>NC_140773.1:195349294-200349294 GCF_044657685.1 Stegodyphus dumicola
CCCATCAGAATCAAAAATGCTAAATTTGATATAATCTGCAAATACGGCATGATTCTAATACGTTTCGAGCTTATTTACCAATGATTTTGAGAAGAAAAGCCTAAACGTTCTATCTTTCGCCCTTCCAAAAAAATTTCATCGAGCAGAGCGCCTATGTAATCTGAGTACTCGTCGAACAGTTTTAAGTGAAATTAAATGAGAAAAAATTTCGGTAAACTCTTTAGTAATCTTTAAAACACTCAAATGCGGATTTTCCACAGATTTTCTAACTATAAATCTCTGATCACGTTGAGTCCTCTTTGCCGGACAACCTCTTCTGACGTTATTTTGGAACCGATTTTCTTCTTTAAAGCATTTTATCATACACTGCATCGTAGAATGGGATAAATTTCTCAATTTAGCGATATCTCGAATCGAATTTCAATCCTTATGATGAAAAATAATCAATTTTCGAATGCTGTTATTTAATTTCTTTAAATATAATGCAGGGCTCTAATATTTGGTGGCAACAATGTCAAAACTTTAAGTAGAACTAAGCGACTTATATGTCTAGAAACACAAATAGAGCGTAAGAATTGTGTAAAAAGCCCTTTTTTAAGGTAACCGACCTCGTATAAAAGACCAATTTTGTTTAAAAATTTCATTTTTTTTTAATTTCACATTTTTAAAGTCCATACTTTTAGCTATCAAAAACAACATTTCTTGATATACCAGTGAAGATATACCAGTTTTTCTGAGAGACGACAAACCGGAAGGCATTCTATTGCCACAGCAGAAGTAAAAAATTCCAATTTTCGTCCTTTTTGTGTTATTTGTTAACTAAATAATTTTAAAATTTTAATTAGTCTGGAGAAGCTGATAAAGTATTTTTATTGTGAAATTTCTCATTTTCGTTTGGCAACGTGAACAGTCGCGTGTATATATCACGTAATGTTAATTTGAGAACTTTAAATGCCCTTTTTGATACATGATTTTTTTAATGATTTATTTATGTTCACAGCAACCATAATAATTCTAAAAGTTCCTTATAGAATCACTTGGAATTTTGCATACTAAGTTTTTATATTATTATGAACGATGTAGACTAAGATTTAAAAAATGAGCCTTACAGAATTTAAATTATCTAATTTTTTCTTCAATTCTTCTTTTTTCTTCAATTTTACTTCCTTGTACTAAGTAAAGGAATTATTGCGATCACGAAGAATTCCGGGTACCATATTTCAACGAAAATATCCATTTTGACCGCTATCGAATGCAATTTAACAATGTATTTGCGTGAGATCTGTACGTGAGGACACAATAAAAGACTCTTTTCCCCCAAAGGAATTATAAAGCTGATTTAAAGGGATTCAGGAGAGATTTTTTTTGTGGCGTCTGTACGACGTATGTATGTATCTCGCATAACTCAAACACGAGCAGCCTCAGAACGTTGAGGTTATGTATGTAGCACTGCTATAACATGAAAATGTGCACCCTTTTCGGTTGCAGTTGGCCGCACCAAAAGTATTTTTTTAGTTTCGACAATGATACCAAAATGGCAAAAATGTACGTATCTTTCTGTATTGCATCTCAAATTTAGACTATAGTCTATTAAGAGTGAAGGGAGTTCTTAATTTCGTTTTGCAGGTTCTAAATAGGTTTATCAACTACTTCTTAATTCATTGGATTATTTTTGGTTGAAATTTAAATTTTTAAAAAATTTTCACTGAAGTATTTTGTTTTTTTATTTTTGTTTTTTACTTTCTTTTTCTATTCTTTTATAGAATAGAAATATAGAATGAATAGAAATATAGTAGAATAGAGTTCTCTTTTTTGAAATGTTTCTAATTAGAATTTACTTTTTTTTTTTTTTTTTTTTTTCCTTGCTAAAGCAAGAATTCTTGTATAAGAGAGATTTCATTTACTTTCAAAGTTCCTCTTCCCTGATGAACTGACATTGAGATTGATTGAATTCCTCATCTGTTTTTGTTTAACTTATTTAAAAAATTTCATGATTTTTGAAAAGCTTGTTTGAAATGTTTTGGTTTTAACATTTTAAAATTGATTGTTGCATTTATATGTTTTATTGAAATTTGTTAATTATGAATTTCAATTTGTGAAATTTTAGATCTAAATTTCTTACTTTATGTCTTTTATGATAATTTTTCTGCAGCTTAATGCGCGAAAATGACTAGGCATGTTTGTGTTTTGTTTTCAAAAGAATTATTTTGTAATTATATATATATATATATATATATATTATATATCTACTTTATTCTTACACGTTGGTAAATTGTGCATTTTTTACTTTAAAAATGGTTGAATTATGCTGTTCCTATCTTCCGGTTAAGGTTTTTATGCCTTAGTTAGTCTGCATGCAATATTTATAGAATTATCAACAATTTAAAATTTGTTTAAGTGCGGCTAAGCCTAATTTTTTTTTTACCGTAACAGCCATATTTGTTTACATTTGAAAGTTAGCAGAATAGTGAACTAATTCTTTCAGCATCTTCAGTGTTTTTTTGTTCCGTGGAACCAAAAGGAAACTTTTAGTTTTGTGCACCGAAAAATCTGCCTTCTTGCTTGCTGGCCGAATGGCTTTTGCGTAAAAACTGTAATTTTAATCTTAGAAATTTTTATTTTAATTGTTTTTATTGTATTTGGTATTTTATGTGTTTCTAATATTTTTCAACTATTAATGAAAATATTTTGAGTTTTTATGTATTTTTGCCTTGTCGCGAAGTGAGAAATGAATTAATTCAAAGAGAAATATAACTCTAATGAAATTCGAGGAAATAAGTTTAAATGAAATGCAGGAAGAAATGCATACAATTTAATATTCCGTACAATGAATGTAATGTACACATCAGCTTTTTTTTTTTTATTGGTGTGTTGACTAACATATTGTTGCGTGCGTACGGGTTCGTTATGAAATGAATGCACAAGTCCGATGAAAAATGAACAAAAATTTATTATTATCACAACAAAAATGCTTAAATTTTCTCAAATTATCATGCAGTATTACAATATCTCACAGTAGTTATCTTTTAACTACTCAAATGTCCAATAGAACGTAATTCAAAACAGCTAAAGAACGCTAATCCGCGAATTCGCTATAATTAACAACAGCAGTTTTCTAAACAACAACAAACTAAGCAACTACTACGAACTGAGATGCTTTCCTCCTTTTATAAGATTTTAAAATCACGCGCTAGAATTTTCCAGTACTTTCTCGAAATCGAAAAGAGATATTTATTTATTTAATGCACGCGCTCTTGTATTTTCAATTTTCCGGCTTAGCTTTCTTTTAATATTCGTCACGCGCTGCAGTGCGCGAGAAATAAAACCATTTAATTTATAATTGAACTAACATTAGCTTTTTAAATATCAAATTCGTAACACTGCCCCCTTCCCAAGGACTGCACGTCCCGGGCAGTACAATCCCTGGACAGGAAGCTAAACTTACAACTGTGGCATAAATGCATTAATAAGCATTACATTACAATAATAAACAACATGAACAATAAATGCAATAAGTAAAACTAATCAAATGCTGTCAAATACAAATTGAATACAAATCAAATACTAAATGCAAATCAAATACTAAATACAAATCAAATCAAATACAGATTTAAAAACAAAAAGGACTATGGTCTTATACTATTTACAATTATTTACATTACGTACTATGGCCATAGTAATTAGCTAACCTGTCGTAATGAACGACTTTAGGTTTAGAGTTCGAAGACTTACAGATCCGAAGCACGACGTCATTCGTGTTCAGCACTGTATATGGATCATCTGAAGGTGACTGTAATTTAGGACTCAGTCCTTTTCGTTGAATCGGGTTCCACAACCACACCTTGTCTCCTTTGTTGGATCTACGTCTAGTAGCTCGCGTGTCGTATCTGGTCTTCACTTTCTCCGTCGCCAAGTTGACTCGCTTTCGTGCAGAACGGTGCATCCCCTCAAAACGGGCTTGGACATCTTGGATGTGTTGTTCCTCAGGCGATGAAGGCGCATCCGTATGGCGATCAAACAGGCGGTCACAAGGCAGACGAAGGTCTCGACCGAAGAGCTTCTGAGATGGAGAATAGCTGGTAGTCTTGCGTTTCTTTTCGACCCTAGCATGATTTCGGCGGCTTCCCGAGCTGGGTCTTTCGGACAAGGCGTCGGCATTTCCAGGTGAGGATCTCTTCTGAGGATGGATAGTCATGTCACCAGATGCTGAAAGCAGTTTGTTGTTTTTGAAGTCTAAGGAAAAATTGTATTTCCTTAAAAAGTCCAATCCGAGTATGCATGGATCTGTAATATCCGCCACATATGCCGTGTGATGGTAGGCGGCACTTCCAAACGTGATGTTCACGTTTAACTTTCCAGCTATCTCGATCTTGTCACCAGACGCAGTCTGAAGGGTAACACAGGATGGCGTCCAAATAAGTTTATCTTTAAACTGTTCAGCTACATCTTTCCTAATGATGGTAACATTAGCTCTTGTGTCAATGATCATATTGCAAGGAACTCCATCGATGTGTCCATTGATGGACAGTCCGTTACTGTTGCCAATCACTATAGAAATCTTGAGTGCTTTAAAACAAAGTTTTCCATTATCTGGCAACCTCCGTTCCTCGATATGGCCATTCATTTGTTTCCTGCGTTGTTGCTGAGAAATGGTCTCAATGTTCGTACCCTGGGGTATTCTACAATTCTTTCGTACGTGGCCTTCAGCTCCATAGTTCCAGCACTTTGGTTTCTTGTCAGTCTTTTTCTTTCCCATGGCATTTAATTGTCTGCTTAAATAGTATGCCTTAGTTTCCGTGCCCTGGGGTGTTCTGCAGTGCCGTCGTAGGTGACCTTCACTACCACATCTCCAAAACCTTAGAGCCACTTTCTTCTGGCTCCTATTCCGTATCAAAGCGTCGACTTGTCTGGCTAAATCATCTAAACGAGCCATCAGTTGATTCACTGGCTCATGGACTCGCACAGCTCTAACTGGGTAGCGATCTCTACTAGTTGCTTGCTGGGCTGCCTCGAACTTCATGGCGTACAACAGAGCGCTTTTTATGTCCTTTACATCTGCCATTCGAAGAGCTTGCTGTATTTCAGGATCCCGGATGCCATCGATGAAATATTGCAGCGACAGGATTTCCCTCGTTTCTCTCGGGTACTCCGTAAAGGCGAGGTGGGACAGCCTTTCAACATCCGTGGCGAGTTCCTGGAGTGATTCGGTGGGCTTCTGTTGACAGGATTTTAATTGAAGCCTGCTGTAGTCTTTTAAACATTTCTCGCCAAAGCGCAGCTCCAATGCGCCGGATAGAGCTTCGAAGTCAAGTCTTTGGTTTTCGGGAAGCGTCTGCAGTATATCCGCTGCGTCTGCTCGCAGAGAAGCGGCGAGATGACAGGCCTTAGCTTGGGAATCCCATCCATTCGCGTCCGCAACTATAGAAAATTGGGTCTTATACCCTTGCCAGGATGTCTTCTCATCATATGTGGATAGCTTCAGAGGTGGACAAGCAGGCATCGGTAAGAATTTGAAACCTTCAGAATTGTTTCCTGCCGTCGCTATGCTCTTCTTTAGGCTGTCAACTTCTTTGGTGACGGCAGCAGAAACCCTATCATCAATTTGTTGTTCGACGGCAGAAACTCTCTCTTCTATATGTTCTTTAACAGAAGAAATTATTTCTTCTACTTGTTCTTTTACCGAAGAAACTCTTTCTTCTATTTGTCCAACTTTAGTTTCAACAGCGTCTATTCTGCCTTCCATAGCCTCAAATTTATTTTCTATTACGCAGGTAATTTCTCTTTTCATTTCGTCCTGACCTGCTTTCATCTCATCTTTAAGGGATTTCATCTGTTCCTTAACGGATTCCTGGCCCAATTTCATTTCTTCCTTAAATGCAGCAAAGGCTGATATCAGCTGTCTTAATTGCTCTTCCATCGCTCTTGTGATTGGCATTCAAATCACACTTCTGACACCAAAAATTGTTGCGTGCGTACGGGTTCGTTATGAAATGAATGCACAAGTCCGATGAAAAATGAACAAAAATTTATTATTATCACAACAAAAATGCTTAAATTTTCTCAAATTATCATGCAGTATTACAATATCTCACAGTAGTTATCTTTTAACTACTCAAATGTCCAATAGAACGTAATTCAAAACAGCTAAAGAACGCTAATCCGCGAATTCGCTATAATCAACAACAGCAGTTTTCTAAACAACAACAAACTAAGCAACTACTACGAACTGAGATGCTTTCCTCCTTTTATAAGATTTTAAAATCACGCGCTAGAATTTTCCAGTACTTTCTCGAAATCGAAAAGAGATATTTATTTATTTAATGCACGCGCTCTTGTATTTTCAATTTTCCGGCTTAGCTTTTTTTTAATATTCGTCACGCGCTGCAGTGCGCGAGAAATAAAACCATTTAATTTATAATTGAACTAACATTAGCTTTTTAAATGTCAAATTCGTAACACTATTTAACCATATTTTACTAGTGAATCAATATTTTTCAATTATTCTATTTCACTGCTTATGGTTAATACACATAACATAATAAAAAAATCTCATAAATAAAACATTTTGAAAAATAGGTCCTTCGAACGAGGTAGGTCACCTAAGAACTCAAATAAGCAGAACAGAAGGCACTTCTGATGCTTACAAACTCAGCCAGCATATGGCTAGAAATCAGAAGTAAGGAATTCAAATTTAAACTAAATCTAAATTAGCCCAAAGCTACGCAGAAATATTTAATGAGCAAGTTGGCTCTAATCGACATCGGCGTGACAGCACCATTTACAAGATTAAAGCAACGCCGTAGACAGGAATGTTATCTGTAATTTCAACTAATAATGTGGCCTTCAGCATGCGGAACACGCTCTGGATAAAGCAGTCTCAAGGTTAGGTTATTTAATTTCGGCAAAGCATCAAGGGCTATCTGCCTAAGAGGAGGGATGCCTTCGTGGAGGACTTTCTAATGGAAACTGGCTCGTATACACGTTACACATAGGGAAAACCCCGAAAACACCCATGCAGCCAGCCCGTTCGCGGGATTCGAACCTCGGACCGAACTACCAGTGTTCAGCGTCTTTACCGCTCGACCGCTGGTGAGCCTAAAGCAGTCTCAAACCCTCACTTAAATACGCGAGAGCTAAAATTTCTGTTCTGGCAGGAAAACGGAAAGTTTCAGAACATAAAATAACTGGTTACTTAAAAATAAATACCTTACACATTCATTCGTAACCACATATGATTGCTTATTTAAACTTCACATCAGTACTTTGCGCACAAGTTCATAACACAAAAATAATGGAAATAATTAAATAAAAAAATATAAATACAATATCAGGCAGATAAAAGAGATGAAAACTTAATTTATTGTCCCTATACAAAGCAAACGACGTGAATGAAAAGCAATGGGGAAAACATTATTGTTTGGATGCGAAATTTCCTTCCGCAGAAACATCAAGTATAAAAAAATGAGGCATCTTTTTCTTATCCTTCGTTTGTTTCCTAAGCGCCGCTCTGCTTGAGACTCCCTGGACCTCTGTTTCCCTCAAAATATGTTCAATGCCATTTTCTGTTTCCGCCATTTTAAAATGTTTCTAAAATGAGACATGGCATTGTCATTGAAAATGGTTACGCCGGCGGTTCTCAACTTTTTGACTAACGCGTACCATCTAAACAAAAATCGAAAACCTTTAGTACCACTACTACAAAGTATTACTACCAACATCACTCTTGAACAAAACTCAGATCGTATAAATTTACGAGTGTTAGAGAAAAAATCATAAGATGTTGGGGTTTTAATTTTTGAATTTAATAGTTAAAAATACTTTGGTTCTTTTCGTATCACTTATTTTTCTCTTGCGTACCACCGGTTGGGAACCCCTGGGTTACGCTGTAGCTGGTTACTTCTTTATCAAAGAGTTATCGTTACGTGAAAATTTTGTATCTTAATCTCATTTTGCGGATCAGACAATTAGGATCATTTTTCTTTCTTCGTCTTCCTCAGAAGACATTTCTTCCAGCTCGCCTTTTATTGCTGCTTCTGAAGTTGTTTTAATTCTTCCTTGTTGAAGTCATTTTTGTGGTTGGTTCTCTAGTATAACTTCTCCATGTCTTCTTTGTTATGGTTTTATCTAGCTGCACAATTATTATAAATTACAAAAAAGGCCTATGTTTCAAAGAGTTCAAAGTATCTGCCTGCAACCCAATATAATCATAATTTCCACCAGGCTTCAAGTTGAAGTCATTTGCTGCCAAACTTTGTTAATGAGAGTTAAGAAATAGAAAATTGAAAATTTTAAAATGATGTTACGAAAAGACCCTGAATGTTAATTATGTAGTACAGGTTAGCCTCAAAACACCATAAAAGATCACATGCAGACTACAGTGTTTGTAACTCGAGACACCGTTGTTCATCCGAGACGTTTTTCGCTCAAATAATTTGTTTGTGAAGTGTGGAGTGTCCACTCTATTACGATTTTGGAAAAATGGAAAATAATAGAGAGGTTTAAGTCTTATGGAAAAGCAAATTGTGACAAAATGCAAACGTACCTTTACAAGTATCCAGTACCTTTACAAGGATTGCTTTTTGGTTACCGCCGAACACATCGCGGACGAAGACGTCTTGGAGAAAACAACGCAAGGCGAAAACATCGTGGGAGAAAAGAAAGCAAAGAGAAAACAACGCAGTTGTAAAACATAGAGGTATAAAATATCGAGGTCGAAAATAATGAGGTTAAAAAACTTCACAGTTTAAAAACATCGTCGTTGAAAATATCGTGGTAAAAAATAAAGTACCTGCCAATCATCGCAGGACAATAACATCGCACACGTGCGTTTTTCAAATCCCATACTGACATATTCAGTAGCTGACTTTCGTCATAACTAACAAATGGACATCCAAAAAATTGATTTCACGCTATGCATAAAAATGCTAACGTCACTTTAAGAATAACAAAACAAAATATAATTTTCAGTAAAACAATAGCAGATTAACAAATATGAAAGAAAATAATTTTATAATTAACTAAGCAATTTTTATAGAGGTAACTTCATGCAGTTATTTATCTTCCTTTTCTAAGCACTTTTAGACTATATTCCTCATAAAAAATTATCAGTAAAACTTTATAAATAAAAGGTTAATTTATTAATGACCTTTGTTAATTACTAAAATTTAAAATTCTATTAAGTTCCATAAGTTGCATTAATTTTCAACACATTTTCAATTTTTAAATGACTAAGTTTCCCTTATTTTTATAACAAAAATTTATTAATTCACATACGATATACAGAATTAAAAGAATCCCTCTTTCCTCCTTGCGCTCCTAAATCATTATGCGAACATGCATTTACAACTTTTAAAACATGAAAACGCATGTGTGCGATGTTATCGTCACGCGATGATTTTTTTAGGCACTTTATTTTTTACCGTTATATTTTCGACGACGATGTTTTTAAACTGCGAAGTTTTTAAACCGTTTTATTTTCGACCACGACATTTTGTATCACGATGTTTTAGAATTGCGATGTTTTCTCTTTTTGCTTTCTTTTCTCGCACGATGTTTTTGCCACGATGTTTTCGGCGGCCACCTGCTTTCTTCAAGTTATCTTGATGAGAATGGTGATATTTTTCTACAGAAAACCATTATGGATGTTTCTGTTTCTCTAAACAGTGGCTGATTTGCAAGAAAGTGCTGACACTTTTTGGCGGGGCAGTATTTTGAAGAGGTCTGCTAAAAATGGGTCTCAGCATGCAAAACACCAATCATCTTCATATATATTACCGACGTGACATATTTGTTTAACAAAACTAAAACACTGTCTGTTGACATAATGACAGCAGATCTTACACACGATAAGCGTTATATCATC
This sequence comes from Stegodyphus dumicola, assembly GCF_044657685.1. NCBI lineage: Eukaryota > Metazoa > Arthropoda > Arachnida > Araneae > Eresidae > Stegodyphus > Stegodyphus dumicola. The sequence continues at coordinate 195,359,157 of NC_140773.1, forward strand.
AATATAGAGATGACATTTTATACACTGCGCCTTATTTTTTAAGACATCAGAGCGTTTTTATCAGAAAACCCGATCGACCAACCACTAAGGGAGTGCTCTGATGCTCGTCAGGAGAAACTCATGATCTGAACGTTCTCCGAAACCTCCACCGCGGTCGCACCTCTCCACGCCCATCGGTCAGCAGATTTCCTACTTCGGGGTTTGCAAGAACCAGTTTTTTATGCTTTTGGTTAAGTGTTTTATTCGTTTGTTTTTATTCTTATTTTTATTTTCGCGCGCTCATTTTTTTTTTCAGCATGGGGGGAGGGAAGGAAAGTTTGCTGCAGGCGGGATTGGACAAAATTTTCGGCTTCGAATTCTACCAGGTTTCTGCATGGAACTAATTCTGTCTCGGCTTTTAAATTAATTGGCTACCGGGACCTTTCGATAAGAGATAGTGTGCTCTTTTTGCCCGAACGATGGTACTCTTTTTCGCCCACCAAAAAAACATAACAAAACAAAAAGGGGGAAGGAACAATTTATTAGGTTACGAAGCGATGCAACGTATGTAGATTAAACTAATGAAATGGGATTTTTTAATTATTGCTTTTATTATCTTGCATTTCACACAGGCCATTTAAGTATCTGGAATAAATCCGACTTGAATTTTAATTTAGTTTTGGAGTTTCGTTTAATTTTTTTTTAGTTTAGAGTTTAAATTTAAGTATCGTCTGCTATTGAATTATTGACTTGTCCGATACGAAAATTTCTGAAGTTTCCAAACGATACTTTGTTTTTCACCCTACTTTTCTTTAAGAGTTATATATCTAAATTTGAATAAATTTTCGGAAATTTCAGAAATCTTTATTAAATTTGTATCTAAATCTTTAAACTGATTATAGATAATGAATAAGTAAAATAACATCCCTTACTAAAATTTAAATACTCCCATTCCTTAAGGACACTAACATTACATTCCCAAATGTCCATGCCTTAGCCAACCAAGATTATAACGGGACAAAACCGAGCCACCGCTAATCACATACCATCTGGGATGGCTAACATTTACGTTGCTGAGATAGCTGTTATATATTAAATATAAAATAAACGTTCATAAGATAGAATAAATCCTTATTAAAGCGACCACCTATGGTTCCAGGTTATTCCGATCTGTGAAGAGAATCACCTTAAAAAAGGTACATTCATTATTTATAATTTATTATATTTTGAGGTTGTCATATTAAGAAAGGCTTCGCCAAGAGAGATTTCTCCATATTATTTTTGCATAATGATATTAATTGTTAATCGGATATTAATAATCAATCGCAGGATTAATTTTTGTGCCAAATACAAGACTCTATAAATCATCCATTAAAGTACTTAATTGTATATTTTATTGTTACAAACGACTGGAACTGTCTAATTCAAAATAATTCCTTCATGCTTTTCTTTTGATTCAAATTCATTTGTCGAAGCTACATTGAAATTTTGTAGTAAGGTATCTAATATGCGCCATTAGAAATATCTTATATTAGTTATAATGATGTATAAAAGCTAATTATATGATTAAGAAGCACGCACATTATTTTTAAATCATATGCTTTGCTAAAAGCAATGCATACTGTCATGCCAAAAGATATGGGATAATTTTCTGATATCCTGTAGCTCTCCTTTGGCTCTGTGAAATGCAATAACTCGACCTGTCAAGGATTCAACTAGTTGGCGAAGGTCCCCGGACAAGATGCTCAACTATGCTACCTCGATAAATGCCCATGACTGCACGTTTGTAGTAGGTGCTAGATCATGTTATGGGAAAGTTTTGTTTATCTTATTCCAAATATGATCTTTGAGGTTCAAATCTGGCAATAGAGTGCTCAGAATGCTCATTCGCTAATAATCTGTGCTCGGTGTTAAGGCTCATATTCATCCTGAATCATCCAATCGTTACTGGAGCATGTGAAGTCCATAAAAGCCTGCAAATGATCACCGAGAGGATGAACATAGTGATTTCCTGTCAAGGACTGATTCAGCTTGCTTACAGGACCCAATCTATACCAGATAAACAGATTCCATACTAGTACTATAGAACCATCGGCCGATTCCACAGTATTTAGTTGAAAAGTTAGATCCATAGCCTCACGGAGTTTGAGTTAACCTGAACCCTACCATTATCTTTCCAACTAGACACTTAACTTATGAGACAAAGCTGCTTCTTTTGAGTTATCGAAAATCCAGTGCGTATGTTCGTGAGCCTAGCTAAAAGGCTGAAGCCGATGCTGTGCTTTGAGTAAAGATACTCAGTCGCTGCCACATCCGGCCATTGCCAGAGTTCGCTTCACAGACACGTTTCTAGTGAGTCCTTCGTTGGCTATGAACGTCCATTTACGCAATGCCATTCGTCTACTAACACGAAGCTTCTACTCAGTCTCAGCGTTCTCAAGTCAGTGTCTCAGTCTCAGCGTCAGTTGTCTCAGCGTTCAAGCAGACAAGACCGGTCATTTCGATTACCTTTGTAGGAGATAATGTCTTCCATGAAGTGCTTTCGGCATAGTCTTGATAGTGTGGATCGAGGTATTTTTGAAGGTCTCAGCAAGCTTCAAAATGCTATGCCCCATTAATGGAACTTCTGTGCTCAACTTGGTCGATTCTTGTTGGATAACCATTATCACGTTATTAAGTGCTTCATAAGGATATTCGAGAGTTCAACAAACAGCAAAACAAGATATAATAAATATACCCAGAATTTCGGCCATTTCCAGTTGCTGAATGGCGTTTCCTTTTTCATCCCCAACTTCAAATTGTGCTGTTTCGCCCACTGCTTTCTCCCACCGATTCGCTCTTTCCGGTTTAATCTACTTTCCGAACAGTCATTTTACGAACAAAGTGAACACCTGTTTCCGTCAATTAAAACGTTTAAGACGAGGTGACCCTTTCTACTAGGACTTAATGGAGCTTTCAATTTCAAATATTAATAAATATTTCCTATAGACAAATTATTCTGAGCAGAATAATGACTTTTAGAAATATTCATGAAGTGTACGTCTGAATCTGATTATGTTTTTATTAATTTAGCGTTCACTTTTCTTTAATTTTACATACTTTTAAATCAATAGAAGAACGGCTCCACTGCTTTGAAAAGAAATAATATAAGGGCCGTAATAAATGTATAATTAAAATTAATGTACACCTTGCACACACACACACAAAAAGGGATAGTTCTATATCTTCCCATTCTACTGGACTAATTGCCGAAATTTAACTTGCGTTTTCCATATCTCGAAAGCGCGACTTAGGATATATATATTACATTTATATGTAGCATTATTCTAACATTCTGCCTACCAGTGGCCGAGCGGTAAAGTTGCAGAACACTGGTAGTTCCGCCCGAGGTTTGAATCCCGCGAGCGTTCCCCTCCCTATATGTAACGTATATATGAGCCACTTTCCCTAGAAAGCTTCCTTATCCTACGGAGATAACCCTCGAGTGCTTTGCCATAATCAAATAAAACAAAACAAAACCATTAGAAAGCCCTCCGCGGAGGCATCCTTCCCCTTAGGCAGATAGCCTTAGTGTGCTTTGCCAGAATCAACTAAACAAAAACCAAACCGATCCGAGTGGACACTTTTCATTACCACTAAACATTCTAAAAAGAGTATTCTTTTGATTTCTGTTTTTGATGTAGCTTGAATGCTAGGTATTTGAGATTCTCCAGATTAAATTATTTATTTGTGATATCGCTAATAAATTCATTTTAAAACTAGATCGAGTATTAATTGAAACAGATTTACCACTGAACCATTAGATGTACAATTAAATGCAATCAGTCTCCTTAGATTCAAATTTATTACAGAACTGACAGATCTCTTAGACATTATACAATCACGTGATCTATTAGAAAAAAAATAGCCAATATTTTATTAAGCATGAGTAGTATATTTTATCTGAAAAATCAGTTTTGGGCTAATCATAAGATTTGTCTATTTTTTTCAATTTTTTTATCAGGCTTAATTATATAGGGTTGGCAAGTAAATAATTTCTGTTTTTAGTGTGAAATACAAATCAGTTTTTCTACACAGAAAATGAACTTTAATTAGTTAAATAACTTCTACTCTGTTCGATGATCTTTTGTCATTTTTCTCGTAACTTCATGATTCCGCGCTCGTAGAACTTCTTGTTTCTATCAGCAAAATACACAACTAAGCTCGATTTGAGGTTATCGTTATTACTGAAATTTTAACCATTTAAGAAGTTTTGTAAACTTCTAAATAAATAACAATTCGATGGTGTAAGGTCGGGGCTATATGGGGGGATGGGACATCACTTCCAACCAAGCTCCAATAATTTCGTACGTGTTGCTCAAAATGTGTGAGGCCTCATATTGTGGCGGTGAAACATTATTCCTTAACGATTAGCCAATTCTTGCTCTTGCTCTTTGACTGCTTCTTCTGGTTTCATGAGTTGCTGGCAGTAAACATCTGAGTTGATCGTTTGGTTGCTTCGATGCAGCTCAAGATACAGAACACCTCTGTAATTCCACCAAACTGACAACATGATCTTTTTCGATGCAATGTAGCTTTCGGTATGATTTGTGCTGTTTGATTTTGCTTGGGCCATGATCTTTTCCTACGTTATTGTAGAAGATCTGTTTTTCTCATCAGTGATAATTCGTTCCAAAAAACGGTCGAATGCCTTACGTTTGAGATGCGCCTTTCAAATATTGATTCCTTGTGTTAAGTAAATTTCAACTCACGCAGAACCCAAATATCGATCTTTTTAATGAATTCAAGATATCTTGTGTGATTTTTCAATTGTTGTGTGTGATGCATTTAAACTTTCTGCAATCTGTCGTATAGTTATATGACATTTTGATTCAATTATGGCTTTAATTTTGCCATCATCGACTTCAGAAAGTCGTCCAGAACAGGGTATCTTCAAGTGAAAAACCTCCAGAAAGCGTGCTGTTAAGCAATCAACACCATAAACTTCACATACCTCTTTGTGAATATAAACTGCATTTTTAACTTTATGAAAATGAAAAAGTAAAATATGTCGAAAATGTTTATTTTTGCACCCCATATTAAAGGTGATCGTAAACTAACAGTCGTAAACAAAAATACCCGAGATTTGCTTCTATAGCAACTTTAAAGTGTCAGCTGCCAAATCTCAAAAATTGGAAAAAAAATTATAAGATTGACAGAAGAATAACAAAACGAACATAACGCTATCTATTTGTGCAAACCAAAATTACTTTCTTGTCAACCCAATATTTAGATTTGTTTACTGTTAAGAATCATTGATTAGTATTTGATATAATATAAATGTAATTGTGGAACTCCTGAATAAACAAAGCCTGCAACAATATAATGAAGGCATACAGCACAGCAATAAGAAGCTGTTTATTTGTATGAAGTTTTTCCAAAGAAAATAACATCTTATTCCAATTTTTCGTTAATTAGAAATGAAATAGCTAAAATTACTTACCTTTCTTATGCCTTTAACTAGCCCTCGAATTTTTTTCCTAATTAACTAAAAGATTAAGAACCTTTTTTTCAAAGAATTTGTTCATTGCAAATTCAGACATAAGCCGTTTTTTATATAATTAGATTTTTAAAGCAACGGCATTTTTGATAGATTCAAAAAGCCTTATTTATTTTTTTATTTGCTGACGCGAATCCATATTTAATCGCATCAAATGGGAAGTTTTTTATCATAAAAATAATAAAGAAAGTGTATTGTTAATTACAAGAAAATGAATGATTTAGATATAAAAATATCTAACCTTTAAAACACATTTCTATTAAAAATGCTAACAACAAAGATTTCATTAAAAATGAGATTACCTCCAACAACATAATTTCGAGAAACCATCATGAAAAGGGCTAAAAAATGCAGTTTTTTTCCCTCAGAAAAAAGGAAAAAAGTTTTTTTTTTTCCCAGCACAAACTTTACTATAGCATGTTAAGTATAGGTTCTTATAACTAAGACAACAGCACCTCCCTCTGATACATCTGCAAAAGTAAATTCTTTTCTTTAGTGCTAATGAACATTTTTAATTACTTTTTTTCCTTCGATAATCCTACCTCTGCTTCCTTTTATTTTATGCAACTTTTTTTTTTTTTTTTTTGTTCACTTTGAAATTTTCAATTACTGATTTTCTAAGCTTTTTCTTCATCGGAGGGTTTGGGGAGGGAGTAAGACGGGAGGGGACACTGTTCTAAAAATGCTTCTTTGAATTTATCGCGAATCAATGTTTCATTAACAAAGAACAAAAGATCGCGGGGGATAATTAAATATTTGATACCGTACTAATTAACTCCTTTAATTAATTTCGCCAATACTTTCTCCTTTTCCTTGGGATAGCTGAGGAAGAGAGGCCGTTTCCTAGTTAACTTCGTTATTTGAATCTGCTCAATAATTGCTCGGGATCGTGCAAAATTGGAGGTTATTCCTAAAATAGAACGTTTTCTGCAAACCAGACATATGCACAGTAGCATCTCATTGACTTTACCAGTTATAAATTTCAAGTTTTCTTGCATTGAAAGAGGAATTTGCAGTTTGTAGCGTCACCTCTAGTGCATTCAAGATTTCCAGAAATTGTATTTTTTACAAGAAAGTTATGTACACTTTGTCCTTAAGAGATTATTCTGTTAAAAATATTGGTACATACGAAATTTAGTCAGAAGTTCGAGAAATTAAAAAATATTAATATACTTCTTATTCCTTTTTCTCCTTCATCACTTTCCAGATAGACTGACTATATTGGATTAAACATCGATTCCACAGCTTTTTACTCTGTCGAAAGAGTGCAAAAGCTGAATACTGGTAGTTTGATTCAGGTTTTATCAGTAGATTAACTAGAGGGCTTCCGTCCGCCCCTGTCGGCGCATTTTTTGCTTGAAACATTATTTTACAGGCCTTAATCTGGCGAATCGTTGCGGTAAGTGATGAATAATTAGATTCTACTCTCTAAATTCGAAGGAGTCCTCCTATATCTGACTTCCCTCTATCAGCAAAATAATACCAACCTCGACAAAGAGACTTTTCACTCTCGTAAAAGAAGGTCCCTGTCATCCGAAAAAAAGGGGCGACCATTTTTTCTTCGTTCTTTGGAAAGAAATCGCACGATATTTGCATGAAACCACGCAGCTACTTTTTCCCTACATTTTCATCCGAAGGCTATCTGCCTGAGGGATGCCTTTCTGGAGGACTTTCTAAGGGAAATGGATTGATATACACGTTACACATGGAGAAAACCACGAAAACGCCCACACGGCAAGCCCATTCACAGGAATCGAGCCTCGTACCGCACTGTTCAGGGACTTCACCGCTCGGCCGCTAGTGGGGATTCGCCAGACTGGCCGAAAGCCTCGATACCAGAATGAGCAAAACAATGCTTCCTCTGAGGGAGGGTGTAGAATGAAACTCTGTTACACTCGGAAGCTAAGGCTAGCAAAGACTCTTTCTTCTAAGACGTTGAATTCTCTTACAAAAGAATTAAGCATAAAACTGCCATACTGGATTAAATTGAGGGGGGGATATTTTTTACTCTAAATAAAGTATTAAAAAATCACTACTTGATTTCAATAGCTACATACTTTTCTTATAGTTTTTCTATTCTGTCGGAAAATTACGAATATCAACTAAATTATGATTACGATGACATTCACAATAAAGAATTCCAGAGTTTTATTTCCACTGTTGCTAGAAACATCGAAAAGAGGAACATGGAAGGGCAGTACTTTTGAAATTTTGCAGGTTATTTCAAAATACAGTCCCCAAGACAAAATTCTAAGTACTGTAACATTAGTGAGAAATTTCTTTTCAGTTGTTGTGTGTTGCTCGTTGTGAGAAGAGTTTTCGAAATAAAAATTGTTTGAGAGAGAGAGACATTTAGGATGTCGTTGATGGCCTTGTGGGGAAAAAAAAAAAAAAAAAAGAAAGAAAGAAAAGACAAGCAAAATAAGAGTATAATTTTTAAATTGTTGAAATTAAAGTTTTCTTCGGAAATAATGGTAATGTTTTGGCTTGTTTCCGTACAGATCGTCATGATATTGTTGCGAAATGCACAGCTGTGGTAAAATAGCTTACCCGCAAAGTGGGTTTAAGGTTTCCCAAAAAATGGCAAGGAAAGGCAGGGTTGCCAAATTTGGCCGAAATTGCCGATTTGGTGACAAAAGTTGCCGATATGCCTTAAATGGATGGAGAACATTCTAGATCGAATTCTTACCGCTTTGCCCCAGAATGTTCTCGAAACAAGCCAAAAGCTATATAAACCTTGCCTGCAAGCCGAGTAGCACTGTATCGTCGAGATTTATCTTGAGCGTGTTGAGCTCTGACAACGATCGACCGAATCGGAAGCTATAATTTAGTGCTCTGCTTTAATTACTCTAGTGCTTTGCCATGAAGCTGTCTTCGCCGTTATAGCTTGATAGCCTGAAGGCTGTGTTGCTGATTGGTTCAGTGTGTTTATCGTAGTTTTTCGCCCACTGTACTGGCAAAATAAATTATGTTTTGAAGCTTCATTAATTGTTGTCGTCAGTCATTCCAAGTCCACGAATATAAAAAGTATATAAAGAGGGCGACAAATTCAACGATTGCTCACAGGCGACAAAAGTTCTAACTACGCCACTGGATTTTATATCCTGAGCAATGAGTCGGCGGCATAGGCATTTTCGTGGTTTTCCCAGTACATAATTAGAAAGAAAATCCAGTCTCAGTTAGAAATTATTTCCATGAAGTCCAAATTCTTTCATGAAGGCATCCTTTTCCTTAGTCAGATAACCCTGGTGTGCTTTGCTGAAATTAAATAATCTTATTCACACTATCTATTAGGGAAAGCTGACGAATTTATTTATAAAAGAGCACTGAGTTCGTCTACGAAGTTTTCTGAATTTAACTTACCGGGTTAAAATAAAATAAAATTTAACACAATTTGCAGGGTTCTATTTCAATTTAATTTTATTTTTATTTGTAGGATTTTATTTTAATTTCCTAAAATTTATTTTTATTTTTAAACAAGCCTTTCCTTTACTTTTACGTTTCCCCACCAGAATGAGTTTTCAAGATTACGTTTTATGTAAATGAGATAGAAGCAAGTATTTAAGCTGAAGTCTGGGTCACTTCCTTACAAGAGCGCAGGAGAGTTAGAAGAACGTGTTCTGCCTTCCAGCCACATTCTTGCTAATTGTTACGTTGTTCCTGCCATATTGTTACGTGACTGCTAGCATGCACCGGGGATCTTAAATAAGAGACACCTCTGCTAGTTAATTCTATTTGAGTTAGCACTGGATTAGTTTCTTAACATCTTGAGTTAAAGCCCAAGCCCAAGTGGAGGCTTACTGTAAGCCCAAGAAGGAGTCATCTGTTCAATTATTACTTCCTTGTACGAAGTAAAGAGGAAGTATTGTAATCGCGAAAAGTTCCAGGCAGCATATTTCAACGAAAATGTCCATTTTGACCGCTATCGAATGCAATTTAACGATGTTTTTATGTGATATCTGTACGTAAGGACAGAATAAAATAATCTTTTCCTTCAAAAAATTATAAAACTGCTTTAAAATTAATTCTGAAGAGAATTTTTCGTGGCGTCTGTACGAACGTATGTACGTACGTACGTATCTCGCATAACTCAAAAACGAGTAGCCTCAGAACTTTGAAATTTTGTATATAGAACTATTATAACATGTAGGTGTGCACCTCGTATTTTGGTTGCAATCGGCCGCACCAAACGTATATAAATATATTTATATATATATCCACTCTGTTACCCGGCTCAGTGATCTCAATTTCTTTACTGTTATATGTTTGTAAATTGTACATTTTTTGCTTTAAAAATGATTGCATTATGTTGTTTTTATCTTCCGGTTAAGGTTTTTTTGCCTTTAGTAAATCTGTGTGCAATATTTTTAGAATTATCAACAATTTTAAAGTTGTCTAAGTGCCGCTAAGCCTTTTTTTAATGGCTGCCATTGATGTTTACATTTGAAACAGGAGACTAGTGGATTTGTTGCCAATCTAGAGAAACTTAGCTTCGCAACAACAAAGCTAACGCCTTCATTTATTATTGCCAATTAAATCATGCTTAATCCTTTCTGGAATTTTTTCAGGGAAATAAGTGTTTGAGATTTACTTCGTAATTTTTAATATAGATAATTTGAGTTTTTATGTATTTTTGCCTTCTCACGAAGTGAGAACTGAATTAATTAAATGAGAAATACTCAATGGTCTGTGAAAAACTGTTTCTTTTTTGTTTTGTTTGCTTAATTTCTTTTATACATCATTCTAGCTTTATTATAGTATTTGAATAGAACATGTGGCAACGATTAGGTAATTCTATTCTTTAAAAGATATAAATTTTGTGCATTATGAGTTATAATATGAACGAAATATATAGGTTAACTGTTATATAATTATTGGATTATATAACAGTTAACAGATAATCCAATAATTATATAACAGTTAACTTAGTTTCTGTTATATAATTATTATATAAGCTAACTGTTATATAATTATTAACACTGTTAAGTGAATCTAACGCCAGAGTGTCGCTATGGTAAACAAATACTAGAGTGAATTTTAAAGAATGCATTTATTCTATTGTGGTTTATGCGCTGTCGGCGAAGTAGATTTAATTCAATCCAATAAGTTTAAATGAAATGCAAGAAAAAATGCGTATAATTTAATATTCCAATTTAATATTCCAATACAAGAAAGTCATGTGGTGTACACATCAGATTTTTTTTGAATTAGAATAAAGGGTAAATTTAACACTTCTTTGGATTTCTTACGGACTAGAACTCTGAAATAAGTCGCTATACAGTTCTTCAGTTTTCTAGCTCTCAAGGACTTCCAAATCAACTAGGATATTACAAATTTAAACACTTTATCAGTTTTCATTAAAAAATTTGCAGCGCTTTTGATAGAACGAAGTTTGGAACTTATAAAGTCCAAGAAACTTAACGCAATATCTCGCGCATTCCTGGGTTAGACTCGGAGCTCGGAAGCATACTTGAAAATAAAAACACAGCCCGGAATAGAATGTGATCTGTAATATTAAATCATGCACTTACAGAAAGTCAATATTTTCGCATTCACGGATTCTTAACCTGACACAGGTGAGAAAATTCCATTGTGTTGTCTATGTATTGTCTAAGGAAATTCTAAACATGAATGAACAAAGAATTCAAACCATCGATCATTCTATTTATTTATTTACTGTTAAAAGTTGCACGGCATAAGAAATTGATGAGCCAGGGCGAAAAAAACCTGCCAACCAAACTTGTATATTCGATGGGTAGTGAGAGACAAGACGAAACTCAAGAAAACTATGATGCAAATTTTAGTTTCAACTTCTATTTATTTTCGATAATATCTCCTTTGCAAGACGAGTATGTTACGATTATGAAATATTAGATTTGAAACTCAAAATTACCATTTATAATTACCATTATAATACCATTGTTGTTCGTTGCGCACCATTCTTTCTTTCAAACGTTTTCAAAATTGTCTCCAAGTTACAAAATACATTCTCCAGAACAAAGTTCCAAAAATTGTAATACAATTGCGAACTTTCCTCAGAATTGCTGTAAACACTGTTAATTGTGAGAAGAGTTTTCTAAGTAAACATTCAGAAAGTATTTTAGAACTAAAAGTGTTTATCTGCATTTAAGAAATACCCAAGAACTATAAATGCTTGCATTTAAGAAATCTTAAGATTCATTTAAGAAATCTTTCTATACTGTCAACATTACAGCAAGCAGAGCAATCAAGTAGGCCTGTATCCTGTCATCGATGGGTTATAAAAACATAATTTTAAAATGTCGGAAATAATTTTATTTTCAAAAATAAACATAGGACTTAAATTTATTTCCCTATATGTCATTTTGATATTTTTTTAAATTATTTCTTTATATATCAAGAGGCAAATTCAGAAACTGAATAAGGCAGTAAAATCAGGCACCGCCCCGGGCGGCGGAAGCTCTGGGTTTGTCACTGCGATAAGTCAGGGCTACAGAGTATAAAAGCAAGTCCTTCGTCAAAGTGATTCAGACTTGTAACAGGGAGGGTGATGATGACAAACTTGAAACTATATTATATTTTAAATTTATGCAATGAATCCTTGCTAATCAATAGATATCTTCGTGGGATGGTGCACGTCTTTGTTCTTAGATTGTTTTGTTTGAAAATGAAGGAGAACTCTGAATTCTTTGAAATGAAAACTATTAGCAAACGAGGCACAAATCTTATGCCGCCAGAAAATCTGAAGAAGGGGAGAAAAATATTTGTTTCTTCTTCTAGTCCATGACACTAAAGTCCCAATCACATTATCACAATAACATCGTTTCCGTAGCTAGGCGGGACTTCGCTTCAGGCGGGGATCTTTTTTCTAGGAGTCCTCTCGTTTAAATCAGAGTTACCAGAATCTCGTTTCTCAGAAAAGTCCCTTCTAGCAGGAACTGTGGCCAAATGTGATAACCTGTTTAGGGTTGTAAAAAAAGGACTGCTCTGTTAGTGGGACAGGAGTGGTCGCCAAATGTTTTCAAATGTTTTGCTAAACTCGCAAGGGAATTGATTCATATGAACCAATGTTTACTTTTAGAGTCATTACAATTTTTTTTAAAGTAAAAGTATGCCTTTACAAAATTGGCAATGGCAATACAAATTTCAAAGGTGTAACGGTCACTTCTGATTTTATTACTTTTGTATTTACCATGAACATGAAAATTTGGGGCTTCCCTAATAACATGCCATGTCATACAATTCCCCTACATGTGGCATCTCCAGGAAGAGGAATAATTGACTCTGAAAGAAAGTGCACCAAAAACCGCAAAACAAACTCGAAATGAAGAAAGCACCGAAATGAAGATGTAAAAATATGACGCGCCGAGGGGGAAAAAAAAAAAGGATTATATTCTCAAAATTGGTTTGAAGGATCTAGAATCAATTTCTTAATGGCAGTTTATTTCGTTCATGCATGGTGTTTAGAATTAACTTCCCTTAAATTTGGTCAGTATCAACTTGATATGAATCACTGCACTATTGCTGATTGGAGTAGTTACAGTAGAGGCAAAACATTATGACCACCTATTCAATAACGAGTTGCGTGACCTTTGGCCTACAAAACAGCTGCAACTCGCTTTAACATAGATGCCACAAGTTCTTGGCAGATGACTTGGAGAAAAGTTATACCAAATGTCTAAGCAGCGGTCACGCAAAGTCGAGATATTCCGACATAGTGGTGTCTGAGCTCTGAGATGCCTCTCCATGACATCCTCCAAATATTCTCTATCGGCTTAATATCCGGCGAGTTAGGTGGCCAGAACATTCATTGGAATTCATCCTTATGCTCCTCGAACCACTCTAACGCAATTCGAGCCTTCTGACATGGGGCATTATCCTGCTAGAAGATTCCATTTTCAGTTTGGAAGGCAGATACCTTATAAGGTAGTAACTGATCCGCAGTTATGTTCAGATAGTCCGCAGCTTTCGTGGTCTGTTCTACCACAACTAAGTGTTCCACAGTCGGCCATGAAAACGTCACGCGAAGCATAGTACCACCAACAGCAGCCTGTGAATGTTGTTGGTGGTACTATGCTTCGTGTACGGGGAAGGGAGCAACTGCTCGCTTGGAAGACTACGTACCCTGACCCGACCATCGATGTGATAAATGAATCGTGATTCATCCGACCAGGCAATTGTCTTCCATTTATTCATGGTCCAGTCTCGATATTCTCGGCCCCACTATAGGCGTAGTTGACAATGATGCACACAACAGAAGCATACGAGTGCGCGGTTCCATATCCAACAGTGTCTGCTGAACTGTGCGTTCCGAAACACTTACACTTGGACCTGCATTGTATTGGACTGTCAGTTGAGTTACTGACTGGCACCGATTTTGCCGAAGCGGAACACTCTCCAACGTCCTTTTTCTTTGATGACGCGTGGACATCCAAGACCTTGGTGTGTACTGCTGGTTTACTGTCATTTATCCACTTTGCATAACAACGGCAGATCGTGAACAACCTGCCATTCGTGCAGTTTCCGAGATACTTTTTCCAAGCCTTCTGGCCATTGCATTCTGCCCTTAATCAAATTCGCTTAGATCAGCAGCCTTTCCTATCACTCGTAAAAGTCAGTGCAAGAATGATTCGTTACCAGGTTTCCCTGGATACGCCGTTGATTAATTTGCAGGATTTGCAAGTTTTGTTTTTCTCAGGCAGCAGTTAAATGTCATTCCCATTCCGTCATCCAGACGAGTTCACTGAAAAATATGGGGATGGTTATAATGGTTTGTTTTGTCAGTGTATGAGGGAAGTCTATGGCCATGCATTAATGTCTAGACCGTCAGCTAAAATAGGCGGCATTGGTAATATTTTCCAAGTTGAATTGGTGTTAGAAGATCATCCACTTCTTCATTTTCCATATCACGATCGTAATTCTCAACTAGTTCTATTGACTTATTCTTATTCGATACCTGAAAATGTTTTGCTAAATTTTGCTTTCACAAGTTGTACGATTTCGTTGCTTTCGTTTTCAGTCGATGGAAATCCTTTAAAACGATTGACAACTTCTCTTCAGAACTGACGACAGTAAGCATTCATTATTGATGAAATCACTGGTTCCTATGCGAGATTAATCCTTTCTATGCAATGTCTTATGTTGAGTTGTTTCAAAAATGCTATTAATGTGTCATGTTTTCCTTCGGTTAGTGCTTTATTTACAGAAATGTAAACGTGCTTGACATAACAGGTTTTAAATATTTTTATGATTCCATGATACACTGCAGAGACATTAGGATTTTTCGGAAGCAGGTAAGATAAAAAATTAGCAACCGCCTTCGCCGGGAATCGAACCATGGACCTCTGGAATACCGGCCCAGCGTGCAAAACCACTACACCACGAAGGCTTGCTAGGAAGGCGGGAGAAATACCTTATAAAATTTAAGAAGTGGTGTTCAGTGGCAAGAATAAAACCTCTGCCCATTTGGATGAATATTACTAGATTTTCACCGCTGTGTCCAGATCCATTATGGAGAAGTTGAAGCATGTCAAAGCTCAATTTTTGCTGTTCTAAGTAATGTTTGACTTCTTTAATGAATGAATTTTCAAACTGTCAATAAGCAGGACTATCGCAAACATTTTTCATTCATTATTCGAAATTTATTGCTGTTGTTTATGCTCACTTGTCTGACGTATAGTCAGCCCTCGTGCTAAGGAGCGCAAGATTACGCCTATCGTTGACAAAAGCCTTGAGCACCTTACAGGTGACAGTGCGATTTAGCTCAGTTCCGCCCCCAATTTTGATGAAGAGCACCCCGAGGGGACAGGTCCGAGGGTCTCCCACCCCCCTTCTCCTACCACCAACCTCTCGAGAGAACTTTCAGCTCGCCGCATATTTAGAGTACCCCCATGCTGCACGGACTCTATACATTTAGAAACACCCATGCCTTCTCCGGGATTCAAACCTGGGCTCATCGGCGCGGTAGTCAGCGACGCTAACCACTATATCGGTTGGGCGGCCTCAAAATTTATAATTATAGAAATATTGCTTATGTGTTCAGAGCTACAAAAATGCTTTAGTACGATGATTCAATAGTTTGCAAGCATTGAGAATCCTAGGCTTCCTCTTTTCTCCTCATTTGGGATCTACATAGAGTTCCTGTATCTATACCATGTGTCCAGGGCTGGCCTCACAGTAGGGCAGAATTTAAGAGTGGCAAAATGTTTAGAATTAACGGACGCACCGGATAGCAGAATTTAGAAACTGAAGAGATTGCACCAAGGAGAAAAGTACTTGGCGATGGCCCTGCATGTTCCTGAAGCATTTAAAGCTAAATATCACACCTTAAAACCGTGCTGTTTTATGACACGTTTTGGTGGAAATAGTTCCTCAGATTTATCCTTAAAATCATTTATGCAATCAGTGCTTGCATGATAATTTATTTAAACAATAACTTGCTTTCTGATACATTGATAACGAGTTCTGCTAAAGAAGAAAACAGCCGCAGATTATCAATTTTAGTTGATCAAAGTAGCAAATTTTCTACAGTGTAAAAAAATCAAAATTCAGAGAAATTTTAAATAATATATTAATTACTGTCTCGCAATCATTCCACTATTGGAAAGGCGCGAAACTATTTTTTTTTTGCATGTTCTTCTGGTGTTGCGTGAATTCTTCATTTCACATATTACTTACCATCGGGAAACACTGTGAGTTTAAATTTCCAGTTTTAAAACATTCTATCATGTTATTTCAATATCCATGAATCCATGATTATATTTTTTAACCCAAATGAGCGTTAGCCCAGAAGAGCTATTATTCTCAAAACGGCATTTTACGTCGAATCATCTTAAATGCCAAAATCACTTTTCAAATTGTTGCCACGAAATATCATCGTCCTGTATTTTATTTAAAGAAAACAAATAATGAAGAATCTACATGAATGTATGTAAGTTTCTCGCACTGAGAAAAAACACGAGACGTAACTAGAGTCACCGGAATTTGGAGCAGGAATTTGAAATGTGTTTTATTGTTTATTTCATATTTTGTAAAGCCTTAACGAATTTTTAATTAAAACACTCAATAATTTCAAAGCGAGCAATGGCAATAATGTAAAGATTAAAACATTTGTATCACCAGCGCGCGAGACTGTCTATCGGAAATTTTAAAGATACGCTGTTTTGAAATATTTTTAGCCCAGTGTGGAGTTAGCCCAAATGTTCTCAAAACGTGTATGTGTTAATAATTAGGGAAAAAAAGTGCTCCAGTAAAAGCGTAATATAAATTTGATAGCTTTGAGACTTTTTAGCCTGAAGGGCGTTAACCCCAGAAGGGCTATTAATTTCGTTTTGGAATTTTGCGTTGAAAACGCTAAATGTCGGTTCACTTTTCAAATTGTTGCCGCCAAATATTATCGCTCTATGTTATATTTAAAGAAATTAAATAATGAAGAATCTGTATAAATGTATGCATGTTTCTAGCATTGTGATAAAACAACGGTACCTAAAGCCATCGAATTTTCAAAAACGTAATCTTTCACCGAATATGGGCATCTCAAAGGCCTAATTTGGAATTTGTTTTGTTATCATTTTCATATTTTGTAACACTTTAACGAATATTTGATTAACAAACTCAACGATTTGAAATCGAGCAATGGCAACACTGTATGGGGGGGGATATTTTTATCAACAGCGCGCGAGAATGTGTATCGGAAATTCTATGCTCATTTTAAAATTACTTCGCGATATTGCTGCTGAATTGAATTTTATAGTTTAAGTGAGCAGAACATGATATTTAATAAATAGAGGTAACACACAAAACGATAAAAAAGTCCCTTTGGGCGTAATGTAAAATCTGAAAGCTTTTATATTCCCCCCCCTTCCATTATTTTTTATATATCTTGAAGTAGCTGACAGTGATTCCACCCCCACATGAGTCAATTTTCTTCTTTAGAATTCCTTTAATTAAATCCTTAAAAAATTCCTTTCTCCGTTTGTTCCATTAAGGTACAAACGGATAAAGGATTTTAAGGTTTGATATTTAACTTTAAATACTCCAGGCACACGCAATGACGTCGCTAGGTATTTCGCTCTCTGGTGCAACCTTTCCAGTTTCATCTACTAACGTAACAAACATATCGTATATTTTTAAGCATAGTAAGGTACCTGAAAGTACAAAAAGTTATTAATAATATTTTTCTGTTAATTATAATACAGGTTGTGGCCTTTTCCTGTGTTTTTTTAACCGCCGTTGGATTAACCGTGATTTTGAGTTAACCATTGACTCCATCCCTGTCCCGGTAATCAGAAGCTGACTGGATGTATTTTTACTTTTTGTTACGAGATTACTGTTAAGTTCTGGTGGCAGGATCGGTAACAAAATTAAAAAATTCTTGGTTAAACTGATGTGATTATCACCCTTGTGATACGTCTTTATACCAGGCATTCTGGTTAGTAATAAACGTACCAGAAATCTGCATCATACATGAAAAAAGTATTTACATAAAACAGATACCACGATATGGCAATAAATTTTCTTTATAACGCATATCGGCGCAGGAAATCGCCGTATAAATTTTAAACATGCTTCATCAGCATAGAATGTTTCAGCCCCGACTCAGCTTGTGTGCTGAAATTCTTTCGGATGACAGTACCAAACCATTCATTCTGTGAAAAGACACGGTTGAATGCTTTGTGACTCAAATGTGATTTAGTTTTACCAAAGAAAGAAAACGAACTAGGCCAGACAGCTGTCGCACTTGGGAGGATGATTAATTGAAAGCATTCAACCAAAAAGCAAAAGAAAAAAAAAAAGGGTTGATGGCGACGAATTTATTCTACGCAGAGGCTATCTTAAGGCAGCTACTATCACGGCAATGTTTTTCGGACGGCGAATGCTGGGAATCGAATCATTCACGTCCGAGTTAAGACAATCGAATAGCATTCTTTAAACTCCTTTGTTATTTAACCTCGCCATCAGGAACTGATATCTTATTTACGTAAATGTTTTGATTCAGCTTAGCTGCAGAAAGACAAAAAAAAAACCATCATATTACCATTGAAATGTATTATAAAGCATGCAAGTATTCTTCCACTGTATCTGAATGTTATTTTCGACTATAGTAGATCGAAATCTTTATCTTGATTAGCTTTATTTTTACTTACCAAGAACTTCATATTGTGCAAAATGGGAATTTTGATATAACTACCAACACTTGTAGAGTCTCACTTTCTTTGGAAGCATAAACTAACTCGAGTCTTTGGAAGGTGTAAGCGAATTATCACTATGTCTTGTTAAACTCAGAAATTTAACAGAATTCACTGCTTGCACTTACAGAACCAGGTTTATGGTTTACCTCAAAAGTAAGTTAAAGTTAAACTAATAAAATCGTAAATTAGCCCAAAGGCTAAGCAGAGAGAATACGCGCAAGTTGGCTCAAACCAAAACCGGCGTGACAAAACTTATGGCGAAAATAAGGCGACGCCGTAGACAAACTGCTATCAGGAGATTCAACTAGCAACGTGGCCTTCAGCTGGCAGAACAAGCTCTGATTCAACAATATAAAACCTTTTTCTTTCTGCATCACTTGAATGAGCTCGAACTAAAATTTGCGTTCTGTCGAGAAAACGGAAAGCGAGAATTATAAAAAAGCTACTTTCCTCCCTTCTTTCCACCGACAGCGAGGCAGCCGATCCACCGGGGTAGTTATCAAATCTGCCAGATTCACCTTCTATAGCATTCAAAATCTAACCCACAATAAATCTGTACCTTTGATAACTTTTAAAATCACAATTTTTTAAGCCCGAATTGCGCCAACACATTTTTCTTTGTCAAGACCACTACAGAAGTACCAAATATGTTTCACTTAACAGATACTGCTACAGCTCCAGAGTCAGAAACATTTTTCAACATAATTGCCAACTTTAATTTTAGTACGAATAGCTGTAATAATAATAATAGGGGAAAAAAAAGAAGAAAAGCTGGATCAAATTAAAAAGTTAAGGAAGAATGTTTGTTGCTTGCATGAGTGATGTTTTATTTAAGATCCAAAACTTATTTTCAGCAATAAATGAATACTTCAAAATATGTTTACTAGTTTCTTGAATTCGTGATACGCTGGTAGCGTAATAGATTAAAAACATTGTCGTCGAAAATAAAGCGGTTCAGAAACTTCGCAGTTTAAAAACACCATCGTCGAAAATATGGTAGTAAAAAAAAAAGCAGCTAAAAATGATCGCATAACAATAATGCGTTTTCCAGGCTTTAATAGTTGTAAATGCATACATGTATATATAATAATTTTTAACAAAGACTTAATGAAACCCCATTAGCGCAATTCGTCAATTCTTTTCAGATGAAAGTTACCTGCGGGGGGAAAGTTGGTGATTTTCACGACTTTTTGAATAAGGAGATATTTATTGACAAACTTTAGCAACATATAAAAAGAAAATACTCTTTAGCAATTTAAGATACAGATTTTGGTTATTAAATTAACATTATATGAGACATTAAAAAATAAAACACATTTTTCGCGAAATCTTTCTGAATTTTTTTTTTTTTTTTTTTTTTTTACTCTGTTCTTCTCTCCATGTATACAGCGATCTGTTTTCAATTAAAAAACCTTCAGAGATTTGTATAAACGGGGCATCGCATACAAATTCGGTATTGCGCTCTGGCTGTCTAGTCTCTGAAAACCATCAGAACTTGTACTGCAACATAAAGAAACGCATATGAAAATGATGACGTTGTTTGACTAATGGGCTATTATAAACATGGCTGAGCGAAGAATGGTTATGCTTACGTTTGCCAGAGTTTGGCTCATTCTAAAAATTTGGCGACTACTATTAAGGTGATTAATAATACGAAGTTTAAAATGAATTTTTACTAATTATTTGAATAAATGAATTTTAATTTTAATTGAGGCAAAAAAATTTCCATTTCATAGAACATCAACAAGAAAAATTTTCCGTGTTTCTTATAAAAACCAAGCAGGGGGAGGGGAACTACCATAACAAGAATTTACAGTTGGTGTGAAAACAACAGTTGGCGTTAAAAATCGGCAAAATTTCTTCTTACTGGAAAAGAAACCCGCCAGTGTAAGATTTAAAATTAGATACAAAAAAAAAAAAAAAAAAAAAAAAAAAAAAAAAGCAACCTTAGACTGGCATAGCTTTAAAATAAAATTCTGTAATACATTCATAGTACTCCTTTCCGTCGAAATTGATCCCAGCCTGGAGTTGCTTACTTTGCCTAATTTTAAAATTATTCTTTTCTTACTTTGGAAATGAAATGTTCCATTATAGACTTAAACCAAAATCGTATAGTAGACCTAATGGGTTGAGACTAAGAGTATATTTTAATTTAAATAAATTACAGTGGCAACAAAATGTTTTTCAAATGGAACGAACCACGAAACAAGCTCTTTCAACAATGTTAATCATCTGCCATTTTCTTGACCGAGTGATTAAAATCAAATCAACGCATAGCGAGAGAGATTAAAGAATACAGTTTTCTGTTTGAGGAAAGGTGGATAAAAGGTTCATTCTGTATTCAGGGGAGGCAACGCCCTGTTTTTTGGAAGCATCCCTCCCTACCTTTAACACACCCAGACAGCGTGAGACGGTTTGAAATATGTCGGAGAGAAATGCTACAGACTGGAACAGATCAAACTTCAAAGAAAAGAGGAGATAAATATTTATGTGACTTAAAAGTTTTGTTCATAATTTTCTAATATCTATTAAGTAGTCAACTCTATTATTAAATAATGAAGAATCTGCATAAATGTGTATTGAAAAACGGTGGCACGTAGAGCCCCTCAATTTTGAACGTACACAGTGCTCCACCCGAACATGCGTCGAAATCTGAATTTCAGGTTTATTTTTACTTCCTTGTAAGAATTAAAGGAAGTATTGTAATCGTGAAAAATTTCGGGTACCATATTTAAACGAAAATATTCATTTTGACCGATATAGAATGCAATTTAACCATGTTTTTGCCTGGCATTTGTACGTAAGGACAGGAGACAGGAGACCATCAACAGAGCAACTGCACCATCATTACGACTTTCAGCTTTTGTGCTCTATTGATGGAAACTATCTACCATCCGCTATCAGCGGTATTTATTTGAAATAAAATTTTACAAAGTTACAATGGTTGCGCAAATATACATATGACATACAGAGACATATTATACAGGTCTTGTGGTGTTTACATAGATGGCAATGTTTACAATAAAGCTCATAACATAAATAGTTAGAGAATTGTTACTTAAGTTGAAAATTTATGTTTACTGATTTTTATATATTAATTTTGAAGAATAACCAAATTATATAATATAAAATGCCATTATACATTTTAAGACAGTCTAGAAATAAATGAGTAGTCTGTAACTGTAGGGATAAGTAAAAGGTAAACAGTCCTTGAGAATATAAGTAGGTCTTGAATAAAAGAAGAAAACAGTCCTTGAGTTGTAGTCTTTAAATTAAAAATATTTGAGTAGAAATTCATCGTCAAGATAATTGACATATAAACATGTACAATGATGAATGCAATAAGATAAGAGAGGCCGTAATATGGGAATTTAGATTTTCTATAATAAGAATTTCAGAAAAAGCATGATGAGATTATATTACACGAAATTTTGAAGAAGGATGAATCCTTAGTATACCGAAGTTCCCAAGTGGGAGGGAGTATGCTATGTAAGTATTTACGGTGCTTTGAGATTGTCACAATTTAAAGATAGATAAGTTGTAATTTTTTACGAACTCTATTGCTTTTCTTGATATGCTTGAACCAAAGTGGAGCAGATGTTGAATTATATTGTGTTTAAGTTTAGTAATTTCAAAATGAAACAAATAATGGTCTATTGTCCACAAATGCATTGGCTTGAAGAATGTAATCAAAATCTATGCAGATAGAAAGGAAATGGACCATGATCTGGGAATTATGTACGTAAGGACAGAACAAACGACTCTCTTTCCCCATACGAATTATAAAACTGATATAAAATGGATTCAGAAGAGATTTTTTTTCGTGGTGTCTGTACGCATGTATCTGGCATGATTCAAAAACGAGTAGCCTCAGAACGTTGAAATTTTGTATATAGGACTGCTATAACGTGTAGATGTGCCCTCCCTTCGTATGTTGGTTGCAATCGGCCGCACCAAACGTATATAAATATATGTATATATACACTTTGTTACCCGACTTAGTGATTTCAGTTTCTTTACTATCATATGTTAGTAAGGTGTGCATTTTTTGCTTTAAAAATGATTGAAATATGTTGTTCTTATGCGCCTTCAGTGTCTTTTTACCGACAAAGCTCTATGCATATGTTTTAAGCCAGCAGCATTCGTCATACGTATATCGCTCCAATGACATTTATGGTTCTCCAATGCGCTGATCAGTTTGCGCAGCAAAACGTGGGTGCTACCTTTCGAAATTTTGCACTGTAACTGTAACTATGAGAGCTGTATTTCGATTGGTTCAACGGACAGGCCGCTGGGGTTTCATATTGCGGAGATGTATTTTTTGTGACCCTCCCGTATTTTTGGAATCAGAAAATTTAACTGTTTTTTAGAATCAAAATTGAAAAATCGGTTTTTTGAAGCCAAAAAGGTCTTACTACCTCTTACCATAAAATGCATTTAATTCATGATATATCTAATTAAAATATTCTATAATTTTGTGGTATGCCGTTATATATTTTTTTCACTTTTCAGATATAAAATGGTTCCATGATAATCCAAATCTATATTCATAGAATATCTTATGAAATGTTTCACTGTTTCACCTAGGTCATCTTTAGTGACGATTTCTACTGATAAACCATATTAAGATTTAAATGAACCCTTCTGGGCCACCGTTAAAATCTGAACTCTTTCAGACATCTCAGCCCCTTTTCTCCTTTTTTTTAGTCCAAAGGGATTTGAATCCCGAAGGACTATTAGTTTCGTTTTGGCATTTTGCGTCGGACTCATAAATGTCGGTTCACTTTTCAAACTGTTGCCACAAAATGTTAGAGTCCTGCATTATATTTGAAGAAATTAAATAATGAAAAATCTGCATAAATGTATGTATATTTCTCGTATTGTGATAAAACAACGGTACATAGAGTCATCGAATTTTGAATAACGTAATCCTCCAACGAATATGAGCATGTGGAAGACCCAATTTGAAATTTGAAATTTGTTTTATGATCGATTTCCTATTTTTTAAAACTTTGACGAATTTTTGATTAACAAACTCAAGGATTTCAAAGCGAGCAATGGCAACGTTGTGCAGAAAAAACATTTTTATCTCCAGCGCGTGAGTTCTCTGTATCGGAAATTCTAAAGATATGCTCGTTTTAAAACTATTTTGCGATATTGCTGTTGCACTGGATTTATGGTTTAAGTGCGAGGAACATGATATTTAATAAAGAAAGGTAACACACAAAATGTTAAAAACGCCCCTTTGGACGTAATTTAAAATCTGAAACATTTCAGATTTTTTTTTTTTTTTTTTTTTATTATTATTTTTTTAATGTTAGAATTTATTTTTTTCTGATAATAAGTGAGCGGTACAGTTTGGTTTTTGCTTTTTGAATAGCTCAATTCAAAATATAAAATTTTACTTTTATGTCTTTAATTTTCTAGCAGGTTAATTCTTAACTGGTAGATCTATTGTAACTGGCTATTTCAAAATTGTTTTAAGTTGAAAGTGAAATCTGCGTGTCGAGATCAGACTACATTTTCTATTTGATCACAATTTTTTATATACTTTTTAATTTAAATAATTGTTTAGGTTTTTAAAACTTTAATGATAATTTTGTCGTGTTGGACTGTATCTCAACTTTTCAGGGTATTATTTTTATGCTACATTTATTAGGCAATAATAATTGTTATTTATGCATTATATGCCGTTTCGTATTCTTTGGAAAAATAAAATGTACGAAACGTGTGGAGACTTTACGTGAGTTATCACTATGTCTTGTAAGGTACCACAGAGACTGAGAAAGTATGTAAAGCACCCTTTATTTAACTCAAGCTAACAGAAGGCACCACTGGTGCTTACAAATTTAACCAGCAGTTACGGATTAAATCAATGGTATTCAATTGATTTAACTAAGTAAAGTAAGTTAGCCTAACAGCTACAGAGTTAAAGTAACGCACAAGTTGGCTCTGACCTATAGGTCGGCGTGACAAGCTCAAAGGCAAGGATAACGCAATGCCGCAGAATACTACTCTCAGGAGAATCGAAAATTAGAAACGTGGCCTTCAGCAGGCAGGAACAAGCTCTGATTCTACACTGGTGAAATAAATTAAGAGAATTTGCATATTTTATCGAATTGCATAAAAACTGAAGGAAAAACCACTGCTTCTAGATAAAAATGCAAATCTTGTACGGCAAATACGTAAGCGTAGGCGGAGCCAGCATAAAAACAGGCTTTATAAGCGCGTGGAGGATAAGACGAATTGCGTTCGCTAGCACACCTCGGCGAATTTCTTGATGTTCTCTTGCAGCAATCTGTTAAATTCACATCGGAACAGTAAAAATGAGCAACCACCAACGTTTAGATGATGGAATGAGGTGGCAAATTGTGAGGAGGCTAGGGGCAGGCCAATCGCAAGTCAAGATATGCAGAGAGTTTAATTTAACGCACAGCGTCGTGTGTAATGTATGGAAACAGCTCCAGGATACTGGATCCATAGAAAGAAAGCCTGAGCAAGGTCGTCCAAGAGCCACGACGGCCAGAGAAGATCGCTATTTGTCCATTTTAGCGAGGAGTAACAAAGGGGCTACTGCTTCTCAGCTCTCTTGGGGCGAGTTCCGTTTTAGCCTAAACACCGATTCTCGCTGTACTTTTATATAGAGGGAGGCAGGGCACCGCTACCTACCCCCCAATGTCCGCGAAATCAACAATTATGGCGGTGTAATGATCTGGGCAGGCATCATGTTGGATGGCCGCATACCACTCCACGTCTTTGACAGAGGCTCTGTGACTATTGTGAGTTATAGGGATGAGGTCTTGGAGCCCTTTGTTCACCTTCTCCGAGGTGCAGTGGGCCCCGAGTTCATTTTACAGGACGATAACGCGAGGCCACATAGAGCTCTTCTGGTCGACAAATTTCTAATTTCTCGAGAGGGAGAATATTCGCCGGATGGATTGGCCAGCCAGGTCTTAGACCTCAACCCTATATAGCATGTCTGGGACGCTCTGGGGAGGCCAACTGCAACTCGCAACCCCCGTTCGAGAAGCATCCAGGAACTTAAAACAGCGTTGCTGAATGAGTGAGACCAATTGCCACATGCACTAATAAACTGCCTTATTTCCAGTATGACATCACGCTGCGAGGCCTGTATGGCTGTAAGAGGGGACCATACCCCCTATTAACCTATTTCTTTTGTGTCTTCTGCAACTGTTGTTTGAGACCTTCAGACTCCCATGAGTGTTAGACACGAAGATGTGTGTCTATTATAACTGTTGAATGTTTATTTTGTTTGTATTACATCAACCTATGTTCACACCAAATTTTATTAAAATCTGTCCAGTCGTTCTGGAGATCGTAGCTCAAATATGAAAATTCTCTTAATCTATTTCACCAGCGTACTTTCTGAAACCTTTTCCTTTAAATACTCTCTTCTTTCTACATCACTTGAATATCAAGTTCATTAACATAAAATAACTGTTTTAAAACTAAACCAGACTTTACAATATTACAGAGAGAGTTAATTTGAAATATAAATATCTCACATTTTGCCGAATGGCAACTGACTCGAATGAAAAGTGAAAAGACGCATTTATAGTGATTCCATTTTGAGACTATTAGCCCTTTTCGGTTAATGATTTTAATGACATCAACTAGTGTAATTTCATAGGTTCACCAAGTAATTAATAATAATATACACAACAAAATTGCGATTATTCCTTCTAAATCGCTTATTCTCTAATCAATAAGAGTAAAATTAAATTTGATAAAAAAAAACTGAGTATCTTATGCTTTACCGAAATTCAAAACAGCGACGCGTAAAGGATAAAATTATTGTATTTCGGACAGCTGCAATACATTTCCTTTAAACCACCGAGTTTGCTGATTAAATCTGAAACATAAATATCGCTGAGTGGTAATACATTGCTTTCAAGTCACTGAGTTTGTTAATCAAAACTTTATTAAGATAGCTAGAAACATAAAATAAATAAAAAGAAAATTCGAAATTCAAAATTAGGGCTTTTAGAAGCACATGTCCGGGAAGATGGAATATGCATTTTCAAATTCAGTGGCTCCACAGTGCGAGGAACAGACAGATTCTCCATTATTTAAGGGGACTCATACATCTTAAAATCCATAAGATCTTTGCATGTGTGACTGCTGCAAGAATTGGGATAACTTATTTATCTTAAAAGCAATTGCTTCCAACTTTTTACAGCTGACTACATAATATAGCTGCTTTCTGAAATAGTAATCAGAAAGTTTGTGTTGCCATAAATATTTTTATAATTTAATCCGCTTTGTGACAACATTTTTCGTCATGTTTCGACCTTGCGAGCACAATTTAAAACATTCTGTTGCATAATTTAATTCCATATTAAATATACGAGTATAGCTTTTATAACGTATGGAAACTACTGTGAACCAAAAATTCTAAGAATTTCATGTTAAATTTTTATTTTATTTGGAGTACTTTATAAAATGTATTTTATTAAAAATATCTGTAACGTTTTCGTGCATAAAATTTTTTAATATTAAAATATTCATCAGGTTTTTGGTTTAGTTAGAAAATAGTGCCCATATAAAGAATTCCATCAAATTTCGAGAATGTACCATTAGCCATTTTAAAAATATCATGCACGCAAGGTGGAAACATGACGAAACATTTTGTCACAAAGCGGATTAAATTACAAAAATATTTGTGGAAACACAAACTTTCTGGTTACTAGTTTTGCAAAGTAGCTATATTATGTAGTCAGCTGTAAAAAGCTGAAAGTTATTGGAGTGGATTGGACTATTCAATTATGGCAGAACACACAAGGACTATCTGCCTAAGGGGAGGACTTTCTAAGGGAAACTGGCTCGCATACACGTTACACATGCGAAAAACCACGAAAGGGCCCATCCAGCCAGCCCGTTCGCAGGATTCGAACCTCGGACTGGACTACCAGTGTTCAGCGTTTTTACCGCTCGGCCGCTGGTAGGCCTGAAAGTAATTGCTTCTAAAATAAATAAAATATCCTATTTCCTGCAACAGTCACATAATTCGAAGATCATAAGGGGTTTAAGGTATATGAGCCCCCTTTTAACAGAGATTTAAAAAAATTATTTTTTTATTACTACTTAGATTTTATTTCAGTTAGATCAGCCCTCGACAACCTATGAACCGCGGGTGTTCCAGTGACTCCTCGCAGAGTTTCAATTGATCCACTTGAGTTCCGAAAATGAAATGCAATATATAAAAATAAATTGTAAAACATAAATGTGAAGCGAGCACTTGAAGAATGTATAAAAAACGAACCGAAATAAATAATAATAATAATAAATTTCAGATAAAAAAATCTGAAAGGTTTCAGATTTTAAATTGCGTCCAAAGGGCGTTTCTTTAACGTTTTGTGTGTTACCTTTATTTATTAAATATCATGTTTTTTGCACTTAAACCTTAAAATTCAGTTCAACAGCAATGTCCGAAAATAATTTTAAAATGAGCTTATCTTTAGAATTTCCGGTACACAGTAGAGTGTTTGTTGCCATTGCTCGCTTTTAAATCGTTGAGTTTGTTAATCAAAAATTCGTTAAAGTTTTACAAAATATAAAATCGATAATAAAACAAATTCCATATTTCAAATTTGGGCTTTCAGATCCCCATATTCACAGTAGGATTACGTCATTCAAATTTGGATGGCTCTAGGTACCGTTGTTGTATCACATTGCAATGTGATACATACATACATTTATGCAGATTCTTCATTATTTAATTTCTTCAAATATAATACAGGGCGATAGTATTTGGCGGCAACGTTTTGAAATGTGATACAGCCTTTTAAAGTTTTCAACGCAAAATCGCAACTTGAAAACTATAGTCCTTCAGGGACAAAGCCCCTTTTTTGACTAAAAATGTCTGAAAGCTTTCAGTTTTTACATCAAGCCCAAAGGGGCGTTTCTTTAACGTTTTGTATGTTATCTTTATTTATTAAATATCATGTTTTTCGCACTTTAAGCCTAAAATTCAATTCAACAGCAATATCGCAAAATAATTTTAAAATAAGCGTATCTTTAAAATTTCCGATCCACAGTCTCGTGGCCTGGAGATAAAAATGTTTTTTTTTTTTTTTCGTACAGTGTTGCCATTCCTCGCTTTTAAATAGTTGAGTTTGTTATTAAAAAATTCGTTAAAGTGTTACAAAATATCAAATTAATAATAAAACAAATTCCAAATTAGTGGTTCCAGATAGCAATATTCGGTGGAAGATTACCGCTATTCAAAATTTGATGGCTCTCGGTACCGTTGCTTTATAGCAATGCGAGAAACATAGATACATTTATGCAGATTCTTCATTATTTAATTTCTTTAAATATAACACAGGACGATATTATTTGGTAGCAACAATTTGAAAAGTGAAACTGACATTTTAAGTTTCCGACACGAAATGCCAAAACAAAATTAATAGCCCCTCTGGCTATTAATTTGGCTAAAAACAACACTTTTTTTTTATTACAAAATTGCATTAACGAACATGCATTTTTATTTTTAAAAAATTAAAACTGTAACATAATTTTAAGGTAAGTTTTGCAAGGCCGATCCGTAATCTAAAAATCCAAAAAAGTAGTTTTACCATTTTGTCCGCATTCGTTTGAGCTTATAAAGGCGAGTAAGTATTTGCACGCATGAAATTTATTTTAAGTATAAACAGGAGCAGAACTGCCGAAAATTCAGATGCTTGAATTCGTCTAAAGACGATTAGCCGTAAGCCAGATTTGACGAAAAAAATTATGTCACAAGTTCAGCTTTAGAGCAGTCACTGATATCGAAGAGAAAAATAAAGCTGATTTAATTATATTGGTTTTTAATAATAATTAGAATTTTAATTTTTATGTTTAAAGCATATTGTAATTATTTTCTCAATAAAATTTATCTTATTATTCACCAAGAAAGACTGTTCTAGGAAAATTCCACTGATCCGAAAAGTCTTCTTAATACACACATTTTGGTTGGTTTTGACCCGTAGCCAAAAAAGGTAGCCTTACGCCAGCGTTAGGTTGGATGCATTGATTCATTTATGTATGGATAAATGAAATTAATAACTAATTATAGGTGCAGATTTAAGCAAATAAAATACATAAATTACCATTTCATTAATGTTAAAAAGATTTCCACAATTTACACAGATGCTACTTAACATAGTTGTTGACAAGACAACAAAATCTCCTCGTTTCTTATCCTAAATAAAGGCTGTCGCAGAAAATAGTGATATAACTCATTTTAAAGCAAATAGAGCGAAAGATTTGAGAGATTCACCCAAATGTCTTTTGTTTCTTAACAATTTTCAAGTCTGACGTATTTGTAGGAAGCCGGCCTTTCAGCTGTCAAAATGATCACCGCAGCAGCTGTCTCTACAGGTTGGCTGAGTCACGAAGAACAGATCGTTCCAAAGAGTAGTTTTGAGACATATAATCAATAATACGTTTTTCGGAGGCAGACATGACGAGGTTTATGATGACCATCATGACGTTTTCACACCATAATCCGTAACAGGAATTCCAAAGAACTGCAGTCGTATTTAGTTGCATCTAGTATGTGGAATATTTAGGAACAGCAGTTTTCATTAGGTTTGTACAAGTTTCAGTTATGAATATATACTCTTATAAAAATTCTAATAATGCACTTTACGAAAACATTTATAACGTTGATTTCGGATTCACTTGAGTCCGAGCCTATTTTTAACGAAAGAAAAAAAATCAGTCCGATTATTGCAGAACGATGGAAAAATTACAAACCTTCAACATAAAGCAAAAATATCTGCGGAAAAATATACAATGGAAGCGAAAGTATGTGGCGTTATAGCGCCTGCGCATTTGTAGCGAATCGTAGATTTGTTAAAGAGCCAGTTGCTATGGGAACAAAATGCAAGACTTTCGTTTTGTAGAAATCAAGAATATTTTGTGCCATATTTTTTCTTCAGATGTGTGTTCTATAAGGTTCTGAGTTCTATGAAATAAAATTTAATGGAGTTCATAATTGTGTTATTTTGAAAAAATGAGTTATAGACACGTAAGTTAAAAGCAGATGATGTCATAATACTCGGAAGTCGTTTTCATCCGCTTAATTGTTTATAACTCTTATCATGAATGGACACTCAGAACGTTTAAAAACTATGTTATCAAATGTTCGCTTTTCAGACGGCAATGTACGGTGGTTTACATCTGTTTTCGGACCCTTGTATTTTCGAAAATGATTCCTACAGTTTTTGGATTAAATATTGAAACATAGACTACATTTTTTTTTCCCTAACATGTTATTTTTTCTCTGTTTTAGCCTTATTATTGCAAAATAAATATCATTAAAACATTTCGTCTGATAAAAAAATTTATCCCAAAAGTGATAATCAGTAACTAAAAAATACAAGCACTCGAAAGTTCTGTTGAAATGTTTTGACAGACGATGTTTCTTGTCATAATTTTTTTGTTTTAAGTAAAAATATATCTCAAGAATCGTCTTCATTTAGAAACTATTACTTTCTTAGCAAAATATATTAACAGTTCCATATCTGATGAGAACACGGTACGACGTTACAGATTAACGACAAATTCTGGTAGAATTTAACAATTTATCATTTTAAAGATTGTAAAAGTACTTCAGATATCCAAAAAATATCCTTGATGTAAAGTGTCCAATTAATTATTTTGGATGCTATAAAATGAGGAAATCTGCGAAGAACTGTTGAAAATGCTCTGAAGTATAGAACACATTCCAAGCTAACGCGAAGGAATCTGCGATATATCCTGAGAAAAATCAAATAACACCAAAAAGTTAGTAGTGCAAAACTTGCCGGGGATATAGAAGAATGGTTTGCAATAGAAGTTAACTCCGAAACTGTTAGAAGAGTCTTTAAGACATATGAATACAGTGGGCAGTCAGCAAAATGGAAATTCTTCGTCCAAAGAGAAAACAAGGAAAATACGTTTGGCTTTCATAGAATCTATTTACAATAGATTTATCACATTGAAATAATGCTATATTTTTAGAAGATACACAATTTAATATATTTGGGCTTGATGGAGTAATTGCTATGAGGCGAAAATCAAATAAGAATTGAATCCGAAAACCTATTGCCTACTGTTAAGCATGAATAAGATGGAAGCAACGGAAAAAGTTTGAGTACGTTTCCTCTGCCTCTGGGATGGTAAGTTTACTTTTAATAGGGAATAATATGGTTCAGTATAAATATATGAATAATCTTAAAACCTGAAAACATCTGCAGAATGCAAACTACATTCAAGTTCTATCAGGAATAACGATCTTACAGCCCTAATTGTTCACTTATAGTTATTATATAACTAACCCTTCGGAAGCTATCAAAAGTCCTCCGTATTCTTAGGAATTAAATTTTATTGAAAATATACAGAAAAAAAGAACAAATAAGCATAATATTTCTTACCGAGGAATGGAACATTCTTACTCGAAAAAGTTGGTTAATTCATGTCAAGCGCGAGAAAAGTGTAATTTTAACTAAAGGATATTTTGATCGTATTATTGATTTTTTTTTTTTTTTTTTTTGTCTGTTTTTATGTTTTCATTAAATATAAACTATTTGTTCAAAATGTTCGAATACTAATGTGAGTTAACATTCAAAACTTTTTTGAATACATTTTTAGCCCAAAGGGGCGCTAGACCCAAAGGGTTATTAATCATAAAACGGCATTTTGTGTCGTTTCACGTTCTGCGTTGGTTCGCTTTGGTTTTGGTTGGTTTTTCAAACTGTTGCCACCAAATATTATCGCCATGTATTATCTTTAAAGAAACTAAATAATGAAGAATCTACATGAATGCATAAATGTTTCTCGCATTGTGCAACGGTATCTAGAGCCATCGAATTTTGAATAACGTAGTTCTCCAAACGAACATGGCCACCTGGAAGACCAAATTTTGAATTTGTTTTATTATCTGTTTCAAATTTTGTAAAACTTAAACGAATTTTTTTTATTAACAGACTCAACGATTTCCAAGCGAGGAATGGGGGAAAAAAATATCTCCAGTGCGCGAGACTGTGCATTGGAAATTCTAAAGATATGCTCTTTTTAAATTATTTTGTGATATTGCTATCAAACTGAATTTTGTGATTTAAGTGCGATGATATTTAATAAATAAAGCTAGCACAAAAGAGGTTAAAAAAAGCGCCTTTGGGCGTAATATAAAAACTGAAAACTTTTTTTTTAGTTATGTAGTTTATTACTTTTTTATTTTTATTTATTTTATTTTTTTAACTGCTGTCGAACCAGCTGTTGTTTTGCCAAAACACAAAACCCGCGAAATGGGAACAACAAACACCTTCGAGTGATTTCCTTTCAGGTGTTTAATAAACTTACTTTTGTCGTTTATCATTTATAGCACCGATGTTTTATAAATTAAAATATCATCATTACATTGCATTAGACACTAAGATTGAAATAATAAAAGATGATAAACTCGACTAAATTTATTGTGACATATTTATATTTTTCATCGTTTTAAGTGATTTTAAAACTACTTTTTAGAGAAATAAATTTTAATAACGAATCCTTGTTTCTTTTATAACATGCGATCAAGAATCCTGAATATTGGTAGTTCTACCCGGGTTCGAACCTTCGTGGAGGATCTTCTATGGAAAACTATCTCGTATACATGCTAAACATGGAGAAAACGATGAAAACGCTCGTGCAGCCAGTTTGTTCTCCAAGATATGTATCCCGAACCGAACTACCAGTGTTCAGCGACTGTTCCATTGGTAGGCCAAACTCAACTAACGTAGCCTAAACTAATCTTCTCTTCTGTATTCAGTTAGAATATTGCCATCTTGTGAACATCGTTTATTATTTCATAACGGCAAAATCCTATAGGGCTAATTTGTACGAGAAGATTAACGCGAGTAATGCCTTCGTCACGCCCATGCAATCGGCTGCTCTTCGGACAAACTATTCCTATTCAACATTTTTTATTCATTAAGCTCACTGTGGGGAAGCTGAGATTTTTCTGACGTCACATCTTCATCACCAAAATGACAAACATGTTTTCCAACTATTGGATGTAAAATAGTACAGTTTCAATAATTAAAAATAAATAAATAAATAATAATAATAATAAAAAACCTGAAAGATTTCAGATTCTATATTATGCCCGAAGGGACGTTTCGAAAGCATTTGCGCTAATGTGCCTTTGGGTTAAAATATTTAAAAGCAGTCTGTCTTCAGAGCTTCCGATAGACAGTCTCGCGCGCTGGAGATAAAAATGCTTCTTTTCGTGAAATGTTGCCATTGCTCGCTTTGAAATCATTCAGTTTTTTAATCAAAAATTTCTTAAAGTTTGAATTAATAAAAATAAATAATAAAACAAAATACATAATAAAACAAACTCGAAATTCAAGATTGGGATTTCTAGGTGTCATTTTCGAGTGGAGGACTACGTTATTTAAAATTTGATGGCTGTTTGTTAACGTTGTTTTTTCATAATACGAAAAACATGCATACACTCATGCAAATTCTTCATTATTTAATTTCTTTAAATATAAAACAGGGCGGTAATATTGGCGGCAACAATCTGAAAAGTGATTCAGTCTCTTCTTATAGCGATTCAACGCAAAATCCCGTTTTGAGACATAATAGCTCTTCTGGGCTAGCGCTCCTTCGGTCTAGTAAATACCAAATAAACAAATAAATAAATCTGAAATCTTTCTGATTTTATATTACATCGTTTTTCATTTACATACATACCCATTTCGAAAGCATTTGGGCTAATGGACCTTTGGGCTGAAATTACTTAAAAGCAGCATATCTTTAGAATTTTCGATAAACAGTCTGGCGCGTTGGAGATAAAAATGTTTTATTCCGCACAGAGTTGCCACTGCCTGCTTTGAAATCTCAAAAATTTCGTTAATGTTTTACAAAATACATACTTCAGGCAGATTCTTCTTTATTTAATTTCTTTAAACATAAACAGTGGGATAATATACGACAGCAACAATTTGAAAAGCGATACAACGCATTTAGTGATTCGACGCAACGAAGTCCCAAGACTATTAACCCGTCTGGGCTAAAAATTAGGAAAAAAAAAAAAAAAAAAAAAGTACATTTGTAGGGCAATTCTTGCTAATTCTTTAGTATCCTTGTTTTCAAATTAATATTGTCAATAAAAAGATTTTAAACTAGGATTCCATTTCGATTTCTGTTTATTGATATAACTAACCTACCAGACCTAATTTTTATGCTCACAAATGTTTTATCACATTCGAAATTGACATGATGACGAAATCTTATTTGAATGCGGTACCGCGCATAAGGGCTATCTGCCCTAATGGGAGGGAAGCCTTCGTAGAGGTTTTTCTGACAGGAAATGGTTCCTATTCACGTTACACATGGAAAAAAACCGTGAAAATCCACTTGCAGCCAGTCCGTTATATTGGATTATTTGTATTTCAGCAAAAAATGCGAGGGTTATGTGCCGTAGGCGAAAGGCATGCCTTCGGAAAGACTTTATAAAGAAAACTGGCGCATATTCCCGTTACACATGGGAAAACCCCCGAAAATTCTCTAAAAGGATTTAATTATAATTAAAAAATGTCAAAAATTCTCTAAAAGAACTTAACTGTAGTTAGTTTAGTATTCGAAGCAAATTATATATATATATAAACTTAGGAGATAATATAATCAATTAATCAATACTGTTTAGGAAATAAATTATTATATATATATATATATATATATATATAAACTTAAAGCATCTAAATTAATTAGTAAATTGGAATAAAAGCAAGTCATTTCCTCTATAATATAATAATTGCAACCGTGTATAAGAGGTTTACCATAATATCAAAACTAATCGAATTAAAGAGAGAATTCATATGAGAACAATCTCAAAAAATAAAAATGCGAGAGGGAAAATATACAAAATTATACAAATAAAAATTAATCTCCTTTTATTGAAACTCCATTTCAGAACTCATCACGGGAAAATGAATGAAAGCTTCATAAAAGTCAATTAATAAGTTTCTATCTCCTGGCCTATTTGAAATCACAAACCGTAAAAAGATTTCATCAAATCTTTATTAAAGACTTTAAAATTCATATAAACCGAAAACTCGAATCTCAAATATACCAGAATTTTCCCTACATATTTTCGAAACACTTGGAAAAAAGACGCTTAATTTGCTAATCAGTAACAAGTAGATTAAATTTAAAGCAAGAATTAAATAGTTTACGTTTCGCTAAATGGAAACAAATTAGCGCGTGTAATTTAAAAATATTTTATATCGGATATCTTTAGAATTTAAGATAAAGTGTTAAATGTTGCCATGCATTTTTTTTATATTCGATATATATATATATTTAATTAATACATGGCGATAACATTTAGTGGCAATATTTGAACGTTATATGCACCAAAAATAGAGGTTTCTATTTAATAGCACTTCTGGTGCTAATAAAAATACTGAAATAGTTGTCTTTTTTCTTCCTAATCGTTTCCTAACTAATACTTTTTTTTCTTTTTGGACACGGAAGCTTAAAAATTTAAGTTGTTTTTAGATTTCCCTTCGTCTAAATTGTTGAATGGCATTAGAACTACAACAAAAATTCTACATAATCTGCATTCAGGCAAAAATACAAATAGCATCCCCAGACGATTTAGCTGCACATCAGTGACTGCCAAATTAAGTGACTGCAAG
This sequence comes from Stegodyphus dumicola, assembly GCF_044657685.1. Taxonomy (NCBI): domain Eukaryota; kingdom Metazoa; phylum Arthropoda; class Arachnida; order Araneae; family Eresidae; genus Stegodyphus; species Stegodyphus dumicola. Next base: position 195,395,522 of record NC_140773.1, read on the forward strand.
GTGCTCGAACACGTGCAATTATTATTTAAATTTAACATTTTTTTTTTTTGCTGAAAACCTGAATTTTGACCTCACAGGTTCAACCCATTACCATAGTTTTCTCGTGTATGTACGTTAATATTTCCTACATTTATTTAATGATTCCAAAATTAAATTTGGAAGTGAAGTGCTTTTTTTTTTTCCACTGAAATTAGGCATGTTGGAAAACTGCGTTAATTTTGACTTCCTGAATTTTCAATGACCTGAAAGAAATAAGGATTTAACATTTTTTTTTAAAAATTCTTTTTCGTTTTTTTTTTTTTTTTTCTGTTTTCTATTTTTTTAGCTTAGTCTTAAAATGTTACATACATACAAATACGTATAATATGTGAAATGGATGACACTAACTTCTAAATATTCTTTTTTTCTTCTAAACAAAGAATTCTAATTAGCCCAAAGGGCGTTAGCCCAGAAGAGCTATTATTTTCGTTTGGGCATTTTGCGTTGAAAACTTTAAATGATGGTTCACTTTTCAAATTGTTGCCACCAAATGTTATCGCCCTGCTTTATATTTAAAGAAATTAAATAATAAAGAATCTGCATAAAATGTATGTATGTTTCCTCGCATTGTGATAAAACGACGATACCTAGAGCCATTCAATTTTAAATAACGTACGTCTCCACCCGAATATGGGCATCTGGAAGCCCAAGTTTGTAATTTGTTTTATTGTCGATTTCATATTTTGTAACACTTCAACGAATTTTTTATTAACAAACTCAACGATTTCAAAGCGAGCAATGGCAATACTGTACAGAAAAAACATTTTCCAAAATCTCCAGCGCGTGAGACGTTGTATCGAAAATTCTAAAGATATGCTCATTTAAAAATTATTTTGCGATATTGCTGTTGAACTGAATTGTATGGTTTAAGTGCGAAGAACATAGAAGGTATCTCACAAAACGTTAAAAAACGCCCCTTTGGGCGTAATGTAAAATCTGAAAGCTTTCAGATTTGTTTTTATTTTTTCGATTTTATCCCACCTTATTTAATATTTAATTTTTTTAGAAATACTTTTCTATGGGTACCCTATTTCTAGCATATCATATTTCCGGAGAATGGCCAAAATCCTGCAAAACTTAGTTCGATCTACAAAGGATAGTTATACATTTTTAAAGCGATTTTGGGACTATTGGTTAAAACATAAAAAATATTTTTATAAATATTAGATCTGATACTTTCTTTCTGGACTATAACTCTGCATCATCATTTCAGCGATATAAGGGTTATCGTAAAATTGCAAATGGTATAAATTTTCAATTCCTCTTCCATTACGTTTGTAGACCGCACCAATCGTAGTGAGTTTGCGCTTAGAAAGAGCTATTTTCGAGAGAGTAATGCTCCAATAGTCCCTAGGTGAAACGTCAGGGGACTTCGCAAGAATACTCTGAAAAAGTATAAATGCAATATCTACATCAGTCTTCTTTTTTTTTTTTTTTTTTTTTTCCCAAGAAAAGCAGTGGCTCTTTTCGAAGTATGGCTTGTTGGGTAGTCTTACTGAACTTTCACTCTTTGTAAATCATTCGGATAAAGAAATGGAATTCCTTCTGAAAACATCGGATATAAAACATTCTCTTGATAGTACGATGAATTGAGTTTAACATTTTTTTCCCATTCTGAAAGAATTCTCTGACAATAATAAACCACTTACAGAAACTTTCTTTGCACTGAAGGTTTGTACATTTTCCCCTCTTTGTTTTCGATTAATAAAAATCCTTTTTTTTTTTAGGCTTTCATTTAGGCATACTCACACTTAATCAAAAGTCAAAATGTATTACATTTTATCTCCTGCTAAATAGTTTTCACACTGGGTTCTACAAACTGTTATGTGTTGAACAACATGCCACAGAAAACCTGGTGAACATTGTTTTTTATCTCTTTTTAAGCTGTAAATCTTGAGTTATTATTTTATTTACAGTTGCTAAGAGTGTATTTAAAGCAATTGATTTCTGCATCGGCGGATTTTGTTTTGTTAACAATGATATAACTTTTAAAAGCATTAGAAACAGTGCTTACCTTTTTTCAGGTATTTGTTTGGAGTAGAACGAATAGAACCACGTAGAAGCAACGATGGACTCTTTTTCCCCAGCAGATTAATTATGCTGCTTATTTCGCACTTAGAAATTTTAATACCATATATTTCATAACATTTTTGAATTATAGAACAGAAATTTTTCTCTTTCGGAAAGCGCAAAAACATACCCTTTCAATCCACAGCTTGTATACATGCGACATTTTGAAAGAAGAACGAATTTAAAAGTAACAGACGACAGTTCTCATTTATTGGCAGAAATTTTAATTCTTTATCGAAATCGTTCAAAAAGTGTATAAATACCTTCAATGAAGATATTCGCGTAATCAATAGGTCTAGCATAACTTTGGGTATATTTCAGAATAATTTTGGGTATATTTCAGCATAATTTTGGGTATATTTCAGAATAATTTTGGATATATTTCAGCATAATTTTGGGTATATTTCAGAATAAAATTAAGCTCAGAATTTTATAGAATCTTTGCATTTCTTTTTGATTTTGATCTCAAGGTTTGGTATCACGGCAAGGCACGCGAGAGCTACCTGACTAAGGGAAAAGTCACCTTCGTGGAAGACTTTCTAAGAGAAACTGGCTCGTATTCACTTTACATATGACAAAAACGACGATTATTTCCATGCAGCCAGCCCCCGGAATGTAAATACTTTACAGTTTGCCGAATGGCAGCATATAGGCGCGTGGAAGATAAAAATCTTTTAGTTCGAGCTGTGGCACCTATTTCTATAAAATCGCTTGAGTTCTATTCCTAAATTTGAAAGACAAATATCTTATGCTTTTCCGAGTGGCAACATATTTCTTTTAAACTGCCGAGTTTACTGATTAAATTTTAATTTTGAAACACACTGCTTTACCCTGTGGCAATACACGGCTTTTAAATTACTGAGTTTGTTAATCAAAATTTCATTAAGTTTGCTTAAAACATAAATAAAAAGAACTAATTAGAGTCTTGAAATACCGACTTCGAGGCGCACATGATAGGATGGAAGACTAGCATCTGTATTTAAAATTTGGTGGTTCTAGGTGCCGCCGTTTTTCACAGTGCAAGGAGCAAACAAGCAAGCATACATACATACCGATTCTTTATTTTTTTTATTATTAATTAATGAAGAATTTGTAAATCGAATTTTTAATTTCTTTTTGGTTTATTTCATATTTTGTGCGAATATAATAAACTTCTGATTAACAGACTTAGAGAATAAAGTTTTGCGTTATCACTCGGCAAAGCGTAAGATATTAATGTTTCAAATTTAATCAGAAACTCAGCGATATAAAAGAAGTGTGTTGCCACTCGGCGAGGGATAAAATATTTGTTTTTCAAATTTAATAAAAAAAAACTAAGCGAATTAAAAAATGTGTTGCCTCTGTTCACCACGCGCTAGTTTGTCAGCATTTGGCGAAACGCAAACTATTTAATTTTTCTTTCAAATTTATTCTGTTATTAATTGACAAACAAAGCAATTTAAAAACAATAAATGAAGATACATGTTGTTATTAATCACAAGCTGGATCTTTGAATCTTTGAACTTGTATTGGCTAGATTTATTAAAATTATCATAATGACTTTTTTTAATAATAACTATTTTAGAGATGAGTGGCCAAAAATTAACATATAATCCCCACCCCCAACTAATTATAAATTCCAAAGCATTGAGAACTATGAGTAAATATTTTCAACTGCTGTAAACTGTATACGTTTTGTAAATGAAGGAAATAAAGAATTTTTATAATTAATAATATTCATTTCTACATAGGTTACGCAAATTAAACAGAAATTAATAATATTAAGAATTTTAGGAACTGAAGGTTCTTGCAATAGGAACCAACAGAAAATTATCTAAATGGGTTTTTTTTTTAAATAAATCCCTGTTTGTATATAATGGAGAATTGCATGTATGTATGCTCCTCTCCTTGTGAACAAATGTCGGCATCGAGAGTCATCAAATTTTGATGCCTCTTAAGACAATTCATCCAAACAAATGCAAATCGAAACACGAATTTTATATTTCGATTTTATTTTTTGTTTAAATCATATATTGTACGAATTTAATGAATTTCTCATGAACACATTCAATAATCTGAAAGCGAGCAGTGGCAGCGCTATTCGAAGTAAAATATTTTTGTCTACAGGGCACTGTTGCCATTTGGCAAAATCTAATACATTTCGCTTTTAGTCAGCAAATCCGATCGGTTAGTCAGCAAACCCGTTCCAAAAAGTTGCTATTCAAAAAAGTATAGGACATTTAACTTTCTAATTTTATCTGTCTGTTGTTGATTAACAAACGAACTGATTTAAAAGTAAAACGCAGCTCTTAAGAACAGTTTTTCTATTTTGTAATCTAAGTGATTTAAATCAAATAAGAACAGTTTTTGTATTTTTTAATCTAAGTGATTTAAACCAAATTGCATTTAAATCATGAGTTTTATAAATATAAATATTAAACGTTTATATGACTATTAATTTTAATTAATATTGTCCTAGGCGAACTCACTAAAATCATTATCATTTTTTCCTTTTTCTTTTCGTTCTCCTTTTTTTTAAAAATTGCTAGCCGTGCAAGCGGTTAGTAATAAAAATTTACAGCCGCTTAATAAGAATTAAATCTTTAGCATTTAAATGCATTAAAAATATTTGATGTGGACAATACGTGACTTTCTTGTATGGCCTACTAAATTATAAACATTTAAACATTTTTTTGTAGTTCGTTTAAAATTTAGTTCCTCGAATTTCATTAGAGATATATTTCTGATTCAGTCAAATCAGTTCTCATTTCGCGGCAAGGCAAAAATACATAAAAACAAAAACATCTTCATTAAAAATTGTAAAATACAGAAAACACTAAATATAGTAAAAAAAATTTTTTTTACAATACGTCGAAACAAGGAATTCGGCCAACCGGCAAGAAGGCCAAATTTTCGTTGCACAAAATTTAAAGTTATCTTTTGGTCCCACTGGGCAAAAAGACAATGAAGTTGGTGCACCAACTGACTTAATTCACTATACTAAATCGGTTATAAATTTTTAGGCAAGATAGAGTACACCTAGACTATGGAAAATCATATAGTATGAAAAGATTTTCCTGGCGTGACAGTGGCAACACAAAATACAAGAAAGGAAGAACATGAATAGGGGGGACGTGTTTATTATGCTTAGTTACAGCAGAAATCAAGAAATAAGCACAAAAATAGACAACGATCGTCATCAAAAAAGGTGTTGGAAATTATAACCGCGGACTCTCACATCTCCGTCACATGCAAGATCTGATGTTCTGGAAAATAAAGGCATATCAAGGACTTCCTCAACAGCTGCCACGATGCGTGCACAATTTCCTCAACAATTATAATGGGGGTTTCGTACATCAATATCTTGACCTACTCCCAGAGGAAGGAAGTCAATGCAAGTGAAGTCTGGCGATCTTGCTGGCAAATGCACCGGACCACCCCTACCGATCCCGTGTTGAGGATACGCTTCGAACACCTTCTTTGATGACAATTGTCTGTTTTTGTTCTTGTTTTTTGGTTTCCGCTGCAGTAAGCATAATAAACATATATTCTCACCCTATTCGTGTCCTTCATTACTTGTGTCGTCAGTAACGCGCCAGCATTCCGACCATGCATTGCTACGTGTTTTCCCATCGTCTAGGTGTATTCTATTTCTTCTGAAAGTTTGTTACCGGTTTGTTGAAACACCCTGTATATATATATACATATATATATGTTAGCAATTAATTAGTTCCTTTATTAAAAACACATTCCGTCAACATTAATTGTTAAATACTTGCTTTATTCAGAAACATTACCGTCAACATTACTGCTCAAAAACATTACAGTTCAAATTATTATCGTTCTAAAAAAAAACTGTTGTTGCCAATCGGGAAAATACATTCATTTTAAATAAAATTAATACGTTGCGTTTACATTCGGGCATCCTGACTTAGTTACGACCTCGGAACATTAAGAACTTATATTTAAAAAAAAATTAAATCTGTAATATTAATGTTTATAGTTCGAAAGTCTTTAGCTGTCATATAGATTCACCGTCGTTTTCTATTCTTTTTCCGTGTCCTAGTTTTAGTAATATGCGGCGTGTTGTTATCGTTATCCCCAGTAACACTAATGTCATCACCATCATCATCGTCTTCTTCTGATTCAGCTTGACACTGCCATGACTTTAATTGGCTCACATGAGCTGAAATGTCCTTTCACCTTCTCTTCGAATTGAGTCACTCTATAGGTATCACTTGGTAAAACTTCTGTAACTACCAAAGGTCCTCGATACTTTTGTTGTGTTTTGGTTGATTCTCCAGTTGATTTAGGTACTCTTCTCATAACTACTATTTCTCCTGGTTCGAATGTTAAAGAATTGCTTTTCTTCTTGTCATAATTTGCTTTCATTTTCATCTGCATATCTTCAATTCTCTTTCTAACTTCATTCTGTAAGATTACTGGATTCTCCCATTCATTTGCGTCTTCATCTGTAATCATCCTCATCAATCCGTTGTTAAATTTTGGTGAATAACCGTGAAGCATTTCGAAAGGAGTTTTATTTGTAGTCTTATTTATCATATTGTTTATATTTCTTTCGCATTCCTTAATCTTTTTGTCCCAGTCTCTCTGATTCGGATTTTCCATACTCGTTTTAATCGTAGCCAAAATTGTTCGATTTGCTCTTTCCACCATTCCATTACCACTTGGATGTTGAGTTGAATTGAGTGTATGACTGATTCCATTATTTTGACAGTACTCTCGAAATTCCTTCGCTGTGAAACATGTTCCTCTATTGCTGATAACTTTTTCTGGTAACCCAAAATCATCTACAAAACTGTTCAATGCAACTAACACATACTTGGTTGCAGTACTTTTCATAGGATATAAGCGTGTAAATCTCGTAAAATTATCAATTATTACAAATAATTCTGTATTTCCTCTTGAACTTTTTACGAATGGTCCTAAATGATCTATATGTATAATTGCAAAAGGTCTACCAGGTCTAATTGGATGCAGTACTCCTTGTTTCTTACCACTAGGCATTTTATTTACTAGGCATTCGAAACACATCGAAATGTGACGCATAACACATCGTTTCATTCCTTTAAACCAGTACGATTCCTTGATTTTGGCAACAGTTCTGTCTGCTGAAAAATGTCCCAAAAGATCGTGAAATTTTACTACAATACCTTTTCTCATCGATTTAGGTATGACGTATAACAATTTCTCCTTTCCTGATCTTTTACTTTATGAAACAATCGATTATTCTTCAAGACGTAATTTTCAGTTACATATTTCTCTGCATTCGTTCTATCATTTATCTTTTTCTTTAAAATGTCTATTAATTTGCGTAATTCTGGATCTAAATGCTGAATCATAAGAATTTGTTCATCTATCGTTAGCGTTAAACAAACTTCCAAGTTGTTTTCAATTATAGAGTCTAAAGTTTCTTCTGGCTGATCAACTGGCGATCGGCTCAATGCATCTATGTGACTCATTTTTTTACCTTGTCTGTGCTTTATTTCAAGATTGTATTCCTGGATCAGATTACTCCACCTTGCTATCTGAGGATTTGAAGTTTTCTTCGCGTTTAAATAAACTAAAACTTGGCAGTCTGTAATTACCGTAAATCGGATTCCAATTAAAAATTGTCGAAGTCGTGCCAAAGTCCAAACTATAGCCATTAATTCTAATTTGCTTGAATAATAATTCTTTTCTGTTTCTGTTGTTCCTTTACTTACACAATAAACTAAATGCCACTTTCTATCTTCACCTTTTTGCAATAGCATTCCTGCCAGCCCTTTGTTGCTCGCGTCTGTGTGCACTTCAGTCTCTGCTTCGGGATTATATAATGCTAGTATTGGTTCATTAGTTAAATGATCCTTTAAAGTACTGAATGCTTCTTGCTGATCTTCGTTCCAACGAAATGTTTCAGCCTTCCTCGTCAGTCTCGTTAGCGGCTCAGCTTTCTCTGTGTATTTCGGTACAAACCTTCTAAAGAAACTTGTAAGACCTAAAAATTGTTTAACTTCATGTTCATTGGTTGGTTTAGGAAAGTTTAATATGGATCGTACTTTTCTTGGTCCAGGTTGCATACCATTTGATTTTATTAGAAATCCCAAATACTCAACTTCATCTTTTCCAAATTCGCATTTTGTCAGTTTCAATGTCAGCATTGCTTCTCTCAATCTATCAAACACTTTCCTAAGTTTTTCCATCATTTCTTCCCAAGATTTAGCCGGAATTAATATGTCGTCCAAATAGCACAATACTTCTTTATTAAACAATGGACCTAAAACTTGATTCATAAGTCTTTGAAATTTTGCAGGTGCATTAGCTAACCCAAAGATCATACGTTCAAATTGATCAGTATCATCTGGAGTGATGAAAGCTGTTTTCAGTTTCGCTTCTTCAGTTAAAGGAATCTGCAAATATCCATGAGCTAAGTCCAATGTAGTGAAAACTTTACACTCACTAAGACATTCAAGAAGATCATCTATCCTAAGAAGTGGAAATTTATCTTTAACAGTTTGCGAATTCAACTTTCTATAATCTATCACTAATCGTAATTCACCTGTTTTTTTTCTTTACGAGTAAAACTGGACTAGCATACGGAGATCTTGTTTCAGTAACAATTCCATATTTCTTCCATTCATTTATTATCTTCTTTATAGAAGCACGCTCTTCGGCATTGGTTTTATACGACTTCATGCAAATAGGCTTACTCCCTTCAATTTCTTTAATATCCATTTTTGTTAAGTTTGTACACCCTAATTCCTCCATATTTAATGCAAAAAAATCTCGATACTCATTTATCAAATGTAAAACTTCCTGTTTTCTCTCTGACGTAATATTGTTATTAACTTTAATTTCTTCTAAAGTAATTGGTCTCCTAAACTTCTTAATTTCATTTATTATCAGTATTTCCTTTTGACTTGAATTTTCAGTTTTCTGATCTGAACTTGGTTCAACTAATTCTGCTAATTCCGCTCTACCGATTTTACATTTAATCCAGCAAGCCACTCTTCAAAATAATTTTTTAATTCAAACGTGAAGTCCTTCCACGTATTACGCAACGTTTTAATATGATCAACGAACTTTTGCCGGAACTGTTCAGGGCTTAACTTAAATTTTCTCAGTAGCAGTTGTTTAACGTGCTTATAGTCGTTAGCTTTTTCTTCTGATTCACGGGCAATTAATTGAGTTATTTCATAAGGCAATAAACCCAACAGCTGAGAAACCCAGTTTTGTTTTTCTAACCCAATACGTCGTGCCTGTCTCTCAAATAAAAATAAATAAAAACTTATATCACCTTCATTCAAATCATATGTATGTAATCTTATGCATTAATTTACTCATATCACAAATATTACTTCTACTAACATTAGAAGGAACAGAATCATTTATATTACTACTTTTGATTTCCGCTTCTATTTTCAATTTTTCAAGTTCAAATGTTCTTTGCTTATCTTTTTCTTCCATTTCAAATGCTCTTTGCTTAAATTTTTCTAAAATTTCTAACTTTTCCCTGTCTAAACGATCATTTATAATTCTATCTAGCATTTGTTTAGTAAAGTCTTCATTATAATTCTTACTATTCAAAATCTCTTAAGCCTACAATTTTAATATCAGAAGGGACATCTACATCAAGTTCCAAAGCAAGTTCTTTTAAGTCACATTTCTTGCCTCTTGCCAAATAAGCCATTTAAACTTCAATTTTCAAATAATAATACAATAATTATACTTAAGTTCTTTCCATTTAATACTTAAACATAACATAAACAGTTTATAAATTCACGTACCTTTCTACTTTCAGTTTTGGCGAGCTTCCGCATTCAGTTTAGGCTTAGCGTACGTTAAGGCAATACGTTGTTAAATCTAGATAATAATTCTAGTTTATCACACTTCTGAAATGTTAGCAATTAATTAGTTCCTTTATTAAAAACACATTCCGTCAACATTAATTGTTAAATACTTGCTTTATTCAGAAACATTACCGTCAACATTACTGCTAAAAAACATTACAGTTCAAATTATTATCGTTCTCAAAAAAACTGTTGCTGCCAATCGGGAAAATACATTCATTTTAAATAAAATTAATACGTTGCGCTTACATATATATATATGCGTTTGGTGCAGCCAATTGAAAAGAAAAAATAATGGGCACAAGAACATGTTGTAGCAGTCCAGTAACTTTATTTATCGTAGTATTCGAACGGATTTTTTTATACAGTCGTACTTATTTTTCTCTTTTGAGAAATATATTCTTATAGTTTTCTTCAAACTGAAAAAGATGCTTCATTATGTAATTTTTTAACTCTGCCCTTTAAATATAATTCAGTTTCCTTACAAAACTGTTCAGTTTTCCAAAGCCTCTCAAATTTTTATTTTGACTTACGGAAACGCAATACAGTTCGAGGCCATTAATTTATACGATGAGAACAAAGATAAGCTTCTCTAAAAATGACCATTTTATGTCCCATATTTTGCTACTTTGCTCCAAAAGTGTCTGCAGGTGCTCTTTTCCTTGGGAAATCACTAGCATTCGACATATTTGAGCTGTTTATCTTACATTTCATTACATAGGCCTGTTGCAGTAGTGAACATAAACTTGCAATGGTAAACATAAACAGAGATTCCCCTTTTCGATAAATCGTTAGTTACTGTAAACCCACCGATATCAAATCAGTGGATACATCTGCATTATCACAGCGGCCCGAGTAGTTAAGTAGCTTGAACACTGGTAGTTAGATCTAAGCTCGATTCCACAAGAAAGGACTGGTTGCATGGAGTTTTCGTAGTGTTCCCTATACGTAACGTGGCTATTATCTGGTTTCCCTTCGAAAGTCCTTCAACGAAAGCATCCTTCCTATCTTAGGCCCTTTGTCATATTAAAATCAACGAAACCTTCTGCGTTTAGCCACGGTAATCACTTCCAACATTTTTAGGAATGAAAAATTGACTCGCTGTTCAAACAGGCTCCCATAAAGTCATTGCATTTCCTTCAGAATATGTGTTTGGTGGCTTTTCTTTTTCTAAACGCATGAACCTCCATTTAGGGATTTAGGATTTAAAGATTTAAGGATTTTCTTAGCGACGAACGTGCATACATCATGAGCTCAAATCGACTTCTAAAGCTTTTATAAGTAAAATAAAATTTTCAGGATCAAAAGAATTTTCTTCTAAAATTCAGTTTCAGTTTCATAAAAGAAGTGCTGCAGCTCATTTTTTAGGAGTTTGGCTAGAATTACGATTATCAATAACATTGGTCTTCAGGCTGTGTTTCGAGGAGCCCCGGGGTTCCGCAAATGAAAATAAATAATTCGAAAAGAAAATTGTAAAGCACTTACTCTAATAAACTACAGTTTCAGAAGTCAAACAACAAAAATCAGCGTTATATTTACAAAATTTTCACAGGACTAGTTTCGATGGTTTTATCGAACCACCATCGTCAGCTGCAAAACGGCAAATGAACGAAATTTTTGCTGATTTTTGTTGTTTGACTTCTGAATTAGTATTTATTCGGCGTATTATTGTGTCTTTAACTACAGTTTATTAATTAGAAAATATGAAGATACATTTGTAAGTAAAAAAAATTATGAGTAATTTAAAAAGCCGAAAACTTATGCTAAAGCTGCTAAGTAATAAATAATTTATTATTAGAAAAGGCATTTATATATCATCTCCAAGGAAAAGAAATTTAATTAAAACTATCAATTATTCGAAAACACTTTAGTAAGTATTTTAAGTAGCTTTTCAAGTCAGTATCCAAAGTTATCTAGATTTCTATTGTAGTCAAAATTATTATTTTGAATTTAATATTTGGACTTTTTACGGTTAAAGGATTTTTTTTATACAGATTTAAAATAATTTTGACTAGAATAGAAATCTAGATAACTTTGTATACTGACTTAGAAAGCTACCTAAAATATTTAATAAAGTTTTTTTTTGAATAATTCATAGCTTTAATTAAATTTCTCTTCCTTGGAGATGATATATATAATATATATCTACTTTACTTTAAATTATATATATATAGCTTTTCTAATAATAAATTATTGAAGATACTTTTAGTTATAAAACTCACCATCGGGTCATCCTATGTCAAAAAGAATGACGTGCAAGGCTTTGCGAAACTCAACAGTTTTCTAATGGAAAATTAATTTAGCGAAAGTTTAAAAATTATACTGTAGAGCACTTTTTCCAGTTGAAACAAAATATAAAAGAAGAAAAAACTAAGCCTAACTGGATAATGGTACGAAAAATAGGCTTGCTAGCGAACAAAAGAAACAACTTGTCGATATATATGATGTATGAATATATCAATAAGATTCGAGGTTAAAGATTAAATTTAAACAACAGCAGCTCCCAAATTTTTGGTTTTAGATTCCTGCAAAATACCTTAATGTTTCTCACTCAGCTATAAGCATTTTAATGCCATTTATAACAACAAATTTATGTGAAAGCTGAGATTATGTGGCAACAAAACAAAATATAGAAATAAATTAAATGTAGAATATGAATTGCGACTGCTGGTGGCATCAGTACAACCAGAGTTTAACATCTTTATATATATATATATAAGCGGCTTAAGTGTTTGTCGCCGATAGTTTATTGTTGCCACTCGGAAAAATGAGCGAGGAAATTAACGTTTCCGCAGTTTTTAATTAATATCTCGGCCGATTAAAGTCGTACGAAGATGAGAACGGTATCGATGGATTACGAGAATTTTTTGGAATCCGAGGATACGCGTCTCGAATTTCAACTCGGCGCCATTCCATAGATATTCGAGAAAAAAGAATTTGTCACGTACCCAAATCCCTCTAATAGGGAAAAACCCAAGAAAGAAAACGGAAAATGTAGGGGAAAATTAGTTTTTAGTTAATATCTCGGCTAATTAAAGTCCCACGAAGACGCAAATGGTCAAAATGTCGTGCTAGAGACCTGCGGAATCCAACGGTGTGCTTCGGTAAGCCCGGGAGCCAGCCGTTTCGGAGAAGATAATGTTTCTTCACCCCATGTATATAGTATATGTATATCTATATTGTCTTTGATTTGTTTTTACAAAGTTTGCATTATTTATCTTATTTTGTAATCTTCTATGTTTATTTCAACTTTACTTTGAATTCGATTTCATAATGACAATTTCCAATGTTTAATTTTTACAAATAATATAGAACTCAAATGCATAAACATGAAAGTGTCGGGGACGGTTACTCGGGTTAATTAAGATTTCTCTACAGTAATTGCTTTTTACTCCAAATTGAATTGACTAAAATGCTTCATAAGAATAAGTTCTTTGAGTATCAGCATTGATTCATAATCCCTTCTATTCGCGGAAATATTTGGCCTGACTAGAATTGCCGGTTTGGCTTTAACTTATAACTCGAGTAAAGACGAAACACTTTCGTATTTACGTATTTTTATCAATTATTGTTCATTGAACGGGAGTTGGTTTGTTCCCCTTGAAAAGTCAACTAATTTCCGATCAATGACAATGATTACATGTTTTTAATTTTCCCTTTTACAATTGAAATTTTATTCTTCATGATGATTTAACTCCAGTCCCCGTTAGAACATTATTAACATTTTGCTTTCAAATTACTTCAAAACATCTTTCAAAATATAACTTACCAGTATGGGTTCACTCTTTTAAGATAATTCTACTTTAATTAAACTTAGAAGATAATATAATCAATTAATCAATACTGTTTAGGAAATAAATTATTATTAACTAACTTTGCAGCAATTGCGCAAGTAGTAATAAATTGTTTTCGCACTAAATGGATTTAAGATCATACAAATTTAATATATATATACAGTAAGACCCCGCTTAACGCGGGGGATACGTTCCATCAAAGTAGAGCGTAATGCGAAACAGCGCTAAACGAGGCTATCTTTACATGTAAATATTGGGGTTAGGGGAAGATGGCTAGGAAATTGGTTAAGTATTAAATTTAAAAAGTATGTTTTTTTAATAAAAATAAAACCAAACATTTATTTCTTAAAGCCCAAATTAATACCACATTATTATTTCTTGCAAAAATAAAAACAAAATATAAATAACAAAACGAATATTCTTAAAAAAAACAAATAAAATTCTCAGTCAGTCATATTTAGTTAGCCTTCCGCGTTTTCAGTGTTCTGCCTTTTTGTGACAAAAGCATCTAATGTTGTTTGCCTTTTTCTTTTGCGTTGTTCTCTTAAAAGTTCTTCATAAACGGATAGAGCATCTCTAACACCACGCCTTACTTTTGAGCTCCTGTCAAAATTCGGATCATTTTCAATGAATTGATCCATTATTTCAGTTATGGTAAACAAACTCCTTTTTACAAACGCCATCGAAAGTTCTTTTTGCTCTTCTTCTGAATCACTGCTGTCAACATTTTTGTTTTCTTCTTGTTCAGTTAATTCCTTGAGCTCATCATTAGAAAGACTAGCCGCTGCTTCTTGAATTATTTCTTCGACATCTTTCACATTTACCCCTTCAAAATATGTCTGTACAATACCGCACCAAACAAGAAATACAAGTACACTCTTTCGGATATGTATTTGAAACCTATCGCTGCATAATATTTCGGGGAATCCCCGTATGCTGCGAGCGATTTCGTGGAATCCCCGGGTTGAAATAAAAGAGCGCTAAACCGAAACAGCGTTAAGCGGGGTCTTACTGTATATATATATATATAAATGCGGCTTAAGTGTCTGTTTATCGCCGATAGTTTATTGGTTGCTTGCGTAACTGTATTAGCCAATGGGTGAAGTTGCCACGGCACAGGGTTGATGTTTCAATTGAGACGTAGACAATTTCTTGTAAAACTTGCTTTTGCTATGACCATCAATAAGTCTCAGGGACAAACGCTTAAGCGTGTTGGCATTTTTTTATCTGAGCCTGCATTTGGACACGGTCAACTTTATGTTGCCTGTTCAACAGTTCGAGAAAGGACGGACGTAAAATTAAAAAAATGGATGGTCCTCTGCAAGGCGAGAGCTTAAAAATGATGGAAATATCTACACAAGAAATGTTGTGTGCAAAGAGATCTTTGACATGTGAATTAACATTTTATTATTTAAATCACCTTTATTTATCGAGCTAGCGGTGGCTCTTAAGAAATGTACCGCCAGTGGTTTCCTTCATTCACTCTAAGCAATTAAGCAAGGGGGAAACCCCATGGGGCATTAAGCAAAGGGGCGTCCTCGCCGCCTGCTCTGGGTAATTCAGTCTGGATTAGCAGACACCTTTGCACAAATCATTTTAATTACAATTTATAATATCTAGAGAACAGCGGTCACTTTATTATCGATTTCCTTCGATATCATTTTATTATCGATTTCATATTTTGTAAAACCTTAACGATTTAAAAGCGAGCAATGGCAAACAACACTCTACGGGGGAAAAAAAAAAAAAAATATTTTTCTCCAGTGCGGTGAACTGTGTATCGAAAATTCTAAAGATAGGCTCATTTTAAAATTCTTTTGCGACATTTCTGTTGAACTGAATTTTATGGTTTAAGTGCAAAGAACATGGTATTTAATAAATAAAGGTGAAAAACACAAAACGTTCAAAAATCGCTCCTTTAGACAAAATTTAAAATCTGAAACCTTTCAGAATTTTTTTGGTCTTTTTATCTGCTCACTTTCAAATTGTTGAGTTTGTTAAAAGTGCATTAGTTTTCAAAATATGAAACATAAAATTCGGGCTTCCAGGTGCACATGTGGAAGTCTAGTTATTCAAAATTTGATGACCCTAGGTACCGTCGTTGTTTTGACAGTGCGAGAAACATACATACATACACTCATGCATATTTTATACCTTTAACTGTTATACACAGCGATAATATTGCGTGGCAGCAATTTGAAAACAGATTCAGGAATTTACAGTGATACGCCGTCGAACCCCATTTCGAGGTTAATAGCCCATTCAGACTAACGCCCTTTTGGGCTAAAAAAGGCCATAGACACGGCCGTTCTGTAAGAATCTTTAGGAAGCGAAAAGAAGAAAAGTGCTTGAAACTTTTTAATATTTTGATTATACGACTATGCTGTTATAAACGTCAGATTTTAGAAGACAGATCATAGCAAAACAATTAAATATGCAAATCCGTTATTAAGCCTTTCATTAACACTCTATCTGAATGCGATTTTAGTATTAGTAAATAATAAACTAATCAAAATTTGTGCAGATGGAATATAATACCAACGAATTCACTAAAAATTATTTTGTAGAAGTACGAATTTCGAATTTTAAGATAAAAGTTTAAAGCGGTTTTCTTTTACAGTTGAAGGCGCATCGTCTTCACACGGTCAAACATCCTGAAAGCTTCGACCGATGCCTTTTACAAATTTTAGATGCTTCTTTACGTGCTAAAAGTTCGAAGCAGACAAAAAAGATAGACCGTATGGTTGCTAACTTTTAAACTGCTGTTTAACACGAGGCTGCTGGTAAATTAGTCATAGGTTGTGAACACGCCATTTGTCAGAGTTTTTCTTTGTTATATGGTCCACACAAATCCGTGCTTTGTAATGGTTAATAAATCATTAACTGCTTCAGCAATGCGTTATCTGCATCATATCAATATTGAGTGGTTTACAAACGCTTTTAAAAACAAATGGCATTAAACTGAAAAACTAGATGAGCCAAATCAAAATATCGAGAAATGAAGGTATCCGTATTTCTTACTAAATAAGTAGGTATACATAACTTTTTCCCATCATGCAATTTATATTTGAGTAGTTTAAATTTATAAAGCGATTCGCATATTTCATCACTATTGCAGATATCAATTTTTGCACTATATGGAGAAGATTCGCACTGCTAATAAAAGTCGCCAAATGCATTTAAATGATTTCGCAGCAACAATTCCTGGCGCCATTAAGTTGATAATTTATGAACCTTTTAGATGTGAAGTTTAAAGCCAACGCAATTTAATTTCGGAAAGAAAATCCCTGAAATATTTCGCTTTTGAATTATATGCATTTTATTCTTTTATTAGATTTGTATTACTCATAGAGAAAAACTGTTACTTTATAAAAATTACGCCAAATGTATGTTTTAAATTTTTATTCATTTATTTATAAGACCAAAGGGCGTTAGCTAAGAAGGGATATTAATTTCGTTTTGGCATTTTGCAACGAAAACTTGTGTCGGTTCACTTTTCTAATTGTTGCTACCAAATATTTTCACCCTGTGTTATAGTTAAAGATATTGAATAATGCAGAACCTGCATTAATGTATGTATGTTTCTCGTATGAAACAACGGTACCTAGAGCCATCACATTTTGAATAACGTAATCTTCAACCGAATGTGGGCATCTGGAAGCCGGAATTTGTTTTATTATCGATTTCATATTTTGTAACACTTTTAACGAATTTTTGATTAAAAGAATCAACGATTTCAAAGCACGCAATGGCAACACTATATGGGGGAAAAAAAAAAAAAAATTATCTCCAGCGCGCGAGACTGTGAATCGGAAATTCTAAATATATGCTCATTTTAATATTATTTTGCGATATTACTGTTGAATTGAATTTTAATAAATAAAGGTAACACGCACAAAGCAAAAAGAAAAAAAACGCCCCTTTGGGCGTAATGTAAAATCTGAAAGCTTTCAGGCATTTTTTTTTTTTTTTGTGTGTGTGTGTGGTCTTATGTGCAATTCTACATATGCTATTTTCACTTCCTTGTAAGAAGTAAAGGAAGTACTGTAATCGCGAAAAGTTTCCGGTATCATATTTCAGCGGAAATATCCATTACGACCGCCCCTGAATTCATTTTGACTACTTTTTTACTCGACGTACTTAAGTACAGAATAAAGAAATTTTTTTTAAACGGATTTAGAATTAATTTTTTCTTGACGTCTGCATTTATCTCGCGTAACTCAAAAATGATCAGCCGTAGAACATTATACTAAAAGTGTATATATATATATATATAATATATCCACCTTCCTTACCAGTTCTTTATTCCACAATCGTTAGTGGTAGCCATGTAGTTCAAATTACGGACGTGTTCCAAATGACGAAAATATTCATGTTCAGCAATGTTAAAAAAAAAATGGGAGACAAATAATAAAACCTAACTTTTAATCCGGTCTCTCGGTTCCTGTTTTATACTCGTAATGAAAAAAATAAAAATACTAGAACTTTCGACAAATATGGCAAAAATTCATTCAATTTCAAAATTTGCAGTTTATGATATCGTTTTGAACTTGCTTTAAGGGATCGGTTAAGTTTAAATGAATTGCAGCAAATAATGTGTATAACTTAATAGGCCGTACAAGGAAGTCATGTGGTGTTTCCATATCAGAATCTTTTTTTTTTTAATGCTATAATACAGGTTCGCCATATTTAAAATTATGGCAAAAATCTTTCCTTGCTTTATCTGATTTCCTTCGACTATGGCCTTGAGGTTATAACAATTTCGTGACTAAAGTGGTGAATAATGAATTTCCCAGAATTTATATGATTATGAATCACATTCTGACATTTGGAATGTAGAGATGAACTCGATTTTGAACCTTTCTGTTACTTTTTCCTTTTAACCGACTCCAAACAATTTTTTGACGACTGTAGTTTAAAGCTAACTATAAGCCAATAAACAAAATGCGCATCAGTTTCGTGTCAATAATTTTACTACCAAGGGGGGAATTAGAAACCAAAAAAGAAAATGAATAAATATCTAACGTCGACGCCATCGCAGCATACAAAGCCAAGATGTCCAAAATTCGGCCTTTAAAATGGGAGAAAAAAAAGAACCGTTCTGATAGCCCAACGCTATCCGCTATTTTCACAAGGACCGTTCTGATAACCCAACGCTATCCGCTTTTTTCCCCTTTTTACTTCAAGAGTTTAAATTTTACATTGATGTGTTTGTTTCTTTTTCGGTTACATTTTGTACTTCGAAAATTAATTGCT
The DNA here is from genome assembly GCF_044657685.1 of Stegodyphus dumicola. Taxonomy (NCBI): domain Eukaryota; kingdom Metazoa; phylum Arthropoda; class Arachnida; order Araneae; family Eresidae; genus Stegodyphus; species Stegodyphus dumicola. The sequence continues at coordinate 195,414,510 of NC_140773.1, forward strand.
TTAACTTTCCTTTTCACAAAACTACCGAACTTTATAGTCAGTTATGATTTCTTAGTATTCGAATTAGTATTTTCGATTTCCCTAGCAAGAATTAGACGACCGAATTATGCGATAAGATTTATTTATTTAGGCGATCTCTACCACCTTCAGCATTTATCAGCAAACACATAAGAAAATATAAATAATACCTTTATTTTCTATTTTTGATAATATCTAAACCTGGAACTGACAATTCAATCCTAAAATCCCCAATACGCGGAAAACACCTCAAGATAACAAACTGCTTAGGTGCAAATAATTCTTATGTATGAAAAATTAATATCCTGCCATTCTTTGCTGATTCCCACCCAACAAATAAACATCTCATACTATTAAAAACTAGAAAGGGGGATTAATTTTTCTCTTAACATAACTAAGCAAAAATATACTTTTCAGAAACCTGAGAATTTCTGGATACACCATTACTTTATTATTTCTTTTTTTTTCTTACCTAAGAATCTCTCTCTAAATAAATTCTCATAGTGTTAAAAATTTAATATACAATATACTAATACTAAAACTTTTAAAATAAACACATCTTTTAAAAATTCTTAGATACCATCTATCATTTTTTTCTTCTATCATGATTAAAAATTTCATTCACGACATTATTAAAAAAACTTAAGACTTTAACTAGCTAAACTTTTGACAAATTAACACTTCTAAATGTACCAATTAATAAAAATTTGTCTAATTTTAATGCAAACAATGTTTTTGCATATGAAATTACAGAAATATGGAAAAGACTAATTCCAATGCCTTTAAAAAAGCCTTTTCTTCTGAAAATGGAATCAAATAGATTTTGAATAAATCTTCCCCTGTAATATGCATCTCAAAAAAACATCCAATACAAAGGAAGATGATTATTCTAAGAAAATATGATTATGAAATATATAAAATGTATATACATAATTACAGCATATTTTAGACTCCTGATTTATTCTTCAACTATTTTCAATTCAAAGCATACAGAAATCTCAAAAATTTAAATTACTTCTTACCTCTTATATTAATCTGCTTTATGTTTTGGTAAATTTATTATAGATAACTATTTATAATGTACAGAAACAAAGCCATTGGTACAATTATAAATTGCACACAGATTAATTTTTTAAATTTATATTTACTGGACTAGAAACTAATATGATGTTCAATAGATTCAAACTGCTAACAAAACATAAATAAGTATATAAGTAAACACTGCAAAATAGAAATGCATGTCCTTTAGAAACCAGCTATTTCAAAAATTCACATTCTGCTATAATTAAAGTATGAAAAATTTAAATATTTAATTTGATACGATTTACATAATTTTAGATATTCTGTTGCATACACCAATATCTGATTAGGAAATAAGGAACAAAAGTAACCAACTACTTCGAAATATTTTTTAGTGATTACAAATTAATATTTTACTAATCCTACAGAATAATTATGGTTTCCGCAACCTGGAAAGTTAATTTAACCTTTCACATCTGAGTTGCAAAGTTTCAGAAATAATGTTATCTATGCTCATAGCTAATGAAAATTTTTTGTATATTTATTATAAACCTTTTAATCAAGAAAAAGTATAAAAATGTTTTTTTTTTCCTTTTTCTGTCTATGAGATGGACTACTGGACATCATAAATACATGTTTACAAGTTTCATTATAAAAACCCTTTAAATTACAGAAATAAACAGTTTTTTATGATTATATGCTTTAAATATGACACAATTTTTAAGCAATCCAGATGTGTTGCTGTTAATTTTTTATTACAAAATGTACCAATAAAATGCTGAACACATTAATTAAAATTCTTTTTTTTTCTATCAATTTTTAAATCTTTTATAATTTGCTCTCTGCTACTGATATGAAAATAAATTGTTTATAAAACTGATTTAATTTATTTACCATTTTGTAAGCTAAAAGCTGAAAACACAAACCCTTCAAAACAGTCAAAACATCAATAATGTATCTTCACACTATCAAGAAAGAAATTAATACTTAAAAATTGGCTTGAATTCTAACTAATCAAATACAGTTTTCATCCTATATTTCAGTAAATTTTTTCCCATTCCTTAAAAAGTTTTGCATATTGTAGCAGATTTTAACTGAATCATGAAGGAAATAAAAACAAACGCCAACATTTTATATAACAAAATTTACTTTGTTGGTACTTAGTTTCAAAGTATAAGGCCTTTGGATTTTTCATAGAACAATAAGCACCTCATCTGCATATCATTTAATTCTGTGCTGCTTTTTTTTTTTTTTTTTTTTTTTATGTACACAAATTACATTCAATCTACATAATATACAATTCACTGTGTAAAAGAATATTTCGGAATGGTCAGTGAAAATGAGATAATCACTTCTAAAAAACAGATAATAAAAATCAATTTTCTTGGTTACAATTCAATAAAGCTCTGCTTAAATACATAAACAATTACAAAATATTGCTTACAAGAGAAATGATCATTCGCATGCTTCCTAAAAATCTAATGAAGACAGTTTTTATTCAATACAGATATTGAACAAAATTCCTATTAACACAATTTGCATATTTTTTCACATAATGGGAAAATTATAAAACACAGAAAACTTTTCTTCTTTGAATACAAAATCGGGAAAATTATAAAACACAGAAAACTTTTCTTCTTTGAATACAAAATCAATCTATTTTAAGAAACAACTTAAGACTCGCAAAAAATCGATCTAACATAGCTTTCTTTCTTTCAGAGGATCATAGAGATACAAAAACAGGAATTCCTTTTTTTCTAAAGAATTACAAATTTTTAGACATATTTACCAGTAACTTCATTTTAAAATTTCAAACTTTTCAAAAATTGTCATATTATTAACGTAATTTATGTACTTTTCAGGTGAATTATATCATGAATTTGCTATAATTATGGTCTCAGACATATTCATCAATTTTAGAGCATTTAAACCTTTTATAGAAGATAGTTGCCATAGGAGGTTTCATTGTACTTAAAATATGAAGTATTTTAAACAACTTATATTGCTGCCTCCTCCCTCACAAAAGATAAAATAGTATATTACTTGCAATACCCTTTGTTAATGGTTTTGTACTCCTCAATTATACCTTCCTTCTGCTCACCGATGCACATATTTCAATAAAATAAAACCATAATTTTGAAGTTACACCTAATATGCTTACATTTTAAACTCTTTTAATTCCTATAATTCAAAACTTAACATTGTACAAAACTTAAACTAAATTGCAATTATTATTATTATTTTTCAGAAACAAGTTCAATTCTGAAGAGGATGCAAAGGACCATTTATTTTCCTATACTTTTATACAGCTTTGTGTAAACATTCTTCTTTCTTTGAATGGAACACAATTTTAAGTGACTTCTTCCTTCTCTTCAAATTTAAAATACCTGCCTAATTATATATTTCAAAGAAGCTTTTAGAAAGTTTTATATAAAAAAGGATTTAAATTCCAACTAAGTAAGAAACAAAACTGAAATTCTTAGTGTACAGAACATATCTTTGAAGTTCTTAGACAATACATATGCAACTTATAGAAGATAATAACTTTTGATAACAGCTACATTACAAACAAGATGCATTAAAGATAAATTGGGTAAAGTGCATAATTCCCACTTATTGGTTTGGTGCTTTTTACAGGAGTAAGAAGAATTGGATTTTTGTCAATTTTCTTTGACTTTTTAATGAAAATAGGTCGATGTGTACATGGATAAAGTCAAGAGAGTGCACAATGCCATTTTTGGGCAGTTCTGGCAATTTTTTAAAGTAAAAATAAAGTCGATGTGTACATGGATACCGTGTATGTGCAGTTCTTAAAAACGTGCCAAGCAGTGGGTGATTTTGCACTTTTCCCGATAAATTTATCATCAGATATAATTTTTAATTATCAATACCAAAATTTCCAGGGCACATACGTAAACTATGTACTACATTAAGTTCTGTACAAAATAAAATTATATGAATAATATATAACTCTCATATAAAACAAAGATGAACTGACATAATAGTAGAGCTTAAGCATGCTTTCTTTAAAATCTTAATATGGATATATTTCAATAAAAAGAATTACGTACTCCTATAAAATAAATAACAAAATTAAATTTTTTATTCCTCTTCAAACATACACAGTCAGATTTTAAAATAACAAAGAATTATTTACATTACATTATTTCATGAAAATTAAAAGATGACATACTCTAAAAAATATTTATTTTAGAAGAGAAAAATTATTTACACAAATCAGTAAAATTTGGTTTTTAGGTAACTTAACAAGAAATTCTGCAAGTTATGATATTTATTTTAATAAAATACATTACACAAATGATTCAGATATCAACAAAAATTATTTAACACAGAATGAACATTAAATGTTTGAAAAGTTAATATCACAGTATGCCAAGCTGCAAAATAAGATTAATACCACAGCATGATATTTTTTAAATATCACTTCATTATTCAATTATTTTTATTCCTCATTAGGAAGGAAGCAGCTGAATGATCAAAGATAACATGAGAAAAAATGAAAATCTGAATTCTTACATAACATACCCTGCCTTATCTGGTAAAAACTTGATACAGAACTGAAAACATTCTGAGGGCAATGATTTACTATCAACATCTGGAAATTAGGGATAACAATAAAAAACATTAGAAAGGAGAGAAAAGTTATCAAAATATGGAATTAGCGCATCTGAAAAAGACTGGTAATAATAGCAACACAAGTGTATGTAATAAGTTGAGCAAAATGAAATATTGCATTCCTGAGCAAATGTTAAATATAAAAAATTTTACATTAGAAAATACTGTGTAACTTAATCTGATACACAAGAGCAAAAATTTCATATTTTTTTACATTAGCTCTATCAATAATCTGCATTTTATATAATCTTAATTACAAGGGAAAATATAAAAAAAAAAATTCTGAAATCATACTTATTTTATGCTCACTACATGAGACAATTAAAGAAATATTATACATACTTTTGCAGTTTTCAATAGGAAATTTAGGACCTTATAAGCAGATAATAAAAAAATATGTTAAATTTAAAACATTTAAGATAGAGGACATTTCACAAAACAGCTATTTTTAATAAATGAATCCCACCTTATATGAAAAATTTCTCTCAAAACTGAAACCCACCCTAACATTAGGTCAAGTAAATGAAATTATGTGCATAAAACTTATATTATTATAGTCACAAATATTAACTGAAACATAAATATGCCAATAAACAATTTCAACAAAATTTTGAAGTGAAATATAATTTTAACAACTTATTTTCTTGACAGAGGCATGAACTTAAGTCATTCAAGAATAATTATAAAATGCAGAATACTGAAAGAGTTTAAAATTTTTCACAAGTTTACCTTATCATACGTTACAGCTGGTTATGAAATATATCCCTGGTAATGGTTGATAGGATGGTCCCCACAAAAATATATCCTTTAAAATGGCACAAGCACTAGCTAAGTTCAGGCAAAGTAGATGTCACCTTTTTTGCCACAAACCTAAATTAAGGACACTAAGTTGAGGTAATTGCATCACTTTTTCTAGACCAACAGTCGTAATATTTGTGCATCCATACAAATCTATGCATAAAAGTCGATGTAAATGCTCAGACACCAAGCTTAGGCCTTTGTCAGTTATTCGGCTACATTGGCCTATGTTTAATGTGCGCAAATCTGTCAATGTTCGGGCTATCCTGCCCAAACCTTCATCACTGATGGGGCAGGCATTTAAACTGAGACTACGGAGGTTAAACAAGCCTTGAGAAATGTGAAGTAAACCTTGGTCACCCACTTTGTCGCAAAAACTGACATCTAGTACAGTTACTCGCGAATTGTTCTCGGCTAGATAAGCAAGGCCCACATCGGAAACACTGTCACAACTTCGAAGATTGAGTTCTCTTAATGAGCCCATACGCGCTAGATGTTTGAGTCCAGAGTCGGTAACGCTGGCACAGAAGCTTAAATTGATGCTCTTCAAATTATGGAGTCCGACACTTAGGTGCCTCAAACCGTCATCTGTCAACCTTTGGCAATCTTGCAGTCCTAAGTGTTCGATGGATAACGTACCTTCGGCGATATCGGAACTCAATCCCGCTAGGTAGCCTATTCCAGCATCTGACACGTGCCGACAGCTACGGAGATTCAGACTTTTAAGCTTTCTCAGTCCCCATGCCACAAGCAACAGGCCAGTGTTTGTTATGTTACTGCAACCACCCAAATCAAGAACTTCGAGATTTTTCAGATGCTCGGATATTTTCCTTAGACTCGAATCTGTTATCTGTTTACACATGCTTAAATTGAGCACAGTCAATGTCAAAACATCTTGAACGAAGGCTTGCGTTAACCACATATCTGTTAAATTGTAGCACCCTATAAGGTTAAGGCTTTCAATATTCGGAATGCCTTGCACCACATCGCGTAAGCTTCTCCTCAAGCTAAGCACTTGAACGCGTCGTATTCCACGCTGTACGAGGCTTTGGAACAAAGAAGGATTGGATCTTCGTAAGTGCAATTTCGCCTCCACGCCCCGCCATACGGACTTGTGGTACGCCGCTTCCCGCCATGCAGCGCACACTTGCGCGGCGCGTCCTTTATCTCGTACGTCCAAATAGCTGAAGATGAGGGCCAGAATCTCGGGATAAAGGCACGAGACGTGGGCCACGGGCCTCTCGTGGCCCTCCATGATCTTTTATCGCTCGATGCCGCCACACCGAAGCCAAGATGGACGTTACAGCGAATTGCTCGACAAACTACGACCGCAATGTTTGCACGAGTAAATCCTTTCCATCGCCGCTGTTCTATGTTCCCACTAGGCGGCGCAAGGATCGATGAGCGTGACGTACAGTTGCGAAGAGCGACGGCATTGGATGTTCCACCTTTTATTTTTTTTCTTTCTGTTTCCTCCCTCCTGTCACAAAGATCGACGGAGTTGCGTGTTTCCTCCCCTTTTATCCCCCCTCCCTACCGCGTGGCTAGGGAGGAAAAAAACTTTGTCGAGTCTTCGAGTGTAGTTTTTAGTCGGAGAGCAAAGATGGGGTCAGCAAGTTCGTAATCAGTTATTTTGTTTTCGAGTACTTTCCGTGAAATGTGAAACAAAAGTTAAGCAATGATTTTACTAAATCTGTGTCAACAAGGAACTTTTTTCTTCCTTAGGTATACTTTGACAATTTGAAAAAAATAATTAAAAATATAATGAATATGTACATTGTTATGTGTAAAGAAAAATTTAATTCTTGAATCTAGTTATTTAGAAGATTCGAAATATTCTAAATTATTTAGGGAAAAAAATATAGTAAATTGCTTTTCGATTTATTTTTAGAATTCAAAATTAAATGCTTTTACATAGTTTTAATAAAATGCAGTGAAAAGTGCAAAAAAATTTTAAAAAAGAAATTTCTGCTATTATAGTGTTATTTGTCGTATCGGATTAAAATAAAACTGTGCTAGGCCCGTATACGGACTCTATGAAAACATTTCAAGGATCAATAAATAGAATATAAATGACATGCTTGAGAAAGATTATGTTCATTTCACTTAAAACTGTTTGTTGACAACATACATACACGCCACTATTAGTAGCAGACCCACGATTTTATTTTTAATTACAGTGGCTTACAAAAATGATCGGGCGCTTTGATTTTTTTTTTGGGTATTCTTTAATGAACATAAAAACTAAAATAAAACAAAAAGAAAGGTTTTTATAAGTTCAACAAGTTTTTGTTTTTATTATTATTTCTGGGCTTATTTTGTGCTACTCCCCTTCAATCACTGCTTTCAGTTGCTACCGCGAAGATATGCTCTGTTTTCGAATTTTCGATTCTAGTTCCTGCCAAATATGTTCAATAAGGTTAAGATCTGGCGATTGGGGTGGTGCCTTAATTACTTCTGGATACTTATATAACATGCAGGGTATGGCACTGTGCGCAGTATACTTTGGATCATTGTCTTGGTAGAATTTAAAACTATTTTGTATATTAAGTTTTTGTGCTGATGATGCCAAATTTCGCTTCAAGTTGTCAATGTATTTATATTGATCCATTATACTATCTACAAACTCTGTATTACCAACACCGGAATGTGCCATAGATCCCAATACCATAACTCATCCTCCGCCAATTTTTAACACTTAGTACTAAGTTTTGCTACCGAAACTCCTTTTTTGTTTTTCTCCAAGCCAAGGCTAGCCAAGGCTCTCCACGCCACTACTAATAGTGGCGTGTATCTGAGCCAAAAGATGTTAAAGTTGCTTTCATCAGCAACACTTTTTTCCAGAAACAACACTTTTTCCAGAAGTCGAGTGACCTTTGTTTCATCGATTTTGCTAAAGCGAGGCGAAATTTTATAAAAGTTCCTGCGTTCCACTCGTCCATGATATCCTGCAGATCGCATTACTCTATTTCTGGTTTTGCACATATTCCATATAATTTACAAAGTTTCGCAACAAGTTCAGCAGCACTCAGTCTTGGATTCTTTTGAATATTCCTTAGAATAAAGCGTTTCATTCCATGAGATAACTTAGATGGTCTTCCGGGTCTTCTTTCGTTTTGAATACGATTCTTTATCTGATAACGCTTAATAATAACAAAAACTGTAGAATCACTTAAATTAAGTTTTTAAATAGGCAGTTTTTCTAATAGGTTTCCCTTTCTTTTGATGCAAATCAGTAACTAATCTGCGGGTTTCTAACGATGTTTCCTTTCGTGCCCGAGCCATTGCAAGAAAACATTAAAATAACGAATATTTTTTAAAAAGAAAATTCAAATTATAAAAGCAAATAATTTTTAGAGTTTTGCCAAGCTTCTTTATCCAAACTAATTCCATTAAATTTCGTTTTTATTTATTGCAAATGATTTTAATTAGAAATTATGAAAATGTCCGATTAATTTTGTGGTATCTTTTTCTTCCATTTCACTTCATTTCAAAATGCTATTTTTTAAATTTACCATGTTGTTTTTCCAAATTTATTCAGTACAAAGAAATAGCTAAGAAAATAGGTATTCAAAGGGAAAATATTCTTTATTAGTTTACTGCAAAGCTTTCCTCCTATTACTTAAAAAAGTAAAAATATTGTTATGCTCGATCAGTTTTGTGAGACACTGTATGTATTCCCAAGAATGTGACTGTAACTAAAATTTATATTAACAAAAGTGACTTGACTTTGAAGAAAAAAGTCTTGAACAAATCGCGGTTTTATTAGACTTTTTTTGGTTTTATTTTATTTTGTTTTGTATATCTGTTTGGTCGAATCTCTTCTGGATCTCCTCTGCTTCCGGCAATATGTCCTGGAGAAAGACTATGCACATTACGTTTTTCGCCTTTTTTTTTAAGATTCAAATCAGCACAATCCCTTTGTTTACAGCTGACGTTGAGCATTTTAACGATTATGCAACTGTCCTTCTGACTTAAGAGATTTTCTTTTAACATTAAAATTCTTACCGAAATATTCGAAATATTTCGTTTTTTCCTTGGATATGTATTTTTAACATTTTTTTCTCTTTGAAGCCAAACTTTTTTTTTCATTCTTATTGACAATACATTGCTTTAGACAATATCACTAAACTTTTGACATATCATTGCTTTTTTGAAACCAAAAAAATCATGGCTTTCGCAGCATTTTTTGTAATATATACGAACAATTTTCATCGGAAAGAGCACAAACACAGCCTTTCATCCATGGCTTCTTTAAAAACGCCATTTTGCATGAAAACAAAATTGTCAAGTAGCAGACGATAATTTACACTTTCAAAAATATAGCTGCAGTTTTTTAGTTTTCCCCGCCCCCCCCCCCAAGCAGGCGATTTTTTTATTGCAAAGAAATGTCTTCTAAGAAATGTGCTAACAACCTCTGTATACGACATAAAGAGAATTATTTTATATTTGATGCTTGTGCTTGAATAAATTAGTACATTTGTGCAATTATATGCAAATGAAGAAGTACATGACGTGAAACTTTCTGATGAGTCAAACAAAAATCATAGAGAAATTTCGGACTTTCTGCCAGCAATTTAGATTATTCAACATTTTAAAAGAAATAATGTTTTTTTTTTTTTTTTTTTTTTTTTTTTTTGGAGGGGGGCATTTTAAAAACTACTATAGTGCTAAATTAGAGAAAATTTAAAAATTTTAATTTTATAAACCACTTCCATTTTAATAAATATTTACATTTTAAAATGCATTTAAGCTATTTGATTTAAAGCTGATCAGAGAAATATAAAATTTTCACACATTCTGCACATTTTCTTTAATAAATCTATTTAGGGGAAGTACTAATCTACATAAAATAAAATAATCATCGGATTTGATACATGAAAATTCCATTCAAATTTAGCAACTAATCTGTTTTAGTTGCCGAAATTATTACCAATTTAAAACAATTTCAATTAAATAATTGTTACGAAAAGTGATATGAAAGTTCTTAAAAATTCCATTTTTATACCTGAAGAATATTTAGTTTTGAAAATTATGTTATTCAAGCACTTCGAAGAATTGTAATAATGTATTTCCATGATTAATATTCACTGACTATTAGAAACACAAAATTTTAATTTATTGTATTAATACCAATTACCATCTTTTTTTCTGTATTTGCCTTTATCAGTAAAGGCCTAAAGGGACTTTTCAGTCTCTGAAAAAGAGTTTCCTGAAAATTACACAATGAAAATTCATTAACTGCTTAAATGCGCTACTATTTCTTTAAGGAAATCTGATAAAATAGCATGCCATTTTGAAATTTATAATTATTGCAAATGCAGCCTAGTTTGAAACGGACTTTTTTCTTTCTTTCTTTCTTTCTTTTTTTTTCTTTTTTTTTCTTTTTTTCAAGAAATCATTAACTCTAGGCCTTTTAAATAAATCTGATGTGGAATTCTTCGCTTAAAGGAAGAAAATATATTCCACGTTACAAAATTTAAAAATTAAAAAACAAACAAAAAAATAAAAAGAAATAGTACTTGTATCGCCATCTAGTGAACAAATATAGAGAGAATAGCAATAAAAATATCGCTTACTTACACTAAACAACAGCTAAATGGTATCTGAAATAAAAACAACAAATTTTTATTAATTCTTGGTCTCCATGAACATAAATAAGACATTTAAAATTTTTTTACATGTTTGCTTTTCAAATATTATGTTTTAGAATATAAATACAATTATATTCTAAAACGTATAAATCATATATGTATAAATATATAATTATATACGTATTTATAATTATATAAATGTTGTATGATCTTAAATTCACTTAGTGGGAAATCGAGTTATTCTACTAATTGCGCAATTGCTGTAAAGTAAGTTAATAGTAATTTATTTACTAAAGAAATATTGATTATATTATCTCCTAAGATTAATTTTACATAATTATACATTTATACATACATGATTTATATTAATACAATTATAATATATATACTGTATTTATATTAATACAATTTTAGAATATAATTGTATTTATAGTTTTAGAATATAAATACAATTATATTCTAAAACATATAAATCATATATTTATAAATATATAATTTTATTCATATGTAAACTTATAATTATATTCTAAAACATATCCTCTTATTATTCATGATAAATAAATCAGTAATGTATGAGATTTGTGCAAATGATTATATTCGACATTGAATTTATGCGAAATTAGTCGGCAAAAGCAAAGCTTATAAAATATCGATAATATTTCTGGCTTTTAATAATTCGTCGCTTTTTAGTTGAAGTAGCGTAAATTATTGAGATTTATCCCTATAGATATGTTGCCAGACGCATTACAAATTCAGAGCGACGATAGTCTGTAGTCTGCCCTACTGTCTTGTAAGAAATATTTCACGGCTGCAAAGCATTCTTTACGCAAACAAAGCTTACATACATCGTAATCTCTCAGAAGCAAGAGATAACACGAGGCTTATCTGAAAGGACGACACGCACTAACTTCATTTTTCATTTCGCAACAAAATAATCCATTTAAATTCTTTCAAATTTGAAATAGCGTTCTGCGTGTTTAGTAAACCGTAAAACCGATGCCATCTTAAGAAATCTGAAGTTTTTCTTTTTAACAGTACTGTATAAAACAGTAATTAAATACCAAGTTTATTTATTTCATTAATTTTCATTGCAAATATTTTTGAAAAGTACCACTGCAAATATTTTTGAAAAGTATAATTCGAAAAGTACCACTGCAGTCCTTGAAAAAGGTAAAACTGATACAGCTATTGCGTATAGTATACCTTTTCAACATATGTATGCGAAGTCAGTCCTCTTGTGTTTCACCTAGAGACTATTGTGGTTTTTGCCTGTTAAATATTTGCTTTCCAAGCGCAAACTCACTACGATTGGTGGAGTCTGGAAATTTAATGGAAGAGAAATAGATTTTAATATTCCCAGAAATTTTATGAAAAGCCCTTCTGTCATGGAAATGAGGATGCATATTTATAGTCCAGAAGAAAGGCTATCAGATCGAACATTTAAAAATGTACTCCTTACATTTTAAACATTAGCTAAACGACTTTGAAATCGTTCTAAAAATGTGTAAGCAATCTCTGTGTTGCTGCGTGCACTGTAGCGGGAGTCTTTATTTTTTTTATCTAAATACTTTCAAAATTCCATTTTCGAATTTCGTTCTTTCCCCCCCCATTCCATCCTCAAATTGCGTAATGAGTTTAATTAACACTTGCAGAGACATTAACAAATTTTTGGAGCAAGAAATGTGAGAAAGCCAGTCTGCTGTCATCAGGACTCGAACCACAATTTTTATGTCTGCTATCTGTACATTTTACCACTTACATAACATGAGCACGTATGCGGGAATAGGATGAATTCTTATGATTTGACATAGCAGAATAAATGCTAACAAATATGTAAGCAGTTTAACGAATTGCTTAAATATTTGTTAGTATTAGTAGTAACACAGTGCTTACAGATCATATTCAGAGTATATCTAATATTATTGTTGTAATGGTAAGAAGGCGCCTTTTTTGGGGGGTGGGGAAGACAAAACTCTCGAAAAGGAGCTCATTGCTTGTTTATAAACTAAAAATCGCTGGGAAGCGTTTGTTTAAGGTGAATAAAATAAATATTTTTGCTAAAGGCGCCACTCTGCACTTCATAAGCAAAAATATTTTACTCATGATGAAGAAGGATCTAAGTCTACTTGCTCTTGAAACCGATAGAGTTTTATTGAAATCTATAAATTTGCTTATCCTCATATGTAATGTGAAAATGAGCAAATTTTCGTAAAAATCCTCCACAAAAATATCCCTTCTGTTAGACAAATAACCCTTTCACAGATAAACCTTTGCCATAATGCAAATATTTTTTTAAAACCTAATTTTAAATTCACCATTGGCACTTTTGTCTTCCAATTAGTTTTTTTCAAATGTTAAAAGCTGTTTGTTCTTGTATGTGTACACGTAATTAGCTCAAAAGGGGTTATCAGTCTTGCATCATCGGTTCACTATAAATGGCATATCACCTTTCAAATTGTTGCGACCAAATATATTTATTATTATAATGTATGTATTATTTTTGTATTATTTTATACATATTGTATTATTTTTATGTATTATTTTATACTCTGTATTATTGTTAAACAAATTCAATAACGGAGAATTTGCGTGCGTGTAAATATGTTCCTCGCACTGGGAAAACGGCAGTACCTAGAGCCATCCAATTTAGAATAACGTTATCCTTCACCCGAAGTCCAAATTTCGTATTTCGATTTTTTATTTATTTATTATTATTATTTATTTCATGTTTTGTAACACTTAAATGAATTTTTGATGACCACACTCAACCATTTGAAAGCGAGTAGGGGTAATATTATTCGAAATAAAATATTTTTATCTTCAGTGCGAGAGACTGTTGCCATTCGGAAAAAAAGATATTTATCTTTCAATTTTAATTAGCAAAATAAAAATATGTATGGCCATCTCTAGCACTCTGTCGGGAATTCTAAATATATGCTGGTTTTTAAATATTTTGATTTTGTTGTTGAATAGCGAAGAAGTTTTTTTTTTTTTTTTTTTTCCTCGATTAAATCAATAATGTAAAAAGAAGAGGTAAACTAAAAATGACAAATTTACTTCTGTCGCCAAACTTGTTGTCGATATAAGCTTTTCCCGACACATTTCATTGCAATCAGTAATTGGCTTTATCGATACGGAACATACAAATATTTTTTTTTTTTTTTTGATATTATAGCAACACTATATCCAAGTTCCCCCCCCCACAAGCAGGTGATCGTCCGTAATTGAGGCAAGACATCTTTTCATTTATGCAAAGAAACTGGTTAAACCTCATCCTGTTGAGATGTCTGCCACTTCTGCATTCGACTGAATTAAAATTAATGGTGGCTGATCGGCAGTTTGTTGGCTCATTGTTTATTTATGAAGCGAGGCTTGCAAAATTTTCTGTTCACGTCGTCTTCGACATTAAAATGATGCACTTGTTTATGCATGCATCTAGATTAACAAAGGATGAATTGTGGTGTTTTGCAACAGAAAACAATCATGAATTATTCTTATGGTGTTAAGTAGGAGAATTGTTGATTTTGGAATTGGTGAGGGATTACTGGTTTCGAGAGAATGTTTCTTCTGTCATAGAAACGCTCATAATGTATGACAGAATAATTCCAATTTAAAATTTTGGTAGACATGTTTGTTACATGATGTTCATTGTAGACTATTATGATTTAAAAATAAGGCAAAAAAAGCTGTTTTAGATTGGTGTAGATTTTGAATAAAATTCATCGATTTCAAGAGCGATTTGACATTTTATCATTTTACCATCTAATTTCAGTAGACACTTTTAAATGCAAGCATATCCCAGCGTTATACTTAATAATATAACAGTGATTACTAAATTAATAATGCAGTAACGAAACATGTTTAAATTATTTAATAAAAATATAACAAAATACTCATTTTCTTTTCATTTGTTAAAAGATGTATATGCAACATTGATACATTTTCAAAGCCTTTTGAACATGGGTTGCTTTAGGGATCCTAGAGTTTCCACAATATCATTATTAATGTAAAAAATATAACTTTTATATGTATTTACTTTACATAAAGTTTATTATAACGTTATAGGTGTCATAAATAGATAAAACTTGGAGACAGCTTAAATAATGGGAAGCTCATTAAGTTTTTCTACATATTTTACAAACGTTCAATGTCGGCACGGAGCTATTGATATATTAAGCTATAAGGTGCCCAAGACTTAAGGCAACGACAGGAAGACGCGTTGTCTCTGGGCTACGATTAAACTCACGGACTTGATCTGATGTTATTGTCAGACAAGTGAGATAAGTCATAACACACAATGGCAGATATCTGTATATCATTGAGACGATTTGCTTGGACATACTGGAAAACAGGATAATGCCTTAGGTAAATAAAAACAATTGTGATTACCTCTTTTGACAACTGTGATTATCTCTTTTAACAACATAATTTCCGGATCAGTACTAGAAACCATTCTCGAAAATATCTCAGTCAAAATTTTCTAAAAAAATGAAGACCATTTACAAAAGTATTTCAATCAAAATTTGCCGAAAACATAAAGATCATTTACGAGAGAATCTCAACTAAAATTTTCCCAAAACAAATCTTTTACGAGAGTATTTCAGTCAAAATTTCGTAAAAACATAAAAACAAATTGCGAAGGTATCCACTCAAAATTGCCAAAACATAAAGACGTTTGAGAGAGCATCTCATTTAAATTTACTAAAAACAAAGATCAACTTCGAGAGAAATTCAATCAAAATTTCTCGAAAACATAAGGAACGTTTGTGAGAGAATCTCAATCAAAATTTCTCGAAAACATAAAAAACATTTGCCAAGCTGTCTCAATTAAAACATGTTAAAAACGTAAAACCATTTGCCAAGATGTCTTAATCAAAATATTCTAAAAACATAAAGACCATTTGCGAGAGTATCTCAATGAAATTTTGCCACTAAAGAAGATAAGAAATGAAAAATTAGTTGACATGCTAATGCGATGGTCATTCTGCTCTTCGGATTTAATCCCACGTGATATCGCATTCGCTTCGTGTGGGCTTTCGTGGTATCTGGTAACTGACCATGCAGTAACTGGAAGATCCCTGGTTCGAATTCTGGTGAGAGCCGAATAAAACAAATGGTTTGTACAGAACTATGAAATATATGAATAGGAAACTAAAACATAACCACGTACAGTACCGTTAAGCGAGCGGACATCAATTTACAGATATCATTTGGAATTATAGGTAATACTCGAAAGGGTAATGCGAAAGTCAGTAACATTCGTGAACTTTATCAAAGAGGGATCTTTTGACCTTTCTTATTAGTAAAACGGCCTTCCTGTCGAGAATAACGGTAAAAAATGGGGTGCTGAAAATGAAAGCGCGATGCTGATCGTGCGGTAGCTGGCAAATTCGTAACGAAACCATAAAAATGGTTAACACACTCTTTCATGCAAATAAATGTCTGTTCTTGCACTCACTCATCTACCTCTTTTCTTTCGTTTTTTTTTTTTTTTTTTTTTTTTTTTTTTGTCTTTTTAGCTTTGTTATTTAACATCGTTTCCTTTGCACTTATGCCACGTTTCCCTATAGCAAGATGGCTAACAAAACTCGTTTTTGTCCTTTTATTATTAGTGTTGAGTGTTACAGGCTGCTAGACATAATTTTATGTTCGCTATATTATTTCTTTAAACATTATCCGCTTGCGCTGCCAGCCGCTTAAAGTAGGTATAACAAAAAATATTTTATATTTAGCCGAAGCAACGTATTGCTTTCATAGAGTCGAGTTTGTTAATTAAAATTGAACGGTAAATATCTTACATTTTCCCTAATGGCAATAGTCTTGCGCCCTGGAGGGAGATTAAAGCATTTATTTCAAACAGTTTTTGGCACTGCTCGCTTTCAAATCGTTGAGTTTGTTAATCAAAAATTTAATAAGTTTTACAAAACAGTAAACAAATAATAAAACAATTTCGAAATACAAAATTCGGGCTTCTAGGTGCACATGTTTAGGTGGATAACTACGTTATTCAAAACTGAATGGCTCTAGGTACCGCCTAGAGGCATGTTTTCACTGAGCTATGAACATACATACATATATATGCGAATCCTTCATTATTTAATTATTTTAAAAATAGTACAGGGCGATAATATTTGGTGGCAACAATTTGAAAAGTTGCAGGGGTGTATGTTAATTTCCTCATAGCTATTTTTACTTCCTTGTACGAAGTATTGTAATCGCCAAAATTTTCAGGCAGCATATTTCAACGAAAATATTCATTTTGGCCGCTATCGAATGCAATTTAATGATGTTTTTGCGTGACATTTGTACGTAAGGGCAGAATAAAAGACACTTTTCCTCCAAAAAAAATTATAAAAGTGCTTTAAAATGAATTCTGAAGAGAATTTTTCGTGGCGTCTGTACGTACTTACGTGTACGTACGTATCTCGCATAACTCAAAAACGAGTAGCCTCAGGACGTTGAAATTTTATATATAGGACTGCTATAGCATGTAGATGTGCACCTCGTATTTTGGTTGCAATCGGCCTCACCATACGTATATAAATATCTTTATATATATATCCACTCTGTTACCTGGCTCAGTGATCTCAGTTTCTTTACTCGTATATGTTTGTAAATTGTACATTTTTTGCTTTAAAAATGATTGAATTATGTTGTTTTTATTTTCCGGTTAAGGTTTTTATGCCTTTAGTAAATCTGTATGCAATATTTTTAGAATTATCAACAATTTTAAAGTTGTTTAAGTGGCGTGAAGCCTTTTTTTTTATGGCGGCCATTGATTGTTTACATTTGAAACAGCAAACTAGCTGATTTGTTGCCAATCTAGAGAAACTTAGCTTCGCAATAACAACGCTAACGCATTCATTTATTATTGCCAATTAAATCATGCTTAATCCTTTCTGGAATTTTTTCGAGGAAATAAGTGTTTAAGATTTACTTCGTAATTTTTAATATAGATATTTTGAGTTTTTATGTATTTTTGCCTTCTCGCGAAGTGAGAACTGAATTAATTGAATGAGAAATAATGAATTGTCTACGAAAAACTGTTTCTTTTTTGTTTTGTTTACTTAATTTCTTTTATACATCGTTTTAGATTTATTATAGTATTTGAATAGAACATGTGTCAACGATTAGATAATTCTTCAAATGATATAAATTTTGAACATTCTGAGTTATAACATGAACGAAATATTAAGTGAACCTAGTAGCCCCAGAGTGTCGCTATGGTAAACAAATATAGTGAATTTTAAAAAGTGCATTTATTCTATTGTTGTTTATGCGCTAATGACGAAATAAATTTAATTCAATACAATAAGTTTAAATGAAATGCAAGAAAAAATGCGTATAATTTAATATTCCGTATAAGGAAGTCATGTGGTGTACACATCAGATTTTTACTCGTATTTTTGAACATGCTTTTCTTTACTCCTTTATTTCCCACCTACAATTCTCTACCAGAATGTGTTTTCAGGATCGCGTTTTATGTAAATGAGATAGAAACCAGTTTTTAAGTTGAAGTCTCGGTCACGTCACTAGAAGAGCCTAAAACTAGTTAGCAAAGAGTGTTCTGCCTTCTGGCCACGTCGTTGCTTTAAGCCTAATCTTACTACTTTCAGCCCTATCGTTATGTGCCGGCAGTATTCGCCAGTGATTTTTAATAAGGGCGAACTTTGCCAGTTTTTTCTGTTCGCTTTCGGCTGATTTTAGCTTAGTAGGCATTAGATTAATTTCTTATTTTCTATCTTAAGCCCGAGAAGAGTCATCTGTTAAATATCTTGATTTGAATAAACGGATTATTTAACTTTTCTTTGGGCTTGTTACTGAAGCATTAGAACTAAGTGATTATTCATTACACAGTTCTTAAGGATTTTAGCCGCCAAGAACGAAGTGATACGCCTTTTGTAGTGAACCGACCCCAAAGAAATGAAAAAATGTCAAGTCTCATGAAAATACCTGAAAAGGTTTGACTAAATTCATGGTTTGCGCAAATTTTGATGAAGGTACTTTATTGAAGATTTTTTCTTGAACATTTTTCTCACGAAATAAGATCTTGTTTGGATTATTTGCTAATGCAAAGAAACAAATTTAATCCAGTTACAAAATAGTTTCTTAAATATTAATAGTCATACTTGCGCATTTACTTTTACAGTTGCAAATAAACAATTTCAGGAAACCTTATAGAAAGAAAAATTGGTATGATTTAAAATTTAGTCTCTATTAACTGAGTTTTTGATTATCCGAGCAAATTATGGTCCCTGTTACCTCGCATGATAGAAGTTCTACTGTAATACCGTATTTGCTCGTAAATAGAGCCGTCCTTTTTTGTAATATTATTGTTCTAAAATTAGGTCTAATCATGCATAGATGGATACTTTGATAAATGTATAAGGTATTTCTCCCGCTTTTTTAGCTTGCCTTATGGTGTAGTGGTCAGCACGCTCGAGTCGTATTCGAGAGGTCCGTGGTTCGATTCCCGGCGAGGGCAGTGCTCATTTTTCAGATCTCCTGCTTCCGGAATAACCTAATGACTCTACAGCGGCGCACGAACTAAAAGGTGGTGAATAATGATTCTTCACCACCAGGATTTGGCGACTGGGTCCACTAAAACACCAGTCGCCCTTTAAAAGGAGGAGTATATAGGATATTTCTCCCACATTCTTTAGCATGTCCTCGCGTAATATAGTGGTCAGCACTCTCGACGCGTATTCGAGAGGTCCGTGGTTCGAGTCCCGGCGAGCGCATTGCTCATTTTTCATCTCTCCTGCTTTCTAAAAATACCTAATGTCTCTACGAATGAAATAGAGGGATGAGAGCGAGAAGTTTAATTATCAAGCTCAATTAATTATCAATACGGAAGAATTAAACTATTTAAATATTAAATAAATCACAGATATAATTGCCACATATACCATCTACATAATTATAACCAGTTTCAATAGGCACCTCTAAGCGATTTCAGTTTTGACTACCTTCCTAAATACTGGCCACTGATATGCTTAAAAATAAACTGGTAGCAATTATCACTAACTTTTCCTAATTTTCCTTTCCATACTGTAGTAAAATACGGAAGGTCGCTCGAACTTCTTGGAAACCATTTTATATTTAATTTTTTGGTTAACATTTTGAAACAAAAATGTGGCATTTTCAAGATTATAGTCTGCTACTGATTTGCTTTGATTGGAATGCGGAACAAAAAGTTTATTGTGCGAATGGCTACTACTATTGACAGTAAATAGCTCGAAGCTTACATAAATGCATTTTCCAAGGAAAACGGATTATTTAACTTTTAAACTCAAAAATCTTACCGCAGTGTAAAAATTGAGGTTATTGGATTTAAAAGAATATTTTTAATATGTTAAATTTGAAAATGAAAACTCATATAGCTGAAAGTAAAAATGAAAAAGTGGCAGCAATGCCGCAAGCTAAGACTATTCGAACGAGGGTAAATATCAAGAAAGTGAAGACTCTGATCCCGAAAGAAAATCCACCGACTCGAAAATCCATTTTGTTGGAATTGGGTATGTCTTCTGCCACCGTGAAGTCATTCATAAAGATTTGAAGTTAGAAAAGACGCCTTTACCTAAGGTTCATCTGTTGTTTTTGCAAAAACATACTGCGGAAAGAAAAGCAAAGTGTAGAAAATTACATGAAAAACATCTCTAGCTACTGATAAATGGAACTCTGTGATAACACTCGGCAAGTAACCCTAATAAAAATATCAATTCTGCTGTATTGCTTAAATGACGGTACCATACGGTTTTGCCAATATACAGAAAAGTTCCAAGCGGGATTCATGACTTTTTAGGATTTTGCTATAACTGCAAATTAAAACTCAAAAAAGTCTCTCAGGTAAACTTAAAATTAATTCACTGTACTATCAGCAGAATATTTTAAAACCAATTCTTGCAGAAAAAATCGCAGCCTTATATGGAAAGGACATCAATAAATTTGAGCTTCATATGGGCAAAACCTCAAGTCATATACCTAAGTCTACTGTCATTTATTTAGCAAAGGAAAAATGAGAGACAGGAATAAAATGCATCGTATTTAATAAAATACTTGCAAATCACATAACCTTTGGAACTTTTCCATTTTCGGTTTGTTAATGTGAGTATTAAAACGACATACAGGGACACTAAAACAACGGACTTGGGAAAACTGGACGAAAGAGGAGTGGAATAAAATTGACATGAGGGGGATGATAAGAAAAAATTTACTTTCATAGAAAATTCGAGCTAGAGCTATATCCAAGAATCAATGCTAACAGGCAGAAGCAAATCGCAGCAAGAAATACACCCTTTTACGCATATAAATTAATTATCAAAATCATTTTCATAAAGTGCGAACAACCTTCTGTATTAAATATAACAGATAGCTTACCTTTCATTCTAATCGGAATCATTGCTACTTTCATCAAGTATTCATCGACATTTTTATTTCGCAAAATTTATCCTAAACTAAAAGGAGGGTCTTTCTTTCTGGAGTAGGGGGTATTTTTCGAGTAAATACAGTAATATTAAACTATACCCCCCCCAAAAAAAAGCAAAACTTGAAAGAGTTCAGTTTTTAACGGCCTCTCAAAAGGGTTTGTTAAGGTTTTTTACGCTGTTGCTGACCTCGTTAGTCTATCAGTTTGCTGGTGCACTCACTTATGCTACCCACTTCGTTTTACCTTTTTAGCTTTATTATTAAACATCATTTTCTTCGCATTTATACCAAATACAATTTAACAACAAAATTGCAAAAATTTTGACAGCAGCATATGTTTAAAAATCCCGATGCAGTATTTAGTACTGGCATACATATTTTTAGCCCAAACGGCGTTAGCCCAGAAGGGCTATTAATTTCGTTTTGGCATTTTGCGTTGAAAACATTAAACGAAAGTTCACTTTTCAGACTGTTGCCATCAAGTATGCTTCTCGCATTGTGATAAAACGATGGTACCCTGAGACATCAAATTTTCAATAACGTTCGTTTTCACCCGAATATCGGTATTCGGAAACCCAAATTTGGAATTTGTTAATGATCTATTTCATATTTTGTAAAACTTTAACGAATTTTTGATTAAGAAACTCAACGATTTCAAAACGAGCAATGGTAACACTGCACGGGAAAAAAAATCATTTTTACCTTCAGCACGCGAGTCTGTGCATCCGAAATTCTAAAGATACGTACGTTCATTTTAAAATTATTTCGGGATATTGCTGTTGAATTGAATTTTGTGGTTTAAGTGTGAAAAACATAATATTTAATAAATAAAGGTAATACACAAGATGTTAAAGTGCCCCTTTGGGTGTAATATAAAATCTGAAAACTTTCAGATTTTTTTAACTATTAATTTTTTTATATTAAAAAAATTGTTTTTCAGTCTTTTCTCATTTCATCATACGAGTGTTTTGTTTTTAGTAAGTTGGCATGAAAAGCTCTTTTTTTTTTTTTTTTTTTTTGGGTCTTTTTATTATTAAGGTTTTGAGTGTTACATTTATTAATTCAATATCATATTCTTCGCATTTACCTCACATACAATTAATGCTGGGACTTTTGACAACTCTGTGTAGGTTTTTAATAAATACGTAACAAGTATATATAATCTGAAAGCTTTCAGACTTTATATTTCGCCCAAAAGGGCGTTTTATTAACGTTTTGTGTATTACCCTTATTTATTAAATATCATGTTCTTCGCATTTCAAACACATAAAATTCAATTCAACAGCAAAATCACAAAATATTTCAAAACAGCATACCTTTTGAATTTCCGATAGACAATCTCGCGCGTTAGAGATAAAATTTTTTAATTTCGTACAGTTACAGTGTTGCCACGGGTCGCTTTCAAATAGTTGAGTTTGTTAATCAAAAGTTCATTAAAATTTTATAAAATATAGAATATGAAATTCGAAATACAAAATTCGGGCTCGCAGGTGTACATATTCGAGTAGAGGACTACGTTATTCAAAATTAGATGACCCTAGGTGCAATCGTTTTTTCACAGTGCTAAAAACATACATGCATACTTCATTATTTAATGTCTTTAAAAATAACAGAGGGCAGTAATATTTGGTTTCAACAATTCGAAATGTGATTCGCAGTTTATAGTGAATCCCGCAAAAATCCCATTTCGGGACCAATAGCCCTTTCGGACTAAAGTTCTTTTGGATTGAAAATAAAAGAAAATGAATTACAATGATTTAAAATCCATGTTTCCAGATTATTTTTTTCTTTTGCAGAGATGGCCGTCTTAGAGAGATGATTTTTTTTTTTCACCTCTCTACCTTTTCTCATTTTTTCTTCTTCAAGTTTATATTCTCCGAAATACGGGTCACTTTCAGAGGACCGTTGACTCTGAGAACTGCTCGTTACGAGATGATTTTCTTTAGCTGTAAAAGCAAAGGACCAAACAAATTGGAGAATTCTATCACTAATTCGTTTCATCACAGCTGGTATGAAATAAAGTTGCTGAAATTTTTTGGCCTCAGATCTGCTCAATGCGCGAATAAAATTCCATTTTGCTAAAAGACGTATGCCTTTGTTGTGATGTTGTCACAATGCAACTGTTTATGAGCTTGAAGTTGCGCTGAGGAACATAAACGCTGCTAATTCTGTGTTCTTCAGTTCTGTTGCATTCACGAAGAGCACATGCGGTTTAGTTTTACATCCTTTTCTTTCCTTAATATGCATTTGTAACATCCTGAAATGATTCGAATGACAATACGATGTAGGAAATCACGATTTTCATTTCCGTCCTTCTATTCGCACTTCCTGTCATCAAGAGCGCATTGCAGAACAACACATCTGGTGACTGGTAATTTCACACTTTTATTTATTTATTTTTAATAATTTCCTCTTTAAATACACACGTGTGCTTTCTAATGCAACTTGATGTTTATTATTTAAATGTTTGCTATTATTGAACAAGGCAGAATAGTGGTAAAATTTTATAAATTATTATTTTGGGGAAAAATATTGTAACGAATTTTGTATATATGTAATTAATGTTGGGAAACTGTAGTATTTTTTTACGTAATGAATCATTAGCATTTGGATCTTTACTATAACTTCAACACGTTTACCAGCTGTAAACTCACAGTATACCAACTGTGAGTATATTTAACGAAGCATTTAAGGGAACTTCATACATCATGCAAAAACATTTTTGGTATTCTACCCCATGAAAAATTTACTCTCCAAAATAGAATCACGCAGTTAGGATATTTTAATTATCATTCAACAAAATTCCTAAATAAATTAAATTAGATATACACAGTGTTAGATATATACAACGATCGTTTTCTGGAATATCCTATTCCTGTCTTCCAGACGATTCTTCTCTGCGATATTCTCTTCTTTTCTGTTCTGCTTTTCAATAAATATTTCAATGAGGGCTAGAAATTTATCGAGTTTATGAGGTGGCATGCGAAAGTAATTAAAAGAAATTTCATTTCGTTCAAGCGCATTTCTTCAATTAAATTATTTGCATCTTCTTCCTGCAGTCATCTCTCACATATCAATATAAACCACTGCATTCTGCTTCTCTTACACAAAGCAAGAAGTAAAATAAGTTTTAATCGAGCAGAAATCAAATCCATTTAAAAAAAAAAAAATGTAATCGTAAAAATCACTATGTCTAGAATAACTATAATATAAACTTATGTAATCGTAAAAAGTCAAAATACCACGCAGAAATTTCACGTTTTTCCCTAAGTTTCCGATATAAAGCGCCATCTAGTGCGAGCGTATGACAACTTTTAAAGCAAAAGTTGCCACGCTGGTGTGAACTGACGTACGCGGAAAGCGGCCCCCCCCCCGCATTGCCGCTTTTCGCCCCAACGGACCAGTGTGAACTCAGCTTAACTCGTGATGCAGTCGACGATAGCTTCAACGATGCAACAACTCGAGAGTAGACTGACGATAAAACTCGATAGACTAGCGATCGACTGCTACGCCACGTACAGACAGGGTTTATATAGCTTTTGAGCTGCTTTCGAGAACATTCTGGGCCAAACCTGTAAGAATTCGTTGCAGAATGTTCTCCATCCGTCTATGACATAGCGCTGATTTTGTCGCCAAATGGACGATTCTGTGCCAAATCTGGCAACCCTAAACCCGCTTTGAGGAAAAGCTATCTTACCGCAGCTTGGGATGGTAAGACAGAGCGTGTTTCTGGCCTGTGTGTGTGGGCTATGTTTAGTTCCTCCCAGCTTTCTTAGTTGTGACTAAGTTGTGCGTTATTCGCTGCCGCAGACTGATTGATCGCAAATTGATTTTGATGATCCAGTTAGAATTACTCAGCTTAGAATATTTACTTAGATTTAAACTGTGTAGTTTTGACTACTGGTCCATGTTTTTTATTTGAACTTGACAGTTGCGTTTGGCTACGTTACGACGAGCTGTGGTTGATATTGTAAGAACAAGATGCTGTGTTTATGTTCTAAATTCTGTTTAATAAAAAAGTTTATTAAAACCTTCCTAACACTTTTATAGTTATTCTAGACATAGTGATAAATACTTTCCTTTACTGGGATTATTGGACTATTTACGAGTAATTTACCAGGTACATATAAAGTAAAACCTCCTACGTATTATTCTTGAATTTTCTCAAAATATAAGGCCTTATCCATCGTATGGCTAATACATGAAATAATAATTTTAATTTCATTGATGAAAAACTAATTATGCATTGCCAAATACATGCTTCTTGTACATTTCGTATCTGTAAGAATTCTACTTTTATTTCTTTAAAAACATATTAGTTTAGATAGCTCCACAGATATTATGATGCCTTAATTTTTAATTTACGTTATTTGAATATGAGAAAGCACACAAGGGCTATCTGCCTAAGCGGAGTGATTCCTTCGTAGAGGACTTTCTTATGGAAACTGTCTCATAATCATATCACGCATGGGTTAAACTATGAAAACCAACCATGCAGCTAGACCATTCGTCTGGATTCAAACCCGGACTGAACCACCAGTACTCTACCGATGAAGCCTGAATTATAAGAAATTACTGCAACTTTACTTAAGTGTTTGGAGAACGTGTTCCATATGCTCAGCACTTTCAGCTAGCAAAAGAAAATCTGTAGTTAGGATGCGGGCGATGGAATATTTTTTTTTTTTTTTTTTTGTATGTTTCTAGGCTATAAAATGTCTTGTGATTACTACAGGTATAAGTAGAAGTTAGGCCAACACCTCTGTAGTAAGTACCACATGTGATAGCGACGCGTTCAAACTAAAATGTGATAGATAATAATTCATAAGTACCTATTTCGTCGACTGGATCTCGTCCCTCTACCCAGTTGCCTTTTAAGTGGGGAAGGAACAAGGAATTATCATAGTCCTCTTTATGTGCTTTTGTGGATATCATGTATGGATAACAAACTGGAAGATGATTGGCTTGAATTCTGGCATAGGCAGATATTATTTTCTTACGGTTCCTTATTCGAAGCGTTTTTATAACTCAAGTACATATTTCAATAATGTGCTTCGCATATGTGTATTAATGTTTTTTCTATTCAGTAATCTTCAAAATTCTCTCAGGGTGACTTAAATTTTAAGATAGTGTAAGCATTCTGAACGATCATCTTACCAAAACGATAACTAGGAATCTAAATCCAAGTAGGTACTTGTATTTTGTTACTTAGCTGCTAGGCATATTACCGGTTTGCTATTTAATCAAATATAGTACAGTTTATAGAAGTTTGCCAGCTGGTAATAATTTAGGTTAAGGTCTACGTTATGGCGAATCGGTCGGAATATTTTTAATTATTTCTTCGCGTTTGTCTTCTGCGCTACAAAGAGTTCTGCTATTTCATGCTTTTAAGGCAATCGTTTTTAAACTTCTTACTAATCGGAGCAACTTTGACGTATTAGAATGTTCTAATGACCACCTTACTCTTAAGGAGATCTTCCTAGAAAGATAACAAATAACAGATAACTTTTTAAAATAACATGAGCTTTATTTGCTTCAAGAAATGTTCTTACTGCACTTTTTTTTTTTTTTTTTTTTTTTTTTTTTTTTAATCCAGAAGGGCTATTAATTTTGTTTTGGCATTTTGCGCTGATTCACTATAAATGTCGGTTCACTTTTCAAATTGTTGCCACCAAATAGTATCGCCCCGTATTATATTTAAATTAATAAAGAATCTGCATAAATGCATGTATGTTTCTCGCATTGTGATAAAACAACGGTACCTAAAGCTATCCAGTTTTGAATAACGTAATCCTTCTGCGAATATGAACATCTGGAAGTTCAAATTGGAAATTTGGAATTCGTTTTATTATCGATTTCACATTTTGTAAAACTTTAACGAATTTTTTATTAACAAACTCAAGGATTTCAAAGCGAGCAATGGCAACGTTGCACAGAAAAAACATTTTCATCTGCAGTGCGCGAGACTATGTATCGGGAATTCTAAAGATATGCTTAATTTAAAATTATTTTGAGATATTTCTGTTGAATTGAATTTTATGGTTTAAGTGCGAAGTAGATGATATTTAATAAATAAAGGTAACAAGCAAAATGTTAAAAAAAACGCCCCTTTGGACGTAATTTAAAATTGGAAACCTTTCAGTTTTTCTTTTTTAAATATATAAATGAGTATTTACTGGAGAAGAAAACTATCCAGGATGCAAGAACATCAGGAATATATCGAGTAACTTCTAGAAAATTGTATATTGTTGCGTTTTGTTCTTTTTTTTTTTTTTTTTTTTTTTTCTTTTTTTCTGACACCAGTTGTTACGTTATTTTCTTCCTTCACGTTCGTACGGGGTTCGTATGGATTTGGAGTCAATAACGACCACGCTTAATCAAGTATCGAAACACACTTTATTTACCAATATTAATCAGGACAGCTCCAAAACACTTTTACAGTCGTCGAAGATCTACTATAAACACGCTGGAACAATCAGCGACACAGCCTTCACACTGTCAGGCAATAACGGTGGAGACAGCTTCACTGCAAAGCACCTGATTACAGCTCCCGACTCTGCTCGGTCTTTCTCGGAACTCCACGTACTCTCGAGACTCTCCACGCTACAACTCGCAATGCACTCGACGACAGACAGAGCATAGCTCGCGACTCTTCGGTTCAGTCGTTCCCGGAGCTTAACACACTCTCTTGACGATGCACTAACCACGATACACTAAGAGATTCTTCCGGTGCACTCGACGACCCACTTGGCACTCGCTGACCGACTGTCAACTCAATCGACTCCACACGGACTGACTGACTATCAGCTTGCTAGACGAGGCACACTGACTGACTGCGGACCAGCTGGGTGTATATAGCTTTCGGCTTGTGTTCGAAAACGTTCTGGGCTAAACCGGTAAGAATTCATTCCAGAAGGTTTCCATCCGTCCATGGCATATCGCGAATTTTGTCGCCAAATGTGGCAACCCTGCGTTACCTTGCCTTTTTATGGCAACCCTAAAACTGCTTTGCGGGGAAGCCATCTTGCCGCGCCTGGACATTTCATAACAATATCTTATTTTCTCATTTTCCGTCCTCATTTCTTATGTTGTCCGCGAATGTTGATCAATTTGATTTTAATTCAAAACTCTGTCGCATGCATGTCAGCATAGTTATTTTGGAGGGTAGTAGTTCAGCTGGTCGTTTAAATAGTAACTTTTGGGGAAGTCTGTCCACTGATTTCACAATTGTTGCAGAAGGGTCCTATCTTCTCAATAGTCATTTTGTCCTTTTCATATTCAAAACTCGTCCCGTGCTGAAGAGCCTTACACTTCCAACACAAGGATGCATCTACTGCTTCCTGGAGGAGGGTGTTCTTATTTTAATCCTGCCACAAGATCTTGTTACATATACTTAAAACCTTTTTCTGGGTAACTTCTTTAACCCTTGTATTTACAAAATGGTATTCTTCTCTGTAAACACTTGTGACTGCCAATGAAATAAAAAGAAATGATGTGTATAAGTTAACCAGTCACTAAAACTCATCTTAAGTGAAATATAAACAAGTACAGATCGTTGCAAAAAAAGGAGAGAGCAAGTTGTGTGATTTCATTAAAGATCTTTAAAAATTCGGTTTTCGGAAAAAAAAAAAAAAAAAAAAAAAAAGGATAAAAAAAATAAGGATTTATTTAGTTATTTTATGTTAATTATCTTTACTGTCTTTCTCGCTTTCCGTTTTCCTGCCAGAATGCTAATTTCTAGTCCGCGTGTATTGAAATGAGTTAAAAAGAGATACTATTTAAAGAAGAGTTTTAGACAGTAGAATGAGAGCGTGTTCGGCCTGCTGAGGGACACGTTACTAGTTGAAACTTTTGATACTGTTTTACCTGAAGCGCTGTGTTATTCTCGCCATTAAACCTGCCACGTTGATGTTAGGTCTGAGGCAACTTGCCCGCGTTTTGTCTGTGTAGCCTGTGGGATAATTTACAATTTACATAATTAATTTCATTTAATTACTTTTGATTTCAATTAATTACTTTTGATTTACGTCATAAATGCTGGCTGTTTCTGTAAACACGACCTGTGCCGTCTGTTAATTTTTCTGAGTTAATAAAAGGGGCTTTTACACCTATCTCAGTTCTGTGTTGTAAAATCTAAGACATAGAGATAATTCGATTAAGTCTTTCATAGTTCTCAGTTTATGTTTACAAAGAGGGTGAGACTCTGTAGACTTTAGGACCATACTATAGTTTAAACCAGCGGTTCTCAACCTTTTGACCAATGCTTCCATCTAAACAAAAACTGAAAAACTTTAGTACCACCACTACATTTTACAATGATTTTTTTTTCAGTTTCTCAAATATTAAAAAAAAATATTGTTACGAAATGTACAGGCGCGGTGAGATAGCTTCCCCGCAAAGCAGTTTTAGGGTTGCCATAAAATAGTAAGAAAAAGCAAAGTTGCCACATTTGGCGAGAAATCACCCATTTGGTGACAAAAGTGGCGCTATACCATGGATGGTTGGAGAGCTTTCTGGAACGAATTCTTACCGGTTTAGCCCAGAATGTTCTCGAACATCAGTCAAAAGCTATATAAACCCTGCTGGTACGCGGAGAGTCAGTTAGTATCGAGAGTGTGCTTCATCGAGAGAGCGAGTCAGAGTGTCTCGTAAAGTGCGAGATAGTTAGTATCGAGTTGGTTAGCGAGTCAATCCCTGCGGAGTCGATCGCGTTGACAGCTGGCGAGCGAGTGCCGAGTGGATCGTCGAGTGCACCGAAAGAGTCTCGTAGAGTTTCGCGGTTAGTGCAGCATCGTCGAGAGAGCGTGCTGAGCTCCGGAAACGACTGAACCGGAGAGTCAGGAGCTGTGCTGGTGTGCCGTCGAGTGCATCGCGAGTTGTAGCGTGGAGAATCTCGAGAGTACGTGGAGTTCCAAGAACGACCAAGCAGAGTCGGGAGCTGTACTCCGGAAAGCAGAGTCGGGTGCTTTGCAGGAAGCTCTTTCCACCGTGATATCCTGACAACCTGAAGGTTGTGTCGCTGATCGTGTCAGCGTGTTTATA
The DNA here is from genome assembly GCF_044657685.1 of Stegodyphus dumicola. Taxonomy (NCBI): domain Eukaryota; kingdom Metazoa; phylum Arthropoda; class Arachnida; order Araneae; family Eresidae; genus Stegodyphus; species Stegodyphus dumicola. Next base: position 195,445,043 of record NC_140773.1, read on the forward strand.
GTAGTTTATCGACGACTGTAAAGACTTTTGGAGCTGTCCTGACAATACTGGCTAATAAAGTGTGTTTCGATACTTCATCAAGTGTCGTCGTTATTCACTCCAAATATACGAACCCCGTACGAATGTGAAGGAAGAAAATAACGTAACAACTGGTGTCAGAAGAATAGGAAAAACGTTACAACTGGTGTCAGAAGAATAGGAAAAACGTAACAACTGGTGCCAGAAGAATTAGAAAAAAAAACGCAATAATATATTTTGCCATTTGCACAATTGGTTGGCTATTTGCATTAAATATGCACACGTAAAAAATATTTGAATAAAATTTGATTATCAAAATTTAAGTTATACTTTAATTTTAAAATTTAGTGTGAAATTTTGGCCTGTTTAAAAGAAATCAATTTCTTTATGCCTGGTTTTATTTCACTTAGTTTTAATCATAAATTAGAATCCACTTTTAACATTTTTTTTTAACTAACTCTGTGTTTATTTTTCAAATACAACATGGAAGAAAATCCTTCACGCTATAAGGTATTTCTCCCGCCTTCTTAGCGTGCCTTCGTGATCTAGTGGTCTGCATGCTGGTCGCGTATTCCACAGGTCCGTGGTTCGATGCCCGGTGAAGGCGTTTCTAATTTTTCACATTTTCTGCTTCGAAAAATCCTAATGTCTCTACAGTGGCGCCCGAACTAAAAGGGCGGTAGATGATGATTCATTTGGCGATTGGGTCCCCTAAAACCCCAGTCGCCCTTTAAAAGAGGGAGTATATAAGATATTTCTCCCGCTTTCTTAGCGTGGTTCGTGGTATAGTGTTCTGCATACTGGGCGCGTATTCCAGAGGTCGGTGGTTCGATTCTCGGCGAAGGCGTTGCTCATTTTTCACAACTCCTGCTTCCAAAAAATCTTAATGTCTCTACAACACAAATAGGTTTTACTAAAAGGCAACAAAAGTTTAACATCTTTGTTTGAAATGCCCTTAAATTGTTTTTTTAGGTGCAGCCAATAGTTAACAAGAGTGTTATTTTTGCAATTTTCAATTAGAGTTCGATCACAGGAAATTTCTATCAGTTGTTCTTTTTCTTAACGAGATACTTGAATTTAATAGTTAAAAGAGTGTTATTTTTGCAATTTTCAATTAGAGTTCGATCACAGGAAATTTCTATCAGTTGTTCTTTTTCTTAACGAGATACTTGAATTTAATAGTTAAAAATACTTTGTTTCTTTGCATACCACTTATTTTTATCTTATTTACCACCAGTGGTATTCATACCACCGGTTGAAAACCGCTGGTTTAAACTCTTATTCTATGCAATTTTAGAAGCTTTATCTTTCCCATTCGTAGTTCGAACTCACGAAATAAAAAAAGTATGCATTATTATAAAAATGTACAAACAACATGCGCATATTATTAAATTAATTCATCTAAGTAATAATTTTGTGCATTACAGTTATTCATGTGTATCTTCCTATCCTTAATTGTCAAAAGATGATTTCATGCAATTGATAATCTCCAATATGTAGTATAAATACCTTACTAATAGTATCATTTTCGTCTGGTTTCGTTGTGTAGATAATGCGAAAAATAAATTTTTGCTACAGAAATGATATACATGATTAGGAAAAGCATTTCACCAGACCCTTCAAACGCAGGCTTTTGAAACTTGATTGAACTGTGGCTATTTCTCCACTAGAGTAGCGTTAATGAAATACGCCCCGAAGGAAACCTAATCTCCTATCATTCCCACGTTTAATCGCCTTTGGTGGATGTCTTTTCGGTATGTGACTTAATTAATTTCATGGAAGCAATTCTTAAGTTTATTCCCTTCTTCTTATGCTCTTACTCTGTCTTTTGTGACTTAGGTATTGAATTAATAATACTACTGAGTATTTTTTGAATAACAACTTATCTGTTACATAAAAATGCGTCTATGAGAGTTTTTAGGGCTTAATTCTTAAAAATTCGATATTCGAAGGAGACAACTTCATGACGGATTTACTTTTTTATCAACATTCTTTCAAGTGCTGTATATCCGTATAAGACTTTTTGTTGACTTTGGAAAATTTAGCTGTTGGATGACTATTTAAGTACCTGGTTACATTTTTCTGCATTTCCAAAATACTGTCAAAATAGTATGTTTTAAAGCCGGATATTACATTTTATATTAAAGCCTTTTGGAGGAGCGAAATCTGGCGAGTAAGAGAAGATACATTGGGGGGGGGGGGGGAGAGAATCGTCATCTGTCGACGAAAATGAAATGCAAGCAAAAACCTGAAAAAATAAAAACCACCTACGGAAATTTCGAACAACATAAATTAAAATATGCAATATAGTCCTTCAGATTTCAGCATAATAACTATAATACACAAGGAACTGGTATATTCGCATTAGAAAATCCCCATGAAGTCTATGAAGAAAATTGGAATAGAAATATTTTTTTATTTCTTTTCACTAAGAAATATTCATTTCCGCATACGTTTTTAATATGTGTTAACAAAATTAAAATTATAGATTCCAAATTTAAACCGAACTTTGACAAAATACATTTGAATGAGTCAAAAATATTTTGCTTTACGTTCTAGAAAATATTTGGGGGGAAGAACCTTATTTTTGCAGTGTTTCAAAGATCGTAGCGCGAAAGTGCATATGTGCAACTCAATGAGAACATTGTTTGTTACACTAATAGTAAATATACACTATTGTTACAAAATGCCCGGCCGCGGTAAGATAGCTTCCCCGCAAAGCGGCTTTAGGGTTGCCAGAAAACGGCAAGGAAAGGCAAGGTTGCCAGACTTGGAGCGAAATCGCCGATTTGGCGATAAAATTGGCGATATGCCATGGACGGAGCGAGAATATTCTAGAACGAATTCTTACCGGTTTGCCCCAGAATATTCTCGAAGTGCAGGTGAAAAGCTATATAAACCTGCCTATACGCGGAATAACAGTGTATCGTCGAGTGTATCTTGAGTTATGTCGCGAAGAATATCGAGAGTACGTTGAGTTCAGTAGTAGTGTCTTGAGCTCCAAGAGCAACCGAACCGAGTCGGGAGCTGTACTTTAGTGCTTAGCCGCGAAGCTTTCTTCACTGTTATAGGCTGATAGCCTGAAGGCTGTGTTGCTGATCGCTTCAGCGTGTTTATCGTAGTTTTTCGACAGGCTGTAAACACGTGTTTGGAACTGGCTAATAAATTGTGTTTCGATTCTTCATCAAGTGTTTTCGTCAATCACTCCAAATCCACGAACTCGTAGAACGTAACACTATATTCACATAAGTCCTAACCCTGCCTTTGGCTGCAGTTTCTCAAATATTATAGCGCGAATGTGTATATACGCAACTCAGTGAGAATATTGTTTGTTACACCAATAGTAAATATGCACATTAACATTAACACCAGAGTCGGATCTTTCCCTGGAAGACTGAGTAAATATGCACACAAAGTCCTAATACTTAGCGTTACAATAATCTATAACTGAAAATACGCCGACCAGTTGGTATAGTGGTTAGGGAAGCTGACTGCGATACCGAAGGGCGGCCTAGGTTCGAATCCCGGAGAAGGCATGGTTGTAACTGTCCATCACTTTATAGGAAGGGCGATGATGGTCCACCTATTAGGTGACTCCATAGTAAAGAGACCACCACATCCGGCCTTGCATAAATTAATGGACTGGGTTACATTTGTAATTGTTCACAATCTGCCATTGGGAGGGGGGATAACTAAAAATACAGGAGCTGTTCTTTTTAAAATTTAGATTTTAACGTCGCATCTGCTGTTCCGTTTTGATCGATAAGTTGATAAGTTAATATTGTTGATATTGTTATCGATAATTGATATATTATATTGATAAGGTATTAAATTGAAATCTGTAAGTAAATGTATCATTACATTTTTTAATTAAAATTCTCTAATCTAAATCTGATTTAGTCACTGATCTGTAATAGTAATTCATAATAGTAATTATAGTATTGGTTTATAATTTTCCTCTCGAATTTTTATTTTGACTCGCGGAATCCCGGGTTTCCACGGAACATAGTTTGAAGATTACTGACTTAGATCTTTAAAGGAATGTATCGAAATCTTGACGAAGGCTGCATTTTTTATGGTATAAATTGAAAGTTCTGTGGGCGCCGGCACCTTTATTGAAGTTGGGGATTAATCACTTAGATCTTCAGAAGGACGCCCTAGCACCTTGATGAAAGTTGCAAGTTGCATCCTTTCATGGTATAAACTGAAGTGTACCAGATATTCCTTTTGTCTTCATGAACAATGGCTAACTTACGATGGCACATTTACCTAAATTGGTCGTGGTAGTTGGATCACCCCTATCCGTCTCTGAGTCTAGGGGACGAAGGAACGTATAAAAAGTTAGATATCATAATTTTTCTGCACGGGAATTTTTTTAATTAAAAAATGTCGAAATAGTGTTGCGTTTGTACGGGTTTGTAGATTTGGAGTGATTAACGACAACATTTGATGAGGAATGAAAACACAATTTATTAGCCAGTATTACTCAGGACAGCTCCAAAAACACGTTTATAGGCATCGAAAAACTACGACAAACGTGCTGAAACTATCAGCAACACAGCCTTTAGGGTATCAGGCTGTAACTATAAAGAGACAGCTTCACGGCAAAGCACTAGAATACAGCTCCCGACTCAGTTCGGTCGTTCTCGGAACTCTCGAGACTCCACGCTACAACTCGCGATGCACTCGACGATACACTCGATAGCCTCAAAGATGCACACTCTCGATGCACTGCTACTGCGCGTCCAGGCAGGGTTTATGTAGCTTTTGACTTGCCTTCGAGAAGATACTGGGCCAAACCAATAAGAATTCGTTCTAGAATGTTCTCCATCTGTTTATGGTATATCGCAAATTTGTCGCCAAACGGCGATTTCGCTCCGAATCTGGCAACCCTGCCTTCCCTTGCTATTTTCTGGCAACCCTAAACCTGCTTTGCGGGGAAGCTATCTTACCGCGGCTGAGCATTTCATAACAATGTGAATATTTGAGTTATTTAAAACATCTTTGTAATTGGAAATATTCGTCTACAGCCGATGATTGCGAAAATAAAAGGCTGGATATGAATCTTTGTGGTATGTCAGCTTCGATTCTAAGGGTCAGTGACTAATTTTCTGCTTCTTCGAGTGGCAATCGTTTCCTATTTTTGTTTTAGAACACCGTTTTCTTCGCATCCTTCTCAAGTTTTAATAATGAGTCACAGATTTCAGTTCTTCCAATGGAATATTTCCAATGGAGGATAACATAATGCTTGTACGGTAACGCGTAGTTCCTTCTTTCTTCGTTACACTAAGCATGGAATGTGTTTACCGTAGCGAAGAACGAAGGAAATTGTAAGAAAGTTTAAGCTACGCTATTATTGTTAGGAAGAATATAATATCATAGGGATGTGATATTTGTTACTACTTGTTATTAACTACGCCTAATTTATAAAACTGAGGGCCCAGCATCCCCACTTCTTTAATTTTTCAACCTAGTAAATGCTACTAATTCGGATTCTATTTCATGCAAAATTCAGTTCATAGGGTACATTTCGTGAAATTAGCTTGTAGAGATATCAGGTTATTTCGAAGCAGGAGTTATGAAAAATGAGCAATGCTCTCGCCGGGACTCGAACCTCTAACCTCTCGAATATGCGCCGAACGTGTTGACCATTACACCACGAAGGCATGCTAAGAAGATGGAAGAAATACCTTATATATTCCCTCTTTTAATGGGCGACTTGGGATTAGGGGATTCAGTCTTCGAATCATGGTAGTGGAGAATCATCATCCATCATCTTTTCAGCTCGGGCGCCACTGTAGAGACATCATGTTATTTCGAAGCAGGAGTCATGAAAAATGAGCAATACCCTCGCCGTGACTCGAACCTCTGGAATACGCACCGAACGTGCTGACCATTACACCACGAAGGCCCGCGAAGAAGGTGGGAGAAGTACCTTATAACCTTAATATTTTTCGTTCAATATCATTTAAACAAAAGAGTACATTTCACCTTCTTGTAAATTTTCTTCTCATGCTTTCAATTTAGTATGTTTTGCATAAGCGTAATATTTCAAATTAAGTTCTTTTCCGGGGGGGGGAGAATAGCCTATAGGAGTATTATTGATTTTACTGCAAACCTTGATAAAATGATAAGGATGCAGCCAATTTAATGTACTACATAACATTGTTTATGAATTCAGTAGTTATGTGTATGAATAAAATATCGAAATAAAAAATTCAATTACTTTGGGCTGATTATCCTATGGTCCATCTTTATCCATCTTTAAAATTAATCCATTTATTATCCTATGGTCCATCTTTAAAATTAATTTTGAAACTGTTAAAATTTACTGCTCTCTCTCACTAAATATCGTTACTTAATAATCTGTAATCTTACGAAAAAAATTACAGTTCTTTTTATTTCCTTGTACGAAGCAAAGAAAGTATTGTAATCGCGAAAAATTTCGAGTATCATAATTCATCGAAAATATCCATTTTGACCGCTCTTGAATCTATTTGAACGATATTTTTGCGTGACATCTGTGCTTAAAATAAAAGACCCTTTTTTTACTATGTTGTTCTTTGTTCCGGTTAACGTTTTTACGCCTTCAATTAACCTGTTTTTGCCTTTGGTTGTAAAATTATCAACAATTTAAAAGCTGTTAAAGTAGTACTAACGAGGCGCTATTTGTTTACATTTGAGTCTTAGTAGAATGGTGAATTAAGTCGGTCTGTGCACCAACTTCAGTGTCTTTTCGTCGAGTGGGACCACCGAAAAATCTGTCTTCTTGTCGCTGGCCGAACTGCTTGTTTTCGCGTAGAAAGTCTAATTTAAATTGTAAAAAACAATTTTTTTAAACTATTTTATCTGTATTTGTTGTTTTATGGTTCTTCCGCATTTTGCAATTTTTAATGAAGATATTTTGAATTTTTATGTATTTTTGCCTTGGCGCAAAGTGAGAATTTAAATTAATTCTATCAGAAATGTATCTTTAATGAAGTAAGTTTAAATGAAATGCAGCAAAAAAGGTCGCACAAGGAAGTCATGTTGTAGAGACATTACGTATATTTTTAAAACAGGAGAGATGAAAAATGAGTAACGCCTTCACCGGGATTCGAACCACGCACCTCTCGAATACGCGCCGAATTTGCTGACCATTACACCACGAAGGCATGCTAAGAAGGCGGTAGAAATACCTTATAATGTGATGTCCACATCAGATATTTTATGCTTATTTCTCAGAAATTCAAATCATTAATTGAAATAAAGAATGCTTCAGTTATGTTGAATATTCTAATAGAACAGTTCAGTTATAAAAGACAATTTTAAAAAATTAAATTTACTGTTCTCTCTACATCAGCTTATATTTATTTGATATTATATTAGCTTTGTGTAAAAATACTCGTTATTTTTAATTAACTTATCCTGGGTTAAAATCTCTGTTAAAGATTTTTGAAGTCCAGAACATTGTTTAACTCTCTATTATAAAATGACGAAAAATCTTTATGTTTGTTTGTTCTCATTGTGGAAACACGGTAGCTTTAGAAGCCCCAAATTTTGAACATATAGTCCTCCATATGGACATGAGCGTTTCGAAGCTCATTTCGATTTTTTGGATTTTTTATAACTTTTTTTTTTGTTTTATTGGAACGTAATGAAATTTTGATTAAAAAATTTGTGATTTAAAAGTAATAAACGTTGCCAATCAGCTGAGGAGGAAATATTTATATTTCAAATTTAATCAGAAAACTCAGAGATTTGAAAGAAATACGTTGCCAGTCGACAGAGCTTAAGATGCTTGTCTTTCCAGTTAAATTATTAAACTCAGCGATTTGAAAGATATTTGTTGCCACTGCCCCCAAAATAAAATGCGTATATCTTCAGCTCGCCGGTCTGTTGTCATTCGACAAAGTGTAAGGTATTTAAATTTTCTTTCAAATTCAGTTTCTGTCTTATTCATTAACAAACTAAACTATTTAAAAGCAAACACTTCACCATCTCAGATAATATTAATTACTTACTGGGCCCATGAAATTACATTAGTTGGACTCATTAAAATAATTACATATATTATCTATTTTATAATGACTATTTCAAACGAATGAGTGCGCAAGTGCATCATTTTTAAAATATGAGAGAAAATGTGAACTCCGAAAGAAAATTAGTTACTATGGAATACCGACGATTTTATAGTTTGTGTAGTTAATAACTAAATTTCAAGGAAAAGGGGAGGGAGTGAAGGCTTCTGGAAAGTTGAGCCTCAGGGTACATGCCCCGCTTGCCCTTGCATCAGTGGGAGCCTGGCTATGAATCGGTTTCCAGGAATTCAAATGTCAGCATCGGATCGGCCAGCTACGATAACCTTCACGTCAAAATATTAAGCCTAAAATAGGTATTAATCACATGATTTTTGCGAGTGTCAGCTGTCTGAGCCGTACGTGAATCACATAATCACATTCACCAAAAAGGCCATCTGGTGAGACGGCTCGCGGTCCTTTGTTTTACCGGTCTCTTGTTCGTTCTGGATGGGTTTGGTCCTTGGACCAAATGGAGGAACGGTTATATAGAAAACAGGTTGAAAAATTACATTGGTGGATGCATTTTTTCCCCTTCTTTCTCTCTCTCTTTCTACCTTTTTTTTTTTTTTTAGTCTTTCTTTCTTTTCCGTGCCGCATGCAGGTAGCAGCAGTGGCAGCTGGAGCGGAAGTGGCGTGACGGACAGACAGGCAGGTTGCCTTCCAGTCCGCCTTTCCGCGGAGGTTGTCACGAGCGAGCACGCACACCTTTCACGCGCCGCCGCCTCTGTACCGCCGGGGCTTCACGGACACTGTCGCTCACTCCTTTCCGCCCCTTTTTTGTTTGCTTTTTTTTTCCCTTCCTTTTTCGGTCACCCGCTTCCACTGTGTCTATCGGCTCACGAACGTCTCACCGCGAGAGCTACTGGCGCGCACTGGATAAAGGTTAGAACAGACGAATGCCGTTGGGAAATTTTTGGAACACGAGAACTAGAATAGAAATAGAAATGCGTAGAATTTCAGAAGAACTTTAGGTTATAAACGGAGAATCAAAAATGGCCTGTGGTCAAAGAATCGAATCTGTGTAAGATCGAACACTGTGTTGCATGGGCACTACGTAGCATCGACTCGGCGTAAAGTCAACGGGCTTATTTAGCTATCATCATTCAGCAGAAACGATAGAGGAAAAAAAAAAAAAAAAATTTTGATAAATGTGTAATCAGGTGCATACCAAGGGGGGCGTACCGGTCCGGCCTCTGATCGGAGAGGGGCGCCGAAGAACCTTAATTGTTTAAATAACCTATATGTAGGAACATAAAAAAAAGACGATGCTAAAAAAGTAGTCTGGGTTGAATATATTAAAGCTTATCGTGGAAATGGACTTCCAAGAATCAGTCCCTAACTTATATTTGGTACTAAAGATTTTTTTTGACAATTGTTTATTGCGAAAGAGACTTTTCAAATTTAAAGTTGATTTCGATCAACAATGAGCCAACTCAGTCTTAACGGTTTGGCAATCTTTTCCACTGCAACATTAATTGAAAACGTGAATTTTAATGGAACTATAAAAGAAAACAAAATTAGAAAGCTTTCAGATTTGATATTACGCCCAAAGGGGCGTTTTTTTAAAATCTTTTGTGTGTTACCTTTATTAAATATCATGTTCTTCGTACTTAAACCATAAAATTTAATCCAACAGCAATATCGCAAAATAATTTTAAAATAAGCATATCTTTAGAATTTTCGATGCGCAGTCTCGCACACTGGAGATAAAAATGCTTTATCTGCACAACGTTGCCATTGCTCGCTTTGAAATCCTTGAGTTTGTTAATAAAAAATTCGCTAAAGTTTTACAAATATTAAATAGATAATAACACAAATTCCAAATGTGGGCTTCCAGATGCCCATATTCGAGTGGAGGACTACGTTATTTAAATTTTGATGGCTCGAGGTACCGTTATTTTATCACAAGACGAGAAGCATATATACATTTATGCAGATTCTTCATTATTTAATTTCTTTAAATATAACACAGGGCGATAATATTTGGTGGCAACAGTTTGAAAAGTGAATGAACGCAAAATACCAAAATGAAATTAAGGAACCCTTCTCAGCTAACGCTCCTTTGCCCCTCCCCCCCAAAAAAAAATCAGAAGCTCGCAAGAGTTTTAGCATTCTTATTTGACAGAAAAATCAAAATCAAAAATGTCAGATTAATGAGCTTTTTTAAATATATTGTAAGGACCTTAAGTTTTACTAACGTTTATTTTATTTTAAATCTTTACTATCACTTCTTATTTTCTACTTCCGGCCAGAATTATAAGCGTGAAGGTTTTTATGCAAAGTTTGTCTGGCGAACGCCAAGTATTTAAGTGTGGCCTTTTTGCCAAGCGAAAGAGAGGAAGCAGTAAGTCAACGCAGGCCGCTTACCTTAGAAGTTACGCAGTTGCTGTTCGCCTTCCAGGCCAGAGGTTTTAATCCTCTTGATAAATTAAACGTATTGTAGTGTTCACAGTCTCTGTGCTACATACGCTTCCTGTTATTATAAGGCCAATCTTCCACGTGTATTATTCTAAAGTTAAATTAGAGTTTAGTTTTATTTTTATACTTTTTTACGTTAGACCCCGAGTGGAGGGTCAGTGTATTCCGAAGTACGGAAGTTATTGTATATAGAGAAAAATAAAGGGTTTTGTATACCCTTCGTCTGTATCCTGTCTACTTACCACAATTAGTGAACATAGCTTTAGTAAGCTCTCTGTTCCGAGTCAGGTCCTTGTATGTTCCCGAAGTAGGTTAGAAGGAACATTGAACCTGATAGTGGCGCCCAACGAAGAAGAATAACCATGGCCGAGTTTCAAGAAGAACCTGTGCTGCCTGCAGAAACGGCTCAGAATCCAGAAATGCCAGCTGCCGCCCTGGAAGGATTTGGGTACATCGTCCAGACCATGCGCGCTTCGATGAAACCAGAAGCAACATTTAACGGAAACACACCGGTAACCAGTTTTTTGGAAAAATTGGATGACCACTTCATGCTCTACCCCGTGCACGAGTTTCAAAAAGTTACCTTAGCTACCAGCGCTTTGAGGGGCCAAGCGCTTAACTGGTTCAAATGTATCGGCAGAAGTCTCTTGGGTCAAGCAGGAAGTCCCACCTATACTTACGAAAATTTCAAGACTGCCCTACTAAAAGCCTTCCCTGTTGTAAGGGATCGTGCGAAATTAGAAACGGAACTTTTTAGTATATATCAACAAAGAATTGAAAACCTCTCGAGCTTTATTTTAAGAAAAATTCACGTTTTCAAGCTCTTGTATGGAAACCGTCCGGATCCTGAAATAATTCAAGTGATTTTGCCGAGGTTACTACCCCAAGTGCAAGACTTTATTGAATTAAGAAATCCGACTACACTGGAAAAGTTATTTGAGCTAGCAATCCAGTTTGAAAGTAGAAGAACGGCGGACGTCGAAAGAAGACGCCAATATCAACAGCGAAACCAATTTGGTACGCCAAGACTACAGCAAACTCAAGCATACGGCTACGGAGAAAAAGCGAATCAGTGGGCAAGGAAACCCGAGCATTCAAAAACAGCCGGCGAACGTCGACAGTTCAATAGCAACCCAGGAAAAAAGTCTCAAGGCCAGGGGAAAAAGAAGGAAAGCACGGAAAGGAAAAATAATTTAAACTAAAACGGATTTCTGCGGACGAGAGGGTGCGGAAATCCAAAGGCCACGAAAACCCCTCTTCCTACAAGTTAAATACAGTAATGGTGAAAAATTTGACTTTTCCGAAGATTGAAGTCTTGGTGAATAATATCCCGGCCACCGCACTCCTGGATACCGGCGCGCAGTGTTCCTGTGTGGCAGAAGTCTTTTTTAGAAAGTATTTTCGCAAATACCGCATATATAATGCGGATAATACGACAGTATTAGCGGCGCAAGGAGAACAATGTAAGTGCGTAGGTAAAGTACCTTTGTATATCCGTATCAAGGACGAACAAGTAAAGGTGATGTTTTTTATAGTAATGAATTTGCAAGTACATTTAATCTTAGGAATAGACTTTCTTTCAGACGCACAAGCTACACTGGATTTTAATGAAGCGTCCCTTAAGCTGACAATGAAACCAGTGCGTGTAGAAAAGGTTGAACCGCCAAGGTTAAATCTTGACCACCTGCCTAATGACGAGCAAGATAGAATCCGACAAGTGGTAAGTGAATTTGCTTCGTTATTTAGTGATATTCCAGGATTTACTCAGGTTACTAACCATAGTATTGACACCGGAGATGCATTGCCAGTTCGTCAAAAACCATACCGGTATGATAAGAATAAGGAAAAAATTATAGAATGGCATATTACCGATATGCTACGTAAAAAGATCATAACGCCCATCTCAAGTAGTTATGCTAGCCCGGTGGTTTTATGTAAGAAAAATAATGATTATCCTTTGGAGCATCCAAAAAGGTGGAGATTCGCTATTGATTACCGTAAATTAAATTCCATAACGAAATATCCGGTATATCCGTTACCGATCATAGAAGAAATTTTAAGGAACATAAAATCAACCAAATTTATGACGACTTTAGACTTAACGACTGGTTATTTTCAAATAGGGGTGAGGCCTGAGGACGTGCCTAAGACTGCTTTTATAACCAAGTCTGGCACTTATGCATTTTTGCGTATGCCGTTTGGCCTTTCAGGCGCCCCAGCAACATTTCAGCGATGCATGGACATTGTGTTAAGACCTGTTCTTGGAAAGTCCACATTTATCTATTTAGACGATATCATTATTACTAGTGATAGTCTCGACCAACATATACAGGATTTAAGACAGGTGTTTTCTTTATTAAATGAGGCCGGTCTAAAAGTTAATGTCGAAAAGTGCAAATTTGCAGCCCCTGAATTAAAATATTTAGGTTACAAAATATCTCAAAAAGGGATCGAGACAGATGAATCAAAAATAATCGCTGTACAAAAGTATCCGACTCCAAACACGGCAAAGAAGCTCTCTTCTTTTCTAGGACTTTGTTCATATTATAGGTCCTTTATAAAAGATTTTGCGGCTATCGCTGAGCCATTGTTAAAATTAAAAAGGAAAAAGGCAAGATTCTCGTGGACGGCCGAAGCCAATAGTGCTTTCGAAAAATTAAAACAAGCATTAACGCAAGCCCCTGTGTTAAAATTTCCTGAAAAGGATGAAAATTTAGAAATTTCAGCGGATGCTTCGGATTATGCGGTAGGAGCGGTACTTTCGGCAAAATCAGCAGCCCGTGGCATTTTTTAGCCGAACTTTATATCAAACACAAAGAAACTATTCCGTGACCGAGAGAGAGGCACTTGCAGTTCTGTTAGCAGTGCAAAAGTTCCGAGTCTATTTTGGAAAGGCGCCCATAACAGTATACTCTGATCATGCGGCGGTAACTAGATTGTACTCAGGGAAAAATTTATCCCCAAGGTTAATAAGATGGGCACTCAAGCTGCAAGAATATAATCTGGTAATCAAGCATACCCCCGGAAAGGAAAATATCGTAGCAGATGCCCTATCACGAATTAAATTAGACGAACAGGGTAATACCGTAAAAGTTGCAATGCTGACAGCGTGTACAATAAATTCCCGAGAAACTGTAATAACAGAACTGGGTAAGGATCCTGAGTTTGGAAGTATTTATGAGTATTTGAAGGATCCTGAAAATTTTAGCCACCAAGATATTGTGGCGATAAGAAATAGAGCGGCCCATTACGAACTAATAGATGGTCTATTATTCTACACAAAAACTACGAATTCCAACAACGAATTTCGACCTGTTATCCCAGCTAGTCTTAGATTAAATATCCTGCATGAGCTCCATGACAGCCCTTTAGCTTCTCATGCTGGTATTCGAAAAACTATCCAACGCGTACGCGAGGCAGTCTACTTTCCTGAACTGCAAAAGTTAACAAGGGCGTATGTCCAGTCCTGCCCAACATGTCAAGCCGTTAATTATATTAATTTCCGCCCGGCCGGGTTTCTAAATAGTATTAAATCCGAATTTCCAAATGAAATAATTGGCATCGATTTATTGGGCCCTTTCCCAAAAAGTCAGTTAAATAAAAGTCGCTATCTCCTTGTTATGGTTGATCATTTTAGTAAATGGACCGAAATTGTTCCCTTAAAACGAGCCTCCGCGAAATTGGTTACCGATTCTATTTTAAATAAATATATTTTAAAATACGGGGCGCCCCTAAAAGTTATATCGGATAATGGTCCTCAATTTGTAAGTAATATATTTGAAGACATGTGCCAAAAACTGGGCATACGTCATTTAAAAATGGTCCCGTATCGGCCGCAATCAAATATAGCGGAACGGGTCAACAGAAATATAGTGAAAATTATCCGTAGTTATGTTAAAAATTTTCATAAAAGCTGGGATAACTATGTCAATGAATTTGCTTTCGCCCTTAGGACCGCAAAACATGATACAACGGGCAAAACTCCTGCTGAGTTATTTCTAGGCAGAAAGATTATAACACCGTTAGATAAACTATTTTATGTGCAACAAAGAGCCCCAGAATTTAAAATGGGTGATATAGAAAAACTAATTAAGGAGGCAAAGAAGAATACTGAAGTAGCACAGAGAAAACAAAAATTGTATTATGACTTGAAACGACGGGGAGTAACTTATAAAGTAGGGGATGAAGTACTAAAAATTAAGCATTCACTTTCTTCAGCACCAGAAGATAAAACTGCCAAATTTTTTCCACGATTTGAAGGACCATATGTTATAGAAAAAATAACTCACGCTGTTGTAGTGTTAAAGGCCAGAAATGGTGAAACCTGTTCCGCAAATATTGATCAAATTAAGCCATACTTCGATCGTAATAAAATGCAAATCTTTTCAGATCTTTTGCAGGATCCGGCACGGCAGACACCGCAGGTACAAGTTCCAGAGGTGGGAAAACGACAAGTACAAGGGCAAGCCAATGAGAGACAGAAGCAAGTGAAAAGAAAATTGCCCCGCGGAAAAATTGAAGGTAAAAAGGAAAAGAAGCCGTTCCACCGTCCAGAAAACAGAGTTCACGAACACCCCCAGAATGAAGAAGGGAGAAGGACGACGTATGTGAAGAGGACCAGGAGAAATGACGGCAACTATAACCCGGCTGTGAAACGGAAGATCGACTCATCCGACAGAACTCTCCGCAGCAAAAGTCGCCGAACTGCGGAAGGGCCATCAGCGGCGGAGGAAAAAGTACAAGAAAAATTTGAACGGCCAACAACGAGGTCCAAGCAGGATCACGACAGAAGTTTCCCGGTTCCGCCAAGACCAGCTGCCTTCAAACGGCCAAGACCACAAGCAGAGGAGAAAAGGAAGGTGTTCAAGGGCGGCCGTACTGGTGAAAAACGGAAGCTTCCAGAGGAAAGCACTGAAGGGCGAGCCCGTACAAGAAGGAGGATAAACCAGGCTAATATCTGCAGTACCTTTAAAGACTGGGCCCAGAAAAGGATGTCCGAATATTACAAAGATAAGTAAAATTTTATGTTACTTTGCAAACTTAAGTTAATCTTTCATTCTTACTGCAAGTGGCAGATTTCAAGAAGTTTTACCTCATGCGAGGTCTACCTTTATCGCCAAAAGGGCGAGAAATGAGTTGTGACCGATTTTCGTATTATGTTTTTAAATTACTCGTGCGTAAAACTAAAGTTGATGTATAATAGCGTTGTGTAAAGACTTAAATATTGTAAAAAGTTATTGTATAAATTTTATTTAAAACATTCTAGCAAGAAAGAAGTTTT
The DNA here is from genome assembly GCF_044657685.1 of Stegodyphus dumicola. Lineage (NCBI taxonomy): Eukaryota > Metazoa > Arthropoda > Arachnida > Araneae > Eresidae > Stegodyphus > Stegodyphus dumicola. The sequence continues at coordinate 195,460,820 of NC_140773.1, forward strand.
AGTCTGAAAGACTTTTTGAAATGTAGTATTATTTCAATGTAGAAAGAATTGGCACTTGCTTTGAAAAGAATAGAAGTTAACAATGTACTACTAATGTATGTTTTCAAATGTGTAAAATTAACGGCATGTTGATATGTTCTTATATACATGTGAACTGTTATTTTAAATGTTAAGAAATACCGTGATATGGTAAAAGTGAAAGTAATGTTAAAAATTTGTTATTCGTGTGACTGTAAAGATTAAATCATGGCGAATATGTGGTAAAGGTTGAATGATGTAGTTAGGCTCTCTGACGCTACACTTTAGAGTTAGCCACTTTTAGAATAGTACCTCAGGGTTTAGAGTTGAAAGTAGGGTGTGTTAAGAGGTCTCGTTATGTTGAATTTTAACACGTTAGTGTTTTGATTGTAGGAGGAAGTGTGGCACACGTAGACAGAAACACATTCGTGTTTGGTGTTCTTTTACAACACATGTCAGAGAGCACGGGGAGAGATAATTAAAATAGTCATGAATGAAATAAGAATGTTAAGAGAAGTATATTCTATATGTTATTTGCAATGTCATTGTGTAACATTTCATTAAACTAGTTTTCCTTCCAGATCTCTGGAAGGAACCAGAATTGAATAAAGCTCCTGTTTAGATGCAGTACAGATGAAAAAAAAGATTGTTGTATATCCTGGGAGCTGCTATTGTAACAAATTTCTTTCTTTTAAATTTTCTAGTTTCTAACGAAGTTATGGTTGTAAAAGGTTGGCCTCGCGTTAGATTCTAGAGCTGAAAGTTTTCAACAAGGTCGTTTTAGACCTCAGTTTCAAACTAATTAACTCTGGCGGGAAGTATGTAAGGATCTTAAGTTTTACTAACGTTTATTTTATTTTAAATCTTTACTATCACTTCTTATTTTCTACTTCCGGCCAGAATTATAAGCGTGAAGGTTTTTATGCAAAGTTTGTCTGGCGAACGCCAAGTATTTAAGTGTGGCCTTTTTGCCAAGCGAAAGAGAGGAAGCAGTAAGTCAACGCAGGCCGCTTACCTTAGAAGTTACGCAGTTGCTGTTCGCCTTCCAGGCCAGAGGTTTTAATCCTCTTGATAAATTAAACGTATTGTAGTGTTCACAGTCTCTGTGCTACATACGCTTCCTGTTATTATAAAGCCAATCTTCCACGTGTATTATTCTAAAGTTAAATTAGAGTTTAGTTTTATTTTTATACTTTTTTACGTTAGACCCCGAGTGGAGGGTCAGTGTATTCCGAAGTACGGAAGTTATTGTATATAGAGAAAAATAAAGGGTTTTGTATACCCTTCGTCTGTATCCTGTCTACTTACCACAATTAGTGAACATAGCTTTAGTAAGCTCTCTGTTCCGAGTCAGGTCCTTGTATGTTCCCGAAGAAGGTTAGAAGGAACATTGAACCTGATAATATGTTTGTCTGTTAGATGTAAGTGGCTTTACCTTTAATCTGAAGTTTTTTGTTTTTCAAATTATTTTTACTATTTAATTTTAATTAAATAAATGTTAATTATATAATTGTGTCGACATTTTGTATGATGACCATTCCAATAAGAGAGGGGCGCCTCGGACCTCAATAACTGTAGGACTGCCACTGGGTGTAATGATGAATAAAACGATCAAATACATTTTTCACCTGCGCAGAGTCTATACAAGCATAGGATCGACAGCAACATACACTCAATACTGGCATAACACAGACAGTTATCGCTTGTTAACGGGGAGCCTTCAGTAATGTGCCAGAACCTTTACGAATCGCCATTGTTCGAAGAACAAAGTTTTCCAAGGATGCCCGGCATAAAGTACTCTTATTCTTAATTCTGATTCGATGAATTTTTAGTTTTTTAAAAATAATCTTTCTGAAGGTAAGAGCACTTTCATGCTGGAAAATAGTATTATGCCAGCAATAACGGTGCCCTGGTAGTATAAATATTTTCTTAACTTTAAGAAGTTGCATTTTAAGAATAAGAAATTGAACTTCATAAAGTCGAGGGGATTTTTATGAAAGGTTCTGTTTTCTCGAACTGTTGCCGGCTAGCACCTATATGACCGGCCACCATTTTGAAGGCGTTCGCGTACGCAAGGTTTAAAATTAGGAACTGGCATAATAAGAAGGATTATTATCTTTATCTCATTAAATTATCCTTATCTCATTAAATTATCCTTATCTCATTAAATTATCCTTATCTCATTAAATTATCTTTATCTCGTTAAATTATCTTTATCTCATTAAATTACGTGTTTTAACTTATCTACATTGGATCGACACCGGCGTAAGATCCTCACCAGGATTGAGTCGAAATGTATTTTCGATTTCCCATGTCAATTGTGTGACGGCAGATAGGCTGTCGACTTCACACAGCGTCAATTCTTTTCCTAATCCCCATAAAAACCATATAGAATTCAAATATCCGGCCTAAATAAGATCGGAATTCATCGGGATAGTTTGAAAGATAAATGAGTTATCTTTTTTCATGCAACGCCAAGTGTAAACTTACACCTATGGAAGTTGAAGAACTTGGTATTTACTTTACCATATTTCATAGAAAAAAACGGAAACATTTTTATTCCCTTAAAACATATGTTCCTTCAAGGAAATTTAGCATAAAATTTTAACATCTCTGTTGGGCGTTATAGCTTTCGCTTAGTACTTTTGTTCTGCTACAAATGAAGAAACTCCTCTGAAATTTTCTATTTATCTTCCGGATTGTAGAAATGTGTTGCACATTATATTTCAGAGAGAATTATAATGAAAAAAAGTGTTGATTCATACAATAAGCATTTTCGCGATTCAGGTTTTTACTTCCTTGTACGAAGTAAAATAAGTATTGTAATCGCGAAAAATTTCGGTTATCAGATTTCACGGAAATAATCATCTTGATCATCTCCGAGTCTATTTTGCCCTTTTTTTTTTTTTTTTTTTGTCACATTTGTACGCACGGACAGAATAAAGAATTCTTTATTACAAAATGCATAGTAAAATGCATTTTTTTCGTGTCTGTACATACGTGTGTATCTCGCATAGCTCAAAAACGATTGGCCGCAGAACGTTGAAATTGTGCAATTTTAAATTTGCTATAACATCTAGTTTTTTTGCTTCCCTTTTTTATTGAAATCGGCAGGTACCAAAAGTATATATATATTTATACATAAAAACAAACTTGCTAACAAAGTTATTAAAACGTAAATTGGAACCAACTGGCAATAGACCTATAAATTCATAATTTTTGATTAAACACATCCCTCTTGAAAACAATACGCTTTGCACCTTTCTATTATTCTGTATCATGTTTCGTCACTCTTTCCCTGCGATTTCTCTCCACTGCGAAATCTTTTGCCCAGTCGCTGTTCAGGATTAAAACGAAGGCCTCCTGAACTTATAAATACTACTGTAGTAATTACGTATCACCCTTTCGCCTGCTTGGTAAAGTCACGCCTGTTCGCTAAGCTTCATTATGTATTTTCTAAAATGCAAACTGCGTGTAATGAAATCATGTGTGCGGGTTTAGCATGCCTAGTGGCCTCCTAATTTAAGCCAAAAATGCTATTTCTAAATAATAGCTCCTGTCAAAATAAAAATGAACGAATAGAATTTCGAAAAATGAGCGTGTAGAATTTTGTTGCGATATTTGACGGAACCACCAGGAATCACGTAGAGGTCGGTGCAGACGTTCGTTGCTATCCCAGCTCATACAAGTTAGCCTCCTCCTCTGTAACGGTCTTTTTCGACGATGTTTGGCCTCCGAAAGCCCCACGCTATCGGACACCAAAGACTCATTGCTGTTCGGAAATCGTTCCGAATGTTAAATCGACACTCATCCATAAACAGCACGTGGCCCCACTGCTCTGGTGCTTAACTGCAATTTTCAACGATCCGATTCAACCGCGTTGTGACATGCGATGTGGACAAAGGTACACAAACCACAAGTTATCGGGCGTACAGTCCACCTTCATGCAATCGACGCGACACAGTTTGGCGGTATATGGGCCAGCCTGCAGTAGAGAGATGCGATGGCAACTGTCTTGCTGTCTGTGATCTGCGGCTTCTTGCACGTAGCAACAAGAATCGATCGTCTGCCAGTGTAGTAACCCTCCGGCATCCAAACCCATGGGGTTTTTCATCCCTTTGGAAAACTATTCTACAGCTTATTGATGACACTAGGATGCACATTCAACTCTCTCGCAACAGCGGATTGTCTTGCACCAGCTTGCAACATCCCGACAGCCCTCCAACGTCTTTCATCGCGCTGGATGGTGTCTTCGAATCATGATTTCTGCTTTCGTTATCTCGGATTACACGAAATTATCGCTGCCGGCGAGCTAAGGCACAGGTCTGGCATGCTCTCTTTTTAAGTCTTTGTAATGTGACTGCGGAATTGCGTTTTATGATAATTTTTTTTGCGTATTTTCATTCGACGATGTAATCTCATTTGTAAATTGTATGTTTTAATTCACCTTTTTATGTTCGTAGTTTTTCTTTTAGCGTTTGTTGCTTAATTTGTGAGCACGAATATAGTTAGTATGTAATATAAAAACTAAGAACTATCTCATCCAATCTGGGAAATTTTACCTCTGTACCGCAATGCAAACACAGGAATCTACTTTCAAGGTCTATTTCGGTTGCTATTATCGAGGGTATCATTCAGAAACGTTTCATAGTGATGGGGATTTTAAATGCGACAGGTGGAAGCAGAAATGATTTACTGTGGGAAAATACGTTCCTGATCTCAATAGTGGAAGAGACTGCAACCGATATGTCATCAGAAATGAGTGATTGGAAAATAAGAGCTGCTGTAGTATCGACGGTAAACAAGAGCATGCCCGTGAGTATGTAATAACAGATTATTGTAAAAAAAATGCTCTTGTTGAATGGGAATGCATGTTTTTTCCTGCTTGTGTTTAAGAAAACTTCTCAAAGATTCTTAGCATTTCCGTACAAAATCCACTTAACCTTAACTGATTAATTTAATTACTGGGACTTTCAAATGTCTCTCTTTTTTTTCTTAATAAAGCTTTTAAACCTCAAAATTTATAAGAAGAAAACCTGTGGGGGAAATTAATGCAAGCTGTCGAATTTAGGAAGAAATGATCTGTATAATATCTGCTCTGAAAATCTGCATGGAAATTTTTAGATAAAATATAAGAACGTTACATCAGCGTATAGGTTAACATCTCTATTGCAAAGTTTCTAACATTGTTTCTTGTATCCACTATCTCCTGCATTAAAAATAAAATTTAAAACTGTAATGAAATTTTGTACTAACGTTTAGGCTGCAGGTTTCTCTATACATTTCTTTTAATTTTATTCAAACGAAATTTTCGTACGTAACTGAAATTTAATGTACGTACAAAGTATTTCACAAAATAATTTTAAAAGAGCATATCTTTCCAATACACAGTCTCGCGAGCTGGAGATAAAAATCCGTATGTTGAGTTTGTTAATCAAAAATTTGTTACAGTTTTAGAAAATGTGAAATAGATAATAAAACATTTAAAAATGTTTTAAGTATTAATGTTGTAGAGACTTTTTTTTTTTTTTTTTTTTTTTTTTTTAAAGCAGGCAAGATGAAAAATTAGCAACCGCCCACGCCGGGAATCGAACCACGGACCTATGGAATAGCGACCCAGCGTGCAGAACCACTACACCACGAAGGCATGCTAGGAAGGCGGGAGAAATACCTTATATACTCCCCCTTTTAAAGGGCGACTGGGGTTTTTAGGGGACCCAATCGAAAAATCCTTGGTGTGGAGAATCCTCATCCAACACCCTTTTAGTTCGGGTGCCACTGTAGGGACATTAGGTATATTTTTTGGGGGGGGGTGGAAGCAGGAAAGATGAAAAATTAGCAACGCCTTCATCGGGAATCGAACCACGGACCTCTCGAATACCGGCTCAGTGTGCTGACCATTACACCACGAAGGCATGCTAGGAAAGCGGGAGAAATACCTTACAATGTATAATATTAAATTTATCTTTATTTATCATTTAAAAATGCATTGTATATTATCATATATTTAATAATGTATCGTGTATTTGAACTTATAAATCACAAATTTTGTTTATAATTTGAGTGGGCGATATTACCTTATTTAAACCTTCTGATTTTGACTTTTTTCCTCCCTCCTAACTAAAAAGTACTATTTTTATATGTTACCTGCACTTACGTAACAGGAAATTCCAAGAATAAAAATTCATATTTCTAAGACGAAGACATTATTTCCACCTTTGCACAGAAACTATGATTTTACATAGAGAATAAGAAATTACTAGGCAATTAAATCTTTGTATTATCGCTAATTCTTATAAATTATTGTTACGTTATTGATATAATTCTTGATTAGTTCCAGCAGTTTTTTTTTTAAAGTCCTTACTTACAGTTATTACATTTAATTGAGTCGTAATTTTTACAAGAGGAGCTAAAATAAATATCACTAAGATCAGATTCATTATAATCTAAAAATGTTATCCTACCCTGCGTCTTTCTGGTATTAATTCTGGCTTTATTATTGTTCCTGTAATTAAAATTATAATAAAGCCATTTTGTAACTGTTCTAGTTATAAACCATATCTATCTATAACACATGCCCTCCATTCCGTTGTAGCTTGAAGATTTTGATGGCTTAGCTCCATTTTTGAAACCTTTCACGAGCTTTAAAACCTATCCTGAACACGGTTATAGTGTAAGGATCTTAAGTTTTACTAACGTTTATTTTATTTTAAATCTTTACTATCAGTTCTTATTTTCTACTTCCGGCCAGAATTAAAAGCTTTAACTTATTTATGCAAATTTTGTCTTGCGAACGCCAAGTACTTAAGTTGTGGCTTTTTGCCAAGCAAGAGAGAGGAAGGAGTGATTAGAAGCAGGCCGCTTGCCATAGCAGTTTTACTCGGTTGCTGGTTGCCTTCAAGGCCAAAGGTTTAATCCTCTTGATAATTTTAAACGTATCGTAGTGTTAACTGTTCTCTGTACTACATACGGCCTTTCTGTTAATATACGGCCAATCTTCAAGTAGACACTTGTTTATTAATCCAAAGTTAGTTTAGTTAGAATTTAGTTAATATTTTTATATTCTTACGTTCAGACCACAAGTGGTTGGTCTCTGTATTCCGAAGTCCGGAAATTATTGTAAAGAGAGAAAAATAAAGGGTTTCGTATACCCTTCCTGTGTATCTTGTCTACTTCCCACATTTACTGAACATAGCTTTAGTAAGCTCCCTGTTTCGAGTCAGGTCATTTAATGTTCCCAAAGCAAGTAAGGAGGAATACTGAACCTGATAATAGCATAACAAATAAGTTATTTTTAAAAGACGAAATTTCTGTGTGCAGTTGTTTTCTGCGAAAAGTTTTCCTGTTATATCTGATTGTAGCAACTTGCTCTTTCTGTTTTCCCCATCTTTATACAGTGGACTCATCCTATCAAAATATCGTTTTACAGCTGTGATACCATTTTCTTCTGCATATCTCATTTTCGCCTGACCGCTTTGATTTAGTACCACCAAGCGGTGGGCGAGGTAAACACGACAGAGAAGATGATTGTCCTTATGGGTGCACATGCACTGGATTCAGTCATGCACATATTTCGAGATAAGATTTTACTGATACTGCTACTTCTTGTTTAATACATCTAGAATATGTTTTTTAATCCACGTTAAGTGTTGCTGCATCTGTCTTTAAAGAATTTGGTTTGTTGATGCAAGTAATGAGTTATATAAATCAATGCACTTTACTATCCTAGTAGCACCTACCATGGCCAAGTGATTAAGACTGCTGAATGCTGGGAGTTCGATCCCAGAGGAACGACCCGGCTGCGTGATTGACTTTTGTGATTTTCTGTAGGCATATGAGCCTATGAGCCAATTTCCCTTAGAAAATCACTACGAAAGCATTACTCCCCTTAAACGATACCTTCGTGTGTTTCGAATAATCGAATAATCTAACCAGCTGTCTTATTATTAATAACCGTAAGCGCATTTGTTTCATTTCAATTGATTCAAGAGCAGGTGTTAATTCGCGCTAAAAATTATCATTGCACGGAAAGCCAATAAAGGCAGTTGACCGAAAAGTAATAAGATAAAATTTTTCCATTTTTGAAAATTGCATTGCCTTTCCTCGTCATGAATTAAATGCTTTACGATGCAGAATGTAACAATATTTACAATAAAATTTACAATCATAAATTACTTAACATTAATGTATATTACATATACATTAATAATACTTAAATAAAAGATTTATTTAAATAAATAAAATTAAATTTACAATCATAAAAATATGTATAAGCTGTGAAAACTGTGTGGCTTCTATAAGCAAGCAAGAATAAGATAAATAAATTAATAACAACTTAATTTTATTTGGTTTAGAAGGAAAAACTAGAAGTTCGGGTAACTGGAGTTAAAGTTTCGAATAAGTGCACTTATATTCCAGAGTTGGCCAAAAAAAATATTCGATCCACCTGCAGTGAGTCAAAAAAGAATTGGGACACAAGTTTTCAAACATTTTTTAAGCAGTAATTTAATAGTTAATACTTTAGATTTGTTGAAACAGGAAACATAAAAAACGTGCAGTTCTGTCTCCGGGATTCGATTCCGGACCCTTCGAAACTAGCCAGACTTGTTTCCATTTGCACCCCAAAGGAAGTTAAAAAATACCTTATGTTCACCCCACTTAAAGGGAAATTGGAGAAACGGGATCACATTGCAAATCCTGGTGGTGACGAATAATCATCCGCCACATTTTACTTTGGAAACCAATGATTAAATTTGACGAAGCAGGAAACCTGAGAAGTGTGCAATGCTCTTGCTAGAATTCGGCGGAAAACCTGACTACTAGCCGGATATGCTTCCAGCTACAATCCGAAGGCATGCAGCAAAGAAGGAGAAAATACCTTACAACTTAAAAGGAATCCTTTTCATTTATGCCATACTTTAGGTCTAAAAAAATCCCAAAATCTTGAAATTAATTAAAAATAATATTAACTGTATCAGTTTCGAAGGGGACCAGACAAGGTCGCCTTCGAAATTTACCGGATATGATCGCCTTCTGACGCTTGCTTCCAAACTTAGTGAGTGAACAAAGAAGCAAGCAGCATTTCTTTTCATAATGTGCCTTGCAAAGTAGCTTACTGCAAAGATCATTATGTGGATTATCTTATGTTTTGTAAAGTGAAATCTCCCCTTATTCATTTCAGGAGCATTTCAGTAATTCATAAAATTATAATGACGAGACCAAAGAGAGCTCCAAAAATCGACTTCTGTGAAGCAATCCAAAAGCTCTCTGACGCTGCCAAGCGATATACCCACTGATGAACAAAATGAGATCGAAGAGCAACTTGTTAAGCTAAATTGATTCTAAGCAAAAGTTACTGAAATGTCGAATCATCTCTTCTAATTATTAAAAGACGGTTGCTGAAAGCAGTTCAAAATGCGAGTTAACAATAATAACATTAAAATTTACATCAGCGCCAAAAATCATGTTAATGGCTTCTTTTCTCGAAAATGTATTCTTGCACCATTTTTTGCGGGAAAAGCAGTTTCTTTTGCATCTGTCTCATTTTAGCATATCAGGTGAACACAGTTTGTCAGAAAATGTCATAACTACAGGAAGGTTGGAAGCTAGTCGGAGCTAACGCATCGTTTTGTCTACCTTTTGAGGGAGCGAAAGCATTATTGCACGCTTGTGGATTCGGTTCCAAGAAACGAAAATTATTCGGAAACATCTTAGTCAAGGTCAACCTTGAGTGGCCATCTAAGATGATGACTATAATTTGCCAACAGCAGCCCTACGGAACAGTTATCAAAATATCACCTAGCTGCAGAGACAACTTTTAATGGCAGCAGGGGGAAAAACATCGATATAAACAATTCGCAGCCATCCTTTCTCATAAGGGTTGTATGCACCTAGGGCTGTTGTTTGTGTCTGGACGGCCTTCCAATACCATAGGTTTCCAAGAAACTGACAGAAAGAATATTGTGATTGAGATCTTGCCGAGTTAAGCCAAGTTCTCTTTTCCCAGTGCATCTAGATTTAGCATACAACTTACTAGGAGGAACGGCCACCCAGATCTGGCAAGCTCGATGCTGCCCTGCCTTACACAGTTAAACGTCTCACTCCTAGGGCGATCCAAGGAGGCAATACCCCTCTGTGAACCCAGTGTACAATTTCAGTTTGACAAAGCCTGGAGCAACGGTGGATTGCAACGAATCCACCAATAAAGAAACTTAGAACGTATATTAGACGTCGACCATCCTCCGGTGTTGATCAAGGGAGGCCAAACCTCCAAGGACCACCTTCAAAATCAAACCGCGTAGCCTTCCCACAACCAAGGGACAGACAAAGACTGTATCAGTCCCGTACCTCTCGAGCATGATCCTACCACCAAATAAACGATGATTCTAGTCACTGTGAAGACTGTTAATTTTCCCCCAGAAGTCAAGTCTGTCAAGGCATTGACCTAACTACAACGCCGGGATTGCTTCCATTTGATCCTCGGGGAGGAGAAGTTTAGCCTACAGCTAGATAATCGGCGACTTCTTTGGAAGAGGGCATGGCATCCGTTACAGTTCAGCAGATGAAGAAGACAGCTTTTTCTTGCAGATTGAGTGCTTGTTTCGTCAATGGTAAGGTTAGCGGACATATTGACCAGTACGTCATTCATAATGAGTCCCTGGATTTCGAAAGTTAGAGGAACGGAATTCGTGGACCTTCAGCCCTTTTAATGCATGGTAACAACCTATCTATCCAGAGCTCTCTGTAAGCCAGATGCTTTAAGGAGGGACAATAAGGCGGGAGTATCCATCATCTTTCCCGGTTGCGAATCCCATAGAACATGCTTGGAACAAATTGGTAGAGGCATTGTTGCTTGACTATAACTTCCATTGACGCACCTTCATTTGCAAATAGCTTTTCTTAAGAGATGTGGAAGAATGCTCCAAAACCTTGTCGAACAGCTCAATAATTCAATACTTCGCAGATACAGAGCCACCTTGCATGTTCGAGGTAACTACGCGTGTTATTAGACAGTTGACAAATTTCATCGAAGCTTATGTTTACTTCTTCAAAATCTATGGGTAGTAATAACATGTTTAAGCACCAGCTGCGTTTCATAAAATTTTTCTTTGTTAAATTTATAACATCAATTTTCGCGTGTTCTATTCTTTAACTTTTTGTCTCTTCCGAAAATACGTCTTTGTACTGTGTTGACAATTTATCAGAAGTTGTCTGCAGAGTCATTAAGCATTTGTCAAAGTAGAAAACGCGAGAAATCATGGATGCATCCTCTTGAAGATGCCTCCAGACATCGCTATTATCAGCCGAACTGGCTTCCAGTTAATCCCGAAGGCACACAGTAAAGGAGGAGAAAACTCTTTACATTCTCCTCCATTTAAAGGGCGCCGAATTCAGGCGGTGACGAATTATCGTAACCACATTTTTGTTTAATTCCTACTTGCGGGAGTGAAAAAAGAGAAAGGAAAAATGCCGTCGCCGGGATGCGAACTTTGGACCTCCCGATTGTCATTTGGATGGATTTCAATTCCCCTATGAAGGCACGCGCTAAGAGGAACACAAAAAAATTCCTTGAATGTTTTGTTTAGATGCCTTACTTCCTACCAGGTGTCTCCATTCATCGTTAACTGAACTGAACTAATTCTGTTAAGCAATGTAACTCATAGTATCAAATGAAATGTAACTATGTAGACAATTAAACAGTTCTTCATACTCCTTATTTGGATGAATTTAGTTACAGAACTTTAAAGACGCACTTTGCATGTGTGAAAAGACAAAAATATAGAAAGATTCAAAGGGTGCGGCGAAAATCCATAACCTGTTATAAAGATCACCTTAAAAAAGACTTTTGGCACCTGCTTTTAAAAAACAAGCAGTGATTCTATTGTATATTGCATGAAAGACACAACCCCATTAAATACGAATTACGAACATTACCATCGACCGAAAATGAGAGGGTCTGGAGTAATACCACCTTTTAAAATACAACGAGAACAGAATTGAATTACCTTCGCTGGGAGATACGGGGAATCATATTAGGCAGCATATGCAAAACAGTCACGTCGTATAGGTTTATCAAGTTTTAAAGAGTTGTAACGGTCGATGTGTAGAGCTAGCTAACCGAACGTAGGTTTAGCAACTGCAACAAATTATGTCACGTCTACGTCTACTTTTATTATATGGGGCGTTTCCTCGCATAGATGTGGCAACGTATTTTAGAGCTGTTACGCTTGTCATTTGCAGGAGACGTAAAATGTATTTGTGTGTTAATATTTGGCAACGAGCGTTTCTTCAGTCGTTTTAGTTAACTGTAAGGATTTACTTCTAACTTATTAAAGTAAATACCTAATAAATTTTAAAATTCAAGCTGTGTAATTTGGATTTACATTAATTTAGATACAAATTTGATATTTAATTCAATAAAAGTATAATATTCACTCTAATAAAAGGTTTAAATCTCTGTTGGTGTGAAGGAAAAATAAATGGAACAGTGAAATTAATAAAAAACAGTGACATTCTTATTTTATTCTAATTTGGAACACGATGACTAATTGAAATGTGAAGAACAAAAGCCTGATGTAGACACTATATGACTTCCTTGCACGGCTTTTAAATTAATTATACACAAATTTTCTTACACTTGATTTAAACTTATTTCCTTGAATTCCATTAGAGAAATACTTCTTGTTCAATGAGTTCAGTTCTCATTTCGTGGCTAGAAAAAAATAACTCAAAACTTCTTCTTTAGAAATTGTAAAATAAAAAAGAACCTAAAACACCAAATACAGTTAAAAACAGTTAAAAAATTAAAATTAGAGTTTTTATGGAAAAATGAGCAGTTCGCTGAACGGGTAGGAAGAAAAATTTTATGTTAATTTTTGTTCCCACTCGACAAAAATAAACTGAAGTTAATGCACTAAATCTAAATTCATTATCAGGGCCGGCGTCAGAGCATGTGCAACTGGTGCGGCCGCACCGGGCTGCAGAATTTAGGGGCGGCAAAATTGTTAGAATTTAGGAAAGGATCGGGCTGCAAAATTTTGGATTCGCGACGTTAGCACCGGGCGGCAAAACGTCTACCGCCGGTCCTGTTCATTGTGCTACTAAGAGTTTCAAATGCAAACAAATAGCCGACATGTTAGGCCTAGATAATTCTAAAACGGATAATAATTGGTATTGGATAACTACAGACTTTTAGCTTCACCCTCTATGCTGCTTAGACGTAATTTCGGTGTGCTATCTTTCTATCGCAATAGTATTCAAAAATGTAAATGCTCTGGAAACATTCACGATTAGAGTGCCAACTGTTGCCACCAATGTCAGTTTAAATAAAAATGGAATTTAATCCGCCTCAACTGACAAGTTTCCTATTCATTATCGATTAACATTTCTACTCCATCAAAATTCCTGCTCTTTATTACTTCTAAGTTTCTTTCTATTACACATATATATATAGTCTTTTTTACTCTGGAAGTGCAGTATCAAATGTACTAAAGCATTAGCGAATTTGAACTTTCCTTTACTGTGTAAACATATATTTGTCACTCTAAGGTGATTGAATTACGTTGTTCTTATGTTCCGGTTAAGGTTTTTATGCTTTGTTAATCTGCATGAAATTGTTCTAGAATTATCAACAATTTAAAAGTTTACATGATGCTAAGCCTAACGAGGCCGCCATTTATTTACATTTGAAACTCTTAGTAGAAGTTTGAATTAAGTCATTTGGTGCATCAAATTCAATGTCTTTTTGCCCAGTGTGACCAAAAGTTAATTCTCTGTTTAGTGCACCTTAAATTTTTTCTTCCTGCCTTCTGGCCGAATGGTTTGTTTTCACATGAAAACTCTAATTTAAATTGTAAAAATTGTTTTTTAACTGTTTGTAACTGCATTTGGTGTTTTAGGTTTTTTTCTAGCTTATAGTTTTTAATGAAGATTGAGTTTTTATGCATTTTTGCTCTGCCGCGAAATGGGAACAGAGCTGATTGAATTAGAAATATATCTGTAATGAAATTCGAGGAAATAAGTTTAAATGAAGTGCCGGAAAAAATGTGCATAATTTAAAAGGCCGTACGAGGAAGTCATGTGATGTCCACATCAGATATTTCATTTATATATTGAAATAAATCTCAAAGCTAGTTGCTTTCTAATACATCTTTCCCCCTGCAAATACGCTATCGACTTATATTTTAGTTGCAATGAAGTATAAGATATATTGTGCCTTGAAAAAAGTGAGTTGCAGTTAATCAACATTTACAGCTTTCTTCTTCACCGCTTGTCGCTAAAAGGAAAAAAATGGCTTCACTGGAGACATTTTCTTAGAATTTCTTCTATCCTCGAAAACTTTCCTTCCTCAATCGTAAAATTAAGTGATTTCCTTGTACGATCTGTGTTTCTCACTTTTCCTTCTAAGTGCACATTTTCGTCATGAATAATCGTAAAATAATTGTGGAAAGACGTAGGAGTATTTCTTAATCCTACAAGCAAAAGAAACTGATGATGACTGCATCCACAACTGCAAACACTTCTTTTGTTTTTCCATTAGTAGATGCATGCATCGGTGGGCTCTCGTCAAATCCTCGAGCAACGTATACTTTACACAGTTCATTATCTCTGTTATTAAAAGATGAAGAAACATGTATGTATTGTATGCTTGTTCCTCGCAGTGGGGAAAAAGGCGGCACCTAGAGCAACATTTTCAATACACCTAATCCTATGCCCAAACAAGTGCATCTCGATTGTAGTCGCGAAAAATTTCGAGTATCATATTTCAACGGAATATCCATTTTGACAGTTTCCGATGCACTCTGAATATTTTTTGGGGTGACATCTGTACGTACGGAAGGAATAAAGGAGTCTCTTTTCCAAAACAGATGGTAAAATGAATTTTAAGTAATTTTTTTTTTCGTGACATCTGTGCGTAGGTGCGTTTTTATGTATCTCGTATAACTCAGAAACGATTAACGGTAGAACATTGAAATTTTGTGCTTGGAAGTGATATAACACCTAGTTGTGAACCTCCTTTTTTATTGCAATCGGCAACACAGAACGTATATTTTTACCTGGCTTAAAAGTACTTACCGAGCCTTTGCTTTTACAATCGTTGGTCTAGTCCAGTGCTCCGCAACCTTTTCTCACCTGCGACGCACAAAAAATCTTTCTGGAATTTCGTGGCACACCAAAGAGTTCCGAGTTATCAAGGAAGTGCCGAAAAAATTCAAATGCTGACACACTTACAATCACACACACAACCACACAACAGTGAAATATATAAAAACATTTAAAATAGACACTATTAAGGAAAAAAAATTGTCATTGTGTATTAAATACATGATAAAAAATTGCAAAATTTCAAATACATGTATTTGATTGCGGCACACCTATTTGCCGCGGCACACCGGTTGCGGAGCATTGGTCTAGTCATATGTATTCAGTTATAGAAGTGTTTAAATGGCGAAAATATTCATATTTTGGCAATGTCGAATTAAAAAAAATATTTTAGTCAAACAGCGAAATTTAACTTTTAATGCGGTCTCCCGGTTCCTATGCATATGCTTGGAAAAATTTTATACTTGTTATAAAAAGTAAAATTGTAAGAAGTTTAACTCCCCGAACAACAAAAACCGACCGAGGAAAACAGGAAAATAAGCGAAAAGGAAGTTCTTAGCATCTTGCTCATCTATATATACTATAAAGAAGAATGTCTGTTTGTATGTTTGCTTGTTCGCGATTAACTCAGTCACTACTGTAGCTATAGTCATCAAACTTTCTAAAATTATTTTTCTCGGTCCTGGAAAAGGTCGACGTCCACTTAAAACAAAACAAAACAGAAAAAAAAGAAGCTAAATTAACAGATATTAATTAAAAACTCTGAAAACGCTAATTTTCGCCCTCGTTCTCCGGAGTGGCAATACTCTCGCACTCTGGAGATAAAAATCTGCTTTATTTCGAGAAGTGTTGCCACTGCTCGCTTTCAAATCATAGAGTTTGTTCGAAATTTTACAATGAAATAAAAATAGCATTGCCAAACATTAAGTACATTGTTTCCAATTCCAAAAATTCGTGGAAAGCCATATCGATTATCTCCATCTTCGTAAGACTTTAATCAGACGAGATATTAATTAAAAACTCTGAAGTCTCTGAAGAAACTCCGAAACTTTATTTCGAAAAGAGTTGCTACTGTTCGCTTCCAAATTGTAGAGTTTGTTAATAAAATATTTGTAAGTTTTACAAAATCTCTCTATATAATAAAGAATGCCTGTTTGTGTGTTTGTTTGTTTGTTCGCGTTATTGATTTCCGATCAATTATGATCCATTTTTCGCCACATTTAATGGACTAAAATTGAATATAGGTGAGCTATTGGATGCAACTTGAGCTTTTACGACCATTTTAATTAGGAAGACGAAAATCATTAAAAACTGCGTGCCATTGCTGCTGACATAATGGGAGACAATTAGTTTATTTTTCTATTGGAAATTTTTATGTGGGTTCCATATCGAATCAGAATGAAAATGTATAACTATAAATCGTAATTTTTGCATCATTGTTAGAGAAGGATTACAGCGGTATCGTTCTCTCTGTTGTTAGATACATTTCTCTCTATCAAACTTAACTGGCATCGGGTACTTCCGCTAGTTCGAAATATAAACGAAGTATCTGGAAATTTGAAATCTCATATGTGACAAAACATAAACAGATGGCACATCTGCATCGCTCAGGATTGGTTCAAGAGTTTACGCCGGGTGACAGAACCCATTGATTTGACATTTATAATTTTATTTTAAGTGAGCTGGGTGACAAACCATCATTTATAAAATATTTTCTAAAAGAAAATTTTGGATGGATGAATCTCACTTAACGACAACTGCATTTTCAAGCTTACATTATAGTCCCATCTAGGCCTTGTAAAATTCATAGTTTAAAACATCGCAACAAACATCAAGTGTATTTGAATATAAATATTTAGTGTGAGGTAGGAATGAAATGCTCATTGCGCCATTACTTTTTGGTGGTACTTTATCTAACCAGAAGTATATAGCTATTTTAAACAGGCCATTATCCGACTTCTTAGATTAATATCATATTGAAAGATTTGTCATCTATGAGGTTTCAGAATGATGGTGCTCAATTCACAATTTGCGGTGCAAAGTAATTTTTTGAAAAGTGCATTTGGAAGCAACATTATTGGATATGAAGACCGACCATTATGATCAACGAACTGTACTTTCTTTAAGTTTTTTGGAAAATAAAGTTTATGAAAGAGAATCAACAAGTCGTACACATTTTCTCACTTTTATATTAGCTGTGAGTGCATGTGTAACCCTAATTATATCACTGGGAGTTCAAGAACACTGTATTTCACGGATACAGTTTTGTGCAACAACTGACAGCAAACATATCGAACAAATATTGCACTCAAATCTATAAATTATCAGAAACTTTGTTATTGTTTTTCTCATTTTACGATTCGCTTTTGAATTATGAGCATGCTTGGTTTTCTTAACATTAGTACAAACTGTGTTTTTAACTTTATAAATTGTTCCTTTTCTTTTTATTCCCCGTGTGTGTGTGTCTACAAAACGTACATTATTAGCCCAAAGGGCTATTAATTTCGTTTTGTCATTTTTTAGCGTTTCACTATAAACGGCATTTCACTTTTCAAATTGTTGCCCCAAATATTATCACCCTGTATTATATTTAAAGAAATTAAATAATGAAGAAACTGCATGAACGTATGTATGTTTCTGACATTGTGATAAAACAACGGTACCTAAAGCTATCCAATTTTGAATAACGTACGTCTCCACCCTAATGTAAGCATCTGGAAGCCCAAATTTGAAATTTATTTTATTATCTATTTCATATTTTGTAAAGAATTTGTTAGTTTTTGACTAAGAAACTCCACGATTTCAAAACGAGCAATGGCAACACTGTAGGGGAAAATATTATCTCCAGCGCCCAAGACTGTGTATAGGAAATTCTAAAGATATGCTCTTTTTAAATTATTTTGTGATAACGCTGTTGAATTGAATTTCATAGTTTAAGGTGCGAAGAACATGCTATTTAATAAATAAAAGTAACACACAAGACGTTAAAGAAAAGCCCCTTTAGGCGTAATATCAAATCTGAAAAACTTTCAGATTTTATTTTTTTGGGAGGGGGGGGGGCTTTTGATATCTGATCTTACAGTAGCTCAAAGAGTTACTTCTGTTAATATCTGAAACGCCGCATTTTTTTTTTTTTTTTTTTTTTTTTTGGGTCCAAAATAATACACAGATCGATTTTTTTAGACAGTTGTTTTGCAGCGGATTTTTGCCATTAGCATTCTGTGTTAAAAAATTAGACCTATTTTTAAAAACGTTTTAGAACTATCCACATATCAATACTCGTCTTATTAACATGACATGCTTTTTTCTAAGCTGATATTTCATTTTTAGCTGCCTACAAATTTAAATATTCCTCTTTCCACTTTGTGTACTCTTTCGACTTTGTATTTAATCTCTGTTTTAAAAATTAAATATTTCGGACGATTTTTATCATACAGAAGTCAAGCCTTTTGTGTTCTGTTTTTTAGAATGAATACAAACTTTTACTAAGTTTAATTATACATACGGGGAACTTATAAAAATGTTAGATTTCGTAATTTTTGCAAAGTTAACTTTTTTAAAATTAAAAACGTCATAACATGAATGTTTGCCTCTTTTAAAACATATTTATAGTTGGAAATACGATAGCTGTAATTGGAAATACGTGTCTAGGACAAATCATTGCAAACATTATAGGACACGATGCATACGCGATGTATTTTAATAATGTGCAGCGTCTGCCATTTACAATAATGTAAGTCTTACAATGTATGCTCATACAATGTATGACTGCGATACTATATGTAAATTGCTAATATTTTTAATAGAATGTTTTGCAAGGTAATAATATGTTTAAAATATATTGTAATGTATTTATTTAATGTTATATCCAAGAATTTATTTAACGGTACATACAGGAATACATTCAGGTTTTATAGCTATCATTCTTTTGCCTTGGAATAAGTTAAAGAAAGTCAGATTTTAGAATGAGTAGTATATTTATTGCGTAATTGTAATATATTTATTGCGTTTTTAAATATAATTAATAAATAACTGTAAAAATTACGACCATTAAATTTAGTGCACCTTCTTTATTAAAATAAAATAATCAGTCAATGTATATGCAGATTAAAGAGTAGAATTTTGATTAGAAAATCGAGCCTTATATCGCCTGAAAATTTAATAATGTTAGCATGAAATACAGGACTAAAATTTTATTAAAGAGATAAATTGGCAGTAACTAATACTGGGGAAAAGTCTCAATTATGTCATAAAGACGATTCTCTGTTTTTAACCATGTAGTATTATACACCCAATGCATAACTGACTTGAAGTTGGAAATGAAGACGTAACTACTGTTTTTAAAATAAAGGCGAGCAGCCAGCTGGTTAAAACGCTGCACTTCCGCGCATGACGTCAAAGTCGAACGCAAAGAGCGAACTTTTACGTAACGAAATTGTTTGGAAAGTGATTTTCCTTCTCATTAAAATAGTTAATCTTCCTAGACGCTCGTACAATTGGTGATTAAAAGGAATTTAACTGCAAGTGAAACAGAAAGTAACAAATAAATATCTATCTATTATTATCGAATTTTTTAATATGCAGTTAGTTTTCTCTAATTTTTTTTTCTGCTGCTCCCCAATATCATTGCCCTTTCTCTTTTTTATCTCCTATCGTATTTTTATTTTCTCTCTTTTATTTCTCTCTGTATTTTATTTCTTTCTTTCTATTGTATTTTTATTGCTTTGTTAAACGTTATTTTGAAGGACGCCATCTGTTGGCAAAGAGAAAAAACTATTACCCTTATATGTTTCGATACTCACATTTTTCACTGCGTCGTATACTAATTCAAAAAATGTCTTCGAAAGAATATACAATTTCTTTTTCTTTTTTTTTTCTAAATTAAGCTTTATCAATTATTTTGTGTTGCTGAACAAGTTATTTCTTTTTCCTGTCCTCTTTTGATATTGATCTGAAGAAATGGCCAATTATCTAGAAATAGCATTGATCATACTGACATTCATTCTCAAAGAAAGATTTGGTCAGTTCAGGTCTTAATTTCTAAAATAAGAAGTGCCGCAGCCCTGTAGAAAGCCGTCAGGAAGAAGGGGAATAAATAAATAAATAAAATAACCAAAAATTAAAAAGGAAAAAAAAAAAAAAAATCCGAAAGGTCTCAGATTTTAAATTACGTCCAATGCGGCGTTTTTTTAACGTTTTGTGTGTTACCTTTATTTATTAAATATCATGTTCTACGTACTCAAACTATAAAACTCAGTTCAACAGCAATATCGCAAATTAATTTTAAAATGAGCATATCTTTAGAATTTACGATACAGAGTCTCGCGCGCTAGAGATGAAAAAGTTTTTTTTCCCCTTTCAGTGTTGCCATTGCTCGCTTTGAAATCGTTTAGTTTTTTTGATCAAAAATTCGTAGAAGTGGTACAGAATCTGAAATCGATAATAAGACAAATTTCAAATTCAAATTAGGGCTTCCACATGCCCATGTTCTATGGAAGATAACGTTATTCAAATTTTGATGGCTCTATGTACCGTTGTTTTATCACAATGCGAGAAATATACATACATTTATGCAGATTCCTCATTAATTAATTTCTTTAAATATAAGACAGGGCGATAATATAGGGTGGCAACGATTTAGAAAGTGATACAGTTTCCAACGCGAAATGCCAAAACGAAATTAATAGTCCTTCAGGGAAAATTGCCCTGTTGGACTAATAATTAAAATAATTAGACTGAAATTAAAATCCAAGAAATATAAAGATATAAATAAAAGTTTAATAAATTACAAAATCAATTATAAATACTTGTCATATCTGCAAGAAAGTATATATGCACGCATATTAAAATATGTCAAAGAAATTAAAGCAATATATTAAAAGTACACAAATCCAGGTACAAAATACCAGGATAATTTTTACATTAAAATCAAGAGAATAATTTTTTCTCATAGTAGTTTTGGGAAATTTGTTCTTTCTGAACTAAAACCCCGGCCGGTCAGAGGGCTATGGAGATACTGTAATGAGATGTTATGGGTCGCTCTGGATATAGTGAAGCGCCTTCCGCCGTGGAGTCCGAGTTCTTGTTTGCATAAAAGGTTAGCAGTGTTTAGTTTTTATTTATATATGAAATGAAACCTTTCCTTATGTATGTCTCTGCTACTTCGCATTAACTGATTACTTAAAATTTGATTACTTAAAAGGCCTCGATTCGTTTTGTGATGTATGGCAGTTCCACCATTCCCAGTCAAAGTGCAAACATCAGTACATTTGTCAGGCAAACCATGTGCAGGCACTGCGTCGAGAGTCTGCGCATGTGCGTGAAGGGAACATGTTCTAAATTTCCATTTGGTATATATATGATTTGGTGACAGCCCAGAGATCACTCAAGTTATTGTGATTTTTGTACAGTGAAAATGTCAGGATATACCAAGAAAAACAAGCTTAAAATAGAGTATCCTAGTTTATCGTCAAAACTATATGACCAGTACCTCACTCAGCTGAATTCTCAGTGCCAGTTTTTAAAGAATGACCCTCTTTGGAAATACGGGGGAATACGATTCTAGTGAATATCACATTGACCCCATCGACGAAGATTTTGAAACTGAAGATGATTCCGTTCGTAAGAGATTTGACCAGCGTAAGATGAAGGATTTGGCACGAGATTTGAGATTATCTAAAAAAAGTTCAGAGCTGTCAGCATCAAGACTGCGCGAGAAAAACTTGCTTGAAAAAGAAGCTAAGGTATCCTACTTTCGATCAAGTGAAAGTGCATTTCTGCAATACTTTCGAAATGATGAATTGCTTAACTTACATAGTTTAATGGAAGAGCTGAGAATTTCAGCCTATAACGGCAACTCAATCACAATTCATTGTTCATCGATATATATAATATTCTTCCTATGATATTGTCAAAGCGGATCTTGAAGTGTGTACTCCTCCACAATGCAAATTTATTTGGGGCAGTCCAACAGGCCATTCAATTTGTTTATGTGGAGAATGGGAAGACATAAAAAGAGTCATTGATTTGTTGCAATATCACGTACACCAATGGATCATCTGTGTTGACCTTAAAACTGTCTGCTTCCTCTTTGGAAAGCAACGGAGATATACCAAGTATTTATGCTTTTGTGTACGTGGGACAGCAGAGCTCGTGAGAAGCACTGGGTGCAGTCAAATCGGCTGCCAGGATCTGACCTGAAACCTGGTGATCCAAACATAAGCCACAGAAAGAACAGATAGTAGTTGTCGACAGAAAGAACATTATATTTCCACCTCTGCATATAAAACTGGGTATTATGAAGTAATTTGTCAACTGAAGGAGACTTTTAAGTATTTTATTTAGACATTTCCTAGACTGTCATTTGAAAAGATAAAGGCTGATGTGTTTGATGGTCCACAGATGATACGGCAGCTCCTTAAAGATGAATATTTCATCGGAACAATGCCAGAACTTTGTAAGAATGCTTGATTGGCATTTAAAAATATTGTCAAGGACTTCTTTGGAAATATACAGCACAGAAATACAGCGAAATTCTCCTGCAACGTTTGGAGAACTTCAGAATGCTTGGTTGCAACATGAGCATTAAACTACAGTTTTTACATAGCCATTTTGATAACTTTCAGAAAAGTCTTGGTGCAGTCATTGATGAGTAGGGTGAAAGATTCCACCAAGATTTGAATGTTAAGGAGGCACGGTACTAAGGTACTAAGATGTAGTACATAAAATGGTTGACTATTGTTGGAACATCAAACGAGAATATCCATAGTATTCTCGTTTGATGCTCCAACAAACGAGAACAGTATATTTGGTTAAGTCTTCACTTTAATGTCCTTTATATGCATATTTTTTATGACTTTAGGACAAAGAGAGGGTATTTTGTGGCCTAAAATGTTGATGTAATAGACATAAACTAAGGGTTTTTTTTTTTTTTTTTCTAATTCAGAGACTAAACGTTAGTCAAAAACAAATGACAGATCTAAGACAATATCATTGAATGGCATTTAAGGAGAAAAAAATGGACTTCAAATAATTCTTAATTTATTTATTAATCGACTCCTCAAGCAAATTTGGAAATGAAGTCAAATATTCCAAGTTTTGAAATTAAATATCTCGGTTAGTTTTTGTCCTATGAGAATCAAACTTTTTGTCTTAAATTATTTTTTTATAATGAATATTAAATTTATTAAATGTAAGGACAACAGCTTCATATAAAAAGCTATATTCCCTATTTTTTTATAAAAATGATATTTTTTAATAAGAAAATGCCGAAACTTGAATATTCGCACCATATTTAGGGTTGCCAACTCTGTCGAGTTACAATAAAGAATACTAAAAGATATGTTTATATTAATCCCTTTTTATTACTAGTGTCAATTATCGGAATATTACAAGTTTAAAATTAATATTCATGTGAATGAATATTTTTTTAATTCTTTGAAAACAATCAAAAAAGAGTTTTAATTGGGTAATTTAGGTAAAAACATATCGACTCATTAAACACAAAACATGCATTATTAGAATAATCATTCGAATTCAATTAAAAATTTTTAGTTATAATTAAAACCGTAACAAAACTTTAAAAATATTTGAAACATTTTAAACTAAACTTTTAATATTTAAAATTATATTTTTTTATGATTTTTGGCAGGTATGAGAAAATTTCCTTCACTATTTATTTTTCCTGCAAATTTTGAACAACTTTATTACAAATTAAGATATATAACTATTTAATTTTTCATAAATTTAATAGACCACCTGGTTTGTTCATTTCTCCATTTAACTGACACGACACCAAAAATTCTTTTGCAGTAGGCTGATGTTACGGTAATTAAAATCATATTATTTAAAAAATATTCACATATTTATAATCGCATCCTTAAAAACCATGTGCCATTTGCAAACTGATGCTTTGGATCTTGTAAAATCTTTACAACTCTAAAGAAAGTCAAATTTTTAAAATTAATGTTACTTCATCGAAAAGGTGGTACATATTCAACCCTAGCTTATGTTTTAGCTTTGAATCTTCAATATTTTCAACAAATTCGATATGCTGAAAATTTATTATTTAACGTACTTACAACTGGCCATTTTGCCAAATGTAGAATTTTATCAAAATGTTCTTCTAAGTAAGTAATTGCTGAAGAAAGAAATAATAGAAAAGTCATTAATAATCTTTTGAGATTCCCATTATCTAATTTTTCCAAATACAGAAAGCCAACAATTTCCTCATCATATCGAGAAACTTTAATTTTATTATTATGCTGGGAAAACTACGTCTAAACAGAGACCGTAGCCAACTCTCTCATTGGCTAGTTTGAACAGTTGGCTCTGTGCCAATTGTTAAAATTATGCTGAATGTCGTCATACAAATTCGATATGCTGAAAATTTATTATTTAACGTACTTACAACTGGCCATTTTGCCAAATGTATAATTTTATCAAAATGTTCTTCTAAGTAAGAAATTGCTGAAGAAAGAAATAATAGAAAAGTCATTAATAATCTTTTGAGATTCCCATTATCTAATTTTTCCAAATACAGAAAGCCAACAATTTCCTCATCATATCGAGAAACTTTAATTTTATTATTATGCTGGGAAAACTACGTCTAAACGGAGACCGTAGCCAACTCTCTCATTGGCTAGTTTGAACAGTTGGCTCTGTGCCAATTGTTAAAATTATGCTGAATGTCGTCATTCAGTAACAGGAGACTTTTAATTTCGAAATAAAGAACATTTGCCATTTTATTGTTCTATTAATAAATTATTTGCCATTAAATAATTGTATTAATCTGTTTAAAGTTCAGAGAAGATAGTTCCATCTTACTGATCTTGGATAACTTCAGCACAGCTTTAATAATCCTATCTCGTATTTGCTTCTTCTCAGCATAAGTGAAGTAGTGGCATATGACACAGGACTATGAATTGTTTAATGTATGTTTACTTTTAACGAGCATTCAGAGTTGTAATGCTCAGGATTGACAAGCGCCTGGCCACAGCCACCACCCCTGTTCTTATTGGTTGCCGTTTATGACGTCAGGCTGAAAAGATTCCATTATCTGTTTCGTTTGAGATATGTCAAGGGGAACATATAACTACTTTAGATTTGGTTCTCTCCTGTGTTAATGTGAATTTGTGCAATGTAACAGAATATTTGCAATTAAAACGAACCTAACAGTATAAGAAAATATGTCGGCACTTTTTATATAAATTGTTTAATCATGTTAATAGAATAGATAAAACTTTATAATGCGTAAATAGTGTTTGGCTAACCAATCTGTATTCAATGCAATTCATAGCGCTATACTGATATTTAAGAAATGTATTTTATAATTTCATATAAAAGGAGACCATTAACAAGATTTGCTTCGTCAGCAATGTCAAAAAATAGCACTTAACTCTTACTGTGTTAATAATGTCTGCCGCAGTTTTCAGGAATTAGCGGTTTATTTTGCAGAAAAGTGTTTTTAAAAGTGATATAAATGTAAAATTTAGTTATTTCTTTATAAAAATGAACTGTTTGATAATTAAATAACCTTCCTTTCATTTATTGCTTGTTATAAAGAGATTGTTTGGTATCAAAATTGTTCGTAGTCAGATTAATTTTTTACTTTCTAATCCTAGGCATTAATTTCTCCTCGTTTGTGGTTAAAAATAAGATAAAGTTATAAGATAATTTTAAATCGTAAAATACTTGTAATATCGTTTATTTGACTTTGTCAATTGGAGTTATCATTCTGTTTTTTTATGTATTATTGTTTTGTTTCTTAACTTTCATATCTTATAAAAAGTGTTTATTGTCAAATGACTTCGATATTCGTCTAATGACCAAAATACTGCTAAACAGTTATAGACTGCACATCGAATGCACCTTTTTTCTAATATTATGTATATTAACAATATATTTCTGAAGCTGCTTTTTATTTTTGTAATTTTTTCGCAAATAGGGCAAATTATTCCATTGCTTCGCCTGTTTCAGCGCTTAAATGATCTCGAGCTCAAGCTTTTGGCGCACAAAAATGCTGCAGAGAATACTTTTCGTCACTGTATGACATCAGAAGTCGTGTCCAGTAAGAGCTTGGGGTGGTGGCTGGGGCCAGGCGCTTGTTCAGGATTGCCCTTCCGCAATACAGGTTTGCTATGTTGCCAGATTCCTTTAGTAGCAATTCTATAAGCCTAGGTACCGCTTTTTTTTTTCACAATGTGAGGAACATACATACATGCACACTTCATTATTTAATTTTTAAAGGTAATATAGGGCGACAATATTTGCTGGCAACAATTTGGAAAGAGATTCTCCGTTTACGCCTTCTCGAGAGTAATAACCCATTCGGGCTAACGCCATTTAATAAAACCTTTAAAAAAGTTTTTATAAAATAAGATTTTATTTAAAACTCACAAAGGAATTAATTAATTAAAAGTTAAAAAATATTATCACATACTTAAGAAGACATCAAATAATTCATTTTTATGAAACTGATCTATCGTTTTATATCACAAATAAGTAAAGCGTAGGAAGTTCTTGATTAAATTATAAAGTTAAGGCTTATACGCTTGGCAATGCAATTCCATTATTTTATTTCGTTATTTAGACGCTCACGCTTCTGTTATTTATAATATAAGAAACTAGATGAATTTTATCAAGAGAATTTATTTAATCTTTTGTTCCCTTTAAACTGTATGGTTAATTATTTTTCTGCCTTTATTTCATTAATCCATTTAAATAAAATATTATTTATTTAAATAAAAAATCATTCTTTTATTATAATCTTATTTAGTTTAATAAAAGCTTGTTTTCTATAAAATTATTTTTTTTAAAAAAATTTTATTAGTCTCAGCGACTCGTTATCAATCAAATTAGTCAAATGAAAAATCATTTTTTAAAACTGAATAATGACTCTTTTACTTTCAAAAATTCTGTTACGTCATATAGTCGAAAAAAATCGGAAACTACGTTAAAACTCTCATATGATTTTCATTCAAAAGACTTTTTTCCTCTATATTTGATGTAATAGTAAAATTCTGAGATTTTTTAGTTTGTTCTTTAACGAAGATATATGCAAAATGTCGTTTTAACATTTAATTAAAAAATTTTGATGTGTACACCACATGACTTCCTTGCACGGAATATTAAATCATACGCATTTTTTTCTTGCATTTCATTTAAACTTATTGGATTAAATTAAATCTACTTCGTCAAAAGCGCATAAACCACAATAGTGTAAATGCACTCTTTAAAATTCACAATATTTGTTTACCATAGCGACACTCTGGCGCTAGTTTCACTTAACAACGTTACATTTCCTTCATGTTATAACTCAAAATGCATATAAATTTATATCATTTGAAGAGCTATCTAATCATTGCCACATGTTTATTTTAAAACTATAATAAATCTAAAATGATGTATAAAAGAAATTAAGCAAACAAGAACAACAACAACAACAAAAAAAAAAAAAAAAATCTCATTTTCCGACTAGGCAAAAATACATAAAAGCACAAAATATCTATATTAAAAAATTACGAAATAAATCTTAAACACTTATTTCCTCAAATAAGTTCTAGAATGGATTAAATATGATTTCATTTGCAATAATAAAAGAAGGCGTTATCTTTGTTGTTGCGAAACTTAGCTTCCCTAGATTGGCAACAAATACGCTATTTTGCCAAGTTTGAAATATAAACAAACATGTCTGCCATCGCAAACTTCATTAGGCTTAGCTTCACTTTTAAATAGTTGATAACTCCACAAATATTGCATGCAGATTTCCTAAAGGCATAAAAACCTTAACCGGAAGATAAGAACAACATAATTTAATCATTTTTAAAACAAAAAATGCAAAACTTACATATAAGAGTAAAGAAACTGAGATCACTGAGCCGGTTAACAGAGTGGATATATATATATACATATATTTATGTACGTTTGTTGCAACCAAAATACGAGATGCACATCTGCATGTTATAGCAGTCCTATATGCAAAATTTCAACGTTATGAGGCTACTTGTTTTTGAGTTATGCGAGATACGTACGTACCTACGTACATACGTTCGTACAGACGCCACGAAAAATTCTCTTCAAAATTAATTTTAAAGCAGTTTTATAATTTTTTTGGGGGGAAAACAATCTTTTATTCTGTGCTTACGTACAGATGTCACGCAAAAACATCGTTAAATTGCATTCGATAGCCGTCAAAATGGATATTTTCATTGAAACATGATGCCTAAAAATTTTCGCTATTACAATACTTCCTTTTTACTTCGTACAAGGAAGTAAAGAAGTCTGAACCGAATTTTGAAAAAAATCTCTTCATCATATTGTATTGTCATCCAGAAACAGTGTATAAACAAAATTTGAAACTCGGTACCTGATCAGGAAATAGTTTAATATTCGATGACAAACTTTTGACCATAGAGACAAACACTACGAGCGAATTAAATAATGACTATACACTTTTATAGCAATAGTTATCTTGCATATTGGGGCTCTAATTGTGGCAAATAAAACTTTAAAGAAGGGGAGATCTGAGATAACATTAAGTACCTTCTGATTACTGATTGCCTACTAAATATGTTTGTGATCACTGAGCTGGGATGTGAATTCAGAGTTTGAGGGGGTTTGCTTTAATATGTTACGGATTGTTATTACTTTGGATTATTATTATTATTATTGTTATTAACTTAGAAATTTACGGCATTTTTTCTCCTCTTCCTCTGTCGTTGTGAACCGCGAGCTGCACTTTGCAACACAAGCAGTCTACAAGGTTTTGTCATTTGTGTAGCAGTTCAGTAATTCTGGCAGCTGTGTAATATTTGCTTACAACTGATCAAACGGATATCCATCCAAACTTTAGAGATACATTTCACAAACAGTATTAAAATTGTTCTAAGAAATGTTGCATAAGCATCTTCATAACTGTTACGTAAGTAATATACTTCGTCTTGATTTTATTTCCGATAATAACAGATCTTTAGGGATCATATAGTGCAATAAACTTGAACTGGTTCTTCACACTTGTATATTCGTTCAATTTTCATTAGAGTTCAATGATTGGCCAAACTGTGCATACTTTGATTCACACATTTCCATAGCAGCTTCATTAATCTCGCCTGTCTGCCAAATTACCTAGAAGGAATTTGCATTTTCTTACGTCGATGTTCGGTTTGGAGATTAAAAATTGGTTCGGTATTAATGATTTTTAGTAGCGCAACCGGTTTATTACACTTGGGTGGTGAAGAGCACTTAGCTACTGCATCTGCATAGGATGAATACGTGATAATATCATGACTGCGACGTGTTTTGCATGTGGGGCTCCAACAGCAATTTGCCATCATTTGAAGCTGGTCATCAAAAATAGTTTTTTGATATATGCATTTATTTTTTTATCTCCATGGAATTTACAATCTCCTTTTTTCCTTAACTATTGCTGATTCAAAGTTTTGTTTGGTTATGTTGTTGCTATTATTACTATTTTAGAAAGGAAACGCAGCGTGGCGTCCTGATGTTTTCCTGTAACTATCGTTGCCTTCCAGGGGTTCGTGCGTTTTATTCTGTCTGATAAGCTGGAAGCCATGAAAAATGCACTTTATGCATGTTTCAAAAACTAACCACAGTTAACGTGAAAAGATGATAGTTCCCATATTATTGAAGTTGCGTTGTTGGTACTTATGCTCACTTATCTGGCAGTAACATCAGTCCAAGCCCACGAAATTCCTCGTGGCAAGGAGCTTAAGATACGCCTATCGTTGACAACAGCCTTGAGCACCTTACAGGTGACATTGCGATTTAGCTCAGTTCCGCCCCCCCCCCCCAGTTTTGATCGAGAGCACCCCGGAGTGGACGGGTTGAGGACTTTCGGCTAGCCGCATATTTGGAGTGCCGCCATGCCGCAGCGACACTATACATTTACAAACATCCATGCCTTCTGCATGATTCGAATCCGGGCCGTTCGGCACGGCAGTCAGCGACGCTAACCACTAATACCGGTTGGTCGGGAGCTAAACGTTGAATTTAAGTTTACCAGTTGAGCTACTTTGCCACATCCATTGAATTTTTTATTGTTAACTGGAACTTCAACTGTTACTCAAATATATATATTTTTTTCAAATAACATTAAGAAAAGGAAGAGTTTTATATAATCTAGAGTTAAGGTATGTTTTAAAAACTATGTTCTTAAAATTGTTTTTCATTCAACGTACATTCCGAATTTTAGTTTTATTTAAAAACTTTTAATTCTGAGTAAATTTTTTCTTATTGTTTTTATTTGTATGATATGAGAGATTCCAGAACATTTTCGGATTTGAGTTACTGAAATCGAATTTGAGAAAATTAAAAATTTGTCTGACATCAAATGACACTCTCTTTGCTGATATGTAGGTACTGTGCTTAATAATGGCCAGTACTATTTCTATAACAAAAACCTGATATATTTCTAAAAGAAGTAGAGAAAATTTTAATAGTTTTCTTTTTAATATAGAATTTTTACATCTTTTAATTTATATCCCTGAAAAAGTAGTCTGAAGGCTTGTCTTCAAAATGTTCCAATAACTGCTCTTTAATAACCACCGTCACCATTAAGCCTCTTCTCACGAAAGTCAGATTTCAATTTGGAGAACAAATAATAATCAGTTTAGCTAAATGTGAACTGTATAGGGGATGTCCAAACTCTTTAAATTTACATTGCTGTCTTAGAGTGGCAACGACAGTTGTTATTTTTGAATTAGCAAAAAAATCAGTACATCCACCCTGCAGGGATTTCGTTCAAAGAAAGGTGTTTTTTAGAATGCGCAAAACAGTTTTTTTTTAATAGATCCAGTATTGCTGCTGTCTTCTTTTCAGTCTTCAATCACTCAATATTTCTTTTTGGATATTAACCGTAATTTATGATATTAATATCTTCAATGGTGAACCGAACCTTCACGAGAATCATCTTCTACAGATTCTCGGCCCATGGGAAATCATTTTATCTTTTCTTTTCATTGTAGAATAGGAAAGAAATGATCAACGCACACAGTATGCAAGTGTTGCTTTACTCCTTATGGCTTAAAAACATCTTCAATCAAAAATTTAACGACCAAATGACACCCAGTTTTAAAAACTTCAGAACAAATTAGCGGATCACTTCATTAAGAAAGGGGAAGCGCAAATGATTTCTCTAATGAAGCTTTCGCCGTAGTAGTGACCAAGTGTTAAGGCCACTAAATCTTGGTAGTTGGACCTGGTTCTGAGTTCGATCCAGCTAGCTCGTTCATCTGTCGTGGTAGATGGTTTTCATGGATTTTTCCATATGTAACGTGAATACGAGCAATTTTCCTGAAGGTCTCTCTCCTTATAAACAGATAGTCCCAGTACTTTTGCCATATTGCCACTATTCATCTGCAAGAGGAATTTATTGCCAAACAGAATTTTTTATACGTTAAGCCAGAAACTTGCATTTCTTGTACTCGTTCTGGATGTATATCTTTAAAAAATGAGTACAGCGACATTCATTAAAATTAACACTATTCTCACTTTGATCAACTTTTGATGAACGGTTTCTAAAATTTATCTTGATAAATTTGTTTTATTTTTCATAATTTTCTCTCGTGTTGTTTTCGATCCTTCCCAAATTTCTAGCCCATATCGTTCAAAAATCGATCGTTTAGAGAATCTGTCTAAATCTCTTGATCAAACGTATTCCACATTTCTTCGAAATTAACACCCCCTTTACATTTTAGGATAAAGTTTCAGAAAAAAAAAAAATGTGTAGATCGATATTTGTAAGACTCTGATTAAAGTTCGTTTGTTTTTTATAAGAATGAAGGACAAGTCACTTTATTAAATGCAATATTTCACAAATGGTATAAGAAGAAAAATCAGGAAAAATAATGGTGTATTACTTCCTGTTTGTTTTTAGGCATATCAGTAACCACTGCAGTAGATGTGAACCTAAACTGAGACCGCAATTGTAATTAACAGACAGAACATTTAGTCGACACGAACAGTTAGTCACCAAGACATTTGACCGACACAGACAATTAGTCGACAGGACATTTAGCCGAAACGGACAGTTAGCCGAAAGGATACTTAGTTGCAGCGATTTTAGCCGACAGGAAAATTTAGCTGGCTGAGACATTTAGCCGACAGGGACATTTAGACTACAGGATACTTAGCCGACACGGTCATTTAACCGATACAGACATTCAGCCAAAAGGACATTTAATCGTCAAAGACTTTAGCCGACAGGGTATTTAGCTGACAATATATTTAGCCGACAGCACGTTTAGCTGACAACACGTACATATAGACAAAAAAAAAAAAAAAAAAAAAAAAAAAAAAAAAAAAAAAAAAAAACTTGCTCAGACAAGAAAGCTTTTTCGATGGTACCCATTGAGAAGGTTTATAAATAAGTACCATATTTTTGACTATATTTAAGGCTAAAGAAACAACAAATTTTAAAAATTAGACACAAAAGCAACCTTTTTTTTGTCTTAAATTTTGAAATTAATTTTGAGGGAAATCAGATATAGGTTTCCGTTTCAGAACAGTCGGAAGAGCAAAACGATTAAAACTGTAAAGAAATGGGGGAAAATAAGCTATAAGAAATCTCAAAACTTTGATAAATTAATGTCATTAACTAAAGAAGAAAAAGTTTTTTAAAGTGGAAGGATTCAAAAAAGTCTAATTTACTAACTGAAGATGTTTACGAATAATTTTGTGCACCAAATTCAAATAATGATTAAAAGTCCAACTGTGATTAGCTATCAAAACTTTATTTATTTCTCCTTTTTGAACATACGGTTCACGTTCTTTGATGATAAATTTCAAAGCTCTTTCAGTTTGGCCGATATGTATCAAGTCATATTGACATGGTAAGCTAAAATTCCATATGACGTGAAATTAAAGGGGAGATTTAAGCTGTTTAAGAACTGAACAAGGAATTTTAGTGATGGCTTACAAAAATAACCTGAATATTGAATTAATGACGAATCCAAGCAATTTTTAACTCATAAAGAAATGAAATGTCATGGCGATGAGACTGTTAGAATTATTTTTAATATCTGAAATTTTTTCATGATGACAAGAGGAACATTCTTGAATGGCTTCATCTCGGCCTGCGGCAGAAAGTTCTCTCTTAGTGCAAACTGATTTTAAATAATTAGTTTCTCTTCAGAATGCAAATTTTAGGATCACGATATATGTAATACAAGGAGATATCTTGGCAGGGTGACATGATTTTACTTGAAGGGGAAAACAAAAGAAACAAGAAATACTGTTAACAATTTTGGTTCTAAACCAAGAATTATGAAATATATATGAAAAATTAGAAGAATTAGAATTAGAACTTAGAGATCATAAGGTGAATTCGCAATTCCCCCGCTTCCAAGTTTCCGTTGACTAACTGTTCGTGTCGGGTAAATGTTCACGTCGGCTAAATGTTTTGCCAGTTTACAGCTGTCGGCTAAGGTCTCGTCGACTAGATGGTTAACGGCTAAGTGACTCGGATACACCGTAATTAGTGTGGTTTATTTGGCATTTAAAAAGAGTAATTATTTTATGCAGTATGATAATTAGGTTTCTTCATCTCATACTGCAATTTTATTTATTAAAATTCCAGGCAGTAAACCCAACGAAATTTTAGAAAAAAAAAAAAAAAAAAAAAAAAAAAAAAAAACCTAGCATCCAAGTATATACGGTATTTGATTTCTTTATTATTAACCTCAGTCAACAAGCATATAAAAAATAATAGTGCCGCCCAACTGGTATAGTGGTTATCGTCGCTGACTGCCGTATCGAAGGGCCTCGGTTCGAATCTCGGGGAACGTATGGATGTTTGTTAATGTATACTGTCGGTGCGGGATGGCGGCACTTTAAATATGCGACCAGCCGAAAGTCTTCTTGTGTGATTTGGTGGAGAGGAAGAGTAGTTACAAACCCTCGGACCCGTTCCCCGGGGTGCTCTTTATCAAGATTGGGGGGGGGGAAGTGAGCTTGTGCTTTCACCTGTCAAGTGCTCAAGGCTGTTGCCAACGACAGGCGTAATCCTGCGCTCCTTGCCACGAGGAATCTCGTATGCTTGGGCTGATATTACTGTCAAACAAGTGAGCATAAGTAACAAACAGCAAAATAATAGATGGACGTTTATTGTTTGTTATATATGCTAAGATTTTGGCTTAATACTCGTTTCATCTAGTCATTTATCGCTTGCTTAATTCCATTATCGAGACGTCATTCACTGTTCCCTGCCGATCGCCTTTTTCTCTTTTCTTCCGCAGTGGCCTGTACCTCTGTTCTTGCGCTGCTCAAAAAGTCATTTTTTGAGGTAACGAACACTTGGTTTCACAGGGTTAGGGAAACTGGAGGTTAAACGAATTTCAATTCGTTTAACTTTTGATTTCGGATATTTATGAACTACTTGTTTTATCCTCAAAAAAACTTTAGACATTTTCCATACAAAACCAGGTACTTGTTCAAAGGATGTTTATGAAATCACTTTTATGCGCTTTTAAGACTTTGGCAGTATCTTTCCCTTTGCTCACAGAAAA
This sequence comes from Stegodyphus dumicola, assembly GCF_044657685.1. Lineage (NCBI taxonomy): Eukaryota > Metazoa > Arthropoda > Arachnida > Araneae > Eresidae > Stegodyphus > Stegodyphus dumicola. The sequence continues at coordinate 195,495,463 of NC_140773.1, forward strand.
TAGTGGGACGTTTGAGTCAGATCGATGCTTCAATGTCTATTTCGAAATATTCATTTTTAAGTACTCTTTTTTCAATTATTACTAACGGCTCGCGGTCCAGCTACCTAAAATAATTATAATACGTAAAAAGGAAAACTATATATAACGACTTAAGTGAATCCAGCTATTGCAATTTCATAGGTCCAGATAGTGATTTTTAATACTAATAATAATGAAGAGCTGCATTTATACCTTTTAAATAGCTTATTGATAACAGGTGTATTTATTTGAAAGACAAACTAAATATCTTACTCCAAATGGCAACTGATTGGTGTGTGGAAGTTGATTTCCGGCAACAGCAACACATTTCTTTCAAATCTTTGAAATTGTTAATTAAATTTCAAACACCCATATCTTACACTTTAGCAAATGCCAACGAATTTCTTTTGATAGCTGAGTTTATTAATCAAAATGTCATTAAGCTCGCAGAAAACGGGAAATAAATAAAACCCTATTCGGACTTCGAGGTGCACAAATTCGGGTGGAAGTCTATGTGCGTTTAAAATACGGCTATAGATGGCCATATTTTAAACGCTCAATTCGAGGCCGCCGTTTCACACAATTCGAGGAAAAAATATATAAATGCATATACATACATACAGGTTATTCATTATTTAATGATAAAAAGCTGACGTCGTAGTAATTTTTATTAAGAATGTAGGGACATTAGGTATTTTTGAAAGCAGAAGCCATGAAAACTGAGCAATGCCTTCACCGGGACTCGAACCACGAACCTCTTGAATACGCGCCGAGCGTGCTGAACAGTACACCACGAAGGCATGCTAAGAAGGCGGGAGAAATATCTTATATACTTCCCTTTTTAAAGGGCGACTGGAGGTTAGGGGACACAATCCCAAAATCCTAGTGGTGGAGAATCATCATATACTACCTTTTTTAGTTCGGGCGTTACTGTAGAGACATTAAGTATTTTTGAAAGCAGGAGTCATAAAAACTAAGCAGTGCCCTCCCCGGGATTCGAACCACAGACCTTTCCAATACGCGCCGAGTGTGCTGACCACTACACCACGAAGGCATGCTTAGAAGGCGGGAGAAATATCTTATAAGAGTTCTGTTGTAATAGACAGGTTCTGATTAAGTCACATTTATCCGTTTAAGGTTTATTTTAAAAACAAATGTAATACTCCAACAAATGTGAAGTTGTGAAGTGTAAAACAAGTATAAAATAGTCAGGTGTAACAACAGTCTAATGTGCATTTATCATCTGTGTCTCCTCAACAAATGATTTATTTCAGAAGAGGATGGAACAGTAACGATTGCTTCAGTAGGGTTTACTGATACCAGGAATGGTGTATAACAACAATTCAGTCAACATTATTTTGACCTCAAGATGAAGCGGCAAGAGATGAATCGAGAAATCATCAAGAACTTATCCGAAAATACCTCAACTTTAATGACGAATGCCTCTTAGCTGTGGTAACGAGAAGCTTCTTGCGCCTATCTACAACGACGTGGGAGGACTTCCGTATCGACAAGTACATTTACTCTGCGTGGACAAGTTAATCTCAAACATCCAAGTCTGATCCGGGCTTGAAATTGGAATCAGTCTCAGTTTCCTTCCATATTGCTTGTACGAATGGAGTCTGTTCTATGCACTCAATATATAGAACTTACCCACAATGCATTCGTGTGTTTCTGTTTGAGACATCATAAAGAATATATGATTTTCAATTTGTGAATAACCTATAGATTTATTATATATGACAACTATACACTAGTACTCTGAGGGATAAATTGAGATAACTTACTGAAGATATTTAAATTAAAAAGAATGTGATTCTAAAAACTCAAACAATTGGTCCGCTATAGGAAAATAATTCTCAAAATAACAATTATTACCTGATTGTAGTTAATTCTTCTTCTTCGTTTGTTTATTTCCTTGGTTTTAGTCAAATTTAGATATTAACTTTTGACATGTGTCCACGGAGCCGACTTTTTAAAAAAATTTTATTACATACCTGTTAGCGATGGCAATACAATTATCCTCAAATTTATTTTTTCAAAATTTCATTTTAAATCAAATAAATTTGAATTTATAATATATTTAGAATTTATCAGTTTGTGAACTATTTTATAGTTTCTAGTTTTATTCAAAACAAGATAGAATTTCGTAGATTGTTGTTAACATAAACTGTAATTCGCTATTAATCGTTCAATATAAATTGATAGTGAAAGGAGAGAAGCAGAACTTGAGATTGTAAATCTGTTGCAGGAGGCTGATTTAACAGAACTATTGAGTCATGAACTATTGAGTTAATAATTTTATAGTACTATTAATTCGGACTAATTCGACGAACTTAAAAACATTTTACTTTAAAAATGTTGGTTATTTTTGGATCAACCTGTATCAGCTACAAAATTTTGAGCTTTCCAAAGATTAAAAAATAACTTCTACTGTCTTTTACTTCCTTGTATGAAGTAAAAAGGAAGTATTGTAATCGCGAAAAATTTGGGGTATCATATTTCAACGAAAATATCGATATTGACCGCTATCCAATGCAGTTTAATGATGTTTTTGCGTGACATCCGCAAGTAAGGACAGAATAAAGGACTCTTTTTCCCCAAAAAAATTATAAAACTGATTTAAAATGAGTTCTAAAGAGAATTTTTCGTGGCGTCTGTGCGGGCGTACGTACGTACGTATCTCGCATAACTCAAAAACGAAGAACCTCAGAACGTTGAAATTTTGTATGTAGGACTGCTATAACATGTAGGTATTGTGGTTGCAATCGGTTATATATATCCACTTTGTCACTTGGCTTAGTGAGCTGTTTCTTTATTCTTATATGTTTGTAAATTGTACATTTTTTGCTTTAAAAATGATTGAATTACGTTGTTCTTATCTTCCGGTAAAGGTTTTATGGCTTTAGTAAATCCGCATGTTATATTTGTGGAGTTATAGTATTTGAATAGAACATGTGGCAACTATTAGAGTGTTCTTCAAATGATATTAATTTATATGCATTCTGAGCCATAATATGGACGAAATGTAACGCTGTTAAGTGAAGCTATCGCCAGTGTCGTTCTAATAAACAAATATAGTGGATTCTAAAGAGTACATTTATTATATTGTGGTTTATGCGCTATCGACAAAGCAGATTTAATTCAATCCAATAAGTTTAAATGAAATGCAAGAAAAAATGCGTATAATTTAATATTTCATGCAAGGAAGTCATGTGGTGTACACATCAGATTTTTTTAAAATAAGAAAGAAAAAATTTCTGCATCTTTTTTAAAAAATATGTTACAGTGTGAAACAGAAGAGCTCCTTCCTTCCACATTGTTGGAAAACATAGTTTCAAAGTTATGATTTTATTGCATCATAAGAAAATGTATGCCGTCACTTTTTTTTTTTTTTTTCCATTTCAGAAATTTTTATATATTTTTAGCAGAATTTTATCTTAAAATCTTATTTTTAATTTGTGTGTGTATGATAGGTAAAGTTTATTCTTTTACGGTATTTTAAATTTCGAACATCCCAAAAGGCATTCTTGATAAAAATATGAAAATTTCAAACGTTATAAAACGTTCTCTTCCCTTTCCTTTAAAATTAATTTTTTTTTAAATCTCGCTTATAGTGTTTGTTGCTACAGTCAAAATTTTGTTAGCGATTGCTTTAAAATAATATTTCCTGAAAGCTATTTATCTCAAATTTGTGTCCACATGCTCATTGTAGATTGGTGTAGAGATAGGTTTTTCAATAACAGATTCAGATTTCTTTCAAATTTAATAATGAAACAACTTTTCGCATATATCTTTGTTTAACGAACAAGCAAAAATCTCAGAATTTTTTTTATTTGCACAGGCAGATAGAGTGGGAGAAAAAATCTTTTAAATTAAGTTGATATGAAACTTTCAACATAATATATGAATTTTTTGCTGAATTTTAAGAAATTGCTTGATTTTTTTGTTTTTGATTTTGGTTTATTGAACATTTGGCGTAAGAGAATTGTTGGATGTTCTATTCAAAGACAATGATTTAAAAAGATGAAAATATATTAAGGTAAAAGAAGGTTTATTAAAATTTATAAAGTAACTTGTAAAGTTGCGCGCTTCCAACCTGCACGCAACAAAGTGGTGACTGCTGAAAACTGGAAATTAGACAGAGTCTTGAGAAGGATTTAAGTCCCTTTTTATTCAATTTTAGAAATTACAATTGCATGCTCTTGACGCTCACAAACTACGCAGACCCGGCGGTAAAATAAAAAATAAGAAACTAAAAGAGATACTAACAAGTCACTAACTACGAGGCTCTCTAAACGTAACTAACCTCACCGCGTTCTAAAGTACCGCTGATAATTCAGCAAACTCTGAAGATTACGTTGAAAGATTAACAATTTGCCTAGGCAAGAACACAGGCTGAAACGCGTGGTTCTTCAATTTCTGACTAAGTACCTCCGCGCTCATGAAGTAAGAAAAGCACACTTCGAACTCGTTTCCTTTCTATTTAACTCAGAATACTTCCGCTGATAATTTGAATCCTTGCGCGTTCTACTAAAAATTTACATACTCTGGCATTGGCAGTTCCAGGGGAAAGTAAGGCTTGACAGGAAAGATAGTTTAAACTTAAAATAAATGTTAGTTAAAATAAATATAAACCATACATTTGCCGCTGCCAGAATTTGGAAAACTTGGAAGCAGGTCCCTTAAACGAGCTGTTGTAAAGTTTCTACAATTCTGAACTAACTTTTAAGAGCCTCGTTTACATAAAAAAATCTTATGTCACAAAGGTATACTAAATTTCTGTAGATACTTATTTAAATCTCTCTTCTTATTGCAACTTTTCCTGGACTTCAGCAATCAATCTTGTTCTTTTCCTTCCAGCATCTGGAAGGAATAAGTATCAGTATCTTTCTAAATACATTATAATTTACACTTTCTTCACACTGAATAAGTTTTTGTTTTTAAACGATTCGTTTTCCTTGGTTACTGCTTAATTCACATTCATTCAAGTATTCAAACATGAATTTAACTTTACCCTGGCTCTCCACCATGTGTGGTGTCAAACGGGAATATTCGTGTTTTAGTATTGCAACACTTCCCCTAACCACAATGATTTGTTAGAATTCAACGACCAAATAGACACACCTTACTCGATATTCTAAAATTCGATGAGCTATTTTAACATTCTTAAAATTCAAGTGTAGGTGGAGAACCCTACAAAACACATTCATTCAAACTTCCCCCTCAATCATCTTTAGACATGCAGGCTTTCGCTCTAAAGCATGATTTTATCTACAGTTTAATACTTAACTTTGAATTCATTGCTTTTGAGCATTTACTTTTAGCATCTAAAATTTTATGCTTCTAGACTAAATTCTACTTTTATATAACTTTCAAGTATTTACGTATATTTACAAAATTATAATACATATGATTTTTACAATTTACCATAAAATGAATAAGAGAAAAATAAATTTTTACTTTACTCATTCTTCGCCAAGCTGGCGGCACTCAAACTATAGTTCTTATTAATACAAGAATACGAAGTTATTTTTATCTTTGGCCAAATTTTGGCTTTAACATAACAGAATTAGTCTTTCGACCAACAGAAACTGCTTGTTCTTAGATTTTATACTTAAAGAAAATAATACTTTTGCCTTAGCTAAATAAAGTAAAACAAAACTAAGTCTCAACCGAGACACATTGACTTCCGTCAAAACATAGAACTTCGTATTTACGCATAACATTTCGGAACAAAAGAAAAAAAAATATAGAAGATTTTAACTTATCTTTGAGTTTTCGATGATTGGAACTCCGTCATTCTTTTCTGGCAGAACTGCTCCCACGTTATAGGTTTCATGGACGTCAGTCTTCTCCTTAATGACCTCCGAGTGTCGTCCACGTTAATTTTTTTTTTCGTCCTCTGCATGCTGGCCTCTTGGAGTAGTAGTCGTCGGGTTGCTGTCTTTTCCGTTTTTTCCCTGGACGGCTGGTCTTGGCGTCCTCCGGTCTGGAGTCATGCTTGAATTTCTTCTGTTGGTGTTGGTCTTTTCGTTCCTCCTGCTGTCTTTTTATTTTCGGGAACGGCGGCCTTGTTTGCACCTGACTCTCTGGCCCTGAGAGCGTTCTCCTTGATGTATAATTTCTACTGAGATACGTTGTAAGTGGTGTTTTCCTCTTTACCAAGGTTTCTTTACGCGGCGGCTTTGCTTTCTTGTTTTTCTTAAATGCTGGAGTCTGAAAGTTTTCGTTTCTTTTTTTCGGTACCGTCGCATGGGTTGTAGAAGGGCTAGGTTTCTCTTCAGTTCTCTGCTTCTTGGGTGGTGGAACGGGTGACGTTATTTCTGGACCTTCTACTTCTTTTACGCTTGAGTCCTGCAAGAAACTTTTAAGGATTTCAAAATCCATTTTGATTATAATATTTTTTCACCTGGTCGGGACTTGCTTTACAGATTTCCCCTCTCTCGTTCTTAAGGTACAATACGACTCCTTTGATTTCCTGAATTACATAGGGGCCTTCAAAGTTTGGAGCTAACTTTGCAGTAAAATTGTCTGGGGCACTTGATAAAGAAAATTTCCGCTTCAACACTTTATCCCCAACTTTAAAATCTGCTTCACGGCGTTTTCTATCATAATACACTTTTTGCTTATTTCTTGCCGTATCCGAGCTTTTAAGCGCCTGATCAATAAGTTTTTGCACATCTTTCTGTTTAAACTCTTGCTCTCTTTGTTGCACAAAGAATAATTTATCTAAAGGTGTAATTAACTTTTGGCCTAAAAATAATTCTGCTGGGGTTTTTCCCGTAGTATCGTGATTTGCCGTTCTTAAAGTATAAGGTAACTCATTTATGTAGCCATCCCAGCGCTTGTGATGTGTGCTAACGTAACTGCGAATTATTTTTACAATGTTTTTATTAACGTTTTCTGCTATGTTAGCCTGTGGTCTATACGGAACCATTTTGATATGGCGTATGCCAAGTCCAGTGCATATGTTTTTAAATATTTGACTAATGAATTGTTTACCGTTATCGCTAATGACTTTTATCGGTGCACCGTATTTTAAAATGTATCTGTGTAAGAATGCATCTGCGACTGTTTTGGCTGACGCGCGTTTAAGTGGAACAATTTCTGTCCATTTTAAAAAATGATCTACAATTACTAAAAGAAAACGATTTTTATTTAACTCACTCTGGGGGAAAGGACCAAGAAGATCTATGCCTAAAATTTCATTCGGAAATGTAGCGCGAATGCTATTTAAGTACCCGGCCGGGCTGTAATTAATATCATTTATTAACTGACATTGATTGCAGGACCTGACATACACTGTAAAAAAAAATCTGTAAGGTTACTAAGAAAACTCATGGAAACTGGGATGCCATGGGTTATTTGAGTAACAGCAACAGGTGTTTTCTTTGTAACTTTACAAGAGTTTTGCCTGTAATGGTTACAGATCTTTTTCTTGTAATATCACAGCATATAGTTATGTAAGTAGAACATATTTTTCTTATGTAAAATCCCAAACGATATATCTGTAATGGTTACAGATTATTTGCGTGTAATATTACATCAAATAATTATGTAAAAAGAACATGTTTTTCTCATGTAAGATCTCAACAGATATATCTGTAACCATTACAGGTTATTTGCTTGTATTATTACAGCACGTTATTATGTGAGTACAAGATACTTTTCTTACGTAAAATTCCAATGGTTGTATCTGTAAAGGTTTCAGATTATTTCCTTCTAATATCTCATTAAGTAATTATATGTGTGTAGAATATATTTTTCATAGATGAAATACTAAAGGATATGTCTATAAAAGTAATAGATTTTTGGTCTAAAATAATGCTTATTATAATAAAATACATTGAAATGCATATAAAGCAATGATATCTGTAGGTATATATATCATTTTGATTAATAATCGATTTGAGCTTAATTTGATAATTAAGTTCAAATTGATATGCTACTCCTTACATTAAATTACATGTATATCCTTTACATAAAATAATGGAAAGTCATCTGGAATTTATATTTGGCCTGTAAAATAGCTGGGGGGAAAAAAAAAAAAAAAAAAAAAAGGTATGTTTTATTTGCGTGTTTTAGTGTCAATTATTAAGATATGTTCTAGAACTTTCTTTTTAGTAATTTTAGTTAAAATAGACACATGTTCCTTTAGATTTAACTTATATGAGTAAACGTGTTGCATGTTGATATGATCATATTATTACAATAAAAGACATTTTGTGAAATATTTCTATGAAGAACTCAGAACAGCTGTTCTTTATGTTTCAAAAATATTATATTCTCTCCTTCTAAAAAATGACATTTTCAGTAAATTAAAGAATTCAACATAGCAATGAACTTTATTTTGTGACTACAAGGAATTCAAAATTTTGTTCATAAGCTTGAATTACAACGTCCAACTAACCTTTTTATTCTTATCTGCACTCAGTGTTTGACAACAGTCTGCTATTGTTTGAAGTAATAGATGGCAACTGCATAACGTTTTTACCCTACCTTCAAATAATTTCCTTTGAATTAACAGATAGAAGTCTTTCATTAAAAACCTAATATCATGCTTTTTGAATAAGCATAAAACTTCACCAACTGACCTTAATTTTTAAAGCCTTGCTTCCATTAAAATTCTTGATGCTTAATACAATTATGCCTTTAACAAATTTGTTTCAAAAATTAATACTTCAGTTTAACTTAAAATTTAATTCATTTTAATTTTACCTATAATTTTTTACAAATGTGATATGTAATAAAACTTTAAGCTTAATAGTTACCATTTAGAAAGTGATACTAAAAAGTATTCTTAGTTATTATAAATTTCGAGATTTGCATACAAAATTGTGAAATATACATGTGACAACAGAAAACAAACTTTATGCTCTCTCTCTCTATATATATTACAGCATGTTAATTATGAAGTTTATTGAATTCATAATTTTATTGTGAAACATTATGAAGCAAATAATATGCTAATTAAAATACAGAAGTAAAAATAATTTATTACTTAATTCATAAACTTTACATAAAACCTTAAAAAAAGAATTAATTAAAAAATAACACAATATAACATTTCATAAAAATTCGTTTCGACTGCTTGGAAAAAATGAATGGTTTTTCCCCTTCTTTGTAAACCATGTCTCCTAAATAAAGAAAAAAACATTTCTTTTAAAATCATAATCATGCTCTTAAAAAGCTTATAAAAATTATTTTAATAGATGTTTTAAACATGTGCTCATATAACACTTTTAATCATATTTCTTTATAATATCTTAAGTAATCAGGAACAGCTTAAATACTTTAAAAAATTGCATTACAGTGAACCGTCTCATTACTACAAGCTACCTCAGTCAATCACTTTTTAAATTTAACCAGCATTCCTCATAAAATAACTAATTAGTAAACATAACTTCTCTAAGATGCCTAATATCATTAAAGATCAAAATCTTCAGGAATCACGCATAGCTAGCTTAGAGAAGGTTCATTGTACAAAAACAGCCAATATGCAAATCTTTTCATAAATGAAGCCACCATAGTTATTAAATATAATATACAGTATACTTATATTCAGAATTCAGAACTTGAATAAATTTCTCGAACTGTTTTAGCATTCGAAAAATATTATATTTATTACCTTAAATTTCTAAAACAATATTACATATTGGTCCAAATGAATCACAGGGACTCGGACAACATTTTCCCCCAAGCTTTCTTTTAGCAACAGGATTCTGAAATTGTTTTAATGATTTAGGTAATGGTCTCTCTTAAGGCGCTCACAAAACAAGTTACCCTAAATTTTTCGTCAAATTAGTCGGTATTCTCGACACAGCAATTATAGGACTTCAACAGCGGAACTTTGTAACTGAAGAAGAAATTATGGCTGTTTATAGAATTAAAGAGAAAGTATTATCACGTAAAACGAAGCAACTTAAACAACTTACATTGAAAGAAATGTTTAATAAAGTAAACAAATAAATATTAAGTTTTTTTTTTTTTTTTTTTTTTTTTTTGTAAATTTTGATACCCTTTAGATCATAATTGTTCTTTATTTCATAAATTACGGTTTCATATTTTTAATTTTAAAATTTCTGCATGCCATCTTACCAGATTTAAACTGATGATCTGTAATCCGGAAAAATTGATAATCCGGAATCGCCGAAGTCCCGACGAGTCCGGATTAACGACTTTTGACTGTACTAACAAAACCAAACATCATATTCCCATTCTGCACAGTATAAAAATTCTTCTGCAAAACTGCAAAAATTACCAACACTTTGGCTTATAACTTTCAAATTCACTCCTTTGTTTGCATTTAGAATTTATAACTTTAATTTTCCACAGAAATTTGTTTTTGATTTTAAAAAATTTCACTGACATAATTTCATTCACTTCAGCATATATTAATAGATGCAGAAGGTTTTTGTACCTTACATAATTTTAAATCTTATGTAACCTAACGTAATTAATAACAAAATCAAAACGTAGATCAGAAACTGCATAAAATTTAATAAATAATTTCTACTAGTGTCACACGAAATGCTATGAAATTAATCAATAAAATGAGATAAAATATATAGAATTAATATTGCACATGTGTGAAGCTGGAAGTTTTACGTTAAATACTTTTTTTAATTAAGTATTTTTAAAAATGACTCCTTAGAGCATGGGACCTTTCGTAATTAGAACTTGCAAATCCACTTCGCTAGTCTTTCATAACATTGCTTTTCTTTTATTAACAAGAAATATTGCATTCAGTTATTTAATTTAAGATTTCCAAAAATAATGCTACTGAAAGGCATGAATACTTACTTAAATTTGAAATTAATTTAGTTGACTTAAAATAATATTTAAAAAAATAAATCTTCATATATACGTCTAACAATCAGACCTCATTAATTTTCTTTTATTTGAACAATATCTGAATTCTGCATTAGTTTGGACTAGTAAATCATTGGACAATTAAATACCAAGCTATAAGAGAACTAATGTAGTTTACAAATGCACTGAATTTTATTTCCTGCATTAACTTTCAAAGAAAGTAAAATTTTCTGCATATTTGCATCATTTGGATTGATAGAATATGGCAAAGCATGCAAAGGCTATCAGTCTAAAGGGAAGTATATATTCATGGACGGCTTTGTAAGGAAAAGTAACTTGCATTTCCATTTATTCATGTGTGAGTATATATATATATATATTTAAAGTTGTTAATCCTAAAATCAATGCTTCATTAAAAATTTATTATTATTTTATTTTTAATACTAACATACAGATACAAAATTGTGTTAATTTCCAATACACAATCATAATTTATTTAAAAAAAACTTATTTTATGATTTATATATTATATTACATGAATAAGTGTGTGTGATCATGGCAAAGCCTCGAGGGCTATCTGCCTAAGGGGAGGGATGCCTTCGTGGAGGTCTTTCTAAGGGAAACTGGCTCGTATACACGTTACACATGGGGAAAACCACGAAAACGCCCATGCAGCCAGCCCGTTCGCGGGATTCGAACCTCGGACCGAACTACCAGTGTTCAGCGACTTTACCGCTCGGCCGCTGGTGGGCCATTACATGAATAAGAGAAACATTTGTCAAGAAATATATTAAACTTGTATTAGCAGATTCATGCTATCCTAGTAACAAGACTATCATACTTCAAAACTGTATTAAAATTGGGAAAAATAAAATCAACCTAAATTCTACATTAAATGTTTAAAAACTTATAAGTATGCAATGGTAGTTATATATACAATATAATAAATTTTGTAACTTATAAAATATTAATGGAATATTTTTGGAAATAATGTACAAAATTTTAGTTTTCTTTTATAACTAGTTTAACGAATTTTTAGAAAAATATTTTAGGTCATTTCCATCTTTTCCCTGTTGATATTGGTATATTAAAATATATGGAATAATTAAGTTGCATCTAGTTAGTAAACCAAAACATTACGAAAAGTATGATGCGACATATTTTTAATCAATATAATTACTTCATTTTGGAATTATAACATATTCGTAAGAAATTAATACCATTGAAAAAATAATATTGTTACACTAAAGAATAAACGAGATTCTCGACCGCATTGTTCAAGTTTTTGTAATTTTACTTCATAACACACTCGTATATAAACATATCAGACTGAATTATAAACCAAGTATAATTAATTAGGTAATCCTAGAAAAAAAAATAAAATAAATAAACTAAACCTAGTAAGAAAAAAAAAATATATATATATATATATATATATATATATATATATACATTACATTCATAATTCTAAATGTTTACATAAACTTTTCTCGCAAGGCCTGCCGGGAAAAAGATGTCAAACGTTCTTTGGTCAGACGATTGCAAACGAACGCTAACATGATTAATTTTGTTTTCAACAACCACATTACCCTTTCAATTAAATACCACAACAGTGATTAAATTTTGGAATAATTAGTTATAAATAATAATACGGGCAATTTAAGGCGTAATTTATCGGATGCGCAATGACAAAATACTACTATTAGATCTGCATTTGGAATAAATATTCTGCACTCTTTCAACTCATTACGAACACTGATATTAATTAATCGCAAAGCTTAAACGTTTAAATACTTACTCACTACATATAACAGTGCAAAGTGCATGAGAATAATCTGCATAAAATGAACAAAAAATATTTCAAACGTAATTGTAAACATTTTCTTACTTACCTGCGCTATACAACCAACATGCATTCAGCCATGTTTTTTTCTGCAACTAGCTTTCAAACACTTTTCTTCTGATTGGCTGATTTCCAGTCAGTCACGTGATTCTTCCGCGCGGCTACTGAAACATTATCTGTAATGTTACAGGCAAATTAGCTGTACCAGCCACAGTTTGCTTTCAACCTGTTAGAATTACAGGAAATTCTTGTGTAACTTTTTGATTTCTGTAACTTTACAAAACTTTTGCCTGTAAAGAGCGAACTTTTTTTTTACAGTGTACGCAGTTACTATTTTGTATAATTGCGGGAAATATACCGCCTCGCGTACCCTTTTTAAAGTCTTTCTGACCCCTAAATGACCCGCTGTTTTCGCGTCGTGTAATTCCTTCAAAATGCTTAATCGAAGCGAGGCTGGGATGACTGGTTTGTACTCAAGATTTTTCATTTGTTGTTTTCGTATAAAATAATAAATTATCTATTATTTCATAGTTTTCTGCTCTATTTCTTATCGCATCGATATCTGTGTGCTCAAAGCTTTCGGGGTCTTTCAAATATGCATAGATATTTCCAAATTCAGGATCAGCTTTCAGTTCAGTAATAATCGTATCTCTAGAATCTAAAATTTTTGAAGTCAACACAGCGCATTTAAGTTCATTTCCTTCATCGTCCAGTTTTATACGAGAAATTGCGTCAGCTACATTGTTTTCCTTACCCGGTTTATATTTTATTCTGATATTATATTCTTGGAGTTTTAAAGCCCATCTTATTAACCTGGGCGTTAGGTTTTTCCCCGAGTAAAGTCTACCAACAGCCGCATGATCCGAAAAGACTGTTACTGGCGCTTTGCCGAAATAAACTCGAAATTTGTGTACAGCCATTAATACGGCTAATGTTTCTCTCTCTGTAGCTGTATAATTCCTTTGTGTGTGATTCAACGTTTTACTAAAAAATGCCAAAGGAGGGCTATTTTGCATAAGAACCGCACCCACAACATAGTCCGACGCATCTGCTGCAATTTCCAGGTTTTCGTCCCCCTCCGGGAATTTCAAAACAGGCGCATTGATGAGCGCTTCTTTTAATCTTTCAAATGCGGTATTTGCTTCCGCTGTCCACGTGAATTTACTTTACTTTCTTTTAATTACTAACAGGGGTTCAACAATATTAGCGAAATCTTTTATGAATGACCGATAATAAGAACATAACCCAAGGAAAGAAGAAAGTTTCTTGGCGGTGTTGGGAGGTGGGAAATTCTTGATTGCTTTTATTTTTGAATCTTGAGTTTCTATACCCTTTTGCGAAATTTTATAACCCAGATATTTAAGTTCTTTAGTTGCGAACTTGCATTTTGAGGCGTTAATTGTAAGACCGGCCTCTTTTAATAATTTAAAAACTTCTTCTAGATCTTTAATATGTTGTTCCAACGTACTACTAGTTATAATTATATCATCTAGATAGATTAAAGTCGATTTTCCTAGGACAGGCTTTAGAACAATGTCCATAGCTCTCTGGAATGTTGATGGGGCCCCACACAGCCCAAAGGGCATGCGTAAAAATGCATAAGTGCCGATTTTGTTATAAACGCGGTTTTATGTATGTCTTCGGGTCTCATAGCTATTTGATAGTAGCCAGACGTTAAGTCCAAAGTAGTCATGTATCTAGTAGATTTAATCTTTCTAATAATTTCCTCTATAACCGGCAAAGGGTAAACTGGGAATTTAGTAATACTATTCAGTTTTCTGTAATCGATAGCAAACCTCCAAGCCCTTTTATCCGACGGAGGAAACTCGTTCTTTTTCCTACATAGTACGACTGGACTCGCTTACTCACTATTTATGGGCGTTATTATTTTGTTCTTTAACATTTCCTGAATATGTTCTTCTATAATTAGGTCTTTCTGTTTATCATAGCGATAAGGTTTAGTCCTACAAGGTTTGTCGGCAGTTAACTGTATTTGATGCGTAACTATTTGACAGCTACCAGGCCGGTCTGAAAACAAGTTTGAAAAAGTACTCACCACTTGCTGGATGGCTTGACTTTCATGGTCATTCAAATGGCTAAGGTCAACTTGCGGTTGTTCCACTGGTTCCACCACCCTCTGGTCCATCTCCAGCACAATAGAACTGTCCTGAAAATTCAATTTGACCCTCGCGGCCCTTAAAAACTCCATACCTAAAATAAGTGTATTTTGCAGATTTTTTACTACAAAAATTAATACTTTGAGGCTTTCATCTTTTACCTGTATGTTTAATGATAATTTCCCGATGCAGTGACAGGTTTTTCCTTGCGCCGCTATAATTTCTGTGTTTTTGTTTTTAAATAATCGTAACCTATAAAAATTCTTCTTGAAAAATGTATTACAGTAAGACCCCCGCTTAACGCTGTTTCGGTTTAGCGCTCTTTTATTTCAACCTCGGGATTTCCCGAAATTGCTCGCAGCATGAACTACGGGGATTCCTCGAAATTGTGCGCAGCGGTAGGTTTCCAAATAACATATCCGAAACAGTGTAGTTGTGTTTCTTGTTTGGTGCGGTGAGGTGCTGTACGGAAGCATTTTTATCATTTGAAACATTTGTTGACATTATTGTAAGCATAAATTTACATAATACTATAAGGATTAATACAGTGACAAATATTATGATCTTTAGTTTTTATCATGGGTGATAATAAAAAACAAGAAAAGAAAGCAACCAGAAAAAGCATTTCACTGGAAACTAAAAAGCAAGTGATTAAAGATTAGATTCTGGTGAGAGTCAATCTCAAATTAGTGCTGCATTGAATTTAGCAACTTCAACAATAAGGACAATTCTTAAGAATAAAGAAAAAATACTGTCATCGGCAACTGCAACTACGTCGAGCTCTGCAACTAAAATAATCGTAACCTATAATGTTATTACCCGTTCTAGTAATAACATTATAGAGGAAATGGAAAAACGATTGTCTGTATGGATTGACAACGAAATTGAACGCAATATGCCATTAAGCCAATCTATCATAATGCCTTCTTGACAAAAAGGCAGAAAATTGGAAACACAGAATAGACTGAATGATCTGACTGGCTTAGAATTTTATTTGTTTTTATAAATATATTTGTTTATATTGTTTTTATTTTTGTAAGAAATAAATGTTTGGGTTTTATTTTTATTAAAAAAACATTATTAAATTTAATACTTAACCAATTTTCTATCCATCTTCCCCTAACTCCATTATTTACATGTTAAGATAGCCTCGTTTAGCGCTGTTTCGCATTACGCTCTACTTTGATGGAACGGATCCCCCGCGTTAAGCAGGGTCTTACTGTACTCATAAAATTACCTTCTGCTCCTGTATCGATGAGGGCTTCTACTGGTACATCGCCAACCAGAACTTGTATAATTGGTAGATGTGAGTTCTTTACGATGACCGTATTTAAGTGTCTTTTTGAGGGTTTTTTTTAAAACTTCCGGGGTCTGGACCCTCGCTTTCACAGGCCCCTCTACTCGTTTCATGGAGGTAGGAACTTACTACCTCCATGACTCGTTTAAAGCTTTCCTTTCAACTTCTGCCTTCTGGGTACGCGGACGTTTGTTTTCGAATTTTTTTGGGGGGCCTTGACCTTCGAGGTTCGATGAGTTAGCTTGATAGCTCTTTCCCCCATAAGAGCGGTTTGCATTTCTGGCCTGCTCGTTTGAAGATTGCCTTCGGATGCTTTGAGAATACGATGCCCCTCTAGCTTTTTCCGCTATTCTGCGATTTTGAAACTTGACCGCCAATTCGAAGAGCTCCTGCAATGTGCTTGGGTTTCTAATTTCAAAGTAATCTTGAACAGCAGGTAGTAATCTTGGTAAGATTATTTCAATAATCTCCGCGTCGGGTTTCTTCCCATACAGCATATCCGTCAGCTTAATTTTTCGCAGAATAAAGTCCGTCAACTCTTCTATATTCCGTTGATAGAAACTATATAGTTCGGTTTCTAGCCTTGCTCGATCTTTCACTATGGGGAAGGCCTTTAATAACGATTTTTTGAAATTTTCAAATGTATATGTCTGGCTTCCGAATTCCCCTAATAAAAATTTGCCTATATTCTTCCACCATAGCGCGGCCTGTCCTCTTAATGCAGATGTGGCGATGACAACTTTTTGTCTTTCAGGCACAGTTTAGAGCTGAAAGTGATTGTCGAGGCTTTCTAGAAATATCGCCACCGAATTTTTTCCGTCGAAATTGACGTTTGGCTTGATTGACGCTCTCAAAGTCTGGACCAGGTATCCAAATCCTTCCAAATGGCTTGCCATTTCTTGTTGTTGTCCAGTAACTTCCATCCAATTTTCGGCCATTTCAGTTCGACAAGTGTTCGGGCGCCAATGTAAAGTTTGCGCGCTTCCAACCTGCACGCAACAAAGTGGTGACTGCTGAAACTGGAAATTAGACAGAGTCTTGAGAAGGGTTTAAGTCCCTTTTTATTCAACTTTAGAAATTACAATTGCGTGCTCTTGACGCTCACAAACTACGCCGACCCGGCGGTAAAATAAAAATAAGAAACTGAAAAGAGATAATAACAAGTGACTAACTACGAGGCTCTCTAAACGTAACTAACCTCACCGCGTTTTACAATACCGCTGATAATTCAGCAAACTCTGAATATTACGTTGAAAGATTAACAATTTGCCGAGGCAAGCACACAGGCCGAAACGCGTGGTTCTTCAATTTCTAACTAGCCACTTCCACACTCGTGAAGCAAGAAAGCACACCTTCGAACTCGTTTCCTTTCTATTTAACTCAGAATACTTCCGCTGATAAATTTGAATCCTTGCGCGTTCTACTAAAATTTACATACTCTGGCATTAGCAATTCCACGGAAAAGTAAGGCTTGACAGGAAAGATAGTTAAACTTAAAATAAATGTTAGTTAAAATAAATATAAGCCCTATAAACTAATAAACTAAAAAAATAATTATCGTGTAGTTTCATGAGAATAAGTGATTAAATACTTTTTTTCAAACGTTTATCTGCAGTTTTATATCAAGAATAACAAAAACTTTGGCTCCCAAATGAAAAATCTTTTAATCGAATTGCATGATCAAATATATAAGCCATTATCTTTATAACATTATGAAAGGCTTCCCTAGCTTTCCTTATTCCTGACAGAAAATTTCAGATAAATTTTGAAAAGAGAATTATTCTCTTGTTCTAATGAAAAAACTGTGCGATAAATTGTTTTATTAGTTTTAAATAAAAGATTATTTTCAAAAAAAAAAAAAAAAAAACTATTTTTTTCCCAAATGCGGCCAAAGTGTTTGTCCAGGCCTAGTATAAACCGTAAATCTTGATTTATGCCACCAGGAAATCATCGCCACTGATGAAACTTCTTTTATATCTTACTATCGACTTATATTAGTACGTCAGTTTCCATTTCAAGGCCTTCATTCTTGATGATGGTGAATAGGGGGTGGGAAAGTGGGCCATTCGGAGGGTGACCCAGATGGGGGATCACGCAAAAATAAAAATCATTTGTCGTATTCTTCAGATGTCACTCCCTCATGATTCACGTCCTGGTGTCATGCCCGCGCATTACGTATACAATAGGGGCGTCGCCAACTAATCTATCTGAACGAGGTTCTATAGTCACGAAGGGGTGGTTGAACTGAGGTTAGCTTTTCCGGACGTGAAAGGGTTCGGCAAACGCCAAGCGATATTTATTTGCGAAATGTAAATAGAGAAAAAAATCGTTTATACGGTCTGCTAGTCAAGTGCTTGGAAATTAAAAAAAAAAAAAAAAAAAAAAAAAATTACCCTGAAAAATTAAAAAAGACCTGCAATCTGCATTCAAAGCTTAGAAAAGAGGAAAATAATTTACCATTAAAAATTGGGGGATGAGGGATAAAAAATAAAATAAGTAACAAAAAATAATAATAATAAAATTTTAAAAAATTTAAGTTGAAAGGGTTCAGATTTTAACGATTGCCCAACAGGATTTGTTAAGTGTTTTTCACGCTCTCGCTGAGCTCTGAGCTTGCAGTCTACCGGTTTGCTGTTACACTCGTACCTAATAACGCATTTTTTTCTTTTCTTTCTTTCGTTTTTGTCTTGTCTTTAAGCTTAATTTTTAAGCATAATTTAATTTCCTACTTACGCCATGTACAATTCAATAGAAAAATTACAAAAATTTGAAAAGCAGCTTAGCAGTATATTTTTAGAATTCCTGAAGCAGCGTTAAGAGTTGGCATACAATTTTCTGTTTTTTTTTTTTTTTTTTTTTTTTTTTCCATTGTTGTTTCAATTCACCGTATCAATGTTCAATTTTCTTACTAAGAGGGTTTTTTACAATTCTTTTTATCTTTTTATTATTAACGTTTTATGCGTTTGCTTTATTTATCAAACATCACATTCTTGGCGCTTACTCCACATAAAATTCGATTCAACAGCAAAATGACGAAATATTTTTAAAAAGCCTATTCTTAGAATTTCTGTTAGACAGTCTCCCATTATTGCCACTACTAACTTTCAGATCGCTGAGTTTGTTAATCAAAAATTCATTAAAGTTGTACAAAATTAGAAATATAAAATTCAGAATTCGGACTTCCAGGCGTTCATGTTCGGGTAGAGGATATTCAAAATTTGATGTACCGTCGATTGATGCCATATGCACCGTCGATTTTTCACAATGAGAGGAATATACATACATACATGCATGCAGATTCTTCTTCATTTAATTTCTTTAAAAATAATATTCGGTGGCAACAATTTGCCACCGAATATTATTTTTATTATATTTAAAGTCATACAGTCGTTTATAGTGGACGACGCAAAATCCCGTTGCGAGACTAACAGCCTATTCGGGCTAACGCCCTCTTGGGCTAATAATAAAAATATAAAATATAAATTAAAAAATCTTGATGATTCAATGGAACTGAAACTAATCAATCTAGATCAGAGTTTCTTAAACAGTGGGGGGGGGATCGCAAGACCTGTAGCAGGGGGAACGCCAAAAATTTTAGAAGTTTTGATATTTCTCTAACTTAACTTCTTAACTTTCTCTATAACAATTTTGCAATTATCAAACATTTTTACACTATGTATCTGAAAATAGATAAAGATAGATAAAGACAATACAGACAAAGAAAAAAGGGAAACGTTTCGACGTTTTTTTTTTTTTTTTTTATAATATAAACTTGCTTTTATCTTACTTGCTTTGCACGTGACGCTGTCATTTCGTCTATTACTTATTTAAAATGTTCACATTGTTCTATGTCTTAAAATTAGAAATTAAAGTTAATGACCTAAAACTGCAATAGTATATTACAGCAGAAGTGAAAAAATTGACAGTTTCACTCACGCGTGTGTCGGATTTGCGCAATGTTTATGGGGTCCCACAAAACGTTTGTAAATATTATGAGGTCTTGGGATCGCGAAAAAATCTGATAAAAAGGGAACACGACTGAAAAAAGTTTAAGAAGCCTGCTCATTATCAGAGTTTTCATTGAAAAGATATATATATAAATTGATATATACATATATTCATAGCAAAACTTATTTTGCATAAGGGAATTAATATGGTTAAATATTGTTGAACAACAATACACAATTTTACTGTTTAATATAATTTAGAATTTAGAATTTTTACTCAAATTTCAAGTCAGTTTAATGATTGAAAGTTCAAAATTATGCTGTTATTCTGCGATAAAATTTTTTATTAATTTTTTTTTTCCTTTTAAAATGCTTTGACTTCATTTAAAACTGAAGTAACATTAGCTCATTTTTCAGATGTAGCAATAAAAATAAAATGAAAAATCTGAAAGGGTTCAGATTTTAACGATCAAAAGGTCAAAAGATCTTTTTAAAGTTGAATATGGTTTATCAGTTTATCACTAGAGATTATCGATATCGATAGTCCAGGTGAAATAGCGAATCTTTTTGTAGGGTACTATGAATGTATACATTTAGACTAACATGGCGATGTTATGTATTTTCTGTATATTTAAAAATTGAAAAAATATATAATGTAATTTTATATAAATACTTAATGCTTTTTATTATTTATATCATGAACTAAATACATTTTTATTTAAATCAACCAGATTAAAAAGTAAAAAGTAAAACTTTTAAGAACTGCATCTATTGCTTACGTTATTCCGAATGGCAACAGATTCGAATGCAAAATGAAAGAACGCAAAATCGTGTTTGGAGATTAATAGCCCTTTCGGGCTAATAGCTCTTTTAGGATTTGGGGTAAGGAATAAAAATCTTTATATGTAACGAACAAAAAATATAGAAATATAGTACAGGTATTTCTCTTATAACACGGCAAATAGATTTTTAGAAAATACCGTGTAACGTGGAGCCATGTTATGCGAGACTGATAACCAATCAAAAATAGAAGGATTCGTTCTAAAAGCTTCTTAAAAAAATATATTTTATAATGGTTCTCAATGTTGCTTCATTGTAGACTTTTTGTAACGTCAGGTTTCTTTCCTCCTTTTAACGAATGATTCCAAACTTGTATTTGCATCCCCAAAGAAATAAATTTACTTTTGAAAGTTGTTTTCTAACTTTCAGACATTGTTTGGGATTGAACTATAATTTCGCAATCATTACTCCTTATATAATTTATGCAGTCTACCAACCGAACACTTGGAATACAAGATACATATTGTGTAAATGATAGGTACGACTCCATTTCAAAAGAATTTCGATATGAGAGAATGCGGATATTTCATCAATTTATTTTAGTGTATAAATAAATATCTTGTCATTGTGTACTTACTACACATAACTGCATAGTACGCAAATTTTATAAATATTTAGTGTACAAATCTTGTTACTGAAATATGTGCATACATAAAGTTTCGTAAGAGGGTTTGCACACTTTCATTAGTGTGCTAGAATGAAACTGTGTTGGCATGCCGTATATACATGGGTTTTCGCAATTTCCTTAGTTGTAGGAAACCGTGTTGTAAAACCTATATATATAATGTCCTATAAATATTATATCATACATGTACATGCAAGATATGTATGTAAGGTATAAAATTTGAAGGAAATTAAATTTTATTATTTATTAACAGATCAAATTAATTAATTATTATTTTATTAATTAATTATTAACAAATTAAATTTAATTGGAACAAATTACTAACTAACTGGCAATAGCCTGCAGAATCATTAGGATTTCTTTGAAGCAGGGGACGTGAAGTATGCGCATAGATCCGCATTACTACGAGCTTTTATCTAATCATCATTCAAACCATGGAACCAAACTTATTAAATAACCAGCTACTTGATGAGCATGCTCCTGTCAGTAGACACCTGCGTAACAAATAGACACCTGTCCTACCTAACAGGCAGGACAGGTAACTTTGTCGTTCACATTTCAAACACATATTATACCTGACGAGCTAGTTTAGCTGGCGTCCCATAGGGATCCTTATTAGGTCCCACATTATTTAATATTTATGTGATCGACATTCCTTGCACACCCAACACTGTCATAGCAATGTACGCTGATGGCACAGCAATCATTGCACAAAACGCATTTCTTAGTCCAGTCATTCAACACCTTCAAAACCACGTTCATGCATTGGATATTTGTCTAAACAAATGGACAATTCAAATCAAGGTTGATAAGACTGTAGCAGTTATGTTCAAAAGAAAGAAGTACATCGACAAAGATCTGCAATTTTACGGAACTATTCTCCCGTGGGCAAAGCAAGTCACTTATTTTGGGGTGATCTTCACAAAGTCTCTCACATGATGTTCACACATAAATGCTATAGTTCAGAAGTTTCGAGTACGTAAAGCTAAACCCTTAAGTGTTAGAAAATTCTATCTATACATAACAAGTTACTCATTTATAAATCCATTTTTCGACCTCTGCTTTGTTACGATTCTCTGGTCTGGGCATCCTTCTGTAGATCAAATAGCAAACAATTACAAACGAGGCAGAACTCTGTTCTAGGTCAAATTGCCGACGCACCATGGTATTTTCGGAATAATACTATTCATGAAGAACTGAATATGGTTCATCTCCGGGCATTTTATTACCATTTGGAAAATTCATGTTAAGATGAGAAATATCTATGTTTCTGAAATTAGAATTTGCAACTAATACATATTTTGCATATTTAAAAAGTGAAAATATACAATGTAATTTTAACAGTTTTGAATATCTTTAATTAGATATATCATAAACTAAATGTCTTTTTATTTAAGCTAATCCGATTAAAATAAAAAAAAATATTCTTAAGAACTGCATCCATTGTTTTTAAATAGTTTGACAGATAGATAAATATGAAAGAATAGGACCTTACGTTTTTCCGAATAGCAGCAGACTGGAATGAGAAGTGAGACAACGTAAAATCGTATATCGAGACTAATATCCCTTTTGGTCTAATAAC
Organism: Stegodyphus dumicola; assembly: GCF_044657685.1. Lineage (NCBI taxonomy): Eukaryota > Metazoa > Arthropoda > Arachnida > Araneae > Eresidae > Stegodyphus > Stegodyphus dumicola. Next base: position 195,518,547 of record NC_140773.1, read on the forward strand.
TTTGAATATTAATAATGGTATTGAAAATCTCCGATAGCTATGTTGAATAAGGTAGCCACATCTACAGAAGTTATTAAAATCATCTTTGATTGTGCATGGTAGTCTTACGGAGGTATCACTGTATTTAGCTAAACTTCCAGTGCTATTAATAGGGATTTATAATGAAAGATATTATTTTATTGACAATAATAATTTTGAAAATAAAATAACACATTTCTTTCAAAATTGATTATCCGCCGTTCAGTACTATAATCTGAACGACAACAGATCGTGCAACACATAGCACCTTATAAATGTTTATTTTTTCAGAAAAGAAATCATTCTTTAGATAATTTTCTGTTTTGGTAGAAATTATGAGAATTCAAATTCTACCTTGGAGGCTTTGCTTCATGAAACCAATCCTTGTTCTCGAACGCAGTACCCAACAGGGAAAGTCTCTATCTTATTGAATAATCGATTTCGGATTAGAATCGATAGATACATTGCCCAACTCTGTAAGCCTGCATGGAGAACAACAGTTCCGCTGGTGGGTTATACAAATGCTTTCGTTGCCTTTATCTGCTTCAAAATGTTTCAGAAAGTATTCAAATGCATAAGTCGTTATGCATTGTTTTATTTAGTTTCGAAAGTGGTATGTTACTAGCGCCACCTGGTGACAAAATTCCGCTCCTTTAAGATATTTAGGCTGTGGTTGGAAGAAAATAAAAAGTATTTAGCGAAAAAATTAAAAAGGTAATACTGTAATAATTAATTTGCAGAATAGTTTTAAGATGCAAAAATTTTAAGATACAATTTTAAGAATACAAATTTTAAGATACAGATTAAAAACTGTAAATTTCTAGAAAGTTACATAAATACGCGAGTTAAATAAATAAGGCAAAATAAAATACCATCAGATGATGGCTTCAGAAGCATTTTTTATTATGATGGCTTAGATGCTTATAAAACTTGCCAGCTAGACAGATTAGAAACTATAACATATAAGTATACTATGAAATATGATATGAAGATAAAAATTATTAAATATGTCTATTTTTTAAAAATCATTCTGTTTGTTATACTAGGAGAAAATCTATTTTTTTTTTTTTTTTTTTTTTTAAACACAAATTATAGATTTTAAGTTGCAAAGCTGATCGCAGCTCTCAGAAGTGGCAATTTGCCGGGATTTAGTAGTTGATAAATGCTATAGTAGCGTAACGTAAAGATACATATTAAACTACGAAATTATTCCTTGTTTTATATTCTTTTCTTCTTGGAGGTAAAATAAATTTTCTCTCCAAATTTCAGTTAACTTTGTTTTGGCTCCCTAATTCTTATATAGTCTGTTTGTTTGTGGCATTATTTCTTCCGGAACGGCGAGGAGTTGAGTTTCAAGAGTAGTACCCCCGGATTCTAAAAATTCGTGCGAAGCCATTTTGACCATTGTCGTACAACTTTAATCAGCCGAGATATGAATTAGAAACTCTGAAAACGCTAATTTTCGGCCTCATTTTTCCGAGTGGCAACAGTCTCGCACGGTGGAGATAAAAATATCCTTTATTTCGAAAAGTGTTGCCACTGCTCGCTTATAAATCATGGAGTTTGTTAATCAAAAATTTGCAAGTTTTGCAAAATATGAAATAAAAATAACATTGCCAAACATTAAACATATTATTATTATATAAGGTCATATTTTGACGTTGAAGAAAGCCCGCGATTGCATGTGACGTCACTCTATGTCGAAAATTGTTAATCAATGTCAGCATTTTATATAAATAGCTGCTGTTGGCAACCTTTTTGTTTCAGGTTACTATAATTGACGCGATATATTATTCCCTGTTAATTCTTTTATTAATATTAAGAAAATTTTTTTATATTACATTAAATTTAAATCATGACGTCATGGGTGTCAAAGTTAAAGTGTGTGAAAAGTTTTTGTTTCCAGGTTCGACAATAAAAATATTATTTATGAATTGGTTTTGCTTGGAAAGAATGAGCTAATTTTTTTCGTATTGAAATGTTTTCACATTACAAATTTTGCTTTGGCTGCAGCCCGCTCATCTGACGGACTTGCTTGCTAGTGTAATTTATTATTTACACAAAATATTTTACAACACATAGCTGACTGATTATGCACACTTAAAGCATTAGCATAAAGAAATGTTTCTTTTACTAGAATAAATAATTGAAACGAACATTCTCAGAAATTTATCAGGTACACATTTTTCGCCTAAAAGTAGGCTGACTATACAGTTTTTGACATTTGCAGGCAATTCCATCGTTTTGATAAGTTTATCAGTTTTATCCTACATTTAATAAAAGTCATAAATATGCTTGTTTTTTCATTTGCAATTTATTGTTCAGAAATTTTGTCAGCGACTAATTTTTGTTTCTGTCGTAATTACCAAAAGAAACCAAGTATGAAGAAAAATTGTAATATTTTCTAAGACCACCTCCAAAGGTTGCAGATGACATAGTTGAGTTAGTTTTCAGTAAAGGTGGTCATTTCACTGCAGACGTGAGATTCACTCACTACCAGTATTTAATAGCAAGACCCGTCAAAATAGCCCAAGCCATAAGAGACCCAGACAGAACAAACAAAGGCTAAATATTTCATGCAAAAACAGCTCCGACAAAATGGCTTTCAGGCTAGTGATATTTATAACTTTTACATAGCAATACATCAAATGTCAGGTATAATAAAAGAGAAAATAAGTACTATTACAGGTAATACGTTACAATGGTCCACACCAAGTATTAAAATAATTATTTTTAGGGAGATAATCTAATATATTGTTGCGTTCTTACAGGTTCGTGGATTTGGAGTGATTGATGACAACACTTGATGAAGTATTAAAACACAATTTATTTGTCTTATAGGTACCACTAACACATTTTCATGTACCTATATTTTATTAAATTTGAAGCAAATAATTGCAGTTGTTACAATTTTTCTGTATACTAAGTGGAAAATCAATTATTTTAAGTATTAAAATTAGTACGGTATGTTTATAAACGTTCAGTGATGTTATAGCTAACATGCAGACAACACCAGTTAAAATGTAGCAATATTAAATGAAAGTTTCCCTATTGCAGCGGCCATGATAAGTCGTGACGTCATACCATGGCGTATCGTAGCTTCATTTTCATTGCACGGGACCATACGGAGAAAGCTTACTCTATTTATTCTACCTTTGTTGGTTTACAGCGGCTGAACGCAAAATGCCGTTTCGAGACTAATATTCCATTCAGTACTGACGTCCCTTTTGGGCTAATAAAAAATACATAACGCTACAAGGTTACAAAAGAACCAAAATATGATATAATAAGCACAATTATTTACATATTGTTACGAAATGAACAAGCGCGGTAAGATGGCTTCCCCGCAAAGAAGTTTTAGGGTTGCCATAAAATGGCAAAGGAATGCAAAATTGCCACATTTGGCGAAAAATCTCCCATTTGGCGACAAAATCGGCAATATACAATGAACGGATGGAGAACCTTCTGGAACGAATTCTTACCGGTTTAGCCCAGAATGTTCTCAAACGCAAGCCGAAAGCTATATAAACTCTGCTGGTCCGCAGTCAGTTAGTGTGTGTCTCGTCTAGCGAGCTGATAGTCAGTCATTGAGCGAGTGTCTCGAAGTCCAGCGCCGAGTTGGTCGTCCATCGAGAGAGTCTTTTAGTGTATCGCGCATTAGTGCATCGTCAAGTTTTGTCTATCTGAGACAAACTGTGCTGAGTCGAGAGCTATAATCTTGTGTATCGTCTAGTACATCGCGAGTTGTAGCGTGGAGAGTCTCGAGAGTGACCAAGCAAAGTCGGAAGCTGTACTCTGGTGCTTTGCAGTGAAGCTGTCTCCACCGTTATTGCCTGACAGTGTGAAGGCTGTGTCGCTGAACGTGTCAGCGTGTTTATAACAGTTCGACGACTGTAAAAGTGATTTTGGAGCTGTCTGATTAATATTGGTAAATAAAAGTGTGTTTCGATACTTCATCAAGTGTCGTCGTTATTCACTCAAATCTACGAACCCCGTACGAACGTGAAGGAAGAAAATAACGTAGCAATATATTTACAATAATATTTTCTTTAGAATAATATATAATCAAAGGAATTGTGACTCTAAAAATTTTTCTAGTTGTGACACAACACTGTATTAAGAAATTTGAAAAGTTTTATTATAAGGTTTGGTTTTGGTTTGGTTACGTTTATGTGAATACGACAAAGCCTCGAGGGCTATCTGCCTAAGGGGAGGAATGCCTTCGTGGAGGATTTTCTAAGGAAAACTTGCTCGTTTATAAGTTATACCTGGGGAAAACCACGAAAGCGCCCATGCAGCTAGCCTGTTCGCAAAATTCGAACCTCGGACTGAAATACCAGTGTTAAACGACTTTTCCGCTCGGCTGCTGGTGGGCCTTTATTATAAGGCGTTAAAATATGAAAATTTAATGCATAAGGAAACTTTATTAAGTAAAATATGCACCGAAAAGATGCACTCAAGCTTTTACATGATTCTGGTATTGATGAATAATGGTAAATTCAACATATTTATAAATTCTGAAAAATTTATCTATAATCTCTCTTCGTCATGATTAATACCTGTGTGGATTGTGACACCGCAAGGCTCTGCTTTTGTCTCGCAGAAATATGATAAGCATACTTAAGAGAGGCATAATTATTGAAAAAAAAATAAAACTAAAAAGCCAGAAATCTTTCAAAACAAGTTTAAAGGCAAACCGGAATAAACCTGCTTTTATAATTACGAACATACATTATGCAATTTCCATAATGCTTGTAAATTTAAAAACTTTTGTATTATTTTAGATTGCATTACACAAAGCATTAAGAAGATGCTAAATCTTGCAAATGATCCCTACATTTTCCTTTTCCTTTTTTATTATTTTATTCTAATAACTGTATTAGCTGGTTCTCTGAGGCACAAAAGCGTAAAAGAATTAGTAGAAAAAAAATCGATATGTATTAGTCTGAAATGCAGAAAAAGTATTGCATTAATTATTCTGCATACCGAATGAGGTGTGATGATAGCGCCATCTGCGGCCATTAGAAACATATGCTTCAACATAAAAAAGTGAAGTAAATTTATTGCTCTTTTTTAGAAAGTACGATAGTTTTTGCAAAGAAGAGCATGGCCAAAAGCATGAAAATGTGTTTAGTTGATTTTAAGCGATTCGTTACGAATACTTTTAACAGCAGATAATTTCAGTCGTCTTCTTTCAAACAGTAAGCACAGTTTGTGTTTATTTTACATCTTTTTATTTAAATTTCTAGGCTTCCAGTGAGCGTCTATTTATTCCACACAATAACACAAATTTCTATTTCGTATTACATTAATTGCCTAAAACAACTGTTATAGAAGAGAAAGAAATTAATGATTTTAATGAAGTCATGTTTTGTAATTTCACAGTCTCAGCTAGTAATTAGTAACAATAGAGCCGAAAAATTGGGTTTATTGCTTTTAAATCGCTCATTTAAAAGTCAGATTGTAAAAAATATTTTATTTATTATTATTTAAAAATATTATTATTATTTAAATTATTATTAATATTTAAAATTATTATTAATATTTAAAATTATAACAGTAAGATTGAATTTGAAAGAAAAATTAAATTCTTACGCTTTCCGAATGGCAACACACAGGCGCATGGAAGATAAAAATATTTTACTTCGGGTAGTGGCAACATATTTCTTTTAAATCGCTGAGTTTGTTGATTAGATTTGAAAAATAAATCTTATACGCTTTGCGAGTGGCAACACATTTCTTTTAATTCGCTGAGTTTTCTGAGTAAATTTGAACCATAAATATATTACGCTTTGCCGAATGGCAACAGATTCCTTTTAAATGACTAATTTTTGTTGATTAAAATTTCATTAAATCGCCGCCTAGACGGTATAGTGATTAGGGAATTTTGACTGCGATACTGAAGGGCCTGGGATCAAATACCGGAGAAGGCATGGTTGTAACTGTCCGTCCCTTCATAGGAGGCGATGATGGCCCACCTGTTAGGTTCGTTCATAGTAAAAAGGCCACCACATCTGGCCTTGTATAGATTAATGAACTGTGTTACACTGTAACTGTTCTTAATCTGCCATTGGGGAAAAAGATTTCATTAAATCAACATAATTTTTTTTTTTTTTTTTTTAAATTCGAAATTCAAAATTCGGGCTTCGAAATGCATGTGCTGGGTGGAGAACTATATGTATTCAAAATTTGGTCACTCTAGGTGCCGAAGTTTTTCCACAATGCGAGGAACATACTTGCATGCTAAGTCTGAGTTCGTTACGAGGAATTGTCCAAAGGAATTTTCCAGAGCATGAAAGCGATCGCTTTTTACGCGTCGCAGTGTGTATTTTGTTCACTTAGGCAGATAGTCCTCTTGCGCTTTGCTATTGTAACGAACTATACACACTTTCATTTAGCTTTGGATCGAGCTGGGCTCATCTGGTGGTGCTGCGTCTGCACTAGCAGAAAAGCAGTGTGTTAACGTAGTGACTGGAAGAAAACGTTCGAGCTCCTCCGGGGAGCTAGAGGTCATCTCTGAATGCTTGAGCAATTCAGGAATTCATGAATATTTTTAAATGTGTGTGAGTTACAAGTTATGTCTGAGTTTTCATGCGTTGTGATAATGAAGTGAATAAAAGATTGATGCACCACTGCTAACTCTTCCTTGCGTTTGGTTACACGACAATCAAAGAAGTCAAGCCAAACCTTGGTTTTTAGAAACAGTTCTCAATGAAAGCCTTACTTTGTGCTTTGTTCAGAAAATGTAAAGAATATTATTTCAAGTCTCTGTTCACTTTAACTGTGGTCCAAAATCATGTTCGCAGATAACGACTAGAGTAACAAAGATTCTCTTCGTTTTAAAACATGTCCGGCGCTCGCGTACAGCATCTGAGATTCAGTTATCAGAGGAGGTTGGTGTAAATGGCAGAGGAGATGCAGGCTTGGATAGACGCAGACAATTGTGGTTGCGTCCCACTTTTCTCAAAATGACTATAAAATAATCAGGCATGTACTGGATCACTTTAAATAGGAGATTAACATGGAAGGAAGGTGGCCAAAAACTGTAGATTTTAAGATTTGCCTATGTCAGTATATCTATATATGGGTTCATCTATGTCAGTATATAATGGTATGAAACTTTACTAGACACATCTCAAGTATTTTAAAGTACGGTGACAATCTTGTAAGCAGGCACATTCGGAGTTATATGCAATCATGTTAAAAAATTTTTGACTGAATTCATGTGATAATTTAAGTGGTAATTTTAAGGTGTTGTTTAATTGTGTTTTTCTGAAGTATAAAATCATGCGTATGTGTTTTAATTATAATTAATATGTAAGACTTTTGAAATTATCTATTTAATTGCTACCGACAAATAAAAGAACATAGGCAATGATTTCGCGGGCTATCATTTCTACAAATGGCATGACAAAAACCCGTGCATAAGCTCTAGAATTATATATTCAATATCTGGAAAAATGTGTTATCCGGAATCGGCGTTGCTGCCGGTTAAGAGAGATTATACGGTGTTCTACAATAACGACGGATTCAAAGAAATTTATTATAAGCATATTTTTAAATATTTTTAGAATAGAAAGAAAAAATTACCAAATGAAAAACGAGACTTAAGACGACAAATTAAAATTAGAATTTTATTTTGCATATTCATTATACAAGCATATTTTTTTTAAACTTTGAGCAACCAATTAATGATTTATATGACTTACTATTTTATGCACGAAATAAGTAGACTAATTAAATTGCGGAGCCTGGTCGAGTGATTGATTTCATCTAACAGTTGCTTAAACCTGTCTTCAAATTTGCAAACACGAAACTGCAAACTCATCGGTAAGGACCCAAACATTTTCAGAAATAATCACGCCAAAATCTTTGAATCCATCTCTTTAAACAGACGACACTTTTAAAAGCACCCATTGCCCTAGTTTCTCTTCTACTCCGATTGAACAACCGATTCTGCGAATCCGAAACAAATGCAACTGGGGTCGTTGGAAAATATTTATTTTTCCGCGGGCTCTCTTTCGCGTTTACAGAAGCTTCCACTTCCCCGGCGCGAATAAATATTGATTTTACAAACTGAGTCACGACAGCCCTGCAAGCTGCGCTCCGCGAAGAATGTCCAGCAATTGAAGTTTTCGAATGGAACGAAGGAACAACCCTCCCTTTTCCTTCGATGTTTCTCTGTCACGGTTGTGGAAAAGTAGAGGTACGGAGGCGCTTTTGTTTTGGGATGTGTCAAATCTGGGAATTCAGGCGATCATTTGCGCTCCAGGTGGGGATTTTGGAGCAAAATAACCACCTGTTGTTGCGTTTTATTTGTTTTAAAAGTTTTGGCTTTAGTGTTGGAAAGAATTGGAAGAATAATGTATTGTGAGTATTTAATTGTTTTGCTGTGGAGTAAATTCAGTTATGTGGAATATTTTCCTCGGGGATTAAGAAACGAGAATTCGCGCTTATTTTAACTTTGTTATGCATGTTTGATTATACGTGTCGGTTCATTAATTTTAATGAAATACCGTTTTGAAAAATAAACAAAATGTTTGAAAAGGGCACGTACCCCCAGCCTTTGTTTTTGATATAACTTCTAAATTCTTCTATATTACTCTAATTTGTATTAGAATATGCAAATATTTATGTCGAATTTTAAATCTAGGTTCTGAAATATATAAAATGTCACCCTAATGGCATGGTGCTGCCTGCGATAGCCTTCGGTATGTATTTGAATCCCAAAGAAGGCAACGACATTTATACTTGCATTGTGCCTTTGGAGCCCTTAAAATACTGTTGAGGCACTTAAAAGATTGTTGAGTCGGAAGTTTTGTCGAGAAAGAAGAAGATTCCCCTTCAAAACTAGGATGGAGCTGAGTAAATTCGTGCTGTAGCTATCAGGTGCCCAAAGCCTAAGCCAATGACAATAAACTTTGCGTCTAGGTCAAGATAAAATTCGAGGGTTTGATTTTTGATGTTATTGTCAAACAAAATAATTTTTAAATGAGCATATTTTTAGAATTTCCGATACACAGTCTCGCACGCTGGAGATAATTTTTTTTTTTTTTTTTCTTTTTTTTCGTTTAATGTTGCGATTGCTCGCTTTGAAATCGTTGAGTTCGTTAATCAAAAATTTCTTTAAAGTTTTACATAATATGAAATCTATAATAAAACAAATTCCAAATTTGGTCTTCCACATGCCCATATTCGCAGTAGGATTACGTCATTCAAAATTGGATGGCTCTAGGTACCGTTGTTTTATCACAATGGGAGAAACATACAGATTATTCGTTATTTAATTTCTACAAATATAATGCAGGACTCTAACATTTGGTGGCAACAGTTTGAAAAGTGAAACGGACATTTATAGTGAACCAACGCAAAATCGCAAAAGCGAAAACAATACTCCTTCAGAGACAAAGGCCCTTTGGACTAAAAATAAAAATAAATAAAGAAAATAAAATTAGGAGCAGAAATAAAATGCTATACTTCTTAATTTAGGTTATTTCACGAAAAACATTGTAGAAAATATATTTTACATGAAGTGTAATTTATATCAGTGACATTTACCACGTTGAAAAAATTAGAGTATGAGGTTCCGTAACAAATTTTTTCCTTGAACATCCAGTTTTCTAAATGGGGCCATGATTATAATGCATAGCTTACCATAACAAAAGAGGCCACCAGCGGTCGAACGGTATAATCGCTGAACACTGGAAGTTTCGACTTGGATTCGATACCAGGCGTACGGGCTGGGTGCGTGTTTTCGTAGTTTTCCCATGTGTAACCTGTATACGAGTCAGCTTCTCTGAGAAAGTCCTGAACGAAGGTCCCTGAGAAAGTCCTACATCACTTCCCTTAGGTAGATAACCATAGTGCGCTTTGCCATGTCAACTAAACCAACCAACCATAACAAAATGTCAACTAAAATTTAATAATTAAGACACAATAACACGCCGAATAAATACTAATTCAGAAGTCAAACAACAAAAATCAGCGTTATATTTACAAAATTTTCACAGGACTAGTTTCGATGGTTTTACCGAATCTCTATCCTCAGCTGCAAAACCGCAAATGAACAAGATAGGAAATAATGATTAGATAAGATAAGAAAGCCTGGGCAAGAATAAGCAAGTGACGCCATCTGTTGGTGAAACCAGAACTAAAACATAACTTCTTTAAAGGCCGAAGGCAAAGTTGGATTGGAATTAGGATCGTTAACTAGAACAGAAAGATTTTTATGAATGTGAAATGCCTCTAGAAAATCCACTTCTCCAATGGAAGATGATTTTTGAATAATTTTGGCAGCAGAAAAATTGAAAGTGTGATTTTCGAACCAACAATGTTGAGCAACAGAATACTTCTGTGTTTTCTTTTTCTAACATATGCCTCATGCTCCTTGACGCGAAATTTTAAGGCTCTCTTAGTTTGGCCAATGTAAATTAAACCACACTGGCAAGGAATCCTATAAATACCCCAGGAATTCATATCCGGAATGGGGTCCTTGAGTATGGAACTCGGAATTTTATTGATGGGAGAATAAACAACCCGAAAGTTAAATTTCTGCAAAATATGTGCAACTTTATAGCTAATTGATGGAAAGAAGGGAATGAAAACAGAATTTTTATAATCTCTTATTAATTTTTAATTGAATAGATTCAATAGAGTTTGTAAAAAAGGTTAAAAACATTTCTCCTAGTAATTTACTCATGGTTTCTTTTGATGTAAAATCATTATTCACCATTGTCCCAGTGGAGGGTGCATTAAGATGTCTAGAAACCAGACTTCGCGAATTTCATTTCTCTTGCATCGAAATTGATGAGCTAATTTCTATCACTCAACTCTGTTTGAACACATTTTGTTTTCCAAAATAAATATTACAAGCAAACTGAGGGATTAGCCATGGGAAGCCCCCTCAGTGCCATCCTGGCTGGTATCTACATGCATTATTATGAATCAAAATTGCTTGAAACTTTAAACTTCCCGACATGGTTCCGCTACGTAGACGATACTTTTACCCTGTTAGAAGGTAATAAAGATGATTTAAATAAAGTTCTTTCAACAATGAATTCTATTGATCCTGCTATTCAGTTCACTTTTGAACTTGAGACTTGCAATTCTCTTCCGTTTCTCGACATTCTGGTCACATGTAATACATCCAACTTCAGTACTACAGTTTACCGTAAACCTTCTTCGGTTTGCCTTCCACCACACTTTAAATCATGTCATCCGACTAAACAAAAATTAGCTTCATTTTATTCCTATGTTTTCCGTGCTCTTCAAGTTTGCTCCTCCAAACTAGCCCTTGATGAAGAACTAAATTATTTAAAAGCAATAGCTATTGACAGGGTCTTTTCACCCAACATTATTAATCAAGCAGTTAAAAAATTCTCATCTCAACACACTAAAAGGCACACTCTTGTTTTAGGAGATTATAAAAATTCTGTTGTCATTCCCTTCTTTCCATCAATTAGCTATAAAGTTGCACATATTTTGCAGAAATTTAACTTTCAGATTGTTTATTCTCCCATCAATAAAATTCCGAGTTCCATACTCAAGGACCCCATTCCGGATATGAATTCCTGGGGTATTTATAGGATTCCTTGCCAGTGCGGTTTAATTTACATTGGCCAAACTAAGAGAGCCTTAAAATTTCGCGTAGAGGAACATGAGGCATATGTTAGAAAAAAGGAAACACAGAAGTCTTCTGTTGCTCAACATTGTTGGTCCGAAAATCACACTTTCAATTTTTCTGCTGCCAAAATTATTCAAAAAACATCTTTCATAGGAGAAGTGGATTTTCTAGAGGCATTTCACATTCATAAAAATCTTTCTGTTCTAGTTAACGATCCTAATTCCAATCCAACTTTGCCTTCGGCCTTTAAAGAAGTTATGTTTTAGTTCTGGTTTCAGCAACAGATGGCGCCACTTGCTTATTCTTGTCCAGGCTTTCTTATCTTATCTAATCATTATTTCCTATCTTGTTCATTTGCGGTTTTGCAGCTGAAGATGGTGGTTCGGTAAAACCATCGAAACTAGTCCTGTGAAAATTTTGTAAATATAACGCTGATTTTTGTTGTTTGACTTCTGAATTAGTAAAATGTAATAGTTTCTAATTTTTTCATTAATTATTGCTTTTTGTTAGTAATGGTTGAGAATTGTTCTTCTATATTTCTCTTTCCACTTTATTATTAATAAAATTTCAGCATGACGTTTTATTAAGTTACCTAACGCGAAAATGTGGTTTGTTACTTCGCCCTCCTTCTTTTTGACGTTAGTTCGGGGGGCGGGAACAAAAAATAAAATAAAATAACTGGGTCTTTTTTTATTTCTTTCCTGGTTTTTCCTGGAAAATGATACTAAAATTTGTATAATGCTTGCTAAATAAATTAAAATAATAATAGCAATATTAATAATAAAGTTTTTTAGCGACTCAACTGTAAAGGTGTTTAACACTGGTAGTTTGACCCGGATTCAAATTCCGGCGAACGGGCTTTTGTGATTTTTTCGATGTCTGGAAATGGATTGACACGTTCCGTGGTAAAAATGTTGACTGAAGAATTTTAGGTCTTAAGACATTTGTTCATCTTTCTGCAATATACTGTGGTCACTCAAAACCTTTTTATAAGAAATGTGTCCATAACCTGATCTGTCTTGAACGCTTTGCAGCAAATAGGACAAAAAAATGCCATTTATCGATTCATTTGAGAGTTTCTTTCATATTTAGTATATTTCCCACATATGACTTCTAATTACCACATTTCTAAGATCATTGCTGTATTCATTGTGTGACAAGTTCTTAAAAAAATCGTCAATAAACTTTTCTGTATGTATTTTTCTGCATCCAAACCACCCAAAAAAGTGATAGAACGTTGGGAATAGATGACGAACGTTGCAGGATAGCATCAATTAGTTTAGTTTGTAGTATTAGTTTAATAGTGAAACGTATATACAGGATCAGAAAGTGATAGGAACTTATGCATCAACGAAATATTATCATTATTGATAATTTTTTTCTTCTTTTAAATGCCAGGTTTCAGAGCCATAATTAACAGTGTAGAATTTGCATTTCTTCGATATTATTTTCATTTACCTTCTTGTATAGATAATCTAAAGAATTAAAAAAAAACCTAATAATATTTTTAAAACATGTTTTATCAAAACACAATAGTGCGAGTTGTAATGATTATGTAATAAAATTTACTAAAAATATAATAATAATTTTACCCACCTTGTAAAACAAACTTCAAGATAAATTACCAAACATAATTTACAGAATTTTTAGAAGACGTTTAAAATGATTAGTTTTCGAGTGAATTTTACTGCGCATCCAACAAGTTGTATATAAAAGACAACATCTATTTGCAAACAACTTGTCAGAGATTAGATAATAACGGAACAAACAAGCAAGAACATGAAAACAATCCCTATCATCAGCATAGTGTTGCCAAATAGAGCAAATTTTTAAAAAAATATTTTTTCGCAAATTTGTTACTTTTAACAAACCTTTGCGACTAAAATTTATGTGTATGCGATTTTGCGAAATTTTTATTGCTCTGTCACTTCCTTGTGGTACATTTTGCGACTTTAAAATTTTTTAACAGAATCGTAAAACACTTATTAATGTATCTGATAAAATAAGTTTAAAATAAATGAACAAAAAAGGTTATTTAGGCTTAAGAAAGGCTCCGAAAAGGGTTCGTAGGAATTTCTAGAAAAAGCTCTTTAGTCCGGAAGTGTATTCGAATTCGAAGGCCTTTATTTTTTCATATCATCTCCAATTTTAAATAAACTAAACTTTTTTTTTTTTAATTCTGAGTTACTTTCTTTTTCTAAAATTGAAAATGTGTAAGGAGGCATAGATAAAATACACCACAAAAGGGATCGTACACCGAAACATTTTCGTAAAATTTCATAAATAAAATTAAAGTCTGCAACTTTTTTTTTTTTTTAAATTTTTGCATTTTGATGACGTTCAAAAATTCGCTTGGCTTTATTCTTTGTTTGCTTACTTTGTTATATTTTATTTAATGTTTAAAAATGGGTCGTAGTCGTAAGGAAACGACAAATATCATTCGAAAATTTATAATTTTTTATCATAAGGATGAAAAATTGATCCAGGATATCACTAAATTAGTAAATTTAAACGTTTTGGGGAAGCAACTCGGATCGAAAATAAAGTAAGAAGAGGTTTTCCGGCAAAGTTAATTTAACGCGATCAGAAATTTCCCGATTTAGTTAGAAGATTTGGGAAAATTCCACTTTTGAGAGCTTTAAAGATTTCTACCGAATTTACTAAAAATTTTTCTGCTTCAGTTTCATTTAAAACTGTTCGACGAATACTCAGGTCAGCTGGATAACACAGGCACTCTGCTATAAAAATATTTTTTGTAAGTGCCAAAAATAGAAAGCTCGTTGTTTCCTTCGCAAAATCAGTGGGAAATAAGCCCGAAGCGTATTCGATCCGTGTTTTATTTGAAGATGAAAGCAAATTTAACATTTTTTGTTCCGATGGGTGTATAATGATATGGAGAAGAAAAAATGAGGAACTTAATCCCAAGAACTTTGTTGGAACAGTAAAGCATGGCGGTGGAGGTGTCCTTGTGTGGGGGTGCATGTCAGCATCAGAATTAGGTAATATAGTATTTACTGATGGCATAATGAACCATGCTCTTCATTTAAATATTTTAAAAGATATTTTAAAATTATCCGCCCAGAACTTGAGTTTTTGAAATAACTTTATTCTTTATCAGAATAACGATCCTCAGCATACGGCCCTCAACACTCGCTTTTGGTGTATCTATAATTGTCCACAAGTTCTGAAAACATCACCTCAGTCATCAGATTAAAACCCGATAGAACGCATTTGGAGAGAATTAGAGGTTAGATTACGAAGACATAACATAAAAATGAAAACTGAATTTAAAACAGAAATGATGGAAGAATTGAGGAACAGTGATGCATATATTAACCCTCCCCCCCCAAAAAAAAAAGTAACGGTGAACTCTATGCAAAGATGTTTGAAAGCTTCCATAAATGCTGCAAGATATCCTACAAAATGCTAACTAAAAGAAGTACTACAAGTTTTACTAATATGTGCAGATTACTTTAAAGTGTATAAAGAATTTTGTGATGTAACTTTTCTGTTACTTTTTGATTATTAATTTTATATAAAAAAAACTTTTTCTATGTTCCTAAAATAACTAATGTAATTTTGCTAACAGAAATTTATGGATATTATTAAAAAATTCTCATTCTCAAATAATAGATTTTAATTGAATAAAGCAATATTTCACTGAAACTCGTAAGTGTACGAACACTTTTAGGAGACACTATAGATTGTGTTTCGAACTCCTAGAAATAAAAAAAAAAAAAAAATGTTTGTTTTTCGTACAGTGTTGCCATTGCACGCCTTGAAATCGTTGAGTTTGTTAAACAAAAATTCGTTAAAGTTTTACAAATTATGAAATATATAATAAAAACAAATGACAAATTACAAATTTAGGCTTCCAGATCCCATATTCAAATGGAGGATTAAATTATTAAAAATTTGACGTTTCTAGGTACCGTTGTTTTTTCACAGTGCGTGAACCATACATATATTCATGCAAATTCTTCATTATTTAATTGCTTTTAATATAATGCAGGAGTCTAATATTTGATGACAACAATTTGAAATGTGAACCGACATTTATAGGGAATCAACGGAAAATTCCAAAACGAAATTAATAGTCCTTCTGGGAAAAATGCTTCTGTGGACTTAAAAAAAAAAAAAAAAAAAAAAAAAAAAAAACAATATTATGTGCAAAATAAAATTATTTATTTATTTACTTAGCATATATGCCAGTAGTTTATCTCTTTTTTCATGTCAAAAAATTCTGCTTAAGATGGGGATATTTTACATATGGAAAAAAAAAAAAAAAAAAAACAATGCATACTCGATTTGTTTGCCTTTTGTGTGAAGAGCAATTTAAAAATGTTTCTTTGAACTCATGCAGCAAAGAGTGTATTGCATTATTGATAGATAGAAGAATTCCGTAAAAGCATTAATAGTGAAAGAGAAAATATTACCAAAAGTACATAACAGAGGTATGCGCTTTAGTACTAATATTGATATTTTATTACTTTTGAAACATTGTTTTTAAGCCTATGCCCCCCCAATTCTATGGTAATAACGAATCAGTTTGTAGCCTGAGTACCGTATATTGGTTACTCAAACTGAGAAAGGAATGGAATTCATTCTCCTGATTATAATAGATCAGAACTAAACAATCGAAGTGATTTAAAAGTCAAAGCAAAGTCAGTTTTCTCCAATAACAGCATATAGAAATTTAACAATGAACAAGCGGGAATTTTATTAGCAATCAGTTATAAATAAATAAAGTTAACCGAGCAGAAAGGAAAATTCTTGAAAAACTTTACAATTCAAATAAAGCAAAAAATAATTAGCAAAATGAACCACTAACTCAAATAAATTAGTACAAACGCGCTAACAATCTAAACAACAGGCAACCTTAAATTAAATTGTAATTAACGTGAGGATGTACTTAGCGATGAAGAAGAGAAAATTAAATTAAAAATAAAAATTTAATAATTAAAAGGGAAAATAAATGATTAAACAATGGGTAATTAGTAATGTAGTTTTAAAATTTTCGTCAAAACATACATAATTAAAATAGCTAAGAAACGAATTACAGTCCGTAACTTATGGAACCAATGAAGACTTAATTTCTGATGACGTCAGATGTCATGTGAACAAACAGATCTATAAAAACACAAAAATCACGCTATCTATGACGTCAGGCGCTGCTTTTTGCGACTTTTCGATTCTTCTCCTGCTACCTTAGTTGAAAACTTCTATCAACACTGTAGTCAACATTGAATCAAAAAGGTAAACTCGAACGTTTACGGAACAGAAATGTTGTTTATGGGGACGTGATAAATAATGCAAGGAAATAAATGCGTAGTTTCATTGTTTTATCTTGTTTATAATCTGTACCTACCTGATTAATTACAATTTAATTTAAGGTTGTTTTTATAAGGGATCTGATAAATCTTTGTAATTTTACGTGGCCATTCTTCTTTGTGAGGAATACCATTTTATGCCTTTGTTCAATTTAGATATGTATTCGAGATCTTCCAAATGGGTTCAATAATTTTTCTTAAATCGAAAACAGTTATTTCGGAGATTATCCAACTTACCAGCGGCCGAGCGGGAAACTGAAAAAATCAAATTCCATTTGTAGTTCGACTTGTACTCGATTCCAGATTCATCGGGCTGACTGCATGGGCGTTTTCTTGGTTTTCCCCTTGTGTATGTTGTTACAAGTCAGTTTCCTTAAGAAAGCCCTCCACGAAAGCATCTCTCGCCTTAAACGGATAGCTGTCATGAGCTTTCCCATAATCAAACCAAACCAAACCATAAGGATTATCCCTGCTCACATTTTCTTGGTGACGATGCCAAGAAATTTGGTAGTTTTCGCCCAGCAACAAAGCATCAAACGTGAAAATAAACTACAACAGATAAAGATGAAAAAAATACTCATAAAATTTACATCTTTGGCTGCTGCATGGACACAGAAAACAGAAAAAACAGACTGGAAGGTTATTACTCTAACATTGGGATTCCTGCCGATATTTGTTGCCAAATAAGAGAGTTTTTCTTAAAAAGAGTAGAAAACAGAACTACAAAACGCTGTAATAAAGGTAATTATATAGGCAGTAGTCGAGATATAATATTTAAGAATTGTTGGAAAGAATATTCTATGCAACAATAAATAAAAGTTAATTAAGTGCCGTTGGCGATATTTTATCGCCAAAAGCGTTGTTGGCGCCAAATAAATTATTGTCAAGAAAATGTAAGCGAGGATAACTAATCAGTACCTCGGAAAATTCTAAATTTTAAAATTTGACGAATTATAATGCAGTATTATTCTTTATTTCCCGTTTGTTCACCTATAAGAATTCTTAGGTGTACCTTTTACCTAATATTCCAGAAGTTATATGATTTTTTTTTCGTTACTCACACATCTATAAATCATAACTTACCCTTACGAAATATTTTTATTGAGGCTTACAGAATTCTATAGAAATTTAAAGGTAATCATCTATAGAAATACTTCTTTAGAAAATTCTATAGATATATTACAAAGCTTTGAAAGAGCAGAATTCTATACAACGATGCTTTGCAACATCATTTAAAAATTTTTATTCTGAAGAAATATGTGACATTTTTGGACTGTAATCAAAGCAAATTCCCTGTTTCGGATGTACTATATGAAATATAGAAGAGAAAAATTAACATATTTTATTCATTTGTGTTGAATCATTTTTCAATGTATATTTTCACCTTTTTTCGCCCTAGCTTAAAATTTTTTAGCTTCTGACTTTATGTAATATTGGGATATCTTTTCCACAGCATTTTTCATATAATACAAAAATTAAATCTTCTAAAAGTGTAAAATCAATCTGAATCATAAAATTAATTAAAATATTAAATCATAAAATTTTAATTTTTGAAATTATTTATACATGTTTACCTGATGACAGAAATTATTCTTAATTTTAGTTAAAACTTTATTATCACTTAAAAGCATTTATTTTTATCTAAATATTTTTTTTACATCTGAACGTTGTTAAAATTTTTTTATTAGGGGAAAAAAAAAAAAAAAAAAAAAAAAAAAAAAATCTTTTCCGAAAGTTTTTATCCTCATGCCATAGATTATTTCAAAATTTAGACATGTTTAAAAGGTTCTGCTCGAAGAGAAACATTTTATTCCTTCTCTTCAATTCCAAAAGAAAACTTTGTTTATTTTATATTGCTTTCAAATAGTCAAAAGCTTCTATCGAATCTTTTTTTAGGATATGAAAGCAAGGAATTTTCTTTGGCCCAACTTTATATCGATCAAATCGACTTTAGAGTTATGGTTCAACTTTATATCGATTAAATTTGATATTTTCATTAGAATTCTATTAATTGATTCCATACACATTATATAAAATTCTATAAATGAGATCTTTAGAAACTATAAAAAATTTTGTAGATTCTTTGTATAAATATTTTTTGAATACACATATCTCTATAGAATCTCTACATATAATTCTATAAACTAAATTGATTCTGTATACATTATATCTCTATAGAATCTGTAAAAACAACTCTATAAAAACTCTATCTAAAACTTTATAGAATTATATAGAATATCTCTCACCTAGTTAATAGAAAATTGGAAATAATTCTAAATCATATCA
Source organism: Stegodyphus dumicola (assembly GCF_044657685.1). NCBI lineage: Eukaryota > Metazoa > Arthropoda > Arachnida > Araneae > Eresidae > Stegodyphus > Stegodyphus dumicola. The sequence goes on from NC_140773.1 coordinate 195,537,804, forward strand.
TTCTGATGGTGTTTAACATTGGATTTTTTATTTTATTTATTTATTTATTTATTCTTTTCTGTAAGATAGTTTCGCAATGGTAAGTTTCATGTCTTTGCATTATTTTCATAAGATATTCTATAGTGAGTCGTAGGATTCAGTCGATTTGGTAGATCGGCTGTTAAAATTAAACTGCAACATTTGTTTAGTAATTAGTAATTTAGAGTTGTTTAGGTATCATAGTTAATTATCTCCTGCTTAGGCAGCGAACCAGTCGTTAAATTATTTACATCACATACCCACTTCGTGACTCTCAACTCATTTGGATTTGCACAAAAAATTTCTCCGAAAGCAATTAATTAAGCTTTCAGCTAATATGCGCTAAGCGAAATCGAGTTGTTAAGTGTTTATAATAAGCAATAGCATCAATTGTGATTGATCCAATTAGTTAACGACTATTAGTTAAGATCAAGTCATTATAATAAATTAAATTCAAATGATTAAATTTTATTAGCACCACAGGTGCTATTAGTCTCGAAACGTTTCTTGTGTCCATTCACATATTATGTTCGAAATACTTTTCAAATTGTTGCCACCAAATGTTATCGCTCTGTATTATTAAAAACAATAAATGTTGAAGAATCTGTTTGTATTTATGCATTCATGTATATGAATGTATATATGTATGTACGCAAGTTCCTTGTATTGTGGAAAAACGATGGCATCCAAAGCCCCCGAATTTTTAATACACTTAGTCCTCCACCCGAATATGGGTACCTCAAAACCGGAATTTTAAATTCTGAATTTGTTTTTGAATCATTTCATATTTTGTACAAATTTAATGAATTTCCGTTTAACAAACTCAGCAATTTGCGGGCGAGAAGTGTTCGATACAAATTATTTTTATTTTTAGCGTGTCTGACTGCTGCCATTCGGCAAAATGGAAGATTTTTATCTTTCAATTTTAATTCACATATATATTTTTATACATTTTTTAAATTTTCATCCATATATATATATATATATATATATATATATTTAATCCACATATTCGACTATTTGAAAGCAATGTGTTGCTCCTTCTCAAATAGAACGTCTTTGAGCGTCTGTAAGTTGTAGAAGTGCATAAGTAATTGGCGCAAAGTAAATAAAATACCACAACCAAAATCATAATAACCAAAATCAGCTAGAATTTCGGTTTGATTCAGTTAATTATGGCAAAGCACTCAAGGGGTACTACCTAAGGGATGCCTTCGTTCTTTCTAAGGGAAACTGGCGTTCTAAGGGAAACGTATACGCGTTACAGGTGGGCAAAACCACGATAACACCCATGCAGCCAGCCCGTTTGCCGGAATTCGAACCTTGGACCGAACTACCAGTGTTCAGCGACTTTTCCACTCGGCCGGTGATGGGTTGCTAGAATTTCAGATATCCAAAGCAAGGACTTCCAAACTTTTTTTCGGGGGGGGGGCATCTATCCCTTTTAAAGGAATAATTTTCCCCATCGATTTCCTTTCATTTTTCTGTATATTATACAGCATGCAACATAGCCATAATACAAATAATTGCACATGAATAACTGAAAGTGAATGAATAAGACTAAAAAAGTGGTTTATTAGATTTATCATTGCTATTATTATTATTATTATTTTGCATTATTTTTATTTTTAAGTTTCCAAAGAGAAACTCGTTTTCAGAAACAAATTACATTGCATCAAAGTTCGATTTTTGTGAATGCAATAACTGCACTTGATGTACAGATGCAATTTTTTTCCTAATATTTGGCATAAAGTTGTTTAACTTAATTCTTAGATCCCCTGATTCAAAAGTATTCAGCCTGGTTCTAGGTTTCTAAGTTTGTAAAGTTTCTGGTCTTAGCTTGTTTCTTTCTTTCTGCTTCTGGTAATGTAATAAATTATTGACCTGACCAAAGCCTGCTTTGCTCTTTTTACCACTAGGCAAAAAGAGAGAAAAGTCAATAACCGTTGGCTCGGTAGCAGGTTCTATTTTAGAAAAATTCTCTCGGGTGGCTTCTAAATTCCAAAACTTAGTGTACCCATGTGTTTTGAATCAGACTTGGCTTTGTATGATATACTTCTATATCAATAAACAATTATTCATCAATTTTATTAGTAATTTTTTTTGTAATCATCTTGATTATGCTAATCATAAATGCTAATAATCAGTTGGCGACGCATACTTGGCTATCGACCCCTCAATCATCATTCGCATTTTTTTAAAAATTTCATCGATCTCCAGGAAGTCAATACCGACCCCTTTGAGAAACCTGATCTAGAGATTACATATTTTCAGAACGCATCAGGCCTATCTACATATCCTGCACATTTATCTTAATAAATATTACAGCTTCCTAAAAGTATTTTATCTTCTATCTCTGTTCTTCTTTTTATCTTCTCTTCTTTCTTTCTTCCTCATTCCTCATTAAATTCGTAACTGATTAATGACGTACACAACTTCGAATTTGGCGGTAAAACTTGAATGCAGGTATTAAAATTCTAAGGTATAATTAATTGGAATTTCTGCCGTACGGTGAGAATTTTGTACATGTGTAAAAAATTTTAGTGAAAATGTTAAGAATTTTGTATACATGCAAATAATTTTGGTGAAATTATATGTGAAATTGCAGCGACTTTTGCATAAACGTAACATTTAATGATCGGAAAAGCGAAGCTCAGCCGGAAAAATAAGATTACAGGAGCATTTAGGAAACTGGCTATTTTGCGAAATTGGCGAGATACCGCCAAGGTGGCGATGGTTCGGGCGACTAAGTTTTGTCACCAAATTTGTCTAGAAATCGCCAAAAGCCTCCATACTTGGCAACATTCTTGTCCACTCTCTGTATAACTGTAATTGGTACTGTAATTTGAATAACTGTAATTGATCCCTAGATGTAACTGTAACCGAACTGTCCTTTATATGTAAGTTTAACTGCATATGCCTTCCAGTAATTTGGAGAAATGGAAGGTTCTAGAAATTTCTCGGCCGCCGGAGTAAAGTTATGGAAGCTCGGTAACAGCGTGAGCTCTCTGCGCTTTGCATTACGCTGTGTGTGTTTTCTTAGTAGTTTGAAGTGTAACCACTGATTTTTTGCACTGCTGTCAAATATTAAATAAAATACATTATTCATATCGTTTATAGTCATGTTTTTGTTATCAAAGCAAACATTGCCAATGAAAAGACTTTAAAACACTTTATCACTCTGTTTCTTTTCCTGTTTACTAAAATATCTAATTTCAGAGTATATTTCTCATGTGCAGAAAATATTTGCCGCAGTTAAAAATGATTTAATGATGAAAGCCTGCTTTTTCACGAAATGTTTCAAATTGGTGCATACAGCTTGCTACAGAGACCTGTTTGGCGAATCTAGTCTGGCTAAATGGAATTTCAGACAGCTAGAGTCAAGTTAACTGACGTTTCGAATATCTGAAGCCAAGTTTGGATAACTGGAATTTCGGATAACTATAGTTTGCATAACTGGAGTTTCGAATATTTAGAGGCTAGTCTGAATAATTGAAATTTTGGATAGTCTAAAATCTGGATAACTGGAATTTCGAGTACCTAGAGTTTAGTCTGAATAAGTGGACTTTCGAACTAGAGTCTGGATAACTGAAATTTCGAATATCTACAGGCTAGTCTGGATTACTAGAATTTCGGATTATTAAAATCTGGATAACTAGAGTTTCGAATATGTTGAGTAGTCTGAAGAACTGAAATTTCGAATATCCAAAGGCTAGTCTGGATTACTGGAATTTCGGTCGGATTATATAAAATTGATTATATAAATATTGATAACTGGAGTTTCGAATATGTTGAGTCTAATATGGATAACTGGAATTTCCGATAACTAGCGTCTGAATATCTAGAGTCTAGTCTAGATAGCTGGAATTTTGGTCTGTTAAACTGTGGTTAACGTGTCTAGTTTGAATATGTATAGTAGCTTGTTTATAACATTTTAATCTATCCTTAGCTCAAAATGAAAGAAGAAAGATTTTCAAGGAAATTTCTCAAAAATTCATATTTTACCTTCACATAATCGGTTCTATGTCATTCAGCAGCTTCTAGAAATATCTTCTCAAAAATACAGGACTCTTATTTCACATAGAAAAACTTCAAGAACAAAAAGAAAGAGACCATTAACAATAAAAAATAATAATAATAATAATAAAGAAAACTTCAAAGACGTCTCACTCACCTCCTCAAACCTTACAACTACTTCCTGTTTAGCTTTCGCAGTGATATTCGATACGGTTGAAATAAACTTGACTGGGAAACTTCTCCGCTCCTTTTCTTTTTATTTTTTGTTCTTTATTCACTTCTTTTCTTCTCTGCACTGTTTTATAGATTTTATTCCTCCTTAGGCACTCTTTTTTTTTTTTTTTTTTTTCGTTTTCTTTGAAGAGGAGTCCGGTTGTCCATCGTTCCGTAAGATTGAGTGGCCATTCGGGACATTTTGTCGTCGCAAGGGGTCATGGGAGGTTTAAGGCAGTCCGCAGAGGTTCACTTGGAGATGTCGTGGCTCAGGTTTTCTGCTAAGAGAAGATGTCTTTAGCAGTGGTTTCCCAAGATGCATGACAGGACTGATTTTGATGAGATCGTGGGATGGTTGCTATGGAAACGGATGGGCAGAGGAATATCAAATAATATACGTTTGTTTATTAATAGAATGAAATCATACAGATAAGAATTAATTTCTTGGATACCTGCTGTATGATTTCTTTATTACGCTGTTGATCGACTAACTCTTCTGCACAAGCAGCTCTTCTGAAGATATTTTAGTTATTTATTTATAGAGAAGGATAGTTTTTTAAAACTTAAATAATAGCTACAGCATTAAATACAGTGAACACTCTCTGTGACGACCACTCTCAATTCTAGATGATTTCCGACTTCTGTGGCAGTGCTCGCCTTATTGATATTCTCAGAAATATTGGTCGCTTTTACAGATGGTCGTTTAAGGAAAGTAGTCGCCACGATGCCCTGTACATATAATTTTAAACGCGAAAGCTAATTATAAAACCTGGAATAGAAATTATATAATTTTCTACAGTACGAAACCTTGAAAACTTAATTTCATCTTAGAGACCTGAACCCTTATCTTCAGTACTCTAAAACAGGCGTTTCAGGGTCAACGCTTGTCATCATCACTGCACAGCATTTATTTTCTTCACCTCAGTTGAGACAATAATTCAAATGAGCTTTCAATCGTGCGCTTTTCATGCAGCGAAACAAGTTAAACGAAAAAGAAGTAAGAGATAAATAAGAGAACATGACCATCCGCTGCAGCTATCGTTACCATGGTTACGATGGAAGCCGGACGGGGAAAAAGAACCTGAAATGACTCTGAACAGAGCCTAGATTGGCTCCACGGATTACAGTTTATTACTTTAGTACAGGCATTTCAGGATCATTTCCCATCCGCTCGACTTACTTCGTAACCATATTAACGACAGCTGGGATAGATCCATAGAGTTCCCTAATTATTTCTTTCTAACTTCATTTCCGTTTAGCGTGATTCGATTCGCTGAAAAGCCTACGAATGAGGGCTGATTTGAACTGAAGTCTCAAATGAGGTGGACATAAAAAATGCTTTGCGGCGATGACGATATGTGTTACGATTTCAAATGGAGGAGAACGAAATACGCTTTATTAAAGTAATCGACTATTATCCTGGCATCTAAAGCTATTGTTGATCAAGGCCTTGGGCACGCTACAAAAGACAACACAACTTTATCCATCTCCCTCCCATTTCGACTGAGAACTTCTTGGGGGGGGGAATCCAAGGATCTTGTACTTCTGTTTTCTTACCACCAATCTCACGGAGAAACTTTCGACTCGACGACTTTTAAGAAGCTCCTGCTGTTAAGACAATATACATTTAAAATATCCATGATTTATCCTGGATTTGAACCCAGGTACTATCATGTGGTAACTATATTACTGATTTATATTTTCATTTTAATAAAAGAACGAAGCTAATTTTTTAATCGCGTAGACTTTGAAACTAAACACATAATTTTACCATTATTTTTTTTATACTATGTAAGGTATTTTCTCTATACTTCCAGCATGCCTTCGCAGTGTAACGGTTAGCACACTCGGTGCGTGTTCGAAACTTCCGAGGGTCGAGTCCTGACGAGGTCACTGCCCATTTTTCACTTTTCCTGCTTCGAATAAACCTAATGACTCAAGAAAAATGATATTGTTTCTTTAGTCATTTTTATAAAGCGTAATTGTATTACGTAAATTAATTTAAAATAGAAATAAAACAGTTTGACGCATTAGATGTAAATTAGCATTAAATATTAAAAACACATAAAGAACTTAACATTGTACTTGATTTACCAATAAATTTTACTTGGTTAGAAAGAACTGCAAACGATTCGTGTAATTGGCTTTCTGATAACTGGTAACGAAAATACTGATCCGATTTATTTTTATTTATATAAAACTGATCCGATTTATATAAAACTGAAAAAGGATTAAAAATTTATAGAAAACAAACAAGAATTACAAATCAATATTTAGGTGAGGAAAGGTTTCTTTGAAATTGATATTAAATTAACGAGAAAAGTTTTCTAATTTTTCCTATGTCCCATTTATTTATTACGTGTACAAAAAGCATGAGAAATAAATCATCTAAAATAAAACTTATTGTTCTTAAAAGTTGGTAATCGATCATTGCATGGAAATAGATTGGTAACTGATAAATAGATAAAAAATGTAGACTGTTAAATGATTAACGAGGACTTGAAGTCTTTTCTAATTAACTTTAATGAACAACTGATGCCGGCAATTATTTTTTTTTTTTACTTTTGGGAACAAAGAAAAAGAAGCAGTAATTAAAGTTTAATCTATTTGTTTGAAATATGAAAGAATATTTAGGAATAAAAATGAAAATGGTAAAATTTTTGAGAAAGCACGCGTTTTGTTGGACGCCGAGTACTTTTGAAAGATCTTATAGCTACTTCAGTGTTTGGGTTTTTATAGCTAAACTGATTTTAAAACTGTAAATTTGTGATCAAATTCATGCAGTATTTATATTAATAGCATATTTAAGTTACAAGCTGCGTATTTAGCTATCAAAGTTAATCAGAATTCATTTTTACAGCCTGAAATTGATCACAGGATGTGTATAAAGGACTTGTTTTATTACAGTCAGCTAGCTAATCGTAAGAAAATTGTTGTCAAATAAAATCTATAAAATGTACAAATTGAAAAATTAATCAGAAGACTCCACAACTCAAAAAGAAAGGGACGAATGAGGACTCAAATTTTAACGATCACCCAAAAGGGTGTGTTCAGGTTTTACCATGCTCTGGCTGAGCTTCCAGTCTATCAGCTTGTTGTTGCGCTTTTTCCCCAGCTAACCCATTTCTTTTTGTCTTTTTAGCTTTATTACTAAGTATCATTTTCTTCGCACTTACTCCACAGACAATTTAACAGCAAAATTACAAAAATTTTAATAGCAGCATGTGTTTTAGAATTCCCGATGAAGTATCAAGTGTTGGTATACTTTTTTTTTTTTTTTTTTTTTTTTTTTTATTTTAGTCCCGCTTGTGATATCAATACACAGTTTTCTTAGTAAGAAACTTTTTCAAAACATTTTTTTTTTTTTTTTTTTTTTTTTGCCTTTTTAGCCCAAAGGAGTGGTAGCCCAGAAAGGCTATTAGTCGCAAAATGACATTCTGTGGCGTTTCACTATAAAATTCAATTGGGTCAAAATACATATGTTGGAACAATGCTATGTGTAAATCTAATATATATCGTAAGTCATTATTCCGAGATATGGAAAACACAAGTTAAATTTCGACAATCGGTGCAGTGGTACAGTGAAACGGGAGATATAGAACTGTCATTTTTTTTGCAAGGTGTATCTCACAATGGCTATAAGTAAACATATAATTATTGTGAGGAAAACTCGCAATAGTGTTACAATAATTAGAGCTGCGTTCTGGAGACTGTGTTTCAGAATAAACTCTAAAAATTCAAAGTGAAACGTTATTTCATAAATGACACATTTAGTGTGGAAGTAAAGAACCCTGTATTCTCTTGTAAAATTTTAAATCGAAACCTTCTCTTTTTTTCTCCATCCTTGCCTCTCTTCAGTTGCCTTTCAATTGGAAGAGAATGTAAGGAGTTATCGCCTGTGCTCGAGAGAACTCTCGTTATATAAACATCCCCAGCTAGCAAGTGGAAAGTCCGTGGTTCTCGGCGAGAGTATAGTTTATTTCAGACATTCCTAACTCCAAAAGGATGTAGAGACATTAGGTTATTTTGATGCTGGAGACGTGAAAAATTAGCAATGCCCTCGCCGGGACTGGAACCTGGACATCTCGAATACACGCCGAGTGTGCTAACCGTTATACCACGAAGATATGCTTGAAAGAGGGAGAAAATAAAGAGTGACTGGGGATTAGAGGAACCCACTCGCCAAATCCTGGTGGTGAAGAATCATCATTCACCACCTTTGGTCAGGGCGCCACTGTAGAGTCATTAGGATTTTTGAAGCAGGATTCCGTGAAAAATATGCAATGCCTTCTCCGGGACTTGAACCTGGAGATCTCGAATATGCGCCGAGGGGGCTAACCGTAACACCATGAAGGCATGCTTGAAAGAGGGAGAAAAATACCTTATAAGTATTAATAATTTCTATAATCTCATTTATCTGTTTTGTAACAACTGAGCTAATTATTTTCTCAATCAGTAGTAAACTTTGTAATATAATTCATACAAGTGCATATTACTTAAAAAATATTCTTAACCAGATAATTTTTATATACTGATATTAAAATAATGCATATGAAAACTTCGCCATTTTTTATGCCACATAATCTATTAATGCAAATGAGTTGAGTAGGAGCTTAAAGTAGGAAATTAATTCATTTGTACTGTTTAGTAAATTTTATCTATTATATAAGAATATCGTCTGGCTGAAAAACTTTAAAACCGCATGTGTATGCTTTTTTTTTTTTTTTTTTCGTTTGTTCGTTTGTTTTGTTTAGTGTATAGAGATTGGCTTTAGAAACTGATAAAAAAGATAAACTATTGTTTAGTTAAATTAGCTTTGAAAGAAACTGCTCTGCTGATCTGAAGCATTATGCGGATAGAGTGATGATTTTCCAGTTAAGTGTATATTCGCATAAACGGATTTTTTCAACTTGTTCTGTAGTTATTAAAACATATTTTTCTACTTCATAAAAATCTTTGAATGCATGCGCAATTCATCTTCATTCATGAGTAAATTTTCATTTCGAAAACACCATATTTATTAAAAGAAGAATGAACCAAAATTAAGCCATAAAATTTTCTTGAAGTTTCTAAAATTTAAGTATTTTTGGGGGGGGGAGGGGGATAAGAAGAAAACGAACTAAAAATTAAAAGGGAAAAAAAGTCCATTTTCCTAATTTATTTACATATTTTTCCTCCTACAGAGCTTCACGAAATGCAGCATATTTCCTTATGCTTAGGCAAATGTCTCATATTCACGCACTATTGTTGACAGAAGCTAAAAAGAAATGTCTTGACTTAACACAGCTGCGTTTTGATGTAAGATGTGGTACATCCTGCTAAACCCATTCTAAGTTAAAGATATCGCAAGCCAAACATGTATCTGACTTGCCAAACATTATGACTTAAATCAACCCATTTTAAATTTGAATAAAGAAATTTGATATAACCTACGTATGTGACGATTTGAGTCCGTAACTCCACACATTATTTGTTTGGATTTTACTTTGTGGATGAACCTGTAAGTATCATATTCTATTAACCAATATAGACAGCTTGGCTAATCGGTGATTAATAGAATATGATACTCACAGGTTCATCCACAAAGTAAAATCCAAACAAATAATGTGTGGAGTTACGGACTCAAATCGTCACATACGTAGGTTATATCAAATTTCTTTATTCAAATGAAGATTTGATTTACACACAATATTAATAAAATCTGGTTACGGATATCACATGAGTTTCTTGCACGACCTATTAAAACCTGCACCTTTTTTTGCTGCATTTTACTTAAACTTATTTCCTCGAATTTCATTAGAGATATATTACTCAGTTAATTAATTCAGATCTCACTTCGCGGCATGTCTAAAATACGTAAAAACTCATAAAATCTCCATTAAAAATTGTAAAATACAATATATATATATATGAAAGGTTTCAGATTTTAAATTACGTCCAAAGGGGCCTTTTTATCAAAGTTTTGTGTGTTACCTTTATTTATTGAATATCATGTTCTTCGTACTTAAACAATAAAATTCAGTTCAACAGCAATATCGCAAAATAATTTGGAAATGAGCGTATCTTTAGAATTTCCGATACACCGTCTTACGCGCTGGAGATAAAAATGTTTTTTCTGTATAGCGTTACCATTACTTGCTTTGAAATCGTTGAGTTTGTTAATCAAAAATTCGTTAAAGTTTTACAAAATATGAAATCAATAATAAAACAAATTTCAGATTTCAAATTTTGGCTTCCAGATGCCCATATTCGCAGCAGGATTCCGTTATTCAAAATTGGATGGCTATAACTACCGTTGTTTTATCACAATGCGAGAAATATACATACATTTAATGCTGATTCTTCATTACTTAATTTTTTTTTTTAAATATAATGCAGGGCGATAATATTTGGTTGCAAGAATTTGAAAAGTGAAACAGAGCTTATAGTGAATCAACGCAAAATGCCAAAACGAAATTAATACCGATTCTTGGCAAACTGCCCCTTTGGACTAAAAAAAAACTTTAACAATTTTGTAAGGATCGCCAGTCAATCAAAAATATATGCAGTTGTCAGTTCTGTGTTCGGGCAATTGTCACAATTTTGGTAGATTTTCTTAAGACCACTGTCAATTTTCAATGCTCTGTTTATGTTGTAAGTCGATCTCCATTGATGTTATGGAGCTGGTGTTTTATGGGAATTGAATGTTCCTTCAATCTGCATCTGACCATGGCATTTGCGTCCAAGAGAGTGACATTTACATTGCTATTACTGCTGAAATTTCGAGCCTGTTCTGCCAGTTGATCTGCCTTCTCGTTACATGTGATACTGACATGCGCTGGCAACCACTTAATGCAAACCTTATCTAACTTTTGAAGCTGGTTTAGGCGAAAGTGATCCCGTTGGTGTTCAGGGAGCTTCCATCCAGGACTGTCTGTAGAGCAGTAAAATTTGAAAACCGTGTACGTATTACTACGAAGCTACAGAACCTATAAGCCATTAATGTTTTTGTTAATTCATCGGAATTAATTGTAATAAAAGTTTTTTTAAACTCATTTCTTGGTGTAAACGGAAACCATGCAATGAAAAATGTGTATTAAAGAAGCTTCATTTGAAGAACTATATTTACATAATTTTGCTGTTTGTTACGCTGAGATTAAGCTATATCAAACGTAAATCAAGAGAAGCCATCCTGACATAAAGGATGGTTACGAAAGATGATTAATGGGTATCAGCCAGTCAACTATGCAACATAGCACGAAGAACGAAAGGATTATCAAGAATGTAATTTTTTATCAAACTTAGTGCCAGCAAAATTTTATTGAGTATATTTTAAAACTATATTTCTTAATGTGTTTTAAAGTTAACAATTATAATTACATTTCTGATACCAGTTTCCAAAGTTTCTCAGCCAATTTGGCGTCTCTTCTAATGCAAATTAGTTCGCGAGTATTTAAACTCAGGTTTTTAGATGGTAAGATAGAGCATGTTCTGCTTCTCGAGGCCACTTTACTAGTAAGCTGCTAGCTTAGATAAGTTTTGCAGTCTTCGGCCTTGCATTATATTTGCCAATATTTGAAGCCGGTTAGGTTTGTGAGCCAACTTCGCGTTAAAATGATTACTGTAGCCTTCGGCTACTAGCTTATTTGATTTTAAATTTTACATTTGCCTGTTACTTTAATTTACATCGCTACAAGTGGTCGGCTGAATTGCAAACACGAGCAGTGGATTTTATGTTCAAACTCTGATTTAATAAAAAAGTTTGTTTAAATCTTCTCAACTCTCTGCCTTTAACTTAGCGATAATTCGCTGCCAGTGTATCTAAGGTTTGATAACGGCTTATAATAGTTAAAAAAACTAAACTTTCAACTTTGTACCGGCTCTGGTTTGAGATATACATTTCTTCTAAAATTTTAACGCTATTTTTCAGTGCTATGTGTTACCCTAAATTAATTCATTCAATTTTACTCAAACAGATTTGAGAAATCCAAAATTTTTTGCGAGTATAAAGATAATTTTGTATATAAGTATCATTTTGATAATAGCAGAAAGTTTCAAGAGATCTTTAGGTTTTTTTGAGCAAGAAATGGGAAAAATGAAGTGCATCATTTCCTGGATTCGGTCTATGGATTTTCCAGTTTGCTATCTGAGCTTGCTAATCACTTAAAAATCTACGGCATGAGCGGGAAGATAATAACTTATGTTCTTTTTTATTTATAAGACGACTAGTAAGAGGCACGAGACCAAATCCAGGCGAATAACGAGAGAGCACGCACTGGGGAATGCGATAATTCTTCTAAGGTTTATATTTATTTGTATTAAACCTAGAAAAAGTAAACTTTTATTTGCAAGAATTTGCAAACAAAAACTAGATAGATAATAAAATTTTTAAAATTTATTGACTATTTATTGACTGATTTTTAGTCATGAATCATTAACAATTTCAGATTTTAATATCGTTTACTGTATGGATCAGGTATTAAATTATTTTGCATCGATTCACCGTTCTTTCCCAATCTAAATTCGACTTTCTCAGATCATTGATTATGTTTAATACAAAACAATTTTTTTCCTACTTTCAACTCAAGCTGAATCAAGAGGAATAATATGCCAGGTATCCACTTACTAAAATTTTCCAAAAATTGGTATTTGAGTATTGAGCACGAAGTAAAAACAGAACGATAAAAAAAAACTATGCATTGTTATATGCAAATGGCGCCGAAAAATTGGCAATCGATAAAAAATAGTTATCGATAAGTAAAGTTTGTTATCGGTTTACGAATGATTCGTAATTAATGATTTTAATAGCATTTACTAGATGTATCATGCATTAAATTATTTTGCATCGATTACACAGTCCTTTCCCAAACTAAATTTGACTTTATCAGATCAAAATTGATATTTGAGTTTTGAGCATTAAATAAAAGCAGAACGATAAAATAATCTATGCAGAGTTATAAGCAAATTGCGGCAACAATAATTGGCAATCGATAAAAGTTAGTTATTGGCAAGTAAAGTTAGTTATTAGTAAAAATTTAGTTATCGATAAAAGTTTATAGAGTTATGAATGATTAACAATTAATGATTTTAATATCATTTACTATATGCATTACATTATTTTGCATCGATTACACACTTCTTTCCCAATCTGAATTTGATTTCATCAAAACGAAATCATCGAATTTCTTTAACACAGAAGAATTTTTTCATGCTTTCAACACAAGCTGAATAAACAGGATTAATATGCAAGGTTTCCACTTACTAAAATTTCCCCAAAATTGGTATTTGAACGAAAGAAAAATTAAAGAAGTGAAAGCAGAACGGTAAAATTATCTGTACAGAGTTAGTTTTATGCAAATGACGGGAAAAATGACGACCTATGTAAGTTAGATATCGATAAGTAAAGTTAGTTATTGATCAGTATAGTTATCTATAAAGAGTTAGTTATTGATAAAAGTTGGTTACAAATGATTATAAATTAATAATTTAAGTAACATTTACTGTATGCATCATGAATTAAATTATTTTGCATCGGTTACACAGTTGTTTCCAAATTTAAATTTGACCTTATCAAATCGAAATCATGGAATATCTTTAACACAGAACAGTTTTTTCATGCTTTCAACACAAGCTGAACTATCGGGAATAATATGCCAGGTTTTCCACTGACTAAAATTTCCCACAAATCGGTATTTGAGTACTGAGAACGAAATACAAGCAGAACGATAGAATAATCAATGCAGAGTTACTTGCAAATGGATAGCAAAAATTGGCAATCGATAAAAATAATTAGATACCATGTTTGAATGAAAAACTGTAGAATATTCAGTTTTCCATTCGAATCCATGCACAGTTACTCAAGCATGGAATATTTATGTTTTAGAAAACACGTTAAACTATTTGAACATTCATTTATGCATAGAATATCAAACTGAAAAAGCAAATTGTAGAAAGTAATACGGATCATCACGCAAAATCTCGTTTTAAACAAGTTGTGATGCGAAAACATTAGAATATGTGAGATATGAATAGTTTGCAAAAACTATCAACTTAATTTTTGCGAGAAATAAGAAAACGGATTCCATTTCAGTGAATGCATAAATTTTTCAAATATTGTTGCATCCAAACGCGCAAAATGGGATTTGGAAATCAGTTCTCGTGCCACACAAAAATGGCGCTTGTAAAAAATATTTAAACAGAAACTAACGGAGAAAGAGGCAATAAAAAAAAATAGCATTCTTTAAATCTTTGATTTCTAATATAACATCTCAAAAAGAAATTAAAAATATAATAAAGTCATGCAAGTATTTCAAATCTTTTCTTAAATGGTAGTGTGCACCATTTTCACAAAAATCCTTACCCAGCATTTAATTTCGCAACTATTGGTCGTGGACATACACATCCAGTTACAAAATCAGTTTTAAAAGACGCAAATGTGGACATTTTGAAGCTTTAAAATTTTAAAATACAGCTTTTATAAAAATTTTAAAATCTAACTTTTTATATATATCTCCGATCCCTGTTTTTATATTTAGAAATGAATTATTAAAACAAAAGTTATAAAAATAAACTACAAAATGACTAACTATCAAAAAAGATACAAAAAGAATTTACAGTTTTTAACATCATTTTCAAATTTGCATCAAAAGGTTTGTTACTAAACAAATTATAATAATTTGAAGTCTATTCCCCACCCCCTAAATACTATCCAATGGTATTCTTTTGTGATTTGCTAGTTATTTGAATTTTTTTAATTATGTTTGGTATTCTAAGAGAGTTTTCGGGTAAGTAATTTATAAGTTTTCAGACGCTGAAAATACGTTACAAATATTTAACGAAATTTTTCATTTTTGAATTATGATCTAATAATCAGTGCCTGGAAATGTCTATCTACGATCAAAGTTACAAAAATAAAGGGCGGATAAGGACTCTTCTTACAAGGCATATGTTACCATCAACTCGTCAAACTAAATCTTTAATGATGAATTTATTCAAAAGAATATCAAAATATTAAAAAAACACATAATGCTTGATTTAAAAAATAAAAATAAAAAAAAAAATATTAGTTCAAAGGGGCTTTGTCCCTTAAGGACTATTGTTTTCGTTTTGTGATTTTGCGTTGAATGACTATAAATGTCCGTTTCACTTTTCAAACTGTTGCCACCCAATGTTAGAGTCCTGCATTATATTTGAAGTAATTGAATAACGAAAAATCATCATCAATGTATGTATATTTCTCGCATTCTGATAAAACAACGGTACTTAGAGCCATCGAATTTTGAATGACGTAATCTTCCTATGAATATGGGCATGTGAAAGACCACATTTGGAATTTGGAATTTGTTTTATTATCGATTTCATAGTTTGTAAAACTTTAACGTATTTTTGAGTAGCAAACTCAACGATTTAAAAGCGAGCAACGGCAGC
This sequence comes from Stegodyphus dumicola, assembly GCF_044657685.1. NCBI lineage: Eukaryota > Metazoa > Arthropoda > Arachnida > Araneae > Eresidae > Stegodyphus > Stegodyphus dumicola. The sequence goes on from NC_140773.1 coordinate 195,553,458, forward strand.
ACTCTACGGGGGCTGAGAAACCTTTTCATCTCCAGCTCACGGAACTGTGTATATGAAATTATAAAGATACGCTCATTTTAAAATTATTTTGCGACATTGCTACTGAACTGAATTTTATGGTTTAAGTGCAAAGAACATGATATTTAATAAATAAAGGTAACACACAAAAAGTTAAAAAAACGCCCCTTTGGACGTAATTTAAAATCCGAAACCTTTCAGATTTAATATTACTATTATTATTATTATTATTATTAGTTTTAATTTGAAAGCTTTCAGATTTATTATTATTATTATTATTATTATTATTATTAATTTGAAAGCTTTCAGTTTTTACATTACGCCCAAAGGGGCGTTTTTTTAACGTTTTGTGGGCTACCTTCATTTATTAAATATCATGTTCTTCGCACTTAAACCATAAAATTCAGTTCAACAGCAATTTCGCAAAAGAATTTTAAAATGAGTATATCTAGTATATCTATATAGTAGAAATTCTGATACGCAGTCTCGCGTGCTGGAGATAATTTTTTCCCCTCCATACAGTGTTGCCATTGCTGGCTTTGAAATCATTGAGTTTCTTAATGAAAAATTCGTTACAGTGTTACGAAAAATGAAATCGATAATAAAACAAATTCCAAACTCCAAATTAGGGCCTCCAGATGTCCATATTCACTGGAGGATTACCTTATTCAGAATTTGATGGCTCTGGGTACCATTGTTTTATCACAATGCGAGAAACATACATACATTTACGCAGATTCTTCATTATTTAATATCTTTAACAAGGGATATAATATTTGGTGGCAACAATTTGAAATGTGAATCGGACATTTAAAGTTTTCGAAATAAAATGCCAAAACGAAATTAATAGTCCTTGTGGGCCAACGTTCTTTGGGCTAAAGAATGAGAACACAGTGTGAAAACGTTAGATTACAGTCTAATTATTGAAACCGGTATGTAAGGACTGTTCATGTGTGACTTATGGTTACTGAAGGTTAATTCAAAAGGATCACTAATGTGAGGTAGTGTAGTAACGTTAATCAATCTGCTAAAATAAAATTTAAAAAAAAAAAAAAAAAAACCGGAATGGCTTTTTCGACCGTAACCGATGGAAGTTAGTGATCGTCAAACCAATGGTCATTGTTGACCATCGAAGACATTTGTGAGTGGTGGCCAATGGATTATCAATTGATAGTTTAGGGTAATAATGTTGTCGCAATGACAACATTTATCAAAGTGAACAGATGATAAGTATTACGTAGCGTAACGTGAGGCTCCAAAAGTTTGAAAAGGCCTAAAAATTAAAAAAAGGAAAAAAGTTTGGTATAACTGCACCTAATTGAAGAAATGTTATTTAAAAAATTGCTGTACAATCTGCCACACACAAACAAAAACAGTTCTATATGTCCCGAAACTGGGCCGATTGATGAAATTTAACTTGTGTTTTTCATGTCTTGAAAGCGCGAATCAGGATATATATTAGATTTATATGTAGCGTTGTTCAAACATAGGTATTTTGATACAAAACCGGACTCTTTCTGAAATAACATACTGATTTTTTTTCCATATTTCGATTCTATGACTCAAATCATACCAAAGCGCCAAGTTTCGTAAAAATCGCCTGAACGAGAAGTTTTTAAAAAAGTAGCTCTGAAAATTTTAGCTCCTCATCAGTGTTAACTGAATTTGCTACATATTTATTAATATCTCTTTTTTTATTAAAATTAATTGATTCCTTCTTTCATAATTAGAAATTTAGGTTCAATCCAAATAAAATTCGCAGTTATTACCTGATTTAATTTTAAAATTTGTAATTTTTAGTAATTTTTAGAAACAAAATTTTTGAATTACAACCTATTAAATTTTTACATCATCTTAAAGAAGATGTATTTCTAGGCATACCTGCAAAAAATTGGATTTTTTTAACTCAAAATTTGCAAGATATATTAAATTTATATATTGGCGCATTCTGAAATTTGGCATATAGTATATTAAAAGCGACAGCAACGCCAAATGTGCTGTACGCACTTTGTTAAAATTATTTGAAAGTAAGAGCGATGCAAAGTTTTTCTGCTCGTGCAGAAAGAAAATGGGGAAAGGAAAATAAGTTGCTAATAAATTAAGAATTTCACCAAGTAATTATTCTTCTTAGCGCAAACAATAAAAACATCCTTCAGGATAAATTTTTAAATTTCTCGTTACGTTTCTCACCAAATTTACAAAATTTAATATGTAAGCCTAATTTGAGTCGTCGAATCGAAATATGGAAAAAAATCGGCATGTCATTTTAGAAAAAGCCCTGTTTTATATCAAAATACCTATGTTAGAACAATTGCATATATAAATCTAATACATATATCCTAAGACACGCTTTCGAAATATGTAACACGCTTGTTAAATTTTGTCAATTGGCCCATAAGAAAGGCAGCTACGTCCGATTTTGTCTTTTTTGTGCAAGGTGTATACATATGTACACTATATATATGTATAACTATATCCGGCTCTAAGTAACTGTAATTATGTTATGTCTAACAATTTCGAGAAATCGAAGATAATGGAAATTTCGGCGAACGGGAAAGAATTATGTAAGACTGGAGAAAACATCAAACTTCAGTTTAAATCCTGGTAAACAACAGCAACAACAAGGAATATCCTGATAAACAACAACAAAAATACTGGTAAACAAGAGCAACAATGACAAATATCCTAATAAACAACAACAAAAATCCTGGTAAACAACAACAAATCCTGGTAACAGCAACAATGATAAATATCCTAATAAACAACAACAAAAAATCCTGGTAAGCAACAACAACAAATCCTGGTAAACAACAGCAACAACAACAAATATCCTAATAAACGACAACAAAAATCCTAATAAACAAACAACAAGAATCCTAATAAACAACAACAAAAATCCTGGTAAGCAACAACCACAAATCCTGGTAAACAACAGCAACAACGACAAATATCCTGATAACAAAAAAGACAAATCCTGGTAAACAACAGAAAACAACGCCAAATATCTTAATAAACAACAACAAAAATCCTAATAAACAAACAACAAAAATTCTGGTCAATAACAGCAGAAAAATTCAAATGTAACAAAGCTTTGCACAAAACCACCAAGATAATGAGGAATTTAAAAACATTGTAAAAATAAGATTGTCACTCTGTAAATTTGTTTTTGATCAATAAATGCTTTTGCTGAATGAACCCTAATGTCGCGCGGCTTATAGTATATACTATATAGGGTCAGCTGTCCACTCACGCGGTGTTCCAGTATTCTAAAAAAAAGACCTTAGATTACTCAAAGCGGCGCCTTTCTACATTCGCATTCTCGGTACCCTGGGCTATAGCCCAAATTTACCCCTTTAATTCTATTATTGTATTTAAGAATAAGGTACCCTTGATCAATGCAATATTTTGCTTTCGTTCAAAATAATAAACGTAGCTGTATCATCACATATAAAAGTAGAAAATTAGTCGTTATTTTTACAAACCAGCTAGGCAATAAAAAAATCATCATCGAAAACGCATCATGAAAAAATTATCATCCTGCCTTTAGAGGTATAACTACTGACTCATTCAAATAATTCTTAGATATATTTCTTAATTCATAACCCTGGACAAAACTGGCCTGCGAACACAAGCAAACGTACTGATAGTCTACATGAAAGCGAAGTACATGGGAAAAGAGAACTAAATCGGTCACTCAGGCCTTCCCAGTGTTCTCAAGTTAGCGTTGCGTCGAATGTAGATGTAAATATCCAACTAATTCACGTATTCAAATGGAAACTAATTCACGTATCAAAAAATCTAGTAAATATATAAACAACCTATCTTTAAACTTTACACCAGATTTTTACTCTTCAGCTCTCAGATTTCACACTTAAATTACTTTAAAATCCAAAGGAACAAGAGAACAAAAAAGATCCCAGTTGCAGATATGCAAATAAAAAATATCTCAAGGCAAATCTGGTGTAAGGATCTTTTTGCGTGACATGATAACACTGGGAAGGGAAACTGATTTTAGAGCGTAGAGGGAATGAAACAGAGTGCGGGGATGAAATTTAATTCGAATGCAAATATATGGAATGGGGCATTTCTGTTTTTTAATTACTGCGCAACGCCAGCTTCTGTTCTGTGTTATGCTTTCTGTTTGCGTGACTGGCTCTCCTAACGTACGTGATTTCGGCCCCACCGATAAAGACTAGTGTAATGATAAAGTTGATAGATATTGGTATTGTTTTGAATATCGCTTTATTTTCTTAAAAAAATAAATAATTGCTTTTTTTTAGTGTAAGTTTTTCTAGAAGATGTTCCTCTCCTTTCTCACTGCAATTTTTTCTAGCTTTGTTTGACAATGAAAAGCGGTTTGGGGAAGCTAGTCCATAGCATGTGTTCTCTCATTATGGCTTAAGAAGTCACATATCTATAAATAATTTTTAAAATGTTAATTATTTTTATGCTTTTACATTAAAATTCGATTTCTTACAAGCACTTTAAAACAAAGGCCATATAAATAATTTTTAAAATGTTAATTATTTTTATGCTTTTACATTAAAATTCGATTTCTTACAAGCACTTTAAAACAAAGGCCATGCACAAATTCTTTCTAGAATCGAAATTATGGTAACAAATAGTTCTAAGTTTTTTTTCCTTTGGATAGGCCAGATGACGTGTTTACATTTGTATTTCAGCAAATTCGTTATATGAAATCCCCTAAACTATACATAAAACTATTCTGTATACAATTTTATACAAATAGACGTCATTCATCAAGTAAAAAACTTATCAGCATATCTATCACTATATTTATTAATCTGAGAAAGTAAAATGCTCACGAATTTCCAAAGTATTGAATTGGCAAGGTTTTATTAGTCTTCTGTCAATCTTATAATTTTTTTTGCTTTTGAAATTTGGCAGCGGATACTTTTAGCTTACAAGAAACTTCGTGTATTTTGGTTTGCAATTGTTAGTTTACGGTCAATTTTGACGTGGTGGGCAAATATAAACATTTTCGACATAGTTTACTTTTTTTATTTTTCATTAATTCAAAAAAGCGGCTGAAACTCGCAAAGAGATAAATAAAGTTTATGGGGTTGATTGCTTGATAGAGCGCATGTGTCAGAATATGTTTAAAAAAAATAATTTTGGAGAATTTTCACTTGAAGATGACCAACGTCCTGGTCGACTTTCTGAAGTTGATGATGACAAAATTTAAACGATAATTGAATCGAATCATCATATAACCCTGTGAGAGATTACAAAATGGTTAAATGTATCACACACAAGAATGGAAAATTACGTAAGATATCTTGGACTCGTTAAGAAGTGTGATATTTCGGTTCCGCATGAGCTGAAAGAAATTCACAACGAATCAACTCTCAAACCCAATAGAATCGACCATTTATTAAATGGATCTTCTATAATAACGTTAATTGAAAAAATGGTCCAAGCATGATAAATCGGTACAAATTATACGCAAAGCTGTTGTATAATTAAATGTGTAATTTTTCATTACAAAGCAATGAGATCAAAATCTGTACCATTAAATGCTCAATTCCTGAAGAAAATCACAAAAATTTACTTATTTAAGTACATTTTCTCATCATTTTCGTACGAATATTTAATACATTATGTCTTAATTTCACATCCATGCCATATTTTACGTAAGGAAAATGACTCAATCACCCCATTCTCGGCGCACGGCTGTGATTAGATGCACACTGTACAGATATCAGCACTTCACATTCATTAGGCTAATTAATTAAAGCAAAGCAACTCGAGGGATGTTTGGCTACAGAACTTCAGAAATGGTGAGAAAGAATTAAAACACTCTTTCTGTAGCTATTATATATTTTTGGAATGCAATATAAAATGACTTATAATTTAAAACTGAACGGTGTCCAGAAGCGTGTTTAACTTGTACAGAATCTAACTCCTTTAACTTCGTCGTCTGTCATCGTCACAGCCAGACGAGTTTTCGCTTGTCTGAACCTTTTAGTACAGTAACACAGAAAAAGATTTAAAATAACTCTTTCTATTATTTCCTCCTCCTTAAAGTACACAATTTACGTAACAACATAAATAGTTTCTACAACTTGCGAGAATAGGAGAAACAAAATCCAAGTATTAAAATATGAGATATGCAACACAAGGTGGACCTGTAACTCTTATCATTGTTGCGTGCGTACAGGTTCGTAATAGAAAGAACCCGTACTCAAGGTAACAACTCATTCGACTTTTATAGTTTTCATTCGGCCACCGAGATATTTCTAGTACTTTCTGCTTCTCAAAATTATTGGAACGCAATATGAGGGCCAAATTACGATTAGCGATCAATTACCCCTATTGATACAGTGACAGGACCAAATTGTCGCAAAACGGTCGTCAGATTTGGTGAGTTTTTGCCAAATTGGTTGCGAAAATTAGTCACCAAAACCACTGCCAGCTTGGCGATATCTCGCCAAATTTTCGAGGTACCCATTTACTCAATTTTAAATGGGTTTCCCCTGTATTCTTACTTTTCCGGCATAGCTTGTCTCTCTAGATATACATTACACAGAAAAATACATCAATTTCACGTATAATTGCACTAAAATTATTTGTGTAATGTACAAAATTCGTAACATTAATTCGTATTAATTTATTCATAAGCAATGAAAATTTTTATGTTTTATTAATTTTTATTTTCTGAAAAGGAGCTATTGCTTTTCTTGTGTTATCAATCATTAAACTGCCTTAATTTATTGAGCTATTTGAACACGTATTGATTTTCTATAGTCTCGGCAACAGTACTGAGAAAAAAACCTGCCATATTCTTCAATTAATATTCTTACGTAAATAAAACAAAACACTTTAATATTTAAAAAACTGAAGATAATTACAGAATGCAAGAAGAAAGGTTTTGCAGGATTTAAAATTGTTATATTTTTACTTTTTGACATAATAAATGGTCTTTCAAACAGGATTCGTTCATTTTTTTTTAAATATTATTTTTGAAGAATTATTTTAAATTCTGGATGCACTAGTTAACCTTTGCCTTCTCGTTTAGATGATGTACAGCTTGTAAACCTTACAACTAATATATTGTCGTAAAAAATATAGCTGGAAGTAAATTGTTAATTAGGTCTAGCAATAAATTCTGTTGCTTTCAGATGAAGTTGCCCACTTTGGGTACGCACGCTCTTTTTATCAAGCGAGAGGCCTTGTTATGTAATGATTTATTTAAGTTAGTGAAGCTCTCAAAATTGGATGTTCATTTTTTTGTCGTTCTGCAATTAACTTGTTTACATCTTGTTTCTACTGTAAGTTAACTAGTTGTACTCCACGTGTTTTCTGTATCTAGCCCTTTGGTATTATTAGTTGACCGACAAGCTGAAGGCCAGCACTTGACTTCTTGACGCTCGGTGTCATTTCTGCGGCTTTTAAATTCCACCACCCAGTGCTTATAAAAAAAAATTGCCATACTCATATGCGGATTTTTTCTTCTTATTAATTTAGCAGTAAATGTGTCGAAGATTTAAAGGAATTTAAAAAAAAAAAAAAAAAAAAAAAGAAAGCCAAATTTTTATGATATTCAAATGATATTAAAAAATGAGGAAACATCACAAAAATTGAACGAAATGAAACGTACTAGTTTTGCTATATAAATAAGCTGTTATGAATCATACTTAATCAATATACTTTAACAAGGAAATGAAATGTCCCCGGTCGAAATGAAATACCCAGTGTTTTTCGCATTTAGACATGAAAAAATAGAATTTTTCTGGTCGATATAACAAGTCAATTAACGCTTCTAACAAATTCATAGGGGTTAGCGACCGGGATACTGGTTATCGACGCTAATTGCCGTACCGAAGGGCCCGGCTTTGAATCCCAGGGAAAGCATGGATGTTTGTAAATGTATAGTGTCTGTGTGGAATGGGGGCACTCTAAATCTGCGGCGAGCGGAACGTTTTCTCGAGAGGTTAATTGGCCGGGAAGAGGAGTGGAACACCTTCGGACCTGTTTGCCCCCCGGGGGTGCTCTCCATTAAAACTGGGGGCAGAACTGAGCAAAGTCGTACTGTGACCTATTTGGTGTTCAAGGCTTTTGGCAACGACAGGCGCAATCTTGACCACTTGCCACGATGAATTTCGTGGGCTTGCTATGATCTCAAGGACTTGATATGATGTTACCGTCGATCGGGTGGGTTAAGCAGAAAAAAAAAAAAATAATAATAATAATAATAATACGATGTAGATTTTGAGGCGCGTTCCAAGCAGCAGTTTAATTTAAATACGATTGTCAAGATCGAATTATTCGAGTCCCCTTCTTAAGCAAAAGTTATCGAAAACTATTAAACTATTTACCGCCTTCGCAAAGCGTATTTGCTCGCATGGTTAGGCTGTTTTGAATACGGCAAAGCACACAAGCAAAGCTATCTGCCTAAGGGCAGGGATGCCTTCGTGGAGGAATCTCTGCGAGAAATTGGTTGGTATTCACATTACATTACATATAATCGTATTCACATGAGGAAAAAACACGAAAAGCATCCATGCAGTCAGTCCGTATGTCTGGGTTCCAACCTGGGTTTAATTTTCAATATTTAGGGATCTTAACCATTCTGCGACTGGTGGGGGGCCAAATTGCTTTGCACGAAGCAGGAGATCTTAGACTCAAAACTACAAAATAATTTGATTGTTCATAAAACGTTCATAAACGTAGACGTGAGTGGGGACACCAGAATTTCGCTAGTGGTTGTGCAGATATCGTGCCACGGCACTAACAGTACAGTTGCGCTTGTAGAAAAGCACCTTGCGGGAGCTGGACGAGGTTCTCCCATCCCTTTTGTTCTACCACCAAATCACTCGAGGAGTTCCGCTCGCCAGTATTTTAAGTACCTTCATGCCGGACAAACGCTATACACATTCAAACATCCATGCCTTCCCCTGGATTAGAACCCGTGCTCATCAGTACAGCGGCTAGCTTTGCCAAGAAGTTCGTGTAAGTTTCAATCTCAGCAATTCGCAAAATTCAGCCTTTATTCACATCAGTTTCAGTATGAAAATTCAATGAATTTCGCGAGAAAAACACACGGGCATCCCTTCATCCTGAAGAGATAAAAAATACTCCGGGGGATACAATATCTACATAATAATTTTTAGGTTGATCCTTTCAATTTTCATAAATAAATGTTCATCATGTATTACGATTTCCGATGCAGTTGTTTTTCATTTTCACCCAGTTTTGTCTACATCTGATTTCGTACGCACAGTATGAGCCCGCTCAAGAAAGAGGTGCAAATTAAAAAGGAATTTGAATAGTTATGCATCAATTGGTTTGACTGATTAGTCAGGCATTAAATGGTACAGTTTACATGTATTGAAGCTGAGATGCTACCTTCATCACCTAGTGTACTGCTCCGTTTAGATCCGAGGGAAAAATTCTAGAGTTGGTAAGTAGTAATCATTGAATTTATATTGAATTTAAACATATAACTATTCTAGGCGTCTTGCGCGGGCCAGTTGCCTAGAAGAATTATTCTAAAAAAGAAAAACTATGTACGCAAGTATGTACGTACGTATGATTTTAAGGAGTTCAACTACAGTTCAAGTCTCTTCATGTGATCGCGGTTAGTCATCATTCGTATCTTGTTATCGAATTGCCGAATTCTCTTCCGTTCGCACACGAAAACATGGGAAATACATCGCTTATTGTGATCAACAATTTGGATAATATGATCAAAATATTAAAGAACTAGTTTTATAAACTGTAGTTAAGGCGCTAAATAAGTTCAAAATTGATAACAAAATCGCTAAGTAACGGATTAAGTCGCCAAACAGCTTGGTTTCGGTTTGAGTCAATCATTTCAAATAAGGAAACAATGTCTAGTTTGAATGAAGATTTTCAATAACTCTATTGATTTCGATAGCAATCAAGCACAGGTCCTCTTCTGCAGGGCGCCCACTAGTAGAGCAGCGGAAAAGTCACTGAACGCTGGTAGTTCGGTTCGGGGTTCGAATCCTAGCTAACGGGCTAGCTGCATGGGCGTTCTGGTGGTTTTCCTCATTTGTAACGTGTATACAAGACAGTTTTCCTTAGAAAGTCCTCCACGGAAGTATCCTTCTTCTTAGGCATATAGCCCTCGAGTGTTTTGCCATATTGAAATAAACTAAACCTTCAGGAGAGGATCATCACCTTTTCATCAGGAGTAAACACACTAATTCTGCAGAAAATTTTTTGCCCTAAAATAAAAAATTATCAGAAAATACCTACTCCAAACTAAGTTCGCTTTTTTTAACTAATGTTAAATTTTTCATTATCAAGTTATTTTCCAGTGAGGTATGTCCTCTGTGTATTGTGATTAGGGGACAGCATCGATCAAATAATTTCCTGAAACATAATGAACATTTCATGAACAAACGTTTGCTTTTTTCTAACTAAAATGCTGTGCAAGCACCAATTTATATGTTTCTAGCTATATGTATATTAAATTAGCTAAATTTCATCGCCATTTTGAATAATACTTTTTCATATTATTTAATATTATGATTCGGTTAATGTTATCGAAATAGTGAACAAATGTAACCATATTAAGTGGCGCGACCTACTGCAGGGTAATTTCAGGGGTACAAATTATTGCTTTTAAATTACTTAAGTTTGTTAATCAGTAAGAGGGAAATTAAATTTAAAATAAAAGTTAAAGATTATTTTCTCTGAAGATATCGTAACGACAATTAGTGAAAGTGATGTGTTGGCAAGAAAAGCTATAACCAGGGGCAGAGCGATAAAGTGGCTGAACACTGGTTAGCTCGGTAAGTTCGAATCCCTGCGAACGGCCCAGCTGCATCGGCGCTTTCGTGGTTTTTCCCGTATGTAAAGTGTATACGAGACAGTTTCCCTTAGAAAGTCCTCCCCGGAAGTATCCATTCCCTCAGCAAACAGCCCTCGAGGGCTTTGCCGTAATCAAATACACTAAAAGCTTTCTTACGGATTGCAATATCTGGTGACTTCTGGCGGTCAGCAAGAAAGCGGTTTGTTCACTCGGTATTATGATTAATGGGAAAACATCGAAAATGCCACCACTCATAAAATTCTCTTTTTGATTTAAAATAAAATGTGCTTAAACATTTCTGCAAGTTTATTAAAAAAATAGTACATTTTGCGTTTTATGTGTGTGTATAATTGTGTGCTTCCCGTGTTATGTAATTTATATCAATTCGACTTCTATTTGCAATAAATTCATTTTGCTGGAAAATTTTCTGTAACCTGGTTACTGAAACCAGAATTGATACGAATCTGTTTAACGTCTAATACTCGGTTTTTTGTCACGAATTTATCAAACATACCTACCGATCATACAAGTGAAGCAACAACCTGTGTGAGGTGTAGATTTTTTAGCATAGAAACTGTATCGATTTCGAGGACGAACAAAATCCATCTTCATCAGGAGCAAAGAACTGAGAAGCCTTCACGCTTTTAAATCTCTATTATCTTATTTTTCAATTTTCGTTATTATTTCCACTAACAGATGGAGCTACACTTTCGAATTCCTTAGGGTATAAATATGTTCGTAAGTTGTTTTTTAAATTGCAGGTTTCTTAGCTCCGGATGAAGAGGGAAATCGCCCTCAAAATCGATAGAGTTTCTATGCTAAAAATCTATGCCTAACATAGTTGTTGCTTCACTTGTATGATTTATTTGAGTCGTGTTTCCCTTCTGTCTTCATTCCTACCTATTTTTGAGTTCTAGAAAACATCAAGGCAAAACTCTAAAGAACACGATCAATATCTGAGTTAATTTCAAGAAGTAATTCATTCGTGAAACCTCATGAGTTTCGTGTGTTAATAGAGCAGTAAATTATATAACATTAAGTTGATATTCATCCGATTAAAAATAACAGCTAAAATTAAGTAATTAATTCACTGACCCAGAAGTAAATATTTTTACTTTGGCCCAATCTTTCAATAACCGTTATTTGTCTCCTCTGTAGTTTATTCATCCTTAAAAAAATGCGTTTTTTAGTCGAAATACCTGAGATCTCTGAGATTCTCTCATGACATAGAAATTATGTTGAGCAAACCAGGCGATCATATAAATGGCATCCGTTTCATGCTTCAGTTGAATCGCTTTATGATACATCAGTAGAATGATATTTATTTTTTATTCTTCTTCAAAATTTTGTTCCAGTGACAAAAGTAAGACAAAATAATGGTTTTGTTGCTGTGTAGAGACATTAGGTTTTTTATTTATTTATTTATTTATTTATTTATTTATTTTTTGGAAGCAGGCAAGATGAAAAACGAACAATCGCCTTCGCCGGGATTCGAACTTCGAATCTCTTAGATACCAGTCGGACATGCTTCCAGTAGTAGTGTAGGGTTTTTGTTAGTTCATTTAACCTATTATTCAAATTTTTTTTTATCTTTCCGTAACTTCTCAAATTCCTCTCGTATTTCCTCGCCAGGATGTAAATTTGAAGCTAAGTAAGTATTTAAACGGGTGGATCTAGGAGTTTATTAAAAGCGCGTTTTCGCTAGCCATCGCACGTGTCGTTTTTGACCCTGCTGATACGCCTTTTGGCCATTTGAATAATTATCACGCCTGTTAGATCGTCGAGTCAACCACGTTCAGCCGTAATTTAAAGGGCGCTAGTCCAGCACTACTCTTTTTTAAACTTAGAATTATTGTGGTACAAATTCCTAGTTTCCACCGTGAGTTGTCGGTATTATTGTAGAGTACAAAGTACGTGCGTTTTCTGTTCACAATTGAAACTAATAAAGGGTTATTTTCACCTTTCTGTGCTGCTATTATTTCACGCCTGTGCGAGAAGTATCCAGGTCTATGAGTTAGATCTTATAGTATCAGTAAAGCACGCAGTAACTTGGAAGAAAATATCTTACAGTGTTACACCTGTGTACTTACACAGACAAGATTGTATTTGTATATTTAGCAGTAAGGCCGTGATGCCCGCCCACTTACTCCTATTCTGTAATGGTTTTAGAGTTGGACCATCAGTGTGTGGGAGGGGGGATAAACCCAACTATTGATTTTGAACGTCATATATCAGTTTGTTGATTGATTTGAAAGATATAATTTTCCTGATTTGAAATGCAAAACCACTGTATCTCTATCTTCGATATAAGTAAATAAAGGTAAAGAATTTTCAATGAAAATGAAGAGTAATGTTTGAATAACCAATGCATAACCATTTCTTAGTCATTCATCGCATGAATGAATCAAAATCAGCATGGCATGAGTGGTTTCATCTTCTCGTACTGCTTTATTTCGTCCATTTCGTAAGTCGGGAGCTTGTCATCAAAAACCATGATTCTACAGTTCGCTAGCGTTAAATTAGAGCATACATTTTTCGTAAATATTTTATCTTACGAAACAGTAAAGTACCCGCAATGGAAAGGAAGCCAGCCTACTGTGTGTATTCCGTGACTCTTTTCATTTATCTCAGTGTGAGAAAATTATTCTTTCTTTTGGGTTTGCGTTGCTTCACTGGCAGAAAATTTCCTCCAAACAAAAATCTGAGGTCATGAAACTTAAATCAGGTACATATTTTTTATACTTTTTCCCATATTTGTGGGTCCATCTCCGATTTTTTTCAGCAAGTTCTACGCACGATAATATTTATTTTATTGTTTCCAACACGTACAATAAAACAGTTTTGATTTGTTCATGAAATGAAAGCGGTAGATTTCAAATCAGTGTAACAAAGGTAGCTATTTGGAAACATGGACTGCATAACAATATTTAGATATTTCCGATGGCAACAAAATTAAGAACAAGGTATTTGAGGTTATTAACATCATACCGGTGTTATGCATCGCTTTTCGTCTCAAGTTCCAAATTCTGTACACTGTGAACAAGTAAACATCATATCATTCTTCTGGATGTACCCACGAGTAACCCATGGTCAAAACGACTGAGCGCTGGTCATCTGACACGGGTTTGAGTCCCGGCTAATTGACAGATTTCATGGATTATGTTTGCAGTCTATAATTTTAACATCTGAATTGGAACAGATGTTACAATTATAGTTTGCAATTATAAACAGATCTCCTCCATCTATAATTATAACATCTGAATATCAGTCTTTTTTCCTTGAAACGTCCTCCTGGTAGGCAGCCCTCCCATTAGAATTATAAGGTATTCTCCCTCCTTCCATCATATCTTAGGGGTGTAACGGTAGCGCACTCAGTGCATATTCGGCAGGTACAGGCTAGAGTCCCGGCGAAGGCATTGCCCATTTTCACTTTCCCTGCTTCAAAATAACCTAATGATTCTACAATGGTACCCGAACTAAAAGGTGGTGGATCTTTTAGTTCGGGTCGTCACCTCTAGGATTTGGCGACTAGATCCCTTAATTCCCAGTTGCCCTTTAAAAGGGAGAGTTATAAAGTATTTTTTCCTTCCTTCCAGCAAGCCTTCGTGGTGTAAACGGTAGCACACTCGGCGCGAGAAATCCATGATTGATTGTCGGCAAGGGCATTGGATATTTTTCACTTTTCCTGCTTCAAAATAACCTAATGACTGTACATGTCGATAACCATTGTATGTTTTGCCGTATTCAGTTCAATGAAAGAACAATCAAACTGTCTGGATGGAATATTTGGAATACATATGAAAATCCCAACATGATTCAAGTACTTATTTATTATTCACATACAGAATGTTTATTTTTTATGATGCTATACATTATGCAACTTTCATAATGCTATACATTATGCCACTTGCATCCAGTTGTCTCTCTAATTCCAATCCTTGCACGCCGCATTGGTATGAAAAATAAAATTTAATGATATTGATAAAAATTCTGAGTTTAATAATAATAGATTTTAGCTCAAGGGGTGGTAGTCTTAAAATGGCATTTTGCGGTATTTCACAATAAACGGCGAATCAATTTTTAAATTGTTGCCACCAAATATTATCGCCCTGTATTGTATTTAAAGATATTAAATAGTGAAGAATCTGCATGAATGTATGTATATTTCTCGAACTGTGAAAAAACGATGATACTTACAGCCATCAAATTTTGAATAACGTAGTCCTCCACCCGAACATGGACACCTGTACGCTTGAATTTAGAACTTCGAATTTGTTTCATTATCCATTTCATATTTTGTAAAACTTTAACGAATTATTGATTAACAAACTCAACGATTTCAAAGCGAGCAGTGTACAAAAAAAAAAAAAAAAAAAAAAAAAAAAAAAGACGACTATCTATTGGGAATTCTAAAGATATGCTGTTTTTAATATTTTATTGTGTATTTCAAATTTTCTAAATCTTTAAGGAATTTTTTATTGACAAATAGAACGATTTCAAAGCGAGCAACGGCAACACTGTCTGGGAAAAAACATTTTGATCTCCAGCTCGCGAGACTGTCTATCAGAAATTTTAAAGATAGGCTGTTTTTAAATATTTTAGTCCAAAAGAACATTAGCCGAAATGCTCTCGAAACGTGCATGTGTATATAAATGAAGAAAAGGCCCCTTTGGTCGTAATATAAAATCTGAAAGCATTCAGGTTTTTTTTTATTTATTTATTTTTTTTTTTTTTTTCTTCATAGTAAGTAATGAGTACAATATCTTACTGATTTCTAGGATTGTTGCACTTTTCACTTTGAAAAGAGAATTGTATAGAAAGGTAACAAAGGTAACATCAGTCCACGTGATAATTTGTATATTACCGTTTAAATTATAAGCCATTGAAATTTTGTACTTTTATACTTTTCGATGGCAACGGACTCATATGATATTCATGTTCTGGCGCTTTATACATTAAAACTTATAAAACTTTTGAAAATATTGCGATTATTTATAAAATTAATGCTAAATACTCCTGTGTTTTATATTATGCTATTCTATATAATATGCACTTTATGTAAGAATTATCATTTCAACTCCTCTGTATTGTTACTAGCATTTTATAAATATGACAAAATATCGAAACATAATTGTAGAGTTATTAGGGTTTTTTTATGCAGGAGACGTGAAAAATGAGCAGTGGCGGGACTCGAACCTGGACCTTAATTTCTAAAGCCTTAATTCGGCAATAAACTTGAGTAGCAATGAATCCCAAGTCTTTGAAACTTATCGTAAATTGTATATGCACTATTATTTTTAAATCCATTTCTACGTATTATTATGTTGCGCAAGTCAATAAATATTTATTACTTGATTGTAATTTATTTCTGAGGTATTCCTTTGAAACAGAATTATGTGTGAAACGTATCTCCACATATTAGTGGTATACCGATAAACTTATGAAACTGAGAAATGTGCAGTTAAATATTTTTTAAAAACTTATTTGCCTATGGAAAAGTTTAAATTAGTGAAAGTTTATCTGGCTCTTTGGTCTTTCGTATCCGATTTGGTTTCAACAATCGGAACGAATTTCTAGAATTCGACACCCTGGTCGAACTACTAGTATTCAGCGACTTAAAGCTAGGCCACTCTTTCGTTTCCGACTTGTAATTAAAGCGAAACATATTGATAACTTCTATAAAAAAACCATATTGTATGACGTCCTAAATTTCCTTCTTTCTAGCAAATGCGTGGTTTTCCCTATTTGTAACGTGGATTGTAAGCTAGTTTCCCTCAGTCCTCCATGAAAGCATCCTCCCTTAAACAGATAGCCCTCGAGTGGTTTTTCCATTATCAAATAAACCGAACCAAAGCTTGCCAGCAGATGAAGAAGGAAATACATTGTTTTTCAATGGGAGATACTCATTGTACAGTCCAGAACTTATGCTGTGCAATAGTTTTATCTTTTGCTCTCTGAAAAGAGTTTGATTTGGTTTATTTCAGTATGGTAAAGCACGCTAGCGGTATCTGCTTAAGAGAAAGAATGCTTTCGTGGAGGGCTTCTTAAGGAAATTTGGCTTGTATAGCCACGATAGCCGACGGTGCAGTCAACTCGTCCGGCTAGGACCGAACTCGGGTCGAGGTCGGGTAGTCTTTACCACTCGGCCGCTGATGGGGCTCAGTCTTCTGCTAGATAACTATCTTTAACCGAGTTTTTCAAAAGGACAACAGCTTAAATTTATCTCAAAGAGAAACATGCCAATATAAAATTTAAAATCATGCCCCCCCCAAAAAAAAGCAGTCTTAGACTGGCTAGAATTCTACGTATTTCGAGGGTGAGCAGCCACAGAACCCTCTTCTTTACGATTGTTCTTTACTTATTACTTTATGTACCCAAGTTATGGCAAAGCACTCGACACTTATCTGATGAAAGGGAGGGATCCTTCGCAAAGGACTTTTTAAAGGAAACTGGATCGTATTCCCGAGTAATTTTAAACTACTTTTAATGCAGGCGATATTTTTTTCAAACCTTAGTAAACTACACTGGTCATACAGTCCTCAAACAATCTTTTACAATCTTTTTACCTTCGTTTTGACCAATTCGTACGAATGCAGCTACTGGAAGAGATGATAAGAAAACTTTAAGAACAGAAACCCATTTTATGTTTTTTAAATAATTAAAATTTTAATATTCCAGTTCCAGGAAATTAAGAGTTACGTGCGTTATAAAATGTTTTTGCAGAATCGTTGTTGAATAATAAAAAAAGAATAAAGAAACGAAAGAATTAATCATTTTAAGGCATTAATTAATTTAATAATTAAACATTTCTTTTTAATTTTAATTAAGTAAGAAGAAATTTGCTGTCGTGCATTAAACATGATTTCAATTTTTTTCATTAATGCTGCATGCAAAAATAAAAATTTAAGATTATTATCATCAGGCTAGGCACTTTTCTGCAAGGAATTCATTTCTATCGATTTCTCTCTAAGAATGTAATCGATTATAAGATAAATGATTATAATTAATAATAAGGCGTCTCTTTGATATGTTTTTCCAGTTATTAGTTTTTCAGATAAGAAGAATTAATCACGGAAACTTGGAAGCTGATTTTGATTTTACGAATTAAATTTTAAGTATCCCTAAATGAAGTTTTTGAGAGAGCTTTAATAATCGCAGTGTGCTGATTAAAATGATATTTTGCTGCAATATGACGACCATATTTTAATCTTCATCGATGAGCTGTCCGTCTAGCGAAACATCGGTTCATGAATGTGATTTCGTTTTCGAAGGACGTTTGTCCTCCGAAATATCCGTAAACCGAAAAAATTTTGGTTTACGGATTGCGCCTAAGCAGATTGCGCCTTATCCGTAAACAAAACGCACACAAAACGTTAAAAAGAAATCTGAAAGGTTTCAGATTTTAAATTACGTCCAAAGGGGCGTTTTTTTAGCGTTTTGTTTGTTACCTTTATTTATTAAATATCATGTTCTTTGCATTTAAACCACAAAATTCAGTTCAATAGCAACATCGCAAAATAGTTTTAAATTGAGTATATCTTTAGAATTTCCGATACAGGGTCTAGCGCGCTGAAAATAACAGTGTTTTTTCTGTACAACGTTGCCATTGCTCGCTTTGAAATCCTTGAGTTTGTTAATCAATAATTCGTTAAATATGAAATCGATAATAAAACGTTTAGTAATCATTTTAGAAAATGTGAAATCGATAATAAAACAAATTCCAAATTTTAAATTTGGTCTTCAACATGCCCATGTTCGTAGGAGGATTAAGTCATTCAAAATTCGATGGCTCTATGTACCGTTATTTTATCAGAATGCGAGAAATATACATACATTTATGCATATTTCTCATTGTGTAATTTCTTCAAATATAATGCAGGACTCTAACATTGGGTGGCAACAGTTTGAAAAGTGAAACGGACATTTATAGTGATTCAACGCAAAATCGCAAAACGAAAACAACAGTCCTTCAGAGACAAAGCCCCTTTGGACGTAATTTAAAATCTGAAACCTTTTAGGTTTTTTTCTTGCACATTTTTTTAGACGAAGCGAATTCGTCTAAAAATGTGTTAAAAAATGTGTGAATAGTTTCTGTATATGATATTACTTAATAAGCCAAATTAGTTTTAATTGCGGTATGAAATTCCTTAATTTAAGGCGCAGTTTCTCTTCTTATATTTCACCCAATCAAAAATAGTAAATCTAAATTAAAATTTTTTGATTGAGTATGATCTTCGTCTTCTAAATTCATCAACAGAACTAAAATAGAAATAATGATAAAATGTTTTATAAGTTTTTAAGTTATTACTAATAACACCAACTATAATTATAAAATTTCAGTGTTTATACGTAGAAAATAAATTTAGAGATGAAAATAAATCTCTTGTGAAATAAGTTTAAATGAGATTAAAGTTCCAGAAAATGAAACTGAGGAAATATATTTTGATTTCTTAACCAGGCTTTCGAAAGAATAAATTTCAGAGATCGTGTATTAAAAATCTGAAACCCGAATCTGAAATCTGTAAAAATCTACAATGTGTAATTTTATTCCGTTACTATAATAAAAAAGTATAATATGTCGAAAATGTTTATTTTTGCACCCAATGTTAAAATTGCCATTAATTTGCCACTTGTAAACAAAAATACTAAACTAAACTAAACTCGACGGCACAAACAACCCTTAGATTAGAGAGCCATGGCGGGCAGTGCCCTGAGACTTGCCTAGATCTGCTTTCTAGACCGTGGGCCCCGAGGTGCTTGTGCTTCTTAGCCTGGACAATTGGTCAGACTAAAAGATGGCCAGCCTGGATTGGTCTTAGCCTGAACAAGTGGTCAGTTTGTGGCTGCACCCTCGGTTTTTAAGTCCCCAAACGAACTTGATGCTCATTTTATCGAGCTACTCCAGGGATGTAAGGCTGAATCAACCTTGCCCAGCACAGGGATCGGACCCCGGACCGCTGGTGTTGCTGTGCGACGCGCTAGCTACTGCGTCATGAGGCCTCTTAAACAAAAATACACGGAATTTATTTTTGTAGCAACCTGAAAGTATTAACTGCCAAATATCAAAAGGAAAGGGGGGAAAAAACTTAAAAAAAAAAAAAAAAAAAAATGGTTAAGGGAGCCTCCTTAACCACTATACCGTCTGAGCGGCAGTTTTCAGATTTTAAAATACGTCCAAAGGGGCGTTTTTAAAACATTTTGTGTGTTAGCTTTATTTATTAAATATCATGTTATACGTACTCAAATTATAAAATTCATTCGATTTTCATATATTTGATTCCATAATATTTCATATATTCGATTCATATAAACTATAAAATTCATTCGATTTCATGTATTCGATTTTGATCATATAATTCAGTTCAACAGCAATATCGGAAATTAATTTTAAAATTAGCATATCTTTAGAATTGATACAAAGTCTCGCGCGCTGGAGATAAAAAGTTTTTTTTATAATTTTTTCGTACAGTGTTGCCATTGCTCGCTTTGAAATCGTTTAGTTTTTAAATAAAAAATTCGTTGAAGTCTTGCAAAATCTGAAATAGGTGATAAAATAAATTTCATATTTAAATTAAGGTTTCCACATGCCCATATTCTATAGAAGATTACGTTATTGAAATTTTGATGGCTGTAGGTACCGTTGTTTTATCACAATGAGAGAAACTTGCATACATTTATGCAGATTCATGATTATTTAATTTCTTTAAATATAAGACAGGGCGATAATATATGGTGGCAACGATTTGAAAAGTGTTACAGCCTTTTAAAGTTTTCGACGCAAAATGCCCAAACGAAATTAATAGTCCTTCTGAACAAATTGGCGCTTTGGACTAATTATGAGATTGATAGAAGAATAACAAAACAAACATAACACTATCTTATTTGTGCAGACCGAAATTACTTACTTGCCAACCCAATATATTTATTCATTTTGTTCCAGGTCTTGTGCTTTTACTTGCTGGAATTGTAGGAAATGCTTTCGCTGTGTGGTCGCTTTGGTAGCATTCTTATAATTGTCACTCTTACGCATATTTTGGTAAGTAGGTGTGTAATTTATTACGAAAACTCCTTGGAGAGCTATCTCACCTCGGGAGAGCCTTACAAGATGAGATAACTCTCTAGGCTTCTCAGTTTATTTCCTCCTTTGTGGAGGAGTAACAGCGGGAAAGCAGCTTTTATTCGTGATTTGCATGGGAGAAGTTATAGACCAACCACCGGGATACCGAGTAAGGCGAAATATCAGTATTCCTGTACTCCAACCGCGTTTATAAAGTAAGAAATATATACATACATTATGTGTATAATGTTTAAAGGCTATTTTTTTTTCAGTTTGTATCAGATGTGCTAATTATGAGGGTAAATGATTATCAAAATGAAAAGGCTTTAATTAACACGTTATTTCTTGTGTTGAATGTTACCTGAGCTTCTACTCTTTCTGTTAACTCCACCAGAAATGCAAATTAAACGAGTTTAAATAACGATCCGAAATGAAGTTTAGAAGACAGAGACATCCCAGTCTTCGGCGCTGTAACTCTCGGTAGTTCGACCTGTCAACTGGATAGCTGTTCTGCTTTGTGGTGAGTTCTATCTTTGCGATATTTATACTCTAGGACGCCGTGCTTATTTTGGAGTTGTGTTATAAGTTTGCTCTTTGTTATGTAAAAGTTATTGTTACATTCTCAGTCGAAAAGACTGGATTTTTAGTCGTGTTAACCTTTTATTCGTAAGTTCCATCCGAAGTACAAATAAAGTTTTAAAGTTTTAGTTCCTTTTGCTACAATTCCATTAAATTTGTGTTCTTAGATTCTATGATAGGATGGTAAGATTTGCTGTTCAGGAAGATGGTTGGGCTTAGAGAAACAAATTTACTTTAATATGCAAATAGAATCGGTAAATAGAACTTTTTGGTTAAAAATTTAAGTGACATTAATTATCTGTGTCTCGAAAATTCTAAAGATATGCTCTATTAAATATTTTGCGATATAGCTGTTGGATTGAATTTTATGGTTTAAAGGCGAAGAACATGATGTTTAATAAAGGTAACACACAAAAAGTTAAAAAAACGCCCCTTTGGGAGTAAAATAAAATCTGAAAGCTTTCAAATTCCTCCCTCTCCGTTTCTGAAGTTTATATACATTTTTCTCACTCTTCATTTTAAGAACTAATTTTCTTAATTTTACTGTAGTCCCTACCTAATATTATAAATATTTGAAATTTGCAAACGCTACAGAACAAACTCTTAACTCTCTTTTAAAATAAGACTGGTAAAAGTACCAATTACGTGATGTTCTAGTATTTTTTCTTAACTAGCAGCGTTTTTTAAGTTTTTTATTTAATCAGCTCGTGTTTTTCACTATGCTCAAAACTTTGCAATCGATTTTTAAACTAGTTCCTTTATCTCCTGATTACAATTGAGCTCAAATTCTGCACGCACACATACATTTTGGGAGGACGATATGGTAGTGGTTCAGCAATTTTTTTCAAAACATGATTTACGCTTTTAGAACTTTAATTCGATGCCATTTTTTGCACATATCTTTCTTTAATGAACAAACTAAAACTTTCATAATTTTCTTCCAGCCGTGCGCTATCTTTCACAATGGGGAAGGCCTTTACTAACGATTTTTTGAAATTGTCAAATATATATGTCGGGCTTCCAAATTCACCTAGTAGAAATTTTCCTATGTTTTTCCACCATAGCGCGGCCTGTCCCCTTAGTGCTGATGTGGCGATGGCAACTTTTTGTCTCTCAGGCACAGGGTAGAGCTGAAAGTGGTTTTCTAGACCTTCTAAAAATACCGCTACCAAATTTTTTCCGTCGAAATGGACGTTCGGCTTGATTGATGCTCTCAAAGTCTGGACCAGGTATCCAAATCCTTCTAACTGAGTTGTCATTTCTTGGTGTTGTCCAGCGGCTTCCATCCAGTTTTCGGCCATTTCAGTTCGATAAGTGTTCGGGCGCCAATATAACATTGCGCGCCTCCAACTTGCACGCACAAAGAGGTGACTGTGAAAACTTGTATAAAAGATAGAGCCTTGTGAAGGGTTTAAGTCCCTTTTTATTCAACGTAATAAATTACAATTGCGTCCTCTTGACGCTTACAGACTGTGCCAACTTGGCAGTCAAATAAAAATAATAACATGAAAAGAAAGTAAAGACAAGATTCTAACTACGAGGCTCTCTAAAATAACTAACTCACCGCGTTTTACAATACCGCTGCTAATTCAGCAGACTTGAAGCTCACTGGAGCGATTACCACTACTTCCCGCCAAGCACATAGGCCGCAACGCGGGGTTCTTCAATTCTCGCTAACTACCTCCGCGCTCGTGCACTAAGAATATCACACCGAACTTGTTTCCTCTCTATTTAAATCAGAATACTTCCGCTGATAATTTGAATGCTTGCGCGTTCTACTCAAATTTACATATTCTGGCATTGGCAGTTCCAGGGGAAAGTAAGGCTTGACAGGAAAGATAGTTTAAACTTAAAATAAATGTTAGTTAAAATAAATATAAACCCTACAAATTGTAGATGAATTCCGTAAAGAGAATCATTTAATCTCTTGTCCCCAGTAACCTATAAGAGTAACGAAATTATTCTGGGCTTTGGTATACAACAATGGTTTTTAAATTGTGCTCCGCGAAAGCTTGGGATTCCAAGAAGCTCTTCTAATGGATCCGCAAGTTAAAAATCTAAATTCGAAAGTTTTCTTAATAGAATGTGGATTGTAAAATTAATCATCTAAAAGATTTATAATTAGCCCAAAGAACGTTAGCCCAGAAGGGCTAATTATTCCGTTTTGGCATTTTGCATCGAAAACTTTAAATGTCCGTTTCACTTTTTAAACGGTTGCTTTGTATTATGTTTAAAGAAATTAGATAATGAAGAATCTGCATAAATGTATGTATGTGTCTCGCATTGTGGTACCTAGAGCCATCCAATTTTGAAAAACGTCCGTTTCCACAAGAATATGGGCATCTGGAAGCCCCAATTTGGAATTTGTTTTATTATTTGGAATTTGTTATGTGCGATAGACATCAGTTCAGGCTTTATGGTGTGGTTGAGTACTTTGAAATGCTTCATCGCTCATACAGTATAGTTATTAGGGAAGCCTTCTGAGGTACCAAAGGCCCTGGGTTCGAATCTTGGAGAAGGCATGGTCGTAACTATCCGTTCCTTCATAAGAGGCAACGGTGGCCATTTATTATGTTGCCTTCACAATAAAATAGCCACGACTGCTGACGTTAGCAATGGCCAGTGCTGAATAAGCAAGTGCCGCCATTTCGATAACAAAACAGTTTGAAGTGCTTCGATTTCAATTAAATGTTTTCAGTGTGTTCAGTTCAATTTTTATTGCTTTTGTTCCTCTTAATATGTTTTAAATTTTGTTGTGCTTTTAAATTGTAATTTGTGTGTTTCTAATTTTTCCTATGTTTGTGCTGTATGTTGATACACTTTGATAAAATATCTTGTATTAACAGCTATTACAAAAAATTTTAAACATACGTATTTCGGCTTAATACGACATTTCAGATACCTACAGATGGGTGGGCGAAATATAAATCTAATACTTGACAATTACGATTTCCTGTAATCCTGTGATCTTGCTCTTAGCTAAGAATTCGAAACATTTAAGCACCATCCGTATGTTCTTTTTCAAATCTTATCTTCAGTACCTCTTATTGATTGCTATCTCTTCCACGAATTAGGCTACATACTTATGCACATGGGCGCTTGAAAAAAACCTCATAAATTAAGTAGGAAGGAAAAAGTATGAAAAATGGTACTTCTCCAACTCCGCCTCTTTCTCGAGTTCTTTTCCCCTTTTTATCGTTATCTCTGATATCCAGCAACCTTATACAAACAAGACCGACGTGCTCAAACTATTGATGAAGCTATAACGATTAATGGGGTTCCGCCGAAGAAATTAGACTTGCAATTGGAGGATTCAGCTCGCTCCACTGGCTCGAAATGATGCTTGAAAAGTAACCCAGATGACTGACGGGATGCTTGGAAAGATTTCTAATTGCAGCTTAGGAACATCTGGTCCTTACCCCTTGACCCGTGGGTGCAGTAAATCAAAGATTTGTTCCAAGGAAATTCCAAGAGGATATACTTCACATTCTGGAGAATTTATGTGGAATTTAGTTTGCAAGAGTGCCCAACAAATCTTTGCTTTTTAAATTTATGAATTTTAGAACACCGCCTGCGCATTAATTCTAATTATTTGTGTTTGTTTATGCTAACGATGGCTTTG
This sequence comes from Stegodyphus dumicola, assembly GCF_044657685.1. Lineage (NCBI taxonomy): Eukaryota > Metazoa > Arthropoda > Arachnida > Araneae > Eresidae > Stegodyphus > Stegodyphus dumicola. The sequence continues at coordinate 195,578,538 of NC_140773.1, forward strand.
GTTAACGGCGAAAAACAAAAAAAAAAAGGTTTCACCTAAGATGTTTTATAAATCTTACAGCATTTCTGGTGCCCGAGTTAGTGCCTCATATAAATTAAACATATTAATCATTCGGAACATAATCTACATCTATGTAGCTGTTAATATAGTTGCCAATAATGAAAACAACTTATATAGACCTCTGAACATCGGCGCCCTAGGCGGCTGCATACGTCACCTATATTTGGAGTCGTTCCTGATTGCTTACCGACATTTGTCGACATTATGTCTTAAGATAGGGCAATCAAAAAGATCAGTGACATAAAATAACAAGAAAATTTACTTCAGATAATCGACTACGCTCTAACCGTCAATTTTGATGAAATTTTTCAGTAGATTTTTATTACTTTATTTTAAAACTTATATATCAAGCTTTCCAAAACTATTCTTATTGTCTCTCCTTTCGTTAGAAGCAGAATTATGGCTGTTCTCGTCCTACGCCGTAAACCGGAAGTTTCTGTTTTTAGAACCCGGAAGTGGATGTCTGAAGGTGCACATACTATTCTAAGTAACTTTCAAATAAGAATTTTTCACTTGAATACTTTTGGTGATGTTCAAAAGATGATTTTGAACTTTTGTATTAAGTATTCTGGAACAAGATTAGTTTTGCAATTGAATTTTCATAATGTGGCAACATTTTCTTTCCCTTCTATATGTGTTAGCATTACATTAAACCTATTTTCTGAAAAACGTGATTTTTCTCAACTTTTCTATTACCAAAAAATCTTTAAGTTTTCAAGTATTAATATAATAATTTTATGAAACTTTTCACAAATATTCTACGAAATTTATGAATTAAAGTTTATTATGGAATTTATGAATTAAAGTTTATAGGCACTTCTGTAAACGAAAAGAGAGAAACTTCTCGAAAAATAGCTAGTGCATATACTCAAACAAGGATATTTAATACATCATTAATCGATTGAACTACATTTGATTTATCACCTAGATTTTAGTCTATTTAATTCCTTATACCTTGATAAATGTAAAAGACAAAAATAAAAGTAAAATACTGATAAATATTTTTGTTGAAAGATAACTAGTAATCCTAAAAATTAACAAAAATGTGTGGCATTCTCACTTGTGTATTTCTCAGTTACTGTAGAAAGCGAAGAAGCTTAAGAACTGCTAAGCGAATAATCGCTTAAGTTCGTGTGACAAGAAACAACAAGATGGAAGGGTAACTAACCCTTTATTATTCCAATAGGATTTAACAGAACTCCGTCTTGGAGTGTACAATAAAAGCCGACACATCGGCTTGAACTTAAGACGCTAAGAAATAAACTAAAACTAATCTAAACTAAAGAGATATAGCCGAAGCTATCAAGATTCTAACCGAGCTGACACCTTAACTCTAGTTGACCACGAAGCTATCAAGGGCCTGAGTACGGCCGAGCGTAATAACAGCTTTGAGAGAGAGTAGCCAAAAAAGGCAGATGCGCGCAAATCAGAAACTCTGATACTCTCTAACTCAACAAGTAGAACTTCGCGGTTAAATACCGCTCTTCCTCGTTATGTATTCAGAATGATTCTAAAACTACGTTCTGGCCGGAAGTAGTAAGTTGAAGTTTAAGAATTTGACAGGAAAGGAACTTTAACTTAAAATTTAATTGCTAATTAAATTAACATTATCCTTACAAATGTAAGAAATGTGTGAAAATGTAAATGTAAGAAAATCGCAAAATGTAAGAAAAAATTATACTTTAATATGTTTATTACCTGTTTTTATCACGTTAAGTCGTATTCTGCTAAATAACACAAATAATAGATTTATTTACACTATTTTCCAAAATTTGGCTGTCCAACATATTCGTATTACCTCAATGCAAATTCAGTACATAGAATGTATGCATCTAGAGCGGCTGGCCGAAGCGATGCTATTTCATGCTTTACGTAAGTAATTACCGTATTTGCCGGAGTATCAGACGCACTTTTTTTTCCTTTGAAAATAGGTCTGAAAAACGGGGTGCGTCTTATACGTCGATACGTCGTTTGTGAATGGGTCAAAGCTTCATGGAATGCTATGAAGATAGAGATAGTGGTTAAATCATTTATGAAGAGTGGCATTAGTAATGCACTGGATGGTACAGAGGACAATTTGTTGTATGAGGACTCAGATGCTGAGGTTTCAAGTGACTTTTCACTTAGCTCTGGAGATAAGTGTCTGGGTTTTGACGAAGGAGATTAAAGGGTGTTCTTTTCCAGATAGATTGGGTATTTGCAGAAAGTATTACTTTGTATTTGTATTACTTTATATTTAAAATACTATAAATTCATTGTAATGATCAGCAATAAAAGTTTTATCCTTCAAAAATGTGCATAAAAAAGGGGGTGCGTCTTATAGACCGGTGCGTCTTATACGCCGGCAAATACTATAATTTTAATAACGGGAAATTTTTTTTAGCACAAAGTGGGCGTTAAACCCAAAGAGCTATTAGTCTCAAAACGGCATTTTGCGTCGTTTCACTTTCTCCGTTGATTCACTTTTCAAACTGTTGCCACCAAATATTATTGTCATGTAGTACAGTGAAATACGTTAAAGTGAAAACGCTTAAGACGAAATATCGGTTAACACGAAATAATACAACGGTTCCGACAAACTACTGTGTATTTTCATACATTTTGTTTCTCTTAACACGAAAAGATATCCCTTCTGGGAATGAACAAAATACGGAAAACACCAGCCTCGGAGGCGAAATTTAAGCAGGGTGTGAAATTAAAGAAAGGTGGTTTCACATGTTTCGTAGAAATGAGGCTAACTTGGCTTTGAAATAAACTCGGAACAGCCTGTGACGCAAGCCAGTTTTGTTTATCTAAGCTACTTTCACCTTCCACCCCTGCAAACGCCACACAAACATCTCATCTCTCATTAGTTGGCTTTTGAATTTGAATACGAGTATATCGCAGTGTGAGTTTGGTATACATGGTGCACTTTGCATGTCCCTGTCTTTTCATATGTTGCACTCTGCATGGAATTCAGTGAATCCAAGGACGAATGAAAATTGTTTTTGTCCTGCACGATTCTCAAAAGTATCAGATTCTTTGGCGCCAAAAGAAATGAAGGAGCAGGATATTGAAACTGAGCCGACATTTAATGAAATTTGTTTGAGAAAGTTTCAGTATTAATCGACTGTCTTACTGTATTATCGGAAGAAATCGTTGCAGTAGTTGATGATAATGTGTGTACAGCCCCAATTATGGCAGACAAAGACATTTTGGAGTTTGTTCAAAGCTCAAAAAATATCATTCATGCAGATTCCGAAGACGAAAATGAAATGAATACTGTAGCTCACTCATCTGAAATGAGGAACACCATAAAAAGTATGCACAATTAATTTAGACGCACGTTCGAATGGTGAAATGAATAACAAAATGGACGACATTGAGCAATTTGTTCACAATCTGATGCTAAAAAAGACAATGCAAAGAATGTCAGATTATTTTCCAAAAACTCAATAAATGTTCTGTTTTTCAAAAAACTTGAAAATTTTATATTAAATTTCATTAAATTCTTGTGGATGTTTTCGTTTCATTGATTTTTATTAAATACATGCATATATACATATCTATGTAAATAAAATGTACTCTAATAAACTTAATTTTGTTGAATATAAATTGTTTTCAATATCCTTTAACACGAAAAAATATTTCAGTCCTCTCAGTTTCGTGTTAAACGATTTTCACTGTATATTTAAAGAAACTAAATAATAAAGAATCTGCGTGAATCCCTGTAGGTTTCTCATATTGTGATAAAAAACAACGGTACCTAGAGCCATTCAGTTTTGAATAACTTAGTCCTCCAACCGAACATGCGCGCTTGGAAGCCCGAATTTTGAATTTGTTTTAATATCTGTTTCAAATCATCAGACAAATGAGCATAAGCAACAACAACAAAAATCAATAATATTTTAAATATATAGTTTTTTTTTACGCAAGAACGGGAAAAAAAAAAAAAAAAAGGAACTCAACGAAAAAAAAAAAAAAAAAAAAAACTACGAAGAACGCCAAAACTAATGAACCGGTTTTGAATTATTTGGTTTAAAATTTAAATTAAGCGATTCTGTGGCAAATACTAATAAAAAATTCCATCAATACATCAGGCGCAAACATCACATTAATTAAAACTGAGTTATTGTGCAGTCAGAACTATATGAGAACTTCTGAAAACTGGTTTACATTTGTAAAATTAAAAACAATAATAATAATAATAAAATATGAAAGCTTTTAGATTTTACATTACGTGCAAAGAGGCTTTTTTTTTAACGTTTTGTGCGTTACCTTTCTTTATTAAATATCATGTTCTCCGCACTTAAACCATAAAATTCAATTCAACAGCAATGTCTCAAAATAATTTTAAAATGAGCATATATTTAGAATTTCCGATACAAAGTTCCGCGCCCGCTAGAGATAAAAAGTCTCCCCGTAGAGTGTTGCCATTGCTCGCCTTGTTTTGAGTTGAGTTTGTTAATCAAAAATTCGTTAAAGTTTTACAAAAATGAAATCGATAATAAAACAAATTCCATATTTCAAATCTGGGCTTTCAGATGCCCATATTCGCAGTAGGATTACGTCATTCAAAACTGGATGGCTCTAGGTACCGTTGTTTTATCACAATACGAGAGACATACGTACATTTATGCAGGTTCTTTGTTATTTAATTTCTTTAAATATAATACAGGGCTCTAATATTTGGTGGCAACAATCTGAAAAGTGAACCGACATTTATAGTGAATCAGCGCAAAATGCCAAAACGAAATTAATAGCTTATCTGGGCTAATAAATCTAATAAAGGAGGTGGGTTTTTTTTTTTTTTCCCCCTCGAAAACGCTTTTTTTCTCTAATTGTTAACTTTAAGTTATTTATGTGCTATTATTTATATTACGATTTTCTTGTTTGCTGTACACTATAGAGAAAAATGTAAGAGATCTATACAAAAAAAGGGTTTTGAATTTTGATTTAAAAATTAGCACTCCTCATAAGGTTAACAGATTTATACATAGAACATAATGTTAACAAAGTAATTCGGATGGACGTCTGATAGGATATAATGTTAGCATACTATTTCCTACAGCCTATGACGTTCTTCTGACATCGTGCAGGACACAATGACTCGTGTAGTCTAGTACTTCAAAATAGGTACTTCAGAGTCATTTTCCCCACCTTTATCTCATAAACATGGTAACAAAAACTGCGGCAAATAAAGGAGCCCCCCCGAAATGTTTTTCCCCCTCTTCATTTCTGTTTAGCATTTTCACACGGTTGGGGACAGAATGCAGCTTCAGTTGCTGGAACCACTATCTGAACGTAGATTATGTACTGTGGCTCTTTTCCGCCAATATATAAGGCATGATTAGCTTGCAAAATATTTGTTTCTTATATGCATGCATTCTAAGTCTAATTGATAAACATATTCGAAAAATAAATAACACGTATTTGTTTGTATCAATCAAGAAACGGTTTATGTGAATTCCGGATACCGTACCGCCAGAGGGCTTCCAACGCAATAATTTTTGGCCTTGATAATTATTTTTACTATTATTATTCTTATCATTTTTTTCCTCCCTGTATTTATCCTGCCTTACGTCTTTTTTTTTTTTTTTTTTTTTTAATTGTTTGCAGGGACTTTAAAATTGGATAAGAAACACGAAAATGTAAAATTTAAAATTAGGCAAAAAAAGCAACCTACGACTGGTATGGATTTTTGAATTCAAAATCTACGCCAGTTTCAGTTTCAGTTTACCTAATTTCTAAATTACACAGAAGCTCAGTAAAGATTGCTACTAGCTTTATTTCCATGAAGATTTTATTTAGTTGAAAACGGCAAGGCACACTAGAGCTGTTTCCCTAAGGGAAGGGATGCTTTCGTGGAGACTTTCTGAGGGAGACTGGCTCGAATATTCGTTACACACGGGGGAAAACATGAAAACGCCCATGCAGCCTTTCACCTGAAATCGAACCAAGATAGGAACTACCAGTGCTCTGAGCTTTTAACGCTCTGCCACTGGTGGACCTTATATCCATAAAGATCCTAGACAAATACTTCAAAATTTCTAAAAGTAAGATAGTCCACTATGTTGAGTTGAAACTCTGAGTATGAGAGCCAGCAAGTTGAAACTAAAAATCTAATATATATCTAAAAATCTAACATTTTATGTACTTAAAAACATAACATTTTATATAAGTCCTGTAGTGCGGAAATTCAAATTAGCGAAATACTCATTATAATTTAATGAGCTAAAGGCAATAAGTTTTTTCACCTACGTAAAACTTCGAAGAAGAATTCGAGAATAAGTTTATTGATTGATATAATTCTTCCATACTTACGATCTGTTAAATCAAGAGAAATTTAGGGAACAGTTATAAGGTATTTCTCCCGCTTTCTTGGCGTGCCTTTGTAGTGTAGTGTCAGCACGCTCGACGCGTATTCGAGAGGCCCGTGGTTCGAGTACCGGCGAAAGCGTTGCTCATTTTTCGTCTCTCCTGCTTCCAAAAAAATCCTAATGTCTCTACAGTGGCGCCCGAACTAAAAGGGTGGTGGATGATGAATGTCCACATCCAGGATTTGGCTATCGGTTTCCCTAATCTTCAGTCACCCTTTAAAAGGGAAAGTATATAAGGTATTTCTCCCGTCTTCTTAGCATGCCTTCGTAGTGTAGTGACCAGCATGCTAGGCGCGTATTCCAGAAGTCCGTGCTTCGATTCCTGGCAAGATCGTTGCTCATTTTTCACATCTCCTGCTTCAAAATGTCTCTACGCAGTTAGCTATAAAATAAAAGTCTTTTCTACTTTGATGATTAAACGTGTAAAATGTTTTCGGCTTCCCCGCTGTATCCTCCGCAAATAGCAACGCATCTGGCTAGTAAATGGAAGATCAGAAGTTGGATTCTGTCGAAAGCATTGCTGATGGTTTTTGTTTTCTGCTAAGAAAAACCAGATAGCCTCTACAGAGGTTCTGACATGAGTACAGGAAAAATTCATTACGGAAATATGTAGCTAGTTCTTTGAAAGTAACTGATGGGCCTACCAGTGCCAAGTGGTTAAGACCGCTGAATGCTGGTAATTCTACCCGCGTTCAAATACAGACAAAAGGGCTGCTGCATGGATTGTTTCATGGTATTCCAACTGTAAAATGGAAATCAGACAGTTTCTGTTAGAAGCAGATAAACGGATAGCTTTCATGTATCTTGTCATTTTCAAATAACATAACTTAACCTCAAAAATATTTTTCAGTGTACATTAGCAAATTTTACGCATTAGCTATGGAACATTTTGTTTTTAATTAGTTAAATTATAATGCATATGAACATAATACGAACTAGAATTTTTGTTTTACCCTACGCGGACTGCTAAAAATGTTGGAAATTGTATTGGCAGAATCAAAACGCCCACAGCAATGAGTTTTTAATCCAAAGGGGCTTTGTCCCTGAAGGACTATTGTTTTCGTTTTGCGATTTTGCGTTGGTTCACTGTAAATGTCCGTTTCACTTTTCAAACTGTTGCCACCCAATGTTAGAGTCCTGCATTATATTTGAAGAAATTAAATAATGAAAAATCTGCCTAAATGTATGTCTATTTCTCGCATTGTGATAAAACAACGGTACATAGAGCCATCGAATTTTGAATGACGTAATCCTACTGCTAATATGGGCATGTGGAAGCCCAAATTTGGAATTTGTTTTATGATCGATTTCATATTTTGTAAAAATTTAACGAATTTTTGTTTAACGAACTCAAGGATTTCAAAGCGAATAATGGCAACGTTGTACAGAAAATACATTTTTATCTCCAGAGCGCGAGACTCTATAACGGAAATTCTAAATTATATGCTCAATTTAAAACTATTTTGCGATATTGCTCTTGAACTGAATTTTATGGTTAAAGTGCGAAGAACGTGATATTTAATAATTAAAGGTAACAGACAAAATGTTAAAAAAACGCCCCTTTGGACGTAATTTAAAATCTGTAGCCCTTCAGATTTTTTTTTAATAAACTTTTTACTTTCTTTTAAGAATCATTTTGACTGGAAGTTTATATGCATGTCTAAGATCGATATTTGAGGCAATAATATCACCGATCTTGTAAGTGAAGATACTGGAAATAAAAATAAATATATAAATAAAAATAAATTAGATCTTTCGAAGGAAGAAAATTTACAACATCGGATAATGTATCTGCCTATGTAACTTAAGGCAAAGGAAACTGTAATTTGTTTGTAACAACACCCAGTATAAATTTATCAAGATACACAAACTTTGCGCTCGAGCCAATCAAAACCAATACGCCATAAACTTTAGTTCCAATACATTTTCCGCTTTGCTTTGTTTCCACAACAAAACTCGACGTTAATTTCGTATCGGGATGAATAGAAGTTCCTCCTAATGAGTTATCCCCCCTGGAGCGAACATTATGCTCTACGAACAAAACAAATCTAAACAGTCACGCTCAGCGAGCTAAAAACCCACATATAATGTCAGGAGGCTATATGTTACCTGCTGTTAATCATTGAATTTTCTTTTTCATGAGTGGAATGCCACCATTACGGTTTAAAGAACAAAAATAACATTCTCAGGGGATTTCGAGTAAAAAGTTATTTTTGTGCGAGAACAGTATATTAAGCTGCGTATGCTGTAAGTGAAAGTTTTAATTGGTTACTCACCAATACAGCAGAATAAATAAGTTTTGATGTTTAGAAAGTTCTTTAGCGGTGTGTTTCCAAGATTTATGGACTGTTATGTTACATTGCGCTACCTTATCATTTGTTATCTACGTGATCTGGCAAATAGCCAGTTTTATGACGTTACCAATCGGTGTCGTATACCTCCTCAAATTTATTTTTCGAGATGTTAATGCTTAACTGTCTGAACCAGCGATTCTCAACCGGTGGTACGCAAGAGAGAAATAGGTGAAACGCAAAGAAAAAAAGTATTTTTAACTATTAAATTAAAAAATCTCGTGAAGAAAAGAAGAGCTGATAGAAACTTCCTGTAATCGAACTCTAACTGAAGATTTCAAAAATAACACACCTGTTAATTTGTAGAGACGTTAGGTTATTTTTTTAAGCAGAAGTGATGAAAAATGAGCAACGTCGGGAATCGAACCACGGACCTCTGGAATACGCACCCAGCGTGCAGACCACCAAACTACGAAGGCGAGCTAAGAAGGCGGGAGAAATACCTTAAAAGCTTTTGGTTGAACCAAAAAAGTAATTTAAAGGCGTTTCGAATAAATCTGTTACATTTTTATTGCCTTTTTGCACAATTGAGTTGTGTGAACAAGGATTGTCTTCCACGTTTTATTCGGGGGGGGATACAGAACAAAATTAAAAATGGATCTTAATTCACTATTAAGTAAAATAAGACCAGACATAAAGAAATTGATCTCTCTTAAACAGGCCTAAATTTCACACTAAATTTTAGAACTGAAGTATTATAACTTAAAGTTTGATAATTAAAATGATAACCAATTTTCAATCTAATATTTTTCATGTGTGCACGTTTAATATAGCCAATAGGTTGTGCAAATGGAAAAATATATATATATATATTTTTAATATCTCTATTGAGAAATTGAAAAATAATCATTGTAAAATGTAGTGGTGGTATTAAAGACTTTCAATTTTTGTTTAGATGGTACGCGTTAGTCGAAAGGTTGAGAACCGTTGATCTGAAGTATTGAAACTAATAAATTCAATTCTCAGTAATTTCAATCGTCATTTCGTGTTAGTAATTAATGTATTTAACCAAAGTAATTCTTATTCTTAATATACCAAATCGATATTTACGAGCATTCTCAGTATTGTTGTAATTAGTTTTAAAATATTTAACAACATTTAGTATGCATTTCAAAGCAGACTCAAGTATTTTCTTATTAAAGCAGCCACTGCACTTATTCGCCAAAATTGGCAAGCTTAATCTCCCGGTCTGTAACCTGAAAATCTCAAATGTCGCCAAAAGCTTATGCCAGTGCCCGCTTTAACATTAAAATATCCAGAATCATTTAGTTTCTGTTACGACTGTATGTTTGATTCAAATACAGTCAATCCTCTTTAAGATGACCACCAACCAATGATGATTTCCAGATCATTTTGTCTCCTGTGTAGGTGGTCGTTTTGAAAAACCTTGTTCTTGTTCAGTGCCTATTTATGTTCTAAAAATACTAGTCTCTTTCAGAAGTGGTCGTGTTATGGAGAGGGAGGCCCAATTAACAGTGTTAAGGATTTGAAAAAGGTCCTGGTCTGGTAGTCTCCCTCTCTGATGTACTGCCTCAGAGTATTGGCGCAGAATTTCATTACAGTGACATTTTGAACCCAGTGTACAATGTCTTTGTGGTTTGGTTTGGTTTATTTGATTACGGCAAAGCACACTAAAGCTATCTGCCTAAGGAGAGGGATGCCTTCGCGAAGGACTTTCTAATGAAAACTTGCTCGTACACACATTACACATAAATGTCTTTGTGGAGTAGGACACGTAAAACCTATTTGACCGAAAGTCTTTAACGAACTACTGAATAATGAGCTCGCTTAGTTTATATTAGATACTAGGTTCAAAATTTATGACAAATTTGTTTTCCAAGGTAAAAAGTTTTTGATGTCACAGAAGAAGTGAAGAAGCCTACTCAGGAACTTCCGCATCTAGAGCCGATGTTTAACACTTTATTGACATTTTCCCAAGCGAGTGTTCCATAATAAGAACCGTCGAAGCCTATCAGGCTTTGAACTTTAGTTAGAGACGCTTTTGCCTTTTGCATGTCATCTCAAGAAGCTGATTGTCAAGTGATAGTGCGTTGAGATTCTCCGATTGCGCCCTCTGGCGTGTTCTCAATCAAAATCAAAATGAAGCTGAGCGCAGTCAGCATTGGTAATCAAAATCTGCGATCATAGACATGTCATTATTCTAAGGCTTACCCTAGTATGAGATAAACAATAACAAGTTCATTAGAAAGTAAGGACCGAAAAGATGACCTCAATGATTCAGCTCCAGGGCCAGTGCCAGAGCCGATGCATCCTGTGTGGTCGCACCTGACGGCAGAATTTAGGGAAGGCACAATTTTAGACTTTAAAGACGTAATGAGCAGCAAAATTTAGAAATGGCAGAATATTTAGAATTTAGGGAGGCTCTGGGCAACAGAATTTAGAGATGACAAAGTTTTAGAATTTAATGCGATCTCGGGCAATAGAATTTAAAACCCTCAGAGATTCCACAGGTTGGCAAAATGTCTAAAGCCGTCCCTGTTCAGTTACGACCATTTCGTTCTCCGCCATAAAATTGCTTGAACGTTTGTGTATATTGTCCCTGGTTCAAAAGGAAAGAAATCTTCATAAGTTTGCCTCCTAGTAAAAGTGACCACACTCTTATCGAAATCGGTTTCTGAACTTGTAATGAGCAAACTTCCTAAAAGTTCGGACACTTTTTTGTCCAGACACCGCTATGCAAGCAGAATTTTCATTCGCTTGTCTAACTAGAGCAGCAAACCCAGTTGCCCAGCACAAAGGTGCCAGCACCTAGAATGACGTGATTTTTGTAAGGGTGCTGCCGCTTTTATGCCAATCTCATGAAGATGTCTTTCCAGATAGCGTATAAATTCTTTTTTTAACTTACGTAAAGATACCGCATCTTATGATGGGGCATATTTTTGAAGGATTTGCCTTTTCGAATAGTGTACAAAGTCTCCCCGAACTCACGAGAAATGTGCCGGCACATCATGACTGGTAGCAATATGAAGATCTCTGTATTTTGAAATTAGAGAAAGGCGCCGGCACCTTATGGCGTGGTAGCCTGATGAAGATATCGACCTGTTCGAACTTAGAGGAAATTGCCGGCACCTTACGATGGTACCACCTTCTGAAGGTATCTGTCTTTTCAAACAATGTAACTAATAAAAGTGTAAAAACTTTTCGAACTCAGAGAAAGGTTCCGGCACCTTATGACGGGACATTCTGATGAAGATACTTCTGAAGAAGCCCTTTCAACTCAGAAAGATGCCAGCACCTTATGATGGGGCGACCTTATGAAGGTATCTGCTTTTTTAAAACATTGTATAAAGTTTTTTCCTAACTTGCATAAAAGTGTCGGCACCTTTTATGGTGCTTTCATAAAAGTGCCCGCACACCATCATGAAAGCGTCTAACTTAGTGATTGATCATTGAAAAGTCCTTAGTTTGATTACCGGCTGAAGCAGAAAACTTCAGAAACTGGCAAACAGAGAATCGCATTTAAATTTTTCTTACTGAAGCCCAACCGAATTTGTTACTAAGCCCCACTTGCTCGGAATTAATGAGATCATCGTGGATAAAACCCAAAAATATGTCTTATCTTTTTATACTCGAATTCCCTGCATACTAAAGAATCCAGATCGATAGCGCTTCAGTTCTTTCCAACAGTCAGTCATGATTTCCAAACAAAAACGAGGAGCGAGTGAAGAAGACAACGGACGAAACAATGAAGTCATCGTCTGGAAATAAAACACAGTGTTTAAATGAAGAACGGAAAAGAGAAATTTTTTTCCCTTCTTCCTCTTTTGTTTAACTTTTTTCTTCGTGCTTTTACAAGAGAGGCAACAGTGTTGTTGTTTTGTAGACCGAAAAGTAAAGGGGATATAAGTAGGGAAGAAAGGGGGTGACTGAGGGATCTTTTCCTCGCTAATGGTGAGTAGTCGGAAAGGTTGCGTGAGGGTGGGGGTAGTATGAGGGGGTTGCTAGCGATCAATAACTGAGTGTGTGACAGTGATGGATGATCCGGCACAAACTCTTTCTCTTTTTCTCGTGTGGCCCCTCACGATCCCAGATATCTCAGTTGGCATGCGGTGTACTTATTTGGCGACTATTTGCTCTTTTGGCCTTTTAAGTCTAAAACATAAAATCAAAATTTTATTAAAATGTGTTCTTCCACTGCGACAGATGCTAGTATTGACTATTTATTTATGAAAAAAGGTTATTTTTATAATCTATATATATATATCTGTTGACACAAACGCCTTTTACTAACTACATCAATGATAAAATTTGCTGTAGTAAGGTGTAAAAATATTGTTCTACATTGAAATAAATTATACACGCATTTTGAAAAAAATTTTATCATTGAAGTGAAGGTAAAAATGTTTTCAGAAATCAATCACGCCTGCTGAATAAATTAATTATGGCAAAGTGGGCTATTGGACTATGGGAAGGGAGGTTTCCGTGGAAGGCTTTCGAAAGATAACTAGATCTTATTCATATTGAACATGTGGAAATCCACGCAAACGTCCATGCAGCCGATTCGTTTGACTGAAGGTGAACCCGGATCGAATTACCAGGATTCGATGGAGAAGCTGTTTATCTACTCGGCCTCCTGTGGGAACTAAAAACTGTTAGCTAGGCAGATTATATTTTAATGAATTGGATATTTAGGAATTACCTCAATTAGGCATATTATTAAAAACAAAATAAAGATTATTAAGGAGAGTTCATGTATTTCTACATTAAATTTCTCAGTGTTAAGTAAATATATAATTCTAGTCTGGAAGATAAGTTAAATATTTTATGTTACGGTGAATGGCAACGAGGCTGATATCTAGCAGTTTGATAAATTAAAGATCAATAGTTTGCGGAATGGCATCGCTTGGCGGACCCCTTAGATGACGAATGTATTGGTAGCGCAACGGGAAATCTGAATCATATGATACACTATATAGCGTGAAAAATGAAAAGATAAGGCATAATTTCAGACACAACAAGACGGTATTAATTTTCACACAGCCAAAAACTCTGCCTCAAATACTAGAACATAGCTTTGCAAATGAATGGTTGAATATTCATTTGCAAAGCTATGTTCAGCAAGAATAAGCTCAGCAAGAATAAGACGACGATATTTCTTTTCATCAACAAAATATCTCAGTTGTTTTATCACAGAAACGGAAAGGGGAGGTGTTCTTTCCGATAAGATTTGCTTGCAGCGTTTTTGCAAGTCAAGCAAATCCACAATTTATGCGAAGCAATTCTCACAAATGTATTAACACATGTTTTATTCTGTAGCAAATTTATCATAACTGTCGTCGTTTCTAACTCCAAAGTTGAGGAAATGCCCAGCCAAAAATCGTTCCTCTCGTTTAATAGCTCTTTGCCGAATATTCTCCTGTTTCCCAAGGAACCGGTTTCTGCAGCTCTTCTAACACTTCATAAAGGCAATGGAATGGTCACCGGTCACTTGACTAATTTCGCGGCTTATGAAGCGAAGTATATTCAAAATAATCACTTTCTCCTTATAAGAACAGACAAAAAATAGTTTCGAGTTTTGAGGACATTCAAATCATATTTGCGGAGAAATTTAAGTTACGCTGGCCATAGGCAATAAAGTGTTAACTGTGAGATGAATCGAAACCTGCGGAATTTATGCTTGAAAAACGGTCATCGCAAGAAGCAGTAACAAATAAGCCATTTGAAAAATATAAGAGACTGATATTTGGGTCTTTGTAAGACATATTTCATAATATAGCAAAGTTTCGTTAATTAGTAAGCTCCTTTTTTACGCTTTTTCTTTTTTGCTTGAAGATTTCAATTCAGCTGCAAATTATTTATTGTAAGAGGGCTGTTCAAGATAGCTTAGAGCTACTTTATTAACAGCTCATAAACCACAAGTAAAGGAATCAGACAAAGTCAGAATATTCACCCAGTTTGACTTCTTATCTAATATAGGAATAGTCTTGCGAAGAAATGATGCAGATGGCTTTCACTACAAGCCACTGCTTGAAAGCAGTTATTGAAGGAAGATGGTTTTCACTATAAGCCACTGCTTGAAAGCAGTTATTGATGGAAGATGGCTTTCACTACAAGCCACTGCTTGAAAGCAGTTATTGATGGAGTCAAGGACAGTGAGATATTGGAGAGAAAATCAATGCCAAATCTTGATGAAACGTTAGTGATGGTCTTATTGCGATATTAGAGGCATATAATGCTTTACATACAGAATCGTGATAATCGTGAAGATGGTTCAATAATAACCATCATTGTAACAATGAATCAAATATTCGAGAGGACTGTCGATTCAAGGTCGGACAAGATACCAAAATATTTCCATGTTTCTTTACGATTATTCGAACTTGAAGCGAATGAGGACAAGATGAATACCTTGGTAGTTGACACTGCAAACAAAAAAATATTCGTGTTGGTTTGCGCCAGTTTCTTGAACAAAGAAATTCAAGAAAGTGGAAATTAAAAAGCAGCTCGAGTTTGCTTAATGAAGAATATCTGCAGTCCATGGTTATAGGTAAGAAAACACTCCATTGTGAATCAGAAAATAAAACCTAGAGCTCTACACAAGAAAACTACTTTACCATCAACTCAAGAAAAATCTGATGACCACATGACTTTCCTTACAAATTATACATATTTTTTGCAAACTAAGTCCTCAAATTTATTTAAAGATATATTTCTCATTCAATCAATTCAATTTTAACATCGCGGCAAAGCAAAAATACATAAAAATTCAAAACATCTTCATCGAAAATTGTAAAATACGGAGAAGCTTAAAACACCAAATAAAGTTAAAAATAGTTAGAAGAAAAACAATTTTTGCGGTTAAAATTAAAGTTACTATGCTAAAAAAAGCACAGCAAGATAAAATTTTCGGTGTACAAAAATTTAAAGTTAACTTTGGCTTCCACTTGAAGAAGAGGCACTGAAGTTGTTGTACTTACTGAATTCATTATACTATTAGAAGTTTCAAATGCAAACAAATAGGCGACACGCTAGGCCTAATGAAACTCACACTCTTAAATTGTTGATAATTCTACAACTGTTGCATGCAGATTAAATAAGGGCATAAAAACCTTAACCAGAACATAAAAACAACATAAATTAATCGCTTTTAAACAAAAAATGCACAATTTATCAACATATAAGAATTAAAAAGACAGAGCTCACTGAGGCGGGTAAGAGGAAGGGTGTATATGAATATGTATATATATATTTAGGACGGTCGATTGCAACAAAAATGGAGCTACACAACTACACAGTTAGACGTTATAGCAGTCCTACATACAAAATTTCAACGTTCTACGAGTACTCGTATTTGAGTTACAAGACGCACGTACATACATACGCACGTACGTACAGACGCCACGAAAACAAATTGCCTTCTGAACCCATTTTTAATTCATTTTGCAATCCGTTTTGGAAAAAAGAGACCTTTATTCTGTCCATAAGTACAGATGTCAAGCATAAACACAGTTCAAATGGATTCAAGAGTGGTCAAAATGGATATTTTCGTTGAAATATGATACCTGAAATTTTCGCGATTACAATACTTCTTTAACTTTGCATAAGGCGGTAAAAAGTCGAAAGAAGTCAGTGTTCCGATATTGTACCACCTAAAACGTAACTAAGTGGAAGCAATTATGCATTTAGGTTGTCAGCATTATACGAGATGACTAAAAGGAAACACTTTTACCTTCTCAAAGACAACTAGGAACTCTACGAATATTGAAAAACTTTCTGGCAAGAAAGAAGCGGGAAGGATCGGAAGACATTCCCTGTTCGCTCTACTATCTGTGTCTAGATTGACAGGTCCCGATTAAGACAGCTCTGAATTTTAAACGCAGAACTCTTTCAGGGACTCTTGGGGCCAAGAATGATGTTATACCACCTCAATCGGAAGGACTAAAAAAAACTCTCTTACCTTCCATACAACAACTGGAAATTCTACCAGGATGACAGTCATTCGGAATATCGGAAAACTTTCCATATCGGTTATGCGGTCTGGGTATCGTTCTATATTAGGCCCGGTTAAGACAATCGGGGCTCTAAGTGCAGAATTCTTTCAGGAATCCCTAGAGCATATTTTTCCTGTTTTAATGAGAGAAAAAGTGGAAGTTTGAGAAAATAATAGAAGGATGCTCAGGTTCCCTGAATATGAATACCTAGGCTCAATATGAGTTTAGACGTTTAGATATTAGTTCCTGACGTGATTTTATTCGGTTTGATTTCATTCCTTTAGCTAAATCTTTAAAAGTAAGTTGCGTGCCCGTAAATTCAAAGGGACCAAAGAGATTATTAAAACCAATGAAGGTTTTTAATAGGATATGTGGAAAATGGTTCATATGCGTCTTTTAAGGAGCGACATTTTAATAAATGCATTCACTTCGGAGAAAATTCTTCCGCACGTTTATGTTTTGAACAACAAGGAAGCGGATGAGATATAGAAAACTATGAGCACAGAATGTCTTTAAATCTCTTTTGGCTAAGAGATATCATGTTTTGAATTCTACTAAAATTAATTTTAGGTGATAATATAATCAATATTTCGTGATAGCATATCCTTTGTTGATGCTTCGAGCACTTCAACTATCCGCTGCTTCAGTTGCTGTAAATCCTAGAGAAATGAAGCACAAACAAAACGTCGTTAACTAAACCCCCATAGGAAAAACTCACAGGAGACTAGATTTCTGTGGCCAACAAAGCAATGGTATATCGTTTGACTCAGCCCGGACAATCCAGCAATTAGGTTCACGTACTGGCGTACTGGGGTATCGTTCACGTACTGGCGTTTATGTCAATGTGGTGGAGCAGCGTCTTGCTCCAGAATGAAACAGGAACTGCTTGCACCAACTGAGAGAAAAACTACTCTGATAGCATATCTTGTTAAAAATGCTCCCGGTAATTGATTTTTCCACAAAGACGGAAAGGACAAAAACACAACTGTGCGAAATGACGCAGAAAACGTTCACCTTTTGGAGAATCACGTTCATGTTCCATTACATCATGTATATTTTCCGTGCCCCGTAATTAATATGGCGATCAACTTTGCCAGAAACGTGGAACGTGGCTTCATCGGTAAACATACATCTGTTGCGAGATCTTCTATCTGCAGTTTATCTTCCAGATTCTCACAGAATGCTTTACGCAACGATTTGTTGGAATAACGGCTACGCCATCTGAAAGGTGTGTGGCCGGAACTGAAGACGTTTCCGTTGTATATGTGACACCCTTACATGAGGCATATTGAGTTCAGAACTTGCACGACACCTTGATAGGACTTCGTTAAAACATTTCACGAATTTTTTCAACCACTTCTGTTTGGGTCTGGGCTGGTTTCCTTACACAAGCAGCCCGTATCCTGAAACTGCTTCATCTACGTTCGATGTCGTGACGATGCGCTGGTTATTTACCAAATTTCGCTCGAAAATGTTTTTGAACGAGGGTAAACGATGATGTTTTGTCGTATTCCAAAACACAGTCCACTTTCTCATAAATAGCGCTATTTTGATTAACAGATCTAGCGCCGATTTTGAAACAACAGTTTTTTCGCTGTTGCTAGATAAAACTTGTATAATTTTAGTTTCAGAATTAATTTGTTTCGTCTTAATAAATCAATTACTATGTATTCAATGTACTGTGCTATTCTTTTTGTCCCACTTTATATGAAACGCTTTGTTCGGATGTCCTGCTAAAATCGAGACTGTGTAGGTGAGTGTCAAGTCATTTACATGAATGCAGAAATACTGGTGATCGTCAGTTTCTCTGAATTTTCTCTAGACACTAGAATGAGAGGATTAAAGAAATCAAAAATTCAAAAGAGGAATAAAAAAAGACAAAACATAAGGATGTCAGAATTCACGGCTGTGTTATAATCGAATTGGGTATCAAATGTTTTGAGGTAAATTTTGAAATCATTTCTATCAAGTTTGGGTTCCAAGCTTCTTTTTAATGCTTCCTTCTGCTTTTGAAGATCACTACACAACTGTTCGCGTTCTCAGTTTTGAGATTTCCGAAATAGGCCAGGTAAACATCATACAAAATAATTGAGCTTGAAATAATTTTCCTTATTGCTTACCTTCGTGGTGTAATTGAAAGCATGTTTGGTAAGAAATCGGAAGGTCTAAAGTTCGAATTCTGGAGAGGCATCGTTTCGTATTTTATGCTACTTGCTTCAACAGCCATATTAGACTCTGCGAGTGGCGCCCGCACTAAAATGTGATGACAACAATTTGCACTACCCTGATTTGGTTACTGTAATAATTTCTTTAAAATTCAATCCTTTGCAGCTCAAGAGTAGGAATTATTTAATTATTTTTCGAATGAAGATATTCGTACTTCATACTAATTTTCAATTTTTGTTATTTGCTTCAATAATTACGGCAAAACAAGCGAGGGTTACTTGTTACTGTTACTCTATACGTTTCATTTTCGACCATGCATTCTTTCTATGGCAAAAATAATTGTTGCTTTAATTGGTGCGTTTTGTCTCTTCCTGAAAATTGTCCAGTTTTATTTTTAAACATCCTGCATGTTTGATCGAGGATTTTCATAAATATTTGCACCATTTTGCAATTAACAGAAGATGATTATTGTCATCATGTACTATACACTTCTATGTGAAATACTGTGTACATGTATCAGCCGGCAGTTGTTATAGAATTTATTGTTACTGAGGTTTGGACATCGGATTATACACGAGCTCAAAGTTGTTTACAAATAATTTGAGTGGCCCACCAACGGCCCAGCGGCAAAGCTGCTGAATGCTAGTACTTCGGCCCGCACTTCTAATTCCGGAAAAAGGGCTGGGCGTTTTCGTGGCTTTGCCCATGTGTAACATAGATACAAACCAGTTTCTCTTAAAATTCCTCCATGAATACACCCCTGCTTTTGGCGAATACCATTATGTGCGACGCCGTAATCACTAAGAGTAATTTAACCGTAATAAATGATATTCTGCGCTAAATAATATAACTGAAAAGGCTGATATTTAATTGAATCCTAATATACATTAATCAAAATTTTCAATATCGCTGTCGGTAATGAGGTATCGATCAAATAAATAATTAACTATAATAGTGAGGTATAATCTTTGTAATCACTATTCAAATAATAATCGGTCACGACGTTTTTGCAAAATTTTATTTTGCGCTCTTATACATTCTGCTTATATTCTGAAATATACAGAAATTATTTTCAAACTGCCAACAACGAATAATTGTAAGTTTGTCATAAGTCAATGGTAACTGCTGCTTGTTTGTTTTGCGCTATTTGCGTTTACGAAAGGTTCCAGTGGAACACTGTATTTTTGTCTGAAGAAGAACTATTACATGCATATGATTTATATGCATCCGTGAGTATTGAGAATCACGAAATCCGTAAGTATTCCTTAAATAAAGGTCAGGTACATAACGAAACTCGAGAAATGAGAGATTTTCCTACTTTCAAGCGAATAAAAGCCGCAGAAGTATTGAATTGACCCATTACCATTCCGCTAAAAAATAATGCAATGCGTGTCCGTATTCAAATCCAATGCGAAAGTTGCATGATGGGAGTTCCCCAAGAACAAAGACACACCGCGCAGTTGACGATGAAATTTCTTCCGAGGCAGTTCAGCTGTCAAGCCATTTTGACTGATCGCCAATCTTCGTGACGTTTTTTCTTTCCATAACACGTAATTATTAACCAATGCCTGAGTCGCAAACGACGAATAAATGCTGTGTTATCTGATATGTTCGTTAGGTTTCAGGGAAACAGTGTTTCCCGCCTTATTATTTCTCCCCCCTTTTCTGCTTTTCCACCCTCCACTCCAAGCATGTTGCCACTCTGACCTGCGCAAAATTGCTTAGCCGACAGAAGTGGGTAATTCAAAGAAATGGATGAGGACAATCATGAAAGGTTTCGAAGTTACCTTGAGATCGAATAAGGTGGTGTGGAATGTGGAGGCAAAGCATTCTGCAAGGTGTATTTATATTGAAAATTCTGAGCACTGAATTTCCCCAGGAAGGAAATTTCTTTTAAGTACAAATCATAAACAAAAATTTATGTCAGTAAATAGAATTTCCATTCATGTACTGTGCATACGACGCACTGTTGGGGATCTAAAATGCAACATCATGAAAAACAAAAGATATGGAAGCCGTATTTACTAGACAAATATTCTAATGTAAAAGGGTAAGCTCTTCTCTGATTTGCGGAATATGAAATAAATGCTTTATAGCCTCTCTTAGAGGGCAATAATTCCTACGATAATCCTCGGCATTAAAAGAAAGTGGTTTTGAATGTGTTTTTGAGATATGTTTATGTTGTTTCCTCACATTGTTTATCTGGGGAACCATGAGGAAGGTGCGCTGGATTACTCGTATGTATGCTACTCGTATGTCAGTTACCAAGGCTGGATCAAGAGTGCAGTAAACTTGTTGGGCAAAAAAGAGTTGTTAAATGTTGGGTGACACATGCGATAACGAATTGTCCTGTTGAAACTTCGCCTCAAGCAAGCTTTGAATTTAAGGAAGGGCAACAAGTTCCATAATTTGAGGGGTGTAGCGGTGCATATTAAATGTGTCGGCGATGCGTTAGGCGGATGCGGAAGTAAAATCCAATAGCTCCGCAAACCACATCTCCAGCTCAAGATCCGGACACAAAATTCATAATGTCTGCAACGGCAGTGCTGCCATACAGGGATGCGGCCATCATGGTATTGTAAGTAGAATCGGGCATAGTCTGCAAAGATAACGCCGTTCCATTTGTTTGTCCATGAGCGATGTCCAGCTTACCACTGCAGTTGCATACGCCTGTGATATACAGTCAACGGAAATCGCAGAATCAGACACCTTGCAAAGATTCTCTTTCTCTGCAGGCAATATCCAATGATACATGCTGACACAAGTTGCCATGGAACAGACCCTAATTTTTCGCTAGCATTCTTGATGTTGCTGTGCGGTCCAGTCTGTGACTGCCCATACCCAAAATACCTGTTCTCTCGCTTGGGAGTGTGACGGGCCTGGTGCATTTCTTCCCGTCGGTCGGTCCATCCCTCTCGAGCCTATCGATTTCATAGTCACTTGCTGTAGCCTTAATTCTGTCGAACACCAGGAGCGAATTTTTTTAAGGATAATGCCCAGTCTGTATAAACTACAATTCTTTGGTCAAATTCAGAATCTTGCTTGAATGATTGCTGTTTTATTCAATGACTTTACTGAAACTTCTCACGCAAAAGAACAGCGGGAAAACGCATAATTCCAGCACTTAAAGCAGCTTAATCTCTCCTCTTTTTACAGTGTCTCTAAGTAGTTTTACTGACACAAATGATTTGAATTTGCAATGCTATTCTAATGATTTGCATGTCTGATTAATTTGTACGAATGGCGCAGACTTCACGCCTATTGGATGCAACACCACTGAAGTTGAATTTGGATGGCCAATAGCAGCGAGGATTTTCAACAGATTTTTACTTTATTGCCAATATCCCAGTATCCAGTCCTATAGCTAAAACGTCAGGTTCTGTTTCATATACAATATATTCCAGCGTATAATGTGCACTTTTAATACAAAAAAATAGGACCGAAATTTACACGTGCGCGTTATACGCCGGATACAAAAATGATAGCTTAAAAATAAGGAAAAAATTAGATTTTTACATGAATTAAAGTGCTGCTCATTTAAAAGAAATGACATATCTCACGAAATTAAACATTTTTATTATCGGATAACATGAAGAGTTCGTCATGTTCGTCTTCCGTTGTATCTTCAGGCGTATAATCGAATTTTGTTTCATCTTCACCATCATTGTATTTTTATCCGTAAATAAATAATCATTAATCGTTCCAACTTTCGCGAACACAAAAAAATCCTTGCTGCAACACGATTTCCATTTTTTTTCGCAAAATGAATGACTTTGCAATTGAAACCAACACTGTGTTTCTTTTCGCAGGAGTCATTTACTACTAAAAGGAGCATTAGATCAACTAACTGTATTTCAACTAAAGCAAATGCGATTTACTAAAATCTATTTCAAACTAAATCTACTTACTAATACTACTTCAAAATCACGGCTTCAAATTATTGCAGAAAAAGAAAACATCTAATTCCTAAAATTACACAAAATCATTCAGATTGGATGTGCTCTACAATAGCATTGCTTTGGACACCTGCATTGAATACAATTCACCCCTTTGACGAAAAATTTTCTTCTCAAGCGTTTAACCAACACACACATATGGTTCCCCTTATCACCTGTCAGTGCAGTTTACCATTATTCGAAAGGCTAGGACAAATGTTCGAATAAATGACATGGCATATGTATCTTTTAAGTTTCTTCGTGAAGAACTGGAGGCGCGTTATACGGCAGATATACCTAAAATTAAAAGATGTAGCATGAAATTACGGATGCGCGTTATAAGCCGTAAAATACGGTAATTGTTGAAATTATTCATCACGAAAAAATGAGCTTCTCGTACTGAACGCTCTTGAAGTTTATCACCATTCTCAGAAGGTATGATTATTAGAACGGAACAAAAAACACTTTAAATTGTGGAAATTTGTTAACGCGTGGGTGTTGCAGTGCTTATTCGCATAGAGAGGGCTGTTTCATGAATCACTGCAACTTCTACAGTGTTCACTAACAGCAAAGCATTGATAAAATTGGATTGATCTCCAAAGAAATTGCTGTCAGCGACAATGTTTCAATATTTAGCTTATTTGTGCGAATTTTTAAATGGAAGTTTTTTACTCGTTTTTGCTAATAATCCATGAGATAATAATTTCAGGTACTATTTTCTAAAGACTTTTTTATGCATTTTGATGTTTTTTAAATTTTAAAGTTAAACTCTTGTTTTAGGCACTAAATAGCAATCTAAAAATTTCAAGCTGCATTTTTTAAAAATTTTCATGCGGAATTGCGAATTTAAAAATTTTGATGATTGCTGCAAAAATTGTAAAGTTACTATAGTATAATTCAATTTTTTTTATTAAGGTATTTTTCACACTGCGCTTGGGACTGTAGAACAGGTGGAATCATAAAATAAATCGAAATTCCATAGCTACTGTTTTTTATGTGAGTTAAAAAGCAAATAATCAAAACAAAATAAGTAATGAATAGAAAAAAAAAAAAAAAAAAAAAAAACTTTGTCTTTAAAGACGGTCATCTAGGAAATTAGAAAACGATTAAGGATCAATTAAAAACCCATTTTTCACCGGGAACCTTTTTTTTTTTACTCTTTATTTCTGTTTACGCTTTGCGATTTCGTTTTCTCACAACACCTTATCTTTTCGTGAAAATGTGCTAAAATTCTAAAAATTCCGAGAAAAGGTTGAAATATTTTGCTGATTGCGTACCTGTTTGTTTCTTTTCTTTCTCCCCTAACTGTAAATACTAAACAAATGAACAGATCGATTCTTCAAAGCTTCGATTATTTTTTTCGGGGAGGAGCTTATGGAATGTTCTTACTTCGCAGAACATTAAATGTTCATTTTAGCATACTCTTTATGTTCTTTAAATACTCTTTTTGGCAAAACAAATTGATTTGAAAAGTTACGAATTACAATGTACACTGCTAAAAAAAGAAGGGGGTCAATTCTATACCTTTTCTTTTTACTGCGCCGATGGACGAAATTCAGATTGCGTTTTTCATGTCTCGAAAGCGTGACTTAGGATAGGTATTAGCTTTATATATAGCATTGTCTAATATAGGTATTTTGACACAAAATTGAACTTTTTTCTAAAATGACATGCCCCCCCCCTTTTTTTCATGTTTTGATTCTACGATTCAAATTATGCTAAAGTGCCAAGTTTTGTACTAGTAGTTTAAAAAAAAATTAGCTTTCTAAATTTTACCTTCTCCATGTTAATTCAATTTGGTATATGTATATTATATTAATATCCCTTTTTTATTAAACTTATTTGATTCTTCCTTTCACATTTCAATATTTAGGTTCATTCCAAATAAAAAACACCCATTTTTTATGATTTATTTTAGAAGTTTGTATTTTTAAATAATTTTTATAAATTTGTCGAAAAAATTTGGAATGAAAACCTATAAAGTTTTTACCACCATCTTAAAGTAGATGTATTTCTAAGCATACCGGCAAAAAATTAGAGTTTTTTATTCAGAATTTCCTAAGATATACGTGAAATTATTACATATTGGCGCGTTTTGAAGTATGGCATATTTGTTATATACGATAATAACGCCAGTGGTTTACTCTGTTAAAATTATTTGAAAGAATGAACGATGACTTTTTTTCCTCTCGTGTACAATGAACAAAATGAAAGGAAAATAGATTGCTATAAATTAAGAAGTTCGCGAAGTGAATTATTCTTGGTGCAAACTGAAAAAAACTGCGCCAAGATAAATTTTTGAATTTCTGCGCAAATTTTGAACTAAATTTTACAACATTTATTATTTAGGCCTAATTTGAGTCGTAGAATCGAAATATGGAAAAAAAATTGCCATTGAAGCTATCTTAATTCAAACTTTTAGTCTATAAAGTGAGATCGATTCTTCAAAACTTCGATTATTTTTTTCGGGGATGGGCTTATAGATTATTTTCACTTAGCAGAACTTTAAATGTTCGTTTTAGCAACCCCTTTATGCAGTACCTTAAATATTCTTTTTAGCAAAAAAATTGATTTGAAAAGTCTCGAATTACGATGTTCATATTTTAATTCAAACTGTTGAACGATTAAGTCCTGTTTTTTTTTTAGTATTAATAATAAATTGTTCCGTAGATTAAACGCGCTATTTTCAAAATTTGTAGATTAAGAGAAGCCATAAAAGTACACATATGTACTTGTTTTTTGTAAGCCCTTGTCCTAGATGACTTTTCCTACAGGACTGTCTTTTATCGTCTTTAGTAAAATAGTTAAAATGCATTCAAAATACATCCAAGTTGCAGAAACTTTATGTGGGAAATGAAAAGGAAACAATTATTTTTCAGTCAATCGAATCTTCAAATTGCACGAATCTTGAAGAAGATTCGAGTTCTGGAAATCTCGAATTTTCGCTCATTTTTGGTCATTTTAATCTTTCAAATATTAACCTAAAATGATGTTAAATGTTTTACCCAGAAACTTTAGAAAAATCACTTTTATTGTCGCCCGACAGAAGCAACCTTTTTTTTTTATTTTATTAAAAAAATTAAAATTTCCGGTAGAAATATTCATTAAAAACCGAATTTTAGAATTTCCGATAAAAGTATTCATTTAAAAAATTTAAAATTTCCCATAAATGTATTCATTAAGAAAACATTTTAAAATTTCCAAAAGAAGGGTTCGTTAAAAAAGACTTCTAGAACCTCTGATAGAAATGCTCATTAAAAAAGAATTTTAGAATTTCCGATAACAGTGTTCCTTTAGAAAATATTTTAGAATTTTCGACAGAAGTATTCATTTCAAAAACAATTCTAGAATTCTTTTTGAAACATTTGAAATATTTTTAGGATTCTGTTTGAATATTTCCGCCGGAAATATTCATTAAAGTCTTTTAGAATCTCCTATAAAAATATTCGAGTAATAAAAACTTTAGTCCGATAGAAATATTAATTAACTAAGAATTTTAAAATTTCCGATAGAAGTATTCATTAAAAAAAGAACTTTAGAGTTCTGGAATTCTTGAAAGAAATAGTCACACACACAAAAAAAAAAAAAAAAAAAAAAAATCCGCTAGAAATATTCATTAAAAAAAGGAATTTTAGAATATCCGACAGAAGTATTCATTAAATAAGAATTTTCAAACTTCCAAGAGCGGTATTAATTAAAAAAGGAATTTCTAAATTTTTAGATAGTATTTAAAGAAAGGTTTTAGATGGTAGAATTAGAGTGTATTCCGCCTGATAAAGGCTACGTTTGCTACTGAATTCTGTTTGAGAGCAATATTTCTGCGGTGTTGCGTTATTATCACTATTAGGCTTGTCATCCTGCCTTTTAGGTTTTTGAGCCAACTTGCGCGTTTTGCGTCTGCATAGCCTTTTGGCTAACTTACCATTGACTTAATTTTATTTTAATTCTCTTTTGTTTTGAGTTAAGCCATAAATGCTGGCTTGTTCTGTAAGCACGAATAATGCCTTCTGTTAACTTTTATCTGACTTTAATAAAAGAATCTTTTGCAACCCTTCCCCACGCGTCTGTCGTAATTCCAAGACATCGCGATAAGTTACTTAGGTATAGAATTTTCGTACTTTCTGTAACCAAAATAAACGAGGCTGTATAAAATGATTAAAAGCAAACACGTAAGGACAATCTGCCTAAGAGATGAAGCCTTAGTGAAAGACTTTATAAAAGGAATTAATTGGTTTTTAAGTTACATACGAATTAACTTCGTTTATCAGATTATGGCAAAGAATATTAGGCTATCTGCCTGAGGCAAGGTGTGCCTTCGCGGAGGGATCTCTGAGGGAAACTGTTTCGTATTCGTGCTACAGATGAAGAAAATCATGAAAACTCTTACGTAGCCAACCCGCTAGCAAGATCTGAGCCCAAGTCGAAATACTAGCACTCACAAATCTTATCCACGCAGCCGCTAGCAGATAAAAAAGTACTATAATTACTTAATAAGTAAGCTAGCAATAAGTCACAATTTTATTTTCTAAGAACGTTACTTATTATACATTGCATTAGTAGTACCGACCTTTTTAGTCCAAAGGGGCTTTATCCCCGAAGGACTATTGTTTACGTTTTGCGATTTTGCCTTGAATCACTATAAATGTCCGTTTCACTTTTCAAAATGTTGCCACCCAATGTTAGAGTCCTGCATTATATTTGAAAAAAATAAAAGATGAAAGCTCTGCATAAATGTATATATATTTCTCGCATTGTGATAAAACAACGGTACCTAGAGCCATCGAATTTTGAAGGACGTAACCCTCCTACGAATGTGGGCACGTGGAAGACCAAATTTGGAATTTGTTTTATGATCGATTGCATATTTTGTAAAACTTTAACGAATTTTTGATTAACAAACTCGAGGATTTCAAAGCGAGCAATGGCAACGTTGTACAGAAAAAACATGTTTATCTCCAGCGCGTCAAACTGTGTATCGGAAATTCTAAAGATAGGCTCATTTTAAAATTATTTTGCGACATTGCTATTGAACTAAATTTTATGGTTTAAGTGCAAAGAACATGATATTTAATAAATAAAGGATACACAAAGCGTTAAAACAACGCCCCTGTGCACGTAATTTAAAATCTGAAACATTTCAGATTTCTTTTTTTTTTTTTTTTTGGTAGTTATTATTATTTTTTTTAAACTTCATTTTTATATAAATAAAAATTATTAGTAAAGGAAGACGTTTATTTTAATTAGAGTTATGCTTTTATAATAATGTTTATTTAAATGTACCTGTATTAGCGATATTCTAATAGAATATTTATTATTAGGAGCACTTTTTCTGGTACGATTGGTATTGGCTAAAATCGTTGCGGCCTTTTATATCTATTAATAAATAATTAGAAGAACGGGTTCCTTTAAATTTTTTTCTCGCTGAGCTCGCAGTCTACTCTGTTATTACACTCACTCCTACTAACCCATTCTTTTTCTTTCCCCCTCTTTTTTTGTCTTTTTAGCTTTATTATTGCTCATCATTTTCTTTTCTTTGCTCTTACGCCATATGCAATTCAACGGCAAACTTACTAAAAATTTTAAAAGTTAGTAATTTGTAAGTGATTTGATGTATAAAATAATTTGTAAGATACGCTATTAAAATGAGATAGTTTATGAACTTAACGCAGTAAAGGGTATTATTTTAATATAAAAAACCGTGCCTAGGTAATTTTTCATCTGAGGCAAAAAGGTAAACGCGTCCTTCCAATCCATCTTTATCTTCAGCGTTTAAGGAAATTATGTTTTAGTTTTTGTTTCATGAATAAATGGCGCCAGTAGCTTAACTCCTGTTCAGCCATTCTTAGCTTGGTTTATCACTGCATCTTATCTCTTTCATTTGCACTTTGACAGCCGAGGATGATGGTTCGATAAAACCATCGAAACCAGTCCTGTTAAAATTTGAAAATATAATGTTGATTTCTGCTGTTTGACTTCTAAATTAAGAAATTATATTTTGATTTGATTTTTTATGCAATTTCAACAGGAAACTTTAAGGAAACGTGCATTTTTCAAAACGTTATGCTACCGTAAATATATCCTATGCCATATCTAAACTTGAATGTCTTTTAAGAGCGGGAATTCAAGTGGTTTGCCAGATTTTCGATGTCTAGTTTGAGAGTGCGGGGATATGGAGTTTCGTACAAAGTACTCACGTGCGGTCAATATTCTTCGTTAACAGGATCATTTACAACGGCTGAATTTTTTTTTTTTTTGAAATAAATTCCTTGAAGTCAACTCTGCACGCCTATGCCTGGAATTTATACACAATACGCTTCATTTAAACTGTGTATCTGCTTAATAAGTTTACTTTTAAAAGCAATTAGGTAGCAAAAAAGTGAAAACTGGAACCACAAAACACATTCATTACACTTTTTTCGCAAAGGTGATTTCCTTCGGATCCAAACATAGTTTCAGTTGTTTACATTTTAGCTACTAACAGTGCCCAGTTTCTGATGTTTAAAGTTCTTATCTGCGTAAACTTGGCGATTTACGTGCTTGCGGTGCTAATACATTTCTGCGCAGATGGCTAAAATAATATTTGCACGCTCTAGTGCTTAGAGTGATTAAATGTCAAGTTATTCTGATAAACACGTAATGTATGTATGTATTTGTGTACTACAGCTCTGTTGTCTAACACTGGATGTGAAATATTTATTTGGGTCCGCACGCTATGCTACTGATGTATTATCGGGACAAATAACTGAGAGAATTTTAGCTGCACTGCAAATGGATATTACCTCTATAATGTTAGATACCGTGAAAAATATCGAATGGGATGGGAATCTTCTGCTGGAAAACTGGAAGTACGGTTGCAGCATCTTTCATATAGCGTTTGTATTAGTATTGTTGTCTAGTGAAATTGATTTCTTTGTTAGAACTGACATGTTTCAGAACTTATTTCAGAACATATTTCAGAACCGCAATTCTTTTAGAAGTTACTCGATTTGTATGTTCTTTTCCTATAATATGCTTCCATTTTTCCATTTTCCATTTATTTATTCTTTCATAATTAGCAGCTGAAACAGTTCTTCTATTTCATTTTGCAAAGAAAATTTTATTACGACATAGTAAATTATTGGCATAAGAGAATGAGCCTTAAAAACAATGTGATATACAATATTTTGATGTTTTGCATAGCAAAAATATTATTAATTCAATCGCCGCCGCCTAATGTCATTACGGTTAAAATTAATACAGAAAACTGGCCACGTCTAGCACTTTCGATTGCTTGTAACAACATTCATTGAATTTATGTTGTTTTAAATAAACGTAAAACAATCTTTAGAGATAGATATCAAATATCTTCTATTTTTCTATTACTCATAAATTTTTCCAACTTAATTAAAAATAGGAACGTGTATTATAAAGGGTGGTTATAAAAACTCTGCCGATATTTGAACCCCTAGCGGTCTATCCGCACAACCAATGAAAATGAAATTTCCGATATTGTTACTTGAAACTCGAGGTTGCGATAATTAAAGACGATGGAACTCTCGTGGTTGCGGTTACAGTGAAAAGATTTCTAAATTTTCGAATGGCAGTATCCGCTGTTTTCTGACGCAAATTGATCAACGCATTGGAAAAACATAAATGGCGTTGGAAAGATAAATGTATAACGAAAACTGCCGGCGTAAAACATTTGCAAAGAAGAGCATTGTAAAGGATCAATAACGACATAAGGGATGAAAGGGAATTATAGTTCGACAGCCTCATTCGCTACCATGAGCTCAAACACACATGCACCATTCGAACTGAATTATTCTCAAAATAAGGTGGAAGCATGGAGGTAAGAAAGGTCTTACTTCCTACCACCATGGGTAGGATGGGGGACTTTCTTTGCCCCCTGTTTCCGGAGAAGAGAATACTTTTACGTGACTTTTCACTTCGCAGTAAGTAATAACGCCCCCTTTGAGACGAGTCTATGTTTTGGCAGAATGCCAACCAGGGTTGCGTTTGAGGCGGTTGAACTATACAAGTTTTGAATATGCGCACTTTTGCAGACGATAACTCATTGCATGCGGGAAATTGTTGATAGCAAAGACGAACGTAACATCGCAAGAGGAATCTGTATAACTTCTCGTTTTATGGCATCTTTCAATTTTGACAAATCTCGTGGACTGGATATGTGCACCTTAGATTTCACATAAAACCAGAAACAGAAATCCACTGGAATAAGATCGGAGGATCGCTGCGGCCACGAAACTGCAAAATTACGGGATAGGACTCTATTTTGAAACTACACGTACACGTTGAAAACTTGTAACGCCAATAAAAGTTCCCCCCCTCTCCTTTCTTGTGTTGTCATAGATAATTTACAATGCAGATGTTTTACGGCGGTAATTTTCGACAACCGTGTACCGTTTCAACGCCATTTATGGTTTTTCAATGCGCTGATCAATTTTCGCAGAAAAAAACTGGGTGTTCCCTTTCAAAAATTTCGAAATTTTTTCAGTGTAACCGTAACCGTGAAAGTTTTGCCGTTTTAAATCATCACAATCTCGAGGGTGTGGTTTCAAATAACAATATCTGAACCTTCAGTTTGATTGGATGAACGAATAAACCGCTAGGGCTTCATACATAGGGGAAATTTTTTTATGCACACCCTTGTATTCTTTACCTGTCGCAACGGCTAAATGTCAGCGGTGGTCTGACAAAGCGCCGGTCACAGAAGCAATTTTACATGCCCGCGAATATATTTCAAATATGCATTTGTTGTTAGTACGGTGCTTTTAATTTTAGAAACATAGAAATATGGACTGAATTTAACACGCTATTGCTATTGAATGGAAAAGAGATAGAAAGAGTAGGGGTCGACCGGGTGAACATAGCCGAATGTGCACCGGTAATTGATCGGCATAATCAAGATCCCATTAATTACACAAAAACGTATTTATAAAATTTTTAATTAATTGTTTATTGACGTAAAGCCGTATCATATAGTAAGAAAGATTGTAATTGTTTAAAATAAATGTAAGCTGGAAAATACTTAAAATTACTTAATACACACATTTAAACACATAAATTCTTTATGTAATAAGTATAAAGAAAGGGAAAACGCAGGAGTAGAAGAATACAATAGCCCACGCCCCCCAAAAAAG
The DNA here is from genome assembly GCF_044657685.1 of Stegodyphus dumicola. Taxonomy (NCBI): domain Eukaryota; kingdom Metazoa; phylum Arthropoda; class Arachnida; order Araneae; family Eresidae; genus Stegodyphus; species Stegodyphus dumicola. Next base: position 195,610,501 of record NC_140773.1, read on the forward strand.
AACTGTTGCTGTTACGGAAATTAAAAAAGAAGAAAGAAAAAACTGTTACTGATCGAACGTCTGAAAGATGTAGAAAAATATAAACACCTAATACAATTTAAAAAAAAAATTTCTTTTGAAATTAAAATTATAGTTTCTACTCAAAAACAAGCCATTCGGCCAGTGGACAAGAAGGCAGATATTTCGGTGCACAAAACTAAAAGTTTGCTTTCGGTCCGACTCGGCAAAAAGACACTAAAGGTGCAGAAAGAATTAATTCACTATTTTGCTAAGTTTCAAATGAAAACAAATATGGCTTCTATGGTAAAAAGTCCATTATGTAAGTATGGCTTAGCCGCATTTAAACACCTTTTAAATAGTTGATAATTCTACAAATATTGCATGCCATTAACTAAAGGCATAAAAACCTTAACCGGAAGATAAGAACAACATAATTCAATCACTTATGCAAACAATGCACGATTTACTGACATGTAAGAGGGAGCTTACTGAGCCGAGTAATAGAGTTTATATATATGTAATAGTTTGGCAGTCAGGCACTGGAATGTCAAAACTTGACGATATAATCACATCAGAGTCCGGGCATGTAATGTAAATGTAAAAGGAAAACCATTCCTTAAAAAGAGTTCAATGAAAGAAAAAGTTTGGGAATCCTTACTATAGAGTCTATACCTTATAGAGTTAAAAGTTAAAGATCTAATACCTGGCTATGTAAAAAGCTTGATATATCTAAGCAATATAGATGTATGTTTTCACAAATCTAAAATTTTTTAATCCTTGTTATTCATAAATTTCCATCTGAAGAATTAAATTGCATAAAATATCCATTTTCGACAAAAAGCGCGTGAGGGTGCACCTTTATGTGCTTGTAAGAACCCATGATGCATTCCAGAAAGACATTTCTAAGCAATAGAAGATAAAAAAATTGCAAAAAATTCAGCTGTAAGTGAAACGGCCTCCTTTGATGATATTGCATTCCAGATTGAAAACATAAATCAGAAATCATGTTTCAATGCGTTTCGCTTAAAAAGACAAAAAGCAAATAAAACCCTCATATTTATTTAGCATTATGTAAAAAAGCAAGCCATTTAAGAAATGCATAATTTTGCAACTCAATGAAAGCAAACCCATAGGGATTTCGGCAAGGTTTTGCGTGATTAAATTTCTGCTTTTTCAATTTCCGAAGCTACGAACTCCAACAATTACAAAAAAATTAAACCAGCATTATGCAAATAAAGTTGATATTTACATTTCTATTTTGAAATTCGTTTTCACTTCCTGTTCATTGCTTTTTGCAGGTGACTAAATAATTTGCCTAATACAAAGATACTGTAATTCAATTTTGACTAGTTAGTATTTATCCTTTTTTGTAATTCGATTATTAGAAACCTTAAGCTAATTAAAAATATAATAAATTTCAAATATCAGGGGGGAACTGGGAACAAAGCCTACTTGGAATTGAGCCTTTTAATCAAAACCCATATGTGTGGAATATTCGTGAAGTGATGGATTTATTCATGTCTTATTACAATGATACACAGGTACATTACAATGATACATTAACAATGATACATAGGCAAGAAAATAATTTTTAGTCCAAAGGGGCTTTGCCTCTGAAGGACTATTGTTTTCGTTTTGCGATTTTGCGTTGAATCACTATAAATGTCCGTTTCACTTTTCAAACTGTTGCCACCCAATGGTAAAGTCTTGCATTATATTTGAAGAAGTTAAATAAGGAAAAATATGCATAAATTTACGTATATTTATTGCACTGTAAAAAACAACGATACCTAGAGCCATCAAATTTTGAATAACGTAGTCCTCCATCCCGAACGTTGGTATCTGGAGGCCCGAATTTTGAATGTACGGAATAAAACATTTTTATCTCCAGCTCGCAAGACCTTGTCTATCGAAAATTCTAAAGATACTTTCTTTTTATATATTTTTAGCCGAAATGCTCTCAGAATATATATACGCATGTAAATGAAAAACATGTCCCTTTGGGCGTAATATAAAATCTTTTCAGATTTTTTGAAAAGCATTTTATTCATTTGTATTTTCCTACAAAATTAAAAAATTGAATTATTATTGTCTATTTATACAATTCATTTCTGTTTAAACTAAAATAAAGCAGCGGAATTAAAGCTTATTCGTGTGGGAGCTAAAATTAAACAAATAATATTGTTTTTTATGTTTACCATACAAATTTCCTATCCTCAGGCATAAAAAGCATTCGAATTTAACAAATCTAGATACACTTACAGGTTAATAGAATGTATGGGGTTTTCATAAGTCGATGAAACATTTTAAAAATTCGCAGCAAGTACATTTAGTATTGCAGGAATCATTGCATTTTCTCGAGCGCATTTTGAGCTGTTACTGGTCAGCACGAACAGCTATACCAAATGCAAAACGCGGCATTGTTGCTGCCGGTTAAAAGGAATTTTCCTATATTTTGATTAATGAAACAACTTCAACAATCTATTTTTCCTTTATAAGTTAATTTTAATTAAGAAAAAATTTATATTTTGAGAATGGCTATATGAAATATAAAATTCAACGAAAAAAAAAAAAAAAAAAAAAAAACCTGCTGCGTTTTAGATTTGAAAAATATCATTTCAACATCTGAAAAACTTCTATCAAAATAATACTTTTTGATCGCAAGTTTTCACTTTGTTTTCCCAGGTTTTAAAATCACACTTTTCAAATTTTTCCTAGTTTTGCGAAGGTGATTTCACAGCTGGAGCATAAAATACCCGGATTTGCTTTCAATCCCTTCAGCAAATATTAGAACTTCCAAAATTTTCATATTTTTCCCTCTTCCGATCCGATCAGAAAACACAAAATGCGGATTTTTGGAACTCTTTGATCTACGTTTTGTTATTGAACTTAGTTGTTGACATTCTGCATGGTTAACGATGCTCAAAGAATGGTGTGTATTTTGAATCTATTTTTCAGTGTCGACGTTTGAAGAATTTTCATATTGTATTTGCACTATAAGGAAATATTTCTAAGAATTCGCTTCAACAATAATTTTTAAATCTTACGGACTTGTTAGATATATTATACGGAAAAGAAAATTTTAAGTTAGGGGCCATTAAGTATATTCTTATTATCTTTTTTAAAGTAGATTGTTTTTACTATAGCGTGGCAATGCGCACTGTTTTGTAAGCTGCTAAGAGCTTCGCAAGGTGGAAATTTGTTCTAAGAATTTTATACTGGTGATACTTTCAGTAGAAGTGGCCAACTACTCGGGAAAAAAATATCGTGGATTTTGAAGTTAAAAGTATGCTTTGTAATTTGCTTATCCATATAATGCATTTTAAAACACCGAATTTCAAATAACTCAGCATCCTATCCTAAGAATTTTTTTCATAATTTAACATTCTTTACAAATTTTTTTAACGTAATCGTTTTTCAAAAGTATTCGTGCTGAGGTTAGCTTTATGGGAATTAACCTTGGTGGCATGCTGGTGAAGAAGCTGATTACCATAGTTTTGGACCTGGTTTCGAATCCCAGGGAAGGTTATGTACAGCGCTTTATGAGGCATGGTGGCACTTAAAGTGCTGTACAGCCTAAAGTCCTGTCAAGAGGTTGATGAAAAGAAAGGGGTAAGAGACCCATGGATCTGAGGATTCTCCATCAAAATTTTGACCAAACTGGGAAAACTTCATATTATCGCCAATAACGTTCCTTAACAGTTCTGTGTGGATTGATCTAGTTCTCAATCAGAGGTAGACTTATTTTATTGATATTCAGTAGGCTTGCAGTCACAGCTCTGAGCCTTCCATTTGAGTTCATTCACTTCAAGTTTCTCAAAATCTGGTATAGTTATCGCTTTGTCAGACTAATGGCCAATCCCAACTTGTTACCACAGGATGGTTAGCTCAGAATGGTCCAATAATTGAATCAGAGTCTTTAGCGTTCGGGGCTCGACTCATAAAAAACCATGAACCGCCAGACATTCACGAAGTTCATATGTCTCCAGTGATAGGTCACAATATGTAACCTGATTCGTCGCTTTGCTTGGCTTTCCTTCATTGTCATTTATGTGTGACTTATTTTGCACCACAGCAATCATCGCAATCGTTCAATTTAGGGATTACTGTTTTATGTGCTGCGTCTGATGGAATCTAGGTACAAATAACTCCCGAAGAATTTTGTGAAAACTTGCATCGCTTCGAAATGCCAGACGAAAATCTTTGGCCATAATTTCTTCGAAGCTTGCCGATTTGACTTCATCACGTTGCCGAAGCATCGATGGTTTCTGTCTCTATGTTTTATTTATTTTCTTGATCAGCATTGAGGTTTTATAACTCCTTCAAGTTTCCATTTACCATTACCTCAATTACTTTGCACATGGTATCTACAACTTGTAAGAAATCTCATGAATGGAATGACCGAATCGATAAGCATTATCATTATACCATTTGCGACATCATTTAGCTCTTTCCAAAAGCCCATTTCGATAACTGTAGCTAGTATATGTTTTTACGGAGCGTTTACCTTCTTTTCACAAGCTTACGATATGCATTAGTTACATATGGACAATACTACATTTCTTTGAAGAGACCTTCGATCATTAAAGTCAGTACAAGGTGATTCTAAAATGTCTGGGGGAAATGTAAAGGCAAGGTAAAGGACATCAAAATAAGCAGAATTTTGTGATTGCCTATTTGTGGGCAGAAATGGTGCGTGTGAGTGCAGGAACTTAAGTTATGAACAACAGATAAAGTCAAAAGAAACAGATATTTCAATGACTCAAATTTTTACAACGGAAGCTCAAAAATGAGACTATCAACATTAACGTAAGATTTATAGCGATGTTCTGTGGCTGGCATACATTAGCAAACGTTTCAACCATGTCACACACATTTCTAATAGTAAATGATACTCTCGTCATTAGAGCTTCATCGATCTCAACGGGACTTTCGCAGAACTCAATAGATTCGATGACCGATTGGATTCAATGCGACATGGAACTCAATGGACTCAATGGGACTTTTAATGTGCGTCCAGAGGATGAAACGCATGTCAAATCTGGTGATCGTGGTGATCAAGGAACATGTATATTCTGTCCGATCTAATCTCTGTGATCTGCTGTATTGTTTCCTGCGGATAGTGCGCCTACAAGCAGCGAACAATCCAGTTTCGTAGAAAAGGCCGGTTGATATACTCGAATGTTTGGCAATTGGAGAACTGTTTCATCGGGAATCTTTCTCTCTACAAACTTTGAGCAGCTGCTCCGTTTCCGTTCGCAATCCAAATGCATGCCAATTACTTCCGCGTTCATTTAGAGATGCCTACCACTCGAAATCCAGACGGGGAATGATAACTTACGCCAGTGGGTGATTTTAATATGCCGATTTCTGCAGCTTCATCTGCCATCTTCCCATGCCATTTCCGCACACAAATTCCATTGCAAAATATGCCTCTTTTAGCCCCCCTGTATATTTCTGCCAAATATTTATCAGTCTCCTTGCAGTGTCACAGTGTCTGTTAATATTACAGGCATATTACATTATTATCATATTACATTACATTATAATCATTTTATCCACTACTAAAGAATTAGAAAGCTCATGCTTAAACGAAATATTTCAGACTATTTGCAAAATATAAGTTGCGTAATCTGCTAATTTTTAACGATAAAAATATTATAAAAAAAATCTTATGAATAAATTTATTATAAAGTAATGTACGTATATAATTCTTTGCTTGCGTCGTATTCGTGCAGACGAAAGTAAGGCTATTTCAGAACTTTTCACTTGAGACAAACTTGGCGTTTTTTTTATTTTCTTGGCGGCATTTTGATCGCCAGCAACCCTACCAACCTCGGGTCGGGTAGTCGTTCCTCCTTCACCGCCAGCTTCACAATAAACCCTTGTTTCGGAATATTTTCTGTTCCTACCGTCGCAATTCCTCCTAATTCCAGATTTCGCCCCCAACCTTCATGCAAAAGAAGAGAAAAAAAAAAAAAAAATTTATCCTTATTTGTGTCTTTCTCACCATTAGAAGAGAAAAGAGTATTTTTCTACCTTTGCTAGTCTCTATTTATTCTTACGAAAAAGGAAAATCTCTAGTGGTCGCCCCATGCTAGGCAAATAGAGAGAAAAAAGTGAACCCTAACACTCCACTTTGCTTTTAAAACACTACCAGAAGATGAGAGGAAAAAAAAGAGAATTCGAAATCTGAAACTCCAAGTGAACTTGAAAGGTTGGATAAATGTGTGACGAACTCGTAAGGCGCCCGTTTTCGATTGGATAGCGAATATAAAACGATGTTGCGCATATCAGAAAAACTTTTCATAGTGTCTTTTCTTAGTTCTATGAATTTTTTATAGTTAGATTACAACAGTATGATTTAACATATATCAGTCCCCCTTTCCCATAGTCGGCATCGTTGTAAGGGCGCCTGCTGTCATAGCCCTGGCCTCAAATCCCTCTGAAGGCATAGTTTTTGTAAATGTATAGTATCTGTACGGCATGGGGGAACCTTAAGATGCTGTAAGGATGAAGCCCTCTCTAGCGACTGTGGTAAAGGAAAAGGCATAGGATACACAAATTCCTATATTTTATTAAAATTTCTTAACCAGGAATTCATATTTTATTAAAATTTCTTAATCACAAATTCCTATATTTTATTAAAATTTCTTAATCACAAATTCCTATATTTTATTGAAATTTCTTAATTACAAATTAATATATTTTATTACACGGACTCGTAGACACCAAAGGGAAAAAAACTCTGCCTTCGTTTAATTTGCATGTGCCTACGGAGGAACTTCCTAAACCCAAAGAAATCTTTCCTGAAACGCTCTATTTTTTATGAACTTTTCATTGGTCAGGATCCCATTTTTTATCCCTTAAGATTATTTCGATCTTCGTTACTTAAATGAGAGCTTCAGCTGTTGCATTTGTGCGTAATAAGCGGGTTCAGTTTATAACAGAAAGGTAGCTTTGAGGAAGGGGGAAATGAAGGATTAATATGACGGGAAAGTTTTCTACGAATCGTCAGTCTCTGGAAAAACAAGAAATGAAGGGGAGCAAAGAGAAAGAGAAGGAGAAAAAAAAAAAAAAAAAAAAAAAGCAAGAAGAAGGAGTATAAAAGGTGATAATTCGAAAAGGAAGTATCGTAACATCCCAAGCATGACCGCTAAAAATATTAATCCTACTTCTTTCCCGCTATTTTTTTAGCGTTAAAATTGCCGAGTTTTCTCACGTATTTAGCAATGGACTATCCCAGGGAATCTTTACGACTGAGAAAAATAAAAAAAAAAAAAAAATAAAACATGGTAAAATGTGTAAGCTTTTTTGAAAACCAGTAGCACAAATGTTATTTTAAAGGTAAAGGCCTTGAACTTCTTATGACTCATAATTTTTCTTGGTGTTCTCTGGATATAAGTGTATTTGTAGTGTGCTAGACTGAACATCCCTACATCTGAGCGACCTTCAATATTTTTAAAGTGTTGCTCCCATAGTCGAATTAAAAAATATATATATATATATGTCATGGTTATACGATATGAATGCGTAATTGACGAATGGCAAATAAAAACCGCTTTTTGTTTAAAAGAGAAATTAAGAAAAAAAACTGCGACCTCTTATCAGAAACGGTATTTAAAAAAGATATTTGATTCTATTGCTTTTAGTTTTATAGAAGAAAATTAAAAATTGTAATAGTAATGGATTTTATTATAAAACCAAATTTCGGTTTTCAAATGTTCGATACGAATTCTTAAGAGCTTTCATTTGAAATATACTAAATTATGAAATTAAATCTCATTTAAAAGTGGTTGAGTGTTATTTTAACGGACAACACAACGGATCCATCTTCTGCAGGAGCAAAAATTATCCTTCGCAATCTCTTATTCGGAACGCAGTAAGTAAAGATATACGAGGGCTGTAAATTAAGTAATGGAAAAATAGGTATAAATCAATTTTTAATGAACTTGTAGTGGCCCAGTTAGTGCATGAGAAATAATTATTTTTTATTTCATATATTTGTTCATATATTTAATTATTTTATAAAATTAACTTGAATATTTTGTTAATATTCATATTTATATTTCTTTTATGCTGAATGGCAATAAGTAATTCATATTTATATTTAAATTTCTTTATGCTGAATGACAACCAGTTCTAGTTCTGATTCATGATTGCTAGGTTTTGGTTTCAAAACGTTGCTCGTAGCGTCGCATTTCGATAGCTGGAAAATAAAATGCAATAACTTAGCTATTTGTTTATAATTCATGCTGTTACTAGTCATAAATTAATTTTAAACATTAGTAGCCAAGGCTACATCGTGATGACCCTGATTAATTTTCGAAATGTCAACAAATGACTCTTCTGAAACTGCTATGAAAGATACGATGCAGTCACCGGAGCTTCATAAGGTGAGTGTAAAAATACCTCCTTTTTGGATTGATAAACCGGAAATATGGTTTTTTCAAGTTGAAGCTCAGTTCAAAATTAGTAATATTGTTTCAGAAGAAACGAAATTGAATTATTTAGTTTCACAGCTTGAACCTAAGTTCGTCGAAAATATTTGGGACATTGTAACGAACGATAGTGCCACAAAATATTCGGATGCTAAAATTAGGTTATTACATTTATTCAAAGAAAGTGAAAATGTACGGATTAAACGTTTGATTACTGGTATCGAACTTGGAGACATGAAACCAAGCCAACTTTTGCAGAAGTTGAGATCAGTTGCTACTACAGATGTGTCTGAAAACCTAATCAAAACTTTATGGCTGGAGAAGCTACCTGACTCCATAAAAAATATATTATTAGTTAGTGATGAAGATGTAACCAAGTTAGCGTCTATGGCAGATAAAATTAGTGATATGAATCGGAAACCAGTATTTAGTACTAATGCTCCTTCCGTTCCCGCAAATGATTTGTTGCAAAGAATTACCTTTCTTGCACGAAAAATTGATCAAATAACCATTCGCTCAAGACGCAGGGACTCGGATTTACGTAATTCATGTTCACGATCTCGAAGCCGATCTCGTAGACGATATGACCCTACTGGCAAATTTTGTTTTTATCACTTTCGTTTTGGAGCAAAATGCATTCCAGAGAAATGCAAGCCTCCGTGTGCTTGGGTAAAAAACGATTTCAAAAACCAGGAAAACTCGAATCTGCAGTAGGTTCAGCGGCAAACGCTGCTGCAGAAAATATGAAGGATTGTCGCAAATTTCGTTTATTCGTTCGTGACCGAAGATCAAATTTGCACTTTCTTATTGATAGCAGAGCTGACGTAAGCATAATTCCTGCTACTTCACAGAATAAATGTAAAACTGAATACAAACTGTATGCAGTTAATGGCACAGATATTTCGACTTATGGAATAAAAACGCTAACTCTTGATTTGGGATTACGTCGTGATTTTCAGTTTCCATTCATAATTGCTGATGTCACAAAAGGTATTTTAGGAGCTGACTTTCTTCACAAATATACTTATCGATATAAATAAGAAAAAATTAATTGATGGCGTAACACAGCTTTGTGTCCAGTGTGATGTCGCTGGTATTTCCAGTGATTACTCAGTAACCACATTAAATAAATCCATAAAAATTTTCGATTTACTGTCGAAATATCCCGAAATTTCTAAACCTAACCTTTTTCCTACACAAATTAAACATGGTGTTACACATTTTATTACGATTGATGGTCAACCCGTTTATTCAAAGACACGACAGCTCGATCCAAAACGCTTAGCTATAGCTAAAGGGGAATTTAAATTTATGCTTGACAATGGAATAATTCGTCCATCAAACTCCCAGTGGTCAAGCCCCTTGCACCTTGTTACGAAAAAGGATGGTTCATATCGTCCTTGCGGAGACTACCGACGATTGAATGCGCAGACGATACCTGATCGATACCCAATTCCTCGCATTGAAGATTTTCATCATATTTTAAGAGGTACATATATTTTTTCTAAAATTGATTTATTCAAAGCTTATTTTCAAATTCCCATTGCAGAAGAAGACAAATGTAAAACGGCTATCATCACTCCTTTTGGTTTATACGAATTTAATGTAATGAGTTTCGGTTTAAAAAATGCTCCTGCAACGTTCCAAAGATTTATTCACGAAGTCTTTAGAGGATAAGAATTCGTTTTTCCCTATTTAGACGATATACTCATTGCATCCAGTACCCATGAAGAACACGAAAATCACCTTAAATTAGTTTTCGAAAGATTACATACATTTGGGTTAAGAATTAATGTTTCAAAATCTGTCTTTGCTGTTCCCCAAATCGAGTTTCTAGGCTACCTAATTACACCTAAGGGTTCCCGTCCTTTGCCAGAAAGAGTTCAAGCTATTATTAACTACAAACGACCAGAAACAATTCATGAACTTCGAACCTTTCTTGGAATACTTAACTTTTATCGTCGTTATATAAAGGATGCAGCAAAGAATCAAGCATTGTTACATGCGTACCTCAAGGGAGCTAAAATGAGGGACAAACGTAAAATCGAATGGACTGAAGAAGCTGAAAAACAGTTTGAAACGTGCAAGAATGACCTGGTGAACACGGCACTGTTGTCTTTTCCCAATTCTGAATTACGTCTGGCGTTATTTACAGATGCTTCAGATACGGCGATTGGCTCAGTGTTGCAACAATATGAAAACTCCTCGTGGAAGCCAATAGCATTTTTTTCTAAAAAATTAAGTGATACTCAGCAAAAATATAGCACCTATGATAGAGAACTATTAAGCATATATCTTTCAGTTAGACACTTTAAGCATTATCTAGAAGGAAGAGTATTTACAATTTATACAGATCACAAGCCCTTAATATTCGCCTTTCGTCAAAAACTTGACAAAGCAACACCTAGACAGGCTCGCCAACTTCAATACATCTCCCAGTTTTCGACTGATATCAAATATATAAAAGGTGAGAATAATATTGTGGCGGATACATTATCTAGAGTTAATGAAATTTCATCGATAGATTATGATAAAATAGCTGATGAACAAACTCAAGATGAAGAACTGAAGAGTTTGCAAACCACTACTTCCTTGAATTTCAAGCAATGTTCTCTACCTTCGGGGAAATATTTGTGGTGTGATACATCAATAAACATGTTCGGCCGTATATTCCTCAGGCTTTCAGACAACACGTCTTTCAACGAATTCATGGTTTATCACATCCAGGAATAAAATCGACTATGAAATTAATGACATCAAAATTCATTTGGCCTAACATAAAAAAAGAAGTTGTGGACAAGAACCTGCATTCCTTGCCAAAAAGCTAAAATCAGTCGGCACACCAAAACAAAATTAGGTGAGTTTGAAGTGCCACCAGGAAGATTTTCTGTCATCCATATCGATCTCATAGGACCACTTCCACCATCTAAAGGGAATATTTATTGTCTTACTTGCATAGATAGATTTCCGAATTGGATGGAAGCAATTCCTTTAGAAAATATTTCCGCTGAGAACGTCGCAAGAGCCTTTTATAGCAACTGGACTGCGCGTTTCGGAACGCCAAGTAAACTCATTAGTGATCGTGGATCCCAATTTAAAAGTGATACATTACGAGCTTTGTCCAAAATCTGTGGCATCAATTTACAACACACTACTGCCTACCACCCCTCGTGTAATGGCAAAGTTGAGCGCCTTCATCGAACATTAAAAACAGCATTAAAATCCCACAACAACATATCTTGGACGGACACGTTACCAACAGTACTTTTGGGTTTGCGTACTGCTATTCAAGAAGATACCAATCATTCTATTGCGCAAGTAGTTTATGGCCAGAGTCTCAGACTTCCTGGAGAGTTTTTCAGCGAACCAAGTATCCAGACAGCATCGGAGACTTTTGCTAATGAACTCCAGAAACAGATGGAAGTTGTTGGACCGAGACTAATTCGTAAAAATTCATCTGAACAGATATTTGTTCATAAAGACTTAAAAACTTGTTCTCATGTGTTTCAGCGAATAGATCGGGTAAAAAAACCTTTGGAACCTCCTTATGAAGGACCATTTCCTGTTATTGATCGCAAGGACAAATATTTTACTATTAGCATAAAAGGAAAACATGTTAATGTATCCCTGGATCGCTTGAAACCAGCATATATTTTAGCTGAGGAAAATTCTCATTTGATGCAACCTGGCTACACTAATTTGCAGAGACCGGACTCAAATTCGGATGTGAATCAAAAACATTCTCGCACAGGCAGAACTATACGTTTACCTGTTAGATTCAAGAACTGACTAAATTATTTTGATAGTCGTTAACACTGCAATACTAGTTACTACCTATTTCTCCATCTTCGTAACGTAACTTAGTTACTGGTGGGGGAGTAGTGTAGTGGCCCAGTTAGTGCATGAGAAATAATTATTTTTTATTTCATATATTTGTTCATATATTTAATTATTTTATAAAATTAACTTGAATATTTTGTTAATATTCATATTTATATTTCTTTTATGCTGAATGGCAATAAGTAGTTCATATTTATATTTAAATTTCTTTATGCTGAATGGCAACTAGTTCTAGTTCTGATTCATGATTGCTAGGTTTTTGGTTTCAAAACGTTGCTCGTAGCGTCGCATTTCGATAGCTGGAAAATAAAATGCAATAACTTAGCTATTTGTTTATAATTCATGCTGTTACTAGTCATAAATTAATTTTAAACATTAGTAGCCAAGGCTACAAACTTACAAGTACAATTGCATTACATTCCTTCTATGTAATCACCAGCAAAGCTTATAACCTTTTGCCAAATGTCAGGAAGACGTTGTAGACCAGTGGCAAGGTGTTGATTGTTGATGTGAGCGACCGAGCGCCCTATTGCGTGGAATACAGATGAAACGTCATGAAATCGGTGACCTCGGAGGGGTTCCTTGAACTTCAGAAACAGATCGAAGTCACAAGGACTTATGTCGCGTGAGTAGAGAGGGTGCTCCAAGATTTCCCACCGCTCGTCGCAAAAGGAGAGTGACGTTAGCGACAGGGCAACGAGCGTTGTCATGCAATACGATAGGGAAATTGTTGTGCAATAAACGTGGACATTTGCGCCGCATAGCCGGACGAAGATGGTGCTGTAGAAATCGGCAATAGTAATCTGCGTTGACAGTTTGTCCTTCAGGTACAGCATGTGTAAGAATCACACCGTCCCAGTTGTATGCCATAATCAGCATAACCTTCACCCGACTGGGTTCCTGTCAAAATTTCTATGGACGTGGCGAACCTTGGTGACGCCATTCATTTGATTGACGCTTTAATTCAGGCTCATAGGCTCGTGCCCATGTCTCATCAATGGCAACAATACACTGCAGAAATGCGTCTCCTTTATTGCGGTATCTCTCCAAGTGGGTGCCAGCCAGTGCATACCGGTGCCATTTCTGCACTTCGGTTAGTCGATGTGGAACCCAGCGGGAAACACTTTTCTTCATGTTGAGAGATTTCTTCATTATGCGCCACACCGTTTGATGACTCAGACCAACCTCTAAGGATAATTCTCGGACACTCCATCGGCTGTCTATGGTAAGAAGACCATTCAGGATGTCAATCTGCTGTTGAGGAATGTAGGGGCGACATGTGTGTTGCAAATCCGCAGACTTATTCCGACCCGAACGAAATGCATGAACCCATCGTGCTACTGTCCTATACGGTAAAGCATTTGTGCCACAGACTTCCACTAATCTTCGATAGCATTCTGTTGAATTTTTGCCACGGGCAACCTCGATTTTAAGCCACGACCGCTAATCACCTTTTGAAAACATGATTTAGAGCGATGCAAACGAAACCCCTCACTTTAATGCCACACAACAACTACCCTTCTAAGCAGATCGACTGTTTTTTGCACTCTACACATCGATAACAGCTCCACCTCACCGCTCCCATATCCTATTTGCGCATGCCCGCCCTTCTGCGACTTTCAAGGTTAAGTTGCCACTATTTAATTTACAACCCCCGTATATAATGCTAGCTTCAATACGAGAGACTTGGTTGAAATTTTTTACTAATTCTGGAAATAATTTAAGATATTGAAAGATTTTTTTTTTTTCAAATTTAGTATTAGAGCTATAATTATGTATGCATATATGCCATACCTGTTAAATTTTTAAAAATATAATCTAAAAATTTCAGATTACAGTGTAATGTCTCGGAGAATTTGTCATTAAAGTTTCAAAAAAAAAATAAAAGATTAAAAATTAAAAATTGAAATGAAATTGTCATACTACTTTAGTTTTGATATATGATCATTGTCATATCTTAGTTTTTCAATATGATCATTGTCATATCTTAGTTTTGCCATGTGATCATTGCCATATCTTAGTTTTGCTATATGATAATTGCCGTATCTTACTTTTGCAATATGATCATTGTCATATCTTACTTTTGCCATATAATGATTGTCATATCTTTTTGCCATATGATCATTGTCATAGCTTAGTTTTGCCATATGATAATTGCCGTATCTTACGTTTGTAATATGATCATTGACATAACTTAGTTTTGCCATATAATCATTGTCATATATTTTTGCCATATGATTATTGCCATATCTTAGTACTACCATATGGTCTTTATAAACAAATTTGAGTTCATCGTAACAATTTTAAGCCTATCAGTTACAAAGGACCTTGTGCTTTAAGAAAGAATCATAACAAATATTAAGAACATAAATCACAAAATTTGGTATAATATCTTGTATTTAAAATGGCCTGTTTGAATTGATAAAGCCAAACTACAGAAAAAAAACTGTTGTGATATTTATTTAATCGTAAGTTAACACTATGTGGTAATTTGCGTTTTTCCTTAATTAAAACAAAAACTTAATTAGTCAAGACATACCTACACCTTTATTTTATTAAATCGATTGCGCACGAGGCTTGCAACAAATATTTTCCTCAAATGACACTACTTTTACATCCTTTTAAAAAGTAAAGGAAGCATTGTAAAAGCGAAAAATTTCGGTTATCATATTTCAATGGAAATATCCATTATGACCCTTCTTAAATCCATTTTGACCTTTTTTTTAAAAAACGTATATACGTTTGTATCTCGCACACTTCAAAAATTAGCCGTGGAGCATTGAAGCTTTGTATATCGAATTATTGTAACATCTAGTTGTGTACCTTTCTTTTTTACTGCAATCGGCAACGCCAATGTATGTATATACCCTATACCCTATATACGTATGTTTGTATGCACTATATATGTGTGTATACACTATATATGTGTGTTTGTATGTATATAGTCTATACCCATTCCCCTTACCCGACCTTTATTTTTGCAATCGGTTGGTTATAGTCATATATTTTCAGTTACAGAAATGTTTTAAATGTCGTCATCGTTTAGCAAAGTCATATAAAAAAAAAAAAAAAAAAAAAAACTTGGACAAATATTGAAATCTAACTTGTAATGGAGTTCTTATACGTATGTTTGGGAAAGTTTTAATACACGTTATGAAAAATTAAAATTATAAGAAGTTTGACTCCCAACGACAAAAGTTAACCGGGATATTTAATTTCTTTAATTTCAGAACTTGCAATTTTTTATGTCACTTTCTACTTGCCTTGCAGGATCGGTTAATTAAGTTACGATAATTTGAGGAAATAAGTTTAGATGAAGTGCGGAAAAAATGTATATAATTTAATAGGCCGTGAAAGGACATAATGTAGTGTCTACATCAGATTTCTTTTGACAGGACACAAAGTATGCTGAAAACGATAAATACGTCTTCGAAGTAAAGAAATGAGAGTTTTGAAAGTCAGAAAATTTCTGTTTAAGTTTGTAAAGAATTACTTCATGTGTACGCAAAATTCATATTGCAAATATTCCGATTCACGGTATTAAAACCTAAAGTTTTGATCTTACTTTGAAATACAGTCACGTTTGAACTTCAAGTAAATCTTATTTTGAAATCTAACTGTAACTGCATCGTTGCAGTGTGTTCTGAGTTAAGCTCTATAAAAATAGAGAACAAATAGAGAAAAATTCATTTTTTCCCGTAGTTTTCTTACTCACTACATTTGTCCATTTTTTTATCGCTTGGTGTATTTTAAGTCCCTTCCCAATTTTTTTTACTTCTAATATCGCTTAGCTAACGAGACTCATCCAATGATTCTGGAGCAATTTTTTTTTCCTTCATATCGCCATCATCCATAATTGACTCTATTTGGGAGTGGGAAAAAATTGCTCGCCAAAACGTATTTTGAGGCTCCAAGGTTCGTCATCTAAAAAATGGAACTTCTATATATATTTTTTGTAGCTGAGCGAAAGGAAAAAAATCTCTGCAGTTTTTTTTTTTTTTTTTCCATCAAATCATTGTTGATTATCGTAACTTCCTATTGCCATGACGACAGTACATAGCGCCCAACTTGGTGCAATTAACCTGAATAACTAGATATTGTTACAATGGTTGGACTAAAGCATATACAACTTTACGTCTAAGAAGCCTGAGATTTGCGCGTTGCGCTACAGGCTGTAGAACTAGTCTACAAACTGGCATTTCATTTCTTTTGTACACTCAGTCCCACCAGTACACCAAGAGAAAGGGCTGACTGCGCTCTAAATTAGACAGAGTCGTAATTGCCTAAGCCTCTTTTCCTAAGTAATTGCCTCCTAAGTAACTGCATCTTTTCTCTAGGAGCAAAATTGGCGTCAACCTCGACAGAGCGACTTTTCACTCTAGTTAAAGATGGTCCCTTCTTATCCGAAAAAAGGAGTGACACTTCCTCGTCCGCCTTTCTCAAGAGTGAAAGATAACGCATGATATTTGGATGAAACCACACATCTACTTTTGACCTACCTTTTCGTTTCATCATTCAGATAAAAATATCCTGAAGTAATTATACATTAAAAATTATATAAATGCTTTTATTAATTAAAATTATAACGTAATGTGTAAAGTTGGGCAGTTTATAATTTCGGCTTCATTAAAAAAAGAGGAGGGAAAGAGATTAGCAGAGGCCTCGCCTAATTTTCCCAAATCGAATATTAAACTATCAAAAAGATAATCCATGAATCAAACCTTTCTGTGATTAATTTCATGATTAGTCGGCTAATTGTGAAATTACTTGCAGAAACCTGAGAATTATCAGAAACTTCAAACAAAGAATCAGCAACACTGTAGAGACATTAGGTTATTTCGAAGCAGAAAAGATGAAAAATGAGCAATGCCCTTGCCGGGATTCGAACTACGCACCTCTCGAATACGCGTCGAGCATGCTGACCACTGCGCCACGAAGGCGTGCTAAAGAGAAGGAAGAAATACCTTATAACATGTAATAATAAAAATAGAAAACAGTTATCAACAAACACGCGTTAGCCATATTGAACGAAAGCCTTGACACCAAATTGAGCAAATCAAAGTTGCTTCCAACAGTACAAAATTAAACTCCGCTAAACGAAGCTAAGGCTAGCAAATTTCCAAATTTGGAGGAATCATACGCGGATGTTTTCATTCGAAAATAGGTGAGTGAAATGCCATCATCATTGTTCTAAGAAGTTAAATACTCACTTGAAAAAGTTAAGCAGGACCATAATTGTTTTTCGTGATTTTTACATTTGTTTTACATTTGTCACATTTGACTACAAGCCAGTGTCAGAAAGATGACCCTCGTGTGCTTTGCCGTATTCAGTTAACTTAATCCAACCTAATCAGTGGATAGAATTTATATACCTTAGGTCATGACATGGTAAGCGAAATTCCTAACTGCACACTGTTATCGCAACCATGGGAGGGGCTTCCCACATTGGACCAATAGGTTTGCAGCAGTTATCTATTAAGAATTTTGCGTAAGAATTCCCTCCCCCCCGATTTATATCGACGAGAAAGTTTTGTTCTTTAATTTTATTTGCGAAATTTAAATTTCACTGTAATTAATATATATTATATTAAAATTACATAATTTTAGTTAAGGCGATATACAAGAAGATTTCTGTTTCTAATGAACTGAATTTAGAAAGAATATGAATGCATGATTAGATACTAATCAGAGCGGCACTTTTGTTTCCATTGTTTCAGAAACTAAATTTAACAGTATTCTTCTCATTATTATTACACTGCACCAAAAAGAGATTTTATTTTAGCCATGCATACTTGCTGTTTCGCGCTTTCTGTGTTCAATGGTTTCATCGATATAAGTGATGGTATATAAAAAAAAAATCATAAACAAAAAGCCTGGTGAGAGAAATTTTAAAAGTTTCTAAAATTTAAAATTGAAACTGAAATGATGAAAGTGTCTTCTGCAGCCAAAATTATTCAAAAAACATCTTCCATTGGTGAATTAGATTTTCTAGAGCCGTTTCACATTTAAAAAAAATCTTTCTGTTCTAGTTAACGACCCTAATTCCAATTCATCTTTACCTTCAGCCTAAAAAAATTATGTTTTAAGTTTTCTTGTTTCATCAACAGATGGCGCCAGCAGAAATCCTTCCCAACCATTCTTATCTTATCTTTTTACTATATCTTATCTCGTTCATTTGTGCTTTGCCAACTGAGGTTGATAGTTAACACCAATTTGATGGTTTGCAAACTGAGGTTGATGGTTAATAAGAAACACAGAGGAACGGCACGTCATCATCTGAAAAGTTATCTCGCGGAAATTATGCGCAGAAAGGGAAATGAAAGACTCATTTAAAACAAAATTAAACGATATTAAAATGTTTATGTTCCTGAAGTAAAAAATTATTAGAACTAGCATTTGTTAAATTTTTTTATGTGTGTACTCTGTGTTTCCCCGCAGTAAAGTCTGCTTGGAGTGATCTGCGCCGGCGAAATGGAAAAGTACATTCTTTTTATTATATTTCTTTATGCATCGGAAATATCTCACATTAAATTTACAAAAATGTCATAAGTTTTTTCATTGCTTTTTTTTATTTCAAAATTAAGGCTTAGAAGTCCTGTTAAGACATAATTGAATGATTTTATTGATGGTACTTTAAAGTCCTGTAAGGAAATAAAAGGGTTAAAATATTTGTTTCAATCCTTAAATTGGTGTGTTGCTTTCGAAATAATAAAAATAAGTTACGTCTGTTGATAAATCTATTTGCGGCTCTTCATGTTTCCTAAGTTCCAACACACGAGTCTTATTGACATGCTGTTTGGTCGCCTATGGTATAAATGTTAATAACACTGGTTACGAAATGTTGTTAAGAGGTACAAGTTGCTTTCAGATGGTTCACTTTGGCACACTGATGAGCAAAGCAGTTTTATAATATGGTAGGAACATGGAAGGCAAACGAAAAATAGAAATTGTTGCCATCGACTTCCACCAGTGGCAACAATTTTGTTCTTATCAGGACAGGAAATTTTAGCTTCTGCAAGACGAACTGCCATAGTGCGCCAGTTCGTCTTTTCTCAGAGCATCCTCCGCTCAAAATAGTGCTGTTTCATCCACTGTTGTCGATCGGAAATTTGCTTATATTGAGACAGACAACATCCACTTTTATCAATTAAAATGTTTGAGCGAGTTACGCATGGCGGTTTTCACGTACTTTTGTTTTCTGATGTTTATTAATCATTTCCTTTCGACAACTTGCTTCTCAAAATTTCTTTCTTGTTTGTTTGTGGCTTATCTCATCCGACCGCCAGTAACATCAGGTCAGGTCCATGAACCCGTGAACTCCTAAACCCCGAAGAACAACTCCAGTTAGCTCCTCTGGCAGGAGAGCAGTTGGCTCCTCTGGCGACCAACGCTCTTGCATTGGTCGCCAGGAGGCAAGAGTAGCTTGGGTCAAGTTGCATTTGGGGCATAAGGCATAGACTTTTATACCTGACAACATCGAAGATCTTCGCAGATGACTAGTGAACCGTTTGTTCAAATCTGTTGCTTGCCTTAGTTAGGGCAGAGCAGGGCGGTTACCAACATACCACTCATGGGCCTTTTTCTTTTTAATGCATTATTGATTCAAACTCAATATTAAGGACCACATTTGGTTTAATTATATTTAGGTTTCTACGAAACGCTTTTCAAGTATCAAACAGATATTGATGAAAATATCAAGAGGCAAATTTAGAATAATATGTGTTTAGGACAATTTAGAATGCGACTGAAAGAGACGATATTTTGCTCCTGTGCACCGTTCCAAAATAACATCACAGCAATTGGCATATTTATCAGTTTGTTGTTAAGTGTAACAGGGCAACGGGCATTTATCACGTAATATTTCGTCATTACTCTGTCTCAGCAATGCTGAATCTTCTTTTCAAATGGTGTTTTCAAAACAGGATGAAACGGGAAAGATTCAGTCAGTAGGGACTACTAATGAGAGGAATGGGAGACAGCAGCTGACAAATCGACACGACTTTTTGACCGCAGGATGAAGAGGAAAAGGATGAATCGGAATATCCCCAGTGAAAATAACGGTACCTGATTTCAATCCAGATAGTTAAATAATCAGGTCACCCCCGCGTGTATATACATTTGCATAAATTAAAATGACGTTCAGACCTTTTAAATATATTCTCTTTTTCTCGTGAATAATATTCTCTTATTCTTACCAAATACCCATTTTAAATCTTCCGTTAAACATTTTCATCCTTCACTTCCGACCTAAAGAAAGCAGAATTCAGAAACTGTATCTTCCGAAAAGTTGCGTAATCATCACGCATTTTTCTCATCGTCCTATCGGGTGCGGTATTATCAGCTGTCGCGATAAGAATTGAAAGGCATATCAACGCTGCAACCGTGACTGAAATGAAATCGGGACAACGATCTCTCTGGTATCTTGATCTTTTCCAACAGCGGACATGGTTGTCAAAGTTTCTGTCTCCAGGGGAACTCGAACCAGGAACTGTCAGCGAAGTCTCATACTCGAGTTGTTCGATTTTTATCTCCTTGCTGTTAATCGAAGTCAGATTTCCTGTCTGAATCGATAAGTGGACGTGTTCGCTCTCTTTTCCTTCATAATGCGTAGGAAGATAGGCGGGTCTTGTTTACTGAAGTTCGGCATTTTATAGATGAATATGCATAAAGCAAAAAGTCCGAATATATTTATTCATAGTTTGAATACATTTAATCTCTTTTTGCTCTGGAATCATCATCACGGCCAGCGCATGAAATCTTTTCAAATAAAGTTCGATTATCCATTTGCTTAATAGATTTCGCTTTGTATTTTAAAATCCTTCCTAGTATATTGATACTCAGTATTATATTACTTTTTATTTTCTAGTAAATACTGTATATAATCCTCCCCAGTCTCGCGCCATTCTTCATTGATTCTCATTTTTCTTCCGTCACGTATTTATGTTTCTGTCGACGGATTTAATACTCTTTGAAGTATAGGATATCATCACCTAAGTCTCTCGCAATCGTTGAATTTGCAGTTTTGAATTCTACCGGTTGAAAGGTTAAAGGCGCCATCTTACGGTAGAAATATCGGTAAAATGCACTCTGGATTATCAGATGTGCCCAACCACTGGATACTGTGTTATCGAACTTTTATTATACATGAACAATGCATGCAAAATAACTGTGAAACTGTACAATATTTGTGTTTTCTAAATCTCCAACTATAGTAATATAATAGTTATATATTACTATTTTAATTTATATATTGCTATTAATTTATATCCTCTCCAACTATAGAGGATATAAATTCTCTAATGATGTATCATTTATGATTTTTTTGCAAATGTTATAATATTTCGTCAAATACTTTCGCCTCTTTATTTTAATATAGAAAAACCGTTTTAAGAAGTTTTCCTGCTTAAGAAATTTATTTTACGGTTTTCCAACTAATTTCCTAATTTGATAAAGCTAATTTAATTTTTTTAAAGATTTTCCTGCTCAAGAAGTTTTTTCCCCAAATTACAAATAGTCTTCTGTTTTGATAAAATTTTCTTGCATAACACGTTTTCTTTTGAAAGATTTTCCAACGTAAGAAATTTATTTCGCAAAATATCAAATAAATTCCTATTTCGATAAAGTTAAATTCTCTCCCATAATTCGTTAAATTCTCTCCCATAACTCGTGAAAAATTTTCTTTCTTAAGAAATTCGCGCTAATCTTTTCAGGCGCTTTTCTTTCCTTCTAAACAATTTTTATTCTTTCTTTTTTTCAAAAAAATTAAATTAAAAAAAATTAACTCTTCCCTTTTCCCCAGTTCGAACTAGAAACGGAAATTATCAGTCCCGCTTTTAGAATAGTGATCGCTGTTATCACTGCCTGTCGATTAACTACTTGCTGATATCATAATGGTTAACAAGATCCTTAGGTGAATTAGTTACTTAAGGCTCCGCTCAGGCAGTGGTAAAAATGTCATACCTGGTTTAAGCTGAACTTCGTTGCTAGGTAACTAGACCTTGGTTTAGGGATTTTGGCATAAATTTCGAAGTTTTCAACTCTATACCGACTTGGTTAAAAAATCAAACAATCAGAGCGAACGCGCGAAATCTGTTGAGCAGGAAAACAGAGTGGGAATGCTGTAGGCATATCCAGGCATGCGCAAATTTACCTTTTCTAATTGGCTGCAGCTTAGACTTTGTCTAGCAGGTGGGAACGGAACTCCCGCATTTTATGCCTTTTGACTATACCTCTATGACATTTATACTACCGTCTGAACAGAGCCCAAGGTCGCCACCTTAGGTCCACTAAGTTTTTATCGACGGAACTTAGTGGACGAGAAAGTCCACTAAGTTTTTATCTCCTTGCTGTAATCGAAGTCGGATTTCCTAACCTGAATAGATAAGTGAACACGTTCGCTTCCTTTACTTCATGGTGACCAGGAAAGAACGCAGGCCACTTTGTCGATGAGTATGTATAGAACAAAAGTCTAGAAATATTCTGGGATTATCGGACTAAAATTGTGCAATGTCATAAAATTATTTCTTTCCCCGCATTATTAAACGTTTTGATGGGGAAAAACTCAATACATTCATTTTGAAAACATATTTAATAAGCCAAACGTATTAATAAACGCATCCATTTACTGCTTGATTTTACTTGAAAAGTTTTTGCTTCAGAGTCATCACGATTGCCAATGCATGAAGCCTTTTTAAAGAAAGTTCGAATGCCCAGTGACTTGATAGATATCTCACTTTTTTCTAAATATTAACTGTAACTGTGCCATCATCGGAAATAAGCGGATCCTACACTTTCCCTCCTGATATGGTATAAAACACGTTATACTTCAGACAATCATGTTCAACTTCTAGTGTGGCATGTGGATTCTCACTGCCCAATATCCGCACATTTTGCCTCTTCACATTCCCATTTACATGGAAAATCACCTCATCATTAAAACGAACTAATAACTAAAATGATCTCATCATTAAAATAATTTCATCACTAAAATGACCTCATCACTAAAATGGCTCATCATTAAAATGATCTTATGGTGTCATCTCGAAAATGGTCTCATAACTAAAATGATCTAATCATTAAAAAATCTCATCACTGAAATGACCTCATGACTAAAATGTCTCATCATCAAAATGGTATGGGTCATATGGTATGGGTCAAAATGGTGTCATCTTTAAAATGGTCTCATCTCAAAAATGGTCTTATCACTGAAGTGATCTGATCTTTAAATAATTTCATTATTCAAATGATCATTAAGTAATCTCATCACTAAAATGACCTCTTGATTAAATGGTCTCATGGTGTCATCTCTAAAATAGGCTCACCACTGAAATGATGAAATCACTTAGTAATTTCATTACTAAAATGATCTAAACATTAAATAATCTTATCACTAAAACTACCTTAGAACTAAAATGGCTCATCATGAAAATTATATCATGAAAATTATATTATATCATTCACTAAAA
Source organism: Stegodyphus dumicola (assembly GCF_044657685.1). NCBI lineage: Eukaryota > Metazoa > Arthropoda > Arachnida > Araneae > Eresidae > Stegodyphus > Stegodyphus dumicola. The sequence goes on from NC_140773.1 coordinate 195,634,247, forward strand.
CGATCTGATCTTTAAATGATCTCATTACAGAAATCATGATAAAAACGGCTCATCATTAAAATGGTCTCATGGTGTCATCTCTAAAACTGTCTCATCGTTAAAATGAAAGCAGACTGTCTTCATTGTCCATGACTTGCTGGAGATCATTGCAAAATTAAGCTTTCTTTGTTCTGTCGCTCATTTTGAACTTCTACTTGAGTTGTAACTTATATAAATGGATGTGCAAGCAGTTGTGTAACATTTAAGTAATCGTGCTTTCTGAGATTTGCAACAACTCTGGGTTAGTTCTGCTTGTTCACTTCTTCGGGCTTCATAAAAAGGTTTGTCTAATGCGATTAACAACTGGATTTAAGACTGGTGGTTGGCCTAAAAGTCTCTTTCTTTGATCACAGATGCATCCCCTTCCAATACTACCTCAAAACTGACTTGTTTCTTAGTGAGTTCACATTAAATTTGTGCTTGAAAGCCGATTGCATCGATACGGAATTTTTTTGTTAAATGAAATTCTAAAACCGCTGTCAGACCAACAAGTTATCGGTGAAGTCTTGGCTTTCGGGGTATTTGATTGGTTGACTTACTCGAAAACCAGCATTTTGGCGAACACCTACGCGGAGCAGAGCTGCAAGTTAACATTTTCGCCTCAGTCGCAAAATACAATGTACATACACTCACTGGCCGATGAATTAGAAATCCAAGATCAATATTTTATTGAACCAGCTGTTGCACGGATAACTGCTGTGATTCCTTTGGGCATCGAGGCTACATACTTCTGCAGTGCATTTACGTCCAAAGATTACCATGCATTGGTTATGCAGCTTTTTAGATCTTGTAAATTAGATGGAAGAGGAGAGTGCTGTCGGATGTGTCTTTCAGCCATATCCCACACATTTTTTATGGGATTATGATCCGGGCTATGCAGTGGCTAGGGAAGGTGTTGAAAATCAGACTGATGTTCAGCGAACCAATTTTGAGCACTTCTGGCACGATGTATAGTTGCATTATCGTCCATGAAGTATCCGTCGCCATCAGGATAAAAATGCAAAATTGCAGCTTGCACTGGATCTGCCAGTATATCTAGGTATCTCATGGCTCTTTGTATACCCTCAAAGAACAGCAGGGGATAAATTCTATGCCAGCAGTACATGCCCCATATCATAATACTCCCACCAGACCCTTGCACAATACAAGTAAGGCAAGATGGATTCATGGCTTCATGGGGTTCTCGCCAAATTCGACGTCTTCCATCAGTGCAAAATAAGGTGTAGCGTGATTTATCCGACCACATTACCCGTTTCTAATTCTCAGATGTGTAGTGTCTTCTTTCTCGACACCACTTTCTTCCATGTCATGGCAGAAATGAGTGGTTTTTCTCCCAGGTACTCGACTATGCATTCCTATCCTCTGTCATTCTCTGAGCACAGTTTGAGCTGAAATGTATTGGGAAGAGCCTTGGTTGACGATTTGTGTCAGTTAAAGCACATTAGAGTCCCTGTGCTGCCGTATAATTCTGCCGTATAAGACGACGCCGATCTCTCTCTTCGAAAACTGTGCTCGAACCGCAATAACGTCATCTAGAGAAGGACTGAGGCTTCTGATTCCAACTTTTGAAAACCTTTGATATGGCTGCTTTTGAGAACCCAGTATATGCTGTCTTCGAAATCGAGGCCTTTGCTCAACGGGCACCAATAATAAATCCTTTTTCAAATGGTGAAATATCTGTTGTTTTTCCCAGTTTACTTCATTCATCGTGAAAAGAACTCTTACACCTTCTTATACTAGCAATCTAACCACGTGTAACCCACGTCATAAGAATAATTTGCATACTTCCTGCCTAGCACGCATTCAAATGAAGATCTCAAAGGTTTCTAATTCATTGGCCAGTGTGTGTAACTGAGACAGAGCTTTCAGCGAGACTGTTTCGGCTAGCAATCCCATTCCCCAGTTCAAACCATTACACCTTATAATTCAAACATGTTTCAATAAATTTTGATTTTATAAAGAATAATGAATTTTTTAAGCATTAAAGCAATAAAGAAACCTAAATTCATGGTACATGATTTAAGTAACTCGATTTTTCCTCAAAGTGTCCCTGAAATTTATTTCTTTTCACGTCTTTAATATGAGTAACACAACAAAGAATTCTTGATAATAAAATATTCAAAACGAAGGGATTTTTAATTTCTAATAAGCATGGGTTTGAAAGAAAAAAATTGCATCATAAAAACTTCAAACTAAAATCTGAATCTTTAAGAAGTTAAAAAACTTAAACTTCTAGAATCATAAAGAAATTGCAGTCTATCCTTAGTACCCAGATTTCAGTTAAACATTTGGAGACACTTTTATGGTATGCAGTTACATAAGTCTATAATTTTAAGAATGAGTCTTCAGGAACTCAAGATGCAAAACTTATACTTTAAATCTTATATATAAAACGAGCTGTCCAGTATGGCAAAATCAAATGGTATAAAATTTGACGATCATTTCATCGAAAACACTTCATCACATACTGACGCAAGTGTGCATTTATTTAACAATAATAATATTTTAAAAAAGATTTAATTATTCAAGACGTAGCTGTGCGTTTATTTTACTAGATCGCTTGAGCACGAGGATTACAGACAACAGATATTTCCATCAAGGGGCAGCCCACTTTATTTTGCCAGGAAACTAAATCCTCTTATTATAAACATTTTTTTTTTTTTTTTTTTTTTTTGGTCGATACATTTCAAATAGCCAGTCACTGAGATATAAAACGTTTCGCAATGTTGTGTGAATGTCATGTGCAACTCTAGAAAGGAAATTTCAATTTAAGATTCAAATTTAGAGTATTATGTTAATGTGCTGCCTGTATTTACGGTGTTTCCATCTCCCTACGTTAATCAGAAGGCAGAAATTTTAGCATAAGATAGCATTCAAACTTGAACAGCAGAAAATAGAAAAGCTATTTTTTTAACCTGGTTATTTAATATTTTTTTTACAAATAAGGATTAATATTTGTCTGAATTTCACATGCAACAATGTATTGAAAAAAGCTAAAAAAATTCGTTCTCTCTTTCTAAAAAATTCGAGTTCATATTCCTAGAAATTATGTCTAATAGTGCTGCCATCTGTCGTAGCGTTATAGTAACTAAAACGTTACTCAGAAAATATTTCTGCTCTTATTCTTAGTAGAAATATGCAAATTTGATTCATTAAATACGTCATATTATTTAATATATTAATTATCAAAAAGTGGAAAGAAAGAAAGAACTGCGATTGCGATTTTTGTGTTTACAACATTTGAGTGAATTATAAATTTAAATTTCACTGTGTTTACATGTAACAGAATTTTATACAGTTTTCAGAAGCTGTACGGATAAAAGTAGATTTTTGTTTATTTAATGACATTTTTTTTCTCTGATTTATAGATCCCACCCCCCTCACAATTCTTACCGGGGCTTTAGAAAACAAAGATTTATTTCCTGCGAACAATAACCTCAAGTAAGTTCATTTATAATAATTTTATAAAAGTGATAATAATTATGATAATAATAATTTATAATAATTATAAAAGTGAACCATTGCCAGGATGTTTTCTAGACAAGCACATAAATTCCAGTTAACAGATTCAGAAATGTTTTGGTTAATTAGGTAATGTTATTACGATACGCATGTTCAAACATGCCGAAATTCATCACTCATCAATAATATGCTAGCAATGTTGCTGATAACGTCTTTGAGTGCTTAAAACTGATCAAATATCGCTTGTGCTTTGCACTGCATGCATTTTTATACTTAGCATTTACTTCAGTGTGAGGCTTATAGAAAATTAATTTGTAAAATCAAGAACATGAATTACTTCTAAAACTATTTAGATTATATGAAACTAATAAGTTTCGAAAATGTATATATGAACGGAGCAGCGTTTAGTGCGCTTTAGGAGATTCTTATCAGATAGGTATGAATTACTTTGCCACAAAATTTGATTGTATAGCTATATTGCTTCTATATTCTTCCGAAAATCTGGTTTAAAGCGACCGCTTGCTCTTATGCAAAACCCAAAGAAACAGGGAGAGAGTTTTTTAAATTTCAAATGCACGTAGCAAGACAACTGAACATAAAATAAAATACAAAACAAAGGCAAGAAAATTGATATCACTGTATCTATAAACTCAGGCCATTCCTCGCTATCCAGTAACGCTCCCAAATCGAAATACGAGGAAGGGCATTTGCGGAAATGTGGCAAGTCCATGTCTTCCTTAAGATTGCATAAGGGACAAAGAGAGTCAGGCTTCGTTCAGATGGTGGTATAAATGGCACACCTGATTTAATTCGAGCTTCATTGCTAGGTAACTATACCTTGCAACGTCACCAAAAACTGGTTTAGAGGTTTTGGCATAAAATTAGAAGTTTTTCAACTCTATGCCGACTTGTTACAAGAGTTGACCAAACTGTTGAACAGGAAAACAGAGCGGGAAAGCTGTAGATACGTGCGCAAACACATACGCATGCGCAAATTTAGCTTCTGTAATTGGCTACGGCTTAGACCCTCTCTGGCAGGTGAGAACGGATCTTCAGCATTTTATGCCTTATGACTATGCCTCTATGACATTTATACCACCGCCTAAAGTGCCACAGCGACATTGATGCGTTGAAGGTGCTTACGAAGGGAGTCGTGACCAGATATAAGACAGAACAATGCAACATATTTTTTTCTAGGGCATTCGGGTACTTCAAGAATATCTTTATAATTTATTTCTATCTTTCTGCAAGTTCTTGAAAAAAGGAGTCTCTGAAGGCTTCTCTAACAACTGATTTAATGGATTTGTAGGGAATATCAGGTTGTGATATTTGGAGGACAGAAGCTTTCTTCTTAGCCAAGAAATAGGTGCCCTCATTATCATGAACTCCACATCGGGCAGAAATTCACTGAAGTACTTACAATATCTTTGTCATTACTTGAGAGCCAGTTAAGAAGATCGAAGCAGTAATCGACAACTGAAGAGCGGGAGTCATTGTGTCAGTCAATATACTGAAGGGCGGCTCTCTCATATACCAGAGCTGGCCTTTAGGCTATTAACTTACAGAGTGGTTCCCACTCTTCACTTGTCCATTGCTGTTTCGGTCTTCTTAACATTGCAGAAGGAGAGAATATCCGCGTAAAAATCGTTCTAATATATTTCTTTTTAATGGTTTACCTATGGCTATTATAACAAGAGAATTTTAGAGAAAGCAAGTTAGCAATCTCACAATAATATCTTAGATTCAATATAGTAGGTTATATGTGTTTTCTAAAAAACCGCAAATAAATATGAAGATATTGGGAGCATTGCAGAATTGTATAAAAGGATTTTCAGTTTAACGTTAAAAAAAACATATATTTCATTATTTTCCTTCATTTGCGTATTCGGATTAATGCTATCGCGTCGACCTATATTATAAGGAGGGTGTTTGCACATTTGTAGAACAATTTCGGTAAAGATTTAAAAAAAATGAAGATTTCGGAATAAAAACTTCTGGCAACAGTTTATTATTTGAAACTAGAAATATCGTCTGCTACTTTTAAATTTATTCTCCTTTCAAAGTATTGCACATAAGAAAGCTTAGGATTAAAGGATACGTTTTAGGGCTTTATTAAGAGAAATATTCCCCTTCCATAATTCGTGAAATGCATTTTATTAAAATTTCTAAGCACAAAATAAGCAAATTATTAATCGGAAAGAGAAAAACCACCAATCATTACATCTACATTGATTGAGGACTAAAAACGGATACCCGGAAAATGGTACCTACTTTTTCTAATGTTTCTAAAGTTAAATCATTGGTAAGAAGCGAAAATTCGCCAATGCATAATACATTTGCAAAGTCCTTAAATACGTTTTTGACAACAATAAATAAATTAATTAACCCAGACTACAACTTAAAAAAAAGCTATAAAACATAATGTTTACCAACTTTTGCCTCAACATCGAACAATTTGTAGAATACTGCATGAAAATTATTTAGTAGAAGATAAGTGGGGATACGGTGTGACCCTTTATGAACCATGAGGTTTATTTATGGGCTGCAACAAAAAAAGATCTATTTATTATCGAAAGCGAACAGACAAAAATATGTATAAACCAGATTTTAGCAATACAAGGAAAATTTGAGTAAGGTTTTTTACGATTCTCGCAGGAGTCTCTTACAACAGAAATTTAAAAAATAAGAAGAGTGGAAAATAGTATTAATATCAACTCAATGCAATATCAAGAGGAAGTTTTACCTCCGATATTTACTGAATGAATTCAAGTTTATCAAGACCAAACAAGTCATACTTCGAAAAGTACCACTGCATTCCTTGAAAAAATGAAGACTGAAACAGGTATTGCACAGATAAATTTTTCAACTTACTCCTGTGAAGGCCTGCATGTTTAACCTACGGACTATGTTGCCTCTGGTCTTTTGAAAAAAACTTTTTCTAAGCGCAAACCTACCATGACTGATGTACTTTGGAAAGTAATGCAAAAGCAATGGGAATAAATACCTATGAAAATTTTATGATAAATCTTTCTATTTTGTAAATCTTGATTCAGATTTGTTCTAGAGAAAAAAGGCTATAAGATCGAATATTTATGAGAATACTGTTTGCATTTTAAACATTAATTAAACGGTCCTGAATTCGCTCTAAAAATGTGGGAAAATCCTCTGTAGTCTGTACCTTGAAACAGGCACATCAAGGATGTATCGACACTCCCCTCATTTATGATAGTTACGTGTGCCATCATCACTGCACCTAAGAAGTTGCTGAATTCTGGCAGGTCTTTTTCTCTACAGCAGTTATTACCATGGTTATAAGGCATGGTTTGAGGGCATAAAAAGTTCTTGAAATGCTTCCTGGAAAATAAGACAAAAGCAGCATTTAATTTAAACTGTGAATCACAATCCCAAATGAGGTTACACAGCGAAATATTGGAGGGGTCAGGAAGTTTTTAAAAAAAATTCTTTATGAAATTCGTTCTGAAAGTGTTTAAACTTCCTCGGTATATGTGCAAAGCAAGGCAAATATAATTCAAAATATAAGACGTTTACCGATAAAATTGTTTTGAAATCTGACTGAGATTTCGAAGTGGGAATAAAAGCTAGTTAATTTTAAATTTGCATGTTGTGTAATTAAAAAAAAATAAGCTATTTAGTATTTATCAATATTAATATGCCAATACTACAGCCAACTTTCAAATATATATAATGCAATATATATATTCGAATAATTTCAATTCATGAATATAATTTTAAGAAAAATTATTTGAAACACTTCATGTTCTGTGTGAAAATTCAGGATATGCGCTGATTGCGATATCTCGCAGTCCATACAAAGAGTCTCATTAAAATAAAAATTAATAAAATAAAAACCTAAGTGGCAAATGGCAAAAAGGGAAATTCCTAGGCGAAATTAATGCAATAAGGAAGAAATAATAAATTAATTCATAATAATTATAAATTAGTTCATAATAAATATAAATTAATTCACAATAATTATAAATTAGTTCATAATAAATATAAATTCATAATAATTATAAATTAATTCATAAAGGTAGGTGCATAACATTACAGAATAAGAAATTATGAAATTAAAAATTGTTTTCTACACCGCCAAAGATATTCTCTGTATCCACACCTTAGAAACCATTGGTCTAAAAGTCTTTTTTTGTTTTGTTTTGTTTTCTGATAATGCCCCTGATTCAAGAGAATCGTATTTCGTACAATATCAGTATAAGCTCTACGGATATTTAATCATAAAAATGACCTCATAATTTAGTTATAATTAGATACACAGTTCTCTACTTTTTCCTACACAAAACGAGAAATTTCTGGAGCAGGCAAAATTTTTTAAATTAAATTAGTTAACTATTTTTCTTTTAAACGATAATCAAAGTTGTTTAAATTATCTTCTGTTGAAAGACCAAACCGCAATTCTTTTGTGTTACACTGAAGCTCATGCTCCTTTTTTTGCTTAGTGTCGCCATCTATTGGTGATATTTAAAAACGTTTAATGGATTCAAATTTTTATTGTATCAGCTCTACTTAAATATGCTGTTGAGGCTTTCTGTGCATTAAAAAATGTCAAGAATAGAATGATAATTTTTTAACGTATGCTGAAGAAAATTTTCTTTACAAAAAATGACAACAAAAGTCTTTATAAAAATCACGTAATGAGAGAGAAGGAAATATTTTACTTTACTAGGAAAAACTTTACTTTATTAAGTGAATTAAGTTTGCAAAATTAAAATACATTCTTTTTCCCTCTCTAACATTTTTTTCCAAATAGTATTTGTTTTTCTAAATTCATGGGGAATTCTTGTTCGAAGGAATTGCTAAATAATTAAAATCATAGAAATGAATTTTCCTGTTGTAAATATTCTACGCTTGTTGATTATTTGTTGAAGACACGAAAGAATCTGATTTGTTATTTTTTAACTTGAATTGCTATATTGAAAAAGAAAAATTTCTCTCAAATTTCTTATTTTGCGATATTGCTCTTGAACTGAATTTTATGATTTTTGTGCGAAGAACATGATATTGAATAAATAAAGATAACACACAAAATGTTTAAAAAACGCTCCTTTGGACGCAATTTAAAATCTGAAATCTTTCAGATTAAAAAAAAATTATTATTATTATTTTTAATTTTTAAAACCACACCATTCATTTATAAACATCCTGTGTAATATTTCAATTAGCAAAAAGCGATATATTTCAGAAAACATGCAAAAGATATAAGTCTGAACTGAGAGAGAGCCCACCAGCGGCCGAGCGGTAAAGACGCTGAACACTGGTAGTTCGGTCTGAGGTTCGAATCCCGCGAACGGGCTGGCTGCATGGGCGTTTTCGTAGTTTTCCCCATGTGTAACGTATATACGAGCCAGTTTCCCTTAGAAAGTCCTCCACGAAAGGCATCCCTCCCCTTAGGCAGATAGCCCTCGTGTGCTTTGCCATAATTAAATACACACATACACACACACTGAACTGAGAGAGTAACGTGTAGTATAGCCCATAGGTTTCGAAACATTTTAGGCCTCGAGTTGTATTGGCTGTTCGACGAAGCTTCGAGGATCAAGACCCATTTATTTATCATGCCACGGTGACGTAATTATGATGAATATCATACAGATGTTTTTAAACAAGGCAGCGAGTTTCTTGCCATTGGGTCTGTGCCGCTATGATAATATGAAGCGACTTTTTTTAGACTTTTATGTAGTTTCACCTAATACGAATTTTTTAAAACTGTTTAAACATTAGCAAAAATATTCTTGTCCCAGAATATCAGACTTCTTCGGTTTGCAGTGTAAGTTTACTTTTGTATGGATTTATTTCCACATTGTAACAATGTTTCAGTGCATTTTGTTTACATTTTGATCAGATGTGAACTTTGGATCCCAGGTATTTTATATTTTGGGCAAGAAAACATCTCCAAAATTAAAATAAATTACAATATATGCAGAACAATAAAATTAAAATTTGAACAAATCGTTGATGAATATTTCTGCGAACAAACCTAGAATACTACTGTGAGAGTAGGTAAAGGTAGCATGTGAAACCTGGCTGTGTTGCTACATCTTTAAATGTACCTGTTTTGAAACACTCGCGTGTATAAAGTGGATCCCGATTTGGATCCAGATTTTCATCTTTTTCTGGAGGGAAGGGGGGAAGTGCGGCATATGCACGAGAGAATGCTGTAAATTCTAATTTAATTTTGTACATATCTGCAAGTCGTGAATCTTAATAAGCACTTAATTCGATTTTAATTATTTTAATCTTGCTTCATTGAGACTGTCTGTGTATATGAGAAACTGCCATTAACATCACATTTCTCACATTTTAACAAATTAATTTTTCTCAAAATTTTAGAAATTACCTCTCTTCCCCTCAAATTGTGATAAAACATCAATTCAAATTTTTTTTAAACGAAAGTTAGTTTAAGTTTCTTGAGTATGGTGAAACCTTTGAAATATTAAGGGTGTCTGTGGATATTTTCATAAAAAAACTGGCTCATATTCACGTTTCTGAAGCTAGGAAGAACATGAATTAATTTGTGAATTTCTTGCTTTTATAATGTAGTCTGAAGAAATGAAAGAAAATTTTGTTAGTATTCAATATTATTTTTCTGAACGTTCAAAAAATATTATCTGTAATTAATACATAAATATATATTATCAGTAATTGTAAAATAATAACCATTTATGGGTTATTGTTTAATCTTAATTATTTATTGATTTATTATTCTATAAATGATAAAATTGTTTTACATAATAGTATATTTAAAAATTATTAGATATTCACCACTTTAACATTATGTAAGAAAGTAAAGTTTTTCCCTTATGTAAATTTCAATTTTTAATGCATGATCAATTCATTGTTATTAATTTTAATGTAGTTAATGCAAAAAAGGCAATGAATATGTCATTAGTCAATTTAATAAAATTTTAATCAGTTCATTTTCATTAATTTTAAGATAGTTAATACAAGAAAGACAATGAATATGTCATTAATCTACTTAATGTAATTTTCATCAATTCATTTTCATTAATTTTAATGTAGTTGATGCAAAAAAGGCGATTAATATATCAAAAATGTATTTAATATGGTTTTAATAAATTCATTTTCATTAATTTTAATGTAGTGAATGCAAAAAAGACAGTGAATATGTCATAAATCTTTTTTAATATAATTTTAATCAATTAATTTTAATGCAGTTAATGCAAAAAGGGCAATGGATATGTTATTAATCTATTTAATATAATTTTAATCAATTTATTTTCATTAATTTTAATGTTGTTGATGCAAAAATACCAATGAATATGTCATTAATCTATTTAATATAATTTTAATCAATTCATTTTCATTTAAAAGTTATTAATATATACCTTTGTCTGCTAGTTCTGTAATTACCTGCTATTAATATAACTATTACATATTTGACAATGCTGAATAGAATTTGTTCGATATAATGATAGTATGCATAGAAGATTTTTAAAACATTAGCAGCGAATATTTGAACATTACCAACAGATAAAACACACTTTTAAAAAAAATCCAATTTGTTTTAGTTGTAATAGATAATGATAGAATTTTTCTTTGCATTATAAATGTATGAAATTTGTGGCATAGAGACTTACTTAAAGCATTCGAATGTAAACAATTTTCTTTATTTATCATACAATGTTCCCAAAATCAAAGTATTTATTACATTATAACAAACTAGCATAACAAGAACGTATGCTTCTAAATTTCAGGTTAGAAATCGGGGAGTAAATTATTGTTATCACAGTATTCATTATAATATAATTATGTATAATATAATTAGGTACGCATAAATTTTTTTTTAGACATTTAATTTTTTTTTATTTTATTAAATAAAATAGGGTAGTATAAACATCTTTATAATTTTTGGTGATTTTATAAACAATTACACCTTTACAGCTATGATTGGAGCTTTCATATTAACAAAATTAGCGGCAGCTTCGATACATTGGTTTTCAACAGGTGAGGGTCACTGTGCAACAGCTGTCTTCACTCTTCTTTGCTTTGCAGCGTACGGTAACCTGACACACCTTTTCATTCTCGTCGCTGAAATAAATAAAGAAAGAACTTATAAAACGGGGCATGCATTATACAGTCTGTTACTTTAAAAGAGAGAGTTCAAGGCCATTTTCCTTACAAATCATGCCTCAGAACCATGGTAACGATTGTTGAGGAAAAGGGATCGAGTCCTCTAATTTTCTAAAATCTCCCAGGTTTCCTTGTGCGATGGTGGTGCCATACGTTACTATCGTAAAGGGAGGATAGATACGACCTTGAAGTGTTTATTTTAAAGTAACAGACTACAGTAGTTGAAACAACAGGAAGGTTACTAATAGCTCAAATTGGTACCTGGAAACCAACAATACATTGGCAGGATTTAAAAAAGGGTTGACCTTTCTATTAGATATCTTCCACTTTGCTAAAGTATCAGAAGATGTATAAAAGTTGACTGGGTATCAAACGAGAATGACGAAAACATTTAAATTTTGGTCACATAACTTTTTTAATTGACAATAATGCAGAATGTTTGAAAATGTCCTACAGAGGAGAACGCAGTTTGAAAATGTTCTTTCATGAGGAATACGCAGTACGGTGGAAGATGTACAAAAGTTAATGGAATTTTATAGAAGTTGATACAAAAATTGAAACAAAACATTCAACTTTTAAGCACTTAACATTGTTCCTTATTGTTGCTGCAGATAGCATTACCTCTCACACCATATAAAAACAGCGACTTTTGATGGCTCAAAGTATCATCACAATGGGAATCTAGGAATCATCATAGATACTTAGTGTTAGAATTAAACCACTAGACCATAATGGACACTTTATTCCAAACAAGAAGCGGTGCCTACCCATTATTTGAAAAACGTAAGAAAGCTTTATATATTCACGAAAGATTGCCACAATATCCAGTCGGAAAGTTTTCTTTAATTTAATTCGGTTACAATTAGATTACTATTTTCAGTTGGTAGCTCTTGTTAAACGCCAACTGAAACCCAAAGTTAACTACTAGACCGTATTGGATATTTAATTCCAAACAAGAAGGGGTTCCTATTCATTAGAGAGACGTAAGAAGCCCTATCAGATTCACGAAAGTTTACCACAATATTAAGTCAATCGGGAGGTTTTCTGGAATTTTTCTGTCTCAATTCGTTTACAATTAGATTACTGTTTCAGCTGGTATCTCTTGTTAAACGTCAACTGAACTCACAATAGGTTCTGATATACCGTATTCTTACTTCTGACTGGTGGAACAACACGTTAGCAGCAACATTTTGGTTTTCTGAAAAGTTTGCGAGTGAAAATCCACCCACTTAATCTATTTTACGAAAATGCGTTTCTAGAAAACGTTGAGAGTTTCATGAGTTGTCTTGACAAGTGCATTATTAAAAAATGGTGCACAACGAGTTACCTCGAAAAGTGCGTTCCTGGAAAATGTTGCAAGCTGCCTATACAAGTATCCACTCCCAGAAAAAGTTAAATTTATACTTCGATATTCACTTTATAGGCAACTAGACTCTTTGAGGGGCACTTCATAGATGGACACCGTGTTTTACAAGCATTCGCAATAAAACTTTTTCTCGTGGAAGTTTGTAGAAAACCAAGTTAGTGCCAACATTAATGAGCAGAGCTCAGAATAATTGCCGCACTTGCTGAAGTTATCTTATGAAGCCAGTTGTTGAGAGGAATTTATTTCAAATGCTATATGTGTGAAATTACTGGAGCAGTCTTATCCGACATGTATTGCAGTTCCAAATATTTTTTGCATTTACACGATAGTAGAAAATCCTCTTCTGTTGCCATTTACTTTTCGATCGTAATCTAAAATAAATCTTTTTTTTTTTTTTTTTTTTTTTTTTTTTTTTAATACGCTGTATTTGTTTCCAGTTAGAGTCAAATGGGCTGAGAGTTTTGCCAAATAACTGAATTCCATTTCCCATGATTATCATTACAAACGTATTAACTGCATATTAATTTGATATGCATCAACTCAAATAGGAAATTTCAGAAATTGAGAATATTATCTAGTGCCTTTAAAAAAAAAAAAAAAAAGAATTCGATGTTAGGGGTCAACCAACGGCAGAACGGGAAAGTCCCTGAACATTGATACTAGTTCGATCCAAGGTTCGAATCCCGGGGAACGGGCTGACTGCATGGGCGTTTTTATAACTTTCCTCATGTGTAACGTGGATACAAGCCAGTTTCTCTTAGAAAGTTCACCACGAAGGCATCCATCCCTTTAGGCATATAGCCCTCGAGTGCTTTGCCGTAATTAAATAAACCAAACCAAACCATTCAAGGTTGGAATAAGGGAACTAGTCTGGATTATTTGATGCTCCTTAAATGTCGTTTTAAATCCCCCCAAATCTTATGCCCTGTAACGTTTCCTTTTGGAATTATTTTGAAAGCGCTTCCATGCCAAACGGAAACTCCTATTTTACTACTTACGCTTCAAAACATACGAGGTTTATTTGATAATGGCAAAGCACTCGAAGGCTATCTGCCTAAAGTGAGGAACGGTTACAATATGATTACCCTTAGAAAGTTCTTCACGAAAGCATTTGGGAAAAAAATTTCCAAGGAAAACCTGACTCTTATACGCGTACATGAGGATTCAATTAAATATCAGCCTTTTCAGTTATATTATTTAACCCGGGAATATCATTTATTGCGGTTAAATTACTCTTAGTGATTACGGCGTCGCACACAATGGTATTCACCAAAGGCAGAGGTTCATTTATGGACGGTTTTTAAGAGAAACTGGCTTGTGGCTACGTTACACATGGGTGAAACCACAAAAATGCCCATGCAGCCATCCCGTTCGTGGGATTCAAACCTCCGACCGAACTACCAGTGTTCAGCGACTTTACCTGTCGGCCGCTGGTGATCTCAGAACATGCGAAGATTCTGTCAAAAGGATAGAAATATGGCAAAGTTTTGATTATTTTTTTATCTTATTTGTTACATCAAATGAAAGACATATCAGATATCGGTAAGATAAAATATATGTAAAAAAGAAATTAATTTTTATTTTCAATAGCCCCTTAACTCTCTGTTTTAATCTGGTCCCCCTTTCTGTCCTAAAAAATAGTAACTACAATAAATCTTTCTAAACTGAATTATTTCAAAATTAATCCATGTCACATAATTCTTGCATAACGCTAATGACGCAGATAATTACATAAGGCTTCATCCAATAATAATTTTGGGAGTTTAAAATTAACTTATCAAAATGCACTTGCCTTAGCCTTTCCAAAATTCAAAAGTTATCGAAGTAACTCACGAGGAACCGCGGTCCTTTTGTGCCAAGTTATTTCTAGCTGCACATGTTAAAGATGAAACAAATGTTCAACTGTCCTCGATGACTGCTACTATGTGAATGCATCAACATTTAAATTCTTATATATAAGTGTGTGAAACAAAGAATAATATTTTTTTATTTCATGTCTTAATTTTTATTTTTATTTTTTTATTTTTATTTATTTATTTATTTATTGTATATTCAGGTATATTTCCCTCACACTTTTGTTCTTTAGTAAAATATTTTATTAAGAAATATTTACTAACTTTTATTAATTTTAATAAAAATAAAATGAATTTTTTCTATCTATTTTTAGCAGGGCATAATTCGAATTAAATGATATTGTCGCGTAGAAGAAGTGATCGTACAAATGAAGAGGAAAATACTCAAGTTTCAATCCAAGACATATACGGACGATTATTATTCGATTAGATATTATTCGAATTTGTTGTTGTTACCAATCTCACTTGTCTGACACAGGCAACACAAGCCAGCGGCATTCATTGTGACAAGGAGTCGTATACTCCTGTCGTTGGTAAGAGCCTTGAGCAGAATATAGGTGTCTGTGCGGCACCTAATGCTGCTCGGCTTTAGCTCAGTTCTGCACCCAGTTTTGAGAGAAAGCACCCTGGGAGGAAGGATCTGAGGGTCTCTTTGTTGAACTTTTCAAGGACAGTCTTTTCTCAATATGATTTGTGTACACTATTAATACCAGAACTCATTTATCTCAGAAAGTCCTCCCAAGTGGTTGATGGTAAAAAAAGAGGGGCGGGAGAACCTCGGACCACCCACGGGGTGTTCTTCCTCAAAATTGGGGTGGAAAGTTTAACAGTTAGCTAGGTTCAGCAATACCTCAATTACCTGTGGTACTACGGAGGTGCTGGCCTAGCTTCTACCTGTACCTGTACCTTTCTTCCCCTGCCACCAACCCCTCGAGAGGGCTTTCGGCCCATCGCGTATTTAGAGTGCCTCCATGCCGCACAGACACTATTTACAAACCTTCTTAGTTCGAACCTGAGCCCAACGGTGCGGCAGTGATAGTCATTAACCACTATTTTGGTTTGTCCGGAACTGTATAAAGAACCACTTATATACTTTTGATGAACGATTTGGAACGTTCCAAAAAATGGAGAATATTCTCCAATAAATAGCTTTCTAAAGGCATAAATAAATAAAAATAAAAGAAATAAATTAACAGGGATGAAATTTTAATAAAAACTAACTTTTTAGTTGATCTGACTTGGGTGGGTTTCAAACTCGGGACTTTAGGTTTCCGTTCCTCTTCTCCGCTGAGCCACCATGCACTCGGTAGAAAAAAATAATGTTCGCTACAATATTGTAAAATAATTTGATTTTTAGTCCAAAGGGGCAATTTGTCCACGAGGACTATTAGTTTCGTTTTGGTATTTTGCGTTCGTCACTATAAACGTTGATTCACTTCTCAAATTATTGCCACCAAATATTATCACCCTGCGTTATATTTTAAGAAATTAAATGATGAAGAATCTGCATAAATAGGTATATTTCACTCATTGTTATAAAAAAACGGTGCCTAGAGCTATCCAGTTTTGAATAACGTTATCTTTCACCAAATATGGGCATCTGGAAGACCTAACTTTGAGTTTGGAATTTGTTTTATTATCGATTTTCTGTTTTGTAAAATTTTAACGAATTTTTGATTAACAAGCTCAACGATTTCAAAGCAAGCAATGGCAACACTGTACGGGGGATATTTTTATCTCCAGCGCGCGAAACTGTATCGGGAATTCTAAAGATAGGCTCATTTTAAAATTATTTTGCGACATTGCTCTTGAATTGAATTTTACGGTTTAAGTGCGAAGAAAATGATATTAAATAAATTAATCTAACACACAAAACGTTAAAAAATCGCCCCTTTGGGCGCATTGTAAAATCTAAAAGCTTTCAGATTTTTTTTTAACTTTTTTTTTTTTTTTTTTTTTTTTTAAATGAATTTAACCTTATCATGGCAAGCAGTAAACCCAGTTACGCACCACAGTGGGCGCAAACGAACACAGCTCGCATTGCAAATTTACGACTCACAGATATCGGTCGTATTTGAGAAGAAAGAATTGCTTCATCTCATATTTTTTATTTTATTTTTAATTTTTCTTTGCTAAATTTAGACTATTTAGAATATTGGTTTATGAAGAAATAGTTTTACTAAATGGTTGCTGTACAAACAAGCCATGAAATAATTCTTTTACAAATACGCGAAGGAAATTACTTTTGCATATCATTTTTAACAAATGCTTTAATCCAAAGCTGATAAGTAAATTTTTCCCAAGTCGCATTATAAACTCTCATATTAAACTTTTAAATCTAGCAAATATGGCTCATACACGAAAACTTCTATATGAAATCCATGAAAATTTCTATATGAAATGCAGATGAACAACTCTAGAAGTAATAACTACTACTAGAATTTCGAAATAAAAAAAAAAGGTTTTTAAAATTAGGAAATCTTTATCTAGCGGAATCGTAAAAGTCAAACATAATTTATCATTTATCGATTTCATCTGGAATTTGTTTAGTGATAAGTCACGTTTTTACTGATAAACGTTCTATCAATAAATAAAAAAACTGATAAATGATAATTTTTTTTACTTCTTCGACAACAAACTGCACAGCTTTTCGGATTTTGATCTTCAGAAATCTTCACTTTATACAATTATTTCTTTTCGGATTTTCAGTCGTAATCGTAGATTTATATTTCTGGAAACTATTATATTTAAATAAATTTTATAAATATCAATGATTATTTTCCCTAGAAGAATCATATTCTTACTGGGGAAAGCTAAATAATAAAAACAATGTTAAAAACATTTCATGCCTCTCCCCTTAAATAGAACAATCACTTTCATCCACGTACTTCAATTAAATCTTTCAATAAACTATGTCGTTTTACTTCACAACGTTCTGTAATTTAAAATTTCACATTTATTATTACACAAAGCGATTTCAAGCCCCTTATTCTGACTCCAAATTAAAAATTTACTTTAAAATTTTCTCTTGAAATTAGATATTTGGTAGTGTTCTAGAATGATATAGAAACTCTCATGCTGATTACAGAAACCTTCTGTAACCGATCTGATATTCATCTGATAAAATATTTTCCAGTGGAGTGCTTTGCGACTATGAACTAACTAATAAATAAATAAACTTCCTGATTTGCTTTTCAGTTACATGGCTTGGTCTCATTTCGTTTTGCATTAACTCAGCTTCATTTTTACCTATAAATAGAACTCAAGATAGATGTTTAAATTTAAGTTCATAAAGCTTTTAAATGTTTTAATTTATTATAGAAGAGCTCTTATTCAAATTAACTACCACACCTTATTCTGGTAATCCTAAAATATGGATAATTGGGTTGTTTTCTTCTCCTCTGTTCCTTGAAAAGTGAAGGAATTATATATATTTTTATTATATATATATATATAAAATATGTGAATCAAAATTATAATTTAAACTAAAGCTAACTCTTTAATTTTCCCTCTCTGTTTTAAAAATCGTAATAACTTCTCTGGATTGCGTCATTTCTAGATCATTCTATGGTCTGCGCAGCGCTGATCACGTAATAATTGGGAACTCAAACTTTAAGCCAAAACTTTTCTCTTCGTGTGCTTCCATTTTGCATTACGACGCACTTCCAGCTTCTCTCTCTATCCTGCTGGGATGTTACTTCACTACCTTGATTGCTTTTGCGGTTGATCTTTACATTATGGTAACTTGGCGATTTTTTGGCGAAAATTTGGCAACCAACTCTCCTACAGCAACCCTCTATTTTTTTTTTCCCGCCGCCATTTTGTCTTCACGAAGTAAAGACATGTTTCTTTTCTTTTTATCTACTGAACACTTCTTCCAAAAATCTAGTAGCCCAATTACACTTATGCTAGAAATTTTATCAAACAAAACTGCTTAATCATGACAAATATTCACTGCAAAATTGGGAAAAAGTGCACAATACCATACTCCTTACGCGTTTTTCAAAATAACACATACACATAAACCATGTACACGGCGACTTATTTTTACTTAAAAAAACATCCCAGAATTGCACAAAAATGGCATTGCGCACACTCTTCACTATATCCATGTACACTGCTTTTTTCTCATAAATTAGAAAAATTTCACAAAAATACATGACAATTTTCTCAATCTTTAAACCCGGTAAAAAGAACATATATGAAATTACCTGATCGCGAAAAAGTATTTACCCTTTACAAATATGAACATTTCCACATATAAAATAAACAAAATATCCAAAAACTTTTACCTCTAAATCATCTATTACATTATACACGTCACCAACGAATTCATACCGCAAGCATTACAAATACTTAGTATTAAATATTTAAATTATTTCCATGCACGTTTATTTCAACTAAAACGTATACCAAATTCCTACAAACATAAAATTCACAAAATAACTATCATTTCATTAAAATATAATTAAATTCAAAAACACTACTTAAAATATAAATGAGCACATACATTAAATTAATAAAAATTACCTTACAATCCTAATTAGTTTAAACTAAATCATTGCTAATAACAATTTTCCCAATAATACCAAATTCCTTTCCACCTTACATTTAGAACAATGCATGAAAATAATATCCTCAAATAATTAAAAATACTAACTTACTCTTCTTCAGAATCTTGATTACGTGGCGGATACACTTTTCTAATTCATTCAATAAAATTATTGAAAGATTTTTTCTGCGAATTTTTCCTCCATACTTCCTCCGCTAAATAAAAAGCAAACTTCTCATCACAATGCCTAAATACCCATTTTGAATTCACTTTAGTTAGGGCCATGGGATCCAAAAATTAAACAACACTGTTTCACACAACACAGAATAAAGCTAAATACAAAATTTCCACATTTTTTCCCGATTTTCCCCCTTTTCCGATTAAAGAACCGTAATTCGTCCATTAATATCACATGACATATCCCATGATCTCTCATTTCCCTCACGCAAAATAATGCGTAATCGGAACTGAGTACTGCTCACATTATTACCAAAGTCCCAGGTAGTAACCTTTATCGCCTCCAAAATGTCGCCAAACTACCAGTTACCATATTGTAAAGATCAACCGCTTTTGCAATAATATCAAAAATGTAAATGTTCTGTATAAAGGCACGACTAGTACCAAGTGATTGTGGCCACAAAATGTCAGTTGCAAATAAAAATGGAATTAAAACTTCCTCGACTGCCAAGTTCTTTAGATACTACGAAGTCAACATATTAGCATACTAAGTAATCAGAATTCTTCAAAATGGATCTAAGTACGCATCGAGTGCTCCGTCCTTTTTCTTGCTATTGTTACATATATATTGTCTTATTTTATTTCTAAACAGACCAGACAATTAAAACGTTGAGTAATTTTGTTCACTTAAATTAAGATCCAAAACACTTTTTTAAAATAGGAACATGATTTAACAATGGAATTGTTTTTTATTTGTGTTATTTTTTGTTTATTTGAGCAGTCTTTAAAACTAAAAACATGTTTTTTTTTTCCTATAATAGATTAAACAAAGAAATTTTTTGCTATTTTAGTAAAAGAAATTAAAACTTATTTTCATTCAACTAAAATTGTTGCCCAGACGGGATAGTGGTTAGAGAGAGGAGCCTACTATGGTACAGAAGGGCCAGGGTTCGAATCTCGGAGAAGACATGGATGTATGTAAATGTATAGTGTCGGCACGGCACGGCGGCACTCTCCAAATATGCAGTGAGCCGAAAGTCCTCTCGTATGGATTGGTAGAAGGGGAGAGGACATCACACCCCGGATCGCCGCCGGAGTTCTGTACCTCAAAATTGAGGGTGGAAAATAGAAGTTCAACTTCTCTTCGGATTAGTCTCTGGCAACCATTGTTCCATGTAATATAGACAAGACAAAAACAATATTCAACTAAAATTTAAGTAAGATGTTATTTCTTTGTAAATATAAAATAGTAACTTGTTATTAAACAACCTAAATTGAAATCAAATATCAAATAAGTGTCATTCAACATTGTTTAAACCATTGTAAAAAATTTAAAAAATGTAAAATGAATTAACATCAACAATATTCAACTAAAATTAAGATGTTATTTCTTTGTAAATATTAAATAGTAACTCGTATATAAACAACATAAATCGTAATCAAATAAATGCTATTCAACATTGTTTAAACCAACGTAAAATTTTTAAAAACCGTAAAATGAATTAATGACTAGCTTAATTTGATCACGGTCTAAAAGGAATAGTAACTGATCTGGTTGACTGGTGATCATATATCCGGATAATTGAAGACTGCAGAAATTATTAACACATAACAAGAAAAAGGCCATGTAATAATAATTGGTCAATTACTTTTGGGCATCAGCCTTTTCACCAGCAGGAGGACAGTTTACGGTGCAGTTTACGGCCAAGGTACAGCAACAGCAACAGCATTCAACTACCTGTTCAGCTTTCCCGCTTTAAACAAACAAAAGAAATTTTGTAATTCATATTTTATGTATCATATTAACAACGCTTTTACAAATCTGGAAATTACTAACACTATACAATTTTTAAAAATTATCTATTTTGTTGAAGATGAGAACTTCAAAATGTTAGCAAATTACATGAAATAAAAAAATCTCTTTCTTGAAAAAAATGCTCTATAACTACGTATTTGAGTTGATTCTTTTAATTGATGTTCTTTCTTTTAATTAACAGATATTTAAAATAAATAAATAAAAGTTCATGCTGTCGCTAAAAACCTTTTTCCTTGCTAAATTTTTTATGAAACAAGTTTTAAAATTAAATAAAAAAATGCGTATATTATCGCTTGATAACGTATTTCAAATCCAAAGTTCAATTAAAATTTTCAAATTTTGATATTAAATTCAAATCAAAATATTTCAATTCAAATTTAAAATTACATTACACACAAAATTGTAATATTCTCCAATTTTCGAATCAAAATATTATTTTTTCATTCAGATTTCAAATACCTTAACATTTCAATCAAAATATCCTCAGTTTCAAATCAAAATATCATCACAAAAAGTGAAATTTCTGCCAAAATTAATAAATCCTTTTAAGGTATGATTAGCGTGATCATGTATATAAGATTAGGTTAGTATATTATTTTAAAAACCTACATTTTAAATCCAAAATGAACGAATTTGAAATTTTGTTAGAGAAATCTGCGAATCTCCCGTTTAAAATTCAATGCTTCGCCTTTTGAGAAAATTTTTTGAGTACTCGAATTCCTTTAAAACTTTTTGCGATTTTTAATAATCACAATAATACATATGGTACAGAAAATGAGTTTTCATTCTAATGTGTTTACAATTTCAATATCAGTCTACTGGAACTTTAATTCAGAATAAATTCTATTGACGAGTATCAATTTTATTCGTTTGATGCCAAAATATTGTAAATCTTTTATATGATACTAGAATTAATTAGGAAACCTTTTATTTTAATCAGCATTCAAGTTCTTAAAACCTAGAAATTTGAGGTTTTTTTTTAATTGAATATTTAAATTCCTTGTGCACCACATAGTATTGCACAAAGCTTACAGACATAAGTATTAAAAAAAAAAAACTTACAAATTCACAGATGACATGTATGAGATAAATTAACAGAAGAAAAAGAACGTCATTTTAACTTGGACAAATACGTGAAGAGGGGGAAGAGATGTAATACTCATAGAGTTTTAACTTAGAAATGAGTTCTTTTTGTCCTTCCGTAAAATTTGAGGTTCTGCACCAGTTTACTAACCTTTATTCATTTCTAACCCTTTATGCATTAAATTTTTCATATTTTGGTGTTTACCTAAAAAGATTTTGTGAAAGGAGTCCACAAAAAAGGGAGGAATAGCGATTAATGTAAAGGTAGCGTCAGATTTAAAATAACTGACACATTCTCAATTGTATAGTTACCAATACTTTGTAAAAGTTTAATGAAGAAACGGAAATAGTTTAAGAATGGTAATATTGACAAAGAAACAAGTTGAAGTACACTCCGTTTGCATTTCCAGATAAATAAGGAGCATCTGAATTGCGAGTTATGAACACACGTATATAAATCGTAAATTTTTGGAGCTTACTGAAACAAATTCATTGAATTGTTCCATGGATTTTTACGTATGGTAAAATTAGATTTATATTTTGTTTCTTATACATCTTTTTAATAGAGTTTAAATTGCATTATATATCAAGAAAAACTATAATATATAACCATTTTCTCAAAAATATAATTCAGGGAAGCTTATTAGGTACTCATCTTTAAGAAAAATAGCTTAATTTAAAAATGTGTTTTAAAAAATGTAATAAAGCGATTGGAGAGGAATAAGGAAATAATTTTTAATAAGAGCGAAAAGTAATATTAACAAAAATTCCTAAATTACTCAGAATCACAGGCCACAGAGGTAGTGCAGTTATGCTGGTCATCGGCCTTGGAGCAGGGGCAAGAACAATTGACAGTAATTTTGCAGCATTCCTTCTGAGGTGCACCGCTCTTGTTTTTCACATCGCAGCATTTGCTTCCTTCAGACATGTTTGAAAATAAAGTCTGAAAAATGGGAAATGAATAGTTATGTAAGAATTAATAGCATAAAAAGAAACACAAAAGCCTGAAAGTGTTTAGATTTTAACGATTGTCCAGAAGGATTTGTTAAGGTTTTTCAAACTGTCGCTGAGCTCTCAGTCTACCATTCTGCTCTTACAATCACACCAGCTAACCCATTTCTTTTTGGCTTTATTGTTATTAAGCATCATTTTCTTCGCACTTAACGCATATACCATTCAACAGCAAAATTACAAATATTTTAAAAGCCACATATTTTTAGAATTCTCGATGCAGTATTAAATGCTGGCATACACTTTTATATATATTTTCAAGTCTTTTTTTTTTTTTTTTTTTTTTTTTTTTTTTTTAGTTCACCATACCAATGTTTAGTTTTCTTACTAAGATGGCTTGCAACACTCTTTTAGTGTTTTTATTATTTACGTCTTGTGTGTTAAATTTTGTATTTAAATATCATGTTCTTCGTACGTAACTCCATATATAATTAAAAAATGACAAAATATTTAAAAAACAGCTTAAAAGTCGCGTTTAGAATTGCCGCTAGATAGAATCGCGCGCTGGAGTTAAAAAAATGTTTATTCCGTTCAGTGTTGCTCACTTTCAAATAGTTAAGTTTGTTAATCAAAAATTCATTCAAGTTTCACTAAGTATGAAACATAAAATTCGAAATTCAAAATTCAGGTGCACATGATCGAGTGGAGGACTACGTTATTCAAAATTTGATGGCGCTAGGTATCTCCGTTTTTTTACAATGCGAAGAGCACACATACATACATGAAGATTCTTCATTAGTTTAATTGATTTAAAAACAATATTAGGCGATACAATTTGGTGGCAACAGTTCGAAAAATGATTCGCCGTTTATAGCGGACGTGTCGAGACTAATAACCCATTTGGGTGAACGCAGTTTGGCTAAAAGGTTATATAATTAGCCCTTTTGGCTATGTGTATTCATGATTTAGTTTGTTTTTGCACCATTTTTTGGTCAATTTTGGAATCCTTGATTAAGAAAAAGCAGTACTGCTATAGCAAACTCAAAAATGATACAAATGTTTTGCTGCCCAAAAGAAATACGAGTTTCTTTTATATACGTAGAAAATAAAATCGTATTTCTTGCACGATTATATGTATGTATATTGAATATAATAACTGCGAATTTATAGATGTTTACAATTACAATATAATGTAATATAAAATCTGAAATGAATAGCATGTTAGCATAAATTAATTCAAAATAATTTGTGAAATGTACGATATCTTTATAACTAAAATGTAGAAAACATTTCTTCAGTTAGACACATAATTGAAATTAATATCGATTTCGAGAATAATTCTGGGAAAAAACTACTTTTTTTGGGGGGGGGGGCTCCTGAAGACGAGGGACTTGTGTCTCAAAATGTAAGACAATCTAAATTTCCATTTTTGTCTAAATTAAAATTATATGATCTTTTAATATATTCTGTAGCCATTTCTCTCTTTTTATCGATTATTATATTTATTTTTTTTTATCGATTGCACGCTTTTTTTACAGAAGTTTAGCTTTCGTGTCGTGTTTTCTCCTATGAATGAAATTCATAATTATATATTTAAAGATACCATTCCGGATGTGAACTTCTAGAGTACATACAGTATACATTGTTCAAACAAGGACGGCCTTGAAATTTTCCACTAAGGAGTATGAGACAGGTGTTCAGAAAAATGAAACAAATATATCTTCTATTTCCCAAAACTGCTGGAAAAAGAAACCACATTTTCCATTTTTCTGCAGTCAAAATTATTCAAAAAACATCTTCCATTGACGAATTAGGTCTTATACAGTCGTTTGACATTCATAATAATTGTTGAATTTTGAGGAAAATATGTAACATAAATAGTGACCGGTTCCCTTTAGAAAGTTTTCGACTAAAGCAGACTGCCCTAATGTGCCTACATAAGTAAATCCTGTCCTATTTGAAAGAACACTGCGTTGTTTACTGTAAATTTATTACTTTAGAAGAAATTAACTTTAGTTAGAATAATTTATCTGAATTTTAGAAAATTTCATTTTAAAATAGAAAATATACGATAAATTTTAGCTGATACCAGAATTCTATATTTATGGTAATAAAACTTCAATATTTTCGTGCAGATATATGCTGTCGAATTTTATGAATGAAATAAAAAAGACGCCTAATTTTTCACCCGAATAAATTATTTCTACGAACTCTTTATATGAAATACTTAATTAATTTCTTATTTAAAAGCAGATAAAAAAAATTGCGATGAAGGTCACTGATTTTATCAAGTTTCTGGAACGTTTCCCGAAGTGCAGCACAAATATTAATCAGAATAGCACGACGAAGCAATATTACTTGCCTAATGTAATTAATACGAAAACAGTTAATGCAAAGAAGAGCGTAATCGCCTTATTCGCCTATCTGGTCTCTGTGGACTATTTTCTACTTCTTGAAATGAATTTACTTCTGCGTAAAGATTGCCATTTTCTGAGAACTGCAGAGGCACGAACGGAATTAAAGAGTTAATAGGAATGGACTGTAGAGTTAAACTGAAGATTATTTTAATTCCACGAAAGCGTTTCGGATGACTTTGAATATGCCAGAATACATTAAAATTACTAGAAAGAAATTAATTATTTAACTACGTATTCTTTGCATTCAGAGTTTTATATCACGAATACTAACATCGTGGGCGCGTTTGGGAAATTTATAAATTTAACGGTTTATAATTTTGACAAAGCAATTCGATCATTCGATTAAGCTATTTAGGCGCCCAGACTTTTATTATTCGTGATATAAAATTGTAGATGAATTTTGTTAAGACAATTTCTTAATCTCTTGTTCCCACTAAACCCTACAATCTCCTTTTAGAATATTTACCGTTTTATGAGTTTTAAATCAAAGTTTATTTTATAAAGCATTTTAAATTAAAAAATTCTTACTTTTTAGTCTCAATTACATGTTATCAACTTCATTACTCAATTGAAAAATTTTAAAAGTTATAAAGTATAACAACATTATAACTTTGGCAAGGTTTCTAAGCAAATTTCATGAAGCCCAAGGAAGAAGGAATTTCTCCTTCTGCTTACTGAAGCTTATTATTAAAAAAATATATATATAGAAAAAAAAAATATGAAAGGGTTCATATTTTAATGGTCGCCCAAAAGTGTTTGTTAAGGTTTTTCTACGCTCTCGCTGAGCTCGCAGTCTACCTGTCTGCTGTTGCACTCACTCCTGCTAATCCATTTCCTTTTGTCTTTTTAGCTTTATTATTAACCATCACTTTCTTCCCATTAACGCCATATACAATTCAACAGCAAAATTAAAAAAAAAAAAAAAAATAAAAGTAGTTTGCGCTTAGAATTCCGAATGTAGTGTTAAGTGTTAGCATGCATTTTTTTCTTTTTTTTTTTTTTTTTTTTCTTTTTTCAGTTTCTCCCTTCATTATATCAATGTAAAGTTTTCTTATTAAGATGGCTTGCAAAATTTTTTTGTCGTTTTATTATTAACGTTTTGTGTATTAAATTTGTTAATTAAATAAAATGTTCTTCACACTTACGCCACATAAAATTCAGTGAAATAGAAAAATCACAAACATTTAAAAAACAGCATACCTTTAGATTTTCCGATAGACTGTTTCGCGCGCTGGAGATAGCAATGTTTTAATATATACAGTACTGTTACCGCTTGTTTTCAAACGTTTGAATTTGTTAAAAATTAGAAAGGCTTACAAAATATGAAATATAAAATTCGGGCTTCCAAGGGCCCATGTTCGGTTGGAGGACTACGTTATTCAAAATTTGATGGCACTAGGTACCGTCGTGTTTTCACAGTGCGAGAAACATACATACATTCATGCAGACTTTTCATTATTTAATTTTTTTAAAGTTATACAGGACAATAAGATTTCGTGGCAACAGTCTGAAAAGTGATACGCCACCAAATCCCGTTTAGAGAATAACAACTCATTCTGCTAATGCCCTATTTGGGCTAAAAATCCTCTATTTAAAGTCTTTTTATCGTTCCCCTTTTTTAAAAATCGTTGAAGAACTTGTCTTGTAACGTGTAAAAATTGCAAAAATTTATAACAGATGCATGCTTAGATTTTGGAATTTTTAAAAATTAGATATAAAATCTGAAATTACATATGAATTACATATTATCAGAATTTTCATATAAATTTAAATTAAAGAAAAGCTTCCCCTCTATCCGATGATGCAAACAGCAAACTTCTGATATTTTTATTTTTGTTAAACAAAATGTGCGAAAACTAGTTTCAACATTAAATTTAAAAAAAAAAAAAAAAAAAAAAAAGTTTACAAAGAGAATGACTGTTAAGGATTTTATACAACGCATTTTATTTCAGATAATTCTAGCAGAATATATAAAATTAAATTTAATATATCCCTTTTCTTAAAATTCCGTGTTCTTTACATGAAAGAATATTTAAAGAAAAAATTAATCCTAAGAAAGGTATATAAATATCATGTAAGATTATTTTTGAAAACTTCACTATGCTTACTGTTACTGAATTCTGTTTACTGCATTAACAAAAATTAAATATATCCATCGAAAGTATTCATAAAAATTTTTTAAATAAAATACGTATTTTATTTTGAAAAATCAAATTGTAATTAAATGATTAATTACATTGGTGAAATACTTACCGCTGATTTCAGAAAGCGAATATAAAGATATTCAATAGGTTGCTGCAATTGATTACTCGTATAATTCTTACTTAACTGTCAGACAGAAATAAATGTTACCCAGCGTAAATTTATAGATGATTTGCACACGGCAATTTTGGAGGAGTGCCGTATGCAAAAGGATGCCAGGAGCAAAATACAACCTATTACAAACATTAGTAGAGTCGTGCGCAAAACTTGTTATCGGAAAATGCGCGTAAAACTGATACCTGAATTTTAAATTATCGGAAGAGGTTGTTGGGTGTAAAGGCTGACAATGCGTAGATAGTGTCTTGCGAAACTGCGTTTTGTTTTCCCTGCATTTCCATTTCCTTGATCATTAACTTATATTTAAAACATAATTCCAGAATGTAAATTTTTTGCTATTAAACTGAACAAAATCAAATCTTTGACAAAATGTTAAAAAAGAACTTCACCGGCTTTAGTTTTTTGAATTAATTTAAAAACCATGTTTTAGTTCCTTGTACGAAGTAAAGGAAATTTCGTGAAAAATTTCGGATATCATATTTCAACGAAATATCCATTTTGGCAGTTCTTGTATCCATTCGGACGACTTTTTTGCGTCACCTCTGTACGTACAGCCACAATAAAGGTATATTTTTTCCAAAGCGGATTGTAATTTGGATTTTAAATGGAACAGTTATAACATGGATGCGCAAAAAATTTTTACCAAATAGGTCTTACGTCGTACCAATTTTTACCAATAGACGTAAGACCAAATAGGTCTTACGACCAAATAGGTCTTACGTCTCATTACTTGTTAGCTTTACAATTTCTGTTTCGATTATATATATATATATATTAAAAGAAGCAACAAAAATATCATTTAGTACATCATATGTGTATATAAGATGAACTTTAACGATATTTTTGCTCCGTAAAGAAGAGGGACCTTGGGATTTCCTTCAGTAAAACCAAAATCTGTTTTTTTTTTTTTTTTTTTTTTTTTTTTTTTTTTTTTTTTTTTTTATCTTTGGTTTTTAAACTGGTCTTCTTTTATCTATTAAACTTTCGTATTGTTGTGAAATTCGTTAAACATTTCCTGATGAGTGATCAGCGATAGCGAAAAATTATCTGCTACATTTTTCATTTATTAAACCATCGATAAAAATAATTACGAATTATTTCTAAAATTGTGTTTAAAATTTTGAAAAAAATAGCATTTAAGACTTAAAATTTCGTCATCACATGCGCAATATATATTTTTTTAATGAAAGAAAACGGTATTTTGGGAAACTGCTAGCAGTTCTATATTTCAAATCGTCTTTGAGACCTTGGGAAGACTTTCATAAAATTAAAATTCACATTAATCTTTCATGCTGAGAACTTATTTCAGAGACAGACAATTTCATTGAAACGGTACTCCAGTTTTTCAAAAAGCTTACCCGTGTACTGAAGACCTTGCAAATCCAACGGAATGAGTGTAGATCCAACAGAAAATAATAATGATCTAAATTTCTGTCTTAAGAACAAAATTTTGCTTAAATTTAATTTCTTTTAAGAGAAGTAAAATGGAAGATTCTGGAAATTAGCGGTTGATTAGAATATTTTAGATGAATAAGAACGCTACCTCTAAAATCAATCAAATTAAATTCTATTTATCTTTATTTCTTGAACGAAGTAAAGGAAGTGTTGTAATCACGAAAAATTCCGGGTACCATATTTCAAAGAAAATATTCATTTTGACAGGTATCGAATGCAATTTAACGATGTTTTTGCGTGACATGTGTACATAAGGACAAAACAAAGGACCCTTTTTCCCAATACGAATTATAAAACTGATTTAAAATAGATTCAGAAGAGATTTCAGAAGAGATACATACATACGTACGTACCTACTATGTATGTATGCATTTTGCATAACTCGAAAACCAGTAGCCTCAGAACGTTAAAATTTTGTACATAGCTATAACATGTACTTGCACCTCCATTTTTGGCTGCAATCGGCCACACCCAAAAGTATATAAATATGTATGTAATATTTTTGATGCATAGTCGGGATAGCAGAGCGACAAGACAGGACGAATATGTTGATACCATCTTTATTTCCAGGTACATTAGAATAATTCTTCGTAGACAATATATTTTTTAAATTATAAACAATTACGATAATTTCTTATATACGCAGATTAACGGGGCGATATCATTTTAGATGCACATGCAAAGCAGCGTGGATCTTGGCGTGGCGGAAGCTAGGAGAAGAAGATGATGCAGCTTATTTGCGAGCGATAGTTACACCAAGTACATGTAAATAGTACTCTAAGCTATGATTGGTTAATTCTAAGTTGTTATATAATCATAGAAGAATCTCAAATTTGGGAGAACAGATGAATTTAGGAGAGGGCACCAAACCTAGAATCGTTAATTTTGAGGTCTCCAATTATTTTTAAAGCAGGTATGGTATTTTGTTATGGCTTTGCTCTACGCGAACAGGCAACCTCTAAGTAACTTTCTGCAATATCAGGATCTTCCCACTAGTTCAGCACTTTCGAGAACATTCGGGCATTAACGTAACTTAGCGCCATTTTGCGTCAGACCGCTTTCTCCCTCTTCTGCTGTTAAGGCTTATGCTGCCGCTCTTCTCATCTCCCTTTGTTTGAATAGTATATCACAGTCAATTTAAAGTTAATACTATTTAGTTCAAATTACTCTCGCATATGTAATTTTGAATAATCTACCATCTGCTTTGAATAAAGAGATGGAGTTAAAAGTTAAATTCTTCTGTGTCTTCAATTCTGATGTTTTCCACTGACCACACCCGGACTCTGAAGTGACCAGATTGCTAAATTTCATCATTTCCAGTGCCTGCCTGCCAAAATATTACATATATATTATTTTGTTTAAAAATTGTTTTGTAATTATATATATAGATACATGTACCCACTCTGTTACTCGGCTCCGTGAGCTCGGTTTTTTTTCATTCTTATATATTAGTGCATTTTTTTGCTTTCAAAATGATTGACTTATGTCGTTCTTATCTTCCGATTAAGGTTCTTATGCCTTTAGTTAATCTGCATGCAATAGTTGTAGAATTATCAACAATTTAAAAGTTGTTTAAGTGCGGCTAAGCCTAATTTCTTTTAACATAGCAGCCATATTTGTTTACATTTGAAACTTAGCAGAATAGTGAATTAAGCCATTGCCGAAAGGTGAGACTGAATTAATTGAGTGAATTAGAAAAAAGGAGTAAATGAGAAACTGCCTGTGTTCGTGAAATTAAGCAAATTATACATCTTTCAAATCGTAACAGCACTTAGTGAAAACTGAATTAGTTCATTAATGAAAACAAAATTAATTATTTAAAAGCAATATGTATTTTTAATAAATATTTTTAAGATTTTTGATTTGTGTTTTTCCACTGAGAAAAAAAAAAGTTAGGAGGCGGGCATTAAACTTTTAAAATGTAAGTATTCTATGACTTTATTTTAAAGTTACGTATTCCCAACTTTTTTCTTGCACCCACCCAGTTTAACGGAGTGATTTTCTTCACCCACCCCCTGAGATTTTTGTTTATAATACTCGTACATCGCAATCATAATACAAATAACTGCATATAAGTAACTTAAAGAAACAAAAGTTTTGAAAAAACAAAGGTTTATTATAATGTTTGATTAATAATGGTTAATGTATGATTATTATAATTTTTATTTTACAAATATAAACATACTTTCAGAAGCAAAATCACAGATGAATTCCAATGGCAAAAAAGTTCGATTTTAATTAGTTTGATGGCTGCGCTGTAATGCGCAACTGATGCAGTTCTTTTAATATTTGGTATAAAATGGCATGACTTAATTATTAAATCGTCTCGTTCAAAATTCTTCAAATTTTTTTTTTTTTTTTTATTTTCCGTTGTAAATTACTGACTTGACTAAGGTCTGCTTTCACTAGGTAAGAAGACGGAAAAGTCAATAACGTTGGTTCGATAGCAACTTATATCTTTGGATATTTAAAATATATTAAGTACTTTTATTGTGTTTTTACCATATATATTTTAAATGATTTCTTCCATACTAGATGTTACAGCTTTATATAAAAAAATTAATTATTAACTTTATTAATGATTTTTTTTTTTTTTTTTTTTTTTTTTTTTTTTTAAATTTGTGAGCGATGGGATTGGGATTATTCCGATAATCTGCCATCGTAAATTCAGGTGTTGACCTTGAGTCGACCCTTGATTATCGTTAACACCTTTTAAAATTTTATAGACCCTTCCCCAGGGATTCAGTACAGATCCTGTTGGTAACACCTGCTTTTTTAAGGTCATTCTCAAAATGATTGCGACAGTGATAACGAGTTATCCAGACTATTATACCCTGCTTATATCATTAAAATTTTACGAAAATTATAGAATAATATTTTGTTTCGAGAATGCAGATTTCGTTTTTGAGAGGAAAAAATAAACTTTCATTACAGTATTTTCATTACTTGTACGAAGTCTTTTTACTGTTTTGTACGAATTAAAGGAAATATTATAATCACGAGAAATTCCGAGTACTATATTTTAACGAAAATATACATTTTGACCGCTATCGAATGCAATTAAACGATATTTTTGCGCGACATCTGTACGTAAGGTCAGAATAAAGGACTCTTTTCCTCCAAACAAATTATAAAACTGACTTAAAATAGATTCAGAAGAGATTTTTTCGTGGCTTCTATACGTGCGTCGTATGTACGTACGTATGTATGTATATATCTCGCATAACTCCAAAAGCGAATAGCCTCAGAACGTTGAAATTTTGTATGTGGGACTGCTATAACATGTAGAAATGTACCTCCCAATTTGGTTGCAATCGGCCTCACCAAAAGTATATAAATATATGTATATCCACTCTGTTACTCGGCTCAGTGAGCTCAGTTTCTTTATTATTATATGTTTGTAAATTGCGTATTTTTTTGCTTTAAAAATGATTGAATTATGATGTTCTTTTCTTCCGGTTAAGGTTTTTATGCCTTTAGTTAGTCTGCATGCTATAGTTGTAAAATTAGCAACAGTTTAAAAGTAGTTTAACTGCGGCTAAGCCTAATTTTTTTACCACAGCAGCCATATTTGTTTTCATTTTAAACTTAGCTGATTAGTGTATTTGTTGCCAATCTAGACAAACTAAGCTTCACAACAACAAATTAACGTCTTCTTTTATTATTGCAAATAAAATTATGCTTAATCCATTCTGTAGTTATCATTTAAGTTATGAAAATATCCAATATATTGACACAACATAGCGTCCACAACAAATTAAGTCAGTTTCTACGCCTTCAGCGTCCTTTTGCCAAGTGAGACCAAAACTAAACTTTCAGTTTTGTGCACCGAACAATTTGCCTTCTTGCCCGCTGGGCGAATTGCTTGTTTTTGCGTAAAAACTCTGATTTTAATTGTAAATTTTTGTAATTGTTTTAACAGTATTTGGTGTTTTATGTTTTTCTATATCTTTCAATTTTTAACATAAATATTTTGAGATTTTATGTATTTTCGCCTTGTTGCGAAGTGAGAACTAAATTAATTGAATGAGAAATACATCTCTAATGAAATTCGAGGAAATAAATTTAAAGGAAATGCAGGCAAAATTGCGTTTAATTTAATATTCCGTGCAAGGAAGTCGTGTTGTGTACACATCAGATTTTTTATTTTGTGAACATTTAAAGAGGCTAGAAAGGTTACTCTTAAGTCAACCGCAGCCTTAAATTGCAATAACGCTCCCAATTTCATAGGTCTAATGATTTTTAAACATCTAATCTAAATTTTGGTTAGGTTTAAAAATCAAATTTACGTTCTGGTGACATTTTGAAAAGTTTTCAGTTTCGGTCACTTTATGGCATCCTCTTAAAGAGAAGCTGTAGTTTCGCTCCCCTCAGAATAACAGTAGCTCATTTTGATTGCATAAAATATAGAAATTTTTAGACTAAGTTAGAATCGGGTCAGTGAGCTCTATTCAAGAAGCTTAGTAAAAACCCAAGTTGTTAAATGTTGCATCCAATTTCGTTTTGATCTATCACACGGTTTCTGAGTTTAGTTTGTAGTTATCGGTAGATAAAACCTAATCTATTTTCATTATATAATTATATTCAGTGTCTTCGATAGTTTATCACATCTCCACTGTTCCTTGTAATATGAACAACTGGTCGAAAAAAAGGTACAAAATAATTTTAGGTACTTTTCTGTTTTCCGGGGTGGGCGATAAAGTCGCCAATAATGGTACAACTGATGCCAAACGGAATATCCTCGCTGGTAACCTTTTACGCCTCCTTTTCAAAACAAGCCGCAACCATTTTTTATCAGATTGATTGTTTCTTTCAAGGCATACAATTACATAGAATTTTTACCAGATAGTTTAATTTTGTGCCCTAAGGCCATTCGCGGTAAGTCAATTAGGATGCAATCGCACCCTCGAAGGTTAAAATATAGGAAAGGCAAAGTTAAGGGTTAAATTCATCAATTCTAATGAGAATGCACAAACGAAATAAAGCACTGCGGTTTTACATAAGCTATTCGTACGAATTGAAGTAATTCTTGCATTTAAACTTGTATTCCAAATTAAAATTTAACTGAAAATTAATGTAGATAATTACTGAGAGAATTAGATTTTTGTAGCGTAGTTTACCTGAGATGAGATCACTTGGGGTCACGTGATACGAACCGGCGAATCAGGATGTTGAACTATAT
This sequence comes from Stegodyphus dumicola, assembly GCF_044657685.1. Classification (NCBI taxonomy): domain Eukaryota; kingdom Metazoa; phylum Arthropoda; class Arachnida; order Araneae; family Eresidae; genus Stegodyphus; species Stegodyphus dumicola. The sequence continues at coordinate 195,669,046 of NC_140773.1, forward strand.
TTATTGTCTTTATTTATTACTAAATTTTAAACGATATTAAAATGTTTATGCCTTCAAAAATAAAAATTCTCAGAACTAACATTTGTTAACATTTTTTATGTGTATACTGTGTGTTGTCGCCAACAAAGTCTGCTTGGCGATATTTGCGCCGGCGAAACGGATAAGTACCTAATTTTAATATTTGGATATATATGCAAAGCTTGAAACTATACTTAACTTGTATTTATGAAATTTTCTGCTGTAGTAAGTAGAAGCTACTTATATTAAGCTTCCAATACGCAACAATATTCAAATGGCAGATCCTACCTCAAATTCTTATTTCAAAAAAATGCATCTTGAAAAATTTTCTTATTATTTACTTTATTTTGTCAACTGTAATAAAATAATTACAATAAGTTACGAAACATTATTTTTTTTTTTCAGAGTTATTTCCATTATTTTATTACTTAGAATATGTGGTTACACTTATATTCTCAGTCCGAGAAGAGACAAAAAAGAATCCTATGTGTCGTAAGAAAAGTATTCATAAAAATTACGGCAAAAGCAGCACTAATATGCTATTTCATCTATTCTGTTCTACTATATATAACAGCACCAATAAAGAGCAAAGACAAACTACAGGTTTAAAAAATGTTCTGTGATTACTAATAGAGGGCAGCACTAACAAAAAAGATCGTTGAAGATGTGTAAATTTTAATAAATATATTTTGCAAAATTATGATTTTCAAAAATATCCAGAACATTTATTTGTGTACATATAGAGTACATTCTATATTCATAACTTTATATCTCTCAACAGAATATAATAATATAAAATACCTAATTAATCTAATGAATTTGATTTTGAACAACAAATTAAAGTTTCATTTAATGTATTCGGAAAAAAAAATATAAGAATTAAAAAAGGATCATTTGCAGGATGATAAGGAGAATAATAAAGATCGATGATAAGGGGAAAAAGAAGGGAAATTTTCTTTAAATCGGCTCCTGCTTTGTTTTGAACCAATGTAGGTACTCCGAAACTTGGTTTTTCATGCTAAGTTAAAATACTTGTGTGTGTGTGTGTGTGCGTGAAGAAAAATAAACTATATTGTAAAATATTCTGAACTTTATTGTAATTAATTGAGAGGTTAGCCATTTTAAGTTAAATAATAATGTCATACATTAGATAACTTATTAATGTGACTCGAAATTTAAAACCTTTTAAAGTTAAAATTATTGTAATTAATTGATAGTTTAGCCAATTCTAAGTTAAATAATAATGTCATACATTAGAACGCTTATTAATGTGACTCGAAATTGTAAACCTTTTAAAGTTAAAATTATTGTAATTAACTGAGAGGTTAGCCAATTCTAAGTTAAATAATAATGTCATACATTAGATAGCTTATTAATACGACTTGAAATTTAAAACCTTTTAAAATTAAAATTATTGTAATTAACTGAGAGATTAGCCATTTTAAGTTAAATAATAATCTGTAACATGAGACAGCTTATTAATGCGACTCTAAAATGAATTTAAATAATGGGTTGGTAAGAAAGAAAAATATTTTAGGCATTTTTAAAATTTTAAATAGGAATGAGTCATTCGAATTCACGATACCATATATCTTTAAAATGATTCTATATTCGAATTTTCTCCCTTCCTTTTTTTCCAGCATTCGAATTTTTCGAGGAGTAACCTAAAATACCTTAATTAAGACCTTCCGTAGGATTTTTTTTATTTTCCTTCAATGGAAGTGTTCATTAAAAAAGAGAAAAGTATTACTGTAATTTAATTGGTATCTGAATTATCAATATCAGCTACTTACAGCACCAGTACCATATTCCATATTTGCTTTTATGAACTCTTTACATAAACAAGATTTATTTTCATAAATTTGTTGGGCAGAATTTAACATTCTAAAAATTATGTTGAAAAAAATTAGCCTTCTATTTTTTTAATAAATCATTTCGTTTACTAAGATTCACATGTATCGTCTTAATAAGTGTAGAAATATTTAAAAAAATTATTATTAATTTTTTTTAATCATTTCAAATTTCCTGGTTTCAAATTTTCCTTTTAAGTAAACTTGGTTTTCCTTCTTGTTATTATTATTTTTACATGAAGAATTTGAAAGATTTGAGAAACTTTTAGGACTAAGATTAGAGAAAATGTTTCATAGTATTTCTAATTTTGAACATAATTTTCAGGAAATTTATCAAGTTCAGTGCTGCCATAAGATTAGAGAAAATGTTTCATAGTATTTCTAATTTTGAACATAATTTTCAGGAAATTTATCAAGTTCAGTGCTGCCATCTATAATAATGAAGGAATAATATCATAAAATACGTTCGTCTTGGTCTATTCAAATATGTATTATCCTTTAAAAATTTTTTTTTTCGTTTTTTCCTTGTTATTATTATTCTTACTCGAAGGATCTAAAAGATTAGGGAGGCTTTTGGGACTAAGGTCCAAGTAAATTTAGGATACATACAATCTCTAATCCTAAAACGTAATTTTCAGCAAATTTATTAGGAAATGTTCAGTACTGCTATCTGTAGTTACAAAAAGGAACAATATCATAAAATGTGTTATAACGTCTTGTTTTATCCAAATATATATAGTAGTTTCCTCGGGTGTAAAAATAGATGTCGAAATTGAATCTTTAATTGGTATTTATTACAATGCTTGCTCAATCATTCAGGAAAAGTTTGAAAAATGAAACTTCTTACATGAAATAGACGAGACAAAAACTTGCGTGTGAAGTAGTATTTCATTTTGCAATATATTACTATTTATTGTATTAAATAACTTTCGTAGATTTCAGACTGGCGTTAAATATTTATCAAAATATTATAGTTATAGGTTAAGTTTTATAATTTCAATTGGGAATTTCTTTGAAACATCTGACCTTAAGAATTTATTTCTTCGTAACAGATCGTGTTAGGTACCAGTAGCGCTATTTTTACAAACAGTGTATTCTCGATTATCCGTGCTAATGCCGGGAAGCAGATCATAGATAACTGCAAAAACACGGGTAATCCAAAGTATCACTTCTCATGCATATTGTATATTTTTATATTATATAGTTTATTTCTTTAAAAAAAATCAGTAATTTTCCTTAATTTTTTTTAGAACATTAATATATTTGTCGAATTTCTTTGCGTATTTTTCAAAGTGCTATTTTACCATTGTATTCGAATCCCTTTGGTGGACGAAGTCCAAAGGAGTTTCAGCAGAAGTCATGCACGGATAATCCGCATCCGGATAGTCAGGAATACTATTATCGAATTAGTATATTTATACAGAACAATATTATTACTTTGAAGAAGAGGAATAGGTACCGCTGTTTTCTGAAACGCATTAAAAGTCTTCATTGAAATCATTTCTAGAAAATAAAAAAATCTGAAAGGTTTCAGATTTTAAATTACGTCCAAAAGTTTTTTTTTTAGTTCAAAGGGGCTTTGTCCCTGAAGGACTATTGTTTTCGTTTTGCGATTTTGCGTAGAATCACTATAAATGTCCTTTTCATTTTTCAAACTGTTGCCACCAAATGTTAGAGACCTGAATTATGTTTGAAGAAATTAAATAATGAAAACTCTGCATAAATGTATGTATATTTCTCGCATTGTGATAAAACAACGGTACAGAGAGCCATCGAGTTTTGAAGGACGTAACCCTCCTACGAATATGGGCATGTGGAAGACCAAATTTGGAATTTGTTTTATGATCGATTTCATATTTTGTAAAATTTTAACAAATTTTTTAAGTAACAAACTCAACGATTTAAAAGCGAGCAATGGCAACACTCTACAGGGTTTTCAGCGCATGGAACTGTGTATCGGAAATTCTAAAGATAGGCTCATTTTAAAATAATTTTGCAATATTTTTGTTGAATTGAACTTTAGGGTGTAAGTGCGAAGAACATGACATTTAATACATTAAGGTAACACACAAAACGTTAAAAAATCGCCTTTTTGGACGTAATTTAAAATCTGAAACCTTTCAGTTTTTTTTTTTAACATTTTGTGTGTTACCTTTATTTATTAAATATCATGTTCTTCGCACTTAAACCCTAAAATTCAGTTCAAGAGCAATATTGCAAATAATTTTAAAATAAGCACATTTTTAGAATTTCCGATACACGGTCTCGCGCGCTGGAGATAAAAATGTTTATTCTGTGCAACGTTGTCAGTGCTCGCTTTGAAATTCTTGAGTTTGTTAATCAAAAATTCGTTAAAGTTTTACAAAATAGGAAATCGATAATAAAACTAATTCCAAATTTCGAATTTGGGCTTCAAGATGCCCATATTTGCAGGAGGATTACGTTATTCAAAATTGGATGCCTCTAGGTAGCGTTGTTTTATCACAATGCAAAAAACCTACATTTATGCAGATTCTTCATTACTTAATTTCTTTAAATATAATACAGGGTGATAATATTTGTTGGTAAAAATGTGAAATGTGAAACAACGTTTATAGTGAATCAACGCAAAATGCCAAAACGAAATTAATAGTCATTCTGGGCAAATTACCCCTTTGTATCAATAAAGACTAATTTTTTGAAAATTATCTTAAAGTAGGGAGCACAAACCTTAATGATTTCCAGGTACTATTAAACTTGAGGATATATTGTATTTATGCGCTTGATATTCATTTCGAATTGTAGTTCTCTTGCTTCAAAATGTGTAACTGTCACTTTAAATATCATAGCTATTAAAACAAACAATAGGTACCATTATATTAAAAACTGAGCAACTCTTTTCTTGTTCGTATATTAAGTGCAAAACACATCAAAATTTATGTTTGGTAATTCATGATGTAAATGGTACGAGGCATTGTTGAAGCATTTTGCTTTAAATTACTCTTTAGTAATTTGGTTCGTTCAAACATATCTGAGACAAATAAGTAGGAAAGGATGTCCTTTATTTCTGAAAATAATCCCTGTGCACTCTATTTTTTAATTAATTCAATAGCCTAATTTCGTAAATGTTAATGAATTTTTATCTTAATTACGAATAACAACTAACTTAAAATTACGTGATCGGATATTTAGAGCTAGATTTAAGCTCGAGCCAAGTTAACTGTTCATTCTAAAAATGATCATATCCTTCATTTAAAGTGTTATTTAAAGAATTGCTATTCGATTCACTACCGAGAAAACTGTATTAGACTTCCATGTATTAACAGCCACTCTTCAAGCTAAATTAATTTCAGTGAATGGCAATAACTATGAGCTGCGACACAAATTTTCACTTACAGTTCGTGTCAATCGAGAAAATATTTTACCAATTTGAGATCAAAATGTTAATTTTCACAAATATTATTTAAATTCATTAAATATGTTACATTTCCTCCTTTTTGTCGAGTGAACAAGTTAAGTTGGAATAGTTGAAACTAACATAACAAGCTAACGGATTAGTTTAGCAAGTTCAGTGCTGCCATCTGTAGTTGAAACATGAGAAAAAAAAGAAAATATAAAGCTAAAACAAAAACCATCAATTGGTTGCAGTTCAAGTGGCGTATTTGCACTTATCTATGAAAATGGAATGAAACATTTATGTGGATGAGTGAAAAAAGATCCTAAGTAAACTAATTTCTAAATTTACACTTATGGTGGTACACAGATGGTATACTCCGTTTGGCCAAAGAATACACCCTTCTCCTTTCTCTTCTTTCCTTTTTTTCCCCCCCTTCAAAATAACAAGCAACCATTTTGATTATTTCATAATAAGAATTAATTGTAAGTAAATTGAGTCATCTGAGCTTACTGTAAATGCATTTCTTCCTAGATAAGGCAAGTTACTTCAAAATACAGTAGTTAGAAAGGAAATCGCTCCCTAATCGGTATAATGGTTAGCGATGTTAGCTGTTGTATTGTGGGCCCTAGTTCGAATCCAGTAGAAGGACTGGATGTTTCTAAGTGCGTAGTGTCTTTGAGATATGAGGGACACTTGAAATACACAATAAATCGAAAGAGATATTTGATGTTAGCGGAAGAGCCTCCGTCCTCCGAATACATAATTCTTAAGTGAACATCGGTATCGCAACCGGGGGGAGGAGTTTTTAAAAATTGATCAATAATCTTCCAGCAGTATATTTCTGTTGCACTACGTGCTCTTTACCTAACTGAAGAACTTCCTCTACAAAATAATTAAAACTTTATAGATTTATGGCGGAAATTTCTAATGCGAAGTTAAATCAAATCTAAATATTTAGGAAGACTTCGCTGCCCGGCTGCAAGAATTCTAAAGGAACATTGAAACGTATCGGATACTGCGAATAATGGGAAAATAAAATGAGACAGCTTTCAAAGATTTAGTGTCACAAAAAATCCTATTGGTCTGCATTCGAAGCCCTTCCTTTGGTTACGATATCGATGTGCACTCAAACATTGTGTCCTCAGGGATTTTCCTTCAAAACTGTGATGAAGCTGGTCGAATTGTCACCTACAAGGAACCCAAGATCCGAGCCAAGGATAGAAACAATCGTGGACTTGCACTGATGTTACTGTCAAACTAATGAGGTAAGTCCCAACAACAAGAGAACTAGAGAAAGACATACACGATAACTGCTGAAAGCTGGATGCGAGTTGTAAACGTAGCTAAGAAAGCTATATTCTCTAAGAAATCTATATTCGCTAAGAAAGTCTTATTACAAACGACAAAATATGATGGTACATTTTGTTAACTTATTAGAAACTGACAAACTACTAGTATAGTCTACAATTTTGCTTCAAAATGACAGTGTCCATCCCCCTTAAAAAATTTGGTGGATAAATAAACATTAGTACTGAGTTTCATCTCTCTCAAGCGACCACCAATATATACACTGCGGTCGTATTGGAGAAGATTATAATTTTTCTTCATACCTATTGCTCTTCAGTAAAGACCACTGAATGCCATTGACTTCCGACAAGGAATCATGAAATTCAATTGTGTTCTCGTTAGGATTCGAGCCACGGATCTTCCAGTTGTCTAGCTGGATGTGTCAACCTCTTGAGAGCACGCACGAGGTATGGGAAATGCAACAAAATCATGGTGATAACGAGTTAATCGATTCCCATTGTAAAGGCTGTTAAATGTTTTAACCAGAAAACACGAAAATTCAACTCTGCCCTCATAAAGATTGAAACCATGGATGTTTTTGAACAAACTGACCACTTACATTAAGACAACACACATAGGAAAATGCGATAATTACTTTTATTCTCCTCTGCATAAGTGACAATTGGTAAGAGGTAGGAGACTCAGTTGACTGAGTGGTGATGAAGTAACAGTTACTATATTTTAAGTCGGCAGCCATTCTAAAGATCAGTGGATATGTCGACCAGGGAAATAAGAAAATTCGGAGGGGGGGGTGAAGTTGAAACACGGATCTGCCAATTGGCTTACATCATAACAGCATGCATAGATGAATACTGTAATTCTTGCCAAATGTTTGTTTATATAGTAGAAACATTAAAAATATAATTTTTTAACATTTTATATAGCATCTGTTTTGTATATTATTACAGGATGTGACAGGATATGACAGGATTTCTAAAAAATAAAGCTTTTTCGCTTGGACAGAATGCAGTTTAAACCCAAGAAAACTTATCAATTGGTATTTATAACTAAACCTTACGAGTCTGATGACAGAGAGTATAATAATTTTGAAATGCCATATTTCCTGTGCGTATTAACTTTGCATAATAGTGTGAAAAGTAAATTTGCTTATAAATACAGGAGTTAGATATATAAGGACAGGACAATTATTTCTGCAATATTACCTTTCGAAAAATTAAATACGACAAAATTAGGCAGTTTATTTTTGATAATTATTTTTATAAAAGTGATTTTAATTATTATAATTTGGTAATTATTTTGAAAAATTAGTTCTTAGTACCTGTTTCATCTGCTTTAGCAATTATAATTCTTTTTACTTTACAAATACTAATCCAACATGGTTCTAATAAAACATTTTCTAACAACAAAACATACATTTATTAGCCCAAAGTTACGTTACCCCAGAAGGGCTATTAGTCTTGAAAGGGCATTTTGCGTCGAATCACTATAAACTGCTCTATTGCTTTTCAAATTTTTGCCAGCAAAATTTATCGCTTCTTATATATTTAAAGAAATTAAATAATGACGAATCAGCATGAATGTACGTATGTTTCTCGCACTGTGAAAAAACAACGATGCCTAGAGCCAGAAAATTTTGAATAACGTAGTCCTTCACCCGAAATATGGGAACCTAGAAGCCCAAATCTTGAATTTCGAATTTATTTTATTATATATTTCACATTTTTTAAACTTTAATGAATTTTTGATTACGAAACATAATGATTTGAAAGTGATCAATGGCAACACCGTACGAGGAGGGAAAATATAATAAAAAATTTAAAATATAATAAAACATTTTTATAATATTTATACCAAATTTATACCGAGAGACTGTCAATTCAAAGCGAGAGGTGGCAACACGCTGTATGGAATAAAATATTTTGTCTCCAGCGCGCGAAGTTCTCTATCGGAAATTCTAAATTTATGCTTTTTTTTTTCAAATATTTTTAGTCTAAGTGCTCTCGAAATGTATATGTATGTGTAAACGAGGGGGGAGGAACCAACCTTTGGGGTGTACTATAAAATATAAAAGATTTCAGATTTTTTTTTTTAATTGAAAATAATTTTCTCTATTTCATTTAAAACTTTCTTATCATATATATGTACTATGCTGACAGCAGATTCTCTAAAACATAAACTAGTTATATGCCATTAATAATATACTTAAGTACTTTGCATTAGATGTAACGACCTATGGAAATGAAAAACCGTTGTTGAGGATAGCCCAACTATTCTTATTTCATTAGATATTCATCTGAACTTTAGTTGAAGTGTTGATGCAAAGATTGACCGTCAAGCGTCATGCAGTCTCACTGAACTTTAGGAAATACATGTAGGGAATTCTCGCAGCTGCTTGAATGCAAACATTTGTACCAAGGCATTTCAAACTGGCTTATTTACCATCATCTAGTCTGAAGCTTTCGATTAAATTACGTCAGTACCTAATTTTAGGCGTCAATCACATACATGCTCTCGATCACGTTCGAAAGACGTAATAAGGTCATCTTACGAACACTGAAAGCAGAAAAATATGTATTTTATTTATGAGTTTAGGATGTCGACAGAAAAGTCGACAGAAAAGACCACACACTCAGTTGAAAAACTTTTTAATGAGTATTTTTATTATTTTATTTTACAAAATTGGCTGTACCCGTTGACGTTCAGTTAGGAACTGAAAACTATGGCATTCATTTTATATAAAATAAAATTTAAAAAGAAATGTGATGATACAAATACGTTACCTGTAGACGGTATTATTAAAATAGTTTATTTAAGAAATGATTTAGGTATAGCTTAGCTTTTTTCTCTTACCAACAAATTTAATGTTTTCTACGTTACCATTAAGATAATTCAGAATGACAGCACTCCATTCAAAATACTTAAAAAAATTCTGATTTAAATCTGAAAACTTCTGACACTTCTATTATCAAATATTAAAACTTTTATTTTATCATATAAAATTTATGAAAATTTCTAATAAATTTCTAATTTCAATGATTAGTGCTCTTCTCTCTTTATTGCGAAAGAAGTATAGGAATTTTATGGTATTAGCTCGATTTAGAAGCAAACACAAATCGAATAAAAAATTTAAAAAATCAGAAATGATTTACATATTAACGTCGCACTAGATGAGCTCTCAGTTTACCAGTGTGCTCTTAAACTCACTGTCTTTTTATCTTTATTTTTAAACAGTGCTTTCTTCGCAAGTAAATTTTTTTAAAAAAAGTAAATAAATAAAAGCAGCATTCCCGATAGAGTGCTAAGGGCTGCGATATACATATATATATTTCTTTTGGCCTTTTCTATGTTCATCATATCAGTGTTCAGTTTTCTTAACTAGATGACCTACACAACGTTTTTTGAGCTTTTTAACTTTTTTATTAAACATTCTTCACTTTCTTTACATTTATACCACATAAAATTCAACAGCAAAACTACAAAATATTTAAAAAGCACTTATTTATAGAATTGCCGATAGAGTGTTAAGTGTCGCCATACTTTTTTAAATTTAGTATGTCATTTTTTTTACTTCCCGAAGGATCTTCCTGTAAAATTGCTTAATTTTTAGAAGAATAATATGTCGTAATATTCCAGTTTATTCAGTCCTTTCTTTTCCTCTCTTAATCAACTCCTTTCGTCATTGATGCATTCGTTTCTCAAATACATTCCGCTTATAAACGTAATTATATCGGGGAAAAGACCTCTTAAAACCGAAGAACAATTTATATTTATTTGATGAAATAAACCCAAAATTTGTGATTTAAAAAAATTTTTGATTTATTTGTATCGTTTTCATTGTTGATTGAAATTTGATGGATGATATTATTAAAATAAGAATAACCTAAAAACTAAAACCCTTTCGTAAAAGGGTCCACTGGATTTGAGAAGTTATCATAATTTTCACCTTTTTGGTTATTTAGCTTACCCTTTTAAGAAAGATCACTATTTATTCAAAAGTTGTGAGTTCAGTTATGAGTTTAGTTTATTCAAAAGTTGTCCCTTCCCTCTGTGTGCTCCAAGAGAAAAACAGAGTATGCCATATCCAAGAGAATCCATTCTATTCAGTCCGTACGGCAAATTATGGAAGCAAATACAATGGTGAAGGCCTGAGTTCGAATCTCTAATGAAATCTGGATCTTTGTGACCATTGGCTATTCGGAGTAGGGACACTTAAAATCAATTGATACGAAAGTTCTTTTAAGCTATCGAGAAAACTTACTGAAAGGCTTTGACGTCATCATCTATTGGTTTCGGTCAAAACTGGGGTAGCAGGTTTTATTCTTGTGGATGATAATGAGTACCTGTTAATCCTTGATACTAATTAGGTTCCATTCCTATGCTTTTGCTTAATATCCTCTTTAGAAACTAGAGTAAATTAAATGCATGATATGTGATGCTGATCATTGCCATAAGATGGTAGCAAACCTCCGCATAGATTGATTCAAAAGTAATGGTGCAGAATAAAATCTTATTTATTCCTGTATGAAATGAAATTATCCGGTTACAGTATGTCATTTCATATATCAAGGAATTTCACTCTGGAACTTGGTCACATTTTGAACTTGGGACCATCCTGAAACCTGTAACTGATGCTGGGCCATCCTGAGACCTGCAACTGATCTTGATGCTGGGCAGAATTTGCGCACCTCTTTGATCTTGGTGAACTTGGGACTATAAGTCATCTTGATGAACTTTGGACCATCCCGAAACCTGCAACCCATCGGGCTGCAGTGTCTCAGAATGGTACCCAGGTTCATCAAGATAACATCAAAGAGGTACACAAGTTCTGCAGAAATCAACTTCACTGTTTCAAAAACGTCTGCTGCGTCCCTGCAGGTTCATATAAAGCCCCCGTAAAGATGAGGTTACAAACCTGAATAAGTGGTTTCTCATTTAACACGGGTACGTGTATGGCATTACCGTACTGTACTGATGGGGTTTCATATCGGAACGCTATACCGTAGTGATGGGATTTCATATGGGGACGCTGCTCCATACTGATGGAATTTCATATGGGTATGATACTGATTTCATGTAGGAATACAAAAAACTTTATTTTGTGCCATTACTTTTAAATCACCTTGTATATAACCGAAGCCGTTTTCATATTTTGATGAACTGAATAAAATGGTTATAATAATGCAGATGTTTTTGCCATGGATTTACATCACATTGTGAAATATGATCTATCACAGAAATTCCTTTCTTCTTTCATAGCTCTTGCTCCTAGAATGGTTTTCGTAGAATTATAATATAACTTCTTTTATTTTAGTGTGAGAAATGTCACCGAGGCGTCAGACACCCCACATGTTATCGCCAATTACTGTCTCCAGTCCCGATTTTAATTGACATGCCGTCTCAAACTTGAAGCGGACTTCTTATTAACGCTCTTCGGGAAGTTTTCTATTGAGGTCGCAAATAACCAAATAAAAGAGAAGTGATTTTACCCAGACCGCAGCAGAAATATACACCCAGCTCGAAAACGTTTCTCTTGCCTGTCACACAGCGGGAAGCCTGAAAGCTTCCACATAAAGCTCTTTCTCATGTTTCGTGGCCCACCATGAGAAGGAGTAACCCAATGGATGTGGGTAAGAATTTATAATCGTCAAAAATTTTACCTCGGGATTTTGGCAACTCTGTGCAGGTTTTTAATAAATACATAACAAAAAATAATAATGTAAAAAAGCCTTTTATAAACTCATAAGATAAGTAATGAACGAAAAGAAGAAAAGTAATTTATCATACAGTTTAATTCGAACAAGAGGTTAAATGAATAATAGAGAATAAAAAATAGAGCTTTGCACATTTTATCTGCAGTTTTATTATTATTAATAAATGGTGTGCGCAATTGCACGTTATTTATCCCCGCCACAAAACTCTTTTAAATAAGATTAAACTAAGATACGAAAATGATTCGCATAATTAACACAATGTTTCGTAACTATTGCTTTTAGCTCTCGAAACGATTACAGTTTGCTGTTTTATCCGAGTTAGTATCGGTCTTCATTCCCTCGAATAATCGATGTTATATTGTTGCGTACGTACGGGTTCGTAATGAATTGAATGCACGCAGAACAGATAGTAACTTGATAAAATTTATTAAACACTTTACAGTTCTGGAACTTTCCACAAAAATACTCGTAAAGCTGTTTTCAGTATCACAGAGCATAATCAGCGGTTACACTTAAATTATTCAGAACGTTAAGCACAACGCGAATACAAAGCGCATCTAAAGAGCGAAGCTCACACGTAGATATCCCAATACTCCGCAGTTGACTCAACTGAGAGCTGATGCTTTTCCTGGTCTTGTATAGTTTTCCCCCAAGCCGCCATAAAATTTCTAGTACCTTCCACTTCTCAAAATTACGAGGAAGGCATTTGAGGTACCAGATACGGTTACAGTTACGTATAGGAATCAATTACAGTTATTGAATTACAATACTAGTGACAAATATACAGGGATTAAAATTATCGCCAATTCGGCGATAAAAATTAGCCTCTAAAAGCACTGTTAGAATGGCGATATTTCGCCAATTTAGCGATATAGCTTCAGTGTTAAATAGACTTGCCCTTGTAATCTTGTAGAGACATTAGGTATTTTTTCGAAGCAGGCAAGATGAAAAATTAGCAAACGCCTTCGCCGGTAATCGAACCACGGACCTCTGGAATACCGGCCCAGCGTGCAGAACCACTACACCACAAAGGTGTGCTAGGAAGGCGGGAGAAATACCTTATATGCTCCCCATTTTTAAAGGAGACTCGGAGTTTTTAGGGGACCCAGTCGCCAAATCCTCGGTGAGGAGAATCATCATCCAACACCCTTTTAGTTCGAGCGCCACTGTAGAAACATTAGGATTTTTTTTAAGAAGCAAGACGGATGACAAATTAACAATGCCTTCGCCGGGAATCAAACCACGGACCTCTGGAATACCGGCCCAGTGTACAGACCACCACACCACGAAGGCACGTCAAGAAGGTGAGAGAAATACCTTATAATCTTACTTTTCCGGCAGAGCTTCGTCTCTTCAGATTTTCGTGTTACATTACACAAAAGGTACTACAATTTTAACAATAACTTCACTAAAACTATTTACATATGTACAAAAATTGGTAACAATATTATAATAAAAATTTAAATTCTGAAAGGGTTCCGATTTTAACGGTCGCCCAAAATAGCTGTTTTAAAGTTTACTATGGTTTATCAGTACAGATTATCAATACAGATAGCCCAGGAGTAGCAAAACATTTTATAGGATACTAAATGGATATACATTGAGACGAACAAGGGAATCTTCTGCATCTTCTGTGTATTTGAAAAGTGAAAAATATACCTTATGAAATTCTATGAATCCTGTGAAAGAACAGAATGTTTTTAATTAGATGTATCATGAATTCAATGCATTTTTATTTAAGTCAGTTTAACTTAAAAGTAAAATATACATATATATTCTTAAGAACTGCATCTATTGCCTTTAAATAGCTTATTATGTTAATCCATAATGGGCAGATTCAATCTGGAAGATAAATGTCTTACATTTCAGCCGAATGACAGGAGATTCCTATGAAAAATGAAACAACGCATTAAAGTGAAACAATACAAAATCGTGTTTCAAGATTAATAGCCCTTTTGGGCTAATAATTTATACAAATGTGGAAAAAAATTTACTTAATCAAGTTTTGAAAGTGCTCGAAAATTACTATAAAATATATTAAATTGACGTTGTTTTGATATTTCTCTGTAGCAGTTAAGAATTCTACTCCACTAACCATCATCAAATAATAAAAAGAGTTTTAATTTTTTTTTCAATGATGATATTTTTCTATAATATCTGGCAATGAATGCAATTCAGAGCCTTATGATGATTTCTGTGCATTGATATCAAAATCAATAACTATCGAAACCTATTTACCTTTAAAGCAAGGGGAAAGGTTTCTTTATTATATCAACGGAATGGCTGTTAATTATTCTCGGCATTTTTAAAACAACTCATTTTAAGTCTGAGTACTTCAGTTTTTGCCTTATCTCTTTAACATGACTTTTAATGTCAATGATTTGCTAATCTGTGCCATAAGAATATTTCTATTGCAATTGCTAGATTGGTAAGCCCACTGCTTATTTCCACTTTCATACTGTTGCGAGGGCCCACCAGCGGCCGAGCGGTAAAGTCGCTGCACACTGGTAGTTCGGTCCGAGGTTCGAATCCCGCGAACGGGCTGGCTGCATGGGTGTTTTCGTGGTTTTCCCCATGTGTAACGTGTATACGAGCCAGTTTCCCTTAGAAAGTCCTCCACGAAGGCATCCCTCCTCTTAGGCAGATAGCCCTCGAGGCTTTGCCATAATCACACACACACACACACACACACACACACATACTGTTGCGAACTGCCCAGCAACTGCGCGGTGAGGTGGCTAAACGCATGGAGGTAGGAAGTAACCTTTCCTACCTCCATGGCTAAACGGTGGGCTTAGGGTTGCCAGAAAGTGGCAGGTAAAGGGCAGGGTTTCCATATTTGGTGCAAAATCGCCCGTTTGGCTACATTTTGTGACAAAATTGGCGATATGCCATAGACGGAGCGAGAATAATTTAGAAAGCCTTCCTAACGGTTTTCTCAGGAATATTCTCTAAGGTAGTTAAATCTATATATACTCTGCTATACGAAGAGATTAGTAGTGTCTTGAATTCAGAGATTAGCTTGAGAGAGATAGACCGCGTCGGAAGCTGTACTTCGGTGCTTTGCGATGAAGCTATCTTCAGCTTTATAGCCTGAAGGCTGTGTTGCTGAGTGTTTCAGCGTGTCTGTCGTAGTTTTTCGACGAGTGTAAACGTGTCTTTCCAGCTGTTCTGTGTAATAATGCTTACTGGCTAAGGAATAGTGTTTTGATTCTTCATCAAGTGCTATCATTAGTTACTCCAAATCCACGAACCTGTAGAACGTAACAATACGCTGGTTCAATCTGAAAGACCCGCCATCATAAAGTAGGGCTTTTGGCCTCATTGAGTATGCGCAGTATCTGAGATCTTCTTAAAAAACTCCTGACGTAACCAATGTAGCATAGTGATACATTAATAAAAGAAAAAAGAAGAAAGAAAAAAGAGCTACTAGGAAATATCCTCAAAAAGGATACGACACGATCTACGAGATTATTTTGGGATTACTAACGAAAGGGAAGAGGTTAAGAGCCATATACTCACCCTCAGTTACGTTTATAGGGAAGAGGATGAGAGAAAGGCTTAGATAGGAATGATGTTAAGTGCTATTTCCGGTTCTGGCTAAATCGGGAATAAAATTGCCAAGGCTATTTTGGGACATAGCTCATTTGGGACGTCACAGTAAGACTTCCTTCTATTGCTGCTGACTACTACTCATTCCAGTGAATCAGAAACAACAGATGTAATTTTTTTATAAAGCAATTAAAGTTTAAATGAGGGGAAAAAACCAACTTCAGATTGGCGTAGGCTTTGACATAATCTTAGATTTGCATAGATTTTAACAGCGACACAGTAATAATACCTGAAACAGCTGAGGTGCTAGAATATTGACAGCATTGAGAAAGACTCGATTAGAATTAATAGCATTAACTAAAGTAGGTAAGCATTTGTAAATATGAAAAGCTTTAAGGAAATCCAGTTCACCAACTGAAAAAGATCTACAGTCAATTTTCGTCGAACCCAAAACAAAATTATGATTAAGTCACCAACAACTGTTAACTACCCAAAATTTGTTTACATGTACTTTTTTAACACAGGATTCGTGTCCCTTGAGCCAAAATTTTTAAGATTGTTATAGTATGGCCGATATATATCATATCAGAATGACAAGACATCGCGTAATTTTTCACGTTTTAAAATAACATATGGGATGTTAAAGAATCGAGCAATGGCTTTTACTGATACATGAAAAATTGAGCTGCAAGTTAACTCATGAAGTTTCCGAGTAATGTAATTTATGAAAAGATAAAACAAAATAGCAGTAAGGATTTTCTCATGACAGGTGGCTCTATGATCGGTTTCCCTTTTATCTGCCTGTTGATTTCTCTAAGAATATGGCTGCTGCGTCTCCCATCTTTGCAATTTTTTTCTTTCTGATGAAGCGGCACTTATATTTAACCGTCCTCGAAATCGCTAAGTCTGTATTTAAAATCTAACCAGTCTAAGGTTATCTTTTGCGTAACTTCATTCGCATCTTACTCTTCCAATTAGATTTAATTTGTATGAAATAATACTAAAATAATGTGCATTTGAATATAATTGACTGTTATCTATATTAAATCAGTTTCGTTGCAATAAATTATTCTCTGAATAATTAATTATCCTGTCCTAAGAAAAAAGAAACATTTATCATTTGGCATTACGTATACACAAATATGAACGCCAATGACAGTCTGCTGACCCACTGACTTGATGCTTTCAGGTTAGAGATAAATCATTGCTGTCTGCCAACTACTGCTCTTAGTGATGATGGCAGTTCAGTGGTATTCATTAATTACTTGTTAAATCGCTGGGAGACTAGTTTGCATTGGGCAATAGCTCAATAGGTACTACGTATTAGATTACATTAAGATAGAAGTACATAAAACTACAACAGAAGGTACATAAGATTATCGATCGCAATAGCACATTAATAAGAATAACAGGCAGTACAATAAAACTATACATATGCATATACAAAAAGAGCATTGCATTGCAGGAATTATAATACAATTCAAGAGTATTAGCTTTATTGTAATATAATATACTAGCGGAAGTATCCGATGCCCGAGTAATGTATTGAGAGTAATGTAACTAACAACAAAGAAAACATTCTGCTGTAATTATTCTCTAATAACGATGCATAATATACGATTCATAGTCATAGATTTTTCAGTCTGTTGCGATATGGAACCCACATAAAATATTTCGATAGACAAATAAACTAATTCTCTCTCAATATACTAGTAACAATATAGCATGCAGTTTTTAATGATTTTCGTCTTTCTATCAATCGGTCGTTAAAAGCTCAGAACTCAATAACGCGAACAAATAAACAAATACACAAACAGGCATTCTTCTTTATATAGAGAGAATTTGTAAAATCTACAAATTTTTGAATAACAAACGCTACGATTTGAAAGCGTTGTTATTCAAAAATGTTGTAGCAACACTTTTCGAAATGAAGCATTTTTATCTCCAACGCGCGAGGCTGTTGCCACTCGGAAATGAGTGCGAAAATTACCGCTTTCAGATATTTTAATTAATATTTCAGCGGATTAAAGTCGTACAAAGATGGGAACAGTCGAAATGGCTTCCCACGAGTTTTGGGAATCGGGAATAATGTATTAAATTTTTGGAAATGCTATTTTTATTTCCTTGTAAAACTTCGAAATTTTTTTATTAACAAACTGTACTATTTGAAAGCGAGCAGTGGCAACAACTTTAGAAATAAAACAGATTTGCATTTCCAGCTTGCGAGACTGTTGCCACTCTGAAAAAATGAAGGCGGAAATGATCGTTTTACGAGTTTTTAATAAATATCTCTGATTTTTTTTTTTTTTAATGTCCTGGTTGACCTTTTCCAGAACCCAAAGAAGAATTGTAGAAAGTTTGGTGACGATAGCTATAGTAGTGACTGAGTTATTGGAGGACAAACAAACAGACTTTCTTCTTTATATATGTATATAACCATAAAAGAGCAAGACCGAGTTAAGTAAAAAAAATAATTACAAAAGTAAAAGCACTCAGAGTAATGCGAATAATAAAATAAAAAAAAAGAAAAATGAAGATTTAGGCACAGAAAATGTTGAAAAATTTTATCATCCGAAGAAGAAAAAACTGTGTTTGATAGCTTCTGACACCTAGAAAATTTATTGAAAATTTATGCCTATCTATAATTGTTGTTTTGTCCAATTTTAAATTCTGCATTGGTGTGTTTCGCTTCCAATCAAAAAGAGACCGTGACCACACAAGTTACGATTGCAGAATTGAAAGTCAGCCCAGTTTAAGAACTGAAACATGCAAGGACTATGAAAGATGAGGTGAGCTTTTTAGGATATAGTATTTTTATTTATTATCAAAGTTTAAGTTTTTATATGGACCTTCAATAAATTGTTTCTTATTACATTGCTAAAGTTTTTTTTAACTTATTGTAGACGCTAAGCACAGACAAAATGTGGGATAATTTATTCAACTAAACTCTAATTACAGAAGGGCTTAAGCATGTTTTAATTCCCAGTGAAAAAGAAAAGGTTAGAATTACAAACAGCAAAGCAAAAAATTTCTTTTTTTTTTATATATTCTTGTTGCCATTCTAGAGAAAAAAAAACTTCACGACAACGAAGATAATATTACACGTAGAGAGAGTTGCTTACCCACTTTATGAATATGGGAAATGAATCTCTGTACCTAAATGTCTGTTTGTGTGTTTGTTTGTTCGCGATTAACTCAGTCACCGCTATAGCTATCGTCACCAAACTTTTTCTGGGTACTGGGAAAGGACAACGTCCACTAAAAAAAAAAAAAAAAAAAAAAAAAAAGCCAAAATCTGATGTATTAATTAAAATCTCTGAAACCCTCATTTTCACCCTCATTTTTCCGAGTCGCAACAGTCTCGCACGCTGGAGATAAAAATGTGTTTTCGAGAAGTGTTGCCACTGCTCGCTTTCAAATCGTAGAGTTTGTTAACAAATAATTTCTAAGTTTTACAATGAAATAAAAATAGCATCGCAAAATATTAAATACATTATTCCTTATTCCAAGCCTTTCGACTATTTTCATCTTCGTACGACTTTAATTATCCGAGATATTAATTAAAAACTCTGAAAACACTTATTTCCGCACTCATATTTCCGACAGTCTCGCGCGTTGTTCACAACAGTCTCGCGCGTTGCAGATAAAAATGCTTGATTTCAAAAAGTGTTGCTACTACTCGCTTTCAAATCATAGTGTTTGTTAATCAAAAACTTGTAAGTTTTACAAAAATCTCTATATATAAATAAGAATGCCTATTTGTGTTGTTTGTTTGTTCGCGTTATTGATTTCTGATCAGTTATGATGAATGTTTCGCCGTATTCAATTGACTAAAATTGAATATAGGTGAAATATTGGATAGAATTTGAGTTTTTGCGACCATTTGATTAGGAAGACGAAATTTACTAAAAACCGCTTGCCATTGTTGCTGATATAACGAGAGAGAATTAGTTCATTTTTCTATCAAAATTATTTATGTGGGTTCCATATCGCATCAGACGGAAAAATGCATAACTATGAATCGTATTTTTTGCATCGTTATTAGAGAAGGATTACAGCGGTATCGTTCTCTCTATTGTTAGATACATTTTTCTTAATGTAACTTAACTGGTATCGGGTAATTCCGCTAGTATAGTATAATTATGAATATAGGAAAATAGTAGTATAAATTTGATCGATTAAATTGACTAATAAATCCGACAATAGTCATTTGCTTTATTAGGAAAGCTTAAGGGGAGGACTGGCTGATATTTGTGAGACACTGATTCAAAATTACTTATAAAGAATTGTAATAAATTATAAGAGATTATGAATCTCTTTCCTTTTTCTTCCCCCCCCCAAATGGGATTTGCAAGGTTTCTTGAGATTTGATGGTTTTCCCCATGCATATATATTCCGCTGGGGAAAACGATGAAATCCCAGACCTTGAGATCAGAATATTGGTTTCTAAATGACACAGTTTAGCGAGGTTTATTATCAACATTTTCTACTTTTAGGATTGTAACAGGAAATAACTAAATTGGAGTGGAGATTTAAGGAACTATTGAAAATTAAATTTAGAACTTTATTTTATATATATATTTTTAAATCTACATACACTTCGCTGTCTGCCAACTATTACCAGTATCATATGAATCATACAGCAGGTTTCTCGCACTTCATGAAAACGATTTTTTATTTAAATTTTCTCGATAACATTTTGAGAAAGAGATTTGTCATTTCAATGTAATCATCTGCTATTGTTTTGTTCTGTTTGGAACGCAGAGTAAGAGATTTATTCTAAAATGGCACCTAAAACTGAGACATAGTTCGAAGGTTACGTAAGTGCACTTTCCGAAGAAAAATATTCGTATCAACAAATTACAAAACGATGTAAAAATCGAGATAATTTTTTTTTTCTGTACAACGTTGCCATTGCTCCCTTTGAAATCCTTGAGTCCGTTAATCAAAAATTCGTTAACATTTTACAAAATATGAAATCGACAATAAGACAAATTCCAATTTTCAAATTTGGGTTTCCAGATGCCCATATTCGTAGTAGGATTACGTCATTCAAAATTGGATGGCTCTAGGTACCGTTGTTTTATCACAATGAGAGAAACATACATACATTTATGCAGATTCTTCATTATTTACTTTCTTATAACATAATACGGGGCGATAATATTTGGTAGCAACAGTTTGAGCTAATAAAATAATTATCAAAATTCTTTCCATACGCTCCCAACGAACTTTTATATGTATATGAGAAGATTAAACTAAGCTAATTAGTTCTACATATGTTACACTGTGCCTAAAGACCATTTGTATAACGATGTGTATATGTACGATGTAGTAGTTTATAGGCTAAAATTAATTGCTGTACATAAAATAACAGTACTGTGCACTGCAATTTACTTGATTATGTAAACCGACATGAATCTGAATGTCGTCTTTTTATTTTGTACAAATTACTGGCGTTTTTAAAAGAAACTAAAATCTGAGATGTGGGAGCGATTCAACAAATTGTTCCATCTAAGGTGTATCCTTCGAAGCAGCGGCTTTCACCACGGTGAGGTGAAACAAGGATGACAAGAAAAATACTGACACCTCGTCGACAGCTACTATGACCTCGCTTCACTGCAGCTGTTTCGTTTGCATACCTCTGCTAAATATTGAGCAGCTGGACACATTTCTTTCTCGCTGGAAAAACATAAAATATTTGACATGCAACTCCGTTTGTTTACAATAAATTATATCTTAAAGGAAAATGTTACCAAAAACATAATAGGACTCTTGCTTTAGAATATTACAAAGGAAGGAAATATTCACAAGTTGACATTTGAGATGGACATTTAACAATGGCCCAAATTGTTGTACTGTATAATCTATTCAGCCATTTTATAAAAAATTATTTCTCTCATACATTTAAGAAGTTAATTAGCTCTTGAAATTTATGTTCTCTTATACTACTCATCAGAATATTGATTTGAATATAAAACTAATTTAAAAAAAAATCTGAAAGCTTTCTGATTTTATATTACTCTCAAAGGGGCGTTTTTTAACATTTTATGTGTTACCTTTATTTGTTAAATATCATATTCTTTACACCACTTAAACCATAAAATTTAATTCAACAGCAATATCGCAAAATATTTAAAAAGAGCGTGTCTTTAGAATTTCCGATACGCAGTCTCAGGCGCTGGAGATATATATATTTTTTTTTCGTACAGTGTTGCCATTGGTCACTTTGAAATCGTTGAGTTTCTTAATCAGAAACACCTAAAAGCTTTTCAAAATATGAAATAGATAATAAAACAACTTCCAAACTCTGGCTTCCAGATTCCCATATTTGGGTGGAGACGTATTTTATTTCAAATTTGATGGCTTTAGGTACCGTTGTTTTACCAGAATGCGAGATTTTTGTAAAAAGAGAAAAAAGGAAAAGAAAGAAGTAAATTATCAAAGAATTTTTCCATTGTAATAAAAAAAGATATTTTATTGGATTTTTTTTAATACAGAAGATATACTGCAATAAAAATAAGAAGATCCAATAAAATATCTAGAATGAGATACTGACCAATTATAAGCAGCATAGAATAATATAAACTATATCTACTTCTCCCTCATAAGCAGACTGGTCCGAAAACTGTTGTTAACTTTTAATGCTTTTGTATGCGCACGAATTATGCAATTTAGTGATATTTCCAGGTTAAAAAATCATCACTAATTTTCAGATCATAAAAATATAATTTCAAACATATCAACCCGGTTTTTGCCTACGCCGCACCTTAATTAAGTGTCAAAAGCAATGTAGGTAGATATCAAGGAACTTAATAAAAAAATTTTTTTTCAGCCACGTGACTATTCCCGCCAAAAAAAAACAATCAGCTGATTCATTCACTGAAGCATGCGGTTATATAAAAATAATTTCAAGCAGAACTAATGCTTACAAATGGCCCGGATTATGTTTCTTTATAGGGGAAGAGAAAATAAATATACTTGTTTCCCTGTCGGCATTGGTGAATGTCTTTATTTTTCTTGAAAAGAAATGAAATGCCCAGCAAACAAGAGAAAAAAAGAGGACTCGACCGTTTAAATTGTCTAATTACCTTGCTTGTATTTGATAGTGCGCTTTTTTATTGTATTAGCTTCTTTCAAGAAGAGCTGTAATTAGCCACTGAGTGTAGTAATTTGACTTGATTGTAATTGTAAGATGAAAGGTAAAAACATGCTTATCGATGCGCCCAACTAAAAAAAGTACGAATAAAAAAATATATTTAAAATATAAAAGCAAAATGAAAATGAAAAATAATAATAATAAATAAAAAATTCTGAAAGCTCTCAGAATTTATATTACGCCCAAAGGGGCCTTTTTCTAGCGTTTTGTGTGTTTCCTTTATTTATTAAATATCATGTTCATCAGACTTAAACCATAATATTCAATTCAACAGCAATATAACAAAAATAATTTTAAAAGAGCATATCTTTAGAATTTCCGATACACAGTCTCCAGCGTTAGAGATTAAATTTTTTTTTTTTTTTTTCCCATAGAGCGTTGACATTCCTCGCTTTGAAATCGTTGAGTTTCTTAATGTCTGACAAAATATGAAATAGGCAACAAAACAAATTCAAATTTCAAATTTGGCCTTCTACATGCCCATATTCGGTGTAAGAATACGTTATTCAAAATTTTATGTCTTTAGGTACCGTTGTTTTATCTCAATGCGAGAAACATACATACATTCATGCGGATTCTTCATAATTTAATTTCTTTAAATATATTGCAGGACATTAATATTTGGTGGCAACAATTTGAAAAGAGATTTAGACTTTAGTGAACAAACACAAAATGCCAAAACGAAATTAACAGCCTCTCTGAGAAAATTGCCTCCTTGGGGCTAAAAATTCTTCTTTTTTTATAAAACCATCGAAGACATTATAGTGGTTTACTTGATGGCTTCCAGTTGTTATGTTCACAGTACAGAAAGATATCTCAAGTGCAGGAAGAACACTTTTCCTTAAATATTTCTTCAATGATTATTATTTAGAAAACTCGTCTCATAACTAATAACACTTGCAGAGTAAAGTTCGCAATTAGTATTACAAGATTTGGTATTTTATTCTGGAGATTGTAGCTTAGCATAAAAAACAAAAATGCAAAAGGACGAAAATTCTTCGTTCCCATTTCATTTTCCATAGCAATAAAGGAAATAAAACTTTGAATGATGAAACTTTGAAATACTTCTTTCTTTATGAGGAATTCTTTATTAATTTATTAATTTACATGATATACATGATTTTTATTTAAATGTTTCAACGAAATAAACAAGGTATAACAAGAGTTCGTAGCTAATGAAATTCTCGTGGTGATTTTTTTATTATTTTAACTAAAGTGAAAACTTTTTTTTTTCTCATTTTAATTTCTTACGGCAATTCAGAGCATAATTCTTCACCTGGCTTGCCGATTCACATGACTTAAGCTTTAAAAAATAAAAATAATAAACTTATAAAAAAATAATGTTTCACGCAAAAAATGCCGTCCCCAAAAGTATATCGCCCGTAGTAGACCTCTCCTTCCGTCCCCCCTTTAGCTATGCCACTAACATATGAATTATTAAAATGGCAAATAATGTTGAGTAACTTAATTTTAACTATTACGGGCATAAAAGTTACTTCACAGAAATGCCGAACTAAAAACCTATACATTTTTCCATTCTTGCAACTTGACAACTGAACCTGCAACTTCAGTTAAGATGCCTAGTCGAAGCGTCGCAAAAACTTTTGTTGAATTTCCAAAAATCTTCGCTAATGTCACGAACTAATTTTCGAACTCTATCTACAGGTGCTGACTACTTGGTTACTGTTATTGTACACTAGGTTTTGCGTTGCTTTTAAATGGAAAAGTTCATTACATTTCAGATTACAAATGATGCTTATAATACTAAGGTATTTTCTCCGTCCTTTCTGCATGCCTTCGTGGTGTAATGGTAGAACTCTCGTTACGTATTCGAGAGGTCCAGGTTCGAATCCCGCAGAGGGCATTTCAGATGTTTTTAGTTTCCAAATATCGAAAAATTCTAAAACATGCTACAGTGGTGTCCGAACTGAAATGGTGAAGGATGATGATTCTCCACCACCAGGATTTGGCGACTAGGTCCCTTGACCCCCAGCCGACTTTTAAAAGGCTGAGTATGATATAATATGAGGGACGCTGCCCGACCCTCCTGTCAGACTTTACGTCACTCTATGGCCTTTTTGCGGGCTGCGCCAGAGCAAGCTAGAAACAACACCTTTAACAAACAGACATTAAGAACATAACTAAAATAAAAAATTAAAATTAAAATACCTACTGCAAGCTTATCATGATTAATCTTCTCCACCATCTTCATCATCATCATCCATCTCCTCCATCATCTGGCAAATTTTTTGAGCCTTTTAAAATCATTTAAAATATCCTATATATTAAAAACATCATTTTTCTTAAACTCGTTACTGATATCAGTAAAATATTTACATGTTTCCACATAATGCTCCGCAGTGCCCGGTTCTTTACAGATATCACAGATTTACAGATCTTTACAGATAAAGGGAGAGTATATAAAGTATTTTCTTTCTGCATGTCTTCGTGGTATAACGGTAGCATACTCAGCGCGTATTCGAGAGGTCCAGCTTATATTCCCGGCGGAGGCATTGCTAATTTTTCACGTAATTCTACTTCAAAAAATACTAGTCATTCTACAGTGACGCCCGAACTAAAAGGTGGCGGATGATGATTCTTCACCACCAGGAGACACTTTGGTCCCACCAATCCCCTGTCGCCCTTTAGAAGGGGGAGTGTATAAAGCATTTTCTTCGTCCTTTCTGCATGACTTCGTTGTGTAATGGTACCACACTCGGCACGTATTCGAGAGGTCCAGGTTCGAGTCCAGGGAAGGGCTTTGCTCATTTTTCAAGTCTGAAGCATCAAAATAATTAATGTGTTTACAATCCCAATCACCATTCAAAGGTTGAATTTAACAATTATTAAAATCTTAATTTGGTTTGTTTCTTGCATCTTTTTGTCTGTTGTGGTAAGTAAATTACCATTACTTAGGTTTCTGTTCGACAAAACGCAGAAAAAGGTGACCATTCTATTTGTTATTAAGACACATACATATTTTATTTACATTATAATGCAATGTTTTGCAGCCATGATCATTAGGCACGCGCCTTCGATATTATTAGGCTTAAAAGCCTTCGTTATTCCGATATTAATGTTAAACAATTATTTAATTAATCGAATCACTCCTGAGACAGGACACTCGGAGCGCCATCTAACGGAGGGAGCTATCAATTCATAACACCCAAAATCCTGCTCGTGAACCTCAACTTGATTATAAGGCAGAGGAAGAAGTTCGACTTAGGTGCGTGAAATAGATATACTCTGACACCCTTTAGACATATTTTGCATGACACCCTTAGCGGCTCATAACTGACGTGGACATTTTTACAACACTAATAAAAGGAAAGAAAACAGATGATCGAACCCTAGTCTGAAACGCTGCTCTGCTCTCCGAGTTTGCGCGTGTTTTTCCTTTACAATTCCGGTCTGTTTAGTACAGATCTCAACCAACGTATTAAACAGCATAGTTATTGGGATATGCTTGGAAGAATGCTACCTTCAATTTTTACCTATCTAAACTCTTGACATAATTTCCTGTCTCCTCTACCCTTGTGGTTTTAAAAGATTCTCGGAATATGCAAAAATTCTGAACTTTTATTCAAATATATTTTGCTAAATGAGCTCTCAGTTGAGTAAACTATGGCGTATTGAGATATCTCCGTGTGAGCTCCGCTCTTTAGTGTTTTGTTCTAGATTGAAGGTTTCAGCAATTCTGAAAAATTCAACCTAAAACAAAGTCGTGTTATATATCACAGAACTTTCAAATATTTATCCGCTAAAATACAGCTTCTGAAAGAAATGCGCACTTCGCTTGAACATTTTAAGTCCAATCTATCAAGTGACTCTCAAAGCGTTTTGTGCCAAAGAAAAATAACGCACAAGCAGTCACACTCTGCTTCCGTGACGAGGCTAACTTAATCATTAAAAAGAGGCGCCTTGTGTGAGAATAATGTCACGTGGTCTCTGCGAAACGAACGTGAGGCACAACGCGATCTCTGTATCATCCAGAGGTGTGGGTGCATCGCGTGCAAAAGAATAGCAACTTCGGAAAGATAGTATTTCAAACACGAGACGAAAATGTTTACCGACTGTTTTCGAAAAGACGTTTGAAGATTTTGTTGTTGTGTTGTAGTTCTGGGCATGTAGCTTTGAGAAATGGTTCCGAAGTTTTGTTCAAGAACAGCATAAGACTCGCAGTTTGTTTGAGTTAAATATTTCCTTACAATTAATCGTAGCAAACTGTAGTTTTGAGACGGACGTAGTTCTTTGTGTAAGCTATGGGTCATTATTTCGTGGAGAGACATAAATCTGGTTGCAGTACCCAGAAAAGCACACAATATGTCATGTTAAGATAAATGTGCACATACCGAATAACTTTAGTTTTCTAAAAGCAGTGGAGATTTGAGAAAAAGATTCCGAATGTCGGAAACTTTGAATCCTTTATATTTTTGTAAAGTTTCATGCACAAGCCTAATTTTTAAAACTGTCTAGCAGCTTTCTACTCATAAATTTTGGATTTGCGAATTTTCATAGGCACGAAATGTTTGAAAGCTAAATTAGCTAAAAATTAGATAAATCTTTTGATACACTCGTAGGGTTTTCAAGCCTTACTTTTCCCTGGAATTGCCAATGCCAGAGTATGTAAATTTTAGTAGAACGCGCAAAGTATTCAGATTTTCAGCGGAAGTAAATTTGAGTTAAATAGAAGGGAAACGAGTTCGAATGTGTGCTTTCTTGCTTCACGAGCGTGAAGGTGGCTAGGTAGAAATTGAAGAACCGCGCGTTTCGGCCTGTGTACTTGCCTCGGCAGATAGTTGAATCTTTCAACTTAATATTCAGAAGTTTGCTGAAATATCAGCGGTATCTTAGAACGCGGTTAGGTTAGTTACGTTTAAAGAGCCTCGTAGGTAGTAACTTGTTATTATTCATTTTTAGTTTCTTATTTTTATTTTACCGCCGGTCGGCGTAGTTTGTGAGCGTCAAGTGCACGCATCTGTAACTTCTAAAGTAGAATAAAAAGGGAGTTAAACCCTTCTTAAGAGTTTTGTGTACTTTCCAGTTCATAGCAGTCACTATTATTGTTGCGTGTAGGTTGGGGCCGCGCACACTTATTTTTAGTCCCAAAACACATTAGCCCTAATACGCTATTAGTCTCAAAATGGGATTTTGCGTCGTCCATTATAAACTAAAAACTTTTCAAATTGTAATTTGTTTGCAAATTTAACCAATTACTATTCCTCCTGTATTACTTATAAGAAATTAAATAATGAGCAACCTGCATGTATGGAAAAACGACGGTACCTAGAGCCATCAAAGTTTTAATAATGTAGTCTTCTGCCAGAACATGTGCATTTAGAAGTCCGAATTTTGTATTTCGTATTTTGTAAAGCTTCAAAGAATTTCTGATTAACAAAGCCAAAGATTTGAAAGCGAACAGTGGCAACACTTTTCGAAATAAAACATTTTTATCTCCAGCGCGAGAGACTATTGAATGGAAATTTTAAAGATATGCTCTTTTTTAAATGTTTTGTGATTTTGCTGTTGAATTGAATTGTATGTGGGTAAGGACGAAGAACGTGATATTTAATTAGTAGATTTAACTCACAAAACTTAAATAGTAATAAAAAGACAAAAAAAAATTGCAAACCAACTTAGTAAAAAAATTAAACATTGATATAAAGGAAAAAAAAAAAAAAAAAAAAAAAAAACCCTGTATGCCAGAACATATGCTGCTTTGAAAATATTTGCAATTTAGCTATTGTATTTGGCATAAGTGCGAAAAAAAGGATATTTGATAATAATTCTAAAAAGATAAAAAGAATTGGTTTAGCAAGAGTAAGTGCAACAGTAGACATGTAGACTGCGAGCTCAGCGAGAGAGAGCATAGGAAAACCTTAACAAAGCCTTTTGGACTACCGCTAAAATCATAACCCCTTCAGATTTGTTTTAATCCCTTTATTATAGTAAAAAAAAATCTCTTTATTATAGTAAAAAAAATTCCCTTTATTACAGTAAAAAATATCCTTTTATTATAGTGAAAAATCCCTTTATTAT
Organism: Stegodyphus dumicola; assembly: GCF_044657685.1. Taxonomy (NCBI): domain Eukaryota; kingdom Metazoa; phylum Arthropoda; class Arachnida; order Araneae; family Eresidae; genus Stegodyphus; species Stegodyphus dumicola. The sequence continues at coordinate 195,698,059 of NC_140773.1, forward strand.
AGTTAAAAAATTTCCCTTTATTATAGTAAAAATATCCCTTTATTATAGTAAAAAATATCCCTTTATTATAGTAAAAAATATCAATTTATTATAGTCAAAAATATGCCTTTATTATAGCAAAAAAAAATATGCCTTTATTATAGTAAAAAAATGTCCCTTTATTATAGTAAAAAAAATTCCCTTTATTATAGTAAAAAAATATCCACCAGTGAGACTGTTAACCATATTTTAGCACAGGAGGGCTCTCTATCTAAAGTAAGGGATGCCTTCGCGGAGGATATTTTAAGGAAAACTGGCTCGTATTTACTTTACACACGTGGAAAACCGCAAATTTTGCTGCTAGCCTGTTTGCGCAAATCTGAATCCATATAATCCAGCAATCTTAATCAACCGGCCACTAGTAGGCGACTCTGTACGAAGAAGTGTGAAGAAGTCAGAAACCGCTAGAGCTAAGATTTACCATATATTTTCTAATATAAAGCTACTTTATTTATACACCGAGAGGTAAGATTTTCTAATAAAAATTCAGTAAAAAAATCCTCTGCAGAAATGGTCTTTTATAAATAAAATACGATATTTATTTTTACTAGCCAATACATGAACTGCAAATTATGTTAGTTTTAAATTAAAAAACATCATTTTTCCTGAAGTGCTACAGGCCGAACTAAAGATGATGTTATCTACGAGAGGAAAAACTGCGATGTTAATTTAATGAAGTTATTCAATGTTATGATATTCATCAGGACTTGCCTCAGAGAAAGATTTCAACCACTTACTAGGAAATCCCAAGATCCCTACCGATATTAAGAAATTAGATTAATATATATTAAGACTAAACACAAATTAAAATGATATTTTTTAAATTAGCTTAATGTACTAAACAAAAATTTAAATGATATTTTTAAAATTAGCTTAATGTATTACGACTAAACAAAAATCAAAATTATATGTTTTAAATTAGCTTAATGTATAGTAAGACAAAATAAAAATTAAATGATATTTTTTAAATTAGCTTGATGCATATTAGGACTAAAAAAATTAAATTGTATTTTTTAAACTAACTAACCTATAATATCAACTTTGTTATCGAATTATTTGTAAAGCATATATATATAAATATAAAACTCATATATAAGACAACTCCCAGATTTCAATAATAAAAAAAAATACTAAATTATACACATAATTTAATTTACATTCTAATTATACATGTAATAAATATGTATACATTATATTACATATGTAATTAATTACATGTATTGTATAATTATATGTATAATTATAATTATAGTGTATAATCAATACATTATAATTATAATTATACATATAATTATTTTAATAATTTTAAATAATACGTATAATTTAATTTTTACTTCCTTGTACGAAGTAAAAAGGAAGTATTGTAATCGCGAAAAGCTTCAGGCAGCATATTTCAACGAAAACATCCATTTTGACCGCTTTCGAATTGCAATTTAACGATGTTTTTGTGTGATATCTGTACGTAAGGACAGAATAAAAGGCTCTTTTTCTCAAAAAAAAAAAAAAAAAAAAAAAAAAAAAAGCTAAAAAACTGCTTTAAAATGAATTCTGAAGAGAATTTTTCGTGGCGTCTGTACGAACGTATGTACGTATCTCGCATAAGTTAAAAACGAGTAGCCTCAGAACTTTGAAATTTTGTATATAAGACTACTATATTATGTAGATGTATGTGCACCTCGTATTTTGGTTTCAATCGGCTGCGCCAAACGTATATAAATATATTTATATATATATATATCTACTCTGTTACCCGGCTCAGTGATCTCAGTTTCTTTACTCTTATATGTTTGTAAATTGTACATTTTTTGCTTTAAAAATGATTGAATTATGTTGTTTTTATCTTCCGGTTAAGGGTTTTATGCCTTTAGTAAATCTGTATGTAATATTTTTAGAATTATCAACAATTTTAAAATTGTTTAAGTGCCGCTAAGCCTAATTTGATGGCGGTGTTTAAGATTTACTTCGTAATTTTTAATACAGATATTTTGAGTTTTTATGTATTTTTGCCTTGTCGAGCAGTGAAAACTGAATTAATTGAATGAGAAATACTCAATCGTCTGTGAAAAACAGTTTCTGTTTTGTTGTGTTTGCTTAATTTCTTTTATACATAGTTCTAGCTTTGTTACAGTATTTGAATAGAACATGTGGCAACGATTAGATAATTCTTTAAATGATATAAATTTTGTGCATTCTGAGTTGTAATATGAGCGAAATATAATACTGTTAAGTAAACCTAGCGCCAGAGTGTCGCTATGGTAAACAAAGTGAATTTTAAAGAATGCATTTATTCTATTGTGGTTTATGCGCTGTCGGCGAAGTAGGTTTAATTCAATCTAATAAGTTTAAATGAAATGCAAGAAAAAATGCGTATAATTTAATATTCCGTACAAGGAAGTCATGTGGTGTACACATCAGATTTTTAATGAAATATAAATATTAATAATTATGAAAATACTCAGTACTTCTTAATTAGCTGTCAAGTAATTCGAGAGTGCGTAATTAAAGATTAAGGAACGTTCTCCAAAGCCATCCGTAAGTGATATCACCCTTTTACAGTGTAAAAACTGCTAGTCAAAGTGACCAGCATATTTTTTTGCCAGAATAATAAGCATTTATCTTGACCAAATCAAAAGACAAAATTCTTATCGCAGTTCCTACTGAACGATTTGAGGTCAAACTTGCCTTCTTGCGTTTGTCTCGCCGAAATGGCGACTTGAATTTGTCATACAGATTTAATCCTGTGGCAACATATAATAAAATACGAAAAGACAAAAAGATACTCAGACCCCTAATTAGAGAGCTTTAAGAATATTGGTCATAATTTTAAGAGTGCTTTGATATTTCCGCGTAAAATATTCTTTCTCCCCCTTTTCCTGGTGGGGAGGGCAGTTTACATCTAATTCTTGCCTTACATAGAATTTATACTTCTCTGTGAGCTTCGTACAGATTAAAAAGCTGATAATAACAGTTTACAAAAAGACAAAGCCGAAAATTAATATTTGTAATTCCCTTAAAAAGTAATTAGTTCTAGTCTTGCAGGTTTTTAATAAAGTTATTAAGGACTGTAAGGTGAATTGTTATTGATATATAGCCTAGGAAATTTATTTCGGGCGTTTATTCCCCAAAGGGGAGAAAAATGTTTATTTTGTTCTACTATTTTTCTTTTCGCTTCTATTTGTTTTCTTTTCTAATTTATCTCCCAAAGATATATAATGCATTCAATATATAAACGTACTAAGCATTGTAAATTTACCTGCTTTTTAAACTACTAGCAATTTGGTAAAACTGTCAAATAAAGTAGGTTTACCAGCAATTTACCAGTAGGTTTTGTTCCCTACCCCCTTTATTGGGGGAATTACTTTATATTGAAATTATAAGAATAAATAATAATAGTAAAAAATATTCAAGACTTAACAAGGAATACAAAAAGTGTACGAAAACATATTAAATAAGAAACTTGAAATATAAAATGATATAGCTATTACATAAAAACAATTTAAAAAAATCTGAAAGCTTTCAGATTTTATATTACGCCCAAAACGGCATTTTTTTTTAACGTTTTGGGTGTTACATTTATTTATTAAACATCATGTTCTTCGCACTTAAAATTGAGTTCAACAGCAGTATCACAAAATATTTAAAAAGAGCATGTCTGGAAAATTTCCGATACATAGTCTCACGCGCTGGAGATAAAAATGTTTTTTTCGGTACACTGTTGCCATTGCTCGCTTTCAGTTTGTTAATCAAAAATTCGCTACAGTTTTACAAAATATGAAATAGATAAGAAAACAGATTCCAAATTCCAAATTTGGGCTTCAAGATCCTCATATTCAAGTGGAGGACTACGTTATTCAAAATTTGATGTCATCTTGTTAAGAAAAACTGACAACTGACATGTTAAACTGAGAAAAGACTGAAAAATATTAAAAAAAAATATATGGCAACACTTAAACACTCAATAGGGAATTCTAGGAATATACTGCTTTAAAAAATGTTAGGATTTTACTACTTAATTTTATGTGGGGGGTAAGGAGGAAGAAAGTGATGCTTGATAGTAAAGCTTAAAACGACAAAAAAAAAGTTGTGTTAGCAGGTGCGACTCGAAAAGCAAATTGCTAAATGCAGCGAGAGCATAAAAAATCTCAACTAATCTTATGGTACGACGTTAAAATCTAAATCCTTTCCGATTTTCTTTCTGTCATTTAAGTTTTTATTTATTTATTTTGTTGACTACATTTTTTTCAATATCTTTTTTTTAAATATATATTTCTGTGTATTACTTTTTAAACTTTATTTTGCTGCGGGTTTAATGCATAACTGATTTTCTGATGTCTCTCATTTTAGTCGAGTTTGAACAAAGGCAGAAAAATTCTTCTAACTTGAAAAGAAATAATATTTCTACTCCAAGAGTGCTAATGTTTGGAACTATTGGAGAAACATTTTGTCGGGGTCCTTTTATCATTAATATGACGCTGAATTCTCATGTATCCGGAAAGCAATTTACCAAGGCAATAATTAGTTGTGAGGAAATGTAATTAGCAAAGTACTGAAACGATCAAGGTAAATTATTGTGTAGGAATGAATTACTAAATATCTTTTGAATCCATTTGTAGGAAAAATTATTTTTGACATATTTCAATGCAATATTCCTTTCATATATATTTCATATAAATTGATTTTTTTTTATTTTTTTTTATTTTTCAATTCTGATTGAAGTATGGAGAGAATTTGCATCTAACTATATACTGTTTAATCTAATCTTCATCTCCTCCTTGGCACGCTTGCAGATTGTTGTTATCTGTTATTATGTTGATGTAAATAATAAATAAAGGTTTGATAAATGAACATTAAATTGTAAATACGCCTTTCATCTTTATTAAACTCTGATTACAATAAAGATAAATCAATATTAAATTCTGGATACGTCTTTCACCTTTAATAAACTGTGATTAGAATAATCTTGCACTTTCCCTGTAGACCGATTTGAAAGATAACTCGTATAAATTTGAATTTTTTTGTAAACACAATCAATCTGATACTTCATGCTGTAAAATGCACTCAGATTCAGATAGGGAAATTTGGTTAACATTAGAGGGAATAAATTTTTTAATTAATATATAATCTCAAAAATATGAAAATGGTGCATTCTGTAAACGCAAAAAAAAGTTGCTGCCAGTCCGCGTAGCATTAGATATTTGTTGTTAAAATGCGTTAATAACCGCAATAAATATAATTCATCACACGCACTTTTAATAAACTTGACTTCTTTTACTTCCTTGTACGAAGTAAAGGTAACCCCAAACTGTGTTCGAATAAAAATTTTCAGTGTCAAATTTCAACAAAAATATCTATTTTGACCGTTCTTCAATCCATATGGACGATTTTTTTGCGAGACATTTGTACATATCGACAAAATAAAGAACCGTATTTTCCAAAACCACAAAGCGCATTGTAAAATGGATTTAAAAAGACTTTTTTTCCATGATGACTGTACGTAAGTACACTCTGCTCATAAAAAGGAAATGGAACATTTTTATATCTCTACTGGGCCGATCGACGAAATTTAAGTTGTGTTTTTCATATCTCGAAAGCGCGACTTAAAATATATATTAGACTTATATATAGCATTGTCCTAACATAGATATTCTGACGCAAAATCGAATTTTTTCTGAAATGACATTTTTTTCCATAGTTCTATTTTATGCCTCAAATTATGACAAAGAGCCAAGTTTCATAAAAATCATACAAGTAGTGCAGTTGACTGTCGTAGTCGTGCCGAGACAGATAAGCATCGTTGTATTATACCGTAGCGTAGGGTTCAGTTGCTTCACACATGTCACCGTCGATCCACGCATAGATGACACCCATTTTTTGTTTGTTTAACAATAAACTTTAATAAGTAAACAATTCTTGATTATTATACATTATATGTACAAGCATGAATAGGTAAGTCCGGCATTGTCTCCGCCGGATGACAGAAACAATCTCTGCATCACGAAAGAAAATGGCGACTCTCATGCGCCAAAAAATATCGGACCGTCCCGTCCGACAATCAGGGTGCAAAAGTCCTCTTCGCTCCTCTCGTCTTCTTGTTCTTCCTTTCTCCTTCCGTCCAACGAACCACCTGCTCAGTCGCACTAATTATTCCGCTAGCTAGGCTTTTCCTTCTCCTTCTCGAGTTATGGGCATTACAAGTAGTTTTCAGAAAATTAGCTCTGAAAATTTTAGCTCCTCAGTGCTAATTGAATATAATATATATTTATTAATATCTCTTTTTATTAAACTTACTTGATTCCATCTTTCCCAGTTCGAAATTTGGGTTCAATCCAAATAAAGTTCGCAGACATTTTCTGATTTTTTTTTTTTTTTTTTTTTTTTTCTAATTTTTAGTTTTTGAAAAAAATTTTGTAGCCTATAAAGTTTTTAACCATCATATTAATGTAGATGTAGTTACTTCAATGCATACTTGCAAAAGTTTTGTTGAGTTTTTATTCAAAATTTCCCAAGATAAATTTATTATTTTAAATATTTATTAATTTATATATTGGCAAGTTTTGAAATTTGGCATATTTGTTCAGTAAAAATGACGGTAAATGTGGTTTACGCACTTTGTTAATATTATTTGAGAGAACTGGGCGATGCACCTTTATTTCGTTCGTGCGCAATGAAAGCGAAAGGAAAACAGGATGCCATAAATGAAGAATATCGCCAAGTGAATTTATTATTCTTTCGCAAACTAAAAGAAAAAAAAAATGCCCCAAGATAAATTTTAAATTAAAAAAAAAGTTTCTCACCAAATTTTAAATATTTAATATTTGGGTATGATTTGAGCGGTAGTATTGAAATATGGAAAAAAAACCGATATGCCATTTTGTGAAAAAGTCCTATTTTATGTCAAAATACCTATGTTAGAACAATGATGTATATAAATCTAATATATATCCTAAATCGCTCTTTTGAGGAATGGAGAACGCAAACTAAATGCTGCTGAACACCAAATACATATTTCGAAAATTATATTAATAAATAAAAATTAGAATTACGTGCATTTGAAAGTTGAATATAGTATTTGCGTATTGATATGAAAAATTATTAAATAAATACAATAAAAATGTTAAATTTCTGAGAATTAAGGTCTGGAATGGAAATTGTTCAGGTAAAGTTTGCAGACAATTTACATCATAATTCGATTTTGTTTAATTTATGCATGTAATCTGCAAATGAATTACATTAATTTTTATGCAATTTTATATTATCATTGATAATATTTGAACAGAGGTACAGTTTATATTATATTAGTAAAATCAACGACTCCATGTAAATTTCACTCATCATGCTACGAATACTGTTGGTAGTTATACATGGCAAATATTTCCATACAAACTTGTTATTATCTACAGTATGGTATGGCTCGTTTTGACCTTTATATGCACAGTCTCTTTACATTTTATGATCTTTAAGTAATTTTTATTTTTTAGAGGACGATCAAAATCTAACTGTCGGTAGAATTAAGCCTTTTATAAAAGCCCGTCTATTTCATTTTCAGTCTATTCATTTGTCAAATTTAAAAAACTGCTTCCCATATTAATTCAGGTTTATTACTTTATCTCTAACTCAGATTGCCCGCGGGGCAGACGCACTATCTGAAATCAGTAGACATGCCACAATTTAAAAAAAAAAAAAAAAAGGAACAAGGAAAGAAAAAAAAAATTGGTTAACAAAATAAAGTTTGTAAACTAAATTAAAAATTTTTATAACATTTTTTTCAAAACGTACAGATGAAAATAAAGACAAAAAAAATCTGCAAGTTTTCAGATTTCATATACACGTATTAATATAAGTTTCTTTAAATTCTGTACTAAGTACTTAACAAGAAAATATAGAATACAAAAAAAAAAAAAAAAAAAAAAAAAACTGAAAGGCTCCAGACTTTATATTCTGCTCAAACATTTTGTGTGTTGTCTTTATTTATTAAATATCATGTTCTTCCCACTTAAATCATTAAATTCAATTCAACAGCAATATCCCAAAATAATTTTTAAATCAGCATATCTTTAGAATTTCCTATACGTTGTCTCGCGCGCTGGAGAGAAAAATGTTTTTTCTTCGTACAGTGTTGCCATTCCTTGCTTTAAAATCATTGAGTTTCTTAATCAAAAATTCTTTAATGTCTGACAAAATATGAAATAGATAATAAAACAAATTCCAAATTAGGGCTTCCAGATACCCCTTTTCGCTGGAGGATTACGCTATTCAAAATTTGATGGCTCTAGGTACTTTTATTTTATCACAATGCGAGAAACATACGCACATTTATATAAATTCTTTATTATTAATTTTCTTTAAATATAACAAAGCGTGACAGTATTTGTTGGCAACAATTTGAAAAGTGTAACGGACATTTAAAGTTTTCAACGCAAAATGCCAAAATGAAATGAATAGCCCTTTTTTGCTAACATCCTTTGGACTAAAAATTCAAATTTATACTTATTTTCTGCTTGAAATCTAAAAGTGCCTACCTGCAAGAAATTTTTCTTGCTCGCAATTTGTAATTCAAACTCACAGAAAAACATTGAGATTTTCAGATTGACATTTATTCAAATAATTGTAATATATTGAAGTTGCTACTAAATGACTTATTTTTAACTCAAAAAAGACATTTTTGACATCATATGTTACATAGAACGGTTACAGAACAAGCATTAACTAACACAGACAATGCATGTGTTAGTTTTAAAATCCGTTTCCAATTTGCATAGAATTTTTATTTCATATTTTCACAATATTTCAGAAAATATACTTAAACCTAGAAAAAAAAAAAAAAAAAAAAAAAAAAAAAAGCAAACATATTATCTCAAACCCAAAGATCTTTGAGGACATTTTAATCATTATTTGAGAACATTTACACATTTTCTCATAAACTGTCTCACCTACTCACTTCTTGCCCCCGAAAGTTTAACGTACTCTTATATCACTTTTCGATATGCTTCTCACACATTTAGAAACGCTAACAAAATAACCTCTGAAAGGTGTTTCCAATTGGGAAAAAAATGCGTTTTATAACCATCCATTAAAGTATTTTTATGGGTCATAAAAGGGATCTTACGTGTGAAATTCCATAAAAAGGCCGAAAGGGTCGCTTTTGCCCACTGTGAGGTAGGCATAACTATGAAATAATAATAATAACAAAACAGCTTTTACAGGTCATAAGAGAAGTTCTCTACTGCAATGATTGTGATAGTGGATAAATTTATGTCTTATACCCTACTGAGAACCATATCTAGTATTTTAGCATCGTAAAGCAGCTAGTGATAAAAACAGATTGCCACTTGGTGATTTTTGGTATTGTTACAACCGAAAGATCAATGATCTAAACGGAATAATGCAAATGGAAAATGAAAGGAAAATTTCTTTTTTGAGGAGAATCTTAAAATGGTTCTCACTCGTGGCATCTAAAAGCAGCTGTAAAACTTTACTGTAACAATGTGCTGGATGTAAGAAATGAAGTAGATGTGTTTGGCTAAATGGAAGAGATAAAATACTTAAGAAGTACAACTTACTTTGTACAGCTGAAGCGCATCAATCCATTTTTATGATTTGACGTTATACTACTTTTCTTTTCGTCAGCCCTTCTCACCATGATTTAAATGAGCTTTGACTATTTAAGACAAGAGTTTTGAATATTTTATAGATAGTACTCGTAGTTTTTGACAGCCACGTTGGCAAATGTACTTTCTCTCGCCCAACTCCTACTACTTAGCATTTCCGGCGTTAGCCATTTTGCTAGCCGAATTTAAATAAAGCCATTAGAGATTTTGAGCCAACGATTAGTTAGGCAGATTTCTCTAGTCCCAAGCTACATATCCATTTTAGTTTTCATATTCAATTTTCTCTAAGTTAATACCCCCAAGTGGTGGACTTTGATTTTTACCAACAAACTGTGCCATTGTTGAGTTTAAGATTTAAACAAAAAGGTTATTTATAATCTTCATAGAGCTTTATAGTTCCTTTCACAGACGAAGCGATAACTTATTTGGCAGTTTATAAGATCTGAAAAACATTTAAATTTGTATTACACAAGTTAGGACTCTGTAACTATAACTATTAACAGCTGTATTTGAGTAGCTTGCGAATATTAAAAGTAATTGCAGCTAATTATTTTCAGCTTGGGATATTTAACGGGTCTGAATTTGCAATTTCTTAAGCTTCCTTTACTTGCCTGGTCTTACACTGCGCAGATGAATTATTGTCCTCATAAGCTTGGTACTGCCTTACTTTTATCAATAACGCACAAGACTCAATTAAAAATTTATTTGCTCTAAAAGATAAAATTCAACTAAAATTTATTTGCTCAAAATAAAATTCAACTAAAATTTATTTGCTAAAGGTAAAATTCAACTAAAATTTATTTGCTCAAGATAAAATTCAACTAAAAGTTTATTTGCTCAACTGAGATAAAATTTAACTAAAAATTCGTTTGCTAAGATAAAGTGAAACTAAAAATTTATTCAAAATTCAACTAAAGGTTTATTTACTATTATTTTTAGTTGTCAAAAAACAAAACTCAAAATTAATAAAACTATCCACCGCTAGTTGCAGGTTTCAGAAAAATACAAATTGACAAGCAACTATCACACTTTCCTTATCAGGCTGAGGTTCCACTATAATTCATCTTTCTTTGTCTGACGCTAACTTAGAAACAGTTAAATCAAACAGCAGATTTTCAACTAGACAACAACTCGTGACAGTAGGGCTCAATGTGCTTACTAGCAAGATACACAATTAACTTGTCGTTGCCAGTTTGCTCTTATTATATGTTGCTTTTACTCTTTGTTTAAACTTAATTTGCATTTTGGTTAAGGTGGATGAGAAAATAAAAGTATAGAAAAAGTTTTTAATAACTTTTCTAATTAAATAAGCCACATAAACTAATTAAATATAACAAATTAACGCCTTCATTTATCACTCGCTGGAAGATCCACTGGCTTCAAGAAACAACTTACTTAGCAATTGGTACATAGAAAATAAAAATATGTTCAATTAAAAGCCATTCTCCAGGATTCGAACCCGGGCCCTTCGGTAGCGCAGTAGGCTTCCCTAACCACTACACCGTCTGCGCCGCATTTAAAACGTATATTTACATTTAAAGAATAGACAGACATGTTGTGAAAACTTTGCATATTTCCTGTTAAAACACACCTCCTAAACTTTCGTTAAAATGTTATATACTTTCATTCCTGCAAATCTGTATTATGACAATTTGGTTGCCACTTTCTAATAAGGAAATAATATCAGTACAGTTCGTAAAAGAGGGATAATAATTATATATATATATATAGAAAACTTAATATGCATTACACGTTTTCTGACCATAAGTAATAAATTTTTTACTTTCAAATTAAAATTTTGCTTTAAAAGGCTCAAGAATAACTTCATTTACTTATAATTATCCAACAACAAAAAAAGAAACTTAATATGCATTACGCGTTTTCTGCCTCCCCGTAAATAATAAGTTTTTTACTTTCAAATTAAAATTTTGCTTGAAATGGCTCAAGAATAACTTTATTTACTTATAATTAATTATCCAACAAATCAAATTACTTTACTAAGACATCTCTCCATTTAAGTAGATGGACCTGATGTGGTTTGACACAATCGTGTAATCTAATCGATTTTTATTTCAAAAGAGCATACAAAATGTAAGTTACAAACTGTAATCGAAATTTCTTAAACCATGACTGCTAATTTCTAATTGTAGTGCTACCTAATTTGCATACGTTGCATGTTCTCTCAATGCATGCATGTCACTGCGCATTTTGTTGCAAACAAGCCAGATTTAAGGGACTAAGCAAAATCTTTAATGGAATAGGTCTGACAAGCGTGGGAAATTATTTCAGCATATTTAAAGTTTTAAAATTTGTTGAGGATGGTAATTATATACTAAGAAGTTAATTAAATATAAAGGGGTGGTGACCATGTTTAGACCTTCTGGCAATTTGGCGACAGTTTGTTATATACGTTGACTATTTATCGAGACGTTTAAATAAGAAAATAAATAAGAAATAGAAATAACCAAGACAGTAGTAACTAAAGAAGTTACCATTGTTATTTTTTGCTGCAGTCGACTACGATTAATTATTCATTCGCTTTTAAAGTATTGATATCAGGCGCAAGGCCACGCCATGACCACCGGCGCCTCTATAAAATATGGCTCCATCCGCCCCTTGTATTTGTTTAATATTTCGTAAAACGAAGCGAAATATTAAATGCAAAAATAATTGCATTGCATCTACCCACAAGCTCAATGCCTTTTTGTTATTTCTCTTCTTTTTCATTTCGTTTATTGTCATTATAAAATTTTAATTCTAAAAATTACATATTTACAACATTACTATTTTATGCACTACATTTCATTATTTCATTGAATTATTATTTTTTAGTAGCCAACTGTTAGATCTTTTTTAGAAAATTAAGTCCTGATTTGTTCCTTCCCGTACATCATTGGAGCTTTTGATAAAAAATCGTTTAAAATCAGCTTCAAGAGCATAAATAAATTCGTCTTACGTTGAGCACCTACATTGAGCTAAATTGTTGCTTTTATTCTCATTTCGTCTTATAATGTTGTTAATCGAAAATGTCAATTCCCATTCACACGTATGCCTTCTTTAAGATATCGCGTAAGAGATTTTGTCAGGAAAACAATTAAAAAATATAAAAAAGTGCGATCCATTGGGTGTGTTGACGAATGCGCTGAGCTAGAGGCACTTCCTGCAAACGTCGGCTTTTCACAAAAAGCGTTTCATCCCGTGACACCCGCTTTAATTACTCGAACTGCACCTCTAAGGAACGACGCCCCTATTTGCTGAACGCCTCTTAATGGAACGAGGGGCCCCTAGAGTCAGAAAGGGTCTGATCCAACAATGGATGACTGTGCTTGCGCTTTGACATCAAAACATGACGAAACTGAACTCAAATGATGGCAAAATGGTACAGGAAAATTTCTGCTGCGTAACAGATCACATGTTGTTTATTTAGGATTTTTATTTTACTTATTTATTTATTTTTGTCCCGAAAGGAAATAATGTAACAAAATCTTATGTTGCACAAAAGTTATTCATGTCCTGCAGTCATAACAAATGAACGCACTATCTTGATCCGTATTTTATACGACGAGTTACTTTGATCAATAGCTTAGCGGTACTAGCTATCACGCCTTTGGGCCAACGCTCGAATCTTGGAATTGGCATGGATAAATAGTGAGTGTTTTTAAGTAGTGCATGGGGATATTTCAAATACTGTCCAGCTGAAAGTCTCCAGAGATTGCCGGTAAGAGGCGAGAAGTAGCAGACCCTTGATGAGGTGATCGCATTAAAATTGGAGCTGAGCAGACTCGAAATGCAACGCATAGTATGCTCAAAGCATTGAACAGTAATCTTCTGTCTCTTGCCCTCAATGAGTAGGTGGATATTATCTGGATCAGGGGAAAATCAAGAAGATCAATCACATCAAAAATTGTATGAAGTTGTTAATATGGACTGTACGGAAACTGATGAAAATGGGCCAAGACTCTAGTTCAGAGTAGGAAATGGAGGAATGTTAGTGATTGTCATATCCACTTGGATAAAGCAATACCATAGAATCTCTACATTCATCCATAAAAGAATTTGGTTTGGGGGCAAGTGAAGAGTCCTCAGACATCATCTCGTAGATTGTGGCATTCCAAACTTAAGTGGTATTATACATAAATCAAACTGTCGCCATCAAACTTTGATACTCAATCTTTGACAAACATGAGAGCATGTATACATTTTCACACAATAATTCTTGGGATGCAAATATAACAAAGCGACAAACATAAGAGCATGCATACATTTTCACACAATAATTCTTGGGATGCAAATATAACAAAGAGACGGTGATTAAAAATTTATAAATAATGAAATAATATTCAGTAGTGGAGTTAGTGTACTTTTATTTGATATTTGCTTGTTAAGTATTTAATATGCCATCAAACCGGTATAGCGGTTAGCGTCACTGATTGCCGCGACGAAGGGGCCGGGTAGTAAATGTATAGTGTCGGTTCGGTATGGAGCACTCTAAATATGCGGTGAGCGAAAGTGCTTTCGAGAGGTTGTGGTAGGAAAAGAGGGGTGGAAGACCCTCGGACCCATCCCCACCAGGATGCTTTCCATCGAAATTGGAGCGGAACTGAGCTAAATCGCACTCTTACCTGTTAGGTGCTCAAAGTTATTGCCAACGAGAACTGGCTTTCACACACGTACCTCCGTTGCATTCATCCAAATGTAAGGTGTCCGTTTTGGAACTTTCTGGTTTCAGTGCAGTACTGCTATTTTATTTTATAGATTATGGTGCTGATATTATGTTCTAAGAAGAATGCTTACAAAATTCCAGTAAAATAGTCAGTGACTGCCAAGTGTGCTTCTTTAACACGTCTGGCAGTCACTGACTGACTGAGTATGCCAAATTCATTATCCACCTCCGCTTCGGTGAATCATTTCAAGGTTTTGGAGGGTGTAGCGAACATATCAAGCTTCAGCCCCTTTAGAATGAGAACTTTAATTGTGTAATTATTCCATATCTCCCTGACCCCGCACAAACGCACAGAAAAAAAAAAAAAAGTGTGTGGAGTATGATCCTGTCATTAAGGTATCCAAAGAATCTGACATCCGAATTTGAATTATGCTAAATATAATCCTCCGAGAACTGTAGTGGATACTTAAAAAAACTCGTGAAATTATGGATTAATCTTTATGAGGCAAACGAAACAGGAGACCTTTTTGTGACATTAACTTTGCAACTTGTGATATTGGTTTTTTAACTTATGATATTAACTTTTGACGTATTATACTAGGATTAAGTTTGAATGAAAGAAGATTAACGAACCTCTACCTCTAGCCTGGACCCTAACATTCTACTAATTGAGACATAAAAATAATTCGTAGAAAGCCATACGTCTACTTGACACAAATTAATGCAATTTTGAAGCGCAGCTTAGCGTATATTTTTATTTGAGTTAACTAACTAAAAACTAAAAGGTATAATTTTCCTGTAGGAAACATGTTTGACAAGCAATGTACCATTATTTTAGATTTGGTTTAACATGGCTTAGATCTTTATTATCATTATTTCTTTCAGAGTTTTACCTACGCGAAAACAAGAAACAAACTGACCTTGGTTGAATCTAACTATTCATACTTCTGGGACATTTATAGCTTTTGTTCAAGGTTAGAGGCAACCATTCAAAATGCGAGGATTTATATCCACCGTGTATAATTCGTCCTAATTACATAAGGAGATATATAATTTTTTTTTGCCTCTACAGAGAATTGTTACAGTCTGAAAAAGTTCTTGAAATTAACCGAACAGCGCTGTGTGTAGAGGTGTAGAGGAAGAGTCACACGACTTTGGTGGAGCCTCGTATCTGTGGTGGGTAGACTTGTGCGTGACCAAAAACTAATTGAGCATAATTGAGAGATTCAAGAAAGTCATTGCTGAAAAACTAACTTGTGGTATCTCCTGTTGTGTCAATAAGCTACTCTATCTTTGAAGCAGATGTTGTTTTAAGATAAATTGAGGGCAATACAGAGAAGGGCAAAACGTTTGTGCCCTAGGTGAAACCTAAGTAAGCGGAAAAAAAATAATGGTTGCCACCTACACTAAAATCAGGCGTAGTGTGTTATTAGCGCTGGTGATAAAGACTTGTGATTTTTGGTTTCCTTATGTAACATTTTTATCTGATTTTCTAAAATTGTTTGCTTTGATTTTTAGCCCAAAGGGCGTGAATTTCCAAACTGCATTTCGCCTCGATTCACTTTTCAAACTGTTGCCACCAAATGTTATAGCCATGTATTATATTTAAAGAAATTAAATAATAAAGCAGATGCAAAAATGCATCTATGTTTCTCTCACTGTGATAAAACAACGGTAACTAGAGCCATTAAATTTTGCATAACGTAAACCTCTTACCGAACTTGGGCACTCGGAATCCCGAATTTTGAATTTCAAATTTATTTTATTATGTATTTAAAATATTATAAATCTTTAATGAATTTTGGATTAACAAACTCAACGACTTTCAAACGAGGAATGGCAATACTCTACGTTGATTCTAAAGATATGATCTTTTGAAATATTTTGTGATATTGCTGTTGAATTCAATTTTTTGTGTTTTAAGTGTGAAAAGCGTGATATTTAATCAATAAAGGAACACACAAGACGTTAATAAAAGGCCCTTTTGGGCGTAATATAAAATTTAAAAAAGTTAATTTTTTCTTATGTCAATTTACATAAGCAACTATACGAAATGGTAACAAAATCTGTTACGTTAGAGACACATAAAATTACCAGAAGAAGCTCTACTGCTGCTTCTACTTCCTTGGCAAATAAGTGTCCAAAGAAATAGCTACATCAAAATTAGTATATATTAAATAATATTTAAGACGTAAAAAATTTAAAATTGTGTATAAAGCAGATCACTTTTATTACAGAATTTTGTAAATAAATGCATTTATAAGATATGAAACACGTTTATTTGCAAAATATCGATGGATGTAACGTAATTTACGAAGAACACAATATATCAGTTACAACCTTCAGGATCACGAGTAATTTGGAGATGCTATTCAGGCGATGGAAAGTTAAACAAAGTTCAAACACTACCAGATTATGTATCTTGCCACAATTCCCGTTCGACAATACTTGAGAGTATAAGATTATGCCAAAAATATCTGCATTTTGTTGCGTTGTCTGTTTGTGCACTTTTGAGTGACAATACAGTTCTATTCAGTTGAAGCTATGTATTAGGAATCAGAATTACTACACAGAGAAATTTCAGACGACTTAATTACCTACAAAGCAATCGCAAGTAACTTTCTAGAGTTGAGTTGAGTTGAGTTGAGAGCAGAATCTGGACACCCGTGCGGCTTACTAAGACTATTCGGGTCTAGTCCAGGTTCCGCAACTATTCTGGGCAACACCTCATGGGGCCTATAAGGGCATACATTGGTCCTGTATACATGCTTACATAGTTACATAGTTCATAATATATGTTTACATAGTTACATAGTTCATAGTACATGCTTATATACAAGTAGTTCATAATACATAGATCTTTCATAATACTTGCTTACATAGCTCATACATATACATGCTTACATACGTAGTTCATACATATACATGCTTACATAGTTCATAATATAGTGAGCCTGTTACATAATACATACATAGTAGTTCATAATAATTTTCATTGGTCATAGTACATACATGTTTCATAATATATACAGTGGGCCGTAATACATACATATTTCATAATATATACAATAAAAATAAAATAATAATAATAATAATAATAATAATAATAAATTAAAAAAAAAAGATAGAAGAGAGAGAGAGAGAAGAGAGATTGACAGGGAACTACTCCACACTGCACAAATCTGTTCCCAATTCCTCCAGTTTCTGCATTATCTTGCATATTTTGATGCGAAATGCTGGCTGTTTGATCAGATAACGCTTATGAGAAGTTGCCTGTTCCGGAAGCTGCACATGCCACTGTGCGGTTAGAGGGCATTGGGTCAAGTAATGGTCTGGTATACCAATGCCTCCACAGACACAACTTTCGGTATTTGCAATTCCTCTCTCATAGTAATAGGAGGGGAAAGGCCCGTGCCCCGTCACAAATCTCGTTATTTGTGGGGATGACTCGAGACGATCGAGCGAAACTTTATGGTAATATTCATAGGTCTTCCTGCTTTGTTCGGTAGAGTCCCATTCCCATTGCCACTGGTGCTGAGCTGCTGTCCTTGTCACTTTTTTAAGGTGAGTAAGCAGAACAGAAGCAAATGTTTTTCAATGTTTGGCAACAACGCGAACTTTATTGGCGTAGAATACAATTCTGGATTTCGAGGGTGCCCGAACATAAGTGCTCTTCTTCAGGAACAGAAAAGGCTTCGCTAATTTTGATTCTAAGAAGACCTAAATCCGCACCTCTTCTGAATCGATAAAATCTGATTATTTTCATCTTTTATTTCATTTAAACTTTCAACGGTTCCCACCAGTTCGCAAATCAGTTAATATACACCCTGCACAAAAAACAAACAAACAAACAAACAAACAAAACAACCCCCCCCCTCAAATTCAATTCAATAGCAATATTGCGAAATAATTTAAAAATAACATATCTTTAGAATATTCGATACACTATCTCGCGCCCTGGAAATAAAATTGTTTTTTCCGTGCAGTGTTGCCATTCCTCGTTTTGAAATAGTTGAGTTTGTTAATCAAAAATCATTAAATTTTTCAGAACATGAAATAGATAATAAAACAGTTTCCAAATTTCGGCTTCCAGATGCCCATATTCCAATGGCGGACTACATTATTCAAAATTTAATGTCTCTAGGTACCGTTGTTTTTTCACAGTACGAGAAACATACATACAGTCATGCAGATTCTTCATTATTTAGTTTCTTTTAAATACACTCACGTTTGTGAAAATTGCAACACCAAGAAGGAATCGTCATAATTGAATGCAATTTAATACACAGATGAGTGGTAGTGGTACAAATAAATGATTAAATGTTCAAAGCAAACAAACAAGAACAAGAGATCAGAATCAGTATTTTGTGTGGCCACCACGCGCCGCAATAAGTGCTGCTACACGACGTGGCATGGAGTCAAACAAAGTTTGAATGTCTGACTGAGGAAGAGCATTCCATATCGTTTGTACGCGTACCCAAAGTTCGTCTGCAGACGCAACAGGACGAGGATCACGAGCAAGACGCCGACCAATGACATCCCACACATGTTCAATTGGCGACATATCCGGGGAACACGCAGGCCAAGGAAGAAGCTGTACCTGCTGCGCTGCAAAGAAGGATTTAACAATCCGAGCAGTATGAGAGCGGGCATTGTCCTGTTGAAATACAGCGCCTGGCAAGCTTTGAAGGAAGGGAACAGCTTCGGGCTGTAGAACTT
Source organism: Stegodyphus dumicola (assembly GCF_044657685.1). Classification (NCBI taxonomy): domain Eukaryota; kingdom Metazoa; phylum Arthropoda; class Arachnida; order Araneae; family Eresidae; genus Stegodyphus; species Stegodyphus dumicola. Next base: position 195,717,088 of record NC_140773.1, read on the forward strand.
CACGGATATACCGGTTGCTGTTCAGATTGCCCACAATTCGTAGCAATTGAGATCGTCTATGATATGCTATGGCGCCCCAGACCATAACTCCGGGTGTTCGTCCACTGTGGCGTTCGATAATGCACTCCGGAAGGTGGCGTTCACCGGCATAGCGTCTGACACGAATGCGGCCATCATGGTACCACAAATTAAAGCGGGATTCGTCAGAAAACACGACATGCTGCCAATCAGCACGCCAGTCTCTATGCTGATTGGCCCATTGTAGCCGCAGGCGGCGATGGTCGTGCGTTAGGGGGATCCTGTATAAAGGAGTCCGTGCGCGCAGTCCACACTGCAGCAGACGTCTACGAATTGATGAAGCACACAATGAAACACCTGTAGCTATTGACCACAGTGCTGCCAATTGTCTAGAGGAAGCTGTACGGTCCGTCCGCGCCATGCGGACCAGGTGTCTATCATCGCGAGCTGACGTCACATTTCGGGGTCCACTCCCGGATTTCCGAGTTGTCCGACACTCGTCCGTCCACTGCTTCCAAACGCGCATCACTGTGCTGCTGTTACGCTGCACACGAGAGGCTACTGCACGATACGACAATTCAGCTTCACGAAGGCCGATGATTCTCCCTCGTTCAAACTCTGTAAGTTGTTCAAATCTCGCTCTCTTTCGTCGACGAGGCATAAGTACAGATTGAGTTAACGTTTACCACTAGCAGATAACCACCGATAACCATACACGCCTCGCTACAGCCGTCTATTTATTCGGATCCATCAGCCGTTCAGAGGGCGCTGCTCAGCATACGCATGCGCTACGGATTTGCAATTCTAATCATTTGCATATCATGCGCTACTTTGCATTTCCTGAAAATTTCAGCTCACTCGCGTAAGTCCTTCATGGTGTTGCAATTTTCACAAACGTGAGTGTATAATGCAGGGCTATAATATTTGCTGGCAACAGTTTGAAACGTGAAGCGCCATAAAATGCCAAAACGAAATTAATAGCCCTTCTGGGCTAACGCCTTTTGGAAGAAAAAAGAAGATAGGATAGCTCTATATCTCCCGTTTTGCTGGGCCGATTAACGAAATTTAATTTGCTTTTATCATGTCTCGAAAACGTGACTTAGATAATATATTAGATTTATATATAATATTGTTATGATACAGGTATTTTGACACAAAATCTTATTTTTTCTGAAAAGATATACCGATATTTTTCCTATATTTCGATTCTACGTTTCAAGTTATGTCTAAATATTAAATTTCGTTAGTGTGTTTCTCTTCTAGTTTGATTTAAAAATTTGCAAATTAGAATAAAATAATTCAGAAGCATTCGAAAATTTGATGTTAATACAGGCTATGAAACTGAAATACCGAAAGATGTTTGAAATCACGATTGTAGTTTCTTTCGTATAATTACTGTAATGAAAATGGGTGTTGACTTGAACCATAATGCCCTAAATACTTGTCCACATTTGATGTTCCAACAAGAAGCGTTTTATAAACTGAAATTATGAATAAATTGTAATATTAACGAAATTTTCTATAATATAATATAAGCTCACCAGTGAAGTTGCTGAACGCTTGTAGTTCCGACACGGGTTCGATTCCAGGCGAACGGGCTGGCTGCATTTGCGTTTTCGTGGTTTTCGCTACGCGTAACGTGGATACAATCCAGTTTCCCTTAAAAAGTCCTTTAAGAAGGTATCCTTACTTTTAGGCATATAACTTAACGTGTTCCGCCATAAGCAACTAAGCCAAAGGCAAAATCTTCAGTTTGCAGCTCCTACTAGCGGTCGAGCCGTAAAACCACCGAATATGAACCGAATAAGAACATTTCATCCTGGGCATTTGTTCGTATCGGGGTGGTATTCCGAATACTAAATTTCGTCGTATAGAATTACGCAATAGTAAATTCAAAAAAGAATACCAACGAATGGCTTTTAAGGGAAAAAATATAAACTTCTAATTATTTTAATTTATTTAGAATATAATTCTAAAAAATACGTGTGGATTCTAAAGATTACAGATTTTTTTTACTCTAGATTATAATTCTAAAGTAATGAAATCTGCATGAGAATAGTAATAACGTAGTTTTAGCGCTTCGAATTCCGTAAATTTATTACGTGAAAATGCTTTCAGAATATGAGTTGTAACAAAATTATGAATTAAAGAAAATTACGCAGTAGTGAATTCACAAAAGAATATCAACGAATGGCTTTTAAAGAAAAAAAAAAAAAAATATATATATATATATATATATACTTTAATTAAACTTAGGAGATAATATAATCAATTAATCAATACTGTTTAGGAAATAAATTATTATATATATATATATATATAAAAATCTCTAACTATTCTAATTTATTTATTAACCGACGCATCAAGAAAACTTGAAAATGATTTCAATCATCGCAAAATTTTGAATTAAATATCTTCATCAATTTATATCGTACGAAGGCCAGTATCGTTTTATAATGAGTATAAAATTTCCTAAATATAAGTATAGGGATAGGAAAACAGCTTAAAATGTTAGATTTCATAATTTATCTGAAACTGATTTCCTTTAAAAAATTGAAATTGCCTAAACATGAATATTTGTGTTCTTTAAAACATTTTTGTAACTCGAAGGTATGTCTAGGATAGCGTTTGTGAATATAAGGGCTGAATTAGGACTTTGGGGACACAAATACTGTACGTAATACCGCACGTAAATATGGTACGCGTACACCGTGTGCAGGTAAATATCGAGTTATAAAATGGGTAACATTTGATATGATCTACAATTTGATTTAACCGTGGTTGGTCTTGAAACCCATTACCCACGGATATGGGATCACTGCTGTATAACTGCAAATCTGAATATGAGAGTTATCTAAAAGATAATTGGTCCTTAAAAAGTAAATAAATAAATAACTTGATAAAATAAGCATTCACATTAATTCTTTTTTCCCAACAGCAGTTCTATTTCATTCTGACACAAATTAATCTACATTACAGATTCAAAAGAGATAACGGAAAGTGTCCTTTACATGTTGGAAGAAGAAGATGGAAGTTTTTTTTTTTGTTTTTGTTTTTTGTTTTCCACCCCCACAGCATATTGTATTTTATTTGTTTGCTGAATTTTATTTCAATCGAAATTGACTTAAGCTGAAATCAAAGACCTATCTAATTTCATCCGGAAGCAACAACAAGAAGAAATATAGCCAATTAATTTCCTAAATAGCTAGTCTAGGTCAAATGAGATCAACGCACTCATTAGGCCAAATGTCAAGCAATTTTTCGATTTGAATTCAAAGCTGGTATTAGAAAACAAATTCAAAATATTTTGTTCCAATGATATATACTGAAATAATTACTGTTTAAGAATTTAGTTTAATGTTATGCAAGGTCAGGAAGATAAAATGCAAGCTATGTTGTAGAGTACTATGCGTATGGAAAACTTTCTAAGGGAAATTCGGCACTATTATGCTAAAAATTACAAAAATCAACCATGCGCGTTTACCTAGAGTCGAAACCGGGACAAAGTTCCAGTATTCAGCGGTCTTAACCATTTGGCCACTTCAGAGAGTCTAAAAGACTCATGTGAACTTTAGCGGAATGAGTAATTTGTTATACAATTGACAAAGTTTCACTTTAATTTGATGCTATAAGAAATTAAACAGGTTAATGTATTTTAAGATACATATCAAAAGTCAAACAACTGTCTTCTTTAGCATGGTCTGTCTTTTTTAGCAGCAAGATATTGAACTTTATTTAGTTAACTAAGTATACTGCTCTTTGTCTACAACACCTTCTCCGAAGGTATGTCAATAAGTGAGGGTTGACTGCATATGCCTTTGAGAGCACGTTCGAATCCCAGACAAGGAACAAACATTTGTGACTGTTATGTCTTTATGAAATGGGGGGTACCAAACTATGTCTATTGGAAAATCCTTTCGAGTAGTTCGTAGCAGCTGTGAAGAGACCAATCAGATCCATGTGATGTCAAAATATCATCCGAAACATCATAGCTCGGATAGCATTGTAGGTGGCATTACGTTTTTCGAAGTAGAAAATGGAAAAAACCAAATGTACGAGGACGAGACTATCGGGAATTCGGGAACTTTCGCGAGGCGCAGACTCTTGTGAAACTGCTTTATTACCTACAATTAATGGTTTAAAAAAGATAAAGCATTAATCATAATTATCGAATTCATGCAGCAAAAACGATAAACTCATAGGAAGAAAAAGGTTTAATGATGCTAAAAAAAATTTGAAAGGTAAACTAATTTAGACACAATAACACGCTGAACAAATACTAATTCAGAAGTCAAAGAACAAAAATCAGCGTTATATTTTCAAATTTTCACAGGACTAGTTTCGATGGTTTTACCGAACCACCATTCTCAGCTGGAAAAGAGCTTTGTATCCTCAGCTGCTTTTGTAGATGAGGATGGTGGTTCGGCAAAACCATCGAAACTAGTCCTGTGAAAATTTGAAAATATAACGCTGATTTTTGTTGTTTGACTTCTGAATTAGGCAAACTAATGATAACCATTTTTAACTCGATGTCCTAATTCCGTCGCCATTTGCTGATCGAAAATTCATAATTCTTATTAATTCATAATTGTTGAATCTAATTCTTTATTCTATTCCATAAGAGCAAGGTATTTTCAAGTCCGGCCACTCGGAAGATTTCATGAAATGTTATAAAAATACTGGCATGTTTATGAAAATAAGCAACTGGGCGCCAAGATTGGAGCCTTTACGTGAGTATCCACGCTTAATAAGGACTGCTTTCTTCATGATACCGAACTTCATAAGGTGCCGGAATACTTGTGTCCTCTTATGTAAAAGCATTGTTCCATCTTAATGAGCAGCGGTCAACTTCGAAAAAAAATGGCAGCACTTTTGTGCAAGTTGGTTCGCCAAGATTAAGATCTTCGCTTGGGTTTACCGGCAGGTTTATCAGGGTTGCTTTCCTCACGATACTGAGGTTGATAATACTGCCGAAACCTTTGTGGCTTTATGCCATGGCACCATTCGTTTTGATGAAATATAAATAACCGGAAAAAAGGTGTCAACACGTTTTTTTTTCAAGTTGCCCGCTTCAATCAAACCAACTCAAGCCGCTCTTGAAGTACGCCCTCGCATGGATTGGATCATGCAGTTACTGGCTGGACTTGCTAAATCTTTAACCAGGACAGAATGGGCAAATGAGATAATTTATTGAAAGCTGAGGGTTTCAGATTACCGGCATGATATACTGACAACTACATCATAAGAACTCACGTGAGAAGTGTTTTTAATTCCTTACATTTTCCTCATTTAAAAAGAGATCTGAGGGAAGGAGAGCGACTTGCTGTTAACTAACTCAAATTGATTTTATTGCCCACCACACTTTTGTTCTGGTGGTAATGTAAAGATATTAGGACCTTATTGGGAAGTAAAAGATCTTGAGAAATTCGACTGACATCGTGAAGCAGTTCCCGATCTTTAAATTAACAAACCGTTGAACTAACAACTATACTACAGATACGCACGGGAAACGGTGTTTTCTTCCTTTTAAAATAAAAATTATCGGAGGGGGGGGGAATCCTAATTTGAGACATGATTCTCCGGGATTCTTTTTTGTATCAAGAAATCAGACTTTCAAAAATCAGAAATGTCTTCAAATACGTGTCATTTAAAAGCAAAAGTACTTAACTGCTTTTTTATCGTGTCTAATTAACCTTATATCTTACAGCAATTGGAGGACATAGGAGATTATATTTGCTCTTAATCACTTACAAAAATAGAAACATTAACTTTCTTCACTTACGTAACTTCTCGCAATGTAAGTTGTATAAAGAAGATACAAAAAGTAACTCAAGCCCCCCGAATTAGAATGGGAACAATAAAGTTTGATTTTTATTTCCTTGTTTTTTGGCAACAAAAACTTCATGAACTAAGAAAGTACACTTTTTTTTTTTTCCCATGCAAAATCAGATTTCTGCTTTTACAAGTATCTAGACAACTTTAGATGAACTAATGGTCTTTCTTTTCCTCGTTCCCAACATATAACACTTAAACGAGCTCAGCAGTTTTGAAATAAACACAATGTTTCAGAAGTAGATTGGATTTCTAAAGGGATCTTATGTTTCCGACAGACTTTTATTTTTTCTTTCAAAAATCAGGTGGAAAAAAAAAAGTTATTCAGCACTTCAAAGGGGTGAGTTTTTTCACCTTTTCTCGGCCGGTTTTTACAATTTGTACTTTGAAATATACTTATGAAAGACATGCTATTCCGTTTATTTCATGATTTACAAGTATAACTTGCATTCTAATTAACTCGATAATATAGGAAATGGCATACTTTTGTTTTGTTTGTTAATGATTGAAATATCAAAGAATGAATGCACAACTAACTATTTGAGTCTAGAACGGGGAGGTTAGTGCAGAATGTGTCCATCATTATATAAGGTATTTTCTTCCGCCTTCCAGCATGCTCTCGTGGTATAAAGGTAGCAAATTCGGCGCATATTCGAGAGGTTCAGTTCGAGGCCCAGCGAAAGCATTGCACATTTTTCACGTCTCCTGCTTCCAAATAATAATAATAATGACTGTATAGTGGCGCCCCAACTAAGAGGTGGTGGACAATAATTCGTCACCACCAGCAGTTGGCAACTAGGTCCCCTAATTACCAGTCGTCCTTTAAAAGGGGGAGTATATAAAGTAGCATGCTTTTGTAATGTAACAAGACCCAAAGGATTTCGAGTTAGATGAAAATCTGAAGAAACTGATTTGCAAATTTATGGAATTTGCGGGAAAATATAAAAGACTGCAGTTCCCCCACAGGACAAAGTTTTGCTCGCCCTGGAAATCGTTGAAGAAATGTTCAAAGCGGACTTATAATTTTGTTCACTGTCATGTATGATGACTAAAGCTGGCTCGTATACACGAAAACATCCATGCAGTCAGCCCATTTGCGGCATTCGAACCTCGGACCAAACTACCAGAGTTCAGCGACTTTACCGCTCGGCCGCTGGTGGGCCCGTTCCTTTGGGATTCCCTTATGTTCTCGATAACTTTTCATTTTGGGGAATTAAAACGTCTATTACTGGAACATATTATAATTGCCTTAAATTTATTTATTAATATGATAAATCTATAATATTTCGTGAAGACAAAAAAAGAAATTAGCTATCTCAATTTGTAATTGTACTAATGAAGTTCATGAATGACCCACATTCATAGCATAGTAACATAATTTTATTTCTTTACATTTTTACAATCAAGTCAAAAAGTCTTCATAATGCATAGCTAAATAATGAGAAGAGAAACACAGTAAAAATTAAATAATGAGAAGAGAAACACAGTAAAAATTAAATAATGAGAAGAGAAACACAGTAAAAATTAAATAATGAGAAGAGAAACACAGTAAAAATTAAATAATGAGAAGAGAAACACAGTAAAAATTAAATAATGAGAAGAGAAACACAGTAAAAATTAAATAATGAGAAGAGAAACACAGTAAAAATTAAATAATGAGAAGAGAAACACAGTAAAAATTAAATAATGAGAAGAGAAACACAGTAAAAATTAAATAATGAGAAGAGAAACACAGTAAAAATTAAATAATGAGAAGAGAAACACAGTAAAAATTAAATAATGAGAAGAGAAACACAGTAAAAATTAAATAATGAGAAGAGAAACACAGTAAAAATTAAATAATGAGAAGAGAAACACAGTAAAAATTAAATAATGAGAAGAGAAACACAGTAAAAATTAAATAATGAGAAGAGAAACACAGTAAAAATTAAATAATGAGAAGAGAAACACAGTAAAAATTAAATAATGAGAAGAGAAACACAGTAAAAATTAAATAATGAGAAGAGAAACACAGTAAAAATTAAATAATGAGAAGAGAAACACAGTAAAAATTAAATAATGAGAAGAGAAACACAGTAAAAATTAAATAATGAGAAGAGAAACACAGTAAAAATTAAAATTAAAATTAGCAAAGCAACAACCTTGTGTTTGGCGTAAGTTTTAGTCAAGACTCTATCGATTTCAAGGGAAACAAGTACAAGTCCCTCTTCATCAGGAGTAAAGAAATCTTTACTCCTGATGAAGAGGGCCTTGTGTTGAAGTAACCTGAGTGGATCCCAAATCAACGAAGGGAGAGACACGATTGTATTTATACCGAAAAGAAATAATGCTTATGAGAAAGTAGCGGCATCTATCAGAAGAAAATAGTAATAAAAATGAAAATTTCAGTTGCAAAATTTTAAAAGCGTTAGGAAGGATTGCATTATTCCGTGTTTATTGATAAACCGTTTAGGAAATTTTCATCTTGCCATCAGAGAAGATTGGTTTGAGATATATCGGCGAAACTAAACGAGTGTTAGAATTTCGCATCAAGGAATACGAATCTTATGTCGAAAAGGCGGAATTAACAAGTTTTCGATAGCTAATCATAGTTGGAAATTTGATCGTATTTTTTTCTTTCAGTCTGCACAAAATATCGCAAAAGCTTCAACCATTGAAGAATGAATTTTCTTGAAGTTTTTCACATTCACAAAGATTTATCTTGTTTTGTTAAGGACATTAAATCCAATTCAGTCTTCCTAATGCTTTCAAAATTCTTTTAACGCAATATTTCATTTTTCGTTACTATTTCTGACAAGAGATGACGCTAACGTTTTGCTTGCATTAATCCTTTTGGGTATAAATACAACCATAGATTTTCTTTCGTTGCCTTTAACCGCGTCTGGCATGAGGGGCTCGTCTTCAAGCTTATCAACTTGGGACTTCCTAGAGAACTCATTCTTCTGATCTTCTCCTTTTTGCAGAACCGCACTTTCTTCGTCGCTCAAGGAAATGAAAAATCAAATTCAAGACCTATAAGATCCAGCGTCCCACAAGGAAGTATTCTCGGTCCAGTACTATATCTTTTCTACATATCAGATTTTCCTCACCCTGGTTTGGACAATTACTCTCTGTTAGCATGTTATGCCGACGATACGGCGATTGCAATTAAATCCATCCAAGCTAATCATGCAATAGACAAAATGCAAAATTACCTCTATGCCGCAGGAGACTGGTGCACAAATTGGCGCTTAAAAATCAATGCTAGCAAGTCACAACTTTTAATTCTTAGCAAAACTAAGAAAAACATTGCTTTTAAAGATCTCTACGTTTTTCAGGAAGCTGTTCCTCTGGTCACAAAGGCCAAATACTTAGGAATTATTTTGAACCAAAGGCTCACATGGTCTAATCACATTAATAGTGTCAAGAGCAAAGCCATGGGCATAATATGCAGATTTCTCCCGGTCATTGGAAAATATTCAAATCTTAGCTTGCGTACCAAAAAACATATATATACCACTTGCATTCGACCGATACTTTGTTATGCTGCTCCTGCTTGGAACACGGTCACTCAAACTCAACTGCATCAATTACAAGTAGTGCAAAACAAATTTCTGCGCATTATTACTGATTCACACTATCTTATCCGCAATAAACTTTTACACAGAGACTTAAAACTTGAGACGATTCCAGATTAAATCAGAAGATCTAATGAAAAATTCTTCAACAAGGCTGTGCAATGTGACTTTGTTAATTACTCCCAAGTCTTTAATTATGAAATTATCTTCGAAGATAGATGCGTCAGACCACTTGCAGCTCACACCTTCATGGGAGGAGACGACAACTTTTTCACTTAGATCCTCAATCGGTAGCTATTTATACTTCCAATGCATTTGATTTTGATTGAAGTTCTTCTGTAGCTTCGTTGAATAGTTGTATTTAAATTGTGTTGTATAGTTGTTTTGTATTGTGTTGTATTTAGCACTACTGACTGAGGTTGTTTTATTGTATTTGAATTTGTCATTGGAACTATTGCTGTAGTGTATCTTCTCATATTGTTGTCATTGATTTATCTTTTCTTGGGTCCTCCTTGAAAGCTATGATCGCTCGTCACGTATTGCGAACTTGTCCGATTGGATTGTCTTGTTCCTTTTGGTACTTCTCTTCTTCCCCTTATCTCATCTGAGATTCTCCGTCATCTGAGATTCTCCGTTATCTCATCTGAGATTTTCTCCATGTCCGGATTTCTTTATGTCAAGTGCCCTTGGGCTTTAATTCTGGAACCGGCGACATTGTTCTTCGCAATAGCTCGGTCAAGTATAGAATCTAAGTCTTTCGTTGCATATTTCTTTGCTGCTAGTGAAGAAAGGTCTCTAATTGTTTGCCCTCGAAATCGATTGGGTCTTGACTAAAATCTACGCCAAATTCACGATAGTTTCTTTGCTAATTTAAGCCAAATAATGATTTAATTAGACATTGAATTAATTTCCATATATAATTAAATTAGTTTTACCGTATATAATTTACAATATATAGTAAATTTACCATACATAATTAAACTAGAATAATTACCATATATACTTAAATTAACTAAGGGACGTAATATACATTGGGGAAATTAAGAAATCTTTAAAATTTCGCCCTAAGAAACATAAGGCATGCATTAGAAAAAATATACAAATCTTCTGTTTACCACCATTGTTGGTAAAAAAAATAACGTTTTCCTTTTATCTGCAACTAAAATTATTTAAAAAACATTTCCGTTGGTGAATCGGATTTTTTCTAGAGGCCTTTCAGATCCATAAAAATCTTCCAGTTCCACTTAACAATCCAAATTCTAATCCATCTTTACCCTCAGCTGTTAAGGAAATTATTTGTTTGTTATTTTCTCTTTTTGTCAATAGATGGCACCAGTACCTTTACTCATTTCTTTATGGAAATTTATTAAATTTCCTTGTCTATTGTTATCGCGTGAGCACAGGCTTCTCCTTCGTCATTTTTGTTCCAACAATTGAAGAAGGTTCTGTATTTAAACTTCAAAACTAACCCTGGAAATTTATGAAAATTGCACTGATTCTTTCTGCCTTAGCATCTTCATTAATCGCTTTCTGTATTTTTTCTATTACTGCAACGATTCACAAAACAGAAACTTGATTCTAGATTATCGAATCAGGTTGTCAGTTTATTCCAATGAATAAAAATAAACGAAATTAATAAGTTTGAAACAAAATTCTAACCAAACGTACCATTTCCTTAAAAGCTATAAATTTTAGTTTTAATTGTAATAATGCATTGTAAAAGATATTTAAATTCTTACAGGCTTTTTTATATACCTTCCTTTTTGCTCTTCAGTTTTACTAATAGATAACCACACAGTCCTTACATTTATTTATGTATGATTTAATTCACTTTTTAAGCAATTATAAATGACATAACGACGAAAAATATTTTTTCCTCCTTGAAAAGAAAAATCTGTATCAAATTTTCTCAAACATATTAAACTTAATGACTTTTTATATAAAAATAAGATACAGTTAATTCTTTTTTATTCATAACAAATATAAATGGAGTATATAAATATATATATATATATAAATAATAATATATAATATATATATATATATATAAGTATAACAAACATAAAATTTCGCAAAATCAGGCATGAATTTATACAATATTTTATTAATTTAACACAAGAGTAATTTATTTTGAATTAGAAAGGCAAGTTTATTTTACAACTGAAACATGTGCAAATACTTAATACTCAAAATAAGAAAATGTGATCCACTGCTCGAAAATCTTTACCACAATTTAAAAACACCAACCTTTGATGCTTTCGGTTCTTTTCATTTATTGGCCTACAGATTGCCAGATGGTTAAAAACAGCTGCATATTAATAGTACGACTCAGGTTCGAATGCCTGCGAACGGGCTGGCTAATTCGGTTTTCCCCATATGTAACGCGAATATGAACCAGTTCCCTTTAAATATCCTCTATGAATGTATCTATGTCCTTATTCAAGTTAAAGTTGAAGTTGCTTTCATGACATATACGACTACTTCCATAAAATGTTTTTAAGAATTTAGCTGAGTCGGAATGGCTTTATTTTGACTTGAAAATTAAGTACATACTAAATATGTTATGTAACTTAGCTCATTTATCTGACCGTAACAACAGAACAAATCTAAGAATTTTAAATATTTAATTTAGCCAAGAGAGTAGGATTGGATCTCTTGTTGGCGTAGGCCTTGGGCATCTTATAGGTGATAGGAAGACTTTGGCCAGTTCCGTCCCAATTTTGGAAGAGAGTCTTTCCGAGGACAGGTCAAGAGTCTCTCGAGGTCAGTAGACAGATATAATTATTTTCTTCCCAATTCCGACATCACTTACAGAAAGGGAAGAAAAGAAAACAGAAAGGGAGCAGTTGCTTTTGAGCAGATTAGAAGTCGCTGTCGTCATACAAGTACACGTAGAAGCTAGGCCAGTAGCTCTGTAGTACCACAGGTAATTGAGGTATTGATGAAACTGGCTAATTGTTAAAATCCCACCCCAATTCTGAGGGAGAAATTTCAGAGGGCGGTCTCCAAACTCCTCTTTCCCCGCGACCAACTTCTCAAGAAGACTTTAGGCTCAATGGGTATTTTGAGCGTCCCCTTACCGCACGGACCCTATACGCTTACAAATATCCATGCCTTTTCCGGAATTCGAACCCGGATTTACCGGTATGGCAGTCAACGTCACTAACCACTATTTTGACTGGACGACAGTGACTTCAGACAGTTCACGAGTACTAGAACTCCCGACGTGGCAAAAGTCATACAGCACTGAATCCTCTAACACCAGAAAGAGTCTAAAAAGATCATCTAGTGGTCGTACAGCCCAAGTTAGACTTGACACTACCATTACGAGTCCCTGCCGCCCCTGAACGCACACCGAACACAACGGTGGTTTTAACCCTGTGAAGGCAGCTTAACAGCCCTATACTGTTCACTCCTAACGTACGGCAGAGCGAGTGACCAGCTCGGGAGGTGAGGCAAGAGTAACTCTTGTAGTATAGTAACCTTGGGGTCTTCAGTTACTCTTCCCCCATGCATTTTAAGTGCCCTCATGCCGCATAGACAACATACACTTACAAACATTTAGGTCTTCTCTGGAACTCGAACCGGAAGTGAGCGATACGACAGCCAGCAACGTTCCGACAAGGGTGGTATATACTCGTACTAAATATTTTACTGAGTGACAAAATAAGCATCTAAGAACAAAAATGCAGTGCCCTTATTTCCTTTAAAAGTAAGATAGCTACGTTTAGTAAGGTTTAGTAAAAATTTTAAATAAATGTTCAAAACTTGGGTAACGGCTTTTAAAAGAACAGAAATATTTTAAGTAATCTTTTCCCGATTCATTCTTAGCATCAAGATGTTTTCTAAATTAACTTTTAAGAAATGCATCATTAAAGAAAACTGCTAATTTCTTAGCGCAATATGCGCGTATTCTCAGAAAATTGGTTGTCTGGTTTTAAAATATTAATATTTTGAGAAATTTTATTTAATTCAAAGCAATTTGTTTTCAAAACATTAATACAAACTACGATTTACATTTAGGTGCACTTACTTTGCAAGACGTAGTAACATCGCCTGTAGCTACATGATTCCGAGTTCTTATTAGACATACGATAGCGTTTTTACCTCCACCCTTGTCATCTTACATTATAATGCCACGCTTTTCATTTACCAACATAAAAGATCCATTAACAAGACCACAAAACCGTAGCAGAATATCGTGTAACATCATCCTGTATAGTCGGCTAACTTGCAGAGCTCACACTCAGAAGCGGAAGCGAACTAATGCATCTTTTCAAATCAGTTTCAATGGATTTCTTTAAAGGCGTGTAACTAAAAACTCCCATCTTTTTTAAATAGAATTTGGTTAGAGAAATTCCCATTTGCTCTAAATTTGCTTTGAAATCACAACAGCGATGCAATTTTCCTGATTACACATTTTAATTTATTTTTAACTCTCCTTGGGCAGGCTTCCTCCTTTTCTTCCAATTCTGGTTTTCTGAAACAAAAAACAAAAATAAATCGACAATCGTTTCGTTTTCTAAAAAAAGTTTAAAATTTAAACTATTATTATTCAGAAATTCTAAAATTTAACTCTCGTAATTTTAACCCTGCACTATTTTTAAAATACAATTTTCCATTTATATACGAAGAGAGAAGTTCTGCAGTTCAAAGCTTCAATAAAATTCATTCTTTTATAGTCTCCTAAAATATTTATACGTTTCGAAAGAGAAATAATACGGATCTCTCTGCATCGGCGAATAAAAATATTCCGTGTCTAATGATATATCTTTTCAAAATCTGAAAGTTCTGCTAATGTTAAGAGTTTTTATAATCATAACAAACATAATAATCAATTTTCTTAATTCAGTCACGTAAATAGTGTAATTTGCTCCTCAGAGAATAATAAGCCATTTTAGCAAAAATTTTCGTTTCTATTAAATTTTTAGGTATATTTAAATTACATTTAATAAATCTCGTTTCATTTAAAATTTATTAAAATTGGTATTATTATATTATTGAATTGGTAATTAAATTTATGTATATATATTACAGTACCACAAAATTTTTATTTAAAAACATAATTATTCATTTGGTTTATATTTTCAGGTTTTTTAGGTTTTCATTTCAAACTTTTTTTATTTTTATATTGTATGGAGTATTTTGAAATTTATTGGCACTGAATTTCACTTTTTTGGGTCTTTGTATAAAATAGGTTCTAAATTTCCTATTTTTTATCTTTACTGATCATATATTACGCATACATACACACACACACATATATATATATTATGTATATTATTCAGACAAAAAGTATGAAAGAAAATTATTAACATCAATTTGACAATAGTTTAATTGGCAGTTTATACCCCATTTTAGTTGGCTGTCTCCCTTGAATTGTTTATAACAACTTTCTGGATTGCGTCTTTCCAAATTAATCAGTTTCACATTTCTTAGGTAGTCTTGCTGCACTGAAGATGCCTCTCATCCAATCAGATTAAAGAAAATTTTTAATATAAATTTCGTTGCTACTATTACTCAGACCTTTCTTCTATTTGGCCTTTCTGTTGTTTAGACGTGCCGCTTAACCTCTGCTAGCTGTTGTCTATTGTTTTAAGAATATAAGCTGTATTAAATTGTGGGATACATACCGCATCCACAATAAATCATGTGTAATGGAAAAGAATAGGTGTCTTCCTTTTTCCGAGGTTCCTGTTTTCGCGGTTCTCAAAATCATTCCTGTTTCCGCGAAATCATGAATCTTTATTACCCCCTTCCTAAAGGGGTTACATAATGGGGGCGGAGTGAACCGATGGCCTCTCCCTAAAGGTAGGAAAGCAAAAATTTTTTTAGTTAAAAAAGAAGAATTTTTAAAAGAAATAATTGAAAAATATTTACGATCTCAGATCTTTGCATGAATTAAGATAATATTGTATTTAAAAGGAGAGGGAGACTCTGCAATGATTTTGGCAATGAACTAAAAGAACTCTGCAATGATTTTGGCAATGAACTGAAAGATCGTTTCCTAAAGTAAAAAACAATATTCTTCTAAAATTCTGCATAAAGGTTAGTTACAATAAAATCTTTCAGAATAAATATTCGTTCTAAAACGACGTTCTTTCTTATAAAAAAACTTCCTTGGTATAAATTGCGCTTTTGCAGCTTTTGATTCTTTCATTTATGCAAATCCAATAAACTACATTTTCCTTATTTTTATTCTGAAGTCGATACTGATAACCTTTATAAAGGGCTAAGGGTTTTTTCTTTTAGTTCCAGTAATGTATAAAACATTCATATTGATTAATATAAGATGTGGAAATAACAGCTAATATTGTAGCAGAATTACAAATGGAATGAAACTTAAGATTTCAAGAGGAGCCTAAACTAAGACGCGTCTTCAATCTAACGAAGACTAACATATTCACAAAGAAACTGCCCAGCTCTTCTTAAAGAATCATCATGACATCTCCTGAGGAGCTGTGAGAGGGGTACTGTACTCTCCGATCGATTCCGCGGGAACAGGAAGAATTTTGAAAAAAGCGGAAAGAGAACTAATTAAAAAGAATATGTATCCTGTAAATTAGTTATCAAGGAATAAAATTAAATGTAAAAAAGACCCGTCTGTCTTCAAGTACTGTATCATTTCTTTATCTACGCAAATTTCCAAGTTATTATATAAAAAATCTATTGCAACTATCCCCGAAACACACCATTTATATATATATATGTTGTATGATCTTAAATTCACTTAGTGCGAAATCGAGTTATTCTGCTACTTGCGCATATATATATATATATATATGCATGTATAGAGACAGAGAGAGATACACAAACCAGTTATTTACCTTAGAATGTACTCGACGAACGCACTCTTCCCTTTAGGTAGATAGCCCTCATATGTATCAAGTAACTAAAGTCAAGTGAGTTTTCGTGTCATCATGTGATATTTCTTTTCTTAGTAAAGGAGGAGGGAAAAAAAAAAAAAAAAAAAAAAAAAAAAAAAAAAAAAAAACACCAGTCTTTTTTTCTTTTTTTAGTAAAGTGTTTTCCAAGAAAAATGTCCATTGTTTAAGATTTTAAAATCAATGATTAATGAATGATTCATTTTAAATTAATTCATTTAAAATTTTAAAATGAAATAAAATAAAAACTATTTCAGAAGCAAACTTTTCATGTTTTTTGAAGCACAGTTTATGATATTATGTTTTGAATAAAAAACCCTTCAAGTGGGCACTTGAACGGCACCTGCACTTAAAAAACACGAGAGAATTCGTTTAACACTACTTTAGATAAATGTACCAAATAACTCGGGCTTAACGTCACGAATGCAGCGTTCGATGCTCATTCGTACTAACGCTTTTTTTTTTTTTTTTTTTTTTTGTTTAAATTTTAAAAGCAGCATAGCAGTATGCGTTTAAAATTACCGATGTAGCGTTAAAGTGTTGGTATACACTTTTTTTTCTCCAGTCGTTTCTCAGTTCATCATATCAATGCTCAAATTCTTACTAAGATGGCTTTGCAAAACATTTATCTTTTTATTATTATCATTTTTGCGTTTACTTTATTTGTTAAATATCGCCTTCTTGGCACTTATGCCACAAAAAATTCCATTCAACAGCAAAATCTAGAAATATTTAAAAACAGCATATCTTTAGAATTTCCGACAGACGGTCTCGCGCGCTGGAGATGATTTTTTTTTTTTCGCGTACAGTGTTGCCGAATTTACTAAAGTGTAATTCAACTATTGGGGTTAGACATTATTGCCATATATTGAGCAGACAGTTACTTAATTTTTGCCATTTCCTGTATTATTATTATTACTATTAAATCAAATAATTAAATAGAGTAGAAAACCCAGGAATTCTACTGTTTTCCTACTGCAATAATTTCCTTTTAAAACATAATGGACTCAATAATATCGCCGAAAATGATGAATGTGAAAAGTATATTTATTAAGTAAATCTAAGAAGGTTTAGCTAGAAGGGAAAAAATCTGAAAGTTACATCTTTTTCTCAAGAAATATTTCAGTTACTTCCTCAACTGAGTTTTCTTCCATATTAAATATTTCTATTAGTTTTATATCATCTCCAAGGTTGATAAATGTGAAATGGTCTGTAAAACCACAAAGCTCATTTTGGAGCAAAGCAAGCCTTCCATCATCTACGAAACAGTATAATTTTACAAAGATTGTTGTTCAAAATTTCATATGGAATAATCTCCCGAACAGAACGCCAACGCAGTTGCTGTCATCGCTGGAAAAATGAAGCGCCTATTTCTACAAATACAGAGGAGTGAGAACAGCAATTCTGAAGCGATATATCACGGTTGCAGAAATACGTCTATCGGAAACACACACCCATTCGGAGTCATGATGGACGACCCTGGAACTCTTGCCCTCCAGCCAACTCCACCCTCTCGACCAGGCCACATTTATTTGGCGATCTGATATTCTTGCATCGGAAAGGATTTTATTGGGATTGCATTACTATTTCTTTGTTTTTGTAAAAAAGGATTTTGAAGTTTGATATATATGAGTTGTATTTAAAGACTGTACGTTTCAAAAGCCCTATTAATTGGACTATCGATATTTTAGTATGCCCGATTTTATTTTCCAGAAAACTGATATGTTTAAGAAGTAAATAGCCCTTGCCTTCCTTTGGAAGCCTACTGCGATATCGAAGAGCCCAGGCTCGAATCCCGAAGGAGGCATAGATGTTTGTCTTAGGGGACTCTAAATACTCTTAAGCGAGCTGAACGTCCTTTCGTGTGGTTAGGTAGTAGGAGAGAGGGATGGGAGATCCCAGAACATCCCCCCCGGTTCTATCCTTCAAAACTGGGGCGGAGATAGAAGTCCTGCCTCCTTAAGGCTCTGGCAACCATTCCATGAAATTCATAGACAAGACAACAACAAAAGATAGGCCAAGCCTTTAGAATGTCAAGGAAAGTTCACACAAGTGGCTTGTTCAGTGAAATTTTGTGAAAGAATAACAATCTAACACTTTTATCTTCTTGGTCTACGTATGAAATTAGGAACTTGTCTGAAGTTTTGAAGAAGAGAGGCAAAAATATTCTAACTGTTGTCAGCCTTAAAGATGTCCGTATATTAAACTAATTGTTATCCTTCAAATTATTATCCAAAGATGCTTTATTTGGACTATAACTTCAAAGAAACTGAAAGACAAAGGAAGATAAAGATTAATTTTATCAAACCTAAATTTTTTATTCTTCTATTATCATTATTGTACAGTGTAACATCAGAAGGACAATAGTAATGCAAAACAAGAAAATCTACATATAATAAAAGAAAGAGTCTGTGTGTCTTTTTCGTTCGTGCTGCGCGTAAGCTAATACACCAGAGCTACGAAATTTGGTATATAGGTGCATCTAGACAAGAGCCAGTGAACTTCGAAGTGATTTTTTTCAGAATTCTAATCAGTTTTTTTAATTTCATCTTTTTGATTTTATCGCATCATTTTGAATACTTTCATTCTTTGTGGTTTGGGCAACAGTTTTTCATTCAATTGTATACTGGACTGTTGACTGTTGAAAATCAGCACTGTTGCCACTTAGAAAAATGAGGGCGATAATTGTGTACAGTTTTTAAATTAAACGTTTCTCTTGGATACTGGACGTTTGTTGAGAGAAGGCAACGGGAAGTTGGTTAATTTATTTATTAGGATAATTAATATTTGTATTAAGGGATATTGCTTATTTCATTGTAATTTTGCTATATGTAATAATTTTTAAAAAAATATATTTATTTATTTATTTATTTATTTATTCTTATGAAGTTATTTTGCAGAGTAAAATTCTGCACAGTTTTTAAATTTAACGTTTGATGTTCCCTTCAGGCATTTTTCCGGTACATTTAAAAGCCAGACGAAGGCTGGCCGCGTAGCCTCTAGTATATAATATTTTAACAAGAAGGTTAAATTAATTGATTAAGGCAAAGCAACACGAGAGCTGTCTGCCTACGGGAGAGAAGCATTTATGGAGGATTTTTAAAAGAAACTGATTTGTAAACACGTTACAGACGTTGAAAACTGGAAAAACTCCCATGCGGCCAACTTATTCTCTGGAATTCGAACTATTATGTCGGACACCAGCGTTCAGCGACTTTAACGCTCCACCGCTGTTCGGTCTTCGTCGAAAAAGACAGGAAAGTTGTTTTGTTCCAATTTCTAAGTTTTTTTTTTTTTTTTTTTTTTTTTTTGTTTTTGTTTTTTGTTATTACTAGCTTCATTTTTTTTTTAAATTCTACAGCTCATTACCCTTAATAGAAAGTTTCTCACTGATCAACGAAGTTATAAACAGTTAACAGTTTTGAGACAAATTTTCATAGAGGTCAATAACATGATTTTTATGGGAATTATAAACGCATGAATGATTAATATGAATTTCATAGGGAACCAGAATCATTAGCTACAATGACTAATGATGAAAAATGAAAGAATCTTTACTTTAACCATTAAAGAAGATTAAGAATATTTTTGTAATTTTTAGCTCTTCGTCAGGCTAGATTGAATAATTCAAATTGCGGCAAAGCGGTGGAAGACTCTCTGCGTATGGGAAGATGTGTCTTTTTGGAAGACATTTCAAGAAAAATTTGTCCCAGATACTCCCTATTTAACTTTCACTTTACAATATATACCCCATTTCACATTGAAAATATACTCCGTGTGTAAATTTCATGTTACACATGGAGTGTGTGTTATGTCGAAGCTTTTTAATTAAAAAGATACTTAAATAGCCACATTTTCTTTTTATCTATCCTGAATTTAAGTAACGCAGTCGTGACGTAATCTTGACGTAATTCTTAAATTTTAATCTATATTTATGCTACACCAGGTATGTTTTTCAGAAGCACATTTTGAGGAAGAGAGGGAACGTTATTTTATAATCTGAGCAACATGTCTGTAATTATCTAGTCAACTGTTAATGCGTTGTTTCACTTTTCATTCCAATCTGTTGCCATTCAGCGAAATGTAAAATATTTATCTTTCGCATTTAATCTCTCTGTTATTGATTAAAAAGTTAACTAATTTAAAAACAATAAAAGCAGTTAAGATTTTTTTAAACTTTTTAACCTGATTGATTGAAATAAAAATGCATTTATTTATTTCTCTTTATATTTATTTATTTCTGCTGAAACAAGTGATTTTAAAAGTCATTCCTGTTGAAGGATTTTTGAAAAAATGTTTCATAATGTAAAATCTAAAAAATAATTTTATATGTAACAATTTGAAAATAATTTAATAAGTAATTTAATCATTAAGTAATGCAAATAACTCGGATATTTGACGCTGTAGAAAAATATGCGCCAAGCAGTTTCTTTTGGAAATACGCCGATGTGAAACTTTCAAATAGAAGACATGATTTCGTCTCTAGCTCAATTTGGCCAAAGTAAATTTTCTGAAACATAAAAAATGTATACACTTACGTAATTTCCTGTCTGCCATGAAATCGGCAGATATCTCTCTAAACTTGCACCAAGCATTCCACCGGAAATTAGAAACAGCAGATGTGTAATTAGTTCAACTGTTAATAATTAACAGACACAAGTTAATGGATATAGCATAAAAAGCTTAAATAAATATGAGGCTAGATTTACACCAGTCATTTCGGTGACAGTTTGGATTAAAAAGATCCTTTTGTCTAATTACTTCTACTACTATTAATTACTTCAGTAACTAACTTCTTACTACTATTAACTACTTCAGTAAACAAGAACAAAATAGAATAACACACTTTTAAAACTTTTGCTGAAAATATTTACTTTCAAAACCAGGAACACTTTTATGAGAAAAAGAACAGCACATTTAATTTAACGATGGCTAATAGGCAATGCTGGAGCACATATCTTTTTTTTGGATAATTGTTTAGCTCTTGGAACGGAAAATATCCATTAATTTTTTAACTATGTTATTCTCAAATAATAACATTAGTTTGTAAACGATTTAGAGGAATATATCATTGTTTTCAATGACCAACATCACACAACTCGCCAAATCACGTTTAACATCGCCAAGATATGTCCTGAAGAGATCAACCAAAATAAATGTAACGCCTAGAGGTACGCGGGCAGCATGGGGCCAGGTAACAGGGCAATAGCGCACCGAGCCCCCCAAAATTACCTCTGTCGAACCCCTTAATGACGGGGTGGAGTACGTCGAGCTGTCAGACCCTGATCTCTGAGATAGTCTGAATGCTTTCTAAGCAACGCCGACTGTGTTTGCTTAAGCATTAATCTCCAGGAAAGTCTGTAACGGGAGTGGAACAAGAAGAAGAAAATCTCTGAAGGGAGGAGCAGATGAAATATATTTTCCGAACTGCCTATTAATTACTGGACGAAATAAATATAAGTGTTTCTTTGAAAGATGAGGGCGAAATAGTTCGTGGCTTTGCTACCAAGTATAGAAATTGCTGCGAAGGATTCCTACGCATGAGTTATTGTTGCAATTCTTTCGTGTGGTGTCTCAAGGATTGCTCATCTTTAAACGTTAAGTCGTTACTTGGAAAGAAAACCGGCATAATGTAAAACTTGCAAGTCTTGAGAAAACTTCTTTTAAATTTCTAATAAAATTTCATCTTATTAATAAAAATCTGACTTGGACACCACATGACTTCCTTGTACTGCCTGTTAAATTATACACATGTTCTGCTGCACTTCATTAAAAACTTATTTCCCCGAATTATTGAATTGAATAACCGACCCCTCAAAGCAAGTTGAAAATGACATCAAAAATTGCAAATTTTGAATTAAGTGTCCCGGTCAATTTTTATCGTACTGGAGTCAAACTCCTTTCAATTTCATTTTTCCTGTAACGAATATAAAACTTTCCCAAATATGAGTATAGGAACCGGACAATCGCATTAAAGGTTAAATTTCGTTATTTGCTGAAAATTAATTATTTTTTGTTAAATTTGACGTTGACAAAACTTGAATATTTTCGTTATTTGAAACACTACTGTAATTAAAAGTATATGACTGCTGCCAGCGATTGTGAAAGTAAAGGCCGAGTAAGGACATTTCACCGAACTTAGACTTGCCCTTTGACCGCGTCTGGCATGAGGGGCTCGTCTTCAAGCTTATGGATAAGAGAGTGGCAATATAATCGATCTACTGCTTATCGTTTTTGAGTTATGCCAGTTACACAGAGAAGTACGTACGTACAGACGTCACGAAAAATTCTCTTTTAAATCGATTTTACAATGCGTTTTGGAAAAAAGAGTCCTTTATTTTGTCAGACGTCACGCAAAAGGGAAAAAAAAATCATCCAAATATTCTGGGACCGTCAAAATGGATATTTTCATTCAAATATTTTACAATACCTGACATTTTTCGAGATTACAATACTTTCTTCTCTTCGACAAGAAAACAAAAATCAGGGTTAAAAGTTGTTCTATCTTTATAAGAGTCTAGGTTCGATTCCAGGCGAACGGGCTGGCTCAATGGGCGTTTTTGTAGTTTTCTCCACGTGTGAGCCAGTTTCCCTTATAAAGTTCTCCCCGAACGCATCCCTCCTCTTAGGCAGATAGCCCTCAGGCAAATAGGCCTAGTGTGCTTTGGCGTAATTTACAATTACTAAAAACTAATTATACAATTTTTAGATCGGAAGCATTTTCTTCCTTACTTATGTAGTGTAAGTTTTGTTGAGAGGTAAAAATGAAGCATAAGGAGCTTCTAAATGTACGAGACAGGTGTACTCTAGCAGCAGGCGTTCTTTAAGGAAGTGCTTAGAAATGATCTAGAACTGGATAATTTAGATCTGGGGCTTTTCAAATGATATTAATATGAATGAGGGACCCATTTATCTTCTTTTTGGCTTCTTAGTATGTTTTGATTTTTAACAAAATTTTAATCTGGTACCTCTACCTAAGCCATAAGAATTCATGTGCTGAATATTCATAAGATGTAAAGCCAAGAATTCTTTCTGGAACACGTAAACTCCTGCTTGAGTTCATTACAGAGAACATTTTAAGTCCAGTTAACTATGAGCGCTCTTTTCCTCCTTAATGCATATTGTTGGATTTTAACGCAAGCTACGGACAGGTAGTCAGTCAGTCATTCTTATTTTCACCCACCGCTTTTTTTCCCCCGGAGAAGTTTGCGGCTTTGAATAGGGGGGGTTGTCGACGGCGGCGTCAAAATGGATGTCCCCGACCAGGGAGCCGACACGGATGTCCCGAGGAGATAATGGTGGACCTTTTATCATCCGTGTACTGCTGAGTATGAATCAGTCGGCACAGCGCGTTGCAAGATGGGTAAAAGATAGAAACGCCCAAAAAATATTAAAATAGAAGCAAGCAATCAGAAAAGCGTCGATAGGTTTCTAGAGGGGGGGGGGAATGGTATCATATTATGAAGTTTTGTTCTGAATGTTGTGAAGTATATATTTGTATAAAGTATCGTGTTTATTTGCTAATAGTCGCACTTTTGCCAATTTTTCATTGTGAAAATCTAGGTGCGATTATTTGTGCTGCGAAACCTACTGCACAATATTGTACTCTTTTGACGACTTTTTCTGCTTTTGATGCCTTTTTTTAAGCAGGGGTGCGACTATTACGCCAGTAAACACGGTATTAATTTTGGATATATTAACAATTTAACGAATAGAATGCATTTTGCATGTGAAGTTTTGCTGTTTTTTGGCAGACTGAAAATGATTTTTACCCAAATGAACATGTTATAATTTACCTACTATGCGTAGATTTTAATTCCTTAATATCCATCCATTAGTAATACTTTCTCAATGTACTGATAACATTAAATCAATAATTTAGTTTGTTATAAGCTCTTATTTGTTTCAGTCATGGAGTTTCGCCGTGGGTAGAATTTTGTCATCGATTTTTAACTTACTTTCTTAGCTATAGAGTTCAAATTTTGAACACATACAGTTTATGCAAAGTGATGAAGCGATTTTGCAAAATTCGATTTAGATTTTTTTAAATTATTGTTTAAACGAGATTCTGCACATATTTCGTTTAACAAACAAACTAAGCATATCAGAATTTTACTGCTTGCACCTTCGAATAGAGGGAGAAAAATAGTTTCATTGGAGTAATTCTCATCTCAACATACCCAAAGCCACACTCTGGTTTTAGGAGATTATAAGAATTCTGTTGACATTCCTTTCTTTTCATCAATTAGCTATAAAATTGCGCGTATTTTCCAGAAATTCATCTTTCGGGTCGTTTATTCTCCTATCAATAAAATTCCCAATTTTCTATTTAAGGACCCCATTCTGAATATGAATTCCTGGGGTATTTACGGGATTCCTTGCCAGTGTGGTTTTAATTTACATTGGTCAAACTAAGAGAGCCTTAAAATTTCGCGTTAAAAAACATAGGCATATGTTAGGGAAAAGGAAACACGTAAGTCCTCTGTTACCCAGTATTGTTGGTCCGAAAAACAGACTTTCCATTTTTCGGCAGCCAAAATTATTCAAAAACATCTTCCATTAGTGAATAAGATTTGCTAGAGGCGTTTCACATTAAAAAAAAAAAAAAAAACTTTCTGTTCTAGTTAACGACCCTAATTTCAATCCATTTTTACCTTCAGCTTTTAAGAAAATTATGTTTTAGTTTTCTTGTTTGGTCAATAGACGGCGCCAGTAGCTTAACTACTGTTCATTCTTATCATCACATCTTATCTCGTTCATTTGCACTTTGGGAGCTGAGCAAGATGGTTCATTAAACCATCTAAATTATAGTCCTGTGAAAATTTACTAATATAATACATTTTTGTTGACTGACTTCTCCAATAAAATAATGGTTGAATAAAACAAATATAAATACTTCAGAGTTTCTTCTTTTCAGACACAAATTTCGTGTTCCTTGACTACACTGACAAGATATGCCATAAATTTCCAACGAATTAAAGATGAAAATGGAATTTAAAAAAAAATTGAATGACGAATTTTTCTGATAGGGGAAAAAATGATCTAAAAGCACAGTTGGGGAGTCTGTGTAGTTTTGTATTGATGGAAGGAAGAAACAGAATGACGACCAAGTTATGAAAGTTATTTCTAACAGAAGAATACTTTCTCTAATAGAAGATGAAAATTTTTTAAAGCTTAAAAGCTAGAAAATTTAAGCTTATAAAAGCTTAAAATTTTTAACTAACCATGTAAGAGAATCCTCAGTAAATGGCAACCGATTTCAAGTAATTCATGTTCATTACAAGGCAAAAAGTTTGAAGAGCAAACTTTGAGAACGAGTTATATGTAAGAGCAAAAATGAAGCCATTCTTAGAGACATACAAAAGTTTTACAATTTACATTGAGCTTTAACCAAGCATTTCGCATTAAAAACCAATCATTTAACCAAGCATTTCGCATTATTATTATTATTATTATTTTTCCATAACAAAATATTTGCTTAAAACTCAAGCTCGTTATTTCCTCTGCAATTTGGAAAATGAAATGGAATTTAAAGAACCATAAATTTGGATTTCGAATTCATACGAAATGTTATTCTTTATTCTTCTTTTGAGTATTTACATTGTGAGCCTGCAGATTGAATTATATATCATCATTTGTCACCGTCAGTCTTTAAGTTCTTCCATCCGCATCCACAATCCTCTTGGCGATTGGAAGAAAAATGAATGCAGAGATCGTCTTTGTTTTCTTCCATGTTTTGTGTAATTACTTGGAGCAGTTCGTGGGGCCCTGTGGGTAGAAACTCTTGCGTAAATCGATTATCGGCGTAGAACAGCAAACATCGGGTTTACCGGATGTGGCGCATAGTCACATCCGTCGACCAGGTGAGGATGGTATTGCGTTTGTACACTCAGGTATTGTTGGCTTTTGATATGAGGGCTCTCAGCAAACTTTAGACATCTGCAGCTTTTCAAGATGACATCATGCAATTCCGATGGAAAATATTTTACCACAAATTACATATATCTAGCCACTTTAAAGAAAATTACTAAGAACTTCCTATTACTTAAGAGCGGGTGACTATTAATTAGATTTTTGGGAGTAATTTACTAGATTTTTTTTAAATATATAAATCGCGGTATTCTATTTAATTTTAGAAAAAAAGGCTTCAGTTTAAATTTCTTCAGTAAAATCCTAAAATAAAAAGAATGTTATGGGTATTTTTAGAATTATCAACAATTTTAAAGTTGTTTAAGTGCCGCTAAGCCTTTTTTTTTATGGCGGCCATTGATTGTTTACATTTGAAACAGCAGACTAGTGGATTTGTTGCCAATCTAGAGACACTTAGCTTCGCAACAACAAAAATAACGCCTTCGTTTATTATTGCCAATTAAATCATGCTTAATCCTTTCTGGAATTTTTTCGAAGAAATAAGTGTTTAAAATTTACTTTGTAATTTTTAATATAGGTATTTTGAGTTTTTGTGTATTTTTGCCTTCTCGCGAAGTGAGAACTGAATTAATTGAATGAGAAATACTCAATCGTCTGTGAAAAACTGTTTCTTTTTTGTTTTGTTTGCTTAATTTCTTTTACACATCATTCTAGCTTTATTATAGTATTTGAATAGAACATGTGGCAACGATTAGATAATTCTATTCTTTAAATGATATAAATTTTGTGCATTCTGAGTTATAATATGAACGAAATATAATACTGTTAAGTAAACCTAGTGCCAGAGTGTCGCTATGGTAAACAAAGTGAATTTTAAAGAATGCATTTATTCTATTGTGGTTTATGCGCTGTCGGTGAAGTAGATTTAATTCAATCCAATAATTTTAAATGAAATGCAAGAAAAAATGCATATAATTTAATTTAATATTCCGTACAAGGAAGTCATGTGGTGTACCCATCAGATTTTTTTTTTTTTTTTAATAGATTATGCGGAAAAAAAATAAAGCTCCAAATTGATGTAAGGACTTTTTGCATTCCCTCGTGCATGCTCTCGAAGTGTAAGAGCTTTGCAAATCCGGTTAGCAATATCGATATTTGTAGCTTAAATCTGAAAAAGGTCCCGGTTGACTTTTCACTCTTTCAGGCCTTCATAAACCAAATATTTCTTTATAAACATCTGCAATAAAATGTGCATATAGGCACAATATATGCAATGAAGGGAATAAAAAACTACAATAGATGAGAAATGGTTGAAAAATTGAATTTCTCTCCAATGTATACGACCTACCAGCGAGCGAACGGTAAAATCGCTGAATATACTGGTAGTTCGGTCCGGGGTTCAGATTCCGGTGAACGGGCTGGCTGCATGGGCGTTTTAGTGGGCTTCTCCATGTGTAACGTGTATAGGAGCCATTTACCCTTAGAAAGTACTCCAGTGTACATATTTAGCTCTTCAGAGACAATACTGTGACTCTCATGAGCGTCAGTACTCCTGTCTCTACTTTTAGTAAAGAACCGGCGCTATAATTCTGAATTTCAACGTGTTTCTGTGTTTTTTTTTTTTTTTTTTTTTTTTTTTTTTTTTTTTTTGCGAACATTTTCTATAAATTCATAAACAATGAGTTTTCGAAAAGTTAATGAAAGGAGTCAAGCAACGCAGAAAATTGTTAGAATCACTGTGGAGATAAAAAAAGAGATTGCTGAAAAGTGTGAAGATGGCATGCGTATCATAGACTTGGCTATTTCATATTGTCGGTTGAGTACGATAGTGGGTTACGATTGGCAAAAGCAAAGACGTCATTTAATCGGCTGACGTGGCAAAGGGGGTGAAATCGATTACCAAAAAAGATCAGAGATATTAAACCATGCTGAAAAATTGCTTCTGATCTGGATGATATGATATGGGGGACGCAGCCTGACCCTCCTGGAAGACTTTACGTCGCTCTATGGCCTTTTTGTGAGCTGCGCCAGACTTCTGATCTGGATAGCAGAAAAACATTTATGGACATTATCATGTGCAAGGGCTTTACTTACAAACAGTGTATATTTCTCCTCTAGCATTTTAGTATTAAGCGGTGTTATAATAATAACAATACTTTTTTTATAAGAATGGATTAATTATTATTCCAAAGGGCGTTAGCCCAGAAGGGCTATTAATTTCGTTTTGGCATTTTAGTTTGATTTACTAAACAGCAAATCACTTTTTAAATTGTTGCCACCAAATATTAGAGCTCTGCATTACATTAAACAAAATAAATAATGAAGAATCTGCATAAATGTATCTATGCTTCTCGCAGTGTGAGAAAACAACGATACCTACAGCCATCCGATTTGGCATAACGTACGTCTCCACTCGAATATGAGCATCTGGAAGTCCAAATTTGGAATTTGTTTTATTATCCGTTTCATATTTTGTAAAGCATTTATGAGTTTTTGATTAAAAAACTCAACGACTTCAAAGCGAGCAGTGGCAACTCTGTGCGAAATAAATATTTTTATCTCCAGCGCGCGAGATCGTGTATCGGAAATTCTAAACACATTCTCTTTCAAATATTTTGTGATATTGTTGTTGAATTGAATTTTACGGTTTAAGTGCGAAGAACATGATATTTTACAAATAAAGGTAACGCGCAAAACATTAAAAAAATACCCCTTTGGGCGTAATATAAAGTCAGAAGGCTTTCAAATTCCTTCCCTTCTTTATTTCGTACTTGAAAAATTCGCTTGGCATACGTCCAGTGTGATATACCCCCAATGATGTGAAATGGATCAATGACGTATACCGAGGTACCGTTGTACTTAATTACTATATTTTTAAAATCTAAAACATAATATATAATACATATAAAAGCAGTCATAACCTTTTTTTTTTCTTAAATTAATCACAAAATATTTTGATGCGTAAAAGAATGTTAGAATTTGAGATTCTAGTAAATCATTTTTGAGAAAGAATACGACTTACTTTTCCTTTCGTAAAAAAAAAAAAAAAAAAAAAAAAAAAAAAAAAAAAAAAAAAAAAAGATGCCTTCCAATTTATTGGTAAATGATTTATTTTTTAAAAGTGATGCAAAGGGAAAAAATATTCAGTAGTCGCCCATTTGTTAAATGATATTTCTTTCAATCAAAACTCAACAAAAAGATTAATATTGGGAAATTTTATTTTTTCGGAAGTTAAAAAAAAGCATTTTGTCATCAAAGGCTGTGATTTGAATATATACAACTAAAAGGGAGGAATTTTTCTATACTGTGGTTTGAACATCTGCTTTAATATAAGCATTCTTGAGTGGGAAATTATGAAGCTTGAAATATGAATAATGCAGGAGAAATGGTCTATTTTTCTCCATTTTTCAATAATCGACACGTCATTTCAATTTTAAAAGCTTATTATATCATTTATGAAGTTATATTTTATGCCCTCATAAAAAAGAGCGATGATAATGCGTGAAAGAAAATGCATAATATTCATGAATTTTTATATGACAGTAAAATTTTGTGCGCGGAGAGTTAAAATTAAAGTCTGTCAATTGTAAGAGTTCTTATCATTTGTTGCGCATCCCGTACTGACTCATTTTGAGAGAACCGTGGGAAAAGTCAAGTATGCAAAAGTTTACTGTCTAATTTTTGAATCTCAAGATTGATTCAAATCTAATTTTATCAAGCGCATGAAGCAGATAAACCACAGATCTTCCAATACAAGAGAATACGCACTGTTGGGAAGAACGTGCTGCAAATAGTAAGTACCTTTATTTTTCCTCCTGAAATAGTTCCTAAAATGTATCTTCTGCACAAAAAAAAAAAAAAAAAAGGGGGGGCAGTTCTGTACCTTCCGTTCTACTGAGACGATTAACGAAATTTAACTTGCGTTTTTTATGTGTCGAAAACACGACTATATATATTAGAGTCATATATATCATTGTTCTAATATAGATATTTTTACACAAAATCGGACTTGTTCTCAGATCATATACCATTTTTTTTCCCGCATTTCGATTCTACGACTCAAATTATGCCTAAATATTAAATTTTGTTAAATTTGGCGAGAAACTCATCGAGGGATTAAAAAAATTATCTTGACGCCCTTTTCACTTCCTTGTATAAAGTAAAGAAAGTATTGTGAAGTAATTTAACGATGTTTTTGCTTACAGTAAGGACAATAAAGGACTGTTTTCCCCCGAACGGAATATAAAATTGATTTAAAATGGGTATATATAGAATGTCGTAATAAAATTTGTTTCATATCACACTGAATTTGTTACTAGCTTTGTCGATTTTGGTGATGATAAAACTTTCTTATAGTTTATTTATTTGAGATTCTAGATGTTGATTTGACTGATATTGCTGATTTTATTGTTGATTGATACTAGCTCAAAAAGCATAAGTTTAAAATCTTTAATTAGAGTTGCTTTCCATTCAAGAAATGTTGTCGTGGGTAAGTTGATGCTATTACTAGCCAAAATAATGAATTTATTAGGATCATTGCTGAAATGTTTTAAGCAATAGTGTTTATTAAGACTGAAAGTCGGATGAAATTTGGTACCTAGTTGCATGAGTTCTCGCAGTTGCTCATCTTGAATGATGTTAAGATCTCCTGTGATAATATGTTAATGAAAAGGATCTGCAAATTTATTGTAATCAGGAAGCTGGCAATTTCAAATGCTATTTGCTACTACATCGAGATGGTTAATTATCATGTTAGCTAAAGCCTTTTCAAATTTAAAACAGGGTGTAACTTGTAGCCGTTTGTCAGGGAGCAGTTGTTGACATTTTTTGAATAGGCATGGAATTTTTAATGGATCATAAAAAGGGTGCTTGAATTGTACTGTACAAAAAATTTTCGTGAGGAAAAAATTACTATTCTTCAATTTATTTTGCAAAAGTTACTATTTGCAAAAGTCAACTATTAGATCTTGGACTATTTGGTTACATGAAATAAATCAAAATTTTATCAAAAAATATAAAATGAAAAATAAAAATAGAGGAGTTAAGTTCATAAAATCTGTAACACAAGGGCAATAAAATTTCGAAATAAAAAATTATGTTTTCGCCTGTATTGTAGCAAAGCCAAAATGTGTAAAATGATGAATTTCGAAAAATTACGATTTAAAACTGATAAACCTCAGTAAGAAAAACTAAAAAAAAAAAAAAACCTTCGGTTGCAACACAAAAAATGTAGTGGTAAAAATGAATAATTTGAAAAAAGGAAAAAGCATTGAATTACCCGGATTAGAAATACATATTGGAAGTCATTAGGTCATTTTAAGCAGGAGACTTGAAAAATGATCAATGTCCTCGCCGGAACTCGAACCTAGACCTCTTGAATACGCGCCAAGTGTGCTAACTGTTACCCCACGAAAGTATGCAGAAAGGAGGGAGAAAGTGTCTTATATAGTCCCCCTTTTAAAGGCGATTGGGGATTTGGGGACCCAGTCGCCAAATCCTGATGATGACGAATTATCGTCCACCGCCTTTTAGTTCGGGCGCCACTTTAGAGTTATTTTGAAGCAGGTGAGAAAAATGGCCAGTGCCTTCGCCGGAACTCGAACCTGGTCCTCTCGGATACGAGCCGAGTGTGTTACCTTTACACGACGAAGGCATGCTGGAAAGAGGGAGAAAATACCAAGATCCATAGCACAATTTTCAAATACAATTTTGTGCATGGAATATGTGAATGAACGATGAATTTTGTGTGGAATGAGAATTTTATATTGAATTTGTGGTACAACAATGCATACTGAAGGTGTTATTATTAACAAATGAAACGAAAATTGTTTTGAAACGTGTTTAAATGACAAACATTGGTGGCATCGTTGTCGCCAAATGAAATGAGACCTGTTCGTGGATTGTTTGGTATAATGACAGAATCGATGGCATCTTTATTACATTACGAAATGAGAACTGTTTCAACGATGCATATTGATGGCATCGTTGTTACCAAAACGGTATCTTTTTGCTTGCCTGGAGAAGAAAGTAAATCTGTGTTGCGGTTGTGGTACTGAGGATATCAATTTGAACTGCAATATCCTCTATCAGCTGCTGGCTTGGCCGTTGTTTGAAGATTCCTTCTCTTTTCAGTACGCCATACAAAAATTTAATGAAGGAGATTGAGAGACTTTGTTAATTTTCGAAGATGCAGATATAACTACCGTTCACCTTTTCAAAGCGTGATCAAGCCTTTTTTCTTAGAAAGGTGATAAATGTACTTTAACTTTGTTTACATACTTTAATCAGAATCTATTATTCTGCTGTTGATTCTCTTTGTTTGAAGATTTCATTATCTAAAAAGGACTATCACCACAAGTTCTCCGAATTTCGGAACTATTTGGAATTCAGCAAACGAAATGCGTATATTTCTCATTTACATAAATGACAACATCAGTCACATTCGATTCATCAAGACATTTGTAAACATGGATGCCTGCAAGTTGAGGGCCGTCACAATCCAACATATGCTATACTGCGTACGTCGTACGATACCGCTCAGACGGCATAGCGGTTAGTGAAGTTAATTGTCATGCCGATCGGCCTGGGCTCGAATCCCGGAGAAGGTATTTATATTTGTAAGCGTATGATGTCTGTGCGGCAAGGGTCACTCAAAATACACGGCGAGTCCTTTCGAAAGATTGGTGTTAGGGACGAGGAGTGGGAGACCGTCGCGCCATCAGCAGCGGTATTTTCTTGCAAAATTCTGTCAGAAGCTGTCAGCCAAGTTCAGCAATACTTCAGTCATCTGTGGTACTAGAGAGGTAATAGTCTAGCCTCTACGTCTACCTGTATGTTAGGCCTTCTCAACGCATACACAACCGCAATTAAATTTAAATAACTTATATAATTTCCTAACAAAACATAAAATATGAATTCTTATTATTGAAATATCTTATCTTACGAATTCAGCTGTAGATAAGTTTTTTTCCAATTGAAGCAGTTATTTCTTTTAATTTTTGAAAGTCTTAAATTTTTTCCCTGCAGGGGTTTTTGTAAAATTTCTTTGGAATCTTTTGCAAATATACTCGCAAATAAATATTTGCAAGTGGGATGAAAATAACACTAAAGATTAATAATAAGGAGAATTATTTGAAGAAGCGAAACATACTAAGAACCGGATAACCCTTTTTTTATTCCATAACTATGCCTAATAGCAATAAATTCAAATCTTTCATAAGAAAAGTAGCAGAAGCAAGAGATTTTGAGCTCTTTAACTGAGATAATCGTATCTCATACAGACACAGCAAAGTAAAAAATATTAAAAAACAAACAAGCCCCTCCCCCCTCCAAAAGAATCTGTAAGCTTTCGGATTTTATATTACGCCCAAATAGGCATTTATTTAACGTTTTGTGTGTTACTTTTATTTATTAAACATCATGTTCTTCGCACTTAAACCATAAAATTCAATTCAACAAAGATATTACAAAATTATTTTAAAATGAGCATATCTTTAGAAATTCCGATACACAGTCTCCTGCCCGGGAGACAAATATGTTTTCTTTTTCCGGTATGGCTCTAGGTATAGTTGTTTTATCACAGTACGAGAAAAATATACACATTTATGCAGATTCTTCATTATTTAATTACTTTAAATGTGATACAGGGCTCTAATATTTGGTGGCAACAATTTAAAAAAGTGATTCGCCGTTTACAGTGAATCAACGGAAAATGCCAAAACGAAATTAATAGCCCTTCTGGGCTAACGCTGTTTGAGCTTTTTTTTTTCTTTTTCTTTTTGTTTTTTAATATTAAAATAATTAATAAACCAAAACGAGAAAAATGGGAGCAGAGGATGATTTAATCTATTGTTCCCATTAAACTACATGATACATTAATTTTCGCGTTTCAGTTCATTAATTACTTTACGAATTTTAATTAAAAACTTATTTTTTTAAACATATTTAGTCGAAAGGATCGTTAGGCCAGAAGTCTCAAAACCGGATTTGCCGGTGAATCCCTCTAAAAGTCTGAATCACTGTTCAAATTGTCACCAGCAAATATTATTGCCCTGTATTATATTTAAAGAAATTAAATAATGAGGAATTTGCATGAATGTATGCGTGTTTTTTCGCATTGTGAAAAACAACGGTACCTGGAGCCTTCAAATTTGAATTCCTCCCACCCGATTATGGACATATGGAATACCGAATTTCGAATTTCGAATCTGTTTTATCGTACGTTTTAGAAAATTTTAACAAATTTTTATTATCAAACTCAGTGATTTTAAAGAGAGCAGTGGCAATAATGTACGAAAAAAAAAAGGTTTATTTACAGCGCACGAGGCTGCCTATCGGAAATTCTAAAAATATGCTGTTTTAAATATTTTACTGTGTATTTCAAATTTTGAAAAACGTTGACTAATTTTTGATTAACAAACTCAACAACTACAAAGGGAGCAATGGCAAAACTGTACGGAAAAAGATAGTTTTAATCTCCAGATAGGCTGATAGGCTGTTTTATAATATTTTTACCCCTAAGGAACATTAGCTGAATTGCTCTCGAAACATGTATGTGTATGTAAATGGGAAAAAAATTAAACATTTTTAAATCTTTGAAATTATCTAGTACCTGAATCAAAATGTTCATATCTTAACTTTTCTCCTAAATCTGGAACTGAAGCATTGGCTAATAACATATTAATTTTAAGCGGTGGCCGTTACAAGCCATAGGATGCAAAGCATATTTAATATCAATGTGTACAAAGGTGAACGTGTTTTAGTTTATTGAAATACCTCCCTTTGATTTTTGACTGATTGTTACCTTCTATTGTTAATTTTTTTATTTTTGAATAATTCACAACCTATTCGGCTATGCGTATATTTCTTTAGATTGTGTACCTCGAATTTGGAGCAATTCCATGTTGTTATTTTATACTGCTAAATATCACGTATAAAATATACGTGTATGAAAATATCATAAGACAAGTTTCGAATAATGATATGGTGATTTGAAGCAAGATTGCTTTTTACATTCGAACAATACGATAGGTATCTATATTGATCAGATTGACAAGTGTAAGGAACTATTGGACATTTATCACATAATGCTTCTTATTCGAATAAGTGACTTTGTGAGAAGAGAATGAAACGAGCAAAATGCTGCCAGTAGAGTTTATTGATGAGGGGTAAGAAATAAGATGAAATAGGAAAAGGTTCAGTTTTATATATTTAGCTTGAAATATAAATTTACATATTCGAAATCAGAAGCCAGGACTCGAAATTATGCAAAACATCAACCTTATTTTGGCTAGATTTCGCGTAAATCTTTATCGTTTTCGAGGTTGATCAAGCACAGTCTCCCTTTTTCGGGAGCAAAAGAAATTCTCCCAAAACGGGAAGAACGATGACAGTATTATATGGAAAGCCACGGCCAGAACTTACGCGTAGCGTCATCTGTCGAGGAAAATAGTAAAGAAATGTGAGAAATTAAAATAGTGGAATTCTAAAAATTTTAGGAAGGTCTGGCTTAGGACTAATGTTATTAACTGAAGAAGATAAATTTTTTGAATGTGAAAAGCTTCGAGGAAATCCTAGTTCGTGAAATGAAGAAGCTGTATGGATAATTTTCGCAGAACCAAAGTCAAAAATGTGCTTAATCTTTCAACTGCGATTAAGTATCGAAGATTTGTTTATTTCCTCATTAGGACATAAGGTTCGTGTTCTTTGAAGTAAAACTTTAACGCTCTTTTAGTTTAGTCGATGTATTTCAAACCACACTAATAAGATATTATAGAAACTCCTCAAGACTTAAAACCAGAGATTGAATCTTTAAGAATCGCAGAACGAATTTTACTGATAAGTGAGAAAATGACTCTGGAGATAAATATAACTTCTGGAGGATCTTTAAAACTGATGGCGACAAAATTATTACTATTATTTCTAACTGCAGGTTATATTCACTTGTGACAAGATGAAAATATTTTAAAGCTTCATCATAGAATAATTTGTCAATGGCAACAGATTTCAAGTAAACAAGTTTATTATAAAGCAAAGATTCTGAAGAACAAATTTTACGAGTGGATCAAAAACCAAGATCTTGATTTCTTCAAGGGAAAAAAAAAAAAAAAAAAAAAAAAAAAAAAAAAAAAAAAATCTGGGAGGGGAAAAAATAAAAAGAGAGAAGGAGCCTGAATAATTTTTATTGATTTTGTTGCGAGTATTAATTTAATTATACAAATACAACTAAATTAATGCAATTTAGGTTTTTTTATCAATTTAGTAATCAAGTGCATGAATAAAAAAAGTAAATTCAGTTCCTTTCACACTCGGAAGATATAATTTTTACTGATATTTCCTTTTTAAAATCTAGAACTTTATGTAAATAAAATGTGACATATTTTAAATACTATATATACATAACAGGAAGATTTGGAGACACCTTTGAAGCCTCGGGCAACTGCCTCGTTTGCTCCAGCGGAAGTCAGATTTCGAATTCGTTGACTCAGTCATTAGCTTAAAAAGTAGTAGATCTTAATAAAAAATAAATTTAATTATAAAATTAAAAGTCATGGGACGTGAAATTTAATTCATTAAAGCTTTAAATTTATTTTAACCGATTTCTTTACGAATAAACTGAGATCAAAGGGAAAAGAAAAGGTTTAAAAATGTTTCAAGAATTAAAGAAATATTTAAACATAAAAATTACAAAATAAACATAATTTCTGCTTCATTGGTATTGTTAATTAATTTTCCTTAATATTGAACGCAAAATTGTTGTACTTCTCCTATTACCATCTAGTCGACATCTATTAAGGGATGTCAGTAGCAGCTTGTTGTCTAGTGTCATTTGCGCCATTAACGATTGGAAGATTAAATGTTCACCTGAAACCACCAACCATTATTCGTAACCAAGACAGGTACAGCTCTTTCATGTCCCCGAATTTAATAACCAAATGATGCAACGGCCCGTGAAAATTGTCCTCTCCCTCCCAGACCAGCCAACACGTCGACCAATGGACATTCTCGACGTAACTTTCGGTGCTGTCTATTGGTCGCCGGCGGAAAGGTGTGTGCGTGCGCGTTCCCCTTCAGCCGCCTGCTACCGGCGGCTGTGTCTCATCCCCGTTTATTCGAGTAGCTTCCGTGGCCAGATGCGGATGTTTTTAACCGAGGAATCCACGGAGCGTTGTCGCATTTCGCGCCGCTGATCATTCGAATTTGTTTTCTGTTCTGTTCGAACT
This sequence comes from Stegodyphus dumicola, assembly GCF_044657685.1. Classification (NCBI taxonomy): domain Eukaryota; kingdom Metazoa; phylum Arthropoda; class Arachnida; order Araneae; family Eresidae; genus Stegodyphus; species Stegodyphus dumicola. The sequence continues at coordinate 195,754,471 of NC_140773.1, forward strand.
GTAGAACTCGTATGGATTTATCGGTTTCTTCCCTTTCGCTCCAAGCGAATGTATGTGATTGTTCGAGGCTGTGTCGTCGTGATCTGGGGTGAAAAATATCGAGGATAAAACGACACCTGTGGAGTGAACCGGAAGTAAGTATATTTTAATTATATTCTTTACATACGTAATGGCGCTTTCTTGTGTAGATCTTTTGGGAATATTTATAAGAAGCCTGTGAATAGATTTGTATATTTTTTCTGCTGGCAAATATATGTTTAACAATTAGCAACATCTAAGGTGATACTTAGTTCACAGACACAACGACGACTACGACTTAGAGCCTCCTCGTATGTATACAAAAAAGACATGACATGATGTAATTCGTAATTTAGAGATTGTGTTCTGATTTTAAATATGTACTGGATTGTGATAGCCAGATACTACGTGAGCCTTTTTTAAAAGCTTCACGGAGTTAAAAATAAAGAAAAGAAATGAAATGAAAAATTGTTAAGTAGCTCCAATTAGAGAGAAAATTTGTGACACTTTTTTGTAGAATTTATATCTCATATTATTAGCCATCATTCTAGAATAAGTACACATGAAATACAGTACAACTCCAATTATCCGAACTCCGACTATCCGAATCGCTTTCAGAATTTGAGAAAAAAATTAAGACGGAAACGTAGTGTTGGGCAATCAACGATTACAAACATTAAAAGGACACTTTTAAACATCTTGTCACTGCCTGAAAACGAAGATGGAAGTTCTTCAAGAAAATCAATGAAGGCAGCAACAAACAAAAATTTAGATGTCGGTTTCAAATGGTTTTAGCAGCAACGTTCTATGGAAAACCTAATTTCGGGTCCGATTCTTTATAAAAAAGCTAAGATCTTAGCTCAGAAGCTGTGTTGTTCATCCTGTAAAGCAAGTAACGGCTATATAAAAAATTTTAAGTGCAGGCGCGGTGCCCGTCAAAAAGCTTACTTTCACCGAGATGTTCAGCAAGCAATGACTTTCAGCACTAAGTACCGTACAGTACGCTATATAACACGTACGCAAAAGTGTTGCCTTTTCATTTTAATTAATTAAAATCTCTTTTTCTTAAAAATTTTTTTTTCGCCTGTTTTCAACAGACAGTACATATAGTAATTAATTAAAGTGCATGTACACCCTTTCTTTGGAAAAAATCCAATTATCCGAAATTTTGATTATCCGAATAGGGTTCGGTCCCAATTCATTCGGATAATTGGAGTTCTATTGTAATTGTTTCAGAATTACAAGAAATGTGGAAATTATGAAGGTTTGCTGCCAGTCCCAAAGCCAATTTCAAACACGTTTCCCTTCAAGCTGTAATTTTAGAAGTGGTGACGATCATATGCTGGAAGCAAATGGAACGATAATATTTCGACTAAGCCTCCACCCGATTCATTGTTAAAATTTTGAGTCAGAACACAGTCGTCGTTTAACTTTTTCAGCCGTTAAATTGGAAAACTGTTCTAAAAGTCCAACTTGATTGTTTTCTTCTGACATCACACTTTTAGTACGCTTTTTTTTTTCCTTTATTAAGTTCTGTTTAGACAGCGTTGACGATCTTCCTAGTTATGAAAGTAATCCGAAACAGTAGACGACAATATCTGGGAAAGACCGTCATATCTGAGAATATATCATTTTTCAGCTCTATATCAGTATCACCTCCGCAGACCATCTTCAGAGATCATAATTATCTAACACCATGTCGTTGTCTAGCCATATGGCTAGCTTTGCTGGCTAGGGGGCTTTGCCCTTTGTTCTCATTTTGTCGTCACCATAGAGAGTGCTTATTTTTCTCAGTATGAAGTAGACTACGATTGATAGCTACGTTAAGTTTTGCAATAGTAATCACGTCATATTAACCCGACCTCAGTATGAAGGTATTTAAAACATTCATCGATTCTGCTGGAGGGGAGGGGGATCAGATTTCCTATCCATATTTACTAGAACTTACTACAATTCTCTCTTTTTCTTTAAATCAAATATTAAGTATTACAATAAATTCTAATAATATTTAATTTAAAAATATTTTTTTAAATAAAATATTCAGTATTATGTTAAAATTTTAAAACAATATGAATTATGAAGCCAAAAATTCAGAGGTAATTTTTATTTTTTTGGAAAATCTCATACAACTAACTGTTTTGGAATCTTTCAAATAATAACACCCTCTTAATGCTTAACGTTAATTAAGTAAATATAATGTAAACGCATGGGTATCACAAGATTTTCACTTTCTAAAATGTTATGTAATTTATTTATTTCTTATGTAATTTATTTATTTAATTATTTTATGTTATGTAATTTATTTCTTAGATGCAAGGGAGAAAATTTTTGACTCATATTAAATGTAAATGGTCTGGAATATTGTTAATTATAAATAAGAGCTGGAGAAATAATTGCAATTGTTATATAAAGTTACTTAAAGAAGATTGGATGGATGCTTCTAATTAGCGGTAAAAGCAAAATTATCACGTCTTTAAAGAAGTTTCACATTTGTTCAGAGATTACAATTAGTTTTCTGTAAGAGTAAATTCTTGCAATACTTTTTATCCAAAACCCCACAAATGCGATATTTTATGACTGGAATTGCATTCGTATGTTTCGTTGTTTATCATTTGCTCCAATTACCTTTTGTTCCCAGCAAAAAAGAGAAGAAAAATTTCGTCAACTGTTTTTAGCCCAAAGGGCGTTGGGTCAGAAGGGCTATTAATTTGTTGAATCACTATAAACGTCGTATCACTTTTCAAACGGTTGCCACAAAATATTATCGCCCTACATTTGAAGAAACTGATTTATGAAGAATATGCATAAATGTATGTATGTTTCTCTCATTGTGATAAAACAACGATACCTAGAGCCATCCAATTTTGAATGACGTAATCCTCCTGCGAATATAGGTATTTGGAAGCCCAAATTTGAAATTTGTTTTATGTCGATTTCATATTTTGTAAAACTTTAACGAATTTTTGATTAACAAACTCAACGATTTCAAAGCGAGCAATGGCGATGTTTGACAGGAAAAACAATTTTATCTCCAACGCGGGAGACTGCATCGGGAATTCTAAAGATATACTCATTTTAAAATTATTTTGCGATATTGCTGTTGAACTGAATTTTATGGTTTAAATACGAAGAACGTGATATTTAATAAATAAAGCCACAAAGGGTTAAAAAACGCCCCTTTGGACGTAATTAAAGAACTGAAACCTTTCAGATTTAAAAAAAATTTTTTTTTTTTTTCATAACTGCATATTCAGTCTTCGTAGAAAAGGAATCTGCAATTCCGTGTGGAGGAGTAAAAAACTCAGACTGAAATTTTAGAACCTCATAAATATTACTAACGAGTTCTTTTATAGTTTTGCTATAAAAATTTTGTTATCTACAGGAAAACAAAATAATTGAATAATTTTCATTGATAATAATTTTTAATAATTAAATTTCTATAAGACTGAATGATGCTAAAGCTTAACAGATAATACATTATCAAAAACGTTGCAGCTTGATCGGAAAAAATACAAAAAATTACATTTTACTCGACTCGTTTGCATTGAATTTGATTATTGAAGTGTGAAATACTTTATCCAATCAAGATTTAAGAAGCTCCTGCTTACGTAAAGATCTAAGGAATGCGTTATATAAATGCGCAACGAAAAGTGTGATGAAAGCGCTGATTACTATCATTTCCAATGCATTCTCAGTTTGTGCGTCTTTTTAAAATGTTGAGCTAATCTATTTGAACGATAGTGGAAAATAATAGAGGACTGAGAGACTAGGAAAATCAATCAGCATCTAGAATGTTAAGTATATCCTAAAATAGCCTCTCAAAATTATGGAAACAATTTACATAGAAAGGAAAACTTCAGCGCCGATAAGGCCGTTCTTGGATCATCGCCATGCCAGAGGACGTTGTTAAAGTCAAAGTTTTATTACTTCAGCAAGGAATGAAAACACATTCGTGACACTGCAATAGTTACTTGTAATTCTGAGAGACGCACGTAACGAGTGATTGACTGGGTATTAGGTTGCACGATAGAGGCCTCTGTGCGAAAACTCCCATAACTCGTTTTCCTCTTACTTCAATCTCAAAGAATACGTGCTTGAAACGGTGCGAGAAACATTGAAAGTGGGAGACTCAAGAATCGAAATGAATTCTCTACACCGGTGTGTCTCGATTCTGACTTGATTTTTCTGTAGACAAAATGAACTGTTTTGAGTCTTGGCTTCTTTGTTGACAGACAATGGGCCGCTTTAATCGCTAACTGACTAAACCCGGGGTCTTCAACCTGTGTATCACGGAACTCTGGGGTTCCGAGTTAAACAACAGGGTTCCGAGAGTAAATAAAAAAGGAAAAGAAAATCTGAAAGGTTTTAGATTTTAAATTACGTGCAAAAGAGCGTTTTTCTTAAAATTTTGTGTTACCTGTTTAAATATCACATTCTTCGCACTTAAACCATAAAATTCAGTTCAAGAGCAATATCGCAAAATAATTTTAAATTGAGCATATCTTTAGTATTTCCGATACCGCGCACTGGAGATAAAAACGTATTTTTTTTTTTTTTTTTTTTTCCGTACAGTGTTGCCATTGCTCGCTTTGCAGTCGTTGAGTTTATTAATCAACTCATAAATGCTTTACAAAATATGAAATAGATAATAAGACAAATTCCAAATAATACCAAATCTGGGCTTCTAGATGCCCATATTCGTGTGAAGACGTACGTTATTCAAAATTTAAAGGCTCAAGGTACCGTTGTTTTATCACAATGCGCGAAATATATATAAATTTATGCAGATTCTTCATTATTTAATTTCTTTAAATATAATACAGGGCTCTAATATTTGGTGGCAACAATTTGAAAAGTGATTCGCCGTTTATAGTGAATCGACCCAAAACGCCAAAACGAAATTAATAGCCCTTTCGAGAAGATTGCCGCTTTGGGTTAAAAATTGAAAGAAAAATTACAAAGAATCCACGCTAATTGACTAGTGTTTATTAAATATAAAGATATATATATATAGTATATATATTTAATATTATTAAAAATATAAAGATATATTTAATATAGTTTTGTTTTAAGAATTAATATGTTGTCATTATATGTCAAAAAGAATGATATGCAATGTTTGCAAAACTAAAGAATATTCTAATGGAAATTCAACTGAATTTAAACGATAGCGTTAAAAATTATATAATGAAAGACGTTTTTCAACAGGCAAAAATTATAAAAAAATATGTTTCGGATAAGGAAGCTAAACGTGACTGGATAAAAAAATCCATACGAGTACTAATATAAATCAGAAGGCTTGCCAGTAAAGGAAAGGGAATAACTTTTCGACATATCATCAGATTAGGTGTTAAAATCTAAATTTCACCAAGAGCAGCTCCTAAATTTTTGGTTGTAGATTCATGCAGAATACCTAGAAGTTTCTGACGCAGCTACAAACATTTTAATGCCATCCCAAACAATGTATTTAAGTTAAAAATCTTATTAACGTATGCGGCAACAAAAACAAAGTACCGAAAGAAATGAAATGCAGAACATGAAAGGCGACTGCCTTTCATGTTCAATCATCAATAGACTTCGATACTTGTAAAAAATTACAAGCGCGCCTCTGTGACAAATTATAATGCAAGGGTAGGTGACACTTGGAGCACTAAGTTAATGCTTTTAATGAGTAAATTATATTAATTTTATGTTAAAATTTGTTAATAAAATACATTTAAGATGTATTTTTGTAAGGGTAGATTGGGGTTCCCCGAAAAATTCTTATAGTTCGAAGGGTTCCGTGAGTTGACAAAGTTTGAAAGACTGCATAAATGTACGTATCTGTTCTCGCATTGTGATAAAACAGCGGTACCTAGAGCCATTCAATTTTGAATAACGCAATCCTCCGCCGAATATGGGAACCCTAATTTGGAATTTATTTTATTATCTATTTTATATTTTGTAAAACTTCAAAAAAAAAAAAAAAAAAAAAAAAAAAAAAAAAAAAAAATGATGTCTAGCGCGCGAGATTGTGTTAACTGAAATTTCTAAGATATGCCGTTTTTAAATTATTTTGTGACATTGCTGTTGAATTAAATTTTATGGTTTAAGTGCGAAGAACATGATATTAAATAGTAAACGTAACACACAGAACGTTACAAAAAAGCCCCTTTGAGCGTAATGTAAAACCTGAAATCTTTCAGATTTTTTTAAAAAAAATTTCGCAATTGATAGACGGCTTAGTGACGTTTCGTCCTTTCCAGTTTCAGCCCCAGCTGGAAATAGTGCCATTTTGTCCGCTGCTTTTCCCGTGGATTCTTTTTCCCCCTTTCATCCTCTCTTCGAAAAATTCATGGAGGTAGGAAGTAAGATGGAGTCGCCCTAAACAAGTTTCTCCCGTACCCTGCTCTGAAGCACCGGCGATCCCTACGTGGTGACCAAAACATTGGCTCATTTACCATTGAGTTCAATGGGATTTGACGCGTTCGGATGTCAATATTTTGTAATTACGTCGTAAATATACATATAAATGTATATATTTTCTTTTTCTACAACACTTCAGAGTCCTAGGTATGTGAAAACAACATATTTTTAAACAACATTTCATTCTGAACGGGGGCCCACCAGCGGCCGAGCGGTAAAGTCGCTGAACACTGGTAGTTCGGTCCCGCGAACGGGCTGGCTGCATGGGCGTTTACGTGGTTTACCCCATGTGTAACGTGTATACGAGCCAGTTTCCCTTAGAAAGTCCTCCACGAAGGCATCCCTCCTCTTAGGCAGATAGCCCTTGAGGCTTTGCCATACTCACACACACACACACACACACATTCTGAACGGAATTAAATGCTATACTTTTCACAGGACAGTTTTCTCAGAATGGTTTAATTTGAATGAAATATTTTCACAAGTTTTAGTTAATTACATTAAAAAAAAAAAAAAAAAAAAAAAAAAAAAAATTGAGGTAATTCGATTTTATTCGGTTAAGGTACAAAAATTAAGATCAAAGTTTATTGTATTATTAATATTAAAATTATGCATTATTTCTTTTCTATTTATAGAGCTTCTTCCTAAAATACTTTCTTAAATCTGACATGATTTTTTGGCTTCTGAGGCATCTTTTAAATCGAAAAATATAAGCCAATTTATAATTAATGCTCTATTCGGTTCATTTTAAATTAGAGAATGATTAGGAATTAGCGAAATACTTTAAATAGTACTTGACTTTCTCTGAACATTTCTGAAAGGGAATAAAATAAGTTTTTTTTTTAAAGTATTATTTAAAACTTGTAACTGAGTTATTATAAAATGTAAGGGGATTTATTCTTTTAATTATACTTATCAGATTTTTTTTTTACCCTTCATTTCAACAATGCATAATCCAAAACTCTTTATTACGTTCTTAAGTGCGCATCTCATAGCATTTTCTTTATAATACCTTTTAACAGATTGCTTTCCAATACGAACAATTCTTGCTTAAATAGTTTTATAACGTATTAGTCAACAGGATTTCAATTTATGTTTACAATTCAATATTAAGGTTATTATATATTTAGATAACATTTATAATTATTATAAATTAAATACATTTAATAATTAGATATCTTCACAGTACTTTCACAGTTCTTTATAAGGGAATAAATTCTTCATTTCAAATACATTTATAAATAATTTAATGAATATTTCTGTATTTTGTCAAAGGCAGATACATGGTTTTTGCATTAATATGCAACAATAATATATAGATGTGAAAAAAATTTGTTTTATTTAAAACATTTTGGCGTTTAGAAAATAAAAGTAGCGAATACTCTATCAAGGGTATCGAAAGACGTATACAATTTTAAATGTACCGTAAGGTATTTTTCATTCTTTAAGCATAAAATTTTTCTTAAAATCTATATTTTTCTAGTTCAACAGCTTAGAATTTTATAAAACAAATTCATAATCAAAATTGCTGTTGTTAGTTATCGAAAAATAACCTAGGTGTGATTTCTGCGTAAATGTCACTAAACTATACAAATTGCTATTATCCATCACACTATGAATGTTTCTTTCGTGCGAAAGTGTCCCTTTTTCGATTTGTATGGAACTGTCGTGTGTCGAAATACTATCACAATCCTGTCAAGCGAGCTTCTGAATGTAAACAAAGAACACCCCATCTGGTGACCCAAGCTTCAAAGCAGTGCTTTACTTCTAGTGTCGATTGGCCCCTCCTTCCTTTCCTACCTCCATGGAAAAATTAGCTTAGGATAAAATAAAATCTATTCTCGTCGGTTAGAAACGATTTAGATAAGGTTGGGTAAGGGCCAAAATAGCCTCATCCCAAAGATCCTTAACGAATTTATTCCCTATTTAGCCCGAACCTCACCATCCTTCCCATATTAGCCTTCGTTTTCCACTTCCTTGTATAAACGTAGAGGAGGCTGAGTTCATGAGAATTCACCCCCCCCCCGCTTGCTACACCAAAACAATAACGTGGTTCGCATTAATGTAAACTTCTAATATGGAAATGCTTTCTAAACTTGTCATTTTAATTTTGAAAAGATGAAAATGACCAAAGTTACATTATAGCTTCAAAATTAGGATAAAATATTATTAATGGCTGAGATTTTTGAGAGATAATATCAAGCTTCCTTGTGGCATATCTTGGAAACGTATAAAATGAAATTAAAGTATCCTATTAAAATAATACAAATAAAAGAAGAATAAAGAAGTCCTATGCCACTGAAAACACTGATTTTATATTCTATTATATATAGAATGAGATGTAAAGGCACAGACTGTGTTTAAAATGAAATGAGAAAGTCTTTTTTTGATCGGGCTCAAATGGGAATAAAATTGCTGAAACCTCCTCTAAGTAACAAAGCAGTAACAAAAGATCAGTTACGGTCTGAATCGGCACTAAGCAACTACTTTGACCTCATTTAACTTTTCATTACTAATATTTATTTAAATATTTCCTTTAGATAAGTTATTTTTAACAGAATAATGAATTTCACGCATATTCAAAAAGTGTACATCTGAATCTAGTTAAGTTTTTGTTATTTGATGTCTATTTTCTTTAAATTCTACATACTTCTAAAGCAAATAGAACCAGGGTTTCGTGGTTTTGAAAGAAAATAAAAATGTAACAAATGCATAATTAAGATTAATGTAGTACTTATTTTGCTAAAATTACAGTGAGCCCTCTTCAAACGCTACCATCCACGGTTAATGTCTGAACAAATGATCCGCTCAACAATTTTGTCAAAATTTTGACGTTTTGAAAAGCGGATGAATCAGGAAAATTTAGTCTAAGTTTAGTAAGGAAACTGTTGATGAAAAGGTAAAGCAGCGGAAGAAACGAGACAAATTTTGTAAGTAGGGGATACCGATAAGGGGAATGGGAGATGGCAGCGGATGAATCGGCACGATTTTTACAACAGGCTGAAAAGGAAATGGTCGAAAACAGGAATCCCCCTGTTGGCCTGTTAGGTCGCGTTCCTGCTACTTCCCATAAAAAAGCAATACTATTTTGCTTGTTTATTAAATTCAGTTTATTTTCAAGTTACTTTTTCATTCAGACTGACAAAAATTGTTAAAACCGAATTACTTTTCACAAGATTTTTATTGTTTAATTTCAGAATGGCAGAAACTCTAAAATAATAACTAAAATAAGTTGCCTTCAAGACTTTTATGTTTAAGTTGGCAAAATCTATTAAATTGACAAAATTCTCCAAGTAGGAGTTAAATATATTCTTCGTAAATAGTACATTAATTTTAAAATAATTTTTCTTTTTTTATATCGTAAATTGGTTTGAAAGGTTTTATGATACGAAACGAGTGAATCAAAGCAAAAACAAAAAACAAACAAAAAAATTCACGTCTAGTTAATCAAACGTGGGACGAGAGCGCAATAAATTTAAAACGCAAATAGAAAAAGTTTTCATGATATGCATAGTTAAGATTATTTTGCTTTTTTTACTTTCATTTTTTAATTTATTTATTTGACATTCAGTGTCAATCCAACGATATGCGTATTAAGCGTGTTAATTTAAGTCTCAAATTGGCCTGATGTCTTTCCCTATATGATCTATTTCTGTCCTTAAAAATAGGTTTAAAGCTAGTTTGTGTTTATAGTTTAACAAGAAAAAAAAAAAAAAAAAAACATACTTCATTTATCTTCTGTCTTGTTAACTGGATCCGTGAAGCTGTCAGATTGCTAAAGCTCTTGTTTTATTTTGATTACATTGTAGTCACAAGAACATTGTAGTCATTCGTATAGTGGAATTTCTTTTTAATATTGTGATTGATCGAACTGATTAAAGTTAAGTAATTTAATAGCTTATTGAAAGTAATTTTTTAAATTTTTATTGTCGTCTAAGAGCCAGAAATGTGGTTTTTAAGATGTGCCAGATAAATAATCCGAGATACTTTTTTAACGCTAAACTTTTTAAAATTCTATCTAGAACTCTCTGCCTCTCTTCCATAGCATAAATACTTATATTTTTAAAATAAAGGTGAAAAGCAGTTCGGCTCAAAGCTTTTTTTCAAACTGTAACTATAGTAAAACCTGATTAACCGAAATAATTAGAAGTGTAGTTAACTAGGATGATCGAAAACAAAATTATAAAGGCTAAATTTTTAAAATTTCTAATTTGTCTTTAAACGATGTTTCCTGAAAATATATATTTGATTTTCTAAAACTAAGTGCAAAAGTTTTACGACTTCTTAAAACTCATTTATTACTGTGTAAGATTTATTCCGAAGTACTTATTTCTCAGCAAAAATATTTATAAAAAACACTGGATTAAAAACGTCTACCAAAATTTGCACAATTTGAAGATTTTGTCAAGTATCATATATGTATTTATATAAAATATTTATCCCAAAGGGCATTAGCCCAGAAGGGCTATTAATTTCATTTTGGCATTTTGCGTTGAAAACTTTAAATGTCGATTCGCATTTCAAATTGTTGCTATCAAATATTATCACCCTGTGTTATATTTAAAGAAATTATATAATGAAGAATCTGCATAAATGTATGTATGTTTCTCGCATTGTGATAAAACAACGGTACCTAGAGCCACCCAATTTTGAATAACGTCCGAATATGGGCATCTGAAAGCTCAAATTTGGGAATTTGGAATTTGTTTTATTATCTATTTCATATTTTGTAAGATTTCAACGAATTCCTAATTAACAAACTCAACGATTTCAAAGCTAGCAATGGCAACACTGTATGGGGAGGGGAACATTTTTATCTCCAATACGCGAGACTGTGTGTCAGAAATTCTAAAGGTATGCTCATTTTAAAATTCTTTTGCGATATTGCTGTTGAACTGAATTTTATGGTTTAAGTGCAAAGAACATGCTATTTAATAAATAAAGGTAAAACACTAAACGTTAAAAAAATGCGCATTTAGGCGTAATATAAATCTTGAACAAGAGTGAAATCGATAGATTTATTTAAGCATCATTGCCTGTTTACGACTGGTATTTTGCCTGATTTTACTTTTTACGAATGAACTTAGCTTTTATATATCAAGTCTTTAAATCGGGCATTTTCGTGACATTTATAATTATTGAACTTCATACATACCTACGTATATGTATATATTGCTTTGCAGGCCTTGTGCGTATAAATAGATATCTGTCATATGATACAGGCCCCGCTCCAGCATTTTCGGCTCCCTCGGCGATCAATGTGGTTAGCGCGTCTTATGGTATATTAAATGTGTCTCATCATTTAAAGCAAAATAAACCTTTATAGTCGTCGCTTGTAATAGAAACTTAGCTGGCTCCCTATGTCGTCTGTGCGTGGAACCAGACCAACGAACATATGCGTTGTTTGACTTATTTGATTATGGCGAAGCATTGGAAAGCTATCTGCCTAAGAGGAGGGATGCTTTCGTGGAGGACCTTTATATATGGGAAACAGGCTTGTATACACGTTACGTACGGGGAAAACCCCCATGCAGCCAGCCCGTTAGCGGGAATCGAATTTCGAAGTACCAGTGTTCAGCGACTTTACCACTCGCCTGCTAATCGGCCACATATGCGTTGCAGAAAAGGTAATTTGTCTAAAATGATAGCACGTAAGGAAAGCAGTGGTTTCTTAAAATGTTCATTTATGTTGATAATACAACAACTATGCGATAAATTAGTGTTAAATACAATTTATTACGGTTTTTTTAATTAGGTGCTAAAGTAAAATTTAAAAAGATTTATTGATACTAAAAAATTTGCCTTAAAAAAGGCTATTTAATTCAATAGATGTAATGACTTTTTCAGTTTTTCAAACAACATTATTACATTTTCTCTAATAAAAATTAGTTATTTAGACTTTATCTTATGGTTAGAAAAACATAGTTATAGTAAACCTTTAAAAAAAGAAAAAAGGAGAAAAAAAAAAGGAGAAAGAAAGAAAAGTTTTTTTATTACCCACGAGGAAAAAATACTTTACAACAAACATATTCTATAAAAGAAGATATATAGATATAATTTTATAGAAGAAAAGTTCACCGCTATTAATATCCAGACAGTTATTAATTCGCTAATAAATTATTTCTAGATTAAATGACATCTCAATCATTCAAATTGATTTGTTACCATCAGAACGTGTTAATAAAGTACGATTTATTTTTATACCTTCCACATTATTTAATTAAGTTTTTTTATTAAAAAAAGAACAGATTTTGATGTGTCACCTGCGTATAAATTATTAGGAGACATCTATATTCTTTTATCTGTATGCCATTCGGACGATATGTTGAAGGTATAATTTTAATTTCTAATGTGTAAAGGTTAAGAACCTTATATATGTTTTTTCATCTTTACATAGGTATTATACGTTTGTTGAGGAAGAGGTTATATGGTAATATTAAATGATTTAATTGCAAAAAAATCGATTTAAAAAAAAATTCCTTTAGTCTATTCTAATGGCTCCAAGAAAAAAATGGATGGCAACCTTATCAGATTTGTTTCGCTTTCTATTTATTTATTTTTTAAATTTTAAATGTCTTTTCAACCTTATTTATTAAACATGACTTTCTTCATACTTTACGCCATATAAAATTCAACAGCAAAATCACAAAATATTTAAAAGTAGCGTATCTCAAAAATTCCCGATAAAGTGCTCCATACTTTTCTTTTCATATTTGCTATCTTATTTTCTTTAATAATAATGATGATGATAGCGTTTGATGGCAACGTTTGAAAATTGGTACGACACAAAGATGAGGTTTAAACTAATAACACTTCTTGTGCTAAAAAAAAATTCTCTCCTTTTCCACGAAACATTGGCTGATTGCCTGCTGTCCACAGATCGGCTATGAAGATCTATAGCCTCTTAATTAACATTATTCAGAAAATATTAGCACAAATAGGTAAAACTATTTGTGTGGTAGAGTTCTGTACAGTGGCAAGAACATTAAAAATATCTGTAACTCTTATATAGTGTTGTTTGATACCCCAAGACAAAAGTGCGAAAATTGCATCTAAGAGTTTTTGCTTCCTTGTACAAAGTAAAGAAAGTATTGTAATCGCGAAAACTTTCGGGTATAGTTCGACCGCCTCATCAGCGACCATGAGCGCAAACACGCATGCGCCATTCGGACCGAATTATTCTCAAAATAGGGTGGAAGGATGGGGACTTTCTTTCCCTCCAGCATAGCTCTTTCAGGAGAAGAGAAGACCTTTCACGTCGCAGCAAGTAATACGGCCCGTTTTGAACGAGTTTATGTGTTTTGGCAGAATGCCAACCAGGGTTGCGCTTGAAACGGTCGAACTATATCATATTTTAACGAGAATATCCATTTTTACCGCTATCGAATGCAATTTAACGATGTTTTTGAGTGACATCTGTACGTGAGAACAGAGTAAAGAACTATTTTTTTCCAAAACGGATTGTAAAATGGATTTCAAATGGATTCAGAAGAGACTTTTGTTCCTGACGTCTGTACGTACGTATCTCGCATAACTCAAAAACGAGTAGCCTCAATAATCGAAATTTTGAATATAGAACTGTTATAACATGCAGTTGTGCATCTTCCTTTTTGGTTATAATTGATCGCTTTAAGTATATATATGAGCCAGATTATATGTATTTTCTTAATTTTAATGCCAAAATGCCTCCAGTACTTTATACCAGGATTTACATATTTTAAAAATATTAGTTTAATTTCTTAGGCATATTTCAATCTGCACGTATATATATGCGTTGTTACAGACATCACAAAAATTATTTCAGGCCGTAGATATACGGCTTTACCAGTGAGAATATAAAAAACAAACCATTGTGATAGAAAACTAATTACAAGCGTATACATGTAACACTCGAAGCTCTAGGTTTATGTGATTACTATCATGTCCTTGCAGCAAACGGAAATCTAAGGAATAAGTCTTGTCGGATGCAAAAATAAATAAACTTTGATAATTAGTGCTTAGGTTATTTGAATATGGCAAAGCATACTAAGGCTATCTGCCCGAGGGGAGGGATGCTTTCGCAGAAGACTTTCTAAGAGAAACTGGCTCATATTTACGTTACACGTGAAAAAAAATCAAGAAAACAAACCATGCACATAGCTCTTTTGGCTAGGATTGAACTCGAGACGAACTTCCTGTATTCAGCGCTGTCTAGCTCTTGGCCACTTTGTAGGGTAATATAAGTAGTAGGTAGAATTTCATCGTCAACATGTATGATTATGAACCTCGCATAATAACTTCAGATGCAAAAGGGATTCTGAATCTTGATTTTGTTATCATTATTGTTACAGAGGCCAAATATTTAGGACTTAAAATTAAAAATTTACAAGAACTTCATTTTGGAGATAAAAATAGTTTAATTGCAGATCTTAAGTTATTCAGATTATGGCAAAGCATAGAAAGACTATCTGTCTAAGGGAAAGACTGCCTTCTAGGAGAATTTTTGAGTGAATGCATGGTCATTCCTAAGGGTTCATGTTATACATTGGAAAAACCGCGAAAACTACCGGTGTTCAGCAATTTTACTCGTTGGGCACCTGTGAGCAGCAAAAGTTTTTTTGGTAGAAGATTATAAACGAGCAGCTGCATACAAGTAAGGCTGTTGTATAAAAATATTAAAAGGTCGAAGGACTTTTATAATTCGAGGTAACACAAACATACGCACGTGCTGATAAAAAGAGGGCTAGATTTTTGGAGATTTGGGTTACAACATATGCCAGCTTAAGCCTAGGTTTATAAACCAAAGGTTCTCAACCGGTGGGTAATTTCCCTTTAATGGGAGGATCCTGGGGTCTCAGGAAGGAATTTTTAGACCTCTGCCTGGTAGACTTGAACTGTAACAAACTGTGTTTTTCAGTCTTTTCTCAGTTCATAATATGATTATTTAGTTTTCTTGCTAAGATGGCTTTAGAAAACTTCTTTCTGTCTTTTTATTATTAACGTTTTGTGTGTTTACTTTATTTACCGAATATTATGTTCTTCGCGCTTATGCCTTATATAACTCTATTCAACAGCAAAATCACAAAATATTATTTAAAAGCAGCATATCTTTAGACTTTCCCATACACAGTCTGGCGCGCTTGAGATAAAAATATTTTATTCCGCCTAGTGTTGCCACTGCACGTTTCGAAATCTTTGTGTTTGTCAATCAAAAATTCGTTAAAGTTTTACAAAGTATAAAACAGATTCATAAAACAAATTCGAAATTCACAATTCTGGCTCTTAGGTGCCCATGTCGGTTGGAGGACTACGTTATTCAAAACTGGATGGCTCTATGTACCGTTGCTTTTTCATAGTTAGAGAAACATGTGTATATTCATGCAGATTCTTCATTATTTAATTTCTTTAAATACAATACAGGTCGATACCATTTGATGGCAACCATTTGAAAAGTGATGCGCCGTTTATAGGATTCAACGCAAAACGCCGTTTCGAGATTAATATCCCGTTTGGGACTAACGTCATTTTGGTTTCAAATAGAAAGGCGAAAAAGAAACAAAGAGGAAAGGGAATAACAATCTGACACGTCATAAGAAGAGAGACTAGAATAATAAAGATTGAAAACCGTTGTTATAAGCAAATTCTTCATTTATGCTAATTAGCTTTTAAACGTAGCATTCTTATTTACTTGTAAAAATAACAAAGACCAGAAGGTTTGTTAATTAAAGATTTCTTAATTGAGTAGGACGTTAACCACTCCTTGTGTGAAGGTGTTTTCAACTACTTTCTCTCTTAGCAAAACGAAATGGGTCATGGCGTCCTCCCTAAGACAAAGCTACGTTCACCTTAACGTTTTGGGAAAATTGCCAGGTTTTGTTAAATCTCTTAGTTAGCGAAAAAGATCATGCAGATTTAAACATTTACGTAACAACTGTCGTTAAGAGTTCTGGGAATTGTTAGTAAACACAGAAACTGCGGTACTTAACTAGACGAGAATTTTGTGACGTTAATTGAAGTAATAAAGGTGGTATTTAAAATCTGTTGAGGGATTTAGAACAGAAAAGTGTGGAAGTAGTTATTTAACTAAGAGAATATTTGCCACGTTCTTGCGTATGAGATAGCATAAAATTAAACATATGTATAGTAGAAGTAGTTCTTATTGTCTAAGTCTGCGGGATTCTACTAACAACTAAACAAATGTAAAAATCTAGAAACTTCTGGAATTTTGTAACTTTTTTCCTCGTAAATAATAAATCCATTAACTTTTGCAGCTTGTGTAGGTATAATAATTCAAGTTTAATATGATGTTCCAAGTCATTGTATTTAGGGTAAACTAACTTGAAGGTAAAGGTAAAGTTCCAAGAAGTTTTCATCTGCAAAGTAAAATATTTTTAAATATAGCTTGATTGCTTAAACAATGATAAAGATATTTCAAAGATAGTTCGCATAGTTTAAGCAAAAACGAAAGCAGGGAATAATAAGAAAAATGGTAAATAATTTGATGATTAATTTTATTTCTTAATAATAATTTTCACTTTTCCTCACGCCATTTTTTATTAGTCGTACATTAATATCTGTTATTAAATAATGAAGAATCTGTATGTATTTGTGTTCCTCGCATTGTAGAAAAATCGCAGCAAATACAGCCACCAAATTCCTGCACTCAAACTTGTGCACCTCGAAACCCGAATTTAAAATTTGTTTTTATTTTAAATTTTCAGCGAATTCAATTCAATTTTTGATGAGCAAACTCTGTGATTTCATGTGAGGGATATTTATTATTCAGGAAAATACAGAACTTTTTTAAACATCCACAAGTAGAAAAGTGATCTTTTGATGCTGTAAAGGAAAAATGCAAAAATGCGTATCAGAGGTAGTAGCCAGTATGGGATATGTTCCACCATGGTGTACGATGCAACTCTTCACACGTCGTGCCAAGTTTTGCACAACATTATCCAGCAACTGCTGAGGAAATTCGTCCTACTTCTCTAGTAATACACAGCTGAGGGTGTTCTTGTTCGTTATTTTACAATATTTTCGACCAGGAAATCGCCTCCTCAAAGCATCCATACATTTTCAATTACGTTTAGATCTGGAGAAGAGGCCATACACAGCCCTAAATATTCTCGCTGTTTAGACAATCTTGAACAGCGATTGTTGGATGACATAGCGCGTTGTCACCTTTGAAAAGAAATTTATTATCGGAAGCACCGCAGTAAAGTCGAACATGATGTAGTAGTAGAATTTCATCAATGTATGGTTGGCCGGTTGCAATAGACCCAGGTGCAAACCATGTGGAGGCTTGCGACCATTGATCGTGATACCGGTCCATACCATGATACCGTATCTCGGATCTTTTCCTGGATATTTTCTGAACCTGATCAGTTGGCATTTGCAGTCTGATAGCAGACTGAACCTACTCTCATCTGAGAATAATGAGCAAGCCCTAGCCTGGTCAGTCCAATTGCGATGCTCGCGACACCATTGCAAATGAGCCGTACGGTGCTGTCTGAACCATGGGATACGCACAACAGGTTTGAGGAGGTTTAGACCTCCTTTTCTCCCAAACGTTTGGCTCATGGAAACAAGACGTCCTTCCTTACCTTCATGGTCTGGCTACAGTTGAGAAATCTGCTGTTCTGTCGCCGCTCGCCGCAAAAGACTCATTCGCTACCTGCTGAGCTGTAGTTGGCCGGTTTCTTTTTGCCGATTGGGCAGTGTACCTGTCTCCTTCAGGCATTGCACATCTAATATGACCTCCCCTGTGATACTAACTACACGTTCCAATAGTTTAAAATGATTTCTACAGCTGTGAAACAATGCTATGAACAATGTTGAACTATCTAGAAACATCTTTTATTTTCCCCCTTTCTCTCTTTAGAGCCGCGATCTTATAACGCTGGATGGATTTCTACTACTTACACCTCGAAAGGACGGATGGGGGAATACGACAGCTGCTTATATCATTTCCTATTTAAAGAGATACTAAGTGAAAGCACAAGGCATTGTTAGCCATCTTCAGGTGGTGAGGAATTATCCCCACATTTTCATTCGGGCCCCAGACAGTAGAGGTTTCTTTTTTTTTAATAGACACCCTGAAAAATCAAATATACCTTCCCCTAAATTCGAACCTTAGGTCTTCCAATGTTAGCTGGATATGCTACCCCTTGCTATACGAAAGAAAGAAGCTGGGGGATGTAACAATTTCGTATATCTGTGACAACATAAATGACGCAAGAAAATGTGAGGTTCATTAGGTTAACGAACATCAGTTTAAAATTTCAAAGCCTAATTTTCATGTTCAACTTTCGATGATAAAGTTTTGGTTTAGTTTATTTTATTATAGCATGCATGCTCAAGGGCTATCTGTCTAAAAGGTGGGATGCCTTCTTGGAGGATTTTCAAAGGAAACTGGCTCGTGTACACGTTACACGTGGGGAAACCACGAAAACATCCATGCAGCCAACCCGTCTGCGACATTTGAGCCTCGGACCGAACTACTCGTGTTCAGCGACTCGGTCGTTGGTGGGCCTCGATGATGAAGCGAAGTAATATGTGAAAAGGAAGTTCTTGGCAACACAGGCTAGAGTTTTAGACTGTATTTGCCTTATGCCATAACATATGCAGATACCTTCCTCTATCAGCATTGAAAGGTAATGAATTGCACCACGATAGCCTTTTTCTTTTCGGAAAGGTGGGGGGAGGGCGCTGAAAGCAAGGAAAATGGTCTTTGCTCAACTCAGGTCTCAGTGGGCAAATTCGAATGCTGATCGGTGTGCACTTCGTGGTTATTCCCTCCGTTGATTGCATTTTGAAGGTACTAACCGCAGCCAATCCTCACAGACCTTGTCGTCTTGGCAATTATCCGACCTACTCTTCGCCATTGCGATTGTCAAGATCGTTTTAAGACAGCCAGACTCCTTTCAGACTACTTGTTAAGGAACAAGAAAAGCCTTGATTAATTAACTAGATTTCACAATATTGTTTCGTCAATGTAACACACGCCTAATTTGCCTAGTATTGTTTTTATCTGAGTAATGAGTGCTTAGCTACAAGTTTACAATGCTTCGACTTTGTATATTGTTTTAGTATGTCAGCGATTCCAGTTTTTATATCTTTAAATATGTAGTTTAAATGCCGGATGATGATCTAGGATGTTTTACAATTTCATAAAAGCGAAATGTCATAATACTAAGTCATGTATCTATATTATGAGAAATCTATTATTGTTTTTATATGATTTAGTTTCATTGTACTATAAAAATACGTTATTCTTGCTTTGCCAACAAAGTACCTAAAATAAAAATTAAAGCAAATGATTATTACTGTGGATTGGCATAACAGCAGCCGTTGCCACTTAGAATAATATTTGAGGCCTATGGATGATTGGCATAAGATTTTATATTCAAAGGGTGGTATCCTTAAGGAATATTTAGTTATTCTGTGACTTCTTCCAATACACAATTTCTTTCGCGGAAGATAACATTATTTTTGAGAGCATACTTGTAAATAAAAAATTGGTTTCGGTACTTGAATATGGCAAAGCATACGAGGACTCTCTGTCTGAAGGGAGGATGGTATTTGTTTTCTAAAGCTGGCTCCTGTTCTGGCTACACATGAGAAAGGGGGAAAAATACATGCCTTCCCATTTTCCTGGGGTCACACCAAAGACGAACTACCAGTATCCAGCAGTCTTTAAACGCTTGGCCCCTGGCGAGGCGAATAACAGAGTAATTACCAAAGGTATGTGCAATTCTATAAAAATATTATTATCCTTTTTATGTAATTAGAAACTTGCGTTTGCGGTGAAAAAATTAGCGAGGCTACTTTTTTGTAACTCAACTCCAATTTTATCCCATTTTGCTATCAGAAAGAAAAACAAATTTTCTCAACTTCTGGTTGAACGCAGATTTTGTAATCTTTGCGGCCGGGAATTAAATTATGTATCTCTGTTCCATTATCCTTTTTTCCTTCTGGTTGTTGACCTGTTCGGAAAACAAGCATCGAACAGAACTTTTTTCAGAGCTTCTTAAACATTTTCAACTTTCAAACTAGTTCTTAGAGAAATACATTTTTACGTGTATTGCATTTCACTTTCGTATGTGAGATAGCAATTTAAGTGCTTCACACTTTCATCTAGCGAATGGAAGCAGCGAGGCTCGAATCCCGGCGAGAGCACGGTTGATTTCTCGTCTTTTCACTCTGACAAGCCTAAAACCGCTACAGTGATGTCCGATAATGAGCGATAACTGATCAGCGTCTGGATTTGTCTAACTCTTCCGTGTCGTCCTTAATGTGGGGAAGAATGTTATGAATTATTCCATCCCTCAGTGCGTACTCTCGTAATTTAAGTTGTTAGGATATTCAGCTAGTAGCTGGAGTATAGATGGTTTGACTCCCGTCGAAGGAGTTAGTTTTTCAAGTTTCCCACTTCAGAAGGGCTAGCAGTCTGTTCAGAGTAAGTGTGTTAAATCTAGCAAAAATTATTTTCAATATATAAAGCTCGTTTAACAAAAATTGTATGATTTGATCTTGAAATAATAATATTTTAAGGTAGTAAATTATATGCTTTTCTTGATACTTAAGCATAAAATCATGTTGATTAATTTAAGTACTCGATCCTTCCAAACCCCAAATTAAATTCGAACTGTTTCAAAATAGCTGAGATATTTGATGAGTCCAATCTTTCACGCCTGAGCGGATTATACATTTCCAAAAATACTTACACAAAAGCTAGATATCTTCACTTATCTTCAGAAATAACATCACGAAACTCTTAGAATTCATGAGATGTCATAAATCGTGGAAGAATAAACAATTCAAAAATGTAAAAGCTTTCATGATTTGTCAATAACACCCAGCTATATCCCGAAGAAGATATTATTAAGACTTTCCCTTATGGTGGTAAAAAGGCACTATCGTTTCCCACGCAGATATGATACACGAGCTTTTAACACCACGATTTCTAAACTTCAGCGACGTAAAATATAATGGAAGTATATCCACTAGAGCGAAATGTATGAAGTTTTGTTAGTTTTGTGTATTCTGGAATGTCACGCCATCATATTTAGCACAATAGGAAAAGAAATGTCTGGTCTTTTGACGAGTACATGTTGCATTGTTTGAACTGGAGACAGGATTTTTGACGGATGTTGTTTGGGCAAGGTCAGTTTTTATTGCAATGAAATCCGTCAATGTCCAAAAGCCATCAATGTCCATTCTGTCAACATTTAATGATGCTTCGGTTTATCAACTACACGTTAATTACACTGTTGTACATATGCGTTCCGTTGCATGCTCATTAATGTTCATATTAAATATAGTTTATCTGTTCTTTCCATTATTAACTGGTAGATTTCGTGGCGGTTGTTTTAATAAGAAGAAAAGAAAACAACCTAGACCTCTGTGTTCAAAGAACACGTTCTATTCAAACATAGAATGTATTCTAAAAAGGAGAGAGCAAGTGCATATTTAAAAGAAACACATACTATAGGATATAACAAATAAAAGTGCAGTCAACTACCGATTATCCAGACTAATATCCGGGACGACGTTAAACGGTTAAACCGAGAACATGGTTAATCCGGTGGCAGTTAAAGAAACACAGGGAAAGGGGATAATTCGTATTATAATTGACAGAAAAGGGTTGTTAATTATCTACGTCTACTTATAAACAGTTTGACCTGAAATTTCAATCAATCCCCGATTAACCGGAGGCGAATTACGCGATTTCGCTTTACCGACCTATAAAAGAAGTTAACCGACTTAAAAAAAATGACTTTAGGCTCTCTCTTTTAGTTTAAAGAGCCGCTGGTGTTTAATGCGTAGGATTATACTACCGAAAGTGGGAGTATGTTATAGAACAAAATAAAACCAACAAAAGATTTTACACATACATTTATATTTATTACATTTATTCATTCAAAATGACCCTATGTAAAATTGGTCATTGATATCAGAAATAAGATAGACAGTCAGAAACATCTATCTTATTTCACAATATATATAATACATAAGCATACATCTTAAATCTTAAGCATCTTACATTTTGAGCATACATCTTAAATTGACAGTCAGTCAATTTAAGATGTATGCAGCTATATTCCTAGTTTAAGATTAAGAAATTAAATCTGTAAATGAACTGCCGAGTGTACTTGGATAATTACTTGGCACCATATTGAGATAAAAATAATGTTTCATAAAATCAGAAGCCTTTTCATTTCGTTTGACGTCTACATTGATATCTCCCATCATAATAATAGGAGCATCTGTATTTACAGTAAACTCGTTATCGATCAGTAAAAAGTAGTAGATTATAGAAGATTGGACAGTAAGTGATAGCATTACATTGAGCGATCACCGAGCTATTACTTTCAGTTTATCTCCAACTCTAAGATCCCTAGGCAAATTAAGATTTAAAACGTTCTTTGGAAGAAAAGATAAATTTCGTAGCTGTTTTTCTCCTCACATTTCATCATTAATCCGTTCTTTTCAAGATTGTAGCTCAACTTCAGATCTGGATAACACTTAAAATAAAATGACTGCACTTTGCATACAAGCTTGTAAAAATGCTTTCAAAATGAGAAGGTTTTGTCCGCGTACAGCAACTTCCTGGTGGACTGAAGAACTTACAATTGAGCGAAGGAAGTTACGGAAATTGCGAAAACGAGCAGAAGCCACCTATGAAGTTATAAATCGCGCTTCATTATTTCAAGAGTATAAGAAATCTCAGGCCTTGTACAAAAAAAAAAAAAAAAAAAAAAAAAAAAAAAAAAATTAGTGAAACCAAATTATCGTCTTGGAGAACGTTTTGTACCAATACCCAACAAAAGTACGGCTCAGCTTTCCAAATTGCTTTCGATAAAGTTTTCCAGCCTTGTTCTCTTCCAATGCAAATTTTCCCTTCGGCTACAAGTTCACAGCAAGTGGTAGCACATATATTAAGATCGCTTTTCCAAGAAGATTTACCAGAAGAAGATGATTCAACGCAGCGAGAGTTACGTTTTAAATTTAATAACCATGCTTCATCTTTCTCTTTCCCAGAATCTCTACCAAATTTTTTGGAATTAGAACGCATTATTAATCACCTAAATTTAAAGAAGGCTCCCGGACCAGACGGCCTAGATAATGTTGTTCTTCGACTGTTGTTCAATATTGCACCGGACTTGATCATCGCATACGTCCAAACCTGCTGGCGACTCCGATACATTCCGAAAGAATCGAAAAGAGCAGAAGTCGTACTTTTCTTAAAACAGCACAAAGATCCACTTAGACCGCAACCCTACCGGCCAATTTGTTTAATACCAGCTTTAGGTAAGCTCTTGGAGAGGGTAATTTTAGGGCGTCTGCAGTATTATTTACAGAAAAATAGTATACTACATCCATCACAATATGGATTTCAAAAAGGGCGCTCTACAGAGCATGCAATCTACGACCTGATTTCCTCACTACAATCGAATAGGAACGAGCATTTGCACTCAATTTTGATCAGCATCGATATACAAGGAGGTTTTGACTCCCTGTGGTGGCCGGACATAATAGACGCTCTGGTCACCATGGGGTGTCCAGTAGATATCATTGTATCATTGACCTCATTCGAAGTTATCTGCAAGATCGTCATATCCAAGTGATTTTAGATTCAGGACAATACGATCAAGAATTACAAAAAGGGTGTCCTCAGGGATCTTGTCTCGGTCCCATTTTATGGACGATAGTAGCTGACTCTCTTTTGCGACAGTTTGATGGAAAGTCAGACTGTAAACTCATAGCTTTTGCAGATGATTTTATGCTAATTGTTAAAGGTAAATCGGGTATTTCTTCTGCGGCTCAAGCTTATCTGGATATTATAGCAAACTGGGCACGAAGGCACAAAGTGGTTATTTCCACCAGTAAAACTCAAGCAATGTTGATAGGGGCATCTAAACCCCTCAAACGCAAACCACCTTTAAAATTGCAGGCAAATCTATTAAATTTGTAGGAAGCTTGAGATACCTAGGTCTTATTATTGACTCCAATCTTTCTTGGACGACTCACTTGATGGCAATCAGAACAAAAGTAATGTCACTGACAATTCACATGAAACGAACAGCTAGTAAGAATTGGGGAATCTCATCGCGGATTTCAAAAATATGGTACTTGACTGTAATAGAAAGAATAATCTTATATTGTTCAGCAATATGGGCTTACTCTCTTAAGACACATGAGAAACGACTCTTAATTTCTATTCAAAGATCTTTTCTTCTAATGATCAGTCGAAGTTACAGACAACTTCCAATGATGCTTTGCAGGTCTTGTCCGGCATTCCTCCGTTGGACTTAACAGCAGAAAGGGAAGCGGTGCTGGCTCGAGTTTTGCGTCTTCGTCTAGAGACTAAACTGTGGAATATTTCATACGATCCTTTTAGTTATGAAACTAGGAGCACAGAACTTCTGTGTCATCCAGCACAAAATGACATTTCATGTGCAATCTTCTCAATGAGTCAAAAAGTCAATTCCAGATTTACACAGATGGATCTCATTCGGAACAAGGAACAGGATGTGGACTATGTGTAATTCAAAATGGCAAACCAATGCATTCATGGTGTCGCAGACTGAGGCCAGCGAACTCTATCTTTCAAGCTGAACTACTTTCATTAAAAAAAGCAGTACATCTTTCAAGTCAATTTCCATCACAAGTGGAAATTTACAGTGATTCATTTTCTAGTCTGGAGGCCATAAAGGGGGAAAATTCAAGAAATACAATAGTAGCAGAGATAAAAATCCTTCTTCTTAACCTTCCTGCCTCTTCTAGACCCTTATTGAGCTGGGTTCCCGCTCATAGGGGGATTTATGGCAATGAGTTGGCAGACCAGTTGGCAAAAGAAGCGGTAAGAGGGAATAATCTTCCTCAATATTCATTGCCTTTACCATTTTCTTATATTAAGAGATATACAAAAGAGAACTTACTCCAGCAATGGCAAAAAAAGTGGGAACACTCCACAACGGGCAGAAGAACTTTTAAATTTTTGCCAAAGGTTTCGGAAACATTTTTGGTTTCATCTGCAGCGCAGCCAACTTTTCTCATGGGACACGGTCCCTTTCCATCGTTTTTATTCCGATTTCATCTTAAGAAAGATGACAAATGTCACTGTGGAAGTATTGGGTCTCCAGACCATTTTGCTTTTTCTTGGCCACTCACCGCTGAATTTCATCTGCAAAGACCATCAGACTTATATTGGAGTGAATGGACTAAATCACTATTAAAACGACAAATTCTTCAGCACAGATTAACTCAAATTTTTAATATTTGCAATGAGATGTATACGTTTCCAACAACCTTCGCATAATATTTGCACTATCGGTAGCCTTTTAATTTTTTTTTTCCATCTGACATGTTATAATGATAATTGTGTGTTTAACTTCAATGCATAGAATATTTAGCACTATTAAGTACTGGATGTGCTCTGCACTTCCACATGGGAATAAGTTCTGCATTTGGGAATTGTCTGTTTGTATGTTAATATTATAGCCTTTAATTCTGAATTTTTTTGTTATTTTATAGTTATTATTTTGTTCCTTTTATTATTCTTTTTGCCATTTTGTTATTATTGTATTATTTTTGCATTTTTGTAAGTTAATTACAATTATTGTTAGCTGGTAAACTGGAATATTCTGACTGTGTAAAAAGAAGTTCATTACAGTTCTTAGAATATCTGCATTTTCAGTAAGAACAGGAATTTAGAGCTGTATCTAATTATTTTGTATGTATATCGTGTCCATCACAATTGGGTATAAGTTTCTGTTTTCCAGTAGATTAACTATTTTAAGCATTGTGAACTATTACAGCCAATTCAACTTAGAGCGGATTTATTTTATTAGCTGGCAAATTGGAATATACTAACTGTAATGAAAAATTGGTTGCAGTATTTGAAACATGTGCATTTATATAGTATGATGGATTGATAACTATACTAACTGCAATGAAAAATTAGTTGCAGCATTTGAAACATGTGAATTTATATGGTATAATTGATTAGAATATAATATGTACTGAATAATTTTGGATATTTCATGTTTGTTACAATTGGGAATTGGTTCCTGTTTTTCTGTAGATGTTTTTAATTATTTGAAGAAATTGGGCACTATTATAGCCATTTTACAAGAATGATTAGCTATATTTGAATATGTGTTCTTATGTTGTATGAATACCTGCCAATTTGTATAGATTGAAATTGTTTATTTGTGCTATTTATAATTGTATAATAGAAATTTATTATTTTAACTGCCATGAAAAAATTAGTTGCAGTTTTTTTTAAACATGTACATTTGTAGTATGTTTGATTGGTAAATATTCTAACTGTAATAAAAAATAGTTGCAGCATTTGAAACATGTGTATTTTTATGGTATGATGATTGGTATATAATATGTGCTGAATAATTATGTATTTTATGTCTATTTTAATTGGGAATTAGTTCCTGTTTTCCATTAGACGTTTTATTTTAGAATATGTGCTTTATATTGTTGGAATACCGGTCAATTTGCATTGATTGGAACTGTTTAACAAATCTGTAGTTTTGCACAATTTAGAATTGTTTTGAAAATTTAAGAATTAGTTTCCTTTTTTTTTATCATCTGGGAGCCAAGTCGTTATTTACAAAACATTTGCTTCTGTGGATAATAGTAAAATAGTGTACATATTACAATGAAATTCCCAATTGAAATTTCATGTTTGTCTTGTGGATACTTGCGACACAGTGTGCAAATTGCTATGGACGCACATAACGAGGTATGCTAACTGTTAAGGACACGAAGTTATGATGTATCAAAGTGGAGTATTTACTTGAACGATGAATTTAACAAAAGTGAACATAGAATAGTCTACACAACATCATATACTTTGGGCTATGGAACTATCAATTGCTTGAACTGATGTGACTGGCTTACTCTGTGGATAACTGCAAAAATAATACGGACACACATCATTAGGTGTGTATAAGAACATGAAGTTATGATGTATTGAAGAAGACATAGGTCTAAAAACTGGTTAATATATAAGTTCCACTCTCCACAACATAGATCCTTTCCATGACAATGTAATTATTAATTGATCGTATATTTATTTTCATACGGATTATTATGTAACAATTATTGTATAGATGATACTGTCAATTTAGCATTGTAATATTACTATTATTGATTCAGTGAATGCCGCTGGCGGTGGATTGTAGATTCTTTTCCGTCGCATGGACATATAACTCTGATTGGTGTAGAACCTTAGGTCGGAGGTCCATGCGACTGCGTATCCGTATCAGTAAAAAGTAGTCTCAGAATATTTCATCAATGCACTAAACAACAACGTCTTCAAATCCTATGAATTAACATTTGGATTAATACACATGGATACTAGAACAAATCTTGACTGTCCTTTAACAATTACATCAACCTTACAAATATCACTTGCTTCTGAATCCTGTATTCTCTTACGCTGCTTAAACAGTAAATTCTGTTGGTACGCAATTTGCTACATTCGTCAAATATCTATAAATAGCAACGCCGACAGCTGGGCAAAATAAAATAAAATATAGCGGACACCACCCGAACACACTGACTGTCTACCAGACGATCTTGCCACTCATTCGCAGTTGCGCATGCGCACGGAGGTTTGAGTTCACTAGAATTTCTCAATTTTTGATTCGCTACTATGCGTATACCCCGTGTGTCCAATTTAATAGTTTGTGTGTTTTGTATGTTTGCTAATGTGCTTTTCATCTATCCAATGATGTATTTAGATTGATTGTAACGTTTCTAGTTTCGAAGATAGACGCATTCACGCACCTTAAATAGCGTCTTAATTTTTACTTTTCTATCAGACTGTTATGGAGAAACTTAATCATATGTTAAAAAGTTAAGTTTGTTTATTACAGAACGGTGGAACTATAACTACTACAAGCCATCAAAAAAAAGCAAAATTTCTATGTAAAATACGAAAAGGGAAACAAAATGCATAATATCACAGCAGTGATAACATATGACATAACAGCATTTAGGAATTGTTTTCATGCAAAAAAACAACACTGCTAAGTCATCTGGGAAGAATAAATTATTAAATCATGAAGATAAAATAAATATGGAACTATCAGCCTTTTGTTTTCCATTGACACGTATCAAAATTCAAGAGTGGTATAAACAAAAACATTGTTAACAATAAATTATTAAATCATGAAGATAAAATAAATATAGAACTATCAGCCTTTTGTTTTCTATTGACACGTGTCGAAATTCAAGAGTGGTACAAACAAAAACAGTAACAACTTGTTGTTTTTAAACGGGTTTTTGTTTTGAATGCTGATTTTAATTCAGTACGTAACCAAATGGATTTATTCCCAAGATTTAACTTCTTGAAGCAGATAAAATGTTAATAGCATTTTTCTGTTAGTTACAATATGGGCAATTCCTCTTTCCTTTTTTTATTGCTCTTTGGTTAACTGTGATTTGGGGTCAACCGTAGATATCATTCCCAAAGCAACGGCAATCGCACATTGAGTTAGTCAATGTAGACGAACTTTGCTTATCGCGTACGCTGAGTAAGATACCCTTACTCTACCAATTTTCAGAGCTAGAATTTTGCCTTGCAGTCGCCGTACTACGTACAGTAGTTTGTCTACATTTAAAATGTCTCCAAAATATAAATTCTTTTCTTTTCTGACATTGAATTTATATTCTAAAATATAAATTCAATTTCAATGCATGTGACATTATTTGTTTCCCTTTCGCATTTTCAGTTAGTAATATTTTATTTTATGGTGGTGGTTTGTAATGGTAATATTCCAATTGTTCCTCAGAAAGCAATTTTAACTTCTTTTAAACAGGAAGCAATTAATCCTCAGCCCGCTTAATGAGTTCTCTGTATATCCAAACCCGCGCCGAAAAAACATACTACCGTATTTACGCGAATATAATGCGCATCGTTTTTGGCCAAATGTAGTACTCAAAATTGGGGTGCGCATTGGATTCGAGTGCAAAGTTCGCCGATGACGTCAACCGAATTTAAATCGTAACAATGGATTACTGTATTTCTCGACTACATTTACCGTTACATTTATGGTTGACACATTATTGCACAGAGGATACAAACTGCAGAGTACGTAGTCACGAATGGAGGGCAAGCAGAGAAGAATGTCATATGACGCTACTTTCAAACATAAAGTAATTCTTTATCCTGAAAGAAATGGCAATAGAAAGGCTGGGAGAGAGTTAAACGTAGCTGAGAGCAATGTTCGCTTGTGGCGGCAACAGAAATTGGCACTGTTTGCGACTAAAACTAGTAGAAAGAAATTCGCTGGCCCTCGCAAAGGAAGACACCCTAAAATTGAAGAAAAGGTTTTGGAATTTGTACGTGAAAGGAGGAAGAATGGACAACTTGTGACTAACGACACTATAAGAAATAAAGCAAAAGAGGAGGCTGAAGTTCTTGGAATACCGAAACCAGAGTTTAAAGCTAGCCGTGGATGGGTGGATCGGTTTATGAAGCGAATGGGCTCTAAGACGCCGTACAACAATATGCCAAAAGTTTCCTGCAGATTTTGAGGAAAAACTACTAACATTTTAGCGGTATGTCATCACACTTCAGAAGGAAAAGAATTTTTCAATGGGGCAAATTGACATTGCTGACGAGACGCCAATTTGGTTTGATATGCCTCGTAACTACACCATTACGGAGAAGGGGACATCATCAAAATAGTGAATAAAGACGTTTACTATTAATCACTGACTGTAGAAACTGTTAGCTAGATAGAAATGTTACGATTTATTTCATGTTCATACTTTACGATATGTACCATATACGGTAGTGGTAATTAACAATGATTGTTTCACATAACAATAGCCCACTAATAGGTTAATTCTATGTTCTGCTACTTTATGTATAAATCTATTGTTGTATAAAATATGGTATCTAGATTTAAATAAAATTATCATACCATTGATTGATAGTTTATATACAAATCTATTGTATAAAATAAGATTCAATAAATTTCTCATACCATTGATGCGCATTACATTCGCCGACAAACAATTTTTTTATTATTTAAAGTTTTAAAATGGGGATGCGCATTAGATTCGATGGCGCATTAAATTCGCATAAATACGGTAATTTAATTTGTATTGATACCTTTTAGGGGCATCCCATTTTTTTGTAGTTACCGTATATTCCGGCTTATAAAGCGCACTTTAAATACTTTAAAAAAAAAAATCGAAACTTAGAAGTGCGCCTTGTACGCCGGATTATAAAAATAAGGAAAGATGAGCATACACAAGTTAAATTTCTACATATACCTAAATGCTGTTTATTTTAAAGAATTGACATTGCTTAAAAATTTTCATTATCGGATAGTATGAACAGTTCGTCAAATTCATCTTTCCTTATATCTTTAGTCACATAATGCAATTCTGTTTCATCTTCATCATCATGTTACTCTGAGCTATAAATACTCGTAAATAATCATCTTCCGTTCTATCTAGATAGTAGGAAAAACTACATTTTTTAAATGACTTTTGAAATACGTCAGATTTAATTTCATTCCATGCTTTTATTATCCTCTCACACAGTAATTCTAGAATGGCATGACATATTTGCCTCTTTTTGAAGTATTGTAATCGCGAAAAGCTTCAGGCAGCATATTTCAACGAAAATATCCACTTTGACCGCTTTCAAATGCAATTTAACGATGCTTTTGCGTGTTATTTGTACGTAAGGACAGAATAAAAGACTCTTTTCCTCAAAAAAAAAAAAAAAAAAAAAAAAAACTGCTTTAAAATGAATTCTGAAGAGAAATTTTCGTGGCGTCTGTACGAACGTATGTACGTACGTGCGTACGTACGTATCTCACATAACTCAAAAACGAGTAGCCTCAGAACGTTGAAATTTTGTATATAAGACTACTATAACATGTAGATGTGCACCTCGTATTTTGGTTTCAATCGACCGCTCCAAACGTATATAATTATATTTATAAATATATCCACTCTGTTACCCGGCACAGTGATCTCAGTTTCTTTACTCTTATATGTTTGTAAATTGTACATTTTTTGCTTTAAAAATGATTGAATTATGTTGTTTTTATCTTCCGGGTAAGGGTTTTATGCTTTTAGTAAATCTGTATGCAATATTTTTAGAATTATCAACAATTTTAAAATTGTTTAAGTGCCGCTAAGCCTAATTTGATGGCGGCCATTGCTCTTGTTTACATTTGAAACAGCTGAGTAGCGGATTTGTTGCCAATCTAGAGAAACTTAGCTTCGCAACAACAAAGATAACGCCTTCATTTATTATTTAAATTATGCTTAATCCTTTCTGGAATTTTTTCGAGGAAATAAGCGTTTAAGATTTACTTCGTAATTTTTAATACAGATATTTTGAGTTTTTATGTATTTTTGCCTTGTCGCGAAGTGAAAACTGAATTAATTGAATGAGAAATACTCAATCGTCTGTGAAAAACAGTTTCTGTTTTGTTGTGTTTGCTTAATTTCTTTTATACATAGTTCTAGCTTTGTTACAGTATTTGAATAGAACATGTGGCAACGATTAGATAATTCTTTAAATGATATAAATTTTGTGCATTCTGAGTTATAATATGAACGAAATATAATACTGTTAAGTAAACCTAGAGCCAGAGTGTCGCTGTGGTAAACAAAGTGAATTTTAAAGAATGCATTTATTCTATTGTGGTTTATGCGCTGTCGGCGAAGTAGGTTTAATTCAATCTAATAGGTTTAAATAAAATGCAAGAAAAAATGCGTATAATTTAATATTCCGTACAAGGAAGTCATGTGGTGTACACATCAGATTTTTTTTAAATGTTTTCTCATCATAACATTCACGTATTTCACTGTCGTTTTGAATTTTTCCTTAAATATTTTATCCATACACATAGCTGAAGGCTCTGAAGGCTGAGCTAACGAGCCTTCAGCTATGTGTATTCAGCTAAGTGTCTGCATTATACCTCTTTCAACAATTTCTTCCTTTTAATCGTTAAATGGGATTTAAATATGTCCCATACGAAAAGATATTTCCGTATTCATTTGGGCAACAGGACGCTTTTGCCAAACATTTCTTATCCATAATTTCACATCGTTTTCATTTGGTACTGTCTTTCTTTTAACAAT
Organism: Stegodyphus dumicola; assembly: GCF_044657685.1. Taxonomy (NCBI): domain Eukaryota; kingdom Metazoa; phylum Arthropoda; class Arachnida; order Araneae; family Eresidae; genus Stegodyphus; species Stegodyphus dumicola. Next base: position 195,787,015 of record NC_140773.1, read on the forward strand.
AATCATGGCTTTTAATTTTTGTACCATCCGATAAGCGCGAAAGCACTACGGCGAGGTGAGAATTTTCGCGACATGTTTTATTTAAATCGTTTTAGTGCCTTTCACATCAATCACACAGATATTACACTCTTATTGCTTATATTATATAACTTATATATGCTTATTATACTCTTATTGCTTATCAATTCAATATGAATTCAATATATTGTATGAAAGTTTGGAAGAAATCTTTGTATGAATAATTGTTGAGACAGTAGGATTGTTGAGACAATGTTATTTTGAAGCAGGAGACATGAAAAATGAGAAAAGCCCTCACCGGGACTTGAACCACGGACCTCTCGAATACGTGCCGAGTGTGCCGACTACACACGAAGGCATGCTAAGAAGACGGGAGAAATACCTTACATACTCCCTCTTTTAAAGGGCGACCGGAGATTAGAGGCCCCAGTCTCCAAATCCTGGTGGTGGAGAATCATCATCCATCACCTTTTTTAGTTCACCTTTTTTATCACTTTTTTTTAGTAAAAAAAAATTCATTTTAGAGATGTGGAGGCTTGATTTGTAGGCATTTTTATTACGTATCAACAAGTTGTCTCTTCCATCTGTCAATGAAGAAGTAGAACTGTATTTATGCGATATTTGGGTCTTATTTTTTGCAGTGAAATGTGATTACCTGTAGATCATAAAGAAATCACATTAGTAATCCTCATTTCTATTATTTAATTAGGCTTTCCGAAATACTAGTCAGTTTCGGAGGAAGTCATCTTAGAAAAGTGATCATCACGATATGTTTCTTTATATATCAGATATGAGGAGTTGTGTATCTCACAGACATGCAAATGTTGAAAAGGAGAAAATACCTTACAGAAGGAGAGAAATTGTGAACATTGAATGTTATGATTCAGAACACTGATCATATGAACGTCCGCTTATGAGTTACTTAAGTTAAGACTAATCCTAAATGTAGAACATAATCTTTGTACAATAACTGTTTCCCAAAGAAATAACAAGAACAAATGTAACCAGGATGTTACCCATAAGTGTATTAGAAAGATATTAGCAGGAAATGACCAATGAATTTAAACTTAATATTCTGAAAAATGTTAGAGAACAAATTTCAGATCAAAATAGCCAAAAAAATGTCAAAAGTAAACATTTGCTGATCATTTAATAATTAGTTTTCCATGAAAGTAAATTTTAATGTATCCGGCTTAATAATTTCTTCCGAAACAGTCTTTAGGAAGAGTCTTAGGTCTTTGGGAAGAACCGTTTGGTGTTGGTTTTTACTTTGAAAAGGAAGCTACAGATTTTATTCGTTTGCATATTGAATCTAGACATATATTTTTTCAATTACAAAATAAGATGGGCAGTTTTATAAAACTTTCAGCACTTGAGAAAGCAAGATTTTATAAATACCAAAGAATTTTTATATAGTTTGCTAAAGCAAAATGTCTAGTTAGTTAAATGTTTATTATGCTTTAGTTGATAAAATGCAGAAAAATTCCACAATTTCAAATATAAAATTATCAGAGATATTAGTAATTATTAACATGTATGAGTTCCTATTTTGTCCAATGCGGTCATGTAAGAGTTCCTATTTTCCCCAATGCAGAACCATTAATCATCAAAATAAGCAAACTTGCTTTTGGAGTTTTTTCTGAAATCTGATCAAAATTTTATTGAAACTATTTAATGATAAACTTTAATTATTAATTATTTAATAAACATTTTACCGGAAAAAATAGAAAAAATGTGTCGAAGGAAAAAAAAACCTTTTTTAATACTTTATTTTTTCGAAATTTGGAAGTAAAATGATGGAACTTACGGGTTTAGCTTATTAAAGCATGATAAATGTTATACTTACTGAAATTTTCGCCATGCGAAAATTGTATAAATATTTTAGGTTTTGCATGTACAAAACCCTTTGAAATCTATGATGACAAAATATCATTTATTTATTTGTTTGTTGTTGTTGTCGTGTAAAGTCTATTCAAATAGTGCCATGGGCGAAGTTAACATCTCTGGCAATCTGCAAAATGTTATCATCGTAGAGATTCGGACTCTTAAACAAGACCCAAATTTTTAACAATTCAGCAAGGATGGCCATACAATAAAAAATGCGTGCTGTTGTTAGTTCTGTGTCCGGGCAGTTATCGCAGTTTCTGTAGGTTTTACTGCCCTCTCTGTCAGTTTTCAATCTTCTATGATGGCCAATTTTAAGCCTGACTGTAGTTTTAGTTATAAGTTGATCTTCCATTCATGTTATGGACGACATTTAGGTTACTATTACTGCTGAGCTTTAGAGCCTCTTTTGCCACTTTTAATTGCTATTATAAAACCTTTTGTAGTTAGAAATACATGTGTACGATCATTTTTAAAGGAAATAAGACCTGCTTTCGAACACCCATCCCTGGAATGAATGTCCTCGAATGAATATCCGGAATATAATAGGTAAATTCCTTCAGTCTGTACTGCGTTTATAGGGTTCCGACGCAAAATCGCAAAACGAAAACACTAGTCCTTTAGGGACAAAGCCTCTTTGAACTAATTAGAAAAAAATTTAAATAAACGACACAGACGCCTTAAATAAGTATTCTTTGAACCAAAATTTGTCAATATTAGCTTCTCTCACTTAAGAATAATTTAAATAACTTATTAGCGAGACTCATGTAAGCACCTTGAAGTTGCGACGCGTTTAAAATTGACTAAAAATTTATTTCTTCGAAGCCTGTCATGCTCTGCAGATTTTCTGCATTTCGAGAAAATCGCTGTCAACTTTAAGATAGTTATTTCGTTAACGGAACAACTGAAAACTGGGATATCGGCCTAAATATGAACAATCGGATTTTGAAATCTTGCTCCAGAACTGCTTCTTTACACTGGATCTCAGGAAGTTTTTCGAGCAGGCATGTCATGCCCGATAAATTTTCTGCATTTTAAAGAAATATTTTAAGACAATTACCTCAGTGACAAAGCAATTTAAAAATGCTGTTCTGCTAGATTATAATTTCCTTTGCATAAAGGAGGCGAAATAGATCTCCTCATGTCTTATCTCGATTAGACGTTCTTTCACGGTTGTTTTCAGAGGAGGCAGAAAGAAGAGATCGCAAAATGAAAGATATAGGTACTAAGATAGGTCAAAGATGTCCAGTATCAGCTTGTTAGCGATATAAGGACATTGGAGGGCCACAACCAGATGAACGTCTACCAGTTTACGTGTTCCACAGCCAGAAGAAGTGCTGCATACTGATCTGCTTTGAATGCATCTAGTAGCAAAGAGGTACATATAATCATGTGTTTCGTGTACAGCTGAATGCCACCAATGAATTAGAAACTGCGCTGTTTTTAAGTCGATTTTTCTCAGGTTATAGTGTAGTTTGTTTAACCAATTATTTTAATTTGTTTAACCCTTAGTTTGAATAACCAATTATTTTAATTTTGGTATCTTCTCTGATCTTCTTATTTCCTTTCGCATTTCCTCGCCAGAATGCAGATTAAGTGAAGTGAAGAGAGTAATTAAACAGGCGAAACGAGAAGGTTAGACAAAGCGTGATTTCGATTATCTAGCGCTGTTTTGTCCTCTAGCTGTTAATCTTAGTTGCGGCTATGCATTCTGGCCGTTTATTAAGTCCGTCGCCAGTGTAGGTTGTTGAGTCAGCCTGTTAGCTTTAAGTAAGTTGTGTAGTTAGTCTAGCACTACTATTTACCGTTTTGAATTTATTGTTAAATTATTCTTAAGTTCCTCACCGCAAGTAGTCAGTGTTATTGTGAGCATGAAGTGCGTGCCTTTTTGTTAAAGGGTCTGAGAATAAAAGTGTTATTACATCCTTCTTCTGTGTTGCTATTCTTCACGCCTCTGCGAGAGGTCGCTAAGCTTCCTATTAAGATCTTGACACTTACTTGATAGCTAAAAGAGTGCGATCTTACAATAGTACACATCATATATATGATTTCAGCGTTACTTAATGGAAACATTGATTAGCATTTTTAATAGTAAAAAAAGGCATCTTTTGCCTGAGATGAACTCGCTTGTGTTTTCGCTATGGCTAAACATTTCATTTTCGTTTATCAAGAAAGTCTCTAAAAGCTAAAAAAAACATAAATTCATTTATTTACTGCCTAACTTCTTATTGATGTACTTTAAATACTACAAACATGTCCGATTTCTTATAAATAATTCTGCAAATTTTATGAAAGAAAACCAGTTTGAGATGCTATACAATTGCTGCAAGAAGAGCTGAAAATATTAAAATAAGTTTCTGTCAGCAAGATTTATCAGCAATGCATCATTTCGAGTCAAAACTGGAGAAACAGGTCTGACAAATGTGGGCTTTTGTCCAATACCAAACATGTGCTTTTGCGATGGGAATGGAAAATACTGCCTGAAGAAGATGGAACACTCATTGCAAATTCTGTTTCACCGATTCATGGGCTTTTTAACGCTTTTGGCTCTGCACCAATATAAACAGTTAATCGCTCACCAGGAAAGCGAGTTCTTTGTAGACAACTTTTGTAGCGCAGACTATGCTGTCGTCAAGCTAGGTGAGATTTGTTGTCATGACTAGCTATTGTTTTATGTCATGCTAAATCTTTTTTGGAAACTTGTAAAGTAATTAAAAGGGTCGAACAAAGAATACGGTTTGTTATATCTTTTGTTTTTCTTCTCCTGCTGTTCATACTTTGTTTTTTAACTGGAGTCTTCTTTTCGGGAATTGGTATTTCTTCTACGCTTTGAAAAATGGCTAAAAGTCGAAGTATCTTATCACAAATGTTTGCTGCATGGTTACCTTCTGTGTTCAGTCTATTTTTATCTTAATTTGATAAATGCAAATTTATTTCATGTAATTAGAAAGTTATCACTGAAATTTGTATTTTGACAATGTAAGGTTGTTCTAAATTTTTTGTGAGTTTACCATTTGTTCCAAGCAGCTTCCCTGCGAGTTTCGATAGGCACTGATAGGCAATTGATGCACAAACTAGTTGAGTTAACTGATAGGCAATTGATACACAAAATGCGTTCGTCTTTTAATACCCAGACAAATGAAGAATAAATAAACATCGTGAAACATTTTAGTTTCTAACCTTTTCACTTTTTATGTCAATATAAATATTTTTGCTATACGCAGAAATATTTTTTGAGACTACATTTAAGTTTTATCACCGTATGTGAGATTAAAATAATTTTTATCAGTCATCAACAAAGTTTCTGATCAACGACATTCCCCCCTCTGTTGACCCCAGTTTTTTTATTCTCATGTGTTGGTAATGTGTGCATTTTTTGCTTTATAAGTGATTGAATTATATTGTTTTTATGCTCCGGTTAAGGTTTTTATGTGCTATGAATTTCATTTGCACTTTGGCAGCTGAGGAAGATGTTTTGGTAGTCAAACTATCGAAACTAGTCCTGGAAAATTTGCAAATATAAAGCTGATTTTTGTTTTTTGACTTCTAAAATAATCGTTATTCAGCGTGTCGTTTTGACCTAAAAGGTAAAAGGGTTTTAGGAAAACAGTTTCACTCACTGTAAGTAAGAAGGTTATCTAAATATATGAAATCTAACTTATCTTATTATTCCTGAAAAGTCAAAATTCTAATTAGTAAAATGTTAATTAGGATTTAATGAGTCAAATATAGAAATATTTTTACCTTTATGCCAAAGGTTCAAGGAAAATAAGAAAGAGAATTTACTGATTTAGTGGCTATTGTTAAACATTTCAAGTTTAATTTTATCAGATTTAGCCGTAAACTATTTTTAAAACAATTACGAAGGTCACTCTGAAATTTTATGAGATATACATAGGTTTTTATAGTTATACTTACGAAATTTTAGGGGTATTCAAAGAAGTCTCCTACGGCCTGTAGGCGAATTTTCCTGAGACTAAATGCCTCAAGATAGTCATTTCTTGGAATCGATTGAAAAATGCATTTATAGCCTCATCAATCTCATTTTCGGAATGAAAACGACTTCCACGTAAGTTCTTTTTTAGTTTAAAAAATAGCGAAAAGTCATACATAGTTAGATCGGGGGAATAGAGTGGACAACTCGGTTCATGAATTTAATTATTTTGAAGGCGGTTCATCAAACAAGATGTTAGCAAACCAGAAAATGTTTTTCCCTAAGAATTAGTGTAAAATGGATTAAATCTTTCCTGAAACACCGATGATTGTTTATTAATATTTTACAACAGTATTTTGCGCGCAGGTTCATAACTCAAAAGCTATGGAAATTATTAAACATAAAATGAAAAAAAAAAAAAACCGCAAAGTATTAAATAGACGAAAACTTAATTTAATTTTACAGTATTTGTATTAAGGAGAATAAACGCCATAAGTGGGAAAGGATGAAGGTATCATTTTTTTTTATTATTTTATTGTCTTTAAGCACCACTCCTCTCTGTCTGAGACTCATTGAGCCTCCGTTTCACTCAAAATTTTTCGAGATTGATGTGTTGTTAGCTAGCTTTGCAAATGTTTCTATATTAAGGTATGGCATTGAAAATGCGTATATTGTAGCTTGACATTGTTTTATCAGAGTGGTATCGCTAAGTGAAAACTTTGTATCTCACCCCATTCTTCCACAAGAGCTAAAATAATTTTTCTTTTCTTCTCTTCTTCTGAAGACTTTTCTTCCACGATCGCCGTTTACTGCTGCTTCCAAAATTGTCGTAATTCTTTCTTTTTGAGCTTAATTTTAAGGTGCTCTGGTAACATATTCATCTCTTCCTAGTCCATGGTTTTGCATAGAAGCGCAATACCATAGCTAACAAAAGAAGTCCTAAGTTTCAACGTGCTCAAAGTCTCTGCATAGACAGTGGAACCTCGAAATACGAGTTTAATTCGTTCCAGCATTGAGCTCGTATAGCGAATTTCTCGTATCTAGAAACAAACTTCCCCATTGAAAATAATGGAAATCCAGTTAATCCATTGCGCACCCCCAACAATCTCATTACCATCTCATCTTCAGAAGACGTACCTGGTGCTTTTCGGAGAAGGTCCAAGAACAAATTCTTAGCCTTAGCGCAAATGATAGCTTCCGACACCGAATCGCCTTTTAACTGCTTCTCCTTAATCCATACCAACATCAGCTTTTCGACATCTTCTAGGAGTTTTGGACGGTGCTTGGAAATAACGGTAACGCCTTTGTTCACATCAATGTTCCTTAATTTCTTCCTTCTTCTTCAGAATAGTGCAGATCGTCGATGTCGAACGGCCGTAAGTCTTTGCCAATTCCATCACTCTTACACCACGCCTTATGTATATCTATAATTTCTTTCTTAATTTCAACGGCCATGGCTTCCTTCTTTTTCTTTACAGCACTATCTGAGGCAACAGTCTTCTTGGGAGGCATCGTGAAACAATTATTTTTACGTTAAATGTTAAAAACAATTAACTCACTAGCGCACAGACTTGTAGATCAAAGAACACTGAGTGATCTGACGAGGCTATTCCTCGAGTCGAGGCGGATCGGGAAACGCGCCACGCATACCAACAGCCTGGCTCGTTGCTCGTTACTCGAGTCAGTGCTCGCATTTAGAGACGAATTTTTCGCTCATATTTTCTTCGTATCTCGAATTTCTCGTCTATAGAAGTGCTCGTATCTCGAGGTTCCACCGTAACACAATCTGGCCATAATTTCCTCCAAACCGAATTGATCCTTTAAGTTACTTGCTGCCAGCCTTTGCTAATAGGAATTAAGCAATGGAAAATATGAAAACTATGTTTCAAGAAGGCCCTGAGTGTTAATTATGTGGCATAGGTTACCTCGGAATACCTCTGAAAATGACATGTTGCAGATTTGAGTGCTCGTAACTCGAGACATCGTTCGGGATTTCATGCGTTTTCAGTTTTTAGTTCTTGAACCGAATTGTTCGATCTTAATGGCCTGCTTTCATGTTTTTCTTTACCGATTGCTCTCTCTTATTTGTTCATATTTTTGATGATGGAGAGGCAATTGTAATTTTATTACGAAGATACTCCGTAATCAAAACACCTTGGTCTAATTGTTGGTGAAGTCAAGCTTTGTAATCGGAACTTCCAGTTTAGTTTGCAAGTGACGGTTTCCACTAATATACAAATCCACATGTATACTTTATAAAATTATATTTCTAGAATTAAACTGCTGCATCTGTATTATTTACTTCCTTGAGTTTGGTATTCTTTTTGATTTAGTGAAATTATGTATTTCTGAATTTTGCTAAAATTTATGTCTTAATTCGAAATTAAAAAAAAAAAAATTCAAGCATTGCCCAAATCTTTTTCATTAAATGTCACTGCGAAACTTTTAACTGGAGCTGATTGTTTCCCAGTTTTTCTTTTAAGGTTTTGCTATTACCCAGCCTGAATGACAACTACAGAAAAGTACATTACGCACACACAAAAAAGAACAGAAGTTATTTAAAAAAAGAATAAAAATATGCAGGAGGTGTAAAAAAGCTTGTTCCTTGACACCTTTTTTTTTAGTTTTATTCTTTTCCTCTAAGGTACAACGAAGATAAATAACTCCTATTGTATTCCAGTTTGGTGATATAGTGCCTCGCTTGCGCCTAATGTGAAAAAGTTGTTTCCCCCATTTCCAAAATGCATTCACAGACTCGTTTTTTTTTTTTTTTTTTTTTTCCTATTCTTCTTTTCTTATTTTTTTTAAGGTCCAGACTAACCTTGTGTAGGTAATCTCGGTCTTTTCCGCGATATCTTTGTCTCCTTCCTTTGCTGTCTTCCCCCTATGTGCGATTCAAATAGCACTCTTATCAGATCTGCTGAAAGAATCCCACGTTTTTGAGTCAATTTAGAGTGACTTGCAGGTAGCAAGATAGAGAAAAGGATGTTTTGTGTAATTGGAAAAAAGGTTTGGGTGCGTTTGTTTTTAACTCTGTTTATGCTCTATGATGAGAAAATTCCACATACTTAAACTTCAGAGAAGGTATCATTTACTTTGATATGAATATCGTGATTTGCCAAAATAGGAAATTGTTGTCAGTTGAAGCAATATAGGGTTTCTTTCATTAATCTTATAAATAAAAACATTGTGCTTTTCATGTCCTGCAACTTTCACGCAGTGGTATCAGCAGATAACTTGCTGATTTCTTTACCCAAAGATTACTTAGTCTACAGAAATTTTTACCATGAACATATAAGGTATTTCTCCCGCCTTCCTAGCATGCCTTCGTGGTGTGGTGGTCTGCACGCTGGGCGCGTATTCCAGAGGTCTGTGGTTCGGTTCCTGGCGAAGGCAATGTTCATTTTTCATCTCACCGGCTCCAAAAAATATCCTAATGTCTCTACATAGGTGCTCGAACTAAACGGGTGGTGGGTGATGATTCTCCACAACCCAGGATTTGGAGACTGGGTCCCCTAAAACTCCAGTCACCCTTTAAAAGGGAGAGTATATAAGGTTTTTCTACCGCCTTGTTAGCGTGCCTTCGTGGTGTAGTGTTCTGCGTGTTGGGCGCATATTCCAGAGGTCTGTGGTTCGATTCCCGGCGAAGGTGTTGCTCATTTTTCATGACACCTGCTGCCAAAAAATACATAATATCTCTACAAACATAATAAATAAAAGCTTTTTTTGAACAGTGTATGATATGCATTTTAGTTGCTGAGTTTCGGGAGTACAACACGGGACCGACACTGCGTGCATTTGACAGACTGTTGACCGACAGAGACATTGACAACTCAACGCCAGTATCAATTCAATTACTTTGTTGATTCTACGACAGTATCGATCCTGTGCTTATTATAAACCTTGTCTATTCTATACTATTGTCTGCGCCACGTTCATCCTTCGCTAGTTTATCTTACGTGGATGTTGATCTTACGCCTTATTCATTTTATGCCGGTGTCAATGATCTTACGCTTATGCGGATACTTATCATATACCATGTTGATCCTATGTGGCTGTCGATAGTACATTGTCTTGATCTATGCTAATCATAAACCATGTCTACGCTATATCTGTTGTGTGGAGTCGAACTTACGCCATGTTAATTTTATATATGTGGAAAAGAACACTATTTATTTAATTGCCCCATAACAGAAACTTTACATTTAAAAATACCAGACATAAACTAGATAGCGCCTTACACTATTTGAGAAAGAAGATACAAATAATAATAGGAAGTCTAGCAACAAAAGGCGAAGAATATATGAACCCAGATAATATAAGCATTTCGAACCTTTTAACAGCAACTTACAAACATAAAGAACTATTTGTAAATAGCTGTATGTAATTTATATGACAATGAACTTTCAACTAAGAAGAATTATGAAATAATTTTTAATAACGGTTTTCACTACGTTGTTATTCACTACGAAATAACTACTCAGTGAAAACCATTATTTCAATTATTGAAACCATAGTTAACTGTAATGTAACCATATATGACAAATGTAATTAACTGCCATGTGAATCAACGGACTAATGTAATTATGTAAATTTTGTATTTCAGTAAAACAACACAGGCAAACGGAAGGGAAGCCATGTCCGCTGGGAAGGCGCGGTCTGTGGGCAACACAGGCAAACGGAAGGGAACCCATGTCCGCTGGGGGTGGCACGATGAGCTGAATGTAGGGTGCAGCGAACCATGGGGACCTTCGGAGACCTGGAGGGCCTTGGTGTATTTGGATAGTTAGTAGAGGACAGCAGCTGAACCGCCTATTCATGAATACCTGGTGCCCCTTATACTTGTATCTGTCGGTATCGATCCTAGCCGGTGCTGATCTTATGCTAATTACAAGCTTGTCTATCCATGGTCTATCCTGCACCATGTTGATCCTATACAAGTGCCAATTCTTCACAATGCTGATTTTATGCAGGGCTTGTAACCTCTCTCTGCGAGTAACGAATGTGCATTAATTTTCTGACATTGGCTTTGTACTTTACTGTTATAGTAGCGGTTCTGTGGGCACAACACGGAGCCCGTTTCTGCGGCTAGAAAGGGCAGCCTATGCTATCCCGGACGGCCATGGGTTAGGCCATTCGAGTGGGTAGCCTGACGACCAGTTGACAGATTCTTCATTAGGCTTCCCTACCCTTCATGGTCTCCTGGCACCTGCGAGCGGTAACTCTAGGTTGCCGGTTCAGCGAGGGGTGTTAAAAAAGTTAAAATTTTTAAACTCCGCCGCGGTCGAATGAGATACCATTTCGAACCATTTATGAGTACGCAATGATGATACCCTTTCGGGGACTTTTTGACGATTTGCGGTAATACCTAATACGGAGATACGGGGTCCATCCGTGTAGTGCCTGTATCACATTGACGGAAAACCATGTAAATTAAATATACTTGCTCTCAGTATTACATCATTATAACGATTTCTTTCTTATTGTGCCGATTGTATGCCAGGAACTACAGCCGAACGTACGTCGACTTCGATCTTGTGCTGGTGTCTGTTCTACTGAGTAGCAATGCTAAGTAGTGTTGTAAGCTCCCGTGAATGTAAGCTTTAATTTCTCTTACTTGAAGGCAATGTATGGTTTATTTGTTTGTTTGCGGGAAGCAGCCCGAACACCTGACCACAAGTGGCACTATGGCTTAGTTAGGTTGTCCAGCTTCGTTCATACTGTGATTTTAAAGTTACAAAGCTTTGTGGTTTAAGCATGAGAATCATTAAAGTCATTCAAGCCAGTTTAGCATTCCCCCTGCTAAACTGGCTTGAATGACTTTAATTGGCTATGGCTTGAATGAAAGCCATAGCCAATTAGGCAAGGGAAAGTTTCTCATGAATAAATAATGAAACCATCAACCGATGTTTGCTTCGCTGTGATTGTTGGTTCTTACACCGAACTGGCATATATAGATGAAGCGTTAGAACTTTAGGCAAAATTCTTAAAGACGTTTTATGATGAAGCTTGCCTTAAATCTGTTATGACTTTAAAATTATCGTGTGAACGAAGCTTCCCAGTTACAGGTACATATACAGCACATACGCAAAAGTAAAATTTTCATTGTTAATCGATTATTATTGATATAATCCATAACTTTTTTGATAGATATCTTGTCTGATTAAAATATGACAAAATGCATTCCACGTTTAAATTTCCACTTATAATAAAATCTTTCCTTATGTATTTTAAATCTATTCTTTTATTAAAATAGTGAATATATTCAAACGATATTAATTAAATAAATAAATTAGCCGTCTGTCCATAAATTTAGAAGGTAAAAATGCCCACAGTCGGTCTTATTAATTTCAGTATGTTTTGGTTTAATATTTGTGTAATAAGCAGACATTGACAAGTTTGGCGTTAATTTAATCAGTTTTTTATTTACTTCAGATCTGCCGAAGCAACAAAATATTAAATGATTTTATAATAAATTTTCTTTTACATCAGCAGGTTTGGAATTTTAATTCTAAATTATAAATGCATTTTCGTATTTGTTACTTTAATTTCAAATTTATTCAAATTCTCGTTTTACTTCTATATCAGTGATACAGATAACTCGAATATCTAAATTCATGGCTTCATTAAAATGAAGCCATGGAAAATACACTTGCAGAAAATTAACTTTTTTAGCTGCTTTATACTTTCGGGCGCTGAGTGAATATTGGTTCAACAAAGAACATCAATACCGTTACAAAATTGTTTTACAACTTTTCTTGCATTGTTATCAGATATAGGTCATTTTTAGAAAATATACCTAATATCGTCAAATATAATCCATTAAAGTCACTGTTTCGAAGACAGTTCTTTTTTCATCTTATATTCTTGCCTAATTATCTCCTAATTAAAGATTTAACTAGTTATACTTCCCATTAATTAGTTGTAACAGATGAAGGTTGCCTAATACATAAACTTATAATTCCACAAGCGAATCCAAAGGAAAAATAAAAAAGAATGACTAATGTATATTTTCCATACACTCATCATTAAAAAAAATGTCAAAACACATATATTACGAAGTTGCTTGAAGGATAATTACGGCGAAGAGTTTATTTCAATTAATTATGTGCTCGAGTTATTTAAATTCAGGCCACAACTTAATCATACACAAGCGACATTGTTCTTGAAACCAACCAGACCCATTATTTTATTCTGCTGGATAAACAAGGTAATATAAATGTAAATATCATCCAATTACAGATGTTAAAGGCTGCTGCCGTAGTATTATTGAATATTTTTTCTTAATAGTAATACCGAATCAATATTTAAGCATTCTTTTAAAAATTAAGATTGCTGTTAGTTGCGAAAGGAGAAAATAAGAACAAGTAAGGGAATATAGGAAGAAACTCTCTTTTCTTTCTTATTTTATAAGAATTTCGCTACTTTCCTTATCTTGCTGTGACTCTGTTGTAGTACAGATGACATTTGTCACAGAGGCATTGTTATAAACGCACGCATAAAATGTGGTTTTTCCGTTCACATCTAAGAGACAGGGTCTAAGCCGTAGCCAATTAACAGAAACTAAATTTGCGCGTTAGTGAAGGTGTCGACAGCTTTTCCGCTCTGCTTTTCCTCTCAATAGGTTTCGCGAGTTCGCTTTGATTGGTCGACTCTTATACCAAGTCGGCTTAAGGTTGAAAACTTCGAACTTTATGCCAGAACGCCTAAGCTAGTATTTGTGAAGTAACAAAGTCTGGTTGCCTAGCAACGAAGCTCGGCTTAAACTTGTTATGACATTTATACCACCGTTTAAACGGATCTTTAAACACCTAGGTGTCTGGGCACGAAGTCTGTTGAGCCTGTTTCCAAAAGAGTCTTAATACTTCTGTTCCCGTTTGAGCCTTGGAAGGATTCAATAATTTTATTATCAGTTGATTCCGAACCCACAAGCGTCTGAACGGCAAAGTCGCTGAAACGCTTTTAGTTCGGACGGAGGTTCCAGTCCCGCGAATGGGCTAGCTGCATGGGCGTTTTCGTAGTTTTCCCCATGTGTAACTTGTATACGAACAAGTTTTCATCAGGAACTCCCTAACGAAGGCTATTTGAGTCCACTTAGGCAGAGAGCCCTCGAGTGCATTGCCGTAATCACATAAACCAAACCGAACTAAACCCAGTTGATCCCGATCGGGAAATACTCCCTCATTTCATTTGAAACGTAGTCTGTGTTTTTACAACTCCTTCTGTATACTATTACAGAATATAAAATCAGTGTTTTCAGGGGCATAACGTTTCTTTATTCTTCTTTTATTTGTATTATTTTAGTAGAACCTTTTAACTTCGTTTTATACGTTTTCATGATATACCGCAGTTAGTAAGGCAGCTTATTATCATGTCCGAATTTTAGAGCATTTCCATAGTACAAGTCTACATTAAGTTAGCTGTAAAAGACCATTTTGGAAAATTTTGGACGTAATTTAAAATCTGAAAACCATTTTCAAGGTTTTCAGATTTTAAATATTACGTCCAAAGGGGTGTTTTTAAAACTTTTTGTGTGTTACCTTTATTTATTAAATATCATGTTCTTTGCACTTAAACCATAAAATTCAGTTTAATAGCAATGTCTCAGAATAATTTTAAAATGAGCATATCTTTAGAATTTCCCATACACAGTTTCCTCGCGCTGGAGATAAAAGGGTTCCCCCCCGTTAGGTGTTGCCATTGCTCGCTTTTAAATCGTTTAGTTTGTTACTCAAAAATTCGTTAAAGTTTTACAAAATATAAAATCGATCATAAAGCAAATTACTTTATTAAAAATTCGATGGCTCTATGTACCGCTGTTTTATCACAATGCAAGAAATATACATACATTTATGCAGATTTTTCATTATTTAATTTCTTCAAATATAATGCAGGACTCTAACATTTGGTGGCAACAATTTGTAAAGTGATTCGCCATTTATAGTGATCCAACGTAACATCGCAAACCGAAAACAATAGTCCCTCAGGGACAAAGCCTCTGTGGACTAAAAAATCTGAAAGGTTTCAGATTTTAAATTGCGTCCAAAGGGGCGTTTTTTTTAGCATTTTTTAACATTAAAAAAAATATTTAGATATAAAAATCACAGCATATAAAGGAAAGTAAAATCTCATCAGTTTAAGAATTAGTCAACCAGAAATGAAACGCATGAAACATAAAATCTTGTATTTTAAATAAGTTGTTCAAAATAATAAATCACAATTACAGAAGAAAAAGTTGCTCTACTAATATTTGTTCATAAATTAAAACCACGTGGTGACTTATTATTTAATCCTCCCTCCTAAAATAAAGAAAGAGAAAAAAGGAAAAAGAAAGAGGAATATTTTATTATTCAAGGTATTATTGTTTATGTATTACAGTTGATCGCTTGCGCATGAGGCTTGGAAGAAGTGCATCCCACATTCTGTTGCAGAAACAGGAAACTAACAAGCTGAACATATCAAATTCCTCGATAAATCGCGCTGATTTCGGGGGATTTGCATAAGACAAATAATACATGCATTTAAAATTGTCTAGAATACAGCTCAGTGTTTTAGTCAGCCTCATTGATGGTTACATCTTTTCGCCTATCACGTTAAGCAATTTCCGTCTGAAATCAATTAAATAAATATATTGTTGTGAGCTACGTGTTCTCTGGTTGTTTCTTTAAAAAATCTGATGCGGACACTATATGACTTCCTTGTACGGAATATTAAATTATGCGCAATTTTTGCTGCATTTCATTTAAAATTTCCTCGAAATTCATTAGTGGTATATTTCTCATTCAATTAATTGAAATCGCCGCAAGGCAAAAATACAAAAAATCCCGAAATATTTTCATTAAAAATTGAAAAATAAAGAAAAACATAAAACACCCAACTGAAAAAAAAAAAAAAAAAAAAATTTTTTTTTTTTTTGCAATTAAAATTAGAGTTTCTACACGAAATCAAGCAAGTCGGCCAGCAGGCAAGAAGGCGGATTTCTCGATGTACAAAACTGGAAGTTTGCTTTTGGTTCTACTCGGCAAAAAGACACTAAAAATGAAGAAACTGACTTCATTCACTATTCTGCTAAGTTCAAATGTAAACAAATATGACTGATATGATAAAATCAGGCTCAGCTGTACTTATACAACTTTTAAATGGTTGATAATTCTACAACTATTGAATGCAGATTAACTAAAGGCATAAAAACTTTAACCAGAAATAAATAAGAGCAACACCTGAAATTTTTTTAAATGTTCAGTTTAAAATCCCTTATTCTTCACTATCTTCCTACACCGTAATTTCAAAGACAATAGAGCCTTTTGTAGCATCGGAAGGGGTATTTTATCTCCTTCCTCTTGAACAGCTTACCAAAATCCAAGGAGTACTGTAAGCTACCGTTTGGACAATCCGGTTTTTAAAAGCACAAAAATCCATACATCAGGAGATTTATTAGGGATAAGGTAAGTTTGAATGAAGGGTAAGTTTCTCCCTTGATACCTCTTTCTTATTCAATTTTTTCCCCTAGGAAATTAACAGTGGATCTTGAAGTGTGGTTGCTTACTTTGTCTTGATGCAGTTATACTGATTGATGGTATTGTGGGTAAAAAGAAGGTAATCCGTATTTGAAATTTTGGTATAAAATAATTCCTGATAATATGTGGAGTTGATCTTGAGTTTTTCCTCCATACTCTTTATTTTTAATTTGCCTTATATGAAAAACCAGCAACAATCAATGATAAATCGCTTTGAAAAATTTTCATTAGATTCTTTGAACCATATTTTAAGATTTTATTCTCCTGTTTGATTTTAAAAATGGATTTATTTTTATTACAGTCATTTAAAGACACTCAAGATTCGTCTATTGTGACAAGAGTTTTCCATTTTTGTCCGAATAAATGTTTCTCATAAAGAATTCTGCAGCGCGTTCTGCGTTTGGCGTTATGTCATAGAGAAGGACGACCACACTTTTCAAGATTCAAATCAGCATTAATCACTTTGTTTATAGTTGATGCTGAGCACTTTAATGATTTTGCAACTGTCCTTTGAGTTGGCGGAGTTTCTTTTAACATTTAAAAGTTCTTACCGGGGCATTCCGTTTCCGGAACGGAATGTTCTTCCAAACATTCCTTTTTTCCTTGGATATTTATTTAGAAAAGTTTTTCCAGTTGAAGCCAAACTCTGACTTTTTTTTCCCTTTCTTGTTGACAAAATTACCAATATGTAGTTTTCGACATCGGAAAACCGTGGATTTCATGGTGTTTTGTAATATTTAGATACAAATACGTTTCTTCAAAAAGAGCACAGACATAGCCATCCATTCATTGCTTCTTTAAAACTGCTGCGTAAAGATAAAACTGTCAATGAATAGACGACGATTTATTCGTTCAGAAGTATAGTTTCAGCTGAAAACAAATTTTATAGCAGGTGAATTTTTTATAGCAATGCAAAGTTGTCTAAAAATGTGCAAACAGCCTCTATGGTCTCTGATGCTGCTGCAAAACAAAAATGACCAATTTTTTTTTTTTTTAAACAGAGTACCATTCATGTACTACAAGGGCCTTGCAGAGCAACATTAAGTTTAGAATACTGGTCTGAATTCCTTGAAACAGTTTATAGCTTGCGTATAAAATTTCTCAGTCCTTTCCAGAAAGCTGATCTTCAGCTTTCTGGAATCTGCATGGACAACTATGCAAACAGATTCTGGCTGGTCTAATTCGTTACTAGTTTCTCAGACATGACTTAACTATCGCTGCAAAATCTTTCCGTAGTTGTTTGCCTACTTTGTCATAATTAAAATCATGAAAATCTTGGTCTGGTGACTTGGATGCCGTCCATCAAAAGCTGAACAATCAGTTTTGATCATTAGGAAACCTCCTGTCCTTTCCCATGATAATGCCAAACCGCATGTCCTCTGGCGCCAGTATTACCTCTCATACGAGTTTCGACGATGAATTTCTGCCTAACCATCATGCTTTCTTTATCTGTTCCCAAAGGATTAGCAATAGCTCTGCCTGGTTCGCAACTTTTTTGAAAAAGAACAGCTTTATCATTTAAAAAAATATTACAAATATTTATTGGCAGGGAATAAATTCGTTTATTACGTTTTGGGGGGGGGAATGCGGTCAGCGTTTTATTAAGCTGTTAAGTATTAATTTTAGTTTATGAACATAAAAATCTACTTTGATTCACGTTTGCTATTTGTCAACATTTTCTATAATTTCTGTTGTTCAATTTATAAAGCAATTTAAAAATAATTTAAATCTAAATAAATACATATACTTAAGATATAAGGAAATGCGATAACTGCTTTAAAAATAATTGGAGACCTCAAAATTAACATTCTAGATTTGGCGATCTTCCCCCTAAATTCATCTGTTCTCCCAAATTCGAGAATCTATGTTATAAAACAACGTCAAATTAACCAATTACAGACTAGCTCTAGTTATACATCAGAACTTGGTATAAATACTCTTGGCACAATAAACTACGTCGTTAGTATTCTTCCCTTCCCTCACCTGCTCTGTCAACATCGCGTCGCTTTAACTTTGCTTAACTATGTCATTTCTTGTTAAGAACCAATGTACATAGAAATTTATCCTACTTAATTATGATTGAATAAGTGTCTG
Organism: Stegodyphus dumicola; assembly: GCF_044657685.1. Lineage (NCBI taxonomy): Eukaryota > Metazoa > Arthropoda > Arachnida > Araneae > Eresidae > Stegodyphus > Stegodyphus dumicola. The sequence goes on from NC_140773.1 coordinate 195,805,462, forward strand.
GCAAAGTAATTGGATATGTGTGAAAATAAAGACTGGTGATTTGTCTAAATTCAGTTTTGTTGCCTTCATCTGTAAGCCTAAACCACAGCCATGACGATATCGAAAGTTATTAAGAGTTCCAGGCTTCGACTGGGCATTCCAAATCATTACATATATGTATTTTTGGAGTTTTGGAAAGAACGGGGGGTGATCTTCTAGCGATCTGAAAGGGGTGCATGCGGCAAAACTGGTTGAGATTCACTGGTATAGAATATGCATTGAAAATGATGCTGCTTGACTGAAAATATTGAATCTGTGCAAAATAATGATTTTTTGAAAGTTGTCAACTAAAAACGAAAAAAATATTCAAGAGAAACAATTCTTTCTTTTGAATATATTTTCAGAATTTCAAAGAAAAGAACTTGTGGTTCGATCATAGTCTTAAAGCAGAAATTCTATGTATAATTATTGATAATTTTTTACCAAATTAACTTACTTAAATTTTAATTGACTGCGCGTATCTAAAATTACCATGAGTTAGTATGTAGAATGCCTTTGTGTTGAAACTTTCCGTATTTAACTTGACTGAGCTTTAAAATTCAATTGGATAGCGTCTTATTATTGCAAACAATAAATAAGTAATTGCAAAAAAAGAAAAAGAATAGGGAAATATAACTTATTTTTTATTGGATTTCTAATTTTGTGTAAAGGTCATAGATGATCCTCAGAATCAGAAGTTTTGCACGTTCTCATCTTCCTTCCCCTTTTTAATTTTTCAATGTCATTTTGAAACGAATGACTTTGTAACATACTATTTGAGTGAAAAATAACTTCCTTTAGTAATAAAGTCATCTGTAAAAAGAAAAAAAAAAAAAAAAAAAAGAAAGAAAGAAAGGGAGAAAGAAAGAATAAGAAAGGAACTTTTTTAGAATTACGTAGGTATATTTCAACACTTTTACAACGAACGAAGATTTCTTTAACGCTTTTATTTTCTTAAATGTAAGTCGTGTCAGGGAAAAAAAAAAAAATCTGAAAGCTTTCAGATTTTACATCACGCCCAAAGGGGCGTTTTTTAACGTTTTGTGTGTTACCTTTATTTATTAAATATCATGTTCTTCGCACTTGAAGCATAAAATTAAATTCAATAGCAATATCACAAAATAATTTTAAAATGAGCATACTGAATTTCCGATAGACAGTCTCGCGCGGTGTAGATAATTTGCCCCCCCCCCGCATATAGTGTTGCCATTGCTCGCTTTAAAATCGTTGAGTTTGTTAATCCAAGATTCGTTAAAGTGTAACAAAATATGAAATCGATAATAAAACAAATTCCAAATTCGGGCTTTCAGATGCCCATATTCGGTAGAAGATTACGTTTTTCAAAATTGGATAGCTCTAGGTACCGTTGTTTCATCACAGTGCGATTCACCGATCATTAAAACAAGACATACAGTAGTTCACATTTGTTTTCGAACCTCTATGTTTTTTGTAAATTTATTTGCAAAAATCATTTACCAAATGTTAGCGAAATTACTTCATTTTTCTTTCACATATACATATTGTTCATCATATATATTGTTCATCATTTTTAAAACTTGCTTGCTTTGAAAAAGTTGTTCAAAACATTTTTGATTAAAAAAGTAGCTTATCCAAAAAGTCCTGAAAATAAACTCACTTAAGTATTCTAATACTTTGAACAAAGAGAAAATATTCGGATACTTTGAACAAACTTTTTATATTTATAAGGTATTTCTGCCACTTTCCTAGCGTGCCTTCGTGGTGTAGTGGTTCTGCACGCTGGGCCGGTATTCCAGAGATCCGTGGGTCGATTCCCGGCGAAGGCGGTTGCTAATTTTTCAATCTTTCTTGCTTCCGAAAATATCCTAATGTCTCTACATATTTAATAAAAACATAAAAATAACGCGACATGCAGTATTTTGCTCGATATCCTTTAGCAAAAACTACACTTTTTATGCGTTTTAGCAAGGCTTAACTAATTTTTTCGTGTAAGAATTTTATTCTATACCTCCAAAAGAATCGTTTTTAGTAGAGCTTTCGAAGAACGTTATGTTTCCTTTTTCTTTCCTCCTACTCACTGAATACAGGTTCGATAGGTTTTAAGTATAAATAATACGGAGGAGTTTTGAAACCTTCAGAACATTCCTATAATAACCTCAAACGAACATTTAGGGCTGTATTTTTACGATCATTATCCTAGCAGAACTTGAATACATTTTGCATCCTAAGTTTGGTTGCAGATGTTTTCAGGTTTCCTTTAAGAACATTTATATCTTTATATTGATTCATATTATATTCTATAAAAACTGAATTTCCCATCCCAGAAGCAGCGAAACATCCCCAGACCATTATGCCTCCATCCTCGTGCTTAACAATTACTGCAGACGAATTTCGCTGGCAACGCAATGTAAACTCCAGTAGGATCACAGTTAAGATCAACATCGTATTCTTAAAACCCATTCTTTCATCTGTCATTCAGTTTGCATAAATTTTGTGGCCTGGGGTAGTATTGTGACGAGCTAAGAAAAACATGCTTGAATTTAATTTTAAACTGATTAGTAAAACTTAAAGAATAATTTTCTAATTTATCTAAATTTTTGCATTTCAAATTAAGGGGCCCAGTTATTCGGTTATAAAAATGCTAACATAATAGTCTTTTCAGCATCAAGTGTGAAGCTATGTTTGAGGAACGTGCAGTACTTTGGTTATGCAGTTGCTGTGGCAGCTGCATGTAAGATACAGAACATAACTTTCTTCTGACTTTTTTTGACTCTGTGTATCTGTATTCGAAGAGATAATCTTACAAGTAAAAGCGAAATACAAGAGTCAGTTTTTCAAAGACTCATTCCTTCCAAAATTAGTTTGAAAGATAGATTTCAACCCTCACCTTTTAATTCAAGCCTCAAAAATTGACCTTCGACGACATACTGCACCTTAATCAACCAACCAGATAGAAGATTCTACCCGAGAGAGAATCATGTGACTTAGCTACGTGAGTTTCCTGGAAGCAAGTTTCCTAAGAATGACCCATCAAAGGAAAACCTTTTTTCCTATCTAATAGCCGTTTAACAAATAACGATTTTCTGGAATTCGCTTAGCCAGTTTGTTTAACTAATTGTGTCAAATTATATGGCATATATGTCGCAAGAACCTTAATCTGTTATTGTATCAGCGAATGGGAATCGAACTTATCTCTCAAACAAATTAATCATCGCTTTCTTTAAAGAGTAGCGATACTACATATTATATTTTCTGATGTCTCATCAGTAACCGAAAATTTTAATGCTAATCGTAATGAGAAGTTTAATATAGCAGCGCTGTTGTTAATAAGATACAGCTTTTAATTGATGAGGGCTGGTAACTTTAGAATGATAATTAACAGAAATCACAACGATGTCGAAATAAAGACAAATTAATTATAGCACATAATTTAATTTGGTGTAAATCTGAATAAGAAAATTAGTGATGTAAAAGATATGTTAGTAGTTTTCAATCTGATCAATTAATACAATTTTCAGCTTTTGAATTTTTCATTGAACATATGAGACCAAATGGCAGAGAAAAATACACGAGCAGTTTTTATTTTTAAAACGGTCCAGCACCCCTCCTCCCATAACGAACTTCAAAGGACTGAAAAATTTTGTTCACTGTGCCCGGTAGTTAACTATACCCGATCTAATGAGGGAAAAAAATCGATCATTTCACAAAAGAGTGTAAAAATTGATTTACAAATGCAGAAAGCCACATCTCCCAAAAGAGGTTAATAATAACTCTCTCTGTATAAATATTTATATGTTAAAACAGTGGTCTCAAGCCAGCGGCCCCCGAAGCAATTTTATGCGGCCTTTGTAGGCCGCATAAATATTGTACTGCTAATTTGTTATAGTAATTTAACCTTCGTTCGGTAAAATTTATTAGTTCAAAGGGGCAATTTGCGCTGAAGGACTATTATTTTCATTTTGGCATTTGACTTTGGTTCACTATAAATGCCCGATTCACTTTTCGAATTGTTGCCACCAAATATTAGAGCCCTGTATTATATTGAAAGAAATTAAATAATGAAGAATGTATGCATATTTCTCGCACTGTGATAAAACAACGGTACCTAGAGCCATCCAATTTTGAATAACGTACGTTTTCACCCGAATATGGGCATCTGGAAGCCCAAATTTGGAATTTGTTTTATTATCTAATTTATATTTTGTAAAACTTAAACGAATTTTTGATTAACAAACTCAACGATTTAAAAGCGACCAATGGCAACACTATACGGGGGGGGGGACTTTTTATCTCCAGCGCGCGGAACTGTGCGAAGAACGGGGGGGGGGGAACCACCTTTGGACGTAACTTAAAATCTGAAAACGTTCAGATTTTTTTTTTTTTTTTTTAACATTTATTCATAGCCCAAAGGGGCTATTATGGTTCGCAATAAACAGCGTTTCACTTTTCAAACTGTTGCCACCAAATATTAGATCTATGTATTCTATTTAAAGAAATTAAATAATGAAGAATCTGCATGAAAGTATGTATGTTTCTCGCATTGTGAAAAAACACTGGTACCTAGAGACATCAAATTTTGAATAACGTAGTCCTAAACTCGAATATGGGCATCTGGAAACCCAAATTTGGGATTTGTTTTATTTTCTGTTTTATATTTTGTAAGATTTTAACGAATATTTTAATTAACAAACTCAACAATTGCAGAGCGAGCAATGGCAACACTGTACGAAAAAAAGATAACATTTTTATCTCCACCGCGCGAGATTATGTATCGGAAATTCTAAAGATAGGCTCTTTTTAAATTATTTTGTGACATTGCTGTTGAATCGAATTTTGTGGTTTAAGTTCGAAAAACGTGATATTTAATATATAAAGGTAACACACAAAACGTTTAAGAACGCCCTTTTAGACGTTAATATAAATCTGAAAACTTTCAGATTTTATAATTATTATTATTATTTAAAGACAGGACTCTTGTAATCTGAAACAATACGCTTTTGAAAAATCGGATATTGATATTATTTTTTAAATTTAATTTGCAAACTTCCAATAAAATAAACTTTATTTTGCTTCGTCATATAATATGAACATTAAAAAATTTCTACTAGCGTTTGCGTATGATAATGGCCCATTAAATTGGGATTATTAAAATAATTATCTAATTAATGTCATAAGCATCAGACGTCAAACCTAATAAGATGTTGATTTTCCTTCCCTGTACAAATTTCTGTTTCATCCATGAATATAAAAATTTTAAATACCAAAGAATCGCACGTTAAAATAATAACGATTTTGGCCGTTCTTTAATCTACTTCAACTATTTTAATGATGATTTTACGCAAATATAAATGCATATGAGCAGTAATAGTGTATATGATAACTCAGGAGATTTTTTTTACAGGAACTAATTTTATTTTTTACGTATGATATGATGTGAAGTCTATATATTTTATTTTTATGCCTTACAATTAATATATATATTAATTATAGACGGGAGAGATTTCAGTTGATTTCAATGTTCCTTTCCCCTGATGAAGTAGCATTGAAGTTGATTGAATTGCTCTTTTTTTACGTTCTTTTTTCTTTTAATTTCGTTAAAAGAATTTTTTTTTTGGATTGGGGTATTGATTGTTTAAAAGTTTTGGTTTTTACATTTATTAAATTCTTTGTTGCATTTCTTAGATTATTTGAAATTTATTAATTATGAATTTCAAAATTGTCGTATTCGTCTCGTGAAACATTAGTTCTAAATTTCTTACTTTATATATATATATATATATATATATATATGGAAATATTCATAATTTCCATTGAATTTCAATTTATATTAAAAGAATAACCTAATTTATTTAAACTAGAAATTTCATAGTAATAATAATAATAATAAAGAGGGGGGAAGAAAATTTTGAAAGCTTTCAGATTGTATATTGCATCCGAAGGGGAGTCTTTTTTTCATATATACAGACGTACATGTTTCGAGAACATTTCCGAGAGCACTTGGGCTAACGACACACTGGACTAAAAATATTTAAAAACAGCATATCTTTAGAATTTCCGATAGACAGTCTGGCGTGCTGGAAATAAAAATATTTTATTCGTACAGTGTTGCCAATGGTCGTTGCGAAATTGTTGAGATTTTTAATCAAAACTGCGTTAAAGTTTTACAAAATATGAAATAGAAAATAAAACAAACTTGAAATTCAAAATGCGGGCTTCCAGGTGCCCATATGCGGATGGAGGACTATGCTATTCAAAATTTTCAAAATTTGATGATTCTAGACTTCATAATAAATACATCGGCTGGAACTTTAATGGTAGGAATATTGCGGTGTGTACTTTCTAAAATGAAACGTACTTCTCGCATATACCACGCATTATTTCGATACATAATCTCCCTCATCCCACCAATGGCTGAGACCACTGAATGTTGATAGTTCATCTTCGGTTCGAACCAGGCGAACGGGTTAGCTGCTTTTCAAGGTTTTCCCCGCGTGTAAAACGTTCATAGGAGCCAGTTTCTCTTAAAGAAATGTACTTCAGAAAAGCATCCGTTTCCCTACGGGGATAGCCCTCGTAAGCTGTGCCCTATTCCAATAACCTGGTTGCCTAATCTATCTCACAATTAATGAACTCCGTCTTCCAGTGCTAGGCGCTAGGCGTATATGTTTCAAAGAGGATAGTACAGTCTGATGTAAATTGTCGATCTTAAGTTGGATTACCTTGATATTTTTTAAATAGGAACAGTGGAGTTTTGGGAAATACGAGAAAGCTAGTGAAATGATAAGAATGCTGGTCAAAAACACTTCGAACAGCGTTTCTCAATCTTTTTCAAAAAGGGAGCACTTTCATAAATTTGAATATTTTGCGTATCAGCTTACTCTTGTTGATTTGGAAAGTCATTTTTTAGCTTATGGTACTACCACTAGATTTCTATTTAAGAACTACAGTTCATTAATCATTAATTTGATTTAATATTATTATTGATTTAGTTCAATTAATAGATGAAAGCTTATATTTGTTTTTAATAAGTCGGGATAACTTTTTTTTATTAACTGAAAATTAAATGACTACTCATATTCACATTAATCAGATGGATAAGCTTGCCAGTTCTTGCATAGCTGTTCTGTGCTTTGATTTATGCCGATAAGAAGCACCACAGTCATAATGCTTTAAATCCCTCTTTTGTTGCTATGGTTAGAGTGGGAAATCAGTAAATTAAATAAAGGTAATAAAACACATTTTATAAAATGTCATTTTTGGAAGAATTAATGATAGGCGGTTGCCATGTGTAATTTCCAAATTGAGATTTTTAGCAAAGTCCTCTAATTAATTTGAATTTTTATTTTTTGCCCCTTTTTTGGAACTCTAGGAGGACCAAAATAGCAGGGTTAGAGGACCACAGTTTGAAAAACGTTGACTTGAACCACTGCAGCTCGACGGAGAAGATTTTTTGCTTTGGACTTTGCACTAAGGCTGTGTGATGACGAACAGATGATGCAATCAATCAATGTTAATGTGACCTCATGAACTTAACGACCGTCGTACATTTTTGCAGATGTATCGATGAAAATACTAAAAAAAATAATCTAAATATTTCAGATTAGAGTTTAACACCTCAAAAATGTTTATATCATTATAAATTTAAAGAAATGGAAAACTTTATAAAAAATTTAAATGTAAATCATCAAAAACTGTTTTTTTTAAAAAAATTATTCAGTACCAGTTGCGTAATATATGGCGTTAAATATTCATAAAATATCTTAGTTGTATATTTCAGAGCCAGCGTCTTAATAGGGAGGTTGCACCTTGGGGCAGAATTAAAGGGCGGCAAAATTTTTAGAATATAGAAGCAACGAACAAAAAATTTAGGAATGGCAAAAGTTCTTAGAATTTATGGAAAGCACTGGGCAGCAGAATTTAGAACCCGTAAAGATTACTCCGGGAGGAGATTATTAAGAAATATCACTATATAAGGAATTACTAATAAGGAATATATTACTAAGAAATATCACTATCTATTACTATATAAGGTATTTCTCCCATCTTCTTAGCGTGCCTTCATGGTGTAGTGGTCTGCACGCTGGGCGCGTATTCCAGAGTTCCGTGGCTCGATTTCCGGCGAAGGCGTTGCTTATTTTTCATCTCTCCTGCTTCCAATTACACCCACGATTTGGCGATTGGGTCCCCTAAAAACCCCAACCGCCCTTTAAAAGTGGGAGTATATAAGGTATTTCTCCCGCCTTCTTGGCATACCTTCGTGGTGTGGTAGTCTGCACGCTGGGCGCGTATTCCAGAGGTTCATGTTTCGATACCCGACGAAGGCGTTGTTCATTTTTCATCTCTCCGGCCTGGGAATGGTGTCTTCCTGTTTTCGCGGTTGTCAAAACTGTTCCTGTTTCCGCGAAATCATCAATCTTCATTCCCTTGTTTCCAAAGGGGTTACATAATGAGGGACCGAGCGGACCTTAGCCTCTCCCAAAATGCAGGAAAGCAAAAAATGTTTAGATTTAAAAAAAAAGAATTTTTAAAACAAATAATCGAAAAATTAAAAATTTTTAGATTTAGAAAAAAGAATTTTTAAAACAGTTAATCGAAAAATATCAGATCTTTGAATGAACCTTATAATGTATTTAAAAGGAGAGAGATGTTCAAACTCTGGGATGATTTTGGCAAAGAACTTAAAGATCGTTTCCGAAATTAAAAATCTGATGTGTACACCACATGACTTCCTTGTATTGGAATATTAAATTATACGCATTTTTTCTTTCATTTCATTTAAACTTATTGGACTGAATTAAATCTACTTCGCCGACAGCGCGTAAACCACAATAGAATAAATGCATTCTTTAAAATTCACTCTAGTATTTGTTTACCATAGCGACACTCTGGCGCTAGATTCACTTAACAGTATTAATAATTATATAACAGTTAACTTATATAGTAATTATATAACGGAAACTAAGTTAACTGTTATATAATCCAATAATTATATAACAGTTAACGTATATATTTCGTTCATATTACAACTCATAATGCACAAAATTTATATCATTTAAAGAATAGAATTATCTAATCGTTGCCACATGTTCTATTCAAATACTATAATAAAGCTAGAATGATGTATAAAAGAAATTAAGCAAACAAAACAAAAAGAAACAGTTTTTCACAGATGATTGAGTATTTCTCATTTAATTAATTCAATTCTCACTTCGCGAGAAGGCAAAAATACATAAAAACTCAAAATATCTATATTAAAAATTACGAAGTAAATCTTAAACGCTTATTTCCTCGAAAAAATTCCAGAAAGGATTAAGCATAATTTAAATAATAAATGAAGGCGTTATCTTTGTTGTTGCGAAGCTAAGTTTCTCTAGATTGGCAACAAATTCACTAGTCTCCTGTTTCAAATGTAAACATCAATGGCCGGCATTAAAAACAGGCTTAGCGGCAATTAAACAACTTTAAAATTGCTGATAATTCTAAAAATATTGCACACAGATTTACTAAAGGCATAAAATCCTTAACCGGAAGATAAAAACCATATAATTCAATTATTTTTAAAGAAAAAAATGTTACAAACATATAAGAGTAAAGAAACTGAGATCACTGAGCCGGGAGAGTGGATATATATATAAATATATTTATATACGTTTGGTGCGGCCGATTGCAACCAAAATACGAGGTGCACATCTACATGTTATAGCAGTCCTATGTACAAAATTTCAACGGTCTGAGGCTACTCGTTTTTGAGTTATGCGAGATACGTACGTACGCACGAACGTACGTACATACGTTCGTACAGACGCCACGAAAAATTCTCTTCAGAATTAATTTTAAAGCAGTTTTATAATTTTTTTGAAAGAAAAGTGTATTTTATTCTGTCCTTACGTACAGATATCACGCAAAAACATCGTTAAATTGCATTCGATAGCGGTCAAAATGGATATTTTCGTTGCAATATGCTGCCTGAAACTTCCTTTTTACTTCGTACAAGGAAGTAAAAAAATGAAAAAAAAAAAAAAAAAAAAAAAAAAAAAAAAAAAACACGGTGTTCTAAAATTTTGCATAAAGGTGAGTTATAATCAAATAATGACGTTCATTCTTCTAAAACGACTTCTGCTTTGGTTTTAATTGCGCTTTTGCAGCTTTTAATTCTTTCATTTATGCAAATCCTGTAGACTGCATTTTCGTTATTTCTATTCCGAATTCGATACGGATAACCTTTATAAAGGGCTAAAGATGTTTTTTTCCTTTTAGTTTCAATAATATCTAAAACATCCATATTGATTAATATAAGATGTGAAAATAACAGCTAATATTGTAGCAGAATTATAATTAGAATGAAATTTAAAATTTCGAGAGGAGCCTAAACTTAACGAAGACTAAACTATTCACAAAGAAACTGCCCAGCTCTTCTTAATGACTCATCGTGACATCCCCCGAGGAGCTGTGGGAAGGGGACTGTACTCTCCGATTTCGCGGGAACAGAAAGAATTTTGAAAAACGCGGAAAGAGGAATCGCGGAAACAGAGCTAATTCCCTGGAAATAACCTAATGTCTCTACAAATGATTTTTGGATTTGGTTAATCAATAGCCCATCGTTCAAATTTGAAAGATACCTTAAAGACCGTGCGCTTTGCTGAATGGCAACACTTTGAAAAATCAGATATGCGCGAGGGCACGTGGAAGAAAAGGGTCTTTTGTTTTATGTAAGGGTAACTACTGTCAAGTACTCTATCTATTTTTCTTTCCGTTCTTCTCATCGGTCAGGTTTTGCCAGGACAGCATTTTATATTATATCACACGAAAACCTGCATTCCCTTCACAGCGTAACAATAAAATAGAAGTCTAATAAAAAAAAAATGTAAAATTATGATATAATATTTCACAACAAAGGGTAATGTAGAATGTCTGGCATAATAAAATCAATGTAAAACAAAGCTTTAGTATATTGTTTGTAAAAATATTGACAAATTAAATGTTTTCGAGATCATTCTAATATAATAATGTTCTTTTCATTTTTACACTTTATATTGCCCTAATAAGCTTTTCTTTCACAGGCTTCTCAGGGTATATTTATCTTCCTTCATGGTCTGACAATTTAACACAAGTGGAATGAAGTGGAACAAAAGACGCAAAGTATCCGGGGACGGAGCTCATTGGATCCCCTTTGTGGAGAAAGTTACGTGGCCTTTCATATTGCTGGCAGCATTTTTTATTGCGCATACAACTTCCACTTCCATAGGAACATGGATGTAAGTACCCCAAATACTATAAGAATTCTTTATTAACTTCGCTTAGCATATTTATTAAGTTATTCCACAAATTGTAATCTTAAAATTACATACATCTTCATATTTAAAAGATTGCAACGGGAAGCGGAAAATTTTGTTCTCAAAGAGTTTATGCTAACATAGTTTGGTTTTGCTAATATCAATTAATCAATTAACCACCACATTTAAACAGTGATTTCATAAATAACTTTGTTAAGGTTTGGAAAACGATGCTTAATTTTATAAAATACATTGCTATGGAGGTTTATAAATGTAAATAAAAAGCGATAGTTAACACTGTATTGATTTAAAATTACTTTAAATTTAATTTTAATCAGCCTTTAAAAACCAGTGCAGTTTAGAATTTTTCCTTTAATTTATACTTAAATCTGGCAGTACCCCCCCCACACCTGAGTTTATCTATTTCAGCATAGATTTAGAGATCATGAGATCATCTCTGAAGTTTCCTTTCCGTATACACAAATTTCCGTTTCATAAGCATTTCAGTCTCAGAATATGTGCTTTTCTAAGCATATTTTACTAGAAACGTGAAATAGTTCAAATGTCAAAGTAACAACAAAGTTTAATAAGCCAAATCTCAGAAATTTGCGTAGGCAGTAGAAGGTTGAAAACGGAATTTAAATGTATCGCTTATGTTCACAAAGTTTTGAATAGTAATCAAGTTGTAGATCAAAACAACTCACTGTGAAACGTGATAGGAATTCTAAAGTTATTTATTCATTTAAAAAAGTATTCTCCTGGAGAGTATGGGAGGCATGAGAAAGTGTTCTATTTAGCTTCATTTATTCGGAATTGAATCTCTGAGCTTTAGAACCAAGTTATCAACAACAATTTACGCATTAGGTGTAATTAAACTAATTATGGAGTAGGTTGCCTTTTGGATATAGAATGATTAGAATTAAATAAATTTTCTAATCATCATCGTTATTATTCTTTGTATCAGTAATAATTAAAAATGTCGGTACAGCAGGAATTCTATGCTATGAGAAAATTATTTTTAATGTGTGGGGGTTTTATTTAATTTTATTAACAGTTAATTTTATTTTGGAATCGACCTTTCCTATAAACTCTTGTTTTTAACCCATGCTTTCTTGCCAGAATGAGATTTGTTTCGCGCATTATGCAAAATAAACTAGAAAGCCACTATTTAAGCCAGTGTCTGAGTTACTTCAGCCAGAGCGTGTTTTGCCTTTCGGCCACGTTGTTTCTCTGCTACTTAAGCTAGCTATTTTACGGCTTTACATATAAATTGCCGTTTAGTTTACGCTGGTGGTAGCTAAGAGCCAACAACGCGTTAAATTATCTCTCTGCAGCTTCGGCTGATTATTTACTTAGATTTAGTTTAGAACGCAAAATTAAGGTCCTGGTGACCGCCAAAAGTATTGCTCACGGGAAGTGCCATCTGTTCATATTATTCTTGAGTTGAAATAAAAGGGTCTTTTCACCTTTTTAAGTGTTGTTACTGGTACAAGTTGCACTTAGCGAATAGTCATTACACAGTTCAATTTAAGATCTAGCCTTCCAAGTAACCTTAATTTTATAAATCTTTCTCAAACATTTTTGGGTATCGCATATATATATATATATATATATATATATATAATTTATCAAGCAAAGCAGTAATAACAATTTTTGAAAAACCAATTTTGGTCAAGAAAACATCTTGCGCAATATGCTGCAAAATAAGTAAAAAATAAAAATTGTAGAAAGCTCGCCTAAAAGTTACCAAGAGCTGCTGCTCCAAAAGGTTTAAGACGTTCATGTGTATTAATTTTTGAAAACGTCTTAAACCTTTTGGAGCAGCAGCTCTTGGTAACTTTTAGGCGAGCTTTCTACAATTTATATATATATATATATATATATATATATATATAAGGTATAACAAAATACGATAGCTGCTTTAAAAAACAATTAGCGATCTCAAAATTAACGTTCTAGATTCGGTGCTTCCCGCCCCCAAATTCGTCTGTTCTTCCAAATTGGAGATTTTTCTGTTATGTAACGCTACTGGAAAAGGACAAATAAAACTAATAATAACCAATCATAGCTTGTCTCTAGAATCGCACCTGCTCTGGTATAAATACCTCTGGCGAGCTAATTACGTCATCATGCTGCTAGCTTCTAACCTTGCTAATTTCTCCTCGCTTTGCTTCTGTCCTATTTAATAGAAAATAGCCGAGTGACTTCACTTTCCAGGTCGTACTTAAGTTTTTAGAAGGTGAAATTCAGTCTAGGGAAAGAACATGTTTAGTTCGAACAAAACCTGATTCACTTAAAAATTAAAACAGAAACTTTTAATAGCGAAGCTAGAAATAATTTTAGAAAATCTAATTATAATAAAAGATACGTTGATCATTTGAGGCCAACCGGAAGTTATGCTACCACTATTAAAAAGAGTTGTGTATTTTGTAATAACCCAGAGCACGAGTTTCGTAAATTTCAAACAGCAGAAGATAGAAAAAATAAATTGAAGGCTGAAAACAGGTGTTTTAAATGTTTTGCTAAAAACCATTTAAGTCGTATGTGTAGATTAAAATTTGAATATAAGTATCATAATTATTTGTTGTATAATGAAAATGATCAAAGTAAAGCTGAAAAGCAAAGTCCAGTTGAGGTTGTAGGAAAAAATGTCACCTGGAAAAAAGGGAAACGGAAAGAATGTCCCCGGAAAATAAGGAACGGAAAAAATGTCACCCTTCGTTTGCAATGGGAAATATAAGGCATGTTTAGAAAGATCGCCAAGCTGGGTGATAAAAGTTTTATCTTACCTTAAAACCTCCCTCAAGAAAGCCCGCTATAACCCTGCCTGTTAAATTAGAATTTGGCAGGTTCACCCAACTCCAATTGGCGACATTATTTGGCGAGATTTTATAGTTCCTTTTTTTCTGTTCCTTATTTTCCGAGTGACTTTTCTCCGTTACTTATTTTCCGGGGACATTCTTTCCGTTTCCCTTTTTTCCGGGTGACATTTTTTCCGCACACCTCCAGTTGATGCAAGTTCTGTTCACCATAACCTAAGAGAAGGTTCTGTATACCATAACCCACGAACCTCTTTTAATTATAAATAAATTTTAAATTAATTTATATATGCTTTTTATACATTAAGGAGACAATTTCTATGCATTTTAGGTACCAACAAATGTAAAAATTTTAAAGAATCAAGTCTCATCAGTAATTAAACAATAAAAATGGCACAAATTTCATAGATGATACTTTTTCAATTTTTATATTTTTGGTTATTGCATGTGTTTTTTACTTTCAAAAATATTAAAATTATTACAAATTGCCTATGGTTATAATTTATTTTAATTCATTGTTTTATGTATAGATATTTTATATATAAAAATAAAATGCAAAGGGCGAACGAAAATTAATCAAATTCTGTTCCCGAAAATAATGAAGGTCTATCTCCTTTCCTGTGAAAAAGTTACCAAACTAAAACGTTAAATGTTTTTTTTTTTTTTTTTTTTGTTAAAAGCTGACACGAAGCATTTAAGTTTCGGTCCTGATGTTTTTATGGAAAAGAAGTGCAAAACGGGATGCCATTCTCTATATACTGAAGTTACGGAAAAAAATTAAGTTTAATCTTACGTTATAATATTATAGCTAGTCTGAGTAAACAATCTATGACATCTTAAAACCAGAGAAATATGCATCAAGGACACTGATATTTGTTAACTTAAATGAGGAGCACAAACTGAAAACTGATCAAAATTTCTTGGGGATCAAAGATAAATCAAGAAGCTATAATAATTTATGTCTTCAGTATCTGTATCTAGAATCACAGAAAATACTTCATTCATTCTGGTAAATTTCTTTTCTCAAATCGGTCTTATTCTGAACGGCGCGTCGAAAGAAATATTGCCACGAATTTTCTTTTTAGGGATATCTGACTGATTGAATGACGCGATAATTAGTTCTTTAAGTAAAAGCTACAAGGGACACAGCTTTAAACGAAACATTTTTATCTTGACTGCGAAATGTCCCACTTAACTTGCCGGGACGGTGAAGATGTGTTCTGGAGAAAGCTGATGCAAACAGAACAGAATTGATGCAAACTGAGAACTTACAAAGACCAATTGAGAACCTGCTATTTTAGAGGAATGAGACGTCGTTAGATGTGATAACACAATTAGAACATACAGGGATTCACACTAACTAAACCGGTGCAAAACCGATTTC
Source organism: Stegodyphus dumicola (assembly GCF_044657685.1). Lineage (NCBI taxonomy): Eukaryota > Metazoa > Arthropoda > Arachnida > Araneae > Eresidae > Stegodyphus > Stegodyphus dumicola. Next base: position 195,820,935 of record NC_140773.1, read on the forward strand.
TGTGAACTAATTTCTACCTTAAATGGAATCTCGATGAAAGAATACCTAGAGAAATAGCATGATGGCATCAATTACGACATCAACTTAATGAGAAGTGAGAGATTAAAACTGATTAAACGTTTTTGGATATCAATTTACCGAATCAAGAAGCCGATGGAATGTGTAGCTTTCGAGGACTACATTTGCAGTGTATGTTTTTAGAATCACGCAAACTCATCCATCTTGCTAAACTTCCTTCTTTAGAACATGGCGTGATACACGGTGCAAAAGCGACTTCTGTGAAATAATTTCTACCTTAAAAGGAAGCCTCAGGGAGGCGCCCATGATGCCCCTTTCCACCACGAGTCAGAAACGATTAAAACTTTTCCACCGTGGGAGTCATTTGCAAGTTTTAGAGCTCTCTCTCTCTCTCTTCGAATGGGAAAGTGGGTAACACGCTCACTAATTTCCCAGGTGTTGTCAAAAGCTGCACAAAAAAGCATCCCTTTGGCGCTTTTACTCATATTTACTCTTCCCCATTTTTTATTAGTTTCTTGAATATCTGCAGGGTAAAGTGAGACCGGTGCCATTACAGGGTTCGCGGTAACCCATGTAATGACAGGTTTTAAGTGTCGCAGTTATTAAGAGTCCACCCCTTAAACGATTCCTGATGACTCTCTTAGTGCCGTCATTTTTCATTCTTCGTTCCTGGAAGAATAAGTCCTTTTAAATAGAGTCGTGTCGGTGGCCATTGTTTTGTTGAGCGGTGAGCGTTTTTGGCTTTTGGGATGAAGAGGGCGTTGGCAGCATTGTATTGATACAGTCGAAGTCAAGAGATCAAGGCTGAACTGAATGCACTGAAGCAGCTGTGGATGAACAGAAGGAAAAAACGAAAAGACTGAATGACTTGTATGTTTTTGTTGCGGCGTACGAGTATTGGAGTATATTGCCGGTGTTAACACATTCAAGCAGAAAATCAGAGAAATTGTGTGCATTTGTTGTTGTTGTAAAGTTAGTTGGTTCGTGCTCCCTTTTTATTGCCAAATGGGGAGGCGGGAAGAAAAAGAGAAATAAGTACGAATAGAACTATAGTAAGAATAAAGTTAAGAAGTTAATTACCCAAGCCACTGAAATTTTTGTATTTATGCATTTTATGATTCAGGTTTTAAGGTTCATCTCTCTTTGGTCTATAACTGAAACCGCCAGTCGACTTATCTCCACGTATGTTAAATCAGCTCCAACTGTAATCATTAATTCTACTATTTCTCATTTAGTCCGTTGCAAAGGTGGTCTAACTTCACAAGAGCCGCATATTAGAATTCAGGAGTTTGAGAGCCTCAACTAGACTTTCCAAAAGCCGCAAATCCATATTTACATCATTTTAAAAGCAGTGAAAAGGGTTTCAAATGGAAAAAAAATATCTGATTTAAAAAAAAATCATTCGATGACAGTTTGCATTCAACATGTGATAATGCGTCGAAGACAACGGTCAATGTTCTGTGGTGTCATTGTTCTTTTCTTTTAATAGAACTTAATGCGCTAAAACGCAGTATTTTGCAATTTTTAAATGTTCCTTCCGCAATACCTTCTTGTAAATACTGAACTATCACAACTTTGTAATACTCACGAAGCATCGATTTCTTCTCAAATCTGTGCCACAGGGATTCTTAAAGCACATTTTTCTGCTATCTCAAAATTATTCCTTAATTACCCTGCATGCTCTTCCATGGCAAGCAAGCCAAATATTTGTTGCTATCAAATTTTACGGATTCCCGAAATTTTCTTAAGGTAACGTCTTCTTCAAAGCTGTGACTGTAATCAGATTTATTAGAAATTTTCAAAGCTTCCATTTGCCGTAATTTTTTTGTCAATTCGAACGTCGAATGAACTTCTAAATTATTTTTAACTGTATCAGATTCCGTATGATTAGATTTTTTTTTTTTTTTTTTTTCTGATGCACTATATGCATTTTATGTTCCACTCAAAGAACACCACAATTTAGTTTCTACCGCTTAGATGCACTTGATTCATAAATTCACAGATCCTTTGTGCAAAGCATCCATAAGCATTCATCTAACCATTCGTAAAGCATCTACAAGCAAATATAACTTTTAAATATTTAATCTTTTCAAGTTATATTTGGTCGTAAAGCATCTATAAGCAAATATAATTTGAAAAGATTTATCTTTTCAAGTTATTTGACAGAACCTGTGGAATATTTTTATTTATTTATCTATTTTTAAGTTTCCGAATAACATTATTGAGTTTCTGAGCTAGCAAAAAAATGAAATAAATTTATGACTTCCTTTTGGACATTGAGCAGTTTTATTTTATTTCACACATATATTTTATTTGCATAAGAGCCGAACTCGGTTCTCGAGCCGCGCTATGGCCACCCCTGTTCTATTAAATCCACTGCAACTGATCTAACTGGAATTTTTAAAAAATCGCATCGTCTTATTATAATAACATTCGCAAACAGTGTACATACGGAATTTGAACTCAATAACTTCTCAAGGGGTAGTTTAAAAAACGATGAGAAAAATCTGACCCTATCGACAAACACAATGAGTGAACTGAATAAAAGCTTCGGAGAAGCATGGCTGTAACTGTTCTCTTGTAGTGCAGCAAGGCTAATGGCTATTAAATAAAACGCCCGGCTACTAAAGAAAAGTAATAAAAGCTTATAAAACTAGAATGATGGTCTAAAGGGGTCTTCTGTATAAATTGCAGTCTAATATGAAGTATAGGCTTTTGTAAAGTAATGCTAGTCAGACTGATTGTAAAATTTATACCATATATGGGCAAGTGTTGTTTCTGATGACACAGCTCAAAGGTGGTTTGGCAATTTCAAGGTCAGAAATGATGCCCGTTCTGGGACGACCATCCTCTGTGAACAAGAGCTTGTCTAAAGGAGCTGTCGCTGAAAATCGATGTCATACAGCTCAGAAACTAACAGACAGACTAAACGGCCCTCCCCCAAAAGCAGTAAAGATTCATTTGAAAAAGACCGAGTATGTAAACTGCAAGTGAGTATGGGTACCTCTTATTTATACAGAGCAGAATATGCTTTTTCAAGCTCGGCATGGGATTCTTTGCTGAAAAGAAATAAAGATGATCCTTTATGAAACGGCTCATCACGCGAGATAAGTGGATAATGCCCACTAATGCCACAAGAAAAGGATCACACAAAATCATCAGATCCTTTAGTAACATCGAGACGAGGGTGCATCCCCAAAAGTAATGCTTTCTGTATTCTGGACTACAAAAGAAATTATAAGCTACGAAATATTGCCACCAAACTATTTCCAACTATCAGTTAAAAGCAGAAATCGAAACGAAGCGCCCTGAATGACTGGTTACGTGGTCAGAGCGGACGTGGTTGGAGCGGACAGTGGCTACAGCGGACACGTGAGGTTAACTGGGTGGGTTAGAGCGGACATTTTTGCACCTATTGTATTGTTTACTTAATTAGTCACATGTCACCTATTATGTACTTTCGAGCTTTGCACCTGCTGTAGAGATAAGCCCATATTTTAAGAGTAAAGGTTTTTCAGTGGATGTTTTATCCTTATGAAGTGTGTATGTCGTTTTATAGCCTCGAAAAAGTCTGTGATGGAACCCATAGCCATTTCAACAAAATTACTCTCTACAAATAAAGGAAAAGGATATTTAGTTGTAGATGATTAGCCATGCCGTTTACACCGAAAATATAAATTAGGAATTAGCTGGGTATGTAAGACAGATCGTTGTAAAGCAGGGATGTCAAACTCATAGATACACTTGGGCCAAACAAACAAGGTTTAACTTTAGGCGGGCCCCCCCAAAAAATCAATATTCATAGAAACGTAGATTTATTTCGAATAATACAATAATAAACTTATATATATATATTTATATAGAAAAGAACAAGAAAAATTTAATGTTTACGTCCTGATACTTGACATCTCTTCTCTGCTATTATCTTTCCTATTTCGGGAGAAATTTTGTTTGCAGTGATAACTTTCAACGCTGACCCAAGGTGAGACTCATTAATACGGTTTCTAATAGGAGACTTATTACCTTTCATGACTGAAAATAACTGCTCGCACCGATAAGTGCTACCAAACATGGAAATAATTTCATATGCGAATTTTCGAGTATTTTCAAACCTGGCTGGTAAATATTTGTAAAATTCAGGCACGCCCACTTCAATGAATTTTGCTTTCAAATTTGAGTTGCATTGAATCTCGATCACCTCCATTTGCATATGGCTGGGTACTGAATACTTATGGAGAAAATCGAAGAATTAATAGTATTATTAATAGTACATTGATAGTATTATTACATATCAAGCAGATTATTTTATCTTTTATTTCACAGCAAAAATATTCTAATTCCCATTTTACTTGGAATATTCTATGTTCGTCAGCGATTTTTCTTTTAATTTTACTACCACTTGGTTTTGATATAGACATACTGAATACAAAGTGCTGGAATAAACACGGTTAATGTTAAAAAGCTAACAAAAATTTATTCTTTCCACAAGAGATAAATCAAAATGCTGAAATATTTCTTCAAAAATATTCTAACAATATCACAAAATGTCAAACCTTTAGCAAAAATCAATTCAAAACAGAGAAACTAATTCTATTTCACAGCGAAATCGCTACAAATCAATCACAGCATTAAGTAAAGAAACAGTTCGTTAGAACTATAGCTACTACTGAGATGAGTTGTTTATTCTTGGCTTTTATAAGCTTTATAATTAATTTCTCGAATATATTGGAAACATCTATAAATATCTGGATTTTAACTATGAAATCCGTAACAATATGAATTAAGTAATAATTAATAATAAAGCAAAGTGCATGCACATGCATGCACCAATATATCGTACAAAACTATGGTTGGAAAACTGAGACCATGAGTTCGGCCACATTCGGCTATCGGGGGATGCGTACAAGTTCTGAGTGCACGTGTCCCCCAAAAGCGGAAGGTAGCTGAACGCAAGCTACACACACGCATTTGTAATTTAAGTAGTGTGTGTGTCAGCTCGCTGTGAGTAAGTTAACAACACTGAATAAATTATCGTTAATTACTTAGCAGTAAACATTTCATTTTTTTCTTCGCCGATATGTTATTTTATTATTTGCCGATATATTGGCCGGGCCGCAAAAATATTTGTTGTGTGCCGCGAGTTTGACATCCTTGTTGTAAAGGAAATGTAAAGACAAATTTTCAGAACGAAGTACTGAAGAAAACTGAACATTCCTGCGTGCCCAACATTACTGAGATGGAAGTTAAAAGGAAGTTAGAGACTTGCAGAAAAAGAGTCCGAGAAGAAACGTCAGTTCCCGTTCCCAAGATATTTCAAGAACTTTCAGAATTATATCAGAAAGGTTATGATTTCGTCACTAAAATACCGACATACTACAGTGCCAAGAGTAATTCCAGTGCCTTGTAATTCGATAATCGAATGCGAAAACAGAAAACTTCGGTAAAATAAAAGTTATCCCACTTGAAAGAGATTTGCAACTTAAAATACTGTTTAAATTATATTGAAGATTTTTTAAAATATTTATTTACTTATTTATCTGCACCCTTTATCTGTTCTTGGGGAAAAAATGTGTCCGCTCTAATCACGATGAGTTTCGTAGTGTCCGCTCTGACCACGAAATCGTTTGTGTCCGCTCTGACCACGTCCGCTGCAGCCACACCACCGAATGACTGTTGTCTTCCGTTATGACAATGCTTGGTCCCACATTTCGATGAAGGTCAGACAAAGACAATTATATTAATTATGCTTGGGATGTTTTGTTTTCCTTTTATATTCACTAGATCTTGCCGCCTCGGATTTTCATGTCTTCTTCAGGTAACTTCAAAATTCTCATTGGTGTAGAGGTCACTCCTTTTAAGGCTATCAAAAACACCTCAATAATATCTTCATATCAATCTTCATAAATAAACCTAAAAACACTTAAATTTCAACGAATTTTGTCAAAAAAGGAATTTAGTATAACGTTTTAGAACAAAATGGTGCTTATGTGATTTAATGAAATTTATTTAAATTTCTGTATTGTTTCATTTGTATTTATTATCAAAAAACCGAAGAACTTCCCAGATGAACTACTATTTAATACTCTGTATTACGTATTTCGTTACAAAACACCCCCTTTTTTTCCTTTTAAATATTTATTAGATTTACACAGAGGCAAAATATTAATCAGAAGTTGACAATGTATCATTCTTTTACATTCAACGAGCAAAAACTTTTACGACCCAATATGCTGATGTAAAATTTAACGAAATTACCACTCCAAGTTTTTATATTTATTGCGAAGTTCGTTTGTCTCTGAGACCAAACCAGAGTTTTTTTTTTTTTTTTTTTTTTTTTTTTGATAGCCTTGTGAAAAAAGAAAATATCCTCTTCTGGCTTACCCCTCCGTCTTGACAGGTTAGATTTCGGCACTTGTAATGACGGGGCACTTAAAAGTCTTTTATCTGGCTTTTTTGTCTGTTTTAACACCGACAACTGAATGGCGAAAGGTACTTTGTTGAGACTGGAACTCTCCCATTCTTTATGGTTTGTTTAGAATTTGGGAAGCGTCCGAATCAAGAAGCGGCTGAGATGAAAGACATGTCTGTCCTGAGGTGATTACCCAGAAAGGTACAAGAAAAGTAGTTGGATATTGGCAGACATTTATTGAACAAACGAGAGTGAGGTCAGAATTTCATTGGAGCTCAAGAAACAGGTGGTGGGGATCACAAGATTGGCATTTTATTTGGGAAGTAATGTGGAACGAAAGGACATGATAGATGATAGACTATATGATGGGTAGAGGGAAGTCAAAGGCAATCAAAATGCTGGGGTCGATACACATTCGAAACGCTAATGGGCAAGATAATAACATTTTCTGGTTATAAGATTTTTTTATTCATAACATTTGCCAATTGGTTGGCAAATATATATATATATATAATCAATATTTCTTTAGTAAATAAATTATATATATATATATAAAGTAAGAAATTTAGAACCAATTTTTCACAAAGACCAAAAATTGAAATTCATAAGTAATAAATTTCAAATAATCCTATAAATACAAAAAAAGAATTTAATAAATGTTAAAATCAAAATACGTCAAACAATCAATACCCAAATTCAAAAAATGAAATGAAATTTAAAGAAAAAAGAACATAATAGAAGAGGAATTCAATCAACTTCAATGCTATAAAGGTAAAAATTTTTAATCAGAATTTACTTTGTTTTCTCCTTGCTTTCGGGAGGGGGCAGAATTTCGGGTGAACTGTTAGTATTAAAATACATTGAAATGAGACAGATTTAAATTGATTTCAGTGTTCCTCCTCCTGACGAAGTACAATTTTAGTTGATTGAATTCCTCTTCTATTATGTTCTTTTTTCCTTTAAATTTCATTGGTTTTTTTTAATTGGGGTATTGATTGTTTGAAGTGTTTTGGTTTTAACATTTATTAAATGCATTTATAGGATTACCTTTTCTGCATTTATAGGATTACTTGAAATTTATTACTTATGAATTTCAATTTTTGGTCTTTGTGAAAAATTGGTTCTAAATTTCTTACTTTATGTAATTCTTACGTTAATGATAATTTTTCAGCAGCTTAATGCACGAAAATACTATGCATAATTTTATATTGTATTTTTTTAAAAAATGTTTTGTAATTATATATGTATATTTTCATTTCCATACTATTTTCTTTAATTCATATTTTGATATCAGAAAATGAGTTCGCAAATAAAATTATTTTCTTTTAATTGACTCATTTGGCGGCTTTGCTATATGTGTTAGAAAGTGTTACTAATGCAATAGGTATTACTAGTGTTTAACGGTCTTAACGCTCGGCCACTGGTAGACTTTCATATACCTGGAAAACCCATCAAGGATTATTGCTTTGATTGCTTTTTAACATTACGCAAACCTATGTCTAATCACCTTCGAAACTAATATATATATATATATATATATATATATTTCTCATTCCGATTGGCGGTCACTTAGCCGACTTAGGCTTGGCCATTACTAACGCTGGAAGTGGCGGTCACTTTACTGTAGAAGCGTCTAATAGGTGGCCCACCGTTATCTCCTCTATGCCAGTCTAAACCTGCTTTATTTACCTAATTTTAAGTTTTACCCTCGCGTATTTCCCTTCCAGTTTGATCTTCAACATGTCAGATATTTTTTGTACTTTTAAAATACCTGTACTTTTTAATTCATTTCTCTTTTCTTCGAAACTATAGAAATGAAAATTTCTTAAAAGTGTAGAGAGGACTTTTATTATTCACTCTTTATTATCCAATTTCATAACTGCAATGAGTTTTTAATGCTTTCATCTTAAGCAAAGATAGATTCAGTCTATTTTAAGTTTTAAAACTTTATCTTCTTTACTACATGAATATATAAGGTATTTCTCTCGCCTTCTTAGCTTGTCCTCTTGGTGTAGTGGTTTGCACGCTGGGCGTGTATTCCAGAGGTCCGTGGTTCGAATTCCAGTAAAGGCGTTGCTCATTTTTCATCTTTCCTGCTTCCAAAATACCTAATGTCTCTACAAACATTACTGTTAGTTAATGCAAAATGTATGTTATATATTAATATAAGATAATAATAGATCATCCAATTCATTTTCATTGCATCCATTAGCTTTGCTTCTATCGGTGTAATAATGTGTAAAATGTTACGAAGAAAAGTCCAACTAATCTAACAAATAATCGATTAAAACTTTAATCGAATCACTCTTCTAATCATTATAATATATGTGTCAAAATTTGGCCATACAAGTAAGATTACTTTATGTAAACAGATATTTGAAAAGTCCTGTACACTGTTTATCGCGCTAAACTCTTTAATCCTCGATCACATTTTAAGTAAACCCGTTTCGTTTCTTTTTCTTAAAAACGTAACGGAACAGAGCAGTGTGTCGAAAAGTATGTGACAAGTAACAAGAATCTTGAGCGATATCTTACAATCGACGACACATCTACCACTACCTTATCGTGTCGCATCTGCGGCAACTCCTCTACAAACACTCCCCCCTTCCAACTCACTCAGTTCCAAATAACTGAACGGCAGAACCTAGAAATTTCACCTCCTGGTACTTCAAAAATAAATCTCGACGAGAATTCAATCGTCACTCGTCAACCTGTTGACAGCATTTTTTTACATCTCTTGTAATTCGGGTCTCGGCATTCTCAACACCTGGAGTTAAGATGTCACTTGGAAAGCCACCGGTCCATGACGTTTGGTGACGCCCAGGCAATTGCCATTGAAAGTTGAATGCGGGCAATAATAGTCTTCTTTTACTTTGTAATTTGAAAGACCGCTGTCCATCTCTTTAGAAGTAGAATAGAATACCAAAAAGCCCTATAAGTAGCTTTTTAAAAATCTTAGTTCCCTGGGATAAGTTGTTTATTTCCTTTCGGGGTAATTATTGACATAGATATTTTCAACCTATCATTTTCTTTCGTTAAAGCACAAGTAGAGGGTATTTTATAAAATAATATTCGCTAATCTCTTAACATATTGCATGCTCTTCCAGTTTTTATGTGAATATGATGAATCATCGCCATAAGCAATGTTAATTCTAGAGCTCTCGCAGTTAAAAATATCTGTCATAGGCACCAGCGGTAGACTTTTTACCTGTGCAAATTCTGGGGGTCTTAAATCTGCTGCCGAATGCCTCCCTAAATTCCAAAATTTTTTGCCCCCCCTAAATTTTACTGCTCCTTTTCATATACTCAAGATTTTTCCACCCGTAACTGCCGCACCGTAAGCACTGGCACAGGCAGTTGTTCATAAGCATGGCCAAATGTGGCTCTTGATCGACATATGGCTTTTGATTCACTAAAATATCGCAAACACTAATCTAACTTATAACAAGCAATAGCTTCATTTTTGAAACATCTTGCCATGGCAAGCTTCTACTAATAATCATAAATTTAACTACTAAAAATTATAATATGCTTATAATAATTTCAGTATTGATCTAATCATCAGAAAATTCAATATTGACCAATCATTTGCATTAAAAAAAGTCTGAAAGCGTTCAGATTTTATATTACGTCCAAAAAGCCCTCTTTTTTTTTTTTTTTTTTTTTTTTAAGGAAAATGCAATTCATCATGGTACCGGCGCCGCTATGTATGTAGTAAACGGAAACCAATCTGCTTTCCGGTTCCTGGGCATTAAGGTAATAATTTCCGGGCATTCTTACGAAGTTCGCTTTTTTCATAATAAAAACTTGTAGAGACATTGGGTTATTTCGAAGCAGGAAATGTGAAAAATGAGTAGTGCCCTCGCCGGGGACTCGAACCTCCGGCGAATACGAGCCGAGCGTGCTGACCATTACACCACAAAGGCATGCTAAGAAGGCGGGAGAACTACCTTATATACTCCCTCTTTTTAAAGAGCGACTGGGTATTAGGAGACCCACTCGCTATATCCTTGTGGTGGAGAATCATCATCCACCAGCTTTTTCAGTTCGGGCGCCGCTGTGGAATGTTTTAGAATTTTCCAAACTGAGGAAATTGTCGAAATCTGCAATGCCCTCGAACAATGTCTCGAACCTCGGACTGTCGAACACGCGCCTAGTGTGCAGATCATTACAACACGAAGGCAAGCTATGAAGCGGGAGTTTTTTTTTTTTTTTTTTTTTTTTTTTTCAAATTTTTCATTTTGCTACACTATATTTTATGTATTTTTCTTTTTGATATACCATACTTTTTCCTTGTACGAAGTTTTTCTTTTTGCTACTTCATATTTAATGCATTTTTCTTTTTGGTATACCCTGTTTTTTCCTTTTACAAAATTCATCTTTTTGCTACGCATACTTTGTCTCGAACCTCGAATGTTACAATGGAGAACTATTTTCAGTAATATTACGTAGTTAAATTCACAGTTCATCTAAATTTATTGCGTAACACATTTTAGGCTTAGCTATTGAACAGATCCAATTTATTTTTTCAGATAAATTGGATCTGTTCAATAGCTAAGCCAATCCAATCTTATGTTGATCCAATCTTTTCCAACAGGTCCAATCTTTTGTTGCTCTAATAATACAGATTATAAGAATTAATTTCTCTTTTTATTCATTATTTTTTATTTTATTTATTTATTTTGTATCAAGTTTTTCGTTTATTATTTTTTGTATGTTGGACTGCTTCGATTTTACAGGTTTTTTAGACTCGGTTCACTTAAATTAAAAATTATTACTACAGTTTATAAGCTTTTTTGCTTGTTTATGATTTTGATACTTTGTGCTTTAAAATGTGTTTAATCCGGCCTGTGGAGTTCCAGAATTAACATATGTTTCTATGTTTGCACATGTTGGATTGCTTGTATTTGCTTCGGGCTGCTCAAAATAATAGTTTTGAGCTTTTAAAATTTTGCAATTTATTTGCACCACTTACTTTACCGTGGAAAATTTAGAACGGTAAAGTTATAGATTACTTTGATTGCATTGCTGGGATTAGTTTAAGCCTTAAAGTAAGTAATTTGTTTTAAAGTAAGTTACTTTAGTTTCTGTCCTTACTGATACAGAAACAGGCTGATTAATTTATTTCTCTCGTTGTATCAATCTTCTGACGACGATGCGGTGGAAAAAACGTGAATTTCTTATTTGATTTTTGGTTTTGGCATGTTTTGCTCCTTTTTCTTGCAGTTTGCAACTGTGCTTCTGGTATTTGGGTTTTTTGTTGGTTTGTGCAGTAGCACTGAAGGCGTAATGAGTAAGTTTCCTCACGCGCAGTTTTCATTAAAGAATCATAAGTCAAAAAATTAACTACGAAATCTTTATTTAATCAAATAGGATAATGTTGCTTAACTTAAGTATAACAAAAAGTAATAATCTTCACAGACATTAAAACACTGAATTATCGAAAAGGAGATAACTTACATAGAATCATCATCAGTCCTAAATATCAGGCTTACCTATTTTAAGCAATAAGAAAAAAGAAGCAGGAATATACGTTGACTCAGTACCTGAAAGATAAAGCACGCAAAATACCTAAATTTATGCTAACATTTTTGCATATATTTATTCCGAAGTGAATGTAATATGAATTTTAAACGTATTTTTTAAAAAAATTATTTTGCATTATTACCACCTCTTCTTGTTGGATTAAGTTTTGAACGAATAAAAGCAATGTCTAAAGTTATTTGTAATTCAAATTTCGCGATTTAATAGAGAATTTAATGTAAAATTTATAACATTATAAGACGTAGTTTATTTCTTTTTCAATAAAATTCACTTAGGTGTTGTTAACAAATACTCAAGTATGTATGGATTTTATAATACGCACAAAAATCTGTAGACGTGAAACTGGTCGTAGTTTTCCATCGAAATCACTTGAAAAATGTAATTTGCTTCATCGAGTTCAGTTGTGACAGCAATTTCGTTGCATCTTTTAAATAATTAAAGTAAAAACCACGAAGAAAGAAAGCAGAAAAGGAGGTTATTTCATCTCTATATATTACAAATAATACTGTTCCTTAGATAAAAACGGCAGTCTGTGGTAAGTCATTGCTCAGAAATTGATCTCGTAGCGATTATCTGTTCATTCATTTATTTTTTGTTATCGGAGTTTTGAACGATAACACTTCATAGATAATGCGTGTTCATGGGTGACGCTTGCTGGCAAAAGTAATTTTTCAGCTCTCGCTACCGTTCCCCAGTGGCGCAACTGGTTAGCGCGCGGTACTTATACGACAGTACTCGTGAGTAATGCCGAGGTTGTGAGTTCGATCCTCACCTGGGGAAATGAATGTTTTTACAGAAAAGTTGGCAGTTATACTTCCCGTCTTTGAAATTGTTTAAGTGTAGGTTGTTATCAATCATCAAAGTATGACGTAATTTTCTATTTCCAACAACTAGTTAAAGCTATTTAATTTTTATCTTTTTGATTGGTTACTAAGATATAATTTTATTTTCTGACTTTGAAATTGTTTAACCAAGCATTTACTAAGAAATAAGTATATATATATATATTAAATTTATCGTTTTTAACTGGATGTTTATTATTAACTTGTTATTTATTTTCTTGTTTTAGTTTATTATTTTTAGTAGCTTTATTATTTTTTGCAAGGATCTAAATATTATTAAATGTTTTCAGATGACTAGGAAAAGCTATTATTTTTTACATCTTTAAATACTAAAGCTTTTAAGTTATTGTTTGAGACTTGTTTATTATTAGCTTTAAGTTATTTTTTGATAAAACTTTAAATATCATTAATTGTTTATCTATCAATATTTTCCATTGAGAATAGTTGTTAGGATCTACAGCGCAATTACTTTTCGAAATTTAAGTAACAATTCATTTATTTCAGGTGCTAATTTAGAGAATAATTTGTGTGGATATTAAACTATTTAGGTTTAGAGGAAAATTAATGTATTTATTGTTTATTATTTATCGTAAGCAAACTTCCTTAGCCAGTACTTCTGATTTCTTTTAAATTTCTTAAATTGGAGGACAAAATAAATAAAAAGAAAATAATTCATACAAAATAATAATTAAAACAATTCGGAAAAATTATTCGATAATTAATAACATTTTTAAATTTTAGCTTTGTGTATGCGCATATAATTGAATTAATTATGAAAATGCATTTCTGAACTACATGTCAAGTTAAAAGTAAGACCATGACAAAAAAAAGGCCGTATTTTTTGTACCCTTTTATAAGAGTTGTGTTTTACCTTCAACCGCGTAACAGTAGAATAAAAAATACAAAATAGTTAATGAATTAATGAATGAGAAATATGAAGTTTAAATATTTAATTTAGCTTATTGTAATGTTTGCAGTATCTTGTAATTTTTAAAAATTCCGTTCCATCATGTTGAATTTTTAAACATATGTTGCACCATAGTTGCGATTTAAGCGAGATTTTATGTATTTTTTATAGTTTTGAGAGATAATTTGCGTATGAACAAATTACATTTATAATTTAATGCTCTACATAAAATTTTCTAAAATGTACTCTAAATCAATATATTATTGTTATGATTTTTTTTATATATATATATATATAAAGAAGAATGTCTGTTTGTGTGTTTGTTCGTGATTAACTCGGTCACTACTACAGCTATCGTCACCAAACGTTCTACAATTCTTTTCTGTGTCTTAGGAAAGGTCGTCGCCCACTCCCCCCCAAATATTTTAGCCAAATGGCTAAAATTAAATATATTAATTAAAAACTCTAAAAACGCTAATTTTCGCCCTCATTTTTCCGAGTGGCAACTGTCTCGGGGGTTGGAAATAAAAATGCTTTATCTCGAAAATTGTTGCTACTGCTCGTTTTCAAATCGTAGAGTTTGTTACCTAAAAATTTCTCGACTGAAATTGAATATAGGCGAAGTATTGGAGGGAAGTTGAGCTTTTACGACCATTTGATTAGAAAGACGAAAATCATTAAAACCTGCGTGTCATTATTGCTGATATAATGAGAGAGAATTAGTTTATTTTTAATCGAAATTTTTTATGTGGGTTCCATATCGCATCAGACTGAAACATGTATGACTATGAATCGTATTTGTTGCATCGTTATTAGAGAAGGATTGCAGCGGTATCGTTCTTTCTGTTAGATACATTATTCTCAATCTAACTTAACTTGCATCGGATACTTCCGCTAGTATGTTAATATTTTAGTGAAGCTGTGCTTAAAATTGTAGTATCTTGCGTAATGTAGCATTATAAAAGTCTGAAGAGTCGGAGCTCTGCCAGAAAAATGAGATTACAGGGTCAAGTTTAATTAACATTTAGGTTAAATGGCTATCTTGCTAAACTGGCGAGATATTGCCAAGCTGGCGATGTTTTGGTAATTAAATTTTGTCGTCAAACTTTGCGAAAAATCTCCAAACTTCACGAGCATTTCGCCAAAGTTGTCGACTTGTTCGCAAAGTTTATAGCCGAAGTCTCCAAATTTGGCGACATTTGGATCCTGTCCCTGTAACTACATCCGGCCTTTATATGTAATTAGCCGTATAGCCCTTTCAGACATTTTGAGAAATGGGAGATATTAGAGATTCCTCGGCGGCCGAGCAAAAATTATATAAAACTGCAGGAAACATCAGCTCTCAGTTTCGCAATCCAGAGTCCACTAAGGGGTATTGGGAAATATCCGTTGTGAACTTCGGTCTTTAGGTGCGCTTTGCATTGCGTTGTGTTTAACGTTCTTAGTAGTCTGAAGTGTAACTAATGATTGTGCTTTGTGATACCGAGAAGAGCTGTACGAGTATTTTTGTGGAAAGTTCCAGAACTATGAAGTCTTCCTTTTGCTAAAATAAAGTTTATCAAGATGTCATCGGTTTTATCTGCAATCAATTTATTAGAACGCGTACGCACGCAACATTATTTTTTTTTATTCCTTGCAAATTCAAATTTTCTAGAATGAGCTTTAATCATCGTTAATTTCATATTAATTGCTTTACAAAGAAAAGAAGTAAACTAAAAACGTGCGTAACGTGTTTACGATCATTAAACTGCACAAAAAAAATTGTGGACTAGTGTTAAATGCTTATTAAATCGTATTTTGGTATCAATTCGTTAGTTTTCTTTCTTTTTCGTGTTTTTCTGTTTTCAAAACATGCTCAATTTTTGCACATTTATTTATAATTTTATTCTTCATTTCCTTAAATTTTCTTTTGATTTTTGTCATTCGTTCTGGAACAGTATTACGTGCATTTTTTTACATGATGTGCTAAAGTGGTACCTGTTAAAACGTGTTTTTAGACTTAAATTTCAATGCTTGGCACTGGTACATTTCGAAATATTTCCAACATGTGCTTATAAAGTACGAGTTATTCATACTATAAAGAGTGGTCCAAAATTATTGAACGCATTTCATGTTTGAGGGTTAAAAAAAAGAACAAAATTACGTGCGAACATGTTTATTGTTTTCTCGGAAAGTTTTAAATTTTAAACAATAAATAACTTTCATACGAGGTCTATTTGTGACGCAATTCAAATGTGCAATGTGCTCAGTAATTTTGGGACACCTTCTAGTATTTAGAATAACCATCTAACTTTCAAGAACCATCAAGCAAATCTTTTTAGACGAATATCTTAGTCAATAATTTTTATTTTGAAGCTGAATTAGTTACAGTGAATACACTTATTTAATATTTATTATAAAAACGGATTTATTCGTATAAAATTTTGTAGTAAGAAAGGTATTTATTCGAATGAAAGTGTAAAATATTATTACTTTCAAATTATATAGTCATTTTACATAAACTGAAGTCAGTAAGTCAAATATCATAAAATGAACTTTCAAAGATATTTAAAATTTAATGCTTTTTTTTCATACTATTTTTTAAATTTTGAGTTAATCGTATACAAACAGTGCTAGATTTTTTAAGAATATAAAATTTAGAATATTTTTCATTAATTGCTTTAAATCCATTAGCCCAAAGGTGTGCTAATTTCGTTCTGGCATTTTGCATCGATTCACTGTAAATGTTCGTGTCAATGTTTCAAACTGTTGCCATCAAATGTTATCACCCTGTGTTATATTTAAAGAAATTAAATAATGAAGAATCTGCATAAATGTTTGTATGTTTCTCGCATTGTGATAGCACAACGAGAGCCATCCAGTTTTGAATAACGTAATCGTCCTCAGAATATGGGCATTTAAAAGCCCAAATTTGGAATTTGCTTTATTATCGATTTCGTATTTTTAAACATTTTTAACGAATTTTTGATTAACAAACTCTACGATTTCTAAGCGAGCAATGGCAACACTGTACGGAGAAAAACATTTTTGTCTCCAGCGCGCGAGACTGCGTATGGGAAACTATAAAGATATGCTCATTTAAAAATTATTTTGCGATACTGCTGTTGAATTGAATTTTATTGTTTATGTGCGAATAACATGGTATTTAATAAATAAAGGTAACATAGAAAACGTTAAGAAAACTCCTCTTTGGGCGTAATGTGAAATCTGCAAGCTTTTAGAATTTTTTTATTATTTTTTCAAGTTTTATTTTCAAAAGTTATATGAAGGAAATCAACCATAATAATTTTATATGTAAACAAGTTGACTGCGAAGATCTTACGGTCTAGGAACTCAGCATTAGAAACTTCATCTTTTAACGCTACAAACGACGTGGCAAATTGTTTGCGATTCCTATCTTATTATATGAGTTTTCTAAAAATAGAGCTTCCAAAGGAAGGGAATAACGGAGACGTTTTCAGCGTGACAACTCTGTTGCATCCCTGGCAAATGTCTGCATTGCTTTGAAGCGGAAACGAAACTTACCCGAGGACTTTTTGCTTGCCACAGAACATCGCACTTACATCTTCTAAGACGAAGGTGGGACAGACTGGAGGAAAAAAACAGAAAATCAATCTTCTGTTCCCTTCCCCTCCCTCCCCAAACAAAACATAGAAACTAGGAGTGTTTTAGATGCTGGTTGTTTAGAAGTATTGATAGTGTCTATAACTTTGTTTAATGAACTGGTAAATAATAATGGAAAAGAAGTTGCTAAGTTGCGCATCCAAAACTTATTTTATAGACTACTCGGGTCTCTAAAATAGTTATTATAAAATAAGAAAAATAAGAATGAATAAATAAATAAATCTAAAAGGGCTCACTCAGATTGTATAATGGTCACTCAAAAAGTCTCTTGTAAAGTTTAATATGGTTTATTAATAGCGATTATTACTGGAGATTTCCTAGATGGAATAGCAGAACATTTTACAGGATACCAGATGAATATAAACATTTTGACTAACATGGGAACGTTATATATGTTCTGCTAATTTTAAAACTGAAAAAATAGATAACGCAGTTCTTTAAAAATATTGGACGTTTTTAATTAGATATATCACGAATGAAATGCATTTTTATCAAAATCATTTCGATTCATTCTGCCGAATGGCAACAAATCCGAATGAAAAGTTAAGCAACACGTTTACAGTGGTCGACGTTTAAAGGGAATTAAAGAAAAATCGGGTTTCGAAGCTAATTAAACTCTTTCGAGCTAAAGAATTGTATAATAATATTAATGAGACCAGTAAGGGTAATTTCACGTATCCAGGTAGTAATTAGTAGTAACGGAGAAAATGCACTGCATTTATTGCTTTTGAATCACTTTGTTGACAAAACAATAGCAGCGAGCTTAAGTCTGGAGAGGGGGGGGGATTAAATATCTTACTCTCTTTCGAATGACAACGCAGAGGCGCGTAAAACATAAATATATTTTATTTCGGGTAGAAGCCGCCCAAACGAGATAGGTGGTTAGTGACTTCCGTACAGAAGGGTCCCGGCTGGAATCCCGGAGTAGGCATGGATGTTCCTAGATGTATAGTGTCTTTGTGGCATGGGGGCACTCTAAATGTATGGCGAGCCAAAAGTCCTCTCGTATGGTTTCGTGATGGGAGATCCTCCGAGCCACTCCCCGAAGCGCTCTTGCTCAAAATTGGGGTCGAACTGGGCAAAATTGTACTGGTAGTTACTAGTACTCAAGTTCTGATGAGTACTTATTCTGATTAAGTCAGACAAGTGAGATCGGTCACAACAATAATATTTCGGGCAGAGCCAAACATTTCTTTTAAATTTCTGAATTTATTGATTAAATTTAATAGACAAATATATTTGTCAAGTGGCAACGCGTTGCTTTTAACTCGCTGCGTTTGTTAATTGAATTTTTATTAAGCTCGTGCAAAACATGAAAAAAAAAAAAAAAAAAAAAAAAAAAAAAAAAAAAAAAAAAAAAAAAAAAAACTGAAAGTTTTCAGATTTTACATTACGCCCAAAGCGGCGTTTTTTTTTAGCGTTTTGTGTGTTACCTTTATTTATTAAATATCATGTTCTTCGCACTTAAGCCATAAAATTCAACTCAACAGCAATATTGCAAAATAATTTTAAAACTCAGCATATCGATAGAATTTCCGATACACAGTCTCGCGCGCTGGAGATAATTTTTTTTTTTATTTTTCCCGTAGAGTGTTGCCATTCCTCTCTTTGAAATAGTAGCTTTTGTTAATCAAAAATTCTTTAATGTCTGACAAAATAGGAAATAGATGATATAATAAATTCCAAATTAGGGCTTCCAGATACACATATTCGGTGGAGGATTACGTTATTCAAAATTTGATTGTTCTAGGAACCGTTGTTTTAGCACAATGCGAGAAACATACATACATTTGTGTAGATTCTTCATTATTTAATTTCTTTAAATATAATACAGGACTGTAATATTTGGTGGCAACAGTTTGAAAAGCGAATTAACGCAAAAAGTGAATCGACGCAAAATGCCAAAATGAAATTAATAGCCCTTCAGGCTAGCGTCCTTTGGGCTAATAAAATTCGAAATTCAAAATTCGGACTTCCAGGTGCACATTTTTGTATGCAGGACTGTGTATGTTCAAAATTTTAGAGCTCTGGTTCCTTCCGTCGAAGAACAGGCAAACGAATAAATATACACGCGCATACATACAATACATTACATACATACATACAGATTTTTCATCATTTATTGAGAATATTTACGAAATCAAACAAGCTACGGAAACTGTTCCTTTTAATTAGTGCAATAATTCTAATAGATGGTTATTTCGAGAAACTCTCCAGTTTGTTTCTGTGAAGGTAGAGATGTATATTGATTTGAAAATGCTAATCAAAGAAGTATAATTGTTTTCACACAAGAATGAAAATGTCAAAAGAATAATACCAGGATCACTTTTCAAAGAAAGTTTTTGCTCAGAAAGGCTCAAGCAGGGCGGTAAATAAATCTGTTACCCCCTTCATTCTCTCATTGAAACTCTATACTAAGCAGACTACTTTGTAAAAATTGCCATTGTAAAGATTTGCCATTCTTATAAGTTTTCATTTAAAGAAAGTGATTGAAATGGATTAAAATTTTTTACTTTAAAATTTTGTTTTTTATTTTTATTTATTTATTTGTTATTTGGCTCAAAAAGGGCTTAAATCTTTTATTTCCTTTTTTAAACAAGGTGAACTTACTCTTTATTTTCCGGCTGGTTACTGGTCGTCATAGAGACGTCATGCTAAAAGCTAGTAATTTATGTTGTCAGAAATACTGGCGACTTTCAGAGGTGGTCAACTTAGGGACTTAGTCTCGAGGAGACGGTTGGTTATATTTACATAATTTACTAAGGCGCAAGCATATTAATATATAGCTTTGCTGTAAAATATATTTAATTTACTAAGGCGCAAGCATATTAATATATAGCTTTGCTGTAAAATATATTTAAAATAATAAATTTTGCTATGCATTTAACTGTTTAATACAATGAATTATCTCTTTGGCAATTAATTCAAAGTTCAATTATTCTAAGGCAATTATTTCAAAGTGACCAACGCTGGCGGTTGAGAGGTAAAACTCTTGAATATTGGTATTTCGATCCGAGTACGGCTTCTGGCGACTGGGCCGGCTGTGTCAGAATTTTCGTCTTTTTTTCCTGTACAACGTGAATACAAGCGGTTTTCCTTAAAAAGACCTCCGTGTCCTCCCTTAAGGTAAACAGCCTGTAGAGTCATTAGGGTATTTTGAAGCAGGAGATATGAAAAATGAGCAATGCCCTCGCTTGAACTCGAACCTGGAACTCTCGAATACGCGCCGAGTGTGCTAACCATTACACCATGAAGGCATGCCGAAAGGAGGGAGAAACTAACTTATAAGCCCCCGAATGCTTTAATAATTTAAATAATTCTAACCCTGAAAGTGAGCATAGTTTCCGAGAGCGCACTTCAAAATAATTATGGAACATTGTCTCTGTAAGACGACCATCCCCGCAAAAGGACAAAAATTATCCAGAACCGTAAGCGGCTGCTTACGACATTTGACATTTGATTAGAGGCGTGCGGTAAAATTGCTGAACACTGGGAGTTCCGGCCTAGGTTAAATTCCAGGCGAATTAGGCTGGCTGCATGGGCGTTTTCGTAGTTGTCTCCATGTGTAGCGTGCACATGAGCCAGTTTCTCTTAGAATAGTCTCCATGAAGGCATTCTTCCCTTTAGGCAGATTGCCGTGATGTGTTTTGCCATAATCAACTAAACTAAACCATATGTATTTGATTAAAAGTACTATTTAAGTAACTTCTTAATTTACTTAATTATTTATCATAATTTTTTAAGCTATGTATAATTTTGTAAATACTGTTGCAGATATTTTGATTCACGTCTTCGCTTAAAATATGGAAAATCTGCTCCCTCGGAAAATGATGTTTTATATTTCTTATCAAACAAAAAGGTAGCTATGAAAGTTAATTCTGAGGCGAGTACTTTTGGAGACGCCCAATTTAAACCATTAGTATGACTTCCACCACTGTAGGCTTAATGCCAGTTAGGTCAAACTGCATCAAATTGGAAGGGGGTGGGAAGATCAGAAGAGCTATTGAGTTGTCAAACATCACTGTCACTAATAAACAAAGATCACTTCACGCCTTCCAAAATCCGGATATTCCTTAATTGTGATATGGCATCTAAACGCTACGTGTACATGCGCTGTGATTTACGTAGACCCGCCCTAAT
The DNA here is from genome assembly GCF_044657685.1 of Stegodyphus dumicola. Taxonomy (NCBI): domain Eukaryota; kingdom Metazoa; phylum Arthropoda; class Arachnida; order Araneae; family Eresidae; genus Stegodyphus; species Stegodyphus dumicola. The sequence continues at coordinate 195,842,419 of NC_140773.1, forward strand.
CATGACAGGTGTTTTATCAAGCAAAACAATAGCTCGGTTTTCGTTACTTTTTGAGTGCATCTTACGATGAAATTTTAAACCGACAGTGCCGTCATATTTTACTTTTGTCGTTGGCGTTACAAAAAAAATCTATCACTTTTATCGATATTGTATTAATTTTAGTTAGCTCAAACAATTAGTGGCTTATGATATTTTCTATTTCCTTATTTAACAAAATATTTATGTTATTTATTTTTAAACTTTTCCGGCTGGTTATTTTGTACAAAGCATCGTATACAGGGTCATGAAAATCTTCCCCGATAATATGAACCTCAAGCGGCTTATCCGCTCAACCAATAAAAATGAAATTTCGGATATTGTTATTTGAAGGTATCCGCTTGAGATTATGACAATTTAAAAGAATACAGCTCTTACGGTTATGGTTACAGTGAAACAATTTCGGAATTTTCGAATGGCAACACCCACTTTTTTCATGTGCTAATTGATCAGTGAATTGAAAAAACATAAGCACCGTTCGAACGATACACGTGTGACAAAAATTGCCGGCTTTAAACATTTGCAAAGAAAACCATTGTAAAGGATAAATAACAACACAACAGAGCAAAAGCAAAAAACTTTTACTGGAATTAACAAGTTTTTAACATGGACAACATTTCAAGATAGAAGCATCTCCCCTAACCCTGCAGTTTCGTGGCCATCGCGATCCTCCTACCTCACACCGATATATTTCTGGTTCTGGGGTTATCTGAAATCTAAGGTGCATACATCAAATCCACGAGATTTCTCATAATTGAAAGATGCCATTAAACGAGAAGTCCTACTGTGATGTTAAGATCGTAATTGTTGGCAACAGTCTGCGTAACGCATGCAGTGCGTTATCGTCTGCGAAGGTAGGCTCGTTGAAAACTTGTAATTAAAATAAGTGTTTTTCTCGCTCCTCTCTTGCGTCGTCATTAGTACTTTACAATGCTCTTCTTTGCATATGTTTTACGCCGGCAATTTTCGCCATACTGTTTTGCTTCAACACCATTTATGTTTTTTTCAATACGTTGATCAATTTGCGCAGGAAAAAAGTGGGTATTCCCTTTCGAAAATTTCGAAATTTTTTCACTGTAACCGTAACCTTGAGAGCTTCCTATTGTTTGAAATCATCGCAATCTCGAGCGCATATGTTCAAGTAGCAGTATCTGAAATTTCAATTTTAAATTTATTGAAATATATTGGGGAAGTTTCTTTATGTTATCGCTCCTGTATGTTATCGTCTTCACACAGCCTTCCCACAGCTTCACATCGTCTTTATTATCGCAACTCTATGTCATAGCCATATACACTTCCAGTTACCATGATGTTTCAAATTATGCAAGATTCATATCTTGAGTTATGGTTACAAAGCTTTATAGCTTTATTTGTAACTTTAAAAAATTAATTTTGTAAAAATTACGAAATCTAACTTTTTATGCATTTCTCCGACCTCTGTACTTATATTGAGGAAAATGCTTTTTCACACGTAATTTATAGGTTTTGAAACGTTACAATTATATTATTGTTTTCTTCATGCAATTTTATTAATTTAGAATCATAATCTTGTAATCGTGAAAAAAATTCAGTTAAGTACATATATTTTTCATTTTTGATTAATGGGAATAATAGCGTGAATTCGCTACGTGTCAATACCGAAGCCTCCTTATGCTGTCTAGAAAACGAATTCTAATATGATTCTGTAAATAAGATCTCTGTTTTTTAAAAAAAAATATATTCGTCAATATTTTTCACAGTAATCTGCATAGAAATGCTCGTCACATACCCTCTTAATATCAGAAACCTTCTTCTAAACTCGTATTTTACTTTTAGTTGAGTACAATTGAAAACTACTAAATTAAATTCAGTGGTGCGGCAGCCCTGGTGGGCCATAGCATGCAGTGCTTCCGATATCTGCTTTCTTGACCGTGGGCCCAAGGTGCATGAGCATATGCCCTAAACAGTAAAACAATGGTCATCTGAAAGTGGTCAGCTTGTCACAGCTCCCCCGGTGTTTAATCCCCAAGCGAACTTGCTACTCATTTTATCGATCCACTCGAGGGATAAAAGGCTGAGTCAACCTTGCCCATCCCGGGGATCGAATTCCGGACCTGTGGTGCTGTTGCACGACGCGCTAGCCACTGCGCCACCGGGCACAACTGCAAACATTTGCTCTTTAATTTGTGTAAGGCCCCTCAGTGGGACGTTCGACTTTAGTATCAAATATACTGGCCAGTTTTTGTTATATGAGAATGACACTTTTGTGTTTTATTATTTTTTTGTGCGAAGTAAAAAGGAAGTATTGTAATCGCGAAAAATTTCAAGAATCAATAGAAAAATCCATTTCCATCGTTCGCGAAGCCATTAAGACGATTGTTTTGCGTGACATCTATACTTACGGGCAGAATAAAAGACTCTTTTTCACAAAACGGATTGTAAAATGGATTCAGAATGGATTTTTTCGTGACGTCTGCATGTACCTACACTGCGGGGGGGGGGATTGTGCAGTTCTATATCTCTCGTTCTATTGGGCCGATTGACGAAATTCAAATTGCGATTTTCATGGAAAAAAATTAGCGTGTCAGTTTAGAAAAAGTCTGCTTTTACGTCAAAATACCTATATTAAAACAATTCTATATATAAATCTAATATATATCCTAAGTCACGCTTTTGAGACATGAAAAACGCAATTTTTCGTCAATCGGCCGAGTAGAACGGGAGATACAGAACAATCTCCCCCCCCCGCAGTGTTCGTTCATATAAATGTATCTCCCATAACTCAAAAACTATTAGTTGTAGAACGTTAAAATTTTGTATCATAGGACTGCTGTAACATCTAGTTGAGCACCTCACATTTTTATTGCAATCAGCAGTAACAAAAGACACCCGGCCTAAAAGTCCTGGCTCGGCCTTATTTTTGTAGTCGTTAGTCATAGTCATATAGTGTCCAGTCGTAGTCTAGTTACAGAAGTGTTTTAAATGACGGAACTGACCGCGATATTTAATTTAAAAAATTTGCAATTTTTTATGTCATTTTCAACTTTTCTGGAGGGATTGGTTAAGCTAGAGTAATTCGAAAAAACAAATTTAAATGAAGTGCAACAAAAATATAGAAGTGTGTAGAGGACGAAAATTTGGCAGTGCCATATTTAAAAATATATATATATATATATATATATATAATTTATTTCCTATATATATATATATATATATATATATATATATATACTACAATAAAATAATAATAATAATAATAAATAAATAAAACGTGAAAGGTTTCAGGTTTAAAATTACGTCCAAAGGGGCGTTTTTTAACATTTTGTCTGTTACCTTTATTTATTAAATTTCACGTTCTTCGCACTTAAACCATAAATTTCAGTTCAAGAGCAATATCGCAAAATAGTTTTAAATTGACCATAACTTTAAAATTTCCGATACACAGACTCGCGCGCTATGGAGATAAAAATGTTTTTTCTCGCTTTGAAATCTTTGAGTTTGTTAATCAAAAATTCGTTAAAGTTTTACAAAATAGGAAATCAATAATAAAACAAATTTCAAATTTGGGCTTTCACATGCCCATATTCGCAGTAGGATTCCGTCATTAAAAATTCGATGGCTCTCTGTATTGTTGTTTTACCACAATGCGAGAAATATACATATATTTATGCAGATTTTTAGTCCAAAGTGGCTTTGTCCCTGAAAGACTATTGTTTTCGTTTTGCGATTTTGCGTTGAATCACTATAAATGTCCGTTTCACTTTTCAAACTGTTGCCACCTAATGTTAGAGTCCTGCATTCTATTTGAAGAAATTAAATAATGAAAAATCTGCATCAATGTATGTATATTTCTCGCATTGTGATAAAACAACGGTACATAGAGCCATCGAAATTTGAATGACATAATCCTCCTACGAATATGGGCATTTGGAAGATCAAATTTGAAATTTAGAATTTGCTTTATGATCGGTTTCATATTTTGTAAAACTTTAACGAATTTTTGAGTAACAAACTCAACGATTTAAAAGCGAACAATGGCAACACTCTACGGGGGGGGGGGAACTTTTTATCTTCATAGGGCGCGGAACTGTGTATCAGAAATTCTAAGGATATCCTCATTTTAAAATTATTTTGCGACGTTGCTACTGAACTGAATTTCATGGTTTAAGTGCAAAGTGCTTATTTAATAAATAAAGGTAACACACAAAACATTAAATAAACGCCCCTTTCTGCGTAATTTAAAATCTGAAAACTTTCAGATTTTGGGGGATGGGGGGCTTGTATTTTATTCATTATTTAATTTCTTCAAATATAATGCAGTGACTCTAACATTTGCTGGCAACGGTTTGAAAGGTGAAACGGACATTTATAGTGAAACGAAAACTTCAGAGACAAAGCCTATTTGGACTAAAAAATTGTACAAATAACGAAATCTGACTTTTAATGCTGTCTGCCAGCTCCTACATTTATATCTGAGTTATTCTGATACTCGTTATGAACAAATTAAATTACAAAAGTTTGACTCCCGTACGACAAAAGTTGACCGCAATATTTAATTTAAAAATTTGCAGTTTTTGATGTCATTTTCAACTTGTCCTGAGGGATGGGTTTATTAAAGTAGAATAATTCCAAGAAATAAGTTCAGTGCAGCAAAAAGTAAGTATGCAGCAAAAAACGTGCATAATTAATAGGCTATACAAGGAAGTCATGTGTCCACATCAAATTCCTTTTTTTTAATAATGAATACAAAATTTTCTTAAATATTATTATAGGGCTAGAGTAAAAAGTTAGATTTCTTGATTTTTTTTACAAAATTCACTTATTTAAGTTTGTGAAATACCAAAATATGTATATTTGCGTTATTTAAAATATTTTTGCAATTGGAAGTATATGTGTACGGTCAACGGTTGCGAAAATAAATGCTGGGTTTGACGTTTGTAGATGCGATGTATATAAAATCGTTTTTTCTTTTAACTATGTTTTTGTTCTTCAAATGGCAAGAGCAAAATGATTCATGGACTTCTTTCGAGCTTCAATAAATTTGTGTGAAAACTCAGAGCTTTTTCCCGCCAAATTTAAAAGTGGGTTCTCTCTCTTTATGACATTTGGTATTTGATTTGTGTGATTCACCACCTGGAGATCGTCCAAGTTACTGCTTTTAAACAATTCTGTCTCTTGTTGTCTGTCTGGCACGTGTTGTCGACCTGTCGTCTAAGAAAAATCTGCACGTGCCTTGAATATCAAACTTATGAGAAGTTTTGATATATTTTGTTTATATACAAAATCACTAAACTAATTTTGTGTTTATTTGTTACATTTAAAGCAAGCCCTCTCGTATTTATCAGCATTCTTCAATTTAGTCTATTTTTAAGTATTTATTGAATACAAAAAGTTAATGTAAATAGAGCAGATATGTACGAGTACTTTTTTCCTCGCAAACTATAATAATGCTAGTGTATTTAGGCACGACGTTGACTGTAAAAATGAGAAAACATAATTTTTTGGAATTAAATGTTCAGATTTTTGCTTTGCTTTCTTACAATTTCATTTTTAATAATAATTTCTCGCAGTTAATTAGTACCTGCTTTTAAGATGCTCAGTTACTTACTTTGACTTACATAAAAATAAAACTGCTTTGCTTGCATGTTGGTAGAGAACAGATTGCCGGGAATGCTTCATATGTGTGCCTCATTATAAAGGTGCCGGAACACTTACACAGGTCGGCTGCCGTTCGGAAAGAAACTTTCTTTGAGGGGCCTTAGTATAAAGGTACGCGCAACCTAATACAGATTCATTTGTCATAACATCAAAAAGTAAGCTTCATGAGGGCTTCTTTAATGCGCTTACGTAAATCCGATTTTCGTTTGCGGTAGTGAGTTATTAGTTAAATAAGCAGGAGTGAAACAGATCTTCGGCACCTTTATGCAGAATAGGTCCTCCCATCTTCATGTTAGGGAAGTGATTTCCAGGACAGGTACCGAAGATATGTTTCATCCCCTGCTTCTTTATTACAGCAGAATTATTAAATTGGAATTCAATTACCTATACATAATTATTGTTTACTTTTCCTTTGCATTTCGCATTTGTAATTTTTTTCACGTGTATATAGTATTTGTTTTCATGCTTATAGTTATAATTTTAGTGTTTCGCATGTTTCTTTTATTTCTATTAATGTGATATTCTTTACATTAATACATATTGATAATTAGTATATTACGTAAGTAACTTCAAAAATTGAGGTCATTACATTAAAACGCTGATTTTATATGAATTTTTTGTAAAAGTAGGCTTAACTGCTGAAAACGCGTGGGCCGGTGGCGGCGTTTCATTTCAGAGCTTTGGTCCCGTGGCTACGCTTTGTCCTCCGCGCGCTTGTCCTCAAGGGGTTAATGCGTAATGTAGACGAAAGTCGGTTTTGCGTAAATGTGTCCGGTCATAAAGATGCCCGCACATTTATGAGAGTTCCTTTTTTTCAAGTATCTTCATAAGGGAGCGCGCATCATTATGCCATGGCTACCATATGAAAACTTCTTTCTTTCCGAACAACGATCGGTCCGCCAATCGACCGAGCGGTAAAGTCGCGGAACACTGGTTGTTCGATCTGGAGTCCGAATATCGTTGAACGGTCTGGCTGCAAGAGCGTTTTAGTAGTTTTCCTCAAGTGTAACGTTCATACCAGCCAATTTCCGTTAAGAAGTCCTCTACGAAGGCATCTCTCCATTTACGCTGATAGCCTCGAGTGCTTTCCCGTAATTAAAAAATCTGATGTGTACACCACATGACTTCCTTGTATTGGAATATTAAATTATACGCATTTTTTCTTGCATTTCATTTAAACTTATTGGATTGAATTAAGTCTACTTCGCCGACAGCGCATAAACCACAATAGAATAAATGCATTCTTTAAAATTCACTCTAGTATTTGTTTACCATAGCGACACTCTGGCGCTAGATTCACTTAACAGTATTAATAATTATATAACAGTTAACTTATATAATAATTATATAACGGAAACTAAGTTAACTGTTATATAATCCAATAATTATATAACAGTTAACTTATATATTTCGTTCATATTATAACTCATAATGCACAAAATTTATATCATTTAAAGAATAGAATTATCGGTACTTTTCCGTTTCGCAGGCGCAAATCTCGCCAAGCAAATTTTATTGGGGACAACATATAGTATACACATAAAAAATGTTAAAGAAATATTAGTTCTAAGAATTTTTTATTTTGAAGGCATAAACATTTTAATATCGCTTAAAATTTTATAAAAAGCCAATAAATAAAGACAATAAATTTGTAATAAGACATTAATTTAAGAATTTACTATGCTTTCATGGCTCAACATCCTGATTCGCCGGTTCATATCACGTGACCCCAAGCGATCTTATCTCATGTAAACTACTCTACAAAAATATAATGCTCTCAGTAATTATCTACATTAATTTCAAGTTAAATCTTCATTTAGAACACAAGTATAAATGCAAGAAATATTTCAATTCGTACGAATAGCTTACTCAGAAATTATGTAAAACTGCAGTGCTTTACTTCGCTAGTGCATTTCCATTAGAATTGATGAATTTAACCCTTGACTTTATCTTTTCTATATTTTCGGCTTCGGGTAAGCGCTGTGATTGCATCCTAATTGACTTAATTACCGAAAATGGCCTTAGACATAAAACTGTACTATCTGATAAAAATTCTATGTAATTCTATGCCAGTATTGAAAGAAACAATCAATCTGATAAGAAAAAGCTGCGACTTGTTTTGAAAATGAGGCGTAAAAGGTTACCAGTGAGAATATTCCGTTTGGCATCGGTTGTACCATTATTGGAGACTTTATCGCTTGCGCCGGCAAAACGGAAAAGTACCGAATTATCTAATCTTTGCCACATGTTCTATTCAAATACTATAATAAAGCTAGAATGATGTATAAAAGAAATTAAGCAAACAAAACAAAAAAGAAACGGTTTTTCACAGACGATTGAGTATTTCTCATTTAATTAATTCAGTTCTCACTTCGCAAGAAGGCAAAAATACATAAAAACTCAAAATATCTATATGAAAAATTACGAAGTAAATCTCAAACATTTATTTCCTCGAAAAAATTCCAGAAAAAATTAAGCATGATTTAATTGGCAATAATAAATGAATGCGTTATCTTTGTTGTTGCGAAGCTAAGTTTCTCTAGATTGGCAACAAATCCACTAATCTCCTGTTTCAAATGTAAACATCAATGGCCGCCATTAATAAAAGGCTTAGCGGCACTTAGGCAACTTTAAAATTGTGGATAATTCTAAAAATATTGCATACAGATTTACTAAAAGCATAAAAACCTTAACCAGAAGATAAGAACAACATAATTCAATCATTTTAAAGCAAAAAATGTACAATTTACAAACATATAAGAGTAAAGAAACAGAGATCACTGAGCCGTGTAACAGAGTGGATATATATATAAATATATTTAGATACGTTTGGTGCGGCCGATTGCAACCTAAATACGAGGTGCACATCTACAGGTTATAGCAGTCCTATATACAAATTTCAACGTTCTGAGGCTACTCGTTTTTGAGTTATTCGAGATACGTACGTACGCACGTACGTACATACGTTCGTACAGACGCCACGAAAAATTCTCTTCAGAATTAATTTTAAAGCAGTTTTATAATTTTTTTGAAGGAAAAGAGTATTTTATTCTGTCCTTACGTACAAATATCACGCAAAAACACCGTTAAATTGCATTCGATAGCGGTCAAAATGGATATTTTCGTTGAAATATGCTGCCTGAAACTTTTCGCCATTACAATACTTCCTTTTTACTTCGTACAAGGAAGTAATAAACCAAGCCAAACCTTTCCCGAACAGCGGCCGACCAGTCTGAAGTTTCGGGCACTCTTATGCCGGAGTACCATTACAAAGGTTACCACAGATGCCATAGCTTTGAGCCCGGCCTTGAATACTGAAGAGAGGATTTAGATGTTTGTCAGTGTATAGTGTTTTTGTGGCATACGGACACATGAAATACTTTCAAGAAGCTGATGGTAGGGTAAGTCAGCAGGAGATTCTTGGATTCGTCCGCAGAGTGTGCATGAAAAATTGGGCGGAGCCTAGGTAGGGCGAAACCGTGTATAACCAAAATTATGCGTCTATAAACGAAATATCTTACTGTTGACATGAACAAGAACAAACAGACGTATAAATGACGTAAAAATGATGTATAAATGAGAAAAATATAAACGATGTGTTGCTGTGTGGGATTGTGCATACTTTGCACTGAAATTTCACTCTGCCTTTTAATTTGGTTTTTTAGTTAGAAAAATAATAATATATTTATCATTTTAATTCAACATTTCTATAAGTATTTCAAAATTAAAAGATTGCACAGTGCAATAGTAATATTTAGCTGGACTTCTCGATTTCTCTTTGTAGAAACAGTAGGTTATTTGAGGTAAGAAACAAGTAAAATGAGCAATATCCTCGCCGAGCGTGCTGATCATTACACCTCGAAGGCATGCTAAGAAAGCGGGGGAAATAACTTATATCTTTACCTAAAATAAATAAATTAAATAATAATAAAAATTAATTGCATATATAAACAAATCCCTAAATTTACATTACTGCAAATAGTCTTTGTTTTTGGATTTATAGTGTATAGATTTTTACTCGCATTTATTTAACGAGATTTAAAATCCATTTAATGAGCTTTGAAAAATGATTTTATGAAATTTACCTTACGTAAATGAGCCGAGTTGTTTTCTGTCAAAAAGTACGAAGGCCAGAGGGGGAAAAAAAAAAAAAAAAGAAAAGCAGATAGTGTCTTCAATTAGCACCACTTTCTCAAAGTAACGAATGTCCAGAGCTGTCAAAATGTAACTAATTTTTTCAGTCATAGAAGATTCACTAAAGTCCTTGAAATTCTTTCATCTTTCATCATGTTTAAGCCCGAGAGAATCAGCTAGGCGCCATACGCTACTAAAATGAAACTGAACACTTTCTCATTTCTTTTTTTATAACTCACCACTTTCATATTTCGTATACTATTTATTATCTGAAAGAGTGATGGAAAATAATTTTCTTCAAATTAATATTTTGGTGGTCATTAGTTTTAAATGAAATGTGAATGAGCCTAGTACATGGAAGATAAGAACCACTTGATGGAGATAAAGCGTAATGCAACCGTATTTGCGGATAATGAGTTCCGAGATATAACAGCAGATAATATTCCAATGATGTAAATATACATACAATTTAAATACATGATGTAAATATACATCATGCATTTAAATATGTCGCGCGACTATTGCATGATGTAATGATGTAAATATACATCATGCAATAGTCGCGCAACATATTTAAATGCAGTAAAATGTAATTGATAAATCATAAGTCATGCCAAAGATAAAAATATTTGTTTTATGTGACTACGGCAAAGCCTCGAGAGCTGTCTGCTTAAGGGGAGGGGTATGCCTTCGTGGAGGACTTACTAAGCGAGACTGGCTCATATACACAATACATATAGGGAAAGCCAAGAAAACGCCCATGCAGTTAGCCCGTTCGCCAGATTCGAGCCTCGAACCGAACTACAAGTGTTCAGTGACTTTACCGCTCGGCCCCTGGTAGGCTTCCAAATATAAAAATGAAACCTGAAGTAAACTATATTGTGAATAAAGTAACAGAAGTATGTAAAGCGTATTGTATTTTTCTGTGGTACCGATGAAATAAATAGATGTTGGTATTTTAAGCCTCATCATCAAGCAGCTCTTAGAGTAATGGAAATATTATGGAATATGTCAGGCACAGTGTTCCCACCAGACGGTTTCTTGCATTATAATGTTGCAAGAAAAAGGCAAAAAATGCAGGGAAATAAAAAGGCATTTTCTTCACCAATTAATATAGTTTACATCAACTGTACGCGGCAGTAGAATTGTTATAATTAAAAGTGTGTTTATAATTCGTGGAAATTAAAAACTTCTGTGATTATTTTCAATCAATACAAACCATGTCGTTATAAATAACAGCGAATTTCTGACATAAATCTTAAGAAAAAAATCTGAAAGCTTTTAGATTTTATATTACGCCCAAAGGGACGTTGTTTTAAGGTTTTGTGTATTACCGTTATTTACTAAATATAATTTTCTTCGCCCTTAAACCATAAAATTCAATTCAACAGTAATATCACAAAATATTTAAAAAGAGGATATCTTTAAAATTTCCGATGCACAGTCTCGCTCGCTGGAGATGAAAAAGTCCCCCCCCCCGTACATTACTTACTCGCTTAGAAGTTAACCAAAAATTCGTTATAGTTTTACAAAATGGGAAATAGATAATAAAACAAATTTCAAGTTTCAAATTAGGGCTTCCAGATGCCCATATTCGAATGAGGAACTACCTTATTCAAATTTGATAGCTCTAGGCACCGTAGTTTTTTCACAATGCAAGAAACATACATACATTCATGCATATTCTTTATTATTTAATTTCTTTATAATGCAGGCATATTTGGTGGCAACAATATGAAGAGTGATTCAGCGCTTTTAGTGATTCGACGCAAATTGACGTTTCGAGACTAACAGCCCTTCTGTGCTAGCGCTCCTTTGGGTTAAGTATGATTTTAATGAGTTCAATCGCTGTAATGTCAGCGGGTCCAGCTAGTATAGTTTCATAAAAAAATCTTTAATGAATTAAATAATAAACTAAAAGTATTGCTGTTTTTATTACATTCAATTAATCAATTATTTCATTTCAACGATCCTAGGCTTCAGAATGGAATGTAAATTATACAGTGAGCTGTATTAACCATTATTTTAATATGACAACTACTTTTAATTATGCTCTGAAAAATCTTGAAATGAAGCAAGATGTTTTAAAGCATTTTATGTTTTAATGCGCAAAAGCATCTTGTTGTTTAGCAATTAAACATGAAATCAGCTTATTTCTTTCACGCATACCTTCTCATTTGTATTATTTTGCTTATACTAACGTTATTTTTCAGTATATAATGGAATTTATTAACTCAAATGCCAAATCGTTTCATCTTACTTTGCTTTTGCTTTTGTAGCCGAATTGGATGATAGGATAGTTCTGTAGCAATCTACTGGTAAAATCCCTTTATTATCTCAGTTTTATGCGATGAAGCCTGGTGAATCTTTTTTCGAAGAACCAGAAAAAAATCAAGAATGGATGTAACGGCTATATTATCACAAGATATAGGACAGATTTCACAAACTGATTCGTGGGAGATAAAAGTTTTTTATTTCCGGCGTTGGCAACATATTGTTTTTAAATAGTAGAGTTTGTTGACAAATTGGAAAGTTCGATTGTTTTTGGAGCAGTAGCAATACATTACTTTTAAATCGCTGAATTTGTTAATTATAAAGCAAATATAAAAAAAAAATTAAAATTCGGGCTTCAAGATAAAGTATTCAGGTGGAAGGCTATGTGTGCTCAAAACTTTGAATTCTGTAGGTGTCATCCCTTTTGTATAGTGCAAGGAACATGCATGCATGCATATATACAGACATAGGTACATACATACAGATTGTTCATTATTTATTAATAGAAAATAGCATTAAAATGTATACAATCAAATACTTTCCAATTAAAAGAATTCTACACGTTGATGACATACAAATGCAGCTGGGCTGAAGTCTATCTTCCTTCTAAAATAAACCTCAAATTTTCCCACCTAGCTCCTTTTCCCATCCGAAAAGTCCCTGCACATTGTTTTCGATGTTTGCTAGCAAGCAGGGTCCGACAAGTTTTGAAGAGGACTGTTCAGAGGGGGAATTTACAAGGACTTCTTTGTGTTCACAATTCTGCGAGGTTTACTGAAGAGAAAGCCGAAGAAGTGTGCTGTAAATTTTCTTACTTCTTTTAAATGATGAGGTCAGTTTCCTTTCCTGTACACCGCTTTTGAAATTTATGTTTCTGTGAAGCAAAGGTAACAGTAGGAAGGTCAGTCTTTGTAAATTTCGTGATAGAAAGTCGTATTCATGTGTACCTTTAAGTTGTGTGTACAGAATGCAAATACTAAAATAGCCTAAGTATGTTATGGTAGACGATGTAGAATCTAGTCCTTTTTGATTTTATTTACATACGTTACGAAGAAAAATTTTAGACTAGTGTCAGTACTTTGCACGCATTTTTTTGCATGGAGACTAATGTAAATGTAAATCGATGAGGTATTATAGCATGTATTATTTGTAAGATTAATATAAGTAAAGTTCATTGCAGAGCTTAACCGAACATAAAAGTTGTTTCGTCCCGCTGTTCTTAGGCTTTCGTTGGGTAGTATTTCCAATTTTCTCCAACAATTTCTGTTTTTTTATTTACAACTCAGTCAACTGCTTGACGTAAAAAAGGGGTGTTGGAAGCCAAAAATCTTCAAAAAATGGTGCTTTGGGATTTTTGCATTTTCAAATTCTCTACACTTTTAGCTTTCTAAAAATACCATACTTTATGAAAATTAGAACTGTAAAAAATCTAGTTTTAATTTATCCTCGAATGATTTGGCAAATGGGGATTTTTGCATAAAATGAGTTTTTCCTCCAAATGTGATTTTTTTTATACTCGGTATACCTTTTCTCAGGAACAACCGCTCCCGCAGCTGTATAAATTTTTGATGGCTTATTTACTGTGTTTCCTAATATTTACCGAAATGAACTTTTTGTGATGAACTTAAAATAATAATAATCACTTTTTTTTTTTTGTTTTTTTGTTGTGTGTTTGTGTGTGTGTGTGAGAAAAGTGCTAAATTTTACTATGTTCAATACAGTATTCTATAAAGTATTCTAAAACTCAAAATGTTTCAAAAGCTCATTTCGGTATAATCACATAAATATACTTTAATTACACAAAAAATTACAGATGTAACTGCAGTAGATTTTTAGAAAAGGTACATCGAAAATTGCCAGTTTAACACTGCCGGATAGGGGGTTCCGACTCCACTTTTAAAGGGTCTGTTCTAAGCCTATCTAGGCCTTCAATATGTTTTTTTTACCTAACACGTTGAGTAAGTCGACGGTCTATGGACCTACAGAATGATTCCCTAAATATGCATGCTTTTATATGTATGTTTGTATATGAATTTGTATATGAATATATGTTTATGAATGCATATGTAAGTTTGTATATGAATTTATGTATGTTAAAAAATAAATGTAGAATTTAAACGAAATTTTTTCAAACTTATTTAAAAATTATTAATTTTAATTTGTTAAATTTTTTATTATTTTATTTTATTATTTGGGGGGGGCACCGTAGGCATTTGTAAAAGACACAATATTGGCTGATTGCCTTTTAGATCAAACTATTCATTTCGGTCACCTGTTTCGTTACCAGTTATGTCCCAACTGTCATTTCATTGCCTGGTCCACTGAATTAACATCTTCCAACGATGACAACCGTAATACTTGATGATGTCGAAATTTGGATAATAAAAATAATTTACTTGATGTATCACTATCTCCTTCTCTTCCAAACATTTTCGGTCTTTTGTTACGAAATAACAACCTATGAGTTAAATACCTGAAAATGCTGTATTAATTTGAAAAGAAGAATTCCAATTATAACATAGAACAAATTAAAAAATTATTTTTTTGCAGACGTATATTTGTCTTATTAACAGACCATTTTACAACCAACTATCTTTTGGCCTAATTTGAATCTCATAATAATGAAACTCACGATGTCTCGTGAATAATGTCGCCAATTCAGCCGTGGCATCGCGTCTTGTCAACGGAAAATAATATGCGTCTGTAATTATGAAAAATTCTCATTTGCATTAGAATTCAGATAAGCGGTATTTGGTTGTCAGCCATGCAGATTGGCGAAGATACCATCAAACTTAATTATCCCCGTGGAATTTTGAACGGCCAGAGGAATCTTTATTTGGTTAGATAATCGCAGATCATTACTTTTTATTAACTGCATAATCGATAGCTACAGATTACTCATACAGACTATAAAGGAACATAAATAAATAAGAGCTTAAGCTTTTTCATTATCCGACAAACGCATTAAAAGTTACCACAGTCATTTCGGCATTTTAAAACAACTCAAACAAACATCTTCTCTATGAAATACGCTGTATATAAATTCGCTTCAATAAGAATCTAAGTTCGAATGTATCAGTACGAATCTAAGTTATTTATTGCGCTATTTTGCCGAATCCCAGAGTCTCTCTACGTTTTTAGTATGCGTATTTCCATATCTGCATTACAATGACAGGATCTCATAACTCTCAAAATACGCCGCTCTGCTTGCTGTTTTGTAAAAAAGTACGTTTTATATTTTAATCATTTTCTCACAATGCAATAGAGAAAAAACAGAGAAATAGCAATTAATTCATATTTATCTTTACAAAAACAAAACGGGTTACCAAAAACTAATCGGGATTACATAAAACCAAGGAGACGATTGCTTCATGTGCGTCACGTTTATCCATTACTGGCACTAAATTGCGCTTTCTGAAAACAATTCTTTCTTTGCAAAAATTGTAGACTGTAAAATTTATAAGTACCATCAAATCATTTATTCGTCATTAAATATTGAAATTAATAAAATTAATAAAATTGGGAGTACTATTTTAAATAAATTCATTAAATTTAATAAGATAATTACTATTTTAAAAATAATGAATTATTAAGCTTTTAATTAATTCCTAAGTAGCAGATATTGTAGGCAGTACTAATTATTAAATATTAATTTTTAATGCAATGCGAATTTCAACTGACATAATAATTAATGAACTCTGGTACTAAACAACGTCAATTCCGAGAGAGAGTGAGATTTGTTTCTTAATTTTTATTTTTGCGTTCAGATATTCAAAGGAATCTTTTGTGTTGTAAACTATGTGTTTACTTTTGAGTAATGAAAATAAATTTAATTTAAAAAACTGCAAGCGCCTGGCTTTTGCAGGCTTAAAAATTCACTTTTAGTTTATTCCATTATCGGAGTTAATCGAGACTTTACTTTATACATATTGATATGTAAATTTTTGATTACGAAAGCAGGTAAATATCACTCGAAAAGGCTCCAAAAAGGGAACTCACATGCATATTCAGACTTCAGTTCAAAAGCCCTCAACTCTCTTTAACTTTTGACAAATGTATACCTAATAGCATTTGTAGATTAGGCCTTCTTTCCGCTTTTAAACCCATAGCAACGAAAAGTAGAAATGTGCTTTTAGGGGGAGTTAACGCTTCTTTTAGACCCCACCTGTCACACTACTTACCCGTAATTACCACAAAAAACGCAATTCTTTTTGCTTTTATTTTTCCGAGTCCCTTTGCTGTTTCTAGACCTAGAATGTGAGGCATCTTTGGGTAACAAGGAAGAAAAGAAAAGTTTCGTTATGTTGCAATGAAACGCAGATTGAAAATATGGTTTCAAATGACAGTTATTTCGTTCTGCTTTTCTTTTCTTTGTGTCTCTTGTGAACGTAATTTTCGGGTTTTTCTCTGACGGCAGAAATGCTATTAACGGGTCAAAGAACGGAGGATCTTGAGGTAATGGTCTCAGCAGAATGGTATCAGCATAGTTTGAAATAATTGAAATCGAAATAGAAAAGATTTTAAATTTTTAATTCATTAACTAATTTTATGTTAAATGTTTGTTTTAACTTCTATTTCTTCCGTCATTCTTCATTAGAATGAAAGTTAGGTTGAGTCTACTAGCAAATGAATGATTATCCCAATGAGTTTATTTTCATGAGTCATCTTCCAGATTTTCCGAACAAGTTTTGGTTCGTCACTTCTTTAAGAAGTCATCACTTCTAGTCCCTGCTAGATGGGACTTTTTTGCGAAACAAAGAAAAAAGTTCTGCTTCTGAAGGATCACGTGGTCCCAATCTGAGCGATAATTGATTACTGTTTGGCGTTCAAGTCTTTGTATTAAGTGAAAATGGTAACCTATCTACGTGGGTTTCCTGGAAATGTGCGGGTTCTGAGAATTGTCCCGTTCGACGTCCAGTCCCGCGTAGGCGAAACATAATGTCTTTAGAACTTTATAGTTGCTAGCGTTAAGGTTTAAATGTCGACAGAGCCTGAAGCAATGATTGGTTAGATAATGAAGTTATGTTTGTGCTGTAATATTTAAATTCTGATGTTTCCCGTTACCCCACAAATAGTTTTTATGTATTTTTGTCTTACCGGGAAGTGAGAATTGAATTGATTGAATGAGAGATATATCTCTAATGCAATTCGAGGTAGTAAGTTTAAATCAAGTGCAGCAAAAAAATGTGTATAATTTACAATAGGACACACATGGAAGTGATGAGGTGTGCACATCAGATATTTTAATTTTATTTCATTGAAAAAGCTTGATACGTTGTCGCAATGAGTTAAAAATAAATAACTTCTTGAAACTTTTGAATGAATTTTATTAAATGTGAGCATAAAAAACTGTAAGAAATTTGCATTCGAACTAATTGCTAAGTCTTAATTCACCAGTAATACCACTTTGATGCGGCTACTCTCTTACTAAGTGCTGATTACCAATCGATTCGAAAGCACGTTTCTTAAAAAATTAATATTTGTGAAAATGAGTTGAAAGATTTTTTCAATCAAAGTTTTAATGGATTCGTTTTTTATTCTGCGAATTAAATGCGTAGAAGAGACCATTTGTTGAAGGATTTGTGTTGCATTTAATCATGGGTGAATGGAAATGTGTGTTTTGATGACAGTCTTTGATTGACGAAATTTCATTTCTAAAGAAGTCGTTGAATTTAATTTTAAGCAAGAAGTAACTGGGACATTATTCTATGTCCATAATCTTTTGTCAAATCATCAAAATAAATTTTTTTCTAATCATTTCAAAAATTCGTGGCAAATTTTTCTTGAATCAAAATTTCAAATTTTGAAATTTGTCTCTTGACTAAATGAATAGATAAACTAAACGAATGCCCCAAAAATGTTCCATGTAAAGAAAAATTATTCCTCATTTAATTACATGCTGTGAACAGTACAGAATCGAGAATTTAAAAACATACAAAGCTAATTCATTGAAATGTTATTTATGGGATTTTCAAATTATTTATTGGAATTTTAATATTATTTTTAGAAAACATTAAAAAAATCTGAAAGTTTTCAGATTTTAACTGCCGCCCAAAAGGGTTTGTTAAGGTTTTTAATGTTTTACGCTGTCACTGAACTCGCAGTCTACCAGTCTACTGTTACACTCACTCCTACTACCCCTCCTTTTCTGTCTTTTTAGCTTTATTTATTAAGCATCATTTTCACCGCACTAACGCCGTATACAATTCAAGAGCAAAATTACAGAAATTTTAAAAGCAGCATAGCAATATATGTTACGCTGCAACACTTAACGCTGCATTCCGGATGCATTGATAATATTCACCATCAGCGTCAAGTGTTGATATACCTTTTTTGTTGAAGTCTTTTCTCAGTTCATCATATCAATGTTCAGTTTTCTTACTAAGATGGCTTTATAATTTTTTTTTTTTTTTTTGTCTTTTTGTGGAAACTCTTTTACGAATGTTTTCTGGGGTTTTTATAACCACATTTTATTTCACAGACGAAATTTCGATTTAAATTTTCATTCAAGAAAATATATGACTTCATTTAAATTAGACATTATGCTACTGAGTTAATGAAACAATATTTTATGCACAAGATGATCTATTAGTCTAATATCTTAATTGTAATTAATGATGCACAATCCAGAACACTGTAAAATCTCATTGTTGATTATATTTTCACAATTTTCGGTTTATCTTCGTTATAAATACTGTTCTTACATGTTTTGATTACATTTTCTATCTTTCTTAAAAACCATTCTAAACTAAACTCCACAGTACTGTGGATAATGATGTTCTTTTTAACGAGAAATAATTTGATTTAACTCTATATGCAGTTTGGTTTGAAAATCAGGTATTGTATTCATGTAATGACATACCAGGGTATAAATTCCCTTGAATTGTATCTTTGTTCTGATACCTGTATTTTTACAAGTCACATAATAGGCTATCATCATAGGACTTCAAAGGCATCAAAGAATTATGAACTGTCTAGACTAAGATTTTGTTAAAGATTGATAGTGAATTATTACGAAACTGGGAATGTGTCCAAATGAGTGGTATAAAGAAAGTGACTTTCAGATTTCCTTGGAGTATCTGGAAATGCATATCTGCATATATATTCCCTTAAGGTTTACTGAAGGTACTGCATATAAAAGATTTATATATACATTTATATATATAGTACGAGTGAGATTAAAATTTCCTGCGCTAAAACTGCAAGAGATTGAATTAAAAGATTGAGTTCAAAAGGATTAGGAATTTTGAATATGCTGTATCGGGAAAAAAGTGTAGAGCATATTTCTAAGGTGTCGTTATATTCAAAGTGAAAATTTAGAGGATTTAAAGTTGGAAATCTAAGCTTTTTGTTCGGGAAGTTGAAACTTGTTGAAAAAGTTGTTTAATCACTATATTTAAAGAGACAATGAAAAAATAATTAATTAATTCCCCTTTTAATATTTCAAACAAGAACTTTTCAAGGGGTAAGCACTTAAAACATTAAACTGTGTGGATTAATGAGTGCTGAACAACATGTTTCTCTCGACACTCTAAGATTAAATCGTTGTAAATTAATTTCCTTTTGAAATATTATTTCTGTGATGGTCTTACACTGTTGAAGAGATACCCCTATTTGTTATCTCCACTCTTTGAATTACAATATAAAAATATACACATTATTAAAGTAATAATGTGCAAAAGAAAAAAATAAAATTAAAACATATAAATTACTAAATTATAGTAAAGAGAAAGAAAAAATAGTAGAACTGTGCATAAAAATTCCAAAAACGTTATTGATATAAGTTATGAAACATTTTTGCTTTATATTAGACGTGGAAAAGAGCATGGTCTCAGCTTTAGAGCTGGAGATGCAAGCGTATCAGAAACATCAAACTTTGTTAAATGTTGACGCACTGAGTAGAAATGAATCTAGTGTGCCATACTATAGAAGAATGAGATAGTTTTGACTACATGACTACATGTATAATGAACATGTTAAGAACTACGTGCCAATTAATTAAGAAGTGAATTTCAGCTTAGATGGTTGATCAAGACAGGCGAGTTACTGGAAATTAGCTAACTTTCCAATAAAACTCGAGGCTACCAAAAGGAACTTACACACAAGCAATGAAGCGAACCTTGAAGCTACCTATGGTTGCTGAACAGATCCTTGGAGACGGCACCTATAGTATGGGCTGTGCATTGCAAACAATGGTCAATCTCAGCAGCAGCAAAGAACTCATTAAAAGGATTTTGGTATCAGCACTGAAACTGTACTCTAGCTGAATAACAATTAATGGTACAATGACGTTTTGGCCCTGGCGGGTACGAAACTGAGCTTTGGCTGAAAGGCAAAATGAATTTGATGTATGCAGGAATCCAGGAAGTTTGAAAAGTTAGTATCAGTTGTTGATGAAAGACTGAATTTTAATTAAACCACCGGTCTTGTGAATATTGGGATATTTATAGGTATAAATTTTAAGGTGCACTGCTTTTTGAACTTTTAAAATAGCATGCAGTCGTACAAAAACAGAACAAAATTCGTTTCTTAAGCAGATGGTGTTGTAAACAACTATATGGTAACCATTTTGTTAATTTTTGAAATGTTAGCTCATATACATGTATATATTTTTATTTGACATCTGGACTTGGATTCTTAACATTCGCCTGCCCTGTGATGCTCTGATATACAAAAGGCGTTTTCAAATACTCTTAATTATTTTATTACTTGTTGTGAATTCTATTCCAGGAAGACATCGTATCTCATTTCCCATGCATAGTTATAAATAGCAACCTAACATAAAAACACCGTTCCTTCTTAGACACACCTGTCATTCTGAAGTCGGTTTTATTTCTAACAACCTGTTTCTGTAAAGGGAGAAGTAGAGAAGATGATGATGTCGTGCTGAGAAAATAGCCAAAAACGCAGAATGAAGCCATATCTTCCAAAAGCCAGTGCATGATAAATGAAGGGAAATGAGGATTATTTATTGCGATTGCAGTACAAAGGGGAATACTGGAAATTTTCTGTACTAAATGCATTCCTAGAATATAATTCACACTTTTAACACGGAAGTTGTCACTGAAAATAGGCTCAGGATTATATTTTACAGGTTATATATCACGACAGGATACATCTTTTGTGCTTCAGTGGAAAACAAGTGATGGATAATAGGCACACCTTTGCATTCACAAACCAAGCATCCCACACCTTAGTGACTTCAAAAAATCTAAATGAATAATGATTTTCATAAAATTATAGTTTTTGATAAGATGCTAATCGCAAATGCTTGTAACAGTTTTTGCACCGTTTATGATCGAAAATATCAAAGTGATAATTTTTCAAAGTTTGTAATCCGGAAGGCAATAATGTTTGATTTGCAATATTCTTTCTAATTTGCTTATGTAGAGTGAACACGCATTGACTTTGCAAGGCTACACTAGTCCTGGCAAAGTGATATATTCGATTTGAACCGCAGTTTTTTAATTTGGCACTCAGATTGGAAAATCTAAATGATTTTCCTCTTTACTTAAATATGTTATCACCAAACTTTACTCATCAATATTGGTTGTTGGTTGTAACTAACACATCTTTCATGATACATAAAGGGGCCCATCAGCGGCCGAGCGGTAAAGTCGCTGAACACTGGTAGTTCGGTCCGAGGTTCTAATCCCGCGAACGGGCTGGCTGCATGGGCGTTTTCGTGGTTTTCCCCATGTCTAACTTGTATACGAGCCAGTTTCCCTTAGAAAGTCCACCACGAAGGCATCCCTCCTCTTAGGCAGATAGCCCTCGTGGCTTTGCCATAATCACACACACACACACACACTCATGATACATAAAGTATCTACTCATGTAATTTATTACAATTTGAATAAAGGTATTATTTATAATTAATACATATTGCTTTAAAAATGTTAAATGTAAGTTTACTTAGATTCCTCAGAATTTCAAGTAGATATTGAGACTTTCAATTCTTGTTTAGAATAAAATCATACACATTTCACACACACAATAAAAGGCATATGTATATCTCCTTTTCTACTGGGCCGATTGAAGAAATTTAACTTGCTTTTTTCATGTCTCGAAAGCGTGACTTAGGATATATATTAAATTTATATATATCATTCTTCAAACATAGGTATTCTTTTTCTAAACAGTCATACCAATTTGTTTCCATATTTGGATTCTACGACTCATCAGAGCCGTGCCAAGATAATTTTTCAACTGAGGCAAAAAGGTAAATAAGCGCCCCTATATATGTATAAATATATATATATATATATAGCTATATTTATATTAAACAAAAGTAAATATATTAAAACAAAATATCATAATTCTTATAGCATAATTGTACCATAACTCTTAAAGTACCGGACTATCAATGTTCAGCGATTTTACAACTCCCGTCACTGCTGGGCCTCCAAATGTGATTTCCGCACTTTATTAAAATTATTTGAAAAAATGAATGATGCACCATTTTTTCCGTTGTATGCAATGAAAGGGAAAGAAAAATAGGTTACTATAAATTAAGAATTCCGCCAAGTGAATTATTCTTGGCTCAAGCAGAGTAAAGTGTGTCAAGATAAATTTTTAAATTTCTCGGTAAGTTTCTCACCAAATTTTGCAAAATTTAATATTTAAGTGTAATTTGAGTCGTAGAATCAAAGTATGGAAAAAACTCGTTATGTCATTGCAGGAAAAGTCCAATTTTGTGTCAAAATACCTATATTAGAAAAATGTTGATATAAATCTAATATATATCCTATGTCGCGCTTTCGAAACATGGAAAACGCTGTAAAATTTTCCTCATTCGGCACAGCAAAACGCGAGGTGTAGAATTGTTCCATCCCCCGCTTTTTTTTTTTTTTTTTTCTTTTGCCATGCAAAATATAATTGCATAATATTTTGAAAATTTAAGTTAATCGTTCAAATAATTTTAGATTATTTTAAAATGGTATTTTTTCAATCATATTTTTATTAGTAGGAATCATTGGTAAGAAAGGTAGTATTTCCTCCGAACTTATTTCTTTTATTCACTTTATTTTAAATCTTTAGGTCGGCGTCTGAGTGAAGAAAATCTGTTTCATGACTGTATTTTCGTAATTGTACTATCTAAAAACAAAACAATTCGGCTTTTAGTCGAAGTTGGTTGATCAATTTTTTAAAACAATTTGAACACTAAATGCATATTCTGCGGATTATAACGAAGGAAAATCAACGGTTGCAAACATTATTCTTCTTTGTCTGCTTTGACAAAAAGTACAATTTAATAACGGACATAATAAATAAAGCTTAATAATTAATTTCTGTGTAGTTTAGCTAAACATCGTCGGCACTACGCTAAAATAACTAAGATCACTGCTAAGAAATACGTGTGTTTTGAACATTCTGTTTAGTATTTTTCATTATGCTAAAAACGAGAAGTGCTGTTGTGAAATAAATGTAAGAGTTATTGTTCAGATATCATAATTAGTTGTTTTTTTTTTTCAAAACCATGCACTTGCCAAGAAAATGCTTATTATTATTATTTATTAGCCCAAAGGCCGTTAGCCCAGAATAGCTCTTGATTTCGTTTTGGCATTTTGTGGCGTTTCACTTTCTAATTGTTGCTACTAAATATTAGTGCCCTGCACTATATTTAAAGAAATTAAATAATGAAGAATCTGTATAAGTGTTCGTATGTTTCTCGTACTGTAAAAAAGCAACGGTACTTAGAGTCATCAAATTTTGAATAAGTCGTCCTCCATCCTGATATGGAAGCCCAAATTTGGAATGTGGAATTTGTTTTACTAACTATTTCATATTTTGCAAAACTTTTAACGAATTTTTCATTAATAAACTCAACGACGTCAAAGCGAGCAATGGCAACGCTGTAGGGGGGGGATTATCTCCAGCGCGCAAGACTGTGTATCGGAAATTTTAAAGGTATACTCTTTTTAGATTATTTTGTGATATTGCTGTTGAAATGAATTTTATGGTTTAAGTGCGAAGAACATGCTATTTAATAAATAAAGGTAACACATAAAACGTTAAGAAAACGCCGCTTTGGGCGTAATTTAAAATCTGAAAGCTTTGAGATTTTTTTTTAAAAAATTATATATTTAACAATAAAAATGTCAATCAATGCTTTTTCGAGTATAGTCTATTTATTTAATCAAAATAAAAGATTATTTTCGCATACTCTCTCGTTCAATTCTGATATAATGTAGAATATAGAAGATTAGTCTTTTAAAATCTCAAAGCTTTCAGATTTTTTAAAAAATTTGTATCATTATTTTTTTTTTAAACCGGACCAGCAGGTTTGCAGATTCGTTAGTTTGGCGTGGCGCCAAAGGTATGTAACGATCGCAGATAACTGTTTTTTCGAGAATAAATACTTTTTTAATCCTTTTTTAGGAATTGAAAATTCTTTTTTTAAAAAGCTTAATCATAAAATTAACTAGTCGAACCAGTCCTGATCTTCTTCAATTCGGATAATTTCGGCTATACAGCAAATATCTTTGATTTATAAATTTGATAAAAACTGTGGAGACATATTCTGCAAGATTCTACGCCCCGAATCTTTTATATTTGAAGAGGTAAATAAAGGACCACAGCCGTGTTTGAATTTGTGAAACTGAGATAGATTCTTTTCAAAGAACAATACTTCTCGAGAGCATTTGGTGAAAACTAGACAGATCCAACCAGCAACTAAGCACACTCTTTCATGCGTTCACCTGTGCTTCTTCGTGCACGAGATGTGGACTACTACATATCGCTAATTAAGGGGGATGGGTGGAAAGCGCGGTAGTCAAGCGGTTGCCTCCCTCCCGTATGATAGATGGCCAATGGGCATAATTCCATTATTCCGAATCCGTGCACCACAAATCTCGTTACAGGCTGAGAAACCTATTGCCTGGGCTCTCATTATATCGAACAAGTGGGGCACTCTAGTTTTCATATCCCCACTCATAAGCGGAGGGGGTTATCTCTCGTAATGAGGGCCCTCCACGGACTTACAACGGTGATAAACGCCGTCTGGGGATGAGGGGTGGCGAGGGAAGGTTCGGGAAAGTGAAGTGGGACCTCGGGGTGGGGTGGGAATGATGAACGCATCCTCAAAAATCAATAGCTCTTCAGGCAGTCCGGTGCGAATCGAGGTTGAGAGATATTTTCGGGGTAGTTTTTACTTACCCCGTGAATGCTGCATTGTAAGCCGTTTTTTTTTTGGGGGGGGGAGGGGTGTCCTGATCGAAGATCAGCGAAGTGGCTTGACGAAAATTTTTTTGGAGGGAAAAAAGATAGAACTTTAAATATTTGATTTTGTATGTGCTCAAAATCAAGAGCGGAGGGGGCTATTTTCAACTCAAGAGAAGTTTTAAAAGCGTAAGATCTTATATAACCTTTTCCCCGTACACAAACTCAAATTTCTGAAATTCAGCTTGATTATTTCGCCATTTTCTTACCCTACCTGAACAGAAAACGGTAACTTAATAAACACTTAGTAACATTAAAAACAATATGCTAAAATTTTGATAAAAAGTAAGGAACTAAATGAGTTTTTTTTTTTTTTTTTATTTTTTTTTTTTTTTATTTCCTTGCACAAAATAAAAGAAGTATCGTAATTGCGAAAAAATTTCGGGTATCATATTTCAGCTGAAATATACATTTTGTCCGTTCTCGAATCCATTTGGACGTTTACCAAAATTTAGCTTTCAATGCAGCCTCCCATTTCTTATATTTATAGCTGGGAAAGTTTTATACTTGTTATGAAAAAATAAGCATAGAAGAAGTTTGAATCCTGTCCGTGAAAAAATTTAAAAAATTGACGGGTATATATAATTTCAAAATTTGCAGTTTTTGATGTCATTTTCAACTTGCCTTGAGGAATTGGTTAATTAAGTTAGAATAATTCCAAAAAATAAGTTTAAATGAAGTGCAGCAAAAAGTGTGCATAATTTAATATGCAGTACAAGGAAGTCATGTAGTATCCACATCAGAATGTTTTATTAAGAATTTAAGCAAAATAAATTATATCTTCTATCGGTTTCAAAGCTTGCATAGTTTTAGATATTTTCTTCAATTAAAATCAATTATTTCTTTCAAAGGTTGGTTTTATTTTTCCCTAATGAAGGAAAATATTGAAAAATTACTTTAATTCTAAATTTCTAAAACAGAAGAATATCCATATACGTTCACTGAACATTGCAAATGCATTGTTCTTAGAAATGCATTGTGCATTTCTAAGATTTTTTCAGGCAATGACAAATTTTCCATTTTTGTTGAAAGACGTTCGATTATTCTGTGCGTTTCACTAGATAACTCGCTTCCCTTAAAAATTATTTATAATTTAAATTACGCACTACACGAACATGATATTTGGTTACTAGTAATTGAAGGAGAAGTTGTATGTTACTTCCTTTGATGGTGCTTTCTAAGTTTTCTAAAAAGCGAACCTTATTTTAGTAAGCGCAGTATTTCCTGAAAAGCGTATAATCAAATGAACGAACCGATCAAGATCATTTATAAAAAGAAACAATTCAAATCATTTATTGTATGCAAAACAAAACTCAAGCGGAATTTGTGCTTGGTCGAAAGAAGAGGAACTATGAATGGAACAAAGCTTTGTAACTCTTCGAGAAAGCTGCACAAAGTTCCAACAGAACTGCAATCGCTGATAATTTAAAAATGATTGCTTATATTGCTAATTTTTACGAGGAGTCTTTTTTTATTTGTTTGCTGTTAAACTACATAGTTAGTTTGCTACAAGCATTCTATTCTATGCTGCAAAGATTTTTCACAATGCTGTTCCTAATTTAGATATGCTCCTGAATATCATCTGAAGGCACTTATCTGATCGTTTTATAAGGTATTTCTTCCGCCTTCTTGGCATGCCTTCGTGGTGTGGGCGCGTATTCCAGAGGTCCGCGGTTCGATTCTTGGCGAAGGCGTTTGCTCATTCTTCATCTTGCCTGCTTCCAAAGATACCTAATGTCTGTACAATTTCACTGGTGACTTATTAATCATTCATAAAAACCATACACTTTAACAGTTTAACTTTTTTCAAACTAATTAGCGTGCTTGCTCTCATTCTACCAAATAGAAAAATTCGCCGATTTTTTTTTTCCCCGCAACAGAATGATTAAATTCTTCAAAAAGTTTTTTTTTTTTTGTTTGTTTTGTTTTGGTGAAACAAAGTTTTTCATTAAAAGTGGCCTTGTTGTTATTATTGTTATGAGCCCAAAAGAGACGATACTCCTTAATGAAGTATTAGTCTCAAAACGGCATTTTGCGTCGAAACACTTAAATTCGGTGTTTCATTTTTCAAATTGTTGCCATCAAATATTGTTGTCCTGTATTGTATTTAAAGAAATTAAGTAATGAAGAATTTGTATGAATGTATGTGTGCCTCGCATTTTGGGAATCGAAAATAAATAAATAAATAAATAAATAAATAAAAAATAAAAAAGAAAGGTATCTAGGGCCATCAA
The DNA here is from genome assembly GCF_044657685.1 of Stegodyphus dumicola. NCBI lineage: Eukaryota > Metazoa > Arthropoda > Arachnida > Araneae > Eresidae > Stegodyphus > Stegodyphus dumicola. The sequence continues at coordinate 195,869,955 of NC_140773.1, forward strand.
ATTTTGAATAACGTAGTCCTTCACCGGAACATGGGCATCTGGGAGCCTGAATTTGGAAATTTTTATTACCTATTTCATATTTTGAAAAAATTTAACGAATTTTTTATCAAAAAAAGTCAACGATTTCCAAGCGAACAGAGGCAATACTGTGCTGGGGGGGGGGATTTTCTACAGAGCACGATACTATTTATCGGAAATACTGAAGATATTCTGTTTTTAAATATTTTGTGATTTTGTTGTTGAATTGAATTTTTTGTGGCGTAAGCGCCAAGAACATGATATATAGTAAATGACATAAGCACACAAAACGTTAATTAAAAAAAGTATAAAAAAAGAAGTTTTGTAATGCCATTTATCTTCGTTAAGAAAATTGAATATCGATATGATGAACTGAGAAAAGACTGTGGGAGGAGGTATGCTCACACTTAACATTGCATCGGGACTTCTGAACGTATATTGCTATGCTGCAATTAAAATTTTTATAATTTTTCTGTTGAATTGTATATGGTGGATGTGCGAAGAAAAATGTGGCCTAATAAAAAAAGGCAGACAAAAATTAAATAAATAAAAAAAAAATAATTAAAAAAAAAAAAAAAACAGAAAGGTTTCAGATTTTCAATTACGTCCAAAGGGGCGTTTTTTCAATGTTTTGTGTGTTACCTTCATTTATTAAATATCACGTTCTTCGCACTTAAACCATAAATTTAGTTCAACAGCAATATCGCAAAGTAATTTTAAAAGGAGCATATCTTTAGAATTTCCGATACGCAGTTCCACGCGCTGGAGATAAAAAGTCCACCCACCCCCACTCCGTACAGGGTTGCCATTGCTCACTTCGAAATCCTTGAGTTTGTTAATCTAAAATTCGTTTAAGTTTCACAAAATATGAAATAGGTAATAAAACAAATTCCAAATTTGCACTTCCAGATGTCCGTATTCGGGCGGAAACGTACGTTATTCAAAATTGGATGGCTGTAGGCTCTAGGTACCGTTGTTTTATCACGATGCGAAAAACATACATACATTTATGCAGATTCATCATTATTTAATTTCTTTAAATATAATGCAGAGCGATAGTAATTGGTGGCAACAATTTGAAAAGTGAATCGAACATTTAACGCAAAATGCCAAAATGAAAGTAATAGTCTTTCACAGCAAATTGCCCTTTGGACTAAAAAAATGCGTTAGTAGGAGTGAGCGGGATAGCAGACTGGTAGACTGCGAGCTATTCTAAAAAACCTTAACAAATCCTTTTGTGTGACCGTTAAAATCTGAAATCTTTCAGATTTTTTAAAAATTTGTTTGTTAAAACGAAGATTTGTGAGAAAAATCGTTTCATCATTAAAAAAACAAACAAACAACATGATTCTCAAGCAATGCGTAATAGGAAGTAGGTTAAAAATCGATAACAAACTTTCGACCATAGCGACAAACGCCATGAGTAAACTAAATAAAAGCTTATAAAAATAATTTCGATTTGGATAAACCCTTATATAATAACGTATTATACATTAAACGAAAGAATGATGCATTTAGAACAACTTCACAAATGATGTAAATTTTAACGTTCTCTTCCAGCGACTGCGATTCCGTAACTTCCAAGTTTAGATCAGCAAACACGCTTCAGCTTTTAAAAGTAGAACTAAAGACCGTATTCTCCGTCTTCAGCTTCAGATGAATGACTTCAATTAAGTTTCTCACTTTTCTTCCGTGCCATGCGTTTTCCTGATAATGTCACGCAAGAAAAACAAACGACTAGAAAGTGACGCTTTGATTAAAGATTTAATTGCCGTCGCTTGTTTTTCTTCATTTTGTTAACTTCGTTTATTTTCTTAAGATCTCTCTTCGTTTTTTAGTGAATTTCTTTTGCCTTTTAATAATGATCGCAATATAAAGGAGACGAGTAAGAGTAAAAAGGAGTCACAATAATTCAGTGTTTTCTAGGAGCGTAATATTTACGTAAACAAATATCTGCTCATGACATGGTTTTGTTACTTCTGAAATGTTGCTGAAGAGGAGTTTTTCTACGTTTTGCAAACATATAGCTTGAATCTTTGAATTATATACTTACATCAGAATGGAATAAATATATATTACATAATTTATTGAGCATTATATTCTCCTTTTAAGAGTATAGCAAGACGATTGTTTTCGCGTAGATTTAGGTCACCGATTCTATTTCTTGAATTTAAAAAGTTTTTTTAGCCCAAAGGAGCGTTAGGTCACAAGGGCTATTCATTTCGTTTTGACATTTTACGTCGATTCACTATAAACGGCGAATCACTTTTGAAATTGTTGCCACCAAATACTATCGCCCTGTATTATATTAAAGAAATTAAAAAATGAAGAATCTGCATAAATTTAAGTATATTTCTCGCAAGACAAATAAGTACCTAGAGCCATCCTGTTTTGAATAACGTAATCTTCCACCGAATATGGGCATTTCGGAGGCCTAATTTTGAATTTGTTTTATTATCTATTTCATATTTTGTAAAGCATTTATGAGTTTTTGATTAAGAAACTTAACGATTTCAAAGCGAACAATGGCAACACTGTACGAGGAAAAAATATATATATATATATCCAGCGTGCGAGGCTGCGTATCGGAAATTGTACAGATTTGCTCTTTTAAATATTTGTGATATTGCTGTTGAACTGCATTTTATGGTTTAAGTGCGAAGAACATGATTTTTAATAAACAAAGGTAACACACAAAACGTTAAAAAACGCCCCTTTGGGCGTAATATAAAATCTGAAAAGCTTTCAGTACTATTGTTACTACTATTAAAAAATACTATTATTATGGCTATTATTTTAATTATGTTCTTTTAGTTTATTTTTATTTTCACTAGTTTTTATTTTCTTTTCTACGTTTGAATTTATCAACTTGAAACTCTACTTCCTCATTTATACTTGCATTTCTGTTTGAAGGGACTGTAAAAACTTTACTATATAAAGATGTTTTAACAAACTTTATTATAGTTCAATTCTATAAATCTGTCATTTAAAAATAATTAAATGTCAATTGTGGCTTATGGCTAACCGAACATAAAAGCGAAAGTTTGCACCACTTATAATTTCTGATATGCTAGTATAATTCTTTTTATCGAAAATATTTCGTCTTGCCCTAGAAAATTAACACAATTCCTATTATGTCGTTTTCCGTAGTATTAACATTTAAAATGCACCGGAACAATGTGTACTTATTTTAAACTAAAGCTCATTCAAAATTGTGCTTAGAAAATTTAGTTAAATTTTATCATCATAGTTTAGCAACTGGAATTTTTTCTTTGAACAATATGAAATCAGATTTTACACTTGCAGAAACCTCCCAGAATTAGCTTGACACTGTCTACTATATTTTGCTAAACTTTGGAGTTGGAGATGAATGGATTTGCTGCAGCTTCGTGCTTCAGATTTTGGGTGAAATAAAATTCATTAGATTCCATCCATGCAAAACGATTTATTTTATTTTTCTTCTAATTCAGCTTAGAAATTTCTATGACAGCATCTCTTCAGTTAACGCATAAACAAGGCAAATCGACGAGATACGTAGCCTCGGAAAAATGAGGCAAATTTAGGAGCGGATTTCATACTCGATTGCACGCTGATCCATTTACTCCCGAGACATCAAATTCTCGTTAACAACGGCCTCTTTGGATTGCATTCCCCACCTACCCCTGCAGCCAATTCTGCCTCACGCCGAATTGGGCCCCGAGGGTGGCATGGTTGAAGACCACGCAATTACTTAAAGAACTTCCAGCCTAAAAAAGAAAAGGAGAAGGCACGGGCTTTTCATTTGTATTTTGATTGGTCCAGCGTCCCGCCCTCATGGTTACACTTCCTCGAATCAAGAATCCACGTTTTGGTTCTCATTCGTGAGGAAGATGTTAAGTTTTCTGACGTTATCTATGGCTTTTCCAACCTGAAGAGAGTTCTGGTAGTTCTTGATGAGGGAAGATATGGATACAACCACTTTGACGGCAACCGCGATTATGTTCGTCCATCAAGATTGCGAATTTCTGGCGAAGAATTCCGGGGCACACCCATTAAGAGGATTCCACTACGTGATGCTGCCCTGTGGGGTCTGGATTATCGCATACAACATTTTAAAAGTTGTTATCGGCCAACCTGTGATGTCATGACCAAGAAGCGATAGGCAATAAATTAACAGTTTGTAGGCGTTGTCATTTGGGGTATACTATAGGAATGGATTGCTCTAAGCGTATAAATGCTTTAATGCTTTGGGAATGAAGCTTGGTTTTGACTCGGAATTTTTCTCTCTGCAACAAGTTAAATCTTTTAACCCCCTCTAAAAACGTATATATGGTTTCGTTAAATTTGCAGATTTTTGAAAAAAATAGTTAAGTAATTGGCAGTTATGGCGTCGAATGTTTTCCTCATGCTTCGCAAATCTTGCTTTCCATTAGAACCTAATTATTTACGATTACATCTACAGAAATCAGTTAGATCTACCAAAAAAGGAATCTTAGCATTTCGAAAATTCATCGTATTTGGCTGAGTTTTAGATGCAGCTAAAATATTTAAGAAAGTTCTGACTCTTATAACTTTAAAAAGTACATCTATGGAACATAAATCAACGGAAATAAATTCTTTCTGATTATTATTAGTAACATTATGAATTCTGTGTGAAACGACTGCCACGATTGAAATAAAATTTTACATACAATTAATCATAGCATCTATATAACTCAAAAAGAAGTAGTAGCGTTTGTGGCAATCAGACGATAAAGCAGAAAGTAGTAAGTTTGGGTTTAGATTATTTAATTACGGCGAAGTACTCGAGGGCTATCTGCCTAAGGAAGGGGTGCCTTCGGAGGACATTTCAAGGAAAAATGGCTCGTATACACGTTACACATAAGAAAAACGTTCATGCAGCCATGTTCGCGGAGATTCGAACCTCGGATCGAACTACCAAGTGTTGAGCGATTGTACGAGTCGACAGCAGGCGCGCAGAAAGTAGTAGAAGATGCAGTGGCGGCTTCTGTAAGAAGAAATAGTATTAGTATCTGCAAGGTATGTAGAAATAAATAGTAGTATAGTCAAAAAGTACTAAATAGTAGTAGTATCTGTACTTGTGATGTGTTCTGATTAAATACTAGGAACAAAACCAAAAGAAAGAAAAAAAAAATAAGGATATATGTTTCATTAGGAATAAGAACTCTAATTTGTCAATAGATTAATTTCATGTGATAGAATACAGTTATGCCAAAATTATGCAGGGTGTATCCATGGAGGTAGGAAGTAAGATGGAGTCGTCCTAGACAAGTTTCTCCCGTACCCTGCTCTGAAGCACCGGCGATCCCTACGTGGTGACCAAAACATTTTGTCATTTACCATTAACTTTAATGGGTTTTGACGCGATCGGATGTAAATATTTTGTAATTACGTCGTAAATATACATATAAATGTATATATTTTCTTTTTCTACAACACTTCAGAGTCCTAAGTATATGGAAACAACATATTTTTAAACAACATTTCATTCTGAATGGAATTAAATGCTATACTTTTCGCAGAACAGTTTTCTCAGAATGGTTCAATTTGAATGAAATATTTTCACAAGTTTTCGTTAATTACATTAGAAAAAAAAATAAGGTAATTCGATTTCATTCGGTTAAGGTACAAAAATAAAGATCAAAGTTTATTATTTCTTTTCTATTTATAGAGCTTCTTCCTAAAATACTTTCTTAAATATGACATGATCTTTTGGCATCTGAGGCATCTTTTAAATCGAAAAATATAAGTCAATTTATAATTAATGCTCTATTCGGTTCATTTTAAATTAGAGAATTATTAGAAATTAGCGAATACTTTAAATAGTACTTAACTTTCTCTGAACATTTCTGAAAGGAGATAAAATGAGGACTTTTTTAAAGTATTATTTAAAACTTGTAACTGAGTTATTATAAAATGTAAGGGGAATAATTCTTTTCATTATATTTATCAGATTTTTTTACCATTAATTTCAACAATTACATATTCCAAAACTCTTTATTAATTTCTGAAGTGCGCATCTCATAGCATTTGCTTTACAATGCCTTTTAACAGATTGCTTTCCAGTACGAACAATTCTTTTTTAAATAGTTTTATAACGTATTTGTCAACAGGATTTCAATTTATGTTTACAATTCAATATTAAGGTTATTATACATTTAGATAACATTTATAGTCATTATAAATTAGATACATTTAATAATTAGATTTCTTCACAGTTGTTTATAAATGAATAAATTCTTCATTTCAAATACATTTATAAATAATTTAATGAATATTTATGTATTCTGTTAAAGGCAGATACATGCTTTTTGCAAGCACATGCATAAATACCCATACATATTTCATATTTTTCATTTCCGGCATGTGAAAATCTTTAATTTATGTGCATTCACTATATTTTATTTTTAATTAACCCAAATAAGTAAAACGTGTAAGCCCTAAGAGATTATTTTTCAGATATATAAAATTAAAATGATGTGTTTAAAATGAGCAGCAGTAAAGCCTCTTCTCTAAAAAATTTTAAAAGGTGCATGTTACAATAATATATGGATATGAAAAAAAAAAATTTTATTTAAAACATTTTGGCGTTTGGAACATAAAACAAAAGTAGCGAATACTCTATCAAGGGTATCAAAAGACGTACACAATTTTAAAGGTACCATAAGGTATTTTTCATTCTTTAAGCATAACATTTTTGTTAAAATGTACATTTTTGTAGTTCAACAGCTTAGAATTTTATAAAACAAATTCATAATCAAAATCGCTGTTGTTAGTTATCGAAAAATAACCAAGATGTGATTTTTGCGTAAATGTCAGTAAACTATACAAATTGCTATTATCCATCACACTATGAATGTTTCTTTCATGCGAAAGTGTCCCTTTTTCGATTTGTATGGAACTGTCGTGTGTCGAAATACTATCAGAACACTGTCAAGCGAGCTTCTGAATGTAAACAAAGAACACCCCATCTGGTGACCGAAGCTTCGAAGCAGTGCTTCACTTCTAGTGCCGGTTGGCCACTCCTTCCTTTCTTACCTCCATGGGTGTATCAGCACAGCAATGACAAACTTTCAGGGAAGATACACTCAACGGACTGAGAAAACATGTTTATTATTCGAAGTACAACCAAACCAAAGAACAAACCACATAAAGAGACAACGAAACATTAAAGAAGGTGTTCGAAATTACGACCCGGACCGTGAAGCAGGAACCGTGCGTAATGCATCTTCCATGCGATCTTCCATTCGTGTTGCAGATCTTCCATGCGCCAGAGAAGTGAGGCCTGCATCACGATCCGGGGTCGTAATTTCGAACACCTTTTTTTAATGACAATAATTGTTTGTTTTTGTTCTTATTTGTAGGTATCTGCTGTACTAAACATAATAAAACATGTTTTATGTCGTCCTCACCGCGCCAGGAAAGCGTTTCCGACCATGCATTCTATGCCATTTTCCGTCGTCTAGCTGTATTCTATCTCTCCTGAAAGTTTGTCCTCGCTGTACTAATACACCCTGTAAATTTTGTATATGGTAGATGAGCATTGTAAAGTTAAAAGACTCTAGTAAAAAGCCATAAAAATAACAATTTCATTTTATATTGCATTCAAATATTGAAATATTCGGTATAGATAAATTTCGGTAGCACGATTTTATTTAGATTCCAGTGCGATGGAATCAGTTCAGGATCGTAAGATGAACCGTAACGGGTAGCAAACTTTTACAACAGTTGATTAATATTTGTCTTCGGCATGAAGATCATGGACCAAGAATGGGCCCCCGTGACTAAACCCCTGTGAGACCTCTTCTTTATATCCTAATTTGCAACATTATCCACTCTGGTATATCTGGAAAAATTTGATAAGATCTTTAAGCATCCCTGAAGATCCGGATTCAGCCGTGACTACCATCTCCTTTGCTAGGGAGTTTTTTTCCCAGGATAAGAAGACTTCGAATTAGAAAATCAGTATGATCTCCCCCTTCCCCTGAAATTCCATTGATGTTGATAAATGATGCTTGTTGTTAAACATTTTATGCATATTTTGATCAGTTTCATAGTCTTCATTGTCAACCTGAAAAATACATGTTTTTGTACTGCAGGAATGTTTAAAAGTATATAATTTTTATCACGGAAAAAGCTAATAAAACATGTGTACTTTTAAAACTATTAAGTTAACATGTATACTATTAAAACTATTAAAAATCTGTGCGCATCTGTTTGTGTTTGTTTGTTTGTGGCATTATCTCCTTCGGAACGGCGGGGAGTTCAGTTTCGCGAGAGGTACTTCCCCTCCCCCGGATTCCAAAAATTCGTGGGAAGCCATTTCGACCATTCTCATCTTCGTACGACTTTAATCAGCCGAAATATTAATGAAAAATTCTGAGAACGCTAATTTTCGTCCTCATTTTTTCTAGTAGCAGTAGTCTTCCGCGTTGGAGATAAAAATGCTTTATTTCGAAAAGTGTTGCCACTGCTCGCTTTCAAATCGTAGAGTTTGTTAATAAATATTTTGTAAGTTTTACAAAATATGAAATAAAAATAGCATTGCCAAACATTAAACATCTTATTATTATATAAGATCATATTCTGACGTTGAAGTAACACGTGATTGCATGTGGCTTCATTGTATGTCGAAAATGTTTCGTTAATGTCAGCATTTTAAAAAAATAGCTGCTGTTGTCAACTTTATTGTTTCAGATTAGTATAATTGACACGATATGTTATTGCGAAGAACTTATAAATTTTGCTTTGGCTGCAGGCCGCTCCTCTAACGGGCTTAACCGCTAGTATCAGTTATTAATTGTAACGAGATCGTAAGGAATTACTGCATCCAGTCGCAGGTGCTCTTGTGATGTAAATGGTAGTACGTTCAGCTAGCAGTTGGCAGATCCTTAGTTCGAATCTCGGGAAGGGCGCAGTTGTTCTTTCTCATTACTTACTTCGAAACGCTTAATGCTTTTTTTTACAGTGACACTTGAATTAAATTACGGTGGACAGTAATTAGATATGGTCAACTGCGTCGCATGCTCTTTATGTACGGAATTATCATATTCCCACTGTCCATGTTCTCGCGGTTAAATGATTGAAATTAGTAGACCTCTTCTTTGAATCCCGATGAGGATATAGTTCATTTTCTACGTTTCTTGCTTCGGGGGAAAAAAAATTAACGATCTTTAACTAGTTATTAGAGCTGCCCTGACTGGTATAGCGGTTGGTGTCGCTAGCTACCGCATCATTAGGCTTGGGTTCGAATCCCAGAGAAGGTTTGGATGTTTTAAGTGCACGGTGTCTTTGGGGCAAGGAAGCGTTTAAAATATATGGCGAGCTGAAAGTCTCCAAGTAGTTTAATGGTAGGGAATAGAGTTGGAAGACCCTATGGATATATTCTCTTGGAGTGTTTCCGTTGAAAATTTGAACAGAGCTTGGCAGAGGCCGCCTATATGCCCCTTGGCAACGAGAGAAACCTTGTAAACCTGCGTTCTTCGCTATGATAGCATTTGTGGCATATATTCTTAATTGAGGGGAAAAAGTCTGATATTTTTTTATGGAAGAGGAAGGAGCTGGTTAATTATAAAGTCCTATTAACTAAACCAGGTCCACTAATCCCGAGTGCTGTTGCATTTAATGCCGATTGAGCTGCAGGATTCTCCACTGTGTAATTCTAAGTTACCGTTGAAAGTGAAGAATCTTAAGAAGTGATAAGCGAATAATTGCTTGAGTTCGTATGACAGAAAACAACAAGATAAAAGGGTAATATAACCCTTTATTATTACAATCAAGTGTAACAGAACTTCGGCTTGGAATTGCACAATAAAGCCGACGCTTAGGCTTGAACTGAAGAAGCTAAGAATTAAACTAAACTAATCTTAACCAAAGAGATATAGCCGAAGCTATCAAAATTCTAACAGAGTTGGCCCCTTAACCCTAACTGACTGCGAAGCTATCAAGGGCCTAAAGTACGGCCGAGCGTGATAATAACTTACGAGAGAGTAGCCTAAAAAGGCGGACGCGTGCGTCCAGAATATCTGGTATCTCTCTCTCTAAGACTAGAACTTCGCGGTTATATACCGTTCTTCCTCATTAGCATTCAAACGGGCTTTAAAACTATGTTCTGGCCAGAAGTGGTAAGTTGAAGTAAGAATCGATAGGAAAGGAAGTTTAATTCAAAATTTAACTGTTAATAAAATTAACATAATCCTTACAGAGCAAGAGCACTTTCAAAAACTAGTTTCTATCTACCTGCAATCTTAATAATAATGCGCAAAGAACCTGCATTTGCCATTCATGCGTAATTAAGCAGCTTTACGGTTTACTGGCAATTCGTGCCACATTTCCGAAGCTATAAATCTATCCTACGTGATGCCGACACCCTTAGAGCAGATCGTATTCAACGAGAAAGAAGATGCAGAAAAGATTTTGGGACAAACGTTTCTTGGGAACAAAACAAAGCTCGGGTGCCAAAGAATACTATCCTCCCTCTTGCGATCAGATGATCCTCCATCGGGAGACTTGCGTTTTTCTGGCAGGTCACCAAGCTTGTCTTCCAGGTGGTTGGGGTGACTAGAACTCATTATGTTTATCCTTACAATGTTCTGCCGATCACATCATCTCTCCTCCCTCCCCGTCCCTCCCAAAAGCATTCTTCTTATTTTGCAACGTGAGGGAGTGACGTTTATTGTTATCTCGACCTATTAGTGTTATTTTCGTAAATCAAAATTGACTTTTATAGTTCTATTTCTGTTATTCAAGAAATGATTTACATTGCTTTTGAATGGATTACTCACAAGGGCGTCTGCGGAAAGGGCAAATCGGGTATAACCCCGACGACATGGAGTAAAAGATTGTTGCATGTATAGTATAAGTGTTTATGTATTAATGCATAACTGGCATTCTGTAATATAGTTGCGAACATTCCTTCGTTCAATAATTAATTCGAAATTTATTGATGTAGTCATTTATCTAAAATGCTTGCTTCTCTCACCCCGCTGAGGAAAGTTTTCTGCTGACACCCTTGATTGTTTGAATTAACTTGTTTTCATGGATGTAATCTAGAAACAAATTTGCAAATGCATACAGGGAGTTAAAGCATCAGAAGAAAAGAAACATTTACATCTTGCGAATCTCTCCCAGTGAAAAAATAAAGATTTTACACATCATCATAAGCATTTTCTGATGGATTATCTAGAAAACAGAAATGATTTAATGATTCATACTGCAAACCTCACCTCCAATGAAAAAATGATCATTTTACGGATCATAGTGAGTGTCTAGGGAACAGAAATTATTTCCTTCAATTTGTTGAAATGGTAATGTTTCTGAAAGTTGCTTCTGATAAATGCTGTTTTTTCTAATTTTCTAAAGAAACAGAAATTCTTTAATGATTCATATTGCAGACCTCTCCCAAGGAAAAAACGATCATTTTACGGGTCATAGAAAACAGCTAGAAAACGGAACTGATTTCCTTCAATTTGTTGAAATGCTGATGTTTCTGAATATTGCTTCTGATAAATGCTGTTTTTTCTAATTTTCTAAGAAAACAGAAATTCTTTAATAATTCATATTGCAAACCTCTCGCAATAAAAAAATGATCCTTTTACGAGTCGTAGTAAGCATCTAGGAAGCAAAAATTATTTCCTTCAATTTGTTGAAATGCTGATGTTTCTAAATGTTGTATTTGATAAATACTGTTTTTCCTAATTTTCCCCGTACCTGGGAAAAGCCAAAATTATAATTAAGCTCCTCATTACAGATTACAGATTTGTCTGGTTTTTTTCAGGAATAAAATTCTGGGGAAACCATTCATCAGTCAAATGGCAAAGGTGAAAACTTAATTTCCATTAGTTTAAAAAAGGGGAATTCATTAATAGCTGTATATTATACCCTATTTCTTGAAGGAGAAATTTCCTGTATAACCTTTTATGAACCGAAATGGGGAAAATGAAGAAACGGCTCTTCATCAGTTTTTAAAGTGGAAGAATTTTTTAGTTATCATTAATTTCTGTAAAGTGTCATTATCAAATTTTCCCAAAGAACACCTAAAACCTAATTATTAAATATTAATAGTTATTAACTCATATGGAATTAAATATTAATAATTATACACAAGCGTAAAAGCAAGAATGATGTGATAAATAAGCAACAAATATAAATAAAAACAGCATTTGTCATCGTTTTTTGAATTTGCTAAATATATGTTCTCATCATTCGCAGTATGAAAGACAAGAGCATATTGGAAGCTTTGGTGGTGGCTAGGCCGTCAAGACAGATTTTGTAATGGCGGATGTAGGTGACTAATAGCAGAGAGAAATACGACTTTCGCACCTTCAGTTTGTTATGTCTAGCTTTACTCTGTGGTGGATATATTTCGGGACCTTAGTTTGAAAAACGTGAAATATGACAGACACTAAGTCTGACTGCTTAGGCTGGGACATATTTCATATCGCACTGTACTTAAAAACATTGAAAGATATTTTAATCTTTCTTAGTAAGAGCAAAAATTCTCCTTCGAATATCTTTGTCATCAAATGGTATTAATGTAAGTCTTTCATATAAGTGAAGTGGCGTAAAACGAACGTAAAGCGGACAATACCTGTTTGGAGTATTATTTATATCATACTGAATATTTTTTATGCTTTCGTCATGCAGTCTCGAATGGAGACAGCAAATAAAAACACCTATGCAATAATTGCACAGGTGGTTTATTTGTAGTATCGGAAGTGGTATTTTATCCCATTCTTCTTGAAGCGCTTTCCAAAGTCCAAGTGCGGTTGTTGGTCGACGTTTGGACAATCCGTTTTTACTTCCTTGTACGAAGTAAAAAGGAAGTATTGTAATCGCGAAAAGTTTCAGGCAGCATATTTAAACGAAAATGTCCATTTTGACCGCTTTCGAACGCAATTTAACGATGTTTTTGCGTGATGTCTGTACGTAAGGACAGAATAAAAGACTCATTTCCTCCAAAAAAAAAATTATAAAACTGCTTTAAAATTAATTCTGAAGAGAATTTTTCGTGGCGTCTGTACGAACGTACGTACGTACGTATCTCGCATAATTCAAAAACGAGTAGCCTCAGAACGTTGCAATTTTGTATATAGGACTGCTATAACATGTAGATGTGCACCTCGTATTTTGGTTGCAATGGGCCGCACCAAACGTGCCTTTTTTTTATGGCGGCCATTGATTGTTTACATTTGAAACAGCAGACTAGTGGATTTGTTGCCAATCTAGAGAAACTTAGCTTCGCAACAACAAAGATAACGCCTTCATTTATTATTGAAAATTAAATCATGCTTAATCCTTTCTGGAATCTTTTCGAGGAAATAAGTGTTTAAGATTTACTTCGTAATTTTTAATATAGATATTTTGAGATTTTATGCATTTTTGCCTTCTCGCGAAGTGAGAATTGAATTAATTGAATGAAAAATACTCAATCGTCTGTGAAAAACTGTTTCTTTTTTGTTTTATTTCCTTAATTTCTTTTATACATCGTTCTAGCTTTATTATAGTATTTGAATAGAACATGTGGCAACGATTAGATAATTCTTTAAATGATATACATTTTGTGCATTCTGAGTTATAATATGAACGAAATATAATACTGTTAAGTGAATCTAGCGCCATAGTGTCGCTATGGTAAACAAATACTAGAGTGAATTTTAAAGAGTGCATTAATTCTGTTGTGGTTTATGCGCTGTCGGCGAAGTAGATTTAATTCAATCCAATAAGTTTAAAAGAAATGCAAGAAAAAATGAGTATAATTTAATATTCCGTACAAGGAAGTCATGTGGTGTACACATCAGATTTTTTAAAAGACGAAAAGCGCAAAATATCATTGTGGGTGAAGAGAAGGTATTTCACATTTGAAAATTAGGTATCAGATATGTTCCTGATAATATGTGGAGTTGATCTTAATGTTTTCCTCCACGATCTTTATTTTTAATTTGCCGTTATATGAAAAAACAGCAACAGCAAATTCCTTTGAAAAACTTTCTTCAGATTCTTTGAACCATGTTTTAAGATCTTTTTCTCCGACTTTGATGCTAATAAATGGATCTCTTTTTATTGCATTCATTAAATACACCCAAGATTCATCTATTGCGACAACATCTCCATTTTTGTCCGGACGCATGTTTCTCATAAAGAATTCTGCGGCGTGTTCTGAGTTCGGTGATTGAGAAAGACGATGCACGTTATGATTTTTCGCACTTTTAAGATTGAAATCAGCATCAACCACTTTGTTCACAGCTGATAATGAGCATTTTAGTGATCTTTTAACTGCCATTTGAATTGGCGGATTTTCTTTTAACATTAAAGATCTTACCTTTGCAACATTCGAAACATACTGTTTTTAACTTGGGTATGTATTTGGAACAATTCTACTTGAAGCCAAACTTGATTTCTTTTCCTTTATTGCCGACAATTTTATCTATCGTAGCTTTAGATATCGGAAAACCATGACTTTCACAGCGTTGTTTAATAACTAGATATGAATAATTTTCTTCGGAAAGAGCACAAACATAGCCTTCCATCCATTGTTTCTTTAAAAGCTCCATTTTGCATGAAAACAAAGCTATTAAGTAACATACGATAATTTATACTTTCCGAAGTATAGTTGCAATTGAAAAAAATTCAAAGTAAAGGATTCTTTTTTATAGCAAAGCAAATTGTTTAAAAAATGTGCGAGTAGCCTGTGTATAATGGAGCTATTTTTAAAAATAATCAAAAAGGTATGGAACCTCTTGTATCCTTTCACTATTATTGTTAACTTGAAATTACTGAAATCTGAATTTATTGCAGACGTATAAATTTATTATTTTTTAATTTTTTTGTTTTCTGTTCTTGAATTTTTAACTGTGCAATAGCATTTATAAATGTGATGGCCCGCATAGTTTATAAATGCACAAGTAAAAATCAACTAACACGATTTCGTAAAAAAATTAATTTGTTCCGTAAATTTTAACTGATTTTTCCTCTTAGAATTCTAGATTTATGTCTATCTTATGTTGATAGGAAGGGAAAAAAATATTTTTCTTTAGAGGATCGTTATTATTTTGACTAATATTATTTTACTTTGTTTTCAGTTTATTTAGTTAGTATTATTATGTTTTTTCACATGAAAGTTTCGATAAGTTTACTTAATAATTTTCCGATGATTGTATTATGGTTTTCAGAAATTATATTATGAGTTATAAATTTTTCTTTAAATTGTCGCGCTTTTATCTATAAACATTTGAGCTTAATAGAGTCATACTTTCCCCAAATTGGACCATTTTACGATGTAAAATAGCTTAATTTTTTTTTATATTATTGACCATTACCAAGATGTAATATTTAACTTCTTACTGAAATAGCAGATAAAAATGCTTAAAACCAAGACGGTTAAAATAGCAACAACAAACATTAGATCAAATTTAGCTTTCTTAACATTATCAACATTCATCGAAAGAACTATTTTAACTTCTGTAGAAAAATATAAGTTTACTGAAATACAAATTGTTATACTGGTCTTCACATCTGTTGTGACTGTTTAACTGTCTTAAAAAAGATATTTCAGATATGGTGCCTTGCTGGCTGTCCGTGCCGACGTCTCCAACCTCTATTTTGGGGCTAACCTTTTCTCCAGGTCTGTACCCTTAGGAGGGGCGTTCCCTGCCTCTATTAATAAACTGCAGAACCTCAATTGCGTTAAGTTCCTCCGATTCCCTAGTGGCTGAGCCCCAAAATACCGGAATTGTCAGCTGCAAGACGTATGAGACCTAACGGTATGGGTTACCAAACAATTGTACAGGAATTAACGATGCTTGTTAGAGCTTTTCCACAACTCTTTTTCGTCTTTACAGGTAATAGGTAAATTGGATGAGTAAAAATTGGCGCATTTTACTCATGACTGGCGTACGCCCGTTAGTTTGAAAAATTATCGGAATTTCTTTTGCTTTATGACAGATTACTGTAGTTGCTCTAAACTAATGATGTGGGTTAGTTATCTATTTCATTAAATAATATTAATTCACGTAACGTACACAGCGATCAGTTTTCCCTTTAAAAACCACAGACTTGCGCAAATTTGATATAATGCACAGCCTTGACATTACGCACATTGAAGGTTGCCATAGTTCTTTCTAGTTTTCGACAGATTAATTTTAAGTGCCACCCGATTTCATCAAGGCGCCTGCAGTGGCCGCTTTAACAAAAGAAGTTTCTTACTTACTTCCCTTGTATCCCGTTATTATTAAATTTTCTACTTATCACTTAAAATACATTTGATCGGATTATCTACATATGAAACTCATTTAGAGATGTTTATTGGCACCGCTATTCATTCATTCATTTCTTTTTTAAGATAATCGTACCGCTGTAAATAAAGTTATGTTCCCATAATTAAAAGGTGGCATAATGCTCTAAGTAATAATATTTATGCTTTGACATTGTAAGAACGAGATGTTCAGGAGAAGAAGGAACCTTATAAAAATTTGCTTTCAACCAAGCTGATATTTTCGAGAAGACCTGGAAATAATCCAAAGATAATATTGTTACGAATTTTGTATATATGTAAAATTTTAGTGAAATTAGATGTGAAATTGTAGTATAATTTTGTACAATCTAACATGAAATGCTTGAAAGATGAGATGCTCTGCCGGAAAAATAAGATTAAAGGGGCAAATCTATTTCACCTTAAAGTAAATTGGCGAGATATCGCGAAGCTCACAATGGTTTTGTCGCCAAATTTGACGCCAAAAGTCGCCAAACTTGATGACCATTTGCCGACATTTTGGTGCGGGACCTTTAATAACTGTAACTGTTTTGTAGCTGAATATCTGTAATGGATTCCTATAAGTAAATGTAACCGTATCCGGTCCTGGTATACCTTCCAATAATTTCGAAAAGTGGCAGGTACTAGAGATTTCTCGGCGGCTAGGGAAAAACTATATAAGACTGCAGAGAGCATCAGTTTAGGTGCTAGTTCAGAACGACTTCGGAGTAATGAGATATTCGTAAGAGCTTCACCTTTTAGATGCACTTTGCATTGCGTTGTGTTGAACGTTCTGAGTATTTTGGAGCGTAACTACTGATTGTGTCCTGTGACACTGAGAAGAGCTGTACGTGTACTTTTGTGAAGAAATTACAGAACTGTGAAGTGTTTCTTTGGGTCAAGCCCTTACGCACGCAACAATATTATAAAATAGCAACTCGGCTAGAACAAGGGCGTGGTTCAAAGATGATTGAACCTATTGTATTACTTCTGGACTGTCGCAAAGCACGAGTGCTATCTCCTTAAGAGAAAAGATGCCTTCGGGGAGAATCTTTCTAGGAAAACCCATTCGTATTAACATAACATAGGAAACTTCGCAAAAACTCCCATGCAGCCGGCGCGTTTACCTGGATTTGAACCTGTGTCGAACAACTCAGCGATCTTACCGCTCTACCGCTGGTAGTACGTACGCAGTGAAAGTACGTATAATCATTATTAAGTCAGTAAACGGTTAAAATGATAATCCTAAATGTTCTTAAACTGCTGCGAGCTCCGAAGTGGGAGCTCGAAAACCAACAGTTAGCAAGCTCTTCTTTAGAATAAATTATTTTTTGCGGAAAGGAATTTTAACCATTTTGTGGAATACAGTAGTTGCTAAAAAAAAACGAAATAAAAAAAAAAAATGAAGCAGGACGAAACTTTGAAAAAAAAAAAAAAAAAAAAAAAAAAAAAAAAAAAAACAATTTGCTCGAAAACGTGCCGCAAAACCTTTTGGTCATAATTTACGACATTTCGTTTTAACTTTCCATTTACCTCCAAATATGCATTCACCTTATCAGACCATTTAATGAAAAATAACACGAAAGCGGAATTTTAAGTAATATAAAATTGAATGGTATCTAATTTTCCTTTTAACCTATGTTCCCTCAAATGTTCAGTTTTCTGTTATCAGTCTTTAATCAACATTCTGATGTTACTCAAAACCATCCGTAGGTAAGACTTTTCAGCCTCTTGTGGCAACTTTTGATTTACAAAGCACGAAAAAGGCTATCATCGGACGTCCTGTCAGCAATCTATTTCTTACTTCTAGTCTCCTTTTTTTTATCACGTCAAGTTTATTTTTTAAGTCTGATGTAAGAAAACAGTAATTGTGTTTTGTAGTTCTATGCAAAGTGAGTTTATCTTAAAAAATACTTACTTTATTTTTATCCCTATCTTTTATTACAGCTTGTAATTTTCTATGCTAAAGTAATATATTAACATTTTTTTGTTTTTGAGAGTTTAAAACATTTAATTTATTTAACAATAAAACTATTTATCGCTATCGGCAACGAATTCTAGTTAAAAACCATAAGCAAATTTGCCTTGTTTTCATCTTCTGTCTTACGTGATCTGCCCTGTAGTTTCTTTAAATGAGCTTATATTACAGTCAGAACTCGATATAACAACTCTCGTTATAACGACCGCTTTTACAAAAAGTCCCCAAATGATGAGATTATATTAAACTCTGTTTTCTTTTTAAAGATTGTTCGTTATAGCGACCGTTCCATAATCAAGACTGTTACCAAATTTTCAAAATGCTGAGATTATATTTAACTCTATTATCTTTATAACGACCTCTCGTTATAGCTACCGATCCTTTAAAACGACTCGCATAAAATGGGATCACATGAAGTGTTTGGTGTACGAAGATGCCCGTTCCTTCAGCTGAAGACCTCGTCGCTCGAATATCTGTAGCTTCCATGAGGACACGTGACATGCTAGGAATCTTCCAGAACGTAATGGAATTCCATGGAGCGCCGCTCTC
Source organism: Stegodyphus dumicola (assembly GCF_044657685.1). Taxonomy (NCBI): domain Eukaryota; kingdom Metazoa; phylum Arthropoda; class Arachnida; order Araneae; family Eresidae; genus Stegodyphus; species Stegodyphus dumicola. The sequence continues at coordinate 195,888,749 of NC_140773.1, forward strand.
AGGCCTGCCAGACGACTTCTTGTCGTAATATCAAACACCTGTTGTCGTACAACCTGTCAATAAAATGTTTTCTGTCCCATTAATGTGTTGCTATTTCTGCTTTTTTTCTCTGCTTCTTTGCATCATAGCTCGCAATCTCATAGCTTCTTTGCATCATAGCTTGCGACCCTGCATCCCTATGCGATTTCGAGTAATTTCTCTACCCCCTATACACCCTGCAAGTTTGTCGGTCTGATAGCGAATCACCCTGTATACACTTAAAAAAAGTAGAAAAGTACGTTTAAAGTACAAAGAATTAACTTTGTACTTTGAATTTATATATATATGTACACATTTGGTTCTGCCGATTGCATTAAAAAAGTAAGGTGCACAACTAGATGTTACATCATTTCCATATACAGAATTTCAAAGTTTTACGGCTGCTCATTTTTCAAATATGCGAGATACAATCATGCGTGCGTACGTACATACAGACAGACATTAAAAATCCCTTTTGAATCCATTTTACAATCCGTTTTGGAAAGAAAGAGTTTAACCATACTAACACCCTTTACTGTAACCATATGAGAGACGTCACGCAAAAAAGTCATCCAAATAGACTTAGGAACGGTCAAAATGGATATTTCCGTTGAAATATGATCCCTGAAATTTTTTGCGATTACAATACTTCTACTTCGTGCGGAAGTAAAACAATTTATTTTTTAAGGACTTTTTGGCAAACCTAAAATTTTTAAGAATTATTCGGGGCCTAGAGCAGAATATGTGTTTTCGATTAGCTTTAAACATGTTATGCCAGTATACGTATGCAAAGACTAAAGCAAAGAATACGCGAAATTTTGTTTCAGGAATTATCACAGCCCTCCGTGGAGTAAGCCTCTGGTGGAGGAATTGGTATCACAGCCTTCGGCTAGCGCATATAAAGCTAGTTACCAGAAAATCCGGTAGAGACTGAAAAAATGAAAATAAAAATATGATATGATAAAGTTTCTATGAAACAAACTTTTATTTAGAACTCATAAAGTCATAAATGAACTAAAAGGAGAAAAATAATTTATCGTATAGTTTATTGGGAACAAGAGACTAAATAATTCTTTTTACAAAATTTATCTTCAATTTTATATCACGAATAATAAAAGCATGGGTGCCTAAATAACGAAATTTGTTAATCAAATTGTACTGTGACGATACAGCTACTAGCACCCCCCGCGGGCACAGGTGCTGAATTATAACTTCCTGTTTTGTTCGCGGACGAAATGGACCATACCTGCAAAAAGCAGGACTGCAGATAAACCCCCCTGGGAGTTTCCGGACACAAGGAACTAATTATGTTTCTCTTCGCAGATAACAAAACGAGTGAAATCTTTGTGTAAGAGTTCTTCATGTGATTTTGAGGTGACAGGACGCATCTTTTACGTTCTAAACCACGTCAGTGGTTTCGGTCGAACAATAGTTTTTTTATGCTGTAACTACAGTAAAAAGGACGCTTTTTGGTGTCTAATCTGCGTTAGCGGATATTGTATGATTTAGAGCTGTAATAATCAGTTTATTTTTATGTTTTAATCAAGAAATCTATTTTAGTTTATCAAATAAATAATTTAAAAGACAACCTGTCTTTCTTTCACCCGACACGGGTGTCCTGACGTTACAGTAATGTCAAAAATATAGGCCATTATCTTTAGTAACTTATCAGGGACGTCCCACACTTTTATTGCTCATGATATATAATTGTATATGAATTTCATAAAGAGGGTTATTTAATCTCTTGTTTTTACTCTTTTATAAAGAGAATTATTTAATCCTCTTGTAGAACTGTATGATAAATTATTTCCACTCTCTTAATGCTTTAATTAATTCGTAAGTTTTAAATAACAGCTTATTTATAGAACCATATTTTGCATACATTTTTAATTCTAATTTGCGTATTTATTTTGTCTTTAATTGCTGAAGTAATTATCACGTGGTACACGAAATGATCTTCTTCTAAAGTACTTTGAATAAACGGAATTCTGTTGTATGTTATCAACCAATAGAATCAGTTCTTACTACTGTCAAAATTCTACCATAATTTAAATGATGTATTTTTTTTTTCAGGAATCTAGGTCTCCAGGGAATTGATGTTTTAAGAAATCCACAAGCCTATCTCTTAGGAGCTCAACCCCTCTGCAGCCGATTAAGTGGCTTGTCCAGGGGTCAGACCAAACTGTGTTATTTGTACCAAGACCACATGGCTCACGTTGCTAGAGGTGCTAGACTGGGAATCACCGAGTGTCAGTGGCAGTTCAGGACCAGGAGGTGGAACTGTTCGACTGTAGATGATTCCAGCGTCTTTGGCCCAGTACTTAATATTGGTAAGTTTTGCTTTCCTTTGCATGAGGCATTTTAATTGTTCCTCAGACGAATCTTAAGCTTGTCTAGATTGTAAAGTGTATGTTAAAAGATCTTCATAAATACATCAGTACTCATGATTATTAAAAATCCCTTCCTCTTGGTTATTGTTCATAACCAGGCTTTAATGATCAATAACTAGATTATCTATCGTTGAATATAGTGTGCCTTCATAATAAAGCATAGAAACGCACATTTCTCATCCCTTTATTATGTAAAATAATTTACATATAAAATTTTGTAATAAGAATAATATGTAAATTAATTTAGGATAAGGTTGCGCAAGACATACCACCGTTTAATTCGACCTTTAAAACAATAGGTGTAACAGAAATAGATTTCGAGTTTCGCAAGAAGAGGTCCTCAACTGCGTCTCTTCCAGCAAAACGAGTTACCAACTAGTTAACCATACTGTTTCACATCGTGTTCTTCTTTCTGTAATATTTGTGAAGAAGACCGCGAAGAAAATATGATTCAGTGCCTAAAATGCAAAGGTTAGGTACATTACTTAGTGCTGAAGTTGATAAGAAAATGAAAAAAATATCTTTGTGATCATTGTTGCAATTAATTGTATAAATAAATTAGTTGAGAAAAAGAAAGTTTTATTATAATTGTGCAATTCTAAACGTAGATTCAATTTTACATGACTTAAACTATTGATGGTACGACTTAGAATACTGGTTTTCTAAGTCGTATTAAGTTCGTATTCATTAATTTTATTAATTTTATCCAAGAGAGAAGACTGTATGGAATTTTTATAATAAATATTAGCAACTACAGCACAAGATATTATTTACCACACATAATTTATATTTTTTCATAGATCCTAGGATTTACACCTTTTTTTAGGAGGTACCACTTGCGCAATGAAGAATAATATTTTTTTATTCTTTAGGAATAATGAATCATTTTAGAGTATAGAGACATTAGGATTTTATGGAAGCAGGGTAGATGAAAAATTAGCAACGCCTTCGCCGGGAATCGAACCGCGGACCTCTGGAATACGCGCCCAGCGTGCAGACCACCACACCACGAAGGCATGCCAAGAAGGCGGGAGAAATACTTCATAAGGGTTTCTTAACAGCTTTAAGATATTTTTATGAAATGCGATTTTCGAACGGAAGCATTTAAATGCGAATTTTCTGGAATAATTTAACTGACGTTCAAAATGTAAAATTTGCTATAATGTGTTTTCATGCGAATAGATAGAATTCCGAAGACGTAATTGAAAATGAAATTTTACAAATTAATTAGAAGGTAAGTCTTAATTACTAAAAGGCTGATTGAGTGGGATATTGTAAATTTGTGCAGGAGCTATTCAAACAGGAAAAATGCCTCAGAAAAATAAATACCATATATTCCGGTGTATAACGCGCACTTTTACTACCCCCCCCCCAAAAAATCGAAATTTGCGGGCGCGCGTTATATGCTGGATATAAAAATAATAGATTTAGAAACAAGGAAAAGATGAGTATACAAAAATTTTATTTCTACATATACCTAAATGTTGTTACTGGCGATTTTCTAGGACCCAATTTGCAACACTTTCTTTTAGTTTTTAGATTTTTTATCTTTAGGATAAGCCATTTTTTTATTCCTTTCCGCAAAGCACATTTTTTAGAGTATTAATTATTGTGATATGAATTTGCTTCCACTCACGTATGGAACTTTCACCAATACCAAACATCCTTGCTATACAGTACGATTTCCCTTTTCTTCCGCAAATTGCCATTATTATTGACTTTGTATATGAAACAAGCACTATGTTTCGTTTGGCAGGAGACATATTTACTATTAAAAGGAATACTGGATCAACTGTAATTCCATCTAAAGCAAATGCAATTTACTAAAACCTTCGATGTTCATTTCAAATTCATACCTTCAAATGACTACAGATAGAGAAAACATCTGATTCCTAATTTCGCGAATTCTTTCAGGTCGGAAGTACATTCATATCCAAAATTATTTCTCCCTTTTTTCGGAATCCTTGGTTTGGTTAATTACGGCAATGCATCGAGGGTTACTTTCCTAAGGGAAGGTATGCCTTCGTGAAGAACTTTCTAAAGAAGACTGACTCGTATACACGTTACACGTAAGGAGAAAACCACGAAAACGCCCATGCAGCCAGGCTGTTCGCGGGATTCGAACCTCGGACCGAACAACGGTCTGTCTATCATAAGAAAAGCTGTCGCCAGTTAGTCTGCAGCTGTCTGTTGCCGTAGAACGAGCCTTGATCTCTTTTCCGTTGGGGTGTCTTGAAGACGAATGATAAACTTTTTCCCCTCAGCCAATAGTCGCCAAAAACAAAATAACAATAAAGCAACCCTTGGTTCGCCCCTATTTGAAATATACTAGCCCTGTTGCTATAGCGACCGCCACCCATCAGACACTGCGGTTGGAGCTGTTCTTCTCATAGAAATGACATTACCGCTCGGTCGCTGATGAGCCCTCGGAATCCTAGAATAACCTTCTTGTGAACATCTGCATTGATTAAAACCCACCCTATTTTCAGAATTGTTTACTCGAGCACCACACACACACACACACACACACACACACATACATATATATATATATATATACATATATATATATATATATATATATATTATTGCTATATATATTATATTATTGCTATATATATATATTATTGCTATATATATATATATATATATATATATATATTATTGCTTGTCAATTCAGTAGTGAATGTTCGAGAGCCTGCGAAAATTCTTCAACAACTTCAGAAGATAACTGCACATGTATCTTTCAGGTTTCTTCGTAATGAAAAGGGGTCGAGTTATACGACGAATATACCTAAAAATTTAAAACTATGATTTGAAATTACCAGTGCGCATTATATACCGGAATATACGGTATATTAAATTAAAACATGCAGTTCAGAAGAGGCGTAGAGTTTTTCCCAAATATTTATTAAAACCTTTTGCTACAATGGTTGTCACATTTAAAAGCATCTACTCATTCCAAGGAAGCTATTTTTTAGCATCGGTTACATATGTGTCTAGTTCGAAAACAATGTGAACTTTTCACAATGCAGTGGCATAGAATGTAAGAAAGGTATACTTCGAATTATATTTCAATTTGATTCGACCAGACTTTTTTTATTAGAAAATAGGAAAACGAGATAAGGTATAGGTGGAAAGGAAGGAAATTATTTTGCTGGTTCGGATACTAACAACTGCTAATATAATTCACAAGGGGAGTGACTGATTATCTGACTGATGCAAGAAACCGCCAATCCACATGTTGCAAGTTATTGGCACATGGCAATTTTTTGCTTTCCTGTCATGCAGTAGCATACTTAAGGATAATAAAAGTTACACTAAAACTTTTCAAAAAGTGGTTGAGAGAAGAAACCTGCAGTCTGACAATTTCAGGTATTCTAAAAATATAAGCAAGACGTATGGCACATGAAATGTGTTGTAATTTATTTCATTAGTTGCATTGCTTAAAAAAAAGTTTAATTTAAATTATTGAAAAGTTTGCTCATTGTATTTAAAGCTCGTTTTATAATCAATAATAGCTCGATTATATTCGAAAGATAAATTAAAAATCTTATATTTTTTCGAATGGCAATATTCTGAGTATTGCTTACGCGCGCGAGTGCGTGGAAAATAAATTTAAGTTCTTACGCTCCGCAGAGTGACAATGCATTGCTTTTAAATCGCTCGCTCACCACTTTTTAATTCGTAACATGCTGATTAAATTTAAAAAATATATTAAAGATTTTACTTTTTGCTGAATAGCAACATTACGAGAATATGCTATGCACGGGAAGAGTGCTTGGATGAAATTCTTATGTTTCTCTCTGGGGCAATATTTGTTTTTAGATTTTTTATCTTTTCTTTGTACATTCAGTTTTCAAGGCATTAATGCATCTACAGATTTTATTTTCTAGATGAAAACGATACACTCCTTTTGAGGAATTAAAAATAAAATAAACTTCTGTGCTCTCAGTCAGACAAAAGGGATCGCACTAATGTGTGAGGTAAAGAGTTAAATATTTTTAACGAAGGGTAAATTTCAAAGCTTACCGAAACAAAGCAAAAAATAAATTTAAAATTCTAAATTTACGACAAAAGAAGAGATTTTGATTTCCCTACTATAAAACTCATTCATTGAGACTCATATATCTCCAAAAGAGTAATACTTAATAACATACATACTCAACTCCTCAGATTCAAACATAATCTGCAACAATGTGGAATCCTTACAAGAAGAAATAACTAACGTGGCCAAAATTCTCTTAGGGAATAAAACGCCTTTATTCAAAATTTCTATATCTTTCAAGAAAGCTGGTATTAACTACCTTTTTAAAATTTCTCATCTAAAAGGAAATGATAATTATTACTTAAACTTTAATCGGAGGTAATAGTTGGATGACTAAGAAATTTAATGTAAATACGCGTAAAGATCTTTCTTTCCCTTATAATTATTATTTTAAATATTTTTTCAATTTAAATAAACCGGCAAATGTTTTGCTTGTACTAAAAAAAATCGGGTTTCTAGTTTCAAAGACGTACTGCACTCCGATTACGTGAAGACTTATCTTTTATAACATGTATTTTTCCTTTCTCCTCAACTTTAAGCCAGTTTTTTTCGCTTTTGAAGATTTTACAGAGGACAGTTTCTTTCAAAAAGTTTCTTTCGCAGCCATATTGGAGTTGAGAATTCACTCTCCTCTTCGGTAATAATTTTTAGAGACCTCACCCAACGCTTTGCACCCCCACACGCTAAGTTTAACAGGATAGGACATTTTGAACACATGTTAAAATACTTTGTTCTGCTATAGGACACTTTAAAACTTTTCGTATATTTTTTCCAAGAAAAAGAAAAATTAAGATTTTGCTTCTCCAGAGTATCATTAGATTCAACTTTCTTTTGCAAGGAACACAGTTTGGAAGAAAATAGTCGTCTTTAGAATTCAGTAAGTTTAAGTTTCCTTTAATTTTAGTTTCAAATAGGGTTTCAGTTTTTATCTGTTTAAGGCTAAGATTAGATTTTATAATATTTACAGAAATCTCTTCTGAAAAGTTTCTCGTTTTCTTGGTATTAAAAGTTTAAGATTGCATAATCGAGGACCACTGAATTTTTTTTAGTGTTGCTTAAATGACAATTTGATTTAAAGTATATTTGGTTTGCTCTTTAATTTGTAATTACTTTTGAATCCGGATTTACATATAACGTTATTTGACCGATTTGTTTGTTTGAGTAGTCAGTTTGCATAGTGTAAAGTTTTATTCTTTATTCTTCCATCCATGTGTTTCGAATGCGTGTAGGGAAAATTCTGAATACATTTCAGATTCGACTTTTCGGTTCTAAATGAATTTTAATGTCTGAAATGAAAATTTGATTGAATCTTTTTTCAGTTTTATTTTCATCTCAAATATACCAGAAGAACGAAACATGTATTCGAAACATATTAATCGACTTTTATGAAACTTTAATTCATTTTCGCCTGATGAGTTCTGAATTAGAGTTTCAGTAACAGGACATTAATTTCTATATTTTTATAATTTCGTATATTTTCTTTCTTTTTCGCATTTTTATTTTTCGAGTTTGTTCTACTGATGAATTCTTATTTGAATTTTGATATGTTTAGATACAACGTTAAACCTCTTATCAACGATTGCAATTATTAATATTGTTGAGGAATTGTCTTGTTTTGATTACAATTTAATTTTAAGTTTAGATGAAGTGATTTTAAGTTCAATAGAAACTTGTGTTAAAAAATAAATTGTAGTAAAATAATTCACCCTACTAATTAAAATAAATTATATTATAATAATTCATCCTACGAATGAAGTTAAAATACTTTTTAATTTTTCTTGATAATAATTGAAGAAAATGAAAAGAATGAAATACAATTTTCATCCCGCAGATTTGTCAGAAATCCATCAGATTCCCTCGTACTTGTTCTCGTTGCGTAATTGCAGCATATCTATGACTGGTATCCTACATATACTGCAATGCACGTATTGTAGTATATATATAATCTGCAACAATGCAGATTCTCGGTTATACCAAATATGTTATACCAAATCTCGGTAGATATGTTATACTAAATCTCGGTAGATTTGGTATAACATAATCATAATAAAAAATAATCAAAAATGGCTATAACATAATAAAAAATTGGAAGAAGAATTTTTAGAATCCTGAGCCTTGTCTGCAAAAATTTAAATAATCAAAATAATGAAATGAATATACCTCCTATTAATAGTGTAAATTTAGCCAAAAATTAAGAATTTCAATGTGTAGCCAACGATTACAAGAAACCAACTATGCAATTTAAGTACCAATTCCAAAAATGTCAAAAGAATAAATAAATAAAAAAAATTTAAAAAGAAAAATTAATAAAATTTATATGAAGAAGTGAAGAATGGAAGGAAATAGTTAAAAGAAAATTGCCTGTTAAAAAATAGCTAGTAGTCGTAGTAGTGAAACAAATGCAATATTAATGCAAAATAAATTAAACGTTTAGAAAAATAATGAACAATTGAAAAGTGAGTTAGGCAATGCCAATTCATGAGGAAGAATTAGCTTATATATATGAGCATATATCAATATATCAATCCTCAGAATATTGCCTTTCGAAAAAATGTAGAATCTTTAGGTAATCAAGAATATCTTGTTGCGTAGGTGTTCAGCATATCCAGAAACTAACTGAAAGTTCCATGGTTCGAATCCTGGTAAAAGTGCAGTTTCTCACATTTCTGTCCTCCCAAATCCCAAACGCCTCTGCAAAGGCGCCTGAACTAAAATATGGCGAACGCTAATTTGCCACCACTTAGATTTGGTCTACTGGGCTTTCACAGCTCTCTTTGCGTGCTCTGGTGGAGTAACTGGTTAGTAAATACAGCTAGCAACCAGAAGATCCATAGTTCGTTTTCCGGTGGCGGGCAAAATTGATTTTTTTTTCTGTTTTTTGAAAATGAAACGTCTAATAGAGTCTACATTGAGTAGTCATTAATGCATTTTTTTCTTTAAATTTATTTTATTAACTTCTGTTATTTAAACAAATTTAAAGTTAAAAATAGTTTTAAAACGACATTTAAAATAAAGCTGAAATAAAAATCTAGCTTTGAAAATGGAATTTTGGGTTTAAAAAAAAACATAAGTGATTCACGATTACGAATTAAAAATTTCAAATTTATCAACTATATATGAACATGTACTTGACATTTCACATTTTCACAAAGATTTCTTTTTTTGAGGAAAAGTATTTATGTAACCTATTTCATTAATAAGTATCGCTTTAAGGTTTTATTTGATTACAAACTGTTTTCAAGATAACTAACGATTTTAGCTAGCTAACCGAGTTTATTTAATTAGTTAATATTATTTTTCTTTGTAGAGACATTAGGTAATTTTTTTAGGAAGGAGAAGTGAAAAATGAGCAACGCCTTTTTCACTTCTCCTTCTTCAAAAATTCGATTCCGTGCCGGGAATTGAACCACTGACCTCTGAAATACGTATCGAGCATGCAGACCACTACACCGTGAAGGCACGCTAAGAAGACGAGAGAAATATCTTATAAGCCTGATTGAATTGGTTCATTATACGAGGATATCTGCTCAAGAGATCATCGTCTGAGTAAAACTAGCTTAAATTAATGTTACACATAGGAAAACCGTAAATACACACATGCATTTAGACAAAATTCGAACTGCCATTCTTCAGCGTATGAATCCCATAAATAGCCAAACGGTTGAAGACTGCTAAATAGTGACAGTTAGTTATGGATTTGAATCCAGGAGAATTTGACTGGCTTTATGGTTGCTTTTCTTCATATGTAATATGAATACTAGCCAGTTTGTTTTTAGTTTCCTCCTCCAAGGCATCTGTTCCCTTAGGCAGATAGCCCTCGCGTGCTTTGCCGTATTTAAATAACCAATCTTCATCTCACGAGAGGTTCTCAAGAGGAAAATTTTATGTTGGTTTGGTTTATTTGATAATAGCAAAATACGCAAAGGTTTGAGGAGAGATGCCTTTGTGGAGGACTTTCTAAAGGAAACTGGCTTGTATCCTTATTATACACGGAGAAAACTACGAAAATGCCCACGTAGCCAACCCGTTGGCCTGAAATGGAACCCAAGTCAAACTACCAGTGTTTAGCCATCGCTGGACCACTGTTCAGCCTAGGAGCATGGGCAAAATGAGGTGTTTGCCCTTTCTGGAAATATTACAAAAATGTTTCTGTATTGATTGAATGTGTGGCGCACATATAGCGTATGTGTCTTTTTATTTATGCAGTACTGTATTGTATAATCTACTCGCGAGTGCCCTTAATGAAATAATTAAAAAAAATACTGATGTATTTGTCTCCATTCTCTGCCCCTCCACCTCTGGACGATTTTTTACAGACGCCTACGGTTCAGCGACCTTATCCGCATGGTCACCGACATGGGCATGACCATTGATGTGCCACTTAAATTAATGTGCATGTAAATTCTCAAATGGCGAATCATTTTAAGAACTTAACGAGGAGATTATCGTTTCTCCTTCGCGTTCGTTATATTCAAAGTATAAATTTATTTGACAAAGTAAGTGGTACGAATAAATAGCTTTCGGCAGTGTTATTAAGTAAGTTAATTATGTTAAGTTATGTAGTTATTATGTTACGTGTGTATATGTTATGTAAATTAAGAGCTATTTTTTACTGAGATATTTCAAGCAACCTTGCTACGACGAAACTGAAACGAAGTCGTTATGCGAATCTGTTTCAAGAAAAATTTTTGCTATTATTGTTCTCAAGATTCAAACCTTAATTGCCAGAAAGGGAAAAAAAAAAGAAAAATATTACATTTAATTTTCAAGGAACCACTCAGCATCCTTGGCGTTAAGTGGTGCATCTGCCGGGCCTTTAAAATGAAGTCCTGACCTCAGGAAGTGGTGTAATCACCATAAAAGTGTTACGACAGCAAATAAATGGATAACACTCCACACTCCATTTCGGTTAAGGGTAAAAAAGAAAACCGTAAATTAGTTTTACGAGTCTGGCAATATCGTAAAAGTAATTACAAGTAGGATCTTACCAGCTCGAGTACCGTAAATTAAAAAGAATCCAACAAGAAAACACTCTTTCTTGTGAATGATTGTTTATATCATTCATTGAAAATTTTTCGTAGAAGTAGAATGTTGTTTGTTAAAGGAATCTACGTCAAAAGTATTTTATGACAGTAAGGCTTCAAAAAGCAGCTCTCGGTATTTTAGTTTTAGAAAGTTCTATGTAATCTTGGCGTGTTTAAACACAAGCAGTCGCCATAAAGCCTGCCATTATGGTTATAAAAGGATCATTTTTCGGATATCAGAAGTCGCTCTTTTGCTTCAAACAATTCTCTTACGTTAAATAAGCTGGGGAATAGAGCGATTTTTGAAAATTCGACAAAAGATGATAAACTGCGTTAAAAGTGTTTATATAAACTTCATTTTAAAAGTAGTTTTATCTCTCCATTCCATGATGCAAAGGTTTAATTTTTTTAAACTAATATACATGCCAAAAATCGTTTCAATTGTACATATAAAAAAAAAAAAAAAGCTTCGATTTTAAATTACGACCGAAGGGGCGTTTTTTTAACGTTTTGTGCGTTACCTTTATTTATTAAATATCGTGTTCTTTGGGCCTAAACCATAAAATTTAGTTCAACAGCAATGTCGCAAATAATTTTAAAATGAGCGTATCTTTAGAATTTCCGATACACAGTTCCGCGCGCTGGAGATAAAAAAGTTTTTTTTTCCCCGTAGAGTGTTGCCATGGCTCGCTTTGATATCCTTGAGAAAATATGAAATCGATAATAAAACAAATTCCAAATTTAAAATTGGGTCTTCCACATGCCCATATTCGTAGGAGGATGACGTCATTTAAAATTCGATGGCTCTAGATACCGTTGTTTTATCACAATGCGAGAAATATCCATACATTGATGCAGATTTTTCATTATTTAATTTCTTCAAATATAATGCAGGATTCTAACATTGGGTGGCAACAATTTGAAAAGTGAAACGGACATTTATAGTGAACCAACGGAAAATAGCAAAACGAAAACAATAGTCCTCCAGGGACAAAGTATCTTTGGATTAAAATGTTATAAAATAAAAAAAAAATTCTGAAAAATTTTAGATTTAACTGTCGCCCAAAAGTGTTTGTTAAGGTTTTTTATGCTCTCGCTAAGCTCGTAGGCTACCAGTCTGTTGCTGCACTCACTCACACAAGCTTTATTATTAAGCACCATTTTCTTCGGAATTACACCATATACGATACAACAGCAAAATTACAAAAATTTTAACAAGAATACACTTAGAATTCCCAATACAGCGTTAAAAGCGTTGAAATATGTGTTTCTTTTCTCTCTCTCTCTCTCTCTCTTTTTTTTTTTTTTTTTCAGTCTTTTTCAGTTCATCACATCAATGCTCAGTTTTCTTACTAAGGTAGCTTTAGAAAACTTTTTTATCTTTTTTTATTAACCTTTTTTACATTTACTTTATTTATTAAGTTCTTGGCGCTCACAGATTTTTTTTTTATTCTTATATGTTGGCAAATTCTTCATTTTTTGCTTTAAATGTGATTGATTGTTTTTATGTCCAGGCTAAGGTTTTATGCCTTTAATTAATCTGCATGCAATAGATGTAGAATTATCAACAATTTAAAAGTTATGGGCGCTGGCTTAAGAAAGCTTCCATTTGTTTACATTTGAATCTTGGTAGAATAGTGAATTATATCAGCTGGTTCACCAACTTCAGTGTTTTTTTACCCCGTGGTACCAAACCTTAATTTTGTGCACCGAAAATTTTGCCTTTCTGCCCTCTGGCCGAATTGCACGTAGAAATTGTAATTTTAATTGTGGGATAAAATGCTTTTAACTGTTACCTATTGTTTTAGTTGTTTCTGTGTTTTACAATTTTTGATGAAGATGTTTTGAGTTTTTATGCATATTTACCTTACCGTGAAGTGAGAACTGAATTGACTGAATGAGAATTATATCTCTAATGAAATAAGTTCAAATGTAGTGCAGCAAAAAGTGTGTATAGAAATGTGTATAATAAGAAACTTAATTTAATACCAACAGTACAAGAAAGTCACGTGGTGTCCACGTCAGGTTTTTTTTTTTTTTTAACCTTATTATTATCTTAAGCTTATTCTGTAGCTTGCAAAACTCAAAAGTAGTTGCAAAAGAGGTAATCTTGAAATAAGCAAATATCTTATTTCTGTAGTGTGCATAGTAATCGAGAAATGCTTCAATTAAATGTTGTTGAACTATTTTACTTTTGCCTGGGCATGAATCCCGCGTACTGCCCCTTCTGTACAAAATGTTTTATTGTAAAGTTCGATGTTTATGTTTTTAATGTACAACAAACTTAAACTATCTAGCCCTCTTAAAACGCTATATTATATTTACTGGCCTGGAAAACAATTTAATTAGAGATCAAAACCCATATTTAATTTTATTTAGCTCTTAACCCAAGTTAAATTTACATGACTGTAAAAAAGCATCGAATGGCAAAAATAACTTTACGTTTTAAACTGCTTGTCAACGACATTCTTCAGCTGTCCTAAAAACTCAAGTCCAAAGGGCAAAGAAAAAAAAAATGCCCATGTCTCAGCCGAGTCTCCGTCTGTAGGCAGGTAAGAAAAAGACATCACAATAAATAACAAAAATAAAAAAAAAAAAAAAAAAAAAAAGAAAGTTACGCTTCCAAAAGGAATAAGAAAGCAATAAGTGGATGACTACCTGTATAAGGGAAGAATTCCCGACTGATTTCAGAGAGCTCTTCCCGTTCATTCACCATCTTCAGTTCTGTGAGAGACGAGCTTATGATCCGGAAAAGAGTGAATTTTCCATCCAGGCCATCTAATTACCGGGCCCTTTTGAAAGGGAATATTGGCTCTGGGGGAGGGGGTGGTATAAAGGTTAAGCGGGTGTGAAGTGGCAGGGAAGAACAAGATTGTGGAAATCATCATTTATCACCTACCCAGTGGATCCTGCAAAAGAGATCATTAGTGATCATTAGGGGTCTCTAATGGGCCTGCGAAGACAGGCTGACGTATGGGTCTCGTGACAAAATTACAGGCCTTAACCCTACGCTACTTCTGCCCGTCAGCACGTGGCTTTCCCGCCAGTTTTTTTTTTTTTTTTTTAAATTCCCCTTCCACAATCTTCTTCACTTTCGTTCATATTTGGAAGGTTGTTATTTTTAGAGCAGGAGACGTCAATCTTTTCTCACTTTTCTGTGATTTCATTTTTTTTTTTTTTTTTTTTTTTTCTCTGCAAATTGGATCAGAGGTAAGGATCTTCTGAAAATCTGAGAGGTGTCTTTTATTTACCTAAAGTAACAGAAGTCGTGTTTATCGAGTTCATGGCTCAAAACATCTATAATTAAATTTTATTAAACTTACTATTGGTATAATGCACTGAATAGTCAAGAAGACATTTCATGTTATTATTAGCTGTCTCTAATTTAAAAAGTATTTAAATAATTTAATGGCTTTTAGCAAACATGAATGGTACTGAGAATCTATCAATGCCTGGTGTTTTTTAAAATGAACAATATTTTTTTTAAAAAAAGTCTAACTGTTATCGCTATTTTAACTGATTAAGTACTATCCCAAGTATAACATTTTTACATGCAAACTATTAACTATGGTGCAATTCATATTGTAGAGACTATACAAACTATTAACTATATGTAATTCATATTCATTCATTCTGAGGCCTCTACAATAGAGATTGCTTCCATTCCTATTGTAGAGGACTCAGGTTTCTCGAAATAGGAACCATGAAACAAGTTATCGGAATCCGAATGTTGGACCTACCGACTGTTAGTTGGACGTGTTTCCATTTACATCTCTTGCGATAGGGGAGGGATAATATACCTTACATTCTCCCTCTACCCCACTTGACGACTGGGGTAGAGGGAGAATGTAAGGTATATTATCCCTCCCCTATCGCAAGAGATGTAAATGGAAACACGTCCAACTAACAGTCGGTAGGTCCAACATTCGGATTCCGATAACTTGTTTCATGGTTCCTATTTCGAGAAACCTGAAAAAGTGAAAAGGGGACGCAATTGCCAAATCCTGGTGATGACAAATTATCATCCATCACATTTTAGTTCGGGCGCCAATGTAGAGTCAGTAAATTTTCATAAAAATGCTGAATTTTCTAAAAAGATTTACTGAATTTCTAAAATAAGCAATTAAAACATCACTGGTAAAAAAAATTAAAACGGTGAAAATGCTGATAAAATCAAAAAAAAAAAAAAAAAAAAAAAAGGGGGAAGGAATAAAGAAGTAGAAACACTTTTAACACTCACAGATTGGAAGATTTAACACTCACAGAGTTGCACATTGAATCCTTCTCTAATTAGATTGCAATAAAATTTCTACTAATTTCGATACCGATCCCACATAGGGCAAGAGAAAGTTTTATATATATATATTTATATTAGCCCAGAAGAATATTAGCCCGAATGGGCTTTTAGTCTCAAAACAGGATTTTGCACGTTCTACTAAAAACGGCGAATCACTTTTTAAATTGTTGCCAGCAAACACTATTCCCCTATAATATCTTTAAAGAAATTAAATAATGAAGAATATATCGTCGCGTTATGAAAAAAACGACAGTAACTAGAAGCATTAAATTTTGAAGAACGTTGTCCTCCACCCGAACATGTGCTCTGGAAGCCCGAATTATGAATTTCGAATATTTTATAAAACTTGAATTATTTTTTTGATTAACAAATTCAACGATTTGAAAGTGAGCAAGTGCAACACCGTACGGAAAGAAGCATTTTTATCCCCAACGCGCAAGATCATCGATCGGAAATTCTAAAGATATGCTGTTTTTAAATATTTTGTGATACTGCTGTTGATTTGAAGTTTATGAAACGTAAATGAACGTGATATCTAATAAATAAAGTCAACACACGAAACATTAAGAATAAGAAGACGCGAAATTCTTTTGTAAGCCACCTTAACTAAGAAAACATTGATATGATGAACTGGAAAAAAAAAAAAAAAAAAAACTAAAGAAAAAAAAAAAAAAAAAAAAAAAAGAAAGAAAGAAAGAAAACATACGCTAGCACTTGACACTGCACCGGAAATTCTAAAAATAAGCTGCTTTTAAGATTTTTGTAATTTTTTTGGTATATGGTGTGAGAGAGAAGAGAAAAGCGCTTAACAACAAAGCTAGAAGTAATGAGTACAACGACAGATTGGCAGACTACGAGCTTAGTTAGAGCGTAAAAAACCTTAACAAATTCTTTTGGGTGACCATTAAAATCTGAACTCTTTCAGATTTTTTTTTTTTTTTAAAATTTTATCGGTCTTTTAATCGACAGAATTCTCAAAATATGCCCCAAATCAAGGTTGCTTTTTTTGGCCCAATATTTAGTTGCTAATTTTCGGATTAAAACTGCAATTTATCTCTATTATTAAACAATGAAGAATATATGTGCTAACATGCATACCTCCCCCCCCCCGTAGATACGTACATAGGTATATGTATATATTTGTTTCTCGCAATGTGGAATAAATGACGTCCAAACCACCAAAGTTTGAAACATATCTAGCCCTCCACATATGCAAACGGAAGCCCCAGTTTTAAATTTCGAGGTAGTATTTTTTTTTTAAATTAAATTTATGTTTCGTGCTATCTTGATGAAGTTTAGATCTAACAAACTGAGCGAATTAAAAGCAATGCAATGCCTCTCGACAAAGTGTAAGATATTTCTGTTTCATGAATATCCAAAAAACCGAGCTATTTAAAACAAATATGTTGCTATTACGTGAAATGAAACATGCTGATCTTCCATGCGTCAATGTTTACGATTAACAAAGTAAGCGATTTAAAGGCAATAAATGCATTTCTTTATCTCTACCAGGACCCGTGAAATGACACTAACCGAGCTCAGTAAAATCATTATATCTTTTTCCTTTGTCTTTCTTTGTTTACCATTTTAGATGGTTTTATCCCCTAAGCGGCTAGGTTCATAAAATTCAAAAGGAATTTACAAAGTTCAATCAGATTCCAGTTACCTCTGATGTTCAAAAGAATCCTTACTGTGTAGTCTATTTTATTTCAGTAATTATGTTGATCACATTGCTATCTATGTAAAATTAACTGATTTATTCTGAGGATTCTTTGTTTCGTTTCAGGTAGTCGAGAAGCGGCCTTCGCTCACGCGGTAGCGGCGGCTGGGGTGGTTCACACCGTGTCGCGAGGTTGTCGCGACGGCCAGTTGTCCAACTGCGGATGCAGTCGAGCCATGCGTCCCCAGAACCTGCACCGCGACTGGATCTGGGGAGGTTGCGGAGACAACATCGAGTATGGATATCGATTCACGGAAGGTTTCGTCGATGTGCGAGAACGGGAGATCAACCACCCCCGTGGGTCCAAAGAACAGGGCAGGAAGCTCATGAACCTCCACAACAACGAAGCAGGGAGAAGGGTAGGTGTGCTTCTTCTTTTTCTTTTTTCTTTCTTTCTTTTTTTTAAATGTCTAGTACCACAATAGGTACTCCGATTCTCTGGGGGAAAGGATGGGAGATTGAATGAAAAAAATATTTTTGGTAATACATAATACAGGGTGTTTACGAATGATAATTTTTGCGTGACACTAAATAAGAATAATATTTATATCATAAGGGAAAAAATTCAGTGCATGCGATCTCCATAATGGACAACTTGCAAATTCTAAAACAAAGCACATAATATAGAAACTACAGAAATCTCAGAAATATTTTTAACCCCAGAAGGGCTATTATTCTCGATCCTTACTTTTGCGTTGAATCACTTTTGCTGTGTATCAGTTTTCAAGTCAAAAATTAATCATACGCATAGGAGTTGGCCACCCTGTGCTACAAGAATGCCTAAAAGAATCGATAATGTTGTAAATTGCTGTAAATATTTACATGCTGTCAATAACGCATATAATACACATAACGTTTATAACTTATCCTCACTTTTGCGGTGTATTACGTTTATATATATATATGTCATAAGTCATAATAAGAGCAAAGGAAAAGAAAGAACACTGTAGATGCGTGCTTAGATCCATATTGAAGAATAATTTTGATTGCGTAGTATTTAAAGAACTTGGCAGTCGAGGCAGTTTTAATTCCATTTTTATTTCCAATTGATATTTGTGGCCACAATCACTTGGCACTCTAGTCGTGCCTTTCCACAGAAGATTTACATTTTTGATATTGTTGGGATAGAAAGCAAGCCAGCGAAATTACATCTTAGCACAGTAGAGAGCAAAAGCTGAAGTGCGTAGTTATGCAAGATGGAGGCACGCGAAGAGAAAAGTTTTGGTTTACAAGGACAGTTTCAGTTCCCAATGATTACGTCATCAGAGCTGCGCCGATCATAGAGTGATCTAGAAATGACGCTATGCAAAGAAGTTATTACGATTTTAGAATAGAGAGGAAAAATTAATGTTTATAGTTTAATCTATAATTTTGATTCATATATTTTTATCTTACATATTCCCCCCTTCAAAAGAAAAAGGCGTAGCGACAAAGAAGCCTTTTTAGGAGAAAGAGTTAAAACACTAGCAAATGCAAAAAAAAAAAAAAAAAAATAAAAAAATAAAAAAATAAAATAAAATAAAATAAAATAAAATAAAAATAAAAATAAAAATAAATAAATCATAAAATTTTTGTCCTGTAAAGTATAATTTATAAATATCAATTTTTTTAAAATAAATTTTTCATTTTTAGAGTCCTATTGAATTTTTCAGCATTTCAGTCCAAAAGTCTTTTTGTTTGAGAGTTCATATAATCATAATTCTTCAGGGAAGGTTCTTGTTATTACAGCATATCACAAAATAAACTTTTACATAATCAATTCTTATAATTAAATGTAATGCACATAAATATTTATGATACTTATTTCCATACTGATAAATTATAATTTAACATCATAAATAATAGGATTAAGATTTTTAGAATTTATGGTTTCACCGTTATCATCTTTCATTTACAATTCCTGATTTTACCAAACTGGAAGCCTCGCAATACTTCTAAACAAACATATCCATCAATAGGGCTGTCCTCTTGAGCTAACCAGTGTGTTCTCTGCACTGGTGGCCCAGGGTGCCTAGGCAGTTACTTGAAAAGGCCTCCGTTCCTTGCATTAAGGTAACTGGCCTTTGAGAACTGCATTAACACATTCCATAATAATATAATAATAATAATAATAATAATAATATAAAAAATTTACATGCATTCATAAAATGAGAGCCTCCAACATTATCTTGCATGAAGAGGGTAAAAGGAACAACTGTACAGAGGTAATTACAGGCCTCTGTTGAAGG
The DNA here is from genome assembly GCF_044657685.1 of Stegodyphus dumicola. NCBI lineage: Eukaryota > Metazoa > Arthropoda > Arachnida > Araneae > Eresidae > Stegodyphus > Stegodyphus dumicola. The sequence goes on from NC_140773.1 coordinate 195,908,474, forward strand.
AACCAGTACACCCTCAGCATACTATACTTAACACACAATAACCCATAAATTTTAACATGCATTAACCATAATTTCATATTACTTATCTATACTAATTTCACTTATTTTTAACATCTTTATTTTTAGAATAATTATAAAATTCGTATTCAAAATATGTAAGATATAACAAAATATGATAGTTGTTTCAAAAAAAAAAAATTGACGACCTCAAAATTAACATTCTAAATTTGGTAATCTGCCCCTAAATTCATCTCTTCTCACAGGTTCCAGACTTTTCTATCTTATGTAACGTTTTAATGCAGATGCCTTCTCGCCTTCGTCCTGCTAACGCTTCCGCTATGCTCCTCTTTCTTTGTTAGAACGTTATGACGTATTAAAGTTTAAAGTCAGTCGTATCTAATAGTTCAAATACTGAATAAGTTATTTGATTAACTTCATCTGGAAAATGTCATCTGCTATAAATTAAAATAAAGATATGCTTGCTGTTAAAAGTGAAAAGTCCTGAGTCGTCATTTTTCTCCGTACTTCAGTCATCCCAGCTTCGTCAACCATCTGCCAGAACGTGTAATGAAATAGCCTCACCATTCGCCCACGATGTGATGGAATAACTGAAAACATTACATATATATATATATATATCACAGGTACAATATTTAATAATTAAGAAATTTTGTTTGCATTTTTTTGTCAAAATTATATCATCTCGGGTCCCTGCTATGGAAGATAAGCCTTTTTCATAATGCCGGTGTCTGTACAGCGATAATTTCACAGATATATTTAGAGATTTCTGTAAGAAAATCCAGTGCGAAGTATCGTTCTGCTGCTACAGTATCGTTATAAATTTGCTGAAAGAGTAAATTCGTCTTTTCCCACCCCACTTTGTGATCTATTTTTCTATCTCGAACTTAAGCTATGTTAGGAATATAGTTTCCTTCTTGTAATACATAGCCTTCAAAATTTGTCAATAAAATTCCATTGCAGTGAATTTCTCGGCAAATCCAACGTTTATTGTCACTTTTTAATGCATATGGTTTGTCTTTGAATATTACAGCTGAATGATCTCGTCTGGTTTCATTAAATTTAGGTTTCGATAAACTCGTGATCACGTTTTAAACCATTATGAACGAAAATATCAAGAGATAAATTCAAAATTATCCTATATGATTGAAAACAGTACCGCATTTCATGTTTTTGCATGGTTCTAAAATTACTTCACAGCAATTGGTGTATTCATTAAATTGGTTAAACATAACAAGCCATTTGGAATTGATCACGTAATGTTGAATGTCTCAACAAATAATCCTCTCAACAACGACTTGAAGAGGAGATCCTCAGTAGTGGGCACTGATGAGGAGGATGGAGGAGAGCAACGGATGAAACGGAAAAGATTTTGTCAGGAAGAGTTACTGATAAAAGGTATAAGAAAGAACAGCGGATGAAACGCCACAATTTTGATCTCAGGATGAAAAGGAAACGTATGAAATTGGAAATCCCTTGTAATTACTGCTGTGACTATGCTATTTATAAAACATATATAACAAGTAGTAGCTAGCTAGGCAGAAAAAAAAAAAAAAAAAAAAAAATCTCTATTCACCACATGCTGTGTTAACACTACAAATGGAACCTTACCGAAAAGCTTTTCAAATATTTATACTTAAATTTTGCATAAGTTGTATGTAAATCGGCAAATCGATATCGAATCGAATTCAGGCGAACATTTTCGCACATGGTGTGACATGGTGAATATTTCGAACTGATGTGATATAGGAAAACTTATTCACTAAATATTTGCGAGGTAATGTTGTGTAAAAAATTATGTACATTTTTTTCGGAAAAAATTCTGATATCTGCCTTCATCTTTATGTAAAAGTCATGAAATATGTTCCTATCATTTATAAATACCGTGTATGATAAATGACATAACTTCCCAACTGTATTCCTTTTCATTAAATCATAAAGAAATTAAATAAGAAACTCTGAATAACTATTTAATAAGAGAAAAATGCCAAATCAGCAACAAAATGTCAAGAAAATAACATAAAATGGGCATTAAAGAAACAAGATGTTATAGACTGATGTTTGCGGCTATAACTCATATAAATTGCATGTGGATGATTATAACTTCCGTGGACATTATTTTATTTGCATTACAACAGAAATAATAGCATATAGCGATGATTATTTTCTGAAGACCCCGGTATGTGTTAAAACTGAAATATAAAAATTTCTAGTATGTATTTTTGATGGGGACTGGGTGTTAAATATGAAGCACAAAATATTGCCGTATGTATCTGCTGAGATTTATAGCGTAACGTTTAGTAAATGTTACTAACAAATTATCCTTAAGTTCGTCTCAACTCAATTTGTTCAAATTTTATAGACTTGTAAGAGATTATCGCGTTCCTTCGGGCGTGCTCTCGATGTCCAAGCACGTCCAGCTCGCAGCTGGAAGATAATGATTCGGATTTGGATTCCACTAAGGGCACAATTAATTTATCAGGTGTTTCGATTTCGACAAAGCTGTTTTTACAGTGGCGCCCAAAATCAAATGCAGTGAACGATGATTCGTCACCACATGATTTGATCGACAGGGTTTCATGCTTTTCCCTACTCCTTCTTTAAGTGAGGGAAAATGTAAGGAATTATTGGATTTCACCGTATTGCTATTGAGTTACAAGTACGTCCAACTCGTAATTAGAAGATCCGTGATTCGAGTCTCGGCGAAGATATAATAGATTTTTTACATATCCCACACTGAGAAAGTTAATGATCTCTACAAAGTGAGCACATACAGAACCTAATAACACTAAAATTGGTTAATGGAATTTTCATCCTTAACATGTAAGTGCACTCGAAGCTGTGTAAGATGACCGCCGACGTTTCAAGATGATTCTGTAGAAATGATTGTTTTAGAGAGGGAATTTTGAATATCGATATTTATTTATGTTCTCAAAAATATTTGCCACTTTCAGAAATGCTTCTCATAGAGGATGGTCTCCATGAGAAGACTCATAATATTCAAAAATTTTATTAGCGAATCCTTTACATTCAGTATAATGTTGGTGGCTTATAAAGCGAGTTTTATTTCTGCTCCATCTACAATATTATAAGAAGCATTGAGTATTCTAACATATCTTTGAACTAACATCAAAAGAATCTAATTACTAATTTACTCTAGATCATTGAAGCTAAGTAATAAACTCCACGGTTAATAAATTCAGCAGCAAAACTCTGTTATCATATGCCTCGTGTCACTCAGTGTCTCATCTAACACGCATCAATGTCATGACCGTAAACCAAAGGCGGATCCCAATTCCAGTGACAGCAAACCATGTCTTCTGTCAGCGCATGGGACATCATAATTAGGAATGTCGTCTGTTACCCCTGAACTATCCCTCTCTTATTCCCAAGAGCGCTGGAAGGTGTTGATTTACGATCTCTTCTCTTCAATAGGGCCTACAAAAGAAACCGGCCTTACCCCGAAGACGTAGATGTCGCCAGGTTTTTACCTGAGGCCTAGTCTTGCTGGCTTTTTTGGTACTTCATTCTTGCATGGCACAAGGGCGCCATTTCGGAAATAGAGTTTGAACTTGTTTAGAAGAAACTCCCCATTCAGGATGTTCCCCTCATCTTCAGTAACAAAGCACGAAGAATAAAGTTTCCCTGACGATAGCCCCCATTTTACTCCAGGGATATAATCCGAATGGTACAAAGGGAGACGAACGCGAGACAGAGTTGTCAAAGTTCTTGACGTTCTTTGTTGGATATTTACATAACAATAAAATGTTTCCATATAATTCTTTAATATGACAGTCTTAACACTCCTACTCTGACCACTGTAATGGGTCTAATCCGGGATTCCCGCGTTTCTGTTGAAGAAAGCAGTGAAATTGGCAGCTTCAGTTTCCATTTGTTGTACTTATAAACGATAGCACATACAGTGAATGAATTCAGAGTAAACTAAAATGCATGTCGAAGGAGCTTTAGCAGCAGCTACATTTTTAGGACTACTGTGAGAATGATTCTCGCTCTTGGAAATCATGGCAATAATGAAGGCGAATATGAAAATTTTGTTGCAGTTGTTATTTTATAATTTATCGGAAGCTTTCTATTTATAGATATGATGGCTGGTGAGCTCGCAATTATTAATTTAAACTAGTTGACAACTAAGGAGTTTAAGGTATTCAACTACGTTATAATACTCAATTTTGACGAAACTTTTGGAAAATTTTTTAATTAATTCGTTTTAAATCTTATACATTATGCTTCCCAAAATTACTTTCATTTTGTCTCTCCGAAAGTTAGAAGCAGAATTATGGCTGTTCTTGTTCTACGTCATGTACCGGAAGTTTTTGTTTAAGAACCCAGAATAGATATCTAAAATGTACGCAGACTATTCTAATAACTTTGAAATGAAAATTTTCATTTGAACACATGTGGTTCACGTGTGCCTCGTTGTGTAAGTAACCACAATATACTTACACAAGTAAGTTATAGCACTAACAAAATAAATAAGTAACTTTACAATAGCACTGCAAATGGGGAAAAATTATAAATAATAATTATAATAAGAAAAGAAAAATATTAAATTAAAAAAGTAATAAAATAAAAAACAAAATCTGAAATGTTTCAGATTTTAAATTACGTCCAAAGGGGCGTTTTTTAACATTTTGTGTGTTACCTTTCTTTATTAAATATCATGTTCCTCGCACTTAAAACATAAGATCCAGTGCAACAGCAATATCGCAAAATAGTTTTAAAACGAGCATATCTTTAGAATTTCCGATACAGAGACTCACGCGCTGGAGATAAAAATGTTTTTTCTGCACAACGTTGCCATTGCTCGCTTTGAAATCCTTGAGTTTGTTAATCAAAAATTCGTCAAAGTTTTAAAAAATAGGAAATCGATCATAAAACAAATTTCAAATTTCAAATTTGGTCTTCCACATGCTCATATTCGTTGGAGGATTACGTTATTCAAAATTCGATGACTCTATGTACCGTTGTTTTATCACAATACGAGAAATATACATACATTTACGCAGATTTTTCATTATTTAATTTCTCAAATATAATGCAGGACTCTAACATTTTGTGGCAACAGTTTGAAAAGTGAACCGACATTTATGAGTCCGACGCAAAATGCCAAAACGAAACTAATAGTCCTTCGGGATTCAAATCCCTTTGGACTAAAAATCTGAGAGCTTTCAGAATTACGTCCAAGGGGCGTTTTCTGTGTTACCTTTATTTATTAAATATCATGTTCTTTGCAATTAAACCATAAAATTCAATTCAACAGTAATATCGCAAAATAATTTTAAAATGAGCACACGTTTAATTTCTGATACACAGTCTCGCACGCTGGAGATAAAAATGCTATTTTTTTTTTTTTTTTTTTTTTTTTTTGTTCCTCTTCTGTATAACGTTGTCACTGCTCGCCTTGAAATCGTTGAGTTTCTTAATCAAAAATTTGTTAAAATGCTACAAAATATGAAATCGACAATAAGAGAAATTCCAAATTTGGGTTTACAGATGCCGATATTCAGAGGAGGATTACGTTATTCAAAATTTGATGGCTCTACATACCGTTATTTTATCACAATGCGAACTCAGTAATCAAAATTGAGAATGAAATTACGAAAAGAAGAAATTTACATCCTTTAAAATTTGAAAAAAAAAAAAAAAAAAAAAAGAGTGTTATAATCATGACCGTAAGTTAAGAGTGACATCAATACTCATACATGGAACTACTGCATTAAAACAGACTGATAACGCCGAAAACTGGTACCCTATAATAGGACCTTTGATAATAGTGACCTGTTATAAAAGTGCAACCACTCTGAGACTAGTACACGACTATGAAATTCGTGCAGCCAGCCCGTCACTCATGCAGCTAGCCCGTCACCGGGATACGAACCCCGGACCGAACTACCAGTGTTCAGCAACTTTCACGCTCTTCCGCTGGCGAGATTTTATACCAGAGCATCATTATTTTAAGGTATAAGGTTTTATTTTGCTACTCTTGTTAGCAAAATAAATAGAAATTTTCCTTATATACTTGAGCTTGAGTATAAAGGTACTAGAACCCTTCTGAAGACTAATTTTTCCCAGTCAGAAACTAGTCTGCTAAAAGGTGTGTTAGCCCTTTTCAATCGAAACATTCTTCAGAAAATTTCATAAAAATTATAATCTTATAAAAAAATATTCGGCGTAAAGGTGCGAGGCATCATTATGAATGCTGTCCCTTTTAATCTTTTTATGGACCGGACGAATCAGTCAAAGATTATCATGCATGACAGAATCATCAAAATGTGCTGGGCGTGTTCAGTGACATATATCCCAACATGTACAGATAACTATTTCTGAGTTTTTCGAAGCTTCGCAATAATGCTTCGACTAGCGTTATTTCTAGGCTTCGGAAAAGATTCTGGAGTGGACCTGTATGTAATTGTTGCTAGTCTCAGAAATTTAAATATTTCCAACGTTTTAATTTATTTTCCGATTCGTTTAATATTCGCGTTCTTTAGTCAATATTATATCATCTAGTTCATACATGATTAGCAATTATGATTTTCAGTTTTCCATATCGTGTTCTTCACCCTCTCAGATGATATTTTACTTATTTTCGAACACTTGGATTTGTGTTGTCTATAAATGTATTTGAAACTTCCCATCGGCTAGTTTTTCGTACATGATCTCATCTTCTTCTTCCTTTGCTTTCTTTATCTACTGCATATTTCCCTCAGAATGATTGTCTTGTTGACTTAAAAATAGCTCAGTGCGTCCAAAAATTCCAAATTCCTTATACTCCGACAAGGATATCGCATATTTCATTGCTTTCTTTCATGTCTTCTGTGTTCTTTTTAAAATTCGACCTTGTTGTAACAACATCGACTTTAAAAAGTAGTAAAACTCATGATTGGTGTTTCAAAGAATTAAGAGTTAGAACTCGAAGGTAACTGAAAAATTCTTTATGCCATCAATAGGAATTGAACCCGTTAATTCAACAGAGTGCATTAATATACTAACCAGGTGTTTACACATTTTAGGACGATTTCGATGAAGAATTTTAAAAAAGCGTTTTGGAATAAAAACTTTTGGCAATGGCTTATTATATGAAATGAGAAACATCGTCTGCTATTTTTAAATTTATTCTTCTTTCAAAGTGACGCATGTAAACAAGCTGTGGACTTAAGCATATGTTTTTGCGCTTTCCGAAGAGAAATATTCCTATATTGTAATTCAAAAATGGTGTGAAACGCATGGTATTAAATTTTCCAAGGAAAAAATAAGCAATATTATAAATAAGTAAGATAAAACTATCAGTCATTCCTTCAACGTGGAACGAAAACTAAAGTAAAAATGTAAGTAATGTTAAAATCAACTCAACATACTATCAAGAGAAAGTTTTACGTCCGATATTTACAGAAGAAATTCCATTTCTTTATCTCAAAGGCTCTCAAAGAGTGAAATTTCATCGAGACAAAGCAACAAGTCATGCTTCGAAAAGTAGCACTACAATCCTTGAAAAAATTAAGGCTGATACAGATATTGCATTTAACCTTTTCAACGCATTCCTGCGAGGTTCCCTGATGTTTCTCCTATGGAATTATTATGCCTTCGGTCTCTTGAAAAAGCTTTTTCTAAGGGAAAACCCACTAATATTAATAGACTCTGGAAAGTAGTGGAAGAAGAATGGCAATCAATAGCCCTGGAAATTTTACGAAAAGCCTTTCTATCATGGAAATCATGATCCAGGAAAAAAAAAATCCATCAGATCGAACATTTTAAATAATGCTCTTTACAAGTGAAACATTGATTAAACGATCCCGAAATCGTTCTAAGAATGTGTAAACTCTATGTATATCTCAATAGCAATCAATAAGGATACATTAAGTTCTTTATAGTGGAAAAGAGAAAGGATTTTTAAGTGCCCTACTCTGAAAGTTGGAGAACGCAGAGCACAAACGTTAATGATTTGATAAAAGAGGAATTAGTATTGCAAAATTTCGAAGATTTATTTTTACCTCAAACATTCTCTGTTGTTCAAATTATGCTCGTAACTACTCTTTTTTTTAGCATTTTATTGCGTCTCTTTGGCATTTTTATATCTCTTTGGTATTTTTCTGCTACGTCTGAGCACCTTTCATGTCTGCTATGTTGGTACTGGGAGGGGGGGGGGAATCACGTTTCATCTTACATTAAATCGAAAAGTTGTTATTATTGTAGGAAATTACAGCAATAAGAATTAATGTTATATTTAGAAATTTGCAGGAGTTTGGAAGGTTTTATATCTAAACCTTCGAAACGAATCCTGAAAATTTATGAATATTATTATAATTCTTGTTATTTTAACTCCTCCAATAATCGTTATTCAGTGTGCTATTTTAATTCAAATCAGAAAAAACGTAATATAGCAAATTATAGAGCAAACAATTCTGTTTTCAAATCACAACTTTTCTGCATTTCACTTTGAACTGTACGGGATTATACTTTTTAATAGTTCAATTATATTTTTAAATAATGTCCAGTATCCCCCTCTTTATAAAGGAGATTACGCTTCGTTAATATTTCGCTTTTATTTACCTCTTTCTTTGCCTGAATTAATTTCTATAAAAAATAGGTATTGCAGGTAGCGCCATCTATCTGTGTTTTCTAGAAACATAAATAAAATAACGTAACTCCCTTTATAATAAGAGAGGAAAGTTTTGCGCGTGAAAAGAAAGAGACCATCTTTAAGACCAGTAAAACCTTTGAAGATCTTTATTTTTCCTTCATTTATATACATCATTTTTCAATATGTCATTCGATAATTTCGAGTGAAAAGAATTATGAATCTAAATTTTACACTTTTTAAAAAATAATACAGTGAGCACAATATTATTTGTTTAAATAAATTTAATATAATTACTTTGTTACTTAAGTGATGATTGGGTATTTTGACAGTTTTTGCGTTTCCTCGAGTGTAGTATATCACTTTTTTTTTTTTTTTTCATTTCCCGTTGCTCTGGGATATTACTGTAGTTGATATGAAATGTTTTCTGTGAGATTTTCTGTCGTGGACTCTTTTTGGAACTTTAAAAATACACCATCAGCAGTATTTCCCTAGCATTAAGTGTTATCGCCTAAGATATTTCTAATCTTTGTGCTTTGGAAACCTTCTTAATATGGTCTTCTAAATGTACATGTCACCATTAAAATTTGAAAGCCAGTAATATTCATCTTACTTAGTTAATTTGCAGTTTGCGTGGTAAGTTTCGTTAAAGCACGTACTCATTTTCAAAATACGAGTTTTACTCATTTGGGACTGGTTTGAGGATCTCCCACCCCTCTTCCCTTACCTTCAACCTATGGAGAGGACTTTCGGCTCGCCGCATACTTAGAGTGCCCCCATGCCGCGCAAACACTATACATTTACAAACATCCATGCCTTCTCCGGGATGCGAACCATAGCCTTTCGATACTCGAGTTAGCGTCGCTAATCATCATCTCGTTTGGGCGGCTTCCTTACCCTTCTCTTGCATAATAAAATAATCCTTTGGCACCGAACAGGTTTTCAGAAAATGTGACTATAAATCTAACTATGCCACAAATAGGTATACATGTCTTTCCAGTTGCTGTGAAATTTAAAGTATAATCAGCGAATACTTTGAATTTTAAACTTTTTAGCAAGCGTAATTTTATTATTATTATTAATATTATTATCATTTTTTTTCGAATTCATTTGTGTAATTGTAACACTGCTTTTAACCGTCTAACATATTCTTTGCATTCTGCTTTGTTCATTAACTAATTCTGTCAACTAAACTAATAATATTATATTTCAACAACTATCAGTATAATCAGCAAATTATTACATGAAATTAATCGGTAAATAAATATTATAGTCCGGCATTTTTCAGTATATTTCTATACAATCAGCTGATTATTGTATGAAATTACTTACAGCTTTATGGTTTTTAAATTAGTAACAATTATTATTACTAAGTTGTTCATTGCTAAGAAATTGAACAGTAGAGTTTTATGCGTCGTTACCTCCTTTGTCTTGATGCTGTTCTGGGGCCCACCAGCGGCCGAGCGGTAAAGTCGCTGAACACTGGTAGTTCGGTCTGAGGTTCGAATCCCGTGAACGGGCTGGCTGCATGGGCGTTTCGTGGTTTTTCCCCATGTGTAACGTGTATACGAGCCAGTTTCCCTTAGAAAGTCCTCCACGAAGGCATCCCTTCCCTTAGGCAGATAGCCCTTGAGGCTTTGCCATAATCACACACACACACACTTGATGCTGTTCTACTGATTGATCACACTGTACGTAAAGAAAAGGTATTTCATATTTTAAAATTGGGTATAAAATATTTTTTGATAGCATGTGGAGTTGATCTTAACATTTTCTTCCACTATCTTTATTTTTAATTTTTCGTTATATGAAAAACCAGCAACAATCAATCATAAATCTCTTTGGAAAACTTTCTTCAGATTCTTTGAGCCATGTTTAAAAATTTTTTTCTCTCTTTGGTGATAATAAATAGATCTCATTTTGTTGCAGTCATTTAAGTAAATCCACGATTCATCTATTGTGACAACATTTTTCCATTTTTGTCCGGATAAATTTTTCTCACAAAGAATTTTGCAGCGTGTTTTGCGTTCAGCCATATGTCGTGGAGAAAGATGATGCACATTATATTTTTTCGCCATTTTTAAGATTCAAATCAGCATTAATCACTTTGTTTACAGTTGAATCTAAGTATTTCAATGATTTTGTAGCTGTTCTTTGAATTGGCGGACTTTTTTCTTTACCATCTTACCTTTGCAACATTCGAAACATTCCGTTTTTTCCTTCGATATTGATTTAGAACTTTTTTTTCCACTTGAAGCAAAATTTTGACGTGTTTTTTCCCCCTCCTTTCTTGTTGATAACATTACCTGTCCTAGCTTTAGGTATCCGAAAACCATGCCCTTTACAAAGTTTTTTTGTTAGTAGATAAGTATAATTTTCTTCGAAAAGAGGACAAACATAGCCTTCTTTATAAGCGCCATTTTGCATGAAAAGAAAATTGTCAAGCAGGGGACGATAGTAATTTCTTTCAAAAATATAGTTACAGTCAAAAAAATTCTAGGCAGAGGCCACGTAGAGTCATTAGGTTATTTCGAAGCAGGAGAGATGAAAAATGAGCAATGCCCTCGTCGGAACTCGAACCTTGGACCTCTCGAATACGCGCCGAGGAAACATATGCGAACAGCTTCTGTAAAAACAAACTTAGCACACTAAATGTTTGTAGGAATTGCAACAGCATGAATGAATGAGGCAAAGTGAACCAAACTTGCAGGAAATGTAGAGTGAGATAAGATGTGCAAATTATTAAGATTACGAAGAGATTGCTCATGCTGTAATGAGAAATGGCCGCTTTGTTCTATGTAAAGTTGTGTTGAAATCTGTTTATAGTCCTCTGTCTGCGGGGAAAGTTTAATTAGTGGTCAATATGCCTCGTCAACAGCGGAGTGTGCCATACTAGCAACTAGCGCAGTTGGAACGAGGCCGCATCGTCGGTATGCGAGAGGGTGGACTTTCGTATCGAGCAGTCGCAGTCCGCACGCAGCGTAATGCCACAACTGCGATGCGTGTCTGGAAGGAATTAACAGAGGAAAACCAAATAAGGCGAAATCCTGGCAGTGGGGCACGCAATAGCACTACGGCACGGGACGACAAACCCCTCATCCGCTTGGCTAACTCGTAGTGACAGGGCAACTCCGTCCTGGCTTCGAGGCCTTTCAGATTAAATGCCGCCCGGCACAAAAAACAATCTACCATGTTGCGATCCCGCACAGCAAGGACAGACAAGGCAGTACCAGCACGGTCCCTGCCGAGCCTTACTCTGTCCGGATATCAGGGTCAATGTTCCTTCTAACCTTTTCGGGAACATGCAAGGACCTTACTCGGAACAGAGAGCTTACTAAAGCTATGTTCAAAACTGTGGGAAGTAGACAGGATACACAAGAAGGGTATACAAAACCCTTTATTTTTCTCTATTTACAATAACTTCCGTACTTCGGAATACACAGACCCGATACTTGGGGTCTAACGTAAAAATATAAAAGTAGAACTAAACTCTAATTTAACTTTAAAATAATACACGTGGAAGATTGGCCTTATATTAACAGGAAGCCGTATGTAGTACAGAGAACTGTGAACACTGCAATACGTTTAAAAATTATCAAGAGGATTAAAACCTCTGGCCTGGAAGGCAACCAGCAACTGAGTAAAACTTCTAAGGTAAGCGGCCTGCTTCGACTAACTGCTTCCTCTCTCTCGCTTGGCAAAAAGCCACAACTTAAATACTTGGCGTTCGCCAGACAAACTTTGCATAAATACATTAACGCTTATAATTCTGGCCGGAAGTAGAAAATAAGAAGTGATAGTAAAGATTTAAAATAAAATAAACGTTAGTAAAACTTAAGATCCTTACATACTTCCCGCCAGAGTTAATTAGTTTGAAACTGAGGTCTAAAACGACCTTGTTGAAAACGTTTAGCTCTAGAATCTAACGTGAGGCCAATCTTTTACAAACATTTTTCGCTAGAAACTAGAAATTTAAAAGAAAGAAATTTGTTTTTACAATAGCAGCTCCCAGGACACACAATTTTTTTCATCTGTACTGCATCTAAACAGGAGCTTTTATTCAAATCTGGTTCCTTCCAGAGATCTGGAAGGAAAACTAGTTTAATGAAATGTTACACAATGAAATGGCAAGTAACATGTATAATTATATTTCTCTTAACATTCTTATTTCATTCATGACTATTTTAATTATCTCTCCCCGTGCTCTCTGACATGTGTTGTAAAAGAACACCAAACACGAATGTGTTTCTGTCTACGTGTTCCACACTTCCTCCTACAATTAAAACACTAACGTGTTAAAATTCAACATGCCAAGACCTCGTAACACACCCTAATTCCAACTCTAAACCCTGAGGTACTATTCTGAAAGTGTCTAACTCTGAAGTGTAGCGTCAGAGAGCCTAACTACATCATTCAACCTTTAACACATATTCACCATGATTTAGTCTTTTTACAGTCACACGAATAAAAAAAAAATTTTAACATTCACTTTTACCATGTCACGGTATTTCTTAACATTTAAAATAACAGTTCACATTGTATATAAGAACATATCAACATGCCGTTAATTTTACACATTTGAAAACATACATTAGTAGTACATTGTTAACTTCTATTCTTTTCAAAGCAAGTGCCAATTCTTTCTACATTGAAATAATACATTTCAAAAAGTCTTTCAGACTAAACTTCTTTCTTGCTAGAATGTTTTAAATAAAATTTATACAATAACTTTTTACAATATTTAAGTCTTTACACAACGCTATTATACATCAACTTTAGTTTTACGCGCGAGTAATTGAAAAACATAATACCAAAATCGGTAACAACTCATTTCTCGCCCTTTTGGCGATAAAGGTAAACCTCGCATGAGGTAAAACTTCTTGAAATCTGCCACTTGCAGTAAGAATGAAAGATTAACTTAATGTTTGCAAAGTAACATAAAATTTTACTTATCTTTGTGATATTCGGACATTCTTTTCTGGGCCCAGTCCTGAAAGGTAGTGCAGATTGTTGTTTGATTTATCCTCCTTCTTGTACGGGCTCGCCCTTCAGTGCCTTCCTCTAGATGCTTTCTTTTTTCTCCAGTTCGGTCACCCTTGAATACCTTCTTTTTCGCTTCTGCCTGTGGTCTTGGTCGTTTGATGGCAGCTGGTCTTGGCGGAACCGGGAAACTTCTTTCGTGTTCCTGCTTGGACCTCCTTGCTGGCCGTTCAAATTTTCCTTGTAACTTTTCCTCCGCCGCTGATGGCCTTTCCGCAGTTCGGCGACATTTGCTGCGGAGAGTCCTGTCGGAGGAGTAGATCTTCCGTTTTAGAGCCGGGTTATAGTTGCCGTCATTTCTCCTGGTTCTCTTTGCATACGTCGTCCTTCTCCCTTCTTCATTCTGGGGGTGTTCCTGAGCTCTCTTTTCTGGACGGTGGAACGGCTTCTTTTTCTTGCTACCTTCAATTTTTCCGCGGGGAAACTTTCTTTTCACTTGCTCCTGCCTCTTAATGGCTTTTCTTGTACTTGTCGTTTTTCCACCTCTGGAGCTTGTGCCTGCGGTGTCTGCCGTGCCGGATTCTGCAAAAGATCTTTGAAAATTTTCATTTTATTACGATCATAGTAGGGTTTGATTTGATCAATGTTTGCGGAGCAGGTTTCGCCATTTCTAGCATTTAACACTACTACAGCGTGAGTTATTTTTTCTATGACATATGGTCCTTCAAATCGTGGAAAAAATTTGGCAGTTTTATCTTCTGGTGCTGAAGAAAGTGAATGCTTAATTTTTAAAACTTCATCCCCTACTTTATAAGTTACTCCCCGTCGTTTCAAGTCATAATATAGTTTTTGTTTTCTCTGTGCTACTTCAGTATTCTTCTTTGCTTCCTTAATTAGTTTTTCTATATCAACCATTTTAAATTCTGGGGCTCTTTGTTGCACATAAAATAATTTATCTAACGGCGTTATAATCTTTCTGCCTAAAAATAACTCAGCAGGAGTTTTGCCCGTTGTATCATGTTTTGCGGTCCTAAGGGCGAAAGCAAATTCATTGACATAGTTATCCCAGCTTTCATGAAAATTTTTAACATAACTACGGATAATTTTCACTATATTTCTGTTGACCCGTTCCGCTATATTTGATTGCGGCCGATACGGGACCATTTTTAAATGACGTATGCCCAGTTTTTGGCACATGTCTTCAAATATATTACTTACAAATTGAGGACCATTATCCGATATAACTTTTAGGGGCGCCCCGTATTTTATATATTTATTTAAAATAGAATCAGTAACTAATTTCGCGGAGGCTCGTTTTAAGGGAACAATTTCGGTCCATTTACTAAAATGATCAACCATAACAAGGAGATAGCGACTTTTATTTAACTGACTTTTTGGGAAAGGGACCAATAAATCGATGCCAATTATTTCATTTGGAAATTCGGATTTAATACTATTTAGAAACCCGGCCGGGCGGAAATTAATATAATTAACTGCTTGACATGTTGGGCAGGACTGGACATACGCCCTTGTTAACTTTTGCAGTTCAGGAAAATAGACTGCCTCGCGTACGCGTTGGATAGTTTTTCGAATACCAGCATGAGAAGCTAAAGGGCTGTCATGGAGCTCCTGCAGGATATTTAATCTAAGACTAGCTGGGATAACAGGTCGAAATTCGTTGTTGGAATTTGTAGTTTTTGTATAAAATAATAGACCATCTATTAATTCGTAATGGGCCGCCCTATTTCTTATCGCCACAATATCTTGGTGGCTAAAATTTTCAGGATCCTTTAAATACTCATAAATGCTTCCAAACTCAGGATCCTTACCCAGTTCGGTTATTATGGTTTCTCGGGAATTTATTGTACATGCTGTGAGCATTGCCACCTTTACGGTATTACCTTCTTCATCTATTTTAATTCTGGTAGGGCATCTGCTACGATATTTTCCTTTCCGGGGGTATGCTTGATTACCAGATTATATTCTTGTAGCTTGAGTGCCCATCTTATTAACCTTGGGGATAAGTTTTTCCCTGAGTACAATCTAGTTACCGCCGCATGATCAGAGTACACTGTTATTGGCGCCTTTCCAAAATAGACTCGGAACTTTTGCACTGCTAACAGAACTGCAAGTGCCTCTCTCTCGGTCGCGGAGTAGTTTCTTTGTGTTTGATTTAAAGTTCGGCTAAAAAATGCAACGGGCTGCTGATTTTGCGAAAGTACCGCTCCTACCGCATAATCCGAAGCATCCGCTGAAATTTCTAAATTCTCATCCTTTTCAGGAAATTTCAACACAGGGGCTTGCGTTAATGCTTGTTTTAATTTTTCGAAAGCACTATTGGCTTCGCCGTCCACGAGAATCTTGCCTTTTTCCTTTTTAATTTTAACAATGGCTCAGCGATAGCTGCAAAATCTTTTATAAAGGACCTATAATATGAACAAAGTCCTAGAAAAAAAGAGAGCTTCTTTGCCGTGTTTGGAGTCGGATACTTTTGTACAGCGATTATTTTTGATTCATCTGTCTCGATTCCTTTTTGAGATATTTTGAACCTAAATATTTTAATTCAGGGGCTGCAAATTTGCACTTTTCGACATTAACTTTTAGACCGGCCTCATTTAATAAAGAAAACACCTGTCTTAAATCCTGTACATGTTGGTCGAGATTATCACTAGTAATAATGATATCGTCTAAACAGATAAATGTGGACTTTCCAAGAACAGGTCTTAACACAATGTCCATGCATCGCTGAAATGTTGCCGGGGACCCTGAAAGGCCAAACGGCATACGCAAAAATGCATAAGTGCCAGACTTGGTTATAAAAGCAGTCTTAGGCACGTCCTCAGGCCTATAACCTATTTGAAAATAACCAGTCGTTAAGTCTAAAGTCGTCATAAATTTGGTTGATTTTATGTTCCTTAAAATTTCTTCAATGATCGGTAACGGATATACCGGATATTTAGTTATGGAGTTTAATTTACGGTAATCAAAAGCGAATCTCCACCTTTTTGGATGCGCCAAAGGATAGTCATTATTTTTCTTACATAAAACCACCGGGCTAGCATAACTACTTGAGATAGGCGTTATGATCTTTTTACGTAGCATATCGGTAATATGCCATTCTATAATTTTTTCCTTATTCTTATCATACCGGTATGGTTTTTGACGAACTGGCATTGAATCTCCGGTGTCAATACTATGGTTAGTAACCTGAGTAAATCCTGGAATATCACTAAATAACGAAGCAAATTCACTTACCACTTGTCGGATTCTTCCTTGCTCGTCATTAGGCAGGTGGTCAAGATTTACCATTGGCGGTTCAGCCTTTTCTGCACGAACTGGTTTCATTGTCAGCTTAAGGGACGCTTCATTAAAATCCAGTGTTGCTTGTGCATCTGAAAGAAAATCTATTCCTAAGATTATATGTGCTTGCAGATTCTTTACTATAAAAAACATCACCTTTACTTGTTCATCCTTGATACGGATGTATAGTGGTAATTTACCTATGCACTTACATCTTTCTCCTTGCGCAGCTAACACTGTCGTATTATCCGAATTATATATGCGATATTTACGAAAATACTTCCTAAAAAAATCTTCTGCCACACAGGAACACTGCGCGCCTGTATCCAGGAGTGCGGTGGCTGGGATATTATTCACCAACACTTCAATCTTCGGAAGAGTCAAATTTTTCACCATTACTGTATTTAACTTGTAGGAAGAGGGGTTTTCGTGGCCTTCGGATTTCCGCACCCTCCCGTCAGCAGAAATCCGTTTTAGTTTAAATTATTTTTCATTTCCGTGCTTTCCTTCTTTTTCCCCTGGCCTTGAGACTTTTTTCCTGGATTGCTATTGAACTGTCGACGTTCGCCGGCTGTTTTTGAATGCTCGGGTTTCCTTGCCCACTGATTCGCTTTGCCTCCGTAGCCGTGCGCTTGAGTTTGCTGTAGTCTTGGCGTACCAAATTGGTTTCGCTGTTGATATTGGCGTCTTCTTTCGACGTCCGCCGTTCTTCTACTTTCAAACTGGATTGCTAGCTCAAATAACTTTTCCAGTGTAGTCGGATTTCTTAATTCAATAAAGTCTTGCACTTGGGGCAGTAACCTCGGCAAAATCACTTGAATTATTTCAGGATCCGGACGGTTTCCATACAAGAGTTTGAAGACGTGAATTTTTCTTAAAATAAAGCTTGAGAGATTTTCGATTCTTTGCTGATATATACTGAAAAGTTCCGTTTCTAATTTCGCACGATCCCTTACAACAGGGAAGGCTTTTAGTAGGGCAGTCTTGAAATTCTCGTAAGTATATGTGGGACTTCCTGCTTGACCCAAGAGACTTCTGCCTATACATTTGAACCAGTTAAGCGCTTGGCCCCTCAAAGCGCTGGTAGCTAAGGTAACTTTTTGAAATTCGTGCACGGGGTAGAGCATGAAGTGGTCATCCAATTTTTCCAAAAAACTGGTTACCGGTGAGTTTCCATTAAATGTTGCTTCTGGTTTCATCGAAGCGCGCATGGTCTGGACGATGTAACCAAATCCTTCCAGGGGGGCAGCTGGAATTTCTGGATTCTGAGCCGTTTCTGCAGGCAGCACAGGTTCTTCTTGAAACTCGGCCATGGTTATTCTTCTTTGTTGGGCGCCACTATCAGGGTCAATGTTCCTTCTAACCTTTTTCGGGAACATGCAAGGACCTGACTCGGAACAGAGAGCTTACTAAAGCTATGTTCAAAACTGTGGGAAGTAGACAGGATACACAAGAAGGGTATACAAAACCCTTTATTTTTCTCTATTTACAATAACTTCCGTACTTCGGAATACACAGACCCGATACTTGGGGTCTAACGTAAAAATATAAAAGTAGAACTAAACTCTAATTTAACTTTAAAATAATACACGTGGAAGATTGGCCTTATAATAACATGAAGCCGTATGTAGTACAGAGAACTGTGAACACTACAATACGTTTAAAACTTATCAAGAGGATTAAAACCTCTGGCCTGGAAGGCAACAAGCAACTGCGTAAAACTTCTAAGGTAAGCGGCCTGCTTCGACTCACTGCTTCCTCTCTCTCGCTTGGCAAAAAGCCACAACTTAAATACTTGGCGTTCGTCAGACAAACTTTGCATAAAAACCCTAACGCTTATAATTCTGGCCGGAAGTAGAAAATAAGAAGTGATAGTAAAGATTTAAAATAAAATAAACGTTAGTAAAACATAAGATCCTTATACGGAGAGCCCTCAAGCTTTCTATGAAGTCTGTTATTATACCCCCGTGGTTGAGAGTCTCAAGGTACAGATCCTATCCAGTACTTCCCAGGCATTCGCCTGAGTCAACCCCCGGAAGGACATCCGTGACGGATCGTACAGCGTCCTTTCGTGTGTCAGCACAACGTTGGAGCACGTTTACAATTATGTTGTCTAGCTCCACTGTTCGTCGCCGTTTGCTCCAGCATGAATTTTGTGCAAAGTTCGATTGCCTGTCGTAGAATCCCAGACGCCTCCAACTTAAATGGACAAAGTGCGTGGTGCGCCATGAGGCAACAAGTTGTTTTCTCCGTTGAATCTCGTTGCAATCTGGAGTACAATGATGGAAGAGTACGCGTCAGACATTACAGAGGGAAACGTCTGCTCCCACAGTGTGTTATCCAGCGTCATACCGCATAAACGCCTGGCATTATTGCGTGGGAAGTTATTGGGTACAATTGTGGATTCCACCTAGTGGAGGCAGATTGCGGGCAACCTCGACAGTGATCGCTACATAAGGGAAGCTGTGGAGCCAGAGATCTTCCCCATTCTTCGACGTATTCCGGGCGCTGTATTTCAGCAGAATAATGCCCGTGCACATGTTTCTCAGACTCTTCTTTAGGTCACAACAGGTTTCTGCTTATTCCCTGTATATGTTGCCCATTGAATATGCCTGGAATTTTATCGGTCGGCGACTCACTAGTACAAGCTGTTGGGGCACAAAGACTGAACTACCGTCAAGTTGAAGCCATCTGGAATGCTTTACCCAGGATAACATTCAGAATCTTTATGATTCATTGCCATGACGTGTACATGCTCTCATTGCTCAGCCACAAAGTACTAATTTCCGACGTTCGTTTTGATTTTTTGTCTTGTATGTTATGTTGTCTAGCCTTTTTAATCCCTTATTTGTATCGCTATTAGTAGCATGTTTAATAAATTCCGACAAATCCTTCATGGTGCTGCATTTTCCCCAAACATTAGTGTATTAAACATCAATAAGCTCTGATATGAAACTAGAAAAATCTGTACTTTCTAAAAAAAAGTAATAAAACGGAAATAGCCTATGTAGCAAATATATACTTTAAGCGATTTCTCGCTATGTCTTAGACATTACAGCAGAGACGTAGGAAGGATCTAAAGGCCTCTTTTTATTTAACTCACAGGAAGGTTAACAGAAAGCATGTCTTGTGCTTATAGAAGCAGCCAGTAGTTATGGCTTAGCTCAAAAGTAACGAATTTAATGTAAGCAAGCAAATGGTAAGTTAGCCCAATGGCTCAGACCTAATATCGGCGTGACGAGCCTAATGGCGAGAATAAATCAATGCCGCAGATAAACTGCTGTCAAGAGAATTCATTATCAACGTGGTCTTTCGCAGGCGGAACACGCTCTGATTCTACCCTCTAAAACCATCCTTTAAATACTAATCTTTTCTAGCTCATCTGAATACGCGCGAACTAGAAATCAACATTCTGGCAGGATACGGAAAGCGGGAAAGACAGAGAAACTTAATTAACATAACTGTTATTAAAAATAAATGTATACACTATATGCTTTGTCCCCAAAATTGGACGAAACAAACCTTAATGGCATAGTTGAATAGCGTTGAAATGATACCAATTAATACAAACTGATATTGGTATAACAAATATAATAATTAGCATGATAAAACGTAATTAATATTGAAATTGTACAATAATAACATCTAAGTATGTAATAGTGAAATCAACCGGTCCAAATATATTAAGTTCCAGTATTAATTTCTCTGAGGAATTTTATAGTTATTAGCAAATGGTTTCAGTTTTGCATCGAAAAGAATAAGAAAACATTGAATGTCGCTGTGCTAGAATATGAATTATTGGTTTTGAAATGAATTTCGTGATAAACTGCTGAAGAAAAAGAGTAAGACAAAAAGCTATAATGCCTGTTATTTACTTTAGTCAATGGTTTGGTTCCCGACTGCTCATTATACCCGCATGTAATCAAACATCTTATGAAATGTTGTTAAAAGAAGTACTGACGTAGACATGCAAAGGGTATCTTATTATTCAATTATTTTACTGTCCTTGAGATTATTATCAGTTAACGATCAATGCGTGTAGATAAATGCTTTAACTTTCCCAGCTAGGCGGATAATTTTGATTGTTTAAATCGTTATTGGTGCGTATCATTTATTATTTGGTTACTTAGTACTTTTTTATGCAAGGAGAAGCATTGTTTAGAGCATGTTTCGAGAATGTTTTATTTAATCAAGGTACAATTAGGCGAAATGCTATACAAGCAAAAGTTATATACCGAAAAAAGTCAAAATTAGTCGTTATTACTTACTAAATGTTTAGTTATAAAAAATCTGATGGGGACACGACACGACTTCCTTGTAAGTCTGTTTAATTATACACACTTTTTGCTGCACTTCATTTAAACTTATTTCCTCGAATTTCGTTAGAGATGTATTTCTTATTCAATCAATTCAGTTCTCACTTCGCAGCAAACAATTGTACCGGCAAAATAAAAGCTCAAAGCACCTTCATTAAAAGTTGTAAAATAGAAAAAAACCTAAACATACATTTTAAAAGAGTTAAAAAACACTTTTTACAATCGAAATTAAAGTTTCTACACAAAAACAAGCAATTAGGTCAACGTGCACGAAGACAATTTTTGGTGCACAAAATTACAAGTTAACCTTGGGATACTATGTGAAAGGACACTGAAGTTGGTGAACCAATTCATTAAGTTCACTATTCCTACTAAGAGTTTCGAATGTAAACAAATGGTGTGGACACCACATCAGTTTGTGTCTTATGCCTACAGTAAGCGTTAAAGAAAGGTTATAATTCGCCAAGACGTAGTGGTAACTTTTCTAGGTTAGCAGTTAGTTACAAGTTGTTAATTAATTAGTTAGACATTTATACAGAACAGAAAGAAGAGTGCGGAACACCAGAATTTCGCCATTAGTTGTACAAATATAGTCTCAACTATATTTACAAATAGTCAACTTGATGGACAGGACTTCGGGAGAGGGATCTGAGGTTCTTCCTCTACCACCAAACTTATCGAAAGGACTTTCAGTTCGTCAGTATTTTCAGTGACTCCATGCCGCCCAGATACTATGCATTTACAAACTTGTGCACCTTCTCCGGGATTCAAATCCGAGCCCAACGGTACGGTAACGAGCATCGCTGATCACTGTATCGCTCAGGGAAGCAATAGAGTTATAACTGTTTATTTAAACAGTGAACGGTTCTTAAAAGTTTTGAATTCCACTATCATTTAAGGGTAATATGACTGCGACTTCAGATGTTGTCCCTGATTTGAAATCAATTTCTCAAAATCTCCATTATGATTCTAGCAATAGGGTTTGTTCAGTAAGCCATTGCTTATTCGAGGAGAGTCGTTCCAACTTTATCTTTGCAGCATAAAAGGATTGTTGTTAGCTTTTAAGTACGAGTTCTGGCACAAGTATGCTGAATTCAGTTATCAACTGAGCAAGTAGAGTTATCGATGTTGAACTTCTACTATTCGGGAAGGTTCTGCGGAGACTTTTACTGGAGGTATTTCAAGTTATACTCTTGCCAATTTTTTAATAAAAAATTTTAATATAAATATAAAAAAAATTATGTGTGTGTGAGGGAGGAAAATATTTTTCTCTTTCTTTTACGCTTTTGATTTCAGTTAATTATCAGAGTAATATAAGTATTATCACTTTTCGTATAACAAGCCCTAATTTTTAGCAAATTTTTTACTTCTTAAGTTTGGGAACCCGTTTATCTAGTAAGTTCAACATAATTTACAAATAATCCGATTACAAAGATGCTATTACATTTCAAATAATTATAAAATTATTATTTTTATTTTGCATGATCCTAATGTGCATAAAAAATATAATTTCTTAATATCTGTATCCGATTTTTAATTTTGTAGCAGTTCTCGGAAAGGGTAAGTCCGAGTGAATGTCACTGTTCTCCATTTTTCAATTAGCATCGTTGTCATCCGCTTTGTAGTTAACATTGTCTTCAGTTCCGTCTGTAGCACTAACCAGAAAAATGCTATAGATGGAATTAATAGCAATTTAATTTAAAATTAACAGAATATACAGTAATTTTTTTTACTGGACTTTTTTTAAAAAAATTTATTAGCATGTAAAGAATTGTATTTTTCTTGTAAAAGCGATAAAGCCATTAAGAGGGTATTGGACTTTGTGATTGCTTGAGAATGATCATTAAAACTAAAAATCAAAATAACATTCGCCACGCTACTGCTAAAGGATGCGAATATCTAAAAAAATGGAAAAATTAAGAAACAGAAGCTATAAGTGCCGAAAATGCCTTTCATTCTACAGTATCACACTTATTTCTCAAATGAAAACTGATGGTTACTTGGCCTATGATGTTCAGTCATGATAGTCTTGACAGTCGATGATGGTCTATTAGTAGCCTATTGATGTTCAGTCATCAAAGTTATGTCAGTCTATGATGGTCTATTAGTGGCCTATGATGTTCAGTAATGATAGTCATGTCAGTCTATAATGTCTATTAGTGGCACATGATTTTTCAGTCATGATGGTCAGTCATGAGTTGGTCTGATAGGTATAAGTTAAACGACCAATTAATTATTCTTACTCTAGCGATTTATATAGACGGATTTATAAGGGAATTTCAAATTACTGGCTTACACACGGGTTTATAATTTTGGCTGTATTTTTGCAGCAAAATTTTACCTCTCTTCTTATACACAGATCGACTTATATTTGGGAATATACAGTATTTTAAATGAACAAAGACTTGCTAAGCTTCTTTCTGAGTTGTACCCATATCTGTCTTCAGTAAAGGTTTCTTGTAGATAATATACAGTGCCCTCCCACAGAGAGTCAGTAGGAAAATTAGGGACAAACATATTCCGAGCACGAAGAAGCCATTCATAATTTGGGCAAGCTTTTAAGTCTGTTATTCCCCTAAGCAAGGGGGGGTTACCATCGGCGCGAACTAATGTGACACGCTTTCAGAGATGATGTTCAGTAGTCGTAAATATTTGGATTTGGTCACATGAATTGTTGCATATCGCACATGCTTGTAGTCGTAAACTCAAGGATTACAACAATATCTTAGACTCACATTCTCTTTTATCCTGTTGTTTAACGAAACTGGAGCAACAGATTAGTATCTGTGGTTTTATCGCGCCTTTCGTTTTAAGCCTGTTATAGGGGAGGGGTGGACGCACAAAACATGTCTTGGTGGTGGCAAGACGATAGAAAGCGCACAGCATGTGTGTAACTACGTCGGTTCGCTTATTCGAAATAGGAATCTGTGGGTAAAATTATGGGCATTTAATCATTTTTTTAAGGTGAAAAATTTCTGTTCTGGACACCTTTATTTTAATGCGTTTCGAATGTTTCTCTTACTTGCTAATATGCATATACTTATTCAGTGTTTTTTTTATCTTTCTTCTTTCTTTCTTTGGAGGAAGTCTGTGGTTAGTTGCGGATATTGTAAACGTCTACTGCCATCTTTGAAAACTTTTAAAATTCTTTTATTTCTCTCAAGCATTCGTATAAAGTTTAGTTGTTATAAAGACTTTTAGATTGTTCGATTTTACATTTATAGCTAAACTTTAATACTATACGATTCTCGGGAATAATTAAAACATGATGCATTAACTGCATAACTCTGCTGCTTTATTTATTATTATAAGTTATTTCTAATGTTCATCTTGTTGATGATTTTGCATTTCATCCTGTAGTCAAATGAAATGCCGTTTCATCCTCTGCTCTTCCCCAATCCTCCTTATCAGTACCCCTGCCGGGGGGAGGCTTAATTTCTCTCGATTCATCTTCTTTTCAACTCATTGTTGAGAGTATTATTGGCTAAAACATTAAATATTACATAATAAATTCTAGTTCTGTTCTTACACTTAACAATCTGATCAATACTTTAGTTGCTGTGAAGTAATTTCGAAACAATACACAGGCGGGAAATGCGATTCTGTTTTTAACGATTTCTAATTATTCTGAATTTTTTGCTTGGTATTTTCATTAATCTTGGTTTAAAACGTAATCATAAGTTTATCGAAACCTGAATGTATTGAAACCGGAAGTGGTCATTCAGCTGTAATATTCGAAATGTAGATCATATGCATATATATAGTGCGTATTTGGTTTGTTTGATTACGGCAAAGCATCTGCCTGAGGGTAGGGAACCGTTCGTGAAGGACTTTCTGAAGGAAACTGGCTCGTATCCACTTTACACATACAGAAAAACACGAAAATGTTAGCCCGTTCTTCTAGAATCGAACTCCTATTGTTCAGCGACTTTTCCGCTTGGCCGCTGGTGGTAGTTTACATACATTCAAAAGAAATTTTAAAAAATTGCAATAAACTCTAGATTTGCCGTGAAACTCACTGCAAAGTTATTGACAAACTGTTTCTCATTGCAAGGGTATTGACATCGCCAAATATTGACGCATTTTGAAGATGATACATCTCAAGAAAAAAGCTATACCAGCATTCCTAACATAGCTAACATAGAGATAACTCGATAGATATATAGAAGTATGGAGGAAACTAAGATGTAAAAATAATAAACAGGTATCGTCTCTCAGTATTATCTCTCTTAGACAAAACGCTAACTGGTGGTTTACATTCTATTATGGTATGCAATTTTGAATCTAAATTTGAAAATGAGATATTGCACTTTGGAAACTGCAGTTTCGTAATGAGTCGTGAATGCTCTTGAAAACTTGCGAATGCTCTTGGAAAATTGTGGATGCTCTTGAAAAATTTGCATAAAGTGCCTTTTATCTTGTGCAAATTTTCCCCATGGCATCAACATTCGCAATGACTATTATACTTGTTACTCATTTTACAAAGTTGCTTTCATAATATTGTATAGTATATTAAGTGGGTTCTAAGGAATGCGTCATACTTTTTTCAACAGGGAATAGCTGTTTCGGTGATGTCAATGAGTGTCACAGTCTTGTAATATCGGATTGGATAAGAATCATTACGCTCCTGAATACAAAGTTAAAAAATAAAATAAATAAATAATAATAATAATAATAAAAAAAAAAAAAAAAAAAAAAAAAAAAAAAAAAAAAAAAAAAAACTATAAATTTAACTAAAATCTAAGAGGTTTCAGATTTTAACGGTCACCCAAAAGTGTTTGTTAAGGTTATTATTAAAGTTTCCTGTGCTACATCACATTCTTCGCACTTACGCCACACAATATTCCATTCAACGGCAAAATCACGAAATATTAAGAAAACAGTATATCTTTAAAATTCCAGATAGGCAGTCTCACGCGCTGGAGATAAAAATCTTTTATTCCATACAGTATTGCCACTGCAGTCTTTGAAATCGATGAGTTTGTCAAACAAAAATTCGTTACAGTTTTACCAGATATGAAATAGATAATAAAACAAATTCGAAGTTAAAAATTCCCATGTTCCAGTTGCCCATGTTCGGGTAGAGGACTACGTTATTCAAAATTTGATGACTCTAGGTACCATCGTTTTTTTTTCACAGTGCGACAGACATGAATGCATTCATGCAGAATTTTCGTTAACTTCTTTAAATATAGTACAGGGCGATAATATTTGTTGGCAACAATTTGAAAAGGGATACAATGAATTTAAATGTTTAGGCGCAAAATGCCGCTTCGAGACTAATATCACATTAGGGACTAACTTCTTTTCTGGCCTTTTTTTTGGGGGGGGGAAGCTTTCAGATTTTATATTACGCCCGAAAGGGCTTTTTTTTTTAACTTTTTGGGTGTTGACTTTGTTTATTAAATATCATGTTCTTTGCACTTAAACCATATAAAATTCAATTCAACAGCAATATTACAAAATATTTTAAAACAGCATATCTTTAGAATTTTCGATATACACTCTCGCGTGCTGGAGATAAAAACGTTTTTTTTTTCCGTACAGTGTTGGCATTGAACTTTTTTTTTTTTTTTTTTTTTTTTGCGCAACTGGATAGGATGAAGGACTCGTTTTTCCAAAACGGACTGTAAAATGGATTTAAAATTTATTCAAAAGAGATTTTTTTCGCGACGTCTGAGTAAGGAGAGTCAACATCCTTTTAGTTTGGGCGCCACTGTAGCGACATTAGGTATTTTGAAAACAGTAAAGATGATAAATTAGCAACGCTTTCGCCGGGAATCGAACCGCGGACCTCTGGAATACCCGCAGACCACCACACCACGAAGGCTCGCTAAGAAGGCGGGAGAAATACCTTATAATCTATTAAAAAATATTTATAGTGAATCCTCCTCTGGCGACCTCTCTAAGAGGCCATCTTCTGAAAAAGACCTATATTTTTGAGAGCATAAACAAACACTGGCAGTGACCATCACAGCGCTCCAAAATCTTCTAAAACCTTAGTTGGTAGCGTTTAAAAAGGGCTCCGTGTATTTTAGTAAAGTATATACTATAATCTTAATTTTACATTTGTTACATTTTTATTTTCTTTCAAAGCAATGGAACTATGGTTTTATAGTTTTAGGAGAACTAAAATTTAAAAAATATGGACACTATATGAAAAAACGTAAATAGGCTCAGGAAAATTCGTTATTTTGCCTCGGAATAATTTGTCTAAAGGAAGTATTTAATAAATATTAGGAATAGAAAGCTAAGTCACGTGAACGTAGTAATGGTTACCTCGTTTAAATCGTTTTAGGTGCCGAAAACAGGTGTTAGCTTTATCGCAAAATGATTTTTGGAGAACCGGGATGAAATGGGAAAGAGAGACTCGGTGGAGTAAGACAGCGGAAGAAATGGCACTGTTTCAAGATCGGGTTGACTACTACTTTTTATAATTTAAAAATATTTTTGATTTTTATTAAAGAAAACATTATAAAACATAAACAAATATAATTGTAGTTTTTCTCTATCAGATTCGCATTCTGAACAATCCAGGTGATGACGTGTTATCATCCCTCTCGTTTTTGGTCGCGTGCCAGTGTAAAGCTTGGTGTAATATTTCGCGGCTTCGGACCTTCCGATGCTAAACGGATGTGCTTACCATTTACACTACGATGGCATAGCATGAGGCAGGAAAAAATTAGATATCACTTGAAAGTTTCTTCTGTTTTAAGTAGCTTGATTTTTTAATAGTTAAGTTAATATGATAGTCATTTTAATATTATTGAGCTATATTTTGGTTGACATATTACGCATCGAGAATAGGCGAATTAATTTAAAATAAATCAATCTGTTAAAAGAAACGGTTGCTTATTTCTGTAAAATGTGAGACAATTAGTTGAAATTTGAAAATTTTTACGTGCTAAAACTATAAATATTTTATGTTAATACAACAATAATAATGATAAAATTAATGTATCAGTATGATAAAAACATATTAACGGAAGCGTAAATTTTGAACAGAAGTTTGTTTCGCAGAATTCACATGTCTCAAAACTTATAATTTATTTACATTGCTTCTTTATATTAAACACGAATTCAGTAGATATTTATTAGTAAATTTACATTACAATCATTGAAGATTATTTCCTGATATTTATTTCTTTTACTTCTGTTTTATTAGTGCAAATTAAAATAAAAAATTTTAAAGTGAATTTTCTCGCATCTGAATTTTGGTAAACGCTCTGGCTATAGAAACAGAAATAAATTTTCTTAATTGATTGACATCATAATCAGTTATGGGATAATCCAGTAATGTTCTGCAAGTTCCGATGCATAGCAATTTATTTCCATGGAATAGATTTTTCTAAGCATAATACCATCCCCTAATTCGAGCGGGTTATAAAAATTAATTGGAAGAAATAGACAAAAATTAGAATTTTTTTTATCTCAAGGAACGTTAGTCCTGAGTGCGATATTAATGTCTAAACGACATTTTGAGTCGAAACACTTATAAGGTATTTCTCCCGCCTTCTTACCATGCCTTCGTAGTGTAGCGTCGGCAAGCTGGGCGCGTATTCCAGAGGCCCGTGGTTCGATTTTCGGCGAAGGCGTTGCTCATTTTTCATCTCTCCTGCTTCGAAATAACCTAATGTCTCTACAGTGGCGCCCGAACTAAAAAGATTGGCGGATGATGATTCTCCACAACCCAGGATTTGGCGATAAAACCGCAGTCGCCCTTTAAAAGGGGGAGTATATAAGGTAGTTCTCCCGCCGTCTTAGCATGCCTTCTTAGTGTAGTGGTCAATACGCTGGGAGCGTATTTCAGAGGTCCGTGGTTCGATTCCTGGCGAAAGCAATGCTCATTTTTCATCTCACCAGCTTTAAAAAAAAAAAAAAAAAAAAAAAAAAAAAAAAAAAAAAAAAAAAAAAAATATTCTAATGTTTCTACAATGGTGCCCGAACTAAAAGGGTGGTGGTTGATGATTCTCCTCACCCATTATTTGGCGATTGTGTCCCCTAAAAACCTCAGTCGCCCTTTAAAAGGGAGAGTATATAAGGTTTTTCTCCCGCCTTGTTAGCGTGCCTTCGTGGTGTAGTGTTCTGCATGTTGGACGCATATTCCAGAAGTCCGTGGTTCGATTCCCGACGAAGGTGTGCTCATTTTTCATGACACCTACTGTCAAAAAATACATAATATCTCTACCAAAAAAAAAAAAAAAAAGAAAAGAAAAGAAAAGTTTTTTTTTTGAACGGCGTATGTTATACACTTTAGTTGGTCAGTTTGGGGAGTACAACACGGGACCGACACTGCGTAGAATCGACAGACTGTTGACCGACAGACACATCGACAACTCAACGCCAGTATCAATTCAGTTGCTTTGTTGATTCTACTCCAATATCGATTTTGGCATTTTGCTTCGGAAACTCCGCCCGAATTCACTTGTCCGTTTCATTTTTCAAATTGTTGCGACCGAATATTATCGCACTCTGTTATATTTAAAGAAATTAAATAATGAAGTAGCTCATGAATGTATGTATTTTTCTCACATTTGATTAAAACGACGGTTCCTAGAGACATCAAATTTTGAATAACGTAATTCTCCATTCGAATATGGGCATCTCGAAGTCCAAATTTGGAATTTGATTATCTATTTCATACTTTGTAAAACTTTAACGATTTTTAATTAACAAACTCAACGATTTCGAAGCGTTCTATTAACATATAACATCTTAACATAGTTCTTAATAATATTTTGTTATACTTTTAATGCGATTGATATAAATAAACATGTATAAAAACATAAGACGTATAAAACATAAACTGTATAAAAACATGAGACGTCTAAATAGAAATATTCATTTTTTTTATGAAATGACACTAGCTGAACTCATTAAATCATTATATACTTTTTCTTTTTCGTGATAACTATTTTAGGCGGCTGGCCGCTCAAGCGGTTAGTTTTTGAAGAAAGTATATAGCGAATAAAAGAGTATGTATGGCAACCTTGCTAACGCTTTATCAGGAATTCTGAAGATATACTGTTTTTAAATATTTCCTGATTTTGTTGTTGAATTGAATTTTATGTGGCGTAAGTGCGAAGAACGTGATATTTATAAAACGAAGACCAAAATAAACCATGAAAAGTTAAAGATCAAAAGACAAAAAAATATTATCTGTCTTACTAAGAAAACTGAACGTTGATATGCTAAATTGGGAAAAGAGTGAAATATTAAAATGTATCACTGTATCGGAGATTCTAAACATATGCTGCTATGAAGCTTTTGAAAATTTTGAGATTTTGTTGCTGAACTGTATGTGGCGTTAACTGGGAAGAAAACGATGCTCAATAATAAAGCTAAAAAGACGAAAAAAAGTTGGGTTAGCAGGAGGGATTATAAGAGCAGACTGGTAGACTGCGAGCTGAGCGAGAGCATAAAATACCTTAATAAAACCTTTTTTGGGCGACCGTTAAAATCTGAAACGTTTCAGATTTTATTTTAAGCCTTTTTTTTTTTTTTTTCATTTTAATTTAATTTTTCGTTTGATCGCATCCGGTTAAGCCGTCGCCCTTTTAATCGGGGCACTGATGATAATTAAATCAAGTTAATGTAAATACATTTCTAATCATTTAGGGTCTATTAATTATATAAAATTGGATGACATTTCTAAATAAGTATAGCTTTAATGTGATCGATATTCGTTTGAATAGACGGTCATTATAAAGACCTTTCTACTCCAATAACTGGTGAAAAAAATCCCCGCCTGATGAGAGTATATTAACTGCATTTTCATTATAATTACTATTTGTTATAACACCTTTTTTCCGCATGCTAATGAATTTTATAAAGAACGCCAACTATGTTAGGAATCTCAGCTAACAGAATAAATTTTGACGACAAAATTACTATTCTGTTGAAATGGTTTGACTGTATAAGTACCATACTTATTGCATATACTTTTAATTAGTTTTACTCAACACTATATGCGGTATATGAAAGTAAAACAATCCATTTTATGTAGCATTTAACATGCTACATGGAAATTTACTGCATACTTTGTACACTAAATGTATTCTGTATACATGCATTTCCTGAGTTTCCTAATTTTCAATATCAGGTATCCTCACCAATTAGCATAAATATCGTTTTGTGTAAATTTTGTGGCCTCTAAGAGGCGATATACAATAACCGTGTATTTCGTATGCCGTTTCCCATTCGAAACCTTTAGCATTTATAAACTGCATCCGGGAATTTGAACTTGGTACTGCATTACTCTACTGTATTGCAGATCCGTCACGAACAACTCCGCATCCTGAAATGCATCTCGTCTCTCCACTCATCTCGATATTGTGTGACGCAGAAACGTTTAATATCCCTGATTCATGCCCAGTGTCAGAAATTCACGTGCATTGGGTGCCGCCGAATGTTGCTTTCCCATATATACACACACACACTGGTAGAATCTTCTCTGTGCTGTCCCTCCACCAACCACCCTTTTCTGTTCGGAGGCATCGGGAAATCTCTCTTCCTTGGTGCGTGCATTCCATACCACAGGCGAAGCGTGCCCGTTATGGAATTCTGCACGCACTTTGCGTTTTGGGGGATGTTATTTCATTTCTGACTAACAGTCCAGAAAGGTTTTCCCATTCCGCGTGCATGCCCAATGAAGACGGTTCTCCCTGATCGGTGAGAGGTTGCCACAAGACAGAACTGCAGATGTCGCCAAGCTTTTGTCGGTTTTTTCGAAAGAAGCTTGCATGGGAAAAACTGATGACTGATTGTAGTGCAAGTATCCCTTGGAAGTCACGATATTTGTATTCCTAAGAAATTTCGATATCGTTCTATTTAAATTTTTAAGAAAACTATGTATAAAAAATTAAAACATAGTTACAAAAACTAAGTTCTTGCGTTTATAAGGTTAATTTAACTTTAAGTATAAGTAATCCAACCTGCTACTCCGAAAGATAAATTTTCGAGACTTTCACAACACTGTTAGAGCATTAAATGATTTCAAGAGAAATA
Source organism: Stegodyphus dumicola (assembly GCF_044657685.1). Lineage (NCBI taxonomy): Eukaryota > Metazoa > Arthropoda > Arachnida > Araneae > Eresidae > Stegodyphus > Stegodyphus dumicola. The sequence continues at coordinate 195,940,691 of NC_140773.1, forward strand.
GCAATATAAAAAACATATTGCGCTTGTAACTTGAAGTAGAAAGCTAAAACCAACGAATATAAATTTAAGTGCAAGCAAATTCAATTATTTACAATTTACAAATTAAATATTATCCTAGTACATGGCTCTGCATGGTTTCAGGCATTATATTATGTTATTTTAAAATAGGCATTCCAGGTTCGTTTTACCCTCTGGTTACTTTGTAACCATAGTAGCGACAGCTGCGGCAGGTGATCTGGTCCATATTTTTTTTCCGCTTCATTTCCTTTTAGTAAGGTTCGCATCGTGAAATGCGAACTAATGAAAGTTGACTTCTATTGCAACCACAAATGAAATAGCGAAAATAACTGCAGTAATCTATGAAAATATTTTGAAAATCTATGAAATCTATGAAAGTATTTTGCTTTCATATCCTTAAAAGTAGCTATTATTGATCTTGAGCAAGGTTCGCCAAATTTTGTATCGGTTCGAATCTCATGTTAAAATTCAGAAATTTCAAGGGACGCAACTAGATATTTAACATAGCGTTTAAAATATAGTAAAACAATTTTTAGATGGAAAGAAAAGCTTCAGATAAATTTACAATAATTTCCATTTTTGTTTAATATGGATAAATTCACATACTAACATAAATAATCCTTGTTCCTGTCCCTTTGCCTTCATAAAAGTATGTCCCTAAGATATACAAATGATATTTTCAACGATATACTGAATCTCAATTTTCTGGGTAAAAAACTTTATGTTTTAATTTTCAGAGGTTTAGATTTAAGGTGACAGAAAACATAAGGATCTTTACTACGATGCAAATGCTTTCCATTCGAATGAAGAATAAAGCAGTAACTTCGAAAATAAAGGCAATTTTGCTCTTCTTTAACACATGCACTTTTTTCTCGGAAGAATTAAATAAAAAAATAGTGTGTCAAGGTAGCTGCGAAATTAAGAATTATTTTAAAACAGAATATCAACTTAGCAGAATTCCTGCATAAAAGGGCGAAAGTTTAGTGAAAGAACGAACATAGAATATCACATCTTAAATTATTTAAATCAGTCATTAGATATAGGCTAGATCATCAGCTGAAACTTTGCTTATTTAATATAAACTTACAACTATATGCGTTCGTTATATCGTTGGCTGAGATTCAACATATGTCATTACAGTGTGTTACTTTAAAATAAACAGACCAGACCCTCCTCTCGTTTAGGTTCGTAACGTATTTCGTTGTCATCGCCCAGAAGGGATTTTAGCAAATTAGAGAATTCGACTTTTTTCCTGCAAAAGTCGTTACCATGCTTATGAAGCATTGTTTGGGAGAGAAAATGAACTTGAAGTGCCGATTCTTAAAGTAACAGATTATAGCACAGGATATTGCTAGAATATATACCTTTTCTGCTATCTATAGCCACTACTAAAAATGGTATCATTGTGGTAGCAAATTCCTAAAAATTTATTATTTGCCTTTTATATATAACTTCGTCGATTAGCCTTCAGTACATATTCTGATACTGTTTTAAGATTATTATGAGTATATTATAATTTCAAAATAAAATTGATTATTAAAAAAAGTATGTCGCAATGCAATATTTCAAATGATATGTAAAAAATCAATCTGTTACTTGTAATGCGAGTTATAAACAACGGAGAAGACTCGCTTTCTGGTTTCGCCTGATTTAAAATGTTATACTCTAATGCGGTATACTTATTTTCCTATCTAATTTAATACTATATGTTATGTATTTTCATTTCTTATTTACATATTTATTATATCGAAAGAATATTTTTTACACACATTACATATTTTCGTCTTCATTACTGAACGCAATAACATGACAGAGTTTTCTTTGCATTAAAATATTTTCACCTTCTGACGGACATGCAGTTTCAATGTACGTATATTTTAAACGTAATTTTACTGCACTTGTACATTTACTGGGCTATATTTCTTTTCTAAGAGAGCTTCATATTTGTGGCTCTAGGAAAGTGAAGCTTTTTTAAATGATTACTAATTCTTTATCTTCTTCAGATATCGTTCAAAATTGCAACTTAATTCTAGGATAAAAATTAATTTGTTAATTCTTCTTTACATAAGATGTTCATTAACGATTATCTCCTTTCCTCTCCCCCAAAATTTTAAGTACTGTGTAAAGTAACAGAAAAAACACACAGAATGTTGAAATAAATTTAATATCCTAAAGCCGCGTTATTGAAATCCGTGGTATACGGGTTCTGTATTGTGGACGATATCTATAGTTAACATTAGCAGAAAGTTTTCCCAAAGACGCAAGTTTTTTTTCCCTCAAAACAATTTTACTGTTTCCTTTTTTGTTCAATAACCTTCAGTTCAGTAATTATGTGACATGTACTTTTTAAGTTTCACTAACAGTTAAGCTTAAGTTAAAAACTTTTCTGTCTTCTCTTTGGTTCACGTTGCATATACGAGGAGCTATTTTTTTTTTCAGCCTCCGATGGGCTATAAAGAAAAGACGGGTGAATGTACAAAAAAGATTTTATTACCAAAAGTAATGTACAATACAGGTTATTTATCTACATAATCACCTTGACGATTGAGGCATTTGTCATATCTGTGAACAAGCTTTGCAATACCCTCTTCATAAAATGTCCCCGCCAATGATTGGAAGTGAGTTGTGACGCTTTCTTTCAGCTCCACGTCATTTTGGAAGCGCTTTCCGCCAAGCCACTGCTTCAATTCAGGGAACAGGTGAAAGTCACTAGGCGCTAGGTCGGGACTATATGGTGGATGTTCGAAAATGTCCCATTGAAATTGCTGAAGGAGCAGTTGGGTTACACGAGCGCTGTGAGGACGGCATTGGCGTGCATCAGAACAATTCCAGAAGTCAGCATGCCTCTTCGTATGTTTTGAATAGCTCTCCGTAAGCGTCGCAAAGTTTCACAATATGAATCTGCATTAATTGTTGTTCCAAGCTGCATAAACTCCACAAGCAACACACCTTTTTGGTCCCCAAAAACAGTTGCCATAACCTTACGGTTGTTTTAGGGCGTGTCATATTGAACCCATGTCTCATCACCTGTCACAATGGATTTCAAAAACTCTTTTCAGTCAGTATTGTAACAGTCAAGAAACTCAAACGCTGCAACCATTCGGCGAGTTTTGTGATCGTCAGTCAACATCTGTGGGACCCAGCGAGCGCAAACTTTTCTGTAGCGCAACTGTTCAGTAAGGATAGAGTACAGGGAAGATCTTGAAACTTCCGGAAAATTAATCGATAATTCACTTATGGTGAACCTTCGATTTTGCTTAACCGCTTGGTTTACTCGTTGAACATTGTAGTCTGTAGCGACAGACTTGCGTCCTTGGCCCCCTTCATCATGCACATATCAGTTCGGCCATCTTTAAACTTTCGACACCATTCACGAACAACGCCATCACTCATAAAGCTGTTTCCATACACTCGACTCATTCTTCGATGGATTTCCGCTGCACTGTTCCCTTCTGCCGGAAAGAAACGAATAACAGCTCCTAATTCACACTTGGCGGAAGAATCAATAGCGACAGCCATGTTTACTTGACGGCATCTCAACAGAAAATGACGTGTTGAATAAGCCAGTGACAAAGCGTGTGGAGGGGGAGATGCACAGTCGCCTACTACGCACACCAACCACCTGCCGAATACCTGGCCATCATACTGTGCGATCGGAGGTTGAAAAAAAAAACAACCTACGTATTTACTCAGACCAGAAGATAATACAAATTAAATGTACTTGAATCCGAAAGCCGATTATGTTTACCACAGTTCATGTCTTGCGCGTTGATAGCGGCCATCGAATGTGAGAAGTAAGACCAGTCTGTTTTGAAATTGTCAAAGGCTATATAGCTATTCCCGTTTGCAATGAAGAGAGGAGAAAAACCCAGTCGAGCAAATCCACATGGTGGCGAATTGCCATCTGCCACATTATAGTCGGGCAGCACTGTAAAGCTTAATACAACTTCTTAGACGAGAAATCTTTAGAACTGAATTATGCTCTAACCAGGATTCGAATCATGAGCCTTCCGATTGTTAGTCGGACGTGCAACCTGTCGCTACACCTTGACAGCGCACACGGGAGGAAGGCGATAATTCTTTATAACGTGTATGCACATCTTGAACAAGTTAAGCAGCTTTTCAGGTAGTATCTCTGACATGCTATACAAGATGCTTCGCTATAACATCCTTAAGACCAAGTAGGAAAACTGTATAATTTTGATCCTAAAATAAAAGTTTTTATATACCTTACCATCTCATGAAAAGAATTGGGTTATGGCAAAGCACACTAGGGCTACTTGCTAATAAAGGGAAATTACTTTGGTAATGCTTAGAGAAACTGACTAAAATTCATATTTCATGGCGTTTCGTGGCGTTTTCATGGCGTGGTTTTCCACGAAAGGACAATTGCGAATGTCCATTCGCAATATAAATATAGAAGAAGGGCGTTGAAATACCAGTGCTCCGTGGTTTTACATGTCATCATGGGAGACTCTCATATAAAATAATAATAATAAATATATTAATTATGGTTTATTCTCATATAAAATAATAATAAAGCATTTACCTCCTTCCAGGATGCCTCCATGGCGTAACGGTAGCACACTCGGCGCTTATTCGAGAGGTCCCGGTTCGAGTTCCGGTGAGGGCATTGCTCATTTTCATGTAATCCTGCTTTAAAATAACCTAATGACTCTAATAATAATAATAAAGAAGTTACCTTTACAACATATTGTAAATCTGAGATTTTTAATAATTTTTACTCAATCGTCTGTGCTGGATCATGATTCCTACGTTAAGAAACCTACGTTTTACATCAGCAATCAGAATCTGAATTATTTTCTGATTGTGAACGTAATGTTGCATTTTAAATAAAAGCAAACAATTACTTTCTTTTATTTCATCAGGAATATCTTCAGTAGGATAAATTCGAGTTTCGCTCTAACCTTTTCGATGCTTTTACTCTTGCACATCAAAACCGCGGCTAAGAGCAGCTGGGAAAACAATTATCTAAATTCAATTTTTTTAAAACCATTTCCAAACCTTGTTGAACGCCTGGCGAAACTCCGCCAATTCTACTAACCTGTTCGACCGCGAAGAAACTCGAACGAAAGAGGTAGAAAAGAGATGAAAAGCCAAAGCTTCCCCTCCAGAGCTAATTTGTCACAGTGGCTGCAATACAATAGCTCCAGCCGCGGATAGAAATCCTACTTCGTAACCATGGCCATTATATTGCCCCGCACCTTATATGGGACTAGCTTATGAATGGCTCAGGAATGTGGTTGTCGTCTTTTACTCCACATACCCCCACCATACATACATGAATATAGGAGATGACAAGCAATTTTTTTATATTTATTATTTTATTTAAGCGTTATTATTATGAAAACGGAGAGATTCTTTCAAAGCCCACACGCGCTCCTAGCCCACGGCTAGGAATTCGGCCTACTGCAGTGAAAGCAAACTTTTAGGGGCACCATGAAAAGGAGCTGGTATAAAAGTGGCCTAAATGCAATTATAAACGTCACAATGAAAGTGTCTTGGTGTGAAATATTATATTTCTAGGAACTCAATGATGTGGTAAATGCGCAAGATGTTTGCTAATTTGTGTCCTCATAAAACGGAAGAGGTTGATGGAGTGGCACGGTGTTGATTCTTTGTTGCCAAATAAGAAAGAATTCTGTCACGTGTGAAAGTAGCTTAATTGCCACTATGTAAGTCAGTATGTAATTCTTTTGAGTTTATTTCGCTTGCCGTTAATGTATTTCTGCACTTGTGCTTATGAGTGGTTGCAACTCCAAAATTTCTCTGTCGCCACATCATTTTTAGGTTTAACAATTATCTTTCGAAATATCAATCGTTTTTAAACAATATTTCTCTTTTTTAATTTCATGCGTTTTATCTAAGATAATAAACAGTTCTTTCTGAACAGTAGGCAACTGTATCAAAATTTGGGATTTACGTATATTAATGTAAGAAATAAAACATCTTTAAATTCAAAATAAAAATTAATGTTCTAAATTTTTACGGAGTCGAAATTATTTTTTTTAATTACATGCAATTGGGAAAGTTGTGTGATCGTTTGGAATAAATTTTGCTTACAAAGAATGATTCATGAAATATTAGATATCTATAAAGACAACTAAATAAAGAAATAAAAGGCTGATATTCATTATTTTTCGATAAATTGGACCTTTGATATCCAGAGATAATATTCAAAGAACTTGAGTCACTACCTTATCAGAAAAGATCTGTTAAGGTAGTCATTCAAGTTCTTTCTGATAACGTAATCACTCAAGTTTCTTTAATTTTACCTCTGTGGAGAAACAGTGACATAGTGAATATTGCCTACCATTCAATGAAAATGCGCGGGATCAATTTCCTTAAAACAAATTTAAATAATATTACAGGATCTCATTGCTGTATCACACGATATTCAGATCATCACATCCGAATACATCGAATGGTATTTAACAATGCTATCAATAAATCTGTTCTGTAAGTAGTTTAATTCTCGTAAACGAGAAGCAGTCTTCTTGGTCTTTCTACCAAAAGAAGAACGAACATACCGACTTACTTGTAAAGTGAATATACACTGGTCGACATTGAAAATGCAACACTAAGAAGGAGTGCTCAGAAAGTGATGAAATTTGGAAAAAAGACAGAGACAGCAAGCAGCAATAAGTGATCTTTATTTCAAAATGATAGTCAAAATACAGAGCGAGAACTGCGTCGGCTCAGTAAGTGATAAGTTATAAGTGACAGTGGACGTGGGCACTGTCCCTTCAGCGATGCAGGAAGAAACACGTGCATAGAGTCAATAAGAGTGCGGATGGTGTCCTGAGAGATGGCTCTCCAATCCCTTTCAACCATTTGCCACGGTTCGTCTTCTGAACGAGGCAGGAGCAGAGTCTGCAAACTGCGTCCAATCACATCCCACACATGTTCGATTGGTGACAGGTCAGGAGAGTACGGTGGCCAGGGAAGTATATGTATACCTTGCGAAGCATGTTGGCAGATGCGAGCACTGTGTGGTCGGTCCAAGTATCGTTGGGCCGTCATAGTGCCCTGAATACGAACTAGAGGTGACCTGGAATCGTAGGCAATAGAGCCCCAAACCATTATGCCACGTTGTCGCGCGGCGGGGCGTTCCACAGTTACTGCCGCATTAGATCTGTCTTCGCGTCGATGCCACACACGTATGCGGCGACTGTCACTGGATAAACAGAAGCGTGACTCATCTGAGAACACGACGTTCCGCCATTCTGTCATCCACATCGCTCCAGTCCGGCACCATTCTAAACGTTGGCGTCTATGCTGTGGGGTCAATGGCAGTCTTCTTAACGGACGCCGTGAGTGCAGGCCACGTTCAACCAATCGACGGAAAATGGTTCTGGTCGACACGGGAACATCCAGGGTATACTGCACATGCTATAGAATCGCGGTACAAGTGACTTGCGGGACCGCCACAGTTTGTCGGCGGATGTGTCGATCCACGCGTGCTGACATCACGCTGGCTGCATCTGCACCCCTCCTTCTTCCCACATTTCCTTGTTCCAACCACGTTCGTCATAGCCGATGCACCGTGCTCGCATCCACGTGGGTATCATCTGCGATCTGACGTAAGGACCAACCTTTCTTCTCAGTCCGATGTCAGTCAGTGACGTGCGTCTACTCTAAAATTTGCATCTACTCTAAAGTTTCTGACCACTCCTTCTTGGTGTTGCATTTTCAATGTCGAGCAGTGTAAGTTCCCTCATCTCGGCTTCTGTTCTTTCCAGAAGCTCGAGCGATCTATCCTATAAGATAAGCTCATAGAAACCTATACCATGGTGCTTTTGGCTTCCCAAATAGCCAAAAACATCATAGTCTAGGTTCTGGTTTCACTAGTTCCATAGTTTAACCTAAAATGTAGCCTAAAATGTTTGTTCGGAGTTCAATTTAGAGCTTCAGCGAAAATACTGGACATGTTTGTGTTTTGTTTTCAAAAGATTGTTATATATATTTACAAACTCCTGATTTATGGTAACAATGTAAAATGTATGAACAAATAGAAAAGTATTTTGGGAAGTAAAAATAATTAAAATTCTTAAGGCCTTTGAAATATATCATATGATAGCGTTAATGCGCCTCTATATGTGTTTTTTAACGTGCTATGTCTACCATTTAAGCCGTCTCTTTAGAAATAGTATACACCGCATCTTTTTCTCCTTCCGGTTTTCGAACGGTAAAATTAGTAGAACGAAGGATAAAAATACGCGAGTAGATAGTAAATACGGTATTTATATAAATAAGATAAAATACTAAGTTTAATAGATAATAGCCCCTCAACTTTTCTTTTTAATCTGATAATTTCTTTCCATCCTAAAAACAGTACCTGCTTATAATTAATCGCTCTAATTTGCGTCATTTCAAAATTAATCCTTTTCATATATTTTAACATAATATTAATGATGCAGATATTTCCCTAACACTTAAGCCAATCATAATATTAAACCATGTAAACTGGAACTTATAATTAGCCTGTCAGCTATTACTCCTTCTTTCTTGAAATATTCTCAGAACGGACCAATGTAAAATTCAAGTAAAAGCATGGTTCTTGCATCAAGTTATCTGTAACTGCACAAAAATCTATTATCAATGATAAAAGTGTTAATGCTGTTACGACTGCATCTATATTACCATGAGTCGGCAGTCATCGTCACAACTGCACAATCAACTTCTAACTCATTATCATATATTTATATAATGTATGCACAAAAATATTTGTTTATGTGAAAGTTTGATATTTATTTTAAGATGTCAATAATTAAAAGATATCCTCTGATTAATATCAGAACATATATAGTTGTTAGTTTATAAAGGTTACATTTTTAACTTCCTCGATGATATCTGACAATGAAAAAACAGAAAGTGAAATCAATGCCCGTAGATGCCCATGATTTTAATGATGCTTGACACTAACTTAATGAGTTTTCAGGTATTCCGGTCTATTTTCATTTCCGAAGTTAATTAAATTTTATTTCGGTTTTACTGAAATAGGAACGTGCAGGATTTACATAAAATACGTTATAAGTTTTTTTTCCCACCTTCTTGGCGTGCCTTCGTGGTGTGGTGGTCTGCACGCTGGGCCGGATTCCAGAGTTCCGCGGTTCGATTCCCGGCGAAGGCTTTGTTAATTTTTTTATCTTTCCTGCATCCAAAATACCTAATATCTCTACAGTTGCGCCCGAACTAAAAGGGGGGTGGATAATGATTTCTTCCCACCCAGGATTTGGCGATTAGGTCCCCTAAAAACCCCAGTCGCCCTTGTATTATAAGGTATTTCTCCCACCTTCTTGGCGTGCCTTCGTGGTGTTGTGGTCCGCACGCTAGGGTGGTGGATAATGATTTTATTCCAGGGACCGGTATTCCAGAGGTCCGTGGTTCTATTCCTGGAGTAGGTGTTTGCTAGTTTTTCATCTTGTCTGCTTCCAAAATACCTAATGTCCCTACAATGTAAAGCAGCATTCTCTTAAATTTACTAAATCTTATAAGACTACCAAACCAATGTCAAATACCTCTAAATCGGATGTACGGTTCTATTAGAATTTCATTTGACAATAAACTATGAGTATCTATTGGTTTATTAAATGCTTTTCTTAATAACTGCAGGGTGTTAATTCTAAGTATGAGAATTATTATCAGATATTGCTTCCTTAATTCATTTTTGTCTTTCATGCGAAACGAGACACTTTAGGCTTTATATCTAACAATTCTTGATTTTGTGATTTCAGGCAGTCATCCGAAAAGTTCGCGTTACTTGCAAGTGCCACGGAGTTTCTGGTTCGTGTTCTCTGGTCACCTGTTGGCAGCAACTGGCCCCTTTCCGTGAAGTTGGAGACTACATAAAGGACAAGTACGATGGTGCCACCGAAGTCAAGATCAACCACAGAGGAAAGCTGCAGATTCGCAATCCCCGTTACAACTTACCTACAGCAGAAGATCTCGTCTACATCGACGAATCTCCTGATTACTGCGTCCCGAACGAAAAGACAGGATCTTGGGGAACAGAAGGAAGGATTTGTAACCGGACCTCTCCATCGACTGATGGTTGTAACCTCATGTGTTGTGGAAGGGGCTACAACACACACAAGACCACCATCAAGGAACGATGCAAATGCAAGTTTCACTGGTGCTGCTACGTTGAATGCAAAACGTGCCATTACGTCATGGATATACAGTCTTGTAAATAGTATATCATTGATTAAAGAAGCCCTCGTGGCATCCGGATTAATTCAGTGGACTATTTACTGTTAATCTGAACTCTGTCAGCGGATTTAGTACTTAATCATCTTGCAAACTTTGCAGTCTAGGCCTTTCATGTTGATTTAACGAAACATTTCGAGACCACAAATTCATTCTCTCTCTGGAACTACACGTGACTCTACTCAGAATGGTTACGTGGCATACATTACTTTAATTTAGGGCACTCATATTCGGCAATCTCATGAAATATCTTGTGGATATCATGAAGTATATAGAAGGTGTTTAGACAATAAGATTCTGTAAATCTCTTAACCATTTTAATTCAACATTGAATGAAGATCTGAATATTAATAAATATATTTGTAGCTTCCATACGATTTGCGTAGTGTTCTCTTGAAGTTTGGTATTTTTTTCTTGCTTTTATTTCACAGCACAAGTTAGTTTTAATAACATAAATTCATTTTTAAACAGAAAAATGTTTACTAATTCAGAAGTCAAACAACAAAAATCAGCGTTATATTTACAAAATATTCATAGGACTAATTTCGATGGTTTTACCGAACCACCATCCTCAGCTGCAAAACCACAAATGAACAAGATAGGAAATAAACCTCTAAACCAAGATAGGAAAAATGTTTGTATAAAATTATCTACTCTCATCTCATTGAAAATTACTTTTATGAGATTTCTAATATAAAAATCATATCAATTGAAACGAAAGGAGCGTAGGCGAAAATATGAGTTATCTCAGAAAAGAATTAAAAAATTCTATCATGTTTTAAAGAATTTAAGCTCATTTAGAGAAAATAGTTATCGTACACTGTTTATCCCAAATGTAATGAGTCTGGTTTAAAAAATAACATTTTTATTTAACATAGAGTGGAACCTCGAGATATGAACACCTCTATGTATGAGAAATTCGAGATACGAGGAAAACATGAGCGAAACATTCGTCTCTAAATACGAGCATTTATTCGAGTAACGAGCCAGGCTGTCGGTATGCATGGCAAGTTTCCTGATCCGGCTGGCCTCGGGAAATCTCCTCATCAGTGTTCTTTGATCTACGTATTTGTGCGTTTGTGAGTTAATTTTTTATTACATTTAAAGTGAAAATAATTATATCACGATGCCTCCCAAGAATATCACTGCCTCAGATAGTGCTGCAAAGAAAAAGAAGGAAGCCATGGCCGTTGAAATTAAGAAAGAAATCATTGATAAGCGTGGTGTACGAATGATGGAATTGGCGAGGACCTACGAACGTTCGACATCGACCATTTGCACTATTCTGAAGAAGGAAGAAATTAAAAAACTTGATGTGGCCAAAGGAATTACTGTTACTTCCAAGCACCTTCCAAAACTCCTATAAGATGTTGAGAAGCTGTTGTTGGTGTGGATTAACGAGAAGCAGTTAAAAGTCGATTCAGTGTGGGAAGCTATCAGTTGCACTAAGGCTAGGAATCTGTACTTGGACCTTTTCCGAAAAACATTAGGTACGTCGCCTGAAGATGAGATGGTAATGAGGTTTTTGGTATGCAGAACGGATTAACTGGATTTCCATTATTTTTAATGGGAAAGTTTGTTTCTTAACAGGAAAAATTTGTTATACGAGCTCATTGCTGGAACGAATTAAACTCATATCTCGAGGTTCCACTGTAAGTGCAGATAAAGTTCATTATCTTCAACATAGACACCTTGTGATTAAATGTAGATATTCTTCTCCTCCTGGCAGCGTTATTTTATACTCCTCATTACACTGGACATTTCACCTCTGCACAATAACGTGTTTCGAGGTGGGTTTTGAAATTAGAACATAAAGGAAATAGCATGGAGCCAGGTAAGGACTATATGGCAGATGAAGAAGCGCTGTAATATATATGTCTTAATCCAAAATTCCCTCACATGTCGCATTTTCTTAGTGAAAGAGTCACGTATTTTTAATACTACGAAGGATACACATTTCTCAAATATTCGATTACCTGTAGTTATATTAAGAATCACATTTTCTCAGTTCTTCAATATGAAGGATTGCCCAGCACAGTCTTTCCCTTCTGTTCGTGGACGCTTTGTGTCATCTGAAGACTTGAACGGAAATAAGACAGCATTCATTTCTATAAATTTCTCGCAACTGCTGTAGTGTTTCAGAATAGGATTTTTTAGTTTCTCAAACACTGCAGCAATTCATAACACTTTATTCGTTCCTCTGAGTTTTTACCTTTGCCAGGATACAAAAACAACTACGCACTTTGCTTACATACTGTTGGTAAGAGTCACATTAGTCTCGGTGCCTAAATTTTAGGGTCTGAGCTCATTTTGGGCTTCCGTCTTTATTGCTATCATGAAAAAATTGGCGATATGAATTGTGCACGTCCATGATGAATTTGCAAATACATGCCAGCGTGTTAAGTCACATATCATTGCCTGGAAGGGAATTTTTGCATAAAAAATAGGACAAATGCCGTGGCATCATATTACAAGACGAATCTTGCGCTACAGCACCATGAATGTCTAGCGGCATCATGGAAAAAAACAGATTGAATCCTGCATTATAACTTCACCAAACCAATCCGACACCAGCATTGTGGTGTGCAGATATGAGTCTAGTTTACGCGTGGTACGCATTTTATGTCTAACAGCCATCGTGATAGTTACGAGATACTGAAGTTTGTTGTGCCTCAGGTTCTTTCTCTGTGGTTTGATAGTTCTCTGTGATATATATATACATTTTAGTTTATTGGGTCGAAATGAAACGACAGGGTAGAAAATATTCTTTAAAAGACAGCGGCAGTTACTGTGAACGCCCCCCCCCCGAACAAAAAAGGAAAAAATTAAAAATTTCACCTACATTACCTTTGAATTAGGCCTCCATAAAGTGAGACAATTTGAAAGATTTAATTAGAGAAATTAGTATAAGAAGAAAAGATCCAATTTTGTATACAAAACTGAAATGTTGATTTATATCAAAGTAATTTCTATCACTTTTTTTTTGTCATTTATTAATCCAGAGGGATAATTTGCTCAGAAGGACTATTAATTTCGTTTTGGCATTTTGCATTGATTCACTATTAATGGCCGTTTCACTTTTCAAACTGTTGCCACCAAATATTAGAGGCCTGTATTATATTTAATGAAATTAAATAATGAAGAATGTGCACAAATGTATGTATGTTTCTCGCATTGTCATAAAACAACGGTACCTAGAGCCATCAAATTTGGAATAATGTACGTTTCCACCAGTATATATAGTATCTGGAAACTCAAATCTGGAATTTATTTTATTATCTATTTCATATTTTGTAAAATTTTATCGAATTTTTTATTACTAAACTCAACGATTTAAAAGCGAACAATGACAATACTGTACGGGAAAAAAAAATATTATCTCCAGCGCGTGAGACTGTGTATTCGAAGTTCTAAAGATGTGCTGATTTAAAAATTATTTTGCGCTACTACTGTTGAACTGAATTTTATGGTTTAAGTGCGAAGAACATCATATTTAATGAATTAAGGTAACACACAAAAACGTTAAAAAACGCCCTTTGAACGTAATGTAAAAATTTAAAAGCTTTCAGATTGTTATTGTTTTCTGATAATTTGGATCGCATGTATTTTGGGGAAAACATAAATTATCATATAATGTCGAAAAGAAACTACTTGTAAGCTCTTTTTGAGACATTTCCATAAAATTATCATCAGCTAATTTGCTCAAAAATTTGCTAGTATAATAGAATTATCAGTTTTAGATTATATCTTTTGCAAGAATAATAGGTTTTAATAGTTACAGTAAATATTCTGCTTCTTTATATATTATTTATTATCACCTCAAGCTCTCTGTCCATTGCAGCTTCATAAATTTCATATGGCATTTAGGAATATTGATATTTATAGTTTCTTATGAATGATTCCAAGATATTAATTTAAAATTTATAAAAAAAAATCTCAAAGGTTTCGAATTTTAATTTACGTCCAAAGGGGCTTTTTTAACATTTAATTATTAAATACCTTTAATTGTTACCTTTAATTATTAAATATCATGTTCTTCAAACTTAAACCATAAAATTCATTTCAACAGCAATATCGCAAAATAATTTTAAAATGCGAGCATACCTTTAGAATTCCGATATAGAGTCTTGCGCGTTGGAGATAAAAAATTTTTTTTTTTCGTACAGTGTTGCCATTGCTTGCGTTTAAATCGTTGAGTTTGTTAATAAAAAATTCGTTGAAGTGTTACAAAATATGATATCGATAATAAAACAAATTTCAAATTCAAATTAGGGCTTCCATAAGTCCATATTCTATTGACGATTACCTGATTCAAATTTTGATGGCTCTAGGTACCGTTGTTTTATCACAATGTGAGAAACATTCATACATTTATGCAGATTCTTCATTATTTAATTTCTTGAAATATAATACAAGGCGATAATATTTGGTAGCAACAATTTGAAAAGTAAAACAAAGCTTATCGTGAATCGACGCAAAATGGCAAAATGGAATTAATAGTCCTTCTGTGCAAATTGCCCCTTTGGACTAACAATATTTTATGTCTTAAAAATAATTTAAAAGAAGTAAAACAATTTCGACTGCAAAAAAACATAGAAATTTTCATTATAAATAATTTTCACTATTTTGCAAGTAAATCACATTGTATTCTAAAAATACTTTATTTATGAACACCTCACATTAAAACCTTCACGTTTATTTAATAAAACATTACATTATTATTAATATTGAAATAAAAATTTAATTTTAGTCCACAACAATGTATCTTTGGAAATAAATCATTAAAAGGTCTTGAAATGTTAGATTTCAGATACACGATCACACTTAGGTACACATAAAAATTTTCTTTTTCATAAAAGCGCTTTGAATTTGTGTTGATGCTGGCAATAAGGTACAGGGATTCAAATAAATTTACCGTTTAAAGTTAGACAAAGAAACAACCTTATTTTTAAAATAGGTTTTGAATATGTCTCCATCAATTTTTCTGGGTAATCAGACACAGGTGCTCCTTCTTCAGGGACCAAAAACATATTTTGCGTAAAAATGGGAGGAATGCAAACATTTTATGTCGAAAACAATGGGCGAAGCAAAGGGAAAATAACGCAGTTTATGGAGGAAAATGCTAATCAAATGTAAAAAAACTAAATTATTAGAATTCTGAAAGCCTCAGGAAGAAATAGATTGGAATTCATGTCATTAGCTGTAAAAAATAAACTTTTGAGAAACGAAAATCTTCAAGAAAAAGCAAGAAACTTTGTGAATAATTTTCACAGAACGAAAAATTGTGATTAAGTAATATCGAACTGATCAGTTACCGAAAATTTTTTAACTCCTTTTCGAACTTAAGATTCATATTCTTGGAAACGAAATTTTAACGCTGTTCAATATCGCCTATATGGCTTAAGCGAAGCTAAGAAGGTATGCTACGGATTCTCGAAGAATGAAAGTCAGAGCTGGAATCTTTAGGAATCGAACAAGGAATATTTCTGATGATGAGAAAATGACGTCGGATATAAAAATGATATATTTAAAAATAAAGCAAAGATGAGGAAATTATATTTCTACATCTACCTGAATGCCGTTTGTTTCTTTAAAAAAAAAATGACATTCCTTATGAACTCAAAAAATTTCCTTATCTGTTAACAAGAAAAGTTCGTCATATTCATAGAAAAGTTCGTCATACATGTATCCTTCAGGTTTCTTCGTAAAGTAAACGGTGCGCGCTATACGGCGAATCTACATAAAAACTAAAAAAAATCTAGTTTGAAATTATAGATGCGTGTCACATACCTGAATATAAAATAATTGTGTCTGTGACAAAGCAAAGGTTCTGAATAGCAAACTTTGAGAGCAGAATATGCGCAAAAAACGGTGTATTTTGTTTAGCACGGTGACATGATTTAGATGAGGAGACAAACAAACAGAAAAAGATCTACATGCATTTTTTAAAATTTGCTGAGGATAATTGAAATGATTTTTCATCTACAGTTTCTAAAAGTTACAAAGTTACGTTAGAAAATGTTATACCCGTAAAATTAAAATTATTGTTGAAGGCGAATTTTCTAGCAAATTGCGAACCAAATTGAACCGGAAAATATGTACGGAAAGACAATGCAGCACAGCTCACGTGGCTGTGTAAATAAATGCAATATAGTCCACATAAGTTAATACAGAAAAACTCCAATTATTTGAATAAACGGAAACTACAGCTTATCCGGATAACCCTATTATCTCGTATATTTCGGATAATCTGATTATACGGTTACCTAACTTCGTCTTTTCTTCTAAACTAAGTATGCATTTATTGTTTTACAGAGTTATTTATAATTCTGTGAAAATTTTAAGAACATACTATAGTAGTCAATAAATTTGTGAAGCTTATATAATACTGAACTGGAGACAAGTTCTTCTTTTGACTTGAGGCTTTCAACATTTTTTGGGTCGTTCTGACACATTTCAATGTAGTTGGTCTGTTCTTATATACTATTTCTACATTGAATTAACAGATGTAAAATTTAAAAGTATAATTTGGCAGCTTTACTATTAAATTATGTTAGGATAAATATGTGTTGTAAGAATATCGTGTTATTGGTTGCTTTTAGCATGTACTAAGAGGATAATAATATAAAAGTGTAACCAATTAAAAAAATAATAATCGAAAAGTTCCCTTCTGCACATGCAAGATTTAGGAAAAAAAAAAAAAAAAAGTAATTTTAACTTTTCTTTGTGTACACTGCGGGGAGGGGTAAATAAAAATTTGAAAGCTTTCAGATTTTACATTACGCCCAAACGATCGTTTTTTTTAACGTTTTGTGTGTTTCCTTTATTTATTAAATATCATGTTATTCGCATTTAAACTATAAAATTCAACAGCAATATGGCAAAATAATTTTAAAATGAGCCTATTTTTAGAATTTCCGTTACACAGTCTCGCCCGCTGGAGATAAAAATGTTTTTTTTTTTTTTTCCTTTTCTTTTCTTTTCTTTTACTTACAGTATTGTCATTGCTCGCTCTGAAATCGTTGCGTTTCTTAATCAAAAACTCATTAAATGCTTTACAAACTATGTAATCGATAATAAAACAAATTTCAAATTCCAAATTAGAGCTTCTAGATGCCCATATTCGGTGGAAGATTACGTTATTTAAAATTTGATGGCTCTAGGTACCGTTCTTTCTTTAAATATAACGCAGGGCTTTAATATTTGGTGGCAACAGTTTGAAAAGTGATACGGACATTTACAGTGAATCGTCGGAAAATGGCAAAATGAAATTAATAGCTCTTCTGAGCTAACGCTCCTTAGGGCTAAACAATGGGGCAGTTGTTTATCTCCTGTTCTAATTCAACTTCGTTTTTCATGACTCGAAAGTACGACTTAGGCTATGTATTAGATTTATGTGTAGCATTGTTCTAATATAGGTATTTTGACACAAAATCGGACTTTTTCTGACATGACATGCCAATTTTTTTTTCCCAGATTTCGTTTTTACGACTCAAATTATGCCAAACTGCCAAGTGTTGCAGAAATTGCCGAGTAGTTTTTTAAAAATTAGCTCTCAGAATTTTAGCTCCTGAGTGTTAATTGAATTTGATATGTATTTTAACATGTCTTGTTTATTAAATTTACTTGATTCTCTCTTCCAGAATTCAAAATTTGGCTTAATTTTCATAAAATATGCTCTTTTTTTTATTTCTATAGAAAGAAGTGGAGATATAACTTTAAACTCATACACTAGATGTCGCCACTATATTAAATTGTTTCGTCTTCTTACATTTTTTATTTCTCAGTTCTTTCACGTTTAAAATTTCTTCTATATTTCTAAAAATCGCATGAATTGAAAGTCTTCCTTTAATTTTTAGCTTTGCTTAATAATTCTTTACTAATTTTTTTAATAATTTTAGAAACATATGTGACTGCGACTTGATTTTGCCTTGGATAATCAACGAAGATTAAGTCGTTGTCCCTTGACCACTGGAATTGGTCAAGACAAATCCGATCTATAATTGGTGATTTCATCTGGGACTTGGAATGAAAAATGGCCAAGATTTTTAAACTAATGATTTATAACAGTTGAAGAAGAAATAATTAATTTAAAGAAGAAGAGAGGGACTCATTCTACGAAACATTAATTATGTTTTTACTGGAATGCAGATAATTAAACAGTTTTTGGGAGTCTTGGTGAATAATTTTGTTAACGTGCTTTAACATCATGTACATGGCGGATGATATACTTGGCATGTACATGGCATCATGGCAGATCTGCTGCAGAATGTACGCAGTCTAAATATTTTTTTTTTTAATAAAATTCTTTGCATTATCATTACTTAAAAAATTTTCAGGACAGTTTTTGTTTGTCATGCACACAGAATGGCCACAGAAAATTTGCCAAGGAGGATAAAAATAATTGCATGCTAATTCATTAATTGCATGTTAATTCCAAATTGCTTAATTTTTTTTGGTGGAGGGAGTGGGCGCGAAATTTACAAATATCTGTCAGAGTACAGTATTGCATCAATACAAAAACCTTCGTTCTATGCGTCCATCAACCCATCAACATATTTTTTAATTCACATTCTAGGGTCAAGTGTCTTATTTACTCCCAATATTCTTTATTATTGTGAGCTGGTAATGATTAAAATATATCAATTTATTAATTTCTGCCAATATTAATAAAATATTTCACTATTTTACTAAACTGTTAAATTAGGAAGTTTAACACTTGGTTATTGTTTACACTTAATGTTATTATTTTCCGGTTTCTTCAAATACTGAATATGTGTAATAAATTCAGAGCATCTGATGGCAAGGTGAAAGTTATATGCAAAAGAAGCAAAAAGCTGGCGACTTCATGAACAAACATACAAATCTACATGTAAATGTCAACAATGAATGAAAAATAATCGATTTTTGCTTTTTTTCTTAATTTAAGTTTGTACAATATTTCACAAATATCACAAGGAAAACAGCTAATTTAGGAATGACATTCTTCGAAATAATTAACAGCTTACGTTATTATTTTAAGAGCAGGAACTGGGAGTTGCTAAGTTAAATGAAATATTATATATTAAAATAAAATTTTTATCTTACATGTATGCACATTTATATAATTTTATTGAACTTTAGATTTAGAACGTACATAAAAATGTAATGAAAAATTTATCAATAAATTGTAAATGAAAAATTTATCTTATTTGCTGAGAAATATTCATGAATCAGCAAATTATGAGTATAAATTTGTAAAAAAGTCTATTGCGGTTTACTTACATATTTTTCATAATAGATCTTAATTAAAATTTTGTAATATATATGAAAATTTGCGGAAAATAAACTTTACTTAAGATAATGGGAAGATTGGAAAAAGTTAAAACTATCATACCGTTTCATTAAAATTTGTAGTGCAAATTCATTTTAAAGCAGAAATAAACTACTTGTTTAGTTTAGTTTATACGAATTTTTCCCAACAGAATTTATCAGATTTTTTCCTCCTTCTACATTTTCATCTTGAAATAGTTTTAGTAGTGTCGCCATCTGTTGGACGAAAGGAAACCTAATTTTCGTTTTTTCAACTCTAAACATATGAGTAACCTCTTTGAAATTGCTTTACAAAAGAAGACGATAATAAGAAGCTACACGAATCATAAAATTAAAAATGCTTCAAATTAAAAATGTATAATACTTACTACCAATAAATACTACACTGCTATTTGTTAACTGCACCTGTTTGTCAAAATTAAAGCATAATCTAACGCAGGGGTTCTCAACCAAGGGGGGGGGTAGAGGATGAGGTCAGGCTTTTATCCACCAGTTAAAGTTTATGAGCATCAATACTAGTCTTAATAAAGTTTAAGTATTCATCAACTTTCACTTTACTTTTCTGTGTTTAATTTATAAGGCACATTAAAACTAATCTAAATTTAATTAAACGTATATGTATATTTTGAGTTTTAGATAAGAGGGGGGATAATGATCATCTAGCAATGGTGAAAGGGGAGCATGGGTCAAAAAAGGTTGAAAACCACTGATCTAAAGAAATTTGCGCAGTGATTAAAATTTTCAACCATTGCCCACTGGTGTAATTATTTATGCTAATTATCTGCAACTGACGACGAAAACTGGACATCTGTACATAAATTAGAGCCTAATATGTGCAAATTTTAGGTAACTGACAACGTGTTGCCCAATGGATGTACATTTGGAATTTGGGTGTGTAGTGTTTAAAATGTGGCTTCTGAGACAAGGAAGTCTTCATTAATAATGACTCAAAGACATCAAGTAAACGGTAAAGACAAAGTAAACGGTAAAACTGGTAGTTAACTGATTGTCTTGTGGTCGGGCAGAAACAAATGGGGGTCTTCCAAGATATGAATACACTTCAGATTATTATATCAAGATCTCGGAACCGCATTTTAAGCAGTTTATTAGTTAGCAGATAGCCTGTTCAAGGGCGACCAAGAACAACAACTGCATCCGAAGACCATTTTCTGTTACTCTGAAGACTTCAAGAGAACTGGTTTTTTTATCTCCAAGCTTCCATAAGAACTCAAATCAGCCGTTCTATTGTTGAACAAAGGTTTTACAAATTTAAATTTTATGTGAGAAAATTTAAGGTTTATGCCTCACTCATTTCAGCATCCAAAGGTACCCAATTAAAGTGGTATAGTCATCATGTTCTGTGGAATCAAGATAAATGAGACTCTATACTGTTGAATCGCGAACACTGATATAGACCCTGAACTGTAAATCTTGACTTGTTTTGATCTGGGAGGTGTGAGGAACATGCAATTTTCGTACATGAAATGTTGGTGAAACTTATTCATTGAAGATTTCGTTTTCATGCAAACGGGTCAATGGTTTGATATGGAATCATTAAAAATAGTAGTGCTGAATTGTATATCTTTGATGAAGGTTCAGCAACCAATCGCATATATGTAGATCAAACGTTTGAAGCCATTTAAGTATATTTAGGTATATTGTTGTCGTACATCGTTTATTAATAGATGAGAGTGTTTAGTCCTCATCGAGTACCTCTGGCATAAGAACAGTTAGAAACGGAAGATGGCTAATCTTTGGAATATGGTAACAGGTAGTTTGGCGACATTTTGGTAAGGCGATAAGGGTTACTAGCTAGGACTTACTAGCAGTGTACATGGATAAAGTAAAGAGTGTGCGCAATGCCATTTTTGTGCAGTTCTGGGATGTATTTTTAAGTGAAAATAGGTCGACGTGTACATGGATACTGTGTATGTGCAATTCTTAAAAACGCGGCAAGCAGTTTGTGATTCTGCACTTTATCCCAATTTCGCACCTAATCTTCGTCATGATTAAGCACTTTTGTTCCATAAAAGTTCTAGCATAAGCGTAATTCGGCTAGCAGATTGTTGGAAAAAACATTTTGAGTTTAAAAAAAAAAAAAAAAAAAAAATGCCTTTATTTTGTGAAAACAAAATGGCGTCCAAACAATAACTAGCAGGTTGCTGTAGCAGGGTTAATCAATAAATTTTCGCCAAAAAATCGCGAAGTTACCATAATCCAAAGATTAACCCGCAGGATATTTCAAAAATGAATTGGTCGTCTTAGTCTTCAAGCCGTTTGAACATATGGAAGATACTTTACACCACTGAATTGCAGCGAGCTGAATGCCATACTGGATTCTTCATGATCTGAAAAATTAAATTTCATAAAAATGCAATAGCTTATTCCCCAAGATTGGGTCGAGAGTTTTGAAAATTTTATGACATCAAGATGTGAGTTTTATATTTTTGTAAGAAAGGTGACCATAAAAACTTAAAGAAAGACTAGCTGCAAAATATAGAAGATCATTTCTCACCAATTTTAAATTTCCATAAATTTAAAATAAAATTCAATATTTTGAAATTAATCGATACGAAAAATTGTAATTTATGTTAAGACCCACCCGCTTTTGAATAAATCCAAGTATTTAAAGAATAAGTTTTGCGGCGTGCGTAGGGTTTAATACTCTCTAACTCAACATCATAAAGTTTAAATAGTGAGTAGAGTTGAGAAAGGAGACACATTAGTCGTTAAAGAAAATAAAAGAGGAAGTCAGCATGGCTTGAGAAAGCTTAAGGAGAAGAAAGAATTTTTTTTTTTTTTTTTTTTTTTTTTAATGTATATTAAAAGTTTAGGAAAACTATCAGTGAATTAGCGGGTTTCGACTCCGAGTCTGTGGCTTCTTAATAGATTTGCTTAAAGATATTGACTTTAATTGTGCTAATATAGGGAAGATAACTGCAAAATTTTCATGCCAGGAACTAGGAATTTAAATGGAACGAACCAGTATGAATGAACCAGGAATTTAAACTGAGATAAATTTAGGGTAAGGTTGTTATAGATGGACCGGGCCCTTCGTGGAGCAAACTCCATTATTTTGTAGTTATTGACAGCAGGTGCTATTACGTGTTGATTATTTAGTGTATTACATGAAGCTTGTAAACCGCCATCTTGATTGTGAGGCGATCCACGCTCAAACAACGTTGCTTTACAAGAGGTAAGATTTTTGTACTTTCTTCTAATTTATCAATGTAAGCAAAATATGGATATCAGTGAGACGTTAATAGTGTTTTATTTAATAAATACTAATAATATTTAAAAGCTGGTTAAATTAGCTTTATTTAGCTACATTAACAATGGTTGGTAATATTTCCTTTGTTATAACTGAAGTCACGAACTTATTCATCTGCTAGCTGCCTTCAATGAACCAGCCTGCGTTGCTGTGTATGGGCTGTGGCTCAATTATGAAACCATATCGAGGATAACGTTTTGCAATTTTTTTCGAGTTGAAGAATAAAATGTCACTCTATGTGATTTAGAACAAAGCTACCAGGAGTGATTAAATCTATAAATAGATAATGATCTAATTTTCTTTGTTATAAAAATTAATTATAAGCTATTAATCTAATTTTAATCTAAATCAGAGTATTCCTAATTCGTGTGTAGAATGAATATTTTACTGAAATTATGAATATTTTAATGTATTAAAAGAAAATACTTACCAGCCCAATGAAGGCGACCGGTTTCCTTTATTGGGCCGATGACACTTATTTTTATTTTTCTAATATTACTTCACCATTTCATAATTGTAACATCTATTTCTAGATATGTGTAGTGTAAAAAGTAATATATACATTTACATGTACAAAACTGTAAAACTGCCAAATTTGGGGACTTTAAGGATCATTTTCTTTATGTGGCCCCTTGACACCCTACTTATCAATGGATTTAGAACTTCTGTTACTTACGTATTAACGCAACCACCTAAGCGCAATTGGGCGGTATTTTAGAGATTAAAAGGTGAAAATTACTTTCTCGTGCCAGTTGGCGTTTTTTATAAAAAAATTCCCAAACTATTGCTATTTATCGTAAGTCGGCAAACATTATCAGCATATAAAAGAAGCCCACTTTAGCAATTTAAAATATAGATTTTAATTACAAAATAACAATTATATGATACACAAAAATTTAAACACTTGCATTTTTTCTGTAATTTCTTTTCGTTGTTCTTAACCCCATGTATACAGTAATCTGTTGTCTTTTAAAAAATATCAGAGAATTGCAGAAAATCGGCATCGCGCATAAACCTCAACTTTGCGAATTTGCTATCTCCAAACATACGTCATCATTGATCCCTTTAACAATTTTTGAGGGAAAAATACGCTATTGCGGTAAAGATATTTGCAGAAATGTTAAAGTAATTTTTTCATTTCTCGCAAATTCCTCAAGCGTATACCTTAAACCTCACTTTATGGAAAAAAGTAAACCTCACTTTATGGAAAAACAAAAAATTCAGTTTTCTATAAGAACCGTTGGAATTTGAAATACAGCGAAATGAACTCATACGGAAGTGACGACGTTGCTTGACTTGAGAACTTCATGCTATCATGTTTTGCTCATGGTAAAATGAAGAATAGTTATGCGTATAATTTTGCAGGAGTATAATTTTTTCCGTATAGTTTTAATACGGAAGTTTAATAGTTTTGCATTTTGCACGGAAGTTTGTCACATTCTGAAAAACTGACGTCTTCTACTTAGATGATTGCGATAATATGAAAGTACTGACTGTCTGCCCGTGATAGTTGAATTTTCATCTCAGGTAACAGAAGAAATGTAAATTCGCGCAAAGAAAAGCTTTAATAAGTAAGCGACATTTTCAATAACATGTATCACCCAAACAGTGACCGATCGGTAAAGTCGTTGAACCCTGATAATTCAACTTGGATTCGATTTTAAGAAAAAGGGCTGGTTGCATGTGCGTTTCTGTGGTTTTTACCCATGTGTAATATAGATACGAGCTAGTTTTACCATGAAAGACTTCTACGAAGGTATCCCTCCACTTCGGTAGAGAGCCCTCGCGGGCTTTGCCGTAATCAAATAAACCTAAGTATCAGCAATCGTTTTCTAAGAATTGCTGCTCATAACACTCTTAATAATAGAAGAAAATGAGAAAAAAATTGCCCTACTAATTTTCCTTACTTCTTAAAATAGCATCTAATACGTATATCTATTGCTAAATTTACTTACAGATTTCTTTTTCTTTTACTGTATAATAACTCGTTGTCAGGCACAATTGGAATTTGAATTTATTATGTAAAGACATTACATAAATTTTATCCACCAAAGCATTATCTATATGTCATAAACGCCTTTTTTTTGGGGGGGGGAGAGGGAGAACTAACTATTTCTTTAACTATTTATTTTGGTAAGACCTTCAAGCTCGATATTTTAACGCGTCTGCAGTCTCAAGGTCAGTATTGAAATTCAAACGCTGTTTTTCTAGGAAAGATGTACACCTGTAGGTAATTTTATTGCTTTAATTTAACACTTTTTAAAAGAACAAGAACACAAGAAAACGAGCTAGTTTTACCATGAAAGACTTCTACGAAGGTATCCCTCCACTTCGGTAGAGAGCCCTCGCGGGCTTTGCCGTAATCAAATAAACCTAAGTATCAGCAATCGTTTTCTAAGAATTACTGCTCATAACACTCTTAATAATAGAAGAAAATGAGAAAAAAATTGCCCTACTAATTTTCCTTACTTGTTAAAATAGCATCTAATACGTATATCTATTGCTAAATTTACTTACAGATTTCTTTTTCTTTTACTGTATAATAACTCGTTGTCAGGCACAATTGGAATTTGAATTTATTATGTAAAGACATTACATAACTTTTATCCACCAAAGCATTATCTATATGTCATAAACGCCTTTTTTTTGGGGGGGGGAGAGGGAGAACTAACTATTTCTTTTGGTAAGACCTTCAAGCTCGATAGTTTAACGCGTCTGCAGTCTCAAGGTCAGTATTGAAATTCAAACGCTGTTTTTCTAGGAAAGATGTACACCTGTAGGTAATTTTATTGCTTTAATTTACACTTTTTAAAAGAACAAGAACACAAGAAAATAAGTAAAAATTGAGCTAAAATGTTCTGTATTTTACGATCTTTCATTTGTTTTTCGGAAAGCTACTGTCAGGAATTATTATTCAAGTATTTCATTTTTTTATTATTATTCTTTATATTCTTATTCAAGTACAGTAGGATCTGATAAATGAGAAGGGAATTTTGATAAGAGGCAGATATTTGTCAATCATGATCTACAATTCAAATGAAAAAGAAAATTTCGGAGAGGTGCTAGTTTGTCTGGTAAAAGACTCATGAAGACGTACGAAAGGGAAGGCAAATTTTGCTTAAAATTCGTAGTCTACGTTGTAAAGTTGTAAGGTAGCTTCTGTTAACTAACCATTTATTATGATTTAAGTCTTTGCTATAATTTGTCCTTCCCATATTCATCACCACAATTTAAATTAGGCTTGTGGTTATTTAAACTGAGGGCTATGAATATTATATCTGAGCTTCCGGCAACCGCGTCTTGCTGTTAGTTTTTCTCGCCCGTACGGGACTCTGCTTTAAGTATGTTCCGGCTTTAGCGTCTTCCGATGTTTTAACGCGCCGGTAATACTCTGAGCCAGCTTAATTTAGTCTATTTCATGTGTAGTCTTAGACTACCTTTCTACGTTTGAACTTAACTTTGTTAATTTAAATATCTACAAATAGTGAAAGTTTCATATATTTCACAAATTGGATCTGTTCTGTTCATTTTAAAGCTAAATAAAATTTTATTTTAACCTTCTCTAGTATTTAGTGAGTTGTTTAAGATGTAGCGATGACTCGCTGTCATGGTCTGAAGTACTTAAATTCGGGTTTCTAGTCACAAAAGTAACCCTACATTTAACGCAGTATGATCTGCAGTACATTAGCTTCATAGTACAATAGAAACCGTATATTTAACGTAGAGGAAAAGTTAGCTCTTAAAATTTACACTCCTCAGTGTTAATTGAATTTGGTATACTTTTATTAATATTTCTTTTTCTGTTAAACTTCCTTCTATCACAATTCGAAATTTATTTTAAATTCAAATACAATTCGTGAATATTTTCTGATTTATTTATTTGAAAAACTTTTTGAATTGTAACTTATAAAGTTTTTACCATCACTTTATTGTCACAAGATGTATTTCTAGCCAAACCTGCAAAAAATATGGAGTTTTTATTCAAAATTTCCCAGAATATACAAGAATTTATGTATAAGCTCGTTTGGATATTTGGCTTATTTGTTATAAGCGATAATAAAGCCATATGGGTTTATGCATTTTGTTAAAATTATTTGAAAGAATGAATGAAGTGCCTTTTTCCCCCGCTTGTGCACAATGAAAGGAAAAGCAAAATATGTTACCATAAATTCAGAAATTCGCTAAGTGAATTATTCTGGACACAAATTAAAAAAAAATGCGCCATGGTAAATTTTTAAATTTCTCGTTAAGCTTCTCACTAAATTTTACAAAATTTATTATTTACTTACACTTTGTATCGTAGAATGGAAGTACGGAAAAAATCGGTATAGCATTTCAGAAAAAGTCCGATTTTGTGTTAGAATGCCTATTTAGAACAATGTTGTGTATACATCAAATATATACCCTAAGTCGTAAGTAACTTTAGACATGAAAAACGCAAGTTAAATTTCGTCAATCGGAACAGTAGAATGGGAAATACAGAATTGTCTTTTTTTTTTTTTTTTTGTTTTGTTGTTGTTGCGTGTGTCTGCAAGATGTACCCCTTTCAGTTATCCTAGGACCAGCTATTATTAAAAGACCATAAAAACATTTACACGCTCGGGACATTATTTCAGTTGCTTCCAACACGAATTGGCGTTTAGGCAATTATGGTAATTTTCCAAATTTTTACTTCTAGTATTACTTCTGGTTTCGCCTATAAACAGATATAAAATAAAAATAGAGGTATAATAGTATTTTTTACCTCTTGTTAGGTGCATCAATTGCATATACCAGACATTTTCAATGATGCTTGAAGTGCTCAATTCCATATCGGAGTTATTCACCTAATAAAACGTTATCGGCGTTGTAATAACACTCATTGATGGTACTTCCAGAATCATATTTATTAAGTTAGGAGTACCAGAAAGTGAGTGGCTGTCGGCAGAGATAATTAGGGACTGTAGATTCTTAACTTCTGTCGCAATTGTAACTCTTTTGGTAATTTAGAAAGCTTAGCAGGAAGGAAAGAAAGGAAGTAGAATCACATTTTGAGACCAGTTAGTGGCAATTGATTAAAAACCAAAGCCGCAAAAGTCATAATTTTAAACACATGTAGAAATAAAAGGCTGGAAATTATACTAACTTTATGTAATTTTATTAACTTTTCTATCAATAATTTTGTTGTTCCGCCTTCTTCGCATGCCTTCGTGGTGTGGTGGTCTGCACGCTGAGCGCGTATTCCAGATGTCCGTGGTTCGATTTCCGGCAAAAGCGGTCCTCATTTTTCATCTTGCCTGCTTCCAAAATTATCTAATGTCTTTACATTATAATGTATGCAAAAGTCAGAAAGCGTGCATAAGAAATTGTTATGCTTTAAAATGAAGAAGAAAAGTTGAAAGTTGATTATTCACGCTGCTGAACATAGACTGAAGCTTATTTAATTAGATGCAGCTATTGTAAGATTTTTAGCCCAAGAGAAGTTGGTGCTGGTTATAGTTCACAATGACATGCTAAAAATATTAACATGAAAATGCAAGGGATTGACAGATTCTTGTCTTATAATACAGAGGCTTTTAGCACATCTTGTGGACAAATTTGCTTTGCTGTAAAAAAAAAAAAAAAAAAAAAAAAAAAAAAAAGGATTCGTTGAACGCTTTTACATTACGCCCAAAGGGCTGTTTTATTAGCCTTTCGTGCGTTACCTTTATTTATTAAATATCATGTTCTTCGCACTTAAACCATAAAAATCAATTCAACAGCTATATCACAAAATAATTTTAAAATGAGCATATCTTTAGAATTTCCGATACGCAGTCTCGCGCGCTTGAGACAATCCCCCCCCCGTACAGTGTTCCCATTGCTTGCTTCGAAATCGTTGAGTAAGTTAATCAAAAATTCGTTAAAATTGTACAAAATATGAACTAGATAATAAAACAAATTTCAAATTTGGGCTTCCAGATGCCCATTTTCGGGTGGAAACGTACGTTATTTAAAATTGGATGGCTCTAGGTCCAGTCGTTTTATCATAATAAATGAACATGCATTCATGCAGACTTTTAATTATTTAATTTCTTAAACTATAATACAGGGCTGTAATATTTGGTGGAAACAGTTTGAAAAGTGAACCGACATTTTAAGTTTTCAACGCAAATTGCTGAAACGAAATTAATAGCTCTTCCGTGCTAATGCTCTTTAGGCTAAAATTACGAAATCTAATTTTTTACGTGTTCCTCCGATCCCTATACTTGTATTTCGTATAAGAATGGAGACGGGAGTTTTTATACATCGGAAACTTATGAATTACTTAAAGAACATTTAATTAATTTAATTTAAACTATCTCTATGCACCGTAAATTCCAAGACAATAAAGTGGTTACTGATTACACTGCGTGTAAAGATACGATAATCGACGTTACACTACGATATCGTTACGTTACATTGCGTGTAAGGTAACGATAAATATATTTATTTTTATAGAAATGAGTAGAAAGTTAATGCAACTTATAGCACTTAATAGAAGTTTTAAACTACATAATCAACTAATAAAGGTCTATAAGTTGCATTAATTTTCTACTCATTTTCAGTTTTTAAATAGGTTTCCTTCTCACACTTTCAGTAAAAATGTATTAGTTAATTCAAAATTCTGAGTTATAAAAATGAAAGTATTTTTCTTTCCTTCTTGCTCCCACAAATCGTTATGCGAATATGCGTTTACAACTTTTAAAGCCCGAAAAATGCATGTCTGGGATGTTATCGTCGTGCGATGATATACAAGAACTTTATTTTTTACCACAATATTTTCGACAACGATGTTTTTAAACTGCGAAATTATATCAAATAAAATATTTAAAACATAAAATTTTAGGTAAAATATTTCTGCAATTACAATGAAAATCGTCTGAAATATGTGCGAACAGACTCTGTAATAAAGTTGTTGAGTCTGTAATAATGAGTTGTTGTGAATATTTTTGATAATTTATTTATAATTTAGGCACATTCACTTCAAATTTCGAAGTTGTATATTTTTACTAGCTATGTATGGAACAGAACAACTTTAGTGCTATATTCTGGCTTCGGGTAGACAGTCAGGCGATTTAGTTTTCCAGTGAAGTAAAACCGAACGTAGAAGAAAGTTTAGAATAATTTTTTTTTTTTTTCTAATTTCAGCTCAACAGCTTACAGCGCTCATATACCTGCAGAACAAATCACCGGATACTTGCAAGATTACGAAAACAAGATAAAATTTAATCATGCAATTGACAGGACTAGATCCTACTGCTAAGTTTTGGCTCAGGCTTCCCTAATTAAGCGAGCAAAAGGCTTATGCTGATTCAGATAAATCTAGAAGCTCGAGAAAAATAATTCTGTAAAGTTCAGCTATTGCTGCGAAAAGCTCAGTTTTAATTTCAAGGACTTTGTTTTCACTCACATTAAATAATTCACATCTTGGTGGGAGCCGACGAAAGTAGAAGGAACAAGCAAGGATAAAAATAGTAAGAGAACGAGTTAACAAAAATAAACACTCACAACTATACTTCCAAACTTTTCAATATGTTTTGAAAAGATAAACGCAAACAGTTAAATAAATCTATACAGTCAAAAGAATAACTTTAAAATTTCAGTGAAATTTAACATATTTTAGGCCAAATATTTGTTTAATTTAAAATGCAATAGGTAATTTGAAGTTTATACCCTGACAACGCAAACAGGTAGATCGTGCAATTATTTACATTAGAAGCAGAATCTAAATTAATCCTAGATTACCTGCTCAGTAATTCATCTCACACTTGGTTCTGAAGTCTAATAAAATAACTTGATTTTAAATTGACTCACGCGGTCAATTTCTTTTTCTTTAGCTCCTTATAGCTATGAGGCTAACTCCTCGTGGCTAATTAGAGCATTCTAGGAAAACACAAGATTGTTTTGTATGCTAAAGTATTAATTAATCTCTTTCTTTAATTACTCTACCTTTAGTCTTTACTTTTCTGAAGTAAGTTCTATCTCATTTCTGTTTCCATACTTCTGGAATGAGCGAACGAATAAGCAACAGAAGGGAAGCAACAAAAATGCTAACATAAATTAAAAAACGAATAAAATATTTCAGGGTGATTGACTAAATCATTCGTTTCTTAAAGTATTATCACTGCTGTAGTATTGTATTAATTTTAATCACTTTTCTTTTATTTGAAACAACTACTTTTAACAACTTACGTTTCTTACATAATGAGATAAAGCACGAACGAGGTATCTGTCTAAGGGCAGAGATACAAAGGAAACCTAGCTCTTATCTACTTTACAAAGAGGAATCACGAAAACACCCATGTAACCAATCTGAATCCGTATTAAACATGTAGAACCATTAGGTTATTTTGAAGCAGGAGATATGGAAAATGTGCAGTGCCCGCCGACCCGACCTGGACCTCTCCAATCTGCGTGGATTGTGCTACAGTTACACCACAAAGGCATATGCTGGAAGGAGAGAGAAATAGCCCATCTTTTAAAGGGTGACTGAGGACGAGGGGACCCAATCGCCAAATCCTGGTGACGCATTATCGTCCATCACCTTGTAGTTCGGGAACTCTGATTTATTTTGTTATCTCTAGGTTATTTTGAAGTAGGAGACGTGAAAAATGTGCAATGCCTTCGCCAGGACTCGTATCTAGACTCTCGAATACGTGCCGAGTATGCTACCGTTACATCATGAAGGTATGCTGGAAGAGGGGTTATATACCTTATAAACACGTGAGAATTAAACAGTCTAAGAAAAGTGTATTTACCTTTGGCAATTCACTTCATGTGCTTTACTTTAATGAAGCTTACCTTTTTTGAAAAATAATATGATTCAAATGTTATAAGGCAAAAAAGAACCTATGTCTATATTAAGGGAACGACTCCATAGACATTCACTTAGCTCTTGAAAATAGGAGTTTATTGGAATAACATTTTTTTCAAGCCAGGGAAATGAAATGTTAAAAAGTGTGATCATGAGGTAATAATATTGTTACATTTTTCTCTTCTCTGACACCAGTTGTTACGTTATATCCTTCCTTCATGTTCGTACGGGGTTCGTAGATTTGGAGCGAATAACGACGACACTTGATGAAGTATTGAAACACACTTTATTAGTCAGTATTGTCAAGACAGCTCCAAAACACGTTTAACAGTCGTCGATGAACTACTATAAACACGCTGGAAAATTCAGTGACACAGCCTTCACACTTTCAGGCAATAACGGTGGAGATAGCTTCCTGCAAAGCACCAGAGTACAGCTCCCGACTCTGCTTGGTCGTTCTCGGAACTCCACGTACTCTCGAGACTCTCTAGATGCACTCGACGACCCACTCGGGACTCGTTGCTCGTCTGTCAACTTGATCGATTCCGCACGGCTCGCTAGACGAGGCACAATCTCTGAGACACACTAACTGACTGCGGTCCAGCAGGGTTTATATAGGTTTCGGCTTGTGTTCAGAACATTCTGGGCTAAGCCGGTAAGAACTCGTTCCAGAAAATTCTCCATCCGTCCATGGCATATCGCCAATTTTGTCGCCGAATATAGCAAAATGGGCGATTTCTCACCAAATATGGCATCCCTGACTTACCTTGTCATTTTATGGCAACCCTAAAACTGTTTTGCGGGGAAGCTATCTTACCACGCCTGTACATTTCTTAACAATATGTTTGTTTTAGGTGTTGTATAATTAAATTTTAGCTGCAAACGAATTTTATTATTTCATTTTCAACAAATTTTAAAAGAAGGTAGGTAAATCAGAACTCATCTAATAACTTTTTGATTAGCACTTCTGGCTTGTGAATCACTGTTTCATTTTTACCAATTATTTGCCTATTGATTTACCCTTGTAAAGACTTAGTCTTCTTGAAGCAGGAGACGTGAAAAATGCGCAATGCCATGTCCTCGCTGGGTCTCGAAACTGGACCTCTCGAATACACGCCGAATGTGCTAATCGTTACACCACGAAGACATGCTGGAAAGAGGTTAAATGCCTTTTTCTTGCTTCTTGCCTCGCTTTTTAAGCCCCTTCTTTTAGTACGATATGTGTAACCGCTTATTTCTTTGACTATGATCACATATGTTTTTTCGATTAAACTAAACATGTTGCTGTTGAGTTCATCCTCTTCCATTTCCAACTAAAGATTCTTTATTATTTTAATTTTATTGAACGTTTGGGATCTAATATGGCTATTGGATATCGATTTACATCATAAGAAAATATTCTAGTATTACAAAAACTCAAAATTACGTTTTTAAATAAAAGAGCATCCAACAAATTTTGTGAATGCGATATATATGTATTTCTCCAACGGCTTCAACTACAGCCTAGATAGATGACCTGAAAAATACGTTTAATAATACACATTTTTTTTCTCATTTGTTTTGTGCCGTTATCAAATAATCATTTTTCAGTTCGTTTTGAATCATTGAGCAAACTGGCCACCTGATTTGAACTCGCCAAACTATTCACGCCATACACATTTAAAATTAAGTAGGTGAAGAATAGATAGAATATCACTTTTAAACTTTTTTGATGATGGCTTGTTTTAAACTAGAAATGAAACATCGCTCACGATAAGAAACTGAAGATCGTGCAAAATTAGAAACCGATACTTAAAGACCCTTATAGGTAACTTGTGGGTTACCATTGTAGGTTGCAAGTCATTTTAACTTCTCTGATTTAATGTTTCTTTTCTTTGAAATCCTATACGCGAATGACCTCTGAATTTAATTTCTATGTTTATCAATCAATCAATCTTGTTTTCATGACACTCAATGAATATTATTTGCCTCTAACTAAAGAATGGTTTTTGAAGATGGTATGGAATGTAAATTACCTCAGTTAAAAACACACAGCACGTCTTGTATTATACAATTAAATGTTGGTGGAAGTATACTGAATAAGTATCCGGAAAAGAAAGCTCTCTAGATAATCATATTCATATTCTCCATGCAGATTTCTTTATAAGAAATGAACATAATACCTTAAATCATTGTTTAAGACAAATAATGTAAATAATTGACTAAGTAATTGCTTCGTCCTTCATCTTTTGCTGGAAAAAACTTTTTAAATTATATAAAATACGCATTTCTTTGCTAGCCCATATGCATCCCGTCGTTCTGAAAATTGATTAATTTCAGTTCTATAGTTTTCACTCAATATATATAGGAATTATGTAGTAGAATCTGTGAAAGCTCAGTATGCCATTTTAAAAAGTTGTTGTGCAACATTTGATAATGATGGTACAGATAAGTCTTTCAGTGATGATAAAAGGCAGGAATTATTATTTAAGCTTTGAATCCTATTGTGGTATTTAGAGGTGTAATATATTTTTTTTTTCAAAAAATAGCACATTCATTTTTGCAAATTCATTTAAAAAAACTCATCTTCACCAATGGTGCTTACCAAAGAAAGCTTTTGATAAAAATGATCTAAGACCGGTCGATGGATCTCAATGTTTAGACTTAGAAATATTTATTCATAAGTTCATGTTAACCTGACAACCTACGAATCAACAGTTTATACCTTAGATGCATTAATGCAAAGTTAATGCCGATGATCTTTTGAGGGAACTCGACAATCTGTAAGACAATAGTTTTTACAATGCAACATAAATTCATTTTGAAAGTTTTGAAAGAGAGGTGACTGTGTTGTTAGCATGAACATTAAGTTCTTCTTTAAATAAGTTATATTGCTTTTCTAATCTTTTAATAATTTTGAAAGTTTTGAAAGAGAGGTGACTGTGTTGTTAGCATGAACATTAAGTTCTTCTTTAAATAAGTTATATTGCTTTTCTAATCTTTTAATAATTTTGAAAGTTTTGAAAGAGAGGTGACTGTGTTGTTAGCATGAACATTAAGTTCTTCTTTAAATAAGTTATATTGCTTTTCTAATCTTTTAATAATTTTGAAAGTTTTGAAAGAGAGGTGACTGTGTTGTTAGCATGAACATTAAGTTCTTCTTTAAATAAGTTATATTGCTTTTCTAATCTTTTAATAATTTTGAAAGTTTTGAAAGAGAGGTGACTGTGTTGTTAGCATGAACATTAAGTTCTTCTTTAAATAAGTTATATTGCTTTTCTAATCTTTTAATAATTTTGAAAGTTTTGAAAGAGAGGTGACTGTGTTGTTAGCATGAACATTAAGTTCTTCTTTAAATAAGTTATATTGCTTTTCTAATCTTTTAATAATTTTGAAAGTTTTGAAAGAGAGGTGACTGTGTTGTTAGCATGAACATTAAGTTCTTCTTTAAATAAGTTATATTGCTTTTCTAATCTTTTAATAAACTAGCCTCTAACACGGCTAATGTAACTTTACTGGTCCAGCTTAATAATAGTAATAATTGTAATGAATTCACATTTTTTTTAAACGGCTTAATTTGTTGATTAATAATAAAATTAATTTGAAAGAAAAATGAAATACCTTACGCTCATCACATTATCGCGTGAAACATAAAAATATATTAATAAGGGCAGCGGCAACAAATTTCTTTTAAATCGCTGACCTTTTCGAAAAACAAATATGTTCCATTTCGTCGAACGACAACACATTTCTTTTCTATCACTGAAGATTCCGATTAAATTTGAAACATAAATATCTTATACTTTGTCAAGTGGTAACATAAAGCATTTAAATGGGTGAGTTTTTACTGAAAAGTTCCTTAAATTCGAACAAAATATGAATTAAATAAAAAGCAAATTCAAAGTACCAACTGGTGCACATGTTCATATGGAAGACTCTAAATGCCTCTGTTTCCACAAAATGAAAATAAAATTTGACAGAGATATACACTGCGTTTTGCCGAAGGCAATACTCCTTTTATATTGTGGAGTTTTCCGATTAAATTAAAAACATCTTACGCTTTGCAGAGGAACAACGCAAAATTTTGAATCTCAGAGTTCATTAAGTTCATACATAATACGAAATAAATCAAAAACGAATTCGAAATTCGGGTTTCAAAGTGCGTTTGTTCAGATAGAGTACAAGTGTGTTCCAAATTTGATGGCACTTCTACCGTTTTTCTTCAGTGCGGGTAACATACATACATACATACAGATTCTTCATTATTTAATTGTAACAATGACATACGTAGTTTTAATTAGCATAATTATATTAATCAATTCATAAGTTCCCTTTACAATGCAATTAGGATTTTTGATGCTGGGTGAGTGAAAAATAAGCTATGCCCTCATTGAGACTCAAACCTTGACCTCTAGAATACGTGCCGAGTGTGCTACCGTTACACCATGAAGGCCTGCTGGAAGGAGGGAGAAAATACCTTGCATATCCCCTCTTTTAAATGGCAACTGGGGATTAGAGAACCCAGTCGCCAAATCCTGGTGGACGAATTTTTGTCCACCACCATTTATTTCGGGCTCCACTTCAGTAATTAGGCTATTTTGAAGCAGAAGTCGTAAATGTGAGCAATGCCGGGACTCGAGCCTGGACTTCTCGAATACGAGCCGAGTATGCTACTGGTTACACATAGAAGGCACACTGGAAGGAGGGAGAAAATAGCTCATAACTTTTATAATTTATATTCAATATAAATTTTAAAATTGAATATAAATTATAAGGTTATTATACCAGTCTTGTAATTTATATTCAATTTTTGCTTTTACAATTCTTGTATAGAAGATATTTTACATTCTGAGACAAACGAACGGATCTTTTATATGCAGTCTTGCAGAGAAAAAAATGTCTATTTTTATTTTATTTCCTTAGAGCAAGAAGATTAAACCTAGTGCCCTCAGAACCCACTTAATATAACCAGTCAGTATAATGTTACTTTCGCTGAACGAAACCATAAACTTAAAAAAAAAAAAAAAAAAAAAAAAAAAAAAAAAAAAAGCAATTAAAGTAACAATAACCCAGAAGTAGAATGAAAACACCAATAAAATATTTTATGTATGTGCTAAAATTTGTGCAGGTATTGAAGTACGTGCCCAATTATCAATTGTCAAGAAGTTAGAGGGTAAAGAAATTGGACAATGAGCTATATTGTTTGGTAGCTAGTCACTGACAGATTACTTTCCAATTAACTTGCGGATACCTTAATTTCCAATTAACTTGCTTTCTAATTAGCTTGTTCTCCAGTTAGTTTGTTCTCTAATTACTTGTTCATTTCATGCTTTCGCTCTTCTATATTTCTTACGGAGTCTAACAATGAATGGATTGTGATGATCTATTACATGACAGCCAGATATCAGAAACTCGTTCTTAATCCTTCTTGAAATATGAAAAATCCCTTCACTAATGATACAGCAGTTTGTTTTTTTGATTTTGTGTAGCTCACCTATAAAAGATAAATAAACAAAATTACTAAGCTTGTTTCCAAAAAAGTTAAAAATTTCTAATTCAGTATCTTTGAACAAATTTAGCTTCTTTTTTTTGTCCCATCTGTATCTTATTAGATATGATATACAACAATAACAGTCAACAACGTCAGTTATTTGTCTCCCTGAAACCATAAACGGACAAAAGGTAAAGAGTTACCTGTGGCGGACATCCTCTCGGCAATACTTTCTTACTTTCATCAGACAAGCAGATAATTAATTACACGAAAGTACGTGATTCTGTAATCAATTATCTACTTGCCAAATTGATTATGAAGGTTAATTGCCTTACAAGCAAAGACTTTGTAAAATGCTTTCTGAAAGAAATTGACTTTTATTTATGTTGCAAGCAGGAGGAAAAAAAATTAAAACTGAAGCCATTCAATTCAATTTAAGACTTACAATCTGAAACGAGATAAATCTACTACTTTTCAATGGTTTGTATATTCCACCTGTGGTGAACCAATCACTTTGAACTGAGAACATGGGAGGCCATGCAAACAGAAGGTTAATAAAAAAATGGATTACTAATATCATGTACGAGCAGCAGTCACGTAACAGTTGTTAACAAAGGTTGTGAAGGAGAAAAGAAATAGTAAGAAATACAAAAAGATTTTTCCAGCTCGCATGCTTTCACTTGCAGTTAAATTTTGACAGAAATTATAATTCTAGTCAGAGCGCATCGCAGCCCTAAATAAAAAGGCCTCCGGAACTTTTTTATGTAAGTCACTGGACTTCAAGCTCTGTTTCACGGAATCCCAGTGTTCCACGGGTCAAGCCCCAAGGCTCTACGAATCAAAGTAAAAATTCGTAAAGAAAATTATGAAACACTCTCGCTAGTTGACTAGTGTTTATTAACTAAAAATATAAAGATACATTTCGTTACATCTTTGCCTTTGGCCTTTAAAGAAATTATGTTTTAGTTCTGGTTTCACCAACAGATGGCGCCACTTGCTTATTCTTGTCCAGGCTTTCTTATCTAATCATTATTTCCTATCTTGTTCATTTGCGGTTTTGCAGCTGAGGATGGTGGTTCGGTAAAACCATCGAAACTAGTCCTGTGAAAATTTTGAAAATTAACGCTGATTTTTGTTGTTTGACGTGTGAATTAGTACTTATTTGGCGTGTGTATGTGTCTTAATGTTTATAAATATATAGTGTCTATGCCGTATGGGGGCACTCTAAATATGCGCGTACCCGAGAGTCATCTAGAGACGTTGTGGTAGGGGACGAGCATTGGGTGATCCTCAGACCCGCTCTCCCGGGGGGGGCTCATTCAAGATATTCACTCAGAGTACTTCGATTATATAGGGACTTCAGAACATAAAATGCAAAATAGTTAACCTGCTTATAATAGAAAATCGAATTCGGAGCGGGATACAAAGATTCAGTAGCAAAATTGTCATTAGAGGCAAGAAGGCAAAAACATTTAAGCTGTAGATTGAAGAATATGTTTTTTGCATTTATCGAAGAGAAATATTCCTATTTTATAATTCAAAAACGTTGTGAAATGAATAGTATTAAATTTCTAAGTGCAAAATAAGCAATTTTATTAACTAGAAGGGTAAAAACTTCAGTTATTACATGGAAAGAGGACTCCAAACGAATACCCGAAAAAAGTATGTACTCTTTCTAAAATTAAATTGTTGGTAGCAAGAGAAAATCCATCTACGCTGAAATCAATTGAAAAGTCTTTAAACACATCTGCGCATTAAATAAAATAATAAACCAATAATTACAACTTGGAAAAGTTAAAAATCATATTGTTAATCAGCTTTATCGAGGCTCGTGGCTCAACGCAAAACAGTTTGTAGAATCCTGTATGAAAACTGCTTAGTAGGAAATAAATGAAAATACCATTGTGACCCTTAATGAAGCATAGGTTCACCGAAATGATTGCAAAAACCACAAAAAAATATCTAATAATTATAGAAAGCTAAGAGGAAATAAATGTACAAATTTGGTTCTGTTAATATAAAGAAAGTTTCAATAAGGAGTTTATGATTGTTACAGGATTATCTGACAATGAGAAATTAAAAATAATAAGAGTGAAAAAAATAAATCCAATCAACTATAAACTATAAAGAGAAAGCGTTTACATCCGATATTTAAAGAAATTCCTAATCTTTATTCCAATGCCTTTAAAAGAATGAAATTTCGTCCAGACACAGATAAAAATCATATAGGCCAAGTGATAAGAACTTTGAAAATTTTTTACGCTATATTTCTATTAATTCTTTCAGCTTGGTTCCTTGCAATTGAATGGGCTAACTGCATTCAAATTTTGTGATTTTTCTGAAATGCAACGTAAATACAAGAAGATCTCAAATGATGTATCTCTCTTACGGCACGAAATCCTGGAGGGCTTTGACATAATGAGTAAGTAGTCTCTTTGCTGTGACTTCTCTGACAGAATTTTAGATCAACTCCACTAACTGTGTCGTGGGCAGGAGGCAAGATTTGTTCCTGCCATTGGAACCTAATAGGTGACAGGGTTAATTTGCCCGGTTTTGTCTCAGATTGGAAGGAGGGAAGGATCCGAAGAGCTCCGACCACTTCCACCAACTCCCACGACTTGGAAGTTCCTTCAAGTGAACATTCGACTCGACAGCATTTCAAATGCTCCATCGACAAAGACTCTATACAAACATCTATTCCTTTTCCGAGGTTCGAAACCAAGCCTAAGACAATAGGCTGCACTTACACTATGCCAAAAGGAGGCATGCATAAAAGTATTAATAATGAATTGGCAGCATCCTCCCACAATTAGAAATTCATATTCTTTCGATTGTATGCATTCAATCATCCGTACAGTATGTGTTCGCCCCCAAGTCAAAATTTTTCAGCGTGTCTTTAAATTTACAGCATTCATCACTGGTTTCTCTAACAGTTTCCTTTTTATTCCAACACTGCTAGAGCTCTGGTCATTGATTCTTATTATTTTATTTACCTACATGAAGAGGAGTCAAAACATTATGGCCATATCTGGAGAAAAATAGCTGTAGGCAAATAATGGCATACTTCAGTAAGAGATCTCAGAGGCAGCTGTTGTTAGTGCTTTTAAACATAACTGGGCAGAGTAAAACCAAAAAGCCATCTGCAATTTATTGTCTGACCAACACATATCGATGTATGACCTGTTTGATACATATCTATGTAAGATTTACTGGAGTGCCATTTGAATAGATTTAGTGCTCGTGATTAGCTTGGACACGGAACTCAGGTCTCTTCGGGGGCCAGTACTAACCTTAGTCGACTATCAAGAGTGTCTATTCACTATCATATGTACCATGGAGTGTCAGACAGCAATCCTACACAGAGACAGCACACTAAGTGAAGAATTCACAGTAAGTCTCTAGTAGTACTTTCCAAACATAATCGACAACGGGAAACTAGTAACCATCCATGGGGACAGCTAGTGCATTAGGCACAGTGTACTAACTGGCCAAATGTTTTGATGTTAGAGTTGATGATTAAAGACTATCCCATTTGGTGTGACGTGCCATTAGTTATATCCTGTCACAGCAGCAACAGAACAGTTTGTAAAAGCCTTCTTTCATTCGTTTTTATGGTTTATCATAATTCCCGCAATGTTCGGGATCGATGCTGGAATATTAGGAAGTGCTCTATATTGTAAAAATATCATATAGATTCTAAAGGCATTTATTTCATTCAATGGATTATCTATTCAAGACGAAATCTGATCCGATGTGAACCACAATGTAACTTAATGGATATTAAACTATCGATTGTTAGCATGTTGATATCACAAAGTGCCTTGAAAAACCTTGTGTGCTGCTGAATAAGAAATGCATTTCTGGTTAAAATACGACTACAAGGTGTTTAAAAGATGATTTCGTGGAGCTTTGATTCTTCAACTTGCAGTATACACACACCATATATATATATATATATATATATATATATATACGTAATCATACACACGCACGCATGAAATAAACTGACACGGATACATAGATGAATGATGGGCAAAAATAAAACGAAAATGATCTGGTACTTAATAAAACAAACCTTTGATCTTCAGAAGTCTTTACCAGTTGTAAAAATTCTTTGTTTTTCCATATTTGGCAATGGAAAAAGAATTAATAACCAACTCTGACAGAGATCGATTACGAACTACTGTAAAACTAGTTTCTCTCTGTTATTTTCTGTTATAGGTAGTTCTTTTTCACTTTAATAAAATGAATACTGAAGGTATAGTTAAACGGGAATTCATAAGAAATAATAAACGTGAAACGATTTTAGGTTAACTAATAGAGTAGAGGATAAATTATATAATAATCAATTTATCAGATTTATTAGTTATGAAAATTTACGCAGTGGAGATGAAAGAATTATGTGATTTATTAACGTTAACTGATAAGTGTGATGTGTGCGCAGATTAAATATTTCTTTTTTTAAAAGAAAGATAATAAGGGAAGATTTTATGAACTCAAGTAGTTGCAGAAAGGAAGCATAGGTTTTAGTAAACAAAGGTTGCGGAATTGTTGTTTTTACTTCCTCTTTCTACGAAGTAAAGGAAGTATTGCAATCACGCAAAATTCCAGGTACCCTATTTCAACGAATATATCCTTTTTGACGGCTATCGAATGAAATTTAGGGTGTTTTTACTTAATATCTGTACGTATGCACAAATTAAAGACTCCTTTTTCCCCAAACCAGTTATAAAACTGATTTAAAATGAATTAAAAAGAGATTTTTTTCGTGGCGTCCGTACGTACGTACGAACATATATACGTATGTATGTATTTATGTATCTCGCATAATTCAAAAACGAGTAGCCTTAGAACGTTGAAATTTTATATATAGGACAGCTATAGGGTGTAGTTGTGCATCTCCCTTTTTAGTGGCAGTCGGCCTCACCAAAAGTAAATAAATATATATATGTACATATACCCAGATTTACTTCGTAATTTTTAATATAGATATTTTGAGCTTTTATCTATTTTTACCTTGTCGCGAAGTGAGAATTGAATTAATTGAATGAGAAATACTCAATCGTCTGTGAAAAACTGTTTCTTTTTCGTTTTGTTTGCTTAATTTCTTTTATACATCATTCTAGATTTATTATAGTATTTGAATAGAACATGTGGCAACGATTAGATAATTCTTCAAATGATATAAATTTTGTGCATTCTGAGTTATAATATGAACGATAATTTAATATTCCGTTCAAGCAAGTCATGTGGTGTATACATCAGATTTCTTAAGTTAGCATAAATTTAAAATTTTATCCAAAATTCAATACATACCTAAAAGTCAGAGTATAAGCTTTAATATGAATACAGCATTGATTAAACATACACTGTATCTATGAGGATATGGCTGAATGTGTAACACTCTATGTGTAAGATGGCTTGACAAACAAGATGTCTGTTTACTTTAATGCTGTTTTGTAACTAGAAAAAAAAAAAAAAAAAAAAAAAAAAAAAATGCAAGAATGTCTAGAACTTAAAAACTATTGATGTGTTGAGCGGATATGATATTTTAGATATATCTAGGTAAATATGTTTTTTTTCAGCATTAATTTTATGGAATGAAAATAAATGTATCAACATATACATTTTCTAAAGTTTGACCATTTATATAAAATGGATGTAATTTAAATATGAGCGTTTGAAAGAGAAAATATTATACTCTCTTCAGGCTGATGAAGTATTTATTAACTGAATAAAATATGATACATAATTATAGTTTATTGCTTAGATTTAATTTCAGATGACACCTCACTCGACTTCTGGACTGAAAAAAAAAAAAAAAAAAAAAAAAAAAATTGCGATTTCTTTCACATTTCTGCTTTTCTTCATTTGGGATTTTGTTCCTGAGTTTTTCATTTTAGTGTTGCAAGGATTTTTGAATTAATTTGCAGCTGCATTTCGTTTGGTTCATATATAATTATACTGTAATTGTAAAATAATAATTCATTATAAATACAGCATTTCTCAACAGAATTAGTTTTTCGATGTCATGAATGTCTTCAGCGGTGGTTGGTTTGGCCTTAAGTGCCTCAAGTGCTTTCTGCCTAAGAGAAGAGATGCCTTCGTGCAGGACTTTCTAAGAGAAACTGGCTCGTATGCACGTTACACATGGGGAAAAACCACGAAACGCAGTCACTCACGCAGTTAGCCCGTTCGCGGAATTAGAACCTCGGACCGAACTACCAGTGTTCAGCGACCACCGCTCGGCCGCTCGTGGGTCTTTAGCAATGAACCGTTATGATAAATTATGTTACGGTATCAAGCCATTTATCATCGGCACAACGTGCCATGTGTTGTCACAGCGCGAAATATAAAATCTTTACCTTCTACACGACCCGACAAATATAGAATTTCCAGAATGCTGCAGGGCGTCGTGGCATAAGAATTTGAAGTTTTCTTTTATTTTTTAACTTAGTCAGCCAAACAATCTAAAAAACTAAATTTCGAGAACTGTTTACGTTTTACTGTGAACTAAGCTTCATTTAACCCCTATGCTGTCTTTCATTGATTCATGTCACAAATATTCTCTTAAATCAGAAGTTTATGCAAAATATGAGCACACGAAAGAGTGTTTAAAATTATGTAGCTTAAAACTGAAACTTTTGTCTAGTACAGGGAACTTCCATCTAGCTGCCTCGGTCTAGCTAGTCCATCTACCTAGTTCGATTTTAATTAATACGATGGCTGCGCTTGATATACCGGTCCAAAACTTTTGAATATTTCAGATAAAAGTTCTTAATTCTTAAATAACCTCATTTATAAATATTCACCTTTTCCATATTTTCCGTAGTAAGTTATTGCCTTAACTAAAACTTTTTCCACTGTGATAAAAAGGAAAAAGTCAATATTATTTGTCCGATAATAACTTTAATTTTGGGATATTCCGTTTGGATAACTTTTAAAATCCAAAACTTAGCGCACGTATGTGTTTCGAATAAAATTTGGGCTTGTTTGTGTGATAAAACTTCACACGAATAAAGAATTAACTATCAGTTTTATTACTGATATTACGAATTTTGATATGTAAATAATTTTAATTAAAATTATATGTAAATTGTAGTATTTCTTTCATTTTATAACATGATAGGCCTCTGTGGGCGAAGCATCTCTAGTAAAACAGGATTACGTGGTAAGCCCATAGCACTGAGGCAAACGGCTTGGGGAGATAGCGCCAAGTTGTTGATAGTTTTGGCGACGA
Organism: Stegodyphus dumicola; assembly: GCF_044657685.1. Lineage (NCBI taxonomy): Eukaryota > Metazoa > Arthropoda > Arachnida > Araneae > Eresidae > Stegodyphus > Stegodyphus dumicola. The sequence continues at coordinate 195,985,047 of NC_140773.1, forward strand.
ACTTTTGAAACCAAATTTGGCGAGAAAACGCCAGAATTCACTAAACTTGGCTACCATTTGTCAACATTTTGGCCTGATACCTATGTAAATGTTGGTTTGTGAGAGGCTACTATGCGACCTTACGCGTTTGCATATTCTTTGTAGCTTGCAATGTTAACTGACTGATTGTGCTCTGTCATACTGAGAAAAGCTGTATAAGTACTTTCATATGAAAAATTCCAGAACTGTAAAGGTTTTTTTTTTTTTTTTTTTTTTTTGTTGTTGTTTTTTTTTGTTTTTTTGAAAAATAAATTTTATCAAGCTATCATCGGTTCCGTGTGCGTTCAATCGATTGCGAACACGTACGCAAGTATCAGTACATGTTTTTTGTAGTGAACACATGTAACATCTGTAATAGTTTCTTGCATGTATCAATGCAGTTTTTTGGGCGGGGATCTTGATTATGCCTATCAGTTGGCGATGCATATTTGGACGAACAACTATATCAAACATTTTTTTTTAATCTATTGTCAATGAAAAGAATGTCAAGAATGTCAGCTCGTGTCTGCTTCGCTTTGACTAATCCGTTCTTTACTAGGCTGGCATAAAGTTCATCAGCTGGAACATTTAAATAAAATCCTTAATTCAGTTTCATTCAATCCTTAATTTAGGTTCGTAGTACGATCCGGTTGCCAACGATGAAGTTCGGCTGAAGCTTCTTTTGTCTCGCAAAACTCTTTCATGACCAATCCGTTATAGTATGTTACTTTAGAACAGGTACTTCAGGGTCACTTTTTCCGCCTGACTTGCATCTTAACAATGCTAACGACAACCGAGGCAGATGATCGAGTCCTTTAATTATTTTTATTTTCGATCGGTTCCCTTTAAATTGTTTTGCTTAGTGCAAATCGCACAAATGAAAGCTGATTTTAACTATAGTCTCAAAAGTAGTGGATAAAATAAGTGCTGTATGGATATGACTTACGATCGTAATTGAGGTTATAACTACAAATTCACAGCTGTCACGCTAGCTGTATGCTACCATTGAAGTCTAAGTTTCACGGTCTACAATGGCCCGAAGACTTCATGAGATGCATTGTATTCCAGAATTAGTTGTAGTTTCGCTTACTGCAGCACACAAGAGAGTGCGTTTAACATGGGGCAGACAACAAACGCCTTGGAGCAAACTCCAACCATCCTTTTTACAGATGAATTTTCGAGATTCAGACTGGCATTAGTTCTCAGCGTACCTGAATCTGAAGAGAATCTGAAAGACTATACCAGTGTGGTCCAACCTTACTTCAATTTCCAAGGGGTTGCTTAACAATGCAAGTTTTGTTTTTAGGGAGTCAAAATCCTGGAATCTGTCCTGGAACTCTTTCTTGATATCAGTAACTATTTCATAAAACGTACTAAAATTTGTGTCATTTTCTTTTTTCAGTTGCTGACAAAATGGAAAGTGTGCCGTATTATTTGCCTTCAGTGCAATTTGCATTACATTTTTTTTTTTACGAAAGCTTTCAATATGTCCATAAAGCTTCGCTATATTTTGTTTTCTGCCTTGTAGTTTCAAGTTTAAAGCATTTAGATGGGTTGTTAAATCTCTTAGAAAAGCAAGATTATGTAAAAACTGGCTTTCTTATAATTTTTCTTGATACTCATGCCGAAAGTTTTCTTTTTTGATGAAAGCAAGAATTTTATTCCGCAACCCAAGAAACTGTTGCAGACAATTTTTACCCAGCGCACTTGACAGTACAATGAAATGTCATTATACTCAGCTTCCTAATTGTCTCTAATTTTTCCAGTAAAGAAGGGCAAGTGCCAGAAAAATGAATAAGAGGGCCGCGGGTTGGACGACGCTGGACTATACCATCCATCCCTCATCAACGAAAAGGATCATTACGGTGGTGGAGGTGTAATGGTTTGTGCAGGCATTATGTTGGACGACCGCATACCTCTGCATACGTTTGCTAAAATATCCCTGACCGCTGTGAGGTATACAGAGGAGATCTTAAGCACTTACGTTCGATTTTTCAGGGGCGCATTCCTGTTAAATGGAGGCAACTCTCGTCCGCATAGGGCTCAGCTGATCAACGATTATTTGGAAAGTAAGGTTATTCACGGCATGGATCGGCCAGGAAGATATCCTGTCCTTAATCTTATAGAGAATGTCTGGGACGCTCTTGGAGTGCAATTTCATCTCGTCATGAGCAATTTCATCTCGTCATCCAAGAAGCCTCCCAGATTTCGCTGCGTGACTTGTCTGGCTGCGGGAGAGAACTGTACCCCATATTAGACTCATTTTAAGTTCGATATCGCAAAATGGATTTGGGACATCCGAGCACTATCAGCTTTACTGATACTCATGAGCAAAGGAAGTGACTTTTGAATGGTACATCTCTTTCTATGTTATATAAGTATTTTCACCAAATTTCATTAAAATCTGTCCATCATTTTTTTAGAAATTTGACATAATGTGCATATTCTCTAAATTTTGCACACACGTGTATGCCTTGGAATGGTATCTTTTGGTTTGCTTTTTATTAATTTTAGATTTAGTTTAATTCTTCTTGTTTGTTAGTAATGCAGTTATGAGACTACAGGAATATAATACAAAGCCTCTGAAAAATTAATAATGAATACATTTGATATGTACTGATTACACCAGATAATTCAGAACCTTTGGAAAGGTAATGTAGTTGATATAAGATGGTTATAAAACTAAACGTTTTATAACTTGGCTCGAAACTGTTTAGCCTGCTTTTATTAATTCTGGAATTGGTTTAATGCTTATATTTATTTGTAATACAACTGTAAGAATACTGAAAACTACTCTAAGGCCATTGTAAACCTGACAATGGATATTTTTACTCTGTAGTATTTCCAACTGATAACTATAGCTATAGTTATCAGGATATTCCATTTTGCTGTTCATACCTAAAAGACAGATGTGTAAAAATTTGATATAAAAATGATATTTTCACTTTTAATCATAACATGCAGAAAATTTTGCATAGATTTATATAAAAATAGGAGATTAAAATAAATACATTTTACGAAAAATGCAGTAAAAAGGTAACTGAAGATTTATGCAAACTTTTTACCAGAAATGTTCATTTATACACAGTAAAGAGGAAAGGATATCGAACTAAATTTTCACCAGTCATTCGCATATGCAAAGAAAACATAGGGAAGATTTAGGTAAATTACTATCAAATATATACGTTTTTGTATCGTAAAAAACGGGAATATCTACGAGAATTTTTATCAAGTATATACGTTTATATACAGTAAAAAATCGGGAAGATTTACGTAAATTTTTGTTATATATATATATATACGCATATGTGAAGCAAAAAATTGGAAAAATTTACGTATATGCGATAAATATGCGTAAACTATTACTAAAAATATACGTAAATTCCTGAAATTTACGTATATTATACTTAAAAGTTACAAATGAATCGTAAAATATTTACGTATATTATAGCGAAAAAATATACGTAAATATCTACTATTTTTTCCTGGACACTTTTTATAATATTTTTACGTTCAAACTGAACGTTTTTTATACGAAGGACCATTCGTAAATTGCACGTATTTTTCTCGTGGAATTTACGAATGTATACTGCCTGGGTAAGAACCTTTGAAACGGTATAATATTACAATTAAGAAATTATGTTCCTAACACTATATCCTAGTAGAAAAAATTTGATTTTTAATTTTAGAATTTGTTTACTTTCTAGTTTAAATGCAAGACTATAGACATTTAATGCAAAGCCATTGTAACTCTGAAAATGGATTCCTTTATCTTGTAATATTTCCCGCTTATAACTAAGAACCTTAGAAACATATTAGTATTGCAAAAGAATGTTTTTAACAGTATACCTTATGCTAGGCTATGTAATTCTAACACTGTATCTTGTGTTAGCATCCTTTGGTCTGTTATTTATTTATTTTAGAATTGATGTAATGGTAGGTTTTCTTTTCGGTACAAATGCAGGTCTATACAAATCTAACGTTAAGCCATTGTAAAGATGATAATGAATTTACTCTGTAATGCTTTCCGTGGATAATTAAGAAATTTTCAAACGGTATCAAAACTAAGGAAATAGTTTCTGATACTGCATCTTGGTATAGAATCATTTGGTCTGTTTTACATTAATTTTAGAATAGATTTACCCTTTGGTATCTTTCCAAAACCAGTACAAGAGTGAAGAAACCTAGTACAAAGACACTGTCAAGCTGATAATAAATACTAAAGGTGGTGAATTAATACATAGCCAAAGGAGATTGATATCCTTCTAAGCATTTATTTCAATTCTGAGCTTTAGTTTTTGCAAATGTAATAATGGAAAAGCACTGAGCAGTCGATTCAGATGCAATTAATACCGATCCTAAAAGACGTGAATAAATGTACTTCGCCAGAGGATAGGCTACGACCGTGCCATTATGCGATCAGTGGTGTTATTTAAGGTTCTTTATTATTTTCTTGACACCTAGCCATCGTAGTGATTATAATTGATGCAGGTAATTTAGTGTTATTAAAACTATTGTCGACCACAAAAGACACCGCCCCTGATTGAAATTCTGCGCGTGCTCCGTGAGGAGAGGATGATTCTACTCAACCTCGAAGTTTGTTTTATAAAGCGACCCAAGAAAAGTAATTGCCAGCGAGCAAGCGCAATGACACAAGATACACGGTCATGTATCTTATAAATAGCAGCTTTGTCAGTCAAATGAGTTAGTACTGTAGTATTACATGATTTTACAGAGCGAAAATTTTTATTTTAAAGGCAAATAGCGTGAATTCGTATACAGAAGAAATGCCCCCCCCCAAAAAAAAACATGTTCTGTTTGCTGATTAGGTAGTGTCGCAATTAGAATTCTAATAGAACTGAATGATATTTCTTTAATTCATATACGTTTAAATGTTATATTTGGGTGTTTTGTCAGGATATCAAAATTAGACTATCTCTAGACATTAAAAAATATCTGTGCTTTCTTTGTTTAAGTATTACTCTGATATTGGAGCATATATTTATCTAATTTACTTACATTTATCACAAAAACGATGCTATTTAAATAAATAGATGGTAAAGGAAAAAAATTAGATGTTATTAAAATTTTAAAGTTATCGTAATAGCTAATTTCTAGTGCGGCCTTTATTTGCATCTCAATATTTATTTATATCTAAATATTTTATTACAAAAATTAAACATATGTAATCTTTTACAAATTTTTAATCTGTAAACGATTTAAGTTTTACAGTTTTTTAATCTGTAAAAGGTTTAATCGTAACCTAGTCTTTGGCGAAGTACATTTATTCACGTCTGTCAGGAACTGCTATAAGGTATTTTCTCCCTCCTTTCTGCATGCCTTCGGCGTGTAGAGGTAGCATGCTTGGCGCATGTTCGAGAGGTCCAGGTTCGAGTCCCAGCGAGGGCATTGCTCATTTTTCATGCCTACTGCTTTAAAATAACCTAATGACTCTACACGGTATTAACTGAATTGGAAGCTCAGTATTCTTTCATTATTACATTTGCAAGAACTAAAGCTTATAATTCGAATAAACGCTTAGAAGGATATCAATCTCCTTTGACTGTTGTGATAAGATCACATAAAAGAAGAAGAGACTGAAGATTAATATGGACAAGGATGTCTCGTGAGCATAAGCTGAAAATTATTATTTTTTAACTTACAAATACGTTTTCAATAGTTGTTAAAATAGTCTTTATTAAAATAATTAAATCGTTGGCAATGTTAAAAACGCAAGCTCGAGAGCCACGAATTGCTCTCGCACGTAAAATGTATAGAATTTGATTTTAAGAAAAAAGATTTAGATTTTTTCTCTTCTGAATTGTATGTGGCCATTTTTTTTGGGCGTTCAATAAAATTTTCATGTGGTGTTCCGTCATTAGCGTTTTCATTGGAGTTCAACATCACACCGTTGAAGCATTAACACTCACAGCAGTAAATATTAAAAGTTGGTGGAAGCTTTTAGGGATTGTTCCTGAGAGTAAATTTAGGAACGGACTTTTTTCGCCTGTGAACTTGAGTTTTATGTGAACAGTCAAGACTTTCTTCTCTTCAAGAACGATCTAATTTTGCGTGCAAGGACAGTTCGCGTGGTGAAGCCTCTTCAGTGACAAGTGACAGTGTGTCAGAAGGGAACGCCGGAGGAAGCGTGATCTAGTGCCGCAAAATAGTGAAATTTCCCGGAAGAATATCCAAGTAGTGCCAGGAGAGTCAATCGAAGGCGTCTTCAAAATTGGTGAGTACCATTTTTGTGATTTTGTAGAAGTTATGCCAGTTATTCGAGACTAGGTTTATTTTGGATATAGTTCTGTTTTTGGGGATCAAAAGTTTTCTGATGGTTATTGAAAGTTAAGCTTGTGGTTACTGTTGCTAATTGAAATTTAATTGTTTGTTCTATTGTTTTAGTAACTGTTTAAATTGTATGAAGTATTGTAACGGTATGCTTTAGAAAAAATTAGTTTTTAAATCAGTCCAGAGTTAGAAGACAATGTTTATATAGTTGATATAGAGCAGGAAAAGGTTGCCTCTTAATTAGCATTTTTTTTATATACGCTTTGTATGTAGGCATAGGTATTATCATTGAGTGTTGTAAGGCAATTTGTGTTCAGAATTGTTAGGGAATTATTCAGTTTTGGAGAGATAGACCTGTTGTTGTTTTTGTGTTATTGTATTTCGGGGTAGGTTATTTTTCTTTAATTTTCCATAATGGGTGATTTTATGAGGAAATTTACTAAAGCTCTGCTACTGGAGTTAGCGGAGGAGTTTGAAACAAATGTATCTCAGGCAAATAGAGTAAGAGAAATTAGGCAGGCTATTCTAAATGCCGAGGACTATGAAGAAGAAGCTGCGAAAGAATATGCGGCAAGAATTTGGCTGCGGGTGAGAAGAGAAAAGCAGAAGAAATAGCCGAACAAGAGAGAGCAGAACGGGAACTTGAACAAGAGAGAGCAGAGCGGGAAGGTGAACAAGAGAGAGCAGAACGGGAACGTGAACAAGAGAGAGCAGAGCGGGAACGGGAACAAGAGAGAGCGGAACAGGAACGGGAGCGGGAGTGAGTTTTTGAATTGGAAAGGTTAAAACTGATAAATGTGGTTCAGACTAATAGCCTAGCTTCCACGGTTTCGAAAGTTGAACAATCTAGAGAAAAAAAGGTTAATTTGAAAGATCTAGTACCGTGTTTTGAACCGAGTAATATAGATATTTCATTATTCTTTATGCTATTTGAGAAACAAGCTCAAAAAGAGAGCGTTAATGAAATTGATTGGGACTCGCAATTAATTCCTTTATTACCTCACGATGTAGCCCAGTTAATAGTGAAAGAACCAGCGGATAAAGGGGAAGATTATCAGCATGTTAAGAAATTACTCATGCAAAGATTCAAGCTTAGTTCTTGGGCACTAAAAACAAAATTTGAAGAACATTCTAGAAAAAACGGAATGTTATGGGTGGATTTAGTGTATGAATTGAGAGTGTATTTAGAGAATTGGTTGGATTCAGTAGAAGTTCAAGATTTTGAAAGTCTTAAGGAACTTATGCTCACTGAGCAAATTAGGCGGCGAGTCCCTCTAGAAATAAGAGAGCACTGCTTAGACAGTTGGGAAGAATTTAAAACAGCTTCCATTTTAGCAGAGAAACGCGACAAGTATGAGGCTTTGCGAAGAGATACGAGGAAGTTAGAACAGAGAGCGGGGTTAAAGAAACCATTTGAGAAAGATAGAGAACGGTATATAAATTCTAACTGTAGTTATAATCAGAAAAGTAGTGGTCATCAAAGCATTAAATCAGAGGAGCATAGAAAAGTGGAGGCTCCTAAAAAAAAAAGCAAGTTTTCAATGAAGCAGGTTTCGAGAAACAGCGGAAAGTAAGGTGTTACCAATGTGGAAAGGACGGACATATCCGACCTAACTGTCCATCACTGGAAAAGAATAAGGCTAATCTGGTGAATAATCTAGGAACGGAGAGTTTAGGAAAATGTTTTGAGCCGTATTTCAAGAAAGCAGTAATTAATGGGATAGAGAGAGAATATCTGAGAGATACTGGAGCTGGTATAGATCTGTGTAATAGTACTTGGATTAATAATAGTGAATTATAAGGGTAAACTGTATGGGTGAAACAGCCTTTGGACACAGAATGTAAATGTTTACCTTTGGCGAAAGTCACCATTGAAGGTGATTTTGGTGTGGTCACCACAAAGGCAGCGGTTACTCCGGTAGAGTTAGATAAAGAGTACTATTTGTTAGGGAATAAAACTGCACAGTTGATTGAGGAAATTAGGAAACGACCGGTTCTCTTGAATGCTGTGGAGACTCGTAGTCAGGCGCATGCGCGCAGGAGTCTAGAGAGAGCGAGTGCAAACGACTTAGATTCCAGATCGGAAGAAAAGAAAGAGATAGAAAGTGAAAGGGCCGTCAATAATGAGCATTCGGAAGAAAGGAAGTTAACCAGTAATACGGAGGAGGCAATTAAAATTGCAGACATCAGTTTAGAAGAAAGGTCTATCCTTGCGGATGTTTCGCCAGCAGAATTCTTGGAAGCACAAAAAACTTGCGCTAGTTTAGCGACCCTGTAGAAGAAAGGGGAAAGTAAAATGAGAAAGAGTTTATAATAGTCAAGGAAAGACTATTCAGAGTGGCAGGTTCTAAAAAAGGGGAAGATAAGCGTCAGCTGTGTGTGCCTCTCGTTTTTAGGAAAGGGATCTTGAAGTTATGCCAAGAGGAAATCTCTGGTCATTTAGGGGTAACAAAAACCAAGGATAGAGTATTGACACACTATTTCTGGCCTAATTGCTACCAGGAAATTAAAGAATTTGTGAGGACGTGCGATATTTGTCAGCGTGTAGGTTACAATAAGGATAAAAAGAAAGCCCCTATGAAGATTGTGCCTGTTATATCAGAAGTGTTTAGCAGATTAAATATTGATGCAGTAGGACCTCTGATCCTTAGTTCGCGTGAAAATAAATACTTAATTACGTCTATTTGTGTTGCTTCCAAATATCCAGATGCCATTCCTGTACAGAATTTAAACTCTAAATGTGCGATTCAAGCCTTGATACAAATCTCTTATAGATCAGGTTACCCTAAGAAAATTCAGTGTAATTTGGGTAGATCGTTTACCAGTGAACTTACATCTGAGTTTTTTAGCAAGTTCGGAATTAAGGTGTATCATTCTTCTGTGTATCACCCTCAAAGCAATTCTGTTGAAAGGTTGCACTCCACCTTGGAAAGGGTATTGAAGGTTTTGTGCTTGGAAAGCGGGAAGGACTGGGAAGAATGTTTGGCATGTGCTTTGTTCGCCCTCAGAACTGTTAGCCATGAGAGCACAGGTTTTAGTCCCTGCGAGTTAGTACGTGGAAAAAATTTTAGAATGCCTCAAACGATTGTGTATGAAAACTGGCTAGAGGAAGAAAGTTCAGACCCCACTGTAGTCGAGTATGTTCTAGACTTAATAGACAGATTGAAGAAGTGTCAGGAGCTGGATGTAGAGAGGATGAAAGAGTGTCAGAGTAAAAGGAAACTCTGGTATGATGGCAACGCTGTTACGAGAAGGTTTAAGGTCGGAGATCTCGTGCTTGTTTTAGCCACGTCTAAACCACACAAAATGGCTCTGAACTGGATAGGGCCAGGTAAAGTAACTAGTGTGATTTCCGAAACCAATTATACGGTAGAGATTCCGGGTAAGCGTAGCAGTGACACCATTTATCACGTAAATTTGATGAAACCTTATTATCAGCGCCCCGAGTTTATGAATCTTGTGATGGAGGAGGTCATGGAAGATATTGAGGGAGAAGTGGATATTCCTTATCCCTTGGCTGATCCAACTCAGGTAGATTTTTGGAAAATAGTTGAAGATAGTAAGCTAGAAGAAAGAGCTTCGGCAGAGGAAATAGGAAAATTCCAAGAAGTTATAAGGAAGTATGGAGCGGTGCTTTCGTCCGACCCCGGCTGTACGTTTTTGGTCGAAATGGATATTAAATTGTTGGATGAGACTCCGGTTAGAGTCAGGCCTTACCGAACGTTGGCGAGAGAAACCGACATCCTAAAAGAGGAAATTAGGCGGTTGCTTGAGTTAGGTGTCATAGAAGTCGGGCAATCTGATTATGCTTCGATTATGATCTTAGTAGAGGTCCCAGGTAAAGATCCTAGTCCTTGTATAGACTACAGAAAATTAAATTCAAAAACTATGACCGAATTTTTCCCTCTTCCCAATACTGAAGAAGTGGTAGAAAAAGTCAGCGCAGCTCCATTTATCACAATCATAGACCTAACCAAAGGATACTTCCAGATACCACTTACAGAGCGTGCAAGGAGGTATGCTGAATTTGTGACGCCTTTTGGATCTTTCATCCCGAAGAAAATGATGTTTGGGCTTTTAAATGCGCCTTTCTATTTTTGTAAATTGATCGCTCAAGTTTTGGGAGGGCTGGACAATTTTGTTCTACCGTATATTGACGACATCGCAGTGTTTTCGCCGACTTGGGACAGGCATATGAAGGATTTGGATGTGGTTTTAGGTCGCCTTCAGGAGGCTAAATTGACTGTTAAGCCCTCGAAATGCAAATTCGCACAAGACCATGTGAAATTTCTGGGTCATGAAGTAGGGTCTGGGAAAAGGTCGCCTAGTGAGGCCAAGATTCAAGCAATCAGAGATTTTCCGATCCCCACTACTAAAACACAGATACGTAGCTACCTTGGTACTGTGGGCTACTATGCAAGGTACATAAAAGACTACGTCCGTATTGCGGCAACTTTGACAGACGCTTTGAAGGGAAAAAGCAAAAAAGAAAAAGTGATTTGGACAAAAGAGTGCGACGAGGCTTTCAATAAACTGAAGACCAAACTAGTAAAAAGTCCGGTTTTATTTGCACCAGATTATTCTAAAGAATTTATTGTGCAGATAGATGCCAGCTTATATGGTGCGGGTATTGTGTTGTCTCAAATTGAGGATGGGGAGAAACACCCTATACTGTATCTTAGCAAAAAGTTTACTAAAGCGGAGCGAAATTATAGCACCATTGAAAGAGAACTAGCGGCCATTATTTATGGACTGAAAAAACTAATTCATTACTTAGACGGACAAAAATTCAAGATCCAGACGGATCATAATCCGTTGACTTTTTTAAACAAAATGATGGGATCAAATTTTCGTTTGACTCGCTGGGCATTGTGTCTCCAACAGTACACATCAACAACAGTACAGGGTGAAATTGTTCACAGGCCAGGCAAATTACACGGTAATGCAGATGGCTTGAGTCGTGCTCTAGTCTAGTGACTGAATATCACTAGTGGATACAAAGTAAGGTAAAAAGTAATGAAAATGGGTGAAAATGATTTTTGTAGAGTTTTGAAATTATATTTGTGTAGATTCAAAATTGTTTGCATTGTGTGTTTCATTTTCAAAAAAATTGTTAGAATTAAATGTTTTATCTTAAGTATTAGCATTGTGTAAAATTTGAGGAATATGCTTTGTATAAGGCAAACATTAGGAGTAGTTTAAATTATTTTTGTTGTATTTATGCGGTTATGTTATCTAGAAATAAGTGCAGGGTAATGTAACTGGCTTCTCTATTATCACTTAAATGGTTACCAATTGTGTTTTGAAAGTAGTGAAATGTATTTAGAATTTGTCCTTCCATAGTCAAGAAAAATTTCTTAATGAGAAGAGGAGTTGTGATAAGGTCACATAAAAGAAGAAGAGACTGAAGATTAATATGGACCAGGATGTCTCGTGACCATAAGCTGAAAATTATTATTTTTTTAACTTAAAATACGTTTTCAGTAGTTGTTAAAATAGTCTTTATTAAAATAATTAAATCGTTAACAATGTTAAAAATGCAAGCTCGAGAGCCACGAATTGCTCTCTCACGTAAAATGTATAGAATTTGATTTTAAGGAAAAAAAAATTAGGTTTTTCTCTTCTGAATTGTATGTGGCCATTTTTTTTGGGCTTTCAATAAAATTTTCATGTGGTGTTCCGTGATTAGCGTTTTCATTGGAGTTCACCGTTGAAGCATTAACACTACACCACACTGTGTATTAATTCACGACTTTTAATATTCAAAGGTTTACTGTGCATCCTGCCTTTGGGAATAGCTATATATGTATGCATATAAATGTGAAAAGCTACTGCAACCTTTTGGTTCATAAATAGTATATAGAATCTCACCTTTTTGTGAAGCATAAACTATGTCAAAATTCTAGAAGACTACAGCGACTTATTGCTATGTCTTGCAATAAAACACACAATGTAAGAAGGGTGTAAAAAATCCTTTTATAAAGAATGCAAATAGTTAATAGAAAAAGCTTTTTATGCTTACAAAACCATCCAGCATTTATGGCGTAACTCAAAAGATAGAATTTCAAATGTTAAACTAAATCTTGAATTCGACAAAGGCTACACAGAATTGATTAACGAGCAAGTTGGCTGAAACCTAATACCGGCGTGACAAGCACTATTCGCAAGAATAAAGCAATGCTGAAGACAGATTGCTATCGTAGAGATTCAATTCGTAACATGGCCTTCAGCAGGTGGAACATGCTGTGCCTCAACAATCTAAAAACCTCCCTTTAAATACTCTCTCTTTCTATCTCATTTGAATACGCGCGAGCTAAAATTAGCATTGTGGCAGAAAACGAAAAGGGAGAATGACAGTAAAGGTACTTAACATAAAATGACTGGTTAGATAAAATAAATAATATTTTGGAAACAGATGTTTTAAATTTACTTAAACCTCATCATGAGTATTACCACTTGCAGTCTTACAATGAAATAACTAAATTTGAGCAATTATTTAAACATAGAAATTCAGTTTTACCATTCTAAATATTAAATCATTTATTTGCTCTGGCCAGGATTAAAGGGTAAAGCATCTATTCTCTGAGATATTTACTGTTAAGTATTTCTTGCACAGTGTAGTACAAGGTTCATTCATGAGTTTGCGCCAGTGGATACGCATAAGGCATGAGAATTAGTATCAACAAGTCTTTGCACCGGCCTATAATCACACCCATTCATCATCACTAGCGTCTGTAACAGCATGAAATCACATAAATTGAAGCCTTGGTCTGAGAAAATGTCTGAGAATAATAGACATCGAGACCTCCCAAACGGGATATGGTTAGTGACACTGACAACAGCCGAAGGGCCTGGGTTCGAATCCGAGAAAATGCATGGATGTTTGCAAATCTATAGTGTCTTTGCGGCATGGAAGCACACTACATATATATAGAACCAAAAGTCCTCTCGTGTGATTAAATGGTAGAGAAGTTGGGAGGAGACCTCCGACCGCCCCCTCCGGGATGCTGTACTTCGAAATTGGGGTGGAACTTGGCTAAAAAATACTGTCACTTATTTGGGGCTCAATGTTCTTGCCAACAAAAGGTGTAATCTTGTACTCTTTACCATGATGAATTTCGTGGGTTTGGTCTGATGAGATCAGACAAATGAGATCAGTTACAGCAACAGCAATAATTATCTAAGAAGATAGCTCAGTGGAAGAAATTCCATCTTTGTTATATCAGATGCATTAAGTTTTCCTGCCTATTCAACTTACTGTACAATGTTTGATATGTTTCCTATCTTTTGGTAATGTTAAATTTTCCCATATAAACTTGAAATGCTTGCCCGCTTCAAAAGTGTATACTGTGAGTGTCGTGCTACAAACTGAACATACATTAATTTCCGTAAATTACCTCACCGAGTAATGCTGCTTGTGTATATATAGTGTATGACCAGGTCACATTGCAGATGCTCGACTGGATGAGCATCCAAGAAACTTTAGAAGGCATGGCAACGAAAAGGATTTCTCACGTCCTTGGAAATCCTCTCTACCTTTTTCCTTTGAAGTATAACATGGGGCATCGTCTTAAAGATGCCCACTTTGAAAAGAAAAACCAACCTTCGTAAAGAAGTATACTCGGTTAGTCGCAGCGTTCTGGCATGCGTATGCTGTTAAAGTTAGTAATGCGAGTTAATGTTAACAAGTGTTTCTTAAAAACAATGCCGCCAAGATAATTACGCTTACTCTACCAGCATAGGTGCGTCTCCCTTTGCATTCAGGTGAAAGCTAACGTTTGTGTAATTGTAAAACCTGTTTATCTATATCCATGGTACAGTGAAAAAGAAATTCCTGTCACCACGCGATCTTCTTGTAGTCATCACTGATTCAGCTTGCTCTATAGTTTCTATTTCTGTGATTATGTGCTGCTACAAACGCTGATGATGATAAACGACTTATTATTATTATTAGTGATTATAGGCTAGTGTAAAGACTTGATTCTTATGGATTATGATGAGGTGAGTTTCCAGAAACTCCGGGTGCTTTACCAGTTTTGAAATTATGTATAGCGTTATTCAATTTCCTTCCTGGCGCTGTAAGCAAAATGAAATACAGTGAGTTGAACTTCGCAATCAAAATATTATAGCTCACCTAATTTGTAGTTGTTTGAGATGATATTTTTATTGAGGAATCATATCATAATGATTTGGTCTTTGCCTAAATCAGAATGGCCCTCAATTTTCGCCATGTTGAAATGAAGGAAAATAATGGAAAAACTCTCATCGAAGTATTGCATAAAGAATGTCTCAAAATTAAAATAAAATTGAACGTCACTTTAATTTTCAGTTGGGTTCACAACTCCCTCTAAAACACATGTTTTAAAAATAACTTTTATTTAGTAATAAGTTAGTTGTACTGGGAAAATAAACGATACAGAAACGCAGAATATACATTTTCGAGGGATAACAGCTTTTTTGTGGCCTCAGTCTGAAATCATGGACTTTGATTTTGATAGTCGTCTTGTAGTCTGATGAAACGTGCCATGAAGTACGCTAACTCATTTGGTTGTTACAGTTGAAATTTTATGGCCGGCTGCACAGTTGGCTACCAGTGTCATGTGATTTTATTCCATGTGGCTTTTATCCCCGGAAATTTCTAAAGTCCATAGTTTACAACAACCACATAGCAACGATCCCTGAATTTAAAGAAGGAATCCGACGTATTATCACAACAATGCAGCTACAAGTTTGCAAAAGTGTGCGACTGAAAATTTTGCCAAAAAATTGTGCGGATAGGATACTTTTTTAAAGTACGTCACGATTTTGCCAATTCATATATAAATTAAAGTGCTTTTGTAAATTTAAATCCTGCGCTTCTTTTGAAATACTCTCTCTCT
Source organism: Stegodyphus dumicola (assembly GCF_044657685.1). Lineage (NCBI taxonomy): Eukaryota > Metazoa > Arthropoda > Arachnida > Araneae > Eresidae > Stegodyphus > Stegodyphus dumicola. The sequence continues at coordinate 196,000,235 of NC_140773.1, forward strand.
CTCTATATATATATATATGTACATCTCTGGTAGTTTTTCATGTGCCACCCACTCGGTCTAAACGCCCAAAATTGCTTAATGCGCGGATTAACTTAATGTTTTATGGAACACATGGAACTACTGTGCGATATTTATGATTCAAATTTTATTAACATTTAGCTTTATCTTAATTTCTTAGCTTTATCTTAATTAACATTTAGCTTTACCTTAATCTTATCTTTAGGCATTGTCTCGTTACGCTACTCACTAAGATCAGAGATTATACAAATTGTACAGAAAGCTGCTAGTTAAAAGTAGGATGTTTTCTTAACCAGCATCTGTCAGTGCAACTCAGTGACTTTTAACGCTTGCTGTAAGATGCCATCATCAGAGCGATAGATTTAAAAGACCGACGCTGGCCGCGTTCGGTAAATGTAGAAAGCTATTTGGTTTTCTGTTAGACGCTGTTGTAATTTCGAATAGAGTTTTGTGGAATTATAATAACTTAGCGACCAGTTGCTTATCTTCTAGCAACTGTAAGTTTCAATAGTTTCGTAACTGCATTTAGTTGCATTACCGTAGTTAGTGGATTATAAAGTTCTGTACTGAATTTAATTTTGGGTTCTATCTAAGTGTTTCATAGCAAGAGTTTAGGTAGGCTAATAACCATTAGAGTTAACTTTTAAGATTTAAATTTTAGCAGCAATTTTAGTTAGTTGAACACCTTAAGATGTTAGGAAGCGTCTAGAGAGGCATATCCTAATAATTCTCGATACTATCGTAATAATTCTCGAATAACACAAATCAAGTAAAATTGGCATGGCAAATTAATTCCTGGATGACTCTGATTTTCTTAATATAAGAAATTGAGTTTCTTCGTGGTAACTGAATTAAATCCCCACAAAATTTTTAGTGTCGGAGAGAAGCTCAAATAGGCAGTAACTTTAAATGGGGCATAGTTAAATAGCAGTTTTGCATTAAATCATAGGATTTATAGCCTTGTGATTAGCCCAAAGAGCGTTAGCCCAGAAGGTCTATTAATTTCGCTTCGGCATTTTGTGGCGTTTCACTTTTCAGATTGTTGCCACTAAATATAATCACCCTGCATTATATTTAGAGAAATTAAATAATGAAGAATCTGCATAAATGTTTCTTGCATTGTGATAAAACAACGGTACCTAGAGCCATCAAATTTTGAATAACGTACTTCTTCACCCTAATATGGGCATCTGGAAACCCCAAATTTGGAATTTGTTTCATTATCTTTTTCATACTAAGTATTTTTGAGTTTTTGATTAAGAAACTCAAGGATTTCAAAGCAACGAATGGCAACTCCGAGGAAAAAAATTATCTCCAGCGCGCGAAGCTGTGTATCGGAAATTTTACGCTGTTTCTAAATTAGTTTGTGAAATTGCTGTTGAAATGAATTTTGTGTTTTAAGTGCGAAGAACATGATATTTAATAAATAATAGTAGCACACAAAACGTTAAGAAAGCGCTCTTTTGGGCGTAATATAAAATCTGAAAGTTCTGAGACATTTTTTTAAAATTATACATTTAACAATAAAATTGTTAATCAATGCTTTTTTGATTACAATCTATTTATTTAATCAAAATAAAATACTATTTTCGCGTACTATTACATTCAATTCTAATATATATGGAAGGTTAATCATTTCGCCCTGTTCACATTACTGAAAGTATTTTTCCAAGAGAAAGAACACAATCGAAAACATTGTCGGATTCTTAAAATTTTAAAACAATTAACCAATTCCTGTAAATATAGCATAATACTTTCGTTAACATCTCTGGTGAGGTATCACAAATAAAGGAAATGCGAGCCTTTTTAAGCAAATGTGAAGATGTTTGCTAAACTCAAATTCTTAAAAGCCAATTTTCCTTAGAAAGTCTTCCACGAAAACATGTCTTTGTTTGGGCACATTGCACTCGCTCGCATGCGTTAATATAAGCGACTAGTTGATTAATGAACTAAGAGAAAGCAAACTGAGAGCTGTCTGCCTAAGTAAAGAGTGTATTCGTCGACCAGACGGTATAGTGGTTACGGGAGCCTACTTACTGTACCGAAAGGCCTGGATTCGAATCCTGGAGAAGACATGGATATTTGTAAATGTATAGTGACATGGCGGCACTCTAAATATGCGGCGAGCCGGAAGTTCTCTCGTGTGGATTGGTGGAAGGGGAGAGGGGTGAGAGATCCCCGTATCCTACCCCCGGGGTGCTCTTCCTCAAAATTGGGGATGGAAAATAAGTCCAACCTCTCTTCGGATTAGTCTCTGGCAATCATTGTTCCATGTAATATGGATAAGACAACAACACCAACAAAGAGCATCTTCAGGAAGGTTTTTTTTTTTTTTTTTTTTTCAAAATATCGCATTGGATTATTTGGCTTATGGCGAAACAGGCGAAGTCATCTTAAGGGATATGACTCGTATTCTCATTGCACGTAGAAAAAAACTGTGGAAACATTCATGCAGCCATCCCTTTCGTCAGGTTTTTAACTACAAAAATTCAGCGATTTTATTGAGTCGACTGTTGTAACGGATCATAAAATTGACCTTTTATGACCTTAAATGAGGGTTTCAGTAAATTTTAAATTTAAACCCATTGAAAGAGGCATAAGCTGTTGTTTTGCTACGTGAAAAAAAAAAACTCACTTATACTGAGCAACTATCAAGTTACTTTCTTGTACGAAGTAAAAAGGAAGTATTGTAATCGAGAAAAGCTTCCGGCAGCATATTTCAACGAGAATAACCATTTTGACAGCTATCGAATGCAATTTAACGATGTTTTTGCGTGACATCTGTATGTAAGGACAGAATAAAAGACTCCATTCCTCCAAAAAAATTATAAAACTGCTTTAAAATGAGTTCTGAAGAGAATTTTTCGTGGCGTCTTTACGTACGTACGTATGTATAGCATAACTCAAAAACGAGTAGCTTCAAAACGCTGAAATTTTGTGTATAGGACTGCTATAACACGTAGATGTGCACCTCATATTTTGGTTATATCGGCCGTTCCAATTGAGACCAAATAGGTCTTACGTCTCATTACTAGTTAGCTTTACATTTCTTTTTCAATATATTTATATATATATCCACTCTGTTTCCTGGCTCAGTGATCTTAGTTTCTTTACTCTTATATGTTTGTAAATTGCGCATTTTTTGCTTTAAAAATGATTGAATTATGTTGTTCTTATCTTCCAGTTAAGAATTTTATGCCTTTATGAAATCTGCAAGCAATATTTGTAGAATTATCAACAATTTAAAAGCTGTTTAAGTGCGGTTAAGCCTAATTTTTAAATAACATGGCGGACATGTTTGATTACATTTGAAATAGCAGAATAGTAGATTTGTTGCCAATCTAGAGATATTAAGCTTCGCAACAACAAAGATAACGTCTTCATTTATTATTGCGAATTAAATTATGCTTAATCCTTTCCGGAATTTTTTGAGGAAATAAGTGTTTAGGATTTACTTTTAATATAGTAAATCCTAAACACTTATTTCCTCAAAAAATAAATTTAATAATAATAATTTTTAATATAGATATTTTGAGTTTTTATCTCTTTTTGCCTTGTCGCGAAGTGAGAACTGAATTAATTGAATGAGAAATACTGAATCGTCTGTGAAAAACTGTTTCTTTTTAGTTTTGTTTGCTTAATTTCTTTTATACACCGTTCTAGATTTATTATAGTATTTGAATAGAACATGGGGCAACGATTAGATAATTCTTCAAACGATATAAATTTTGTGTATTCTGAGTTAAAATATCAACGAAATATAATGCTGTTAAGTGAACTTAACGCCAGAGTGTGGCTATGGTAAACAAACATAGTGAATTTTAAAGAGTGCATTTTATGCGCTATCGACTAAGTAGATTTAATTCAATCCAATAACTTTAACTGAAATGCAAGAAAAAATGCGTTCCGTACAATGAAGTCATGTGGCGTACACATCAGATTTTTTCTTATGAATTTCATACCTATGGTTTCTGAGTTTCACCTACTTTGTAGCAAGAAAACGTGAACTGACATATTTATGTAACAATATGAATCAGTTTTCAATATATATCTCTGGTTTAAAGTTATTTATTTGCACCAAGTCGGATAAGTAGATTTTCGAATAACAGTGGGAATTTACTACAACTGGAGAGAGTTTTATAATAATATTGATAAAGAGAATACCTAATACAACATTTTTGTTTACTTAAGGAATTTTATTGTACTTTTTCAGAGTAGAATTTTTCAGAAACTTTATTTTAATCTAAATATATCCTTGAAAAGACCATATTATTAGCAAGTTATGTAGTTAGGTATGTTATAAATTCAAGAAGTAGCTCTGCGTATTTTGGAATTTGAATAAAAATTGTATACACAGACGACGATTATATGGCTAGAAGTTCTATTAATCATTAATGATCTTTATATATTATATGTTGTCAACTTCTTCAGTTCCAAATGCATTAAATATGCTAATTTTTATACTGATAACAGTTACTCTGTCTTACTATGGTCTGCCTAGTTACTTAACTATTAGAAGAAAAGCATACACGTTTCTGAAGCAGTACTAGCTTACCGTAGAGCACAAATAAGAAACAGATTTAACGTGCCAACATGAAGATGATAAATATAGAATAGATTTAGTATGCTATGCAAAGTTATTTTATTTTATGTAATTGCCACTGGTTTTTATCATTAATTATTTTATCACTTAAATATTAAATGCTCTGTCTATCTATAATAATAGCTTGAGAAAATCATATTAATATGTTAAAATATATATGCAGGATATCCAACTTAAATATTTAGTAAAAAGAATTATTATACATTCTGAAGTTGTTGCAGTTTTCTGTCAATATATATATATATATATATCTTGGTAAAAACGAGAGAAGCTTTTACTCTGTATACTTAACATAAGCTTCTCAACTGATACACCAAATTTTCAGCTGAAATTCTACTTCAGTCCGCAGCTGCAGAGTGTGATATCACGCTCTTTATAGCAATATAAATTATGTTCTTGCAGTGCAAAGTCCAACACTCACCTTTGTGTACCGAGATTACACTTGTAACAAATGTGTAACAAATTAACGCATGTGACTTCGGATGGAATTAGTGTTGATACTCTTATATAATTCTTGGCAACACTTGAATAACAAGACCATCAGCTCTTTTGAAATCTTTTTTTAAATAAATAATATTGGTGCTAGAATGCAACTAATTTTCAGATATAACAATCTGGGGACCACGCAGGTAAAGTTGATCCACCTTTAATCCATACTGCAATAAAGTGGTAATTCAAAAGAAGTGGATATCATTTAAAGTACATAGAAAGGAACCGAGCTGTTTCAGATTTTTTTTCTTCCTTTGTGAAGCTTGCACAGTAAGGTGGAGCGAAAAAGTAATTAAGTAGAAAAAGTAATTAAGTCGTCTAATTTAATTCTGCATTGATTAATATATTATCCGTGAAAATTTTCAAAATTTACAGATTGAATAATGAACAGATATATATGACTGGCCTTTTGAGTAATACTTCTCTGAAACAATGCACTTCTGACAATGTTTGCATAATGGTTGGAATTATTTCGACAAGCCATTGATCCGTATTTGTTTTAGAAAGTGTCACAGCAATCTAGATGTGTAAAATGTCGGAAAATCTGTACCTTTTCAGTGCAAGTGTCATTTATGGTAAGAGAAGAATGTTTGGGGTGCAAGTTCAGGAGAATACAGAGAATGGTACAAATCAGTAACTTGACGGTAGCGAAGAACATTTAAATTGCAGTTTTACTCAATTTGAAACTCTTTCATACAGATAATTCTGTTTCATTAAGTATTGCACTAATAACATTTTCTAACGCCCAACGAATGAAAGAACATTTGCCAAGAATAGTAAATCCAAACTCGAATATATTATTAGCTATTGTTTAGAAGAAAAACTCGCGCATGTTGCAGTGAGGTAGAGAGGTCCCATTGTTTTACTAAGGGTGATTCGTCCTACTTTTCGTCACATGTTGTATTTAATTACGGACAATGATATCGTACGTCTAGTTGTCTTGTTCAGTATGACGATTAGCTGTGCCTATTGCCTATTGTTAGGTTCGAACAAGAATTATGGAAAAAGCATGGATGTTTGAAGTCGGGTAACCTACCTTCTCCCGTGCAAATATAGGTTTATTTTCAGCATTGAATCATTGGCAATGCTATCGTGAATAACGGCTAAATGGCAGATAATTTTAGCCTTTCTTTACTAGTGCTTAGAGAGTAAGTGTCAGACAACTTCAGAAAAATATTATAGGTCTTAATTTTCCCTAAATTAAATAATGATTCATAAGTTAACGAATCACTCCATTCCTAGGTTTTTAATGCTACTACTGAATCAAGCAAAGTGAAGCAATTCATAAGATATGCTCATATAAAGTGAACTAAATTGTAATCCATGTTACCAATTATCTGCTTGGAAACTCCTCCATCAACAAACTGCAATTTGCCAAATAGTGTTCCTCCAAATAAAATTATGTATCTGAATCTTAATTAATATGGAAATTATACTAAGTAAAGCACTAGATCGCTTTTTATGAAATAATGAATTTCTTTTTTTTTACATGACAAACATAGAAACGAAAGTATTAAATTTTATTTTATCTCACAGAACAGCAGACAGTTCTGCATTTGAGTACCTCACGCAGTGAACCACCTCGAACCTACTGTCATCGAGTACTTTTGAAATAACAAAGGATGCCGCAAATGAAAACATCAAGCGAGGCTATCGCTTGCATTTTCTGAGAGGCCTGTATGCAAATGTGACGTATACGACTTTAATCGCAGCTCATCCATCAGACAAGAAGCCATTCTGGGCTGCCCTCAGGACACACCCGATGCATCCTTCGCGATCCTGAATAATCGAACGGGTTGCTTAGCATAGGCAGCCTGGAGAATTTTTCATCCAGTGGCGACCTCTTGAAAAATTGGGGAAATCAATCTTTGGCATAGAGGTCTAATTTCATAAGAAAGGTCACTGTCATCAAAAGTATCTGGCAGGCCTCGTATTAATGATCCCAGAAGACGTTTCTGCCATCTATTGCTTTTTCATTAATCACGATTCCCTTCATCCCGGGCTAAAGGTCGACACTCGAAATAACATCCTAAAGATTAAGGAATTTTCTTAACAATGACAAAGAAATATGAGTGTAATTTGTCAAAATGATCATTTACAGGGAGAGATGGTTTTAACTTTTTTTTTTTTATTTTCATCCCAATCTTATATTTTCGGTAGGCTGGTCACATTCAAGGTGTAGAAATAATCACGAGTAGAAGACTAAGAAAAGTTCATCGGAAGATAATTCTTTGGAACGCGCGGTGTAACCACTCTGAACTCTTTAATAACAATTAATTAATTTTTGATATAACATAAAAGAGAGACATCTCACTAGAATTGACGGAAAATTACTGTGTGGAGTTTAATTCCCTTAATTACGATCGTTATGTCAGCTAATGCTTTTTATATAACCCCGTAGTGCTAAAAACAATAGCCTACAGATTTTAAGCTTCTTACATGTAATTATGGCAATATTTTTAAATCTGTTCAAGGAAAGTTAATTGAAATCTATTAATAATTTGAAATAACATTGTAAGGATTATGTTAATTTTATTAACAGTTAAATTTTGAGTTAAACTTCCTTTCCTATCGCTTCTTAATTTCAAATTACCACTTCCGGCAAGAAAGTAGTTTTAGAATCACGTCTGAATGCTAATGAGGAAGAGAGGTATCTAACCGCGAAGTTCTACTGTCTTAGAGAGAGAGATACCAGATATTCTGGCTGCACGCATCCGCCTTTTTAGGCTACTCTCTCGTAAACTATTATTACTCTCGGCGGTACTTTAGGCCCTTGATAACTTCGCAGTCAATTAGCGTTAAGTGGCCAACTCCGTTAGAATTTTGATAGCTTCGGCTATATCTCTTTAGTTAAGATTAGTTTAGTTGAATTCTTAGTTTCTTAAGTTGAAGCCCGAGTGTCGGCTTTATTGTACGACTCCAAGACGGAATTTTGTTAAACTTTATTTGGAATAATAAAGGGTTATTTCAGACTTCTCACTTGTTGTTTTCTACCTCAAGAACTCAAACGATTATTCGCTTACTAGTTCTTAAGCTTTTTCACTTTCAACTGTAACTTAGAAATACACAGTGGAGAATCCTACAACATAAAAAGGTTTACCCTGAAAATACTAGCTAAACTTAAAATTTCATTCTTAAATTAAAATGTAACACTGTAATTGTCAATATTATGTTTTGAAGAGCACGCGTATTAAAATCAGATACATCTAACTTGACTTTTGACAGGGAAATAGAATAAATGGAAGAATATTAAAAATAGATTTAATGAAGAGAATAATTTTACTCATAAGGAGTAAGATCACGAAATAGATATAGTTAGCGAAAGAGTTAGGTTAGGTTATTTGTTGTTGTTGATATTGTACTTATTTCATTTGTCTGACAGTAACACCAAAACAAGCGCAAGAAATTCATCGTTACAAGGAGTGCAAGATTGCGCCGGTCGTTGGTAAGAGCAATGAGCACCACACAGGTGATCGTACGACTTTGCTCAATTCCGCTCCCAGTTTTGATGTAGACCACCCCAGGGGGGACTGGTTCGAGGATCTCCCACCCCTCTTCCCCTACCATCAATCTCTCGAGAGGACTTTCAGCTCGCCGCACATTTAGAGTGATCCCATGCCGCACAGACACTATACATTTACAAACCTCCATGCTTCTTCGAGATTCGAACCTGGCCCTTTGGATCGGCAGTAAGCGTCGCTAATCACGATACCGGTTGGGCAGAAGTTTAGGTTATTTGAATATACCAAGGAACACAAGGGCTATCTGCCTTTTACGGAACGAATTTTTAAGTGAAACTTCGTCACGTCGCGCATGGGGAAAACCACGAAAAGCCACTTTTTCATCTATCTTCGAATGCGGAACGAACTATCAGCACTCGGTAGTCTTTAACCTCTCTCCACCTGGTAGACCTAGGAAACGAGAGAGAAAGGCAAGTGAAGAAGACATCTTAACACATCGTCTTCGGTAAATCAACTATGCCATAGCTGGGATTTGAAATCCGAATCTTTCGATTGCTACCTGAAAGTGCTACCAATTGTACCATGAGAGCATGCAATGGGAGAGGCGAAAATTCCTTATCAGGTGAGCAATTTGTTTTTCTTCTGCGGGTTAGTTTTCGCGCATTTACACCTGTCTAACATGTAAGTTTTATGACTACGTGTTAGTTCTTTTGCCAAATATGATAATTTATTCTTTCGTTAACATCTGGACGTTAGTGTATTTGGCCCAAACTAGGGAAATAGATTTCATTATGATGAATTAGTTAGCTGGCAGCGAAATTTCATTATTTTACAACGAATTCTTTAAGCGTTCTAAAGGGTAATAAGAAATAGACTGAAGACCTGTATGCCTGGAGAAGATAAAACTTGATCCCCACTTGACACTGAATCGTTTACTTGGCAGGAAAAACCTTCTGTTTTCACGCAGGCGCAACACAGGATAACCAGTATACTTGTTGTTACTCCCATAATCTGTTCAATTTTGAATAATCAGAGAAACCTAATTGCAAAATATTCAAAGAATTAAAACAATAAATTTAAGTTCCTTTAAATTTATTTAAAATTTTGCATGAAACTTTGAAAAAACGTCCTGGAGTCTATTTTCATTTCGTTGCTTGCTTCATAAGAATTTTTGAAGCATACAATGTTATGTATAAAAAGTGAAAAGTTTAAATGATATGAATATTTGAACTCACTTGAATTACACTCGTTTTTTTGTTCGTGTGTGTAAAAGCAATCCCATTTATAATATCTCTTTGAATGACAACACTTTGTTACTAATTGCCATCAATGCTTGAACCATTTTCAAACATACTTTCGACTATGATAAAGGAAGCGCTTATTTTTGTTCTTTATGGGCATGGTCAGCAAAATACAGAAAGTGTCCATTTCAGCATATTCTACTTTCGTTTCTGTAATCAGAAGATTTTGTACTTTGGTTTAAATATTCAGCTGATTCTATACTTTTGTTTCCATATCAGCTGATACATTACTTTCGTTTCTGCGCTTGTTATCCAAATGTACGTGTTGTTTTTGTTTCTCTTATTAGAAAATAATAAGTTTTATTTATATCTGCAAAATGTATTTACATTTTTCAAATAAATAAATGTTGACACTTACAAATCTCTTATATATAAATACTTTTTCAATGAATCGCTTACTATGAACAGCTAATTTTTAATTTTTTAATGCATATAAAAAAGAGAAAATTTTAATTGAATTCTTTTCGTAACTGGAAATGTTTTATACAATATGAAGTGCATATGATGCTAATAAAAATTCTGCCACCTTCAAACTCAAACATGTGATATTAGTGTAATAAAAGATCTCTTTCTTATGTGAGTCAAAGTTATTTTATTTTAAGTGTACTTTATTTGTATTTGTAGAAACAGGGGTTTCGGATCTCACGTGGCTTTAAATAGCACGGTTCTGAGCATACACAATTCAGAAAACGTTTATGTTTAGAACACGTGCATTTTTTCAATTTCGAAGAACAAGTTGGCCACATGGGTAATTTCGTGATTTTCCTTTGTGTTCTAATTTCAGCGAATGAATTGGCTATGTAGAGTTTTCGTAATTTTTACCTAGTTGTTATATGATCGAGCAAACCTGCCTACTACTACCTTTCTAGAATGCAAAGTAGCTATTTTTAAAGACTTTGAACAAATGATCTTCAGATTACCCAACTTTAATCAAATGCACGATAAGAAACATTTGGCAAATCAAATCAAGCTTATACAAGAACGCTTCATCATCACTAAAATCGACAAAGCAAGTAATACATTCGGTATCATTTGAAGACAATTCTACTATGATCTAATTCATAAGGAGTTACTTAGCACCAGCACTTATCAACAAGTTTTCACCAACAATAAAATACTTCACAAAATTACTGCATTTCATAAAAGGCTCAAAATTCGTTCCAACAAATATAATAATAAGTTCGCTAATCTTCATGCACTTCCAAAATTTCATAAGACTCCTCTTAAATTCAGATACATTAATAGTACAAAAAGTTTTTAAAAGAACTCGATTATCTCTTCGCACAGAAACTTAAGCAAGTTCTTAAAATTGTTAATAATTTCGATTTTCATGATCAGCATTGTAACTAGATTATTAGTAACAACGAAACAATAATCGAGACATTAAATATCATGAAAATAGACCAAATTCAATGTTACGACTTCGAAAACCTTTACACTACTTTACCTTTAGAAGAAATTCACAACAGCCTACTCACACTACCTGATTATTTTCCAGAGATCCTTACAATAGTTACTAAAGACGTTTGGAAACTTTTCCTACTATTTAACAATTATCTGCAATTTGATAACATAATATTTAAACAAGTGCAAGGAATTCCTATGGGAGGAGATTGCTCAACTGAAATCTGTGGACTCTTCCTTATCACTCAAGAATTAAAATTTATACTCTCACTTAAACTTTTGAAGACGGGATGCCCATTATAGTGGCCATAGAGTCCTCTCTTTGAAAAGATGGGGTTGTCCACTTTAGTGGCCATGTCTTTTCCCCCCATTTTCCAGGCTGAAATGTGAATGAAAATGAAAAGTGGGGGAAATGTCAAATTTTACGTCCCTGGGGGATTTAACCACTTTTCTCTTTCAAAGGTCTTCCTTTTGCGACATAGATGCACCCCTCTGAGAATCCATTAAACTACACACAAGAATCTTTGTTGCAAATAGGAGGTGATTTTTTAAAGGGGGAAAAGCATTCGGTTCAAGATTCCCCGTCCTTTGGTAGCTTACTGCTACCAAAGCCCCGGCCTCAAAAGGTTAATTATGAAAAGCACAAGTACCAGTACGTTTTTCGATATATAGATGACGTAATAGCCTTTAAGAACTTCAACAAACTTGAAAATGTAAATAGTTATCCAACTTTGCCTTAACGCTAGTAATGCACAACAAGATGATATAGTTTACCTTGATCTGCAAATTTTTAATTACAATCTTATTAAAATTTATGACAAACGCAGAGATTTCAAATTTCACACGCTGAAGCTCACTAGCTGGAATTCTAACATTTCAAAAAAGGTCATAGTTAATGCTATCAATTCGCAACTTCTAATAATTAAAAGGATCTGTAATAACACAGACCTTCTACAAAAAGAAGTACATTACTTCATTAGCATCTTACTCCAAAACCCGTTATTCCTTAAAAAAGCTGGCATTTACCTTTTATTTTAGATTATTTGTTTTGGAGATATGAAATTTTTTACCCAAATCCGAAAGGAAGGTAGATGATGGATGGCTAAAATAAGTAGTCTAATGTAAAAATGTAACATATTTTCTTATATCTCCCTCGCCTTTTTCTCTCTTGAAATGGCCTGAATTAAGTAAATTTATTATTTAATATCGCTTTTTTTCTGGCCAACCCTAGCGCTGTTATTAATTTTAAGCGCCCTTTCATTTCACAGACGCTTAAAAGCCCTTTAGCGTGAAGAATTAAGATTTTAATAAACAAATTTCTGATTATTTCCATTTCAACTTGCTTTGGGCCAGATTAGCAATTTTCTTTGCATTTAGCCTTTTTGTTTAAGTATTTACTTTTAGAAACGACGATGTCTTTAACACGACGCTATTTTGAAAGGATTGTCTCCTTCAACCTTCCTCTATCCCTCTTAACCCCCAGCACTTTTTCCCCACTGACCGGGTAGTAACTATTGGCTCCTGCATAATTTTGCCTGCCTTCTTCTACGTCATGTTCACTTCACCCAATTGGTGAATTTAGCTGTTTTTATATTCTGGTAACGCTCTTTAGGTCTTCGTCTTTTTCTGACAACCTTTTTCAAGTTTTCAGCTCATTTTAATTTTAGAAGGCTGGTGTAGAGGACGCAAATATGTTTTCCCTTTTCTACACTAATTCTTTGCCCTCTGGTCTTAGCAAGACCCCTTTTTTTGTCTTTATTTTTCATTTGAATAAAGGTTTTATTCTTTACATTCATAAGGCTCAGCCTTAAAATGATACTTAAATTTAATACTTGCAGTTTTTATATTGTTTAATTTAGATTTACATTTGCCGTCCCAGGCTTCGTTGTACAGGTTTTTCTTACATCTATTTAATAATTTTAAAATTATTTTTGATTGCATAAATTTTTTTTTTCATTTATTAGCTTTATCTTTTTGTTCTATTTTTAACTAATAGTTCTATTTTCTAATAATATAATAATATTTAACTAATAGTTCTATTATTAAATGTTCTATTTTTAACTGTTCTATTTTTAACTAATAACCTTTTCCCGACGTGTACGTCGGGAAAAGGGACCACTATTGAGACCTAGCTAGAAAAAGATAAAATTAGTAAATAAATTAATTTAATAATTTTGTAAGTGGGTTACCGTTGTCCGTCTCAATGATTGAGTTCGACAAAACGTGCTTTTGTCATTAGCTTAGTTAGAGATTTCGGGTACTTTTCCCTTGATAAGCTCTATCTGAAGTCTCAGGCTAAGTGAATTGACCATTTTTTCAATGTTTTTGTGTATTATTTCTTTGTAATTAATAAGTTTCGGTTTTTTAAGAGTACCAAATTTAATTTTGTAGTATAGGTTTTTACAAAATTTGTTTAGTATTTTCTATGCGCCAGTGTGCATTTTGTTTTTTAAGTTTTCTTAAATTTTGTTGTATTTTATATAGGTTTTTTTTCGCGTAAAATTTAACTGCTTTCATTTAGAGTAATTCTTTTTACATGGTGTTACTTGTAAACTTCGGAATTAGCTGCATCAAATGAAATTTAAAGCTTTAGCTATTTTTAACTATCCTTTTCCTTTAAATCTTATATGTATATATATATATATACAAAAGTAGAAAATTAACACGAACAAAAGAGACCTATGCGGTCAAGAATTTTGCGCATTGAGCTGCAAAATTTTAAAATGTTTGCAAAGAAGAGGAAAGTTCAGAAGCGATTGCTTAAAAGTACATTTGATACTGTAGTTCCTGAGAAAAGAGTTACACCATGTAAAACCAACAATACAATACTAAAGAAGTATAGCTATCGCGTAAAAACTTAATGTAAAAATTGCAAAACGAGATAACTTCAAAATCAAACAGGAATGAGAAAAAACTAATAAATTTTAAATCAAAAATTAAAATTTTTTAAATGATGCACTCAATTAATTAAAAACATTACAAATACACAGGAAATATGTTCAATGAATTGCAATAAATGATAAATTAGCCCAATTCGAGGTTTAAGACGGACTTATCAAGGGAAAAGCGTCTCAAAACTCAAATCCAGCTAATACCATTAGCACGTTTCGTCAAACGAAAACAATTGAGACTGAATTATCTTAATATGGTAAGTCTCGATGGTTTTGTTTCTTTTCCCGATGCGCCTGCAATTTAAAATTGTAAATGTAAAACTTACTATTTAAGCAAGAACAAACTATACAAGAAAGCCTAGTTAGGCAAATGTACAAATTAAAATAAATAGCTAAAAAACTATTAGTAAAAAATTACACAATTTTAAGGGAAATCCCAATGAGCATGAAAAATATAAGATTTGTTAAAGAGAAGAATTAAAAGAAACATAATAATAACGTCTCAAAATGGGTCCTTCTAAAACCAAAGAAAAATAGAAGAATAAGAGAAACATACCTGCGTCCATAGCATTGGCCTGGCCAAAGTTAAGTGAGCAAAAACTGCTGAAAAAGGTTACCTGAATTAGAAGAATTCCAAAGGAGTACTACCAGAAAAGAAAAGTAGTCAGTATTCTCCAATTAGGTGAGACGACGTTGAAGGGGGAAACAAACGTAGTCAAGCAGTAGCCAATGGTACGTAACGGCCAGTGGGAAAAACCCATAGAGCTGTAATGTACTAGAGAGAGAAACGGCAACCCTGAAGGGGAACAGGAATGCGAACCACGTGACATTTGGAACATTTCCCAAATCGTATTTCCCGCGGATCTTCGTTACCATTACAGTTCTATGGAGAATTTGTGAGAAGCAAGTGTTTTGCGTGTAAGCGCATTGTTTCGGACTTCCAAAATGATACTTTCATGCTCCGCATATGGATGTAATTCCAGATACGTGAAAGATGGAGGAGTAACATTTCACAACTGAGCTATTTCTAATGTTTTAAAACCTAATTTTATAAAATGTAGAGGTTTTTTTATCCACTCTACTTGCCTTTTTCTAATAAAAAATAGATTTTCTAATTTTATATAATGTATGCATACTTGAAATAACATTTAAATAAAAGTATCTTAATATATATGAATGTTTCTATTTTTAGAAACTGTTTTCTGAAAAAAAATGTTAAAATTTTAGTAATACAATATAATTTTAATTAGTCTAGTATTCTGCTTTGGCGACATTTTTTATACGCCAACAGACTGCTTTGAATACGTTTGTTTATATATTCTTTGTATGCGTTTGCTCATGCGGACATGTGCGAAGTAGTAATGTATGTATTTAATACTTGGTAATGTTGATGCAACACTGTGTAAGAACTGCATAAAATTATGTTTTTTTTTGGGGTGGACATGAATGACTTTATTTTATCCCCTTTTCTTGCATCCAAATATAACAAATTTGTTTACCTTCAATCACGTATTTTCTTTCTTATATCATGTTTCTGGCATTTATTCAAATATTAAGAATTTGTTAAGTATTAAGAAAATAGCAATTATCTAGCAGTTAAATTTCAAAACTTTAATAGTTTGAAGTTTCTTTTTAAAAATAATGAACATTATTTAAATTTTACCTTCTAAAATTATTTAAAATAAGTACGACTACATTGTGCAACGTGCATAATATATATATATATATATATTTGCTAGTAAAAGGAAGTCTTAATTTACCACCTTTTTGTTTCATAATTTAATTATTTACCACTCTCTCTCTCTTCCTTTTAACTTATATCTGCTATATTGACATTCATTTTTAGTTCATTTTATTTAATATCTTTCTCACTTTGATTTGCCTACTCTGTAGTTCTCTGTAATACACCGTATTAAAATTAAATTTCCTTTTCGTATTAACATTAAATTTCCTTTTCGTATTAATATTAAATTTCCTTTTTGTACTATTTTCTGTTTTCACTCATTCTTCTTATGTTATCTATTTTTTTATTTTTTATTCTGTCCTAAGTACTAAAAAGCCTTCTTTTTTATTTATTTATTTTACTTATTTATTTTTTAGTTTGCTATTAGTTTATTATTTATTATTTAGTTTATTATTTAGTTATTAGTTTATTATTTAGTTTGTTCTCTCCAGTTTTTTTTAATTTTATTTTAAATATTGTAGACGCCGATGGACATATTGCAAAATATTATTCTACAGCATTAAAATTATTTAAATTTTAATTAAAATTTAAAATAAAGTTAAATTTTAAAATAAAGTGTCCAATTTTAGGGAAATTATTAATTTTGGCTGGTGTTTATCGATCTAACCTCTTCTGCAAATTCAACGGCAGCTTCTGCGAAATGACGTCTTTCCAAGTTCGCATTTCGAACTGAGAGAAAAGAGAGGAAAAAATCGCCAGCCATGGCGATAGTACGCCAAAGTCTGGATTCAGTTTCATTTCATGCCCAAACTCCTGCAGCTCATTCCTGTGCCACTTTTTCACCCGGTTTTGAATGGCGATGCTCCGTCTAGTATATAACAGGTCTATGGAAAAACCTTGTATCCATAAATGGGGGGATTTTTGAAGGTGGAAGACAGATGCTATTCTTACAAAATGGCGTCTTGTTCAAAACTGAGTCGTGAAAAACATTGTGAAGGCGAAAACAAAATGGCGAAAAACTAAGTAAGTGCTTATCTGGCCAAAAGCAGTTAAAATTGGAAAAAAATCAGCAATTTGTTAGTGAAAAGTCGTAATTCTTCGCGCTAGAGGGCGGACAATAGGAATTCCCTGTACTGGCTTAAAGATAGTGTTATCAAATTGCAAATAATTGTTAAAAAGTACACTATTGAAGAAAAATTTCCATTCTTCTAGAGTAACTATTGTAAAAGAATCTGCGGAAAGAAGTTGGGGAGAGTAAGTAGGCTACTATGAATTTCTTCTAAAGGTAAAGTGATATAAAGGTTATCGAAGTCGTAACATGGAATATGTTCTAATTGAAGCATATTAAAGTCTCGAGAATTTTTTCGTTGTTACTTATCATCCAATTGCAATGTTAATCTTGAAAATTGAAATTATTAACAATATCCAGAATTAGTTTAAGTTTCTGGGAAAAGAGATAATCAATTTCTTTCAGAAATCTTTTAGTACTATTAGCGATATATCTAAATTGACTGAAGTTTTATGAAATTTAGGAAGTGTATAGAGATTAGCAAACTTATTCAATTTGTTGGATCGGATTTTGAGTCTTTTATGTAAGGCAGTAAATTTTTTTAAATAGAATTTTAGCGTTGGTAGAAACTTGCCCACAGCAAAAGTTTTTATTAAGATAGAAAGTGGGACGAAATTTGGAACCCAGTTGCATTACAACAAAGTTGTTTACAACCAGTTGCATTACAAGAAATTTGGTACCCAGTTGCATTACATTATACAAAAGTATAAGCTTTAAAGTAATAAAAACATTTTGAAAAATTTCTTCAAAATTGACGGCCAGAACATAGTCGGATAGCTTAGATAGCTTAATGTTTAAAATCAGCAGGTTTTCCTTAGAGATTCCTCTACGGAGACATTACTTACTTTAGGCAGATAAAACTAACGCGCTTTGTCTTATTCCAGTATCTTTTATGCAACACTACCGAGATTTCGTTCAGTTTTTTTTTTTTTGAACTTATATAAAAGGAAATTTTGGACTACGTTTTATGTAAAGATACGTAAGAAATAATGCAAAAGTAATTTTGTTTAAGTTATGTTGTTGTGTTTTATCAGATGCCCTTACAATATTCAAGGAATACAGCTTAATTTTCAAAATGTACTAATATGTTAGTACTTTCAGAACGCTTCAAATGACTTTCATTAACATTTTAAAGAGCTAAATGGCAATGGATCTCGTTTAGCTCTACTTAAATATTTAACGAGTGACAATAATATATAACAATAATGTCAATTTTATAAGATTTTGTAATCAACTTCAAATAAGTAACAAATAATAGATATTGTAGTGTGTGAATCGTTTGAATAAGAATATAAGGGAATGTTCTAATATAGTTTCTATTAATCTTGCAATTTATTTTGGAATTTAAATTTACTAAAATATTAGCTGATATATCAGATTTCTGTTATATGAAATACGGTCAGAAATTCTATATTTTTTTGAATGGCGAAGTTCAGAAGTTCTGTTTATTATTTATTGCTTGATATTATTAAAAACGTGGTTTTAAGTTCATTCTCAGGTGCGCATTTTATCGCATAGAGCTTATAGGAATGTCATCCATTGCCATCGGCAGGAACTAAAAGCTATGAATCGGTTTATTAATTACCTTTCCATCTTCGGTTTTTTAACTGTCATGTAATAAAAGAAGTTGCCGCTGTCATTACATTATAAACAATCATTAATCACCCAGGGACACTTGGAAATTGTAGGGCTTGGTGAGGTAGGCGCGACATACAAGAAAAAACATCAAATACATCCCTTAGATCGGTATAAACATGATATTATCCTACGTCAAAGCTCTAGTTACAAGATGAATTACAGGTTAAAATGCAACTTAACTTGCACAACGCTGCAGATCGTGTTTGCTGATAAATTCTAAAGTGCAACAATTAAAGTTGATAGACTCCAATGAATTAAATGCTAGTTCAAAAGGGCTATGAATAACTGAAAAGCAGCAGTAAACAGTTTCGAATTAACTGAGATGTAAATTTAATTTTCACGGTTGTTCAAAAGTCACATAGTGATGTAGCATCGTATAGCAAGAAATTATTTATACTCATTCTTGTTTTTATCAGCTATTATTTAAATTAACTGAGATGTAAATTTAATTTTCATGGTTGTCCAAGAGGTATATAGTGATGTAGCGCCATATAGCAAGAAATTATTTATGCTGATTCTTGTTTTTATCAGCTATTATTTAAATATTTAACTTGTGTTTGTCCTATGCTATGGAAATATCTTATAGCTTACACACATAAACGTAATGCAGCATATTTCTTTGTTGTGTTTCTTAATGGTATTTATTTCCAACCATTCTATTTTTAGAAGTTTGGAGTTCCAGAAGGGCTATTTGGTCTCTTCGAAATTATTAGATTTAGATTTTTTTTCAAAAATTTAATGGTAAAACGATTTTTAACACATCAGCGTTTAACGAAAAAGCAAAAATCATAGAACTTTATTGTTTATATCATGGGATGAAAAAAAATCTTTTAAATGAAATTTATGAAATTCTCGATTTTTCTTACCAATTTTCCACAAATGTTTGATTATTTCAAATATTTGGCATTTTGCTTTGGTTCACTATAAATATCAATTCACTTTTTGAATTGTTGCCACCAAATATTATCGGCTTGTGTAATATTCAATAATTAAATAATGAAAAATCTGCATAAATGTATGTATGTTTCTCGCATTATGATAAAACAACGGTACCTAGAGCCTCCAAATTTTGAATAACGTAATCTTCCACCGAATATGGGCATCTGGAAGCCCGAATTAGGAATTTGTCTTATTATCGATTTCATATTTTGTTTTTGATTAACAAAATCAACGACCTCAAAGTGAGCAATTCCGTTATTGCGAAAAAAAAAAAAAAAAAAAAAAAAAAAAAAAAAAAAAACATTTTTATCACCAGCGCGAGGGACTGCGTATCGGAAATTCTAAATCTAAAGATATGCTCATTTTAAAATTATTCTGTGATATTGCTGTTGAATTGAATTTTATAGTTTAAGTGCGAAGAACATGATATTTAATAAATAAAGGTAACATATGAAACGTTAAAAAATGTACCTTTGGGCGTAATATAAAATCTGAAAACATTCAGATTTTTTATTTAATTTACCGTCGCTGTGGTAAAAAATTTTTCATCTATTTTTATAGCTATTTTATAGCATCCTAATAAGCTATCGAATTAAAATATTGTACATAGTACACTATTAAAGGTGCTGAAGAGGTCTCTTCGAAATTATTAGATTTAGATTTTTTTTCAAAAATTTAATGGTAAAACGATTTTTAACACATCAGCGTTTAACGAAAAAGCAAAAATCATAGAACTTTATTGTTTATATCATGGGATGAAAAAAAATCTTTTAAATGAAATTTATGAAATTCTCGATTTTTCTTACCAATTTTCCACAAATGTTTGATTATTTCAAATATTTCACGTCTATTCCTTTATGATGTCAACATCAGAAAATGCATCAGTTGCAAAGTTTTAAAATTTTCGAAGATTGTAAAGTAAACAACAAGCAAGGCTTTTAAAACAAGAGTGATAAAAAAAATAATTGTGCAATTTTTTTTTAACGTTTTCCTAGATTTTTTTTTTAAACCTGCTATGAAGCAGAAGTGGAATTCTCGATTCTTCCTTTCGCGTTAAAAGCGTTTTCAAGGTTACTATGTCATTACGTAACACTAATCAATGAATTCAATATCTGTTTCGATTGCGAGTAACTCGATAAAGAATATAAATCAATAATCCCAGTAATTTGATGTGAAATCAATTTTTGATTGTTTAGTTTAATTTAAAGTTTAAAGCATATCTGTAACTGCTAACTTAAAAGAAAAAAACCGAATTAAAATTCATTACTGAGGAATTAGACTTAACTGTTCCAGAAGCACTAATACAGCTTTATTTCAATGAACAATTAATTATTAAATTGTAAAATATATCCTAATTTTATAACAGTTACTTTAAGTTTATAAACCTTTCCTATCTCTTCTAGCTTCAGCTTACAATTTCTTACAAGAATGAGTTTTTAGAATCGCGTTAAATGCAGATGAGAATTAGAAAGTATTTAAGTCAATGTTCCACCGACTTCGAGAGAGAGAGAGTTAGGATTCCTGAATAGCACGCCTTTGCCTTTTGGCTACCTCTCTCTAACTGTGACTACGCTCGGCCGTATTACGTGCCTTTTGATAGCTTCGCTAGTTAGTTTAATATTACGAGGCAACTAGGTTAGAATTTGTGTTAGTTTCGGCTAAATCTCTTTAGTTAGTTAGTCATTAATTAGTTCTTATTTCTTATAAGTGAAGCCCAAGTGGAAGCTTTGTTGTATGCCCTGAGAAAGGGGCCGTCTGTACATCTTGATTTGGGGAAAATAAAGCGTAATTAACCCATGTTGAGTTTACGTTTCTGTTCTTGGACTTAAGCGATTATTCGTTTAGTAGATCACTAGTTTCCTCAACAGTTAGTTTAGTAGACTATTAGGGAGGAACACTACAAAATTTATTCATAAATTATTTTGTAATCAATAGGATCTTGATTATACTGTAATAAGGTGGCATAAAGGTCCTTTGTATAAAATGAGTTTTCAGAGTGCAATAGTTTTATATCCGGGATGCAATCCTGTGCCTTTGTTAATGATTCCGGTTGCAGCCTCGAAGGTCGCACCAGTGTGGATAAAGAGACACGGAGTCTTTTCATCAGGGTCAGGAGATGGACACTTTGAATGAGTGAAAGAATTTTCACCCCTGGGAGTTCAGCGCAAGTAAACACAAGGAGATATATAAGGTGGTTTCCTGAGAAGAGAGGACAATCTTTCCTGTTTAGAGCTATGGGGATGTTGGCCTGCTAAGAGCGATCATTCCTCGCGTATAATGCGTTAGAGAATTTTTCCTGTAACAAAATTCTGAAATTACGGAACTAAATATTTTCAAGTCCCATATTGTCAAGATATGCAACTATTAAGGTTTTCATCTTATTAAAATTCCTGTTATTGTTAAAACTTGAGATTAAAGTTCCTTCCAACCCTATGTCACAACCAGGGTTTGCGTATCGGTTTCGGCCTCTACACCACAATACTGATCAAATGCCGCTGCATATTCGGCATCGACTCTTAATCATCATTGATCCCCTTTAAAATTTCATCGACAGCCAAACGTTTCAGTACCGCCCCTGTTGAGAGCCTCTGTTATAGACGGCTAGTGTTCTGGAACAACACTTGTCCGATTTTTCTGGCAAATTCCGGTACCCCACTCACTTTACCTATAAGCTGCCTCTGCCATCCAACCATTTTGAACTCAAAATCTTCATTATCTATGCCATCATGTCAATCCCATCCGACTGTTTTAACTTGTGGATTAAAATCGACTGGATATATGTTATCATATAATAGCATCTGCAATGTGTGACAAGAAATTTGGGTAGTCGAAATTATTTGATATATTACAGATACATATATACGGATTACACTGTTTATTATCTTTTTTTTTTTTAATTAGCGCTAGATTTCAAATATCTTCCCTATCTTATATACAAATGCCATTCACTTGGATCGTTTTTCACTTCCTGTTATTTCTTTTTAAGTTTTTCTAATTTGAATACTGATAAAACTGAACACTTAATTGCAAGTGACTTCTAAAGCCTTGTTCTTAAATCATTTTATGCAAAAGATTTCACTTTCCAGAAAATCTTAAGTTAAAAAAAGTTAATAGGCTCGAACATATTATTCATGTTTGCTTTAAAGAAACTCATAGTAAATGTTAATTCATCGATATTTCACAAATGATAGTCCGTATAGTTTTATTTAATTAATCCTAAGTTACTTCTTGATAGAGTTATAAGTTGCTTCTTCTAAGAGTTTTTGCAAAATCATTTTATGATGCAAAAAATTTCAACTATTTTAGTATTATTTTGTCAATAATTGTAAGCTTTATTTCTTTTATGAAACCACTAGATTTTTTATCCGCTTTTAAGTAATATTTTAAATTTCTTCTCGTCATATTAATTTTATTGTTTTATTTCATAGTATAAATGTTTCTTTTACAATTGTGTTTATCGAATTCCTCTGATGTGGGATATTTTAAATTTAATTTTTAAAAGTATAGGATCTAACTCTCTTTGGCCATATGAAGTAATGTAGATCTTGCTAATGAACTTGGCGACTTCTCGCACAGGCGTGAAATAATACCAGCGCAGAAGAAGGGTGAAAATAATCCTTTATTAATTTCAACTATGAACAGTATTTCGTGCTTTACAATAACACCGACAACTTGCGGTGGAACTTAAGCGTTGTTACACAAATCAAGCCTAAAAAGACTGATGCTGGACTAGCACTTTAAGTTACGATTAACTAGGTTGACTTGACAACCTACCAGGCCTAATAATTTTTCAAATGGCCAAAAGGCATATCAGCAATTCCGCGTAACAACAAGGTCAAAAACGGATTGTATGCTAGCTAGCAAAAACGCGCTCTGAATAAATTCCAGGAGTCACCCGTTTAAATACTCACTTCACTTAACTTTGAATTAGCATCCTGACAAGGAAATGAGAGGGGAAGTGGAGGAGTTCAGAAACGATAAAAAAATGTAAATAATTGGTTATTTGAACGAAGGGAAACCCTACAAAGAAATTACTTTTTTATTTTCTAATTTTTTTGTAGTCTAATATAAAACGAAAAGCTAAAAATCTCTTTAGCTGCTAATTTTTTATTCCGCTCTTCGATCGAAGTTGATTTTGACTTATAACTTAAACGGATAAGATTATGGCAAAGCACTCGAGGGGACGAGCTTAAGGGAGGAAGACACAGCCTTCGTGAAGATTTTTTTAAGAGAAACTAAGTCGTATTTACTTTATCCATGGCAAAAACCGCGAAAATTTCCCTACAACCAATCCGTTCGCTGAGCTTTGATCCCGAGTCCAAGTATCAGCATTCAGCGATTTTATTTCTCAGCTACTCGTGGACGTTGATGCACAGAGAATTTTCAGGTAATAGTGTTAACGAATAATTACTATCAATATTAAGATGTTTGAATTTATGGGCATATTACACAGAAAATTGAGAACAGATTTTCAGAGAATTTGTTCTTACGTTTCAAAGCTAATTAAATATTAATCAAAGCCATAAAATACATACCTTTGCACCCGCGCGCATTACGTAGATAAGGAACTCGGAAGAGATTTTTCTCAGGGAATCTTATTTACATTTCAAATTTTATCTGCTTGCATATCACTAATACACTACAGTTTAACTTCAAAATCAGAAATTAAACTTTACAAAGTATGCCTTCATTATGAAGAAGTTATAACTCTATATCTTTTATGAGTAATTTTTCTTCTGAAACCTTCCCGGATATTATAATGATATAATTTTTCTTGAAATAAACCTTTCAGGAGCATTATTAATGGTTCGTGAAGAACATTCCCTCCCTCCCCAAATTTTCATTTTTAGTTTCGTTTTCAAAAGTTTCCGTTACCGAAATTCGATCACTGCTTGCCCTTTCCTTTCACCTTGGTTATAAATTTAAGCTTCTATATAATGATCGCCTTCTAAATATCTCGATAATCGATTGAGATAAAGAACTGCATGTAGGTGTGTCTAGCCTGGTTGTACTTGAATTCAATTATAATAGTACTTTTTTTTTATTATGGAAATGATGGGAGGTAAGAACATAAGAAATTTCAAATTATCTTTGCATGATTTACGTGTTTTTTTAATTATTACCCATGAAAGAAAAGAAAAAGACCCAAATAACGAGGCAAAAACATTTTTTAATAGAATATATGTTAGATATAAAGTAAAAGTGTTACAGACCTGGGGCAGAATTTTGCTACTAGAGGTCAGTAACCATAATATACTGAGAAAAGATTTGATACTTAGTATAATTTCCAGGCGTGAGTTAAATTTTTATTGAGGATATTTGAAAGCTGATGTTGAGATTAGCTAAAGATTATCGAAAAATTAGAATTTCTAGATTCCACTTGGTAAAATAATATGTTTTGTTAAAAATGAATATATTTTAAATATTGGGCAAATATTTTCAGATATGTGGCCTAAAATCTCAACGCCGTTGGTGTAATGAAATAAATAGATCAACACCATTTCAGATCATGAAAATTATGCAAAAGAAAGTATATTGTATATCAGTGTGTATTATATTTATAATTTTGAGAATGGTCTTTTCTAAGGATCATGAAGTCACAATGCTGACAAAACATGGGCAGACAAATAGAAAAAGTAGACAGAAGTATTTTTTTTCACCTATTAAGCATTTTTGCCCAAAGGAAGGGAAATCAAATTTTGGTGCGAAGGAAAAGTATGTAGACAGTAGGAAATTTAGTATTTAAGAGAAAGAAAGGAAAGTGCACATTTTTAAACAATTTGAACGCTCAAGTAAAAAAATGGGATAAAAATAAATAAAAATGAAATGCGCATATTAAAAGTAGTTAAAAAATGAGGACCTAAAATTTAAATTGAGAGAGGGTGTGTGTGTGATTATGGCAAAGCCTCGAGGGCTATCTGCCTAAGATAAGGGATGCCTTCGTGGAGGACTTTCTAAGGGAAACTAGCTCGTATACACGTTGCACATGGGGAAAACCACGAAAACGCCCATGCAGCCAGCCCGTTCGCGGGATTCGAACCTTAAATTGAGAGAGGAAGAGTAGCCGAAAAACCTTTAGTTAGGAGTGTGGTACTATAGAGAAATTTTGTGTATTTGAGTAGTTAAAGGCCATATAAAAATTAAAAATCACATTTTGTAACATGTAATATTCTCTTTAGGTACTCAAATTCCAAATTCCACCGTTACATCATTTTAAATGCGGTTAACAGTTAACTCGCACAGTAGCTAACAAATAGCTAGCAAATTTCATTTGGTAAATTTATGGAGTTCATCTTATATTTATAGGGAGATAATAAATAGTCAACAGGAAAATAAATATAAACAATATGACAGCAACGTAGCTTATAACTTAAAACGAACTCATAAATTAAATTAAAATTACACTGCTTTGTTAAAAAACTACCTAACTGAGAAATACAATTAAGTATTAAAACAGTGAAAGTGAAAAAAAAAATTATGAACATATTTTCACATATTAAAATTTTAATAACCATACTGGAAAATCTAATAATACATATAAGAACACTAAATAAAGTAAGGATATTACATTTAAAGTATACACGACCTTAAAAATATTAATTAATTACAGCGATAATAATAAGAATTTTTTTAGAAGTCTTATCTCATTATCAGAACATCAGGGAAGCTTTATAAATATACAAGTATTTCTAAGAAAACATTTCTATTTAATAAAAAATTAATTAAAGCTTATAAGTAACAACTCAACATAGACTAAAGCTTACAAATGATTGTCATCGAAAGAACATAGACAGAATAAGACAGATAAAGATGCAAAGAACTGATGACTACAATTGCTGTCAATTACATGATCATTATATGAATTAGAAGTGACTTCAAACAAACTTTCTAACAATGCTCATTTTTATGTTCATGCATACATATAAATTAACATCTAAGTCATATATTTACATATACATAGACAGAGATATGTATACATGCGATGATTTAGAAGTTGTTGATGTATGTTTATTGGTATCAGTATAACGAATAAGATATATCTTAATGAATGCATTTCCAAATGTTTTTTTTTTTCATCATGCATAACAATAAATCCATAACTTTGCACTGTATCAGTATGTAGCACTTATAATAAAAATGTAGTTTCTAACGTATTTATAATCTAAAAAGTATTTCATTATTTAAATAAAATTAACACCATACAAATTTAATGAGTATTCTCATTATAATATAAGCAATGCTTTCCTTTTTTTATGCACCCGTGATATTGTTTACAGTACGTCGCTGATTATGCAATAAGCAATTTAAAGCCGCCCAAACCAGATAGTGGCTAGAGACGCTGACTGCTGTACCGAAGGGCTCGAGTTCGAGTTTCAGAGAAGACATGGATGATTGTAAATGCATAGTGTCTGTGCGGCATGGGGGCGCTCTAAATTTCGGCGATTTGAATGTCCTTTCGAGAGTTTGGTGATAGGGGAAGATGGTTGGCAGACCCTGAGACCCGTTCCCCCCGGAGTGCTCTCCATCAAAAATCGTACTGTTATTTATGTGGTGCTCAAAGTTCTTGCCAACGACAAGCGCAATCTTGTTAAAAATTGCCACAATGAATTTCTAACAATCATTTGCCACAATGAATTTCGTGGGCTTGATCTGATTTCAGAGATCTGATCTGATGTTACTGTCGATCGAGTGGGAAAAGTCACAACAACAGCAACACAATTTAAAAGATAATTAATTAGTAGAAAAGTTAATTCGCGCATAGGTACTTTTCCGTTTTGCCGGCGCAAACGATAAAGTCGCCAATAATGGTACAACTGATGCCAAACGGAATATCTTCGCTGGTAACCTTGTACCCTTCATTTTCAAAACAAGTCGCAGCCATTTATCAGATTGTTTGTTTCTTTCAATACTGGCATACAATTACATAGAATTTTTACTAGTTAAATTTTATGCCCTAAAACCATTCGCGGTAGTTAATTAGGATGCAATCACACCACTCACTCGAAGGCGAAAATATAGAAAAGGTAAAATCAAGGGTAAATTCATCAAATCTAATGAGAATGCACTAGCGAAGTAAAGCACTGCGGTTTTACATAATTTCTGAGTAAACTTTACGTACAAATTTTTCGTACGAATTGAAATAATTCTTGCATTTAAACTTGTATTCCAAATTAAGATTTAACTTGAAATTAATGTAGATAATTATTGAGAGAATTAGATTTTTGTAGAGTACTTTACGTGAGATAAGATCACTTGGGGTCATGTGAACTGGCGAACCATGAAAGCATAGTAAATTTTTAAATTAATGTCTTTTTACATATTTATTTTTTGTGTTTATTTATTGGCTTTTTACAAAATTTTAAACGATATTTAAATGTTTATACCTTCAAAATAAAAAATTCTTAGACCTAACATTTGTTAACATTTTTTATGTGTACACTGTACGCTGTTGCCAACAAAGTCTGCTTGGCGAGATTTGCGCCGGCGAAACGGAAAACTACCCGCGCATATACAAACAGATTTAACAGATTTTTTACAGATTTAATTATTATTAATTAATTTTAACAGATTGTTTTTCAAATTAATGAAAAAATATTCTATTGTACAAAAATAAAAATATTTCTAAGCGGTACGCAATCGGTCAGTACGAAATATTATCAAACATGATGAATTTTTTGGGACGAAAAATTAATTAACAAATCCCCAAAAGTACAAGACTGTTATAAAAGGCTGTATAGTCTAAAATTTCCAAGATTATAAATTTGACCAGTATATAAAATTAATTTTAAATGACTTAGACAGTTTTATTATAAAAACGCAGCACACAAATGTGGTTATTTTTTTATTTCTCCGATAAAATCGGCTTTTTTTTTTTTTTTTTTTTCTATATTCCACGACCTCAAAGTACAGCCATCGTCATACTGAAAATTTCCCGTGTTCCTTCAGAAGTAGAACTTTCGTCTGTTGGTTGACATCTACGTGGAACACAGCTGCAAACGAAACATTTTCAACAAAGTTCTGAAATGTCCCGCGTAGTCGAGACATCGCTTCCATAGTTGGTTTTTCTCGGAGCCCTTCCGTGGTTTAATACAAGAATATACTACAAGAATCTCGTTCCTCTGCAATATCCCGTCTAGCTCAGCGCATTGCTACCGATGAGGTGAGTGACACGTTCTAATTAAAAATCCCTGAGTGGAACTCCGTGGGATGGTTTTCGAAATCTTAAGTTGTAGTGACCTTCTTCTTGTTTTGAAGGTCAGGTGCGTAAAATTTCATCAAGATTTGAACAAAATTGTAGATTTGTATGAATTACACACAGAGAGACGAACATTCTTCTTTACACATATAGAGAGGCGATTTTAATGAATCCAACTAGTGCAATTTTATGATTCCAACAAGTAATTAATAATAATTGAAATGAATTTGTGTTTGTTGCTTTTAAACTGTTTTGCTTGTTAATTAATAAGAGAATAAATTTGAAATAAAAAGCAAGTATTTTAACCCCTTGCTGAAGAGCAAAACTTTACCGCTTGGGAGATAAAAATATTTTAATATGGGGAGTAGGAAAGTATTTCTTTTAAACCGCTAAGATTGTTTATTAAATTCTAAAAACAAATATATTGCTAGTGGCTACACAATTCTTTTATACCGCGTAGTTTCCTGATGAAATTTCAAACATAAATATCTTACGCTTTGCAAGGGGGCAACTCAAAGCTTTACAGATGATCGATGAAACACATCCTTACCGCGTTTTTTTTATTGTACTGTAAGGTTTATCCTAAGTTTTTAACAGTTATTTTAAGCTACTTTCCTGTCTAACCTAATTTTAGCTTACAATTTCCTACCAGAATGTGTTTTTGGAATCGCGTTTAATGCAAATAGGTAAGAAAAGTATTTAAGTCGAAGTTCCACCGACTTCAAGAGAGAGTCTCAGAGTTTCTGACTAGCGCGCGTTTGCCTTTTAGCTACGTGTCTATGAGCTGTTACTACGCTCGACTATATTACAGGCCCTTGATAGCTTCGCTTGTTTATTAGATATTTAGGGGCAAACTACTTAGAATTTTGATAGCTTCGGCTATATCTCCTTAGTTAAGCATTAATTAAGTCTTATTTCTCATTATTTTGAGTTCAAGCCCAAGTGGAGGCTTTGCTGTACGTCCTGAGAAAGGGGCCAACTGTTCACACTTATTTTGAGAAATAAATGGTAATTAACTCTTCTCGAGTTTACGTTTCTGTTACTGAACTGAAGCGATTATTTGCTTAGCTGTTCATTAGGTTCCTCCACATTTAGCTGTTAAATAAAAGAGTTGAACCCCACAATACATATCAATTTGGAGGTAAATGTTACCAACGGAGGACAGTTTCAAATGAGATACATTCCGAAACAGGAAAAGAAGAAGAATGATCTTTTTTGTTTTCATTAGCTATGCAAAAGTCATCTAATCTCTGAGATCATCAGAACGTATTTGGCAAAATTTAAATATAATTTGATTATTATTATTATCACGCGCGTATGATGACGCTCGTTGTGTAAAAGCACGTAGTCGTATATCATAAAATTTTTTTAAACTCTTCAAAGTTATTTATCCATTTTTGAAACCCATTCTATTATTTTGCAGCAAGTGAAAGGCGGATTCCAAATTTCTCATAGACTTCTTAATTTTTAATCTTCATACCCTGCCCTTCCAGCTATTACTCTAATAAAGCCTTGATTTCCGTTAATGAAAGAGATTCCAGAAAATGGCTTTTGTATTGGATCGTTTTTATGCTCTCTACTGAAATCCGAGGATTTACAGATATTTTTATATGTACATAGTTTCTTTTCTCCGACGAATTAGTTGTACTGTTTCTGTATAGCTTCTGCTTATAATAACAGCAGTAAATTCTTCTACGAAACTTACCTGGAGTCATCTATAAAGAAATATCAGTTATAAATTGACGCTTTCTTTGGTAAAACCATGAAAGAAATAATGCAGCATTGTATTTATGTTCTTATGGACACAGTTATGCATATCGTCTCTAAGATTAAGCTGATTTTCAAGGAAAACGGAGAAGTTATTATGAATTGTATTGATTTCTCGAAAAAGTTTGGACTTGAAGACCACGAGAAAGGTTCAAATTGTAATGAAAAAGAGAAAAGAATTAATAAGATTAGAAAAGCCAAAGTGTGTTTGAAAAACCAGATAACTGAGATTGCACATGAATTAATTAAAGACTTATCCACAAGCCTTGATCTAGACGCAAAGGTAGGCAAATACAATAAAATGGACAAGAAAATAATGTTAACGAAGGGGAAGATACGTAAGAATACTAATCATGTATGTAATATGCAAGTGAATAATTACGGGTCGTTAAAGCTCATCTATATGAACTGACGATATGTAATAACAAATAACGATGTGTAATAACATATTAATACTATATGATAAAAAATTAAAATAAATGCTCAATGTTCATGTTCTCATTACGGGTGTTTGGGAAGTCAAATATTAAGAGTTTAAACATCTACTGGCAGTTCTGATGTATGTAGATTATAAGTGTTTACCTAAATTATAAATTAATACACAATGTAAAATTTTTAAAATCAATGATACATCTGAATAGTGTATAAAATATTATTTTTAACCCTTTGCTGCACAGTGTGTCCGGTGTGGACACACCTAAGAATTTCCGTCTGTACGCACAGAAAAATTGAATGAAAAAGAATATATAAGTTACTATACATTACTCTGAAACTTCTTTATTTATAGCAGATGGCAGCTCAACAGAAACCAGTCCATATATTTTAGCCATATTTAGTTTTTTAAGACCCTCATTTTCAAAGAAATCTTCCAGATTTTTTTTAGGGTATAAAAGGAATCGTTTAAAAAGAAAGTTCTGTGTTATTTTTTCGACTGTATGCTAATCTCCTTATTCTATATTAGTTTTAAATTTTTACCTTGGAATCTTGCCTAAAATCAAACGGCGAACCCTAGGTGTGCCCAAACCGGGATCACTGATAATCTATGGCAACCGAGGGTCTGTATTCTTTTTTTCTCCGCATCTCATCAGTCATTTCATTGACAACAATGCTCGTTTCAGCACTCTTTTCAAAGCTATATTCAATCAGTGTGCCACTTTGGGCACACCCACAGAATTAAAAATTAGACTGCCTACCTTTTTTACTTCCTTGTACGAAGTAAAAAGGAAGTATTGTAATCGCGAATAGTTTCAGGCTGCATATTTCAACAAAATATCAATTTTGACCGCTATCGAATGCAATTTAACGATGTTTTTGCGTGATATCTGTACGTAAGGACAGAATAAAATACTCTTTTCCTTCAAAAAAATTATAAAACTGCTTTAAAATTAATTCTGAAGAGAAATTTTCGTGGCGTCTGTACGAACGTATGTACGTGCGTACGTACGTATCTCGCATAACTCAAAAACGAGTAGCCTTAGAACGTTGATATTTTGTATATAGGACTGCTATAACATGTAGATGTGCACCTCGTATTTTCGTTGCAATCGGCCGCACCAAACGTATATAAATATATTTATATATATATCCACTCTATTACCCGGCTCAGTGATCTCAGTTTCTTTACTCTTATATGTTTGTAAATTGTACATTATTTGCTTTAAAATGATTGAATTATGTTGTTTTTATCTTTCGGTTAAGGATTTTATGCTTTTACTAAATCTGTGTGCAATATTTTTAGAATTATCAGCAATTTAAAAGCTGTTTAAGTGCGGTTAAGCCTAATTTGTAAATAACATGGAGGACATGTTTGATTACATTTGAAATAGCAGAATAGTAGATTTGTTGCCAATCTAGAGAGACTAAGCTTCGCAACAACAAAGATAACGTCTTCATTTATTATTGCGAATTAAATCATGCTTAATCCTTTCCGGAATTTTTTGAGGAAATAAGTGTTTAGGATTTACTTCGTAATTTTTAATATAGATATTTTCAGTTTTTATCTATTTTTGCCTTGTCGCGAAGTGAGAACTGAATTAATTAAATGAGAAATATTCAATCGTCTGTGAAAAACTGTTTCTTTTTTGTTTTGTTTGCTTAATTTCTTTTATACATAGTTCTAGCATTATTATAGTATTTGAATAGAACACGTGTCAACGATTAGATAATTCTTTAAATGATATACATTTTGTGCATTCTGAGCTATAATATGAATGAAACATAATACTGTTAAGTAAACCTAGCGCCAGAGTGTCGCTATGGTAAACAAGAAATGAATTTTAAAGAATGCATTTATTCTATTGTGGTTTATGCGCTGTCGGCGAAGTAGGTTTAATTCAATCTAATAAGTTTAAATAAAATGCAAGAAAAATGCGTATAATTTAATATTCCGTACAAGCAAGTCATCTGGTGTACACATCAGATTTTTTTAACCAAAACTCCGACTTTAAAAGGTAGCGTGCGGGAAAGGGTTAAGCATTAAACTATAGTTTAATAAATGTTACGTTGGAACTTCCTTAATAAATAGCTCATAGCTGTTTGAATACATAACGATATGCTTAATTTCTGTATTTTGTATCATATGTTCAAATGGTTGCAATATTTTACTCCTTTTCAGAAAAAAAGAAAAATTCTTTAAGAATACCCTCCTATAAGTAATAGAGTCACAGAAAAGTGTTAAAATATTTTGTCACATTGTCTGACAACCAACAGCCACAGACAGGTACTTTAATGTTTTGCCACATTGTCTGATAACCAGTATTTATATTCACAGTACATCCAAAAATATCCGCTCAGCTAGAAATATTTCTCGATTGTAATGAAACATGTCTTGAAGAATGACGAGGAAGTGATACAGGAATAACAAGAACTCAAACTATGCATTATCATTCAATTTATTTTATAAATAATGCTCGGATTTCTTTCATGTTAGTGTGATACATAGCCACTTGTATGAAGGTATTCGGAATGTGCGAAGGCATTCTATTTCACATAAAAAACATCGAGTATTGTTCTATAGAATTTCATGCCAGATATTTGTAACTGTTCAACAAATTCATGCGCAATACGAGTCGGCCGTATCCAGCGTTTTACGCGTTCTACATTGTACTAACGAGCCAAGGTATTATGATCATTCCCACATGTTTCAACGCACTCGTCTGGATGAAGTGGAGAGGACTCGATTAAGTGGGAATGGTACTTAACTGCTGCTAAAGGAAGTAAGGAATCATTATTACACTTGCTTTTGCGAGTGAGGGGAAAGGCTGCTTATCTAAGCAAATTTGATAGAAAGCAGATTGTAATAAGCTGAAGACTGGGAACGCGTATCTCCAAAACTGCACGACTGGTAGGTTGTTCACGATCTGCCGTTGTTGGTATTTATGCAAAGTGGATAAGTAATGGTGAAACCATCAGTAGGTGGCAAAGTTTTGGGCATCCATTTTTCATCAAAGAAAAAGAACGTCGTACAAGTGCAAATGTTTCAACACACAGTTGAGTGGGCACTGTTGGATATGGGACAGGGCAGCAGATGTTCCACTCGTGTGCCTGTTATTTAAGCGTCATTGTCAACTATACCTACAGTGGGCCCGGGAACATCTAGACGAGACAATGGTTAAGTGGAAGACAGTTACCTGGTCGGATGAATCACGATTTCTCATTCATTACATCTATGGTCATGTCAGGGCACGCCGTCTTCCAGGCGAACAGTTGCTCCACCCTGTATAGCAGGTCATACACAGGCTAGTGGTGGCGGTATAATGCTTTGGGGACATTCTTATGGCCGGCTCTGGGACCCTTTGTTGTGGTAGAACAGACCATGAAAGCTGCGGACTTTCTGAACATAACTACAAATCAGTTGCATCATTTTACATAGCGCCTGTCTTCCCAACTGGAAATGGAATCTTCCAACAGGAAACGCCCCATGCCACAGGCAAGAATTGTGTTTGAGTGGCTCGAGGAGCATAAAATGAATTCCAGTTAATGTCCTGGCCACCTAATTTGCCGGATCGCAGCCCGATAGAGCACATTTCAGACGTAATGGAGTGGCAACTCAGAACTCAAACACTACCATGTCGGAATATGTCGACTTGGTAGTCGATTGACCTCTTCTTAGACGCGTGACCTCTTCTTAGACGCTTGACCTCTTCTTAGATGTTTGGTAAAACTTGTCTTCAGCCATCTATCAAGAACTTGTTGCTTCCATGCCAAGACGAGTTGCAGCTGTTTTGTAGGCCAAAGGTCATGCAACACTTTATTAACTAGGTGGTCATAATGTTTTGGCTCTTCAGTGTATGTTTGAATCTGAAAACGTACAGAGTTCTGGAAGACAAAGAAATGATTTTGACAACATTCAGACTTTACATAGAGATATTTGTTTGTGTTATAGTTCCTTTTTTTGCTGAAAAATCTTTTCTTCACTTAATAGCTATGACATCACTGAAAGTACAAGCCACGGGGTGACACCACTGAAAGTACAAGCTACAGGATGACGTCAGGTGGTCATCGGGCCTTCTAATTCCTGTAAAGAATCGTTATAAGTATTCAGATGTCGCAGACAATAACTGTCTAAAAGGTAAAGTGTAGTACACTTGTGTCGTTACTCAGTTATAATAGGTTAGAAAAGCTAAAAACTATCAGTTTTCGGTTAGAAAAGTTAAGAACTTTAGTTTTTCGATCATTCGTACCAAACGAAAATTTTGACACACTCTTAAATCGATATGTTTTTGTCCAATAAAGTCGAAATTTTATAGCCGAAACGCCAGAATGAGACTTATTATCAATGCCTATGAGTTAATAACGGACTTCGTAGCAGAGGCCGAAAAAAGGTTTATTTGTGCCAAAGAAAAAAAGTTTTTTATTAATGTTATTTTGTGACACAATTGTCCAATGGATGTCCGTACGGGATTTTGAATGTGGATGATAACGAAGCTGCCGATATATTTATGGTGTTGTAAGAAAAGTTTCCTTGCCCTCTGAATGATTATGTGGATTTTTTAGAACGTAATAATATCGTCTGATTGCATTATCGCTTAACCCTCATCTTGAATAATTTGTCGATACGAAAGGTCATTTTCAGGTAGTTGTATTGTCTTTGGCATTTTTTTTAACTGCTAATGCGTACTACTACAGTAGTTCCTTTCCGAGCAGATTTTTTTTTGTTCTTCATCTATTTCTTCTCTCCGCATGTTTGAAGAAATAGATTGACTTATATATTTTTATACGCCGGCTGCGTGCGCATTCCTCTCTAGCCAAACTATCCATACGACAAACGACGGTAAATCATGCAAACAACAAAGAGCCTGCCAAGGCTCCTTGTTGTTTGCATGATTCTAGCCTGAGAAATGAATGCGAAGTATAACTACAGATATGATTGGCCCTCCACGTGTTCCCGGATTGGAGATATCAATGTATGATGAAATCTAGTTTAAAGTTAACTTTTAGGTAGCGCTAATTATTCAGTAATGCTGGATGCAATATTTTTACCTTTAGTTTTAAATGCTAACATAAAAATGTAACGAAACATTCATATGTTGCATTAATTCCTTTTTATTCACTACGTAATAATGTACGTGAACGACTTATGCAGATTATTACAATATAAAATCGTTTATGCTGCCAGCTTTTGCACATAGCAACTCGTATTTGTTAAAAAATTCCGGAAATTCAAATCAGCTTCTGTATTTTATAAGAATGGATTCTTAATGTCATAGAGAAAGTATTCTGATTTTAAAGCTTATCTGTACCGTTGAATTATTACTAAATGTTTACGTATAATGTTTTATTATTAAATGTATTCAGTTTGGTTTAAATAGACCAAGAGTCGTTGAATTTATTAAGTGTATTTAAAGTCGAAACTGTTTCATCCATTTCGGCGCCATTCTAATACGAGGCACGTAAACAAATTTTTGGAAGCACGGCGGCGAGATTGGGAATTCGTCAGCACTTCAAATACAGATAAGTGCTTTTTATTTCGACTTACATCTGAATTTGATTCTTGAAGTTTTATATCTATTTTGTATTGATTTTCATTTTGAACTTGAATACTTAGATTATTTATTATGGATCAAGCTACTGTCATTAGATTGCGTGGTAGGGCAAAAGCGGCCTTCACAAGGCTTCAGAATACTATTTTTTCCGATTTATCTAAAAATGAACTAATTTTGAATCTGGAGCGCTTGGAAAAGATTTATTTAAATTTTGATAAATTTGATGCCCAATTACCAGAAGAGCAGTCAGAAATTGAAGATTTTGAATCGAAGTATTTTAGTTTGAAACTTCAGTATCAAAATTTATTAGATGTATTGAATGTGGCTAATGTGCCAAATGTTTCAGGAAATTCTAATATTAGTAACTTTAAGTTACCGAAGTTGAATATTCCTATTTTTTCGGGTAACTTTAATGACTGGATGAATTTTAAAGATTTGTTTGTTGCAACACTGCATAATACTTCTTTATCGAATATACAGAAATTTC
This sequence comes from Stegodyphus dumicola, assembly GCF_044657685.1. Taxonomy (NCBI): domain Eukaryota; kingdom Metazoa; phylum Arthropoda; class Arachnida; order Araneae; family Eresidae; genus Stegodyphus; species Stegodyphus dumicola. Next base: position 196,037,166 of record NC_140773.1, read on the forward strand.
AGTATTTAATCGGATCACTTGCTGATGAACCAGCTTCTATAATTAAACATATTTCGTTATCAAATAATTCTTATGAAGAAGCATGGCCAAAATTGCTCGCTAGGTACGATAAAAGAAACAAAAATGGTACAATCGTGAACTAAAACATTTCTGGATCAAAAATATATTTCACAGATTGATAATGTTAATTTGCGGCAATTAGCTGATACTTCAGATGAACTTATCAGAGGTTTAAAAGCTCTTGGTGATTTTCCTACACTGGAATCATTTTTTGAATTTTTAAATTCAAGGTGTTCTTCTCTCGAAATTATCATAAATAAAGAAGCAGAAGCTAAAGTCGTTCATAAAAATAGTAATGTTAGTTCTAAATTTCTAGAATTAGAATTCTAAATTTAGTAATATTAAATGTTCGAAATGAAACGGACTTCATGCGTTATATAAATGAGTTAAATTTAAGAATTTGGATGTTACTGCTAGAAAAAACTTTGTGAGAAAACGAGGATTGTGTTTTTTATGTTTAAATTCACATATAATCAAAAACTGTAATTCACAGTTAAAGTGTAATTTGTGTAATTCAAAAACGCATAATAGTTTGCTGCATGAATATACTAAAGCTAACAACGTACAGCTTTTAACAGCGCCAAATGAAAACGAAAGCACTTTAGAGAGAATTTCGAATGAATCATGCGAGGGTCAAGGTCAGGTAGTTATCAGTAATACGATTCAAAATTGCAACTCGGCGATTTTGCCTACGGTTCTCGCACTCGCATATTCGTCCAGTGGCAAAACTATTGAAGTTAAATTATTACTGGATTCCGGAAGTGAAAGTTCGTTTATTTCTGAACGAGCTGTTCGAAGATTAGGATTAAAAAGAACGAATCGAAGGTTACTTTTGCGTGGAATTGGCGGAGTGCCACCTTCCAAAACTCGTGGTTCTGTTGATTTTAAAGTTCGATCAAAGTTAAATAACCAAGTAATTGATGTTAACGCATACATTTTGGATAGGTTAACTTTGCCATTGCCGGAACAAATGATTAATGTAAAGCATATAGAATACATTAAATCTATTCCGTTAGCGGATCGAATTTTGCTCAACCCAAAGAAATTGATTTGATTTTAGGAGCTGATTATTTTTTCTCCGTTTTAAGATGTGGCCAAATACACTTATATCCATAAATTAAGGATAATGCAAAATCAGGCAAAGGAAGAGTTAGAAGCAAAACAAATTTGACTTATTTGTAAAGCTTATTTATTAAACAAAAGGTAAAGAGCAAAAAAATTAGGTTATCAGAATCGAATTTAATAGCAGACTGGTAGACTACAAGCTCAGCGAGGCCGTAAAAAACCTTAACAAATTCTTTTGAGCAACTATTAAAATCTGAAACCTTTCTGATATTTTATATGTTACATTTTATGCTTATAAAACCCTACTTAGCTTACAACAAATCATATTTTTTTGAAATATTAAATCAATTTAGGCTTTTTTTTATCTAGCCAATGAATTTTGCTTGAAGGTTTAACTCGTGAAGAGATAGTAGATGTTTGGATGTTCAATTATGAAAATATCCAGCCTTAGAATTTTAAATTAACCTACTACATCGGTCAAAAAGAACTGTAAAAATCTGTAACCAATCGACATCTCTGTTGTTATAAGACAGGAAAATGTCATTTCCTTGAATTTTCACATTATTTTCTTTTAATACAGTATGGCAGTAGGTGCTATAATGATTATAATCAGCGCCCGTCTGTATAATAAAGTGATAAGAACTCTAGTTAAATAAGCTCAGTTTATTTCCGGCATTTTCATGAATTATCAACATTAAATGCTTCGTCTTGACCAGGCATCTGCTACAAAACATGACTTTCTTCAAGATCCGTAAGCACAGTATAGCGTTATTTTACGTGTATAACTGCCAGAAGACACCAGGATTACTAAAAGAAAAGTTAATAAAACTGAACCTAAAATACTATGATTTTCAGATTTTTATACATAAATGTATTTAAAGTTACGACTTTAGATTTTAATGTACTATCAGCTACTCAAAACATACACGATTCCTATTTCTGCCCCTCCTTCTAAGCTTTCTAAATTACCGAAAGAATTACAATTGCGACAGAAGTACGGATTCTACGGTCCCTAATCATCTTCAGCCGACAGCTCCTCCCTTCTGGTACTCCCAACTTAATAAATATAATTATGGAAATATTACCAATGAGTGTTGTAAAAACACAGAAAGCCATTTTATTAGCTGCATTAACTTCGACGTGGAATTAAGCGCTTTGGACATCCTTGAGAACATTTGTTATATAATTAATGTATCTCAACAAAAGGCAAAAGATGCTATTATATCTCTATCTATGTTTTATAGCTGTTTATGGGCAGGCATCAGAAATACTAAAAATAATAACTTGACAAAAATTACAATAATTGCGGAAATGTCGATTTGTCCTGGAGCAATTGAAATCATGTCACGTGTGTGTAAATGATTTTATGATCCTTTAATTATATATTAAAAGGGAATTTGGAGGAAAATAAAAGCGGTACATGATCATACGCTCATGTAGAAAATTAAAGGGTGACTTAGGAAATTGTACGTAACACGCAATCGCCAATTAAATATAGTTTGAAAGTAACTGTGTATGTTAATTTGAAGTAACGAAGTTGAAAACATATATCGTAGCCTTTTATTACATAAGCTGTTCGCACATTTTTTAGACGACTTTCATTGTAATTACATAAATATTTTACCTAACATTTTTGTGTTTTAAATGTTAGATTTAATAACCCTTATTCTTCCTTACCTTTATACACCGTAATTCCATCGGAAGAGGTATTTTATCTCATTGCTCTGGAACAGCTTTCCAAAGTCTAGGGAGGTTGTAGGTCGACGTTACGTTTGGACAATCCGCTTTTTAAAAGTCCAAAAGCGTAAAAATACATTGCTGACAGATCAGAAGATTTAGTAGGGATATGAGTGAAGGGTTATGACCTTGATACCCGCTTCTTATTCCATTCTTTCCAGGAAATTAACAGCAGATTTTGACGTGTCCCTACTTGCTTTGTCTTGATGCATATCTACTGGTTGATCACACTGTGTGTACAGGGAAGCTATTTCATATTTGAAAATTGGATATAAAACACGTTTTTAATAACATGTAGAGTTGATCTTAATATTTTTCTCTACTCTCTTTATTTTTATTTTGCCGTTATATGTAAAACCATCAACAATCATAAATCCCATAGAAAAACTTTCTTTAGATTCTTTGAACCATGATTTAAGATTTTTCTACTCTTTAATATTAATATATTAATAGATGGATGTCTGTTCATTGTAGTCACTTAAGTACATCTAAGTTTCGTTTATTGTGACAACATTTTTCTATTTTTGTCCGTTTAAATGTTTCTCATAAAAAATTCTGCAGCGAGCTCTACGTTCGGCGATATGTCACAGAGAAAGATGGGGCCCATTATTTTTCGCCTTTTTAAGATTCAAATCAGCATTAACCACTTTGTTTGTAGTTGATACTGAGCATTTTAATGATTTTACAACTGTTCTTTGACTTAGCGGATTTTCTTTTAACATTCAAAATCTTACTTTTGCCCGTTTTTGCTTAAATACGTATTTGGAACAATTTTTCACTTCAAACTAAATTTTGACGTTTTTTCTTTTTTTTCTTTGCTGCTGACAACATTAAATATCGAAGCTTTAGGTATGGAAACGCCATGGCTTTTACAACATTTTTTAATAACTTGATATGAATAATTTTCTTCGGAAAGAACAAAAACCTAGCATTCCATCCATTGCTTCTTCGAAAGCGACATTTTGGTTTAAAACAAAACTGTCAACTACAAGATGATAATTTATGCTTTCAAAAATATAGTTGCAGTTCAAATAAAATTTTAAACAGAAGTTGTTTTTTACAGCAAAGCAAAACTGTCTAAAAATACTCGAAAAGCTTCTGTTAGAATATGCAAGCATAGAATAATAACATAAAAATAATGCGAGTGAATAAAGTACGATTGGTCGTTAAGACTCGCTTCTAAATTTTGAGGAATTTAATGAGTTAGTAATTACTTATTATTAGTAAGCAAGAGAGCATTTGATTTAGAGAACATTTTTTAAATCAAATCGAACCTCGCTATAACGAACTTTAAGAGACCGGAAGTTTGGTTCGCTATATCCAGTCCTAAAAGAAAAATGGATTATCTCACAAAAACAAGTAAAAATTTAATAAATAATTATAAGGAGAAGGAAAAGAAGAAGAATTAATTAACATTATTAGATCTATCAACATAAATGAATAATAAATCGAATTGAAAATCATGTTAAGATTTAATAGCAATTCATATTACCTGCAGTTATTAAATTTGTTTTTCTTTCTTTTAAATACTTTCGAAAACATTTGGCAAATTCGTTGGCATTTGTTCCCATACTGTAAGATCACGACTTCTCTGAATGGCAGGGCCTTCCTCATCATCCTCTGTGAACGTTTTTCAATGTTTTTCTCATATCCAAAATTTTTTCCAGTAGTGGAAATTATAGAGTTTTAATATTTTTTTTTCAAATGAATTAACTGTAGGCTTGGATAAATTGTAAGCTTCGCAAATATCGATTTGGCCGCATAAATTTTGTCATTTTTTTAAATAATGTTAACCTTATCTTTAATGTACAAGATTTACGTTTACATCTGGCCATGTGGATGCAATTTCGACCGAGAAACAGAGCGCAGAGATGGTGGTCAAAAATTATGTTACAGCTTTGCTTTTCTAGGAAATCTGAAAAAAGAAGATAATTTCGTCACCTACGTGTCTTCTCTGTCCAGAAAGAACACAGTCATTTCTCCCAAGATATGTATAGCTGCAGCATAAAGATTCAGTAAACTTTCAATAAGAATACATTGTCTTGCAAGAGATCTAAAAAATACAAAATCCCTATTCGGAGAATTGAACTTGGATTTCCATCATAGCCTTGAACAGATTTCTAGTAGTTCAATCAAAGAATCTGAATGGAATCAGAGAATCCATTCAGATTTTACTGATTCTATGCTCCCAGAATATGGTATCCTAAGATATGGTTATTTTATTCTCGTTCTCTTAGAATTGAACGTATCAACCTGTTTTGTATAGCCTTAGTGTAGAACGTGGACTCCCAATCTATTTCTTGCATCGACCCCCTTTCAAAAACAATGGTTTTCTTCATCGACTCCGTCACATTTTTTTCTAAAATACAGAGCATATAGCACAATCATAATACAAGTAACTGCACATAAATGAGTAAATTAGATTAAGAATATGAATAAAAGTTTTGAGTAAAAACGCTTTATTAGATTTGTGTTTATTATCAGCCCAAAGCAGCGTTATCCCAGAAGGGCTGTTAGTCTTAAAACTGGATTTACGTTGAATCACTATAAAAGTCTGAATCACATTTCAAATTGTTGCCACCAAATATCGTCGCCATTATTATATTTAAAGAACGTAAATAATAAAGAAATTGCATGAATGTATGCCTGTTCTTCGCACTGTAAAAAACAACTGTACCTAGAACCATCAAATTTTGAAAAACGTAGTCCTCCAACCGAATACGGATATCTAAAAAACCCGAATTTTGCATTTCGAATTTATTTTACTGTTTATTTCCTATTTTGTAAATCTTTACGGAATTTTTCCTTAACAGACTCAATGAGAGCAACGAGAGCAGTAGCAACAATGTACGGGGGAAAAAAAAATTATCTCCACCGAAGCGAAATTGGCTACCGAAAATTCTAAAGATAGGCTGTTTTTGAATATTTTTAGCCCAAAGGAACATTAACTCAAATGTTTTCAAAACACGTATGTGCATGCAAATGAAAAAAAGGCCCATTTGGTTGTATATAAAATCTGAAAGCTTTTAAATTTTTGTTTTCTTTTTGTTTTTTCCTATTATTTTTACTTTTTAATTTTACAAATATTAACAAGTTTTCGGAAACAAAACCACAGGTCTTAATCGCACAAAAATTTAATTTTAATTTTAATTAATGTGATGGCTAACCTTGATGTAAAGAAGTAATTTTTTGAATATTTAGCATAAAACTGCTTAATTTGTTTCTTAAATTACCTCGTTCAAAAATATTCATCCTGTTTCTTGTCTTTCGGTAGTAAAGTTATTGACCTGATTGAAATCTCGTTTTCCCTAAGTAAAAATAGGGAAAAGTGAATAATATTGGTTCGATAATAACTTTTATTTGGGGATATTTTTGTCGGATGATTTTTTTAAATTCCAAAACATAGCTTACCCATGTCTCCTGAATAAGATTAATGCTTGAATATCAGTGCAATCATATCTTATTGCATCATAATATCAAGATCAGATATATCGCTGTTCGGCGGCTCTATGAGCCATGCTAGAACATTCGAATTTTTAATGTCTTAGAAGCGAACATTAAAAATCTTTTTTAAATTTTGCGAGTAGCTTATATACAACTATAAATATACAGAAAAAAGCAAAATGTTTTTAACTATTAAATTCAAAAATTAAAACCCCCAATTGATTGAGTTTTTTTCTAACACTCGTAAATTTATGCGATCTGAGTTTTGTTCAAGAGCGGTGGTGGTAGTAGTACTTTGTAGTGGTGGTACTAAAGGATTTCAGTTTTTGCTTAGATGGTACGCGTTAGTCAAAAGGTTAAGAACCACTGCTCTAATTTTTTCCTTCTGCTTCAGATTCATAGAAAATATTGTCAACGAAGAAATCATTTAATGGTGGGAACTAAGCAATGTATAAAAGAAAATAGGGAAAGTGGAGATAGTAAAGTTAGAGCACGCACTTAGACCAGATAAGAACTTGATGACCACTCAAGCCAGAAATGAATTTGCTTCATTCTATATCACCCTAATTTCTCAAAAGCTTCGATAGCTAAGACTTAAGTAATCCTGTAATCTCCTTCATACTCCTTTAGCCCTTCATCTGACTAAAAAATAAACCCACGCTTTGTGACGTGCTTTCAATCATATGAAGCTCTCTTCTGTTTACTTCCGTAGACCCAGAGAAATTGATCATGCTCTTTCGCCTTATTCCTCTGGTAATATTTCCATTTTCTATTCTCTTCCTTAGTTCTTTTTCCTTTGGGTCTCTGAATTAGCTTGATACATACTTCCATCTATAATGATTGTACCATATTCGTTCGATTCTCTGGTAGTATCTTCTTCATATCGATTAATCAGAATTTCGGATAGGTTAGAATATCAGTTATTGAATGTGTACCTATTTTTCATATCAGAAGTCACTGATACTGAGAAAGATGCCCAACATTTCTTACATAAGAGGTCAGTGAAGTAGCCACTTCTAATGACGATGAAGCTAAAAGACAGATTTCACTCAAAAATAAGGTGTTTGTTAATATACAACAAATAAATATGTTAGGTTGTATGTTTATCTGATAGCGAAAGCAAGTTATTCTAATCGGGCTATACTTACTTTTTAAGAGTAGAAACCTTAGATCTTGCTTGCACAGCTGATAAGTCACTGCATTTTTGCTTCCACACTCAAGAACATACATGTTGCATATGGCAACTGGCATATGTCGCAAAATACATGCAATGATAAATTTTCGGGTCGAAATTCTAAACCTGATAATCTTCGAGGAGTCTTAATCTTCTTGATTTATGATAGTTGATTTTTCCATTTCTGGTACTTTTGTGTGATATCTGATGGGAACTCCGTGTACCACGAAACTTTTAAAATTCCAGCATTCTTATAATAATAACTTTAATACTAATGTAAAGGGACAGCTAAAACCTATAGGATAGAAACTTTTATGAGCTTACCAGAGAAATTTTCTTTTAGTTATTGGAATCGTTTCATCATCAGTAAATGTCTTTATGTCAATAGATAATGTGTCATCATAAGAACTGCAAGATAGTCCTTAAACATGAACTCCTTTTCCTTCGTAATAATTGTCTGTGCATGAAGATGAACGAGTGTGCTCCCATTCCCGTAGAGAAATTTAGCTGACTTCAACAATTTCTGAGATTCGGAACGGAAAAGATTAAGCTCCTCAAAAGAATCCCCATTAGTCACGTAATTATCGACGTACATAGAATCCTTGATTTTTCTTGTCAGTTCTTTCTTATCAGATATTTGATCTAAATGGTATGTCAGTATAGCAGCTACAAGAAAAAGGCTACAGAAAAGACTAAAAACTACCCAACAATTTTTATAACAGATTTAAGACGCAGGATTTCCATCTGGCCGCCATTTAAACCTCAGAAAATTCCTCTCCTTTTCCTGGCAGCTATTTGTAAGCTCTTTCGGATAAAGGGCTACTGAAACTACAAAGCGATGCCTACAATAAATTTCCGACGCAGGATTTCTATCTTAGCACCACAAAAACCTCAGAAAGTTCTTGTAATTTTTCTTGTAAGCTTATATGTAGGAAGACCTTTCGGATACCCGCTAAACTCCTATCTTTCCCCATCTGAAATGGTTCAACACTGAAAGGATGTACTAATTTAGAAGTCAAACAACAAAAATCAGCGTTATATTTACAAAATTTTCACAGGACTAGTTTCGATGGTTTTACCGAACCATCATCCTCAGCTGCAAAACCGAAAAAAAAAAAAAAAAAAAAAAAAAAAAAAAAAAAAAAAAAATTTTCGCGAAGATGTGCATGAAATGTATTCACGGTTATAAATGGGGCAATTTTAAGAATTCCAAGAAAACGTCCAATGTTAAAAGACGTTGCATATCCATGTATATTTAACGGCTGTCCAATATATATGACGGAAAACTCACCGACAGTCAGGAGAAGCAGAACGGAAAAATTAATGGAAAAAGAGAAAAAAAATATTAACACTTTTCATGGAAAACGACAAAATTAATGGATTTGATAAATTACTAGTAAATGTTGACATAAAAATGAGAGAAACTGTGAACAAAGATACGAAATTTATTACCTATAAAAATTCTGATGAACTGTTTGTCCAGGCATTCGAAAATGCTTGGTTTAATCCTATGCGGTGCACTCGGAATTTGGCGACATTGACACTACAAATGTTTTAGCGAGCCCGATAAATATTTTGTTGTAAATATAGTCTTGTGAACATTTTTTGTAATTCTATTCAGTTGAAATAACTCTTCTCAGCCATTTAAAAAAGATTCTATTAAATTATCAAAAGAACCGTTGAAAGGTTTAATGCAATCGTATAAATCACTGCATTGCTCTTCAACCGATGACATTCATTGTACATTATTTACTTGATGCTTATATAAACAAAAATCTCGAGGTTTACGTGCTTTGGCTAACTGCCGAATTCGAAGTTGTTAACTGTGCAATTGCTTGAGATTCCAACAGTTCTTTTAGCCATCGGTAAGGCATTTGAAAAGACTGACTTCATGTTTGAAACTGAATCAAGCAATGACTGAAATAATATTGTTTATATTAAAATGTAATGCACAGTCAATCAAAGATCGCATTGTGAATCTTCTCATTGTTCTCTCCCATTCTACTTACTTCAACTGCCCTCAGCGAGTGAAGTTGCATTGCTGTGAGCTCCTGTTTGGAAGCCTCTGAATTGAGGAGAAATCGTCGTAAGAATGCAGAATTTGTGCTTATTTTGTTTGTGAATATCTGCTCTACAAGAAGGCACCAAAAGTTTGGATACATAATTTAGAAAATATCGGATGCAACTTGCTACAATACTAATCGTGAATATAGTGTTCGTAAAATAGTGTTCTGTTTTGGTGTTTAATGTGTTTCCGGTGATTAAAAAGTTATATGGTGGTGTTCTCCAATCTTCTGTGGTTCCAGCGGTGCAATATTTGGATACCCTGATTAGTGCTGTGCTTCGTTTATAACGCCCTAAGTGCTATATCGTATATCATTCATATTAATTAATTATTTTGTTCATAGTGAAAGGTTTGTGTTCAATATACAATCAAAAATAACATACAAAGGCAATTCATATACAACCAAAAACAACATACAACGGTAAGGCACTTTCTGGTTTTGCTGAAAATGCAATTAATGCAGAAGCAACAACAATTCAAGCTGTTATGGTATGTTCATTATTTTCAAAATACAGAGAAATTATTGGACTGGTACCAGTACTTAATCTAACTCTGAAGATGAATTAGATATATGTAATAACAAGAAGCAATTCATTAAAATTAATAATAATGTACATTCTTTAGTATGTTGTCTTTTGTATAGTATGCAGAAAAAATTAATGATTTTAAAAAGTGTATGAAATGTATGATCGAAAAAATAGTGCTAAGGAAACATTACTATGAAATATTGTAATCTATAATTATGTGATATTTAATTGTATAATATTAAAAAACACTAAATATTTTTTATTGATTGCAAATTGCAGTTTTATTACTTTTCGTTTGGTATCTATTCTGCCAAACACTGTGTAATTCGCGTTTTTTTTAATATTGCTGTGATGTATGTTTATTAGATTATCTCAATAAATGAATGTTAAAAATTAGGTTTTATTTTTTTATTAAATTTAAGCATATTCTACTTTCATCGCTTACTTTTTATGTGCTTGTGATAACAACGAAATTCATTATAAATAGAAACAAAATGTTTCATCGTGTGCTATTTAACGTACTTAGCTTACTATCGTATACTATATTATTTAAATTATTTCTGTACAGTCACAAAAGGAAAGTTATTTATTATAAAAAATGCATGAAATAATTACTGTAATATACCACTATTCTAAAATGTAGAAACTAAAAATAAGTAAATACATTAACATATAATCGAAAGAAATGGTGTCAAGAAACATCAGCATTACGAATAAATATTGCAGTCCATAATTATTGTACTTTTAATTGCTTACTATTAAAAAACATTTTTATTAATTGGAAATTTTAGTTCTTTTACCTTCATTCTGCTATTTATACTTTCAAACACTGCTAGTTCATGTTTTTTCTTAAATAGTGCTGCCATGTATGTTGTTTGTTAGGTTATTATTTCATTTTAAATATGAATATGGGAAGCGTTTTATTATTTATTAGATTAGGTATATTTTAGTGTAAAATAATTTTGATCACATTTATTAACTATTTTGCAGTCTTTCATTTGCATATCTTGGAGATATAGATAGATGTTAATGGTTATATTTTTTACTATGAAACGCGAATAAATTTGAGTTCAGGTAAAATACTGATTATGTTACCTTAACAACCGCTACCTAATTTATCATGACAGAGGCAATTTTCAATGTCTCTGAGATTTAAAAGAAATAAATGTGATAATGCTGTTAAATATAATCAGAAACGCTCTTTTTGTACCCATATATATATATATATATATGTCTGATTGAATTTTATTTACTTAAAACCTACTATTAATGTTATATATTTATAATAACCACTTTCACAATTACTCTCACTTACATACTAAAAAGGATTAAGGAAGTACAATGATGAAATCTTAAATTATCGTAACCTAGAATTTAAGTTATTTAAAAAATATAGTTTAAAGTAATGAAAATAATTAAGGCTATTATTAATTATGCATATTTAGTCTAAGGAGAAAAAAATTGTATTATCTTCTGGTATTCAGGAAATGATAAAATATTTAAACTTTTAAAAAATACCAGGAATACAAAATTTTTAAAAAAGAAGAAAAATATATTAATTATTAAGCTTATTTTTCTGCATAAATCCATATGTAACACAAAGACATCATAACGACGTTTTCACAACTGTTGCAAAAATGTTGAATTCTGCGAACATTTAGGCGTCGTTAATACGTCGAGATACGATGCTTTCACAACCAAAATATCACCTGCGAAAGACGCAATAACGACGTCTATGCGACAAAAACCTCATCAGCAAAGACGTAATAAAGATGTCTTTGCAACGGTCGCGGACATCTGGGCATCTTAAAGACGACATATTGCAACGTTTTTGCGACAACATCCGTGACGAGTTTGCAACGTCGCTACGACTTTGCTGTGCTACTTAGGTACATTAATTATAAACTTATTTTTATGCCTAAATCATTATGTAACACAAGGACATAATAACGACGTTTTCACAACTGTTGCGAAAAGGTGGAATTCTGAGAACATTTAGGCGTCGTTAAGACGTCGTGATACGATGCTTTCACAACCAAAATATCACCTTCGAAAGACGCAATAACGACGTCTATGTGACAAAAACCTCATCTGCAAAGACGTAATAAAGACTGCAAAGACGTAAAAAGACGTAATAAAGACGTCTTTGCAACGGATGCAAAACAGCGGAGTTTCGCGGACATCTGGGTGTTTTAAAGACGACATATTGCAACATTTTTGCAAACATGACTCGTGACCAGTTTGCAACGTCGTTACGACGTTGCCGTGCTACTTGGGTCAAATTTAAATAGCTCCCAGATCGAAATCCTTGCATTCGCAAATCATTAAATTCGTTATTTTGCCTCAAATCTATGCATACTGACAAAGAATTCTGTCTTAAGAACGATATAAATTTTTGTTTGATCAGAATATATATATTTCCAAGTTCTGATGTTAATTTATTTTTAATCGTAAGCCAAATTTAACTGCTAGCATTTTCATTAATAAATTAATACCTTATATACTCCCCCTTTTAAAGGGCGACTGGGGTTTTAGGGCACACAGCCCAAATCCTGGGTGTGGAGAATCATTATCCACCACCCTTTCAGTTCGGCGCCACTGTAGAGACATTAGGTATTTTTTGAAAGCATGAATGATGAAAAATGAGCAACGCTTTCGACGGGAATCCAACCGCGAACCTCTGCAATACGCGCCCAGCGTGCAGACCATTACACCACGAAGGCACGCTAAGAACGCGGGATAAATACCTTATAAGGGTACTTGGGTACCTATAGGTTACTGTACGACTTTGCCCAGTTCAGTTTCAATTTTGAAAAAGAATATAGGATATCCAGCGCTTCTTCCCGTATGATGAAATGTCTCGAGAGTATTTTCCTTCATTATGCATCTGTTTTCCCATATAGTATATTAGAAATTTGATTGTAATATTAGAAAAATACTTTTTTTTTTCTGAAATTCAAACTGTGGATTTATTTTATGACATTAAATCTATTTCTGGGTATTATTATATATTATTGAGGGGCTTAACCACTCCTTTAGCAGAAATATTACACGTTTCTAACTACAGCGGTTAAACTATAAAGAACAGCAGCAAGAATTTGGGGGCATCTTTTCAAATTCTGGAATCTTGTGATTAGACTAGATTATTTACTGCGTAATAAGAAGGGGACATTCGCACAGGAGTTTTTAAGAGAGGCTGGTTCCTATTCACATTATATATCTGTAAAATCTGAAATAGTTAAATATGATGACATTATTTCAGACGTAATTTCGAGTAGCTTGGCTTTGAAGTGGAAAATGATCAGTTCTTGAATTTTTGCATTGCTAAACAACAAAGACTATTCTTGAGTTAACGAATTTGGGGACATTCTCTATTATACTGTTTAGCATGTAGACTTCAAAATTAGTTTCGTGGATATACGAATATTTTATTTTCAATACCTTTACTGTCATTCTCGTTTTCCGTTTTCCTGCCAGAATAAAAATTTTAGTTCGCGCCTGTTCAAGTGAGGCAGAAAGAGATCGTATTTACAGAAAGGTTTTAGATTGTTGCATCAGACCGTGTTCCGCCTGTAAAGGCCACGTTACTAGTTGAATCTCTTCAATAACAGTCCGCCAGTGGCCTTATGCTAATCTGAATTTATTACGTTTTTCAGTTAAGCCATAAACTCTGGCTGGTCTTGAAGCACAAGAAGTGCTTTCTGTTAAATTACTCATTTTAGAAAAAGAATCTTTTACACTCTTCTTACGTTCTCTGCCTTCTTACTGGACATAATGATAATTCGCTTAGGTTCAGCTCGGAATCTCGTTTTAGTTTATGCTTCGAAAGAGTATCAAACTCTACATATGTTAGGATTCCCACACTAAATGCCTAGTTTCTCGAACTATATCACAAATTTTTCCCAGTTGTTGTAATATGGAGAACTAATTCATTTATATTAAATACATTTTAAAGATTTACTGTAGCATATAAAAAAGCAAAAGCTTTTAATTTTTTTTTCTGTTTTATAGCCGATTTACTGAGGAGATTTCTTATCACTTTCACATTTGAAATATGCCATATGGTTCCCTTCTCTAGGGTTTTGATTTTGCATGGCATTCCAAATGAAGATTAACACTTCAAAAATGCTTAAATTTCAAAACGTTATCTGGTAGATTGAGAGAAATATTACAGATTTTCAGCAGTTATTCATGTATATAAAAGGAAGGCAATGTATAACTTCATATTCAGAAGATACTTTTGAAATCCTCACATTGAAGTTTAGGAAAGTAACCATGTAAGTAAATATTGTTTAGAAATATTTCGGGGATTTTTATCGATCACCGCTTTTAGTATATAATTCATGTCGTGTTTAGTAGCAATAATCAACTCTTAATTAAGTTTCAAATCTTAAAAATATTTATAGTATTTCTTCAGTTAATATAAAATCCTTTCTTCTTTAAAATGTATTTCAGAAAAGCTTATCCATCTCACATGCGTAGTGTAATATTTCAAAGAATTATTAACATATATTATACTAACTAAAATGAGGATTTACCGCAAATCTGAAGCAAAATGTGATTTTCATTTTTCCTTCCAAAAGTTCTAATTTCTTATTTATTGAACTTCGTTTCTTACTTTCTAATACCAAGGTTTACTTCTTGCGAAAAATGTCATATCAAAATTTCCCGTATTTGATTAATCGTATTTTAAACATAATAAGATTGAAAATAATAAGGATATTTTTAAATTATAGCAAAATTATTTAATGTTTTTAATATGAATCCATAACTGTATTTGAGACTAAATGAATTATTATAATTCTTCGTTATTTACTATTTAGGAAGTTACTGATTATCATCTCAATTCTTCTGTGCGCTAACCTGGCGTCAGCTCAAACCGACCCTGACAGAGAAATGTGCTATGGGAGTAAGAAATTTCTACTTATCCTATTCATGTGAAATATTTTCTTGGAAATTTATCCTTTTCATGTTAAATGCTATTAAGAATATCTTCAAGTAGTCTGAAGATTGTTCTCATGCATTAAGTTGCAACGCATCAATAACTTCGTGTAACAATTTAGCAATACCATTTTAGTTAGGACGATTATTTACAAATTAATTGCTTAGTAATAAACGGCTTACCAGCAGCACACTGATAAAATCATTAAACACTTACGAGTTTGACTTGCGTTTAAATTCGGCCCCAAACGGACTGGCTGTATAATAGGTTTCGTAGTGTTTCCAATGCGTAATGTGGATACAAGCCGGTTTCCATAACAAAATTCTCCCCGAAGGCATCTCTCTCCATAGACAAATAACTCTCTCCAGCCTTTCCACAATTAACTAAACCAAACAAGTAAAAGGTATTTTAAAATCTTACAATTACTGATCCAAATTCAAATAAAATAATATATAATCTATGTTTTTTGTACCTTCCTTTTTATATATTTTTCCCGTCGATCTATTTTTTATGCGAGTTAACTTTTCACATTTCACAACGGTCAGATTAATTAATTTTTTTCGTGCATTAGCAAGTCTTCCAGCACTAAATATGGCAGTTTTATCGCGTGTTTACAGTTTTTTCCAGGTTTTCCAGACAAATTTCTTATTATTTATGTAGTACTGTGTTACAATATTTCGTGGAGCTACAGCTCCTGGTAACTTTTTAGCAAGTTCGCTGCAATGTTTCTACCTACTACTATTCTTTCAAATCTTTTTGCAGCATTATGCGCAAAAGTTTTTGAGACCAGATAGGTCTTACGTATAATTACCAATTAACTTTACATTTTCTTTTTCAATTTAGGTAAAATATAAGATATATCATTCAAATAATAAATTAATACACTCTAAAAATAACACTTTAAAAATAACTGAGCAATAAATTGTCTAACTAAAAGAAAAAGATCCGTCATCTAATCTGTATTGTGCACTTATCGATGAAGCACTTATCGATGCCATGTGATCTGAAATGCAATTCGTATAAAAAGTTAATTACATCGCAACTCCCTCTTCTCTTCTCTTCGCTCGTCTGTTTCGCTGTGTTGCTAGCCACGCAAAGTTTACTTTTCTAAATTCGTCCATGGTTTAAGATGCGAGTTGTACAAATTTGGGAATGTACATAGCGCACTCACAATGATAATGTGCATTACCCAGAAATAACATTATTTGTGGAATTAAGGCTATGTCTGCAGGATTTTTCGTTTATGCATCCATCGTTCTAACTACGCAATCAAGCTGTCTTCAAATTATGATGAAAAAAATCCTGTGCAACTTACTTCTACCAAGTAATCTTATTTCAACATTAACGCAGTTTCATTACATATAATGGAGCAGTTTCATTTCATATAATGGAGCAGTTTCATTACATACATATATATAGGCAAATAAAAACAAACATATTAAATTACAAATATACAGACAATCAATTGCAATGCAACTCATCTTACCTATTCGAATTAAGTTGCCCTCATGTATAAAGTTATTACCAATGTTTCAGTGAGTTATATAACGCTTTATTTTGTAAAGTAAACAAAAGTATATATTTCATGAAATGAAGTAAAAGGCTTTGATATATTTTTGTTATAGCGGCCGCCGAGACAGAATCTCCAATCAACCAAGCTATACCTCTCCAAACTATGGCTGCATTTCCTTATACCTCGCCATGTAATCGTATATTAGCGTCATATTGTATTTTCGCACTCGCCGCGTATTCTAATGCTAGAAAGCCCGGTGGTCATACGAAATGACCGCTGTTTTGGATATTATAAATTGTAATTAAAATGATTTGTGCAAAAGTGTCTGCTAATTCAAACTGAATTACTCAGGGCAGGCAGCGAGGACGCCCTTTGCTTACTGCCCCACGGGGCTCCCCCCTTCTACTTGCTTAATTGCTTAAAGTAGAATGCAATGAAGAAAACCACTGGTGGTACATTTCTTAAGCGCCCACCGCTAGCTTAATAAATAAAGGTGATTTAAATAGTAAAATGTTAATTCACATGTCAAAGATCTTTTTATACACAACATTCTTGTGTAGATCTTTCCATCATTTTTAAGCTCGCCTTGCAGAGGACCATCTATTATTTTCAATATTACGTCCGTTCTTTCCCGAACTCTTGAACAGGCAACATAAAGTTGACCGTGTCCAAATGCAGGCTCAGGTAAAAAAATGCCAACACGCCTAAGCGTTTGGCCCTGAGACTTACGGATGGTCATAGCAAAGGCAAGTTTTACAGGAAATTGTCTACGTCTCAATTGAAACGGCAAACCTGTGCCATGGCAACTTCACCCCATTGGCTAGTACAGTTACGGAAGCAACCAGTAAACTATCGGCGACAAACAGACACTTAAGCCGCATATAACAAAGATATTTATTTATTTCATTTTATTCTTTTTTTTTAATCGTTGCCGTTTTTGTTGGTTGCATATTTCCGAATTCTATTATATCTAGATGTTAAATTTATTTATTAAATGTTAAATGCACGTGCTCTTCTATTTTTAATTTTTCGGGCTTAGCTTTCTCATAATATTCGTCTCGCGCTGCACTGCACGGGGAATAAAACAATTCACATTTACGCAAGCAACCAGTAAACTATTGGCGACAAACACTCAAGCCGCTTTTATATATTGTTACGGATTTGGTATTTAATTAGCTAATGTTAGTAAAATTATAAATTAAATTTTTTATTCCCCGTGCAGTGCAGCGCGTGGCGAATATTAAAGGAAAGCTTAACCGGAAAATTAAAAGTACAAGAGCAGGTGCATTTAACATTTAATAAAAAAAATCTCTTCTTGATTTCGAGAAAGTTCCAGAAAATTCTCGCGCACGATTTAAAATCTTATAAAAAGGAGGAAAACCTCTCGATTCAGTTAGTCTTTGATTACCATAGGGACTCCGAAATTTTTCCTCATTGGCATTGGCAATTCAGTTAGTTGTTGTTTTAATAGTTTGTTTAGAAAACTGCTGTTGTTGACAGTAGTGAATTCGCGGATTAGCTTTCTTTAGCTGTTTTGAATTAAGTTCTCTTGAACGTTTGTATGCGAAAATGGCCCCAACATGAAACTTAATGCTAACGATGAAACCATTTGTAGGTGCAATGTTAAAAACTGCGAAATGAAGAAAGGCCTCCGTGTTGGAAATTGTTTCACCGGTTTCAGAATATCATTCGCCACTGCTGTTAATTTATGTATCTTGGGCAGAGGAGTTGGCGTTGCTGAAATAGTGTGACAAAATGTTTAATATGTATGGAAGTCCTGCAGTTGACAGGAACAATGCATGCAATAAAATAATAATAAGGATAAGGGTTTTTAAAAATATTCATAGGAAACGACATGCGAGTACTATTATTATTATTATATAGTGTGCAATTTAATTTTGCATTCGAGCTTCACAAGCTTGGCGAAATTATACCTGCGATCTTGGTGCAAATCGCCAAATATGGTTGACGCCGCTGTAACAAAAAAGAGCCAAAGCTTTCAAATTTTTAGTCGCAACACAATAAATCGATATAGTGCTGTCAGGGCATAAAATCGACATCGGTTCAAAACCCAGCGTAGTACCGATATTAATAGATTGACAATAATCCCTAATGAGTTGAAAAATTAAAGCACAATTAAAAAATCCCTAGCAAAGTGTCGTTAGAGTCATATTATCGACATGAATATGATCAACTCGATAAAATTTCAGTACCGAGGAGAAGAATTAAAACACATTTCAAGAATAACCTGCGCAGAAAAATTAACAGACATATGAGCAAGACTGTGTATAAACGACACAAGCATAGCATCTATACTATAAAGAATCATTAGTGAGTAAAAGAAGTTTACTTTCAATTTCGTATTTGAAAAATCAACCGTGGAGCAGTCACAGACATATGATCGATACTGCGTAGCATCGGCACAAACATAGAATCGACATCGATATACCAACGACATTGCCGTAGCTTAGACGCATAATTAGGAACCGCGGTTTGTTAATTTTAAGCACTTAAACCATAAAATTCAGTTCAATAGCAATGTCGCAAAATAATTTTAAAATGAGCCTATCTTTAGAATTTCTGATACACAGTTCCGCGCGCTGGAGATAAAAAGGGTTCCCCGTAGAGTGTTGCCATTTCTCGCTTTGAAATCCTTGAGTTTGTTACTCAAAAATTCGTTAAAGTTTTACAAATATGAAACCGTTAATAAAGCAAATTCTAAATTTCAAATTTGTTCTTCCACATGCCTATATTCGTAGGAGGATTACGTCATTCAAAATTTGATGGCTCTATGTACCGTTGTTTTATCACAATGCGAGAAATAGACATACATTTATGCATATTATTTATCATTTAATTTCTTCAAATATAATGCAGGACTCTAACATTGGATGGCAACAGTTTGAAAAGTGAAAAGGGGCATTTATAGTCATTCAACGCAAAATGAAAACAATAGTCCTTCAGGGACAAAGGTTCTTTGCACTAAAAACGAAGTTACCACATTTACTCAAAAATAAGAATTTATTGCATGTAATATATATTTTAGGATTAATTTTGGGAAAAGAAGGTTCAGTAGTTTTAAAAACGTACAATTTGAATAAGAATTTTTTTCTTCTGATTAGGATAAAAGGAAAGCTAATTTATTAAATAAAATGTTAAGAAAGGAAAATTATCGCCCAATCGGGATGCTGATTAGTGACTGTGACTTCCGTACCGAAGGGCCCGTGTTCCAATACGGGATTCCCGATGGATGTTTGTAAACGTATAGTGTCTGTGCGGAATGGAGGCACTCTAAATATGCAGAGAGCCGAAAGTCCTGTCGTCAAGTTGGTGGTACTAGAAAAGAGGTGGGAAAACCTCGGACTGGTCTCCTTGGAGCGCTGTCTCTCAAAATTGGAAGCGGAACTGAGGTTAAGTCGGGCTGTCGCTTGTATGGTGCTCAACGCTCTTGCTAACGACAGGTGAATGCTACGTTGAATGTCTGCTTGCCACGTTGAATACTGTGGTTTTGTGCTGGCCTTTGTTAAACATATAACATTGGTAAAGTCAACAACAACATAAAAAAAAAGAAAAATTAGAAAAAAAAAAATTGAAGCTACATTATTTTTATTTATTTTCAGGCACACTAGTAACAGCAGAAAGGATGAAATGTTAAACTGAAATCACTCAACTTGACCTGACTATTATTAATAGTTCCAGTTAATCATTTTATGTGTACGGTAACTTACCTGGGAGGCTTATTTAGTTTTTAATCAGTGTAAATATTTGATAAGCATGATAGTTGAACTCCTTCCTCACATTCTCAAATTGCATTCATTAAAATATCCGAATTTAGCATCTTACAAAATTTTAGAACAAAAATCTACGAACAAAAGGGAGATTCCAGTAAATGCAGTAATTTGTGTTTTGAAACGTGGTTATATAGTAAGTGTGAAAAGCCTAGAGCTGACTTCCTCTAATTTCTTTCCTTATTTTAGACGACAACATCCAATTTTTATAGTTGAGCTCGGCCATATTTTTCTTTTCTTGAATTTACTGCTAATGAAATCCGAAAGCCAAACTCATACGAGTAATTCTCGCAAACTTCTCTTATCTCATTGCTCTCACATCTCTATCTTTGTTCATCCATATAAACCAAATTATATATATATATATATATTGAAATCAGATCATTCTTGCTGCTAATGATTGAGCATGTTTTCTATTTCTGCAGAAGCGGTTTTTTTTTTTTTTTTTTTTTTTTTGAAAACACCCGTTTCGGACTTTGTTTCTTTTTTTTTTTTTTTTTTTCGTCAACCATTCCAACTTTCATCTCAAACGCTACGCTTCAACCGCGCTCACATCATAAAAACGCTTTAGTAATCTTGGCCTAAGCTCCAGTGAAAGGTAAATAAACGTAAATTTTATTTACACTAATTATTATATTGTACACATTCATTTTTACTTCCTTGTACAAAGTAAACGAAGTATTGCTATCACAAAAAATTCTGGGTATCATATTGAGTATCATATTTCAACAAATATATCCATTTTCACCGCAATCGAATGCAATTTAACGATGTTTTTGCATGACATACGTACGTAAGAACAGAATAGAGGACTCCTTTTTCCCAAACGAATTATAAAATTAGTTTAAATTGGATTCAGAAGAGCTTTTCTCGGGGCGTCTGTACGTATGTATCTCGCATATCTGAAAAGCGAGTAGCCGTAGAACGTTGCAATTTTGTATATGAGACTGTTAAAACATGTAGTTGTGTACCTCCCTTTTTTTAGAGTCGGCTGCACCAAACGTACATATCTATATATTTATATGAGTGTACGTATATGAGTTGGGTAAAATATATATGTAAGATATAAAAATATATGATAGCTGTTTCAAAAAAATAATTGGCGACCTCAAAATTAACATTCTAAATTTGCTAATTTGCCCCTAAATTTATCTCTTCTCACAGGTTCCAGATGGTTCTATCTTACGTAACGTTTTAATTCAGATGCTTCTTATCCAATCAAATTAATTCTAAACCAAAACTCTGAACTGAAACTTTTCCGACTCCCACCCTTCTTCCTCTGAAGTTCTATGACACTCTCCCCTTTTTCGCATACGCTCTGCTGCTGGCAAGACGCTTTTCATCCATGATGCTGCAGCTTACTTGCTTAAGATGACATCGTACTTCAAAATGCAACTTACTGTATTCAAATATAATTAGGATTATCTGCAAAAGGATGGTTTGATATAAGTAAAATAATAAAGATTGTAATTTATCAAGATACATTGTGCTAAATTGCGTCATCATGTTTTACACTCTGCCACCTTCAAGCCACTACGGTTTTCTCATCATCTACGCAATATCTAAGCTGTTAAAAGTTCCACTGTTTTCATCTACGCATTTTAAAATTATTACATATATATACACTCACTCTATAACCCGGTTGCATTTTTTTTTGTGCTTTAAATGTGATTGAATTGTGCTATTCTTATGTTTTAGTTAAGGTTTTTACGTCTTTAGTTATGTTTCCAGTCTCAAGCACAGTTCCTGATCCGCTATAAACATATTTATAAATCAGTCCAAAGAAATATATTGCTGGGTATAAGAAAAGTAAATACGGACATTTTATAATTCTCTAAATTTGCGGCTATTACAGATCCCGTAAGCTTGGGTCGAGGATAGAATTGCAGAATTATCAACAATTTGAAAGTTTAGGTGGCCCTATACTTAACGAGGCTGCCATTTGTTTATGTTTGAAACTCTTAGTAGAACAGTGAATTAAGTAAGCTTGTGCACCAGCTTCAGAATCTTATCGCGCAATCGTCCAGACAGTTAAGAGTAAATTCCGATTTTGTACACCAGAAATTTTGTCTTCGGCCCATTGGCTAACTTGCTTGTTTACCCCCAAAAATTTTAATCTTTAATTGTAAGAAATTGATTTTTATATTGTTTTTACCGTATTTGATGTTTTAGGTTTTCCTGTATTTTAGCATTTTTAATGAAGGTGTTTAGCGTTTAATGAAGGCTCCGCGATGTGAGAACTGAACTGATTGAATGAGAAATATATCTCTAATGAAATTCGAGGAAGTAAGTTTAAATGAAGTGCAGCAAAAAATGTGTATAATTTAACAAGCAGTATAAGAAAATAATGCGGTGTCCACATCAGATTTTTTAGTGTTAAACAGCTAAAACTTATTTTCTTGAAAGTAATACTAATAAAACAGAAAATTTTGTAATAAAGTTGTAATGTTGCAGTTGCTCTGGGAACGTATGTTAAGTCCTAAAACCTTATAAACAGGTTAGCTAGCTATTGTTATTATGTCTGAAATAGTATGAAAAAAACTTGCGAAGGTTTTAAATGACCATTTTATTTAACATTTTAACTTGTAACATGAAAAACACTACTCGTGTTACAGACAGCTACTACTCACGGCCATGTAAATTAAGCAATAAGAGTCAAATAAATTTACATGTTGGTAAACATCGCGGAGAAAACAACGCAAGGCGAGAACGTCGTGGTACAAAACACCGTGAGAGAAAAGAAAGGAAAGAGGAACATCGCAGTTCTAAAACATCGTGATACAAAATATCGTCTCTGTTTCACGGGGGAATGGTGTATACACCTGGGTACCTGAGCCGAAGGCCCTATCCTTATCGAACAAAATTAAAAATTACTAAGCACGTGCGCATTAACACAAAGAAAATTTCTAAATTTTAAAACATTTGAGCTATATGAAGGAATTTAAGTAATAAGTTACATAATAAATTTTGTCACAAATAACTTTAAGGTAAATCGTTAAATTATAATAAAAAGGTAATAAAGTTAAGCAAGATATTAACATGAAATTATTACTAACAATTTAATATGAGATAAGAATTTAAAGGTGCAGTGAAAATATCGTCATCGAAAATAAAGCTGTTCAAAAACTTTGCAGTTTAAAAACATCGTCGTCGAAAATATCGTGGTAAAAAAAAGCACTTACAAATAATCGCATGACGATAGCATCTCCCACATGCGTTTTTCAGGTTTTAAAAGTTTGAAATGCATATTCGCAAAAGGATTTGGAAGCACAAGAAATGTTAGCGACAGTTTAAGAATAAACGGGAACAAAACAAGATACAATTTTCACCAAAACAATATCAGACTAACGTTGGTGAAAGAAAGTAATTTGATAATTAATAAAGATATTATTATAGAGGTAACCTCATGCAGTTATTTATCTTCCTTTTTGTAAACATTTTAGGTTGCATTTTTGATGAAAAATTATAAGTAAAACTTTATGCAAAAAGATTAGTTTATTAATGGCATTGTTAGTTAACTTTAAAATTCTGTTAAGTACTATCAAGTTGCATTAATTTTCTACTCATTTTAATTTTTAAAGCTCCCAAGTTTTCTTCTTACTTTTGAAGCCACAATTTATTATGTGATTTAAATATATAATATAAAAGTAAAAATATCCCTCTTTCTTTCTGGCGCTTCCAAATCATTATGCGAAAATGCATTTACAGCTGAAAAACTCATTTGTGCAATGTTATCGTCATGAGATATTTTGTGGGTACTTTATTTTTTACCATGATATTTTCGACGACGATGTTTTTAAACTGCGAAGTTTTTAACCGCTTTATTTTCGATGACGATATTTTGTACCATGAATCTTACTTCGATGTTTTAGAACTGCGATGTTTTCTCTTTGCTTTCTTTTCTCCCACGATGTTTTGTACCACGACGTTTTCGCCTTGCATTGTTTTCTCCGCGACGTTTTCGTCCGCGATGTCGCGGACACCGATGGAAGGAGTAAGGAATAATATATGCGGAAGAAATAAGTCATAGTAAAGATCAAAATCATAATAACTGGTTAATTAACATAAATCAAGTTATAAAGTTAATGACATTTTTCAAAAATTGTTTTATATTTTAATAAAGTTGTAGAGTCCACTAGAGTAATTCCTGTGTGGAAGCTTTAAGAGTAGTAACTGCATGGAAGAAGGGTGCCCTTTATTAACTCTTTAAAATTTATAGTGCGTGAGCTCGATGCTAACAAACTACTCCTCTGCTTGGGCGATAATTGAAATCAAAAGAACTAACTAATGAGATATGTACAAGTCGCTAAACTAAACCAAAACTGTTTTTTAACCCCCCACCCCCGTCGAAAACTAGTGGCAGCAAGTAAACGCAATTAAGCCGCGCGAACCAGCAATTACTCTGGGAAACAGACTCTTAAGCAACAGAAGTGACGGCAATAGTCTAACTCTCCTTCTTTCCTACTGAACGTATGTTTTTAAACTCTATCTCCAAGGTGAAATTTGCATTCCTTCACGCACGCTACCAAATTTAAATATTCCGGCACTGACAATTAGGAGAATGAAGGTTATAAAAAATTAAATAAATTTGGTATTTAAAATAATTATAAATCCCTACAAAGTAAAGAATAAAATATTCCCACATAATAAAAAAACTTAAATTTTTTAATATTTAAAAGTTCTAATTTTTGTTTCCTGTTGCTATTTATTCATATGTTGTTATTACAACTGATTATTAGATACTATATTTATGTGTTTACGTTTGGCGACACCTGAAGGAAACTGAACTAAAATACATAAAAACTGAGATGGCATAGAAATAAACATAACTGAAAAATGAAACTAACGAAAATGCTTTGCTAGAGGAGATATGGATTGATATTGATAACAAAAAATTTCATTTCTGATATTTTCTCCTAAAACTATTAATAAACACAATTTATCGGATTTAGGATTTAATGCAGTTAATTCAAATTAATTAAACACATTTTAGCATTTCGAAAATATTCTACAAACACTGCTTATTTCTACGTGTACAATGTTGAAAGTATCTACGCACCATTGTAAATTATTCTGTTGATTTATCGTTAGAGATAGCACTATTACTTCACGCTAAATTTAGGGCCAACAGGTACGTAGCGTTTGGTGAACGACTGCTAGGAAAATATCTAACAAATTCTTAACTCTTAGTACTGTGATTAGAATTCAAACAGCTAGTTATTTCTTTTCCTTCCTTTTTCTTTTTTTGTCTTATCTTACTCTTTCACTCAATCTCTCTCTTTTTTAATAAAAAAATTTCTAGTGTTAAGCCAAGTTCACGAATTTCCTGGGAGCAATAGTTAAGGAAAATTTAGAATTATAAAATCGGCATAATAACTGTAAAATAGGCCCTTCAAGGCCATTGCTAACCCTACTCATTTGCGATCGCAACGCATGTAGTCATCATCGCAGAGCATTTTTTAAATCCACCTCATTTGAGGCTGTATTTCAAGTCAGCCTTCCTTCACCTGCTTTTCATGAAGCGAAAGGCGTTAAACGGAAATAAAGTGGGGAAACACAATTAGGCGACTCAAATCGTTTGTTACAGCTGCAATTTTATGATAACGAGACAAATCGGAGCGCAAGAAACAAAATTGAAGCTCCTATTTTAAACTAACAGACTATAGTTGGCAAAACATGAGCGACACTGTCAAAAAATTTCATAATGATGCAATAATAAATGAAAAAAATTAAGGAGCATTTATCACCTGTACATTGTAGTCACAGGCATATAAGGAGTAGAATCGACTAAAACATATAATGACTACAATCGACTCAAGGCCTATAATGAGTAGGCACATAATGAGTAGAATATACCATATTATGAGTTACAGGCATATAATGAGTAGAATCGACTCAACTAGCACACTATAGTTGCCAACATAACGAGAGACACTATCAAAAAATTTCATAATTATGCAATAATAAATGAAAAAATTAAGGAATATTTATCAACTGCACAGTGTTGTCGCAGACACATAATGAGTGGAACCGACTCAAGCATAGCATCGACCCGGTATATAGCACTGCCCATCGCAGACAAATTTTATTATTAGGAACCGCGTACAATCAAGAGAGTAAAAATTTAGTTAAATTATTATTTTTAAGACAACTGAATGGGATAGACACCAACGTACGATTGACATGGGCATAGAATCGAAAGCACAGTTTGACTGCCGTGTCGATTTTGTACCATATCAGGATAACGATGCTGCTTTTTAGATTCATTGTGTCTGTTCGCTGTGTAGAGACATTAGGTATCTTTTTTAAGCAGGAGTGAAGAAAAATAAACAACGCCTTCGCCGGGAATCGAACCGCGGACCTCTGGATACCGGCCCAGTGTGCAGAACCACTACACCACGAAGGCACGCCAAGAAGGTGGGAGATATACCTTACATACTCCCCCTCTTAAAGGGCGACTGGGGTTTTTAGTTATAAAAGCGTTAAAAAAGGCCCTTTTATGCGTAATGTAAAATCTGAAAGCTTTCCGATTTTTTTTCCTTGACTGTTTAGGAAAAGTTTGGATTTAAAATAAAAATTTAAAAATATTCACATGATACTTTCGCAAACATAATGAATTCTTTTTTTTTCCTTTTTCAGCATATTGTGTCTCTGCGAAAGGTTTAGGATGTTGTCCAGTTTCGAATGCAGTCTGCTGCCCTAGTGGATTAACATGCTGTCCTGAGGGAACCAGATGTTATGGAACTGACTATTGCGTCCGTTTTTCACCAAACAAATCGTATGAGCAGAACGAGTTTGAAGCAACACCTGTAAAAGCCACTGGTGTATAGAAAGAGAAACTCATGAGTAGAATCAAGACAATCAAGAAGTGTAATTTTTTTTCAAGAAAATAAAGATTTATTTAATAAATAAAAGTGACGCAAATGTATCATTGGTTTATTTATATAGGGTCATAATTTTCCAATTTTGATACATCATGTAATACATGAATATATTTATATTTAGCAGTGTTACGAAGATTGTTGATTTTACATAGAGTTGAAGAAAATGGTATCTCATTTGCAATACGCGTTCGAAAAGAGACACTGTCAAAGCCTAGGGGTATTAAGTTGAAATATTTGGATTATTAGAGAAATTATTTAGTTAATAAAAGGAGAATGATTTTCATAACTTTACTTCTTTAGGCAGAATGAGTTTCAAGTTTAAGTTAATATTTTTGTATTTGAATCCCTCAAAACAGAAGTATTACAATTGTTCATTAGCACCTATATACTTACATTGTACAGGCATCAGGTTAATCGGAAAAGCTGAAGAGATGAAAAATTAGCAGACGGCTTCGCCGGAAATAGAACCACGGTCCTCTGGAACACCGGCCCAGCGTGCAGAACCACTACACCACGAAGGCACGCTAGGAAAGTGGGAGAAATACCTTAAAACATATAAACTCACAAAGCATGAAAAGGATACCTAAAGCATGTAAAGTTTGAAAAAATTATGTTTTACACACCAAAACACCTCAAAATTATGACTTCGTTTTCGCTATCGGAAACATATAATACACATACACATAATTTGTAAAGAAAAACAAGAAGAAAATCTTTAAAGTTAATGTGTTTTAAAATGTATTTACAAAGGAGTTAAAAAGTAAAATCCTGCTTTACTGCCGCTTATATTTTAGTTTTGCATTTTACTTAACCATTCCAGTTTAATTAGTAGTTACAGATTCCAATTAAAACCTTCCACAATAGTACGCATTTGTTATTAATTATATATGTATCTATCTATTAATTATTAGAATTTAAATATTACCTTCTAGAAACAGTATTTCAGTTCTTGTAACTTAAGTAATGTAAGTTAAATTAATATGCAACTCAATTAATTCTGAAGTGTGAAGTATAAAAGTCAAATTGTACTGATAAATGGTAACCTTATAGCATTTGGCTCTTTTAGGTAGCATAAAATAAAACCAGAACTCTAAAAGACAAGTAGCGAATTATCACTATGCATTTTAAGTACCACAGCGACAGCGAAAGCGTGTAAGTGACCCTTTACTAATCCAAATAAAATTTAACAGACGGACCAACTCGTGCTTGCAAAAGACAATAGCTTTGCCTTTAAATCAAAGATAAAGTATGGACTAAAACTAATGACACTTAAGTAGTATAGTGCAATGGCTTCAGAGTATAACTAGTACACAAACTGTCTCTGACCGCAGTCGCAGTAAAAGAGCCTAATGGGAAGAGTAACTCAACACCGCAGAATACTGATCGCTAGAGAATCAAAGTTAGCAACGTGGCGTTTCAGTAGGCAGAATACGCTCTGATTTTACCATCCAAAACCTTCCTTTAAGTACTTCCATCTGTCAATAAGCAAATGTGTATCGGAATATTAACTAAAATGCAAGTATAAAATAGCCTTTAAAAGTATATGCTGAAGTAAGACCATCTAAGAATTCTAAAAATATGTAATACTGTTTAAAATCCATAAAACATCGTCATTTCGATTTCGAGCCATACTTTAATTACACATGGTGGTGATTCAGAAAAAAAACTTTCTTTTTTGTAAAATACTTCTTTCTTAAAGAAATATTAATAAAGAATATTTTCTTTATGATTCATATATACCATCTTACTTAATTTAAATTCATTATCCGAAATCCCGAAATCTTCAAAGTCCCGACGATTTCGGTCTCGGACCTCGGAGTTTGTACTGTAAACGTATATTTGTGAACTAGAGTCTCTTGCCGCTTTTTTATAATTATGAACTGGTAGTCTTAGAACAATGTTTTAAGCGAAGTACTCCTTTTGAGGAATCAATTGAGGTACCCATGTAAATTCTAATTGCTGCAGTATTGAAAATAATTCGTTATTTTGTCTCAAAATCTATCTAATAAACAAATTTATGCATAGTGACAATGAATTCTGTCTTAAGAATGATATAAATTGTTATTGCATCAAAATATATTTTTATAAATTCTGAGGTTGATTTATTTTTAATCTTCAACCAAATTTAATGGCTAACAATTTAAGTAATAAATGAAAATAGAAGGCAAGGAGGTTTTAGTACGTATGGAAATATGCACGAATAATACTGCAAAATGAATGGGTACCTATAGGTTTCTGTTTCCCCAATTCCGTTTGAAAGCGAATAAAGGATCTCCGTCCCTTCTTTCGGTATGGACCAAATAAATTTAGACGATTTTCAGTTATTATGTATCTCTCTTAACATTTGAGAGTAATATTAGAATAACACTTTTTTTCTGAATTTCAGGCTGTGGATTTAGTTTATGATAAAATATATATTTCGGGGTATTAATATATTATTAGAGAGCTTAACTACTCCTTTAGCAGAAATATTACACATTTCTAACTGCAGCGGTTAAGCAATAAAGAAATGTTATACAGAACAAGAAGGAAGAATTTGGGGGCAGCTTTTCTAATTCTGGAATCTTGCGATTACACTAGATTATATAGTGCGTAACAGGAAGTAGACATTCGTTAGGAATTTTTAAGAGAAGATAATGAGTATTCTCATTATGCATCTGCAAAATTGTTAGAAATGATGTCATTATTTTAGAAGGAATTGCGAGTAGCTTGGCTTTGAAGTGGAAAATGATCAGTTCTTCTCGAATTTTTGCATTGCTAAACAAGAGAGACTATTTTTTAGCTAACGGATTTTGGGACATTCTAAACTATATTGTTTACTATGTAGACGGAGGTTGCCAGATAATGAAAAACCTTGCTTTAAAGCGCTCAAGATTTCTACAGTGAATGGCAACAGTAATGGACTGTCCATCAATGGGCATATCGATGGAGTTCCTTGCAATAGGATCATTGACACAGGAACTAATGTTACCATCATTCGGGGAAATTTAGCTCAACAGTTTAAAGATAAACTTATTTGGACGCTATTCGGTCGAGACCTTCGTCTGCTTTGAGACCGCCTGTTTGGTCACCGTACGATTGCGCCTTCATCGCCTGACGAATACATCCAAGATGTCCAGGCCCGGTTTGAAGAGATGCACCGTTCCGCACGAAAGCGAGTCAACTTGGCGACGGAGAAAGTTAGGACCAGATACGACACGAGAGCTACTGGATACAGATTCAAGGAAGGAGACAAGGTGTGGTTCTGGAATCCGATTCGACGAAAAGGACTCTGCCGAAAATACAGTCACGTTGGAATGGTCCGTACACAGTCCTAAACAGGCTGAATGACGTCGTGGTTCTGATCCATAAGACTTCGAGCTCTAAATGTTTGAGCTAACGGTTTTTGGGACATTCTAAACTATATTGTTTACTATGTAGACTTCAAAATTAGCTTCGTGGATATAAGAATATTTTATTTTCAATATCGTTACTGTCATTCTCGTCTTCCTTTTTCCAGCCAGAATGCAAATTTTAGTTCCTGCCTATTCAAATGAAGTAGAAAGAGATAGTATTTAAAGGAAGGTTTCAGATTGTAGAATCAGAGCGTGTTCCGCCTCTGAAAGCTACGTTACTAGTTGAATCTCTTCAATAGCTGTCCGCCTTGGGCATTGTGTTATTCTTGCCGTTACAGCTTGTCACGTTTGGCTTAAGTTGAGGCAACTTGAGCGTTAGTTATTCTGTGTAGCCTTTGAGTAACTTAAAACTTAACTTAGTTATACCGAACTCATTACGTTTTGAGTTACACCATAAACTCTGGCAGATTTTGTAAGCTCAAGAAGTGCTTTCTGTTAAATTACTAGGATCGTTTACACGCTTCTTACGTTCTCTGTTTTCTTACTGGACATGATGATAATACGCTTAGGTTCAGCTCGAAATCTCGTTTTAGTTTATGCTTCCAAAGAGGATGAGACTCTACATATGTTAAGATTCTCACAGTGAATGCCTAGGTTCTAGCAATGATATTGGAAATTTTGCTCAGTTTGGCTTTAATAGGGAGAATTAATTCATTTATATGAAATATTTTTTACGGTTTTACGGTGTCATGTAAAAAAGTAAAAACTTTTCATTTTTTTTCCTCTTTTATAGCAGATTTACTGAGGACAGAGATTTCTTATCACTTTCACATTTGAAATATGCCATATGGTTCCCTTCTCTAGGGTTTTGATTTTGCATGGCATTCCAAATGAAGATTAACACTTCAAAAATGCTTAAACTTCAAAACGTTATCTGGTAGATTGAGAGAAATATTACAGATTTTCAGCAGTTATTCATGCATATAAAAGGAAGGCGATGTATAACTTCATATTCAGAAGATACTTTTGAAATCCTCACATTGAAGTTTATTAAGTAACCATGTAAGTAAATATATTTTAGAAATATTTAGGTGATTTTTATCGATCACCGATTTTAGTATACGATTCTTGTCGTGTTTATTAGCAATAACTAAAGTTTGAGCTCTTAAAAAATATTTATGTTATTTTTCCAGTTATTATAAAACCCTTCGTCATTAAAATACATTTCAGAAAAGCGTATCCCTCTCATAGGCGTATCATAACATTTCAGAGATTTAATGACATATGTTATAATTTATGCACCGCTAAAAGTATTTTTAAAAATGCAAATAATTTTATTTCTTTTATTATAACTGAAGCCAGTTTGTAAGTCTTCTAATAAGTACTAAGTTTATAAGTCCAGTAAATCATGTTTGGAGGCATTTTTAAACGATGCTCATAGAAGCGTTCGTTTAGCCTTTATTTTCGTAACATTTAGTCGTAGACATGCACTTCCAACTGCAAAAATATTTCAAATGACGCGCCTATTATTATTGTGGCCTATTTCAATAGCAAAATTGAATTTTGAAAAACTTCGAATTCTAACTTTTCATATGGTGCCTCATGCTTTGTAGTTATACAGAGTAAAATTTAAAATATTCATTATAAAGTTATGAAACACAAAAAGTTTGACTCGGCAAAAATTGACCAGAAGATCAATTTAAAATTATAGGATTTTTTCCAGCGTTATGCGTTTCCTTGAGGGGGTGGTTAAAAGAGAAATTAAAATAATTCGAGGTTATTCTTTTTCTTGAATGTTATTAAACGATATTCTTTTATGATTTACTAGTGTATAATATTCTTTAATTTTTAATTTAGTAATATTTGGTTTGCTGAAAGCGTTTCAGCAGAATTAGTTTATTAATTTTAATCCTTAAAATGCTTCATAAATATTTTTTTTGTTATTTTATGACTTTAGGATCATAACTTAATAGCCACACAAAAAATAATTCAATTGATTAAAAATTTCTTCCTGTTTAAATTTATGCAAATAATGCTCTTTATTATTTTGTGCCAGTACGAAGCCTATCATTGTATTCCAGAAGAGAGATTCTTTAAGATTCGTGAGTAATATATACCTTTTCCCCCAAACATTTATGCTGATAGATTATTTCACGATAGCCTACATAGAATCAAAGCTCATAAATGAATATACTAAATTTCGAAACTTTTTTCATAAATTCGGCATATTAATACATCGAATATTTCGACCTCAGTCCGGATTCACTATAGCCCTATTTCAAATGTTTCAAAACAAAATAAATTTTAATCAAGAAAAAAAAATTAAAAAAGCTATGTATAAATCTAATACATATCCTGAGTTGCGATTTGAGACGTTAATTTTGCCTATCGGCTCAGTAGAACGGAAGATATAAAATTGTCCCACATTTATTTTGTGTGTTTTCAGAGTTTACCTCTTTCACACACACACACACACACACAAAAACTGAAGGCTTTCAGATTTTATATTACACCCAAATGGGCGCCCAAATTATTATTTTGTGTGTTACCTTTAATTTTTAAATATCATGTTCTTCGCACTTTTAAACCATAAAATTCAATTCAACCGCAATATCACAAAATATTAAAAGAGCATATCTTTAGAATCTCGCAAGCTGGAGATGAAAATGCAGGCTCGTTTTCCGTACGGTAGTGTGCCATTGATCGTTTTGAAATCGTTGAGTTTCTTAATCAAAAACTCCTAAATGCTTTACAAAATATCAAATAAGATCTAAAACAAATTTGAAACTCCAAATTTGGGCTTCCAGATACCCATAATCAGGTGGAGACGTACGTTATTCAAAATTTGATGGCTCTAGGTACCGTTCTTTTATCACAATGCAAGAATCATACATGCATATGCAGATCCTGCATTATTTAATTTCTCTAAATAAAATACAAGTCTCTAATACTAAGTGGCAACAATTTAAAAAGGGATTCGCCGTTTATAGTGATTTAAGTGCCATTACGAAATTAATAGTCCTTCTGAGCAAATTACCTCTTTGGACTAATACTTTAGAAAATTATTTTTAATGTAAGAGTTATCGTTTTCCTCTTTTATACAGTCAGACCTCTTTTCTATTTATTTTATACAGCTTCACAATTATTCAATATGATAAATTTTCCTTTTTTTGGTGGAGTCGTCTGCTGTATATGTATGCTATGAAAATTTAGTTCCTTGCAGATACTTTGATATTAGGTGAGTGCTTGGCCAGGGGAAATTCAATGATTTTGCTGTCGCGAGAAGATTGAAGTTAAAAAATCACGGAAATATCGATTACGCAGTAGAAGATTGCGGGGAATAAGTTTCCATCATATTTTATATATCTTACCTATAGTTTATTTTACTTCAATCCTGCAGCTATAGCGGTCCTGGGTTTAAAAAATTTGTTTTCAATTTTTGTCTCTTATTAAGTTTTTTATTAAGTTTTCACATTGTTGAATATTTTGTTTGAGGATTCTCCTTCCTTTTTAATAGTTCTATGTCATAGATGCTTGAATTTGGGGATATTTCCAGATGTATGCAAAATTGGAAAATTAATCTTGATGCCAAAGGATAAAGGAGGATTTCGTTCAATTTGCCCACTGAAAACATTTGCAAAAATTTATGATAAACTTTTACTTAACTGACTGCAATGTATTTTAAATAAGAATAATATTATTTTTGAATAGCAATTTGGTTTTAGAAAGGGAAAGTCAACCGAATTGGCTCTTTATAGTGTCATATCTGGCATTAGAGAGAAAAGAAAGAGTAGGCATGTGGCTCTGGTTTCATTTGACGCCAGGGGTGCCTTCGATAGTGTAAGGTGATAATACTCCCTGATGCGAAAATTGAAGAATATTGGAATTGCTAAGAATATATCTGAAATTATAAAAAGTTAGTTTAAAAGGCGAAAGATGGTTTTTAAGGGTCCATCTGATAATCTGAGCTTGGTTTCTGACATTTACAAAGGATGCCGACAAGGCTCTTGCAGCGCTCCTCTGTTCTGGGGACTCATTGTTAATGATTGACTGCAAGAAGTCAATATTTCGAATTGTGAGATTACATGATATACCGACGATATATTGGTTATGGTGGATGAAGAGTCTCTTGAAAAAAATGGAGAAAGTATTTAAAAAAAAAAACTAGAACATGATTTGAAAGAATGGAGTGACAGAGAGAAAATATATTTTAATAATGAAAAACGTATGGACATTTTTTTTTTGAGGTGGGAGAAAGACTATATCCCCACAGATGAAATTTAAGGGTAATCGTATCAAATATGGTAAAAATATGAAATATCTAGGAATTATTATTGATAGCAAATTAAATTTTCCGAAACACTTTAAACACATACATAGAATCACAGATAACATTAAAAATTTTTATAAGAATAATTTTAGTGCTGATACTTTGAATAGAAAGAGTTCCACCCTGAGAGATATATTTAGAAATGTGGTCATCTCTAAAATACTATGCGGAGTAGGAGCTTCGGGCTACCGGGCAGAGGAGGTATTTAGGATTAGAATGAAATTGAACATCCTGCAGAAAGGTTGGATGCTTGCCATTAAAAGAGCCTTCAGAACCGTTTCGACTGAAGTTGCCTGCGTCCTTCCGGGAGATTCGCCTCTCTCGATTTTATACAACTTATACTACAAAATGTTTCTACTGGCTAATAAATTTATTATAGATACTGAAATTGGACAAAACGTACTCACGAGTAAGGCCTTTCAACAAAAGAATGAGGCTATTATTCACACAATGTCACAATTTGAATTATTTTATGATCTTGAGTTTCCTCCTGGTGGCGAAATAGACGCTTTTACAGATAGTTCTGGAATGGATAGGGGAGTGCGTAGCGCTGTGGTAATTTGTTTTCACAGAGTGGAGGCAGTCAGTGTGAGAATAAAACTTAAACCAATGAATTCGGTTTATCAAACAGAACTATACGCCTTGACAGAGGCTTTGAATTGGATTAATAAAAACTTAACAATTCCATGTTTTATAAGTACTTATAAGTATTTATAAAGTATTATAAGTATTTATAAGTATTATAAGTATTTATAAAACATAGGCACTTAGGCATGAGACCGATAATTTTGATATCCAAGATTCAAAAAATAAGATCATTGCCGAAATGGAATGGAATTTTTGCTGGGAGTCGTCTAATAAGAAAAAATCTGATGTGTACTCTACATGACTTCCTTGTACCGAACATTTAATTATAAGCATGAGAGTTTCAGTAAAAGGAGATTAATTTTTATGTTTTTATCATTTTCTATATTTTTCTTTTTCGCATTTTTTCCCGAGTTTGTTGTATCGATGAATTCTTTTGATATGTTTAGATACTGTGTTAAACCTCTTTTCAACGATATTATTGAGGAATTGCCTTGCTTTGATTCGAATTTAATTTTAACTTTATATGCTTTAACTTTATATATATCTATGTATATATATATACACACACACTTTTCCTCCTACCCTTCATTCTTAAGTTTTGTCAGTTAATGCTAGAAAAGAAAATGCGCTTTAATGGCAGCGTGCATTTTTGGAGGAGCTGCAAAATTTGCAGAAATTTACAAACAATGTAGGTAAAAAGAAATGGCGTCAAGTAAAGGGGAGTAAGGAAACATATCATATTATATTATGCAAATACTCTCATTGGTTTTGAAGTCATTAAAAACATAATAAAAAGTGGATAGAAACACGGTTCCAGTCATTTAGATTTTATGAACATAACTGAATGCATCACATGAGATCACTAGATAATAAAACATTTATCAACACTTATGAATAATGAAATTATGAAGAACAAAAAGGCAACTAAGACAAAAAGGACTGTTGAAGTGCCTGCACAAAAGTCAACGGCTGAACAACCATCAAAAGTTATTGGAATAGTTAAATATTTTCAAAGCGTATGTTAAACATATTAAACATAGTGTTAAAATTTACCGAATGATAGACAACGCAGTTCACTGCTAAAAAGAAATGCATAAAGGAAAAAAGAGACCTTGTGCAGTGAGACATTTTTATTGCAGTCTTCAGAGAATAAAAGATGAATTATGGAAAACGGGCTTTTTTAAAACATTACTAATAAAGGCGTTTGCATTTATTGAAGAATAGAGAGACTTGTTTTGGAACCAATAATAACTTTTGTTCATCTTTAGTTTCCCGATTTGTACGGTTTCAAATATTTCGGAGTATTAGCTTAATCCGTTACCCGGACTATTACTTAGGAAATATTTCTATATTTATTTTCAATTCCAAACAAATGTAAGAATTTCTTCTTTCCATTTGTCTAAGACCAATGAATAAGATCTAACTTTAAAATTATATAAGTTGCTTAATTTCTGTAGTAGAAAATCAAGTGTTTTGTATTTAAGTTTTCAGAATGTGCAAAATCTTTTACTAAATATAACTATAGAAACCGTATAGGAATTAAATTCCGTAATTTTTATAAAACTAGTTTTTAAGTTCATGTTATCACATTTTTACTTCCTTGTACGAAGTAAAGGAAGTATTGTAATCACAAAATTTTTTACTATCATATTTCAACGAAAATATCCATTTTGACCACTAAGAATACAAATTAACGATGTTTTTGCTTGACATCTGTACATAAGGACAGAATAAAGGACTCATTTTTTAAAATCGAATTCTAGAACGGATTTAAAATTGATTTAGAAGAGACTTTTTCGGAGCGTCTGTACGTACGCACGTATGTATGTATCTCGCATAACTCATAAACGATTATTCTCAGAACGTTGAAATTTTGTAGATAGGACTGCTATAACATGTAGTTGTGCACCTTCTACTTTAGTTGCAATCGGCCGCACAAAGAGTATATATATATATGTACTCTGTTATTCCGCTCAGTGAGCTCAGCTTTTTCTATCCTTATATGTTGGTAAATTATGCATTTTGCAGGGTTACTCCCTTTTATCTAATATCTAAGCATGGAGGAACTTAGTGAACTATTATTACTCATAATAAAGGTGTGCAAACGGTCTCTTTCTCAGGCCTCCCCTTGCCACTTGTACAACAAAGCCTCCACTTGGGATTAAACTCAATGTGAGAAATGAGAACTTAAGCTAAAGAGATTTAGCCGAAGCTAACACAGTTTCTAACTAGTTGGACTCTAATAACTGTCGAAGCTATCAAGAGCAGGTAATGCGGCCGAGCGTAGTAACAGATTACATAGACGTAGCCAAAAGGCAAACCCGCGGTAGTCAGAAACTCTGAGGATCTCTCTTGAAGTCAGTGGAACTTCGACTTAAATACTACCTACTACTCATTTGTATTTAACGCTACTCTAAAAACGCATTCTGGTAAGGAATTGCAGGCTGAAATTAGAAGAGATAGTAAAGTGTAAAAATCTTAAAATAACGGTTATAAACTTCAGTAAACCTAACATCTTTTTGCGTTAAAAATTGTTTAAATTGTTTAAAATTAATTATGTTATTCTTATATTCCCGTTAAGGTTTTTATGCTTTTAGTTAATCTGCATGCAGTAATTGTAGAATTAAAAGCAATTAAATGTTGTTTAAGGACAATAAACATAATCTTTTTACCACAGCAGCCATATTTGTTTACATTTGAAACTTAGCCCAATAAAGAATTAAGTCTTTCTGCAACTTTAGCGACTTTTTGTCGATTGGGATCCAAAGGAAACGTTTAGTTTTGTGCACCAAAAATATGCCTTCTTGGCTGCTGGCCGAATTGCATGTATTTGCATAGAAACTGGAATTTTGATTGCAAAAATTGTCTCTTTAATTGTTTTAACTGTATTTAGTGTTTTATGTTTTTTATATCTTTCAATTTTTAATGAAAATAGTTTGCGTTTTTATGTATTTTTGCCTTGCT
The DNA here is from genome assembly GCF_044657685.1 of Stegodyphus dumicola. Classification (NCBI taxonomy): domain Eukaryota; kingdom Metazoa; phylum Arthropoda; class Arachnida; order Araneae; family Eresidae; genus Stegodyphus; species Stegodyphus dumicola. The sequence goes on from NC_140773.1 coordinate 196,075,582, forward strand.
GCGAAGTGAGAACTGAATTAATTTGAGAAATATGTCTCTAATGAAATTCGAGGAAATAAGTTTAAATGAAATGCAGGGAAAAATGCTTATAATTTAATATTCCGTACAAGGAAGTAAAGTGGTGTCCACATCCGATTTTTATTAAATGCGATAACATTAGTGTTTTCCTTATTTAAAACATTTTTATAACTGGAAGTATAAGTATATGGCTAACGGTTGAGAAAGTATAGGCTGCATAAGGACTTTTATGGAAACGTTGATCATGTGTCAAAAATATTCCAAAATGTTTCGAGGTAGGTAAGAATGACTGAAGTTTGGAGCATACACTTTTTGCAGGCAGCATGGTTATAACTGTCTGTCCTTTCATAGGAGGTAACAGTGTCTGACTCTTATGTGCCTCCCCAATAAAATGGCCATCATTTAAAATTTGAAGTATCAGACCAATTTATACTTTTTTCGATTTCGTATTTTAGGATTTTTCGATAACCATATGTAACGAATGTCATTAGTATCGTATAAACTGAATTCAAAATTTTTGTATTTTTTTCATACCTTCTTGTTTTAAATGGATTTTTGCTTTTTATTACTTAACAGATGATTTTTCGCAATTCTTAAGCAAAATCTGATCTTCAGGTTTCCTTACAAAAGTTATATCTTCTAATTTCTTATTTATGAACTTCATTTCTTACTTTCTAATAATAAGGTTTAATTCTTGCTAAAAGTGTCATTTCAAAATTGCAAGTATTTAATTAATCTTATTTTAACGGCTAACGGTTGAGAAAATATTAGGCTGCATAAGGGCTTTTATGGACACGTTGATCATGTGTCAAACATATGCCAAAATGCTTACAGGTAGATACTAGAATGACTGAAGTTTCGAGCATATATTTTTTGCAGGCACAGAAAGTATTTTACATGTCGAGTAAATATAAAATATGTTCCTTGTGAACTGCTAAATCATTTCTAATATAATATATAAATATTTCAGTGTCAGGACGATTTATACCTTTTGCTTTTTCGTATTTTAAGATTTTTTGGATAACCATGTGTAAGGACCGTCATATATTATATTATTATCCTGTAAGTTAAATTCAGAATTTCCGTATGTTTTTAAAGTATGTTTTTCGTATGTTTTCTCTTGTTCTAAATGTTTTTGCTTTATACTAATTTAAAGGAGGATTTTACAAAAATGTAATTTTAATTTTTCCTTCCAAAAATTGTAATTTTTTGTTTATGAACATCATTTCTTACTTTCTAATAATAAGGTTAAATTCTGGCGAAACATTTCATTTCAAAATTCCCAGTGTTTGATTAATCTTATTTTAAATATAATAAGATTGAAAATAACACGGATAGTTTTAAATTATAGCATAATTATTTAATCTTTTGTCTTTAATATGATTTCATTACTGTACTTGAAACTAAATGAATTATCTTAACTTCTCGTGATTTACTACTTAGGAAACTTGTGATTATCATCTCATTTCTTCTATGCGCTACCCTGGTATCAGCTCAAACCGAGCCTGGCAGTGAAATATGCTTTGGAAGTAAGACATTTCTACTTACCCTAGTCATGTGAAATATTTTCATGGTAATTTATACTTTTCATGTTAAATGTTATTAAGAATCCCTTTAAGTTCACTGAAGTTTGTTCTCATAAGTTAAGTTGGATTTCATCAATATATTCGTCTAATAATTTAACCGATACCAGTTCAGTTAGAATGATTATTTAAAAATTAATTGCTCAATAATACACGATTTGGCAGGATCGCAGTGATAAAGTCACTAAAAACTGTCGAGTTCGACTTGGGTTCAAATTCAGCAAACGGACTGTCTGCATAGGAGTTTTGGTAGTTTTTTTCCATGCGTAATGTGGATTCAAGCCAGTTTTCATAACATCGTGATCGAAGGCATCTCTCTTCATAGACAAATAACTCTCTCCAGCTTTGCCACAATTAACTAAACCAAACAAGTAAAAGGTATTTTAAAATCTTACAATTACTGATCCAAATTTAAAGAAAATGAAAAGTACGAGTATATTACATACATATATATATATAGGCAAATATAAAACCAAACATATTAAAATATAAATATACAGACAATAAATTGAAATGCAACTTATCTTACCTATTCGAAATAAGTTGCCCTCGGGTAATAACCTTATTACCAATGATTCAATGAGTTTTAAAACATGAATTTTTTAAGTATTGTAAAGGAAACAAAAGTATGTACTTCATGAAATGAAGTAAAAAGCTTTAGTACTTATTATAGCAGCTCCAGAGACTGAATCGCTAGTCTACCAAAATATGGCTGCATTTTTTTCTCGCTACGTAATCGTATATTAGCACCGTGCTCTCTCCGCGTTTTCTTATATTATTCAGCTTTGATGACGGTTTTGAATTCGTATTGCTTATTTAAAAATATATTAATTTTTTTGTGATTATGACCTTAACAATCTTTTATTTACCAAGTAATGAAGTGGATGCCATATCATATTTTCAAGGAAGGTCTTCTGACTGACAAACGAGTATGCGAAAATGGCCACAAATGACGAAATCATTTGGAGGTGCAATATTAAATATTGCAAAAAGAAGGGCCCCGTGTTTGAAATTGTTTCAGCGGTTCCAGAATATCATTGGTCACTGCTATTACATTTAAATAGAGGAATTGGCGTCAGGAAATAGTTTTACAAAAAGTTTATTACGTGTGAAAGTTCTGCAGTTGACTGGAACAATGCATGTGATAAAACAATAATAAGTGTTCTTAAAAATATTCTTAGGCAACGATATGTGAGTACTGTTGTTATTATTATATATTGTGTTGTTTATTTTTACATTTGCGCATCACTATCTTGACGCAAATCGCAAAATATGGTTGGCCAAATATGGCCGCAGTAACAAAGAAGAACCAAAGCTTTCAAATATTTAGTCACAACACAATAAATCGATATAGTGTTGTCAGGGCGTAGAATCGACATCGATTCAAAACGCAGCTTAATATCGACACCAGTAGGTCCTCACTATAAAAGAAATCTCTACTTATTTTGAAGAATTAAAGCACATTTGAAAACTCCCTAGCAAAGTGTCGTTAGAGTCATATTATCGACACTGCGTACAATCGACAGAAGCATATGACTTACATTGGCAGATGACCAACTCTATAAAAATTCAATAATGAGTTAAAGAGTTAAAGTAAATGTGGAAAATTACCTAGGCAGAATAATCATGGACACTGTGTAGAATCAACTCAAGCGTAGGATCGACATTGATCAACTCAATAAGATTTCAATAATGAGGAGAAGAATTACAACACATTTCAAAAATCCCTTCAGAAAATTCACAGGCGTATGACCAACATTTTGCAGAATCGACACAAACATAGGACTGATACTATGAAGAATCAATAATAAGTAAAAAAGTTAAAGCATATTTGAAAAAATAACCGTAGAGTAGTCACAGGCATATGAACGACTCTACGTAGAATCGACACAGACATAGAATCGACATCGGTATATAAACGACTTTGTCATAGCGTAAGCTTATAATTAGAAACCACAGTTATTATTTTTAATGCTGTCGCCGAGAACCGATTTGGACATAGCATAATCGAAACCGATTTTTTGAAATTCTGGGTAGCATTACCAAAAATGACAGCCACGTTTTGATTCATTGTGCCTCTTCGAGGTATCGTGTTTCTTCTAGCGCTAGATAAAACTTTTAATTGATAAAACTCATCATTTGCTTTCATTCTAATTTAAAAGTAGGCAGATTTTATATAAAAACAAAGCAGACTTATGTGATGTTTTTGTTTTCCAGGCATAATAGACACTATTTCCCTTTTCTAGGGTATTGCTCTTCAGGGAGTGAATGGAGATGTTGCCCTTATTTCAATGGCATGTGTTGCGCAGGTGGACTAACATGTTGTCCCTGGGGAAGTAGATGTCTTGGAACTAAGCTTTGTGTCCGTTATTCTCCAAACAAATCGAATGAGCTAAAAGATTTTGAAGCAACACCTCTAAAAAAAGTGGACTAGAAAGAGAAACACATGATTAGAATCAAGACAATTATGAATCGCAATTTTTCTTATAGAGAAAATAAAACTGGAGTAACGATTTGATGAATAAAAACTACATCAGCGCATTATTCATCTGTTTATATAAAGTAATAAATTGCCAATTTGTGATACATCTTGTATTCTTAAAAATTTTTATATATCAGCCGTGTTACACAGAATGTTGATTTTAGGTATTCTTCACATAAATGATATAAGATTTCGAAAATAAATTCGAAAAAATATTCCATTGAAAACTGAGGGTGTCAATTTTAAACTTCGAGAACATTACTGAAAGGAAAATTTTAAATAATTGATTACAGAAAGGAGAATCTTTTTTCAGTAATCTTAACTCTTTGTTCTAAAATTTAGTGTTTATGTTAATATTTTTGTATCTAAATCTCGTTAAACAGAAATACTATAATTCTCAGATGGTAGCATCTGTTCATTTAGATACGAATGAAATAAACATATGCAAGGATTGAAAAAAATCGTAGTTTAAGGATGAACGTCAATATTTCTATTAAAAAAAAAAAAAAAAAAAACTGAAAGGTTTTAGATTTTAAATTATGCCTAAAGGGGCTTTTTTTTAACATTTTGTTTGTTACATTTATTTATTAAATGTCATGTTCTTTACACTTAAACAATAAAATTAAGTTCAATAGCAATGTCGCAAAACAATTTTAAAATGAGCCTATCTCTAGAATTTCCGATACACAGTTCCGCTCGCTGGAGATAAAAAGGTTTCCCCCCCCCTTTCCCCGTAGAGTGTTGCTATTGCTCGCTTTGAAATCCTTGAGTTTGTTAATCAAAAATTCGTTAAAGTTTTACAAATTATGAAATAGATCATAAAACAAATTCCAAATTTCAGACTTGGTCTTCCACATGTCCATACTCGTAGGAGAATGACGTTATTCAAAATTCGATGGCTCTATGTACCGTTGTTTTAATGACAATGCGAGAAATAGACATGCAAATTTATGCAGATTTTTCATTATTTAATTTCTTCAAATATGATGGAAGACTCTAACATTTGGTGGCAACAGTTTGAAAACTGAAACGGACATTTATAGTGATTCAACGCAAAATAGCAAAACGAAAACAATAGTCCTTCCGAGCAAAGCCCCTTTGGACTTAAAAAAAAATTAATGTAGTAAATGCATTAAAAAAAGAAGTTATCACATTTATTCAAAACTGAGAATTTATTGCATGTAAGATACTTTAGGATTAATTTCAGAAAAAAAAAGGATTCGGTAGTTTTAAACAAGCATAATTTGGAGGATAAGAATTTTTTTCTGATTGGGATAAAAGGAAATCTAATTTATAAAGTACTATGAGGTAAAGAAAGGAAAATTATCTTCCAAACGGGATATTGGTTAGTGAATGTGGCTTTCCTCTCGAAGGGCCCGGGTTCAAATACGGGATTCCCGATGGATGCTTGTAAACGTATTGTGTGTGTGCGGAATGGAGACACTCTAAATATGCAGTGAGCCGAAAGTCCTGTCGTGAAGTTGTGGTACTAGAAAAGAGGTGGGACATTCTCGGACTGGTCTCCTTGAGGTGCTTTCTCTCAAAATTGGAAGCGGAACTGAGATTAAATCGAGCTGTCGCCTGTATGGTGGTCAACGCTCTTGCTAACGGCAGATGAATGCCACGTCGAATGTCTGCTTGACACGTTAAATGTTCTGTGTTTGTGCTGGACTTTGTTAAACAAATAACATTGGTAAAATAAAAAAACAACATAACAACAAGAAAAATTACAAAAAAAAAAAATTTGGAGCTACGTTATATTTATTTATTTTCAGGCACACTAGTAACCAGAAGAATGGATGAAATGCTAAACTGAAATCATTCAGCTTGACCTGATTATTATTTATAGCCCCAGTTAATCATTTTATGTGTACGGTAACTTACCTGTTAAGCTTATTTAGTTTTTAATTAGTGTAAATATTTGATAAGATGAAAGTTGAACTCCTTCCTCACATTCTCAAATTGCATTCATTAAAATATCCGAACTTAGCATCGTACAAAATTTTAGAACAAAAATCTACGAATAAAAGGGAGACCTATTTTCCAGTAAATTCAGTAATTTGTGTTTTGAAACGTGGTTAAATAATAAATGTAAAAAGCCTACAGATAACTTCCTCCAATTTCTTTCCTCATTTTAGACGGAAACATCCAATTTTTATAGTTGAGCTCGGCGTCACTGCTAATGAAATCCGAAAGCCGAACTCATACGAATAATTCTCGCAAACTTCTCTTCTATCATTGCCCTCACATCTCTCTCTGCTCATCCATATAAAAAAATTGAAATCAGATCATTCTTGCAAATGATTGAGCATGTTTTCTATTTCTGCAGAAGCGTGAAAACACCCGTTTCGGACTTCGTTTCTTTTCTTTTAATCAACCATTCCAAGTTTCATCCCAAATGATACGCTTCAACCGAGCTCACATCATAAAAACGCTTTAGTAATCTTGGCCTAAACTCCAATGAAAGGTCAAGAAACGTAAATTTTATTTATACTAATTATTATATTCTACACATTCATTTTTACTTCCTTGTACGAAGTAAAGGAAGTATTGCAATCACAAAAAATTCTAGGTATATTATTTCAACAAAAATATACATTTTGAGTGCTATCAAATGCAATTCAACGATGTTTTTCGTGACATACGTACGTAAGATCACTCCCTTTTTCTTTGGACTGAGCTTCATCAAACGTGCACATATGTCTATATTTATATGAGTGTACGTATAGGAGTGGGTATACAGAGTGGAGAAATATAAATATACAATTTTCTCTGTTACTCGGTTGCATTTTTAGCTTTAAAATTGATTGAATTGCCTCTATTCTTATGGTCTGGTTAAGGGTTTTATGTCTTTATTTATGTTTCCAGTTTTAAGCACAATCCCTGATCCAGTATAAGCATATTTATGAATCAGTCCAAGGAAATATATTGCTGTGTCTAAGAGATGTAAATATAGACATTATATAATTCTCTAATCTTGCGAATATTAATGATTCCAGAAGCTTGAATCGTGGATAGAATAAATGAATTATCAAAAATTTAAAAGTGACTCTAGGTTTAACGAGGCTGCCATTAGTGTACTTTTAAATTTCTTAGTAGCATAATGAATTAAATCAGCCGGTGCACCAACTTCAGAGTCTTTTTGTGCAGTCTGTCAGAAAGGTAACTATCAATTTTATGCACCAGAAATTTTGTCTTTGGTCCGTTGGCTAACTTGTTTCTCTTCCCGTAAAAAATTTAATTTTAATTGTATTTTTTTAAATATTGTTTTCAACTGTATTTGGTGTTTTAGATTTATCTATTTTAGCATTTTAATGCAGATGTTTTGAGTTTATTGAAGACGCCGCGAAGTGAAAACTGAACTAATAGGATGAGAAATACAGGGTGAATCTAAATTGTTTTTACAAATTAAGAGAAGTGATAGTACTCATCCAGATGATCAATAATCACCATAGAACACAGGGTCGCATTCGACTCTGAGAGGCAGAAAAGAGGAATATTAGAATTCCAACCTAAACTTGTACAGACATTAGGTTAATTGGAAAAGCCAGAGACATGAAAAATTAGCAATCTCCTTCGCCGGGAATCGAACCACGGTCCTCTTGAATACCGGCTGGTTCAGCGTGCAGAACCACTACATTACGAAAGCACGGTAGGAAGGCTGAAGAAATACCTTATAAACTTACTAAGTGTTTGGAGAGCGAATGAGCGACACGAAAAGTTGCGCAATCAGTTTAATGAAAAACTCACAGATACTGCACAAAACGGATAAAATCGAAAACTTGGCGTTCGATTGTTAATTCGAGCTCAGACTTTAATGGCAAACACTCAAATGCACATCTTTGGTTCACAAGGTCCCAACCTCGCAAAGGATTGCAACAAGTTAATTTTCTAATCAAGGCCTTAATATTATCAATTTAACTCCAACTTCTGCTGCATGCCGGGATTAGCATGAAAGGTTCATGCTGTGTTCCGGCTGTCAGAACTTCGAGTCGCATAGAAGGGCGCTTCAAGTAGAATGAGGGCAGCACAGTAATTCCAGGAGAAGAGGATAGAAGATGGCGAAAGGGAAGAAAATACTCGGTATACAGCGGAATATGTAGTTAGTTCATAATATTCAGTTGTAATATAATAATGTTGTAAGTTCAGGTTGGATTTCTAATATTCCTCTTTTCTGCCTCTCAGAATGGAATGCGACCCTATGTTTCATGGTAATTATTGCTCATCTGGATAAGTACTATCACATTTGGAAAAAACAATTTAGAATCACCCTGTATATCTCTAATGAAATACGAAGAAGTAAGTTTAAATGAAGTGCAGCAAAAAATGTGGATAATTTAACAAGCCGTACAAGGGAATAATGCAGTGTCCACATTTCATTTTTTAGTGTTAAACTGCGAAAACTTATATTCCTCAAAGTAAGATTAATAAAACAGAAAATTTACTTTTGTAATATATACATAATGTCCTTACTTACATTTCTTAGACCTAGCAATATATTTCTTTGGACTGATTTATAAATATGCTTATAGTGGATCAGGGATTGTGCTTGAGACTGGAAACATAATAAAAGGTATAAAAACCTTAACCAGAACATAAGAATAACACAATTAATTCACTTTTTAAAGAAAAAAATGTAACCGGGTAACAGAGTGAGTGCATATGTATGTATGCATATATATATCCCCTATCTGTATACCCACTCATATACATATACTCATTGGGCAGTCCCATGTTTTGATCATACGGCCGGCTTGTGCCGGCTAGGAGGATCGGAGCTGTGCTCTTATAATAATAACAATAATACATACACTCATACAAATATGTTGATATGTACGTTTGGCGCAGCCGACTCCAAAGGAAAAGGGAGATGCACAGCTACATGTTATAGCAGTCTCAAAAACAAATTTTCAACGTTTTACGGCTACTTGCTTTTCAGTTATGCGAGATACATACATTCGTACGAACGTACAAACAGGCGTTAGGAAAAAATGCTTTTTTAACTCATTTTAAATCAATTTTACAATTCAGAGTGAAAAACAATATTCCCTTATTCTGTCCGAACGTAGAGATGTCGCACAATAAAGCCTTCTAAATGGATTTTAGAGTAGCCAAAATGGACATTTTCATTGAAATACGAAATCTGAATTTTTTCACGATAACAGTACTTCCTTTACTTCGTACACAGAAGTAAAAAATCTGTACGATATATAGATGTACACCACATGACTTTCTTGTACGGAATATTCAATTGGAATATTCATTTAAACTTATTGAATTGAATTAAATCTGCTTCGTCGATAGCGCATAAACCACAATAGAATAAACGCACTCTTTAAAATTCACTATATTTGTTTACCATAGCGACACTCTGGCCCTATAGGTCACCCAACAGCGTTACATATCGTTCATTTTATAACTCAGAATGCACAAAAATAATTTCATCGTTGCTACATGTTGCAGTTGCTCTGGGAACGTAAGATAAGTCCCGAACCCCTTACTAGACAGGTTAGCTAGCTATTGCTACTATGTCTGAAAGAGTACGACAAAAACTTGCGAAGGTTTTTAAATAGCCATTTTATTTAACATTTTAACTTATAACATGAAAAACGTTACTCGTATTAAAGAGAACTACAACTCACGGCTATGTAAATTAAGCAGTAAGAGTCAAATAAATTTAAATGTTGATAAAGTAGTCTAAGAGTACATAGGCAAATAACTAAGTTGGAAGCTGGCTCAAATACTCTACTGGCTGTAAGTGGACAGTCTCCTCTCCTAGAGTTTACAGAAGCCGTGAGATTTTTGTTAGAGCTGGAGAAATTCTAACAGCCCAAGGCGAGTCGCATAAACCCTTCAAAATCCTGAACTTAGATAAACGAAGAGGTAACTTGCAGTTTTGTAAGGGTGTTACGGCCGAAAACATCGCGGATGGAAACGTCGCGGAGAAAATAACGCAAGGCGAAAACGTCGCGGTTTCGTTATCGAAAATAAAGCGGTTCAAAAACTTCGAAGTTTAAAAACATCGTCGTCGAAAATATCGTGGTAAAAATAAAGCACCTACAAATAATCGCATGACGATAACATCTCACACATGCGTTTTTCAGGCTTTAAAAGTTGTAAATTCATATTCGCATAAGGATTCGGAAGCACAACAAGTGTTAACGACAAATTAAGAATAAACGGGAACAAAACAAGATATAATTTTCACCAGAACAGTATCAGAGCAGCAAACGTGAAAGGAAGTAATTTGATAATTAACTATGATATTTTTATAGAGGTAACCTCATGCTGTTATTTATCATTTTTTTCCCCTAAACATTTTTAGGCTGTATTTTTCTTGAAAAATTATAAGTAAAAACTTTATAAAAATTATTAATTTATTAATGAAATTGTTAGCTAAGTATGTAAATTTAAAAGTGCTATAAGTTGCATTAATTTCCTTGTCATTTTAATTAAAAAATTTTTTTAAGTTTCCTTTTTACTTTTCAACAACAATTTATTAGTTTATTCAAAAATATGGAATATAAAAGTAAAAATACTCCTCTTTCCTTCTTGCGCTCCCAAATCATTATGCGAAAATGCATTTACAGCTTTTAAAACCGGAAAAGTGGATGTGTGCAATGTTTTCTAGGTACTTTTATTTTTGACCACGATATTTTCGACGCCGATGGTTTTAAACTGCGAAGTTTTTGAACCGCTTTATTTTCGATCACGATATCCACGAGGTTTTAGAACTCTGATGTTTTCTCTTTGCTTTATTTTCTCCCACGATGTTTTGTAGCAGGACGTTTTCGCCTTGCGTTGTTTTCTCCGCGACGTTTTCGACCGCGATGTTGCGAACACCGGTGCGGAATACGGAAGAAATAAGTCATAGTAAAGATCAAAATCATAACTACTTAATTAACATAAATCACGATATAAAGTTAATGAAATTTTGTAAAAGTTCTTCTATATTTTAATAAAGTATAGAATAAAAATATTCTGACATAATAAAAAACTTATTTTTTTTTTTTGTATTTCTAAATTTTAATTTTTGTTTCCTATTGTTATTTATGCATATGTTGTTAGTACAACTGAGATACTATAATTATACCTGAAACAAAATGAACTAAAATACATAAAAACTATAGAAACAAACACAACTAGAAAAATGAAATTAACGAAAATACTTTGGTAGAGGAGAGGGATTGATATTCAGAACAAAAACCTTCATTTCGGTTTTTTTTCCCTTAAAACTATTAATAAATACAATTTATCGAATTTAGTGCAGTTGATTCAAATTAAACACATTTTAGCATTTCGAAAATATTCCTTCTACAAACACGGCTTATTTAAACATGTACAATGATAAAAATATCTACGCACCTGAAAACAAATTATATTTCTTATAATTTGTTGATCTATCGTTAGAGATAACTCTATTATTTTAGGCTAAATTTTGGACCAACATCGACGTTTTATGTTTAGCGAACAACTGCTAGGAAAATGTATAACAGTTTTCTAACTGTTTATATTATGATTAGAATAAAACAGTTATTTCTTTTCTTTCCTTTTTCCTTTTTTCGCCTTTCCTTACTCTGTCACTCACTGTCTATTTTTTTAATAAGAAAATATCTAATGTTAAGTAAAGTTCACGAATTTCCTGTGAGCAATAGTTAAAAGAAGAATTTAGAACTATGAAACCGGCAGAATAACTGTAAAATAGGCCCTTTAAGGCCATTGCTAACACTACCCATTTGCAATCGCAACGCAGGTAGTCATCAAGGCACAGCATTTCTTCTGACGCTGTTGCTCAAGTCATCCTCCCTTCGCCTGCATTTCATGAAGCGAAAGGTGTTAAACGGAAATGAAGTGTGGAACACAATGAGGCGGCTCCAAATCGTTTATTGCAGCTGTAGTTTTAAGGTAACTAGACAAATGAGGGCAAGAATAACATTGAAGCTCGTATTTTAAATTAACAGGCTACAGTTGCCAACATTTGAGCGACACTGTCAAAAATTTAATAATGATGCAATAATAAATGAAAAAATTAAGGAACATTAATCACCTGCACATTGTAGGTCTTGTAGTCACAGGAATATAATGAGTAGAACTAACTCTAGGCATATAATGAATAGAATCGACTCAAGGCATATAATAAGTAGGCACAAGCATATAATGAGTAGAATATGTCATATAATGAGTAGAATATGTCATATAATGAGTAGAATATGTCATATAATGAGTTACAGGCATGTAATGAATCTACTACACAGGCTTTAATGTCCAACGCACGAGCGGCACCATCAAAAAATTTCATAATGATGCCATAATAAATGAAAAAAATTAAGGCACATTTATCACCTGCGCATTATACACTGACCACCAATAAGTATTTGGACACCTATGCAAATGACGATATCTGTGGTCCTAAGGTACGTCCCGGACTCCGCAGGTATATATCGTGTAGGAAACAGCATCAGCTTTAGTAGCATGCAAGATGCCTCGCAGTTCGGAGCTCTCTGATTTCGAGAAAGGTATAATTATCGGGTATCACAAATGTGGCCGATCCTTAAGGGACATATCTAGCAATCTGAAGTACCCAAAATCGACAGTGGCCTATGTGATTAAGAAGTGGAAGGTGAGCGGTGATTGTCGGAATGTTCCTCGAGTCGGCAGACCAAAGAAACTGGGAGAAAGAGACCGACGAGTGCTGTCCAGAGAAAGTCGGAAGAACCGCACCCAACCGATGGCCCTCATCCGCGAGGAGTTTCAACAGGCATCCAAGAGTATTGTTTCAATGAATACCATACGTAAGGCAGCACATCTGCTTGGTTTTTATGGCCGTGCTGCTGCCCATAAGCCTTTGATCACAAAGTCCAACCGCGCTGTTCGGTTCATGTGGTGCAAAGCACATCGAAATTGGACCATAGATCAGTGGAAACGAGTTCTTTGGAGTGACGAATCAAGGTTCAGCCTTTACCGTTCGGATGGCAGGGTCTGGGTCTGGCGTCTACCTGGAGAACGTCTCCTGCCAGAATGCATTGTGCCAGCAGTCAAGTTCGGCGGAGGTGGAATTATGGTCTGGTGGTGTTTCTCCTGGTATGAGATGGGACCCTTGGTTCCCATTCATGGTAAGCTCAACTCCGATGCCTACTACCCTATTTTGGATGACAATGTGCTTCCTACGTTGTGGCAGTTTTACGGGTTGGACCCCTGTTACTTTCAGGACGACAATGCCAGTTGTCATGTTTCGACGTTAACCAAGGCTTGTTATGGTGCCAATGGATTTCATCGAATGGACTGGCCTGCCCAGAGCCCAGACCTGGACCCTATCGAGAACCTCTGGGACGAGTTGCATTGCCGAATTCAGGGGTGCACTACCCGTGCAAAATCGGTGAAGGAACTTCTATGTCTTCTCCAAGCCGAGTGGAAGAAAATACCACTAGCTGTCATACAAAGACTTGTGGAAAGTATACCCCGGAGGGTCCACGCTGTAATTACCTCTCGTGGAGGCTCTACCAACTATTGATTTTGAATAAAGTTAGTTTTTTTTTTCTATCACAGGTGTCCAAATACTTATTGGTAGTCAGTGTAGTCACAGGCATATAATGAGTACAATAAACTCAAGTTTAGCATCGACCCGGTATATAATTGACACTGCCGACCGCAGACAAAGTTTATTATAAGGAACAGCGCACAATCAAGAGGGTCATAATTTAATTAAATTATTATTTTTTAAGGTAACTGAGTGGGATAGACACCAACGTACGATCGATATGGGCATAGAATAGAAAGCACCTTTTGTGCTGCCGTGTCGATTTTGTACATATCAGGCTAAAGATGCCGCTTTTTAAATTTATTGCGTCTGTTTGCTGAATCACGTTTTTCTAGTGGAAGACAAATTAATTAAATGTAGTCTTATTAATTTTAACAAATTGTTAATGAGTTGAAAATATTATTAGCCCAAAAGGGCTATCGATTTGGTTTTGGCATTTTGCGTTGAAAACTTTTTATGTCGGTTCACTTTTCAAATTGTTGCCACTAACTATTACAGCTCATATTATATTTAAATAAATTAAATAATGAAGATTCTGAATAAATGTAACGGGTGGCCATAATTAAACTGACAGTGCTCACAGTGTTCTGTAGCGCGATCTATTTTCGAAAATGACGCCACATTTTGTAGGAAGATTAAACAAGACGGGGGGACGAAGGATTCCGCGAAAAAAAATAGTTCCAAAAGGCACCGCTAGGGGAATATTTGGCGCTGTGTAATAAAAAATAGAGTGTTAACAAATGCAAATCAATACGGAAATTACCTTTTATTTTGCATTCAAATGAGGTTCAATGTGGGTGCCGTTGTTGTGGACCACATATTGCATTCTGTGCACAGTATGCACAACAGCAGAAAGTAACATGTCTGCAGGAATCTCCAGTCCGTGATATGTTATCCTTCAACCAAGCTAGGTCCTGGACCACTCCTTGATAGACCTTGGACTTAAGGTAACCCCATAGCCAGAAGTCGCATAGGGTAAGATCAGGCGACCGAGGTGGCCATGCAGTTGCAAAGTAGCGGCTAATGACTCTTTCTGTTGTGAATTTCTGTCGTAGCATCTGTTGCACCGGTACAGCAACGTGTGGAGGGGCTCCATCTTGCATGAAAATGATTTTCCTCAGGCATTGTCTTTGCTGAAGTGCCGGAATTACAAAGCTGTTCAACATGTGGCGATATTTCTCTCCGGTAACAGAACAGGTTTCCGGTCCTGTTGGGCTAATGTTCTCATAGAAGAATGACCCTACGATAAATTTTATTCCGTATTAAATTGCATTCGTTAACACTCTATTTTCCATTATATGGCGCCAAATATTCTCCTAGCGGTGACTTTTGGAACTAATTTTTTTTTCGCGGAATCCTACGTCCCTCGTCTTGTTTAATCTTCTTACAAAATGTGGCGTCATTCTCGCAAATAGATACCGCTACATAACACTGTGAGCACTGTCAGTTTAATTATGGCCACCCGGTTGATATGTTCCTCACATTGTGATAAAACAACGGTACCTAGCCCCATCCAATTTTGAATAACGTAATCTTCCACCGGATATGGTCATCTGGAAGCCCAAATTTAGAATTTGTTTTATTATCTATTTTATATTTTTCAAAACGTACATGAATATTTTATTAACAAACACAAGGATTTCAAAACGTGCAATGGCAGCACTGTACGAGGGAAAAAAAACATTTTTATCTCCAGCAAGTGAGACTGTGTATCGAAAATTTTAAAGATATGTTCATTTTAAAATTATTTTGCGATATTGCTGTTGAAATGAATTTTATGGTTTAAGTGCGAAGAACATGATATTTAATAAATAAATGTAACAGCAAAACGTTAAAAAAACGCCACTTTGGGCGTAATGTAAAATCTGAAAGCTTTCAGATTTTATTTATTTATTTTATTGTTTAAGAAAAATTCGGATTTAGAATAAAAAGAATTTCACGTGATACTTCTGGAAACATAATGAATTCTGTTTTCCTTTTTCAGCACTCTGTGTCTCTGCGAAAGGTCTAACATGTTGCCCTCATTTCAGTGGAGTCTGTTGCCCAGGCGGAATAACATGCTGCCCTGGGGGAATGAGATGTTATGGAATTGGCTTTTGCATCCGTTTTTCTCCAGAGAAATCATATAAGCCGAAGAAATTTGAAGCAACACTTGTAAAAGACACTGGTGTATAGAAAGGGAAACTCATGATGAGAATCAAGACAATCAATAACTGCAGTTTTTTTCAAGAAAATAAAACGGACCCAATGATTTAATAAATAAAAATGACGCAAATGTGTAATTGGTTTTTTATATAGGGTAATAATTTGCCAATTTTGATACATCTTGTAATACGTGAATAATATTATATTCAGCAGTGTTACGAAGATTATTGGTTTTTCATGGAGTGGAAGAAAATGGCATCTCATTTAGAATACACATTAGAAAAGACACTCTGTCAAAGCCTAGCCTAAGGGTATTAAGTTGAAATATTTGGATTATTAGCGACATTATTTAGTTAATAAAAGGAGAACGCTTTTTATAATTTTACTTCTTTAGGCAGAATGAGTTTAAGTTAATATTTTTGTATTTAAATCCCTCGAAAAGGAAGTATTACAGTTGTTCAGTAGCACCTCTTTACTTACATATGAACTTATTAAGCATAAAAAGGATACCTAAAGCATGAAAAGATTGAAAAAGTTCTGTTTTACACACGAAAACAGACTAAGACTTTGTTTTCATTATAGAAAAAATATAATATATGTATATACATACAATTTGTAAAGAAAAACGAGAAGAAAATCTTTAAAATTAATGTGCTTTAAAATGTATTTACAAAGGAGTTAAAAAGTAAAATCCTGCTCTATTGCCGCTTATATTTTAGTTTTGCATTTTACTTAACCATTACAGTTTAATTAATTACCGATTCCAATTAATACTTTCCACAATAGTACACATTTATTATATATATATATACATTTGTCATTAAATATACATATATATATATATATATTAATTATTAGAATTTAAGTATTAACTTCTAGGAACAGTATTTCAGTTCCTGAAACTTAATTAAAGTAAGTTAAATTAATATGCAACTCAATTAATTCTGAAGTGTGAAGTATAAAAGTCAAATTGTACTGATAAATGGTAACCTTATAGCATGTGGCCTTCTTAGGAAGCATAAAATAAGACCAGAACTCTAAAAGACAACTAACGAATTATCACTATATAGTGTAAGTGCCACACAGACGGCGAAAGGTTGTAAAGGATCCTTTCTTAATCCATATAAAGTTTAACAGACGGCACCAACTCGTGCTTAAAGATTCTAATAGCTTTGCCTTTAAAGCAAAGGTAAGAGATGGAATAAAACTAATGACACTTAAGTATAGCCCAATGGCTTTACAGTATAATTAATACACAGGTTGGCTCTGACCGAAGTCGGAGTAGAAGAGCCTAACGGCAAGATAACTGAACACCGCAGAATAACGATCGCTAGAGAATCTAAGTTAGCAACGTGCGCTTCAAGCAGGCAGAACACGCCCTCTCCTTCTAAAACTTTCATTTAACCCTCTAAAACACAGGGTTGTGAAGTCGGAGTGATGGAGCGAGAATCGGAGTCGGACAGATTTTGGAGTAAAACGAGTTGGAGCTGGAGTCGCTAAAAAGAAAACAGGTCGATACCGACTCGGACTCCAGTTTTTGTCGGACAGTTTGAATTTGAAATGAAATTAAAATGCATGGAAAAAAATGACAACCTGAGTTATTATTTTTATTTATGAACTATATACATTAATAAATAGTTACTTTCTATGTTATTGACAGATTAATATATATAATAAATATAAGGGAGGAGGAGGGATATGATATTTGCCATTAGTGATTAAATTGATTCATTTAGTTACAAATCTCGCTGTTAAATTTAGGTAAGCAGTAATAGCAGCAAGAACTCCCAAAATTGATGCCATTCTTAGGAAGCGAGCAGGAAAAGGAGCAATTATTGATCAAGCAATGCGATAAGGAAGTACATATCTGCTGATAAAGAGGTTGTTAGAATTAAAACCTTTTTTTAGATAACCCTAATGTTTCACTAACAGAAGGACTGTGGAAGTATCTTGCAGAATTGGAAAGTCTTCTTTCTACACCGTAATATAGTCATAAAAAATCTACAATCTGAAGAATTAACAGGAATCGAGAATGGAAGAATGCGATGTTTGTGCTTTCTGAAAATGGAGGGTTTATTGCAGAAGAAATCATTTCTTCAATGAAGAAAAGAGAAACTAATTTGCTAGAAAATGAGATCTTGTTGGAT
The DNA here is from genome assembly GCF_044657685.1 of Stegodyphus dumicola. NCBI lineage: Eukaryota > Metazoa > Arthropoda > Arachnida > Araneae > Eresidae > Stegodyphus > Stegodyphus dumicola. Next base: position 196,093,495 of record NC_140773.1, read on the forward strand.
TCAATATATGTAGATCCCAAACACCGAATTTTGTTGGATGACGAACAAATTAAGAAGGCGAAGAAAGCCATCTATGAACTTTCAATAGGAATAAAATTATTTTGAGAACAATTGGTGTATTCAAACCAGGACAGTCAAACTGCAGACATTGAAACTGAGTCTTTATCATCCTCTTGCAGTGACGAATTAGATTTTGAGAAATATTTTTAGATAATATTGAAAAGGCTAAGGCAAAGCGAATGAAAATAAAGAACCAAGAGCCTTTTGATATAAAAATGAAAAAAATACAAACAAGATTTCTACACGGCCTTTGAAGAAATAGAGAAATATGATTGCGGTTGCAAGACACCTCTTTTAGAACTCATAAAAACCTAACCTGAAAAGTTAAAAGAAGTAGACTTAACAGTAAACAGCTCTTCCTCCTACTCAAGTTAATGTGGAAAGACTCTTCTCAGCTCTGAAGTTTATCAAATCGGATCTATGGTCCTCCAACAAAGAATATCTTATCGAAGCTATACTGTTTCTTAGAAATACCCAATGCCAGTTTTCCCATTTCATGATAAATGCTAGTTAATATAAATAATTTGCTATGCCATCAATATTTTTTCCTGTAGCATCTATTACTCCTTTTATATTAAAAAATAAGACGTAACCCATGAGTATATGTTTATATATATATATATATATATATATGAGGAAGTCAGAGTCTTTAAAATTCCAGGAGTCGGAGTCAGAATCGGAGTCGGTCATTTTCCCTATCGACTCCACAGTCCTGCTAAAACCTTCATTTAAGTACATTCTTCTTTCTACTTAATTTGAACGTCGTGCGAACTAGAAATTTACACTCTGGCAGGGAAATGGAAACGAGGCTATTTCGTGAGAACCGATCCTTGAATACAAACTAATAAATTACTTTTGCTCTATGTAACTAAAAGTAGTTTCATATTTAAATATGTTTTCAGTGATGACAGATTTCCCCGACGCTATAATAGGACGTATTCATAATAGTGTAAAAAAGGGGGAGAGAAAACGAAGAGAAAAGTAATGTAAGCAGTATAATAAAATATATATGCAAAAATTTCTACATAAAGGAATTAGATGTTTAATTAATTTGAAAAGTTAAAAATTATACGTACATAACTTACTTTTGATGAGATCATTCTTCTGATTAGAATTTATTTTTTTCTAGTGAGATTGAAACATATTCTACCTAAATAAATATAATCTTTTATTATGATTAAGAAAAAAAAAAAAAAAAAAAGATTCATTATTATCTGTTTGATTCCAGGCATGAAGTAAGCTAGCATAGATAGACATGACGATTTTATTAAGCGCATTTATTCAGTTAATATGTAAGGTAATTACTTGCACAGTTTATTTAGTATTCAAAAGTGTAATTGTTCCATACAGAAGTAACCATTCGATACAAAGACAATTAAGCTTCTTTCTCTCATTCTCCAATTTCGTTAATATCCTACAAACATTTAGAACAAATATCTAGGAAAAAGGCTTAAATTTTCAAATAAAAATAGTGGTTTATGTTTCGGAACGTAGTAGAACAATATTAATAAAAAACATAAAGAATTTCTTCGGAAAATGCTTATTGATCATCTCCTAGATTTTCATTAGACAAAAATATCCAATTTTTTTTTATTTGAAATCTACTACTATTTTCTTCCTTTCTTGAAAATACTGCTCATGAAATCTAGAAAGCACCTTCATACAGGTACAAGCACCAGAATTTCACCAGTGGTTGTGCAGGCAATAATTTCACCGGACAAACTGAGCAGCTCTGACCCAGTTTTTAATGGAAAATGACTCGGAAGACGATCCGAATATCTCGAATCCATCTGTCCCTAACACAAAATCACTCGAGATGATTTTCGGCTTGCCAATATTTTAAGTGTCCCCATGTCGCACAGACACTGTGCACTTACAGATATTTACGCTTCCTCCGGGATTGGAAACCGAGTTAAAGAATGCGGCAGTCAGTATCGTTACCTTAGGGCGACTGGTAAGTTAAATAGAAGGAAATAAAAAATTCTTCAATAGCTTCTCCCCCCCCCCAAAAAAAAAAAAAAAACTTCAAATAATTCTTTCGTCAGCCAAATTTATTTCTCGTATTATTTCGCCTCTCAATTTGGTTTCCTTAGCAACTTCTGAAAATTTCCTTCAGACCATTGTTGTTAACAATTCAATTTCATATCCGTTCCTGTTGGGAGGCGTGGAAAAGCCCTTTTTTGTCTCCATCCTCTTTTGTTTGGACCCACCATTACAAATTCCTCACCAAGCACTAAATTCAATAATGTTGAATCGAGCTCCAATAACAGGGCAGTCAGTGATAAAATTTTACTTATGCTATTAATTAAGTTACATATTGTTGCGTTTTTCTTTTCTGACACCAGTTGTAACGTTATTATCTTCCTTCATGTTCGTACGGGTTTCGTGTGGATTTGAAGTGATTAACGACGACACTTGATGAAGTATCAAAACACACTTCATTGGCCGGTATTAATCAGGAAAACTCCGAAATCTCGTTCACAGTCGTCGAACTGTTATAAACACGCTGGCACGATCAGCGACACAGCTTTCAGTTTATCAAGCTATCACGGTGGAGACAGCTTCACTGCAAAGCAGCAGAGTACAGCTCCCGACTCTGCTTGGTCGTTCTCGGAACCCCACGTACTTTCGAGACTCTCCACGCTATAACTCGCGATGCACTCGACGACACGCAGAGTACAGCTCCTGGCTCTTCGGTTCAGTCGTTCCCGGAGCTTAACACACTCTCTCGACGATATACTAACCGCGATACACTAATTTAACTTACTAAGAGACTGTTCGATGCACTCGACTACCAACTCGGCGCTAGACTTCGAGGCACTCGCTCAATGACTGACTATCAGCTCGCTAGACGAGGCACATACTACTGACTGCGGGCCAGCAGGGTTTATACAGCTTTCGGCTTGTGTTCGAGAACATTCTGGTCTAAACCGGTAAGAATTCGTTCCAGCGGGTTCTCCAACCGTCCATGGTATATCGCAATTTTGTCCCCAAATGGGCGATTTCTCGCTAAATGTGGCAACCATGCCCTCCTTTGCTATCTTATGGCAACCCTAAACCTGTCTTGCGGGAAAGCTATCCCAACGCGCCTGCGCATTTCCTAACAATATATCAATTTTTTTTAATATTAAATTGTGGAAAATTATTTTCCTCAATGTAATATTAGTAAAATAAAAAATAAAATTTTGTAATATAATTAATGAAATTGTCTAAAAATTACACTGTTACTGAGATTTATAAAGTGTAGACTAGAAAATTTCTGACACACTAAACGAGATTAATTTTGCACATGTTAAAGCTAAATTTTTGTTTCCTACTATTATTTATTCAAATCTTATTAACACAATTGATTCTAGCATTGCAAAAATATTAAGTTTCATTATTTATCTTAAGAGTTATACAACAGTAGGGCCTAAACTAAAATATATAATAACTAAGACTACATCACACCTGAAATAATAAAAGCAACGAAATTATTAATATAGGGGAGAAGGATACATTTCATAACAAAAATTTTATCTTTCATAAAACAATCAATAAACATAATTTAACTCATCGGATTCGCTTTTTCAAATTAATTAGACAAAGTGTGTGTGTGTGTGATTATGGTAAAGCCTCGAGGGCTATCTGCCTAAGAGGAGGGATGTCTTCGTGGAGGACTTTCTAAGGGAAACTGGCTCGTATACACGTTACACATGGGGAAAACCACGAAAACGTCCATGCAGCCAGCACGTTCGCGAGTTTCGAACATCGGACCGAACTACCAGTGTTCAGCGACTTTACCGCTCAGCCGCTGGTGGGCCTAATTAGATAAAGTGTAGCATTTTAAAAATATTTTTTCTGCAATCATTACTTATTTAAACATGTACAGGGTTACAAATGAACAAACGAGAACAAATTATGTGCAGTTCCGGAGATTTTCAAACCTTATTTGCTGTTTACAAACTACGTCATTTTTTTCTTTATGTTGGTTGGTGTCACTAAGAGTAATATCCTCCCCTCCCCGCCAGTTACAAGTTTTTCGCGAAAGTTTCTAGGCACCAAACTCTCATATTTCTTTCCTGCAGCTCTGCATTATCTCCGAATTTTGTCCTGGATTCGAAATTTTCCTGATTTTGTGATCTATATTCCCAAATTTATCATGTTAACGACTGGGTAACATGCGTGCTATCATTAACATCACAAAAGCATTTTGATCCATGACATCATAATGAAGTTGAAATCTCTACCAATCTATTATCGCAACTTTCCATTCAGCTCACTTATATCACCTCGCATTATATTTTGTAGAATAAAACCACATTGAAGTCACATTTCAAGATATGTCAGCTTAACATTCTGCACTGTCGTAAAGGCAAGAATTCCTAGCAGCTTATATTTTTATTTTTAATTCATTCGTAGCCTTCCTTGCAATATTTTGTGAAAAGCTTCTAAATTTTTTACTGGAACCAAACTTTAAGAAAGCACAGAACTTATTTCAAATAGTTTTAAAAAGATGAGAAAATACATCTCCAGAATCGCTGTTGGGGTTATCTTCTGTTATGAACAATGACGGAGAATTGAGGTAACTAAAGAAATCTCCTCCGTATCTTGTTGGCTCCTATACTAAGAAACCAAAAATATCATTTTTTAGAAATCGTTCAATTCAAAGAAATATGTATTATCAATATACTACGAAGACTTGAAATATTTGATGTGGACATTACAAGACTTCCTTGTATAGCCTATTATACTATACAAATTTTTTGCTGCATTTCATTCACAGTTATTTCCTCGAATTTCAGTAAAGATGTACTATTTGATATTTAACGGATTCAGCTGTCACTTTACGGCAAGGCAAAAATACATAAAAACTCAAAAAATCTTCATTAAAAATTGTAAAATACAGAAAAACGTAAAACACAAAAAACAGTTAAAAATAGTAAAAAAAAAAAAAAAAATCGCAACTGAAATTAGAAATTTTACGCAAAAACAATCATTTCGGCCAGTGCGCAGGAAGCTATATTTTTGGTCCCACTGGCAAAAAAGGCACAGAAGTTAACACACCAACTGACTTAATTCACTTCCTAAACAAAGCAATGTAAAAAGATGGCGGCCTCGTTAGACATAGCGACAATTAAACTTCTTGAAACTGTTGATTATTCTAAATCTATTGTACACAGATTAACTAGAAGCATAAAAACGTAAGCACAACGTAATTCAATAGCTCTTAAAGTAAAAAATGCGCAATTTACCTATATGTAAGAATAAAAAAAAAACTGAGCTCATCGAACTTTTGGGTAACAGAGTGAGAGTGTATATATATATCACCACTCCTACACATACACACATATAAATATATAGATATGTACGACTGCAAGGAAAAAGGGGGATGTACAAATACATGGCATAGCAGTCTCATATACAAAATCGCGACGTTGTACGGCTACTCATTTCTGAGTAATGAGAGATACATACATAATGTACGTACGTACGTAAAGACATCACGAAAGCATCTCTTCCGAATCGAACAAAAGAGTCTTTTGTTCTGTCCGTACATACAGATGTCACACAAAAACATCCTTTAGATAGATTTGAGAGCGGTAAAAATAGACATTTTCGTTAAAATACGATACCCAAAATTTTTCGCGATCACAAAACTTCATTTATATAGCACAAAGAAACAAAAAGTATAACCTATAGTTTCAGAAAATGGACAAATCTTGTGCCTCAAAAAAAGTCAAATTCCTCAAAGTTCGTCATAATTCTGTAAGAGAAGCTACAAAAGCATACTTACCCCCCCCCCAAAAAAAAAAATTGAAAGAACTTTCTTTCATTTTAAGGGATGTCAATCGTTTTCCCCATGCCCTTTTGATGAGACACCAAGTGTTCAGCTTGGAAAAACTGTGGTATTTCGCAATTTGTAACATTGTAAGGATCTTGAGTTTTACTAACGTTTATTTTATTTTAAATCTTTACTATCACTTCTTATTTTCTACTTCCGGCCAGAATTAAAAGCGTTAACTTATGTATGCAAAATTTGTCTGGCGAACGCCAAGTACTTAAGTTGTGGCTTTTTGCCAAGCGAGAGAGAGGAAGGAGTTAGTCGAAGCAGGCCGCTTGCCTTAGAAGTTTTACTCGGTTGCTGTTTGCCTTCCAGGCCAGAGGTTTAATCCTCGTGATAATTTTAAACGTATTGTAGTGTTAACAGTTCTCTGTACTACATACGGCTTCCTGTTAATATACGGCCAATCTTCCTTGTTTATTATTCCAAAGTTAAGTTAGAGTTTAGTTAAATATTTTTATATTCTTACGTTCAGACCCCAAGTAGTTGGTCTCTGTATTCCGAAGTACGGAAATTATTGTGAAGAGTGAAAAATAAAGGGTTTTGTATACCCTTCCTGTGTATCCTGTCTATTTCCCACATTTATTGAACATAGCTTTAGTGAGCTCCCTGTTCCGAGTCAGGGTCTTTGCATGTTCCCAAAGAAAGTAAGACGGAACATTGAACCTGATAACATTAATTCCCAGGGAAGTTTTTTATTCTAGCAAATGATTTCTGTATTCAGGATTAAAGAGTAAGCTACCACATTCTAGTGATTATCGTTTTTTCGTTTTTATTACTATCTGTAAACTAGTACCATAACTGAAGTTTAATTTCCTGCTGTTTGGTTTCACCAAAACTGCAATTTGTAGGATTTTGGCAATCCTCCGTTTATTGAAAGACAGATAAAATATGCTTAAGCAGTGTCAAAGCTAGCAATGTTTCATCGCGAATCTCGCCAAATATTGTGAGCTGAACAAATTTTAATCTGAAGATATTTTCCGTGCGATATTTTGACAAAGGATCTGACATGGACTTTCTGATTACAGTTTAACACTCAAGAGCTATCTTCCTAAAGAAAGGAATGGCTTCATGGGATAAATGTCGAAAATTCCATGTAGTCAGGTCATTCGCTGTGATTTGAGTCCGGGTCTTACTCCCACAGTTTAGCGATAGGCTGCTAATGGGCATTTTGACAAGAGAATTAAGCTGAATACGAGGTTTTATCAATTTCTAAGTAATGAAGAATCTGGAATAAAATTCTTTTAGAAAGATGAAATATATATTTTGAAATACTTTGTTCAACTAAATAAGATTATATTTTAAGCAGGGATGCATCTTGAATATATCATTAGAGCTATTGTTGAGGTTACATTTCGCGCCAGTATCAATGCTTGGCGTTTGCCAACGACTGCTACTTTTTTGCCAGAAACGTATGTGGCAGAATATTTTGGGTAAAATTTAAAATTATTTTTTTCTAAAATTTAAAAAAAATTCTTTTCATTCATCTATATATATAAAAGGCAAAGTCTGTCTGCCTGTGTGTATTTTGTGTGCGTCTTTCGTTCGTGCTGCGCGTAAGCTAATAGACCCAGGGTTACGAAATTTGGTACATTGGGTGCATCTAGACAATAGCCAGTGCATCTCGAAGAGAGATTTTCAAAATTTGAATGAGCTTTTTTTTTTTTTTTTATTATTATTTTATGCTTTTCGATGAAATCGCATCAAATCAATAATTCTCTCTCATTATATCAGCAACAATGGCGCGCAGGCATTGTTGCTGATATCAGCATTGTTGCCACTCGAAAAAAAGAGGGCAATAATTCTGGGCAGTTTATAAATTTAACGTTTCTCTTAGATACTGGGCGTTTGTCGAACGAAGGCAACGGGAAGTTGACTAACGTATTTATTAGGATAATTAATATTTGTATTAAGGGATATTGCTTTTTTCATTGTAATGTTTTTATATGTAATACAATTTTATTGAAATTTATGGTTTTTTTATAAAGTTGTTCTGCAGAATAAAATTCTGTACAATTTTTAAATTTAATTTTTGGCATTTTTCCGGTACATTTAGAAGACAGATAAAGGCTCTCTCTCTCTCCCCCCTTTTTTTTTCGGGTTTATTAAGATTATGGCAAAGTACACTAGGGCTATCTGCCTAAGGAGAGGGATGCTTTCTTGGAGGACTTTCTAAGGGGAACTGGCTCGTATACACGTTACGCATTAACACCAAGTTTGGGACTATTCATTGCCTGGCTGATTCAGAGAGCTGCTTTAAATGATAAACAGCCCCACTCGGACGACTGCGTCGGTGGGGCGCCAACCCACCGAAAAGCGCAGGGACTTCTCATGTTCATGGCCACAATCCATCACATTGAGGGCTGCGCTGGGAACCGTCCCCCCAACACAGCGCTTAATATCTACGTGAGAGCGTCCCCACAGCGAAGGCAGCAGACAGGACAGCACCAGTATGGTCCCTGGCAAGCCTGCGCCTGCCATAGGATGGACCTATGGTTCTAGTCCTGTGAAGTCTGATTATATACCCAAGAAACCGAAGCTGTCAGGACACAAGTCCAGCCAGTGTTCTGGAAGAAACCCGGGTCTCCTCCGATTTCTGGTCGGTTCCAGAAATTCCTACCAGTCGATACCAGGTAACTATGCGCAGCTGAGGCTCAGGTCTCAGTTGGCATAGGCTAATGACGCCGGACAACTCATTCCTTGGGACCGACTGGTACCCGCCACACGTTACACAAGTGGAAAATCACGAAAACGCCCATGCAGCCAGCCCGTTCGCGGGATTCGAAACTCGGATCGAACTACCAGTGTTCAGCGATTTTACAACTCGGTCGCTGGTGGGCCAGATGAAGGCTGGTAGTTAGCGGTTAGTAGTTAACAGTATTAATAGTATAATATTAGAGCTACACAAACCTTGTGACTGATTAGGAAGTAATTATTTTGTATAATTTAAAGGGATTTAAAATAGAATATTCTAAAGTTAAAAACTAACTACTGTCAACAGGTTTTTGGAAACTGTAAAAAATAACTTTATGTTTTCGCTTTATTTTCCTTTTGTCTAAAATAAATGTTTAAGAAATTTGTACGAAGAAAAGGCAAAAAGAAATTTATTAATTCGCATGATTTTTTTAATTCCTTTTTTTTTTTAAGTCTAAATCTAATGATTTTTCATGTAGACTACGAAATCTTCAAAATTCTTAAATCTACATAACCTCGAATTTTGGCAACTACTTTTAAACATAATAATTCCGCAGCTTTAGTATCTTTTTGCCGAGTGGGACCAAAAGGAAACTTTTAATTTTGTCCACCGAAAAATCTGCATTCTTGCTTGCTGGCCGAATTACTTGTTTCTGCGTAAAAGCTGTAATTGTAAGTTTTATAATTGTTTTAACTGTGTTTGGTGTTTTATATTTTTCTCCATCTTTCAATTTTTAATGAAAATATTTTGAGTTTTTATGTATTTTTGCCCTGCCGAGAAATGAGAACTGCATTAATTGAAAGAGAAATATACCTCTAATGGAATTAGAGGCAATAAGTTTAACCCTTTGCTGCATACAAATAATCTAGAGAAGTTAAACGAAAATGTTTGTATTTTTTATACTTAAAATAACCTTAGTAATAATAATAAAAAATTAATTTTATTCAAATTTCGTTTTAAATAATTTCTACAGTTTTGTTCACTACAGTGGACAGCATGCATATACGTACATGCATACAAATCTCTTCCCAACGAATTACGGTCATTGTATTTGAAATCATTTCCTGCCTTGTTCGCAGTGATCATTACCATCTTCTAAATGGTAAATCTACAACTGACATGTACATGCAGGTCCCCCAAAATACCTTCATTTCGTCGATTGTGATTGAATTCGTTTTGCCACGATTTTGTAACCTTCACCTATTGGATTCAAATGTCAAATGTTCTAGAAATTCCTTGCCAAACACAAACATTTCCAGTGGTGTTTTGGCTTGATAAGCAGTACATTTGAATTTCAATTCACTCTTTTCGATAGATCTACCCGTTCCACAATTTTCTCAAACTGACATTTAAAATAAAATGTCTAAAGTATGTAATTATGAATAAAAAATGGCAGTATAAGAAAATGTAAGCAATATTATATAATGTTTTCAATGAGAAATTGTACTAACTTGAAAACAGAAGTAGCAGCCATTTTCCAAATAGCAGTGCTTTACTTAGTGATGCTACACAGCCATCTATGATTGACAGTTGAAAGTTCTAATAATATAGAATGAATAAACACAGGAATGGAATCTGTTAAGGCATTTACAGAAGAATTAACAAATTTAAACTTTTGTCCGCTAGAGTGGACATGATGCAACAAAGAGTTAAATAAAATGCAGGAACAAATGGCGTACAATTTAAGATTAATAGGTGAAATACTCACGTTTTGGCAATGTCAAATTAAAAAAAAAAAAAAAAAAAAAAAAAAAAAAAAAAAATTCGACGAATAACGAAGTATAAATTTTAATGTGATCTCTTAATTACTATACTAATATTTGGAAAAGCTTTAGGCTTGTTATAAGAAATAACATTTTAAGAAGTTTGCTTCTTGTGCGTCAAAAATTGACCTGGATATTTAATTTCAAAATTTGCAGTGTTTGATGTCATTTACAACTTGGCTTGGGGGGGGGGAATCGGTTAACTAAGTTAGAATAATTTGAGTAAGAAAATTAAAACGAGGTGCAGCAAACATTTTGTATAATATAATAGAGTGTACAAGGAAGTCATGTGGTACCCATATTTTTTTTGTTTTTTCGTACAGTGTTGCCATTGCTCGCTTTGAAATCGTTAAGTTTCTGAATCGAAAGCTCATAAATGCTTTACAAAATATGAAATAGATAACAAAAACAATTCCAAACTTGGGCTTCCAGATGTCCAAATTAGGGTGGAGACGTACGTTATTCAAAATTGGATGGCTCTAGGTACCATTGTTTTATGACACTGCGAGAAACACATATATGTGGGAAATCATACCGTCCAATGCTGAATGAGAATTGCCCGTTATGACGTCATCAGTATACCATCACAGCCCAGCGCAGTAAGAATCATCCCAGACAGCGCTGAGACCTGGTCGAGAGTGGAGGGCAGACGTGAGCAGACGGCTCACACGTCTTCAAGAGTTTATGAACTTAGATTGTGCTTTCGATGTTATGCCTTTACATCATTATGTTAATCCTGCATACCGTTAACTTCATCTTTATTTACTTTTCTTTATATACTTTTATTTCTTTCTATTAAATAAACCATTTAAATATTACTTCGTGCTCTCATGCTGTGAATCAAGTCAAATTCTACAAAAAAATATGGCGACCAACCGTGCGGCCTCGAATTCCAAAATGTTCGAGTAGTAGAACTGTGCTTTGAACTGTGAACTGAGTGAACTGTTGTCACAAGTTATTCGATTTATTGGATTACTCGTATAAAGTGTGATTACCCAATTGACGACGATCATCTGTCGGGTGAGTACAAAACTTTCTTTCCAATATGAAGTTAGTAGAAATTCCAGAATTGGAAGCAGCTTTAAAGAACAGTAAAAGTTCTGAAATCAAAAGTTTGCATAAGTTTATTTTTAATACTGATGGAGATCGAAATAACCGGAAAAGATTACGTGAATTTTCTGGCTTTATATTTAAACCAGATTCTGAAGAATTTAATAAGAAAATAGATGCAGTGCAGAATAGTTTTACTTTGAATGAGTTAATTAAAATTTGCAATGTACTGTGCATAAATTCAGAAGGTTCAAAAACGGAAGTCGTAACCCGAATTGTCTCTTTCCTATGTGATTTATCTGTATTATTTGAAAATATTTTGCATGAAGAAAATAGTGATATTGAAGATGAAACTATTAATAAATTTTCTGAAGTAATGCTTGATGATAATCAAAGAGACAATCCTGGTTTTAACGAGTCTCAAGTAAATAACAGTATGCAGCTTCCAATTCAAGATCATTTTAAACCTCATCTTAGTTTTTCTGATATTGAAAGTATTGTTAATCCTTTTTCTGGTAATGCATATGAAAATGTTGATAAATGGATTGATGAATTTGAAGATGTTATAAATTCTTTGAAATTGAGTGATTTGCATAAATTAGTTTTTGCTAAAAGATCATTAAAAGGTAAAGCGAAACTATTTATTCAGAGTGAACCTAAAGTTAATGATTGGTGTAAGTTAAAAAAGCTTTTCAAATCTGAATATGGTAAAGCTTTTAATTCTGCTGAGTTGCATGAAATGTTATGTAAACGTAAATTAATGCCTAATGAATCTTTAGATGAGTATTTTTTTAAAATGAAAGAAATGTGTTCGCGAGGTAACATTGAAGATGCTTCATTAATTAAATATGTTATTGATGGTATTCCTGATTCTGTGGTTAGGAAAACTATACTATATGGTTGCGAAACAATAGCTGAATTTAAACAAAGGCTTAAAATTTATGATAAAATGAGATCGGACAATGATAAGTTTAAAAATCCGAAACCGAAAGTAGACACTCAAGTTAAAGATAGAAGTAAGCTTTCGTCATCAAACCGAAATCAATCTAACGTTAATAAGGTCAAATGTTTTAATTGCCAGGAATTTGGGCATTATTCTAAGCATTGTGTAAACAAATCGAAGGGTGTAAAATGTATAAAATGTAAGAAGTTCGGGCATTATTCAACGAACTGTCCAGAGCAGACCCCCGAGACACATCAAGCAGCTTTATTACAACGAATTTGTGACAAGGATAGAATTATGAAGACTGTAGAGATAAATAATCATTTAGTTGATAGTTTAGTTGACACTGGTTCAGATGTAACGATATGCAGCGTAGAGTTATACAAGCAGATTGGTTCTCCTAATTTAAATTGTAGTGATATCACATTAAACGGAATTGAATCAAAACAAACGTACCCTATCGGCTTTTTTATTTCTGATATTTCAATTGATAGTTTTTCACTGCGTACGAAAATTTATGTTGTTAAGTCATTATGTAATCAAATTGTATTAGGTTTGGATGTATTGAGTCAGTTTAACTTCTCTTTTACCGAGAATGGCCTTCAAATAATTTCTCATCGGAATAAAAGTAATGTAAACTTGATAACTGCTGAGTCATATCGAAATTCTAACGTTCGTTGCGTTATGGGAAATTTGAATATTGCTGTCTCATTGAAGAATGTTTATGATCCTTCGCGATCGCCTGGCGTCTCTGTTAATGTAAACAAAAGTCCCGAAAGCGGAAGTAGCTCGACGTTTAATTACCTTTCACATATGGTGAATGCTATTTCTGTCAACGAGATTGATTTATCGCATATTTCGAATGCAGAACATAAAGAAAGACTGTGTAATTTAATTAATTCGTACCAGCCTCGGAAAAATAGACAATCTGACTTCAAGATGCAAATAAATTTATGCGATGATATTCCTGTCTGTCAAAATAGAAGATACATGTCTTTCGCGGAACAAAAAATTGTTGACGATCAAATTAAGGAATGGTTAAAAGAGGGCATAATAAAGCCTAGCAATTCTAATTATTCGGCGCCTATTGTTTTGTGTAACAAGCGTGATAATTCGAAACGTTTATGCGTTGACTATCGGAAATTAAATAAGAAGATTATTAAAGACAAATTTCCACTGCCTTTAATTTCGGAAGTACTTGATCGCTTAGAACAGTCAAAAGTCTTCACGACACTAGATTTGAAAAATGGCTTTTTCCATGTAGACATAGACGAAAATTGCACCAAATATACCGCATTTGTAACACATAATGGTATTTACGAATTTCTTAAAGCTCCTTTTGGTTTATGTATTAGTCCAAATGTTTTTCAAAGGTACATTTATTCAGTATTTCGTGACTTGCTAAATGAAGGTGTACTAATTATTTATATGGATGATATAGTCATACCGGCTAATGATGAAGTTGAATGTTTAGACAAATTAGAAAGAGTACTCAAAACTGCTTCGGAGTATGGATTACAAATAAATTTCAAAAAGTGCCAATTCTTAAAACGTAAAATTGAATTTTTGGGACATGTAATTGAAAACGGAACTATTCGACCATCACCTTCCAAAACTGTTGCTGTTCGAAACTTTCCACAACCGCGTAACTGTAAACAACTACAAAGCTTTTTAGGACTAACGGGATATTTTCGTAAATTCATTCCTCAGTATGCTAAAATAGCTAAACCTCTTAGTGACTTACTTGGAAAAGGTATTGGTTTTAAGTTCGATTCCGAACAACAGGAAGCTTTTTGCAGATTAAAAGAAATTCTCTCTCAGGCACCTGTTCTACACATATTTAGGCAAGGATATCCATTAGAACTTCATACTGATGCTAGTAGTCAAGGCTTTGGTGCGGTATTACTCCAATTGTCTGATGATGGTAATTATCACCCAATCCAGTATATGAGTAAGAAGACTTCACCGCAGCAAGAGAAACTCTGTAGTTACGAATTAGAAGCCCTTGCAGTAATAGAAGCTCTGAAGAAATTTCGAAACTATTTGTCAGGGACTAAATTCAAAATTGTAACTGATTGTAGTGCTTTTCAGAAAACTTTAGATAAGAAAGATTTAACTCCTAAAATTGCGAGATGGGCAATGTTTATTGAAGAATTCGATTACGAAATTGTACATCGTTCAGGAAGCCAAATGAAACATGCTGATGCTTTAAGTAGAAATGCTCTAATTTTAACATCATACACATCCGATGTAACTGAGAAGATTCGGTTAGTACAACAACAGAACGAAGATGAACATGTGAAATTGATAAAGAATTTAGTTGAGAAGGGAGAAGAAAATGGATTCTTCGTGAGAAATGATATTTTGTACAAATTTGAAAATGGTAAAGATCTTCTAGTAGTGCCAGAATCCTTACAGAACGAAATCATACAGAAGGTACATAAAAAAGGTCACTTTGCTGTAGATAAAACTGTGAATGCTGTAGAGCAAGAATTCTATATTCCCAGACTGAAATGTAAAGTTGAAAAAGTAATTGCTAACTGTATAGAATGTATACTGTACAACAAGAAGCAAGGAAAAGCAGAAGGATTTCTTCATCCTGTACCAAAAGAAAACGTTCCTTTGAGTACGTATCATATCGACTTTATTAGACCTCTTCCATCAACGAACAAGAGATACCAACACATTCTAACTGTTGTCGACGCTTTTACGAAATTTACTTGGTTCTATCCAATGAAATCACCAACTACGCAAGAAGTTATTTCAAAATTGAAGCAACAACAGACTGTATTTGGGAATCCAGCGAGAATCATTTCAGATCGAGGTAGTGCCTTTACATCGAAAGAATTTTCAGCTTATTGTACTGAAGAAGGAATAGAACATGTCAAAATTACTACCGGTATTCCAAGAGGTAACGGACAAATTGAGCGAATTCATAGAATTTTGATTCCTGTTTTGTCAAAATTATCACATGAAGATTCAACGAAATGGTTTAAATATGTTTCAGATGTTCAGAGAATAATCAACAGTACAACTACGAGAAGTACAAAATATTCACCGTTTGAGCTTCTCATAGGCACGAAAATGAAGAATAAAGAAGATTTGAGAATTAGTGAGATATTGAATGAAGAATATCTAAAACAATTGATGCAAGAACGCGATGAGATGAGAGAAGATGCTAAAAACAACATTTTGAAGATACAAGAAGAGAATCGAAAACAATTCAACAAGAAACGTAAGAAACCGAAACTATACAAGATTGGCGACTTGGTAGCCATTCAGAGAACTCAATATGGGACTGGTTTGAAACTACGACCTAAGTTTCATGGACCGTATAAAATCATAGCTGTTCGATTAAATGATAGATATGAAGTCGAGAAAGTAGGATGCCATGAAGGACCAAATTTGACATCTACTGCGGCTGACCATATGAAGCCATGGTCAAATTGATTCCATGCTTGTATCAGCTCAAAACCTAAGGACCTGATACTCTCTTTTTTCTTTTTTCTTTTTTTTTTTTATTATCTTTGCAGGTACATGATGGTGATGTCTATTCAACAGACATCGAGGACGATGCCTCTTCAAGCTGGCCGAAGCTGTGGGAAATCATACCGTCCAATGCTGAATGAGAATTGCCCGTTATGACGTCATCAGTATACCATCACAGCCCAGCGCAGTAAGAATCATCCCAGACAGCGCTGAGACCTGGTCGAGAGTGGAGGGCAGACGTGAGCAGACGGCTCACACGTCTTCAAGAGTTTATGAACTTTAATTGTGCTTTCGATGTTATGCCTTTACATCATTATGTTAATCCTGCATACCGTTAACTTCATCTTTATATACTTTTATTTCTTTCTATTAAATAAACCATTTAAATATTACTTCGTGCTCTCATGCTGTGAATCAAGTCAAATTCTACATATATTTATGCAGATTCTTCATTATTTAATTTCTTTAAATATAACACAGGACGATAATATTTTGTGGCAACAATTTGAAAAGTAAAACGCCACAAAATGCCGAAACGAAATTAATAGCCCTTCTGGGCTAACGCCCTTTGGGCTAAAAAAGTACGCGAACATTTAACGCTGCATCTAGAATTATAAACCTACACTACTATGCTGATTTTAAAATTTTGTAATTTTCTGTTTAATTGTATATGGCGTAAGTCCGAAGAAAATAATGCTTGGTAATAAAGCTAAAAAGATTTTTAAAAATTGTTTAGTAGGAGTGAATGTAAAAGTAGACTGCGAGCTCAGCGAGAGCGTAAAAAACCTTAACAAACCTTTTTGAGCGACCATTAAAATCTGAAACCTTTAAGATTTTTTTTATTTATCTTTTTTATTTTATTGATTTTAAGCATCAGAATAATATCGATAACAAAATATCGTAGTTTTCTTTAAATATAATTTCCCCGATTTTGTGAAAATACACATATTTTTGTTTTGGAAGATAAATCATGGCATCTAATAATAACAGATGAGTACACTCGCTACAAGCTTGGTGTTTGAATTAAAGCAACTAAGAATAGCATTTCTTTCAACAATTAGTGTTATTTAATGCTGATAAGCGCTGTTAAGTCTAAGTTTACAATTGTCTCTTATTTAACTTAGATTCGCTCGTTAACTTAAATAAGGAGATCTTAGTATTCGCTTTGCTGTGAATTGAACTATTCTTGTGTACTCAGGTCTCAGGAAGAGTTTAGATTAAAATTAATAATAAAATGTGAGGTGTTTAGGAAATATATAGCCGAAATGTTTTTGTTTGTAAACTATAGAAACAACTGTTTTTTTTTCAATTAGATAAAAAAGCAGCCATATTTTGGTGTAGGTAGTGAATAAAATTCAATAGATTTCGAGAGTGATCAGATACAAGTACAGGGGTGATTGTGGTTTAGATATAGCTCGGATTTCCGGATGTGTTACTTTCTCAAATCCGGAATTTTTGTTCTGGAATTTATCAAGTGTAGTCTCTGTAATCCATAAATTTCTAAATTCTAAATTATTTTCAAATTTTATTTTAGAGCAAATATATTATTAAGAGATAACGTAAATTTAAAACTTTTGACCATACAAAGTTCAAAGAGAGGTCAAACTTCTTAATTAAGAAAGTAAGTGTCTTATACGAAGTTGTTTTTGCTGTTTGTCTCATGCGGAGAAAATTAATATTGGGTAATTTCGGGCTGAAATATTCAAATTGAAATAATATGAGTAAAAGAAATACCCGATATTGATTGAAATGATTAAATCTGTCTTAACTTGCTTCCAATGACAGTTATTAAGTTCATTTACTTGTATAGATGATATTTTGTTCGAATGAAGAACATCCTTGAGTAGTAATAGCATAGATGTTGCACTCACTGAAATATTATTTACTGTTATTGGACAAAACGTTGAGTCAAATAATCCCTCTGATGAGCATTGACAAAGGTTTCTAGAGATAATTTATTGCATAACTGGATAGTTAAAGTTCTTTATATTCTATAAACCCTTCTTTTCTTTCTAGCAGTTCCTTATCTCCAGCACTTAATATGCATGCATTCTGCAATTTCTAATATAAGAAAGGCTGGTTAAGCAGCGAAATGCCATTGTCTGCCTGAATATGTCTTGATGATCATATTGAATTTTCAGATATTAGCTAAGAAAAATATAAATGCAATAGTTTGCAGAAAGTAACCCACCTGTCCTTCAAACCAAAATGCGAATTTTAGCATTTTTTTTTTAATTATTGAGAAACTATGTAGATAGGCAGCGTTTCCATTTTCATGATGAGAAAACAAAAATTAAAAAGCTATTTCAGATCTGCGCATATGCTTATATCTTTGAAATTACAAATATTAAAAGTCAATCTAATCATTAGACAGGTGAAAGAGTGCATTAGCAAGTCAATGCGTGCAGGTGATGTGTGCTGTATTTTATTTTATTTCGCTAAGCTTGCAATATACATAATTTAAGTTTAAAATTGCTGTTGAAATTTATAGAAATTTGATGAGTGTAGCAGATGTGCCAACAGAATTTACTGTTAAGCAGCGTAAAAGAATACAGGATTCAGAAGCAGGCGGTACTTGTATGGTTGATATAATTGTTAATGGGCAGTCAAGATTTATTCTATCATTCGTATGTATTCATCCAACTGTTAATTCAGGAGATTTGAAGACGTTTATGTTTAGTGCACTGAAGCAGTATTCTGACACTACTTTCTTCATTGATGAAGTATTTAATATAGATACAGATGTTTTTGTTATTATGATGGGAGATTTCAATGTAGACGTCAAACGAAAGGAAAAGGCACTTGAATTTGTAAAACATTATTTTAATCTCAATATGGTGCCAAGTAACTAGCCAAGTACCACCTGTCAATACATTTATAGATTTAACATTTGCTGGGAACATAATTGCAGATATCTTAAATTATATATCTTATTTCTCATATCATTGACCAATTTGACCTAGGCTTATTTTGAATGAATAAATGTAATAAATGAAAAAATAAAATAAAATAAATGCGTGTGTAAAATCTTTTGTTTGTTTTATTTATTCTATAACATCCTCACACTTGTGTTAGTAATGCTACGCATTAAACTCTAGCGGCTTTTTAAACTAAAAGACAGACCCTACTGTCAATGGCACACTAATGATATAATTTTAAAATATGTGCTTGTGTATATGCGTTTCACATGAATATTCTGAATTATTGCAAATTATATAGATTTTTGCTGCACATTTTTTTCAGGATTTTTTTAATGAGGTCACAATCATCTCTGCACAAGTCCCCCTTCTTTAGGAACGAAAACGTTTTACAAATGAACTGCTTGAATGCGAAATGCATATGCTTAGTTAGCCTAAATGTTCCGCTCTAAGAAGCTACATTCAACTCCATAGGATCATCACGTAACAATACTCAGATGTGGTCCCACAGAGAGAAATCTGAGGCAAGTCAGTAAAGGGGATGAGACCAAATCTCTAACAAATACAACTATCAGACTCCAGTTCTGTCGGTTGTCTCAATAATTTCCATTCCAATATTTAACTTCTCCCAAGACGAATTTTTCTTCTTAAATATGTTGAGGAAATAAATAATAATCTTCGATTTTTGATATTTATTTCTCTTTGCTCGATAGATGGTGCTATATTCGTGCTCACTTTGCTACGTCCACTGCTTTCGGTATAAAAGCGCCTGCCGACCCTCCCATTTTGCATCTGGATCTCAACAACAACTTATCTTTAAGTTTTTTTTAGACAACTTCGTAGTTTTCAGTTTACTGATATTGAGGTAAGTTGTTCCTTACCTTCTTAAAGAATTTTCTTTTCTGCTGTCACAGACTGACGAAGTTTTTACAGAAATATATCTTCATTTTTTGCAGGTTTTCTATTTTGGGGTCCCTTGACGTTTGGAAACATTGAACAGATTTTTGAATTGTAGGATGTTCTTCGTAACTTTTTAGACAACAAGGGCTTAACATTTAGACTTTCTTTTTCTGTGGCGCACTTGAGGCTAATGGGGTTCTTTAAAATAACCAAATTTGTTCCTAGCACTTAAAACAAATCATTAGACATCTTCACGGCTTGAACTTACAAATGAGAACCTGCAGCGCAGAAAGCATTTAACTTCGTAAATTTTCTATTCTTCTTTGTTTCAAGCAACTTCCAAAAAGAACATGGAAGAACATGGAACATGGAACATTCTCTATTGTACCTTCTTTACTGTTCTCTTTGTACTGTAATTCTTCTACTGAAGGTGTTCTGTACCTAAAGTACTTTTTGAAAAAAATTCCCTCTAGTGTGCCTTCTTAACTTCGAAAAAAATGTGTCAGTTTGGAAACAGGTAATTTTAAAGTCTGAAATTCTTCCACAATATGCTTTTTCAAGATAACATCTCCGTAAATATCCGTAAATAACTGTTTTAATTTGGAGAACCAATGAAAATGCTGAACTCAGCACCATTCTTATTCAATATGGCAATATCTTGCGCGTGATGCTTCTGCCACGAAAAGAAAATTTTCCTAAATATTTTTTCGTCAGAATTTCTTCAAAGTTTTCGATCATGGTTTCCCGAAAAAATTTTAATGGACATTACCAAAATACCTCTGGCCTCGGACATAGCATCGATGTGATTTTGGATGATTTCTTTTCTTCCCGCAGGTCAATTTCCACAAGGTCCGTACAGCGTAGACCTTGCAATTTCCACATCTGCTACCGACCTTGCAATTTCCACATCTGCTATATTTGCAGTCGTTAGAAATAGAGGCAAATTTATTGTTGAAATCGGGATGCAAAATGAGAGGATCGATATCGGCTTTTATACCGAAAGCAATGGACGAAGCTAATGTAGCACCATATATCGAGAAAATAAGAAATGAAACATAAAAAATTCAATTATTTTTCCTCTTCAGTTTTCCGTTCAAGAAATGCTAACGACAGTTTAAGAATAAACGGGAACAAAACAAGGTATAATTTTCACCAAAACACTATCAGACTAACAAACGTGAAAGGAAGTAATTTCATAATTAATTAAGATATTATTATAGAGGTAACCTCCTGCACGTATTTATCTTCCTTTTTCTAAACATTTTAGGTTGTATTTTTGATGAAAAATTATAAGTAAAACTTTATGCAAAAAGATTAGTTTATTAATGGCATTGTTAGTTAACTTTAAAATTCTGTTAAGTACTATTATAATTTTCTACTCATTTTAATTTTTAAAGCTCTTAAGTTTCCTTCTTACTTTTGAAGCCACAATTTATTATTTGATTTAAATATATAAAATATAAAAGTAAAAATATCCCTCTTTCCTTTTCGCGCTTCCAAATCGTCATGCGAAAATGCCTTTACAGCTTTTGAAACCTGAAAAACGCATTTGTGCAATGTTATCGTCATGAGATATTTTGCAGGTACTTTATTTTTTACCATGATATTTTCGACGAGCATGTTTTTAAACTGTGAAGTTTTTGAACCGCTTTATTTTCGATGACGACATTTTGTACCATGATGTTTTAGAACTGCGATGTTTTCTCTTTGCTTTCTTTTCTCCCACGATGTTTTGTACAACGACGTTTTCAACTTGCGTTGTTTTCTCCGCGACGTTTTCGTCCGCAATGTCGCGGACTCCGATGGAGGAGTAAGGAATAATATATACGGAAGAAATAAGTCGTAGTAAAGATCAAAATCATAATAACTGGTTAATTATCATAAATCAAGTTATAAAGTTAATGACATTTTTCAAAAATTGTTTTATATTTTAACAAAGTTGTAGAGTCCACTAGAGTAACTCCTGTGTGGAAGCTTTAAGAGTAGTAACTGCATGGAAGAAGGGTGAAAGGTACTCTTTATTAAGGGGACTCATACACCTTAAAACCCATAAGATCTTCGAATATGTGACTGTTCCAAGAATTGAGATAACTTATTTATTTTCAAAGAAATGACTTCCAACTTTTTACAGCTGACTATCTAATATAGCTGCTTTCTGAAATAGTAATCAGAAAGTTTGTGTTGCTACAAATATTTTTATAATTTAATCCTCTTTTTGAGAAAATGTTTCGTCAAGTTTCCACCTTGCCTTCACAGTTTAAAACATTCTGTTGGATAATTTAATTCCATATTTAATATATAACTTTTATAACATTTGGAAACTACTGTTAACCTAAAATTCTAAGAATTTTATTTAAAATTTTTATTTTATCTGGAGTTGAGTTTATAAAATGTATTTCATTAAAAAATCTTTAATGTTTTCGTGCATAAATATTTTAACACTAAAATATTCATCAAATTTTTGGTTCAGTTAGAAAATAGTGCCCATATAAAGTAGAATTCCATCCAATTTCAAGTATGTACCATTAGCCATTTTTAAAATATCATGCGCGCAAGGTGGAAGCATGACGAAAACTTTTGTCACAAAGCGGATTAAATTACAAAAATATTTGTGGCAACATACGCTTTCTGGTTACTAGTTTCCAAAGCAGCTGTATTATGTAGTCAGCTGTAAAAAGTTGGAAGTAATTGCTTTTAAAATAAACAAAATATCCCAATTCTTGCAACGGTCACATATTCGAAGATCATAAGGGGTTTAAGGTGTATGAGCCCCTTAACTCTTTAAAATTTATAGTGCGTGAACACGACGCTAACAAACTACGCCTCTGCTTGGGCGGTAATTGAAGTCAAAAGAACTAATTAATCAGAGATTTGAAGATATGTACAAGTCGCTAAACTAAACCAAAATTGTTTCTTACCCTCCGGTCGAAAACTAGTGGCAGCAAATAAACGTAATTTAAGCCACGCGAACCAGCAATTACTCTGGGGAGCAGACTCTTAAGCAACAAAGGTGACGGCAATAGTCTAACTCTCCCTCTTTCCTACTGAACGTATGTTTTTAAACTCTATCTCCAAGGTGAAATTTGCATTCCTTCACGCGCGCTACCAAATTTAAATATTACGGCACTGACAATTAGGAGAATGAAGGATTATAAAAAATTAAATAAATTGGGTATTTAAAATAAATATATATCCCTACAAAGTAAAAAATAAAAATATTCCCACATAATAAATAAACTTAATTTTTTTAATATTTAAAAGTTTTAATTTTTGTTTCCTGTTGCTATTTATGCATATGTTGTTATTACAACTGATTTAGATACTATATTTATGTGTTTACGTTTGGCGACACCTGAAGGAAACTGAACTAAAATACATAAAAACTGAGATGGCATAGAAATAAAATAACTGAAAGAATGAAACTAACGAAAATGCTTTGCTAGAGGAGATATGGATTGCTATTGATAACAAAAAATTTCATTTCTGATTTTTTTCTCCTAAAACTATTAATAAACACAATTTATCGGATTTAGTGCAGTTAATTCAAATTAATTAAACACATTTTAGCATTTCGAAAATATTCCTTCTACGAACACTGCCTATTTCAACGTGTACAATGCTGAAAGTATCTACGCACCATTGTAAATTATTCTGTTGATTTATCATTAGAGATAGCACTATTACTTTACGCTAAATTTAGGGTCAACATGGACGTAGCGTTTGGTGAACGACTGCTAGGAAAATATCTAACAGATTCTTAACTCAGTACTGTGATTAAAATTAAAACAGTTAGTTATTTCTTTTCCTTCCTTTTTCTTGTTTTCGCCTTATCTTATTCTTTCACTCTCTCTCTCTTTTATTTTAATAAAAAAATTTCTAGTGTTAAGCTAAGTTCACGAATTTCCTTCGAGCAATAGTTAAGAAAAATTTAGAATTATAAAATCGGCATAATAACTGTAAAATAGGCCCTTCAAGGCCATTGCTAACCCTACTCATTTGCGATCGCAACGCATGTAGTCATCACCGCAGAGCATTTTTTTAAATCCACCTCATTTGAGGCTGTAGTTCAAGTCAGCCGTCCTTCACCTGCTTTTCATGAAGCGAAAGGCGTTAAACGGAAATGAAGTGGTGAAACACAATTAGGCGACTCAAATCGTTTGTTACAGCAGCAATTTTATGATAACGAGACAAATCGAAGTGCAAGAAACAAAATTGAAGCTCCTATTTTAAACTAACAGGCTATAGTTGGCAAAACACGAGCGACACTATCAAAAAATTTCATAATGATGCAAAAATAAAGGAAAAAAATTAAGGAACATTTATCACCTGCACATTGTTGTCACAGGCATATAAAGATTAGAATCGACTCAAGGTATATAATGAGAAGAAGCGACTAAAGCATATAATGACTACAATCGACTAAAGGCCTATAATGAGTAGGCACATAATGAGTAGAATATACCATATAATGAGTTACAGGCATATAATGAGTAGAATCGACTCAGCTAGCAGGTATAGTTGCGAACATACGAGAGACACTATAAAAAATTTCATAATGATGCAATGATAAATGAAAAAATTTAAGGAACATTTATCAGCTGCACATTGTTGTCGCAGACACATAATGAGTGGAACCGACTCAAGCATAGCATCGACCCGGTATATAGCACTGCCCATCGCAGACAAATTTTATTATTAGGAACCGCGTACAATCAAGAGAGTAAAAATTTAGTTAAATTATTATTTTTAAGACAACTGAATGGGATAAACACCAATGTACGATTGACATGGGCATAGAATCGAAAGCACATTTTGAGCTGCCGTGTCGATTTTGTACCATATCAGGATAAAGATGTTGCTTTTTATGGTCATTGTGTTTGTTCGCTGTGTAGAGACATTAGGTATCTTTTTTAAGCATGAGTGATGAAAAATAGACAAGGCCTTTGCCGGGAATTGAACCGCGGACCTCTGGATACCGGCCCAGTGTGCAGAACCACTATACCACTAAGCACGCCAAAAAGGTGGGAGATATACCTTATGTATTCCCCCTCTTAAAGGGCGACTGGGGTTTTTAGGGAACCCAATCGCCAAATCTGGGGGCGGAGAATCATCAGCCATCGTCTCGGAATACGATCCGAAGATCGCGAACCCATCTATCACTACCATAAAACCACTCGAGATGATTTTCGGCTTGTCAGTATTTTAAGTGATCCCATGTGGCATAGACACTATGCACTTACAAATATTCACGCCTTCTCCGGAATTCGAAACCCAGTTAAATGATGCGGCAGCCAGCATCGTTAGCCTATTAAGGCTATTGGTAAGTTGAACAGAAGCAAGTATAAAATTCTTCAGTAGCTTCCCTGATTGAATAGCTTACTTCCAAAAACTCAAACATCTTTTTCGTCAGCCAAATTTATTTCTCGCATTATTTTGCCTTTCAATTTTGTTTTCTTTGCAACTTCTGAAATTTTCCTGCAGACTATTCTTGTTAATAACTGAATTTCCTCTCCGTTTAAAATTATGTAAATAACCGTACGGATTGGCTGTATGCCAATACTGAAGACTGCCAGTGGTTATTCAATACTAAATATTACTAACATATAAGACTGCCTGAAATATCTAAGATCGTAAAGAAAAAATTTCGTTTTTAGAAAAAACGTACCTTGATCTTCTTTTTACAATAATATGCTTGGAAATGTTCAAATACGAACACTTGTGTAATTTAAAGATTTTTGCAATTGGAAGTATATCTGTACGATCAACATTGCGAAAACAAAGACTTTTGGAGACAGCGTACACAGTAACTTTTTAATATCGTCAAATGACAGTGCAAAATGTAAAGCATACTTGCCATCTATTATTTCAAAAGAGAAATTATCTACCTGTATAGTTGGCCTTTTTTAATACTCGTATATCAGTGGCTTCTCAGTATTGATCGGCTGACAAACGAAGGTAGAAGGTTGCCTTCTGTGGGAAACCATTTAGAAGTGGGGATCATTGGGTTTCTCATAGCTACATTGACCACTGTAATTAATATTAAATCCTGATATGCAAGTAAAAAAGGGCCTGATTAGTAAAGTAAACCTATTTAGGAAATCCAATTTGCATTAGATGATACTCATCGAAACATGTTGTGGATTCTGAGATCCATTATGTGCCTCGTTTTTTCCTACCGTTTTTTAACTGATAGTTCATACGTCACTTTTTACTTCCTTGTAGGAAGTAAAAAGGAAGTATTGTAATCACGAAAAGTTTCAGGCAGCATATTTCCACGAAAATATCCATTTTGATCGCTATCGAATGAAATTTAACCATGTATTTGCGTAACATCTGATATACGTAAGGACAGAAAAAAAGATTCTTTTCCTTCAAAAAAATTATAAAGCTGCTTTAAAATGAATTCTGAAGAGAATTTTTCGTGGCGTCTGTACGTACGTATGTATCTCGCATAACTCAAAAACGAGTAGCCTCAGAACGTTGAACTTTTGTATATAGGACTGCTGAACGCTGCTCAAGTGAACTGCCGCCCTTAACTATAGTCATGTTGATGTGCACCTCGTATTTTGGTTGCAATCGGCAGCACCAAACCTATATAAATATATTTATATATATATCCACTCTGTTACCCGACTCAGTGATCTCAGTTTCTTTACTCTTATATGTTTGTAAACTGTGCATTTTTCGCTTTAAAAATGATTGAATTATGTTGTTCTTATCGTCCGGTTAAGGTTTTTATGCCTTTAGTAAATCTGCGTGCAATATTTTAGAACTAAAGACAATTTAAAAGTTTTTTAAGTGGCGCTAAGCCTAATTATTTTTGCCATTCAGCCATATTTGTTTACATTTGAAACAGCAGAATAGAAGATTTGTTGCCAATCTAGAGAAAGTAAGCTTCTCAAGAACAAAGGTAACGGCTTCTTTTATTATTGCGAATTGGATCATGCTTAATACATTCTAGAATTTGTTAGAGGAAATAAGTGTTTAAGAATTATTTCATAATTTTCAATTACATATATTTTGAATATATGTATTTTTGTCTTGTCGCGAAGTGAGAACTGAATTAATTGAATGAGAAATACTGAATCGTCTGTGAAAACTGTTGCTTTTTTGTTTTGTTTGCTTAATTTCTTTTATACATCGTTCTAGATTTATTATAGTATTTGAATAGAACATGTAGCAACGATTAGCTAGTTCTTCAAACAATATAAATTTTGTGCATTCTGAGTTATAATATGAACGAAATATAACGCTGTTAAGTGAACGTAGCGCCAGAGTGTCGCTATGGTAAACAAATATAGCGAATTTTAAAGAGTGCATTTGTTCTATTGTGGTTATGCGATATCGACGAAGTAGATTTAATTAAATCCAATAAGTTTAAATGAAATGCATGAAAATATGCGTATAATTTAATATTCCGTACATGGAAGTCATGTGGTGTACACATCAGATTTTTTAAGTAAAAGACAGGCAATGGTGGGACGCTTTTAGGAACAAAGGAGACAGATCTGGTTGTTTGCTTAATGTATCAGAGCCTTCATTGCCCTAATTCTCATATAATCTATGCCCAGCATTTGAATGGCAGTTGTGCTTAGGGAAAAGGTAGTAAAAGTCACTGATTATTTTGAAAATTATTTCTAGGGTTTCGAAAATATGATTTTATGGAAACTTTTATAATGCCACCAAGTTCACGATAATATATCAGTATATGAATGCTAACAGCAAACTTTGGCGTCAAGTCTAGGTAAAGTTTATTAGATGATTTCGCTGGGTCTGCTTAGAAAAGCTTTACAATTCTAACATAAATCGATTGAAAAGTAAATGTTGTTCAAAATATCATGTGAACTAAAACTACGCAAAAATTACAAATGAGCACAAACTTAAACATTTTATAAAATGGTAAAAAGCGCATAACCAAAAGCATTGCTTTAAGTAAATAAATAACCAATTAAAATAAATGAATATTCATAAAAAGTACAGAAAAATTTAAAATGTAAGCAAATAGAAATATTTGCATTAATTACAACATTTTATATACATACTGATATAATGTTCGAAGAATCGAACCACTAGCATTTATTTTTCATTACAAAGTTTAGAATTGGAGAACATAATATACCAATAAAAGCATGAGTGCCTTAAAATAGGTTTTTCTCTTGAGTGAGATTTCTATTTATCGCTTTCAGACATCTGTGGTCTAGAGAATTGCACTATGTTCAACGATATACGTTGGTACATTGATTAACGTTATATTCCTGGTAGCTACGACCGCACATTTAGCCCATGAGTCGTTGAGGAAGTTATCATTTTCCTGTATGAGCAAAACCACAAAGACATATTTGGAGTGGCCATGTTACTCAGACTGATTTTCTTTCATTTGATCATCAGCAGGAAAAGATGAAAATTTTGCATTCCAAGCAGTCTAAGTACAGTTAACGTAATCCATCTGTCAATCAGCAAATGTGTATCGGAATTTTAACTAAAATGCAAGTATAAAATAGCCTTTAAAAGTATATGCTGAAGTAAGACCATCCAAGAAATCTAAAAATATGTAATATGGTTTAAAATCCATAAAACATCGTCATTTCGATTTCGAGCCATACTTTAATTACAGATGGTGGTGATTCAGAAAAAAAAAAACTTTCTTTTTTTGCAAAATACTTCTTTCTTAAAGAAATATTAATAAAGAATATTTTCTTTATGATTCATATATACCATGTTACTTAATTTAAATTCATTATCCGAAATCCCGAAATCTTCAAAGTCCCAACGATTTCGGTCTCGGACCTCGGAGTTTGTACTGTAAACGTATATTTGTGAACTAGAGTCTCTTGCCGCTTTTTTATAATTATGAACTGGTGGTCTTAGGACAATGTTTTAAGCGAAGTACTCCTTTTGAGGAATCAATTGAGGTACTCAAGCAAATTCTAATTGCTGCAGTAGTGAAAATAATTCGTTATTTTGTCTCAAAATCTATCTAATAAACAAATTTATGCACAGTGACAATGAATTCTGTCTTAAGAATGATATAAATTGTTATTGCATCAAAATATATCTTTATAAATTCTGAGGTTGATTTATTTTTTATCTTAAACCAAATTTAATGGCTAACAATTTAAGTAATAAATTAAAATAGAAGGTAAGGAGGTGTAGTACTTATGGAAATATGCACGAATAATACTGCAAAATGCATGGGTACCTATAGGTTACTGTTTCCCCAATTCCGCTTGAAAGCGAATAAAGGATCTCCGTCCCCTCTTCCGTATGGACCAAATAAAATTAGATGATTTTCAGTTATTATGTATCTCAATTAACATTTGAGAGTAATATTAGAATAACACTTTTTTTCTGAATTTCAGGCTGTGGATTTAATTAGATATTATATTGTTGTTATATCCGATAATCGGGTGTCCGATAATCCAGATGCCGATAATCGGGTGGAGACGTACATTATTCAAGATTTGATGGCTCTAGGTACCGTTGTTATAATATCTATTTGTAGATGATATAATATCTATTTCGGGGTATTAATATATTATTGGAGAGCTTAACTACTCCTTTAGCAGAAATATTACACATTTTTAACTACAGCGGTTAAGCAATAAAGAAATATTATACAGAACAAGAAGGAAGAATATGGCAGCTTTTCGAATTCTGGAATCTTGTGATTACACTGGATTATATACTGCGTAACAGGATGTAGACATTCGTTAGGAACTTTTAAGAGAAGATAGTCAGTATTCTCATTATGCATCTGCAAAACTATTAGAAATGATTTAATTAGTTTAGAAGCCATTGCGAGTAGCTTTGAAGTGAAAAATGATCAGTTCTTGAATTTTTGCATTGCTAAACAAGAGAGACTATTTTTAAGTTAACAGATTTTGGGACTGCTTACTATACTGCTTACTATGTAGACTTCAAAATTAGTTCTGTGGATATAAGAATATTTTATTTTCAATAGCTTTACTGTCATTCTCGTTTTCCGTTTTCCAGCCAGAATGCAAATTTTAGGTCCTGCATATTCAACTGAAGTAGAAAGAGATAGTATTTAAAGGAAGGTTTCAGATTGTAGAATTAGAGCGTGTTCCGCCTCTGAAAGCCACGTTACTATTTGAATCTCTTCAACAGCTGTCGGCCTGCGGCATTGTGTTGTTCTTTCCGTTACAGCTTGTCACGCTGGCTTAAGTTGAGCCAACTTGAGCAATCAGTTGCCATTGACTAACTTACGCCTTAACTTAGTTATACCGAACTCATTACGTTTTGAGTTACACCATAAACTCTGGCAGATTTTGTAAGCTCAAGAAGTGCTTTCTGTTAAATTACTAGGATCGTTTACACGCTTCTTACGTTCTCTGTTTTCTTACTGGACATGATGATAATACGCTTAGGTTCAGCTCGAAATCTCGTTTTAGTTTATGCTTCCAAAGAGGATGAGACTCTACATATGTTAAGATTCTCACAGTGAATGCCTAGGTTCTAGCAATGATATTGGAAATTTTGCTCAGTTTGGCTTTAATAGGGAGAATTAATTCATTTATATGAAATATTTTTTACGGTTTTACGGTGTCATGTAAAAAAGTAAAAACTTTTCATTTTTTTTCTCTTTTATAGCAGATTTACTGAGGACAGAGATTTCTTATCACTTTCACATTTGAAATATGCCATATGGTTCCCTTCTCTAGGGTTTTGATTTTGCATGGCATTCCAAATGAAGATTAACACTTCAAAAATGCTTAAACTTCAAAACGTTATCTGGTAGATTGAGAGAAATATTACAGATTTTCAGCAGTTATTCATGCATATAAAAGGAAGGCGATGTATAACTTCATATTCAGAAGATACTTTTGAAATCCTCACATTGAAGTTTATTAAGTAACCATGTAAGTAAATATATTTTAGAAATATTTAGGTGATTTTTATCGATCACCGATTTTAGTATACGATTCTTGTCGTGTTTATTAGCAATAACTAAAGTTTGAGCTCTTAAAAAATATTTATGTTATTTTTCCAGTTATTATAAAACCCTTCGTCATTAAAATACATTTCAGAAAAGCGTATCCCTCTCATAGGCGTATCATAACATTTCAGAGATTTAATGACATATGTTATAATTTATGCACCGCTAAAAGTATTTTTAAAAATGCAAATAATTTTATTTCTTTTATTATAACTGAAGCCAGTTTGTAAGTCTTCTAATAAGTACTAAGTTTATAAGTCCAGTAAATCATGTTTGGAGGCATTTTTAAACGATGCTCATAGAAGCGTTCGTTTAGCCTTTATTTTCGTAACATTTAGTCGTAGACATGCACTTCCAACTGCAAAAATATTTCAAATGACGCGCCTATTATTATTGTGGCCTATTTCAATAGCAAAATTGAATTTTGAAAAACTTCGAATTCTAACTTTTCATATGGTGCCTCATGCTTTGTAGTTATACAGAGTAAAATTTAAAATATTCATTATAAAGTTATGAAACACAAAAAGTTTGACTCGGCAAAAATTGACCAGAAGATCAATTTAAAATTATAGGATTTTTTCCAGCGTTATGCGTTTCCTTGAGGGGGTGGTTAAAAGAGAAATTAAAATAATTCGAGGTTATTCTTTTTCTTGAATGTTATTAAACGATATTCTTTTATGATTTACTAGTGTATAATATTCTTTAATTTTTAATTTAGTAATATTTGGTTTGCTGAAAGCGTTTCAGCAGAATTAGTTTATTAATTTTAATCCTTAAAATGCTTCATAAATATTTTTTTTGTTATTTTATGACTTTAGGATCATAACTTAATAGCCACACAAAAAATAATTCAATTGATTAAAAATTTCTTCCTGTTTAAATTTATGCAAATAATGCTCTTTATTATTTTGTGCCAGTACGAAGCCTATCATTGTATTCCAGAAGAGAGATTCTTTAAGATTCGTGAGTAATATATACCTTTTCCCCCAAACATTTATGCTGATAGATTATTTCACGATAGCCTACATAGAATCAAAGCTCATAAATGAATATACTAAATTTCGAAACTTTTTTCATAAATTCGGCATATTAATACATCGAATATTTCGACCTCAGTCCGGATTCACTATAGCCCTATTTCAAATGTTTCAAAACAAAATAAATTTTAATCAAGAAAAAAAAATTAAAAAAGCTATGTATAAATCTAATACATATCCTGAGTTGCGCTTTGAGACGTTAATTTTGCCTATCGGCTCAGTAGAACGGAAGATATAAAATTGTCCCACATTTATTTTGTGTGTTTTCAGAGTTTACCTCTTTCACACACACACACACACAAAAACTGAAGGCTTTCAGATTTTATATTACACCCAAATGGGCGCCCAAATTATTATTTTGTGTGTTACCTTTAATTTTTAAATATCATGTTCTTCGCACTTTTAAACCATAAAATTCAATTCAACCGCAATATCACAAAATATTAAAAGAGCATATCTTTAGAATCTCGCAAGCTGGAGATGAAAATGCAGGCTCGTTTTCCGTACGGTAGTGTGCCATTGATCGTTTTGAAATCGTTGAGTTTCTTAATCAAAAACTCCTAAATGCTTTACAAAATATCAAATAAGATCTAAAACAAATTTGAAACTCCAAATTTGGGCTTCCAGATACCCATAATCAGGTGGAGACGTACGTTATTCAAAATTTGATGGCTCTAGGTACCGTTCTTTTATCACAATGCAAGAATCATACATGCATATGCAGATCCTGCATTATTTAATTTCTCTAAATAAAATACAAGTCTCTAATACTAAGTGGCAACAATTTAAAAAGGGATTCGCCGTTTATAGTGATTTAAGTGCCATTACGAAATTAATAGTCCTTCTGAGCAAATTACCTCTTTGGACTAATACTTTAGAAAATTATTTTTAATGTAAGAGTTATCGTTTTCCTCTTTTATACAGTCAGACCTCTTTTCTATTTATTTTATACAGCTTCACAATTATTCAATATGATAAATTTTCCTTTTTTTGGTGGAGTCGTCTGCTGTATATGTATGCTATGAAAATTTAGTTCCTTGCAGATACTTTGATATTAGGTGAGTGCTTGGCCAGGGGAAATTCAATGATTTTGCTGTCGCGAGAAGATTGAAGTTAAAAAATCACGGAAATATCGATTACGCAGTAGAAGATTGCGGGGAATAAGTTTCCATCATATTTTATATATCTTACCTATAGTTTATTTTACTTCAATCCTGCAGCTATAGCGGTCCTGGGTTTAAAAAATTTGTTTTCAATTTTTGTCTCTTATTAAGTTTTTTATTAAGTTTTCACATTGTTGAATATTTTGTTTGAGGATTCTCCTTCCTTTTTAATAGTTCTATGTCATAGATGCTTGAATTTGGGGATATTTCCAGATGTATGCAAAATTGGAAAATTAATCTTGATGCCAAAGGATAAAGGAGGATTTCGTTCAATTTGCCCACTGAAAACATTTGCAAAAATTTATGATAAACTTTTACTTAACTGACTGCAATGTATTTTAAATAAGAATAATATTATTTTTGAATAGCAATTTGGTTTTAGAAAGGGAAAGTCAACCGAATTGGCTCTTTATAGTGTCATATCTGGCATTAGAGAGAAAAGAAAGAGTAGGCATGTGGCTCTGGTTTCATTTGACGCCAGGGGTGCCTTCGATAGTGCAAGGTGATAATGCTCCCTGATGCGAAAATTGAAGAATATTGGAATTGCTAAGAATATGTCTGAAATTATAAAAAGTTAGTTTAAAAGGCGAAAGATGGTTTTTAAGGGTCCATCTGATAATCTGAACCTTTACAAAGGTACTTACTTACAACTTTTCCGACATTTACAAAGGATGTCGAGAAGGCTCTTGCAGCGATATTCTGTTCTGGGCACTCATTTTTAATGATTTGCTGCAGAAAGTCAATATTTCGAATTGTGAGATTATCTGTTATGCCGACGATATATTGGTTATCGTGGATGAAGACTCTCTTGAAAAAAATGGAAAAAGTATTTAAAAAAAATATAAGATGATTCGAAACAATGGAGTGACAGAGAGAAAATATATTTTAATAATGAAAAACGTGTGGACATTTTTTTTTCTTCGGGGTGGGAGAAAGTCTATATATCCACAGTTGAAATTTAAGGGTAATTGTATCAAATTTGGTAAAAATATGAAATATCTAGGAATTATTATTGATAGCAAATTAAATTTTCCGAAACACTTTAAACACATACATAGAATCACAGATAACGTTAAAAATTTTTATAAGAATAATTTTAGTGCTGATACTTTGAATAGAAAGAGAGATATTTAGAAATGTGATCATCTCCAAAATATTATACGGAGTAGGAGTTTGGGGCTACCGGGCAGAGGAGGTACTCAGGATTAGAATCAAATTGAACATCCTGCAGAGAGGCTGGATGCTTGCCATTACAAGAGCTTTCAGAACCGTTTCGACTGAAGTTGCCTGCGTCCTTGCGGGAGTACCGCCTCTCTCGATTTTATACAAATTATACTACAAAGTGTTTCTACTAGCTAATAAATTTATTATAGATATTGAAACTGGACAAAACGTACTCACGAGTAAGACATTTCAACAAAAGAATGAGGCTGTTATTCACCCAATGTCACGATTTGGATTATTTTATGATCTTGATTTTCCTCCTGGTGGCGAAATTGACGCTTTTACAGATAGTTCTGGAATGGATGGGGGAGTGCGTAGCGCTGCGCTAATTTATTTTCACAGAGTGGAGGCAGTCAATGTAAGAATAAAACTTAAACCAATGAATTCGGTTTATCAAACAGAACTATACGCCTTGACAGAGGCTTTGAATTGGATTAATAAAAACTTAACAATTCCATGTTTTATGAGTATTTATACTGATGCACAATCTGCGCTACAGCCACTCGCCAACCAGATCATAAAAATCGACTGCCTAATAAAATAAAAGACTTGTTTAAAAAGGCTGAAAGGAAACATATTGTTAAATTACATTGGGGGAAAGCACACAATGGAATTGTCTGAAATGAAACTTCGAACGCCCTTGCTAAAATGGCGGCACTTAGTGATGAGACCGATAATTTTGATATCCCAGATTAAAAAAAATAAGACCTTTGCCGAAATGGAAAACTGGATTTATACAGAATGGAATTTTTGCTGGGAGTCGTCTAATAAGAAAAAATCTGATGTGTACACCACGTGACTTCCTTGTACCGAACATTTAATTATAAGCATGAGAGTTTCAGTAAAAGGAGATTAATTTTTATGTTTTTATCATTTTGTATATTTTTCCTTTTCGCATTTTTTTTCCGAGTTTGTTGTACCTATGAATTCTTTTGATATGTTCAGATACTGTGTTAAATCTCTTTTCCACGATATTATTGAGGAATTGCCTTGCTTTGATTCGAATTTAATTTTAACTTTAGATGCTTTAAGTTTATATATATATATATATATATATATATATACACTTTTCCTCCTATCCTACATTCTTCAGTTTTGACAGTTAATGCTAGAAAAGAAAATGCGCTTTAATAGCACCGTGCATTTTTGGAGGAGCTGCAAAATTTACAGAAATTTACAAACAATGTAGGTAAAAAGAAATGGCGTCAAGTAAAGGGCAGTAAGGAAACATATCATATTATACTATGCAAATACTCTCATTAGTTTTGAAGTCATTAAAAACATAATAAACAGTGGATAGAAACACGGTTCCAGTCATTTAGATTTTATGAACATAACTGATTGCATCACATGAGATCACTAGATAATAAAACATTTATCAACACTTGTGAATAATGAAATTATGAAGAACAAGAAGGCAACTAAGACAAAAAGGACTGTTGAAGTGCCTGCTCAAAAGTCAACGGCTGAACAACCATCAAAAGTTATTGGAATGGTTAAATTTTGTCAAAGCGTATGTTAAACATATTAAACATAGTGTTAAAATTTGACCGAATGATAGACAACGCAGTTCACTGCTAAAAAGAAATGCATAAAGGAAAAAAGAGATCTTGTGCAGTGAGATATTTTTATTGCAGTCTTCAGAGAATAAAAGATGAATTATGGAAAACGGGCTTTTTTAAAACATTACAAATAAAGGCGTTTGAATTTATTGAAGAATAGAGAGACTTGTTTTGGAACCAATAATAACTTTTGTGCATATTTAGTTTCCCGATTTGTACGGTTTCAAATATTTCGGAGTATTAGCTTAATCCGTTACCCGGACCATTACCTAGGAAATATTTCTATATTTATTTTTAATTCCGAACAAATTTAAGAATTTCTTCTTTCCATTTGTCTAAGACCAATGGATAAGATATATCTAACTTTAAAATTATATAAGTTGCTTAATTTCTATAGTAAAAAGTCAAGTGTTTTGTATTTAAGTTTTTAGAATGTGCAAAATCTTTTACTAACTATTACAATAGAAACCGTATAGGAATTAAGTTCCGTAATTTTTATAAAACTAGTTTTCAAGTTCTTGATATCACATTTTTACTTCCTTGTACGAAGTAAAGGAAGTATTGTAATCACAAAAATTTTTAGTATCATATTTTAACGAAAATATCCATTTTGACCACTAAGAATACAAATTAACGATGTTTTTGCTTGACATCTGTACATAAGGACAGAATAAAGGACTTTTTGTAGAATCGAATTCTAAAACGGTTAAAATTGAATAAGAAGAGACTTTTTCGGGGCGTCTGTACGTACGCACGTATGTATGTATCTCACATAACTCATAAACGATTAGCCTCAGAACGTTGAAATTTTGTAGATAGGACTGCTATAACATGTAGTTGTGCACCTTCTACTTTAGTTGCAATCGGCCGCACAAAGAGTATATATATATATGTACTCTGTTATTCCCTTCAGTGAGCTCAGCTTTTTCTATCCTTATATGTTGGTAAATTATGCATTTTGCAGGGTTACTCCCTTTTATCTGAAATCTAAGCATGGAGGAATTTAGTGAACTATTATTACTCATAATAAAGGTGGGAAAACGGTCTCTTTCTCAGGCCTTCCCTTGCCACTTGTACAACAAAGCATCCACTTGGGATTAAACTCAATGTGAGAAATGAGAACTTAAGCTAAAGAGATTTAGCCCAAGCTAACACAGTTTCTAACTAGTTGGGCTCTAATATCAAGAGCAGGTAATACGGCCGAGCGTAGTAAGAGCTTAGACAGATGTAGCCAAAAGAAAAACCCGCGGTAGTCAGAAACTCTGAGGCTCTCTCTCGAAGTCAGTGGAACTTCGACTTAAATACTACCTACTACTCATTTGTATTTAACGCTACTCTAAAAACTCATTCTGGTAAGGAATTGAAGGCTGAAATTAGAAGAGATAGTAAAGTGTAAAAAACTTAAAATAACTGTTTTAAACTTATAATAAACCTAACATCTTTTTGCGTTAAAAATTAATTCTTTAAATTGTTAAAAATTAATTATATTATTCTTATATTCTCGTTAAGGTTTTTATGCTTTTAGTTAATCTGCATGCAGTAACTGTAGAATTAAAAATAATTAAACGTTGTTTAAGCACACTAAACATAATCTTTTTACCACAACAGCCATATTTGTTTACATTTGAAACTTAGCACAACAAAGAATTAAGTCTTTCTGCAAATTTAGTGACTTTTTGTCGATTGGGATCCAAAGGAAACTTTTAGTTTTGTGCACCAAAAATATGCCTTCTTGGCTGCTGGCCGCATTGCATGTTTTTGCATAGAAGCTGGAATTTTGATTGCAAAAATTGTCTCTTTAATTGTTTTAACTGTATTTAGTGTTTTATGCTTTTATATCTTTCAATTTTTAATGAAAATAGTTTGAGTTTTTATGTATTTTTGCCTTGCTGCGAAGTGAGAACTGAATTAATTTGAGAAATATGTCTCTAATGAAATTCGAGGAAATAAGTTTAAATGAAATGCAGGGAAAAATGCTTATAATTTAATATTCCGTACAAGGAAGTCATGTGGTGTACACATCAGATTTTTATTAAATCCAATAACATTAGTATTTTTCTTATTTAAAACATTTTTATAACTGGAAGTATAAGTGTATGGCTAACGTTTGAGAAAGTATAGGCTTCATAAGGACTTTTATGGAAACGCTGATCATGTGTCAAAAATAAGCCAAAATGTTTCGAGGTAGGTAAGAATGACGGAAGTTTTGAGCATACACCTTTTGCAGGCAGCATGGTTGTAACTGTCTGTCCTTTCATATGAGGTAACAGTGTCCGACTCTTATGTGCCTTCCCAATAAAATGGCCACCATTTCCGGCCTTACGAGTGGCCTATGGGGGAAAAAGACAAAATACTGCCCGCTATTCCAAAAAAAAAAAAATGTTTGCAGGCAAATAAAATAGTTTACATATGAAATGAATAAGAAAAAAATATCCCTTGTGAGCTGCTAAATCATTTCTAATATTATTATAATAAAATTTGCAGTATCAGGACAATTTATACTTTTTTCGAATTCGTATTTTAGGATTTTTCGATAACCATATGTAACGAATGTCATTAGTATCGTATAAACTGAATTCAAAATTTTGTATTTTTTTCATACCTTCTTGTTTTAAATGTATTTTTGCTTTTTACTACTTAATAGATGATTTTTCGCAATTCTGAAGGAAAATCTGATCTTCAGGTGTCCTTCCAAAAGTTCTAATATATTCTAATTTCTTATTTATGAACTTCATTCTTTACTTTCTAATAATAAGGTTTTATTCTTGCTTAAAGTGTCATTTCAAAATTGCCAGTATTTGATTAATGTTATTTTAACGGCTAACGGTTGAGAAAATATTAGGCTGCATAAGGGCTTTTATGCACACGCTGATCATGTGTCAATTATATGCCAAAATGCTTACAGGCAGATACTAAAATGACTGAAGTTTCGAGCATATATTTTTTTGCAGGCAGAGAAAGTATTTTACATGTCGAGTAAATGTAAAATATGTTCCTTGTGAACTGCTAAATCATTTCTAATATAATATATAAATCTTTCAGTGTCAGACAAATTATACATTTTCGTATTTTAGGATTTTTTCGATAACCATGTATAAGGACCGTCATGTATTATTATCCTGTAAGTTAAACTCAGAATTTCCGTATGTTTTTCATACGCTCTTGTTCTAAATGTTTTTGCTTTATACTAATTTAATGGAGGATTTTACAAAAATGTAATTTTCATTTTTCCTTCCAAAAATTGCAATTTTTTGTTTATGAACATCGTTTCTTAATCTCTAATATTAAGGTTTAATTCTGGCGAAGCATTTCATTTCAAAATTCCCAGTGTTTGATTAATCTTATTTTATATATAATAAGATTGAAAATAATACGGATATTTTTAAATTATAGCATAATTATTTAATCTTTTGTCTTTAATATAATTTCATTACTGTATTTGAGACAATGAATTTCTCGTGATTTACTACTTAGGAAGTTTGTGATTTTCATCTCATTTCTTCTATGCGCTACCCTGGTGTCAGCTCAAACCGATCCTAACAGAGAAATATGCTTAGGAAGTAAGACATTCTACTTATCCTATTCGTGTGAAATATTTTCATGGTAATTTATACTTTTCATGTTAAATGTTATTAAGAAGAGCTTTAAGTTTACTGAAGTTTGTTCTCATAAGATAAGTTGGATTTCATCAATATCGTCGTCTAATAATTTAACCGATACCAGTTCAGTTAAAATGATTATTTAAAAATTTTATTTGCTCAATAATATACGGCTTGCCAGGATATACGGCTTGCCAGGATCGCAGTGGTAAAGTCAGAAAACGCTGTCGAGTTCTACTTGGGTTCAAATTCAGCAAACGGACTGGCTGCATAGGTGTTTTGATAGTTTTTTCAATGCGTAATGTGGATTCAAGCCAGTTTTCATAACATCGTGATCGAAGGCATCCCTCTTCATAGACAAATAACTCTCTCCAGCTTTGCCACAATTAACTAAACCAAACAAGTAAAAGGTATTTTAAAATCTTACAATTACTGATCCAAATTTAAATAAAATAAAAAGTACGAGTATATTACATATATATAAGCAAATATAAAACCAAACATATTAAAATATAAATATACAGACAATAAATTGAAATGCAACTTATCTTACCTATTCGAAATAAGTTGCCCTCGGGTAATAACCTTATTACCAATGATTCAATGAGTTTTAAAACATTGGATTTTTTAAGTATTGTAAAGGAAACAAAAGTATGTACTTCATGAAATGAAGTAAAAAGCTTTGGTACTTTGTTATAGCAGCCCCAGAGACTGAATCGCCAATCTACCGAGCTATATCTCACCAAAATATGCTGCATTTATTTTCTCGCCGCGTAATCGTATATTAGCACCGTGCTCTCGCCGCGCGTTCTTATATTATTCAGTTTTGATGAGCTTTTTGAATTTATATTGCTTATTTAAAAATATATTAAATTTTTTTGTGACTATTATCTTAACAATCTTTTATTTACCAAGTAATGAAGTGGATGCCATATCATGTTTTCAAGGAAGAGGTCTTCTACCGGTTATAGCCGAAAACATCGCGGCAAAATCATAGCGGACGAAAACGTCGCGGAGAAAACAACGCAAGGCAAAAACAACGTACTGCAATACATCGTGGGAGAAAACATCGCAGTTCTAAAACATCGTGGTCGAAAATAAAGCCCTTCAAAAACTTCGCAGTTTAAAAACATCGTCGTCGAAAATATCGTGGTAAAAAATAAAGTATCAAAAAATCATCGCATGACAATAACATTGCAAACATGCTTTTTTCAGACTTTAAATACTATAAATAGATATTCCCAGAATGATTTGTGAGCGCAAGATGGAAAGAAGGATATTTTTTACTTTCATATTTTTTACTAACTAATCAATTTTTGCCGAGAAAATAGGAAGGAAACATAAGCATAGAAAATTAATGGAACTTATAGCACTTAATAGAATTTTAAACCGACATAACTAACTAACAAAGGCCCTTAATAAATCATTTTTTATAAACTTTTTACTGGTAATTTTTCATGAAAAGTATATATAATCTATCAGTTGCATTTAATTTTTTCTGCTTAAGTTTCCTTCTTACTTTTTCAGCAAAAATTTATTATTTAATAAAAAATGTGAAAGTAAAAATTGCTCTTCTTTACATCTTCCGCTCACAAATCATTATGGGAATATCCATTTACAATTATTAAAACCTGAAAAATGCATGTCTGCGATGTTATCGTCATGCGATGATTTGTAGATACTTTATTTTTTACCACGAGATTTTCGACGGCGATGTTTTTAAACTGCGAAGTTTTTGAGCCGCTTTATTTTCGACGACGATGTTCTGTACCGCGATGTTGTTCTGTTTCTACTTCCTCTTAGGGAGGAAACTGATGCAGAAACAGATAGTGGTGAAACCGTAACTAGCTAAATATCAAACTGAGATCTAAACTCTTAAGAGTTAGCTAATTTCCACACTTTTAGTGATCGTACTAGTGAAAACATAGGCATTGCGTTGTGTAAATGCATCCGGGACCGTGCCGTGAGAGGATCGTATAAACAAGATGTAAAATTAATATACATATAAGATAACACATAAAAGATATAAAGAAAACATAAGAAATAGGTTTCGAGATTAAAATACAAGTTTATTCAAATACCTCAACAATTAAAATTAAATTTCACATCCTAGGTAATCGATACTCAGTTTTCTTATTTTAGTTACACATGTGAATTCTTCAATTTATATCATTTATTACACATTTAAATCAATGATTTGCAAATCTAGTATATGACTCATTTAATTTAATTTGAACTACTGCTGTAATTTCTAGGATGTTAAAAGAAACACATTATCTGAAATTCAACATCTATTCTAAGTATGATTTCACAAAACAAACTATATTTTTATACCATAATTACTCTTTGTCATTTATGTCTCAGAAAAAGAAAGAAGGGGAAGTGGAGACAATTTCAAGCCATTTAGAATTAATTTAAAAATTCAATCTTAGTTTTAAAATTCCAAGGAAATTTCTGCAACTTTACTTAAAATTCATAGGAATACTTCAAACACAGAAAAAAAAAGGACTTAGGTAGACATCTTGAAGTAGAGAACTCGTATCTTAATTCTAGGCTTTCGACGAACGGTACTGCCCCTCTGTTACAAGTCGAAGTTCAGAGCACATCGTCCTGTCCTGGCACTTTTTGGCGAAACATGCGGCCGGGTAACTGGTTTCCATAGACAAAAAATTTTCACTCTGGAAGGCAAGAGAACCGCTTGCCCCGCACGGCTGTCCACATAGACTCTCAGCTCCAGCAGGAAAATTGTAGACAAGTCTGTGGCCGGTTAGCATAACTGCCGTTCCCTGCTGTAGGCACAACTGGAAGACGAACCACCCTTCCTTATTCATCACCAGAACTCCCAGTACAGTACCTCACCGTCGAAAAGTCAGTCCAAAAGTGTTTCAGATATTTCAGAATAACTCGCCCACTCTTCAATTTCGCCCTTTTGCCAAAACGCGGCCGGGGAGCATATTTGCCTCTCCCTCCGGAAACACATCTCACGACGAAATTACATCCTTTCTATCGCTCAACCCAAAAGCAAGTTCGAAGTCCAAGTCTTAGTCAAAACGTCAGTCCCAAAAGTAAGTGATTGAAACTCGAATTTTCTTCGTCTCCTTCACAAACACGGGCTCCCACAATGGCTTCATTTATTGCCCCCTTAATTTGGACAAAATTTGCGTTTCTTTCCCCAAATGACAGAACTAGGGTGATCACACATGCGCGCTCCTCTTCACTTAGCCAACAACCGGACCCCGATCGCCAAAACCAGAATGACTTACATCGAAAGTGAAAATGTAACCCTTGACCCTTCTGTCACGTACTTACTGTCCTAAAGGTCAATTGCACAAAAGAAATTTCTTATAGAACATTCTAAAGGACAAAACAACCCGCGAAGTCATGACTTAGCAAAATCGCCTCCCTTACCTGCTTCTTTTCACGATGAATCAAAGCTTGGACAAAATTGCAAATAAAAGGAAAATAAATAATATCCTTTGAAACTAAATAATATTCTTAGAAGCATCTGTTTTTCCCCGAAATTAAAGCATTAAAATAAATAATTCAGAATCAAATAAAATTAAGATTTTCTTAAATCAGAAAATAATTCACCTAGTTTTTTATAACGCGATCAGGCAATTATCTACACAACAATGTTTTAGAACTGCGATGTTTTCTCCCACGATGTTTTGTAGCACGACGTTTTCGCCTTGCGTTGTTTTCTCCGCGACGTTTTCGTCCGCAATGTTTTTGCCGCGATATTATCAGCGGACACCCTTCTGCCTGACCAACGAGTATGCGAAAATGGCCACAAATGACGAAACCATTTGGAGGTGCAATATTAAATATTGCAAAAAGAAGGGCCCCGTGTTTGAAATTGTTTCAGCGGTTCCAGAATATCAATGGTCACTGCTATTAGATTTAAATATATTGGGCAGAGGAATAGGCGTCAGGAAATGGTTTGACAAAACGTTTATTAGTGAAAGTTCTACAGTTGACTGGAACAATGCATGTGATAAAACAATAATAAGTGTTCTTAAAAATATTCTTAGGCAACGATATGTGAGCACTGTTGTTATTATTATATACTGTGTTGTTTATTTTACACTCGTGCATTATTCGTCTGTTTATATGAAGCAAATCGCAAAATATGTTTGGCCAAATATAGCCGCAGTAACAAAGAAGAAACAAAGCTTTCAAATATTTAGTCACAACACAATAAATCGATATAGTGTTGTCAGGGCGTAAAATCTACATCGATGCAAAACCCAGCGTAATACCGATAACCGTAGAAATCTCTACTGACTTGAAAAATTAAACCACATTTGAAAACTCCCTAGGAAAGTGTCGTTAGAGTCATATTATCGACACTGCGTACAATCGGCAGAAGCATATGACTGACATGATTTCAATAATGAGGAGAAGAATTACACGACATTTCAAAAATCCCTGCACAGAAAATTCACAGGCGTATGACCAACATTGTGCAGAATTAACACAAACATAGGATCGATACTATGAAGAATCAATAATGAATAAAAACGTTAAAGCATGTTTGAAAAATTCACCGTGGGGCAGTCACAGGCATATGAACGACTAAACGTAGAATCGACACAGACATAGGATCGACATCGGTATATAAACGACTTTGTCATAGTGTAAGCTTATAATTAGGAACCGCAGTTATTATTTTTAATGCATGCCCAGAATCGACATGGACATAGCATAATCAAAACCGATTTTTTGAAATTCTGGGTAGCATTACCAAAAATGACAGCCACATTTTGATTCATTGTGCCTCTTCGAGGTATCGTGTTTCTTCTAGCGCTAGACAAAACTTTTAACTGATAAAACTCATCATTTGCTTTCATTCGAATTTAAAAGTAGGCAGATTTGATATAAAAACAAAGCAGACTTAAGTAATTTTTTTTGTTTTCCAGGCATAATAGACCCTATTTCCCTTTTCTAGGGTATTGCTCTTCAAGGAGCGGATGGAGATGTTGCCCTTATTTCAATGGCATGTGTTGCGCAGGTGGACTAACATGTTGTCAATTTTAAACGTGGAGAACATTATTGACAATAATTGATTACAGAAATGAGAATTTTTTTCCAGTAATCTTAACTCTTTGTTCTGAAATTCAGTGTTTATATTAATATTTTTGTGCCTGAATCTCGTTAAACAGAAATACTATAATTGTCAGATTGTAGCATCTGTTCATTTAGATACGAATGAAATAAACATATGCAAGGATTGAAAAAAATAATAGTTTAAGGATGGACATCAATATTCCTATTAAAAAAATTTGAAAAGTTTCAGATTTTAAATTATGCCTAAAGAGGCTTTTTTTAACGTTTTGTTTGTTACATTTATTTATTAAATATCATGTTCTTTACACTTAAACAATAAAATTGAGT
Organism: Stegodyphus dumicola; assembly: GCF_044657685.1. Lineage (NCBI taxonomy): Eukaryota > Metazoa > Arthropoda > Arachnida > Araneae > Eresidae > Stegodyphus > Stegodyphus dumicola. The sequence continues at coordinate 196,138,073 of NC_140773.1, forward strand.
TCAATAGCAATGTCGCAAAACAATTTTAAAATGAGCCTATCTCTAGAATTTCCGATACACACTTCCGCTCGCTGGAGATAAAAAGGTTTCCCCCCCTTTCCCCGTAGAGTGTTGCTATTGCTCGCTTTGAAATCCTTGAGTTTGTTAATCAAAAATTCGTTAAAGTTTTACAAACTATGAAATAGATCATAAAACAAATTCCAAATTTCAGATTTGGTCTTCCACATGCCCATATTCGTAGGAGAATGACGTTATTCAAAATTCGATGGCTCTATGTACCGTTGTTTTAATCACAATGCGAGAAATAGACATGCAAATTTATGCAGATTTTTCATTATTTAATTTCTTCAAATATAATGGAAGACTCTAACATTTGGTGGCAACAGTTTGAAAACTGAAAAGGACATTTATAGTGATTCAACGCAAAATAGCAAAACGAAAACAATAGTCCTTCCGAGCAAAGCCCCTTTGGACTTAAAAAAAAATTAATGTAGTAAATGCATTAAAAAAAAGAAGTTATCACATTTATTCAAAAATGAGAATTTATTGCATGTACACATTTATTCAAAAATGAGAATTTATTGCATGTAAGATACTTTAGGATTAATTTCAGAAAAAAAAAAAAAAAAAAAAAAAGGATTCGGTAGTTTTAAACAAGCATAATTTGGAGGATAAGAATTTTTTTCTGATTGGGATAAAAGGAAATTTAATTTATGAAGTACTATGAGGTAAAGAAAGGAAAATTATCGCCCAAACGGGATATTGGTTATTGAATGTGGCTTCCCTCCCGAAGGGCCCGGGTTCAAATACGGGATTCCCGATGGATGCTTTTAAACGTATAGTGTGTGTGGGGAATGGAGACACTGTAAATATGCAGTGAGCCGAAAGTCCTGTCGTGAAGTTGGTGGTACTAGAAAAGAGGTGGGACATTCTCGGACTGGTCTCCTTGAGGTGCTTTCTCTCAAAATTGGAAGTGGAACTGAGATTAAATCGGGCTGTCGCCTGTATGGTGCTCAACGCTCTTGCTAACGACAGATGAATGCCGCGTCGAATGTCTGCTTGGCACGTTGAACGTCGTGTGTTTGTGCTGGACTTGTGTCGTGTGTTAAACAAATAACATTGGTAAAATCAACAACAACATAACAACAAGAAAAATTACAAAAAAAATTGAAGCTATATTATTTTTTATTTATTTTCAGGCACACTATTAACCAGCAGAATGGATAAAATGCTAAATTGAAATCACTCAACTTGACCTGACTATTATTTATAGCCCCAGTTAATCATTTTATGTGTACGGTAACTTACCTGGGAGGCTTATTTAGTTTTTAATCAGTGTAAATATTTGATAAGCATGATAGTTGAACTCCTTCCTCACATTCTCAAATTGCATTCATTAAAATATCCGAATTTAGCATCTTACAAAATTTTAGATAAAATATCTACGAATAAAAGGGAGATTCCAGTAAATACAGTAATTTGTGTTTTGAAACGTGATTATATAGTAAGTACGAAAAGCCTAGAGCTGACTTCCTCTAATTTCTTTCCTCATTTTAGAGGACAACATCCAATTTTTATAGTTGAGCTCGGCCATATTTTCTTTCTGGAATTCACTGCTAATGAAATCCGAAAGCCAAACTCATACAAGTAATTTTCGCAAACTTTTCTTATATCACTGCCTTCACATCTCTCTCTCTCTCTCTGCTCATCCATATAAAAAAGGAATTGAAATCAATTCATTTTTGCAGCTGATTGAGCATGTTTTCTATTTCTGCAGAAGCGTGTAAACACCCGTTTCGGACTTCGTTTCTTTTCTTTTGGTCAACCATTCCAATTTTCATCTCAAACGCTACGCTTCAACCGCGCTCACATCATAAAAACGTTTAGTAATCTTGGCCTAAGCTCCAATGAAATGTCAAGAAACGTAAATTTTACTTATACTAATAATTATATTGTACACATTCATTTTTACTTCCTTGTACGAAGTAAAGGAAGTATTGCAATGACGAAAAATTCTGGGTATCATAAAGTATACATTTTGAGTGCTATTAAATGTAATTTAACGATGTTTTTGCGTGACATACACACGTAAGAACAGAATAAAGGACTCCTTTTCCCCAAATGGAATTATAAAATTGATTTAAAATGGATTCAGAAGAGCTTTTCTTATATATTTATATGAGTGTACGTATAGGAGTGGGTATACAGAGTGGAGAAATATATATATACAATTTTCTCTGTTACTCGGTTGCATTTTTTGCTTTAAAATTGACTCAATTGTGCTATTCTTATGTTCTGGTTAAGGTTTTTTGCCTTTAGTTATGTTTCCAGTCTCAAGCACAATCCCGGATCCAGTATAAACATATTTATGAATCAGTTCAAGGAAATATATTGCAAAGAGATGTAAATATGTACATTATATAATTCTCTTATCTTGCCGTCATTAATGATCCCAGAAGCTTGAATCGTGGAGAGAATTGTAGAATTATCAAAAATTTAAAAGTGACTCTAGGTTTAACGAGGCTGCCATTTGTGTACTTTTGAATTTCTTAGTAGCATAATGAATTAAATCAGCCGGTGCACCAACTTCAGAGTCTTTTTGTGCAGTCTGTCAGAAAGGTAACTATCGAATTATACACTAGAAATTTTGTCTTCAGTCCGTTGGCTAACTTGCTTGTTTTCCCGTAAAAAATTTAATTTTAATTGTACTTTTTTAATATTGTTTTCAACTGTATTTGGTGTTTTAGGTTTATCAATTTTAGCATTTTAATGAAGATGTTTTGAGTTTATTGAAGACGCCGCGAAGTGAAAACTGAACTAATAGAATGAGAAATACAGGGTGAATCTAAATTGTTTTTACAAATTAAGAGAAGTGATAGTACTCATCCAGATGATCAATAATCACCATAGAACACAGGGTCGCATTCGACTCTGAGAGGCAGAAAAGAGGAATATTAGAATTCCAACCTAAACTTTTAAGGACATTAGGTTAATTGGAAAAGCCAGAGGGATGAAAAATTAGCAATCGCCTTCACCGGGAACCGAACTACGGACCTCTGGAATACCGGCCCAGCGTGCAAAACCACTACACCACGAAAGCACGCTAGGAAGACGGGAGAAATACCTTATAAATTTACTAAGTGTTGGGAGAGCGAATGAGCGACACAAAAAGTTGCGCAATCAGTTTAATGAAAAACTCACAGAGAGTGCTCAAAACGGATAAAATCGAAAACTTGGCGTTCGATTGTTAATTCCAGCTCAGACTTTAATGGCAAACACTCAAATGCACATCTTTGGTTCACAAGGTCCCAACCTCGCAAAGGATTGCAACAAGTTAATTTTCTAATCAAGGGCTTAATATTATCAATTTAACTCCAACTTCTGCTGCATGCCGAGATTAGCATGAAAGGTTCATGCTGTGTTGCGGCTGTCAGAACTTCGAGTCGCATAGAAGGGCGCTTCAAGTAGAATGAGGGCAGCACAGTAATTCCAGGAGAAGAGGATAGAAGATGGCGAAAGGGAAGAAAATACTCGGTATACAGCGGAATATGTAGTTAGTTCATAATGTTCAGTCGTAATATAATAATCTTGTAAGTTCAGGTTGAAATTCTAATATTCCTTTTTTCTGCCTCTCAGAATGGAATGCGACCCTATGTTCCATGGTAATTATTGCTCATTTGGATAAGTACTATCACATTTGGAAAAAAACAATTTAGAATCACCCTGTATATCTCTAATAAAATACGAAGAAGTAAGTTTAAATGAAGTGCAGCAAAAAATGTGTAATTCACTTTTTAAAGAAAAAAATGCAACCTGGTAACAGAGTGAGTGCATATGTGTGTATCTATATATATATCCCCTATCTGTATACCCACTCATATACATACACTCATTGGCCGGCTTGTGCCTGCTAGGAGGATCGGAGCTGTGCTCTTATAATAATAACAATAATACATACACTCATACAAACGTTTGAACGTTTGGCGCAGCCGACTTCAAAGGAAAAGGGAGATGCACAACTACATGTTATAGCAGTCTCAAAAACAAATTTTCAACGTTTTACGGCTACTTGCTTTTCAGTTATGCGAGATACATACATTCGTACGAACGTACGTACAGACGTTAGGAAAAAATGCTTTTTTAACTCATTTTAAATCTATTTTACAATTCAGAGTGAAAAACAATATTCCCTTATTCTGTCCGAACGTAGAGATGTCGCACAATAAAGCCTTCTAAATGGATTTTAGAGTAGCCAAAATGGACATTTTCATTGAAATACGAATCTTTTCCCGATTACAATACTTCCTTTACTTCGTACACAGAAGTAAAAAATCTGTACGATGTACAGATGTACACCCATGACTTTCTTGTACGGAATATTCAATTGGAATATTCATTTAAACTTATTGAATTGAATTAAATCTGCTTCGTCGATAGTGCATAAACCACAATACAATAAATGCACTCTTTAAAATTCACTATATTTGTTTACCATAACGACACTCTGGCCTTATAGGTCACCCAACAGCGTTACATATCGTTCATTTTATAACTCAGAATGCACAAAAATTATATCATCCGAAGAATAATCTCATTGTTGCTACATGTTGCAGTTGCTCTGGGAACGTAAGATAAGTCCTGGACCCCTTACTAGACAGGTTAGTTAGCTATTGCTACTATGTCTGAAAGAGTACGACAAAAACTTGCGAATGTTTTTAAATAGCCATTTTATTTAACATTTTAACTTATAACATGAAAAGCCTGATTCATATTAAAGACAACTACAACTCACGGCTATGTAAATTAAGCAGTAAGAGTCAAATAAATTTAAATGTTGATAAAGTAGTCTAAGAGTACATAGGCAAATAACTAAGTTGGAAGTTGGCTCAAATACTCTATTGGCTGTAAGTGGACAGTCTCCGCTCCTAGAGTTTACAGAAGCCGGGAGCTTTTTGCTAGAGCTGGAGAAATTCTAACAGCCCAAGGCGAGTGGCAGAAACCCATCAAAACCCTCAACTTAGATAAACGAAAAGGCAACTTGCATTTTGGTGGGGGGTTACAGCCGAAAATATCGTGGACGGAAACGTCGGGGAGAAAACAGCTCAAGGCGAAAACGTCGCGGTATCGTCATCGAAAATAAAGAGTTTCAAAAACTTCGAAGTTTGAAAACATTGTCGTTAGAAATATCGTGGTAAAAAATAAAGCACCTATAAATAATCGCATGACGATAACATCTCAGCCATGCGTTTTTCAGGTTTTAAAAGTTATAAATGCATATTGGCATAAGGATTTGGAAGCGCAACAAATGTTAACGACAGTTTAAGAATAAACGGGAACAAAATAAGATATAATTTTCACCAGAACAGTATCAGACTAATAAATGTGAAAGAAAGTAATTTGATCATTAACTAAGATATTTGTATAGAGGTAACCTCATGCTAGGCTGTATTTTTCATGAAAAATTATGAATAAAAATTTTATAAAATATTATTAATTTATTAATGACATTGTTAGTTATTGACATTGAAAACTATTAAATTAAAAAGTGCTATAAGTTGCATTTATTTTCTACTCATTTTAATTTTAAAATTTAAGTTTCCTTCTTACTTATTCAACATTCGAAACTATGAAATATAAAAGTAAAAATATTCTTCTTTCCTTCTTGTGCTTCCAAATCATTATGTGAAAATGCATTTACAGCTTTTAAAACTGGAAAAACGCATGCGTGCAATGTTTTGTTGGTACTTATATTTTTTACCACGATATTTTCGACGCCAATGATTTTAAACTGCGAAGTTTTTGAACCGCTTTATTTTCGATGACGATAATTTGTAGCACGATGTTTCAGAACTCCGAAGTTTTCTCGGCCCACCAGCGGCCGAGCGGTAAAGTCGCTGAACACTGGTAGTTCGGTCCAAGGTTTGAATCCCGCGAACGGGCTGGCTGCATGGGCGTTTTCGTGGTTTTCCCCATGTGTAACGTGTATACGAGCCAGTTTCCCTTAGAAAGTCCACCCCGAAGACATCGCTTCCCTTAGGCAGATAGCCCTAGTGTGCTTTGCCATAATTAAATACACCACACCACCGAAGTTTTCTCTTTGCTTTATTTTCTCCCACGATGTTTTGTAGCAGGACGTTTTTGCCTTGCATTATTTTCTCCGCGACGTTTTCGTCCGCGATGTCGCGAACACCGGTGAGGAATACGGAAGAAATAACTCATAGTAAAGATCAAAATCATAACTACTTAATTAACATAAATCCCGATATAAAGTTAATGAAATTTTGTAAAAGTTCTTTTATATTTTAATAAAGTATAGAATAAAAATATTCTGACATAATAACAAAACGTAAATTTTTTGTATTTTTAAATTTAAATTTTTGTTTCCTATTGTTATTTATGCATATGTTGTTAGTACAACTGAGATACTATATTTTTACCTGAAACAAAATGAATTAAAATATATAAAAACTAAGATGAAATAGAAATAAACACAACTAGAAGAATGAAATTAACGAAAATGCTTTGGTAGAGGAGATGGATTGATATTCACAACAAAATCCTTCATTTCGGTTTTTTTCCCTTAAAACTATTAATAAATACAATTTATCGAATTTAGTGCAGTTGATTCAAATTAAACACATTTTAGCATTTCGGAAATATTCCTTCTACAATCACGGCTTATTTAAACATGTACAATGATAAAAATATCTACGCACCTGAAAACAAATTATATTTCTTATAATTTGTTGATCTATCGTTAGAGATAACTCTATTATTTTAGGCTAAAATTTGGACCAACATGGACGTTTCATGCTTGGCGAACGACTGCTATTAAAATATTTAACACTTTTTTAACTGTTTGTATTATGATTAGAATTAAACAGTTATTTCTTTTCCTTCCTTTTTCTTTTTTTCGCCTTATCTTACTCTTTCACTCACTCTCTCTATTTTTTTAATAAAAAAATATGTAGTGTTAAGTAAAGTTCACGAATTTCCTGTGAGCTATAGTTAAAAGAAGAATTTAGTACTATGAAACCGGCAGAATAACTGTAAAATAGGCTCTTCAAGGCCATTGCTAACACTACCCATTTGCGATCGCAACGCATGTAGTCATCTAGGCATAGCATTTCTTCTTAGGCTGTAGCTGAAGTCAGCCTCCCTTCGCCTGCATTTCAAAAAGCGAAAGGTCTTAAACGGAAATGAAGTGTGGAACACAATGAGGTGGCTCCAAATCGTTTATTGCAGCTGTAGTTTTACGGTAACAAGACAAATGAGTGCAAGAAATAACATTGAAGCTCGTATTTTAAATTAACAGGCTACAGTTGCCAACATTTGAGCGACACTATCAAACATTTAATAATTATGCAATAATTAATGAAAAAAATTAAGGAACATTTATCACCTGCACATTGTAATCTTGTAGTCACAGGAATATAATGAGTAGAACTAACTCTAGGCATATAATGAGTAGAATCGACTCAAGGCATATAATGAGTAGAATATGTCATATAATGAGTAGAATATGTCATATAATGAGTTACAGGCATATAATGAGTAGAATCGACTCAACTAACAGGCTATAATGTCCAACACACGAGGGACACGATCAAAAAATTTCATAATGATGCCATAAAAATGAATAAAATTAAGGAACATTTAATCACCTGCTCATTATAGTCACAGGCATATAATGAGTAGAATCGACTCCAGCTTAGCATCGACCCGGTATACAGTAAAAGTTGCCGACCGCAGACAAAGTTTATTATTAGGAACCGCACACAATCAAGAGGTTGATAATTTACTTAACTTATTATTTTTTTAAGGTAACGGAGTGGGGTAGACACCAAATTACGATCGACATGGTTTTTGTGCTGCTGTGTCGATTTTGTACATATCAGGCTAAAGATGCCACTTTTTAAATTTATTACGTCTGTTTGCTGAATCACGTTTCTTCTGGTGGAAGACAAATTAACCCATTAACTGCCAAATTTTTATTTTATTTCTGTTAGTTTACATATAAATAATAAGAAAAACGTATTTTTCTCATAAATGCGTCAATTTTTTTTCAAAAATTTTAAATTTAAGTCCGATCCCCAAATGGGGATCATGTCTGATACTATCTACTTTTAATGCCAGCGTTCAAAACAGTCTACGTGTAATCCAACATTACATTTTCCACATTGTTTTCTTGCATTTGTTTTGCACACTGCACATTTTCTTTGTTTACCATTTTCGGTCCGTTCAATATAATGATTACCAGATGTTCTGATAACAGTAGAAACACGATTAATTGATGCTTTAGTGAAAGAATTCCTTCCATCCTTTTTTGCATCTTAGAATTATGAAGATAAAGCAAGATATCCTCTAGCAACCATCCTCCTAAAGTCTAGCAATGGAATTGTATCATTTGAAATACAATACAGTGCGTGGGCGTTAACCAGTGTTACGTCGATTGCATTAGGAAGCAAAGGAAAATACCATTTTCCCCCTTATTCTGATACTGTATTTTTGAACATTCCAATCCATCTTGTCTACTCCACCCATGTATTTGTTATATTCTTATATCAGTTTTGATTGTGGTACTTGAATATCTTTCTTCTCTGTTCTACTCCATCGCTTCACCTCTGATATTGCTTCGATAGTTTCATGATTAGACAGAAGCCTTACACGACTGTTGTCATTCCACGTGACAGCTAAAATTTCATTACGGGAATCAAATCTGTAGTCATATACCCACGTTCTTTTTTCCTTATCTCTTTGTCTGTTGCAATAGGGCATTTGTTCATTCTCTTGAATCGAACAGTTCCTGTTGCTCTAACGTCAATGCCCTGCACATTTTTCATCAGAGAAAATCCTGTGAAAAAATTGTCGAAGTAAAACTTTATGAGCATTTGGTATCTGAAGAATAGATACAATTTGAAGGACAACAGATGTCCCAAGCCCACTGATGCTTTCATCATCTCCTAATTTCTTTGATTTGCCTTCATGCACTTGAGTGTGATAACAATATCCAGTTTGTGAACAACAGATAGACCATTGTTTGAACCCAACCATTGGCTTACCACGTATAAATTGTTTGAGGTAGTGATGTCCATAGTAACGAACCATTTGTTCGTCAAATGCTCAAACTTTCAGAAAACACCCCAAGTTGAAATTTGTCATTCAGCTTGTCAATCAATGGGCGAATCTTGAAGAGGTTATCACGTTCACCTAGTGGAATCCTTTCTAAATCGGAGTTGTCACTGATATGTAGGTACCGTTTAATTTCCAGATACCTATTCCGACTCATGCATGCTCTAACACACAGAATGTTCATGTCTTCATCTTCACACCAATATAATTGTTCTTGCGGAAGTGAATGATAGCCAGTGAAAAGAAATATTCCAATAAATTATTTAGGCAGTTATTATAAAGCTGAAATTGATGATTGTTTTTCTGTCTGGCGTATATTACAGACTGCTAGACAATATAGGTAACAGTTTCATTATCAAAAAGAATTTCAAAACACTCTACCGGGGATTTTCCCCTGAGTTTTCTAATGACATCATTTTGCCTTGTCTCTATAACGTCAGAATTTTCATATAGTTTCGAGTACTTAGGTTGCTTCTTTTTCCAATTGGAAGTCAATACTTCTTTTCTCTTTTTAGCAGGTGGTAAGCCGGTACCTTTTGTTACTTCATTTGCTGAAGATTCAGTTGCATTCACTAAAACATTTTCCTCAAATCCTGCCACACGGTGAATTTTCACACACTCGGGAACATCAAGTGGTTCTTCATCATCAATTACGTTGTCATCCATGTCCTCATTATCTGAAATCTCATCAACCCTCTCTGGTGGAATTTCAACAATATCTATGGGGCTATTATCGTCCTCCCCGTCAGATGCAAACAAATCATCAGAATTTACAGTTTTTTCTATTTCTTTTAAAGAAACATATCTTTTACGCGACATTTCTTGGAAAAAAAGGAAAACAATTTTTTTTTACAATTTCAGTCACTATCAGCCATGATCCCCAAATGGTGATCGATATATCTAAGTTCATTATTCCCATCCAAATTACAGTATGAGAATAAATAATATATAAATACATTAATTACTTACCAATGATCAAGGGAAATTCAGTACAACAAAAATAATTGTTCCTAAGTAACTTTTTTGTGCTTTGAAAATAACAGTATTATTTTTCTCTTGAAAAGTAACGAGAGAGCAAGAAAAATAAACTCGTGAGCTCAACTACCTGAATCCACGTGTTTGTTTAAGATTTCGACCCTTAGTTGCAATCTTCAGGAAAGCATGACCACCCGTAAGGGACTACCCAGGTGCAGTATGACGTCACAATGTATGCAAATGTAGGCGATACCCATATGGGGATCATGGCAGGGAATGGGTTAATTAAATGCAGTCTTTTTAATATTAACAGATTGTTAATGAGTTAAAATTATTATTAGCTAATTATTAATAGCCCAAAAGGGCTATTGATTTGGTTTTGGCATTTTGCGTTGAAAACGTTTCATGTCGGTTCACTTTTCAAATTGTTACCACTAACTATTAGAGCCCGTATTATATTTAAAGAATTAAATAATGAAGAATCTGAATAAATGTAACGGGTGGCCATAATTAAACTGACAGTGGTCACAGTGTTCTGTAGCGCGATCTATTTTCGAAAATGACGCCACATTTTGTAGGAAGATTAAACAAGACGGGGGGACGAAGGATTCCGCGAAAAAAAATAGTTCCAAAAGGCACCGCTAGGGGAATATTTGGCGCTGTGTAATAAAAAATAGAGTGTTAACAAATGCAAATCAATACGGAAATTACCTTTTATTTTGCATTCAAATGAGGTTCAATGTGGGTGCCGTTGTTGTGGACCACATATTGCATTCTGTGCACAGTATGCACAACAGCAGAAAGTAACATGTCTGCAGGAATCTCCAGTCCGTGATATGTTATCCTTCAACCAAGCTAGGTCCTGGACCACTCCTTGATAGACCTTGGACTTAAGGTAACCCCATAGCCAGAAGTCGCATAGGGTAAGATCAGGCGACCGAGGTGGCCATGCAGTTGCAAAGTAGCGGCTAATGACTCTTTCTGTTGTGAATTTCTGTCGTAGCATCTGTTGCACCGGTACAGCAACGTGTGGAGGGGCTCCATCTTGCATGAAAATGATTTTCCTCAGGCATTGTCTTTGCTGAAGTGCCGGAATTACAAAGCTGTTCAACATGTGGCGATATTTCTCTCCGGTAACAGAACAGGTTTCCGGTCCTGTTGGGCTAATGTTCTCATAGAAGAATGAACCTACGATAAATTTTATTCCGTATTAAATTGCATTCGTTAACACTCTATTTTCCATTATATAGCGCCAAATATTCTCCTAGCGGTGACTTTTGGAACTAATTTTTTTTTCGCGGAATCCTACGTCCCTCGTCTTGTTTAATCTTCTTACAAAATGTGGCGTCATTCTCGCAAATAGATACCGCTACATAACACTGTGAGCACTGTCAGTTTAATTATGGCCACCCGGTTGATATGTTCCTCACATTGTGATAAAACAACGGTACCTAGCCCCATCCAATTTTGAATAACGTAATCTTCCACCGGATATGGTCATCTGGAAGCCCAAATTTAGAATTTGTTTTATTATCTATTTTATATTTTTCAAAACGTACATGAATATTTTATTAACAAACACAAGGATTTCAAAACGTGCAATGGCAGCACTGTACGAGGGAAAAAAAAACATTTTTATCTCCAGCAAGTGAGACTGTGTATCGAAAATTTTAAAGATATGTTCATTTTAAAATTATTTTGCGATATTGCTGTTGAAATGAATTTTATGGTTTAAGTGCGAAGAACATGATATTTAATAAATAAATGTAACAGCAAAACGTTAAAAAAACGCCACTTTGGGCGTAATGTAAAATCTGAAAGCTTTCAGATTTTATTTATTTATTTTATTGTTTAAGAAAAATTCGGATTTAGAATAAAAAGAATTTCACGTGATACTTCTGGAAACATAATGAATTCTGTTTTCCTTTTTCAGCACTCTGTGTCTCTGCGAAAGGTCTAACATGTTGCCCTCATTTCAGTGGAGTCTGTTGCCCAGGCGGAATAACATGCTGCCCTGGGGGAATGAGATGTTATGGAATTGGCTTTTGCATCCGTTTTTCTCCAGAGAAATCATATAAGCCGAAGAAATTTGAAGCAACACTTGTAAAAGACACTGGTGTATAGAAAGGGAAACTCATGATGAGAATCAAGACAATCAATAACTGCAGTTTTTTTCAAGAAAATAAAACGGACCCAATGATTTAATAAATAAAAATGACGCAAATGTGTAATTGGTTTTTTATATAGGGTAATAATTTGCCAATTTTGATACATCTTGTAATACGTGAATAATATTATATTCAGCAGTGTTACGAAGATTATTGGTTTTTCATGGAGTGGAAGAAAATGGCATCTCATTTAGAATACACATTAGAAAAGACACTCTGTCAAAGCCTAGCCTAGGGGTATTAAGTTGAAATATTTGGATTATTAGCGACATTATTTAGTTAATAAAAGGAGAACGCTTTTTATAATTTTACTTCTTTAGGCAGAATGAGTTTAAGTTAATATTTTTGTATTTAAATCCCTCGAAAAGGAAGTATTACAGTTGTTCAGTAGCACCTCTTTACTTACATATGAACTTATTAAGCATAAAAAGGATACCTAAAGCATGAAAAGATTGAAAAAGTTCTGTTTTACACACGAAAACAGACTAAGACTTTGTTTTCATTATAGAAAAAATATAATATATGTATATACATACAATTTGTAAAGAAAAAGGAGAAAAAAATCTTTAAAATTAATGTGCTTTAAAATGTATTTACAAAGGAGTTAAAAAATAAAATCTTGCTCTATTGCCGCTTATATTTTAGTTTTGCATTTTACTTAACCATTACAGTTTAATTAGTTACCGATTCTAATTATAACCTTCCACAATAGTACACATTTATTATTAAATATATATATATATTTGTCATTACATAAATATATATATATTATTAGAATTTAAGTATTACCTTCTAGGAACAGTATTTCAAAACCTGAAACTTAATTAGAGTAAGTTAAATTAATATGTAACACAATTTATTCCCAAGTGTGAAACATAAAAGTCAAATTGTACTGATAAATGGTAACCTTATAGCATGTGGCTTTCTTAGGAAGCATAAAATAAGACCAGAACTCTAAAAGACAACTAGCGAATTATCACTATATAGTGTAAGTGCCACACAGACGGCGAAAGGTTGTAAAGGATCCTTTCTTAATCCATATAAAGTTTAACAGACGGCACCAACTCGTGCTTAAAGATTCTAATAGCTTTGCCTTTAAAGCAAAGGTAAGAGATGGAATAAAACTAATGACACTTAAGTATAGCCCAATGGCTTTACAGTATAATTAGTACACAGGTTGGCTCTGACCGAAGTCGGAGTAGAAGAGCCTAACGGCAAGATAACTGAACACCGCAGAATAACGATCGCTAGAGAATCTAAGTTAGCAACGTGGGCTTCAAGCAGGCAGAACACGCCCTCTCCTTCTAAAACTTTCATTTAACCCTCTAAAACCCAGGGCTGTGGAGTCGGAGTCATGGAGTCTCCGACTCCACTTTTTGTAGAACAGTTTGAATTTGAAATGAAATTAAAATGCATATTATTTTTATTTATGAACTATATACATTAATAAATAGTTATTTTCTATTTTATTGACATATTAATAAATAAATATAAGGGAGGAGGAGGGATGTGATATTTGCCATTAGTGATTAAACTGATTCATTTAGTTACAAATCTCGCTGTTAAATTTAGGTAAGCAGCAATAGCAGCAAGAACTCCCAAAATTGATGCCATTCTTAGGAAGTGAGCAGGAAAAGGAGCAATTATTGATCAAGCAATGTGATAAGGAAGTACATATTTGATGATAAAGAGGTTGTTAGAATTAAAACCTTTTTTTAGATAACCCTAATGTTTCACTAACAGAAAGACCGTGGAATGATCTTGCAGAATTGGTATTCTTTCTAAACTGTACATAGCCACAAAAAATCTACAATCTGAAGAATTAAGAGGAAGCGAGAATGGAAGAATGCGATGTTTGTGGTTTCTGAAAATAGAGGGTTTATTGCAGAAGGAATCATTTCTTCAATGAAGAGAAGAGAAACTAATTTGCTAGACAATGAGATCTTGTTGGATTCAATATATGTAGATCCCAAACACCGAATTTTGTTGGATGACGAACAAATTAAGAAGGCGAAGAAAGCCATCTATGAACTTTCAATAGGAATAAAATTATTTTGAGAACAATTGGTGTATTCAAACCAGGACAGTCAAACTACAGACACTGTATCTGAGTCTTTATGATCCTCTTGCTCTATGTAACATGTAAAAACTAAAAGTAATTTGATATTTCAATATGTATTCAGTGATGACTGATTTACCCGACGCTATAATAGGACGTATTCATAATAGTGTAAAAAGGGGGACAAAAAACCAACAGAAAAGTAATGTAAGCAGTATAATAAAATATATATGCAAAAACTTCTACATAAAGGAATTAGATGTTTAATTAATTTGAAAAGTTAAAAATTATATGTGCATAACTTACTTTTGATGAAATCATTCTTCTGATTAGAATTTATTTTTTTCTAGTGAGATTGAAACATAATCTACCTAAATAAATATATAATCTTTTATTATGATTAAGAAAAAGATAAAAAAATAATAATGATTCATTATTATCTGTTTGATTCCAGGCATGCAAGTAAGCTAGCACAGATAGACATGACGATTTTATTAACCGAATTTATTCAGTTATTATGTAAGGTAATTACTTGCATAGTTTATTTAGTATTCAAAAGTGTAATTGTTCCATACAGAAGTAACCATTCGATACAAAGACAATTAAGCTTCTTTCTCTCATTCTCCAATTTCGTTAATATCCTACAAACATTTAGAACAAATATCTAGGAAAAAGGCTTAAATTTTCAAATAAAAATAGTGGTTTATGTTTCGGAACGTAGTAGGACAATATTAATAAAAAAACATAAAGAATTTTCTTCGGAAAATGCAAATTGATCATCTCCTAGATTTTCATTAGACGAAAATATCCATTTCTTTTTTTGTATTTGAAATCTACTACTATTTTCTTCCTTTCTTGAAAATACTTCCCATGAAATCTAGAAAGCACCTTCAGACAGGTACAAGCACCAGAATGTCACCATTGGCTGTACAGGCAATAGTTTCACCGGACAAACTGAGCAGCTCTGACCCAGGTTTTGATGGAAAACGTCTCGGAAGATGATCCGAATATCTCTAATCCATCTGTCCCTACCACAAAATCACTCGGGATGATTTTCGGCTTGTCAATATTTTAAGTGCCCCTATGTCGCACAGGCACTGTGCACTTAAAATATTCACGCTTTCTCCGGGATTCATACCCGAGTCAAAAAATGCGGCAGTCAGTATCGTTACCTTAGGGCGACTGGTAAGTTAAATAGAAGGAAATAAAAAATTCTTCAATAGCTTCCCCCCCAAACCCCAAATAATTCTTTCGTCACCCAAATTTATTTCTCGTATTAATTCGCCTCTCAATTTGGTTTCCTTAGCAGCTTCTGAAAATTTCCTTCAGACCATTGTTGTTAACAATTCAATTTTCTCTCCGTTCGTGTTGGGAGGCGTGGAAAAGCCCGTTTTTTGTCTCCATCTCTTTTGTTTTGACCCACCATTACAGCTTCTTCACCAAGCACTAAATTCAATAATGTTGAATCGAGCTCCAATAACAGGGCAGTCAGCGACAAAATTTTATTTATGCTGATAATTTAAGTTACATATTATTGCGTTTTTCTTTTCTGACGCCAGTTGTTACGTTATTTTCTTCCTTTGCGTTCGTACGGGGTTCGTGTGGATTTAGAGTGAAGAAGGACGACACTTGATGAAGTATCGAAACACACTTTATTGGCCGGTATTAATCAGGACAACTTCAAAATCTCGTTCACAGTCGTCGAACTGTTATAAACACGCTGACACGATCAGCGACACAGCTTTCAGGTTATCAAGCTATCACGGTGGAGACAGCTTCACTGCAAAGCACCAGAGTACAGCTCCCGACTCTGCTTGGTTGTTCTCGGAAATCCTCGAGACTCTCCATGCACTCGAAGACACGCAGAGCACAGCTCCTGACTCTTCGGTTCAGTCGTTCCCAGAGCTTACCACACTTGCTCGACGATGCACTAACCGCGATACACTAATTTAAGAGACTGTTTGATGCACTCGACTACCAACTCGGCGCTAGACTTCCAGACACTCGCTGAATGACTGACTATCAGCTCGCTAGACGAGGCACATACTACTGACTGTGGGCCAGCAGGGTTATATAGCTTTCGGCTTGTGTTCGAGAACGCTGTGGGCTAAAACGGTAAGAATTCATTCCAGAAGGTTCTCCATCCGTCCATGGCATATCGCCAATTATGTCCCCAAATGGGCGATTTCTTGCCAAATATGGCCATCGTGCCTTCCCTTGCTATTTTATGGCAACCCTAAACCTGTCTTGCGGGAAAGCTATCCCACCGCGCCTGTACATATCCTAATAATATATCAAATTTTTTAAATATTAAATTATGGGAAATTATTTTCCTCAATGTAATATTAGTAAAGTAAAAAATAAAATTTTGTAATATAATTAATGAAATTGTCTAAAAATTACACTAAGTTACTAAATTACTAAGGTTTATAAAGTGTAGACTAGAAAATTTCGACGAGATTAGTTTTGCACATGTTAAAGCTAAATTTTTGTTTCCTACTATTATTTATTCAAATCTTATTAACACAATTGACTCTAGCATTGCAAAAATATTAAGGTTTATTATTTATCTTAAGAGTTACACAACAGTAGGGCCTAAACTAAAATACATGATAACTAAGACTACATCACACTTGAAATAATAAAAGCAACGAAATTATTCCTATAGGGAAGAAGGGTACATTTCATAACAAAAATTTTACTTTCATAAACCAATCAATAAACATAATTTAACTCATCTGATTCATAGTAGCTTTTTCAAATTAATTAGATAAAGTGTGTGTGTGTGATTATTGCAAAGCCTCGAGGGCTATCTGCCTAAGGGGAAGGATGCCATCGTGGAGGACTTTCTAAGGGAAACTGGCTCGTATACACGTTGCACATGGGGAAAACCACAAAAATGCCCATGCAGCCAGCCCGTTTGCGAGATTCGAACCTCAGACCGAACTACCAGTGTTGGCCCAATTAGGTAAAAAAGCATTTTGAAAATATTTCTTCTGCAATCATCATACAGGGTTTCAAATGAGCAAACGAGAACAAATTATGTGCAGTTCCGGAGATTTTCAAAGCTTATTTGCTGTTTACGAACTACGCCATTTTTTTCTTTATATTGGTTGGTGTCACTAAGAGTAATATCCTCCCCCCCCCCGCGCCCAGTTACAAGTTTTTCGCTAAAGTTTCTAGGCAGAAAACTCTCATATTTCTTTCCTGCAGCTCTGCATTATCTCCGAATTTTGTCCTGGATTCGAAACTTTCCTGATTTTCTGATCTATATTCCCAAATTTATCATTTTAACGCCCTACGACTGGGTAATATGCGTGCTATCATTAACATCTGCACTGTCGTAAGGGCAAGAATTTCTAGCAGCTTTTATTTTTATTTTCAATTCATTCGTAGCCTTCCTTGCAATATTTTGTGAAAAGCTTCTAAATTTTTTACTGGAACCAAACTTTAAGAAGGCTCAGAACTTATTTCAAATAGTTTTAAAAAGATGAGAAAATACATCTCCAGAATCGCTGTTGGAGTCATCTTCTCTTATGAACAATGACGGAGAACTGAGGTAACCGAAGAAATCTCCTCCGCATCTTGTTGGCTCCTATACTAAGAAACCAAAAATATCATTTTTTTTTTAGAAATCGTTCAAGTCAAAGAAATATGTATTATTAATATACTACGAAGACTTAAAATATTTGATGTGGACATTACAAGACTTCCTTGTATGGCCTATTATATTGTATACATTTTTTGCTGCATTACATTCACACTTATTTCCTCGAATTTCCTTAGATATAAAGTATTTCATATTCAACGAATTAAGCTGTACTTCACAGCAGCGCAAAAATACATAAAAACTCAAAAAATCTTCATTAAAAATTGTAAAATACAGGAAAACGTAAAACACATTTGCAACTGAAATTAGAATTTCTACGCAAAAACAATCAATTTGACCAGTGCGCAGGAAGCTATGTTTTTGATCCCACTGGCAAAAAAGGCACTGATGTTAGCGCACCAACTGACTTAATTCATTATTTTACTAACCGTTTGAAATGTAAAAAGATGGTGGCCTTTTTAGGCTTAACGACAATTAAACTTGTTGAAACTGTTGATTATTCTAAATCTATTGTACACAGATTAACTAAAGGCATAAAAACCTTAACCAGAATGTAAGCACAGCATAATTCAATAGCTCTTAAAGTAAAGAATGGACAATTTACCTATATATAAGAATAAAAACACTGAGCTCATTGAAACGGGTAACAGGGTGAAAGTGTATATATATATTCCCACTCTATATACCCATTCATACACATACACTCACATAAATATATAGATATGTACCTCTGGTGCGGTCGACTGCAAGGAAAAAGGGCGGTGCACAAATACATGATATAGCAGTCTCATATACAAAATCACAACGTTCTACGGCTACTCTCTTTGGAGTTATGGGAGATCCATACATATGTAAGTACGTATGTAAAAGACGCCACGAAAGAATCTCTTCTTAATCGACTTTAAATCCATTTTACAAATCAATTTGAAAAAAAAAAAAAGAGTCTTCTGTTCTATCCGTACATACATATGTCATACAAAAACATCGTTCAGATAGATTTGAGAGCGGTAAAAAATGGATATTTTCGTTAAAATATGATACCCGAAATTTTTCGCGATTACAATACTTCATTTATATAGTACAAGGAAGCAAAAATGTAACATATAGTATCAGAAAATGAACAAATCTTGTGCCTCAAGGAAAAAAAGTCAAATTCCTCAAAGCTCATCATGATTCTGGAAGAGAGGCTATACAAGCAAAATTACAAGAAAAAAAAAAAAAAAAGAGCTTTCATTTCAAGGGATGTCAATCGTTTTCCTCCCATTCCCTCTTGATGAGACACTAATTGTTCAGGTTTGAAAAGCTGTGGTATTCTGCAATTTGTTACATTAATTGCCAGGGAAATGTTTAAATATTTTAATCAAGCAAATGGTTGCTGTATTCAGGATTAAAGAGTAAGCTACCATATTCTAGTGATTATCGTTTTTAGTACTATCTGTAAACTAGTACCATAACTGAAGTTTAATTGCCTGCTGTTTGGTTTTACCGAAACTGCAATTTGTAGGATTTTGGCAATCCTCCGTTTACTGAAAAACAGATAAAATATGCTTAAGCAGTGTCAAAGCTAGCAATTTTTCACCCTGAATCTCGCCAAATATTGTGAGCTGAACAAGTTTTAATCTGAAGATATTTTTCGTGCGATATTTTGACACAGAATTTGACATGGACTCTCTGATTACAGTTTAACACTCAAGAGCTATCTTCATAAAGGAAAGAATGGCTTTATGGGGAAAAAATGACGGAAGTAGCAAAACTCGTCGCGGATGTCGCAAAAACGACGCCGATATGTTGCAACATAGACGACATATAACAAAAACTTTGCAATATGTCGTTTCTAAGACTCCCAGATGTAAGTGAACACTCACTGTTTAGCAACCGTTGCAAAGACGTCTTTATTGCGTCTTTGCAGATAAGGTTTTGTCGGATAGACGTCGTTATTGTCTTTCGCAGGTGATATTTTGGTTGTGAAAGCAACGTATCACGACGTCTTAAAGACGCCTAAATGTTCGCAATATTCCACCTTTTTGCAACAGTTGTGAAAATGTCGTTATTATGTCCTTGTGTTACATATTGATTTATACACAAAAATGAGCTTAATAATTAAAATATTTTTCTTCTTTTTTAAAAATTTTGCATTCCGTATATTTATCTAAAGTTTAAATATTTTATCATTTCCTGAAAACCAGACTCTTTAGACTCTTTAGACTTGTCTCTTTAGACTAAATATGCATAATTAATAATAGCCTTAATTATTTTCAGTACTTTAAACTATAGTTTTTAAATTTCTCTTTAGACTGACTACATATGCATAATTAACAACAGCCTTAATTATTTTCAGTACTTTAAACTATATTTTTAAATAACTTAAATTCTAAGTTACGATTTTTTAAGGTTTCATCATTTTTTTTCCTTAAGGGAGAGTAGTTATGAAAGTGATTATTATAAATATATAACATTAATAGTAGGTTTCAAGTAAATAAAACTCAATTAGATATAAATAAAAGTAAAGATACATATATGGGTAAAAAAAAAGCCTTTTTGATAACAGCATTATCACATTTATTTCTGTTAAATCTCAGAGGCACTGAAAATTGCCCCTGTCATGATAAATTAGGAAGCGGTTCTTAAGGTAACATAATCAGTATTTTACCTGAACTCAAATATAAATTTATTCGAGTTTCAGAGTAAAAAATATAACCATTAACTTCTATATCTCCAAGATATGCAAATGAAAATAGTATAAAATAGTTAATAAATGTGATAAAAAATATGCCTAAATTTAATAATTTCCCATATTCATATCTAAAATGAAATAATTACCTAACAAACAACATACATGACAACACTATTTAAGAAAAAAACATTAACTAGTAGTGTTTGAAAGTATAAATAGCAGAAGGAAGGTAACAGAACTAAAATTTCCAATTAATAAAAAAATATTTGTGTTTGTTAAATAGTCAACAATTAGAAGTGCAATAATTATGGAATGCAGTATTTACTAGTAATACTGGTGTTTCTTAACACCATTTCTTTCGATCATATGTTAATGTATTTACTTATTTTTGGTGTGGTGTATTTAATTATGGCAAAGCACACTAGGGCTATCTGCCTAAGGGGAGGGATGCCTTCGTGGAGGACTTTCTAAGGGAAACTGGCTCGTATACACGTTACACATGGGGGAAACCACGAAAACGCCCATGCAGCCAGCCCGTTCGCGGGATTCGAACCTCAGACCGAAGTACCAGTGTTCAGCGTCTTTACCGCTCGGCCGCTGGTGGGCATTTACTTATTTTTAGTTTCTACATTTTAGAATAATGGTAGATTACAATGATTATTTCATGCACTTTTTATTATTACTAACTTTCCTTTTGTTACTGTACAAACTATCCTATACTATATAATTTAAATAATATAGTATACGATAGTAAGCTAACTACGTTAAATAGCACACGATGAAACTTTTTTTTTCTATTTATTATGAATTTCTTTGTTATCACAAGTACATAAAAAGTAAGCGAAAAAAATAGAAGGTACTTAAATTTAATAAAAAATAAAACCTGATTTCCAGCATTCATTTATTGAGATAATCTAATAAACATATATAACGGCAATATTTAAAAAAAAAACGCGAATTACACAGTGTTTGGAAGAATAGATACCAAACGAAAAGTAATAAAACTGCAATTTGCAATCAATAAAAATATTTAGTGTTTTTTAATATTACACAATTAAATATCACATAATTATATATTACAATATTTCATAGAAATGCTAATGTTTCCTTAACACTATTTTTTCGATCATACATTTCATACACTGTTTAAAATCATTAACCTTTTCTGCATACTATACAAAAGACAACATACTTATAAAATGTGCATTATTATTAATTTTAATATATTGCTTCTTGCTGTTACGCATATCTAATTCATCTTCAGCAGTCAAATTAAGTACTGGTACCAGTCCAATAATTTCTTTGTATTTTGAAAATAATGAACATACCATAACAAACTGAATTGTTGTTGCATCTGTATTGATTGCATTTTCAGCAAAAAAAGTCGCTTGCCGTTGTATGTTATTTTTGGCTTTATATGAATTAATTCTGAAAGCCAACATGACGTTATAATCCAAGCACAAAGCTAGTAAGTTTATCCAAATATTGCACCGCTGGAACCACAGTGATTGGAGACAGACACTATTTCCACAGAGACACTATTTCACGAACGATTAAAGTGAACGAACCATTATTTCATTAAAATGTTACTATTTCACGAACACTGTATTCCACAGACCACTATAGATCACAGAGACACTATTTCACGAACACTAGATTCGCGATTAGCATTGTGGCATTTCTTGTAGAGCAGATATTCACGAACAAATTCAGCATTCTCACGATAATTTCACTCGCTGAAGGCAGTTGAAGCAAGTAGATACAGAACAATGAGAAGATTCACAATGCGGTCTTTGATTGACAGTGCATTACATTTACTTTTAATATAAGCAATATTATTTATATCGGTCATTGCTTGATTCAATTTCAAACATGAACTAAGTCTTTTCAAACGCCTTACAGATGGCATCTTTGCCTAATTAGTTGAAAGAACTGCTAGAATCTGAATTAATTGCGCAGTTGTTCGAATTTGGCAGCCAGCCAAAGTGCGTGCAAATCTCGAGATGTTCGTTTATATAAGCATCCGGTAAATAATGTACAAGTCTGCTTCTCCTTCCGCCATATATATTGGACAGTCGTGAATTCGTCCTTACTTCAAAAATAGGAAAGCTTCCGCAGGTTTAGTGTCTTTTTGCCGAGTGGGACCAAAAGGAAACAGTTTTGAGCACAGAAAAATCTGCATCCTTGCCTGCTGGCCGAATTGCTTGTTTTTGCGTAAAAACTCTAATTGTTATTTTTTAAGTTGTTTTAACCGTGTTTGGTGTTTTATGTTTTTCTCCATCTTTCAATTTTTAATGAAAATATTTTGAGTTTTTATGTATTTTTGCCCTGCCGAGGAGTGAGAACTGAATTAATTGAAAGAAAAATATATCTCTAATGGAATTAGAGGAAATAAGTTTAAATAAAATGCAGGAACAAATGGCATATAATTTAATATTCCGTGCAAGAATGTCATGTGGTGTACACATAAGCTTTTTCATTAAAATGTTACGTTTATATACCAGAGATATTAACGACAATAATTATTTCTTTATTAGAACGCTTATACGCCTTTTACATATTTTAACGATACTGGTGTTTCTAAAACAGATTTTGTACGTAACTTAAAATCGCGTTAACTAACCAATTACTCCAATAAAGCAGCAAATAAAAGCGATTTCAAACATCACGTTAACTGAGTATCCTTCAAATCACGTTCATGCTAACCGTTGCTTGTATAATTTTACGATCATTGACTGTATGATGACATTTTACACATTCAGTGCTAAAGTTTGGTTGGAAGTATGACATTAAGGAAATTTTAATCATGAAGAGTTAAAAATTTTGCGAAAAAAATTACAGAGAGATAATTTGATCTTAGATGCTACGATTCTCTATTAGAAGCAGAACATGGTAAATTATTATGTAATATATTCATAGGAAGACTTCAGAGGAGATATTAATCATTCCGTCATTTGCAGCTATTTATCATCCACTATTAAAATTTTTGACACTTTCTGGGCCAGACTTACGTTTGATGCTTCGAAACTCTTTATAAGCATAGGTGATAAGAAAGGGGTCAGAACGAATTATTTATTATCCTATTCTATCGAAAGATATATTTTATTACAGGAACGTTCAGGAACTTAATAATTTATTGAAGCCTGAATTAAGTCATCAAGATTTTATTCCATCGTCAATTCTTGAAGAAAATGCGCAAACCATTAATCATGATAATCATATATTTAATACATAATATTAAGAGCATCTAATACAGGATCCTACCTTTAAAATCCAGCAATCTTGGAATCTGGCTGAAAGACAGAAAAGGACATTTAATTTATAAGAAAAGGACATTAGCATGTATACATATAAACAAACACACGCCCAACGTCTAGACTTTCCAGCTCAATTCGGATCCCACTGTTGTGATGCAAAATATCCCTATACCAAAGCTTCCTACAACTTTAAACTTTTCCATCTCACATTCAAAACCCCCTCCCCTTCCAAAGAATTCTTAAAACATTCCTACTTTTCGTTGGCTAAGTTGCATTCAGTCAGCGATTATATACTGTAGTATTCATACAACGTTTATACAGACATGCTTTTATCTAAAACATCCAGTAATTAAAACTTTTCAAGCATAGACAATGATTAATACTTGTTCTTTTGTCTGCCATCACCAATTTCTTTCTCTTTTCACTCCGAGTTGACATCCTACAGTTTATTATAAGAATTTAATAAGACAGTGTTAAACACTGTTTACGTTATAAACATATTTTGAACCCTGAGGGTTAAAAATAGCGAAGCGTTGGTGGCAAATGCCAACAAATTCAGAACGAGCTGGACGTTGAGAACTGCTGGACCACGGACAACCAGATTAAAAAGCAAAAACTCATGCATAGTACACATAGTAACAATCCTCGGTTTTGATAAAACATCGGTTTAAATTAGAGAACTTACTGTTTTCATCGGAACATACCCCAAGTGTCCGCTGAAATAGCTGAGAAGGGAAAAACTTGTTAAAGACAACCCCCTTGTGCGGTTTCCTTGGGACGAAAATGAAAAAGGTAAAAGTGCTTTTGTCTAAAAGCCGCCGTAAGAGTAGAATTCTATTATTTAGTTATGGCAAAGCACGCGAGGGCTATCTGCCTAAAGGGAGGGATGCCTTCGTGGAGGACTTTATAAGGGAAACTGGCTCGTATACACGTTACACATGGGAAAAACCACAAAAACGCCCATGCAGCCAGCCCGTTCGCGGGATTCGAACCTGGAGCCGAACTACCAGTGTTCAGCGTCTTTACCGCCGTAAGAGTAAGTCGCGTCCGGCAACGGGGAAAGCCGTGTCTTTTCTTTCATTAACTAAGCTGATGTTTTACTTTTTATTTAACCAAGAAATCTTTATTTAAGTTTCAAAATAAATATTAAAAAGACCACAGGTCTGATTATTTTCCATCTCGGCAAACTCGCTTTCGTTACAGCATAAAAATTATAAACATAGCTTACAGAAATTCAGTTCAGTTGCTGAAAAGTTTTTTTCTCTAAAGCTCTTTCATTAAGCAAGTACAGAAAATTTTACGAACAAAGAAAGAATTTGCTTAAATTGAGTTTCATAATTTTCTATAACTTATTTATAAGTCATAATTTTCTAAAAGCGTAACATGCTAGTTTATTACATCCTTTATTATTCGCTTCTTCAGTGCTATTAAAACAAAGAGAATGAAAACTCTGCAGCTCAGACCTCATTAATCTAGTCTGTATTAACTGTAACTGCTCTTGTAAAAGCCATGAATTTCTCTGTCTTTCGGTCTGAAGCATGCTGTTAGTCTCAAAGTACGAGACCTCATGCCAATTGCTCAGAAGATCTAGATCAATTCCCCACGCTAACAGAGCAGAAATGAACATAGATCTTTTTTGACTGTGATGTTTATCGGCAAAAATTAGCCACTGACAACGCCTTTTCTGATGATAGATCCGTGATATAAAATACTTTTGTGCTAGACTAAGATGTAAATAAAAATTCACAAGCTAAAATGTAAAGTTTATTTATTTTTTTAATTGTCATGGGAAGAGGGAAGTGACAAGGGTTGAAAAGATTTTTCTAGCAGCAAAGTTTCCAGTTTTCTAGCTAGTTAGTTAAAATAATAAACATTTTATCCGCAACGTTCTGTATATCAAAATAAAATAACAAAGCTCACGAAATATTTATCTTGTCATTAAGTTCGACATCATATTGATTACAAATTTAAAAAAAAACTACTTTTAATATACAACAGTAAGCTTTTTAACGTTCCTGGTAGTCTTATCAGAATATATATATATATACGTATATTCTAAATACGAGGTCTGTTGCGCATTCATTAAGTAATGTCTTCAAAGGTACATGACATTGTGTGAGCATACAGTATCTATAAAGAGTCTGAGAAGAAAGGGAAAGTAAATGCCGTTGCCAACTATAAGGTCACAGTAATCTTCATCCTCAGTTCGGCTGGGAATAGTGGCGGAGAAAGATAACACCAGATCATCAATCATCGTAATGAAAGAAGCAACCATGAAAATATAATATACTCATAGATACATTTACATGAACACTGAGGAAATTGTAAATAATTTAACGAAGCTTTAATTGAGCCGTCAAGGCTTAGACCTAACATCGTTTCTTGAAGGACATATCTGTTGCTGCCTGTAATTGTGATTAATGTTGATAATAATGTATAATTTAATGCAATCCAGTAACAAATAAAGCAAAATAATGTAACAAAATATATTTCTTCTAATTTAAATTAAACATAATGCAAATTTGCCTCGAGATAAAGTATAGATAAAAATTAGAGGTCTTGAAGGGTTACAAGGAGCATTTCATGGTGCATGCGAAAACTGGCAAAACTCTGAAACATTCACAGAATTGCTACTAGAGTTAAAAATTCGAGTGCTTCCAAAAATCGTACCAACAAAGCTTTTAGATTCGACTTTTTTTGAATGTTTGATTTCGGTAGAATATCTAAATTATTTGAAGATCATAAAAGTAAACAATATTCTTATTATTAAGTAGGGAAGAATGACTGTGGAATTATTGCATTTCCTCCTTGAATACGTAATTAGAAGATTCTTGGTTCTCATACTGGCAAGTGTGTAGGTGATTTTCCATACTTCCTTCTTCCAAGAAAGCTAATATTGCCAACAGTATGAGGGTGTAAATCTTTCGTTATGCTTTTATGCTATAACAGATTATTTGAAAAACAAACTGATATTAAAATGATCTGAGAACGTGCACAGTTATACAACTTGAATTTAATCCTTCACGTCACTGCTTGCATAATTACTGAGGGACATGCTGCTTTCTTAAGGCAAACCGCAACTTCCTAGTGAGAAGCAAAAGAAGTATTGTAATTGTCATATTTTAACAGAAATATCCAGTTTGACCTTTCCCGAATGAATATGGACAATTGTTTTGCGTGACAACTGTATGTAGGGACAGAATAATGGATTCCTTTTTCCAAAACGAATTGTAAAATGGACTTAAATTGGATTCAAAAGGATTTTTTCGTGATGTCTATGCAAGTATGTATCTCGCATAATTAACAAACGATTAACCGTAGAACATTGAAATTTTGTATACAGGACAGCTATAACATCTAGTTGTCCACCTCCATTTTTGGTAGTACCAAACGTATGTGTATATATATATATATATATATATATATATCAATAATCCTTTCGTAAATAAATTATTATTTTATTACTTTGCAACTTTTGTGCAAGTATTAGGCAATTTATTACGATTTAATAATATACATGTGGTATCAGTTAGTTCAACACAGCCACCAGAGGGTATCACTTATGCTCCAGCAGCGAGAGCGAGGCGAAAGACGATGATGATAGATGTTGATTCTACGCAAAAGTGGTAACAAAAGAACTTTACAATTATAGCGAGCGCGAGTAAGCGCCGAGTTGCTATTTAAATACTTAAAATCATGCAGAACTGTATTTGTATATAACAAGCGCGAGAACGCGCAAAGGTACTGTTATTCAAATTCAAATCTGTAGCTTTTCTATTATTATTCATTAAATGTCTGTTGTGTGGAAAGGTTATTTACTTGAGGATACCATCTTCAACTCCCCACCCACCCACACACGCACACACACAGACATATATATATATATATATATGTCATAATTTAATGCGTAGGAGGAATCGGATACCCTAACAGCTTACAGTCTTAGATGACTGAGTGGAAAGACGAAAAGATGCTGCTGACAAAAATGAATTTTGAAAAAGTCCCAATCTTTATTTTCACGCATATAAAACCATCTTAGTAGATATTTAGCCAATCATAATGAAATACGATGATTTACATATGCACTGGTTAAGACGTCAGCACTTAAGCAAGATAAAGCAGCGCTGTGTTGGCAGAGTAGAAGCTTAGGAAACGAAGAATGACGTAGTTATTTGTGAGCGGTATTCATACCGAGTACATGCATAAAGTACTCTAAGCTATGATTGGTTAAATGATGCGAACATTTAACGCTGCATCGAGAATTATAAACCTATACTACTATGCTGATTTTAAAATTCTTGTAATTTTTCTGTTGAATTGTATATGGCGTAAGTGCGAAGAAAATAATGCTTGGTAATAAAGCTAAAAAGATTTTTAAAAAATTGTTTAGTAGGAGTGAATGTAACAGTAGACTGGTAGACTGCGAGGTCAGCGAGAGCGTAAGTAAACCTTAACAAACCTTTTTGAGCAACCATTAAAATCTGAAACCTTTCAGATTTTTTTATTTATCTTTTTTTTTATTGATTTAAGCATCAGAATAATATCGATAACAAACTATCGCTGTTTTCTTTGCATATAATTTCCCCGATTTTGTGAAAATACACGTATTTTTGTTTTGGAAGATAAATCATGGCATCTAATAATAACAGTTGAGAACACTCGCTACAAGCTTGGTGTTTGAATTAAAGTAACTAGGAATAGCATTTCTTTCAACAATAGTGTTATTTAATGCAGATAAGCGCTGTTAGTCTAAGTTTACAATCCTCTCTCATTTAACTTAGATTCGCTCGTTAACTTAAAGTAGGAGATCTTAATATTCGCTTTGCTGCGAATTGAACTATTGTTGTGTACTCAGGTCTCAGGAAGAATATGTTAAATCTTGTTAATCTTTTAATCGTTTCGTTTTCGTGGAACTTCAATCCCGTGTACAAATGAATGCTTGAATTGTTTTCCCGCTTGCTGTAATTACGCTTTGTTATTGGAAGTTCAAGCTAGGAGAAGATTTCATCTCTCCGTCGAGAAAGTTTACCCAGTGTTTAGATTAAAAGTATGATAAAATGTGAGGTGTTTATGAAATATATAGCCGAATTTTTTTTTGTTTTTAAACTATAGAAACAACTGTTTTTTTTTCTTCAATTAGATAAAAAAGCAGCCATATTTTGGTGTAGGTAGTGAATAAAATTCTATCGATTTCGAGAGTGATCAGATACAAGTACAGATGTGATTGTGGTTTAGATATAGCTCGGATTTCCGGATGTGTTACTTTCTCAAATCCGGAATTTTTGTTCTGGGATTTATCAAGTGTAGTCTCTGTAATCCATAAATCTCTAAATTCTAAATTATTTTCAAATTTTATTTTAGAGCAAATATATCATTAAGAGATAACATAAATTTAAAACTTTTGACTATACAAAGTTCAAAGAGAAGTCAAACTTCTTAATTAAGAAAGTAAGTGTCTTATACGAAGTTGTTTTTGCTGTTTGTCTCATGCGGAGAAAATTAATATTGGGTAATTTCGGGCTGAAATATTCAAATTGAAATAATATGAGTAAAAGAAATACCCGATATTGATTGAAATGATTAAATCTGTCTTAACTTGCTTCCAATGACAGTTATTAAGTTCATTTACTTGTATAGATGATATTTTGTTCGAATGAAGAATATCCTTGAGTAGCAATAGCTTAGATGTTGCACTCACTGAAATATTATTTACTATTATTGGAAAAAACTTTGAGTCAAATAATTCCTCTGATGACCACTGATAAAGGTTTTTATGGATAATTTTTTGCATAACTGGATAGTTAAAATTCTTTATATTCTATAAACCCTTCCTTTCTTTCTAGCAGTTCCTTACCTCCAGCGCTTAATATGCATGCATTCTGCAATTTCTAATCTAAGGAAGGCTGGCTGAGCAAAATGCCATTATCTGCCTGAATATGTCTTGATGATCATATTGAATTTTCAGCTATTAGCTAAGAAAAATATAAATGCAATAGTTTTCAGAAAGTAACAGATCCGTCCTTGAAACCAAAATGCGAACTTTAGCATTTTCTTAATTATTGAGAAGCTATGTAGATAGGCAGCGGTTCCATTTTCATGATGAGAAAGCAAAAATTCAGATCTGCGCATATGCTTATATCTTTGGAATTACAAATGTTAAAAGTCAATCTAATCATTAGACAGGTGAAAGAGTGCATTAGCAAGTCAGTGTGTGAAGGTTATGTGTGCTGTATTTTATTTTATTTCGCCAAGCAAGTGGTGTTGCAATTTATAGAAATTTGACGAGTGTAGCATATGTGGTAACAGGATTTACTGTTAAGTAGCGTAAAAGAATACAAGATTCAGAAGCAGGCGGTATTTGTATGGTTGATATAATTGTTAATGGACAGTCACGATTTATTCTATCATTCGTATGTATTCATCCCCAACTGTTAATTCAGGAGATTTGAAGACGTTTATGTTTAGTGCACTGAAGCAGTATTCTGACACTACTTTCTTCATTGATGAAGTATTTAATATAGATACAGATGTTTTTGTTATTATGATGGGAGATTTCAATGTAGACGTCAAACGAAAGGAAAAGGCACTTGAATTTGTAAAACATTATTTTAATCTCAATATGGTGCCAAGTAACTAGCCAAGTACCACCTGTCAATACATTTATAGATTTAACATTTGCTGGGAACATAACTGCAGATACCTTAAATTATGTATCTTATTATTCATATTGTCGCGTAGATGAGGGGATCCTACAAATGAACAGGCAAGTACAAGTCTAAACTCAAGACTTTTTATTAACTAGAATGAAGAGCTACTTATATACAGCTGGTGAACAAGCTGACACATTCCAGACTTGGAATGTTCTGGAAGAATAAGAAGGAAATTTACATAAATAAGATAACATTAACAACAAGGATATTTACATAAAAACCAGTTATCAGGCATCTTGCCGTTGATGGGTTTCCAACCCGGTACTTTCGGGATTCGAGTCCTGCGCCTTCTCCGCTAAGCTATGAGAACCTCGCTCGAAAAGAGCGATTTTCGCTACATTTCCCCCTTCTTAGGAAGAAGCAGCGTCCCGCTGCGATCTGGTCTGGCTTCTTGCAACAGGTCTTCTGGAAATATTGGGCTTTCTTTCATCGTACTTTCGGATCAAGATAGGGCTTCAACATCAACACGTGAACGACGTCTTTTGAATTCCGTTGTTTCTTATTTTGTTCCAAAGTAACGCTCCAAAGATACGCTCCAAAGTAACGTCTTAGGAGTTTTTCAGATAACCCAACCTTTCGTACTGGAGTGAAGACCCAGACAAAGTCTCCGATGTTGTAGCTGACAGGTCGATGTCTCTCGTCGTATCGGCGCTTGTCTGTGGTTTGCGCTTTAATAATATGGAGTTTTGCAAGCTGTCTAGCTTCTTCAGCTCTAGTGATCAGATGTTGCGCATAACTATCTTCGGGATCTTTGATACTGTATGGGAAAATTACGTAGAGAGGAGTCTGGATATCTCTGCTATAAATGAGAAGGAAGGGCTGAATCCCGTTGTGTCTTGTTTGGCTGAATTATAGGCATAGGTTACAAATGGTAGAATAGTATCCCAATTTTTCTGTTCAACGTCTACGTATATGGACAACATGTCTACCAATGTTTTATTGAATCTTTCAGTTAAGCTATTGGTCTCAGTGTGGTAAGCAGTCGTCAGCAGATGAGGCGTCTTGCACAGATGAATTACTTCTTTAACAACATTGGATAGGAAGTTGCGTCCTCGGTCACTTATCATTTCTTTGGAGGCACCATTCTTCAGTACAATTTCTTCAACAATAAACGTGGCAATTTCGGAGCCCTCAGCTGTCGGTATTGCCTTTGTGACTGCAAATCTGGTAAGGTAATCTGTGCAAATATAATCCACCGGTTCCCATTTCGAGTAACAGGAAAGCGTCCAAGTAGATGTATTCTAATTTTGGTAAACGGTGTGTCAGGAGGTTTTATCGGAATTTCCGTCTTTGGCATTCTCGGCAGTGTGATACATACCGCCGTGTGCTTCCATATAGCCCTGGCCAATGGTACTTCCTTTTTATTCGGTCGTACGTTTTGGCAAATCCGAGATGGCCAGCGGTTGGAGCATCATGAAGACTTCTTAGAACGTCGCTACGAAGTTGCTTTGGTACCACCAAGAGCCACTGCTGTCCCATAGGATCATAGCTTCTTTTGTACAGTATACCATTTTTTATTTGATAATTTTGATATGCGTCACCTCTCTTGAGAGTTGTAATGATGGATTTCAATCGTTTGTCTTTGTCCTTCTGTTGCTTTTTTCCGTAATCTACGATTGCTACAAAGAAAGGGATGTCTTCATTGTTCTCAATATTGGCTCTATAAGAGGCTTCCTCGATAGTGAATCTGCATCTGAGTGTTTCCGACCGCTCTTGTAGACGATATTTATGTCGTACTCCTGCAACCTGAGAGCCCACCGTGCAAGTCTTCCGGATGGATCCTTAACATTGGCCAGCCAACATAAAGAGTGGTGATCTGTGACTACCGTGAAGGGTTTTCCGTAGAGGTATGGCCTGAATTTACTAATTGCCCAGATGACGGCAAGGCATTCTTTTTCGGTGGTGGAATAGTTCCTTTCAGCTGCAGTAAGGGACCTGGATGCATAGGCTATTAGTCTCTCTTTGCCATCCTGGATCTGAACCAGTACTGCACCGATACCATAGCCGCTAGCGTCAGAATGTATCCTGGTTTCTGTGTCTGGAATAAAATGTCCCAAAACAGTGCCACTGGTCAGCAGCCTTTTGAGCGTTGCGAAAGATTCAATCTGGAACGCGTGCCGAGAAAATTTTGCATCTTTCTTCAACAAGTCATGTAGGAGCTTTGTGATATCTGCGAAATTTTGGATAAATCGTCGGTAGTAGGAGCACAAGCCCAGAAAACTTCGGACATCGGCGATATTTTTCGGAATAGGGAACTTTGCTACAGCCTCTACCTTTTGTGTATCAGGATATATCCCATGTTGATCGACTCAGTGTCCCAGTATAGTCAGTTTCTTTTTGCCGAATGAACATTTCTTGGAATTTAGCGTCAGTCCTGCTCTTTGGATACATTTCAGCATTTCCCTCAAACGCTTTTGATGTTCTTCGAAATTAGGTCGTCGAGGTAGCAAAGACAAATATTCCATTTGAGACCTCTTAGTATCGTGTCCATCATCCGTTCAAATGTGGCTGGATCATTGCATAATCCGAACGGCATGACTTTGAATTCATAGAGACCATCTGGAGACACAAAAGCTGTCTTTTCTCTGTCTTTATCATCAACATCTATTTGCCAGTAGCCTGACTTCAGATCCATCATAGAGAAGAGTTTTGCATCAGCCAGGCAGTCCAAAGCATCATCGATGCGAGGTAACGGATAGACGTCCTTTATAGTTACCTTGTTCAATTTTCTGTAATCGACACAAAAACGCCATTCACCATTTTTCTTCTTCACAAGCACGACTGGAGATGACCATGGACTATCTGATGGTTGTATCACATCTTCTTTTAGCATTCGTTGCACTTCGTCTGCAATCACACGCCTCTCAGTGGCTGACACACGGTATGGCCTTTGTTTGATTAGTGCACTGTCATTTGTATCAATCTTGCGCTTCCCCGAATTGCATCGGGATTTTTTCAATTTTTAACAATACTGTTAAAGTCAAAAATGTCACTAAATTCATCTAGTAGACTCAATAGCTCGTCTTCCTCAGCATTGGTCAAATCAGTATCAAAAATCTCTTTTAAGTTTTCTTGAGATAACCTTTTCCTGGACCTATGTCCCTTGGAACCTGCTGGAGCCTGATCACTTAGGGAACAAATAGCGTCGTTTTTTATGGTCGTTAAGCCATTTCGGTATTCAATTCAACCCTTTTGGTATCAGTTGGGTTTGTCGAGAAAAATTAGTTACCCATAATTTACCACAACCATCCTCTATAGTGACAATTGAGGCTGGTATCGATAGTTCTTTTACGCACATAAGAACTCTATTTCCAACAATCATAGCTTCATCTGCTTCCTGTAGCTCTGAATTCAAGGCACATATTCGCTTTGCGGTGTTTGCTTCAATTACATAATCGGTTGCGGAAAACAAGGAGAGCTGTGACTTATTTAAATATTCAATGTCTGGAAGGATTTCTCCAAGTGTAAGTTCTTGATTTCCACAATCGATAACGGCATCGGTGGCACGGAAAAAGTTCCATCCAAGTATCATTTGATGACTACATTCAGGAAACACAAGGAATTCAAACGGCTTCTTAGTCCCATTCAAATCAACTTTCAATACACAGCTTCCCGAGGCAGCTACAGTTTTACCACAGGCAGTTTTCAATACAGGTCCATTCTCAGCAAACATAGGAGCATTTAGCTGTCGACGTAACTGTTCGGATATGACAGAATAATCAGCACCCGAGTCAACAAGGGCTTTCACACACTGTCCGTCCGTTCACGGTGATAAAAGTGTTATTCTTTTCCAACTTGGCTGTGGTGTACGTCGGAGGATTTTCTTAAACTGCGGCCTCACCTCCTGTACAGGTCGCTTGAGCTAGTTTTCCTCATTGGTTCTGCGTGGGGAACGGCTGGAACGGCGTACTGGTGACTGCGATTGTCGGCGGTTGAGAGAGCGTCGCGGATAAGGTGAACTGCTTCTTATTCGGGAAGAACTAGGTTGTGCATATTCGTCGTCGAAGCTGTGCGTAGATTCAGTATCCCTGTCTCGTCGAGGGTTGGACGTCTTTTTCGGCTCTTGCATTTTCAAATATCTGGCGTCTTTCCCTACAGTACCTCAGAACATGTCCTGAGCGTCCGCAATGAAAACAGAGAGGTACATTATCGTCAGTCCTCCACAGATCTGTCCTACGTTGTGGAGCAGTTCTCTGGCTGGCTTCACGTATCGGTTGCGACCTAACTGGAAGTAAACATTGGTTAGTGCTTTTGCTTCTCCCTGCTCCTGTGAGTGGTGCCAGCGCCTCTATAACCTCTTCCCGGACCACAGATGCTATGTCATTCGCTGCTACGGGTTCTATTTCCGTGTAGCCCTGAACTTGCGTAAGGACCTTCTGAAGCTCTTCCCTGACGATGGTGCGCACTATAGACCTTAGTTCACTGGCGTCCGC
Source organism: Stegodyphus dumicola (assembly GCF_044657685.1). NCBI lineage: Eukaryota > Metazoa > Arthropoda > Arachnida > Araneae > Eresidae > Stegodyphus > Stegodyphus dumicola. Next base: position 196,173,091 of record NC_140773.1, read on the forward strand.
ATCGGCCGACACCGCGGAGACATTAGGCAGCCTCTGGAATCGTGATCGGGCGATACGTCTTCGTCGAAGGCTTTCTATGTGACGGCAGCGTTTCAGGAAGGCATCGACGCTGTCATAGTCCTGGGACGACAGGACCTGGTACAAATCTTCAGCAATACCTTTCATGAGATGGGCCACTTTTTCGTCTTCAGGACATAGATGGGTTTGCTTTCCGGCAGAGAGCGAGAACATCTTGAATGTATGCTTCAGACGTCTCTCGATTTGCTGAGCACGTGTGAGTAGTACTCGTTCAGCTTGGCGGTTTACATCAGCTACTCGGGAAAAGGTGTTCTTAAGAGCAGTCCTGAAAACAGTCCAACTGGTAAATGTATCTTCATTATTATCGAACCACTGTCGCCAAGGTAAAAAATGATGTTCGCCAGACACATTTGATCATCCCAGTGGTTATAGTTGGCGATTCGATCAAAGTCCTTGAGCCATCTATTAGTATCTTCTTGGCTATCCCCGCTGAATATACACGGGCTTCTGGGTAGTTGGTACGTCAGGATCGGTATTGGTGCGATATTACTTGAAGCGGAACTGGCTGCTGGAGAATTCTGCTCGGTTTCCTTCTCATCAACCATCTTTCTCGATCTTTTACGCGAATCCTGTAAGAGCCCAAACTCAGGAGGAAGTCCTCGAATCCGCAGGCTTCGGCGTAACTCTGCCGGGTACTCTGGTGGAGGCGCCGGGTATTTCTCAGTTAATGAGAAATACCCGGCGCCTCCACCAAACTGTCGCGTAGATGAGGGGATCCTACAAATGAACAGGCAAGTACAAGTCTAAACTCAAGACTTTTTATTAACTAGAACTGAAATGAAGAGCTACTTATATACAGCTGGTGAACATGCTGACACATTCCAGACCTGGAATGTTCTGGAAGAATAAGAAGGAAATTTACATAAATAAGATAGCATTAACAATAAGGATATTTACATAAAAACCAATTATCAGGCATCTTGCCGTTGATGGGTTTCGAACACGGTACTTTCGGGATTCGAGTCCTGCGCCTTCTCCGCTAAGCTATGAGGACCTCAGTAGAAAAGAGCGATTTTCGCTACAATATCACCGACCAATTTTACCTAGGCTCATTTTGAATGAATAAATATAATAAATGAAAAATAAAATAAAATAAAAAATATGCGTGTGTAAAATCTTTTGTTTGTTTTATCTATTCTATAACATCCTCACACTTCTGTTAGTAATGCTACGCATTAAACTCCAGCGGCTTTTTAAACGAAAAGAGAGAGCCTACTGTCAATGACACACTAATGAAATAATTTTAAAACATATGCTTGTGTATATGCGTTTCACATGAATATTCTGAATTATTTCCAATTATATGAATTTTTGCAGCACACTTTTTTCAGGATTTTTTAATGAGGTCACAATCATCTCTGCACAAGTCCCTCTTGTTTAGGAACGAAAAAGTTTTGCAAATGAATTGCTGGAATGCGAAATGAATATGCTTAGTTAGCCTAAATGTTCTGCTCTAAGAAACTACGTTCAACTCCATAGGCTCATCACATAACAAAATTCAGGTGTGGTCCCACAGAGAGAAATCTGAGGCAAGTCGGTAAAGGGATGAGATCATATCTCTAACAAGTACAATTACCAGACTCCAGTTCTGTTAGTTGTTTCAACAATTTCCATTCCAATTTTTAACTTCTCCCAAGGCAAATTTTCCTTCTTAAATCTCTTGAGGAAAAAAAAATTATCTTGGATTTTTTATGTTTATTTCTCTTTGCTCGATAGATGGTGCTACATTCTTTCTCGATAGATGGTGCTACATTCGTGCTCGATAGATGGTGTATATTCGTTCTCGATAGATGGTGCTACATTCGTGCTCGATAGATGGTGCTACATTCGTGCTCGATAGATGATGCTACATTCGTGCTGACTTTGCTTCATCCATTTGCTTTCGGTATAAAAGTGCCTGCAGACACTCTCCGCCCTGCGAATTTCGTAGCCCCTCCTGCTCCAACCTACTACGAATTCTCTTCAGAGATCCTCCCACGTCTGAAACTCATCATGTCATGTGCTTTCGGGCTTTCCTTCAAGAACCGGCAAAGTTGCGTAATGCAATAGTTCGGTATATATAAGTATCTAAGTGTACCAATTTGTATCTGGATCTCAATAGCAACTTATCTTTAAGTTTTTTTTTAGAAAATTTCGTAGTTTTCAGTCTACTGATATTGAAGTAAGTTGTTCCTTACCTTCTTAAAGAATTTCCTTTTCTGCTGTCACAGACTGAGGAAAGTTTGGATAGAAATATTTCTTCATTCCTTGCAGGTTTTCTATTTTGGGATCTCTTGAAGTTTGGAAACATTGAACAGATTTTTGAATTGTAGGATGTTCTTCTTAACTTTTTAGACAACAAGGACTTAACATTTAGACTTTCTTTTTCTGTGGCGCACTTGAGGCTAATGGGGTTCTTTAAAATAACCAAATTTGTTCCTAGCACTTAAAACAAATCATTAGACATCTTCACGGCTTGAACTTACAAATGAGAACCTGCAGCGCAGAAAGCATTTAACTTCGTAAATTTTTCATTCTTCTTTGTTTCAAGCAACTTCCAGAACGAACATGGGAAGCTTCTCTATTGTACCTTCTTTACTGTTCTCTTTGCACTGTATTTTCTTCTACTGAAGGTGTTCTGTACTTAAAGTACTTTTTGAAAAAAATTCCATCTATTATGCCTTTTTAACTTCGAGAAAAATGTGTCAGTTTGGAAATAGGTAATTTTAAAGTCTGAAATTCTTCCATAATACGCTTTTTCAAGATAACAGCTGGTAGTCGGTAAATAACTGTTTTAATTTGAAGAACCAATGAAAATGCTGAGCTCAGCACCATTCGTATTCAATATGGCAATAGCTTGCGCGTAATGCTTCTGCCACGAAAAGAAAATTTTGATATATTTTTTCGTTAGAATTTCTTCAAAGTTTTCGATCATGGTTTCCCGAAAATGTTTTAATGAACATTTCCAAAATACATCTGGCCTTGGGCATAGCATCGGTGTGATTTTAGATGATATCTTTTCTTTCCGCAGGTCCATTTCCACATGTTCAATATTTGAGTTGTTAGAAATAGAGGCAAATTTGCTATTGAAATCGGGATGCAAAATGAGAAGATCGACATCGGTTTTTATACCGAAAGCAATGGACGAAGCGAATGTAGCACCAACTATCGAGAAAATAAGAAATGAAACATAAAAAATCCAATTTTTTCTCCTCTTAAGTTTTCCGTTTCCTTTCTAGATTACTGAAAGTTTGACACAAATTTTATTCAAGTCTATTGCTTCTTATATTAAGGCAGAAATTCAGTTTCGCGTGTTGACAAAAGAAAAAGATATTCTTTGTTCTAGCATCAGTTGTTAACGCAAAGATTAACCATGACATTTAGCCGAAGTGTGTGACAGTTTAGCTTACAAGCTTCGTCGATTATTTTCGCTTATAATCCCTGATAAACGCTTGATAGCATAGAAGCTTTATAGAGCTTGGATGAATTATACGCCCTTGTCTTAATGAGAATCAATCAGCTACAACACTAATACTTTGTAAACATCTCTTTAAGTGTTTTTGGTCTGTCTGTAACCATTGACAGTAAACACAAAGGCAGAATATTTAAAAAAAAAAAAAAAAAGTTTTCTTTGTTGTTGCTTGCGACGCACTCCCCCATGCAATCGACGATATATTGATTGTTATTTTGTTTTTTTGTGTTTGCGAGTCAGATAATGAGATGTCATTAGACTCGATGGAAACATTATTTTTTTTTTCAATGAACGTAAGCCGGGGTCAAATGCAGTCAAGTTTTTCTTCTATGGAAATTATATATTTGTTTAACTCGACCACCATGATCAACCATAAGCGATGTTTAAATAGCAAGTAAAGAGGTAGATCATGTTTTGATATGTGCACTGAATGGACCGCAATTCTGTACCTTTTTATCTGCCTGGTTTTGAAAACACATCAGAAGATCAAAACATTTTTATTTTATTTTGATTATGTTTAAGGGGACTCATGTACCTTAGAACCCATAAGATCTTCAAATATGTGACTGTTGCAAGAATTGGGATGTCTTATTTATTTTAAAAGCAATGACTTCCAATTTTTTACAGCTAACTACATAATATAGCTGCTTTCTGAAATAGTAATCAGAAAGTTTGTGTTGCCACAAATATTTTTATAATTTAATCCGCTTTGTGAAAAAATATTTCGTTTCCACCTTACGCGCACAGTTTAAAACATTCTGTTGCATAATTTAAATCCATATTTAATATATAGCTTTTACAATATTTGGAAACTACTGTGAAGCAAAAATTCTAAGAATTTCATATTAAATTTTTATTTCATTTGGAGATGAGTTTATAAAATGTATTTTATTAAAAAAATCTGCAATGTTTTGTGCATAAAATTTTTAATATTAAAATATTCATCACATTTTTGGTTCAGTTAGAAGTGCCCATATAAAGAATTCCAACAAATTTCAAGTATGCACCGTTAGCCATTTTTAAAATATCACGCGCGCAACCTGGAAACATGACGAAAACTTTTGTCAGAAAGCGGATTAAAATACAAAAATATTTGTGGCAATACAAAATTTCTGGTTATTAGTTTCCAAAGCAGCTGTATTATGTAGTCAGCGGTAAAAAGTTGGAAGTAATTGCTTTTAAAATAAATAAAATATTCTAATTCTTGCAACAGTCACATATTCGAAGATCATAAGGGGTTTATGGTGTATGAGCCCCCTTAAAGTAAAAAACTTAATTCACTATTCTGCTAAGTTTCAAAGGTACCGAAATAAGGCTGCTATCGTAAAAAAAATTAAGCTTAGCCGCACTTGAACAACTTTTAAATTGTTAAGCATTCGACAACTATTGCACGCAGATTAACTCAAGGCATAAATATCTTAACTTGGAGAAAGGAACAACATAATAAAATCATTTCTAATGCCAAAAATGCACAATTTACGAACATATTACAATAAAAAAACTGAGCTCACTGAGCCGAGTAACAAAGTGGGTATATGTATAGATATATATACTTTTGGTGCGGCCGATTACAACCAAAAAGGGCGGTGCACAATTACATGTTATATACAAAATTTCAACTCTCTGAGGCCACTCGTTTTTGAGTTATGCGACAGACATACGTACGTACGTACACACGCCAAGAAAAAACCTCCTCTAAAAGGAACCTACTTTAAAATAATGTTAAAAATTTTATAGAATATATTTTTGAAAAATTTATAAAAAATATTTAAAAATAGAAATTTAAAAAATAAATCATAAAATATGTGCGAACTATATTTGGATTAAGCCTAAATTTCGAATTCTGGAAGAAGGAATCACTTAAGTTTATATAAAGCAAAAGATATATTAATGAATACATACCAAGTTGAATTAACATTGAGGAGCTAAAATTTTGACAGCTAATATTAAATAATAAAAACACTCGGGCGCGTTTTAGAAAACTTGGCAGTTTGACATAAGTTGAGTCGTAGAATCGAAATATGGAACAAAATTGGCATGTCATTACAGGAAAAGTCCGATTTTATGCTAAAATACCTACATTAGAGCAATGCTATACATACATGTAATACAGGGTGATCAGCGAATAAGCCCTGATTTCAAAATTAAATATCTCTATAACAAAGATCGATAGAATTATGCGGTAAACTATACGTTTATTAGCAAAACTGTAAAAATGGTGTACAAAAGATTATAAAATTTAGTTTTGAAACTTGCTAACAGATGGCGCTCTAATCGCAATGACCTATCAATAGCCTTTAAAATGTGTTTCGAAATCGAAAATGATCTGTACAACTGTTGGCTAGTGAAAAGAGGCTAGCGTAGAAAGTGAAATAATGTATTCCATTGAACAACGTGTATTTTGGTTCTGGAATTTCACCGATTAGAACACAGTCCTACAGCAACACGTCGCAGTTTCCAAACAGATTCAATGTTCCAGTTGGACCCTATGCGAAAACCATTCACATGCTCTTCGCGAAATTCTAATGGACTGGCAGCGTGGCTGATGATCGAAAGGAAAATGTTGGGCCTAAGCAAACTATAGTCACTCCTGAAAATGCAGCCAAAGTTTCTTAATTTGTTCAGCAAAATTCTAGGAAAAGCATCCGACGGATTGCATCAGAGACAGTTTTGAAGTACATGAGCACACAAAAAATATTTAAAAATAGCCCACTGCTGTTTCCATACAAAATCCAAAGTCATTAGGCCATAACTCATGAAAGCTGTGCAACAAAGGGTTGACTTTGCGAATCAGATTCTAACAATGATCGACAACGGCAGATTTGATGTGACATGCATCTAGTTCACCGAAGGCACATTTTCATTTGAATAGAATCGTTAATAAACAAAACTGAAGATTTTGGGGTACCGAAAATCCTCATTTGTATGAAGAAAAAGCACTGCATTCGCCTAAAGTTATGGCATGTGCTACGGTATGCGCCAGAGGCATTATCGGACCCTTTTTCGTACGAGAAACGATAACTACTGAACGTTACGTTACAATTTTGGAACAATTTGTCAGCACTCAACTAGCGTTGAAGGATCGACCAGGTAGCGACTGGTTCCTGCAAGATGGGGCTCGACCACATCGAAAAAACAAAGTTTTTCACTTTCTTCATGAATACTTTGGGAATAGAGTAATTGCGTTAGATTATCCTCAATTTACAGACACAGGAATAGCTTGGCCTCCATATTCTCCCGATCTGAGTCCTTGTGACTTCTTTCTATGGGGTGCAATAGGTGATTGGTGTTGCATGTGATTCCATTTCCGTCGAGACATTGCAAGACGTGATGTCAAATTTCATTGTTTGTTTACGCCATCTCATTGTTTCGAACGGTGAACATTTTGAAAAAATTGTATTTTGATTGCAAAGGCTGCTTCACTTTATTTTTTTAATTAATTTTTTTTTTTACTCCTTTCAGAGAAAAAAGTTTTCAGTGCCCAGCGCCATCTGGTAACGATTTTCGTAACTAAATTTTCTAAACTTTTGGACACCATTTTTACAGTTTTGCTAATAAATGTACAGTTTACCGCAAAATTCTATCGATTTTTTTTGCAGAGATATTTAATTTTGAAATCAGGGCTTATTCGCTGATCACCCTGTACGAACTCTACGTCGCGCTATCGAGACATGAAAGACGCAAGTTGAATTTAGTCAATCGGCCCAGTAGAACGGGAGATATAGAACTGTCTCCTTTTTTCCCCCTCATTTTACCATAATAGTGAAAAGTATTCCCCTTAGTATCAATAGTTCCCACCATGCGCCTTCTTTCCATGTTCTGGTCCTTCTTTCAGTGTTCCTCGTTTGGCGTGGCCAATTCCCGGAGGACGCGGTAGTAAAGCTCTTTATTTTTATTTATTTATTTATTTTTAATTCTATCGATGGCCCAAGTAGCACACGATGTTGCAACGACATTGCAAACTGATCGGAGAGGTTGCAAAGTGGCCGTGGTAACTTTTACGACGTCTTTATAAAGACAACGTTGCGAAGATTCAAAATATTTGCCGTTGCATCTTGGCAATTTGTCGACGTCGCTGAAACGTCATTTGATATGACCGCTTTTAGACGTGGTCGTTTTAGCACTTTTTTTAGTTCATCAGCATTACTTTTAGAATGAAAAGAGACTAAATCTGCCCTTTCAAGAATCTGAAGTCCGCATAAGATTTACTTTGCAATGTTTCATTACTTTATTTCATCTATATATATTAATCTAAGGTAGATTCATCTAATTAAATGTAAATTTAATATAAATAGTTTTGATTTATTAAATTTAATTAGTACTAAAAATACGTGCTAAATAATTGTTTAAAATTTTATTAAATTAATTAATACTTAAAATATTTTTTATAAATATTATAGAAAAATATTTAAAAATGAAACTAATCTATGAAGTAAGTTAATAAGTTATGCATTTTATATACTTTAAAAAATCATATTTCTGACATCAATGTAAATCACATGTTAGCAATTATTTCACTACTGAAATATGACTTTATTTCTTATTTTTGAAGTAAGGACGAATTCACGGCTGTTCAATATGACGGAAAACTCGACAGTCGAGAAGCAGACCTGTACATTATTTACTGGGTGCTTATATAAACGAACATCTCGAGATTTGCTCGCTTTGGCTAGTTGCCAAATTCGAACAAGGAACTGCGCCATTAATTCAGATTCTAGCAGTTCTTTCAAGTAATTTGTAAAGATGCCATCTGTAAAGCGTTTGAAAAGACTTACTGCATGTTTGAAATTCAATCAAGCATTAACTGATATAAATACTATTGCTTATATTAAAAGTAAATGTAATGAATGCACTATTAATCAAAGAACGCATTGTGAATCTTCTCATTGTTCTGTATCTACTTATTTCAACTGCCTTCAGTACTACAATGCTACAAGTACTACAAGCAACGTACTACAATGCTAATCGAGAATATAGTGTTCGTGAAATAGAGCTCGTAAAAAGAAAATAAGACGTCTTTGCAACGGTTGCAAATCAGTGGATGTTCGCGGACATCTGGGCGTCTTAAAGACGACATATTGCAACGTTTTTGCAACGACATCCGCGACGAGTTTGCAACGTCGTTACAAGTTGCTGTGGCACTTGGGGGGGAATCCAAAAGGTTGACACACGCCTTATTCAGTGGGAGAGCTGTTCAGTTGATGACGAAAGGAAAGAAAGTTTGGCATAATTTACTGACACAGCTGAAACATTTCTCATCAAAAATTATATCTGCAGTTCTACGTCATTTTCTAGTCATGTAAATTTCTTGCTCTGCATGCCTTTTTACCTTCATCCCCCCTCCACCTCATGATCTTTTTTCTTTCCCGGTACATTTCAGATTAATTCGTCGTTATTTTGAGAGACTGTCACGGAAACAAAACTGCTACATTCATCCAAGCCTGCTCTTCCTTCTCACTGAGACTAATCGCCTCCGAATAAGTAAATAAATCCAAGGTGCCGGACATGTTTCAAAACAAATCGACTCTTCATCGCTCGACTTGCCATCTACGAACACGATCATCGGCCACAATTTTCACTTATAAGCGGCGTAAACCCTTTACGTCTTTCCAGGTATAAGCCGATGCAATTTTCAAAATATTTGCGAAAAACTGATAGAGGTGGAGCTTTAATTCTGCTTTTTCCTTTTAAAAAGAGTAATCTAAGATGGCAATATCAAAGGGTTTTAATAAAACCTGACAGTGTGAATGTAGCAATGACGACGTGAACCTAAGATGGATAACACGATTTCAAAATTGAAACTGTGTAGAAATACTCACATTTATTTCCTGTAGAAAGAAAAAAACAATTAGAAATTTCTTGCTTAGCCTGTATAACTTTTACGGACAGCAGGATCGCAACAACGCCGACGTGAACTTAAGATGGGTGACATGTACTCAAGCTGAGCTCAATTTTCTAATGCAAAAGCCAAGAGTATGGACTCCGTGGTATGGGTTTTCGAAATCTTATGTAAAATGTGACCTTCTTCTTGTCCAGTGTGCAAAATTTCATTGAGATCAGAATAAATATGTATATTTGTATGAATTACATAAACAAAAAAATTCTTCTTTACATATACAAGGTACCCCATAAATATTCGCACAAACCTTAACATCATGTAGGGTACGTCAACCAGATTGAGAATTACATAGTAGATATGCCCTCAAACACGATCTTACGCCGGTAGGTGGTGCTGTTTACAATCTTTGGGCTGGTTTGTTGGCGACTAGTTCGTTGCCATCACCTATGATATCATCAAATTATTTTATCTTTTTGGAATAGGTTCTACCAGGCTTACTTCAGCTTCTGCCACAAAGTGTAAAACGCAACATATGGTTTCCAAATTATGGAAGATGTGTTCGGAGATATTTGAGTGTGTCACTTAACCAACGGTGGATTGCGCGTGGTGGTCATGCTATTCGGCCCCCATGCTTTTTTCATCCGAGCAGTCTGGATTTCTTTCTTTGGGGACCACTTAAAGGTATGGTTGCAAGAATCGTCTGCGCTGCTGCAGATATCCAAGCAAATCCAGGTGTTTTGGACTCTGTTCGCCAATCCATAATCCGTCGGATTAACGCATGTATCGCTTGTAATAATAGGAAGCTTTGAACATCTTTTGTAGCATGTTGAAAGGGTATCATCTACTACAATGCTATGCAATATTTACAGGTAATAAATACGTCTGCTAATCTTTATTTTGTGTTTCTCATTTTTGTACATTTGATATCACTTTTCCACGACGTTTCCGGTTAGGAGTTGTCACTCAATTCTTTTGACGTGTCCTATCTGCCCTTGATAATTATACCAATATTTATGTGGCAACCTGTATAGATGACACCCAGTGTCCGGATCAATGAGCTGATACGAATGGTTAACGTGAAATCCTCCTCTTCTACTGTTTGCAAATCGGAAGATAAAAAATATTACAACTCAATTAGGAAACTGCACCCATTAAAGCTTCATTGAAAAGAGTATTTTAATTAAGAAAAATATACGGAAGCAGTCGTGACTGAGTAAAGTCTTTGAACTTTCAGTGGAGATTTTTGTAAAAAGTATTTGCTTTAACGGCTAACCTCTTTTAACCATTATATCAATGATACTTGTTAATGTGACTCCGAAATCAGTGCAAGATACAGTCCAATTTTATGCTTAAGATCTATAGTAGAATTCCGTATTTCAAGTATATTTTGTGTAATTTTGTGTATTTGTGTAATTTTGTGTTTCAAGTATATTTTGTGTAAATGTAATTCAAGTATATTTTGTGTTTCAAGTATATTTTGTGTATTTGTCTTTTAAAAACTAAACGCTTGTGCTTTTGAAGTAAATATTTCAAGTTTCTCCATGTCAGCTCCGCTGCCCAAAATACGGGAATCTAACTTTACAAAAGGCTTTATAGTACGCAGGTTTCATTTCCGTTCACCAAACAAACTAAAATCAAAACTTTGATGGGAATGATACAATTAATTTACGAGTTAATTGCACTTAATGCCTTCTTTCCGCAACATATACATGTTGAGGACCAGAATATATACTAAAATGCCAGGTGATGGCGTCGGTATGATAACGAATAACAATAAATGATTAATGATAAATTATGATAGTGATTAATTATAACTATTGTTAGATCAGCTTATTGTTTATTTTACTTCGTGTCCTGAATTTAAATGCCTACATCAATGAATAACTAAATACAATAATTATACTATTGTAATCATAACTGGTAGTTTAATAGTAATTATTAGTGTTAGTAATTATTAGTATAGTTACGGAGTCAACTGCTGTCCTTTTCGTTAAAATGATAATAATAGGCCTGATTTTATTTATTAACTCAGAAGATTTAACAAGCTCTTTCAGCTATATGCAAAACAAAAAAACTGATGCGGTCATCACATGACTTCCTTCTATGTAATATTAAATTATATGCATTTTTGCTGCATTTCATTTTAAATTTATTTCATCGAATTTCATTAGATATAGATTTCTCATTCAACTGATTCAGTTTTCAGTTAGCGGTGAAGCAAAAATGCATAAAACCTCAAAATATCATCAATAAAAAATGAAATCTATAGAGCAAATACAAAACTAAATACAGTTAGAAAAATGACGAAATTTTTTTTTTAAAATTAAAATTAGATTTTCTACGCAAAAACAAGCAATTCGGCTAGCAGGCAACAATGCAGATTTTTCGGTGCACAAAGCTGAAAGTTTACTTTTGGTCCCACTCGGAAAAAAAAAAAATACTGAGCGTAAAAAAACTGACTTAATTCACTATTCTGTTAAGTTTCTAATGTAAACAAATATGGCTGCTATGGAAAAAAAATTAGGCTTAGCTGCACTTAAACAACTTATAAATTGTTGATAATTCTACAACTATTGCATGAAGATTAAATACATAAAATTAAAACAGTTAAGATTAAACCTTAACTGAAAGATAATAATAACATAATTCAACCATTTTTAAAGCAAAACTACGTACAATTTACCAACATATAAAAATTAAAAAAAACTGAGCTCATCAAGCCGAATAACAGAATGGAATTATTATGGAAGATGTGTTCGGAGAAGACGTGTATTTATATTTATATACTTTTGGTATGGCCGATCGCAAATAAAAAGGGAGGTGCACAAATACATGTTATAGCAATCCTGTAAGCAAAATTTCAACATTCTGAGGCTACTCGTTTTTGAGTTATGCGAGATGTATACATACATACGTACTTAGGTACAGACGTCACGAAAAAATCTCTTCTGTATCCATTTTAAATCAATTTTATAATCCGTTCGGGGAAAAAGAGTCCTTTATTTTGTCCTTGCGTACAGATGTCACGCAAAAACATCATGAAATTGCATTCGATAGCGGTCAGAATGCATATTTTCGTTGAAATAGGATAGCCGGAATTTTTCGTGATTACAATATTTCCTTTAATTCGTACAAGGAAGTAAAAATGAGCAATACACGAAAATTCTGAACCGATATCATTATTATTTTTATGCCCATAACGGCAATAATAATCATACGGACGCAGAAATGTTCAAAAGAAAACTTGCTAAAAGGCCTAACCTTTGTGGGCCCACCAGAGTCTGAGCGGTAAGATCAGTTAATACCGACAGTTTAATCCCCCCACAAATCTCGGAAAAAAAAAGCTGCATGGCAGCTTTTGGCGTTTTGTGAATGTATTAACACCTCTCTGTTGCTTATGCGAGGGAGTTTTTACCGTTAGAATGACAACTTCTTAAAGAAAAGAGACTCAAATATACTTAAATTTATTTTACCTCAACACTTGTGAGAATTAAACTAAAATTATGTAACACAAAGTACCGGTTACATGGACCTAGCTCTAAAGCTTTCCAAAATTGTTTTTAATTATACTAAACAATTTACTCTAAGAAGAATGCAAAATTAAACTATTGCCTGTTGGTTAAACTGGCATTGTTATTGGCTCATACTTTTTAATCAAAATGTTTGTCTTTAATTTCAGCTAATTACTCCCACTATACCTGCAGAACAATAATTTGCATTATCCTGCAGATATTGCTTACAGTGCTTTAGTAGAGAAGTACTATACCTTATCTTACCTCCAGAACTTTAGCTTATTTGAAGTCCACATAATGCGTAAGGTTCGCAGTGCTTCTGCTCAAATGCAAGATAATAAATAGTAATAATATAACCGCGAGCAGGTACTTATCAGGCAGGCTTTCACACATTCTCCCGTGCAACATTATTGGCACTCAAAACTCTTGTTTAGTTAGCAGATTACTTTAATAGAAACTGACGTGTAACAGACAGCATTATGGCTTTATATCCGCAATATGTTTACTTAATACCATTTGTGGAAGACAAGAAAATATGTTTACTTTCCATATTTTCTTTGTAAGCCCCCTCTTGAGAGATGAGGTCATGATCTCAGCCATTTAGCTACCTAAATGGGTGGGATCATGACCTTAGCTCACAAGTAAGATCCCAAATAGCCCATCTTCAGTCATCTCTGAAGTTAAAGAAAGTTCCACGTTCTTTTTAACCAAATATCTTGAATTCTTTCTTTACTGTGTCATTACTGTATTTTAGGAAAAAAAGCACCGTTATAATTGTAGCCTTCTGGGAAGAACTGACAGTTAGGTATCCGGTACCAGAAGTAATTCAGACTTGCTCAGCGGGATTAGCATTAACATCATGTCACTCGCGTAAATCACGGGAACTTTTCAACGCCCACAGCCACTGCTTATCCCCAGGTGGTCCATCTTCTTGCTGGTTGTGGACGAAGATGGATAAGTGCTGTCATAGTGGAGTCATCTAGAAACACTCTTCGGTTGGTGCAGTCATGAATGAAATATTTGGAAATCTTGTTTTATAAATTTCTTGAATCTCTTTCTTTAGGGGAAGGAGGAAGTAGAAAACCATGCTCCTGTGATGCTATCAACCACGTGATATGATGGAGACGGAAAATATACTGCGTGAACGGTGAGTATGACAAATTGCTCAGTTTTTAAATGCAAAAAAAATTTTACTTCTGTTCTTTAAAGTGAATTATGATAATTTTCAAATTTTTTTTTCACCAAATTTGTCAACGTCGACGTTTTCTTTCTCTATTATTTATTTACTTACTTTAGACATAAAGACATATTGTGTAGGAAAATAATAAAAGTAAGTATTTGTACTAGTCTATAATATAAAAATCTGTGCGCGACTGTCCGTTTGCTTGTGGTATTATCTCCTCCGGAACGGCGGGAAGTTGAGCTCCGAGAGAGGCACCTCTTCCCCCCCCCCAGATTCTAAAAATTCGTGGAGAGACATTTCGACCATTCTCATCTTCGTACGACTTTAATTAGCCGACATATTAATTGAAAACTCAGAAAAGCGCTAATTTTCGCCCTTTTTTTTCCGAGTGGTAACAGTCGCACGATGGAGATAAAAATCCGCTTTGTTTCGAAAAGCGTTGCCACTGCTCCCTTACAAATCGTACAGTTTCTTAAAAAATTGTACGTTTTCCAAAATATGAAATAAAAATATATAAAAAAATCTGATGTGTACACCACATGACTTCCCTGTACGGAATATTAAAATATACGCATTTGTTTCTTGCATTTCTTTTAAACTTATTGGATTTAATTAAATATACTTCGCCGACAGCGCATAAACCACAATAGAATAAAGGCATTCTTTAAAATTCACTCTATTTGTTTAAAATAGCGACACTCTGGCACTAGGTTCACTTAACAGTATTATATTTCATTCATATTATAACTCAGAATGCACAAAATGTATATCATTTAAAGAATTATCTAATCGTTGCCACATGTTCTTTTCAAATACTATAATAAAGCTACAACGATGTAAAAAAGAAATTAAGCAAACAAAACAGAAAAGAAACAGGTTTTTACAGACGATTAAGTATTTCTCATTCAATTAATTCAGTTTTCACTTCGCGACAAGACAAAAATACATAAAGATCAAAATATCTGTATTAAAATTACTAATTATTAAAAATTAAATTACTAATTATTAAAAATTAAGTAAATCTTAAACACTTATTTCCTCGAAAAAATTCCAGAAAGGATTAAGCATGATTTAATTCGCAATAATAAATGAAGACGTTATTTTTGTTGTTGCGAAGCTTAGTCTCTCTAGATTGGCAACAAATCTACAATTCTGCTGTTTCAAATGTAAACAAATATGTCCGCCATGTTATTTAAAATTTAACCGCACTTAAACAGCTTTTAAATTGTTGATAATTGTACAAATATTGCTTCCAGAATTACGAAAGGCATAAAAACCTTAACCGGAAGATAAGGACAACATAATTCAATCATTTTTAAAGCAAAAAATGTACAATTTACAAACATATAACAGTAAAGAAACTGAGATCACTGAACCGGGTAACAGAGTGGATATATATATAAATATATTTATATACGTTTGGTGCGGCCGATTGCAACCAAAGTACGAGGTGCACATCTACATGTTATAGCAGTCCTACATACAAAAGTTCAACGTTCTGAGGCTACTCGTTTTTGAGTTATGCGAGATACGTACGTACGCACGTACGTACATACGTTCGTACAGACGCCACGAAAAATTCTCTTCAGAATTAATTTTAAAGCAGTTTTATAATTTTTTTGGAGGAAACGAGTCTTTTATTCTGTCCTTACGTACAAATATCACGCAAAAACATCGTTAAATTGCATTCGATAGCGGTCAAAATGGATATTTTCGTTGAAATATGCTGCCTGAAATTTTTCGCGATTACAATACTTCCTTTCTACTTCGTACAAGGAAGTAAAAAATCCGAAATGTTTCAGATTTTAAATTACCTCCAAAGGGGCGTTTTTTTTAACATTTTGTGTGTTACATTTATTTCTTAAATATCACGTTCTTCGCACATAAACCACAAAATTAAGTTCAACAGCAATATCGCAAAATAGTTTTAAAATGAGCATATCTTTACAATTTCCGATACAGAGACTCATGCGCTGGAGGTAAAAATGTTTTTTCTGTACAATGTTGCCATTGCTCGCTTTGAAATCCTTGAGTTTGTTAATCAAAAATTCGTTAAAGTTTCACAAAATAATACTTTGTGGCAACAGTTTGAAAAGTGATTCGCCGTTTGTAGTGAATCGAAGCAAAATTGCAAAACGAAACAATAGTCCTTCAGGGACAAAGTCCCTTTGGACTAAAAATAGTATTGCCTAACATTAAATACGTTATTCCCGATAACAAAAATTCGTGGGAGGCCATTTCGACTATTTCTATCTTCGTACGACTTTAATTAGCCGAGATATTAATTAAAAACTCTGAAAACGGCAATTTTTGCACTCATGTTTCCGAGCGGCAACAATCTTGCGCACTAGAGATAATAATCTACTTATTTCGAAAAGTGTTGCCACTCCTCGCTTTCAAATCGCAGAGTTTGTTAAAGAAAAATTTGTGAGTTTTATTAGATATGGAATAAAAATAGCTTTCCCAAACTTTAAACATATTATTATAAGGTCATATTCTGACTTTGCAAAAAGCATGCGATTGCATGTGACGTCATTGCCTGTCGAAAACGTTTCATTAATGTCAGCATTTTAAATAAATAGCTGCTATCGGCGAATATTTTTTGTTTCAGGTTAGTATAACTGATACGATATATTAATGCCACGATAATTATTTTATTGATATTGAGAAAATGTGTTTATGTTACATTAAATTTTAATCATGACGTCATACGTATTAAACTGAAGGGTCAAAAGTTTTTGTTTTCTGATTTGGCAATAAAAAATTATTTACGAATTGGTTGTTGCTTGAAAAGAATGAACTGATTACATTCATATTGAAATGTTTTTATACATTTGCTTTTCAGGGGGACATAAATTTTGCTTTGGCTGCAGCCCGCTCACCTGGCGGGCGTGCCCGCTAGTGATTAAGATTAGGAAAGTCATTAGGATATTTTTAAAGCAGGAGTGATGAAAATAGAGCAACGCCTTCGCCACGAATCGAACCACGGACCTCTGGAATACGCGCCCAGCGTGCAGACTACTATACTACGAAGGCATGCTAAGAAGGCGGGAGAAATGCCTTATATACTCCCCCTTTTAAAGGGCGACTGGGCTCGCTAAATCCTGGGTGTGGAGAATCATCATCCAGCGCCCTTTTAGTTCGGGCGCCACTGTAGAGACATTAGGTACTTTTTGGAAGCAGGAAATGTGAAAAGTAAGCAACGCCTTCGTCGGGATTCGAATCACGGGCCTCTGGAATACGCGCCCAGCATGCAGACCATTGCACTACGAAGGCGGGAGAAATACCTTATATAGTGATTAAATTAAAAATAAGTGGCGTGAAAATATTGCTCTTCTGCGTATTTAAAATTTAATAATTCATTTAAAAGGACTATTATTATTCTCTGCTTATTCATGGCTTTCTGCTTGTTATACAGAGTTGCATTTTCGATATATAAAACAATGTATTAATTCTGTCTCCTGATTTTATTTTTCTTGCATTAGCGAAATATATATGAATATTCACTAAAATAATTTTTATAATTAAATTTAGACTTTGTTTTCAGTTACTTTTTTTTTCCTTTTTAGCAAAATTTGTTGTTGATGTCTCAGTTCGAATCTGAAATTAAATACAATTTATAGCATTTTTTAAGCATGTAGTGATCAAACCAAGAAAGCCTTCAAATTCTACTTTACGTATTTCGCTTCCTTTGAGTAATAAAAATTTGAAAATTTTATATTTCTACTAAATATAGTCAAAATTTTCTCTAATTAGTGAAATTTCATTGTGCATTCATAAGTTAGCTGGCTTCAGTAATCAATTAATCCTTTGCGGCACAGTGTGTCCGGTCTGGACACACCTAAAAATTTCCTTCTGTACGCACAGAAAAATTGAATAAAAAAAGATTTATAGGTTACTAATAGGTTACTCTGAACCTTCTTTATTTATAGTAGATGGCTTTTTTTTTTTTTTTTTTTTTCTAATCAAAACTTTAACTTTAAAAGGTAGCATGCCGGAAAGGGTTAAAACTACAGGGTGACCAAAAAGTCCGCTAGCATTTGAAAATTCGATAATTTATGGAATAATGCAGGTAGAGGGGTTATAAAAGTCTTCTGAAACTCTTTGAGGGCTTTCGTCAATCAAAGACCATTCATTTATCATTCATATATATATTTTCAGTGATTTTATAAGTTGCCAAAGAATTATAAATATTTCTGCCAGGAAATTGATTATTCATTAAAAAATTCTGTTACTCACCGGAACATCAAACATTCGTGATTATATTTTAATGTATTCGCAGTATTTCATTAATAATATGTCCACCTCCATCTATCCCGAAATTGCTGCAGTTACTAATTATGATCCTATAATTAACTTCATTATTAAGGGACCACGAATGATACATTATAAAGACAAATGGTAGTTCTCCTCGTTTTGATACCTGCTTTTTTTCGAGACTGCACCTTTATTTATTTTTTATCCTCGAGATACATTTTATTTCCTTTATTTTTAGACTTTGTTTCCAAATTTAATTCAGTGACTATATACACTCACACAGCATTCCAATTTCTACTCGACGCGTCTTGCACTTAACTTTTAAGATTACAAGTGGCTTTCTACATATCTTTCAAATGCACGGAAGAAAACACTAAGTGCGCTATAGGCTCATTGTACAAACAAAATCCAAGGTCCAAGTTACTCATTAAGAGCAGAGTTGTGCAAAATATCTTTGCCTTATAACAGTGCTTCTCAAACCTTTTTCAAATGGGGACCACTTTTATAATTCAGAACAATCTGCGGACCACCTTGATGTTTTCTAAGGAAATGTTGTAATGGTCAGCACACCCGGCGCGTATTCGAGAGGTCCGAGGTTCGAGTCCCGGCGAGGGCACTGCACATTTTTCATGTCTCCTGCTTCGAAATAACCTAATGCCTGTACAAGCTTAAGTCTGAGACTGGCACGTTCATCAAATCGATTTCTGTCCTTTGTTTTAATTTGAGTTATTAATTAAAACCTATCACGGCTATGTAGTCTGACACAAAAAGGCATACCGAAAAAGTCATGAAACTGGCACAGGCACGTAAAAGCAAACTCAGTCATACATTTTTTAAGCACAATTGTACGTATATTCCGTTTTTACTGGTAATGAAATATTAACTGATGCTGATAATGAGATCTAAAAATTATTATACCTTCTACTTGGAATTTCCTTTGAAGTCTCGGGTTATTTGGGACTTCAGTTAACTGTTCTTTTTCATGCGATTACAGTTTGGTATTTTCACACAGTGGAAAGTCTCAAGAACTCATGAAAATTAAATTGTATGTACAACTCAGAAAATTAGTTGTAAACTGTGATCTGAGAGTTTCGAGATGCGAACCTGTCATGAATCTGTCATGAAACTTAATGAAACTGTAGCTGAGATGCTTAATTCTTTCTCAGTAACGATACAATTTCGAAGGTTGGAAAAGGTAAAAAATTGTTCTGTTTTACACAACCAACCCAAAGACCTATTTTCTTCTCAAATTCCTTTAATTTCTGGTGGGCTTGAAAGCGATCAAATAATTACCTTATAGACAGATTATGCCATTAAATTTTTAGAATGTATCTGAAAGATATGCCATTATACTTAGCCACATATTATCAGCAAAGTTTTATGTAAAATATTGTTAATTTAGCTTACAAAATAACAAGACATTTTTGCAAATCTAGGAGGACCTCGAGGGCAAGTTTCGGGGACCACTTGTAGTCCGCGAACCATAGTTTGAGAAACTGTAGTGATAAATTAAGTGATAAGTGTGCAAGTTGATTGATACTGAATGCTATTTTCATTATGAATGCATGATTACATGTCAGACTGGATCTTAATTGTATGTAAAATACTACCTCTGTTTGTTATTAATTTTAAACAGAAAGTTTAAGTGAACTAAATGATATGTTCTCCTTTATCTAAAAGTAAAAAATATGCAATTATATCGTGTGCCGCTATCTTGATACATCTAGAGGATTAAATGGGGCACCGATAACGCTACGATATATGAAGTATTGTTCCTTTTTAATGTTTTTTTTTTGTTGATGTTAAAGAAGGCAAAAAAAAAAAAGTTGTTTACGTCTTTAGCAATAGTTTATTGTTTAGACAACACACTGAAATCACAACATCAGAAAAACAACGTTGAAAAATTCGTGATAACCCTCATAAACATTGGTAGTTGTCAACGGACAGAGCAAAAAGTTCTTCAAAGTTTCAAAATGGTACTCATGATTAATGACATATGGATACTAACTTGCAATTCAAACATGAGGCCTTGAATGCGCTGATGGAGTGTTACTTGCTTCTAAGAAATGATAAATAGATGTCAACGACGGCTGTAATTTTTTTCCCTTTGAATGGAAGCTTATTTTATTATGTAATATGTTTCAACAATTTAAATGTGCTTTCATTACGTAACTGCGTCTTAGCAATGACAAAAAATCTAATTTATTCTTTGGCTTAAGTTGGTTATAATTTAGATGTAGCATATTTTTATTTGGTATTTTATGAATTAATGTTTGTTAATTAATTATCCTTAGAGTAAAAAGAATCGATATCCTTGAAGTGTGAGATTAAAACATAAACAGTTTTAGCGACTTTTTAAAATGATCTGAAACATAATTAATACTACTAATTCAAAAAAGAAATATATTCTTAGCTGGAAAGTTTTCATTTTTAGTTTCTGACATATTACTGTAAAACTAACAATGAGACTTTCCGAACGATTTATGTTTTCTCAGAAGGTGGTCGCCTTAGAGCAATGCTTCCCAGCCGATGAAAACAAGAAAAAAAGTTATTTACAAGAAAAATCAAATAAAAATAAAATTAATTATTTGTCAAATGCGAGTTACATTGGCCCTTATGCCATTAAAACTCCTTGCTTGCCAATAGCCCTGAAATCTACAAGAAAAATTTGTCAGTGCTTCACACTCGTCCAAATGTTCTGCCGTCACTGGCCGTCCACTTTCGAAGCAGGCCGTTTCGACGCCGACGGTTCGACGCCAACGTTTCGACGCCAACGTTTCGACTCCAGGGCAGTCCGTACGTTTCGACGCAGTGTCAGTTCGACGCCATATTTTTTTTCGTATTTTTATTTATTTTTAGAATAAATATGAAGTAATATAAATAAGTAATATGACTGATTTTTATTTATTGAATTAGCGATTGTTTGCATGCATATTTGAAATAAATATATGTGTGTATATGTGTGAAAGTGTTCTAGATTTTTGTTTGTGTCCCAGATTAGTGAGAAGCCCCCTCGCCAACGTCAAGGCCCCGGGACATGAGAGAGGTTTTTTATTTATTTATTTATTTCACAAAACAGCATCAAAAAGGCAAAATACACAAATGGTAAATAAACATATGGTTAGAAAGTAATTATATTATATTGCAGACAAATATAATTACAGATAAATAAGATTACAAATAAATAAGATTACACATAAATAAGATTAGAGATAAATCAGATTACATCACAGAACTGTTATTATACTAATCCATTGCAAAATTATGCGCCACGCCTTTCAGGTATTCCATTATTTCTCGATTTTCAAAATCTTCAACTATTACTTTAATTCTCATATCAGCTCTCAAATATATATTCCGCTTGTGCGACGGTTCATCTCCACGTACAAAAATTTTCATAACATTGATCAATTGATTTTTGAACACGCCTGAGACCATCTATGAATTCCCATAATGTGGGGTATGAAACACCAAATGATGATGACATCAAATTTATTTGAATGATGATGCAAACTTATTCTAAAAGTAAATAAAAATACGAAAAATATGGCGTCAAACAAAAGCAAAAAAAGTACGGCATCAAACTGACCCCTCGTCGAAACGACCTCGTGTCGAATTGACCACGCGTCGAAACGTTGGCGTCGAACTGACCTGTACCGGTCCACTTTTACATAAAACGCACAACGGCGAATCTAGTCCATTGCGAAATAAATGATTCTGCAGACAGTCATGCTCCGTCAATAGTCTAAAAGATTCAACCGCAACTGTTCGCGGGTAGTCAGTAACAAAAGCTGAGTTTGTTGAGAGAACACTCCAAGGCTTGCCATCACAAGCCCGAGTGACAAAATCTCTTGTGATATGTTAGTCTTTTGATATGTTAGCGATGTCAGACGCTTAAAAATCGGAGCTTGCACTCGTTTTTGGCTTTTGGAGAACCATAGCCCCCTTTTTCGCAAGCATATCAGCCATCTCATTCCCATAAATACCGCAGTGTGAAACCCATTGAAAAGATATCCTGTGAGAAAGTTCTTTTATGACTTCCGGACACTGTTGAACGTACTATATGTTCTTACACTCTTGGTAAGAGGAGATGGCCTGTATTGCTGAAGTCGAATCAGACAGTACAATAGCCCTTCTGAACGAGCTCTGTCTCAAAGATAATTGTTGAAGAGCCACACGAAGGGCTTTCAGTTCTCCATCAAAGTGCGTGGAGTAAGCCCCTACATGTATATAGAAACTGAAAAGCTTGCTAAAAACTCCAGCTCCATCCTCCCGGATCCTATCGGTCAGAGAGCCATCCGTGTATACATGCATCCATTCCTTAGCCGGAAAACGTTGCTCAATTGTTTCGAAAGCTATAGCTCGTATTTGCTCTGGACTCATTTCCTTCATATCTACTTTCATTTCCAGGTCCAACCGCACATCAAGGAAGCTATAACCTAAAGGATTTAGCAAAAATAGCAGTGCCAGTTTCAGTGTTCTTATATGATAGTATTCTTCTAGGCGAGAGACACACTGCAGAAAGCCGTTTTGTATCTTTAGATTTCTTTGTTTATTATAATCATAATTCCTCCAATGAGTTTAAACAAAAATCAAATAGTTGAGGCTATATGATTAAACATCTATGCCTTCCGCGTCATACACCTTTAGCATCCTGCTTGTCACTAGCTACTGGAGAGTACACTGTGTAAGGATTATGTACTGTGTGTTTAAGTTACAGTTGAATGTGAAGAATCTTAAGAACTAGTAAGCGAATAATCCCTTGAGTTCGTAAGAAAATAATTAAACTTGGGTTAAAAGACCCTTTATTATTCAAATAAGACTTAACAGAACTCCGTCTTGGAGTTTTACAATAAAGCCGACACTCAGACTTGAACTTAGGAAACTAAGAATTAAAACTTAACTAATCTTAACTAAAAAGATACAGCCGAAGCTATCAAGATTCTAACGGAGTTGGCCCCCTAACGCTGATTGACTGCGAAGCTATCAAGGGCCTAAAGTACTGCCGAGCGTAAAAATAGCCTAAGAGAGAGTAGCCTAAAAAGGCGGACGCGTGCTAGCCAGAATCTCTGGTTCTCTCTGACTAAGACAGCAGAACTTCGCGGTTAAATACCACTCTTCCTCGATTTGCATTCAAACGCGATTCTAAAACTACGTTCTGGCCGGTAGTGGTAAGTTGAAATTAAGAAGCGATAAGAAAGGAAGTTTAACTAAAAATTTAACTGTTAATAAAATTAACATAATCCTTACAACTGAGCAGCCGAATGGAGCTGGAATTATATAATGCTCTCCCCCCCCGTAACACAAATGACTTCATCTACCATTGAATTCCAACAAAATTTACATTTAAAAACAATTTTAAATTTACATGAAGAAAATCACAAATAGAATATTACGTAAAATACAAAGCATCAAAATTTAAATAAAATTATTCAAATATCAAGGTATAAAAAAATAAGTACAATTACAATTATTATTAATGCATAGGAAAAAAATAATCGTTTTAGACTTCAAATCAAACTAGCATAATTAAGGATTAATTTCTAAACTATACACAAGTTGTAGTTTTATATTTCTTTTAAGAGTTTTATTTAGAAGGGAATGAATTTTTCTGTCTCGTTCTTCATACAGCTCTAAAATATTTCCCATCTGCCACATATTTCTGGTATCCTGTTCATCATTAATCAAAACAATATCATTCACTTTAAATGAAACTATTTTACCTGGCTGTGGAGAAATATAGGCCAATTAAGTAAACACTCCTTTCTCCACCTGTCCCAAAGAGATTCAAAAGAGTTTGTTGATATTTATATTTCTTCACCAAAGAATTTCAATTAACACTGAAATTTTCAATTTTATGTTTTGTTACAGATAAAGACACCAACCTTTTACCTATGAGAAAATGAGATGGGGTGAATGGAGAGAATTCGTTGTACAGATACGGAATAGGTGTGGAATTAACAATGGCTTTAAATTGCTTCACTTGAGACACTGATGATTGTTCAACAATTATCCTGAAAGAAGTTTAACTGTTTATATCTGTCCATCACAGAAACCTCCCTCCATGGACAATTTTTAACTATAAAGTACATCTTTAGAAACGAACCTATTTTTAACTTGATCATTACCTATCTGATTCCACCATTTTCTCAATTCACAACTGGTTTATTTTTATGGCCTTGGCATTATTTGAATAAACAGTGGAACATAATCCTAGACGAAGAAAAAAGCATCAGAATCTTAGCAAAAAGAATGACCAGTTATGTTGAGAATTAAGTCTAAGAAGATATCTCTTGTCACTGCACAGCTGATTATAAGTAGGTAACACTTTGAATTAAAATCGCGTACAAAAAAGGGTCCGGGGAAGCCTACACCACATATATTAAATGGTAGATACTCTTGAATTCTTTCAAGCGATAAAAGGGAAACCATCTGTGTTACAGGTTTCACTTTGAATCGTCTTCAAATAACAGTTATTTAGCACTTTTTTTATCAAATTGACAACTATTGACAATCTAAAATTGTTCTCGTAAATGCATTAAGTTACATCAACACCTAAATGACATATTTTAGTGCGAGAATCATAGAGTAGCTCAACAAATTTATCATTAGAAGGAAGAAGCCAAGGATGTTTAGCTCTCATATCGATACTTCAGAATTGTAAGCGACCCTTCAAACAAAGTCAGTTATTTTCATCAAGTTTAGGATTCAAATTAGATATGCGTGAACTCTAGTCGATATTACTTTTGGAAGAACGTTGTGTAACTCTGTACCGTAGTGTTTGAATTAAGTAGATTTGATCCAAACAACGCAAAGCTTCCTTGAATTCTGAAGCACATATAGGTTAATTTAATAATTAAGGTTTAGAATTATGCTCAAACTTTTTAATCCACGCTGTAACACGTAGTAATCTACCTAATTCGCTGAAGTCATTAACGTCCAGTAACGGCAGAGGATAAGTTTCCACCTCCTGATCTGGTTACCATTGAATTAAACGGCGCAGTCCGTCTCTCTTTAACTATAATATTGTTGCGTTCTATGATTTCGTGGATTTGGAGCGAATGATGACAACACTTGATAAAGAATCCAAACACAGTTTATTTAGCCAGTATCAGGACATTTATAAATTCACGTCTACAGTGGTCGAAAATCTACAACAAGCATGCTGAAAGAATCAGCAACACAGCCTTGAGGATATCGAGCTACAACGGTGTAGACAACTTCACGGCAAAACACTAAAGTACAGGTGCCGACTCGGTCGATCGCTTTCGGAGCTCAACACACTCAAGACTCGACGATACACTCTACTCCGCGTACAGGCAGGGCTTATATAGCTTTTGACCTGCCTTTGAGATCATTCTGGGGTAAACCGCTAAGAATTCGTTCTGAAACGTTCTCTCCCTGTCCATGGTATATAGCCAATTTTGGCGCCAAATGGTCGATTTTGCGCCAAATATGGCAACCCTATCTTCCCTTGCCATTTTTGGCAACCCTAAAATAGCCTTGCGGAGTAGCTATCTTACCGCGGCTGGGCATTTCGTAACAATATTGTTGCGTGCGTACGGGTTCGTTATGAAATGAATGCACAAGTCCGATGAAAAATGAACAAAAAAAAAATTTATTATTATCACAACAAAAATGCTTAAATTTTCTCAAATTATCATGCAGTATTACAATATCTCACAGTAGTTATCTTTTAACTACTCAAATGTCCAATAGAACGCAATTAAAAACAGCTAAAGAACGCTAATCCGCGAATTCGCTACAATCAACAAGAGCAGTTTTCTAAACAACAACAAACTAAGCAACTACTACAAACTGAGATGTTTTCCTCCTTTTATAAGATTTTAAAATCACGCGCTAGAATTTTCCAGTACTTTCTCGAAATCAAAAAGAGATATTTATTTATTTAATGCACGCGCTCTTGTATTTTCAATTTTCCGGCTTAGCTTTCTTTTAATATTCGTCACGCGCTGCAGTGCGCGAGAAATAAAACCATTTAATTTGTAATTGAACTAACATTAGCTTTTTAAATACCAAATTCGTAACACTGCCCCCTTCCCAAGGACTGCACGTCCCGGGCAGTACAATCCCTGGACAGGAAGCTAAACTTACAACTGTGGCATAAATGCATTAATAAGCATTACATTACAATAATAAACAACATGAACAATAAATGCAATACATAAAAGAAATCAAATACACATTTAAAAACAAAATGGACCATGGTCTTATACTATTTACAATTATTTACATTATGTACTATGGCCATAGTAATGAGCTAACCTGTCGTAATGAACGACTTTAGGTTTAGAGTTCGGAGACTTACGAATCCGAACCACGACGTCATTCAGCCTGTTTAGGACTGTGTACGGCCCATCCCAAGGTGACTGTAATTTCGGACAAAGTCCTTTCCGTCGAGTCGGATTCCACAACCACACCTTGTCTCCTTCGTGGAATTGATGTTCAGTAGCTCTTGTGTCGTATCGGGTCTTCATCTTCTCCGTCGCCAAGTTGACTCGCTCTCGTGCAAAATTGTGCATCACTTCAAACCGGGCCTGGAGATCTTGAATATATTCCTCAGACGATGAAGGAGCATCCGGAGGGCGGCCAAACAATAGATCACAAGGCAGACGAAGGTCACGACCGAAGAGCATCTGTGATGGAATTTTTGGTGTCAGGAGTGGGGTTTGAATGCCAATAACAAGAGCGATGGAAGAGCAATTAAGGCAGTTAATATCAGCCTTTGCCTCATTTAAAGAAGAAATTAAAGAGGAAATGAAATTGGGCCAGGAATCCGTTAAGGAAGAAATGAAATTGGGCCAGGAATCCGTTAAGGAAGAAATGAAATTGGGCCAGGAATCCGTTAAGGACGAAATGAAAGCCGTTCAAGCTGGTCAAGAAGAAATCAAAAAGAGATATTTATTTATTTAATGCACGCGCTCTTGTAATTTCAATTTTACGGCTTAGCTTTCTTTTAATATTCATCACGCGCTGCACTGCGCGAGAAATAAAATCATTTAATTTGTAATTGAACTAACATTAGCTTTTTAAATACCAAATTCGTAACAATATCTTGGTCACATATGTCATCAAGACTATGTAGCGATTCTTGACTAGGCCACGAGTGAAGCGGTCTAGAGACAGCAGCGCCTGACCATCAAAGAGAAATTTTTAGGATCTCCCCTAGTTAGCAAAGTGACTGCATTTGAGCCACTCTGTTGGCTACAAATGGTTTCCATTGTTGAGATGATCACTTCAACCAGTAAAGGACGATTTGAGCGAAACTTTGTTTCGCGAAATCAAGAAAGTGGCATTGCAAATAATTTTCCTAAACGTGCAGCGAGGAGTGCTGCCATTAAAAGATTCAAAACTTTTAAGGCAGCAACATTACTTTTTGACATGATAAAGCTCACTTTAATTTGGACATTGCAATTTACGCTTTTTAGGAACGCAACAGCCCCAAATGCCTTGGGACTGGCATCACGAAACACGCGAAGAGAAACTTAATTTATTTTTGCACTTTCAAAAAGTTTTCTGATCAATACACACTGATTTAAGCTCACAAAGTTCAGAACACCAAGTTCTCCGTTTATTTTATTAAGTCACTTGCCAAATCTTCGACGCACGTTCCCACATCTACTGTAAGGGAATTTTCACTTGAAATAATTCTCAGAACGTATCACTTGGCGATTATAGCGTCAATGGAATCCCTAACATATCTCAAATCTGATATAATTTTATCCTGAATGGGATTCCACTTCAATCACAAGAAACATGTCCGTTGGCCGAAATCAGTATTTTCCTCGTATCCATTTTCATTCAAAGTTTATACAGTTCTAAACAATTAGTTTTTAAATTCCTCAAATGAAATCCCGTTGCTTTCAATCTCCTCACTGCCGTAGAGGTCAATAAGCATCTTTGCGGTAGTGGTTCCATAGCATATCGTCAATATAAAAGAATGTAACATTTTGGTAATACCCTTTAAATTTCTTTAAGTGAAATTTCAAAATACAAGCCAGGAAAAATGGTGAAGTCGTGAAACCGAATGAGAGACGATTTAAACGAAGAGTTTGAATTGAATCCCCTGCCACTTCTAAAAACCACAAAAATATAAGATATTTGTCTTCTTCCGCTATCTCTGACATAAGGAGAGCTTTCTCTAAATTTCCGCGTAATGCAACTTGGTTTTTCGCGAAATTTAAGAATTAGCATAAAGATTAACTCCAAATTTTAGATAGTCATTTAGAGATATATTATTTTCATTTGCTTTACTGCTACAGTCATAAACAATTTTAACTCGAGTTGTTTACCGCTCTGTGAAGCATATAATATACTGAATTTTTATCCTAAATTTTTAACACACTTCCCCACAATTTGCCATTTCAATTGATCCGATATCATTTTTTATACTAATCATAAATTTCATGATTTTTGTTTAGTTTGGGTCTTAACTAATCGAAACGCTTTTTCGCTGCCTTATAGTTAGAATTTAACACAACTGCGGGTCCTATGTTTTCTTTCTACATCAATCTGCAAACTTACCTCCCCCCCCCAATGGCAAGCACTTGCCTATGCCGGCATCGGCTACTCCTAAGGCCAGATACGGTGGTCTCTTTATTATGGGCAGCCTAATAGGTGGTCGCCTTTGCCTCCTATGATGGAAAGTAAGGCTATGCAAACATACTTTTCCCCTTTAAATTTTTAAATTTTGCAATCAGCTCATTGTTCCTTTTCCCCAAAGTTTTGTTTTTCTGACTGAAATTTTTTTATCTACCAAAATTTTTACAAATCGTATAAAATGGGAGAAAAGTCCATGTTATTCCCGTGAGTAACCAACGGAAAGAATATCGCAGTAACTTTGTAAATACATTAGGTTTTTTCGAAGCAGGAGATATAAAAATTAAACAACGCCTTCACCGGGACTCGAACCACGGTCCTCTCGAATACGCGTCGAGCGTGCTGACCACTACACCACGAAGGCATGCTAAGAAAGCGGGAGACTACCTTATACACTCCCCCTTTTAAACGGCGACTGGGGATCAGGAGAGCCAATCGCCAAATCCTGGTGGTGGAGAATCATCATCCACCACCTTGTTTAGTTCGGCGCCACTGTAGAGACATTAGGTGTTTTTGAAGCTGGAGACGTGAAAAATAAGCGACGCCTTCGCCGGAACTCGAACCACGGACCTATCGAATACGCGTCGAGTGTGCTGACAACTACACCACGAAAGCATCCGAAGAAGGCCTTTTAACGTTTTCATTTAACTTTAAATCTTTCATCATGACATCCCCAAACGAATCGCATCCTGCGAGTATTTCCTTCTTATACACGCCCCAATATCAGTCAAATGTAATACCTTTACTTTCAACGCATTGTGAAACAGATACAGCTGGAATTTTCGAAGACAAATTAGACACATATTCCGCTATGGCAGCCTCAAACGATTTCTAACTTTGATCGCTATTGCGCAAAGTCAGTGTAAAAGTATTCGTTCTCTCGTGCTAATCTCTGAAAGCTAAAACGGCTATACGTTCGTAGCTTCGTAGCGTATTCTTTAGCTAATCGAGACAAAATAAAACTGCCGTTGCCTGAAAGCTTAGAAGCCAATTTTTATCCGAACAGAATAAAACTGTACATTTTTATAAGAAGGCTTTATTTTTGGTGCAAATACTACTATAAGACGCAGACATATTTTCGGCATTTTTATTGTTTTAGACTGGGAGTCATTCAAAACAGTTCCGCTATCCGCTTGCTTCTCAGAACTTCTCATAACTGTATTGACTGGGTCATCTTTTCTACAAACTGTCTCATGATGAAATTTGCTAAAACACTTTTCTTATTTGCGAGACATGTGATATTTTTTAAAACAGCACCTATCTTCAATCTTATTTATTTTTCGTTCTACATCTGATTTTTTGCAATTTACGGAAATGTGACTACCTTCACAGAATAAACAAAATATTTTTGATTTGTGTATTTTAATGCTGAAACGATTGTTATATTTTTGGAGTTTTTTCTTAATAAGTTTAACCGTTTCTATAATTTTGAGAAAAAGATCGTTTCGTTTCCTAACGTCTGGGAGGACTCATCACAGTTTTGGAAATTTCCCTATGTTCCACTTCATTTCTTAAAAACGTAATAGTTCCCGAAAGCTCACAATTCACTTCCCTATTTCGTTTTCGATGGAAATCTAAAATTAAATCTCTTGGTAGCAACGAGTAATACTGTAATATACTGTCTTCAGCAATACTGGATTTAATAAATGCCCATATGGAACCCTCTTTACATATAATCAATGTAAATTTCTTATATTAACTTCTATTTCATCGTATAATTTACTCAAACTTTTAGCATTAGAAGAAATTTTCACGGACTCTAAGTTTAATAATTTTATCATGTAAGAAATAATAATAGAAGCAGTTCTATCATATCTTTTTATTAAAAGTCAAGATATGAGTTATAGTTTTTCTCATTTAATTCAAAACCAGCAACAACATTAAAAGCCGGACCAGAAAGAAGGGATAAATTTGCTAGAATCAGCTGAGAATCACGAAATTTCTTCGGTAATTTTAAAGCCGCCACGGTGTTTTCCGAAGTACTAGGTGTATTAAGAATTGAAAGAGTCTGAATTGAAATATTGCTGAATATTTTCTGTTTTTTAACGCTTTAATTTTGCTCTTTAGTTAGCAGACAATATTTTGTCATCGTATTCTTTGTATTCAAGGAATGATTTCATATCAGACATTGAATTTTGAATTCACAATGTAATATTGTGGATGGCATAAAAATTTTCTAAGAAGAGAAACGGGGAGCAACTTGTACAAAAAAAAAAAAAAAAAAAAAAAAAAACACTGACATTAACTAAAAGTTAACTCTTCAAAATTTAGTATAACTTGAGAATAATAGATGTACTTAAGAATATGTATTTCTTTTTGCAAACGTCCAGCTCTAAGGTTTCTAACAGCCATAATTTTCAAATACGCTTTAAAAAATAATGTTGAGAGAAAATAAAAATTAAAAAAAAAAAAAATAGCGCAACAGTTAACAACTAGCTTCAACACATAAAAAGAAAAAAAGAAAGCAAGTCACTTTTATATTTTTATAATATAGGAGATCATTTTGAACTTCATTTAATAAGGATACATTGAATTTGACTACATAAAAATGAATATAAAACAATTTGATGTAATGAGAAATCGTTAAGTTTCTGAGAAAGGGAAACCGATAAAAATATGTACGAATCAAAGGAAATGGGGATCCTTTTCTTAAACATGGAATGAAAAGCTAGTTATCTCCCTTATCAGTGAATTGACTCTTTCTTTCCTCAGTGCCTCATATGTACGTATTTTCATCACCTCCTCAGTTGTGATTTCTTCCCTGCCATAGTATATGTCATTTGAATCCTGCAAAGCAGTCAAGGGTTATCTGCTTAATTCTTTCACAGCAAAGTTGCCCGAAACGCCCGTGCATTCTGAAATCGATATGTAGATCGAACGCCGGCATCCCTTTTCTACCTGGTGCTTTCCCACAACATGGTAGTGCATGGCTAATTGGTTTCGGGAGTTGTTAAATGTCATGTCACTCATTCTTTTGAAGCGACTAAAAGTAACTGTCTTATTTGAATGCAATTTCCGTCTCCTTTGTTTAGCATCAATGTTTAGCTATTGACGCTCACAGTTGAAATCCTATCTTAAGGGGAAATTGCACACTGTGGGAAAAATCGCACAAAAATTACCAAGACGGAAGTAACCGCTTAAGTAGGTTATTGTTAGTGCTATTTGGCATTCTACTGGCGAAAGGAAATCCATTCCAACAATAATTCGTATGCACAAGGGTTTCAGATATTTGAGAGAAACAGATTTTGGCCTCTATCGAAGCAAAAGTGTTATGGAATGGCATGTTTTATCGAAGGTCATTTTAAGATAAACACAGACTCGTATTCCGTATTCAAGTTACACATCAAGAAAAACACCAAAACTCTCAAGCAGCCAGCCATTCACCAAGGATGGACTGTTTACATGAGTATTTTTGGAATTAAATATGGAACTTTTAATTATTTCATGGAGTGATGATGTGAATGTGACATTAAATTAATATACCACCCATCACGCCAGCTTAAAGGCATTCTAGTAAAATCGTGACAGCTCAAGAAAACTTTGATTTCTTCTTATTTAATGAAGAACTATTTAAAAATAACCTTGCATTGCATTGGTATTCATTATATATAACTATCTAGTACTTTCAAATAATGCAAAACACATTTATTGCAATTTTAAAACTCTTTGCCTCTCTACTTATGTTTTGATTTTGAGACAGAGATAAAAATCAGAGAAAAATGCTGCAAGAGTGATTATCATAATTATCTCCAGACTTGTCATAGCTGGCTGGAAACTAATAAAGATAACGATTTTGTACTATTTTTATTTTACGTCTAAGCCTTACTCTTATCATAAATATTCAAATGAAATTCATAAGAAAAAAATTCATATATTTCAATATTACGTAATGGATGCCTAATCTGTTCCTGTACCCCTACTTATTAACCGCACAAAGATCCATTAATGATACTTTTGATTCTATTAAAAACTTAATTTTTATCCCGTATGAATACTTCAAAGAGTTTTGCACATAATGTTAAACACAGGGTTTCAATAAAAGTAAGCGTCATTTCCGTTTATTCGATCCCTTTAGATCTGCAACATGCAGAATACGAAACGGGAAAATACATCCTAAAATGAGCTTAAGTTGGAGCATCAAACGTAATTAATTATTTCGAAGATAAAGTGACTTAACATCTTAGACACGCCATAAACTTCGAACGTGCTCGAAGCTAGGACGTACGAGATAAGACAGTTAAATAAAGAGAATTTTCTTACGGAATTTAGCAATTAAATGAAATTAAACCCTGTGCTCCTTTATAGCAGTCCTCCTGCAGTTCAACGCACCTTCGGCGTTTCTTTCAATGATAAAATCAGCTGCAAAAATCGCTCAGTTGTGCGGTTTAAAATCATTTCTCGTTTCATGTCTTTAATTAGTCCAGTCAATATATTTTCATTGGATATTTTAAATTTGTGAAAAGGAAACAATGCAATGTTCGGGATCCGGACTGTAAGGTGGATAATGAAGCTGAATATTTTTGTTGGACAAATACCGAGCTAACAAGTGTGTTGAAGGTACTGGTGCGTTATCGCATTACAAAGTCCAATCTCTTGTCGCCAATATGGTCTTAGACGCACAATTTGACGCCCTAAACACTCCAAAATTTCATGAAAAACGGTAGCATTAACAGTCTGGTTCGGTTTTATTAACTCTTCGCACAACAAGCCACTAATATCAAAAAATTCTTGAAAATCTTTGAAACAACAAAGTGACTCATTTACACGAGCCTGTGGTAAATAATGTTCACCATAATACCACACTATTTTATAAACTTTTAAACCGTTTTTCGCATATTCAATGAAATAGTTACTGAATAAATCAATGCTAAGTTTGATATCAGTTAAATCAATACTTAGTATGATATCAGTCATTTGCATAACGAGCGTTTTAAAGGTACTAATTTTAAGAAACTACTAATGCTGTCCCGAATATTTCCGTTGCACAGATTAGTAGATATACTATATTGCGATATATTTATGCAGAAATTTTGTGTTTATTAACCAGTTATTTTGCCTTTATTTTTCTCTTCTACTTTTGTCGGTTTCCACCAGTCTGAAGAATGCAAAATTAGTTGATGCATAAAAGTGCATAGCTCTTGAGCTTAGGACAAACTCAAATGAGGACTTCCACAAACTTCAGATAGAAAAGAATAACATTCTGAAAAGAACTGTAAATTTAAGTTAAAATAATACGCCGAATAAATATTAATTTAGAATTCAAACATAAAATATCAGCGTTATATTTGCAAATTTTCACAGGACTAGTTTCGATGATTTTAATGAACCATCATCCTCAGCTTCCGAAGTGCAAATGAACGAGATAAAGTGGTCCGAAAATCACATTTTCCCTTTTTCTGCAGCAAAAATTATTCAAAAAACATCTTCCATTGGCGAATAAGATTTTCTAGAGGAGTTTCACATTCAAAAATCTTTCTATTCTAGTTAAGGACCCTAATTCTAATCCATCCTTATCTTCAGCCTTTAAGGAAATTATGTGCCGCCCAACCGGCATAGTGGTTAGCGTCGCTGACTACCGTGCCGAAGGGCTTGTTTTCGAAACCCGGAGACGGCTTTGTAAATGTATAGTGTCGGTGGAGCATGGCGGCATTCTAAATATACGGCGAGCGGAAAGTCCTCTCGTGTGGTTTGGTGGAAGGGGAGGAGTGGAAGACCCTCGGACGCGTCTCCCCGAACCTACTCTCCATCAAAATTAGGGGCAGAACTGAGCTAAATCGCACTGACACCTTTTAGGTGCTCGAGGCTGTTGCCAAAGGCAGGCGTAATTTTGCGCTCCTTGCCATGAGGAATTTCCTGGGATTGGGCTGACTACGTCAGATAACTGAGCATAAGCAACAACAACAAATTATGTTTTAGTTTTTTGTTTCATCAATAGATGGTGCCGGTAGCTTAACTCCTGTCTAGCAATTCTTATTTTATCTTTTCACTATATCTTATTTCGTTCATTTGCACTTGGAAACTTAGGATGATGGTTCGGTAAAACCATCGAAACTAGTCCTGAGAAAATTTGTAAAATAACCCTGATTTTTGTTGCATGCCTTCAAAATTAATAATAATTGTAAATGCTCATTACCTGATTAGAAGCAAACTGATCCATGATAGCTTAAAAATTTACTCTTTAGTGAACTACATTTCTTAATGAGCATTTCTCCAACACAGAGCTCAGCTGTGATGCTCCGAATTTTTCAGAAATCCTTAATTATCGAATCATTCCAGAAGATAGTTTGCTCGAACCATTTGCTGTCCATAGGCTTAGAGACTTCAACTTCGTAAGCTAGCTTGGATTGCTGGTTTTTGTTTATTTTCTTGTATATGGTTGATTTCATTTATTGCTGTATTTTCGAATTCATGAACTGCAAAGAAATATATACCTTATTTACTTTACCACCATTACTTGTATAATTTATATTCATTTTGCAACTTTTCTTGTGTATTTTGTTCTAAACGTGGCGTCACTTTTGTCTCCCTTCCTTTCCCATTTCATTGGAATTTTTTGCAGTAGAGGGTACAAGGGTCTTCCTCTCCCTTTACCTCACTTCTTTGACAGTTGTCGGAAGTTTCATTTATTATCTTGTTAAAGTCAGAAGCTTGATTTTCTTATCTAACTCAGAGAACTTATGTTTCTTAATCTCAGAAGCTTGATTTTCTAATCTGACTTATTAAAGCCCCTCTTGGGACATGTAAACAATATAAGCAGCTTCATGATGTATCCGTTCAGCACAGAGCTTTTTCCATTTTATTCCTAACCGTCTCATTGTTACTTCTACCAGTATCACTTCGCTTAGTTTGTCACGTATTTTTTTATGTTTTTTTGCGAGCAGCGAAGATTGTTTATTCTTAAACAAGTTATAAAACCGTCAAGCGAACGATCAAATAAAAATGCTTATTTTAAATCTTCTGACTTAATGTTATTTTGCATAGATGCTTAAGACGAGAGTACAGGCTATCTAACTCCTTTTACGAGTCCAAGAGGTCCGGCTGACTCCATAGCCGTTGCAAATGGTGCCACAGCGGCCGGGCGGCGAAATTTAGGAGCGGCAAAATTTTGGAATTTAGAGCCCCATCGAGAAGCAAAATTTTAAGGACGGTAAAATTTTTAGAGTTTAGAGAAGGCACTGGACAGCATAATTTAGAATGCGGACCGGACGGCAAAATGCCTAGTATCGGTCTTGGATCCTGGAATTAATATTCATAACAACTGACATCCCTACACTTGTTTCACTCAGCTTGTACTGGTTCACCCGAATTTTGCCAATTCTGGAATTATAAATCAATTAAATTGTCTTACCTTGTAGCAGCATTTTTAAAATATGATATGCTAACGAAAATTCATGCCTTTATTTCCTGAACCATGAGAAATTTCTAATAATATACCGTATATTCCGGGGTACAATGTGCCCTTTTGATACCAAAAATAGGACCTAAATTTACGGATGAGCGTTATACGCCGGATATAAAAATTACAGCTTAAAAATAAGGAAAAAATTAGATTTTTACATGCACCAAAATGCTGCTTATTTAAAAGGAATGACATAGCTTACGAAATCAAACATTTTTATTATCGAATAACATGAAAAGTTCGTCATGTTTGTCTTACCTTACATCTTCAGGCGTATAATAGAATTCTGTTTCAACTTCACCATCATAGTTATTTTTGTTCTATAAATAAATAATCATTATCCGTTCCATCTTTCACCAACACCAAACGTCCTTGCTGCAGCACGATTTTCATTTTCTATCACAAAATGTTATTTTGCATAGATGCTTAAGACGAATGACTTTGCATTTGGAACGAGCACTATGTTTGTTTGTTTTTTACGCGGGAGCTGCATTTACTACTAAAAGGAGCACTAAATCAACTGTACTTCAACTGAGGCAAATGCTATTTACTTCGATTTTCACTTCAAAATCACGGCTTCAAATGACTTACAGAAAGAGAAAACATCTAACTCCTAATTCCACGAATACACTTCAGGTTGGAAGTGTTTTACATTAGCCTCTTCTGGACAACTGCATTAAATACAATCCACACGTTTTGCGAAATATTTACTCTTTCAATCATTTAACCTACACATATATTGCTCTCCATATCGCTTGTCAATGTGGTTTACCATCGTTTGAAAGACTAGGAGAAAAGTTCGAATAAGTGACCTCAAAAGATGAGAGCATTGCGCATGTACCTTTTAGGTTTTTTCGTAAAGAATTGGGTGCGCGTTATACAGTGAATATACCTAAAAATTAAATAATGTAGCCTGAAATTATAGATGCGCGTTATACACGGGTGCGCGTTATACGCCGGAAAATACGGTAACTAACACGTTGTACTTCAGTCCCAATATTTGCCTTCTCCAGCTTTAATTTAGCAGTTTTTTGTCGTAGTATTTCTTTTGTTCTTTGTTCTCAAAGTGGTATTCCTGATGTTGCTTTAGTGATAGAAGTATGGAGAACACCACATTACTGACAGGTATTATCTCTATATACTATACATACTATGAATTTAAGCATGAATTATCACAAACTGCAGCACTCGTATCAGACCGAAATCCCCAGGCCAGTATGATTATAGTACACACCAGCGGACAACTGGACACGTTTCAATCACCAAACATACTTACATACATACAGATCATTACACATTTCGAATCGCGAAACCCGAAAATTTAGCTTTACCATGGCCGGAGCTCAAACCACGGGATTTTCCTACTGTCAACTGTTAACATGAGAAAATGCGATAATTGCTAGCTTTCTTTCACATTTGAAGAGCGGCTGAGCAGAGATTTGAGACCCAGTTTACCAGGATGCATGTTGATGGGTTATTGTTCACCTCATTTTAATTTGGGAGCCATTGTAGAGATAATTATACATCTCATAGCAGGAAAAATTAAACGTACAGTATATCCTTAGAGTACTAGAGTGTCTGGAAAGCCACATGAAATCTTCATTGAAGACAGTGTGCAACATATCGTATTAGAAGTGTATGTGTCATTGACGTTCCAGAATTTAGATTTGAATCGGAAAACTATCGTCCAGCGGAAAGAGAAATCATGAGAACAAAAAAGTGCGTTTTGTTTACAAATGTTGCGAATTTCATATTCACATGATTTATAAAGAACTGGTTTTCCCAATAAAACTAATTATTGGGAAAACGGGTGTAGATTTTCCGTACCTAAAGCTTCAATTAGTCGTTGTTACTCCCTATCGTGATGAAGCTACGGCATTTCACGTCAAATAACTCCTCTTCTTTCACGGTCTCTGCTGTTACAGCAAATGATATCTCACTGCAGAATATTAACCTAACTACTATAGTACATTCAAGTGATGCTGATATTTGTTTATTTGTGGTTTTCGTAGTTTAATTCCGTAGGAAATCTATCTGATATGCAGAAACAGTTAATGTACATCTTGAAATAGGAGCAAATCCATTTGCTTGATACTTAATAATAATAGATGAATGCCTTGTAGGGTTATTAGAATTATTTTTCACTAAACCAGTTATTTTACCTTTTGAATCTTTACTGTCACTTTAATGGAAGGTTTCGGGCTTTCAATTCAGAGCTTGTTCTTCCTCTTGAAGCCCCGTTGCTAGGTTTCTGCTAACTTAGATAAGATTTCATTCTTCGGCTTTGCATTATAGTGCCGACATTTAAATATTTACGCCAGTTAGATTTGTAAGTAACTTCGCGTTCAATGGAATTGTGGAATCTTTGAAAGCTAGTTTAATTTTAAATTTGAACTTACGTTACTTTTAGTAACAACACAATAAGAACCTAATAAGAACTAAAGAAAAACAATTAATCCGTTCCTATAAAAACTTCTCAGTACTATTGTAGAGACAATAGGTATTTTTTGGAGGCAGACGAGATGAAAAATTAGCAAATCCTTCGCCGCGAATCGAACCACGGACCTCTGCAATACCGGCCCAGCGTGCAGAACCACTACACCACGAAGACAAGCCAGGAAAGCGAGAGAAATACCCTATACTATTATTATAACTTTATTTAATGTTAAAATACAAATCCAGTGGGAGAAATGTCCTTTATGTACAACTTGAACAAAAAAAATGGGGGAACAGTTCCTGTGTCTCTCGTTCTACTGGACCGATTGTCGAAATCTAACTTGCGTTTTTTTTGTCTCGAAGGTGCGACTTAGAATATATATTAGATTTATATGTAGCATTATTCTAACATAGGTATTTTGACACAAAATCGGACCTTTTCTGAAATAGCATACTAATTTTTTCCATATTTCGATTCTACGACTTAAATTATGCCTACATATTAAATTTTGTAAATTTGGGTGAGAAATTTATGGACAAATTAAAAAATTTATCTTAGCGCATTTTTTTCAGTTTTCCCAAAAATAATTCACTTGGGGGACTTCTCGATTTATAGCAACCTATTTTCCTTTTCTTTTTTTTTTCATTGTACACGAGTGGAAAAAAGGTTATCGTTTATACTTTCAAATAATTTGAACAAAGTGCATAAACCACATTTGGCGTTATTATCGCTTTTAATAAATATGCCAAATTTCAAACCAGTATATAAATTCCCGTATATCTTAGGAAATTTTGAATAAAAAACTCTAATTTTTTCAATGCTTAGAAATACATTTACTTGGAGATGATGGTAAAAGTTTATAGGTTATAATGTAAAGTTGTTTTCGAAAAATTTATAAAAATTATTTAAAAAGACAATTTAAAAAAATAAACGATAAAAAATGGGCGAATTTTATTTGGAATGAACCTAAGTTTCGAAAATGTGAAAGGAAAAATCAAATAATTTTATTAAAAAAAAAGATATTAATAAATATATAACAAATTCAATTAACATTGAGGAGCGAAAATTTTGAGAGCTAACGTTTTAAAAACTGCTCGTGCGACTTATACCAAACTTGGCACTTTGGCATAATTTGAGTCACAGAATCGAAATATAGAAAAAAAAAATTAGTATATTATTTAGAAAAAGTCCGATTTTTGCGTCAAAATTCCTATGCTAAGAAAAATTGTTATATATAAATCTTATACATGTTCTAAGTCGCGCTTGCGAGACATGGGAAACGCAGGTTAAATTTCGGCAATCGGTCCAGTAGAATGCGTGGTATAGAACGGTCCCATTTTATTTCATGCAAAGTGTACATAACACTGTACACATATGTTCTTCTCTTATCCAAACAAAAGCAATTTCTCAACATGCTCTGATGTTTCTGAGTTTCTCATTTTGTTTGGATGCTCTGATGTTTCTGGCCTTTGTTTGATAACTGATTTCTTCCCCTTCACAAAGTCTTATTTATTTCTTACAATCATAGTACCGTCGTTCTTGGCATATTGTATGCAGTATCCAGGATGAAGATGACATGCCTAGGCATGTCATCTTCAGACTTTTCAGCAGTCCTTTCTTCATCTCCATCGTAATGTAATCCTAACCATTTTTTCTTTGCTCGATTTCTATCATTCACTTGTAACTCATTGTAAACGAATACAAACAATTTGCGGTAGAAAACACAAAAACCACCTGAAAGTCTTGAGTTATATCTCTCGCTGAATAGTAGCAACAGGCGTACTCCCGCTCACAGGCAATCGTAGCATTGCCTCGTAAGAGGTAATAAGGTAATGTGCGCAGTCGTGCGACTCATTGAGTCGTATTTCAAACAAACATCTTGTACGAAACAAAATTTTCGCCTGCAACAAAGCTGACGTATACGCATGTACCATCGTATATTGTTACGAATTTTGTACATTGATAGATGATTTTAGTGCAGTCATATGTGAAATTGTTGTATTTTGCTGCGTAAGGTAACTCGAAAACTCTTAAACGAGAAGCTAAGCCGGAAAAGTAAGAATACAGGGCAAAGACAAAAATTATTTTGTCACCAAATTTGGCGAGAAATCTCCAAATGTCGCCAAAATTGGAGACAATTTGGTCCGGTTCACTGAATTGTTCTTGAATTCTCAAAGAATTTAATTTCTATACTCTGTATTTTTTGTTTTTATCTATCTCGGAGTGAACTGTAACTGTACCTGCATTTTATTAGTTTCATTTTATTTTTGTGATATTATTTGATTTTGTTAAATATTTTCTCTAAATTGTTTAATTTTCTCAGAATTTGCAAAATACTTTCTCAGAATTCTAAACTCTCAGCATCTCGGACCATATGTCAAAAATATCCGTTAACAACTCTGCTCGTTAATCTTTCATCACTCTTCGTAAAATATTCTACAAGAGTGCTTTAATTTGCCAAAAGTTTGCAGTGTCAAAATCTTTTATAACATGCACGTTATATCTGTAACAAAATTTTATACTCCACAGAAAAATTTCTGTAACATGTAACATTCTTTGTAAAAGTGTAAAAAATTCTCTATAACATTTACGTCACCATTATCAAAATTTTGTATCCAAAGAAAATGTTTTAATAAAAGCCGTTAAATGAGCAGAAAAATGTGTGAAGAACTTTTCCGACGAAACAGCTGCTCATTCTGTGGTTTTCTGTATCACTGTAATGGGTATTTTTTTATTTGAAAACATACAGACTCCCCGTGCACCACGGATGTACAATGCAGGGCTTACAGAAATAAGTTAACTAAAACATTAAAAGTTACATGCATAAGTAAAACGAACAAAAGCAGAGAACAGCAGTCTGGACTTCGCGATAACAGATAAGTTCACTGGCCAAGTCACTCCAAACATTTTCAAATCGTTCTGCAAGCATAATCTAGGGCCATCAAATGTAGAGCATGAGAAAATCAAATGTTCCACATCCTGAGGTACTCTTTTTGAACATTCACATAAACTGTTTGATCTTAGATTAAAACGAAACAGAAAACTTGAAAATTTACCGTGAGCAGATAAAAACTCAGAAACTTTAAAGTTAATACAGAGGAAAGACTCGGAATGCAGTCTATGGTAAATAGAAGGAAAACACTTTTGGGTGCCCTCTGCATTACAAGATGAAATATATTCCTCATTCCAGTTAGCTAAAAGCTTCTTATAATGAAAGGACTTCCAATAGCTCTTTGGAACGCTAATGTTTATATCAAGGGGTAAATTTAAGGCATCTTTAGGTAAGAAATCATCTCTTTCATTTCCATAGAAACCGTGATGAGCATGCACATAATGAAAGTGGATATCAATTCCTCTACTTTAATAGTGTTTCGGTAACTAATTTGCCGCAGCTGGCAATACCGTTCAAAAAGTGAAGAGAAGAAAGAGAATCAGAACAAATAAGGCACCTTGAAGATTCTGTCCCATTATCCTTAACCCATTTGAAGGCAAAATAAATAAATAGACAGAAGTTCTGCTTGAAAAACTGTGCATTCATTACGTATACGGTGTCTAAAATAACAAACCTCGGAATGGCCTTCAAAAAGAACAAATGCAAGGCCAATCTTTTTGTTCATCTTGCTGCCATCAGTAAAGAAAAGCATATGAACACTCATTTCAGTAGTCTCTTTATAATCGCAGACATTTATGGGATCTAAAGTAGCGGGATGATGCAGATCAGTGAAGGGGACAATTTCATTTATGCAGTCTTCCAAAATATCAGTTGCCAATGACTCGAAAATATTATTTTTATATGCAATTTCAAAATCAATAGGCGGAACTCCTGCAAGAACAAAAGTAGCCTCTTAGCTTAAGGATCTATAACCACTAATAATACGAAAAAGAATTCTCCATTGAATCTTTCTCAAATTTCTTTTGTAATCTTTCTCAAATTTCTTTTGTAATCTTTCTCAAATTTCTTTTGTAATTTCGTTTCTTTTTCTAAAATTTCTTTTAAATGTAATAGTATTGTAATTGAATAAATGTAATTGATCATTATATTAGCTGTAACCGTAATTCCACCTATTGCCTTTCAGGTAACCTCGAGAGGTAGAAAGTTCTGGAAATATCTCGGGGTGAGGCGGTTAAAAACTATGCAAGGCCTGAGAGAGAGAGCATCTACTCTCAATTGTTTAGTTATCGTTGTTGCGAGTGTTTAGTTCAGCGTGAGATCGGAGATATTACCGGATTAGTTTTCTCTTTAGTTTCGCTTTGCATTGCATTCTGTTGGTACTGTGGACATATGTACGAGTATTTCTGCAGAAAATTCCAGAACTGCGAAGCGTTTGCTTTGACAAAATAAATTTTATTAACCTATCATCTGACCCATCACCTGACCGGTGTGCATTCAATCTATTATGAACCCGTACGCAGGCAACAATATGTACATATGCAATATAATTGCAATGAAAGTTCTCATAACGAACCATTTTTCATAGGGAAGAGAAACATAGGTATTGAACGTTTTCTTTCTAAGAAGATCTCCTTTAGAGAAAAGCAAAATCATTTGGAACCGTGGGTGGTCTTCTTCATATTAATTCTGTTTTCAGCCCTTTAACATTTATTATTTAAACAATTATCCTCTTTATATATCAAGCAGAAAATTTTACAATGTAATTTCCTAATTCATAATTCATGATTCATGATGAAACATGTACTATTTATTACGTCATAAAAAGCTACACATTCAACTTGGGTGTTCTTTTTTTTTTTTTTTTTTTTTTTTTTGACAAATACCCGAGCATCACAAAATTACTCTCTGGTAGATGTTATCTTTTCGTTGGATGCGAGATACGAAAGCTTGTAGAATCCTTTAATAGCACAGATAAAGGAAACGAAATGATGCAATTGGAAAAGTATATTTATGATGGGAATCCAGCCAAAGACGCTCGTTTTTCGTTCAGATTAAAAGGGTATTAAATCAGGGAGCGCCTCAATTTCCAAGAATCTGAATGTCAGAAATTATAAGCTTTAGAGTATCGCTATTAATCACTGAACAATTTATAAACACCTGTTGATTGCCTATAACTCAAAATGAATACCGAGAGGCGAAACGTTTCTTAGAAACGAAATGCTGTACTGTAATTCTCTCATATCCGGGGGTATTATACTCTAAGACTTATGTATTCGGGTAATATACACAAACATGGCCAAATTGAACTGGTAGGTTGTGCGCAACAAGACAATGCCAATACTAATTCACTAATATTAAAGTATACCAGTAATCTCAAACACAGATTGCATGCGAGCCGAGTGCTTGATCTGAAAGCAACTGACGGGCCAGAGCTTTTTTTTTTAAATAAAATGTAAAAATATTTTTTGAAACAAAAAACAGTCCTGCATTATATTTGAAGAAATTAAGTAAAGAAGAATCTGCATAAATGTATTTTTGTTTCTGGAATTGTGATAAAACAACGGTACCCAGAGCCGTCAAACTTTGAACAACGTAATCTTCTACCGAATATGGGTATCTCGACGCCTAAATTTGAAATTCGAAATTTGTTTTATTATCGGTTTCATATCTTATAAAACTT
Organism: Stegodyphus dumicola; assembly: GCF_044657685.1. Lineage (NCBI taxonomy): Eukaryota > Metazoa > Arthropoda > Arachnida > Araneae > Eresidae > Stegodyphus > Stegodyphus dumicola. The sequence goes on from NC_140773.1 coordinate 196,217,440, forward strand.
TAACGAATTTTTGATTAATTGCTGTTGAACTGAATTTTATAGTTGGAGTACGTAGAATATGATATTTAATAAATAAAAATAACGCACAAAACGTTAAAAAACGCCCCTTTGGGCGTAATTTAAAATCTGAAATCTTTCAGATATTTTATATTTTTATTTTTATTTAAAATTTCTTTTTTGATGAAATTTAACCTTTCATAAACAACTGTTATAACTGTGTTTATTTCATATCGTTCAGAAACAATTTCCTAAGTATAATCTTAATTTTATGAAAGTGCAGGCAGATTTTTTTTAATAAATACTTTTCAGTTTTTTTTTTTTTTAGAATTGCAGTGTTCTTCTTGATTTGATTCATGATGGCATGTTATCAGTTTTCTGTGTTACTTCTGTATCGTATAATAATTTCACAATCAGTTTTTAAGCACGTTATTTCATTGCTGTTGCGAATTGACCCATATTCTAAAAATAAATCCTTATAACTTCCTTCACTGATATCTGAAGCATTAGCTATAGTTTGCTATTACTCTGAACTTTCTTCTGCGTAAAAGCCACATTTTCAAAAACATTTTAATCTGATTTTGAGAGATTAATACCTGCATTTGAGAGATTAATACATGCTTTATCTCTAGCAGCGATATCGACTTACTTATCTCCATCGAAGTGTTTGAATTTTTACAAAAATTAGTTCTCGTCATCATGTATTGAACATATTTCTGTAATGTCATTTGAAAGCTTCTATAATAACCTAATAATATTTAAGCTAACCCGGAACTTAAAGCTACGTCATTAGCGTTACGCAAGCCATGTGACATAGATTAATCAAAAATGGAGCAGTCCAGAAAAGTTATTACGATTTTTAGAATAAAAGGGAGAAACTGTTAAATTAAAAATGAGGAATTTAAAACCTATTCTAAATTTATATATATATATATATACATCAAATGATTGAAAGGAACGAAACATGTATTCGGAACAGATTAAGCAACTGGGTTTAAGGCTTCAAAACACTTTTGCCTTGACAAGTTTTGTTTGAAGCGTTAAACGGAGGAGTTCAATACATATTGTATTATTCTGTATTATTTTCAGTTATGTATACATATTTGAAGTTTCTTTTAATTTTCCATGCACTCCTTTTGGTTATGTCTTTCATGCAGAAAGAATTGGTTAGGGCCTTCATAAAGAACAAATTATAATTTTTCATTTTAGGTTCGACTTTTCCTTTTAATTTTATTACTTTCGATCTAGGAGCATTCGCGCAGATTTATCTCTTTTTTTTAAAAAAAAACTTAATTTTAAGAATTCTTTTTGGACTTTCTTAAGAGTTATATATATAACTCTTCCACCATCCACCACTTCCTTGCTTTTGATTCAATCCACACTTACCACTTCGTTTCCATTCTTTCTTAATGTACGGTAATGCTTTGAAGTATTTCATGAACTCTTTTAAAACTCTCTACAAAAATAATATATCGATCTCAAGCGGAGGATTTTGAAGGTGGAAATCTTAGAAGAGGAGATATAAAGTTGCGCTTTCACATCCCATCAGCTGGAATGCGAAAGGGTACCATTAATATAATAACGTAAACTTTAAATAACAGTACACTCCTTACGATGATGGTTCATTTAAGAAATCATTGCTAAAAAGGTGGAAGAAACGTAAAAATAGTTTACATAGACGACTGTAGAAAACCACAATTTTCAAAACAACGACGGAAAAAAAGTCAGTTACTGTTCTTGATTATTACGATTGCTATTCGTCTTCTTCTTAGAAAAGCGAGTTCTCTTTGAATTGTTACATTGTATTTCATATGCAACAAAGCTCCTTTAAATGCCTTTAAAGAACGTTCTGATGAATGATCGGAAAACGCATCTGCTTTCACCGCGACTAAATTATGCGCATTTGTTTAGCTGCGATAAGACGCTGTAAGTCTTAAATAATTTATACAGAAAGGCATAGAAACACTCTTGACGACACATGATATATTACAGTCAAAACATTTCTCCTTTCTTCCATCCGAATCTTATCCATTAAAGCCTATCTATGCAATACTCAATGTATGGAATTTTATAGCTTACAGAAGCATTTTTATTGTAGGAAGAAAAAGGGATGAACTACAAAGCTTTTTATTCTCCCAAGTATGAAATAAATTCTGTTTAAGGCACCACATGTCGTTGTATTACTGAACATTTCTTAATATACTATATATATTTCACTCAGACGGAGTGTCTCTTTTTTTCAAAACGTGTTGTGCGTTTCGTCCGTGTGTATGTCCGTGTGTCCTATGTCGTTTCCACGGTTTATAATCTATAATTACAAATTTTTTGTTAAATTCGCGTAAAACTGAAGTTTTTGTTATATAAACGATAATCAAAACGTTTCTGTTTAATGGTAATGAGTATTTACATGGCATAGCTCATGCGTATAGGATTATCCGTGTGTGAAAGGTGTTGAGTTGTAGAGTCGTTAGGTTACTTTTTAAAGCAGGAGTGATGAAAAATGAGAAACGCCCTCGCCGTGAATCGAACGACGGACCTCTGGAATACGTGCCCAACGTGCTGACCACTGCACTACGAAGGCATGCTAAGAAGGTTGGAGAAATACCTTATATACTCCCCCTTTTAAAGGTCGACTGGGGTTTTTAGGGGAACCAACTCCCAAATGCTGGGTGTGGAGTATCATCATCCACCACCCTTTTAGTTCAGGTGCCACTGAAGAGTTATTAGGTCAGGGTCGTCAGGAATCGAACTATGGACCTCTGGAATACGCGCCCAGCATGCTGACCACAACCATTTACAAAGGCATGCTAAGAAGGCGAGGAAATACCTTATAAAGTGATGTTAGTGAATATCGACCTCGTGTTACTCGTAAATATAAATGCAATGCGTGGAGAATACATTGTTGCAAATATATGTATATACTTGCACCTTTTCTAATTGTAGCTTTGTTTTTTGTAATGTTTAAATTTTTATTAGCCCGAAGGGCGTGAGCCCAGAAGGGTTATTAATTTCGTTTTGCCGTTTTACGTTGGTTTACTATAAATGTCGGTTCACTTTTCAAATTGTTGCCACCAAATATTATCGCCTTGTGTTTTATTTAAAGAAATTTAACAAAGAAGAATCTGCATAAATGTATGTATGTTTCTAGCATTGTGATAAAACAGCGGTACCTAGAGCCATATGCCTATTTATGCACAGAATTGTATTAATTCTGAGGGAAACAACGTTAGAATTATAAAGGTCTCAAATTAGGGGAAAAAGAGTTCTTTATTCTGTTCTTACGTAAAAACATGGTCAAATTGTGTTCTATAGCGATAAAAACGGATATTGTCGGTGAAGTATGGTACCCAGAATTTTTCGTGATTACAGTACTTTCTTTCTCTACTTCCTACAAGGAAGTAAAAATTAGGCATTTAAACAACTTTTAATTGTTGATAATACTACAACTATTGCATGCAGATTAACTAAAGGCATAAAAGCCTTAACCGGAAGATAAGAGCAACATAATTCATATCACACCCAGGCAAAAATTTTTAAAGCAAAAAAGGCACAATTTACCAGCATATAAAAATGAGTTTACATATATATATATTTGTTCTTACAATCTTTCTTATAATAATATATATACGTAGGTTGGGACAAAAGTCATGGCAACTATTTTTTTTCTTGAAGATACCAGTCTGGTTGAACAATGTGACATATACAGACGAAAGAACGAGGTCTTAACTACATGAATAGCACTGAAATATCGTAGCACACGAATTTATTACGGTAGTATACAAGGAAATATAGCCTTCACCGTGCAAAAGAATGATAACACAGTACACATAAAGTTGACATGACAAACCTGGGCCTAAAGACCCTCAATGTAGTCTCAATGCTACTATCACCACAAGCTGCTAACGATGTGGGAGGCGCTGAATACCATCAGCGTCAGCATTTGCCGCACCATGTGTGAATCGGGTCATCTGTTGGCGCACAGCATTAGCAATGGCCTCTCGTGTTTCAAACCGCCTACCACGTATTGGTTCCTTAATCTTGGGAATGAGATCAAAGTCACAGCACACAGGTCACAGGGGGAAAGGTCACAGGGCGAAAGGTCAGGAGAGCACCGGTGGGTGCTCCAATTCTTTCCATCCCCAGCGTCGGAGTAGCTGCCATACACACTCTGCTTTATGTAGTCTTGCACTGTCGTGCAGAATTATTGCACTGTTCACAAGATTCGGACGTTTATCCCGAACGCCACGTCGCACCTGTCGCACTAGGAAGTCCCTGTAGTACTATGCGGTCACTGTTCTGCCATGAGGAACAAAGTGGCAAACAATGACACCCCTGACGCCATACGCGACGATCACCATTAATTTGAATGGGAAGGATTCTGACGCTAGCTCATTATGCCATATCCTGTGGACTGTGCGTTTCTCGATGCCACTTGCCCTCTCTAACTCCAGCAATGTCCATTGTCTGTCTTCATCCATGGGGTGCTTGATGAGGGCACGTGCTAAATCGGTCCGCACACTCACCGGTCGTCCCGAACGTTGCTCATCACTGTTTGATACACGTCCTTGAAATGCGCCTACACACGAAATGCGCCTATTATTTTCGCAATGAGTACTAAAATAAGTTCATGAAATCTTCCTACCATTATCGTAAATAAATCTCTGAAGGAAATGGGAGTATAAGTGTAGGCTTTAAAAAAAAGCAAAGAAAGCATTGGTAATGCCTGCAATCATGAAGTGGCAAATCGAATTAAATTATCATATGCAAACTTTCTGATGGCTAGAAATGGGAGTTTTGAAATTGAATAAATCACTAGAAGAATATTTATTTTTCAAATTTGTTGTGGACTTGTGAACTTTTGAAAACGCTTAAGCGAAAAGATTTGGGCTGAAAGAAAAGGACAAATTGTTAAAAGATCTTGATGTCCTTAATAAATGCAGCTCAGCCAAAGAAAAACTATTTAAATTGGAAATTCCCCAAGTAATATTCTGCAATGCACTTAAACAAAGAATTACAATTGATGAAGAATTAATATAAAAAATGCATCAAAGAAGAGCAGAAGAGAGAAAATCGAAAGACATTGGAAATGATTTCTTAGAATGGTTTCAAGCAATGAAGCTAAAACATTTACTTCTTTCCTAGAGATCTTTCGTTATGAAAGCTGTTGGAATTCGTTAAAATGCTGAAAAGAGAAAAACATCCTTATCCTTCTCTTCATAGCGCATGATGAGAAGGACGTGGCATATTGTCATGCCTTCATCATCTGCATAAATCTGCATAAATGCGTGCATATTTCTCGCATTGTCATAAAACAACGGTACATAGAGCCATCGAATTTTGAATGACGTAATCCTACTGCGAATATGAGCATGTGAAACACCTTTCATATTTTGTAAAACTTTAACGAATTTTTGAGTAATAAACTCAACGATTTGAAAGCGAGGAATTTCAACACTCTACGGGGGTAAAAAAACCTTTTTATCTCCAGCGCGCGGAACTGTGTATCGAAAATTCCAAAGATACACTCATTTCAAAATTATTTTGCAACATTGCTATTAAACTGAATTTTATGCTTTAAGTGCAAAGAACATGATATTTAATAAATAAAGGTAAAAAAAAAAAAAAAAAAAAAAAAAAAACAAAGCGATAAAAAAACGCCCCCTTTGGATGTAATTTAAAATCTGAAAACTTTCAGATTTTTTTTTAGAGATTTTTTTTAATGGGACAATGAACTGAAAATGAAAAATTAACTTTACTAGTTATATAACTGAACAGCACACACACCTCTGATCTGTATCTGAAAAACATTACAGTCTTTTCCTGCAAATGAGATTCTAACATTCAGTCTTTAGACCATGGCATTATAAAAGCTTTCAAATGTCATTACAGAGAAAATGTTCAGAAAATGGTAAATAAAATTCATTCAACTGTTTTCAAGTATGCGGCTTTAATGTAGAAAAAGTCTCCGGGAATTAAAAGCTATAGTTATTGCTTCAGACATTAGTAAGGGAAGTTATAAAGATTCACCTTTAGAATATGCGTCAGCTGATAAGTATATTGAGGTAATATTTATAAAAACTGACTATGATATTATAGAAAGCATTAAAAGAACTGTAGAAACTGACAGTGAAAGTTATGGTGTGTCAGCATCAATCAGATTTAGAAAAGCACTGCAAATTCTAAGAAAAATTCCTGAACTGCAAAGGTGCTGAGCAAAAACGCTATCAGCAGTTTTACGAAATTGAAAATAGCATTGAAGAATACTAAAGAAACACGGCGTAATTATTTTCAAAATTAAATAATTTCATTCATTAATTAAAAATTTCATAAGTATAAAATTATAAAAATATTTTATGAAAAAAATCTGATGTATACACCACATGACTTCCTTGTACGGAATATTTAATTATACGCATTTTTTCTTCAATTTCATTTACACTTATTGGATTAAATTAAATCCACTTTACCGACAGCGCATAAACCACAATAGAATAAATTCACTCCTTAAAATTCACTCTATTTGTTTACCATAGCGACACTCTGGCGCTAGATTCACTTAACAATATTATATTTCGTTCATATTATAGCTCAGAATGCACAAAATTTATATTATTTAAAGAATTATCTAATCGTTGCCACATGTTCTATTCAAATACTATAATAAAGCTAGAAGGACGTATAAAAGAAATTAAGCAAACAGAACAAAAAAGAAACAGTTTTTCACAGACGATTGAGTATTTCTCATTCAATTAATTCAGTTGTCACTTCGCGACTAGGCAAAAATACATAAAAACCCAAAATATCTGTATTAAAAATTACAAAGTAAGTCTTAAACACTTATTTCCTCGAAAATATTACAGAAAGGATTAGGCATGATTTAATTCGCAATAATAAATGAAGGCGTTATCTTTGTTGTTGCGAAGCTAAGTTTATCTAGATTGGGAACAAATCCACTAGTCTGCTGTTTCAAATGTAAACAAGCAATGGCCGTCATCAAAAAAATTATTAGGCTTAGCGGCACTTAAACAGCTCTAAAATTGTTGATAATTCTAAAAATATTGCACACAGATTTACTAAAGGCATAAAAACCTTAACCGGAAGATAACAACAACATAATTCAATCATTTTTAAAGCAAAAAATATACAATTTACAAACATATAAGAGTAAAGAAAGTGAGATTATTGAACCGGGTAACAGACTGGATATATATATAAATATATTTATGTACGTTTGGTGCGGCCGATTGCAACCAAAATACGAGGTGCACATCTACATGTTATAGCAGTCCTATATACAAAATTTCAACTTCCTAAGGCTACTCGTTTTTGAGTTATGCGAGATACGTACGTACGTACATACGTTCGTACAGACGCCACGAAAAATTCTGTTCAGAATGCATTTTAAAGCAGTTTTATAATTTTTTTGGAGGAAAGAGTCTTTCATTCTGACCTTACGTACCGATATCACGCACAAACATCGTTAAATTGCATTCGATAGCGGTCAAAATGGATATTTTCGTTGAAATATGCTGTCTGAAACTTTTCGTGATTACAATACTTCCTTTTTACTTCGTACAAGGAAGTAAAAATAATAAACAAATTTCAAAACTGAATAAATAATTTAATTTTAGCATTTATTGTTAGTCCAAAGGGGCTATGTTCCTGAGGGACTATTGTTTCGTTTTGCGATTTTTTGTCGAATCACTCTGAATGTCCGTTTCACTTTTCAAACTGTTGCCACCAAATATTATCGTCCTGTTTTATATTTGAAGAAATTTAATAACGAAGAATCTGAATAAATGTATGTTCTCGCATTGTGATAAAACAATGGTACCTAGAGCCATCCAATTTTGAATGACGTAATCCTACTACGAATATAGGCATCTGGAAGCCAAAATTTTAAATTTGGAATTTGTTTTATTATAGATTTCATATTTTGTAAAACTTTAATGAATTTTTGATTAACAAACTCAAGGATTTCAAAGTGAGCAATGGGAACGTTGTGCAGAAAAAACATTTTTATCTGCAGCGCGTGAGATTCTGTATCGGAAATTCTAAAGATATGGTCAATTTAAAATTATTTTGCGATATTGCTCTTGAAATGAATTTCATAGTTGAAGTTCGAATAATATGATATTTAATAAATAAAAGTACCACATAAATGTTAAAAAAATCGCCCCTTTGGACGTAATTTAAAATCTGAAACCTTTCATATTTTCTTTTTTTAATTGTTAGTTTTGGATCAACTGATTGATTAATTGTTACTTAATATTTTACTCGATTTTAAATTTATGATCATAAGCCTTCAGGGAATATATCGCCGCTTATTAAATGCAGTCGCTTTATAAAGTCATCGTTGCCTGAAGTGATTTTAATAAGCTGCGGGTACTTCCAGTACTTCTGGAGGTTATAGGTCATACAGTTAAAAGCAAATGCAAAATGGAATTTTATGTGATTCCAACCAGTTCTTATCCATGTCGTCATTCAGCACAGTCAAAGTCTTGACAGGTTCTCTTTAATAACCACAGGTCACAAATACCCATCTTCCAAAGTAACTTTATAAATTCCGCAACAAATTTTAATATTCTCTAGAGTTTTTGGCTAGGTCTAGCGACAATAGAATGCTCCACCAATTGAGTACAAATGCTGATAGCCATATAACAGGTGGTACAGCAACTGAGCTGCTCGTAAGTAAGTTCCTAATCCATGCAACTAACATTTAAAAAATTATCGAATTTTTGACAAGAAGAAAAAATGTTTTGTACTAAAATGGCAATCCGAGTACACAGTGAAATTTCAAGCGACATGTGATGGCAATACCTATAAAAAACGAAGATAAATTGAATGATAAGCCCATTATGACGAAGATGAACATGAGATGTACTTACAGCTTATTAGAACACAGAAGATGAAATCATTAACATCCTAAACAGTGAAGATGATCAAGTAGGTGGTTAGCAAGATAACAAGCTCTAAAAAAGAAGGGCAGAACACTTTTAACTCCATTATAAGATAACGTAAATAATAGATTACAATAGCCGAACATAAAGAGCAATTACGCGCCTGAAACTTTAATAGAGCCACCCAGAAGTTTATTGAGGGATAATACGCAATAAAATCTGAAGATATATACTCAGTTTCTTACCAAGTACAGATATTGATAATTATAATAAACTGTGGATTTGTATCAATTAAGATAAAATTCAATATATTGAAAATGTATTAAAGAATTCTATTTTTGAAATTCTAAACGCAACAGCAATACAGATAGTTTTTCATGTGGCACTGCAAAGCTGCATGCTGTAGCAATAACAGCATAAAGTTTAGTGTAAGAGACATTTTTAAAACGCTAATATAGTTCATCGAAGGAAGAAGTCTTTATGGTGATTTAGATTCACTGGGTAGAGATATCTGTCTAAAGGTGTTAATGTTCCACATAGGAAACAATGGATTCATTGAAAAAACACGAAATTGAAATATACAGAGGGTGTTTAGACATTCTTAGAACGATTTCAGGGCTAATTAATTAATATTTAAAATGTAAAAAATATTCTGATACCCTATTTTTGACTATAAATTGTGATTTCTGTAATAGAAGAGCTCTTCGTAAAATTTCCAGGTGTATTGATTTCTATTCCTTTTCCACTACTTCCCAGTCCATCAATTGCGGTGGGTTTGCACTTAGAAAGAGCTCTTTTCAAGAGACCAAAGCCACACTAGTCCATAGGCGAAACGTCAGAGGACTTCGCAGGAATACGTTGAAAAATTATATATGCTCTACCTGTATCAGTTTGAAATTTTTTTTTCAAGGAAAGTAATGATCCTTTTCGAAGTATAGAGTTCATCAGCTGAGGCATATGGTTCCACGCACTTGTTGTGTCGTCTTGATGAAGTTTCAAAGACATCGGGAAAAAGAAATGGAAATTCTTTTGTAAATGTCGGACATCAAACGTTCTTTTGATTGTACGTTGAGTTGATTTTAACATTTTTGTCCACTCTTCTTATTTTTAATTTTTAATTATTAATAATTATTTATAAGAGAACCCTGCGGCAAACTAATTGCTGAAACTTTCGTTTCATTGAAGAAACCAGGTTTGTAAACATTTTTCTCTTCGTTTTTGATAACAGTTTTTCTTGTCATTTAAGTAAACCTTTGCTTCATTAAGGGTCAAAATGTATTTTCATTTATCTCTTGTTAAATAGTTTTCATGCATGGTTCTATAAATTGTTTTGCGTTGAACTATATGCCTTGGCAGGCGAACTCTATTACTTTTAACTTTTTTAATTGTAAACCACGGTTTACAATTTTATTTATTGTTGCTAAAGATGTATTTAATGACCACAATTGATTTTTGAGTCTGCAAATTTTCTCTTACTACCAATCATTTAGCATTAAAAACATTAGAAATTTTACGCACCGTTTTCGAGTGTAAGTCTTCTTTCCATGTAGAAATGGTGATTGACAGGTTTTCCTTTTCCGCTTAATAGTGCTGCATATTTTTAAATTAGAAATTTTAATACCATGCATTTCAAACGTTTCTGAATTATGAAATAACACTCTAGTCACATAGGAATACTTCTCTTTGTAAAGTGCAAAACATATTCTTCAATCCACAACTTGTTTACATGTGACATATGAAAGAAGAATAAATTTTAAAATAACAAACGATATTTCTCATTTCAAATTATAAGCTGCTGCCAGAAATGCTTATTCTAAAACTTTTGCTATTCTTAAATTTTACCGAAATCGTTCTAAAAATGTGTAAACATTATCTATAGAGGTCTTTGAAAATTAATCGATCTGCAAGAATTCAGTTCCCTTAGCGTTATAAAGTTTAACTCAAGTAAGTTTGGTGTTCTACTGCACTGAGCCCTTTCTTGGAAAGATCATTCTTTCCTCCTGCAGAATTTAATAATTTTTTGTAACTATTTATCAACTATGTTACTTTCATTATCATTGTGACAATTTATATTGAAAACTGAGTTACGTCTCAACTCGTGCTCCTAAAATTGCATAAAACCGGACGCTCCTTGTGCCGGATCATGGACAGGAGAGGAATTTTGATTTATGCCGCCACTCCCCGCTCAGCTCCATAATAGTGCTCAGAAGGTATCCAACAGCTATAATTAAATCCAGACTTCGTCATTAAAAGACGATTTTCTTGCTGACTTGTTTGCTCTGGGCTGTCCTTTTCTCATCTTTCAAACTCAGGCTTCTACGGGCAGGAAGCCTAAATAATAGAGGGCAGGTTTTGTGGTTGAACTCCTAACCTGGTGTTGAGAACGGCTTAATATGCTGAGCTGCAGATAAGTTACTTGCAGCAATTAAACGCGACAGGTTTGTTTTAGTAGAAAAGATGTAAAATCACAGTTATTTTTAATCAACGTTCTCTCAAAACTGAAACTTTAGCATCTAAAGTTTTAGCCACTTTCATCGTGACTAAAACAAAGAATTGGGTATTTTTTTGAAGGAAAAGTATGTTGATGAAATTGATTTCATTTGAAAAGGTATGCTTTGCTTTGTATAATAGTAAAATATCACCTTATTTATTTCTTGTGGCGCAGGATATTTTGAAGTGTTTTCCGTTGATTGCAAGGATCACCGTAACGTTTGATAAATTGTCTGCAGAAGTTACTGCAGAAGCTATGTATTCGACATTAAAGGTCTTCAGGTGTTGAACATAGGATAAAAAGATCTCCAGATGTGAAGAACTGAGATACACTATGATGAATCAAATTTTGACTTCAGTCACATTCTTCTAACAAACTGAAGAATCGTAATGACCATGAATCTGTATGAACTATTAAGTTAGAGTTTTGAAATTATCAAAAACTCAAAGGATTTTGTAAATCATGTGCGACAATTATCTGTATATGTTATATCAATCTACCATTAATGCAGATATCTTAATATGTTGAAAACCTTGTTGTTGGATCTTAATATATAGAACATCTTTCATTGCTGTAAGCTATCAACTTTGAAAATCCAAACCTTATTCTTCAAATTCCTTTTAATTTTCCCACTGAATTAGGATAAAACTTATTATCAAAAAGTAATTCAGAAGTATCAAACTATATGATTATTATATTAATGATTCAATGTATATGAAGCAATAAATTAAATAAAAATACCGATATGTGCTTCAATTCTTACTATTAGGAAGTTTTTTTAAATGTTTTACAGGAAATATCTCCGTCAACTGTAGAAACAGCAGGTAAAAAAGAACAGTAAAATGAGGAGCGATACATTTTAACTGATCATCCACTGCAAATTTGGCCAAGGCTCAGTTCCTGTTTCTGAAATGTCTAATAATTTATATAATAGCATCTGAACTAAAAATATGACGGATGATCACTCGTCATCACCTGAATTTGGTTTGACTGGATCTCCAGTCGCCTTAATTTCACAACTGAGGAGTTTCTGCTAGTATATCAAGTGACCTAATAGGTGAAAGAACACACTTCTTTAGCAATTCAGAGCTTATGATTTCGATATATATACGGTACATGTACAATATACACACACAAAAAGGAAAGTTGTCTATCTCTCGTTCTACTCGGCCGATTGGCGAAATTGAATTTGCGTTTTTTATGTCTCGGAAGCTCGACTTAGATTATATATTAAATTTATATACAGCATTGTTCGAACATAAATATTTTGAAAAAATATCGGATTTTTTCTGAAATGACATACCGAGTTTTTCCCACATTTTAATTATACGACTAAAATAACAGTTAAATATTAAATTTTGTATAATTTAGTGAGAAACTTAGAGAAATTTAAAAATTTTTCTTAGCGCACTTTTGTCATTTTGCGCCAACACTTGGCGAAATTCTAAATTTATGATAAACCTACTTTCCTTTCTCTTTCATTGCGCACGACGCGGAAATAAGCTGCTAACCACCTATTTTCACTTTTTAAAATAATTTTAAGAAAATGCGTAAATCGCATTTTATTATTATCGCTTACATGAAATAAGCCATATTTCAAAACGCACGAATATATAAATTCACGTATATCTTTAGAAATCTCTACATATAATAAAAGAAAGTGTATGTATGTGTGTGTGTCTTTCCTTAGTGCTGCGCGTATGCTAAAAGGCTACGAAATTTAGTACGTAGGTGCAACTAGACAAGACCCAGAGCATTTCGAAGCTACTTTTCAAAAATTCGAATCAGATTTTTTTTATTTTATCTCTTTTGATAAAATCGCATCATTTTGAAGTGTTTCATTCGGTTAGGAATGTGGTTTTGGCAACAGTTTTTCATTCAATGCTTTGTATACTGGACTGCTGATTGCTGACAATATGAGATAAAATATTATTAATTATACACGCAACACGCGCATCGCAATCTTCTTATTCTGACGCTCATGTGTCTCGCTAGGCACAAGAGAAAGAATTTCTATTTATTTTTCTTTCTCTCTTTATTAGCCAAAGAGATTTGTATATTTTGAATCATGTCACCCACAAAGTACAATTTTGATTGGTTATTGCTTTATGATGATAGTTTCATTCTTTTAGAAATGGAGTTTTGGCAAAAGTTTTTTATTCATTGCTTTGGATACTGAACTGCTGACTGTTTTCTCTTGAATATATTAAATTTATTGTTTATTTCATTGTAATTTTTTATATTATGTTTTAATTACATATAATTTTAATTACATTGTAGAGTAGGTATTTTTGGAAGCAGGCACGATGAAAAATTAATCACGCTGGAACCACGGACCTCTGTAATTCGAACCACGGACCTCTGGAATACCGGCCCAGCGTGCAGAACCACTACACCATGAAGGCACGCTAGGAAGGCGGGAGAAATACCATATAACATAAAAAGTTTTGCATGACTTTTTTTTTTAGGAAACAAAGTTCTTAACTTCCTTAATACCATTTGAATTCTTAAGATTTTGCAATGGGAAGTTGATTAATTTATTTGTTAGGATAATTAATATTTGTGTTCTGGGATATTGCTTATTTCATTGCTTATTCATTTTTTTCTATATAATGCATTTTTATTGAAATTTTTGTTTGTTTGTTTGTTGTTGTTGTTTACTTTTTAGACAAAGTCGTTCTACAGAGTAAAATTCTGTGCAGTTTTTAAATTTAATGTTTGGTGTTCCGTTTAGGCATTTTTCTGTACATTTAAGAGCCAGACGAAGGCTAGTTTTTAATTTAAAAAACTCTAATTTTATGCAGGTATACCTAGAAATACATCTACTTTAACGTCATTGTAAAAATTTTGTATCTTATAATTCAAAATGTTCCAGAAAATTTTTTTTAAATTATTAAAAAGTACAAACGTACAAATTTTAAAAATAAATCAGTAAATATCTGAGAATTTATTTGGAGTGAACTTACATTTAGAACTGTGAAAGAAAGAATCATATAAGTTTAATAAAAAAATAGAATAAATTAATACCAAATTCAATTAACGTTGAGGAGCTAAAATTTTGAGAGCTAATTTTTTTAATTACAATCGTGAGATTTTTATGAAACTTGGCCTTTGGCTTAATCTGCGGCGTAGATCAAAGTTTGTAAGAAAAAACTCGGTGTGTCGTTTCAGAAATGTTCGATTTTGTGTCAAAATGCGTATGTTTGAACAATGCTATATATAAATCTAACATATGACATAAGTTGCGCTTTCGAGACATGATAAACGCAAGTTAAATTTCGTCGATCCTTCCAGTAGAACGGGAGCTATAGAACTGTCCCATTTTGTTTTGTGCAAGAGTGTACATGTACTAGCATAAGGACATTAGCTGTGTATTGTTGATCGTCAGGTATATTTCTCATAGTTTACCTACCTTTGAAAGCTGTATAATATCTAACAGTTATATAAAATTCTGTAAAAGTGGTTCGTTAGTATACTTGGTGTGAGATTTTACATATATGCGCTGTGGTATCACGTATTTGTACATAAATGATGATGTACTTATTAGTTAAAATCAATCATAACTTATAGTACTTAATAATTCTTAAAGTAATTCTTAAATACACATAAAACTGGTGATGTTAACCTAGCAAATCTGATCCCCAAAGGCATCAACCAGACTTCTGGCTTACCAGTTGGATTGGAGATATGAGTACTGCTAGGATCAAGCACTGGCGTTAGGAAACGATTGGTTCATGTACTTTTATTTGCCACAGGATGGCTTCATTCGCGTTGAAACTATATGCATGGAAGAACAGTTGTATATTCGGAGGCCTAGGCTACTTGCTTATCCTCTTCATGTGGATGCTTTCATTGTTGGAATATTTTCTTCTTTCCTATCATGACAATCAGCAATACCCAGAACACAAACGTGTGAACATGATAATGGTACAAGATTCTCAGGATAAAAATTTCGAATAAGATCAAACATTGCTTTACATTATGTAAGAATACTAAATGAAGTTCGAATAGTGTTCTACTTCTTAAAGCACGAAGAAGAAATGAGAAATAGAAATCGGAAAGATGTCTTCCAGAAGTAGAAATGCCAAGAATCTTTGCAGCACTGAAGCATTTGTAGAAATATATTCCGAAAGCTATCAGCTACTGCCACTGAACACTGCCTCTAAAAAGTTCATCTTTCACTAATACTATGAACTTGGATAAATGAAATTGTAACACCCTAGTTAATTTCGAAGTTCTTGAGGACTAGAATATTGAAGAACTGTGTAGCGACTTATCGCAAAGTTCTGTAAGCAAATGGCAAGTCCAAGGAAAGGTTAATTTACTCTTTATTTCAACTGAAAATAGGTGAACAGATGGTCTCTTTTCGGGCTTACAGTAAATCCCTACTTGGGCTTTTAACTCAGGATATAGAATAAGAAACTAATCTAATACTAACTAAAGTAAAACTAGCCGAAGCTACGGATAATTAACGAACGGAGTTAGCCCTTATTTAAGATTACAGGCGGATACCAGAAGGCAAGTAACAATGCGGCCGAATAGCAGCAAGATTAGACTATCAGCAACTACGTGGCCCGGAAGGCAGAATACGCTGTCCTAAATATTCTATACTCTACTAGGCTTTTCTAGTGAAGTGACCCTGACATTAGTTTAAATACTAGTTTCTACTTAATCTACATAAAATATAATCCTGAAAACTCATTTTGGTAGGGAAATGTAGGTGGGAAATGAGAAAATAAAGGAAAGGCTTGTTAAAAAATAAAAAGAACTATTAGAAAATTAAAATAAACCCCTACAAAATAAGTATTGAAGTCCAAAACTGTTCTGAGCTTACAATTTGTGGCTTACAGGCAAGTTTAGTAATAGCGTAAGCACAATGAAGGGGGAAAACTAAAACATTTGCAGCATATTTATGTTGCTAAGTTAATCTTTATTTTTATAAATATGTTTCTCTTAAAGTATGAAATTAATTATTCATCTCATGTTTTAGGTAGCTACTACAAATATGGCGCTAGAATATACTACACTAAATTGTAGTGTGATAAGATCATAAAACATTTTCAAATGCAATACCCACACCTTTGCGAATATGCAGATACTATTGCTTGGATGCAATGTTTTGCATACAAGCAGTTTATTTTCATGGCTTTGTTGCCATGCAATCCATTATAAAATAGTGTAATGCATTTTCCTTCTAAACAGCGCGTTCTGTCACATTGATAAGTTATCAGACGTCTGGATCTGTAAAATGAATTACAACTTCCCTTTTTCCGGGGCTATAATAATTATAACTATTTGTACTATAATAAATTTTCTCCGAACAGTGTAATTAAAGTTTTTCAATAATTTAAACTAGTTAGAGGCTAAAACTTGCCTCTGTGCTTTGTGGTTATGGGTGGGGCTCGATATTTGATGACCTAAAGATTCACTGAAAATGCCCTAAAAATGACCGGAAAATGCGCTTAAGAAGATCTTCAAAAATAAAACATAATAATAAGAAAATGAAACTAGTGACAAACATTGACAAATGCATAAAAAACAAGCAAAAAAAAATCTCATTTTGATATCAATATTTGAATTTTTTTTTTTTTTTTTGAATTTCTATTAACGTGTACTAAAAGTAAATGTTAAATTTTAGCAATATAAAATTGTAAAAAATCTAAAAGATTTCAGATTTTATATTGCGCCCAAAGGTACAATGTTTTAACGCTTTATGTGTTACCGTTATTTATTAAATATCATGTTCTTTGTACTTAAACCATAAAACTGTATTCAACAGCAATATCGCAAAATAATTTTAAAATGAGCTTTAGAATTTCCGATATACAGATTAACTTTAGAATTTCCGATATACAGTCTCGCGCGCTAGAGATATTTTTTTTTACGTAAGTTACCATTGCTCGCTTTGAAGTCGTTGAGTTTGTTAATCAAAATAAAATATATTATAATCAAAATAATATAAATGGATAACAAAACAAATTTCAAATAGGGCTTCCAGATGCCGATATTCGGTGGAAGATGTACGTTATTCAGAATTTGATGTCTTTAAGTACCGTTGTTTTATCACAATGCGAGAAACATACATACATTCATGCAGATTCTTCTTTATTTAACTTATTTAAATATAACACAGAGCGATAATATTTGGTGGCAACAATGTGAAAAGTGAACTGACATTTATAATGAACGCAAAATACCAAAACGAAATTAATAGCCCTTCTCGGCTAACGCCCTTTGGGCTAATAATTACGCATAGCTTTCACATGAATTTTATTTTTTCTTCCAAAGTTTTAACCATACACAAATGTATTACAATCGCACTGAATTATTAAGTGTTTCTTAGTGTTTTCGAAAGTGAAAGATCTTTTGTTGTCAGTATATAAGTTGCATATTGTGAGAAACATCTCTCGATATCAGTTGCAGCTACTGGGGTATACTTGAAAAAACGTCATCACTTACGATTAACTCTTCTGTATTTTCAAAGCAGCCTGCTTTTCCTATCAAGACGAGGAATATTTCGGCATAGTTTGGAAGTTAAATTTTTTCGTCAAAATAGTGCTGTATTTAACAAATGCAAGTACAATGTTATGTCTCCCTTCTTTCCACATGCTTCCGTGGTTAAGTAGAAGTGCACTCGGCGCGTAATCGAGAGGTACAGTATCCGAGTCCCAACGAGGTCTTTGTCCATTTTTCACATCTACAGACACACACACACAGAAAAAAAAATAAAATAAAAAAGTATTTTAATTGGGTTAACGAATCAGTTTGCCTTTGGTCCTTTTTGAAACGTCACCTCTTGCTGTTTTTGTGACTGATATCACTTACCTGGCCTCGTCAGAAAAAGCCCACGAAATTCATTTCAATAAGGAGTATAAGATCATGCCTGTCGTTGACAAGAGACTTGGGCGCCATATAGGTGACAATGCGATTTTGTTCAGTTTCACCCCAATTTTGAGGCACAGCACCCCAGGGGGGATGGGTTAGAGGGTCTACCATCCCTCTTTTGCCACAACCAAACCATACGAGAGAACTTTTGGCTCACCATATATTTACAATGCCCCCATGCCGCAAAGATACCATGCATTTACAAGCATCCATACCTTCTCCAGAATTCGAAGCCAGGCCCTTCGGTAAGGTAGTCACTAACTACTACCCCATTTAGGCGGTGAAACGTCATGTAGTTTGTCAACGTAATTTATTGCAGCGACGAAGTCCATATTTTGTTCTTGCAAAGATTTAATATATTAAAATAGTAAAATAGGATTCTGAGATTGGATCTGATATACGTAAGATTTCCTTTAGCTTTGTCTATAAAGAAATGCCTTAATATGCCTGCAAAATGTTCTAAAAACTTACAAAATGCTTTAAAAGAAGAAAATACTCAAAAAGGCAAGAAATGAGCACGTCATTAAGATCCGGGTCTTGTATAATGAGCAGTCATATTCATGGTCCCATGTAGTCTATCGCAACTTGTGCTGGACACAGGACAAATATAATCTCATATTCAGATATAATCGGAGATACAATCTTGTGTCTCTGGCACAGGACGTATATTATCTCATACACAGAAAGAGTATCAGTATTTTCTGGTAGCTCACTTATTCTTGATATCTTGAAAATGATTCGAGAAAACAGTGGCGTATTAACCCTGACCGTCTACAGGTCCTGTCCTGCACAAAAAGTAAGAAAATACAAGGCTATATGTAAAGCAATGTCTTGTGTTTATTTTAATCCTGCTCTCTGCGCTGCAATTAAAAATATGATGCGATATAGTTCATCAGCACATGGATTTAATCGTTTATGTCTCATGCCTTTTGCTTTAAACGAGAAAGAATGTAAGAAATGATCTCATTCCTCCTTGCGTGCTTTAGTAGAGTTAATGGTTAACGAATCCAGCTAATAAAAATTGAAATTTAAACAAAATTTAAATAGACAAACAACCTATCTGTTTTGATCGCCATTAATTCTATGTTGTCTGCGTCAGCAGATGTACACCATGATGAGCAGAATGTTTCAACTATACGCAATTTATATAACTTGCAGAAAGAAGATCTGCTGTGTGAGTTATGGTTGTTTTATTCAATGGTAAAATCTGCAAACATAGAAAATTGCAATTTTAAAAACAACTTGAACTTTTTTAGGAAAAAACATATACAAAATACATTTCCTCTAATAACATTACTGCTTAAGTTTTTTTGAGTATACCAATAACTTCAGCCAGCTTTGAACGATACTTTTCCTACCTCAGAAGATTGAAAACGTATCTTAGAAGTACAATGCAAGAAGAAAGGCTTTCATCCTTAGCTGTCTTAAGCAATTGAAACAGACATACCTCTTGATTATAATCATATTGTAACAACGTTTTCGCTTTTTCCACAATCTGGCAACAGACGCTTAAGACTCCAGTGGAAGGTACTGTATTATATATTTAACTAATTCAACAAAAAGTATTTGCTTCTGTGATGTAAATCCATCATGAAATATGCATAAGAGCTAGGAAATTGCAATACCCACTTGATCTCCAACAGTAGTTGTAGATTAGTAATTTTTTGTTTCACAAAATTACCAATCTATAACTACTGTTGGAGATTGGTCATCCTCAAAATCACAAAATTAATTAAACTGTGTTAGTTATCATTTTCACTTTTGAAATCACTCCTTTCCCCAACATGCGCACACGCGGGCGTGCTTGCAAACATTCAATTCATTCCTCATTGTGGTCAAATTCTGACTCCAAAACTCGCACCCCAAATTGAAATCACGAA
Organism: Stegodyphus dumicola; assembly: GCF_044657685.1. Lineage (NCBI taxonomy): Eukaryota > Metazoa > Arthropoda > Arachnida > Araneae > Eresidae > Stegodyphus > Stegodyphus dumicola. The sequence goes on from NC_140773.1 coordinate 196,237,593, forward strand.
ATGCCACCACTGTGAACAATAAAACAAATTCGAAATTCCGAATTCGGGCTTCCAGGTGTTCATATTCGGGTAGGGAAGTACGTTAATCAAAATTTGATATTTTTTCTTTACAATACAAGAAAATACATACATTCATGCAGATTCTTCGTCATTTAATTTCTTTAAATATAATCTAGGGCGATAATATTTGGTGGCAACAATTTGAAAAGTAATACGACGCTTTTATTGATTCAACCTAAAATGCCGTTTTGAGACTAATAGCCCTTCTGGGTTGATTAGAAACAAATTTAACTTTTATGTTTCAGTATTTAGTGTATAAATTCTTCATTATTTATTAATAGGCATAACGTTATTTATTTGCTTCCTGATGCATGTATTTAAGTACCAAAAAGCTGCATTCACTTTGAAAAGAACACATGTGTTTAAGAAAGTAATGATTATTAAGTTGTCGGATTCTCCACTGTGTAATTCTAAGTTGCTGTTGGAAAGGAAGAATCTTAAAACCTGATAAGCGAGTAATCGCTTGAGTTCGTGTGACAGGAAACAACAAGATAGAAGGGTAAAATAACGCTTTATTATTCTAATTAAAGTTTAATGGAACTCCGTCTTGGAGTTGTACAATAAAGCCGACACTTGAGCTTGAACTTAAAGAGACTAAGAATTAAACTAAACTAATTAAAAAAAAAAGAGATATAGCCGAAGCTATCAAGATTCTAACAGAGTTGGCCCCTTAACGCTAATTGACTGCGAAGCTATCAAGGGCCTAAAATACGGCCGAGCGTAATAATAGCTTACGAGGGAGTAGCCTAAAAGGCGGAGGCGTTCTGCCAGAATATCTGGTATATCTCTTCCTAAACTTCACGGTTATATACCGCTCTTCCTCATTAGCATTCAGACGTGATTCTAAAACTTTGTTCTGGCCGGAAGTGGTAAGTTGAAGTAAGAAACGATAGGAAAGGAAGTTTAACTCAAAATTTAACGATTGATAAAATTAACATAACCATTACAAATTAATGAAGATGTTCTACAAATTCATTTATATACTTTTTGGACCATTTTTAAGACGAAATTTTCTGGAGATAGTAAGTACCCAGAAGAACAACATTTTAAACTAAATCATTTTAATTATCGCTATTACATCATTTTTGAATATACATTACACGATGGAACATCACATTAGCGCATCAATGTAATTACGGCAGCAGAAGGTTGAAAAAAAAAAGAAAGAAAGAATATTAAACACACAACTGCAGCTGTTACTGATATTCAACTAAACATCTCGACCTTGATTAGGCAAAATGTGTGATCTACATTCAAAACAGCTTTTTATACGCGCAAGAATTCGAAATGTTAACATCAATTTATGTTGCTTGTTCGAGCCAGATATCAAATGCCCGACATGCGTGAGAAGAAAACTTATTGAAAATCTTGATCTTCATTTTTCAAAAAACATACGAGTACATTTTCCCATTATACAGATAAAGAGAACTGAATTCTCCGAGTGCAGATGGTATAAGCCGGATAGGATTGCAAAGAAGGCCTATGCTTTTATTCTGAAGAACCTTGCGTAAGGATTTATTTCTAATGATAATAATAATGTAGACAGAGGCTGCAGTGACTGGACTGCAAGCAGAGCATATCTGTCTCATTGCATAATTGTTATAGGAGTATCTCTTTTATTTATAGAGGTAGACACGAATTGCAGAGAGCTGTTTTCTAACTAAAAAAACATATGCAGGTAGAATCTTAACAACTGAGCTAAAAATACATATATCTCCATTGTATATCTATACATATAAACTTGACCTCCAACAGTACAACTCCAAACAACTCCAACTTGATCTCCAACATATAAAGGACAATGTCTGTTTGTGTGTTTGTTTGTTCTCGATTAACTCAGTCACTACTATGGATATCGTCAGCAAACTTTCTGAAATTATTTTCTGGATCCTGCGAAAGGTCAACGTCTATTTTGTTTTAAAAAAAATCAGAGTATTAATTAAAAATTCTGGAATCTCTAATTTTCCTCCTCATTTTTCTGAGTGGCAACAGTCTCTCCCGCTAGAGATAAAAGTATGTTTATTTTCGAAGTGTTGCTATTGCTCGTTTTCAAATCGTGGAGTTTGTTAATAAAAAATTTGTAAATTTTATAAAAATCTCTCTATATATATATAAAGAATGTCTGTTTGTGTGTTTATTCATGGATTTCTGATCAATCATGATAAAAGTTTCGCCACATTTAATCGACTAGAATTGAATATAGGTAAAATATTGGATGGGATTTGAGTTTTTGCGACCATTTGATTAGAAAGACGAAAATCATTAAAATCTGCATCCCATTGTTGCTGATATAATGAGAGTGAATTAGTTTATTTTTGTATCCAAACTTTTTATGTGGGTCGCATCAGACTGAGAAATGTACGACTATGAATAGTGTTCTTTGCATCGTTATTAGAGAAGGGTTACAGCGGTATCGTTCTCTCTGTTGTTAGATATATAATTTAACTTAATTGGGATTGGGTATTTCCGCTAGTATATATATTGATATATATAACCAATGGTGACTAGTAATAGTATATATATAACTAATGGTATACTACTAGTCGCCATTGTACTACTACTAATCACCACTAGTTGGTTCATCGTTGGTTTGAATCCCAGTAAGAACGTAACTAACTGATGTTCCGAAAAACCTGATAATCTGTACACATTAAACACACTGGGTGTAATCTGTACGCATAAATTTACAAATTGTATTATAATTTTGTATGTAAATCTGCGAAATACATATGCAGGTTAAATAGACAGGATAAAAAATTGGGCTCATGAAAATATTTTAATCACTGCTAAATATCCTGAAAATATTCAAGAGTTTTATTTTGTAAGTCTAAAAGTAAGATGTATAATTTTTGCAGACTTTGCTTACTTCTCGAGTGTCAGTGATGTAAAAGATATATATGCCAAATTTCAAGAAGATCTGGTAATATTTAGTGGTTGCACGGTTGTTGAGAAGTTTTGTAAAAGTAGGCAAAAATACGACTTTTCAATGTTAATTACTTTTATTTGGAAAACTAGAAATCTGAAACTTAAAATAAAATTACAGCTAGACACTAAGATTAATAGTTAGTATGATAGGAAAAACATGTGTTATACTTTCTTTTGTTCGCTTGGAGAAAACGTCTCTGTGATGTTCGACTCCATCCAACAACAAGAATTGTTTTTGTTGTTCGTCCCTGACCGATAAGTTAAACTTTTTTATCAGAGCTCTTTATGCGGTATCATTGACCACCTCAAGAGCTTCTTAGAGAACCATTGCAATATTGTGTCACGTCATGGATCCCAAATAATTTAAAGAATATCTTTAGTAACGAAATGAATCGGGTCTTTTCCTTCAACAACTAGGTTTCCCTACTCCCTCTAATCGTTTCATTTTCTTTTTTTTTCTTTTTTTTTTTTTTTTTTTTTTTTTTTTTTTCAGATTTGCTTTCTAAATTCGTAGTCATATTTTTCTTATCAGCCTGAATAATACGTTCATTCAAAACAGCCAGTCATACGTTTGTTTCTAGGTACCAAAGGTGCCCCTTAGCAACTGTGAAAACACTTTTCCTCCGTCTGCAACTAGGTAAGCGCTCATAAGCTGTAGCATATCAAAATCATTCTTTCGAGCCCATCGACATAAAACTGCCTCGTGCCAAATGCGAAAATATATGCTGCTGACGAAGTGTGCAACATGTTCCATTTCTTTCAATTCTCATTGAGGAATATTCAATTATTTTGTAAAAAAAGAATAATTTTAAGTGCATATATTGCCTTTGCCATCCACCTTGCTTAATGCAGAGCTTCTGGGATCCTGAAACGTAAAGTCGTTTGAGACTCAAAAGTGAAATGTTGAAACACAAAATTTGAACGTGATTTTTGAGACGCAAAATTCGTTTTGAGACCAACCTCGTAGGCACAGGAATGAGAGTTGTAATAAGTCTTTGTAGTCTTCTCTTGGATGACTTCCGTCTTTCAAGACACTTTGGATGTAGTTATCCTTTTTAACTCGTTGTTCTAGAAAACCTTGAACGAGACTTTCTTCATCCACCATTGTTGTATATGACTTCTTATCAGGTGAACCCCGCACACTTTGGAACTTTTTTTCGAGGTTAAAACTTTGTCTACTCTACTCATTGACGAACTCATACGATATTCTCTTAGTGACCTATGAAATTCTTTATCTTCTTATGATACGCTAGTCATGTCTATCACATTTTGCGGGAAATACCAAATAACTTCAGAAGATCACCTTTCCAAATCTGCTATTTTACGTTCTCTTTATTCGTGTTCCTCGATTTCTCTTTAAGCAAACCAGATTTTGGTATTCATTGTACAGCTTCTGTGTATCAGCATGAGTATTCTCCTCCATCGTAACAGTCACACTTGCTTTCCTCCAAACTTCCTGTAGTTTAGTACTGAATGATTTAGCAGCATTTGAAAATGTTTCTTTCGTTTCCCTGTGTGCCTTCGTGGTGTGGTTGTCTGCACACTGGGCAGAGGTCAGCGGTTTGATTCCCGGCGAAAGCGGTTGCTCATTTTTCATCTTGCTTGCTTCTAAAATACCTAATATCTCTACAAGTTAATAAATTACTTGTTCTCTTGAAGTTCTTGACTTGTTCTCTACAAATTAATAATACTTGTTCTCTACAAATTAATAATACTTGTTCTCTTGAAGGGAGCCGAGCTCTTAATAAATCACAACTAGGCATTTTTTTATAGAAGCCATTTTGGGTTCCCATTTCTGAGTTTAGTTACCAGCAGAAGACTTAAGTAATCTATGAGAAGCCCATTAGTTATAATTAGCACTTCAATATTAGAAATTTCACTAGTTTGACGTCAAAATTATCAATGCGTGCAACACCTAAATAGTATCCAATCATCTGGAACTTTGGCATTTACGGATAAATGTTGCGACAAACTTCTAGGGGAGGTAGGGCACAGCATAAGGATTAAGAATTGCATAGGAAGCCATGCCCAGGAGCGTCATTGTACGCCGCCAGGGGTTGCTGTACGGGAGAGTGCTAATGGAAAGTGAGGATTGCCTCAATTCGTGAGGTAGGCACCATGCGAAGAGCATGGAACGCTATATGAAAGGAAAGCTTTCAGACTTGCATTAAGTGTATGGAATAGTTGAGAGTCGGGCCAGTCGCTGCACGCATTTATCAAGAACGCTTCCCCGACCACAGTTTGTTTGCACTTCTGCATCAAAATCTGTGCGACTAAGGGTCATTAAGAACTTACTGATGGTGCAAACCTCGAACATCTGTTGTGACATTCGAGCAATCGTATACCATTTGTATGCATGTCCAATAAATATTTCAAATTAATCACTCTCTTGTTTCCTTTACCATTTTCTACCTCTGCTACCACTTACCCCTGACATTTCCGGGCATGGGTTCCTGTGCAATTCTTAATCCCTATGATGTGCCCTATCTATACCAGAAGTTTGTCGCAACATTTACGGACACCCTGTATATCTTTTACATCATTGAGGCTCAAGGTGTAAGCAAAGTCATATGGAAATCCCACCTTTGGAAAATGAAACGCTCTAAAATTCATATTACGCATTTTTACTATGAAGTAGCATGTCACTGCAAAGTAGCTTCGAGAGTGTCTTCATCTATTGCACTGAACTACATTATTTCCGAATGTTTACTTATACAGATGTATACTCATGTAAAAAATGAGGTAAAATTGAAAAATAAATGCCAAATATCTGCTCCATTTGCTTTCTACATTTCCAAAGCTGTTACTTTGAATCAAGTTTCTTACCAAGGGACAACCTATAACCCCTACAAGATTTTAAGGCGTGAAAGACACTTTGCTCACGTGCCCTCATGAACTGGAAAATATGGGATTCAATATCACTTTTTCAGTTTTGAGGATTCTTTCCTTTTTAATGGGATTATCACGCTAGAAGAAACTTTTTCCAGAAACGAGCTTCTCCTTTTTCTTCCGTTGGAGGTTTCCTAGCCGAAACAGTCTCGCTGGAACCAATGTCCCAGCTACGTACGCAGGAAGTTGTAAATAATGGCTCTTTATGGTGGCTATTATGGCGATAATTCATTACCAACTTTATTTCTGTGAAACTCAAGGCATTGATTTATTATTTTATTAAGCATTTGCGTTTGCCCTTTCTCCTTTTAGAGATTATCACAGTATTTCATGATACATATATTATGTAGCTCATAATTAACATTATGATTTGAATTGCAAATAACGTTTTATTTTGTACTGTATTTTCCTTTATCTTTTTAGGATTGCCTAGCCAATACAGAATTGGAATTGGAAATTTCTATAATGGAAAATTTTACCACCAAGCGAAGGACAAAAACTGTTCAAATTTACTTAAAAATCAACATTCTATTATTTGGACGTAATGAGAATATAGCAATTCTTTCAATATTCGAAACACTCCAAGTGCTCTACCAATTCACTGGTAGATTCAACATTTGATGTCTCACTTGGGAGAAATTCTCGGAAATCGCGTGAAATCCCGATTTTTAAGTCTTAAAAGTAAATAATTTAAATCATCATAATAGCCAAATTTAACAGCCTCATTTTTTCCCTTTTCAGTTATTTAAAAGGAAAATTACCAGCAAATAAGCTGCGAACCGAGCAATAAGCCAGTGTTCAATGAGTTATTCGAGTTAGGATCCGAAATTCTGATATGAGTTATAGAGATTTTTTGAATAAAACACGTCCATTCCAGGTCAACAATGGATTGCCAGATAATATTGATGTCATCGGTCAATGCATTCAATCAATTATGAAAAATGTAGGCATGCAGCAGTCTGTTTAAGGGGTCAAACCTCCCTTAAAATGCTAAAACGTTGAGTAAATTGGACCATTTCAAACTACTGTATCTCATAATATATAAACAGGAAACAAATAAATTTTTTATAGAAGACACTTAAATACTACACTATATGAAAATGTGACTAAGCTTATAAAATAGAAAAAAAAATATTTAATAATGCTGAAAACTATATGGCACTTTATGTAATCTGAAAATGTAATATCAGCTTGCGCGCAAGATTACTCTTAAATTATATGCTTTTTCAAAAACATTTCACCTGTAATATATTTATTATAGTCTTATTATAATTTTGAACCTTTAAAAATTTAAATATATTTAAATTTTATATTTTTTAAACACAGTGGTTTTATGTTACTGAAAATAGCATACTTTTTATTACTTTGAGAAAACAGAAAAATAACAAAATATAAATGGAAATTGCAAATTTTAGGTTCAGGTTGTAGCAAATTACATATCGTATCTGTGATACAACTTTCATTAGAATATATTGAAACTTTCAATTGTTATGATGCGCGCAATAATGAAAAATCATGTTTTGAGAAAAATGACTTTAAAGTTTTTTTCACCACATATTACCTAATAACCATTATTATTGCACCTTACTTTTATATAAAATGAAAAACTTATCACCTGATATTGTTTTCTTTACTTATTTTGTATTTGATAGAAATTTCAACTGTTTACACAACATTCACACTAACACGACAATTCATGTCGTGATGTGAAATTACACTGAATAGCAAAAATGCACAAAATATATCAATACAGTTTCATCATATAATAATTATACACACACTATTAGCATTAAAATGCTCCTGAAAGGTATGTTACTCCTTCAGCTTTATGAGTCTTTTTAATTTCATGCAGTTTTGCATGACGCTTGGCGCGACGAGCATCAATCGTACGAGCTATTACTCGTTTCTTCGAAGAAGTTACACGTTTATAGTCACTCCTGAATTGTTCAGTTATGCAATTAATTCCAGGGTGTATATTCAGGTATCTCAGAGTAGATAATCTACCCTTTCTACTATCATTAAAAAGCGTAACTGCTTCATGAACTGCTATTTCTGAGATGATTCTGCCACTACCAGATGTCTTTAGACATATTTGCCAAATCAAGGAGTTCAGTGACTCTTTTGGATTTTGAGTATGAGCTCCAAGACAGCGTTTTAGGAGGTCTGGATACGACAGTGAGTTGAAAACTGGTTTGATCACATCCATGACTGCCAGTGGTAAGGTTTCTTTATGGCGAAAATCATTCACAACCCCTTTGGCCGAAGCAATTTGGTACTTGCACCATGAGGACTCACCAGTTGGACAAAAAGTATGTAATGGGTCACTGTCTGTAGATCGAGTATGAAAATACAAAGCCCAGATAGCATTTCTCATATCTTTCAGTGAATCTGCATGTTGGGGAATTGCATTTCCATAATACAATGACAGTCGGCTGATTGCACTATCTGTAAGTCGACCTTTTCCAGATACACTTTTGCCATCTGAAAGCTTTCGTCCCTTATAATCAGCTTTCAGTTTACGTAAGCGAGTGCCCATCCTCTTCTGGATGTGCCCTACACACTCTAGTTTTGACACAGTCACACCTTCATATGGTATGCTTTCTGTTATGGAAAGAAATGTTTTTGAATCACCATCACCAATATAATTGATGTATCTCACACCCCTTGCACTTTGAGACCTCTGAAAAATTTTAACCATTCCGTCAGCTTCCATTTTGGCAGTTGGACCGAAATGATTTCTCCTGCAAGTGCGAGAATGGGTTTTCTGCCACTCATCAAAGGCTTCACCAGATCGAGGACCCTTCCACAATTCGCATCCTTTACATGGGGGCTACGGATAAAACCTCTACGTCGATAACTTTTCCACTCTTCTCAGCACCAATAACCGTACATACACCAATCTGAGATGTATGGCCTCTTGTTTTCCAGGTGCCATCGCCACTTACACTTATGTCTGTAGAATTACTGAGTGATATTTCTTCTGCTGCTGCATTTTTCATTCTTTCGATTGCAGTCATTTTTGTTGCATTATTGATTAAGTTACAGATTCTGTCATAAATTTTTTGGGTTCTACTTTGGTAGACAGTTGCACGGAATTTTGGCGATTTACGTTGGCGCAATTGTTGGCGCGATTTCTACAAACGTCAGCCATCTTGAAAAACGCTGTTTTTACGCATAGTAAAGTATTCGAAACTTAAAAAAAAATAAATATCGTTAGAAATAATGGATTAATATTTTTGTTGAAAATGTCGTTTTTAGGGATGGCAGGCAAGTGTAAATAAATACATTTACTATGAGTATAAAATACTAAAGTAAGGTTATTATTACTTTCATATAGCAAAGAAGAGAATAAAAACACCGCTATAAAAACATTGTGCCAACGTTTAATTAGATTAAAATATTACTGAAATTGAATATCGAAATAAAAAACATCATCCAACATTTAAAAGAATTATAATATTATTAAATTTAAATACTTTAAAATACGTAATATATAATATATATATATATATATTATATAGAATAAATACATTTACTACGAGTATAAAATACTAAAGAAAGGTTAAATTATTACTTTCATATAGCATAGAAATAGAATAAAAATACCACTATAAAATCATTGCGCCAACGTTTAATTGGATTAAAATATTACGTAAATTGAATATCGAATTAAAAACCATCATACCAACGTTTAAAAGAATTAAAATATTACTTAAATTAAATACTTTAAAATAAGTAAATAAGAACGCTTCGTACACTAGAGCTAAAATGACAGCAATTAGTTTATTGTTGGTAAAAAAGGAGGAATGTCTAATAATTTTCTTACCGTTACAGCGGTTATTTCTTCCAACATGACCACAATATCATATACGGCCGTCTCAGAATCGGCTCTTCCAACGGTCTTCATCTGTGATCTACATTTTCGCACTTAATTGAAGAAACAATTTGCGACGTTTCCTTCAAAAATTTAAAATAAATTTCCTCTGACCCTTGTAAGAATTTATAAATAAATCTTTGATTAGGAAAGCCAGGCTGGCGAAAATAAGGTCTCAAAGGACAATTTTTTGATTGCGAAACCAAAATTTCTTGGTACTTATCAAAAACAACATTCATCTTTAAAGGAGACATTTTTGAAGGAATTCGAAGATATGAATTAAATTTTAAAATGGCGCGGTAATGCACAAATTTTGAGCAACCTATCGGAGCTGATTACAGCTCATTAATGCACAAATATTCTAAAACCAATCAGAGAGTTGATTACATCACGCCTAGAATTACAGTTATTTAAATAATCATACATAATAAAATCATTTTAAAAAAGAAATGCAAAATTAAATTGTATTTTAATATTTAACAGCCATAAATAATGTTTAAAACATTAGATTAAATTTATAGATATTAAAACCAATTACTTTTAAAGTAAGGTGACGTCACTGATTACATCATCCACAGCATAAAATTTCATAAAATATGATAAAGAATAAAATTTTTATTTCAAATAAAAATGCAAAATTAAATTGATTTTTAATATTTAGAAGCCATAAATAATATTTAAAACACGGAATTTATGCATAATAACACGCATTATTTTTTAAATAAAATGTCAACAAAGTATCGGTTACCATAAATAACTTATCCAGCAATGGGTTTACCAGAAGTCGTATTACTCGCCAAAAGAAAAATTGCCAAAAACTCGCCAAAATCCGTGCAACCGTCTACCAAAGTAGCACCATTTTTTGCATCACAGAAGGATCTAAATCCATTATTCCACAAAATGTTTTCAATGGTTCAAGACCTTGACCAATACAACGCATTGCATAAATAATACGACGATTAATTTCTGCAATGTTCCTTTTCTCCCCAACAAGTTTAGTGTTGCTTGTCATCACAACATTTTTGCATCCTTGACATGTCAAGATCATTCTGGAACACAGACCTGCAGATCTTTTCGCAGTAAATTTTAATTTACCATGGCATTACTTACACGCAGTGTTTTCTTCCAAAAAAGAATACAGAATATTTTTATCGACAATCATGTTGCTATCAAATCGATTGCTTTCACTTGAAAAATCAATGTCTGTTACATTTATCTTTTTACAAGAAGCACTTGTACTTAGTTCATCTGAATTTCCAGGGAAACTATATGCAGCTGTAGTTTCACAAATAACAGCTTGGTTTGGGGAAGAAATAGAAAATCCATTATTTATTTCATTTGAAACTGTCGATTTACCAGTTTTGGTGAACTGGTTTCCATGAAATCGGCGCTTTTTTGAACGCTTTTCAGAAGCACGTTTATAAGCATTATCAGCCATTTTACGGAGCAGTGCACAGTAAGATAATAAAATGCTTTAAAAACTTACAATTATATTTAAATTCACCCACAAACTGTTCTAAAATCACAACTGAATGATCATAAGTGACGGAAATAACGAGTGGAGTGATATGAAACACTACTAAAATATAATGAAATGAAAGGAAAAAACAGCAATAAAAATAAAACGCAAGAACGGTTAAGAATGTAAACAAACTACCGAAGAGTTGAGAAATAACATTGCTACTTCATAGATAGATCAATAAAAAATAAATCATTAGGCTTGCCACATAACACTTCGAGTAGAAACTGCTGACGCCTTTCGCTTGGACCTTTCGCTGAACTAATGTAAACCTTGTTTACATTAGTTCAGCTGGTACATTTTTCTTCATAACTCATGAAACTGTACGAATTTTTGCTTGGAGTTTTTTTTAAACTGCGCAGAAAGAATCAGGCTATAACATATATTGTTTTCAAAAAAATAAAAAATTTTGATGGTTTAAGGGAAGTATGACCCCTTAAAACAAAATGTAAACACATTTCCATAAGTTGTACTTGAACATTAAGCGGAAAAATGAGTAATGTTGAAAGGAAAATTATTTCTCTTTATTCAAATTATAATGTTAATTATATAGTATTATTTCATATATGTATTCAAAAACTAAAAGTTAGAGTCACTTTGCAAAGACAAATTTGTTTGAGAACTACCAAATAATGGAGTTGTTTAACAAGTTCATTTATGTACTGTTTTTGCCATCCTAAAACGAAACTTTGCCAAGGTAATAAATAATCTAAAAAAGAATCATTTTGATCTGAATCATCTTAATTATCTCTTTTACATCTCTTTAGAGTATCTATTTACATGTCTTTTGAATGCTATTTACATGATAGAACTTCAAATTAGCGTATCGTTATAATTTCGGTTGAAAGTTGCAGAACAAGATACGAAAATTTAAGATGATACGCAAATGCAGTTGTTACTGATATTCAGCTAACTGAAAATCTCGACTCTAATCAGGAAAAATGCGTGATCTACATTGAAAACAACTTTTTTTTTTTTTTTTTTGTACAAGAATTCGAAACGTTAGCATCAATTTATGTGGTTTGTTCGAGCCTGTTATCAAATGTCCGATATGCGTGAGTAGAAAACATTTTTAAAATCTTGATCTTCATTTTTAATAAAATATACGAGCGTGTCTTCCCATTATTTACAGGGATAGGAGAATTCAATTCTGGACTGTGCTTTTATTCCAATGAAATAATTCCAATGCAGATGGTACATGCAGGACAGGATTGCAAAGAGAGCATTTGCTTTTACTTCTGAAGAGCCTTGGCAAGGAATTATTCTAAGAGAGAATACCAATGCAGGTAGAGGTTGCAGTAACCGAATTATAAGGAGACCATATCTGTCTATCTGCCTCACTGTATAACTGCCTTTTATCTCTTTTTTTATAGAGGAAGAGACGCGAATTCCAAAGTGCAGTTTTCTTTCTGAAACAAAAATCACGTATGCTGGTAGAATCTTAACAACAGCGCTAAAAATAGACTAAAAATGCTGCATTATTATTTTCTTGAAATATTTCTGATCTGTCGTCTCAGCTTAGTGGTACTTTTTCTCTTTGATTTTTAGATTTGAATCGTCAGACTTTAAGACAGATTTAGAAAATAAAATGAAAGCAATGTTAGATACCTATATAGAAAAATTAGTAGAATTATTGAAAAAATAATTTAGGAGCTTAACCATTAATTAGCCTTCTTTCCTATGTCTTGGAGTTGAATAGATCTGTTGTCGGTCTGAAAGAAAATATTCGTTTACGCATATGTAGTTGCCTGCGTCTATGGTCGACATAAAAATGAAGATTTAATATTCAAGCAAAAATAGCTTTTATTATTTAAAAATGACTCATCTGAAATATTTTCTAAGGCACGCGAACACTTAGCGGACGAGACATTTGGCTGACAAAAAATTTAGCCGACCAGACAATATTTAGCCAATAGGATATTCAGCCGATACAAACATTTAACCGATACCGATAAGGATGGCATTTAGCTGACAGAACATTTAACCGATAGGACATTTAACGTTCAAGACATCTAGCCGATAGCACATCTAACTGACAACTTGCACATTTAAGACAAAAGCATGCGACAATGTTTTAATAAAATTTGTCTAAATTTTTCAGACAAATGGCCGGTTCCAGGATACACAACGAGTTATGCACAAGTAACACATTTTTGTCCTTGTTTAGTGCTGTACAGAGCATAGATTTTTAAATTAGAGAGATTATTGACACAAATTTGAAATTAGAATCAATAGCAATCAGGATCTCTCTCTGTTTCAGGAGGGAGAAAGAAAATTTCAGAAGTAGAAGGAGAGAAACGATTTTATATGGAAAGCAATGGGCAGAGCAAAGGGAAAACAAATACAGCGTGATCTATTGAAGAAAAAAGTAATGAAACGTGAAAAAGCTAAGATATTACGACTCTGAAAGCGTTCGGAAGAGCTGGATTAGAAAATTAATTCCATTAACTAAACAATAAACATTTTTGCTAATGCTAGGGTTAAAAATATAGTTTAGTCGTTAATGAGCTAGATTAGAAAATTAATGCCAGTAATTAAAGAAGTGACATCTTTGCTAACTTAAGGACTACAAAAAATGTAGTTTACTTGTAGAGACATTAGGTTATTTCGAAGCAGGAGACATGAAAAACGAGCAATGCGACTCGAACCTCGGACCTCTCGAATACGTGCCGAGTGTGCTGCCCATTACACCACGAAGGAATGCTAAGAAGGCGGGAGAAATATCTTATGTACTAACTAATGAGCTAAATTAGAAGATCAATGTCATTATATAAATAAGAAATGTTTCAGCTAATGGTGAGGGTTAAATAAAATCTAGTTTACTAATTAAAGAGATAGATTAGAAAATTAATGCCATAAACTAAAGAAGAACATTTTTGGTAATGTAAGGTTAAAAAAAATCCAGTTTATTAATTGAAGATGCTTTACGGAATTTTTTTGTGGTCAAAATTATCTTTAAGTATCCAATTGTGATTGGCTGTCAAAAGTATGTTTATTTCTCCTTTTCGAACATTCGATTAATGTTCACTAACCAGAAATTTAAAGCTTTTTCACTACGGCCGATATACGAGTATGTCAAACCACACTGGCATGACACGCTAAAATTCCTGAAGAATTAAAATCTTTACCAATCCAACAACGAATTTACTGATAGAAGATTAAAGGACTTTAACGGAATCATAGTAATTTTATAACTGATAGAAAGATTAAACAGTTTGGAGATAAAGATGGACAAATTTTACAAAAACATTGTACGTATTATTGAGTAAAAGTGCTATTGGCTGAATATCTTGTCGGCTAAATGGCTGTTTCGGCTAGCAAATGTCGGTTAAATAGCTTGTCGATTAATTATCATGGCTCTGCCACAGTTTCGTCAATCTGGTCAAACTGTTGTAACCTGGAAAATTACACTATGTAATTTTGCTTATGCAAATTTTAAATGAATATTACATAATAATAAAAATAATAAACATGATAATGATATTAGACATATTAGAAATGATATAGATGAAATAATAGTAGAAATGATAGAAATTTAAGCTGATATGAAAGTTAAATGATTTGGAAAAGAAATGTGCTAGTGTATTTCGTAGTGTACTTATAAATGTATTTTGTAAGTACCTTTTGCTAACACCAGTTACCACATCTTGATAAAAATAGTGCTAAGTACTATCTATTGAATATAAAAGAAAAAAATATGATTTTAGATATATAAAAATGGATGGGTAGTCAGTATTTAACAGATTTTTTTTTTTTTTTTTTTTTTTTTTTTTTTTTTTTTTTTTTTTTTTTACTGTTAAGAAGATTGCGTTATCTATGTTTTTAACTTTACTTTGATTTCGGAAACTTTGTATGATCTTTAATTATTTTCGTTTAAGTTCTAATAACGCTCGGATGAGCTCAATTTTAACTCTAGAAATTAATACAGGAGAATCTTCTTTCCATTATCGTTTCTCAAGTTAAATTAGGTTTCTCTCACGAGTCAGACCATTTTTCTTTTTTAGCTTTCCTTTTTCTCATCTCAAAAAATGAAATTCTAGTTACTACATGTGTTACTACAGATGTCTTCTATTTTAATTGACCAAATTATTAATGTAATTTCCATTTACTATAACAGACGATATTTTCTTTTGAAGAAATATTACAGCTTTTCAATTGCTATTTTTCTTCTTTACTTCTAGGAACAAAATTGCACGGACTCTCCATATAATTTTAAAATGAACTTGAAACCATTAATACATTAACTTAAAAATTATTCTTATTTTCATTTTAAAGATATAAGAATCCATTATAAACATAGCTTTAAAACCACGAGAATATAAAAATATAACAATCCGAGGGGGTTTTTCCAGCTAATTAGTACCATTACCAACCAATCATTCTCAAACTTTTCTATGACAGCTAGTTATCGTCCTCAGTTTAAATTGAAAGTAAAAGACACATAAAACATAAAAGATTAACTTTATTTTCTCACCATTGCGAGTTATCTTAAAATAACACAAATAAAAAACTTAAGTTTCCTTGACTCATAGCCAGTATGACTCGTTACTCTAAAATAGACGCTTCAAGGTTGTTGCAACCCCCCACACTTTGCGATCTCAGCTCATTTCCTCCTCACTGCACGGCATGGTTTTCTCTTCTACGTGGTCTGAGACAGTAGTTTTAAATGCTGCCCAGACGGTAGAAATAATCATAAGTATTTAGGCAATTTTTAAATATCTTCAAAAATATTATATTTAAAATATATGGAGTAATGCTATAGTTTTTTAAAGGTTAAATTTCAGAAATTATTTTATACTTTCTTACTATTGTCATTATTTTATTGCAAATGGTTTCAGTTAAAGAATTTATATGTAAAAAGGAAGTAAAATCTTTCAAAAAAAATTGCCGTTTTATTTTTTGCATTTAATGAAATTGTGTTAATGTTTTATTGTTTCTGTATTTAGCAGCCTTTTTGCGATAAAATGTTTATTTAGAAATCTGACTTTGATATTTTTGATACTGTAAATTTAACGGATAAATGCTTCATTTATTACCTCTCTATTTATCTATTTGCAACATTCTATTATTAAATCTACAATAACATGGTTTTTCCTAATTACACTGTTTTCGCTACTGTAATTTTATTCAAACTTCATTTTAATTTATCACAAGTCCCTCAATTACATCTCCTTCTTCAAATAAAAATAATGAGTTCAAATAACGTCAGTATTAATATTTAAGTAACTTCTTTTCTTCAAGCAATAAATTCTTATCATACAAAACAGTCAATCAAGAATTTTATTTTGATGCAAATCAATGAATATGTTGATAATAGCTGTAAAATATTTAATTTCGGCTTTTTTCTTCACGCTTTGTTATCATCACTAATGATTATTAGAGTGACTGATTATGGAAAACAGGGAATATAATTACCAGGAACCACAATTTAAGTGATGTACTTCAAATTACGTTTGCTGCTTTATTGAGACATCAGTTTAGAATTAATTGCGAGGCCGCTGACAGGGACCCAACATTTATCAAACATGAATTCAGATTTTGACATGATGATGAATGCTATGCTACAGTTTTTAAGGAGCTTAATGCGAAGTCTAAGATGACAAGAATGCATAGCGTCTTCAGCGGAATCGTTTAGGCCTTTTAATCAGTCTTTCGCAGCCGATGAGAACACTCTGAAAGGATTCATTTCAATGCACAAAGCGCATGCTTAATTCAGCGTGACAGAGTAATTCAAGATAATATTTCACTCATTGTAAGATAGTCTCAAAGTGTATTATCCTCCATCTGTTAAAATTTTGTTTATGAATTCCAAGGAGAAATCAATTGTGTTGTAATATTACAAGACTTGAAGCTGTTAACGGCGAAGAGAATCATTCAAATATGTTTACAAAGTTTTGGAGAAAACGTAAATATTTATTGTAAATTCAAAATTTATGCTAGAAAATTAATCAGAAATGCTTTTACAATGTATCGGCAAGCATAATTTTATTACATACTACAACCACAATGGTACATACTCGGACTTTATTTTTGTAACCTTTGGGTGCAGACTTCCAATCACAAAAATGTTTTAAATGACTCAAAACTTAACGTTTTGGCATTTTTACATTTAAAGAATTCTTCTCTTCCCAATGGCGGGGCCAGCCGTCCACAGACGTTGGCCGCTACTAAGGCCAGAAGCGGTGGTGACTTTATTCTGGAGGTACCTAATGGGTGGGTCACCTTCTCCTCCTACCTTCGCCTCCTATGAGGGGACGGACAAATACAACCATGCCTTCTCCAGAATTCAGACCCGAGCTGTTTGGTATCGTAAGTTGGTCCCTCTAAAAACTATACCGTCTGGTCAGCACACATTTAAAGAAATCACCTTTGGGAAAATTACGAAATCGGAAATTTAATACGTTCATCCGATCCCTAGAATTTTAGAATTTAGAAAAATTTAGTACTCGTTATAAAAAATAAAACACAAAAAAGTTTTATTCTTGTAAAAGTAACCGAGAGGTTTTGATATAGAAACTAGGAATTATATACAGGGGTCGCACATAACTTGAAAAACGAAGCGTTAGCGTTTATACGGAACGCAACATGACATAATTTAAAAAAATAAAAGAGATCTTATTCGCAGAATCTTATGGAATTCGTGTCCCTGTATTCATTGGAAAATATGCACTATGTGACACTGAGCGGGCTTCAGTATCACAACCACATATCTTCCCTTCATTTTGTCGATCGTATGTACATTTGAAATCTTCTTCGCAAAATTTTTCTTTTTCACTCAAAATATTCTTGATATTTTCAATGCATTCAACTTTCAAAATCTTTGCAAAATTTTTTCAAACTCTTCATCATTATTTAGAACTAAGCCACGATAATTTACTTCTCAATTACTCTAGCATAAACCAAACGCTGATACATCCAAAAACAGTTTATTAGTACATTAACGGTTGATTTTCTAACTGAAATTTTAATATTTTTAAAATATGAAAGAACATGCGCCTAACAACGTGTCCACTTTTCTAGGAGTTTCAAACTGGGCTTCAGTCGGTACATTTACCAAAAAAAATTAGGAACTGGTAATTCTGACAAAGTTATTTGTGCATTTGAATCACATTTAATACTGTCACTTTCATGTTCAGAATATACAGTATATGATAAAATTTCCCTAATAGTACTTACTTCCAAAGCATCCATTCTTTCTTCTGTTTGGACAATTATTTTTTCATGGATAGCTATAGTACCTTCGTTCGCTTCAAAACTTTCGAAATACCTGTTTAGTAAGTCCCTTGTGTCAGTTTGAATACTTTGAAGCGATCTATACTTTGTTTGAATTTCATTTTTAGTTTCGCAACCATCATATTCCCTAAATACGTTTTCTAATCTAGTTAGCTTCGCTTTTAATGCTGTTTTACTTCTGTTTATTACCATTTTTATTCTCAACTCCGGCTTTAAAGGCCAGATATACCTTGCGTCTGCTATGCTAATTAAATACTAATAATATACTGCAGACATACTTTGGCATGTTGTTTAACCGAATCTAGTGGCTAAGTGAACGTTTCCTTTGTTTACAATAGTTTGCGCTGTATTCTAACTTAACAAATGTTATAAATTAGGGTGCGGTATTTTACATGAAAAAGAATAAGACATATTAGCAGTTACTGTTACATTTGTTTATAAGATTTTATACGATTAATCCATTTATCTTATTAGTTCGCCTGTGCTTTTACTCCTGCTTTCGTCAGCTTCCACCAGAAGGAAAATCAATTAGAGAACAAATAACATCAGAGTTCTTGAGTTTAAGAAAGAATTTTTGACAGTTTCTGCTGAGCAATACTCTGGTGCCTCCCTTGCTGCTTTGTAAATGATTATTCTTTGAATAGTTTTATATGCATTAGCTTTGCAAGGTTTGCTTCGTGAATATCTAGGTCTTCAGGAAAGGCGCACTTAGGCCTTTCCTGAAGGCCTAGATATATACTTAATCTTCATCGCCATTTAAATAGCAATGGAAATTAAGTTTTTTCGATTAACTTAATTACTTAATAACAGTATAAAATTAAATAAATTTTAATTCATTGTACTTTAAAAATATGTAAGTATACGGGTAGCGACATATACTAAACATATTTTAATGGAGGCAAGAGTAAATGGACAAGAGCCTATAAAACATTATAGTTTCAAAAAAGTGGTAAAAAAAAGTTGGAAAAACGCTGTTCTGTGGAATTGCCAGTATTAGGAAAATAATAATGAACATCGACATTTATTTGTATTCCAAATAAAAATATTCGAATATTCATATTTAAATTAACTACCGTAATTTTGATTGTTTCTTGATTTAATCTTGTAATAAGTATCACCCTGATAATATTAAAAACAAATTTTCTTTGCACAAATAAATGCATTTGAATCCAACAAGCAATACAATGCATCTTTTTCTCATTTCTTCTCGAATTCTTGCAATCCCGTGTCAACGTTTAAGGTTGGGACAAGTAGGGAGGGGATTAAAAAACTTTTATTCTACTATTCTATTAACAACTTCCTTATCACTTTTACTTCCTTCCATACCAGAAAAGGGCACAGTCACCATTAAGAGCTTATGCAAATAAAGGATACAATCTTTTTCTTCTGATAATGCTCAATTATGAAAAGTCATTCATAAGATTAGGGAAATTCGCGTGATAAGCTCTAGGGGTAAACGTAAGAAACTTTTTTCGAACAGCTAAACTACTTCCTGGAAAAAGATAAAATGTTTTACACAACAGAATTTCACTTCCGGTGTCGTTACTTATCTCTAGTTACCTTTGTTTTGTGGCATCACGTATCTCTTTTTTACACTTATTAACACAGCTGAATGCGCTATTTCTTAGAAATATCAGCGTCTTAACTAACTTGACCTAGGACTTGAAATTTGATATATTTATAAAAATGAAAGGAAAAAGTATTTGAATTGCTATGAAGGAAACCTGTTAATGTAATATCAGATTTAAAATGTTCTTTCTAGTTATATGTAAAACACTTGAGTGCTAAAAATAACTTTAAAGAGTTCAAGCAAAAACCAATTTCCTATAGATTAAGTTAAATATGGAGTGAGCCAAAATATACGGTGGGCAGAAAAAAAAAAATTTTATCTTATCGTTATACGCAGTAAAAGTTGCCTATCACCTTATAAGGTATTTCTCCCACTTCCCTAGTGTGCATTCGCGGTGTAACGGTAGCACGCTGGGCCGGTATTCCAGAGGTCCGTGGTTCGATTCCCGGCGAAGGCAGTTGCATATTTTTCATCTTTTCTGCTTCCAATAAACTTAATGACTCTACAAGTGGCGCCCGAACTAAAAGAGTTGTGGATGATGATTCTCCGCACCCAGGATTTGGCAACTAGGTCCCCTAAAACCCTAGTCGCCCTTTAAAATGGGGAGTATATAAGGTATTTCTCCCACTTCCCTAGCGTGCCTTCGTGGTGTAACGGTAGCACGCTGGGCCGGTATTCCAGAGGTCCGTAGTTCGATTCCCGGCGAAGGCAGTTGCATATATTTCACCTTATATGCTTCTAATTAACCTAATGACTCTACAACCTAGCAAAATAAAAAAAGAAGTTTTCATAGAAAAATTTCGAAAGTTTTGAAAAATAGCGAGATTTTTCTGTCTGCATGCTAAAGGTAACCTTAACGAGTTCAAGCAAAAACTAGCTTTTTCTCGAATAAGATAAATATGGGAAGAGTCAAAATATATGGTGGATTGAAAAAAAAACATCGTTATTAAAAAAACAATTTCATCGTTCTACACGGTAAAAGTTTCCTGTCGTCTAGCTATGCAAAAAGAAAAAAAAAAGATTTCATATAAAAGTTTTGAAAAAATAGCGAAATTTTTCTATTCGACATCGGTTTTTTTTATAATTACCACATTTATTACTCTCAAAGAGCAATTGTTCCTAATGGGAATTTTCGAACATGAGGAGCAGGAAAAATTTTAAAACCTATAATTTAAGCTTATATATTGTATACGCAAAAAGCCTCCCAAAATATAATTTTTTGTAAAAATAACAATATTTCGTAATTTCTGATAATTTTACTTTTTCGCTTTTAATAAACAAACAATGAATACATTTATCATTTTAGCCCAAAAGGCGTTAGCCCAGAAGGGCTTTTCATTTTTTTTTTCTCATTTTGCGTCGAAAACTTTAAATCTCCGTTTCACTTTTGAAACTGTTGCCACTAAATATTATTGCCCTACGTTATATTTAAAGAAATTAAATAATGAAGAATCTGCATAAATGTATGTATGTTTCTCGCATTGTGATAAAACAACGGTACCTAGAGCCATCCATTTTTAAATAACGTAATCCTGCGCCGAATACGGGCATCTGAAAGCCCTAATTTGGTGTTTGGAGTTCGTTTTATTATCGATTTCATATTTTATTAGACATTAGAAAATTTTTGATTAACAAACTCGACGATTTCAAAGCGAGAAATGGCAGCACTCTACGGGGGGGGGCATTTATATCTCCTGCACGTGAGACTGTGTATCAGAAATTCTAAAGATATACTGTTTTAAATATTTTGCGATACTGCTGTTGAACTGAATTTTATGGTGTGAAGAACATGATATTGAATAAGTAAAGGTAACACAGAAAATGTTAAAAACGACTCTTAGGCGTAATATAAAATCTGAAAGCTTTCGGATTAAAATAAAAAATTAATTCAAAAGAGCGAGCCTTAAAGTTAGTTTTTTGGGAAAATTCTGGAGGATAGGAGCGTTGTCCTTAATTACGCTGTCTTTTGCAACAGCGCCTCACACCTTTTTAAATACTTAGGCCTTAAGTTTGACACATTGTCACGCTGTCTCTTGCGTTAGCGCCTCACACCTTTACTTAGGTCACAATTTGACACACTGTTATACAACCTGGGCAAGCGTTGGAAATCAGGTTGTAGCGATGTGCCAATCTTTAATAGATTTTTGATGTCCTCATCTTATTGTTACTTAATAGCGGAGGATTAGAGATATTGAAACTATCCCCCCAAATCATGTTGACATAGTCCATTGCTTCGAAGCTGAGTTTTGACCTGGTAAAGTTTCGAACAGTGTTTTCCTCGGTTTGTTTCATTTCGTTTAGTTAATTATGGCAACGCACGCTTGGGCTATCTGCTTAAAGGGAGCAATGCCTTCATGGAGGATTTTCTTAGGGAAACTAGCTCATAAACGCGTTACACACGGCGAAAACCACGAAAAAAACGAAGATAAGAAACTGAGATTAAGAAAGAGTTTCTTAGCAAAATTCTACTTCAGATAAATAATATCAGCAACATTATTAAGCGGTTATAAGACTGCTTACACTATGATGCGGTGTTAACATCGCCAACAAAAACGTCGCGGGAAAACCAATGCAAAACGGAAACATCGTATCACAAAACATCGGGGGAGAGGAGAAAGCAAGGAAAAAACACCGCAGTTCTAGTAAAACATGCTCGTCTAAAATAAAGCGGTTCAAAAACATCACATTTTTAAAACATCATCGTAAAAAATATCGCCATAAAATATAGCACCTACAAATCATCGCATTACGATAACATCACGAACGTATTTTAAATGATTTAAATGCATATTCGTATAATTCTTTGTAAGCACAAGTAGAACTGATAAATATTTTACCTCTATATTTGCTATTTTTAGATTAAAAGCAAAAAATAAGTTTAAGCATTTAATAGCTGAAAATCAGTATAAAATTAATGCTACTTATAGAAGTTATTAGAATTTTAAATTTATGTATTAAAAGTTAATAACTATTAAAAGTTAAGTTTATTAATATTTATTATTTAATTAAACTGTTTTTAAAGTTCTGTAAATAGTCATGTTCCCTTTTCTAATTTAGCTTATATGTATCATGAAAAAGTACCAATACAATTTTAGAAGAGAGATTAATTAAATAATGACTTAAGCACATACATTTGAAATTCTATTAAATGCTATACGTAGCATTAATTTTTTCAGTAAATTTTGGCTTTGAAATGCTTAAATTTCCTTCTTGCTTCTTGAGCAAGTAAAAGGTTATTAAATAATCCAAAAATACAAGTCTGCAATGATTATGCAAGGATTAGTAGGTGCTTAATTTTTTATTACGGTGTTTTTTTACGATTTCCAAAACTTCTGTGTTTTTGAACCGCTTTATTTTCGACGACGATGTTTTATACCATGATGTTTTAGAACTGCGATGTTTCATCCTTGCTTATTTTTCTGTCACGATGTTTTGTACGTCGATATTTTCACCTTACGTTGTTTTCTCCGTGATGTTTTTATCCACCATATTTTCGCCTGTAACCACTATGCTGCTAGTATTTTGAAATCTATGACAGTGAGCAAACTTGCAAATGAAAGATTGACAACAACGCTTAGTGGGATTTCCAGTACATTTTTCACATGGTAACAAATGATCTTTACTTAATATGTTTCACAAACAATAATCACTTAAAACATGGAGTGTATTCCTTCACTTTTATTTCATTACACTAATTATAAATAAAATGTCAGCGATGCGAAATAATTGATACAAAATAAGCGAGCCATTTTACAAGGCTGTCACAAACACAATTCTATCAATCAATTATCTTGTTGCCACACATAAAGTTCAAAACTAAAGGAAGAAAAACAAAAGAAATTTACGCTGTTTGCAACAATAAAATGAAGCAAACGAAACTCACATAAACATCTTGGCCCTCGTTGAAATCCCAGGGGATTTCAACAGCATTTTGAAACTCCTTAGTCTGTAACAAAAGATAAACATAAGAAAAATAATACAAAATATTATATGTGAAGCAGTTCACAGTTTTTAGTCTAAATAGGAAGAGGACACAATTTCACTACTGGTCATTTTATGACACCATGGCCAGTTTTAATACTAACAACTCTGACTCTATGATCCGAGCCCGGATTAACAGCAATTATTCTCCCTAACCTTCATTTAAGAGACGGAAGATTGTCTTCTTTTATGAGGACTAAGTCATTGACTTCTAAATTGTTTTGACTTTTTTGCCATTTAGGTCTTTGCTGAAGCTGAGACAGGTATTCTCGAATCCATCTTTTCCAGAAGTGCTGAAAAATAAACTGTCTCACATGCCATCTGTCAAGGTGATTGAAGGAACTATAATTTAGGTCTGGTTCAGGTATGGCAGTTAAAGGCGTTCCTATTAGGAAATGACCAGGTGTTAATGAAGTTAAAACATTTGGATCAGCCAATGTTGGACACAATGGCCTAGAGTTGAGACAAGCCTCAACCTGCTCTATCAAGGTCTGAAATTCCGGATAGGTCAGCACAGTATCACCAACAGCCCTTTTTAGATGTAATTTCATTGACTTTACTGTCGTTTCCCATAGTCCACCAAAATGGGGAGATGATGGTGGGTTGAATATCCATTTTATTTCCTCCAAAGACAAAAATTATTTGTGAATTTCTTGATTTTGCTTACATTGCAAAACACATTTTCTGATTTCCTTGTCTGCACTTTTAAAGTTAGTACCGCTGTCACTATAAATCTCAAATGGTTTCCCTCTTTTTGCAATAAATCGTTTCAATGCACTTAAAAATGCCTTTGTTGACAAATCTTCTACCACTTCAAGATGTACTGCCTTGATTACAAAACACACAAATAAACATATGTAGCATTTAAATGAGTTTTGTCCCCGTCCTGCACGATGTTTAATCATGAACGTTCCAGAAAAATCTACTCCAGTTCGATCAAATGGTCACGATTGTGTTACTCTAGATTCTAGTAGATCAGCCATTATTTGACTTGCAGTTTTAGCTCTAAGTTTGCAACACGTGATACAAGATCTTACTACTTTTCGGATAGCAGATCTAGCAGCTATGATACAAAATTGCTGTCTAATTAAAGATAGAAGAAGTTCTGGTGCTGCATGCAGATATTTGACATGAAAGTGTCTAATTATGATTTCTGTCAGATTGTGTTTTAAAGGTAATAAGATTGGATGTTTTTCATTTTCTGATAGTTGCGCATTTTTCAGTCTTCCTCCTACACGTAACACTTTGTTGTCATCTAAAATTGGACACAAGCTAAGGAGGTTGCTGTTTGTAGGTAAGTCCTTTCCCAGATTCAAATATTGAATTTCTTTAAAAAAGTGAAATCGCTGTATTATTCGGACAATACAGAAAGTTGCAGCTCGAATTTCAACACTAGATAAAAAGACGTATTTCTTTCTAGATATGCTACTTTAGAATTCGATATGAATCTTAATATCCAAGCAAATATGCTTTGTAACTTTGGAAATGAAGATATATTTGATATAATAGCAAGTTCCTGTACAGGTTCAGAAACTACAAATGAGACTGTTTTACGTGCATCTGGTAATGCCTCTTCATCTATAAGAATATTTTTACACAAGGCATTCTCACTGCTCGTTAACCAAGAAGGACCATTGCACCACAATGGATGAGATAATAGTTTTGCAGGAAATAACCCACGTGAAGCACAATCAGCTGTATTTTCTTTTCCATCAACATGACTCCAGTTCTCAGGTGGTAAGATGGATTGTATTTCAGAAACTCTATTGGATGCGAATACTTGCCATTTTTTAGGATCTGACCTTAGCCATGACAACACGAATTGTGAATCACTCCAAGCTTGCACTAAATCAAAATTTATAACTAATGCAGCTTTTATAGACTGAATCAAGCGTGCCAATAACACTGCTGCACATAATTCCAGTCTTGAAATCGTAATAGATTTTAATGGTGCTACACGAGTTTTAGATGTTGCAAGTTTAACATTAATGTCAGAGTTATTGCAAGTTTTGATATAAATAACTGCTGCATATTCCCTTTCAGACGTATCACAAAATCCGTGAAGTTCACATCGAAAATAATCAGGTAGCAGAATTTTCCTAGGTATATTTATAGAATTCAAAAGTTTAACTTCTCTACATAGATTTCTCCAATTTCGATCAATCTCTTCTGTTACAGGATCATCCCATGATAATTGTAATTTCCACAATTTCTGAAGGATCATTTTAGCGAGAATTACCAAATGGAGCTAACCACCCCAAATGGATCGAATATCTTTGCTACGAATGACAAAATAATCCTTTTAGTCGGAACACTTTGATACTCTATTACACCGACATTACATTTGAATTCATCATTGTCCGGATGGCATTCCATTCCCAGAACTTTAAATGTTTTGTCTTCTATTACATGATGAATATTGTCACTATCTGTGTTTATTAAGCCAGAGGATTTTAACAATGACGGTTCACTTGTCGACCATTTGTGAAGCTCAAAGCCACCCCTTTTTAGCAGTTGTTGCAATTCGTCTATCAATGCAATACCTTCCGAACTATCTTTTACACCCGTTAACATATCATCAACATAAAAATCTCTTAAAACTATATTCTTTGCCTTTGGAAAGTTCAATCCTTCATCAATCGCTAACTGTCTCAAAACTTTGGTTGCAAGATATGGAGACGCTGCAGTTCCATATGTAACTGTTTTCAAACGACAAACTTGTATTTGTTTATACGGGCTATCTTCCCATAATAATCTCTGAAAATCTCTATATTTTTCATGAACCTTTATCTGTCTGTACATCATTTTAATATAAGCGGTTATTGCAATGTTATGAAGTCTAAATCTTAGTAAAATACAAATTAAGTCATCTTATATTTTTGGGCCTATCACTAGCGTATCATTTAAAGAAACATCTGTGGTTGGTTTAGCAATCGCATCGAAAACAACTCTCAAATTTGTTGTTAAGCTAGAGTCCTTCAACACGAAGTGATGTGGGATATAATAGTGTTTATTCTCTAATTCATAATCTGTGTCTGGCACTAATTCTACGTGTTCTAGTGAAAAGTACTCTTTCATAAACTGAATATACTGGTTGTAAATTTCTTTCATAGGTAACAACTCCCAGAAAGAATTTACTAACTCATCTGTGTTTGTATTCAAATGATTTACATATACTGGCTCAAAATTTGTAGTACCCGAAATTATCCATCCCAACCTCGAATTTAGAGCAAATGGTAGATCAGGACCACGTCTGACAATTTCTCCCGTCATTTGCAGAAATACATTTACTCCAAATAAAATATCAACTGGTTGTGACTTGTAAAATAATGAATCAGCTAATTGTAAATCACTGAAGTTATCGAAGATGATTGATGGCAAAGATACATAGGGAATGTTATCTGTCACCTTGTCCAGTACAAACGCTGATGTTGATACACGAATATCACTTTTAAAATTAGAAGTGAATACTAAATCTACTTCCCCATTACTTATAGTATTAAATTCTCCTAGACATGATACAGAAATGGAATTATCTTTCACTCGTAATCCTAATTTCTTCACACAATCCCTTGAAATAAATTATCTCTGAGATCCAGTGTCACATAAACATCTACACTTCACAAATTGTTGTTCAGAATTTTGAACTTTTATTAAAGCAGTACACAGTAAAATGTGACTGGTTTGATTACTTTTTGCATTCGAATCATAATAAGAGGCACAAACTGTGGCTGAAACATCCTTAGGACTCGTTAATTCATCTCTTTTAGGGATAGATTGCGTAGGCGGAGATATACTGTTTAACTGAGTTTTATTCTTTGAATTATTTACAATGAGCAAAATACTGTGTTGCTTCTTAAAGCAATGTTGACATGTATTTAAACTCTTGCATTTTTTGAGCAAGTGCATATTAGATAAAAAATTAAAACAGTAACGATTAGATTTTACAAATTCTATCCTTTACTGAACCGATAAATTTAGAAATTTCGAACATTTGGCTATATGATCTTCTTTACAATAACCACAACCCAAAGTAGCAACCAAAACATTATTCTTATTTTGAAACACAGATTTAGGTACCCTATTACTTGTTGGTTTGCTATTTTGAAGTGTTCTTGCATAGTTTTTTAGGAATTCAATTAAAGTCGTAAGTTTTGGAATCTCATTACATTTTAACTGACGTTCCCACCATAATTTTATAGAAGGGTCTAATTTTTGCAAAATTAAATAATTCATTAAAGTGTCACCAAAATTATCAATGGCTTGATTCAATACTTCTAAAGAACGAATTACTTCATTAATATTGTCAGCTAAATTTAAAATAGCAAATGCTGATTCATTTTGAATAGTTGGTAAGCTTAGAAAACGTTTAATATATGAAAAAATTTGTTCTCTCTTATTTGAATATCTTTCGTCTAACAGATTCCATGCTATTTCAAAATTACAATCCGAAATATGAATGGTTTGAATAATGCGGTATGCTTCACCTTTCAACGAAGCCTTCAAATACTGCAATTTTTGAGCATTAGATAAGTTTGTATTATTTCTTACACAAGCACTGAAAAGATCTTTAAAAGCTATCCATTCTGTAATATTACCACCAAAAATCGGTAATGTTAACTTGGGTAATTTAATATTGTCAAGAACCTGTTCTGAAATTACACTATTAGAATTATTTTTACTATTTTGATTTTTTAATATTTTTTCACCTTTAAATTTCCACAAATAAATTTTATCTGTGTACTCCTGAACATTATCTATTTCGTTTTCTAATTCTTTAGTATCTGTAATTAAACTTTCGATTTCAGAATCAAGCTTCCTTAACTCAGTTTCTTTTTGTTTCAATAATTCGACACATTCCTCTAGTTCTATTAAATTAATTTCATCTCCAGTTAAAATAGTTTCAATTTTCTTTACATAATTAGTAACACTTCTGCGTAAAACAGTTCTTTTTGTTTTAAAAGTTATAAGTTCACTCATAATTGATCAATTCAAAAACAGAAATTGTTCTTAAATCACTTAACACTATTATTAAAACGAAATCGAAATACTTGTATGCTGTATTACAACATTGTTCTTAAAATCAGTTATAAACGAATTTTTAGTAGAATATAAATGTTCAAAATCCACTTACCTCACAAAGCGGAGTAATGTTTCACCAACCATATGCATATTTGCGTTATTACAATGAACTTAGAACAGTCATTATCTTCACTAGCACTCCGGCTAGACTTTTGACCAATAATAAATGATCTTTACTTAATATGTTTCACAAACAATAATCACTTAACACATGGACTGTATTCCTTCACTTTTATTTTATTACACTAATTATAAATAAGATGTCAGTGATGCGAATAATTGATACAAAATAAGCGAGCCATTCTACATGGCTGTCACAAACACAATTCTATCAATCAATTATCTTGTTGCCACACATAAAGTTCAAAACTAAAGGAAGAAAAACAAAAGAAATTTACGCTGTTTGCAACAATAAAATGAAGCAAACGATACTCACATAAAGGCATGGAATTAAGATTTGTCTAAAATACTGTAATTAATTTACGAACGTAGAGTAATTTACGAGTCCAAAAATACGTTAATAATATTCTCACGAAGTTTTATTATTTTTGAATTACAATCTAGTAATCTTACAAATAATCCCTAAACTCATACTTTTTTTATTTTATACAAATAATGTTACGAATGAGTGACCATAATGAAGCCTGTGAGAGTTTTTTTAGCACGAACTATATACGAATTTGTGAATACGATTTAGATTTTAAAAAATTACATTGATCAGTACTTTTAACAATAATCTGCATAGAACTGCTCCTCACTTAATCTCTTAGTGTAACAAAAGTGTTTCCTAAGCTCTTATTTTATTTTTGTTACGTACAAAATGCAATCATTTCGTTCCTGTGCACGATCCCTGAATTTGATACCAGGCATTAATGTCAAATATCTCGGTTAAGGTTTGTTGTACGGAAGTCACATATTTTGGCGATTCATTTTTTGCAGTGAGTACACAATTTTCCTAAATATGCTTAGGGATTGGAGGAGCGTATGAAATGTTAGATTTCCTAATTTTTAAAATATTAACTTTTAAATTCAATTGTTCCAAAAAATAAATTTTTAAAACATTTTTGTAACTGGAAGTTCATGTCTACCACCAACAGTTGCGAAAATAAAAGCTTGGTAAGGGCTTTTGTGGATGTGGTGTACACAACCAGTTTTCAACTCACTGAAAATAATGCAACTTTGTTTCAGGCCACGTTCTATGCTTTGAAGATGAGGATTATCCCAAACAATTATTCAATATAAATATTCTGCTCATTATTATTCATTGAGTTTTCCACGCTTTAAAACTTTAAACATACACTAAAGAAGAATTTCCTGTGAAAGGAAATTGAATTTTTATTGGCAGTTTGTCTGGATCACATAAGAAGGTCTTGCATTATCAGTACTAGCACGTCTGTCGCTAATAATCAAGCAAAAAATGACCTGTAACCATAGAATTTACTGGTTATCTAACCATCATGTTACAGTATTTCATAAAGGCCTAGACGTTGTTATACTGCATGAAAGAAAATAAAACAAAAAGTTATAATCAGCAATTGTTGTGAAGAGTAAAATCATAGAAAGTCTAACACTGCATTTACGTATTGTTTTGAGATATTTGTATGTCGTGTACTTGCAAGTTTACATCGACGTTTTCAGAATTTGATTTTTCTATTACTGCTTATTTACCTTTAGTAGAAATGTTGCTTCTCTTTTATTTGCGAATATTTTCTGTCTGTTTTCACTGGATATATTCTCTCCTATGCAAAATGTTTCTTGTAACGACGCTTTCTTTACAGCAGAGCCTCCAATAACTGAACCTCTTTCAGCCGAGGTTTCAATTAACCTGGCAGTCAGTTTATCAGGACTTCTATTTCTTTTTATTGCCTTTGCAAACATAACTGGAGTCCTGAGTAAGAACAGGGAGTTTACTTAAAACTATGTTCCTGCAAGATACGACACAGATGGGAAGGGTTTAATTACCCTTTATTTCTCACAGCTTACAGCCGTTCTCGCACTTCGGGATACAAAGACTAGTACTTATGGTCTGAAACGTAAAAATAAGAACTAAAACTACTTAATTAAATAAGAATTAAAGTCAGATACTTTACAAAGACTAGTAACGCGAAGATTGGTCTTTTAAACTTTACGTATGTAGTGAGCAGAATGCGGGAAACTACAACACATCTTCAACTATCAAAGAGAACTAAGTTCTGCCGTGAACTGACTGAAAAGCACGCACGAGATAAGGTAGCGAGAAGTGTCTCTCTCCCTCTTGGCTAAAAGCCACAACTTAAATACTTAACAGTTTGCAAGCTCAATTTGCATAACCAAAATTCCGCGCTTTTATTCTGGCCGGAAATGAAAAATAAGAAAGGATAGTAAGGTTTTTTAAAATAAAATAAACGTTAGTAAAACTTAAAATCCTTACAAGTTTAGAGAATTCATTGCGAAAACATTCTAACTATAGAAATAGCGAAACAAAAATCAGTAATATTCTCTTATCAGTGACTGATCTCTTGGTTTTTCTTTTCAGAGATTGGTCATTTAATGGGTTCCCGTTTGCGAACTATTATAAAATTGTGGTTTTCACGTGTTGGATGGATCAGTCAAACAATGAATTTGTAGGCATCTTTCAAAAGATAAAAAGTGCGAAGATATCGCTCAAGATGATGTTTCAAAATCGAGTTTTTGTTCGTTCCGTAGATCCTTAGATCGATTAAAATTGCACGAAGGAGAGTGATATCGAACTAGCCAATGAAAGGAAAATGGGTTATCTTGAAGCGAACAAAAGTGAATAAAAAATATGGCATGTGACGGAAATGTGTTGTGAAACAAGAATGTGCCATATGAAAATTAACCATTTGAAGCCTAAAGCTTTTTAATACTTAGAGCACAGTCCTAATGCTTTTCTTGTAGAACTATTGCTAATATAAAAGGTCACCATGATCGGTATAGCGGTTAGCGACACTAATTGCCAAACTTATGGACCCAGGTTCGGATCCCGGAGAAGGAATGGACAGTTGTAAGTGCATAGTGTGACAGAGGGATCACTTGAAATACTGGCGATGCGAATGAGGGCTAGGAGACCCCAGGAGATGGATTTGTGTTTTCCATCAAAATCGGGATGGAAGCTTTCACTTGCTGTGGTGGAAATTTGTCTATGCAAACAGTCGTGAAATTCTGGTTTCCCACCAACTTCTACCTGCACCTGTTAATAAAAACTGATGAGAGTGTGGAAGTTCATAAATTTGTAGTACCTAAGAAGAATAAAAAATATTAATGTCTCCAAAAAACTCATGTAAAAAATTTGCTTAAGTTTTGATGGAATTCGCTTATATGAGTTTTTTCATGAGTGTTTTTATCACGAAATAAAATGTTTTATGAATTATTTGTTAAACTGAAAGAGAGATATTTACTAATAAAAGGGTTTTTAAATGTTAATGGCAGTACTTGTGCACTTACATTTAGAATTTCAGATACGCAATTTCAGAAAAACCCGTCAAAAGGAAAACTGGTATCATTTAAAATTTAGGGTGAATTAACTGATTACTGTGTTTGTTAGCATAAATTTAGGTATTTTGCATAATGAAACTCGAAAGACATACGAGGCGAACACTCTACGGGAAAAACAATTTTATGTCCAGCGCGCGAGTCTGTCTATCGGAAGTTCTGAAGGTAAGCCGTTTAAAAAAAAAAATTATCTAAAGAAACATTAGCTCAAATACTCTCAAAACGTGTATGTGTATGTAAATTAAACAAACTCTCCTTTCGACGTAATATAAAATCTGAAAGCTTTCAGAACTTTTTTTTTTGGCATGTGACTGATGATTGCGAAATTTTTCCCCGGCCATCACTTACTGTCTCATTATCCTTTCTCTTAGATATTTCATTTCTTCTTCTTAACTCAAATAACGAAATAAATACGTTTTTGCATCTCCGAAAGACTCACAAAACTACTGACACGGGTAAGTTGCTTATAGCCTTAAGGAAGATTTCTTGATTAAATAATTATACCTGAATTGCTGTTAACATAAATAATTGTGACCTTCAACATAGTTGCTGAAAGATTTAACAGATTTTAGGACTAATGTATCAGGAACAAAGCATGGTTTCGCGTAGTTCGAGTGCCCTGGGAGTATTTTTCAAGATTTAGAACTAACTTTTCCTTACATTAAACGCATGAATCGCAAAATAATAAGCAAAATTTTAAATTGGCATTTTTAAAGCGAAATTAAAAAATATTTGACCAATTTTTTTCTTTGTTTTATACGGTATCATTTTAGTTCTTTAACCAGTTATTTTATATTAAACCGCTTTCCTATTCGTCTAGTTTTCAGTTTCCTGCCAGTATGTAAATTTCTTGCTCGTGTGATAATCAAATGAGGTAGAAAGAAGAGAATATTTAAAGGAAAATGTAGGGGTTTATTTTAATTTTCTAATAGTTATTTTTATTTTGGAACAAGTCTTTCCTTTATATTCTTGTATCCCATCTTCGATTTCCTACCAGAATGGTTTGGTTTAGTTTATTTAATTATGGCAAAGCACTCGAGGGCTATCTGCCTAACGGGAGGAATGCCTTAGTGGAGGATGTTTATAGGGAAACAGGCTCGTATACACGTCATACATGTGAAAAACCACGAAAACGCCCGTGCAGCCAACCCGTTCGCCGGTATTCAAACCTCGGGCTGAACCACCAGTGGCCCGAATTTCATGGCCCCCCCACTAGCGGCCGAGTCATCTGTGAAATCATATTAGTTCTTTTTACCCTTCTTCTGACTTCTTGTCACCAATAGGACCTGAGAATAATTCCTCATACAGCCTTTTAGAGCTTTGGACTGTAGTTGCAAATATTGTAGTTGTAGCCTTTGGACTGTAGTTGCAAATACAATACTCAAAGAACTCTGCCTATCCTTTGGACTGTAGTTGCAAATACAATACTCAAAGAACTGGACTTATCCTTTGGACTGTAGTTGCAAATGCAATACTCAAAGAACTGGACCTATCCTTTGGACTGTAGTTGCAAATACAATACTCAAAGAACTGGACTTATCCTTTGGACTGTAGTTGCAAATGCAATACTCAAAGAACTGGACCTATCCTTTGGACTGTAGTTGCAAATACAATACTCAAAGAACTGGACCTATCCTTTGGACTGCAGTTGCAAATACAATACTCAAAGAACTGAATGGCGCACAAAGCTGCGACATCATAGCCTACGCGGGCGATTTTCTTCTTGTTGTAAAGGGAAAGACGAAATTGGAGTCAGATACCCAATATTTCATCGATTTATTCAGTAATTGGACGAGGAAACATAAAATCGAAATTTCAGCCTCCAAAACGCAGGCCACGTTGCTTGGTGCGGCAAGACCTCTAAAAAAAAACCTGCAATTAAATTACAGGGAACCTCAATCAAAGTAGTTGACCATATGAGGTATTTAGGCCTTGTAATTGATTCACGGTTCCTTCGCTCACTCAGTATGAACAAAAAATACTCGAATTAATTCAGCGACCTCACCTGCTGCTAATTAGCAAGAGATACCGTACCACAAGCACCACAGCTCAGCCGCTTTAATGCACCTGTACAAATTTTGAGCGACTCGAACTCACGTATACACGCCATTGGCGGTACCAGGTGCAGGAACCCACTGTTTTTGCAATACAAAAACAACTGCTTTAAATTTCTCTAGACCTAAAGGCCCGTCCACACGAGTACGCTCGCGACGTAGTTGATGCAACTTTTTTGACGCCGGCGTAAATTCGCGTGACGCAGAAGACGTAAAACTGAGTTCGCTCCTGTTCAGCTTTTTCGCCTGCGGCGCGCGCGTATAGCCGAAAGCCAACCGAGTTCTTATCACGTGTCATAATCAGAAAACCTTCTTGCTTACCCGTATCAGTATGGCGTCAGAACCACACAGAGATAAGTTTTTTCTTAGAAATATCATAACTGTATACAACAATAAAATAATCAGCATTGTTCACGCCATCTTCAGATTTCTCAAACCGTATATATTGATATAAATTTAAAATTCTCATTAAAGGGTAAAACTGTATATTTATAAAGTAATGATCCGACCAGTATATCCATATGCTTCACCTATTTATAACACCGTAAGTAATAGGAACCTAAATAAATTACAGTTTCTACGAAATCTGTTTTTTGAATGAAGTTTCTGCCTTACAAAATTCTCCTTAATTATTATAAATATTGGCTATATCATGTGTAATAAAAAGCTCTATAAATATTCCAATATTAAATACACCAAAAACTAACTTCAGCAATAAAACAACTTCTAAAATAAAGCAGTTGACTGTGAAAGAGTATTCAATAAAATACAATTACGAAATTTTGGAGGAAAGTTACAACTTGTGTCATACAGCAATCATTTATTGAAGTTTAATTAAATTACCTTTGCAGCAACTTCTACTTGTTACACTATTTTTCACAAACACTGCTATCACAGATAGCTGAGTGGTCAGTACGCTGCTTTGAAAATGGAAAGATGGAAAGGTGGCGAGTTCGAACCTCACCCGTAGGCAGTATATAATTCAGTTAGTTTTTCTCATTTTGAAACGTGTTTCTTATATTTAATCATGAATCATTATGTTCTTATTTTACCCATTATTATTGTTTTCATTTCATATTTTATTAATTATTATTATTGTTTTTAATTTGGTTTAAAACTGTGCATTGCAAATAGAAATCCTTATGTAATAATATATCTGCATCTCTTTATGATATATAATCTATAAATTCTCTATTTTTACTTTATTGCATATTTTATCATGCACATAATTTCTCATAAACTGTCCAAAGTTTGAACCTCATTCTAAATTCAAAAATAAATAAAAAGAAAAACAAAAGACTAAGAGAGGGGGAGTTAAAAAAATATGAAGTTGGTTTTATTATATGGTGGATGGTATATATAAAGAGAATTAAGTAATTTAATTTTCTTTATATACTGTATTCCAAACCAATTTTATAAATCCTAATTTTCATACAATATAGAATCTGCAAGTCTGTCAAATTGGTCGATACTCATCCTGAAGTAATTAAGAAACAAGTAATATAAAAAAAATTAAGTCAATTCCTACTTAGGTTCACAAAGAAAAATTTATAAAATACAAATAAATAAATAAATAAAAATACAAACAGAATTTTTTTTATTAAAAATTAAAAAAAATTTAATATGTGAAAAAGCTGTATTAACATCAAGTATCATTCACTACAAGTTTAAAAAATTGTATTTGAACTTGAGTGGATGAATAAAAACATTTTATGTACCGAAAATTTGAACAAGATATAGGGAGAGTGTGAGCTAATAGTAGGAATTTAATAATTCCGGATATTCAATTCGCAAATGAGGCAATAAAAAAAAATCTCTTTGAACAGGTCGCTCTAAATAAATCTTTCGGACCCATTCTAGCCATTTTTTGCGGTTTTGCCTCTGCTTAATAATTGCACTTAATAGTAAAGTTTCAGCTATAAAAAAATCATCTGATTCGGACAACTTCCCGCAAACATACAGAAGCACAGCGAAGTAGTAAGATACAGCTCTGTTGATGCTATATTACAGCGTCACGTGATTTTCGTGCAAAAGAATTCTATTGGTTAAACGCACTCTTCGCAAGCGTACTCGTTTGGGCGCTTTTACGCTGGTAACGTAAAAGCGCGTTCGTCAGCTACGTTTCGAGCGTATTCGTGTGGACGGGCTTTAATAAAGGCCCAGTTGCGCTGGGTTCCAGAGCACACTGGCATCATTGGTAATGAAATTGCTGACGAACTTACATGCTAAGGAAGTAGCAATGAGCGTTTACCTACCAGAACACCCTTAACTGTTCCCAAATTCCTACTTCAAGAAAACTACATATGCACAGCTAATTTCCAAATGGCAAACCAGGTGGAATGAAACAGCCACCGAAAGACGAACTCTTCGTTTCCTACCGCACGTTTCCACAAATGTATCTTCGTTTTCATCAGCGCTAACTTCCTCACTGGCCATGGTCTATTCCCGACGTATCTGCATTGTTTTGGAATTGCTGAAAGCGATACATGCGAGTGTAGACAGCAAGGCAATCCTGATCACTAAGCATTCTCCTGCGAGTTTACAAAGAGATATCACCTGTCCAAGCCTTCGGAATCATATTGTAAAGAGTGTACATTGCATTTAATGAGGCATAAAGGTGCAGTCAATAAATTAATCAATATATATCAGTACTGCAGTACACATTACTGTTAATAGACACTTGCATGAGCGTACATTCCGAATAGTTCACTTAGTTTTCATCCTACAATCGTTGTAACTTACTATTGTAAAATTATAATTGTATTTTTAAACATTTTTTCATTATACCGTATTTAGAAGTATCGGTAATGATGAATACATGCAACATCAGTACTTATATTCTGCTCATGTACTGTTTATATACTAGGTATACCAAATGTGTATATTGTTATACTATATAGTATTCTTACACTATACAATTGTGTTCAAACATGTCTGTATTTAGATACTTAGTTTTTCTAAGTTTATACTTAAGTCTTCTATTATCTGTTAGGGGGACCGGAAAGTAATGTCGGAAAGTAATTCTGCAAATGTCGATATTTGATTGTCATTTGCCAGCTCATTGTGTACCTCGAAGGTTTGCTCACTTCTAAATAATTCAATATTAAACTCCTTTTTTTTTTTCTTTTTTTTTCTTTTTTTTTTTTTTTTTTCCAATTTTGGGTGAAATGGCCAGTTAAATACCAGAAGAGCGTATCCGGCATTGTATGCTTTTTGATTTTCTCAAGGGTAGTAAGAAAAATGCGACCTAAAGCATTTGCAATGTTTATCCATGTGCATTAGACGTTCGTAAATGCCAAAGATGGTTTTCCAAGTTCAAATGCTGTAATTTTGATCTCTGTGACTCCTATCGATCAGGAAGACCAACAACATCAGAGAACGATATGCTAAGGGCAGAAGTGGAAGCAAATCCATGTCAAACACACTTAACCTACCTTAGTCGTCCATCCAAGAACATTAAAGCAGATTGGAAAAATAAGCAGAGCAGGTGTTTGGGTCCCCTATAATTTGGCTGAAGAGAACAAAGCCAACTGATCCATCATATGCAATGGAACCAAACAGAACCGTTTTTTGATCTTTCGATTACTGGAGACGAAAAATGGGTCCTATATGATAATCCAAAACGCAAAAGGCAGTGCCTCTCTCCAGATGAACGGGTTTACATCCCGAAAAGGTGCTTCTGTGTGGTTGGTCGAATATTCGCGGAATTGTTCCTTTTGAATTGCTGAAACCTAGATAAACTCTTAATGCAGACCTTTAGTGTGAACATTGCATTGAGTGAAACAATCTTTAATCGAAAAATATCAATTGTCAAGACAAAAGGTATCTTTCTGCAACACGACAATGCAAGACCGCACTGTGCAAGACGAACATTGGAAAGAATTAATGAATTGGGATGGGAGGTACTACCATACTTACATACCATACTCGGCTGATATCGCAGCATTGGATTTCCATTTATTCGGATCCCTACAACATTTTCTTAGTGGCAACAAATTTGAAAATTTGAATGATGTTCAAAATGCCTTCTCGAGATATTGTACTCAGAAACCAATTGATTTTTATCGGTCCGGGATTGAAAATCTGTACATTAGATGGCAAAAGGTTGTTGATAACAAGGGTGATTATATTATTGATTAAAAATAAAAATATTATTGATTAAAAATAAAAAATTAAAAATACCATCCACAAAGGCAGGATGGTATTTTCCTGAACTTTGGACTCTCCAGTTTTATTATGACTATGGACTCATTTAAGTGATTCAAAACACGAAGGCATATTATTGTCAAAAGTAATTCTCTCCCACGAATAATCTTAGCATTCCTATGCAAGGTGACTAAGCAGCAATGACCTACCCTAACCATGAAACTTTTCAGTAACAACGAATAAAGCTACGTCTATCCGTCCTACCCTGAGATTCTTCCGCTACGAACAGGCATCATTTCGCATGGATTTCTAGGACGGAAGCCTTCTCTGTGGATACCGTGCAGTCTTTTAGAGCTCGTTAGTTTATGCTCCCCAAGAGAACGAAACTCTGTACAGTCTTTTCTATAACTTGTTCTTTCCGTATTTCTCACTAGAATGAAAATTAGTAGTGAGTGTTTTAGATTTCGTCATTAAAGTACATGAACCAATTTCTAGTATAGTCTTTAATTGTATAGCCTTTGATTATTGTTAAGCGTTTAATTTAAATTTGGCTGTAATAACTCCGGATGATACCCGATGAGTCTATGCAAGCCGCTCGGGTGTCCGGAAGTGCTCTCACCTGTCACCTGTTATATTTATGTGCATTACCACGAGCTGTGTTTATTTTAGCACAGGAGCCTGCACTTATGTTCCTAGTTATGTTAAAGGAAAAGGTTATTAAAGCCCTCTTAAGTCTTTCTCAGATATAGCGATAATTCACTTCACGCCTGGCAGAGTATTGGTCTTAACCAGTATTACCAGATCAAGTGTAACTCTACAGAACCAGCATTACCAGATCACTTGTAACCCTACAGAATTATTAATATTTATAACAAAAATTTGAAAACATGACGCTTACATAGAAACAGAGGGAATATTAAGTATCATTATGCACAATTAATTGCAATGAAAATAAAATATTTTAGTATACCTCAGAAAATCGTTTTGACTCATCATTCCTTACACCATATATGGAAAAGAATAATTTTCTGACTACCTGTCTTGCATTCTAATTCTATATTATTCAAAGTCATTGCCCACATTTTATGTTTTTAATTATAGTTCCTAACAGAATCATAAAATCGAACTTTCCCTATATGAAAGAATAATATCTCATATTTTAAACATAGCGTCTGTTTAATTTTGACTTAAATAGATCTGAAGCATAATTTTTGTCTCCGTGAAGACAAAAATATATATTACACTGTAAAAGCATAATTCCTTTGAACTTCATTAAAGAAAGTTAACGATATATTTACAC
Organism: Stegodyphus dumicola; assembly: GCF_044657685.1. Taxonomy (NCBI): domain Eukaryota; kingdom Metazoa; phylum Arthropoda; class Arachnida; order Araneae; family Eresidae; genus Stegodyphus; species Stegodyphus dumicola. The sequence goes on from NC_140773.1 coordinate 196,277,718, forward strand.
TATTAGCTTGACTGAACTATTTTTTGCCCTAATTCTTTTAATAAATTATGCTTTTAGTCTGTATTTTTACCGTGAGATCTGAAGAGCTGTTTACGGTTTTAGAACATTAATATCTTAAACAACGTTATCTTTCTCATTAAAATGCTAGGCTTGTGCAAGTGAAAGTGAACCAGGCATGGAATTCAAAGAAGATAAATTTCATTCTTGAGCAACTTTAAATAATTTATTTTAATTATTCTGCCAATCAGAATAAAAGTGAAAGTGTTATTAATACAAATTAATATATTAATATATGCAACAGTAAAGGAAAACCGATGAGGTTAATTTAAATTTAATTGCACTAGTCCAAGATTTAAGCAAAAAGACAAATTTTATTCCCTTTTCTGATACACCCTCAGCGTCCTAAAACGGCAAAACAACTAAATAGAGTAACAATTAAAATTTAGTGATTTCCTGAATTATGAAACAAACTAAATGCATTGAAACCTTACGTCACGAACTTAAGTCGTTCCTTTGTATATAAGTTCCTGCGGCTCAGTACAGGAAAGTTGTTACTGACTCTGACCACAGTACCGAAGGACCCGGGTTCGAATCACGGAGAAGGTTGTGGATGTAAAAAAAATTGTCTATCTCTTCACAGGAGGCAACGGTGGGCGTCTATTAGGTGCCTACATATTAAACTGACCACCATTTCTGTCCTTAGTAATTTCCAAAGTCAAAAATGGCTAGTGCCCGCCATCACACACACAAAAAATACATTCCTGAAAATAGTTTGTCATTTAAAATATTCGCCCACCAGCGGCGGAGCGGTTACGTCGCTGAACACTAGTTCGGTCCGAGGTTCGAATCCCGCGAACGGGCTGGCTGCATGGGTGTTTTCGTGGTTTTCCCCATGTGTAACGTGTATACGAGCCAGTTTTCCTTAAAAAGTCCTCCACGAAGGCATCCCTCCCTTAAGGCAGATAGCCCTCGAGTGCTTTGCCGTAATCTAGTAAACCAAACTAAACCAAACCATTTAAAATGTTCACAAACGGAAACAATTTCCTACCATAGGAATAAATGTAATATGAATTAATCCGTTCTCTGATTCCAAATGATTGCTTAGAAAATCGTACTTTGTATGTAAGTTAGTAACGTAAAACTAATGGAATTCATTAAATCTAGCACGCACACAGCATTAATATGTACACAATATTTAACACACCACTAAACATTTAAAATGTAGGGAAAATATTTGATAGCATAAGCAGGGACGTGTAAAAAAGTCAAAGGTGCGTAATGTTATTGCTTGAAGAGGAAATCTTAACTGCGTAAAAGTATCGGTTAGGTGTTATCTTTCTGGTTCTTTCTGGAGCGTTTACTTTTTCTTTTCTCTTTTTCTTAACACCGTTCGCCTCTAGCCTTTATCCCATTAAAATCACTGAAAATGTTTTTGCTAAACCTATTATTGCTTAATTAGGGTGGTATGGCTCTTGTACCTTTTCATCTTACACCATTCTGTTATAAATTTCTCGAATCAAATAATTAGAAACGTCTCTCCTTCAGACTTTTTCTTCGATGTCCGCCGAAAACATCGCGGACGAAAACATCTAGGAGAAAACAATGCAAGGCGAAAATGTCGTGATGTAAAACTTCGTAGGAAAAAGAAAGAAAAGAGAAAACATCTTGGTCGAAAATAAAGCTGTTGAAAAACTTCGCAGTTTAAAAACATCGTCGTCGAAAATATCGTGGCAAAAAAAAAAAAAAAAAAAAAAAAAAGGCGGAAAATGCTTGATTGCTGTTGCTTTATAAGAGCAACAGCAATCAAGCACGTGAAACGCTGCACCTTACCCCATTTTACACAAATTTTGAGAATCAAATATCCAAGCTCATATTTTCTTTCTTCCTGCTTCTCTTAAGACACTTTCCTATAGAGTTGCCTTTTTTAACGGCTTTTGAAATTATTTGAGTTATTGTTGAGCTAATATTTTATGGTTTTCTTATAACTTCCCCTTGATTTTATTATTAACTTTGAAGCCCACAGATTTGTCTAAAGACACAATATTATGAATAAAAGGGGGAAATGTAACTCAGTGTCGAGGTTGTCTGATTGCAACACAACCTGGTCATAATTTTCTCCAAACCGAATTCAAAGTTTTCTAAGTTAGTTGCTGCCATATTCGTTGCCAAGCAACGAAATTTGCTGCCAAGTAATGCAATTGTTTTGACAAGCAACGGAAAACTTTTAAAATGGCGTTTCTAGAAGCCCCTAAGAGTCACATCTGTGCCACATATTACCTAACAAAACATCTGAAAATCATATGTTCCCAATTTGTGTGTTCCAGCTTAAGACACGTTTGTCGTCTGAGACGTTTTTGTTCAGATAAATTGTTTGTGATGAGGCGTGTAATCTAAGGTTTCACTGTAGCTTTATTCGTTAATGAACAGCCTATGCATGAAATGCTTAGAGTGGTAGCTTGCTAATATATTAACATGAGAAATCAAAATGAATCCCTCAAAACCCATGTAGAATGTTGGCCAGAAACAAATTTCGGTTCCTTAACATGAAATAAAGCTAAACTTTTCTGTATAAGAAATTAACTTTAATCAGTCAAATATCCTCATTTTGTTCCACGAATTTTTGTCATCTTTCTGGTAACTTAATGACACCTCTGTGGATCCACCTCGACGTAGTGGAGGTGCGGCAAAATTGCCCAGACGGGGAGTGTTATTGGGCCCACCGGATGGGGGCTTGGTGGTACATTTTAAAATCACATTATTTCACTGGGATAAAGCAATAGATAATTTCTATTGATTTATCCTTAATAATGTCGCCGGCTCTTTATTCATCATAAAGTATCTCGGATAAAGCATTAAATTTTGTCTGTTTCTTTATCCCTAATACAATCGCTGGTCTTTTATTCCTAATAAATTTATTCCTTTATTCTAAATAAAGTCGCCGGGATAAAGGAATAGATTTGTGTCTATTTCTTTATCCCTAATAAATTCACTGTTTTTTTTTTAGTTCTAATAAGTAATTACTTTATTCTTAATAAAGTTGCTGGAATAAAGGAATAGATTTTGCACATGAATATTGTACGTAAAGTATTGTCATGATAATCTGAAGTCTCTTTTCTTTTTTATTATTTAAAAATCTGTACTTGAGGAGAAACCTGCAATATTCGTAGCCCTCTTAATAAAAAAAAATTATATTGTCAGAACCAGTTCTGAATAGTCTTCTCCTCAACATTTTCGACAATAAACGCACCTTTTTTGTTGCAATAATTTAGATAAATAGATGCTTTATCAAATGTCACAATGTATTTCTATTTATTCCCTGTGAAATAGTGTTCGTGCTAGGATACAAAATATTTTGTGCTGTCAGCTGCATTTTAAGATATTTTCTGGCTCTTTACCACGTATCTTGGTGATGAAATTGGAAACATGTCGGCCAACAGTCGAGGGATCCAGAATTAGAAACCTTTGAGAGGATCGTTGGTTTTTCGTGTTTCCCGGCTGTAATAAATACCTGCTCTCTCTAGAGTGACGCTCGAATTAAAAGGCGGAGGACGATAATTTGTCACCACCAAGATTTGGCTGCCGAGTTTCCTATTCCTCAACCGCCACTTCAGCGCGGGAGAATGCTCGTCATTCAGTGTTCTTCATTACTGCGTGCCTTCGTAGTGTAATTGAAAAACACGTCCGGCTATCAGCGAAAGATCTGGAGTTCGGGTTCTGGCGAAGGCACCGCACATTTTTTTAGTATTCTGTTCCCAAATAAAATGCCTATTGATGCATACAACGTACGTCGGTAAAACCTGGTGAATAGTTTTCTTTTTCAAGCTGTAAATATTTGCTTGTTACTTTGCTTATCGTTACTACAGATGTATTTAAAAACTGTGCAATTGATTTCAGCGTCATTTGGTTTTCTGTTACTATCAGAGACTTCAGTTTATAAACATCATAAATAATACTTACCTAAGAGTATCCCAAATTACAAATTGTTCCACTAGACCTTACTAGCTTAGGGTTTCCTCGTCTCTTTGCCGAAAGGCATTGGTCTCAGCAGAAAATATGGTCCTTGATGTTGACTTCTGTTTTCCGCTTTTTCCCATTTTCGTGAAGCACGGCCTCAAAGAACAAACTGTAGCTTGAATTTTTTTTCTTTTATTGCGGGAACTGCCGATAGAATCAATGTTATGCTTTCAAAATCTTTAAAGAGGAAGCTTTGAGTTAATCATAAGTGTACGAAGGGTTTTCCAGATTTATATATGGATACATGCCAAATGAAAACTGCTACAACTTGAACTTCCTGAACATCCATTGGCAAACAAATATGAGGAAATGACAAAAAGCGACAGGCTACTGATCAAGATCGTCGAACCATTCACCAGAATTCTGCTGAGACTTTTTCTCCATACTACAGGGGTGTCCGCCGATAACATCGCGGCAAAAACATCGCGGAAGAAAATGTCGCGGAAAAAACAACGCAAAGCAAAAACGTCGTGCTACAAAACATCGTGGGAGAAAACATCGCAAAGAGAAAGCATCGCAGTTGTAAAACATCGTTGGTACAAAACATCGTCGTCGAAAATATCGTGGTAAAAAATAAAAAGTCTACAAATCATCGCATGACGATAACATCGCAGACATAAATTTTCTGGTTTTTAATAATTGTAAATGGATATTCCCATATTGATTTATGAACGCAAAATGTGAAGAAGGATAATTTTTACTTTCACATTTTTTTATTAACTAATAAATTTTTGCTGAAAAAGTAAGAAGGAAACTTAAACATAGAAAATTAAATGCAACTTATAGATTATACCAGAGGTGGCCAAAGTGCGGCTCGCGAGCCTGATATGGCTCTTACAGGCAATTTTTGCGGCTCGTAGATATAAAATATATGTATGAAATATGGTAAACTAAAACTATTCAGTGTCCAAAAATAAGTAATTATTTAATTTAGACTCTTTTTACAACGTTATCAGGGATTTCTTTCTATTTAAAACATCCTCCACTACTTCTATTATGATGTAAATATGAACTTGTGGCTTTTAGTAAAATCTAGATGCGGCTCTCGAACATTCCCGAATTTAAACGTGCGGCTCTTACTGACATGAAGATTGGCCAACCCTGGATTATACTTTTCATGAAAAATTACCAGTAAAAACTTTATAAAAATTATTTATTAATAGCCTTTGTTAGTTAACTATGTCGGTTTAAAATTCTATTAAGTGCTATAAGTTTCATTAATTTTCCATGCTTAAGTTTTCTTCTTATTTTCTCAGCAAACATTTATTAGTTAATAAAAAATATGAAAGTAAAAATTATCCTTCTTTCCATTTTCGCTCACAAATTATTATGGGAATATCCATTTACAGTTATTAAAGCCTGAAAAAAGCATGTCTGCGATGTTATCGTCATGCGATGATTGGCAGATACTTTATTTTTTACCAGATATTTTCGACGACGGCGTTTTTAAACTGCGAAGTTTTTATACCGCTTTATTTTCGTCGACGATGATTTGTACCACGATGTTTTAGAACTGCGATGTTTTCTCTTTGCGATGTTTTCTCCCAGGATGTTTTGTAGCACGACGTTTTTGCCTTACGTTGTTTTCTCCACGACGTTTTCGTCCGCGATGTTTTTGGCTGTAACCACTACAGGATATTGGAGAAGAAGAACATGATGCTTGTGTCTCCTTCGCCTTATTTACCAATTCTTTTTTCCTGCTCAGTGCAACTTTTTTCCGTTTCTCCGGAAAAAGAAACAAAACAATGATAAGGTTAAGAGAAAGGCAATGGGGCGAAAAGCAACAATCTATGTCAGTAGTTAAAAACTGTTTCCAAGGTTCCAGCAAGAGGCAGAACACTGGGGAAAATATATCGGAGGTTGGTGAAGAACTCTTTGAGGGGACTTCAGTATGTAAGAGTAAAGTATATACTTTGGGTTATTTTGGAGTACCCTTTGTACCTTTTATCGGGTATTCGTTTAATGCTGCCATCTGTGATTTTGAAAATAATTTTGAATTGCGGAATAAAGATATTTCTCTTCAGAAGAGGCAAAAATATATCCTTCGATATGCAGTTTGTTTGCATGTGACATTTATGACGAAGAATAAATTTCAAAATAAGAGACGCTATTTCTCATTTGAAATTATATGGTGTTACCAGAAATTTTATTACACAGCATTTACACTTTTCTGTATTTTATTTTAGATTTCGCATTGTTAATTCGAGTTATAAATTTAAGCAACAGCTGCCAATAAAGATATTAGAAATTTAGAAAAAATATTTAAGTGCACTTATCTCGTTCGACTTACCAGAATTGTTCTTAATATGTCGCTGATAATCCACTTAACATAATTACAGAGCAGAAGTGTGTAAACGATTAATTGCAAAGCAATCACAACCGGCTATTTTACGTGCTGCGGCATATATATGGCTGATTAAGCTCACTGAAGTCTAGTAATGAAAGCTTGGGTGTATCTCAAACACTTTTCATCTGTCGTTACCTGCAGGAGAGACGTTGAATAAGTTGAGATAACAACAGTGAATTGAGCTATTAAATTCTAAATACTCGGTATTTAATAGCTTTTCCGAGTAATATAATTCTTAATGCAATGCAGATCATTTTCAAACTTTTTTTTATGACACTGGAAGGCTTCTTTTAAAACTTATTAATTTTCTGAATTTGTTAAGAGCTGATTTAGATTTAATTGCTCTAATATTTACAGAATCTGCTTGTATTTGGAATACTAATGTATGTGTGTCCTTGTCCAGAATTATTTTTGCTTTATCAGAGGTTAAATGTAAGATAGTTGATGTTCAGATCGCCGTCGAACCGAGATATTGGTTAAAGAATCTGACTTTTATAACGAAGGGCCGAGTTCGAATCCTGGAGAAGGCATGGGTGTTTGCAAACGCATAGTATCTGTGCGGCATGGGAGCACTCTAAGTATGCGGTGAACCCAAATTCCTCTTGAGAGATGGTGGTAAGAAATAGAGTGAGAGCTCCTAGGACCCGTCTTCGCGGAATGCTCTCACTCGAAACTGAGGGGGGGGGGAGAGAACTCGGCTAGAACTGTAACCTACACGGGGCTCAAAGCTAATGCCAACGAGAGGGGTGTTTGACTTCTTACCAAGATGAATGTCTTGAGTTTGTGCTGACTATTGTCAGGCAAGGGCGATTGATAACAAGTAGAGTTCAGATTAACGTTGCCTCCCTCTAAGCTGTGAGTCACATAGTGATTGTCATGAAATTTTGCAGATGCTCTTATTTCTAGCTCTCTCAGTTAATTTCAAGATATCAATATATAAAGCATTCATGATGATCTAAGCAAAATATCTTGCTCCTGTTAAAAACATAGATAATACTGATTTTAAGTTTCGCAGCTGGTATCCTAGTAAGCTTCATTTTAGGCTTGGTTTCAGTTATATTTCAGTTTTTAGTTGCAAGAACTAATTTATTATTATACCAGCTGGGGTACCCAGCTTCGCTCAGGGAATTGATATGAGAATGTGTGGTAGTTGGAATAAAAGGATAAACTTTAAAATATAAGAGGTGACATTTTTTTATTGAAAACATAGTCTATTTACAATACTTGTTTATAAACAACATTTTTCATTTTGTTATCCGGGGTTTACATGCACAAATATTTCGAATTTCCTACTCGAAAGCAAGCTGTGCGTGAGAAAAGGAGTCTTTGAGGTTGATGCCGCAATGTTTCAAAATTTGTCCTTTCACTTTGTTAATTGTAAAACTATAGGCTGTTTTGATTGGATATTGGAGTTTTTTAAATTGGAAAGGCAGTTCAGTAGATATCAGTGGTATTCTGGGGATAAATACTGTGTGTCCTTCATCCTTTCCAGTCATAAGTTCGGCTTCAATGATGTTATTCGACAGACGACCATCATTGTTCCAGTATATAGTTTTAGTGAGTTGAGATTTCTGAGTAGTATCATCGGAGATCAAATTTTCAGTCGAAGGCAGTGTAACGGCATTCTTGGTCTAATATTTACAGAATACTTTAAAATACTTTAAAAATTCTGTAGGGAAGTTAACACTTTTTTCATCGTGCATCATCGTGTCAATCGGTATGTATATTCTCTCTACACCGGGAATTTTTTTTAATATTAAAGTTGATATCACCGACAATACTATTTTTAGTTGCTAAAACTGCCACTCCGGAAATAGATACTTCAGACTGATATAGATGTGAACAATATTTGGATAAATTTGATCGATGTGTTCGTTTTTCAGTAGTGGTTATGCTGCAGAAATTACTGTTGAGTTCAATAAGGCCGGTCGTCTGGTCAGTAGGATATGTGCCTTCGCCTAATTGTAAACGTTTTTGAGCAAAATGTACTGTTTTTTCGTCTTTCGATAGTTCAAATCTCATATTTTTTGTTAGTCGCAGTATTTGTATGTGCGGTGAGAGATGTGATTTCTTTAAGCATGTATTCATTTTATCTGCTGGGATTAGGGAAAACTGGGAAAACTGTTTTCCCGAATCCCAGCAGATAAAATGAATGCATGCTTAAAAAAATCACATCTCTCGGGTCTTGGGGAAAATGAGACTTGGGGAAAACTGGAAGTGTTTTTCTAAAATCTCCTGAGAGTATGAGTAGAGCTCCACCCATCATATCAGAGTTTCTTCGCAAGTCTTGCTCCTCTGTCGCTACGCCTTTTTCTTCTTGAAGGAGGGGATATATAAGATAAAGAATGTGTTAAAGATTAAATTAGCAACGTAAATTTCCCTTCTCCATTCTAAAAATAGTAACCCCTCTCTGCACTGCGTCATTTTGAGAAAAATCTATGTCATATGACTCTTACATAATTCTGATGATGTAAATGGAACTAAAACTCTTAACAGCCAATAATAATTAAGACACAATAACACGCCGAATAAATACTAATTCAGAAGTCAAACAACAAAAATCAGCGATATATTTACAAAATTTTCACAGGACTAGTTTCGATGGTTTTACCGAACCACCGTCTTCAGCTGCAAAACCGCAAATGAACCAGATACGAAATAATGATTAGATTAGATGAGAATATCATATGTATGAGAATATCATATTTGTAAATATAACGCTGATTTTTGTTGTTTGACTTCTGAATTACCCAACAATAATTTAAAAGAAATATTAACCATCCAATCAGAATGCTTTGAGAACCAAAACTAACTCAGTCTGACTTAAGATTTCATCCTGAACATTAAGCACTTGCTTTCCACGCTTTGGCCTAGCCGCACTGCAGTATATCTGCTATTTTTTATTGGAAATTTATCTAAAATGTAAAATCTCTTGGAATCGGCACAATTACTGTGCCGATTTGTTGTGAAAATAAAACTGAAGTTTTAATCTGCTTTTGCCTACAATTTCCTGGTCATTGCTTCTGAGCCTAAATATATTCGTAATAATATATATATATATATATATATATATATATATCGTAATAATATATATAAAATAATTTCGAAATATATTTAGGCTTGTGAGCCTAAATATATTTCGTAATAATATATATATATATATATAATTACGAAATGTACAGGCGCGGTGAGATGGCTTCCCCGCAAAGCAGTTTTAGGGTTGTCATAAAATGGCAAGCGAAAGCAGAGTTACCACAGTTGGCGAGAAATCGCTCATTTTGCGACATTTGGCGACAAAATTGGCTATATACCTACCATGGACGGCTGGAGAACCTTCTGGAACGAATTCTTACTGGTTTAGCCCAGAATGTTATGTTATGTTATTCTCGAACACAAGCCGAAAGCTATATAAACCCTGCTGGTCCGTAATCAGTAAGTGTGTGTGTGTGTGTCTCGCCTAGCGAGTCAGTCCGTGTGGAGTCGATCCCGAGTAGACTGTCGGGCAGCGAGTGCCGAGTGGTTCGTCGAGTGCACCGAAGGAGTCTGTTAGTGTATCGCGGTTAGTGCATCGTCGAGAGAGTGTGTTGAGCTCCGGGAACAACTGAACCGAATAGTTGGGAGCTGTGCTTGTGTGTCGTCGAGTGCATCGCGAGTTGTAGCGTGGAGAGTCTCGAGAGTACGTGGAGTTTCGACGACCAAGCAGAGTCGGGAGCTGTACTCCGGAAAGCAGAGTCGGGTGCTTTGCAGGAAGCTGTCTCCACCGTGATAGCCTGATAACCTGAAGGCTGTGTCGCTGATCGTGTCAACGTATTTATAGTAGTTCATCGACGACTGTAAAACGTGTTTTGGAGCTGTCCTGAGAAAATACTGCCCAATAAAGTGTGTTTCGATACTTCATCCAGCGTCGTCGTTATTTACTCCAAATCTATGAACCCCGTACAAAGAAGGAAGAAAAAAACGTAACAACTGCTGTCAGAAAACGAAAAAACGTAATAATATATACATATATACAATGCGAGATGGAAGTAACCATTGTTGAGCAGCGTGCTCACATCAAAATAGCCATTCTCCGAGAGAGAAATGCGATAGAATGTCACAGTGAATTAGTAGAAGCCCTTAGGAATAATGCCCTACCATATCATACAGTAGCACGGTGGGTAGGAAACGTTAAACAAGGACGTGTGTCAACCAGTGATTAGCAACGTTCGAGACGATCGGTGAGTGTGTGGACCGACTTGGCACGTGCCGTTATCGAGCACCTCATGGATGAAGACAGACGATGGACGTTACTGGAGTTAGAGAGGGCAAGTGGCATCGAGACACAGGATATTGCGTATTGAGCTACAGCTACGCAAAATCGCTTCGCGCTGGGTACCGCATGCACTGACGGAAGTTCAAAGGTGGATGAGCTATGCAATATGCTCTGACCATTTTGCACGCTGGCAACAGGAGGGCGATCAATTCTCGTCACGAACAATCGCCACGAATCTTTTCGATGAATTTTGGGCCAGGGCATACGAACCAGAAATGAAACGTCAGTCCGCGGAGTGGCGACATCCTGTATCACCAAGGCAGCAGAAGGTCCGTCAGAATCCTTCTCCAGTCAAATTGATGGTGATCATTGCGTATGACGTCAGGGGTGTCATTGTTTGCCACTTTGTTCCTCATGGCAGAACAGTGACCGCACAGTAGTACAGGAAATTCCTGGTGCGAAAGGTACGACGTGACGTTCAGGATAAAGGTATGGATCTTGTGGACAGTGCAACAATTCTGCATAACAATGCAAGACCACATAAAGCAGAGTGTGTACGGCAGCTACTCCGAGGTTGGGGATGGGAAGAATTGGAGCACCTACTGTACTCTTCTGACCTTTCGCCCTGTGACTTTGATCTCATTCCCAAGATTAAGGAACCAATACGTGGTAGGCGGTTTGCAACACGAGAGGACATTGCTAATGCTATGCGCCAACAGATGACCCGATTCACACATGGTGCGGAAAATGCTGAGGCTGATGGTATTCAGCGCCTCCCACATCGTTGGCAGCGTGTGGTGACAGTAGCAGGGGATTACATTGAGGATCTTTAGGCACAAGTTTGTCATGTCAACTTTATGTGAATTGTGTTATTCTATTGCACGGTGAAAGCCATATTTCCTTGTGTACTACCGTAATAAATTCGTGCGTTACGATATTTCAGTGCTATTCATTGTCCACACATGTAGTTAAGACCTTGTCCTTTCTGCATATGTCACATTTTCCAAGAAAAAACATAGTTGCCTTGACTTTTGCCCCAACCTACGTATATATAGCGATAACTCGCTAGCTTTCTAGTAGGATTGTAGTACTCAGATTCAGATATCATCTCACTTACAACCTTACACAGGTGAGTAAATTAATTGTATTTCTAATAGATGAAAGCATGATTGTATACCTTTCAATCTCTCGTTATTCCTTATTATGAAAATTTAACTTTGTTTGCATAAATGGTTAAACGGTCCATTAATTTAAAGATGGGAGATGTTCTTGAAGGTCGTTTTAGTAAGTCAATGATTGCAGTTGATTAACTTAATTACTTTAAGATGGCAGATGTTTATATAAAATTAATGATTCTCGATTGATGATGAATTTGACTCTATTGACGGAGATTGATAGGGATAAATTTGAAACATTATGGACTGAGTTGCTGGTTAACAAGATATAAAAGAAAAGCCATTAATCGCTATAAGTTTGCTTACTGTCGAAAGAAGGTGAGTTGCAAGGATTTCTCAGTAAAATTATAGAATGCGTACGATCCGTTGTTAAAAATAGTGGACTGTAAATTGACTTGATATTACTTCAGTATAGAACCCAAAAAACCTCAGAATCATAACGTTGACCGAACTTTTTTATTGACTTTCAAACAGTAGGTTGGTTGAGGAACGGCAAAGACCACACTGCATACTCCGAACTCAGTAGCGGCTTACCAACACAAACTCAGAAGAACCTCTGCTTAGTTGAAACTCCAGTAATTCACAACAACCTCAAAGCTCTAAACGCGAGCTTTAAAAACCTAACAAATTTGCGTCTGCGCCGCTCCTCGGTACAAAGAAAGAAATACAATTTGCATAACATCGAACATACCCCCAGCCTTGAAGTCCCAAGGGGGTTCAAACAATAAATTTAAACTGTTGAACTGCATAAACCTGAAAAATAAAAATTAAAGTCTCTAAATCAGGAATTAAATGGCAAAGCGCATAGCTTTGCTATAAGTCGTTTTATTTCACCATTAGACGTGCGTAAACTCACCCCTCGAACTTTCTCATCCAGACCAGGATATACTTTAATAATTCTACCTAATTTCCAACGTAGCGGAGGTAGATTTTCGTTCTTAATAAGAACCATATCCCCAATCCTCAGATCTTGTTGTAACGTGCACCACTTGGGTCTCTGCTGCAATCTAGATGAATACTCACTGCTCCATCGATTCCAGAAATATTGAAATAACCTTTGCACGTTCCTCCAATGGTCACTGCAGATCATGGTTTCTTGAATTTAGTTAGATTCTGGAATAGCGCTTAAAGCCGCTCCGGTTAAAAAGTGTCCTGGCGTTATCGCCTCCAAGTCGCTACAATCACTTGAAGCTGGTACCAAAGGCCTAGAATTAAGACAGGATTCAATTTGGGTTATTAATGTCAAAAATTCCTCGTATGTTAAAATAAGTGTTTCTAAACATCTTTTTAAGTGATGTTTCATAGACTTGATACCCGCTTCCCAAAGCCCTCCAAAATGAGGGGCAGAGGGAAGATTAAATAACCATTTAATATTTTCTGAAGAAATATAACCCTGTAGCTGTTTATCACGTTGAACAATAGAAAAGGCTTTCCTTAATTCTTTATTAGCTCCTATAAAATTCGTTGCACAATCACTGTGAATTTCACACGGTTTGCCTCTACGAGCTATAAACCGCTTAAGTGTCGCGAGGAATGATTTTTGTTGAAAGATCTCCAACTAATTCTAAGTGTATTGCTCTTGTACTAAAACAAATAAATAGACATACGTAACACTTAAAGATTTTGACTCCTCTACCCGGACAATATTTTAAGTTAAATGGTCCTGCTAAATCAATCCCTACACGAGAAAAAGCTCTACTTTGAGTAACTCTTGAAGTGGGTAAATCTGCCATTAGCTGAGTTGCAGTTTGCGCTCTAACTCTACGGCAGATAACACATTGGTTTATACACTTTCTTATAATATCTCTAGCATTCACAATCCAAAATCTATGTCGTATGACAGAAGTGAGTAGCTGCGTACCTGCGTGAAGATACGTGTCATGATAATGCTTAATAATTAAACGCGTAATATTGTGATTCTTAGGTAAAATCATAGGATGTTTCTGATTATTTGAAACTGTAGAGTTTCTGAGCCTTCCGCCTACACGCATTACTCCCGCGGAATCCAAGAAAGGACTTAAAGACAGTAATTTACTTGATGTCTTCAAGGGTTTACCAGAGTCTAAACAGAATAATTCTTCTGGAAATTCGGCTCTTTGCACAATCCTAACAATCATAGAAGTAACTTCACAGAATTCTTCAATAGATAAATAACCCTTTATACGCTCTGTTGGTAACTTACTACAATTATTTCTAAATCTTAAACACCACGCTAACACTCGACATAACTTTAACCCTGATGAAAATCTTGAAAACACACTAGGCTCTTCAAATTTGGAAACATTTGAACTGAAACGTTTTTTCAATTCCTTCAACATAACTTCACCCTCTAATTCTACACTTGAATTGTGCTGTACATGAATTAGGGATTCGTTTAACCACTGCGGTCCCTTCATCCATAACTCACATTGTAGGAATTCTGATGGAATAAAACCTCTGGTCCCACAGTCTGCAGGATTTTCTTTCCCAGCAACATAATTCCATTGAATACCTGGAATAGCTTCCTGGATTTTTGCAACTCGATTTGTGTTAGCATAAATTTAGGTATTTTGCATAATGAAACTCGAAAGGCATACGAAACGAACGTGCGCCAAGGTATATATTGGCGAGAGAAAGTAAAGCTCGTGTGCAATGCAGAATATTTGATTTTCACCCTAGCTACTTGTACCTGGCCAAAGGTCTAATCCAGTAGTACTTTCTTCTCTTTCAGGTACTATGGCAAAGTATATTCCTGTTTATTTTTCTTATTGCCTAATATAGGTAAGCCTGGTGATTTAGGACTGATGATGATTCTCTGTAAGTTATTCTTTTCAATACTTCAGTGTTTTAATGTCCGTGAACATTATTACTTTTTGTTATGCTTAAGTTAAGCCAAATTATCCTATTAAATAAAGATTTCGTAGTTAATCTTTTTGACTTATGATTCTTTAATTCTGTGCTTAAGGAAACGTACTCATTACGCCTTCAGTGCTAATGCACAACAAACAATTTGCCACAAAAGGTAGCCAACGGCAAGGTTCGGACGAGACCCATGCCAATGTAACCCGCGAGTCGTTCCATGCGTAAATATTGTTAATAGGCAGTTCTATGCATAATAATACTGCATGTAAGAGGTTGGTTAAAAGTAACGCAGCACACAACTCTAGTCTCGGAAGAGACTGAGTTTTTAAGGGCGCTACTCTGGTTTTCGATGTCAGAAGGTTGACTTTGACTGACGAATCAAGGTTGATTGTTCGGAGATAGATGACTGCACAATAAGCCTTTTCTGAAGCGTCGCAGAAAGCATGGATATCTATAACTACTGCCTTCGGACTCAAGACATACCTCGGAAATTGTAAGCTTGAAAGTAAGGGCAATTCTAGATAGAAACGCTTCCATTTTCTACTTATTCTCTTATCAACGAGTTCATCCCAACCCAGCTGTAAGTTCCATAACTCTTGTAATAATATTTTCGCGTATATTATTGTTGGCGTTAACCATCCTATTGGATCAAAGATTTTGGCTACTTCTGATAAAATAGTCCTCTTAGTAAACTCTTTATCACTTATGCATACCGAAAAATGAAACGTATCACTAGAGTTGTTCCAATTAATTCCCAATACTTTTACTTTCTTGTCACTGGTTATTTCAAGAGAAATACTGGATTCTCGTAAGCACTCGGGAATATTCTCTAAAATAGCTGAGCTGTTTGAAATCCACTTCCTTAAGCGAAATCCACCCCTTTTCATCATTTCATTCAACTGCTGAACTAGAACATTCGCTTTGTGCCCCTGAAAGCAAATCATCAACATAAAAATCACGAAGGGCAATTTTTGATGCTAAAGGAAATCTCACTTGTTCATCTAATGCAAGTTGTTTCATTACTCTAGTAGACAAATATGGCGCACAGGCAGTCCCATATGTAACTGTCACTAATCTAAATGCACTCAAGGGCTCACTAGGACTATCCCTCCAAAGCATTCGTTGCCAATTTGTATCTTCTGGGTGAACACGAATTTGTCTGAACATCTTCTCTACATCGGCACATACTGCAATTTTGCGAGTTCTAAACCCTAGAATTGGAAACAGCTCTTGCTGAACTCTTGGCCCAACCATCAAAATATCATTCAATGAAAGACCCGATGTCGTTTTAGCTGAAGCATCGAAAACAACTCAGTTTAGTCGTAGTACTTGATTCTTTTAATACGGCATGATGAGGCATGTAATACGTAGAGTCAATAAGAATCTCTCCCTCAGGCACTCCCTCCATATGTCTCAGCTCAAGGTATTCCCTCATGAAATCCTTATACTGTTTATATATCTGAGGCCTTTTTAGAAGTGAATTTTCTAAAGATTGGAATCTACGCATAGCTAATTGTCTGGAATCGCCAAGCTGAGAAGGCGGAGAGTGAAACGGTAATTTCACAGTATATACCCCACTTTCCTCTCTCGTATATGTAGATTTGAAATAATCTTCACATGCTCTCTCCGATTTAGTAAGCATGTCAAACGTAGGTACAGTATCCAGTTTCCAAAAGTCAGACAGCATCTGATCAGTTTCCACTTGTATATTATTAACATAGATAGTAGGATTAATTTCTGTTGAATTATTCACACTACCTGAAATAATCCATCCTAGTTCAGTACGAGAAGCTACCGGTTTACCTTCTTCGCATTTAATTATTTCTCTCTTTAAAAGAGGTAAGGCAATATCTACGCCTAAAAGTATATCAACAGGCCCACTTTTGTAAAATGCTGGATCTGCTAACATTAAATCATTATATTCCTCAACGTACTTCTTATCCAATGTAAAATGCGGCAAAGTTCCAATAATTCTATTGATGATAAATACTGGTGTTTTAAATGACACTTTCGCCGGAAAATGCGGAACGAAGTTTATTTCCGTAATTCCATTAGTTTTCCTTATCCAAAGACCCTAAACATGAAATAAAAACTTTGGCATTTCTTCTTGCTAACCCTAGCCTTTGTACACAATCTTCTGAAATCAGGCTTGCTTGACTGCCAGGGTCAAGGAGGGCTCTACACAATTGGTATTCACCCGATGAATCTAACACTTTAAACACAGCCGTACATAATGAAACTTCACTCTGAAAATTAAAGTCTGAAACACAAGATTTAATTACTGGACTAGAACTTGCGATATTCTCCCCTGACCCAGCCGATTGAGCGCGAGGTTCTGGCCCAAGGAAAAATGGCTTAGCCGTCACTGATAATTCATTCGAACTGTTCGTAACTCCTTTACGTGCCTTTGGTTCATTTTGAACTCTTTCGAAATGCAGTAGTGTGTGATGATTTTTAAAGCACTTTTTACATTTATGTGTACTTCTACACTCGAAAGCTTTATGATTTTAAACCAAACAATTAAAACAAACATTATTTCTCTTGACAAAATTAACGCGTTCCTGAACATTCAAATTTAAAAACTTATTACATTTAAAAACTGAATGACCGGCTTTACAATACGTACACTGCGCGCGAATCTCTGAAGCCAATGAAATTTGTCTTTTGTAACTTGTTTTTTAACACCTTGCGTTTTACCTGCTTGCAAGGTTCTGGCATGAGATTTCAAGAACTCTAGCAGATTATTAAGTGTTGGTATTTCCTGACTCTTTAATGCTTTTTCCCCACCATCCTCTCGTCGAAGAATCCAATTTAAACTGTACTATTAACATTAAAATAGTATCCGCGAATTGTTCCACTTTGAAGCCTAGATTTTCAAACGAACATACACACTCTCTTACAGTGTCTACTAACGCTAATATCTGACTAGGAATTTCAGATTGTAAATGTGATAAATACAAGATTTTCTTTAATAACGATGAAAGTAATTCTCTCTTATGTGAAAATCTTTGACACAATAAATGCCACGCTATTTCGAAATTCCTGTCACAAATAGTTAAAGCTTGAACAATCCGCAAAGCATCTCCTTTTAAAGAACCTTTTAAATATTGTAGCTTTTGTGCACCTGATAAACGGTCATTATCCACTATCGCCGTTTTAAATAAATCAGAAAATGATAACCATTCTTCAGTACTGCCACTAAATGCAGGAAGAGTTAGCTTAGGTAAGCGTATACTCGCTATTTCACAAGATTTAGTTTCCACACTAATGTCTTTGACATTCTTAACTCTGGTTAGCATTAAAATTAACTCATCAACAGTATCTTGTATGACCTGTTGTTCTTCTATAAATACATCAATATCTTTTTCTTAACACACTACAAATATGTTACTAAAAATATCCGAAAGTTCGGTCATTAAATTATTTAATCTAGATTTAAAAAGTTCTAACTGATCAACATCAGCAGAATCGTAAGTCACTGTAATTTTCTCTTTCAGTTTACTTAACTTAGCTTTAGCTACACGCTTTTTAGTCTTAAGCGTTGTAAATTCCATTATCTAATAAGAAAGATAGAAAAACACACTGACTCACCAAATTTACTGCGACTCCGTAGCTGACGGACCAAAAACCTGTACGATCCGTTGTTAAAAATAGTGGACTGTAAATTTACTTGATATTATTTCAGTATAGAACCCAAAAAACCTCAGAATCATAATGTCGACCGAAACTTCTTTATTGGCTTTCAAACAGTAGGTTGGTTGAGGAACGGCAAAGACCACACTGCAAACTCCGACTTTGGTAGCGGCTTACCAACACAAACTCAGAAGAACCTCTGCTTAGTTGAAACTCCAGTAATTCACAGCAACCTCAAAGCTCTAAACGCGAGCTTTAAAAACCTAACAAATTTGCGTCTGCGCCGCTTCTCGGTACAAAGAAAGAAATACAATTTGCATAACATCGAACAGAATGTAAATCTAATTGCTTTATTAAGAATTTTGATTTAATTTTGTCATCAAACTGCTAAATTGTTTAAACATATTGATTTGAGAAACTTTCTGATGCTTCAGAAAACTGTAGTATCACTTGGAGATTACAATGGTACCAAATTTTTCCATCATGCTAAATTGTAATTTCCTACTTTCATGCTTCTTTTATACGTCTTTATTTGATCCTTTCTTCAAAAATTTTTACGATGTTTATACTACAAACTATGAATTTTGAAAAGACAATATTTATCAGCAGAGTAAACAGTTTTGTTTGTTAAAAATCTATTCAGCATTTTCGTTAAGTAGAATTTTTGTCTATAAAGATCATAATAATAATTAAATTTTATACTTAAAAAATTCTCATACTGAGTATTGGAATACTGAATTCAATACTTAAATGACTTTCACAAAATTTCTGTATTATTTTCAGAAATTTTGTAATTAAAAGTACATGCTTATTTCAAATATTTAAGGAAATTAAATTTGTAATCACTTTTTACAAATACTATGAGTATGAGCAGAAATTTTAAAAATAATAAGTTTAGATTTTTAAATATTGTACGGTAGAACTGAAAAGCCTTTTAATGAGAAAGACGCAAAAAGGTATACTATGATAAGAATATGTAATTCAAATTAGGTATTCTAAGTTCTTTGCCCTGGTTCAGTTCGCTGCCCTTAGCGCGGGGAGGCGGGTGAAGCCTCTTAAGTTCCACTATAGAGGAAACACGTAGACTGTTTTCGTTTTCAATTTGCTCAATTTTCGATAGCAACAACCGAACAGACACGCGAAAATCTAATTAGCAATGGGAAAGATTGACACTGTATCTTCACTTTAACAAAGTAACGTATTTGCATATCAGTTAAGTCCTACGTAAAGTTTCCGGATATTTTAGCTTTTAACACAAGCTATCATAAAGAAATAAGAAAAAAAAGCAAGCATATAAAAAACAATAACTTGGATATAAAAAGGGTTGCTATAATCATTATACTCGTATCTGCGTTTAGCACCGCATGAAGTGACAGCAAAGGATACAAATACTGTAAACTATAGAGAAATATCTTGGAATATGTGAGTGGAAAAACTGTAGATTTAAATTTTGTCTCTTAGGACTTGTAAAATGTATAAATAAGATTACATATACATATATAATAGTATATAAAGTATTTTATTCGCGTATTTCCTCGCATCCCCCCGAGCTTTTTAGCGCTAAATTCTGAATTTTTTTTAAATATTTGCATAATTTTCCTCTTTTTCTACCCTGCATAGTTTTCCCTCTGGGATTAGTTTATTGATAAGCTACCCCGCTTGATTATTTGATTTTTATTCAGTGTATTCAATTTGTATTATTATTTTACCATTTTATTTTCCATTGCATTTATTATTGGAAACGTATTTTATGCTTATTCTTCAGTAAACTACCAAGACATAACAGATATTCTTACTCTTACTTTCCAAGCATGTGGTGTCACCTTACTTCTGCTTTTTATGTTCCAGCTCAATTTAGCCTTGCCTAATGCTAATGTGTTCGATCTTTCGAAATTCAGGTTTTTTTGTTCGCCCCCATTCTCCTTTGCTCCTTCGATGTTCCTCTTGGAACTACGGTCAGGATTTCTTCATGTGAGGTTGAAAATTAAGGAAAATAATAAATTAGTATAAAAATAGTAGGAAAAGGAGGTAATAAGCGAGGAAATGCAGTATATAATTCTAAAAGTTAAAAAAAATTAAATTAAGTTCAACAAAAGTAGTAAGCGTGAAAAAGAATACTGTAAGAGAATAAATCAAGGAAAAAACGAAATATTGCCTTTCCCATAGCATCACTTCGGGGATGCCGCAGTGAATAATTAATCAAATTCAAAATAATTTAAATAAACTAATTAAGAAGAGAAAGGAATTAAATTGAATGTAGTTCAGTTTCTACACAGTCATAAAAGACAGTGAGATTCTGTTGAAACCAGTAACATAAAGCAAGGTTTGGGTTCGATCCGAGACAAACGGGCTGGCTGCATGGTTGGTTTTCGTAGTTTTTTATATATGTGACGTAAATACGAGCCAGTTATCTTCAGAATGTCCTCCACGAAGGCAACTCTCTTCTTAGGCAGATAGCCATCGTGGTTTTGCCATATTCCTAACCAACTGCATAAATTTAAGAAGCACGGATAAATCTAACCTGTAGCAAACCAAAAAGGTAGAAATTTAGTTTTAAAAAAACGGAATAAAATAATTAATTCTTGCTCAAATCAGCAGGATCCTTAATTTTCTCTCAATTATCAGCTAACTAACCCTCTTCCTATGTCACCAACTTATCAAGAGGATTTCGGTTGGACAATATTTTATGTGCCCCATTACTACAAAGCTATTGGACATTTGCAAATAGCTTTCTCGTGGATTAAAATTGCGGCCGAAAGATATCGATCAGTGCGGCAATTATGTTATCAATGGAAAGCAAAATTAATATTTCTAATTAGCTTTTATCGTTTACATCCATTAACACTTATTGTAATTATCTTTTTCTCATTAACAGAATCATTAGAATGCTGCATTGTCGCTAAGCTAATGTAGAAATTTAATGGACAGAACTTGATACCTTTCAAACTTGATACTTGATAGCTTCCAAATGCATTAAGCTTCATCAATACTTTTACACTTGTCATACACTTGCCAATTACATAAACGTAGTCTGAAATTTTCTAAAAAGTGTCCAGTTTTCTTGCGAATACTGATAGACGAGCTCAGTTCTACTTTCATTTAGTAATATTTCCTCATCAAAAAAAAAAAAACAAAAATGCATAGTAAGTAACTTACTTTTATTCGTTTACTTACGGTTATTTCAAGTAAAATTACGACGGTCATAAATTTTAAACTTGAGATTATCAAGTGTGTTTGATGGGCGAACAATCCGGTCACGCCAAATGCAGACAAAAAAATAATCGAATTATTCTCCAATATTCAACCACCTCCAGTGATATGAGAATTTATGCCGAGAAATATATTCCACAAGAGCGCGTAATGAATCCAAGTGTCGGCCAGGATGGCAATTTCAGATCTTCCTAACCTGCTATCCATCAAGATTATGACGAGATAAGATCTCTGGCGGTCATTTTGTTCTTGAAAATGTCTTCATCCACTTCCCGCTTGGGGTTGGAAGACATCTCATTGCCACTAATGAAACACCTCACAGCAGGGGAATACACCGCGAAAAGATATATGTAAGGCATTAAGAGTAAAAAATGCGGCAAATAATCAAAATGATTTGTTGCGTAAATTAAAAAAAAAACGCTTAAGGTGAAAAAGGTGTTGAATGTAGACAGTGAAAAAGCAAATTTTTACCTTCTGTCTTTGACTTCTGTCTAGAGGATTTATGGACTTCTTCTTTGGCGGTTAAAGCATGAAGAATATGGTGCAGTGCTGTCTTATACAATTTATATAATCTTTCCGTAGGAAATTTCACATCATTTACTCGGAACTAACGAAATGCAAAAAGGAGACGTGAGCAACACTGAAGAGTTAGAACACTGAGTCTCCATCTCTTAATTCATACTGTGATAATGATCTAACTGACAATGGTGTTTTTCCTATTTGCTAGAGCTTAGTGTTTATATTTAGTGCAATATCCTTTCGATACAATTGCTTACATTTCTGTGCTATCGGTATCTCCTAACATGGCATTGTAATAAATAAATTTGATATTACTGTTCAATGATTTTATTTAATAAATAAAAAATGTGTCTAGATGAATACACTTATTTAAGCGATCTATTTTAAATCGCATGAGTCAGATGCATTATAAATTATAAAAGTTAGAGATATAAGAATATTCTATAGCAAGTACGTACTATATAATATAAAAACATTTTTCATTAATTATAATTTTTTACAGATGCGTACAGAAATTATTATATGGATGTACTATAAATTCTATGTATGCTTAGATTTAAATCGTTTAGCTATATAATCTTAAGAAAAAGTTAAAATAAGTTTCTAAAACGCGTTTTTTGTTACTTTTAAGTCTCTCAGTTAGCTACGCACCCACAGGTGACAGGTGACGGTGGACGGGGACACCTGATGTCTAACAAAGGTAAGCAGGCACATGTCCCACGCCCTCCACTATTTTGAGCCGGCAGCTCCAGAGTCCCAGGATAACAACAACAACAACAACATAATAATAATAATAATATAATTCTTAAATGCATTAAATGTGATGCATCAATAAAATACATTAATACATTGGATACACTATAAAGTTACATGAATACATTAGTTATGTACTTGACAGCTTGAGCTACGCACCCACAGAAATTAAATTTCAAAGGTGATTAAAAGATTCTTTTCCAAATGATAATTAAAATGTTTTATCGAATTATAATACCCTTAAAAGTGGCCATATGCGAGGCTTCTAGAAAGGTGTTTGCAAAGTTAGAAAGAATACAATACAGCCTGCATTATCTAAGCCATGGGCTCCGAATCGGCTCGGTATTGACCTCTGGGGACATTAAAAATTTTTAAGGGGGAGTGATGATCAAGAGGTTGTTAGGCGAATATGCACCGGTAATTGTTTGACATAACTAAGATAGCACTGATTACAAAAAATAATCATTTGTAAAATTGATAATAATAATAATAACAATTATTATTATTATTACTATTATTATTTTGATAGGAAGCAGATAGGCAGTATAATCGCTCGTAACCGGCACCCACTTAACACATTTGCGTCGCGTTTTTGCTGTTGAATAGAACAAGTTTTATCCAACAAAATATAGAATATAAATATTAAGTACCTATTTCCTCTCATGCTCTATGCGTAAACATTAAAGGCTTTGTTGACAATTTTCGGAAACAATTCACATTAAAAGATGGCATGTTTACTTTGTCTCTTGTTTAGACAGATATAAAGAATAGTACTTTATATCTCTCTTGGAGTACATTGTGAAGTACAGTCATGTTCGTAAACTGACGATCAACAAAGACTCTTTCGATATTAAAATATATTCGGCTCTCGTGCCTGACATTTTTGATTTTTTTACATGTTCGCAGAATGTTAGGGTTAATAAAGAAGAAATGTAGGCTTGAATGGATGTAGACTATTTTCTTCCCATCGCTACCTCTCAAAATAACGAAGAAATAATCAAATATGTAGTTAGAGAAAAGGTGTTGATGAGGAGGGGAAGGAGGAAGACGAAAACGATATGCACAGCATGAAAGTTACGTGGAGGAAAATTACAGATTTTCTTTAAATTTTCGAAAAATGTCCATTTTTGTCTGTAAATTATGTTATGAAGCTTCGCTATATATACACATATTTTTTAAAACTAAAGCGACAGACTTGTATGTAAGCAAGCAATCGGTTATATACTATCACGCTAAGCTGAGCTTTCTTGCGAAAATATATATGGAATTTTAAAATGGTATTTAATTTTGTTTCTCTGAAGTATAAAATCTCGTGTATGAGTTCAAATTTTAAATAATTAATAAGATTTTTCAATATTGTTTCTTAAAATATAGTAAACAGAATACAAAAAAAAAAAAAAAAAAAAAAAAAAAACACGGCCTACGAACTTCTCATTACAAATGGCTTCGCAATCGGTTTTAAAAATTGACTTGTTTGTATCGAAACTAAGTCCGTATGATAATTTCATGTGATTGTTCGTTACTGAGACTGATTGTGTTTCTTCAGAAGGTATATTGCTGTATACAAGCTGTCTGGAAAATTTAAAAGAAGATTTTATTAATGTTCGTTTTAGGACATTGTAGATTTGAATGTGTTAGCATGGAAGACGCTGAACTACGATATCATGATGCAACAAGAATGATTGCCGGAAGAAGGATATTCAAGCGCGATTCTTATGAAAACACATGGGTACGATATCTTTCGGAATTTAAGTCACCCGTTAGAAATATCCCAAAATAAGAGTAGTTCTCGAACCAACATTATTAACATTTGCCTCTTCTTGTCTAGTAGAAGCAGGTTCTAGAAGGTAATTTTAAAGTTTACTGCGGAAGGGCAAGAAACAGGTTGAATATTCAGGCTGCGTATGAACGAGGCAATTTAAGAATTAAGTTAAGGGCATTTATGATGAATATGAAAAAAGAATAGCATCTACAAATCAGACGCAGCCATCAGATTAATTAAAATCGAATGTCCTAAATTAGACTAGGTGATCCTGATTCTGAAATTTATAAAATTACAAACAATAACAATACAAAAAATAAATAAAAATCTAAAAGCTTTCAAATTCTATATTAATTAACATAAAAGAATTATATTAGTAATTTTATATTAGTAATATAAAAGATTTTTAACGTTTTCTGTGTTAAATTTATTTATTAAATATCATGTTCTTCGCACTTAAACCATAAAATTTAGTTCTAAAGCAATATCACAACATTTAAAAGAGCATAGCTTTGAAATTTCGGATACACAATTTCGCGCGCTGGAGATAAAAATGTTATTTTTTTCCGTACATTGTTACAATTGCTTGCTTTGAAATCGTTGAGTTTCTTAACGAAAAACTCATAAATGCTTTACAAAATATGAAATATATAGTAAAACAATTTACAAATTACGAACTTGGGCTTCCAAATGCCCATATTTGGGTAGCGAACGTACGTTATTTAAAATCTGATGGCTCTAGGTACCGTTGTTTTTTCCCAATGTGAGAAACATACATACATTTATCCAAATTCTTCATTATTTAATTTCTTTAAATATAATACAGGACTCTAATATTTGGCGGCAACAATTTAAAAAGTGATTCGCCATTTGTAGTGAATCAACGCAAAATACCAAAGCGAAATTAATAGCCCTTTGGGCTAAAAACAAATTAACGCCACTCATCAGCTAAGTTCTTCAATCTCTATTAGATCTTAGAGGAATAAATCATCTTCGCAAATATATTATTTCTAATTATGGTAGTTAAGTTATAGTTAGAGTCAAATGTAATGCAACATGCATTAATTACTGAAACTTTTTAAAGAATCAAGTGTACTCGATGCGGTTTACGGTATGGGAAAAGTCGAATATTGGTATTTTCGACTAGTATTTTATATTTATCTACCCATTTAAGGGAAAGATACGATTTAATGCTGAAATACAATATTTAAAATTTGAATATTTTTTTCTATTTAAATAAAGTAACAAAGAAAATATTTAAGAATCAATAGCTATTTTTTAAATGTGTAAATCAACTACTCAAACCAATTCTAGTATCTTTTATTCTCAAAATCATGGTTACATCATATTTACTTATCAAAGTTACAGAATTTTTTATCTCTGAGATTGAGCGCTAGGATTTCATGACGTTTATGCGAAATGGACTGAAAACGATTTTATTTGACTCAGTCGCTCAAAAGCATCAGGAACAATAAAATCGTTCAATATGTGAGCCATTAACAGCATTATAGATATCACAGCGATATTCAGTTTTGGTCCATGCTGTGGCGAGAATGCTTAGGGAAATGACTATAATAACAGTATGACGTTTTTCCTTGAGGTATTCAAGATTTTCAGCTCTTTAAATTTAAATCTCATTTTTCACAATGCCCCAGAGAAAGATGTTTATTGAGTTAATATCAGGGTCAGTTGGAAAGAGGGTCAGTTTGAACACCTAGCAAGCACCAGACCACGGTTAATATTAGGATACCTTGCGGGTTCATTTCTGCCACTCCACCATACTGGAATCATTCAGAAAGAATTTCGATTCAGCTGAGGGACGGATAGGGGATTCGTAAAATTTCCCGACGCGTCATTGGTCCAAGGTTCACCTTGTCACCTGATATCGATGTCTTAAAAAACAATTTAACCATTAATTATATATGCAGGATTTTTCCAGCAAAAATCAATAAAATCGTCAAAAGAAAATCATTTAATGATACTCAGGAAAAGAAAATCCAGAGATAAACTAATAGTAAACGTATCTTAACCCCGTTTTTGTTAGCTTGTGACAAATTCATGTTTGTTAACTCTAATTCTGCAATCCCTAGCATAAAAGCGGTGAATTTTAGTGTTCCGTCACCCCAACATATCAAAACATTTCATAGCAATGCCGGTGCTTTTCTGCAACTTTTCGCAAACTTCCCCGGCAGCTTGCAAAAGAGTGCATTTTTCATGATATAACTTGACCTTCATACAGATGCCAGACCATCGAGTTGCAAAAGGGTGCCGGTACTTTTATGAACACAGGCCGCGACCAGTTTCACCCGTCCTTGATTCAGCTCATCTCGTACATGATTATCAAAGTGTGGTAGTATTTATCTTGTTGAAAGAACAACCGCAACTCAGTATCTTTTATTTCCATTCGCTCACTTTTAAGAGAATAAAAAGTTATGTCGCATATGTACGCAATGAAGTTGATACTTATTTATTTATTTATACAAATGCCCAGAAGATTGGCTATGACGCCATTAGATCTCTACCCTTCTAATATTTTTTAACTTTACAGTTTAAAAACCCAAGTGCAGAGCACGAGTCAAGATGAGTAGCATCAAAAGTTTGATATTGTCCGCACAGCGCACATAAGGGAAAATCACAAACCCCAAGCCAGTACAAGTATGCGGGCAAACAATGATGACCTGTAGTAAGGCGAAAAGTGCCACAGCTGCACTTCTAGGAAAATCTGGGATCAATGTGCATACTCAGGCAGCAAGGCCCATAGCTTACAGGCATAATCACACAGTACTCTTTGCTTTATTCTCAAGGCATAACTTCGTTTTATCAGGAGTTTGATGGAATGAAATGAGAGGCTTTTTAAAGGTCTCTGGAGCATCCTTAAACATTTATGGCCAAAAGATGGCAGCCTCGTTCCCAGGAAACTCGCACTGAGCTGGTATCCACTGGAAAGGAACAGATATTAATGTTGAGAGCCCTCTGCACTCCAGTATAAGGGTATTTATTATCTGTGTGTTAACAAGAGATTGAAGAGCAGATAGGAAGTCTGACAAAATAACCGCTCTGCAAAATGACGAAGGTCGGATAGCCAGTTGCTTTAAAGCGATATAGATAGCCTCGATTTCTCCATCGTAATGAGTGGAATTGGCACCTGTTGGTGAATACCACGAGAAAAGATCACAACACACACCGGCTCCCGCTCCGTCTTTATCGTTAAACATTGGTCCGTATGCATAGACATGTAATCATGAGTCTCTAGGGTATTTGCTTTCAATGGTAGATAGAGCAATGACACGAACCCGTTGTTCGCTCATAAGATTCGTATTAACCTGAAGTTGATATTAGTTTTAGTAAAGGGAAAACAAGTACAGTTATCTAGTATTCATGAAGCTGTACCTAGCACTGAAGTTAGATGAATATCGAATGTGTTCATAAGGCACATGGTGATATCCAGAGCCCCGAATCTGGCAATTGTGACAATTTACGCAACCGTTAAAATGTAACGTGAATTCATCCAAGCACAGGATATTTTTTAAAAATTGCAATCGATTGTCAAATCTTTGTAGCATAATAATAGCTTAAGCAGATCTACAATCCATATCTTACGGTTCAAATGAATACAAAAATTGGATTTCAAAGAGATGTAAACTCATCCGTTTATTATTCTAAGCATAAAGATAAATCTCAAGAAATCGTTATGTATAACTGCATGAAATCCCACTTACTCATTCTCGCTTGGAAAGACAGTTAGTAAACTCTCAGGCAATATTTAAGATTTTATATCATCAAAAAATAACCTTGTAAGTTAATTAGAAATAACAAGAACTTCCTCGAAATATATTATCCAGTCATTCACCTCTAGCGTGACTATAAAGTAACAGTTACTTGCTACTGCAAAGAAGAATTAGATTCTCTTCTTTTTACAAGATTGTTGATGATAC
Organism: Stegodyphus dumicola; assembly: GCF_044657685.1. Taxonomy (NCBI): domain Eukaryota; kingdom Metazoa; phylum Arthropoda; class Arachnida; order Araneae; family Eresidae; genus Stegodyphus; species Stegodyphus dumicola. The sequence goes on from NC_140773.1 coordinate 196,306,159, forward strand.
GACAGATGATAAGAAATTTCCATTTACAGCTCTTTCAGACTAATATATATATATATATATATATATATATATATCTGTTGTTTGAACAGCACCTAAAAAACTGCTGTATCATAATTTAAAATCAACAGTCTACTTCTGATATGTATACCAGTAAAATCCCTTTTAATTGGCTTTCTAGCACTTTAAATAATGATAAATGAGGCAATTATGGTTACCTAGACGTAAAAGACTGATCTTCCGTTAAAGGATAACGAAAAAAGGATCTTTAACGTCTAACTGCACGTTTCATATTATCCGTATTATTGAAATTTGTTTCATTAACTGATTTATTAGATAATATCGTAAGAGGCTGAACAATTAGTTACATTAGAGAGTGTAAACAAGAAATGTATTTTTAATTTTTTAACCTCGATACAACTAGTGTTGTACCAATATTTCACCAGGTAATTTAAATACTTATTTTTTAATGTGAATATACGTTTATATTTGCATGCTTTTTGTTTTAAACTTTAGATTCATTAAACCGAAGCTATCGTTTAAAAGAGTTAAAAATTTCGCATTTGATATTCTCAAATATTTGTTTTAATTATATTTAATTATTAATAATTGCATTTAAATTATATTTATGCCGCCCAAATAGTATAGTGGTTAGCGTCGCTGATTGCAGTGCCGAAGGGTCCGGGTTCGTATCACAGAGAAGGCATGGATGTTTGTAAATGTATAGTGTCGGTGCGGAATGGGGGCACTCTAAATATGCAGCGCGCCGAAAGTCTTCTCGAGAAGTTGGTGGTAGGGAAAGAGGGGTGGGAGATCCTAGGACTCTTTCCCTCCCCGGAGATGCTCTCCATCAAAATTGGGGGCGGAACTGTGCTAACTGGAACTGTCACCTCTAAGGTGCTCAAGGCTGTTGCCAATGGCAGGCGTAAACTTGCGCATCTTGCCACGAAGATTTTCACGGGCTTGGGCTGACTAAGGTCAGATCAGTGAGCATTAGCAACAACAACAATAATTATATTTATTACTACAATTATATTTGTAAACACAACACTGCTTGTGAGAAAAGACACAATGGGGATATAAAGGATATAAAGCAGATCCATAAACTTGGGGTTGTTCTTCACAACAAAAAATACGTTTACTCATAAAATGTGAAAAAAAAAAAAAAAAAAAAAACACCAATGTAAAATTTTAAATTAGGCTTCCCTCCAAAAAAAAAAAAAAAAAAAAAAAACATATTTTGGCTTAGGTTTTGAATAAAACTCTATTTATTGGCTTAAAGGGCGATCAGACACAAGTCCCTCTTCTTTCGAAACAAAAATATTTTTGCAAAATTGGAGAAGAAATGACTATTTTTATACAGGAACAAATGAAATAAAGCGAGCACGAACATAGCTCCATCTATCAAAGAAAATATTAATAAAATGTGAAAAAATTATAATATAAGATTTATGAAAGAGCTAAGAAGGACCAGAATGAAATTAATATAAGCTAAAGAAGAAAACGTTTCGTGAATGTGAAAAATTTCAAGAAAATCCAGTTCACGAACTGAAGAATTTTTCTAGACAATTTTTGCAGAATGAGAGACAAGATGTGATTCAAGCATCCAAATATGATTACTTATCGAAAATTTATTTATTTATTCTTTTAAACATAAGATTCGTATTCCGTGACGATTAATTTTAATGCCCTCTTGGCTCTTGAAACTGAATATCCAAATTTGCTTCCTTTCCATAATATTCTAATTATTAGTAATAAATTTGATTTCAACATTTCTGTTTATTCCAGAAATCATTTTCTACCTGCTTGCCTTCTTATGGTAAGCAAAAAAAAAAAAAAAGTTATTTTTTTTTACTTTCTTGTATAGCGTGTTCTGAAAGTTTATTCTTCAGAATCTTTGCGCTCTCATGAACTTAATTATCTGAAATTGGTTGCTATTGAAAGAAGATTTTCTCCCACTGTCATTGATGAAAGACCGTAAATTTTTTTTTCCTGCCATTAACAAAGTCATTCCTGTAGTAGAAATAACCATATAACGTTATCGTTATTCTAATTCAACCTTCTGACAATTAAAAAATTGGTCGGATTCTCTTGAAGTCTTATGTCATTGTGTCATCGAACGGTAGCACGTTACTATCAACTAACGGCAACGTAGTTCAACAACGTTTCGTTGTTCGATTCTTAAAGGTCCCATTCCTGATTTTAGTTATTGAAGAATTTACAGCATATCTTTTCCTACATAGGCTAAACTACAAGATCATTGAAATTCCGCGGCAAGGAAAATGCCTTATGTTCGGAAAGTAAAAATAAATCTTCGACAGCTTGGAGGCTTGATCACAATTCGAACTTCAGTTCTACAGAAATTATCCATAAAGCTGTAGGATCATTTGATTTCTTGATGCAGGAGATGTGAAAAATGTGCAATGCTCTCGCCGGGACTCGAATATAGACCCCTCGAATACGCGAAGAGTGCGCTATTGTTACACCACGAGGGGATGCGGAAAAAAGGAGGAAATTAAGTTTCTTCACTTAATGAGTTGGATTTCCTTGTATCTTTTCCACATTCATAAAAATTTATCTCCTTTAACTAATAATCCCGATTCAACATATCCTAACGTTTCCAGAATTCTAATATCTTAGATTTTCCTGTTTTATTAAATTTTTCTGGGTAAATAGTGCTAGATTCATGCTCGCTTAGCTCCACCATTTGCGTTCTGCATAAAAACGGCTGTCGCTCCAAACGGCAAATATGTTTTTGCTCCTGAAGAAGAGGAATTATGTCTGATCGCCTTGGAAATTCATGGAATTTTTATCAAAACATACGTCAAAATACGTTTTCTGTTTTATCTAATTTTGAATAATCTTTTTATTTATTTATCTTTTTAAGTGGCCAGGCACTTCAACAAAGCATTTTTAGATTCCATGATTAATTCTGATGAAACAATTTCACGACATGACAGGTTGACTTCCAGTTAGGAGAGTATCCCTGAGAAATTTTTGTTGGCGATTTTGTATCCCTAACTGTGTTTAATGTGACGAACAATAATAATTAGAGTATAAAACTCTGTAAATTAAATGTGAAGGACAACAGTTTTGGATAATATGTTAAAAGCAATGTCTTAACACGAAATCCGATTATCTGAAAAAAAAAAAAAAAGACGAATATCATATTCACTTAGATACTTGCTACTTCATGATTCACAGATCCGAAAAATGTCTTTTGTTGCAACAAGCAGCAATAAATATTTGAAGAGATAGCATATGCATTTACAGGCGATTTTTCAATGGAAGCAAGAATCTGCGCTGTCTATGAATACTGCCGCATGGACCTCTTCATAACGACGCCTTCCTGCAAATACTGGTTCTTTTTACGTAAGTTATTCAGTGTTCGAAAAGATGGGAGTCTTCATAAAGGTGTTCTACAAAATGGGGCCGGCATCCTTATGAAATTCAATTTCTATCTGAACTAGAAAAAAACCTTCATAAAATTGCAAGCGCCTTTAAGTAGGAGCACGGCTATGAAAGCAGACTTTTATTTGCATTGCTTCTCAAAACTGAAACTTACTGCGTAGCAAGCTAAGACTCAATTTACATAACGATGCCTTAGCATACAGGTATTCTCCTCTTTATGAAGGTTGATTTCTACGAGCTAGAAATTCGTCCTCATAACAGTGTGGATGTAGAGACATTAGGTTATTTTTGAAGCAAGAAACATGAAAAATGAGCAATACCATTGCCGGGAATCGAACCTCGGACATCTCGAATACGCGACGAGCGTGCTGGCCATTACACCACAAAAGTATGCTATGAAGGCGGGAGAAATACCTTATATGGATACCTCTACGTAAGAGCTCTCTTCTACTGCCTTCTCTGAGAAGTGGAAGACTTCAGAAAGGAGTCGCACCTTTAAGATGATCCCTTACCACATAACCAGTATAATATATTTTCCCCAATACAGATACAATATATGGTAAGAATACATGTGTTCCGGTATAAACGAATAGCAACTTAAAACTTCACACTTTAGAGTTTCTTGATACTGGCACAGATAGCTTCAGATCCAGCTAAGGCTTCTGGCTACAAGAAAGGTATAAACAAAAATAATGAAGCATCCGAATCAGGTTTCTTTAATAACAGAACACACAAGAACATGTGAGAAGATATACAGGATACCTCCCAATGCTGCCGCTTCTTCGTAAACATGTAGATATAACTATATGACGGCACTTTTCAACCTTTTGCAGTATGAGATGGATATGATAATTTCCAACAACAAACAACAGAAAGTAGCTGCAAATTTTAAAATTCTGAAAAATAATCAAAATTTAATTCTTGATAGATGTTTATCTTATGTGCAAGGTCGGTTTCTAAAATATAACAGAAAACCGTTTTGTAAAATTTTGCTACGCACTTTAGAGATCCCTAAATACTGTCAATATGGGGATACTCCAGAAAGCAGGTGAGCTTTGTTCAGTCGCCATAAAACGGAATAAGTAAATAATTTAAAGTAATTTAAATTAGAAAAATGAGCCGGCGAATCCTTTCGAACAATGGGATCTGCTTTTCAAGAGCTATTTGCAGTGCTGTGTAATGTCGCGCTATCATACACAACGATAAACTCGAAAGTAATGGCACATCAAAACAGACTTACTTAAGGCAAAATTAGCTGCTACAGAAGTTAGTCGCTGGTTACAGTACTAAATTTCAGCAACTTCCATTTTTTGCAGCTATGTACATCAGTCCATCGTCATGTCTTCTTAGATAAGAATGATGTTAATGTGAACAGCATGCTAACAACGGAGAATACAATTCCCCTTTATGGAATTGTTCGGTCTCATTTGTTCGAGATAACTGAGATATAATCTTCCTATACGACAACATCCTTCGTTACCCAAGTAAAGTCTTTCTTTGGCTGTAAGGCAATGGACAGTCTTCGCCAGTGATCATCAGTGCTTCAAATAGCAGTACCCATCATTCTGAGACATGCATACATATGGATAAAATCTCACACGTCTGCAGCATTCTTCAAACTACAATCTTCCTCCAGTTTTCTAAGTTCATTCGTGTGAAATTATCAAAATGTTTCCTTCTGGCTGTTTCATTGTCTGCAGTTACAGAGTGAAATCAACAGAAATATTTGCAACGAATGTGTTTGCGGCTAGAAATACAGATTATCCTTGAATTTCTTCTTTCATATTTTACACGCTATAGCCTCATCTATGGCATCCCAATTCCAAAATGTGATTTTTGGAATATACAACGCTTCTGTTTAAGATCTGAAGCTATGCAAATTTCAGAAGCTCTGCCCTTTAATTCTGAATTTGCATCTTTAAAATTATTGTTGCTGTTTAAGATTTACACGCCGGTATAATAATATTAAGTTACTTTAGAATGCTATGAGACATACTATCATGATATTAAACAATTTTCCTAAATAAAATCTCATTATTATTCCTTGATTAAAAAAATTACAGCATCCACTATTCCGTTACGAAGCATATTAAGTTTTTATTTGCAAGCTTAGAAAATCTGACTTTGATTTTTAATTCTTCTTCTTGTAATTATTGTGATTAATGTTATACTTGTTTTAATAACATACAATTATTAAGCTGAAATTTATGTTTGTCCTGTTTGAGAGAATTTGCCATGAAGAGGCATTATGGCTGGCAAACAAATTTATATATTAATGACCTACTTAGATATTTCTCCGTAGAGATGTGGCTATTTTTATAATAGAAAATTCTGAGTTTTTCAAATATTATGTCGAAAACAGAAATAGAGGTCTGTTTCAATTGTCATGACTCATTTCGCTTTCTTACAGTAATATCAGAAGTCCACAAATTTTATCGTGGTTAGAAGCTCAGAATATCATCCGTTATTGGCGTGTCGTTGAGACCTTTTAGATGAGACTAATAGTTTGCTCTGTTACGTCTCAATTTTGAAGGACTTGTCGCCTCACCATGTATTTTAAGTTCTCTCATGCTGCAAAAACGCTAGACATTTACAAACACCTATGCCTTCTCCTGGATTCTTCTGGATTCGAATCCGGATCCAACGACATGGCAGCCAGCAACGCTAACTACTTTACCTGTCAAGATGTTGAAATAACATTCTAAAACGTACATATAAACTTGAAAATTTCGCTGCGCACTTCATTTATATTACGAAATACCAGCTGGGAAAGTCACCATGTGTAAAGCTATGTTTCCATTTGATAAAGATTTTCCTACAAATGTGAAAAATTAGGATACTATGTTATAGAGGAGATGGTCGTACTTGTTCAGCGTGAGTAATTATATTACAGATATACTACAAAACTATTGCAATATTGCAATATTTCTCTCATTTCGTTTATCAATTGACGCTTTAATAACATGCAGAAGTAGCGAATATGCTTCTCATATCAAACAGTAGATAAGTGAATAAATTAGGAACGGTATTAAACGCAGTCCTACTAAATTACAAATATTTTGGCTAGAATTATAAAGGAATACATCAGAGTAGATAAAAAAATTTAAACATTTAGCCTTATCTGAGAAGCAGGCAAATAGTCCAAATCTTTGAAATAGCGAAACTATCAAAAACCATGCAATTAAAATTCAGTGTAGTATGTCAGAAAAGGAAAGTATTTATTCAGACATAAGCTAAACTAAGCAAATGAATCAACAAAACCCCGTACAAAGTTATAAGGTATTTCTCCCGCCTTCGTGGTGTAGTGGTTCTGCACGCGGGGCCGGTATTCCAGAGGTCCGTGGTTCGATTCCTGGCGAAATCATTGCTAATTTTTCATCTTTCCTGCTTCCAAAAAATACCTAATGTCTTTACAAAGTACCTGAAAAAATCCTGCTAAAATTCAGGCTTAAATACTCGGTGGAGACTTCTTTATGTAGAACGAAATAGCACAAGTAACAAAACAAAATAAAGTGCCAATGAAATTGTGCTGCACAAGAAATATTATCAAAATAAAAGTGCTAAGCACTACTACATTAAATACAAGAATATAACACAGTCGCTAAAACTAAAACAGTAGCTTTTAATTAAAGATACTACTATTTCAGGATGTTTTTTTATCCTACAATAGCATGTTATGTTTGTAATAGAATGGAGTTATGTTTCAACAACAATAGTGTTACAAATGTTTTACATAGCTAGATGATTTTAGTGCAATTATATGTAAAATTTAGCGCATCGCGCAGCAGCACCACAGGTCTGGGATTCGATTCCCGGGCTGGGCAAGGTCGACTCAGCCTTTCATCCCTTGATTTCCATCACTTGGATCGATAAAATGAGTACCAAGTTCGTTTGGGGACTAAACACTGGGGGTCCTGCGACAAGCTGACCACTTGTTCAGGCTATATGCTTACGCAACCCGGGGCCCACGGTCAAGAAAGCAGTTTTCGGGCACTGCAGGCCTTGGCCCATTAGGGCTGTTACGCCACTGAGTTTAGTTATATGTAAAATTATTGTACTTTTCTGTGTACTGTAACATGAAAAATCTACTCACTAAAACCGTTGCCACTTGGCGATATCTTGCCAAATTACCGAGATACTCAATGTACTCAATTTACTCAATGTACAATGGATTTGCCCTGTATACTGTACTTTTCTCCTCGAGTGTTATTCTTATTTTTCTCCTTGAGTGTTCTTATTCTTATTTTTCTCCTTGAGTGTTCTTATTCTTATTTTTCTCCTTGAGTGTTCTTATTCTTATTTTTCTCCTTGAGTGTTCTTATTCTTATTTTTCTCCTTGAGTGTTCTTATTCTTATTTTTCTCCTTGAGTGTTCTTATTCTTATTTTTCTCCTTGAGTGTTCTTATTCTTATTTTTCTCCTTGAGTGTTCTTATTCTTATTTTTCTCCTTGAGTGTTCTTATTCTTATTTTTCTCCTTGAGTGTTCTTATTCTTATTTTTCTCCTTGAGTGTTCTTATTCTTATTTTTCTCCTTGAGTGTTCTTATTCTTATTTTTCTCCTTGAGTGTTCTTATTCTTATTTTTCTCCTTGAGTGTTCTTATTCTTATTTTTCTCCTTGAGTGTTCTTATTCTTACTTTTCTCCTTGAGTGTTCTTATTCTTACTTTTCTCCTCGAGTGTTCTTATTCTTACTTTTCTCCTCGAGTGTTATTCTTACTTTTCTCCTTGAGTGTTCTTATTCTTACTTTTCTCCTTGAGTGTTCTTATTCTTACTTTTCTCCTTGAGTGTTCTTATTCTTACTTTTCTCCTTGAGTGTTCTTATTCTTACTTTTCTCCTCAAGTGTTCTTATTCTTACTTTTCTCCTCGAGTGTTCCGTGTGCTTCTTTTGACAGATTTTAATTGAAGCCTGCTTGCCGTAGTCTTTTAAATATTTCTCCACAAAGCGCAGCTCCAACGGATAAAACTTCTTCTTCTCGCCGCTTTTCTGTGAAACCAAGTCTAGCCCTTGGTTTCACAGAAAAGCGGCGAGATGACAAGCCTTAGATTCGGAATACCATCCATTTGCGTTCCCCGCTATAGAAAATTAAGTCTTGTACACTTCACAGGAGGTCACATCATATGTGGATAGCTTTAAAGAGGAATGAGAAGCATGGGTAAAAATTTAAAATCATCTGAATTGCTTTCTGCTGTCGCTACGACTTTCTTTAAAGTATCAACTTCTCTGGAAACCACAGAAACGCGGTCATCAGTTTGTTTTTCTATTTGCTCTTTGATGGAAGAAACTCTTTCTTAATTTTCTCAACCCTATTTTCAACCTTGCCTATTCTGCCTTCTAATTTGTTTTCTATTAAGCAGGTAATTTCTGTTTTATTTCCTCTTGACAGGCTTTCATCTTTTCTTGACCAGCTGTCATCTCTGCTTTGAACGCAGCAAAAGCTGCCACCGGCTGTCCTAATAGCTCTTCCATCGCTCTTGTCACTGGCATTCAATCCTACATCTCACACCAAAACTTTTGCTTGCGTACAGTTCTTAATAGATTGAATTACAGATCCCACGATAGGTTAATAAAATTTATTTTATCGGAAGAAACACTTCAAAGTTTTGGAATATTCCACAACAATACTGATATAGTTCTTCACAGTATTACAGAGCACAATCAGTGTGAGATTTCAAGCTACTAAGACCGTTAAACACAATGCAATGCAAAGCGCAGTTAAAGAGAGATGGTAAACCGAAGATAGTACTCGGAACTCACGCTTAGCTAGCAGCTAACAACAACAATTGAGAGCAGATGCTTTTTCCGGCTTTATATAGTTCTCCTCCAACCGCCGAGATATTTCTAGTACGTTCTGTTTCTCGAAATTGCATGTTGGCAATACGAGGGCTAACATACACATACGTTTACAGCTAATATAATGATCAATTGCATTTATTCAATTACAGTATAGGTAATGCAGGGTCCGATATGTCTCCAAATTTCATGACTTTTGGTTATTTCTCGCAAATTTGGCGAGAAAAATTAGTAATGAAATCAATCAATCAAAATTAGATTCAAATCAAATTAAATCAAAGCCTCCGTATTCCTAACTTTTCTCGCGTAGCTTTTGCCTCTAGATTTTTTATGTCGTATTAAACAGAAAAATACAGCAATTTCACATATATTTGCACTAAACTCATATATCTACGTACAAAATTCGTAACAATAGCATGGAGTTATATTTCAACAACACAGATTAATCTAATTAATTACTGTCAGTTAATAAACATGAAAATATCAAAGATGATTTTCAATAAAAACTTTAACTATTGGGTTGGCAAAGAAAGTAATTTCGGTTTGCACAAACAGATAGCGTTATGGTTATTATTATTCTTTCGAATATCTTATATATTTTTTTCTTTTGTGATTTGGCAGTTGACACTTTTAGGTTGTTATGGAAATAAATTCCTTGTATTTTTGCTTTTAAATTTTAGTTTACGGTCAGTTTAAAGATAGGGTGCAGAAATAAACATCTGCTTAACAGAACGCATGTGTCAGATTTAGCTTAAAAATTTTTATCCTGGACATTTTTCGTTTGAAGATGACCACGAGAGATTGGGAAAAGGTTAAATATATCACACAAACAACTCAAAATTACATAAGATGTCTTGGATGCGTTAAGAAGCTCGATATTTGAGTTTCGCGTGAACTGAAAGAAATTCAAAATAATAAGTTCATATATATATTCAAGCATAGATATTGTTTGGCAAGCATTAGTGTGAACATTTTCTGATTGATTTCAAAGATACCGAAATTTAAATTTCTCTAGAAATTTACAGTACATAATATTTTGCATTCATTTTATTCCATTCCATCGACGAAGAATAGTTAACAATTGCGATTAGGAATAGGTAACGAATCAAATATGAAATGAGCGAAATCAACATTTTGTCAAATGATTCACCTAAACAGAAGTTTCAAGAAGTTTCACAGAATATTTTAACTTCACTTACTCATTAAAACAATTATATTAATCTAAGAGTGTAAAGAAAAGAAACAAAAATATATAAAATTAGCTTTCAGGGGCGTAGAAGAGCGCGCAATGCATGAGAAGCGCTATCTTACTTTGAAACAAATATAAAGAACTTTCTTTTAAGTACACCAAAAGGTATGGTAAAAAAATTGATAGATGTTTACAAATAGGGCTTCCTTATGCATTTAAATGTTCTACCTGAATATATGAGTTACAAAGATCTATTTTAAGTAACTTAATGAGAACTTGTTATGTTTATTGCTATGTCACTCATTAAATAAATTTAATATATCTAATAATTTAAGTTACTGAGCGGACAGTTTATTAAGATGAAAATACTGCTTCCGAACCATAAAGGCTGTGAAATTTCATAACATTTTGCTTAACCACATGCTTTCACGAAATTTAGAATGAATAATGAAATTAATTCTTTCGTTCGAATAATCTCATTATATTTTAACAAAGAAGCTTCTTCCAGTTGAAAACGTTTTCTTATGTGAGTGGCAGATGAGCAATTTAAGAACTAAACGTTAGATTACAGGTCTGACAGAATTCCCTGCAAGTAAGATGTTACATAAGAACTTATTATAGATGATCCATCATGATATTGTTCATACTATAAAAACGGAACCAACAGTCAACTTATGTCTCTCTGAAAGGAGAAGCTTTTTGTGCCGATGAAAATGCAAATAAACTACCTTTCTCACTAGGAAGTTGATATCATCAATCAAAATATCTGCCGATGGTTTTAATAGGGTCAAGCAGGAGGTCAGAATTAATGCTCGGTTAAGATTCCAGACAGATAACTTCTTTAAGGCTTCAATGACCTTTTATTTTATAAAGAAGTAACTAAATTATCCTTAGCATCAGTCAAATGTTTGTTAATTGATAAAAAAGGTTTTAAAGATTTACTGTGATGCACTGAAATTAATATAACTTTTTTAATGAGTATATATATAAAATATACACCGGAAACGTTTCCGTTTACAGAGCCGCATCGCCTGATGAAGTATTTCCATTCCGTCTTCAGGAAACACAATCTCAGAGAAATTTTGACAGTTATGAGATTTTGGCGAAATTGTGACAGGGAAAAACAAACCACACACAACATCGCATAATTTTGAGTGAAAAGTTATCTTTAAATTAGATCTCGGAAATAATTATAGTATAATCCGTTTAACAATGAATTATTTAAATTCAGTTTAGAAATAAAAATGAATGGGTTTAATTTTGATAATAATTAGAAAAAATGATAATATAGTGTTATGTAATTACAAACTATAATTTTGAATTCAACATAAAACTAAATTAAAACATCGATTTTTATCATGCAACCAAATTTGGAATTTATTTTATTAACGATTTCATACTTTGTAAAACTTTAACGAATTTTTGATTAACAAACTCAAGGATTTCAAAGCTAGCAATGGCAAGACTCTACGAGGGAAAAAACCTTTTTTTTTTATCTCCAGCGCGCGGAACTGTGTATCGGAAATTCTAAAGATAGGCTCAATTTAAAATTATTTTGCGAGATTGCTATTGAACTGAATTTTATGGTTTAAGTGCAATGAACGTGATATTGAATAAATAAAGGTAACATACAAAACATTAAAAAAATGTCCCTTTGGACGTAATTTAACCTTTCAGATTAAATTACGTCCAAAGGGTTTCTTTTAATCTGAAACCTTTTAGATTTTTTATTAGTAATTTAGAACCGCTGACGAATACTGTGACATTCTTTAGTTAACAAAATGGTAAACAAAAAGAAACAAAGAGAAAAATGGCAATTATTTCAATGAAAAAAAAATACTACATCGTCATATTATGTATTTTAAGAATGTTTTATGTAATTGTATTTAAGCATCCCACAGCCATCAGTAAGTTGTTACGCTGATTACGTTTCTTAAGAAAGTAAGGGACATATGATATCTAATAGCTCACTGCATTTAGATGAAATACTCTCTGGCTCTAAGGAAAATTTCCCCAACAAGTACCAAGTTAGAGACACCTTCGATTTCTCCTTGGGTGTTTGGTTTCTGTGACAAAAAACAGGCATAATGTTTTTCTCCAGTATCATCTATCTGAATCCAAAGTTCTTTTAAAGATTACTTTCCAGACAATGAACCGTAAAATTATCAGACTATGAGAGTTTGTATGTAGCGTTAGGATCTTCTTTTCAACCCAAGAATACTCACGAGGGGTAGTTGAGGCATGAGATCGATAAAATGTGACAGTGGAGAATTTTTTGTTTTGAAACGATTGTAAAGTTAGAATGCTTGGCGGCATTTATTGACTTCAGGCATTCACGAAATATAGACGTATAGCACAAGACATATACCTAATTTCAAAAAAGTAAAATTTTTAACTGTAGAATGGGTGTTTTGGTACATTACTATCCACAATATCCAGGTTCCTGTTTGTATATCTTAAAAAGCAGAGCACTTTTCCAGTCGGAGTAATTGCTGAGGTAATAGGAAGTTAGCTAAAAAGGTTATCAGAATATTAAAGCCATTACAGGTAAGAAGGCATGAAACAATGATTACTGAAATTATGTCAGAACTTAATGGACGTCTTAACTCAACCAGTTCTACAAAAAATTATCAACTGGGAGCTTCACAGATTTAATATTCACAGTTTGGCATCTACAGCGATATGAATGATAAGAAGAGCCCTCGTTTCGGAGATGCCAGGATCACAAAACTTAGACAGTGTAAAATTAAAAATTCGAATTCTGATGAAATTAGTCTACTTTCATGATCTTTTTTATTTGACTGGATATTTATGTGTAGCGAACTCTTTCAGAGGTGCATGATCCGAACAGTCTCTTGTAATAAAACAAACGTAGAGGGAGGACTGGTGACGGTTTGGACCATAATAATAGGGAATTCTTTGAGAATAACTGATAAATTTTTACAGTTACAACACTGTCAAGGACTACTGAGTATTGAGTTCATCCAGTTATTCAAATTTTGTATTCCAAAGGACGTGTTATTATAGGATGATAATACATTTGTTCACACAGCAAAACTGTTTACATAGGGGTTTGAATACATGAAAATAAGCTTGAAAACTTTCTACATTCAACACCGTTTTGTGACCTTAACATCACAAACATTGTAAAGAATGTGTTAGCAGGTCTTCTTTCTGTATCGATACGAAGTGAAATAGTCTCTTAGCAAGAGTACTGGATAAAGATGTCTTTAACAGCTGAAAGAAATTTGGGATGAACATTTCAAAAGATACTCGCTGCAATATTGCCTTCGAAAGCGGATTTACACCTTAAATAGCAAAGTATTACTTTCCAGGTACAGGTATTTTCAGTTTCATTATCCACTCCTGTATGTAAACCATACTCGTAATTCCGGGCACAATACACAATAGATATCTTATATTATTCACATTGCTCAGAAAAAGAAAATATTAAGCTTGATACGACTGAGCGACTTAAGGCGTGTCCATTAAGCGAGATGAATCTGAGACAAAACGAAATGAGGATGGAGAAGATATCCAAATTAGCAGTATGATTTTGCGCACTTTCACCCCAATTTTGAGGGAGAGAACCCCTGGTGGGTGGGTCCGAGGGTCTACCCGTTTTTCTCCTACCACCAAACCACGCTAGAGGACTTTTGGCTAGCCATACATTTAGACAGCCTCTATGTCACAAAGGCACTATGCATTTAGAAACATCCATACTTTCTTTGGGATTCAAACCCGGGCCTTTCAGTACGGTAGTTAGAATCATTAATCACTATTCGTTTGGGCGGCGCTTCAGTGCAAGATTCCGTTACAGAAAGAGGAAACTTAACAGAGATGCTCTGATTTTGTAAGTCAGTTTTAGAGTTAATTCGACAATGGCATTGCTCATTTTTCCACTCCGATTGCTTCCAGTTAAACTCCAAAGACATCTGGTAAGAAAATAGAAAATTTCTTACGATTTCATAATCGAAATATCAGCAGAAAATGCACAAGAATTACTTGCTGCTTTTTTTAGCAAAAGTGTTGATAATCAGAACAACTCTGTTATCGTGCCATCGATTCTTGAAAGATAGAAGTCTTCTAAAGAAGCAGTGGCAGCAGTGGAGAGAGTTATTTAGAATAAAAACTAGACACTTCAAAAATAGTCCTATTGGTAGCACATTGGGGTACCTAAAGTAACATTCATAACTCTGTGTTCGTAATGTGAAACAATTTATCTTATCTCACACCTAAACTCGTAAGTCACAGAAAAGATTCCGAATGAAACAAAACATTTACGCATAATTTTGTCTTTTAACTTTGACAACCGTTCTGCAATATTAAGTAACTTTGTTATTTCTTTAGCTGTGATCATCCAAGTGTCACGTTTATTCAAGAATACTTACTACTTTCTTTTTTGAAGGCTTATCTTATTAAAGCTGGCATTTCAAATTATTTTTGTACGTATAAACTGCTTCTAGCATTTCATTACGTTTCTGTTTGCAGTAATATGACGTTGTGTCGCTCTAAAGAAAAGCAATCAAAACCCATGTGACTGCCGTATAACCTAACCTAACAAAACAAAACAAAACCTTACAGCAGGTGCATCACTGCGTCTTCTGAATTTTTGATTCTTTCCTTTCACATTGTTATCACGGGCAGTCAAATATTTGTTTCTTTCCATTAACACGCTTCCAAACTTTCATCGCGGTTGTCTTTCCCAAACGAGATACATCCAATTAAAATACCATCTTAAAAAAAGTAGTTCCATGAATAGAATCTATGAGGTTTCCTTGATTGCTTGAAACGAAGTATGAAAAGAATGAGATTCAAAGAGGTGCCTGCGTATGTAAACGGATGTTACTTGTATAGGTACAACAGATTTCGCGATATAACTAAGTTTATAATTTAATGAAAACAAAGATATCATTCAACAGGAAAATTGCAAATTCGTGTCTGTTCTTATTTCTCTCATTGTTTTGTGACAATTCGTAGAAATATTAAATGCTAGCCAGTTGAAGTGATAATAATTACCTGCCAAAGTTCTTGCAATTTCGAGAAAATAGATTATGTAATAATTGTGCAAGAAAGTATCAAAAAGAAACAGATCTAATTAGGATGACGTAATCAGAAGAAAACGTATCAAAATGGGTAACATTTGAACAATGATTGCTTTAAAAGATACTAGACACAGTTACATTCCTTGAAGAAATGGTATTTCTATAAAAATAAGTTAATTCGCATTAAATATGCTCATTCTTATAATTTCAGTTTTAGATGCATAAGTGTAATAATAACTTTTCTGTTGAATATAAATCAATATTTTAAAGGAAAAATGAAAGAAATTTATATTAAAAAATTCATATAAACTGATTAAGTTGAAAACTTTATTTTCAAATTGTGTTCCATAATTCACACACTAAAAAACTCTACTACTTAAAATAAGCAATTCACCTAAATTTCAGTAATTTATAAAGTATTTTCTCCCTCCTTTCTGCATACCTTCGTATTGTAATGGTTAGCACATTCGGCGCGTATTCAAGAGGTCCAGATTCGAGTCTCGGCGAGGACTTTACTCATTTTTCATGTATTCTGCTTAAAAATATTCCTAATGTCTCTATAGTGGCGCCCGAGCTAAAAAAGGTGGTGGATGAGGATTTTTCACCACCAGGATTTGGCAAGTGCATCCCCTAATCCCCTAGCCACCTTTTGAAAGGAATAAGGTACTTTCTCCCTTCTTTCTGCGGCCGAGCGGTAACGTCGGTGAACACTGGTAGTTCGGTCCGAGGTTCGAATCCCGCGAACGGGCTGGCTGCATGGGCGTTTTCGTGGTTTTCCCCATATGTAACGTGTATACGAGCCAGTTTCCCTTAGAAAGTCCTCCACGAAGGCATCCCTCCTTTAAGGCAGATAGCTCTCGAGTGCTTTGCCATAATCTAATAAAAAAAAAATTTTCTGTATGCCTTCGTGGTGTAATGGTTAGCACATTCGACGTCCCGGCTTCAAAAAATTCTTAATGCTCTGTAAATTAAAGTCAACTTCAAATGGAAGGGAAACACAGCAATAAAATATTTAAAATTAAGCAGAAAAACAGCCTTAGTTTGGGCGTATAGTTTGAATGAAACAAAATCAATTTTGAGAATAATCTGACTGTCTCCCCAGGAGTAAAGAAATTTTTACCTAATTTTAAAGTCAACTTGTTTAATACTGCATACTAAATATTTATAAAGAAATTAAATCAATTACTTTATTAAGACCACCTTCAGAAAATTTTTATTATAGTCATCAACAACTTAAATATTTGATATAAGTAACGATAAAAAGAATGAACTGAACGCTTTGGATATCTCTTATAAGTCTTACAAGGTGATCATTACAATAACTGTTAAGCACAACTTCGCAGCCTTTATAGCGTTTTCACCCCTTTTTCCAAGTTTATTTTGCTCAGCCTCTCTTTGAGTTTATGAGTACTTCGAGTCCACTCGAAGTGCTAAACAAACGTAACATAAATTTGCATTCGTATTCTGCAGGAATAACAGTTATCATGTAATTTAAGCTCATATGTTAACTCTAATTTTAACTAGAACAATTGTTTTTTAACTGTGTTGATTGCATTTGGCATTTTAGGTTTTATGTATTTTACAGTTTTTAATGAATATGTTTTGCCGCGAAGTGAGAACTTAATTCATCGAATGAGAAATACATCTCTAATGATATTCGAGGAAATACGTTTAAAAGTATTTACGTTTATATCACGAGGCGAGAAATGAATGCTGAATTCGAAATGCAGATCAAAGAATATTTTTGGTTCAAACTGACAAGGAATAAAATTGTCCGGAAAAGGTTGAATCTGGACACCGCTTCTCGGATCAGTGTTAAAAAAAAGTGAAAATACAAACAAGTGTTTCAAAAATTTCTGTTAAAAGCACGTATTGTATATATATATATATATATAATGAAGAAAAGAAGTATAAAATTGATTACAAAATATTTCTTCAAATGATTAACTTTTCTGTTTTGCTTTTAAATTGAGTTCATCTGTTAAAATAAATTATAGTGACTGTATTTGTTTCTGATACGCATTCCGAAAATCAAATAGATAATGGATCCCCAGTCTTTTTCTTGCGTCGACCCGTTTTAAAAGAATGATTTTTTAATTGGTTCCTTAATAGCTGTACATGATATATAAGCATAATCATAACGCAAATACAGCTGTAATCAAATACAGCATAATAATAATGCAAATACAGCTGTAATGAGATGCAGCATAAGCATAATGCAAATATTTGCACATATAGTAATTTAAAGATAACAATAAGATTGAGAATATAAAGAAACGTTTTGTAAAAGTGTTAATAGATTAATTGTTTAGCTTTATTTTTTTGCTTATTAGTTTTATTATTTTTTGTATTACTTTTAATTTTGCAAATATAAAATGAGCTTTCAGAAACAAAATTAGTTTCCAAACGCGCAAAAGTTCGATTTTAATCAATGTGATGGCTGCGCTTGATGTACTGATGGAATATTTGACATAAAATTTCTCTTAATTTTTAAATCACCTCGTTCAAAAGTTTCTTACGCTCTCGCTAAACTCGCTAGTCTACACGCCTGCTGTTACATTCACTCCTATAAGCCCCCCTTATTTGACTTTTTAGCTTTGTTATTAAGCATCATTTTACTAGCATTTACGCCATGTACAATTTAACAACAAAATTACAAAAACTTTAAAAAAAGCATAGTAGCATGCTTTTAGAGCCCGATGCAGCTTTAAGTCTCGGCATACACTTTTCTGTCTTTCCTCAGTTCATCATATCAATGTTCAATTTTCTTTCTAAGATGCCTTTAAAAAACTTTATCTTTTTATTATTAATGTTTTGCATGTTTACTTTATTAAATATCACGTTCTTGGCGCTTACGTGACATAAAATTCGATTCATCACAAGAATCACAAAATATATAAAAATAGAATATCTTTAGAATTTTCGATAGATAATCTCGCGCGTTGGAGATAAAAAAATGTTTTTTTTCCATATTCGATTTGAAATCGTCAAGTTTGTTTTGTAGAGTCATTAGGCTATTTTTGAAACGGGAAGAAGTGAAAAATGAGCAACGCCTTCGCCGGGACTCCACCTCGGACCTCTGGAATACGCGCCCAGCGTGCTGAACCCTACACTACAAAGGCATGCTAAGAAGGCGGGAGAAACACCTCATATCCTTCCCCTTTTAAAGGGCAACTGGGGTTTAGGGGACCCGGTCGACAAATCCTGGGTGTGCAGAGAATCATCATCCACCACCCTTTTAGTTTGGGTGCCACTGTAAAGTCATTAGGTTATTTTTGAAATAGATAGAATTGAAAAATGAGTAACGCCCTCGCCGGGAATCGAACCTCTGGAATACGCGCCCAGAGTGCTGACCACTACACTACGAAGGCATGCTCAGAAGGCTGGAGAAATACCTTATATGTTAATCAAACATTCGGTTAAAATTTTAAAAATACGAAATAGATAATAAAACAAATTCCGGACTTCCAGGCGCCCATGTTCCGTGGTACCGTTGTTTTTTCACACTGCGAGAAACAGGCATCGTCAAATATAAAACAGGACGATAATATTTGGTGTTAACAATATATTTGGTATACGATAATATTAGAGTCCCTTTCGGCTAAGTTTTGTGCATATTTTCCTTTATGATACTTTACATTATTTCTTTCTTGCTGCATAATGTAGATAGCTTTATATCAATAAACAATTAATTATCAATTTTTCTATATTAATAACATTTTGTAATCAATACAATTTTCATTATGCCGATCCATTGCCCTGCATGTTCGGTTGTCGACCCCTTGATCATCATTAACCCTCTTAAAGATTCATCGATCCTTAGGGGGTCAATACAGAGCCCCGATGAGAACTTCTGGATTAGATAATCAACTGCACATTGATGCTGATCATGAAAAATCGGAAGAGTTTATAGCGAGATTTATTAAAGTTTACCAATGTTGCAATCAGTATCGTCTAATAGGAAACATCTCTTTTTCGTTCCAAAAGGATCATGCGTAATTAAAATGAATGAACTCTTCGTTATACTAATAACCAAAAGAGTTAAATTAATTTCACAGCTTGGTATAAACCGGAAACAATCATTGTGGCTGATGGAAATGGAAGAAAAAATTGGATGAATTATTACTATCACTATTTTCATTTAATCATTATTCTTGATAAATTAAAAGGCCACGTAAGCTTATTTTAACGTGACTTGCGGTCAGGATTTCAATGAAGTTCGATACATGTAAGTAATTTCATCAGATTAATCACGAATGATTAATTTGGAAATTTAAGTTTGTATCTAACCCCTAAGATTAGATTAATTAATTACAACTTCTTCTATAAGTTACGCTTTTATTCTCTATTTAATTTAGAGAGAGGAAAGAAGCACACCAAAGTAAAACATAAAATTAGACAAAGAGACAATCTTATGTTTGGTGTATATTTAAATCAAGACTCTACCGATTTCGAGGGCAATTTTTCTCCTGATGATGAGGAACCTACATCTGCTGTCCCTGAAGTCGATGGAATCTTGATTAAAATATACACCAGTACACTTTGCCTAATTTCATACTCTATTTAATTTATTTAAAAATTATAATTGTTGATAAAAGTTTGATTCTAATTTATATATAGTTGTTATCTTCTGAATATACTTTTACATAAGAAATATCCTTTATTGAAACCAGGACTCGCCATTGATTGGAAGAGTAAGTAGTATTTTTCGCAGGTTACATCTGCTGTTCTGGGATTGATAAATACACCCCTGTATACAGGAGTTTATTAATAGTGAAGGTGAATAGTGAATAGGTTAAATAGTGAAGGATCAAAGCCAGCTATCTGATTTTAGGGATTTGATTTTTATATTTATACATTTCAAGGCAAATCGCTAATTGTTGCGGCAAGTAACTGACGACTTAGTTCATAAATTCATCTTTCAATATAACTGGAATTTGGCCGAATAAAGTTTTGTGAATTTTTATCTCTGTAAGTCTTACCATAGTAAGAGAGACAGCTCGTTGATATTTGTTGAAGTAATTCATACAGAAGTACTGTTAGGTAAAAAGCAGGTAACGTAATTTGAGTTACAATTCAAACAGCAGTTAACGTAATCTTAGTTACAATTCAAAGATCCTGAAACTTTTACTAAGACGAAGAGATAGGGTCATGGAATGAATACCTTATTTATGACAGCTCACGCAATCAGAACCTGAAGGTTCGGTTTAATAATACTAAATAACAAAACATGTAGCTGAGTTAGGAGGTTGCGACACTAGATAATTTTTATCGTGGCAAACCATGTATAAAATGTTTAATGAACAGACGTCGTTCTCTTAGTATAAAGCAACGACTTGCTCTTCATTGACCTCACAAGAAAAAAAAGCCCGCATGAATTTGTACAACGAAACACCAGTGCTGGAATCTAGAAAAATGAGCCTGTGTTTCCTTCAATGTTGTGTCAACATTTAGTTTGACTTCTGCTTTTAATCGTGTTTGCATATGAAGGGAGCCAGAACACGAAATATTGGTGCTCCCTCAGAGAATATGACCAGTGCATATGTGACGGTATAGGAAAGAGTAACTGTCAATGGGTGTTCTTCACTTCACAAAAATTTCAAGAGGCCACGCTAATCCGGCTTTTTTTCTAAATAGGATAACGTAATCTACATGAAGCAAATCTAGCTGATGCAATTTTTGAAATAATTTGTTATTGTGCATTCAAGACAATATTCCAATATGCATTTATGCTTTATAATGGTTTCTAGCTCCCGAAAATTCCATTCAAACTTTTTGTTTCAGATTACAAAAGTTATGATTAGGACGACAGAAGATTATCACTTGAAGTGCTTAAAAACTAACTTTTAAACGAAAAAACAGTCGCTTGATAGGATTATTGTTCAATTTCAGAACGAAAATTTTACAAGGAGTTTCATGCAATGGACAAGAAGAATCGATGGAAATATTAATATTGGATACTCTGAAAAACGCTAATGTTCACACCTGAATACAAAAGGGAATATTTGTAATGGACTGAAATCCAAGAAAACTGACCTGTAGAAGACTGGAAGCGATCTATTGTAGTCTGTTCTGATGAATTTCGTTTCTGTCTTTATAGTAATGATACCAGATGTAAGGTGTTCAAAAGCCGTATGAAATTTTCAAGGAAGACAATATGCTAGAATTGTACTAGAAGAACATGGGTCTATGAAAGGGATGGAGAAACGTTTTCAGTCGCGGGCCAAAAATCGAAAAAAATAATGTTTGGCGGGCCAAGATAAATTTTTCTAAAATTTTAAAAACAATATACAAATATTACAATTTAAATATTGTTACGGGCGTACGGGTTCGTAATAGATTGAATGCACGAGTGCGATAAAATATTATATTCTTTGAAGAGTCCTACAGTTTCATTGCAGACGAGACACACTGGTTTATCTTTTACAACTTTAAAAAATATTTCCAGGTCCATTCATCATTAAATGCAGTGCACTCTGAATCAACTTTACGTTTTATAGTAGTCATTTTGAGGTTGAAATATTTTACGAATAACCAAAATAATCACTAGCTACTCTATACTTTTAATAATTTCATCACTATTCACAATGATGATTTATGTCCGCAATCTATCCATACGCAATCAATAATATTAGAACTCGCCCCAAAAGAAAAAGCCGCTGGCTGGAGCTTAAAATGCGAAGTCTGCCACATGTGAAGTCTAATTCACCTATATCGGATTCTCATATGTCTGCTCCCCGAGAAAGAGATAACGCTTGTTGGCACAAATCTACATCTCTAACTAACAAAGAATTTCCGCTTTTAACATTTTACCGATTGAAAGCTGTTATGTGGTTGCTATTTCCGTCGATTTATGTTTTGTAGAACAAAACTAGAGAAAGTAAAAAGTGAAAAAAAGGGAAGAAAAAAAATAATATTTAAACAAAGGAGATGGATATATAATATATAAATATATATTTCTTTTAGTTTGCCTTGGAACGCGGGCCATCTTCAGCCCGCTGGCAGTTTGCCCATTTTTGCCCATAGTTTGCCATCTATGAGGTTCTAGGATTTAGATTTGGATAGGAAAAACTAGCGTCCAGCGGTAAGAGAAGTTATGAGAAAAATTACGCCTTGTTTACAGATGCTGCGAATTTCATAGTCACATGATTATTTATAAAACACTGATTTTTCCAAAAAAAAAAAAAAAAATTATTTTGTGGAAACGGACGTAGATTTCTATACCTAAAGCTTCAACTAGTCGTTTTTAATCCATATCGTGACGAAGCTACGACACCTCATGTCAAATAACTAATACTTCTTGCAAGGTCTTTACTGCTACAAAACGTGCTATTTCAGTGCAGAATATTACAGCACTTCTGTAGCATACTTAAGTGATGAGATTCGTTTATTTCCGATTTCCGTAGTTTAAATCCGTAGAAAATCTGCATGATTTGAAGACATAGTTAATGTATGTCTTGAAATATGAGAAAATCCATTATTTTTTTATACTTACTAATAATATATGGATGAGTTTAATGTTATTACTGTTATTTTTCACTAGCCAGTTATTTTATTTTATGGATCATTCCTGTCACTTCTCTTTTCTTGACACAACGTAAATGAGATGGAAACAGATGTTACTTTTGAAACAGATGGAAGGTTTCAGGAGTTTAATTTAGAACATGTTCTGCCTTTCGAGTCCTCGTTACTAGGTTTTCGCTGCTCATATAAGATTTCATTCTTCGGCTTCGCATTATAGTGCCGACATTCAAATATTTACGCCGGTTAGATTTGTGAGCCAACTTCACGTTAAACTGAATTGCGTAGTCTTTGACTATTTTGTTGGATTAATTTTAAATTTGAACTTACGGTTATTTAAAGTTACATCGCCAAAAGTGATTGGCTGAATTGTAAGCAAGAGTTGCGCATTTATATTTCATTCTAATAAAACTTCTTTGTACGAAGTAAAGGAATTAATGTAATGGCCAAAAATTTCGCGTATCAAATTTAAACGAAAATAACCGTTTTGATCGCTATCGAATCCTTTTGAAAGATTTCTCCTTTTCTTCTTTTTTTTTTTTTTTTTTTTTCGTACGGACGGATGTATGGACGTAGCTGTATATATGGACAAAACAAAGGACTTCCCCTCCAAATGGATAATAAAATGGATTTAAAAGGAATTCAGAAGGAATTTTTTCCCCGTGAAGTATGCATTTCGTTCATATGTATGCATCTCGCATAACTCAAAAAAATTAGCCGTAGAATGTTGAAAATTTGCTTATGGAACTGATATAACATCTAGTTGTGCACCTCCCCTTTTTTGGCTGTAATCGGCTGCACCATACGTTGATATATATATATATACTCACTCTGTTACTCGGCTCGGTGAGCTTAGATTTTTATTCTTACAGGCTGGTAAATTGTGCATTTTTTTCTTTAAAAGGGATTGAATTATGTTGTCCTTATGTTCCGGTTAAGATTTTTATGCGTTTAGTTAATCTGAATGCAACAGCTGTAGAATTATCAAAATTTAACACTGAAGTAGGGTTCGGCCTAACGCTGCCACCATTTGTTTACATTTGAAACTCTTAGTAGAATATTGAGTTAAATCAGTTGGCTTACCAACTTCAGGGACTTTTTGCCCAGTTGGACCAAAAGTTAACTTTTGATTTTCTGCATCGAAAATGTAGTCTTTCTGTCCGCTGCCCGAATGGCTTGTTTTTGCGTAGAAATTTTAATTTTAATTTCCAAAAAAAAAAAAAAAAAAAAAAAAAAAAATTATAACTAGTTTAACTGTATTTGGTGCTTTAGGTTTTCCTGTATTTTACAATTTTTACTGATGATTTTTTTTTTTTTGTATTTTTTCCTTGTCGGGAAGTGAGAACTGAATTGATTGTCTGAAAAATATATCTCAAATGAAATTCGAGGGCATAAGTTTAAATGAGGTGCAGCGAAAAATGCGTATAGTTTAATGGGTCGCACAAGGAAGCCATGGGTTGTCCACATCAGGTATTTATTTTAAATCCTTCCAAAGACTTTATAGTTCTGTCTATATATAGTGATAATTCGCTTAACTTCTGTTAGGCGTTTGATTCTATTTTATACTATAAAAACAAGTCAAACTTTATAGCCTTTTCCCAATGCTTCGTTAGATATTTTCTAAGTATACTTATACTCAGTATACTGAGTGTTTTTTCAGAGAAGTATGTGACAATCTGGAGCAGAATTATTTGAACAATTTCACATTGGCAATGGTATTTACGTTATTTTGTGTTCCTATACGACATTCAAGTTGACTGGAATGTCACATGGAGACACGAAGCGAGAAAATTCCTAAATGTTTCCTTATTGCTTGAAAATAGTCACAAGTTAATTATTTTTAAATGAAGAGATCATCTGCTATTAGTAACTTATAAAAATTACAGTTTTACTATTGTATAAAATTATAACTTAACTCAAAACGGACCCTCAGTCTTAAAGTCGTATTCCATAGTTTCTTTTATGAGCACAACAAAAAAATACTAGAATACTAAAATATATTTTAAGTTTTAATAAAGCATATATAAAGATGCTTTTTGTCTATAAGCAATTGTTTTTTCATAAGTATTAGATTTTTATTTTGAAGCTGATGATAGTGTGCATGTTAGTTTTAAGTTGTTTGAAACTCATGTTACTTAGAACACTCATAATATAACATAATATTTGTTGCAAATGTTACTATAAGTCCAGATACAATGATTCTAAATTATTTTAATGAGAATTGTATTTTAATAATATCGAAGATAAATTAAAGGCATTGCACATTGTAGAAAAGAATAATACCTTTATGTAATGGATAGAAATACGTTGCTAATTGTAAACGATAATATTTCTTAGAGGTATTAAAATTACCTTTAGCGTGCATTCAACTCAACACTTCATAATAATATTTTAAGTTATGTTACTATTATTTTATGCATATAATTAAAATTGATAGTTTCCAAATTTTGGTAACATTATTGTTATTTAAGATTGTAGCTCAATGTTTTTCAGTTGCTAATTTAACTGGATGTTATATATAACAGTATAGTTAGATTGAGAGTAATATATCTAACAACAGAGAGAATAATACAGTTGTGATCCTTCTCTAATAACGATGCAAAAAATACGATTCATAGTCATACATTTTTCATTCTGATTCGATATGGTATGCATATAAAAGTTTCAATAGAAAAATAAACTAATTCTCTCTCATTACATCAGCAACAATGGCACGCAGATTTAATGATTTTCTTCTTTCTAATCAAATGGTCGTAAAAGCTCAAGTTCCATCCAATATTTTACTTATATTCAATTTTAGTCGATTAAATGTGGTAAGATACTGACCATTATTGATTAGAAATCAATAACGCGAACAACAAAACAAACGCACAAACAGGCATTCTTCTTTAAATATATAGATTTTGTAAAACTTACAAATTTTTGATTAACAAACTCTAAAGCGAGCAGTAACAACAGTTCTAAATAAAACATTTTTATCTCCAACGAGCGAGACTGTTGCCCCTCAGAAAAATGAGTGCGAAAATTAGTGCTTTCAGAGTTTTAATTAATATGTCGGCTGTCTAAAGTCGTACAATGACGGGAATAGTCGAAATGTCTTCCCACGAATTTTCGGAATCGATAATGCTGGATAATGCTATTTTTATTTCTATGTAAAACTTCGAAATTTTTTATTAACAAACTCTACTATTTGAAAGCGAGCAGTGGCAACGTTTCTCGAAAGAAAGCAGATTTTTATCTCCAGCGTGCGAGATTGTTGCCACTCAGAAAAATGAGGGCGAAAATTAGCGTTTTCAGAGTTTTTAATTAATATCTCTGATTTTAGCTATTTTTTTGGGAAAAAGTAGACATCGACCTTTTCCAGGACCCAGGAAAAGAATTGTAGAAAGTTTGGTGAAGATAGCTATAATAGTGCCTGAATTAATCGCGAACAAACACACAGACATTCTTCTTTATCTTCTTTATATATAGAGATTGTTTAACTTAGTACAGTTATCTTCTTTGCTAAGTACTTGGTCTAACCATCTAGTTAAAAAGAGCATTGGGAATGAAATACCCTTAAGTAACATCTGTTATGAGCAGTTATCAAACTCCAACAAATCCAGTTTTGAAGACAGAACTTATGAAGGAAAGTACCCGCCAGATTTTGACGACTTAATATCGCCTCCAAAGAATGTCACACTTCATTTAGTCAGTTTGTCAAACTGAATCACGGCTTTCATCCTTTGATATGCAATGCCCTGTGATTGCTTGTCATTTCAACGTTAATTTCACAGGTATTTATCAAAGATTCTTCAGGTCGTTGGCCTACCGCTCTTATGTGTCAATGAACACTTCTAAGCAGAAAAGGTTTTTTAACACTTTAATAAGTGTTGAAAAACCTTTTCTGTTGATTTTCTGCGATAAGTAATAATAGTAACCATTTTCAGGTGTACCAGTCTGTGGGTGGTCTTTTACATTAAAGCTGAAGAAAAAAACATTTAAGAGGGAACAGTTGGCCAAAAAAGAGTGTCTACACCTGCTTCTCCAATGAGCAGTACCATGACATCTGTTGCCTTCTGCATAGTAATTATTAAGCGCCCAAAAGGAAGAGACCGAAATGACATGACTTCTGCTAATAATTTGCACTGTATTAAGTTTCGTGATAAGTTAATCATAGAGGCGCTAAGAAAAGGAGAGAATTTACCGACTGAAATCCCCGTTCGCACAGCGGTTGCTCGGCATGTCAATAATTTGTCTTTGCTTTCATGACTGTTGCCAGTTTCTCAATTGATGTTTAGATAGCAGCTTCTTCTGTTTTCTTTATACTCCATTACGTATGTATCAGAAAGAAGTTATCAAATTTGATACTTTTAAAGTATACATTAGAACTCCTCTTTTGTATGAATAGGAGCAATTTACAGGCTAAAGCATTAAAAAAAGTATTTTGACCCGTATCTTGTCATTTATTTTATGTTTCGGAAACAAATCTGATTTAATTTCGTAAAGATCAGATTTAATTTAGTTCGATTTGAAATTAAAATTCAAGCAAAACATTCTTAGAAATGTAATCTTTTAAAGAGTCTGCATGCTGAGAAATACAGGTATTAATCATAAAACTGAAATTTGGCATAATTAATTTGAAGATGAAACTAAAAATGCTTACAGTTGTTTTTAAAAAATAAATTCTCATCTTTCATTTAAACCAGTTGAATTTAAAAAAACAATAAAAGATACAAAATTATCTAATTACAGTATTTATTCTGATTATAACAAATTCAGTTTTCCAAATCGTACATTTCAGAACAATCAATAGCTTTAGGCTATAAGGTATTTTCTCCCTCCTTTCTGCAGGCCTTCGTGCTGTAATGGCGCGGATCCGATAGAGGTTCGAGTTCCGGCGAGGGCATTGCATATTTTTCACGTCTCCAGCATCAAAATAACCTATTTACTTTACAAGGCTATGTTCTGCTTTGCATAAAACGTGTGAACCTTTTACTATTTCTAACTTTTCTGAAGCAGGTCCTTGTAAAATCTTTTTAATTATCTCATTTGTAATTTGTATTACCTGATAGTAAAGAATATCATAAATACTGTGTTCCGGATACGAAGAGGTACAAAAATCAGCTTTTGGTGTCATTCGCAATTTACGGAATACCATGAACGTTTATGGAATACGTTTACGGAATTATCCATATCCGTTTCGCGTATGAAATTTTGTATTCAACATTATGAGTAGTATTAAACTTAGGATTTAAACAATATGTCTTCTGAGTGAAATACTATCTATCAAGATCGTTCATTAAGCATTTTAATTAAGGATTTAATGTAACTTATGAAAAAGGAAGAAACAAAATCTGAAAGATTTCACATTTTATATTACTCATAAAGAGACATTTTTTCCATTTACACACATATACACGTTTGAAGATCATTTGAGCTAATGTCCCTTTCGGCTAAAAATATTTGAAAACAGCATATCTTTAGAATTTCCGATAGACAGTCTCGCAGGCTGGAGATAAAAACGTTTGTTCCGTACAATGTTGCCACTGCTTGCTTTGAAATCGTAGTTTCTTAATTAAAAATTCGTTAAAGTTTTACAAAATATGAAACAGACAATAAAACAAATTCCAAATTCAGGCCTTTAAGTGCTCATATTCGGGTGAAGGACTACGTTATTCAAAATTGGGTGGCTCTACGTACCTTTTTTTTTTCACAATGAGAGAAACATACATACATTCATTCAAGGTCTTCATTATTTAAAGAAATTAAATATAATACAGGACGATAATATTTGGTGGGAACAATTTGAAAAGTAATATAATGCTTTTAGTGATTCAACGCAAAATGCTGTGTCGAAACTTTTAACTAACGCCTACAATAGCCCTTTTAAAGTTTAATTTCGTTTTTTAGTAGAGATTATAGATAGAGATAGCCAAGATGGTAGAGCGAAATGTTTTGGAATCAGATATTCAGGACATTTGGAGGACATTATATATGCATTTAAATTCACATAGGAACATTATATATCTTCTGTACGTTTAAAAAGTCAAAAAACATTAACGTAATTATATAAAAATATTTACTGTTTTTTAATTAGTTATGTCATGAATTAAATGCAGTTTTACTTAAATCAATCGTATTAAAAAGTAAAAACATAATATTCTTAAGAACTGCATCTATTGCTTTTAAATATTAATTTAGTTTGTTAATTAATAACAAACAGATTAAATGTGGAAGAATAATATCTTACGTTTTTTCGAATGACAACAGACTCAAATGAAACATTAAGCAACACATTAAGCTGCTCAAAACCATGTTTCGAGGTTAATAGAGCTTTTGGGCTAGCAAATAAATAAATTGATGTAGATTATTCAAAATTCCGAAATAATAACATTTCCTGTTAATTAATTTCAAGTTCTATTTCTTAGCAGTTATTATTGTTTTTCAAAATGCAATTTCTGAAAAAGGACTTTATTATTTAAATCAAAAGTCCTTTTAGAGTTACAACTGCTGAATTTATAGTAGATCAATATCTTACGGCAGCCGTCGGATGAACTAACTCAGAACCGTTGGTTGGAGCCATGAACCTTGAACCGTTGGTCCCATGAGCCATGAACCGTTAAAGATATGAACCAACTCAGAAACATTGGTTCATATCTTAACGACAGCTATCTAATATCTTATATATTATACTTAAAATCTTATTGTTTTTCTATATACGTTCTTATTAACACATATTCCTATTTTAACTGCATTTGATTTGCTTACTATCAAAAGTTGTTTCTCTTAATTTCTGTTAATTATTCGCAGGCTTAAAGCATGATCTAATAATAAAGTTGGATATAAAATGGCATACTAATGTTTATATGCGACAAATATTCATTGTCAAAAAAACAACAAGATTTCATCTCTTCAGCATTAATTCTTTTGTAATATCTTGAAGTTTTGAAAGTACTAAAAGAAAACATTCGGAGAAAAAGACTCGAACCGAGGACAAGCAAATTTTGATTCCTCCATGAAGATAAAACTCTGCAAGTGCATGTCATTTAGCTCGTGATTTTTGTGCCGAAATAGAGACAACCGTTCTTCTACAGCTTCGTTGTTATCTTAATCTCGCTTTTGACTACTTCAACGAAGAGGAGACAAAGAGATCTCGCTTCTGAAGACTCTTTTTTTTTTTTTTTTTTTTTTTTTTTTTTCAAAATTGAATTTAATTTTGAAAAAAAAAGCTTAAATTCGAAAGTAAATTTACCTCTGAAAATGAACATATTCGACCCCCCCCCCCAAAAAAAGAAAAATTCGCAATAAAAAATACGCAAGATTCTAAAAGAAGCTAACTAGAATTATTGCACGAATTGGAAACTATGAGACAGTAAATTTGCACCATGTGTAAGTCACCCCTTGCAACCACCCCTTATTTCAATGTACTTATGGTTTGTGTGCTTTAGTTTGTCATAATTTTTCTTAGGACTCAGCAAGTCGACATTTGTTCATAGACAGTTCTCGTTGGATGATGTGTCGCACATGTGACTCGAGATCTGCAAAATAAAGACACTGTTTAGGCAGCCACTCGACGATCATCCATGATCATATCAAGCACAGTGTTGATGTTTTCCTATGTTGTAGCAGTCACTGGACGTTCATTGCATAGTTAATCGAAGATTCTTACCTGTCCACGCCTCAAGTTGGAGAACCCACTGTTTAACAACAACAATAATGGGCTTATCTTCTGAATTCTTGCAACATGTGCTGCTAAATTCCTGTTACAGTGAGACGTTTCTGACAGAAGTACCGACTCATAGCCCTGTGAGCTTCTCTGACAAATCATTCATTTTCAGTATCAAAAACCATAAAACAAAATACATATTAGTTTCATAAACTTCCAAAGTTTCGCTTTTCTTTGGTATACATAAAGTTCGGAAATATTTTGAACATATTTGGTAATTAACGGTTGTAGAGACATTAGACATTTTGGAAGCAAGCAAAATGAAAAATATGCAACGCCTTCGCCGGGAATCGAACCACGGACCTCTGGAATACCGGCCCAGCTTGCAAACCACCACATCACGAAGGCATGCCAAGAAGGCGGGAGAAATACCTTATGTGCTCCTCCTTTTAAAGGGCGACTGGGGTTTTTAGGGGAACCAATCGCCAAATCCTGGGTGTGGAGATTCATCATCCACCATCCTTTTAGTTCGGACGCCACTGTAAAGACATTAGGTAATTTTTGAAAGCAGGAGAAATGAAAAATTAGCAACGCCTTCGCCGAACCGCGGACCTCTGGAATACGCGCCCAGCGTGCGGACTACCACACTACAAAGGCATGCGAAGAGGGCGGGAGAAATACCTTATACGGTGTGAAATCTTGTAGAGAGCATTCTGTACTTTGGTTTGGAGCAGGAGACGTAAAGGACATGCATTCGAACGCTGGACTTTCCGTTTACTAAACGGACGTGCATTCTTATTAAACCAAAAAGCCAAGCCATACGAAAGAAAAAAAAATAACCCTAGAATTTGCAAATGATGTTGTAAAATTGCTGGATACTGGTAGTCTGACTGCGGGTCAAAATCTGGCGAATGGGCTGACTGCGTAGGAGTTTTTGTGCATTTCGCATGTGTAATGTCAACATAAATCAGTTTGTCTTTAAAAGACGTTGTAAGATCTGTCTCTTCTATTCCACATAAACTAAACTAGATCGTACAATAAACCTGGCGAATTCTCGCACAGGCGTGAATAAAATACCAGCACAGGCTAAGGGTGAAAATAACCCTTTATTAATTTCAACTAACAAGGGAAAGGCAGGATCTCCCTGCTTTACAATAACATCGTCAATTTGCGATGGAACTTAAACATAGAACATAAATCAACTCAAAGTCTAATTAAAATAATTTTGGCTTAGCCCGCTAAAGTATGGCTAACTTAGGTTGACTCAACAAAACATAACAGGCGTGACAATTATCCGAAATGGCCAAGGGGCTTACTAGCGTAACATTAAAGTGGATTATCCGGTCCTCACCTCAAAGCAGAGGTATCACATAGGTTTGGATGCCGGTCTTCACCTCTTAGAAGTGCCACTAGGATGAGGCTCTCACCCCATCCTGATCTAACATGACGACCTCATTACGAGCATTGCTTGCCTGACCAGAGCGCCTACTTCCAGGCACTGCTTTGTGAAAGACAGTCGTGTACCACCGAGACTGCTGAAGTCCCCCATGTTGGGAAGTCAACCAGTGGCAAGCAGAGGTATCACAGCGGGATAGCAATGAAACATGCACTGGCTAAGCTCTGAATAAGATTCACCTATTTAAATACTCACTTCACTTAACTTTAAATTTACATCCTGGCGAGGAAATGCAAGGGGAAGTTGAGAAGTTCAGGAAAGGTAAACTTAAAATAATTTGTTATGCAAAATAAGGGAAAACCTACAACCTTGCTTTATTTTTATTACTTTTTTAAAAAATAAGATTTTGTATAAAATATAGTGTTTTATTTCATGTATTTCAAATCATAATAATAAATGAAAATTTTAATAAATAAAATAAAAGTAAGTGTACCATTCAATTTATTACCATTTTCAGGAATTTAAAATGACAGTAGCCCATTAAACTTTCGATTTATGACAAGAGACCTATTAATCAAAAATGACGCTTTTGAGAAAGATTAATTATAAATGTATTACAATTCTTAGGCATGAAATTGAAGTAAGCAGGCTAAAAGGACGAAATCACGGCCTATTGCAAATTACAATTTATCTCACATGTATACGTTTTTATTAATCAAAATCGGTTTGTTTTCTAGCAACGCACTTTAAGTGAAAAACATCCGTAATAAGTGAAATACATAAAACATAATTATTTTACGAAATTCGATCTGTTGAACGTGTCTGCAATTTAAAAAACTATTCTCTGTAAGCAAATGCGTCTGCAGCTCTTATTTCTGTCATTAATTGCGAGTATATCATTTTCTTTGGTCATTAATAAATCATGAGTTCCTGGGGTTGTTAGGCTATTATTAAACGGGTTAAATCTTCATTAATCATTAAGGCAATTAATCCATCTGTTTTGTTTCGCAAATAAATATGAATTTAGGATACATTATTTTACTTCATAAGTAATGTTTCTAATGTTTTTAAATATAAGAATTGACATAGATAAATATACAGTTACCATCTTAATTTCAATTTGTTAAAATGCTTTTTTTTTTTTTTCCTTTAATTTTGGTAAGAAGCATTGAATGCAAAACTTTAATGACACAAAATTTGAAAGAAATCTTTTGCTATCTTTTAATTTAGGCTTTATTTACATATGATATGTGCTTGTGTAAGCTAACTACATTGGATACCTTGTAAGCTAATTTAATAAGCTTGTAAAGTCATTAGGTGTTTTTTTGGAAGCATTAATACATGAAAAATGTGCAATGCCCTCACCGGGACTCGAGCCTGAACCTCTCGAATACGTGCCGAGAATGTTACTGTTACACCCCGATGGCATGCAAAAAAGAGGGAGAAAATGCCTTATATACTCCCCCTTTTAAAGGGTGACTGGGGATTAGTGGACCCAATCGCCAAATCCTGGTGGTGAAGAATCGTCATCCACCACCTTTTAGTTCGGACGCCACTGTAGTCATTAGGTTCTTTGGAAGTAGGAGTACATGAAAAATGTGCAGTGCCAAGCTGACTATATCGTATATGTGCAAAGGTTTCGATTTTTTAGTATGGGAAAAATTTTGCAAGTCAAAATTTTTATTTAAAGCATTAGCTGGTGACAGAGCAATACGGAACTGTCCATTGTTCATTTTTAGCAGAAGACATTGGCATGGCGATACATATTACTTCTAATGAGTATGACATAGGTAAAAGTATGGCAAAAGTATATCAAAGGGTATGTGAACGTACTATATATCAACAACGCTGAATCAAAATGAACTTGCCAGAAATGCTTTTAATTCCTTCAGTAAATTTCAGGAAGACCTCAGGAATTAAAGAAAAAGTATTTCTTGAAAAACTGAGAGGAAGCAAGATTATTATGGAAGAACAGCGTGGGGTTCATGAATTCTCAATTAGTATGTCAAGTAATATCCGACTGTTTTTCGAAAGAAACAAATCTCTACGATCTGTCAAAAAGCAAGAAGTGCTTCCTCGAGTATATTCTGTTACGTGTCTAGCTGGATTTAAAAGGAGGATCTGTTTGGAGTTTTAATTCCGAACTGAAAATTGGCAGAATGTAGCCTGTAGAAAGAAGCCTGCAGGCGAACTGGCTTTATAATGCCATCTGAAAGAAGCGCCCATCACTGGTATATTGTTAGGGAGTGTTTCCCATTGCGACAACGAAAGACTCTGCACATCTCTTCATACCTTTAAACTCCGAGAAAACTGCATTATTTAAGACTGTATCACTCCAACAGAGTATCATCTCTTCGGCCATTACCTGCACAATGTATGCCAGACTTCCTGCTCCGAAATCAACGTGATGGCTTCACCAGTTTAAGAAACATTTATACACTATTAGCTTGTCCTCTTTCAGTGTATGCTCATTTCATTACATAGGACCAAAAGCTTATCCGACGTCAAGAGAGAAGAGAAACACGTCGAATTAAAACGTACAATTAGGAAAAGCAGCAGCTTTGTATTTGACATAGATTTTAACTAAGACTGTATCGATTTTGAGGGCGACCAAGTACGGGTCCCTCTTCATTAAGAGGAAAAAAAGTTCTACGACAAAGAGAGGAGGCACAGCCATATTTATACGAAAAGCAAAGTAAAGTGAACGAAAAGGTGGAGCCATTTGTCCACAGAAGTAGTAAGAGCAGGAAATAATAGAGCAGGAAGTTAATAGAGGTTCAAAAGCGTTAAGAAGAAATAGATTGAATTAAAGTCATTGTCATTGACGCTCTTCATAAAGTCCACAAAACTGCAATTCCTTTTCGACCTATAGCTTCTAATTTAGACGGTTACAGCCGAAAACAACGCGGCAAAAACATCGCGGATGATAACGTCGCGGAGAAAACAACGCAAGGTGAAAACGTCGTGCTACAAAACATCGTGGGAGAAAACATCGCAAAGAGAAAACATCGCAGTTCTAAAACATCGTGGTACAAAACATCGTCGTCGAAAATAAAGCGGCTCAAAAACTTCGCAATTTAAAAACATCGTCATCGAAAATATCGTGGTAAAAAATAAAGTATCTACAAATCATCGCTTGACGATAACATCGCAGACATGCTTTTTTCATACATGCTTTTCGCAAACATGCGTTAATAACTGTAAATGGATATTCCCATAATGATTTGTGAGCGCAAAATGGAAAGAAGGATAATTTTTACTTTCACATTTTTTTATTAACTAATAATTTTTTTCTGAAAAAGTAAGAAGGAAACTTAAGCATAGCAAATTAATGCAACTTATAGCAATTAATAGAATTTTAAACCGACATAGTTAACTAACAAAGGCCATTAATAAAAATTTTTTTATAAAGTTTTTACTGGTAATTTTTCGTGAAAAGTATAATCTATATGTTGCATTTAATTTTCTATGCTTAAGTTTCCTTCTTACTTTTTCAGAAAAAATTTATTAGTTAATAAAAAATGTGAAAGTAAAAATTATCCTTCTTTACATTTTGCGCTCACAAATCTTTATGGGAATATTCATTTACAGTTATTAAAGCACGTATGGAAAAAGCATGTCTGCGATGTTATCGTTATGCGATGATTTGTAGATATTTTATTTTTTACCACGATATTTTCGACGACGATGTTTTTAAACTGCGAAGTTTTTGAACCGCTTTATTTTCGACGACGATGTTTTGTACCACGATGTTTTAGGACTGCGATGTTTTCTCTTTGCGATGATTTCTCCCACGATGTTTTGTAGCACGATGTTTTCGCCTTGCGTTGTTTTCTCCGCGACGTTTTCGTCCGCGATGTTTTTGCCGCGATGTTATCGGCGGACACCAATTTAGACACAGTATCATGTCTTTGATCAAATATTAGTTTCTAGATTTTCACCTTCATTTTCTAACAATATTCACCCTGTAAAACATTCTTTTGAAGTCGTAATATTAGTTTCTAGATATTAGTTTCTAGATTTTCTCCTTCATTTTCTAACAATATTCACCCTGTAAAACATTCTTTCGAAGTCGTCGAGAATTTCAAAGCTATTTCTTCCCTGCTCTCGTTGATAATTTCTTTTGATGTTAAATTACTTTTTAATAATATTTCAATCCGCGGAGCATTAAAATGCGTGTGGTTTTTTAGTTAATGACTTTCAATTTCAATCCAGTCCTCCTTAACGCTTTTAAAATTCTCTTAACTTAATTTTTTATTATTAACTTGTTTTTACTACTAATTATGTGGACTGATGGCTCTGTCTTCTCGTTCGTTTTACTTTGCTTCTGCCATAAATACGGTTGTGACTCCTCCCTTCGCTTCAGAATTTATTTGCTCCTGAACAAGTACTTGTACATGTTTGCCCTAGAAATGGATTGTCTTGGTTAAAATCTATCCCAAACATAAGGTTGTTACTTTACTCAGATATATGTCCTATATGCTCAAACTGCCACGTCTGCTGTGAATGTGGACATTTAGCAAGCAATGATTACCTCCCTACAATATCCTATAAGCGGCTGTTCCATCAGCAAACTGCAGCTGAATGTTGGCGGGTTACAGGAATGCAGAATTTATAAAAATGTCCCTGATACCGCAGTAATATTACCACTGATTGCAATTGCCAATAGAGACTATCATAGATTCCTCTTAAATGGCTGTGGATTACCTTTATAATTGAATTTGAATTTTTGTTTGGTACGTTTAATAACTATATTCGCATGTGGAGGCAAGGCGGTTTAGGATTATTGTAAAAGTTTTCTTATCACAGCACTACACGTCCATAAGGATAGGTATCACGGTATGTGATCAAGTTTATATGTTGTTCAACTACTGTTGGTCTTCGTTTCGGGCAGTAATGATATGTGGATTCAGTCTTCCTAACAGTGGTCCAGCTGTTCACAGATGTCTACCCCATTGTCGTATTCCAAAGGACAACGCTCATCCTGACGCTGCTGGTCTCTCAGATATTTGCCTTGCCAATCATGGTTGCTCTGCCATGATCAGCTGCATCATCAGATGTATATCTTTTAGAAAACCTCTACATGCCATAAACAGCTCTTCAAGACTCCACTGCAGGGGTCAAATTTTCCAGAGCAATATGACGGAGTCCAATCTGATTGACTTGAGTTAAGGCAGGACTACCTTAGGAACGTCTAAAGATTCAATGCCGCGTCAGGTAGCAGAATACAATGCATGTTCTGGTGGTCGACGTTTCATTGAAAATCAAGACGCATTTGTAACATGTGTAATAAATACTTGGCATACCATTCTAATTTTATAATCAATTATTGTTATTGGTGATTACTAATTTCACTCCAAATGACTTTTCATTCGGACCTTCCTTCTGAGTTCCATGTTTATTCTCCCTCGTTTTTTTAACCCTTTCTGTGTAATTCGAGGACAAATTAGAGTTCTTAGTTCCTTTGAGTCAACTGCTTTAAAATAGGTGAAATAATATGATGATAAAAACAGAGAAAGAAAGAATCTGAAATCAGAATAATCTTCAAAACGTTATTTCGAAGCAAAAGAATAAAATTATTATTCTAAATATTATTTAAATAAACTGCAAAAACACATTCATTAATCTGTAGAAAAGAAAGCTTTTCGTTATGAAGTCTATAGGATAACTCAAGATTGCTCATTCTGCGCACGTTTTTGCAATTCATAAGACTGACAAAGCCATACGCAGATTACATTTAAATTATTATTTGGCGTTAAAAAAAGTGGTGTCAGAAACAAACGCTGATTTTTAGAAATTAATTGTCATTTGCTGTAACTTCAGCAGTTGCACATCTTCCCAGAGCATTCTTCCGACATCAAAGCAGGTCGGAATTAAAAAGTAAAAAGAAACACAATTAGCTAATCTACATTTTTTTCCAACAGAAGCCACTGTTTAAATGTCATACAAGAAAAGAACTTGACATTTGTTCTGTTCCCTATTATAATCTTCATTGACAGGCAACGAAGACTTTTAATAATCTTTACCGCGATGTTTAGGTGATTTATTTCCAAGGTTATATAGGTTCTTAATCAAGATGCGGGCTGATGATAATGGAAGAAATAAGTGAAATACTTCATGCTTCTTCCAGAATTTTCGATAGTTACTTGATAGAAAATTTGTAGATTGTTAGAAACAAAACATTTGTACAAAAGAGTGTTTGTGTTTACCATAATTTTCTGCATTAACGTATAGCAGCTGTTATTTTGGAAGTTAACAATAGTGGTATTTGGTAAAAATATCGTGGCATTTTCATTTGTGAGATTTATTTTTACTGGTACATTATTTTTTACATTCGGTCTTTTATGCATTTCTGTTCTTTCGTCTGCTCCACCAAAATATGTAAATAAAGTGAATTTTAAATAGGAAAGAGAATCTAAATTTAAGAAAGGAGAAAAACACAGGTTATGAGGTATTTTCTCCCTCCTTTTCGCTTCCTTTTGTGGTGTAACTGGAAGCATACTCGACGCGTATTCAAGAGGTCCCAGGTTCCAGTCTAATTTTAAAAAGACTAATTTTAAAAAGTATCGGCGAACGTTTAATATGATCAGTAAAAATGGGTCCATCATTCATATGCTAAGCTGCATTAAATAACAATGAAATGGATGAAAGTAAAGATCATGTTGCTCTCTTGTTATTTTAAAATCTCTTCCATTAACCAATATAAAGAACATGTTAGATATGTTAGAGATATTGCTGTTCACCACACAAAAAATATGCGAAATGTTTTCATAATTTTAACAAGTTTCTCTACAGATACCTTCTATTATCATGTGGTATCTTGGGGAAAACTAACTGTTATAAAAAAGAAAAATATGTGATGATTTTAATGACTTTGTGTAATTTTACTAGGTCCAGCAAGCATAAATTCATGTTGTTGTTGTTGCTTATGATCATTTGTCTGACGTGGCCAGCCAAAGCCCACGAAATTCCTTGTGCCAAGGGGATCTAGATTACGCCTGCCGTTGGCAACAGCTTGAGAACCTTTCAGGTGACAGTGCGATTTAGCTCAGTTCCGCCCCCAGTTTTAATGCAGAGCACCCCGGGGGGGGCAGGTCCGAGGGTCTCCCACCCCTCTTCCCTTCCGTCAAACTACACGAGAGGACTTTCGCCTCGCCTCATATTTTTAGTGCCTCCTATACCGCACCGACACTATACATTTACAAACATCCATGCCTACTCCGCAATTCGAGCCCGGGCCCTTCGGCACGGCAGTCAGCGACGTTACCGGTGGACGGCGCATAAATTCATAAAAATATTTGAAGATTTTTAATAATAAATCAAAACTGCTGTTTTTAGATTGCCAATTTAATCAGTGGTTCCAGTCCAACAATTCTTGACTTTAGACGCAACAGAAATCACGCGTTGGATTGTAAGGAACATTGAAGCTCAGTCTGCGACATTTTTAATATGAAAATTATTTAATAGTGTTTTTAATTATACTCCGAAAAATGTTTCAAATCATTTTATTTCTCAGTGCACATAAGCCTTTTATTTTTTAACAAACAAATGCGGAATATGAAGTTATAAATCAGCTTATTTCTTGCCTTCAGACCTGTCCTGACCAGCGTGCAGAACCACTACACCACGAAGGCTCGCTAGGAAAGCGGGAAAAATACCTTATATACTTTTTAAAGGGTAATTGGGGTTTTCAGGGAACCAATCGCAAAATCCTGGGTGTGGAGAATCCTCATCCAACATTCTTTTAGTTCGAGCGTCACTGTAGAGACATTAGATTTATTTTGGAAGCCGGTAAGATGAAAAATGAGCAATAGCCTTCGCCGGGAATCAAACCACGGACCTCTGGGATACCGGTCCAGCGTACAGAAGCACTATACCACGAAGGCTCGCTAGGAAAGCGGGAGAAATAAGTTGCTCGTATTTGCTATTGTATTGAAGAATTTGATGCTAGAGAACACAATAGTCGTTCTGTAGCAATTATCATGTATATTAATCTTGTAGTAAAATTCCTTTTTACTTTCTGCCTTTGCAACGAAGCCTTTCGAAACGAAGCCAACGAAGCCTGGCTTAAAGAATCACGCAAAAATAAAAAAAGTGCTTAAAGCAATATCGTCGCAAGGTCATCAATGATAGACTGGATGGAATCACTATCACGAGTTCAGCTATGTCTGAAGTCTTCAAATTATAAAACAACAACACGACGAAGGATCTGTCTTTAAAGATGTAAAAGGCTATGAAAATTAAAAATGAAATAAAACAGAAAAAAAAAATCTGAAAGATTTCATACTTTTCATACTTTCAGAGGATTTATTAAGGTTTTTTATGCTCTCGCTGTGTTTACAGTTTACTAATCGGATCTTGCCAGCTAGCACAACTGCTAATATCTGGTAACAAACTCTTCTTGCCTGCTAACGCAACTACTTCTAATTTTTTTAATTTCATTACTAAATATTTCTTTTTACTTCCTTGTACGAAGTAAAAAGGAAGTATTGTAATCGCGAAAAGTTTCAGGCAGCATATTTCAATGAAAATATCCCATTTTGACCTCTTTCAAATGCAATTTAACGATGTATTTCCGTGATATCTGTATGTAAGGACAGAATAAAACACTCTTTTCCTCCAAAAAAATTATAAAACTGCTTTAAAATGAATTCTGAAGAGAATTTTCCGTGGCGTCTGTACGAACGTATGTACGTACGTTACGTACGTATCTCGCATAACTTAAAACGAGTAGCCTCAGAACGTTGAAACTATAGAACTGCTATAACATGTAGATGTGCATCTCGTATTTTGGTTGCAATCGGCCGCACCAAACGTATATAAATATATTTATATATATACCCACTCTGTTACCCGGCTCAGTGATCTCAGTTTCTTTACTCTTATATGTTTGTAAATTGTACATTTTTTGCTTTAAAATGATTGAATTATGTTATTCTTATCTTCTGGTTAAGGTTTTTATGCCTTTAGTAAATATGTATGCAATATTTTAGAATTATCAACAATTTTAAAATTGTTTAAGTGCCGCTAAGCCTAATAATGTTTTATATGGCGGCCATTGCTCTTGTTTACATTTGAAACAGCAGGATAGCGGTTTTTTGCCAATCTAGAGAAACTTAGCTTCGCAACAACAAAGATAACGCCTTCATTTATTATTTAAATCATGCTTGATCCTTTCTGGAATTTTTTCGAGGAAATAAGCGTTTACGATTTACTTCGTAATTTTTAATACAGATATTTTGAGTTTTTATGTATTTTTGCCTTGTCGCGAAGTGAAACCTGAATTAATTGAATGAGAAATACTCAATCGTCTGTGAAAATCTGCTTCTTTTTTGTTTTGTTTGCTTAATTTCTTTTATACAGCGTTCTAGCTTTGTTATAGTATTTGAATAGAACATGTGGCAACGATTAGATAATTCTTTAAATGATATAAATTTTGTGCATTCTGAGTTATAATATGAACGAAATATAATACTGTTAAGTAAACCTACCGCCAGAGTGTCGCTATGGTAAACAAAGTGAATTTTAAAGAATGCATTTATTCTATTGTGGTTTATGCGCTGTCTGCGAAGTAGATTTAATTCAATCCAATAAGTTTAAATGAAATGCAAGAAAAAATGCGTATAATTTAATATTCCGTACAAGGAAGTCATGTGGTGTACACATCAGATTTTTTCACAATTAAATACATAAAATACACATAAAATTATACAGTAAAGCGAAAAACATTGTTGTTAAAAGCAACATATTTTTAGTATTTTTGATAAAGTGTTAAGTGTTGCCATACATTTTTTATATATGAGATATGTTTTTCTTTAAAAATAATACACGACAGTAATATTTGGTGGCAACATGTTTTTATTTGAGAGGTGATACGAATAAAAAAGTGAGTATCGACACTAATATGTTCCTAAAAAGGATCCATATGAATGTATTCTAAAAAGGATTCTGTATGAATTATGTTCCATACGACGTTAGAAAAAAGTCCACTAAAATTATTAATTAGATATATAATGAAGTAATTGATTTTTACATCAATCAAATTAAAGAAAAAATATGTGATTAAAAGGTGCATTCATTGCTTTTTAATTCCTTCCGTTTATCCGTTAATAAGAGAAAGAATAAGTTTTATTGTTAAATATATATTGTGTTGCCAAATGAAAATATATTGGCGTGTGAAATATAAAAAAAAAATATTTCAGGCAGTGGCTACACTTTGCTTCTAAATAACCGAGTCTGATTGAGTGCTTCAAAGTCCTTTACTACTTAACATATATATACATATACTTACGATATTCCTAAATACCATATATTTCAATTAGCACTCTTTGCTGATGTCACAGCTATTCTAATACCGGTCAAAACACTAGAAGATGTTTACACTCAAAATAATTGATCTACTAGAGATCTGCTAGAGGCATGATTTACATATTGGAAATTTTAAGTTAATATCAATGAATCAAAAACAGTTCTTCTTTGGAAGGACAAGTCACTTAATTTACCATCTACTTCTAAGTTATTTGGAAAACAAATGTACCGAAAACAAAAAGTAACACACCTGAGAATCATGCCTGCAAAACTCACTTTCCTAAACTCAGAAATGAATAAAATATTTCCAGATTTCTCCTCAAAATACAGCAGTATTTTTTTCCTTCAGAATAAAATTCTATTATTAAAAAACAATAGTTTGTCCATCCTTATTTTACGCCTTCCTAATTTGGTGATATACTGTAAAAACAAATCTCTATAAAAATACAAATTCTATAAAGTCCTTTAGAGAAACAACCAAAGCTCATTTAATAAGGTTTGGTTTAGTTTAGTTTATTTGATTATGGTAAAGCACTCGAGAGCTAATAGGAGGGATGCTTGTATACACGTTACACATGGGGAAAATCACAAAATCCCCATGCAGTCAGTCCATCCGGGGATTTGAATCTCAGACTCAATTACCAGTGTTCAACGACCGCTCGGCCTGGTTAATTACGAATTATCGTTCGGCCTGGTTAATTACGAATTACCGCTCGGCCTGGTTAATTATGAATAGTATATTAATTACCGATTAAAAATCGAAACCATCAATACGATTTTACTGCAATAATTAAATATCTTCAAATCAGCTGTAATATCATTTCAGAATCATAATTCATGACCAGAAGAAAATAGCGCATACCCAGCTAATACTCTTATTTTGCATACATGAACATGAACGTAAAGTGGCATTTTTCCATTTTCGTACGAAGAAAAATTTTAATGTTCTTCGCGGACATCCTACTGCTAATTACTGCATTTAACTCTCATTACCTGCAACAAAGTAGAGAGAACTTCTTTCTAGAACTTCAAAGTACCATATGTTCTTGTTGAACAAAAATTCATTAAATTCGTTTCAAGTTCTGCCTACGAGGTACACATATTCAGGTGAAGGACTATATCAGTTAAAGCCGAATTCGACAGATTTTCAGCAATGAGAGAAGCAAACATAGATACAGAGAAATTATTACAGTATGTTTGTATGTACATTACGAAAAAAAAAGGGGGGGGGTTCTGTTCTAAAGCTTCCGCTCTACTGGACCGATTGACAAAATTCAAATTGCGTTTTTCATATCTCGACTTAGGATACGTATTAGATTTATATAAAACATTGTTGTAATATAAGTATTTTGACATAAAATCCGACATTTTCTGAAAGTAAATGCAATTCTTTTTCCATATTTTGATTCTACGACTCAAATTATGCCAAACAGCCACGTTTTGTAAACATCGCACGAGTAGTTTTTTAAAATTAGCTCTCAAACTTTCAGCTCCTCAATGTTAATTGAATTTGGTATATATTTATCAATTTCTCCATTTTTATCAAATTTATTTCATTCCTCCTTTCACATTTTGAAATTTAGGTTATTCCAAATAAAATTCGCCCATTTTTAGTGATTTATTTTTAAAATTTTTATTTTTAAATAATTTTTTATAAATTTTTCGAAAACCAATTTGAATTATAATCTGCAGAATATTTACCTTTTAAACATACCTGCAAAAAATTTAAATTTTTTATTCAAAATTTCCGAAGGAATACGTGAATTTATATATTGGTGCGTTTTGAAATTTGGCATATTTGTTAAAAGCGATAATAACATCAAATGCGTTTTAGACACTTAAATCGAATGCGGTTTAGGTTAAAATTATTTCAAAGTAGGAACCATGTGAATTTTTTTTCGCTCATGCACAATGTAAAATTGGAAAGAAAATTGGTTGCCATATATTAAGCAGTTCGCCAAATGAATTACAAGTGAAGAAAAATGTTTTAATTTCTCCTTAAACACCATACCAAATTTTACAAAATTTAATATTTAGGCAGAATTTGAGTCCTAGAATCTAAATATGGAAAAACATTGGCATGTCATTTCAGAAAA
Source organism: Stegodyphus dumicola (assembly GCF_044657685.1). Classification (NCBI taxonomy): domain Eukaryota; kingdom Metazoa; phylum Arthropoda; class Arachnida; order Araneae; family Eresidae; genus Stegodyphus; species Stegodyphus dumicola. Next base: position 196,350,563 of record NC_140773.1, read on the forward strand.
AGGTCCGATTTTGTGTCAAAATACCTATATTAAAACAATGCTCTGTACTATAAATCTAATGCATATCCTAAGTCGCGCTTTCAACGTGAAAATCGCAATTTGAATTTCGTCAATCGGTTCCAGTAGACATAGAACTGTGCCCCCTTTTTTTCGCAGTGTACATACGAAAATATATATTGTTTCTTCATTACCATTAAATTATGAAAAGTCTGTTTGTATGTAATACATACAGATTCTACATTATTTAATAATAACAACTAATTTGTGAAAAGGTTTATTCATAAGTTTCTTCACTGCTTAATAATAATAAAGCAAAATCTGTATGTGCATTTGTATGTACACTTTGCACAAAAAGTAAGGGTATTTCTATATCTCCCATTCTACTGGGGTATTGACGAAATTTTACTTGCGTTTTTCATGTTTCGAAAGGACGATATAGGATGTGTATTAGATTTATGTACAGCATTGTTCTAACGTAAGTATTTTGATACAAAATATGTTTTTCTGATATGATACACCTCCGTTTTTCCATATTTCGATTCTGCGACTCAAATTATGCCTAAATATTAAATTTCATAAAATTTGGTAAGATATGTACCGAGAAATTTAAAAATTTACCTTGGCAGACTTTGTTTGTGCCAAGAATAATGCACTTAAATTCTTAATTTATGATAACCTACTTTCCTTTCCCTTTACTTGTGCATGCGCGGAAAACAAAAGTGCAACGTTCATTATTTCAAATAATTTTATCAAAGTGCGTAAAACGCATTTGCGTTATTATGGCTTATAACAAATGAGACACATTTCAAAACGGGCCAATATATAAATTCACGTATATCTTAAGAAATTTTAAATTAAAAACTCTAAATTTTTGTACGTGTGCCTAGAAATACATTTACTTTAAGTTGATGGTAAAAATTTCAGACATTATAATTCAAAAAATTTAGAAAATTTACTAAAATTTAAAAAAAATTTCAGAAACTATCTGCGAATTTTATTTGGATTGAACTTCAGTTTCGAGGAAGAAATGAAGTAAATTTAACAAAAAAAAAGAGATAATTGTAAATATATACTCAAATTCAATTAATATTCAGGAACTAAAATTTTGAGAACTAATATTTTAAAAACTACTCCTGCGGTTTTTTACAAAACTTGGCACTCTGGCATAACTTCAGTCGTAGAATCGAAATATAAAAAAAACTATATAATTTCAGAAAAAAACCGATTTTGTGTCAAAATATCTGTGCTGTATATAAATCTAATACATATCCTAAGTCGAGCTTTCGAGACATGAAAATCGCATGTTAAATTTCATCAATCGGGCCAGTAGAATGGCAGATAGGGAACGGTGCCCCTCCGTTTTGTGTGTATGTGTATTTGCAGACTGTTCACACAGATTCGATTTTATTTAATTATAAGAAAGAATTTGTTAAGTATATTTGTTCATAAGATTCTTCATTGTTTAATAATAATAATGAAGAAACCGTATGTATTACCTGTACGAAGTTTAATAGTAGTTAGTACCTTTTTTATCATATATTTTAATCATGTTACTTTTCTGTTTGTTTTCATTGCAGTATTCTCATAGAAAGTTCTTGTAGCCACTTAGGAGCTTTCAATTTTAACCTCTTTTTAGTTATAGTTGTCTTGGTAACTTATATGAACAGAATCGAGTACTCCTCCCTCTTTACTCATAGATGTTCAAATTCGACAGACTAAATTGCGTGTTGCGTGGACATTGAGGTCAGCATACTTTCCTGCACGCACATCCTTTTTTTTCTTGCAAATTCCTGAGACTCCGTTCCCTTCATAGCTTCGGTAGAAATGATTGATTGCTTTAAATAGTGAAGAAATATTTTTACACTTGTTTGGTTTCTGTTCTAGTAGACAGAAAGCGGAAACAGTGTATATGAACTGAAGTTTTTTGTAGTTAGTTGCATGTATGTAAGATACTTACTGTAACAGTATCTTTAATTGTAAATAAAACTAGCATTTGACATGCTTTTTAATTATATACATATATATATATAAATGTAGGATAAACAATATGAAAGCAAACTTCTAAATTTAATTCACTATAACCTCTCTTATTTTTATTTCATTTGGGAACTTCATCTCTGTCCTGAAAATAGCGCTGTAAGTCTAAACTGCGTCATTCAAATTAATCATGAGATATTACGTAACCCTTAATGCAGATGCCTCTTGATTAATCACCAAATTGTAAACCAAAACTAAATACTGAAACTTTTGACTTTTGTGCTTAGATCACAACAGTATCAAAATTGCTCTGGAAATTGACGCGATTGGAGTGCCAAGTGATTTGTGGCCACAAATCTGAATTTAAATCAATACGGAATGCAATTCGGCTCGACTGTTTCTTCTTCAAAATGGATGGACGCTCTTAACATCAAGTATCTACGCCATTAGTTATTGCTACGCATTTACGTCTCAGTGCTCTTATCATCGGTGCTCCCAATTTCTGCTAATATTACAGTTATTAGTCATACAGGATTGGACAACTTTTAACCTCAATGGAACATTTGTTCCTTAATTAAGACACAATAACACGCCGAATAAATACTAATTCAGAAGTCAAACAACAAAAATCAGCGTTATACCTACAAAATTTTCACAGGACTAGTTTCGATGGTTTTACAGAACCATCATCTTCAGCTGCAAAACCGCAAATGAACAAGATAGGAAATAATGATTAGATAAGATAAGAAAGGCTGGACAAGAATAAGCAAGTGGCGCCATCTGTTGGCGAAACCAGAACTAAAACATAATTTCTCTAAAAGCCGAAGGCAAATTTGGATTGGAATTAGGATCGTTAACTAGAACAGAAAGATTTCTATGAATGTGAAATGCCTCTAGAAAATCCAGTTCTCCAATGGAAGATGTTTTTTGAATAATTTTGGCAGCAGAAAAATTGAAAGTCTTTCAATTTTTCTGCTGCCAAAATTATTCAAAAAACATCTTCCATTGGAGAACTGGATTTTCTAGAGGCATTTCACATTCATAGAAATCTTTCTGTTCTAGTTAACGATCCTAATTCCAATCCAAATTTGCCTTCGGCTTTTAGAGAAATTATGTTTTAGTTCTGGTTTCGCCAACAGATGGCGCCACTTGCTTATTCTTGTCCAGCCTTTCTTATCTTATCTAATCATTATTTCCTATCTTGTTCATTTGCGGTTTTGCAGCTGAAGATGATGGTTCTGTAAAACCATCGAAACTAGTCCTGTGAAAATTTTGTAGGTATAACGCTGATTTTTGTTGTTTGACTTCTGAATTAGTATTTGTTCCTTAGTTGGGCTTCTGTAAAATAGTAAACGCAAATTCATCATTCTAAAAGATATCTTCGACTATTCAAATTCTGGTGTGCTATCATTACATATATATAAATCCCTGCAAAATGAGAAGATCCGTTTTGGGCATTTATTTGTTGTTTTATATAACAAAATGAAATGCATATACAGTAGAGGTGACAATTTGTTATGCATATCTAAGATAAAAAAATACGTGATAAAAATTCTGATACTAACTTGTAGTAGTCCTTTAATTTTGTATTTTGGTTTTGTTACTTCCCCTTTCTGTTTAAACAATCGTAAAGCATTTTCTATTTTTATAAAATATAAAAAAAAAAAAAAAAAAAAACTTTTTACGCAGTTTAGAGCAATTACAATAAAGGTTTATAATAAATCTCTTTGAATCCCGTCACATCAAGGTTAATCGTAAGTCAAGGTATTCTTGCAAAGCGCTAATGACGCAAACACTTATATAACGCTTTTTTAGCCAATAATACTTTCAAATTCAGGTACAAAATATAAATACACCAACAGGCATAAAGCTTTACTGAAACAAAATGAGCGGGGATTTCGTCTTAGACACGTCGCATTCTTTTCTTGCTTTCGCCATATCAGCTTGCTTATTATCCGATGCTAAACATCCTTTATTCCTTAGAAATTAATTGTCATAAAGATGCAGAAAAGAGTTCGTGCAGATTGTGTTTATTTCTGCCCATGAATAGTTCGAATCGGGAAGAAGCCATATACATAAGCATGCAGTGTCTATGCGGCATGATGCTATTTAATATACAGTTAAGCCGAAAGTCCTCCCGAGTGGTTTGGTGATGGGAGAAGAGGAGAAAGAGACCATTAAATAGATCCATGAGATGTTTTACGTGAAAATTGACATAGTTTGGTTTATGCGATTGTGGCAAAGCCTCGAGAGATACCTGCTTAAAGGAAGGAATGCCTTCCTGGAGGACTTTCTAAGGGAAATGGATCGTATGCACCTTACACAATCACAAAAACGCCCATTCAGCCAGCCGCTTCGCGGGATTCGAAACTCGGATCGAACTACCAGTGTTCGGCGACTTTACTGCTCGGGCGCTGGTAGGCCGATCAGGCGGAACTGCATAGTTAGAGCGGTGGGACAACCATGGGGAAATTCTGGTGTTCCTCACACTTCTATGTGCACCCGTGCTAATTGCACTGTATAATTCAAGTTCAGAATGTACTTCTCAAGAACAAGTGTCAATAGACTATAAATGCAACTACTTCTTTATGCCTCTATATACCTTCAACATCCAACTATTTCATATAGTACACAATACATGATGTGACAAATTAGGTATTACTGTTATATGTGACAATTACTAAAGGAAGTAATGCAAGAAATTCACTGATTATACCGTCACTGTGCTGTTGTCAAACAGCGGCTGAATGGTAAGGCTGCTGAACCATAGAGCTGGTATGTAGTCTTTTTCAGATTTATGTGCCCGCACCAGTCTATGTGCCCTCACTACCAGTGTTCAGCGACGTTACCACTCGGCCACTGGTGGGCTGACGATAAATGAAACAACAACTTTGAGATAATACAAGGGGCACCCTTAGATCTACTCTAACCCTTATATCTTTTGCAAGTTAGAAATACTGAGGATACGAATGCTTTTACGCCAGAGTAGATTACCCATATGAAATTTTCAGTCTTTTCAAATAATCGTCACCCGTGTGACATTGCACCGTTATAGGACGGTCCTTGAAATGCTTTTCTTGATTTTGTATACTTCTTTTAAGCCATCAAGTTAAATACAGTTCAAGCCTTCAGACTGGTTGCACAGCACGCATTTCTCGATGAAAGTTGATAGTTAACGCAGCATTGTCTGAAATGCTGCTGAATCTAATGCATACTTCTTACATTTACATCTGAAAGAATCTATATTCTTCTTTTATTGCAACAAATTATTTCTATAAATCTTAGAATAAACGAATAAATCAAAAAAAAAAAAAAAAAAATTAAAACGGATAATTTTACTTTCCGACTTAATAAAGAAATAAAAAGAAAGATTTTACTTTAGCTATTTAAGATTATGAAAAATTTACAACTTTAAGTGCTAAAGCAAAGCGGGAACCGAGCCCACAGCGATCAGTCGCCGAACACTGGTAGTTCGGTCCGGGGTTCGAATCCTGGCGAACGAACGTGGCTGCAGGGCGTTTTTGTGGTTTTCTCTATGTGTAATGTATATACGAGCCAATTTTCTTAGAAAATACTCCACGAAGGCATCTCTCCTCTTAGGTGAGGTAGTCCTTGAGTGTTTTACAGTAATTAAATAAATCAAACCGAGGCTAAAAAATTTGAAAATCAAGTCTATAAACGCTCCTTTCCCTAGGAATTTTATTTTGTTTCCCTTTTTCTTAAAATTAATTTAATTTAAATTAGAAATATAAATTTACTAGCAGGCCCCTATTGCCAGGAGAATTGAGTAATAAAAAGTACGAAACTCTGCCAAGATGCTGATATCATTGCTAACTCTGCAAATAATTGAAAAAAAAAACAATAAATTTAATAATTAAAGTAGGCTACTCAAAACCAGAGACTATACTCTCAGCGATGAGTTAGCTAACCGACTGTGGTGGTGTAGTGGTAAATTACACGTATCATATTCGTAAATTACATGTTTAACCGTTTTTAATGGCTCGAACATTCCCTTTCTTGTTATTGGAGTTGGCCGAAGGCTAACTTTTCCTTAAAGAAATTATCCGTTCAATCAAAAATAGGCAACGTTTTTTTAAGACAGTTTTACTTGAATTTATCCATCTAAGATCATTTTTGTGATTAAGAGAACAGTAGTCCATCATTAGCTACTGCGTGTTGACATTTGTAATGCTTCTGGGAGGAACTTCTGAGTTAATATAAGAATTCCCATCAATTACATGAGAAAACATTGTTGCCATGATTACTTGCGAGAAATTTACAGCACTCTTCTAATTCGTATTGGATTTATAGGGTCGCGATGAATTACGCTAGATTTTGAATTTTTGTCGCCAGATTTGGCGATAAATCTGAAAAAGAAGCCAGACTTGACGACCATTTGGCGAAATTTTTATACGATACCTGCATAACTGTAATCGGTATTGTGATTGAAAATGCAGGGTGTATCAGTACAGGTGACAGGTGAGAGCAGGGTCACACTGACTATTCGGGTATCGTCCGAATCCCGCAAATGTCCAGAAAACGAATATTGCAAACAGGGGCAGATGGTGAAAAACAAGCGTATTGCGGATTCCTACACTACAAATGTTTATTGTACAATATATGACAATATAGAGATACTTACGTCAAAAAGTGCTGTTACTATGTTGAATTACCACAGTAGTAATGTATCGTTTTACATTAACATTAATAGTGCACTATTATAATAGTCGACGCAGGGACGATAAATTAATACATACAATAATAATATTTCCTGAACTCTGCAGACATTGCAGAGCGGGCGGTGACAAACTTTCAGTAGTGATAGAGTACACCAAGACGATGGAAAATCACACAGGAATGCATGGTCGGAAACGCTTCCCTGGCGCGGTAGTGACGACACAAAAAGCAAAAAAAAAAAAAAAAAAAGAAAGGAAGAATACAAACAGTGAGACAAAAACATGTTTTATTATTTTCAGTACCGCGGAAACCTACAAAAACAAACAAAGATCGTCATTAAAGAAGCTTTTCGAAATTACAACCCCGGACCATGATTCGGGCCTCACTGCTCTGCCGCATGAAGATCTGCATCATGAATGGCAGATCGCATGACGCATGGTTCCTGCATCACAGTCCGGGTCGCAATTTTGAACTCCTTTGATGATGATCGTTGTGTCTTTATGTTTAATTTTTTCCTTTTGTTTGCTGTACTCGAATAATAAACATGTTTTCTCAGCCTCTTCGTGCCTGCGCATCAGTGGTTTTAAGAATCAGTGGTAATCCAAGTATGGTGGTTCAGTAAAACATAATATCACATCAAATATGAATAAATCAAAATCAATAATCACCAATCAATAAAATATAAACTGATTTAATTAAATATAATAATATCTCAATCTCAGAATCTCACATCACACCTTCCATCGAATCTCAGAACACACTCAATGGCGCTCTCAGCCCCCTCTAGCGTTAGGCGGGTCTTACCATTCTTCCCGCTTAAACTCCCATGGAGTTTACATTTCAATTTCCAGACATTCAAATAAATTTAAAGTCAATAAAATTACACTAAGCTAAATATTAGATTGGTAAACTAATAAATATAAAATAAAAGTTTTTCAAGTTCTCATTCAGTCTTTAAATGGTAATGGAACAAGTTTGTTGATGGCTCGTCGAAGAACTCCTGTAGACGTCTTAACTTCAACTACTCCGACCAGACCATCAGCACCAGGATACACTTGCTGGATGCGACCCAATGGTCAATGCAAAGGATTGGAGTTTGAGTCTTTTAGCAATACTAGTTGACCAATCTGCATGTTTGGCTGCGAACTGCTCCATTTGGCACGATTCTGTAGTTGATTTAAATACTCGGATTGCCACCGCTTCCAAAATTTAGCTTGCAGTCTCTAAACTAGTTCTCACCTGGAATGAAAAGAAAGAGAATCCGAAGCAGTATGTGGTTCAGGAAAAGATAACATAGCATTTTCTGTCAAAAAATGTCCCGGAGTTAAGCGGTGATAATGGGCGGGAATTCAGAACTGCTTCTATCTGAGTAACTAAAGTAGTTAACTTTTCAAAATTCATGATAGCTGATTTTGCTACCCTTAACAAAATCCGTTTCATTGATTTTATGTTTGTTTCCCACAGTGTTTGTTTCCAAAGTGAGGAGTGTGTCTGACTGTGGCAAAGGCTCCAAGGCTATCTCGCCTTAGAGGAGGAATGCCTTCGTGGAGGACTTTCTAAGGAAAACTGGCTCGTATACACGTTACACATGGGGAAACCCATGAAAACGCCCATGCAGCCAGTCTGTTCGCGGGATTCGAACCTCGGACCAAACTACCAGTGTTCAGCTACTTTACCGCTCGGCCGCTGGCAGGCCCAAAGTGAGGAGAAGCAGGTGGGATAAATTTTCATTGGATGCCTTCTTCTGCACTAAATCCTTGAATTGGGTTAGATTTGCAAATTTCATTATATGCGTTAAGAAAATATTCTTAATTTCTCGCACCTTTGAAATTCGTGGAGTTATCGCTCCAGATAACGGCTGGTTTGGATCTTCTGCCAATAAATCGTCGTAAACAGGCTAGAAAAGCTTCTGTTGTTAACTCAGAAACGATTTCTAAATGCACTGCTTTAGTGCAAAAACATTAAAGATAATGTAGTCTGTACACCAGAATGCAAGGATTTTCTATGATAATATTCAATAAATAAATTAGAGAAATGATGAACCTTTGGCAAGAGTGTCTGATGTTTCTGAAATTCAGAAAACTCAGAATACTCCAGTCTTCCTCCTACTCTCAGTACCTCATTTTTGTCAAGAAGTACGTTTAAAGATGATATTTTACTATTTTTTGGAATAGATTGTCCGTTTTTTAAGCACTTTATTTCCCTTCGAAATTCAGTTGACTGTACGAGTTTTACTAAAACTTCAGTAGCATGTCTTAATGCAGTAGCACATATGAAGTCTGTTCTTAAATTTGGGTTCATTTTACAGTTATTTATAAATCTCAAACATAAAAAAGTTACCCTAATTAATTTACTGAATGAGGAGTATCTTGTGATCAAATCGTTTTCAGTTTGCCTATTTTCAACAGTCGATTTACAACAACTGACTTCTTAAACTCTAACTTATCGACATGTATTTCGGTTTCTTCCATTGATTCTAAGGAGGATGGCCGTGCTGTATTATTCATTGTCAACCAACAGGGTCCATGCCACCAGAGCTGATTATTTTTGAGCTCGCTTAAGGAGAAACCCCTAGAAATCAAATCGGCGGGAATATTCTTTCCTATACAATGATGCCATTCTTCTGGATTGCTGTATTTTTGTATTTCTTTTATTCTATGCTTCACGAACGCCTTATGTCTATTTGGATCCCCTTTGATCCAGTAATAAGCTATTGAGGAATCTGTCCAAAAATATCGAGTAACTGGAAAACTTAGCGCAGTTACAATTTTATTGCTCAATCTTGAAGACAAAAGTTTACCCTTGAGTTCCAATCTAGGATTCGAAAGGGTTTTCAACGGAGCTAAATTCAGCAAAACACTCAAATGAGTGTTAATCAAAATGTTTTTATTTCCGAACCTTTCTTTCAATAAGTCAAGTGCTTTATCATAATTTTCATCACTTAAAGCAAATCCACTAATACATGCTGCCGCGGTACCACAGAGATAGGATTTCAAATAATTAAATTTATCAACGTTGCTTAATTTAGGATTATTATGAACATAGCTTTCAAATAAACTGTAAAAGTCTAACCAACCAGAATAATTACCATAATATTTACTAATATGTAATTTAGGCAATTTTATATTTATATTTTTAGTTTCATTATTAATCAATTGAATGTGAAATTGTATCAACTTGGATAGAATCAGAATTCATTTTCTTTATTTTAGAATAAAGTTTCGATTTCCAAAAAATTATTTTTTCTTTTATTTCTTCTGAAGCTTCTATATCTTCAGATATTGTCTCGACGTTCAAAAGATTTTCAATTTCATCATTTAAAGAATTTAAATCAGTTTCTTCTCCAATTAATTGTTCCAAAAATGCTTCTAACTGATCAACTGTTTCGTTTTCGTTGTTGATAGCAACTTCTATTTTGTTAATTAATTTCGTCAAACTCGAACGCACAGAAGTGCGTTTCTTCTTCAGCTTTGACAGGTTTTCAGCCATTTCAGAATCTCAGAACACATTCAATGGTGTTGTCAGCGCCCTCTAGCGTTAGGCGGGTCTTACCAGTACCCTTTCTTTCTTGACTTCTGTGACTACCGTGCCAGGAAAGCGTTTCGGACCATGCATTCCTATGTGATTTCTCATCGTCTATCTTTCCCGACAGTTCGTTACCCTTTATACTGATATAAATGATTCGTGTATTTAACTGTAACCGTATCCAACCGTCATATAGTAGCTTCCAGTACTTTCTAGAAAAGCAAGCTACTAGAGATTTATCATTGCTTGGGGAGAAACTATACAAGAACGGACATGGACTGAGACCACTTTCTCAGGTGTTTGTACGCAGTATTTAGAAATCCCCGGGTGAGTTTTTGCCTTTTAGATGCGCTTTGCATTACGCTGTGTTTAACATTCTATATAGTTTGAAGTGCAACTACTGATTGCGCTCTATGATACTGAGAAGTACCTTTGTAGAAAATTCAAGAACTGTGAAGTGCTTCTTTTGGTAGAATAAATTTTATCAAGCTATCATCGGTTCTGTGTGCATTCAGTCCATTGCGAGCAACAGTTTTAGCTTAGTTATTAGAGCAAAATTTAAAATCAGCTTTTACTGAAAAACAAAATTTCACATTATTAATTTTAAAAATACATTAATCGTTATTAAGACAATAGAAATGAAAATTTAGTAAATTAAGAACATACTTAAAACTTTTAAAGCTTGAGGTTAATTTTCTTGGCACAATTCAATAAACAATATTTGATTAAGAGCTCAAATTTTTAAAATTTTCCAGGTGTGTTTTTAAATCAAGATGCAACATGTAAATGCAGGGGAGATTATTTCAATATTTAACTCAAACGAACTCTAAATATAAAACAATTAATTCGTTCTAGAAAATTGAGAATGTGATTTATGATTACTGTCATTTATTTCAATGGAATGATGTGATGTGAAGATTATTTCAAGACTTAACACAAATGAATATTAAATATAAAACATTAAATTAATTCCAGAAAAGGTGATCCAGATCCGGTAAAATTGAAAAATAGCATTATTTTTTCAATGAACCCTTCTGTCATGTGAAAATTTTATAAATAGAAGTTTCGTTTATTTGCAAAATTATTATTTCACAAATTTGAGAGTAGTTTCTTTCTGTGTAAGTGTGTTGTAGTTTCTTAATATGGGAGCAGTCCGTTCATTTAAAATAAAATAAATTTAGGAATATTGAATATTGCTAGAATCGGCAAAAAATATCAAATTCTGGCTTTCATGCTGTACATATTGAACATGACGAATGCTGACAAACATTCAAGTTATATGGCGATATCAAACGCGATAAAGAACTACTTTTAAAAGCAGAAACTTTAGTACAAGTATGAAACTTTATTACCAGGTAGCAGACTACTTGATATTGTGCACTAAAATACCTTATTATTTATTACGTAGAAGAAAAGTTTACGGACCTGCCAATTCGTAAATTACATAAAAAAAGGTTCCGCTAATTATCTAAAGAAATAAATATTTAGCCTTTGTGCAAAATATGCGTTTTTAAAGCATTTTCAAATTTAATACTATGGATTCCTAAAAATGTGTATTTTAACACAAAATGCATGTTCGAGCAAAGAAAAATTTCTCTGTTTACTAAAATTGTTGTGTAGAACCACAAGAAATATTTTGGAACTAAACAAATTGGATGTCTAGAAAACCTAATTTAGTATAAGATGCCAGTAGTTGAAAAAATAAACATTATGCTTTTTTTGAAATTAAATTATTAAAAATAAGTAACAAATGGGAAGCTTCACAATAATATCTACTTTGATTTTACATGAATGTTTGGTCTAATTTTGTTTTCCCTTAACAGCACAAATCCATTTTTTTAGTAAGCAGCCTTTTAGAAGCTTCGGGATTCTATATAATTTCATTAAGGAAATCTAAAATTTAAAGTTAGGAAGGTTATGAAGTAATTCTATATTAAGGGAATTTGTAGAACATTTCTCACAGTTTTTCAATATAATTAGCTAAAAAGTGGCTAATATTGAAAATGAATAAAGGAATACTTTCTGTTACTTAAATGTCTGATCATAACAACTTCAATACAAGCAAAATGTCTGTAGCAAATGTAAACAAAAGGCAAGTTTTGCATCTTTCCAATGTCGAACTCAATCTCCATAAACGTAAAACTAATTTTCTGCAATAATATTTACGTATCGGGAACCGAGTAACTAAACCTGTTTAATTATAAGAAACAGAATAATTTCTGCAAAAGTAGTTAACAATACGTTGTAGAGACAATTAGGTTAATTGGAAAAGTCGGAGAGATGAAAAATTAGCAGCCGCCTTCCCCGGGAATTGAAGCACAGGAATACCGCCCCAGCGTGCAGAACCACTACGCCACGAAGGCACGCTAGGAAGCAGTGGCGTAGCGAGGAGGGGCAAGGGGGTGTATGATGCCCCGGGCGCCGCTCGCAGAGGGGAGCCAAATGGTCTCCAAACAAGATTTTCATCAAATTACTGTGTTTTATTTTGGGGGGGGGGGGAAGGGGGAGCGCCAAAAAGGTATTTTGCCCTGGGCGCCAGTTATGCTCGCTACTCCACTTATAACCTTTAATAATTTCGCTATTCCTATTCTTTGGCGTTCATAATTCTTTTAAAACTTATTCTGTCGTTCTTACCTTTTGAGTTTTCTTTATTGCATTTGCGAAAGACTTAAAATAAATAGGCAGGCTGGAAGAGAATTTTAACTAAATGCCTCAGGCAAATTTATTATAATCCTGTATTTTTTAACTATATGATAAAGCGTTAGTCAACTTAGGCTCTCTGAGCCTTTTATGTTTTTTCAAAGATATGTAAAATGTTTTATTATTTAAAATTTATGATTGTGTGTAAATTTACATTGACCTATCAACTGCATTATTATAGCAACTGCAATTACTGCAATTTATGTTCCAGTTCGCAACGTTATGCAACGTGATTTTTGTTTTGGTTTTTCAATACAGTTAAAATTAATGACTATATATGATGTATATCGTAGACAGCGCAGTACGTTTCCTTATCAGTTTAATAGCTAGGTCTAGTTTCTGTTGCCTTTTAGCTGTACATCAAGACTAAATTTTAAGAAAATATTTTAGTTTAGTTTATCTCTTGCTTGCATTTTTGGAGCTTAGAATTTAAGTTAATGTTAAGACGAAAATTTGTCTGAAACAGAGGAAAGTTAAACGAATGTAGTTGATAGCGAATTAGTTTATTTTATGAACTGTTTAGTTTTTGTCCTGTTTTCGGCTTCCGATGAGTGCTTCTGTTCATGAAGGGAGGTTGATATTCTTCCAAGCCGGAAAATTTGCATCATTTTGACAGCCTATCGTTTTCTTCCGCTTTTATGATGAAATGATTTTGGAAGGAAAGCAATTTTCATCATTAAATGAAGCCACAGCAATCAAAGACCATCCCCATCAATGGGCAAAACTACTAACCGCCGACCACCAGACTTCAGTTCTGGCGAACAGGATACATGTTCGCCAGAACTGAAGTCTGGTGAACTGAAGTCCATGGAAACAGGATTTTTCCTCACATATAGCGCAAATGTGAATTAATTTCTTTTTAAAACTAATCTTGCACAAATTGCATTCCTTCTGTTACGCAGACAGGCTTATCAAGCTTTACCGTAAAAGATTTGCTGTGATGATTGCTCTGATGACCGTTTCGTAAGCTTGCATTTTTGCCTGTTTTCGTAAAGAATGTATTAAGAGGTTTAGAATGAATGACCAGAGCAAAAACAGAAATTGAATAAAAAAAATCTCAAAAGCTTTCAGATTTTATGTTGCGCCCAAGAGGGCTTTTTTTCAACCTTTTGTGTGTTACCCTTATTAAATATCCTGTTCTTCGCACTTAAAACAAATAAAATTCAATTCAACAGCAATATCACAAAATATTTAAAAACAGCAAAATAGCATATCTTTAGAATTTCTGATACAGTTTCGCGCTCTGGAGATGAATTTTTTTTTTCATACAATATTGCCATTGATAGCTTGGAAATTGTTGAGTTTGTTAATCAAAAATTTGTTGAAGTTTTACAAAATTTTAAATAGGTAAATTCGAAATTCAAAATTAGAGCTTCCAAGTGCTTATGTTAGGTTGGAGGACTACGTTATTCAGAGTTCGATGTCTCTAGGTACTGTTGTTTCTTCACAGTGCGAGAAACATTCATACATTCCTGCAGATTCTTCATTGTTTAGTTTCTTTAAATATAATACATGGCGATAGTATTTGGTGGCAACAGTTTGAAAAGTGTAGCAACGAAAAATGTCGTTTGTGGCTAATAACCCTTCTGGGCTAACGTCCTTTGGGCTAATAAATGTCAATTCAAAGAAAATTTCATAGCAATGTTTATTTCACTTTACCTTGCCATCCAAATACCCATCATTTTTAACAACCAAATAGCGGAACACAAGTTGATGCCGTTCGAATAAAGTCCAGCAAAATAAAAAACTCATAAAATAGAAATACCAATTATGTCATTTAATATTTAACTACATCCTTTTGATTGCCCCTCCTAACATAAATATATTTACCAAGATTTACATTGAACGAGATGGCCAAGAAGCAGTGATAGCCTCTAGGTAGACAGTATTATTTTCAAGATTTTCCTCATTGGAAAAAACAGCCATAAATGTCTTCCTAACGTGAATCACATATCATACATATGTATAAAACGCTGTTATACAATTAAACGAAAAACAGGTTATGCCTCTTGAGGGAACAAGTTAGTTGTTAAACACAAGAAGCCAACATTGTCTCGAATTGTTAAAAAGCTTCTCCGGGGAAGAGAAATTGCGGCATATTTATTATCAACAGCGGAAATAAAAGCGCTCTTCCTTATTGTCATGGCTTCTTTATTTCCCTTTATTCTGTTTTTTTTTTTTTTTTCATTGTTCTTGAGAAACTTATATGTAATTCTGTTATGAATCTGACCCTTAAAAAAAAAAAGTTTATTTTGAACTACACGGTAGTCTTAGTGGTTAAACGAATTGTTATGAATAGGATGTAGCTTCTATTTTGACAAAATGGATAACTTTTACCTTGAAACTATTATCAGATATTTTAATGAAATCCATTCGAAGAAATTATGCAGTCGCAACGACTAATTGTGGGATCTGGTAATACTTAAATATTATGATTTGTTTCATCGGTATTTATACATTCTTCCTGAGTCAAGGTTTAAAATACCGATTTATACGCTTCTTGCTGATTATTTTTATGAAATATCATTTTCATGACTATTTTGCTTGCGGATCCAATGTATACGTTTCAAAGCCGTTGACATGTAAGGACTAATCTTGCCTTTCAAAATTTATGAGATAAGATGAAATTAAGAAACGTAATACAAGGAAACAATCTCCGTATCTTTTAAATTGTAAAACGGTAAGCTTTTGTTTCCTTTTACAATACTCTTCTGAAACTGTACTAATATTCCCTATTCCTCCTAGTAAATTTTTTTATATTTAACATTTACGTTAAAAATATGCTTGCGTTAGTTTTACTTCAAGTGTGTCATTATTTATTCTTATTTATTACGTACTCCGCTCTTAAGGAATACACGGAAATGGAGGGATGCCCCGTGGAGAGCGTTTTAAAAGAAACTGGCTCATATCCATTTTCCACGTGGGGAAACCATCGAAAACACCCATGCAGCCAACCCGTTCGCTCGGACTCGAACCCCGGACCGAACTGCCAGTGTTCAGCGGCTTTTGCCGCTGGCTCAATGGCGGGCCTAGAACATTCCAATTTTAGTATATGTACTGCCAAAGCAAATAGGGCCAGTCTAAGGGCCTATAATGTATTTTCTCCCTCTTTCAAGCATGCCTTTGTGATATAATGTTAGCACATTGGGTGCGAATTCGAAAGGTCCAGGCTCGAGTCCCGGCGAGAGCATTGCTCATTTTTCATTTACTGCTTCAAAACAACCTAGTGACTCTAAAGTGGCTCCCGAACTAAAAACAAAAGATGAATGATGATTCTTCACCACCAGAATTGGCGAGTCTCCTAATCGCCAGTCACCCTTTAAAAGAGGGAGTATATAAGGTATTTTCTGCCTCTTTCAAGCATACCTTCGGGGTCTAACAGTAAGCACACTCGGCGCGTATTTGAGAGGTCCAGGTTCGATCCCAGTAAGGGCATTGCTCATTTTTTCATATATTCCTGCTTAAATAACTTAATGTCTCTACAGGCCAAACATGGTATTTAGACCATTTATTTATTTTCTCTATAGAACAAAGTATCAAGCTCATATACATGAATATGCCTAGTAGCAAGCACGTTTCTCACATTCCTTATAAAATTCCCTAAACGTGCAGCACTGTAAGCATAAGAAATTCTGTAACGAACTAATAATACAGAGCGTTAAAACAGATTTTGCTAATTACAGTAAAATTTTAGTTATTCAGATAAGTTATCAGTTACATATATTATAAAGTATTCTAGTTATAATAAGTAAGTTATATCGATGAAATAAACTAAAGGCCTTAATTATTACGAAGTTCGTTATTGGTTTTAAATTTCTCAGATTGATAAGCAACGCAATAAAAATTAGGAAGAATCATTTCATTAGAAGGAATTAAGTGTTTTAGAACTTGTCTTATTTGCCAGGCCATATAATAGGTAGAAAGTGAAGATTATATATTCCGAGCAATGGCAATTTTACCTATTCGAGTGAATGATAAATGCAATAAACGTAATCTTTTTCAGATCCTAAGAAGGATTGGTTGATCTTTCATTTATGTTATTTATATTCTTTTAAAATCAGTATTTGAAAAGAAAAGAATTTCCAATTAATGAGTAATTCATAAATGTTTTGTACATAAAAACATGCATTTATGACCGAATAAAGAACTCACAATCGATCGGCCATACAACATATATTTCCAGTTCAAAAATTGAATGAAAGAAGTTATACTTTAGACTGCAAGAATTTTAGTCACAAGACATATTTTGGCACAAATACATGAAATTCAAATTTTGTTACGAATATTGTTATTTTGAATAAATATTGTTACGAATTTTGTATATGTAAACAATTTTAGTGAAAATGCATGTAAAATTGTAGTATCCTTAGTGTGAATAACATGAAATGCCTACAAGTTTAGTGAGAAATCCCAAAAAGTCGCCAAACTGGGCCACTATTCGCTACATTTTGGTCTAGTGCCAGTGTAATTGTAAATTATTTAAATAATTGAAACGGACTAAGAAAACAAGGAAAGGGTAGTCAAGTACGTTAAAGAAGAGATAAAAGCGAAAAAAGAAAAGATTAATTGTTAAGCCAGCCCAAAGAGTATAAAAAGAGCAATTATTGCCATAATAGAAAACAAATTCGAAGCTATGTAAGGGCGAATAAATGCTGTTGAATCTAAAGTTGGAGAAACTGAAGAAAGAATTTCTGTAGCTGAACAGCAAATTGGAGAAATAGTTTCTTTGGTTAAAAAACAAATCGAAGAAAGAGTTTCTGCTGTCGAAAAACAGATCGATGATAGAGTTTCTTCTACTGTCGCAAAGGAACTTAACAGCTTAAAGAAATCCATAGTCACAGCAAGAAACAACTCTGATGCTTATAAATTCTAGCCATGTCTTCTTCCCCTCTCTAAAGCTATCCATATATGATGGACTACCTCCTGGCAAGTATACAAGACTTAGTTCTCTATAGTGGAGTGGAGATACGAATGGCTGTGTTTCCCAAGCTAAAACCTGCGCCATCTCGCCGCTTCTCTGGAGCAGAAGTAGTGGATAACCTTTAATTTCTGCTCGAAAACCAGAGGCTAGACTTTAAAGCTCTATCTGGCACATTGGAGCTGCGTTTTTGCAAGAAGTGTTTAAAAGACTATAGCAGGTCTCAGTTAAAATCTCGCCAACAGAAGCCTATGGAAACACTTCAGCAGCTTACCATGGACGCTGAAAGGCTATCTCATCTCGCCTTTACGGATTATCTAACAGAGGCAAGCGAAATGCTGCCCCACAGTACATTTTTGATGGCATCCGGGATCCTGAAATACAAACTGCCCCTACGAATGGCGAATGTCAAGGTTTAATGTGCTTTAGTGTGCGCCATATTATTCATGGAAGCCCAGTGAGTAACCCGTACAGTCCAGCATGCAATCTGACCTGCTCATGCTCAGGAAGCAGTGGAACAACTAACTGATCTTCTAGACAAGTTATCTTGGGAAATCAATGCCTTGAGGCGGAGTAGGAGTGGTAACAAAATCAATTCTGAAACACTGACACTGCGATGGTGAACATACGGTGGTGAAGGCTACGTGCGAAGAAACTGCAGAACACCGCAAGCCTCGACAACTATCAGTGCTCCCCGGCAAGGAGCTAGGAACAAACAGTGGCCATCTCTCAGAGCGAAGGTTTTTCAGATACTGAGAAGCCCCATTTTAAAGCATTTCAGATTTTTGCAGTGCTTGATAACAGTAATAGACACTTCATGACGGGACATATCAGTGGAGTTCCTTGCATGTGACAGGTGACGGAGAAAGAGGACACAAGGTGTATAACAAAGGTAAGCAGAGTATATGTCCCATGCCCTCCACTATCTTAAACCGGCAGCTCCCGAGACTCAGGAAGCCAGCCTCGGGAATGCATTTGCTTCTCTGTGAAGTCCTATGAACAAACTGGAACCTGGATGATGTTACATGAATATGGAATTCCTTGCAGAATGATCATCAATACAGGATCCAATGTCACCCTCATTCGAAAAGATTTGACTCAACGATTGGAAGGGAAACTCATTTGTACATCGCCTTGCATTACCCTTCAGACTTTATAAGGTGGTAAAATCGACGTGGATGCAATGTTAAATGCTAATATCACGTTTAGAAGTGCCGCCTACGTTCACACGGCATGTGTAGCAGATATTACAAACCCTTGTATACTCGGCTTAGACTTTCTAAGAATATACAATTTTTTCTTGTCCTTTAAAAATAACGAAGTGCAATCTGCCTCTGAGGACATAATCCTGTTGGGAATTTAAAGATAGAGGAGTCAAATCTATTCCCTAAATAATAATTCAGGAAGATACCACAGTGCCAGCAAGAACAAAAGTTTTACTACCTGGATTCGTAGCTGAAAACAGAAATTTCTCATTCGTAGACCTATCGAGGACTGTGGTCCCGGTTAGAGTTGCCAACATAAGTGATAAAGCGAAATTCATAAATAAATATGTATCCATACAAAGGGAAGACGAATGGGTTACAGCATGTACTCCAGTGACCTGTGCTAAACGAATTAGTGCTCCTCCAGGGTCTGTGTCTTTGGAATTGGACATTCTTCCATTCATCTTCTTACTGGTTCGAAAAAGTTTGGCCGAGTATAGAAGTAATACAGGAGATTATCTGCCAATCAAGAGCAACATCCAAGACGTTTATCTGTTGCTAAACACGAAGAGGTAGAAAGTTCAAATGCGAAGTGCCTAACATCATATATGTCATCTTCCATGTATAAGGATCTAGAAAGGTATCGGCAGTTAAAGATTGAAGGCGCAACTGATATGTCCATCAACTCAGAAATTGGAACTATTTGGCGACATTTTGGTTCGGTTCCTGTGTAACTGTAATTGATCCCTATATCTAATTGCAACCGTATCTGGCCCTCATATGCCTTCCAGTAATTTTGAGAAAAGGGAGGTACTAAAGATTTCTCGATGTTTGGAAGAAACTATATAAGGCATGAGTGAGCATCAGTTCTCTGTTTTTAGTTCAGAGTTGATTTCGGAGTATTGAGAGATTTCCGTTCGAGCTTCGATCTTTAGATGCGCTTTGGATTGTATTTTGTTTAACATTTTTAGTAGTTTGATATCCTAACTACTGACTGTGCTCTGTCATACTAAAAAGAGCTGTACGAGTACTTTTGTGGAAAGTTTTAGAACTGTAAAGTCTTTCCTTTAGGAAATAACAAATTTAACATCTATCATCTGTTCTGTGTACGTTCAATCAATTACGAACCTGTATGTGCGCAACAATATCATTAAATAAATATTTTAGTAATCATATGCAAATATTGTTAAGGAAGTTGGATGCGTATGCTTTCGAATCCAAATTTCTACTAGCTACTTTATCAAATAAATATGTATCCATACAAAGACATAGATTTGAAATTTGCATTCGCAGAAATGCTAAAAATTCAAGATTGTTTTTCTGTTACAATCTAGTTTTTTATGTGACCTTTAAAAATCTATTACGTTTTTAACTTTACTCCCCTAATTTCCATAAGAAAATCACGAAATTTTAAAGGCCCAGATTTATATATATTATTGAACTATGTTTTTCAAAAATGAAAGAATATCGAGTGTTTTGCTAATCGAAAATTTCGATGTGGATGACATATATAAAAATTAAAATTTTATACATAATATTTTCTAAAAGATATCATGTGACTAAAATTATTATAGTCTGCCCACTTTGTTTGATTTCTTTTATGAAGAGTTTTCGGCCAACCACAAAATCTCTATAGTGAACACTTTCAAGAACTTCCTAAAGGTGATTTGGGTCTTCTTCGGAGATGGTTACTTTGGAGAGTTAATGCTCAGTACCAAAGTGTATACATAATTTCAGAACTCTCATATTCTTATGAAAGTTGGTCGTTTGAGGGAGATAGTCACAATGAGAGGATTCGCTATAATCTTGTCGCAAAATCTTTTGAAGCTCTCTACAATATGTAAATAAGAATACGTTCTACAAGACACCTTTAAAGTTACGTTGGATTAAATATATTTACTACACGTCTGCAGAACACAGGAAGTACAGCATGCTTCTTGCTTGAAGTAAAATAATGGCTCAATTTAAATCGATAATTCTAAAATTAGCCATAAGTATATTGACTCTTATACTACATTTAAACTAAAAAATTTCCCGTCATTTACTTTAACAGTTTTCGATTGATACTTTTATTTTTATTATTTTTTTTTTCTATCCAGCTTCTGAATACAGGTGACAGATAAAGGAAGAGGGAGATAAATAATGTCTAGCAGGAGTAAGCAGGTATGTATTCTGCTCTTTTCACTATCGAGAGATAACAACTCTTTCTGTATGGCGCCTAAAAACACCTTATCGGGAGTATATTAAATACAGATTCAAATTTGATACATATAAAGCATAGCGGAGGCAGAGATTCTGCTCATATACAATAGTTGTTTTGTGTTTAAAGAGCAATGTCCGATAATACGCGTATAACAATAAGATGTATATACAATATATACTGTTCGTAGCAAATATATATAAGATACACTTAAAACATAACTAAATGGGCATCAAAATAGAACTAAAAAAGCACTTAAACATAACTGAATTAAATATTAAAGTATACATATATTATAAATTTATAATCACTTAAAAAATAACTTAAATGCTTAAAGCAAACACAAATCCATTGTAGAGTTCACAACAATACCAGATATACTAGTTTATACCAGTTATTTTATGTTACTTAACTGTGTCGCTCTCATTTCCATTTCCCTGCCAGAATATAAATTTCTAGCTCGCGTGACATCCAAATGAGATAGAAGAAAGAAAGGTTTTAGAGTGTAAAATCAAAGCGTGTTCTACCTGCTTGAAATCCAAGTTGCTAATTTGATTCTCTTGCGACTTGTATCCTGAGGCGTTCAGTTATCCTCCCTGTTAGGCTCTTGTTACACCGGCTTCAGATCAGAACCAGCTTGTGCGTTATTCCAGTTGTCCAGTCTTTAGGCTAACTTACTTTTTAGTTTTGTTAATCCATTATCTTTGAGTTATCAATAACTGTTGGCTTTTGTGTGCACAAGTTGGTACCGTCTGTTAATCCTTATTTAAGTTAAAAGGATCCTTTATACTCTTTCCCTGTCTGTGTGGTACTTGCAAGGCATAGTAAAAATTAACAGATCTTCTTCTAGAGATTTAGTCTAGTTCATGCTACCTAAGAAGACCAAACTCTGTATCATTTCAAGTATTCAATGCAAACAGGTCTTTCACTTATGCATCTATCAGTAAATTTATCGCTAAATAATTAAAATTATGTTTTAAAGCACATTTTATAATTATTACAACAAAATTTTAATTTCTATTAAGTCAAAATTTCAAGTCAAGTAATTTTCAAGTCAAAATTTTAATTTCTATGTTTAATAGCTATATGTCTGTGTCAGTTCTTAGAATTTGATTTGGATAGTTCTTTAGCACTAGTCTGTTATAATTATCACTTTTAAACTTTACTGGCGTCTTCACTCTGTTTTTTTAAATTCTTGCCCATTTTCGAAATAGTGCTGATGGCACCGTGGATAATCTTAACTAACGCATGGTTTTCGATACTAAATTTCTTACAAGAATCCATACAGCAAGTCAGTTGATGTAAGTGAGTGGCAGTTGTAAGTGAACAATAAAAGGTATAACGGACAACTGAATCTTCTAATCCGCAAACAAATATACTTGTATTTGAGATGCGAAAGCAATGAAAATGTGTTTCAGGATTCTGAAATTCAGGCTTCTGAATACAGAAAGTGTTTCAAAAAAATTCCACTGTCATTTAATCACATTTACCAAGAGAAAAGTCTCTCTTTGAATGGGAAGCACATAACTCTTTCCCAAGTTTCCGGAATTGAATTTTTAATAGCCTATGCTTATTGGTACTCCTCACACACGCAACGCTTTTCAATTCTTATTATGATTGAAAGAAAGAGTTTTGCGTGTGTGCCTCCGTCGGTTATCGAAATGACCTTCAAGAATCAGTTGCTTTGTCCTTTACAAATTGTAATGGAAATTTGGGCTGCTGCAGAGCAAGAAAATTTTAATTTTTAACGCATCGCTATAGGAAAATAAACTAATAGTAGATTTTGATATATTTATAAAAGTATTGATTGCATATGTAGAGATCATAAATGAAAGTGTAGTGCCTTTAAAAAATCGCTACATAATTGGGTAGGGATTTTGATACAGATACATTATGTCAGCGTTTCTCAAACGTTTTCAAAAGAGGACCTTTTTCATGAATTAGAGAACACTGCAGATCACCTCTTATCCTCTTGGAAATCAGTTTTTTAGCATATTGTTACGAATTTTGTATATATGTTAATAATTTTAGCAAAATTATATCGAAGAGTTCCTCACTTTGTACATGCTAAGTTACAGTTGAACATGAAGAATCTTAAGAACTGATAAGAGAATAATCGCTTGAGTTCGTGTGACAAGAAGCAACAAGATGGAAGGGTAAACAACCCTTTATTATTCAAATAAGATTCAACAGAATTCCATCTTGGAGTGTACAATAAAAGTCGACACTTGGGCTTCAACTTAAGAAGCTAAAAGGTAAACTAAAACTAATCTAAACTAAAGAGATATAGACGAAGCTATCAAGATTCTAACCGAGTTGGCTCTTTAGCACTAATTGACTGCGAAGCTATCAGGGCCTAAGTACGGCCGAGCGTAATAATAGCTTACGAGAGAGTAGCCTAAAAAGGCGGACGCGTGCAGACATAATACCTCGCAACTCTCTAGCTAAAACAGAAGAACTTCGTGGTTAAATACCACTCTTCCTCATTATGTATTCAGATGTGATTCTAAAACTACGTTCTGGCCGGAAGTAGTAAGTTGAAGTTAAGAATCGACAGGAAAGGAACTTTAATTAACAATTAAATTTTAACTGTTAATAAAATTACACAATCCTTACAAAAATAAAAATAAATAAAACAAAAATCCCGAGTCCCGAGGATGAAAATTGGATGAAATTATGTCCAGACTATGTTGCAGGCACAGCGTTCGAGCGCTTCGATCTCTAGGAAGATTTTTGTTATGTGATAATGTGTCTGTAAACAAAAGCATGAACTAGGAAGCTATCAATATTACCAGATGATTATAAATGAGCTCATCAAGAAAGAATTATAACATCAGAAGTAGCAACAAAAGGAGACTGAGGATGAGATGCCCCCAGGAAAAGAAGAAGGAAAAGGATTCTAGGTCTCTGATTTGGAAAATGTGAGCAAAATGCAGAGTTTTAACGAAACGATATCATGCTTATAAGCACTTTCAGTGACATTAAAAATAACTGTAACATTTGAAGTAACAGTAACTTTTAATTACATTTTAAAACGCTAGACAACAATAAACCACATTTGAAAAATTTTTTATGAAGCAAAGGTGACACTTGCAGACAAAAAAAAAAAAAAAAAAAAAAAAAAAAAGATAAAAGAATGTCTCCTAAAAGTAGTTAATTACCTGATGCTTTTACGGAAGTAGATTGCGAACTCAAAAATAACATCTCCCTCATCATTTACATTGTTTATTCTTCTCTACTAAAGTACGGACGTCAGTCCCGAATGTGATATTAGTCTCAAAATGGCATTTTGCGTTGATTCAATATAAACAGCGTACCGCTGTTCAAATTGCTACCACTAAATATTATCGTCCTGTTTCGTTTTTATCTGGAAGCGGAAATTTTGAATTTCGAATTTGTTTTATTATCTATTTCATATTTTCATCATAATATTTTCATCATCATAAACCTTTAACGAATTTTTGATTAACAAACTCAACGATTTCAAAGTGAGCAATATGGAAAAATAAAACATTTTTATATTCAGCGCGAGAAACTGCCTATGGAAATTCTAAAATTATCGTCCTGTTTTATATTTAACGAAATTAAATAATGAAAAATCTGCACGAACGTATGCCTGTTTCTCGTACTGTGAAACAAAATCTGATGTGTACACCACATGACTTCCTTGTACGGAATATTAAATTATACGCATTTTTTCTTGCATTTCACTTAAACATATTGGATTGAATTAAATCTACTTCGCCGACAGCGCATAAACCACAATCGAATAAATACATTCTTTAAAATTCACTCTAGTATTTGTTTACCATAGCGACACTCTGGCGCTAGATTCACTTAACAGTATTAATAATTATATAGCAGTTAACTTATATAATAATTATATAACGGAAACTAAGTTAACTGTTATATATTCCAATAATTATATAACAGTTAACTTATATATTTCGTTTATATTATAACTCATAATGCTCAAAATTTATATCATTTAAAGAATAAAATTATCTAATCGTTGCCATATGTTCTATTCAAATACTATAATAAAGCTAGAATGATGTATAAAAGAAATTAAGCAAACAAAATAAAAAAGAAGCAGTTTTTCACAGACGATTGAGTATTTCTCATTTAATTCATTCAGTTCTCACTTCGCGAGAAGGCAAAAATACATAAAAACTCAAAATATCTATATTAAAAATTACGAAGTAAATCTTAAACACTTATTTCCTCGAAAAAATTCCAGAAAGAATTAAGCATGATTTAATTGGCAATAATAAATGAATGCGTTATCTTTTTTGTTGCGAAGCTAAGTTTCTCTAGATTGGCAACAAATCCACTAGTCTCCTGTTTCAAATGTAAACATCAATGGCCGCCATAAAAAAAAAAAGGCTTAGCGGCACTTACACAACTTTAAAATTGTTGATAATTCTAAAATTATTGCATAAAGATTTACTAAAGGCATAAAAACCTTAACCGGAAGATTAAAAACAACATAATACAATCATTTTTAAAGCAAAAAATGTACAATTTACAAACATGTAAGAGTAAAGAAACTGAGATCACTGAGCCGGGTAACAGAGTGGATATATATATAAATATATTTATATACGTTTGGTGCGGCCGATTGCAACCAAAATACGAGATGCACATCTACATGTTATAGCAGTCCTATTTACAAAATTTCAACGTTCTGAGGCTACTTGTTTTTGAGTTATGCGAGATACGTACGTACGCACGTACGTACATACGTTCGTACAGACGCCACGAAAAATTCTCTTCAGAATTCATTTTAAAGCAGTTTTATAATTTTTTTGAAGGAAAGCAGTATTTTTTTTCTGTCCTTACGTACAGATATCACGCAAAAACTTCGTTAAATTGCATTCGATAGCGGTGAAAATGGATATTTTCGTTGAAATATGCTGCCTGAAACTTTTCGCGATTACGATACTTCCTTTTTACTTCGTACAAGGAAGTAAAAAACAGTACGTAGGCACCTGGAAGCTCAAATTTTGAATTTCTATTTTTTTTTATTATTTGTTTCATATTTTTTTTAAACTTAAACGAATATTTGATTAATTATTTAACGATTTAAAAGCGAACACAGAAAAAAATAACATTTTTATTTCAGCGCGCGAGACTATCTATCGGAAATTCTAAAGATATGTTATTTGTATATTTTGTGGTTCTGTTGATGAATCAAATTTTATATGGCGTAAACGCCAAGAACGTGATATACACAAAGCGTTAATAATGTAAGGACAAATAAAGTTCTGTAAAGGCATCTTAGTAAGAAAATTGAACATTGATGGGATGATCTGAGAAAAGACAGAAAAATGTATGCCAGCACTGAAGTCTGCATCGGGATTCTAAACGTGTACTGCTATGCTGCTTTTAAAATCTTTGCAATTTTGTAGTTAAATGGCAAATGATGTAACTACAAACAAAATAATGCTTAATAAAGAAGCTAAAATTTAGCTATGTTTAATGGTAGTTATGTTTATTGGTTAGATAAATAAAGCTATGTTTAATGGTTAGATTAAATTGACTGCATTATATAGACTAAAGAATTTTCCTATGAATTACATGCGTTCGAGTTTCATACTTCTGAATATTTCATATGGGCCGAGCTGATAAATATTTACTATAATATATGATCTTAAAAACTCTTTTTAATTAATTTTTAATGAATAATTTTATTTCGATTTGTAAAAATTATTATATCTACCGGAGCATCTAGAAACATTTTATGATGCATATTTTTCGCTTTCGCTTAAAAACTCTTTTAATAAGATTAAAAGTAAAAAAGTAAAGTCAAATTATCATTTTAAGCATCACCTTTTATTCAATCAAGTCAAGTATAATTACAAGTAATTAAAAAAATATAATTATTTACGTATAATTTACATTTTGCTGATTACTTCCCAAATAATTATTTCTGAATTATTTTCCTTATTCAATAATAGTCTAAGAAGCATCGAAATTAATATAAAATACAACATTGCTCAAATTTATACTATTCGCATTCTGAGATATCACATTATTGAGGTATGTCAACATAACAAGTTACAGTTCATTCCTTTGTATAACATAATATTAATGTTTCTACATTCCCACAATTAAGTGTTGCATTAAATCATATCCCAGAAAAATGAAATTACTCATTATTCGAAATGCAATTATAATAGCTTATCTGGATTCCCCTCACGCAGTTCTGCTTTTGTTTTTGTGAAAGCACTAGATTCCATGGCTATTTCTTGCTTTCCATTCGCTCCCGTTAGAGCTCTCTGAGAGCAAAAATTGTGTGTTCCGAGCATAATACATCGATTTCCACTTGGGCAACACTGGAATCCGCCAGGACAACAAACACCATCTGCGTACGGACAACATCTATAGTGGAACCAAGACTTGCAGCATGCTGCAAAAAGAACAATAAAAAAATTTTAAAAAATCTGAAAGCTTTGAGATTTTATATTACGCCAAAAGCGGCGTTATTTCATTTACATACACATAAACGTTTCGAGAGCATTTGGGCTAATGTTCCTTTGGGGGGGGATATTTAAAAAAAGCCTATCTTTACAATTTTGGATAGACAGTCTCACTTGCTGGAGATAAATTTTTTTCTATACAGTGTTGCCATTGCTCGCTTTGAAATCGTTGAATTATTAATCAAAAATTCGTTAAAATTTTACAAAATCTGAAATAAAAAAATAGTAAAATTTTTAACAGCAGCATATCTTTAGAATTTTCGATAGATAGTCCGGCACGCTGAAGATAAAAATGCTTTATTTTCCCGTACAGTGTTGCCATTGCTCGCTTTGAAATCGTTGAGTTTGTTAATCAAAATTCATTGAAGTGTTACAAAATATGAAATCGATAATAAAACAAATCAAAATTTCGGCATCCAGGTGCCCATATTCGGTTGAAGGACTACTTTATTCAAAATTGGATGGCTTTAGGTACCGCTGTTTTTTCACAATGTGAGAAACATACATATAGTCATGCAGGTTGTTCTTTATTTAAATTCTTAAAGATGGTACAGGGCGATAATATCTGGAGGCAACAATTTTAAAAGTGATTCGGCGTTTATAGTGAAATGCCACAAAATGCCGTTTGGAGACCAATATCCTTTTGGGCTACCGCCCTTTGGGCTAATAACGTACCTTTAGTGCAGTTTGTCAGTTATAATGTATGTGTGATTCTTTTATTTTATACGCGGAATCCAGGAATGTTCTTACGGGCCTTTATTCTCACGTTTGTTGATTTGTTGTCTCACGTTTGTTCATGTTTTCACATTTTCAACTCAAAACAAGTGTGCAAAATCTTGAAATTAAACTATTGAAACATTCTTCCGGTGCCTATACTTAGGAAAATTTTGCAGTAGTTATAAAAAATAAATCACACAAAGTTTGGCTCCCGTACGACAAAAACTAACCGAGATACCAGAGGTATATAACTGAGAAATTGTATGATTCTTCACTGTGTAATTCTAAGTTACTGTTGGAAGTGAAGAATCTTAAGAATCAATAAGCAAATAATCGCTTGAGTTCGTGTGACAGGAAACAAGATAGAAGGGTAAACTAACCCTTTATTATTCCAACTAAAGTTTAACAAAAATCCGTCTTGGCGTGTACAAGAAAGTCGACACTTCGGCTTGAACATAAGAAACTAAGAATTAAACTAAACTAATCTTAACTAAAGAGATATAGCCAAAGCTACTAAGATTCTAACGGAGTTGGCCTCTTAACGCTAATTGACTGCGAAGCTATCAAGGGCCCAAAATACGACCGAGCGTAATAGCTTACCAGAGAATAGCCTAAAAAGGCGGCTGCGTGCCGCCAGAATATCTGGTATTTCTCTCACTAAGACTGTAGAACTTCGCGGTTAAATACCGCTCTTCCTCATTAGCATTCAGACGTGATTTTGAAAGTACGTTCTGGCTGGAAGTGGTAAGTTGAAATTAAGCATCGATAGGAAAGGAAGTTTAACTCAAAATTTAACTGTTAATAAAATTAACATAATCCTTACAATATATTAAAATCGAGAATCGTATTCAGAGGCCGTACACGAATTGAATACAGAAATGTTTTCACTTCTACATAACTAAAAATGATGTATCGTTTAGAAAATGGCTTATGATCTTGGGAAATTACCCAACAAGCATTTCTATGTAGATTATTGTGAAAATTCTTGATTAATGTATTTTTTTCCAAAATGAATATTTTTTCCCCAGAACCATAGAGAATTCGTGTTCTAAAAAATATTGACAGACTTCAGTTCGGGCAAGTAGTCAACTCATAATATTATTTGCGTTAATTAAAAAAAAAAAAAAAAAAAAAAAACATTTGTATCAACTGAATTTTTCTAGGATTGCTGGTTTATAATGCTAAACTAAATAAACTTCATGAGAATATTATTTAATCATTTTTAGACTTTGAAAAGTTAAAAATTACCCTTATGAAAACTCTTTCAGCATACCAAATATACTAAAATTATAAGACACGGTAAATCACGGAACTTTATCAACGAAGAGCATTTCTGGGCGAGGGGAAAGATGAACCATAATTTATTCTAATTCATTTTCGAACCGACCCCTCAATGCATATTTAATATGATTTTAAAGAGAGAAAATTTTGAAATTAAATAGGTTTGTCAATTTTTATCGTACGGAATTCCAGGTTTTTAAGTTTTATATTTTATAATGAGATCAAATTTTTTCTAAATATATGAATAAAGATCGGAAAGCGTATAAAAGGTTAGATTTCGTAAAAGGTATAAAATTCAGTTTTTTAAATTTAGAAGAGCCAAACCATAAAACGTAGCGTCATGTAAAGCATTCCTGAAATTAGTAGTATATAAGTACGACCAACGGTTATGAAAAAAAGGACTTTGTGGACTTCAGAAATCAGAGCGACTATTTAGTCATTTGCAAATTTTAACTTTAATGCAAATAATTTAATTTAATTACACATATTTTTAAAGTACGTTTCCTCACCCCCTTTGCATTCAACTCTACTGAATTGTATTATTTAGATTATGGCATAATACTGGAGAGCTATCTGCCTAAAAGGGGGGCTTTTGTGAAGGACGTTCTAAGTAAACTGGGTCATATTCATGTTACACATGGGGATCGTCCTTATGGCACGTGGGATGAGTAGCCTTAGTAGCCCTGACGAGATTCTAGTTATAGGGGAAGAGATGTATCCTCGTATCCAACCTTTTGAGAATTCTGCAAAAGAAGCTAGAAACTCATACTGTTACCTATGGGTGCCCAAGATCTAAGCCAAAGGAAACATCTACCTTCACCACTTGGGTTGGATCATATTCGTGAACCTGATGTAACTCTGGTTCAGTTCAAAGAGAAACAGAAACACCAACGTCTTTACCATCCGTTTTTACAGATACTATTTTCATTTTTTGTCAATAGATGGCGGCAATGTTTTTGTTCCTGCTTCCGTATCTGCAACTTGCTCGAAATTTTGTTGTCAATTTTACCACGTTACACAAATTATATAAATCCTCGTTGTTGTTTAATATTTTATCTTTAACAGAATCCCTTTGTTATAAGTTTAATTTTAATTGGCTTGACAGTATAGGAAAAGTTTAAAATACCATGGTTAAAGGATACCATGGTTGGTTTGGTTTGGTTTACTGAGATTACGGCAAAGCACACTAGGGCTATCTGCCTAAGGGAAGGGATGCCTTTGTAGAGGACTTTTTAAGGGAAACTGGCTCGTATACACGTTACACTAGGGGAAAACCACAAAAACGCCCATGCAGTCAGCCCGTTCGCGGGATTCGAACCTCGAACCAAACTATCAGTGTTCAGCGATTTTACCCATCGGCCGCTGGTGGGCCCCGATTACCATGAGCCAGATAACTGAAGTTTCTCTGGACATGTCATAAGCACAGTTACTTATATCATAGTATGAATATACTGCATTTTAACTCGATTATGAACCAGAATTGTATTTCAAATTAAGCTACTATTTGTTTAACTTCAGGACGTTCATTCTTGAGTAGACACTTTACATATTCACAAAGACAGAACTAGACAGAAATTTACAGAGCATCAAATTAACGTGATTTTAAATTTTTAATAAAATTCCACAAAGAAAATGGTTAAAAATTTCTTACATTTTTCGCACCAGTCTTCGTTATCGCAAAATTCAGATTCGACCAATACAGTGCAAATAACAGCTAAGAGAACAATTGAAACTTTCCTAAATTAAAGAAATACAAAATATTGTTATCTTCTATTCACTTAAGAGCTAGTAACAAATGCAACCGTAAACTTAAATCTGCAGAAACTATCAAACTAAATTTATTTACAATCATTAATTAAAATTATTTTTATAATTATCATTCCTTTGATAGTTGTGACATTTCCTTTGAGTTTAACTAACAATTAAAAGTTAATTTTACTTTCTATTATGCCTCATTTTCTTACATATTCTCTCAATCGAAGGTTTATGGAGATAGGTTTGACAATTGGCGTAGTTTAAACTGGCCGCTTTTGCCTTGCATCAGAAGCCACTTCCCGAGAATATTACCGGACATTAGTCAAGACTGATAAGTATGTTTAATTTGGATTTGATTTTCTGATTCAATTTGTGAATTTGTAGTCAGGAAAAGGAACACTCATATTATTACTAGCTAACTGTATGTTTCAGACTGACTTAGATTTTGGTTTTGTATTATCCTATTTCTGAAATTATAATTAGTGAGATAAAATGCAGATTTTACTGTTCTTGTCAGCTTAACTGCTTTCACAGTTTAAGCTAAAAGGCATAACTCGCACTACAGTTTTTAGGTAACTTTTGAGGTGCCAGTATTTAATACAGTTAAACAGTTAACTAAAAAAAATTCTCAAGCGTTATAGTGGCACCCAACGTAAAACTTGAGTGATAACAGAAATTAAAATTATAATGCCTCAATTTTAAATTTTTGGTGTAACTACTTGCGAGAGTACAAGATTGATAGTGCAAAGAGTAGTTGAGGCCGCAAATGCTGGAAAATAGTCTGTTGCCTCCAGTAAGGATTGATTCCAGGCCAGGTACTGAAGAATTAGAGGGATTTTGCTGGTTATTAGATGCATTTAGAGTAACAGTGAAGCCAAACGTAACCTTTGAAATTACGGAATCAGTGTTGCTTTTTTTTTTTTTTTTTTTTTTTTTTGGAAGAGCTGTAAGAGCTTTTTGTGCTAAAAACAAGGGATTGGCGTTGAATTGGTATAAATATATTGACAAGTCGTTATTAGATCTTGTAGGTGCACAGAGCTGCACTAAAACCGGTTTAAGCAAATTATGGTAGAAGTACTTCGGGTGAGAAATAGTACCTAGTTAGCCAAGGAATAGTATAGCAAATTTCAGTTGGAGATGATGAATAACTAACTATTTTTGTTTTAAGGAACACAGAGCATTTCAACCGCTTTATGGAGGTAGACAGAAAGAAACAAGTACAGGGGGCACCCAAACATCGCCATGGGCAAAAGTGGTATCGCCTCACTGCACTAACTATCTGTGGAAGTGCACCCTCACGGGGTACACTAACGCCATGCTTTTATGGCATTTTTTTTACATTGTAGCATTCGTAATAGTTACATATTAATGGTCATAATTTGCATTACAGACATTATTGACATAAAGTATACTTTACATGGGTACTTTACAGTTGCATGTATAAAATACAATAAGTTATTTACAAATGTATATACATATTTCTGTGTTTCGTTTTAGAGTTTTGTTGGTAGGAGGGGGAGGAGTGATTATAGTACGTGGTTCGTTGTTTGGTTTTCTGTTACACGGTTCGCAGTTTATAAGTTCATTCATAGTACAGTTCACAGTTCAGCACACAGTTTATGAATTCATTTCATGGTACAGTACTGGTGTATCTGTCACACATTACTGCCTTACAGGTAGTAATTTTGGATGCGATTAAAGAGAAAATAAAAAAGAGCTCATTAAAAAGTGCTGTGGAGTAAAATTATACAACCGATGACGAATGTCCATTAAGTCCAATAAATAGTATTGAGTTAAAAAAAAAAAAAAGATGATTATCCGGTAATGCATTTCAAATCGAGGAAATCTGCAGTTGATTTCTGTAAACTTATTAAAATTACAAACTACCTCATTGCTTCTGCTTATGAGAAAATTATTAGGAAGGTGAAGGCACGCTGTATATGACAGCATTGAATCTAATTTCCAGATGTTTTCAGATATTAGTAAAGCTAGAAAATGTACGAGGGCTATTTTTTTCAATCTCCGATGGGCTATAAAGAAAAAACGGGTGAATATACAAAAAAAATTTTATTACCAAAAGTAATGTACAATACAGGTTATTTCTCTACATAATCACTTTGACGATTGAGGCATTTGTCATATCTGTGAACAAGCTTTGCAATACCCTCTTCATAAAATGTGTCCGCCAATGATTGGAAGTGAGTTGTGACGGTTTCTTTCAGCTCCACGTCATTTTGGAAGCGCTTCCCACCAAGCCACTGCTTCAGTTTAGGGGGCAGATGAAAGTCACTCGGCGCTAGGTCGGGACTGAAGGAGCCGTTGGGTTACACCAGCGCTGTGAGGAAGGGCATTGTCGTGGATCAGAACAATTCCAGAAGTCAGCATGTCTCTTCTTTTGTTTTGAATAGCTTTCCGTAAGCGTCGCAAAGTTTCACAATATGAATCTGCATTAATTGTTGTTCCAGGCTGCATAAACGCCACAAGCAACACACCTTTTTGGTCCCAAAAAAACAGTTGCCATAACTTTACGGTTGTTAAAGGTTCGTTTGAATTTTGTGGGTCTCTTTGGAGAATTTGTGTGCATCCATAGTTGTGATAGTCGTTTCGTTTCGGGCGTGTCATATTGAACCTATGGCTCATCACTGGTCACAATGGATTTCAAAAACTCTTCTCCGTCAGTATTGTAACGGTCAAGAAACTCAAATGCTGCAACCATTCGGCGAGTTTTGTGGTCGTCAGTCAACATCTGTGGGACCCAAAGAGCGCAAACCTTTCTGTAGCGCAACTGTTCAGTAACGATAGAGTACAGGAAAGATCTTGAAACTTCCGGAAATTTCATCGATAATTCACTTATGGTGAACCTTCGATTTTGCTTAACCGCTTGGTCAACTCGTGGAACAATGTCGTCTGTAGGGACAGACTTGCGTCCTTGACCCCCTTCATCATGCACATCAGTTCGGCCATCTTTAAACTTTCGACACCATTCACGAACAACGCCATCACTCATAAAGCTGTTTCCATACACTCGACTCATTCTTCGATGAATTTCCGCTGCACTGTTCCCTTCTGCCTGCAAGAAACGAATAACAGCTCGCAATTCACACTTGGCGGGAGAATCAATAGCGACAGTCATGTTTACGTGACTGCAGCTCAACAGAAAATGGCGTGTTGAATACGACAGTGACAGAGCGTGTGGAGGGGGAGATGCGCAGTCACCTACTACGGTCACCAACCACCTGCCGCATACCTGTCCATCATACTGTGCGATCGGAGGTTGAAAAAAAAACAACCTACGTAAATAAAACCGCCTTCATAACGAAATCGAGAACGTATGTCTTCCTACGTTGCCTTTTGGATTGTACGATAAGGCAGAGTTTTCTGCGAGCCACATATATCATCCTGCCGCTAGGACTGAGGAAAAGGTCCTTTATTTGCATCGATGACATAATTGTTCATCAAAAATATGAGAGAAACTTGAAAAGGCCATATGCGTTTTTAAAAGACGTGGAACTGAAAGTTAATAACAAAACATAACAGGAAGCTAGGCCAGCAACTGCAATACTATTGGTGTTTAAGGTATCACTGAACCTAGCTAATGTTCGGGAATGACACTGATCAGGGAACCAATGAGAAATTAGCGCTAGGCGCCGCGAACCAGCGCGCATCTCATTCCCAGGCGCCACGACCCACCAAAAGCCCATGGAACCTCTCATCCGAATGCTGAGTCCAGCCACACCCGTCATTTTAATGCGACTTGAATTTCATATTCATATTAATCATTTATATGTAACTTAATCGCTTATTTGTTAGTCATATTACTATTAACTTGCTTGATTATGGTATCTATTATGTTGAGAAAGTTGCAATTTCGTCACTCACCTTACTGATTTGTTTCTATGAAATTTGTCTTTAACTGAAGCTTTATTCTTCCAGCTATTAAACGTTTTAGTGCTTTCTCTATCCAGGCAGCAAATTAATTGCCCTATTTGATGATAGCACTCCGAATTCTTTATCTTTTTTTTTACCATATGACCTGTTTTGAGGTAGCTTGGAAATATGTCTCTTTCCAGCCATTTATTGTGTTGTTTTAGAATTCTTTCATTTGCGTTATGAATTATCTTAACATTGTTAATAGTACCTGAGCCTTTGTTTTTTTCCTTTTATTGGGCTGATTTATTAAACTCCGTAATTCTTTGGAGGTTAAATAGAACATCTCTAATTGGATATTTTCGCATCTTTTTGCATTCTTTCATTTTTTCCTAGGAAGTCTTTGAGAAAGATGGCATCCAGGAGTTTAATGAAGTTTGCTGTTCTATTCTATTGTGTACTGGTATTTATCATCACAGTGTTTTTTGATCTGTAGTCGTGGTTGGATGCACTTTCTTGTATGCTATTTTAATATAAAGTACCTCATATGGTTAGTATTATCAGTGCAGACCTTCTGCCATGTTTGGGTTTTGGCTTCAGTGATTTTGTTTTTGCATATCTGCCGCTGTCAAAGTTATGCGATCCATGCGCTTGTTCTTTCTGTTTCGTACATCTGTGATTCTATTCTCCGTCTTAGAGCTTTTGTTTTACTACGCAATTTTCTTAGTTCTTTCGTACACCAGTTTTGTCGATATGAGTTTTGAAATGTTTTAGTTGGTAAATCTTGTTGACAAAAATTTTGATTTTTCTTAATAAAATGTTCTTTTGCCATATTTATCTTATTTCTCCTGCGTGCTTTTTTAACACTTTCTGTTACATTTGGTTTTTCCTTTATTTATTGCATTTGCAATTTTGGTAACAACTTCTTGATTCCTATAAGTAACTATGATGAATTGGTGTAATTTTCTCTATTTTGCATACAGGTTTTAAGAGTACTTAGTTCGTTTAACTTTGAGTTAAGGTCACGTTTTTGTTCTTTCCCTGAATAGATTAGAATCGAAGGAATTTTTTTTTTTTTTTTTTTTTTTTTTTTTTTTTTTTTTTTTGCTGACGGTCATTTTAGAATTTCTACTTAAGATTTCTTTCTGTTTTCTTGATTCTGTCCATTTGCAGTTCATAGATTGTGAATTAGGATACAGGAAGTAGTGGCTTTATGACAATGTTTTTCAGGTGTTACACGGGTCTGTTCAGTTTTCATTTATTGTTGCTGACAAGGCTGTTGTAGCTTACTTCTCGAACTGTATGGGGAATGTGTTATTCCAGGTTCTTGGGTGAAATCTGGAGAAAAGAAAAGTTTTGGGAAGGATTTGTATTTACAAGGGTTACTTTTATGATTATGCTGAGGTATATGTTCAGTTGTAGAAAAATATCTTGATGTGAAAGTTTATTACTGCCTCTTCTCGTTTTTGCGATTTTTACGCACATTTTATACTACTTTTTGGAATACGTTGTTGTCTGTAAGTTATTTTGGTATGTCTCTGCCACACTACTCTACACGCTTGGGGTACGGCTTCTTACCTCCTGTATTTGAACATCCATTTCTTTATTTTGGAAAACTTGATTTTCCTGAAAGGGGAGTATTCATTATCTGGATTTGTATTGGAACTGTTGATTCCTTTGTTATTCAGTCCCAATGTTACTCAACAAAAATAATTGAAGATTAATATTGACAAGAGTAAGTTTTCAGGTAAAACGCATTCAGAATTCAAGATAACAAAAGAGGAGTTAATGAAAGAGAGTTTAAAGATCAATTATCGAAAATCAGGTCGACGAAAATTTTCTCATCTTCAGAACGGTAAAAACTAGTGTCATTCCTACGAGCCATTTCTAGGATTATACTCATATTACTACACCTTCATAAAAACATCGCAGATTCTTTGTTCGAATTGAAGACAAAAATCTAATGTGTACAACACATGATTTCCTTGCACAGAATATTAAATTATACGCATTTTTTCCGGCAATTCATTTAAACTTAGTTCCTCGAATTTTCTTAGAGACATATATTTCTCATTCAATTAATTCAGTTCTCATTTCTCGGCAAGGCAAAAATACATAAAATCTAAATATCTTCATTAAAGTTTGAAAGATATAGAAAAACATAAAACAACAGATACAGTTAAAAGAATTAAAAAAATAATTTTTACAATTAAAATTAGAGTTTCTACGCAAAAATAAGCAATTCGGTCAGCAAGCAAGAATGTAGATTTTTCGGTGAACTAAACTAAGAGTTTTCTTTTGTTCACACTCGGCAAAAAGACACTGAAGGTGCAATAAGACTTTATTCACTATTCTGCTTAATTTCCAATGTAAAGAAATATGGCTGTCATGGTAAGAACAATTAGGCTTAGCCGCAATTAAAAATTTTTTTAAATTGTTGATAATTCTACAACAATTGGATGCACATTTACTAAAGGCTTAAAACATTTTAACCGGAAGATAAAAATAACATAACTCAATCATTCAATCATTGCAATTGACTAACATATAAGAATAAAAACACTGATTTCACAAAGCCCAGTAATAGAGTGGGTATACATAAATATACATTTATATAATTTTGGTGCAGCCGATTGCAACCAAAGAGGGAGGTGCACAACTACATGTTATAGCAGTCCTATATACAAATGTTTAGCGTTCTGAGACTACTTGTTTTTAAGTTATGCGAGATTCATACATACATATATACGTACGTACATACAGACGCCGGGAAAAAAATCTCTTTTGAATCCCTTTTAAAATAGTTTTATAATTCGTTTGGGGAAAAAGAGTCCTTTATTCTGCCCTTTCTTGATTAGAATACTTCTTTTACTTCGTACAAGGAAATAAAAAATGGATACAGTTAAATGGTCAGAGGAGGAGAATAACACATTGAAGCAACGGAACAAGTTTTGCATCCGCTTCTTAAAGTGTCGAATGCAAAAAGGCCGTTACAAATCTACGTGAACATCTCGGACTATTCCAGATAAGCGATTTGAATGCAAGATTGCGTGCTCGTGCAAAAGACTATGAGTAGAATGATGAGCCCGACAGAACGAAACTATTCCGTAAGTGAATACGAGACTACCGAGTGTGTCAGCGCGGTAACAAAACATTCAGATGTATTTTGGCGAAACCGAGAATAATTAAGAAGCTGCACGAATATAATTTAAAATGAAAACATCAGATGTTAAAACAGAATGCGTTTGCAAGCGCACTATTAAAATTAGGAGGGAGAGAACGGAAATAAAATCTTTTGTCATATCTTAACATCTGTACTGTTAGATCCAAGGAAAACTCTGATTACAGAATTTTTTATAGATTCAGAGTTTGGAAAAAGAATATGCGTACTTAAAGGATAAAGCGAAGCACTGAGGAAGTAAATGAGGTAGTTATTAAGGGCAGGTATGAACATTATCAAATTATACATAATGTTATATTTTAAAAGACAAAATAAAATAAACCAAAATAAAATCTGAAAGCTTTCTGATTTTACATTACACTCAAAGGATCGTTTTTTTAACGTTTTGTGTGTTACCTTTATTTATTAAATATCATGTTTTTCGCACTTGAATCATAGAATTTAATTCAACAGCAATATCGAAAAATAATTTTAAAATGAGCATATCTTCAGAATTTCCGATGCACAGTCTCACGCGATCGAAATAAAAATGTTTTTCGTACAGTTTTGCGATCGCTTGCTTTAAACTCGCTACGTTTCTTAATCAAAAACTCATAAATGCTTTACAAAACATGAAACAGATAATGAAACAAATTCAAAATTTACAAATTTGGGCTTTCATATGTACATATTCAGGTGGAGACGTACGTTATTCAAAATTTGATTTTTCTAGGTACCGTTGTTTTATCACAATGGGAAAAACATACATACATTTATGCATGACTCTTCATTACTTAATGTCTTTAAATATAATACAGGAGGATAATATTTAGTAGCAACAGTTTAAAAAGTTATTCGCCATTTGCAGTGAATCAATGCAAAATGCCAAATCAAAATTCATAGCTCTTCTGAGAAAATTGTCCCTTTGAGTAAAAAAAGAATGGTAATCTAGAACTAAGGCCAATCATTTCACTTATTTTGAAATCAGAAATTTCCCCCGAATTACTTGATAGCCGAAGACAAAATATAAAGTTCGAGAAGCTGTTTTCTTTCATAAGTTACAGCATGTTAGGCGTGTTGTGCTCCATTTTAGAAAGGTAAATATGTAAATTTTGCGCCGCTGGCTATTTAAATAGCATAAGGTCTAGATTTTCAAAAACGATTCTCGGAACAGATTTGTTAAGAGCTTCCTAGAGCCAGGTTTATAAAGCATATTTCCTATTAGTAACTGTAGACCATTTTAGAAAATGAATTGAATTAATGCCATTATGTCGCGCATCAACAAATGCAGTAACGAAGAGCACAGCTAAAAGGTATGTTTTAAATTCCGAAGATTCATTTAAAATAATATCCAATAATGAATCGCAATTTGTTAGTCAAATATTTCAAAAGTTTGCATTGACCTGGACATGAAGCATCTTAACATGACTCCATGCAGATCCCATATGGTTGAGCGGGTGAATAGAAATATAGGTGTAAATAATTGGTGGTGCGTTAAAAAGTTTCGCATCAAGCGCATATTGAAGAGTTTTCGTATACGCTATGGTCAGCCAACCTCGAGACTACTGATAAAACGCCGCGGCCAAAACCAAAAACACCACAGCACTCCTAAGTTATTTTGTGTTCAGTATCAGGAGGCAGAATTTCAACAGAAATATATACAAAGGTTACTTAATGGGTACTGAAAACATCAGGTGAGGCCAACGTCGTTAGAGCAAAAAATTGTATCTCATTGTTTAATCTGTCAGCCCTCAGTGTTATCTCGAACTAAGCTCATGTTACAGAAAAAGTTTTCAGATGCTGCGTCTTTCCGGACGAACCTCTATTTTGTGCAATAAACCTAGTAAATTGTTTCATGGTGTAAAGAAGAGACATTACCGCCAGCACCCGTAGTAAAAGGTTAACAGCAATCAATCAGTGTAACCGTTGCTCCATAAATCAGTTTATTTATAACGAGGTAAAATAAAGCTTAAACATCAAATGTAAAGGTAATATGGTAAGATAAGAAGAAAACTTTGAACTTTTTTTTAGCCTGTGAACACGTTTTGAGCAATACAGTCAACCACTTTTTAACCAGGGTAATACCAGGTAGTACGATGCTCATGATCAAATTGTAGAGACATTAGGTTAATTGGAAAAACCGGAGAGATGAAAAATTAGCAATCACCTTCGTTGGGAATCGAACCACGTACCTCTGGAATATCGGCCCAGCGTGCAGAGCTACTACACCACGAAGTCACGCTAGGAAAGCGGGAGAAATACCTTACAAACTTAAAATCTTTGGTTATCCGAGAAGAGTGCAGTTAAAAAGATATAGGAAAGAGGAATAACCAGTTGTATGATTCATAGAAAAATACTACCAACATTACCTGTACGTTGAAGCTATTTAATCTGGAGAATAATTTCGCTCGGGTATGTAAATTAAATCAGTATCAAATCTATAGCCCATTTTAAATAACAGAAGAATAAACATCAGCAGAAATGAAAAAACTAAGCTAGAAATGGAATTAAAAATGTATTTGCAAGGGAATTTGGATAGGGTCATTAAGTTCACATTGCTATTAAGCAGTCGGTTAGAAGTTGTATTC
Organism: Stegodyphus dumicola; assembly: GCF_044657685.1. Lineage (NCBI taxonomy): Eukaryota > Metazoa > Arthropoda > Arachnida > Araneae > Eresidae > Stegodyphus > Stegodyphus dumicola. The sequence continues at coordinate 196,391,615 of NC_140773.1, forward strand.
TTTTTACGGCAGAGTTTATTCTAGAAGATATGTTTCTGCTATCATTGTTATTATTCAAGCATTTTGCTTTCATTTTTGTATTTTCGATAGACAGTTTTGTTTTGTGTTAATCACAGTAATGTTTTCATTGTTCAATTATAAACAAACGTCACATTTTTCTTAGTTAAAAAGTGCTAATCCTAAAGTAGGCTAATTAGCCCACTATTTTTTAACAATATGCCTTATCGGCTTCCACAACGAAAGCAATACTGCCAAACATATTCCTATAGTGCTACAAAAGTAAAGCCTTAACAAAATCATTTAAAGACTAGTAAGGGGAAAAGGCCAATTCAGCTATTACTTGCGAATGCAGCATGATCTGTTAAATGGTCACTAGTTAATCACTATTAAAACGAATAAAATTTGGTTACTTACATGATTAAAATCCAAGATTTCAAAGTAAAGGTATTAGAAATAATTTCGTATGTTCGAGATATATGTATATCGAAGCCTTTGTCATCTTTTTATATCAATGCGAAGTTCCAGATAGCGTGTCGAAGATTAAGCTTCTTTCAAGTGTTAACTATCAAGTGTAATGTTTCGATAATCAACTCGAAAGTCTTGACTTTCGAACTGAGCACGCATGGTGCCCATTTCTGCAATAACAGTGATTAGAAATCGCTCTCTTCATTGGCATTCTATAAAAATGAATAACTATCGACAATAAAATTTGCTACGTCAATGAGAAAGTAATTAACGTTACGTTGATAAAGTAGTTCTCATATATCACAGTTATTATTTGAAAGTTCTGAATGTCTAAAGCTGCATCATTCCAGTCTTGCTCCTAGAAAATCGCGCTTTAAGTATTCATGGCGAATTACTTATATAATTAATAATATATCTCACTATTCCATTCCATAAAAAGTTTAATTTTTTCTACTCTTAAATCTATAAAACTCTAAGTTTAATAAGCTGTAAATCATGCGAAATATAATTGTCTTTAAGTAGACAAAAATATAGTGTACTCTACTTCTGATCGCGTTTTTTTACTCTATTCTGCAGGCGAAATAAGATGGTATGCCAGGTGAACAAAAATTTAACACATTTGTTACATTTATGCTGTTCGAAATTAACCGAGGATCAAATGCAAAGGAGGTGGTGGAAACAATTTGTACTGTATAATGTAACAAATAATAATGTAACAAATTTTGAATATAAGTAAATAATTTTACTGAAATCATATTTAAAATTACAGCATTTTTTGTATAATGTAACATGAAATGCTTGAAAGAGACAAAGTTCTGCCGGAAAAATAAAATTAAAGGGGCAAGTCTATTTAACAATGAGGTAAATAGCTGTCTCACTAAACTGGCGAGATATCGTCAAGCTGAGGATTGTTTTGAAGACTAATTTATGTCGCCAAATTTGGCGATAAATCGCCAAAAGTCGTCAAATTGAGTGACCATTTCATAACATTTAGGTCCGGTCCCTGTGTCACTGTAATCGGTACTTTAATTTAATAACTGTAGTAGATCCGTATTTGTAAACGTAACTGCATCCAGCCCTTATATGTCAATTTAACTTTATACGCCTTCCAATAATTTCGGGAAATGGAAGATATTACAGATTTCTTAGCCGCCAAGAGAAAACTACATAAGACCCAAGAAAGTATCAGTTTTCAGTTTTAATTTAGAGTTGACTTTCGAGCATTGAGATATCCGTGAGAGCTTCGCCTTTTAGATGCGCTTTGCATTGCAATATATTTAACGTTCTTAGAAATTTTTAAACGAAAGGGTGTAGTTTTACGTTTGTTGCCCAGGATTTTGGAGTTGATAAAATATTGTTTACGAGCCTGAAAGCCTTTCAAATGATAGGTATAGGTTTAAGAAAGGTTGGTGATGATCAGTCAAGGAAACAGCAGTGACTGACTAATATATCACCTTGCAAGCAAAACTACATCGAAACCGGACAGCGGGCAATATTGCTCAGCACAGCAACTGGACGATGGATGTCCGCTTTACTATAGCTAGACAACTTCATAAAAGTTGCATATTCGTCTGCCGTCCTAAACGTTGCTTACCATTTACAGCTGCCCATCGGCTTCACTGTTTACGGTGGTGTAGAAAATAGAAAGTCTAGACGTGTGGAGACATGTCCTCTAGAAAGTGGAGACATGTCCTCTTTATGAGAAAAGTCCTTTTAGTCTGACAAACAATGCTCAGCGCCAATTGATATAGTTAGAGGTAGAGATACGCTTTCATTCACTAACATCAGGGACCGTTGGATGGACCTAACATGCTTGTATGGGAAGGCATTATGACGAACTGACAGATGAAGCTCTATATTTTCGACAGAACTTACTGGAAATCCTTATTGTGATGAAGATATCCTCTCCCACATGCGCATTTTTTGGGTTGGCATTGGTCCTGACTTTGTTTTATGGATGAAAACGGACGGCCACACAATCATGGTGTCCTGGAAGCTCCTGGAAAGGGAAGATATCCAAGGAGTGAATTGGCTAGCCTACTCTCCTAATTTAAATACTATTGAGCATATGCGAGATACTTTAGGGAGATTCCTAGCAGGCACAATCTTACCCTCCAAAGAACACCAGACAACTGAAACAGGTCACCCTTGTAGAATGGGAACTCTTGCCCGAAAAACTGCTAGATTGTCTCGTATTGAGCATTGGCAGACGGTGCAATGCAACTATTGCAGTTAGGTTAAGGTCACATACCTTAACAAAGCTCGTTGATTTGTTATTCTCCCTCTTGGCCAAACCGGTTTTGGTATCAAAGCCATTCTGTGAAGTAAATCTTTTTCATAATGATAGTTAAAATCTTGCGCTGCTTGTAAAAACCAAAGTATGCGTATACACGCTGGTTAAAATTTAAATTAGCGAATATTGTCCTCAGTTTTTGGCAGTCATAAAAGCGAGTTGTTGTAATTAGGGTCGTCGTAAGTCATGGACTACTTGTAACTGTCTTTAATAAATTGCAGCAAACTTTCCATTTACTATTCTGACATCTCAACTGAAATATCATCTGCTTTCGAAAAAGATTTTCTGCGCAGTTAAGCTAGTGAACGTCTGCTTGTCACAGATTTAACACTAGAACATCCGAATTTCAGGCTAACCTAAAACCGCCATTGGTCCCAATTTGACCCTCACAAGAAATGTAAGTAGAAACACAGTAAATGATTGAAATGATGCTGAAATGACCACATAAAAGAGTTTTTAGAGGTTTTTATTTATTTTTTATACTTTAGAATTTTTTTTCGTGCAATTAGTGCAAATTAGCACACAATATCTTTCAATGTAAGATAACAAAAACAAAATCTATGAAAAACAAACAAAAGATACAAATGCAAAAAGTGGAAAATAGAACATATGCAAAAAATTACAAAAAAACATAAATTGGGAATAAACACACGTTTTCCAAAGTTTGTTATACATTACTGCAGGTGATACAATATGAACGCTTGACAGTGACAGCAACACATTTACCACAAATTGGTTTCTGGCATCCCTCACAGCTGAAAACAGTTTTGTTTTGTCTCTTGCAACTTTGAAATGCACATTTATTTCGTTTACGTGTCTGTATTTGAGAAATCGGGGGCATCTGTTGCGTAGTGCACTAAATCGTAGTTCTTCCACGAGTGCAAGACGGGAAATAGAGGTGCCCAAGGATTCTTTGAATATAATCCAAGCATTGAATGCAGCAATATCAAGGACGTATTAAAAAACATGTACAGGCCACCTGCGACTTCCACTACTTGTACTATATTTCCTCAGCATCTGATCTGCGACATCAACGCCACATTTTGTACTGTTGTAGTAAGTGACAGTGTTCGGTTTTTTCAACAAACACATTACTGTGCATCGTGCTCAGAATCACGACATTCTTTTTGCTTTTGCACCTATATATTGTGAGTGTTTTGTCTCCATTTTTCAGTGCAAAAGATGAATATCGTGCCGAAGAAGTGTCACGAGCAATAAGGAGGCAATTCTCGCTTATTCAGCCGCATCGTCCCGACAATTGTGTTTTTTTTCGCAGAAAGTTCATCTTCAAGTTTCACAGAAGTAAAAAAAATGTTAGTTGTGACATTGAGTCCGGAGTTTAGATGTGGTTGCAGTAATTTGAGAATTACACTTTCCCAAATTGTAAATTAGTTGGTCATTCTTCATCCTTGTCCAGATAAGGATAACCATTGAAAACATATTTGGATTTTACATCAGTTGCTAGCCAGAATTTGATACCAAACTTGTCCGGTTTATTCGCCATGTACTGGATAAATCTACATCTTGATTGACAAGGCAACAATTGTTCATCAACGGTTATTTCTGGTCCAGGATTATAGCATAAATAACAGTTTTCCATTAGCTTGTACCAGGTTTCAGAAGCGAGAGCAAATTTGTTAGTGGCGAGACGATCAGCTCTGGTGCTTCGGACATCGAATCTGAGATAAAGCATTATATCACGGAACCGATTGCGTGACATTGTTTCTTTGAACATAGGTGGTCCCCAATTCTTGTTCCACAAATCATCTGTTCAAGGAGGGCAAGGCACTCTTGTGTACTCAATCCTCTTCCTCTCGGCATTGCAATGGAGAGAGAATATGCTCCGTTCTGGATTTTATTTTTCTCCCCTGAGTCACCGCAATAAGTGCTGCGTATTTCCCAATGCGCAGAAAACGAAAACGTGGCATCGGGAATTCGAAAACGAACATTCCCTTAAAAATATGTCGTTTTTCTTATGAGGGTCAAAATGACCCCAGTTGGCTGTTTTAGGTATATCTGCAATTATTTATTTAAATAATTAACGTAGAAATATGAAGAATTGGCATAGTATACCTGGAAACATTTTAGAAAAAGTAAAAAAAAATATCAGCTTCGAAGCTCAGCTGTTTGTTAAAAAAAACGCGGAAAATTGGAAAAAAAGGTCAAAATGACCTCAACGGCGCTTCTAGTGTTAATGCTGAACGAAAAACTGTAACAACTTTTTGTTACAAAGCAGCAAAAACATCAGTGGTGATACTAGAAATATTACGCAAGGCATGTGAGAATCAAGTACTTACATGGATTCTATATTTTATTTGGTGTAGACGATTTCGTGAGGGATGCAAAGATATTGATGGTAGATCCCAAAGTGGTCCTCCATTGCCGTTTCGAACGAGTTGACGATCATAAATGGGAAAAAAAATTCTCCTTTTTATTCCCACGCATCTACTTAAAAATAGAAAGGTTATCGAAGTTATGCATGTCATAATTTCATTCAAATGGCAAAACTATAATCATAATTTTTTGAAACAAACTATAACAGAGAGATTGAAAAAAAGATGATTTAAGGAACCGAAAAATAAGAAAGAATAATGGCTCATAAATTTTAATATTTCAAGAGGACAGAATATATATATATGTAAGATATAACAAAGTACGATAGCTGCTTTAAAACATAATTGGCGATCTCAAAATTAACATTCTAAATTTGGTGCTCTCCCCGTAAATTCATCTGTTTTCTCAAATTCCGGATATTTCTACGTTATATAACGCTACTAACTACCCAATCGCAAATTAGCTATAGTTGTACATCCAACTAGGTATAAGTACCCCCAGGCAGATAATTACGTCATTTATTCTTCTTGTATCTTTTCGTTTTCCTTCCCCGTCTAAAATGCCAGCGTCTTAATTTTAAGAATCAGTGTATGTACACTGCGCAGAAAAAGAAAAAAAAAAGGGGGGGCAGTTCTATATCTCCCGTTCTACTGCGCCGATTGACGAAATTCAACTTGCGTTTTAAATGTCTCAAAAGCGCGACTTAGGACATGTATTAGATTTATATATAACATTGTTCTAATATAGGTATTTTGATGCAAAATCAGACTTTTTCTGAAATGAAATGCCAATTGTTTTCCATATTTCGATTCTACGACTCAAATTACGCCAAGTTTTGTAAAACTCGCACGAGTAGTTTTTTAAACAATGAGCTATCAAAATTTTAGCTCTTCAATGTTAATTGAGTTTGGTATATAGTTATTAATCTCTCTCTTTTTATTAAACTTACTTGATTTTTCCTTTCACATTTCGAAATTCAGCTTCATTACAAATAAAATTCACCCACTTTTTATGATTTATTTTTAAAATTTGTATTTTTAAATAATTTTTATAAATAAAAAAATTGAAATATAATCTGTAAAAGTTTTACCATCGTTTAAAAGTAGACGTATTTCTAAGCACAGCTGCAAAAAATTACAGTTTTCTATTCAAAATTTCTGAAGGAATACGTGAATTTATATATTGCCTTGATTTGAAATTTGATGTATTTCTCGAAAGCGATAAAACATCAAATGTGGCTTAGACACTTCAAATTATTTGAAATGTCACTTTTTTCCGCTCATGCACAACGTAAAAAGGTAGGAACGAGGTGCCTTTTTTTTCTCTCCGGCATAATGGAAGGGAAAGGAAAATAGTTGCCATATATTAAGAAATTCGCCAAGTGAATTGCTCTTGGCACAAACTGAAAAATTGCGCCAAGATAAATTTTTGAATTTGTCCGTAAATTTCGCACCAAACTTTACAAAATTTAAAAATCTAGGCATAATCTGAGTCGTAGAATCGAGATATGAAAAAAACATGGTATGTTATCTCAGAAAAAATCCGACTTTGTGTCAAAATACCTTTGTTAGAACATATATATGCGAAGTCGCGCTTTCGAGACATGAAAAACGCAATTTGAATTTTGTCAATCGACCCAATAGATCGGGAGATATAGACCTGCCCTCCCTTTTTTTTTTTTTGACGCAGTGTACATGGCAGTTTATCATAGTTCATTATGATTGAATCATAGAAATGTCTCGAATTTCATTATGATTGGATAAATATTTACTGACATGATTTTACATGCTTGGAAATAAAGACTAGAAAAATTCGTTAAGTGCATGTTTGTTATCCTCATTTGTAAATCTTCACCCCCCAGCCACGACGACTGCAAGCTGATTCCTCTTCTATGCTCCCAGAAGGCGCGAACACACTTAGGCAAATTCTCCGCTTTTAATAAAGGTTCCGAAGATCTATTTTAACTCCTGCGTAATTAATTTATTTGTAATTGAAATAAATTAGATTTTGCATAAGGGGGCCAGGAATGAGGGTAAATGTTGCAGTTTTCAAACTTGAAACTGGTCTTCATGTGTTCCCTTATCCCGGAACATGAGAGTTTCTGTCTTTTCGAACAGCTGCCGACTTTCATAAGGCTGCAGTATATTCATGATGGAGCACCCTTATGAGTGCGTCCCAATTGAAAGCGAATTTAACAGGAAGTAAAAAAACAGTAACAGTAGCAGGAGTAATATTAAAGGCAACATTTAATCAGCGCTTTCTTTTTGCCAGTTAAATAAATAAATCTTGATGACGTCATAATTTAGGGCCACATTGAATATTTAAATTTTTAATATTTATTTTGTAAAGAAACTTAAGTAAATTAATAATGAAGATTAGTTACCAAAGTGAATGGGCATTGATAATGAGCTGTAACTACAGAAAAGAAGTTTGTAGCATCTATGAATAAGTGCTTTTAATCTGTAAATGGAGGTTATTTATTTCCTTGGAGTTTCAACGCTGTCAGCTGCATTTGTCATTGAATGAAACTGAGGGAATTTATGGTTGTAAATTTAAGCGGCTAATAAATTTTAAGATCTTTTAATCATAAATTTTGATAAAAATTTATTATCACAAATTTTTGGATAATTGTATGTAGTTAAAAAATAAACTATCGATAGTGACGATATAATAATATACGATGATAATATATAACAGAAACGGACAGAATATAAAATAGGCAATAAACTGTTTGATAACTAAGGCAAGGTAATCGCTTTATTTTTTAATGAGTAATTAATGTTTAGTTAATTATGAATTCCCTACAAGAGTTAAAAGTTACAACCAAATGAGACTAAATTGTCTTGTCTGCTTAGTTGCAAATTAGCGGCAACTAAATGAAGTGGAAATTGTCTGATTAGTTGCAAATTATCGACAACTGAATAAAGTGGAAGTTTTCTTGATATTCACATAACTTGGCGATTTTTATCTCAGATTACTTTTCATTTATCATTGTTAGTAATGGAGAGACTGTGAAAAAATAAATAAAATATTAGCATTTAAATTCGGCTGTGTTCTGCTCCAAGCAATTTAAAAATTTCGTTAAACATAGATTTGACCTTCCTGCATAATTATCCCTGTAGCAGTTTTATTTATAACGCTTCATGATGTTAGATTAGCAATAACTTATCAAATTTTATGTCTGAATTTATTTCAAGCTCTCCATATTAAAATTACAATATTTTCTTTCATTTGAATTTTATGCTAATTTTACTGCTATAAACATTTTTCAAATACAATTAAGATGTCACAAACAGGCAGAGTTAATTTTTCTCTCAAGGGATAACCACGTACGTGGAAGAAGAAAACGCATAGAATTCTACATTCTTATTTAGTAACTTATACCACTTGTACTGTACCTTTTCCATGGAAATTAACAAGGTTTTGTTGTAAGAAAAATGTCCATAAAGATGACGGAAATGTTCTAATAATCTTTTAAAGTGATTAATTCTCGTTATAAACGGTTCTCATTGACGTTTATGCAAGTATGTCTAGATCGTTTTGCTATTTCAAAATTAATATACTCTCAGCAATATATATGATACTTTTAGCCGAAACGGACGTTAGTTCCGAATAGAATATTAGCTTCGAAACTGCATTTGGCATCGAAACATTTTTGAATTTCGAATTTTTTTTATTGTCTATTTCATATTTTAGAAATCCTTAACGAATTTTTTATTAACAAACAGAGATTTCGCATCAAGCAATGGCAACTCTGTACGGAATAAAGCATTTTTTTTTTTTTTGCAGCGGGCTAGACTGTCCATCGGAAATTATAAAGATAGGCTGTTTTTAAATATTTTGAAAACAAAATGTATGCCAACTCTTAACACTGAATCTGGTATCGTAATCGTATACTGCTATGCTACTTTTTGAATTGTATATGACGTAAGTATGAAGAAAATTATGCTTAATAATAAAGCTGAAAAGACAAAAATACATGAGTTAGTAGGAGTGAGTGTAACAGTAGATTGGTAGTGTGCGAACTCAGCGAGAGCGTAAAAAACCTTAACAAACCCTTTTGAGTGACCGCTGAAATGTGAAACGTTTCAGATTTTTTTTACTTATTATATTCAGTCTTTTATCTAGAAACTCTTCTAGCTCACTTCGCAGTTTGTTATATTTTTACTTTATTATTTTTATGGAATAATTTCTTTATTTCCTTTAGCACAAATCGAAACGGAAATTAAGCAAAGATTTTTTTACGCCGGATCACATTCTTTCACAATGGGAAAGCAAACATTAGGAAACTATTTGAGGTGTGAGCGAATGCTTATATCTTCGGAACTATAAATGTTAGTATCAATCTAAATGCATCATTAGGTAGATGAAAGAGCACTTAGCAAACAAACAAACAAAAAAAATTTTATTTATACAAAGGGTATACGCATAGTTGCATGGCAAAATAGCGAAATTTTGGTGAAATCAAAATTTATGAGCATGTGGGACCGCGTGTGAGTGACAAGGTCGTCTGGTAGACAGTCGCGCGTAGACAATCAGCGTGTTTTGATGGTATTTGCTGCCTTTTATTTTATTTTGCCAAGCTAGAGGTGTTGCGATTTATAGAAATTTGATGAGTGCAGCAGACTGTGTACCAACAGACAGAATTTTACTGTTAAGCAACGTAATGGAATACAGCATTCAGAAGCAGACGATGTTTATATGGTTGATGTAATTGTTAATGGATAGTTAAAATTTATTCTAGCATCAGTATATATTCATCCAACTATTTATTCAGGAGATCTGAAGATGTTTTTGTTCAGTGCGTTGATGAAATTTTCTAAGAATGCTTTATTGATCGGTGGAAATTTACTGTAGTTACAGATTTTCTTATTATTATGATGGGAGATTTCAATGTTGACGTCAAACGAAATGAAAAGGCGTTTGATTAATTTTATTAATTTATTTGATTAATCCCAGTATAGTGCCACGTAGCTATCCAAGTACTCTTTGACAATTCATTTATAGATTTAACATTTACTGGAAATATAACCTGCAGACATAAAATATATGTGTGTTTGTAAAATCGTTTTTTTTTCTTTTTTTGTTCTATAACTGCCTCACACTTCCGTTAATAATCCTCACATTGAACACCAGCGGTTCTTTAAACTGAAAGAGAGAGCCTATTGTTAGTTTCCTTCTCCAGCTTTCGTCCCCATGGTTACGAGTCAAATCGGGAGGCGGAATATAACCTTGAAGCTCCTATTTTAAAGTAGGAGACTGTGTAGCAAATTAGAATATCTTTAACTCGAATCTATCTCGGGGAAAGTATAGCTAATTATCATGTTTCTTACTTCTAAATGTTTAGTTGTTGCTATACGAATAGAGATAACGCAATTCTGGAGCCAGCTTCGGGAATTCATTTTCACGAAATAAGACAAATTTGTTTCGATTCATTTGCACAAAACCGTCATAAACTGCCGAATATGAGATCTGATATGCATTTTCAAACACAACCAAAAATTTCATTCATAGAATAGGAAAACAACATTAAGTTGTTTTCCTATTCTATGAAGTTGTCAAAAGGAAATATAGAATAGCAAAATGAATTATTTATAAGAAAACTGTACGAGTTCAACTTTACTTTTACTTTTCTAATGTGGAAACTTGAACCCTATTCTACAGATAACGATCTCCATGCAAAGCTGTCCCATCCTCTTGTCATATCGAGATACTTGACAGATAGATAGATAAATGCTTACTGGCCATCCTTCCATCCCCACCATCTGTATTAGAAAGTTTTGAACTTAATTACATACTTCCAGTTCATCCCGGCATAATGAACGATGAAAATAACTAAAAAAGGACTTGAAACTCGAAACTTTATTTTTGTATTTCTTTAGTTCTTAAGTTAATGGTTTTGTTTAGTATTCGCTGAGGTAGAGTTCCCTTAGCAACTGAATCACGCAAATGTGCACGTAAATTGCAAGCCGTCTCCTCTTAGATTGATGGAAATTGTGATGGTACTCTAATCTCGTTTTTGGAAATGGTATGCATTGTTCTTATTGTTTTGTTGTTGGTGTCAGCTCAGATATAAATAAAACAAATAAAACAGATATAAATAAAACGTTTCAACCTAAGCTAGATTAATATACTAGTATAACATTTTATTCTTTAATTTAGATGTTGTATGTAATATGTTAACATTGCAGCGCTCGACACATTATACTTTGCCATTGCAGAAATTTAATTTGTGACGTAATGCAAATTTATTTATTTTTTATAATTACATTTACACTTATTTTTTAGCAATTTTATAAATCTTCATAAGACTAAGGAAATTCGACATTTATTGGTATAGAAATAATAGGCAAAGAAAGGGCTTATAGGCAAAGAAAAGGGGGAAAAGTACAATTATCATTTGTAGCGACATTAGGCATTGTATAAGCAGGAGTCAGTCGTCAAAAATGAGCAATGCCTTCGCCGGGACTTGAACCTCGGACTTCTCGAATAAGCACCGAGCGTGCTGACTATTACACCATAAAGCCATGCTAAGCAGGAGGGTGAAATACCTTATATACTTCCCCTTTTAAAGGGCGACTGGGGATTAGGGGACACAATCGCCAAGGAGAATCCTCATTCACGACTCTTTTTTAATTCGGACATCTTATAGAGACATAGGTTATTTCGGAGCAAACGACATGAAAAAATGAGTAATGCCCTCGGCGGGATTCGAACCACGGACCTCTCGGCTCTTCCATAAATTATATTGTTTATATTGTTACGAATTTTGTATATATGTAAATAATTTTAGTGAAGTTCTGTTTAAAATTTTAGTATTTTTTGCGCAATAGAACATGAAAAACCTGAAGATCAAAGCTCTGCTGGAAAAATAAGATTGCAGGGCAAGTCTATTTAGCACTGAAGCTATCTGACTATCTGACTAAACTGCGAGATATCGCCAAACTGGGGATGATTTTGGCTACTCATTAGGTCGCCAAATTTCGAGAGAAATCACCAAAAGTCGCCAAGCTTGGCTACCACTTTACGACGTTTCGGCCCAATTCCTGTATCGATACTGTAATTGATCCCTAAATATAACTGTAACCTCATCCAGCTCTTATATTTCACTTTAACTATATATACCTTCCGGTAACTGCGAGAAATTAAAGATACTGGAGCTTTCTCGGGACCGGAAGAAAACTATATAAGACCGGAGAGAGCATCTGCTCTTAGCTTTTATGAACTAGATGTTTAGTTCCTAGCTAACTTCGGAATATTGAGATTTCATGGGATCCCTGCTCTTTCAACGCGCACTGCACTGTCTTGTGTTTAACGTCCTTAGTAGTTTAAAGTTTAATGATTGATTGTACTATGTGATTCTGAGAAATTTTACGAGTAATTTTTGTCGAATGTTCCAGAACTGTAAAGTGCTTCTTTATATAAAAGTAAATTTTATCAAGCTATCATCGGTTGTGTGTGTATGCAGTCCATTAAGAATCCTTACCCACACAGCAATATAATTTTGTTATCATCATCATTTACAGCTCATATTTTTAATGTAAGCTGATCCTTGTTAATGCAGAGATTGTTCATGAGATAGGATTTCACTGTAAAAATATCAGCTAAGACTGAAAACCTAGTATAAGCTGAATTTAAAATTATCTTATAAATGCAGCTATATATCGCGTTGAAGCTTAGGATTGCTAGAAATTTCAAAGTAAGATTAATACATATTAAGATTAAATCATTTATTTAATTAATTTCAAATTTTCATTTTTGTGATTAAATTAATGTTGTAAACTATTATGAATAAGTATATAAGTTGACCCCTAAATTTCAATAGGGAAAATAAAGTTGTTAAAAATTCTTGGTATACATAGAAATACAACATAATTCAGTTTAAATCAAACTCTGATAAGAATTGTGTACTCAAACTTTAACATACACCTTACTTGAATAAATTATTTGAAAGTTCAGTTCGTACTTCATTCTAACTGTGAAAGCAATTCAATAATAACTTATATTAAAATATTTAGTATTCATATTTTAAAATATCTATCAACTAGCTGTTATTTAAGATTACGTGTTTTTAAAAAGGAAGATTTTTATCGTATTTGAAATTTGAATTATAATACTAAAATTATTATGATACTAAAATTATTTGAATTATGATACTAAAGTTATGATAATAAAATTATTAGGATACTAAAATTATGATACTAAATTTGAATTATAATACTAAAATTATTATGATACAAAATTTGAATTATGATACTAAAATTATTTGAATTATGATACTAACATTTGTAACGTTGCGCGCCTCCAACTTGCACGCAACCAAGAGGTGACTGTGAAACTGGATAAAAGACAGAGTCTTGTTAAGGGTTTAAGTCCCTTTTTATTCAACGTAATAAATTACAAGTGCGTGCTCTTGACGCTCACAAACTACGCCAACTTGGCGGTAAAATAAAAATAATAACCTGAAAGAAACTAAAGACAAGACTCTAACTACGAGGCTCTCTAAAAGTAACTAACCTCACCGCGTTTTACAATACCGCTGCTAATTCAGCAACCTTGAAGATCACGTTGAACGATTAACAATACTTCCAGGCAAGCACACAGGCCGAAACGCGGGGTTCTTCAATTTCTGGCCAACTACCTCCGCGCTCGTGAAGTAAGAACAGCACGCCTTGAACTCGTTTCCTTTCTATTTAACTCAGAATACTTCCGCTGATAATTTGAATCCTTGCGCGTTCTACTAAAATTTACATACTCAGGCATTGGCAGTTCCAGGGGAAAGTAAGGCTTGACAGGAAAGGTAGTTTAAACTTAAAACAAATGTTAGTTAAAATAAATATAAACCCTACACATTATTTGAATTATGATACTAAAATTATTTGAATTATGATACTAACATTATTTGAATTATTATGATATTAAAATTATGATACTAAAATTATGATACTAAATTTGAATTATGATACTAAAATTATTTGAATTATGATACTAAAATTATGATACTAAATTTGAATTATGAAACTAAACTTGAAAAGCTCAGCTAACCATTTCTCATTTTCACTTTTGATTTCCTGTACTTGTTCTCTTCACTTAATGTATATTTGTGGGGGTCCTCTTTCCTGAGACCCTCAGTACCCTTTTGCTGCTTATATTGCCTTGATGGTTAATCCAACTCTGACACCGTGAGCTGTTGATATGTTGTTGTTGTAACTAATCTACGTGTTTGAAATCAAGGCAAGCCCATGAAATCCATCGTGGCAAGAAATCAAGATCATTTCTTATTCTAAACAATATAGCTATAAATGCGCACATTAACGGTTACCTTCGTTTGTTAAGAAACAGCTCTGCGCAGTTTGGGACTGTATATAGTGTTAAAGACAATAAATATTAAATGAATTTCAACCGATAACAGAAATTGTTTTAATATTTGGACAATTATTTAAAACCTTGGGATGAAACACGACGACTATCAATTTTATTTTTTCTCTAAAAACTCAAGAATGTACATTTTTGTTTTTCCTCGCTTCAAAATTATGAAAAAGAAAATTTTCAAAATGTTTTTTTCATCGATTTATCCTAATTTTAAATATCCTCCCAAAAAAGAATTGTTTAGAAATGTGTGTTTAGTTTTTTAGAAATTTATATATAAATTAAATATGTTAAAAATCTAGTTTAAATTATACAGAAATACTAATTTTCATTTAAACAAAATACAGGTAGCAATTCGCAGAAAGGATAGGAGAACATCAAATAACACTTTACAAAAAGATAACGAACGATCACCCAAAACGATTTGTTAAGGAATTTTTACGCTCTCATTGAGCTCTTAGTCTACCAGTCCGCTCTTGCTCTCACTCCAGCTAACCGTTTTCCTCTTAGCTTTATTATTAAGCATCATTTTCTTTACACTTACGCCATAGACAATGCAACAGCAAAATTACAAACATTTTTAAAGCATATGTTACAGCATATATTTAGAATTCTAGATGCAGTCTTCAACTGTTTTCATACACTTTTATGTTTTTTCAGTTTTTTCTGAGTTCATTATATTAATGATAAGTTTTCTTAGTAAGATGGCTTGCAAAATAATTTTTTCGTCTTTTTATTATTAACTTTCTATGCATTAACTTTAATATTTAAATGTCACTTAACGCTACATAAAATTCAATTCAACAGCAAGCTCGGAAAATATTTAAAAACAGCGTACGTTTAGAAAACCCGACAGAGAGTAAGTGGCTGCCATACATATTTTAATATTCTCTATATTATTTCATTAAAAACTAGCCGCTCACTCGGCAGCCATGTAAAATTGTTATCGTAAAATGAAAAATAATGTAATGATTTTAAAGATTCCAGCTAGCGTAATCTCATAAAAATATTGAATATTTCTAATTAGACATCTTACAATTTTTTTAAATGTTTACTGAAATCGATCCCATTAAAAAGCAGAAAAATATTCTAAAGACATGTATTTATTGCTCTTAAATATCTTAGTTTATTAATTTAAAAGCGGAACAACAGAAAACATTTAATCTGTAAAGTTATCACTCAATAACTTACAGATTAAAACTGAAAGTAGAACATTTTACAGAATTAGTAGGTTTTACAGAATGGCAACACACGTGAAAGATAAAATATTTTATTTCCGGCTGAAGCAATACATTACTTTCATAGAGCCGAGATTCTTAATTAAAACCGAGAGAAAAATATCTTACATTTTTCCTAATGGCAACAGTCTCGTGCATTGGAGGTAAAAATGCTTAATTCCTACAGTGTTGCTACTGCTTGGTTTCGAAAACATTGAGTTTGTTAATCAACAAGTCATTAAATTTTGCAAATTATCAAACATAACATTTGTAAATTAAGTCAAAATTCTTACTTCCAGGTGCATATGTTCGGTGAAGAGTCACATGTTTCAAAATTTAGTTGCTCTAAGTACCGTCGTTTCTTTACAGTGTGAGGAGAAACAACAATTTGAAAAGTAATACAGCTGTTTATGCAGATAGGCACAAAATCTTGTTCCGAGACTAATTAGCTCATTCGGGATAATGCCATTTTCGACTAAAAACATCTAGAAAATCTTCACGTCTGTACGGCGAACCAATACAGTTAAATAGTTAATTCTGAAAAGAATATATAAATTGGAATAGCAGACGCGAAAATTTCTTTCTACTAGCAGCTATAATATACATGACTCACAGCCACGCTGTTGATGCAGATAACATAACAGTCTTAAACGAAAAATCTTGTTTTCTTTAGGACGCAGATGACGAAAATGATAGTTAACAGTACACTTCATTTTTCTTTCTTACGTCATTCATCCATTAATCAAATTAAATAATTCAATTCTGGCAATTAATCTGATTGTATAGTCACTTCACAGGGAAATGCAGTCTAGAACCCGCTATGATAATTTGAAAAACTTCCAGTTAAGCATATAGAGTAATATGTTCGTATGATAATGATTTTATGCTAACTAAATTTAGACATGATGGTTGGAAGTAACTGATAAGATTAAATGAAGACCAGAATAAAAGCAAGAATAGTGAACCGATTTCGATGACTGTTAATTATAAATAGATTGTCCTTGAACTCGAGAAATCTTTGCAACCTGTCAGATTTGTATGTTTTTTACCACTAACGAGACATAGTGGTAGAGGACATTCTGCATCACCAGTCGATGTAAAGACTATTGATAAATACCTTTGGAACGAAGAATCTTTTTTGCAGTTTTTTTTTTTTTTTTTTTTTTTTTTTGGTTAGTCTTTTTAAATTTTGTATGAGATTTTAAACTTTCATCACTAGTCTCCTCAGAATTATCTGGATCTTTCTTATGCAACTACCGTCACATTTTACCCGTTAAAATCTATAGAAGAATTAAAATATGAGAAACAAAATCGAATAAAATATTAATATAATAGTCATAAGAATGATAATTGTAGAGACATTAGGTATTTTTGGAAGCAGGCAAGATGAAAAATAAGCAACGTATTCACCGGGAATCGAAACGCGGACCTCTGAAATACGCGCCTAGCGTGCAGACCACCACACCACGAAGGCATGCCAAGAAAGCAGGAGAAATGCTTTAAATAGTAAAATAAAAAATACGCTGCAGGTCCCGTAAGGGACCTGCAGCAGGAGGGGTCACCAAAAATTTTAGTAGTTTCGATATTTCTTTAACTTATTATAATAATTTTACAATTAGTAAATATTTTTACACGCTTTATCTGAAAATAGATAAAGATAAGACAATACGAACAAAGAAAAAAAACGAAAACGTTTCGACGAATTCTTTTTATAATATAAACGTTCATTTCCTTCCTTTGCAAGTGACGTTGTCATTTCGTCTGTTACTTATTTAAAATTTTCACATTGTTCTATGTCTTAAAATTAGAAATTAAAGTTAATGACATAAAACTGCAATAGTATATTACAGTACATACGAAAAAATTGACAGTTTCACTCACACGTGTGTCGGATGTGCACAATACTTATGGAGTCCCACAAAATAAATTTTATGGGACTTTGTAAATATTATGGAGTCATGGGGGTCCGAAAAATTCTTAGTGATAAAAAGGGGTTGCGAATGAAAAAGTTTAAGAAACCCTGCTTTAAATTAACGGAACAGTTGCAGTTTAAGGCTAAAAATACGTTACGTAAGATTAAAATTACGTTGCAAGGAATTTTCTCCTCCATTGACGCGTCTTCGGGTGATGTAATTGAAAAGCACATCCGATTAGCTATCGAAAGACTCGGAGTTTGAATCCCGATAAGGAACACTGCTCTTTTTTTCATGTTTCCTCTCCAAAGTAAATCTGAAAACCCAAATTAAAATAGATTATAAGTTTTATATTCGGTTTTTAGCCTGTATTTCTTAAGGTTGCGTGTTAAAATCATTCGGAAAAGGGGAAAATGAAAGAAAACGGCTGTTCCACCTTTAAAGTATAAGTTATATACAAGATATTGTTACGAAATGTACAGGCGCGGTAAGATGGCGACGAAATTGGCGATATGCCATGGACGAATGGAGAACCTTCTGGAACGAATTCTTACCGCTTTAGCCCAGAATGTTCTCGAACACAAGCCGAAAACTATATAAACCCTGTTGGTCCGCAGTCAGTTAGTGTGTGTGCCTCGTCTAGTGAGCTGATAGTCAGTCATTGAGCGAGTGTCTCGAAGTCTAGCGCCGAGTTGGTCGTCGAGTGCATCGAAAGAGTCTTTTAGTGCATCGCGAATTAGTGCATCCACTCGAGTTTTTTCTTAGACTGTGCTGAGTCGAGAGCTATGCTCTTGTGTATCGTCGAGTGCATCGCGTGGAGAGTCTCAAGAGTACGTGGAATTCCGAGGGAGACTGAACCGAACGAAGAGTTGGAAGCTGTACGCGGGTGCTTTGCAGTGAAGCTGTCTCCACCGTTATTGCCTGTGTCGCTATACGTGTCAGCGTGTTTATAACAGTTCGACGACTGCAAAAGTGATTTTGGAGCTATCTGATTAATATTGGTAAATAAAGTGTGTTTCGATACTTCATCAAGTGTCGTCGTTATTCACTCCAAATCTACGAACCTTGTACGAACGTGAAGGAAGAAAATAACGTAACAATATATTTCTTGTTTTTTACTTGATTTACTTTTGTTAAATTATTATAAGTATAATGTTGCGCGCTACGGCTTTGTAGAAATATCTTCAATTACTACGTCAAAAGAATAGGAAGATATGGATACTTTATTCAAATAATAAACACCTCGAAGCAAAGTAAGTAGCTGCAATTAGCTCGATGAGTACAAAGCAGATCAAGCAAATTCTTCTAAATACAGAAGAAATATCGATTATTATCGATGTCATTTACACAAACAGTAAATACTTATATAATCGATTTATTCTGAATTAATGCATTAACTCTGAATGAAACATACTTTACTGGCTCAAAGCAACCGTATATACAAGTTTGATTCGTATTCTGGAAGTTTCGGGAATAGTCGCTCCTAGGATTTAAAAAATGTATTCATCCAAAACCTCCAAAATATCACCCAGCTGGAAAGTATGTCATGAAGTTATCAAAAGAATTGATGCTAATCCCTGTCCGGAGCCCACCAGCGGCCGAGAGGTAAAAAGCATTGAACACTGGTAGTTCGGTCCGGGGTTCGAGTTCCGGGGAACGGGCTGGCTGCTTGGGTGTTTTCATAGCTTTTCCTATGTGTAAAGTCGATGCAAGCTACTTTCGCTTAAAAAGACCTCCACGGGGCATCCCTTGCTTTCCGTGTAGTGCCTAAGGGGCGAAGCACGTAATAAGTAAAAAAAAAAAAAAAATCCTTGTTGGGAAAGTTTCTTTGCTTGTATCGTCTAACTGAACTGTTTCACAGTTTAGAATTTAATCGATTGAGAATCATGAAGTCAAGAATATTGAACACCAAATAGACATTTGCAAACATAACACATAGTCATAAATTCTATTAGACAAAAATACAAGCAAAAATTACTTCATAAAATACACCAAATAGACTAACAATTAAAAAAACATAACATTATTACAATATGCTTAAATTAAAATACAATCAAACAGAAACAAAACTAAATTCGTCAGAATAAATACTCCTAAATATTAAATATGGCTCCGAAATATGATTTTCCGAAATAAAAATAAACTCTTAAGTACAGTTAAAACCAAACTTGCCAATTATTATGGAATTATTGAAATTCATTCTTAAATCAAGTTATTTCTAAAATGAAAAAGCGCCATAATTTACGGCTTTAAGCGCGATATACTGCAATTCTATAAAATATTAATATTTCTTGTTTCTTACTAATCAGCCAGTTCTTTCACGTCTTAAGCGCGCACACATACCAAAGATATTATTTTAAGAAAGTTTCCTCTTAAATCTTAGATAATATATCTTTAGTTTCAAAAGGGAATCAATGAAACTAATCATTAAGCCTCTATCAAGAAACGAAAGGAACAAAATAAGTAGCACCCTCGTATTATTAATAGGCAACTTAATGAAAGAAGTGGCATAAACAAAAAAGTGCTTTGCGTATTACTAAATCTTAAAACCTGACATTTGATACGGGAAAAGAAAGAATCCAAATGAACCTTAAACATTATTTAAAACGTCAAGCACTTGACGGGAAACCTGCAATGATTAACTTTGGCTGACAAAAGATAGGTTTAATGAATGATTTCAGCTTACTGGAAAGTTAAAAGCCTTTTTCTTTTATCTGGACACTTGATATGAATTAGTAAAATCTTTTTTTAAAATTTGTGGATGTAAAGTGAAGAGAAAAGTTAGTATTTGGGATAGGTCATTAAGTTTCCGTAGTCGTTTATAATTACTTCTAATTATAATTGAAACTTAGTATCACAATTAACGAAGGGAATAGAAAGTTGGCTTTTAACAACTGAAGTGTGTTTAATCATTAAGATACTTAGTACATAATGCAAACTTAGTTTAATTGCTTAGTATATAATATAAGCTGATTTGAAATATATTTTGCTTTAGTAAATAGTAACAGGGTAAATGAAGGAACAGAGTAACTGAATTGGCAATTTTAAATAATATTCAGAAGCCCATGGCGTGTCATGAAGTGACTGTTGGCGGTCCGAGAGAGGACCCATTAGATTTACATTGGCGATTTGTAAACAATGTTCAGAAGCATACTGGCCTGTCATAAAGGGTATACTGAATTCATTAAATTTACATTGAAGATTTGAAAATAATGTTCAGAAGCATACTGATGTATCATAAAGGATGAGTTGGTGGGCGTGAGAGGACCCATTAAATTTAAAATTACGGTTTTCAAATAATGTTCAGAACATGAAGAGTTTGTTGGTGGGCTGTGACAGGACCCATTGAATTTATATTAGCGATTTTCAAATAATTTTCTGAAGCAAAATGGTGTGCCATGAAGGACTTGTTGGTACGCCATGAGAAGACACACTGAATTTAGATTGGCGATTTTAAGGTAATTCCTAAAGCACACTGGTGTGTCAGAAAGAGTTTGTTAATAAGTACTGAGAAGATATATTAAATTTAGTTTGAAGATTTTTAAATAGTGTTATGAAACTGGCTTTTCAAGAATGATTTTAGTTTCAACTTGTGAGCACTCATTGATGAATGTTTCACGGATGAGTCGAATTAATTAAAATTCAAGGAATTAAAGAAAGAATCGAAAAATAATTGGAATAATAATAAAAAAATGTAAAGATTTTAAGAACAATTCTATCACCCAATTTAATTTAAAGTTAAGCTTAGCACGTATAAGGTATCGAAGAGAACTCTCTATACACTAAGAAAAGCATGAGTTAGTTTAAATATTGAAACTGAATTTCTTTTATAATGAAGTGTCCTATTTTTAAAGTCAAATTTTGATTTACAGACTATAACTCTGTCTACCAAAAATTAAAGCATGAATACCCCAGGACAAGGCATATACGTATAAGTGGCTAACGCCGCTGCAGTATTTGCCGTTATACGCTGACAAGTGTAATGAAATTTGAGTCCTTCTGCCTTCAACAGAGATCACATACCGCATTATAAAGTCGTACATGTCACAAATGTACGTCACTATACGCACAGTAATGTGATGGAAGAAGCAGGGCTGCGAACGAAATTAGCGCCACGAGTAGGTAATGACAGCAGTGAACACTAAGCATTACGTAAGTCATACAAAGAATGGTTTCATGTCCTAGCTGAAGAAGCGTTTCAGGAAGTGAAGAAAATGCGTGCTAGATTTAAAATATGGAATAGTTGTGTCTTTGACCCTAATTCGATGTACACGTTGTAAGGTCCCTCACTTGAAATTCTAAGTTAATGTTGGAAGTGAAGAACCTAGGAATTGATAAGCGAATAATCGCTAGGGTTCGAAGACAGGAAACAACAAGAGAGAAGGGTAAATAACCCTTTATTATTTCTATAAGATTTAACAAAACTCCGCCTGGGAGTGAACACTTTGGACCTGAACTTAACAGACTAAGAATTAAACTAAAACTGAGATTAACTAACTAAGTAATAGCCAAAGCTATCAAGGTTCAATGAGAGTTGGCCCCTTAACTTATTTTACTACGAAGCTTAGCAAGGGCCTGAGTACGGCCGAGCGTATAACAGCTTTGAGAGAGAGCGGCCAAAAAGGCAGACGCGCGTAGTTCAGAAACTCTGATTCTCTCTCTGTTTCAGTAAGTAACTTCGTGGTTTAAATACCGCCCCTTCTCATTAAATATTCAACAAATATTCAGCAAATTCCAAAACTACGTTCTGGCCCGGAAGTAGAAAGTTGAAGTTAAGAATTTGACAGGAAAGGAACTTTAACTTAAAATTTAACTGTTAATAAAATTAACATAATCCTTACAACGTAATGGTGAATTCGTGCCATTATGAACTTCTGTCATAGAAGCGACAGTATACCGCACTTTGTTCAATCATAGAAGTGACAGTATACCGCACTTTATCTTGTACTTTCGAGCAACTGTTGCCAAGGATATTTCTTGCTTCAACAGGGTAATGAATCCCCATACGAAGTGCTTGCTAGCCAATGTACCTCGGAACCACGTTGTTCCTTGGAAACTTCTATATAACTTGTGTCTCTAATATTTATCCACAACACGAGGATTACAAGCCATTTGGCTAATCGTGAATCATACTTACTATTTTGTCATACTGCATGTTAGCGGTCTAGTGATTCTATGTTCTGTATCCCATTACTGAAGCAATAGTCACTGCCATATGAATTTACGCCCCCTATCAAGAATGCGCGTTATCCACAATTATCTTTAACCGTACATATGAGCACATTACATTTGCCATCCGTTCGCTGCAAATATTACCACTGTTTTTACTGGCCTATCGCAGTTCTGTTCACGAGACCATCGGCTTCTCCCCATCCCAGATGTTCGTCGGTCGTGATTTTCGTCTGCCTTGTGATCTTTTATTTGGTCGCCCTCCGGATGCGTCTTCATCGCCTGGCCACGGTTTGAAGCGATACACAATTTTGCAAGGTGTGGTTGTGAAATCCGATTCAACAAAAAGGACTCTCTTCTAAACTACAGTCACTTTGACATGGTCCTTACACAGTCCTAAACAAGCTGAACGACGTCGTAGTTCGGATCCGTAAATCATCAAATTCTACTCATTCTACAGTTCATTACAACAGGCTAGTTCCTTACTATAGTTATAGTACGTAGTCCCCATAGTGCATTTAATGTAAATAGTACACTAAGACCATGGACCTATTTGTTTCTAAATTTCTAAATTTTTGCACTCATTTATTGATTTAGTATTTGATTTGTTTTATGCTGCTTCCTGAAATTATTGTTTAAGTATTACATTGATTCTTCTTAATTGTAAGGATGGCTTCCTGTCCAGAGATTATACTGCCCGGGATGTGCAGTCATTGGAAAGCGGGGCAATGTTACGAATTTTATACATAGAATAGGTGATTTTAATGCAGTTTTACGTGAAATGCTCGTATTTTTCTGTATAACGTAACATAAGAAAAATCTAAGAAACAAGATATGCCGGAAAAGTAAAAATACAGTGCATTAAACATTGAACTAATGGGTATCTCGGTAATTTGGCCATAAATCGCAAAAAGTCACCAAATTTGGAGACATTTTGGTCTGATCCCTGTATCACCGTGATACGTAATGTAATTGATCACTATATTTGCTACAACCGTAATTCGACCCTCATATTGCTTTCCAGTAATTTCGAGAACAGAAAGTACTAGAAATATCAAGGCCGCTGGTTGAAAACTATATGAGGGCGGAGAGATCATCTGCTCTCAGTTATTGTTGTTGCAAATTGTTAGTTTAGTGTGAACTGAAGTATCTCCGGATAACTGCGCTTTAAACTACGTTGTGTGTAACGTTCTTAGTAGTTTGAAATGTGACTAATAATTGTACTCTGTGAGATTGTGAACACCTGCATGAGAATTTCTTGGAAAATTTCAGAACTTTGAAGTGTTTCTTTTGATAAAAATAAATTTTATTAACCTATTATTGGACTTGTGCATTCAATCTATTACAAACCCGTACGCACGCAACAATAAAATAGTTTAATTTACACTCTCTATGCACAAAATTAGTACATAAT
Source organism: Stegodyphus dumicola (assembly GCF_044657685.1). Lineage (NCBI taxonomy): Eukaryota > Metazoa > Arthropoda > Arachnida > Araneae > Eresidae > Stegodyphus > Stegodyphus dumicola. The sequence continues at coordinate 196,415,789 of NC_140773.1, forward strand.
TGTTTTTCAGTAAATAAACTTTTTGGACATTTGATAGAATATATATTTTAAAAAATTATTAAGAATTATATATTAAAAAAAATTAAATATTAGAATTTTTACTCCAAAGGGACTGTCCCTGAAGGACTATTGTTTTCGTTTCGGCATTTTACGTCGAATCGCTTTAAACGACGTATCACTTTTCAAATTGTTGCCACCAAATGTTAGAGCCCTGCATTATATTTAAAGAAATTAAATACTGAAGAATCTACATAAATGTATGTATGTTTCTCGCATTGTGATAAACAAAGGTATCTGGGCGGCTTTAAAAACGTAAAATTTTAATCCCAAGTTATTAGATTTACGACCAGAGAAGTTTAAGCAAATTATCAGAATTAAAATTTCAACATTGAACAATTTAAATTTAAAAATGTCGTTTGTATAAGTCGTTTGTATTTAAAAAAGTCGTTTGCGAAGTATAAAAATGAAAATAATAAAATCATAGAAATAATAAGTTTGAAATGTTGAGAAAAATTCCCTTGCATATTCTTCTTTGGAATATTAGGCAGGAAAGGAAAACAAATATAAAAACTAAGTAAATTAGTAGGAATTCTGAATTGAAACATTTTTATTGCGTTGTTTTAGATACATTTCCCTTCGTAAATACAATATTTGTTAATCACCAAATCGTCAATGATTTTACTTTTTTCAGTATTTAAGAATTCGTAAAATTTTGTAAAATTTATGTTTAAAATGCAATTATGAATCTTAAAATCGTAAGCATGTAGTCGAGAAACTCTCAGTGAGTTGCCAATATGGACTAGAAAAAAAGCATCCTAAATTAAATTCGAAATTTTCTGCCTTTTTCCAATTAAATTTATTTTCCATTCTCATTTTTGTTTATTTTATTTTTTATTAATTTTTAGCTGTAGGGTTAAGATATGAAAAACAATTCTTAAGTGTAGCATTTCTCAAATTATACTCCTCAAAAACTGTTCTTAAAGTCCTCCTAAATTTGCAAAAATGCCGTATTATTTACAAATGAGAATAACAAAATTTTACACCATTTCTTGTTAATGATATGTGCATAAATCCACTGGCATAATTTTCAAATGGATTCTCGAAACTAAATTAATTAAGTCTCTGTCTACAATGTAATTTTTAGATGTTTCTCCTGTGAGACATTAAAGAAGTTTGAATAGAAACTTGGTCTGTTGGTTAGTTGTACAAAGCAGAGAAATTTTCACCTTTTAAAACGTTAGAATATTTTTAGTAGGAAATTAAAGCGTTATTATAAAATGATTATGAAAGACGTATCTTTGCATTTCAAAACTTATTTCCCATATAATAAATATAACGAATCTTCTTTCGCTGTTGATCGTTTCCATCGCAATTTTGAAAATAAGAAACTGCCATTGAATGAAAGAAAACAGTTAATTAAACTTTTGAATGACACCGAACTTAAAATGAAATTTCATGTAGGAGGTAAGGTTGTTTTCTAGACTTCGTAATGTTTCTGACTACTATGCTTAACTTAGTAGAAACCTTGTTGAACTATGTAACTACTTATCGCTGAGCACAAGTGTGTAAATGAAAAGTCCAGAGAAGGGTTAAACTCACACTTTATTATCTCAAACTAAGAACACAGATGACCCCTTTCTCGGGCTTAGAGAAAAGACTTCTCTTGGGCTTTAAATCAAGATAAGAAAATTAAAAACTAATCTAACACTAAACTAAACTGAGTCCAAGCTGTGCAAAATTATTTAAAGCAGTTGGTATTTAATTAAATTAACCAGCGGATATCAGCAAGCACGTACAATACAGCCGAGCGCAGTTAGCTTTAAGCAACGAAGTAGCCTTACGGTAAGCACGCGCTACTAAAGACTTCTAAGCTCTTCTGCTGAAGTAAGCGAAACCTTTCTTTAAATAATCTTTCTACCTCATTTACATGCAACGCTATTCTAAAAGCTTATTCTGGTTGGAAATAATAGGTGGAAAACGCGAATAGATAGTAAAGCATGTTTAAAAATTAAAAAAAAAAATTTCAGAAACTTACCATAGTCTCTACAACTTTATCACCAATAAAAACAGAATATAATGAACTGTACAATAGTGCTTTAAAATAATAATTCAATTTGCGGCGTCTACGTATTTTTGTAAAAAAAAGATTTTCATAGCTAACTCGGGTGTAAACAAATGACATAAATCGACTTGATATAGTATGTGCCGATATCAAATTTAATCTTACCAGCATACATCCAAATATGGAACAGCTATGCAAGAATCGATAGGCTCAATCTCGAAATGCTAAAAAGGGTACTTCAATGGCAACCGCTTCAGAAGGGTGCAAGTCAGGTATTGTTCGAATAAATACCAATGCCTGGTTATAAAGGTTCTCACATCTTCACGCTGATCAGTTTCCATTTTGAAAAAAATAGTGGTGGTGTCATAATAATAATGGCAATTTTATGCCAGAACACCATTACTCATGTACGACTTTAATTTTTTTTCAACAGTAATTAACGAAGAAAATGAAAATTCTACGTAAATAATTGTCCACCTGCATAACCGAACTGACCATTTATGCCATAGCACTAACATGTATGACCGTATTACGACATAAAGGTTCTCAAACCATTAGGAAGTTAGCTCTTTTCAAGCTAGAAATTGATTTACGTAAAAATGCCAATACCTTTATGCCGAAAAATTCCCGTAAAGGTTTCTGTCTACCGAATAATAGGCGATATGCATGAAGCTCCTTTAAAACAAGGTATTTGTATGAAATCTTCGGCTTTAATGCATAAACAAGGTTATTCTTGAGATTTTACTTATCTGGGGAGTTCTTGATGTCCCCAATATCATGCATGAAATATTGCATATATAACAAGCGAGAGAATGGCTAAAGGAGTAAAAATCTTTGCCAGGAACAACTAGAATATATTATGGATATGTACAAGATGTGCAGAAATATTATATTTCTCGTATAAGATGTGAAAGTGGAATTCAGTTTTAGAATAAAATTGAAGATATCGCTCTTTGAAAAATCTATGAATCTTGGTAAACGTTTCTGTAATTTCAATCTGAGTTATCAAACATTCATGTTTCTGGCTATGCTAATTTTTTCTGGTGTAATATTTTTCTTCTTTGTTCGAAGAATGTTATATATTTCTTTTACATTGATGGAGTAACGATTCGCTGTTTTTCTTCATCGGTATAATGTGCCATTCCTATAAGGAGTGTAATGAAGATTAAATTGTTCTCCCATTCACCTCCTTGTTCTTGAGAGGAAACTGATACCAGTTAACATGCAGCAGTATGTTTAGTCATTTAATCACTTAAGATATTTAGCTCCTTAATGACTTATACACTTCTAGTTTAAAACAAAATTGTGTCAAAACAAGACTTTCGGCTCGCCCAATGACAGATAACATACTGGTGTATTAATCAGTACAAAAAGTACTATTTATCTCACTGGAAATATACAAACGGTCCACAACACTGCAAGAGCTGTGCCATGTATTATTTGAAATTTACCACAGTTAGAATTGTCAAATTAAAGTAAATGGATTACTTACCGTTTGATGTCATTTCTTAACCTGCTGGCACAAACGAGAATAACTAATTGAAACAAGAAAAGGAGTTTGGGTGGAGCGCACACGAAGATATTTAATGGTTACTTTTTTACTAGTCTTACAACTCTTTATAATTCATTTTACATGCCTTGCTTTTGCTTACATAATAATTCAATTTAGATTTCTATTGAAAGTATTATTAAATCAATTACTTTTACAATGTAATGTATGTATCACGCTTCTTACGTCTTCTTCGTTTCTTTTTATTGTCTTGCATCTTGCTGTTTGTAAAGATTTATTTATAGAAACGGCATATCGCTTGTCTACTTGAGTTTCAACAGAATAATAACTTTTTGAGATATCACTAGGCGTATAATACTAATTTATATACACGTGAACGGAATATTTTCAGAGAAGGTACTAAAAATAATAAATTTGTGAGAAGAAATGATATAATTCAAATTCAGATTACTCTTATTACTGAATATACGACCACGTTCCTTTGCTATGGCTAAATTTTTCACAAAGACTGCAAAAGCTTCATTCGATCAGATCTCACTAGATAGTCGATAATACCCATTCAAAAACGAGCTGTGTGTAGTAGTACTTAAGAGGAGTAACTGCTTTGATGTAAATCATCGTATCAAAGTTGAGATTGTCCGAAGTTGCTTACTATTATCAGTATTCTCAATACTTATCTGAGAGGTAACGATGTCGTAGGATAGGTTTTTAATCAATCCAAACTTCAATTTTGCGACTTATTAATTCCTCTACGAAAATATATGTTGTATTTGTAAAGAAATCTTTTTGTATAAATTGAAAGCCCGCTATAACGAACTTCAAGGAACTGAAAGTTATGTTCCTTATAACTAGCGGCTAGCAGTATTCGACCCGATGTTTTTTAAAGCATTATCTCACAAAAACATGAAACCATTAAATGATAAGTCACACACATGCACACAAAAAATAATTATAATAAATAAATAAAAATAAAAATTTGAAAGGTTTCAGATTTTAAATTACCTCCAGAGGGGCGTTTTTTTAACGTTTTGTGTGTTACCTTTATTTATTAAATATCATGTTCTTCGCACTTAAACCATAAATTTCAGTTTAATAGCAATGCCGCAAAATAATTTTAAAATGAGCCTATCTTTAGAATTTCTGATACACAGTTCCGCGCGCTAGAGATAAAAAGATTACTGCCTCCCCCCCCCCGTAGATTTGCCATTGCTCGCTTTAAAATCGTTGAGTTTGTTACTCAAAAATTCGTTAAAGTTTTAACAAATATGAAATCGCTAATAAATCAAATTCCAAATTTCAAATTTGGGCTTCCACATGCCCATATTTGCAGTAGGATTACGCCGTTCAAAATTCGATGGCTTTATGTACCCTTGTTTTATCACAAGGCGAGGAATATACATACATTTATGCAGATTTTTCATTATTTAATTTCTTCAAATATAGTGCAGGAACATTTGGTGCAACAGTTCAAAAAGTGAAATGGACATTTATAGTGATTCAACGCAAAATCGCAAAACGAAAACAATAGTCCTTCATCGTCAAAGCCCCTTTAGACTAAAAATAAAGAATAGGCAAGGTTTCAGGCAACGGTCGACCAAAAGGGTTTGTTAGGCCTTTTTAAGTTCTCGCTGAGCTCGCAGTCTACCAATCTGCTGTTTCACTCACTCGTAGCAAGCCCTTTTTTGTTGGCATTTTACCTTAATTATTAAAACCATCACTTGCTTTGCACGTACGCCGTATGCAATTCAACAGTAGAACTGCAAAAATTTTAAAAGCATAGCAGTTTACGTTTTGAATTCCCGATGCAGCGTTAAGTGTTGGCAGACATTTTTCTGTTCTTTTTTTCAGGGTTTTCTTTCTCAGTTCATCATATCTCAGTTTTCTTACTTTTTTTTTTTTTTTTTTGGTTTTTTTATTGTTAACGTATCATGTGTTGATTTTACCTATTGAATATCATGTTCTTGGCTCTTAAGCCACATAAAATTCGATCCAACAGTGAAATCACAAAATATTTAAAAACAGCATATGTTTAGAATTTTCGCTAGACAGTCTCGCGCGCGAGTCGGAGATAATTTTTTTTTCTGTACAGTATTGCCATTGCTCGCTTTAAAATCGTTGAGTTTGTTAATAAAACATTCGAAGTTTTACAAAATATAAAATAAATAATAAAACAAATTCGAAATTCAAAATTCAGACTTCCAGGTGCTCATGTTCGGGTGGATTACTACGATATTAAAAATTTGATGGCTCTAGGTACTGTTGTTTTTTCACAATGCGAGAAACATGCATAAATCCAGGTAGATTCTTCATTATTTATTTTTTTTAATATAATACAGACCGATAATATTTGTTAGCAACAATTTGAAAAGTGATACGCCAGTTATAGCGATTCAACGCAAAATGCCGTTTCAAGACTAATATCGTTTCCGGGACCAACGCTCCTTTTGGAATAAAAAAAACGTTGAATAACATTGTCACATCGGTTTTCATTTTTTCCATATGGTATCAACTGTAGATTTGGATAAAAGGTATTCTCGCAGATATCGATTTGGCTGCATTCATTTTTGTATTTTCGAACAATGTTCGCCCTATCTTCCATGCCGAATGCTTTATGTTTTGCAGCAAGCCAAGAGGACGAATTTTTGAAATGCCGTTTTTTGATGTACAAAGGTATGCCTATTGTGTTCTCATATTCCTAGAATTGGGCTTATTACCTGTCTTGTAGAACCTTTGTTTAGAATATCTGTTTTTAAACAATCCATTTCAGATAACAAAGTGGACCTATGGCCTTGAGAAATTTCCCGAATTTCCAGTAGCCCCATCAGCCCCTGGATACTATCTTAAATATCTTAGAACTGAAGCGTCATTTTAATCTCAGCCAACTTCCAGAGAGATATGATTACATATTTTCAGTAGAGTTATATAATCCATTTTTCAGTTAGAATGTTTAATATTTGTTATAGTATTATAAATTTAGTAATTTGAATTACAAGAAAATTCAAAATGTATTTTGATTAACACTTTCTCTCTTAAAACATGTATTAAGAAACCAAACTGCATTTTTTTATGTAATATATTCACATAAGGACGGGACGTCTGAATGGAGGAAGGCTTCCATGGAAGACTTTCTAAGCGAAACTAGCTTGTATTCACGATACATATCCACGAAACTTAACCATACATCCAGCCATTTCGCCTAGGATCGAACCCGAATCAAATTCCCAGCATTCAAAGACCTTAACTCCTCGGCCTCTAGTACCCTCCTTTTTTTCTTATAATGCATATATGTGTTTGAAAACCTTCCATTGCTTCCATTGTAACGGAGCTCATAAACTATAGTCTGTATGTAGAACTGTTTGAAAATTCTTGTTCCCCCGTTTTCTTTGCATAAATGTGAATTTCTTCTCCACATTTTCACTTCAAATAACTGACGTTGGTTTATATCTTTGTAAGAGTTAACGCATTCATGTGTACGTTAAGTAAAATTCAATAATGCGCTAGAAGAAATTTATTTCAGTATTAATTATGGAATGGTGAAAGAATGCTTACTATATTAATGCAGAAAATACGCTTGAAAAATTTCATAGTGAAGCTCTGAGGAAACTAAATGCAAAGTTCTTAAAACTTGCTCAAGAAGACAAAAGTTAACAGTTTTTCAGAAGTTTGAATATTATGCTATGCACCATCCAAAATAAAAAAAAGATAAAAAATAATAAATTAAAAAAATATTTTAAAGAAAATTTCATATTTGAATTGAATGCAATCTCAAAGAAAAATCCTTGCTTTTTATTAATGTACCATATTACGTAAACTTCAGCTTTCGAAAACACACTAACAAATTACTATTAAAAATTTGCAAATGCACCTCCAGGAATATTAGTAGATAATTTTATGGTTACCAGTACGTAATTATAGAATTTGCTGAAACTATAAGTTTAATTACATTATCAACAAAACTTTAAACAGCATCAACTACAAACCGTATTTTGATGAACTGATGTTCTATTATTCAATAATCACGATGTTCAGAAACTTAGTTAAGAAATATTTCGCTAAGAAGGTAAAGTTGGAAAAATTTATTTCCATCTTAAATGATTTAGGTTACATGTCTCTACTGAAACCCTAAAGTAATTACAAGGAATATTAACTTCAAGATGTGTATCAATAGATTTCTTAACGTATCGGAAAACTACGTGCAGAAGTTTCATCATTTAAAGCAGTTACATGCAGCAATGAAGCAAATACTGAGCTACATAACTCACTGGAGTGAAAACGCCTTTGAAGATTAGATATCCCAAAGAAGAGTCATCAAGAAGAGTACTAATTGCAGAAAATTTTAAAAAGTGGATCAATAAATTTTTCAATAAACACTATACATACAAATAATTTTGCAGTTATACGCAGCAATCCAGTAAATAGAAACTGGTGTGCAAAGAAAGAAGTTGATCATCTAAATACATTACAATCAAGTAGACTAGTGATCTACATAAGCGAAAAGAACCTCTAACCTTCTTTGGAAAGAGTGGACAAACGACTTAGACAAAAATCAATTCCTCTCTCTTCGTCATGTTCCATCCCGAGCTGTGGCGATCGACCCTCTGTTACCTGTTTACGCGGAGGGCTCTTTCTTGCCCCCTCTGTCGTTCGCAACCTGCCGACAGAGGTCCGGTTGGTCCTTCGACCAATGAGATTTCACTGGTGTTTGTGGATCTGAGGTGCCGGTTGCCGACTGAGCCAAAAGGGTGGTCGAGACGACCCGAGAACGCACCTTGACGGGAGAGTTTTAAGAGCATTGTCACTAGTCTCTCTTCTCTTCTTGTTCCGTTGAGATTAGCGAAAGCGGAGGATATCCCGTGTGTGTGGAAAGTGCCGCCGTCCGTCGGCAGGTCGAGGCCATGCGGTGAACATGCATCACCGCCCGCTGACCTCTCATCTTTTTGCACATTTGCATTTCGCGCTTCTCATCTTCTGCATCCTCAGCTCCACAGATCATTTCAGGTGAGTCCGCTAAGCTTCCCTCAGTGACTCAATTTCTGAATTCAAATTTATCTTTCGTAGTAATGTGAACAACAACTGAGTTCAAATTTATATTTCATAGTAATGTGTATAAAATAATATGATAATTTAAAAAATTCTTAACATTATCGAAGTTCATTCGTCTAATAATTCATAATAATTCTAATAATTCATCTTGCATATGACAGAATTCTTTTAATAACTGAGTTGAAATTTCTTTGGTAATATGTATAAAATAATATGTAAAGTGTAAAAAAAGTTTCTAAAAACTTGTTAAAATTAGTTAATTCAACTGAAAATATATGAAATATCTATCTAGGGGAATTTAACAGAGCTGAAATTATTTTGTGTGGAAACGCGCAAAAAATATGTAATTTGTAATTTTCTCATAAAAATTGTTCAGTATTATCATGTATGGGAATTCGTGGAAAATAATATTTTACTTGACAAAATTGTTGAAATTTATCTCATGTGAGAGGTGGATAAAAATCATATTTTACTTATAGAAATAGTTGGATTTTATCTGGTAAGGTAATTCATATGAAATAATATTTTGCATATAAAAACTTGAATTTTATCACGAGGGGGAATACGTATGAAAAAACATTTTACTTCTAAAAATTAATATAGCATTCGAAAATTAACTCAGCTGACAATTCGTACAATAAAATTTTATCTTACTGAATTCCTTCAAGAACTGAATTTAAATTTTTCTCTTGTGGTAATGCATATAAAATATTTTACTCATAAAAATCTGTTTAAAGACAGAGAACTGACTTCAGATGGCTTATAACTTATACGGTTAATAATGCATGATACATTTAATTTCATTGTTGCTTATTGCTACAGAAGCGAATTTGAAAAATTTAAGAACCATATTTAAAAAGAATCGAAGCAATATTAAATGCTGTTGAACTAGCATTTAATATTGCATTGATTTCATTGTATCTCTGGAGAAAATGGTTCAATACTCTCTAGCACACGTATTACTATTCGATCATTCAAACTGCCTTTGCTTTCCGTTTGATGCACAGAACGAATTTGCAGCAAATTTATCGTTTGGCAAAAATCTATTTCAAATGCACATCCTTTCAAATGACTGAAACTGGAAACAATCTTATACAAAGATTAGTAGCTTGAACACCGGGAAATCATATACCGCGCTTAATTTTCAAAAATAATGAAAATGAAATTTTATTTGTCAATATTTAATTAAAATTTTAGCTCCGTTACTAGTGCATATTCATTTGATGTGAATCTCATTCGAATCTATTTACGAAACGGAACGAATTACATCCCCAAACGCTAACAATGATGACGCCAGATATAGGCATTCTAATTTCGCGAATCTTTAAATAGATTCCATAATACAAGACCCGAATTTTCGAGCTTTTGTCGTCAATCAAACGATTCGAATACTACTCTAAAATGCAGCTAAATATTTTATCTTAAAAATTTGAAAAGATTATTTTTATTGGCGCACAACAGAAGAGATCGTTAAAAGTTTAACTCGAATTTTGGAATTTCAGTAGACCTGGATGACTAATATCAGTTTATAGAAGCTTTAAGTATAACAATCTGAATTTTCTAGAGAGAATTTAGTGTTATATTCTTCAACGTTAGCCTGTGTGTCCTACTTTCTTAATTCGAGAGTTTCGAAAAATTTGAGCGATTCGAGATTAGAAAGTTTCAGAGATTCAAGACTTTTAGGATTTGGATTTGGATTCGGATCCAAGAAAAGTTGGGATAATTCCCCTTCTCTATAATCAGAGCTGTTATTTTTAAATGCGGAGCTCTGTTTAAAGGAAAAAAATATTATTTAATACAAAACGCACTTAATGTAACAAGTAAGAAGACATAACTAGCAAAGGAGTCGAAAGAATGATTATATATATTAATATCCATATAAATTAATAGTGGTTTCGAGTTCAGTTGTAACTAAAGGATATAAATCTGTATATTACATCTTGTCAAATACATTGAAAAATAGATACAAATGCTTGAATTGGGCACAAATTACAAAGGTTATCCCATATTTGTTTAGATAATTTTCCATAAGAAGTTTAACTGTCAGTTACCATAAACTTTTGTGTGTAGTGAGATTAATAGATCCTGCTTTATGATAAGAAATCTTTTCCATGAATCTCAGCGATATTTTAGCTGTTCTGTTTATTACAATACATGTAAAGGTTTCTAAACATTATATGTATGTGGCATTGAACTAAACATCATGCAGCATTTTTCTTAAAATTAAAGGTAAAATTTTGCTGGTAAATATTCTTTAACTAATTCTGACTTCATTATATGACTTTATTATATTCGTAATCAGATATAAATTAGTATCAATTCATGATAATTTTTAATCTGATGGTATTTAGGATAATTGTTTTGTTTTACTGTCTCTATGCTTCATTTTTATGCTTATTAATCTTTGAATAGTGCTTAAAAATCTGAAATTGCAGTACTTCATTTTGCTGTTCTTTACGTTAATTACCGTATTTGCCAATGTATTTACGCACCTTCTTTTTAATACACATTTTTGATGGGTAAAACATTATTAATGATTATTACAATGAATTTACAGTATTTTAAATATAAAGTAAAACAAATACAAAGTAATACTTTCTGCGAATATCCAATCTATCTGGGAAAGAACACCTTTTAATCTCCTTCGTCAAAACCCAGACACTCATCTCCAGAGCTAAATGAAGAGTCATTTGAAACCTCTTCTAAACCAGCATCTGAGTCCTCATACAACAAATTGTCCTTTGTACCATTCAGTTCATTACTAATGCCACATTTTTAAAATGTTTTTTAACTACTGCCTCTGTTTTCACAGCATCCCATGAAGCTTTGATCCATTCACAAACTTGCGAAATGCTAAATTCGAATAAACTGAATATCGACTTACAAGACGCAATATCGACATATATGATGCACCTCTTTTTCAGACCTTTTTCCAAAGGGAAAAAAGTGCGTCTTATACGCCGGCAAATGCGGTACAACTGTAGAGCTTAATATTTATACAAAATTTATTTCACCTACCTACGTCAGTTATTTCCCTATTTGACAGCAAATTATCGCCCTGATTTAATATAAAGCGCATACGGGAAAATTTCTGATAAACTTTTATTTGACCAGCATTTGTCCCTTTACGACTAAAAAGAAAAATTGTAAAATACAGAAGGTCGCTACTTTTCGGCATTAACATTTTTCCAAATTAAGTCTTCTTAAAATAAGATCTTTGGCTTTATCTTTATACAACCAACAGAAAGTGACCCTGCTCCAGTATTTTTAGGACACAGGCGATCAATGCGGTTGACGCCCCTCGCCAAAAATATATTAATAATTCAAAGCGAAATTTGCCTATATTTAGTACTCGCTTGTGAAAACATCTAAAACTATTATCTTCCAAAAATTATTACCCTGTGCCTGGAGCTAGTCCTGATGGAAAAGGACTAGCTCCAAGCACAGGATGGAGTTCCGACGCAACTTTGAAGCAAAATAACTTTTTTTCATGAGATCATGAAATAGGTTCCTTCGAGAGCAAACTCCAACAGCAAGGCAGCTCTTTTCATGCAATCAAGACATGAATTTGATATTTGCTCACCTTCTTCTACGTGCCTCACATTTGCGTTGCCTACTGATCTGACCGAATAGATGAGACATAAATCAAAGGGTCAATAAAGCAGGGTTTAAGTTAATTGTTAGGAGTACTCAAAATAATTTTCATATACTTACAATATTATTTCAATAGTATTTCATAAATAAATGATATATTACGCCAAACAAATACTATTATTAACAATTGTTTCACGCAATAAAAATTTAAATTTTTTCTGCAAATTATTTACATAAATTGATATTTCATGCTGAATGCGCATCGTCATATTTCATATGATCTTAATTGTGTCTTCTAAGGTTCAAAGCATCATGTTGTTAAAAAGTTTTATCAGACTATTCGAGGATTTTCCAAGTAGAATAGCAGTGATTAAGAAAGGGAGTAATTCTAACCGCAACTACTTCTCAGAAAACATTCCATTCCATTCAGTATTTGAATAACCGACGGCTATTTGCCACCATAGAGTTCATGAACTTTTAAATGTTACAATTCTACCATCTGGCTAATTTTATTACTGCTTTGTCACGAACAGTTCCATATAATTTTTTTCACGTCAAAATAGTTCTAGTCATATCGGTTTGTTTCACTTCCATTTATAAGTAAATAGTTAAATTTTCGACTGCAAAATTCTTATCTGCATTTAATACATCTTACATCTTTAAAATAATAATTCAATAAATATTGTTACAGTTTAACTATAAATTTCTGAGATATTTCATGATTAGGCAGCATTGGTTAAAGAATGCTCCTACTGGACGTATTATTCAACAACAAAATGTATGACCATCTTGAACAAGGTGTTAATTTTTTATTTTACATAGGCTGTCTGCAATTTTAAAGTTATTTTTCATTGTATTTAGAGAACTATTTTACCTAAAAGTTTTGTATTTAAATATCTTTTTGATATCCTTTATTCCTCACTATGTTTCTACACGTAATTTCCAAGACAAGTCTTATTTGGTATCGGAAGGGATATTTGATCCCATTCCTCTTGAACAGCTTTCAAGAGGAACAAAAAGGGTCATAGGTTGAGGTTTGGACAATCCGCGTTTTAGACGTCCAAAATGTAAAATTCCATGGGTGATGCATTCGGAAATTTAGTAGAGGTATGAGTGAAGGGTATGGCCTTGATACTTGTTTCTTTTATTCAGTTTTTTCCCAGGAAATTAACAATGGATTTTGACGTGTGGCTGCTTGCTTTGCCTTGATGCAGTTCTACTGATTGATGGGACTGTGGCTAAACAGAAGGGATTTCATATTTGAAAATTGGGTATCAAATATGCTCCTACTAATATGTAGAGTTCAGCTCTACAATTTCTCTGCTAGCTTTATTTTTAATTTGCTCTTAAAAACCAGCAGCAATCAAAATACCACTGAAAAGGTTTCTTTAGAGTCTTTGAACCATATTTTAAGATATTTTTCTCCTCTTTGGTGATAATAAATGAATCTCCTTTTATTGAAGTAATTTAAATATACCCAAGATTCTTCAACTGTGACAAGATTCTTCAATTGTAACAAGATTTTTCCCTTTTTGTTCGAATAAATGTTTCATATAAAGAATTCTGCAGGGCGTTCTGTGTTCGGCGCTGTGTCGTGGAAAGTGACGATGTACATTATGTTTTTTTTTTTTTTTTTTTTTTCCTTTTTAAGATTCAAATCAGAAATAATAATTTTGTTTTCAGTTGACACTAAGCATTTTAATGATTTTGCAACTGTCCTTTGACTTGAAACAGATTAAGGTAGTTTCTTGTAAGATTAAAGGTATTACCTTTGCAACATTCGAAACATTCCGCTTTTTTTTCCCTTCGATATGTATTTTCAATAATTCTTTCATTTGAAGACAAACTTTGATGTTTATTTTTTTTTCAATTTGTTGATAATATTACCTATCCTAGCTTTAGATATCGAAAAACACAACACACAACTTTCTTTCTTGGCTTTCTCTCTTCTTCAACTTGGCTTTCACAACCTAACAGTAAATACTTATAAATTTTGTAATAACTAGATATAAATAATTTTCTTCGGAAAGAGAACAAACATAGCTTTCCATCTGTTATTTCTTTAACGCCATTTTGCATGAAAGCGAAACAGTCAAGTAGAAGACTATAATTAATACTTTCAAAAATGCAGGTGCAGTTAAAAAAATTTAAGGCAGAAGATTTTTTTTAATAGCAAAGCAAAATCGTCTGAAAAATATGCGAACTGCCTCCGTAACACCTTAATTCGTATTCAAGAATAATATCTAAAGTAATTATTTTCTCTTTTAATATTTATGCATATTTCGTACGAATTATTTACCTTTAACAAAATATTTTTCTTTAAATTTAAAGCTCATGAATTGTAAATACACTCTGCTAAAATGTGACTTTTGCTTAACAGATTACGAAGAAGTACAGATATACTACATAAGCTGTCTACGGTTGGCTGGTTATTTGAATATTGCAAAGCAAACAAGGGCTATCTGGTTACAATGAGGGGTGCTTTCGGAGGACTTTCCAACGGAAACAGATTCGTATTCGTGTTACACACGTTGAAAAAGACGAAAAACAATCACGCAACCAACCCATTTGCCTGGTTCGAACCTAAGATGAATTACCAGAATTCAGCAGTCTTTAATCGGTCTGCCTCTGGTGAAGCCCTTCTAGCTAAGTAAGGGATGCCTTCCTGGAAGATTTTCCGTAGGAAACTAGCTCGTATTTAGATTATGCGGGAATAAAAGTAACTAAAATACAGGATTATCGAAAATTACAAGGATTACAAAATGTTATTACACCAAATTAACTCATAGAAATGACTTAGTAGTCAAAGCGTGACGAAACAGATCAGATTTTATGTATGTGGGATTCATATAAGAATTATAATTTCTTCAACTCATCACTTGAGAAAAGTACGCCAATTAGATCTTATTTTTCTCGAAAGGTCTGATTTTATTCAACTTCGCTTAAGGTTGAAATAATGTTGTCTAACCGAACCCACCAGTAGCCGAGCGGTAAAATCGCTGAACACGGCTAGTTCGGTTCGAGGCTCCATTCCAAGTGAATGTGCTGATATGGATATTTCCATGCGTGGGCGTTTTTGTGGTTTTCCTTCTGTATAATATGCATACGAGCCAGATTCCCGGAGAAAGTCATCCACGAAGGCATCCTTCCTCTTATGTAGATAGCCCTCGAGTGTTTTGCTATAATCAAATAAACCAAACCAAAATAATGCTGTCTTACCTTGATAGGCCTATTTTAATAAACTGTGAATGATGCATATGATGACAAAATTCGCAATCATTAGTAGGTAAGGAATAAAACAATCATCGCAACTGTATCTCCACATTTAAAAAAGGCTAGAATTAGATGTAAGAAAGTTTCAAAATCCGTCTTACGATTATAAAAGTGCAAAACACTGAAAACAAAGCTTTCCGATATTTTTTTTAGCGATCCGATTTTTTGAGCCAATTTCGATATAATTAACAATGCTCGAGGTCTTTTAACTCTTAGAATGTGTGTCTAGAGCGGTTTTATAACTGAACATTAAAACAAGTTTTAATTTGTGAGTATTGGCTGTATTATAAAGAAAATTTCGTCTATTTCTTGGTATTCATTGTAAGAGAGTTCTCAAACAGATTTTAATTCAAGTTTATTGTCACACACATTTACTTAGCTAAAATGGAATAATTGTAATGAGAAATAATGGTGAAAACAAACGTTTGTCAAACCGCTACTACTTTACAATCTGACGTACTTTTAATTTAAAATATCTATTTTATTATTTTTTTTAAGTTTCTGATAAAGCTCTAGAGAAAAAAATTGTTTTTTTTTTTTTTTTAATTCTAGCCTTAAGCATAAACACTTACAATAGTAAAGCTCCTATATCAGTAACAACCTATTTTATATTGTAACAAGACTTGCCAGTCCATTTATTAAAGTGACCTTGTTCAGAGATAAAACTATGACATAAGATTCTCTTTTTGCAGTTAGAATGAAAGCAATTCATTAAAGAAGTTAAAAAGAAAGCTAGACTCATCCTTCAGAGCATATGAACGTCTGTAAGATGTCGAAAAATTCGTGCTCTTGAACCTGTTAAACGAGACAGTCCAACAAATAAAAAACGAAGAGTTTCTATCTTAAAAGTCAAGATAAATACTTTCTTACACATAAGCATGATATGTATACTAATATAAATCAAAATCAATTTTTCTTAACGTCTCTTATCTACTTAATGTTGATGTGTACAGTAAATATTGCTTACATTATTGAAGTTATACTTAATTTCAGCTGAGAACTTGAATTTAAAATAGTTTTTCGGTAAATCAACAGCAGCAACACAAAAGAAGCGTGTACAGGTAACATCATTTCATTTTAAGCTGAAAATAAAACCTGCTGTTGCAAGTAAATAAAATCTGGTTTTAACTGTTTAAGTATAATTAGAGATTCAGATTTACGCTGGCCGAAAAAAAATTAAATGAACGACTGGAAAAGTTCATGTACAGCTAAGAATAAAAGATCGTTCTTTTTTTCATGTCTGACATATCTCCAAAATTGCTTACTTAAAAATAATATAAATAAAAAAACACCTCAAAATAGAAATAGAAGTAAAATAATTAAATAAAAATAAATAAATGAACAAGAATTATCGAAAAAAAGAAGAAAAAAAATCTGAAATGTTTCAGATTTTAAATTACGTCTAAAGGGGCGTTTTTTAACATTTTGTGTGTTACTTTTCTTTATTAAACATCATGTTCTTAGCACTTAAACCATAAGATCCAGTTCAACAGCAATATCGCAAAATGAGCATATCTTTAGAATTTCCGATATAGAGACTCACACATTGGAGATATAAATGATTTTTCTGCACAACATTGCCATTGCTCGCTTTGAAATCCTTGAGTTTGTTGATAAAAAATTCGTTAAAATTTTACGAAATAGGCAATCGATAATAAAACAAATTCCAAATTTCAAATTTGTTCTTCCACATGCCGATATTCGTTGGAGGATTACGTTATTCAAAATTCGATGGTTCTATGTACCGTTATTTTATCACAATGCGAGAAATATACATACATTTATGCAGGTTTTTCAATATTTAATTTCTTCAAATATAATGCAGGACTCTAACATTTTGTGGCAACAGTTTGAAAAGTGAACCGACATTTATAGAAGTCTGACGCAAAATGCCAAAAAGAAAGTAATAGTCCTTCTGGGCAAATTTGTCCCTTTTGGGCTAAAAAAAAAATCTGAAAAGTTTCAGATTTTAAAGTTTTTTTTTTTTTTTTTTTTTTTTTTTTTTCCTTTTTTACGCTCTACTTCATCTTGCAGACTGCCAGACAACTTTTGCACCTATTTCTAACAACCCACTTTTTTACCTTTTGTTTTTTTAGCTTTATTATTAAGCATTCTTTTCTTCGCACTTGCGCTACATAGAGTTCCACAATAAAATCGCAAAACTGTTAAAAGCTGCATGGCAACATATATTTAGAATTACCGACGTAGTGTTAAGGGTTGCCATAGCATTTATATATTTTTTTAGGCTTTGTTATATTCATCATGTCAATATTCAGTTTTCTTAGTAAGATAGGCAACAAGAACTTTTTTGTCTTTTGTGTTAACTTTATTTTTTTAAATATCACATTCTTGGCAGGTTCACTACATAAAATTCAATTCAGCAGCAAACTCATAAAACATATAAAAAACAACATACCTTTAGAATGCCCGTTGGAATGTCACAGGTTGCCATACATATCTTTATTTTCGATGTAATACTTTCTTAAAACTTAGGTGCTGTGGCAGCCAGGTACCTAAAATCGTTATCATTAAAAGGGAAAAGTATATAATAATTTTAATGCGTCCAGCTAGTGTAATTAGTATAATTTCATGAAAATATTGAATATTTCTAATTAGGCATCTTGTGATTTTAATACATGTTTATTTAAATCAATCACATAAAAACTAGAAGAAAATATTCTTAAGACCAGTGTTTATTGCTTTTAAAGTGCTTAAATTTTTATTCAATAAACTTTCAGATTAAAAGTAGTTTTTCTGTTAGATAGACAACATGCGTGGAAGATAAGAGTATTTTATTTCCGGCCGAGGCAACACATTGCTTTCATAGAATCAAGAGTCTCAATTAAAACTTAAAGACATTTTACATTTTTTTTTTTTTTTTTGAATGGCAAAAGTCTCGCGGACTGCAGATAAAAATGTTTTATTTCAAATTGTGTTGCCACTGCTCGCTTTCAGATCGTTGAGTTTATTAATAAAAATTCATTAATGTTTAATAAAATATGAAATGAATAATAAAACAGCCTCGAAATTCAAGATTCGGCCTGACAAAGGCACATATTCGGAGAGAGGATTACGTTATTCAAACTTTGATGGCTCTAGGCAGCGTCGTTTTTGCCGCCCAAGCAGGACAGTGGTTAGTGACACTGACTGCCGTACCGTAGGTCCCAAGTTTGAACTCCGGAGAAGACGTGGATGTTTGCAAATGTATAGTGTCTGTGCAACTCTGGAGAGGTTGCTGATAGGAAAAGAGGGATTGAAGACCCTCAGAGCTGCCCCCTGTGTGCTCCCTTCAAATTTGGGGGGGGGTGAGCAAAATCTGACTGTCCCCTGTATGGTGCCGCAGGCTTTTGCCAACGACAGGAGCAATCTTTGCTCCTTGAAACGATGAATTTCGTGGGCTTAATCCGACTCAGACAAGATAGATGAGTAACAACAACAACAACAACCGTCGTTTTTTCATAATGCGCAAAGACGTACATACATACATGCAGATTCTTCATTATTTAATTTCTTTAAAAACAATACAAGACGATAATATTCGTTTAGCAAAAATTTCGTTGACAAATAACGGTCCTGAGAGTCCGTGGAAACACGTTTTTCGATCTTGGCATGGTTGTCTGCATACATCACATAGTGTTAAAACCCTTTCTAGATTTTCTGGAATGGTATTTTTGGTTACTTTTAGGTGGTTACAGATATATATTAATGTCTTTCTGCTTTCATTATTCCACTCGTATGCCATTTCTCCCAATCCATCAACTTCCACATGCGAAAAGTTGATCCAGCTACTCGCACAATCCTTAAATTTAGAATCTAAAGCAACTCTTGCACTCCTTTCCATACGTGCGAAAGAATGAGAGTTAAAATTTGCACATTTCTTTGTAGTGAAGGGTAATTCTATTGGACTGTGTGGTAAGGTTGAGCTACCAACCAATTGAATTTCACTTAATAGAATTAACAGAAAGTACCCTTTTATAGTTGTCCTTTATTTTTTTCCGCCAGCGTATTACATTATAACATAGCTGGCGAACGTTTTCAAGAAACTGGCTCGTATTCACCTTGCTCATGGGGAAAACCACGAACTACGAAGCTTCACTTTCTCTCATGCTAGGATGCAATTAAGCGCACCCACTCGGCGTCACTTGTCTTTCTACCTCGTGTATTTTGCATGACTTTCTACAATGCATGCACTGTTTGAAACCATAAACGACAGAAATCAAAATTAAAGCTGGTAAAATTCTGGTTAATACCTTAACTATACCTAATAATTTTGTCTCATCCAAGCTTTATAATTAAGGTCTACCGCTTTGTTGGTACGTTGGTTGAAGAGCTGGCTGCCGTAGACCTGAATCCCGTTTTCAAATTGGAAGAAAGCATGGACATCTGTGACTGCATAAATGTCTCTGAGAGGTTTGTTGTTGGTAAAGATGGGTAAAATGCTTTCGGAACCGTTCCCCGGAGGATTATCCTACAAATTTGGAACGAAGGTCATCAAATTAGCATAGTTATGTTTAAGATGCCCAAGAATTAAACCAGTGACAGGCTTAACCCTTGTATCCTTTGTTACGATAAAATCCGTGGACTTGTCCCTTGGATTTTGATGTTATGATCCGACAAATGAGATAAGTCACAACAACAATTTAGTCCACTCGTAAAATTAGGTTCTCGATTTTTTTTCAACAGTATAGACTATTGCATAACAGATAGCGTAAAATGTAGATTTCTCGCAAATTTAAATTATCTTTAGTAAATGATTAGTCTTGTTAAATTTGTTCTTTTATTGCATGAACGAAAATTAAACAAGTGGGCATACTGACTTCGAGTGTTTCCATAAATAATAACATTTACGGTGAATTCTCATCTTCTTCATTTCATCTTAAAGAGCGC
Organism: Stegodyphus dumicola; assembly: GCF_044657685.1. Classification (NCBI taxonomy): domain Eukaryota; kingdom Metazoa; phylum Arthropoda; class Arachnida; order Araneae; family Eresidae; genus Stegodyphus; species Stegodyphus dumicola. The sequence goes on from NC_140773.1 coordinate 196,436,158, forward strand.
ATATAGATTTTAAACTAACTTTTTAGTTTTGTTCTATCTCACTCTGGATGTAAAGTCATGTAATCTCTGAATCCCTGACTAGCAGTTCAAACTATCGCAGACAAAATTTCATGAGAAAAAAAGGCCAAGGTGTAAAGGACTGTTGATAATTGCCTACATTTTTACAATAGCTTTCAGGGGTGTTACTTCGTTTTTCTACGTGTGCAAGAGGCCCTCCAAGATGGCTAGGAAGGCATAAAAAGGGAGGACGGGAAATAGTTCTTGCACATTGCCCTAAATAACTCTTAATTCTTGTGCAAGTGACAAGGTGAATACACACAGTGAATCTAAATGGTCTTTAAATGTTGTCCTTTTTTTTTTTTGTTATTTCATAAGTACAGCATAGGATGTACAATTTTACTTTATATGTTTCTTTGAAGTACTTTTTTTTATTTATAATGGAAGCTAAGCGAGACTTTTGTTGAATTCGCTTCGGCTCAAAATAAGTACAATTATTAAAAAATTCTCATTCTGTATCAGCTGTTTTTATTTAATAATGCCAAGTGCCAGAAATTGTTACTTATTCATTAATAATTTCTCCACTGCTTACTATTAAATAAAATACCAATAATAAACATATTTCTATTAAACCTTTTAGAAAAGCGTTTTTAGTTTCATAAGAGGATTTCATACTAGAGAAATAAACGAGTATTGTTACTTGGAAGGTATATTTACTATGCAGCAAGCTTTGCGAGCAAGCGATTCAGAGAAATAAATGCACAACTACGGCCCACTTGATATTAATTTGATCTAAAATAAAATGTAAATTGTAGAATATAAAGTATAATGTAAAAAATCTAAAATATAATTTGGGGATTGCAATTTCTTTTTCATCTTTTTTATATATTATTATTTTTATATATTTATATTTTTATGTTATTATTTTTATATATTTATATTTTATATACTTATATTTTTATGTTTTAAACAATCTGTTTTATTAACGTATTTAAATTGTAATGTTAACTATAATCTGAAATTTCCAAATGCTTATTTTCTAAACTTGTTCAGAGCTGAAAGAACGCTTAATAATATAAACATCGCAGCTTATATTTAAAAAAATTATCTAATACAATTTTAATATACATTTGAAGAAAAACCTTAAATTGAGGGAAAGGACAGACTTCACTTTTTTACTATCTTATCATTAATAAAATCTCAAGTTTATAAACTTTAGATTCAATAAAATGCGCTTAAAAACAAATTTGAACAACAAGTAAAAGCATAGTTGATTTTGATCGACGTTTAGATACAATGGTACTTATTCATTTTATGAAAAAATTCGACTTTCCGACTTTTCGAAGCTGCAGACGTGAAAAATGAGCTGTACCTTCATAATGATTCGAACTTCGGACCTTCCAGTTGCTAGTTGGATGTGCTATCCAGTTACAGCACGAAGGAACGCGGTTAAGGAGGGAGAAAACTTACAACACTAAACATCCTAATTAAATCTTTTGTGCGCAAAGTTTTTCTTTAGCAATAGCTGCAAGGTCTTTAGGTATTATTATTATTTAGTTAAAGCAAGCACAGAGTTACGTTAGGTTAAAATAAGGATATTTGGTTATGTCAAAGCACATTAAAGCTATCTGTCCTAAGCACAGGACTTTCTAAGGGAAAGTGGATTTTATTCATGTAACACATATGGAAAAGCATAAAAAGTTTGATTATATTCCAAGGTGGATGGGGAGAGAAAAGAAAATGGGTTAGCAGGAGTGAGTATCACAGCAGATTGGTGGACTGGCAAGCTCAGCCAGAGGGTAGAAAAGCCTAAATAAACCAATTTGGGCGACCGTTAAAAACCTGAGCAGTTTCAGATTTTTCTCTTCTTTTCTGTTTTGTTTTTATTTATGTGGTTTTTATAATATTAATCGATCATTCAAATACATGCTTTTTGAATTAATAACCCCAACAATTTCCTTAATTTTATTTAAAATCTTTATCAACTTATCCTAATAGCAAGTTACCACATGTCAAACATGAGCCTTGCTCGAGCTGTTTCGAGGTCAATAAATTTTTAAAAAAACCCTCAGACAAATCATACGAGCTTCAAATCTTTTAAAGATAAGCCATAAGGTTATAAACATGGTCACCTTTTTATTCTGTCTTCTTACCATGAAACCTTAGAATAGGTCATTATTTATCTTCATGCGACACCCTTGCGTGATAATACTTTTTTTCAATAAAGCGAGGACATGAAGAAGTTGAGGTAAGTTAAAAAAAAATGCCATCATAAAAATCCTTTGATAAATTTGCCTGCTGTTATAGTTAACGAACTGAGGATAGGCACGTATCAGTACGTCTCTCCAGCATATTAATGTCAGTCACGAAATCTTGACTTTGTCAATGATAAGAAATCCATTAGCAATTTGTTTCTTGTTAAGAGATGTTTAGTGCTTTATGTTTACTCCTGTTTATGTAAAAGAATTCATGACTGCTGATTAAAATTTCTTCATTATAACAAATCACCAAGAAAGATATATAATGTTTCGAGTTACCACTGTAAAAATGTGTGCTGCGGTTTTTTTTTTTTCCTCTTGGCGGTCCAGTGCGATAGTATAAGTGGCACGCGCTGTGTTCTTAAATTCGCTAAAGATTTTATTTCGCGTCTTATAAAAAGGCTGAAAAGTATTATTATACAAATGAAAATTTAACGTTTAAATTCGAATACAACGGTTTCCCTTTATTTCCGTTAACAAACTTAAAACATTTAGCAACTTTTTTTTTACTTATTACGTGCTCCACCTTAGGCACTACACGGAAAGGGAGGAATGTACCGTGGAGGTCTTTTAAGGGAAACTGGTTCGTATCCATGTTACACATGGTGGAAACCACGAAAACGCCCATGCAGCCAGCGCGTTCGCCGGCAGTCGAATCCCGGACCGAACTACCAGTGTTCATTGGCTCTTACCGATCGGCCAAAGAAAGGCCTAGAAAATTTTTAGTGCTGAAATTTTGGAGAGTCTTATATACGAGTTCAAAATGCTTTACAAATATGCATGAATATATGTAAATAATTTTAGTGAAATTATATGTGAAGCTGTAATATTTCTGTATTTGTAACATAAAATCCTTGAAAGAGACGAAGCTCAGCCAGGAAAGTAATAATACAGGGGTTATTTAACATTGAGGTAAATGGCTATCTTGCTAAATTGGCGAGATATTGCCAAAGTGGCAATGCTTTTGGAGACTAATTTTCCTCATCAAATTTGGAGAGAAATCGCCAAAAGGCGCGAAACTTAGCGATAATTTGGCGACATTTTGGTCCAGCCCCTTTATAACTGGTATTGTTATTAAATAACTGAAATTGATCCTTGTATATAATTGTCACTGTATCCGACCCATATATGCTTTCCAGAAATTTAGAGAGATGGAAGATACTAGAGATTTCAAAGCGACCGAGGGAAACTATATGGTATCGGAGAGAGCACTAGATCTCAGTTTTTAGTTCAGAGTTAACTTTGACTTCAAAGTAATAAGAGTATTGCTAGCTTCGCCTTTTAGATGCGCTTTGCATTGACTTGTGTTGAACGTTCTTAGTAGCTTGAAGTGAAATTACTGATTGTACTTGTGATACTGAAAAGAGCTTTACGAGTATTTTTGTCGAAATCTCCATGACTGTAAAGTGTTTCATTTGATAAAATAAATTTTATCGAGCTATCATCGGTTATTACAAACCCGTACGCACGCAACAGTATATATGTCTGTTACTTTGTGAAAAAATGGCTTCACCTAGAACAACCAAATTTAAAATACGCTTAGTCTCCACCTGAATGTATACACATCTAAGCCCAAATTTTAAATTTCGAATTGATTTTTATAGGTGTCTTATATTTTTGCGAAATGAATGAAACTATGCTAATAAACTCAGTGCCTGAAAATGAATGCGTAGCCACTCGGCGAATGAACTTGCGATCACAAAAGTAGAAAAAAAAAAGATGTTTTGTATAGTACTTTTAAGTGGGTGTCTTTGAATTTTACACGTGGGAATAACAAGTTGTGGCAGAATTTTATCAGCAAATGGATCTATAAAAAACTAAAAGCATATAGATGGTGGCCCAAATATGTATAATAGTGGCTTTCTTGACGCCTAGTGTACATCTAAAATGAGCTTTCCAGACAATTTTTTCCCCTACATGACAATATTATCGGCTTACAGTGTTTCCTCTCACTTCAGCTGCTTCGTGCTAATATTGCTCTCGATTTCTGGCTTAAGTTTGCATACCGCTCGCTTATTTAAACTTAAATGTATTTATTAAAAGATTAGAATTAGATGTAATTGTTAATTTTATGCCTTTAAAAGAGCTTGCTATATATTTTTGAAACCATTTTTGAATTATAACCTATAAAAGTTTCACCAACATCTTCAATTTAATGTATTTCTACGCATACATGCAAAAAAATTAGAGTTTTTTTATTTCAAATTTCCCAAGATATACATAAATTTATATACTGGGGCGTCTTGGAATTTGTCATATTCATTCTAAGAAATAATAACGCCAAATATTCTTTACGCATTAGTTAAAATCATTTGAAAGAATGAATGATGCAACCTTTCCCACCCACCCCTGCTCATACACGTTGAAAGAGAAAGCAAAATAGGTTACCATAAATAAAGAATTTCGCTTAGTGAATTATTCCGAGCGCAAACCGAAAAAAGTGCGCCAATATAAATTTTTATATTTCTTGGTAAGTTTCTCACCGAATTTTATAAAATTTAGGCATAATTTGAGTCGCAGAATCGAAATATTGGAAAAAGATAGATATGCCATTTCAGAAAAAAATCTGATTTTTATCAAAATATTTATGTTAGAACAATGCTATACATAAATCTAACATCTATCTTAAGTAGTGCTTTCGAAACATGAAAACCGCAAGTGAAATTCCATCAATCGGCCCAGCAGGACGGGGGATAAAGAACTGGACCCTCCTTTTTTTGGTGCAAGTTGTACATGCATTCTCTAAGGAGCATTTGGTTAACTTATTTGATTATTTTTCTTTCAGTCATTATTGAATTTCACGATGTTCTTAGCCAGCTTATGAAGCTTTTCCTTATCTGTACACTGGATGGTAGTAATTGCAAAAAAGTTTTCCATACAGAGTATAGATAAAAAAGGCAGACATTTGCAACTCGTTCAAAATGGTTTTCATTCTATAAGCACAATAATTTTGATTTAAGCTTTTCCATAAAATGCTGGCTAGACTAGCACAAAGTGCAGATTTTTATGGTCCTAGTGTTTAGATATGTTTCTGTTCCCAAAATTCTTCTTCGAATACGCTCATGGTTCATTTCCTGCAGTAAGCTAAATAACAGTCGGACAGTAGATGTCATCTTTCATGGTTGTTTCAAAGAACAAGTGTGGATAACGTTGCACACCAGGCACGGTAACTTTGGCGAAAGACATATCCACTTCCGTAGATTATATCTCCTATAAACCATATATCATCTATTGAAAACATCTGTTCTAATTGATGGAAATGTCGGTACGAAATAGTACTCGGTAATGTTATGCAGAGTATGAAATTACACTTCCCCAAACCTCCTTTCCTGCTTCTGAAAAATTTGCTCTCATTAACGTGTTTTATCAACCTTCTACACTTTGCGGAACAATACAGGAAATGAAAAACCCCTTAATATATGTATACATTAAATTACATACTTCTAAATGTGTGGTCGTTTTTTAAACTGACCAACTTGTTTCTTCCATTCATTTGTTCTTACTCTAATTTTAAGTTACCATATTCTTGGATGCAGCGTTGTACGCTGAGTTTGAAGAAGAACTGAATCAATTTTCATACAAACGGTTATATGCTAGTAAGATGGAAGAATCTTCAGGGACATATTGTTGAAAAAGGTTACAACAAGCATACAACAATGGCGTTTAGTATTATATAATTAAAAACCATAATACACTTCAAAAGTCACTTTCTTAAGTTATATGGATGTTACGGTCAAACAACGAAATCTGGAGAAATTCGACTTTCACCGGTGAATGCCAACATTCACATAGTCGCTTGGTCTATGTCCGAAATATTTTCCAAATACTCGCATTTCTGACTTACACCAGTAAATGTCGACATTCACCATGTACTAATGGTGAATATTGAACATATAAGAATATTATATTTTCTTCTCCATAATTCAGTCGCGAAAAAACGCACTTGAGACTTAAAATAAGAACTTAAAACACACAGTACATTCAAAATGAGAAAGGAAAATAATAGAAGTTAAAAACTTACTAAATTACGTGATTCAAATCTTATTTATTGCAACAACTTAAACTATTATGACACTTTGAATTGCACAAGAGGCCCTTGCTTTTACAACTGTATTTTTTGTGGAACACTTCTTTTTGCAATGACAGCGTGTACATGTAGTCCTCTGTTTTCGACCTACACCAGAGCATATCTGTGATTGTCGACATGCACAGGTGAAGGGTCGAATGTGCACTAATGTAATGCAATATTCGATCTTTCACCGACGTATTTGGTGAATGTTGACATTCTCCGCTGAAAGTCGAGATCCTCCAATTTCGGTCTTTCACGGTAATATGGACACGTATTTATACAACAATTGAGAAAGATAACTCCGACGACGAAGGGGAAAATTTCATTTTTTAAAACATTGATAAACAGGACATTTGGCAAGACTCATGATCAAAATTTGTGCTTAAAATTAAACAGACGTTTTCTGCCTGGAAATAACGACCTTAATTCATCTGCATTAGATTCAGGTATTATCGAAAATAGTGGTATTTTTGTGAATTGTTGCAATCCATTGTCTAAGTTTTAAACACGTGTTCTTCTGTCAATGAATTTAATTTTGCAACCCAGAAATATTGGAATGCAAGACAACTAAAGGCTGTGCTAAAAGCCAGGTATTTCTAATTAAATAAATATGAAAACAGCTCTTTTTGCGAAGATTTACCATTAAAAATGAGTTCTACACTTAGTTACATCTTACATTACACATTAAAAAATTACTGAAACAAATTACGTAGTCGTAGTGCAATGTATAGGTGCTTATTGTTGGACAGCGAACATCCCCTGTCTTTATCTTATAAATAGCCATTTGCTGTCTTGTTCTTTATCTTTCTAGACACCTGACATAGTATTCCATAAATCAGGACCTAAAAGTGTTCCGTCATTTTCTCAGCAACTGTTGTAATACATCCCCAGATTCTGATCTTCTTAGAATAACATGTTGTACTTGAATAAATTTGTTTGAATAACCTCTATAATTAGCAAAGTTTTCTGGTTGCCAACAATAATCACCATTATCTCATGATGTAAGAACATATTTTCTTTGGCCTGGCCACTCCCAAGGATAAATAATGGCGCCCCATCCTTTTCATATGCCACTACAAGATGTTCAATTCGTGCAAATAGCCAGAATCTTAATTTCCCGAAGCCGACTTTGCCTTACTTCGATAGATATTCTTGAGTCATTGACACCAATTTATCACGGGAAATCAGCTATTAATAATCACCAGCTAGCCAGCAATTACTTTTAATCAAATTTATTTAAATATTTTCTTTTTCTGGTCAGGATTAAGAAAATGGGTGGCTCTGTTATAGAATTCAGAAAGGAACTTCTAACGTGAGAACATTCTGAAACGTTTTCTGCTAATTAAGTACAATGGATTACAGCTGCAATAGCTCGAAGAGCGGTCATTTACTTACTCGAAGAGCACCCTATTTACATGCATTACAAAGAGTGATGACCACGGTTCATCCGAGGTCAGTCAAGAAACATAGGAAAAGGTAATAAAACCTATTAACAGAAAAATACCTTTAACTGTGTTTTCAAGCATTTTAATCTGGAAAATAAATTCATTTTACTTCCTAATTTAGTTAGTCTTTAAAACAAAAAGAACACACTGTCAGCAATGGAAAAACAAAGCGAACACTAAAGTTTAACTTTTCAAAATAACAAAGTTTCAAAATAACAAAGAAGAAACTAAGTTTCAAGAATTTTTTCCCTTCCATACTATCTGCCTTTCTGGTGTAATTAAAAGCACGTCCGGTTAGCAGTCATTAAATATGAAATTCGAATTTCGGGGATGACGCTATTGATTTTTCACGTTGCCTAACAAAAGACGAACTAAAATATTGTGCATATTAATTCATCGCTATCTAAATTTGGCAGTAGATCCTCTCTTTCCAGTTGCCTTTAAGTAGGAAAAATGTAAGGAATGTTCTTCTACCTTACGGCATGCCTTCGCTTTGCAAATGGAAGCACGTCTAGCTAGTAGTCAAAAGATCCGGATTTTGAATCCCGACCAGGGGAAATTTGAATGCGTCATGATTCCTGTTTCCGAAAAATTACACAAGTGGCACCCGAATTAAGATGTAGTGGACGATTTGTCCTAACCATCGTGCTTTGGAGACTGGGCCCTCTAATCTCCAGTCGTTCTTTCATTGGATGAGAATATAAGGAATTTTTCTCTTTCCTTATCACATCATTTCGTGGTGTATTTGGAGGCACGTTTGGCTAGCAATTGGTAGGTCCAGACTTTGAAACCAGACGAGAGCTTTGCTGATTTTTTTTTATGTTTGCAGCTCAGGTTTTAAATCTGATGATTCAGTAATTTATAAATGATATTAAAGAGTAAGATTTATAAGAGCTCTCGAATAATGTCATTGAGTTCAAACTCGTACAAGAAAATCGGTCAGAATATTTTTTTCTGTGCAATATTTAAATAACCAGATTACGAGCAAATAAATTAGTACTGTTGTAAATAAAAGCAACTCACAAATAATACATTATCTGCTGTCTCTGATACTATTCTACACCTTATTTTCTTTTCTTTTTCAAATCTCCACAGACTGATGGTTTACGACAGCAAGTTTTCCAATGCTCCGCAATAAAATTTATTTAATTTTTTAAAAAGAATCTCCTTAATCTGAAACTCTGCTAATCCATTCCCTTGTCAATCGTGAGTTGACAATAATAAAATTTATAAAATTTTAAATTATATTTAACTGATGTTCTACAAGTTGAAAAACTCAAACATAATTTTAAGATTACTTTTTATACTGTCCGAGTTATTATTTATTTACTTTTTTCAAAATTTCAGTATTATAACCAAATTTTACCATCTAAATTTCTAATCAAATTTGTACATTGCAAGCAGATAAAAACTAATCAAATTAATTTTTTATTCTTGAGAGATGCTAATAATACTTGCTAATAATTGCTAATAATTATTCTTGAGAGATGATAATAATAATAATACATTCTAAATATGCTTTCTTGACTTTTAACTAACTGATACCTTCCAAATGAAAAGAAGTATACTATTATCCAAGTAAATGTTAACATGAATTTTAATGCTCATTTAAAAAAAATCCAAAAACAAATCGCAAAGCACTACTTATTGACATAAATTTAGTTAATAAAATCCAAATTTTCATTTCTCATTGACTGCAATTAATAATAATTTGGGTAAATTTCATGAATGATGATGGGAATCATGTTATTTTCTAGAGAAAAAAAAATCTGATGTGTACAACACATGACTTCCTTATACGGAATATTAAATTATACGCATTTTTTCTTGCATTTCGTTTAAACTTATTGGATTGAATTAAATCTACTTCGCCGACAGCGTATAAACCACAATAGAATAAATGCATTCTTTAAAATTCATTCTAGTATTTGTTTACCATAGCGACACTCTGGCGCTAGATTCACTTAACAGTATTATATTTCGTTCATATGATAACTCATAATACACAAAATTTATATCATTTAAAGAATATAATTATCTAATCGTTGCCACATGTTCTATTTCAATACTATAATAAAGCTAGAATGATGTATAAAAGAAATTAAGCAAACAAAACAAAAAAGAAACAGTTTTTCATAGACGATTGAGTATTTCTCATTCAATTAATTCAGTTCTCACTTCGCGAGAAGGTAAAAATACATAAAAACTCAAAATATCTATATTAAAAATTACGAAGTAAATCTTAAACACTTATTTCCTCGAAAAATTCCAGAAAGGATTAAGCATGATTTAATTGGCAATAATAAATGAAGACGTTATCTTTGTTGTTGCGAAGCTAAGTTTCTCTAGATTGGCAACAAATCCACTAGTCTGCTGTTTCAAATGTAAACAATCAATGGCCGCCATAAAAAGAAAGGCTTAGAGGCACTTAAACAACTTTACAATTGTTGATAATTCTAAAAATATTGCATACAGATTTACTAAAGGCATAAAAACCTTAACCGGAAGATAAAAACAACATAATTCAATAATTCAATCATTTTTAAAGCAAAAAATGTACAATTAACAAACATATAAGAGTAAAGAAACTGAGATCATTGAGCCGGGTAACAGAGGGGATATATATATATATACAGTGGTAGCCAAAATTGTGGACACTTTTCGGAATTTTTATGTTTTTGAACTTTGTATGCTTATACAAAACGTTACGTTTCACAAAATGAAAACTTGTATATATCATTTTAAAGCGAATTTATGACTGAATTCAATACAAAACACAAAATTCAATTATTTGCAATACAAAAAAAGTTCAGCGATAATAGTTATCGATATACATTAGATAGTGATGATTGCAGTGAGTTATCAGTACTTAGTAGGGTATCCTTTATTTTTGATTACAGCTTCACATCGACGTTTCATTGAGCTGACAAGAGTTTTAAGCTCTTCTTTGGTTATTAGATGATGCCAGGAAACAATTATAGCCTTAATTAGTTCCCTTTTATTTGATGGGCGCCTCATTCAGACGAAAGTTTTCAAACGGCGCCACAAATTTTCGATAGGATTGAGGTCAGGACTGTTTCCTGGCCATGACAACAATTTAATGCTCTTTGTACGAAACCACTCTTTCGATATTTTGGCCGTGTGGCAAGGAGCAGAATCCTGCTGAAAAATAAACGAAGCATTGTTGGAAAAGAGATCTCTGATGGAAGGTAGAAGTTTTGGTTCTAGAATAGTGTCAATGTACTTTCTGGCATTCAGTGTCCCATCAATGACATGAAGACGACCAATACCATCTGCTGACATGCATGTCCAAATCATAACACTAACTGGGTTCTTCACACTTGCTTGAATGTAGTCAGGATGTAGCTCTTCTCCTATTTTACATCTTACATATTTTCGCCCATCACTACCGAATAACGTTATCTTAGTCTCATCACTCCATATTAACTTGTGACCACTGATCATCTGACCAATTAATGTGTTCCTTTGGCCACTGTAGTCTTTTTTTTTTTTTTTTTCTCGTTGCTGAAAATTAACATAAGGCTTTTTTCGTGGAATTCCACCTCTCAGTCCAACATGTGTTAATCTTCTCCTGATTGTTCTTGAACTGACAGAAACACCAGCATCATTCAGATCACTTCTGATGGCCGCTGATGACATTTTTCTATCTTGGAGACATAGTCTTTTTATTCTTCTGTCATCAATAGATGGGTTGCACCTTTTTTGCCTTTTCCTTCTTTGTTTTTTATTGAATTTGTCTCCTGATATCGTAAACAAAACTTTTGGACTCCTTATGTATTCACTGAACCACCCACCTGTCTTGCAATTTCAGAATAGGAAAGACCACTTTCTCGTAACACAATAATATTACATCTCTTTCTAGGTGTCCAATCTACTCTTTTATTTGATAGCATTGCTTCTTGACTAAATATTAAAATTTATACAAAAATTCCTACTTGTAATTGCAGTGTATAAGAAACAGGTCCTCCTTCCACAGAACAAAGCAAAATAATGAATTGTTTCAAGTGTAAACATAATGTCAGCTTCTACTGGCAGTTACTAACATTTGATTGGTTCTCAGAACAAGAACAATGATTGGCCAGGAAAGCAAGACATTACAAACCACTTCATAACTGTGTTTTTACTTCCTTGTACGAAGTAAAAAGGAAGTATTGTAATCGCAAAAAGTTTCAGGCAGCATATTTTAACGAAAATATCAATTTTGACCGCTATCGAATGCAATTTAACGATGTTTTTGCGTGATATCTGTACGTAAGGACAGAATAAAATACTCTTTTCCTTCAAAAAAATTATAAAACTGCTTTAAAATTAATTCTGAAGAGAATTTTTCGTGGCGTCTGTACGAACGTATGTACGTACGTACGTTCGTGCGTACGTACGTATCTCGCATAACTCAAAAACGAATAGCCTCAGCACGTTGAAATTTTGTATATAGGACTGCTATAACATGTAGATGTGCACCTCGTATTTTGGTTGCAATCGGCAGCACCTAACGTATATAAATATATTTATATATATATGCACTCTGTTACCCGGCTCAGTGATCTCAGTTTCTTTACTGTTATATGTTGGTAAATTGTACATTTTGTGCTTTCAAAATGATTGAATTATGTTGTTTTTATCTTCCGGTTAAGGATTTTATGCTTTAGTAAATCTGTGTGCAATATTTTTAGAATTATCAGCAATTTTAAAGTTGTTTAATTGCCGCTAAGCCTTTTTTAATGGTGGCCATTGATGTTTACATTTGAAACAGGAGACTAGCGGATTTGTTGCCAATCTAAAGAAACTTAGCTCCGCAACAACAAAGATAACGCCTTTATTTATTATTTAAATCATGCTTAATCCTTTCTGGAATTTTTTTGAGGAAATAAGCGTTTAAGATTTACTTCGCAATTTTTAATATAGATATCTTGAGTTTTTATGTATTTTTGCCTTCTCGCGAAGTGAGAACTGAATTAATTAAATAAGAAATACTCAATCGTCTGTGAAAAACTGTTTCCTTTTTGTTTTGTTTGCTTAATTTATTTTATACATCATTCTAGCTTTATTATAGTATTTGAATAGAACATGTGGCAACGATTAGATAATTCTATTCTTTAAATGATATAAATTTTGTGTATTATGAGTTGTAATATGAACGAAATATAATACTGAAGTGGAATCATCACTTTTGCGCAACACAAAAAGTGAGAATTTTAGCTGATTTTCGAGTTTTAATAAATCAAATTGTTTTTGTCATATATATATGAAATTTTCAGTTTGTCATCTTTATACATAGATGATTATCTTTCTTTATTTATTTTACTTAATAGTGTATAAGAATTTGTTTTATAAAGAAAAAACTAACAGTATTTTCCGAAAATTTAAAATTTGTACTGAAGCACTGCGCGCAAACTGACAGTAATACAAATTTAGTTACAGTAATATTTTTTAAGTGAATCTAGCGCCAGAGTGTCGCTATGGTAAACAAATACTAGAGTGAATTTTAAAGAATGCATTTATTCTATTGTGGTTTATGCGCTGTCGGCGAAGTAGATTTAATTCAATCCAATAAGTTTAAATGAAATGCAATAAAAATGCGTATAATTTAATATTCCGTACAAGGAAGTCATGTGGTGTACACATCAGATTTTTTATTTATATTAAAGTACATATAACTTTTTTTGTATTGCAAATAAATGAATTTTGTGTTTTGTATTGAATTCAGTAATAAATTCTCTATAAAATGATATATAAAAGTTTGCATTTTGCGAAACGTAACATTTTCTATAGGCATACAAAGTTCAAAATTATAAAAATTTCCAAAAGTGTCCACAATTTTGGCCACCACTGTAAATATATTTATATACGTTTGGTGTGGTCGATTGCAACCAAAATACGAGGTGTACATCTACATGTTATAGCAGTCCTATATACAAAATTTCAACGTGCTGAGACTATTCGTTTTTGAGTTATGCGAGATATGTACATACGTTCGTACAGACGCCACAAAAAATTCTCTTCAGAATTAATTGTAAAGTAGTTTTATAATTTTTTTGGAGGAAACGAGTCTTTTATTCTGTTCTTACGTACAGATATCACGCAAAAATATCGTTAAATTGCATTCGATAGCGGTCAAAATGGATATTTTCGTTGAAATATGCTGCCTGAAACTTTTCGCGATTACAATACTTCCTTTTTACTTCGTACAAGGAAGTAAAAACGGCGGAACCCATACTGTCATCTTTCAAAATGCCTTAAGCATTATGCAATATTATGCTGAATTTTCCAAGTTAATTGTTAAAGCTATTTTATTTATTACTAGTGAATGTACCCGATGCCAGTTAAGTTATACTGAGAGTAATGCATCTAACAACGCTGCCATCTTTCTCTAATAACGATTCAAAAAATACGATGCATATTCATACATTCTTCAGTCTGATGCGATATGAAACCCACATAAAACATTTCGATAGGAAAAAAAAACTAATTCTCTCTCATTATATAAGCAACAATGGAACGCAGTTTTTAATGATTTTCGTCTTTCTAATCAAATGGTCGTAAAACCTAAAGTTCCATCCAATATTTCAGCTATATTCAATTTTAGTCTATTAAATGTGGCAAAACATTTATCATAATTGATCAAAAATCAATAACGCGAACAAACAAATACACAAACAAACATTCTTCTTTATATATAGATATATAGAGAGAGAGATTTTGTAAAACTTACAAATTTTTGGTTAACAAACTCTACGATTTGAAAGAGAGCAGTAGGAACACTTTTCAAAATAAAGCATTTTTATCTCCAACGCGCGAGAATGTTGCCACTCGGGAAAAATTAGTGCGAAAATTAGCGGTTCCAGAATTTTTAATCAATATTTCGGCTGACTAAAGTCGTAGGAAGATGGGAATAGTGGAAATGGCTTCCCAAGTATTTGTGGAATCGGGAATAATGTATTTAATATTTGGCAATGCTATTTTAATTTCATCGTAAAACTTAGAAATGTTTTATTAATAAATTGTAGATTTGAAAGCGAGCAGTGGCAACAACTTTCGAAATAAAGCAGATTTTCATCTCCAGCTTGCGAATCTGTTGCCACTCGCAAAAATGAGAGCAAAAATTAGTTTTTCATTAATATCTATGATTTTAGCTACTTTTTTGGAAAAATTTGGACGTCTAAATTTTCCAAGACTTGAAAAGAATTGTAGAAAGTTTGCTGACGATAACTATAGTAGTGAGTAAGTTATTAGCGAACAAACACACAGACGTTCTTCGATATACATACAAATTAATATAAGTATTATGACGCTTAATGTCAGCTTTGTCCTTAAACATTTATAAAGGCAGAAGATAATCATGATCTCAAAATTATAAAATAATGTATTTTTAAATTGCTGTAACACTCGTGATGTTTCAGTACAACCTCTACATGAAGTTAAAATGTTAAAATACGAAAAATTTCCTTAACAAGTTTTCTTTTTAAAGAACGAAAAAATATCCTTAAAAATAAATTTCGGAACTGCTTTTACATAATACGCTTCCCTTATATCTAACTAAACAAATTTTCACCAAAACATTTGATGTCATTTGTAGAAATCGGTTCCTATACAAGCAAAAATCGACTTGTACATTTCTCTCCGATTGGTATGATTATTCTTTTATAGACTAATTATTTAAAAGCTCTATAATGCATTCTTTAAACGAATTCTAGCGACTTGTTAAGTAACGATAATAGCTGTAATTTTAAATGCGATAATTGGTTTCTTAAAGTAAATTTTTCATATAATAAAAACCAACATCTTCGAATTTCATATATATATTTGATATAGTGAACTATATGTTAAGTGCAATTGTTCAACACCTCACGTAGAATAAGCAGTCCAGATAATGCATTTTGGTTTGGAAATCTTAATTCATTATGAAATAACATGAAATCTTAAGCTCAAAAATCCGGATCTGGATCATAAATATTATTGAAATTTTTTTTATCGTAGATTGTTCAGGATCAAGGTCTTTAGGCACCTCTTTTTTCTTCACGTTATTTAGCAAGCTACAAATTTCTAATGCAGGAACGCTTCTTTTTACTGAAATCGTTAGTTCATGGCCTTGTACGCTTTTATTTTGCTACATAGCGAATTAAATTTTGATAAGAATGCATTTTATCTTCTGAATGATAGCGGACTTCAACATCTCTTAGAAATGAAATATTAATTTGCCAGCTGTTTTAACTTAAACATACTTTTTATGTTAATGGACGAATATATTTTATAAGTACAAAAAGAAGATATTTGCCTTACAGAGACTGTATAAAAAATTGCATTTTTTATTTTCAATAACTTTGTAGAGATTATTATGCCTTAAGGGTGCAGGAAACTTGAAAATTTTATTGTGTCCTTGCCAGTGTTCGAACTATGGATCTTTTAGTTCTAACTGGGCTAAACACATGTCACTCACATTATTACAACACATAGGAGGTATTCGATAGTTCCTTACTGCCTGTAGTCTCTTTTTTTTTTTTTTTTTTTTTTTCTTTTTCTTTTTTTTCAGACAACCTGTAGTTTGTTTAGTTTTCTTGAAGTCCGGTTTATTTGCTACTGAATAATAATCTTTTTCTTTTCACCATCAGGCTCCCTCCGTGAACACTCAAAATAGAAAACAAACAGCTCTTGTTTTTAAATGTTTGCAGTGTGTACTTGCTCCTGTCTAAATCCAATTTTATCACAGAATGGCAGCCACATTAAGGGCCATCTCCGTCGATGGTTTCAAAGGTGACGTAGGAACAACCTAACAGAGTTGGAGTTATTATTTGTGTATGCATTTATGTGCTTATAGTTTAGCTTAAAGAGTAGAAATTACCAAGTAAAGAAAGCTTTAATAAGTCATGCTGCCCTTGTACGCTGCTGAATTGTCGCACTTGTCGAATGGTTAAGACCACTGATTTCTGGTAGTTCGACCTGGGTTAGAAACCCAGACGAAAAGGCTGGGATATTGCATCTTGACAGGTAAATTCATAATAGGTACATGGGTCAGAAAATTCAACCACAATAATCTGTCTTTTTAGGCCCACCAGCGGCCAAGAGGTAAAAGCCGCTGAACACTGGTAGTTCGGTTCGGGGTTCGAGTCCCGGCGAACGGGCTGGCTGCATGGGCCTTTTCCCCGTTTTTCCTATGTGTAACGTGGATATGAGCCAGTTCCTTTAAAGACTTCCACGGGGCACCCTATCCTTTCCGTGCAGTGCTTAAGGGCGGAGCACGTAATAAGCCCCCCCCCCAAAAAAATACTCTGTTTTCCAAGCTAAATAGCCTTATGAGCAAAGCTGAGCTTTTGCATTCCTAATGTTTCCTACTTCCACATCTGTAAAGACTTACAAGCAAGCTTGAAGGCTTTTCAAAGAAATTGATGCAGAAATCCCATCGTGCGACATAACTTTTGCTTTCTTTGCCCAGTAACTTAAAATCCAAAGCGCTGTGGGTATCTACCCATACTGCAATCTTTGACAGTGACACATTTAACGGACTGCTAAATTAGCGGGCAAGAGACATTAACGTTAACACCCATGGCAATTGGAGAGGAACAATGAAGTTACTGGCAGAAGTGTGTTCCAGTCCTATCAAAAATTGATACAGTTCTCAAAAGTGGCATCCTAGAATTCACGCAATTCACTTGGTATGGAGCATTTATTAACTACCTTAATCGGTTTGGTTTCATAGAAGATGATCTTTACATATACGGAGAGATCGATGACCCTGTCTGCTATGTACTTGATTGCCCATTTACCTCCAATTATCATCTTCGGAGACATGCATGGGCAGTTAACACCTAAAAAACAAACACGCAACACCTTGTATTAAGGTCTGTACTTCCCATGCTCTCACTATCACAAAAAGACGAGACTTGTGATAATCAGTCAATACTGTCAGACACATTCTAATGTTTTGTAATTAGTAAAGCGTTAGTAAATGTCAGCTGCGTCAAGCCATTGTAAATATCCATACAGATTCTTGTTAACTTAATTTTTTAAATTTTTCTTGTTTGATACGTAAACCTGAAATAATTATTTGTATTGATTCAACTTTACATCTGTAGATGTGTTCATACCCTGGCCTTATTTATAACTATGATAATCTAATAGCAATGTCCTGATCATGTGTTTTCTCTTTTGTTCCGTCCTTCAAATATTTCTCACTTAGAGAATATTGCACTAAGCTCTCTTTCTTTTTCTCTCTGGCCCCCTTTTCTTTTAAATTCCGTCGACAGGATTTAAAAGGCTTATGAACACGTAACCCAGTGGACCACCCCAGTGAATAAACATATATTATTACCAGATATTACTTCAAAATTAGATAAAATTCGGCTCTCTTTTTCAAATGAATTTTTTTCAAACAAAAGGTTTTTATGAATTCAAAATATAATGAGACGTCTAATATGTAAGGACATTTTCCCGTATTTCTCAGTGTGGTATAAGCAGTTAGCATATCCAGCTAGGAAATGGAAAAATCCTTTACTCGAGTCTCAGCGAGAAAACACATCTGATTTTTCATATTTTCAGGTCCTTTAAATATTTAATGGTTTTCATAACGACGCCCGATCTAAGATGCTGTAATTGACAATAATTCGTCCTCAGCTGAATTGTTTTCCCAATTACTCCTTAACAAAAGGAGAATGTAAGGAATTATAACATTGCTTCGTATGTGCTCTAAGACTAACTGTGTAGCATATCCAGCTAGCAAATATAAGAATCCCAGCGAAGGTACAGCTAATTTTTCATCTTTCTTGTCTAGACGTCTAATGATTCCTGCAAATACTCTGGAAAAATAGTTTGAAATATAAATGCTGCGCTTTTAATTACTATTGTTATCGATGAATAAAATATAACTAAAAATATTTCTTCGATTTGTCTTCAGAAAACAGGTACAAACGTTCATATTGAAGTACGTACCTAATAAAAACGTACATACCTAATAAAAATACATACTGAAGACCAGCTAGAAGAAAAACACACTTTTATTTTAGTTAACTAAGATATGATCAAAAAAATTGCTTGATTTAAAAGTATGATTTGCATATTCATCTGCTTATTATATATATCCTTAGTTTCATCCTTAAAATTAAGAACTAGAAAATTTTAATAGTAGTTTATAAGGTATTTCTCCCGCCTTCCTAGCATGCCTTCGGTCTGCCCGCTGAGCGCGTATTCCAGGTGACAGCTGGGCCGGACACCCGGACGGTTTTCAAAGACTAATCGGGTATAGTCCGGGACAAGCTCCATCTCGAGCATAACATGTTTACAACATAAAATACCTAGTGTTGCATTACCTACACGACAGGTAGAAATTGCTTGGCGCCATAACATAGCTCAGCATAGACATGACATCGCATAGCATTTTGACGTGACATAGTATAGAACATAGTCATTGCATAGCCGCATAACATATTTACAACATTAAATACACAACGTAATGTAACTTACACGACAGGTGGACATAGTATAGCGGCATAACGTAGTTAAGCACAGATAAGACATAGCGACTTCATATTTACAACATACAATTCGCAATGTGGCATGATCTATGCAACAGGTGGACATTGCATGGTGACATATCATAGCGTAGCGTAGACATAACATGACACAGAATTGCAACATGATATGACATAGCGTAGCGTAAGGATTACATATTTACAGTATTAAATACAAAACGTTACTTAATTACATGAAAGATGAATATAGCGTAGCGACATACCATAGCATCTCATAAACATAACATATTGACGCAACAGATTTACAACAGGGCACCGTATTCCAGAGGCCCGTGGTTCGATTCCCCACGAAAACGTTGCTCATTCTTCATCTTTCCTGCTTCCAAAAAAATCCTAATGTCTCTACAGTGGCGGCCGAACTGAAAGGATGGTGAATTATGATTTTCCACACCCAGGATTTGGCGACTGGGTGCCCTAAAAGCCCCAGTCGCCCTTTAAAAGGGTGAGTATATAAGGTATTTCTTCCGCCTTCCTAGCATATCTTCGTGGTGTGGTGGTCTGCACGCTGGGTGCGTGTTCCAGAGGTCCGTGGTTCGATTCCCGGTGAAGGCGTTGCTAATTTTTCATCTCTCCTGCTTCCAAAAAATACCTAATGTCTCTACAAGTTTAATATCACGGATTTAAATCTCACAGCAAATGAAGCACAAATATGCTCGACAAGCCTGTTTCATATTACAATTAATAATCTAGGCATTAATAATTTAACTAAAAGGATGAGAAGCATTCAGGATATAGTAGAAATAAAAACTTCTTGCATCACTATAAAGAGAAAGCTTAATTCTTTAAAGATTTATTCGGAATTATTTATACATTCGAACAGTTTTAGTTCATCAATGAACGTGTTAACGAATTTTGAAAAATATCAGATTACCGATCGAATTGATTTTCAAAGTTTAAAATACCATTAAAAGTATGTTAAGGTAATTTTTACTTCCTTAAGTAAAATGCTTATTTATTTTGATTTAATTTAAAGATAGCTGTGTACTTTTGCCCTTAATAATAATGTAAAGCATATCACAAACCCTCAGAATGATTCGAGTCATGCGTGGGTAGGGACCACCTTGAGCTCTTCTGATCTTCACCTGCTTAGAGTCACGGTTACAGTTTAAGATAAAGATTGGGTTTAAAAAAATGTTTTCCGTGTTGAAATTTATCATCACCTGACAGAGTGTTAAAAGAGTTGTTTGACGATAAAAGCACCCTCATGAATTTTAAGCAGGTATTTTTTCTTCTGTACGGAGGCGGGAAATTTGATTTTTTCCCCTTTTTTCCTTTTATATTTTCAAGTAAGGCTGCCTTCCATATCACGATGTAGAATGTGTTTAAACTTTAATTCATTTGACCATATATTAATTATTTTCGTCATGCAGTATAGTTAAACCTAATTTTCTATCAAAATTACACCTTGTTTAACATTCCTGCGCTACAGGCGACGGATCATCTTCACACTTAAACTCTAAACCTCTGCGACACACAGATAAAAGGTAAAAGTAAACTGAAAGTTTATTAACATTATCTTGAAGCTACAACTAAACAAAACTTATGGGTCTGTGGAATACAAATGTCGTAAAATATACAATTACAATAACCAGATTTAATCACAATAACCAGATTTATTCAACCCGGCTCCAACTACTCGCGACTTGCAAGCATAAACGTTTGAAAATATCAGAAAATAAAATACTTACAAGACGTCGCTGGGTCAGCAATTGTTTAAGTGACATTAAGTGACTTTTAAGTGACTTTTCCTGGTGCATTGCCAAAACTGTCTCTGTAAATTTTACTTTTGATTGATAAACTCCTGTTTAATCTGCATTCTGATGAGAATACCCAAAGAAATAAATGCAAAAGGAATTAATTAAGAGAATAACATGTTATTTCAAATAAATCGTGCAATGATATCTGAAGTAATATTAGCTATTATAAAATTTAATTAGAAAAAGAAGTTACGTAAATTCTAATTTACTTTTATTGGCAAATTGTCATTCATTTTGCAACTTCTACTTTAATGACAATATTAGAAAGTCATAATTCTGATAACTTAAAACTTCTGCTGCCAGTAAATAATGTTTGTAACGCCATTAATAGTTTCTCAGATTGCTAACAGTAGAATGAATGGCAAAAATAAATGCACTAGTTCATGAGAAAGATTTTCATTTAATTAATAGTACAACGTAAAACGCTTTCATGACGTAAAATATCAAATATTATCCATTAGAAAACCCTTTATGTGTGACACATAATTAGCTTTTGCAATGCACCATGCATCAGCTAAAGCAATACAATTAGCCCTCCTACATACATTTTCACGTTTTTCAAAGAAAATGATATCATAGTTCACCTTATTTCATACAAAGATACTAAAAAAAAAAAAAAAAAAAAAAAAGAGAGAGAGAGAGAACAGAAAACGGCATTTTGTTCTCAAAATATGAATTTTCAAGTCAAGTTTTAGTGCTTAAATACGAATATAAGTTTATTTAACATAATCTAACATATGTTAGACAAAATAGTACGGGAGAATGAACTTCATCTATGACTTTATTTCACATGAAAAAGCTGATCATTCCCCTTTTATTTACATGCTACCTATTGTTTATTTTATTACAAGCTACTTATTGTTTATATTATTGCGTGTGTATGCATACAGAATTGATGATAGCTTGCACAAAAGTACTCGTACAGCTTTTCTCAATATCACAGAACGCATTTAGTTGTTACCACTGAAGCTATTAAGATTGTTAAACATAAGGCAATGCAAAGCGCATCTGAAGAGCGAAATTCACACGAAGATATCTCAATACTCGACTGATTGATAGTCAACTCAAGCTGACTACTGACTATTGAGAGTTGCGAAACTGAAAGTAGACGCTCTTCGGGCTTCCATAGTTTTCTCCCGACCTCCAATAAAAATCTAGCACCTTCCATTTCTCGAAATTACTGTAAGAAATATACAGTTATTATATTATACAAGTATACAGTTATTATAAATTACTGTAAGAAATATACAGTCATTATAAATTACTGTAAGAAATATACAGTTATTTTATTAAAGGTCAGATACGGTAATAGTTACATCTATTACAGTTATCCAGTTACAGTATCAATTGCAGTTATACAAGGCTTGGACCCAAAATTTCGCCAAATAGTCGCCAAGTTTGGTGATATCTCGCCCATTTAGCAAGATAGCAATTTAGCTCAATAGACTTGTTAAATAAACTTGCCGCCCCTGTTATCTTATTTTTCCGGCAGAGCTTCCTCTCTTTCAAGCATTTCATACTACATTTTATAAAAAAATACTACAATTTCACATATAATTTCATTAAAATTACTTACATATGTACAAAATCTGTAACAATATATTTTATTTACATTCTACGTTGTCACATATTTTATTTGCTATGTTATTGTATATTTTATTTATATGTTTTAATTATGTTTTATTAACTTGCTGTTACATATTCCCCGCGTTTCTCAGATGAAATAATGCCATTCTTGACCTTATTTTACTCAAAGTATAAGGTATTTTCTCCCTCCTTTCTGTATGCCTTCGTGGTGTAATGCTAATACACCGGCGGGTATTTCCAGAAGTCCAGGTTCGAGTTCCGGCGAGGGAATTGCACAATTTTCACCTTTCCTACTTCAAAAAATCCTAATGACTCTACAGTGGCCCCCGAACTAAAAAAGGTAGTGGATGATGATTCACCACTGCTAGAATTTGGCAACTGGATCTCCTAATCTCCAGTCGCCCTTTAAAAGGAGGAGCATACAAGGTATTTTCTACCTCCTTTCTCTATGCCTTCGTGGTGGAACGGTAGCACACTCGGCGCGTATTCCGGAGGTTCAGGCTCGAGTTCCGGTCAGGGCATTGCTCTTTTTCGTGTTTTCTACTTGAAAAAATCCTAACGATTCTACGAAAGGTACTCAGGAAATTTGGTAGGACATTTTAATCCCCCTCACCGAACAAAAAATACATTCCCACGGTATTATCTAGATAAATTTAAAATTGAGCTGGTAGCTTGCCGGTTAGCTAGGTACAGGAATACCTCATTCACCTAAGGTGCTGCAGAAGTAGCCTAGCTGCTAGTACCTATATCTGTAAACATATGGAGGCAGAAGCAGAAAATTCATCAGAATTCGAACTATGTGTCTAACTCATCTTTCTAACACTTACACTCCGAGAACACGCGTGAGCGAATAGCGAATATGATCGTTCTTTAGATGTAAAGTAAAAAGATGTTCTAAGATGCAAGTTCCTTTGTTCTAAAGTGGCTTTTCTTTTACAGAGATATTTAAAAGACTAATACAGAATGTCATTCAAGCAATTTTCATTGCCTAATCTGTCAAAGAACTTCGGGGCTAATTTTGTGTTAAGCCTTTGGAACAGGTTTTTGAAATTGGAACTCTATACCAGATCTCTAAGCAGATACTGAAACAGTATAATATACTTTTTTATTCTGCGAAATTAATTATGCAGTTATAGCAGAAATAATAATAACTTTATAAAGGTGATGGTAATTTATGTATACTCTAATTTCAATGGCTGCAAATACCGTTAGTCTAAATAATTTTCTTTGATCAAAATTCTTTCCAGTTCTTTCAACTGCTGTCACTTATTCGATATCTCAATATAATCTATTTTTCCTCCGTAATACTAACGCACAAGATTATTTCCCTCTGCTGTAGCTATTATTTTACGACCGCCTCATGCTGCAGTAGAGAAGAAATAAATTGTGATAAATGTAAAACATGTCCGTTTTTTTCATTCAGTTCATCGATTGCAAAAATAGCTTTTTCCGGTCTATTTTCTCGGAGTAGACACTGTATAGCCGTGCTAGGGAAAGTGGCAGAATTCAATGCACAGACGTCCCAGGTTGTGAAGGACACTTGCATTTAATTGCAGTGTAGCACTTCAGGTTATGTCACGGAAAATATTCGCATTCTGTAAAATTTATGGATTTTGTAATACAATGGACTTGAACTTTATTAACGCTGTCTCATATGATCGTGAATCTGTTTTTGTGGAATTGTAAAGATGTTGTTGCTTGTGTACGAGTTTGTAATAATGCTCACAGAACCGATGATGGTTTAATAAAAATTATTTTACCAAAAGAAACGTTTCATAGTTCTTGTAACTTTCCACAGAGTAGTCGTACAGTTCTACCATGGTCAGCTTGGCGATATTTCGCCAATTTAGCGAGATAGCTATTTGACTCAATGTTAAATAGACTTGACCCTGTATTCTTTCTTACTTTTCAGGGAAGTTTGCTTCTTTAAATATTCATGTTACGTTATACAGAAAAGAATACATGAATTTCGCGTATAATTTCACTAAAATTATTTATATATTTACAAAATTAGCAATAATACTTAATAATTAAACAGTCAGCTGCAATAACACGCCGAACCAGTATTAATTTAGAAGTCAAACAACAAAAATCCGCGTTGTATTTTCAAATTTTCACAGGACTAGTTTCAATGGTTTTACCGAACCATCACCTTATCTGCCAAAGCGCAGTTTCTCGACCAAAGGCTTTGAATGACTACCAAAACGTTTGCAGAAAATCATACATTTGGGAGGTGATGCACTAAGATTTATATTTAATGCACTACTCGCACTAAAGATACTCCTATTTTCGTGTTCTATATTCTAGCTAGATTTTTTACGAAAACTTTCGTTACAACCAGATATTTTTGATGCGTTGATACTGATGTTAACTTGTCAAGCGCAGGTAGAGAACTGAACGTTTTTGATTGCTTAGTATTGATATTAACTTGTCGAGAGTACAAAAGTAAACATTTTTAACTGCTCGGTGATCTTTCTCAGGTTATTTTTGATTACTTTCATGTTTGAAAACATTATTTGTAAATGTTAACACTGATCAGCTAAATACTTTCAGTCTACATGCATTTTATTCCCTTAGCCCTTCTTTTTTCCACGTTATTTTTTTTCCTTCGCCTTTCTGAATCATTTTAACCGAATGCTGATGTCGCTGCTAACGGAAAAATAATTACTAAAGTAAACAATTAATAAGTTCGAATACTTATGTCTCATTATCTTCAATCATAAAACTAACACGAAAACATCTTGCAGGATGTAAATAATAAAATTAGGTTATAATAATAAGTTTATTGAATTTTTGGAATCTCAAAATTCAGTAATATATTACCTGTTTTTTTTTAAATAAAGTTTTTAAACTTCTTCAAAACAAACAATAAATAAATTAACATTTTGATATTTTCGAAAGTTTTTCAAATACTGAGTTATAACTTTTACGTCTGCGTAACAGATCTTATAAAAGCTGGAAATAAGCACACCAGAAGAGCAAACAAAATTAACCAAAAATTTTGAAACATTTTTTACAACTCTATGAAGTAATAGTGTTTACTAATGAAGATATCCAGAGTAAATCTGGATACTTTTATCAGTTTACATCCCAAATATAAATAATACAGCAAATATTAAAAATTAAAATAGTATAGCAACACTTAACGCCGTGTAAATGGAGTACTGATCAGCTGACTGCGTCTACGGCACACACACGTTTTCCTCGTCGCATTTGCTAATATAAGAAGCCAGTTAGTTACCTCTTTAAACATTATCTCTGCGGTTGCATTCAACCTTCACCTCCAGTTTTATTTTTAGCTCTGGCCTTCATCATCAAGATTTTGTTCTTCAATTAAAACTGTCCAAGACGAGCATATAATGTCTAGGTATTATTTCACTCAAAGATTAAAGAGTAAAACACAACTAAATGTCTTATCTTCTTCACAGAAGAGTTAAATCGCGGACAACTTGAAAGATCCAAAGGCGAGGGCAGTCGTTTAGTAACTTATTTGTATTCCAGGCATGGATGCTTTTGATGCATATTTCATTTGGAAGTAAGAGGTGGAAGAAGATTATCTAATTTATTTGGTGCGGCTTGGTCACGTGAGTGAGTAATTCCAGTTTAGCTCTGTAGCAGAGATTTGTAAAGAGTGAAACTTCGTGTAAATTTTATTTGATTCAAAGATTACTGGCATGTAATATTTTTTGATTTCGTCGTAATTTCTTACCAGTAATAAATCAGAAAAAGCCGGTCGAAAAGTTCATATTTTATCAATGTATAAAACAATTTTCAGAACACATGTAGCATTTAAAGCATTCATCGGGAAAGTGTTATGAAATCACTTTAGTAAGTTAAACTGGAAATATTTTACGAAGTAGTTTGAATATATTTAACTGTACCGGACTTAATTCCTCATTATTTACGTTAATTACTTATTTTAATTGTTTATAATCACTAGAATTTAAATGCATGAAATCGCTCAGTGTATTATGTCATATCTCATTATTTTATTTAATGAGTTAGTATTACAATAATTTATTAATTGCGTTTGTAATGATATCTAAAAAACACTTAGAGCAAACTTTAGTTAATTATGGCGAAATAATCTAGTTATTACTAATTAATCGAAATAACTGAGTGTAAATTTTATGTTAATGGAATGAAATTTTTGACGTTAGACTACATCGTATTTCCTTCCTTTCCCTTAGTGATATGTCACACGGCTGAGTTATTTACCGTAGATGCTCGTAAATGTTAAGCTGCCTAGTGACCATCTCACCATTCCATCAGGCATAAGATCTTTTTATTTTATTTTTTTTTTTTATCATTCACGTGGCCTGGGAAATGGCTAATTCTCAGAATTTAGCATTTCTATGACGCCATATGATTTTTAATTTAGCTTTGAAACTCTTTTGTTCCATACAGGTAGACACTTACAACTTAATGTATACGTCAGAAATGCCATTTAGCTGTCTATCACTGAGAATGCGCCCCAAAGTATACCACAGCGGGAGACCGAAATACACCCTTGAGAAAAGGGAACTTTGAGAGCAATTTCGGCTAGCCAGTATTTTAAGTGTGCCCACAGATATTATAACATGCTGCACAGATAATACAGATAATATAACATCTAGGTTCAGGTTCAGGTTGTAGTGCAGCGGACAACCATTGTTTAACCATTGGTAATGTGGGTATTGTCCAATTGCACTATCGATCTTTATTTGAACATTATTATTTTTTTTGGAGAATTTTTACATACGGTTACAATATATTTGGGACATATGGCGCCTTTCGTATTCGAATACATAATGATAAATATGGAGCATAATGGTAAATACAGAACATAAAGGTAAGTGCATAACATAAAGTATATAACATTTATAAAGATCGAAACCTTCACTGGGATTCGAAGTCGGGCCTAATCAAACGGCAGCTAGTATCACTAATCACTATCCGAAAAAAGGTGGCTCTTTGAAATTAAAATAATGCATCGCTTGACAAATTCAGTCACTTAAAATCAATAAATACATTTCTTAATAATTTTGTGTCTATTTTCTTTTTAATAACACCTTTAACTGATGTGTTGTTGTGGCTTACCTCACTTGTGTGACGTAATCAGAACAAGCCCACGAGTTTTATCGAGCAAGGAATGTAAGATTGTGTCTGCCATTGTCATGAGCCTTCAGCACTACATAGGTAACAGTTTGACTTTGCCCGGTTCCACACAATTTTGAAGAAGGGCACCGCAAGGAGGGGTTCGAAGGTCTCTCAACGCCTCTTCACCAATCACCAAACAACTCGACAGGACTTTCAGCTCGCCGTTTATTTGAAGGCTCTCGTACCGCAAAGATATTTTACATTTACAAACATCCATGCCTTCTCTAAATTTAGAGCCCCGGCCTTTTGGTTTGGGAATCAGCATCACTACCCACTAAGCCGTGTAGGTGGCTCTAATGAATGTAATTCATAGTAGCATATTTACTCGAAAATAAAGGCCCTTTCCAGCATAAAATATTCCTACCAATTTAGGGTAAATATTCAGAAAAAAGTGCAGATGTACATTTATATTTTCTTGCAGTAAATATCAGAAAGATCATCTCAGCGTTTTACACCTCCTTCAAAATTTCCTTGATGTAACAGTATTTGTTAACTTAGGCGTATAGTCAAATTTCACCCTTTAGGAAATGTTCTGTTTAGAAAAATTTAATTATATATTGTTACTTATTTGATTTCAGGCATACTAGTGACCAACACGATGCATTCCTAAACTGAAATCCCTCAGCTAGACATGACTATTTTAATTAGCTGTATGAACTGTATATTACACAGTTTATGCATACGGTAATTACATGTGTATTATGTGTGTGGATTATTTAGTATTTATGATATATAGCATGATAATTAAACTGCTTTCCTCCATACAGGAATTTCATTCATCAAAATACTTTTATAAGATCTTGTAAGATTCTATGCTGTGTACTTCTAAGTGACAGTTAAAGTTGAAAAATCTTAAGAACTGATCAGCGAATAATCGCGTGAGTTTGTGAGGCAGAGAACAAAACGTGAGAAGGGCTAAATTATCCTTTATTATTCCAAATAAAGTTCAGCAGATGACTCCTTTCTTGGAGTAACAATAAAGCCTCCACTCGGGCTTAAACTCGGGAAACTAAGAAATAAACTTAACTAATCTTAACTAAAAAGATATAGCCGAAGCTATCAAAATTCTAAGAGAGTTGGCCTCTTAGCTCTAAATAACGGCGAAGCTATCAAGGGCCTAAGTATGTCTGAGCGTAATAATAGCTTAAGAGAGAGTAGCATAAAACAGGCGGACGCGTGCTAGCCAGAATAACTGGTTCTCTCAGTAGAACGTAGTCAGTAGAACTTCGCGGTTAAATACTTCTCCCCATTTGCATTCAAACGCAATTTTAAAAATATATTCTGGCCGAAAGTTGTAAGTTGAAATTCAGGAAGACGGGAAAGAAACTTTAACTCAAAATTTAACTGTTAAGTAAATTAACATAATCCTTATAATCTTACCAAATTTTGAAACAAAGATACAGCAGAAATAAAGCAGTCTTATTTGAGTAAATACGATATATTTATTTCATGTAATTTATAATGTATCTAAATGGTAATTTTTATAAATATTTGCATAATTATCGCAATTACTGCAAGCTGTTTCTGATACTGCATGTATTACATACATCAATTCAGAATAATTCTTCGCGTGCCATCTAAGAATGAATTTCAGGCTTAATCTTAGTCTTAACAAAGAAAAAGCATATTTTTTTACTTCAAGCACATCAATCTATGTCAGGTTCCAGGTGCTAAGCTGGAACTTGAAAAATCAGGTCTCGCCATTTTTTTATTGCTGTTTTACTTGAAGGAATCGTTAGTGAAGTGAAGTAAAAAGAAATTTTCATAGCAATAACTCACACAGCGTTTGTGTGAGTTCATGCAGTGTTGTGAGAAACAAATCAAATTATTTACTATATCCTGACTTCGGTTATAAAGCAACTATTCTTTCAAATGTTTTCTTTTAATTCGACTTCCTGAAATGGAAACGCGGTTTAAATATACGTGCTTTAAATGATAATATGTCCAACAAATAAATTTGGTTTTTTGAATAGTTTTGGTAATGTATTTATCAGAAAATTCTGTGTGAGAAGAATGCTATGTATTGTGTTTACTAATTGGTTACATTTGAAATTCAAATGACTATCTCATGAGAGGCTCAACTACATAGAAATTCCATTCAAGCTAGAAAGCATGAAAATAGTAATTGGGAAGGCCTTTCTTAAATTGTTTTCTTATGGTAATTCGTCCGACTGCAAGCAAAAGGAAACGGAACCAAAGCTGCGTAATTGTTGTACACGAATCATAAAGAACGCAAAGAAATATGTGTTATTCGAACCTCTATCTTCTGTGCATACGAGTTTTAAATTTAAATATTAAGCATGTATACATTCATGCCGATGTTTCATTATTTAATTTCTTTAAATATAATGCAGGCTGATAATATTTGGTGGCAACAATTTGAGAAGTTTACGGTGATTGAACGCAAAATTGCGTTTCGAGACTAATATCGCATTCGCGACTAACGTCCCTTTTGGGCTAAAAAGTGGCTACTAACATGAAAAATTTTTAGCTTTCGTTTTGAAATAACATTATGTAAAAGAATGCGGAAGCTAAATTCAGAATGAAAAGGACTGTAGAAAAACATATGAATCAACTGGAAAATGATAGATGTTTTAAAAATGCGTAAATTAAATTCAAGGATATAATCACAATGGGAGAATATATAAAAGAATTTGCGATGATAATCTTATATATGTGCATCGACATAGAACATGGATAACCTAAGTTCAGCATGAAAATTACCTCTCAAAAGTCCTTGAGCAAAGTTCAGATTAGAAATTATCTCGGAAATTGAATAAGTTAGGCTCATAATAATAGATGCCTAAAACAAGCAATAAATTAAACTCATGATAATAATTATCGAAGAAAAATTAATGAGCTACATTCAAAATAATAATTTTCTC
The DNA here is from genome assembly GCF_044657685.1 of Stegodyphus dumicola. Lineage (NCBI taxonomy): Eukaryota > Metazoa > Arthropoda > Arachnida > Araneae > Eresidae > Stegodyphus > Stegodyphus dumicola. Next base: position 196,466,838 of record NC_140773.1, read on the forward strand.
TTTCTGTTATTAACGGTATCTCTGAGGCTTTCAAAATTTTCTTAATTCCTGCACTTTCTTTCTGCACTAGAAAGAACGTGAAGAACGTTCTAAAATTAAAGAATTATAGAATACTGCTTCTTGATGAAGGGAAGTTCCTTTTAGCCCATCTTTAGAAATACTCAGAGCATTTTCTTTTAAATAATTGTTCTAGGTTGAATGTTAAATTCTTGCTTACAGATACTAATTAAAATTCTTCTATTTGTATCATTGAATATACAAGATATAAATTGCTTAGGTCAGAAAAAGAGCATTACATATATCCCATAAATCTGAATGTTTGCTTAACAGTTTTGCAACATATACGTAGTATAAAACATTATGTAAATCAAAATTCTAACTTTTTTTATTTATTTGCAAGAGTTCCTTAACTTTCCGCTTTAATTTGACTATCTATTTGTGTGCTAAAATTAGAAACTGATGATAATATATCTCTCTTAACTGCGTCATTTTAAAATTAATTGCAATCACATAATTCTTGCATAACGCTAATAACGCCGGTATATACTTAACGCTTCAATCAATAATAATTTTAAGTTTACGAACCGAAACTTAAAATTAACTAATAGGTATATAAAGCATAAATGAAATTAAGTTAATCTGGAACATGCAAGATACTAAAAATAGTAACTGCTTGTAGTAAATCTAAGCTACTTCATTTCAAATTAAATGGCACTCCCATGGTTCTTACTTAAAGCTAATGACGCAAAAATTTATTTGAAATTTACAAATCGAAACTTAAATTAATCAACAAAGATAGAGCTGAACATAAATTAAATCATTCTGAACTAGGTTTTTACCTTGGACAAGTTGCATTCTGTCTCTCGGTATTGTGCTGTTAATTTGTTTCTGTCTGCTGCTCTTTCCTTCATCGAAATTAATTATAAAGATGTAGAAAAAGCACAAATGAGATCAAGAAGGGCTCACATTTTGTGCCCATTAGGGTGTATAATTCGAGTTATGAATGTGCTTCTTAAGGGTTAAATCGATCTCTACGACTAACATCTTTTATGCACCAAGAGCCTTCCCTCGATAAAATTTGTTTTTTGTATGTAAATAACTTCTAATTCATTACGTGCGTATATAATTTTTGGTGTATGTTTTAATTTTTTCATGTTTAATCACAGATACCAGTACTATAAAGGAACTAAGCGTTATTTAAATCACAATTAAGAGATTAGCTTCAGAGATGTAGGCCTATGCTACTAACCTATGTTGATGCTGTACATCTTTCTCGATATATTTTCCCCCTTCTTGAAGATGCTTGAGCATTTTAAGTTAATGCCACAGCTTTAAAGTTTTTTGTAATAAAACGTAATGACTTTATGATGCCAGAAAAAGATGCCACGGTGACTTAATTGATTGCAGATTTTTCGGTCTTGAAAAATTTCTGCCATTTCATGTGAAAAAGATCATAGGCACCCTAGCCAGCAAACTTCGGGCGCAGACACCCTTATTCCAGAAATTCACATCCTATAATTTCTTCTACTCTTGCGTTGTTTTTTTTTTTTTTTTTTTTTTTTTTTTTGCCCCCACCCTTTCGAGAAAACAAGAATGATGGGTTTTGAAAAGATGAAAGAAAGCTCTACTTGGAATACAGCATTCTCATATTCGAGCTCTAACAATGAGGATTTCTTTTGAGACTTGATATGATAAAACCTTTTCTCATCACCAATAGTAATCCTTTTCATCAGATTCTCATCTTTGAAACATTGAACAGTCTGAAAGTACATTTTCAAAAGCTTCGGCATTCGACGTCCAAAAGGGATGGGCCGGTATGAGTTCTTCATCGGTTGATTGTCGTCTCTTTTGATTTGCTTGAACCATTCGTGATACTGTGCATCGCCTGTGTACTTATCACCATAAACTTGTTCCGTCATTTCATGAGTCTTCCGCAAATGCTTTTCAAACTTGACGCGAAAATTAGTGTTAACACAGAGTTGGCGAAACTCAGCCAACTCGAAAATTACAGGACATGTACAAGTTCTTAAATGAAGCGAGGAAACACAAGGGACTAATCATAAGAGAATGATCCGACAAACGGAAGTTTCTCATCCAATCAGTGTACACACATGGTATGAAATCGTGTTAGCGTGCTATTATAAAATTTTGGGAACATTCTGAACAATCAAATTACACTACTTTTCAAGAAGACATAAATACAGATTAGGGAATGGTATCTTTTCATCTATAAACCGGAGCAAATACGGAGTGTCCTGGGAGGAAGCTGAACTTTAAGAAGTTTAGAACATTTATGTGAATAGGTGTACATTTTAGCAATATGGCCTCTAAACCTATGAGATAAGCATCTCGAAAATATAAATGTCACTTACAGGATTTCCAGTTCCTTTTTTAAATGAGGGAAAAGAGGGTAACTTGCAGAAATTACATATTTTATTTAACACAGTGGTTGGTATCAGAAAATTTATTTAGTTTTCCCTTGGGTTTCTTATATATTAAAATTATGCACATAAAATTACATGCAATTTTTTATATAAACTTCCATCAAAAAAGTATTTTTCGATTAAGAGCACGTAGAAACATTTCTATTTCCAAAATTAAGCACTAGCCTCTACCTTATTCTTCATTCTCCCAAACTGTTTGGATCAAGAAGCATGTCAGTCTCTGGGTGTTATTGCAATAATAAGTACAAAATTGCTCTTCTCACATAATTAATATAAGGACTATAGACTAAGATTATCAGATTATGCCTAAATACTTAATTTTGTAAAATTTGGTTAGAAATTTATCGAAAAATTTAAAAATTTGTGTTGACGTATTTTTTTTTTCACTTTGCGCCAAGTATAATTCATTTGGCAATTATTCTTACGTATTTTCTTTTCTCTTTCATTGCTCTCGAGAAGAAGAAAAATACATCGTTCATTCTTTCAACTAATTTTAACAAAGTGCGTAAACCACATTTGGCGTTATTATCGCTTCTAACAAATATGCTAAATTTCAGAACGCAGCAATATATAAGTTCACGTATATTTTGGAAGATTTGGAATAAAGAACTCTAATGTTTTGCAGGCATGGCGCAGAAATACATCTACTTAAAGCTGATTTTTAAAATTTAATAGGTTATCACTTAAAGATTTTTTTGAAAAATTTATAAAAATTACTAAAAACTACAAATTTTAAAATTAACTTCGAAAATATCTACAAATTTTATTCTGATTGCGAGCTGTGAAAGAAGGAATTAGCAAGCTAAATAAAAAAGGGTTATTAATAAATATATGAAGTTCAATTAGCATCGAGGAGCTAAAATTTTGAGAGCTATTTTTTAAAAAACTGCTCGTATGATTTTTACGAAACTTGTCATTTTGGCATAATTTGAATCGTAAAATCGAAACATGGAAAAAAATTGATATATCGTTTCAGAAAATGTCCAAATTTGTGTCAAAATTGTTACGTGAAAACAATGCTATATGTAAATCTGATATACATACTAAGTGGCGCTTTTGAGACATAAAAAACGCAAGTTCAATTTCGTCAATCGGCCCAGTAAAACGCGAGAACTCTCCCCCCCCCCTTTGTTCGTGTGTGTTTGTGTGAAGCATATATTAAAAGCAAAAATTTTAAATTAAATGCTGGTGTTATTACATAGCAAGTGTGGATGTTACTTAAATAACTGAACATTTGTACTATTTACCATTAGCTTGAATTTCAACGAAATTCATTTCGCAGAGGGCCCACCAGCGGCCGAGCGGTAAAGCCGCTGAACACTGGTAGTTCGGTCCGAGGTTCGAATCCCGCGAACGGGCTGGCTGCATGGGCGTTTTCGTGTTTTTCCCCATGTGTAACGTGTATATGAGTCAGTTCCCCTTAGGAAGTCCTCCACGAAGGCATCCCTCCCCTGAGGCAGATAGCCCTAGTGTGCTTTGCCATAATTAAATACACCACCACCATTTCGCAGAATTTATATCTTTACAATTCCCGTTGTGTCACAGGTATGCGCTAGTAACGAATTCTTATCTCTAAAAACCTTGATTTTTTTGTTTGTTTAGTTTATTTATCATGGGAAAGTATGACGTATGAGCAGATATTTCGCTTTTTTAAAAAGTCATTTTCTTATCTGACTTTTCCCGCTTCTAGAATACAATTTAGATCAGCTTTACAAGCATGAAATTGGAATATGATTGCAAAACTCTTTTTTTTTTTTTTTTTTTTTTTTCCCAACTTTGAAACATTGAAAGCACTATTTTTCTTTGTTAATTTATTTGGTTTAAAAAATAAGGTAAAATTTTCTATTCACGTAAAAAGCTGGAATTTTGATTTTATCTTAGATTTACTATAAACTAGCTTGAAAGCAATTGAACTTTTTCTCCTGTTCCTTGTTCATCTAGCATGAAGAAATCATACGAAAAACATGTTCTTAATCTTAAATGTTATTTATCATAACATTTATCAGTGACAGTTACATGCGGACCAAATTGCTCTAGTTTCAACAAATGTCATTCACTTTAACTTTGGGCTATAAAATAAATACTTTCTAAAGTTTTAAAAAAAGAAAAATGACCTAAAAAACTCATTTGTTTCAAATTTCATTTGTGTTATTAGACAATAAAGAATCAGTAATAAAAAATATGTGTGTATGCATGCATATGTTACTTCACATTAGGGAAAAACAATTTTTTGAAAGCTAAAGCATCCATTTTTGGAAAATACCTAGCCCTCCATTCGGGGACGTGCATCTCGAAAGCCAAATTATTTTGAATTTTTCATTTTTTTTTCTATTTATTTTATGTTTTGTGCGAAAATAATGAAATTTGGGCTAATAAACTAATTTAAAAGCAGTGTATTGTTGCTGTATAAAGACTAAGATATTTTTGTTTCAAATTCAATCAGCTAACTCAGCGTTTTAAAAGAAATACATTTCCACTCGCCAAAGCTATATTTTTGCTTTGAATTTAATCAACAAACTCAGCGATTTAAAAGCTATTAATTGACACTGCTGGAAATAAAATATTTTTATTTGCCATTCGGCAAAGCGTAAACTACATAATCTTCTTTATATTTAATCCGCCTGATATTAATTTATAAAAATCAAAAGCAATTTAAAAGTAATAAACGAAGTTCTTTATCTTTATTATTTTTATCTGCTAGGTAAAACTGTGAAATAATACTGTAGTCTGCTACTTTTAAATAGGCACTTCAAGGTAGTTGCTACCCTTCCCTCATGTACGATTGTAACGTGTGTCATCTTCACCGCGCAGTGGAAATCGGGGAATTTTTATCAAATCAGAGGTTTTCTTTGTAGCAGCAATCCTAACTACGATTGGGAGGCATGGTTTAGGGAGAAATGGCCTTGAAGTTGTAAGGATTATGTTAATTTTATTAACAGTTAAATTTCTTTCCTGTCAAATTCTTAACTTCAACTTACTACTTCCGGCCAGAACGTAGTTTTAGAAATCACATCTGAATACATATTGCGGAGGAGCGGTATTTAACCGCGTAGTTCTAGTTGCTGAGTTAGAGAGAATCAGAATTTCTGATTAGTACGCGTCCGCCTTTTTGACTACTCTCAAAGCTGTTATTACGCTCGGCCGTACTCAGACCCTTGATAGCTTCGCAGTCATCTCGTGTTTAAGGGGCCAACTCCATTAAAACTTTGATAGCTTCGGCTATATCCCTTTTAGTTTAGATTAGTTTTAGTTTACTTCTTAGCCTCTAAGTTCAAGCCCAAGTGTCGGCTTTTATTGTAGACTCCAAGATGGAATTCTGTTATAATATAATTTGAATAATAAAGGGTTATTTACCGTTCCATATTGTTGTTTCTTGTCACATGAACTCAAACTATTATTCGCTTATCAGTTCTTAAGATTCTTCACGTTGAACAATAACTTAGCATTTACAAAGTGAGGAAGTGTCTATTCTCAAGTAATAGATTGAAGCTGCACTCAAAAATCTATTTTTAACCTCAAAATCATTTTTAGCTCAAAGGGCGTTAACCCAGATCGGCCACTAATTTCGTTTTGACATTTTGCGTCGAAAACTATAAATATCCGTTTCACTTTGCAGATTGTTGCCACCAAATATTATCGCCTTGTGTTATATTTAAAGAAACTAAATAATGAAGAATCTGCGTAAATGTATATGTTTCTCTCATTGTGACAAAACAATGGTACTTAGAGCTATCAAATTTTGAATAACGTATGCTCCACCAGAATATGGGCATCTGGAAACCCAAATTTAGAATTTGGAATTTGTTTTAGTATCTATTTCACCTTTTGTAAAGCCTTTATGTGTTTCTGATTCACAAACTCAACGATTTCAAAGCAAGAAATGGCAATACTGTACGAAAAAAAATTATCTCCAGCCAGCGAGACTGTGTATCGGTAAGGTTTTCGGTCCAAAAATTCCATAGTTAGTTTTAGTGAATAAGCACGAGTTATACATACTTACATACGTGTTATACGTGTACACATAAAATGCACGTAAGTACGTACAAACTTCACAAAAAATAACGCACAGAATAAAGTTATTGAACAGAACATGTGGCAACGATTGGATAATTCTTTAAATGATATAAATTTTGTGCATTCTGAGTTATAATATGAACGAAATATAATATTGTTAAGTGAACCTAGAGCCAGAGTGTCGCTGTAAAAAAATAGAGTGAATTTTAAAGAATGCATTTATTCTATTGTGATTTATGCGCTGTCGGCGAAGTAGATTTAATTTAATCCAATAGGTTTAACGAAATGCAAGAAAAAATGCGCATAATTTAATATTCCGTACAAAAATGTCATGTGGTGTACACATCAGATTTTTTTCCCATTATTAAAAACGTCAATATGCTTATTTTTACTTCAAATTTAGTAGTGTTATCAATGCTGGTATGAAAATCATTGCAATATTCTATTATAGCTATTAACTATGTCTATCATTTTACTTATTTGGCATTAATATAGGCATTGAGAAACCTTTAAGACTTTTGATTTGTGGTATGTATATTGGAATATGCATCCACTACAGAATAATTTAATCTCGTTCATCATCTACGTGGCTTTTAATTAGTTATCAGTAAGTTAAAGGCATTCTTTTTTCCAGTACCTTGTTCCTAATATTTATGTAGCACATGCTCGTCATATTTCTGCTGGTTTGAGATGAATGCTAGCTACGTGCTACAAAAAATGTAGTGCATTTTTTTATAATCATGGAAGATGGCATACAATATATCGGGATGATCTCGTTTATTTTTTCCAAAATTTCTGATCTGCATCTTAATTTTTATTAGAAAAAGTCTTTATTGAACTGAAATGTATCATTTAAGAGGCATGATGTAGGCGTTATCAGATATGAACTAAAAGCAAACGTATTTTAAATCCAGAACAACAGAGTGATAACGCAAAAGTGAGCGAACACTGCTAAACTGCAGCTGTTTGATCATATAAATGCTGCTCACGTCGAAAGAAGCAATTTTCTTTCCTAAATAACAAATAACATTCTAGCTTGAAACAGAAATCATGTAACAGTATGTTTCTTAGCAGTCGGTACTTTTAGTTTTTAAAATTATACGTATATATATATACATGTAGCGATAAAAATTATATATAATTTAATAAAAAGTTGATATAAATTGCAAGAGTCTGCTTTTTAAGTCCTTTTAAAATAAATTTTGAATTTTTCTGAAGAGGCTTCACCACGCAAACTGTTTTTCCACGCAAAATTAGATCGTTCTTGTGCAGAGAAGAAAGTCCTGACTGCTCACATAAAGTCCTTTAAAACACTGTCTTTTCCGGAACTTCCCTTTGGTGATCCGAACACTCACACAAGGAGATGTACGAAAAACAATACACGATGTTAACTGAACTCCACAGGCGGAAAGTCCGTTCCTAAATTTACTCCCAAAACGCTGCCACCAATTTTAATATTACTGCTGTGGTGTAGAGGCCGAAACCGCTACACAAACCCCGGGTTGTAATACAGGGTTAAAATGAACTTCAACTCAAGTTATAACAATAACATGAATTTAAATTAAAATCAAAACATTTACAGTTGCGATTCTTCACAGTGTGGGACTTGAGTACATTTAGTCCCGTAATTTCAAAGCTTTGCTAACAGGGAGAATGCTCTATCGAATTATACACGAGGAATTCACTCGTATAACAAAGGTGTCCATCTCTGGTGAAAAGACCTAGACCTCCTTTATCTCTTTGTCCAATGGAGTGAACTTCGAGGTTGTAACCGCAATCATTAACAAAGACACCTCATTGCACAGGATTTCACCTATGCATCGCAAACTATTGCAATCTGAAATCATTCATCCTAGACAAAGAACCTCTATGCAACCTTATCACAATATCGTTAAAGACTTTGCTGAATACGAAACAGTTCGTCACGTACCCCTTTTTGCACTTTGCAATATATTTCTTGATCTCCATCTTAGCTATCTTAGGAATGCAGGCGCCTTCTCTCGCAATAACATCACCTTCGGAATTTATCTTCGTCTTCTGAATTACTGGGAAATTCCATTCCGGTAAGCTTCTTAATCAGCAGTTACTGCTCTTTGTTATACGAATTACAGGAAGTATTTAAATCTCGAAAAATTTCGGGTTTCACGTTTTAACAGAAACATCCATCTTTGACTATAAATTTGCGTGACATGGACAGGATAAAGAGCTCTTTATTCCAAAAGGAATTGTAAAAATGCATTCAAAATTAACTTTTTTTTGGGGGGGAGTATGTGCGTATTTATCTCGCATAACTCAAATCCGTAAGCCACAAAAAGGTGAAAATTTGCACATGGGGCTGCTATAGCATCTAGATGTGAGTCTTCACTTTCTCTTCTCTTCGATTGCAATCCGCAGTTACATATATATATATATATATAATATATATATATATATATATAATATCTAATATGTAATATATAAAATCTAGCTTTCAAGTAATAAATTAATAGCCCTTTCACTTCCGTTTCATTCTAAAAATTATAGCAATAAATTTTACTCCCTGCAGCTCTGATTCGCACTTGTCGATGAAATCTGAACCCAAAATCCTGTACCTTAAATTGTCACATGATCTGAAATGGAATTCGGTTTAAAAAGGATTATTACGTCACAACTCCCTCTTCTTCTGTTCGCTCGTCTCTTCTGCTCTTTTCCGCTGTGTCGCAAGCTACGTAAAGTTTACTTTCCTAAATTTGTCCATTGTTCAAGATGTAAGCTGAACGAAATAAAGAGGTGCATAGTCACGGCCAAGTGGAAGGACCTTACTTAAATTACTTAACTCAAATTTAGTAATAAAAAATACATGAATAATGAAAAAATACACAAACTAACGCTTACAGTGCCCACAGTAAAGCGCGAAGGATGAAAGTTCAGACGCCTTTCGTGACGTCAAATCACGTGACTTCAAATCACATGAAGCTGACCAGGTTATCTACACTGCTAGCCACCGCAAATGCAATACCCTGAAGGAAGCATGCAAATAGCATGAAATTTACAACATGCATTAGCGGAGGTGAGATATGCAAATGATTAGAATTTCAGAGCAGGCGCCACTTCAAAGCGCTATTTAAGGCTTGGAGTTTTTGACGATTTCAAGTTCGGCAATTGTGTTTTTCTTGTGGTTTAAAAAAAAAAAAAAAAAAAAAAAAAAAAAAAAAAAAAACAATCAATTATGCCTCGTAGTAAACAGCAATCATCGTTTGATCAAGTGTCCGAGTTCGACAGAGGAAGGATAGCGGCCTACTGGGAGTGTGGATTATCTTTCAGGGAAATCGGTGGAAATTGGACGAAACCAAACAACTGTAATGCGGATATCTGACCGTTGGATGCAGGAGGGCACGACAGACCGACGTGTTCGATGGCAACCACCTCAGTGCACCACTTCACGTGATGACAGCAATATTATGCGCTTGGCAGCGACGGATCGCTCAGTCACATCACGAACCATAGCACAGCACATTCAGTCTGTAACGCATTATCCAGTGTCTGCGCGTACCATTCGACGCCGTTTACAACAGAGTGGTCTGTCTACAAGACGTCCATTGCTTCGTCTGCCCTTGACGCAGAACCAAAGACGTCTTTGCCGCCAATAGTGCGATGAAAGAAGGATGTGAATGGCAAAATGGAATGAAATTGTCTTTACTGACGAGTCACGCTTCTGTCTACAACACCACGATGGTCGGATTCGAGTCTGGAGACACCGTGGAGAGAGGATGCTGAACAGCTGCGTTATGCACAGCCACACTGGTCTTGCACCGGGTATTATGGTATGGAGCGGTATTGGATATCACTCTCGCATTCCTCTAATGCGCATTGCCGGTACTTTAAGCAACCAGCGCTACATCCTCCGAGGTGTTGGAGCCAGTTGTCTTTCCTTACCTCCAGAAGTTGTCCACAGCCATATTTCAACAGGATAATGCGCGACCACACGGGGCACGCATTGTCCAAGGGTTCTTCGTCAATCGCCAGATTTAATTGCTTCCGTGGCCAGCCCGCTCTCCAGATCTTTCGCCAATAGAAAACATGTGGTCCATGGTTGCTGAACGATTGACCCAGATTATATCCCAAGCTGCCACACCAGTTCAACTTTGGCAACGTGTGGAAGCTGCTTGGTCTGCTGTACCCCAAGAACACATTCAAAGTCTCTTTGAATCAATGCCGAGGCGTTTGGCAGAGGTGATGTCCAACAATGGAGGCTAGTCTGGCTACTGATTCTAGAAGGAACCACATTTCACAGAAGTCTATAAATTTAATCATTTGATACTTGGTCAACATGTTATCTACTAAATAAATTTTGTTGTGATATCTCTTGTCTTTCTTGGTGTTGCAATTTGGGTGGCCAGCAGTGTAAATTCACGAAGGTCACGGCATAATGCACCCACAGTGATAATATGAATTATCATCCGGGAATAAAATTATTTGTGGAATTTACCGTTAGGTGTTTTCGTCGAGTGTCATCTTGCTAACTACGTAGCAAAATCTTCAAGTTATGATGCAATCCTCTCCAACCCAATCCATTGCAACTTTACTTTCACCAAGTCATTTTATTTTATCTAATAATGCAGTCTTATTTTAATAATAACGCAGTTATCAAATGGATAATAACCTATTTATCATATAATGGAGCAGTTTTAACACGTATTAGTTAGCCATATAGTTTCAGTTACAGAAATGTTTTAAGTGGCGAAAATATTCATGCTTTGATAATATAAAAATTTAAAAAAAAAATAATTTTGAACAAATAATGAAATCTAACATTCAAAGCGGTCTCTCGTCTCCTACACTCACATTTCTGAAACTTTTCTACTCGTAATGAAAAAATAAAAATACAAGATGTTTGAATCCCTGTGCGATAAAAATTGCCGGGAACATTAATTTCAAAATATGTAATTTTTATGTCATTTTCCCCTTGTCTTATTAAGTTGGTTACAATTTCAGAAAATAAGCTTAAATGAAGTGCGGGAGAAATTGCGTATGATTTAACAGGCATGCAAGAAAGTCATGTGGTGCTCCCATCTGATTTTTTAACATTTCTTTTTAATGCTTATGATCTACCTTTTAATATTTGCACTGTGGATGTAAGTAAAATAGTCAATGGGCTTTTGTCACGTAACGCTGTCTCCTTCATCAAATAACTCTCTTAATAACAGATTTTTAAAAGGGAATGCAATGGGAAAGTTTCAGCTTTCCGTCAGTTGGTGTTTTCTATCAAGGGTTGGGGGTAGCATCGGAAAAATAGGGAAATATTGGGTCAGTTAAAGGAGTGTGGGACAACAGCAGATGAATCAACCCGATTTTAATCACAGGCTGAAACGGGAAAGAACGTAACGGTAAATACCGTTTGGCCCAGACCAAGACGCAAAGGGCCGGGCCCTTTGTCATAATCTAAATGATACAATCTAAGCCAAGACCCATGTAAAAATTAAATTTTTTATTTACGCAAACTATTCCTCCATAAGACTGAAATTCTTTATCTTATTTTGAAAAACTTTGCATGCGAATGCTCATGAATAATCCAATATTTGTTTATAATTATTATTTAGTTTATTTATTTAAGCTCGTAGTTATAATTTATTAACACTGTCAATAAAGTAATAAGGCTCTTCGGTTTCTTAGCATTTATACATTTTATGAAGGAGCACTTTCAATTTCCTCGAAACATTTTGTCTTTGCAGCTAGTTATTTGACACTAAAAGCTTATCTTATCTCGGCCTTTAACATGTATTTCCTTTTAAGATTAAATATTTCCATTGAATCGGAACTGGGATAAAATCTTCGAGGGATGCGCAGTAACTCTCGTGGTCTTAATTAAATAATTCAATCCATATCTAGGTTTTTGATTCAAAATGTAAAAGTAGCCCTTTTTTTTATTTGAGATACTTATTCTAATATAGCTAGTTTTAATTTCAGTATAATAATAGTAACAAGTGAGTGAAACATTACAAAAACTTTATCTCTTCAACCTCATTATTAAAATAAGTGAAATTTATCAAAATGTTATAGAATTCTGACAAAAGAGAAAATATCCAATTTAACAGTAACCAAAATTTAATTATAATTTCTTGAAGACTTAAAAAATAAATACATTTGTGTCATAATATTTAGAACCAATTTTATTATTATTAATTAGCCTCTTTTTATATTGCAATAGTGAAAACATTTGAAGTAATGCAATAGCAAGAATTACAAGAGGAGGACACAAAAACAGAAAACGCGAGAAGGCGGTTGATACTAAACAGAAGCGCAAATCCTTGCATTAATAATTTAGCTAGTAACTTCGACAATCACTTTAAATAATATACGTTGTAAAGTATTCATTTACTTAAATTAAGTAGTCATTTTATGTTCAGAAACTTTACTGTCACCTCTCTTTTTCCATTTTCCTATCAGAAGGCAAATTTTAGCTCGCGAGTATTTAAGTGGAGGTTTGAGATTGCTTTAAGTCAAAGCGCGTTTCACCTGCTGAAGGTCACGTTACTAACTGAATTTCCACGATAGCATTCTAACTACTGCGTTGCTTAATTCTTGCAAATAATGCTGACACGCCGGTGTAGGTTTGAGCCAATTCTCGCGTAAAGTAAATATTTCTGCGTAGTCTTCGCCTAACTTAAGACTTAGATATAATTTAAATTTGAATTCTTTTTTTTTTTTTTTTTTTTTTCATTTGACGCCATAAATGCTGGCTAGTTTCGTAAGCACCGGGTGTGTCTTCTGTTCAACTATTTTAGTTTTTAATAAAAATTTCTATTACACTATTATCACGGTTTCTGTTTGCTTAACTGGACATAGAGGTAATTCGCTTAGTTCTATTTAGAGTCTTGACTTAGTGTATGCTACGAAAATAAGTGAGACTCTACTACGTACTTAATATGGGCAGAAAGGAGATTATACGGTATTTGATTTGCCGCATATATTAGAAGATGAACCCAAAGTAGGATAATTTAACCTCATTTATATTTACATTCTGTTCCATCGCTTTTAATTATTATGCGTAAGTTAAACTTATTTTTGTTTGCAGTACTTCGACATCTTGCCTAAGTCAAGTCAAGGTTGATATTTATCTCGTTTCTGATGAATATATGCATCTTAATTTCATTTAATATCTGAGTTTTGAGATGAAACGTGCTGAATACCAACCTTAAGTAACGTTAACTGTTGTAGTGTATTTCTCAACATAGTGGAAGGTGAATTGAGATGACGGAGGTTGTTTTTTCCCAAAATCTGTGATTTGAATCTTAATTCTTACATAAAGAAATATTCTTTGTTTCCTGAATGAGATTTATCGCCTACGTAGTTTGTCATTAGTGTTATCAGACTTGATAAGCATAACAGAAAATACTTCTGGCTAAATTCCAATCCATGATGGAACCATAGCTAACAGAATACGTATAATTTCCATCCATAGCTAACAGAATACGTATAATTTCCATCCATAGCTAACAGAATAGGTTTAATTTACGTAAAACAGTTGTAAAAATTATCCGCTATTCGAATCCTAGGAAATGATAAAATTGCTTTCTCACTTTTCTAATTCTAATTCCAAATATTATATATTTAGAATATTTAGAATATTTAGAATTTTTCCAAAATTCTAAATATTCTCTACACTGAGACCTAAGCTAAAACAGGATGGACGATAATTTATTACCATGTGAGTTTGGGCGGACTGGATCTCATCCGTCACCCCTCAAGCCTTAGGTGGATGAGAATGTAAGGCATTAAATCATTACCTCGTGAGTACTCTCGTGTTTGAAGAAGTTATTGTGCCCAGGCAACCGGAAGATCCGTTGTTGGAATCCGGGCAAAGATAAGTTTTTCGCTCCCATTTCTCCCTACAAAAATTCTAAATGCCTTCATAGTGGGGTATTACTCGGTAATACACCACTGTACCCCTATTATTCAAGTATTGTTTGCACTAATAGGAAACTCTTCCATCCAAAATGATGAAATAAGAATTTTTTCATAATATTCTTTGTTTCATTTTGGAAAACTTTGTATTTGGAAATACACGTCTGAGTTCAATATTCAATAAAATAAAGTTTGAAAGAACGCTTTTTGAACTCCTTCGGTATTGCAGTCAATGAATTAAAAAGGCTTTTCTCTATTTTACAATTTACGTATTTGCTGAAGAAGCACTTTTAATTTCTTCGAAGCGTTTTATTTTTACATTCCCAGTTTGACTAACAGTTTTGACATGCTGACTAATCTTTGGTATGTCTCAGTCTTCGACATGTCTTTCCTAAAGTGATTAAATATTATGCTTGGGGTCATTGTCGATCAAAATTGAAGTGAATCTACGGTATGTAGCCCTCATTCTGTTGTTATGACTAATCTCACCTGTCTGACCTCAGCAGAACGCGCCCACGGAATTTATAGTGGCAAGGAGTGCGAGATTACATCTTTCGCTGGAAAGAGCTTCGGGCATCCTATATGTGACAATATGGTTTTGCATAATTCCACATAATTTTGAGAGACAGCACCTTGGGAGATGAGTCCGAGGGTCAGCAACTCCTCTTTCTCTGCGACCAAACCACACGACAGGACTTTCGGCTCGTCATGTATTTAGTGTCCTCTTGCCAAGATACTATGCATTTATAAACATCCATGTCTTTTCCGAAATTCGAACCCGGGCCTAGTCAAATTCACTAACCACTATCCCGTTTGGGCGGCTTTCATTCTGTAATACGTGTTAGGTTCGAAAATTGCAGTTTTGTTCTATATTATTTATTATGATTTCCTATGACGTTCATTTTATATGCTGTATGCATTTGCGCATTCATTTGTCCTCTTATTTGCATCACGTCATTCACTGCACAGTACCCATGAGATTTTTCTGCAATTTTGTATTATCATTTTCGATTACCTTTCCCACTATGCAATTGAATTACGTTGCATATGCAGATTTCTTCTCCATTTATTATACTGCAGTAAGGTCTGTATTTAATTCATCTATGTCTTTAGGCAATTAAAACAGTAAGCTTTTAGTCTAACGCTCTAACAGTTTAACCGGCATAGTGTAGGCAGAAAGAAAATGAAAGTATCTAGCACTCGTAGATTAATTTAAATAAAGCAACCCAAATTTAGGTTTTGATTCAAAGTTAAAATAAATATCGACTTTTCCTTTCATTAAAACACTTTTTCAAGTATTAATACTCGTCATTTCATTATAACAACTGTTGGAAATGTTTAAAATATTACGAAAATTACTTAGGATTACTTAAGTACCTCTTCAGTCTACACATTGAAATGCATGTAAATTTTATAAATACTATCTATAATATTCAAGAAAAAACCAAATTCACGAGGTATTGAATTTAAACTATGGTTAAAACTGAATACCTCATGAATTTTTGTCAAAACTGATGTACGATTAACTATTTGACGTGATTTTAATATAATATTAATGAAAACGTTCCAAGTATTTCAGGAAATGCAAGACGACCCGCAAAGTAAACAATAATATCAGTTAACAAAATGGTATTTTCCAGTAAGTCAGAGTTTTTAGCAAGTTGTACAGACATTAGGTATTTTTTGGAAGCAGGCAAGATGAAAAATTAGGAAATCGCCTGGAATCGAACCACGGACCTCTCAATTACGCGCTGAGCGTACAGACCACTACACCACAAAGGCTTGCCAAGAAGGTGGGGGAAATACCTTGTATACCCCCTTTTAAAGGGCGACTGGGGATTTTAGGGGACCCAATCGCCAAATCCTGGATAAGGAGAATCATCATCCAACACCCTTTTAGTTCGGGAGCCACTGTAGAGACATTAGGAATTTTTGGAAGCAGGAAAGATAAAAAAGTATGTAACGCCTTCGCGGACTTCTCAATTACGCGCTGGGCGTGCAGATCACTACACCACGAAGGCTTGCCAAAAAGGCGGGAAGAAATACCTTATAAAGTATTTTATCTTTCAAATGAATAATTGAAGTTTTTTATCGAGTTCAAAATAATCTGTATTATATTCTGATTAACGTACATTCAAAAATGAACTATAATTAATAAAACTAAGCATGCGTATATGTTTGATTTTTAAATATAAAATTATTACTTGTATTTATGTCATATATATTGTTATTGCATATTCTTATCCGACTTTTTCAATATGTTTGTGAGTAATTTGCCCCAGTCGTCTATTAATTGTAAGGTATCTATCTAGTAATTAAAATGCACTACTTATGAGAATGAGTCTTCAAAAAACGCTAATGTTTTTCGTATTTGCAAAACTATTCAAGGAATCCACGAATTCTTAAACAAAATGAAGAAATAAAATAAGAAATAAAAAATAAATAAAATAAAAATAAATTTTTCTCGCTGTTTTATTGTAAACACTGTATTAAAAGTTTTCAAGAAAATAACTAAAAAGGAATTAAAATTAGAAGTCTTCACACGCTTGATACAGTTGAAAACTCTCTTATCGCACGTGGGGAAAGGAAAGAATGTTACGACAGGCAAGCGCGCAGTGAATTAATTTGATTGCGGCATACAAACCAAGCCAAGGCTTTTTCAGTTTCATTGGTAGTTTTGTGACCTAGCTCTCTCAAAGTGACCTATGAAATTCTATCAAGTGCTAATTTATTGGTGGAAAGCCATATTTTTCAAAGATACATTTAGCGAATTAAATCGCAACTTAACAACAGATATGTTGGCTGTTCTATTCAGATAAGCATCGTGTGATATTTAGAAAATAGGAAAAAATGCTACGAAAATAAACTGCTTCATTAAAAATGAAATGATATAGTTATTGATTTCACAGAAATGTTTCTGCGGAAAAAATCATAAGTAACCAAGTGAAAAGCATATTTGAGAAGTAATAAAATTTCTTTATTGTTTTAGGCCGCATGTAATCTATTTATAATTTTCATCAAAATTGCATAATGTGAATTCTAATATAACCATTTCAAAATGCAATTCATTGATACATATAATAAATGGGGATAATATTATCACATAATAATGAATGATATTGTTATTATTTAGTTATAATTTTATGGTTAAAGAGAATGCTGAATTTTTTAATCATGGATTTAACAACTTAAGGAAATTACAGGAAAAAAATTGAAATAAATTTACTCCAAAATCTCTTTATAAAGGCATCTCTTTACTTTTATCTTTTACTTTACAGTAATTTATCACACATACATACCTCTCCGAAAATTATGGCACTACACGCATGCCTCACATTGTGAACATATTTCGTGCTATGTGATTAGCTCTGTTTGGATATTTGGACATGCAGTGTATTTTGGGGATGATAGCGCTTATCTGTAAGGTAATATCGTAATTTGCAATTAACAGATTAGGGTGTGTCTTGAATTTGTCTCAAAGATGGTATAAAATGTTCTGGGTGAATAAAGGCATTGATTTTAAAATGAATGAATCGACATTGATTTTAAAATGAATGAAGCAGAATTACTAATCTAATATACAAAAGTGCGTTAGAAAACTGCGGCCCACGTTCGCTGTGAAGACTATTCGTTAAAATAACCATTCAGTTTCGACCACCATAACAAACTGTCTTTAGCTGGTAACATTATATGAAAACCATTTTTATCATAACCACTACCTTGGTGCATTATTTTTCCGTTAAGATGGGTATTGGCGTGTAGTATAAGTATGATAACGGATGTATATTTAGAATGAACAATTTAAATTATTTGCTGATTTAAATAATCACGCAGAAAAGTCCTCTTACAAAGAAAAGAGAAAGATTGTCATTAATGATGACTTTTTCCTGTACGACGTGAAAGATCGTTATAATAGGCATCAACAAAATAAAATAGAGTACAAATTAGTTGTTCTTTTACATAAACTGTTGTTCATTTTTTTAATGTTTATTTTACTATTTCTTCGTAGAATTACTTTCCACGATAATAAAGTTTTAACAATTTATAGACAGCAAATTTTCAGTGCATAGCAATTCTACTTGCGCAAAACATTTTAAAGGTATGGTATTTTTTATAGAATAATTTCACTGCAAAATCTTTTTAATCACAGCTACACTTATCAGACATCGATCACCCGCTCTGTTTCACCCTGGGCAATATTCTCGGCTAAATGGCTGATGGGTTCAAACATTCACGATGAATACTTAAGGAGAAAGTCTAGGCCATAAAAAACGGTTTCTCAGATAGCATCTTGTACGCAAATGAACGCGAAATATCTTATAAATAATGAATTATTGAGAACTGGCTAAAGTATTGTAAGTATTGTAAGGCATTTTTAAAATTTCCTAAAAATTATTCTTCTGACAACACAGCATTATTCATATAATAACTCAAAATGCACAAAATTTATATCATTTGAAGAATTATCTAATCGTTGCCACATGTTCTATTCAAATACTATAATAAATTTAGAACGATATATAAAAGAAATTAAGCAAAAACACAAAAAATGAAACAGTTTTCACAGACAATTCAGTATTTCTCAATCAATTAATTCAGTTCTCACTTCGCGACAAGGCAAAAATACATAAAAACTCATAATATTTATATTAAAAATTTTGAAGTAAATCTTAAACACTTATTTTCTTCAAAAATTCCAGAAAGGATTAATCATGATTTAATTCGCAATAATAAATGAAGGCGTTATCTTTGTTGTTGCGAAGCTTAGTCTATCTAGATTGGCAACAAATCTACTAGTCTGCTATTTCAAATGTAAACACATATGTCCGCCATGTTATTTAAAAATTAGGCTTAACCGAACTTAAACCGCTTTTAAATTATTGCTAATTCTACAATTAATAATTCTAAATATTGCTACAGATTTCCTAAGGGCATAAAAACCTTAACCGGAGAATAAGAACAACATAATTTAATCATTTTTAAAGCAAAAAATGCACAATTAACAAAGATACAAGAGTAAAGAAACTGAGATCACCGAGCCGGATAACAGAGTGGATATATATATAATATATATTTCATCAATATTGTTTAGGAAATAAATTATATATATATATATATATATATATATAACAGAGTGGATATATATATAAATATATTTATATACGTTTGGTGCGGCCGATTGCAACCAAATAACGAGGTACACATCTACATGTTATATCAGTCCTATATGAAAAATTTCAGCGTTCTGAGGCTACTCGTTTTTGAGTTATGCGAGATACATACGTTCGTACAGACACCATGAAAAATTCTCTTCAGAATTCATTTTAAAGTAGTTTTATAATTTTTTTGAACCAAAAGAGTCTTTTATTCTGTCCTTACGTACAAATGTCACTCAAAAACATCGTTAAATTGCATTTAATAGCGGTCAAAATGGATATTTTCGTTGAAATATGCTGCCTGAAACTTTTCGCAATTACAATACTACCCTTTTACTTCGTACGAGGAAGTAAAAAGGGGAAAAAAGAGAGACAGAGAGAAAATCTCTGAATATATTTATTGAACTTGAACGATGTCATCAACAAAAATTGAAAGTGAGATAAAATGCCAAAAAATATTATCCTATCCGCCTATCCCAGTCAATGGCAAGAATATTAAAAATTGTTTCAGGATGAAATTTTCACCGTTTACTAAATGTGAACCTCAACTGGACTCAATTTACGCACATTGAAGAGTGAATGTATTGAATTACGCACATTGAAGAGTGAATGTAGAAAATAGCTAAAGCTTTAAGCAAAATGCAATATCTGAACAGGGGTCTACAATCAAGAATGCAAAAGAATATGGTGTAACATAATCATAGAAAACTTTGCAACATACCACGCTGTACTATGGGCTTTTCCTTGACAGAAAAAGGAAATTTCTTTTAACAATACAGCTCCTATATTACTACATATAGTCAATGTATAAGGAGGGCAAATGCGGCAACAATCACAATCAATGGGACCGCTTTTATGTCCCAAAAGTTTCGTATCTGCGTAGTAAGTATATGAAACACCCAGCTTGGAAAGTAAATTAATTCACACGAATTAAAAAGGCGCTGGAAACACATCTTCCTATTCCAGGCCTTTTACAGATGCTGTAAATTAAATGATAAAGTAGGCCGCTCAGTTATTTTGTGCACATTAGTAATAAATAAATACGTTTGAATGGAGTATTAGGATCCTAACATTAGGTTTTCCAAGCGAAAATAATTTCGATACTTAAAGCCTGAAATCGTTCAAAGAATATATGTGAATATTAGCAGGCTATTTGTTCATTTAAATATTCAAGCGCTAATTAATGCAGTTCCTGAAACACAGCATCCTTCTTCAATAACTTAGGAATATACATGATCAAGTTTTATCTTGAAGATCCTTGTAAATGAGAATAATCACTATTCCTTCTTTGGTCAATAGCAAAATAAATGCGCAGTCCTTGCTTGCAAAGAAGACAGCGTAAGATATATCGTGTTCTAGAGTTGTGACCAGACTTCCCAATTCCTGCTTCAAATTCTACTTACAACGCATAAATAAGCATAAATATATGACAGAAAAAATGGAACAAGCAAGCCAAGGACGTAGGTTTGAGGTTTTTTCCCTAAAATCGACAAATGGAGCTTATCCAACCCTTTTTCCTTAAGCCTTTCGTTGCAGGGTATGGTCACATTTTAACCTACTTCTGCTAAAGAAATCTGTGTACATTGCGAAATGGGTGATCTTGAGCCCTATGTCTTTCTTTGAATGTACGTTAGCCGCAGTTAACTCATTGCAAAACTCATAATCCTATGTTAATCGTTACTATTCGTCTCATGATTAGCAGAAGGCAAATTCGAGACAAAATTTTTGAAGTCGTGTAGAAGTTTTCGGGAATGAATAAATTGCCATTATCTTTTTCATAAAATCTAAATATGTTAATACAATTATTTCTTAAATTATTTCTAAATTCCTATAAAAAGAATAATTAAAGTCCATTGTTGATGATACCGTTTAAATAAACCTCTGTTGTTGCTCTGTTATAAAAAATGCAAACTCAGTCAGCAGTTCTAAGTGAAATCTATAATCCCCATTTCCTGTTTAAAAATGGTTTACTCCATACAGCAGTCAGACAGGATTATACTTGTATACCTAATCATGAACTCCTGGTGTTCTGTCCAGTTATTCCCGTCTTGATGAAAATGAAAAATTTGAAATGTAAGAAAAGGGTAACTGCCCGTCCTGCCTGAGGCTCACCAGTGATCAGATGGAAGATCAGTAAACATCAATCTGAAATTCCGGGAAACGGGTTGGCTGCATAGCAGTTTTCAGGGTTTTTCCTATGGGTAATGTGAATATGAGCCAATTTCCATTGAAAAAGCTCACGTAAAGATACAGTTCCCTTAATATAAATAGTCCTAGTATGCTTTGTAATAGTCCAATAATTATTTTTGCATGGATGTCCCCAAATCTAATGTTTGTCTTCTTTCCTACAAAGAAATAATTTTCCTTTGCGTTATCGCACATTGTAAATTCAGTAAGGTACAACTTTATTAAAAATTTTGTTGACTTTTATATCACCATCACCATGTATATATTGTTGCATTCGCAATAGACTAAATGCAAAAAGGTTCATGATAGGTTGATAAAATTTATTTTATCAAAAGAAACACTTCAGAATTTTGGAACTTTCCACAGAAATAATCGTACAAGGGTTCAGAGTACCACAGAGTACAATCAGTAGTTACACTTCAAACTACTAAGAACGTTAAACGCACGGCAAGTAAAGCGCATCAAAAAGCGAAGCTTTCAATATTTCGAAGTCGCTTTGAACTAATAGCTCACAACAACTTAGAGCAGACTCCGGTCTTATGTAGTTTTCACCCGGCCACCGAAAGATTTCTAGTACTTTCTGCTTCTCGAAATTACTGGAAGGTAGGCCGAGTACGGTTATGGAGCATCTAAAATCACTTACAGTTATTCAAATGCAATACGTTTTACGATGTTACAGAGACAGAACCAAAATGTCTTCAAATGGCCAAGTTTGGCATCTTCTGGCCATTTCTAGCCAAATTTGCCCACAAAAAGTAGTCGCTGAAACCGTACCCAGCTTTGCGGTATCTCATTGGCGAGATAGCCATTTACTCAGTGTTAAATAGGCTTGGCCCTATGTTCTTATTTTCCCGGGAGAGTCTTAGTCCTCTCAGGTTTTCACGTTATATTATGCAAATAAATTCAACAATTTCACATATAATTTCAATAAATTATCCATATAGTATGTACAAAATTCTTAACATAATATATATATATATGTGTGTGTGTTTCTATTTTTATATCAACATTTCATCAACCTTTCAATATGTTAATGCCCCCGTTATCATTATACAAATCGTGTAAGAATGTTTCGATGGCATTGGTATTTAAAACTTTGACTGGGCGTCTCAGAATCCAGATCTAAGCGGCATCGAACATGTTCGGAGCAAAGTGGAATACTGATTGCAAGCAAGGCCAAATCGCTGATCATCAGTGACACATCTCACTTGTGTTTTTGTGAAAGAAAGGATGTCAGTTAGTTCCGGCAGCAGCATTTTAGAAAAGAGTGGAATACATTCCCAACAAGACAGCAAGTTGTTGCAATTGCTAAGAGTGTATTTCTTTTGTGTATTAGCTGTATCTCGTACTGAAATCTGTCTATGGAAGAGTACTAGTCTAACTACGTTTTGCCAAATATGCATGTCATAAAAGATTTATAACGCTGTTTTTAATTGCAAGGCACTTGGTATACGCAATTAGCTCTTCATAAACTAATAAAATATAACCTAATGTAACAACAAGATTTAAAATCTGTAACTTTAAATTTATTCAAATCACATTAATTATTCTTTAAACCGTCCCTAGAAAAGCAAGCAAACGCAAGTGGCAAAAAAACCTCAGATGCATAAACAATAAAAAATTCCAAATTAAAAATACCTATGAAAGTAATTATGAAAAATGCAACTGCTGCATTAAAAGTAATACGTATGTAAAGGCAATTTCAGGAAAAATCGCTGTAACAAAAGCAAATAAAAACATCGAAAGTAACAAATTTGTGAACGAAAGCTGATTGGCCTTTCCGTTTTCTTCAGCAGATCAAAAAGAAATCCTAGTATTCCATGAATTAGAAAAAAAAAAAAGAAAAAAAAAAAAGAAAAGAAAAAAAAGAATAATGGGGTAAAATTAAAAAAAAAAAAATTTTATTACACTATGAAAGTAGAGTAATTAAAACAAGAATAACAAAATTTAGAACTGCTTTATTTAACATTTATTCCGATATGCTAAAAAATTCGAAACACGGTATGCTGGAGTTCGACAGTTCTGTGAGGAATTATCGCAGTCGAACGTTCGCGTTCTGGCATATCCAGCTGGCAATTCTTTTCGATTCTCAGCGAAGGCACACTTGATATTTCTTACTTTCCTATACCGAAAAGTTACTAGTTTTAGTACAATGGCGCCCGAAATAAAAGGGGACGGAGAATAACTTTTCGTCACCAGAATTTGGTCGACTGGGTCTCGTGTCTCTTTCCAAGATTTCTACAAGTAAAAGAAAATTTATGAAATTATCTGATTCCTCAGTATATGCTCTCGTGACGTAAGCGATTACCACGTCCATCTACCAAGTGGAAGATCCGTAATTCGAATCCCAGTCAGAACGCTGTTGCTAAAGGGGAAAAAAAAAAAAAAAAACTAATAATCTAAATAAATGACCTAATACACATTGTTCGTCTAATCTACTTTAAATTCAGATAATGAAATAAATAACTAATGGCAATAAAAGGCGAAGGACTGTAAAAGAAGTTACAAAGAATAAAATTTCATGTCTTGGAACTTTTGCTGCAAATGTTATAGGTCTTCATGATGAAAACTAAAATGCGTTATGTTAGAGGCCGTTACTTAATTTTTGAGAAATTCTGAGTTTAACGAACGTCAGTTTCCAGGTACTCCTTTTTCGGTATTTTGTATAAAAGTTTAGATTATACTCATAAAGGTTTCTATGCAGCTGTATGGTAAATAAAGTTTTGCCAGTTTTTGCTTCTTCTATTTTGCAGTTAACTTAATTATTCATGTTTTTTCTTACGTATGAAAAATGTGTAGTACATATGAAAACCGAAGCTGACTGAAAACGGAACATGTTATGACTATACCGCTTAAAACGCTTATTTGTTGCGTGTAGTCTGTTAAAAATAATGTACGCGCTCAAAGACCAAATCACGCATCTTATTTGAAATGCGTGATGCATATGTTATACTAGCAAAGTGCCTTCAAATATGAGGACATGAATTTGCGATATTAATCAGCAGTAGCAGATTTAGTAAGGTGAGAATTAAATAGTTTTCCTATTAGAAATCGTGAAAGGAACTAAAGATAAAATCTGATTCACGATATATTTTCTGCACCTTTTAACACTATATCTGTAATAGCGGCAGATGTAAAAAGACTTTTTTTTTTCCAGACCGTTCGCTTTGCTATAAGTTGCCACTGGTTTTAAGATCAGATTGTTTCTTTTCCATATGTTAACGAATGATGCTGACTGATCTGTCTCAGTTTATTTCATATATAATGCGTGACTTTCACTGAACAATAAATTTTAAATTATTTCCTTTATTTTTAATGCTAAAATCACTTTCATTTATGGATTTCGCGACGCTTAAAACAAAAATGGCATTAAAACTGAAAATTTAATTTCAGTTCTCAAGTTAATTAAGTTTCGAAGAGCAGTTCAGTTTAAGTAATTAATTAAATAGTTTAAAAAATTATTTATTGCTGTGGCATTTGGTTACTAAATATCATAAAATTTTCTTCTAACTAGTTCAGTAAGTGCTTCCTAATTAATTAGTACGGTGGGTGTTTACTCATTTTTAGAACGATTTCGATAAAGAATTGAAAAAAGCAAATGTTTTAGAATAAAAATTTCTGACAACAGCTTATTGTTTGAAGTAAAATATAATCCATCTGCTACTTTATTCTTCTTTTATCTTAATCGTTTCTTCTAAATTTATTCTTCTTTTATCAGAATGTCGAATGTAAACAAGATGTTAATTGAAGACTATGTTTTTGCGCTTTTCGAAGAGAAATAGCCTATTCCATAATTCAAAAACTTCGGGAAATGCATGGTATTAAAATTTCTTATCTGAAAAGGGGAAAACCATCAATCATTACTGCTACATGGAAAAATTAATCCAAAAGTATACCCGAAAATGGTGTGTACTGTAGCTATGTTTCTAAAGTTAAATCGTTGGTAACAATACAAAATGTGACGAAGCTCAAATCATTTCCAGATTTTTAAATACATTTGTAGAAAAGATTAACCAAGATTTAAAAGTTAATAAAACTAGATTAAAACTAACTAACCAAGATTAAAAGTTAACCAAGATTTAAAAGTTAATAAAAAAACATAATTTTCACCAGCTTTTGCCCAAGCGTGTGGCTCAACGTACAGCGATTTTTAGAACCCTGTAACGGGAACTATTTAATACAGAAAGGATTATTAGGAGACAGGTAGAAATACATTTTGCCCCTTGAAAAAGCATGAATTTACCTAAATGACTGCAATAGAAATAATTTAGCTAAATGACTGCAATAGAAAAACATCTCTTTATTATAGAAAACGAAAGGAAAAAAATTACAAACCTATTTCCATGAATGCAAAGAAGAGTTTAGTAAGGTATTTATGATTGTCGTGGGATTCTCTTATCCATTTCTTTATCCCAGTGATTTTTAAAGGGTGAAACTTCATCAAGACTAAGCAACAAGTCATATTAAAAGTTCGAAAAGTACCACAATTCCTTGAGAAAATGAAAACTAATGCAGGTATTGCATATGTATCTTTTCAACGTATCCCTGCGAAGTACCCTGATGTACCTGAAGTACCTGAGCTCTTTATAAACGCAAACCCACCAGAATGGATAAACTATGGAAAGTAGTGGAAAAGGAATGAAAATAAATACCTCTGAAAATTTTATGAAAATCCTTTCTATTATGGAAATCACAATGAAGACTAATAATCAAGAAAAAAGACTATCAGATCGAACATTTAGAAAAATACTCTTTATATTTTAAACAATAATTAAAAGTTCCCTGAATCGTATTAAAAGTGTGTAAACACCCTCTGTATTTTAAAAAGCTGCAAAATCCAAAGTCTCATTAAGTCAGATTATACAAAGAAAGAATTATATGCTGCATATTTTTACATTATATAAAAAATATGAAAGTATTAGTAATTGTAATATGGATATTTTATTTTCGCGGCCGTAGCACAAACATGTGATTAAGTACAATTCCATAAAATGTTAAGATAAAAAGTGAACCTTATTGTCATTTACATTTTTAAGTTTTCCGAGGTCAGAAACGGAAAAAAACCGCAGTACTCTTGCTGGGATTCGAACTCTTGACCTCCCAAACACACGTCGAGCGTGCTTCCAGTAACACTACAGAAGCATGTGAAAAGAAGAAGGGAAATACCTTATGAATAATAAACAGTTTTAATTGTCATATTAAGATTCAACGTTTTTTCAATGATACAGATGCATTATGAAGACTTGATTACAACTGTAATCTTATTTCTATCCTATAATTATTAGTCTGATGTGGGTTCTAGGAACAAAAGCATCAAGTTTTACTAAAGCCTTTTACACTTAAAGAGACTATCTCATGAAATGGCAGAGTCTTACAGTCAGAGATGCTACGTAGCATCGACATTTCATAGGATTAGCAAGCATAGAATCGAGAAGGTCAACAGTACTTGGTGTGCACAATATCGACATTACTAGCATCGGAATCGTAGAATGGCACACATTATCCTAAAGAGTATCTGCACACCATCAGTGCTGCATAGGATTGATATTAAGTAGCTCGACACTGCTTAGTATGAACAGCATCGACATTGCATAATACTGACATCAAATAGCAGCGGCAGTGCATATGATCGACACCAAGTATCATCGAAGCGAAGTAAAATTATCATCAATACAGAAATTATCTTACGTAGTGTCTACATAGCATCGACACTGCATAGGATCGATTAATAGTATAGTAATCAGGATTGATGCATATTTGTCATCGTCACAAAGTCATCACGGGCACATGATGGACATAGATATAGCAGTGAGGCGACATATGATACACATCAATAAGATGTCATAGGTTCGACACTGCGCAGAATCGACACCCTCGTAGGATTAAAAAGCTATAGAATTGACACCATGTGAAATTAGTCTAACATACTATGAACATTGGCATAAGTAAACAAGACTTACTAACAACCTGCATACTCAAGAGGGACAGTCTTTGCTTATATTACTAATTCTAAAGTATCTGCAAAGGATCAACATCCACGTGGGACAAACATTGGCATGAAATCGATAAAGGTATAGAATCAAAAATGGTTTCTGTAATGTCAATCGGGTGCCCGCAGAAAGGTTGTCGATTTTGTGCCATTTTTCATTTCAAACTTTTTTTTAAAATCAGCAAAACTGTTAAATAGGTTTCATCCAAAAATTAGAAATCATTTCTATAAAATCATTTCTAAAAAGCATTCACAAAACATGTAATTTTGTTTATGGGTTAATATGATTTCACCATACCGATGACGTTCACACATTTTTGCCCCGCAGTCAAAGGTTAAATGCATTATATAATATAAACGTCAGTTCGTTTTTCCTTTCTATAGTAAAAAAATATTCACAATTCAAATTTTATTCAGAATAAATAGCATCGAAGCCTTAAATGTCTATCTAGCTGTTATGTCTCAACTAACGTTGCAATTCAGATAAACGAAGTATTCTTCTAAAGCTATTTAAAAAAAGTCTTTTGTAAATCGTAGTATTCATAAAGCAATCAATGTACTGATAGAAAACATAATAATAATATATAAAATGTAACAAGTTGAAAATATTAGTTTTTATGAATATTGATTGTTATATAAAGTAACAGATAAGGATGAAAAATTAGTACTTCTCTAACATTTTGGCATAGGCAAATTACACAGTATAATATTAAAAGGCATCCTAATGCAAACATGGAGATTATTTTGTCTTTTTTCTCCTCACGAACGAGCAATTTTTCTTCTTTTATTAATTTGGATTCAAAAGAAGTTTTTGAAGTGGAAAAATACCGGTTTCGCAACTCGCGACACCAGAAAAATCATTTATTAGATGAAATGATAACGGCGCAGAAAACTTCAGTGGTCGCGTGTTTTGTTTCCTTAATTTTATGGATTTTTCTCACTCCATTTGAATTCCAAAACGGATTGGAACATTTGTGACATTTTACAGTCTTTTTTTATAAGTTTTATTCCTTTTAAAGCGAGGCATATAGCAAAATCTCATGCAGCCTTGGAGTGCTAAACAGTTTTTGAAAAAAGTTATGTAATGCTTGGAATTCTTTTTATGTTAAATTTCTTTTTATGCTTTTATTAAATATAAAAAAATTATGTTTCATTTTAAATTGAGGTTGCTAGCTTATTACTAATTATCTTAGAAAGAAAAGAGATCAAATAACATTCCATTTCGCAGTTACAGAACTGAATATTAAATTTGAGACTGTCAGGGGCAATATTTTTTACAATATACTGAAAGTCTGAGGAAAACCAGCTATGTTGTAGAGACATTAGGTATCTTTGGAAGCAGGCAAGATGAAAAATAAACAAGCACCTTCGCCGGGAATCAAACCACAGACCTCTGGAATACCGGCCCAGCGTGCAGAACCACTACACCACGAAGGCACGCTAGGAAGGCGGGAGAAATGCCTTATAATGTAGACCTCAACTTCAAAAGTTTTTTTCCAATGAACAGTTGCCACTGATAGAAATTATGTGAAATATTTCATGAACATTTCATTTAACAGTGTAATATTTTTATTTAAAAACATTTAAATAATAAAATACAATTAAAAATATTTATATGCAACAAGTTTTTATATAAAATGGATATGATAATTAATGCATTAAAAAGAGAAAAATAATTTATCGTGAAGTTTAACGGGAATCATATAGTTATCCTATAGTTAAATGAGATTTAAAAAATTCTAATGAGATTAACATAAGTCTAATTACAAAATTTATCTACAATTTTTATAGCGCGCATTATAAAAGCGTGGGCGTCCATGATAAATTTAAACTAGTGACTTATTTGTTTGACAATAGAATTAATTTATAGCTTTCTTTACGTAAAAGCTATTATGGATAAGTCATAATTAAACTGTATACTGTTGTGGATTAAAATAACTTCTAAAGACTATTGACATTGTCTGCTATCTCTCTTGTTAAACCTCGCAGTTTTCTTCTAATTTCTGTCTGTCCTGCCTTGTGACAGTAAGTTTTTCTTACTTTATTTAAGAAAGGAGGGATTAAGATATTCTGATACGAGTTTACTTACCTTAGTTTTATCTGTTTACTTACCTTAGTTATATTTTGCTCATTTGGAATTAGCAAGAATTTATCTGTCTGTTATTATTACCTTTAGCATTTTAACTTGAAAGGTTTTAGTTGCTGGTTACTGCTTTACTTATAACTATATTATATATTTATTTAATTTCATACTTTTACTGATATAATATATAAATAATTTCATGCGTTAATTGATGTAAGGTTTACCGATTATATATTGATTGAATTTCATATGTAAATATTTCGTATAATGATTTCTTTAACAAAATAATCATCACTAGCTGCTACGTCTTTTCCAAAGACATGAAGCTATTTTTTAATTATCCATGCTTTCTGATAATCATTATGTAGATTCTCACTCTTTTTTTAACCGCGCGCAATACATAATAGTAAAAAGAAGCCATTTTTTGCTTAACAGGGTGGACACCCCATGCCAAGTCATGCCACCCTGTTAAGCAAAAAAATGGCTTCTTTTTACTATTATGTATTCCGCGCGCCTGTTCTTCTGAATCTTTACTTACCAATGAACTTAATTATTTGAGAGCAGTTGCGATTGACCGTGGATTTTTTCCCGTGATTATTGATAAAGCCATTAAAAAATTTTCAGATTCCCATCAAAGAAGACATTCCACTGTTAGAAATAATATTAATGACCTTGTCGTGCTTCCATTTTATCCTTCTGTTAGCTATAAAATTGCACGGATTCTCCAGAAATTCAATTTTCAAGTCGGTTTCTCCCCTATTAATAAAATTCACCCTTCGATTCTAAAAGATTGCGTTTCTGTCTTGAATTCTTGGGGAATTTATAGTATATCATGTCAGTGTGGTTTAAGATATATTGGCCAAACAAAAAGAGCGTTGAAGTTTCGTATCAAGGAACATGAATCTTATGTCAGAAAAGGCGAAATTAATAAGTCTTCAATAGCGTATCATAGTTGGACATTTAACCATAATTTTGACTTTGGGTCTGCAAAAATTATCCAAAAGGCTTCTTCCATAGGTGAATTGGATTTTCTTGAGGCTTTTCATATTCACAAAGATTTAGCATGTTTAGTTAATGATTTTAAGTCCAATCCTGTCCTTCCTAATGGCTTTAAAAATTCTACTATCTTAATTCAGTTACTATTTTTGCCGATAGATGGCATTACCTCCTCGCGTTTGGTACTACCAGAGGGTATAAAAATCCGTTCAGTGGTTGCTTTCCATTATTCGAAGTTCATATTTTGAGCGTGAAGGTGCAGTTGCCCCTCGCTCCCTATTTTTAACTTCGCTAATTTTCTTGTCCTTTGTGTTACATGTTTGATCAGATAGCCTGGTTCAGTAAAAGTAGGAGGCCAGTGTAACTCTGATTAAAAATCCGGGTATAACCACGTGCAGTGCTGATAAGGACCACGTGTTTCTTAGACTCCTTCCCCTTTATTTTCTTCTTTCTAGGTATTTCTTTCTCCTGATGAGGAGGGACCTTTAGCTGCCCTCGAAATCGATTGAGTGTTTCAATATACTTACGCTAAATACAAGGTTGTTTTTACGATTTTGATACAAGGCAAAATTCAATTGCTCTACGTCATAATGTACTATTTAGTGTGCTTCTCTGGTACAGGTTACCGATTCCAGTCTTATATAATCACTTTTATAATGACATGTATAGCATTATAGCAATACAAAAACAAACTCTTTTTAAAATTCTAATATGTCAGATGAAAGATTAGCAGCATTTATTAGCCATCATATTTTGTTTTAAAATTTCCTACTATATATATTTTTTATTGATATCCGGCAATATTTCAAAACAAGTTCTATCAGATGCAGGAAGACCACACTATCGTGGATCAATTACCAACTTATCAAAGCGTAGTCGGCATAACCCTCTTTCCCCCTAACAATTAAGACACCTGCAAAGGCGTTAAGAATATATATAGATGTTAACTGATATCGATGCTTTAAAGTGTCATTAGTATCTCATATAAATTCAATCAGTTATCTGAATCAGTCATTAGTCTCTCACCTCACCTAATTAAAGCACAAATATGTCATCTACTCACGTGAGAATAAGCAATTTGCATATCCATCTTATTAATTCATGAGAGATGTCTGCTGATAGAGGAGTTGTTTGTTCGAGTAAAGCAATAATAATTGTTAATTATATATTTCTAATACAGGAGACTTAGTTATTTTATCTGTTGCTGATTAGAATAATGCAAAGCAAATACTTAGTGAGTATTTTGAATAAATTTTGGGCACCTAGAATTGTCTTGGAAATAAGATGCTCTGAAACAAAAGCACATGTTTCTAGTCGAGCTATCAGTCCGTGGAAATCGCGCCTTGTCAAGTACTGTTGAACTGGGAAATTCACTGGACATTTCATTGAATGCATATTATCTGTATACATTATGATGTAGACAGTAGATTATCAGTATTCCCTCAGTTAGACATTATTGACTACCAGCTTCACTAGAATAGTGCTAGAGTCTAGGAGCAATAATATCCTAGGTTATAATCACAGTTCAGTACCAGATAGATGTCCAGTTAAGCTAAAAGGTGAGTAAATTCGTTTAACAAGACAAAAATGTGTAACCATCCTTGTGGCATCCCTTTTCTTTGTCAGGACGCAATGAGTAGGAAAAAGCTATTTTATTGCGTTTCTGAGAAAGTGAGGGAATACAGTTGAGTTACTGGCAATTTGCAGTTTCGAGGAATATGCTAAAAATGAGATCCGTCGTTCCGGTTTCAGGAGGGAATACGCTCTCTAAGCTCTCTTTTTTGTCAAGTTCTTTTGTCTGAACAATATTCATATTTCGTTGTTTAGTTTCTAAATGAAAGCTGTTAGAAATAGTGGAACTATATTCTTGCGCAGATATACTTTCATTCTAGCATATCTAGTGTTCTAAGATTAAGAAGGCATGCGTAAATAGGCGCATATACACTCCGACAATAGATGCGCATTCGTGCTGAAGATGGAATCCGAAAGAGATGAAAATGTCGTTAGGCAGGATTCGATAGCGGTTCTGGATTAAGCACTTAAAAGGGACGGCTTTTTCCCGTCCCTGCCTTAAGGCTTAGATGGGAACAGCCATCGAGGCTTTTGATTAACTTTGTCAGGCTGATAAAATAACAACTTTAAGCAGATTGTCCATCATCCAACGCAAAAGTTTTTCACGGCGATGTCTCGGTCTAAAGATGCTGGTACTTGTAGGTTAGTTTTTAACTAAAGGTGTAAGGATCTTAAGTTTTACTAACGTTTTATTTCATTTTAAAACTTTACTGTCCTCTTTTATTTTCCACTTCCGACCAGAGTTAAATGCGTTAACTTGTTTATGCAAATTATACTTGCTAACGCCCAAGTATTTAAGTTGTGACTTTTTGCCAAAAGTTAGAGAGAGAGGGAAAGTGAGCCGCCTTGCCACTGCATTCCGCACGAGTTTTCAATCAGCTGCTGTCTGCCTTTAAGGCCAGAGGTTTAGTCCTCTTGATATTTAAAACGTATTGTAGTTTCGGCAGTTTGCGTAATAATTTAAAAGGCCAGGCTTAGCATTAGTCAATTGGGTAAAGCACTCGAAGTTAACTTTTATTTTTAGTTAGTTAGTAGTTTTTATATTTTTACGTTCAGACCACAAGTGGTTGGTCTTTGTATCCCGAAGTGCGGGAACACCAATAATATCGTGGAAATAAAGGTTAAATTTAACTCTTACTGCTTTTGTCGTCCATTCCACACATATTTGAACATAGCTTGAGTAAGCTCCCTGTTCCTATTCAGGACACGCAATATTCCGGAAACAAATTAAAATACATACAAGTCCTGACAAAGGTACCAACATCCTTATGCTGAAACACCGCTGTGTAAGCAGAATCTTTCATAACTTTTATTAATCAAAGTAGCAAACCGAAAAACCACGCATATATCTGTTGTTATTCTGCTTGATTAGAAAAGATTCTTATTTTCACAACCGCAATTTACTTGAAGAAAACCTTACTTTCTCAGAAGACCTGTATGAAGATGTTGCCATTTCAATAGCTGGGCGCACTTATTCTGTGACCTTGGTGGGTGGGCATAAGAGAGGATATTTTAAGGGCTGCTGTCTCAAACTCGAAAGCTTTATAAAGGTGTAAACATTTTTACGCTGAATATTGTTGTGAAGGTTTCTGCCTTCATGAATGTTGACAGGCCTCCAAGAAAGCATTGAAACTTTATTGAAAGTGACGTTTATGAAGGCGTGCACCAACATTGTGTAGCCTCTGATATGTTCCACGTTAAATAAATGAGGAATATGAGTGACAAAGTTAATCAGGTTAAGGTAAAGGGTTAGCATGTATAAATGCAGAGAAGCGCAATAAGGGCTATTTGCCTACGGGACGTGAACGGCTTTATGAGAGAAATTGGCTCACACTGACGTTATACATGAGGAAAACGAACAAAATACCCATGTAGACAGCCCATTCATCGACGTTCCGACCCAGATCAAACTACCAGTGTGACACAGCCAATCAGGCGAAGAACAATTTCAAAATTTAAGTTAGTTTCTAATAACTTTGCAAATTTACCCGATAAAATTAGAATAATTTGTAGAGATTTTGTTGTATTAGGCTAATTGGAAAAGCCAGAGAGATGAAAAATTAGCAATCGTCTTCGCCGGGAATCGAACCACGGCCTCTGAAATACCGGCCCAGTGTGTTGACCACAAAGGTACGCTAGGAAGGCGGTAGAAATACCTTATATACTCCCCCTTTTAAAGGGCGACTGGGGATTTTAGGGGACCCAATCGCCAAATCCTGGGTGTGGAGAGTCATCATCCACAACCCTTTTAGTTCGGGCGCCACTGTAGAGACATTAGGTATTTTTGGAAGCAGGCAAGATGAAAAATGAGCAATCGCGTTCTCCAGGAATCGAACCACGGGCATCTGAAATACCGGCTCAGTGTGCTGACCACTACACCACGAAGGTACGTTAGGAAGGCGGGAGAAATACCTTATAAAATTACATTTAACTTTAAGGTCATGAATATTTTACTAACTGTAGAATTTTAACTGTATGTGGGAGATGCTTATAAAAAACTACAGTTTTGTATTTATGGAATCTTCCGATCCCTAGTATTTAAACTGTTGTGGAAAAATTCTTAAATTAGTTGGACAAAAATTGTAATTGGGAATGCGCATCTAATATTTAACTCTATAGAATTTAGCCACCTTGTTTGAAAATTGTACGCATTAAGTTTTCAAACTATACATAATCATTTGTAAACACATAATCATTTTGTTCAATCGTCTAAAATCTTACATGCGTTTACCTTGCATTAAATACTAAAGTCAAGCATAATCATTTTGTTCAATCGTCTAAAGTCTTACATGCGTTTACCTTGAATTAAGATATTTTTCACCGAAAATCAGTTACATACATATTTTTAGCAGATCAATATTTTATAAGTGAGATTAAATCTTCTAAGTTTTGATACAAAACCATTCAATCCATATATATTTTTCTCACTCTCACAAACTGAGTTGTCTCAGAATTTGTCGGCCTGTCTGTTTCCTAAAATCTGTGAAATAAAATGTTACAAATTAAGCAATTTTGTCATGTGCTGCTGTGGACGTGTAGGTACTGTCGATGATACACTGCACTTTCCTCCCCTTGACACCCTGTCATTTCTTATCTTCAAAGTGGATCGTAACATATTACAGTATTGCAGCAATTAAAAGTAAACTCAGACAAAACGCTTAAGGTAGTTCTTGAAGCTCATATTTCTGATTAGAAGAGAGATGGATAAGAAAGGTTAAGAATTTTCCTAACTTGAGCATGTTCTTCCTTCTCGCAGGTGTTGCATTAGATAGATTTTGTGCTCTTACATGGAAACATGGTACTTGTCTTGCATTCTTAACTATATTCGTCCTAACGAAGGAGACCAATACATATTTTATATCTCAAATTTTCTGTTAGTTATTTATAACTAATATTGGGCAAGTAGCATTTTTGAAGATTTATTATTTTATTTAGCAGAAATGTTGCTTAATAATACGTGATATCAATGAAATTAAATTTCATTTGGTATTTCTATATTTCAAACGTAATTTTAAATGCGATAATTTTAAAACGAATATCGGAAGGATATTAAATTTAAAAAGTCTGCGTTAAAATACTTTTATGAACTTTGGCAGTACTTGGCAACTATAGTTTGGCTATATTTTCCCGCCAAACAATGATGGTCATCGTCTGACTGATCTGATATTTATTACTGAATGAGGGAAATCTCATTCTAAGATGATCCAATTTATGAGTGTTTTTAGCAAAGAGATTTTTCTATGCAATTTAAACTGTTTTACATTCTTGCTTTCTAACTAAACCTCCAGATCTGAATATAGTCTAGATCAGCTTCTAGATAAGGAGTTAATTTTGGCCAACAACGAAGGCATGTGCTGTCTTTGACCATCAAAGCCTTGGCTACCTTATAAGCGACATTTTGTATAATGCATATCAAAGGAACAACAGATGAATGTTTAGCTTAAACATATTCTTCAAAAATTTAGGATTTAATTGATTCTGAGGGCACTGCCAAGTTGAAAAGGGTCTGCATTTGGAGAGGCTTTCTTTTTTTCCCCCTCTCCTATGTGTAAAATAAAATTTAGTTAGGTTTTTCCCTTTTGCACCTGATACTGAAGATATTTCAGAAAAGCTGTGGTAAATAAACCTCCGCTTATTTCAACTTTTTTCGGAAGAGGCAAAAATGATATGAACTCAGACGTGCGGTTGTCGACGTAGGCGGATGTATTGATGCAGGATGATTGATGATTATGGAAAAGTGTTAAGTTCGATGTCTGACGCCTCTCTTTATATCTAAGCAAGGAATAGATGGTTTTGGATTTACTGGATTATGACAAAGCATACTGCAGCTGTCTACCTAAGGGGAGTACTTTTTGTAGAAGTCTGGTTCGTATTTACGTCGTACACGAAGAAAATCACAAGAACGCTCATTCGTTGAGATTTGAACCTAGGTAGAACTACCAATAAACTTGTAATCAACTACACATAGACTGTATTCAGAAGACTGAAAAATATGGGTCATTAAGGCCCCCATCAACCGAAGGCAGGTCCATCGATTATGTTCGTGAGATGTTCAACTTTCAGCTGTAGTACAGTCACGTCCCCGTAACCGTGGACTCAGTGACAATAGATATAGCTACTGAAACAAGTTAAAGAAATAAACGTTTCAAAATTTACAAAATGCTTACCAAGTGACAACGCACCATAACATGAAATAAAGCAGCCCATAAGCAATCACCCGTATTTTTTCTTATGACGTTCCCACCCATCAGAAGAAAAGAGTTTCATTACTTATGAGATATTTTGATGGAAAACATGATTTTTAAGAAAAAATACTCTAAGTACTTTTTTGGAATAATGGGGTTATAATGTGAGTGAGTGAGTGAGTGCACCGCTATGATGGCTTCCGACCACAGACATGAACCAAACGGAATTATATACCATCACGGGGGAAAGACTCCAGAGTAACAAGGTTGAATATTATAAACTAATAATAGTTTTTACATATTGTTAACTGCAAGGCACTAAGCGTTATTCTGGTTATCTGCTTTAAGTTCTGAACTTTTGAAACATTATAATATTATCCACGGTTGTTTCTGCTTAGGCAGTGTTCTGGTCTGTATGCTGGGGGCGTATTATGAAGGTCCGTATTTCGATTCCCGGCGAAGACATTGCTCGTTTTTCACGTTTCCTGCTTTGAAATAACCTAATTTCTCTACAGGGAAAAGAAATTATTTAAGAATGTAGAATTAACTTCGTAACTGTTAAATTTAGGAAATTTCATTTCTTAAAAAAATACAGACGATATAGTACATTCCTTGAGCAAATTCAGCGATTCGATCTTTTCTCTACAGTAGTCGTTGCCATGGTTATGAGTTATTGTTTTGAAAGAAGAAATGGCCTGGAAGTGCCTATTCTATAGTAATGGATGATACTTATAATTTTCATCGCCTTTAAAATCTTATTTTTATTTGATTAACAAGTATAATAAATGATCCATGCCAATATACACTTATTTTATAAATTAATTCGTAATATATTGATTTAACTAAATGGGGAATCATTTGATTAAATAATATTTTATTTCTCTTTTATAGGTAAGAAATTTGTATTCTGATGTTTTCCTGTGCCAGTATAGAGAACACTTTATGGCTTATTTCATAAGAAAGTAAGATGTAATATTTATATGTAATATATCTAATCCAACAATGGAATGTGAAACTAACATTGTCTGAGCTTCGCGGATAAATATCATCAACAATTTAATGACTTTTTTTACATGACCATGAATTTTTTATAAATTAAATCTTTATTTCAGTGAGAATGCCACAGTTGCAACGGAAGGGTTTACAGTTCATAAGATTTAAATAAATAGAATTACTAAAAAAAAATTAAAAATGAAATATAAATGAATTAAATTAAATTAACTTTTTCCATTTCTTATCTTTTCGCCCTTAGTAGATCCTGAATATTAAGTTAGAAGTCAAACAGCAAAAATCAGCGTTATATTTTCAAATTTTCATAGGACTAGTTTCGATGGTTTTCCTGAACCATCATCCTCTTTTTACGTCATCATTTTACAGAAATTTAACTTTCGAGTCGTTTATTCTCACATCAATTAAATTCCGAGTTCCATACTCAAGGACCCCATTCCAGATGTGAATTCCTGGAGTATTTACAGGATTCCTTGCCAGTGCAACTAATAATGCAACTAATCTGCTATAAACTTGAAAACAATAATTAAGATTTAGAGTATCCTATTTGTAGGTAAGCCTGTCCTTATATGCTATTGTCCTCTTACAACGCCGCTTGATGTACAGGGTGTCCCAAACAAAAGTATACCAAATCAAATTTCAGTATAACACTGCTTTTATTTGTGTGTATGTAATACAGACTCACAATGAACGCAGTACATTGTGGACGTGTAACACAATTACAGAAATAAGAAAAATCAACCTAATATTATTCACACAAATCAAATAAGTATGCTTTTCGATTTGATTTAGATATAGTTTTATTTGGGGCCTCATGATACTACGGTTTCTAATAAAATAGACGAGTGCTACCTAGAACTACATGCATAGTATATTCTGATCCTAAAATAATATGCCTAATAACAAAGTAATAATTATTCAAACATCTCTACGGCTATGTCAGTAGCAAATCAACGTACTATTCTTTAAATTAATTTATTATTTTTCTATTTTATTACTCCAAAGGGGCAATTTGCTCAGAAGGACTACTAATTTCGTTTTGCCATTTTGGGTTGATTCACTACAAACGTTGTTTCACTTTTCAAATTGTTGCCACCAAATATTATCGCCCTGTATTATAGTTAAAGAAATTAAATAATGAAGAATTTGCATAAATTTATGTATGTTTCCCGCATTGTGATGAAACAATGGTACCTAAAGCCATCCAATTTTGAGTAACGTAATTCTCCAGCGAATATGGTCATCTGGAAGCCTAAATTTGAAATTTGGAATTTGTTTTATTGTCTATTTCATATTTTTTAAAACTTTAATGATTTTTTGATTAACAATCTCAAGAATTTGAAAGCGATCGATGGCAACGTTGTACAGAAAAAAACATTTTTATCTCCACCGCGCGAGACTGTGTATCGGAAATTCTAAAGATATGCTCATTTTAAAAGCATTTTGCGATATTGCTCTTAAACTGAATTTTGTGGTTTAACTGCGAAGAACATGATATTAATAAATAAAGGTAATGCACAAAATGTTAAAAAGACGCCCCTTTGGACGTAATTTAAAATCTGAAATCTTTCAGATTTTTTTAAAATTTTTATACTTTTATTTATTTATTTATTTATTTTTGCATATTTTTTTCGCCATGTAAATATTCGATAATTTCATTTGGGCTTACTTTATTTTCAATCTTGCATTGAAAATTATATTTTGCTTTAAACATCCCGCCCGATGAATTAAAAGAAGGGAGCAGTTTATTGCATTTATTATTCAAACATTGTCTTCAAATGAAATATGCAGTGCTCATTAAACAAAGAGAATGTACTGCATAAATTTCCAGACTGTTCTAATGGTATTATGCCATTTTTAAAAACGTATTTAAAGATGTATTAAAATTGATAAAACTTAAACTCTCAAGTTTGGAAAAATTAAATAATTGACTGAAGTCTAATCGAAATAGAGGTTATTTATATACATCAAAGCAAAGGGTTATCAGCTTCAGGAAAGGGATACCTTCTTAGGAGACCTTTTAAAGAAATCGTATCCTTATTCAGATTACACATGGGGAAAACCACAAAAAAAACCCGCACAGCCAGCTTACACCCTGATCTAATCAGAAGAGAAATGCACTATGTAAATTGAAAATTAAGCAAAAAATGCAGCTTTCGAATAATTTTGATTTTTAAATAAACTCAGAACTTACACGTTACTTCCAGACAAAAAAAAAAAAAAAAAAAAAAAAAAAAAAAGAGTTTTTTTGCCGAGGGCATATATTACTTTGTTGGAACTGCCATTTTATTAATTAAAATAATGTTCACAATAATTATCATGTGGATTTATCGTAAATTAAATACATTTTAATTGTATCAATTAATTGTTAGTACGTATTAAAATAAACAAAAGATTTAAATTATTAAAAAATGTGTTTTTTTTAATTGCTGTATTTTAAGTAGTTAGTTGCCTGTTAAATTAAAAGGTAATTAAAAAACTTACGTGTGTTGAATGGCAACTCTGCAACAGTCCGAAAAAATTGTACATAAGCGTAGGATCTTAATGTTTCTCGCTGTAGTAACATCTGCCAGTGACGCTAGGATGATATCTGTCAGTGACGATGGACAACGTACATATCGTAGCGTAACGTCTTGAATTTTTAGAAAGTCTTTCCTAAGGATGTTTTTAACATTCACGGTAATCTGCTAAAGCAGAGTTGATAGAATAATCGCTGTAAAGGAAGAAAGGTGTAAACGATAAATTTCTAACCACGTTTTCCTGCTACCACATTCTAGAGAAAGGTCAGAGAGTTTAAAAAAGTCAATTAAACAGCCATCTGTTATTTAATGCAATCTGAACTTAGTTCACAAGATAAATGAGTTTGAATGAAATGCTTTGGTGACTGTATAGCAATTTGGCAAGCGGTAAAACTTAATGGTAACAGGGAGTCAAGTAGTTGTATGAACGAATTATTTTGCATGTACCAACGAGCGAGAAGAGCAAACTCGATAAGTAGTTGATGTGTTAGGATAATTGCTTGGAAAGGAAGTAAAACGGCTTAAGAAAACATATGCATTGTATCAGGGAATAGTTATTAATGGTTGCTTTGTTAAGTACACAGACATGAATAAAGGATAACAGCAGCAAGGCCCCAGAAGACTGATTAACTTAATTGAACGTTTACTGACAACCAACTGGGACTACATGTAAAATTATTTATGGCCATGAGTTGAATACATGAACAACTAAGATATATATACGTTCAGTGAACTGAAAAATAAGATTATAAATTAATGAAATGACCATTTTATGATTTTACATTAAATTATTTCCTTTTTTGCATTTTCTTTTGCAAGAAAAAAATTTGTATCTTTCTAAATTATTTATATTAAGTATATTCAATGAAGTCTTAATAGTCTTTACCTGCGTTGTAAAAAAAAAAAAAAAAAAAAAAAAAAATTAATTAGCAAAGCTACATTTATTTGTTTATTTCATTCTGATTCTAGAGAAAACTTACATATCTGACTAAAAATAGCAGGTACGGAA
The DNA here is from genome assembly GCF_044657685.1 of Stegodyphus dumicola. NCBI lineage: Eukaryota > Metazoa > Arthropoda > Arachnida > Araneae > Eresidae > Stegodyphus > Stegodyphus dumicola. The sequence continues at coordinate 196,508,384 of NC_140773.1, forward strand.
CAAATATCGTTTGCTAAAACCTTTTTGCAATATGTTCACTAAGACCTTCTATTGATGATCATTTAATCATAGTTTTTAATTTAGTTTTGTGTAAAGTATTCACAAATATTGGAATTCTTTTAAACCTATCTCATTTACAAAAATTCATCTTCCGTAGTCAATGACATGAATTTGAATCCAAATCTTCCCAACACTTTCAAAATTCTAATAGATTAGCTTTTTCGCGTTTAATTAGAGTGTTCCTCGACATATTTCGGCCTTACTTTCGTATTCATTTCAATGCGCTCGTTAAGTTCCATATAAAATAACTGCCATTCCTCCTCCTTTTGCAAAATTTTGTTTAAGAAAATGGACTTAGTCTGATAGCTCTCGAAATCGGCAGCTTTTTATTCAATAGCTAAGGTAGCTTTTTTGCCTAATTTTAAGTCATAATGCAACAGAATATTAGATCCAAAGGCTTGTATAACTTCCGCCGGAGACTTTGTGCTTCTGTTTTCGGTTACCTAGGAACTCACACCTTTATAAATCATTTTTGACTGGACTCATTTCAAGTCGTTTGTGTTCATTCCTAAAGAATAATTGGTATTCAAAAGTAAAACTTCTAGAGAAATGTCCTTTCGCTACCTTTAATTTATTATACAGAATTGAAAGAGAAATGCCTACATTCCTCTTTCATTTCCAAATGAATGATCATAGATTGTATATGTTAAATTTATCGAGAGGTAAATAACCATATGCTTGATGGAACATAAACAACTCTAGAACTCCTAGCGGAAAAATAGGGACGTTACCAAATTTAATTGTATAATGATGCAAGATAAGACAATTTTGTAATCGATTAATATTCGATGAAATTAATCCGTTTGTTAGTAGATTTCTGGATATGGGATCGTAATACTGTACAGCTTTATGACTGGCTGTTTTCTTCCGCCTCCCTTTTTAAAGTTTATGTTAATTAACCCCGTTACCTTATTATTTCACATATACTATGACTTCTTCGTTCGTCGGCTTCCACCAGAATGCAAACTAGTTATGTGTATGCAGGAATTGAGTCTTGAAATCAACGAGAAAACCTTGGAACTGATGCTGACCGTGATATTTTCCCGACCAGCTCTGACAGATACTTTAGACCAACTTTAGCCTTTTGCTAGCCGAGTTTGCTTGATTTATAGAATCCTGAGCCAAAACTTGCTAGAAATTTGCTTTATGGAATCAAGTGTTAATTATTTTAAATAATACTTTATGTTTTATTAAATAAATCTCGCGGTCAGCGGAGATTATTTTTTTAGCATGAGCTGTACATTCTGGTAACTCTACGATTTATTGAAAAGGTTGTTTAAAGCTTCTTCTAAATTGGAGTTGTCTTACTAGACCGAGCGATAGACAGTCACACATGAACTAAGTTTAGTTCCGCAAATAATTGGCTGCTTACTACTTTTTTGCGGGGTTAAATTCTCGTTGTTGTAATTGATTCTTATTCTCCAGATCTTGAGTTTCTGTCAGATCAGGTTCACAGATTTATCACAGCCGAAAGGAAGAGGGAAATGCCTGTGGTTGTCCAAGACCTTGAGTCCCTAGTAGATGACAACATGACTTTTGCTATATTCTATTCCAATTTTAATCGAGAACATTCTGAGAGAAGGAAAATAAAAGATGTCGTACCCCTTTTTCCTTGGATTTTGTTTTCTACAGAGCTGCCTTCATTCAGGCAAAAACTATACAGCATCGTAGCATAGACTATACAACATTCACTATGTAACATCGTAGACTTCTCCGAGATTCTACCTGGGTTCAATGAGGCGGCAGTTGGTTTCGTTAACCATTATACTGAACACGACGGCATTGATTTAATTCGTCTGGCATGTCAGTTTTTTAATATGTAGAATTTCGAACCTTTCATTCTGGAATAAGGATAAATATCCATAATGGATAGAAAAGGAGATTAGAAACGATTTTTTTCTTTTCAATCCTGAATTTCCAAATGACGAAAAGCTATAAGTTTGTAGATAGTATAAGAAAACTTTCATGGGCTATTAACTTATTCCAATGAAGGAAAAATTCATTTAAAAAGCACAAGAAATCGAATACATATTTAAGTAAACTTTTTTCTTAACAGTTTTGCAGCCATGAAGAAATTTATACATATGTTCCAGAGTGAAATCTATGTTTTAAAACGGAAGATAGTTTTTATTATTCCAATCCATAACATAGAAACAGAAATAGCATTTTTGACATCTTACAATAATTTAAGTCCATACGAGTCTGTTAAAAAAACATAATTGGATCCCTTAATTAGAATGTTTAATTCTGGAAGAGGACTCAAAATGTAATACAGAAATATGATAATCGCCATTTTGTATCTTAATCTTTTTTAATTTATCATTCCTCTTCTTATTTTTAACCTCTTAATTTCAGCTGAACAAATAGAAGATATTTACATTAAGTTGTCATGCTAATCAGATCAGTCTTCATGCCAATCACTTATTGACGAAATTCAAATTTTACAGAAAGAGAAATGAAGCCATGTTACTTGTCTCTGGATATGCATTGAGCAGTTTTCTTTCATATTTTAACGTCAAAGAAAAAGTGAGTTATTAAAATACAAGTTGCTGTGCACCTTTTATTTTGCGTTAATAAACATATATACTTCTAAAGTAGTATTTCATTCGCTAAAACAATCTGCGTATACGTTTTTTTCCAACAAAATGAATTTTCAAATGTTATAAAATGGTGTACTGGTTAAAAATATAAAAAATATATCACCATTTTATCGAAGCTTCTAGCACAATATAGAAAATAAATATAAATTGATAAATAAAAAGTAGCTATTGGAGTTATACTATTATTTTTTCAGATAATTAACAAACTCTAAAAAGACTTGAATGTATTCATTCAGAGTTAATAATTAGAATGTGATTAAGCATGCTATTTTTATACTGTTAAGAACTGATAAGTGAATAATCACTTGAGTTCGTGTGACAGGAAACAACAAGATAGAAGGGTAAACTAATCCTTTAAGGGTAAACTAACCCTTTATTATTCCAACTAAAATTTAACAAAACTCCGTCTTGGAGTGTACATTAAAGCCGACACTTGGGCTTTGAACTTAAGAGACTAAGAATAATACTAAACCAATCTAAACTAAAGGAGGTATAGCCGAAGCTGTCAAAATTCTAACAGAGTTGGCCCCTTAACGTTAATAGACTACGAAACTATCAAGGGCCTAAAGTACAGCCAGGCGTGATAATAGCTCACGAGAGAGTAGCCTAAAAAAGGCGGACGCGTGCAGACAGAATACCTGGTATCTCTCTTCCTAAGAGCGAAGCGGTATTTAAACTTCGTCGTTAAATACCGCTCTTTTTCATTATGTATTCAGCCGTGATTCTAAAACACGTTATGGCCGGAAGTGGTAAGTTAAGAATCGTTAGGAAAGGAACTTTTGAGTTAAAGTTCCTTTCCTATCGATTCAGTTGTAAGGGTTAACAAGTTTGTCAGCTTGTAAGGGTTATGCTAATTTAGTAAAATTAACATAACCCTTACAAGCTGACAAACGTTATTTGATTCAAGAATCAAATAACGTTTTAGGTTTATCAAATAACGTCAATCAATATACAAAGTGATGCAAAATGAAATCTGTGTGTTAAATTGACTAATAATAAATAAAATGAATCGGCATAATGTAAGTAAATTTGCAATTACTCTAGTTTGAAAGGCTTATCCATCCTTCTAACAGTGAGAATACAAATAAGAAAAATGAAGTATATGCGTGCATGGGAACAACAGAGAAAAATTTGAGAATGATATAGTTAATTAATAGAAAATGAAGCACCAGATGTATTCTAATGGACGAAAAACATTCTTGAAGAGTCGACCGTAATTCATGATTTCAAGGATCAGCGCCGTCTGGAAGACAGAGTAGCAATGAAAATATTTAAAAAATAATTCTTTTAAAAATAATCTGTATTTTCTTATATTTTTGAAATAAGACGTTTCCATGCATCAGAAATCACTAAATCGCAATTTTTAAAAAACTTGCTGAACCATCTTGCATTTTGTAATTATATCATATTAACTCAGCAAGCCTATTTAAGTTAGTTATATATGTTCATTTTGTTAAAACACTATCTCTCTTTTTTCAGTTACTCTGGTTCTTAGTAATACGAAACAAATATGAAAACCTCGTGTATTTTCACCAGTATGAATATACACTGAAGTGACAAAGGTCATGGGATAGCAATATGCAAATATACAGATGGCAGTAGTATCGCGTAGAAAATGTATAAATGCGAAGGGCTTTGGCAGGCTTACATTTGTGTTCAAGTTATTCGTGTGAAAAGGCTTTGACGAGATTATGGCCGCACGACGAGAATTAACAGACTTTGAACGCGGAATAGTAGTTGGAGCTAGACGCATGGGTCATTCCATTTCGGATATCGTTAGGGAATTCAACATTCCGAGATCCACAGTGTCAAGAGTGTGCCGAGAATATCTAATTTCAGGCATAACATCCCACCATGGACAGCGCAGTGGCCGACCACCTGCACTTAACGACCGAGACCAGCGACGTCTGCGTAGAGTTGTCAATGTTCACAGACAAGCAACACTGCGTCAAATAACCACAGAAATCAATGTGGGACGTACGAGGGACGTGTCCGATAGGACTGTGCGGCGAAATTTGTCTTCCTTGGGCTATGCCAGCAGAAGACCTCGAGCGCCTTTACTGACAGCACGACATCGCCTGCAGCGACTCTCGTGGGCTCGTGAGCATATCGTTTGGTCCCTAAATGAATGGAAAACCGTGGTTTGGTCAGATGAGTCACGATTTCAGTTGGTAAGAGCTGATGGTAGGGTTCGAGTGGGGCGCAGACACCACGAAGCCATGGACCTGAGTTGTCAACAAGGCACTGTTCAAGCTGATGGTGGTTCCATAATGGTCTGGGCTGTTTTTACATGACATGGACTCGGTCCTCTGGTGCAACTGAACCGATCATTAACTGGAAATGGATACCTTCAGCTACTTGGAGATCACTTACAGCCATTCATGGACTTCACGTACTCAAACAACGACGGGATTTTTATGGATGACAATGCGCCATGTCACCGGGCCACAATTGTTCGCGATTGGTTAGAAGAACATTTTGGACAATTCCAGCGAAAGATCTGGCTACCTAGATCGCCCGACATGAATCCCATCGAACATTTATGGGACATAATCGAGAGGTCAGTTCCTGCCCAAAACCTTCAACACTTTCACAATTATAGACGTCTATAGAGGCAGCATGGCTCAATATTCCTGAAGGGGACTTCCAACGACTTGTTGAGTCCATGCCACGTCGAGTTGCCGCATTTCGCCGGGCAAAAGGAGGACCGACAAAATATTAGGAGGTATCCCATGACTTTTGTCACTTCAGTGTGCAAGCGTTCGACAAAAACAGTATATTTACGTATAATCTGATAGATTAGAACAAGTTATACCGTAATGAGTACTCAAGTTTCGGAAAACTATTATAAATTTTTACACGAAAATTATGCGAACTTTTGGCAAATAATCGGTGTCCTCAGAGAAATTTCTTCTTCCCCGCATCGTCAGATTAAAATTATTTGATGCATAGAGAGTCTGTAAACATTTCATTAACAACAGAAAAACAAACCAGAATGGTTAATTTAACTGTGAAACTATAGCCATAGAATGACACTAAGCTACTATATTTAAATAAATTACCCTAGAACTGACTATTTGTCATATGAATTCGGTACATAGAAACACCGTGGAAAAGATAGTTAATCATTCTGCTATGTATTTGAAATGATACTAAATATCTCTGCGAAATTAATTTATTCTTAAGAATAGAAGTAGACAAAATTGTTTCAGGTATTGATAGTTTCCTATCAAATTGATAGTTTATTTTCAGATAAAATAGGCAACAAATGTTAGCTGTTGAATACTAAATCGATGTTGACAACGATTGTCACTTAAGGAGATACTTTTGAGAAAAATAATTTAGCAAATGCGTGACATAAATGAATAAATTTAATTTAATTTTGTGCATTTTATTTCTCATTCAAGCAATTGTGCTATTTGAGCTACTTACAAAATACACTGCTATATAAGATATTCGAATATGGTAGCTACCAGTTTTATTTTAGAATTTATGTTAATTCTGCACAACGTATTTTCATTTCCAGAGTTTTGGAAAACTAAGCATTTTATGGAATTTATAAATTTTTTCTAAAAATAAAAATTTTATTTTTTCTAAGAATAAAAATTTTATATAAAAATGCTTTGATCATTGAGAATAGAAAATACTGTCAATATAAAAATCTGAAATCATTACGTTGCTGTTTTAGATAAAACAATCCAGCCAATAAAATGCTGATTATATTTTAATAAGTTAAATATAAATAGAAGATTAGGCCGAGTTTAAATGCCTCATGTGGCTATTATTTAGTTATCTTGCGTTGGCAACAACTATCGAGTATTTATCTAAAGATTAAACCAGAACTCCGCCATTGTGAAGTTGAAGAGATATTTTGGAAAAGCCGGAGAGAGGAAAAATTAGCAAACGCCTTCTTCGGGAATCGAACCGCGAACCTCTGGATACCGGCCCAGTGTCAGAACCACTACACCACGAAGGCGCGCTAGGAAAGCGGGAGAAATACCTTATACACTCCCCTTTTTAAAGGGCGTCTAGGTTTTAGGGAACCTAGTCGCCAAATCCTGGGTGTGGAGAATCCTCATTCTACACCCTTTTAGTTCGGGCGCCACTGTAGAGATATTAGGTACTTTTTGGATGCAGGCAAGATGAAAATTTAGGAAACGCCTTCGCTGGGAATCGAGCCGCAGACCTCTGGATACCGGCCCAGTGTGCAAAACCACTACACCACGAAGGCACGCTAGGAAAGCAGGAGAAGTACCTTATAAAGTGATGAATAAGAGTTTTGTTTAACTAAGTTTGTTTAAGAATTTATGCTGCGTTTGTGAGAGATAGATGTGTTCGAACCGCAGACTAAATTTCTATTTTAATCAGTATTAAATTCAAGTTTTACAGTTGATTTTTGCTTAGGGTTTCCACAAGTAGCAAGGGAATGCGACATAGGATCGACAGCCTCTCTGCCAGGACAAGTTCGGCTAGGCAGCTCAGAAACTGGTTTCAGTTTTATCTCAGAGTCAGTTCTATGTCGATGTCGATCATAACCTTTAAAAAGAACTGGTAATCTAAAAAGCAATAATTTAATCACAGTAATGTATTATGATTATGTAATGTTGCTAATTATAATTATTGGTTACATTATGCACTGTCCATTGCATACCAGTGTCGTTCCTACGTTAGAGTCAATTCCATGCCTGTGTCGACTGTACGCAGTGTCGATGGTGTGCCTGTGACAAAACTTCGAAGATTATGAATGTACATTAATCGTCTTATTCGCTCATTAATATCATTATTGCTCATTAATATCGTCTTATTCACTTATTTCATTCTTTATCAAAGTTTCGTATGCCCGTATCTATCTAGTGTCGATCGTATGACCGTAATTAGTATTGGTCGTATGCCAGTGTTGATCTTATACCAGTGTCTGTTCTAAGCTGTGTCAGTCTATACCATGTGTCGGTTTTAGTGATTATGTATCCTATGCAATGTCGGTCCTATGTATGTAATCCAACAGCAATGTACGGATTTTGCGGTCTTTAGTTTTTGTTATACTATATGTCGTAGAATAAGCTTTAAATTTTTATTTTTCGCATTGTTTATTCAGTACAGATCAATTTAGCTGTGATGGTACTAATTCCTCTGAGCATGATAATGTTATGATAATTAACTAATGGTAGCTGAGAAAATAATTCACCTGTAATTAAAGCATCAGAGGAGTGTTTCATGTATCGATATTTTAAAATCATGCATCTTCCATTTATCCTTAAGCCAGCTATAAAAAATTTGGGATTAGAATATTCTATATTTTTTTCAGTTTTGGTTTAACATGTGCTAAAAGTATTGCAAAATTGTGTGTGATTATGAATACTTTTATATTTAAATTGAATCTGTCGTGATTTTATGCCAAAGCCGCTTTTGCTTTAATTTTTCAACTTTTATCTGTTGCTACACATCTTTTCCAAGAATTTAATATTCATATGTTCCAAACCTAAAGAAAAAGGGAAACAAAATATAACAAAATGTTAAGAAAATGAAAAAATGTTCAAACTAATGTGCTGGGTGTTTTATTATTGAAGTGGTTGAAATTAATCCTTAAATTATAGATATTTTTCAAATAGCATAAAAGTAATCGAGAAGAATCACAACCAGAATTGGAGAGGTACGATATCAATTACCTCCAGAATGAGAAAACTAAGACTAAGCCTGAGGATCTGGAAAGGAATTTTAGCACCTCATTTTCGGCTTTATTTTTCGGTCTTTTCGCGCTTGTAAACCGTGTTTAAAGCACTGACTCATACACTATGTCTTGCCGAAGCTCTTCCCCCTCCTATTAAATTCTCATCGCCTCCTTCAGTAATCACCTATGACCATCAATTATATCCATAAGGAAGCATCTGTGGAAGGCAGAAAGAACTGAGGTTTGTCACGATATCTTCCAATTCGACTGTTGTTACAAAGGGGCGAGATTTTGCAGTTTCACAGATGGGCCTCACCAATCTCGTTGTGACAAACTGCCTCTCCAGGAGACAATCAATCCACAACCACGCCTCATCGACGGCTAGATTAAAGACTGCCGTAGTTTCCACCTTCCTATCTAGAAAGTTCCCATGAATAAGAATACATTGTTTGAATTCTAAAAATGGAAACAGTTGTATATTTCTTCGCCTGATTATCATCTCTAATCTAAGGTGCGAGAAACGGGGCAATTAAGTATGCACGCCTTTTCAGCGTTTTTGCAGTGTGAAGAATCATATAAATGAGACTGGAAAATTAGATTAGGAATTCGAGTCAGTAGATCGCAGGGATGTAGATGAGCAAATGATAAGACAGTTTGGCATCGATAGATCATTCTAATTGCAATTAATTTTGCTGAAGGAATGGCGCTAATATCACGTACCTCTCCTTCCTGCGAAATATCATTTAAATGGAATTCTTTTGAGATTTTGTATTCTTATCTTGAAAAGAAATACTTTTAATTTCGCGAATTAACTCACGAAACACGTTTGGATTAAAACGAAGCCAAACTGCTACAAGCCTCTCTAATTGCACCTTTATTCTAAACGCTAAATAACCATCCTAGCCTAGCAAATTAATTCTTGCTCCGTTATTAATTTACAATAAACAACATTCTTGGACATTTGGACCCGTTTTCTGGCATGGCTATCAAAAGTGGTTATGGTTACAGTAGTCTTAAATCAACTTAAACGTTTATTTCTACTTCTGCTTGAAGATAATAAAAATTAAAACATTCAGCAATAAGCACAGCATGCACAATAGTCATTTACTTTAGAATAGGCTTTTCAGGTTCCTTTTCTCGCCAGTTTGCTTCGTAACCATGGTAAGGAAGAGAAACCTGGAAGATAGACGGACTCTAATTAATTTTTTCCACTGTATTTCCGTTTAGTGCCATTCTCTTCGTAAAAAGCGCTCGAATGAAGACTGACTTGAAATAGAGTCTGAAATTAAGAACAGATATTAACTGCTGTGCTCTTTAAATTTTTAGAAATTGAGTGCGTCGAAAAGACCTTGAATTGAATAATTTGAAATAACAGACTACAGTAGGTAGAATCTGAGAACTGCCGCCCTGAGCGGTAGAGTACTTAGCGTTGCTGGCTACCATATCGTTGACCCCGGGCAGGAGTCCCGAAGAAAGATTGAAATTTATTAAGTGTATACAGTCTATGTGGCATGGGGTTTCTTAAAATACACAGAGATATAAAATCCCTTGGAGTTGTTTAGTGATAGGACAAAAGGAATGGGAGATCCTTGGACTCATTTCCCAGCTATTCTTCGTCAAAATTGGGGAAGAACTAAACTTCTAAAGTTGCTAACACTTTCTTACTAAACTAGTTCTCATTAAATAGCTGTATTTTCTGGTGAAGATGACAGAAAAGCAAATCGGGAAAGTTTCAGCATAAAAAATAACGCATTCTTTAAAATAAATTATACATATCTTGATGAGTAAGGATATCTTCTTTATATATATAAGCGGCGAAAGTGCGTGTCGCCAATAGTTTATTGTTGCCACTCGGAAAAATAAGCGCGGAAATTAACGTTTCCGCCGTTTTTAATTAATATCTCGGTCGATTAAAGTCGTACGAAGATGAGAACGGTATCGATGGATTCGGAGAATTTTTTTGGAATCCGAGGATATGCGTCTCGAATTTCAATTCGGCACCGTTCCGTATATATTCGAGAGAAAAGAATTTGGCACGTAGCCAAGTCCCTCTAATAGGAAAAACCCAAGAAAGAAAGTAGAGAATGTAGGGAAAACTTAGGGGAAAATTGGTTTTTAATTAATATCTCGGCTAATTAAAGTCCCAAGAAGACACGAATGGTTAAAATGGCGTGCCACGGACCTGCGGAATCCAACGGTGTGCTTCGCTAAGCCCGGGAGCCAGCCGTTTCGGAAGAGATGATGTTACTTCCCTCCATATATATATGCGGCTTAAATGTCTGTTTGTCGCCGATAGTTTATTGGTTGCTTGCGTAACTGTACTAGCCAATGGGTTGAAGTTACTACGGCCACAGGGTTGCCGTTTCAATTGAGACGTAGACAATTTACTGTAAAACTTGCCTTTGCTATGACCATCCATAAGTCTCAGGCCAAACGCTTAAGCGTGTTGGCATTTTTTTACCTGAGCCTGCATTTGAACACGGTTAACTTTATGTTGCCTGCTCAAGAGTTCGTGAAAGAACGGACGTAAAATTAAAAATAATGGATGGTCCTCTTCAAGGCGAGCTTAAAAATGATGGAAAGATCTACACAAGAAATGTTGTCTAAAAGAGATCTTTGACATGTCAATTAACATTTCATTATTTAAATCACCTTTATTGATTGAGCTAGCGACGGCTCTTTAGAAATGTACCGCCAGTGGTTTTCTTCATTGCACTCTACTTTAAGCAATTAAGCAAGTAGAAGGAGGAAAACCCGTGGGGCAGTAAGCAAAGGGCCGTCCTCGCCGCCTGCCCTTGGTAATTCAGTTTAAATTAGCAGACACCTTTGCACAAATCCTTTTAATTACAATTTATAATATCTAGAACAGCGGTCATTTCGTATGACCGCCGGGCGTTCTAGTTATTATATTTCCTAATATAATTTTCCATTAAATCTACGTAAAACTCCTTCTTCTTTAACAGTAACTACTTCTGTATAATAAGGATTTTACCTCATATTTTATATTGAGAATTTCCTAAATTTTTAATCGTGAGTATGAGCATCCACTTTTAAAGTGATCGATGTCTGATGTTCCTTAATATAATTTTAAAACAATTTATATGCTTCTAATGGCCGACGTACATTATAGCAAAGAATATAAGCTTGTTGAACATCAGTAGTTCTACCAGTATTTGGATCTCGGCCAGAAAGCTGGCTGCGTGCTGTATTGTTGTCTTCCTCGTGTGCAACGTGAAATACGATCAAGTTTACCAGACGTTCTCCAAGAAGGCATCTGTTCCTTCGTTCAAGAGAGAAACCCTCATACACTTTAATGTAACTGAACAAAAAAGCCTTCCAAGAGCTTTTTATTTGTTCTGCATGTAACATATTGTGCTCTATCTGTTTCAAACTGTTCAAATTTTGATTCTTTACAGGAAGTACTTTCACCTGTTATTTAATTGTCTACCTTTTGTATTTCTAGCAAACTCTACGCGTTTTAATAAATTTTGGTTTTGCAATATTGTCTGGTGTTTTATGAAGTTTCGAAAATCTTTATTCCATATATTAATTTCAAAGTTGTCTCTTTTCTCATTTATTTAGGCCTTTTAAAGGAGGAAATTTAATGTTAGAATAAGTAAGATTCTTTTGTCTTTTTTTTTTATTATTTTTATGCTATGTTTGAAAGCTGTTCTCTCTGTCGAGGATATGTTTGACGGTAGCTCGTAGAAGATTCATTAGATTTTTCTTTATTATTTTTTTAAGCAAAAGACGGGAAAAATATGCAGTGTCCTCCCCGGGATTCGAATCCTGGCCTTCTCGAATATGCGTCGATACGCTTCCTATTAAACTACGAAGGCATGCGAAAGGAGTGAAAAATACCTTATATACTTTCCCTTTTAAAAAGCGACTGGGGATTAGAGGACCTAGTCGCCAAATCCTGGTGGTGATGAATTATCATCCACAGTCTTTTAGTTCAGGTGCCACTTGTAAAGTCATTATTATTTCGTGAAGTAGGAAACGTGAAAAATATGCAGTCCCCTCGTCGGGACTCGATCCCTGGATCTCTCGAACGCGCGTCGAGTGTTCTTCCAATCACAACACGATGGCGTGTGAAAAGAAGGAAGAAAATATTTTATAAGGTGATGAAATTTCAATATCGGTTGTCTCCCTGTCCAGACAGAATGTTTAAAATCTTTTATTCTACATCTGTTCTCAATAGGCAATTCAAATGAATCATCAGAAATGCTTCAAAATTTGTTGTACAGAAATTTAAAAAATGGATATTTACACTTTCCAAAATCGCTGAGAATTCTAGATTGTAAAATCTACAAGGTAAAAACATTTATCACAGTCCCTTCACGGCATCTCTGCGACAGATTGATGAGTAGCCCAATCAACAAAAGTTGAAAAAATAAAAAAATCACTAACATCTAAATGCTTTTCCTAGGAAAAGTAAAATAGATCATTTTAGAGTAGTTCTTGTCGAGGTCTCGATCCGTATCAATCTCCTGACATACAGAATGAACAGCAATTTCTTTCATTCTTGTTCTATTTAAATGATTTTTGTAAGCAGTCATGCCTAATGGCTACAACATAAACAAACACTTTCAACCAGGGCTTAATTTCTAAACTTAGAAGTGTCGGAGCCAGACCGTCAGGAAAGAGGAACAAAAGTAAATAAATAAATGAAATGTCCATTAAAATCATTCGCAATTTTTAAATTATATAGTTAATTATTACCAGATGAATTAATAATTATTGAATTTATATTAATAATTAATATTTGTATTGCTACCTAATTAATAAGTATTGTTCAATTAATTTATAATTAAATAACTAAAGATTAAAGGAAGTAAATGATTAACATTAAAGTAAATGTGCAGAGATAAATTAAAATTTAATAAGCGATTTTTAATATAATTTTATTACTAAGAATAACATTTTCGATATCGGATTTCTACTGAAATTGTTGTTTAGTTGCATAAAAGGAGTGCCGGAGCCTTCTTATTTAGAGCTCCGGTGAGCTCAGTCTAGAATTATGAATTATCTCAAAGACTAAGAAGTACCGGAGCCAGGAACCGGTGAGCTCCGGAGTAATTTAAGCTGTTTACAACCCCATGCAAAGAACTAAGGAAGCATTTATTTTTGTTCAAATATACGCTCCAGTGTTCGTGTTCTAGTAAAATATAAAAATCTAGAGATTTGTTTTCTAAGGATTTTGGGTTAATGAGGGTTGCAAAAAAGTAGATCAGATATTTATGCTTATAGACCAGCAAATTATACATAAAAAAATAGTTCTATGAATTGTTAACAACAATTCTGTTTCAATATTTTCCTAATATTTTTATATATTATATTGGAGGTACCTGTTTTAATTGTTTTAAAATTTTGTAAAAGTCAGTATCTAAAAAAGTATATTACTACTTTACCTACTAAGTTATTTGCCTTAACTCACACCTTTTATAAATTATAAGCATGACTATTGCGGTATTAACAAACCGTAATACTCTATTTTTACTTCAATATTTTCCCTTTAACTTGCATCAAAACCTTTGAACCCAGAACAGCTATCGTGCAAATGGATGATCGCCATCATTAATAGCTATTTTATCTAAAGCAACTACAGCAGTAAGAGATTCGATCATCTGGAACCATGGGATAGTCTTCTTGGAAAGATTTTAATCTATCAAGGGTAAAAGGAAACTATTTCTTAATATGTTTATAATTGCTTTGCGCAATTTCAATCAAAATATCTTCATTTATGAAATAATAATCACTAAAAACAAATAATAAAATAAGAAATGAATAAAGAACTTTAAAAAAACTATGGTGCTTACTCTGTTTTGCCATTCTAAATCACAAGATGTATACTGCGCAAAAAATAAATAAATAAAAAAAAATAAAATAAAATAAAAAATATAAAAGGGGAGAGTTCTATATCTTCCGTTCTACCGGGCTGATTGACGAAATTCAACTTGCGTTTTTCATGTCTCGAAACCGCGACTTAGCATATATATTACATTTATATGTGGCATTGTTCTAACATAGGTATTTTGACAAAAAATAGGGCTTTTTCTGAAATGACAGCTTTTCCTGAAATGGCTGCTGACAGGCCAGTCTTTTCCATATTTCGAGTCTACGACTCAAATTATGCCAAATTGCTAAGTTTTGTAAAAATCGCGAGGGTAGGTTTTTAAATTTTAGCTACTGAACGTTAATTGAATTTGATATATATTTATTAATATCTCTTTTTTTATTAAATTTATTTGATTCTTCCTTTCACATATCAAAATTTAGGTTCATTCCAAATTAATTTCGCCCATTTTTTATGATTTATTTTTAAAATTTGTATTTTTAAATAATTCTTATAAATATTTGGAAAAACGTTTTGAATTATTACCTATAAAATTTTAACCATCATCTTAAAGCAGATGTATGTCTAAGCATACTTGCAAAAAAATAGAGATTTTTATTCAAAATTTCCTAGGATACACGTGAATTTACATATTGGCGCGTTTTGAAATTTGGCGTACTTGTTATAAGCGATAATAAGGCCAAATGCGGTTTACGCACTTTGTTAAAATTATTTGAAAGTATGAGCGATGATTTTTTTTTTCGCTCGTCTACTATGAAAACTAGGAAAGGAAAATAAATTGCTGTAAATTAAGAGGTTCGCCATGTGAATTATTCTTGGCGCAAACTGCAAAAAAAATGGGCCAAGATAATTTTTTAAATTCCTCCATAAATTTCGCACCAAATTTTACAAAATTTAATACTTGGCATAATTTCAGTCGTAGAATCGATATATGGAAAAGCATTGGCATGTCATTTCAGAAAAAGTCTAATAATAATAATACATATCCTAAGTCTCGCTTTCGAGACATGAAAAACGCAATTTGCATTTCAGCAATCGGCTCAGCAGAACGGGAGATATAGAACGGTCCAATTTTTTTCGCAGTGTACTTTTAAAAATATGTACTTTTTTTCTTCGTATAAAAAAATAATTGATGAAATTTTGAACTCTCGTCTCCTTTTCCGCTATAATATGCTGCGTCTGTATAGTCGAGGCTCCAAAATTTGTGAACAACTGCAGATGTTGAAAATTATGTGCAGTATTTAATAAACTAATCTAAGGTAATTTAAATTTTGCTTTTTTGAACTCCAAAATACCTTTTAGCATGCAATGGGTTGTGTAATTGCTATTAAAGTGGTGACCAAACTTCTTCTCGAAACGATAGATGTTCTTATAAAAAATCTTGTAAAAATTTGCGTTATCTATTTAAGTATATTTTTGAAAAGTCTGCTTTTAATGATGCATGCAAAATATAAATTTGCATTAATAGCAGCCGAATGGGTGAAAATAATAAAATAACTGAATTTAAATTGCTTTGAAATGAAATTAATCACCTTCAGAATCAACGTGGGTCATCAGAATTTTAATTCACTTTCATAACCTTAGTATTTTAATGAGAATGATAAAGTTGTTTAAAAGATTAACGTTCTAAAATTTAAACTGTTTTTCGGTTCTCACACGCAAAGAATGCATTAAAGACTTAATTTATTTTGAAAAAAGTAGAAAAGAACTAGTCTGGTCTTATTAAAAAGTAAAAGCAAACATAATTGAAGAATATTTATTTTAAGGTTAAACTTAAATGAAACGTTATTTTACAGCATAATAGATATTTTTGTCATTCCTTCTAATTAGCACCTATTAGCAGTTGCACCCTATACTTTGTAAGTAGTTATTAGTACCTAAAATGAAGAAGGTGTTGCATTTAAACGATAAATAAAAGAAATATTATTCTTTAGCAAAGAAGCTTCAGTTTCAAGATCATCTTTAATAATACATTTCAAAATTAAACTCATTAAATTCAGAACCTTTAACTCACGGGGAATGTTTTCCAGTGTAATACGTTTAGAATAAAAAGTAAATTGTTAAAAAAAAAACTATTCTTTTACTTGAATTATGAATGGATAAAGGAATCGAAACCATTTGTTCAAATGAACTGAAAATTCTTATATACCTATAAGAAACCTCAGTTTTCTCAAAACAGAGAAAACCTGGATTCTCAGATTGAAATACTTCAAGGCTGAATATTCTGTTATAAATTATGTTATACGTTGAATATTATGTTATAAATTACCAACTTCCGACATTCAGATCCATATAGTTTGAATGCTGAGTGGTGACTAAGTAATTTCTCAGTTCTCCCGAAGCTGAATGGCCAGCAAATGATACCTGGGCGTGGCTTTCAGCAATATAGTCATAAGAACAGTTTTATAGATTTTTTTCTCTTTATTTTATCAATAAACGTTAAGACCCATCATCTGCCATATAATTAAAAATATAAATATATATTTTATGAAGTTTATTTAAGGATAATAACCACAGTACAGTAATATGCTACCAGAGTCACAGTGTTGCTTATACCCTGCTATAAATATACTTTGATTACTTTAAAAGAACCTTCGTATTTGAATTTTGAAGGTGTGTACGTTATTTTTCTCATATCTAGCAAGCTTCAAGTTAATAATTAATGCCATGAGCATGAGCATGACAGCATCATATATTATAAATTTACTCATTTGGCAAGCCAGAATCTATAAATTATGGAAGAAAAAATGGTAATATATTGAAGGAAATGACACTTATTACATTACAGTTACTAAATATTAAAATGAACAAAATGATAATGTACTAAAGAAGATGAAAGCATATAGTTTAAGTCCCATTAAATTTCAAAAGGTTCTATGACCTCTTTTAATGTTATATGCAAGCACATAAATCCCCATTTTTATGATCATATAAAATCAATCTTTATCACATTAGCGAGTTTGAAACTATTATCGACTATGATAAAATATAAAAATTAGCTTCACTTGCAACTAGGGAGTGGTTCGTTTGTTCATTTTTTTAAATATTTACACACAGCGCCGTCTCGTATGAGTGTTCACGTTGTACCCCGTTCAAAGGCATTTGATTAGAAGGGGCATTTCAAGTAAATATATGTTTTCCCAACACTGTTAATTAAGAAGCGAAATGTTAGTATGCAGACTGCGCGACCATCGCTCAATTAAGAGGTGGGTTTCAGTCGTCTTCATAGGGTGAAGTTTAATTTCAATAAAATGTTTTCTTGACGTCAATACCATGATGAAGAGCGCCAGAGGCTTCTTTTGCATATGACACGAGGATGTCTTCATTTAACACTTCGCGAAACTTGACTGAGATATTCAAAAACAGATAACATGGGCGTTATTAACTTTTTTATTTTCGCAATTGGCAGCGTATTAAAAAGCTGAAATATTTATACTGCATCGCAAATATAACTGTAAACTGAATGGAAATTATTGCTTCAAAATTTTAATTTAAGTCAGCTTAACCATTTGTCTTAAATGTGTGCATTTTTTCATCCATGAAACTAGAACAAAAAAACTTGTTTTAATTCCAAAAATAGAAATCCTGTAAGTTCTTCAGATAAAGAGGAAAACATATAACCGAAAATTAAATACACTTGAAATACAAACACAAGGTATAAAAAAAATAACAGGAACGGATAAACAAAATTTAGAAAATTCGTCAAGCTCTACTTCGTTTTCCAAAATTATAAATAAAGAGTAATGCAAAAAAAAAAGGCAGTACAGGAAAGCATTCAGGTCCATAAAGAGAGCACTATGGGTTGGACACATTTCCAAATCAAAAGAGATGAACTGAACGCAATCATTATCCAGTAAGTAGCAACAGGCTTATCTTTGAGAGGGTATGATAGGTTGTTGAGTAACCCACTTTTTAGCAAAAAACGCGTTCTGGCAACTATGTGTTTTATGAATTATTGTGTTCATTACAAATAAAATGCATTTGCTATATGAGGCGGCATGAAAATCTTCTAAAACGATAGTCTTAGCTTGAAAGGGGCATTAGTCGCAGAATGAACTTTTGCATCGGTTCACTATAAATGGAGTATCACTTTTCAAATTGTTGCCACCGAAGAATCTGCATGAATATATGGAATTTAAGCCATTAAATTTTTAATAACATACCCCCCTGTACGTGTGCACCTGTAAACCTGGATTTTGAATTTCCAATTTGTTTTATTATTTACTTCATATTTTGTAAAACTTTAACAAACTGAACAGTGAAACTGAGCAGAGGCAACACTGTACGAAATAAGACGTTTTTATCTCCAGCGCACGAGACTGTCTGACTGAAAACGATATTGAAATGTCCGCCAACACTTAAGCAATGTATCGGGAATTCTAAACGTATGCTGCTATGAAGTCTTAAAAATTACGTGTTTTTGTTGTTGAATTGTATGTGGCGAAGTGAGAAGAAAACGATGCTTAATAATAAATCTAAAAAGGAAAAAAATGGCTTAGCAGAAGTAAGTGTAAGAGAAAATTGGTAGACTGCGAGCTCAGCAAGAGGGTAAAAAACCTTAACAAATCCTTTTGGGCCACCGTTAAAATCTGAAAACTTTCAGATTTTTTTGCTGATTTAAAGGATTTATAAGGATTTTATCCACCCCTTAAAAACTAATTTGCAACATTAAATTTAATGCTAAAAAGGGATAAATATATGCTAAATACTTAGGCCATAAATAGATTTAGCTTAAGTGTGAAATAATGAACTTTTAAGTTTATCATAAATTTAAATTCCAGTATATGAGAAGTTTATCAAGTTCATTCGTATGTTATATTAGTTAGACTATTTCTAATTACAATTATATAATTCAGTGATCGCGCTGCTATAATATGTGTTAGGCAATGCTAATCTTTTCATGCTAAATAATTTCTCCTCAATTTAATGAAATGTAATGCTCAGTACCAGTTAAGCAACAAAATCAGCAATCCATATACTTTATTTTTTTTATCAACTAGTCTTCTCTTTTGATTCTGATGTACTTTAATCTTGCGATGGGGTCAAAAAATTAAATATATTTTTGCAAAGTTGTTGTGAATAGTGAAGGGCAACTTCGGTACTTTCTTGTACCCGGTACGAGAGTAACGGGTACAGATAAGTACCCGGTACAAAATAACCGTTACTCAAGTAACCGTTACTTTGAAAAGTACCGAAAATCGATTTCAAGTACCGAGTACCCAAGTAACGATTTGGAGTACCGAAGTAACGAAATACCGGAGTAACGGTTTGCTGTACCGGAGTACCCTAGTAACGGTTTGCTGTACCGGAGTACCCTAGTAACGGTTTGCTGTACCGGAGTACCCTAGTAACGATTTGGAGTACCGAAGTGCCCTAGTAACGATTTAGAGTACCGAAATACGCAGCTAACGATTTTGCGCACTGAAGGAACTCTGCCACGTCACCACGTGTTTGATTTTAAATGTACAGGGTAAGATTTTTAATATCAGAAAACATGTCAACTACGGAAGTGTCTGAGGAGCAGGAGAGCGCGGCGGGTTGTTTCTGGTGTTGGGTTTGTGTAGATTGTCTTTGATGGCCAGTGGGGGTTGGGAGGATTGGCGCGGGAAGTGGATGGATGGAAACATTTTCGCTTTCGGTTGTGTCTTGTGTGCAGGTGCAGCAAAATCGATGGGTGCTCTATCAATTTCGTGAAAAAGGTCGTCCATAAATGATGTCACGCTTGGAAGGGGGGTTAGTGACATTGTGACAGTTTGTGACAAGACGAGGGAATCATATTTTGATTAAAATAAAAATGTTTAAAATCAGCAGATTGAATTTTGAAGTTATTTTAAAATTACCAAAATTTGAAGGTATTTCCTTAATTGGGGCGAAAGCAACTTTCATTTGATTTTTTTTTTTTTTTACTTGCATTCCTTTCTTTCCAAAAAAGAAAAGGCATTCAGAGTAGGTTTTGTTGCCATTCCATGCCCTATTTCAAGGTCATTCATGGACACAAGGAGCGCATATCACCATTTCGCAAATACAACCAGATACTACTGTCCTCGTACCAAAACCGAAGTGAGCTGAACCCTCATCGATCCTCCAGTAACGAATACCGAAATACGGAGAAGAGACGCATATTTTCGTTACAAAGTAGAGAATACCGAAAAGCACCCGTTTCGGTACAGAAGTAACGAATACCGAAAAGTACCCGTTTCGGTACAGAAGTAACGAATACCAAAAAGTACCCGTTTCGGTACAGAAGTAACGAATACCGAAAAGTACCGATTTCGGTACTGAAGTAACGGGTACTTGGATGTACCGATTTTCAGTACCCGTTACAAAATACCCGGTTCGGTAGTACCGACTCATCACTAGTTGTGAATAGGCTAAAATAATTTTAAAAGAGTTTTTCAATAACAAAAGCTATAAAAAAAATTTTCAATTTAATTATTGAGCTTTTTTCTGCGATTTGCCATTTTAAAAATTGTAATAATACATTATAACAAATTACTATTAATGAATCTTGCATTTATTAAAATCTCCATTTATGACACGAGCTTGCATTTGACACTTTGAGTCTGATATCTCCTTATAAAAATTTCCTATTCACTTTCTATCTTCCAAACACTGAACATTTTGAAGACGGTAAAGTTATTTCTCTCCATTAAGTTGCGTGTAAACTTATCTCTTTTTCTAGGTAAACGTCTTTTTGATTGATGTGCGATTAAACCAGTTTTAAAATTTTCTTCCTCTCTTCGACCCGAAATTGATAGATTCTGCCTGCAGCGCCAAGGTTTGGAGTGCACCAGAAACACAATTATTCAGTGAATGATTTGCTGGACTCAAGGTCAAGCACGAAGTTTTCTCTGACACTGACCTTATAGTAGAAGAAAAGCAACTTCCAGGCGTTGATCAATTTCTTACCTTTCTTTAATATGTGTCGAGTGTTTGAATATTTGTACATGGCAGCTGTCAATTCAGACATACATTGTAACTTATTTTAACAATTACTTAAAAACGGTGTTGAAATTTTTAAATATATGAGTACTTTGTTTTTGCATAACGTGTTTTCCTGTGTCTTGGTTTCTCAATGCAAAGAGTTACTGAAAACACCGAGTGAGTTTTGCCTTCTATAAGGGAAGGATCGTTTATTTCTGAATATTGGAAAAAGAAAATGGAATTATTAGCTCCCGCGATGAAATGGTCAATCTTTTTCACAGTAGAAATAGACTGGGCCTCAAATTACATGCTCAGTCTAAAAGCAGCTGAAGGATTTTTTTTTTTTTTTTTTTCTCATTATTGTTCAGTTTTACGTTCTGTTTCAATTAAACCGCCGGGTCGGCGTAGTTTGTGAGCGTCAAGTGGACGCAGCTGTTATTTTAAAAGTTGAATAAAAAGGGTTTTAATTCCTTCTTACGTGTCTGTGTAAATTTACACTTAGTAGCAGTCACTACCACAGTTGCTGACAAGTTGGGGCTACACGATACTACACTATAACTATTTAAATCTATAAGCATCGTATTTACAACAAACACAAAAATGAATGTATTCACAGGTCGTATAAAATTTCTTCGGGGGAAAGGGAAAGGGGGGAGTTTCAGACCATTGTTTTAACGCACTAACACAGCGAAGTCGTCAGAAACAACCGGAAATCAGATATCGGCAGGTCGTCCGAAAGCCTGCGTTCATTTTCTACCTTGCATGGCTCATTTGTTTCGAGAGTTGTTAAATGGTATGCCAATCATTCTTTTGAAGCAACTAAAGTAATTCTCTTGTTTGAATGCGCCTTTCTTTCTCCTTTGTATAGCGTGAACGTTTAGCTATTGATGCTCGTAGTTTAAGTTCTGTCCTAAGGAGACGCCGAACAGAGCGGGTGAAACCACACAAAGATCCCCAATAGGAAATTAATCACTTCTCTTAAGTAGGTTAATGTAACGCTTTAGCATTCTACTTGGCAGAGGGGTAAAAAATCCATTCCAATCGAAATTCGCATACATGAGCGTTTCAGATGTTTGAGATGATTTTGGTCTCTGTCGTTGCGAAAGATTTAAGACTTCAAAGTTCAGTTTTTCTGGTAACTAAAATTTGATTAGAAGTGTATGTATTCATTTTCAGAAACAGTAATATAAACTTCAGAAACATTAATATAGTAATTTTCAGAAACAGTAATATAGTTCGCGTTAAACTGTTTATGACAAGATAAAGTTGCTTTCGAAGCCTCTACTTATTCGAAAATGATTTCTTTTGACTTCAATTGCAAACACATTTTTCGCGCTTTACGAATAAGCTACCTTGTTTTTACAAAAATATGTTTCACAATTTAGGGGTAATTAACCTTTCAGCTGTTGAATGGATCCGATAGACACCTGCATGATAAAAAATAAATTTGAAAGGCAGCCAAAGGACTCTCACAATATTTTCTATAAAAAATGATGGTAGGGTCTCTCTTAGTTTAAAACGCCACTGGTGTTTAATGCGTAAGATTAGTGACGGAAGTGTAAGGACGTTATAGAGCAAATAAAAAAAAACACAAGATTTTACACTCATTTTATTTTATTCATTTTTTATTTGTTACAGCTATTTATTCAAAATGATCCTTTGTAAAACTGGTCGATGATATGAGATATAAGATGCATAATTAAAGATGGATGCATTCATATTCCTGTAAATGTTAAATCTATAAATTAATTGCCAAGTATACTTGGATAGTTACTTGGCACCATATTGAGATTAAATCGATGTTTCATAAACTTAAATGTCTCTTCATTTCGTTTGGCTTTTACATTGAAATCTGCCATCATAATAATAGGAACATCTGTATCTACAGCAAACTCTTCATCGATCAATACAGTCACATAATGTTTCATAAATGCACCAAAGGAGAACACCCTTAAAATCTCCTGAATTAACAGTTGCAGGAATTTGTACGGATGCTAAAGGAAATCTTGACTGTCCGTTAACAATTACATCAACCATACAAAATCTTTCTGAATCCTTTATACTCTTACGCTGCTTAACAATAAATTCTATTTGTATAGAATCTGCTACAGTCGTCAAATTTGAGGTGAAGCTCATACAGCATAATATGGAAAATAAAAGTAGTATGAATCTTATCATACGAAGTCATTCACTTGTAAATAAAATTAATCTAATTTTAATTCAGTAGAGTCGGGAGAAAAGACATGGTATCAAACGTATAGTAACCGGTAAAAATTGTGATTGTAGAATAACTTTAATGTACTTCTACTCACTAGAAATTGGGCAAGCTTAAACTCTGCATTATTTTCGGTCAAACACTGTCCGCATAATTTACTTTTGATGATATTAACATGGTGTTTTTTATTTTGAATCTTTCCTACACTTCTCGTTTTGTTAGTCTGCTCCACCAGAAAACAAAGTGAATTTGAATAATATTCAACAATTTAAGTTTGGAGATGGAGGTGTGGCAATTTACACATGGTACGAGACTACTCTGTTTTCTTTCTGTTGGTGTAATGGCTAATGGTGAGCGAAATTGTACTTAAAGCTATGTGAAAAGGCGTGATATCTCAGATGACAATTCTTATACTTTCATACCTTGATTTGTGACAATCAGATAACTTTTGTAACAGGCAACAGAAGTTTAGTTTAGTTTTCAGTTGGTTTGTAAATTTTACATTTAAACAATAATAAATTGTTTAGATGCTTTGTTTTTATCAGTTGTGTTATAATACTGTAAGTTAGGAATGGGAAGCAATCGTTCTAAATATTTAGTAAAGTTAATTGTTAGTCTAAGCGGAATTTGCGTGCATTCATTTGAAGAATACATGTTTCTCTGTTAGGATTATTTAACAATAAAAACAGATTCTGAAAGCAAATTATTACGTTATTTGAATTACGTTCTTTTCAGCAGTTATCTCCAACAATTCCTTCGCAAAACCTTTCCTTCCAACAATTTCTTCGCAAAACATGTTTGATAAATATCAAATAAAGGCCCATTGTTTAGAAACTTTACAGTTGAGGTGATTAAAATTCTACAGCCAATTGCTTCCGAATATTTGCACCTTTTCTTTTTTTGAAAGAATTAATTTTTCTTCTGTCAGAACTTTCATCGCCTTTCTTGAAAAGATGTTATCTTAATATGGTCTTACGTTTCTCCTCTTTAAAACTGTAACAGCTTGAGAGGAAAAAGAACAGGAAAGAAAATTAACAAAATAGCTCAGATACAGGTTTCCGTAACAATTCATTTATTTTTCTCTGCAGAACCATCTGCGGCAGGTGTCGTATTTCTGGCTTGGGGCATTGGTGAACGATAAATTATTAGCAGGTAACCTAGCTGAAAGTGTCTCATTCTACTTTCCAGTTAACCGTACTTTAAATTTTTTTAAAGTTATGTGTCTGCGCTTGTAAATGCTTCAGATATTATAAATGCAGTGTTATTTAGCGGTGGAGTTCGAAAATATACCCATTGGTATTTTGTTATAGCTAACTTTCCTTAATATTTTTACAATTGTTAAATAGTTGCGTCTCTAAATGCTTCAAACATTGTTAATGCAATTTTCTTTGCAGTGGATCTAGAAAATGTGTCTATCGGATATTCTGTTACAACCATCGATAGCAGATGCTCTTTAATTTTTTAAACGTTACGTGTCTGTGTTTGTAAATGCTTCAAACATGATGAATGCAGCGTTACTTAGTAATGGATCTAGGAGATATACTTATTGGATGTTCTGTTAAAGTCACACGAGATCGGACGCTCCTTAATTTGTTTTAGGTGCATGCGTTTGTAAATATCAAATGTTATAAACGAAGTGTTACTTAATAGTCGACTTATAACATATATCTGCTGAATATTCTTTTACAATCATATGACAGCAGATACTCTTTTCTTGTAAATATCAGAAATATGTTTGCTAAACACATAATTAAAAAATTATGAAAAGTATTAGAACCTACATTTATATCAAAGCTAAATAATGACTGATGTTTTTCTTCTCCATTATTGCTAATTAGCGTTTTTTTTTCTACCAAAATATCTAACCTTTTTGAACTTTGAATACTCTGTTCTTTTCCTGCTCCTTTAAAATAGCTGTTACATCTATTTCCTTGATAAATATTTATTATTTTCATAGTACGAAGCTGGCCATTTGCGAAGTTCTCTCTCGAATTTAAATATTTTCCCCTGAAGTATTTGCATCACTTCGAAAATATTTATAAAAACATAACTCATCTTATTCGTCTTCCGATATGTTTTCCTTTTCTAATTTTCAAATTCAGAATTCTTTGCGCATTATATTCTTTCTTCTATGCTTTTTCAAATGTTGAAATTACTCACATGGAAAACATACGCCGTCCAGCTTGAGCCCATAATAAATCAAGTGAACATTTGGTGCACAAAACGCTATTACCATCAATAAGGACCCTCTTTTTTTTAAGGAATCCTTAAAAAATTTACTCTTTTTCAGCGGAACAAAAGTCTTACCAATGGCAACCCACCAGTGAAGAATTAACAAACTTTGCACATTAACTTTAGTTGTGGACAGAAGGGTCTTTTACAGCCTAATTACAAACTATTATGATTTTTAAAATTAACTTTAATTAGCATCTATAATACTATTCTCGAAACGTTTTACAGCGCAATCGTGACACAGGATTGATATATTTTGCGGCTGTTTGACTAGTTATCTGAGCCAATTAAAGAGAAAGCATTCGGTATGAATGCCATGTTACAGGAGAACAGACTGTAAAGTAGCAACATGTGAAGAAGTGTAAAACTTTACGGGATTCTGCAACTACATCTTATACGTATGTCTCTGGTATTATATCTTAATTATTATTTAGTTTAAATATTGAAGGTAGATGACATTGTAACATAACATTTCAGCTCTAACAACAACTCGAAAGTAAATTAATATTTTCACGGTAATATTTAAATAAGTGCTTTTAATGTTTGAGAAGAAAATCCTTTTTTAGAAAAGTTGTAAGAATAATTTAACATATAGCTGCCAAACTACAATAGCTATTGCTGATGAGTTATAAACGTATCGTTGAACACGAATCCCAAATTAGAAAAGGAGAAGAAGTTAAATCTGCCATACCTAAGCATAGCTGGTCACTTTACAATAATTCTGACTTTGGTTCTGCGAAAATAATCCGCAAAATGAACACAGCAGTTGGAAAATTAGTACCTTAAGAACAGCAGTCATAGAAATATTGATCCAATATTCGAGCAGAGAACTGTGATAAGTTTTCGTTTAATCGACACAGGCACACTGAATGGACTCATCATTTCAGAGATACATAAGAATTTTCGTAAATTTGTGATTTTGTGCACAATTAGTGCTACTTCTATAGCACAGATCTGGAGCACTTAAGACGCTGGGCAGTGCGAGTAAAGTCGGATTTAATAACGGCAAGTTAGATTTTACAACACGATAACGCGTCAGTTCATTCAGTACTCTTGGTAAATGAATGTTTGGTTTTAAAAAAAAATCTGCATTTTCGCATTCGCCCTACCTTTGTAGTTTCATAAACCTGAAATCTGGAATAAGAAATGCTGATCTGATCATCTTCAAAAGTTCAGATAAAAAGAACACCTAGAGAGTTTTAAATTGTGCAGCTTTCTCACATCCCCCCCAGTGGAAAAATACTTGTGCATGTAAATTTAATAATAGTGGAGCTATTAAAAAGGAATAAAGGATTCATTTTTAGTTAATAGCTACTGAAATTATTCTATAAGAAAATTCTCGTTATTTAGTTTTAAGCCTCAAACTGATGTCACCTGCTTTTCATCGTTTAATGAAATCTGACAATAGTAAATGATATTATTTAAATAACTTATATATTGAATGAGAAGTTAAAATGTGCTAAAAGATTGGAGTTTCTTTTGAGGAAAAAAAACTAATATTAACTTCTAAACGAATATGTGCAAAATCAAACCGCCATGCTATTGTTCTGAAGAAATAGTTAATTTAAATGCAAAGCTAAGTAATTGAAATAAGGTAGCCCGTGTGAGCTATAAACAGGTCATAAATTCCAGCCATTAATTTAACATTCTAACAATAATATGCTAGCAAATACAAAATATAGTAAAAGTTTTTTTAGTAGCTGATAAGCACGGAACTAAAATAAACGTTATCAACATGATTGCAGCAATGAAATTCTTGAAAAAATTTGAATACTCTTTCACGAAGCAAAATATGGTCTTTAAAACCAAACATTCAGCTGAGTATTGCTCATATGGTAACGACCAATAAATTTCTTCCATGTTCTTTCAAACGGGTTTTTGTCTAATGTTTCTATACGGTGGTGCTCAACGTAAATTTATTATCCTTTCACTGCAGATATAAAGTACTTTACAAAATAAAATATTATCGCCGAACTAGAAGAAGAAAATTTTTCTAATGAAGCTCACAGAGTAAGTAAACAAGACTTCCTCATTTATGACTCTCTTAAAAGGCAATAAAATTATTTATTGTTTTACTGAGTTTCAGTTTTACGGGTATGTAATGGCAGAACTTTTGAATATCACTTATAATAAGCATCCTACGAACAAAAAGGACTAATCGTGTAAATCTAATTTTTATGACTTTATTTAAAGATCAAAAGGATTATGTAATAGTTTTTTTATACATAAAAATCAAAGGAGTATTACAATACCTTATAACACTTAACAATGTAAATCAATGTTTTTATTACTATTATTATTATTATGAATTAAACCTCTTTTAATGACAGTATAGTAAAAATTTCAGTCGGATCTTTTTTTAATATTTTAAAAAATATAATCAAAGTATAATTTTTCATGCAGTAAAACCTTCAGCACATAACTTTCAGTACCTAATCATCCTATTGTAAATGATGCTGTTGTTGAACATAAAAACCACTTATTTTTTTTCTTTAAAATAAACACTTCGTCTAATTGCAGTGATGATATAATAAATTTAATAAAAATCATCCATGGCTACGAAAGGCAATCTTTTTTAAGTGCTTGCTTTGTTTTGAATAGATGAGTAAACTTGAAAAAATTTCGACTGACATAATTGAGAGTACTAGTGCTTTACAGTGGAATCAGCGGGATTCACAACAATAATATTGTTACGAATTTTGTACATATAGGGATCATTTATGTGAAATTGTTGCATATTTCTGTAAAATATAACATGAAAAACTCAAGAGAAACAATGCTCTGCAGGAAAAATAAGAATACAAGAGCAAGTCTCTTTAACATTGATTAAATGGCTATCTCGATAATTTGGCGAAATATCGCCAAATTATCGAGATAGCCATTAATAAATAATAATTTTATTATTTATTAATGGCGAAATATCGCCATTAATCGATAAATAATTAATTAATTAATAATTAATCGAATTAATTAATAATTAATCGATAATTTGGCGAAATATCGCCAAATTGGAAACGGTTTCGGTGACTAAATTTTGTCGCCAAACTTGCCGACCATTTGGAGGCATTTTAGTTCTGTCCCTGTATTACTGAAATGGGTACTGCAATAGAATAATTGTAATTGATTTCATATGCAACTGTAACCTTATCCGACCCTTATATGCCTTCCAGTAATATTCAGAAGTACTGGAAAATTTCATCGGCCGGGGGAAAACTATATAAGACAGGAGAGAGCATCAGTTTCTCAGCTGTCAATTGTTTAGTTCAGGGTAAGTTCGGAGTATTGAGATATCTCTGTGTGAACTTCCTCTTGAGATGCGCTTTGCATTGCGTTGTGTTTAATGTTCTTAGGAGTTTGAAGTGTAGCTATCGACTGTACACTGCAATACTGCGAAGAGCTGGAAGACTATTTTTCTGATTGAAGTGTTTCTATTGGTTAAATAAATTTTATCAAACTATCATCAGCTCTGTATGCATTCAATCTATTAAGAATCCATACGCAGGCAACAATGTGTCAGTGCATGTTGTATTCTGACACAAAATCGGACTTTTCCTGAAATGATATACCGTTTTTTTTCCATATTTCAAATCTACGATTTATATATTTTGTTTTTATGTATTTTTCCCTTACTGCGAAGTGAGAACTGAATTGACTGAAAGAGAAATATATCTAATTAAATTCTAAGAAATAAGTTTAAATGAAGTGCAGTAAAGAATGTGTGTAATTTAATAGGACGTACAAGGAAGTCATATGGTTATTCTACTTCTTTACGCCTTACTCACAACCTGAAACAAGAAATGCCAATAAATCTAAACAAGCACATCTCTTTGATCATTTGGCTTGCGACATTAAAAAAAAAAAAAAAAAAATCGTGAATAGTTTTGAAATCAGGAAAAACTCAACATTAGATTAAGACTGGTTTCGTAGAAAATTCCCATGGATTTTTAGAGAATCTGACACACAATGGACTGTTGCATCTGTTACCTTACCATTATTATTCTTCGTGGCGTTCTTCTCTTGTTTCAGAAATCAGCGAAATGTATTGAAAGATAAGCAGCGGAATGTTTTATTAAAGAAGTTGGGGTAGAATTAAAATAATTCAGAGTTCTACTTTTTTATCATTTGGGTCCAAAGGTCACTGAGATCAAGATTCCAAGCAGACATCCAGTTCTTTCAGTTATCACTTTATTTTACGTCGTAGATGCTGAGAATTTTCCCTAAAGGTTTTCAAATACCAAGGATTTTTGAATGAAGACAACTAAATGAATATGAGGTGGCAATAAATTTTGGGAATAATACCTTATGAAATGCCACTTTTAAGAGGCGAACAAACACTTCTTATTATTTCCTTGTTAAATTTTATTAACTACCTAAACAGTAAGTAAGGGATTACATCTTATAAAAAAAGTATTAAAAACTACTTTTTAGATTTTGTATCCGATACCATGAAGCGAGAAAAAGAATTAATATAAAATTAAGAAATATATATTTTTGTAGGGGTAAGATAAAAAATGTGCAAGTATAATTTATAATTTAAATTAGCAATTACCCTTAATTCTTGATTTTAATTTGGCTACTTCTCCTTCCTGGAATTTAAAGTGCGTCATATCTCAAAACAGTCCAAAATCGCAGTCCAAAATTTTAACGAAGAATTAAACTCTATAAGTACTCCAGCTGCTGAATTACTCACTTACTTTTTCTACTGTGTCTTGCCCTGCTAGTGCGTATTTCCTTGTTTAACTGTATCCTCTATTATCTCGAAATGTGATAATTTCTGTGCATAATTATGGAAGCTTGTCGCACCCGATGTGATGTGCGAACATGTTTATATCTATCAGGAATGTCTACAAATAAATGATTTTTTTTTTTTTTTTTGGGGGGGGGTGAAGTCTGTCTTCGTTGTGTCATCTTGTGAATTCACGCTTTAAAGCCTTTACGGATATTTGCAGAGATAACATCTCCTCATTAACAGAAATCTTCTAATACTCCAGTCATCATCTATAAAATTATCACATACATATGAGTAGGATAAGAAATGTATAAAATAGAATTCTAACCTTAGTTTGTATTAACTATTCCTCTTAGCAATATTCCTATGCTTTTAATTGCTCTCATTTAACGGCGGTTTTAATTTAACTATGAGCATCACCCCCGGTATTACCTCGATAAATAAGGAATTCACAGTGCTTTTTATTCAGTCTGAATTATTACCCGGAAAGTAAGGCGTTATTTTTAGGGGGGTATATACAAATGAAGCAGCACAAAAACGTAAGAAATTTCAGATCGGACTTTTTAAACACAATTTTGTTAACTTCTAAGGTATTTTCTCTTTCCTTTCTTCCTTTCTGCATGCCTTTGGTGTAACGGCAGCACACTCAAAGCGTATTCGAGAGGTCCAGATGGGAGGGCATTGCACATTTTTCACAATTCCTGTTTTAAAAAAAAACCTAATGTCTCTACAGTAGCGCCCGAACTAAAAGGTGGTGGATGATCATTTTTCACCACCGGGATTTAGCGACTTTAAAAGAGGGAGTATTTTCTCCCTCCTTTTTGCATGCCTTCGTGGTGTAATGTTAGCACAGTCGGCACGTATTCGAGAGGTCCAGGTTCGAGTCCCGGCGAGGGCATCACTTATTTTTCACGTTTCCAGCATCAAAAATCTTAACGATTTTATAATCTTTGACTTTTTACCAACTTTCCAGCAGCTGGAAAATTCTTTTTTATAAAATGTCATTAAGATTATTTGTAAAGCTATCGAAGTGCTACTTGACAGTCCCCAAAAAAGGGAACTCTATGGTAAAGAATTTCGAATCGACCTGAAGAGGTGAAAATCCGATGAGAAAAGTTTTGGTGAATATGGGTAAACATTCCCGCCATACTCAGTTAGTCTTTCTCTGGTATTTATTGAAAAGTGTAGCCGAGCATTGCCATGATGGAAGACAACACTTAGAGAACTGATCAATTCTGGGCGCTTCACTTCAATTTCTTCTTTCTTAATGATTTTTCACCTCGAAAGCCATACTGTCTATCACTCAAGTATCGAGACTTGTGCAGATAGTGAGACAATCTATTTACTATTAATTTTTCGTACACTTTTCCTAACGCAGATAAACGACAGATGGCATGGTAGGAGACGGGTCTTTATTGATTTTTTATTGCGTTTGAGAAAAAGAACAACTTGGCCTATTTCGAAAATGCTGCAAAAGATTCTATAATGCAGCAACTTGTTGAAAAATTTCAGAAAATATTGTGGTCTGCTGTGGTAGATCTTTTTAAGTATGGCGTTGTCGATCCCATCTAACCTGAGACTTTTTCTTTAGCCAGCTGTTGGAAGACGTGATGAATTTCTTCTGCTGTGAAAGCAGGTCATTAGACATTGTTGGCTTGGCGGTGTCCGTCTGAATTGAATGATGCAATGACGTGTCCAAGTTGTAATTGTCATTTGGAAATGCCGCATCCAGTATTGTATTAAGCTTATCTCTGCTACTGTTTGTGATTTGTTCAGGTTGCAAGTGGAAGCAGCATGGTTTATACATTTTGTTAGTGGCTATTTTGTGCCAAATAACATGCGGTTCTCTAGTTTGGATACAAAATTCTTTCCAGCTTTCTTCTTTGTCTCTTACATGCATACGTTAATAAACGACCCTTTCTTTCCTTAATTTCTGAAGAACGAATGACATACCCCTGTTTTTAGTTTTCGTTTTGTGGGTTTGCATTTGTGTTGCTGACTACGGAAATCTTTGTTCCATCAGACTGTTGTAGTAAGTGTTTAGACTCTCTCTGATGTGTTTAAATATGGGGTATCCATACATCGCTGCAGTTTACATACAGAGACTTCTTAAAATGATCATGTACTGCAAGTTTTAGAATATTAGTACAGTATAATTAATATAGTCTGAGAGTTCCTGAACTGTATAACGGGGATTTTCAGCAATAGTTTCTTACAGGCCCTTGTTTACATAGGATGGTAAATTGAAATTTCTGCTCTTATAAACGTATACACGGTACATTCTTTCCTTAATTTCTGAAGAACGAATTGACATACAGAGATCTAGGTAGATACTGTTGCTGTTTTTAGTTTTCATCTTATGGGCTTGAATTTCTGTTGCACATGTCAAACTACCATCGAACTGTTCATTCATTAGCAGCACTTTTTCTATATACAGCATAAATTTTACGAACATTCTGACTAGCATATTTCCCTTTTCTAAAGTAAAATAACATGGGATGACCAAAATGAACTTCACAATTCTTCACAATTAGCTTCACAATTAGCACTGCAATAAAACAAAATTTATGCCGCAACATATGCTAAAATTATACAACGCTAACAGAAAAGACCGTATTTAAATATCTGCCTAGATCAAAGTCATCCCTTATCAGCTGCAGCAAAATAATTAGAAGAAAACGGAGTTCGATTTGAAAAACCGCGGAACGTCCAAGATGATTCCGTATATAGATAACGCCTCAGAATCCTTCAGGCCTCCTCTTGGTTGGTGTTTTTTTTTTTTTTTTTTTTTTTTTCTTTTAAACATTTTGGCCAACGAGGCAAAATGTTATCTCTTTTAGATAGGGAGTAGTGCCAATTTGCGTAAGTGCATGTCACCATGACAACCACTTTAATAAATGAAAGTGATGATGTCTCCTCTTGAGAAGAAAATTGACGCTCTTCATAGATTTCCTTGGGTAATAGTGTCGCCTTAATGGGAGCACAGTTCTTCCATGTCTGTGGTGTTCCCAGTGACATGGAAGAATCAAAAACAAAACAGGAACATTTTCTACTTTGTTCTACCTTCAACACAAGTTACACGATTTTCTGGAATTGAGTAGTGAAGCGAGGGTGTTTGGGGTAACATATGCATTTAAACTATGAACTATTAATTCTTAAAAATGTATCGTTGTTGAATTTAGTAAGTTGTCACGACAATTATGAATTTAAATTATTTAAATAATGATTTTCGTTCAGAATTTTTAAAGATCGATTGAGGAGAAAAACGATACGAACTTGATAAAATCCAGTCGGTGACAAGCTATCGAGGAGCAGATTGTAGTTCGGGAATCACTTCAGATATTACTAGTCTTTCTGGAGGCTGGAAACGTAAAGAACCAGTTGTTCTCTCGGCCGGATTTGAGCCTCCTATCTTCCAATTAGCGAGCTGAATGCATTAGCCATTTAGGCTACAAGTCAGGGCAACAAGATGAGGGCAGCGCGGACACCAGCATTTTACCATTGGTTAAACATTGATTTCCCCCCTCCTTCAAAATGAAGCGCCGCATTTCTGTAACTAATGCTGTAATGCTGTCAAAAATTACTGCACATTTTTAAATGTTTCTGAATTGTATTGGGCTGCCCGTTGTAGACTAATGACGGTCTTACTCAGATCTGGCGTAGGTTTATTAAAAAAAAGAAAAAAAATCTTCGTAACATTTAGCTACCAATCATTTTGTGATTATGGCATTAATAATACTGATAAAGGGAGAACAGGGCAGAATTTCCGCACTTGTGGTTCAGGCATAGTCCCACCCCACTAACTGTACATTTCGCCCCAATTTTGACGGAGGCGCGGATCCTAAGGTCACTTACACTTCTTCCCCTACCTCAAAACACTCGAGAGGACTTTCTGCTAAGCAGTATTTAAGCATCCCTATACCGCACAAATATTCTACGCTTACAAAAATCCAAACCTTCTCCGAAATTCTAACATAGAGATAACGCCGTTAATTACTGTATTGCTATATCAATCTGAGCAGTAACAGTTTACATTTCATGATGCACTAGAGAGAATATAATAATTCTTTATATCCTAATTTATTTATATGCTAAGCTGCTGAATTCTTTCTAATAAAATCGGTTTCTAATTACAGAGAACGCTTGCGACCATAGGATAATTAATGCTCTTAATTCTGAACACTGTCAGCAAAAGAAATAAATAATGTGGAACAAGGGACTTTTTGCCAACCAAACCGTTTGTGAAGATTACATATAACGCTTTTATACAGTATAGCCTATATATCAAAGTCACCAATGACACGCGACGAAAGACTGGGAAAAAATATCATATTCTTTACCTGTCCTCACTTCCAATGGGAGATAAGAATTCTTCTCTACGGTTGTATCTTTCATCCTATAATTAGTTCTTAAGCGACAATTGATGACATACAAATGTGACAGGTTGCAAAGATTTCTCAAATTCAAGGACAAGCGATTTATAATTAGCATTCCTGTAAATCGGTTCACCGTTCTTGCTTTCATTCGGGTGTTCATTTAATTCTATCAATTACTTCAAATCTTTATGCCATCTTTTTTAGATAGCATAAAATCATTATCATACGAGCACATTATACGGTTAACTAGAATTATCTTAGTAGGTTTTAGATTATCCTCTTCATAGCGAAGGGTACAATCAAAATAATTGTAAGAATCATTTCTTTGATTAATGGATGAGTAACGCAAGAGAAGAAATATAAAACATACTGTTAACTATCATTTTCGTCATTTGCATCCTAAAGAAAACAAGATTTATCACTTAGGATGAGGAGCGTGGCTGTGCGTCATGTGTAATACAGCGACTAGTAAAAAAAGAAATTTTCACACCTGATCAGAGTAGGCTATTCCAATTTATTTGTTCTTTGAGAATTAAATATTCGGCCGTACTGGTGCCTGACAGACTCGCTCGAAAATTTTCTAGATGTTTTTAGGGCAAAAAGGGCGCTAGCCAACGGGCTATTAGTCTCGAAAAGGGATTTTGAATCTTCCACTATAAACGGCTATATCACATTTCAAGTAGTTGCCACCAAATATTATATCCCTGTATTATTTTTAAACAAGTTAAACAAAGAAGAATCTGCTTGTATGTTTGTATGTTCGCCGCACTGTCAAAAAACGACGCTACTTAAAGCTATCAAATTTTGAAAAACGTATAGTCCTCCACACGAACAGGTGCACATGGATGCATTGAATAAGTAAAAGTGTTTTGCAAGTCATCTTATTAAGAAAACTGAGCACTGATATGATAAACTGAGAAAAGACTGGAAAATTTAGGCAAGTGTTTAACACTGCATCAGGAATTCTAAATATATGTTGCTTTTAAAGTTTTTTTAATTTTCCTGTTGAATTAATTGTATATGGCGTAAGTGCGAAGAAAATGATGCTTAATAATAAAGCTAAAAAGACAAAAAGAAATGGGTTAGCGCGGAAGTGAGTGCTACAGCTCACTAGTATACTGGGAGCTCAGCGAGAGCGTAAAGCATCTTAACAAATCCTTTTGGCCGATTATTGAAATCTGAAGCCTTTCAGATTTTAATTCTTGGTTTTCTTCCCGCCCCTCTTTTTTTTTTTTTTTTTAATTTTATTTTCTTGTTGCAATCAATGAGATTTCTTGAAATATTTCATTTAAATAAAAATTTCTAAAAAATTAAACACACATTTCTAAAAAATTCCATTTTAAAATAAAATAATTGGATGATTTTTTTTAAATCTTTTTACTTCCTTTTATGAAGCAAAGGAAGAATTACAATCACGAAAAATTTCGGATATCATTTTTCAAAGAAAATATCCATTTTGACCGCTCTCGAATCCGTTTGAACGATTTTTTCGAGTGACATCTGCGCGTACGAAGAGGATAAAGGACTCTTTTTCCCAAAACGGATCGTAACATGGATTTAAAATCAACTCCGAACTGATTTCTTGGTGACGTATGTATGTTTGTACATACGTATAAATGTATCCTGCATAAGCCAAAAACAACTTGACGTAGGACTTTGAAATTCTTGAAATTTTGTATATAAGATTGCTATTACATCTAGTTGTGCACCTCCCCTTTTTGTAGTAAGCGGCCACACTTTATTTAAACATGTGTATATTTATATAAATATATATACACACCCTGTTCGGTGAACTCTATTTTTTATTCTTATAGGTTGATAAATTGTGTATTTTTTTTTTCTTTAATTGAGATTGAATTTTGTTGTTCTTATATTCCGATTCAGATTTTATGGCTTTAGTTAATTTGCATACATTAGTTGCAGAATTATCAGCAGTTTAAAAGTGTAAGTGGCGCTAGCCCTAATGAGTTGTCTATTTGCTTACACTTGAAGCTCTTAGTAGAATAGAGAAGTAAGGCAGTTGGTGTATCAACTTCTGTGTCTTTTTGCTCAGTGCGGCCAAAATTCCACTTTAAACTTTCTTTCACGGAGAATTTTGTCTTTCTAGCTGTTGCTTGTTTTTCCATAGCTTCTTTAATTTTAATTTCCAAAATTGCATTTTTCACTGTTTTTAACTGTATCTTAAAAGTCATTAGTCTCTAAGTGACTAAAATTATTGAATACCCTCTCTTTTTTCGCATTGTAAATATCAATAGTAGGTTAATTTACTAAGTCCACTTCATAGTATAGCTAAAATGGTTATATTTCTCGAGACCTTTTCTTTTACTTGCAGGAAAGTGTCTTAACACTGAATTTTTTAAACGTTCCTTTTCAGAATGTAAGATGAAATTACTGAATTTTTTTTTAAAACAATTTTTTTATTGTAGATAAGAGTCTTAATTGTTAAATTTATTAACTCCATGGTGTAATTCTAGCAGAAAAGGCTAGAATTATTGAATCTCACCATTTTCTTTCAGACAACCAGGACCGTAATTGCCTAATATATTAATTCCACTTCACACTGATAGCATAAATGCCTAAAAATTATTGAAAATCTCGTTTTTCTTGCAGACAAGTATTTTAGAGCAATCTTTGATCCGACGAAACAGAATATTTTCATATGCATTCTTATAAAAACTAAAAACAACACTCAGTAAAAAAAGGTAAGTAGTTATCAGATTAACACAGTGAGCCACATTCGGCACATTGCACACCTGATGTTCAGCCATAAACTAATATATACCTCTCACACAACAAATTCATTCAAATGTCACTAACAATGTGTGCCAATGTCTAGACTACGTGAGGTCCGTGAACTTCAGCTTTCGTCATCTATAAGTAAATCAAAAATATATTATAAGAAATAATCTAATTATAAATTATATCATTTCAATCTATGTGATCCAAATTGAGTCACACTTTCAATAACCACAGTAGTGACTCGTCGGTGTACCTCATACGAATTAGTCATTATCTTAACTGGCAGTCAAAAACCCGTGCTTTTAATTTAAGAAAAAAAAAGATATGACGGCTATCAATTAAAGTTTCAATGGAACGTTTTAAATGCTCTTCCCATTTTGTCCTATCTACATATTTAAATGAAGTAAAAATGAAGAATAATCTGTCACATGCAAGGTAATCTAATTAGTAAGTAATTTTCTTGCTTTCTATTCGGCTATACATGTTGTAAATCCCTGCATCTAATTCAGGACAGTATCTGAAATCGTTGTGCTTTTAATATTAGGAATTAACGCATCCCATGCATGCGGTCGGGATGCACAATTGTTAGTATGTTCAATGAGCAGTAGGAAGATAGGTAGTTCGAAACCTGGTGAGGACACAATTGGTTTCTCCTATTTCCCGATACAAATAAATAAATATCTGAAAGCTCTCGGGTTTTAAGTTACGTCCAAAGGGGCGTTTTTTCCCTTTATTTATTAAATATCATGTTCTTTGCACTTAAATCATACAATTCAGTTCAACAGCAATGTCGCAAAATAATTTTAAAATGAGCATATCTTTGGAATTTCCAATACACAGTTCCGCGCGCTGGAAAAAAAGAGTTATTTTTCCCCCGTAGGGTATTGCCATTGCTCGCTTTTAAATTGTTGAGTTTGTTAATCAAAAATTCGTTAAAGTTTTACAAAATATGAAATCGATCCTAAAACAAATTCCAAATTTCAAATTTGGGCTTCCAGATGCCCATATTCGCATTAGGATTACGTCATTCAAAATTAGATGGCTCCAGGTACCGTTGTTTTATCACAGTGCGAGAAACATACATACATTTATGCATTTTCGTTATTTAATTTCTTCAAATATAATACAGGGGAATAGTATTTGGTGGCAACGATTTGAATAGTGATAGGTCGTTTATAGGGTTCCGACGCAAAATCGCAAAACGAAAACAATAATTCTTCAGGGACAAAACCTCTTTGGACTAATAAGTAAACAGAAGAAACAGTGGCTACATTGGCGCCGAGACAAAAATATCATGCTCAATAGCTGTACACGGCCTATCAGCGGCCAAGTCGTGCAGTACCGAAAGGCCCGTGTTCGAATCCCGGAGAAAGCATGGATGTTTGTAAAAGTATAGTATTTTTTCGGCATGAGGACACTCTAGATATATGGCAAGTCGAAAGTTCTCTCATATAGTTTGGTGCTAGGGGAGAAAGGCAGAAGCTCGGACCAGCCCTCAAAGTCTTCTCCAAAATTGGGGCGAAAGTAAAAGTACAGCCTCCTTGAGTCTCTGGCATCCATTCTTCCATAAAATTCATGGACAAGACAACAACAACATCAGCATTACTTATCAGCCTTCCAATGACCTTTCTTCTCGATTCTGGTTAAATGAAATTACATTGAAATTTGTTGTTTTTATTTAGCATCTCTTTTCTACTTTTACTTATATATTCATGTTAGTTTAAGCTTTACCGGCCACTTGCTATGATTCAGATGCTCATTTTCCAACGTC
The DNA here is from genome assembly GCF_044657685.1 of Stegodyphus dumicola. Lineage (NCBI taxonomy): Eukaryota > Metazoa > Arthropoda > Arachnida > Araneae > Eresidae > Stegodyphus > Stegodyphus dumicola. The sequence continues at coordinate 196,547,555 of NC_140773.1, forward strand.
TGGCTGTTAAAATATTTGACTCTACGTAAAGTTAAGACGATTATTTGAAATTTCCTAATAGCTAGGTTTTAAGCTGACCTGTTTCTTCATAGTTTCTGTCACAATAACTTCCTCCAGTTAAGAAGTTTCATGCAAATCCCAAGCTATCAAGAAGTTCCTCCGGTTCTCTAGATAACCAAGAATATTTATATTGGACTCCGAAAAGCATCTTATTGCTGGACTTTATTAATACTTTTGGATAACTAAAATTTTAAATAAAAACATTTACAAGTTTTTAGTTGTACATTACTTTAATCAGACCACTTACTAGAACTCAAACAAACAGTTAATTATTTTTAATTAGTTATGCTGTAAGTTATTTTTTCTTCTATCGCGATGAGACTTAAGATGTGGCTTAAGATCAAGGTTTAAGTGGAATTTAAATGTACAGTTGCAAAGTAATAGTGATGTCTTTCTCTTTTTACACTACATGGGTTTGCGAAATTCTCATAAGAACTCTGTATAAGTATAGCGAAAAAAATCTGTAATGAACAGAGATATGAATTGCGAGTAATAATAATGAAATCGTACAGTAAACCTGAGTAAGTTAGTTAAAAGAGAATTAGAATAATTCCGAATTTTAAAATGCTAGAATCGCAACAAAAGTATCAAACTTTGAAATATTACGATGATTGTTTATAGATGAAGATTTAAATAAATGTTATCTTTCAATCGACTGGAAAGTAATCACGTGTGGGGAATGAAGACTATTTTATTGCACTTTAAATGAAGTCAACATATTTGTGAAAATTATCACTTCGAAATATGTACAGACCAAAAGTGTGAACACAATTTTTAGTGAAAATGGGAAAGAAATGTTTTATCACAGCAGCCAAACGATATTGCTGAATTGCTGAAAGAGGGCTTTAGATACAAGCCCTAAAAGTTTTCAAATTATTTAGGAGCTTGCTGTTTGTAGATAATGAGGATGCATGCTCATTCATGTAAGACTTCATTGAATTCGTTAATAATTTTCTTCCGTATACTTATAAGGTATTTCTCCCGCCTTCTTAGCATGCCTTCGTAGTGTAGTGGTCTGCACGCTGGGTGCGTATTCCCGAGGTCCGTGGTTCGATTACATGGGCGTTGCTCATTTTTCACGTCTCCTGTTTCCAAAAAGTATCTAATGTCTTTACATAATGTATTCAAAACTCTATATCAGTCTTAGCAGTTTATGCTTCATAAAGGTAGAGTCTAGATCGCTTATATTTGTATAGTATTTTCTTACGCACTCTACAAGCATCTATAGGTTTATTACATGCTTATCATTATAAAAACTATGTGTTACATATTAGAGAATTTTACCAGGAATTGATTCTAGTATGAGTGACTGATGCATCCATTCGTAGTCCTTTAAGAACGAAGGTATACGAAATAGATAAACAGAATCTAAATTATCCACATTTACATGATCTAGAAATGCACAGTTATCTATCTTATCAGAGCACGTAGTTCTGCTTACAGATTATGCAGCAACTCAATGATGTCATTCAGCCGATTGAACACGTTCCTCAAATGAAAAAAAAAAAAAAGTGGTGACTAACAAAATGTAAATATTCAGTGAGGTTTTAGCTAGGACTTACGAAAAAAAATCAACATAAATTTATAATGATAATCTTCGTTAATATGTATGTGCCATTACAGTTTCCATTTTTCAAAGCTAGTATTCACATGTAGATGCTGTCGAATAAAAGAGAATTAAAGTACTCTTACGCATATATTTATTTATTTGCATACCTATAATTAAATTTACAGTAAAATTCAAGAAAATTTATTTCCGATATATCTCCAAAATAAATGCAGAATTAAGTTGTTAACTTTATTCGAAATACAGCTCTGGTGTTTTTTGTCCTTATACCTGTAATTTCTTTTCTGTTTGCGCAACTTTTAAACACACGAAAATTAACATATACAAATAGGATCTTGATATTAAAGTAACAGGCGGAGTACAGCGTGCAACTTTTAGCTCAGTACAGCCCTGTCTTAATAACCTTGTAAGATTCTAACCTGTAAGATTTTAAGTTACAGTTAAATTTGAAGAATATTAGGAACTGCTAAGCGAATAATCGCTTGAGTTCGTGAGACAGAGAACAAAACGTAAGAAAGATGAAATTACCCTTTATTATTCCAATAAGATTTTAACAGACGATTCCTTTCTTGGAGTTACAATAAATCCTCCACTCGGGCTTGAACTTAGAAAACTAAGAACTAAAGCTTAACTAATCTTAACTAAGATATAGCCAAAGCTATTAAGATTCTAACAGAGTTGGCCCCTTAATGCTAAACAGCGACGAAGCTATCAAGGGCTTAAAGTACGGCCGAGCGTAGTAATAGCTTAAGAGAAATAGTAGCCTAAAAAGGCGGAACGCGCGCTAGTCAGAATCACTGGTCCTCTCTCTCTCTCGAAGTCAGTAGAGCTTCACGATTAAATACTTCTCCTCATTTGCATTCAAACGCGATTCTGAAAATACGTTCTGGCCGGAAGTTGTAAACTTGAAATTAAGAAAAGATAGGAAAGTAACTTTAACTCAAAATTTAACTGTTAGATAAATTAAGAATATAATCCTTACAACCTGATGTAAGGTAATACCAGAGCAGAGAGTTTCTTGAACATGCCCGAATGTGAGTTGTATAGAATAAATTTATCTTTGGTAAACTGGTAAAATAAATGAGATATAAATGCAATTAGAGTCGCTTCGTTCGATGAATATTGTCTGCTTTTTCTTGGCATTGGTTAACTCGGAAATTTTAATTCAGTGGCAATTTCAATAAAAAAGATACGTAACAATCAGTATAAATAATTTTTTATTTTTAAAGTTATAAGCATCTGTCATTTAGTCATTCCATTTTGTTTCACATTGCTACGTTAGGTTATGTCATGTTACTAGGGTATTTGTCATCGACGTGACTTTTGATAAATACAAATTTTATAATTCTATAAGACATTTCATTCATTAATCATGTGACCTGGAAAATTGCCGTTCCATAAAATTTTTGTTTGTCTTTAAGTAGCGTATGTAAACCTGAATGCTCAGTCGACTCTCGCGTACGTTCAGCTAGCAGTTGGGAAATCTGTAGTTCAACACCGCAAGGACACGTATAATATTTCATGTTTCCTGTTCCGAAATGTCCAATGTCTTCGGTAATAAAGAATTATCGCATTCTCTCATACGTGCTATTGTGGTGTAAATGGTTAGCACATCCATCTAGCAAACGAAAAATTCATGGCTTAAACACCAACGAGGGCATAGTTGATTTCTCATGCTTCTTATTCCAAAAATTCTAATATTGTCCAAAAAATTGTTTCTGCTGTTCATTATTGAGCCCACATCTAATTATGTTTTTCCAGTTTTTCAATTCGGTAAAATCTTCAAGAATTCCATTATCTTTTTCTTATGAGAAGTGTTTTTATATATGTTGAAAAGCTTGTGGTAAAAAAGTTTCAATTTCAAAGTAAAATAAATTATCTAGTAACACTTTCAGAACATATCACCAATTGCACTTTTTGTTTATTTATTTATCAAACTATATAGTATGAAGTATTTCATTTGATAATGTCTATAAATTTGCTTGAAAGTAAATTATACCCTGAAGATTAATTTACTACTTCAACTGTTGCGAATTCCTAGAATATTTGAGACTAAAATTGAAGAATCATTATTTCATTTATGGAGTTCCTAACTGCTGATGAGATAATTTGCTTTTTAAGAATAATGTTTTTGTTATTATTCATCGTGTCTTGAATAGTTGCATTTTGTGAGAAATATTTTGCCCTTTCTCTTTATAATGAAATTTCTTTTAATAAAATCATCTTTAAATGTTCATGAATAGAAATCTTTTGGTACCATTTAATTTTTTGTCATAAGCATTCAGTTCTTTTGGTAACACTTAATCACCATTTCTGTAACACTGAGCTATTATGACACACCTTTTTACGTGTGGCATAATAAATACCACACGTATAAAGTGATACTATAAAAAGTACGTATACTCCGAAAAAAGAAAATTTTTCACATCGCTTAACAGCACTGACACCAATCCTTCATAACAATCTTCTTAATACAAATAATGAAAAATAAAAAAAATTAAAATCTGAAAGGTTTCATATTTTAAATTACGTCCAAAGGGGCATTTTTTAACATTTTGTCTGTTACCTTTATTTATTGAATATTACGTTCTTTGCACTTAAACCATAAAATTCAGTTCAATAGCAATGTCGCAAAATAATTTTTAAATGAGCCTATCTTTAGGATTTCCGATACACAGTTCCGCGCGCTGGAGATAAAAAGATTTTTTTCCCCTGTAGAATGTTGCCATTGCTCGCTTTTAAATCGCTGAGTTTATTACTCAAAAATTCGTTAAAGTTTTACAAAACATGAAAGCGATCATAAAACAAATTCCAAATTTCAAATTTGATCTTCCACATGACCATATTCGTAGGAGGATTACGTCATTCAAAATTCGATGGCTCTATGTACCGTTGTTTTATCACAATGCGAGAAATAGACATACATTTGTGAGCAGATTTTTCATTATTTAATTTCTTCAAACACAATGCAGGACTCTAAAATTTGGTGGTAAAAGTTTGAAAAGTGAAACGGACATTTATAGTGATTCAACGCAAAATCGCTAAACGAAAACAATACTCCTTCAGAGCCAAAGCCCCTTTGGACTAATAATAAGTTAAATACTGCAAAATATTTAGAAGAAACTCATTCCGAATCTGCTTTGATATTCAACTAATGTCTTGGATAATAATGCTGTTCACAAGAATCATACAAGTAGCGGGATATTTGCTTTATATACTGCCTTGAGCTGAAATAAACCGACAATTATATCGCAATAATCTTGAACTAAGACATCACGCTAGTAAAGAATCACCCAAACGGTGTGACACTAAATATATATCATGTTGACATAAGATCAGGTGTTACGTATTCTGTGCGTGCTCGCAATTGTAGGATGGCTTCATCTGTAAATGCGGTACTTTTGAGGCGTTTTTTGTTCTTCACAATCCATTATTCGATGTTGACTTTAATAGCTTTAAATGCTAGTCGTTAACTTCTTAAACAAGCAAAGCGGCTTCTAAAAATTCATCGGTTATCCTACTGATTAACAGTTATGGTTCCAATGTGCAGGTGCAAGAATTTGCACCGATCGATAAGCTGGCAACACCTTAGTGGACCTCGAATAGTTATCCTAACACGATTTCACGCAGTTATTTCCTGATCTTCAAATGAAGCATTTCATGTATTATTAATGCCATTTTTTAGTTTCGTTTGAATGAAGAAAGAGATGGGTGCTGGCTTGAATGATTTCCCTAGTTGTTTGCAATAAGATAACCGTTAATACATTATCAAGGTATAAAAATTAATTGCTGAAGCTTTCGTGACTAGAATCAAGTATCAGCAGATAATCTTCAGAGCTATTTGTCCAATCCTTCTTCAAGCAGACTGCCATCATTTCGATGAAAAGGCTTTCGCTATCAAGAGACTGATGAGATTGCTTTGGTGCAATTATTAGTCTTTAGTAAAGTGTTGGATAATGAAGGTATACTTACCTATTCTTAGAGGAATATAAAAGGTCCACATCTATGGTACTTATCTTCGCACATTTGCAATATTTCAGTTCTAGTGCGACAAGAATATCATTGAGAAAGGAATTATTTAGGGAAAAACGAAGATTCTTGGAGGTTTGGTCGAACTTAAGTTTTCGGTTGAAATTAGGCAGAAAAGAAACTTCTTTGGTGTAGGTTTTGAATGAAACTCTACTGAAGTCGAGCAAAAAAATATTTTACTCCTGAAAAAGAGGAGCCTGTGACTGATCGCCTTCGAAACTGAAGCAGTTTTATTCAAAACATGCGCCAAAACTGATTTTATTTTATTTTGTCGTATTTTACATAAGCATGTTTCTTCTCTTCCAATTTAATGTTTCAGTTGTTATGTAGCATCTGCCGAAATCGTCTCATTGAATTAAATTTTGCAAATTTGATTTTGCAGAAAACGAATAGAAGTATCCTAAGCAGAGTATGAAAATCAAAGGAGCTATTCAACCTAAATTCGAGTAGAAATTTTAAAACTGTCAGGAAAAGAAGAACTGAAAGAGTTTAAATGCTATCTAGTAAAACTAAATGTAATTCTTAAATTTAACCAGATTTCCTCATAATACTGAAAACGCTCAGAATTCAGATAATGCAGATATACTAAAAATCTCCAGACTTTTAGGATTTTCAGTTTGGGGATATAATAGAGCATTATATTTATCGATGGAAAACTTTTGATGGTTTGGGTTTGACTATGATATAAACTAAACTCTGATTAATTTCCTAAAGTGTACAATAAAAGTGTGGAGTGTACAATAAAAGCCGACACTTGGGCTTTAACTTAAGGGGCTAAGAAGTAAACTAAAACTAATCTAAACTAAAAAGATATAGCCGAAGCTATCAAGATTCTAACCGAGTTGCCCCTTAACGCTAATTGACTGAGAAGCTATCAAGAGCCTGAGTATGGCCGAGCGTAATAACAGCTTTGGGAAAGTGTAGCCAAACAGGTGGACGCGCGCTAATCAAAAACTCTGGTTCTCTCTCACTCAGCAAGTAGAAATACCGCTCCTCCTTATTATGTATTCAGAAGTGATTTCTAAAACTACGTTCTGGGCTGAAGTAGTAAGTTGAAGTTAAGAATTTAACAGGAAAGAAGTTTAACTCAAAATTTGACTGTTAATAAAATTAACATAATCCTTACAAAGATGATATATGAATTATCCAACTGGAAGACGACAATAAAAGCTAAGAACTTTTCTTAAGAATGGATGCTTATAAAAGTCTTGATTCTGCGTTTTCGTAATGCATTTCGTAAACTTAAAATATGAGATTATGTCTCAGTGGAAGTGAATCTCTAGAATTAGAATACTAAATTTCAATAGTAAGAAAAGGTCAAAAGTGTTTTAAAGGTTCTAAAGATGGGTTTAATTTTGTCCTATAAAGGAAAAAACTGCTTAAATTAAACAACGGCAAATACTCTATATTTAACTTTGAATGGAGAACTTGCAGATTAAACTAATAAGATAGAGTGGCCCGGTCTTCAGTTTTTTGAAGGCCGGGCTACCACTATCATCTTCAGTTTACTTGAGTCCGAAGGGTTTTTTTAGGGGGGGGGCGGGACTCAAATCATGGATTTTCTAACTGCCAGCTGAAGTTGATAACTACTTTACGAAGCACACAGAAGGGCGGAATGCAATGAATTCATCCCAACCTGACCTCAATGAGCAGTGTTCAAATTCCAACTTCAGTCCTTATAAAATGCAGTCTTGTCTACCCTATGAAGGAATAAGTAATTGTCACAAATTTAAACTGATAAATAATTATCGTTCAATAAAGTTATAATATGATATCGTCACTATCCCCTTCCTTTCTGTTCTGCGCACAAATGATTCTTGATTTAACTTTCAAAAAATCCTTGATCTATACACAATGGAAAAGAAAGTACACAATAACTCATATGCTCTTTACTTCTTGAGAAAGGTACAAGTTAAATATGTAGGCAAGTAGTGGCATTTTTCTTTTTCAGTAAGGGGCGAATTTTTTTCTACAGCAAATTCTTTCGAATAATGAAAGGAATTTTTTATGAAACGGAAACAAAACACACCTCATCATGTCAGGAACTAGTTATTCTTCTTAATCTTTTGTTGATTCTTGAAAATCACGAAAAAATGGACAGTTAGAAATACGTGACAGGAGAAGGTGCGCGTGGTGAAAACCGAAAACCGGTGATTACGACGTCTTTTCCACTTTCTGAGCGATGTGAGTACAAAAGTGCTAGATTCTATTACTTTTTTGCTTTCTTTACGTGGTGAGGGAATGGAAATCAATTCCAAAGGATGATTATCGAGATTACCACCATCAGGTGATATCTAAGAGCGATGGTCCTATTAGACAGAAATGATTCTTCAACCTGACATTAAGAAGGCGGAAACCCCTTTGCTGAATAACCCGTGAACACAGCGAGCTCTTTCAAAACGATCCTTTTCTGAACCAGAGAATATCTTTTGCATAATCTGAATAGGAAAGTGCTTATTATGAAATAACAATAGTGAAAAGTCTATCTGTGGCTGTCACGACTCAGAAATGTTATTATTAAGTTAGTCTGGAAACAAAGTACAGAACTTCGGAAAGCGGATTGTCTAAAATGGATTGCCAGCGTCAAGAAAATTTGCTTTTGAAGACCTCACATACAAATCCAAAAGCCAAACAAAAAAGACAGTGGTCATTTGTTGAGTTGCACAAAATCTTTCTTGTCTCTCACTTGCTTTCTGCCGCTTTAAATATATTCACAGTTTGTGATATTTAATTAAATAGCATGATTTAATTGAAATCTTATTTTAAATATGTAGGAGAGGGCAATCTGTTCTCCAAGTTTCAAATTATAATCTTCAGTGGGTTTAATCGAAACTGTTTTCATAGTTTCGTTAATTTTGGCTAAGAACGACCAGACAGACCAGTCAAGGATCTAAATAAGATCTTTTCTTTGCAAGTTAAAGCATATAAAGTATTTCTCCCGCCTTTCTAGCGCGCCTTAGTGGTGTAGTAGTCAGCACACTGAGCCGGTATTTCAGAGGTCCGTGGTTCGATTCCCAGCAAAGGCGATTCCTAATTTTTCATCTTGCCTGCTTCCAAAAATCCTAATGTCTCTACGAGCAAACTATGATTTTTTTCCGTGATAAAGAAAGAGAAAACTTACTTTTTTGAAAAAAAAAAATAACGTTATTTTAAGGAAGATCTGCTTTACTTTATACTTAAAGTTCTTAATTCTTTCCTATATAACAGACCAAGAATTTTTAATCATGTTACCGGAACTGGACTATTTAAAGCCAAAATTCCAGATTTCTGGCTTTTTTAACTTATTGACATCAGAGAATTATTTATTTTATTATTACATTAAATGCTATTCATTTATTTATGACATTATTCATTATCAAATAATTATTTATATTATTATTACGTTAAATGTTATTTATTTATTTATGTTATTACTACGTAAAGATTATTAATTTGTTTTTGTTATTATTTAGCATCAGAGGATTATTTATGTTTTATTTACTTGAAAACTGCATGCAGATTTATTGTACAATCTTGGTTACACGCGAAAGCCAATTTTTCGTCTGCAAAATGAAGTTTCTTTTTGTAACTTTTATCAATCAAGCATTTTTGTGTTTGTGGCAGTTATATTATATATAAATGTAGACTTAGACGGGATATCAGGACTTCACCAATGATCGTACAGGTATAAACTCACTGCACTAATTGTGTATTGTATGCATTTGGTATACGGTAGTCAGCGTCATTAATTACTTACACCGGCAGGACAGCTCGTAATAATAATATGAATCTGGATATGGTGTAGTTGGAAACACATTGTTTAATCATTGGCAATTGTGGATATCGTCCAGCTTCACTAGTTATCCAGATGACCCCGCCAGGAGTTGATGGCAATGCGTTGTATTTGGTGCGTTCCAAACCGCGAGCTCTATCCCTTCCTGTGTCTATTAAATCTCTCTTCGCTTGAACAGGTTTTGTCAGATCTGGAAGAACACAATTACATCTTTTACACTGATGCTTTCACAGTCGGTGCCTCTCGCACTTACATGATATTAGGACAGCTACAGTTCTGTTTACATTTTTACTCTGATGCAATTTGGTGCTATATCTGAGGTTACATTCTACAATTTTTCGTGAGATTATTAGGTTTTCATTCACATCTATTCTTGTGATAGACTTTTAGAGTTTAAAAAGTCAGAAGGCTCTTATTAGGTTTCCATTCTTAAGAATCCCACTGCTAGCTATATTGTTCGATTCCTGTAGTTGCATATAGTTTCCTCTTACTGTAAATGCTGTAGCACTTTTATAAATGCGATGTTATTTCAGTTTCACTTCTTTGTTATTTTATAAATGCGATGTTATTTCAGTTTCACTTCTTTGTTATCTTTGTAATACTGTTTTATGTTACGTTGCATAGTTTGGTGGCGCTTGTGAACAAGAAGTTCATTATGTTTCTAATTTGCCTGAGATGATTGTTCTTGATAGTATATTTTACAAAAGAATTTATTTGTGTTCGGAACTTTTAGATGATGTTCCGCTGTGAAGTAGCATTTGATTTAGTAGTATCCGTGGCTACCTCGTTCTCCATATACTCACTGATGTAATGTAGCTAAGTTCCTTGCATAAAAGTACATGGGAAAGGGTCAATGGCCTGATAAGTAACAGTAATAGCAAAATCAAAATTAGGCTGGACTTTACCTCTAACCACAAAGTGTCTGAATGGAATGGAAAGAGGCAATAGTTTAGATCACGTGCGTAATCGTAGTTGATAACCAAAACTGGCAATCAAAAGAGCAAAACTCCAAGTGTACAAAAAAACTGGTATTTTTCCAATTGCTTGAGTGATCGCGAAGATCTAATAGAAACAAGATTTTTGATGGAACACATTGATGATCCTAGTGGAAATCTGCACGATGTAAAAAATGAGAGCTTCAATTACAGAAGTGTTTAACTTCAGAATGCTACAACAAGACTTATGCTGAGGATACTGCTGGATTCAAAAATATGCTGATGATGAGCTAGATCTGAGGCTCTTAATGTGTTGAATTTTATGAAAAAAAACGCATTTTACTTGAACTTTTCGTTTTTTTTATTGCCTTTTACTATTACTTGCTTTATATCACAGTTTTAATATAGAAATATCTGTAGCTTCCTTTTTTTTTTTTTTTTTTTTTTTTTTTTTTTTTTTTTTTCTCGAGTCAAGTTCCTCCCTTTGTTATCCGGGAATTCAACTGGGCCATTTTTAAGAGGGCTTCCATGGCCAGGCATTTATCAATTCCGGCAGGGTTTATTACTCTGCGAAGCACAACATTTTTCATTTATCCTTCAAATCACATAGCTGAACTATTTAAAAGCAATCCAGATATTCTCAGTAATGCATATCTTGATTAAAATTTTACCAATATATCTAAAAATTGACAAAATGTTTGTTAATATATCTATCTCGGGGTTTTCAATATTCTTGCTCATAGAGTATCCCTAAAATAATATTCATGTCTCAGAGAGCCTGTAATTGCAAATCTTTCTATTAACAATAAATTTTATTTTAAGCTTATTATTATTTAAATTGTTTTCATCACTGTTTATTAGCCTGCTCATCAGCGTTTCTTACGCTACTCCCAGCGATTTAGGTAATTATTCCTGGTCTAGCGGATATGATAATATATTTTGTTGATGTTTATATGAGCACTATAATTTTATTTTTTAGATGTTTTAACCACATATAGTACATAATTTGAAGCAGAATAATCACTTGCATGCAATCTAACAATAAGTTTGTTACACTTATGAAAAAATTGAATTGTTAAGGTGCATAGCTAAATTATTTATTAGATATTTTTTGAATCCTAATAGCAAAATATTCAATGAAAATAATTTTAGCTCACTGTATGAGGTATTTTCCCTCCTTCGAGCATGCCTTCGTAGTGTAACGGTAACACACTCGACGCATATTCGAGAGGTCCAGGTTCGAGTTCTGGCGAGGACGTTGCTCATTTTTCACATCTCCTGCTTCAGAATAACCTAATGGCTCAACAGGGACGCCCAAACTAAAATGGTGGTGGACGATAATTCGTTACTACGAAGATTTGGCTTGGGCCCCCTAATCGCCTTTTAAAAGGCAGAGTATATTTTCTCCCTCCTTCCAGCATGCCTTCGTGGTGTAATGGTAGCACACTCGGCACGTATTCTAGAGGTCTAGGCTCGAGTTCTGGGGAGGGCATTGCTCATTTTTCACATCTCTTGATTGAACATAGCCTAATGACTCTAAACTTTTATCCCCTTTTCTTATATTTATTCCATAATTTTCGTGAAAACACAATAATCTGATGTTATATAAATTCTACTAAATGAAAAAACATACTTAATAGAATTTTTTTTTTCCTTTTACAGGTAAGAAATTCGATGTTTGATGTATCTAATACAAAAACCAATGCTTTGATGCCATATAAAAGTAAGGTATAACAACTATACTAAAAATAATAATCTAGATATGAAATAGGTATTTACATTGTCTGTTTTCCGCAGATAAAAATCATCAATAAATAATTCCTTTTTCATTTAATCTATAGAATGCTTGTTTGATACACTAAACTGAACAGTTTCATGCACTTTCATGAACTGTTTTGAAGAACTTTTGTGAAGTGAGTTTTGCTGAAATTTTATTAGGATGAGTTTTTAAGTTTATAAAAATGCCGAAAATTCAATGGCCAAAGAGATTTGCTTTTCTAACTTTTAAGCAAATGAAAATTGATTTGCTTAGAGAAAAATAAATTGCTGAGTAATAAATGATATATACCGTAGTTTACTGGTATAGTTCTCCCACTCGTTTAATTTCCACTTCTAGTGTTTATAGCACATGATTTCGAAACTTCTAATTTAGGGTAAAAATATAAAATATGTACACAAACGGAAATGTTTTAAGATTATTTACCGAAATTTAAATATTTATTTCTAATTACTTAAATTTCAGTAAAAATTGAAATTGACTTGTGAAAAATATTGTGTCTTTATGCGCGCTTTTTAATGTGGTTATATTTATCGCTTAAACACTCTTTTCAGAAACAGAATACGCTCTATTTTCCTTTCCTAATTTTTAAGCGGTAAAATTAGTTGGGAAATGGGGGAATACGTGAGTAAATATGGTATATATTTACATACAATAAAATCTGTTACTGGGATGACATACAGTTTCTACAGGCATGGTTGCTGGCATTTCTTACCAGCATGATTCGGCCTAGGACGGGCAGTCATCTTTGAGGTGTACGGTCCATCCAAACTAAATGATCTTCATTTATCTATGGCTAGGCTAAGTCAATTCTCCTGTGGCAAGTTTTCTTTATAGTTATGCCTTAATTAAAATATGATAGAGTCATCACGAAGAAAATATTCAACTTCATGGTTGTACTCATAAGGAACTGAAATAGTTGTTAAACTTAAGATTTGTTAACTTTTTGTTTGCAAAAGATTTGTGCAATGTAATTCTTTTGCAAACAAAAACGGTAATTTTAATTTTGTAGAGTCTGATGGTAGTAATATATTCTAAGATCACAAAGTGCCTCACTGAACATATCATTCAAAACCTTTTGTTTGCTGAAGTAAAAGTGACTGGAAACATATTTTAATATACTAGAATAATTCCGGATATCTCATCTTTAGGACATACTTCATATCATTTTCAGCAACATGGTAAGCATCTGAGCGAAAACAAGACCCTCAACGCCAAGATTTATGATTATTACTTTGTATGGTAAGGCATATAAATTATATTTAAAGTTGCTTCATTTTTTCTCATTTATATTGATATTATTTAGGTCCAAATCCCATTTTTAATCATGAAAACCGGATATCAACGCACCTCCTTTGCAAAGTATATATCATCAAGATCACACGAACTATCAGGAACCTGATTGTTATTTTTCTTGACGACAGAAAACATCATCTGACCTTTCTTCTTATTCAGGTGAAAATGTTTAATCAAAACAACTTGGCAAAATGATGTGCAAGATCAGTGTCTTTTCCTAGACACCTCTTTGATAACATCAACTAGTTTAATATGTGGTAGATGTTTACTTTTCGTAATCACAGAAAATATTCTTTGACCTTTGATTATTTTTATTTTCTCACCCATTGAGCTGTCTATTTTATATTAAACTATGAAACAATTTTTTGCTATTTTATTTACAATACAGCATCTCTTCTTAGGCGTTTTGATATAAATAGCGTCAACTTTGTTTACTTGTTTTGTTGATAGAAAACAGTCGCTGACCTTTGATAGCCATTTTATTTTCGTTTCCCTTGAGCTTCCTGTTTTAAAGATTCGTCATCGCTTTATATGCGACACCGGGTCTTTTCTTAGACGCTTTCAATATAAATAATATAAGCTGCTTCATTATCCGATAAATATTTATTTTTCTTGATGATAAAAAAAAACATGCTTTGACCTTTGGTGTATTTCCTCACCTTTTTTAACAATTACCAGATTTGACCGTTTTATATTAAAATATGTAAAAGTTTCCCAGTACTTTATTTACAATCAGTTTCGATCAAAAGAGAACGCCCCGTAAAAGATATAAATATGCATTTCCGATATATCATCTTAACGATGGAACACTTAAAATGTTTAAACTGGGGCTCGGGAAAGAAATCGCTTCTTTAATCTGTCATTCAAAGTTCAGCATCATGATTAAGACTGAGATCTTAAGCGGTTAGATATGCAGAATCAGAAGCTCCTATGCACACGTTAGCTGCAGGGAAACGAGGAGGGCTGTGCCCGCATATTAAACCTGGTTGGACAGGTTTGACATCGGTGCCTTTATTAAAAAATTAGAATAATGTGATATTTGCTACGAAGGCATTTTGTTGATATTAACTCTTTTTCATTTGCGCCTGAGGTTATTAATATGGGGATTCTCTTCTCTGTAATCATTAAAGCATATAACACTTTTATTAAAGTGCTAAACACGTTGTTCCCACATTATTTAGTTATGCTATAGATATGCTTGATGTTAATTTAGAATACGCTTGCAAATTACGCTTACATAGCAAGTACGATTGAAATTAACATCGTAGAGAATTATTGCATTCCTCCATGTGTGTCCCCCGTTGTGTAAGTGGCTGGTATATCTACTCAACAAGACATAAGATCAGCGATTCAAATTACGGTGAGAGTACCGTTATTTTTTAATGTCTCCAGCTTTCAAAAGCTTAAACGTCTGTACAATAAAAGGAAAATGCATTTTAATAAATTAAATAATGCATAAATATGCAGATAGTAATGCATAAATGGGCAGAAAATTCATGCTTTCTATTATTTTGCTTTTTGACAGCTGAATATATCCATGTAGCATTTCCCTTGAACATTTATCGCGTATTATCATTTAACCTAGAAAAATATTTTTAAAAAATAAAAATATGTAACGGTTTAATAAACATAAAAACCGTAAACTGAATCTCAGTTTTTACGATCAATAATTAAGTATAAAAATTTTATTTCGCGTTAAATAAATCATATTTATGAAAACTTCTGAATGTAAAAATATGAGCTAAATATTTTAGCTTTAATGTAAAAAAATTGCCAAAAAAACATTCCCTTTAACATTGGTTAGAATACTCGTTTATTCTAATTTTTTAACAGTTAAATCTTACGCAGATTTTGAAAAATGAAGAAAACATACGGGTGTAAGGCAGAAAAGATTTCGGCTTTCTGGGGACCAAACTAGAAAAAATAAAGCTCTAAAAATGTTGTTTTAAAATCTGCATTCTTCTGAGATTTTTCAATAGGTATAATAGAATCTAATTCTCTTTGGCCACATAAACTAATCTAGATCCTACTAATGCACCTGGCGACTTCTCGTACAGTCGTGAAATAACAGAAGTGCACAGAAAAAGGGTGAAAATAACCCTTTATTATTTTCAACTACGAACAGAAAAGCCACGTATTTCGTGCTTTTCAATAACACCGCCAACTTAGGTGGAAACTAAGAATTTGGTAACACAATAATATCCAAGTCTAAATGAGTAGTTCTGGACTAGGACTTCTGGACTACGGCTAAACTAGGCTGCTTCTACAACCTAACAGGCATGATAATTATTCAAAATGGCGCGCAACAGCAAGGTAAAAAAAGAAACGAGCGCTGGCTAGCGAAAACACGCTCTAAATAAACTCCAAGATTCCCCCTTTAAATACTCAGTTCACTTTAAATTTACATCCTGGCTAGGAAATGCGAGTGGAAGTTGAGGAGTTCAGGAAAGATGACGAAAATTCGAATGATAGATTAAAATAACTAAGGTAAAGCCTACATTTTAACACATGAGCAACCAAAAAAGTTTTTTTAATTATTTCAAATTATTTATTTTGTATAAGCGTTCTTAAACTTCGATCGCTTTCCTCAGTGAGAAGGCAATGTTTTAGTAGCGAATAAAAATTATCGGATATATAACATATTAGTGGATGTTAGTGGGCGTACCAAGCATTTTAAATCCAGCGATCTAACTTCTTTCACTAAATGGCATATCATAAGAACAAATTTTTAATTCCTTATACGAAGTAAAAAGGAAGTATTGTAATCGCGAAAAGATTCAGGCAGCATATTTCAACGAAAATATCCATTTTGACCACTATCGAATGCAATTTAACAATGTTTTTGCGTGACATCTCTACGTAAGGACAGAATAAAAGACTCTTTTCATCCAAAAAAATTATAAAACTGCTTTAAGCTGAATTCTGAAGAGAAATTTTCGTGTCTGTACAAACGTATGTATCTCGCATAACTCAAAAACGAGTAGCCTCAGAACGTTGATATTTTGTATATAGGACTGTTATAACATGTAGATGTGCACCTCGTATTTTGGTTGCAATCGGCCGCGCCAAACGTATATAAATATATTTTTATATATATCCACTCTGTTACGCGGCTCAGTGATCTCAGTTTCTTTACTCTTATATGTTTGTAAATTGTACATTTTTTGCTTTAAAAATGATTGAATTATGTTGTTCTTATTTTCCGGTTAAGGTTTCTGTGCCTTTCGTAAATCTGGAAGCAATATTTGTACAATTATCAACAATTTGAAAGCTGTTTAACTGCGATTAATTTTTAAATAACATGGCGGACATATTTGTTTAGATTTGAAAAAGCAGAATAGTAAATTTGTTGCCAATTTAGAGAAACTAAGATTCGCAACAACAAAGATAACGCCTTCATTTATTATTGCGAATTAAATCATGCTTAATCCTTTCTGGAATTTTTTCGAGGAAAAAAGCGTTTAAGATTTGCTTCGTAATTTTTAATACAGATATTTTGAGTTTTTATTTATTTTTGCCTTGTCGCGAAGTGAGAACCGAATTAATTGAATGAGAAATACTCAATCGTCTGTGAAAAACTGTTTCCTTTTTGTTTGCTTAATTTCTTTTATACATCGTTCTAGCTTTATTATAGTATTTGAATAGAGCATGTGGCAACCATTAGATAATTCTTCAAATGATATAAATTTTGTGCATTCTGAGTTATAATATGAACGAAATATTAAGTGAACCTAGCACCAGAGTGTCACTATGGTAAAGAAATATAGTGAATGTTAAAGAGTGCATTTATTCTATTATGGTTTATGCGCTGTCGACGAAGTAGATTTAATTCAATCCAATAAGTTGAAATGAAATGCAAGAATATAATTTAATATTCCGTACAAGAAAGTCATGTGGTGTATACATCAGATTTTTTTCTTTAGTAATCCGCTACAGTTTATCAGGATAATGCTTCAGTAATGTGCATCTGATTATTATTTTACATGCAAACTAGCTATATTCTAGTTAGTAATCTACTGGACTTTTGCTTTACCAAATGTTTAACAGCCTCTTTGCATCCTTAAGAGAAATGTAGTTCCAGGTTGTGAAGAGCGTACCTATGTTGGGTTTTATGATAATTAACCAATTATCGTATTGTTTGGTCGGCTCTCAGGATGTAAACTAAAAAGTTAGTAATGTATTTGATCCCAGAGTTCTGCTCCCCTGATCCGTATAGTGGTTAGCTTTGCTGGCTGCAGTATTGTTGGGACGAGGTTAGAGTCCCGGGGCCAACTTGGATATTTGCAAATGCATAGTGCTTTGTAACATGGGGACACTTATTATAGATGGCGAATAAGCTGAAAGTCCTCTCGAGTGATTTGGCGATACAGATAGAAGAATGGATGACCTTTGGACCACCCTCTCGCGTCAGTCTCTCTGTCTCCTTCAAAAGTGAGATCGAAGTGGAATTAGGCGATATTTTAAGAGATAAATAAATTATTAACGTGCCGCGATTTCTCCTGTGTGCCGATGCGATTCTGGTGTAATACGTTGGCTCATCTCTGAGCTAATAAATCAAACGAACTGAGCTAATAAATCAAACGAAGGAATGTTTTCCTGCAACATATTTTTAAAAAAATTGGTTCCTGTTTACTTAATACCAACCACATGGGCCAAACCGCATTAACACGCATAAAAGCGCATTCCCAAAAAAGAAGAAATAAAATTTAAGAATTCCAAAGAATAAGTAAAACCGAAAATAAATATATAATCTTTGATAGAAAGTGTATCGTAAAAGGTTATTATAAGCTAAAGATTGCATTTAAAATTAGGTATTATTTATATTTATATGAATGCATAAATTATCATTAGACGAGTATTTATCAAAAATAAATTAGAAAATATTCCCATTTATTTCGCAGAGATTGCGTAATTTCGTTTATGATTTAAAACAATATTTTTTTAACCAACTAAATAAAAATTTGTTCATTCTGTTTAGATCTCGCGATTTCAAACATAGTTATATGAGCTTCTTATTGCAGTGTGAGTTTATCAATCTAACGTCAGACACCCACTTTAAGGGGAAATTTTCCACAGGTAGTTCTGTAATTCGTAGTCATAAGTTTTTAAAGGCTTTACTGTTTGATTTATAATTGTTACTATAATTTGTAATTTGTAGTTTGCATTCTTTCGCAATTTGCAAAGTCGATTTCCCACCACTGTTTCTGCGGCTAGTGAACGTTTTGTAAATTAAGTTAAATAAGATTTAGATTTAAGCAACACTTTCTCGCAATATTAATTTACAAAAGTAACTCGCTTTCCTAATGGATAACTCACATTCCTAATGCATAACTCACATTCCTAATTCATTTAATGCTCGGAACAAAAGATTTTGGGTCTAAATCCTAACTGCAGTCTACGCTTTATAAGTTTAAATTAGATAAACTGCTTCGCAGAAAGAGAGATGTTATTGCAAACAAAATGTTCATCTTGTCGTTTTATGCAATAATAAGGATCTTTAATGCTTGATTATGTAAGAAAAATTATGTATCTGTAATATCAGAAAATACTGATAAGTTCAGATCTCTGACGCATTCTTAAACATTTATAAATTGTAAATTACTTTCCGTTGCTTCATAATCTGCATAATGTGCTGGCCTTATCATCATCGTGTTAATCTTTAAATAATAAACTTTGATTTATGTCTTAAAAAGCCACTTTCATGGAGTTAACTTGTCACATTATTAATATATGCTCATGTATAGCATGATTATACACATTTAAAATCGTGTCAAAACAATTTTTTTCGTTTGATGCTAATCATTGCAAGATTTAGTGGACGTTCAAACTCTACACCGATTCGTATCGCCTATCTAACTCACAAAACAGCAGACAATTCTGGGACAATTTGAGTAATTATTAGTTCCTTGTCCCCTCAAGGGAGAAAAAACAAAGATTTCATTACCTGTGTCGTTTTCATCGATAATTTAACAGCTCTCATCTAAATGCGCTTCTGATTTTACTTGATTTATGAGTAGCAACGACTTTTCGGGCTTAAGGATTAATTGGCCAACGTGGACATTTCGTAGAATACTTATATAGTCCTACTGCTACAAAACAAAATTAAACATCGCTAAGAAAATATAGAGTGATAAATCTAATTTGACTAGCCGACAGCTTTTCACAGATATTTAATTCTAAATGCAAGACCACCAAAGACCTTTTTCATTCGAATATGAAATATTTCCATTAAGTAACTACTAAACTGAAGACGTGTAATTTAAAATGGAATATTTTTATATTCAGATAAATTATTAGTTCATTAATTTGAATTTAATGTAAACAACAAAATTAATCAAAATTATTAACCAAACGTAATTATTCTGTACCTATTTATTAAAGCCTTTTAAGTGAATAGTGGTATAGCGGAAGGAACCAGGTGTCAAGCCAAACTGTGATTCTCTCTAACAAGACCACACGGTTATTGGAGATGGCAGTCATAGAGAAGTGAAATCCATTGCTGAGATTTTACTTATGTTTTCATCAATATTAGTTAATTTTATATGTGTCTCTTAGAAAGGTAGCCGCTACGAGAGGTTTACTGTATTTTGTATTAGAAAGTTAAAGGTACTTATGCAATAAGACAACATGCGCTGATAAAGTTGCGAAAAGCAAATGAAGAAGATATATTAGAGTGATCGTACATAATTGTAGCACATGAGAAATTTTTTACACTTGGGAGAGATCTACATTTCGTGATTTTTTTCATGTTGCTTTTGAAAATACAATATCTCAAAGAATATAGTACAAGACGGTCAAAACAACAAGAGCAATGATAATAATGGTCAGAAAGCTGATCATAATTGTTATAAAGCGGCTTCAGAATGTACTTGCACATGCTTCATAATGATATGTTGTCGAGAACTTATATCTCGTACCACTTCCCTCCCCAAAGTTTAAACTCGGAATTACTCAATATATTTTATTTTGATATTTTTTATGTATCACAAGAACATTTTCATGCGCAAAAACTAAATTTTAACACTAAAAGTTATATTAATTTCATGAGAAAATTTAAACAGTAGCTGGCAACAAATCCAACACAGTTAAGGGAAAAGATGACAGCTAGCTCGTCCTTTCTTCTCCTACAGCAGAGGTCGTCAATCCTTAGAACTCCACGGACCACTTCATACATAATTTTATATTTGGCGGACCACTAATATGAATTTGAAAAAAGGTGAACACATTTATACAATAAAAATCAGCAAGCTACACATATTTCAGTCACAGTGAAAAATTATATGAAAAGTACAGAAATCTTTCCTTCTTGTACAGAAAGCTTCACATTTCCACATCAATGAAAAGGAACTTCACGAAAAGTAAGAACAAACCGGCAAACGCAAAGCAATATCAATGAATTTAAACCGTTATGCCTCCAATTTTTAATTATTCTAAACATAATAATCATCGCTTACTCAGCAATGGCGCCAACTGTAATACGATATGTGACCGTTGGAGTAACATTTTTAATTTAATCTGAATGCTCCCAATGTAACTTTTTTCATTTCTCTATAAATTTGCTATAGGCAAAACAATGCAATAAAAGAGTAACAAATAAGCAAATTGTTAAATAAAAGTAATTGGTTAAAAAGTAAATAAAAAATAAATTTTCTTTAACTTAATTTCTCACATCAAAGAAGAAATTTAGAAACTCTATATACATTTCTTAATAAAATATTACTATTTTGTATCATTTAAAGAGAAAAGAAGTAGTCAAATTGTACGCTAGAACTAGTAATAAAGTACGCTAGAACTAAAAGAATAAATTAGCGCAAAGTGCAGCTAAATTATAATTTTAGTTTGAAAGTATTGTTACATCCTACAGCAATAAGACCCTAATTTTACCAAGTAAATTAATATATTTGTATCAATAGTATAGTTAATAAAAGATGGTTTTTTTTCATATATTACGCGCATGCATATTATGCTTCACATATCATAATTATTTTATCATTTTGTCTTCATATATTAAATATATGTAATCGTACATAAATTTAATATCATATTTATGTATTATGATCATCATATATGTGTAGCCTTATGTTTACATAATTTTTTTTTCAATTAATTACCATGTAACATAACACTTTACTGCATGGGATTCAAAAAATATCAAAGGAAACGTTTACATTATGCTGGGAAACTGGAACAACGAGAAACATTTAACTTTCCTTAAATTGGTTTCTAAATGAGATAGTACAAGGTTGGCCTTGTATGTATTCAAGGATCTCGTGATGTTTTACACATGTTCAAATTAGTCGAACAAAAATTATAGTAATTTGAGCTGTGAGACAAAATTGCTGCCACTATCGACGCAGTCATTATTGCAGAATAATTAAGATTGCATCTCAGGTATATATTAATTATTACCTTTATTTCTGCCATTGATATTATCGTTGTAAAATCGAATTCGCTGTATTCTTGGAGCAAAAGAAAAATCGAGTAGCATAAAAATTTTTCCTTTTCTGCTCTTCCGCTGTTCCGATTTTTTTACTTATTATTTTACTTGGATTGCTGAGTTGTTATTATCTATTATATATTGCTTTTAAAATGAAGTAATGTAAAAAAGACTTTCTTTGATCTTGCCGTAAAAGAGAAAGCAGTTGCTTTCGAGAAGATAAAAAATGTGTGAGAAAGTTTGTCACTTTAACGTAAAAAGTATTAATTTAAAATAACCGCAAGTTATAAGACAATACTGAAAAATATTCAAAGATCTAAAATAATAATCTTGTAAACAAACAATAGACAAAAATTGTGTTCATCAATTGAAGCGACAGCACTTAAAACAGGTATTATATTCACTTCGATTTTCTTGGAGGAGGAAAAAAAGCACATCTTTTAAATGAATACTTGTTGCCATTACAGACTACGACAGTATCATTTAAAGTCATTGAGGACAGTCATCTATTTTTTTCATTTTTTTTCCCACTCCAATTGAGTTGTCAAAAACGCTGAAACCTGGAGAGAGAAACATTAAATGTCTTTACACTAATCCTGTTTCTTCTTTGTTGCAATAAGAAGAAGAAAATTATTCCTCCCCATAAAAGCTGACTGTCAACCATATGATACTAATATTGTAACTGATACTTTAATTTAGATATAGTAACAAAAAACGACTTTGTCACAATCTCGAACTTTAAATGTAACTGCGTACTGAGAATACTAAATTCTCAGAGCTAAAGGAAAGTGAAATATAATAACATGAATTCTTTTTTATATATGATATAGCAGCTTTTTTTCGTGAATAATATTTAAATGCTTTAGCATTTTTTTTCTATAAATAACAATATGAGGCAATGTAAGAGGAATGACAAACCGTATAGATTCTCGTTGGGCTAGAAATCCTTAGTTTTGATTTCACCAAGTATCATTAACTGATGACTATGAAGCTATTCCTTCTTTTCAATTACTTTGCTTTCTGAAGCAACAGGACTGTCCAGTTTTAATTCAGAATCATGCTAATAAAAGATCAAGATAAAAAGAAATATATTTTTATAATACAAATAAATTCATTGCGCTCAGTTAAAAGCGTCAGATTTTTGAGATCACAATTATTTTATCACAGTATAAAAAATTACAGATTTAATGACAATTGTGCCCACTAAGTCCCATTATAGTTGGACCGTGGCAGCGCATTTTTGTCTGGCATTCTGCCAAAATACTTAGAATCGTCCAAAAGAAGCGTTAATTACGTGCCGCAGGGTGAGAAGGGGATTACATGAGATTTCTCTCTTCGCCGGAAAGAGGGAATTTACTAACGAATTAGGGAAAGACGGGGCTAAAGAAAAAGCTCTCTAGAAAGACCCTGTGCCGTAGTGAGTTGTCTTTTCAGCCTTTGTTCCATGATAGCAGAAATAAACGCGAAGATTCGTTTTAATCTGAAACCCTGGAAACAAAATGTTGAAAATTTGTTTTTCATAATAACTTCACGTGAATAGTGAATATATTATTGTTTGATTTAGAAAAATAGACCACCAAAAATAATGGATATAAAGATTAGAGATACACTCCACAAGAAGGAAAAGGGGGGCCAGTTCTATATCTCCCGTTTTACTGCGCCAATTGACGAAATTCAAATTCCGTTTTCCATGTCTGAAAAGCGCGACTTAGGATATGTATTAGATTTATATTTAGCATTGTTCTAACATAGGTATTCTGACACAAAATCGGACTTTTTCTGAAATAACATACAATTTTTTTTCCACATAATATGATTGCAGAAAAGCGTCTGGCCAAGAGGAAAGCACAAGCAAAAGTGACGCATCAGTTCATAGAAAGAAAGGAGGGAGTTAAAAGTTTGAGTTTTTAGGTTTGGTTTACAATTTGGTGATTGGTCAAGAGGCATCTGCATTAAGGGTTAGGTAAGATCGCATGATTAGTTTGAATGACGCACTTTAGACTTACAGCGCTATTTTTAGGACAGAGAGATGAAGTTTCCAAATGCAATAAAAAATAAAAGAGGTTATAGTGAATTAAATTTAGAAGTTTGATTTTATATTTTTTATCTTTATATATTTTTTTATATTTTTACTATTTATATTTTTTATATATATATTCACAAAATTTTGGATCCACGTAAAGTCACGCAACTCAAAATCACCTTGTTACAGAGTAACTGTCTTAAATTCTTAATCTTTAATTAATCTTCTAATTCTTATAACCTATCAAAACAGTGGAATTTGACACTAACGGCATTATAATAAGACTCCATAAAAGCTAAATTCCTTTGTTTTCTTCTTCTTGAATAGTTAACGATGTTTCAAACTGACACCCGTACGGGAATGCTTCTGAGAGTCAAAATCCCTCCGCTAATCGCTTGGGCTTGAGTCTCCAACAAAAAAAGAATAACACAAAATTAAGTAGGCAAAGGAGGAAAAAAATCGCTCCATTCAATTTAATACCCATCAAATTACTCAGCCCTAGACACACGTGCACGATTACGATGGCCACAAGCACCAATTTCAAACTATTATAATTGCGTCTCACTGGTGGTTCTCAGCTCATGAAAGGTAGGAAAAAAGAACTACGGAAAGCAAAAGAAAATGAAGAAAACAGTATGCAAAAGCCTCTAGCTCTGACTTCCTTAGAAAAATGTCAATTTAGATATCTACTAACTTTGAAGCATTTCCATGTCATTAAAGGTAAAAAGACTGCTCTTAAAGGGTAGAAAGAATCTTTTCTACCTGCTTCAGTGATCGGATCAGGATTTTATGACCTACAGACACGCTATTTTATCTTTTAGCTGAAAGCAAGAAGGGGAAAAAAGAAGCAGCAAGGCACTTTTGCTTTTCTTTTCGTTACGACATTCCCTCGCAAGACATAAAATCCTAAACAGATAAGATTTTGCAAAGCCTCTCGTGAATCATAGATAAGAGTTCTATGTTTCAGCTGGCTAAAGTGCGTTTGGCGAATTGTTCTGAGACTTGAAAACTTTGTTGTAAAAGCATACCCAAAATATTTTTGGAATTTCTTAGTTTCCTAAGGCCATCCTAGGTGTAACTTACATTTCTTAATGAAAAAAATGCACGCAATCCTTACCACTTTCGTTATGTTTGACTTCATTTATAAGTGTGACAAACTCATTTCAGACAAGTCGTAAAAACAGCAATTCATCACAAATATTGTATCCTCTGAAATGTAAAGGACATATAAATGGTGAGCCAAATAAGATCTACCAAATATTAAGCACAAATAACTTTTTTTTTTTTTTTTTTTTTTTTTTTTTTTGTAGGTTATAATTGAATTCTTGGAAATTTATTATGGAACCATAGAGTGCAAAACAACGCTTTAAAATTATCTAGTTTTTTTATTCTTGTCAACGATCATTTGTTATGACGCAGCATATCGGCAATATTTTAAGTGTACTGTTTGGGGCGGTGTTATGGCCAATAGAGTTATCGGCTCATATTTCTTCGAGAATGAGGATGGAACGCCGTAAACGATTTCCGGAGCTTCTTACTGAACAATGATTGAAAACTTTTTGCGACCAATGGCGGAGTAGAATCCTTTTTTTGTGTGAATATTTTTATGGGGATATATTTAAAAGACAAAGTGTATGTTAACAAACCAGAGACTATTAGACAGCTGAAGTAGAATATTCGAGACGAAATACTGAGCCTTTAACCAGAAACATCATGTGGTGTAATGGAAACGCATTAAAATGAGACAATCACTGTATCGAGAAAAATGGTGGACGTTTGTTTTATCGTTTATCTCATAGTTTAATCTTATCATTCATTTTATGTTATTGAATTAACCATGGACGATTGTGATGGTTTTAAGCGGCACCTACCATACACAAAGAAAATTGCAGTCGAAAGGGAGCACCTCCGGAACCTAATGTAAATCACTGGTGACTTTGTCTCTAAGTGCTTTGTCACTGAATTATTAAAAAGTTTAATTTATATGGGACATCAAATCATCAAACGCATCGAAAATGATGCTGTTGGTCTGTGTATAGGTTTGATTCAAGTAGTTTTATTAATAGTAGGCTATTAATTACAGAAACACAGAATTTGTACTACTTTCCAAAAATGCTTTTCTCCTTTATATGCTGTTGACACAATGCACTAGGGTAGAACATATTTCTGTCAGATAAATTAGATAAGTTACACCAACAACAGGACGAAACATCATATATCACTATGCTAACGATCTCCAGTTAAGGATCCAGCGGTGAATATAGACTTAGTCCATGTAAACGGAAAAAGGAAAAGTTAGTCTTTTTTGATGGAAAATGATCATTTTCAATGGAAATTCGTTGGTACGAGTATTTACATTATACAAAAGAAAGAAAACATGAAACATCTCATTTGGCTACCTGATTCCACAAAGCATATACAGATGTTTTCAATTTTCGCTTATTTATTTATGTTATGCTTAAATATCTTAAAATCCAACAAAATATACTGCATTGGCTCTAAACACATCGTAATTATTTATTAATAAAATATATTAAAATATGGGTTTTGTTTAAAGAATTTGCATTTAAAATTCGAAAAAAAAAAAAGATCGACACGAAAAAATTGTTCGATGATATTCTGAGATATGAAAAATTCGGCTTTGGATGCCTTCGTATTTATATTTATTTAAAATGTACATACAAATGGAATTAGTTAGCATATAATTTGATTGACTAAAAACTGTTAAGAACGTTATAAATACTTTTAAATTAATTTAATGTAACATTTCAATTTGCAAAGCGAATTCCTTTGAAATTCTGACAAGAAACAAAGAAAAATTGTTTTTAACTATTACATGCAGTTATGCAAGTTATTAGTTATTCAAAATTTTATAAGCATTCATTGAAAATGAAAATCTTTTAAATTTCGTTTTTATGGCAGAAATAAATGAAATTGATTTAGTTTTACGTTTATCTAATATTTAATTACAATATTTATAATCTAATATTTATTTATCGACGATTCATTATTATCTAATCTAATGATTCGTTCTAAATCTAAATTTCCTTTTATGGCTAAATGAAATTAAATGTTTTAGTTTAATTAATCAAAAAGTATTAGTACTTTTAAGGCATGAAGTAGAAAAAGTGACATATCTGTCTTTTAAGCCCCAAAATTTATTCAGACTTAAAATTAGTAAAAAGTAACTTTTGTTTGGTGTAGATTTTGAACAAAACTTTATTCATTTCGAGGGTTATCAGGCACACATCCCTCTCCTTCAGGAAGTAAAAACACGAAAATATTTTTATTAAATGTCTACACAAACAAAGGTTCCTGTTTTGCTTAATTTTAATATTCACATTGGCGTGATTCTCCTCTATTTAATTTAATATCAGTTTGTACAAATATTTAAATATATATGTTCAATATAATTTATGCTCAACATAACGACTCTTGAATCGAGAGGAGTATTTTTAAAAAAGAGACTATACCTTCTAACAAATTAAGCAATATAGTATTCTACAATAAAAGATGAAATGTTATTTGGATATAGTAAAATACATTAGAAATACCTGTATAAGGAGAGGGATAACTTCGTGGAGGACTAAAAGGAAGCTGCCTCATATTTACGTAACACATAGGAAAACGACGAAAAACACCCATACAGCCAACATTTTCGACCAGATCTGAAACCGAGTCAAACTACTAGTATTCATAACCACATAGAAGAAAATTGAATGTATATGCGAGTTGATGTTTAGGAGACATTAGTATAAATCTTTTCGAAAGCAAATGCATCCCTGAAATAACCTTTCGGCTAAGTTGAGATTTTGACGGGTACTGATATAAATATTCGGAATTTCTTATACCTATAATTTTGCAAACGGTCTTCAATAATCTGAGTTTTTACTTATCCAAGGCAGCATCGGTTCAAGTGACCTTGGATAATTCGGTTTGTACTTCTAATACTGTTTAGTATTAGAACTGTGGTCTAATTAACACTGCTTCAGTTTACGCCTCTTTCACTTTTGTGATATTCAGATGTCACTTTCTAATCCCAACTAATATTGATATTATAATACATCAGTAACACTAAATTATTACTTAGTCCACAGTAATAAATAGCTCAGTGTACAGCGTCATTCAGAAATCCATGAAGCATTTTAAAAACAAATAAACTACGCTACCAGTACTAAATCTTTATTGCACTAAAGTGAAAGTAAACTCACTAAGTTTTCTTTACATGCTTCTCTGCTAAACACATAGTGTACCCACCTTTGAAGATGCGGCAGACGTCTATTAGTCACTGAGAGAATTTGGTTGGATATACTGGAAAAATGCCAGAAAAAGATACATTAATGCTATGAAGAGTGCATCAAATTAATGAGTTGAATCATTCTTCGGAATTAATACCATGTGTTTCTTTCCCTTGAAGTTGTAAAAGAGATAACTGCCTTCGCGTCTTCGCTTCTAATCTCCAGAATTCTTTCTAATTGTATCACCAATGGTATGGTGTATGAAATCCATCTCCATTATAGCAACCTCTCTTTATGCCGTTATTTTTCTCTAAACACGAGAGGTCCTCATATTGAGGAAAAATGTCTTCGACAGTTGTAAATAAAATCAAAATATTATTCGACGTCTTTCATACTCTTGTGATTATTACTTATCGATATTTCAGTCTTTGAATACAATTTTATCTTTCCACTGTTTCCAGATTTATTTTACATTATCTTTAAAAGTAAAATATAACTGACCAAAACTCTATCAAGATAGCATGAGGGGCTATACATAGCATTAATTCAAAGGCCCCCAGTACTCAGTTCCTTTTAAGGAGAGAAAAGCAAGGCTACAAGGAGTTATGATGATGAGAATCCCTCCTTAG
Source organism: Stegodyphus dumicola (assembly GCF_044657685.1). NCBI lineage: Eukaryota > Metazoa > Arthropoda > Arachnida > Araneae > Eresidae > Stegodyphus > Stegodyphus dumicola. The sequence goes on from NC_140773.1 coordinate 196,576,318, forward strand.
GACCTGAGACTTTAGGCCAAGACCTTGTGGACCTAAATGGCAAACAGAGCTTGATAACCGCCTGTTTCTGTCGTCCGTCTAAATGCAAGATATCAACTCTTTCCCCTAACCTATAATTTATGCTTCTGTGAAGATTTCACGGCGGATTAAATCATGAACAAATGAGGCATTTGCTTTTATTATGAAAGTACCGTAAATGTTTGAAAGAGTTCTGTTTGCCAAATTTTTTCTTTACATTTTTGGGTGGTATATGACAATACCATGGTACGTGTCCGTTTCCTACCTACATGCAAAATTTTGAGGAGAACCGTCAACTGATGTTACTGTTATTGAGTAACAAAACAAAGAAACAACGATTCAGCTTTTGCGTACAGGCGGACCTCCAGAGTGTGCAGTGGGATTTCGTGAGGTCTTTGTGAAATATGTGTCATATCGAATGGATTGAATTTGCCTTTATGGCAAAATTGAATCATTTAAAAAGACCATAAGCAAAATTAGTCAGGTTAATATTGTAGCAAGAAAATTTGGTATTATAACACTAGCACCTGCTTGTGTGATTCTTTTCTTGAAGTAATCAATATTATAAATTTCCTTCCTGTAAATCTCATTTTTGACAACCTCCAGAAGAAAAAAATTGAGTAAGATCAGGACTTCTTGCGAATCATGGGATTGGTCATTTTCTGCTAATCCGCTGTCCTGAAAATTGATGATGCAACTTGTCTACCACACCACTCGCATCTGGGGGCGCAGTGCTCCATCTTGTTAAACTCAGAGTTTCTTAGTTCTATATTGTCGATCGGAAGGAACGAAAAGATCTATAGCACGTCCAGATACACATAGAAGTTTATACTAGTTTCAAAGCAAAAGCAGCATTTAAAACACGTGCAGATATTTATTTCTTTTGGCTGTGTGGTGTGAAAAAATTCAAGGTATTGAAAAAATTCAAGGAATTCAAGGTGATTTATTTAACTAAAATTAAATAAATGCATTTAATATTAATTAAATAAATGCAATGGATTTTATTAAATAAATGCAATGGTCTTAATTCAATAAATGCAATTTCAATTTACTTCATGTAATACATATTTCACAGAAAGTCCATAAAACTCACCATATATTCTCGAAGATCGTGTATAATAAGGATAAGTTTTACATTCAGAATTCTCTATAATTAACTTTAAAATTCGTGTATTGTATCTTCAGTATGATCCTGTCTCGTGTGTTATACTTAGAACATCCCAACACTTAGATCACACTGAGATCCTACTCTCAATTTTACCGTTTCGATTCATTTTTTCCTTGGATAAACTCCTGCGTAATTTCTTTAGGCTCTATATTATTAAATCTTTTTATTTAACTCACGTTTTCCGTTCAAATGGCTCAATAACAAGTAGAAAGAACATGATCAAGCAGCGTACGTGACAACCATTATGAAAAGAAAGAATATTTAAATTGACTTTTGCTATCTCGGCTAATTTTATTACTGATTCAGATAATGTAAAAGCCTAAGGGTTTGAAAAAGTGGTTCGTATATTACTTTTACACTATAATTGCTTGCCACGCAAAATGGGAATTAAAGCTTCAAGACATGTACCTTATATTTATAATAAATCAAAATTTATTACCTTACTAACAAAACTCAAAATATACCGTCTAATTATGTGCAATATTTCTGAAAATCTAGGATTAATTTCTTTTAAGTAGTGTGTTATGCTAGCATACATTTTACAACACCTGCTGTTTACACCTTCGTAGCTGCACTTGAAAAGATGTAGTGATATCGCAACACAACCGTCATACGTAAATTTTGAGTAGTATTTCTGTACTTGTGGATGAGGCTTAATAATAAATGACAGAGTCTTATCCACAAGGTGATTTAAAAGTGTATTGTTACTATATGGCAAGAGAAAATTTGCCGTAATGACACAAATGTATTCGTGTTTATTGTGTTATAAAATATGTTAAGTGGATGACACTCTACGCAAATATAGCTCTCAGAATTTTTTTTAATAAGATAAAAATCTTCGTATTGGATAACCTACCACTGCCTATCTTCCAAAGTAGACATTCTGGGTTGGATAATGCTCCTCTGAACTTTGTTAGAGATTTTTGTGTTTGGCTCCACGAAGATTTTCAGTAAAAATGAATTGGAGGAATCCTCTGGAACCTAATACGTTCGCTTAAACCTCGCATTATATGATTTGTGGTTGTGGGGAATAGATAATGCAGATATTTATGTAACAAAACCACATATTACTAATGATCTGCCGGAAATATCCTAGGTATCATAGATACTGAAAACCGCTCGAGTTGACCTCCATCCGGGGTGTTAGCGATACGAAGTTCAGATTATCATAGACATGTGACAAAATCTTCAGGGATGTGTACCAATGTTTAGCATGGGACAGGTTCAAAAAATGTGTGGCCAATATTGTGGCAAACAATCAAAAAACATGTGAAAATATCATCATATAATTTTTTTCAGTATCGTTCAATTCGATGAAGAAGAAAACATAAACATCGAGTAAGATATTTCCTACTTCTCGTACAGTGTTAACATTTTAACAGACTTGTATTATTTTAAAAGTATTTCTGAGTAGGGATTCTTTTTCGAATACGCAATAATTTATAAGTAATGACGTAATTATTACGTAATACTTCTAAACATTTGGAAAAGTAAATGACATATTTTTTCGTTTTGCGATTTTGCGTAGAATCACTATAAATGTCTGTTTCACTTTTCAAACTGTTGCCACCAAATATTAGAGTCTTGCATTATATTTGAAGCAATTAAATAATGAAAATATGCATAAATGTATGTCTATTTCTCGCGTTGTGATAAAACAACGGTACCTAGAGCCATCGAATTTTGAATGACGTAATCCTCCTACGAATATGGTCATGTGGAAGACCAAATTTGAAATTTGGAATTTGTTTTATGATCGATTTTATATTTTGCAAAACTTTAACAAATTTTTAAGTAACAAACTCAATGATTTAAAAGCGAGCAATGGCAACACTCTACGGCGGGGGAAAAAAACCTTTTTATCTCCAGCGGGCGCGGAACTGTGTATCGGAAATTCTAAAGATAGGCTCATTTTAAAATTATTTTGCGACATTGCTATTGAGCTGAATTTTAAGTGGAAAGAACATGATATTTAATAAATAAATGTAACACACAAAACGTTAAAAAGCGCCCCTTTGGACGTAATTTGAAATCTGAAACCTTTCAGATTTTCTAGAGTTTATTTTTGTCGACACAAAGTTTAATTTCAAAGCCGTGTGTGTCAGATAGTGTTTCTTAAGTGTGGCATCATTGGGATTAATCGCCGATAACTTTAGTATCAAAGGAATTAATTACCAGTACGTTCAGCATGCAGCATGTTAAAGTGAATTCACAGATACGTTGAGAACTTCAATACAAGGATTTTAATACAAAGAATTTTAATACAAGGATTGATTTTGATAGAAGGATTAATTTCTGATCTCAAGCATATTTGATCCCAAACAGAATTTTTAAATTGCCCATCAATGAATTTCAGACATGATAGCGCTTGCATTTTAGCTGAAAGATCAGGTGATGGTGACTTTGTGTTGGAATAGTCTTATTTTACCTCTCACAAAGGGCGAGGTAAAATGAACTTAATTTAAATTAAATATTTGAGGAAGTGATTACAGAATGGCTGAGCTTCGTGCCTAGAGAGGGTGCAGCGGTTTTAATAACTCACTTATGTTTTTGTACTTATTCAAGAAAGTACTATGTATTTGTATTATATAATCGCATCTCATTTTTGGATTTATATTTTATGTTTGTATTATATTATGTATTAGTAAGTATGCATGTACTCTGCAAACACAGTGCAATTAATATCTTCAAAGGCCTTAAACTGCTGAAGTGGTAAGTAACCAGTTCTGTATAAATTACGTAATACACTGGGACGGAAGCCAACCCAGCGGATTTCAAGATTTCAGTCATTGCCAGTCTATTTCTTTATTTTTGTTTGCAAATATTTTTTAAAAACACACAGATAAATTGGCCCAACATGCGCGCCTGTTCTTAAAGGACTATATGGGTACCCCCTTTATATTTTTCAAATACATTTGAAAAAATTCTCATGTGTACACCACATGACTTCCTTGTACGGAATATTAAATTATACGCCTTTTTTCTTGCATTTCGTTTAAACTTATTGGATTGAATTAAATTTACTTCGCCGACAGAGCATAAATCACAATAGAATAAATGCATTCTTTAAAATTCACTCGATTTGTTTACCATAGCGACACTCTGGCGCTAGGTTCACTTAACAGTATTACATTTCGTTCATATTATAACTCAGAATGCACAAAATTTATATCCTTTAAAGAATCATCTAATCGTTGCCACATGTTCTATTCAAATTCTATAATAAAGTTAGAGTAACTATAACAAAGTATAAAAGAATTTAAGCAAACAAAACAAAAAAGAAACAGTTTTTCACAGACGATTGAGTATTTCTCATTCAATTAATTCAGTTCTCACTTCGCGAGGAGGCAAAAGTACATAAAAACTCAAAATATCTGTATTAAAAATTACGAAGTAAATCTTAAACACTTATTTCCTCGAAAAAATTCCAGAAAGGATTAATCATGATTTAATTCGCAATAATAAATGAAGGCGTTATCTTTGTTGAAGCTAAATTTCTCTAGATTGGCAACAAATTCACTATCCTGCTGTTTTAAATGTAAACAAGCAATGGCCGCCATCAAAAAAAATTATTCGGCTTAGCGGCACTTAAACAAGTTTAAAATTGTTGATAATTCTAAAAATATTGCATACAGATTTACTAAAGGCATAAAAACCTTAACCGGAAGACAAGAAAAACACAATTCAATTATTTTTAAAGCAAAACATATACAATTTACAAACATATAAGAGTAAAGAAACTGTAATCACTGAGCCGGGTAACAGAGTGGATATATATATAAATATATTTATATACGTTTGGCGCTGTCGATTGCAACCAAAATACGAGGTGCACATCTGCACGTCATAGCAGTCCTATATGCAAAATATCAACGCTCTGAGGCTACTCGTTTTTGAGTTATGCGAGATACATACGTTTGTACAGACGCCACGAAAAATTCTCTTCAGAATTCAGTTTAAAGCAGTTTTATAATTTTTTTTGGAAGAAAAGAGTCTTTTATTCTGTCCTTACGTACAGATATCACGCAAAAACATCATTAAATTGCATTCGAAAGCGGTCGAAATGGATATTTTCGTTGAAATATACTGCGTGAAACTTTTCGCGATTACAATACTTCCTTTTTACTTCGTACAAGGAAGTAAAAAGAAGAACAGGAGATATTAGAAAATTGGCAGAAATGGAGAGAAAGAAGGAATGCGATGTTTTCGACTTGAAAACCGATTCAAAATGATTTAGTTTTGGTTAAGCTTTACTTTTATTGGTTAATTTTGAGTTTCGGTTCCAGAATTTGAAATTACTATTGGTTGAAGCAATATACAAATGCCTGCGCCGTTAACATTGTCTAAATGTCATATAAGAAAGATTAATTTTGAAATGACGCAGTTCGAAGCGATTTATTATAATCAGTTGCTACTTTTAAGAGAGAAATAACTAAATTAAAAAGGGAAAGTTAAGAGATTAATGTAGAATTTTGATATATAAAAAAGGAAAAACCGAAAATTTCATTGAGAACGAGCTTAAACTGCTCAAATAAGAATATGCTAATTTCCAACTACATCACTGAATACTATTAATTATTAAACCATAGTCTTTCCCCATATATTTCCCCATATATCCATATATATATATATAGATATAGATATATAACCCTAAATATATTCCAAGGCATTTTAGCAAAATAATTATTAACATATAAAAACTAAACAGAAACTTAATAAGAGATTAACCAAACGTAATTTCTTTAGAATTGAGAAAGAGAGCGCATTAAGATAAAAAAACTTTGATTGATAATGGTAACTTATAAGGTATTTTCTCCGTCCTTTCTGCATACCTTGGTGGTGTAACGGTAGCAAACACGGTGCGTATTCGAGAAGGCCAGGTTCGAGTCTCGGCGAAAACATTGCACATTTTTTACATCTTCTACCTAAAAAAAACTTAATGACTAATTGGCCCCCGAACTAAAAATGAGTGGTGGATGATGATTCCTCACCACCAGGATTTGGCGACTGGGTCCCCTAATCCGCAGTCGCCCTTTAAAAGAGGGAATATATAAAGTATTTTCTCTCTCCTTTCTACTTGCTTTCGTGGTGTAACGGTAGCACACTCGACGTGTATTCAAGAGGTCCAGGTTCGATTCCCGGTAAGGGCATTGCCCATTTTTCTCATCTCTTGCTTTAAAAATTCCTAATGGCAGTACAACTTTAAAAGCCAAATAAACACTCAAGCTTAAAATAATAAATTTATTATACTTTAATCCTTCTTTACCGATTTGCTAATATCAAGAATCATAAACTAGGAAGAATTAAAAATTTAATGATGAATGATATTAACTGGTGTCATCCGTTTTAGACTGCTTATAAAAGAGTGAAATTATGAGTGTTCATCTCATGCAAACGCAACCAAGATATTAAATGTAGATATAAATGCTTCAAAATTTTAATCTCTTGAAAGTTCAGCAATAGAATAATAGTAAAAATTTGGCAGGGAGGTATTACAGAGTAGTTCCCTTACATATTCAGAGTGACTTTACTTTTCCTTCTATATGTGAGCTTAATACCAGTGGCATTCTTTAATATATTTAAGTCAGTTGCAAAAGCGGTGACAAATATCGTAGTTTAAGACTTCCGCTCTTTATAATTCTTTGTCTTAATGCTAAGAAATATATCGCTTCCGTTTGAGCAACAATGGAGAGCCGACGTGGCATAACAAATATTGAAGCATAAAACATTTACAATAAGAGCTTTACCCATTACTGTTCAGGTTCATTGCCATTTACACGAAAAGAGTTTGAATACAATATGTATTTCAGAACAGAATAATAATAGTAGCATACACGCTTTTAATTTGATATCTTAATCTTAAGACGTGAGATTTCGGTGTTAGGAATGGGAGATCAGAAATTTCGTTTGGGTTCTCAGACTTCAATACAGTGAAACTAATTGTATTTTAAAAATTCCTATCATTCTGTTTAGAATAGAAAAAATTAAAATTTTTTATTCAAAACTTTAGAATTGTACTTGTGTTTTGTAGGTAGGAAGGTTTAGTAATATTTGCATTGCATTTTATGAAGTGAAAGAGAAAGAGCTTTCGAATGCAGAAATATATCAAAATTTACATTCAGAGTCGTATTTTCGAAGCAGTTAACTTTTGACTTTAGTAATAGCTCTTTGAGAATCTCACATAGCAAAACAACTTAACTTCAGTACTTCAAATTAAAATCTTCGCCTTTTTTATTTCTAACAATTGGTCATTTGAAAGTCCACTTTATACTCTCATTTAAAAGCTCAGTTTAATAAGTACGCACTTTTCTTAAACTGCTATTGTCAAATGATTAATCCCATTAGTTCGCGAAAGCAAAATAATATGTTTCTAGAACTGATTTGTTCTCATTCAGATAATTACAATAGTATGTTATGTCGTCAATGGGTATGTTGTCGGGCTTACTTTTTAATACATAGCAAAGATATCGTTATAACTGCAATTTGCTTAAGAAATGAAGGTACGTGAGTGATTATATTTTTTTAACTTGTTTTTCGTTTGACTAAAAATATAATTATTTTTTACAGTCTTCAAAGTTAATGCTAATTGTTTCCCAAAACTAGATTATCAAAAATTGTTTGTTACATCTGACTGTTCGAAGTTTAGGCCTTGAAAAAAGAAATTATACTAATTTAAAAAAAACCTTAGTTTTTTAAACTGCCTCTAATATCACTTTTCATTGAAATTAAACGAACAAAATGGCAATCTTATTTTGAATGTCATTCCCAGAGTATTAATCTAATCACCGATTGATGATTTGCTTCAATAATGATAATATTTTTGCGTGCGTACGTTTCGTAATTGACTGAATGCACGCAGGTCCGATGATACGCTTATAAAAATAGAACTTTCTACAGAAATACTCGTAAAAGTGTTCACAGTATCACAAAGAAAACCAGTAGTTGCACTTCAAACTACTAAGTAAGTTAAAGAAATGCAATGCAAAGCGCATCTAAAAGGCGAAGATCTCGATACTCCGAAGGTCGCTCTGAAATAACAGCTCTCAATAACAGCTACTAAGGGCAGATACTCTCTCTAGCCTTATATAATTTTCACACGGCCCCCGAGATATTTCTTGAACTTTCTGCTTCTCGAAATTACTAGAAGGCAAATGTGGGCCAGATACGGTTACAACTAATATAATGACAAATTACATTTATTCAATTACAATACCTATTAAGGTGATGCAGGACTGGACAAAAATATCTCCAATTTTTCGCTATTTCACGCCAAATTTGGAGAGAAAAATTAGTCGCCAAAACCTTTGCTAGCTTGGCGAAATCTCGCCAATTTAGCGAGATAGTCATTTTAAATAGACTTGCCTCAATATTCTTATTTTCTCGCAGATCATCCTCCATCTATATTTTTGTGATATATTATACAGTAAAATACAAAAATAATCCGTATATGTACGAAATTCGTAACAGTATGATTTTTTATGGATACTTTTTTTATTAATAGCTTCTAGAAGTTTATATATGTATGTATGTGTGTATAAAACCCGTTGTAGGGCAAAATATAGTTGATTGAAAAATTTATAATGTTTTTTCGTTTTCTACTGGAATTAAAATGTAAAATGAGAATATTTAAGACTAATATGTAAATCGTAATTATCCTCATGCTTTTACGTAAAAGGCTAAGAGACTCACAAATGATTAAATTTTACTAGTCAATTATAGAAACTTCGCTTATACTGTTCAATAGTAAATAGCAACTACAAAAGAAAATATTGCTGTCCAAAATGCACTAAATCTATCATTTAACCCACTGACTCCTTAAAATAAAGTACGGAAGAAATAGAAATTTAACCCGAATATGTTTATTTATTTAAATAATTGTGAAGATCTCTGTATCAGAAACCTTTATCTAAATTATACTTTATTTTTAGATACAAACAAATGAAAACATTTTGCCCTTCAATATGTATACAGCCCCTGAGTATCGTTCCTGATTTTAATATTAAATATCTCGAATAATTCTTGCCGTACGGAAGTCACACTTTTTTGTGTTTCATTTTCATAAGAGTATAAATGTTTCCTAGTATAAGTATATTGACCAGACGAATGCATAAAAAGTTACGTATCTTAATTTTTATAAAATTGATTTTTTAAGTTTAAAAGTGCCAAAACATGAATATTTGCATTGTTTAAAACATTTTTGTACTTGGGAGTGGATATTCATGACCAACGGATGCGAAATAAAAGGCCAAGTAAGGACTATTGTCAACAAGTTCTGTAATTTAGTTCCTTCCTGAGTTTGATTAAAAAAAATTCGCTGACTAGATAATTGCATCAGTTATTTGCATAATTTATAAACTAATGTTTTCCAGCATACCAGAAGCATAAGCATGACAGTAAAAAGTACAACTGTTGGTACTTTCAAATGTATCCAATAATCTGATACATTTTAGCTGGATTAGAAATATTTTTTTTAATGTAAAAATACCAGATTTTGTAATACTGCCAAGACTACAAGTGCAAAATACTTAATATGTATAATCAAAAGTGCAATTAAGATACCACAATTTCAAGCGCCGTATAATCAAAAGTGCAATTAAGATATCACAATTTCAAGCGTCATCAGTTGCTGTGCATATTATATATAGTATTGATATTAACAGGTATTTTATACATAAAAATCAAGGAAGCTAACATATCCTGTTGTTCATAATGATGCCATTGTTTCCATTAAAAATTAATCTAAAACTATAATGTTGAAATGCAAACCAAATGCTATACGAAACTGTAACTTTGATATATTACCTGTAAATCTTCTAATCTTTGTCTAAACATGTTTAATTCATGACAATCATTCTGACACGTAGTTTCTATACTACACTGGTGTGCAAAAATTAAAGACGAGACGGGTTTTTCAATATAACTTTGTACAAAATCTTTCCAAATCAACACATTTAATACCGTAAGATCCCCAATACGTAAGGACATGAGTAATGTAAGCAACAGTTACTAAAAGAGAAATCAGAGTGATAAAAAGAAGCTTTATTGAAAAAGTAGCATGGAGCTCAATGCGACTGAAGGCCGAAACATCCCTGTGATGGGTGTCCAGCAAGAAACATCCGGTCTTTAATAGGGGATATAATCTCCCCTGACTGCTAGGCAGGTTTCACAGCGTCTGCCCATGCTGAGAATGAGGGTGTCAATGAGTTGTTGAGGCATTGCTGCCCATTCGTCTTGCAGCGCCAATCGAAGCTCCGGAATCGTTACGGGTGGTAAGGTACGAGCTGCCAAGCGTCTGCCTAGAAAATCCCATACATGCTCGATGGGATTGAGATCCGGAGATCGTGCCGGCCAATCCATACGTTCAATATCCTCACTCTCTAAGAGCTGTTCGGCAGCTACTGTGCGATGACATGGTGCATTGTCGTCCATGAAAAGGAACTGCGGACCCATAGCGCCTCTAAAAAGACGCACATATGGAAGAAGAATCTCGTTACAATAACGGGTCCCGTTGACTGAACTTGCGTCGAAGATGTGAAGGTCTGTACGACTACCAAGCATGATACCTCCCCAAACGAGAACACCGCCACCTCCATACCTGTCCCTTTTAATGATGTTCGAGGGATGATTGCGGCTTCCCAGCTCTCTCCAGATGAGTATGCGATGAGAATCGCTACTCAGACTGAATCTGCTCTCATCTGTAAAGAGTACTTGTCCCCATTCATTGTCTCTCCAATTCCGGTGTTCCCGGCACCACAGAGAACGCCTTCTCCGATGGGCAGGCGTTAGAGGTACACACCGTACAGGGCGTCGTGCAAACAGACCACCACCGTGCAGTCTTCTGGCCACGGTAAAACGCGATATCGGTCGTCCAGTCGCCTGTGTCGTGCGTCTAGCGATTTCTCCCGCTGTCTGCCGCCTGTTTCTTCTGGCCTGTAAGGCAATATACCGGTCATCTGCGGGTGTGGTTCCTCGTGGACGACCACTACTAAACCCCCGGATAGCTGTTCCTGTAGTTTGAAATTGTCTCTAAAGTCGTGAAACGATGGTGTGAGCAATTCCGAACTCTGCAGCCACACTTGTCACACTGCGGCCTTCCTCCAACTTCCCAATGATTCGACCTCGGATAATAGCATCCAGATGTCGTCTAACAGATTGATTATTCGCCATTTCTCGCTGAGGCAGCAACTCGGTGTGATTTTAGCTGCTATACGGCGTGCAATCTCTTTGCTAGAAATACTGATCTTACACCGACAACATGCTTTATGCTACTCAGACACTCCCCCATTACGTCTACCTGCATAATCTGCGCATATGCTACCTTACCTTACTTAATCTCCTGATTGGTCTTTCTGTCCGCTCTGCCTCTTCGTTCAGCTGATATGCTAATTTTTCGACTTCGTCCTTAATTTTTGCACACCAGTGTATTTAAAAACTACGAACAGTGTTAAAAAGTACATGCATATGTTTGTACCTTCATTTGCTACAATTAACATTGGAAATACGATTATTATTATTGGGAAACGTCATAATTGGAAAACCAGTTATGGATAACAACTACATACATACTTATCCACGAAATAAACATGAATATCTATACAAGAAACATGCTAGAACATGTTAGCAAATCTCATAATCTTCCAAATTTGCGTAAAAAAGAAAAACGCGGAATTAATAAAAGTTAGGAAAAAGAATTGTAAAAATAGATACATACTTTACAAACATACAAAAAATATTACATAGTATGATGCTGATCAGTATGCTCTAAGCATAATTACACTACTAGTAATGGTAGCAATTAGTCATAAACAGAGCTTATAGGTGTATATTGCTTAAACTAGGTGTATATTGCAGCATAATATTGTAATTCGTACTGAGATCTTGTAATTATTTGCAAATAATAAAATAATCTGTTGAGATCATTGCAACTTTTATATACCTGTGCCATTATATAATCAATGCATGATTGTGTATACATAGTAAAAATGTTTAACATTGTTGTAAAAAATATCTGCGAATTATCTCGTTGGGCCGGCCGAGTGTGTATCTAGCGGACACAGTAGTGCTGCGGAGCAATACCTATAATATCACCGACCAAGTTCTGGTGCTCCGTCCACTTTTCTCTGCCCCTGTCCCTGCATTTAGTTATTAATGCTAATGGATTACATAAAAAGAAAATTAGTTACCCTTCACTTAATGGCTTCCACTCGGTATCAGCGAGAAAAGCCCATATCTAGTTTATGTTCCGACCTAGTTTTTATCGCAACCGTAACCGATAGAAGACAGACGACAAGGGCAACCTACTATCATCCCCCACTCCCCCAGCGACCGCTGTAATGGCTTACAAGGTTCGAACCGTACTCTACCCGAGTAGGAAACAATCTCATGCGAAACGAATCTGGATCGTTTTTCAAGCAGAGAAGACATTTCGCAGGTGAACTTAAACTTTCGCGTTCTTTGCAGACAGGAAAATGGATTGGGGGGGAGGGGTAGAAAGTTCATCTGTTTTCACCTAACGAGCTGTTTTTTCCACCATTCATTACTCCCCTTTTCCTTGCCCTCTCTCATTCGTTTTTGCCCCCCCCTTTTTTTCTCGTCTCGATAATCATGGTCTGATGCTCCGTAAGTAATACTGTTGATGAAAAGCTAATCTCCAAATATAAAATAGACAGAACAATTAATTATTAGTAGCACCTGCAATTCAAACACCTACGCAAATACTGTAATAGTTGTCTTTCGCTCAATCATTAAAATACTTTATGAATGAACTTAATAGATTCTAGTCACGTAATGTCTCGGCATATCAAAAAGACGAGATCGAAATTTGGTGTCCGCTTTGTGTAGTGTCATTAAAAATGTAGCTAGACAAGCGTTTATTTGGTGTTAGTAAATTTTTTTGGCAAACGTAGACTGCACGATTGTATACTTGTCTCAGAGTACCTGAATAATACTTACCTGTGAAAGATTGCACTTTTAATAAATCTTGTTTCATATAAACGATATTTAATTTTCGTACAGATGAATAAGAAAATTTTTTCCACAGCCGGTCTTCTGAAGAACCTCGGGAGAGGGGGGGATAAAAAATAAAAGGAAGTTTGTTAATTATCTAGGTAAGATGTTTCAAGGCGTATATAGTCTAGAACTCTTATCCAAGCGAACAGATAGGCTGCACTTTTTTTATGATTTTCCTTCATGTTTATAATAAGAATACAAGCCAGTTTCCTGTAGAAAGTTCTCTACGAAAGCCTTCTTTTCTAGGGGAGACAGTGCTAACCTGCTTTGTAAGAACCTTTTAACTATTCCATTGTATTTTTCATTATTATATTTGATCAAAATGAACAATTCTGCTGCTAGTTCATTTTCATGAGAGCTATAAACTTACATGATGCCAGGCACACAGTATCTAAGAAAACCAAATAATAAGTATACTAATTCATGGACACTATTTATTATTATTTGGAATTATTGCTGACCGCTTTAGTGTCGGAGAAATTCCTCTTAGAAGGAATATTAATTTCCTTCTAACTGCAAAAAATTGGTGCAGAAAATGTAAAAAAATAACTGATCCGGAAAAGCGTCAGCATTTCTTTCTTCTGTTTGATCTATGATTTTTACAAAAGAACCTAAAATTCATAGAAAGGGCTCATTGTACTTGCTAACTATGTGTTTACTTCCGAAACAACTCTAGAATTGTGTCCCAGAAATACTCCTAAAACTAAAAATCTGTATTCTGGAAATGGGAGAAATTCTTGACCAATATGCGCTAAAATAAATCTATAAGTTTTAAAATGTTCAATTGTACGATCATTATTACTTTGCAAACCTTGCGAAAAATTATTGATAATGATTTTTTAAAAACACCTAAAATTTAAAAATGCATTCATGTTCTTCAAACATTTTTTTTTTTTTTTTTTTTTTTTTTTTTTTTTTAATTTTACGCTATAGACTATAAAACTCGAACATAAGGCCCGAACTTAGAAAGGACGAAAATCTCTTGTTATTCCTTATAATCAATCCTTTTATCCTCATAATGTTTAGAAATGTTGAAGCAGACAGCCCTTGAAACATTTTGTTCATAGGGTTCCAGATAGTATTAAGATGAACCTTCCTATAATTCATGACACTAAATTCCACAATAATAGAACTCTAGAGTTTAGAGACTATTGTTGGTTTCTCATAATCCTACATTTTTCCCATTAAATATAAGAAATCACTGATGTCGAACATACAAAAGCTTCTGTTTTTTACAATGCTTTATCTTTATGGTTGCAGATTATTTTATGTGCTATAAAATACAAACTTACACATTTTACATGAATGTTTGCGTTTTTTCCCGAGAAGTTAGGTTAATAATCTAAGAGGCAAAAGCATTTACAAGAGCCTTTCCCGCCAAGTTCTTAAGGCTGTCTACTAACCTACTTCGAGAAAAGGAGGAGAAAGCAAGAAAAAAAAAAGAGATAGAGAGAGAGCCTTAATTCTTATAACTTTTTAATTTTATAAAAATTTGCAAGTAAAGCTGCATAAAATTAGACATACTTTAAATACTTTTATAGTATTCCGACTTCTCAGTAAAGTGGAGGAGGGGAAGTGCCCCTAATATTTTATTATTTGAATTTTTTTCTGAGTATACCGTTTCGAAAAACATACTTTTTACATCAACCCACTAAAAATTCAAGTTTTAACTACAAAATGCCCACTGATGGCGGTTTGCATAAAATGGCCAAACACTCATAACATTATCTTTTCTCCGTTTCCAGACAAAATAGGCTAAATTTTGCTTGGTTTTTCCCGCCAATGTAGATAATTACCTATAGACATAGTCTACAAAAGCATTTCCCGCCAAGATTAAGAACCCTTGCGTGCTTTGCTGTAATTAACCAAGTACAGCTTCATTATGAAGAAGCATTTGGTAGTAAATAAAAGTTATAACTAAAAATGACGTGATATATAACCGTATGCGTAGGTTAATAACCATAACTATAAATACCGAATGACTTACTCTACCACCAACTGAGAAGCTACTGTTACTTCTTCAAAAATTTTAATTACTTTTCATGAAGACAGATGATGGGAGGAGATGTAGTTAAATTTTACGAATTGCGTTATGGGTAAAATGTACCAAATTTTCATATTAAACTATTTTTTAAGTGTTTAAACTCATACACTATCCATAGTGCATATAGGAGAAACGTATCCCAAACTCCAATTATCTAGATTTATGTTCTCTTCTTGTCAGATAAAATTATCCCGTTTGTCAAATAAAAGAAATATAATTCTGAAATAAAACATGTTCATTTAGGAACGTCAAAATTTTAATTAACTAGATTCTTGTTTTTTGTTTCTAAATATTCTTGTTGTTGTTTATCTTGTTTTATTCTATGAGTATTATAAGGTATTTCTCCCGCCTTCTTAGCATGCCTTCGTGGTGTAGTGGTCAGCACGCTTGACGCGTATTCAAGAGGTCCGTGTTTCGAGTCCGGGCGAAGGCATTGCTCATTTTTAATCTCTCCTGCTTTCAAAAAATACCGTATCTTTCTACACTATTCTTGATTTTCTTTCTAAATATCTTTTTCTTGGTCTGTTTATTAAATAAAACAAACAATTTTCCGAATTAAAAACTTATTCCTTGAAAAAACTATCCCAAAGCTTTCTTTTAATTATCTAGATACTTGTTTTGCTATCCAAATAAAACTAAAATTCCAAAATAAACGGAAGCACACAAAACATATTCCTAATAAGCATATCTGAAAATTCGGTTTATAAGATATT
This sequence comes from Stegodyphus dumicola, assembly GCF_044657685.1. Taxonomy (NCBI): domain Eukaryota; kingdom Metazoa; phylum Arthropoda; class Arachnida; order Araneae; family Eresidae; genus Stegodyphus; species Stegodyphus dumicola. Next base: position 196,592,270 of record NC_140773.1, read on the forward strand.
TTCTCCCTCCTTACCGCTTCATGGTTAACTGGAAGCATACTCGGCGCATATTCGAGAGGTCAAAGTTCGAGTCCCGGGGAGACCACTGCACATTTTCACGTCTCCTGCTTTAAAAAAAAAAAAAAAAAAAAAAAAAAAACTAATGACTCGATAAGTTATTCAATTCCTGTTTCCTTTCTAAATAAAAACAAGCCTGTATAACTGTTTTTTAATTTAAATAATATAAAATTTAAGATAGCACATATCTTAAAGACTAAATTTTACCATTTAACAGATAAATAGGTAAAAATGTTTAAGAAATAATGGTAAGAACAACAAATAAATAAAAGATCTGTACGACGCATGTAGTAATATGCATAGTAAAAACTTTTTTATTAAATAAAATATCATGTTTTAACGCATTTTGACTTCTAGAAGCAATTTAATTTGATATATTATGAAAAATAAAATTTAAATATTTAGAAATTTTTCTTTCAATCTTAGGAAGCGAATAACAGTGTGTTGACAATAATGGTAAATAATAATAAAATAACTAGTAATAGTAAAGTAATGTTCTGTCCCTCTGTCGGAGAATTAAAGTAAGTTCACTGTTTCAAATCTATACGAGTTGAGTTTTCGTCCCTATGAGAGTTTAAGAAACATATTGAAATTTCTTTATCTATATACTTTTTTCTTCTTTTGAAGTCATTTTAGTGAACTTTCCACTCCTGTAGCTGAAGTGACAGGTTGTATGTAACCTGTGAAGTAATAGACCTGCCAATTTACTCAAATTACAGCGATTCTCATCGCACATTACTAGTTCCTTCAAACCATTTGTTCTTCGGCGTCTTCTATTATATAAGAAATCTTGTTGTTTTCCTCGACTAATCAATATAAAGTCAACGAAACGGCAAAAGTAAACTACTTAGGCCTCCGGCAATTGTACGCAGTTACTAATTCTCACAGCCATGGTCTCACTCCGCAAGGCATGTGTTGCAGTAAACCTAGTTAATTTCTCAACTTTTCCAGCGAAGATGCAAGTGTTGTTCCAGGATCACATTAAAAATTTGTGAGACCTTAAGCATTTAAAAAGTTTTGATGCCCTCACATTCATTGAACGCAAGTTTTTCTCCATTGCTACTTTCTCGCTTTTTATTTAGGAACAAGATGCATTCCATGGCAAAACTTGCTGAGGGAAAATTTTGTGTTGCCTCCTATTAAGTCCCTAACCATCTTTTGGTGGTGCTCCTTTCCCATGATGCCCTAAGCACGTGTTTATTTTGCTTAGAGTTAAACCGATCTCTGGTTGTTGCCGGCGCCAGATCTTGCTTGTGCTCATAGCATAGTAATTTGGCTATCAGAACCATCTGTTGTTGAAGAACACTTCTTTGGTATAGTTTTGAACGGTAACGTTAACCGATGGATGGGACCACTTAAAATCAATGTCATTTTTATATGAATTAGCGTCGAGGCCCGAAATGAGGACCTTTCGGTCTGTAGCATAATCTTTCGAAACATACGATCAAAGTGCACTTCAGCTTGCAAAAGTTAAAGAAAGAAGGCGAGCGGTGTTTAAGGCAAGCTTAACTCTTAGTAAAACTTAAACATAACTGTCAAAACTTTTGGTGCATTATTACCTACCATTTATGTTTAATGTTCTAAGAAACTGTGCTTTTTAGTTTTAGGATGTGCCATTAAAATAAATCATGTTTATTAATATCTATCTTTACTTCGGTAATTAATGTTTGTCCTTGAAGATGATATTCAAATATCAATATTATGGAAACTAGATCCAGCCCTCTAGATCAGAATTCATTCTTGTAATTCTTTGCTGTTATGATAATAATTACGCTAATTAGCCGATAATAACAGCAAAGATAAGCGAAATTATGATGCGACTACATGAATACAATGATGTTGCTGAAAAATAAAGAAATAGATAAAGAAATACATGGTAATGAAAAAGACACAGCAGTGTTGATGGCGTAGAACGTAGAATGTTAAATCCGTAATGAACAACTAACTTAACTGCCGAGGTATATTAAATACTCGTCTTTATTTCAATTGACATTTGCACCCACAATTTGCTTGGCACTCTAATAGTGCCTTTTCAAGAACATTTACATTTTTGAAGCTGTTGCGAAAGGAAGAGAGAAGCCACGCGGCGTCTCAACGGGAACAGAGGTAAAAGCAAAAATGCGCAGTTATCCAGCATGAAAGCTCGCTAATGTGAGGTTTCGTTTTAAGTTGCTTATTAACAGAAAGTTTCGGTTCTCTAAATTTTGACTTCAAGTTCCGAATTAACTACGTCATCAGCGTTACGCAAGTCACATGATATGGACTGATCTAGAAATGATGCAGTCCAAAAAAAGGCATTACTATTTTTAGGACAAAGTGCGGGAATTAAGAGTCTATTGCTAGTTTAAATTATAATTTTGATTTACATATTTTATCGTGCACACACACGCACACATATATATACGTTAATTTGAAATATTCATGTCATGATGTTGAAGCAAAAAGAATTAATGCAGTCTTAATTTGCCGTCATGGCTAATATAAATATTACTTTTTTTATTCTTGCTAGCGGAACATTTTAATAAGCCATTATAGCTTAAATTGAGCAATGAGCGACTGTTCTTGAAGAAGCGCACAGAATAAAAAGCAGGGGCATAAGTGAAAGGGTTACGGGTGTTTTTAAATGAATTAATTTCAGTTTGATATATACCCAATGATGGCTGAAACCTTGAGTAAAGTTACCAGCAGCATGAGCTTCATGGTAGAGTTATATGATGACTATAAATTTTGAAATGACGCAGCTTAGAGGGATAAATTATAAGCAATTATTATTTAGGGCTAAGAGAGGGAATAAATAGAGGGTTAAGGGAATATGGAGAATTAAAGTTAAAATTTCGATTTACGTATTTTTATCATATATTCCATATTTTTACATATATATATCTATAGATTTATATATGTATGTTGTCATTATCAGCTTTTTATAGCAGAAAATTTAAAAATAATTTTTGCAATTTTCTACATTTTGTGACTCATCTTCTAAAAACCATTTGAAAGAATAGGTGCAGCAATGTCAAAACTGTATGTTTCTAGGAGCAATGTAATGTCAAAAATTAGTTAAATTCTCCGAAAACAAAAAATAAATACAAAAAAGTAATAATAAAATTAAAAAATTCTGATATTCAACATTCGGCCTTCAAGATACATATGTTTGGACGCATGATCACGCGTATTCAAAATCTAGTAGCTGTAAGTGCCACCATTTTCCCACAGTGCAACGAATTGACATACTAACCCATAGATTCTTCATTTTATAACAGAAATGGTCACTAATGTTACTAAACAAAGATTTAAAAAAAAATATCTTATCATTTTCCTAACGAATATAAATTTATCAGTAAATCTTGGAATCTCGCCAAAAAAGTACCAGAATTTCATTTTTTCTCACTAACATTTGGAGTTCTGTGGGCCTCAACCCCTACAGGACTTAATTGCATTCGTTCACTATTGATTTTGGAGGACGATGTTTACACAGGCTGTGCAAATCGAGGTTGGACATCCCCAGGAAGTCTTGTCTCTCAAGCTCGCCTTCAAATCCTTTGTTGGAGAATTAAGAAAAGCTGTCAAAGAATCAAAGTCAAGATTAGTCCCCCTTCTCATGGATATAATGATTAGGTTCCAGCAACCATCACGTCTCGATGATCTTTAGCTATCAAACGAAGGGAAAACACACCCATGAGACGGAAACACCCTTCAGCCACGCTTTAAGTTTGATTGCTACCTGCAACTGGCAAAAATGGTTACCCATAACGAAAACGTCTGATTATCTATAAATGCAAAGTGTGATCGTAGAAACCATCGTGCTTAAACCTGAGCATAATATGTTTATTGCGGATATTAATTCGGTACCCTTTCTCTTTTTCACTAAGCTATTTGATAGCTTGAGATTGCAGAAATGGATGGAAGAATTAATGAAATTGGCTGGGGGAAAAACACAAAGGTGATATAACCCATCAAAATAGTTCCATTTATCAGAAATGATGATGTCTAGTGCTCCACCTGAATTGAAAAGACTTTACGACAGGATGAATTAAGGACATTTAAGACAGGACATTTAACTTTAAGACAGGATGGAATTAAAATAATAAAATCATACCCTAACTGTTAAAATTTAGCTTATTACCTTGAGAATGTTTAATTTGCTTGCTCTCATAGTTGGCCTTTTTTAATAGCATGCGCTTTGGTAAGAAGGGGGGATTCAATGTAGAACACGTTTTCGCATCTTACAAGATTATCAGTAATTAGATAGGTTTTCTCTGATGTTGAACTCAACCAAGGACATGACTGCAATTAAATTCGCCATCATATTATTTGCGGAAATAGTTAATCTTATTGCTAGCAAATTAGAGAAATGGTAAGGATCCCGGATGAACATTAAAAAATTTCATCCTGGTTCTTTTCTGGTAAATAGATTGGTTGCATCCTATTTCTTGCCGTTTGTTTTCCGATGTATATCATAAATATACAAGCCACATTAGCCAACCAATTATTTAACTATCTGCTTTTTTGCCTAGCACAATCCCCTATTCCTTCCAATGAACAGCTGATTATCTTAGGTGAATCAAGTAAATGGCTTCAGTGAAACATAGCGCACAGTGTTTCAAATACAAAACTTCAGTATTAGTTGAAACGTATCGGAAACCCAGACATATATGTCGATGAACACAGGAGACGCTACTAGAATAAAATTAAGAAAGTATTTAAAAAAATAGCGATAGCCTTTTTTTATATACATGCTTTACTCAATCTGTATTATTACTGTTACTACTAACTGTATTCCGTGTTCTTATCTTTTAAATGCAATAGTTAAAAATTTTCCATATCTTAAATTACAGCGAACAAAAACCTTTTAAAAAGTAAAAAAGATATTCTTTTCATTAACTTTTTATAATGACACCAATGAGTAAATATTTTAATATTTTTCATTAAGAAAAGGAGAAAAAACAGAGTGAAAACGCATATGTCAAACTTCATATTTTGTAAGATGCTTTCAAAAGATCGTTGCAATTTTAAATATGTTTATTTTTAACAGTTAAATGTACTTTATATAATCATATTCGAGTGTCTGAAACAGATCTTTGTCAGGAAACGCTTATTATTCTAATATCTCGCCCCTTCTTATGGTGATCTCTCATTAATGTCAATGTCGCCACTACGAAGCTTTTTAAACCTCTTTTCACAAACATAGGATAAAACCTCCCTGGTAAAGTTTCATATATGATATGTTCTTTTCCTATAGCAACCTTTTGGATGTTAGAAAAAAGGCTTGCAGTGGCATTTATGCACTTTCCTGGGTTCTAGTTTTACGTGTAATAACAGTTTGTTTCTAAAGATTCCATACAAAAATTCTAAGACCGTTATCAAATATCTTAAATTTCTAGGTAAAAAAGCTCTATAAAAAATAGAAGAAGAAAACGCTGCTAGCTTGCAATAATTTAAACTTATTTGCAAACTTACAAACTTTTGCAGCCATCTTATAGATATTATGGATCAAAAGTTAACTGCTAATAATCTCTCGATCAGTCGATTTGTATCACCATGAAAAACAAGACTTACAGCAAACACATATATCGACGAGAATGCATCTAATTTAAGGCATGAATGATTAAAATTACAATAATGTAAATTGAATTTCGTATTTTGTTCCCTTTTAGAACTAATAACTGATCAAATATAGGATAGTATTGATCGATATAGATTTTGGATGGCTATCTGTGAAACGAAATTTACTATGCAGATTGAATAAGCATTCACAACTCGTCAAATGCAGTTGCGCATGATGACATATCAACCATATCCCCCACGTTCTGTGGGTATCGGAGGATCGAACAGGCCAAAGAAAATTTAGACTTGATGGTCACACAAGAACTGTTGAATAATGTGTGTGACATAGGAAACAGGATTCCTATCTTAGAATGCAGCAACGAAACCTCATAAAATATAATGCCGACTATTCATATAACGCCTGCAATTCATAGAAAGCGAGAGCATTAATGATGTGATATCATCTCATTCCTATGAGGTTGGCGGTAAGGACGATATTCACATTCTGCAGTGCAGCCATCTAGATAGATGGATTTCCGCATGATATCGGCAAACAAAGGTTCGACTTTTATGGAGCCACACACTGCACCCAGACTCTAGGATAATTAGGATAATTTTCTTCTATTTATGGTCCCAGTGTCTTTATTCTGTACTTCATTTCGATTCGTTGACGTCTATGATAGATGATTATTGGTACTTTCAAAAGTGGACGAACAGTAGGAAGTCCTCATTTCAGCAGCCATCAGCGAACAATGCTAGCAGACATGGCCCGATGTTTATTGTCCTCCATTGTTGTGCGTATGTTTTAAAACTTGCTGTGTGACCCATTACTGCCATGCAAACTAAGTATCTATCTTTCCGTTCCTTCGCACCAGTTGTTATTCCAGTCTCTTCACGCCGATGCGTTGAATCTTCTACCTTCCATTGTTTCCATGTACAAATACATATGTTAGGCTACCCTATAACACTTTCTGTCAGCCTTATGCTTTTTCAATTTCAAATTCCTTCAGTTCTTCAGAATATTATCTCCATCTGCATTAAGCCACACTAGTTATTTATCACAACAATAGCATTTGATTATAACCGACACAATGATTGAGATGTACTTCTGCGGCTCTCTTTTTATATCCTTCAAGTCCGATTTCAGCCTTGATTGTTCGCTCATCCTATTTGCCTAGAGGTTCAAATTTCAATCAATTGCATTTGTACTGATAACTAATCCGTGAGCCAAATTTCAAGTCTACCAAGCAACTTTTTCTGGTGTTTGCTATTCCTCTGAACAGCAGTGTATATACTACTGGTTGATAATTGATCAGTTAAGAAGCTTGTATGTTAGATATTACGCCGCGTGGGTTGGTAACACTTCCTATTATGATAAGATGTGAGTTTTATCGTCTGGTTAAAAGAAGAATGACACCTGCTTTCAGATATTAAGAAAGATCGATGGCAGTTTCTGTGTATCAACCTAGATTATGACTTCTTTCAGGTATTAAACTGGACTCGAAATCAGGCTGCAAGCTTCTATTTTTACTCCTTCCCCTCACTCTCTCTACATATATGTTTTATTTTCACTTTCATTTTGTTTCATTTAATTGTTTTTATTGCTTTTTTCTCTTCAGTATGAAATTGAGCCTAGTAACTAAGTTGAATTATTTGTCACTACGCTTGATATACGGAAAAGGAAGTTTCAAATTGACCATTTATTGAATCAGATCCGTTTCCAGCCCTTTTCGCACCATAGACAATTATTGCATTTGTCACCGCGTATATATTAAAGCAGCGTTTCTTAATCTGTGGTCCTCGAAACCTGCTCTTGCAGTCCCCCAAATCTTCAAAAAGTCAAAAAATAAAATTCAAGCTGAAAGTCTCAGAGTTTGGAAAATTTATTACCGGTTACAATACCTATGGACTTCGCACTCTAGCCTTAGCATCAAAAGAGGGATTTAAAACTTGTGACTGTGATTTTTCTTACCAGTTTATGTCCAAACATAGAAAGCAAGAATCGGCAGGCTCATTCATCTCATTCATGTGAATACTACTATTACTTAATTTTTAATTAATTAGATCAAGATTATCTAAATTATAATAGCGGTGAATTATCAAAAATAATTAAAAATGTTTGTGTTAATTTAATATCAATATAATATTAAACGAACTTTAAAATTAATATGTTTTAAAAATGTAAGTATACTGCTAGTAACGTATGCCAAAAAACTGCTTTATAAAAGTGGCCCCCACTTGAAAAACATTTGAGAGACGTTGTATGGAACATATGAATGATTCAAAGAGAAATATTTTTTCATAGTTGTTGCATGTGAAAACAGCTAATTCTTTCCAAAAATCGACGCCCTAAGTAGTTGCTTTTGCAGACTATGCTTGGAACAGGCCCTGCATTGAATAATAACAATATGAGCAAATAGGTTGCTACAAAACAAATACGACTTCTGTGTTCCTTCGCTTTTCATGTATCAGTTTTACCAAGGATGTGGTAAACATCTCTACACTAGGTATGGCATCAGCACAAAATATGAAAAACTAATCACTGTCTTCAGATTCACCAAACATTCTTTCTTCCTGAATTTTTAATAACCTATAAACATATCTAAAGAGCACCACAACCCTACAGAGTAACGTTATATCACCGCCATCCTTAACTCGTCCTACTTTCATCAAAATATAATATAATATTTCTTTGAAAAATAAAAAAAAAAAAAATAATAATAATAATCTACATTTAAGAAGTCGGTTTCTAGTTTTTTTCCTGTTATAAATCAGCATAAAATCTCTCTATCAGTTTTTATGTACATTTTATGAATTTTTTATTCTGCATCAGTAGTTAAACTCTGGCAACAAAATATTCATTTTGAAGCCGTTCCTTCATTTTATAGCTTATAGCGAATATTGCTATACAGTGACAAGTGACATTTATTATACCAGGCAGAGAGGAGAAAAGGAAATAAATTTAGGCACTTAAGGATGTGTAAAAAAAATACTGCAGCGTTTACATATGGTTAGTAATTAAAAATATCCGCTTAATTTCTTCAATTACGGTCAGATCAAGTCGTTCTGAGTTACATGAAATCAATAGTATTTTCCCTCTTGAGCCGTTTGACCGTTGCACTAAAATAAAATTTTTAAAGAATCCTCGTTAAGGTAAAAAGGCAGGTACACCTTTTTATATACCCCTTGCCATCAACTTTATTACTGTTCAATTTACATAAATTACGGCTCATACGAAAGTTTATTTCTGTCCGTCACGTGAAGGCCTTTTACTGTAACTTATTTTGTTCGTTCAAATTCAAAATCTATGAGGACCACCATGATAGAAATATACATAAAGTGTTTAAATACCTTTATCATAAAAAATTATTTTAAAGTTATTTTTTACCTTGCCTTCTTTTATTGAAGCATTTTAGCAAAAACATGTTCAAACAGATAACAAAAAAAGGCAATTTCTGACTGTAAAATATTTGTGTCTTTAGCTGTGAATTTTTAATACAAATTTTTATAATTTTATGATGTTATAAAATATGTAAAAGAAGCTTTATAAGTTACATTTTTGATTAAAATATTTAAGTAAAACAGAAATTTAGTTATTATAAATTTACGAGACTGAAAATACTAGAGCTGCTAACAATGGCAGGATTTAAATGAAAATTAGCTAAATTCTGACGCCATGTACACAGTCAGCTGTCTTACCGCCCATCTTAGTCTTCGGGACATAACTATGAACTCGGAAGAAAGTTTAAAATATTTTTATTAGAACTCCGTCTTAACAACTTAATAACCAGATGCCCTCTTTTTGCGGTATTTATTTAACAGAACATAAACATTTATGTAAAACTTAGTGTGCGCTACACATGAGAAAAGCCTAACGTAAATTTTGTCTGAGGTCCTCTAATAAAGCGAGAAAACACGTCTAGCAAATGGTTAAAGCAGATTTCGTTAAATCTAATAGTTGGATCAGCAGGAAGATGGTCAGGAATCGCTGCCAAATACTTACTGAACTTCAAGAATTCTGTTCTTATATACGCTATAAATTATTATAAATATATAATTAATTTGCATCGGCTCTCCAGAATTAGGAAGAAGCGCTTCTAGTGAGAATTTATCAACTTTGAACAAACAGAATTTATTCTACCTCTTTAAATTTTCAGTTATTGGGCTTGTTTCAACAAATTTAATATATTGTTAAAGCTATCAAGAAATTTGTGCAAATAGATGATTCAGACAAAATAATCTTTTACCCATGCATGCGTATTTTTGAAGCTTTATGATAGTACGCTTTCTGACTTTCCACTGATTTTAGTGTTGTAAATATTGGATTTTATTTTTTAAATAATTCATTAAATAAGATCGGATAATTTTCTTGTTTTTAAGGAGGTAATAATTTGAATTATAAATACTATAGCAGTAGAATTTTCAATCATAATTCCTGATGCAGAGTTTCAGACCTATCTACTTGCTTTCAGAATAAATGAAAAAAAAATGTTAATCTTCTTTTGGATAACTGGACTTTGTAAAACTGCATTCGCAGAGAATGAATTTTTCTGAATTTAAGGCAGATTTTTTCTCACTCACAAAACGAAGACACCTGAACCTTTTCTTGAGGCTGATATCAACAGCGGCATTTACAGCAAAATGTTCAATCTATCATTAAGTACTTAAAATGTAGAATGAACATGGCGAGTGAACAAATATTTGAGAGAAAATTTTAGAGTTCATTGAATGTTTATATACTCTATCACTATTTCAATGTTCAAATTACCTTAGATTTAACTTTGCAAATAAAATTTCGCTTTGTGATAAGCTGTAATAAATTTTACCGCAACGGAAAGAAAATTATCAAAACAAAAAATACAATAAAGAATTATTTCGATGTTTTAAGTAGAATTATAGTCTACGAATAAGACGAAAATGGTGCATCATCAATTAGAATTCAATGCTCCAATGAGTTCTTTCCCTTCAAAGATTCCAGTCCTTAAACAATCCTGTTAACATCATCAGAAACCAAATTAGCCCTTTCTAATTGTTACTTACGATGATAGACATATACTAATAACTACTCCATAGCAAAGAGGGCGTCCCTTGGAATTAATCAGTGCCAACCTATTTTGACACCTAAAGTCAAAAGTACACTTAGCAGGCAAGTGAAAAATGGAGTACGGTGGATCATCAAATGCCAACCTTGCCAGGAAGGTCTACCTTACATGAAAGTTGTACTGAAAATGGTGCAAAACATGTTGATGAACGCTTTGGTTTGCCGGAGGCAGTGACTGGAACTTCGAATTAAAAAGGCATCTTCGTATCTTACCTTTTTCGATGGCAACAATGACACCTTTGCAGCCACGTGTTAATCAACTCATTTCTTTCTCCCGCCCTTTTCTGAGTAACCTGCAATTTTTGTCTCTATGGAACTTAACGTGCATCATTTTTTGAGAAGTAACTGGTGATTGAAAGTCCATCTGCTTGATGGCCTCCAATGGACATTAGCCAAATGGTTTCCGGAGCTGTCAATTACGTTCGCTGAGTAGGTTCAACTTCAGGCGATTGGCTATATCACTACTTTCTTAGATTAGGTGGCACAAACTAAGTTTATGAGCAATTGTATGAAGAAGTAGTTTTCAAAAATAAAGAGTTATATGACATGAGTTTTAAATCAAAGACTGTTTTTTATTGTTCAATCAAAAGACTGTTTTTTATTGCTCAATCAAATTTTATTTGAATCAAAGACTGTTTTTATTGCTCAATGATTTCTTTTTTAATCTGCGTTTAAAAAATTATGGTTCCTTCTCCCCATTATCGTTTGTGTTGTTCGAGATTTTATTATACTTTAGTGAACTTCATTTTTACTTAATCCAAAGCAAGCGATTATAGCTTAACACCATAATCTCTAAAAACGTCTATTACATGTTTCACAATGTCTTCAAGAAACATAATAACGTGTCTTTAATGTCCATTTTTATTCCTTAGTATAACTTTACTTAATATGTTCTTAACGTCATCAGTCTGCAGATCATTCCGGACATCCATTTTGAATTTAAAATAGTGGTATAAGATCGTTTAGTTAGCTTTATGCAGTATTTTAGGCCTTTAAATTTTGAAAGTCAATGAAATATCTAGCTAAGTATTCTAAGATGATTCCTTAATGTATTCTACTTGTATAAATATGTAATGAAAATTTTGAATCTGTCTTGGATAATGATGATGATTGCTGCTGTAATGAAAATGGAAGTTATGGTTCATTAATATAACAGTTCTCAATTCTGGGCTAATTCATTAATTAAACATGCATAGCTTAATTCATGCAAAATGTGGGCCCGATATTCCAAAATTCTAAGTGCGCCTTCACATACTTAGAGAAGATGAATAGAAACAACGAATACGATGTTTTTAATACGGAGGCAAGCGTAAGGAGATAAAAGAATACAATATTAATATTAGATTTACAATAGCTAAGTTGTAATGTTGCTTTATTTTTATTGGTTAATTAAATTTTGGTCGGAATATTTTTCATTACTTTTGCCTAAAAAACCTGATCGCGTAAAAGACTGAAACTTGACTTTCGCTTGACTTTGATTTGCCGTTATGTAAATAATGCGTATATCATCACCGTTATACAGTAAATCTCTTTTAACCGGCAGCAACGAGACCTAACCAATTCTGGATATGAGAACTTTCCCGATAACTGAATATATATATATATATCTAGACCTTTTCCTTTTCATGTTTTGCGATGCCATCTGCAACATGCAAAGCCCGTTGGCCGTAATTATCGATGTATCGGGCATTATAAAATGAATAATATCGAAAACAGTACAGATTGTTTAAGATTAAAACACATACACATGATTTTATATTTCAGAAAAATAAAATTAAACAACATTTTAAAATTACCATAGACTAATTAAGACACAATAACACGCCGAATAAGTACTAATTCAGAAGTCAAAGAACAAAAATCAGCTGATTTTTGTTGTTTGACTTCTGAATTACCATAGACATTTAAAATTAGCATTCTTTAGTGTCGTACTATATAGTTTTGAATGTCTGCCTCAACTGGACTTTTAAATATCTTTGTGTATAAGATGAAGCTTCGTAACGTCATGTATACAAATAAATGAATACTGCTCAGCAAATCTTATCAAAGTTTGCAAGCCTTCGTCAGCTTTCATCCACCTAACTATCTTATTTTGTGAATAATCTTCATCTTCATCCTATTCAATCTTTTTCGTCATGTTTCTCCTTTACCAGTGCATGTCCTAAGATTTCTTCGTCATCTTGTGAGAGTATAACTCTTTCTTGTTAAGCTGGGCGGCAGAAACATGACACAAATATTTTCCAGCAAGGCTTTAGATTATTAGGCCATTAATTATTTTTATTTCATAAACTTAAATTTTGGGTTTAAATTTAGTCCTTCAAAAATGCTATTATTTTGATACTACCAGTTCATCAGGTGCCAGTTTCGAATAATTTTACTATATGAGAATCGCATGACAGAGATTAATTTTGAAATACCTGGCATCAAAAATTTTATTTGTAAGCAAATTTTTATTTTTAAGGTTAAAAAGGAATAATAACTATTTTAAAAAGAAGACTTAATTGGATATTACAAATTGGTAGCAGTAATTTAAACTGATACTTAATTATTAACTAGTTAAATTTATCGCACTCATATGAGATAGCGGTTTCTTTTAAAAACGTTTATTGGACAACATTTGAAATAAAATCAGATTTCTTAGGTATGTCTGAGAGAATAGACTGAATTGAAAATAAAATAAAGAATTTTGTTCTTTCGAATCTTTTTAATACTACTCGTGCGGTTTACTCCTATTATGAGTAATAAATCTGTGAAACCTAGATTTCTGTCTTTCTGAGAATAATAAATACTTTTAGTGAAATAATCGTATATTGTCATGCCATAATTAAATAAATGCGAAGTAAAATTTAATTACTAAATGGTTTTTCCCAATCTGTTGTGTTTCAAACGCAGAAGGAGGATCTTATTAAGTTTGAAAATTCCGCTTACATTACATTAAATCATTTTGAATGCTCACCGGCAAATATTTTGTCCTGCCTGGCAAAGCAGAAATAATATTTTTTTCACTATGAAATTACCATTCAGAGGCGGCTGAAGAAAAAGGCCGTTAAAAACCTTTTGATAAATTGTGTTTTTCGGTAATGAAATGCTTAATTGTGATCAGCACATATGTACACTCTGCACACATACAAAAAAGGTCACCTTCTATATCTCCCGCTGTACTCGGCCTGTTGAGGAATTAACTTGCATTTTTCATGTCTCGAAAGTGCGAGGATGTTCAAACATAGGTGTTTTGATACAAAACCGGAATATTTCTGGAATGACATACCAAGATTTTTCCATATTTCGAATCTACGACTCAAATTATGCCAAAATGACAAGTTTCATAAAAATCTCGCAAGTATTTTTTTTTAAATATGAATGAAATGGAAAAAGGGGAAAGGAAAATAGGTTATTATAAATTAAAAATTTCAAGTGAAGTATTCTTGGCGCAAACTGAAAAAATGAGTCAAGATAAATTTTTAAATTTCTTGGTAAATTTCTCACCAAATTTTACAAAATTTAATATCTGTACGTAATTTGAGTAGTAAAATGGAAGAATGGAAAAAATAGGTATGCCATTTCAGAGAAAGTCCGATTTTGTTCCAAATTACCTATGTTAGAACTATGCTATATATATAAATCTATTATATATCCTAAGTTGCGTTTTCCTGACATAAGAAACGCAAGTTAAATTATCATCAGTTCGCATAGTAGAACGGGACACATGGAACTAACCCCCTTTTTCTTTGTGCAAGGTGTTCTATGCTTAGTTTATTTTGATCAGTTATTAGAATGCAATAGATAGTGATTTTGGTTGCTTGGAGTTTTGTTTCACATAAACACCTTCAATAAAACATGAGCATCACCAAGTTTCTTAAGCCTTTGCCAGTGGGTAGAAACCTTGATAATTTCTCTTCAAGCATTTGAAGTTGCGTCATCCGAGAATTACCTACTCTAACACTATAACTACATTTACATTTTGGTGTTATTTGACATCAACAAAATATGAATGATGTCACGATAAATATGAATGATGCTATGCTATTCACATTAAGGCAGATCCTTAAATTTATGAGTCTTCATAATATGCAAGATGTGCATAGATAAAAGGAAAAAAAATGGGATTTCCAGACGGTTTATAAATTCGAAATGATATATGTCCTTTGTGCATGTTTTACATTTACAATCCTACCACCCAGTAAAATATTTGAGAGAGATGACTGTAACTTCACACATGTCACATTACGCAACCACATTTTTTCCACAACTCGCTCTTACAAGTCAGGCATGCATCGAATGAATCCTTAATTAGACATCTTTTTTTTTCACTTTGGTAGACTGGATTTATGACAGTTCCTGGTAGCTGCCAGATCAATGCATCATAACCAGTGTTTCTCATTATTTGCAGTATGCTTGAGAACTAAATGCTCAGTTTGTTCATGTGTCAAGCACCTAGTTTATCTCGAGAATTGGACCGTTGATAGACTGACTGCTTCTCAACTTGTTCCCAAACATCTCTCACGCCAGAAGGCTCAACGACTCCCATTTATCTTTTCCAGTATTAATATAATCAAATTTCCCATCTGGATTCTTGCCCCGTATTATGTAAATTAATCATCTAAAACGTGATGCTAAACAGGGCAAGAGTGAAATCTAAAAATTATCTCACGCAATACTTGATGATCCCTGCGGCTAGAAATATATTATTTTGTATTAGATTGAACGCCTAGTATTTTTTTTAAACTTTCAGCGTACGAAAGTAATAGTAAATTAAACTAAAATTCTTACTCTTGTTAAAATGTTGCTGAACTTGTAGACTGATTAATGCCGTGAAATACAATTAATTTTGTACTTAGGTTCTCCATCTTTGTCGAAAACATCTGAACTCCATTAGCTTGTCATTTCTCTGTTCTATTTATGTCTGCAATTTGTTTTGTATTAAAAATGTGTTGTTATCTATAAGCCAACTAGTTATAACCTCGTTAAAGAGATTCTGAACTGCACATTTTCCGGGATATGCGGATTTTTTTATTTTTCAATAAATATATTACAAAACTTATTTGGAATAAATTTGCGATATTCTGAGAAACTTGCAGACAAATGTGCATCTTAGACATGCCAAAAAATTTCAGAAAATGACAGTTATGAATATGTAAATTATATATATTACACGTACTCAACTTCATCATTTATTATCATAAAATGTACATAAATCTATTGTTAATTTTTCATTTTTCATGTCTGTTAAGAGCTAATCTTTCTTCAGATTAATTGAATATTGAACGCTTGTAATTTACCTGAGTTCTGTTTCTGCGCCTGGTGAAGAGACTGGATTCATGTGATCTCTATATCTTACCGCATGTGTAATGTGCATATGAACATTACAAAGTCTTCCACGATGGTATGCCTCTTATGGCAGATGGCTCTGTACTGCTTTGCCAGAGTAAATAACATTACTTTGATAGACAGTATCAGGCAGTTTATGTTTTGTATGGCAATTCCAGAAATAATTGACACGTTATAGTTATGAAAAATAATGACATGCGTTACATAATTAATAAAGCATATTTCCTCATGGCATATATAAAATGAAATCATTTTAATTAATATTTCTTAGATGATCTAAATTTACCGTAAGCTATATTAATAAAAGCATAGAAACTTGATCCCGCTAATTTTTACTTCTTTGTCATCTCTTCAAGAAAAATAAGTGATATAACTTCTGCTTAAATGTATAAAATAGTAGGATATCATGTTTTCAACTTTTCTTATCGATTTTGAAAACTTATGCTTTTATAGAACTCTCCAACCGTACAACTTTCTTGAGAATTTGATTTTCTAATCTACCGGAAAGCTTATATCCGGTAGATCAGAAATATGGATTGGTTTGCGTTAATATAATTAGACTTACGAAATCGTTTGCATTATCATAATTAACGACAAATCAGTATAGCAGTTAGTGTTAATAGCTACCGTATCACTGTGCCCGGGCCCGAATCTTGAAGGCCTTTGTTGTTCATAAGTGCATAGTGTCTTTGCAGCATGGGTTAACTTATCAGGACTTGTGTTCCTCTTTACTTGTTTTGGAAACATGAACTGTCCTGACTCGGAACAGGGAGCTTACTCAAGCTATGTTCAATAAATTGTGAAGTAGACAATACACACAGGAAGGGTATACGAAACCCTTTATTTTTCTATCTTTACAGAGATTTCCGGAACTTCGGAATACAGAGACCAACCACTTGTGGTCTGAACGTAAGAATATAAAACTACTAACTAAAACTCTAACTAAAACTAACTTTGGATTAATATACAAATGCCTAACTTTAAGATTGGCCGTTATTTAACAAAATCCGTATGTAGTACAGAGAGCTGCTAAAACTACGATACGTTTGAAATTATCAAGAGTACTAAACGTCTGGCCTTGAAGGCAACCAGCAACCGAGTAAAACTACTATGGCAAGCGGCCTGCTTCTAATAGCTCCTTCCTCTCTCTTGCTTGACAAAAAGCCACAACTTAAGTACTTGGCGTTAGCAAGACAAATTTGCATAAATAAGTTAAAGCTTTTAATTCTGGCCGGAAATAGAAAATAAGAAGTGATAGTAAAGATTTAAAATAAAATAAACGTTAGTAAAACTTAGGATCCTTACAAACTTGCAATTCTCAGCAAGATAAAAGTCCTCTGGATTGATTTGGTAGCAGAGGAAGAGATGTGGGAAAACATTGGATTTTCCCCCCCGTGTGATTCCCCTTTTAAATTGGAATGAAACTGGGCAAAATCATACTATCATATATAATAAGGTCGTTGTCAACGACAGGTGCAGGTCTGTGCTCCTCGTTATGATAAAAATCGTTCTTGTTCTTATGTTACTGCCTGTTAAGTGAAATAAGTCAGAACACAAAAACCTACATACACACTGAAAAAAAAACACTAATTATTTTCCTAAAGACACAAAACGGACAGCAAAATTCTTTGACCGCATAATTCCATTTTGTATAATTTCATTTATTATAATCTTTAAGTTTATTTCTTCTTAAATATCCATGCAAGTTCTTATAGATTCTTTACTAAATGGTGATCGTTTCTCTGAAATTTATTCCCGGCATTCATTGTATCCAGTTAGTTCTTCAGCTAATTTTTCTCTTGGTACAACAAAAGATTATTACCACAAGCTATCAGCATAAGACCCACCGTCTGCAGAAAATAAGAAAGGAAAATGAAAATGTTTAGAATAACAGCGTTGATAGCAAATGATATTTGCCAGGATGTATGCTGCTAAAAAATAATATGTTATAGCCGACTTTTAATACTCGTACGGGAGTTTGAAGTCAGTGGCATTGTTCAAGCTGTTTTATAAATATTAGTTTTTAAAGGCATCCTCATTTCTAATTGCATTTATGCTCTCGTTATATGCTGTTTGCCATTTTTATTTTGAATTCTAATTAAATTTGCGCAATCAAGTAACCTTACTCTCCAGATTAAACTTCTTGAACATAAATTAAATTGTATAAGTCTCTGTAATAGTTATAATGGTCAGCGACGCTGGTTACCGTATCGTTGCACGCAGTTTAGAATATCAGAGAAAAGTTGGATGTTTGCAAGAGTACATGTTCAGCAAGGAGGTACTTGACGGTAAGCCGAAGGTACTTTCGAGAGGGACGATGGCAGAGAAAGATGGATCGGTGACCCTTGATTCCGCATCCCAGAGTGTTCTACGTGAAAATTTGATTGGAGCTTTTCTCTTCTCAAGAGTGAAGCTCAGTCGCTTTGATGCACCCTTGCAGACATTCTCGGTGATTAGAAGACCAAATGACCGATGGGGGCCATTCCCCACGAATGCATTAAGTAGCAAATGTCGGGCCATTTGAAGCAACAACAACATAATACGAGTTACCGCTTTATCCTGCGTGTATTGACAGTCCTTGGGGTAACCGTGTATGCTTGTATATAATTTTTTAATTAGCGTCAATTTCTTCATAAAGATTAAATGAACGAAATAGAATACTACATTTTGAATATTGTCACTTAAACCTTGACAGCATTTCTTTTACCAATTAGAAAATGCTTTTATATTGACAGGTTTTTCCAGAGCACATTTTAAATTTCAAATAATATTTGTATATAATAAGGCTCGGGAGTTAATGTCATGCAAGCAAAATAGGCGAGGTTTTACCATTTTTAGACGTTTCTTCGCTGCTTTCTGCTTTAATATTTCACGAAAAATTAACAAATAAGCAGAAAAAATTCAAGCTTATCTTAAATACTTCACGCAATGAGCAATTTATCTAATTTTTTGTAAACAAAATCAAAACCATCAGGTATGACTGAGAGATAATTTAAATGTTTTCGTTTAGAAATCAATTCCTTTTAATAATTAATATTATAAAATAACACGGAATTTCCCTGCTACTTTGACAATGCAGTAAATGCAGCTAAAATATTTTATAATATTAAGAATTTGTGATCTTCATAATAAACATGACCGTATTCAGAATGCACATCAGATAAGCCTGTCAAATAACAATGAATAAACTAACTTAACATAAAAACTCAGATACATTGTATCATGAACTGAGGATCTGAAACAATGCAGTTAATGACGTTAAATAATAAAAGCATAAAGTTGAGTCATGTTATTATTAATCATCAAGAAGCGAGGAGATCACATTGAAAGTATTTAGCATACCAGATATGTATCAAAGATTGAAGTAAAATTGGACGCGAACTAAACATGAGCATGTAAGTATTAAGCAACGCGGAAGATGCTGTTGCATTTAACCAAACATACTCTACAATTAATGATAGCTAACAATATTAGGCTTTGCAATTAAAATATGAACTTACAAGAAAATATCTAAGCTGCACTTGTGTATGTCGAAAACATACAATTAAGAAAATTGCTCATGCATAAATATATAATCTTTGTAATTTTTCCCCGTTGAGAACTAGAAGTAGTATTCTTCACAGTGGCTCGCAGAAGCTCTATCTGGCAACTTTTGACGCTACGCAATTGCTGAATCGTCGCCACCGATTGCTTTAATGAGAACAACTTAGACAAGAATTTTGCCTGAATGCCCATCAGTGACTACCGTTCTTGGTTTGTTGCTAATAAAAACGCCTGGGGAAAAGCAATACAAATACTAAAATTGCCGTATTAAGGACTCATTACGCATTATCTAGAACCGCGCATATAATAAGTATGAATTAAGCGCTTTAATCCTGTCCCTTTTGGCATTATAGATCCTTGAAAAATTGGAATGGCCAACGCAAAACTCAAATCAAGAAAGAACGGAAGTAGAGAGATATAAATAGGAGAAAAGAGCAAAGTATGTTATTACACCATACAGAAGAGTCCATTATGTAAATAACATCCAAAGACAAATTTTTTAGCACCAATTATCTTGGTTGATAAAGCCAAATTCAATAGCAAATCTACGCAATTTTTTTAACCGATCAGCAACTGGAAAAGCAAGAGGAAATTTAAATTCTAAATTTGCTTGCTTGTAATTGAAGATACAATTTTTTTTTTAAATATAAAGAAAAGAAGAAGCTATCAGTTATATATCCGGGAGGTCTTGACGATTGTAAATTCACATCACATCACTCTTTTAAGTCTTATTTGTCTCAAACCGCAAAAGAATCATATAAAGTTGACTTACCTTTAATTTTTTTTAATACGTGTAATCAGCTTTCTTATTTGCTGTTACTCCAACAGTCGTGACTTCTTTTTTAACAACTACTATTTCATGCCGAGTTTCGAAAATTTCATATGACAGATCAATATCTACGACTCCAATCAAATATCTTTATTTTAGTATTGAATATCCATTTAACTGTTCATTAAATGTAGTTACTGCCGCCTATTACATAACTATTCATTATCTGACAATTAACAGAAGATTATCCTGTCGTTTTATCCATTAATTATTGACAACGCAGTAATTATTGCCAGTAAAGAGTAAAAAATTACTGAACGCTCCCAGGTTAAATAGTCAAAATTCGCAACCTAGGATTCAAATTTTAAATTTCGCTATCGAGGATTTATATTAAATTTCGGGGAGGGGCATATTTAACAGAAAGAAATTAATAATAAATTAATGAAATTTGTAAGTAAATAAAGATTATATGACATGCATTTAAGATGAGTTTATTTTTTTTTTTTTTGAAAACATGCACTATATGTCAACAAAATTTAGGACTAAACAATTTAATAAATTCCATTAAAATTACCGAAAAAATTGCTATGCCGTCTCAACTTGCATTTCTTAAAATATCTTCTGCTTATAGATAGAATGTTCTATACGCGCTGCCAAAATTTCTCTAAACCATTCAACTAGAAAAATTGTTTATACTTTAAACCAGGGTTTCTTAAACGTTTTTCGGTCGCGACCCCTTTTTAATCACTGAGGTTTTTTTTTTTTTTTTTTTTTTTTTTTGCGACCCCCAGGACCCCATGCATAATATTTACAAAAATTTTGTAGGAACCCCATAAATATTGAGCAAATTTGACACACGCGTGCGTGAAACTGTCAATTTTTTTCACTTGTACTTTAATATTACTACTGCAGTCTTAGGTCATTAACTTTAGTTTCTAATTTTAAGACTTATAACAATGTGAAAATTTTAAATAAATAGGAGACGAAATGGCAGCGTCACGTGCAAAGTAAGGAAAATGATTGTTTATATTATCGTAATGATATTAAGAATACGTCGAAACGTTTTCGTTTTTTTCTTTGTCTGTATTGTCTTATCTTTACCTATTTTCAGGTACATTGTGTAAAAATATTTGGTTACTGTAAAATTATTGTAATAAGTTAAAGAAATATCAAAACTGCTAAAATTTTTGCCGACCCCCTGCTGCGAGTCCCGCGACCCCATTGGGGGCCGAATAACTACAAATTCGTTTATTTACTAACCACTTTTGAAACAAACACTTAAACATTTATTTGATTATACAAAGATTAGAATTGCGCATCTTTACAAGAATCATACCAATTCATATCAATGGACAGTTCACATAACTTGATCCAAGTTGCATATTGGTTTCATTTGGTTTGGTTTATTTGATTACGACAAAGCACACGAGAGATATCCGCCTATGAAAAAGAATGCCTTCGTGGAGTACTTACGAAGGAAAACTGCATTGTATACACATTACATATGGGAAAAATCCATGAAAATGCCCATGCAACCAACCCGTTTGCTGAGATCCGAAACCCAGACCGAACTATCAGTGTTCAGTGACTTTACCGCTCGGCTGATGGAAGGCGCTTTATGATCTTATACAATGATAACATTGGTCAACAGTTTAAAATATTTTGGAGGTGAAAGTATGGCTGTTTTACTAATTCTGAAATGCAGGTACCTAATTAACGATTGGAAATCCTTAATTGGCTTGACGGTTTTGTTATGCAAGATTAGTGAGCAGGACGGGACAAGGGTGAAGCAAATGAGGCTTTTGCCTGAGGTGAACGGCTAAAAGAGGCGTCA
The DNA here is from genome assembly GCF_044657685.1 of Stegodyphus dumicola. Classification (NCBI taxonomy): domain Eukaryota; kingdom Metazoa; phylum Arthropoda; class Arachnida; order Araneae; family Eresidae; genus Stegodyphus; species Stegodyphus dumicola. The sequence goes on from NC_140773.1 coordinate 196,614,446, forward strand.
AATAAACTGCGAAATTTTAGTAATGCGTTGAAAAATAAATTAAAATTATTAACTTTCAGTTTTCGAGAAGCACCATTTTGAAGAAGCACATTTAAAGCAATAAAAAGGGCGCTGTGTTTTTCAGCACCTATGCACAAAATTTCCACGCTAATAAGAAAGATTTATCTAGTATCAAATCCCGAAAAATGTGTTGGCTGCGTGACAAATTTTGTGATTTCCCCGTGTGTAATGTAAGCATGAGCCAGTTTCCGCTAGAAAGTGCTTTACGAAGGAATCCCTCTACTTTAAAATTTGTAATTGTATGTTTTGAATATTTTATTAAATAAGCAAACATAAAAAAGGAATATCTCTTTTTTTATGAAAAATAAGAGAAAATATTCTTGTTAAATGTTAAAATTCAGCTTTAAGTATAAATATATCGACAGAATATGAAAAGAAATGTTTATAAATCAAATTGTCTACAAGCAATTGATGAAAAAACTAATTTTGTGAGAATTTTTTTTTCCGAAGTAACAAAGAGAGAAAGGAGAGATATTTTAATTTCAGAACTGGAATAGAGACATCAAAAAATAAACGCGATAGCTTCTAATTTCCGGTTTCTAGCTGACGAAAAATTAATGTCATAGGATTTGAGTATTTTGAAAACGCTTAGCACTTAAATATCCAAACGATGAAAATGCTTCAGATATTTCATCTGAAATATCTAGTTTTTAAGAACCGTGCTGTTCCAATAATCCTGGTAGCTAAAGCAAAAATTAGGTTCTTTAAAGATAATTCAAGAATGCAGACTACTTCAAACGTATCTGAAATTCGAAAATTGCGTAAAGAATATTTTTAACGATGCCAGTTAAAGGATAAAATATTTTTAACGTTTCTAATGAAAGGGAGGAAAAGGCTTCAAAAAAACTTAAAAAAAACTCTATCCACTTCTCCTAAAAGCATTCAAATACTACTGTGTAAAGCATAAATTAAATAATGAAGTAGATTTTAAAAATAATTATTGTCGGGTTTCCTTCATTAAAAGCAAGAAAAGTTAAATTACAAAAAGAGCTTAATTATTAATGTAATACTTTTTATGCTAATTGTAGTACTATTTATATTACTTAAATATTATTTCCTATCTATAATAAAAAGTAATTTTTGATGTTTTCATTTAATAATTCTAAATTATTACATATATTAATTTTCTGAACATGTAAAGTTATTATTAAAAATATTATACGAGTTACGGTATGAGTTTGTATAGTTATTTACCTTTATTGAATATAGACGTGTACGAGAATAGCTAATTTGATTGTATATAGAAAGGCACATTTACTTATTTGCCTTCAAGACAAAAAATATCTACGCATGGCTCTGTTAGTGTGTTATACTAGTAATTAATTATGCTGGTTATTAAGTAATAGCTGCTAACTGTTCGAAATTTTATAAAATTGCTAAATATAAAAGTAATTAACGTTTGAAAAGTCGTATTACAAGCCAGTGACAGATTTTTCATTTAATTTTATTTTTTTATTATTATTTACTTATTTTTAAACCTGTTTTTCCCCATTTCTTCAACACTAAGAATTGATTTAGCATTTAATTCATGGCAAAATTTTTGTGATGACGTCTGTCATTGAGTCTTTAAGCGTTTTTCTGTGCTGTTCCCTTTGTTCGGTGCCCTAAGTACTTGAGGATTTGGTTAAGCCAGCTTTTCCAAAGACAAGACTTAATTATTATTAGACTTAAATATTATTATCACAAACATCATTCTGAAAGGAGCCGCATTTGAACTTCCAAAAATATCAAACTGGGTAATATTAAGTGGTACTTTTCCGTTTTGCCAGCGCTGGCGATAAAGTCGCCAATAATGGTACAACTGATGCCAAACGGAATATCCTCGCTGGTAATCTTTTACGCCTCATTTTTAAAACACGTCGCAGCCATTTCTTGATTGGTTCTTTCAATACTATCATACAATTACATAGAATTTTTACTAGATAGTACAACTTTATGCCTTAAGTCCATTTGCAGTAATTAAGTCAATCAGAATGTAATCAAACCGCTCATCCGAAGGCGACAATACAGAAAAGGTAAAGTCAAGGGTTAAATTTATCATTTCTAATGAGAATACACTAGCGAAATAAAGCACTGCGGTTTTACATATTTTCTGAGTAAGCTAATTACGTTTAATTAATTAATAATTAGTTTACATAATTTCTGAGTACGAATTGAAATAATTTTTGCAGTTAAACTTATATTCCAAATTAAGATTTAACTTGACATTAACGTAGATAATTACTGAGAGAATTATACTTTTGTAGCGTAGTTTACGTGCGATGAGGTCACTTGGGGTAACGTGATATGAACCGGCGAATCAGCTTTTGAACCGTGAAAGCATAATAAATTCTTAAATTAATGCCTTTTTACCAATTTATTGTCTTTATTTATTGGCTTTTTACTTAATTTTAAATATTAAAATGTTTATGCCTTCAAAATAAAAAATTCTTAGAACTTCTTTTTATGTGTATACTGCATGTTGTCGCCAATAAAGGGTGCTACTTTGGTAGACGGATTTCGCGCTTTTTTTTTTTTTTTTTTTTTTTTTTTTTTCGAGCGATACAACTTAAATCCATTGCTAAACAAGTTATTTATGGTAACCGATACTTTGTTGTCATTTTATTTAAAAAATAATGCGTTTTATTATGAATAATTTCCATGTTTTAACTATTATTTATGGCTTCTAAATATTAAAAATCAATTTAATTTTGCATTTTTATTTGAAATAAAAATTTTATTGTTTCTGTTATTTTATGGAATTTTATGTTGTGGATGTTGTAATGAATGATGTCACATTACTTTAAAAGTAATTGTTCTTAATATCTATAAATTTAATCTAATGTTTTAAACATTATTCATGGCTGTTAAATATTAAAATACAATTTAATTTTGCATTTTTTTAAATGATTTTATTATGTATGATTATTTAAATAATTTTAATTCTATTCGTGATGGAATCAACTCCCTGATTGGTTACAGAATATTTGTGCATTAACGATCTGTGATCAGCTCCCTGATTGGTTACTGAATATTTATGCAATACTGCGCCATTTGAAAATGTCATTATTCATCTCTTCGAATTCCTTAGATTATATTTATTAAATTTTTTTACAAATTTTTTCCTTAGATTACATTTTTTAAATTATATCACATTTTTCAAATTTTTTTCATTGATATCTAAGTTATGATTCCGATTTTTTTTGTGGTACTTTTCAATATACGATAGGTTAAATACTCAAAAAAATGTAAGTAGATATTTTTCTTTTACTTTATAATTATATACTTCAATTTTTATTAAAAAATTAATACACTGTGTTCAAAAATTGCCGAGATATTTATTGAACCATATGCTTTAATGTTAAATAATTATATCCTATAAAACTTATTTTAAAGGATTTGAATTTAAGTAATATTTTAATTCTTTTAAACGTTGGTATGATGATTTTAATTCGATATTCAATTTAAGTAATATTTTAATTCTTTTAAAAGTTGGTATGATGTTTTTAATTCGATATTCAATTTAAGTAATATTTTAATTCAATTAAACGTTGGCGCAATGTTTTTATAGCGGTGTTTTTATTCTATTTCTTTGCTATATGAAAGTAATAATTTAAACTTACTATAGTATTTTATACTCACAGTAAATGTATTTATTTACAGTTGCCTTCCATCTTAAAAGACGACATTTTCAACAAAAAATTAATCCAGTATTTTTAACGATATTTATTTTATTAAAGTTTCGGATACTTTACTATGCGCAAAATACGTAAAAACAGCGTTTTTCAAGATGGCTGACTATTGTAAAAACCGCGCCAACGTAAATCGCCAAAAATCCGTGCAACCGTCTACCAAAGTAACAACCAATAAAGTCTGCTTGGCGAGATTAGCGCCGGCGAAACGGAAAAGTACCTATTAAGTTTATTACTCGCATAATATGATACAATGTATACATCATATATGTTTCTAAAAAACCTAATAATAAGTTTTTTTAACTGCCTGCTCAATCTTTTCCTTGTAATATCAATCACATCCTTAAATTCTTCATGGTCAGTTGACAAACCCAATGGCTTCGCTTGTTATTGTTTAGCTAGAAGCTTCTGCAATGCTTCTGGAACGCCAAGCAGTGCTTTAGCCCACTGCTTGGCGATTTTCAGTAGTAAAATCTCAGAATACGATGCATAAACACAGTTGCGAAGGCGGAGCTAAGTGACGTCCATAAATAGGTGAGACTAAAATTGTGACGTCACAATGCATTCTCTATAGATATAGAAATAAGTATAATACATTCTTTATATTTTAAATTATAATAATGCAGTAAGTGAATTGTACCAATTATTTAAAACGGTAAACAACGTCGCAGTCTCTAATATTTGTATTTCATACAGCTTCAGTATTTTCAAAGATTTTTAAGCTTTAGAATTTATACAAATAAAAAAAAGATTTTTATTATTAAATTTATTGCGGCAGTTATATCAGAATGTTGCAAATTATTGCGTGTCTTTTAAATAAAATAGTATACACTCCAATTTGCATTAAATCTATTAATATAAGGGCTTAATAAATTTCAAGACTTACCCCCCCCCCCTTTGATGATTTTTTTGGTGCTGGATTATATTCCGGATAGCTACTAGAAAAATACTAACTTCTTCTTTTGTAAATGATTCAACGTAAAATAAATCATACACATGATTTTGATTTTTTTTTTTTGGTTTAATATTGACATAATATTATTTAGTACATTTTTAGTTTAAAAGGATAATCATTTAAAAAACAATATCCGATAACAGTCGATTCAAAACCTACCAAAAATCGAGTTCAAGTTCTAAAAAAAATACTAGTTTTACGGTTTTCGTCTGGTTTCTCTCTGTTGCCAATACGCTCGAATCAATAACTATTTCCCTCTTTTTTTTTTTTTTTTTTTTTTTTTTTTTTTTTTTTTTTTTTTTTTTTTCCGGAGAAGTTGCCAACAAATTTAAATTCATATTATCGAACATTTTAATTTTATCATTTTTACAAATTACCTTGTTGCTACGTAACGACACAATCCCTTAGGTACTAGTAAGTAGACAATCTTCATTATTTTCCAAAAATTTTAAACTTTAATAAAAAAAATAATAAATATTTTTATTGCAGATCAACATCATACACAGCTTTCATATCACTGTTTCTTAAATTCTTAAAACACGTCATATTCTATAGTCATACTAGTATTCTAAACATTCTACAAATAAAAAAAATCTAATTTCTCACAGTGAAAGAAAATGAACACTACAAATTTGAAACACACACACATATTATCAATGAACTCATATTATCAAGTGCAACTGCGATAGCAAATACTACGTATTAAAATAAAAATAGTATAAGTTATTTATAGGGTCAAAGTTAACAGTTTTGCTACTATTGAGTAGATCGTCGGAGTATCGATATTTTTTGGAAAGCATTATCAACATATCAAAACCAAATAATTAAAAATACAATAAAAAAAAGATGTCTAAAGTATAACTTGCAATTAAAACAACAATGCAAATTTGAAATACACAAACGACACCTTAAACATTGCATATAAAATACGTTACATTACAGCTCGGTATAACTTACAGCCTCGCTTTGTCCATGTGCACAACGATGTGTATTCGCTCGAAAAACTTCAAAGAATTGCAAAAACTTGGTGTCGATGTACACATCCATCTATTTTCACTAAAAAGAAAAAAAATCAGAGAATTGCACAAACTTCGCACTTCGCACTGCCTTGGCTTTGTCCATGTGCAAGTCGATCTATTTTTACTTAGAAAACATTATTAGAGAATTGCACAAACTCGGCATTGCGCGCTACATTGGCTTTTTCCATGTGCATATCGATCTATTTTCACTTAAAAAAACATCAGAGAATTGCACAACCTCGGCATTGCGCACTGCATTAGCTTTGCCCATGTACACATCGATCTATTTTCACTTAAAAAAAAAAAATTAGAGAATTGCACAAACTCGGCATTGCGCACTGCATTGGCTTTGCCCATGTAGACATCGATCTATTTTCACTTGAAAAAAAATCAGAGAATTGCACAGACTCGGCATTGTGCACTGCATTGGCTTTCCCATGTACACATCGATCTATTTTCACTTAAAAAAACATCCGAGAATTGCACAAACTCGTCATCGCGCACAACCTCGGCATTGCGCACTGCATTGGCTTTGCCCATGTACACATCGATCTATTTTCACTTAAAAAATATCAGAGAATTGCACAAACTCGGCATTGCGTACTGCATTGCCTCTGCCCATATACACATTGGATTATTACAATTATCGATCTATTTTCACTTAAAAAACATCAGAGAATTGCACAATCTCAGCTTTTCCAATCTTCTAGGATTGAGCAAAAATGAAATACAAAATATTAAAAACAAGCAACTGTAAAACGAAGCTTACAAGAAAATTTTTTCACTTAACCCTTTGCAGGAAAAATGTAAAGTCTTTTTGAGGGGTTTTATATATATATATGTGTGTGTGTATTGAATTTATCTCAGGTAGAAACCCTTTTGGACCCCCCATCTTTAAATAAATTTACTAACGTTTTATAGGCCGTTTCCGTAATATATGCAGAAAAATAGCCAAAACCCACAGGGGGGAAAAAACACTCGATTAAGAAAATAACCACTACATAAGAACATTCAAACCGCAACAGAATTAACTGCTCAAATTAACAAGTAAAAATTTAAAAAAAAAAATTAAAGCTTTCAAATTTTACATTACGCCCAAAGGAGCGTTTTTTTTTAACGTTTTGTGTGTGTTACTGTTCTTTATCAAATATCATGTTCTTTACACTTAAAATTCAGTTCAACAGCAATATCGCAAAATAATTTTAAAATGAGCATAGCTTTAAATTTCCGATACACAGTTTTGCACTCTGCACACAAAAATGTTCCCCCCCCCCGTACTGTGTTGCCGTTGCTTGCTTTGAAATCTTTGAGTTTGTTAATCAAAAATTACTTCAAGTTTTATAAAATATGAATCAGATAATAAAACAAATTCCAAATTCCAAGTTTGGGCTTCCAGATGCCCATATTAGTTTGGAAATGTACGTTATTCAAAATTTGATGGCTCTAGGTACAGTTTCTTATCACAATGCCAGAAACATTTATGCAGATTTTTCAATATTTAATTTCTTTAAATATAACACAGGGCGATAACATTTAGTGGCAACAGAATAACAACACAGCTTCAAAACATCGGATTAGCCATGTTGGCAGGTTTATTTGCCCATTGAAAACAATCGCCAAGCAGTGAGCTAAACCGCATTTCAACCTTCATTCCTCTTCCTGAAGAGGAAAGTTTTACTAAACCTTCGAAAGTATTAAAAACTTCTCAGGTTTCTGTTGCTTATTATTAATTTCTTTAACATTAATTTTTCGGCGTGATCTTTTTGTTAGCAAGTATGTTGTATCTTGGAAATAGTAGCTAATCTTTCAAAGCATGTATATATTTCTTTTCATTCTTAGCCCTTTGAAATATACCAAAAAGGACAACATTCATTATGGAAACGTTCAACAAATTAAAATTTATTGCTCAGTGTAACAGGAAATACATTGCCCTTGTTCTACTCCATATGTAAAATTTAAAGCAATTTGAAATTCAATAATGGAATCCATTAAAAAATAGTTTCATTACTTTCAAAATAAATTTTTATCAGTTTTTCTAAGAAAGGTCATTAATTTGTAATAATAATAGTTCTTACAGGAAATCCGGATCATCCATCTCCAGTATATTTAAGGTATGTAAAATCCTTGTTTATACAGCTTCGATTTGCATTCTGTTATCTAGAGTTCAAAGCTCTTGAAATTGTTATAAACAGTGCTTATTGGCAATTGTAAGGATGCCAATCAGACTGCAAATTGGTTCTGCTGAAGAATGATTGACATCTATCATCTTGGCACCTGAAGAAAATTTCTCAGGGAAGGCTTTGTACCTTCTCTTAATCGGCGGTCAATAAAAATTATCTCATCAGTTTTCACAGCTCTAAATTTTGTTCTGTTACTGTTGCTATACTTCTGCACCAGAACTTTAGATCTTGAAACTAAAATTACACTAACGTAACTAAGTTTTTAAGTGCATCAGTCTTACTTTCAAGCAAAGTTTTAAGCAACGGCAACAATAATTTGAGTACTTTGCTTCTCTATTCTCGCTCCCAGATGAAAGTGAATTAAACTTAATTTGTTTTTCATAGCAATTATTTAAAATATATTTTTCCTTCATATATCTTAATAGCATTGTTATATAAATAGCATTATTTTATTTCAGTTAACTGCTTTTATAATTGCTTTCAGCTGCACCATGTATAAACATATGTAATAGTATATCGTATCCGGAAACTGTAGCCAAAAGTTTATTTTCTCAAGCATTGATATCATAGTATTTGGATATGCTTTTATTTCAGTAATGCATAATTTAAATGTGCGTAATGCGGAATCCGTAAGCTGTTAAATAATCTTCCCCTAGCTCATATCATGGATCTGTATTAGTAAATTACGAAAAATTGAATTGCATGTTTCTTGCATAGTAAAAAAAATGGCCCCACCTAAAGCCATCAAAATTTGAGCCCAGAACTTATACACCTCGAAGCCACAGTTCTGAATTTTGAATTTGTTTTTCATTTATTTCATGTTTCGCGCGAACTTAATGAAATATTGATTAACAGACTCAGCGATTTGTCAGTGTGTTGCCACTCTGCAAAGCTTAAATTATTTATGTTTCAAATTTATTTCCGAATTTAGCAATTTAAAAGAAATGTGCTACCACTAGAAAAAGCATGAGATATTTGTCTTTCAAATTTAATCAACAAAATCTACAAGTTAAAAGAAATGTGTCGACACTCCCCGAAATAAAATATTTTTGTCTTTCACGTGTCAGTATGTTGCCATTTCACAAAGCATAAGATATTTAATTTTTCCTTCATTTTTAATCTGTCTGATTAACAAAGTGATTTAAAAATAACAAGCACAATAAATTCTTATCTCTCTTATTATTAATTACTAATTTGAATCATTAATATTGTTGTTTATTTTTCATAATTACTATTTTAGGCTGCTGGCCGTTGAAACGTTTTTTAAAGTAAGAGAAAAGGAAAATATTTACCCCCCCCCCAAAAAAAAACAAATTAATCAACATTTTACGCTAATTTGGTTCAATGGCATTTTTTGTTTTGTGCAATTCTTTAATCGCATTTTACTTTAATCTGGTAGTCAAGGAAGAGTCTTAATGCCCAAATAGCTGCTTAATGTTATTCTATAATAACAGTAGTGGTTGGAATAAATACAGGAAAACTTATAGTGGTTAAAATTAATATACCATAAACTATACCATTCAGCACCGCTGAAACTGATCAACATTTCTGAAAACAAAGTAAATATCAGTAATGAGCACAATATGCCGCCTTAACAGCATTAAGGGCCCCTAAGCCTATCCCCCTTATACGATAACCATTAACATAATTGACATACAGATGGATTAGAATGGGGCCCCTATGCTTTTGGGACTCAGCGGGTCCGCTTGCGTCAAGACACCCAGCGGGCCCATACGGTCTTAACGCCAAATGAAAGCGGGCCCATGCCTTAAACCCAAGATTCTTTAATATACTAAAACCGGCCTTAAACCGGCCCTGATTGAACACCACCAGAGGTCATGTTCTCTACAGTCATCACCTCCACGGAAGACCAAAATCATTTAGACTGCTTGTAGTCGCCTAAGGTGTTTCACTGAACTATTTTCTAAGTTAGGCTTGTAGTCGCCGCCTTAGGCTTGTAGTCGCCCAAGGTGTTTCACTGAACTATTCCATTCTATGAACTTCAGATTACAGTTTAACACTTCGAGAAAAAAATTATTACCAATTTTTTTTTTTTTTAAAAAGAAAAAGCTTAGAACATTATAAAAATTACAAGGCAAATGATTTTACATACAGTTAAATTACATACAACGTTAAAAATATATTTTATTGATTAAAACAGAATTACGAATATTCATAAAATTATCAGTTGGATATGGTATAAATAAATTAAGTGTATTTTAATTTATATTGAATGAGTACATTTTTAAAAGAAGAAAATAATTCAGATTACTGAGAAGTTCGCATATTGCTTTCAGATCTTTTACTTTGTTATGCAATAACATATTTTGAGTTTGAAAAATAAATTAAAGATTTTACGCTTTGCCAACTGGTAACGCTCTGAGAATACGTATTATAAGTTCGTTGAATCATCTCATCTTTATTTAAGACGTTATTCTTGCGGAGCAAATCCATCAGTTCTTGGCTTGAAGGCCCCTTATGAGCTTTTGCGCATACGGAAAATGGGTTGTCCATTTACAAAATAAGGTAGAGCATGTCATGGAGATGCCACCATTACTTTCCTTACAAGAAAGGGAAAACCATAACAGCTTACTTTATTATTTTATTTATTTATTGCGTGCTTTATGCGCTGCAGCGGAGAGAAGAGATGTCCCGTGGAGGAATTTTTAAGGGAATGGCTCATATCCACGTTTACACATGGGAAAACCACGATGTCCATGCTGCCAGCCCATTTGCAGGACTCGAACCCCTGACCAAACTGCCGGTGTTCAGCGTATTACCGCTCTGCCGCTGATATCTGTTTCCTCCTCTGAAATTTATTTACTACTGATGCGTTCGATCTTTCGAAATCCGGGTCTTTCGTTCGCTCCCCCTACACCTTCTCTTTCTTCCTCTTGGGAACTTCGGTTGAGATTCATTCATGTGAGGTGGCCCTGGAGTTTTACAAGGTATATTGAGTTGGATACGTGCAGAGCTCATTTACCTACGGCTCGACATCCTTCAGATATTCTAATGAGAATTTTACTTTTAACTTTTATGTATTCTTATTGGAATGAATGTTTCTTTTAAAGAAATAATATTACGATAGTGACCAGTAGTTAGATGACTGCTTTTTATTTGTTATATCTTTACTGTGATCGCGTTTTTTGAAAATTATATTACTGCAGAATTTTCTCTTCTCTATTCTCGTAAGATAATATCAGTTTAAAAAAAGGGGGAAAGGGAAATCACGAGGAAATACAGTTTTTCAATGTCTAACAGTTTTGAAGCAATGCTCTTGTATGATGTCGGTAATCCTTTTGAATAACTCTACAAAAATTATGAAACAAGCACTGTGAGAGAAGGAAACAAAACCTATGATTAATAAGAGGAAAGTATCGATTGCTATCAGCTTAAATTAAGAATGTGTTCGACCTCGTTAAAAGTAATTACTTAATACTGTCCCAAACAATTTTCCAATTAAGATTACAACGTTTAATTATTGGACAAAAATTGGTACATAAATTTCTTGATCTAAGATTAACATGCATTTTTTTCTGACAAGAGACGCTCCTTTATGTCCTTAATAGTATATAATATTTAGCTGTTCAGTGTCAGACAGCAAAGCAGAAGCAAACAATTTTTTTTCTCTGTAATATTTTATGAGAAGATTTAAGGCAGCAATCGACTACGTAAGAAAAGTATTTTAATCAAAACCTAGTCATGATTTATGAGGTGAAACTTTATGCCAGCAAAAGTAATTGTGACAATGAAAATTACTTTTTTGATGTTTCATTCCGCTTCCATTATAAAGCCTGCTCGAAGAATCACGTCCTTAACACCAAATGAAAGCGCGACTCAGCTGTGGTAATTAGACACCTAATTATAGATTGATTGCCTATCCTCAAGTAATATATTTCAGATCTTATTAACGTAAAGAAAGTCAGACAAACCGGAATATTATAAATCTGCTAAACGAAATATATCTTCATCAGAAATCTGTTCCGTAAGTTGACAAGGTATAATTGATGAAATTAGGATAACTCCCGTGAATAGCTGGAAAAAAGTTACTTTTGTTTCTCCTCTAGTTTCACTTGAGAAAAAACACAAGCAGGTATAATTGGCACCAAGTAATCTGTCCCTTGAATTCATGACGTATTTCGTCAAAGGTCTTTTCAGAGGTGGTTTGTTCGAAGAAACGTATTTAAATATGAATTAACATTAGACGAAGAAAATATACAGTATTTGATAATATAATAAGCTAATGAATGTTATATAATAAATTGTCTGTTTGCTTATATGTTGTGAAAACGGCTAAATAATTAAATAAAATTTAAAAACAAAATTCTGAAAGCTTTCAGATTTTATATTACACCCAAATGGGCGCCTTTTAAACATTGTGTTATCTTTATTTATTAAATATCATGTTCTTCGCATTTAAACCAAAAAATTCAATTCAACAGCAATATTACAAAATACTTAAAAAGAGCATATATTTAGAATTTCCGATATACAGTCTCGCTCGCAGGATATTTCCCCCCCCCCCGGACAGTGTTGCCATTGCTGGCTTTGAAATCGTTGAGTTTCTTAATAAAAAATTCGTTAAAGTTTTACAAAATTTGAAATAATTAATAAACCAAATTCCAAATTTGGTTTCCAAATGCCCATATTCGAGTGGAGGACTACGTTATTCAAAATTGGATGGCTCTAGGTACCGTTGTTTTTTCACAGTGCGAGAAACATACATACATTCATGCAGATTCTTCGTTACTTAATTTCTTTAAATATATTTTAATATGCGGTGGTAACAATTTGAAAAGTGAAACGCCGTTTTATAGTGGATGACGTAAAATGCCAGAACGAAATTAATATCCCTTCTGGGCAAATTGCCCCTTTCGGCTAATAAATACAATTAACGTTTATCTTAGAGGTATAAGGTATGAAGTATACAAGTAAAATTGATTAGAACAATTAATCCCCTAATCAATTTAGGGGATTAATTGTTCTAATTAATCCCCTAAATTGGGGATAGTTAAGTTAAATTGATTAGATGTTAAGAATAACTAATCATTACTGAACTATAAATTGTACTTGATAATAACTGCGAAATAAATACCGAGGAAAGTAGATATACCTAAATATCTCACTTTAGTAGATAACTGTATCAGTACTAGCAAGTAATTTTTATTTAAACTATTAATGCGCTATGAAAGAAATATTTGTATTATTATCACTGGATAGTTTCCATTAATAAAGTGATATTGAGTATCACTGAAATTAATTTTTATTAGTTAATGTGTTAACATAATATTCAATGTTAATATATTTACTGTTTTATCTGATAAACTTTTATCATGCAGTCAAGTTCGTGATACAAATAAATAAATATAAAAACACTACTGTCTTCCAAGTCACTATTACTTACTCTGAGATACCACGAAATAACCGCTTCCATGGAAACACAGGATCGTATATAAATTTTTTTAAACAGCTCAGCAAGTAATTTGAAAATGCAACTTTTTAAAAAGAAATTCTGTAAGTCAGAAGAACGTGTAGATATAAACATCTATTAGAAACTCACATTCAAAGGTGTGATAAATTTAAAAGTTTTTAATCAAATTCAGTTTTGGCATAACCAGTAACATATTTGATATTCACTATCATCCGGTGAAAAGGATTCAAGCCATTACTGAATTTTTTTCACAGGTAAAATTCTATACAATAGAATTGAGTTTTAAATATTTACATTTGTATATTTTAATGATTCCCCACCTCCTAATTTAACGTTTTTTAGCGCTTTTTAACGTTTTGTGTGTTACATTTATTTATTAAATATCATGTTCTTTGCACTTAAACCATAAAATTCAGCTCAATAGCAATGTCGCAAAATAATTTTAAAATAGTTTTACAAAATAGGAAATTGATCCTAAAACAAATTCCAAATTTCAAATTTGGTCTTCCACATGCCCATATTCGTAGGAGAATTGCGTCATTCAAAATTCGATGGTTCTATATACCATTGTTTTATCACAGTGCGAGAAATATACATACATGCATGCATATTTTTCATTATTTAATTTCTTCAAATATTATGCAGGATTCTAACATTTAGTGGCAACAGTTTGAAAATTGAAACGGACATTTATAGTGATTCAATGCAAAATCGCAAAACGAAAACAATAGCCCTTCAGGAGCAAAGCCCCTTTAGGCTAAAAAAAATTTAAAACTTCAAAATACAAACTGAGAAAAAAATTTTGAAAAATTACTTTACTCATTTCTTTATTTGTGACAATACGTTTACGATTCAAAAGATATCTGCTCTTGGAATCATTTTAGAACATTCTCTTTAACCAGTATGAATATTAACAAGTGAATCAATACTGTAATATCAATGTTGGTATCATCAATAACAAATCATCTTTATTAAAATACAAGAATAATTTGTCTCTATACCATGTTTCTTAATGCTGCATTTTTAATAGTTAAATATAAGTTTCTTTCTTTTCGGAAAAAGCCCACGCAGTCTGCAAGCGTTATTATCAACAGGAAATAACAAGGGCTGGGCTTGGGAAACGTACTAGTTTTGCTTCTTTTTTCTTAGTCATCAAGGCAAGAAACAAAGTTTATGTCTTAATACCTTGCGTTAAGAAACCGAAAAAAGATATGGTGGAAAATTGTAAAATTTAAGTAGATCACCTAAAAACTATTGACTTCGATGCTGTTTAAATAGTAAGGATATCTCTATTTGTAAATGAATAATCTTGAGTTAGTTGAATGGGAAGAAAAAATAAATAAAGATCATAAGGCTTTAACAAAACAAAAAAAAAAGTATTGATTTATTTTATTTTCATTATTTATATCAAAGTGTTCTTAGAATATCCCTATATAATGTTTGCTGGAGCAATACCCAGTAATTTAATAACAGGCCTCTGCTTTGGCTGTGCTGTAGTGTGAGAGAGTTGCACTACAGGCGTAGCATACAAAGCAGTGAACAATATAAGATTTTTTTCCTCCAAGAAATTTTCAGTTATCACCTCGTAACTCCAGTAACTCCCGATAATATAATCCACTCTTCAGAATATTGCAAAATTTAAATTAATAACTAATAATGAAGATATTTAAAAAAATCTCAAAGGTTTCAGATTTTAACTTACGTCCAAATGGGCGTTTTTTTTAACGTTTTGTGTGTTACCTTGATTTATTAAATATCATGTTCTTTGCCCTTAAACCATAAAATTCAGTTCAATAGCAGTGTCGCAAAATAATTCTAAAATGAGCCTATCTTTAGAATTTCCGATACACAGTTCCACGCGCTGGAGATAAAAAGGTTTCTCCCCCCCCCCGTAGAGTGTTGCCATTGCTCGCTTTTAAATCGTTGCATTTGTTACTCAAAAATTCGTTAAAGTTTTACAAAATATGGAATCGATATTAAAACAAACTCGAAATTTCAAATTTGGTCTTCCACATGCCTATATTCGTAGAAGGATGACGTCATTCAAAATTCGATGGCTCTATGTACCGTTGTTTTAACACAATGCGAGAAATATGCATACATTTATGGAGATTTTTCATTATTTAATTTCTTTAAATATAATGCAGGACTCTAACATTCGGTGACAACAGTTTGAAAAGTGATTCTCCGTTTATAGTGATTCAACGCAAAATCACAAACGAAAACAATAGTCCTTCAGGGACAAAGCCCCTTTGGACTGATAAAAGGGAACCCTTTTTGCTATGCGAATTCCTTTCATATGCAGTACATTTTAACGTAGACGTAAAACAAACATTTAAAACATATTAAATAATATCTTTTATGCTTATCGATGTTGCTGTTGTTACTAATCTCACTTTTCTGACATAATCAGCACAAGCCCACTAATTATTATTGTGGTAAACAGTACAAGATTGCGCCTGTCACTGGCCAAAGCCTTGAACCCATACAGATGACAATCTGATGTTATGCTTAGTTTCGGAGTACCCCGGGGGTGAGGGTTTCCCATCCTTCTTTCCCTACAACCAACCTCTCGAGAAGACTTTCGGCTGACCGTATATTTTGAGTGCCCCCCCTGCCGCACGGACACTATACATATACAAACATCCGTCCCTCGTTCGAGATTCGAACTTGATCCCTTCGATACGGCAGTTAGCTTTGCTAACCATTTTTTCATCTGTGAGGTATATTTTTATGCAATTCATTTATTTATGTAATAAAATATTTCGAAATTAAATTAAACCCATATACAGTTCATGTTCACTGTAGTATGGAGTAACTGTATATATGGAGTAAGGATAGGTTTCCGACAGGAATTCTAATCCATAAAAGATCTGTATTCTAAGTCATGTTATTTTCGTGCATACGAAACTTGAAATAAACTTGTAACATAGACACATACAGCTGATATCCGTCTCTTAAACTATAACATTACAGCGAATGCAAAGTAATAAAGGGGATTATTAGACTACACTGAAGTGACAAAAGTCATGGGATACCTCCTAATATGCCCGGCGAAGTGCAGCAACTCGACGTGGCATGGACTCAACAAGTCGTTGGAAGTCTATAGACGTCTATAGACTCTATAGACGTCCATAATTGTGAGAGTGTTGACGGTGCAGGGTTTTGGGCACGAACTGACCTCTCGATGATGTCCCATAAATGTTCGATGGGATTCATGTTGGGCGATCTAGGTGGCCAGATCATTCGCTGGAATTGTCCAGAATGTTCTTCTAACCAATCGCGAGCAATTGTGGCCCGGTGACATGGCGCATTGTCATCCATAAAAATCCCATCGTTGTTTGAGTACGTGAAGTCCATGAATGGCTGTAAGTGATCTTCAAGTAGCTGAAGGTATCCATTTCCAGTCAATGATCGGTTCAGTTGCACCAGAGGACCGAGTCCATGCCATGTAAAAACAGCCCAGACCATTATTATTATGGAACCACCACCAGCTTGAACAGTGCATTGTTGACAACTTGGATCCATGGCTTCGTGGGGTCTGCGCCACACTCGAACCCTACCATCAGCTCTTACCAACTGAAATCGTGACTCATCCGACCAAGCCACGGTTTTCCATTCGTTTAGGGACCAACCGATATGCTCACGAGCCCACGAGAGTCGCTGCAGGCGATGTCGTGCTGTCAGTAAAGGCACTCGAGTCGGTCTTCTGCTGGCATAGCCCAAAGAAGACAAATTTCGCCGCAGTGTCCTATCGGACACGTCCCTCGTACGTCCCACATTGATTTCTGTGGTTATTTGACGCAGTGTTGCTTGTCTGTGAACATTGACAACTCTACGCAGACGTCGCTGGTCTCGGTCGTTAAGTGCAGGTGGTCGGCCACTGCGCTGTCCATGGTGGGATGTTATGCCTGAAATTAGATACTCTCGGCACACTCTTGACACTGTGGATCTCGGAATGTTGAATTCCCTAACGATATCCAAAATGGAATGACCCATGCGTCTAGCTCCAACTACCATTCCGCGTTCAAAGTCTGTTAATTCTCGTCGTGTGGTCATAATCACGTCAAAGCCTCTTCCCATGAATAACTTGAACACAAATGAAAGCCCTGCCGAAGCACTTCGCATTTATACATTTTCTACGCGATACTACTGCCATCCGTATATTTGCATATTGCTATCCCATGACTTTTGTCACTTCAGTGTATAAATGCAGCATTATAGCCAGTTTCCGAGTAGCATCGAGGTCGGTGGTCACAGTTAATCCAAAACCATGTTTAATCCAGCAATAGTTAAAAAAAAAGTACAATAAAAAGGACTAACCCATATTACCATTAATAGAAAAATACTATTAACAATTTGCTTTTGTGCACAGTTTAATTTTGTTTAAAATTTCTGTTTAATCTGCAATCTTAAAATAATGTAATTCATTTGGTTATATAAATTAAGTCAGTAGGCGAACTAGTGGCTGGTAGTAAAAATTTTGGAGAAGTGTTTATATTTTTAAATGTATTTACGATTCCTTGATTATAACGGCTATCTTTTATAGTAAGACTATCTCGTCATCGTATTTATGAAACAAATATTCAGCAATTTTGTTGATTTTGGCGCAAAATGTACTTTAACAAAACTATTTGTCTGTTAAAATTTGCCCCCCGATTTTAGGCAAATTGTAACAGACTGAGGCAAGTAGTATCAATAAAAACGACAAATTTTAAAAATATTTGATTATTATTATTGCTTGATGTAGTGACACTGAATGTTATCAAGTAGTTTATAGTAAAAAAAAAAAAAAAAAGAAAAAAAAAAAAAAGATTAAAATCATTTAACCGACTAACATAAAAGTCAGTCTTCATCAGAATTTCAGTTAACACAAACAAATGATAAATTGATTCTTCTCACATATTTAACATGCGCCCACATTTTGCAAAGTGAACATAGCACCCATTCTTCTTCGTTAGAGATGTTCTAAGCCTTTTCGCAACTTAAAGCAAAACCACTTTTCTGTTTCTGACTCTGAGTTCAAAATGCTTTTTTTTACCCATTTTATCTCTTCGTTTTCTTTTTAGATTTTTTCCTTTATCTTTCTCTTCTTTTTCCGTTTTTTGTTAAGCATCTCTTTATATTCTTTTTCATGTGCGCCAGTTAGGACAGCAGATTTTCTTTTGCGTCGGCTTCTGTTCGATTGCTTCCGAGGTGAAGTAGGAAGAGGTTTCATCTTTGAGAGTGAAAAATCTATTTTTATATTTTGGAAAAGAAAACTAAATATAAAAATTAATTTGCCTGTTAACGTATAAAGAAGAAAGTCTTAAGTGCCTTTATCGAAATCTCAGGATAATTTGCAACATGTTATAACTTGCCCGAGATTTAATTACAACTTGCCCTTGCCGTATGTGTTCGGTCATACAACATTTTTTTTTTTTTTTTTTTTTTTTTTTTTAAGTGGAAAAATAATCTGCATTTTAAAACTTAATATATAGACAAAATTCGCAGATAAAACCATATTAAGAAAAATCAGTTAAATGATTTCTAAAAAAAATTACAAAATATTAACCTCTCCCCTTTATCTAGCTGAGACGGAGTACGTTTACGATACTCTCACTACTTGATTTTGCATGCTTACGTAATAGGGTCCATCATAAAAGTCATGTCTAGGGAAAATTCTGATAAAAAGTTTGAAAAACCGCTGTGTAACATAGGTGTTGCAAATTACTCCTGTTACAACTAGCCCAACCAGCAGCCGAGAGGTAAATACACTGAACACTGGTAGTTCGGTCCAAGGGGCAATTAATTTCATTTTGGAATTTTGCGTGGAAAACTTTAAATGTCCGTTTCACTTTTCAGAGTGTTGCCACCAAATATTTTCTCCCTGCGTTATATTTAAGAATATTAAATGATGAAGAATCTGCGTATATGTATGTTTCTCACACTGTGATGAAACAACGGTACCTAGAGCCATCAAATTTTGTATAACGTAGTGCTCCACCGAATATGAGCGTCTGGAAGCCCTAATTTCGAATATGAAATTTGTTTTATGATCAATTTAATATTTTTTAACACTTTAACGGATTTTTGATGAACAAATTCAACGATTTCAAAGCGAGCAATGTGAACACTGTAGAGGGGGGGGGGACATTTCTATCTCCAGCCCGCGATACTGCATATCCGAAATTTTAAAGATATGCTCATTTTAAAATTATTTTGCGATATTGCTGTTGAATTGAATTTTGTGGGTTAAGTACGGCGACTATGATATTTAATAAATTAGGGTAACACACAAAACATGAAAAAACGCCCCCTTGGGTGTAATGTAGAATCTGAAAGCTTTCAGATATATATTTCTTTTTCAATTTTATATATATAGATATATTTACATTACTCTTGTATTTCGATAGCAGCCAATGTGAAATAAAAGATTAATGGTTGTACTTTTAATGAATGATATGACAATCATTATACATTCCAAATTACTAATTAATCTGTTAAATTAAGAATTCTTACAGCTAAAAACAACTCTCAAATACTATGATATCATCTGCCTTTTTCTTTCCTTTTCCATGCCTTTTTCTTTTTCGCATTTCCTTTGTTTTTATTGATGGCTTGGGATCGAAATTTCCCATCGTTCACCTACAAACAAACTTAACATTTTTGATAAAATAGGACCAGTTAATCCTCAGCTCGATTAATCAGTTACCTAGTTAACGGGAAGTTGACTATTATAAGTCTCGCTTAAAATGCAGAGAAGGCTTTGCGTAACACTGCCACGCGAGCTTGGGAAGCTCTTCGTGTAGCCTATATAATCGATGGTGACAGTTTTGACAGTTACTTTCTAAATCATTTCTCCATCCTATAAAAAATCTGAGAAAAATGGTATTATACAACATTGCGCAAGACTAAACATCCTTCTCCTCTAAGTACTCTAAATGGTAAAAGGTCTTCAGAGCTAATAACCGTACGGAATGCTTTTGCCCCGTGGAACTTGTGTGTAAACTTCTTAAGACAATTTATTCACGCGTCTGGCATCTGCCTCTTATTTGATTGCAGAGGACAATTCTCTGGCAACCTTCGCTTCAATTCATTCTTACTCAGACAAGCCCTCTTTTTTTTCTTTCGTCCCCCCTTTCTGTGACAGAATAAAGAAGAAAATGAGAACGTCATCTTTTTCTCCAAAGCGCAAGCTGAAGCACTTTAGGAAGAGACGCTGGCGAGTGCCAAAAGGGACACACAGAGTGCAGGGCCCGGCCAATGAAATATGGATGTGGCACGTGAGAGGAATTCAAAAGCCAGCTACTGGACGTTTTGTGAAGGCAAAGGCGGGCCTCTTCGGGTCAGTCGACCGCGTCCAGAGCGATTTGCGATTTATTCAATATCTTACTGTGAGATCCCGCACACTTGAGTTTTACGTGCATCAGTTGTTTCATTTTTCCTCGTGCAGGGCTCGTAACCTACAGGTCGCGAACATTAAGCAATTTTTCCATTAACGGGAATTTCTACTAATTGTCGTTTAGCTGTTCATTCATTAAATAATCACTTTAACGGGAATGAATTGAAAGCTAAAACCAAAACTATAATTGCATTTGCTGCAGCAAATTTGGAGAGAAGGAGCCCATACATGGGGGTAATTCTGTTCGTTGTGTTGTTGCTAATGCTCACTTGTCTGACCTAAGTCACGACCAGGTCCACGAAATTCCTCGTGACAAAGAGCGCAAGTTTACGCCTGTTGTTACCAACAGGCTTGAGCACCTAACAGGTGACAATGTGATTTATCTCAGTCCCCCCCCCCCCAATTTTGATGGAGAACATCCTGGGGGCATCTCTCCGAGGGTTTCCCAGCCCTCTTCCCCTGCCATCAATATCTCCAGGACTTTCCGCTCGCCGCATATTTGGAGTGTGCCCATGCCGCACGGATGCTGTACATCTACAAACATTCATTCCCTCACCGGGATTCGAACCCGGGCCCTTCGGCACGGCAATCAGCGACGCTAACCACTATACCGCTTGCGCAGCAAGCTTTGCTCTAACAATTAAAAGTAAACTGCTGAAGATCATAACAAGGTATCAATCGATTTTCGTAAGAATTACGATTTCTGTCAGAAAAGAAACGTTAGCATTTGTATTAGTATAGTAATAATCTTCAAACATCACTAAAAATATAATGAGAATTTATCAAAATAATTCTCCTCATACTTCCTTTAAATGAAATTCGCTTTGACTTTTTCACATTTTTCCTTTAAAAGCGCAGAAATTACTAATCGAAAGAAAATTTTAAAAAAGAAAAATTGGGTTGATAAAAACTAGGTTGTTTCGAACAAATCAGTATTTTCTTTTATTTTACAGAATTACGATATAAGGTATTTCTCCCGCTTTCGTAGCGTGGCTTCGTGGTGTAGTGGTTCTGCACGCTGGGCCGGTATTCCAGAGGCCCGTGGTTCGATTCCCGCGAAAGCGTTTGTCTTATTTTTCATCTTTCCTGCTTTCAAAAATATACCTAATGTCTCTACAACGAATTTAATTAATTTATTTTGAATTAAATTAACTTTTAAGTTAAATTCAAAATTAATGTATTAGTTATCATAATTAATAATTTAATGATAATAATTAACACAACTCTAATTTACGATTAATTATATTAATACTATATTTGTAGAGTCATTAGGTATTTTTTGAAAGCATGAGCGATGAAAAGTGAGCAATGCCCTCGCCGGGACGCGAACCTCGGACCTCTCAAATACGCGCCCAACGTGCTGACCACTACACCACGAAGGTATGGTAAGAAGGTGC
This sequence comes from Stegodyphus dumicola, assembly GCF_044657685.1. Lineage (NCBI taxonomy): Eukaryota > Metazoa > Arthropoda > Arachnida > Araneae > Eresidae > Stegodyphus > Stegodyphus dumicola. The sequence goes on from NC_140773.1 coordinate 196,636,543, forward strand.
GAGAACTACCTTATATATTTATATTCGTTGATTAATTTTTAAATCCGTGACGAATTTAATAAATTTATTTAATTAAATTATTATGAATTGTAAAAATAATTAATTTTATTTCATCGATTCATTTGTGCAAATAAAATTGTTCAAATTAATTGTTTTCTGCTGCCTTTCTTCGTTCGTTTTTCTTAAAGAAATTAATTTATATCATTTGCTTTCGCGCTAGTTGCACGGAACGAAAAAAAAAGAAGAAATGAACGTATATTAAACAATAAAAATCGTAAAAAACAACCTTATATTTAGCGTAGGTATAATGAAACACTCAATCGATTTCGAGGGCAGCTAAAGGTCCCTCCTCATCAGGAGAAAGAAATACATAGAAAGAAGAAAATAGGAATCACAGAAACACGTGGTGCTTATCAGCACTGCACGTGGTTATAACTGGATTTTTAATCAGAGTTGCACTGGCCGCCTACTTTTACTGAGCCAGGCTGTCTGATCAAGCATAAAGAAATATTAGCGAAGTTAAAATAGGGAGCGAGGGGCAAATGCACATTACGCTCAAAATCTGAACTTCAAATAAACTGAACGGATTTTTATACCCTCTGGTAGTACCAAGTGCGAGGAGGTAACGCCATCTATCGGCAAAAATAATTGAATTAAGACAGTAGAATTTTAAAGGCATTAGGAAGGACTGGATTGGACTTCAAATCATTAACTAAACTTTCTAAATCTTTGTGAATGTGAAAAGCCTCAAGAAAATCCAATTCGCCTATGGAAGAAGCCTTTTGGATGATTTTTGCAGACCCAAAATCAAAATTATGGTTAAAAGTCCAGCTATGATACGCTATTGAAGACTTGTTAATTTCCCCTTTTTTGACATAAGATTCATGTTCCTTGATACGAAACTTCAACGCTCTTTTTGTGTGGCCAATATATCTTAAACCACACTGACATGATATACTATAAATTCCCCAAGAATTCAAGACAGAAACGCAATCTTTTAGAATCGAAGGGTGAATTTTATTAATAGGGGAGAAACCGACTTGAAAATTGAATTTCTGGAGAATCCGTGCAATTTTATAGCTAACAGAAGGATAAAATGGAAGCACGACAAGGTCATTGATATTATTTCTAACAGTGGAATGTCTTCTTTGATGGGAATCTGAAATTTTTTTTTTTTTTTTTGACGGCTTTATCAATAATCACGGGAGAAAATCCACGGTCAATCGCAACTGCTCTCAAATAATTAAGTTCGTTGGTAAGCAAAGATTCAGAGGAACAAACTTTTAGCGCGCGGAAAACATAATAGTAAAAAGAAGCCATTTTTTGCGTAACAGGGTGGCATGACTTGGCATGGGGTGGTAAACAAACTGCAAAGGGTTTACGGTACACAGTGGTGCTAAAATCGGTTTCATTGCGGATTATAAGAATATCGAGGAAGGGGAGGGAATTGTTGGATTCAATTTCAAGAGTGAATTGGATGGCTGGATCAATTGAATTCATAATAGATAGAATCTCGGATAAATTTTCAGATTCCCATCAAAGAAGACATTCCACTGTTAGAAATAATATTAATGACCTTGTCGTGCTTCCATTTTATCCTTCTGTTAGCTATAAAATTGCACGGATTCTCCAGAAATTCAATTTTCAAGTCGGTTTCTCCCCTATTAATAAAATTCACCCTTCGATTCTAAAAGATTGCGTTTCTGTCTTGAATTCTTGGGGAATTTATAGTATATCATGTCAGTGTGGTTTAAGATATATTGGCCAAACAAAAAGAGCGTTGAAGTTTCGTATCAAGGAACATGAATCTTATGTCAAAAAAGGGGAAATTAACAAGTCTTCAATAGCGTATCATAGCTGGACTTTTAACCATAATTTTGATTTTGGGTCTGCAAAAATCATCCAAAAGGCTTCTTCCATAGGCGAATTGGATTTTCTTGAGGCTTTTCACATTCACAAAGATTTAGAAAGTTTAGTTAATGATTTGAAGTCCAATCCAGTCCTTCCTAATGCCTTTAAAATTCTACTGTCTTAATTCAATTATTTTTGCCGATAGATGGCGTTACCTCCTCGCACTTGGTACTACCAGAGGGTATAAAAATCCGTTCAGTTTATTTGAAGTTCAGATTTTGAGCGTAATGTGCATTTGCCCCTCGCTCCCTATTTTAACTTCGCTAATATTTCTTTATGCTTGATCAGACAGCCTGGCTCAGTAAAAGTAGGCGGCCAGTGCAACTCTGATTAAAAATCTAGTTATAACCACGTGCAGTGCTGATAAGCACCACGTGTTTCTGTGATTCCTATTTTCTTCTTTCTATGTATTTCTTTCTCCTGATGAGGAGGGACCTTTAGCTGCCCTCGAAATCGATTGAGTGTTTCATTATACCTACGCTAAATATAAGGTTGTTTTTTACGATTTTGATTGTCACATTAGCGTGTTTCTCTTCTAGTCTAGTATATTAAACATTTGAAACATCAGAATATCAGTACTGATTGATAGTTATACATGGGGAGAATACATTGTATTTAAGTATCATAATTTTATATGATACATCAGATATTTATATGATCCTAAAGTATTTTGTTAGGACCAGTTTATTATCTATCTGCCGTTTACAATTTTACGACTCAGTTTAGTGTGTCATCACGTTAATAAACTACTTAATAAACACAATTTTCTTTTAAAATGAAGTTAAATTTATTTCGAGTATCACTCAAAATTAAAATACATATTCGATAATACTGTTAGTACTAATTGTTATTTTTAACCCCCTACCGTGGGATGTTCATGTGTGGTTCAACAGAGGGTCTATCATTGGCCAAGGACTTGGGCAGATAATGGTGACGATATGATTTTGTCTGTTTCCGTCTCAATTCTGATTGAAGAACCCCTGGAAGACGAAGTATGATCTTGTACTCCCTCTTCCCTTACCGTCAGCCTCTTTAATTACCTCATTATACATACCATACATTTACAAACATCTAGGTCCTTCCTTTCTGTATGCCTTCGTGGTGTAACGGTAGCACATTCGGCGCGTATTCGACAGGTCTAGATTCGAGTCCCGTCGAGGACTCTGCTCATTTTTCATGTCTTCTGCTTCAAAATAATAACCTAATGACCAGTGGCGCCTGACATAAAAAGTGCTGGATGATGATTCTTCAGCATCAAGATTTGGCGATTGGATCCTCTAAACCCCAGTCGTCCATTAAAAGGGGGATTATATAAGGTATTTTGTTCCTCTTTTCTGCGGGCCTTCGTGATGTAGCGGTGGCAAACTCGGCGCGTGTTCGAGAAAGGACATTGCTCATTTTCCCCATCTCCTGTTTCAAAAAAGTCCTAAAGACTCTACAACCTGACCTAAATTTTGAGAAGCTATTGCTATAACGAGCTTTTCGATCAGGGCTGGGTTGCCACTTTAAGTGAGATCGTCAAGAATAAGTTACTTATAAAACATATGTAAAATAAAAATTTTGAACTTAAAAATAGGACATAAGCTGCTTTTCTTTCACTCTAATTTAGATTGTCTACAAATAAATTTGATCTACATAAATTAAATGTGTCTGAAACAAATTTCAGTAATATCCGAGTTTTTTAAACTCTGGAAAAGAATCTGTTCTTTCCTTATATCAGACCGATCACGTAAACCAACAAATCAGCCAAATAAATGGAAAGAAAAGTCGATTGCCGAAGCACTTTGCTATAATTAACGTCAAATCAATTAACCTTATTTTGCGCTGCGCACATGTATTTTAACTATTATTTCAGCTTGGTATTCGCAAGTTCTGTCGAAAGCTTGATATATAAAAGGAAGCGTGATAATAAACTAGAACTTACAATAAGAACTAGTTCAACAAAATACTTGGGAGAAAATAAACGAGTAAAAATAGAAAACAAGAAAAGGTCTGAAAGTGTTCAGATTGTAACGGTTGCCGAGAAAGGTGTTGCTAAGGTTTTTTAGCGCTCTGGGTAAGCTCGCAGTCTACCTGTCTACTGTTGCACTCACTCCTGCTAATCCATTTCTTTTTGTCTTTTTAGCTTTATTATCAAAAATCATTTCCTTCGCACTTACGCCTTACACAATTCGACAAAAAAATTACAAAACTTTTAAAAACAGCATATGCTTAGAATTTCCGATGCAGAGTTAAGTGCTTGTATTAAAATATATATATATATATATATTCCGGTCTTTTCTGAGTTCATCAAATCAATATTCGGTTTCCTTAGTTAAGATGGCTTGCAATTTTTTTTTTCTCTTTATGTGTTAAATTTATTATGTTTTATGTGTTAAACTTATTAATTACATATCGTATTCTTAACACTTATACCACATAAAATCCAATTCAACGGCAAAATCACAAAATATTTAAAAACAGCTTATATTTAGAATATCGGATCTGCACTCTCGAACGCTGGAGATAAATGCTTTATTCCGCGTTGCCATTGCTCGCTATAAAATAATTCAGTTTGTTAATCAAAAATACATTACAGTTTTGCAAAATATTAAACATAAAATTCGAAATTCAAAATTCAGGTTTCCAGGTGCACATGCTAGGGTGCAGGACTACGTTATTCAAAATTAGATGGCCCTAGGTACTGCCGTTTCTTCAGAATGTGAGGAACATACATACATTCATCCAGATTCTTCATTACTTAATTTTTTAAAAAATAATACAAGGTGATTATATTCGGAGGCAATAATTGGAAAAGTGATTCGCCTTTTGTAGTACTATGCACCGTTTCATCGCATAGGCCCGTTTCGAGACTAATAGCTCACTCGGGCTGAAGCCCTTTTGTGCTAATAAATAAAATTAAACTTACAATTCGACTTCAATAGCGAAGAGTAAAATTTTCAAATAATTTCTACGATTTAAGAAATTTTGAATGAATGTGCTAAATTAAATTTAAAAAGAAAAAAGAATGATAGTTTAGTTTAAAATCAAGTGGCATTTTTTTCGTTTATTGAGCATAGCGTATTTAAAGATAGTTATATTAGTTGCTATATAAAAAAGACAATGCCCAATTACAAATACCTAGAATCATATACCAAATTTTTGGACTAGTGCCTAGCCAATATATCTGCATGGTTACTTGCATTATCATAATGATATTCCTATAGACCGCAAGCCCAGTTCCGTTCAATGTGAATTAAGTGCAGCTGCACTCAAATGGGAAATTTACTAGGTAAACTGGCACTGGAAATTGGTTTGGAATGAATTATGTCAGTTACGATAATGCTTGCAAGAGACTTCTGCCTCAGGGAAGAATGTCTTCGTGGAGGAGTTCTTACGAAAAACTGCTTGTATTCATTAGAGATGACCAAAACCGCTCTTTCATGGATTCGGATCAGAACCGTTCGTTCGCTCTTTTCCATGATTCACAGCTCACTAAGAAAACATCAAGAACGAGGAGTAAATCAAAAGCAGTTAGCGAGGATGGCATGAAGTGCGGAAAGAATTGAACAAGCAGTGGGGTTATTAAAGGTTAGCCAGATTGGAGCGAACAACGAAATGAATGGCGAGAGTAATGGATCAAAGGAGTCGACTCAATCAAACACTAACTTCCAGAACTGATTTCTTTCAAATGTAATTTTGAGATTCCTGAAACCTCCTTTCTACTCAGAACTAACAATAGTAATATTCTAGAAAAAAACTAAATTTTAAAAAAAAATCTGAAAGGATTCAAATTTTAAATTACGTCTGAAGGTGTTTTATTCCAGAGGTACGTGGTTCGATTCCCGGCGAAGACGTTTGCTACTTTTTCATCCTGCCTCCTTTCAAATTAACCTAATGTCTCTATAACTTATTCAAAATTGGATGGCTCTAGGTACCGTTGTTTTATCACACTGCGAGAAACATACATACATTTATGCAGATTCTTTAATATTTACCGCAATATATAATATTTTACGCTTTAAATATAAGACAGGGTGATAATATATGATGTCAACGATTTGAAAAGCGATACAGCCTTTGAAAGTTCTCAAAGCAAAATGGCAAAACGAAATTAAGTGTCCTTCAGGGCAAATTGCCACTTTGGACTAAAAAGTTTGAAAAATATAAAAATTATACTCACTTTTAACGTGGGAGAAAAAACATTTTATCCTCCACTAAATTGGGAATCAAACTTTCTCGGCAAGCTTCCAGCAAGAGCTCTACTATCTTTTTGGCGAATCAGTCGTTCGTTAGCTGAGCAAAGTGAATCAATTCCTAAACGAATAACACATCTTTATTCCTGATATTCTTCTTCCAATAAGAACTTCCCGTAAACTGTAAAAGCGTCTTCACTTTGTTTTCTGGAATCAGTTGCACATTTCCTGAGTAAAGAGAATCAGTTCTTTGAATCAGTTCCGGTGCGGTCATCAAACTCTAATATTTATGCTATACATTTGGAACTTCCATGCAGCCACACCGTTTCCTGGAATTTGAACCCGTATCGAATCACCAGCACACAGCACACAGCGAATCGATTCCCCCCCCCGTTTTGTCATTCGTGCCCCACTAGCCGAAGAAAGCAGAATATTATCATTAAAATTAATTTAGAATTTCTAAGGCTGATAGAAAATTAATGTTTCATAGAAGAAATATTTGCAGATTGATATCCTACAAATGTCTTCTTCCAGCAATTTATTGTTAATAACTGAAATGTATTTAATTGTAAATATTTAACCTAAATACGAAGAACTAAGCGAATTATCGCTCTTTAATGAAACAGAAACGTGTAAACGACCCTTTTATTAGAAATTCAAATAGTTAAACAGAAGCCACTTCTTGTGCTTACAAAACCAGCCAGCATTTATGGCGTAACTCGAAACGTAAGGATTTCAAATTAAACTGAATTAAAACTTATGACAGCCCAGAGACTATACAGAAATGATTAACGTGCAAGTTGGCTCAAGCCTATACCGTATTGAAAAACGCTATTGCCAAGAATACAGAAACGCTGAGGACAGACTGCTATATCATAGAATTTCATTTAGTAACGTGGCCTTCAACAGGCGGAACACGCTCTATCTGAACAAACCTGCTTTTAAATACTATCTCTTTCGACCTAATCTGAATAAGCGTAAACTAAAATTAGCATTTCGGCAGGAAAACGAAAAGGGAGAAATGACATTACAGACATTTATAGAACATAACATCATTAGTTATATAAAATTAATAAATAGCTTACAAGAATTAAAAGGATGACTGGCAACTAAAACACATGTTGGCGCTCTCATTAATAAGATGGATGAGCTTGCTGATTCTAACTCAGCTGTTTTGTCTTTCGATACATCCTAATCACCTTAACTGAGACAGACACATACATCAAGTCGATTTCGGTACTTTGCTTTTGTTCGAGCTAGTAATGAAAACCCATTCTCGCCAGACATAAAATCAAAATTGAATTGTAATTCTTAAAGTATTATTGCACTGTTCACTATATTCCCTTTTCACTAATGAAATCCAGAAACTAATCAAACCTCCTACCTGGAATTTCTTTAAGTTCGTTGTCGAAGTTAAGTTCGTTGTATTCAATATACTGTTCTCATTCATTCAACGACAGTTTGTTAGTTTCAATATCGGCCTGGAAAGGATCACAAACCAATGAAAACTCGTTACATTTACCACGTAGAAAATAAGTTTTAAATTGTAGTTTCAGAGCTTTGAGACGCGAACAAATGGCTCCGCTTAATTCTTTTCCAATAACTATAGCATTTTCTACTAAAAAAAGACTTCAAAGTTGGAAATGTTTAAAAATTTCTCTTTTACATAGCTAACTCGCAACTCAAGTTTTTCCTCGGACCTATTTATTTCATCGTGGGGTCTTCCAGAACAGCCATGCAATAACCTTGTAGATAGAGATTTAGTTCGTTTAGTTTTGATAATACATCTAAAATATATGACAAGTATACTCTGAACAAAAAAAAAAAAAAAAAAAAAAAAGAACAAAAAGAACAAAAAAAAAGGGGGGGACGGAAAGAAAGAAAAAATCAGAAATCTTACCCATTCTACTGAGCTGACTGACAAAAATTAACTTGGATTTTTCGTCTCGAAAGCGCAACTTAGGTCATATATTAGATTTACAAATAGTATTGTTCTAACATAGATATTCTAACATAAAATCGGACTTTTTCTGAAATGACATACCTATTTTCTTTTTCCATATTTCGATTTTACGTCTCAAATTATGCCAGAGTGCCGAGTTTCATAAAAACCGCACGAGTAGTATTTTAAAAAATAGCTTTTAAATTTTTAGCTCCTCGATGTTAAGTGAATTTGGTATATATTTACTAACACATCTTTTCTTATTAAACTTACTTGATTCCTTCTTTTAAAATGCGAAATTCAAGTTCAATCCAAATAAAATTCGCAGATATTTTTTTATTTATTTTTCAATTCGTAATTTTTAGTAATTTTTATAAATTTTCCGAAAACGTTTTGAGTTATAACCTATAAAATTTAACATCACCTTAAAATATATGTATTTCTAAACGTGCTTGAAAAAGATTAGAGTTTTTAATTCAAAATTTCATGAGATATCCGCTCAAGAGCCTTTTTTTTTTTTTTTTTTAAGCACGAGACGTGAAAAATCTGCAGTTGCTTCGCTGGGACTTGGACCTGAACCTCTCGAATATACACCGAGTGTGGTACTATTACACCACGAAGGCGTACTGGAAGGAGAGAGAAAATACTTTATATACTTCCCCTTTTAAAAGGTGACTGGGAATGCGTAGACACAATCAATGAATTCTGGTACTGAGGAATTATTGTTCGCCACCTTTTAGTTCTGACGTCACTGTAGGTTATTAGGTTATTTTAAAGCAGGAAATGTGAAAAATGAGCAATGCCCTCGCCGTGACTCGAACTTGGACCTCTCGAATACCCCCTAATGTGCTACCACTGCATAAGAGAGAGGGAGAAAGTATCTTATAACACAAATTTAAATAATGGAGCGTTTTTAAATTTGGCATATTTGTTATCAGTGATTGATAACGCCAAATGTGTTTTACGCACTTTCTTAAGATTATTTGAAAGAACGATGCGGCTTTTTTCCGCTCATGTACAATGGAAAAAAGGGAAAGGAAAGTAGGTTACTATAAATTAAGAATTTCGTCAACTTAATTATTCTCGGCGCAAATTGAAAAAAGTACGCCAAGATATTTTTTTTTTTAATTTGTAGTACGTTTCTTACCAAATTAATATAAAATTTAACATTTGGGCATAATTTGAGTCGTGAACGAAAATATGGGAAAAAATCGGTATATTATTTCAGAAAAAGTCCGATTTTGTGTCAGAATATAGATGTTAGAGCAGTTATACATAAAAATCTAACATATATCCTAAACCGTGCTTTCAAAACATGAAAAAAGCAAGTTCAATACAGTCAATAAGCCCAGTAGAATAGGAAGTATAGAACTGATCCCCCCCCTTTTGTTGTTGTTTGTGTAAGGTGTGCTTAGCCAAATGTTATCAATTAAATAGTCTGAAAATCTTTGCTAATTTCGTTCAAAAATAATAAGAATCCCTGTCTGAATTCCAAGGTTCTTGTATCTTACCCGGTGAAAACCCAGCGAACTTCAGAAACAAAGACAAAGCTGTTGTGTTTTGCATATAGTAATAAAAATATTTTACTGTTTAGAGATTTTACCTTCTAAGGATGTCTTCTAATACGGTTATGAATTTAGATGACATATGATTGGTCGCCGAAGCTGCTCTATAAATGAAACAAGATATCCAGCTGATATTAGGTACCACAACTCTAGCTACAACGCCATTATACCTGCCGGCAAACGCACGAACCCATTCGAACGAACGCCTATACGTTTTCCAGTCAGCAGAATCCTCTAAAATAATGTCTTCATAAATGGTATTATTAAATTCATACCAAACATAACAATTGAGCATCATTCAAAATGACATCCTTTGATTTACCGATAATTCTAGATTCTACGTTCTTAGCCATGACACTGATTTATTGTGTAACGGTACTTGAGAATGATATTAAATGAATGTCCTTAGTTGATTTTTCACAAACTGGAAGTACGAAGCACTCACGCCTACAGAATAGTTATTCCGCCTTTCGCCATATAATGATTGGCAATACAGGAAGCTTCTCAGGCCTTTTTAATAGCTGGATCTACATTAGAAACAACTTTTATTTCTTTATTCGATTCTTAGATACATTAAATGGAAACTTCTAACAGGTTTGCGTTTTACATTTGCATGTTTTGTCCATAATTGCCACTTCAGTTTCACGACTTTCATTCTTCTTTTGAGAGCAATTTACAACGTACAGCTTGCTGAGGTTTTTAAGATTACGTCTGTCGTTAGCAACAGCCTTGGGCACCTTACGGGTGACAGTGCGATTTAGCTCACTTCCGCCCCCAATTTGGATGGAGAGCACACCGGGGAGGCTCGTCCGAGGGTCTCCCACCCCTCTTCCTCTACCATCAACCTCTCCAGAGGACGTTCGGCTCGCCGCACATATAGCATACCCCCATGCCGCATAGGCACTATACATTTATAAACATTCATGCCTTCTCCGAGATTCAAACCCGGGCCTTTCGGCATAGCAATCAGCGACCAGGAAATACGGCAAAGCGAAAGCTATTTTTTTTTTTTTTTTTTTTTTTTTTCAAATTTAATCTGTTATTAACGAAAAATCTAAGCTATTTAAAAGCAATAAACGCAGATTATTTTGGAGGGGCTTTTAGCAGCGCTAGAGACTAAAAAAAACTCAATTGCGCATTAGTTTTAAAAAGTTAAATCAGATAAAAAGAATTTTGTAGTTGTTATTTTCAATACCATTTTCAAAATGCAATATTTTATACCTACCTTTAATAAATGAAATACTTTTTTAACACTAGACAAGAACACTTTTTTAACACTAGACACTATATTAGAGATTCTAACTCTGTTTCTTGTGTACGCTATTATCTGTATCAAAACTAAAATCAAATAGCGAAGATGGACTTCGAAATAATATAGAAATTGCACTCATATCTACAATTTGTTTTAAATTTATTTAAACAATAACTTACCGTTCGAACGGCAGTACACATCGTAATATTTTTATATCATTAATCTTAATGTTTACTTTTATATCGTGTTTATATCATGGTTCATTAAAAAATATTGTTATTATTACCGAAAAGTACTCTAGAATAAGTTGACTTAATAGATCTGTAAAATAGAAAATTTACTAAAATCATAGAAAACATCGAAAAATTAACTAAAACACTTCCAAAATAACATAAGTTAGAAAGTTTTATTATTATTATTATTATCATTATTATTATTATTTCAAAAAAATTGAGCGACCCTCATAACACAGAATATCCTCAAGATATTCTATCCTCAGTATCCGCACACAACATTTTCGCACAAATCCAAAATTAGGAACATTTCCGCATAAAAATGGGTGATGACAGTCGGATGATTGATAATGATAGTTGGTAATGGTAGTTGGATTGAGAAATGGGTAATGGTAGTTGATGGATAATGTTAGAGTGTGTAATTTAGTGACACTTCTGCACTGACATCCTCCTTTATTTTTCACTAAACTTGGAATGGGGACTTTGATTATTAATTTATGAAGCAAAATTTCAGGCTATTGTAATCAATTAATACAGATTTTAACATCATATTTATATTATGAGCATGTTAGAATATATTTGTATGATAAATAACTAAAATTAGCTTTCCAAGGATTTATAATTTCTCTTCACTTCGGCAGATGAAGTGATTAAAATTATCAATAAAAGTTTCCCTTTCGTCGTTAAACCATTTTTTACTTCCTTGTACGAAGTAAAAAGGAAGTACTGTAATCGCGAAAAGTTTCAGGCAGCATATTTCAACGAAAATATCAATTTTGACTGCAATCGAATGCAATTTAACGATGTTTTTGCGTGATATCTGTACGTAAGGACAGAATAAAATACTCTTTTCCTTCAAAAAAATTATAAAACTACTTTAAAATGAATTCTGAAGAGAATTTTTCGTGGCGTCTGTACGAACGTACGTACGTATCTCGCATAATTCAAAAACGAGTAGCCTCAGAACGTAGAAATTTTGTATATAGGACTGCTATAACATGTAGATGTGCACCTCGTATTTTGTTGCAATCGGCCGCGCCAAACGTCACAGTCGTCGAAAATGTCGTAGTAAAAAATAAAGTACCTACAAATCATCGCATGACGATAACAGCGTACACATGCGTTTATCAAATACCATACTGACATATTATGTAACTGACTTTTGTCATAACTAACAAATCGACATCCAAAAAATTGATTGCGCGCTATACATGAAAATGTTAACGGTGCTTTAAGGATAAAGAGAAACAAAACAAAATATAATTTTCACTAAAACAATATTAGATTAACAAATGTGAAAGAAAATAATTTAATAATTAGCCGAGCAATTTTTATAGAGGTAACCTCATGCACTTATTTAGTTATTTATTCTCTTTTTTCTAAGCATTTTTAGACTGTATTTTTCATAAAAAAATTATCAGTAAAACTTTATAAAAAAGGATTAATTTATTAATGACTTTTTTTAATTAATTATGTAAAATTAAAATTCTGTTAAGTTCTACAAGTTGCTTTAATTTTCTACTCATTTTAAATTTTTAAATGTTTAAGTTTCCTTATTTTTTCAGCAAAAATTTACTAGTTCATTCAAAAATATGAAACATAGTAGTAAAATAATCCCTCTTTCCTTCTTGTGCTCCCAAATCATTATGCGAAAATGCATTTACAACTTTTAAAACCTGAAAATGCACTTGTGCGATGTTATCGTCATGCGATGATTTGTAGGTGCTTTCTTTTTTACAACCATATTTTCGACGACGGTGTTTTTAAACTGCGAAGTTTTTGAACCGCTATATTTTCGACCACGATATTTTGTACCACGACGTTTTCCCCCTGCGTTGTTTTCTCCGCGATGTTTTCGTCTGCGATGTTTTGGCCGCGATGTTTTAAGGTTTTGGCCGCGATGTTTTAAGGTTTTGGCCGCGATGTTTACCATGTTGATTTTGAGACATCTTGAGGCTAAGCGTAACTTCCAAAGCTTTGCATCTTTCAGGGAACTTCGTCATTAGATATTCTGATGATGTTTATTCTCAACTTAGATATTTCAATTTTTCACCGTTTACCTCAACGAAGTACTGGTATGTCAACAGTTTCAAGTTTGCTTCAAGGATGTACTGGGCTGAAAGCACTCGAAAGGATATATTAGAGGAATATTCTGGTATGCTCTGTGGGCGTAGTATGTAGGACTTTAAACCCTCACAACATCCTATATACTAATAATAGGACTTAGGGATGATGTCCTGTAATCTTGGTAGGTGATATAAAGCACTCGGACAAGACTTTAAAATGTCATAGCATTCCGCGTACTGTTCAGGGGGATTTAACGAGGATGTCTTGGGCGTATCGTATTTCTCGGCGTATGACGCGCACTGGTATATAACGCACATCTATAATTTCAAACTACATTTATTTATTTTTACGTATAGTCGCCGCATAACACCCTTTTCTTTACGAAGAAATGTGATATATATGATGCTCTTTTTTTTTTTTTTTTTTTTTTGTTTTGTTTTGTTTTGTTGTTGTTGATTGTTTGTTTGAACTTATTCATTCCAAGATTTTTCCAACGTGTTAAAACAATGGTATACCGAATCGACAAGCCATTACAGGAATAATACGTATGTGCGGGGAGTGGTTGGTTGGTTGGGTTGGTAATATTAGCAGTAAATGCGGCTTCTGTTAAAAGAAATACTAAAACAGTGCTGGTTTCAAATGCAATGTCATTCAGTTGCAAAAGAAAATGGGAAATGTTCTGTTCGATATTGGTGAAAAATAGAAAGTATGATGATTAGTCATTAATGGATCACAGTAACAATGATGAATAAAAGGAAACAGTATTCGATGATGTGCCTGAAGACTTAACGGAAAACGAACATGACGAACTTTTTATGTTAACCGATAATGAAAAATTTTAAGTTCATAGCTATGTCGTTTTTTTTTTAATAAACAGCATTTAGGTACAATTAAAAATCTAATTTTTTGTTGGCTTATTTTTTTTTCTTATTTTAATCTATCATTTTTAGATTTAGCGTATAACGCGCGCCCGTAAATTCGATCTTAGATTTTATATTTAAAGTGCTTGTTATACTGCGGAATGCACGGTATATTGGAATGTGATATTAATCTCTCAAGATGCGTTTAGGGAGTTAAGAAGATGTTCCAGAAGATGTGGATGTGTTGTGACCTCGTGAGCAACACTTTCAGCATATCACAAAAGATTTGAGAGTATTTTGCACGATGTTGGAATAGAATTATTTTTTATCTTTAAAATCTGCATTTCATTGTTTTCAGTTTGTCTATAAATGTAATGATTTGTGAAGTTCTGTATTATATCAATTTAGTTCGATGAAACTCAAAAAAACTGATTTAATAATCTCTTTCTTTTTTCTTTTCTAGGTAAGAAATACGAAGTTTCTCTTGTGGCAGTAGCATGGAAAAATGTCCATCTGGTGACATAATAAAAGTAATGTATTATATGCCCATTTAATACAATAATGCCATCTGCCATATGAATTTTTCAGTTTAAAGTTTAATAACTGTAAAAGCATAATTTATATTTGACATTGATTTAAATTAATAATAATAATAATAAAGTTTTATTACTGTTTTAAGGACAGAAGCACATGTCTTCCTTCTTAAGAGAAAAATATGTTTTTTCAGAGCCATTATTCCGACAAAAATAAAAGTGCTTAATGACAAGTATTGGATTTCTTGTTATTGAAAGTAATGCCAAATAAAAGTTTACCTTCTTAATTTTTGTTATAAATAGTCGAAATGTTTAATAGTAGTGCATTATTATCAGGACCTGATATATAAAACTGCAGGCTCAGAGTGAAACTTCTTAAGAAGGCCCTTTAATTACCCAGTCTAACTTTTCGGCCACCAGAGCGCCTATCTACCCCCTGTAAAAAATTATTTACATTTCGCAGCTCGCATTTTGGTTTTATACTCCCCGCCCCCCCCCCCGCTAAATTTTCGCCTTTGCTCTCGCAACATGTTCTTAAGTTTAAGATAAAATTAAAGGTGTATGATTCTACAGTCAATTTTCTACGGTATGTGTTCTTACTGTTATTATTTAACATGGGGAAACAGTATAATACATTAAGAGGTACCACTGATATGAATTAAATGTAAAATATTTGGGAAAAAAATGCTAATAATTTCTTATCTCATTTACTGTTATTTAAATAAAAAACAATTTTTCTCCTTCTGATATGTTTTGATTTATACGTTATAAGACCTATAAATTATACACTATTAATTCATTATATAGAGGGTATTAGAGGAAAATAATGCAACTAAAATGTTTATCAGTATGATAATTTAATATCTGACCACGCGTATGGTAACCATAAGGCTCCCATACTGGCTCTAAGTGCCGCCATTTTTCAGCAATAAGAGGAACAAACATACATATAAGCGTCCATACATCCATACATACAGATTTCTCATTAAATAACACAAATCAGGGCTTAACTTCTAAAATTAAAAGATCCGGAGCCTTACGGAAGGCCGTCAGCAAAGAGGAATAAAAGTAAATAAATAAATAAAATGACTATTAAAATAATTAATAATTAAAAATTATCAAATTCATTTATGATTACTTATTTAACACTTATCAATTATTGTTTAATTAATAATTATTATTTAATTAAATAAAAAGGAATTCACTTTTATTTAATTAAATAATTAAAGATTAAGGTAATTAAATCATTAAAATAAAAAGTAAAAAGATAAAACTAAAATTTAATAAACGATTAAGAGAATTTTATTGTAAAAAAGAACATTTTCGAGATCAAATTTCTATTAAAATTGTTGTTCATTTACATAAAAGAAGTGCCGGAGCCTTCATATTTAGGGCTCCGGTGCGCTCTGCCTAGAATTATGATTTATCTCAAAAACTAAGAAGTACCGGAGCCGGACTCCGGTGGGCTCCGGCATAATTTAAGCTCTGACAGAGATAATATATTTATATATGATTCGTTACCAATCCCCTGATACAAAAGCGTATCGAAGTAATGGTTACACCGTGAATATTCATACCTGTACTTAAATAGCTTATACTAGGAGAAGAAATATTGAATAAATAAAAAGTTATAAATAATTATTATTTGTATATTTTACATAAAGCTTATTTGAACAACCGGAGGTGTGTTATACAAACAAGAGGTCACTTTTGTTACAGACGCCGAGTAAAGAAGCGAGAAAAATTAAAAGAATAACTTCAGAAAAACAGGAGCGTCGATGTCAGTCAGCGAAGCATAACGCTTTCAAACAAAAGGGCGTAACGCAATGGTGCGAGGTGCCGGAAGTGGCGTGAACGCCACCTTAAACAAATACGACCCCTCCTTGTGGGCAGTCCGAACGGTTCTTGATCCGGTTTCGATAATCTGGTGGGAGTTTTTAATATGTCAGAAACGAACACACCCTACAGATCTGTACAGAACATTCATTGTCGCTCAAAGAGAGTTCATGTCGAAATTTGATGCTTAAACATTTTGAATGTCTTGAATCTTCTGTGATGCATATCTTTCTCAGATTGCTATATCAATTATTAGAAACACTCGAAAGAATATCGGATTTTACTTTTGATTCATATCAGTTCATGAATTCTGAATCACAATCGATTTTGTAAGCAGCAGATATTTGATTTAAAGTAATAAATGACGCAAAAGGTACATCGAACACACCCATGTAATTTATGGAAACCGTTAATCGTGATTTAGTTAAAAAACTTTTTTGGATTACCTGAGTCATTTCCAGATCATAATACTTGTCTTGCAGATATCAAATAAATTTTTTAACAACCAAGAATAAAAAAGGAATGTGTATTTCATTCTGACTGAAAATATATCTTATTTTTAAGTTGATCGATTCCATTTTTCTCCCTCCTTTCTGCATGCCTTCGTGGTGTAACGGTTAGGTCCAGGTTCGAGTCCCGGCGAGGGCATTGCACATTTTTCACATCTCCTGCTTCAAAATAACTTATGTCTCTACAAACTGTATATTTCCGATCTGAGAAATAGTATTTTTTAAGCAAAATAGACTGAGTTTTATTCAAATTCTTTCAAAATCTAAGGTTGTATTTTGGCTAATTTTATAATACAGAAATAAATCTGTGTATAGTTATAAATCGTTGAAATCATTCCTTAACATAAAAGGCTCAAATTATCAGTGAAAATAGGATCTTTCCTATTCTCAGTTCATATGAAATACTCTCATGTAAATCAAACCAAGCAACTGGATTTCATAATATTCAAAGAAATTTTCGTAAGTTATTCAACCGTAAACAATCGGCAAGGGTATAATTCATACTCGATGTCCATTACGGCTGTAAATCTTGCTCCTCCTCCGGAAGTGCTCTCGTGGTGTAAGTGGTTAGTACGTGCAGATATCAAATAAAAGATCCGTGACACGAGTTGAGTTTTGCTCCGAAAATCCTAATGGTATCTGTAAATTTAGTTTATGTTTAAGAAGACATGAGGACATAAAGATATACTAAGACTGGTAGAAATTCCTGGATGTCCTATAGCACTGCTAGTAAGAGGATTGGATGAAAGGAAATGATAACATGTTGATAGTTCCCAAAAGACGTACCATAGGTACAAATATAACCCTTAATAAAACATTCTCTCATGACTACTACGTTCTACCAAATTACTTGTTGGGAGGCGTTTTATACCACCAGCATATCTACTTTTGATACTTCACAGGGAGAGCCCTAAAGAATGGATAATCTCCTCTCTGTTGTTGCTTACTGGAAGTGATTCTTTCATTTTGACAAAGAGATGAAAGTCACGTGTACTCATAGCTGGCCAGTACCACGAATCTTCCAGTAGCACCTATCACCACTATCGCAAACGGTACGGGACAGCGCTTGCATTAGGATATCGCACATTGTCATGGAGGAGGATGAGATTTATCACCATCCAAGTATGTTCTCTTTCTGAGTGCCGGACGCATATGAGGTGCACAAATATGATCCGCATGACGTATATCATCATTCCTATAACAGTGCGCGTTGCCATATTGTGAACACTGTCACGGATGTGTCTCGGAATGCAGTCACGGAAGCAGTGAAATTTCCGCCATGCTTACCCGATATGAGTCTGTGGACTCTTCGCCAACATGAAATAAACACTGCGATAATTGATAACAGCATAACAGCGTTACAGTAGGATTGCATAACAGTATTACAGTACATGAGATAGAACAGAAAAAAGATACTGTGAAGCAACAGCATGAATAGACTTCTAATAGTGTACAGCCCCTGACAAATGGTGCGAGGCAAGATTAGTTATTGTGAGTGTTTGTAGCTTCAATAGTATAGCGTCTTTTAAGAACTGTCCACGAATTGCCACTCTTTTTTGGCCAACTGTTGTAAAATTCCTCTAGCATATTTCAAGAGTTCGGCTGTAATTCCGAACACTTGATGATCTATACTTTAATGCTTTCCTGCAAACTTTCCAGTCCGTTCATCAATTAATGTTAACGTGAACAAACTGAAATTACAGCTAAATTACAACTAGATAACATTCCGGTAGGGCTTACGCAAATAACAGGCGCTTAAAAAATCTTCCACGAAAGCAGGAAGCATCCCTACACTGGAGTAAATAACTCTCACTTGCTTTGCAATATTCGAGTGAGAGTATTTAATAATGATATAGTTAATTAAACAACTTTCTAAGAAATGAATCCGTCTCGTATGGCATACAAAGAAGGCATAAATTTTCTCTGTAAAAATTGTGACATAACGTGGTAAGTCAAAATCGCTCAGGGCAGTCAGTCATTCCATAGCACTAAAGATGAAGAAGAATATAAAGACTGTGCGAAGGATATAGTTGAAGAAATTAAAGATTGCGAGGACATCAGAATGTATAATTATTCTGGTACAAAATCATGTGTATTTACCTAACGATGTAATAATACTGACTTGCTATGCTAGATTTCTTGTGTATCTAAATCACTAGTGTTGAGAAATTTTATGACAATGGGCAAAATTTCTTTCTACGGCAAATAAATAAGAAATATTGTAATACGTTAAAAAGGTAGGAAGAATTGTGTGCGGATTGGACAACTGATTTTGTAGTTCATTTTTCAAAGTTTTCTGTCATTATCCCAACCGTCCGATTAGCTGTTAGCCCCAATTAGCTACGCTGGCTGCTGTGTCGGTTGGCACAAATTTGAATATCAGAGGATAAATGGATATTTATAAGTGTATAATGTCTGTACGACATTAGGGCATTTAAAATGCTGGCGACTCGAAAGCTAAGCAGTTAGTGCGGTGGGACTGCACCTGTACGACTTAAGGTGAAAGTCTGGTCTCCTGCCCATTTGTACCTGTACCTAACATATAGATAAGTTGTCTAGCTAATCGTTAAGAGAAGACAGATCATAGTATCAGAAACTTATCTATGTTTCTAGATAAATTGCTAAAAATATCTTTAAGGCATAAGTAATAGTAAATCAGACTTGAATTAAAAATGAAATTAAACCTTAATAACATGGATTAGTACATTTTTTAGATAAACCAATAAAGAAATGATAGTATTTACCATTGCTTACAAGCACGGTATACACGCCCTGTTTCTACTGAATCCATTTTTCTTCTTCCCAGCTATTTTTTATATCCATGCATGTACCACCATTAGTCTTTACAAGTATTTATTGTTAGTAACTTTCATGGGAAACATCAGGGAATTCGAGAAGAAAAGCTGGTTATCAGTTAATAATCAAGAAGTTTCTTACCCTTTAAAAGAACACGGAACTTCGCCATTTACTATTCCAAGAAGACAATTGAACACAGCTTGAAGCTGGAAACTGTCAAACAATAATTGAGACATAATTCATGTTACTAAACGCCTTGGTTTGTTTCCTTCATGCACTTCTTCAGCTCTTCTTTCCTGTTATTAATGTTCCCAGCAATTTTCCACAATCATGTTATGTCATTACATTGCAAGGTAACCCACCCAGAATCCAGTCCTTCTCCACCCCCAACCCATAAAAGCAAGGCAAATATTTTCAGCAGATTGCCACAGGAAGAATACAACAGAATTAACAAGATGGAACAATCCAAAAAATCACCGAAAAAACTCGTTATTGGGAGGCCGCACCCTTTGATTTACCTCCTGCAAATCTGTAGAACAGCAATTTCTTACCACAAATTTCAACACCAAATAAGTGACCAAGACAAATGGTGCAGCCTAGATAGGTTGAAAGCTTTTATTGTCCCTAGTTTACGGCCTCATATTCATGGAGAACATTTCTCATGTTTAAATTACCTGAATATACTGCAATTAATTGTTTTTCCCAGCGTTTCCTAAACATAGTCCTATCAAGTTTCTAGATTCTTTCCTGACGATGTGATAAACAAAGGCGTAGTCAAAAAGAGAGAAAAAAAGTGTTTCGCTGTTCAGACTGCTCTTATCCTGATCTGAACAGCACGTACATACACTTAATAATCTTCTATAAAGCATCATAATTTTTTCCGATATTTTTGTCTAGTTTAGAAAGTTAACTGTAGTAAATAAAAATAAATAAATATAAACTGTTTAGTTCACTTGCTATTCGAATGAGTTGAATCGGAAATTAATATTGAATTGGTTCGAATATGGCTCGAACGAGCCTCTTATGCGTAAAACGAAAATGCGTTTTTAAACAAGCTTTACAAAAAGACTAAAGGGCATGTATTTAAAATAATCTAACATTTCAGACTTTATGTGTTTGAAGAGTTTTACTAGAAATATAATTAAGTGTTTTAAGTGTCTTTTGAACGTTTTTATGGAAATTTTAAAAACAGATTCAATAAGCATTTATTCTTTGTTTATAACAGTTTAGTAATAAGGGCAAATTTTAGCTTAATATATTTCCTTAAATGATATAGCGAGAAATTAAAACAAATATAGATTTAGAAAGGGTATTTTAAGGGAAAAAAGCTTTAATTTTACTGTAACTAAGCACTGTGACTTATGCATCCAACTAATACCACTTACATGTTTCAGGCCAACCAGTATGGCTGACGTTAGGGCCAGTCATACGATTTGCGTTACGACTAACCAGTATGGTTTATATTAGGGCCAAGAAACACAACTTATATTCACGCCATGTGATATTATGTATGATCGGAAGAAGGCCGTCCAGGTGGTATAGTGGTTAGTGACCGTAACTGTTATAACGGTGGACCCGGGTTCGAATCACGGAGAAGTTATGGTTGTAAATGTCCATTCCTTTATAGGAGACAACAGTGGCCAATTAGGTGCTTTCATAATAAAATGGCTACTACTTCCGGACGTTGTAGTGGCAAAAGGCTAATAATAATAACGGCTATTGAATAAAGCGTCCAGCCATTTAAAAAATGTTTGGATTAAACAATGCTAAATAAGTATGGGCCAAATAATACTATCTATGTATTGGTCAACAAATATGATTTATACATGCGGGCTAACTAAAAGGACGGAACAACGATTAGAATTACCAATAATATAATGCTGATTTTCTATGACTAGTAATTACATTTTAAAAACATCTTATAAGAAAATAATTACTTTTCCACTTATTTTGAGTATATTTTAAAATTAATGCGTGATGTGCACATGGGAAGATCCGGTAGATCTTGCACAGAAACGAATCCAGATTCATTAGCTTTGGCTTCTGCAAAAGTTTCTATGTTCGCCATTGAAATCGACCATACAGTGTGCACAGGAAATAGGAGTTATCAATACAACTTATTATATTGATAGCTTGTTGATTGCTGATGCAACTTGTTGTATTGATAGCTTTTTGATTGCTGCTACGACTTGTTGTATTGATAGCTTTTTGATTGCTGATACAACTTGTTGTATTGTAGGTTACGTGAACGAGAATTAGCAAGGGTACTGGATTAGACGGAAAGGTGCATTTAGGCTCCCACTACGTTAAACTGTTTCAATATCTTTAGCCTTTTTATCAATGGCAGTTAAAGGATGTCATAAGTCGCAGAAAAGCGACTAATGACATAATTGGCTTTAATAAAGGAATTAAAACCTCGTGTGCGACAATGCCCAAAAGCACTTTGGCTGACGTTGCTGGAGCAGTGGTTTGCCATTATAATAAGTGCTTGATTGTTAACGGCTACCGCTTCCCACTTTCGATATTTATAGTGGAAGGTAATATGTTTTCACTTTATGATGTATGAATAAATTTGGTATTAACATCCATCACAAAGTTTTAATTTATTAAAATAAGTAAAAAAAATTATGGATGTAAACTATTAATTTAAAAGTCAAACAAAAAAAATCAGCGTAATATTTTTCAAATTTTCACAGGACTAGTTTCGATGGTTTTACCGAACCATCATCCTCAGCTGCAAAAGCGCAAATGGTCGCAGATAAGCAAAAAAGGTCTTTATTTAAGCATTATTATTTGTCCTTATTTAAAGGTGTCATTATTAATTAAAGCGAACCCATTTGCGCTTTTGCAGCTTAGGATGATTGTTCGGTAAAACCATCGAAACTAGTCCTGTGAAACTTTGAAAAAAAATTAAGCTGATTTTTGTTGTTTGACTTCTAAATTAATATTTGTTCGGCGTGTTATTGTATCTTAATTATGTAAACTATGCTTTCAAAGATGTGTGTGCTAGTTTCGAAGAAACAGCTCACACTGGTTTAATGAAAAGCATAGCAGAATAAAAAAAAAAAATAGATAGCACGGCATTCTCGCTCTTACCTATAGTTTATTATTTTAAAATAGGTAAGTCAAGGCGTAGCGATCATCTCCGCATCTACGATCTTAACGTGTGTCACGACCGTACGCAGAAGATTAGAACAAATTGAAAGTTTCGACAATTTTCAGCTGCAATCAAAACGCAATATCTCATAAAGAAGACAGACGTAAGAGCGAAAATACACGTTATGCAATACGATAATAGTTATAGTTAGTCGAGATAAGAAAATTGTTCTTGAAACATCATTATGTAAATTAATTACATAAAACAAAGATTATTTCTCTCATTGCAGAAAGATAAATATGGGTGGGACATATATATTGCGTTAAACCCGAAAAATTTAAGATGCGTTTTTTCTTTCAATCATGCTTGGCATAAACTGAGCAGAGCTTCTTCAGAATATGCAGCGAGAACTTAAGAGATGAACTGTCAGAATGTTACAGGTAAGTTTAGAGGTTGGTTGGTTTAAATCTTAAACTATAGTCTTTCTCTACTAACAGTGCTAGATTCAATAGTTTGGATGATCATATTCGTACATGCCGGACAGACATTGTACATTTACAAACATCCATGCCTTTTCCGGGATTCGAGCTCGGGCCCTACGGTACGGCAAAATGCTTCCACTATCCCGGTTGGGCGGATAAAAATATCCTACTGCATGTTCACCCTTTTTATGCTATTTTAATTAAGTTCGTTTTTTGGAGGAGGGATTAAGGACACAATCTGAAGCTGTTCGGATTTGAAAGTGCATCGAAATCTGCAAGCAGTTGTAATTTCTTTCAAAAAATTCGCGAAGACTGATTTTTCGAAGATTTATTTGTGCAGACTATTTGGCGTTTCGAAGAAATCAACAGGAAAATTCAACTAAATTCTTGCCGGGGCTCGAAAAACGGATCCTACTCGACTAGCTGGATGTATTGGTATCCTAACTACGAGAACAGACACAGGGAGAACGTTACGCGCTGTTCCTTTTAAAGGACGAATGGGAGAAGGTAAGAGACATAGTCACGAAATCTATGTAGTGAAGAATCTTCATCAATTACATTTTTAATAGAGCACCGCGTGGAGAGTCTATTAGACTTTTCGAAGCAGGAAACAGGAAAACAATCACCCATAATTCGTTCCCCAGATATTCCGATGACTAGGCTAGAACTATTTAAACATTTCATCAAGCTATTGACTTTACTAATTACTAACATTCCTATGCTGGAACTAATTTATAGTTTAATATGCCTGAGGAATGCTGGACGTTAGTCGAAATCAGCAAGCAGTTGTCGGCACTTGTCAGTACCTTTACGAACTATCATTAGCAAATTGTGGAATCTGTTCTAAATGCAAGTATAATGTACTGAAGATCAGAAGAAAATCTTGGCTTAATAAAACCCATGTAAGGACCATAATTTTCCAGTACGGAAGAGCTCGAGCGGACCACTTCATCCAGGCAGTGAATGCTACTGAATACTATAATTGCATTGTTTACAGAGAACGTATTTCTATACAAAAAAGCGACTTACTGGACAAACTAGAGCGTTTTATATCAACGTAAACCATTTGCTGTTGTCCTCATGAAGTAGAATGCTCGGTAGCTACTGATGCGTTGTTAATGAATGCTCAAATAGAGATTGAAGACAGCACAACATAGCAACTAGTCTGCCAATCAGTGGTGATTAATTCTATTCACAGACGATTCGATATTCAGTATACAGTCGGATAACCCCTGATTTCTCCCCTGGCATAAGAGCGAAAACTTATAATAATATAGACAAAGATGACTAATCTTTTGAGTGATGTCTTTTTTATTCATTTCAGCTCTATTGTTCAAATACACTGGGCGGCCAGAAGTCCAGTGCTCCGTTATCAAGCCTCTAGCATTCGTAAACTAAATAAAATTTAAGCAATAGAATTTGGAAAATAATTTAGAGATCTTACTGAATATCGAATGGCAACGTTGCTTAAAATTGGTAGTTTACCAGACTTCGTGGATAATAAATGAAATATCTTTTGCTTTATGGAATGGTAACACTTGTAAAGGTGATAAATATGTAGGTGATTATTTTGCAGGTGATAAATGAAGGTAAGGCAGCTCTGATATTACGCAATATATCAGAGCTATTTATTTACAAAATATTAATTTGCTGGTCTGTCAACAAGTACTAGTACAACGTAATAAGGCATCGGAAAAATTCAAAGATTAGAGAAAATGTTACTAATTTACTAAAATAAAGGAGTTTTGTTTAAGCAACAATAATGGTCTATAAACTAGATTACTATCCTGAAAAGCGCTGGTTTTAAATTTATTACTGCTACATTTTTGTAGCAGTTATTTCTGCTTAAATAACGGAACTAAAAATGAGATAACAGTAGCTTATTGTTTTAGGAAAAAATTATTATAAAGCGATTTGTACTCAAACACTATCAAAAAATCGAAAGATTTCAAACATTCATCAAAACATCATGCTTCTGAGTACGACACTTTGGCAGAATGATTATCCATCCATTCAGAGACTAAGCCCTGAGGCTACTATTGAGGTTAATGCATTGGAAATTCCTTCCGAATACGTATTAATAAGTTCAAAAAATGTGGCATTTAAAAAAGCTTCCATCCAAACAATTCTCTTTAACTTATTTGGCCGCGTAAGACTCAATCCCGACAATATATAATCAAATAAATAACTGAAAGATATCAAGCAATGTGTTTCTCTTCATGGAAAAAAAAATGTACCATCCATGCAATCCATGACGCTTTGCAAATCACCCTACTCATTATAGAAGCTCTAATTACTGTTATTAAGCTGCAAGTTGGATGTTCTTTAGAGTGTAGGGTCGAAATGAGACTTATTCATAACCTATAGAACTACTTTTATGAATGTCACGAAGTCCTCTTTAGCCATAAAAACGTTTTCATCAAGTTAATTAAAAAGCGTATTAAACATAAAAATAATTATGTCATTTAACTTCCATGGGAAAGATTTATGTAGAAAAGATTAGAGTATCAATAAGAAAAGTATTTTACTTGTTAAAATTAAATTACAATTCATAAAATGTGTAGTCTCGTTTACCGTTAGTAACTTTCAAATACTTTGTGTTATTACTGATAGAAGAGGTTTAGTATAATTACGGTGAAGTGAAATTTCCTGAAATCTCCACATAAGAAACAATAAACCGAGGTTATTCAATAAACATTAAATAGCAAAACACTTCGGTGGGGTTATTATCCTTAATTTAAGACCCTCTAAGAGTGCTAGAAGTTAAGTTGATTATTTAACTGATTACAGTAAAACACATGAGTGTTATCTATCTTTAATTAAATCCTTCTTGGGAAACTTTCTGATGATCTAAGATCTTCGTATGAGATTTACTAAAAGAATCTGGTTTGTATTTACGTCACATTTAAGCATCGTATTTACATAAAGCGAAATTTATTAATATCTCTTTTTTTTATTAAACTTGTGATGTTGCGTAGCCCCAACTTGCCCGCAACCGTAGTAGTGACTGCTATGAACTGGAAAGTACACAAACTCTTAAGAAGGGTTTAACTCCCTTTTTATTCCACTTTAGTAGTTACAGATGCGTTCACTTGACGCTCACAAACTACGCCGACCCGGCGGTTAAATAAAAATCAGAAAGTACAACTAAAAATAAATAACCGGATGAATAAATAACAAGTCACTACCTACGAGGCTTTATAAACGTGACTAACTTAACCGCGTTCTAAGATACAGCTGAGATTTCAGCAAACTTTCTGAATAAGAAGTTGAAAGATTCAACTAACTGCGGAAGTAGGCTCATTGGCCGAAACGCGCGGTTCTTAAATTTCTACCTAGCAAACTTCACGCTCGTGAATCAAGAAAGCACACCTACAAACTCGTTTCCCTTCTATTTAACTTAAATTACTTCTGCTGAAAATTTGAATACCTTGCGCGTTCTACTAAAATTTACATACTCTGGCATTGGAAATTCCAGGGGAAAGTAAAGACTTGACAGGAAAGATAGCTTAAACATAAAATAAATGTTAGTTAAAATAAATATAAACCCTACAAACTTATTTGATTCTTCCTTTCACATTTCGAAATTTAGGTTCATTCCAGATAAAATTCGTCAATTTTTTATGATTTATTTTTTAAATTTGTATTTTTACATAATTTTTATAAATTTTTTGAAAATATTTTTGAATTATATTCTATAAAATTTTTACCATCATCTTAAAGTAAATGTATTTCTAAGCATACCTACAAAAAATTACAATATTTTATTCAAAAATTTCCGAAGATATACGTGAATTTATATATTGACCCGTTTTGAAATTTGGCATATTTGTTGAAAGCGATAATAACATCAAATGTTAAGACACATCAAACAACACCATATGTTGTTTAGACATTTTGTTAAAATTATTTGTAGGAACCACGTGACTTTTTTCCCACTCATGCACAATGTAAAAAGGTAGAAACAATGTGACTTTTTCCGCTCCTGCACAATGGAAAGGAAAGGAAAATAGGTTGTCATATATTAAGAAATTCGCCAAGAGAATAATTTATTCCTGCCGCAAACTGAAAGAAATTCGCCAAGATAAATTTTTGAATTACTCCGTAAATTTCGCATCAAATTTTACAAAATCTGATATTTAGACATAATTGGAGTCTTAAAATCGAAATATATGGAAAAATATTGGTATTTTATTCCAGAAAATTTCTGTCAAAATACCTATGTTAGAATAATGCTATTCATAAATCTGATATATATATCCTAAGTCGCACTTTCGAGACATGAAAAACGCAAATTTTAAAAGTTTCGACACCAAGGTTAAATAGCTTTACTTCAAGGTACCATGTTATATCTGAAATTCCTATATGTTAAATGTTAAATATGAAACTACTTGCCGTGAAAAGGTTTCTTCTTCCTCTTAGGGAGGAAAACTAAACTCTTAAGAATTTGCCTACTAACAAGCTTTTAGTGATCGTATAGTGAAACGTGTACAGCATTTTTGCGTTGTGAAAAAAAATGCATCCCGGGACCGCGCCGTGAGAGGATCGAAACATAAGAAAAACATATACAAGAAATATAGGAAAAAACATATTAAATATATAAAGAAAACATACTATAAGAGGTTCCAGATTAAATATCAGTTTATTCAATTACATCACAATAAGAAAAATCTTAACCTCATCTGAGAGTCTTTTCATTTAAATTCATAAAAAAAACTTAAGGTTTGTCTGGTAATTTAAAAGAAAGGAAAGGGAAACAATTTAAGGCATGAGAGTTAAATTTTAGATTCGACGTAGTTTTTACTGCTAAGGACGTTTTGAACAGCCTGCCTAAAGTTCAAACACACCAAAAAAAAAAATAAATAAATAAATAAATAAAACTTATCTTGAGGGGACATCTTGAAGTGGAGGAGAGCTCATATCTTAGCTCTATCCTTACGTCACTTGGCAAATCCGCAAGACAGAGACTCGGACGGCACGACAATAAATTACATCAGCTATACCGTCAAATCTTACGCCTGCTACTGGTTTCCATAGAAGAAAATTATTCCCACTGGAAGCAAGAGAACAGCTTACACCGCACGGCTGTCTGCCTAGACTCTCAGCTCCACCAAGGAAAACGTAGACAATTAAGCTAGGCATTTTAGAGAACGGCTAACGCAGGCTTCCAGTTGACTAAGGTGACATAATTCCTTCTGTTTTCAAGTCGGAGTTCAGAGGACATCGTCCTGACTTTTGCCGATACAGATAGAGACCCAAGTCTCTGTTAATTTTTTGTTATTCGCTCAACAGTTTTTTTTTTCTTCGCATTTTTGAGAAAACCCGCGGCCGGGGAGCATAATTGCCGCTCCCTGCCGGAAGCACTGCTCGATGCCGAACTAAATCTTTTCCTTCCTCCTTCGCAACACCCACAAGTTTTTTCTCAGTCTCCGTCAACAAGTCCGTCAAGCCCGAAAGTCAGCGAATCCAAGCCGTGAGTCAGTAAGAGAGTCTTGCCTCTTAACCAAAACGCGGCCGGGGAGCATATTTGCCGCTCCCCGCCGGGAAAACATTTTTCTTCGTACTTACATCTTCTCTCTCGCTTTTTCAACCTGTTTTCAAGAATAACAACCACAAGTCCAGCCAACCAGTAAGTGCGCGAGTCAAAGAGTGAGTCCAGAGTAAGTGTGAATCCAACTCGAATTTCCTTCATCTCCTTCACAAAACCGGGCTCCCACTATGGCTTCACTTATTGCCCCCTTAATTATGGCAAAATCTTCGTTTTCAACTCCAGAATGCAGAAATAAGGGTGATCGCGCATGCGCGCCCTTCTTCACTTAGCCAACAACCGGACCCTCAATCGCCAAAAACCTGAATGACTTACATTGAAAGACAAGTAGCAACCTTTTACCTTTCCGTCACGTACTTTCCTCTCTTAAGGTCAACTAACAATGAAAATTCTTTCTCGAACATTCTAAAGCGCACGAAATCATGATTTGGCGAAAATTGCCTCCCTTTCCCTGCTTCTTTCACAATGAATAAAAGTTTGTACAAGATTTACAAATAGAGGAAAATAAATAATACTCTTTTAAACTAAATAATATTTCCAGAAGCATCTGTTTTTCCCCAAAATTAAAGCCTTAAATTAAATAATTCAGAATCAAAATAAAATTTAAATTTCCATAAATCATAAAATCATTCACCTAATTTTTATAACGCTATCCGGTAATTTCTCTACATAACACATACATAAAATATATATATGTGTACTATGTATCCGTACATCTCCATAACCGTAACCAAAAATATAGGGGATCATGAAGCTGAATATATATTGTATACCTGTATCTATCTTCACGTCACTGTGTATGTGAATAGATATGGTTGTGATGAAAAGTATATCGAACGGGTGTACATCATTTTATAAAGCATTTTCTCTTTCTTTACTGTTTGCCAGTGTAGTATAATTTGAAGTATATTCGGCTAGCAATCGGGAAGTCTGGATTTCGAATCCTGGAGAAGAAAATGTGGATTTTTTCACGTTTCCTGCTCTAAAATTTCCAAATAGCTCCACAAGTGGCGCCTGAATTAAATTATGCTGGATGATAATTCATAAACAGCATGATATGTCGACTGGAACTCAGCCTCACCAGTTTTCCTTCAAGTGGTGGAGAATGTAAAGAATTTTCTCTCTTCTTACTGCGGCCTTCGAATTGCGATTGAAGCACATTCGGCTATCACATGGAGGCCCGTAGTTACAGTCTCAGTGAAGATATTTTTCATATTTCTTGCTTCGAAACACCTGATGACTTCATTTAAGTTCACTTGAATAAATAAACACATTCAACCCTGTCACTATGTTTCTTGATACATATTTACTTACGTTGGATTATGCTTTCCATGTCAGGATAACCCACAACGACAGGCATGGACTGAATCACGTCAGAAATTCATAAACAATGGTCGTTAAGATTTTTTTCACTCCATAAACATGGTTTGTCACATTCATCCATAGCCAAAACTTTCAATATAATTCATTTTAAATTAAAAACATATCTTCAGACATTTTTCCAGTCGACTGTAGCTGTTATTTACTCTACATAAAAAAAAAGTGCAAGAATATGTGTTTATTCTTTATATCGGTATTTGTTAATACATGAAGTCCTTAAGGAAGTCCTCTACTTAACCACCCTTTCCTTTAGTCAAAGCGACCTGGTCGTAAACTTTACCATAATTTACTAAATTAAACCAATCCAATTTCTGGTCTCAAACTGTGCAAATTTTATGGCCCTTTATTTTGTTAAAAATGGATTAACTGATGGTATGGGTACTGGAATACTGAAATTAATCTGACCCGGCTTTTATTTTTGAAACCATTGATTATAGGTATACGCTTCAAGTTACAGAAACGTTTTAACTGACGCAAACGCTGAAGCTTTGGCATTTTTAAATAAAAATAAAAGCACTTTTCTTAAAACTTCCAAAATTTAACTTTTTATACGATTCTTCGGGTTTCTATATTTACATTCAGGGAAAAAGTTATGCTCATTATCCAAAAGCACGGTATTGAAAACTATGACTCCTATAAGACTAAAATTGTTCGAGATATTTAATTTTAAATTTGAACATCATAGACAGAGAACGTACACAAATTGAAAAGCGAAGTGTTCATGTATTGTATGTATGGGTGTGACTTATCTCACTTGTCCGAACAAGCCCATCCAATTCATCGTGGCAAGGAGCGCAAGATTGCGCCTGTCGTTGGCAAGAGACTTGAGCACCACAGAGGTAACAGCACGACTTCGCTTAGGTTCGGCACCAATTTTGACGGAGAGCACCTCGGGGGGGGGGGCAGGTCCTAGGGTCTCCCACCCGTCCTCTCCTACCTCCAAGCTCTCGAAAGGACTTTCGGCTCTGAATATATTTAGAGTACCCATATGCCACAAAGATGCTATACGTTTACAAATATCCATGCCTTCTCAGGGATTCGAACGCGAGCCCTTCGGTACCGCAGTAGGCTCCCTTAACCACTATACGGTCTGGGCGGCGAGAAGTGTTTATATATGCGCTTAACTAAAAATAAAATATCAGTTGAGGAAAGGTTCTGATGTTAGGTGACGATCCTTTCTACGTACATTGTCATGAAAAAATTTGATTTTTTTTTTTTTTTTTTCGAATAAGAGGTTTTTATTTACGAAATCTTACAGATTTATTGTTCTAGAAAATGCAGTCTTCACTACTGCCACATTATACACTCTTAATCTTATTTTCATAACTTAAAAAGAAAAAGTATTTCTAGTTAAATGAATTTTTGTTTGGTTTTTAGATTAGAATTCTACTCTAATAAAACTGCGTAAGAATATTAATAACGTATTTTTAACGTTTTAAAACATATATAAATTCTTGAGTAAAATTTCTTTCGGCATACTTAAAGAATGCTACACACTAGTAAATCCCATTAGAACATCACTGAATAGCATTTAAGGAAACAAGTCGACATTAGATTATTCTAATTTATTTATTAACTGATTCCTGAATGCAAGTTAAATATGTTTTGAAAAAAACCCAAATTTTAAAATTAAATGTCTCGTTCAAGTTTATATATATATATATATTATATACACTCTTTCGCAAAAAAAAAAAAAAATGGAAGCACCATGAAGGAAGTGGTTGTTTTTCATGAAAACGTGCATAGCTTGTAGAAACATTAGGTATTTTTTGGAAGCAGGCAAGATGAAAAATTAGCAACGCCTTTGCCAGGAATCGAACCGCGGACCTCTGGAATACGCGCCCAGCGTGCAGACCACCACACCATGAAGACATGCCAAGAAGGTGGGAGAAATACATTATAAGCTCATACACAGATAATAAAATCAAGGTCATAGTACCTGTTCACGGCTCACAATCACCCATTGAGTGTTCAAATTAGTAGTTGGTCGAACCACCACTGGCTACATTGCAGGCTTAGAATTCGTCGAGGCAAGGAGTGGTAGAGGTTCCTACTGTCATGCTGCGACACATTCTGCCAGGCATTCACCAGCTGTTGCTCCAGATCTGCGATATTTTATGGTCCCCGAAACTGCGGCTTACCATGACCCAGACATGCTCGATTGGTGAAAGATCTGGTGACCTTGCTGGCCAAAGAAGAGTATCAACCGCACAGAGACAGTTCAAAGATATGCGAGCGGTATGTGACTTGGCATTAACTTGCCCAGGATGACGTGCTATGAAGGGTAATGCCATGAATGCATGAAGGGTAACGTCCTTCTTGGTGCTCCGATTTTTTTTTTCAAAAGAGTGTACATTCCTACTGTGTTACCGGACTCGGAGAGTCCAGATTTTTTATTCTTACATTTTGGTAAATTGTGCATATTTTGCTTTAAAAGTGATTGAATTACTTTGTTCTTAGACTGCGATTATGGTTTTTATGCCTTTAGTTAATCTGCATACAATAGTTGTGGAATTATCAATAATTTAAAAAATGTTTCAGTGCAACTAATCCTAGAATAGAATAGTGAATTATAGTGAATAGGTAGAATAGTGAATTACGGCAGTTGGTGGACCAACTTCAGTGTCTTTTTGAACAGTGCGAGCAAAAGTTAACTTTCAATTTAGTGCAGCGAAAATTTCATCTTCGTGCCCGCAATCCGTATTGCTTGGTTTTGCGTAAAAAATATAATTTTAATTGTAAAAACTTTTTTAACTCTATCTGGTGTTTCAAGTTTCCTGTATCTTGCAGTTTTTAATGAAGACTGAGATTTTATGTATTTTTGCCTTGCCGCGAAGTAGGAACTCAAGAATTGAATGAGAAATATATCTCTAATGAAATTCAAGGAAACAAGTTTAAATGAAGTGCAGCAAAAAAAATGCGTCTAATTTAATAGGCTGTACAAGGAAGTTAAATGGTGCCCACGTCAGATATTTTATTTTTCATAACGAGTGTAACATATTTATAAATGTAAGTACAGAGACCGGGGAACCTGTACAAAGTCGGATTTCGTATTTTGTACGAAATTTGTTTTTTAATTTATAAATAAAAAAATATGAATCGTTCTGTTATTTATTTTATTATTTTTTTTCTAATAGAAAGCCAACGATTGCGAAAATAAAGTCTTGGTAAGGTCTTTTGTGGACACAGTACGCTAGTAATTTTTTTCAACTCCGTAGGCAGATAGCCCTAGTGTACTTTGCCGTAATCGAATGTACCAAACTAAACACACTTCTCCCCGTATTTCCCTGAAGATATAAAATGCTAACTCTCATTATCATTCGATAACTGCCGTAATGGAATGTACCAAACCATAGTTTTCAACGTATTCCCCTGAAGGTATAAAATGCTAACTCTAACTAATTGTATTCTAATAGATATTAAATTAAAACTCACTTCCAGAATACATATCTTCTAAATAACTAACTCACCTCCCTAATTTGTCTCTTCATGACATACTACTCAAGGGTACCGATGTTATCTCTTGAAGTAACAGTCGCTTAGTAACTCAGCTAAAAAATGCGGTTACTGCTATATCTTTATCACATGCGTCTTCTTTTTGAT
The DNA here is from genome assembly GCF_044657685.1 of Stegodyphus dumicola. Taxonomy (NCBI): domain Eukaryota; kingdom Metazoa; phylum Arthropoda; class Arachnida; order Araneae; family Eresidae; genus Stegodyphus; species Stegodyphus dumicola. Next base: position 196,670,332 of record NC_140773.1, read on the forward strand.
GCTATCTTAACTCGCATATTTCTTGATTAAGTGATACGAATCAGGAAATGGGGAGTGGGAAAGAAAGCAGATTCAGTTGGTTAGTGAATATAAAACTTCCTGAGCAATCAATCATAAAGTAATTTCAAGCTGAAGCTAAGATCCTTTAACGTACAAATCGTTAAAAAAAATCTGAAAGTTTTCAGATTTTATATTAAGCCCAAAGGGAGCTATTTTTTAATGTTTTGTATGTAAAAATAATAAATTAATAAACAAATTCCAAATGCCAGATTTGGGCTTCCATATGCTCATATTCGGATGAAGACGTACGTTATTTAAAATTTGATGGCTTTCATCACAATGCGAGAAACATACAAACATACATTTATGCAGATTCTTCATTATTTAATTTCTTTAAGTATAACACAGAGGGTTATAATATTTGGTGGCAACAATTTGAAAGTAAAACGCCGTTTATAGTGAAACGCCACAAAATGCCAAAACGAAATTAATAGCCCTTCTGGTATGCTTGCTGCTATGTTGCGAAGCTTTGCAGAGGTTCTCGTTTAGAGTGTTAGTTTAGTAGTGGAGAGTATTAGGAAAATATGGGCAATAACAGAGGGTAAAATGTTTCTATAAATGGTTTTTATAAAAACATTGGTTCTACCTCTCACTGTAATAGTAGTTAATAAATGATGGCGATTTGAGGGTAACAAAAAGAAATTCGAATTTTGTAATATGAAAGCATATAAAACGAATAAAGAATTAAAAAGCAATATATAAATTCACAATTTTGTAATTTTGTTATTGGGTTGTTACTGAGTTTATTAATGACAACCTTTCCTTACTTGATTTACATAGTATAAAAATATAGTAGCTACTCAAATTTTTTAGTATAAAAATATAGTAGCTATTCAAATTTTTCATTTCCTAATATTTTTCAATTGGGAAAAAACAGTAAGTATTTAATAAATTCCCAAAACTTCTTCGTCTGTCTTCGTATGTCATTTTAGCTATCAGAGAATTTTAAAAGATATATACAATTTATTCATATGCTTACATTTATCTTTTTTTTTTTTTTTTTTTCTGGAATCTTTAACAATTTATCTAGAATTTCGGCAATACCTGCTACTACAATACTCACTACAGCAAGAAGCAAAAATGCGAAGGCGGATAACGAACTTGCACTAAATAGAAATTTAGAGACTGAAAACGATAAATTTATATCATTAGAAAATTTTTAACTCTTGCAATAAACGCATAACCGATCTTCTAATTTCTTTTCCATTTACATAAGATTGAAAGTTTTTCTATATCTCATTTTCAGATTTTTAAAATGAAGTATAAGGAAATGATGGAGTTCTTTAATACATCTATTGTGATTTCCTAATTTTTTTCTCTTATTTATTTTCGGTCAATTTTTCTTATGATCTGTTGCATTTCTTTCGGTTGCAAATTTAAAAAAAATTGAAATAATTTGATATTCGATTCCTATTTTTTGAAGAACGCTTTAATAGGCAGGATCTAGATAAAAGATGGACGCATTTTTGGTTCTGCCGCAAAAGTATAATTTTTTAATACTTGTCTGTTCTTCAACAAGGCAATCAATCTACACATTATTATTCTGTTTATTTGGATATAAATCTTCTAAATGTAAAAATTTTTTTCAGTCATCCATTACAGAGAATGATTTGTTATATTTATTATGTTTGTAGAGTTACTAGCTTTTTTAGCAGTAGATGTGAAAAATGAGCAGTGTCCTCGCCAAGACCTGACCTCTCGATACGCGCCGAGTGTGCTACAGTACACCACAAAGGCATGCTAAAAAGAGAAAGGAAATACCTTATATACTCCCTCTTTTAAAAGGCCACTAAGGATTAGACGACTTAACCTCTGTGATACAAAGTAAGGGAGTAGCACCGATTTGTCTGTTAAATGATTTAATACTTACTTAAGTATACGTTCTTTTGTTTTCCATATGCAATTATCACGTTCACGTGATTTAACTTTTGGTTGTTAGAAACAACTTCCACAATGATGTCAGTATTCAAAAAAAAAAAAAAAGGATTCTCTCATTTAATCTGAATATGAATGGCTTCAATAGCAGATCATATCCTCTGTGCCAAATAAGAAAAATCAACAGCATCTTGAAAAAGAAGTCCACCAACCGATGGAGGTGAGAGGGCGGCACCTCTAGGTTGTCAGCTCCTCAGAAGTGTTCGGGTGACAGCTTGATGAATTGGCCATGGGATTTTCAGTGCGATCAGACGAGAATGACGCGTGTTGTTCTCCAATTAATTGCCTCCCTGGAGTTCCATAGAAGGCGTTGCCTCCTACCAACTTCATAGGTGGTGAGAATGACATTAACAAACTCCGTCTTGTTCCTTGTTTCACAAAGAGTTATCAGAAACGCTAATTCTTTCCTTCTTTCCCCTAGCCATTCATTTTTACCGTTTGATTTGTCTCACATGTCCAGATTTTTTAACTCACAGACTCGTTTCCACAAATGGCAGTTTTAAAAAATTGATGGTTGAAAATACAAAGATTGAATGCAGGATAACGCAGACACAATGTATTACATTGTTAAACTGCCGTTCTTTCTTATTTTTTTTAAACTTTAAAGTTGGCAAATCTGCTCGTAAATGTTTTTGTTCTTATTCCCTTTTCAGTTTCTGATTTAGCAGTTCATCACTCCCTGTGGAAAAGAATTTCAACCCATTCATCATTAGCTAAGGTTTGTTTCTATGTTTCCTGTGCGTTCTTTTTTCAACTTCGAATGAAATATAGTATATTTTCTAGAGAATAATATGTTTCCCTGTTCTTTTAGATTCAACTACTTCCGCTTCCGTAATAATAAAGATGTCTGTTTATTATTTATTATTCGTTTACTAATAAAGATGTCAATGATATTCTTTCGTGCTTTTTAGATACTTTAATTAACTCATTTTAAAATACGAATTCTACAGCACGTAGTTATGTAGTTGCTATAACTAAGGACATTTTACGTAAAACATATTCTTTGTTGTCGTTGTTGTTGTTTTCATTTTGTTATTTTTGTGAAAATTTTCCCTTCTTTCTTTATAAACGAGCATTTTTTACACAAATTTTAATTTAACACTTGTTCAAAATAAATATTTTATTCTGTTTTTACCGATGTCATTTTTATTTAATTCGAGCGAGCCAAGCCGATTTCTATGATTTTTGTTTTTCTAGCTGATTTTGCAGAGTATTAGGATTCTCATTTCGAGCAGGAGACATAGACAATGCCATGGCCGGGACATAAACTCCGAACCTTCGACCAAATGTGCTTTCCCGTTAGATCACAAAAGCACACCATGAAGAGGGGAAAATTTTACTTAACTCCTCCCCATTTAAAATCCGAAATTTTAATTAGAATCACTCTGTATATCATAATACAGTAGCTAAAGCTAATAAATCTGAGGATTTATGTCAGTTATTTTACTCTTTCAATTGGCCTTGGTCGTTACTCTATGAAATAACTAGTTAAGTGTGGAATTAGAATTTATTATACGCGTATACACGGTAACTGACTTGACCAGTTATTTCATGAAGTAACTCTATTACTCTCTTATAAAATAACATATTTCGTTATTTAACTGTTATATATAAATATGAAAATTTCAGGGGAGGGTGGAAGAAATTTTTCTGTTTAATGTTCTAATAGTTCAAACGTGGTTTGATTTCGTTTATGTAATTACAGCAAAGCACTTGAGGGCTGTCTTCCTAAAGGGGTTGCCTTCGTGGAGGACTCTTTAAGAGCGACTGGCTCGTATACATGTTACACATGGGGAAAACCACATAAACGCCCGTGCGGCCAAGCCAACAGAAGTCATTGCTGTCTCGGGAATAATGTAATTTTCAGTATCTTCATCGCTTTTGTTATGCAGCATCACTCGTCTGTTCTGTCTGTTCTGTTCTTGTGAGTGAAATTTGAAAAGATATCCGTATCACTAGAGTACTGAAAGCCCGTCTCACTCGAATCACCACTGAACCTGTCCTCAGTGTTTCCATTTTACATTTTCATTTTTTACGTGCTACTTCAGTTATTGCCATGACTTCTTCACAATTAGCACATGCAAAACGTATGCAGCTAAATTTGCACATGCAAAACCAACTATAAGAGGTAATCATTGAAACTAAACCTAAAGACACAATTCAGCGGTTCTTAGAGCTTTGTACGTTTTGTTTTTATATAAGCTATCAGCTATATACCGTTGACTGTGCGTGAGTGGACATCGCCACCCATGGATTATCTACATATTGGATAATCCACACTCGGGTAACTGAGAATGCACTGTATATAATTTCCAAAATGATTACCAAAGTGACTGCAGAATTTTTACCCGAACTGTCTCACTTTCATATTCGGGCGATTTAAAAAGTTTTCTTTGAGCTCGTGGCTCACAGATTGCTGTATTAATAATAGATTTTGAAACTCCTTAAAAATAATAGCAATAAAACGGAAAATACTGCCAAACGAATATAAAAAAGACTTAAGCGCGTTAACACTAGCATTGGTGATTTTATTACTCTAAAGATTTTGTTTTAAAATCAACATTACTTAAGTTCTAAATTGATTGCCTGTCAATTTGTGGCCCATGCGCCATATATTTGAAATTCATTCTCCAGAACGTAATATTAGCATTAACAATTAAAGTAACGCAAGAAACAATTAATTAAAAAATAAACGGCCACTGAAAGGAATTAATACAATAAAGTTAACAATTCAAACAATAAGAAAGCATACAGCAACGGATCTGAATAAATTAACAAACAAAAAAAAATTCTGAAAGCTTTCAGATTTTACAGCACGCCCCAAAAGGCGTTTTCTTAACGTTTTGTGTGTTACCTTTATTTATTAAATGTCATGCTCTTTGCACTTAAACCATAAAATTCAGTTCAACAGCAATATCGCAAAATAATATTAAAATGAGCATATCTTTAGTTTTACAAAATATGAAATAGATAATAAAGCAAATTCCAATTCCAAATTTCGTCTTCTAGATGCCCACATTCAGGTGGAAACGTACGTTATTCAAAATTTGATGGCTGTAGGTACCGTTGCTTTATCACAATGCGAGAAACATACATACATTTATGCAAATTCTTCATTATTTAATTTCTTTAAATATAATTCAGGGCTGTAATATTTGGTAGCAACAGTTTGAAAAGTGAGCCGACATTTATCGTAAATCAACGCAAAATGCCAAAACGAAAGTAATAGCCCTTCTGGACTAACGCTCTTTAGGCCAAAAAAATAAATTAATTAATTAACTAAGAATGAATTAAAAGAAGAAATGCATATTTAACCAATGGAAAATTAGCAACCGGGTTTCAAGACTTTTTTTTTTTTTCTAAATTAGTGTAGACGACCAAGAATCGAATTACATTCCGTAACCTACAAAACTCTGGAAAAGTGATGATGTGAGAAGTCATGAGAGTTTATGAACCTATGATGTCACAAAAATTACATGATCTCTGATTACACGTGCTACGCATTACACATTTTTTAGTACACATCTGATTACACATTTTTGCCACTTTCCATTCTTCTCTTGTTATTTTAGCTGAAAATTTTTCTGCCTGCACTGTAACAGCGCAAATAAAAATTTAGAATGTTTTGCAAGTCTGAAATGAAAACAAAGCATTTGATTCGAAATTCCGCTACAAAAAAAAAAAAATAATAATAATAACACCATCATTTGTTAATATCTGTAAAATCACTGACCTTCAAAAGTTAAAAAAAAAAAGGGGCGAATGACTTTAGAAAATTAAAACTCATTTAACTCCTCAAGGTCACGTATGACATCTGTAGGAGAAAGAACCACAAGAACTTGCAAGAGAGTTCTTTCACTGAAAGTAAATTCTGTTTTCTAATATCTAGAAAGCAACAACCATTAAGAGTCCATCCACGTTCTCAAGATTCACCAACCCGAGGGCATATACAAACAACGACGTGCTCTAGTAAAAAAGAGTGTCATCCATAAATTCTGTCAATGACAGAAAGAGATTTGTGTTATGTTATTAACCATCCTTTCCGTTCATGAAGAAATGATGAACTTGCGCTTATACTATTTGAGCTTCGATTTTCGCCAACATAGATATACCGCGAAGAAAATTTATTGCTGTAAAATGATTCTCCATGAATCAATAGGGGAACCGTTGGGAATGCCAGAGCTACAAAAATTCCTTTCTCGCTGTGTATATTTTTGTTTTCGTAAATTGCATTTAATGATCTGTCTGTAATTTGCCTTATATTTTATTCTGAGATTAAATTGCTATGTGGATTGAATGTAATATAAAGTAAGTAACTGTCTAAACACAAAAGCTCTTATAATTAATTAATATTAATGAAATTCGTTTTCAGCATTACATCATTCTGAATTTATGCGTAAGAATGCCATGATTTGGTTTTAACAACCGCTCATGGCTTCTCTTTCATCGCTGATGATTTATGACTAAATCAAACTAGTCTGACCTGGTGACAATTGTCCATTCTATGAGGTGTTGCTATTTTGTGAGGCATAAGATCCTTAATTTATCTGTCAAATTTTAGGAGTCATTGGTCATCAGTATGTAGAAGAAAGAGCTATTTGTAAACAACGTGCTTCTTGGTAATTTATATAAATATTAACAACAAAGTTTTATAACTATTGTTTATATTAACAATAAAGTTTTATAACTATTGTTTATATTAACAATAAAGTTTTATAACTAGTGTTTATATTAACAATAAAGTTTTATAACTATTGTTTATATTAACAATAAAGTTTTATAACTGTTGTTTATATTGTTACATAATATACTATGGTAGGAAAATATATTTTTAAAACATTTTATTTCATGAAATGTTCATAGTGAATGAATGAAGAAATTTAACTACATTTTGCTGAAACAAATTTACACATTCACGTCATTTTTTTATGTTAAATCTTTTCTGCACTTTTATTTCCTTAAATCCATCAGAAATCTAAATAAACTGATTTTAAAAACCGAACGAAAATGTAAGTTTGAGAAAAACATCATTAGCAGCTCAGCCAGGACAAGTGTATCTTTCGCATTTCTACCTTATTGCATGGTTCCGGTGAATCCAACCCCCTGTTTTATTACTCATATTTGCAAACAGGATGGCGTTCTGAAACCGGAAGCCCGATTCCTAATCGCTAATAATAGTAGACGTTATTTATTTAATTACAGAAAGAAACTGCGAATATTTCATAAAATATTATTAATGATACATATCGTGAATTAAGTGCATTTTTTGTTTAAATCAATCAGGTATTACAAAATTAAAAACTTTCAAAGCATTATTTAGAACTGCTTTTATTGCTTTTAATTCACTTTGTTTATTAATAAACAAGAGACAGATTAAATTTGAAAGGTGAATTAAATACCTTACGTTTTGCCGAAAAATAACATACTGATGCGGAGAAGTTTAAGGTATTGTTACGGTTTTTGTATTGATTTAGCTATTTTTAAATAGAATTAATTAAAATTATTTTATATTACCGTGCAATGCAGCACGAAACTTATTTGAAAAGAAAGCTACGCCGAAAGATTAAATACAGGAGCCCGCGCATATAACATTTTAATAATAAATATCTCATAATTACACTCTTTTGATATCCAGAAGAGTCGAGAAAATACGAGAAGTTTCTCGTGCGGGATTTATAAAGCTCATAAAAGCTGGAGGAAAGCACCTAAATTCAGTTTGTTTAGAAAACTGCTGTTGTTTACTGTAGCGAATTCGCGGTGAAATGGGATTAGCTTTCTCTATTTTAAATGAGTTCTGTTGAACGATTTTGGTAGTTTAAAAGATAACTAGTGTGAAATATTGCAATACTGTACGAATATCTGAAGAAATTTAAGCATTTTGTTTTTATCTATTGTGATAAAAATAAATTTTATTCACTTTTCATTGGACTTGTGCCTTCAATTTATTACGAACCCGTACGTACGCAACAGTATTTTAATTTAGGCACGCCGAATTTATTAACTAAATGTAAAGGACAACTATTTTATTCAATGTCGAATTGCATCATTTTGTAAGCATTTACACCATTTAAGTAGTTAACAACGGACGGTCACATAACAAATACATTGTAAAGTCGGATCACGGAAAGTTATCTGAAAAAAAAAAAAAAAAAAGGCTGTGGTGACGAAAGATGTCTTGAGCTACGAACACTAAAGTCGACATTTTAAAGGTGATTTTTAAAGGTGTTTTGAAGCAACCTCTGACATAAAGGACAAGGACTTCTAGAAACATCATTTTTGTATCTTTCATTGCTAAACTGTGGTAAATAATGCCTAGCAGAGACTTTTATACTGAGGAATTTTTTGTTACCTATGATACTGAGTTTCTATGCAAATCCGTGGTCCTGCATGTTGACAGTGAAGATTTGGAGCAGTTACTAGAGGACCATAAAAATAAGTTTACAAGAAAGACGTGAAATACCTTCAGATAGGTAAAAGGTACTTATGCAGGAAGTATCTTTAGAGCAAGACGAACCCATTTCTTTCATTTGCGAAATTTGTGCAAAATGGAGTAAGACGTAATGGTCTGCACTGATCGGTATAATGGTTAGCCTTGCTGGTTGCAGCATCTTTGGCCCTGGTCCAAATCTCAGAAAAGGATGGTGTGTTTGTAAGTGTATAGTATTTTTGCGATTGGGGGTTCTCAAAATCACACGGTGGCTGCATGGGCGTTTGCGTGGTTTTCCCCATGTGTAACGTGTATACGAGCCAGTTTCCCTTAGAAGGTCCTTCACGAAAGGCATCCCTCCCTTTAGGCAGATAGCCCTCGTGTGCTTTGCCATAACTGAATAATCCAAATCCAAAATCACACGGTGAGCCAAAAATGTTCTCTAAAGGTTTGTCGGTAGGGGAGCAGGGGTAAGAGACTCCTGGACCCAGCCACTGAGGGGATTCTTTTTCAAAACTGGACGAAACCGGATAAAATTGGACGAAATTGGTACTGTCACCTGTCAGATGTCCATGGCCCATACTAATGACGGATGCAATTTTACTCTTATCGCCACACTAAAACTCATGGACTTGTTTTGACTTACTGCCAGACAAGTGAGCTAAGTCACAACACCAACACATGCTATGTTTCATGTAATTACAACACCTTGATAAAGCAGTAGCAATTTACTGGAAATCATTTTCAGGAATATAACTCCGAAACACTAATTTGAGGCTTTTATGGAAGGGGACTTCTTAATCAAACAACATCTATTCCTCATCACTTTCCATTTTACTGTCTATTCTATCTTCCTCAGAGAACAATAAAATTAAATCTAACTTCTGTCTATTTTATCTGTTCAACAGTATATTTACATTTTTTCTTTTATTTAACGATCTTCATTGCTTTTATGTTATGAAATTGTGCGCAAATTACTATTGCAAATTTTAAATATACGAGCATCACGTGGTCCAGGAACTGATTAATCCATCATATTCCTATATATAGTTGATAAATATTCCTAAGGGAGTTAATTGTAGGGTTTCGTCAAAAATCTGAGAGTAATATATCTTACTTAACGACTCAAAAATACAACTAGGATGGACGTAATAAAATATCAGGAGAACAACTGCTCAAACAATTAAGGTTGATACATAATATAAGTTCTACATCTTTGCATTTTTAGCTGTTCTCTTACTATTGCATAATCGTTTTATTTGCATATAACCTTTGATTTACTTAATTCAATTATTGCTTCAAAAAATGAATAGGACTTCATTTTATGTTAAAATTAATGATTTGGTTTGTTAATTCCTACCTTCAGTAAGTTTGGTAGGACATCAGACATTGCATTATTCTCAGAACTGACTGCCCCACGGTTTTTATACTTTTACTTTTTTCTGAAGAACAAGGTGAACGATTCATCTTTCAGTCACTTCGCCAGAAAGGATGAATTGTCGAGGTGGTGTCGATGGATGAAAATTTTCCACGCGAATGCAATTACAAACGATGCCTTAAACTGCCACCAAAAGATCATTTGCTTCCTTTACACATTCTTTAATGGGATTCTAAAAAGTAAATGATATACATTTTATCTCCAACTGAGGTATTTATTACTCTAGAATCAACTTAGGATGGCGCATAAAAAATCACCAGGCCTTAGCGGCGTAGTATCAAACACAGCCTTTAAGAAGAGTCTTGCAGTTAGAGAAAGATAATAAAAGAAATAAAGAAATGAACGCAGATGAAGAAAAACAGCACAAGACGAAAACATCGGCTGAAATAGTCGCTGCAGTGGACGTGCTTGCCAAATCAACCCCTATTAGCCGAAGGGGGTTTAGTGTGGCAGAACCTCCGCCACCTCCCTGTCTTTTACTCGATTGTTTTACTCTCCTGCCCTTTGTTCTTTTGTACTCTCTTTTTTCTTCTCCTCTTTGCCCTTTCTCTGGGGCATGCTCAACCTCACGAACTGACCTTCTAGCAATTTCTTAACTTCAGGAGCAATTCAACTAAATAATGCGAAACGTTAATCACTTGCTGTTCATGAAGAAATACATCGCGAGTTGAAAGTGAGACATTGCTGTTAAAAAGTAACTACATCTCATAAAATATGCATAAATTAATAATTGGAAGTGCTGCTGTTCAATATGTCTTTGCAGCCAGAAGTCATTTCTTGCTTTTCAGTAATGTGAACACTAACAGAGTATAGCAATGCATATATATATATAGGTTTAGTGTGGCCGATAGCAACGAAAAAAGGGAGACGCACAACTGCATGTCATAGCAGTCCCATATACTAAATTTCAACTTTCTGCGGCTATTCATTTTTGAGTTGTGCGAGATACATACATACGTACGTACAGACGTCACAAAAAATACTCTCTTCTAAATCCATTTTACAAACTGTTTTGGAAAAAAGAATCCTTTATTCCGTCTGTGCACAGATGTTACGGAAAAACATCTTTCAACTGGATTCGAGAGCGGTCTAAATGGATATTTTCGTTGAAATAAGATACACGAAATTTTTCGCGATGACAGTAATTCCTTTACTTCGTGTAAGGAAGTAAAAATCAAAATTCAAAACTGAATCTTCGAAATGCAGAAATTCGGATGGAGGATGACTGCGTGTGTTCTAGGCTGTAGGTACTGCTGTTTTCTTAAATTACGAGAAGCAAACATACATATATTCATACAGATTTCTCCGTAGGGTTCTTCGGTGAATGGGGAGGGAGTTCAGAAATATAGATACAAAAAGATTCTTCATTATGTAACAATAGAAATAAAGAAATATTATTTTCCCAGAATTAAAAATAAATTTGTAAAAATAAATTTGTAATAATAAAATTTGTATAAGCTCTATACTCGTAGGTTTCCGATCGTAGTACAGGGTTAGCAAGAAAGTAATTTGGGCTTTTAAGTCTGAAATAAAATAAATACAAAAATTTCTATACAAAAAAAAAAAAATTAACTTTCGCCAGTCAAACATCTTCCATTCTGCTCGATGACCTTTTGCCATCCTTCTAGTCATTTCATGATTCCGCGCTCATAGAAATAGTCTTTATCAGCAAAAAACTCATAACATGCGATTTGAGGTCACCGTTATTACTAAAATTTTTATCATTTAAGAAGTTTTGTAAACTTTGAAACAAATGATAATCCGAGGGTGCAAGATCGGGGATATATGAGGGGATGTGATATCACTTACCAACCAAGCTCTAATAATTTTGAACGTGTTGTTAAAGATGTGTGAGGCGTCGCATTGCAGTGGTGGAACACGATTCCTGTGCGATTTGCTATTTCTGGCGTTTTCTCTATGATTGTTTCCTCCGGTTTCATAACTTATTAACAGTAAATATGTAGAGACATTACGTACTTTTGGAAGCAGGAGAGGTGAAAAATAAGCAACCGCCTTCGCCGGGAATCGAATCGTTGACCACTGGAATACCGGCCCAGCGTGCAGAACCACTACACCACGAAGGCACGACAGGAAAGTGGAAGAAATACCTCATAACATCCAAGGTGATTGTTTGGTTGCTTGGAAGCATCTTAAAGTAGACTACAGCTTTGTAATGCCACCAAATTGATAGAATGATCTTTTTTTGATGCAATTTAGCTTTCTATATGATTTCTGCTGATTCATCATGCTTAGACCATGATCTTTTCCACTTAATGTAGACGATCCATTTTTCATCACCAGTGATAATCCGCTACAAAGAAGAGTCGATCGCATTACGTTAAAACGCGTATCGCAAGTATTGATTCGTTGGGTTAAGAGAATTTCAGTCAGTTCATGCGGAACCCAAATATCGAGCTTCTTAACGAGTCCAAGACATGTGATTTTTCAACTGACTGTGTGTGATACATTCACCTTTTCGCAATCTCTCGCACAACTGTATGACGATTAGGTTCCATTATGGCTTTAATTTTGTCCTCACCAAGTAATGTTGCTGGTTGACCAGAACGTTGGTTGACCAGAACGTTGGTCAACTTCAAGTGAAAAATCTCCATAATGTCAATTTTTAAACCAATTCTGACACATGTGTTCTGTTAAGCAATCAACACCATAAACTTCGCTTACTCATTGTGAGCCGCTTTCTTGCCTTTATGAAAATAAAAAAGTAAAATATGTCGAAAATGTTTATTTTTGCACCCCTTGTAAAAAATGACCCTAAACTAACAATTATAAACGAAAATGGTCGGATTTTGTATCTATGGCGACCTAAAAATGTTAGCTACTAAATCGCAAAAGGAAAAAAAAATTATAAGATTAACAGAAGAATAACAAAATGAAAATGACGCTATTTGTACACACCGAAACACTTTCTTGCCAGCCCAGTACTTAATCCAGTCAAGAAGTATATAATTTGTCTAGTTGCAGTGAATCAGAAATTTGTCACGATTTTATTTTCAAAATAATCTTTTTATGATAATACACTAGCAATAAAATCTTACGGACTATAAAAGTTGATGCTAAAGACTGTCCATTTATGTCCATGAACCTAAAAAATCAGTTAGTTTTTTATTCGTAAGGATTCTGTGTGTAAAGGTCGATGACCAGAGCGCGGATAATTTCACATCCTTGATGTTTAGTCGCCAGGGCGTCTAGCAGCAAAACAAAATGACCTCATTAAAAAGTAATTGACCAGGCCCTATTTGCGCATTCTATGTTCCTATTATGTAAATCTTAACGCCGTTTTCGTGCAGCAGGAAGATTCCAACATATTATGTACCTGACAGAAGCTATCTAACCGAAGAATATCGGAACGACGCAAGAATTCGGTATCAGACTCAAGAAAAAAGAAATCTCGAAGATCTTTTGACATCTCTGCTGTCATCCTATCATTGTACTCCACACGCACGACGAAGCTCTTACAAAGTAACCAACAGGGCTGGCTTAAGCTCTGTAGACTTTTCATTTTCATGAAGAGATGACATTCATTGATCTGTAGAATGTCTCATGCATTTGATGTTATCTTTTTTTCCCTCTTCCCCAGATAACTTCAGCATACAGTAATTGGATTTTCAAGCAACATTATAATAATTTTTTTTTTCCCAAAAATTAAAATTGGCTTCTTTTATCATGTAAACAGTTCAAATATCATACAAAATACTGAATGCATGACATAAAACTATTGCCATGAAATTTAAATTTGATTTTTAGAAGTCCACTTGAGTAAAAGCAAAGCAAAAAGTATGATCTTCCTTACTCTCATTTTTATTGTGTCATAAGGTTTATTTTGGTATAGGAAAAGTGATAAAATCAGCAACACCCTCGCGGGACTAGAAATCCAGATCTCCCAATTACCAGCTGGATGTGCTTCGAATTACACCAAAGCACACTGTAAGAAGGAAGAAAATTCCTTACATTCTTCTTCACTTTAAAGAGGGACTGGGAAGAAGGAGACCCAGTCACCAAATCCGGGTGGTGACGAATTGTCTTCCATCATATTCTTTTGTTCGAGTGCCACTTGTAGAAACATTAGGTTTATTTACATTAGGTTATTATTAGGAAATCGTTATTGCTCAGAGTGCTAGTCAGACGCGTTTCTAGCTACACTACAAAGGCACGCGCTAAGAAAGAAAAAATTTCTTAACAATTTTTATTCATAAAGGTTCTGAAAATTTGGTTTTTGTTAGCGTTTAAACGAGAGACGCCTAAGATGTACTATAACTTACTTGTATATCCTTCAATATGCTACCAAAATTTTGCATTTATGAATGTACGAATATTTTCTAATCGCTAATTACCGGTTTTTAGTTTTCCGTATATCTGAAAGCTGATTCAATATCTTTTCCGTACTGTTTTCTGCACTCGTATTTGGTAAACTTTTCATATTAGTTATTTATTACCTTTTGAAGAAGTTTCGATAGAATTAGCACATTAAAACAATAGTTCCTTTCTAGAAACCACTCTTATACGAACAATTTCTACACTCACTATACTTATATATATAAATACACTCTTTCGCAAAAAAATCGAAGCACCAAGCAGGACTTTTGCGATCGTGACGAAATTTGGTATCAAAAACATCTTGATCGAACATGCAAATGATCAAAGTTTCAAAGCAAATGAACAGGAATTGCGATCATAGCGCGCATTTCTAGTGTACATTTCTAGTGTACAATTTCTAGTGTACAATATAATTCGCATTTCTAGTGTACAAGTATAAAACCAATAACAGAGGCGGAAAAATTTTTTGTTGCTGCCATTGTAATTCCGTAAAGAAGCAACTAAAGATGCCATTACGACGATATCAAAGACCTTACAGGCAGCTAAACGATTTCGAACGTGGTCACGTTGTAGGGTTGCGTGAAACTGAGTGGTCATACCAAGTAATAGGCCGCCACCTGCAGCATATAAACACTGCTGTGCAAAGATGTTGGCAGCAATGGTTGCTACAAAGGAAATTGTCGACGAAATGAAGGCTCTGGAAGTCCAAGAGCAGAAATGCGAGGCAAGATAGGATGATTGTTCGCCAGTCCCGAACCTCCCCGAAAGGTCATTCAACGCACTACAGTTACGTCTATACCTCCCGTCGTACCGTCCACCATCATACGACGCTGGTCTGAGGCGAGGTTACGCTCACAGAGACCTTTAAGACGTTTGCCTTTGACCCCACAACATCGGCGGAATCGTCTGGAGTGGTGTCGCAGCTGATCATCATGGCTGCCATCAGACTGGCATTGTATAGTGTTCAGCGATGAATCTCGCTTCACTCTTGAAGCAGATGACCACCGTGCTCGTATCTGGAGAGGACGGGACCAGCGGTCCCAATCAGCATTTGTTTTACAAAGGCATACAACCATAACCCCTGGTGTGATGGTGTGGGGCGCTATTTCTTATGACAGCAGGTCATCTGGAGTCATCCTCCGTACATCTTTAACTGCTCAACTATAAGTTGATATCATCTTGCGGCCGGTTGCATTACCCTTTATGGCACGTCATTCTGGGACCATTTTCCAACAAGATAATGCCAGGCCACATGCCGCTCGCATATCTCTGGACTGTCTCCGTGTGGTTGATACTCTTCCTTGGCCAGCAAGTTCACCAGACCTTTCGCCAATCGACCATGTGTGGGGCATGGTAGACCGCCAAATTCGGGTACCACAAAATATCGCAAATCTGGAGTGACAACTGATGAATACCTGACAGAATGTGTCGGAGCATTAAACATAACATTAGGACCTCTACCACTCCTCGCCTCGATGAATTCAAGCCTGCATTGCCGCCAGGGGTGGTTCGACCAACTACTAATTTGAACACTCTGTGGGTGATTGTGAGACGTGAACATGTACTATGACCTTGATTTTTTATTGATTTTGTTATCTGTGTATGAGCTACACACATATTCCATTTCATTAAAAAAAACTACTTCATTCATAGTGCTTTGATTTTTTAGCAAAAGAGTGTATAAACCAAAAAATATAACCCTCCCCCCCGAAAAAAAAAAAAAAATTTTTAAATACTTAGTTAACACGTTGATAGTTTCAAATATTTTGATAGCTTAGTCAGCAATGGATTCGTCTCTCAGAAGACCTCTAAATCAGTAAAATTATTTCCACCTTTCTTAATACAGAGAAAATGTAGTAAAAAAAATATGAAACTGAAAAAAAATTGGTGCTTTATTTGGAAAAAAATAATTCTTCATTGATTTGTAATGAAACCTGCATTAAAAATATTCATTAATAAATAATAGCCCAAAACGGACGTTAGACTCGAGAGGGCATTTTGCGTCGAAATACTTAATGTTTCTCTCATTGTAGAAAAACAGCGGTACCTAGAGCCATCAAATTCTGAATAACGTAGTCTTCTACCCAAATATGGGCACCTGGAAACCCGAGTTTGTTTTATTATCTATTTATTATTTTGTAAAACGTGCCTTGTTGATTAAACAACTAAAGTATTTGAAAGCGGGCAGTGGCAACACTGTACGGAAAAAACATTTTGATCCCCAGCGCATGAGACTGTCTATAGGAAGTTCTAAAGATATACTTTAATAACAAAAAGACAAAAAAAGGTTTCGTAAAGAAGTCTTAGTAAGAAAACTTAACATGGATATAATGAACTGAGAAAAGACGGAAAAAAAAACAGAAAAATGTCTACCAACACTTAACTCTGCATCGGAAATTCTAAACATATACTGCTACGCTTCTTTTAAAACTTTTGTGATTTTGCTGTTGAATTGTAATGGCGTAAATGCGAAGAAAATTATGCTTAACAATAAAGCTAAAAAGACCAAAAAATGGATTAATAGGCGTGAGTGTAACAGCAGATTGGTAGACTGCGAGCTCAGCGAGAGTGTAAGAAACCTTAACAAACCCTTTTGGGCGAACGTTAAAGTCTGAAACCTTTAAGATTTTTTTTAAATTTCAATTTATAAATTAATATACTGAGATAAAATATGCGTTAAAAGGATTTATTATTGTTGCTTTTTCATTTAGAAATACAGTTTTATATTGTTGCGTGCCTACGGGTTCGTAATAAATTGAATGCATAAGTCCGATGAAAAGTGAAAAAAATTATTCTTGTCACAACGAATAAAAACAAAATGCATAAATTTCCTCAGAGATAATCGAACAATATCGCAATATCTCGCAGTAGTTATATTTAAAACTAGTAAAACATTTTACAGAACGCAATTCAAAGCAGAGAAAGCTAATCTGATTTCACCGCGAATTCGCTTCAGTAAACAAGAAAAGTTTTCTAAACTACTGAATTAAGATGTTTTTCTCCAGCTTTTATAAGCTTTATAAATCACGCACGAGAATCTTCTCGTACTTTCTCAACTTTTGTGGATAGCAAAAGAGTACAATTACGAGATATCTATTATTCATTTGTTAAGTGCGAGTGCTCCCGTATTTTAATTCTTCCGGCGTAGCTTTCTCTTCAAATAAGTCTCATGCTGCATTCACGGCAATATAAAACAATTTTAATCAGAATTCTACTAAACATAGCAAATTAAATACAAAATCCGTAACAATATAAATTCTTGATAGTTACGTTTCTTGAAATACGGTACATAAAGGAGGGGATATGTACAGCAGATTAAAACATAAAGCGAAATTTGTTTAATTTGTATGCTGGTTTTACACATATTTTCAAATTCCTTTATGTTTGTAATTTAAGAAACAGTTGCATTACAAACAGCATGCTTCTCGTAGTAAATTTCACCCAAAACTTGCGTTCTTCGCAGTATTAAAATGCTGTTCACTAACCTTTAAGCCTGATACAAGGTGAAGCACTTTTATGGGCATTAAAAGTCTGTCGTCATTATTTATGTTCTACTGTCTTTGCATAAAAGAAAAAAATAGGCCAATATTTTAACCCCATTAATTCAAGCTTCATTTCACCCAATTATGAGTATATTTATTAATCTAAGTACATAAACTAACAATGAATCAGTGTTTTAGAAGACTAATACTGACTCTTCTTTTATATGCATTTAAAGGTCTTTCGCAAATTTCTTTGCACATCATAAAAGTAAACATGAGGTCTGTGTCTAGTAAAGGCAAAGATAATATTGTAATGAGAGACTGGACACGTTATTTTAAACATATTATTAAAACTATTACTTTATTAGCCACTTAGCGTCATAAATACACTAAATCATTTAGTGTCAAATCATGCCAAGTATCAAATGAAAGAGAGACATGCCAAAGTAAAAATTACAAATTAGTTAAAAACGCAGCCTTATTTTGGGGTAGATTTTGTATAAACTCTATCGATTTCAAGGTTCAATTTTAGATGCTTCTAAGTTACTTCATTCAGCTATAATTTTACTAACTTTATCCAAGGAGATAATATACTCAATAATCCATTAGTAAATAAATTATTATATTATTACTTTGCAGCTATTGCTCAAGTATTAGGATTTTTTCTTTCGATTTATTAATGTATTTAATTTAATTCAGTTATATATATACACTACTATTACCTGGCTTGGTGAGCTTATTTTTTTTTATTCTTATGTGTTGGTAAATTGTGTATTTTTTGCCTTAAAAGTGATTGGGTTGTTCTTATGTTATAGTTAAGATTTTTATAACTTTAGTTAATCTGTATGCAATAGTTGTAGAATTATCAACAATTTAAGGCCATTTGTTTACATTTGAAACGTTTAGTAGAAATTATTAAATCAGTTATTATTAAATCAGTATTAAATCAGTTTCTGCATCTTCAGTGTCTTTTTGCCGAATGCGACCAAAGGTAAACTTATTATTTTATGCACCGAAAAATCTGCCTTCTTGCCTTTTGGCTAATTGCTTCCTTTTTGCGTAGAAATTCTAATTTTAATTGTAAAACCTGCTTTCTTTAACTGTGTTAACTATATTTGTGTTTTAGGGTTTTCTGTATTTTATAGTTTTGAATGAAGGTTTTCTGAATTTTTAGGTATTTTTGCCTTGAAGCGAAGTGAGAGCTGAATTAATTGAAGGTGAAACATATCTCTGATGAAATTCGAGGAAATAAGTTCGAACGAATAATAAATTCGAGGAAATAAGTTCGAATTATACGCATTTTTGCTAAATTTCTAAACAAAATTCAGCAAAAGTGTATAATTTAAGTGGGTGTACAAGGAAATCACGCGATGTACACATTAGATTTGCTTTCCATGAAAAACTACCGATATAACTTTATAAAAGAGGTTAATTAAATAATGACCTTTAAATAGTAAGTACGCATATTTTAAAATCCTCTAACTGCTGCAAATTGCATTAATTTTCTACTCAATTTAAATTTTTGTATACTTAAGTTGCCTTCTTGTTTTATGAGCAAAAAAGAACATTATAAATTATTAAAAAAAATATGATGTATAGAGCAAAAATATTACTTATGTGTTCCTGCGGTCTCAGATCCATTAGGCGAATATACATCTACAACTTTCAAAGCCCGAAAAACAGATGCCTGCAATGTTATCGTCATGAGGTGATTTGTTGGTGTTTTATTTTTTACCACGATATGTTTTGCGACCATATTTTAAATCTTTGATGGTTTTGAAATGCTTTATTTTCTACGACGATGTTTTTGAAGTGTTTTATTTTCGATGCCAATGTTTTAGAATTGTGATGATTTTTCTTCTCAGGATTTTTTGTACGACCATGTTTTCTCCGCGACGTTTTCATCCACGACGTTTTTGCGGCGATATTTTCAAAGGAAACCCATCTTATGCGCTATTTACGTTATTTCTTAGAGCATTAGAGCATAGTCTTGGAGTAGTTTTGGCTGATCCATGCATGAATTGTCCTAGCATTGTAATGACAAATACTCTTTCCCTCATGAACGTCAGATCCACAATCAGCCTCGTAGATAAAATCTTGTAACATTAGTAGTTCGTCAAGGCGAACGAATAGGCTGGATTGCTTGATGTTTTCTTGATTTCATTTATGTCAAATGCAAACAGTTCTAGTGTCTCTTGAACAATGAAATGCCAACTTATTTTGCAATGGAAAGTTGCAGAACAAGAATATATAAAACAGAAAGCTACGTTTTGGTATCTTTCATTGAACGTTTACAGCGAAAGTATGTAAATTAAGAAGCATTTTGATTAATTGAAGTCTTTGGATGTATCAGTTCCATTAATGTGTTGAAGTAATCACGAAAGCAGATTAAATTTCATTAGTGCTTGTAACCTTCGCATTAGTGAAATCTTACCTATGTGGACACACCCAATTACTTTAAAGCAGCATTTTGTAAAATTGCGGACTTAAATAATATTTCTATTCTAACTTTCGAGCTTAGTAATTTAGCATTATAATGGACTCTTAAATTGGCACAGAATGATAATTGCGGCCAGGACATGCATCATTTGGTTAATCGCTTTGAGGATGTTATTCATAGAGGAACTTGAAGGCCTATACTAAAAGCGTGACTGCGTAATGACAGGTGGTTTCTTTATTATTTTGCTCGCACGTCCCACCGTTTGGCATTCGCATCTCCTCCAGTCCTGCTTGTCACGTACATGCACAGAACGACAACTGCCGCTTTCCCTACCTCTTGCCAGTGGTCTTAAGTTAATTAGTACATTTAAAAACAGACAGTCTTTAGAAAATGCGTGAAATTAATTACTGCTATGTTTTGGGATTAAATGAAATAAATTTAATGAGAAATTTTTTTTAAAAAGACTTAACCGATAATTCGCTTAACGATTACAGAGAGTTTGGACACTATTAGATTATTGCAAAGCATATTATAAATATAAGACTCAAAAATATAACTAAAGCAATTATTATTTTTTCTTGAGAGAAGAAAACGCCTCAACTTCACCTATCCCCATAACTAACTGTTACTTCTTCAGCCTCTGTCCATGGCCCAGCTGCTCCGCCATGAGGGTACAAGGCTGCTCCGAAAGGAAAAAACTTATTGACGTCTCAGTGCTTCACTATATATTAAAAATATTTTTGCATATGTTACGTTGCATTCCTTAATTAGAATTAGCTTCAAATCAAAGAGATAAAACGATATATCCATATTAAGTCCAATTAAAGTTGCTTTCAAAAACAATGAAATTCATAGCGAATTAGAAAGGTATTGCAAATCTGCACAGTTTTGAGAACTTACTTGCTTCGTTATTATCTGTACGCCATAAAATTTAGACCTAAGGATCTCAATTATTTTCCACACACAAAGAATTTTTTATATTGTTACGAAATGTACAGGCGCGGTAAGATGGCTTTCCCGCAAAGCAGGTTTAGGGTTGCCATAAAATGGCAAGGGAAGGCTGGGTTACCACCTTTGGCGAGAAATCGCCCATTTAACGACATTTGATGACAAAATTGGCGATATGCCATGGACGGATGGAGAACATTCTGGAACGAATCCTTGCCGGTTTAAAACAAAATGTTCTCGAACACAAGCCGAAAACTACATAAACCCTGCTGGTCCGCAGTCAGTTAGAGTGTGCCTCGTCTAGAGTGCGAGATAGTCAGTATCGAGTTGGTGTCTCGTCTAGCGAGTCAATCCCTGCGGAGTCGATCGAGTTGAAAGCCGGGTAGCGAGTGCCGAGTGGGTCGTCCAGTTCACCGAAGGAGTCTGTTAGTGCATCGTCGAGAGAGCGTGTTGAGCTCCGGGAACGACTGAACCGAAGAGTCGGGAGCTGTGCTCTGAGTGTCGTCGAGTGCATCGCGAGTTGTAGCTTGGAGAGTCTCGAGAGTACGTGGAGTTCCGAGAACGACCAAGCAGAGTCGGGAGCTGTACTCTAGTGCTTTGCCGTGAAGCCGTCTCCACTGTTATAGCCTGATAACCTGAAGGCTGTGTCGCTGATCGTGTCAGCGTGTTTATAGTAGTTCATCGACGACTGTAAACGTGTTTTGGAGCTGTCTTGACAATACTGACCAATAAAGTGTGCTTCGATCGTCATCAAGTAGTGTCGTCGTTATTCACTCCAAATCCATACAAACCCCGTACGAACGAGAAGGAAGAAAGTAACGCAACAACTGGTGTCAGAAGAGAAAAACGTAACAATATGGTTTCGTACCAATTCAGCCCGATTCCGGTTTGGCCACTGATAGTTTTGTCTCTTACTCGGAACATCAAACTGATATCTTATTACTAGTTGAGGCCGATCTGAAAATACTTCCCGGTCACTTTTATAACAGTTTGCATTTTTATGCACACCCTTTTATAAAGGAAAAAGGTAGAGCCGATCTTTGTAATTTATCAAAGTATTTCTATTATGGTTGATAGATCGATAAACTTATTGCTTATTTCCTTATATATGCGTTTCAGTCTGAAAGACCTACCATCATACAGTAGGACTTTTGGGCTCCTTATATACTATATTTTATAATATAGTAATATAAGAGCCTTATAATGCCTTTTGGGCATTTCAATATATTCCATCATTTGTTCTAAGATTTAAGAACTATTGTAATAACCAATACAACAGAGTGTAATAAGAGAAAAAGAGGGGAAAGTCTTCTGCGATAATTGGGTCCTAAAGAAGGGTCAAATACGAAAGTAGTCTAATACAAATCACGTTATTAGTTTTCGTGTGCAGGGCAAAGAGTCTTAGATCAGCTTCCTTTACGTCATAGAAAGGGTGGAGAAGGATAGCTGAACTGGGAATGGCGGTGAAAGAAAATAATTGATTTCGACTGGATTGGTTAAAGGCTTAATCGGATATGACAGTTTATACTGTTATCTATATTTCACAGCAGATAATTTGTATCATCACAACTTTAGCGATAAATCATTTGAGTCATGATATAAATCTGTATCACGAAATCATCATAACAGATCTATAGAGTCTCACCTCTTTGGAAGCCTAACTAATTCGAGCGTGACAAGTTCTAATGGCAAGAATAACACAACTCCTCTGAACAGCTATCGAAGACTTTCGACTATTAACGTGCTCTTCAGAAGATTGAACACGCTCTGATTCAACAATTTTAAAACCATCCTTTAAATATTATTACTCGAGAACTAAAATTTGCATTCTCGGAGGAAAACGGAAAACGAGAACGGCAGTAAAGGTGTTGAAAATAAAGTAACTGGTTAGATAAAAATAAATAAATCCTTTCAGATCTGCAATGAAAACTTCACAATTTTCAGTCCGTCGATAAGAGACCAAGTTTTTTTTTTTTTTTTTTTTTTTTTTTTTCTCATAGCTATCATCATCCATGAATACTAAATGCTTTACTTATGAACTGCACATTCAAAATAAGATTGTTTCGGTTTTCTTAGGTACATCCTCAAACTGCTCACGTATTCCAAAGCTATCAGTTCACCAGTTTGTAATTTTTAAAGAACGAATGAAAACAAAAGTGTATTTAGAAGTTCTGTTTAAGCATGAGATGTCCTAAACGATTAAGACCGTTCTCGGTAATAAATCAGATAAAATAACTTTAATTGGTTCACCTTACTTAAAGCTCAGTATCATATGTCAAGAATATACTCCCATTATGACCCGTTTAAAATCCTTCTTGTATTGCTCTCGAAACAAAGGTAAATCAAAAAAAGCTGCTTAGTTATTTCTATGCTTTTTTAATCTATCTACGAATCCAGATCTATAGTCTTGTCTTCTATACCCCGTTTTTCAACTTCTGGATAAATGGAAGCGGAATGCGGATCTTAGTAGGTTTCCTCAAAACAAATAAAAACAAAACGAAGTCTTTCATATTTATCAAAAGCCTTCGTGATACTGTCAGGAAAACCCAACGAGTCTCGGGCGTTATTTTGTAACTTGATACTTAGCCAAATGTAATAAAATAAGAATTCGAAGATAAAAGGTAGGTTGCCCTTTCAAGTAGTTTAAATTACTACTCTTACTCCATTCGTTTATAAATCTTTCACAAAATCTGACAAATAAAAAAGTTACTAATAAGTTAGATGTTGTTGTTAACCAAATGCTGCTTCCTTCAATTCAATACAGGATTACGGCATTAAGCAATAATTCAATACGCTCTGACAGCCAAACTATGGGGAAAAAACTATTTTAAAAAGAAAATCTATATTCACTACCTTCAGAGACGTTCGTATTCATTTGCATAATACTAAAAAGAGTACTCAATGGATTATTGAATGATGCTTTAAAGAGGAGCAAATTACTTAATAGGTTCATTCAGTTGACACGTAAAAGTATAATGATGAGGGTAAGAAAATAACTCGCTTAGACTGTAGCTACACTTGTATTAAAGTATTGTTAGCGTTATAACAAAAGCGTGAGCTGTGGGATTTGAATTAGCCCATTTTTGTCATTTTTCTTATTGTATTTATTACTTTTGTGCGGAAGGAATACAAAGGTTGTTGAAAAATTTATACTAAAATGATAGTGAATTTCGCAAATTATGTTGGTTATATTTGCATAGAAATGTGTGTCATTGTTAAGCTACAGTTAATACAATGGGAATTTACAAATCGCTCACAATTTTCTTAGAATTACGGTTTGCAAGAATGCTGAAACAATTTTTCAGCAAAGAAATTATGTAAATTGGATTAAACAATTAGAGACAGCTTATTTAACCTTAATGGATAAAATGGATTTATCCTACAATCATTTCCGTTCTCACTTCGCGGAAAGGTAAAGATGTACCTAAACTGAGAACATCTTCGTTAAAAATTGAAAAATACAGAAAAACCTAAAACATCAAATACAGTTAAAAAATTTTCTACGTCAAAACAAAAAAAAAAAAAAAAAAAAAAAAATACGGTTAACGAGCACGAGGACGTAATTTTTTGGTGCACTAAATTGAAAGTCAACTTTCGACTCCACTGGGCAGAAAAGCACTGAAGTTGGTGCACTAACTGAATTCACTACTTTACTAAGACTTATAAGGGTAAATAAATGGCAACCTCGTTAGGCCTAGTGCCACTTAAAGTTTTAAATTGTTCATGATTCTACAACTATTGCATGCAGATTAACTAAAAGCGTAAAAAACCTTATCCGAACATAAGAACAACATAATTCAATTACTTTAAAAGCAAAGAAATGCCCAGTTTATCAATATATAAGAATAAAAACACAGAACTCACCAAGCTGGGTAAGAGGGTCGATATATATATATATATATTCAGCCTATTTTAAAACCTCCTGAATTTGCCATACTATCTGGCCATAATTTCTCACTAGGAAGCTTAATACCCGGAAAAAAAAACTCCCCTTTCGAAAGTTTGTCTTCAGACAATGAGGGATCATTTAATAGGTTTCGTCCAAAGTCCTTCGAGGGTTAGCTTTAAGTCAGCGATCGATTCGAAATATCTTTAAAAAAATGCTTTGAGGAATTTTAAATAATCTGCTACTGACACATGGGGTATTAAATGAGTGGTGTTGAGAAGCAAGAACTTCACATAGATGAAACTGTATTCACCCACTGTCTGAATCTTTCTTCCAATTTGAAATGAGAGCACAAACATTGCTGATCACCAGAAGAGCCTTGAGAATTTAATTTTTTCTTTTGGTGCTTTTTTTACACTTAAGTATAAACGTTTTGCACATCAGCCCACATTATGATAAGTTCACAAGGAATTATCTCATTCACCTGTGCTTGCTGTTGTGGTATAGGTGGACCTGAGGATGAATATCCGGAACCGACCGCTGGTGGAAGGAGACCTGGTGTTCGCTCCAAGAACGTGGGGCTGTCGAAGGAGGGGGTTCGCCTCGTTTCCCTCAGTTCAGCATCGGCCTCCTCGTGGCGCCGGTGGCTGGCAAAGGCCATACTATCTGGCCATAATTTCTCACAAGGAAGGCTGGTATAGGCTAACGGTGCTGGACAACTAACCCTGTGATCCGAATGGGTGGAATTACCGGAACCGACCATTTATGCGAGATCACTGGCTAGACTTGTGTCAAGACAACTTCGGCCTTCACAGCATATAAACAATCTTCGCAGTATGGACTAGAGCCATTGTTCATTCAGTAGTTCAGGCTCCTCTGGGACCATATGGTACTGTCACGTCTGCCCCAAAGCCGTGGGGACGTTAAATCGTAGATATGTCGGTCGTTCGAGAGGGTTGGGCTCCTCTCGGTCGATTCTGAGGGGAGACGTTTGTTTCTTGTAAAAATTTCTACTTGTCTAGTACAGTCAGTTGAGAGGAATGGTGACCCTATCTTCTGATCAACCTCGTCAACACGGAGCTGGCCCTTTCGTCCTTGCCAAATTGCAGTAGATGTTGTCAGCTTCCACTCTAATTCGCATTGGGCCTTCGTCCCTCTGCACCGATCGGGGGGGTTAGCGTCCCCTCGAGCGGCCTCTAGCGGTAGAGATGATTGACCGTGACTAGGGAGTCTCTATCAGTTGGCGTTCTCTCACATCCATTTAGCGACTAGTACATCCATGGCTTATTTCATGAAGAGGAAACGATGTTTCATTTAAATGTAAGACAAAAAAAAAAAAAAAAAAAAGAGAGAGAGAGAGAGAAAGAGAGAATAATCACATTCCTCAGAGCGAGCTCTTTTTATACATGTAGACAGCGCATCTCACCAGCAAATAGAATACCCATGATTGGCAGCTGATTTTTGATGTTTCTCTCACTATATAGCCTAAACCTCTCTACAACTTTGCTCTTTTTCAATACGCGAAAATGTTTCATAAGACAAAAGGAAGGTTTCTAGATATCGATTTGACATCCATGTTTACCATGTGTGGTTCCATATGTACGTTCAAGAAGATGTGTTAGAACAATAAATTCAGTGTATCATATTCATAGGAATTATGGATTAGCTGCAAATGTTTTGTTTATGATGCAATTATAAAGTCTCGTATTCTTTGATAGCATTAAATGTATGAAATTTAATTGAATTACCACAGAGTACATTGTAAAGTACGACAGAGACTGAGAAAGAATGTAAAGGATCAAATAAAAGTTAACAGAAGGCACTGCTCGTGCTTGCAGAAGCCAGAATTTATGGCTTAAATCAAAAGTAAGGAAACTGACTTATAACTAAGTAAATGTTATACTAAGTAAATATAAGTTATCCAGCCTAACGGCTACAGAATTAGAGAACGTGCAAGTTGGCTCTCACCTAAATTCGGCGTGACCAGGCAGCCTAAGGGTGAAAATAACGCAACGCAGCAGAACAGATCTCATGAGACTCAAATTAGCAGCGTAGTCTTCATCAGACGGAATACGTTCTAATTCTTCTCTCTAAAAGCTTCTTTTAAATACAACCTCCTTGTACCTCATTTGAATACACGCGAGTTAGAATTGTGCATCCTGGCAGGAAAATGGGAACTGAAATAACTGGTTAATAAAATTAAATGTATATGCTACCCAATATTATCCCTTTAAATGCACTATAGCGTCAATATCTCATCAAATAAGTATTTTGATAAGACGTGGAGGGCTTATATTATATTCATTACATAGATGTAAACATCATAGCAAAGTTTAAAAAATTTAAACTTAATATGGCCCACTAAAAGTATCCTTTTTAAATCAAACGACTGTTATTTTTATTATCAATCATTTTAAAGGGTGACAGTTTAGCTATGTAGTTGCTTACTTCTACAAATCGTAACACAGTATGAGGGACTCATTTTTGAAAAGCATTGAGGTCTGTTACTTCAAATAAAAGGCTCAGTTTAACTCCCATGCTGACAAAACTGATGCTGTTCTCCTTGAGACTGACCTTTGATATTGGTTGCATATTCTGTATGTTTTAACTTTTTCGTTTGTCTTTATCGAAAGACAAAGGAAAAGGCTTTTTTTCCTTTTTCCGAGTGAAAGTGTATAAGGTATTCCTCCCACCTTCTTAGCATACCTTCGTAGTGTGGTGGTCTGCACCCTAGGCGCGTATTCCAGAGGTCCGTGGTTCGATTCCCGACGAAGGTGTTGCTCATATGTCTCTACAGTGCCGTACGAACTAAAAATGGCTGTAGATGATGATTCTCTACCATCTGGATTTGGCAGTCGGGTCCGCTAAAACTCCAGTCGCCCTTGAAAAGGGGAAGTATATAAGGTATTTCTCCCACGTTCTTATCATGCATTCGTAGTGTGGTGGTCTGCACGTTGGACGTGTATTCCAGAGGTCCGTGGTTCGATTCCCGCCGAAGGTGTTCCTCCTTTTTCAAATCTCTTGCTTCCAAATAACCTAATGTCTCTACAAGTGCAGTCGCATTTTATTGGAAAAGAAAATCATGACAGGTTGGTACCGTATTCACCCGAAGCTAGGTTCAGACATCACACGGTAGAAGTCAAATATGATCCTTTTGAGTTTTGATGACTGTCTCATTGTCTTTTCTATGAAAAACCACTTTTTATTCAATCAATTCAATCAACAGTTTTACATATTCTTATGAATACCTACATACATATTCATTCATTTTACATATTCATTCATTTACATGTTCTCTAATTTGTTTGTGGTATAATCAATATTTTTCAAATAAAATTTGAAGATTAGCATATGCTTGCTATGAAACTCTGCCTAAATGAAAGTATCTAATTTTCGAAAGATCGAGTACAAAATTATATATTTTCGCCATTGTAATTAGATAGTACTCAGATAGAAAGAAAATTAGATATTTTCTTAGACCTTTCTTCCTTATCTTTTATATACTTATTTAAAAAAAACATCTACTCCAAAATATGGTTACTCTTTTATCTAAATTGAACTATTTATATAATTTTTTATTATTATGGAATTTTTATTTTATTTTTCTGTAATTGTATTTGACATTTTTTACAGTGTCGTGGCGAAAGATTTGTAGAGTTATTAGGATATTTTGATGCTGGAGGCATGAAAAATGAGCAATGCCCTTGCCGGGGCTCGAACCTGGACCTCTAGAATACGCGCCGAGTGTGCTTATCGTTACAGTACGAAGGCATGCAGAAACGGAAGAGAACATTTATTAATTTATTAATTGTGTCTTACTTGATTTGTAGATCTAGACAAAAATGCCAGTTGAAATTTTCGAAGAGAAGGATTATGAAATTTTAAGTTATCTGATACGGAGACGAAAAACTTTACTGAGAAACCAGAGCAAAAATTCTTCTTATTTTATATTTGTGGTATCCTTTCTTTATTCTAAGTTTCCTTCAGAAGCTGAAAATTTAAATGATTGTAATTGCCTTATCGAAAATGACTAACCTCTGTCATGTAATTCCTGTCTTTTTTCTGAGAAATAGGTGGTTTTGGGGAAAGACGATTTTTTTTCTTACTCTCCTTTCGAACACGATGCTCAAAAATATAATTTACTGTACATAATTTCTATGCTTTTCTCAGAAAAACGCCACCTTTGCATGTGGTTAGAACAACACGGCGGCATTCTTTTTGTGTGTGTGTCAAAATGGTAAGACTAAATTTTTACTACTCACAATATTGAAATCGTAACCGAACACATCACTACCGGTTTTAAAATTTGTTTTTCTCTGTTCTAACCAAAACAAAATTAAGAGTTGTTGCTTGAGAACCACATAAATTTATAAAGTGATTTTCCCTTTCTAATGTCTTCCTTGGGAGTAAAGAACATTAATTTATGGCATAATAAATATGGGTTATGAAAATGGCAACCGTTTTCATCATATCCTGTTCTCTTTGTTGTCATAAGCAGACTTTTTTTTCCTTTTCCAGTGAGTGAAATGTGGTCTGACAGGAATGTGCTGGTAGCCGAATATTACTATAATTTGAAATCTAGACAACAACTCGAAGTATTACTCGATTTAAGCGTTACTTCTAGAAGAAGGAAAAGTGTCGTAAGACCTTTCTTTCTTTGTTCTGCTGATTGTTTTCTCCATCTCGTGTGTCTATATAAACACACGGTACTTTCACACTGATGTTAAGGACTGATCTACAAAACACTTTTTTCTTGAAGTTTTTCCTTACTTTTAAATTTTTTAGTTCTGTTCTTCCTACCAGCATAACTGCAATTTAATAATAAGCAATGTTCTTAAAGTATTATATATTTCAATTTCTCTTGAAAACTTAATTTGGTAAGTCTAGTTTGTTTTGCTTTGTTTCGCTAACTGGTTCAAAGCTTTTTCACAGCTTGATCCAGACGCGAGGCTGTTCTAGGTATAATTATCCAAGATCTCGATAGCTTTGCTATAATTTACTAACAAAACCAAACCTGATCAGCACATTTTAATGCCATGACTGTTTTTGTAACCAAGAAGGTTTTAAAGAACTACCAATTTATTTAATTAACCATGGTTCCATCTGAGACTCTTGCTTCTTTATTCGTGATTCGCTGTCTTTATATCCTTTATCGTCTGCAAAAGGCATTTGTAATTAAAATTCAGATAAATGTACAGCCATCAAGCGTTATTATAATATTATAAATGTTATATGACATCACAGCGATTTTCTATCTTCCTAAATTTAATATAGTAAAGTGTATTTTAATGTAGCTAGTTGTGAGTGTCCACATCCTTTTGTGTGGTAGTTAAGGAAGTAGGTTTTCTTTCTCAAGCAAAATGAGTAACTAACCTCTAAGGAAATTACAACAATGTTTCGTCAATTTAACCACCAAGTGAGAAAAAATGTGTTAATGGAGTAGTAAAAATTAGGTAGTTAGTGTAACTAACAATCATCTTTTATAATTTAAAAGCATTAATTTCTCCTGCAGTTTGTAGCACAACTTTATATGTACAATAACATATAAAGTAGATCAGAAAAAATGGAGCTAATTCCCATTCTCATCGTATCAGAGAAACTGTATTATCTCCAGAATTTGAGTTTTTTGACACAGTACATACAGAATAGTTCATAGATTTGTTTTTCCCATGAATAATCACGCTTCAGGATAGGAATGATTTAAAATTAATAGATAGCGTAATCACGTACGTAACGTAACGTAGAAATTATCAACGTAACGTCAACGTCAACGTAGAAATTATTAGGTAACGTTAATGTTTTAAATGAATTTTTTCGAAATATCGATATACTATTACAGATTTCGATATGCTTTGTAATCAAAATAACTTCTTTTTAAATGCTAAATACAGAAATATTTTAAAACGTATAATTTTATAATGTTCGTTAAGGTACTAGAATTAATTAACTCGTCGGCTTATCCCTGAAGTTTCAATATTGCTTGTGTGGTCTACAGTTCATAATTGAAGCATGTAATCAGACTCACGTGAAAGATAACAACTATAGGAACATAAAACTACCCATGTAATTATGGATATACGGAATAAAATAATCATAAAAGATCTCCTGAATTAATCTCCATAATCAGACGAACGAAGTTTAAGCTATTGAGGTACTAAAATGATTGTCATTAGAAGGTTGAACTATCCCATTTCAGTACTTCATTTCACGATGTTTCAATCAGAGCAGAGCTACAAAAGGAAGGGGTTACAATAAATTGAAAACTTTCAATTAGGACTGTTATTCAGATTTATAATAATTCATCCTTCGTTATTATAATAAAGTAATTTAAAAGCAAAACTGATTTCCGAATTTCGGCTTTCAGTGTGAGTTTGATATGATAACTGAAGTCTGTGCAGAAAGTAAGGAAGAAAGATTTATAGACTTTCTTCAGCTCTTTCTTATTGGAGAGCTGAGATGTCCGTAAGATGTCCATTTGCGAGTTACAAAATGTATTGTTAAAGACGGCTGTTATTCATAAGAAACGATGGTATGAAATAAAAAAAAATGGAACTAAACAGTAAGGCGGAAATTGCATAATTCCTTAGTTATTTATAAAACTTTTGAGTTCATATGTCTTATAAAACAATATACAACAACTTGTTTACACCGCTTCTTGCGGTTTTTTTTTTTTTTTTTTTTTTTTTTCGCTTTAATAATAAAAGAATGATTTACCTCTGAGGCTTAAAAAATTTTTAGATTCTGTTAGATATTTATAATTTATTAGGAAAGGCCCCTAAATCATTGAATGAGGTCTACCGAAAATTTAATGCAGAGGACCTATCAACCCATAAACTGATATGTAGACATAAATGCGAACCTAGCTTTATAAATTTTAAAAATAAATACCTGGTTGGAGGAAGTTTTCTTTGTGCAAGAAAACCAGAATTAGCGAATTAAAAGTGCAAAATATTGCTTGGATCTAATCCAAGCAAATAGTAATCTTTAATTCCAATTACTTTGCAAAACTAGGTATTAGAAGCTTAATCTTAACTTAGGTGTGTAAATTGCGCAATTCTAATCATTAAATTAGGCGCCACAAAATCGATTCACATACGCGAACTCACGATTCACGGTGCTTAGAATCATTACAGTCTATTAAGAACATCCAGATTTGTAATTTATAGCAATTATCGAAACCATTAAGTAAATGTAAGCTTTTGTCTTTGCAAATTTTTCTTTCTGGTGACCGATAAATTTGTAAAATATAAGTAATTACCCGATGCAAATGATATTCGCCATATACAGAGATTTTTGTCTTAATTGCTCAGATTGTTACAAGTAGGAACGCTTACCATATTTTTAGAAACATCTGACACATTGTAATAGTAGTAGTGGAAAGGCATTGATGAATGGTGCTTTAATGATATAGTGACATAAAATATGTCACCGTATATCATTAACAAAAAATTCCGGTTTTG
This sequence comes from Stegodyphus dumicola, assembly GCF_044657685.1. NCBI lineage: Eukaryota > Metazoa > Arthropoda > Arachnida > Araneae > Eresidae > Stegodyphus > Stegodyphus dumicola. The sequence goes on from NC_140773.1 coordinate 196,702,743, forward strand.
TTCCCTAATGCTTCTGCTTTACTGTGTCACGAATTATAGATTAACGACAATTAATTGTAACAACAGTGGCGTTTGGGATTTTTTTTTTATAATGATTTGATACGAATCTATGGCTACGATATAACTAGTGAAGGGGCATAGATTTCATCGATACGTTTCCAAAAGCAAATGCTTCCTTAATGTGAATAAAATTGAATATTAAATTAAATTTCTGTGGAAAAATTTTGACGTGTTATATTAATACTTTTTGAGTTTATAACTATTAAATATATTAAACAATAAACGAACAATTTCATCGTAAAACTTGGAATAAATAAGTGTGATTTTACTGTAGACTACTGGAGCTCTGCCCAATATTATCGCAGCTTCGATATTCTTGTTGAAATCATGCAATCAGACCAGCTAGCTACTCTCAACTGGCTTCCAAAGAAACATTTCCGAGAATCTACAGTTTTGGATAGCACGAAAACCAGTTCTTTGACATATATCTACGTGAGACAGAGTTTCAGGGAAAACATTTTCCCGAGCTTCGTAAAATTTCCCCAGTACCCACGCGCCACAGATTGTCAAGCGCAACTATTTCGGATAGAAACATCCTCTTTAAACTAAAGCTGAAAGAAACGTGTTTCTCGGGAACTGAAAGAAAGAATCAAGGCATTTGAAAAAAGAGACTTGCTTTAGAACATTGTGTTGTGAAGTTTATAAAAAAATATCGTTATTATTAAGTACAAAGTGTTCGAAATGGAACTAAAAGTACTACTTTTCTTTTCTTTTCTTTTCTTTTTTTTTTTTTTTTTTTTTTTTTTTTTTTTTACCCTCTTAACTCAATGTTTTTTGGCGGCGAACGTTTCGTTACGAGCAGCTATATTATTATATTTTGAGTAAAATAAACTTAAAACTGAAAGCAAATTATTATTTTTAAGACAGTGTGAAATTCTTGCGTTTAATATTCACAATTAATGTTTTTGCTACCGATCTACCAAAAAAAAAAAAAAAAACTTGTTAGATAGGCACTCTTTTGTTTCACTTTAGGAGATTTCTATCATTTTGTGCAATAGAGTCACATAAATGCAGAAAATCGCTTTAAATGGGTGTGCTTTTAACATTATTGGTTTATTTCAGATTCCTCTAAGCGTTTAAGATCAAATTTCAGTTATTTGTATTAATTATAAGAGAAATGACTATGAAATTTTCTCTATCCCATCCTGAAGTAAATTATAACTGATATTAAATTAACAATGTTTAATTAATTTATCAAATACAATTACATTATAGTTGTTGTCGTTGTAGTGTTTCAAGTACACAATATATTTATTTTTTCTGACGCCTAAAATTGTTTCTGATGTAATTCAAAGATTTCAAAATTCGATTCTTTCACCAACTTCAACTGATTTTTTGATTTGATTGTGACAAAGAACACGAAAGCTATTTACCTGAGAGAACGGATGCCTTCGTGCAGCACTTTCTAGGGTGAACAGCTCGTATCGCAGTTGCCATATGCCACAAAACATGAAAACATCGAAGCAGACATCCCGTTCTCCGAGATTCGAACCGGGTTGAACTACCAGTATTTAGCGACTTTACCGCTGGTGAGTTTCCATTTTCGATTGGAGTTCCAGTAAAAATGCAAGAATCTGCAAGCAAGATCTCACAAGTAGAAATAATTTCCACGAGTTATACTCATAAAACTGGTACTGCGTAAAAGCGACGCTGCATAGTACCGACACTGCGTAGGACCGACAGGGAGTAGAACCGATACCGGCGAAGGCTGGATATGACTGACGCCATACGATCGAAACAATGAAATGTAAATTTTGATATTGGTATAATATTGAGTGAAAAGAATAATGCACATTTGTCACCTCACAGAACAGGGACGAGCAAAACCCCACTTTTATGTAATCAGATGAGAGCTCTTTCCTCACTAAATGAATTTTTTTTTAAGGCTCACCGCTCCTAACAATAGCTTTGACGAATACGATCGAGAACGGGCAGGGACTCAAGAGCGATGTGCTATGATTGAATGAAAAACGAAAAAAAGAAGAAAAAAAGTCGAGCAGTAGGATCGAAAAGATCGACTCAATCGAACCGCTAATTCTCTGGACTGATTTCTTTCAACTGATGTTTTGAGATTCCCTAAAATATTCTTTTTACATAGAATTAACTATGAAATTCTGGAATAAAAAATTCCAAATAAATTTTAAATGATAATAATTAAACTCACTTTTAATATGGACTAGAATGGAATGGGTAACTTTCTCCCCTAAATCCCCTAAATAAAAAGTGAACTCTTCTGACACGCTGCCAACTACAGCTCTTGGTAGGCGAACTTTAAAAGTGCTACAACTGTGTTTATGGCGAATCACGTTCCCGGGTTCAGTAAAGTGAATCTTTATATCTTCGCCGAAATAAAATTTCATCAATTTGTTATTTTTTAGGGCACTTGCATACGATTGACAATGGCATAAGAGGGATACTGGTGTAGAATCCATATCTGCACAGATTCGAAACCGATGTTTGAACTGCTTTTGTTGATCTTGGGGAGACTGACAGACTGTCGGCTCTATGAAATGTCGGAAATGTGCCACGTTCCCATATTTACGAGATGATAAAAAGTGGTAGACTTATTTATAATTTTTTGGATCATTCAAGATAAATTCTGCCTTTTCGAAGATTTAAAGTAAACGTGAAATATTTTCACTGTCGTCTCCGTGATTTGAGTTCTGGAATTTCCGTTTCCTAGTTTTCGTGCTTTCCAGTTATACCAATAAGACAAACGGTAAGCAGCGAGAAAATGGTATGCATTCTTCCCCATCTAAAGGGCGGTTAGGAAGAAGGGTGTCCTAGGCGCCAGCACTAGTTGGTGAAGAATTATCGTCCACCACCTTTTAGCTTGGCCGTCACTTGTAGAGTCATTTTTTAGAATTATTTTTTCGAAGTCTAGAAACTGAAGAAATGTGCAGTGCCCTTGTCAAGATTCAAACTCCGGACCTCTCGAATACCCGTTGAGCATGGTTCGAGTTACAAGCCGAAGGTATGCGGAAAAGAGGGAGAAAATGCCTTAGAGATTAATTGTTTTCAGCGTAACAGAACTGGCTAATTTAAAGGTGAAATATAATTTTCTAATGCTGCTTTAATTGCTAATAAATATAAAGTTGTCTAACAATAAAAAACAAATCTTCCATATACCTGTTTCATTAACCGGTATGTTTAGGTCAAGGAATCATTGCAGTATTTTTCTAGATTTTTCTCGCTTTATTATAATAGTTTTTTTTTTCAATTAAAAATATGCGAAATTAGGATGTTGAAAACAGAACTATCGAAATAAAATGCACAAGTTTTTGACTACGAAACTTTCAGAGGTGATGCAAAGTGTTACACTTTTCAATCGCCTGCAAACCCCAAAATGGTTCTTGTAATGTGGCGCTGTCGCCTCCAATTTGCAGCCACAGATGAGACAAATTTAATGTATATGTGAGGTTTGAAGCGTTATTATCGTCAAAAGAGATCACGTGCTTCGTCATAATGGAGCACGTGTCATACACTTATCTCGCATTACCACTTAATATAATGGGATATGTTTTACAAAAATGTACGTTATGTTACATAATATGTGGCACAATGAAATGTAGCACAAAGATGACGCGAGTGCCACCAGTAGTTAAGGATGGCACGACCTCTTCCAAGCAGAATCGTTATATATAACAAACTTACGGCCGGGGGAAAAAAATGAGGCATTTTGAAAGGATGAAGAAAGCGTGTGCTGGATCTAAAACCAAGAGATCTGCATCTTTACCCTTTTCTTTAAATACCTGTATAAACTGCGATTGCGCGCAGTTATGCTCTCATCCCAATACGCGCCTTGTCAGGACTTGCGTTTCTCTTGATTTGCTTTGGAAACATGAATGGTCCTGAATAGGAACAGGGAGCTATGTCAGGAAGGTGTGAAGTAGACAACACAAGCAGGAAGGGTATACGAAACCCTTTATTTTCAATACTTTACAGGTATTTCCGAACTTCGGAATACAGATACCAACCACTAGTGGTCTAAACGTAAAAATATTAAAACTACTAACTAAAACTCTAACTAAAAGCTAACTTTGAATTAGTATACAAATGCCCAGCACTAAGACTGGTTTTTATTTAAAAAAGGTATGCATGTAGTACGCCGAGCTTCTAAAACTACGATACGTCTGCAATTATCAAGAGGGCTAAACCTCTGGCCTTAAAGGCAACCAGCAACAGAATGAAAACTCATAAAACTACAGTGGCAAGCGGTTTACTTCCTCTAACTCCTTCTCTCTCTCTCTCTTGGCAAAAAGCCACAACTTAAGTACTTGGTGTTAGCAAGACAATTTGTATAAACAAGTTTAAAGCATTTAATTCTGGCCGGAAGTAGAAAATAAGAAGTGATAGTACAGTTTTAAAATAAAATAAACGTTAGTAAAACTTAGGATCCTTACAGCCTTACGAAACTCGATGGACTCATGCTGGAGCATTCGTGTCACTTTGAGTCCTGTTGTACCCTTTGTCTTAACTGGCACTGCACTACTTCAAGGACAAATCTTATTATTGGAATAAACATAAGTAACATAGCCAACAATTGCAGCATAGTTATAGAAATAGCAATGTATGACTGGTGTGAGTAGTCCGGAGTAGTTCGGGGTATCCTTACAGCCTTACGAAACTCGATGGACTCATACTGGAGCATTCGTGTCACTTTGAGTCCTGTTGTACCCTTTGTCTTAACTGGCACTGCACTACTTCAAGGGCAAATCTTATTATTGGAATAAACATAAGTAACATAGCCAACAATTGCAGCATATTTATACAAATAGCAATGTATGACTGGTGTGAGTAGACCGGGGTGGTCCCTCACCCATCCCCATAACACCTTGGGGTTCTCTAGACAAGGGGGACACGGCGCTATACCAGTTAACCGCTATGGTAGAAGGGTGGTGCTAGCGTCTTCCGTCACTTGTCATTTGAACCCTTTCTCTCAAGAACCTCTGTAATTTGATTCCCATTTTGGTACTGTCCTGCATTTTCGGAAAGTTACTGTTCAAGGTTTGAGTTGTTCGGACATGTTAAGCAATTTCTTTACGAAACACTTGTTATATAAAAGAACTGTGATATCTGTTGGGAACATCAACATCTTCATCATGCCCGTTAATAATATTGGCACCACAACATGACTAAATCACGAAACATATTTATTACTTCATAACACAACTTACTCGAGGATCACTGCTGAAACAATAGACACTGTCATATGGCATTCAATATTATATGGAAAATTACGCCTAAATATTTCAGTTATATATGCAGGGGTAGAAAATGTTATCGAGAATGGGCCGTAAGTCTGCCTTACCACACGATTGAAAATGGATGAAATATTAAGCATAGTTACAGTGTTTATGTAATAAAGGCAATAAATTTATTGGAAGGAAAAAATGACATTAAGTAAAGGAATGAATAAATTCGAAAGATAAGCTAATTGTTAAATGGTTAAACACATTTTCTTAACCCCTACATCGTTAACTCGTCCCAAACTCATTACTGATGGATCAAATTATTTACTTAATAGCGTCAAAGTGCTGAAATTTCATGTCCCGTCAATCGTCAGCACAACAATTCCATAAAGATGCCGGCACCTTTATACAGGTAGGCGACTACTCGCTTAAATCTTCACCTGGGAGTCCCGACATCTTGATGAAGGTTGTGCTCTTCATAGTACAAACTAAACCTCAGAACAATGCCCGAGCACCTTGGTATCTTGACAAGCAGTGGTCAACTTGCGGAAAGGTTCCAACACCTTTACGTAACTTTGCGACGATCCCCATCCTCACCTGCACGTGTGGTGTTTTATACGCAGTCTTTTGAAGACTGCGAATGCATGCGAAACGCCAAGTTTACACTTATAGATTTGCTGGTAGTTTTGATAGTTTTGCTTGTAGCACATGCTTGATTACTCTTGGAAAAACGATGCACTCATTTCATGATGCTTATTGCCAAGAAATCTGACAACTTTCTTCGAAGTGAAGTATCGTCGTTGAATGGCGGTGGTTTACCTACAGTAACCATCTTTTCTAATGAAAGGTCTTACTTACTCGTGTGAGTGGTCTTACTCACTCGTGTCTTAAAAAAGACTGACTGTTTCTGAACTTCTCTTGTAGCTCAATAGATGGCAATCAAGAAACATTAAGCCAGTAGTTGATGCAGCAATTCGTCTTCAAGAAAATAAGCATCAGCCATCGAAGACAACATCACGATGTTCACTCTGCAGCACCAAGAAAAAGCCTGTAAAAACAGTGTGGAAATGCAGCACAAGCAAAGTTGCACTCTGCTTGAAAACGAAAAACTGTTTCCATGAGTATCATAGAGACTGATTTGTAGGGATGTGCTCTGTGGGCGGTGGTCATTCACACTAACCGCCAGAAGTGGTTATTTTTTTTCATGCGTCTTGGACAAAATATGTGTAATTGTCGCAAATAATTTCATTGTAACACCTGATATAGTAAATAGAACAAGAGTTTTGCTGAAAACGTTACTTGCCTTTTCCTGGCTCTTAAGTTAAATGATTAACCAAACAACATCAGCTGAAGATGTAACGTAGCAATCTCAGTTTTATGGTAAATTTTACTAGCGTTTTTGAAGCGCTTTTCAGATTTTACTGATTTTGAATTGCATTGAGCCATTAATTATTCGTTTTTCCTTATTAGGAGGAATGACTAGTTAATGGTTGAAATTTAATTATTGGTTTTAGTTTGATTATTTAATTTTCCCTCCTCAGATTGATGTCTACTGTAGTAGCTTTAACAGCCAGCATGATTTGTGAAAAGATTCCCAGCCTCGTGCTTGCTCAAGAGAGGATGTGCAGAGAGAGGCCACACTTGATAGTGGCTATTGGTGACGGCTTAAAGATGGGCAAACTAGAGTGCCAGAAACAGTTCCGCTACAGGAGGTGGAACTGCACAGCCTTGGGAAGTGAAGACGTTTTTACCCCCGTTTTGGTAGTCGGTAAGTGAGAGTTAATTTCTTTTCTCGAAGAAGAAAAAGGCTTTTATATTTTTTTCTCAAATTTCTTACTTTTCTTACTAAACCTCTTCCAGAGGTTATTATGAAGATTTAAATTGTTATCACTACTGAACAAAAACCTTTCTCATGAAACCTTATGTACACTTTAATACTCTTTAAATGCACTATTGTAAGTTTTGCTTGTGTCTTAATTTGCAATTAGTAAATTAGTAATTAGTAAATTAACAGTGCCGCCAATCAGACTCGAAATACTTTAACGCAATTAAAAACCAGAAATTGAAGTAAAACTTTAAGATTCGTTGCGGATGCTCAATCAAAGTACGTAATTTGATGAAAGAAGGCAAGAAACCAAAACAAGACTAAGTCTTTTAAGAGAAACAACACTGTTCTATCTTTTTCAGCATTCTCAAATTGCAGCATGTTAACAACGGAGGAGTAAACAAATATTTCGTTTAATTTAATGTCACGTTTCAAATGCATATCATTATCTTATGTTTTCGGAGCATCCATTTATTCGGTGTAAAAAGCTTATTCACGTGCATATTTTAGGAAAAGCATAAAGCCATATTCAAATTACATTTATTTTTTGAACAACGAAAGATAATATTTGTATTCAATACGTATAATTCCTCAACGTTTTGGTCGAAATATAAATTATGTCAATATATTTTTGGTCGAAATACATATGTAATATAACTTCGCGGAGGGGCTCGGGGCTGAAGTGGCTGTCGAAAACGATAATGCCTGGTAAGACACTGGGATAAGCTCTCTTATTCTGATATCTAGTCACGGCAGCTAAACATACTAGTTACCTGAAGAGTTCGAACTTTTATGTCATGCATAACTTCAACATGAGACAACGTTCCTGTTTACAGAGATATGCAACGAAAACTCTCCTAACAATATGCAATTAAAACACCTCTTCACAGATACTCCTCAGTTTCTTTACCATGAAACTTCTCTTCCTGAAATCGTATCTTTCAATCTCGGAAGCATATTTTGTAATTGTTGTTCGGAAACAATCACATTTATAACTTCATTTGAAAGAAAATCTGATATCCTAAAATCTATATGAGGTATAAAACACTTTTTTCTTAAAGAATATATTTCTTTATATAAATGGGGAGGAGGTAAATCCTCCCTCAAAATTATTTATTACATTTTCCGCATTAGATGGTATAAGTTCTATGACTGATCACATCTCTGAGCTGAAGTGCAAGTCGCAAATGCCTGTGACTTTATGGACTTTGCAGAGTGGGCAATGAAAATGTGTCATATTGAAAGCTCTTTCAAGAGTCTGGTAGAAGAAAAAGCGTACCAGATTTCCGTATCTCAATCCTCAAGATGCTCTGAGTCAAATTCAGGACATTACTTGTTCTTTTCGGCAAAGCTTCGGCACAGGTGGGGCTTAAAAAATATGTTCTTTTTTTGTAATAACAAATCACTTTACTTAGACGACAACTGTTAAGAAAAGAACAATGATCTATGGTTTCCTGTTGTATATTTCAATAAAAACTTAAATTATATAATTTATAGATTACATACTTTCAAAATGCCTTAGAAATAGCTTACACTGAAATTTTCCAAGATAGAAACAGGTGTCTTGTGGCATTGAAATTATCTACACAGTCCAATAGTTAAATGCTTTGTAAGCATCATTTATAATGTGCATGTGTCAATCTCAACCACAAGATACAAGAAGGTGACTAGATTGAACCAAACAACCCTCTTACCGCAAACTATCTTGCGCGAGTATGAAGAAACGACACGACTATAATCAAAACATGCAAGACATTCACTGAATTTACTAGCGTCTATTTTACGGCAAGACATCTTGTGCTGTTATGAAGCAACAACACGACCATAACCAAAGCATCCAATACATTTAGATCATGGAGCCTCTGCTTTATTGCAAGATATCTTACGCATGAATGGAACAACGTTCATAGAACTTACTAGGATATATTTAAGTCGAAGATATTTTGCGCAGGTATAAAGCAACACTACGATCATGAAAAAGACACCAAAGATGTTTATTAGCCTCAAAATAAGGTTTCACATCATTAAGGAGGTTTTTACATTTGTAAGTTTTTTTGGGAATATGTTACTAAAGAAGTAATCATAAAAGATTGTGATTTATAAATCTTTCATCGTTCTTTAAACAGTGTAATTCTTATTTCCTTTGTCATATTGGGCATAATATTATATTCATTTGCATTAATAGGATGGTATTTCAAGCTGAACTTCCTTTTCTTTAATGTTTTCTTTAAATTCTTTTCTTTAAATTCTCTGTTCAGCTCTCTGTCTTTATGAAGAATACTTGCTTGCCCATAAATAATTTAAAAAGTGAACCTTTTTAACAGCTCCGAAGACAATTAGCATTACACGTTTACTTGTACTATTTTTAAATTTCTGTCAGAAATGTTTTCATTTTTTATTCGACGTTGAAATTAAAGCTTTAATACCAACCATTCTTTTCATTTTCTCCATAAAAGAGTTATCGAATTATCATTTTATTAAATTTTAACAGCAACACGTTCAATAAAAAATGAGGAACTTTCTTTTCATTTTGAGTAAAAGAAACTTTCTAGATTATTTCATAATTCTCTTCGTGAGAAAAATATTTTTTTAAATTAAACATTATTATTGATCTCTATATTCGTAGATTTTACTGCATCAAAATTTTATATTCTTCCCGCATTAATCGTAGAATTTATGCACTTTTTTATATTTTACAAAATGCGGTTTTGCCATATTAATCATAGAACATAGCCTGATGTATAACTAAACGAAATATTGCTTTTTGGAATTAATTACAATTTACATTATATGAAATGCGGCCTTCTCTTAATCCTACTCAGAAGATATACTACATGAAGTACGATCTTCTTGAAGTAATGTCAGCAACGAGTATGATCAAGCAACGAAAGAAAATTTCCAGAGGTCATTTTTGGTTTCGAATAACAAAGAGATCTGCAATTTTTTTCCCTTTTACAATTATTAGGTTATTTTTCATATCAAAATAATTTTTATATTACCGAAATTTTTAATGGTTTTTACGTGAATGGAATAAAAAAGAAAATGCATGATGTTGGCTTCTCTCACTCAATCCTTCTAAACTTAAGAATTCAAATGATTTATATACGTAAATGTCATTTTAAAAGCTACAACATAATAATTATACATTATAACTTCTTCATATACTACTTACATATTATAACTTCATATTACATTTCTTCACTTATAACTTTATACATTCACTACTTAATATATTATAAATTCATGTCTATGACATTTTTGAAAATACTTGCTTTAATTTTCAAATAAGAAACTTTTGGAACGTTCTTAATGTAACTTTCGGTTTGATTCTTTAGGATATTTCACTGAGTTACAGTAAGTCTAAAGCTGTTACAGTAAGTCTAAAGCTGTGAAAGGTTTTTTGCAAAAAAACTAATTTCGAAGATTTTCCTCCCGAGATAAAGTTATATCCCTAATCATCCCTACTCGCCAAAATTCACATCCAGTATGTTAATTTCATTGTTTCAAAATGTTTAAGAGTAAACTTTCGAAGAAATTACACTGAAAGCAAATTCTGTTTAGGTTCAATGTACTTAATAAGTTTCTTATTTGAGCCATTTTCTTTGAAAATGGTGCAAGTCCATTTTTGACAAAAAGTGAGTGAATAGTAACAATGCAATGAGCTTTTTATCTATAGACAGTTCCCTTCCCCTAAAAAAAAATCCTTTAAAATGTTCACTTTGTCAATATAAATTTACGCAATTAATGAAGTTACAAATGTAATTACTTTGAAAGTGGTGTAAGTCCACTTTCAAAGTAATTACATTTGTAATTACATTTGTAGTGGTGTAAGTCCACTTTCTATAAAAGCATAATATTTAGTTAAAAAATTATGCTACATAAACTCAAAAACTGTACTGCATCATGGATTATTACCTTATATTTCTCCAACACATCATGATGAATATTTTCAAAAACTTTCTCATAATGATAAAAATTGAAAATGCCACATATTATTAATATAAAGTTTTAATTAAAAATTTAAATGGCATTACCTGAAGAAATGTTGAAATAAAGCCTTTTTATTTTTTGACATATTTAATAAACATTCCATAAAAAATTTATTTGATTCAATTAATTTAAATGCCATATTTAACATTTCATAAATGTATGATTTTTCATACATAAAAAAAAAAAAAAAAAAAAAAGCAGCAAATGCTTAGTAAAAAATAGCCGCGTCCCATTTCTTGTTTTACCACGTATGCTTTGAAAGGCAGTTCCAATAAAGAATCAGCAAAAAATATGCTACAACTACAGTACCTTTCATTGCATTTGAAAAGTCCGTTTATCAACAAAGTTACAATTAATATGGATATGTCAATATGCAAAGTATGGAAAAAGAATCTAATGACGGACGTAACTTGCAGCAAGACATCTTTTTGCCAAAGAACTATTCCCAAGGCTTCGCGACAAATATTTCGTGACCCGTAACCATTCATCAAACTCTTTTAGCATATGCAATGCACACTTGTTCGTGAATTTACGAGACATTAAGCAAGGTTATATTTTACAATGTCAACGGTATTAAATTAACGTAATTTTTTTAATGTTAATCACCTACGTATTCTTCTTCCCTCATTATTTCTCTTTCTTGGACATAATCAATGTTTGCCACGAATGAATATTGCCGCCTATGCTGGTGGTATGTACACACTTTGCAAGAGTTATCTTTGTTCTTTTCTTTTCCTCATCACCTGAAATTGGAAGCCATAATTCTTTTCTGTCTCTCCTTAGTATTGCCTGGAAGCTAAGGAGTATGGGAATTCTACTCCAGAACCAGCAGCACTCCCCGTATCTTCTGACCTTGTGGTATTTACTACCCTGAGGCAAAAAATTTTGAAAAAGCTTCCACAAACATCTGATCAAATAATGGGCTACACAAAAAGACTAATATTACGCCTAGTAAATCAAGTAACACGTAATCAAGTAATGGACGTAAACACTTCTGGAAGATGAATCATTTATCAGAAGTTGACAAACACGTCAATGTTGGTTCGCCGAAACGCAATTGGACCCAGAGGCGCTAGCTGTTTATTATACATGCATGTAATCATGACAAAAAAAAAAGTTTTAAAATAAAATCTACCTTTAACTAACAAAAAGCGATAACACAAAAGAACAGGCCTATTTATTTAGTATAAACGGACAGGAAATGGGTTATTCAAAATCCATATCAGTTATGGCTTTTGAATAAATCTATCCCTGTCCATTTATAAGAAACAATTTAGTTTGAAAATCTCAGAATCAGAAATATTTATTTTGAAAATATCAGAAAGAAGGCTATTTTTATAAGAATATCTGTTGTCTTAACGTTGCCCGCTGTAATATAAATACTATAATCCTTTAACATAATCTAAAGCAAATTGGATCAGGGGTAAAGATCAAGGCTGGAGGGTCAGATAGGTGCCTTATGAGGCAATTGCCTTGATCCTCTAGTTTTAAGGGGACGTGCATATCATTCTAGAGTATTTAAAATATGTCAGTTTCAATCTTAGGTTTCATAAAATTATAAGGACGAAAAAAAGAAAGAACTTCAGAATTCTTAGGGTCTATTTTTTTTTTAATTCCAGTTTCATTTAGTCTACTTGCTATTTTTCAATTTCCAGTTCTGGGCAGATTGCCTTCGATTGCCTTAATCCTTCAGCCTAATCTTATTTTCCAGGGGGGGGGGGAAGGGATCGGAGTTTAAGATGAATAATCTTACTTTTTACATTATAAATTCAAACCTTGAAAACAAAACACCAAAAAGGAACAATGAAAACAAAGCAAAATAAAACATAAATTTTAATAATTTTAAATGAAAAAAAAAATACATGAAGTTTCGGCTAAAGTGGAGCACTCAATGAAATTACAGAGAACGATTTTTGAGTACATGCTTTCAGCACCTGCTCCGCTTCCGTCCGCAGCCCATAAATGAATTGTATATGAGTAAGCCTCCGCATTTGTAAGAGCATGACCCCCCCCCACTCGAAATCCGCACAGGGAGTGACGATTTACGCCAGTAAAATTTTTTTTATTTTTCGCCCACTTCAATGCGCCGTTTTCGCACACGTATACCATTGCTAAATCTGCTTATTTCAATCCCCCTCTATATTTTTCCAGATACTTTTGAATCAACCTGCATATTATACTATATATCAAATTGCTAGCAACTTAATTATGTACAACATAACATTTACACGTTCAAAAAGAAACAGCATCACATAAATCTACGATTCTATAGGAACTTTTGTTTGTACAATTGGGTATTACTTACAAGCTTCTAAAATCTTTGTTAATAATAACAGAAGCATAAATATTCTTAGACTATTTTAAAGGATTATGGTATTCATATTATACCGGACAACGCTTAGATAATAGATCTTCTCATAAAAATTGCCTTCTTTCCGAGGTTTTTCAAACTAAATGACTGACATGGTAGTACCAAGTATAAAAAGAATTATCGCATTTCCCTGTTCGATTTAGAAGATCGACTTATTTTAAAAAGCTTAAATAGTTCTCAGTTCATATCATGAGGTATTTTAAATTCCAAATGTCCACGTATAGATTAAAAACCTCTACCAATACAGTTATAACTCAAAATTCTACTTTTCTCAACTTGATTTTAACGTAAAGGTCTATATTTATACAGACTTTTGGACATTTTATTTCGGAGCAGGAGACGTGAAAAATGAGCACTGCCATCGGCAGGATTCGAACTCCAGACCTTCCAACTGCTAGAAGTGCTTTCTAATTATACCACGAAGGCATGTTGTAATGGGGAAAATACCTTGCATTCTCTCTCACATAACAGGGCTGGCTACCCGTGAGAGGAAACCCAATCACCGAATCCTGGTGAAGAATTATCGTCCATCATTTTTTTTTAGTTCGGGTGCCACTGTAGAGACATTGGGTTAATTTGAAGCCAGGGAACCGAAAGAAACTGCACTGCTCTCACAGGGATTCAAACTCTGGTCCTTTGGACTGCTGCCGGACATATTTTTCGATTCTACTACAAAGGCACGCGGTAAGGAAGGAAAAAATATCTCATCCCTTAAGCTATACAACTATCAAGGCAAGTTATCGACAATAGAAGAATAAGGAACTTAGAAATAGTTTAATATAGGTAACTAAAAATTTAATCAAATCAAATGCCTATCAGTTCAGGGTCAGCAACAGAGCAGGAAAATATTCAAAACCCATCACACACTTCACTGAAGCAGGAATTAATCTTACCCAGCTAACTGCTACAACACAAACAAGATCAAACAAGTGTAAAATAAAAAATAACTATAAAGTCTGTTACACAATTTAATTGCATAGAACCAAAATAAATTTCTTTGCTACTTTTATCTTACTAGTTATTTAATTCTCCATTTTTTATTAGTCATTATGCCATTTATTAGTTATTGGTTTTACGGCAGCTTTTATTAGTTTTCAATAGTTATTAGCCCAAAGGGGCAATTGCCCAGAAGGGCTCTTAATTTCGTTTTGGCATTTTGCGCTGATTCACTATAAACAGCGAATCACTTCAGTTGTTGTCAGAGCTCTGTATCATAAGAATATTACAGCCCTAAAGAAATTAAATAATGAAGAATATGCATAAAGGTATGTATGTTTCTCGCATTGTGATAAAACAACGGTACCTAGAGACATCTAATTTTGAATAACGTACGTCTCCACTCGAATACGGGCATCTGGAAGCCCAAATTTGGAATTTGTTTTATTATCTATTTCATATTTTGTAAAGCATTTATGAGTTTTTGATTAAGAAACATAACGATTTCGAAGCGAGCAATGACAACACTGTACGGGGAAGGGGGAGATTTTTATCTTCAGTCCGCCAGACTGTGTATAGGAAATTCTAAAAATATGCTCTTTCAAACATTTTGTGATATTGTTGTTGAATTGAATTTTACACTTTAAGGGCGAAGTACGTGATATTTAATAACTAAACACGCAAAACGTTAAAAAACGCCAATTTGGGCTTAATATAAAATCTGAAGGTTTTCAGATATTTTTTTTAATTTATCTTATTAATTAAATCATTCTCCAGTTTTTCCTTATTACGAATTAGGCATTACATTTTCCTTAAGTATATTTCTGCTAAGATGAAATTTAATATGAATTTAAAAGCATTTTAGGAAACAAAAAAGGATAACTAAAAATTATGTGGAAATACTGAAAACAAAATATCTGATAACAGGTAGAAATTGTTTGGGAATAAATAGTGGTACCTGCGAATATATTCGACCATCTTCGGTTTCAAAAAGAAAAAAAAATCATATTTCCAAATAACATATAATATTTTGTTAACGTTATTTCTCGAGGGTTAAAGGCTGAGAAATAGTTCTCTAGGCGTGTTATTATCAAGTCACTCCATCCCTTAATTGAAAGATCGCAACATTTTATCCCCGCTCTACCACTTTACGTCTGATTTCAATCTTAATTGATCACCCTGGTAATTTAAAGGCAACGCAGACTGGTGGTTGACGTCTCATTCCTGAAATTACCAAAAACTGGTTCAATTTCTCTCAAATTATTTTTCTTTAATAAACTTTTTTTTCTGTCAGAATTTCAGAAGCTTGCTGTTTTCCCTTCTTATGCTTCGAATTAAACGTTCATGGCTATGGCCATTAACTACCTTGTTCAAGTAGTTAGTTCCTGGATGATTGATTATGTGTGAACACAGCAAGCTTATGAGCATTCAGATGAGATTAAGACCCTAGTAAAGGTTTTTAAATCAGTATTGTAGATAATAACCAGGTTTGCAAGCTACCATATATCTTCATCAAGCTGTAGAGTGACTAGGTTATATCTATGCGGGAAAGGGAAAAATAGGTAATGTCCTCGTCAAGATTCGATTCAGCCAGGACTCGCCTAGATTCGCTCGAGGATTCGTCTGGATTCTCAGCAGGATTACTCCGGTATGTGCATCGAGGTTGCTTCCAGTTACACAACGAAGGTATGCAGAAAGGAGAAGAAAATATTTACTTTATAAAGTGATAAGTTTTGTTTTGTTTTTAATGTTCAGATTTGCAGATTTGCTCTTTCGAAATTTTGTTTACAAAAAAACAAAAGCGTAAAGGTTAACATTTTTGCTAGCAGGTATTTTAAAGCCTTAAATTTCAATCTCTTCAAATTGAAGCTTGTATTGGGGCCATTCCAAAAATTCTGTCGCTTCTGGTAGCTTTTTTCGCGCTGAATAAACTCTTTACAACACTCTATAAATAGAACATTGCCATATCACCATCTGTCAACCATCTGTCAATAGCCGAAGAAAGTCCGCTATTGACACGATATGAAATTATAAGAATATCCAGTTTACCAAGCAACACATATCTGTTACTTGTATGCAGTGAGAAAGACTTGAGTTCTGTTAGTCATGTTCTTACTGCGATTTAAAAACGTCAGTGCCATGGCATTTCTTTTTTCTAGGTACCAAAATTGTTTTATCGCTGTTAGGTTATTTACAAAACTTTCACTCATAAAGAACAGTAATCAATCTGCAATACTAAAAAAATGTGACAAAATCTAATGTGCGTGCCGGGGAGAAGTTTTGTTGTGTATTAAGTTTCGGACTGAGAAGAATTATTCCATATAAATTATTATATCTTCAAAATTAGTCAACCAATAAGCTCTAAAATCCGCTGTGTTCAAGTTCTTCATCTGCGGTTTCCACCAATGACAGATCGGTTAAAGACTACTGAATACTTACTGGTAGTTCATCCCGGGGTAGAGCCTAGAAGAGCGAACTGGTTACATGGTTGGTTTCTGTGTTATTTTCCATATCCGGCGTGATTACGAACCAGTTTTCCTTAGAATATTTTCAATAAAAGCGTCCTGACCTATAAGGCAGACATGCTTCGTGTGCTTTGCCAAAATCTCCGTCTGCAGGCGTCCACCAGTAGCCGAAGTACTTAACACTGCTGAAGACTGGTAGTTTGTTATATCCCTGGGAATAGGTTGGCTGCATGATATTATTTATATCGTGAGTTGTTAGATAGGTAACCCTCACTAGCGATTTCTAATAGACAAGGCGTCTTTCATGATGATATAAACAAATGCAGCCTTCTTCCTCACAGAAAGCGTAATAAAATGTCAAGAAATATTTTGGTCAAGTCCGCGATTCGGAGCTCGAATTTCTCAAAACTTTTCTCAGCAGTTAGGTTTTTTGACAAGAATATGACAGTTTTTACGTGTTTTCAGCGAAAATGATTATTTTATTGCTAACTTCAAATGCGATGTTATTTCAAAGTTTTTCTAAGAACCCAAAGAAATCTTGAAACAATCTGAAAGAATCTTAGATAAAAGCAGCATATTGCTAATAAAATTCTATAAATTTAGCACCGTCATATTTAGTTAGTATCTTTAGTATCACCGTTGTTAGTATCATTAGATGCTCAAACAAAGAATCTTTATTTTTCCGAAAATTAAAACTACGAAACTGCAATTTTTGCTGTTCCCATTTTTATGCTCCGTTGCCGTCTCATTTTTAAAAAAAAATGCTCATTCTAAATCAAATACTTCTCAAAATAACGATTTTGCAGATTCATGATTTTGAGCAGTGTCGCTGAATATTTCGCTTGGTAATTGCAAAGAAAGTTTTACAGCATATTTTTAGACTTCAGCGAGAATAAAAAAAAAAAAAAAAAAATTGAATCAAAACATAGAGCGCATCATGATGTCACGAGTCTGCCACCTGTTTCGCAGCCGACAGGAGATTAATACCCTTGAAAAAAAAAGGAGCGAATAATTAATAAATAGAATGGAATTGATAGTAACTACGCAGTAGCAGTGTCCAATTATAAAACTGAACTAATCAAAGAAAGAATTACATGCAAACATTCTAAACAATGTAGGTCCGATAATCACAATTTCATGGCCTAGTTCGAGAAAGTCGTGATCATGTAATTGGTCAGTCAAGTGAAAATCCGTTTAGCACATTTGTTTCGCTCCTTGGAAATAATATGAGAGGCTGAAAATTCTGAGTCGAAGTCCGCATGGAACTTCATCCTTGGCCATGACTTTGTAGCTATGTATACCCACATATTTACCGATTTAATCAGTATTAGTCCAAAGGGGCTTTATCCCTGAAAGACTATTGTTTTCGCTTTGCCATTTTGCGTTGAATCACTATAAATGTCCGTTTCACTTTTCAAACTGTTGCCACCCAATGTTAGAGTCCTGCATTATATTTGAAGAAATTAAATAATGAAAAATATGCATAAATGTATGTATATTTCTCGCACTGTAATAAAACAACGGTACATAGAGCCATCGAATTTTGAATGACGTAATCCTTATGCGAATATGAGCATGTGGAAGCCCAAGTTTGAAATCTGGAATTTGTTTTATGATCGATTTCATATTTTTTAAAACTTTACGAATACTAAACGAATTTTTGAGTAAGAAACTCAGCGATTTAAAAGCGAGCAATGGCAACACTCTATAGGGAAAAAAGACGTTTTTATCTCCAGCGCGCGGAACTGTGTATCGGAAATTCTAAATATATGCTTATTTTAATATTATTTTGCATCATTGCTACTGAACTGAATTTTATGGTTTAAGTGCAAAGAACATGACATTTAATAAATAAAGGTAACACACAAAATGTTAAAAAACGCCCCTTTGGACGTAATTTAAAATCTGAAACCTTTCAGATTTTTTTAATGCTAATTCTTTTTATTTATTTATTTATTTATTCAATTTTCTGTATTTAATTAAGTTGTTCTACGTATTTCCTTTTAGTTTTGTTATTTCTGTAGACAGCTTTCTTTTACTCTGATAGTTTGTTATATTTTCTACCGTAGTGTTGTAATGGGTTACTAGTCTCGAAACGTGATTTGGCCGCGTATCACCTTAAATGTTTGCATCACTTTCAAATTATTTCCACCAAATATCATCTCTCTGTATTATAGCTAAAGAAATTAAATAATTATGAATCTGAATGAATCTATGTATGTTTCTCGCCCTGTGCAAACACGACGGTGCCTATTGTCATCAAATTTTGAATGCCCACGTCCCTCCGTCGCTAAACTAAAGTAAACTAAACTATAGTCCATCAAGGAAGTGTGTGATGCTGTAGTCCGACAAAGAATACTGACTGACACAAAACTTCATTCTATTATTCTTAGAGAAAATAATAATAATGGACCATGAGCGGCTTTGTGCACTCGGCCGAATTTCATTACTCCATCTCCATTTCTGATAATTAAGTTCGAACCTGAATTCACATTCGTCATACTTTGAGATCTGGTTGCATTAAAAAATAATTGAAAACAATTATTATTGTGCCTTCAGCACATGTTATTTCAGCTTTCCTCTTCAAATTACAGCACAATGCACTCTTAGTATCTGAGAACAGAGAATTCCACTATCGGCAATGGATAGATGGCGCTAATTACCTCTTTTATGATGTCACAGAAAAATGTCCGTCGATCATAATTTAACAAAATGATTTACGATCGAAGCTTACTGCATGTGAAATCGCCAGGGGTTTATTTTTCTATTTCTTGCCATGAATCATTTTGGGAAATTAAAGTTTGGCCTTACAGGATCTATTCACGATGAGAAAGGTATCGGCGAATAATTTAGAGCTTCTTCGTCCTTTGCACTGATCACGCTATTGAGGCATTATATTTCGCTAATGAGACATTAAATATTCTTAAGGAATGCCCCTCTTTAAATGATATCTCTATTATCTAGTCTGTATCATCATCAGGGTACCTTTA
Organism: Stegodyphus dumicola; assembly: GCF_044657685.1. Taxonomy (NCBI): domain Eukaryota; kingdom Metazoa; phylum Arthropoda; class Arachnida; order Araneae; family Eresidae; genus Stegodyphus; species Stegodyphus dumicola. The sequence goes on from NC_140773.1 coordinate 196,722,572, forward strand.
GCCAACGTATATCCAATTAAGAATCCTGGATATTTCAGACAAGTATGTTTAAGACTTACCCGAATACAACCAATTCCTGATTAATAGGTCACGGATCAATAAGGCTTGAAATTAACAAGATCTTGTCTTAAAAAAATTACTGATGCTTGGAAAATGATAAAAGGGGATTTGGTGACGTTTTCTATGGCGATAAACATTGCTGGCTGGAAGTTTGGAGATAATCAGCAGAAATCTGAAAATTTCGGAGTAACTATTTCATGTACTTGTACGCCAAATAAATTCCCTTTTTACAGGAGCTAAAATATATACTTGCAACCAATTTTTATTAATTTATTTAAATACATTCCATAATTTAAATCTCATCTATTTTCAACCAAAGTTTGCATTATAGATTTCGTAGTTCTTTTTTCTTAAAAGTTTTATAGTTCCTAATTTTAGAAAATAAAAAAAGACTTGATGTTTTTTATTCTAATTTCTTTTACACTTTATTTAATTATTTTATATGTACATGTATATTTTAGCTTTGAAAAAAGATATATGCACAGTAAATGATAATGGAATGCATACATTACACTCTTTAGCGGTTAGGCTTTTCCATACATTGTTCTTTTCTCCGATTTCAAAGATTCACCGCAATTTGGTTGCATTTTTGCTCATAATTCTTCTAATTTATGCTAAAGCTTATATAAAAGTTATGTTGGAAAAAAATTCCTATAAATATCTTGTCATCTGTTTCAGCAAAAAATCTCGGTCTCTGTTTCAGCTAAAAGTCATTCTGACACATTTTAGCACGTATTTTTTGCATCAATTTCAAAAGCAAAACATGTTCGTTCGGCTGAAACAGTAAGAAAAATGTAAAATTTTAGCGGAAACGTAATTCGACTTAAAATCAAAACAGGAGGGAAAATGGATTGTAAAAAAAAAAAAAAAAAAAAAAATGTTGGATGTCTTGGGAGTGGAACTGTCAAATTTTCGCCAACTTACCATGAATCGAAAGATTCACCAAAAATTAACTTTGCCTATTGCCGAACAAATGAAAAAATTACGGTACTTTCTAATTATCCCCCCCCCATGGAGAAAATAAGATTTTTGGCGACATTGTAGAGAAACGCTTGTTAGGCTATCTTTACGTTTATTTCAATGATCTATCAAGTGTCATCCATTTTTTTTTTCATTCTTCTTCTTCAATAAAAAAACTCACGCAAACGGCTAGATTTTTTCCCTCTGTCGTTCTTCCCATGCACACAGCGATCTGTTTTAGTTAAAAAAAAGGCAAATGATTGCACAAACTTGGCACCAAAATCCTAAAATAAGTTGGGGAGAAGGCGCCTGATGCCTTTAAACGAGCCACATTACGTCCGAGATTTCGCAGTAGGAGAGACAACTGCACTGTGTAGTCAAACTCTGCACTAAAATGCTGCATTTCCAATAGGAAGGATTATAATCTACTCCTCATGACGACGAAAACCTCAATGCGCAAACGTGAATTATCACATAAATACGTTTTCGTGACAAAATTCATTGCCTCATCAGTACATTTTTGCGGCTTTTAGTTGGGGATGCCTATAACCAGAAAGTACAGATTTTACTATCATGAAATATCTATTCACACAACCAAGTAAATTTATTTTCATGATTAAATTACTTCTTGAAAATATAGGTAACTTGTTAGAAGTAGTACTTTTCTGTTATTTGTAACGTGGATTAATTAATTATCTTTCCTGTGCTATTTTAACTGTCCTTAGAATAACTTGGATTCTAAGTTAACTGCGAGCATCGTCCCAATGTTAACCCAGTTGTTGACAATAATTGCTGCTAATTCATATTTTAAATCAAAATCAAATTAACTTGAAATCAAAATTAATATTTTCCCGCTTATCCTAAACATTCTCAAAGAGCTACGATTAAAACTTTTTCGTGCATCCTATTGAAAAAAAAAAAAAAAAAAAATCTAAGTAATTTACTTTGTACCTTTTTAATTTTTTCTACTTATTTAACTTTAGTTCTGCTCTTAAAACGCTAAAACAAAATTTCATAGTTAAATTTTAAAGTCTCTGTTTGTATTCAATTGAGTCTTCTGAAATATGTTACAATTTAATCAATATTACAGTTCAAGTTTCTTAAAGTGCTTTAGATTTTCTGCAGTTGAGCTACAATTGTATAAAATCAGCAAAGTACCTATGCAGCTAACTTGTTCTTCTCGGAACATTATAAGGAATTATCACGTTACCTCGTCCGTGCTCTTGTAACTGGTTAGCTAGTAATTAGAAAATTTGTGGCTCAAATACAGGTAAAGGCATAGTTGATTTTTCGAGTTTTCCCGTTCTAATAGTCTCTACCGTATGCTCAAACTAAAATGTGGTGACTCGTCCCCATTTATACTCGGTTTATTGCTTCTCCCCAGTCGTCCTTGAAGTGAGGAAGAATGTAAGAAATTATCGCATTCCCTCGTGAGTGCGTTTCTGGTGTAAATGATTAGCATGTCAAGTTGTTTTCCGCTCCAAAAAGCTTAGCAGCTTCTGAAACACGAAACGCCTTTATAACGGTGACCCGCCATAAACTGCCTGCACCTTTACAAAGGTCGGCTGTTATTCGAAAAGATGGAAACCTCCGTAATGGTGCATGGACCAACGCTAAGCATTTTGTTATCAGTTGCAATCTCTGTTGGTCCTAAATTCTATTTCCCGGTGCCTCCCTAAATTCTAAAATTTTGCCATCCTTAAACGATCGAGATGAAATAAATCTCCGGCATGTCTATGGAAAATTACTTTCCTTGTACAAAATTAAGATAAGTCTCCAATAATAATAAGTCAGGATCATTCTAAAATTCGTAAGTCCTTTTTATCAGAGCTTTGGGCTGTTGTGCTGAAATAAAAAGCTTATCTCATTAGAATTCATCATTCTTAATTTTAATTTATCGTTGTCAACGTTTCGTGTTTTTTCGTATGAAAAAGAAAATAATTTTTAGATATTTCGAGAGAAAAAAACACTATTTAAAAGGAGTACGGAAAACAAATGACACAAAGATAAATACTGACTATTAATTTGCTAAACATTTTATCTTTTTCTCCTTATCTGCAACGTTCCTTCCTTTGGGTTTGAAAAAGGTATTTTAGATTTACTACATTTTTTTTTTCAATACAAACATTGAAAAAAGAAACGTTAAAATTTATTTTTAGATGAAAGGTGTTGGTGAGCATGAATGGAGACCACATTAAAAGCCCTATAAAAAAATACACTCTTGAAGATAAAAAGTGGTTAAATAACTTTCAGAAAACATCAAAATAAAAAAAATTAAAAAAAAAAAAAAAAAGATATTGGAATTAGAACTTAGACACTTCATATAGTTTATTTATTGCTAGTTGAGACACTAATATATTAAAATCTTGAAACATTCTTACTTTCTTGCAAATTAGATACAGAAATGCATTTATTGTCGACATATATGTAAAAAGGAATTAAATGTCTTCGAATTTGTCTCCGAAGGAAATGTCTCCGAATGGAATGTTATCGGTTAATAGATTAATGTATTTCTATAATTTCTTATTATGCAATAAAGGTACTCGCCTAGGGTGCAAAAATAATGAAGCAAGTATTGCGTTGTCAAAGATTACGAATCAACATGACTATATTATCAAAAGAAAAAGTTTACTTTCTAGAATGCGACTTCGCATTGATATGTAGTGTCTAAGGCATACAAGTAATTTTCTATTAATGACCCTTGGTATAACTTTATACTAGATGATATTTATTCAATGGTTTGGACAATTCATAGGTGTTGCAGGTTCAAAGTAATATGTTACTTAGTAAGATAATTGTAATAAGATTGATTATTGCCTTAGAACATAATACTTATTTTCCTTTTGGTCACCACTTTCATTTTTGTTTCACTGAATACTCGCTTCCCAAAGGTGCATCGAAATTGAGATGCTCTGAATGAGTACTATTATACACTCATGACGCGTGAAGACAAAGGCAAGCGACAACAGCATCGTAGCCTCTTTTCTAATATATCTCTGCTTAAGCACAGGAATCAGTCTGATCCTGTAATTATGCTAAGATTGATAGTTAAATTGCGACTGAGTACTTCGCATCAGGAAAAGTTACTTTCCTAGCTATTATTCTGCGTGACAGACTGATTACTATCTTAGAAAATAACCACTGCTTTATTTATTTATTTTTTTTTTGGCGACATCATCACTGTTTTTTTTTTTTTTTTTTTTTTTTTTTTTTCAACAATGTTACTTTTCCGATGTAAAACAAGATATCAAAGCATTTTAGATAGTATAAGCTAGTATTAATTAATTTAAGATTGACTAATGTTTCCATTACTAATATATATATTGATTATTATTAGTACTTTCCCTTGAAGTGGGGAAATGTCTCAAATCCTAAAATTTTCCAATAGTTGTTAGGTAGGACTGTGTCGTAAACGTAGCACTGGATCTGCCCAGTGCTACGTTTTTGCCACTAGATGCAAGCTGTGAGACTCCTAAATTCTGCCGCCCGATTGCTTTCCCGAAATGAAAAAAAAAAAATTGCCATTCGTAAATTTAACTGCCCGCTGCCTATTGAACATATTCTGGAGCTTACTCATAGATTCTTAACCTGGGGTCCCGCACTATTAATTTTTTTTTGGGGGGGAGGGGATCCATTTAACGAAAAGACCTCAGTTTAAAAGGTGTGCGAAAGGCACAAGAAAACAAAGACTAATACTGATCCATTAACTATCAACTATTTTTAGGCCAAGGTATGGCATCGTTTTTTTTATCCCAATGTGCAGTGTTCGTGGTAGTATACAGTCAAATTCCATGATATACAGTCATGGTATGCAGATATGAAATCAAATTCCATGCTAACCAACTTAAAAGGTTGGGAATTTTGGTTTCCTATATCCGATCCGATATCTAAAATGGGTTACCCAGTGGCATAGCTAAGTTGTATCGCTGTTTGGGCCAGGCGCCAAATTTTTGGGAACGGCATTTTCACGCAATTTTTTTTTTTTTTCAGAGGTTAGTCTTGTGGGTCTTAGAAGCAAAGAACAATGAGATCTTGGATTGCCGTATGAAATTAAATTGCGAAAAGAATTGTTTCTACACAATCTGTATAAGACATTCGAAGAAATGACTAGAAGATTTTAATAGCTACATCCTCTTGTTATATCTTCTATGCTTCGTCTAAACTTTTAATAAAAAATTAATGTCAGATAAATTATGATTCCAATGTTACATTAATAAAGAATTCCTAATTAAGAAATAATATTTCAGGGTTTAACTTCCGTTACTATCAAGAAAAACGGAACAGGAATATGAAAGGACGTCCTTTTGCAGTTTATTTCAAAGTACATTCCTTAGATCAAAGTTCGAAATATTGTAATAGTAAACCGATCTTTATTCACATTTGCTCTAATAAGAGATTTTTTAACAAAAATCCCTTAAGAAATATTTAAGAGCTACAGAACTGTCCCAGACTTTAAACACAGAGATCTTCCCGGGCGGCACAACCTCTGGGTACATCATTAAGATTACCTCATAAAAAGTGTAAAAATTGGCTGATGATTTTAAAAAAACTAATTTGCATCTACGTTGATTGGCATCAGATTGTCAAATTCAAAATTACATTAAGTAACATTAATTTGGCGCAGATATTGAACAAAATTCTTATCAATTTCGAGAGAGATCAGACACAGATCAGTCTCTTATGCGGAAGGGGATAAAAATACCAAAACAATTAATAATGACATCTTATTTTTAAGAAATCATAGTCAGGGTTAATTGCAATTATTATTATGTGAAATTATTAAATTTATTTTTCTTTATTTTTCATGCTAAATTTTCGTAATTTTACACTAAAAATTAATTTACATAAAATTCAGGGTTCTAACTCTTCCCTCAAAATAAATGTTTCCCTCTAACATACACATTTATAATAATGAGTACTCATCTGTGTGTCACAATATGATCTCCTGAGTTATATCTATTATGTACTCTGGGTTTCTAAGAATTGCATGATACACTTGCTTCGAATAGAGAATAGAACATAGAGAAAGATGGAGGCTGGTGAAAATGAACGAACATTATAGATGTTTTTCGTTACAGGTATTATCTTAAATATGGATGATTTTAAAAAAATTGTAAAATTTTTCTTTAAGACTTGCAGAAATTCTGAAAAATCACATGAAAAAATTTCAATCGAAGATATCCACAAAGTTTCTTATATCCAGTTTTCATATATTTGGAGCTTCACCGTAACCGAATGAAATAGCATTAAGTGCGCAGAAAATTGGATGAAAAAAGAAAATTCTTTCATTATAGGGACATTTGAAACGTACGCATCGAATGAAACTTATCGAAATAGTTTCACATAACCATCCAAGAATCGTGCATGCATATAAAATCACATATAGAATAATAGACCCAATAAACACGGTATTCTTTGCTGTGTTATGATATGATATGAGGAACGCAGCCCGACCCTCCTGCAGACTTTACGTCGCCCTATGACCTATTGCGGGCTGCGCCAAAGCAAGCTAGAAACAAACAGGCAAAAGAACATTCTTGCTGTGTATCATGTAATCAATAGTACGTTAACAGTATACAGCTATTTAGCCACCAATTAGTGTCGCTCTTAGTCAGGGCTGTGTGCGGTCCTACAAGGCGGCAGAATTTAAGAGCAGCAAATTTTCTTTAAATTACAGAAGCATCCAACAGCAAAATTCAGGAGCTAAAAAATGTTTAGAGTGTAGGGGTGGCACTGGGTAACAAAATTTTGTAGTGGCAAAATTTTTAGAATTTAAGAAGGCATCGGGCAGCGTAATTTAGAATCTTCAGAAATTGCAGCGGGAGATAAAATGCATAGCGTCGGATCTGCCCAAAGTTTGGTTGCCGGAGTGGTAAATTACCACTGAGTTTTCCATAAAATTAAGATCTACGTTGTTAATTCACAGTGCACAGTGAAGAATAATTAGTGTCATTTTGTAAGATATATAAGATATATAAGATATATAAGATATATAAGATATAACAGTGTTTTAAGGTAGTGTTTGTGTCCGTATTTCATCATTTAGCTGTTTATCTCATCAAGATAAACAGCAACAACCTTCACATACGCATGTGTTTTACAAATGAAATTTAACTAGTAATCTCTTTTACACTACATGTACTTGTAATCATTTATCATTTTTTTTTTCATCTTTTTAAATAAAAATCATGTCTTGTCATCTTAATTTATATTAAAAAATATTATTTGTAGAAAGAGGTCCACGGCCTTAATTTTAGTATCAAAGGGGTATAGAACAAAAAAGGTTAGGAATCCTGCCAGTAGCTCGAGAGGTCAATAACTACTGGGTGTTCCTATTAATTAAGATCTACGTTGTTAATTCACAGTATGCAGTGAAGAACAATTAGTATCATCTTGTAAGACATGACTGTATTTAAGGTTCTGCTTGCCTGTGTCCATAATTCATTAGACCTAGTAATGACATTAATAGTGATCCCTCATCTTCCCTCATGATGCATGGCTGAAAAACTGTCATTGTCGGTCACCTTCTTCTTGATTTTAATCTCTGAAGGAGATTAATTAAAGCTTTTGTCGATGATTATCGGAATCTTAATCGGAGAGGATGTGTGGGCACTTCTGCCCATCCTATCAATCTTCGTCCTAATTGGCTCCGTTTACTGACGAACGTTGGGTGGTCCTTCACTCCTTTGGACTCTAAGATAAACCACTGCCTGAGGCGTAACGGTATTTTGAACAAACACAGGGTTGTGTTGATGCATCAAGATCGTTGAGGCTGCGCGCCGAAGCCAGTGACTTTCTGATCAAAACCATGCGTGTGTATGATTAAGATGAAATATAGTTATTCAAATTTAATCTTGCATGTAAATTGCTGTAAATTGGGGCGTTATAAGAATAACTTTCATAAATAAGATACTTTTTAATGCTTTGCAGATATTATGAATTATAGTTGCTTATCATTTAACGCTCAATCTAAATTTCGTAAAGTTGTTTCCAACGATGAAGTATTAACTTACTAATGCTCTTTCCTTTGTGATATTTAACAAAAATTAAAGAGTTTTATTTTTTCGAAAGAAAAGTTTGGAATCCAGGAAGTTTTATTATACCCCATTATTTAATTACAGATCCTATTAAATAACTCCAAAAAACCGAAGGCCATTGGAAAACGATAGAAAATTTATTATCATAAGCCATCAGCGTAAAATAAAAGTGCCATCAAATAAATTTATTGTCCAGATGATTTTCTTGAAAATATGATTAAACTCTGAATATTGCGTTTGTGCTCATTATTGTGACATGGATTATTTCTCTTTCCTGCAAATTTCTTTCAACTGCCCTCGATTAAGCATAATTTTGCGTTAACTGTGGACATCGTTAGTGTTCGATATTACGCCAAGTAAATTCAGGCTTTGACCGTATGAAAATTATTGTTGTACTAGGAGGTAGAAGGAAGGACATCAGAATTTCACCATTTATTTATCATTTCACCATTATTCATCATCACCATTATTCGTCATTTCTACCACTACAAGTATATTTTTACTTCATTAACTATGTCATTCCGTCCCAATTTTTTATGCAGAACGTCCAGGGAGAGGGAGGGATCCAAGAGTCACACACCCCGCTTTTCCTCACTCCAAACACTTTCGGCTCGCCAGTATTTTAAGTTACTCCATACCATACAGATACTATACGCATACAAACACCCCTGCCTTCGACGAAGCCGGGCCTAATGGTACGACATTCAGTATCACTAACTGCTATATTGATTAGTTTGTCCAATTTTACAAACAGATTTGAGCTAAACCCTTAATTGATGTCCCAAGATTGGCTCAGACAAAATTTTTTTGCAAATGCATTGGCAAGCCATATAATTTTAAAGTTAGACAGTGAAACTACTTGAGCTTTCGCCTTGTCGCCGCTATCTTGCTGCGAATTTATTTCTGCTTCTTCGTGACCTTAAACCTTAAAGCTAAACTTGCTGTGTCGTTTTTAAATAATTTGCGAGTTTAGAAATAGAGTATCCGATCAAGTGTTCTATTTTGAACTTAAGACCTTATTTTGTAGATTACTGTCATCTTAACTTTAAGGGCTACTAACGTGATTTTGTAAAATATTTTATATGTCAAGTACTTTATTAAAATTTCAGTTGTAACTCCACCAAGAGCGGTTGAATAAATTTTAATTTAGGTTCTGTTTTGTGTAGATAGTTAAATACTTATTAACTCATCAACAAGTTAAGCTAACTCCGTGTGGGTAATCTTTAGGTTGAATAATCAGTTTAAATTTAAGTAACCGCAGATGTTATAATGGTATTGAAATACATCAACAATTTCATTAGCTTATAAGTACATAGGTAGGTCAAAATGTAATACTAAGTCCACTATAGCAGCGGTCGTCAGCACTATAGCAGCCTTAGAACTTCACGGACGGCTACATATATAATTTTATATTTGGCGGACCACTAACATGAATTTTAAAGTTTTACCTTCTTGTACAGAAAGCTTCACATTTCCATATCATTGAAAAGGAACTTCACGAAAAGCAAGAACAAATCGGCAAAAGCAAAGCAATATCAATAAACTGACAGTGTTATGCCGCCAATTTTTAATTATTGTAAACATAATAATAATCGCTTACTCAGCAATGGCGCCATCGATCAACAGTTAGACAAAACAAAAACGGAAATGTCCAGTGATGCAATTATAAACTAGAATGCAGATAGTTCTCATAAAAACCAATCAAGTTGTCTATTTACACGGAGAAAAACCGTGTCAAACAGTTTTAAAAACTGTGTTATTAACGACTACAATAGCAAATGTTTGTAATTCAAAAGGAAAGAGAATTCCAGTTCGCGTTAATATTGATAACAGCGGCATATGCACTTTTAGGACTTTTCTACAAAAACTTAATGCCAACTCTCATTTTCAATTGTGGCTTAATACACCTGAAAAAGTAGCTAAAAAGTCGCTAAATTCAGAAGAAATTTCGCTAAAAGTAGTAGCTAAAATTAAAAAAAGTATAATCCATATTCCATAATAGGTTTTGTTACTCGTCGTTTTTTAAACTGAATCTTCATAAAATATAAATATAAATAATGTCCCCATTTTTCTGCGGACCAGCAAAACGTTATCACGGACCACCGGTTGGGAACCGCTGCACTATAGCTCGGTAAGATTACTATATTACAATATTTGCTCCTGTGTGACATCACTGACTTCTAGTCTACTCGAAAGCAAATAATCTATTTCTGTCTTCGTTTCTCCCATTTGTGTACGAAAGTGATGTTAGAGTTGAGAAAAGCCTAACCTTGGTAAGCGTTAGATAAATGAAATTTGATAGACATAAGCATGTGTCCTTTATCACTTAACCTATACCTAATTCTTATTTCCAGTTATAGCTGATAGGCCATCATAGATGATCAATATAACAACGTGCAGGAACCGAATTTCTGTGTAATTTCGGTTACTGCACGTTGTCATATTGATCATATATGTAGAATTCGACTTAACTCAGAGCATGAAAGCACGGAATATTTAAGTATGCTTTATTTTAATAGAAAGAAATAAAAATAAGAAAAAGTAAATTAAGTAAAGATGAAGTTAACGGTATGCAGGATTAACATAATGATGCACAGTCAGTCCTTTACACAAAGTTCCTCCGGCGTTGATAGGATATATTAGTACACAATTAGTTTAAATAGTATGATCATCTAGTCATCACAGCTAAAGGCATAACAGGAAAACTCTTAAAGAGGACAGAGCCGTCTGCTCACGTCCACGCCCGCCGGCTGTCTCCTGCTGTCTCGGATGATTCTTACTGCGCTGGGCTATACTGATGACGTCATCTGGTATTCTAATTCAGCACTAGACGTTGATGACTCCCACATATATGATGTGTAATTTCTGTGTAGATTTTTCTGTATAGATTCGGTTAAAACTCCGTAATATCGATTCACAGTAAGTTTTTGCCAGTCGATGGAAATAATGCAATAAGCCGATGCAATGAGCCTTATCGATGGACTCGGATTTTTCAGGATGGTGACTGCAACACTCAGGACCGGTCACGATCAGGTAAACCGTCATTCACCATAACCGATGAAAACGCATCAGTGATTGAGGAACTCATCCAAAATGAAAGATGCATCAGCACTAGACAGGCCATGAAGCACACAGGTATAGCAAAAGTATCTGGCTTAACGCTAATGCAATAACTGTGATACAAAAAAATTTGTACTCGTTGAGTTCCTCAGCTCTTGACAAGGGAAATGGTACAAATAAAAAAGAATGCGTACGATGATCTTCTACAAAGTTTTTTTCGGGATTGTGTAGAGTGTTTCCATGATGTCATCACACGTGATAAAACCCGGTTATTTCATTTCGAAACTGAAAACAAAATGCAGTCGGTGGAATGAACGGGCATTCGTATCATGGAAACCAAGACGGCTGAAATGCAGTAAATCAAATGGATCATACTCGTATACTGAATTACACTTCCTCCCTTTCTTCCTCGACAGCCTAGAGTGGGGCATGGCTTTCTCAAGAAGCTTTTTCCAAGTCAATCTTCTCCCTGCTAGCGTTTTCCAGTTATTGGTTTTTAACAACAGTAGGTCATTTTGGTTTGCCTTTTTTCCAAGTGCCTGTTGGTCTGGCGTTCAAGACTTCTTTTTATTCCACTGCCTTCATCCATTCTGATAACGCAGCCTGCCCATTTTATTCTTTGACATTTAATGAAATTAATGATGTCAGGTTCGTTATATGAGCGATGTAGCTCTAAATGTGATCTAAGCCCCATACCATCTTTTTGTATTCCTCAAAAATACTTCTTAAATCTTCCTTTCAAAATGCCCAACATGTTCTCGTTCGTGCGCGTCAGGGTCCAAGTTTCGTATGTATATATCAAAATTGGTCTTATAAAGCTCTTATACAATAAAACTCTTCTTTTTCTTTGAATTACACTTGATTTCATATATTTTCATATTCCATTGAAGCATCGGATGGCTGTAGTGATTCGTTTTTGCATTTCTGTAGTAATATTGCTCCTGTTGTTAATTTCAGAGCCTAAATATGTGAAGCTGTCTACAGTTTCAAATTTATATTCTGAATGACACTTCCAAACATTCAAAAAACCAGTGCTCGTAAGGATGGCGTACAAAATGTCCAATACATTAATAATGTCTTATAAAAGTTTTAATTTAGAAAATATTGTTGCTTCTACGAGTTCTTGGATTAGGAGTGATTGATGACAACACTTGATGAAGAATCAAAATATAATTTAATCGCTAGTATTTCACAGGACAGTTAAAAGACGCTTTACAGTCGTCGAAAAAACTACGATAAACATGCTGAAACAATTAGCAACACCGCCTTCAGGTTATCAGGCTTACAACGGCGAAGACAGTTTCACGGCAAAACACTAAAAAACTGACTCGGTCGATAGCTCTTGGAGCTCAACACACTCAAGATACTCTACACCATAAAACTCACGATACACTGCTACTCCGCGTTCAAACAGGGTTTATATAGCTTTTGATCTGCCTTCCAGAACATTCTGGGGCAAGCCGGTAAGAATTCGTTCCAGAATGCTATCACTCCGTCTATGGCACATCACCAACTTTGTCGCCAAATAGTCGATTTCGGGCCAAATCAGACAACCTTTCTTTTCCTTGCCATCTTCTGGAAACCCTAAACCCGCTTTGCAGGGAAGCTGTCTTACCGTGGTTGGGCATTTCGTAACAATATTCAAGAAAATTTGATATTAATATGCTCATTTGAATGCACATGGCTAACTAATACCAGAACGTGTCCAATTTGTCCGCCTTGTTAGCATGCAACCACTTCGAGGCGGACAGACTACCTGGTTTGTGATAATTACCGCACGGCAGCCTCAATTTATAAATGCATAAAATGGACCACCCTGAAGAATATTATGAATCTCAAGCAGCAGCCGAATGGTGTTCAGCTCCAAGAAGGCTCTGTAGTACCATGAATTAATTTTTTTTAAATATTAAACGTACTTTTTTTACTTCTTTGTACGAAGTAAAGGAAGTACTGTAATCGCGAAAAATTTCGCGAATGGTATCTCAACGAAAATATTCATTTTGATAGCTCTTGAATCCATTTGAACGATATTTTTCCAAGATAGAACAGACAGAATAAAACTAGTCTTTTTTTTTTTTTTTTTTTTTTTTCCAAAATGGATTTAAAATGAATTCAGAATGACTTTTTTTTCCCGTGACGTTTGTTCTATCTAGCATAAATCAAAAACGATTAGCCGTAGAACGTCGAAATTTTGCATATGGGATTGTTATAACATGTAGCTGTGCACCTCCCTTTTCTGTTGCAACCACCCTCTTACGCGGGTAGGTGAGTTGCGGTCGATTTTTGGATTCTTATATGTTGATAAAATATGCTTTTTTGCTTTAAAAATAATTGAATTATATTGTTCTCATGTTCCGGTTAAGGTTTTCATGCCTTTAGTTAACCACCACGCACTAGTTGTAGAATTATCAACAGTATAAAAGTTGTTTAATGGTACTAAGCCTAACGACACTGCCATTTTTTTGCATTTGAAACTGTTAGTAGAGTAATGAATTAAGTCAGTTGCACCAATTTCATTATCGTTTTTCAGAATGGGACCAAAAGTAAACTTTCAGTTTTGTGCACCGAAAAATCTGCCTTCTTTCCCGCTAACCGAATTGCTCGTTTTCGCGTAGAAACTCGTTTTTGCGCAGTTGTAATTGCAAAAATTGCTTTTTAAACTCTTTTTAACTTATTTGATGTTTTAGGTTTAGCTGTATTTTACAATTTTTAATGAAGCTGTTTTGAATTTTTATGTATGTACCTTGTGTATAGATAAAACATATGTATTTTGCCTTGTTGAGAAATGAGAACTGAACTGATATGAATGAGAAATATATTTCTAATAAAATTCAAGGAAATGAGTTTAAATGAAGTGCAGCAAAAAATTTGTATAATTTAATAGGCCGCAGCAGAATTTGTATTCAGGTTTGGGGCTTCCAAAATTTAAGGTCAGGTGAGCCACCCGCTGTAACAGAAATTATGCAAATATCCTTACCGGCTCGTCACATCATGAACATGCGTACAGACTTTAAAATTGGGTAATAATTTGTATTATCGGTTCTGTCTCCTGAGGGAGCTATCGTGATGTTGGCTGCTAAGAAGTAGAAACATTAAGAATTTTTTTGGAAGTAGAAAAGATGAAAAATGAGCAACGCCTTCACCGGGAATCGAACCGCGGACCTCTGGAATACGCGCCCAGCGTGCAGACCACCACACCACGAAGGCATGCCAAGAAGGCGGGAGAAATACCTTATAAAGTGACTGAAGTATTCTTCATCTTATTTCCTTTATTTCCACGCCAAGGAGGCGATGCTTGTGAAGAAGGAGAAAACTGTTCATCCTGAATAAAAGAAATACTTTCTTACTCACGAGCCATTTATTTTACAGTAAGATAACATGAAATTATCATTACACCAGCTAGATAAGTCCTCCGCTGATATCGAGGAGAAATTGCACGCAGTTTTGCACTTCCTTAATTAACATCTTGACGTTCTCAGTATTAAATTCACTTGGCATGAGCTTAAAATGCGCATTCATTTCACACTGGTTCTCAAGATGTTGCAGTTCGAGAGATCCAGAGAACGTCCAGAGGATATTCTCATGACGCTACGGAATACCAATATTAAAGCCTCAGTGTTTGAAAAGTTAATAAGAAGTGGGAAACTAATAAGTACAGAAAGAAAACATACATAACATTAACTGGAAGTATAAGTATAAGCCTACATTTAGTAGGCTTCTTATACTTCCAGTTACGCTATCATTCCTTAATGTTGTCAACTGCAGATTAATCAGGTTACAACACAGTTAGAAAGACGGACGAAAGAAGAATAAACTAGGTTATAATTAACCAAAAAATATATTAACAATGTATTGGTATTTTCGAAAATATCTAGGGAGCAATTTGATTATGTATGTTTAAATCAATGTTAAATTAATCTCTCTCTTTATTTGTTTCTTCAATCAAGTAGTCTTGTGCATAAAAATAACACCTACATACCGCGACATCATCTATTACCACTGTTATTAACCCATGTGTTTTTCTTTTCTCACAAAACCCCATAGAAAGATGTATTTTATGCTAATGGTTTGCCACTGTAATTTTTCCACCATTCCGCGATTAAAAAAAAAAATAATAATAACTTTAGTTTTTAGATGGAACACAGTTAATGGCCACACCAATAAGGATTTGACGAAATTTTCATTAACTTATTATAATTAATATAAAAATGGCATTATTTTTATTATGAAAATGAGGAAATTCATTGAAATTTGCCTGCAGATTTTTACCATTATCTCAACTAAGTCGCAAACTATCTCACATACACTTTTTTCGCTTTTAGGTGTGTTATTTTCTAAGACGAATGAAAGTAGATGACCCTTTTCAGAGTAAAAGCTTTTTAAGAGTCCGTGACTATTCATTTCAAGGTTAGCGATCCATCATGTAATGGTTAGAAGATTACTTAGTCTGTTAGGAACGAGTCGTTAAAGGATTCTTGACGATTGTAGGTCTATGATTAGAGCTGATGACTTTAGCAACTGTGATGGATATCTTTTGCATATTTTCCGAAGACCTTTGTGTAATTAACCACAGAAGAATGTACTTCCATAGGTCTTCGGTTAAATACATGATTTTAGATGAGCCATAGATTTAATTTAGAATTTCTACTTCTACATCTTTTCACCATATGCATACTTTTCTTTAGATATTGAAGAATAATTCTTTTAATACGATTTCTGTTAAAAGTGGCATGCTCTGAGGATTACGCAGGTTTGAATCTTCGTGTGTGGGCTGACTGCAAGGAATTTTTCGTAGTTTTCCCATATGTAACGTGAATACTTTTCGGTTTCCCTTAAAAGGTCCTCCAAAAACAGCATCCTTTCCCATAAGCAGATAGCTTCAAATTGCTTTGCCGTGGATAGTTAATGTAACATGAAAAGGATATGAGATCTGAAGGGCTAATTATTTTCGTTTCTTCTTCCATTTGTAACTCCAAATACAAATAGGTTCTTGAAAGTTTCTTTACGTACAATTTGAAGGGGGAAAAAAGGAGAAACATGAAATGCTTTCGCCGTAGTAACATTTCTGCCTTAGAAATACCCAAGCATAGAGTTGGATACCAAGCAAACGGCTGGCTGCATGGTTGTTATTCCGTGATTCTTCCCATTGTAACATGAACACAAATAAGTTTTCCTCAGAAATTACTCCACAAAGGCATCCTAGACCTTGGGCAGATATCTGTGGTTTGTTTCGACATATTACAGTAACCTAACGTAACCTTAGAAGAGATATCAACATGGAAGACTTAAAATAATTTGTTTCTATTCATGACGAAAACAACAAAACTTCACATAGCCAGTCCATTAGCCAGAAGTCGAGCTTGGGACGAAATAACAGTGTTCAGCAATTCTATCTACTCAATTCCTCACGTATGCGAATGATAAGAAAGCAAAAGGGATATAATGCTTAGCAGACCAGTGTGTATAATGCAAGTATAACTTGAATAGAGAAGTCAAAAAACTCACGTGACTCATTTATAGCGTTATTCAGTTTGTTGCGATTGTCCAGTTTTGAATTCAAACCCGCATTAACTGGAGATGCACATGTGCAGGATAATACCAGTTTATTAGAGAAGTTTGCGGAAAATGCGTGCAGGATAATTCTTTTAGGAACCTAAAAAATTCCTGCCTGGTCTGTTTGCGAAGTAACATGTATTAAGTCCAGCACTTCTGCCATTCTTGGAAGTATTAGTTGAGTATTTCTTGTTAACAGTCATGGGCTGATATTCTGGTTCCATTTCCGCTGTTCCATCTGGTCGTTTCCAGTGTTTGAATTCGCTGTAAACTCTGTAGAACTGTCTTGATAAGAGAAATTGCAGAGTCTAAAGATAAGAAATCTTACTAATGAGGTTGTGCATAAAAGATATTTTTCTGATCAGCTTGCTGGATCAAAGAAACCTAAGTTTCTTAATTCAAACACCTTCTGCTCAAGCTGCAAACCGCAGACCAATGGCTGGGGGGCTAAGATATTTGGAGCGGGACATCTCGGCGGATAAGATGGATGTGCAATATGAAAGGCATGCATAACTGTGCAATACGAAAGGCATGCATAAAATTGATGATAAAAATATGTAATAAACAAATAATTTTATTAAATCGTTTTTTCTTCTGTTAATATTTAGAGCCAACAAATTAGCCATCATAGAAACCTATATTAATGCGATGAATTAATTTCCAGCCATGAACTTGAATGAACCGTCTATTTTAATGCTTGTGCGACTGTTGTTCATATTACATTAATGCGATGAATTAATACCCAGCCATCAACTTAAATACCCAGCCATCAACTAATTATTTTTTAACCTTTAGCAGCGAAGTATGATCAGTACTTCGTTGCTCCATTACGATCACTCCATTCTTTAAAATGTATTCGAACCAAGCCTCAATTTCCTTACACGTAACACAGAGTTCATAAAAAAAAATACCTCTCATAAAGTTCACCAAAACCATAAATCAAAGCCTTTACTATGTCTGTTGAGAGTAGCAACAAGCAAATAGACCACATACGGTCTCATTTGCAACTGAAAGATGGTGTCTGGGAGATTGAAAGCCTTTTTTTTTTTTTTTTTTTTTTTTTTTTTTTTAGTACATCGTTTCCCACGGAACATCTGCTTCTGTGAGGTAGCAATAAACTAACAAAGTCAGTTCTAGCTAAATTTAAGCACAAGTTTTTGAACATAAACGTCAGCTATGAGCATCAGGTTCATTAGTTGTGATGTTAGGCTTCTATTGTCAATGGGCAACTTCTCCGCCAGCGGCGAAAAGATTAGTGTTTATTTATTAAATGCAGAAGACACTGTTTGAAGAAGTGCATATAAGGTGCATACTATCCATAACTTGAAATAAATTGACGTGGAATTGTTCTAAGTGAACGTCATTGGTGTTAGATTTCTTTCTTATTTCAAGTTTAATAGATTACTTTCCCAAAAATTGAAACCTGCCCCCCGTTTCTTTTTCAACTTCTGCTGGCATAGCAGAATTCTCTTAGCTATTTAGCTTTATTTATTTATTTTCCACGTCTTAATAATTATCTTCTGAAAAATAGCATGCATATGAAAACATTTTTGCTTGAAAATTTAAGGGCTTAATGACTCTTCTGCAGCTTAAAAAAAATTTGTGTCATTGCAGCAAAATTGTTAAAAAAAAAATCCAAATTAAGAATCCAATTGTCTGGTTACACAAACTCGATTTGATTTATAATAATAAAAACATACTCCAAATAGAATTTGCATTTGATTTATAACAATACAAATAGACTCTAAATGTATTTTCTTTTACCAGCTTTTCATTTATCTAATAATAAAAGTTAGAAACACCATAATTTATAAAATATTTTCTCTTGCATTCCTCAGTTAAAACCCAATGATCATTCACAAACACCGCATTCTGAATGTTTAACTGATTGAGTTATTTGAGGCACTGGAATAAAAAAAAATAATCTATGCAAACAATAAATAAATAATAAACAAATCTGAAAGCTTTCAAATTTTACATTTTACATTACGCCTAAAGGGGCATTTTTTTAACGTTTTGCGTGTTACCTTTACTTATTAAATATCATGGTCTTCGCACTTAAGCCATAAAATTCAGTTCAATAGCAATGTCGCAAAATAATTTTAAAATGAGCATATCTGTAGAATTTCCCATACACAGTTTCTCGCGCTGGAGATAAAAATGTTTTTTCCCTCGTACAGTGTTGACATTCCTCGCTTTGAAATCGTTGAATTTGCTCATCAAAAATTCGTTAAAGTGTTACAAATTATGAAATGAATTTTCCAAATTTCAAAAAAAAAATCCAAATTTGGGCTTCCAGATGCCCACATCCGGGTGGAAACGTGCGTTATTTAAAATCGGATGGCTCTAGGTGCCGTTGTTTTATCAAAGTGCGAGAAATATACATACATTTATGAAGATTCTTCATTGTTTAATTTCTTTAAATATAATTCAGTTCTGTAATATTTGGTGGCCACAGTTTGAAAAGTGAATAAAAGTAAAGTGTCAAAACGAAATTAACACCCCCTCTGGGCTAATAAAATGTGGAAATTAATAATTTTGAATTTATTTATTAGCATATCAAAGAAATAAATAGTTTACATTACAAATTGCTGTGAAATAAGAATAAAATGTGTCAAACGAAAACGAAAATTAAAGCCTCATTGTTTAGTTCAGTGGTCTCAAGCTGGTGACCCCCCAAAGCAATTTTATGAGGTACTTGAATACATTTCAATCATGTATTTAATGCAGTTACGGTGTTTGCAAAGATTTAAAGATTTTAGCTGTCTGAAGTCTGAATTTACATTATTTTCATAACTCTTAAAAACGAATATATATAACGCAGAAAAAAAATCTATAATGGTGAACTAATAATTTTACAATGCGAGTAAATTCTTTTCGAACATTTGAAGACACAGATTTTTTTTATCTTTAATACGCACTTGTCAAAAAATATTTACACTCAGTTACGAATTTTTGCACTCAGAATTATCGCATTGTTTTGAACACATTTAAATGTGTATAGCTTTTTTTCACAGTTTAGTATTATTTAGACAATAATCCGATTGTCCGACGAGCATCTACAAACCGGGAAGAAGACAATTTCTCTCCAAGACAATAAACATAATCAGAATTGAAACAACATCAAATACGAAACTGTAGTTAGAAATAAATGTTTGTAATTATTTACATAGAACCCACGTATTTTTATTTATGCGTCGAAGAAAATTTTAACAAATAATAGAAAAGACTAAATTGCCATTATTTACTCTCACGTTTTAACCCACTTGGAATGTTTTATTCGAAATTTTGAAAATTTTCATAGTTTGTTTATTTTTAGTTTAAACTAAGGTAAGTTATTTAATGATTAGATAAGCCCAAGATAATAAGAATTATTTGAAATAAATGTAAATCTGGGAAATTAATATTTAGCAGAAATTACATTTGATCAACAATGTGTAACTAACGTAAATGTCTTGCAGGTAGAAACTTTAGATTTCAGACGGAAAATAATCAAAAGTTAAATTTTTTTCATTTGAAATACTATCATTATTACTGTTTATACATGTTTCGGTAAAATTTTATCAAGCGAAATTTAAAATTTATTTCAAACATTTTTACTTCATTAATAATAATTTATTTTGTTAAAAAAATAGATAAATAAACAAACAAAGAGAAAAATAAAATCTGAAAGGTTTAAGATTTTAACGGTCGCCCAAAAGGGTTTGTTAAGATTTTTTTTCGCTCCCGCTGAGCTCGCAGTCTACCAATCTACTCTCCCTCCTGCTAACCTTTCATTTTTTTTTTTTTTTTTTTTTTTTTTTTTTTTGAGGGGAAGGGCCTTGTTAGCATTAAGCATCTTTTGCTTCGTACTTTCGCCACAACAAAATCACAAATTTTTAAGTTTATGCTTCAAACAACAGTTGTTGATTTATATATTCAATTGTTGATTTGTGGAGCTCAATAACAAATTCTCAAAAGTCTTAAAAGAATCACAAAATTCTTAAAAGTTGTGAAGTAGTATATGTTTAGAATTCCCGATGCGGTGTTAAGTGTCGATTTTTATTTATTTATTTTTTTTTCAGTCTTTTTCTCAGTTCATATATCGGTATTTTAATTTTGTCCTTTTATTATGAATTTTTTGCATGTTAACTTTTTTAAATATCATGTTCTTTGCACTTTAGCGATTTAAAATGCAATTCTACAGCAAAATCACAAAATATTTGAAAATAGCATGTCTTTAGAATTAATGATAGAGTGTTAGAGGTTGTCACACATATTTTTATTCGCTATATTATTTCTTTAAAAACTAGCCGCTCGAACGACCAGCCACCAAAAATAGTTATGAAAAATATGTAATGATTTTAATGACTCCAGCTAGTATAATTTCATAAAAATATTGAATATTGAAGTAGATATCTCATTTTAAAATTAATCACACTTAAAAGCAGAACAAAAATATTCATAAGAACTGTGTTTATTTCCTTTTAAATCGCTTAATGTTTTACTGAGTTGTCTTCCAGATTAAATTTGAAAGTATCTTAAGCTTTACTGAATGGCAGCACGCAGACGCGTGGAGCACAAACATATTTTATTCCCGGCCACCCCAACACATTGCTTTCCTACCGCCGAGTTTGTTAGTTAAAATTGAAATATAAATAACTTACATTTTTCCTAATCTCGTCACAACATGCGTCACACTTTGAAGATAAAAATGTTTTATTTCGAACAGTGTTGCCACTGCTCGCTTTCTAATCTTTGAGTTTGATAATCAAAAATTCATTAGTGTTTTACAAAATAGGAAACAGATAATAAAACAAAATCGAAACTCAAAATTATAGCTTCCAAAATGCACGTGTTTATATGCAGGACAACATTACTCAAAATTTGATGGCTCTAGGTAACGTCGCTTTTTCATATTTGAGAAGAACACACATACATCTATGCACGCTGATTCTTCATTATTGAAATTCTTTAAAAGTAATACAGAGCAAAATTATTTGGCGGCAACGATTTGAAAAGGGATACGCCATTTTTCGTGAACCAGCACAAAATCCCATTTCGAAACTAATAACCCCTTTTGTACATTAGGCGGGGATGAATTCTGGGCAATCAGCTCTTTTTAGATTGTGCATTCGTCCCGCATGCAATCTGAGTCTGAGACCACTGGTCTACTTCATTTTTGGAATACCAGTGACATCTGTGTTTGTAACATAGGAAAAAAAGAATTATAAAAATGAACTACAACTTCCAGCACCATAACTCTTGAAAAAAGATATTTATTCTTGATGGAAACGACAATTCTTTACCGAACCGTTGAACGGAAAGCAGGTAAAGCATGTTCATGTTAAAAAGCGGATACCACAAAAGTTGTCAAAGAAACAAATAAAAGATTGCTTTGGCGCTTCAGGCAATGAGTCTGCGATGCAGAAATATACCTGATCATTTACTTTCGTAAATTAATTTCTCAAAACTAGTGCCGTTTACGCAAAAGTTATATTCGTATGTGACTTTGTGTAAAAGAGACTTTGCCGAAAATTAAAGCATCTGTGCTGATTTGTAGATTTCAACTCCTTAACCTTAACGTCAACATTTCAAGCTGAACTTTTGGTAAATTAGCAGCACCTAAAAATGCATTTTATTCATCTTTATTTATAAGATGGAAGCCCAGAAGAAGGACAAAGAAACAGCGTCAAAGCTGAAAAAATACTAATATGACATTTGGCAAAAAAAAAATAGTAGGATATGAATGCGGAAAATATTTTTCAATAATGTAGAGCCCAAACGAGAATTTCTGATTTCACAATTGAAATCAAAACCACAAGGTACGAAACACTAATTTTTTCCCTTGTAACTAAACGAATAGTGGTTGTTTATGTGACTCAAAACACACAAGAGTCTAAAGGGGAAAACATTTTAAGGGAAACTCTTATGTATTTAAGTTGCGCATGGGTAAGCCACATATAGGTATCCCCTCCACACGAATAGAGCCGACTGTCATGATATCTAATTCGTCCAGCCATATCTTTCCCATTAAGCCAGTTGTGGGCCTAAATCATTGTTGAACAATTTGATTAAACTGTAAAAGATTTAAGCTTTAACCTCCTCGACGTGGGCACAAACCTCCTCATAAATCATCATATCTTCTGGATAGCAGCGGGTCATAGTTCAAATGCTGAAGCCGTAGTTAATAATCTCACTAAATTCAAGCATAATGTATTTTCATTTTGGGATGTAAACTTAAGAAAAAAAACGAGGGATAGAAAAAAGCGTGAAGGAAATTAAATGGGTTAATTAAGAACAAAAATACCCCCCACAGAAAAAAAAAAAGATACTTTATAATTGCATTTGCTATTTGTGCCCGAAAATAGCAAAATATTAGTAAAGTATTTACCTTAATTAATTAATGTTTAAAATTTCACATTAAATATTTATTTTTAAGAAACCAATATTAAATTTTGTGGGGATTATTTTAATTTTGTAATAGTTACTTTTAATTTTGAAAAAAACCTTTCCTTTAAATTTTTGTTTCCCACCTACAACTCCCTGCCTGAATGAGTTTTCAGTATCGCATTTTATGTAAATAAGGTAGAACCAGTATTTCATGGGAAGATCAGTCACTTCCAGAGAAGAGTTAAGAAGTTCTCAGTAGAGCGTGTTTTGCCTTCGGGCCACGTCGTTGCTTTAAGCCTATCTTACTACGTTCGGCCATAGTCTTACGTTGCTGTCAGTATTCGCCGGTGAGGTTTAATTACGAGTCAGCTCGGTTAGTTATTTCTGTACAGCTTCATCTAGTTAATTAGAATTAAGTTAGTTTCTTATTTTCTATCTCAAGTTAAATCTCAAGTGGAGGCTTCCTGTGCGCCTGAGAGGGGCCAACTGCATAATCCATCCTTGAAATGTGAGCTTCATCCTCTGCAAAGCGTAATGAAGAGTCAAAAGTAGTATTATTATGAGGATAAATAAATCAAAATCATATGATAGATACTCTACAGATATACTGTTCTTTATAATGTAAGGAACAGGCATTAGTACTAGACGGGAAATAGGATATGCCACAGCATAGCCAAATTGGCCACCATCTTGGTAATATACACGAGAGAAGAGGATTGTGTTTTATCCTTTTTTTTTTTTTTTTTTTTTTCGCCTGTAAGAAAGTGAAACAAACAAACAGGTAAACGGAGTATTAGCATCATTTTTAAAAAGCATCTGACATTCTTCATATGTATTATTAATCTTCCGTTTAGTTTTAAAATGGGAGGTAAAAAAATGAGAGGATGGTACTGTCAGCCTATTATCTTTTGCATAGCATCTGTTACTGATGTGAATGAATTCCGTAATAAAATTGCTGGAGAGATCTACCCACACATCGTCGTAAATGTCTTTTATTATAAACCACAGTGTCATCAACATTTGACTTTTATGGTTGTTACAGCCAGTACAATAGCTTAATAAAACCATATATAAATTCTTCGTTATCATCTTAACAGGAGCAGCTTAGCTTGTATTACTTACAACATAACATAAGCTATAATAATAAATTAACTTATTAAAGAAAGCTGACGTACACCTATATCATCTACCAAAATAAAATGGATGTCTTTGATTACAAATGAAGATATGTCCTCAGGATGTTTTTCATGGCTTTCTATAGCAATAAAAAATTTTGCTACAAGCTTCATAAAGTGTTTGAAAGCGTGTTAAAGTACAGAATGCACTTTTCTCAACCTGGTAAGAATATTTAAGCTTTTCTGTATTAAAAAATTCTAAACTTACAGAAGTTGCTGAGGATTCCGGTTTAAAAAAAAAAAAAACGCTTTCTCTATAAACGGGCTCGATTCCGGTACTTTTGGTGCCCCATGAGATCAGCACAATTGGTACAAATTAAACATATGGATAGTTAAAAACAAACTATGCCATTATTAAACAGCATGTTCTGAAAACAATCTAGTTGTTGCCCTCTGAAAATTCGATGTTTTTTCCCATATCGCCTAAATTTAAAGCCAGTACTAACTGTATTAATATAAGTATGTGACTGATCATATGTTGACTAGAATTCCTTGAAGTTGTCATTGCCTTCAATGGTAAAACGACTGATAAGCACTAGCTTAGAGAGTATACAATGTATTCAGATTTACCTTGTTTAATGTTTTATCAAATGACTACAGGAAAACAATTTTAGCATAATTTGTTGTTTAATGGTTGTAAAGTATTTGAGTGTTACCTACATATGGAAAAAAATGCTTTCATTGATGATTTTTTATAACTATTACGTGTTACACATAGCAAACGTCATGATTTTGATGACGTTATTATTGTTTCTTGACGTGATAAGGACATGAATTCAATTTTGTGTTGAGATGTACCGTCAGAAAGTTTGAAAATTTATCAAGGCAGAACTCGCAATAACTATCTGCCTTTGCCTTCAAAGAAGATTTTTGATGGGATTTTCAAGATTTTTGATAGGTTTAATAAGTGTTCTTTTTTTTTTTATTATTATTTTTTATTTATTTATTTATTATTTGATATCACAAAGTACACGAGGGTTATCTGCCTAAGGGAAGTGATATCTTGGTGGAGGATTTACTAGCAGAAATTCGCTCTTATCCACGTTATACAAGAGCGAAACCATGAACACGCCCATGCAGCTAGCCCGTCCCTCGGGATTCGAAACCCGTCGTATTACCAGCGTTCAGCTATTTTACCACTTGGCAATTGATGGCCAGATTTTCGAAGGAAAACTTGCTTGTATTCACGTCCGGCAAAATTCGATTCCATTCACATGGAAACCAACTCAAAGTGAACTACCAGTGTGGTATTAACTTGTGGACTTATGCTCAGAAGCAAACTGCTGGTTTGTCGCTCAGAAGAAAGAATCAATGTTCAGTGAAATTAATCCACTGAGAATTAAACAATCTAATTCCGGTGTGGTGGCATGGTATAGCCCAAGTTTATATACTCATATTATCTGCCATTGAACATTAAATACTTTATCACTGTAAATTAGTGTTAAATTTCCGTAAGCCGACATAAATTTCTCTGTAAAATATAAAGCAAATAAATGTGAAGCAAACTGTTAAATGTAACATTTCACGAAGCATAGAAATAACATCATATAATAAGGTAATTTTTTTTTTTTTTTAGAAAGCCACCATCAAAGAACATTAAACAGAAGCAGTATTCGCAAACTATTTCCTCATTTCATTTTTGAAAAGATCCAGCAATAATTGAGCAACCGTAGCCAGAAGCAGAAACGTCTGCTAGATAAGTATCTTCGGATTATTCTATGCTTATTGAAAATTCTCCCTTAAAGCATCCGAAACGGAAATGTTTTCTGAACATTAATATCACCTAAAAATCATTCTTAGAACTTGATTAACCATAATTAAGAAAGAATTCTGCTTTTAATGATGGATATAGCGTGATCATTAATGAGAATGATTTTTAAAAAAAGTCCTGGAAAGAATAAGTAGATTCGCTCAGATTTCCACGGTAGATTGGAATGCCCTCGTGATTAATGACGAGTCACTTAGAGTTCACAAACTTAGAAGTGCCTGTCAATTGATCTAAGCAGTCTGTAAAACGGGGACACGGGTTTAATCTTGTTTTTCTTCCATCTTCACGGCTTAAAACCCATGGTTTCAATATGCCATTAGCATTCTTCATGCTCTGTTGAACAGAGTCCGTTGCCCATGTTACATTTCACTTTGCCAGCATATGATCTGATTTGCGAAATTATTAAGATAGGCTTGAAACTGTTTATTTGAAATTAATGTCAAACAAAGATTAAGCTTTTAATTTTAAAAGTTCTCCTGCATTTATTTAACAAATGGTCTTGCAGAAAATCCAGCTCTAGTTCTTTACGTAGCGAAGTGAAGTGATAAACTTCCTGTCTTTTACAGCATTCGATTTCATTATGTCAGTAAAATATTAGAATATGGGGTCACGTGTGGATTGTAAAAACTTATTACTCAAATATTAATCGACGTCAGAAGAGTTTCGTGGGGTTGCATTGTAAGGTATTTTCTCCCTCCTTTTCGTATGCCTTCGGTGCGTAACTGGTGTAACTGTAGCACTTTCGACGCGTATTCAAGAGGTCCAGGTTCCAGTCCTGGCAAGGGCATTTCGCATTTTTCATGTACTCCTACTTCCATATAACCTAATGACTTAACAGTGACGCCTGACCTAAAAAAGGTGGTGGATGATAATTCTTCACCACCAGGACTTGGCGATTGGGTCCCCTAATCCCCAATCGCCCTTTAAAGGGGGGTACATATTTTCTCCCTTCTTCCAGCATGCCTTCGTGGTGTAACGGTTAGCACACTCGGCGCGTATTCGAAAGGTCCAGGTTCGAGTCTTGGAAAGGGTATTGCTCATTTTTCATGTCTTCTGCATCAAAAACATTCGTAATGTCTCTACAACATATCATCGTGAGAGGTCAAGTTTTCCAAAGAACTCTAAAACTTTTTTTTTTTTTAAGTGATAAACATAACACCTGCTTCTTAAGCGCCTGCGAAAGTTAAAATGAGATGGATACTCATTTTATAAATACGCCACTGCTCAATATATCGAAACAATTCTAGTTAAAAATGCTAAAACTGATTGAAGTTTTCGTCTTACCTTTGAAGCTTTTGATACTTCTATTTATCATAAGGTTTAACCTGAAACTATATTCCAGATTTGATAAATTAAAAGATACAGCTTCTACAGCACAAACTGCGCGTCATGTATAAATGCATGGTTCGGCGTTCGGGGCTCTTGCACATACGTTCTTATCGCAATGAAAAACTAGTGATTTTTCGAACAGGAAATTTCACAACATGAGAAAACAATAGGTGGCTCAGCTAAGCTGTCAATGGTAATAAGTTGTCTAAAGAGGAAGATGGTGTAATTATTATTACTTTTTAAACAGGAAATTTCACAACATGAGACACCATTCCGTAGTTGATAGCTAAGCTATGAATAATATTAAGTTGCCTAAAGATGAAGATAATGAAGCTACCATTACTTTTCGTACAGAAAATTTTACAACATAGAGGCAACGATCCATAGTTGACGGCTGATCTATCAATAATAATTAGTTATATAAATATGAAGGTAATGTAGTTAGTTACTATAACTTTTCAGACAGGAAATCTCACAATATGAGGCAACGATCCATTGACTGATAGCTGATCCCTCAACAATAACTATTTACGTAAAGATGACGATAACGAAGTTACTATAACTTTTCGAATAGGAATCTCACACCATGAGGTAAAATCAACGGTTACAGCTAAGCTACCAATAATAATAAGTTGCCTAAAGATGAAAATCATGTATTTGTATTAGATGACTTGTATTAGATGATTTGTATTAGATGAGTTGAACAGCAACTTCAATCTGAAATGTTGCTGACGAAGACCGACACTACTTAAAACGACTTTAATTGAATATATCGGGAAGGATTTCATCACACATAATACTTTTGATTTATTTTCAGAAAAAAAAAACATGGGTATGAAATATTACTTTCTGTAACTCTTAAGCTGTTATTACACAAAAGTTGGACTCTTTTAAACTCTGCAAAAATAGATTCTTTCATCTCTTTGTACTCGAGCGCTGAAAAACTTCTCATACGTGTCTTTACGTGGACCAAAACTTTCCCTACTTCCACATATTTTAACTGTCATTTCGATGTGTCTAATAGCTATGATATACATAAGCTTCTATAAACCAAAAATTCCTTTACAGTGACACAGAATAGGTTATATATTTTTAATTAATGCCAATATTAATGTTTTCAACCATTACCAATAGATATTAGGATTAGAACTTTTAAATAATTTAATGGCAACATTTTATACGGCTCCCTGAGTTTAACTGGTTACTGCCTAGGGATACAGATTTAAAAGGGCCCCGATCTTTCTGTGAGCTTTATAAGCATACTTTTCTCACAAGAAAAATAAGAATTAGGAGTCCCTAAAAGAAAGCTTTGTCTAAGATTCTAGATTCTTTTATCTAGGCCGTAGTTCTGTTTTCCTCTATATATGTAGAAAAATTATTATTAGTAGTAGTAGGGGTAGCAGTAGTAGTGGCATTCTAAAGAGGAAAAAGTAAATGTATTAGAGAGGCCTCGCTTATATACTAAATCACATATTTTCCTCTATATAGTCAGTAACTGAAGAAAAATTATTATTAGTAGTAGTAGTAATATTCTAAAGAGGGAAAAGTAAATGTATTAGAGAGGCCTTGCTTATATAAATCACCTTCAAAACTTTAGTTTTTGATTGTAATATTTACCCACCTTTGGCGTAAAAGAAAACATGATGATGAATTTATTATGAACTATGATGGATTTATTATCATCGTTTTAGCTAATTTGCCATCTTATTCAATAGTGACGGGGAGCGGGGGATATTTTTCTTTATCCTACTTTTGTTACTATTCTGAATTTTTACTTCTACACCTATGCTAAATTTATAGTTATAATGTATCTCCTTATTATATAACCTTTTCAAAGTTTGAGAAGTTGACACGACATCTTTTAATAGCAGTCTTGTAGGCAGATCACGGAAAGATATAGTTTAAGTCGCACCCTCTATATACCATTAATTATAATTTATGCAGATAGTTATGGAAAATAGTCCCGCCAACGTCTAAACTTTTCATTAAAAAGAATCTGATAAAAAGACCAGTCATTAGATAATTTCTATGTAAGAGAAAATAAGAGTCGCCCTATAATTTCTAAAAGAAATTTTTACTTTACCAAAGTTTTTAATGCACTTGAAAATTATTTAGGTTTAATACTTTGCCCTCATGATTCGAGTAGAAAAAAATACACTGTGCCTACCTTATTACAATCCCATCGTTTATGATCTTCTTTTGAAAAGGACACAGTATGTATTTAAAATATTGAAAAGATTCTGTCAATTATTTATAAAATAACCTTTAAAATAATCTCGCTAAAATTGTTCTTCAATTTTCTTTATACTTATAAAATTCGAATGTAATTGGGGGCGTAATTATAAATAATCATCTTCTGCCGTTAGAAAATTCACATGTTAAATTTTAAATTAAAATTATTTTTAATTGAAACAATTTTTTTTTTTTTTACATCTTTAACATGTTTTATTCAATCTGTTGATTTCAATAGTGATGTAGACTGAGGCTCACAAATAGTTAATGATTTAATTTTGTAGCTTTTGTATTCCTTTAAAGTCGCAAAAGGAAAGCACAAGTAAATATGAAATACTAGTAATGTTTCTACAGAGAAAAAAATCCCTGAACAATAGTACTTCGATACGGCCACAAATCTTGGCGAACGAGTTCACTACGTGGGAGGTTTTGTGGCAAATCCTATGTGTAAAGTGAGCAGGAGTCGGTTTCCTGTAAAAAGTACTTCACGAAAACATCCCACCCACTTAAAACTGATAGCACGAGAGTGTTTTGCCGTAATCTACTTCAATAATCCCCACTGTGCGAGAAATTGAGAAGTTAACTCTCAACAACAGTCGACAGTGGCGACATCTGAAAAATATTCTGCACTTCTCTCGCTATTAGGTTGCATTTTAATTTTATATACCTCGTTAAGAACAAAGTTACAGCTACTTGAAAAACAAACTTTCCGCTTGATACTATCTTTCTAAACGTCTCATGTATGAATAAATCATATGCTATTGAAATGATATCGTCCATTAGCCTGTAAGGAATTTTTTCCCTCTTTACCATATGCCTTTCTGATGTAATTGGAAGCACGTCTGGCTACAATCGGAAGATCTGTAGTTTGAACTCCGGCGAAGATATCCTTGGTTTTTCATGTGTCCTTTAACGATAAAAGCCTAATGACTATACAGGGGCTCACGAACTAAAATGTGGTAGACGACAATTATTCATCATCTGAATCTGGCAACTGAGTTCTTTCCTTCCGCAGTTGCCTTTTATATGGGGCAGGATATAAGGAATTTTCTCCCCTTACAGAGTAACTTCGTATTAGGGTTTGAAGCATGTCTGGCTAACATTTAAGAAATCTGGAATTCGAATTTTGACGAAGACAAAACTGATTTATCATATTTCTTGCTCAATAAAATATTAACGATTTTACAAACCTATTTCCGAATTTTTTCGATAAGAGAGCTCTAACAACAGTTTATTGTAGCCAACAATATACCTCTGAAAAGCGCAAGGACTTTCGGCATAGATTTTCTGCTACAATGTTTTACTTCCTAAATAAAAACTTACTTAAAACAGACCCGTAAAACATTAAGAAAATGCTATTAACGAAAGTCATAAGAGAGAGGAAATAATACATTTACAAACTGAAGTGGATTTATTTGATTACGTATGTTTACATTCTCCGCAAAGTGGATATTCCTTCAGTCTGTGTATTTATATTTATATTTTGTTGTGTGACGAAAATCATTGCTGATTTTGTAAACAGAGCGAATCCTAAATTCTCTTCAATCCGTATTCTAATCTTTCAAACCTCGAATTTTTCCTACAAGAGTAATGACAAGGAAAAAAAATTTAATATTACAAATTTTTAAAGAAAGACAAATTTTAAAACAGCATTCAATGAGAAACAAATTTTAAAATATCATTTCATAAAATATTTCTTCATTTATTAAGAAAACATAAATGAAATCAATTTAGGAGATGAAATGCATTAGAGAAAATTAGAGGTAGGAGTATTCCTAGACTTTCTTTTCTCATTAATTCACATAATTTTTTTTAAATCCAAATCTTGAAAAAATTCTGCAATCCCTCATCATCTAAAAATAAGAAGAACAATGAAAGAAAAAAATATTTTATATTAAAGAAAATTTCTTAGCTACAGCAAAGTTTAAATATTCGTATAATGAAAAACAAACTTACCAACACTATTTTTAAAATATAGCTGCATTTTTTAAAGATATGCATATGAAATTTAGTAAATGAAGTATACATAATGAAATCAAATGCAGAGGGTGGATTATTTCAAGAAGTAACACAGATAGTATTAAGCATG
Organism: Stegodyphus dumicola; assembly: GCF_044657685.1. Classification (NCBI taxonomy): domain Eukaryota; kingdom Metazoa; phylum Arthropoda; class Arachnida; order Araneae; family Eresidae; genus Stegodyphus; species Stegodyphus dumicola. The sequence continues at coordinate 196,754,207 of NC_140773.1, forward strand.
GACTACTGAATTCTCTTCAGAAAACTGAGAATGTAAAACTTAGGGCGCCATGAGTCTAGTACTAGCATTCGCGTACTTTTTTAATGAACGCTCCTGTTTAATGTCTATTAAACTAATTATCTGAAAATTCCGATTTAAAATATTAACAGATTTTACTCTAAAATTTTAAAGATTCGAATGCCAAAAAGCGCGAAAATTCAAGTTTTCGAATTCGAAGTCTCTTTCAGTTTTCGCAGTAATTCCATCTGTATAGTCTATACCAGTGGTCGTAAACCTTAAAACTTCACGGACCACTACATATATAATTTTATATTTGGCGGACCACTAACATGAATTTTAAAAAAAATCATTAAATCAGACCTTAAAAACAACATATTAATACGCAAAAATAATATTCAACTTTCCAATACATGTCATTCTAATTTTCATTTGTTAATATAATTTTCGAAATATTTGGTGTTCAGCAGCATGCCTTTATGGAAATTCAGGCTACGTCCCTGATTATGAGTAACAATCAAAACACTGTTAACATCTGTACATATTTCGTTCACACTGAAAAATTCTATGAAAAGTACAAAAATCTTACTTTCTTGTACAGATAGCTTCACATTTCCATATCACTGAAAAGGAACTTCACGAAAAGCAAGAATAAACCGGCAAATGCAAAGCAATATCAGTAAACTGAAAGTGTTATGCCGCCAATTTTTAATTATTGTAAACATAATAATCATCGCTTACTCAACAATGGCGCCATCGATCAACAGTTAGACAAAACAAAAACGGAAAGTTTCAGTGATGCCAATTATAAACAAGAATGCAGATAGTTCTCATAAAAATCCATCCAGCTACCTATTGACACGGAGAAAAACTACGTTACTAAAGACTACTATAGTATATGTTTGTAATTTAAAAAGAAAAAAAAATGCCAATTTGCGCTATTATTGATAACGTCAGCCTATCTGTTGATGCCAACTCTCACTTTCAAATGCCACTAGATACACCTGCAAAAGTAGCTAAAAGATTGCTAAATTCAAAAGGAATTTCGATAAAAGTAGTAGCTAAAAAGTAGTCATTTTTTAAACTGAATCTTCCTAAAATTATAAGTAATGTCCCAATTTTTCTGAGGGCCACCAAAAAGTTTTCACGGACCACCAGTGGTCAGTGCACCAACGGTTGGCGACCGCTGGTCTATCTACTTATATGTTTATTTTAACATACGCACTTTAGGGTCCTTTCTACCACACGGCTTTTTCGCAGTCATGGAAACAAGTGTTGCAGCAAATGACCAAGTCTCCTAATTTATTTTTTTCCCCAATTTATTTCTGTTTGGCTTGTTTCTCATCATGAAAAGCTTATGACTGAAGGCTGACTTGAACGACGGTTTCAGATGAGGGTGAGAAAACAAGCACTGTGCGGCGATGATGACACGTATTATAATCGCAAACGGGCGAGAGTCGGGAAGGTTTATTTTAAAGTAACATACTATAGTTGTTACACGGCATTACTAATAATACTGGGAATTTTTTTTTTTCATTTAGAATAGATTTGAATGTATTTTGCGGTATTATATGATAGTAAACAATAATATAGACTAGAATTTACATATATTTCATGCATTCATGATACATATAACAATTTTTTAATGTTTCTTAAACTGAATGATTCATCAGCCTCTCTTCAAACGATGGCAAAATGTTTACAAGTTTTTTCAATGTTCTTTATTTTAAAAATATTAAAGATGATGATATACAGCTGCACATTTTAATGCGCATTGTAAAAATATCATCTATTTCCCTTTTGCATGTGAATTCTTTCAAGCGCTTCTGAAAATTGTTACCTGAAGAGAAGTCAATCAAAATTATCATTTTTTTTTTTTATTAAATAAAACTCGCTAAATAACAGCCCTCAAAAACTACACATGTAAGCAAAATGATGCAAAAAAACAAACTGCTGTATATTTCTTTCTTCTTAATTACTTTACTATACCCCAAAGAAAAAACAACTATCATATACCAGATTGAATGCACCCGCAATTACTATGCATAGGTAATCATTAACTTGAAGGCTGACTCTGCAAAACTTGATAAATGTCATCGCGATGCGTGTATATATACAGATGAATAAATTTTAGTTTTAATTGCGTGTGCATTTTCGTCTAAAGAAATTTTTCTTGACGTCTTTCACGAGTCAATCCAAGCATTAGATGGTGTCAAAATAATAACTTTTCCTCGCCTTCATTTTGTGTCCTACAAGAAAGTAAAATTACTTCTGTTATTTAGTTCCTGAAACTAAAAAAAAGGGGGGAATTAAATTATGCTAAAATTATTTCAGCAACGAGGCCCATTAGACTCCAAATCATGTCAAGAATCATCTTTGCTTATTTGTATGGTAATATCTGGCTGGACTACTAAACAGGAGGTGGCACGTGCTACGCCCTATAAATCAGAATTTTTGTTTAGTGATAAAAAAAGTAACCTTGGTACCTTTCACACACTCGAGTGTTACAGACGCTTACAGTAAAATGCGCTTTGCATGCAAACTTGGGACTTAATAGAGCACACAAATGAGAGATAATATCCAAGTGAAACAATATATATATATATATATATATAGGTATAAGAGATGATCTTGATTAAAAATGATGCGTGAAAATTGCCCCTAGTCTAATTTAATCAAAACTATCAGCCCGAGAATTTTTTGCTGATGTGTATCATGACCGCTTCCTTAAAAATAATGAATTTTGTGCTGATATATGCTTCCTTAAAAATAATGCTGCAATGGACACATCACATCGAACATATGAAGTGAAAAAATGGGAAAAACTGATCTTCCCTCACGATAACTAAGTTGTTTAAAAAACCTTCAAATTAATGATGGATATTGAAACATATTGAAACAAAAACTAATGAATGTTCTGGAATATCAGCACAGTTTGTCAGAAACATGGCTACATTTTTGCTACTGTATATTGAAAAAAATGGTAAATAATATAATAAATCTGAAATTTAAATTTTTCATCTATATTGTTAAAAGTTGTGTGAGTCTGTCTGTCGTTTGTTTGTTAGTAATATCATTTACTCCGGAAAGGCGGGGAGTTGAGTTTTGAGATAGGCAACACCGGATTCCAAAGTTTCGTGGGAAGACATTTATATCATTTTCATATTCGTACGATTTTAGTCAGCCGAGTTATTAACTACAAATTCTGAAACGCTATATTGGCAACAAAAAATTTATTTACGAATTGGTTGTGCGGTTGTGCGAGATATTAATCATTGATTGCTACGGGTTGTGGCGAGGTATTAATTAAAAACTCTGGAGATGCTAATTTGGCAACAAAAAATGTGTTTACAAATTGTGTGTTTGCTTGAAAAGCCAGGTCATCTGGCCGGCTTGCCTGTTAACCCTTTGCGACACAGTATGTTTGGTCTGGACACACCTAAAAATTTTCTTCTGTACGCACAGAAAAATTGAATGAAAAAGGATTTATAGGTTACTATAGGTTACTCTGAACTTTCTTTATTTATATTAGATGGCAGCTCAACACAAACCAGTCCATATATTTTAGCCATATTTAGTTTTTGAAAACCCTCCTTTTCAAAGAAATCTTCCAGATTTTTTTTAGGGTATAAAAGGAATGTTTGAAAAGAAATGTCTATGTTATTTTTGGCTGTATGCTAATCTCCTTATTCTATATTAATTTAAAATTTTTATTTTGAAATCTTGCCTAAAATCAAACGGTGAACCCTAGGTGTGCTCATACCGGGCTCACCGATAATCTAGGACAACTGAGAGTCTGTATTCTTTGTTTCTCCGCATCTCATCGGTGAGTTCATTAACAACAATGCTCGTTTCAGCAATCTTTTCGAAGCTGTATTCAATCAGTGTACCCACTTTGGGCACAGCCACAGATTTAAAACGATAAGTTCTATCTTCACAAAATTTTACTTGTTTACTCCTCTAGGCCTAATTAGACTGCCTACCTTTTTTTTTTTTTTTTTTTTTTTTAAATCAAAACTCCGACTTTAAAAGGTAGCGTGCGGGAAAGGGTTAAGATCCACATGCTCGAGCTTACGTCATTAGCTAAGACGCCGTTGAGTATGCAACAGCTAATTAATTATATTTGCTGCATGGATGAATGATCCAGAATGATAAGAAAACAGTGAGATTAACAAGATGCAATTTTAACATAGCATTATTACCACTGACCGTGCACCAATGGAATAATTGAATAATGGCCGTGAAAGCATCAATGGAATAATATTTATAATTATTGTGGAAGTGTTCACCCACAGAATAACCCATAGAAAAAAGTAAAAAGCAAATCTGGTCAGTACTACAATGCATTGTTCTCCTGTTTTAAGATATCCATTGTCACTATATCCCTTCCGCTAGTCGAAATACTGTTCTCATATGATACTATGGGTTACATATGATATTATGGCTCATATGATACATCGATCAAACAAATAGCCATCTTTCATATTCACTACGTAGACAAAAATTTTGATTTAAACAGAATACAACATTAAAAATTTTTAAAGTCACTTTTCTGGCACACCATTTACACAAGTTTATAATGATTTTTCATAATTAGTTATTGAATATAAGCAACCATTCCAGTAAATTAATCCATAGGTAGTTAGCAAGGTATTATTTTAATTCACGACATGGCTGATAAATGGTTATGTAGTAAACCCTGTTACGTAAATCGCTATCATTAACATATGGCACTTTTGTTAGGTTACTAAAAATGCCATCTTAGTCAATTTATGTTATGTATTTATTTTATATACATTCAGCATTTTTGCGTTCATAGTTATCCGTTTCATTTAAGGACCTAAAAAAAATATGAATTTCTTCAGTTAGAAAAATACGTCGAAGATAAAACTGAAAGTATTGCTCTTCATTGTTTGCAAAAAAAAAAAAAAAAAAAAGTAAATAAAAACAGCATGGGATCAAAATTTTTTTAAATGTCTTTGTTCAAATGGTAGTAAACGTCCATCATCTTCCTCAAGAATACTAGCGTTGATCCTGTCTGTGTCGCAATATGTAAGTCAGAATGCGGAAGACAGTGAAATTGCGATAGCTCTTTCAAGAAAGTGTATACATGAATCCTGTTTACATGTTATTCTATACATGTTATTCTGTTTATGTCCGAAAATGTCTCTGTCTATCTTCTTCAAATTGAAGTGTTTGCAAAGGCGATGCAGCCAAATGTCATTCCAAAAACCATCGTTAGATGTCATGTTCACTGTCACAAGCACACATCAAGGTGGGGGAAAAGTTGACTTGCAACTGAGCTTTCTTTCTCTGTCGCAGAAGAAACCGTTTCATTTATACTGGAAGAATACTACTATTTTATACAATCCGCCTTTTCAAACAAGCGCTGTGGATAACGGTTCTCAATAACACTGCACGCAGGGTTAAGCTTTAAGAAAGCTGTCATGCTGAGTTGATATGTTACTGTGACAACTTCTCAGGTTTCTTAGAAGTATGAATCTAAATGAAGGGATGTCATGTACAGTTCAATTTGAGCTGTCTCCAGCTGTCTCAGCGTAAAAATGAAAAAAGAAGTACATATGGTTGTTTGTTAGTGTCGATATTCATAGAGTGTATTGTTGCCAGTATTTGCAGTAAACAGGATCCGCATATATTCATGCATACTTTGTTAAATTTTATGCTTTCCGCATCGAAGCATATGGTTTTTTATTAATTTACTAGTTTATTTCGTTGTTCAGTATGTCTACGAACTCAAAATAAACTTTAAAAGAATTGCTAAGATGTTTCTGTTTTATTTTTATATGAATGTTTATAATTTTCAGACTTATAAAAGTTTTCTAGTTCTTAGCTCCCCCCTTTTTTTCCCCTTGGTGCTTTAAAAGAGGAGAAAAATTTCTAAAATTTCCGAAAGACGGCAATAAAGATGAACTGGAATCCTTTTTTTTTTTTTTTTTTTTTTTTTTTTTTTTTTTTTTTTTTTTGTTCAGCAAATTCTATTTGATGTCATATAACCTTGTCACAACATAACTGTTAATTTTTTATGACGTATTTTTTATGGCAAATTCCTTCAAAATTGTCCCTATAGGCTTTCCAGAGATATTTCGGCATGAAAATCTTTACCATATCTATCCTTTATTTCCGTTTCTGCTATAGTATGAAGAAAGTTTGGTTTATTTGGTTTATTAGGTTACGGCAAAACATACTAGGATTATCTGGCTGAAAGAAGGGATACCTTCGTAGAGGATTTTCTAAGGGAAATTGACTCTTATCATATCATCTTCTTCTGGAACATAGTCATAAAACTTCAAACATAGAATTCCGCCTGATTCCACCTCTAGCCTTCTTCTAAAGTTAGATGATTCGCTTCGGAAATGATTCAAAGAAACAATGCATTTCATTGTGCGAATTTACTCCGATTCCAGAAAATGGAATTGAAGCTCTTTTACAGTTCACGGACAGCTCGTGTTGGAAGCGTGTGAGGAATAGGAATTTGGTATTCGTTCACGAACTAGTTCGCTTCAATGAGCGAGCTTGCACCTAATGGCGGAAAAAGAACTCAGCTCTTGTTGGAAGCTTACCAGGAATTTCGATTTCCATTTTAAAGGAGAAAAGAATTTTTTTTTTTTTTTTTTTCCCTCAAGTTAAAACTTTGTTTAATTTTTATCACTTCCCAATTGTTATTAATTACTGAAACATTTATATTCAAGAATTTTGTTCTTAGTTCTTTGTAGAAAGATTTTAGGAAATCTCAAAACTACGGTTAAAAGAAATCAATTCAAGGAGTTAGCGTTTGATTGAGTCAATTCTTCCGAACCCACTCTTTGATCGATTCTTTCCGCGTTTCGCTCCATCTTATCCAACAGCTCTTTATTCAGCCGTAGTGCTGTATCTTTTTTCATCAAGGTTATTGTCAGTGAGTGGTGAGTCAAAAAAGGAACGATTCATTTTAATGAGAGAACATGAGAGAACTGTTCTGATCCTTACCTCATAAAAGAACGGTTTTGTCCATTTACCCTGTAACCAGCTAGTAGTACGTTGCCAATACAGTTGTTAGTAATTTTATGCTACGAGTTCTTATTCTGGTCAAAATTTGCAAGTTATCGTAGGCTGATAACCCTTTTCAGAGCTCTAACTTATTTTTGTAAAAAGCGGTAAGATTCTTATCTCAGAAGTCTTTCCGCAACTCTTTTCTTGTACTTTGATGGCATAGTTCCTAGGGATCAAAATATTATAACCGTTACGTCTGTTATTAAATCAAGGGTTGATTGAAGAGTTACGAGACGAGAATGGCAAAAAACTGTTAAAAACAATGGAGTACATAAAAGCGATAAAAAGTCTCAGTCAAAAATATTTTTTGTTAAATTAAGTTTAATAAAATAGAGATATTAAAAAATATATACCAAATTCTACAACATTAAGAAGCTAAAATTTTTAGAGCTAATTTTTTAAAATCTTTTCTCGTGGTTTTTACAAAACTTGGCACTTTGGCATAATTTGAGCCGTAGAATTGAAATATGAAAAAAAATAAGTACGTCATTTCAACCGTTTCTTTATTTCCCACGATTATGTTATGTACGTCCGTGATCATTCACGACAAACTGAATTAGGGAGTTTCTAAAACTCACAGTCACGTCTGTTCAGTACCAAGTGCGTACATGTGTTGAGTCTGTACTACGTTTTTGATGTCTCGAAAGCGAGACTTACGATATATAGAAGATTTATATATAGCATTGTTCTATTATAGGTATTTTGACACAAAATCCGACTTTTCTAAAGTGACATACCTTTTTTTTTTTTTTTTTTTTTTTTTTTTTTTCATATTTCGATTCTACTATTAAAATTAAGCCCAAATATCAAATTTTATAATATTTGGTAAGAAAGTTAGCAAAAATATAAAAACTTTACCTTGGCGCACTTTTTTATCAATGTGCGCCAAAAAATATTCACTTGGTGAAATTCTTAATTTATAGTAACCTATGTTATTTCTACTTTTTTAGTTGTGTACCAGCGGGAAAAATATGGTGTATCAATTCATTCTTTCAAATAATTTTAACAAAGCGCATAAATCCTATTTAGCATTATTATTGCTCATAACAAATATACCAAATTTCAAATCTAGTCAATATATTAATTCATGTACATCTTTGGAAATTTTGAATAAAAAGCTCTAATTTTTTACAGATATTCTTAGAAATATATCAACTTTAAGGTGATTGCAAAAATTTTATAGCTTATAATTCAAAACGTTTTTCGTTTAAAAACAAATCAGAAAATATCTGCAAATTTTATTTAGAGTGCACCTGAATTTCGAGTTGTGAATAAAGGAATCAAGTAAGTTTAATAAAATAGAGATATTAAAAAATATATACCAAATTCTACAACATTAAGAAGCTAAAATTTTTAGAGCTAATTTTTTTAAATCTTTTCTCGTGATTTTTACAAAACTTGGCACTTTGGCATAATTTGAGCCGTAGAATTGAAATATGAAAAAAAAAATAAGTACGTCATTTCAGAAAGGTCCGATTTAGTGTCAGAAAACCTGCGTTAGGAGCAATGCCATGTATAAATCAAATATATATATACTAAGTCGCACTTCCGAGGAATGAAAATCGCAACTTAAATTTTGCCAAATAAGCCCCAGTAGAACAGGTTTTTTGTTTTCCGATTAGGTCTTACTTTCAGGGAAAAACGGTATAGTGCTCAACGAAAATTAAACTGACTGCTATTAAAGGAAATAACAGGAATTTTTATTTGTCCTAGTCATTTCTTTCTCGCAACTTTTCAGTGTCATCTCTATTTTGCCACAGAAAATAATGCCATTCTTTACTGAACAACCTACAAGTCACATCCAGTATGAAATTTGTTTCCGGTGCTTCTTAAAGCAAGTGCTGTACTTTTATAAATGGTCGTGTACTGAAACTTAATGTTACGTTTTCTGGTTTGAAATTAATTTAAACTCAATATTCATCTTAACGGTTAACACACGAATTTATCTTAAATTGTTAAAAATCTATTTAAAGGACAATAAGTCATATTAGAATCAAAATGAAAATTTATTAAGTTACTTCTGCTCGTTTACAACAGATATTTTAACTCAAACTAAAACGATATCTTTTCGTGTAAAAATATTACAAGATACGGTTATTTGCCTTGCTACCTAAGATTTCAGTTTATCATAAACAAAATTCTAATTTCAAAATTGAACACCTGACAGGCTACACTGCCTTTGAAATCGTAAAGCACTTAACAACTACTATAGTCTCTTACTTGTAGAATATGCATTCAAAGCCATTTCTCCCTCCGGTCTTCCCTCGCAAACGTGGTAATGACTGATGCGTAAGATGATCGAGTCCTCTAATTTGCGAATGACGACACATATTAAGATCCTAAACGAAGGTTTACGATCTTGAAGGGCCTATTTTAAAGTAAAAGTCTGTAGAACTCTGGCCTTTCACCGTCTGAGGCTGTAGCTAAGCCCTAGGTCCACCGTCTGAACACTCCCTATCCCCCGTTCTCACCTGTGGAACAAGATTATTCTGTAGCGAATCAAAGAAGGTAAAGTTGCACACGCGGGAATGTGCAGCTGTCTCAGCGAAATCATCAGCCAGATGTCAGTTCATCTTTGCTTCGCCATGATTGGTCGGTTAGCATGAAGTTAAAATATTTAAACAAAATCCTTGTACACAAATTTTCGTGATGTAGTATTAGCTGGTTACCTACCCAAGAAAGTTCGACTTATTTTTTTGTGACCATAAAACTATCTCTTTTACAGATTTAGCAGGAACTATCTCAGTGACCCAAAGGCGATGCAGTGCAGTTAACACTAACTCCTACTTTTCTTGTCGCCGACAGAAGATGGCCACCAGAAACTTCTTTCTTACTTAGGTCCAGTCGAACAAAACATTTGCTCTTACAAATGCACCTTACTATATTACTTACTTACAGAGGAAAGGGGCGCATTTGCCTTCTGAAACTCAGTGGCAACATATGATCTGCTTCCTAGTTCTAAACTATGCAACATTCCATTAAATTTGTGCAATTTACTGATGAGAGAATATTGTGACATGAACCAAGAAGGAAAGGATGGTGTTTAACTTAATTCTAACGTTTTGTAAAACTTAGGTATAATTCTCATAATATGTGTAAAAATTAGATAATATTGTAGCATACGTATGGGCTCGTAATGCATTAAATGCACACAGAACCGATGACAGCTTTATAAAATGTTTTTACCAAAAGAAATACTTTACAATTCTGGAAATTTCCTCGAAAATACTCGTACAGCTCTTCTCAATATCACAGAACACAATCAGTAGTTACATTTCAAACTACTGAGAATGTTAAACAGAGCTCATTGCGAAGCGCATCTAAAGAGCGAAGCTCACACGGAGATATCTCGGTACTCCGAAGTCGACTCTGAACTGAAAAAATGAGAACTGATGCTCTCTCCGAGTTTCTACAGTTTTCCCCGACCGCCTAGAAATTCCTAGTACCTTCCATTTCTCGAAATTACTGAAAGGTATATACGATTACAGTTACATGTAACGTATATACGGTTACAGTTACATATAGGACAGTAATTCAATTACAGTACCACTCACAGTTATGCAGAAACCGAAACAAAACATCGCCAAATGGTGGTCAATTCTGTTGACGTTTGGCGATTTCTCGCCAAATTTGGCTACAAATCAGTATTGAATAGACTTGCCCCTGTAATCTTATCTTTCAGACGAAATTCTGGTTCTTCAGACTTTTCATGTTATATTATACGAAAGCTACTACAATTTCCTATATAATGTCACTAAAATTATTTACATATGTATATAACATTCGTAACATTATGCAGAAAATTTGTTAAACTTGCAGAAAATTAAGCTTAAAGGGCATATTCTAGCTATGATGATTATTTATGAACATTAAACTGAATATGCACTATCCTAGTGGTTTTCGATAATAATTGCAATGATCACATTTTTTCACAGGCAGCCGGGAGGCAGCGTACGCTTACGCCGCGGTGTCTGCAGGAGTGACCTACGCTATTACACAAAGTTGTAGCCGAGGGAAGCTACGGAACTGTGGTTGCGACACGAGTCGAGATGGCATGCTGGATGCCGAAGGTGGCTGGAAGTGGGGCGGATGCAGTGCGGACATAAGATATGGCATACGCATGAGCAGACAGTTCCTGGATGTGCGGGAAATTGAAGGCGATGAGCGTTCGCTCATGAACCTGCACAATAACAGGGCTGGAAGGAAGGTGAGTGGATTCTGTGTTCTGCATGACCTCAAAGTGATCTGTGGCGATTGGCTGTCGTATATAAGACAAAGCCGAAAATTCGCACTAAACAGTTGTTCTTCCATAATGTTTTCAATGTGTGATACGGCATTTACAGAATTAAAATTTAGAAACCTGAAGTTTAATCAAAGAACTTCAGCTTTAAAAAAACTACGAAATAATTAAGAAAAACGTTTAAAGTGACATCATAATAAGATGTACGATAGATTGGATGGATTAAATGTAAGAAATACCGAAGAATTTCCGTTCGAACTAATAGCTTGTGTCCAGTTCTGGAAGACAATAAGATGCATTTTTACTTAATCAGATTGGAAAGCAAATTAAAATATTGCTAAAAACTGCGCGCATTGATTTTAAATCACATATTTTGATAACCAATAACACACAGATTAAATCTGAAAGTTAAATGTATTTCGTTATATCGAATGGCAACACACTGTGGTGCGGGGAGAGGAAGAAATTTTATTTATGGTAATGGGAATACATTGCTATAAAATATTCGAGTTTGTTGATTAAATTTGAAAACCAGCACTTATTACTTTGCAAAATGACAACACACTAGCGTGCAGAAAATAAAATGCTTTATCTCAAGCAGTGGCAATAGATTGCTATTGAGTCGCTGAGTTTGTTAATCAAAATTTTATTAAATTAATACCAACTATGAAATAAAAAAATCTAAAGGTTTTCAGATTTTATATTACCCCCAAAGTGGACTTTTATTAACGCTTTGCGTGTTAACTTTATTCATTAAACATCATGTTCACTTAAACCATAAAATTCAATTCAACAGCAATATCACAAAATAATTTAAAAGCAGCATATGTTTCGAATTTCCGATACACAGTCTCGCGTGCTGGAGATAAACTTTTTTTTTTTTGGTTCCCTACTGTGTTGCCGTTGCTCATTTTGAAATTGTTGAGTTTTTTAATCAAAAATTCATTAAAGTGTACAAAATATGAAATCGTTAATAAAACAAATTTCATATTAGGGTTTCCAGATGTCCATATTCGGTGGAGGATTACGTTATTCAAAATTTGATGGCTCTAGGTGCCATTTACCACAATGCAAAAAAACATACATACATTTATGCAGATTCATCATTATTTAATTTCTTTTAAATATAACACAAGGCGATAATATTTGGTGGTAACAATTTGAAAAGTGAAACGGACATAATTTCACATTTTGTGCGAATTTAATGACATTTGGCTTAAGAAATTGGACGATTTAAAAGCAATCAGTTGCCACTCGGCAAATCGTAAGATATATATGCCTTAAGTTTAAAAGACTCGGTGATTTATGAGAATTATGTTGCCAATGGATGAAACTTAAAACGTATGTCTTTCAAATTTAATCGACAAACGCAGCCATTTAAAAAAAAAATAACGTATTGCCTCTCGGCAAAGCACAAAATATTTGTCTTTAAAATTTAATCAACAAATTCAGCGATTTAAGAGAAATGTATTTCCACTGCCCGAAATAAAATATTTTTATCTCCCACACAAATAGTGTATTATCATTCGGCAAAGGGTAAGATAATTCCTTTCTCTTTCTAGTTTAATCTGTCTCTCGTTTATTAAAGAACTAAGCGAGTTAGAAGCAATAAGAGCAGTTTTTATCTCTGTTATTAATTACTGCCTGAATGCAATGAAATTGCACTATCTGGGTTCACTAAAAATTACTATAGATATATATATTCGTTTTTAGAATAATTATTTCAGGCGGCCAGTATTGAATTACAGAAATAGAAACGACAATATGTATAGTGTGAATTTACTTTTTATACACAGTGAGAGAACAAAATATTCCCATTTTATTGAGGAAATTTTATTTTGATGTGGTAACATGAAATCGAAACCGCAACATCTTAGACTGCGGCTCAAATTAAAGACAAGTTTGTTTTCCATAAGGCAAGATAGCTCAGTTTTCCTGGTTGTAGTGTCGTAAAATTACGGCGGCCACAACAATACACTTCTAATGCAACCAGCAAAAAATTTACAACATTTTCTTAACATAGCCGAGACATTTTCCCACGACTATAATTTTCTGTATTTGAACATTTCCCGTTTACCACAAACAAGACATAATACCGTAAGGTGAATAGGGTTACACAATGTCCTATTTTGTAAAGGCCAATAAATGTATTTTATCGCAGGGAAGATTGTCCGCACTTTTTGTCCCGACCGCTTTTACTTAGTGTTCACACACTTCGAAATCGTAAAACTACTCCCGCAAACTACAATACGGCATAATAAACGTCGCTTAAACTCTTCACGTACAAAAGATAGTTTTTCAAAAAGTTACATTTTCAGTGAAAAAAAAAATAATAACGATCCTCAGAGACCAGAGAAAAGCGCAACTTATCACATCATCAAAGCTGAAATTCTGGAGATAACTTATAGATATCACGATAGAAAAATGCATTCTTGTCAGCCTTTCACGGCAGCAGCCCATGTGTAACACTTTTCCCAGTCTTTGTGAGGTAGTTTCAGCAACAACTTTTATTATGCCCAGATGAAAGATAAAGGAAGAAAGCTGTTGCAAAACTATTGATCTGTACTCCTGAAGCAGCTAGTTCTGGCTTGATAATATAATCTTGCTTATTCTATTCAATTTTAAAATGAAATCAAAAAAAGTTCTACAACCGCCATAAACAAGGTTTTATTGCTTCTATATTATACATTACTAAAATTTTCTACTCAGAAAATAGGCTTCTAAAATTGTGACTTTTATTAATCCAAAGGGGCTTTGTCCCTGAAGGACTATTGTTTTCATTCTGCGATCTTCCATTGGTTTACTATAAATGTCTGTTTCACTTTTCCGAATGTTGCCACCAATTGTTAGAGTCCTGCATTATATTTGAAGAAATTAAATAATGAAAAATCTGCATAAATGTATGTCTATTTCTCGCATTGTGATAAAACAACGGTACAGAGAGCCATCGAGTTTTGAATGACGTAATCCTCCTAACAATATGCATCGGCATGAGGAAGACCAAATTTGAAATTTGGAATTTGTGTTATTATCTGATTCATTTCTACCATCATTTGAAACATTGTGTTATGGTGCATTTGATTTACCAATCTTTGACTGATTATCTAATTCATTTCAACTGTCCTTGAAACTATGTTATGCTGCATTTAATTTAAGAAATAATATTTTCTAAAACTTTAACGAATTTTTGAATAACAAACTCAACGATTTGAAAGCGAGCAATGACAACACTCTACGGGGGAAAACAGACCTTTTCATCTCCAGCGCGCGGAACTGTGTATCGAAATTCTAAAGATACGATCATTTTAAAATTATTTCGCGACATTGCTATTGAACTGAATTTTATGGTTTAAGTGCAAAGAACATAATATTTAATAAATAAAGGTAACCCACAAAACGTTGAAAAAACGCTCCTTTGGACGTAATTTAATATCTAAAACCTTTCAGATTTAAAAAAAAAAATTTTTAATTTTAGTATAAATCTTTTTTGTGTCGGTATTAAATAATTTAAAAAACACACTAGAATTATACCTAATTCCTAAATTATAATTCCACTACATTAGAAGCAACTATCAAAAGAAGTACTAAATTTTTTTAATCAATATTTTATGTAAAATAAAGCTTTCTAAACTTAAGTTACCTTTTTAATCTTACCATAAGTCCCAGTTTCAGTATTAGATGTGTAAAAATTATAATTAATTACTAAGAAATTTCCTTTCCGTAACGTGTAAATCGACCCAAAACTTCCTCTGTTCGTATTTTTGCTAGAGATTGCACTGAACGGCGAGAGGCTTGATCGCAGTTGTTCTGCTGTGTTTTTATTTATTACCGTAAGAGTATATTAGCAGATGTATAAATGTTTGGAAACTACTAATATGCTCTTAGTGTTAGAAAAATGAACGATTCTTGTCTTTTATTTTCCTCGCATCATTTATACCATCCTTTGATTTACTATCTTTGTTCAGATTATCTGATTCAGTTCTTCCATCCTTTGAAACACTGTATTAAGCTGCACTGTATTAAGCTGCATGTCATTCTTTGGCAGATCATTTAATTCATTTCTACTGTCCTTTGAAGCTACGTTATGCTGCATTTAACAACCTTTGACCGATTATCTGATTCATTTCTACCATCATTTGAAACATTGTGTTATGGTGCATTTGATTTACCAATCTTTGACTGATTATCTAATTCATTTCAACTGTGCTTGAAACTATGTTATGCTGCATTTAATTTAAGAAACTTTGACTGATTATCTGATTCATTTTTACTATCATTGGAAACTTAGTGTTATACTGCATTTGATTTTTGACTGATTATCTAATTCACTTCTACTGTCCGTTGAAACGTGTTACTCAGCATTTGATTGACCATCTTGAACTGGTCATCTCATTAATTTCTACTGTTCTTTGAAACTCTTAAGCTATGCTGGAACTGATTTATCATCCTTAGACTGATCAAGTAAGTCATTTCTACCATCCTTTGAAACACTGTATTACACTGCATTTGATTTACTATCTTTCCATCCTTTGACTGATCTCTGGATTCATTTCTACCCCGCTTTGAAACAGTATGTTATGCACTGCTGTATTTATCCCTTTCTCACTCATCTTTTGCGGATTAAGTTCAAGTTCCAGAATTCACAGGTCCGAGAACTCATAAGTCTTAGAAAAAATTCATAGGTCAGAGGGAATATATTCTAGTATAGAATACGCTTTAAAATACTTTATTTAATAATGCAGTATATAATGTAATTGTAGTTCACTAAATACTTTATTATTATTGTTAATAAAGCTCATAATGTCTTACTTGCAAAATTTATTAATTAAACTTAACCGTAATTATGTATATCACGAACACTTTATTTTATGCAGCTATTTAATCACTTTAATGTTTATGTTATTTAAAATAACAGAGACGGCCGCAATATCTGTGAAGTATAATAAAACTATATATATCTATAATATGCACTCTTTTTTTTTCTTATTAAAGAAATGTCTGTGATTATTTTATTAAAGTCAAAAAACGCGTATTACATGTGCATCGATTTCCTTAAGTTTATTAAATGCATTAAGTCGTGATCAGAGACACCAAGAATCAATTTTTTTCACTATTAATGCTGGTAGTAAACTATCATATTCCGCCTGATTAAAGACTGATTGGTTAACTTGCCAGTTTTCTTCTTGCGCTACTTGATCAGAATATCAATGACTTACAAAGACTAATTACGTAACTCTATACTTTGTGCATTCTTCGTAAATGGATTATTAAAATCACGTTTAACAAGATAATTATTTTATTGACTGACTGCATCACATGTGCTACATAGCATTCATAGGGTTTCGAAATTTTTTTACGAGTCGCAATTAATAAACATTTAAATTCTAATGAGTGCTCATATGGTATTTATAATCTTTATTCATTAAATTAATTTTATAAACCACATTAAAAATTATTTATTATTTAAATATACGTTATAATTACTCGTTTTAAACGTTAAACTTGCAGTTATCATCTTGCTTAACAGCTAAATGACTACAGTTAATTGCTTAAGTAATAGCTTAAATAAAATTTACGAAACTAAAATTTTGTGTGCAAGCTAAATAGCGGTGGTAAAAAAAAAAGGAAAAAATAAACAATATTTTTTATATACACATTACATAAACTCCTTACTGAAATCAGCCAAATTTGTGGTGGTTAAATCGTGTTATTATTAGATTTAAGATGTAAGGTACATCCCCATACCCTCATTTCTGGAGGTGTAATGAAATTCTAATAAAGTTTGATTCAAAATTACTACTTTTTTAGAAATCTTATAATATCCAAAACACTTTACGCAACCTTTAGGATAATGCATCATTTTTGTCTATCAGTGTTAAAAATCGCAGAAATCGTTCCATCTGCATGAAATTTACTTAATGTATCTGGTTATCAATGTGCCATTTGCACGATACTAAGGATCAATAGTCTATTTTCCACAACGTAATAGAGAAAGAAAAAGAACGAAGAGAAATTCCACAACGAAACTGCTAGAAAAAGGCTGCAAGCTACACGATTTTGCTTTTGCCTTTCCCTCTTCTAAAAATCTGAATTCTCAGAAATATATTATTGCTATAAAAAATCATTTACTTGTCCTTAAAACTGGAACATTAAGCTGATACTACAAATCCCTATTTTCGACTTTCAGATATTGTGAAACTTAAGAAGCATACAAAATAAATATTAAATGAAATCTTAGTATGCTTTAAAGTAAAAATGAATTATATTAACGCTCATGCTGTACTTTTGTATGCTTAAAAAAATCATAAGCCAGAACTTGTTAATACTGTTCAAGGATTTCAAAACTTTCAAGTGGTAGCTTTTAGCTATATATATATGTAAGATAAAAAATATGAAACTCAAAATTACTAATTTTAATTTGGCTACGTCCTCTTCCTGTAATCTAAAGTACGTCAGAGGAAGAAAAACCTAACCCAGATTAGGTCATCTGCAATGCCATAAAGCTCATGTCCAATAGCAATCCGAAGTTTAAACCAAGGATTCAAATCTTTAAAATACACTTTTGCTGAAAAGCGCTATAACTTTTCTACTTCCCCTTTCCTGCTTACACGTGTCTCACTGCTTCACTGTATTGTCTATGATCTCAACCATGTGATAAGTTTTAAATAGAATGTGAGGTTCTTGTCACCCCCAGTGATGTGCAAACCAAGAATATATGCCCTAAGAAATTATTCTTCAAAACAAATAACGTGTTGCGAATATCCAGCTGTTTGTGGTTTTCCAAATTTTATCCATCTGTTACGCATCCTATTTGTATAACAGCAGCCATCTCCTAACATCTTGACCATGACTTCAAAACTATTGGTGCATTCTCTTCTCGAGTCCTGTCTGAGTAAAATATCCCAAACACATACACAGAGACACATATGTGTAAGATATAAAATACGAAAAGAAATCACTAACAAAATTACTAATTTAAGCAATAGTTCTTTTAATTCCTGTTTTAATTTGGTCACGTCCTATTCTTGTCTTTAAATCTAAAGTGTGTCACCTGAAAACTAATCCTCAAAATTATGTAATCATGCCTGCAGTGTGATGAAATCTTAGCCAATCAGATTCAAGAAATAGTTTACTATATAATATATATATATATATATATATATATACTAGTGCTTTGCTGTTGCGTGCTCATTTTTTCTACTTCGCTCGCTACTGCTTAAGACGTATCGCTTAGCCTTTGCTAGCTATTGTCCATTTGTCTAAAAAATGTTATCGGTATGGGATTGTGGAAGCACATAGAGCATCCATTATGATATGTGATGGAAAGTTATATTTGTCCTGAAAATTATGTTATCAAGAAATAAAATTATGTGTTAAAATTACGGCTACGGTCTGTCTTCGAGTACCATGCTTCTAACCTCACAGTAAAGCCTTCCCAAGTTATTACAACGCAAAGAACCATCGTCAGACTGCAGCTATTCTCCAATCATCCCCTTACACACATGCGTACACAAACACACACCATATATACATATAAAGAGTATGCGCCGCTTAAAATGATCACGTTTGGTTCACGGCCATTTTGATAACATTAAACGATGAAGAAATATATCCTTCAAAATAGCAATTTAATTTAATTAATTAAATATAAATATGACTAGAAACATGTAAATACGTACTTTCACAGCATTTTAATTAGAAAAATGAAACTGTGAACTGTATATAATTATTTAATTCAAAAATTCATTTAGGAACTTTTCAAAACGTTTTTGGTTATTACTTAACCGATGCTCTACTTTAATGCTTAGAGGGCTCCCTCATTGAAAGAGAACATGCCAATGTAAAATTTTAAACTAAGCGAAAAAAAGCAACCTTAGTTTGGCATGCATGTTTTCAGGGAGAAAATATTCTGCCCCCCCCCCTTTTTTTTTTTTTTTCTCTTAAAGAAGAGGAACTTGCGCCCGATCGCTATCAAATTCGAGTTATTTGAAATCTAGGTCAAACTAAGGTTACTTTTCAGCCTAATCTTTCACAAACGTTTAAAGTCGAAATAGTTTCTCATATATTATAGCAACCACTTTGATAGAGTTCGCCAAATTTTCAGAAGGAGCCAAACTCTGGCAACCAAGAGCATAAATTTTCTTCAAGCAACCATGCTCATAAAAGTTCTTTAATTAAGCAACATCGGCATTTTACGTGTGCACTTTGTTTTTGTTGTTGCTGTTGTATTCCAAGTTCCAACGGTTTTTATACCCAAATCTTGTTATTTTCTTCCTTCAATACAGTTTTAAAATATGACTTGTTCAATTTGCTAGTAACGGAAGTAACTGTAGTAAAAGTTCTGAAAGAATACAGTATTTTTATGCAAAATCGTTAAAGGGAATAATGATGAGATGCATCTGGTAGATAGCCGTTGAGCAATGTGAAGTTCCTACAATTCTCTGATCTTTTGAAAGTGAAAACCGACTGCTATGTGTACATAAAACAGAAGAACAGAGCTAAAAAATTAGAGAAGGATATTGAGAAAAATATGTTTTATTTTTTAATGTATCATGCAATTCTTATTTAAAAATTTAAATTTTATACTTTTAATTTTATAGTGTTTTTCTTTTGTTATGTTGATATTGTTTGCCGACTTACAATAAATATCGATAGTTTGGGAAATGTTTTTAAGAAATTCATGAAGATCGCCAACTTGCACGTGATAAATAACTTTAACGAATGAAAAATCAGTTGCGCCAAGGTATTTGTGCTAATAAGTAAGTACCTCGAAAACAAGCTGTTTGGCGATTTAATTCCTTACTTGGCGATATTTCTCTGACACTTGGCAAGTTTTATAATAATTTATTTTAATCGGTGTCCGCTGAAACCGTCGCGAATGAAAACGGCGCGAAGAAAACAACGCAAAGCAAAAATGTGATATAAAACATCGTAGGAGAAAAGAAAGCATAGAGAAAACATCGCAGTTCTAAAATATTGTGGTACAAAATATCGTCATCGAAAATAAACCGGTTCGAAAACTTCGCAGATTAAAAACATTGTCGTCGAAAATATCGTAATAAAAAATAAAGTGCCTACAAATCTTCGCATGACGATAGGTATTAAAGTAACCAAGCTTCTACTATATATTATTATTAAAATAACTAGGTGTATAACATCGCAGACATGCATTTTTCAGGTGTAAAAAGCTGTAAATGCATTTTTGCATACTTACTTGGGAGCGGAAGAAGAAAAAAAGAAATATTTTTACTTTTACGTTTCATATTTCTGAATGAACTAATAAATTTTTGCTAAAAATGTATAAAGGAAACTTAAAAATTGAAAGCAAGCATTTAAAAATTGAAAATGAGTAGAAAATTAATGCAACTTATAGCACTTAATAGAATTTTAAATTTATATAGTTAATTAACAAAGGTCATTAATAAATTAATATTTTTATAAAGTTTTACTCATAATTTTTCATGAAAAATACAGCCTAAAATGTTTAGGAAAAAGAAGATAAATACCTCTATAAAAATTCCTTAGTTAAATTATCAAATTATTTTCTTTCACGTTTGTAAATCTGATAATGTTTTGGTGAAAATTATATCTCGTTTTGTTTCCGTTTATTCTTATTGTTAACATTTCTTGCACTTCCAAATCTATATGCTAATATGTATTTACAACTTTTAAAACATGAAAAAGCATATATGCGATGTTATCATCATGCGGTGATTTGTAGTTGCTTTATTTTTTACCACGTTATTTTTAAACTGCGAAGTTTTTGAACTGCTTTATTTTCGACAACGATATTTTGTACCACAATGTTTTAGAACTGTGATGTTTTCTCTTTGCTTTCTTTTCTCCCACGAAGTTTTGCACCGCGACGTTTTCGCTTTGCATTGTTTTCGTCCGCGATGTTTTCGGCTGTAACCATTTTGATCTTATGTGGCGATTTTA
This sequence comes from Stegodyphus dumicola, assembly GCF_044657685.1. NCBI lineage: Eukaryota > Metazoa > Arthropoda > Arachnida > Araneae > Eresidae > Stegodyphus > Stegodyphus dumicola. The sequence goes on from NC_140773.1 coordinate 196,775,433, forward strand.
CTTCAGTTCAAAAAGTCCACTCTATAAATACTTTGATAATATTAACCGAATTGTTGATCACAATAAGAGATGTGTTTCCCATGTATTCACATACAAATGAGCAGAACTTCGGCAATTAGATAACAATATCCGAATGATAACTTGTTGTAAGTAAATTTTAACGTGTATAGACAGTTCAGTTGACGTGATACACACATATATGCCGCAAAGTATGAAACGCCGGCATTCTATGGAATATCTAGACATTTTATAGAAGGCCTGCTGTTTTTAGGCTAAGTATGAAATATGAGAATTATTATACACTTTACATAGGCATTGTATATAATACCTAGCCATTGTATTAGAATGACAAATACCCTTTAAGGAAGGTATGAAAAAAGTTCATGATAAGGCTATTATTTAAAAAACCTTCATTCCACAAAAATGCAAATGTTATTTCGAAGAAATAATCAAAGAATGCCCTTGAAAAATTTTTATTCAGAATATATAAAGAAGAATGAAAGTTGTAAGAAAAAAATGTATGCCTTTGTTCCTAAGGAAAACAAAATTTTCATATAAAAACTAAGAAATTGAAACTAACCTATTTGTTGCAACATGGTAGGGTTGAATGACATTTTGGATTCACTTCATTACTTTTTTCATACAACGCCATTTCATATTTCAACACAGTTTTACACATACATTTGACAAATCCTCGGCCACTTCCATTGGAATGAGTAGTTGAAACTGACCAGAGAAAAATTTCTCGGTCAAGCAAGTTCTTAAAACATAAAATGGACTGTGACCTCATATATACGAGTAGTTGTTTTAAAATTTTTTCAGAAGTTAACAAGTCGGTAGGAACTATCCTCTGTCACACTCATTACAACAGCCAATATGTTACACAAATTGTTATACACTTTTCCTAGGTATTGTGTATAATAAGGAGATGCATTTCATACTTTTTGGGGTTTGCTTTCACTTTATTTCGTTATTTATTATTATATATGCAATTATTACTATATATGTAATAAATTAGAATGTACTGAAGACATATATTGAAGCATGCATATAAGCAATTAAAGTTGGACTTAATATTGCTTTATATTTCTCGCTGACAGACTTTTCTACTAAGCGAAAATAAATAAATAATTGGGCACCACAGCGTTTGCTTTCGGCACTTATAATCGACACCGTTATAAGTATAATTTTAAAGAGAGCAAGCGTTAGTAGATCATGTTAGTAGGACAAGCAGAAGCAAAGTATGATGTAATGAAGGCACAATAACACGCCGAATAAATACTAATTCAGAAGTCAAACAACAAAAATCAGCGTTTTGTAAATATAACGCTGATTTTTGTTGTTTGACTTCTGAAAAAGTATGATGTGTTCGAGACAAAATCTTAATTCAGAATTATTTGGTTTCGATTTTGATTAGCTAATAAATAATTATGTAAACTTATTATTGGCTCTTTGTGTTACAGTTCGTAAAATCATTTACTTCGTTGGCATTGTGTTAAAGTCATATGATTGCGGGTATCCATTTTAAAATGGCGAAGTTTAGAGATGTTTATTATGAACAATTATTATTCGTAGAAAAGGATAAAATAGCCAAATTAAAATGAAATATTAAAAGACTATTGCAAATTACTCGACGTAAAACTCGACTTTTCGGAAACTCGACAGTCTCTCAGTCGATATTATGTCAAGTTTGCGGGACTCTACTGTACTACTACACAAGACATTTCCGCACAAATCGGGAATCAGAGACACTTCCGCTCAAAAGAAACATTCATTGTTGAATGTGTATTAGCAATTTGCATGTAATTTTATATTTCTGCACATATTACATCTTGGGTATCTTCCGATAACATGCAACAGCGAATTTGATTATGAATTTGTTTTATAAAATTCTAAGCTACTGGACTACAAAAATATAGATTTTAACAAAATATTTATGCTATATGTAAAGAATGATAAATATCTTAAAAGTACCTTTAAAATGTCAAAATATCGCAGAAATATTACACACTTTAAATCACAATTTGTTTATAACTGACTGGTATGAGCTGAAAATTTGGATACTTTTTTCGACAGCTTGGATAGTGTAATTGCTACTTTTATTTTAGATTCTAAATATGACGAATAAAACATTTTTGCTCTTCAGTACATATAATGTTGATCGAAACGTAGCTAATTTGTATTTCTTAATCTAATCCCTCATAACAGGAGAAGAGATTGAGTAGTGATCTTCTAATTTTAAAACAGTTTCAAGACATCAAAAAAGCATCATCAATGATATTAATTGGTATTTCAATACATTTTGCATATTGTTACTTTTTGGATTTCCACCGCATGGACGGGAAAGGGCATAGTGACAATGACTGCCTTACCAAAGGTCCTGGGTTCAAACCCCGGAGAAAGCGTGGATGTAAATTGTCTGTTCCTTCATAGGAGGTAACGGTGGCCGCCTAGCGGCAAAAGCCTGAAATGCGAGCGCCAAAAGCCTAAAATGCTATCGCTCGCCATTTAAAAAGAATTGGAAGTTAGATTTCCATGTAATGTGTCAATTTCAGATGTGTGTGAATTTAGATCAATTAGTTGCTTTAACTAATTCAAAAATGAAGCAGTGTTTGATATACGGATTAGTAAAGCAATCCAAATTGCAATCTCATGACAACAAGGTTTATGTTTAAATGTGAAATGGATACTTGCTATTCATTATGTTATCAGAAAATTATTAAAATGGATAAAATTCATACCAGAGGTGTTTAATACTTTGTTAAAATATATTTACTAGAAAATTTGAATTTGATAATGAATGTATCCAAAAACCTGTTTTAAGTTAAAAGTTCGCAACTTGATGGCTAAATCTAAATATAAAATTACGCATGTTAAAATATTTTTAATTCGGCACATAGATCAGGTTAAGTTTTTACACAGGGTAAAGCATGCAAGGGCTATCTATCTAAAGGGACAATTGCCGTAGTGTAGGACTTTCGAAAGAAACTGACTTTTTGAGTGAGCATATAAATAATGCATGTAATTATCATTCAATTTATATTTATACATATTTCTTATGTAAAAATTCTAATGTATGCTAAATTACTGTAAATTACTTTACCCGAAAAATATAACGAATGCACCGAAAATAAACATTTTCACATGTCGAAAAGGAAAAATATTAAATATCTATGAGTATTTATGCATATTCTTGTAAGGCCCACCAACGGCCGAGCGGTAAAGTCGCTGAACACTGGTAGTTCGGTCCGAGGTTCGAATCCCGCGAACGGGCTGGCTGCATGGGTGTTTTCGTGGTTTTCCCCATGTGTAACGTGTATACGAGCCAGTTTCCCTTAGAAAGTCCTCCACGAAGGCATCCCCCTTAGGCAGATAGCCCTAGTGTGCTTTGCCATAATTAAATACACACACACCATATTATATACGGTTATAGCCGAAAACGTCGCGGAGAAAACAACGGAAGGCGAAAACCTCGTGGTAACAAAACATCGTGGGAGAAAAGAAAGCAAACGATGTTTTGTACCACGACGTTTTCGCCTTGTGTTGGTTTCTCCGCGACGTTTTCGTCTGCGATGTTTTTGCCGCGGTGTTTTCGGCGAACACCGTAAAAACTTGCCTTTAATTAAATACGTTAATATTTATCGAGTTATTTATAAATGTATTTGGAAAGAATTAATTAATTCATTCGTAAACTCCTGTGAATGTTACTGTGAAAAAAATCTAGTTATTGAATATACCTAAATTAAAATGATTATAAAAATTATCTGAATACATAATAACTTTATCATTGAATTGCAGACATAAATTGAAATTCTGTTGATGAATACATTTATCAAACCGCTTAAGAAGAATTGTTATCGTACTGGAATTGTATCAAACTATTTAAGAAGAATTGTTATCGTACTAGAATTGTATCAAACTATTTAAGAAGAATCGTACTGAACAGTCTAAAAAGATGTTGCAAAGCATAGTCTATAAGATATGTGTACCTACCTAAAGAAGTAATAAAGTAGAATTTTTAGAATGTGTATTGTTGAAATCAAGGGTTAAAAAAATTTTCATAAGTATTAAAAGAATGATTTCCTCACAATTCAGTTACAAGTTTTAAATAACTTGTAACTTGTAATATCATAGTTCTAAAACAACCCACCATTTCTTTATCCCTTTCAAGAAATATTCACAGAAAGTTAAGTACATGGAAATCAGCAGCAATATTTAAAGTATTTAACTATTAAAAAAAGACGTGCTTTAATTTGAAGTGAACCGAACAGAACATTAATTATAGAGTGACTATGATTTTTGATTTAAAAGATGCCTCAGAAACTGAAATCTTCTCATATTTGAGAAAGTATTTCAAAAAGAAGATCTGTAATTAGAAAAGAAGCTAGTGCGTGATTTTAATATTAATAATACTATAAATTATGATTTTATTTTTTATAATCGTTAACCGAATAAAATTGAATTGCCTTAAAATTTCTTACTATTGTAATTAGCAAAACCTTGTGAAAATATTTAATTCTAATTAAACCTGTTCTGAGCATGGGAAAAGGTATTAGCATTTGATTCCGTTCAGAGTGAAATGTAATTTGAAATATTGTAGAAAAAGAAAATGTATACATTTATACTTATATTTACGACGTAATTACGAAATGTTTACCTCCGATCATGTCAAAAACCTATTGATCTTAATGGAAAGTCACTGAATGTTTTGGTAAACAAGAGGGGTGTGTCACGGCTTCAAGAGGAGTGCATGAGAAAAACCACTTGGGCCTCTCATCTCTTTCCTGTCTCCATGCTGTTCACATATCACTGTATTCCCAAGCAAAGCAATTATTGTTATTGCTAAAATCCGTAACTGAGGGTAACCGTAATCTTTTGAAAAGTATGAAAAAAAGATTAATCAGATCTGTATCTTCAAATCTTTGAATAAGATTCATGTCGTAGTATAAATTGATTAGTCCATCTGAAGATTTTCTGGGGGTTTTTTTCTTGCTCATTTTTAATGGTAATGAAAAATAATGTAAAATTAGATTCAAAATCATTAAAAACCTTTCTTCAAGTTCTTGCCCTAAATAGTTGTTTTCAGGTCGCTGGTTAGACTGTATACTAAAGACAACTTTACAGCAACAACAATTTTATTCCGTGGACTGTATCATAACTAAAAATCTAAATCGAAAATGATAAATTCCCGACCATACGGGATCAAAAAACATGTATGCTACGCTATGAGTTCGAATCTTAACTAACTAAAAATTGCGCAGAAACAATGCGCTCTACATAATTTTGAAGTTGCGCAGAAACAATGCGCTGTACATAACTTATATTGCCGCGTAGGAGGCAACATACCACCCCACGTTGCAATATCTATGATATGCAAACTAAATCTAAGTATACAATTCAATATCAAATGCTAACAATTCAGCTATTCATTTTTTTAAGCATTAACAAGACTTAAAATTAGTAAATCATTTACAGAATAAAATAAACAATTCAGAAAATTCCATAAAGTTTGAACATTTGGCAAATTTTTTCAATAATTATGGTAAGTATATCAACATTTCAAACAGTAAAAAATATTGACATTTTTCATCAAATTACCAAATGATAAGTATAATAAAAAAACAATGTATATTTTATTAACAATAGAAATTAATCCTTGAAGTTATCCTCAATAGGCAATAAAAAAATTTTTTATATTGGCCTTTTAATTGGACCAAACTTTGTGTTAATGACTGCTACTCTTATCTTACCATCTTTACCAGGAATTGTCTGATCAATTCTTTCTATTAACCATTTAAATGGAGGTAACTGATCATCTTTAATAATAACCATTGTATTTTTCTTTATATTGTCCTTTGAAAAATACCATTTCTTTCGTTGTTGCAAGTGATTAAGATAGTCAGTTATCCATCGTTTCCATATAATCTGTACCATTTTAGTTAATTTTTGCCATCTTGACAATCTGCTTTCTGACAAGTCTAAAATTTGAGGTTCTGCAATTGAGTTTATGGGTCTGCCTATTAAAAAGTGACTTGGCGTCAAGGGTTCGTAATCTGAAGGTTCAGACGATAAAGGAGAAAGAGGTCTCGAATTTAGTATTTCTTAAATTTGATCAATTACGGTTAAAAATTCTTCATAGGTTAATTTAGCATCGGAAATAGTTCTTTTAAGATGAAATTTGAAAGATTTGATTCCCGCCTCCCAAATTCCACCAAAATTGGGGGCACGAGGAGGAATAAATTTCCAAGAGATATTTTCAGATGCCAAATACTTACCCAAAACTTCATCAGGGACAGTAACTAAAGAAGCAAGTTTCTTTAACTCTTTCTGAGCTCCTACAAAATTAGTTGCATTGTCACTAAACAGACATGAGCTTTTACCTCTACGCGACAAAAATCGTTTTAAACATGCAATAAAAGCTTCAGATGTTAAGTCAAATACTATTTCTAAATGAATCGCTTTTGTAACTAAGCAAACAAAGATTGCTATATAAACTTTATGTAAACTACCTTTCCTTTGATTTCTGTATTTGATTAGAAAACGGTCTGCAAAATCTATCCCTGTGTTATGAAAGGTTAGATTTGGATTTACACGTTCAGGAGGTAAATCGGCCATTAATTGATCTGAAATGATAGGTTTGTGACGAAAACAAATTAAGCATTCATGAACTGTTTTTCTAGCTAAGTCCTTGCCACCAATAGGCCAAAACCTTTCCCTAACAAAATGTAATAATGCTTGAGGACCAGCATGAAAATTCTTCAAATGATAATGAATAAATATTAGCTTGGTAAGCTTATGAGTTTTTGGCAATAAAATTTGATGTTTAGAATCATAATTAATTGTGGCATGAGTTAAGCAACCGCCCACACGTAATATATCTTTTCCATCTAAAAATGGATTTAAAGTTTTTACCTGACTTTTGATTACTCTCTGATCTTGAAGTGATTTAATCTCCTCTACAAATTCTATTACCTGAACCATTTTTATCAAGCGCATTTCGGCATCTTGAAATTCAGTGCTACTAATGGGGCCTGTTTTCTTCACTGGATCTTTCAGATTGGACAGAAACCTAAAAATAAGACTTAAAATTCTAATTAGTTTAACATAATTATTTGTTAATTCAAAAAAGGTATTCCAAAACAAGTTTAAATTGCAGTTCAAATTAACGTCTAAAGGTTTTTTAAGTTCATCCTGATAAGCAGGAGAATCTATGAGAGTCTTGTCAAGTTCAAATAAAGACGCATCACTAAGTTCGTTCTGTTCAGGACCATTCCACCAGAAGGAAGATGTGACAAGTTCATGAGGATAAGCAACACGAGAAATCAGATCTGCCGGATTATTTGCTGATGATACGTGCTTCCAGTGTCGCGGCTCTACTAGTCTTTGGATTTTGGAGACTCTATTTGCAACAAAGGTCTTCAAAAGATGAGGAGAAGTCTTCAACCATGACAGTGCTATCGTCGAATCAGTGCACAGAATGATGTCATCTAAATGCATCTTCAATGAGTTGCTAACTTTCGAAATCAGATGAGCCAATAACAAACATGCACAAAGTTCCAATCTTGGAATAGATAAAGTTTTCAATGGAGCCACACGAGATTTGCTGGCTAGTAGATGAGATGACAAGCGGTGATCTTCATCGACACAAATCAAGTAGACAACTGCACCATAAGCGGCTTCCGAAGCATCTGCATATCCAATGAGTGAAATCTTGCTTGGATGATTGGAGAGGATGCAACGATTAATTTTTATGTTTTCCACAGTCTTCAAATTTGAAACTATCTGTTGCCATTCGTGAGCAATAGTTGCAAAAAGTGGTTCATCCCAACTCAGTTTTTGAACCCATAATTTTTGTAAAAATATCTTGGCTTTGGTCATTACCGGACCAATCATTCCTAAAGGATCATAAAGTCTGGCAATTGTCGATAAAATGTCTCTTTTAGTATATGATGATTTCTCCTTGATTGAGACTTCAAAGCTGAATTCATCCTTCTGAGAATTCCATGTAATGCCTAAAGCTTTAACCACATTATCACTTTTGGAAGAGAATGAAAGCTCAGAGCTTGTAGAAGGGCTATCCAACAGTTCAGGAGAATTCCTGAGTTCAGGAGTTCCATTTGTGCAAGTCATTCCACAACTATGAAAAAGCTGTATAAGCTGATTTTTCAATTCTCTTGCTAAGTTTGATGAACCAGAGATGACATCATCAACATAACAGTCTGACAAGACTGCTTTGGCAGCTTCAGGATATTTATGCATTTCGTCATATGCAACTTGCTTTATGCATCTAATGGCTAAAAATGGAGTACTTTTAGTACCATAAGTCACCGTTTTGAATCTATATGTCACAGGTGAGTCTCTAAGGTTTCTCTTCCATAAGATTCGAAGTAAGTCTCTTTGGGATTCATCAACTAAAATTTGCCGGTACATTTTTTGTATATCCACAATAACTGCAACTTGATGTTTTCTAAATCTCACAAGAATATCAAAAGTATCTTCTTGGACTGCTCCCGCTAAAAGTAAATGATTCAAACTTAAGCCATTTGAGCTTGGGGCACTAGCATTAAACACAACTCTTAATTTTGTACTTGACTTCTCTGGTCTATATACTGGGGAAGGTAATATTTAAGTTCCGGTTTTGAAATATCATCGACCCTTTCCATGTGGTCCAAATTTTCATATTCTGTTATGAAATCTTGATATAAATGTTGCAATGTAGCGTTTTTGCTAAGACGTTTAACTAATTGATTGAGTCTAATTTTGGCTAAGTGCTTTGAATCTCCTAATTGTTCGTCTTTCATAGGCATTTTTACGATAAATCTGCCATCTTCATTTCGTCTGTAAGTGTCTTTGAAATGTTGTTCACAGAATTCTTCTTCTTGGCTAAGAATTGGCTTTTCTTCACCAATATTTTCCACTAACCAAAATTTTTCTACTAATCTATTAATATTATCAACATTACCGATAAGTCCACAATAATTCTGACAATTTTCAAGAGATGTTTTCAAAGAACCAGTAGCTATATAACCAAACACAGAATTTCTAAAAACGAGTGATTTCGTAGATTTAAATTGTCCATTAATAAAAATGTCATAAAATATTTCTGCTCCTAAAAGCAGATCTATACTAGATGGAGTTGCAAATTCTGGATCAGCCAAACTCGATCTATTAGGAATATCTATATTTTCAATATTTAATTTTGTAGAAGGTACTAAATCTGAGATTTTATTTACAACTAAAAAATTTAATGAAGCAGAGAACGAATTATTTCCATTAAAAATAGAAGCAAAAGTACGAGATTTAATGTTTGAAATTTGCCCATGTAAACTAGTAACGGGAATGTTTATTCTTTCCTTTTTTAAATTTGCACGCTCACAGAATTCATTTGTAGCAAAATTTGACATTGAGCCTGAATCAAGGACAGCTCTTGCTTTAACGAATTGGCCATAAATATTTCTAACCCAAACAATCGCAATTGAAAGGAGAACAGTTTTATTTTTCAAAAAAAGACACGCCGATAAGGCTTTTTCTGTTGATTCATTGCTATTCAAAACAGCCTCATTTTTGCGGTACTCTGGGGAGGGCGTAGTTTCACTTTGCTTTCCCCCACTTGTTGCAGACGACATGGATCCGTCATTCCGATGAAGAAGTGAATTATGTTTTAATTTGCAAACCGAGCAAAAGTGTCTAGACTGACAGGAAGCTACTTTATGATTCGACTGTAAACAATTAATGCACAAAGAAAGCTTTTTAACCATTTTGTATCGTTCCATTGGATTTAATGCTAGAAATGTTTCGCATTTAAAAATTGCGTGATTATCTTTGCAAACCGGGGACACATACATTTATTATTATTATTCGTTTTTGTCACTAACGATCGAACTTTATTTGGAGGAATGTTTTGTTTTGTTTTTGCAAATACAGTTTTGTTTTGCATATTTTCAAACATCTGGCATCGCTTTTGAAGAGATGTCATGAAAGAATCCCATTCACATAAATCATTACTATTTAATGACATTTCAAATTGCTTACGCGATTCTTTATCTATTTTATTGAGAATAATATTAATCAGCAAAGCTTCGCTTAATTTATCCATATTTAATTCCATAACTTTTAATGCTCTTAAATGTTTCTGAACTTTATCAATAAATGAGGGTAAATCTTTAGGATTTTCACGAACTATTTTTTCAATAGAAAGTAATTCATTGATATGAGAATTTACAACCAATCTCTTATTATCATATCTTTCTTCAAGTGTCTTAAATAAGGAAGAAAGTGTATCATCTATTGTTTGTATCTGCTTTGCATCACCAATTAAACAAGACTGTAAATAAAACAATTTCTGAGAATTCGTTAATTGTCTATTAGATGAAATTAAAGCTACAAATTGGTTTTTAAATAAATTCCAGTCTTCGAAATTGCCAGAAAATTTAGGTAATGTTATTTCAGGCAATTTATAATTCAATGAAGTTCTTCTTGTTTCTGGGATACTATTATCTGCATACTCATTATTTGCATTCTTACTACATAATGAAGTATAAAGACATTTCAGGCTTACCTCAACATTGGTAATATCCATCTCGATTTCTTCAAAACTAGTCTGATATTTCTTCATCTTTGCACACTTTGTAATAATCCAAGCGAAGTTCATCAATTTGTTTATTTAACTTGTGCACTTTTTCTTACAATACTTCTATTTGTTCGAAACCAAAATCATCACTTTTTCCACTGACAGACGACTTTAATTTCGTTATTTGTGCCCTAATACCACCACGTTTTCTGTTCAACGTAGTTATGTTTTCATTAGCCATTTTTTATTCTAATTAGCTGCGGTTCGACGTTGACCAATGTTTTGAGGTCGCTGGTTAGACTCTATACTAAAGACAACTTTACAACAACAACAATTTTATTTCGTGGACTGTATCATAATTAAAAATCTAAATCGAAAATGATAAATTCCCGACCATACGGGATCAAAATCATGTATGCTACGCTAGGAGTTCGAATCTTAACTAACTAAACATTGCGCTGTACATAATTTTGAAGTTGCGCAGAAACAAAGCGCTGTACATAACTTATATTGCCGCGTAGGAAGCAACAATAGTGCTAATTAGTTAATTTAAGGGAAATGTTACCGCGGCCTGCGAGTCGCCTAATTGTGACTAGCGCGTAAAGAGTGTTCATAACGGTTATCTTCAATGTACAGGCACTGGCTGAATGGGCTATCGCCATCTGTCAGAAATAGCAGCAACTAAACATACTTAAGAGGAAGTAATTTAATATTCTTTGTGTTACACCTTTTAAATTATTCTTTTTAATCGGCAGTTAACTTAATAATGGGTTCAGATTTATTAAACTTCCATGGCTTAATTTTCGTAATAATTATAAGCCAGGAATATTTTTTCGATTCTGTTTTAGAACTATTTCAACAAAACTGCAATCTTTTAATCTTTAACTAACCCCCCTGTTAGAACCCAGCCTCAGTTGTTATTTTTCTTTTCATAGTTTATCACTGTAAGAGTGGCAACCATCTGATCTTTGTTGTAGTTTGTTGCAGTTCTATGGATTTTGAAAATAAATATGACGCTGTAGAATTTTATATGTAAAGTTATTTTATTTTAAGTTTATTAGGAGAAAGGAGAACGGTTAGTTCTTGCAAATCTCGAACAATTTTGGTGACGACGGAAGTGATCGGTAAAACAAATCAAGGTAATTTTATTGGTTTTATCGAATTTAATTCTATTTGACTTTATTGAATTTATTTTTATTGAAATGGAATTGTTCATTGAGAAACGAAAACCTGTCAGAGCTTCTTTTACGAGAACAATTAATGCTATTTTGCAAGAATTAGAAAAGGAAATTCCTGATGCAAAATCTGTAAAAACGAAACTTGTTACTTTAGAACGTTTATCTGTTGAACTTAATGCATTTGATACTCAAATATTAAATTCGGAATTTTCTTCAAATGATCAGTTTGAAAGTGAATGGGCGAAAATTGAAGAATACAAAGAAAAATTTTATTATTTAATACGAGTAGAAACGGAATTATTCTTCAATCGCCAAACGACACTATCCATAGGCAGTGTTCCGCCGAATTCGAACAAACGGAAACTGAAATTACCTAAAATTGAGTTAAAACCATTCGGTGGCGAAATTAAAGATTGGTTACCGTTTTGGGGGCAATTTCGGAGAATACATTAAGATAAAGAAATTCAAAACGAGGATAAGATACATTATCTCGTTCAAGCGACCGTACCCGGTACGAGACCACGGGATATTGTAAACAGCTTCCCTGCAACTGCCGAAAATTATGAAAAAGTTATAGAAAGCTTAAAAAATAAGTTTGGCAGGGAAGAATTGTTGGTAGAATTCTATATTCGGGAATTATTAAATTTGATTATTAAAAATGTCACTGATCAAAAAGGAAAATACAGTATATCAGAATTGTATGACAAGTTAGAGTCGTATTTACGTTCGTTGGAGTCAATAGGAATGACAAGCAATAAATACGCTGCAATGCTGTTTCCGCTCGTGGAATCTTGCATTCCCGAGGAAATTTTACGAGTTTGGATTAGAAATCATGCATCAATAATAACAGCAGAAAATTCTCACTCTGAGAAATTGAAACAATTATTATTGTTTTTAAAAGAATGAAGTGGAAGGAGAGCAGAGAATTTCTTTGGCAAAAGCTGGATTTAAATTAATTGATTTGGGTGCCAAGAAAGAAAGTAGAAAAAATAAAAAGGTACCAGAGTGAACATTTCGTGCCTACAGCAAATGATTTATTCTCAGGTCAAAATAAAGCAACGAATTATAGTGAGAAGAATTCTTGCATATTTTGTGAAAAATTTCATGAAATTTGAGATTGCTTTGTTGCTCAGAAGATGCCTCTGAGTCAAAAGAATGATGAAATTAAGAAAAAGAAGAGGAAACACAAAATGTATCACTTGCGAGCACTAATTTCCTAGATGAAGTGTTTCTTCAAACACTATTAATTAATATAGACGCAAACAAAAAGCAGAAGACAGTAAGAGCACTTATCGATACAGGATCGCAACGTTCATACATATTAAACGAGACTGTTGTAGACATAGGGTGCCACGCAATTGGATCTGAATCTTTAATAGATGCACTTTTTGGAGGAGTAACAACAAAGAGAGAAATTCACAAACGCTATGAAGTGAACGTTAGAAGCCTAAGAGGTGATTTTTCTAGACGACTAATCTTGTTGGAACAGTCGAAGATTTGTGGACCAGTAGTCAGTTTACAGCCTGGACCATGGATAGAAGAACTAAGACAGAAGAATATCCATGCATCTAATGTAGGAAAAAAGGATTTGAAAATAGAAGTTCTTATTGGAGCTGACGTCGCAGGTGTTCTGTTAACCGGAAGAATTCAGAAATTAGAAAATCACTACTTGGATGGACAATCATGGGAAAGATAAAAGATAACGTTTCAGAAAGAAACTCCTTGTCCATGTCTTCAACCATAACGTCGATGTTGACTCACAGCAGTAACATAGAAAACTTGTGGAAGCTAGAAGCACTGGGAATTACAGATGCCAAAGAAAGTAAAACTGACTCAGAGTTAGAAGAAGCAGTGTGGGATCACTTTCACAAGACTCTGAAGAGGGTGGATGATCGCTATGAAGTCAGTTTACCTTGGATCAACGATAAAGAAGCTTTGCCAAATAACAGAGAAGTTGCTGAAAAGCGATTGATTTCCACGACAAGGAAGCTCATCTTGAAAGATAAATTTGAAACATACAATGCAGTGTTCGAAGAATGGCTCGAATCTGGAGTAATAGAAGAAGTAACAGAAGAAGAGGAACGAGTTAACAATCATTATCTTCCCCACAGACCGATCTTCAAAGATAACTGTACAACAGCAGTAAGGCCTGTATTTGACGCTTCGTGCAAGCAAAAGGATTTCCTGTCACTTAATTAACTCAACTCAGTTAATGGCAAGTGCTAACTTTGACTTAAGAGGGTGGGAGGAAACAGAACTGAACAGCGGAAAATCTACAATGAGTGAACCATTGAAAGTACTTGGTCTTCTGTTGGATAAATATGAAGATTCTTTGTTTTGTGACATCCCTAATATCAACTTGACTGATCTCTCAGTGACAAGATGAAACGTACTATCAGTTGTACAGAGAGTTTTTGACCCAATAGGTTTCATATGCCCTTTTACTCTCCTTCCAAAGTTATACTTGCAAAAGAGCTGGGAAAACTAAATTGAGCTGGGATGCAGAGCTACCTGAAGATATAAAAAGAAAATTCTTGAAGTGGGTCAAAGAATTACCCTTGTTATCCTCTGTGAAGATTCCTAGACTACTTTCATTGACAGAAGGACAATCTTTTAGTTTGCATACGTTTGCCGATGCTTCACAGGGATCTTATGCAAGTGCAGTATATTTTAGAAGTCAAAATAAAGAAGTCAAAGTGACCCTAGTGCAAGCCAAAGCACGAGTGGCTCCCTTGAAAAAAATAAGTATACCACGACTTGAATTGCTTGCTTGTCTTATTGGGGTGCGATTAGCATCATTTGTCAAGAAGAACCTTAAGGTCGAAATTTCAAAGGAATATTACTGGACCGATTCGTCAACAGCACTGTTCTGGATAAAGAACGTAGAAGTTTGGAGCACTTTTGTGAATAACAGAGTTTCAGAAATTAGAATCCTATCGGATCGTGAAAATTGGCATCATGTACCAGGTGCGGAAAACCAGCCGATATGCCATCAAGAGGATGTTCTGTGAAGAAACTCATTGAATCAAGATGGTGGGAGGGCCCACCTTGGTTGGCACTGCCGGAAGAAGAATGGCCTCGTTCTATCCCAATCGGTAATAAAGAAGAGGTTAATACTGAAAAATGTAAAGCAGTTATAGTTTCGTTAAGCAATGTTAGCGATATGTCTTCACAATTCTTTGGCTATTTTTCAAAGTATAAGAAAATACTTAGAATGATTGGGTGGATACACAGATTCATAGGAAATACCCGAAAGAGGAAAGAAGAAAGAGAATCAGGAGAGTTAAAAGTTTATGAATTGATAAGGGCTGAGAAATCTATCATGAAGATTATTCAACATGATTCTTTTTCATCTGATGATATTAAGAAGCTGAAGTCAATAAGTGTGTTCAAAGATGACGAAGGCATTTTACGTGTCAGGTCTAGGTTGACTGAAAGGAAAGACCATGAAAATTTTATTTATCCGATGTTACTTCCGAAGAATCACAAGATTGTGAAGAAACTGATTATTGATAAACATCTCTCTATGTCTCATGCAGGAATTCACGTACTGATGTCAATACTTGGAGAGACGTTTTGGATCCTGAAAAGTAGAGCTACGATTCGAAAAGCTTTATATGCATGTGTCAGGTGCAGGAGACATGGAGGTAAACGACTACAGACTGTGCCTGCTACTCTACCAGAAAACAGAGTTAGAGAGGCTCGTGTTTTCGAGATTGTCGGCGTTGATTTAGCTGGCCCATTAATTTTGAAGGCTAAAAGAAAAGCTTGGAATTTACTTTTCACATGTGCTGTTTTCAGGGCGGTCCATTTGGAACTGATTTTGTCCCTTTCAACTCAAGGATTTTTACTTGGTCTTAGAAGATTTATTGCCCGTAGAGGGAGGCCATCGATAATTTATAGCGATAAGGGAAGCAATTTTGTCGGATCCAATAACCTCTTGAGATCGATTAATTGGAATACCATTGAGATAGAAGCCGCCACAAACAAGATCGATTGGAAGTTCAATCCACCCGCAGCACCATGGTGGGGTGGCTTTTGGGAACGACTTGTTCAAATGATTAAGAAGCTTTTGCGTCGAGTCCTAGGCCAGTCATGTCTGAATTATGAAGAATTGATGAGTGTGCTGTGCGACTGCGAAGCAACTGTGAATGCCAGACCACTCACTTATGTGTCAGAGGACTCTGATGATCTCATCCCTTTGACACCGTCCTTGTTTTTAGGTGAAATTCTAGTCTTTGGAGTTCCTGACTTGGATCATCTTGATAAAGTTTATTTCAACAAGAGACTGAGACATTTACAGAATTTACGAGAGCACTTGAGAAAGAGATTTAGAAATGAATATCTCGGCCTGCTAGTGCAACGTCCATCTACAGTACCGATTTCTCAACAGATAAAAATCGGTGATATAGTTCTTATCGAATGTGATGACAAACGCAAGGTGTTGTGGCCTCTAGCAAAAGTAATTGAACTATATCCCGGAAAAGACGGCAACATTCGAGTAGTTCGTGTCAAAACCATGTCTGGAGAATTAGTTCGACCAATCCAGAGAATATTCCCTCTCGAAATACCTTCATCTTTGGAGTCAGATGAGGCAAAGGAAACTGAGACGCAGGGTGAAGAAAGTTTAGTCTCAGAATTACCAAAGAATAATTCAGCTGCAGATTTATCAAAGGACATTAAGACTGTCGTGACTAGAAGTGGACGACAAATCAAAATTCCATCTAGATTTCTAACCTGAACACTACTTGAATTATTTTAGAGTAGAAATTCAAGAACTTAATTTTTTCTTTTGTTTACTATTTAGCCTTAATATTTGTATGGACAGTATTTTTTTATTATATTTTGTTTTGATTGATTAAGTATATGTCATCAATCAAAAGGTGGGAGTATTGTTAGAACCCA
Organism: Stegodyphus dumicola; assembly: GCF_044657685.1. Classification (NCBI taxonomy): domain Eukaryota; kingdom Metazoa; phylum Arthropoda; class Arachnida; order Araneae; family Eresidae; genus Stegodyphus; species Stegodyphus dumicola. The sequence goes on from NC_140773.1 coordinate 196,792,086, forward strand.
GCCTCAGTTGTTATTTTTCTTTTCATAGTTTATCACTGTAAGAGTGACAACCATCTGATCTTTGTTGTAGTTTGTTGCAGTTCTATGGATTTTGAAAATTAATATGACGCTGTAGAATTTTATATGTAAAGTTATTTTATTTTAAGTTTATTAGGAGAAAGGAGAACGGTTAGTTCTTGCTAATCTCTAACATCCCCCGTCTTTTCTTCCTTCCTTTTTTCTTTGTCCTGTTTAGGATGTGTGCTCGAATTTGTGAAGTAACGAAAGGCGTATTTATCATCCCTAATCCTAGAGCCCTGCATGCATCGATTTATTTTTTTAGACAATTTCTGCACTTTTATATTGCACGAAAGATTAATCAAAATGAAAATAGCTGTATACAAGATGTAATTAATTCGTACATACACGAAAATCTGAGATAAATAATATGGGCATTTGATATACATCATGATAACAGGTAATTAAACGTCATTTCAGTGTTGCACATTTTATTATGGGCGATGGTTTGAAACACATTTCGAAATTTTTATGCATTTGGAAAATGTTATCTCGTTTCCTTTTATTTTAACTGTCTGAGCTTGAAGAATCTTAGTCTTGCTTCAAGAAATATAACAATTTTGTTTAGTACAAAAGCTTTCCTCCCCCTCCCCATATCGTTCTTGAAAAAAATTCGCATAATGTTTACTCAGGAAACGGTAAAAATCGTGATATAAATGATGTATTTCAAATAATAATTCAAAATTAAACATAACCTCAGTAAATATCAGCCTGGAAATTAGAAATTCGTTCATTTTAAAGCTCTATCTAGACCAGATCTTCTTAGACTTTTTTCAATCACGACCTATTTTTATCACTGGGATGTTTTTAGCGACCCCAGGACCCCATAATATTTATGAAAATTTTGTGGGACACCATAAGCATTGCTCTAATCCGGCATGAGTGAAACTGTCAATTTTTTCACTTGTTACTGTAATATACTATTCCAATTTTAGGTCATTAACTTTAATTTCTAATTTTAAGACATAGAACAATGTGAAAATTTTAAATAAGTAACAAACGAAAAGACAGTGTCACGTGAAAAGCAATTAAAATGAACGTTTATATTATAAAAAGATGCGTCGAAACGTTTTCGTTTTTTCTTTGTCTGTATTGTCGTATTTTTATCTATTTTCAGATACATCGTGTAAAAGTATTTGGTAATTGTAAAATTATTATAATAAGTTGAAGAAATATCAAAACTGCTAAAATTTTTGCCGACACTCCACAGTTTAAGAAACTCTGATCTAGACAATCGTGCAAACAAAGAGGAACATAAATTATCACAGGAATGAACTAATTTCAGGATTTCAAAAACAGATACTTTTCATTATATTTAAGCCTCCATTCTATATAAAAATTGCATGTTACCTTAATTAACACCATATTTTATGCTGACTGTAATTGAGAGCGCTCTAGAATCCACGGCAATGGAGAATTATTGGATAAAAAACGTTTTGTACTCTCATGGTCAAATTGTTGCGTTCTGGAAACATCTTCTTGAAATTAATATGAATATGAAATATAAATTTTATTGTGGTGTAGTGTAATTTGTTTAATGTGATGACGATAAGAAAAATCTTTGGACAGTCAACCGTTCGAAAAGCTTCACAAAGTTACCTCGGGGAAAAGGTGCTGGAACCTTTATGAATATTGGCCTTTTTATACATGTTCAAAAAGACAGGTTAAATATTAGACTTAGTATGCGTATTTATTTCATGCGGGAGTTTTCAGACTGGTCCAAAAGGATGTCTCAGCATAAAGGTGCCAATACTTTTATAAAGACCAGTTTGGAATTTGAAAAAAGCAATCTTCAGTATAATTGCGGACACTCTTTTAACCGAAGCATCAGAATGCAAGTAAGGTTTTAGTTCCCCCCCCCTTTTTCAGATAATGCAGCAGACAAAATTCCCAATGATAGAACCAGTAGGTATCTATAAAGGTAACGGTACACTTATCAAAGCTGTTTTTTTTTTTTTTTTTCAAATCAGAAACAAATTTGCACTAGGATGCAGGAGGCACATTTATGCCAAGGCACCATCATGAAGGTTTCGGAACAATGGTGGACTTGCATAAGTAAAACTGTGATAGGCTATTATGAGGCATCCCGAATTACTTCAAACCAAAACCTATTCAGATTCTTAATAGCTTCATTTTCGGCCATACTTTAACGCAAAAGGCCGCCATTGTGTAAGACAAAATGCCTACACCTAATTGTATGAAAAAACTGCAGTTTTTTTTTATGAATCAATTAATCAATACAATAAAAAACTCGATGATTCGAAAAGAAAATATTGCGGTGTCATGTAATTTGTTTAATGTGATGAGGATAAGAAAAATCTTCGGACAATCATAATTAGTAATTCGTAATTCATCCTTAGTAAACCATAAAACGGTCATTTTTTTTTTTTTTTTATTTCCTAACGCATTATTTTCTTACTTCATTTAATCGATATATGATAGTCTAACAACAAAGATAATATTAGTTAAATGGCAGAACATCAAAGTTATTTTCATTAGCTTGCTTATTATGTTTATAGCACCAGATGGCGTCTGGAAGCATTCGCCTCTTAACAACCCCTCTATTTTCAAGATTATTACCTGTTTTGCTTTAGTAATAGTTTGCAACAATTATTTGTCGCCAACTATTTCTTTTTTCCTTTTTCAGGATTGATATCAGCGAGGAAAAGGAAGATTTTATGATAAAGCAAATTTACGACAATAATCAGAACAAGGTCACAAGGCTACTGAAGATAATCAACATTTCATTTCGTTGCATTAAACATACACATTAGTGAATCTTTATAGTATTTTTAGTCTATTCATAGCATTTTTCTTTCATACCACGTACATTAAGATGCAAATCACTCTTTCTACAGTTCCGTAATGAGTTGCAAATCTTCTTGTAAATGATAGAAAGAAAGAAGGGGAAGAAAAAGTAGCTGAATACTAGGCAGTAGGCATTTGTTATTTGATATCAGTAGTTTCTTCCTTCTCTTTATACTTTTCGGTACTCGATTTATAGGCTCTTGATATCACGAATTTTTACGCAATGCGAAAAGCCATACGTAACATCTAACACTGGTAAATGGTAATGATTTTAAAAAGAACCGTAGTCTTTTCGGGCCATAAAATTAACATCTGCTAAAATACTCCTGTTGAAAAAGTTGACGTAATATACTTACAACTCAGTTTTCTTTGAAATATAAAGAATGTTTTATTCATCCGTCAGAAAATGTAAACATCCATCAGAAAACAAACATTCGTTCCAGACATTCCAGGAAGCATTGGGAGACTTCTTTGGTATTGTCATAAAACTGGCCGTCGTGTCGTTTTTGATAATTTAAATTATCTTAAAATATTGATCTTGTAGTTTGATTGAGTGTAAGACGGAAAACGGGAGTCCGAGGTTCAGGAATGGGGTAAATAAGACGGTTGGGGCATGACAAGATTCTTCTTTCCGATCAAAGAAAAGCAAGCTTCTTGATGCGCTGATGATAATGCGCCGAATGGCTGAAAGATGAGTTCACTCTGTTAGCATCACAGCACAAAATGGGTTGTGTCCCGGTTGGTGTCCCTTTACATATTTCTGCTACTCAGATCACATCCAAACTAGCCAGAGACTAAGAAAGACCAACGAGCAAATAGTATGTACGCTGTGATCAGGGCCGGATTAAGACCTTCAGAGGCCCTAAATAATTAAAAGGTCTTGTTGCCCCCAAATGTATTCACGCCAATTTTTTCTTTATTCCTTCTCTCTCTCTCAGCTTTGGTTAGCTGCATATATTCCATGGTTAAAACCGGCAATGTAAAACATTTTAGCGCCTTTTTTTCCTGAATACCAAAGGACATTTTTGAGGTACCCCCTTTCCTGAATGCCTAAGCAGGTGCACATATTATTCAGCACAGTACTTAATTCAATTGCAAATAATCTGGAACATATAAACACTTTTAAATCATCCCTTAAAAATAAACTCATGAATTTGAAAAGCATATTAAGTACACAATAATCTTCTGTTTCCCGAAATACAAAATAATATGAATAAGTATTTTTGTTCCTGTTTTGAATGCTGATTTAATATGCATAACCAAATGAATTTATTCTCAAAATTAAAAAACAGCTTTAAAAATACTCACACTTATTTATCTGTAAATTAAAATGTTGGTCAGTCTTCTTTCCTGCATTTTTGTAACTGCTGTTGGATTAACCGTGATATTGGCTTAACTGTGAACTTATTTTGGGTTAACTGTATACTGTATTTTATAAATAGTGTTGCAGAGCTCCCAGCAATACATGTATTTCAGTAAATTCCAAGTAATACATTTTGTCTTCATTAGCATTTTCCTCGCCCAAAATTTGGTTTGGTTTATTTAATTATGGCCAAATACTCGAGGAATATCCACCCTAACAGAAGGGATGCCATCGTGGAAAACTTTCTAAGGGAGACTCTTATGCATTACACATGGAGAAAACCATGGAAATGCCCATGCAGTCAGCCCATTTGCCGGAACTTGAACCCAACACCGAACTACCAGAGTTTAGCGACTTTACCGCTCGGTCGCTGGTGGGCCTCTTCGTCAAAAGAGTGGTGCGGATTTTAATTAATATTATTATTATTTAAAGAATGAGAGGATAAAATTTTGAATGGTCACATCTTTATTTCCTTTAACGTTCACATTTTAATCTTTAACTGTATGCAAATATCTTGCACCTAACAGGTCAAGTAGGATTCTACGGATTCAGAAATACAATTTTATTTTTTGTGAATACATCCAAATGTAATGCAAGATACATCAAAAACAGCTGATTGTTTTCAAATTTGAATGCATTAAATGCAGTGGTGCTGTTAGAGTGATGATCACTCTGGAGTTTTGTAAAACAATAAATAATATTATACAATAAATTCTCAAAAAAAGTTTGGTTCATTTAATTACGGCAAAACACACTAGGACTATCTGCCTAAGGGGAGGGAGGCCTTTCTAAGGGAACTGGCTCGTATACACATCACACATGGGGAAAACCACGAAAACGCCCATGCAGCCAGGCCGTTCGCGGGATTCGAACCGCGGACCGAACTACCAGTGTTCAACGACTTTACCGCTCGGCCGCTCTCAAAATAGGATAAGTCAGGTTCTGAGTATCTTGCATACAGAACACATAGAATATAATTTGCATTAAAATTCTGAATGTAATATATAAAATGACATCATCAACTAAAATTATAAATCATTAAAAATAATTGAAAATTTTAAATTCTACTGTCAAATTTTCTCATGTTTTCTCTCAGTATATAAATAAACTATGAACATTTTTTTTTTTTTTTCCTTGACTCTATTAACAGCATTTTGGACGCTTAACCACAAACAATAACAAAATCTTTTGCCCCGATTGGGACTCGACCCCCTATGGAGTAGAAATCCCCAATCCCCGCGAAGTCCCGTGATTACAAGCAACGACGAAGGTAATGATCAACAACCTTTTGACCTTTAAACCTACCCATGGAACTTCTTTTTTGAAAGTACCCCTCTTTGGTTTCACAGACCCTCTTCAAAATAGTTTACTGCTATAGTGGCACTAGAATGGAAAACTCAGCTTTTACCTTTGTTGTTTCCTCTTTTTTTCGAGATCCGTGGGAGGGACAACAGTTTCCTTTCCCCCTTGCCATTCTTTTGAGGTAAATAGAAACTTTTGGGGATTAAGTCCTTTGAAGAATACACATCCGCAAAGCCCCTGGTGAAACTGGAGCCGGAACTTTGTGTTCTTACAACATGCTGTCAAACGCTAAATAGCTGGCGTAGTTGACATGAAACGCAGTCTGTAAGTAAAGAACTCCCCGCCCCTTCGTTAGAAGATTACGAATATCTCTTCTTTACCCCACAGAAAACCTTCAGCGATTTCATTTTGTAAACAGGAATGTTATGGAATCGAAGAATAAGCATACCAGATCACACGCATTCTTATGCAGGCCACAAGGCAATCAGTTGGAAAGCTCTGCATGAAATTTGTTATTTAATCATGTTATATATTTACTTGCGTATCTTAAAGTCAAAATGTTAGTTGAAATATGAATTTATTATTCAGCAACAAAATAGCTTCTCAGTGAAATGGTACTTAAAATAAGAGTCAAAAACAGAGTAAAAGTCAATACACAAAACTGAATTTGACATTTATTCGACTGCATGTTAAAAAGCATTGCATCATTATCTCCCCATTATTGGTGATAATTAAACTCGGGATATACACGGATAATCGAAGATGGCTTTAAAACAGTGAAAAAATAAGAATTTCAAATGTTTTAAATAGCGCACGTGCAGACACAGAAAATCGTAAAATCTGTTTGACTAAGAATAGTCTTAAATGTTGAATACACAAGTTATTCTCATTATTTAATTTAATTCTTACACCTTTAAAAAAGTGAGCCATTTGCCTAATCAATTAAAGAAAATAATTCATTGGTTTATATCTGAGAGTAGTTAGTCAGTGTGCTGACCACTACACCACGAAGGCACGCTAGGAAGGCGGGAGAAATACCTTATAACTTTCTTTTGATTTATTACCAAATTTTATCAAAATATACGAACTTCCGGTATTTCCTATGCTTTAAAAAAATTAAATTGTCATATTATTATGAAAGAACGCTCAGATAACTATCTACTTGATTACAAAGTTGACTGCCATAACAACACAGTAAATGATACCGACATGGTTATACGGAATACTGTTCGCACATTTTTTAGATTTTATTTTGCAATTTGCAGATTACATTTTCTTTTTTTTTAACTGCAGCTATATTTTTGAAAGTATAAATTATGGTCAGCTACACCGTAGAGACATTAGGTAATTTTGGAAGCAGAAGAGGTGAAAAATATGCAGCGCTTTCGCCGAGAATCGAACTGCTGACCTCTGGAACACGCGCCCACCATGCAGACCACCACACCACGAAAGCATGCTAGGAAGGCGGGAGAAATACCTTATAACCTTTTATCTTCATGCAAAATGGCACAAAAAAGCAATGCATGGAAGGCTATATTTGTGCTCTTTCTTAAAAAATTATTTGTTTCTAGTTATTTAAAAACAATATGAGCGCCATGGTTTTTCGATATGTAAAACTACGATAGGGGTAATATAGCCAATAAGAAAGGGAAAAAGCGTCAAAGGTTGGCTTCAGCGGAAAAATTGTTACAAACACATATCCAAGAGAAAAACGGAATGTTTCGAATGTTACAAAGGTAATGCTGAAAGAAAATCCGCCAAGACGAAGGACAATTGCAAAATTATTAAATTGTGGAGTGGCAACTGTAAACGAAGTGATTAATGTTGGTTTGAATCTTAAGGCAAAAAAATATAATGTCCATCATCTTTCTTCACGTCATATCGCCGAACCGGAACGCGCTGCAGAATTGTTTATAAGAAATATTTATCCCGACAAAAATGGAAAAATTTTATCTCAGTAGAGGAATTTTGGGTATATTTAAATGACTGCTGTAAAAAAAGATCCATTTATTACTATCAAAGAGAAGGAAAAAATCTTAAAACATGGGTCAAAGAATCTAAAGAAAGTTTTTTAAAAGGATTTATTTTAAAAAGATTGTTGTTGGTTTTTCATATAACGACAAATTAAAAATGAAGTGAATGAAGAAAAATACTCAGATCAATTCCACATATTATAAGAAACATATTTTATAACCAATTTTCTGATATATAATACCTCCTCTTTGCTCACAGTGCCATCAATCAACAGAATTGCATCAAGACAAAACAAGCAGCCCACTTCAAAATCCACTGTTAATTCTAGAAAAAATGGAGCAAGAAGCGCATAATCGAGGCCATAACCCTTCACTGATACCCCTACTAAATCTCTTGATGCATCATCCATAGATTTTTGTGCTTTGGGTTTCTGTCGACTCCCCGCGCGTCAATGCGCTATCCCTGGATAACAAGCAGTCAATTTTCTAACAGTTATACCATAGCATTAGTTGGAGTATCAGAGTAAAGCTCTGAAATAGTTCATCCTAAAGCGGGAAGTAAAAATGAGAACATATCAACGAGTCAAAAGAGTCGTAGACGAGTTCAACCACAGTCCTGAGCTGCTACACACGAGATGAAAAGACAAGAATACAAAAAATACAAAGCAAGTATTAGCCAGATTTTTAGGGAGAGTCAAAAGTTCACAGGTACGCAACATAGTTGGTGTGTATTTAATTATGGCAAAGCACACTAGGGCTATCTGCCTAAGGGAAGGGATGCCTTTCGTGGAGGACTTTCTAAGGGAAACTGGCTCGTATACACGTTACACATGAAGAAAACTACGAAAACGCTCATGCAGCCAGCCCGTTCGCGGGATTCGAACCTCGGACCGAACTACCAGTGTTCAGCGACTTTACCGCTCGGCCGCTGGTGGGCCGGTACGCAACATAAGAAGCAGGTAAAAGAGTATATGATCAACAGGTAAATGTGGTGCAAAATGACATATTAAATTGGAGAAATTAGACATGAAACGGTACAAAATATATGAAATATGTCGGACACGTAAGATCTTAGTTTCTTTGCACAATGTTGTTAATTTCTTCCAATATCTGGTAGAAAATGTTTGTTTTCTGACCGAGGTCATTTCCACAATTTCTCATGTCTGGAATTTTACGCCTGAATATTTGGGTGAGTTTGTTTAAGTTACTGCCAAATAATTTTTGAAATTCAGTCATAATTTTCATAAGTAGATCTCCGATTCCACCCATTTTAAAATTATTCGTAGGATTCGAGCTTGCGTCAGTTAAATCGGTATTAGTGTTTACATGTGTCTGAACGGGTTTCTGTGTTTGCACGTGTTTCCTTTCAGAGTTAAGGGCCTGTGCATAATTGACGCCAGGTCTGATCGAAGATTTACCTGAATTTTGGGTTTCTGTCCAAACGTCAACCTAACAAACCTACTTGGACTTTGTAAAGCCGTTCAAAAGAAATGCCATTAAATACTCATCCGGCATTACAAAAGGCTTTATTGTCTTGGGAATTATGGTATAGAAAGACAGTAAAGAATAAGAGTTATCAAATAGAACATTTAAAACGCAAAAAAATTAGGTTAAAAAAAATCTGAAAATTTTCAGATTTTAAATTATGTCCAAAGGGGAATTTTTTTAACGTTTTGTGTGTTACCTTTATTCATTAAATATCGTATTCTTCGCACTTAAAGCATAAATTTCAGTTCAATAGCAATGTCGCAAAATCTAAAATGAGCCTATCTTTAGAATTTCCGATACGCAGTTCCGCACGCTGGAAATAAAAAGGTTTCTCCTCCCCCCCCCCGGTAGAATGTTGCCATTGCTCGCTTTCAAATCGTTGAGTTTGTTACCCAAAAATTCGTTAAAGTTTTACAAAACGTGAAATCGATCATAAAAAAATTTCCAAGTTTCAGATTTGGGCTTTCCACATGCCCATATTCGCAGTAGGTTCGCATTCAGAATTCGATGGCTCTACCGTTGTTTCGACTGTACCGTTGTTTTATCAAAATGCGAGAAATATACATGCATTTATGCAGATTTTTCATTATTTAATTTCTTCAAATATAATGCAGGACTCTAATAGTTGGTGGCAACAGTTTGAAAAGTGAAACGGGCATTTATAGTGATTCAACGCAAACTCGCAAAACGAAAACAATAGTCCTTCAGGGACAAAGCCCCTTTGGACTAAAAAAATACTTCTGTAAATATAATGAAAATTGACTAAAAAATGTGCGAACAGCCACTGTATTTATCGAATGCTCAGATATCAATCTACTTGATGATACTGCAACTTTCAAGTTATTCTTTAATTCATATTCTCAGATGTAAATTATTACACATTACGATATCAGCACATTCGAACAGAATGCAAATAATATTGAATGTTGACTGCGATAAGCGCACAATAAGTGATATCAGCACATTCGAACAGAATGCAAATAATGTTGAATGTTGACTGCGATAAGCGCACAATAAATGATATCAGCATATTTCTATTTCAATCCTATTGTCGATATTTATCAATTAAAATAAACAACATCTGCCTCCTCTTGTCATCATCGACAAGTGTAAACTCTGTTATATCTCTGTATGAAATCAGATTATCTAAATTTTAATTTCTCATCTATCATAAGTGTAAAGCTATTTCGAAAATAATATTTTAATAAATTATCAATTCCTTACGCCCACCATTTAACACCAACAGTAGCAGATAATTCAGTACATTGCAACTGGTATTATTAATAATCTTCTTTATAATGAGAAACATTTTGTAGAGACATTAGGACTTTTTCGGAAGCAGGAGATCTGAAAAATGAGCAACGCCTTCGCCGGGAATCGTACCACGGACCTCTGGAATACGCGCCCAGCGTTCTGACCACTACAATACGAAGGCAGGCTAATAAGGCGGGAGAAATATCTTATAATTCGAAAAAAAAATTCGCACTTTGTTTGGCAGTATTCATTAACGAAATGTCGTTATAAAAGTTTTCTGATTTACTTCAAAAAAGCGCTTGCTTTCTCCAGTGTTATTTCCTCTTACAGAATGGCACACGAAACGTCAATGATCTCATAAAATTTTTAATATTATATATTCAGTGTCAAAAATGGACATTCGAATGCTTTCGTTCACCAAAAATACGGTAGATATTAAGAAAATCGGCCCCTAATTTACTGCGAAGCAGCAGTTTACAAGATGGCGGATAACATCTGGTTCAGTGTTTTTGAACAAACGAAGAGTCTGGAAGCCACACAAAGATACTTTCATGCCCACTTTGGTACAAGACTCCTTGCAAACAGACCTTTTACAAATTAAGTCAACAATTGGAAGTCACTGATGGATCTGTGTTGGAGAAATATCAGCGGCGCCTGATGCACATACACACTGAAATAGCAACAAGTCTCTAATATGAAACATTGGGTGAATCATTGGGTTACCCAATGATTCACCCAATACAATGGGTGGTAAAGCCCAATGATTCATACAAGGAAGAGCTTAATGTTATTCTTGATAGTCTGTATGAAATGTTTAATGTGTGCGTAATGTCACATTGGTTTCTTGAAGATTAAGATGGGAGACCGCGGTCTTTGCATATATCAGATATTAATCCATGTGGTTTCTTTTCATGGCATCTTTTGAAAGGTAAAGTATTCGCAAGGAGGCCTTCAAATGTAGCAAATATAGCAATTCAATCATGAAGTTATGCCGTGCAATTGCGGAAAACGTGTGCCGGAGGTTCGCTTAAAGATACTGTGAAGCAAGTGGGGGACACATTACATGTATTCTGCGCTAAACTCATTTTCCATGTTCAGACAGTTAACTATGCATTCATTTCATAATAATTTTATGATAAATAAATGTGTAATAACTAAAAGCGAGGGTATGACGTTTCGTGTGCCAACCTATATATTTTTTCTGGGTTACAAGTCTCCTCAAATTGTATTGCTTTAATCTTATTGCAAAATTGCCCGAGTTTTAAGAAGTTACGCTTAATATGATGCTTATAATTTTATAATAAATATGCTTGAGCAAAATTTATTATAAAATTGTACTATTGTGAAGTATTAAATATTTTGAAGTTTGTATTGTTGTTATTACTATACTAAGTTCATTACTATAAAATGTAAGCTTATATATACATATACAACAAAGTTTGTCACGGCGACCATCTCTTGAAGTGTATTAAACTGTGTGCAAGTGTGTTCAAAAAGAAATGTTACTATATACCATTAAACAATTTGCTATAAAAGCAGAGTGCTCTGGGATTCGTAGACGGTATTCTATGACAAATGGCAATGGCGGAATCAGAAGTATAATAACGTCTGAGTTTCACCCAGAGAATCAAAGTATAGCAATAAATGTCAACATGAATTCTGCATTATTCTGATTTCTCGGCAATCTTGGGATTACAAGGCGAATAAATTTTCGCGAATTTTATCGATATTGATGCCACTTACTCCAACTTTTAAATGAAGCTATATTAAAAAATATTAGAAAGAAAGAAAAATGTGTTAGTAATGAATTAGAATGATATTATTTCTTAAGCGTTGAATCTGCAATAAAAATTCTAGATAACAGACTCACAGTCTTGAATTTAAAAAATAATTTTTAGTATTTTAATGAATAAAAGTCATTTGAATATGATATATACAAAGGCACAAAAAGCAACGCGCTATCCTCTGTAGTTCGACAATGGTAAGCACTGAACAAATGAAATTTTGTAGGTAGAAGCAAATGTCCCTCTATATCATCCATTCAAATTTTCATCCCATGACTCCATGAATGCATTCTCGAGAATCCCAAGACAAACTTTCTACGACACACACTTTCTACCATCACATGCCTTGTCAAGAGCAGTGGAAACCAACGCACACCAATTTTTTTGCACTATAATCTTTGGATTAGCCGTTAGCACATATCCTTTTGCCATATCTGTATGCTCCATGATCTGTCTTCAGCTCATCCATGACTGATGCGCTTTCAGCGGTTGTGACGGCTGATAGGCTATCTTACCATGGCTGGGCCTGTTACTGTCACCATTCCGAAATTTTTGAAGCCATCAACACACTTCAATTCATTGTGTAATCTCCATAGATAAGTAAAAGCTAATTGTAAATCAATGTTGCTGAATTATCTTCAGATTGGTGAAGGAATTCGATTACTTCACGTCGGTGTAATAGGGTTTCATGTCGATCAATATGTAGTGGTTTTCCAGCAGCAACAAGAATTTAAAATTGGGAATAGGTTAGGTGGTAAAGGACAAATACTCTTACCTACGAAATTTCATCAATCTAGTGCTTACCAGTACTGAACTATAGTAGATTGTGGGTGACTTTTTTACCTCTGCGATAGGCAACAAAAATTTATCAACTGAAATTTAAACTTTCTTTTCCCCAATAGGCTGTTCTCAACACGATGCGGACAGAATGCAAGTGCCATGGCGTGTCCGGTTCCTGTACCATAAAGACATGCTGGAACACGCTTCCTGCTTTTACTAAAACAGCGGACTATCTGATGCGACGATATCAATCAGCTAAGCGGGTGTTTGCTTTCTGGGGACCTTCGGGAAATGTTATAACTTCAACCAGAAAGAAGAGACCTCTGTTCCTGAAGACGAAAAAATCTAAGAGACCACACAGGAAACCCAGGGCGAGAGACCTCGTGTATTTAGAAACATCTCCTAATTATTGTGAACCAAATCCTGCGAAAGGATCACCGGGGACTGTCGGTCGCGTATGTAATCGTGACATCAAAGATAAGCCTGAAAGTTGTGCCCTAATGTGTTGTGGAAGAGGATATAACACGCACAGATATAATAGGACAGTTCAGTGTGAGTGTAAATTTTCTTGGTGCTGTTCTGTTACCTGTCGTTCCTGCATCCAAGCAATAGAAAAGTATACCTGTAAATGAACTGAACTGTGCCATTTTACTTTGAGAATGAACTACATTTCTCAAAGTGAGAAATCAGAGACAAAGTTTAAATTATAAATAAAACAACAATAACTTAACAGTGTACCTTCATATCATCCAAAACAAACTTCAAAGAAGTTGATATTTAAATACTTCTACCTGAATTGTGAAGTAGTTTTAGAGGAACAATCCCCTTCGAAATTCTTAAAAATACATATTGCCTGCCCCCTCCAAAATTTGCTGAGAGGTAATTTTTAAATTTTTCTTTATGTTAAAAGGTTTATTTGTATAAATAAAAATTATAATTTCAAAGTAGCCCAATTAATAAATTTTAAAAATTACTCCAAATATTAAAATGGTATTTTTTTACTTATTTTATCCACATAAGAGAAGTTGTGGAAATTGAATTTGACGCATGGCAAAGCATTCATAAAAAATAATTTCAGGAATATTAATGGCAAATAAAAACGTTGAGCAAATAAATATTTATTTGGAAAAGATATGATCCATACAATAAAACTACCAAATTTTAATTTTCATATTGCATTAATAGATAAATGAAAAAATATTAATTTATTTCTTATCAAATTACATGCAACAAAGAAAATATCAAATTAGTTTTGAAATTAACAAAAGGAAACTAATATCACACGCAATACTGCAAATTCGAATACTTTTGCAACTTTGTAAAATTCTTTCATATAATTGCATATTAAATACAAGATTACTCGTAAAATATAAAACTCGATTAATTCAAAATTTTCAAATAATAATCCTAGATGCGTAGAGAAACTGTTAAAAGGAAAAATTTTCGTTTGATTTTTTGCATTATTTCTGCTGAAAGAAAGTTATAATGTCACACAATTACAAAATTATACTTTTAAGAATGAATGAGAACGTAAATACTTTAAATGGCTATCATAATATTTATTCAGTATAAGGCGTAACACTGTACTGAATGTGAGGAGAATGATGTACAATTTTTACTCAGTATGAGGAGAAAGGTTGAATAAAATATTATGAGATAGACAAATTACTTTAATTTGAGTCAACGGAATCAAGAAATACTGACGAGATCGGTGATTCATTCATTTAGAGGCGTACGATTAAATTAGACTAACACTTTTCTGAATAAACTCTACGCATAGTTGTTTGAAAACAATGGCCAGAATACATACTTTGATGATAACATCATTTTCTTTTTGCTAGTGGTCTAAACTGGCTACTCATTTCAAATTTGTGAAATATTTTATATTTACATGAATATTTAAAAACCATTAAGATGGGGAAATGAATGCTATTAAAATATGTTCACATATATTAAATTGTAACCCAGTTATAAAATGATAAAAGAACAATATCTAGTTGAAAAGTACCTAAAAATGTAAATTGTGAATTATTAGCCCAAAAGGGAGTTAGCCGGAATAGGCTATTAGTCTCAAAATAGAATTTGGCGGCGTATCATTTTAAATGTATTTCTTTTCAAATTGTTGCCCTTTTAAAGGAATTAAATAATGAAGAATCTACATGAATCTATGTATGTATGTTTTCTAAATGTGAAAAAATTATGGTATCTAGGGCCATCAAATTTTGTATAAAGTAGTCCTCCACCCTAACATGTGCCCTTGGAAGGGTGAATTTTAATTTCGAATATGTTTCATATGTTGTAAAACTTTAATGAATTTTTAACAAACTCGGCGATTTGAAAGCGAGCAGTGGCGATATTGTATGGATTAAAACATTGTTATCTCCACCGAGCAAGACTGTGTATAGGAAATTCCAAAGATATGCTGTTTTTAAATATTTTGTGATTTTGCTATTCAACTAAATTTTATGTGATGTATGTGGGAAGAACGCGATATTTAATTAATAAATTTAACACATAAAACTTTAATAAAAAGCAAAAAAAAAAAAAAAAAAAGTTTATTTAAGCCAAAACTATACAGTAATAAGATAAACTGAGAAAAGACTGGAAAAAAAAAATAGAAAAATCTATGCCAACACTTAACACTTCATCGGAAGCTCTAAACACATGCTGCTTTTGAATTTTTTGTAATTTAGTTGTTGAATTGTATATGACCTTAAGTGTGAAGAAAATGATTCTTAATAATGAAGTAAAAAGACAAAAAGAAATGAGTTAGCAGGAGTGAGTGCAACAGCAGACTGGTAGACTGCGAGCTCAGCGACAGCGTAAGAAATCTTAGCAAAGCCTTTTGGGTGACCGTTAAAATCTAAAATCTTTCGTTTTTTTTTTTTTTTTTTTAAAGAAGCTGAATTAATTTTTTTTTAAATGAACTTCGTTTAGTATTTCACTTATTAAGTATCATTCGATTAAAATTTTTAAAATATTCAATGTATGCAGATTAATCAACCACTCCATGCATGTGTAATCTATGAAATGCGTTAAATCAGAAAAGCATTAAGAATTCAGAATTGATATTGCACCAAGTTGAATAAATTAAATTTCTTCCTTATTTTCTAAACTTAGAATTATATTAGATTATTGAATGGCAGTATTTCACTGTTTGCCTCGAAATTTTTCTCCAGATTATCAAAAGAAGAACTATTATACTTACATTTCCTACTCTGTTGCATCCCAATCTGCTAAATCAAGCAGCCCAAATTTTAAACATTTAAAATGACATAATGGCAATACATTTTTTAAATGTTCAATCATTAAACGCATACAACATATGCTCTTTAAGTATTATTTTATATAATATAGCAATAAGTATTACAGGCCGCAGACAGTATTTCAGAGATTATAATTTAAAAATTAAACTAACTCTTAATAAAACAGAAGAGAACACACGCCAAAGTGAAACATAAAATTAACAAAGCAACAACATCGTGTTTGGTTTAGTCAAGAACTTGATCGATTTCGAGGTCAAAAAGGTACAGGCTCTTTTACATCAGGAGCAAAGAAATCTGCAAGACTGGTAAGTCTTCATCAGGCGGAAAGAAATCGGCGGATTTTTTTCTTTCTGGTGAAGAGGGACCTATACCTGTTTGCCGTCGAAATCGATTCAGTTCTTGACTAAATTAACGCCAAAAACAAGCTTCTTGCTTTGCTAATTTTACACATCTTAACAGTTGTAAAATATATATATATATGAGTAATATATGCAACTTAAATTAGTATATCTTTTTGCTGTTTGAGTACAGTTTTATACTAGTAAGAGTCAGGAACCTAGTTTTATTATTTGTTATGAAATAAAATGTAATACTGTATAGAGACATTACGTTTTTTTTTAATGTGAGGAGAGATGAAAAATGAGCAATGTCCTCGCCGGGACTCGAATCATGGACCTCTCGAATACGCGCCGAGTGTGCTGATCACTACACCACAAAGGCATGCTAAGAAGGCGGGAGAAATACCTTATAACTGAAATTGTAATTTTACGCATTCTTGATTATAAATTTAGTAATATTTGGAAAAAAAAAAATCTAGTTTTGGCTTTCATTGAACTTTACTCATTTTAAATCGTTAAATGAAACAGTTCCATAACTTATATATAAAAAAAATTATATTTAAATAACAACTTATTTTTTATTTAAACATTAATAAAAAATCTTACAAACTGGGGAGAGGGAGCAATAAGAATGATGTATGTCTAGCAACAAGCTAGATTTTTTTTAAGTTCCCCAAATAGAAAGAAAGAAAAAAAAACCCGTTAAACTACAGGCTTGAATTATAAATAATTTTATCATGGTAAGGCAATATATGAGTTTACCTTTCTGGGAGATGATCGCCTCATGTAAGCAGGAAAGCCAGCTTATGAAAAAAATATGCAGCCAGTCGATTCCACTGCCGAGAAGCTGGAGTAAACTACCAGTGTTTTACAGATTCTGCCGGCCGCCCCCATTAGCCCAGCAAAAAAGCGAACAAAACGAAACAAAAACTACATTTTGGAGCACAATGCATAATTGTGCAAAGATTTTCTTTTAAATTTCTCATTTAACTGGGAATAAAAACTGGAGCTTCATAAAATAAACTGAAAAGCTACTTCACTTTAATACAGGCATTTGAAAAAAAAGTGTCCAAAGATATGAAACAAGTTCCTACATACTTTTCTTCAATTCTTGGTGGAAACATTCCAGTATTCTATGTAATAAACAGCAGTAAGTTGTTTCTGTTTTTTTTTTTTTTTTTTTTTTTTTTTTTTTTGTTTGCCTGTTTATGAATCACATGTCTGGTAACCAACTGTATTTCAAGCAGGTTTGAGAACATTTCATTATTGTAATTAAATAATGTAAGATAATCTCCACCTTTAAATGTAATTAAAAGCAATGTAGATCGAAAATCTATTCCAATAATTCTACAATAAAGTAAATGTTAAACCTCCAGTCATTGTTTCTGTTTTTCTTTATTTATTTCTTTACAGATAGCTGAACATTTGTACTGTTGTCAATTATTTAGATAACAATTTTATTACAACAAAGCATTTAACTGATTTAAGACAAATAATACATTTAAAAGTTATAAGATAAACTTATAACCTCTAAAGGTATTTCACTGATGCTGTTATTGTGATTTATCTCACTTTCTGACAGTGACAGTAATGGGGTTATCATATCTAGCGACACACTATGTTGTAAGAAGCTTTTCCGAGAAACGAGTTTCTTCCACCCGTAGATAAAGCGAGAGATTTTTACTCAAAACATTTGCACTCGACGATATCTTGAGGATACGCAACTGAGATATTTAACAATTGTAGCGAAAATCGTTCGTTATGCAGTTCTATCTCGCGCAGCAGAGGGAGAATAGAATGCGGAACTACTCTTATATACGCCCTCACCTGGCAAGAAACTCCACGGTGCCATATTACTATCTAAATTTTTTGTCGACATTTCGAACTTTAAGCCTAAAATGTCTCCGAAAACATTTCACACATGCAAAAACCACGTTTTGAACACACAATTTCAGCTGATCCGAAACTAAAACAAAAATTTAGATAGCAAAAACGTAAAGTTTCTAACCAAAAATATTCGACAAGAATCCATGTACACAGCGATATGTTTTAACTTAAAAAAATGTCTACGAATTGCACAATCTAGGCACAAACGAATCTACGAACTACGCACACCTCGCTTTAATAAATTACATAACAACAATAAATTTCAAAGAATACCATGTACACAGCATCCTGTTTAAACTTAAAAAAAAATCTACGAATTGCACAATCTAGGCATTGCGCACAAATCAACAAAATAAACTAAAATAACTAAAATTACAAACAATTCAAAAAACAACAATAACAACAGGAATTCACAGTAAAAAAACAATGAACATACCATTCTACAAAATAAAAACAGTAAAATAAAATGCACTTACCATAATACATTCGTTAATAAAATTTCGCCAGTCACACACCGTCTGTGAACAAAAGTGCCAGGATTTTGCTATATCACATGTCTTTCTGCGATTGAAAATTTCGAAAGTAACGATAACAAACTTCCTCCAAAGTTAACTTACTGCAAGAAAACCACGATCCAAATCTTAAACTCCGCTGACTGCCACATACTTTACCAGCAACCATTTGACTGCACATCCACACAAGAACTATTAGAAACGCCCTTCTTCGTCCGAGTTCTCATAGCAGCTCCGCATTTCGGACTCCGTTTTCAAAGTCCTACAGAAATTCCAAAAATATACTTCTATCCTCATAAACGCACCCGTGAACAAAAGACTCGTTAACAACTCCAACATCCTACCTTTTAATACTAAATTTACTTTCCACACAATCTAAAATATGCTACTGAAATTTTGCCACCACGCCTATCATTACCATTCAAAACACGCACGACACAAACCAATGAGCAATTAAACCACTGCAGCAAAAGAGTTAAGTCCAGCGCAGAATATATATCGCCACATTTGGTGATCTTAGGGCGAATATAAGAGTAGAGCCCAGAATGCCCTTATAGGAAGTCTTTGAGAGAGGCTACTAATTAGATTTCCTAGAAGCGAAGATTCCCTAAACTGTTTTTTTCTGACGCGCAGTTAAGAGTAAGTAAGATTAGCACATATTCTGCGTATCTCAATAGACCGCACTATACAACTTGCTCTTTCGTACTCTTGAACAGGAGCATGAGAAATGGGCTTGAAAAGCCCCCTGAAGGATTTAATAAGTCACACTATACAGCACCTTCCAGAGTTACCACTTCAGGGCAAATGGACCAAAACGTATCTCTCAGACACATTCCGAAGCGTGCGGAACTTGTTGAAATCGAACAAAAGTCTGTTCGTCACGATAACTCACTCGAATGGCTGTCACTATTACCCTCCGTGACAGTATAGGCTGCCCTTTTGGATAGTAGGAACCGGGCTCTTGTATATTTTATGCCCCCAAACACAATGTGGCCATACTAAGTCAACACAAATGTGCGACTCTGGTAGGCGGGCAGTTAAGTGTAGCTAACAGATCTGATAAATGTTTAACATCAGAACAAGTCCTTGAATTTCACTGTGATTAGAAGCAGAGGATCGCGTCTGTCGTTGGCAAGGATTTTTAGTGCCACATAAGTGATAGATGACCTTGTTTTGAATTTTAGCAATTCTGAAGGAGAATCCCTTGAGGAAAAGACGGATCAAAGGTTCTGCCTTCTCTTCCCTACCACTGAACCACCTGAGAAGACTTTTAAATGCTGTCATGCCGCAAGATCCTACATTTACAAACATCCAAGCTTTCTCCATGATTCGAATCTAAGCTTAATGATAAGGCAGCCACCAGAGCTAATCATTATGTAGGTCAGGACAACTGTCTAACAACTTCAACGAACTATTTGTACAAAATGGCTAATCTTTGGAAGTTACTCAGTTAGTTGGTGAGTTATCATGTCTTCTTAATGCTTACCATAGACACAAGATGCAACTCAAAAACTAAGGATTAGCATAAAAATTTTACTCCTCATGAATAAAGCCTGGTTTGAATCTCATATGAGAGGGAGAAAATAAGTGCTATGCGATAATGATGATATATGTTAAGATCGCAATATGAGGGAGGATCTGAAAAGCCTTGAAGTGTCTGTCATAAAGTTATAAACTAGCATCAGGTGTTTACTTTTACTCGTATGAAAGGCCACAGACAAGCAATCAGCAGCCAAAATTCTACTCTGAATAATCGGTCACGATTTCTTCCTAATTTTAATTTACACGGCTTGCTATTTTAATTTGTGTACACCACAAGACTGAGCGACTACGTGGCGGAACAAAGCATAAACAATAGAAGTCAAATAAAGTATGTAACCTGTCTGTAATAGAAGTCTGTAACCTGTTGATAAAAGTTAAATCAAATATTACAAACTTACAGCATTGCATCAAACTAAAAAAAAAAGTAAGCCTCTAAAAAGTTTCCAGAAAAATGAAATGGCTTTAGAAATTAATTAAATGTGCAACACAAGTGGATAGCGTATAAAATGCTCATCTAATAAATAACAATTTTGATCTGTTCCCCATCATGCGGAAGCTTTGTTTCTTCTTTCTGTAAATGTGCTGATGTTTTACTTGTATTTAACCCAGAAATATTTGTTTAAGTTTTAAAATAAATATTTAAAAGACCACTCGTCTGATTATTTTCCATCTCAGAAGCTAGCTTACGTTTACAGCTTAATATTTGCTGGCCCTCGTTGTTTTGCCACTTCGGCCCTCGTTGTTTATTCCCATGAGAACAGGAAGTCCTCTTATTTAAACCTGATGTTCATTGAAACTAAGGATCGTTACAGTGGGTTAATTGTGAAACTGTTTGACGAGAACTAAAGATATGCTGTAGCACTTCATGAATCTCGATGTCGAAAAAAGTTGCGCCGGGACAAATATCTCTACAAGGTATAAAATACATGATACCTCGATTCGAAAAAACTGAGTCGTTATGCGTTCAATGTGACAGAAAGCGAAGAAGGACGTTGAAAGGCAGTTGAATTGCGAATTCGTCTCGGAGGTAGCATCGGCCGTTCTCGAGCAGTCACTAACAAATGGTCATGGCGTCATTAGTGCACTGAGCATGCAGTGTCGCGACAATTAGATGTGTCGTACGAAATAATTTAGAAGATACTGAGAAAAATAGTGCACCTTTTTTCCATATAAGAACAGCCACATCCAACAAATAGCTTGTTACCTACACTGACCTTCGCTTATCTTTAGAACTGACTTTTCTGGCCGAATGGAAGTCGATAATTCCCGGCCGTGGAACATCCTCTGAAGAAACAAGACACTTTTATTTCAAAGGTACGGTGAACATCCAGAATTACCGAATTTAAGCCATGGAAATCGACCAGCTTTCCACACAATTCCATTACACTTTCCTAAAGTTACCGTTTGGTGTAAATTCACTTTCCAATTTATTCTTGGACAATACTTCTTCAAGGAAAATTAAGAGAATGTCCCTGTAACGGTCCTCTGATAGCATGACATATTCAACAGTTTCGTCTTACCGCAACTTCAACTGCGACAAAACCTTGTGTCCACCATTTTTATGCGGAATGGTACCCCTCCAGATGATGGACCTCCACATGTCCATGTCCCACTCCTTGGCCGGCCCGTTGTTACTCTGATTTTTGGCTATAGAGCCTTGTTTTTCCGGAGAAATGTGGTTACTTGAAGGACTGTGTAACGTTGTATGTGCGAAAAATCACTGCCGACCATTTGGTGAGTAAATTGTTTATATCTTGTTCATTTAACATCTTAATGATGGGTCCCACATTGAACAATATGTTTTACATAGCTAAGCAGTCTGTAACAAATAGATGATTACAGAGTGCACTGAATCTGAAAGTTTAATTGTACTACGAAAGAAAATATAGATGGATGGTTCGGTTTGTAAAAGAACTCCACTTTAAGTTTAGCAAAGAACTAAATTATGCAGGAATTTATTATCTTAATGATAACAGGTACACAATCTTTTAAATGTTTTACATAAGAGTCATGCACATGCAAAGTACTCTTCTGCACTAAATTACGTTTGGGCGCTAGGATTAATTTTTTTAACTCTTTTTTTTTTTTTTCCTCTTTTTAATTTTAATTTTGTTCTTCTTTTTCTTGGTTTACTATGTGCAATAATTTAATAGGTTACTTCTTCCTCCATGCAAGACCAACGATATTACAAACAGAATAACAAATACACAACATTTCTGTCAGGATTAGCATCCGCAAGTAGACATTTAGCAATTCAGACAGTCCCCGGCAGTTAATTTTTCAGGCAGAGTCCCAGAGTCCTCCTTTCCTTACTTTATCTAACACAAGTTTCTGTTTATTCTAACAGCGATTCTTAATCTTTTGATTGCTTCTTTGCTTCATTTTAAGTAGTTCCTAACAGAATACTCTTTCCCCGAATAACATCCAAGCTTACATGTAGACTTTGTGAGGCTCTTTTAGCCATCTATTCGGCTGCGTTCCAGGGGCAGTGTGAAGCAGAGAATAGATGATTTCTTGCTAGGCCAGGTCAGTGGTCTTTCTTGGTGGTCACCATCAACCTGTTTATACAAACCACCTGACTCCTTAGATGACAAAAACTTAGAATAATTGTTCACCATAACTTTGTTTCTAGAACGAATTTTTCACATGGGGTTTCATTTAAAATATTTCCAATAAATGTAATTTTAATAAAAACGAATAAAAATTTCAATAGTTTGGTCTAGTTAAAGGTATCCGGCAGTTTAATCGCATGGAGGATATTATTTGCATGTGTAGTAACAGAGAGAAAATTTTTTAATTTATATAGCAAGACTCGGATATACACGACCTTTCTTTCACTATCTTAGGTGATAAGGTAAGAGGCAAAGGAGAGCGCCATTCCCCACCAAATGACAAAAACTCATTTGGGATATACTGCAAAACATTTTCACAATTCATTGAAATTGTTAAATGCTTGGCAGTTTACTGACTTTCACAGAAGAAATTTCTTTCTTCTTTCCTTTTATTTGATATAATTCAGCAGCAAGTGTATGTATTATATAAATCACTTCTAGAAGAAAGATTTTACTGTCTACCATTTTTTCCCGTAAACAGACCTTCATACTTTGCTTATACTTTAAACATGCATTTACTTCAGAACAATAAGGGAATTTTAGATAAAGTTCGTCTAAACATTCGACATTATTAGTTTGATTTACTTCCAAATTTTAATTAAGCTATAATTTATTGCACGTTTTTGTCCCATTTGAGCCATTTCCACTTTTTTGGAAGGTCTTCATTTACTTGCACTTATATTGTTTATCTTTTGTGGAGGGGACATTTTCGGATGAAGTGTGACAACTGTTCTTTTCGCCTAATCTGGAAAAAGATCTAATGAGACATCACCAATTGAGATTATTCGCGGGGACATTTCCTGCTGAAGTATCATTATTTTCCTTTTCGACCAGTATAGGAGCAGGTCAGATGGAGCGCCACGTTATACATGTAACCACTGTGTCAGTGTCGCCAAACATTGCATTCTATGGCCGAAGATTGACATCTTTTACATACATAGGGAAACGCATATCGAATTACGAGACTTTGAACAACAATGTTAAGTGCTTGCCAAGGTTAGGTGCTACACGAAAAATGTTACAGATCTATTGGTCAGTGTCCTCAATTCCCATAAGGGTGGGAATGCAGCCAGCTACTGCATCACTGATTTTCAGTATCCCGTAATTCACAAATGTTATGTTACCCGTTATATGTTTACTACAATTTTTTTGGTATTTTTCGGTCATAAACGATGCACTCACGATGTCTGGCGTACAGTGATAGACACATTGTGTCTCTAATTAGAAACGCAATGTGTCTACTATTACACGCCTTACTATAAAGGCAGAGCTCCACAGGAATTTTCAGAAAGTATTCTACAAGCAGGACCAAAACGTTTGGTTTATTTCCCTATGGTAAAGCACACAAGAGCTGTATGCCTAAGGGAAGGGATGTCTTCATGAAGGCTTTTCTAAGACTAACTGGTTCGTACCCATATCACATACGGGAGAAACCAAGAAAACGCCCATGCAGCCAACCCGTTCGCCCGGAAGCGATCCCAACGTCGAATTACCAGTATTTAGCAGCCACTGGTAATTCATACTGTACAATTGCATTATTAGCTGAAACAACAATTCCTACAATTCAACAATTGCTACATTTATACTGTAGAACTGCATTATTAGGTGAAATTTAAAAAATTTTTAACTTGAGCCATTTTTATTCTGGAGCCCCTATTTACAGATAAATTAATCTAATGGGATGCCAGAAAGCTCGAGAACTTCTGAGTTTCAGCTAAGATATCAAAATTATAGCAATAAGTAAATAGTAATACAGATTATGTAAACGGAATGACTATTCTAATATTGAGAATGTTCATCTTGAGATTATTCGACGAATAAATTTTCAAGAATTATTTATCAGCATTGGATTCCAATTATTTCAGCTGTCAAGCTGAACTATAAAAATAAGCATAATTAACAGTTAACTAGAATGATATAAAACTCTGAAGAGGCTGAAGCTATACAAAAGTATACGGCTTAGAGACATGAATTTTACAAATGATGTATAATATTTAGTTAATAAAGGCATTTAAATGTGAAATACAACGGGCAACATGAATGTGATTAAGTGGAATTTTTTAAACTTTTTCATTTCTTCTATAGGCTGTTATCAACACGATGAGGTTAGAATGCAAGTGCCATGGTGTATCTGGTTCCTGTACCATGAAGACGTGCTGGAACACGCTTCCAGCTTTTGGTAAAACAGCAGACTACCTGATGCGTCGATATCAATCAGCTAAGTGGGTGTTTGCTTTCTGGGGACTTCGAAAAATGTTAGAAATTCAACCAGAAAGAATAGACCTCTGCTCCTGAGGACAAGAAAATCAAAGCGACCACACAGGAAACCTCGTATATTTAGAAAAATCTCCCAACTATTGTGAACCAAATCCTTCGAAAGGAGCACCGGGGACTATTGGTCGCGTGTGTAATCATGAAAACAAAAACGCCCACGAAAGTTGTACCCTAATGTGCTGTGGAAGAGGATATAACACGCACAGCTACAATACGACTGTTCAGTGTGAATGTAAATTTTCCTGGTGCTGCTATGTTTCCTGTGAATCGTGCAACAAAACGATAGAAGAGTACACCTGTAAATGAACTGTGCCATTTACTTTGAGAATTAATTGCATTTTACCAAGGGATCAATCAGGGAAAGACTTTTAAGTCAAACAATAGCATTCTTAGTGTGCTCCATCGTATCACTCAAACTAAACTTATATCCGAACACTTCTATCCGAATTGTGATACTGTTTTAGATGTATCATCTCATGCGAAATTCATAGAAATATAAAAAAACCTCAGAACTCTCTGAAAAGTAATTTCTATAATTTTTTACAGAATTCTTATTAAATGGTTCATTTATGTATATTAGGATAATTATTTTAAAGTTATGTAAAACAGTAAATTGATAGATTCCATCTTTCGTATACATGGTGTTATAAAATCCAATTTTACAATTGCGACACAGAGCATTAATCTGGGTTAAAGAAGTTAATTCTTGTTCAGATTTATTTTACTGTATTATCATATAAGTTTTCACCCTCCCCAAATTTGTACAAAATGCGCATAAATTTTTATACATAAAATTCGAAGCTCATTCTTGTGATTTAAAAAAAAATGCTTTAAATTTCTATAAATCAGTTTTGAAACATATAATATTCAAAATATTTGAATAAACAATTCTACAAAGAAAAAAACCGCTAAAAAACCGAAAAATGTGTTTTTGTTTTAAAAATACCTCTTCGTATGTCATCTGAATTTCTTGGAAAAAGAAAATGTAAAGTTATTTTCCTTTTCAAAAAATAAAATTTTAGACTATTTCTCCATCACAATGGCATCTCATTTAAAATTTTTATTTGCCCACCCCTAAAATAAAAAACTAATTATGATGCTGCTTACTATTTTAATAAGCAATAATACAGTTTATTAAAAAAAACCACATTCATTTCTTTAACAGGGGGAAACTGAGGAATGTTAATGACTAATCTATGAAGATTAAAACTTAAGAACATTTTTGTCAGGTTCACGATCAAGTTATATAAAATTGCCAAAACAAATGTGATTATAAAATACTGGCACAAACGAAAAGATCTAATTTCAAAATTGAAAATTACTTTTAATAGAAATTTAATTGCCCTAAAGTCTTTTAAAAACCTTTCCTATTCAATCAAAATGACAGATAATGGTGTCAAATGCTTTAAAAAGTTCAAATATAAACTGACAGAAAGCATTTTACAGACAAGAAAGATTCATAGCAACTACAAGAACAGAGGTCAAAATGGTGAAGGCACGCCTCTAAAAATACATAAACATAAATAGTCTGAATTTTGAATTTCAATTATAAAATTTTTGTAAGAATATGATAAACATTTTTAAAGAAATTAAGTTTATTGGTCTTAACCTTCTACCTGCACTTCTCACACACAAAGCCAAAAATAGACTGAAAATAAACAGTGACACTATAATGATGTCACGGAGGAAATTTATACTTACAAAAGTGACAGAACAAATGACTTGAAGCTTGTTCTAAGGTTTAAAATGAATAAAACTATTGAACAAGTAAGTAATTATTAAAACCACATATCATTTTCGAGAAAGTGAGTTTAAATTTTGGAGGTTAAAATAGTTCAACAGTTTGTTAAAGCAAATTACTGCTGTATAGAGCATATTCTGAAACAAATGATTTGATTCATTATCGCACTGAAAAATATAACATTCATACTGTACAACTGCATTATTAGCTGAAATTAATTTTTTTTTAAAACTTCAGCCATTTTTATTCTGGAACCCCTATTTACAGATAAATGAATCTAATGGGATGCTAGAAAACTTCAGTACGAAGGAATAGTATATATTTAACCTGATAGCTAGATTTCGAGTTCCTAAGTAGAAAAAAAAAAGGGGGGAGGCAAGATTATGAAAAAATGATATCAGGGCTTACATAAATGAGAAATCGTGAAGGAAAACGGATTGTAGAAAATATGTATCAAATCCATTACACTGCCCAAGACAAAATCGGCGAAAGGTAGCAAAAATTGTAAAACTTTGATATTTGGAAGTAAGATGCATAGGCATGCACAAGCAATTTTTTACTATTAACTAGATAAAAAAACATGGATATTCAAAAATAAAACTGAAAAATATAACAGCTATTTCACTTTAAATAAACCTTGGTCAGTACAAAATCAATATTAGAAGAATAATAATATATGAAAATATTTCGCACGTTTTGATGAAAAATGTCCACAGGAATGGGGTTCCTGCACAATTGCCTTTAGCTCTTGTGGGAGAAAACATATTCTGCATGCTTCTTTTAATTTTTTTTTCATATGTTTCAATAATGTGTTTTTCTTCCTTCTGTTCTCCTGAATATGGATTACATTTTTGTACATTTACATTACAATATTTGATAACCAGATATATTTCAAGCAGGCTTGAAATATACTTTAATACTGTAACAAAGTTGTGTAAAATAATTGTTACTTTTGCATGTAATTAAAAGCAATGTACATTAAAAATTTATTTTCAAATACGTTTCTAATAAAGTAAATATTTCAAATTTCACTTGAGTTTTTTTTTTTAATGTTTTATCAGATACCTGAATATCTGTATTATTTTTAATTATTTAAATAAATAATTTTTATAGCACAACATTCAACTGTTTTAATACATAATTTCAGAAGGGGGGAAACCAAACCAAACTCTGCTTGCAGTATCTTATAAAACTACACTGCTAAATTAGTAACAAATCTACATAAAAATTAACTGCTCTTATATATAAATTAGACATACAAAATAAGTAGATAATACATGAAATGCCCTCCAATAAATAAGATTCACTCAGTAATTAACTCCTTTCTTCATATTTTTTATGAAAAGCTACAAAGTAGTCACCTTCATGAAACGCTAATCACAGCTTACATAATAATTTCTCTGATGAGCTTATACAATTAATATGTTTAATGAAGCATAAAAAATTACGTAAATTGAATGAACTATGTCATCTGCTACAGTATGTAACCTGCAACCTCAGGTCTTAAAAATAATGTGTAAATACAGTATAACCTCGAGATCAGAGTTTAATTCATTCCAGAAATTGAGCTCGTATAGCAAATTTCTCCTATCTTCCCCATTGAAAATGAAGGAAATCCAATTAATCCGTTCCGCACTCCCAAAAATATTAATATATAAATAAATTTTTCTAATAAATAACACTGGTAAATAATATAATCGTAGTTTACTTTTATGATAGCTTCCGACACCGACCTTTTAAATACTTCTTGTTAATCCACACCAACAACAGCTTCTCAACAACTTATAGGAGTTTTGGACGGTGCTTGGAAATAACAGTAACTCCTTTTGGCTACATCAAATTTCTTAATTTCTTCCTGCTTCTTCAGAATAGCACAAATCACCAATGTCAAGTCTTTGCCAACATAGCCGGGACAAGGGTGAGGCATTTGCCTCAGATGAACAACTAGACGGGGGCCAAATTAGCTACAAAAATTTAGAAATTCATTCTGAAAAAGAAATTCTGATTCGACTTTGGAAAGCAGCAGCGAAAGTTTTGAATTCCCATAAATCCTTCAGCTGAATTAAGCGAAGAATTTATAATACTAATTTTTCTCAAAAGTGCTGAGGAGTGCATCAATGAGTATAGTGTTGAATTTAATTTAGCTTGTTGCAATCAGCAGCATAGACTAAATTTTCCTCAAGAAAGCACCAACGTTAATATTCCCTACTATCATTCTTTAGTTTGGACTACAGGTTTTACTTTGCTATAACAAACTATCCAAAGTTTACTAATTGATTTTATATAGTATTGCAACAACTTAACCTTTGTTTCAAATGACCTAGGGCAAAGTCCGAATGGAATAGCATCGAAAGCTCAAATGAAGATGCTTGCAGATGAAATGTACCATATTATCAGGCCTTTTTCTTCTTTTGTGTAAAATTTGTTGTTGAAGGAGACTCATGGTGCGAGGTTGTGTCCATACCAAATCATCTGCAACAGAACTATGCATTTGGTTATACTCACAATTATTTCTGAACGGATTAAATGAATCATGTAGTATTAGTCTAATATCTCATTCTTTGTATGCTTGGAATGCAAATATATCTAAGGTAAGACATGACTTCTTTCTCTTTCTTTTTTGACTTGTTTTACTGTATATAATGAAATGATAAAATTAATTTAGCATCATAAAACAGAAAAAGGAGGCTGGAAGATTTAAGACAAATGGTTGTGTCTAATTTTCATATAACTGATACCAACATTAAGAAACATGCTTTTTAAAAGTTTAGTTCCTCTACATTGATTATAAATATAAAATATAATTTTTTTAGTTTTAATCCTAGCATACGGTACACATGGGATTTGGCGACTTTATGATGAGCAGTAAACGTAACATATACAATGGTAAACGGATTTTGGTGTTGGCAATAATTTTCAAAATCGTGCCAAGGCTGCACCATATACAAGGATTTTGCCATTTTTTTTTTTTTTTTTTTTTTTTTTTTAAATCTGTTCTTGTAAAAGGAATTGTAAGAAATACAGGTTTGGAAAGATTGAAATATGAAGGAAGAGATATAAATGAATGTGATAAAGCTGTTGATTTACAGATTTGAAAACGAAAATGAAATCAAAACATACAAATCAGTTAGACCAGACTGGCCAGGCATTAAAAACCCTAAGCTAAACTGATGAGCTGGATAAAAGTAAGGAGCTAAATTTTATTAATTTTAAATCTATGCTTATTGTAAGGGCATGATGAGAACGACAGTCTATGAAAACATTTTCTGACAGCCCATCTACTGGCCATATTTAAAAAAGAGTTTAGCTAGCAAATAGTTTTCTTCAGGCCTTTCTTGATTTGAATGATAAACAGTACATAAATATTAAAGAATTGGCTCATTGATTAATCGACTATAATAAAGTTTAGATTTTGCGGCGGTAATAAATTTATTGTGGTAGCAAATTATTGCAGAATTTATGTAACAAAATTACAGTTCATATTAAAATATGCGATACTGTTAGTTATTGGACAACATGTTGCCAAACAATTTTCTAAAGAAACATATGTACCAGTGTTGCTTATCAGCCACTATTAAATTAAATATGTTATTCTTATCTCTTAATAGTGCTCTTATTTTCAAAACAAATATTGCCAGTGAAAAGTTTTTAAAAGCATGTTATTCTGTTTCTTTCATCATTCAGTGAAATAAATTACTTAACAGATATACTCTTTATATATTTTAAAAAACTGTACCGCTGTTGAAATGGCACAGCCATATTTAAATTTTTTATTATTTCTAAAATCAAGGAAGTGAAATATTTTTCTTTGATATTTGACTGCAAATACTTGGCATTAGCAATAATTGTGTTAGATTGTTCAATAAGTATAAATATAGTTAACTTATTTTGTGTATGTATATATTTCTTCTTCCCCCCTCCCCCCCAAATAGCCGGATGACTTACATCATATACAAGGGCGCGAATTTACCGCTTTGCCTCAGGTGAAAAATTGTGTTGGCACAGCTCTGTTCGCCAATTCCGTCGCTCTTACAACATGCTTGAGATTTCTTTCTTAATTTCAACGGCCATGGCTTCCTTATTTTCCCTTGAAGCACTATCTGAAGCAACAATCTTCTTGGGAGGCATTGTGAAATAATTTTTACATTAAATGTAATAAGCCATTGACTCACAAGCACACAGACACGTAGATCAAACACCAAGTGATCTGATGCGGGGATTCCCCAAGTTAAGCTGGATCAGGAAATGATGCCACACATACCAACAGCCTGGCTCATTACTCATTACTCGAGCCAATCCTCATATTTAGAGACAAATTTTTTGCGCATGCTTTCCTCGCATCTCAAATTTCTCGTATATAAAGGTACTCATATCTCGAGGTTCCACTGTATATATGTAAATAAATCACTGATTTTCAAGTATTCACCTTGAGCATCAATAAAATTTTCCACTTGAATAAATCAGTTTTCCAAAACATTCAGCAATTTATAATAAAATAAACACATGATTTACAAGTTTCAATTGATTCGGTGATGTTCAGTTGGTGACCATGCAGTTTATGTTTGATGCTGGAAAGAAGAATTCAGTACAACTATTTCTAGCAAAAATACTGCTGCCTACCAAACATAATTTATTATTGTATGATCCTCCAAAAAACAGTTCCAACATGCCCAGGACACTGTTTATATACAGTTTTTGTAGGACTTTATTCATTTTATAATATGAAAATAATAAAAACCAAAGGTAACTTTTGCAACACCAGAGATGCATCTTTTAGAATATCTTTTGCAACATTTGTATCAGCATCCTTTTGAATTTGGATAAAATTACATAGTGTGCATACCTTTTTTACTTTCAATGATAATGTAAAATTCAATACACTAAAGTCACTGAATGTTTCAAAGATGCTTCCATCATATGTGACATCATGAATTAAAATGATCATTTGTTGCATAGTATCAAAGTTTTATTACGACATACATTTTTTGGCCAGCCTTCAAGAAAGTCATTATTCCATCACTGATGACAGAATTCTTTCAACCAGTTGAAGACTTTTGCTTTGGAAGGCATTTTGTCACCCCAAACTGACTTCAGTCAATCAAAGTGTTATCTGTAAAAAGAAGTTCCAAATCCTCTTGATTTAAATTGATGTTTTTATCACAATCTTTTGAGTTTCAAAATGATGCTATAATGTGAATTTTATGGCAATGTTTGCTTTTCAATAGAAGAGGAAGCTCAGATTTATTTTTAAAAAATGAAATCCAAAAGCTTTCAGATTTTATATCATGCCCAAACAGGTGTTTTTTTCATTTACAGACAAGGTTTTAGAAAAACGAAATTGAGAGAAAAAAATAAGGTTAGAAATTGATTTGCAATCAATTATAATGAAATGGTAACAATCAAAAACTTAAATTATTTATTCGAGGAAGAAAATTGCATTAGATTTAGATTCTAATTATTCTCAATTTATTTCTGCAATTAACTTATTTGTGGGTCAATGTTCAGAAATTTGTGGAGCTAATCATAGATTTATACCTATTATAATTTCTGTAGTTCCTTGATTAGAATTTTTAATAAGATGAATATAAAATAGTGACCGAAGAAAGGTGTTAGTCTCTTAAACTAATTATGAATAAAATAGTTAAAAAAATAATAGACTCATACACATTTCGAGAGCATTTGGATTAATGACACATTGTGCTAAAAATATTTAAAAACAGTATAGCCTTAGAATTTCTCATAGACAGGTTCGCACGCTGGAAATAAAAAGTGTTTTATTCCCTACAGTGTTGCATCTGCTCGCTTTGAAACTGTTGACATTTAATCAAAAATTTATTAAAGGTTTACAAAAAATGAAATAGACAATAAAACAAATTCAAAATTTCAAATTTAGGTTTCCAGGTGTCCATGTTCGGGTGGAAGACTATAATATTTAAAATGTGATGACTCTAGGTACCATTGATTTTCACAATGCAAGAAACATACACACATTCATGCAGATTCTTCATTACTTAGTTTTCTTAAATATAATAGGGGGCGATAATATTTAGTGGCAAAATGCTAAAAAGTGATTTAGCAATTTCAGTGATTTAAACAAAAATGCCGCTTTGAGACAAATAATAGACTTCTGGGCTAATGCCCATTTGGGCTAAAAAGACAGAAAAAATACACATATTGAGAACTGCTATTTCTGATATTGCCAGATTTTAATGATTTATATATTGGTCCTTCTATTTTTGAATACCTTATACAAGGATCTAATACACCTAATACATAAAGAAGTAAAATTTCAAGGACAAAGTAAATAACACAAGTTTTGAATAGGATTTTTTTATTTATATAGTAGAAATATTCATACAGAATGTAACTGTCCTTTATTATTGAAAAGCTTACAAATCAATAAAAGGATTTTTTTTTTTTTTTTTTTTCCCTAATTTCTTATAAAGTATTTGGCTAATTCATTTCACAGGTCACATATAAAAACAGGACATTTTATGAAAACTTAACAGAAAAATCTGAATTTATTTACAAGATGTAATTTATTATACATTTGCACTTCATACAATGATTATTTACACATTACACTCTCATATGATATTATTTACTGACTCTTAATACTTAACAGCTAATAAAATGACTGGAAGCTGCATCATTGTAAAAACACAGATTTTTAAAATAAAAATAATTTCTTTAAAGATGGCAGGAAATTGATATAATTTAAATAATTTTCATTATATGGCAAGTTTTGAATTTCAACTGAATAAGAAGCTTTGTTTTATTCATATATTGAGAATCAGACTTAAAAATTGTTATATTTAAAAAATAAAACCTTAATTTTTATTTAATTCTAATTTGAATATTTTTGTCCAAATTTTTTTATTTAATTGCCAGCAATCTTTTTTACAGTTTTAATTTTTATATTTTATAAAGTAAAATTAATAAAAAATCCAGAAAATGTTAACTCACGTAACTGAGAATAAACAAAAAACTTAAAGGCATTTCATCAGTTACCTAGTAAGAATACAAATATTTAAATTACAGAAAGATAAAACTGTGAAATGTGGGTTTAATATGCCTTTAATTACAATCTAGCCTAGTCCCCTTCTTTTAATATTCTTAATTACATTCTATCTGGTATCAATTTGAACTTTGCGGAAGAGAATTACAAACACATATACAATATTTTAGCTATGTATTTATTTATATTGGGGAAGGGGAGAAGATTTTTTAAAATTTTATCCCTTTGAATGAAAATAAAAATAAATCAATTTTATATAAAATGAATACATCATTGCAGAAAGTAATTACCAATTATTAATTCAAAATATATAAATTTTACAGCAAAATAGGAAATGTAGTTAATTATACTAGTACTAACTGAAACAGATTTAAAAACTATTTCATTAATATTTTTTTACTTTGGAGCATATTTTTAATATATTTGAGAGAAGACTTCAATAGAAACACTAAAATAAGTTTTCTGAACTTTTCTTAACCATAGAAATTAACAGTAGCATTTTACTATTATTGCTCATGACAAATTGTAGATTTCCTAAAATGTATATGAAATATACATAAATAGCAAAATGCATATGAGGGCTTGCAAAAAAGAAAAGCAATTATACCTCACAAAAATGTTAACTTCAGATCAGAATGTCTAAAAAATCAGAGTATAAAAAAAGTTTGGTTTAAAATTGCATGAAGTTCATAAAGTGTACCAAGTTGTACCATAAATTAAAGAGTATGTTCACAAAAGTTTCTTCATTGGTATCAAGAAAAACACTGTGTAGATCTCAGTACAAACTTTCCATTTTCAGAATGCACTTGGAAGCCTAGTTCTCGTATCAGAGCCGAGTCAACAAGATCTCCAGTCACTGAAATTCCTGCTAAGATAGCCTGATTTTCAGGATTGTTTTCTAAAATATTTCTTATAGCCAAAATGCACCACTGCATGATGACTAAAAAATATTAAGGGAATAACAATTGACACAAATCAGCTTTTAATCTCCCAAAAATATGACAACAAAAATAAACATGCATACACTTATATGAAATACATATGCTTATACAAAGATTTAAACATAGAAACATGCAATTTCAAAAACATCTTATAAACAAGCTGTAAAGAATTTAGCAGAAAAAAAAAATTAGCAAGTCAAAATATAAACATCTTCAAATGATTAAAAATTGTGAAGAAGAAAATTGCAATTAACTTTTTACCTTTCGATTATTTCATATTTCTCTAGTTTGAAAATTCTGAACTAATGTTCATCTACCATAAAAATTTTTAACCATTTTCATAAAAAATGAAAATGGTTAAAGAAACTGTATATTAAGACTAAGATGAACTTCAGAAAGAACCAATATGCATGTGTAGATCTAGTCTGCAGTTTGAAGAAAAGTGTCATACATTACCTAACATAATGGATAGCAAGCCAAAATTTATACTTTTGTACAGCATGATGTCAAAAAGAGATAGTCAGGTATCAATTTCCTTATTTTATTACACTTTATATGAGACTTAAGTAACCAATCTGGGGAGAAATTGGATTTCATGGGAAAAAACACAGGTGACCACACATAATACAACAGCAAAAAAAAAAATGGAGAAATAACTAAGAGTAAGTCTTCTGTCTCAAGCATTTCACATCAGAGTACAGGATAAGCCTCATCTTTTGACATTTTTACAAGGTAAAGACAAAATTGTATAGAACCATATAAATTATATTTATAAAAAATCACTATATATAAACAACGTCACAAAGAACCTTGTATCTCAATTCAGTGGTACTCAAAGGCCGTAATTAAATCCAAGAACCCCAAGTAGACATTTTTATCAATTTAAAAGCAATACAGTAAAGCCCAGCTCTGACCCATCTGAAACAAATTAAAAGAGAATTTTCCTTTTTCATTATTATTATACTTCATAAATGTGAACAGAAAATAAATGCCATTCTTGCTCTGTATTCAGAAAAGTATGTTCTAACAATGCACAAATTTTAAAACTTTCATAAGATGAGCTCACTTCTCAGACACAAAACCAAACATTTAATTTTAGTTTTCACTCTCCCTCTTTACTTATTTTAGCAAATTAACACAGCAGGGTTTTATGTGAAATGATAATTCAGATTTCATTCTCACATGATTAATGGATATCAAACTTTAAATTATTTAATCCATTTATTACAATTATTTGAAATAGAATTCACTTATATTTGATTGTTCTGGATCATCAGATGTGCTATTTTTTTTTTCCACAGCAAATTAGAAATATATATTCATAGTGCTCATCAAGTAAGATATAAGGCACGACATCAATACAGTACCTGCTGATATATTATCTTTTCTGCTGACAGAATAGCTATTTCTTTTACCAAAACTACTGTCAACTATTAGTTTCACAGAACCAGAATTATTTACCTTTCCTTTATTACTTTGGCAATTAAAGCACATACTGAAAATGTCTAAAATTAATATATACATAATGTAAAAATTTAAATTACTGAACTGTTAAAAAAAACTGTGTTTCAAAGCAAGATTCTTTTTCAAATTATATCAGTATATGTACTATTTATCACAATGCATGCCACATTTAACAGCC
Organism: Stegodyphus dumicola; assembly: GCF_044657685.1. Classification (NCBI taxonomy): domain Eukaryota; kingdom Metazoa; phylum Arthropoda; class Arachnida; order Araneae; family Eresidae; genus Stegodyphus; species Stegodyphus dumicola. Next base: position 196,828,668 of record NC_140773.1, read on the forward strand.
AAAGGGCTACATTTTCACCATGCCAGCCATAGTCTCTGCATCTCACACGTTTCCAAGAGATGTTCTATTTTTACAAAACTAAAATTAGATGGTTGATTGATTAAGGCAAAACATGTAGGGGCTAGTTACCTTAGCAAGAATGTCTTGATAAAGGGTTTTTCTGAAAGAAAATGGCTTATACTCATGCTACATGTGGGGGAAATTTCATGTAGCCAGTTTATTTATTGGACAAAGACTTGTGATAAAATGCTGCATCTCAGATGAGCACACACACAAAAAAAGGATAACTGTAAATTATTCATTATAGCAATATTTAATGTTTATTTATTGGTAATATATGTTAGACAAGTCATATACGTATAGCTAAAGGATTCAAAATAACAAAGGATACAAGGATTTCTAGCATCTAAATTGCAACAATCCAGCAATAAAGAAATACCATCTAACCTTCTGACCTGAAACAGAAAATACACAAGTGGAATTAATTTTCTTGACTAAATTTTTATCAGCAAAAATTTGCAACAATTATTTTCTGTCATGGTTTTTTAATATAATGTTTAATTATTTCTTTCTGCATGCTGACATTACAACACACGTAAAATAATGACATCAGCATGCAAAAAGAAATGCAGTAAAAGTTTGACTATTGACAAGCTCAGGAAATAACACTACCAGATACTTGCACAGATAAAAAATACACTTTGTGGTAGAACACCAAATGATGAAAGATGAAATTTTTAGTCTAGTCTAAAATCATAAAAACAGCTATTTTATTTGTTATCAAATGCCTACATTTATGATTATGTACGGCTGAAAAACCAAAATACATTTCAGATATAAAAGCTAACATATTTTCATAATAGGCCTTAAACATGTAAGATATTTTAAACAATTATGAATTTCCATCAACTGTAAAAGTTGATGCAGATCCTACCAAACATGTACCAATAATAACAGCAGAATTTTCAAGGAACAAAACATTCTTTTCTTATTTAAAAAATCAAAAGGACACATAAAGCATATAAAAAAACTTAAATCGCCTGTCATAATTTTTTGTGTTGCATCATCATTGCATAGTTTAAAACAAAGTTGCATTCCCTTGATGCCAGATCCCATTCAAAATGTAGATACAATAACTAATGCTTAGAATGCAAAAACATATCTGTTCCTGACATATTTTGAAGATCACAATAAATAAAAGAAAATTTTATTATTACGTTGAAATTTGACTATGTTAAACTCTTAGTATACTTATGTGAACTTATTTACTGCTAGTGATTTGCTTAACATAGTCGATGACATCAAGCTTATCCATTATTGGCACCAAATCACAATGTATAGAGATGGGTGTTGTTTGTCAAAAATATTTTGGTGGGAAAAATATCTATGAGAAGTACCCACTTCCAGTTTTTCAAATAACAGGATAAATACAACAGTTTGGGAGGGGAAACAACATCTCCATTATATTCATATTTTAGATTCTATATAAGCGGGATTCCAAGAACCAATTTATGGGCTTAGAATAAAAAGCCTTCACAAGTCTCTCATTTGCAAAATTTTTCGTCAAAAAATAAAAAATTCTAGCTACTTAAATACCTGATTGATGGCTTTTAGTGTAATTAAACACTTAGCACTTTGTTTTTATTAAAGGTTCAAAACAAAATTATATAATTTTTCAATATACAATATATATATATATAATAAATAAATATATATCAATATAAATATAATTTTTGCATTTTGGAAACAGTAATATTTTATAATAAAGTTCTCTAAACTGTATCATTTTAAAATTAATCCATGTCATTTGGTTCTTATGCAAAGCTGTTCTTAATAACTTGCATAAACACTTCAGCCAATAATAAACTTTGAAGCTTAAATTTATCCAATCATATACATTGAAAGTGTAACTAATTACAAACCATAAATTTTTAACTTCTCTAAAAAATTTTCAGTTTTAATATACCAACTTAGCTTTCCTGCTCTGCTTTTGCCAACTAATTGCTGCTTATTGCCCTTAAAAATATATCACAAAAATTTATGTAGTTCTTCATAAACAAGCAGTTATGTTATTTGTGGCTGCAGAGGCAACTATAATAAAAAGGAGTATTTAAATTTGCCATGACTTCAGCATTTATCTTCAACTATTTTCCAAATCATCGTGTGCAATCTATTTCAGTGAAAAGTTCAGCCATTTGTAAAACTTGTTTATAGCAGATCAAATGCACAACTAGATAATTTTGATGTTTCTCAAACAAACACACATAAACATCAACCTTACCCTCAAAATATCTATCCTTCACAGAAAAAGATAACACATTTTGTTGAAAGTCTTAAAGACAAAAGCACCAAAATTTAAAATATAATTCTATTTCCATCTGCTTACATAATGTTCGACTAAGTAAACATTTAGAAATAACTTATTCTAGCAAAATACCTTCAAAATTCAGTAACTTGTTTTGATTGAATGCTTCAAATTATTTCATTTGCCAGCCATGGATAACTAGAGCTATTTTTAATCTTTTGAAGAAAATCAGATTTTACAAATTCTGACAATTTTATTATCAACTACAGATCTTTTTAAAACATTATATTGCAAAACTCCTCGTTTTCTATCTTTGAACATCTATGTTTTTGTTTGCAAATGAAATGGGTTCCCATAATCCTATAATTCTTCTTTAATGAATACTGCTTTTAAATGAGTTTTCCATAGTTTTTATTTCATACTTGTTTATTATCCAAATTAAAATTACATTCACATTTTAATTCCTATTACTTAGCTACAACATTTGATACTATTGTTATGCATCATTCATTCGGAAGCTCACATTTGTTCAGACATAAAACATGCAATGTCTCTGAATGTTTTTCTTTTCAACCTGTGCTAATTTATTCTGTTAAAAAAAAATCAGAAATAAATAATGACAAAATAATTCCAAGGCCCGAGGCATCATACTTTCCTTTAACAGGTCCTGAGCCTCTATTAAATGAAATTTAAGAGTTTCCTTTGCATTTCTTTGGCAATACTTCAGAAATTTTAAATAGTTAATAAAAGATTTTTACAACAAATTATCGTATTTGTCAGCGTATAATACGCACTTTTTTCCTTTGAAAATAGGTCTGAAAAACAGGGTGCATCTTATATGCCAATGCTCAGTTTTTGATTACATTCATTTATGGAAATTTCCTCTGTTTGGAGTAAAGCTTTTATTCCCCCCCCTTACAGAGTGTGCAAATACTACATTGAATGCGCATGCGCTCTCATGGACAATCACAACTAGGTTCATTTAAACTATATAAAAGGATGCTATCAAAAAACATTACACTGTTATTTTTATAAGCTTTTATTTAGTCCACTCACAGTCTTTCAGTATAGTTAGAATTTTGTTAGCGATTTTTACGATTTCATATTTTGTACACACATTGCTGGTTAATGACAATGCACTGTGGTGAAGCAATTTGTTTTCCAAAATTTAATTTACTTTTTTATATTTAATATTTAAACAATTTTTTGCTCATATCTTTCTAACAAACACTGGGCGGTGCAGATTTTGGATCTGTCATGAAGACCTGTATTTAAAAAGAATTTATTAGCTAAATTTGTATATTTACTTATTTTAGTCTCTATTCTCTATTTGCATAAGCTTACACTCATTAAGATGTCACACTAGATTTTTTGACCATTTGATGCCATTATTTTAAAATTTCATCCTCTAAAAATGCATCAGGTGTACTGAAATTTTCACAGGTTAAAAAACAAACACTTCACCCATTTTTTTAAAAAAGAATTATAAAACATTTTAACTGGGCAATTTTCTACATTCATTTAAAAAATACATTGCAATCTCAAACAGTAGGGAGAAGATAATAAATTCTGACTATCGCATCACTTGCAGACATTACTTTCAAGGTTATGATGTCATTATGACAGGAGTGAAGTCAAAATATGAATTCTTTTTCTTCCTCCACCTTTTTTTTTTTTTTTTTTTTTAATCAAGAGAGGCATTGTAACATAAAAAAAACTTAACTACATAACCTAAAAAGGCAATGAAAACTACATACATATAAAAGCAAATTAAAAGAGCACAAAAATTTGAAAATTGTAAATAATAACCAAATATCATAAAATTGCTAATTATACTCTACTTCCTTTATGCCAGAATTATTTATCTCTAAAATTAAGATATGATGTTCCACAGACTCTGGCAGCTGGAATATTCGTTTTTATAAAAATGTCATTAGTTTTATGTGAAATTAAGTTACCTAGGTAATCTGTGTCAGGAATATTTCTCTTCAGAAAGTGCAAAAACTTATCTTTGAATCCACAGCTTGTTTACATGCAACATTTTGAAAAAAAGAATAAATGAGCTGGTGATATTTCTCATTTTAAATAATAAATAGCTGCCAGAAATTTCCACTCCAAAGCATTTGTCATTTTTTTAAAATTCTTTATTGAAATTATTCTGAAAATGTGTAAACAACCTCTATATAGGGTATTTATACATTGTAGCGGTTTATATACCTAGTCCTCCCCAAATGATAATGTACTGTAATTTCCAGAATATTTAGTCTGTCTAATACTTCCTGAATTGTATAATGAGGATTTCAGAGATAGCTTCTTTTAATAGGTCCATATTTACAGAGGATGACAGCACAGAGTGGGCATCACCTTCAAGACTGAACGTTCCACATTTAAACTTCAAACTAAGCCATCAGAAACATCACATTGTCTATATACAGAACAAATTTTCAAGCAGGCTGATTATTAGTATTTTCCCCCTTTTTAAAATAAAAGATCATAATATGATGAAAATAACTTTTGATTTCTAGATACTTAACACAGTGATTTAAAAAAGAAATATATCACAACACATGCTAGAATTAATTATCAGCCCGTGTATAAAAGATCATACTTAACATATCTGATTTGATCAAGATCACTCTTTAGGAGTAATTAAAAAAAAAACAGAAGAAAACACACTTCGATTTAAAAACCCATAAAATCTTATGGATGACTCAAAACAAATAATTTCCATTTACTTTTAAAATTATATCTTAAATGAAAAAAAAAAAAAAAAATTACTAGAAAAAGGCATGAAACAGTTGGAATGAATTATTTTCACATAGCTGGTTATTTTTTTAATGAATGAAGAATCATTTTAACTTTTGATAATTCACTTTCAGTTTAGGCAAATAGCTCAAAGGTATGCAGAGGCAAAATTAAAAGACTTGCATTAATCAAGCAACATAGTTCTGACTAACAAAAATTTACTAAGTCATACTTGTATATATCTTATAAAAACTTTTCAAACCTTGAGTGCAACTCTAATGGTAATATTTCATGCAAAATATTAATATAGGTGACTCAACAAAATGAATGTATAAGTAACAAAATTTCACAAAGATTGTTCACTAAATTTTGTTCAAAAGAAATATTTCACTAAGAAAATTACACAAAAAATTAAACAAATGTTGTTTTTATAATTAGTATGTAATTACATAAGATTTAGTTATGGATATGAAAATCTATCAGAAATATCAGCTTTAACATAAAAAGAATTTTTAAAACACAAAGCATATTTAATGCACACAGAAAAAGTATAAAAAAAATTATTGTCGTATTCGCATTTGAAACCACCATGAATCATTTTAACTTACCAAATCCTGATTTTCTTTACAGTTGTAGCACAAGTTCCCAATTAGCCTAATTAAATTTTTCTTAAATCCAAAAGAAGGATGGCATTCTATTTCTTCTTTTGACACTGCATTTGTAAGCTTCAAACTACTAATACATGAAAATGCATTGCAGCTTTTCTTTCCCAACAGATGTATGCTTTTCAACGTATCTATAAGAAATATTTAATAATTAAAACAATAATGCATTAAAGAAGACATACAGCAAAATGAGAAGCTCTTAATATTTGATAGTACAAAGCTTAATATACAGAGCAAAATACTTCTACTTCAATTCTGCATCTAATTAAATTAGTATTTCAAATTTATACAACGTCTGGCAAAATGAAACTGCACAAACTGGAGAGCATTTCGAACACATCACATAAAATGCCCCATGAAGTACTTTTTTTTATTACTTATGATTTTCTGTTAAAAAAATCTAGAATTCTGCCCTACAAGGGATACAGATTATAAGTTCAAAAAAAATGGGCATTACTCCAAGCAGATTCTGCATGTTTATTAATGCTGAATAATTTGTCAGTAGAAGCTAACTCTTAAACCATGTTAACTTTAAAGTGAATTAGACATTAGTTCACAAATTTAAGAACATGGCATTTTTCTAGTCTTAATTATATTAAATCTATCAATGCACAACTTTTATTACAATTATTTTTACTTCATTTATACCTATTAGGTTGGAACAATACATTTTCTTATCAATTTTAATACCCCTTAAAATGACAAGTACTATTATCAAAGAACTATTTTCAAAGCGATAGAAACACTCATTCATCCAGATTCTTCATTATTTAATTTTTCAAAAGTAATACAGGGCAATATTATTTTGTGGCAATAATTTGAAAAGTGATTCAGTAGTCATATGCTACCAAATCCCATTTTGAGACTTATAGTCCACAAAGTCCCAAAAGTACTAACACACTTTTGGGTTAAAAAAAACTCTTCTTATTAGACAGAATATTCTTTATGCACTTTTAGCATCAATTAACTGCAACTATCTTACACCTTACTACTGGTTCATTTCACCCCTCTTTAAAACAAATCTTCAGACCACAGCAAACTGTGAGAACTTCACAAACATTCCCATCAGAAAATGCTCTGATTTGTTCACCCACTAACTACAATCTTATATTTGTCAAATGACCTTAACTCTTTAATGCTTTCAAGAGAAATGAATAAATCTTGGAATCCATTCACAATATCCAACATTTTTAAAGTTGCTTTTCCACCTAAAAAATAAACAATACAAGGTATCGTCTTCCTTCTTTCTGAATGCCTTCATGGTGTAAATGGAAGCACACTCAAAGCGTATTTGAGAGGTCAAGAGTTCGAGACCCGCCGAGGCCACTGCACATTTTTCACGTCTCCTGCTTCAAAAATTACCTAATGACCCTACAACAATACTTTATTTACACAGCAGAAGTTGTATTCATGCCATTTCATCCAAGTGCTTACAGTGATTTTATTCCGGGAAAAAGATTGTTAAGGTTTTTGCTCTTAAGTGTACATAGAGAATCAACACCATATTGACAATTTTTAACAGTTTGAAATATAACAGGAATCAACATTTTATACTTTGCTTACACAAATAAAAATCAATACAAATATATCCTTTATGGGAACATTAACTCATTTAGTATGGAATGTTTATTTCATTAGTTTCACCTTCTTAATAGCTCTTCTCTTTGGATGGTAAAACAGTTCTCTACTCTTTATGTAAGGATAACTACTCTTTATGTAAGTATAACAGTGTGCTTAGCATTAAAAATCTGGATGAGCAAAATAAAATCTCGACCATTCAGTGGTGTAGCTAGGGTGGGGCAAGGGAGGACATCTGTCCCCGGGCGCAGCATTCAGGGGGCGCCAAATTGATGTTACGAAATTTTAGAATGAAATGTTTTCCGTTCTTGGCACAGAGAAAGGGGTGCAAAATCTTCAGTCGTCCTCGGGCGCTGAAAACCCTAGCTACGCTTCTGCGACCATTACATATCATTAACTGGTATGGCAGGACCCAGACATTTCATTTGATTTGACAACATTAGCTTTAAGAATACTAGGTATTTTTTAAAGCAAGCCCAGAATTTAAGACACTAAAATTGGCAGTCTTAATTCAATCTTTAAACTGCTTATTTCAAATCTCACTAAAAGCTTATACAGTGACTGCTTTAACAAGCAAATACCAAATATTGTACATTTAAGTACATTTCCTGAGGAAATACTGTAAGCTCTTTGTCTCAAAATAAAAATGCTTGCAAGAAATTAATTTAGTTTCACAAGACCCAACTATACCAGTTGCAAACAAATTTTTCATCATATTGTTTTTCCCCCCCCCCTCAAACATTCTATTCTTCATTATCTTCCTTTTGTAAATACATATATTAAACATATAATTACTTACCTTACATACTTTTTTATTCAAGAGCTATGAATACTGCTGGATTCTAAATATCTATTAAACAAGATTTTATCAAATACAGAGCCATTCAATTGTATCAGCTCAGTATCCAATACATCAGCCTCATATTTACTTTTATCATATAGGAACGCATGTATCAAAACGGATATCCTAATATGCCAAAATAATCAATAAATTGAAAACCATAAGAAAAAGAACATGAATAAAAAAAAAAAAAAAAAAAAACAGACCAAGACAATTTGATGTATGGATTTGACAAAATATTTCTTTTTAAAGTTGATGTGGCTCAAATACAGCTTTTGTATTCACAAAATTATGGTAGAAGTTCATTACAGTTTTTCAAGGTTCATTGCTGAAACTGATTTAGTTTATGCAGTCAAGGCTAATCTATTAAATTTTTGAACAATTATATCTCACAACAAAAATAGCTAAAACCTGAAAGATGCACAATTTACAGTTGTATATACAGTTAAAAGTACTTATTACACAATACACCTGCTATTACATTAGAAAACAAAGATTCACTGCAACCATTATATGAAAATATACACATTTATGTTCAAAACTATGGAGGCATCAGTAAGCATCATATGTTACAGGGTAAATGACAATGGCAGAGAGGGAAAGACATACTTGTAGTTAAACCGCAAGTATCAAAAAGAGACAAATATTTAAGAACAAGCTTGTCAAGTAAGCTTTATAGTGAAGGAAAACTTCAGTATGCTGTAGACTGACCACTCATGCAACAGTGAAGAAGTAAATCAGGTTCAAGCAAGCAGGGCATCAGAATTTCACGGCTGATCATATAGGCATAGTTCTACCACAATAACTGTGCAGTGCCATTCCAATTTTGATACAGAAGCTTTTGAGAGATCGTCTGATAATCTCCTACCACTAAACCACTTGAAAGGACTTTCAGCTTGCCAGTACTTTAAATGCCTCCATGTTTCATGGACACAATACACTTACTGTTGGAAAATATAGCTTATTGTAAACCTTTTACTGCATCATCTCTCCTCCTTGAAATGTTTATTTAGTTTAGTTCTTATTTTAATGTAATATAGTAGTTACTTCTACTTCTTTTTCTTGCTGCCACTGTTTGCATTGAGAACGGACTGTTTCAACCTAATTGAGATGCAAAAACGAAACGTGATGTCACGTCATCTGAAAAGCCGATTCGTGCCGAGAGCTGATTGGTTGCCGTGAGATGACGTCATTCCTACTTCTGCTATAAGTATCTCGCGTCGCTCTGGCTCAACTGTAACAGTAGGCCGGCATTGCAATAGACTCTGATTGCTTTCCCCGTTGCTATATTCTCTGCCATCCGCTCCACCATGGATCGAATGATTGATTTTATTGCCGCTGAGATTACCAACTTAGAATGCGTTGAAGAAGCTGATGGATCTCTCTCATCTAAAGATGCACGAGACCTTAAATTCCTTCGTCGTCTCAAACTTTTCATCGACAGAGAATTGAATGCTGATCGTTCTTCTACTTCTCTTCCCAAACCAAACATAGCTCCTAAGGTTAATGACAACGATTCTTCAATAACTGGAATCAACAAAACTAATGCCAGACGAGCCAGCAGCCCTGCGCGCTCAGATGAAGAGCAATCGAAAAAATATAAAGCATTGGATGAAGACAGCTCCGATACGGACTCAGGTCCTAAAGGAGATATTACTAGAAGACCAAGAAAACCCTCTCGAAAGCCTACCCTGACGAATTCCTCTGATTCGACAGCTGAGCCGACCACGGAAACAACTTCTGATAATATGGATACAGCCCCAGAAGTACAGGTCGCAGATCCGGCTACTGAAACACCAAAAAATAACGTCATGGACACTTCTCCCAGTCCGCAACCAATGCTGACGCTACCATCGACCAATCCTAACACGAGCTCAAGAAAACCACCGCCTATCATGGTTAAAGATGAAAGATTCAAATTTTCAGAAGTTAAAGCACTCCTCATCGGTTATAATCTGCAGGCTGAAAAGGATTACTTTGGTCAATTAATTCAGAGTGGATTTAAAATCCAATCCAAATCACCTGCGCTTTATAAACAAATCGTACAGGTCTTCAAAGACAAAGGTATTCGATATCACTGCTTTGAATTGCCTGAAAACAAATATGTTAAGGCTGTTATTAGACATCTCCCCAATGACACGGACGAAAGCGAAATTGCTGAGTATTTAACTCAAAAAGGTTATAGCATCATCAGAGTGAATCAACTCAAACGAAGACGAGACGGAAAAGTCATAAATATGCCTCTCTTCTTGATCACCCTGGATCGTAAGGAAAAAAGTAAAAATATCTTCGACGAAGAATTCATCCTAGGAATGAGGATTAAAGTAGAAAGATACCGAGGTAGAGCTGGACCCCTGCAGTGTTTTCGCTGCCAGGGATTTCACCATGCTCAGACACATTGCCACCATGAACCTCGGTGCGTTAAGTGTGGAGACGCTCATCAATCGTTTTTATGTAAAAAAGACAAGAATACTCCCCCTACGTGTGCGAATTGTAAGATGACTGGACACACTGCGAACTTTCGTGGTTGTGAAAAGTTTCCAAAGCCTAAAGCTCAGGTTCAGCCATCATTTTATGCAGATCGAGTAATTAGTAACAAATCCTACTCGCAAGCCTTAGCCAGTGGACTTGCCCCTGAAGCGGTAAGCGAAGCTAAAACCATTCTACATGAACTTAAAAGCTTTGTCGCAATTATTCAAAATTCTGGACTTCCCCTGCTCTTCAAGCAACTAACCCAAGAAAAAAACGCTCTACCTCAAGAAAATGTGATCTCAGATAATGGGCCAACACACTAATAAGGCAAATTTAATCCGCTTCATGGTGTGGAATTCAAATAGTCTCCGCAATAAAATCTCAGAACTGCAAGAATTTCTGTACGAGCACGATATTGACTTCGCGCTCATTACTGAGACACATGCTCAAAGATGTTACAGTCTGAATATCTCCAACTACAGAATCTATCGCTGTGATAGAACTAGCCATCGAGGCGGAGGTGTCGCCATCTATGTGAAGAGAAATTTACCATCTTGCCTCGTTAAAGAGTGTAAAGACTTTGGTTGCGAGCTGATTACAGTGTGCATTACCCTTCCGGTGTACAAAAATATTTATTTCAGTGCTTTTTATAATCCACCGCATAATGTGTTAACTTATAACCTACTAGACTCAATCCTTCCTCCTGATACTCCTACGATCCTGGCAGGAGACCTAAATGCCAAGAGCATCGCATGGAATTGCCGTAAAGGAAATACAAACGGTAAAACTCTACAAAATTACATTTTAAGCCATCCTGTTGTTATTTACACACCGGACGAATACACTTATCGCCCGGACAGAATAGAATATTCCGACATTCTGGATATTGTTTTGTCCACCACAACTATCCCTATCACGCTTGAAGTATTGCACGAACTATCCTCGGATCACTTACCGATCATTGCTACTTTAGGAGTGAACAAAAGTAATACTGCTTCCACTAGGAAAATTACTGACTGGCAGCGCTATGAACTCTTCATGAAAGACAGTGTTCTTGATGTCAGAAATTTGATCTGTGTTGATAACATCGACTCTGCAGTATCCTCATTTACCTCAAAAATTCAAAGGGCTATTGAAAATGCTAGTGATACAGTTGTAAATACAAACACGCTCTTCCGACTGCCGCCTAAAATACGTCAAATGATGAGGCATAGAAATCGCCTCAGAAAAATTTACAACCTTACCTGGGATCCTGTCGCCAAAAGGGCGATAAATCGCCTAAACCGGGACATCAAAACTGCTGTGAAGCAACACAAGGACGAACTCTGGTGTGAAAAAATGTGCAACTTAGATTTCCGTGACGGATCTCTTTGGACTTTAATAAAAAACCTCAAAGCAAATTTTGTTACCAATCGTCCCATCTTCCATAACGGAGTTGTTGCCCTTTCAAATGAAGATAAAGCAAATGTTTTCGCCTCGCATTTGGAACTACAATTTACGCCAAATGATTGGCCTGTGGACAGAAACTTTGAACTTTTCACCCTTACTCATGTGAAAGATTGGCTAAATGCCCCCACAGCACGAAATATTCCCAAATTTGCTACCCCTGTAGAAGTGTCTCAAATTATTAAAAAACTCAAATCACGCAAAGCTCCCGGAAATGATGGCATTTCAAATACTGCAGTTAAAATGTTACCTCCCTGTGCAGTAGCGAATTTCACTAGCATTTTAAATGAGTGTTTATTTAACTCCTACTTTCCACAGCAGTGGAAAAGTGCAAAAATTATTTTAATTCCTAAACCTGGAAAGGACCACACGAAAGCAGATGGCTATCGACCTATTAGTCTCCTGCCTGTGCTCGGAAAAATTTATGAGCGCATTATTCTCTCACGTATGCAATCCTATCTAAACATGTTGCCTCCGGAACAATTTGGTTTCCGCCAGCACCTTTCTACTACGAAGCAGTTGTTACGCATTACTGACTTTTGTGGCTCTGCTTTGCATAACAAACAAAGTGTTGCTCTCCTCATGTTGGACGTGGCGAAAGCCTTCGACCGCGTCTGGCATGAGGGGCTCATATCCAAATTAATTACTGCTAACGTGGACCGAGAAATGATCTTGACAATTCACTCCTTCATTACAAACCGGACTTTTTGTGTTTGTGTGAACGGTGCTATCTCCTCGTCTAGAAATATCCATAGCGGTATTCCGCAAGGGTCAGTTCTAGGACCTTATATGTATCTATTTTATGCTGCTGACTTTCCTCAAGCATCTCAAAATAATGCTATTTTGGCCTGTTATGCAGACGACACTGCCCTGGCAGTAAAGTCTGTTAATATGAATCACGCCATCAAAAAACTACAAGATGTCATTCCTAGCATCGAACGATGGTGCGCGCAATGGAAAGTCCAAATAAACGCAGCCAAATCTCAACTTCTCCTCATACGCAGAAATAAAAGGAACACACCTGTCAAAAGAGGACTTTATCTATTTAACGAAATTGTTCCAATTGTTCCCCATGCCAAGTACCTCGGAGTGATTATAAATGATCGCTTAACGTGGACTAACCATATAAATTACGTCAGGGATAAGGCCTTACAAATTATCAAATGTCTCTTCCCAATTATTGGTAAATACTCCACTCTCGACCTGGGAAAAAAGCGGCTCATCTACATGTCTGCGATCAGACCGATCATGACTTACGCCTCCCCAGCGTGGGCCGCCCTGACCAAAACTGACCTCAATAAATTATGTGTTGTGCAGAACCGCTATCTCAGGATTATTACGAATGCTCATTATTTCGTGACAAATAAGTGTCTACAAGATGACCTCAAGATCGACCCCTTAGATAAGTTCATCGCAAAGCAAAATCGGAATTTCTTCAGACAAGCCCAGGACTGCAATCATATGCGTCAATTTAACCTCTTTGAATATGAAATATTGCACGAAGACAGGCACCTTAGACCATTTACTGCATTTATCCTCAATGAAAATCAGAACTTTCCAACCTAAGTTTTTACCCTGTGTTTACTTGGAAAACTGAAATGCTTAAAGTTAAGCAGCCACTATCGGGGTCAAGGCACGGGAGGGTGACCTCCCACGGGACTACGAACTAGTCTTCTACTGCTTACTGTAGATCTCTCACTGCTCCTATTGGTTTCAAATTTCTTTTATTTTATTTAATTTAACTTTTAGTTTACTGGAAAGTATGTTTTTATGTCTCTGCAATTGAATATTTTGTAAATAGCAAATTCTCATGATTTTCGCATACACGTCTCAACAGCCAATCAAAAGACCTCTACTAAGAGATATCTTTGACTGCTTCTGCTGGACTCCCTGCGGAATTTTACTTTTGTATATAGTCTTTCTAGTTGTGAGAAAAATGCACTTTGATGAGTTTATGCACTGAATATTTGTAAAAATGCACACTGTATCTGAAACTCGGACCAGCATCTCTCCAGCCTACCAGACACCGCTATAGCCTCACGTGACAAAGTAGTCACACCTTCTTTCATTTTGCATCCTGTCCTCCGGACACACTCAAGCATTTGCTATACCTGCAATGTACTTTTTAATTCATGACAGCCGGTATACAGCTTGCTATCAGCAAGCTACACACGGCAATAGTGGGAAAAGGAAAGGAAAGGCTCAACCCCTTCTAGTTTCTGCTTTCCTGGCACTTGGGTGAGCGGTTTCCAGCCCCTTCAGAAGGATGCATATAGTCCGGTGAATAAAATGCTTTGGTTCGGGTTTGCGGGATGGCTGTTCCTGAATAAAGTTCCTTGGTGCCTGTCCGCGGGATGATTGTTCCGGAAAAAGTTCCTTGGTTCATATCCATTAAATGATTGTTCCAGAATAAAGTTCCTTGGTTCCAGAGGCTACCATATGAGTGACTGCTGTGGGCGGCATCCATGTTCTTCAATGAAGGCGGAATTAAAATACGTGAGCGGCGATTCCTTGTGCAAACGGAGTTAGGCCGGTTTTAAGTGCTTTCAAGAACTTCATTTAAATTTTCCGGTGTTTTTCTTGACCATTGATCATGAACTTATTGAATGTGTAGCCAGCTTTATTTTTAGGCCGCATAATTACTGTTTAGGACATTTTTTTTTTTGTATTGAATGCCAGTGTTTTGGAGACCAGGTAAAAATATTATTTGATGAATGATGGTTATATTATATTTTTCCTAAGACTCTGATATTATTGACATTTATTTTCTGTGTTTTTATTCTTTATTATATTGTTAATAAATTGGTTAAGTTCAAAATCTTTTATTGTCTTCAATGTCTGCACAACATATCTCAGGGAGCTTTTATTGCTACTACTGCTAAATGTTTAATTTCTTTAAACTTTAAACTTTGTTTTAGCATCATTTTGGTTATGGGCCACCAGCTCCTGAGTTATTTTTAGTGCAGACTTTTGAAGTTTAAAGTTAATTTAGGACTTAAGAGATTGGGGGGGCGGTTTTTGTTAAAATTCAAATATGGCTACTGTTAGTGTCATGCATAATATTGCTAAACTTGATGCATGTAATTATTTTACATGGTCCAAAGATATGAAGTTTGTCTTGAATGAAAAAAATGCATGGCTTTTGGTCAAAGGTATTGAAAAATGTCCTGATTTAAATGATGTTAAGGGTATTACAAAAGAAATTATAGCCGACTATCAAAATAGAAGTCGATTGGCATTATCTTTAATTTATATGAATGTAAGCCCTGAATATAGAAACTTGATATGTGAAATTGATGACCCGGTCGTGGCATGGAATACGCTTGCCAAATACTTCCAGCCAGATTATCGGTCTAGACATATGTCCCTGTTTTCAGAGTTCTTAAATTGTAAAATTAAGCCAAATGAAAGTATTAGTTTCTTTTCTTCGAGATTAAAACGCGTAACTGAACAATTAGCTGATATTAATCAGGCTGTAAGAGACGTATATATATGTTTCCAGTTTCTTAGGTTCCTTCCAGATAAATTTGATCAAGTAGTTCAGAATATTTTGAGGTGGCCAGATGAAAAGTTCATTTTTAAAAATGTTGAACTTGAAATACTAGCTGAGGAAACGCGTCTTAACTTAAGAGAGATAGACAGGAAAAACTCCAATAAGACTATAGAAGTTCAAAGTACTCACTGTGAACCCAAATTTAAGCAGATTAAAGGGCTCAAGTGTTATAAATGTGGCCGTCCAGGTCATATTAAAAAATACTGTAGAATGAGAGGTAATTTGTCCAGATCACCCTCACCTGCTTCTTCTGTTTCCTCAGCTGTATCTAGTAGTAATAAAACATCTTCTAAGTGTAAGAATAAACCCAAGTTGAGTAAAAGTAAAAATAATTCCCATGCACAGTTCCATTTTATAGCTCAAGCTAATGTTAACAATTTGGAAGAAAATGATTTTTGATACGGCTGCATCTCATCATTTTTGTAAAAATCGTGAATTGTTTGATACTTTTTCTTCTGTGAAAAATGAGAATATGCTAGTAGCTATTGATGGGGTAACTTTTCCAATTCATGGGAAGGATACTGTTAAAATGAAATTTGGGGATACGGTTATTTTGCTTAAAGATGTGTTATACTCACCTGAACTGAGATGAAATTTAATATCTGGACCTAGAGTAGATATCAATGGAGCAAGATTTTATGGTAAAAATGGGCAAATTAAAGTTACTGATAATGAAAATTCAACTTTGTACAAGGCTAAGTTGATAGGAAATAACTATCATGTATTCCCGAAAATAGTCAAAAAGGGGGGGCAAATCTGTAAAATTTGAGGCATCTACAGTTCAGCATAACAATAGTGAATTATGGCATGGTCGGTTTGGTCATATAAATTATGGTGCTATTGTCAGGACTAGTAAGAGGCATTCAGTTCGAGGTCTTCCTGTGTTAAAGCACTCACCTAATTTGTTTTGTGAACCTTGCCAAATCAATAAGCAAAGACGAATCTCCTATAGACCCTTAGAAGGTATTCAAGTAAAGAGACCGCTTGAAAGGGTTTTGGGTTTTTTCTGATGTATGGGGACCTATTAACATTCCAGGTAGGAATGGTGAATGTTATTTCGTTTCCTTTATTGACGAATATTCTCGTTATGTGGTAGTGTACCCCATTGTGGAGAAAAGTCAGGTGTTTGAAGTATTTGAAAGGCATATAGCACGTGCGGAAAGATCTTTGAACCTTAGATTGAAGTACTTTAGGACTGACAATGGGCGAAAATATGATAATGATCAATTCAGGTCATATTGTAATAAAAATGGTGTAAAGCATGAATTTACAGATGTATATACTCCAGAACAGAATGGGGTTTGTGAGAGATTTAATCAGACAGCTCTCAACAATGTACGTGCAATCTTACATGATAGCGGAATGAGTTCCGAAATTTGGTCAGATGCAGTAATGTATTTTGCATATTCATTTAATAGAATTTGTCATAAGGGCCAAGGATAGAACCCCATTCGAATTATACACTAAGCGGAAACCATCAGTACGTCATCTTAAGGCATTTGGAACGATTGCCTATGTGGGAATTCCAAAGGCTAAAAGAAATTCTAAGCTTGATCCAAAGGCAACGAAGGGCCGATTGATTGGGTACAGTGTACGAACAAAAGGGTACAAGATTTGGTTGGAAAATGAGCAAAAGGTAGTAGAAACCCTAAATGCTACTTTTAAAGAGTCAATTGGAATGCAGAAAAGTGGCAGTGGAGCTATACTGGGCACCCTTCCTGATTTGGAATCTGAAGAAAGGGTAGATTTCCAATCTAATGATACTCCAGTTGGCTATTTTCCTGAAATAGAGGAAAGAACGGATACCAATGTACCTTCTACAATTGGCACTGACACTCAATCTACATTGAGACAAGTAACTTGGCTTCGTAAACCTGTTCCAAGGCCAGACGGCACTCGTACGGATGTGTATTATTTTGAGAGGGGGTGTAATCAAAGACTACGATCGCCAAATGATGTAGAAAGGTATTGCACTGAACATAATATTCAGTATGATCCTACCTTGTTTGATTTCAAGGAAAGCAACACTTATAGTGGTGAAATCGACCCAACTGGTACTCCTTCAACGTCATATACCCGAGATAGCTGACTAGATGTTTCAATTCCAAACACTTATAACCAGGCAATGAAATCCACAGAAAAGCTTAAATGGATAGAGGCAATGGAAGAGGAAAATGGCCAACATGCGAAAGCATATGGTATGGCATCTTGTTCCACTTCCTAAAGACAAGACTCCACTAGTTTGCAGGTGGATTTTCAACATTAAACGTGACAAATTTGGAGACATTGTTCGTTTTAAAGCTCCTTTAGTGGCTCAAGGTTATCGGCAAATTAAATACGATACCTATGATGAAACCTACTCGCCTGTAGTCAACTTTTCAGTAACAAGGCTCTTTTTCTCCCTTTTAGTTGCACATCTTGGATGGGCAAATATACAATGCGACATAAAAAGTGCCTATCTCTACGCTCCTTTATCAGAGGAAATTTATATGTCCCAACCTCAGGGTTTTGTAGAGTGAGATAAAGAAACTTTTGTATGTCGTTTAGATAGAGCCTTGTATGGTTTGCATCAGAGTGGCCGATTATGGTACTACGAGTTGGATAGAACACTATGTAACCTAGGGTTTATCAAGTTTGAGTGGTGCAATTGTGTCTATCGTTTTAAAGATTTTGTTATTCTGTTGGTTTATGTTGATGATATAGTTGTGTTTGGAAAAAAATGAAGTTCAGGCTAAAAGAATATTAAAAGTCCTGAGTTCACATTTCGATTTGAAAATTTTGGGTAAAACAAGAAAGCTTCTGGGTGTGGAGTTTGAATATGAGAACAATAGTGTTTTAATTCATCAGCAATTATATATAGAAGACATAATTGATCGATTTAAGTCTTTTAAGATACAAATTACTTCCCTTCCAATAGTTAAAGGTGTGAAATACTCAAAGTCTCAAAGTCCCAGTACAGAAGAAGAAACGACTAAAATGATGAATTATCCTTATAGAAATGTTTTGGGATGTCTCTCGTTTCTTTGCAATCGTACTCGTCCGGATATAGCTTATGCTGTTAATATATTTTCTCAGTTCCAAAGCAATCCTGGTAAGTTTCACTGGGAAGGATTACTTAAACTTTTAGGGTACGTTTCCAATACCAGACAGCACAAATTTAAACTGGTATGCAAGGAACTGAAGCTCAACATATATTCAGATTCGGATTTTGCTTCAAGTAGGGATGATATGGTGTCTATTGGTGGACAAATAGCTTTGTTGGGAGAATCACCTGTATCTTGGCGTACATTTAAAGAAAGGGGAGTGAGTTTGTCTACTATGGAGGCTGAATTTATCTCCATGACTGAATCAGCAAAAGAATTAGTTTGGTTTAAAAACATCTTGGATGAATGCATTCAGTTTAAGATTGCAAGTAACTATGTTTCGAGGCCAATATTGTTTGCTGATAACATGGCTGCTATATGTTTTACAAAATCACCCATTGAAAACTCAAGGACAAAACATATAGATGTGAAGCTATTTTTCATTCGTGATCTATTGAACAGGGAAATTTTTAATTTAAAATATGTTCCAAGTAAAGATAATCTGGCTGATCCCATGACAAAACCGCTGACTAAGCATAACCTGATAAGATTTTGTGGAACAATTTTCCTATGAAATTTGTTTTTGTGTGTATTTAAATTAAGAGTTTTGTTTATTTGAAACTAATATGTTATAAGTCATATTATGATGGATATTAGGTAAATGTAAAATTGTATAGTGTAGAATGTTGTATGAGTGACCAGGGCCCTGGGTAAATGTATTGAGTGTATGATCATACATATGTCTTTGCATTGTTTTGTAACATGTTGGACTTTCTTGCTACGGTAAAATTTTTGAATTATGGGATAAGATGTTCCCAAAGGAAAATTTTCTTAAAAATTTCTGAATGAAATTGTGATATTTATTTATTCTTGTTTTGAATTTTGTAAACATACTGGCATTCAGTTTTTATTTCAGGTCGGAGATGATGATGTGGGGGGCATTTGTTGGAAAATATAGCTTATTGTAAACCTTTTACTGCATCATCTCTCCTCCTTGAAATGTTTATTTAGTTTAGTTCTTATTTTAATGTAATATAGTAGTTACTTCTACTTCTTTTTCTTGGTGCCACTGTTTGCAATGAGAACGGACTGTTTCAACCTAATTGAGATGCAAAAACGAAACGTGATGTTACGTCATCTGAAAAGCCGATTCGTGCCGAGAGCTGATTGGTTGCCGTGAGATGACGTCATTCCTACTTCTGCTATAAGTATCTCGCGTCGCTCTGGCTCAACCCCTTCTAGTTTCTGCTTTCCTGGCACTTGGGTGAGCGGTTTCCAGCCCCTTCGGAAGGATGCATGCAGTCCGGTGAATAAAGTGCTTTGGTTCGGGTTTGCGGGATGGCTGTTCCTGAATAAAGTTCCTTGGTTCCTGTCCGCGGGATGACTGTTCCGGAAAATGTTCCTTGGTTCATATCCATTAAATGATTGTTCCAGAATAAAGTTCCTTGGTTCCAGAGGCTACCATATGAGTGACTGCTGTGGGCGGCATCCATGTTCTTCAATGAAGGCGGAATTAAAATACGTGAGCGGCGATTCCTTGTGCAAACGGAGTTAGGCCGGTTTTAAGTGCTTTCAAGAACTTCATTTAAATTTTCAGGTGTTTTTCTTGACCATTGATCATGAACTTATTGAATGTGTAGCCAACTTTATTTTTAGGCCGCATAATTACTGTTTAGGACATTTTTTTTTTTTTTTTTTGTATTGAATGCCAGTGTTTTGGAGACCAGGTAAAAATATTATTTGATGAATGATGATT
Organism: Stegodyphus dumicola; assembly: GCF_044657685.1. Classification (NCBI taxonomy): domain Eukaryota; kingdom Metazoa; phylum Arthropoda; class Arachnida; order Araneae; family Eresidae; genus Stegodyphus; species Stegodyphus dumicola. Next base: position 196,849,112 of record NC_140773.1, read on the forward strand.
ATATTATATTTTTCCTAAGACTCTGATATTGTTGACATTTATTTTCTGTGTTTTTATTCTTTATTATATTGTTAATAAATTGGTTAAGTTCAAAATTTTTTATTGTCTTCAATGTCTGCATAACATATCTCAGGGAGCTTTTATTGCTACTACTGCTAAATGTTTAATTTCTTTAAACTTTAAACTTTGTTTTAGCATCACTTACAAACAACATTCATTCTTTTTTTGGTACTCAAACCTGAGCCCATCGGTATGGTAGCCAGCACTGCTAATCCTGGCACCAATCAGGATGGTCATTACGTACATCGCTCCAGGGTGATAGTACTCACTTGTGCAACTTATAACAAAATAGAAGCTATTCTCATAATGAAGTCTCATTCCTTCCTCACTGCTTATACAGTCAAAAGTTGTTAATTCGGACACCCATAATCTGGAATAATCTATAATCCGGACCTCAAAGCTACAAACTTTTTGCGCATGCGTCGCGTTGACACACGCGCATAGACAATTACGCATGCGCGTAAGACCTTTACGGCTACGCATGCGCATAATACGTTTATGCATGCGCGTTTAATGTATAACGGATGGTATAAGCTAAAATTATCTAATTATCTATTTCAGTTAATGTTGCATATTGCATTGTTTCTTAATCTTCAAATTGGATCTGGCTTATTATTTTTTGCGGACTGTTAGAGCAATTTTATAAAAGTAAGCTTGAACTTTCGATTATGTCAAATAGAATTTCCGATGCTGGAGCTCCCAAAGGATCTACAACACGAAATCATGTTTCGATGTCCATCAAACAAAAAGTGGAATTGCTGCAAAAAATGGATAAAGGCATATCCTTTGTACCTCTAACCATTCCGAAATCCGTTTATCAATTTCATGCTGCTCTGCAGCGGGAGGGGGGAAACGCCGCGGCGCACAATGAATTGCAAGTTGATGTGTCAGCACTAGCCTTATCTTCAGGGCAGATGTTTTTATTTTCTTTGGCTTATAATTCCTTACTAAATGTAGTATTTCATCTCGAAGTACTCCGTCTTTGATATGATTTAAATCAAATTCCTCGTCATTATAATTCGCTTTCGATAGTGAAGTAACAGAAGTTATTGAAAATGAAAAAATTTCGATTGACAAATTAGTCGGTATTCTCGACACAGCAATTATAAGACTTGAACAGCGGAACTTTGTAACTGAACGAGAAATTATGTCTGTTTATAGAATTAAAGAGAATGTATTATCGCATAAAAAAAGAAGCAACTTAAACAACTTACATTGAAAGAAATGTTTAATAAAGTAAACAAATAAATATTAAGCTTTTTTTTTTTTTTTTTTTTTTTTTTTTTTGTAAATTTTGATACCCTTTAGATCATAATTGTTCTTTATTTCATAAATTGCAGTTTCATATTTTTTATTTTATAATTTCTGAATTTTGTTGCAGGAAAAATGCTCTAACGCATTATACACGAGGAATGATCGTACTTAGCCCGCCAACATGCCTATAGCTCTCAACAAGAAAGTTTTTTCTCTCTTCTCTGAAAACCACCTTATACTATACCTCCTTGAGTTTTACTTGCGCTGAACTCCCAGGGAAATATAATTCTTTCACTCCTACATAACAAAGTATCCATCTCCTGACCCTGATGAAAAGACTTCTTTTACTCTTTGACCACTGGAGTGACCAACGAGGCTGCAACCGGAATTATTAACAAAGGCACAGGATTGCACTCTGAAAACTCATCCTAGACAAAGAACCTTTATGCCACCTTATCACAGCATGTTTAAATTCATGAAAAGTGCATGAACAAAGGCTAACCTCAACTACAATCTCAAATGAAGTGGCGTAAATAAACAAGGTGAAGTGATGATGACACACATAATGACTGTGAATCTGGAGGGCTGCAAATGGTCTTGAAGTGCCTACTATAAAGTAAGAGACTATAGTCTCATTCTTCACATTTATTCCCAGAGTGAACATAAGCCCACCATTAGTCGTTATACAGTATGATTTCACATATACACACAAAAAGCATTTTAAAGCTGCTGGACATATTATACCAAGTGTTCTCTAGATAAAGATCCAATATGAATCACTCTGCAGACCCAGGACACAGGTCCATTAACCAATACAGGTATGATGTTCACTGCACTATAAGAGTTTTTGATGGGAGCTGTATTAATAGGATTCTTGCTGTAGGTTAGTCCTTTAATCACTCACTTGTAAATAATATGTGTTTAGTCATCTTCAAGTAAAGCAATAATTCCATGACTCATAACACCATTCCCACAAATATAATTCATATCTGTTATATCCATATAGAAACACAACTGTCACACTACCATCAATCACATTTCAATTATGACGCTGACCTCACTCTAAATCTTGGTAGTTTATATTAACATGCTAAATGCTATGGGGATCATAGGTGACTGGTACTGAGTTTGTTCATAGTGCCACAATGGTCACTGATGGCCAGTGAAACCAAGAAGGAAACACATAATTCAAGTAAATTTTTGGTGTTTTTAAATTCTTCAATATTATCATTGTTACTAAAATGGTGTGAAAAAAATAATGGAACACAGAACATACAAAAATAATCACACACACACACACACACACACATATATATAACACATTGTTCAATAAGTTCCAGGACTAACTAAAAAAACAACATCCATTTCACAAAATTCACTCATCAGCATATCACCATCATGAGCTATGCAATCATTCCAATGCTTTTCTAACTTTTCGATATCATGCTTGTAAAATGATCTGTCCTCGTACACAAAATAAGCTTCATTTTGAGATCAGCAAACAGCCAGTAGTAGCTGGGGGCTAGATCTGGAGAGTAAGTATGGTGGGTCGCAAAGCAGAGTGAAGCCCAAATCATTCAATGTAACTAGTGTTTGCATGGACTTTTGGCACAGGGCATTGTCTTGATGGAAAATGAATTTTCTTCTTCATGTGGGGTCCTTTTTTTGCGATTTCGTCCTTCAGACACACCAATAACTCACTGTAATAAGCGCTATTGATAGATTTTCTCTTTTCAAGATAGTCAATGTTTCGCACATCCCAAAACACTGATACCATGACTTTGCCAGCTGAGTGTTGTGTTTTTGGACATTTCGGATGGCTTTCACCAGCTGCACGCCACTCAGCTGACTGCCGTTTTGACTCCAGAGTGAAATAATGGATCCATGTTTTGTCTATTCTCACATACCAATGCAAGAGATCCTGTTTATTGCGAGTAAACAGTGTCAAGCAGCTCTGTGAATCGTCGACTTGTTGTTGCTTTTGTTCCATTGTGAGCACATACGGCACCCATTTGGAAAACACTTTTTTCATGCCCAACTTTTCATGTAAAATTGTATACGCACTTCCAGTTGATATGTTTACCATCTCGGCAATTTCACGAACTTTCACTTTGCGGTCATTCATCACAATTTTCAACACTTCTTTCACACTTCCGGAGTGACTGCTTCATTTCGCCTTCCTGAGCATGCCGCATCATTTGTATCCGTTTAACCGCCCTACAAATCAGCATGCCAACAGCAAATGGTTGTTTTCGATGGAGCAGAGTCTGGATAACATTTTTCAAGCCATTGTTGAGCTTGCACAGTATTTTTGGCCATTAAATAGCAATGTTTGATCAACACTCAAAAATTTGTTTTTCTCCATTTTATCTACAAATGCACAAGTAGTATCACTTCACCACCGTAGCTTCGCTGTTTCGGGTCTGAATGCCATGAAAATCAGACAAGTGTCATTTGATGGTTAGTTCTTTCGAACAATGAAGTCAAACTGATATTAATAACGCCATCTGTCAGCGAGTCCTGGGACTTATTGAACGATGTGTTAAATAAAACATGTAAACTTAAATAATATGCACACATTTTGCAAAGTGCTGTATTGAAACACTTCAAGCAAAAGAAAGGTGAACCAATGCTGCTGCCATAGTATGTCACTACTTTTTGGTACAGTTTTTCTCTCTTTAGCCTACCTAGGATTTTCAAATTTTTTCATTGCACTTTTTACAAAATTGTCCTATGACTTAGCTTTTCCAGATACTTTTTATAAGTTCATGAAGCAATAAAAGTTCATGATGTGGTAAAAGCTGATACGTTCATTAACTTCTCTGTTAGATAATATTTCACCAAAATACTTCATGCATAATGAAGAATTCATGTTGACCAAATGGGTAAGCCATGTGAAATTAGCATTGCAATCAATGAGTTAAAAATCTTAATACCAATAAACTACTAGATCAATTGATACTTTTTTGCATACAGCAGAAAAAGTATGGAAACCTTACAACTGCATAACCTTACTATATAATCCTTACCACTTACCACTTGCCATACTCATTGTAACAAAATATAAGCTATTCTCATAATGAAAACCCTTTTCTTCCCCCCTGCTTATATAAAAGATGGCTTTCTGCAAAATGTCTCTGAATACTTTTTATACAAAGTGATTCAAAAAGGAAACCATAACCACCACAAGTGAGTAATATATTTTATTTACATGCATTTCCCAAACATGATAATTCAATCAGAATATGCAACATTATTCCCCCCCCCTAACAAAAAAATTAGGCCCTAAATAGTTGAGCATTGTTGTTCCAGAATCCCACTGCAGCACATCTGAGCTATGACTAGTCTCCCTTTTCATATATATGAAGAATGTACATAAACCCATATTAGGCGCTGTATACATCAGCACAATATCACTGCTCTACCCCCCCCAAAAAAAAGCTATTAAAAGTTGCTAAATACATTTTACAAAGTGTTCTCTAGATAAACCTCCTCTGAAGACTAAAAACACAAATAGGTCAACAGTTCAGGTATAATACCAACATCCATAATTTCCAGGTATTTTTCAAATATGGAAACTGAATATGAATATATAATGCTATTCACAAATAAAAATTCAGGTCCCCTTGAAAAATCATTTTGTGTACCCATGTAGTATATCTGTGTGATCTTTAGTTTGTTACTTCAGAATAGGAACTTCAAGGTACTTTACACTGCTTGATTTGCCTCATAACCATGGAAACAACAGCTGTAGCAGATGATTTGAGCAATTTTTTTCTAGCCAATTCCTCTCCATTTAGTATGTTTAACTTCATGAAAATTGCATGACAAAGGTTAACATTTTCCAGGGATTTTTACACAGTTAACATTTCTCAGGGATTCAAAATTATTTTTAATTTCTGGCTTTAAGAGTTTCCAGGTTTTAGTGTTACTAATATTTATAGTGAAAGCTTTCCAATTTTCTATGTCATTACAATATACGATCAACTGCAACATTTATCAAAAGATATGACACAACTGAAATACATTATGAAAGCTAACATACATGAAAAAATGATTTACATAAAATGAATTACTAGCCTAATGTTATATAGCAGAGGTGTACTTTAAAAGAGTTATAACTTAAAAGACTAAGTAACTCAAAACTAACATGTATTAAATTAGTCAATATCCTTGTAAATTTAAAATTTTAATAACATGAATACCATTTTAGTTAGACCAACAGCAATTATATAATTATCATTATTTACCATCTAGTTAAAAATTTGCCTTCTTACACTACACACTTTGATAGCATAAGTTTATAACAGTTTGCAATTTTACATTGCAATAATAAATCAGCCTACATCTTCAAAATTTGCTTTTACAAATCAGAACAATATTTTTAGGATATTTTACTCACACTTCTAAATGTTACATCATTAAAAATTTTATAACTACAGAGAAAAAGTGTATTTTGCAACAAATACACTTTTTCTCTGTAGTTGCATAATTTTTAATAAAAGGAGATTTAATTTTTTTCAAAATTCAAAAGGGAGAATATCTGATTTTGTTTTACCTAAAGAGCTCTCAATTAAATCTGGACTTGTTTTCAAAACTGAGCTGTATACATCTGAAACTGATGCAGAACACAATATGCATAGCATTTTCACTATTTCCATTGATTTCTGAAAGGGAAGAAAAATCTAAAATTTAGGTGGAAAAACCTTAGTAGACTGCATTAAAATATATTAACGTTTCATAAAAGTTCATAAAAGCACTGAGGCAGAAAGATAAATGCAATTTTAAATAAAATTTAAGCAACTTTTTAGAAGCATTAGCTGTTTCAACTTTCTGATAAGAACAAGAAAACAAAGTCTAGTAACAAAAGTTCATGTAACAGAAGCATCTTTAAATAGATAAATAAATAAAATAATATGAAATAAATAATGAAATATAAACCAATGATGATACCACAATATTAACTATGATAAATATAAATACCAATTTTGTTAAAAATGAGTACCAAAAAAATTTTTTTCCATAACTAAAGATAATTTTTTTGGTCATTACTAAGGAAATAGCTTATCTAGGCAGTGCTGGCATATCACAATAACACACAGCATAGGCCCTGCAGTGGTATGCAATATTTAATACTAGACATTTCATTTTTGTATTCCTCTTAAAATATTCCAAAATTTGAAGAGAACAACTTTGAAACAGACTGGAAACTGAAGGAGAAAAAATAATAATGTTGCATTATGACTGTCTGTGGAAGAAAAAAGATAACACCCATCAAACGCTGGTAATACGTGTTTCATATACTAGAAAGACAGATGGCTAAGTTAACTGATTAAAACAAGGCAACCTGTGGGCTATCTAGCTGTGGGAAGTGGTGCTTGCACAAGAACAGTTTAATCCTTTTGGGATAAAAGGCACAAATGCACATGTAACAGCCAGAGATAGCTGTTTCTTTCCTAAGCATCTCTCCAGAGGTGGACGATTTTTTGCTACCAGGCCTAAATCCACAAAATTACAGAAGGATGAATGTGTTAATTAATACTGTTCTGAAGATTATATGAGGTATATGCTTTATATTTTTTTTATTTACATACTTCATATACTTAAGTTGTGTTTGGTTTAAATATTTTTATTTTGCATATTAATTCTTTTTCAATATTTACTTCTCTGTTAGTGACTTTTGACATTACACAATTGACAACAAACATTTTACTTAAAATTCATTTCTAGTGTGATAAATTTCAAAGCAGGGATCTACACACACTCCTTGCACTTATAATAGCTCATTTACCTTTTGGAGGATTTTGGCAAGAGTGTGAAGAAACAAAGCATTGCCATAAACAACAATTTAGAGACATAGCCCGATTTAGATTTACATAATTTGTTAAAGATTTTCAATGCTTTGATACTGTAATGCTCAAAACAGGAATACTGCACATACACAAGGTGTAATTCTTGATTTGATGGACTGTAAACCCAAAAAACAAATGCCTGAGGGGGGAATTTCACTAACAACCAGGTTGCATTTAAGGAAAGAGGCAACACTCTTAAAAAATAATAACAATATTCAATAAATACTATGTGAGCATTTAAATAGTCTTCAGGAAGCCTGCGAGTCCAGAAAATGCCTTTCACCTCATGTTTATATAATCAAAATCCTAGTGCATGTGAGTCATTTTTGTCTAGTTTTGAGTAGAAAGTCAAATCTCCATGTATCTCAGATCCTATGAACACCATCTTGTGCCGAAAATATTAGTTTCTAAAATGTTCAAACTCTGAATCAAATATGTGATAGGTGAAGGTGAACAAGAAAATGCTCTGTCTAACCAGTGTGCCAGCTGTGATAAGAGCATGCTTCAGGCTAGCACATCTGCACGAAAGTCAGGAGTGAAAGGGTTAAGAGAAACTGCCTCATATTCATATTAATCATGGGAACAACCAGAAAAACTAAAATTGTCCCAAACCAATCACTGGGATTTGAGTTTAACTACACTGATCAGCACCTTATTGCTTGGCTACTGGTGGAACAGAAAGATAGATAGATAGATAGATAGATAGATACAGAGGTCCTGAAAGAATACATACATCAACACTATCAAGCACTTTCCTATGTTTATTTTCTTCAACCATTGTTGGTTGTGCTTTCAGAGTGCATATTGTTTTCTTGTGAAAATATTTTCCTCCATGCACAATAAAGATTTCTATGTTTAGTAAGAAGAGAAAATAATTCTATTAGAAGAAACTGCTTTTATATTCTGTTTTTATATATTTTATCAACTGCTTTTAAGAAATGGATGAAGAAATAAAGATGAATCACACTTTACAGTGCTAAGGGATTTGCACTTCCAGCATGGCTTTTGTAGGGTTTTAAACTAGTTATATAGAGAAGAAATATTTTTAAACAGTTATGACCTTCTTTTCAAGAAATGATTCATATATAAGAAAAGTTTACACTGCATTCAACAGAGAATAATTAAAATAACTACCTCTTAACAGAGGACAAAAAGAATATTTGCTATCTAAATAAAAGTCACTATTAAAATTAATCTTTCAAGGTATAACATCTGCCCTGATTTCTTGTCCTGAAATGTTAATATTTTTAAAACCAATAACACTAGGTTCAAAAATATTTACAAAAAACTGTCATTTACAGAGGATGCTTTTGAACAACAGTTTTGGGCTTTTACTACGGCAATTCTATTATTTTAACATAGTGCTAGTTTTCTATTCTATTATTTTAAAATTGTTACTATAAATGAAGCTTTTGACTTAGATTTTGCTTTAAGCAAATATTTGTTTCACTATACGAACAAGAAAAAAGGAATTCTAATTTACACTTACTATTTTAATTTTGCAGTTTATCAAATACTAGGTTAGTTATTTAAAAAAAAAATAACTACTTACCAAATCTGCTGCCTCAGAATTAGAAACTTGTACTATATTTAGAACGTATTTGATAAAAAGATCTTTGATATGCCTTATTGATGCATTAGGCACAAAAAAATAAGAATTTTCTTGAGCATTATTTAACTGCTCAGCAATAACATCTAGAACAAGTAACCTACAGAAAAGGAAGTAATAGATTTATACCAATTTCAAAAGACTCATAACAAAATGAACAAAAAACTTATTTCACTTTCCATTTTAGCACTAGTTCTTTTTTAAACAAATAATCAAATCATAAAATTTAATTTAGAGTTATTAAAATTTTTTATTATATATTACAAAACAGATGAAAAATCATCAGATATTTGACCATAATCATTTTAAACTGCTTCATATATTTAAGGTAGATTTCACAATCCATGTAAGACCTAAAGCATTAAAAAGCCTTATTGCAAAGATGCATGTCTGCTGGGAACACAAGTTATCTTCATGAATCCATTTAATTTATCTTAATTACAAATGGATATTGCATATCCTTTACGTTTAAAGCATAAATAATGAAACACAGGATTTGCATGAAGTTAACCTTGCACACATGCACAACAATTACTAACAATAAGTTATTTGCTAATAACTAACTTGCTAATAAACTGAAGCCAATAAATTCAGATCTTTTCTCCAAGTGCACTAAATCAAACTTTTAATTCTAAATCAAATTCCACCAAATTTTAAAATAAATAAAACATCTTTTAATTACTGTAAGAAAAATTAGAAGATATTGGACCTACTAAATGTCTATAACTATTAGCCCTCCTTCTACAGAAGATTGTATTCGCTCTCGAAGTTTAGTGATTATTTCGTTTCCTGTACTATTTTTTTAAAAATGCAGGTGTAAAATTTTATGCTCGATTAGAACATTTTTGGAATGCAAAATGGAGGAACCAAATGTCAGGTAATGAGCAGCTCATTTTTTTAAAATTCATTTCAATTGTAGTTAGGCAAATATGATGTACTGAGTAATTCTTTTTACCTAAAAACAGCACTGTATTTATTTGCAAAGCCACTTCATTTTTAAAATATATATGCATACAAGCTTACAAAAACTAATGCATATTTTCAAAAATGGCTTAATTTGATTAAATATTATCTACTGTTATTATATATAAAAATTATCTATTGTTATAATATATAAAAATTATCTATTGTTATATAAATTTTTTTAAATGAATAAATAAATAAAGGGCTTTGCTCTTTTTGACAATCTTAAGAGATTCCAAAACACATACAAGGTTAAAAGATTAAAAATGGTTTCATACCAAACAATAGCCATGCAAGAGAAGAAAAGGGTTATGCAAATACATATTTCTTTTTTCTCATCACATTAAAAACTTGACATAATCACTGTCATGATGAAATTAAAGGAATCTGTGGCATATAACTTCAAAAATGCAAAATTTATTCTTGTAATACTTGCTTGACAGAAAAAGTTCTGCCTGAATTCTTGCATCAGGATCTGAATTCCTTCATCACACACACATGCAGCATTTTGATTACAGTATATATACTTCTCTAGTATCAATTACATTATATATGTTTCTCTAGTATTAGCAGCTCTACTTCTAAGATGGAATATATAAAGAAAAAAATAATAACTAGCCCAAATTCTGAAAAAGCACTTTTGTTTTTCAATTACTGTGTTACTGTGTGAAACAGTGAAATTACTGTATTACATCTGTGCAAAATTTTGTATATGTATCCCATTATGTTTGTAAAAGTGCTTTTTAAAATTGCATAAATTGGAAATGACCAACATAAACCTCCACTAACAGAATTTATCATCGCTGACTGTAGATTTCCTAAATGTTTTGCCTTTTATACTTTATTTCCACACTTTTGCCTTTAATACTTTATTTCAAAAATTAATTTTAATGAACCTTTTTTTCCATGAGTGCCCAAGGTATTGCCATAAACTAATATTTTCTTTTTAACCTTAAGACTTGAGGATTTAAATACATTTATTTATTTATTTTTCTAGAAAAGTATATTTATTACAAATGCCACTTTTGAATTTCTTTATGCAGTTGCATCTTTGATCTTTAAAATGATGTTCTATTCGCATAACTATTTAAAAAGATTACTCAAAATTATTACAAGAATCATGAAATAACCACAGTTTAATATTCCAAAGCATATTTCTTAATATGTGTTATACATAACATATTGTACAATCTGTGCCCTAAACACCCTACTCAAATTTGCTACTAGGAGTATGGAACTTGGTCACTACTTATGTAAACAATAAAATCTATTTCAGATAATATGTTTAAAAATAATTATTAGAAAACTGCTGCTGAATGCAAATGCTTATTAAAAAGAAAAAAAAATCTATTTAAACCTATATAGATATTTACTATGATTATTGACATGTTCTTTTTATCTCTTTCTTCCCCTTTTTTCTTAATTTGTCCTTCAAAAGAATCATTAATTTTTCTGAGGGAAGAATAAGTGCAAGTTACCAAATTTAAAGACTTTAATCACCTCTGAAAATCATATTTAAATTTTTTGCATAAAATCTGCAAGTATTACATGAGCATGTATACGACATTTTAAATGAAAATTCAAGGAAAAGACAATACTCAAAAGAAAGATGACAAAACATGAAAACTCAACTGCAGCATTGTTTAATCAATCAGAAAAACTGATAAACACACAATTCATGGTCTATTTGCTTGATCAATCACATCAGAGATTTGTTTCAAACTGGAACAAATTTCAGTTTGCTGTATTACTACTATAAATCTGCTATCATTGCAACTATAGATATTTTTGGTGATTATAAAAACATAAAAGGCAGCAAATGAATTTCTAATCCAATCAAGTTAAATTTCACGAATCTAGATCTAAAATACCCAAACCAATGCTGATTATCTGCTTCAAGTAAACTTAACCAAAGATGTCAATTACATTTTCTATCATCCATTGTGATGCATATTGTTTCTTAAAAAGAGATAATTTTTAATTTCTGAACATATAAAATGCAAAAACTCTCATGAGCATGTAAAACATGTGATACATATAAGATGTTCAATGGATGAATATCTTTTTTTTAATACACAAAATTGCAGTCAGAAAACAAAAATATGGTATTGAATAATATACAGCTATGTAACATATACTAATACATCATAATCAAAAGCAGGATATATACGAAATCTCAGTTTTTCAAAGATATTTTACTTGCAGTTTAAATTTCTCAATGAAAAATGTTTTAAAATGCTGTTTCAATGATAACTGTATCTCAATATGCATATTCAACAGTACATGCTAACAATATAATTAACAGAATTTTGCAGTACTTAGTCTTACATGTCTTTTTGCCTTTTTTTAATGTGTAATGACTTCATGATGTATTATTAGAAACACTATCATGAGCCAAAAATGTATTCTACATCAAACTGTACCATCTTACCTATTTTTAAGGGGCAAAATATTATAGCATTTATCCATGAAATCTCCTTGCTTCATTATTAACTCCAAAAAAAGAATGCTATAAATAAAAACTGTGATTAGAGTTTTAAAAAAATTACACAATACTAAAAGTAAAACATGAGAATTATTTTTTTTAAGATAAAACATAATAAAAACCTTATAATCAGAGTGAATGAGATGTCAGTGAATAACAGATTCATTAAAATTCCCCAACTGTGGTCTGATAATATTTTAACTCTCAATTTATGCACTTAATTATCAAGTGGTTCTTCCATTATATCTATGTATTCAAAGCCTTCCATTTTGTGATCAACTTTGTATGAAAACTAACATTGTTCAAGGAGTGCTGAATATTAAATTTTGCATTTTGGAAGGAACAACAATGTATGGAAATCTATAAAACATCGAAATGGCTTATAGGGTGGCAAAATTCAGTAGCTGACAAAAGTCTTTGAACTACAAGTATTGTAACATACTCCTTTTATGAATTATAATAAAATGTTAACTTTTACTTAACAAATGTTAGAAAAAAATAATCTAGCATTTCCTCCCAGTTAAGGTAATTATAAAGCATTTAATATATATAAATAATGAATTTAAATGTTATTATATGGTTATAAGTTAATATAAAAACTGTAGTTTATGAAGGATTGTGATTCAATTTTATATTAATAAATTATTAAATTCTATAAAAAAAATTTCATTAAGATGTTCGTGAAGCTTACCCCCAATCAATTAAGTCAACACATAAGCTATTTGTGACAGCTATAAGAATTTCTTGACCTTCTTTTGTATTGACTATGGTTCTGGAACTTTCTTCAGACATGCAATTATATAAAACCATCATTGAATATTCTTGAACCTTTTTATCTTCATTTTGAAACAAATAACTAGAAAGGAGCATGTAAATGAGAAAATTATATTAACAACACATGAAACAATCTATTCAATAAAAATCATTCTTAATTCTAATCCAGCTAAACTATTCATGAAATAAATGACAAAATAAATACTTTTTACAGATTACATATTTCAGAAGTTTTTATATTAAAACCTGATATTTTTTACACATTTGGTTCTTTATTTTCTTGCCCTTTTATAAATATAATATCACAGCTGCCAACTTTGATTTTTTTTTTTTTTTTTTTTGTGTGTGTGTGTGTGTGTGCGCGTGCGCCTCAAACCGACAGTTTCCTGGGAAAATTTGCGCTGCACAATGGCACCATTCCAAAAGAACTGCAAATTCATTTTAATTTGCTTTTTAAGCAAAATTTAGGTTATTCAAATATTTATTATATGATTCTAGTGTAAACTATATTAATATTTAATTAGATATTTAGAATTTTATGCTCATTGATTAGTTTTATTTTGTAATTTTCTTATACTTTTAAAATGAGAAAATCCTGAGCAGGGAAGGAAAGATTTAATTCATCAAAGTAAGCATGAAAAAATCAAATGAATAATTAGTGTAAATAAGCGTTAGTAACTTCATAAAAACTGTGTAAATAAACTCAGTAAGCCATGCATTAATGTAAATCAAAATTAAATGCAAATATTAGCTGAATCTTCATATGAAGTTCTAGAAATGTCTACAGCGGATTAGGACAAGGGAGATCATAAAATTTAGTAAGAAAAATAATGCTAAAAATCATTAAAGGTGGTAGAAATTTGCATTACTCAGATTTCTTTGATTTAATAAATTTCATTTGTGGTTAAAAAACACTTTTATTAGTAAAGGTTAAAAATTAAAAACTAAAAAAATGGCGACCTAGTGGGAAACTGGGAGATGCTATGAAAAACCAGAAGTCTCCAGGTAAAACTGGGAGAGCTGGCATCTATGAAATATACTTTTATGTTTCACTGCATATTTATTATTATTTGTCTAACTACCATTTGCTCTCTTAATTTTGATGAACATTATATACTTAGTTTATTACACATATGCAAAAATTAACCAAATTAATTCAACATTAAAAATATCAATTTTAACAATGAATAATTCTCACTGTGTGAAGATGGAATGAAGCATAAAGAAATGGAAAATAGACTATTAAGTAAAGCTGGTCAAAATCAAAAGGGAAGGACACATGCAATATGAAATGAGGGATAAATCTTATTTTACACAATCAGTATTTAATTCCTTTTTCTGATCACATATTAGAAACATCCAGATAATATGTTACATTCATCGAAAGAGAAATAAAATAGCTTACATAAATGTCTTGTCTTCAAAAAACAATTGCCATACAACAGGTTTTGATTCACTTCCAGTGCATAATAAATTCCCAAACAACTGAACACAACACTTAAGAACAGCAATTTCTGGAAGAAAATGAATTCAGAGTTAGAAATAATTTCCTGCTTTTTGTTATAAACAATGAAAACTACTGAAAAACTGTAAACAGAAGTAATAATTGTGTAAACACATAAAGTATTTCTTAGACTATAATTCCTCAGTATTAAAATTATTGTCCTATTTTCATAAATTACAGTGGTGGCCAAAATTGTGGACACTTTTGGAAATTTTTATGTTTTTGAACTTTGTATGCTTATAGAAAACGTTATGTTTCACTAATTGCAAACTTGTATACAGTCAAAAGTCGTTAATCGGGACTCGTCAGGACTTCGGCGATTCCGGATTATCGATTTTTCGGATTATAGATCATCAGTTTAAATATGGTAAGATGGCACGCAGAAATTACAAAATTAAAAATATGAGAAAATAATTTATGAAATAAAGAACAATTATGATCTAAAGGGTATCAAAATTTACAAAAAGAAAAAGCTTAATATTTATGTGTTTACTTTATTAAACATTTCTTTCAATGTGAGTTGTTTAAGTTGCTTCATTTCATGTGATAATACTTTCTCTTTAATTCTATTAAACAGACATAATTTCTTGTTTAGTTACAAAGTTCCGCTGTTCAAGTCCTATAATTACTGTGTCGAGAATACCGAATAATTCGTCAATCAAAATTTTTTCGTTTTCAATACCTCTGTGTCACTTTCTTCACCATTGGAAGCGAATTATAATGACGAGGAACTTGATTTAAATCATATCAAAGACGGAGTACATCGAGATGAAATACTACATTTAGTAAGGAATTATAAGCCAAATAAAATAAAAACATCTGCCCTGAAGATAAGGATAGTGCTGACAGATCAACTTCCAATTCATTGCGTGCCGCAGAGGCGGTGGGGGGTAAACGTTCCCCCCATTTCTAAATTCCTCAAGTAAATCATCCTCATTGCCATGTTCTAGTAACAATTTTTGCTAACACTATGCTTTTTACCAATAGCCCCTATAATACCATGTTTATGTCTTTCATTTTTTGTTTCTCAGTAGCTCTGTAGAATAGCATTTCTATTTTCAGATTTTAATTGCACTTCTCCCTCATAATTCTTATAAAAAAAGAATGAAAATTAATTGATGTATAGTACGAAATTCTATTTTGTAAAAGGAAAAGTAACCACTCTTCCCATTTCTATTTCCTTAATCCAATACAAATTTATTAATTGGACAATCATTTCAATGTGTAGGAAGGAAGAAATCAACACTCACATCAATATGTCATATTGCTTCAATTATTTACAGTACAAGTACAAAGTCCAAAATCCAAACTTGTCAGGACTTTGACGATTCCAGATTGGGTATTTTTCTGGATCATCAGTTTAAAACTTATAAGATGGCATGTAGAAATTTTAAACTAAAAAATCTGAAATTATGATTTATGAAATAATGACACATTATTCATGATCTAAAGCAGAGGTTCTCAACCGATGGTGCGCAAGAGAAAAATAGGTGGTGCACAAAGAAGCAAAGTATTTTTAACTATTAAATTCAAAAATTAAAACCCCAACATCCTGATTGAGTTTTTTATCTAACACTCGTAAATTTATGCAATCTGAGTTTTGTTCAAAAATGGTGGTACTAAAGGTTTTCAATTTTTGTTTAGATGGTGGTTGAGAACTGCTGATCTAAAGGGTAACAAAATTTACCAAAAAAAAGAGTTTAATATTTGTTTAATTTATTAAACATTTCTTTCAATGTAAGTTGTTTAAGTTGCTTTTTTGTGCTAATATTTTCTCTTTAATTCTGTACATAGATATAATTTCTTATTCAGTTACAAAGTTAAATTGTTCAAGTCCTGTAATCACTGTGTCAAGAATTCCGACTAACTTGTCAAATGAAATGTTTTCACTTTCAATAATCTCTCTATCACTTTCTTCACTATTAGTAGCAGTATTTTCTGGATATAGAACCATACTACAGATTTCGCCAACCATTAATTGATTGATAATTGAGGCATTATCATTGCAATGAAAAACTTCTATTATATCATCATTTATTACCACTTCTCCAGGTTTCTTCAACAATTCCATTAATTGGAAGATTTAACCTTTGGCATGTAAAAACCTTTACATTCACTGCTATAATCTTCACAATCCTCGCCATGAAATATGGTAGTTGGCCATAAACTGCCTGAAATTCTTAATTGCCTTATACCATGGTTATTTTTAAATGTGGTTAACAAACATGTCGAATATGTGCACTCAGCTTTTAAGTTCATTTCTTAATGAGATATTTTAGCTTGAGACATTAGCATTTGACCTGTCTAGTTGCCTAGTTGTGACACTGTCTGACCAATTCAGTCATCACTTTGTCATGATCTTTACTTTTAGCATAACAAATCATTTTTTGTTATTCATTGCGAGTGGGGTGTCAGAATCCACAAAAATTCAAGTTTCTTTTTCTGTTTTCTTATGTCGTATACAGTTGACTTTAGAGTACCATTCTTTTTTTCACTTTTTTGCAGCACACATTCAATTTTTGTTTAATGGACATCAAAACATGATTTCACTTTGTAGATCCTATTGCAGATCCAGAATTAGAAATTCTTTTCAACATAATCGAAAGTTGAAACATTAATTTTCATAAAATTGCTGTAATAAAAACAGCTTGCAAAAATTAATTAAGCTGGATCAAATCAGAAAGTTAAGAAACTGCGCAATATATTGACTGAAATTCCTTGGAATCAGTAAAGTATTTTAGCTTATCTTAATAGCATCTGCTATACATTATTGGCTATGTATCATGAGATAGGCGATGAAAGAGAAGTTGTTCTGCTAAATTTTTGTCTTGCTTCAATTGCACACCGAGACAATTAAGCCTGGATTGTATTAGTTAGTTATTTATTATACTTACGTCTATTTCTTGAACATGCTATGAGCCCTGAATAAATAAATTTCCAAATAATATACTTAAGTCTTATTGAGGGCCAGCGCTAGATAGCTTACCATCTGATGCAGTCTTTGTGGGTCCTAAATTCTGTTACCAAATGCCTCCCTAAGTTCTAAATTTTTGCTGCCTCTAAATTTTGGGTCCTAGTGCTGCATTTAAATATATTTTCATCCCTTAGTTTTGTTGTTCGGTGCTTCTCTAAATTAAAAAAATGTCTTTCCTAAATTCTGCGGTCCGGTGCAACCATATGAACTTTGGTGCCGGTTCTGGATTTATATGAAGTCTTTTAGCTTATGAATATCATTAACAAAATCTATTTTTAGCATATGGAAAGAGATTTTTATTAAATTTTTCCTCATCAATATTTTTTAGCGCATTTAACTTAAATCTCTAATCATTGCCAAGTGTAATGTCAACATAAAAGGTTACCATATTCTTTGTTATTAAACTACTCACATGAAAATATTATTTAGACATTGCTGCATGAGTCATTACTCAAGCTGTCATGTGCTGATGTTTCTACTACCTAGAATGTTTCAGATACGCAACTACGAAGCCAAACTATTGATCACACAAATTTATGCTAAATTATTGTTTCTTCAATAAAAAGGTATTTATTTAGTGCCCGAGGAAAATTAAAAATCGGGACTCCACATGTATTATTTATGGGGAAAAATCAAATACGCATACATAATTAAAAAAAAGTTGTTGGCAGTTTTGGGGTCCGGATTTTAGATCATTCCAGATATTGGATGTTCGGAACTCAGACTTTGTACTGTACTACTAACGAAGAAATGAGAAGAAAATCGTAATATCTATATTTTTATTAAAATAATTCAATTTATTATTCACAATTCCATTTATGAGGTATTCAATTTATTATCAATAACAACATCGATTTATGCATATCTCCTTAAACCTACTGAATGATACGGCTTTTTGAAACTGCTTATGAAACCTTGTATTATTTAAACAGCATTCAAAAGCTAAATTTGCATAATTACTCACTTTAGTCTCTATTTTCATAATTTTCCATTAATTAAGATGACATTTACATCATGAAAAAAAAAGTAAGAAAGGAAATTATTTTGAATTATAAGTCAATATATGAGATAAAAGCAATCGTGCCACTCAGAGGGTTAAATAAATACCAAAATTTGGTTTCTCCACACTTTTAGTATTTGCATAGTAAATCAGAGATTAGACAGGTAACATACTATTTTCGTTATCTTAATGCATCATCTTCAGTGTGGAAATTAATAGTAATACAATATTTTCAAACTGACTAAATGCTCCAATATGGAATTTTTCATACAGAAAAAAGGAAAACTAGAAAAAAAAAAAAAAAAAAAATTGCATGAAGATTTTAAGATACACCTAATTTTTAGAGATGCTTAAGCAGGACAAGTTCAAGGCTCCTTACCAACTGCAATGCTCATACTGCAAAAATACTAATAAAGAATAATTTTTCACTAAAACAATACTGCTCAAATTTTTTAAATCTTGTATATACTTTTTTTCCAGCGTATAACATGTATCTATAATTTGAGGTATATATTTTAATTTTTAGGTATATTCATCATATAACATGCACCCAATTCGTTAGGAAGAAACCTAAAAGGCATATGTGAAATGCTCTTCTTGTCTTCGGAGGTCACTTATTCGAAGATTTGTCCCAGCTTTTTGAACAATGGTATACTGAATTGACATGTGATAAGAGGAACAATATGTGTGGGGGTTAAATGCTTGAGGGAGTAAATATACCTGCAAAGAGAGTGCATTATATTCGGTACAAGTATCCAAATGAATGCTATTGTAGGATTTTGAGAAAAGGGATTATAATTTGTAGTAAGAATGCACTCCCTGAAGAATTCGCGTAATTCTGATTCAGATGTTTCCTCTTTCTGTAGTCATTTGAAGCCGTGATTTTAAGTGAACATTGAAGGTTTTAGTTAAAATACGGTTGGATCTAGAGTTCTTCTTAGTAGTAAATATAGCACCTGCCAATAAAACAACACAGTGCTGGTTTCAAATGCAAAGTCATACACTTTGCGAAAGAAAATAGAAATCATGCCACTGCAAGGATATTTGATGTTGCTGAAAGATGGAATAGATTATAATTATTTATGTTATGGTGCACTTTAAGGACACCACACACAAATTAAATTTTCCTTAAAACCTAAAAGTAAAATACATTGTGCTGTGATTTAAAATTACCGGATAACCTAGTGTTGATAACTGGTGACTCGTGTTGATTACTGGTGATGATCATGAGTAGTGATTAAATAAAACATACAATTGTTATTCCAAGAAAAGCATGACATTTATTTATCAAGAGAGTATTTCTAAATCATCAAAAATAGTACTGAAAATCTTCCCAAAAAAAAATCACCCAGGGAGAAATCAAGGAAAAAATAACGTAGGATATATATATATAATTTGATTGCACTTAGGTCAGTTAGGTCACATAGGTTAGTTTAATATTTTCACCATAATCTATTACACTTTCATAATCAAAATACTCAAATTATCTTCATAAAGGGTATTTTATAAAAACGTTTACTAGAACAAAATATTTATCCAACGTATTGCACATTAAAAAAAATCAATAAAAAAAACACAGCATTAACAAGATTCCTCGAAGGATCATCTACACTCAATTCATACAAGTGGTATTCGCTTAATTTACAACTATTGCATTGATTTAATTCTTTAATAAATATTACTTTACATCCAGTAGGAGAAGGTATTCTCAAATCTAGGGGCATTAACAATTAAATAACTTTAACAAGATATTTTTAATTCATTGACCTATAACTCATTATAAGTAACTTAAAATTTTTCCTAACATTTCCTTAGGTATATACTTAGCTGTTAAGCATTAAAACAAATTAGGTAATAATTGTTTGGGATTAGAAATTATTCACTTTTGATCCATCTACAGCTCTATAATAGTAGCAAACTATTTGATGGTTAATAAGCCTTTTCATTAAGGAAATTACACTGATACTTCCTACATAATAATTTACAAAATGCGTACAAGGAGTAAAGAAAAAAAATAATGTGACTAATTCTATGGAAATCAGATTTTTCAGAAGAAATTAAGATGAGAATTAATTAATCAGGATTTAACAAATCAGAATTTTTGTAAAGGTTTGACTTAACTGATTCGATGATTTGAAGCATGAGTCAGCCAGAAGCAGGAACAACATTAACCTTTTAACTGTCAAGTTATTTTTATGATTTGTGTGCATAAATTGTCAATTTTGTTTTATTTCAAAAATGAAATGTTTGCCTCGTAGTCAAAAAAATCAAAAAAATGCCACGCACTTTGAACTTTAACCTCTATCCTTTGAAACCTTCAGTAAAATGCTGCCATATGTTGAACTGAAGCCGAAATAAACTTCTCACGATATATATTCGGGTATAACAATACGATGCACTCAAAAAAAATTGTCCGAGTAATACTCGGGCGTGACATTTTGAAATATCAGTGCTGTGCCCGAGATTATTTCGGGCATGACAGTTAAGAGGTTAAGCCAGGAGCAGGATTAACTGAACAGAAGCCTGATGAGTAGAACCAAAGTTCTAGAGTACCGTTTTGATAACATGCAGCTCTAAAGACAGCTTCGATGACATGTAGCTTTAAGGACAACTACGATGACATGCGGCCGGCACAGGTCTACCTCAGATAATGAAGACGCTCACCAGTAAACACACCGAAGATCAAAACCTTCTCCGGACCTCTCCTGGGACAAGCGACATTCCACTGCTCACATTTCTCAGATATTGAAAAAAATTTATAAGGAGCATATTCGAAAATTAACAGACATTTAACCGCTGAATCGAAAAAGGATTTTAACTGTTAAAGACCACTGTAGCTGTAAGTTGATCGAAAAGTGAATCTTCAACCAGTTGAAGAATTTAACTAATCAGGAACATAACTATAAGCAATGATTTGAGTGGTCAAGTAGATTATAATTTTGTTTTCTTTTCTTCACATTTCACGGATATAATGTCCAAAGGACTTTCACAACCACTTGGGTGAACGGCCCCCATAAATTTGGCGAGAAGCATCTCAGACTTCCAAAAGTCGAAGACATATCTGTAGCCCTTACTTTTTCATTGTGTACATCATGCGAGAGTAAGCAAAAAGTGGCCTTCACTCTGAAATCATCCCATTTTGTTAAACAAGGTTACCATCGATGCCAATATACGTTCAAAATTGTGACAAAACCAGTTTTTACAATGACTGCCTCATGCTCTGTAAAATTTCTCCTTTTTCCCAGTCGTTGAACTAAACACAAATTTAAACATCGAGAGAAATCTCGCCGAACTGGAACACCTGTGAAGGCCGAGCTGGCAAAAATAAACTAACCCTATCAGAAATCCCCTAACTGTGTATGCAAGAGAACTTGTTAGCAACTGCGTTTTTACAGTTTCCTCCCCCATACTTTCCATACACTGCAAAATGGAAATTTCAGTTAAAAAATTTACTGTATCTTAAAATCTAATTCAGAAGTCAAACAACAAAAGTCAGCGTTATACCTACAAAATTAGAGCGTTATACCTAAAAATTCTGAATTAGTATTTATTCAGCGTGTTATTGTGTCTTAATCTTAAAATCTGTTAAAGCTAGATTCTTGAAAGTGATCTTAAATTAAGGAGCTAATTTTTCTGCTTCTAGTAGTATAAATTAATAATGGTTAAATTTAAGTAATATAAAATCAAGATTATTATGCAGAAAAGCATCCGATTCCATTGTGCGTTTCAGCGCATTTACAAGTAACGAGTGAAAAGAATGTACCAAATTTTTTGTACAAAAATCCCAATTAAAATTAAACAAATTAGAACATTTATTAAATAAAATACACATTGTGTAGCATAAATTTAGAATATTAATTTAATTTTTAATAAGTTGTAAATTAAATTGTTGTAACTAACTATAATAACACTTTAATTAAGTGAATTTGCTACACAACATTTATCGATCAGAATAACAATAATGGTGAAGATGAAACAGAAATCAATAATGATGTGCCTGAAAATATAATGGAGGACAAACATGACGAACTTTTTATATTATTCAATAATGAAAAGTTTTTATAAAAATGAAAAAGGCACAATCTTCTTTCATTTACCCCATTATCTTGCAAGTATAGTAAAAAGCATAACTATCCAGCATTCAACTAACTATAAAAATTGATTAACCGGAATATTTTGGACTTTTAGCGCCCCCAGCAAAAAACAAAAAAAAAAAAAAACTTGTAAAGGCATTGTAAAGCAATGTGTCCAAACAAAGTGATTTAGTGCCAGCACTGGATAAGTATAATTTTGCAACAAAATCAAAATGCCTTTCTCTTGGTTTTATTAGAGCCTTTATAGGAGGAAGCTTGCATTATCCAACCATTTACAAGTTACAGTTAAGTAACTCCTCCTCACCTCTATGGAAGTCTTGTAATCATACATGCCTTTTTGCTACTTTTTGCTCTACTTAGATCATGCCTCTTGTTTATGATATTACCTATGCTGAATGAACTAAACTGCTATATAATGTTAAATTAGGAAAAAAAAAAAAAAATTAAGACCATAGCTTGAATTTTTTCAAAAACTGAATTTGCACTCTCAAAGTGGCTTAACACAACAGACTCTACCTACACCTATTTTTATTTCTAAACTCCACTATTAACTGACATACTTACTCTGTGTTGTTGAACATTTTACTCTGTGTTGTTGAGCAGAGATTTGTAATAGATAAATCTAAAATGATTTAAAATTTTTTAAAAAAAATTGATTTATTTCATTTCTGAATTTTGCGTATTAACTCGTAAGCTCTGCACTATATACAGCACATAACTGAAATAAAATTTAAAATTGTTATAAGCCTGGTATTAAGATAATTTGTTTAACAACACTTTATAAATCTGCAATGAACAATGAGGCTGAAATCAAATTCCTTATATTCCATTTAGTTATTAACATTTCTTCTGTTTTTTATGAGGCTGGTGATCCAAAAGTAATATTTATATAAAACAAATAAATAAAAAATAAATACAGTATGAAGTCTGAGATCCGGACGCACAATATCTGGAATGATCTAAAATCCGGACCTCAAAGCCACCAACAACCTCCCCCCCTTAATGAAATTTTTTTGTATGCTTTATGCACACACATTTGATTCCCCCCCAATAATAAAACATGTGGAGAGTCCCAATTCTTAATTTCATTCTGGCATTAAATAAAACACCTTGTTATTGAAGAAACAGTCATTTTAGCATAAATTTGTGTGACCAATAATTTGGCTCCATAGCTGTGTATCTCCTCCCAAACCAAAACGTTCTACACAGAAACATTTTTCATTTTACACATACTAATATTTAATATTCCTGGCAGTACCCTAGCAAATCATTATTTATTATATTCTGATTTCATCACCGCATGTTGATCAACACTTCAGCAATGAATCATGCACCGATGCCTAAACAACTCTTTTTTTTTTTAATTTTTTTTTTTTTTTTTTTTAATTTTTTTAATGTTAGAAATTGACTAACAAAGAGTATGGTAACCTTTTATATTGACATTACACTTGGTGATGATTACAGATTTAAGTTAAATGTTCCAGGAAATGTTAACAAGGAAAAATTTAACAAAAGTTTCTTTCCATATGCTTATAAGGTACTTTTCCTACTCTTTCTTAACGAAACTTCGTGGTGTAGTGGTCTGCACGCTCAGAACGTAATTGAGAGGTCCGCAGTTCAATTCGTGGAGAAGGCATTGCTAATTTTTCATCTCTCTGGTTTCCAAAAAAACCTAATGTCTCTACAGTGGTGCCCAAACTAAAAGGCTCTTGAATGATGATTCTCTACACCCAGGATTTGGTGACTGGGTCCCCTAAAAACCCCAGTCGCCCTTTAAAAAAGGAAATATATAAGGTTTTTCTTCCGCCTTCTTGGCATGCCTTTGTGGTGTAGTGGTCTGCATGCTCAACGTGTATATGAGAGGTCCGCGGTTTGATTCCTGGCAAAGGCATTGCTAATTTTTCATCTTGCCTGCTTCCAAAAAAATACCTAATGTCTCTACAGTGGCACCCAAACTAAAAGAGTGTTGGATGATGATTCTCCTCACCAGGATTTGGCAATTGGGTCCCCTAAAAACCCCAGTCACCCTTTAAAGGGGGAGTATATAAGGTATTTCTCCCGCCTTCTTAACAAGCCTTCGTGGTGTAGTGGTCTGCACACTCAGCGCAGTTCGATTCCCAGTGAAGGCGTTGCTAATTTTTTATCTCTCGGACCTCCAAAAACATCCTAATGTCTCTATATGCTAGAAATAGATTTTGTTAATGACAGCCATAGGCCAGAAGATTACATTTAGTATATAAATTTAGTACTATTTGAATAAAGAATAACTAATTTATTATTTACATTAACTCAGAACTGGCACCAGAGCCCTCTGGCCACACCGGGCAGTGCAGTAAAATACCTAGCACTGGCCCTCAATTAGCCTTAAATATATGTGGAAATTTATTTATTCAAGACTCTGATAAGCCTTAAGCATATGCAAGAAATAGACATAAGTATAATAAAGAACTAAACCAATATAATTCAGGGTTAAGTGTGTCAGTGTGTGATAGAAGCAAGACAAAATTTAGCAGAACAACTTGTCTTTCATCGCCAATCTCAAGATACAGAGCAAATAATGTTAGAGGATGCTATTAAGCTAGGCTAAAATTATACTTTACTTATTCCAAGGTATTTCAGCTAATATAGCAGACTGTGGCATTCCTTAACTTTCTGATTTGATTCAGCTTATTATTTTTTGCAGTCAATTACTACAGCAATTGTATGAAAATTAAAGTTTAAACTTTCGATTACGTCGAAAAGAGTTTCTAATTCTGGAGCTGCAACAGGATCAAAAAAAGTGAATGCATGTTTCAATGTCAGTTAAACAAAATGTGAAATTGCTGAAAAAAAAAATGGATAAATGTATATCCATCTCAAAATTATGTAAAGAGTATGGCATTGGAAAGTCAACTCTATATGATATAAGAAAACAGAAAAAGAAACTTTTAAATTTTTTTTGTGGATTCTGACACTCCATTTGTAATGAACAACAGAAAACTTATTTGTTATGCTAAAAGTGACAATCACAACAAAGTGATGACTGAATGGGTAAGACAGCATTGCAGTGAGGGCATACCATTGATGGTTCCAATGCTAATGGCTCAAGCCAAAATATTTCATGAAGAAATGGACTTAAAAACTGAGTGCACATATTTGACAGGTTGGTTAACCTAGTTTAGAAACCACCATGGTATAAGGCAAATAAAAATTTCAGATGAAAAAGCTTCAGCTGATACTCAAGCTGTTGAACTATTTGCAGATGAATTCACTGAAAAACCTCTAGTTCCCCCTTTTATATATTGTGCAAATAAAAGAACATGAATGACACAAGCATTAATGACTTATTTGTTTGAAAATCCTTTCATACCTGAGGCCCAGCAACATTTGAATTCAGTTGGTTTACCTGATGATGCAAAAATTATCATTATTATAGATAACTATTTGGCTCATACATTGCTTAAAGTTTTAGTGAAAGATGATGTATCTATATTATTACTCCTCCAAAATGTATGCCCATCATTCAGCCTATGGATATCAAAATAGCGTGCATACTGAAACGTAAGTATAAAGTAGCACTGTTAAATCCATGTTAAATTTCTTGAATAATGGCAAGAATATTCAAGAATTTTAAAAATATTTTAGCATAAAATTTGCTGTGTGGAGCATCGCAAGATCAAGGTAGGATATGTCTCCAGATCATTTTTAAATTACTTGGCATAATACATGGCCAGCTACCATATTTCATGGTGAGAATGATGATATCTGCAAATTTGAAGGTTTTTGGATATCACAAGCCAAAGGTGAAATTTTCCAATTAATGGATTTTGTAAAGAAATGTAGAGAAGCAGTAATAAGATGATATAACAAAAGCTTTTCACTGCAATGACAATCATCAATCAATTAATAGACAGTGAAATCTGTAGTGTGGTTCTAGATCCAGAAAATACCACTACCAGTAGGGAATATAATAACAGAGATTATTGAAAACGTTAAATTTTCGATTGACAGGTTAGTCAGAATTCTCATTATTTAATGATTTAATACAAAAATTGAACAACTTTGTAACCAGAACAAGAAATTATAGCTGCCTACAAAAATAAATTATTAGCACAAAATACAAATAAGCTTAAACAACTTACATTGAAAGAAATGTTTAATAAAGTAAACAAATAAATAAGCTTTTTTTTTTTGTGTGTGTGTGTGAATTTTGATACTCTTTAGATCATAGATGCTTCATTATTTCATAAATCACAATTTCATATTTTTAATTTTATGATTTCCACATGCCATATTACTACATTTTAACTGATGATCTAATATCCAAAAAAATTCCAAATCTGGTACTGCCGAAGTCCCGATGAGTCTGGATCTTGGACTTAGTACTGTATTATTCATTTTTAGCATATTACAACTGCAGTGCTCGATATAAAACTAAGTAAACAGAGAACCTTTATGTATTAAAGTTACACACTGTACACTGAGGTTCAACATTTCCTGTTTGTAGCATCTTACATTATGTCATTGGTTCAACACAGAAAAAAAATTCACTAAAATTATTACATGTCATTATTTAAAAACCTGTTTACAAGTCATTGACACAAGTATTTTCAAGGATTTGTAAACATGTTTTGATTTTGCAAACATGGCTGTCATTTGCTAGACAGGTTTAATTTTCCAGTAGTGGAAAGAGGTTTGAAATACTCTCTTTCACACAACAAAATAATGAATGCTATTTGCAGCATATAATCTTAAAACTGGTGACACAGGCTGCCTCTTATGGAGGCTCTACATTTTATGTAAACCCATTTAGTTCTCTATAAATTAATTCAGTTGCCGTAAAGATGGATATAATTGCCATTTATTTCTTTTTCTCTTGCATTTTAGAAAAAATAATTAAAAACTTTGGGACCTTCCTTTTATGGAACAGCATGCGGTGGAGTATTATCAAAGGGATCCTAGTATCAAGAAATGTGTGCAATAATGTGCACAACATTATTTCAAATAACTAAGAGTGTATACCTGTACATCAAAATACTACCACGAATTACATGCAGAAGAAAGATGCAGTTGAAACTTTTGAGGCAATAATAAATGCTGAAAAGGTAGGAAAGAAAATTACTGCCTAATATTCTACGCTTTCCACACCCCAAAAAATGCAAGATAAGGAGCAAATACTTGTCTCGGTACTTCCATTTAGAAAAAATACACCCTAAAAAATAGAAGATTTGTGCAGCCTTAAAAATAAATTATTTCACTAAGGGGAGAAAAAAAAAAAAAAAAAAAAAACAGCCAACTTGTGATGTAGTTTATATATTGGCAACATTGAAAATACTAAACATACCTTTCTCGCCAGTTCTCTGCAAGAAATAGGTTACTATTTTTTTCGCAAAATTAAAAACTGTATTTGAACTGCAAGAAAAAACATAAGTTTTAATGACTGCAAATATAAATTACACTGATATTAAAATATTTTAGACAAACATTTCACAAGATTATACCACATATTACTAATATACTAAATAGTAATATTTAGCAAGATGAGCAAAATATTTTTATTAAATTTAGAAATAGCTATGGAATAGATTTCCTCCCCCCCAGATAAAGCCATAATACATTATTAGATTTCAAAAGCATGAATATTCATAACAACGTATCATCATTACTTAGTGCCAAGGAAAAAACTTTATACAATTTAAAAAATTTCTTGAAGTCCCTGAAACTTCTGGTATCATGTATATTTTTTTTAATTTATCATTCATTATTATATTCAAAGAAATACCAAGCTCCTTTAAAAATCAAATGAAAATTCTTTTACGTGTACTTTCATTTCACAATGCATTAATAAAATATAGTTAACTACTTAAAGAATGATTTAAATAATTTTTCCATTGCTATGATTACATCTTGTATTATGATCTAAATAAAACATGATAAATGAATTATTAACTATAACAAACACAGAAGATATTTATATACAAAAAGAAAAAAATGTCCAGTCTGATAACTCCTTTTGCCCAGAAAAGACACTGCTTCAATATGTTTGCATGAAGAGCTCTTTTAGCACAATCACTAAGCATCTTACTTTGAAACAAAAGATCACAAGTTACAGCCCTGTCTATGAGAAGAGCAGCTAAGAACATCGAATTTCATTGGTGCCACTTGTCACTTAACATTGTTATTAGCAACTCTGATCTGCATAAACCAACAGCAAATGCATACTCAACTACAACACAAAAACGTTATTTATCTGTTTAAGAATAAATTTTCACTACTGTATTTTAAAGAAAATTATTTATTACTTTTAAGGACATTGATCTTTTTAAAACATTATTATTCTAATCATATTTTTCTTTTACCATTGCCATTCACAGTCTACATAAATCTGTAGAAACAAAGTGCCTAAATGATATTTAATGCTATTATAGCTTTCAACAAATATGAAAAATTTCAAAATGCGTCAATATATAAATTCACGTATATCTTGGGACATTTTGAATAAAAAACTAACTTTTTGCAGGTATGCTTAGAAATACATCTACTTTAAGATGATGGTAAAACCTTTATAGATTATAACTCAACACTTCTTTCAAAAAATTTATAAAAATTATTTAAAAATAAACCATAAGAAATAGACAAATGTTTTTGGAATGAACCTAAATTTCGAAATATCAAAGAAAGAATCAAATAAGTTTAATAAAAAAGGATATTAATGAATATAAATCAAATTCAATTAACATTGAGGAGCTAAAATTTTGACAGCTAATGTTTTAAAATCTACTCATGCAATTTTTACAAAACTTGGCAATTTGGTATAATTTGAATCCTAGAATCGAAATATGGGGAAAAAATTAGCATGTCATTTCGAAAAAGTCCAATTTTGTGTCAAAATATCTACATTAGAACAATGCTATATATAAATCTAATACATATTCCGTGCTTTCGAGAGGTGAAAAACGCAAGTTGAATTTCGCCAATCAGCTAGTAGAATGGAAGATATAGAACTGTCCCATTTATTTATTTATTTATTTATTTTTTGTGTGTGTGCAGTGTGCATACATATGTATATATGAGAATATACACACACATATATAGACATACCTACGTACACACATGCATATATTTCTGAATCTGGTCCCGAGTACCAAATTTTTTACCAAGAATTGTTATGAAAAATCTTAATATTTTCCCCTTAAACTCAATCTTAAATTATGCATATGTGGAATTAGACTACAGTAAAATTTCTGCATAAGAAACTACAGTAAAATTTCTGCAGAATACATTTTTTTTCTTTTTTTTTTTTCCCAAAACTATTAAAAGGAATAATGATGAGAAGTGTCTAATAGATACTCAGTAACTAGTCTACTCAGTAATGTCTGATAGATACTCAGTAACCATATGGCAAGGTTATGTCCAACATCAAGTTCTGGAATTCTGTAATTTTTTTAAGTAAAAAAAGATCATTATATACATGGAGGGGAGGGAATATTAGAAGGATTTCACTAAACATTGTTTTATTTTTTAATGAATCATAAAATCCTTATTTAATAATTAAAATTTACATTTCAAGTTGCCTTTGATATGTAAATAATGTTTGCCGAATTACGATAAACATTGATTGTTTGAGAATCAATTTTAAAAGTAGAGAAAGTCGTCAGATTGCATCTGATAAGTAACTTTCACATTTTCATCTGAAAGAAAGAGACTAATTGTACTAATGTAGTTGCATTAATACATAAGTACTATAAATTTATGATATAAATACCTCATAATGAAATACTGATTTGTAGGCGATCCAGCACAACAATTCCTTAAAAATCTCAAGAATTCAGCAAAGAAATCTAATTCATCAGGTTGATAAGCATGTTTCGACAACATCTGTAAACCATTACCAGCAATCATGTGCATGATTTCCCAATGAGATTGCTTTAGTTCAGATCTATAAGATAATAAAAGATATTAAATTTCAAGACTGAGAAATTACCAAAAAAAAATTACTATGTTTACTTATATCATTCACAGTTTTTCAGTATTACTCTGTAATTAAAAAAAAAAAAAAAAAAAACACAAAGCCTTAATACATTCATATTTGCTATTACAGCAGACAACTAAGTAATGAAAACTGTAATTATTACTTCTTTCAACAAGAAAGCTGCCAGAGCTCACTACAACAGAGTATTATGAAGATCTTGCAAAAATACCTTTAAAATTTACCACAAAGATTACTTGTGAAAATACTGTTATAAGTGGATGAAACACACAGGATGGTGAGATTACATTGTTAAGGTAGTAGCCACTGCTAAGGTAGCTGCCACTAGAGCCTTCAAACTTAATCTTCATGTCACTTTTTGGGGTTTATCATGGATTCTTTCTCTGGACCATGTCCAGAGAAATTGTCCCATTAATTTCCAGGATTTTTACAACCCTATGACCCAAAACTGTGACTCTGACCAACTGCATATACTGCCATAGTTTATCACATAGATGAGAACTATATCAGCAAGGTGGACACATCTGAGTGTTTATAAAACAAATAATAATAGAATGAAATTTTTAAAAAAATCTGGT
This sequence comes from Stegodyphus dumicola, assembly GCF_044657685.1. Taxonomy (NCBI): domain Eukaryota; kingdom Metazoa; phylum Arthropoda; class Arachnida; order Araneae; family Eresidae; genus Stegodyphus; species Stegodyphus dumicola. The sequence goes on from NC_140773.1 coordinate 196,880,228, forward strand.
ACCAATTGGGCAGTCTATTTGGTATGATTTTTTTAATTTACACAGAATAACAAATAACCCTGGATAATATTGACAAAGTTGTAGCGTATATTATCACTGTTGCTGCAATAGCTCATACATAAAGAAAAACACACTTTTCGGTGGAAAAAGTTTATGGCAGTATGTAATAATTACTCAGTGTACTATATATGTGTGCTCTTGATTTGCTTGTGTTTCATCTAGTATTTAAAATACAAAATATTAAATAAACCTATGCATCTTTTTTGAAATATAAATCTTCGAATAAAAAAACTTCATATACAAACTGATCTTGAAATCTCCAAAATGTAGGAAAGTTATCAAATTTAGCACCACATAATAACAGAATGCATATAGCTAACATTTTATGAACTATTCATTCGCAAAAAAAAAAAAAAATTATTTCGAAATGTTTATGTTTTAGTCAATGCAAGGCCTCCTGCGTAATTTTGAGTATCTACCATGTATATTAAGAAGTAAGAAGAAATTAAAACGCTAACATCTCAAATACATATCTGTCAATGCATCACCAAAAAATTAATCACCCAAAATGTTAATTCACACTCAAAATGGTAGTCATAAAAAACCAGACAGAAATGTCAGATGAGTAAAATTAAAGACCTTTAACCAGTTTTGACTGAAATTTAAGACTTTTAAGAACCAAAAAATCATTTCCAAAACACCTAAGGACTTCTAAGTATTTTTAAGGACTGTACAAACCCTGAAAATGTAACAAAATGATAAATTAAAGATATTAGTAAATAAAAAAAAACATCACTGGAATTTATGGGGTGGGAACAACTTTAAATTATTATGATTTATTTATTAACTGACCCCTCAATGCAAACTGAATACGACATAAAGACAGCAAATTGTGAAATGAAATATTCTAGTCAATTTTTGTCATGTGGGAGTCCAACACTTCGTGCTTTTATAACAAGTACACATTTTTCCTAAATATAAATATAGGGACCAGAAGAATGTATAAAATGTTATACTTCATTTGTTTTGCAAAATTTACTTTTTTAAATTTAAAAACACTAAAACATGAATATTTGTATCATTTGAAACAATTTTGTAATTGGTAGTACACATCTATGACCAATGATTATGAAAAAAAGAAGGGCAGGTAAGAACTTCTGTGAACACAGTGTATACAGTATTATTAAATATACCAATGTTAAAATACAAGATCACACTGAAGTACACTATTCCTCATACCTTTAAGAGTAAGGGATTTTGAAAACTAATCTACAAAAAATGAATGAGAAATAAAGAAATGCAGCTTTTGTACCATGTATTATATGTTATTTCAAAACATTGTAGAAATATTAATCATTTATTTTCCTTGCACATGTACCACTCTTGACAGTTTTCAAGCACTAGTAGCATCATTAACTGAATAGTAATTATCAGTAGTAACTGAGCAGTATTAGTAGCATCATCATACTGAGGCCCTTAACATGATAAATAAAAACTTGAAAATCATAGATACTGCAACTGCACATTTGTAACAAGAGGATGATGATTATGATGAACAAAATGATGAGCAAGAATGGATTAATATTTTAGTAATTGTATAGGCCAAAAGTAAAAAAGACAAATACTATGATCACCAAAGTAAAAAATTTCCTTACCAATGGACTTCATGATTGTCAACTTACAATATAAGGGTTAGAGTAGATTTAAGGGTGCCCCTTGGATTATTCCTGCATTGTTGTTTCATTTATGGTAACCTGAGTAGTTGAATGTTATGGAAACCCTATTATGACATAATTGGTTGCGTGGTTGCCGTCTATTGGAATTGTGGGAAACGATTTGGAGAGTGTGTGTCGGATTTTGTGTAAGAAGTACATAGTTACTTTGTGGTTTACATGGTAAAATGGCTGAATATGGTATGATCAATTTGAAGTTTCTGTACAATTTGGAATGAAAGGGAAAAAAGCATTAATTGACTGGTGTGTAAATGAAAAATGAAGGTTTACTTGTAGCCATTATTAAGTGTACTGTTTCTAGGAAGGAAATGCGTATGGTCGAACGTCGGACGATATCGTCACTATGGAGGATATTTTATGAATTTACGTGGCGATCCCAGTATACAGATTCTTGTTCAGATAATTTTAGGAAGTTTTTGGATGCTGTTAAGGAATTTTGTTTGAAAGATGACACATAAATTTGTAAATAAGGTAAGTGGGTATTTCCTTTGTGTAGTGCTAAGATGAATTTCCTTTTTTGTGCATTTCATTACTTGATTTAAAATGTAGTTTATTGAGATTATATATATTTTTTGTTAAATTGAAAATCATAGATACTGCAACTGCACATTCATAATAAGAAGAGGATGACTTTTTAAGTGAATATAGATCAATGTATACATGGACAAAGTCTACAGTGTACGCAATGCCTAGTTTGAGCAATTCTCTGATTTTTTTTTAAGTGAAAATATGTTGATGTGTACATGGATAGCAAGTTTGTGCAATTCTGACTTGTAATTTTGGATTTGTATAGCTGTGATTTTTGTGACAAAAGTCGTGGCTACACAAAGCCAAAATAACAAGTCAAAAAGAATTGCACAAACTCGGTGTCTGTGTTCTGCCAAAAATTACCAATTACTGCCAAGGGGCAAACATATATATATTTTTACCCAATATAAGTTCAAAGTTATAAAGATTTCCTTTAGTCCAAGAATATAACGTAAAGTTCTGGAAGAACATTTTTCTTACTCATACTTAATAATCCCAGAAATACATATTCACTTAATCAAGCAGCAGATGCAAAAACACTACCCTTTTTTTAAAAAAATCATATCATTGGACTGTCTTTATGAAATGCATTTATACCCCATCACTTGGATAAAACATAGCTTGATGTATCAAAGGTTTCTTTAACAAAAAATTATTAAATGACGAAAAAATCATACTTAGGTTTAAAATAGATAAATGTTTTTCTTTTAATATAAAATTTAAGATGTATGTAGGAAACTAAATATGCCCATATCAGTTTGTTTACTTGAATATGAAAAAACACAAGAGCATGTCAGGAAATCCTGAGGAAAATTCCTCATATTCATGTTATATATAGGAAAACCATAAAAAGACCCATACAGACAGGCACCACCATGGTTCATAACCATGAGGATAGACATAATTAGCACTATTCAGTAATTATTACCAGTATTCAGTTCATAACCATGATGATGGCCATAATTACCACTCAACCAGAAGTCAGCCTGCATACGTAAGATGGCTGTGGTTTTTAGGAAAGCATTATATTACATATTTCACTACATAAATTCACATAGTCTATTAGAAGGCTCCTAAGTGCAGTGACACAAAAAAATTCCCTTTCGGTTCAATGTTTACTTCACCGAAAAGCTAATACAGAATACCTTTTAGAGGGAATGTAGTTAGTTATACATCACAAAATTATTATATATTTCAAGATTTAAAAAAAAAAAAAAAAATCCTGTTTCCTTAACATTCTGAGCAGCAAGGATTTTTGTATTTGTCATGAAGACCTGTATTTATGCAGCATTTATTAGATAAATTTATATAATTACTTATTTTAGCTTCTATTGTCATAAACTTACATTCATTAAGTTTACGGCTGATCTTTGGAATATGGTAACTGGTAGTTTGGCGACATTTTGGAGATGATAAAGGTTACTACCTAGGACTTTGGTAATAATGTGAGAAGTACTCAGTTCCGATTACGCATTATTTTGAGTGCGGGAAATGAGAGATCATGAGATATGTCATGTGACATTAATGGACGAATTACAGTTCTTTAATCGGAAAAGGGGGGGGGAATCTGAAAAAAAATCTGGAAATTTTGTATTTAGCTTTATTCTGTGTTGTGTGAAACAGTGTTGGTTAATTTTTGGATCCCATGGCCGTAACTAAAGTGAATTTGAAATGGGTATTTAGTGGGATTGAAAGGGGTAGTAATAAGTGTTTTTTTAAGGTTGTGCGAGATAGAAGTAAAGATTTCTTAGTAAGTTTTATTAAACAGTATATTCTACCGGGTAAAATAATCATATCTGATTGCTGGAAATCATATGTATGTTTGGAGGATGAAGGTTTTCAACATCTTGCTGTGAACCATATATATCATTTTAAAGATCCTGAAGCAGGTGCACATACGAATATAATAGAGGGCACGTGGAGTGCTATAAAAAGCGGCATTCCGAGGCATAGTGATAAAGAGAATTTTGCTTTTTATTTAGCGGAGAATTATCAATTAGAAAAGTGTATCCGCCACATAATCAAGATTCTGAAGAAGATTAGGTAAGTTAGTATTTTTAATTATTTGAGGATATTATTTTTATGCATTGTTCTAAATGTAAGGAGTAAATAAATATGGTATTATTGGAAAATTGTTATTAGCAATGATTTAGTTTAAAGTAATTAGGATTGTAAGCTAATTTTTATTAATTTAATGTATGTGCTTATTTATATTTTAAGTAGTGTTTTTGAATTTAATTATATTTTAATTAAATGATAGTTATTTTGTGAATTATATGTTTGTAGGAATTTGGTAAACATTTGAGTGGAAGTAAACGTGCATGGAAATAATTTAAATATTTGACACTAAGTATTTGTAACCATTTGTAATGTTTGCGGTATGAATTCGTTGGTGACATTTATAATATAATAGATAATTTAGAGGTAAAAGTTTTTGGATATTTTATTTATTTTATACGTGGAAATGTTCATCTTTGGAAAGGGTATATACTTTTTCACGATCAGGTAATTTCATATATGTTCTTTTTACCGGATTTAAAGATTCACCAAATTTTCATGCATTTTCCTGAAATTTTTCTAATTTATGAGAAAAAAGCAGTGTACATGGATATAGTGAAGAGTGTGCACAATACCATTTTTGTGCAATTCTGGGATTTTTTTTTTAAGTAAAAATAAGTCGACGTGTACATGGTTTAGTGATATTTTAATTAAATGATAGTTATTTTGTGAATTTTATGTTTGTAGGAATTTGGTATACATTTCAGTTGAAGTAAACGTGCATGGAAATAATTTAAATATTTGACACTAAGTATTTGTAACCATTTGTAATGTTTGATGTATGAATTCATTGGTGACATTTATAATATAATAGATAATTTAGAGGTAAAAGTTTTTGGATATTTTATTTATTTTATACGTGGAAATGTTCATCCTTGGAAAGGGTATGTACTTTTTCACAATCAGGTAATTTCATATACAGTCAAAAGTCATTAATTCGGACACCCATAATCTGGAATGATCTATAATCCGGACCTCAAAGCTAAAAACTTTCTGCTCATGCTTCGAGTTGACGCATGCGCATAATACCTTTACGGCTGCGAATACGTTTGTACGCGTGCGCAAAATACATTTACGAGTGCGTGTTTAATGTATAACAGACGGTTTAAGCTAAGCTAAAATTATCTAATTATCTATTTCAGTTAATGTTGCAGATTGCGTTGTTCCTTAATCTTCGAATTGGATCCAGCTTATTATTTTTTGCAAACTGTTAGAACAGTTTTATAAAAGTAAGCTTGAACTTTCAATTATGTCAAATAGAATTTCTGATATATATTTACTAATATGTAAAGGATTTACAAAGCGAAAATATATTTCGAAGTTTATTAAACAAAAAGTGGAATTGCTGCAAAAAATGGATAAAGGCATATCCTTTGTTTATCTAAACTTTAACGTTTGTTTATCTTTAACGCCGCGGGCACGCTATCAATTGGACACTATCCTTATCTTCACTATACTTTCACTGTCAGTTATCTTATAAGTTTTAAACTGATGATCCAGAAAAATACCCAATCTGGAATCGTCAAAGTCCTGACAAGTTTGGATTTTGGACTTTGTACTTGTACTGTAAATAATTGAAGCAATATGACATATTGATGTGAGTGTTGATTTCTTCCTTCCTACACATTGAAATGATTGTCCAATTAATAAATTTGTATTGGATTAAGGAAATAGAAATGGGAAGAGTGGTTACTTTTCCTTTTACAAAATAGAATTTCGTACTATACATCAATTAATTTTCATTCTTTTTTTATAAGAATTATGAGGGAGAAGTGCAATTAAAATCTGAAAATAGAAATGCTATTCTACAGAGCTACTGAGAAACAAAAAATGAAAGACATAAACATGGTATTATAGGGGCTATTGGTAAAAAGCATAGTGTTAGCAAAAATTGTTACTAGAACATGGCAATGAGGATGATTTACTTGAGGAATTTAGAAATGGGGGGAACGTTTACCCCCCACCGCCTCTGCGGCACGCAATGAATTGGAAGTTGATCTGTCAGCACTATCCTTATCTTCAGGGCAGATGTTTTTATTTTATTTGGCTTATAATTCCTTACTAAATGTAGTATTTCATCTCGATGTACTCCGTCTTTGATATGATTTAAATCAAATTCCTCGTCATTATAATTCGCTTCCGATAGCGAAGAAAGTGACAGAGATTATTGAAAACGAAAACATTTCGATTGACAAATTAGTTGGTAGACGTAGCAATTATAGGACTTGAACAGCGGAACTTTGTAACTGAACAAGAAATTATGTCTGTTTATAGAATTAAAGAGAATGTACTATCACGTAAAAAACAAAGCAACTTAAACAACCTACATTGAAAGAAATGTTTAATAAAGTAAACAAATAAATATTAAGCTTTTTTTTTTTGTAAATTTTGATACCCTTTAGATCATAATTGATCTTTATTTCATAAATTACAGTTTCATATTTTTAATTTTACAATTTCTGCATGCCATCTTACCAGATTTAAACTGATGATCTATAATCCGGAAAAATCGATAATCCGGAATCGCCGAAGTCCCGACGAGTCCGGATTAACGACTTTTGACTGTATGTGCTTTTTACCAAGTTTAAAGATTTACAGAATATTTTTGCATTTTCGTGCAAATTTTTGTAATTTATGAGAAAATAGCAGTGTAGATGGATAAAGTTAAGAGTGTGTGCAATGCCATTTTTGTGCAATTCTGGGATTTTTTTCAAGTAAAAAAAAAGTCGACGTGTAAATGGTTTATGTGTATGTGCTATTCTGAAAAATGCGCAAGGAGTTTATGATTGTGCACTTTTTCTCAATTTTCCAGTTAATATTTATCATGATTAAGCAGTTTTGTTTCATAAAATTTCTAGCATAAGTGTAATTCGGCTAGTAGATTGTTGGAAAAAGTGTTCAGTAAATAAAAAGAAAAGAAACATGTCTTTACTTTGTGAAGACAAAATGGTGGCGAAAAAAAAAATAGAGGGTTGCTGTAGCAGAGTTGGTCGCCAAATTTTCGCCAAAAAATCGCCAAGTTACCATAATCCAAAGATCAACCAAGATTACATTTACATTATTAAAGAAAGTAAGAAAGCAAAATATCTCAAGTTGTATGTATCAAATGACAAAAAATTTCATGGCCGGATAAAGCCGGTCTTGCCACTCAGAGGGTTAATTGATACATTAAGTAAATTTTAGCTGAAACAAACTGGTACTTTTTTGCTATCGAGATCGGAAATGTATGTATGTATGCACGTGTGTATGTATGTATGTACATATATGTGCAGAGTATACACACATAATACGTAGGTGCTGTAGCGACTTTACAACAGTCAGGTTTTTATTATTGGTAGCGTAAATAAAAGTAAGTGTTAAATTTCACTAATTGAATTTTAAGGTAAGTTCAACTGCTTATCATAACAAAGTAGTTTGCTTAGCAAAGTAGTCCATTTACAATAGGAAATGATAATCACTTGAGTTCAAACAGAGGTAGCGGAGAAAAAGTCCGGCTACGCTTCTTTGAGGGTTTCTTTTTCCGCTCTTGACAGAGCTTAGTAGCGACTCGGGACGAGCCGTAAAATACACAAGAGAGAAAGGGGCTCTCTAAAGCTTACTAACGACTCGGGAAGAGCCGTAAAATACAAGAGAAAGGCTCTCTCTTCTCTACGCAACGACTGCGTATTCTGCAGACTAAAAATCTCTCTAATTATTTTCACTCACTGTTTTTATGTCCAGGTTTTCTGGGCGTGTCTTGTGCGTCTGCTGCAGTGATTCGCTAAACGTCTTTTTCGGAGCATCTCTCCATTGGTTAACAGGCGCTGATTTGTTCTCAGATACTGTCTTGACAGCCTGAGAAACTGAAATTTTCCGTGGGAAAATTCATAACGTCTTTTGGGGAGGTCTATCTAAATTATTTCGAGAAACAGGCAGTTGGCGACAGTCTATCGCATACACACAATGGACACTCCACAACCCGTGAGAACTTGTATGAAAGTTTTCTCCTTTCGTAAAAACAATATGCTCTCCGCACTTGTTGGGGGTCACGTTCGACCTCAAGAATTCGTAAGTGTCATCAGGGTGGTCATCTGGCGCCCATTTGAAGTCTCCTTTTCCCAGACTTCGTGGGAGCCCGTGGGAAAATAGCTGACGACGTTACAGCTATAGATTCCTTCCCCCTTCGGAAGAACTTTTCTCGAGTTGAAACGAAGAGGAAAGTTCTCCTCATCATTTTGCTAACTTAAAAAATGACACGAAATAAACTGTTCTCTCGATAACACTTTCAAACACACCTTTACAGGAACACAGCTACATTGATTAATAACAGTACTAGTAATGTCACTATTGAAAAGTTCACATATAAGTCAATAAGGCATTAACTTTAGAGGCGAGAATTAATGGAATATTTAAAATCAGAATCACACATATATATATATATATATATTCACATACACATCACAAATATTCTTAACAAAGGGACAAAATAACTGATGATATATTCTTATATTACACTTTTACTGTATACAAAATACTTATTCAGATAAGAAACTGGCATGATCACCTCTTTACACTCTATGTTTCGCCCGATTCGAAACGACTCAGCCCATCAGCATTTTTATTCAATTTGCCTGGGCGGTAAACTACCTCAAAGTTATAAGGTTGCAACTGTACTATAAAGCTAAGAAACACAATAAATCCTAAGTAATTCTAAAAGGATCAACACTCAATATACAAATACAAAATACTACAATAAACAAATCAAACAAAAAATTATTGTACTCAAAACAAGTTGTCGGCTCCTATTGGTACCTAATTCAGATAAAATCTCAATTCATTTGGTGCGTTTTCGCACCTATGAGCTTTCATTATGTCTGTGGGTTTCCCACTTACGGCTAAATATTTTGTGTTTCTATCTTGAAAACTACTTTGCCAGTGATCTGTTCGATTTCGATGTTCAGTTTCAGATTTCCGAACAGCACATCGTGAATGGAAACGCTCTGGGGGTCTTCCTGCACTTCTTTCTTTCCGAGTTCTTTCTTCCGGGATTCCAGACAAAAATTCGTCCTGACGGACCAGCGTTTTTTTCTTAGAAATGTTTCGCTTTCTTTGTAAATCTAAAGAAGTCCATGCACTTCGTGCGTTAATGATCGCTTTTGTTATCTTGATTTGTCCATTTCTTGACCTGTTCTCCGAACGGTGAGGACACTTCACCCTTTCTTTGCCTCGGACGTTAGCTGACTGGACGGGGAAAATTTCACCCTCCTCCTCGTCATTCATTCGCCCCGCGGGGCGCTCAACTTCTTTGTTCTCTGGACCTTGGCTAGGGGAATTTTCTTTCCTGCTGCAAGCTTTCATTTGACTGCGAGTCATAACAGCATTGATTTTATGGGGCTGCATTTTATTCTGTTCTATCAATCGGGCTGTTCGATTTCCCAGCAGATAATATTCTTGATTCAGGTCGGAGCTAATCACTGCGGCTTTAGTAATGACTTTCCCAAAGTCCTCTCCCTCTAATTCAATTCGAGCCAAGGGTAAACACCAGGGCTGTAAATCTAGCGGCTGCTTAACCCACACTGTCTCTCCTAGAAGCATCTGATGTGTTACTTGGTCCCATCCGATCAGATCGATAGTGGAGCCAGTATCTCGGAGTACAGGCATTTCTTGATTATTTACTCTTGCTATACTCATATAGGGAGCTAGCCATGTATCTGGAGATTCTGAAGTGCCTAGTTTGTTTATAGCTTCAGCCGCCTTTTGTCTTTTTAACCGAGGACACTGAGGTCGGAGATGACTACCTGAATTACATTCATAACATCTACGTATTCTCCGTTTTTCGAAAACCCCTGACTTCCATTTGTCCGCAGTTTTTTCTTTTGAAACATTATCATGGCGACGTACTCGATCTGAAAATTCTCCTTTTTTCCTTTCTTTAATATTTGAATACTGTTCGGTATTTTTAGTAAAACCTGTTGGTTTTTTTACGGACTTTCGTACTGCTTTATATTCATCTAATTTCTTCACTAGTTCGGCAGAAGATATTATACTCGGCCACTCATCCACGAAGTGTTCGCGAATTTCGCTGTTTACTCGACGTTTACTTTGATCCGTCAACATTAAGTCTTTTAGCGCATCGAAATCTCGTACGTCTACTCCGTTTAACCATTCATCTAGATAGTTTTTTAACTCGAAAGCAAAGTCTTTATATAAACTACCCGCACGACGCTGGTGTTGAACAAATTTGACGCGGAACGCCTCTGGGTTCAACTTAAACCGCTGCAAAAGAATTTTCTTTACGTAGGAGTAATTATCTAGCTCCTGGTCCGGCTCTCGTAGAATAATAGAAACAATGTCCATTGGCAATACAGCCATCAAATGTGACACCCAGTCTCCTTCCTCTACCTTCGCTTTGCGAGCCTGACGCTCAAACATCGCTAAGTAAAGCGAAATATCCGATGATTCGGGATTATATCTCTGCATTAAATTTTGCAAATCTCTCATAGATCTCGGAATATTATTTTGAGAATTTTCTCTGCCATTATTGGCGTTTGTCAACCTTAGACGTTCTAATTCAAATTCTCTCTCCCTTTCCCTTTCAAGTTTACGCTCTTCGGCTTCTTCGAGTCTATGTTGTTCGATTCGCGCTTCGATAATCGACTCTAGTGTTGCCTCGACGAATTTTTCGTCATACTGAGGGCTCTGTACAATGAGGTTTTTAAGATCTTGTATTTTTGCATTTGGGGGAACTTCTAGACCTAATTCTACAGACAGATTTATGAGGTCTTGCTTTCTACCCTTGCCAAGATATGACATTTTGCCAGTGACAAAATTTTAAAGTGATACAATAAAATAAAACTAAAGGTACCAGTTTGTCTACTCTGAAAGTTTCACACTATCCAGAAGTACTACAGTAAAACAACATAGCAATGCAATTTATGGTATGCATGACATAAAATACGTACCATTAGCAACATAGGGAAAAAAATTAAAGTAAATTAAGCATTTCTTAAATAATCTGTTGCAGCTTAACACATAACCATACTTAATGCAGTATATAAAAAAAAATTTGCTAAATACTTATTGGCAAAAGAATATTAGTCACAAAGAGCAATACTTATTGACTCAATTTACAACTGATGCGTGCTTTCTAAAGGTTGAAAATACTATTATAAAATTCTCTACTCATCAAAAACAAAACATTTACGAGTAACCATTTAAACACATAATTTCGATACACAAAAGACAAACTCCATTAAAATGCCTCTTTAAAAAGATAATGCCATATCAACTTACCCATTGCAGACAAAAAAATAACAGCTCTTCTTTCCTTTCTTTTCTATTTGCACACGCGATTCAATGACCGAAGAAGGAAACCAATTGAACAATAGTCGACTGGGCGATTCTTCTTTCACTAAACACCAAAAGCACTTTCACTGCACAGAGGGTGGTAAACACCAAACGCGAATTCACAACACTTCACTCTTGTCTGGACTTCTTATGTCTTGTCTTTACACCCGAGGGAGAATTTTACTTCACACTCTTTCCCAGGCACTTCCGGAACTAGTCTTTGTAGTAGTTGATTCTTCACGAACGCTTCTCATTGATGATCCTTTTTCAGCTGCTGGTTAAACTCTCCAAACTTTATTGCGAAAGAATTCTTTTCCACTGCTAGAATCGGCTGATTCTGAATGAAGATAAGAACCGGGACGGTTCTCCAAAACGATCACGTCTTTATTTCTCTATTGGGTTTTTACGATCCCACCGCTGCCACCAATTAACACATACCTTCTAGCTGTAGCGACTTTAGAACAGTCAGGTTTTTATTATTGGTAGCGTAAATAAAGGTAAGTGTTAAATTTCACAAATTGCATTTTAAGGTAAGTTCAACTGCTTATCATAACAAAGTAGCTAGCTTAGCAAAGTAGTCCGTTTACAATAGGAAACGATAATCACTTGAGTTCAAACAGAGGTAGCGGAGAAAAAGTCCGGCTACGCTTCTTTGAGGGTTTCTTTTTCCGCTCTTGACAGAGCTTAGTAGCGACTCGGGACGAGCCGTAAAATACACAAGAGAGAAAGGGGCTCTCTAAAGCTTACTAGCGACTCGGGAAGAGCCGTAAAATACAAGAGAAAGGCTCTCTCTTCTCTACGCAACGACTGCGTATTCTGCAGACTAAAAATCTCTCTAATTATTTTCACTCACTGTTTTTATGTCCAAGTTTTCTAGGCGTGTCTTGTGCGTCTGCTGCAGTGATTCGCTAAACGTCTTTTTCGGAGCATCTCTCCATTGGTTAACAGGCGCTGATTTGTTCTCAGATACTGTCTTGACAGCCTGAGAAACTGAAATTTTCCGTGGGAAAATTCATAACGTCTTTTGGGGAGGTCTATCTAAATTATTTCGAGAAACAGGCAGTTGGCGACAGTCTATCGCATACACACAATGGACACTCCACAACCCGTGAGAACTTGTATGAAAGTTTTCTCCTTTCGTAAAAACAATATGCTCTCTGCACTTGTTGGGGGTCACGTTCGACCTCAAGAATTCGTAAGTGTCATCAGGGTGGTCATCTGGCGCCCATTTGAAGTCTCCTTTTCCCAGACTTCGTGGGAGCCCGTGGGAAAATAGCTGACGACGTTACAGCTATAGATTCCTTCCCCCTTCGGAAGAACTTTTCTCGAGTTGAAACGAAGAGGAAAGTTCTCCTCATCATTTTGCTAACTTAAAAAATGACACGAAATAAACTGTTCTCTCGATAACACTTTCAAACACACCTTTACAGGAACACAGCTACATTGATTAATAACAGTACTAGTAATGTCACTATTGAAAAGTTCACATATAAGTCAATAAGGCATTAAACTTTAGAGGCAAGAATTAATGGAATATTTAAAATCAGAATCACACATATATATATATATATATATTCACATACACATCACAAATATTCTTAACAAAGGGACAAAATAACTGATGATATATTCTTATATTACACTTTTACTGTATACAAAATACTTATTCAGATAAGAAACTAGCATGATCACCTCTTTACACTCTATGCTTCGCCCGATTCAAAACGACTCAGCCCATCAGCATTTTTATTCAATTTGCCTGGGCGGTAAACTACCTCAAAGTTATAAGGTTGCAACTGTACTATAAAGCTAAGAAACACAATAAATCCTAAGTAATTCTAAAAGGATCAACACTCAATATACAAATACAAAATACTACAATAAACAAAACAAACAAAAAATTATTGTACTCAAAACAAGTTGTCGGCTCCTATTGGTACCTAATTCAGATTAAATCTCAATTCATTTGGTGCGTTTTCGCACCTATGAGCTTTCATTATGTCTGTGGGTTTCCCACTTATGGCTAAATATTTTGTGTTTCTATTTTGAAAACTACTTTGCCAGTGATCTGTTCGATTTCGATGTTCAGTTTCAGATTTCCGAACAGCACATCGTGAATGGAAACGCTCTGGGGGTCTTCCTGCACTTCTTTCTTTCCGAGTTCTTTCTTCCGGGATTCCAGACAAAAATTCGTCCTGACGGACCAGCGTTTTTTTCTTAGAAATGTTTCGCTTTCTTTGTAAATCTAAAGAAGTCCATGCACTTCGTGGGTTAATGATCGCTTTTGTTATCTTGATTTGTCCATTTCTTGACCTGTTCTCCGAACGGTGAGGACACTTCACCCTTTCTTTGCCTCGGGCGTTAGCTGACTGGACGGAGAAAATTTCACCCTCCTCCTCGTCATTCATTCGCCCCGCGGGGCGCTCAACTTCTTTGTTCTCTGGACCTTGGCTAGGGGAATTTTCTTTCCTGCTGCAAGCTTTCATTTGACTGCGAGTCATGACCATTCATCTAGTGATTTCATTTGACCATTCATCTAGTGATTTTATGGGGCTGCATTTTATTCTGTTCTATCAATCGGGCTGTTCGATTTCCCAGCAGATAATATTCTTGATTCAGGTCGGAGCTAATCACTGCGGCTTTAGTAATGACTTTCCCAAAGTTCTCTCCCTCTAATTCAATTCGAGCCAAGGGTAAACACCAATGATGTAAATCTAGCGGCTGCTTAACCCACACTGTCTCTCCTAGAAGCATCTGATGTGTTACTTGGTCCCATCCGATCAGATCGATAGTGGAGCCAGTATCTCGGAGTACAGGCATTTCTCGATTATTTACTCTTGCTATACTCATATAGGGAGCTAGCCATGTATCTGGAGATTCTGAAGTGCCTAGTTTGTTTACAGCTTCAGCGGCCTTTTGTCTTTTTAACCGAGGACACTGAGGTCGGAGATGACTATCTGAATTACATTCATAACATCTAGGTATTCTCCGTTTTTCGAAAACACCTGACTTCCATTTCTCCGCAGTTTTTTCTTTTGAAACATTATCATGGCGACGTACTCGATCTGAAAATTCTCCTTTTTTCCTTTAATATTTGAATACTGTTCGGTATTTTTAGTAAAACCTGTTGGTTTTTTTACGGACTTTCGTACTGCTTTATATTCATCTAATTTCTTCACTAGTTCGGCAGAAGATATTATACTCGGCCACTCATCCACGAAGTGTTCGCGAATTTCGCTGTTTACTCGACGTTTACTTTGATCCGTCAACATTAAGTCTTTTAGCGCATCGAAATCTCGTACGTCTACTCCGTTTAACCATTCATCTAGATAGTTTTTTAACTCGAAAGCAAAGTCTTTATATAAACTACCCGCACGACGCTGGTGTTGAACAAATTTGACGCGGAACGCCTCTGGGTTCAACTTAAACCACTGCAAAAGAATTTTCTTTACGTAGGAGTTATTATCTAGCTCCTGGTCCGGCTCTCGTAGAATAATAGAAACAATGTCCATTGGCAATACAGCCATCAAATGTGACACCCAGTCTCCTTCCTCTACCTTCGCTTTGCGAGCCTGACGCTCAAACATTGCTAAGTAAAGCGAAATATCCCATAATTCGGGATTATATCTCTGCATTAAATTTTGCAAATCTCTCATAGATCTCGGAATATTATTTTGAGAATTTTCTCTGCCATTATTGGCGTTTGTCAACCTTAGACGTTCTAATTCAAATTCTCTCTCCCTTTCCCTTTCAAGTTTACGCTCTTCGGCTTCTTCGAGTCTATGTTGTTCGATTCGCGCTTCGATAATCGACTCTAGTGTTGCCTCGACGAATTTTTCGTCATACTGAGGGCTCTGTACAATGAGGTTTTTAAGATCTTGTATTTTTGCATTTGGGGGAACTTCTAGACCTAATTCTACAGACAGATTTATGAGGTCTTGCTTTCTACCCTTGCCAAGATATGACATTTTGCCAGTGACAAAATTTTAAAGTGATACAATAAAATAAAACTAAAGGTACCAGTTTGTCTACTCTGAAAGTTTCACACTATCCAGAAGTACTACAGTAAAACAACATAGCAATGCAATTTATGGTATGTATGACATAAAATACGTACCATTAGCAACATAGGGAAAAAAATTAAAGTAAATTAAGCATTTCTTAAATAATCTGTTGCAGCTTAACACATAACCATACTTAATGCAGTATATAAAAAAAAATTTGCTAAATACTTATTGGCAAAAGAATATTAGTCACAAAGAGCAATACTTATTGACTCAATTTACAACTGATGCGTGCTTTCTAAAGGTTGAAAATACTATTATAAAATTCTCTACTCATCAAAAACAAAACATTTACGAGTAACCATTTAAACATATAATTTCGATACACAAAAGACAAACTCCATTAAAATGCCTCTTTAAAAAGATAATGCCATATCAACTTACCCATTGCAGACAAAAAAATAACAGCTCTTCTTTCCTTTCTTTTCTATTTGCACACGCGATTCAATGACCGAAGAAGGAAACCAATTGAACAATAGTCGACTGGGCGATTCTTCTTTCACTAAACACCAAAAGCACTTTCACTGCACAGAGGGTGGTAAACACCAAACGCGAATTCACAACACTTCACTCTTGTCTGGACTTCTTATGTCTTGTCTTTACACCCGAGGGAGAATTTTACTTCACACTCTTTCCCAGGCACTTCCGGAACTAGTCTTTGTAGTAGTTGATTCTTCACGAACGCTTCTCATTGATGATCCTTTTTCAGCTGCTGGTTAAACTCTCCAAACTTTATTGCGAAAGAATTCTTTTCCACTGCTAGAATCGGCTGATTCTGAATGAAGATAAGAACCGGGACGGTTCTCCAAAACGATCACGTCTTGTCTATTGGGTTTTTACGATCCCACCGCTGCCACCAATTAACACATACCTTCTAGCTGTAGCGACTTTAGAACAGTCAGGTTTTTATTATTGGTAGCGTAAATAAAGGTAAGTGTTAAATTTCACAAACTGAATTTTAAGGTAAGTTCAACTGCTTATCATAACAAAGTAGTTTGCTTAGCAAAGTAGTCCGTTTACAATAGGAAACGATAATCACTTGAGTTCAAACAGAGGTAGCGGAGAAAAAGTCCGGCTACGCTTCTTTGAGGGTTTCTTTTTCCGCTCTTGACAGAGCTTAGTAGCGACTCGGGACGAGCCGTAAAATACACAAGAGAGAAAGGGGCTCTCTAAAGCTTACTAGCGACTCGGGAAGAGCTGTAAAATACAAGAGAAAGGCTCTCTCTTCTCTACGCAACGAGTGTGTATTCTGCAGACTAAAAATCTCTCTAATTATTTTCACTCACTGTTTTTATGTCCAGGTTTTCTGGGCGTGTCTTGTGCGTCTGCTGCAGTGATTCGCTAAACGTCTTTTTTGGAGCATCTCTCCATTGGTTAACAGGCGCTGATTTGTTCTCAGATACTGTCTTGACAGCCTGAGAAACTGAAATTTTCCGTGGGAAAATTCATAACGTCTTTTTGGGAGGTCTATCTAAATTATTTCGAGAAACAGGGAGTTGGCGACAGTCTATCGCATACACACAATGGACACTCCACAACCCGTGAGAACTTGTATGAAAGTTTTCTCCTTTCGTAAAAACAATATGCTTTCCGCACTTGTTGGGTGTCACGTTCGACCTCAAGAATTCGTAAGTGTCATCAGGGTGGTCATCTGGCGCCCATTTGAAGTCTCCTTTTCCCAGACTTCGTGGGAGCCCGTGGGAAAATAGCTGACGACGTTACAGTGCGTATATATATATATACATGCATATAAATCTACACATTTCTAAATCTGTTTCTAATAACAGAATATTACCGAAAAGAGGTAATATACCTACATCTATTAACATAATTTACATCTTGCTAACAAATTCAGAAACAGTCACTCAAAGATCATATTCTGTGCACAGAAGAAAATTTAATTTCCTAATTTTTTCAGTTTTGCAATATTGTTAGTGTTAATATACAGAGTATCAGAAAAATGATCAAGCAAAACAATATTTTAACTTTTGTAAGTAATAGGACAAAAGCTTTATAGTAAACTAATAAGGAATATCTTTCCTTTGAATACATATTTCCTTATCCATCTCTTTGTACTGAATAAATTTGAAAAAATGAAATAGTAAATTTAAAAATTAGCATTTTAAACTGAAATGGAAGAAAAAGATACAACAAAATTAACTGGACATTTTCATAATTTCTAATTAAAATCATCTGCAATAAATAAAAGACAAAATTTTACAAAATTAGTTTAGATAAAGAAGCTGAGTAAAACTCTGAAAATTGTTTGCTTTTATAATTCGAATTTTCTTTATAGAAAACATTTGTCATTTTAATGTTTTCTTGCAATGGCTTGGTCATGAAAGAAAATATCGCTAAAAACCTGGAGATTAGTTATTGATTTGTAGCAAAAGAAAGGGAAACCTATTAGAAAAATTGCCTATTTAGAAAAATTGCCATTAAGTGATTTTACAATTTTTTATATTATTTAGTGGTATAAGTGATTTTACAACTATGTCTATTATTAAGCATTATTAGATACAGAATTGTATTCAAAACAAAAAGAAGACCATCTAAGTTACCTCAAGGAATGAAACACTTTATTCTAAGAAATATTAAAAGGAATCCAAGAGAGTGCTCCTAAAAAACTTGTTACGGAACTTCGTAATTTTATGGAATATGTGTTAATCCAGAAACTGTAATAAGAGAAACACGATGAGCAGGATATCATAACCAAAAACTTCGACTCGCTTTCACACAATTGATGAAACAAAACACGCCCAACTAAAAAAAAGTGGGTAAAAGTATAGTTTAGGGTAACCTTTGGCGAAACTTGGCGATTTTTGGCAGTATATGGATACTGCTTTTGTACAATTATTTGACTCATAATTGCTTGCGAAGCGACGAAAATTGCCGCTACACAAAACCAAAATAACAAGACAAAGCATTGCACAAACTCGGTATCCATATACACATCATCTTATTTTCACTTAAAAAAAAATCCCCGAATTGCACAAAAATGGCATTGCGCACTCCTTTGACTTTATCTATGTACATGTCGACCTATTTTCACTTAAAAAAAAAATCCCCGAATTGCACAAACTTGCATTGCATACTCCGTTTACTTTGTCCATGTATACATCGATATATTTTCACTTAAAAAGTGAAAGGAGCACCAAATTCTACAATATAGGCAAACAAAATATACATAATCTCAATAAAATACATTTTAAATCAAACAAACTAACATAAAAAAGGAAAAACACGTTATACATTTAAGCACTACCAATAGCAAAATTCACTTACCATGATTTTCGAGTTCGCTTCGTACACCCAGAGCCATGTAAAAATCAAAATATCAATGATACTCAAATGAACAAACAAAATTATTCGAACCAGGTACTCTTTCTGATCGAACTCTTCATATAGTGACCATCTGAACCTTTCTTCCTACAAACCCATTCAAATCCATCTAAATGGATTTTACGTTCGACTAGACACATATCCTCCTACATACAGGACACTTATAATGGCTACTAAGTAAACCTTCATTTACACACCAGTCAATTTGAACTCTTTTCCCTTTTCGCTCCAAATCATACAGAAACTTCAAATTAATCTTACTACATTCGACCATTCTACCGCCTAAAGAATCAAACTAACACACACCACAAAAATGCTTACAAAACATCCCATGATTCAAAATTTCCCAGAATCATGCACCCGATAAAAAGAAAAGAAACATGTCTTTACTTTGTGAAGACAAAATGGCGGCGAAAAAAAAATAGAGGGTTGCTTTAGCAGAGTTGGTCGCCAAAAAATCGCCAAGTTACTATAATCCAAAGATCAACCGGAAACCGTATTCTGACATATATGTTCTTTTTACCGGGTTTAAAGATTGAGAAAATTGTCATGTATTTTGTGAAATTTTTCTAATTTATGAGAAAAAAGCAGTGTACATGGATATAGTGAAGAGTGTGCGCAATGCCATTTTTGTGCAATTCTGGGATGTTTTTTTAAGTAAAAATAAGTCGGCGTGTACATGGTTTATGTGTTATTTTGAAAAACGCGTAAGGAGTATGGTATTGTGCACTTTTTCCCAATTTTGCAGTGAATATTTGTCATGATTAAGCAGTTTTGTTAGATAAAATTTCTAGCATAAGTGTAATTCGGCTAGTAGATTGTTGGAAGAAGTGTTCAGTAGATAAAAAGAAAGCTTTTTTCTCATAAATTAGAAAAATTTCACGAAAATACATGACAATTTTCTCAATCTTTAAACCCGGTAAAAAGAACATATATGAAATTACCTGATCGCGAAAAAGTATTTACCCTTTACAAATATGAACATTTCCACATATAAAATAAATAAAATATCCAAAAACTTTTACATCTAAATCATCTATTACATTATACATGTCACCAAAGAATTCATACCGCAAGCATTACAAATACTTAGTCTCAAATATTTAAATTATTTCCATGCACGTTTACTTCAACTAAAACGTATACCAAATTCCTACAAACATAAAATTCACAAAATAACTATCATTTCATTAAAATATAATTAAATTCAAAAACACTACTTAAAATATAAATGAGCACATACATTAAATTAATACATACATAAATATCCATTTCGAATTCACTTTAGTTACGGCCATGGGATCCAAAAATTCACGAACACTGTTTCACACAACACAGAATAAAGCCAAATACAAAATTTCTAGATTTTTTCCCGATTTCCCCCCTTTTCCGATTAAAGAACCGTATCGTCCATTAATATCACATGACATATCCCATGATCTCTCATTTCCCTCACACAAAATAATGCGTAATCGGAACTGAGTACTGCTCACATTATTACCAAAGTGCCAGGTAGTAACCTTTATCGCCTCCAAAATGTCGCCAAACTACCAGTTACTATATTGTAAAGATTAACCACTGCTCACATTATTACCAAAGTCCCAGGTAGTAACCTTTATCGCCTCCAAAATGTCGCCAAACTACCAGTTACCATATTGTAAAGATCAACCAAAATAGTTTTGAAAATTCTACGAGGACAATGATCAAATGCATACTGTGCACAATGTTAGACTCTGGCTGTTATATAAGTGTCCAGAAGTAATTAAAGCACCACCCCAATCACCAGATATTAATCCTATTGGACATATTTGGTAGGAACTAGAATCGAAGGCGCTAGTGTAGAATTGGGTGCCCCTTCGATTAGCGACAATTTTTTTTTAAATTTTGGCGATGAAACCTCATTTCTGGTTACCATGATAGCTTTATTTTAGCTTCCTGATTTTATTTAAATGAAAATAGATTGACAAATTTAAGGCAGTGCGCAATGCCTAGTTTGTGCAATTCTAGGATGTTTTTTTAAGTGAAAACAGATCAATGTGTACATAGACACAGAGTTTGTGCAATTCTTTGACTTCTTAATTTGATTTTGCGTAGCAGTCATCTTGAAATTGTGCTTTCCTGGCACCGATCTTGGATTCCAAAAAGAATTGCCAAACAACAAGGGGCACCCAATTGTAAACTTTCACCAAATCGAAAATTCAAAAACAGAGATATCATCGTGGTAGCAACTGAAAGTAGTGATTGAAGAGTGGCATAAAATAAGTCCAAAAATAACAAAAAATTATGAAGTCAATGCCCAAAAGATTAAATGAAGTGATTAAGTGTAAAGGTAATCCTACAAGACATTAAGAAGCAAAAACTATGTAAGTTTTTGTCGTTTGTGGCTGTTACTAAAAGTGTCCGATTATTTTTTCTCATTAAATGATATTGATTTTTGAATTCAATTTTCATCTTTCCAAAAATGTATTTACTATAAAAAAACTTTTCGACTTATATACGATTAAAATAAAAGCCTTTATTTTTTTAAATTTATTTTAGTTTTTATGTTCATTAAAGAATACAAAAATTCAAAGTGCTGGAGCCACCGTAAATGCTAAATTGGAGTGGATGTGTTGTTTACACATCATGAAACAGAATATATTCTACATATAATTTATTTTGAAATTCATGTTGGTTATCATTTACGTTACTAACATTTAAATTATTCACAAAGTAAAAATTTGTTACCGTTTAATTAACTTACCTAAATTTATCGGTTTTCATTAAATTTGTAAGTTCTTGGAAAAGATTATTTATACACTTCAAATCTAACTTATTTTCATATAATTTATCTAACTTCTGTATAATCTCCTCCACACCAAGATCACACTCCATTATTCATTCGTGAAAATTAACTTCTTCATATAAATGAAATGCAAAAATATTTCAATATAACAGTGACACACTAAGCTAAACTGTAAAAAAAAATTGCTCTGTTGATCAGCTTTAACACGAAGTTGAATGACTACTCATCATACACAACTTTCTGGAAATCAGCGACAAGTGTCAACCGACTGTAGCCTCTCATTGGTGCATCGTCTAACCATTTTTTATGATTTTGTGCAATGTGGAAAGAGTGATGATTTATCCTGGATTTATCAGCGAAAACAACAGTCCCGAATAAAAATGTTATTTACGTATTTTTAATTTCAGAAAATTTCCGAAGTATTCACAAAGACCTCCGATGACTTTAGAAGATCTTAATTCGGGATAAATACTAATACTCGCATTTATGCAAATTATTTCCATTTACCATAGTTTTATTTCTCAGCACTGCAAATTTATGAAACTTAGCACTTTTCCTAGCCTTAGAAAATGTAGCAGTTGCTGTTCTGTCAATCTGTTTACTATTATGAAAGAACGTTTTTCCAGAAAATAATATTCAGATAAGGTTCGGAGAACAGCCTAAACGCCAAAACGGGGAGAAACAGCTTATTTTGGTAGTTTCCCTGCTGTTTGTTAGGAGCGGTCTTAACATCCGTACCCTGGGGTGTTCTGCAGTTTCGTCGTATGTGTCCTTCAGCCTGCAGTTCCAACATTTTAAGGTCGGTCTCTTTTCACTGATATTTCTTCTTAAGTCATTGAGTTGTCTGGTTATATCGTCTAGACGAACAGTAACTTGATCCCTTGGTTCCTGGACATGAGCAGCTCTGATTGGGTGGCGGTCTCTACGAGTGACTTGCTGGGCTGCCTCAAATTTCAAGGCGTACACTAAAGCGCTTTTCAGACCTTTAACATCCGCCATTCGCAGTGCTTTCTGTATTTCAGGGTCCCGGATGCCATCGATGAAATATTGCAGGGAAAGGATTTCCCTTGTTTCTGTCGGGCACTCCGAAAAGGCGTGACGTGACAGCCTTTCAACATCCGTGGCGAGCTCCTGAAGTGTTTCGGTGAGCTTCTGTTGACGGGATTTTAATTGGAGCCTGCTGTAGTCTTTTAAACATTTCTCGCCGAAGCGCAGCTCCAAGGCGCCGGACGCGTATTTCCAAACCCTAGCCCCCTTTTCGAATTTTTGACGTCACGGAAATATCGACTAGTTTCACCTGGCGAGACGGCGTACCCCACTTTTGAATACTACGGCGCGCTTTCGAAAGAATTGTCGTTCTGAATAGTGTGTTTAGGTGCTAATTGTGAGATTTTCGCAATTTAAATTATTATGAGTGGAAATTTACGCAATATCTTTAGTGAATGGTTATTGTTTATCACCGTAGGGTATCTGAGGAAAGAGGAGAATAATTCACTGCTGATGTATACATTAACAGTATGAAAAATCTGGAAGGTGATACTCGGAAATAAATGTGATGCATTCATCGCAAAATTCAGCGACGCCAGTAAAACAAACGATAGTGTTCGAGAAAATTATCCACGTCTGAAGTCGCTACACAAAAATTGTATGTGTGCCAACACAGATATTTTAATTAAAAAAAAAAAAAGAAAGAAACACTTGCAGAAAACTTCATATCAAGGAATAAGAAAGAATTGCAGTGCCTCTGTGTGCTTAACAACTACGAAGCATTCTGCAGACTTTTATGCCAAAATCAAGGCTGACAAATAGATTAATAAATGTTTCTTTTAGTGTATATATTTCAAAAGTATTAAAATAACTTGGACAGTTGTTTAATTGCTTAAAACAGCAATAAAGTTCATTTATAAAGATATACAAGGAACTTCATAATTATCAAAATATTTCATTGCTTTGGTGAAAAACTGAAATTTACTAAATTACCTAACTTTTATAACATTAAATATCTTTGTAACTGCAGTATTATGCTCTGTTTTATAAAAGCTTAACTACTTTATTCATTTGTTATACATTAAAATATTTTCTGATTTATTTACTAAATGTGTAATCAATTACCAGGATTACTAAATGTGTTAAGAATTTCCATACATGCTTGTGCAGTGTGATTGCATGTTTGTGTAATGAACTTTGATTTTCATGAATGAAAAAGAAATACTATCTCTGAATAAGTATTTTTTCGTTTTCCAGTTCCTGTGTTTAGCTGTAAAAGTAAATTCACTTCAAGTATGTGTCTGTGCAATTTTGACGATGTAAATACTGAAATGATTGTACAGTAAAAACTCAACTAAAAAAATATCTGGAAAGCTCTTGAAATTTTGGATAGTCGAGCATATAAAAAAGGAAATACTGTAATAAGTGAATGGAAGAATAAACTACTAGTCTAAAATCATAAAAGCAGTTCATCTTATTTGCATCAACTTGACAATCAAAAGCCAATGCAATATTATGCACGATTTTGAAAAAAATGTATGCTGCTGATCTTTGGATTATGATAACGGGTGATTTTTGCAATAGTTGTTATCTGGATTAAGACTGCAAATTGAGACTTTAAATATGAGCAACAGTAATCTGAAAATTTTAAGTAGTAATTTTATATCCAACAATCTCTGCCAAATAACTTCCATGTTTTAAGTAATTAAAATATATATTTTAACCATTTTTTATTAATTTTATAAAGTACATTCTATAATTTAAATTTTATTTTCATCTATTTTAATGTTTGCCATTATAAACTGTATACTACTTTTTTAAGATTTCATAGTTGCTAATTAAACTTCCTTTACAATTTATTAAGTTATTTTATGCATACATTCATATTTTATGTAAGAAAGGGATTTATACGCAGTAGATATACAATGAAAATCATTTAACACAAAACTGAGGGGACTGAACTATTTTTTTGTGTTAAAGAATATTAAAAAACAAAATATATATATTTAACAAAATTAAGCTTACTAGAGTACATTTTATTTACATAGATATGTATATATATGCATGCATTTAATAAAAATCGATGAAACAAAAACATCTATAAGAACTTGATGAAATTTAATACAAAATTTTCAAGTTTTTTGAAAAACATTTTTGTGTTTTGGGAAAATAATCTGATATTTTTCTTTCCATTGTCTTTTTTAGCATCAAATTGTTCAATGTCGAACATTTGGTTATTGATTTCACCATTGGAATGTGCGTCTAAATAACTGTCCATACTTTTTATGATGTTCCTCATTTCGGATGATGTGGGAACAGGAACTGCATTATTCATTTTATTTTCGTCATCAGAATCTGCACCAATGATATTTTTTTAGCTTTGAACAAACTCCAAAATAACTTTGTCCGCCATAATTGGGGCTGTACACACATTATCATAAACTACTGCAACAAATTCTTCCGATAGTACAGTAGGACAGTTCATTAATACAGAAACTTTCTCAAACATTTTATTAAGTGTCAGTTCAGTTTCAGTATCCTACTTCTCTATTTCTTTTGGCACCAAAGAATCTGATACTTTTGAGAATTGTGTGTAATGAAAATAATTTCCATGCAGTGCAACATGAGCCAAACTCACTAATTTTTACTCGCACTGCCATGAACTCGTCACCGAATTCCAAAGCTAACTGATGAGAGATGAGATGTTTGTAGAGGTGAAAAGCGAAAGTAGCATAGATAAACAAAACTGGCTCGTGTCACAGGGTATTTCAAAGCCAAATTAGCCTCTTTTCTACGAAATATGTGAAACCACCTCTCTTTCATTTCACATCCCGCTTAAATCTCGTCTGTGATGCCAGTGTTTCTATATTTTGTTCATTTCCAGAAAGGATATCTTTTCATGTTAAGCGATTTTTATTTCGTGTTAAAAGAAACAAAATTCATGAAAATACATAGTAGTTTGTGAGGACTTGCATTATTTCGTGTTAACCGATATTTCGTCTTAAGTGTTTTCGCGTTAAACATATTCCACTGTATACAGATGCATTTGGACTATGTATATACAAATAATTTTTTAATAGGAAAATTTATAAACCTTCCAAAAATTTCCGTGCATTATGCTGCTAAAAATTGATCAGTAAATATATAAAGAAAGAAATTTAGAACCAATTTTTCAGAAAGAATAAAAATTCAAATTCAAATTGATAAAATTCTGTAAATGTAGAATATCAAATATTCTTTTTAGACTAGTAAAATCTTTTTAAATTGGAAGATATTTTTAATGATTTTACTTCCCCACCCCCCAAATTTCCCTTTGCTACTGCTGTTTGATAAGAGGTTCTAGTAAAGTTTTGTGTTAAGATTATTTTGAACTTTCAAAGATTTTCCACTGCAGGATTTTAATTTTTTCTACATTTTTAAGGGCATGTTTTCATTTTTTTTTTTTTTTTTTTTTTTAAGATTCTTTTTAGATTAGAAAAATATTTTTAAATTGGAAGATATTTTTAATGATTTTCCTTCACTTTGAGGAGGACTAGAATTTTCGGGTGAACTATTAGATAAAAAATATATTGAAATGGTTCATCAACTGATTCTGGATACAGAAAAGCAAGGATTTTGTTTTAGAAGGGGAAATGTAATTAAATTTGACATACCTCCTCTTGACGATATTATGTTGAAGTTGGTTGGATTCCTCGCCTTTCTTGTTCTTTTATACTATTTTTTGGTTTTTCTTGTGATGGTTTATTTTAACATGTTGACTGCCGTGGGGGTCACCGGTGACCAGCACGACTTAGCTACAGCACTGTGGGTGCCACCGATGCGACCAATAGTAAAATACATAATTAGAATAAATATCGATACTGATAAATTTTTAAATAGTACCATCGTTACTATAATGATTTGAAGAATTATAAATCGTAAAAATTTAAATTATAAATCGCAAAAATGGTATACAGATGTTTGGTGGTCGTCGGTGACCCCCAGCATGAAAAATGCATTAAGCATGATTATATATAACATTATGTTCTGCAGATAATATTTCAACACAATATATATCGCATAATAAAAATTTCAAGTTGGTGTCATGGGCAAATCACATAAAATGCGCGCGGCAGGCAACGTGTTAGTTTTTACATTTTAAAGTATTCGTATTCTACATTTATAGGATTTAATGAAGATCATTTGAACTTTTTTAGTCTTTGTGAAAAGTTGGTTCTAAATTTCTTTATATATATATATATAAGAACTCCTACACTACTAGAAAAAAGTAATTTATACATTTATTTATCCCACCTTTTCATTTTGAGATATTTTAGTACATGCTTTTCAATATTAAAAAAAAAAAAAAAAAAAAAACATAATTCAACTCAGAATTGAAACAGGAGATAAATAGAGATAATAATTTGATCCTCTTCCCCTAATAGGCATTTGAAACATGTTAGCGTGTTTTTCCATTCAGCTGAAATGGGGCCCACCAGCGGCCGAGCGGTAAAGTCGCTGAACACTGGTAGTTCGGTCCAAGGTTCAAATCCCGTGAACGGGCTGGCTGCATGGGCGTTTTTCCCATGTGTAACGTGTATACGAGCCAGTTCCCTTAGAAACTCCTCCACGAAGGCATCCCTCCCCCTAGGCAGATAGCCCTCGTGTGCTTTGCCATAATTAAATACCCGCTATTCAACTGAAACAGTAAACATATAGAAAAATGTCCACAGAAACATAATTCGGCTGAGAAACAAAACAGGCAAAAAAATGGGTTGGCATCAGGAAACTGATTGGTCTAAAACAGGGCTTCTTAAACTTTTTTTCAGTCGTGATCCTTTTTTATCATAGATTTTTCCACGACCCCAAAATATTTATGAAAATTTTGTGGGACCCTATAAGCATTGCGAAAATCCGACACGCGTGAGTGAAACTATCAATTTTTTCACTTGTACTGCAAGATAATATTGCAGTTTTAGGTCATTATCTTTAATTTCTCATTTTAAGACATAGAACAATGTGAAAATTTTAATTAAGTAACAGATGAAATGATAGCATCACGTGCAAAGCAAGTAAAATGAACATTTATATTATAAAAAGAATGCGTTGAAATATTTTTGTTTTTCTCTTTGTCTGTATTGTCTTATCTTTATCTATTTTCAGATACATTGTGTAAAAATATTTGGTAATTGTAAAATTATTACATTAAGTTTAAGAAATACCAAAACTACTAAATGTTTTGCGACTCCCTGCTGTAGATAGGGGTTGCGATATACAGTTTAAGAAAGTCATCTAAAATAACGTTACAATATTTGATTTTGCTAAAACATTGGATAACTGAGGACACAGCTAGTGCAGTTATGGCAGATGTACAAAATTTTGGAATTTACAGAAATATCAAGTAGCAAAATTTTTGGAATTTAGGAGTGGAAAAGTTTTTAGAATTTAGGACCCACAGAGATCGCATAGCACAACAAAATGTACCTGCTGAAGCTAGGACTCCAGTGCATGGTTATATTCTTGTAAGGAGTGTATGTCTGAATGCAGAGATGCATTTTGAATCATCATCGCTAAGTCACCAGCCTACACAGCATTGTGGTATACGTCATTCATGTAAATAGGAATAAAATTGATTGCACTTTAGTTAAATAACCTAACTTATTCTTTGTAGGTATTAATACTGTAATTAGAGAGAGTACTGTAATTGTTGAATAAGAATAAAACACTTGCTTTCTGTTCATCTAAAATGGCATAGATTTTCTAGCAGTTATTCCAGCAGAAGATTGAAGGAATGGATCATTCTGTATTTAGTTAGATAATCAAAATACACAAGCTATGAACATAACATATTAAAACATAATTCACTTTTCACATTGGACAGCCAATGTTTATCAATTTTCACATAAGTCGTACTTTCTCGTAATTTTGAAAATACGCCATTGCATGCTGTTCTGTTGAAGACAAACCCGATTTTTTTTTTTTTTCAAAATGTAATTGATGACTTGTATTGTTTTTTTACAAAATTTAAACCTGGGTGTCATGAACAAATTTGTGGGGGGTCACCAAATTCAAAGAAATTTTTTTGACAATAAAGGGTATACATAATTTGAAGAGAATTTTGGATGTTTTTTAACATTTCCATATTTTAATTTTGATTTTATTGCTTTCCACTTGATTTGTGTGTTATGCTTGATGATTTCCAAACAGCTCATCGAATTTCAAAGCAATTGCATTCGCGCAGCTAAGATGTAGTTTTTTTCGTCTATCTTAGTAGTGTCTTGCATGTAATTGTAATATGCATCATTTATAAACTATGTTTCTTATTTCTAATCAAATTTGTTGTCAAGTAAGCACATAACATTTCGTAAGTATTGGAAAATTCAGTAGTGTCTCAAAGAATAATAAAAACAATTTTGTTTTAGCTGCAATTTTGTTCATAATGGTTAAATGGCCCAAAATAGATACCCAATGTTCACAAGAAAAATGGGATGGATGGACCAACATCAAATAAACTTAGAGAAAAACTATTAATGAAAATGCAAACAATAATGAATCCAATGGCTCTCTTTCTACTTCTAAAAAAATTGAGTAAATATCAAGAAGAGTTTATTTTATACTGTTTTACATGTTGTATTATTAATGAAAAATAAATATCCATTGTGTGTTAAATGCAGTGAAAACTTGGCACATGGAAAGCATGAAACCTGCGAAATTAAAAACACATTTAGACGGTACTTTTCCGTTTTGACGGCACAAACGATAAAGTCGCCAACAATGGTACAACTGATGCCAAACGGAATATCTCTGCTGGCAAATTTTTACGCCTCATTTACAAAACAAGTCGCAGCCATTTCTTATCAAATTGATTGTACTGGTATAAAATTACATAGAATTTTACAAGATAGTTAAATGTTATGCTCTAAGACCATTCGCGGTAACTAAGTCAATTAGAATGCAATCACACCACTCACCCGAAAATATTGAAAAGGCAAAATCAAGGGTTAAATTCATCAATTCTAATGAGAATGCACTAGCGAAGTAAAGCACTGCAGTTTTACATAATTTCTGAGTAAACTATTCGTACAAATTGAAATAATTCTTGCATTTAAACTTGTATTCCAAATTAAGATTTAACTTGTCATTAATGTATAATTAATGAGAGAATTATATTTTTGTAGCGTAGTTTACATGAGATGAGATCAGGGGGGGTCACGTGATACAAACCAACAAATCAGGATGTTGAACCATGAAAACAGTAAATTCTTAATGTCTTTTTATAAATTTATTGCCTTTATTTATTGGCTTTTTACAAAATTTTAAAAGATATTAAAATATTTATGCCTTCAAAATAAAAAATTCTTAGTACTAACGTTTGTTAACATTTTTTATGTGTATATTGTATGTTGTTGGCAACAAGTCTGCTTGGCGAGATTTGCGCCAGTGAAACAGAAAAGTACCTCAGAAACTAAACATAAAGATTAAGTAAATAAATCTGAAGAATGTTTTTAAGGAATGAGCTAAGAGCATGAAAAATTAAAATGTATTTTTGAAAAAATATACAACAGTTCCTTAGAAGGATTTACAGGCATCTTAAAAGTTTCATATTTAATTGCAAAAAATTTAAAAACCTCATACAATTGGAGAATCGCTCATTCTTCCTTCAGCAATTAAAATGACATCATTTATGCATACAGAAAAATATATTAATGATTTAAAAACAATAGCATTAAAAAAAAAGATACCGTTTCTCACCAAATTTCTGTCATATCAGACACTATAGAATACAAAATCCAGTCTTTACTATAAAACTTGATGACACTACCGACATTATAAAAATGTCTCAATTCATCATTTATCTGAGATACGATTTTGAAGATGACGCAGTAGAATATTTTTTATGTTGTAATATTTGGGAAGGAAAAGCAACTGGAGAGAAAATATTTGAAATTATTAAGACATTTTGAAACGAATAATCTTACCTAAAGACACTGTGTCGCAGTTTGTACTAATGATGCTGCAGCATTAACAGGAAATTATAAAGGACTAAGAGGATTAATAATGAAAATTGCTCCCCATATAATATTCCATCACTGTATGTTGACACATAGAAAAGCTCTTGTTGCAAATTGATAAAAAAATTGCACAAGATGCAATGTTATTACTGCAATTAATTACATTAACGGGCAAGATCCTAAACAGTTGTCTCTTTTTAATACCATGTAATGAGATAAGTTCTGTATATGAGACATTATTACCAAAGTCAGTTGGTTTTCACACAGAAAAATACTGAGACATATTTTCGATTTGAGACATATAGTTTACATATTTTTGGAGGAAAAGAAACATACATCAGCAAGTTCATTCATTAATAATGATTAATTAGGAAAACTAAGTTACATAGTAGACATTTTCTAAAAACCTAAGCATTTTAATACTGAGCACCAACATTGAAGGTTTTAAAACTAAGCTAATGCTTTGGCAAGGAGAATTGAACAAAAACAACAGAAACATGTTTTTCAGAATTTACTACAGAAAATAATATAGATTTCTTGTTTAAAACAACATATGATAAAACTCCAAATAAGTAATTAGGTTGGATCTGCGACACATTTTGCCTTTGGTATTTTCAATTCCAATGTATTTCTAAATGAAAAAGCACAATTAAATGATATTTTAAGTAACAGAATACTGTGTGTTCAAGTGAAGTCTCTAACTTGCCAAAAATTTTAGTTATCTATTGGAAAAGAATATGCCAATTTAAAATGAATGAAAGTAAATTATTACGTTTCTTACATAAAATTGTACAGTAAACCTTTAGCTTATATTTAAAACTTCTAAAATGCTTATGTTACATTTTTCTGTTATATGAGCATTGAAAGTGGATTTCTCACTGAAATAAAAATAATTTTGCTATTGAATTAACATGGGGAACTTTTATTGAAATATTTTTTTTCTGTGACATTAGTTTCATCTACTACAAACTAAAGATTAAAGAAATGTTTTTAAAACATTTTTGAATTCGTTGTTATATTGATCTATGAAGCAGTAGATTAGTGAGTTTTTATTACACTACTGACAAATATAGTTTTATAACAACCAAAAAATTTTCAGCGGAGATAATTATTTGTCAAATATGAATGTGTTTTCAAAGCGGAAATAAATAATGAGTAATAAAAAAAGAAAAATCAGTTAGAACATTCACGTTTCTAACAAAGTAATTTGCTTTGCTTTAATCTTTGTAATACAATACATTTTACAATGATAAGGCAAAATACAATGTGGAATGGTTATGCGAAGATTACGATAGTACCTAGAGTATTCAGCATTTCGTATAATCCTATACCAAGATAATAATAATATTAAAGTAAATTTTATCTGAATAAAGTTTTCTTATTACAGAAACAGTAAAATTACGCAATTGCGTAAACGAATGCACTTTCAGACAATATACTTAATACAAGTTGAAGGCAAAGTTCTGTTTATGTTACTTCTCGCCCTTCAGCGCATGCTCAGGAATTACCATCCAGGCGAAACTAGTCGATTTGTCCATGACGTCAAAAATTCGAAAAGTGGGGTAGGGTTTGGAAATACGCGCGCCGGACAGAGCTTCGAAATCTAGCCTTTGATTTTCTGGAAGCGTCTGCAGGATATCCGCTGCGTCTGCTCTCAGAGAAGCGGCGAGATGACAGGCCTTAGCTTGGGAGTCCCAGCCATTCGCATCCGCAACGATAGAAAACTGGGTCTTATACACTTGCCAGGATGTCTTCCCATCATATGTGGATAGATTCAGAGATGGACGAGCAGGCATCGGTAAGAATTTAAAATCATCACTCTTGCACTCTGCCGTCGCTACGAATTTTTTTATAAAGTTTCCATTTCTTTGGCAACTGCAAAAACTCTCTCTTCAATTTGTTGTTAGACGGCCGAAACTCTTCCTTCGACTCGTTGCTCCACAGCCGACACTCTATCTTCTATTTCATCTTTGACAGAAGAAACCTTTTCTTCAATTTGCCCGACTTTATTTTCGACAGCTCCTATTCTGTCTTCCATAGCCTCAAATTTACTTTCTACTACGCAGGTTATTTCTCTTTTCATTTCGTCTTGACCTGCTTCAATCTTTTCTTGTACAGCTTTTATATCTTCCTTAAAAGTTACTTGACCAGCTTCCAACTTTTCGTGAACGGCTTCCATTTCCTTTTTAAGGGATTCTTCCATCTTTTCCTGACCAGATTTCATATCATCTTTCATTTCTTCTTTAAATGCAGCAAAGGCTGATATCAACTGTCTTAACTGCTCTTCCATCGCTCTTGTGATTGGAATTCAAACCCCACTCCTGACACCAAAAATTGTTGCGTGCGTACGGGTTCGTTACGAAATGAATGCACAAGTCCGATGAAAAATGAACAAAAATTTATTATTATCACAACAAAAATGCTTAAATCTTCTCAAATTATCATGCAGTATTACAATATCTCACACTAGTTATCTTTTAACTACTCAAATGTCCAATAGAACGTAATTCAAAACAGCTAAAGAAAGCTAATCCGCGAATTCGCTACAATCAACAAGAGCAGTTTTCTAAACATCAACAAACTAAGCAACTACTACAAACTGAGATGTTTTCCTCCTTTTATAAGATTTTAAAATCACGCGCTAGAATTTTCCAGTACTTTCTCGAAATCAAAAAGAGATATTTATTTATTTAATGCACGCGCTCTTGTATTTTCAATTTTCCGGCTTAGCTTTCTTTTAATATTCGTCAGCCGCTGCACTGCGCGAGGAATAAAACCATTTAATTTATAATTGAACTAACATTAGCTTTTTAAATGCCAAATTCGTAACAATATTAAACCGTAATTCACTTTTCACATTGGACAGCCAATGTTTATCAATTTTCACATAAGTCGTACTTTCTCGTAATTTTGAAAATACGCCATTGCATGCTGTTCTGTTGAAGACAAACCCGATTTTTTTTTTTTCAAAATGTAATTGATGACTTGTATTGTTTTTTTACAAAATTTAAACCTGGGTGTCATGAACAAATTTGTGGGGGGTCACCAAATTCAAAGAAATTTTTTTGACAATAAAGGGTATACATAATTTGAAGAGAATTTTGGATGTTTTTTAACATTTCCATATTTTAATTTTGATTTTATTGCTTTCCACTTGATTTGTGTGTTATGCTTGATGATTTCCAAACAGCTCATCGAATTTCAAAGCAATTGCATTCGCGCAGCTAAGATGTAGTTTTTTTCGTCTATCTTAGTAGTGTCTTGCATGTAATTGTAATATGCATCATTTATAAACTATGTTTCTTATTTCTAATCAAATTTGTTGTCAAGTAAGCACATAACATTTCGTAAGTATTGGAAAATTCAGTAGTGTCTCAAAGAATAATAAAAACAATTTTGTTTTAGCTGCAATTTTGTTCATAATGGTTAAATGGCCCAAAATAGATACCCAATGTTCACAAGAAAAATGGGATGGATGGACCAACATCAAATAAACTTAGAGAAAAACTATTAATGAAAATGCAAACAATAATGAATCCAATGGCTCTCTTTCTACTTTTAAAAAAAATTGAGTAAATATCAAGAAGAGTTTATTTTATACCGTTTTACATGTTGCATTATTAATGGAAAATGAATATCCATTGTGTGTTAAATGCAGTGAAAACTTGGCACATGGAAAGTATGAAACCTGCGAAATTAAAAACACATTTAGAAACGGTACTTTTCCGTTTTGCCGGTGCAAACGATAAAGCTGCCAACAATGGTACAACTGATGCCAAACAGAATACCTTCACTGGCAACCTTTTACGCCTCATTTTCAAAACAAGTCGCAGCCATTTCTTATCAGATTGACTGTACTGGCATACAATTACATAGAATTTGTACAAGATAGTTAAATTTTATGCTCTAAGACCATTCATAGTAATTAAGTCAATTAGAATGCAATCACACCGCTCATCAGAAGGCAAAAATATAGAAAAGACAAAATCACGGGTCAAATTCATCAATTCTAATGAGAATGGACTAGCGAAGTAAAGCACTGTGGTTTTACATAATTTCTGAATAAACTATTCGTACGAATTGAAATAAGTCTTGCATTTAAACTTGTATTCCAAATTAAGATTTAACTTGTCATTAATGTATAATTAATGAGAGAATTATATTTTTGTAGCGTAGTTTACATGAGATGAGATCAGGGGGGTCACGTGATACAAACCAACAAATCAGGATGTTGAACCATGAAAACAGTAAATTCTTAATGTCTTTCCACAAATTTATTGTCTTTATTTATTGGCTTTTTTACAAAATTTTAAAAGGTATTAAAATGTTTATGCCTTCAAAATAAAAAATTCTTAAAACTAACGTTTGTTAAAATTTTTTATGTTTATATTGTATGTTGTCGACAACAAAGTCTGCTTGGCGAGATTTGCGCCAGTGAAACGGAAAGTACCTCAGAAACTGAACATAAAGATTAAGTAAATAAATCTGAAGAATTTTTTTAAGGAATGAGCTAAGAGCATGAAAAATTAAAATGTATTTTTGAAAAAATATACAACAGTTCCTGAGAAGATTTACAGGCATCTTAAAAGTTTCATATTTAATTGCAAAAAATTTAAAACCTCATACAATTGGAGAATCGCTCATTCTTCCTTCAGCAATTAAAATAACATCATTTATGCATGCAGAAAAATATAGTAATGATTTAAAAGCAATAGCATTAAAAAAAGATACCGTCTCTCACCAAATTTTTGTAATATCAGACACTATAGAATACAAAATCCAGTCTTTACTATAAAAACTTGATGAAGCTACCGACATTACAAAAATGTCTCAATTCATCGTTTATCTGAGATCCGTTTTTGAAGACGACACAGTAGAATATTTTTTATGTTGTAATATTTGGAAAGGAAAAGCAACTGGAGAGAAAATATTTGAAATTATTGACAGACATTTTGAAACAAATAATCTTACCTAGACACTCTGTGTCGCAGTTTGTACCAATGATGCTGCAGCATTAACAGCTAATTATAAAGGACTAAGAGGGTTAATAATGAAAATTGCTCCCCATATAATATTCCATCACTGTATGACACATAGAAAAGCTCTTGTTGCTAACTGATGAAGAATTGCACATGATATTGCAGGGTTATTACTGCAATTAATTACATTAAAAGGCAAAATCCTAAACAGCTGTCTCTTTTTAATGCAATGTAATTAGATAAGTTCTGTATATTAGACATTATTACCAAAGTCAGTTGGCTTTCAGACGGAAAAATAGCGAGACATATTTTCGATTTGAGAAATACAGTTTACATATTTTCGGAAGAAAAGAAGCATACATCAGCAAGTTCATTCACTAATAATTATTAATTAGGAAAACTCAGTTACATAGTAGACATTTTCTAAAAACCTAAGCATTTTAATAATGAGCACCAATATTGAAGCTTTTAAAACTAAGCTAATACTTTGGGGAGGAGAATTGAACAAAAACAACAGAAACATGTTTTTCAGAATTTACTAAAGAAAATAATAGAG
The DNA here is from genome assembly GCF_044657685.1 of Stegodyphus dumicola. NCBI lineage: Eukaryota > Metazoa > Arthropoda > Arachnida > Araneae > Eresidae > Stegodyphus > Stegodyphus dumicola. The sequence continues at coordinate 196,916,577 of NC_140773.1, forward strand.
ATTTCTTGTTTAAAACAACATATGATAAAACTGACAGAAATTTTTTGAAAAATTTCCAAATAAAGAATTAGGTTGGATCTGTGACCCATTTTGCCTTTGGTATTTTCAATTCCAATGTATCTCTAAATGAAAAAGAACAATTAATTGATATTTTAAGTGACGGCATACTGTGTGTTCAAGTTAAGTCTGTAACTTGCCAAAAATTTCAGTTATCTATTGAAAACAAATATGCCGATTTAAAAGGAATGAAAGTAAATTATTACGTTTCTTACATAAAATTGTACAACAAACCTTTAGCTTATATTTAAAACTTCTAAAATGCTTATGTTACATTTTTCTGTTATATAAGCATTGAAAGTGGATTTCTCACTGAAATAGAAATAATTTTGCTATTGAATTAACATGGAGAACTTTTTTATTGAAATATTTTTTCTCTGTGACATTAGTTGCATCTACTACAAACTAAAGATTAAAGAACTGTTTTTAAAACATTTCGAATTCGTTGTCATATTGATCTATGAAGCACTAAATTAGTGAGTTTTTATTACATTATTGACAAATATAGTTTTTAAACAATCAAAAAATGTTCAGAGGAGATAATTATTTATCAAATATGAATGTGTTTTCAAAGGGAAAATAAATAATAAGTGATAAAAAGAAAATTAAGTTAGAACATTCACATTTCTAACAAAGTAATTTAATCTTTATAATACAATATATTTTACAATGATAACGCAAAATACACTGTGAAAGGTTGTGCGAAGATTATGATAGTACCAAGAGTATTCAGCATTTCGTATAATCCTATTACCAGATAATAATAACATTAAAATAAATTTTATCTGAATGAAGTTTTCTTATTACAGAAACAGTCAAATTATGCAATTACATAATCGAATGCACTTTCAGACAATATAATTAATACTGTTTACAAGTGCAAGCCAAAGTTCTGTTTATGTTACTTCGCCCTGCAGCGCATGCTCAAGAATTACCATCCAGGCGAAACTAGTCGATTTGTCCATGACGTCAAAAATTCGAAAAGGGGATAGGGTTTGGAAATACGCGATCGGGATACGTATTCGGAAAATATTATTATGTTTGCTGTTTGTTTATCAAGAGAAGAGTATTAAATTAGAAATAGCACATAATTGAATAAAATATAAAATATTGATAATATATGTAAAAATAAGTGTCTTGCACCTGTAAATATTTATTTAATGCTTTATTTTCTGTTTTCATTTATTTAATGCTTTATTTTCTGTTTTCCTTTAATTTAATGCATTATTTTCTGTTTTTATTTGCTTTGTTATGCTTCTCTGTACTCATCGACGTTCAAACATGGTTTATTCTATAGCTTTTTAGTATTTATTTTATGTGCATTGATTCCAAGTAATCTATAAACATTTTCTACTTTCTTTCTTGCAATGTATGCTTTCATATCGTAGTTTCTTTCTTTCTTTCTTGCAATGTATCCTACTTTCTTTCTTGCAATGTATGCTTTCATATCGTAGTGCAATAAAATAAGTCAATGTGTGCTTTCATATCATATTCATAGTTATGTACAGTAATCTGAATTCAGAGGAACTTTAAATTTGCCGATAGAGTGGCAGTTTTACTTCACAGTTGCTAGAAATATCTGCCTTAAACAGTCCTAAGTTCTCAGACTAAACATATTCGCAGTATATTTGTTCTGGGACATTTGTAGCGTTAGTCTGCTATTTAGTTTATAGCACATTTAATATTTTTAGTATTTATTGTACGAATTAGAAATAATAATAACTTTTTAGAAATATGTATGCCAGGGCTTAATTTCTATGATCAAAAGTGCTGGAGCCCTATGGGAGACCGTCAGCAAAGAGGAGCAAGAGTAAATAAATAAATAAAATGACTATTAAACTCATTAATAATTTTAAAATTAAATTGTTAATTATTATCAAACTAATTATCAGCTATTTAATTAAAGTTTATAAATTGTTATTTAATCAATAATTAGTATATAATTAATTATAATTTAATTGATGGTTATTATATAATTAATTATTATTTATTGAAATAATTTAAGATTGAAGTAAATAAATAATTAAAATTAAATAAAATGTAAAGAGCTAAATTGAAATTTAATAAGCGATTTTTAATATAATTTTATTGTTAAAATAAAATTTCTACTGAAATTGTTATTCAATTACATAAAAGAAGTGCCGCAGCCTTCTTATTCAGGGCTCAGGTGCGTTCCGGCTAGAATTATGATTTATTACAAAAACTAAGAAGCACCGAAGCCGAAATCCGGTGGGCTCCGGGCCCAATTTAAGCTCTGATCGTAGGGAGGAGGAAGTTCTTTTGTCATCACAAAAATTAAATATACTTAAAGTACAGCTGATGAAACTTTCAGGCGAAACAGAATGAGGGTATGAGTGGGTCAAAACAAAAAATGAGGAAAATCTTGGTGAGAGAGAACGTTTTCTTTGATCGCAGCTCTCTGCTGATATAATTATACCCATCAAGCAGATGTGTGTCAGGGGTAAAATGAGTCCTGAATCTGACTTCTAAGGATGAATGTAAAGTTGATGGTTACGCTTCCCCCCATTAGTGCATACTGGGGGAAGATGATGACGTGCTTGAGCAGTTTATCTCAGTATTTCACTCTTATTGTGCTCGCTGTCACTTATCGCACATTTAAGAACACAAATTTTCCTTCCTGTGAGGATAACTAACTGTAAGCATCGATAACAATACACTAGATACGATGGCATGGCGAGAAATTCAGGAGTTTCTAAACAAACTCCCCCAAATTTATTGCCCTTTCTAAAGGGAAAGGTTTCTGCATGTGAATGAGGGGACTTTACTTGAACGTCTCATGTTCTCATGAGTTCGTATTTCTAGAGAAATAGAATAATGCAAGGTCTTCTTATTGTTAAATTAAAACATTAAGAATTCTATTTTTTTTCCTTTAAATTGTGGTTCAATTTTATAAAAAGAAGTACCGGAGCTCATCTTATTTAGGGCTCCGGTGCGCTGTGGCTAAAATTGTAATTTATCTTAAAAATTGAAAAGTACAGGAGCCATGCTCCGGTGGGCTCCGGCGCAATTTAAGCTCTGATGTATGCAATAAATTTGTGTGCTGTTAGACATGGTAATGCTCTCAAGTCTTAATTGTTCAAAATTTCGACAAAATGCAATGGTATTGTATTTCATTTTTTAACTGCAGTATAAATATAAAAATTTCATTAAACCTGCTAGAAGGATACATATTTTGTAGTATTTAAACACATATTTAGTTACATGCATTATGTAATGGAAAGATTAATTTGCATTAAACATTTCCTCATCTTTATAGTATTTTATATATATATAATGCATTATGAACTGAGAAGTCTCAATAAATTTTAATAAATTAATATTTCCTGATGTCATAAATTAATGTTGTATGCAGTTAATAAAAGTGCATTTAAATGCTATAAGAATAAACTAAAAATAGTTTGTTTCATTTTTGATTTTAATTGTCATAAATATAAATCATCTCCAACTTACAGAATGTGATAGTGAAAATTTTGCAGTATTTCCTTCATGATTTATTTAATTGAATTAAGTAAACTGAAGTCCTTGGTAATTGTTTATGATTACAGTAAGATATTTGAGAATTATTATAAATGAATTGTACAAATAGATCATGCAAACTTCATGCATTACAATGACAGTGGATCTTGTTTACGAAACAGAGATTGATTCTACTGCAGACCTTGTCAGCCAATTAGCATCACTGCAGCAGAGACTTGCTAAATAGCTTTCAAAGTATATGCCAATCACTTCTTTGTCATTGTGATGCATGTATTGCAGTTAGTAACAGTTCATCTGAACAATTCTGATAAATATTAAGCATTATTTCTTGTAAATATATATGATTAAAATGGCATTTTATTCTCTATGTTCTTTGCGCTTAATATGTTTCTGTATTCATGTTTCACATTCCACAATACACTGTATTGCGAAAATTATTACTTAAGCCATGCTATATTATATCTTAGAGGGTTGGCTATAGAGGCAAATAAATAGGAATAGTATTTATATGATAGTTGAATATAGAGTTCATATCATAAGTCGTATACATAACTACCTATCAAAATGTTTTGCAATGAAATTTAATTATTATTAAAATCATAGCCTATTAGTAGCCTCTTTTTAAAAGTAACGGAGCTAAAATCCTTGCGAAAGGAAAAGTGGTAAACTTATACAATGTTAATAATTCATTTTCAGAAATCATAAAGTCGTTGAACAAATTCCGTTAAAATTGTCAGAAATGTCATTGAGAGTTTTATATTACTCAAAACTTGGAAAAATAGACCAATGTAGTAGTTCTGGAAGTTGGCAACATATAATAACGAAAGTTAGATTGTTTAAGGAAAGACAGAATTTTCTTCCATTGGCGTAGATAGGCTGGGACAAGGGGGGACATCTGTCCCCGGGCGCAGCCATCCAAGGGGCGCCAAATTGATGCTACGAAATTTTTTAATGAAATGTTTCCCATTCTTGGCAAATTGAAAGGGGCGCAAATTCTTCAATTGTCCCCGAGCACTGGAAATTCTAGCTACACCCCTGGCGGTAATGTTAAAAGAAGATTTAAATGAGGCATTTTCTCTGAAATTATGGATGTAATGTTAAAAGAGAATTTCAGTGAGATCATTTGCTTTAAAATGATGGATGTAATTCTTTCACAGTACTAGTTATGGAAGACAGGTAATTAAAAGAAAGCGGAAGATTTTAATTGGAAGAAAGCTGTAGATTAAGCTGTAAGAAGAACACTCAAACGCAAGGCTAAGAGCTGATTATCAATCAACCCCATAAACGGCTAGAGCACTCTAAAATCATTCTATAATGCCTCATTATCTCTCATAAAAACAAAGAAGGCCCATCAATGTTTTGAGATACAACGCTCAAGTCGAGATATAATGCTCAAGACCCTTGACTGGACTGGGCTGAGAAGAAAGCCTTGGAGGCTTTTGTAATAACGTGATATTTTATGTTGGCGCTTAAACGATCCTCCAAAAAATGTTTCTAAAAAGTCTGAAAAAAATGAAAATTCCCATCATCATCAAAGCAAGACTGTATTTATGAAAAGAAAATGAACAGATCTGTGTGTTTATTCTGCTATTCAAGGTCTATACTCTCTGATTAACTTAAAGTTAACACTCAAAAATACACCTTACAGTCTTCCTTATTACAGCATGATCATTTTTTTTCCGTTTTTCCCCCCGATTTTCATAAATTTATCAAAACATGTTACGCATGTCTCATGTACTCATTTGTCTTCAAAGTCAAAATTACAATTCATCCTGCCATGACTGCCATAGTGACCAGCACTTCTTTGAACGCAAATAGAAACTAAAGTGGCTTTGAACTCTCTAAGAAGACTACTCCACTCACCTTAGGTATCTTCTCGGAGACGACTGTAATATTTCTTCATACAAGTCCCCTTCGGGGAAAATGATAGACTACCACATATATATTTAATGGATAAATTTTAATCAAGAGATGAAAAAGATGCTAGTATTTCGTAGAATTTTTACAATGGCATGCTTATGCAAATTTGAAAAGTTTTTTTTTTTTTTCTTTTATTTGAAGCATAATGCATAAGTATGTAAACGCCCACATTAGATGGGACGACTGAAACATAAAGTAAGTTTCGTGTCGTTATATTTAGCATAAAGACTAAATATTTAAGTAGCGAAAAAATGTGTTAAGAGAAGATTCTTAATTCTCTTATTAAGGGCTACTATTATCGAATTATGTTACTCACTGTTAATGATGCCAGCCTATATGAGAATGAACAAAAATCTATGGCCTCTCAAACTGCTGCCAAGAACTTTTTTTTAAATGTAAGAGAGATAGTAGAATTTAAAGTAAAACAAAAAAGGACCTTTGTTAGGCGTAGATTTTAAATAAAACTTCTTTGAATTCGAAAGCGATTAGACACAGATCTCTTTCCTTCAGAAGCAAAAAATAATTTGACCTCTGAAAACGAGAAAAATAGGCAGAGTTTTATTCAAAATCTACGTCAAACAAAGGCTGCCTTTTTTGCGAACTGGTCTTTCTCTCGTATAAATCAGTGTTCTCTCAGTCGTTGTTTAAGTGGAGGAGAACGGAAGAATTTAAAGATATTTCTCTGATGTGTGATTCTGATCATAATATCAGTTTGCAATTCTACGTAACAGATGTCAGATTTTAGATGACGTGCAGTTTATATTTTATACGTACTTTAATTTAATTTTATTTATTTTACATTTTTCGGTCATTTATAGTTATTGTTAGTTTTGTTTCTCGGAAGTGGGAACCAAGCAACTTTTCGAACGAGTCCCCCCCCCCAAAAAAAACACTATGTTCATGTAGGCTTATTAAAGAATGTTGTTTACATGAGCGATCTTTTATTTACGATCCAAACCTATTTTGAAACGTAAATGAGTTAAAGATTACTTTAGAATAGGTTTATAAGGCTCTACAGCCCGTGATACACTGGTAGCGTAATAGTTTACTTTGGACAATCGGATCAGTAATCTGATCCGGTTGTCAAAAGCAAGGCAAAAGAAGAAAGAATCTTTCAAGAAATCCCTTTCCAAAAATCTTAATATCTTGTGATACTTAACCAGATATATTTAAATAAAATTTGATGAAATACTCTTAAGTCTGTTAAATTAGTATAAAATAAAGTTGCTGTATCATTTTGTAGAAGTTGATGCGTAAATCTTCGTATTTCTTGAATTAGAAGAAAATATAAATTCCAGTATGACTTGAATCTCAAAGCTGTGAGCCTACAAATCATGATAACTGTGAGACATAAACATAGTTGTCCGCATAATGGTTCTACCCATAATTAACAGAATGTTAGTTATTTACCTTACAAAGTCATGCCTCCCCTTTAACTGTTAGTTCCTCATATTCAGCAAAAGCAAGGGTTCTCAGTAGAGTCAGTCTTAACCCCTTGGGGGTCGATAAAATTTTAAAGGGGGTCTACTTAAGGTCAATAGCTGAATATGCATGGGCATATTATCTACATTCTTCCATGAAGATAAGTCAGGAAAATTTTTCAATGTAAGGCTCCGCAGAGAACTCTAATTTTTTTGTGCAAAAAGAAGAGCAATGTAAAAAATAAAAACGCAAAACACATATAACCAACCCCCCCCCCCCGCAAAAAAATGCGAAGAAAGCAAAATTTCCTTAGAAAATGTATTGTTATATGATAAATACCTTACAAAAATTTAAAAGAAGAGTTTAATGTTCGCTTGCAAGACATTGTAAATTTGAATGTGCCAGCATGTCTCATAAAATCGCTGAACTGCGATATATTCAAGTTTTATATTATGACACAAGAAGAGTTCATTGCATTGAAAGGTAACTTAAAGCACAAATATAATTCAAAACACATGTGTTCAAAGTTTGGAATATAAAAATGATCCCACAGAAGTATTCCACAAGATTTGTTACTGTTGCTAAACTTGTAACAATTACTGTTGCTAAACTGTTGCATTCTTGACCTTTTCCTCTTTTTACCTAGTAGAAGCAGGCAGTTCTGTCAATAATTACTACGAAAAAACCGGAAACAGGTTGAATATTTTTAACAAGGTGATTTTAAGAAATAAGGAATTTTATGCCAAATATTAAAAAATGATGTCAGTACATGGTCTCATCAGTGGTCTCATCAATTAAAATCAAATATTTGTGAAATTAGAACTTGCAACTTTTTCCCCTGAAGATATATTTCTATTCGTTTCTTTTATTTGTAAAATTAAAAAATAATGATATAAAATGTAATAAAACATTTTTTTTCAAAGCTTTCGTTCATATTGTTACGAATTTTCTATATATGTAAACAATTTGTATGAAATTGCATGCGAAATTATAGTATTTTTTGTTTAACATAACTTGAAAAATCTGAAGATACAAAGCTCTGTGTGTAAAATAAGACTACAGGAGTAAGTCTCTTTAACCTTGAGGTAGATGGCTATCTTGCTATTGCCAATATATCGCCAAGCTGGCGATGATTTTAGCGACTTATTTTTGTCGCGAAATTGGGTGAGAAATCGCCATAATTCGGTAAACTCCAGGACATTTTGATCCGGTCTCCGTGTAACTATAATTGGTATTGTAGCTGAATAACTGTAATTGATCCTTACGTGTAACTTCCAGTAATTTCGAGAAATGGAAGGCACTAGAGATCTTTCGTAATAAATGCATTTAAACCATTACGAATCCGAAAGCACACAACAGTGTTTGGTGTCAGAAGTGGGATTCGAGCCCACGCCCACATTCGTGGATTAGAAAAAAATGTTGCTTGTTTCGGCATATTCATATGGGTTGAATGCACCTAGAACCAATGATAGCTTGATAAAATTCGCTTTTAGTATTGCAGAGCACAATCTGTAGTTACACTTCAAACTACTAAGCACGTTAAACAAATGCAGTGCAAAACGAAACTAAATAGCGAATTTCACACGAAGATAATGCTGCGAAATCGACTGTAGGAAAATGAAAAATGGAGGTCTGATATTCTTTCCGGGCTTGTATAGTTTCATCCAGGCCGCCGAGAAATTTCTACTGTTAAAGTTACACGTAAGGATCACTGACAATTATTCAATTCCAGTACCAGTCGTAGTTATACAGGAACTGGAGCAATTAGCGACTTTTGGCGATTTCTCACCAAATTTGGCGTCAAAAATAAGTTACCAAAACCATTGCCATCTTGGCGGTATTTCGCCAATTTAGTGAGATATATACAAGGTGGTTAAAATTAAAACACCCCTACTCTGAGCTCTCTATACATGGAACTACTGAGCGTAAAGGCCCCAAAATTGTTGAGCATACTAACTATTCAAGACATGGGTAAATGGATTACGTGAAAAAAAATGATTCTAGAAATATCGACAGGTGGCGCTGTGCAACGGAAAATATGCTGAAAAGGCACAAATAATCACAAAAAAGGGGGGGACATGAGGTATGGAAATATTCCTTTTTAATTTCTGTTGCTGATATGAAAAAAGAACGCAAAAAAAAATTAAGAAACGTAAACTGTCATTGTAACTGCAATTTCGCTTTATGGCCATCTCGTTCTCCAGATCTTAATCTATGTGATTTTTGGCTGTGGGGTCACTTAAATCCTGTTTATCGACGACGTCTGGTAACTTTGGCAGATTTGAAAGATAGTATCACTCTGCATGTGAGAAGCATCTGAATCGACCAATTACGATCCACAGTTGAACAAGCTGTCCACAGACTGCAGATTTTACATCTTCAAGAAGGAAACCATACTGAGCAGCTTCCCTTGCATCGATAAGGTCTTTATGATATGAATGTTTGGTACGTTCGAATAAAATGTGTTATAAAGTGTATTTTGCGTCTTTTCAGCATATGTTCTATTGTACAGCGCCATCTATCGGTGTTTCTGGAACTATTTTTTTCACGTTATCCGTTTCCCCATATCTTAAATAGTATGTTCAACAATTATGAGGCCTTTACACTCAGTAGTTCGATGTATAGAGAGCTCAGAGTAGGGGGCCTTTTAATTTTAACCACCTTGTATTTACCTCAATGTTAAACAGGGATTCCGGAAGAACTTCGTCTCTTCAAACTTACAGTTTCACATATAATTGCACTCAAATTATTTACATATGTACAAAAATCGTAACAATATTTCTAGTCTAATTATTATCTTATTACTTGACAATTACTTGCATTACGATTATGTTGCATGCTGTATGTGTATATTATACAGAAAAAGATAAGGTATTCGATGAAGTATTCCATTCTTTTAAAGGAGGTTGATGGCTCCCCCCCCCAAAAAAAAAATTGGGAAGTTTTGAGTTAAACAAATATATTAACAAACTTGACTTCATTAAAATCAGTATTGCAGATGCACGATTATGCGATTCATTGTTTTGCAAATATTGGGATCCTTTCCACTGCACAGCAGTTTCATAAACTACGAATATGTAACACATGATTTGTTTAGTAACATAGTTTGTTAATGTTTGATGGAGAGGTAAAAAATCCTTCTTGTCTAAAGTTTCATTTTTGATTTTCTACAAATAATAAATGCTTATAATAGTTTTATAAATTTTGTCTCACGCATAACGAAAAATTAACTTCTCATCAAGACAATTTGTGAAGCCAGTAATATTATTTGTTTAATTAGTGCATAAACATTGCCATAAAACAAAAAGAAATTGTTAAACAGATTTTTTTTAATGTTTCGTTCCGTGAATATACGCAAAACTTTATGCATTACGGGTTCAATGTATTACTTTCGAGTTATACATACTCTTTTAATAAAACGAACTGCTTCTTTCAGGATAGTTCCTTTTATTAAATTAATATATTACAGCATGTCGATTATTACTATTTATATTGTAAAATTTGAGCAATGCATGAGTAAGAAATTACAAGATAAATGGTGTGATGTGAAAAATGTAGTCTTAAAATTTCGTGAGCTAATGCTTATCAAGTCTGAATATATTATTTCGATTGAATCTTGCACAATATTAAAAACAAAATCTGGTTTGGACACCACATAGCTTCTTTGTACGGCCTATTAAATTGTACACAATTTTTGCTGCATTTTATTTAAACTTATTTCCTCGAATTATTCTAACTAAAACGATTCCTCAAGGCAACTTAAAAATCTTAAAAATAACATAAAAAATTGTAAAATTTTGGAAACATTTTTTTCATATGGGAATCAAATTTCTTGTATTTTTATTTTTCAGTGTCAGGTATAAAACTTCTGAGATATAAATATAAGAACCGGAAGATCTCACTAAAAGTTAGATTTCGTTATTTGTCGATTTTTTTTTTTTTTTTAATTTGACGTTGCGAAAACATGAATACTTTTATCATTTAAAACACTTTTGTATTTTTGTTTTCTTCATTTAAATTTGTTTCTTCGAATTATTCTAACTTAATTAACCGATTCCTCAAAGCAAGTTGAAAACGATACAAAAAATTACAAATTTTTTTTAATTAAATAACCTTGTCAATTCCTTCATTTAAAACACTACTGTAATTGGAAGTATATGACTACGACCAAACAATGAAGAAAATAAAGAACGGGTATGGGGGTGTATACGTTTGGTATAATATACATATTTGGTACTGCCGACTGCAATAAAAAAGCGAGGTGCACAACTAGATGTTATTGCAGTCCCATACACAAAATATCAACGTCCTACGTCTAATAATTTTCGAGTTATGCGAAATGCATGTATGTACGAAAAAAAAAAATCTCTTTTAAATCAATTTTACAGTCCGCTTTAGGGGGGGGAAGAGTCCTTTATTCTGTCCATAAGTCCCGCAAAAAAATCGACCAAATGGGTTTGGGAATCGTCAAAATGGATATTTCTGTTGAAATAAGATATCCGGAATTTTTTGCTATTACAATACTTTTTTTATTACATTTGTAGAAAAAGCATGCCATAAATTTTTATTTTTATTTTTATTCATTGCTGATGTTTAAAGTTTTCGATGCATATAATTTTCCTGTAGTATAAAATAATTTCCTAGTATGCTACTACACTGCCTAAAAAATTTTCAGATATTTAAAGGTAGACCATATATTTATTCTCTTACGAATTTTATATTCGTATATATACAGAGTCCACAATTTAATTCGATGCTTTAAGAATGTTTAGAAGATTTATAGCAATTTAATTTTTTGCTATATCAATTAATTTGAATCAAGTAGGTTTTTGTTTTTAACTTCAGTTATTTTAAGCACTATCACCTTAACTTTTAAGTACAAAATGCCGAAATTAGGATACTAATTTCTTTGTTTTTGATTATAAACAATTAAGTAGTTGTTAAGCAAAGAATAATTTGCTTTAACAAAGGAGCTGGAGTTAATTATAAGCCATTTCAATAAGGAAATAATACTTTTAATAATATAACAAATTTCTTTAATCATTTGAGATACGTGTTAGCCATTTGGTGCACTAATCATAGGATCAGTAATTTATGTTCAGATTGAAGGAATATCATTATATGCCGAAAGAATTTTAGCCGTTATTTCAAAATTTCATTTAATTCGAAATTAGTATTAATATTACTATGTAATTTTAATGGCTCCTTTGAGTTAAATTACAAGTTACTGTAGGATGCAAGAAATGTACATCAACTTCAAATGAATTACAGAATTCAACTTATTACATTTTAATTAGCTTTTTAAGCCGCGTTTTCACTGAAATCCTTTTCAGATAATTACCAGATTTTCTCACTTGTTAAATCAAGCATGTCATACAACATTAGCCAATTAATACAAGAAAATTTTATTTTTGGATTTTAAGTTCGAAAATATACTAGCATTGTCAGCTTTTTTATAGTTCTATTTGATAACTTCTACCTTCCAAGAAAAGACAAATTATATATTAAATTATAAGGTTTATATCTTTTCTATTCGATTAATACATTTTATCTTTTCTATTTGATTCGATTAATCTATTTCTAATCTATTAATCAGTCGACAGCTGTATTTTGTCAATTCAGTCGATTCCTTACCTTATATCACTCGATCACTTCACATGTATGTATACCAAGAGCTAATTCCGTATCTTACATTAGATCAAATGATATATCGAAAAAAGCAATTTTAAACAATGGGGAAATAATTTCAGGTTGCAAACTTCAATTAAAAAAAACAAGAAATATCTAATAAGGTAATAAACGGTATATTTTATTGAGCAACAAAAGCAGAAATTGGAGAAAATAATTCAAATAACAATAACTCTGTTTACTTTTAGGTGGAAGTTATTTTAGATGGCAGGTTTATTACTACTTTTCACTACTTCATTGGAAAAGCTCTTCTTTTAAACAATGCTTTGAATTTGCCTTCACTTGAAAGACAGTATTGTGAGGTTGCATCGCAGTGGGTGCCGTATGGACAGCAGTGTATTTTGTCACTGCAGCACATAGCTGATGGATATGGACAGCAGCCATATTGACCAGAAGGTAAGAGGCAGCAAGTGTTACCATCTGGACAGTAGTACAGTCCACCTGGGCAATAAATGATTTCCACTTTATCTGCTTGCTGAACTTCAGCAGCTTTCGCTTTTAACATTGGACGTTGTTTCTCTTTCTTGGATAGGAGAGAAAGGAAATTGTTTGTTTTGTTGTCGCACTGCTTTTTATCGAGGTTACAAACTGTATTTGCAGGGCAGCAGTGCAACCCATCTGAGCAACAGACAGCATTAGGTTCAGGGCAGCAGCCGAATACACCAGGCATTGGGCCTGCACAGCATGTTTCGGCTATAAAAAAGAAAACGAAAAATTACATTTCTTACACACACACATATATATATGTAAGGTAAAAATTTGTGGATCCAAATTCTAACTTAAATTTGCAATAGATCCTTAATTCTTCATTCTAATTTGGATAGTTCCCCTCTCTATTCTCAAAACAGTAATTGTTCCAGATTAATCATATCATATTACTTTTACATAGCGCTGGTGATATAAAAGGTTTTGCGAATTAAAACCCAAACGGCTAATAATAATTTTGGAGTGCTGTTAATTAGCCAATCAAATGGTAGCGGAACCGAAACTAATCCTCTCTGAATTAAGATTTCGTCCTGACCACATCGCTCTTCGCTTCTGCTATTTGGCCTAATCAAATTGCTGCTGCGCTGCTTTCTTCTTATCGCATCAATTCAAAAATGTAAATGTACGATTAGTGTGCAAAGTTATAGTTAGCCGCAAATGTTTAAAATAAAAGGAATATTATTTAAATTTGTCGCTACTGCTTCTTTTGTTAAATCTGTTACGCTTGCAATTACTGCTTCATGTTTCAGTACCTCATGTTTTCGATATTCCCTAATCATCACATATTGGTACATGCATACGAGCTCGTCATGGAATGAATCCACACAGAAGCGAGGAAAGCTTGATGAAATTTATTTTCCGAAAACACTTCACTTTGCACACAAAAATACATTTACAGCTCTTCTCAGAATGACAGAGCATAATAAGTAGTTACCGCTTCAAACTCAAAAGAATCGAAAACAAAGCAATGTAAAGCGCCTTAAAAAGCAAAAGCTCGTACAGCGATCTCTGAGCTTCTGAGCTAAAAACTGAAAACTGAACTTGCAACTTGGAACTAGATGTTATGCTGGCATGCAGCTTTTATTAAATGACTCTTACCAGTTCCTTAGAGAGTCCACGAAGGGCATTGACGAAAGTGAGAGTTCCTTAACTGAATTTCTTAGGGAAGATCACAGAAATAAAATAGAAACCGAGGACACTTTATCGTCCATAAAGCAGAAAACATCAGCAAGAGCTCGAAGTGGGTGACACATGTAGCTTCATCTGCTGGTCGGAAAGGAGAAGATAATCATAGGGCAGGAGGGGGCCAGAATAATGCTAGGATCATCGGCTTGCGAATCAGAAACATGATAAACAACGAATCAGGAAGGTTGAAGTCACGTGAGTTGCGTCAGAAAGTCTTAAATGCATAGTATGAAAAAATTAATATCTCACTACAAATACGTCGGAAGATGTGGAAAAAAGGAGCAAACATGTGGAAATATTCTTTTAGTAATTAATTTGTCTAACCAGATGAGCTCACTTCTGTCCTAAATATAATTTTCTTCCTCCTGCCAAATAAATTTCCAGTAACTTCGATTTCTCAAAATTGTTGGAAGGCAAACACGGTTACAGTTACAAAGGGCTGGATACAGTTAGGGATAGGACCCAAACTTTAATTAATTTTATAAATTAATTGTCGCAAGCTATATTTAATTTACAAAGTCAATTATAGTTTAACAAAATTATTTTTAACTCTGATGAAATGGTAAAGATTTGATTTTATTAGGAGACAACAGTCAGTATTACTTTCGTTTAAAATAAACTACAAAATATTCACATGGCCAAACTTTTCTGCCGATCTACGTGTCGATAAAATATAAATCTTAAAAATTAAAAAAAAAATTCGCTATTTTTGATTTCCATATTTTACTCAAGTTGTGATAAATGTAACGAAGATTGCGTTGTGTATGAATTGAATAGTGCGGAATTCTGCCTCTTCGGCAGTTCCGCAATTAAAAAGAAAGATTGTGCTATCTATTACAAGAAGAAAGATTACTTGCTTTGCTTATCCTTGTCACGACAGTAATTGCTATCTTGACTGCTCCCTACTAATTTGGACTTTGATAAACACAAGGATCACGTTATGCAGGCATCAGTTAAATCCATATAGGCATACAGACATCAGTTAAAAAGTTACTTTTTACGCTATAAAGCTAATTTTGAGGTAAGGATTGCAATTCTGATGCTCAAAAGACGTATTGCTGTATTTATGAATTGAACAACACATCTCAACAGTTTAATGACGTGAAACTTTATGCTGAAGACATCATCTCATCATTGTAATTCAGCTCATTTTCTTACAAATAAATAAATGCGGCAATATTAAGTATGCGATAAATAAATAAAATTGAAAACATTAAGTTTTATTCTCTTCTAAGCACGAAATTTTTATAATAATCTAAATAATTTCAATCAGATAATCAAGTTGATCAAGATCAAGTTGCAATTTGTTTTGAGGGGGCACAGTATTTTACCATTCCCTTGAGTACAAATTCTATATGTTTCAGTATTTCGGTCCTTTGAAATAAAATATCATATATGAAAAACTGTAATAAATTACCCTCACTTGCGTAATAGTATATACTCATTTAGAGGTCTGTAATAGCATATATTCATCATTCATTATTCATTCATTCCATCATTTGCAGGAGTTCTACACTATTGAACAGATAATTTTAATTCACAGTCAATAGAAGTCAGCTCCTTCGCGACAGAAACGAAACCTTTTTCAATGAATTTCTTAACAGATTACGAAATTCTTTTATCGTAAAAATATATATAAAAGGAAGTGATGATGCTTCAGTAACACTCTTAAAACAAAAATAAGTATCGAAGTTCAGAGTTATGTTTGAGAAAGCATTTTCAGATGCTTCTACATTCAACAAAAGCTAAAACATTTTTACAATTACCTCCTATAATCATTGTGTAAATAAGATTAGATAACTGAAGGAGCATTTTTTCGGGGGGGGGGAGAAATACAGTTTAGTTCTGAGAGATCTGTAGTACTTAAATTAGTATCTCTTTCTGATAAAGTTAATAGGATGTTATGGCATTACATGTATTCCAGAATATATAAATTGCACGTTCTAAAAGAGAATACTTGAGAACAAAGGTTAGAAAATAAACTGAGGCAACTCATTAAACTGAGGCAACTCATTATAGTTCTAAATACCATAAGTACAAACATTAACGATCTCTCAATACAGTAACCTACCATTCTTCTTCCAAATTACTAAAAAGCGTTATATACCTACAGCAGATATATTTTTGATTCTCCACAGCAGGCATCAGCAACTTTCTTTTACTGCGGCAACTTGGTCGGCAACATTTTTGTCAAAATCAACCGAAATGTGTGTATTAAGACGTTTCGGGTCAGTGGTATTTTCATTTTAGAACAGTTTTTTTTTTATGAATAATAAGATACATTTTATTGAGAAAATAATTATAATACGCTTTAAGCATAAAAATTATTACTATTATAAAAACAAACATAAGGATCCTCTGATACTGATAACGTGACGTCAGTTTAGTCAAACCTACCTTATAGTTAGTCGTCGTAAGACGAATTCAAGCACCTGAATTTTCGATTATTAAGCTGCTCCTGTTCTTACTTAAAATAAATTTCATGTGAGAAAATATTTGCTCGCATTTAAATTGAACCGAATGCGAACAAAACTGCAAAGCCATTTTTTAGAATTATGGATTATGGATCAGTGTTTCCAAATTTACCAATTTCTCCTTGATATTATGTTACAGTTCCTTTTAAAATAAAAATGCATTAGCTGTTACTGCAACTTTATAATCAAACGAAAATGTTAACTGTTATTATTATTATTATTATTATTTGGGGGGGGGTATTCTTCAAATGCTCGTTTCATCTTGTTGCATTTTTCTTTCCTAACACCAGTTGTTACGTTATTTTCTTCCTTCACATTCGCACGGGGTTTGTGTGGATTTGGAGTGAATAACGACGACACTTGATGAAGTATCGAAACACGCTTTTAGTTAGCCAATATTAATCAGGACAGCACCAACAACACTTTTTACAGTCGTCGAAGATCTACTATAAACACGCTGGAACAATCAGTGACACAGCCTTCACACTGTCAGGCAATAACGGTGGAGACAGCTTCACTGCAATGCTCCCGACTCTGCTCTGTCGTTCTCGGAACTTCACGTACTCTCGAGACTCTCCACGCTACAACTCGCGATGCACTCGACAACACACGAGCACAGCTTCCGACTCTTCGGTTCAGTTGTTCCCGGAGCTCAACACGCTCTCTCGACGATGCACTAACCGCGATATACTACGAGACTCTTGTGGTGCACTCGACGACCCACTCGGCACTCGCTGCCCGGCTGTCAACTCGATCCACTCCGCAGGGATTGACTCGCTAGACGAGACACACACACTAACTGACTGCGGACCAGCAGGGTTTATATAGCTTTCGGCTTGTGTTCGAGCAGATTCTGGGCTAAACCGGTACGAACTCGTTCCAGAAGATTCTCCATCCGCCCATGGTATATCGCTAATTTTGTCGCCAAATGAGGCAACTCTGCCTTCCCTTGCCATTTTTATGGCAACCCTAAACTGCTTTGCGGGGAAGCGATCTCACAGCGCCTGTACATTTCGTAACAATATTTATGTTTTATAATTTACTTTTATATATTATAATTTATTTTCGGAACTCAAATGGATCACTCGGTGACCCGCAGGTTGTAAGTTGCTTTACAGTGACCACTCTAAAGCATGAGCAAACTCCTCCCTAAAGTATAGTAATGGATTTCTTGCAGTGGTTATTTTGTTTTAGCCAAAAGATCATAATCGCACGGACTTATATACGATCAGTATGGCGGGTGTTCTTGTGCCATCTTTGCAAGAGATCCGAGACAGGGCCCGCATTATGGCACCACGCACGATGATGAGATTCATCATCAGGAAGTGTCATCGCTTCTCCATATGATGTCTCTGGTGACGAACTCCAATAGCCTCCATAACAATGCGAGGGTACACCTCGCATTGCTATGGAGTGTTGTTTGTTTAATAATGCTAGTATTGTAACGGATCTTCTGCGTTAGTGCTTATAGGAGGTATGAGAATTCCCATTATACATAATCGATATAAATGCATGTGACTATAATTATTTTTTCAAAATGAAAAATCACTCCCGCGGATCTATTATAACATTACAGTAGCATTACAGTAGCTATAGAGGAGGAGATTATCTGCGATTTAAAGTGGTGGCTTATAGAGCATCAACAGAAGTGGACGTGCTAATGGTGAACGACGTCTTCCTGTCGTTTGACAGACGATACATGGTAGACAAATACTCTGAGAGATTGTAAATGTTTGTATTTATTGTAAGAAAGAACTTTCAGAATTATCGACGTGTTGCCACGACATTTTATAAAAATCTTGTATAATTAATATTTTTGATATACTTACAACTGCTGCATAAACCAGCCGGGCAATCGTCTGCGTAAACACTAAACACCACGGCACATAACACAGCAGCAAATAAGACCTTCATCTTGTCTATCTGAATAAAAGGAAGAAACTGAAAAATAAAGACTAATAGAATATAAACATTAAATTAGATTTTTAAGAAACAATGCAATGTACTTCATATTTTGATTAATGTACACAACTGCATCCCGTTACTGAAACTACGCATTATGCGAAACATGCACAAGTTTTTCATGAATACTCTTCACTGGAAACAAAGAGCTGTCAACTCTCGATTAACAGAGTTGAAGAGGAATCACGATAAAAAAGTTAAGTTTATTTAAAGGCGAAAGAATGCAAAAAAATACGATTACAACCCATCAACGCAGGGGGGGAGTTCACACTCAAAAAAAGTCAAAATGAATATAACAATAATGACAACAGATGGTTGTCATGCAATTTGAAGTGGTTTTTATCCTCAACAGCATAAATTTAATGCTACGTTAATTAAAAATTCAGTAAATATTCTTTCAAATGTAAATTCTAATAATGTCAGTTATAACTCAATTTATTTACTTTTAATGACGATTATTCTTCGTTTTGAATATTGATTTAATTTACTTAACCATATTAACTTATTTAATTTTCAGGTTAAACTGCAACTTGAAAACAAACGTAAATTTTTAATACCATTTTTCTGTTAATTTAAATATGAATTACTCTTCGTTTTGCTTTTCTAATTGCCTTCGGATTAACCATTGTATGGAAATAACAGGGAACATCATCTCTATCATTATACTGTTAATCAAATATCTTTGGTATCCTACGAAAATGGTTCTTTATCGCAAAAATCTGCTGTTATAGTCTTTTACAAGTCATAGTGACTTTGCCGTCGTTTACGATTCTAATGTGTGTCGTTATTTCCGCACAATGGAAGTTAGAGAACTTTAGCAAATTAGAGTACTTGACATTTTCCGCAGCAGTCGTTACCATGGCTATTAGGTACGGTTTAAGAGAAAAATGGCCTTGAAATGCCTGTTCTAAAAGAGCAGACTATAGAGAAGTTATACTTATTCGGTTTATCGCTCCTGAACTGATTTGAGCCTTCTTTTATTTAAATCAAGTCAGGTGCGAAACGTAGATGTAAATATAAATCCTGAAATTCTTTCCCAAATTAGGTAGTTACGGAGCTCGCAAATTCACTAAGACGCGCGTCGAAAAAGCCCGATTATTTGATGATAAATATTATTAGACTTCCGGAATTAGTAACCACGTCTAGGATTTTGTGCTTAAGTCGCCTTAGCAGTCTTCTCTATCGCCATTTACACTTCTGCAGCTAAAGAAGTAGGTTCTATAGTTACACTTTGAAAACTACTCCTGCCAAATATATGAATATTACGCTGATTCATGCTGCCTTAGCACCTCCAATAATTGTTACTCGGCATGTTATTTTAAATGAAACTACAGGTTGGATATTTGAATCTCACGAATCTTAAAAAAGAATTCTAGATTCAAAAACTAAAATTCCCACACATTTCTCGTCATTCGAATCATTTGCATCTTAGATACAAATCAAATGTTTTAACTCAAAAATTTGGAAAGATTAATTTACTTATCATTAAATAGCATCGGAAAGCTTAATTTTACTGAATATTCAAGCAAGAACGCGGTTATTGCAAGCTTAATCGACTTGGATCATTAATTTAACCTTATGCGAATCTAATTGTTACAGTCTTAATTTTCTATAAAGAATTTAAGAGTTCAATATTTAATATTTATTTGAGTCAAGTTTAAATCCTCAGTATTTGTTTTGATTGATAAACATTTGGAATGCAAAAAAATACTAAAATATATTTTGCCAAATTTTCTTGAGAAAATAAACCTCAACTTTGAAGAGTCATTGATT
Source organism: Stegodyphus dumicola (assembly GCF_044657685.1). Taxonomy (NCBI): domain Eukaryota; kingdom Metazoa; phylum Arthropoda; class Arachnida; order Araneae; family Eresidae; genus Stegodyphus; species Stegodyphus dumicola. Next base: position 196,937,042 of record NC_140773.1, read on the forward strand.
AAATTATGTATTTATTTTGTAAGTATCATTTCTGTCGTCTAAATAAGCAGAAATTTATTTAAAAATTGCATTTTAAAGTTATTCTTCGCTATGCACAGATTTCAAGTTTACTTTAATCAAATATTTTATAATTAAATAAGCTTTTTTCCTCTTTATCTAATTTTTATATGAAAGATTTGAGAGATTTGACATCAAATTCAAAAGACCGTATGAAATCTTTTAGGATCCATTAGGATTTGTCCCAGTTATACTAAATAAAATTGAATTTGAATTTTGGGCTAATTTTTATGGAATAATAAACAATATCAAATGTGCGGCTGATCATTACGAAACTCAAAACTGACAAATTTTAGTCATCAAATGGAACTCTATAATATAAAAAATATTAGGTCATGTTCCCGCTTAATGTAAAAAAGATTATTATGAGGAAAATAATGTTATGCTTTTTAACAGAAGTTAAAAGAAGAAAGTCAACACAAATTTACCACAAGAAAATTTATTGCTGTCTGAAATTTCGTTAAAAATTCAGTCCAGTTTTTTTTTTTTTTTTTTTTTCCAGTTTTCAAGTTTGAGCTCCCATTATTGGAGTTAACATATGCAGTAGGCATTATAATCTTATATAGGCTCAAACACTTAATTACTAGAATAAGCAATAAAAACAATGCTTTTGAAGGGTGAACTGAATTTTAACGAAACTGCAATCAGCAATAAATTTCACGTTTGTTCTTTGAACTTTCTCATTTGCCAATAATAATACTAGTTCAATTTTATAATTATCATCAGCGTGTGTGTGTGATTATAGCAAAGCCTCAAGGGCTATCTGCCTAAGGGGAGCGATGCCTTCGTGGAGGACTTTCTAAGGGAAACTGGCTCGTATACAACAATTATCATCAGCAAAATACAAGATGAGAGTAGATTGCATAAAATTAATAAATACCCTAAACACTCAATAAAAGCTGAAACTATATTATTTTTTTAATATATAAAATTAAACTATGCTAGACCATAATGCTATTGCCTCACTCTCAAAACAAATGGAGTTTCCTTCCAATGATAGAAAAATTAGAATTTTGTTATTATTACAATGCAGGTTAGATATTGATCATGAAAATCAATTGTTTCGTGGCTTGAAAAACGTTAAAATTTCATGAATTTAAAATTAAATTTCAAAATCTTACCAGATATAGGGTCTTACACGCGTATGCTAATGTGCCAACCTACGCCCCTCAAGCCATAACTTGGTCCGTACCATTATACCAGTAAAGAAGATGGAAGAATGAGCTTATGCAATGCTCAGTTAAAAGATGAGAATTGATTGGATATTTTTGATGTATATGACTGCATATATAAATGACCTGAAATATAACTAAAATATGATATTCCAAAGAAACAGCAGCATTCGAAATTAAATTAAAATTTCAGCGGTTCTACATTAATGGCAAAACGCAGCTCACTGCGCCACTCTGTCGGATAATTTCATATAAACACCGAAAATAATGCGGCATTGACTGCCCTCGTATGAGCATGAGAATCTTTTCACAGTTACAGGCCTGTTCACATCATACACTATTAAACTGATAAAAATTTAATTGCATTACTCTGGTCTTACCTCTAATTTAATTAGTTGATATTTTAGATAAAATTAACTGTTTCAAAACCTTATAAATATTGCCGTCCCTTCGAAAGTAATGCATGCAGTGTTTTCGGTAATTCAGTCGTCTCTCACCGACAGCGTTGCCCAGAATCACAACAGAAAGCGGCCAAATGACACCCGCAAGAAAGGGAAGTCTCTTCCCAATTTTAAAGAAAACACCCGATGACCAAGAGTCTTCTATCCTTCTTCCCCTACCAAAAACCTTTCGAGAAATTGCCCAACGCAACACTATTCTAAGCGTCCCCCCCCACACATGTTGCAAAGCTATTATAAATTTATGCAAGAATTTTTTTATGTTCCTCTCTGTATCTCAAAACTCTAAAAAATTAAAGAGATTCCGTGGTTTAAAATACATAAGTTTGTAAAGTTGCGCGCTTCCAACCTGCACGCAACAAAATGGTGACTGCTGAGAACTGGAAAGAGACCAAAGTCTTGAGAAGAGTTTAAATCCCTTTTTATTCAACTTTAGAAATTACAATGCGTGCTCTTGACGCTCACAAACTACGCCGACCCGGCGTAAAATAAAAATAAGAAACTAAGAAAAGAATAGTAACAAGTGACTAACTACGAGGCTCTCTAAACGGAACTAACCTCACCGCGTTCTAAAATACCGCTGATAATTCAGCAAACTCTGAATATTACGTTGAAAGATTAACAATTTGCCGAGGCAAGCACACAGGCCGAAACGCGTGGTTCTTCAATTTCTAACTAGCCACCTCCACACTCGTGAAGCAAGAAAGCACCCTTTCGAACTCGTTTCCTTTCTATTTAACTCAGAATACTTCCGCTGATAATTTGAATCCTTGCACGTTCTACTAAAATTTACATACTCTGGCATTGGCAATTCCAGGGGAAAGTAAGGCTTGACAGGAAAGATAGTTTAAACTTAAAATAAATGTTAGTTAAAATAAATATAAACCCTACAAGTTTATACTTTACGCGATGCATAAATCGAACCCACGAGGAAAAAAATTCATAAATATATGAAATGTACTTTTGTTTAAATCATTTTAAATGAAAAAAAAAAAAAAAAAAAAAAAAAAAAAAAAACTAAGTTATTTGGCGATATACTTCATATAATTCGTACTTGTGATCGTCCACTACATAAGAATAAGAGGATAAGAGGCCTCCATAAGAGGTTTTTCCCCAGCCAGTTTCTTAAATAAATTAGATCTTGCTTTTACTAGAACACAGAGCCGGTTTCTGCATTTTCCGACCCCTATAGGCGATCAGTATAGTTTGCGACTCGTATAAATCAAACATAAATAACTGAAACCGAAATATACTAGTTAAGTTGGCATCCTCTGAAAACCGGCACTCTATTCGGCGAGCTTCTTTCGAGGAGGTCCTGTTATATCACTTGCCCCCTAAAATTCCGAAAAGTTTCTGAAATATAACATAGGGATATGCACAAGCTTTTCGTTTCTCATTTTGTAATAAATTAAGTTTAAAATATTCTAAAATATTTTAGTTATTGTAACTAAAATTCTATTCGCAGCTTAATAAGATGGGATGCTGCAAATTTATGTTTATTTTATCATGACGTACGAATAAATAAACCTTTGAACTTACAAAGAGAAATGAAGCGACAAAAATTAGATTAACGAAACAATACGAAGAGAAGGATGTACGACACATAAGTAAAGTTTGAATTAAAAGAAAGCAACGTTTCTTATTTTTAAACTGACTGGGCACAAAATATTATCTAATTATAAATTATCTAATTAATTAGTTAAATCAATAGATTATCAACTACTATCTGATTATATAATTTATTAATTAATTAGTAAATTACCTAATTTTTTAATATTACTTCTCTTGTTAGATAACTATGGAATTATAATATTAGATAATTTACCATTATAAGCGGTCAATCATACGCAAATAAGTAATATTCCTGAGTCAATGACATATTTTGGTTTCTTTATTAATAAAATATTTACTCCGATCAAATTATTTTAAATATTCCTGTTTATAATGAATTAAATTTATAAGAAGGAAATTTAAAAAAGGAAATTGAAAATGAATTATTAAAGCGTCAGGAGTTTTAAATCAATTCAAACTTAAAATTTAGTAAAAACAAATCTTCAGTTCTTACCTTAATGGGTTTCTAACGGGAAAATAATTTTCTTTCCACTCGAAAACTAACCCTTTCTCTCAGTACTTGAATGTATATCTCTTTATTGATAATGAAGCCTTAGCGACAATCTACAATCGTATCCACTGTTTTCCAAAACCTATGACCATTTGTAACGCACATCCCTTGCTAACCCAGAAAGACGTAATACGCTTTCACTTTAACTGTTTAGTCTTCTATGATACTTTATGTTTAATTACTTATGCCACAATACATGAGGGTTATTGAACATTCCCATGAGAAAAGTATGGTAATGCGCTTCCGCGAACTTTGAATCAGAACTGAAGAGAAAGCAATTTTGATGAATCAGCACTCCGTTGCTTCCGGCTAATGAATAAAAATGTTTGAACTTAGAGAATGGAATTGTTTTACTTCCACTTTCAAATATGAAATACATTATATGTCGGTTTATCCAATATTAACTCTTATTTTTCCTTCCGTTTCTCTCCTTTTCCATAACCGTCAAAAAGAAACATCATAGCTTATTGTCCAGTTACTTAAATCCTAATCCGCACATTTTAGTTTCGGCTGTTTTAGCCCTCTTTAAAAGAAATTAAAATTTTTAATCTTACTATTTTTTAATGTTTTCTGTAAAATTAGCAACTATAGTCTATACTAAAAAAAAAAAGGTAGGGGGGGGGGAAAAGCTTCGGTGAAGAAGTCGTTAACGTATTTCTTAATGGTTAATAAAAAAATATTTATAAAAACTTTTTTATAAATTAAGTTATTACTTAAATACTATAAAATAATTAATGAGATAAAAGGGGAAAATAATTTATCATGTAATTTAATTGCGACTAGAAATTAAGGAATTTTCCTTTACAAAATCCGTCTAAAATTTGAAATCACGAATAATAAAAACATGAGAGCCTTTGATAAATTCATACTTTATGTTTATGTTTTTGTATTTTTAGATTATGTGTTTCTTAAACTTGCCTGTTAATTTTACTTGAATTGAGACGGAATACAGCTAGTTAATTACACTAGCTACTCTCGGCATAATGAAGTCAAGATAAATCTATAAAGATAATGGCTTATACTTTTGATAATGCGATTCTATTATTCGACTTCGTTATATAGGGTCCTGCGCTGTTATTATTCCTGCTATAAAACTGCAGATAATTTTACACATAAAATTATTTAAAAGTTTCTCTTGCTTCACTTTTTTTAATTTGGGCCAAAAAAATAAGTCACTTGGAGAAACTAAAATTTATGTCAACCCATTCCTTTATTTTCCTTTATTCCTTTCCTTCATTTAATTGTTCACGAGTGGGGGAAAAAAGGTACATCGTTCATTCTTTCAAATAATTTTAATAAATTTTTAATTTTAAATCAGTGAAGTACATTTGGCGTTATTATCACTTATGAAAAATATGCCAAATTTCAAAACGTGCAAATATATAAATTCCAGTATATTTTTGAAAATTTTAAATAAAAAACTCGAATTTTTTGCAGGTATGCCTAGAAATATATCTTTTTAAGGTGGTGGTATAATTTTATAAGTTATAATTTAAAGAATTTTTCTAAAAATTTAAAAAATTACTAAAAAATAAAAATTCTAAAACTAAATCAGAAAACATCTGCGAATTTTAACCTAAATTTCGAGCTACGAAAGAAGGAATCAAGTAAGTTTAATAGGAAAAAAAAAAGAGATACAATAAATACATATCAAAGTCAATGAACACTGAGGAGTTATATATCCTAAATCGCACTTTGAAGACGTGAAAATCGAAGTTAAATTTCGTCTATCGGCCCAGTAGAATGGGAGATATGTAACTGTCCTCTCCCCTATTTTTGTCCAAGGTGTACATTTTGAGCATACTTTAAATAACATTTTAAATATTTAAAATTCTACAAATTGCCAATCAGGTAGAAATTTAGGTATTTCTGTAAAAATTGAAATGAATTTTTCAAGGTATTATAAATCGAACTATTAATAAAAACTATTTCTTACCTAAATAAGGAAAAGCAAAACCTAAAACACAGCTAACACACCTTTACTGATAAAATTTTCGACGAGCACCTGTGTTATATATATTTGCCTGATATTGCAATGTCAGCAGTAATCTCTAATCATATCTGCATAGTTTAGAAAACGCATGATTTTTGGTTTTTGCCCTGTGTTATTTGTTGACTGATTTTAGTCATATGTCTGCTTTAGGATGATAACGAGAAAACACGTATAGGGAGAACGGAATTATCATTTTTCTTTTCATTGTCGTTTCGTGAAAGTATCTGACAATGTGACCATGAGACCATTAGAAGAAAAATTAGGTCAGAAATATCGATCAGTCTTTACACAGATTATACAGATTAGATATAACAGTGAAAATTTGTTATTTATAATCAATTATGGTATCAAATAGTCATACAAAATGTTTCGAATTCATGCCTTTTGCTAAATTTTATCTATGTAAAGTAAGCTAAATATTTACTTTCCATATTCCAAAGTCATGTAGTTTTTTACCACACAATATTTATTTACATACTAGCAGAAGTACCAAGATGCCAGTTAAGTTAGATCGAGAGTGATGTGTCTAGCAACAGACAGAACGATACCGCTGTAATACTTCTCTAATAACGATACAAAAAATACGATTCATAATCATGCATTTTTTAGTCTGATGCGATATGGAACCCACATAAGACATTTCGATAGAAAAATAAACTAATTTTCTCTCATTATACTAGCAACAATAAATAGCACGCAGTTTTTAACGATTTTCGTCTTTCTAATCAAATGGTCGTAAAAGCTCAAGTTCCATCGTATATTTCACCTATATTCAATTTTAGTCGATTAAATGGTGCAAAAAAAATTTATCATAATTGACCAGAAATAAATAACGCAAACTAAAAACAAACACTCAAACAAACATTATATAAATAGATTTTGAAAAACTTACAATTTTTTTATTAACAAACTCTACGATCGAAATAAAGCATTTTTATCTCCAACCCGCGAGACTGTTGCCACTCGGAAAAATGAGTGCGGAAATTAGTGTTTTAAATTAATATTTCGGCTGATTAAAGTCGTGCGAAGATGGGAATAGTCGAAATGGTTTCCTACGAATTTTCGGAAAAGGAATAATTTTTTGGGGAATAATGTATTTAATGCTCGGCAATGCTATTTTTATTTCGTTGTAAAACTTCGAATTTTTTATTAACAAACTCTACGATTTGAAAGCGAGCAGTGGCAACACTTCTCGAAATAAAGCAGATTTTTATCTCCAGCGTGCGAGATTGTTGCCATTTGAAAAATGAGAGCGAAAATTGGCGTTTTCATAGTTTTTAATTAATATCTTTGATATTAGCTAATTTTATTTGGAAAAAAAGTGGATGTCGACCTTTTCCAGGACCCAGAAAATAATTGTAGGACGTTTGGTGACGATCGCTATAGTAGTGACTGAGTTAATCGCGAACAAACACACAAACATTCATTACATATGCTCTTAGAATTTAAATGATGCAATAATAAATTAGTTCGCAGCAATAATAAATTTTATTTTTATTTTTATTTTTTATTTTTGCAATTAAAATTCCTTAATTAAATTTTAATTTTATATTACATTTATACGAATAGAGAATATTTGTTAAATTCTTCTTTATGTATACACTCTTTTGCAAAAAAAAAATCGAAGCACCACAAAGGACTTTTGCGATCGTGAAAAAATGGGGTATGCAAAAACACCTTGATCGAACATGCAAATGAACAGGAATTGCGATCATAACGCGCATTTCTAGTGCACATTTCGCAAAGCATAAAACCAGTAACAGAGACGGAAAATTTATCTTTTTTTGTTGCTGCTATTGCAATTCCGTAAAGAAGCAACTAAAGATGCCATTACGACGATATCGAAAACCTTACAGACAACTAAACGACTTCGAACGTGCTCGCATTGTAGGTTTGCGTGAAGTTGGGTGGTCATACTCAGCAATAGGCCGCCACCTGCAGCGTACAGACAGTGCTGTGCAAAGAAAGATATTGGCAGCAATGGTTGCTACAAGGAAATTGCCGACCAAATGAAGGCTCTGTTAGGCCAAGGAGCACAAATCCGAGGCAAGATAGGATGCTTGTTCGCCAGTCCCAAACCGCCCCAACGCTATCATTGTCGACTAGTCAACGCACTACAGCCACGTCTATACCTCCCGCGGTACCGTCCATCATCTCAAGGCGCTTGTCTGACGCGGGGTTACGCTTAAAGAGGCCTTTAAGACGTTTGCCTTTGACCCCACAACCTCGGCGGAATCGTCTGGAGTGGTGTTGCAGCCGATCCTCATGCTGCCATCAGACTGGTGTCGTATAGTGTTCAGCTATGAATCCTGCTTCACTCTTAAAGCAGATGACCACCGTGTTCGTGTCTGGGGAGGACGGGGCCAGCGGTCCTAATCAGTCTTTGTTTTACAAAGGCATACAGCCACAACTCCTGATGTGATGGTGTGGGGCGCTTTTTCTTATGACAGCAGGTCATCTTTAGTCATCCTCCGTACGTCTTTCAACGATATGTTGATACCATCCTGCGGCTGGCTGCATTACCCTTCATGGCACTTAATCCTGGGACCATTTTCCAACAAGATAATGCCAGGCCACATACCGCTCGCATATCTCTGGACTGTCTCCGTGCGGTTGATACTCCTCCTTGGCCATCAAGGTCACCAGACCTTTCACCAATCGAGTATATCTGGGACATGATAGGCCGCCTGATTCGGGCACCCCAAAATATCGCAGATCTGGAGCGACAACTGGTGAATGCCTGGCAGAATGTGTCGCAGGATGACATTAGGAACCTCTACTACTCCTTGCCTCGAAGAATTCAAGCATGCATTGCCGCCAGGGGTGGTTCGACCAACTACTAATTTGAATACTCAATGGGTGATTGTAAGCCATGAACAGGTACTATGACCTTGATTTTTTAATCACTTTATTAGCTATACACATATTCAATTTCATCAAAAACAACCACTTCCTTCATGGTGCTTCGATTTATTCGCAAAAGTGTGTATATAAATTAAGCAGGTTCTTTGCGCAAAAAAAAAGGGGAGGAGGACAGTTCTATATCTCCGGTTCTACTGGGCCGATTGACGAAAGTCAAACTGCGTTTTGCATTGTTCGCAAGCGCGATTTAGGATATGTATTAAATTTATATATAGCATTTTTCTAATATAGGTATTTTGACACAAAAGCGGATTTTTTCCAAGACGATATGCCAGTTTTTTCCATATTTCGATTCTAAGACTCACGTTATGCCAAACTGCCAAGTTTTGTAGAAATCGCACGAGTAGTTTTTAAAAAATTAGCTCACAAAATTTTAGCTCCTCAATGTTAATTCCATTTGGTATGTATTTATTAATCTCTCTTTTTTTATTACTTGATTCCCATTTTCACAGTTCGAAATTTAGGCTCATTCCAAATAAAATTCATCCACATTTTATGATTTATTTTTAAAATTTATATTTTTAAATAATTTTTATAAATTTTTGGAAAAACATTTTGAATTATAAAATTAAAAGCATTATAAAATTTTTACCATTATCCTAAAGCAGATGTATTTCTAAGTACACCTGCAGAAAATGAAAGCTTTTTATTCAACATTTTCGAAGGTTTACGTGAATTTATACAGTGGCTCCCAAAAGTGTTCGTACACTTATGATTTTCATTGAAATATTGCTCTATCCATTAATTAAAAGTAAACTCTCTGAATGAGATTTTAATAATAAGATCTATAATATATTCGTAACAAAATTACATGAAATATTTTTAAAATATAGCAAAGCTTTATTTTTAAGAAATTAATAATAAAAAAATGACAAACATTTTATCTCACAAAAGTCTTCGTACACTTAAAAAAACTGACATATTAGTAAATATTTACATTTTTCTTTAACTTAATATTAGTAGGATATCCTTTAGCATCCACGACAGCTTTTAAACATCTGGGAGTAGATTTTACTTTTTTTTTTTTTTTTTTTTTAATTTCTGTATTAACGTTTATCCATTCTTCCATCATGGTTGTTTTGAGTTCGCTTTTCGTTTTGATGTCGTGTTTTCGTACTCTAACCTCCAGCTCTTTCCAAATATGTTCTATGGGGTTTAAATCTGGCGACCGAGGTGATGTTTTGAAAACCTGTGGACAATTATAGAGACACTACAGGCGAACGTTGAGAGCCGTATACTTAGGATCGTTATCATGATTAAAAATAAAGTTGTTCCCAATCCCCAAATTTTCGGCTGATAATTTTAAATTGTCTCTTAAAATATTTAATTAAAGAGAATGATTCATTATGCCATCAATAAATACCAAATTACCTAGTCCGATGCTGTCATGTCCCCCCCCCCACACACACACAAGAACACCTCCACCGCCATGCTTAACTGTTCCAACTAAGTTCTTAGAATGGAGTTCCTTATTTTTTCTTCTCCATATAGTTATTCGACCATCGGAACCAAAAATGTTAAATTTGCTTTCGTCAACAAATAGGACATTATTCCAGTACGTTTCAGATGTATTTATCATTGATTTTGCGAATGAAAGCATAAGCTTTCTGCACTAACAAAATTTTTCTATGGGTAGAACGCCCATGTAATCCAGCTCCTCTGAGAACTCGTCGAACAGTTTAAGGTGAAATTGAAGTAGAAAATTTTGCATTAAATTCTGCAGAAACTTTTAGAGCACTCAAACGTGGGTTTTTCACAAATATTCTAATAATAAATCTCTCATCACGTTTAGTTAACGTTCTCAGTCGATCTTTTCTTACGTTTTCAATCCGATTTTCTTTTTTAAAGCGTTTTATTACATACTGCACTGTAGAATGGGATAAATTAACTAATTTAGCAATATTTCGAATTGATTTACCCCTACTGTGGTGAAAAATTATCAATTTTCGAATGCTTTTTTAAATTTCTTTACGACTGCGACCCGTTTTTCAATAATAAATGGAATATTATGAAATAAGCAATAAAAATTAAAGCAAACGATTTTTTAAATGCCACCACAATGCAAAAATTAAAAAAAGCGGCAAACGATAATTCTATTTTTAATTTTATCCAAAAATATTTCAGTGTACGAAGACTTTTGTGAGATAAGATGTTTATCATTTTTTGATTATTAATTTCTTAAAAATAAAGTTTCGCTATATTTTAAAAATATTTCATGTAATTTTGTTACGAATAGATTATAGATCTTATAATTAAAATCTCATTCAGAAAGTTTACTTTTAATTAATGGATAGAGCCCTATTTCAATGAAAATCATAAGTGCACGAACACTTTTGGGAGCCACTGTATATTGGTACGTTTTAAAATTTGGCATATTTGTTGAAAGCGATAATAACATCTAATGTGGTTTACGCACTTTGTTAAAATTATTTGAAAGCAGGAAAAGTCACTTTTTTTCCGCTATTGCACAAAGGAAAGGATAGGAAAATAGGATGCCATGCATTAAGAAATTCGCCAAGTGAATTATACTTGGCGTAAACTGAAAAAAAAAAAAAAAAAAAGCGTTAAGCTAAATTTTTGAATTTCTCCGTAAATTTCTCCCAAATTTTACAAAATTTATATTTAGCCATAGTTTGAGTCGTAGAATCGAAACATGGAAAACAATTGGTATGCTATTTCAGAAAAAGGCCCATTTTGTGTCAAAATACTTATGTTAGAACAATGCTATATATAAATCTAATATATATATATACATATCCTAAGTCATATATATCTCCATATATAATGTTGTATGATTTTAAATTCACTTGGTGCAAAATCGAGTTATTCTACTACTTGCGCAATTGCTGCAAAGTAAGTTAATAATAATTTATTTACCAAAGAAATATTGACTATATTATCTCCTAAGATTAATTTTAGTAGAATTATCTTAAAAGAGTGAATCCATAGTAAGTAAGTTCAATTTCGAAAATTGTTTTAAAGTAACTTGAATGTAAATTGTTAAAAATGTTTAATAGGAACTTGAATTAAATCATGAATAACAAAATTTCAATTGTAAAAAGAAATAAATTAAAAGCAAGTAAGTAAATTAAATGCAAGTAATCATTGCCATTGATCGGAAATTAGTTGACTTTTCAAGGGGAACAAACCAATTCCCGTTCAATGAACAATAATTAAGAAATAAATACGAAGGTGTTTCGTCCTTTAATCGAGCAATAAGGCGATGCCAAAACGGCAATTCAAGCCAGGCCAAACATTTCCGTGAATAGAAGGGATCAAGAACCAATGTAGAGAAACAAAGAACTCATTCTGATTAAGCATTTTAGCTAATTCAATTTTGAGTGAAAAGCAATTTCTGCAGTAAAATTGATATTGCTCGAGTAATTGTCCCCCGACACCCTCGTGTTTATGCAGTTTAATTCAAAACTATTTGTAAAAATTAAACATTGGAAATTGGCATTATGAAATAGCATTCAAAGTAATTGAAATAAACATTAGAAAATTACAAAATATAAGAAATATAATGCAATCTTTGCAAAAACAAATCAAAACATAAAAAATAAAAATTTACATTAAAAAAATATATAATAAGAAAAGGGAATGTACATGAAGACATAAAAGGCCAGAAAAAGCATTAATTAACTTACTTTCTTTCTAGTGGGAAGTGGGCAAAGTGTTCTCTTCGCATCTGACTCAGAAGGGTTGTGTTTCCGAAATTCTTTATCGGCAGCGAGGGCTTTGAATTATATCAGTCGGTAAGACTTGTGTGAAGTAATTTATGGGAGTGGGAGGGACTAGGAATTCTTGAGGGACGTATGTTGTGGAGGTCTTATTTGAGTGAAACCGTCTGTTAAAATTTTTTGAAAATACTAGTGAATGGAAATTAATTAATTTCTGGCTAATTGTCGTGTCGTAACGATTAAGAAATTAAGAAAAGGGAAAAAAAAGAGTTTTCACTGTCAAAGAGCTATTTGACAGACTAAAGATTATGAAATAGGCCCATTTTTTTAGTAACAGCATAATTCTGAAGACAATTAGCTTTTTACATTATATACAACTTTGTAATTACACTATGTACAAATCCTTCAACTGATAGTCATCCAACTTATACCGCCTTCTCAGATTTAGGAACAAATTATCATATCCCTATCAGTTAAATGATTTTGAGTGAGTATTTAACGCCTGCTTCTTTTAAGGCAATGATTAATAAATTGATTGGGTATTAGATTATTTTTGAGAATTTTAATAAGGAGCAAAATTTCGCGTTGTAGATCTATCGTATTTGTGCAGATATTTTTAATTCGTTGTATTTGATTTATTATTGTATTGTTAATTACTTTTTTGGATATGTTGGAATTCCAATTTATTAATTTGTTAGTATTGAAATTGAAGTTTCTTGTTTTGTCAAAAAGTAAAATTTTTTTGTAGTTAATGATTTGAAGATCTAGATAGTCTATGCTATTTTGTGAATTATTAGTTTTATTAAGTGTAAGCCAATTTGGATAAATCTCGGAGTGTTCAATTTTATTAAAATTATTAATTGTAATAAGATAAGCAATATATCTGTAAGTGTGCTTGTAGTAATTTAATTCTTGTGGTTGTAGATTTTTTTGGAAGTTAAATTCTTTGATAAATAGAAAGATATTACAGAGCGAGATACTGGAATGGGATCCCATTGGAAGACCTCTTACTTGTTTAAAGAGTTTATTTTGAAATTTGATGTAGTTATGAAAAAGTGTGCATTTTAGGTAGGTTTTCCATTTGTTAAGATTCATAATCGCGAGCATATCAGGGAAGAGTTTAGGCAGATCTAGTACACTAGTATAAATTTCTTCTAGAGGAAGTGAGGTATATAAGTTTTCAAAGTCATAGCAGTTAATGTTCTGTATGTTAATTGTTTGAATGGCATTAATGACAGGAGTGTTATTATAGATGATCCAGCAATAGTTATGATTAGTGTTACAATCGTTGAAAATAAATTTACAGATTTTTTAAGTTGAATTGAAAAATAACAGTCTACATTTTTCTTGTAATTATTAGTTCCATTTGCTATAAATCTGAATTTTAATGGTGTTCTATGGAATTTGGAAAGTGCATATAGATTAGTAAATCTGTTGTAGCTTGGATTTAAAGTAATATTTAAGTTTCTATGAAAAGTTTTAATTCTGTTTATTATAGATGTTTCTGTAAGGTTGGCTAATTGATAAGTAGTTGCGTTGAAAAGTTCTTTATGAATCATTTCTGCGTAGAATTCTTTTTATATAATGCTATTTTAAGTCGCGCTTTCGAGACATGAAAAACGCAATTTGAATTTCGTCAATCGGCCTAGTAGAAAGGGAGATATAGATTTGTCCTCTCTCTCTCTCTCTCTCTCTCTCTTTTTTTTTTTTTTTTTTTTCCCTCCTCCGCAGTGTACTTAACCCAAAAAATAATTATAATTCTCAGTACAGTAAATGATGCCCGAAGTCGCGGCAAATGTTTTTAAATTTTCAAGTTTTTAAAACTTATATCCTTATAGAAAATGTTTTGTTTTATGGAATATATTAATTTAAAAAGAATTCGATGCACATGTGACGTATTGACAAAATAAAGTACACGCACAATTCGTTTGGTGACTGTTCAAGAATTTAGCTTTGCCTATAACTAAATTACTAAAACAAAATCATTAAGAATTGCCTGTATTTATTATTTTTAATAACATCTGAATTTTCATTACAAAAACCACAATTACAAACCAACTACAGTCCGTCAGATGCAGTGCTCTGTGGACAAAGAACGCACTGCTACTCCGATACAGTTGATAAGTACGTAACATTAACCGGATACAGTTAATAAATATGTAACATGCTCCCTTTTATAATATCGAAATCACGATGTAAAATCTTCAAGTAAAGAGAAGTAATGAGAGTAATCACAAAGTAAAGAGATGCTTCTTCACATCAATTTTCTTAGTTATATTAATTAACGAAAGTTAGCGGTATATGTACTTGAATATTGCTAAATTGTTTGCGCGTTAATATTATCAAATACTGCACAGCTTATAAAATAATGAAATCGACATTATAAAAAATTTTAATTCATTAGTTTTTAGCCTGAATTGTAAATTTTTTCAATTAAGGTTTGCAAGCAATTTATATCGGAGATCCATCATTCAGTTTTGTTCAGTTTATGCATATAGCATTGTATATAATCAGTCAAACAATCACTGATAATGTTTTTGTGACGCTTACCTGCTTCTTAAAATCGTTTATAATTTTGTTATTAATTTTGGTTTTAAGGCTGACATAATAACTGGTAATTATGTATTTGTTCTGTGTGTCCTTATGAGGTATTCGATTTGGATGAATTATGTCTTCTGTTTAAAAGTCGAAATCGCCAGGAGGCCCACCAGCGGCCGAGCGGTAAAGTCGCTGAACACTGGTAGTTCGGTCCGAGGTTCGAATCCCGCGAACGGGCTGGCTGCATGGGTGTTTTCGTGGTTTTCCCCATGTGTAACGTGCATACGAGCCAGTTTCCCTTAGAAAGTCCTCCACGAAAGGCATCCCTCCTCTTAGGCAGATAGCCCTAGTATGCTTTGCCATAATTAAATACACCACCACACCACATCGAAATCGCCAGGCATTTACTAATTCATTTTTATACTAGGGAAAGGCATGTTATCTCATGCGTTGCATATAGAATGCAAATTTGTTATAAGCTTTATTATAATTTTCTCAGAAGTTTGCGTTCTATAATTTTATGATATATTGTTATTTTAATAGATAAGATCCATTTCCCAGGTAAATTTTATCCCCATATTCACTAATAACCATGCCCATTTTTTCATAAGGCAAATTTGGTATACCACGATTTATTAAACTTTCTTTTACATTTTTAGATCTATAAATCTGTAGTATCTTTATTGATACCAGTTTAAAATAATTCTTGCCTTGCTCTGTATTTAATTTCTTTATTCCAAAGTGAGCCTTATGAAACGGCTGTAACATTTTTTGTTCTTAAATTCATTAACACCATTACGCTGTCATTTAAAAATGTTCGATTTCCTTGAACATGTCTCTCATTTCGAAATTTAAGGTATTTTTGAGTTTCAACGGGTACACTTTTCTAATCTGAAAGCCGTTCCCTTAAAACTAAATTTCATAAAGCAGGCGAATCCTACATCATTCCGAACTCCATTCGCTTACTGGAACTCGTCTGTAAATGCTTAGTTAAACTGCGAAAATTTTATGTTTTTTCTGTATCGTCTTTAATGGATTTGGTGATAAATGATCGTAATTATAAATCTGCAGTATATATATATATATATATTTGATAGGAAGATACTTGAGATTTAATCCGTATTTTAACAATTTTATTATCATCCGATGTAATCTACGTGATATTACATTGGTTATATTTTTATTTACTATGGAAACTAAAGGTTTGTGATGAGTTAGCGCATCAACTGTTTGATCACAAATGAAATAATGAAATTTAGAAACAGCAAATATTTTACTTAAAATTGTTTTGTTAATTTGTGCATAATCTTTTTCTGCTTCAGATTAGTTTCTAGACGAAATGTAGTTGGCTTCGCGTCCGGTAGTTTGGTTTGGTTCATTTGGTTACGGCAAAGCACACTAGGCCTAAGGGGAGGGATGCCTTCGTGTAGGACTTTCTAAGAGAAACTGGGCTGGTATACACGTTACATGTTCACGTCCGGTACAATGAAAAAACATAATCCATCTTTGGAATTATCTGCTTGTATGAGGTTTAAACTATCAAAAATACACAAAACTGCTGCATTATCAATCTTATTTTTCAAAGTTTCAAGAGATTTTGGATGCATGGATAATCTTTGCCATATTATATTTTTATTCAAAAGTTCCCTTTATTGAGCTGATATAATTAGTATGTCGTGTACAAATTGCCTCAAATAAGTAGGCTTAATATACTTTTCAATTTGCCTTTATTAATTGGTTTGGCCATTTCAGTGATAGTTTTGGCATTACCGGGAGAACGTTCCATTCCTATAAAATCAAATACACATCCAAAATACCTATTTTCCAGTATACTTTATACTGAATCTATTCATTGGCTACATTTTTATTTATTTTTTTATTATTTATTCTGGTTAAATTTCACATTCAATTCTTTAGCTCTTTTAATTACCTGAACAAAATTCTCATCACGTTCTTTACGTGTTTTCACAGCAATAAAAGGTTGTCAAAATAAACTAACACCTCTGAAATGCTGCCAAAATATTTTTCATTTCTTTTTTGAGCATTTTAAGGTACATACGATAATCCCATTGGAAATCGCAAAAATTTATAGCATCTAAATGGAGTGCTTAACGTAAATAAATCAGTGCTTTTTTGTCCAGTTCAGTTTGAAAAAAAAAAAAAAAAAAAAAAAAAAACTACATAATTAAGATTAAGTTCCTCAGATCTGAATATTGAAACGTGACGGTATGACGGTCTAAGCAAAGTCTAAGACAACCATCTGTCTTCTCCATTACCACAGGATTACTAACCCTCTCTTTCAGATTTAAGGATAATCGATTGCCCTTTCAATTGTTTTAATTTCTTCTCTAGGTTAGAGCAAACATTGACTGGCATATTTCTAGGTGGACGAACGATCAGTGAACAATTTTCTTTAATTTTAACAATGCCCTCCGCGTTAAATTTCTCTACACCATCAAGAGATTTCCCTATTATTTTGCAGAAACTACCTTGGTTTAATTGGGACAATACCTGTTTTATCAACACGTTTAAAACAGTTTCACATATCCTTCTAATCCTAGTAAAGGTCGTGATTTATTATTCTTTACAATAGCAAAATCCACAATTGTTTGTTTATTATGAACTCGGTACTTTAATTTTACCAACAGGTTACATTTTTTATCCTCCATAAATATCTAAAATTATACTTCTTTTCTCGAATTTCAGATTTTTATATATTGCTAAGATAACATGTAACGGTAAAACATTGATCTGAGCACCGATGTCTAGCTTAGCTGCTTTACCATCAAAATAAACAACTGTTTCTCGCTCACTTTTCGGAACTTTTTTAGCTTCAAAAATACAAAGAAATCTCTTTAACTGAAATTTTGAGGTAAATCTCTCTATTTTTTTTCATTGCATATATCTTTTGCATACCAGGGTATTTACAACATGATAAATTTTATGTGGTTTGCTGAATTTGTAGCAATGTTTCCCAGAGAGCGTTTACACATTTTTAGAACAACTTCGTTAAAAAATTAGAAAAAACAAATGTTTTAGAATAAACATTTCTGGCAACAGCTTATTATTGAGCTAATTACAAATAACGTCTGTTGCATTTAAATATGTTCTTCTTTGAAAATGTCGCATGTAAACAAGCTGTGGATTGAAGGACATGTTTTTGCGCTTGTCGAAGAGAAATATTCCTATTCCGTAGTTCAAAAATGTTGTCAAATGCATGCTATTAAACTTTCTAAATGCAAAATAACCAGAATTACTAATCGGAAAGGGAAAAACCGCCAATCATTACTTCTACCTGGAAAGTCTCTAAACGAATACCCGAAAAAGGCATGTTCTGTTTCTAATGTTTCTAAAATTAAACAGTTGGAACAACAGAAAACTCGCCAACGCAGAAATCAATTGCAATCTGTAAATGCGTCTGTAGCAACAATCAATAAAATATTAAACCAAGATTTAAAATTTAAAAAGTTTCAGAAACATTCTGTTCACCAGCTTTTGTTGAGACATGTGGCTCAAAAAACAATTTTTAAAACCTGTATGAAAACTATTTAGGATGAGATAAATGGAAATTCGTTGTGACCCTTAATGAAACTTGGGTTTACCTAAATGACTGCAGCAAAAAAGGATATATTTATTATCGAAAACGAAGAGAAAGAAATGTCTACAAACCTGTTTCCGATAATGAAAGTTTTAGTAAAGTATATTTTAGTATGTTTGTCGCAAGATTCTCTTACAATGGGAAATAAAAAATAAGAAAAGTGGGATAAAATGTTAAAAATCAATTCAACGTACTATCAAGAAACTTTTACGTCCGATGTTTACAACGAAACTCCATTCATCAAGAAGAAGCAAGAAGTCATGCCTCGAAAAGTCCACTACTGTACTTGAAAAAGAAGACTGACATGGATACTGCATATATACGTTTTTAACGTGTTCCTGAGAAGTTCTCTGACGTTTCACCTATGGACTGTTGTAGTGAAAGAGGAATGAAAATCTGTATCCCTGGAAATTTTACAAAAATGCTCTTCTGTTATGAAAATTACGAAGCCGACTTATAGTCCAGAAAAACGACTGTCAGGTCGAACATTTAAAAAATACCTTTTACATTTTAACCATTGATTAAACGATCCAGAAATCGTTATAAAAATGTTAAACACTCTCTGTAATATCAGTTCATTTTTGTGATCTGGGCAGGAAAGGCCCTGTAAAGTTGATAAACTATCGTAAGTATATTAAATGTACTCCCAATTTTAGGAATCTTTTTTATCCACTTCAAAGCAAAATAAATAGCAGTGGCTTCCGCTCTAAATACCGAATTATATCTATTCAGTTTATATTTCTCACAGTTTGTCTCAATTCCATAATAAAAAACTACAAAGGAGACGTTCTCCTCCACACCAAACTAATGTGTTAATCCTCCTCGAGGTGGTGTCGAATTAGCGTTTATCACATTTTAATGTGAAAAATCAGCGACACTGACATTCGTATTCTGGGGATTCATCAAGATTCGAATTCCAGACCTCTCTTTCTCTAGCCGCCGCGCTTCCACCTTACACCTCAAAGGCACGCGGTAAAAAAGGAGAAAACTCCTCACATACTCATGCTACAAAACTTCCCGTTACAAATAAAGTAAAACGACTGTGCAAAAATATTGTAGCTCAGATCGAAATTTAAACACTTCATATCCATTTAATTCTTTTTTTTTTTTTTCAATTAATTACAAAGTACATAAGAGCAAATAAAAACTTCTTATCTTTCATTTTATGTCTTTTCCTCAAGATATATGAAAATCATATTTATATAATCTGTTCAAACTTCAGAGAAGAAATAATACAGGAAAGAGAGTTATTTCTTACTTTTATTCATTTCGAAAGTGAAAATGCATTATCTTTCCTGAAATTTGATATTAAAGCAAGAAGTAATATTTGAAAATAACATAGTCAGCCAAATAATTTAAAAGAAGAAAAAGAAAGAAATTGTGACAGTTTTATCTTACCGTCCATGTTTCTTATGATAAGAAGTCGTTAAACTTTCAAAAGAATAATAGACCAATTTTCTTTTTCGACGATTGTCGATAGTGCGAGGTGGAGAATAATCTGAGAATTTAAGATCGCATGTGGCCTATTAAAGTTTTATGTGCAGCCTTACGTGTTATTTACAATTTTAATTGAATCGCAAGCTCAAAAATTAAAGAGATAGAAAAAACGCTCATGTAAAGGTCAATGGGGTTATCACATTTGGCGATGCTAGAAGAAACTTACCGGAGAAATCTAGCCAAAAATCGGTTTACAAGTAGGTCAACCAACAAGATGTTCTAGAAGCCAAGATTCTCGGAAATGTTCCTTTCGAAGCGAGGTTGTTGAGGATAGTTAGTAGATGAACGTAATAATGATTTTATATGCATTCGTGCCCTCAGCTGATCAAATCCTCTTCTTTATCTCAAAAATACATAAATATGCTAAATCAAATGAGGAGTTTCAACGAGAAATGAAAAACCATTTCTTTCAATTAAAATTTTTTAAATGAATACGAAATTATAAATTTACCTTATATTTAAAAAATGACACAAGAGCACTGATGAATGAACTCGTAAGTTATATTTTATTCGTACCATAACTAAAAAACTTCATTGTTATAAGAAACTGCTCGCATTGAGTATATTTACAGACGGAAATAGCGAAACTGATATTTCTAACAACTTAAAAAAAATATGTCGTCAATTAGAACTAAATTGACCAACGGTACACCTTCTATGAAATGCAAGGGAGAAAGATTTTTTTCTTTGTTGAAAAAGGAAAATAAGCATTTAGAAAAATTGTTGCTGTTTCACTGTATCTACTCCTCGAGCAAAATCTTTGTTCTAAAAGAAACTATTTTTGCAAGATACAATCGATAAGGTTACAGCAACTATTAACTTTATTCGAGGGAATGCAATGCGCCAGAATGTATTCCAAAAAATGTTTATGTTAGGCGATTAAACACATAGTTTCGATTTTTTTTTTTTTTTCAAAATTCGTTGGTTAACAAGGGGGGGAAACTCAATAAAGTTTACGAAACTTTACGAGTAACGTAAAGTTTACGTTACTTTACGAAAAGAAAGTTTAACATTCTGCAAAAAGTGAAAAAAACTATGCGAGTTATCAGGTAAAGAATCTGACAAAAACGCTGAATTTTAGTCTGATATGCCAACAAAATAAACGATTTAAATATTTCCCTTCAAATTAAAACAAAATACATACAGGGTGTTTCATAGATCATGAGACAAACTTGGAGGGGTAGTGGAGCGTACTAAAACATGCATTTTTTATAGGAATGTACGGTCTAAAGTGACGGGTTAAGGCAGGAAACAAAAAGGATGATACGAGAGGAAAATGTGTTTATGTACAAAATCAACGCAAAGTGCTTCTTTGTAGCAATACAGTATTCACAATAAATGTTCAAAATTGCGACCACCAGCAATAATACATGCTTGGTAACGTCGCAGAAGGGATTGACGAACATTTTAAAAAAACGACAGGCATTTCGCGCACGCTTGCAGCCGCAATGGATAGTCGTGCAACGAGGTCCTCCAGTGAGTCAACGGGAGTCTCGTAAATGATGCTCTTCAGATGGCCCCATAAAAAATCCAAGTTGGATAAATCTGGCGAACGGGTTGGCCACCGAACGAGTCCACCACGACCAATCCATCGGCAAGGAAATGTCCCATCCAAGCAACTGCGGACCCGCACGTGGTTATGGGCTGGTGCACCATCATGCTGGAACCACATGCGATCACGAACGACAGCCGGAACATCCTGCAGCAATTCCGGTAGCACCTCTTGCAGAAAAATATGATGACATAAGCCATTTGTACGTGCAGGTAAGAGGTATGGGCCTATGAGATATCGTTAACAATACCCGCCCACACATTCACGGAGAATCGGCTTTGGAATGCATGTGTACGTGTGCCATGTGGATTATGAGTTGCCCGCACGTGCGTGCTGTAGCTATTGAAAATGCCGTCCTGTGAGGAAGTTGCCTTGTCCGTAAAAAGCATATCCGATGAGAAATCCGCCTGCACCGCACACTGCTGCAGGAACAAATGACAGAAATGAACTCGAAGAGAGTAATCTGTCTCTTGCAAGGCTTGGACTCTTTGCAAATGGTATGGATGCAAACCATTTTCATGCAAAACTCTCCAAACGGTGGAATGACTCAGCTGCAGACGACGTGCAATAGCTCTTGTACTTGTCTGGCGTGATTCATGCACAATGTTCAAGATGGATTCTTCAATGCGAGGTTGTCGTGCACTTCTTCTTCCACTCCTAGTGTCAGAGGTGGCTTCAAATGACCCATTTTCACATAGACAACCGATGCAACATTGTGTGCTTCGGCATACTCCTGTTCAGAAACCGTCCCTGGTACAATCGCAGCGCCGCTCTGCCGTTTCCATTAGCAGCACCATACATGAGATGCATGTCAGCTTTTTCCCTGTGCGTCAACTCACCCATCACGCTCGACATCTGAGTTGCGAATGATCCTCTGATGCATCGGATCGTGGTTTGTCCGGCTCACTACCACCCTCTACCGCTGCACTGCCAGCCAATCACAGCTGTAGTTCTTATTACTGTTAGTGTTCCCTTTTTGAACATTTATTGTGAATACTGTATTGCTCCAAAGAAGCACTTTGCGTTGATTTTGTATATAAACATATTTCCCTCTCGTGTCGTTCTTTTGCGTTCCTGCCTTAACCTGTCATTTTAGACCGTACATTTCTATACAAAATATGCATGTTTTAGTACGCTCCACCAACCCTCTAAGTTTGTCCCATGATCTATGAAACACCCTATATTTGATATGTAACAAAAAAATTCAAGTCTTTTGAAAGAAGCTGACGTTTTTCAAAACTTTATTATCTCGCTAGTATGAATCTAAAGAACGTTTCTCGCTATAGTCAAATATGTTAAACGAACAGAAATATGAATATGGAAAAGTTGATAATTATGCAGCTGTCTTGGCTGCTTAGTTGAATAATACGTAGACAAATGCTGAAATTTGTAGCGCATACTATTCTTAAGGCAACAAGTGAACGATCTGATCGATGCCTCAAAAGCGCTGATGAAACTATAGAAGGAACTAAATGAGTTGGGGGAAGATAATAATACTAAATTTCTTTTCGATTCCAAAATGAATTCAAAAAAAAAAAAAAAAATATGGAGAAATGCAATTGAATTCCTAAACTTGCTAGACCATGCACACAGTTTGCTTTCCTGCTTTGAAAGTACTCTTGAAAATCAACATTTCCATACATGATATAAATTAAAAATCATTTAAGATGACAGGTAACTATTTTCATTTAGAAGACCAACTCAAACTACGAATTGTGTAGCTGAAATCAAATACTGGATTACTATTCAGCAACGAACAAATATAAAAATCGCATTAAATTGAATTGTGCGTTTTACGCTTGTAAACTGTAACAACTACCTAATATTTTCATATTTTTATATGCAACTCGCATTTAAATTTTACTTTTTGTACTTTTATTTATAATACAGTAAATATATTTCAAAAATAATTTTCTAATAATTGCAGAACAATAATGCTTAATATTAAATGAACTTGTGCTACCTTATTCCCTGCTGTCAAAGTTTAATCTGGATGAAAAGCTTCCTCCTCCCTGTTAGGCTGGTATCACACATCCTTTCATTTCAGACGAAAAACCGTTTCAAACAATTTTTCTACCTGCCTTTTTTTACCACTGAAAGAAAAACGCACGTTTTTCCCTTTCTTTCGCAAAAAATTTTAAATTCTTATTTTTGAACAACCAATCAGCTAACAGCATCTAATCATTTTGAATTAGACGAGCTAGTTCCCTCTTTACACAGTAATCCCTAAACGATCCGCGGTGATTGGCTGTTTTTGACCGGGTGACGAAGCAGAAAAATTGTTCTAAAGAGTTATTCTTCCGAGATGTTTTGAATGTGTGATACGACCTTTATAATGGATAGTTTCCAACGCGAAACTTTATAACCTACTTGGGGGCTTTGTGGAGATCAAACGGGACATTGCCGGTCTAAAGAGCAGTAACGGGCATTAGAAAGCAAACGCAGAATACCAACAAGTTTGAAAAATTTGGGTGTCTAAGCACTTTTGGAACAAATTTTTAAACAATTACTTGAATAATTTACTGTAATATACAAATATTACAGTTATGTTCACATGATCTTAGTAAGAATCATTCTAAATTATTTCAATCGATCCTTTGCATATGGTCAGGTTCCTTGTAGGGACATTTCATTTTTCTATTCCAAGGGAGCGAAGTTATATAGTATCAGTTATAGTTCAACATAAGCACAGATGAGATCAAGTAGCATGTTCTATTTATACATACAACTGTGCATGGTTTATCAGGCCTATAAATGCTTCGAGAAGTTTTTAGTTGTTAACATTCTGTTTCTGTATTAAATGACGAGTTTTCAGTAATAATTTGATGACGTAAGAGTAATAAATATCTAAAACGTTTCTAAACATTCTCAGTCAATTTCATATAATTGCACTCAGAAGATATCTGTGATACCTGATCCTCAAGAATATAAATTAAAATTAAGTAGCGCTTACTATGTTGATGAAAAAATTAGAGAGTGGCTCTCGTCAGGAAAAGCTGTATAGTTGATGTGGTGAGTTTAAAAACCTGGTAGTTTTATGAAAAAAAATTAAATCTTTGCAAGTAGTGTATATGATCTGTGCTCAAATGTTGTGATGCAAAATAAATCGAAAACGCCATTTCGAGTGTAATTATTGGTGTGCAAAAACCAATCTGCCACCTACATTATAGCATTTAATATATCATTGTTGCAAATGTAGCAGAGCTACAACAACGATTTAGTTGGATATTAAAAAAAAGGGGAAAAGATGTTTTTTAAAGAGAAACTGGCTCATATCCATGCTTTTCTTGCATTGCACACGGAAATTAACCGCTTCCAATTTTTTATTGCAGTACGAAGTAATTTAAATATTATCTGGAAGAGATCGAATTCAAATGATTTTTTTTTTCACATAATGTAAAGAAAAATAGGTTTCTCTTCGAACTTTTTTTCAAGAAGGGCATACTTTCTCATTGGAAGATAGCCTTAACGTACTTTGAACCTTTCGAACAAATACTTGATAAGCTACATAAAAGAGACCGCATAGATCCAAACCTGAAACAATAAATGGGGTGTTCTATTAACTCTCTCGTATGGCAAATTACCCATAAAAGACAAAATCGGTTTGCATTTAAAGCATGTAACACAAAGATGTACTGTTTTTCGCGCCAAATCTCTACCACCTAATGGCCAAAATTTTAAACGTACTGCACTCAATAATCCTTGAGGGCCAATATGCAATAATCTTCTGTTCACACTAGAAAAATAAATCTTACTTAGCTTAAACTTTTTTGGGAGGATAGCAGGATATTTCTGAGAAAATGGTAAAGAAGCTTTTTCAAGACGGCCACCAACACGAATTATTCCTTTACGATCAACAAAGGGATGTAAACTTTTTAAATTACATGCTATGGCTTTTTTACAAAATAGAACCCTCTGCTCATGCTTAATAAGCGTTTTCTCAGCTATTCTTACCTCTTCTAGTTGAAGAGAGCCTACCTTTCTTGATCCACCTTTCCTGCAATTACAAATAAACCTAAAAATTTAAATATACAATCAACTTACAAATAAACCTAATAAAGAACATTAATAATTGTATAATAATTGTTACTAATATTCAAGAGTTCGTCTAAAACGTTAGCTTTCATGTCAATCAACATAGTTCTCTCAGAAATGTCATTAATGTCACTAGAACTTTTGCTTTCGTGCACAAAGGGTTCCCTTTCACTTAGTGTTAGGTTCTCAACCTCTGGAACTATTGGTTGTAAGCACTTGTTGGCAAGATGCGGCTCTGTAAAAAATTCTGCACAAGTCCACCACTTAAAATTGTTCACTAGAGAAGAGGCACTAACTCCACGCGTTAGAAGATCGGCTGGATTGTCCTTGATTGAACAATGAAATCATGAATCTGGATTAGTGAACTTCTGAATCTCGTCAACGCGATTTTGAGCGAAATACTTCCAACTTCTGCTTGATCCTTTAATCCAATGCAGTGGGACTTTAGAATCACTCCAAAAAAAAAAGATATTAGATGAACTTTTACGATCTAGAACTTTAACTTCCGTTCCCAATCTTGCAGCAATCAGTGCAGCTAGCAATTCAAGTCGAGGCAAGGAAATTTTTTTGACAGATAAAACTCTGCTCTTGGAGGCCAGCAAATTCACATAATTTTTTTCTCGATTCTGTACTTTTACGTAAACGGCTGCACCATACGACTTTTGGTTTGCGTCAGAAAAAACATGGATCTCTATATTTTCATGAATCCAAAACAAATCTTGGAACACTAATGTTTCTAAGTTCTGAAAGCTCGCTGCACCATTGAGACCACTCGTCGTTTAAATCAGAAGGAAGCTCAGCATTCTATGGTAATTTACGTAGCCATAGCTTTTGTAGTAAAAGTTTTATTCTAACAGTGGATGGTGTGATGAGTCCAAGAGGATCATATATTTTTCCAGCTGTTTGGAGGATGAAGCATTTGGTACTTTTCTTTCTCCCCGAAATTTCAAGAAGTCTCTATACTCAACCTATCTTCCTAAATGTTCCACTGAATTCCTAATACTTCGAGTATCTTTTCATTTGAGCTTAGCGGATAAATGTCAAAATGTTCTTCTTCCCATTTCTTAACTAAATGATAATTATTCGTCACCCATTTGCGTAGGTTCATCCCAGCTCATAATTTCCTTTGCTTCCCTCGAAATTTTTAAGGCTTCTGATACATCATCCGCTCCGTAACAAGATCATCAACATACATACATGTATGAAGAATTTGAAAAATATCGGGATACACGTTCCTATACTTTTGGATATGCAGTTTTATAGTTGCCGCTAACAAAAAGGGACGGGAATTAACACCAAAGAGCACACGCTTAAATCTATACACCTCTAGCTGATCCTCGGTATTCTGCAAAGGTGTATCAATATTCTTAACAAATAAAAATCTAACCGCGCCTCTATCTTTCTCAGCTAACACGATCTGTAAAAATGCCTTTTCGATATCTCCTAAGATCTAAACTCTATTAAGTCTAAAATATGTCAGCAAGTGAAATATATTTTGATTCAAATTGACATCAGGCCACAAACAATTATTCAGGGACAGACTACCTAGTTCACGTGAGCTCGCAGCAAATACAATACGCATTTTTGTCGTAATGCTTTCTTCTCTATAAACTGCCTGATGCGGCATATAAAAAACTGGCTTGTTTACTGGTTTTGTAGAATCTAATACTTTTTTATTATCCCTTGATTTAGGAATTCTTCTAAAGTTTCTCTATATTTTAAGTATAATGCATTATCATGCTGCATTTTCCTCATCAGGATCTTAATTCTTTTTTCTGCGACACCAAAATTTTCGCCTAGATGTTCCCAACTTTTCTTCCAAGGCAGGCTAACAATATACCGACCATCTTTGAAACTAACAGTTTTATTGAATATCTCTAATACTTTATCTTCATCGTAAGAATTGGGATCATCTCTAATACCAATGGATTCCAAATCAAAAGATTTCTTCAACTGCGCTTCGGTATTGTCATAAATTAACCTACAACCCATTAATTGTTTCTCATGTGGTAAATCTTCAATGCTCCCGCTCACTAAATACTCAAATGCTGAGTTTTTTAACACTAAATTTGTATTTGGTACATAAATTTGCCCTTATTCCCTAAATTCCGGAGCTTATTAAATCGAAAAATAATTCAAATCCTGAAAGTCACTGAATTTTACCCGTTTTGTGAAAGTCTGGATCAGCTAACGTAACTCCTTGTGGAATCGTAATATTACAGACATCAATTTGTCTAGAAGGCATCAAATTGAAATTTAGGAAATTTAAATAATTTATGTTCCCCATTACATAGTTTACAAATAAATACATATTTCTGTCACACATGAAACCATTGAAGAAACCTTTGGTTGACTTACTGGAACTTTTGGTTTAGACATTACTGGAATTCTAGAAGCTTATAATGTCCTCGCATGATTCTTTAGAAATTCTAATAACTCTATAATGTTCGGTATTTTTTCTTTCTTTAAATACCTTTCCCACCATAACTTAGTATTCTGATCAAGTTTCTGACTAAGAATAAAGGCAAGTATAGAGGATGAAACCCCATCTAACTTTTGTTCTAAACATTCTAACGATCTTACAACTTCATTTGTAACATCAATTAAATTTAGAATTGCAGAAGCTGACTCGTTTTTAATAACGTGAATACTCATAAATCTTCTAAGATGAGCATACACTTGTTCTCTAGGGTTTGAGTATCTTTCATCAAGGAGAGACCATGCTAACTTATAATTATTATCCGTTATAGCTACCGTTTGGATAATTCTAAAGGCATCTCCTTTAACTGCTGATTTCAAATATTGCAATTTTACAGCATCTGATAAATTTGGGTTTTGATCAATACTCGCTTTAAAAATAACCTTAAAGGAAAGGCAAGAATACATTTCTCCTGATAATGTCGGGAATGAAATCTTAGGTAAATTCAGAACAGTATTTTCAGAAATTACTGTTTTCTTTAACACTTTTCGACGATCTATTATTTATTTCAAATTCTGTATCAATAATACTACTATTGATTTCATCTTGCTCACTGAAGATGTTTTCGATACTTTCTTCGCCACTTAAATTGATAATGGAATCAAAAATATTATCAAATTCATTTTGCAGATTGTTAAATTTAGTTTTTAACAATTCTAAAGCACTAACACTTAAATTTGGCTCACAAAGGTTTCTTTTGCAACTTCAATAAGATAGTTTTCTGAGTTCTCTTTTTAGTGAGAACATCTTTTAATTTCGTAGCCATTTTCGCTACACTTATCAATAATAACAAATTATCACACAAACTTAATTCAAAATTTACTAAATGCACCAGTTAATAATGAATAGAGTTTCAAGGGTTTAATTCATATCTCTTTCTTTCAGCAACTGGCTATAATCCACAAACGCAAATTCTTCAGGAACAAATGTGGCAAAATCACTGTTCCTAGCTTGTTTACTTAGCCGATATAGCTCCGGCTCGACGGACCACTCAAAATGGTCCGCCTAAATTTTAAATGAACTGTAACTCTTAATTAAACTAATTAACAAACTAAGCTGTAATATATCATCATCTTTATTTTACTAATTTGTGAAAGACACTCAGGCTTCCATACTCACTCTCTGCTTCACCATTGAAGCAAACTCTAAAAAGTAAAGTAATGACATTCTTTTTGTAAACAGTAGCGATGGCAGCTCCATCTGGCTTCAAAGGGATTTAATACTATTCTAACCACCAAAACGCAGCTACAACGCGCCAGATAGAGCTCCGAAATCTAGTCTCTAGTTTTCTGGAAGAATTTGAAGAATATCCACAGCGTCTGCTTTAAAAGAAGCGGCGAGATGACAGGCCTGAGCTTGGGAATCCCATCCGTTCGCTTCCGTCACTATGAAAAACTGCGTCTTATACACTTGCCAAGAGGTCTTCCCATCATATGCGTATAACTTCAGGGAGAGGCGAGCAGGCATGGGCAAAAATTTAAGACCAGAATTGCTCTCTACCGTTGCTACGAATTTCTTCAAGGTATCAACTTCTTTGGCGACCTTCAGAAACCCTGTCATCAGTTTGTTGTTCCATGGCAGAAACTCTCTCTTCTATTTGTTCTTTGACAGAGGAAACTTTTTCTTCAATGTATTCAACTTCATTTTCATCCGCGTGTATTCTGTTTCCCATAGCCTCAATTTTTTTCCCATTATGCGGGTAATTTCTCTTTTCATTTGTTCTTGGCGTGCTTCAATCTTTCGTTCACAGGCTTTCATCTCATCTTTAACAGATTCTTGGCGCGCTTTTATCTCTGCTTTAAAAGAGTTGACTGCCCCTTCCATGCCCCCCGGGGTTGACTCAGGCTAACGCCTGTGAAGTACTGGTTAGGATCTGTACCTAGGCAGTCTCAACCACGGGAGCATAAAAACAGACTTCACAGAAGGCCTGAAGGCTCTCAGGACAGAGTACAGGCCAGTTTCCACTACTGCGTAAGAACGCGTTGCGTCAGTTGAAGACACGCCTACGGCATCCGTACAAGCGTTTCCACTGCCGCGTATGCGTACATTATTTTCATTTTCTGCCGCTAGGTGTCACTGTAATATTTTGGTGCCAAACAAGCAGTTCGCGAGTTACGACGCTAAACATCTGAATTTTTCCCGCTTAAGCGAGTATTGCTTGTTTTGGATTTGATATGGATCCTGACTTAAAACGCAGAAAAGTTTTGTTTACTAAATTCCATTTAATTGGAAATTTTTATTTCTGATTATGAACTGCGAAAGTAAAGTACACTAGCAATTTTTAGATAAGTAAGGTTATAAAGCATATTATGAACATCCCTAATTGCATAGAAGCTGAAGTAAATTTTAAAAATTTCATTGCCTTTCTAGAAGCCTTAAATATTAATGAAATAATATATATATTATTAAAACTAAAAGGTACTGTAAGTGAAAAAATAAACAAATATATAAATAAAATAAAAAAGTTAAACGAATTAAAAAATAATTGGTACTTTAAAAATACAGAGCAACTGTAAAGAAAGGTTCACAATATTTACACAAAATTTGCTATGCTTGTATACCGCTGACTTCAGGGTCATAGCTGGATAATTTATTAGAAATCGCGTTTGTTTTAAAATGCACTATGGGCAGTTATATTTTATGCATAATCCATAAAATATTATTTTTAATTAAAAATATTTAAATTCATATTTCTTTTTATAGCAGAAAATATAAAAATAAGCTTTTTCTCTTTATCTATGCACACATTAGGTAAAGAAAATGGAAATATTTAATTAATTCCTGCGCTTCTGCTGGAAAGGACTAAATTTAAAAGCAATTATTATAGTAATTTTTTGTTAAAAAATGTTTAGGGCATTAATGCTGTCTCATGTTAATTGGTAATGAAAGTTAAGAGCCGTAAACATCCCAAAGTCTGAGCATATGTATGTGCATTCACATAAAAGTGAAACGAATATATATATATATATGCACAGGGTTTCAAAAGAATAAATAGTAAAGTTAAATTAACTTTAAGCAATTCTCTTGTTCTGTTGCTGCAAGGAAGGAAATTTGAATTTAACAAACATTCTCTATTCGTAAAAAGCAAATTTAAAGTTAATTAAATTTAAATGAAATTTAATGCAAACAAATAAATGATTAATTATTGCTGCGAACTAATCTACAATATCATTTAAATTCTGAGAGCATATGTAAATCAAGTGCAAGTGTCAAAATCCATGCATAAATATATAATTCGAAAAATTTATTAATCCTATTATTCACTTATGCATATTTATAATTTTTTTTTTTTTTTTGATTAGTTGTTGGCCTTGAACGCATCCGCAGATATACGAATAGAAGTTGAACATTGTTGAACTCCATCCGTACGTCATCCGTCACCGCACATCGACCGGATTGCAAACGTCAATGAAAGCGAATTCGCTCGCTGATTGGAGAAACGCATACGCACCGCAACGCATACGCAGTAGTGGAAAAGCGGCTTTAAGGCTCGGCAGGGACCGTACTGGTGCTACCTTGTCTGCCCTTGCTCTGTTGGGTCGCCACATTGTAGATTGAATTTTGTGCAGGGCGGCACTAATCTGAAAGGCCAATAGCCAGGGCAGAATTGCCTCGCACTGCGAGTTGCCCCTTCCAGCTTTTCTTGAAATGCAGCAAAGATAGTTACGAGCTGTCTTAATTGCTCATCCATCGCTCATGTCACTGGCATTTAACCTCACTCATGACACCAAAAAGTGCTGCGTGCGTACGGGTTTGTAATAATTTTAGAAAGTCCGATAATAATTTAATAAAATTTATTCTTATCAACAGGAATACATCAGAACTCTGGAATTTTCCTCAGAAATATTCGTACAAGTGTTCATAATATCACGTAGTATACTACTGAAAACGTTAAAATACAACGCAATGCAAAGCATATCTAAAGAGAAAGCTAACTCGGATTTCTCTATTCATGCGGAAATAACAACTCGCAACAACAGTAACTAAGCATTGAACTCAAACTTTTGATCTTTGTTTCTGGCCTCAACCTCCAAGGGTTTTACCAGTATCATGAAAATTACAACCATTATGCATTTCTTAGGTTTAAAATTAATAAAGATGTACATTAGCACACATGGGCGAAAGTCAAACAAAAGGAAAGTTCATGAGTTTGTAAAGTCTGTACGAAGGATGTTCTGCATCTTGCGCTATGTTGGCGTGAAGGCAGCCAGAGGAGAGTCATGTGATCTTGAGAAGGCACCTGGTTGGTCAGCTTCGGAGTAAGCAAAGTTCGTTAAAAGTTCTTAATTAAGCTAGAAAATTGCTTAATTTGATATAAATTTTTGTATTTTGCTTTAAAACATAGTCCATAGGGAAAATGGCTTATGAGAACCAATGCAGTGCAGTTAGAGCTCGAAGCATAAAATCATAAAATAAACCAAGTCCAAAACAGGTAAATCTTAAGTAAATAAAACTATTTACAGAAAAGTTGAAGAATGATATATACAGAATGAGGATGAGATGAAATAATTAGTTACAGTTGTGGAATTGTAGTAAATTAAACTAGAATTCCAAGTCAATACTCGTAAAATAATCGAAAGCGGCTATGCCTACTTCGATTTTACTCATCATTGATTTCAGTTCATCATCTCAGTTCTGAATTTTTGAAGGAATTCTTTTGCTTTATTAATATGTACTTTAATCCATGAAAAGATCGAAGTTTCATTTTCATTTTCAGTATTTAGATTATTTTTTGCCCAAGCTGATTTATTTGTATTATTTGGTAGCGTGGGGAAGTCAGCGGCTTTAAGTTGGAATTTATTGCTTGCTTCTGCTTCTTTTTTGGCTTTCGCTGCAGCGATGGCTTTTTGTATTTGGGTGTTTAACACAACCCTTATAAATCGAGACGTGATTTTCTCCTCAAAGGGCAAGCAAGCAGGTTTATTATCCTCTTTCTTTTGGGTGCAGGTATAAGTTTCATGAGGTTTAGCGCATTTCATGCACTTCTCTGAATAATGACATAGCTCCCGTGTATGCCCATATCTTTGACATTTGTGATATTGCACGGGGCCTTTTTTGGATTTATATGGGGTGATAAAGACATCTAATCCTCTCAGTTCCGTTATGTCATGAACTTTTTTTTGTCTTCAATATCTCGTTTGCATTCAACTTGAAAAAGCGGTAATTTAAGAATGTTTCCATCTCTTACAGTAGTATGCTGACGAACTTTAAGAACAGGAATACCTTTTTGTTGAATTTCTTGTTTAATTATTTCTGGATTAGAATTCTTTGGGAGTTTTTTAATAGACGCTTTTAGGATGTTTTCATTGTTAGCTTTAAAACTGTGATATTGTATCTCACGCTCTTGTAGGAGGCTAGTGATAAATCTGAAGTGATCAGGATCTCAGACTGGGATAGTTAAGCTTTCACCTTTCATGTTTCCTAAGTAATGAATGATACCATTACTTTCAATTTCTTCCTTAAGTGCATCCCAATCCCCGATGAAATTGTCGAGAACAATCGGGGGAATGTGTTTTCTTTTTATTTGAGGATTCTGATTCAAAGGAATTTCCTCGTCCATTTGGTCGTCATCACTAAGATTAGCGAATTTATTCGACTGAGTTGGTTCATTTTGATTCTCGTCCGATGAACGTTTAACTGAGTTACGAGGGGAAATAAATCCTTCGCTGTCAGTTAGTGTGAGTTTTTTCTTTTTAGTAACTTTAGAAGTGGAAGGAACATTTTTATCAACCTTTTCTTGCAAACTGTTTTCTTTTGTTGTTTGTGTTAAGACTTTTTTTTTTTTTTTTTTTTTTTTTTTTTTTTTTTTGAGATCCTCAATCAAAAGTAAAGTATTATCAATATCTTTCTGCACCTTTTGCCAATATTCAGAGAGGCGTCTTTTATCATCTTCGGGGCCTTTACTGTCAGTAAATTTGGCCCTCTCAGCAAAAAACTTTTGATATTTAATTCACTAAGTTTCCTTTCAAGTCACTCAATGGTTGGTATAGGACCGAATTTAAATCTGTCTCATCCTTGTCCATGATGTCTACCGTCGTCTTAAACCGAGCAAATGTTAGATGGCATAATTAACAATATACTCACCAGCTTTCAAGTTGAACAGATCCATATCGTATGAAAAACAATCAACAAAATAGCGGAGCAAAGAAAATATCAACATTCAAATTCAAACAAATTCTAACTAACTGATTGAACTCAGACGCTTTCTCTATGGCCTTTTATAGTATTCAACCGGCTGCGCGAGATATTTCTGGCAATTTCTGCTTCTCAAAATTACTGGAAAGCAATACGAGTGCGAAATTACGGTTACAGCTAACATAGTGCCCATTACATTTATTCAATTTCAATACAAACTACCGAGATATCCATTTACTCAATGTTAAATGCATGTGTCCCTGTATTCTTACTTTTTCGGCATAGTTTACTCTTAAAATTTGTCTCGCGCTGCATTGCACGGAGAAATACAACAATTTTAATTATAATTCTACTAAAAATTACTATCTAAATACAAAATTTGTAACAATATGTTTATAATATGTAACATCAATAACGCCCACATTTATAAGTTGTATCATAATACTGATGCCATGGAATCAAAATAATCAAGAAAGTGGGGTATATTAAATAATGCCGTAATTTCTTTGCTTATTTCTCCTCCTCGCATATCCTCACTCATCATTTTAGCACTAGGGACTGAAATTTAAAAAAAATATTCGCACAATTTTTCTCTTCCTCAATTCATTGAGAGAACGAGCTTCCCTAAGCTTTAAAATGGATTCGTCCATGTTATTTATGGATGATTTGAGACCTAAGATGTAGTAGAAATAAAAATAAGAACTGACGAGATTCGAGTTATATTTGAAGATATTTCATTCGATACTGTAATATTAATTATTATGTATTCTGATTGGAATGTAGTTTTCTTTCAAAGAGATAATATCGTGATAGTTATCTCTGGTTTTTCCATGACTACATTTCATTTGTTGCGTTCGTACTGTAACAATGTCCTTCGTAAATTATATTATTCACATAGTCTCCTTTAGATTTTCACGCCACGAAAAAATGGGAAAATATGCTAGGAAATATTGTATATACTTGATTATGATGACTAGTCGAACTTCCCGTACCGCCATTAGAGGCTTAACAGGGCTTAGTGAAGCTATTTAATGAAAGAAACATTAAGATCTAAAACAAGGCTTAAATCAGGCCCATTAAGCAGTAGAACTACCACCAAACAACCTGAAATGACTTTAAATAGAATAAACAACTAAAATATGAACTTAAAGTCTAGGAGCTGGTGAGTTTTACCAGCTACACCAACAAAAAGCACATCATTAAATACTTTGTAAAATATAACGCATGTTACTTACATACATAAAAATATGTTACTTACATATACAAAGAAATAAAATAACAGAATATCATAAACACCCTAGTTTTTCTTAAAACAGACAGGGAAATTTTAAACGCAATCAATATATAAATTCATTTCATTTACAGATCCATATTTTATGAAATTTAGCAATTTCAATTTATTCACTGTGTTTTTACTTAGATCCTTCAGAGTATTAAATTTAGCAATATCTTTAATAAATCTTAGAGCATCTAAACAACAGGTGCTCAATATCGACACTACTCATGCCACATGGACAGGCACAGTTTTTAATCGAAAACTTATTATAATAAAAGGAAAAGTGTTCATGATTAGTTAAAGCTTAGTTTAGATACTTGTCACTTAGGCATCTTCTCTTACAGTTGAGATTAAATTATATCTAAATCTTCCTTTAAAATCTGGGTCGTTCCACTTTGCTTGCCATACTGCAATCCTTGTTGAAAAGAAAAGGTTTGACATAGAGTCAAACTTTTTCTTTTCAACAAGGATTTCAAACTGTCAAAGGAAGTCTTTACTTCAAAATCAATAATTTGATTTTCAGTTGCAGCCTTTGCCAATCTATGTGCTAACTCGTTACCAACGGTACCAATATGACTCTTTGCCCAAAGGAGTTTAATATCTCTGAAAGCGCTAAGAAAAATGAGCATATCTTTTATCTGTTTAATTAAATCGTTACTTGGACAAACATCCGTAATTGAAACAATTTCGCTTTCGCAGTCACTATAGATTTCTACAGGATCTAGAGCAGAATTAGAAATAAGCTAATATAAAGCCTTTCGCATGGCCACTAACTCTGCCTGATAGACAGAGACATTGTCAGAAGGTCTATATTTCCTTTGTAAGCTTAGTTTCTCATGTGAGAACACACAAAAGGCTGCTCCCACATGACTATTTAATTTAGATCCATCTGTAAAAACCATGTAGCCTGTATTGGGGAGGCCTTTATGCCAATTCAACCGTTTCAATAAAGCTGGATGAATGTCTAATCCTTTCTCAAAATCAAAATCTCTAGCTGAGAAGATCTCACTGAAACAATCGACAGTTTTATTACCAGCTTTTAATTTAAAGATAGCATATTCTTTTCCCGCTAAAATATCGATCGGAGGACATCCAGCCAAAATTTGAAGAACAGTTCTAAAACACGTAGTAATCCCCAATAAAGCGATTCTTTGAATTTGCAAAATTTTGTTACGCATTCGGACCATTCCAGTCCACCATGCGCCACATGCATACAAGATTTTTCTCTCAATAACTCTTTTATATTAAACTCTTAAGACCTTTACCTTGGAGATTCATTTTATTAAGTCTATTAAGAATATGGATGCATTCGATCTTTATTTGATCTAGGTGAGGCATCAAAGTGAGCTGTTCATCGATCGTAATGCCCAAATATTTGATTGTCTTAGAAACTCTAATTGGTTGTCCATACAGTTTGCACCTAGGATGTATTGATCTAGTATTAGTTTTGGCAATACCCAAAAGAAAGCTCTTCTTTGGATCAAATTTGAGTTTAGTTGATTATGATGTGATATAGTTAAAAATAATATGCTCTTTTAATAAAAGTTCTTAGTTTGTTATATATGCATTCAAGCTCGGAGCTGGCTGATTTGTAACATTTTCATCTACAAAGGAATCGGGTTTGATTATCAAAATCTGCAAATCATATGGTTCAATAACTGCCCCATAGGTGGCAACACCAGCAAAGAGTCACACAAATCGAGTAGAAATTCGGAGCAAAATATGCTGTATTAAACACATAATAAATGCTGTAATAAATGCAATAATATATAAAAATTAATAAAGTCATAAACCTATTTAAAATATTTATAAAAACGTAAAGTTAATAAAATAACTAATATATATTATTTCCTCATTCGGCTATTATAAGTACTATTTTTATTCCTGCTATTATATTCTACAAAAGTTCATTTAAAAAGTTTCAGGACTGGGGTGTCAACACTATGAAATAAATCACGAAAATAAAAATTCTTCAAAATAATCACCTCTATCCGCTATAGCATTCACTACAGCATTTCAAATGTGCGAATTATTGAAACAATTTGTATACTCATTTGAAACTACACGTCAAAATTTCGTTATCATAGTTTTTGAATCTCTTAAACGTATTTTGATACTACGACGCAATTTTCATATTCCTAGATTGCTGTTACAGACGCTTTCTAAAGTAATAATAATAATCCTATTTACGATAGCTCTCACATAGAGAAAATTCAGCCTTTATGAAGTCCCCTTAATTACGGAGAGAGAGTAACTGTAAAAAAAAATATCGTAAATTAATCCGTAAGAGAAATATATGGAGAGTGCTCTTAAAAAGCTGCTACACAGAAAATGAAAGGGGGCACCCGGGTTTTAACCGGGGACCTCTCGATCTGCAGTCGAATGCTCTAAAACTGAGCTTTATCCCCACATCACAGGAACAGTGGGTTCCTTTTTCCTTTTATCATAGATTACAGTTTCGACAAAAAAAAAAAAAAAAAAAAAAAAAAAAAAAAATAGTAGAAAAACATTATGTTAGGAAAGTAGGGTGAATGGTTTGATGAATGGTGACTTGCTGTTTCTTCAAGAGCTGCTTCGCATGCATAGCAGTACTGATCCAGGAACGTGAACGAATTCAATAAATTAAATGTAATTTAATATATTTATAATAATGCAGATTTTTTGTGGCAACAGCTTTTTTGCTTATATATACTTCACTTGATATAACGCACTTGATGATGATCAGTTGATATATCGAAATGCTAACTAAAATTATCGTTGTTAATTAAAAAGGTTTTCGTTGAAAAATGTGGTTTCATTTCTTTTCTTTTCATTCATTAAAATAAGCTAAGAATATCCGTCCAGACGGTAGAGTGATTAAGGATTAATTCGGTACTGCAGTATTGCCTACTGCAGTACCGAATTTCCGGGTTCGAATCCTGGAGAAGGCACATATGTTTGTATAGTGTCTGTGAGGCATGGGGGCACTCTAAATATGCGACAAACAGAAAGTCCCTTCGAGAGGGTGGTGATAGGGAAAGAGAGAGGGAGATCCTCGGTCCGGACCTCCCCCCCCCCGGGTGCTCTGCATCAAAATTGAAGGCAGAATTCAGCGAAGTCGTATTGTCACCCGTATGGTGCTCAAGGCTCTTGTTAACGACAGGCGCAATCTTGCACTCCTTGCCAAGATAAATATTGTGGTCTTGTTCTGATTTTACTGTCAGACAAGTGCGATAAGCCACAACACAACACAAGAATATAAGTGATTTTAAATAAGTGGCGTCCGTGCAGTGGCGTAGCTAGGATTCCAGCGCCCGGGAACAACTGACGTATTTGCGCCCCTTTCTGTGTGGCAAGAATGGAAAACATTTCATTAAAAAAATTTCGTAGCATCAATTTGGCGCCCTCTGGACGCTGCACCCGGGGACAGATGTCCTTGCCCCACCCTAGGTACGCCCCTGCGTCCGTGACAGGACGGAATGATTATTTGAAGAAAATGGAACAACGGTTTGAAAACGAAACATCGATTTTATATTGGAATTTATCGTGTTTCATGATTTATTTCATTATATCCCTGAACATATTTCTTTTAAAAGTTTTATTGCGGAAGGGTAAGCCACTAAGGCAGTCGTTTACTTCCCCGCCAATGCTTTAAATGCAGACGTTTAAAAGGCTGACGTGGAGTTTGATCAACTCCAAGTATAATTAAAAGATAAATTCCCCAAGACAACTCTAAGATAAATTCAACAGATTAGATGAAGTTCAATCGCAAATTTCCGAACTTTTGTTGAAATATGAAAATGAAAGCAAACATTTCGCGAAGTTTTACACGAATGAAACATATCGCGATAGATATATTAGTACAAAGAAAAAAGTAGAGAATAAAATCGCGAACCACATTCTTGTAGTTATATATGAAACTTTAGAAAATTATACGCGGAGGAGTTTTAAATTACCGAAGTTAGAGCTTCAAAAATTTAATGGGGAGACCCGAAATGGGTTAGGATTTTGCGGACAGATTAAGAAGATCGACGAAGTTGAAAATATAGATGACGATAACAAATTTCAGTACCTATTATAAGCTACTGTCGTTGGATCCCCCGCGAGAGAGCTCATAGATAATTATCCTTCCTTGAACGCAAATTATAAAGAAACTATCAAACAGCCAAAATCCATATTTGCAAGAGACGATTGTTCGCGAACTATTAAAGTTGGTTTTGGCTCCAGCTGGCAAAGAAGGAAGTATGACTCTGTCCAAATTATATGATAAGAGACGAAACTCAGAGTTTTGGTGACGTTGGGAGTAAAAAGTGAGATTTGTGCAGCTATGCTATATCCCCTTCATTACCGAGTCATTATATCCCCTTCATTACATAAAGAAATCCTGAGGTCATGGGAGCGATTTCTTCAGTGTAGGAAAAGTGTCACACACACTGAAAATCTTCAAAATTTATTACATTTTCTCCGTACTGAAGTTGAAAGTGAAGAGCGTCTTCAGTAGGGGGGGGTACAAGTTTTTCTGCTCCAGAAAAAGTTGAATCGGTTCCAGCCACAGCAGCCTGTATTTATGCAGGACACTCAAAGAAGAAAAACTTTCATTTTTGGGTCTAGTTTGGTAAGGTAACACATAATTTCTATGAGTGCTGCACACGCTTTCATTGGAAGATAAGAAAAATTTGCTGAAGAAGAAAAAGATTTGCTTGAAGTGCTTAAAAATTGGACGCGTTCCAGAAAAGCGTAAAAGTTCTGTGAAATATCTACTTTGTAACAAACGTCATGCAACGGTGATGTGCAGAAAACTAAAAGGTTCCAGAAGTTCCCAAAAAGAGCAACTTAAATTAGCCAACGAAACGAGTGAAACTTTATTATTGAACAAAAAAAAATGCAAACACATCTTCTACAAAGTATAATGGTAAAGACTGTTCAAAGTGAAAAAACGGAACTTGTACAAGTGCTTTTTGACAGTGGGTTACAAAGATCTTACTTACGAAAGGACACAATAAAGAGACTAAATTTATTCCCATTAGATCAAGAGCCGCAATCTCTTTGGAGGAGTTGAAACTAAATTTCAGGTCCATGGTATTTTTTATATCGAGAAACGAAATACAGAAAACGTATTCAAATACGAATTATCAGTTTTAGATATAAAGACAAAATCTGTGAATATATTCCTACAGTGAAATTCAAACTTATATGTTCCTCACTTCAAAAACATAAAATCAAAATCAACAATTCTAATAGAGATACTCCGAATATCGGATTATTACTAGAAGCCGATTACTATGGACAGTTGATGATGAAAGATATGATTCCAAATGATATAAATCTTATTGCTATTGAAACAAAACTGGGCTGGACTCTAAGAACCCGGTACAAATTCGCACTACCTTGCTTGACATCGTTGGACTTTGCTATTTACTCGTAGATGTTACAGAATTGTAGACGTCACAGAACTGTAGAATTTAAATACAATTGACATAAAAGTGCTAGAAGAAGTGAAGACCAAGGAGAATTTAGATAATGAAATCATCAAATTATTTCAAGAAAATATCAAAGTAATCAAGGTCAATAGGTATGAAGTCTGTTTACCTTGGAAGGATAATCATCGGAGTCTTGGAGATAAAGAACCAGAGGAAAAGAGACTTTTCATCAATACACGAAGACTTCAGAAGATGGAATATCTTGAAGAATACCACAGTATTATTAAAAGCTCGCACGAAGAACATATAATAGAAATAACTCCAAATAATAGTAAAACTGGTCACTATCTATCTCATCAATCGGTAATAAAGGATTCCAGTCTGACAACAAAAGTTCGGCATGCATTCGATGCACCTTTGATGCGTGAAAAATGGAATTCCTTGATTGCTTGCCTTGGAAAGGGCCTGAATTTAAAAGAAATTCATCAAAACTTTTGATGCAATTCAGGCAAACTTCAACTGGTGTTACTGCCCATATTAAGAAGACCTTCCTAAAAATAAGCTTGTCTGCTAGGAACAGAGACTTCTTGAAATTTCTGTAGTAGAAAAGTACAAATCAAACCGAATTTATTACCTAGACATTGTCGTGACGTGTTCGGCATTTTTTCGGGTTCATTCCTGTTGGCAACAATAATTTCCCGCCATTTGGATGATGCATCTGAGATTTAAGAGTAATGGCGCTTAGCTTGAAGAAATCCTTTTATGCCGACAATTGTACAGCTAGTTTCGAAACCGAAGAGGAAATAGTCGCGTTCAAAGAAGAATCCCATACTCTAACGTTTTCAGAAGGTTTTGACCTTAGAGGGTGGCTTTTAGCATCATTCAAAAACAGAATCATGACTTCCAGTCCATTCCAATTCTGGGACTCTCTTAGGACTCTAAGAATGATGAAATTCATTGCAATTTAATGCCTTTGACATTTTTTTAGGGTACCCATACAAAAAGGTCTCTGCTGTCAATTTCACAAAGAATATTCGACCCTATCTAATTTGCTAGTACAACACGTTAATTCCAAAACTGATTCTCTAAAAGCATGGAAAACGAAACTTTCTTGGGGTGAAAATTCTCCGTAAGGTATAGAAAAAGAATTTCTGGCTTTGCTCAAAAGGGTACATTTCTTGAATTATTGTAAAACTTCAGGGCTTGTGATCGGGCCCTTTTTGAATGCTTTGTCATTCTACATTGTTTTAGTGATGCTAGTAAGATATCTTACGTGAATATTTTGAAAGCAAAACTTCGGTACAATTGGTAATACGTAAATCAAGAGTACCGCTTGCAAAATATGTAATTATTCCTAGATTAGAGTCGCTTGGAGCACTTATAGCTACTCGTTTGTATCGTCAAGTCATCCACAATTTTTAATTGACAAAAAGCCAAGCATACTTTTGGAGTGATTCGTTCTGAAGTGGATCCAAAGAGATTCCCACCGGAGTGTTTTCGTGACAAATTGTACAGCTGAAGTAAGGAGATGCTCAAGTCAGGAAGACTGGCATTATGTTCCAGGTTCAATCAATCCAGCTGATCATTCTTGTAGAGGGTGCGATGCTAAAATATTGCTATAAAGCAGATAGAGAACGGGGCCTGACTGTCTTAAAAAGAACCAGATAAATGATCTATGAATCAGAAGTAGATGAAAGGACAGTTAATTAAAAAAAAGGGAAAATACGGTTTCTGGTGTTTCCTGTATGAACCCCCCAAACTTCACCAATAGATTTACGCGATTGTTTAGCTATTATAAGAATGTGAGCGTATTATCTTCGATTTTTAGATTTTCTAACAACATTCATCTTGGTAAAAATGCAGTATGTAATGAGTTTACCTCAGAAGAAATGAGTTTTCCAGAAAAAAAATGTAATATATTTAATTTATAAGGGCGAAATCTTTCATAAAAAGGTAATGCATATATTTAAGGATGAGATATATGTAACATAAATCTTCACTAACATAAATCCACACTTCGTAACATAAAATTAGTTTAATTCTTTTTCGAGTAAGAATTAAACTAATTTTATGTTACGAAGACTTTTAGCGTCCTATGCTATTGTCAGGAAATCATACACTGTTTCATCAACTAATACAACAGAAGCATCAGTGACTGCAACATACAAGAACCGGAAACTTGATTTCCAACTTTCGAGAAGATTATTGGATTGTCGGTGTGGAACGTCTTGTGAAGAGAAATTACTCAAAGTGTGTTAATTGCAAAAGATTCAAAGTGAAATCTATTCAGCCATCATTCGCACCCTTACCAAAAGACCGTGTAAATTATGCTACAGCTATTGAAGTCACTGGTATCGATCTGGCTAGTATTGATCTGGAT
The DNA here is from genome assembly GCF_044657685.1 of Stegodyphus dumicola. Lineage (NCBI taxonomy): Eukaryota > Metazoa > Arthropoda > Arachnida > Araneae > Eresidae > Stegodyphus > Stegodyphus dumicola. The sequence goes on from NC_140773.1 coordinate 196,980,335, forward strand.
CCTACTGTACGTATTGTCTGGCAAAAGACATGGAGTGTGATTTTTACTTGGGCCATTTATCGTGCTGTGCACTTCGAATTGACAAAATCTTTATCATCAGAATCCTTTATAATGGCACTCAGAAGATTCATAGCAAGAAGGGGTACAGTAAGCATCATATATACGGTCGATAGCACGAAATTTATGGGAATGAATAATACATTAAACGAACTTGATTAGGAGAAAATAATGGAGTTTCCAACAAATGAGATGATTAAGTGGAAGTTTAATCCTTCAACCGCCGCTTGGTGGGGAGGATTTTGGGAGAGGTTGCTATGGATGGTAAAAGAACTTTTAAGACGAATTTTGGGTCCCAAGACGGTAAGTTACATTGAACTGGAAACCACACTGCGATTCTGAAGCAACAATGAATTCCCGACCACTAACATATATAGAAGACGAGACGCCGAAGTTGAAGCCATTGACACCTGCATATTTTATACAAATAATCCCTCACAAGATGTAAAGAATCTGGATATATTGACAGGAGCAATTTAAATCGTCGCTTGCGGTAGTTGTAAAAACTACGGAATGATTTACTCTCAAGATTCAGAAATGAGTACCTAGCCATGCTAGCCCATACAGAAAAAAGAACGAAGAACACTCACATTACAAGTGGTTGATGTGGTGCTGACTGGAACTCCGGAAAAGCGCATCAACTGGCCATAATGGAACTTCAAAGACCCGTTCAAAACCTGTATTTTTTAGAAGTGGCTCATCCTGCAGAGCTTTCTCAGTATTTTCAGGCTCAAGTGTCGTAAAATCCACACCAAGATGCAGATCCCAGAAGATCCTTACCACCACAAACAGATCTGGATCGTCAGACCGATACATCAAGGATAATTGAGCTTCTTCCTGAATCCCTTATGCTAGACAAACATATAACTACTACAGTCAGAAGTAAAAGTTCCTTACCTGCTGAATCTCTGATGTGAATAGACAATATGTTGCAATTTTAGAAAATTGCAAGGTGGGAGGATGTTCAAGGACCAGCTGAGCCACTAAGTAGTTAAATTTAGTTTTCTTCTGATGTAATTCCTGCAATTTTAAATTGGGCTTCAACAGTATAGAACCATATCTCTGGTCTATCAATCCAGAATGGGGGAATCTTTACACTCACTTTGCTTGCTTCTAGCTGCACATCATTGCTATTAATATTTGTATCAGGCATTTTTTGTGCTTCACTTTCTAATATGCAAAACAAAACATTCATAACACTCAAAAGTAAATCAATAATCACAAGATACTGGTTTTGAAAAGTTGAGCACATTGTCCAGAAACACTAAAATAGCAGAAAGTCTCTTCTGCACTGGGAATTATGTCGATGCATTGAGATTATGCCCATTGCAGTGTCCTGCACACTAGGGTCACCAAATGTCCGAGTTATCAATGTCCTGGCGATATCAAATGTCCATATCCGGAGATAAATTATTTAGTCGTTAAATCAATATTAATAATGATTCCGATATAAAGTAAAATAAATCAGCAAAAATAATGCAAGAGTTTATTTACACATAAACTCAATGAATACAATCTAATTTATTGTGGTTATTATAATATAAAATTTTTGTGGCAGCAGGTTTTTACTTCACTTGATGTAATGTACTTGACGATGTTCGGTTGATATCTATAATGCTACATAAAATTATCGTTGTTAAATTAAAAAGGTTTTCTCTGCGAAGTTTGTTTCCATTCATCCGTAGTTATTAAAATAAACTAAAAATCTAAGGTATTTTTAAATGCACAGTCTTACATTGTCATGTTAGAGAAGCCAAGTAATTTTTGTTCGAAACTGAGGTCTCATGATATACTCATTTCACCAGTTTGCTCAAAATTTTCCCAGAATGTACTTTTTTGATAGCCCTACCGACAGAATTAAGCTCGTATTACATTAATTGCGTCAATCAAACAGCATCACTTTGACCCTTACTCTGCAGAACGGAGGTGTGGTGAGAAACATGGTTTCCATTTCGCATTGCTTCTTTTTGTTTTCAAAGTGTATTGATAACACTAGCTTTTTCATCACTCGTTACGATTGAAAGCAAAAAATGAGGGTTTCTATCAACAGCCCTGATCTAGTCCTTCAAATCTTCTTTCCCGAGCTGCTTTTGCTCAACCTTAAAAAAAAAAAAAAAAAAAAAAAAAAAAAAAAAAAAAAACATAAACCTTGCGAATGTTTTTATTATTATAATAATTATTATTATTCAGTTTTACCCAATCATCTTTCAAAATTGTATAAACTGCAACCTTATAATTAAATACACCTCCTTTTGGGATTTTCAATTTCAGTTAATAAGATTTCAAAATTAATATTTCAACATTCATTTTAAAAGTTATACTTACTATTATTATTACTAATTATTTTTAAAAATCATTATTCATTGCACGACTAGCCATCCAAAATCCAAGAAGTGAAAGCTTGAAATTTGCACTAAGACAGTCGGCAAGGACATGCAGATTCTTAACACTGCAGATCATGTGCGCAAGTCATCGAAGCGAGTAAGCAAATCATGTGAGGTAGCAACGCCACCTGGAAGAAAAATAAGAAGGGAGAAAGCAGAAAAGATTATATAATCCATGTTCTCCGATTTCTCCTTAAACTCAAGGAACTTTATTTAACCCTTTGTTGCAAACAAATAATCTAGAGAAGTTAAACGAAAATGTTTGTATTTTTTCTACTTAATAACCTTAGTAATAAAAAAAAATAATTTTATTCAAATTTCGTTTTAAATGATTGCTACAGTTTGTTCACTACAGTGGACAGCATGCATATACGTACATGCATACAAATCTCTTTCCAACGATTTACTGTCATTGCATTTGAAATTATTTCCTGCCTTGTTTGCAGTGATCATTACCATCTTCTACAACTGACATGTACATACAGATTCCCCAAAATACCTTCATTTCGTCGATTGTGATTGAATTCATCTAGAAATTCCTTGCCAAACACAAACATTCCCAGTGGTGTTTTGGCTTGATAAGCAGTATATTTGGGTTTCAATTCACTCTTTTCGGTAGATCTTTATCTACCCACTCCACAATTTTCTCAAACTGACATTTAAAATAAAATGTCTAAAATTACTAATAATGAATAAAAAACGGCAGTATAAGAAAATGTAAGCAATATCATATAATGTTTACTATGAGAAATTGTACTAACTTGGAAACAGAAGTAGCAGCCATTTTCCAAATAGCAATGCTTTACTTTGTGATGCTATACAGACATCTATGACCGACAGTTGAAAGTTCTAATAATATAGAATGAATAAACACAGGAATGGAATCTGTTAAGGCATTTACAGAAGAATAAACAAATTTAAACTTTTGACTACTAGAGCGGACATGATGCAACAAAGGGTTAACGTCTCGTGCCTTAGGGCTTATTTTGTTCCTGAGCCCGCAAAATTACACTTTAGTGTAATAGTTTTAATATGCATATAAGTTGAAGATGCAGTTTATACAAATACCACAAAAGTTAAAGTAGGAAACGTAATTAGCAACCATCTTGTGACAACTTGTAGGTACTTCCAGCTTGATCTCAGAAAGAAACATGTAGAGACATTAAGTATTTTTTGGAGTCCGGAGAGACGAAAACTTAGCAACGCCTTTGCGGGGAATCGAACCACGGACTCTGAAATACCGGCTCAGCGTGCAGAACCACTACACCACGAAGGTACGCTAGAAAGGCGGGAGAAATACCTTATTTACTCCCCCTTTTAAAGGGCGACTGGGATTTTTAGGGAACCTAACCGCCAAATACTGGGTGTGGAGAACCATCATTCAACACCCTTTTAGTTCGGGCGCCCCTGTAGAGACATTAGGTATTTTTTGGAGGCTGGAGAGATGAAAAATTAGCAACGCCTTCGCCGGGAATCGAACCACGGACCTCCGGAATACCGGGCCAGCGTGCAGAACCACTACACCACGAAGGCACGCTAGAAAGGCGGGAGAAATACCTTATAAACGTATAATCTACACTACTATAATTCTCACAATTTTTAACTTATGATTCACTTGCTTCATGTACTGCGACAAAAAAATGGCATAAATATACACTGCCAAAAATTCAAAATACATACTTACGCATATTATAAACGCGCACTATCTTGTGCGCAATCAACGCTGCACGAAGACTTGATACCAGATTGATGCTATGGAACTTCTACAGAATATAGAACTTTAGAAACTTCTTCGGAATAGCACTAAACTGTTGAACGAGGAAGAACAGCTCCAGCCATTTGCAGCCCATCTTTTCAAGAACAGTTTTCCAGTATGACCTTATTTTCTACATACTTTCTCATATGTATCGTATATGAGTTCTCTGTCGTTCTTTGTATGTTTGGGTGATTTTTTTGTGTAGATAGGTTTTAATTCTTGTTTATTTTTTTGTGCATACAGTATTTTGCATATAGCCGGCTATTATTTTATGCAATATTCTGACTTACAGTACTTACTTACATTATTGACTTATAGCATTAATGAGCCGGACACGTTGCACTATACGTGGTAATTGAGCAGATATTTGAATAAGTAGGATAGATTGCTTTATGGGCTGAAATTATGTAATTTCCCACTGTTTCTTTGCGTGAGAAATTTTTGCTGAAAAAAATACGATGAATAAATTTCTGCATTTGACAGAGAAAGAACTGTGGATTTTAAAGACTGCTGATTATTCTTCTGCGAAATCGCTGTTCGTGCTGTATAAAATCAAAGCACAGTGATGCTAATATGGAATCCATTGTGGAAGAAAGGATGCATCGATCAAAAAGAAAAATTACACCAACCTCGTCACACTTTTAAATGAGAAGTTAAGCATATTGGGCGCGTGACAATGATAAATCACACACTAGTATCAGCAAACCTAACGCAAGAACCAAGATTTGTTGCACAATAACTTGTACGTATCATTCAGCATTGCAACGAATCTTTTTCCCTTTTGCTGAAACTCATTGACATATTCTTCTTGCAAGAGTTCTTTAATTTTCAAACCTTTGCTTCTCATCTTCGTCCTAGTTAATAGCTCAAACTGTGTTTCTAGAAATGCTGTTATTATCCGTTTTACAGTAGTAACGCGTTTACACCCTTTTAACAGGTTCCTCGATAGAAAATTTTGTCAAAACTCGAATAAGCGTACTATGAATTCTTTCACCTTGCCCATTTTCGTATGAGCTGTCTGTTGCGACCAGATTGTAACGTCAGCATTATGCACTTGTTTGCCTGAACGATGAACTATTTTCTGACTAAAATACTGAAGAAAAGCCCCAACTAGCAGTTTGGGGGGGGAAGCTTAAATTTCCGCAAAAATCTAAACTAACGAATATTTAAGACACAATAACACGCCGAATAAATACTAATTAAGAAGTCAAACAACAAAAATCAGCGTTATATTTTCAAAATTTTCACGAGGATGGTGATTCGGTAAAACCATCGAAACTAGTCCTGTGAAAATTTTGAAAATTTAACGCTGATTTTTGTTGTTTGAATTCTGAATTAGTAACGAATATTTGTTTCGGCCTACAGTTTCAAACAGAAGCAAATGGTGAAGATAGTTAAAAAATGTACCCTTTTTATAAAAATTCATTGTGTATTACAATGTACATTGTACATTGTGTATTTCATTCAAGCTCGATTGGCTGCTCTGCAACATTTTCACATAGAGTGGAATCGGGCTTGATAATTGAAGTCAGCATATCATATGGTTCATTAAAAATCCGATAGATGGCAACACCAACAAACAGTCAAATCGAGTCAATTAAATCGAGTAGAAATTCGGAGCATATATGCTATAATAAATGTAATAAATAATATAGCAAAATTAGCAAAATCGTAAACCTATTTAAAATATTTGTGAAAACGTAAAAGTCATAAAATGGAAAATTAATAACATTTCCTTGGAGTGTTCTTTCTGCTACTGTAAGTGTTGCAACTCTCAGAGCTACAACGTGCAGGTTACAAATTAAATAATCACAGCAGGGATTATTAATATAAAGATTTAATATGGATATCTCACACAAGCTGAAAAACGTTACATTACTCTTCGGATGGTATCTAAAGTGGTGCCAGACACCAGGGTACCTGGGTATTACTAACCCTACCCCTCATCGAACAAATTATAGTATAGTTTCGAATATATGTGAATTATAACTGAATGCATTAACGAACATATCTTAAAACGTTGTGGATATACATAATTATCAGGTAATGGTACATAATTTTTTAACAGCATATCTCCTAACGGAAACTTAAAGCAATAATCTGGATAGAAAGGCAGTCAAGCACAGAAGCTGTCGAGTGGTAGAGCTGGAAAGAGAACATAGACAAACATGGCAAAACAAAAGAGGTAAGTGCGCTACTTTGGTGCCGTTAAACTGACAACATGCATGATACTAAAAAATAATATATAATACAATAACAGTACAGAAATTTGTAGATTATATATGTATAATAATAATCGATTACATTACTCTAAGAACTGCATACATAACTGAGTGAAAAGGGAATTTCCCCGCTTAGTTCGCTGTTAAAGAAAAAAATAAGAATAATAAAAAATAGTCCAATCAAAGATTTTAATGGCCATTTTTTTTTATTTATTTACTCTTATTCCTCTTTCTTGCGGAGCTCCGTCTGTCGACCTTCGGCAAGCCGTTATGTAATCGTCTGTCTGCAGCAGCCGTCTCCAACAGTAAGTATTATTTTATTCTAGCTATTAAACAAAGGTTTGTCTACATTTACGACTTCAGTGTTAGTATTATAAAATTTCAGTGCTAGTTCTATAAAACAAGTCACGAAAATGAAAATTAATGTTCTTCAAAGTAATTACCTCTATCTGCTATACACTACACTATAACCAGAGCTTAAATTGCGCCGGTACTTCTTAGTTTTTGGGTTAAATCATAATTCTGGACGGAGCGCACCGGAGTTCTACATAAGAAGGCTCTGGCACTTCTTCTATGTAACTGAACAACAATTTCAGCAGAAATCTGACCTCGAAAATTTTATCTTTAGAAATAAAATTATATAAAAAATTGCTTATTAAATTTTAATTTATTTCTGTACATTTTATGTAATTTCAATCATTTTATTATTTAATTATTTTAAAGAATATTATTTAATTTATTATTAATTAATTGAACAATAATTGTTAACTAACAATAAAAAATATTGATCATTAATATTTAATTAATAATTATTATTTAATCTGGTAATATTTAACTATTTAATTCTTTAATTATTATGGATTTTAATGGCCATTTTATTTATTTATTTACTCTTGTTCCTCTTTCTTGGCGGTCTTGCATAGTGCTCCGGCGCTTTTAATTTTAGAAATTAAGCCCTGACTATAACATGCAAATGGACAAATTGTTGAAACAGTTTATATAGTCATTTGAAATAGTACGTCAAAATTACGTTATTATAGCTTTTTTAATGCCTTAAACATATCTTATTACAAGAACGCAATTTTCAGCTTCTTAGATTGCCGCTACAGATGCTTTCTACAGTAGTTATAATAATCCTATTTACATTTCACACAAAAAAAAAATTCAACTTTTATGAAATCTTCTAAGTTAAGGAAAGGGTGATTATATCGTAAATTAATCTGCAACAGAAATACGTAGGCTGTTCAATAAGACTAATTTTGCTGCCGCAAAACCGCTCATCGGAATGTTAATTCCTGTGGAATAAAGAAAGTTTGTTGTCTGCATTAACAAAAGTTACCGATAGATGGCGTGTAAAATCCAATCCAAAGCATACACCGAGATAGAAAGCTCTCGGTCCAAGGACCTCTACTGTCATATTTCACTTGAGTCAACTATCCTGGGATGAATTTTTAAAGTTGCACTAAAAAGTGCAGTAAAGTGTGATAAGGTAAAAATCTTTAAGGAGGTGCCGCTGTCTATCGTGTGTCTCTGAGTGTAGAAGTTCTTTTGTGGGAAAAGTTTGCATAGGATTTACAAAGTGTTTGTGGAGGTAAAGTTCAATGCACTTTTGTAAGAGCTATACATAAGTTAATAACATAACGTAGGTAAAAACTTGGTTAAATGGTGAAATCTGGGTTAAATAGGTAGAGAACAAAAAATGCGGTAGTAACACTAAAAATGTGAAGAAAAAATATATACATAGCATTAATAAATGCTTTTTGTGCCAGTAACTTATGGCTCAATCTCGTACGTAAATTTGATCAAGATGCTAGCTAACACAATTGCTTTACGGGTTGAGCGAGGATCGAACTCGCTACCTGAAAGGTAACGGGAACTATGCCTTCACTCTTACCGCTCCCATATGCTTCTCATGTCGTGAAGTTATTTATTTACTGTCTCTATCGACAAACATTTTTACCGCTGCTAATGCGATTTGTAACTTGTTATTCCAAAGGGCTGGATTTGGATTACTCAGTTATGGCAAAGCTCACGAGGGCTATCAGCCTAAAGGGAGGATGCCTTCGTGGAGGACTTTCTAAGGGAAACTGGCTCCTATACACGTTATACATCGGGAAAACCACGAAAACGCCCATCCAGTCAGCCCGTTCACGGGATTCGAACCTCGGACCAAATTATCAGTGTTCAGCGACTTTACCGCTCGGCCGCTGGTGGGCGCCTATTGTGCACAAGATAGTGCGCGTTTGCAATTATGCGAGTATTCTATTTTGAATTTTTGGTAGGTTCCTTTTATGTCCTTTTTTTTACTATGCTTTAATGGTTCAACATCCTGATTCGCCAGTTCGTATCACTTGATCCTAAGTGATCTCATCTCACATAAACTACCCTGGAAAAATCTAATTCTCTCAGTAATTATCTACATTAATTTCAAGTTAAATCTTAATTTGGAATGCAAGTTTAAATGCAAGAATTATTTCAATTCATACGAATAGCTGACTCAGAAATTACGTATAACCGCAGTGCTTTATTTCGCTAGTGCATTTCCATTAGAATTGATGAATTTAGCCCTTGACTTCGCCTTTTCAATATTTTCGCCTTCGAGTGAGAGGTGTGATTGCATCGTAATTGACATAATTACCGCGAATGGTCTTATAGCTTAAAATTGAACTATCTGGTAAAAATTCTATGTAATTGCATGCCAGTATTGAAAGAAACAATCAATGTGATAAGAAATGGCTGCGACTTGTTTTGAAAATGAGGCGTAAGAGGTTATCAGCGAAGATATTCCGTTTGGCATCAGTTGTATAATTACTGGCGACTTTATCGCCTGCGCCGGTAAAACAGATAAGTACCGGGATTTAAGTCCCAAAGGACTCTTACTTTCGTTTTGGCATTTAGAGTCGAACTCTTATAAATGTCGGTTCACTTTTCAAATTGTTGCCACAAAATGTTAAAGTCCTGCATTATATTTGAAGAAATTAAATAATGAAAAATCTGCATAAACGTTATGTATATTTCTCGCATTGTGATAAAACAAAGGTATCTAGAGCCATATAATTTTGAATGACGTAATCATACTGCGAATATGGGCATCTAAATTCCGAAATTTGCAATTTGTAATTTGTTTTATGATCAATTTCATATTTTGTAAAACTTTAACGAATTTTTGAGTAACAAACTCAACGATTTTAAAGCGAGCAATGACAACACTCTACGGGAAAAAAAAAAAAAAAAAAAAAAAAAAAACTTTTTAACTCCAGCGTGTTGAATTGTGTATCGGAAATTCTAAAAAGATATGCTCATTTTAAAATTATTTTGCGACATTGCTATTGAACTAAATTTTATGGTTTAAGTGCAAAGAAATGATATTTAATAAATAAAGGTAACACACGAAACGTTAAAAAAAACGCCCCTTTGGACGTAATTTAAAATCTGAAACATTTCGGAATTTTTTTTTTAAATCTTGTATTTTGTATTTTTGATAAAGATTGTAGATGTTTGTTATGAAGTTTTTGAAAACAGCTTTTTCCGTAGTGTTTCCCATGTTCGGTTTTTTATTTCCTGAGGCGACGCCGGATAAGATCTGTTCGACGTAGTCTTGTTTTCATTAGCTGGAATTTCAGGGAAATTTATTTCTTGTTTTTATAGGCATTTTTTTCTTGATTTCTATTTGTATTCATCTCTTGTTTTGGATCCTTTGGGGCAAGTAGCATCACATGCGGCGTTTTGTCCTTTGCAGAGGACACAGATAGCGGGGATATCTTTTTTGTTTTTAATCGGCCATTCGTAGGATTGATGTGTTTCCAAACATCTAACGCATCTAGGGGTATTTCTGCATGCTCTCTGTGTACGGCCGTAGCGCTGACATTTAAAACATTGCACAGGCCCCGGCCTACTTTTATAATCTGCTATTCTAACTTTCATATCACACATAAATGCTACGTCCCAAATTTTATTCCCTCTGGGTTTCGAGGAACTTCTACGTAGAATACCGGAAGCATAGTCGAGATGCCATCTGTCATCCTTTGGAGTTGATTAACCTTTAGGTAGGGAATTTTGAGGACAGTCAGTTCCTCTTCTACATCTTGTGCTTTAAAGTCTTCCGCGAAGTCTTCAATGACAACTCTCAGACACTTATCTGGAGTCAATAGATACGTATGAAAAGGAATTTCCTTTTTTATGAGGAGATCTTGTATAGTTTTGAATTCATCAGTATCGAAGATTTTGAGTTTTAGCATGTCGTCTTCTATTTTCCCTTCAAAATTCCGAGTTCTTTAACCCTCTGACTGCTCAATTTGTAGACCGAAACCGCTTCAAAAATTGCAGGTTTTTTTTTTTTTTTTTTTTTTTTTTTTTTTTTTTTTTTTTCATATTTTGAATCTATATATATTGGAGAGTTGTAAAATGCATTTTTACTTTCTAGAAAATATTTTGCACATAGATTTTTATCATGAGAAACTAAGTTGCCATAAAAACCAATTTCAAATGTTATCACCAAAAAAAAAGTCTTTTTTAAAATAAATTTCAGTCGAATTACAGTTAATTTCTATTTATTGCATAATATAAAAAGTAAAATGCATAAAATTTAAGAAATTTATAAAGAGCTGAGGGAAAAATACATTAGAAATGCAGTTTAGTTTGATAGAGTTCAAAACAGGGTTCAAGGCAAAGTCCGACTTCACAGTTTTTGCACCAGATTCAATAAATCTTATTAATAATCAATATAATTATTAATCTAATTAATAATTCAATAATTTAATTAAATAATCAAGATAATCGCTGAACGTTTTCTAGCAGCCATTTATGTAAGAAGTTTGAGCGCTAATACCACGTGCCTTCAAATGCCGCAATTTAGTGGGACAACTAACGATATCTGTTGGCCAAAACGTAAACTAAACGCCTAATACTGTATATAATTTATTTCAATACTTAAACGGGGAAAAAACGGAATGCGTTCCTCAATAAAGGAAAAAAACATATGCCCGCGGAAATCGCGAGATAGCAAATTTTGCTACATTTGAGTTGGCCGTGGAAATCACGGGATGATCAGCCAGAGGGTTAAATTTCTGTCTTTGGGGTCAGTGATAACTATAGGCGTAATAAGGCCACGGCGTAATAAGGGTATGCAAGGAATGCCACGGCGTAAATAAGGGTATGCAAGGAATGCCGTCGCATAGGGGCCCGAAGGCTTAGGGGGCCCTTTAAATGTCCTGCTGAACTACATTTACGTGTTTAAACTTTAAGACGGATTCCATTACATATATATAGAAGCTTTAATTCATTTTCCCTTGATGAGTTCGGAATTAGAATTTCTATAAAAGAAGATTAATTATAATTTTTATATTTTTTATCTTGTATTTTTTCCCTTTTGCTTTTCATTTTTATTTTTAGAATTTGTAGTACTATAAATTCTTATTTTAATTTTGATACGTTTTGATTTTGTGTTAAACCCTTTTACACGATTGTTAATATTAATATAGTTGAGGAATAGCCTTGATTTGACTCGAATTTACTTTTCACTTTAGAATCTTTAAGTATACGTAGATAATAGAATTCGTTTTCTTTTAAATTTTTAAGGGCTTTCCCTACCTATATGGTGCAGTGTTACAAGTTAAGTTCTCTGTATGACGCAGATAGGAGGCCGTTGGAAGCACCTGAAACATCTAAATTCAAGTGTTTGCACCTGAAACAGCTAAATTCAAGTTAAAATTCCAGCATTCGACTATGAAATAATAACATCATGACCTACCCCAGTTTAGGGATAGCAGTGAGCGGAAAATAGGAAAGTTTCTTTCTTTGTATTCCTTAGTCTCAAACCTGAAAATTATTAAAGGCGACCACCCTAAAGGAAAACTTTCTCCTTTTTGCAATCCCAAATCAAAAAGCGGTGGAAGTGGAAATTAATTGTAACTATTTATTATAAAGTACTTATTTTCTATATTAATTTGTTTCTGTGTAATTCGCACTATGATCGAATAATCACTGGACATATTTTCTAAGTATAAATCAAAGAAGTAACTAGGCAGGATTCTGGTACTTAGGAATGAAAAAGGCATTCTTTTATTTAACACTTAAGGTATCCTGTCGGATTCGCGCAGTAGCTGCCGAGCGTGTAGGACGCACTACTGAGCTCTGCTGATTTTTTCGCTGAACTGTCCCAGTCCCGTAGGCGGACAGTTAGTTTTTTCTGAGTAGATTTTTATTGCTAATTTTTGAGCTTTGCAGGTACCTCTGGGTACAAGTTAAGAGAAATCGTGGTATATTATTTGCAGTTCGTAATTTTCATATGTCATTCCGTAGCGTTTAATTTTGTTCATATATTGAATCTCTTACTAGCTTTTCCATTAAACGCAAATCTAAAAATCAGTCCTAATATTCCATATGAAATTGAATTTATTAATGTGAATGATTCTTAGAATTTAATATAACATGTATTTCGTTGGTTCGCTATAAACGGCGTTCACTTTTCAAATTGTTGCCACCAAATAATTTCACCCTGTATTATTTTTAAAAAAATTAAATAAGGAAGAATCTGCATGTTTCAATGTATAGTTCTCACAATGTAAAAAACGATGGTACTTGCAACCTGTGCAGTCGCACCAAGAGGCAAGGTAAGGAACAGAAACATTTTGAATTTAGAAGCACGATTGACATTACAAAATGACAAAGTTAAAGGCGGATTGAATTTTTTCTCTGTTTTTTACACTAATAAGCTGCAGGGGAGAATTATTCGTTAAGTATTAACTGCTATCTCCAGAATACGTGCTTTTCTTTCTTAAGGACACAAAATAATTGACGTAAGTTGAGCAGTTGTGGCATGAAAGGACTTTGCCCCACCCCCATGTCGAATTGCCGTTCTAGTCCAGAAAACGCAAAGAATTAATGGCACCAGATTTGGAAAAGAGAGATTTCCCATTCGGCTTAGGGATCTTTGAATGAAGTCCGAAAAAAAGGGAGGGAGTTTTACGGCAGGCTACGAATACACAGATGCTCAAACATTAAGCGGCCAAATATTTCAGTTAATTTCAGGGTAAATTTAATGAAATTTTTTTCATTAAATTGATTGAAATTCATTACTTTTTTACTCATGAGGGGTAGGAAAAGGAATGGATGAATATTTTTACTTGAAATAATGAGTAAATAAATATTTATCCAATTTTTTCATACCAAAATTTCCAAAATATTCTCACATTGCAGATGAAATACAGGTTAGGAATTCTTTAAAAACCCTAATCGAGAATTAAATTTGAAAGCACAGAACTTGTTTGAGGATTTACTTGATTTGCTTTAGAAAAGAGAAGAGCTGTAGTTTTTCTTAACCTGTAAATTACCCATCTACCAAAAATTTACACTTATCTGTAAAAGATAATTCTGAAGACATTAAATTTATTTTGAAAGTAATATATTTATCTCTCTTCATATCAAAATCTTCGTTTGAAAAAAATATAATAAATTGCAATTTATTTTAACAACGTGAAACTTTTAAACGTATAATTGAATAATGCGCAATAATTTGTACGTTATTTAAATGGCATTAAATTGAATTATTGTATAATAATAAAGCACTCGAAGACTATTTACCTAAGGGGAAGAATGCCTTCATGGAGTACTTTCTAATCGTTATTTGAAATGAAATTTTATAATTTACTTTACTTCTGCTTTTAATTTACTTTCACAGCATTCAATACGTGAAATCATCAATAACAGTATAATAATGATAATAAAAATTGCATCGTGCAATTAAAAGTATACACTACTTCGTAAATTTCGATAAATTAATTACAGTAAATATTAAACATATCAATGGCAGCGTTGCTCTAATAGTTTTAAGTTTCATTTCAACATCTGAAAGAACGTGAATTACATTGCTATTTTCACTACACAAACGAATGGAATATTTCAGAAAAGAATGCTGCCCCATTATTGCAATATTTCAATAATTTTTGCAAATTAAAAATTTAATTAACACGTTTTTTATAGTAAATGATGCGATTTTCACTCATAAAATCCCTTTGTTCATTATTCTCTTTCATTTCGGCAGAATTGCATAACTTTTCTAAGACATAAATAGCTTCCGTTAATATATGTTTTCATACATTATATTTATTTTTTATATTTTTGTCATTAATAAATTAATGATTAAGATAAAAAAATTATACCGCTTAATTTATAATTAATTTATAAGCAATGTAAAGACTGGAAATCTCCTAAATGTAAAGACTGAGGTCATTAATTTCTGAGACATAAATAGCTTTCTAAGACGCAAATAAAACATATAACAATAATCATAAATATTAAGGCTCCTAAAATATAGCCGCTTTTCCTAACAGATTTTTGCTTTCTGATCCACGTGGCGTACAAAAAACCTATTTTCATTAAATGAAGTTTTGCGCATTTCTCTACGAAGTACGCAAAACTTATTTCATACAATTTTATTTTTACTAATTATGAATAAACTTCATACTGGTTTCCTAAACAAGTATTTATGTGCACTACTTTTAGAATCCATGCGACAAAGTGTGAGTACTTATCTTCAAATATACGTTAGTGTCAATAAGCTTAACTCTAAATTATTAAACATTTCTGGGACCTTGAAACTTAGAAATGAATCGTCATATTTTGCTATAGTGGGTATTTAAATTTAGATAAATCCTCATACCATAAGTATCTTGTGTTTAATTTTTAAATTTCGATTTCGTATTACACAATCATTTTCAAAAATCTTTGGATACATATCAATAAAATTTGTTTCTACCTGTTTATGATTTCATCGTAAACTTAGGAAGAATTTCTTAATAATATTCGAATATCCATAATTTTTACTGTCAAAATATTTAATAATTATACATTAAGTGAAATGCATTTATAGTACAGAGGAAATGTAGAAAGATATTGCAGGTGATGTATTATGTATCATTCGAATATGGCAATAATAATAGTACAATTTGACTGAAGGGAAAAAGAAAAAAAACAGATGTTTCAGCTTTTTAAAAAGGAAATGGATAATGGACATCTTTACAGTAAAGTCTTGGATGAAAGTTTTACTGTGACTCAACTTAGGAAGACACTGTAAATTTATAGTGGAGGCGGGGTCCCTTTCTTCGTTAAACAGCTGCTTTGAAGGGTGATTTCAGACATGGAGGTAAGAAAGGAAGGAGTGGCCAACCGGCACTAGAAGTGAAGCACTGCTTCGAAGTTTCGGTCACCAGATGGGGTGTTCTTTGTTTACATTCAGAAGCTCGCTTGACAGTGTTCTGATAGTATTTCGACACACGACAGTTCCATACAAATCGAAAAAGGGACACTTTCGCATGAAAGAAACATTCATAGTTTGGTGGATAATAGCTATTCGTATAGTTTAGTGACATTTACGCAAAAATCATATCTTGGTTATTTTTCGATAACTAACAACAGCGATTTTGATTATGAATTTGTTTTATAAAATTCTAACTACAAAAAGATAGATTTTAAGATAAATGTTATGCTTAAAGAATGAAAAATACCTTACGGTACATTTAAAATTGTATACGTCTTTCGATACCCTTGATAGAGTATTCGCTACTTTTATTTTATGTTTGAAACGCCGAAATGTTTTAAATAAAATAATTTTTTTTCACATCCATATATTATTGTAACATGTACCTTTTAAAATTTTTTAGAGGAGAGGCTTTACTGTTGCTCATTTTAAACTCATCGTTTTAATTTTATATATCTGAAAAATAATCACTTTGAGCTTACACGTTTTACTTATTTGGGTTAATTAAAAATAAAATCCTTATTTTATTCCCTTTCAGAAATGTTCAGAGAAAGTTAAGTACTGTTTAAAGTATTTCGCTAATTTCTAATAATTTTCTAATTTAAAATGAACCGAATAGAGCATTAATTATAAATTGACTTATATTTTTCGATTTAGAAGATGCCTCAGAAGCCAAAAATTCATGTCATATTTAAGAAAGTATTTTAGGAAGAAACTTTATAAATAGAAAAGGAATAATGCATAATTTTAATATTAATAATACAATAAACTTTGATCTTAATTTTTGTACCTTAACCGAATAAAATCGAATTACCTTAATTTTTTTTCCTAATGTAATTAACGAAAACTTGCGAAAATATTTCATTCAAATTAGACCATTCTGAGAAAACTGTTCGGTGAAAAGTATAGCATTTAATTCCGTTCAGAATGAAATGTTGCTTAAAAATATGTCGTTTTCATGTATTTAGGACTCTGAAGTGTTGTAGAAAAAGAAAATATATACATTTATATGTATATTTACGACGTAATTACAAAATATTTACATCCAATCGCGTTAAAACCCATTAAACTTAAGGGTAAATGACCCAATGTTTTGGTCACCACGTAGGGATCGCCGGTGCTTCAGAGCAGGGTACGGAGAAACCTGTTTAGGGCCACTCCATCTTACTTCCTACCTCCATGATTTCAGGTCCCTTTCTTCGTTAAGCCACCGCATTGAAGAGTGAAACGCTACTCCTCAAGTATACTTGTAAATTGGCTGATGACTCAGAACAGTAAACTGAACTTAAACTTGCTCTTATTCTAATGCCATTTCTCTAGTCTATGGCGAGAACAAACAGAAGTTTTTCTTTAAAATTAAATTTCAAAGTGATCTCAAATATAATTCTTCATTATAAAGGTAAGTTATTGATTTGTAATACCTAAATTAATCATAAACTAAATTCTTATAATTTAAAACTTGGCTAAAAATTCAATTCAGCTAAACTTTTAATTCATTTATCAGAAAAATCCAAAATTATCACCATTAACAATGCAAATGTCTGCAAGTATTAATTTAATTAAATATTTTTATGATAAATATGAAATATAAATATAATCTATGTTTCCATACATTAAGAAACATCATATCAGGCCAAAATTAAAAACAAAATTTTTTAAACACATCCTGCGCTATAGTGCAGAATCGATCAACCAATCAATCGGCTCGAAAATCGAAAATCAATCGACTTGAATGGCGCACATCAACATCTAAAAAGCGTTTCTATTAATATGCAAGATATGAGAAAAAAGTTTGAAGACATTATGAAAGAAGCTGTGTTTATTCCAAATAAATGGGGCATAGAAACTAAATTTGGAAAATAAAAGAGAAATAAAGAACCTAAAACACTGTCATTGTTAACAAATACGGAAATTATTAATAATATTTCAAAAATACAGAAAACATATAAAGAAGACTTTCACTGGAAGTACAACTTTTATTATTTATAAATACTTTCAGAACAGAAATCCAAAATTTGAAATCCGTTAAGGATTTAGCTAAATTAGCAATGGTAAAATATTATGACATGACAAGCAGTTATTCGGGAGTGTGCAATTCGCTTATATTATATTTATCATTACCTGGAACCACAGCCACGAGTGAGAGGTCATTTTCAATACTGAAAATAATAAAAACATATTTAAGTAACAGTATGACGCAAGATTGGTTGTCAAACCTTTCACTATTGAGCGTTGAAGCTGAGATGGCTGAGAAAATGGAGTACAGTAAGACCCCGCTTAACGCGGGGGATACGTTCCATCAAAGTAGAGCGTAATGCGAAACAGCGCTAAACAAGGCTATCTTAATATGTAAATAATGGGGTTAGGGGAAGATGGATAAGAAAATTGGTTAGGTATTAAATTTAATAATTTTTTTTAATAAAAATAAAACCAAACATTGTTTCTTACAAAAATGAAAACGATGTAAACGAATATACTCATAAAAACGAATAAAATTCTCAGTCAGTCAGATCATTCAGTCTCTGTGTTTCCAATTTTCTGCCTTTTTGTCAAGAAGGCGTTATGATAAATTGGCTTAATGGCATATTGCGTTCAATTTCGTCGTCAATCCATACAGACAGTCGTTTTTCCATTTCCTCTATAATGTTATTTCTAGAACTGGTAATTCTAGTTGCAGAGCTTGACGTAGCAGTTACCGATGACAGTATTTTTTCTTTATTCTTAAGAATTGTCCTTATTGTTGAAGTTGTCAAATTCAATGCAGTACTAATTTGAGATTGACGTTCGCTAGAAACTAATCATCTAATCACTTGCATTTTAGTGTCCAGTGAAATGCTTCTTCTGGTTTCTTTCTTTTCTTGTTTTTTATTATCACCTATGATAAAAACTAAAGACCATAATATTTGTCACTGTATTAATCGTTATAGTATTATATAAATTTATACTTATAATCATGTCAACAAATGTTTCAAATGATAAAAATGCGTCCGTACAGCACCGCACCAAACAAGAAACACAACTATACTGTTTCGGATATGTTATTTGGAAACCTAGCGATGCGCACAATTTCGGGGAATACCCGTAATGCTACGAGCAATTTTGGGGAATCCCCGGGTTGAAATAAAAGAGCGTTAAACTGAAACAGCGCTAAACGAAACAGCGTTAAGCGGGGTCTTACTGTATTGATAAATAATTTTGCGGAAATGAAGGTTAGGAGACGCAAATTTTAAAAGAAGGATTTTTTCTTTATGATGAATTTTGACCACCAATGATATCATTACACTGATTGAGGGAGGAAAAAATTAGAGAAGAAGAGCAGTACGGACTGAGGAAAATTAAAAGGAAACAGTAAAAAACTTTAGCATTCATATTTTTTTATAAAAATCATGTATTTAAGTAGTTTAGTGTACCAAAAGGTTTTTTTAAAAAGACGAAAAAAAACTTTACCTTACATATTTTCTACAAAAATTGTATGTTCAAATAGTTTTGTTTATGAAGTTTATGATAAGCTTTTCTATACGTTTATCAGTTATCTTGTCTATCAGTTTATAATATAACTAATTATTTATAAGTTTGCTAACTTAAGCGAAAAAACTTAGATAGGCGCAGATTTTATATAAAAATTTAAAACATTAGTATGTAAAACTTCTTGGATTTTATATAAAAATCTCCGCCAATCTACGCTTTCTTCCTTTTCTTAATGCTATACGTCGACATGTTCTTTTTTATATAGACTTATTCATTTATTATCAATATCCATCTCAGTGAAAGGACTCTCGCACTCACACAAAAAGTCTTAAGTAACTGAATTCAAATCATCTGACGTCGTCAAATACCCAGACTAAAGCAAATTTTCATTTCACCAGTTGGTCAAGGGGAATTATTTTCCTTTTTATTTTTTCTTCATGTTACGTACCTTTCAACTGGTTCCCTAAGAACGTGCTTTTATTTTTTAACAGTTAATCCAGATGTGATAAAAGTCATCATGAAAACATTGCTTCCTGGAATCCTTGATTTTTTTTTTTTTTTTTTTTTTAAACTTTTCGTATGTTTTTTTTTTTTTTTTTTTTTTTTTTTTTTTTTTTTTTTTTAAGCACATTAAATTTATTGGGAAAGGGACCCAGGAAAATTGTTTGCATAGGGGCCCAAGAGTTCTAGTTACGCCACTGACTATAGGCGGTATTTTCACATTTTTGAGGGCATGATTCGTAGCTTGATTGTGTTTTTGGATGTTATTTTTAGTAGCTTGGTTGTTGCTTTCCTGAGTTTTATCGTTTTCATCTAGGTTTTCTTCTGGGTTTAGTTTCTCGAAAGAGTTGTTTAGCATGTTTTTAGTATCTTTAGGTGTAGGATTAACGTCTTATTGATGGTTTTTAATGGGAAATGTGGTCCAGTCTTTATCGTGAGTGTTGTCACTACGCGTAGTTTTGTAGGAAGTAGTAGCTTGATTATCATTCGGCACGTCTTTTTGCGTGTTATACAGGCTCGCGCCAAGCCTAATCGGCGCAAATGTCTAGCGAGCGCCTTTATACAGTGACGATATTAAAGGGACATTGCTCATGGTTAACATTTAAAATGAAGAATTATTAGCATAATATGAAAAACCAAAAAAAAAAAAAAAAAAAATTACATTTTATCTTTTAATTTGTCTAAATAATGCAAACATTTTGTGCTTTGTTAAAACCCACACTCAAACATATTTATTGAAGAATTATACATACGTTTATGTTATAAAATGCCGCCCCACCGGTATAGTGGTTAGCGTTGCTGACCAACGACTTCATATAACAGGTAGACGGCTCACCCACAGAGAATTCGTCTGCTAGGGTGTCTTCCAACTTCCTACCTCCATGGTCTCCAACATATACCACGTGACTAATGCTCCTGGCGCTCTTGGGGAGTGATAGCTTAAGCTGTTCATCGCCAGTTTGGCCCGCTTTTGATATGGCAGGTAGTGCTTTTTATTTCCGTCTGCTAGCAGTCGGCAGACAACGGCCTCGAATTAGGTTGTTCGATTTTTTACAATTATATTTAGATATAACTTAACCCTTTTTTTCCTGAATATTTTATCTATATTTTTAATAATCGCTTTAAATTATTTGCACCATTATTTAAGATGTTTAGGTTAAATAATTTTAGGAAGAAAATATAAAATAAATAATAAAAAATTGAGATGGAAGCTTTAATTTTGAATAACGTTAAGAAATTAATTGCACTACTGTTATAATATTTGAGAAGGTAAAAAAATCTCGTTTAATTTTAATGCATTGCATCCTAAAGAGAAAAAAAAAATCACATTGTATTATATGTATTTATGCCATTGATTGCCTCTCTTTTCTTGAGATTATATTACTGGAACAAAATAATGCACTCTCATTTCTTGAGATTATATTACTGGGACAAAATAATGCAATCTTAATTACTGATTTCCACACTCATGTGTATGTCATGGCGGGGATCAATACATCTTATTAACTATAACATTGTTTCATAAGAGTAAACTGAATTTAATTAAAAAAATTAAATTTAAATACAAATTTAATTAAATATTCTTTGCGCCATTGCTGCAAGGAATGAAATTTAATTTTTAACAAATAATGATGATTTTAACAAATAATTAATTAATTAATTTTAAAAAATAATTAATTAATTTAACAAATAATTAATAAATTTTTAACAAATAATTTTTAACAAATAATGATAATTTTTAACAAATAATGGATTGATTTTGCACTTGATTTGCTTATGCTTCTGAATTTAAATGATATTGTAGATTAGTTCGAGTATTAAATCTTTTATATGTTTGCAGATTTTTTTTAAAACTATTTTGGCTTTTTTTAGGATTTAAATTTGCTTTTTTACTTTTATACATATTTGTTAAAAATTAAATTTAAATTTGTTTAAATTTATTAACTATAACAAATATTTTATATTGAATATGTATTAAACGGTAACAAACTTCAACTCGGTATTTATTATTAGGATCAAAACGATATTACAGTTAAAAATTCTCTCACTCTCTTTTTTTTTTTTTTTTTTTAAATATTATTTAAAATATGGTAAGTTTTTCACATCACATTTTTTCAATTACAATAAATTTCTAACAGCATCGTAGATGAGACAGAATTATAATCCAGATTATTTAAATTGATTTTATAGAAAAATGATAAAATAATATAATACCCCAATTTTAATAAAATTATATAATGATAAAGCATTGAGCTTTATAAAAGCAATCTGATTTTTAAAATAATGCTGTTTAACTGTTAATGTTCAATGTTGCATGAATCAAGATCTTCAGCTTTTTTTTTTTTTAACAAAGTAAACATATCGCACAATCTTTTCCCAATAATTTAATGCTAATAATAGCATTTTTCTTTTTTTATTGCAGGCAGTAATTGTTTATGAAATCAAAACGCGTACAACTTGGCGAAAAAAAGGTTAACGCCAATTGGCGCAGCTTTCTGTTTCAACGGAATACACGGAAAAAACATATAAAATTCAATTATTTGTAAAGGGTGATTCCAGTAAATAGTGTCACAGTATTTAATACATTTTGATGCTAATAATACATGCTGAAAATGTCATATACGGCGGCAATTTTTTTATACAATATGGCTGAAACTTTCCAACCAATTCAACAGAGATAGTAAAATGACAAAAATACTGAAAATAAAATAATAAATCATGCAGTTTTAACTTACCTATGAAAGGTTACAAGTCCTCCTTTCACGAAACTTTCTTTACATCCGTAGGCGCTGCAGCGAATAACCATTTTTACTTAAATTTTATGTGATCAAGCAGAGCAGCAGTCTTTCGTCCCATAGAAAGCAATGTAAAGTATTTCCGGACTTTCGGAATTCGCGCAGCAGTCACGTGACACTAATGTTGGAACCGGTTGACGGTTGCAATACGCTCTCTACCAGTATACTATCTCGTTGTTGCTGACTGCCGTACCGAAGAACCGGGGTTCAAATCTCGGAAAAGGCATGGATGTTTGTAAATGTATTGTGTCCGTGCGGCATGGGGCACTCTAAATATGCGAGGCAAAAGTCCTTTCAAAAGGCTGGTGATACGGGAAGAGGGATAGGAGACGCTCGGACCCGTCCCTCCAGGGTGCTCTCCATCAAATTTGGGGGTGAAACTGAGCTAAATCGCACTGTCGCCTGTAAGATGCTCAAGGCTGTTGCCAACGACAAGCGTATCTTGCGCTCCTTGCCACTATTAATTTCGTGGGTTTGGGCTGGTTAGTTCAGACAAGTGAGCATTAGTCAACAACATGTTATAAAAAAGTAACACTGCAAGCGAAGCGAAATCGTATATTAAAACGCATTGAATACCAAATATATTGCTGAACACTATTTATTATCTTAAAATTAAAAACAAATTAACAAAGATATCTGATAAGTTTGCATTGAATAAATTGCTGTCCGCAGCAGTAGTTTACCACAAGACACAAAAAATACTTTAGGGCTTATACCTAGGGATATATCCAAAATTCTTTTTTGCACATCGCTATGTTGTAGCTTAGAGTTTCAACCGGCGATGCTACATTTCCTCCAAAAGTTTGCAAAAACTGCAGTTCATGCATAAGATCTATGCTATTTATATCGCTCTGATTTTTATCAGTTAATACTTTTTGCAGTTTTTGGCATAAGTTGAGCTGATCTTGTAAATATATGTGAATGAAAATACGTGATGCCGATGCGTATGTAAGGGTAGACCGCTTGCGCCATAGACGCGATCCACAAATTGCTCAGTCCTTATTTTGTGTGTACTGTTGCAATCGTAGTAATTTGTTCAACATTTATCTTTTTGTGGTTTTTTTCTGGTGATCCCTTATTGTTATTGTACATAAAAAAAGTAAATGCAGTTACATATTATTCTAAACTAAAGTTAGCTTTTTAATTCAAAAAAGCTACAATTTGAGCATAATTACTCGAAAAAACATATTTTTAGATGAGCCATTTGTTTATTAAACTAAAGTTATTATATTTCGAGAAGAAAGGATTAACATATTTAAGGAGTGCCACTGAATTTAAAATATACCTATTTGAGATTTGGAGAAGTAAAAATATACAAGGTATTCTGAAATCAAAAATCGGCCATTTTCCGATTTTTAGCTATATGGAAAACCGAAGGAAACTGTTTCGTTATTTCATTATCTCTTAAATACATGCTTTAAATTTGATTTATTTACTTTAATAAACGAAAGAGTACTACCACCTTCTTGAATTATTTGGTAAGCTTTAATCAAGCAAAAACAATGTCAAATTTCACATTGAAACTACCATCTCCCGCCAGTAATGTTAAGTTTTTTTTTTTTTTTTTTTTAAATTTAATTTTAATTTTTATTTTTTATTTTAAATGCATTTTGTAATATCGTTCTGTGCAGTCATCTTTATACTTTTTTTTTCCATAGTTAAAAAAGTTTCAAAACGTTTTAATGATTTTCGACTTTTGGATTGACTTTTTGGAACCAATGTATACATAAACACATCTGTAATACTATCTCTTTGCTTAGAATTAATTGCAGTCTTGCAAAAGAAACCTCCTTTTTTATATAAATTTTCCGACTACACTATTTTTTTGACAGAGACGTGGCCCGCGGATTTTTGCGAATTTATTGATGTGGCCCTCGGGCGTGAAAGGTTGAAGACCCCTAAGCTAGACGATACTTAACGAGGACAAACACCTCAATGCGTCCATCTTTTCAACAACAGTTTTCCGGTATGACCTTATTTTCTGCACACTTTCTTGCTCATATTGTACATATTTTTTTGTTCCTGGTATTTTTGTGTGTATATATATATATTTTAAACTTGTTTACTTTTTCTTGCATTTCATTGTAGTTGTGTATATCTTTACTGAACAGTGTTTTGCATACACAAGGTTATGGCGTTCGTATTTCTACTCTGTATTCTGACCTACCTCATATAAACATTCTAGCTCATTTTTTGTAATTTTCCTTTTGTCACTTGCCTTACAGTTTTCAAAGCTTGTGGGTTTATGGCATCCTGCTCGAGTTTTTGTTTCCAATTACGTGATGTACCCCATTATGTTAATGAGCATTATATTACCAGTTATAGAGAGTAGCTTACATGAAAGAGACCCCGGGAAAAGTTTGATAAAAATCTTGTAATAAAAGGAAACGAAACCAAATTTTTATATGACATACCTTTGCATTTGAAAAATGAAAGTGCATTAGAAAAGGTTCTGGAAGTGCTGCTCATCCTACCTGTGGACACAGTTAAACCTGGAGCTGCATGTTCGCGTATGTTGCTGCTAGAGTATTGAGCGTCACTCCTTGATTTCACGACGGACGTTCTGACGCAAATCTTCGATGTTGTTTGTGCTTGTAGGCGACCTTTAAGACGACCCCATAGAAAAAACTCAAGGAAGATCATGTTTGGAAAAGTGGAAGAAGTGATTCCACAGCCTTCATATTCACTACAAATGTATGCCATGTTGCCCCATCTTGCTGGTAAGCCAAGTGTCAGCTCCTCATCATCCAAATCGTTCACAAATTCGTAAAAAAGTGCTGGTACACTTCACTGGTGACAATAAATGTAGAAAACATTGGCCCGATGATGCACCGCTGTCATAATGCACAAAACACACCTATCTTCTATGAATGAAAGGGTTTTTCGACGGCTGCTTGCTGGTTGTCACTACTTCATAAATGTGTGTTTCGTTAGTTTACGTTATTCTGACAAGTGGAACCACGCTTCATCACTCTACCATGTATAATCTGGGAGCAGCATACCCGAAAATGCAACACCGTGCTGAACTGTGTATACAGGGGGGAAGAGGCCACTTCAAGCATCTTTTCTAATGCACTTTCATTTTTCATTTAAAATAAACACTTGATGAAGTATCGAAACACACATTATTTAGCCAATATCAATCAAGACAGCTCCAAAATCACGTTTTACAGTCGTAGAAGAACTACTATAAACACGCTGACACAATCAGCGACACAGCCTTCACACTATCGGGCTATAACGGTCGAGACAGCTTCACTGCAAAGCACCAGAGTACAGCTCCCGACTGTGCTTGGTCGTTCTCGGAACTCCACGTACTCTCTAGACTCTCCACGCTACAACTCGAAATGCACTCGACGATACACAAGAGTATAGCTCTTAACTCAGCACATTCTAAGACAAAACTCGACGATGCACTAACTCGCGATACACTAAAAGACTCCC
The DNA here is from genome assembly GCF_044657685.1 of Stegodyphus dumicola. NCBI lineage: Eukaryota > Metazoa > Arthropoda > Arachnida > Araneae > Eresidae > Stegodyphus > Stegodyphus dumicola. Next base: position 197,006,218 of record NC_140773.1, read on the forward strand.
TCAATGCACTCGACGACCAACTCGACGCTAGACTTCGAGACACTCGCTCAGTGACTGACAATCAGCTCGCTAGACGAGGCACACACACACTGACTGCGGACCAGCAGGGTTTATATAGCTTTCGGCTTGTATTCGAGAACATCCCGGGCTAAACCGGTAAGAATTCGTTCCTGAAGATTCTTCATCCGTCCATAGCATATCGCCAATTTTGTCGCCAAGTGCCGCCAAACCGGTTTAGCTTTTAATATTGCTAATGAATCTGATCAGAAATATAAATTTTGAAAATGAGATTTACATTCATCATGAATTTTCAAATTTTCGCTTAAGTGATGCCAATCATTGAAACCGTCTTGATTACTTAATTTAATATTTTTAAATGCGAATGGGCTGTTGATATCATTGAATATTTTACAACAGAAGTAGTAAACTGCATTTTCTCAGTTAAAAAGAGTAATCTACAATTTCTTGATAGAATATTGTAGCCAATCTCGCTGAGCCTTTTCACCGTTTGACAAAGTTCAAGTGAAATATATATATAAAAACATGTGGCCATTATGGGTGGCGCGTCCCTAACTGGTTCTGTTAATATCCGTTTTACAGATGGTGAAAACGTGCTCTTTTATGGGATCGGATCAAAACATTTTGCTCACTAAACTGAATCAAATCTTTATGACTCACAGCTCACTAACAATAACACTGCTGAAAAACGTCTAGAACGAGTAGGGAATCAAGAGTGGTTAGCGATGATGGAGCGTACAGTGGAATGAATTGATCGAGCAAAGGGATCATGAGTAGTTAGCGATGATAAAGCGAACAGTGAGAATCGAACGAGCAGTGGGATCGGAAGAACTGACTCAACAAAACGCTAACTTCTTGAACTGATTTCTTTCAACTGTAGCTTTGATGTCCCCTAAAATCTCCTTCCTACATAGAACTAGCTAACAATAAAATTCTAAAATTAAAAAAAATAAAAATAAAAATATCAAAAAGATACGAAATTTAAAAAATTCAATTCATTTTTAGAATAGAATAAATAGTCTTTTCTTCCCAAAAATAACAATCGAACTTTACTGGCATGCTTCCAAGAAGAGCCCTATAAGTGGGTGAATCCTAACGAGCTCTTCTGCGATTCAGACGTTCGCTCGCTCAGTAAGACGGATGAATCAGCTAATGATCAATTGGCATATTTCTGTACATATCAACAAGAGCTCTCCGTGACTTTAAAAGAGCTACCATTCGGTTTTCTAGAATCACTCTTCATTCACTGAATAAAGTAAACCTGTTCTTCAAATTAACTCCGGCTCGAATTATCCAACTCTAAATCCCTTTTAATTTAATAAGTGTGGCTTGCTAGTCTAACAGTTCTAGTGCTAACATTTCTAGTCTGAAATGAAAAGGTTCAAATCACGTAAAGGTTAAGCACTAGTAGAATACCCTTCTATAAAATTTCCTAAAATAATTGCTAGGTCCTAGATATCTTTGAAACTTGGGTTATGGAAAATTTTATCCTGCAATTATTTTAGATATTGAAGGTTTTGATAATACTATTTTCCGTTAAGTGATGCAGAAATTCTACCTTTCGCTTCCAGAATTTTAGCATTTAATTCAACCTAAATGTAGAAATCACATTCAATATGCGTCGTAGTTTCGTTTCACCTTCTCCCTTGTTTAGCGATGGAATAACGTATCATCTAGTCTTCAAGTCTTTAAAAAATCGCGAAATGAGTGGAAAATGTATTGTTACAGGTATAGGGCTTCGTAATGGATTGAATGCACACAGAAGCGATGACAGCTTGATAAGATTTATTTTCGGATAACAAATACGTTACAGTTGTGAAACTTTCCACAAATATACTCGCACAGCTCTTCACAGCAAGATAGAGCACAACCAGTGGTTACCACTTCAAAGTACTAATAACGCTAAACACAACTCAATGCAAAGAGCAACCCTCGCACGGAGATCTCCCAATACTCTAAAGTCAGCACTGAACTAAAAACTGAGAACAGATGCTATCTGCGGTCTTTTATAGCTTTCCGCTGGCCCAGGAGGAATTTTCAGTACCCTCCATTTCTTGAAATTGCTGAAAGGTATGTACGGTTAAAGTTTCATATAAGGTCTGGATATGGTTAGAGTTACATATAGTGATTAATTACAGATATTCAATTACACTGCCAATTACAGTTATACAGGCACTGGATTAAAATGTCGCCAAATTTGGCTATTTCTGGAAATTTCTCATCAAATTTGGAGACAAAAATTAGTCTCCAGAACCATCGACAGTTTGGCGATATCTCGTCAATATAGCGAGATAACCATTTACGTAATGTTAAATAGACTTGCCCCTGTAAACTTATTTCTCTGGCAAAGCTTCACTTTCTTCAGAATTTTCACGTTACATTATACAAAACTCGAAACAGTATCTTTTGAATATCTGCTCAGTTATTCCGAATCCGAAAGATACTTTTAAAAATTTATATTGTCCATCAGAAGAAAAGAATGTTGTGAATTTAGGGTTTTTTCCTTCATATCCGTATGATAAAAAAAAATAAAAAAATTAAGATCTAATGTTGTGAAAAACCTTTGATCCCTGAAGTTTGAAACATCATTTAACAAAGACAATAATAAAGGGTTTGGCGAGATAATGGATTTCGATTTCGTTTCGTGTTAATCCGGCTGCGTAAATAATTATCCTCGATTTCTGAGAGTAGAATATTTGAAACGACGTCTAACGATACGGCAGTCAGCAGGTCTTAAAAATCTCAATATCCATGTGTTATGCTTCAAAAGTTCCTGAATCGCTTTCGAAAATAATTGCACTAACCAGCAATATTTAGAAACAAAACTAATAAAATAAGCAACCGGTCACTGTCGCTTAAATATTCGGCATATTTTTTCAGTCCTAGACGCTACTGCAAATACCGGACGTCTGATAAAGCTGATTTAATTTAACGATAACTAACATATAGCCTGTACGATTAACATTTCTTTTTAAACAGAGCTATTGGTAAAGCATAGTTTGATAAACTTTCGCTATTAATTTCCCGTTTTACCCATTCTTGTGTTTGCTCTTCAGCTTCTGGATGTGAAAATCTGCGCGGTATATTATCGGCTAATAAAATACTTATTTCGTCCTTTTAGGTTTTAATCGATTTGTTACTATTCACTTACATTTTATCGAGTTGTTTTGCATTTAGAATATGAGTTAAGTCTCTCCTGAGAAACATAAACAGCGTTAACGACAGGAGCTAAATAATTATCTGCTGTTAGAATATGAATTCCAATACCGTGGTCATAAGTGTTCATTGCCGCCAAACTGGGATAGTAGTTAGCGGCACTGACTGCCGTACTGATGACCCCGAGTTCGAATCCCAGAGAAGTCATGGATGTTTATAAATGCATAGTGTCTGTAAGGCATGGGAGCATTCTAAATATGCGGCGAGCAGCCTCTCAAAACTGAAGGCGGAAAAGAGTTAAGGCGAGCTGTCCCCTATATGGTGCTCAGAGCTCTTGCCATCGAGAAAGCACATTGCTACATTGCTACGATGAATGTCGTGGCTTGTGCTGACTTTTGTCAGACAAGTGAGACTGGTAACACCACCACCAACAACAACATAGGTGTTTGTAGAGTTGTTGTTGGTGGTGGTGGATTAGGATATTTTTGAATGCAGAAAACCTGAAAAACGAGCAATGCCCTCGCCGGGATTCGAACTGGATCTCTCGAATAAGCTCCCATTACACCACGAAGGCAAGCCGAAAGGAGGGATAAAATATACACTCCCCCCTCTAAAGGGTAACTAGGGATTAGAGAACCCAATCGTCAAATCCTGGTGGCGAAGAATCATCATCCATCAGCTTTCATTTCGGGCGCCACTGTAAAATCATTAGTTTTACTTTTAAGCGGGAGACGTGAAATTTCTGCAATGCGCTCGCCGGAGCTCGAACCCGGTCTTCTCGAATACGCGTCGAGTAGACGTGGTACTTTTCCTATTATTGCTTCTTGCGACATCATGTTATTTTCAGTTACGCAAATCTGAGTTACTAAAGTGCAGTCATCAGGTTTAATTTCTTCCTGTAATGATCCATTCGGTATAATTATACACTTGTCCATTGACATACCTGAAACTTTAAACTTCCCGGCATGGTTCCGCTACGTAGACGATACTTTTACCCTGTTTGAAGGTAATAAAGATGATTTAAATAGAGTTCTTTCAACAATGAATTCTATTGATCCTGCTATTCAGTTCACTTTTGAACTTGAGACTTGCAATTCTCTTCCGTTTCTCGACATTCTGGTCACACGTAACACATCCAACTTCAGTACTACAGTTTACCGTAAACCTTCATCGGTTTGCCTTCCACCACACTTTAAATCATGTCATCCGACTAAACAAAAGTTACCTTCATTTTATTCCTATGTTTTCTGTGCTCTTCAAGTTTGCTCCTCCAAACTAGCCCTTGATGAAGAACTAAATTATTTAAAAGCAATAGCTATTGACAGGGGCTTTTCACCCAACATTATTAATCAAGCAGTTAAAAAATTCTCATCTCAACACACTAAAAGCCACACTCTTATTTTAGGAGATTATAAAAATTCTGTTGTCATTCCCTTCTTTCCATCAATTAGCTATAAAGTTGCACATATTTTGCAGAAATTTAACTTTCGGGTTGTTTACTCTCCCATCAATAAAATTCCAACTTCTATACTCAAGGACCCCATTCCGGATATGAATTCCTGGGGTATTTATAGGATTCCTTGACAGTGCGGTTTAATTTACATTGGCCAAACTAAGAGAGCCTTAAAATTTCGCGTCAAAGAACATGAGGCATATGTTAGAAAAAAGGAAACACAGAAGTCTTCTGTTGCTCAACATTGTTGGTCCGAAAATCACACTTTCAATTTTTCTGCTGCCAAAATTATTCAAAAAACATCTTCCATTGGAGAACTGGATTTTCTAGAGGCATTTCACATTCATAAAAATCTTTCTGTTCTAGTTAACGATCCTAATTCCAATCCAAATTTGCCTTCGGCTTTTAGAGAAATTATGTTTTAGTTCTGGTTTCGCCAACAGATTGCGCCACTTGCTTATTCTTGTCCAGGCTTTCTTATCTTATCTAAACATTATTTCCTATCTTGTTCATTTGCGGTTTTGCAGCTGAAAATGATGGTTCGGTAAAACCATCGAAACTAGTCCTGTGAAAATTTTGTAAATTAACGCTGATTTTTGTTGTTTGACTTCTGAATTAGTATTACTTCCATAATCAATAATCACAGTAAAATGGAACTATGTAATTTAAATAATTGTTTTAGTCGGTTCTTGAACGTTTCACTTACTTACTTATCGAATAATGCCACTGGCATAGGGCCTAAGCCTAGATATAAGATTTTCATATATCACCATACAAATGATATACATATTTATTGACCCAATTTATGACGTTTCAATTGTTTGGGCCCATCATATTACTTGTTACATGGCAAAGAATTCGCCAAAGTTGAAGCAGCTAATATTTGCTAAACGAATTCAGATTTATTCAGCCCCGGCGCAAGGTTATCCGGCGCCCGCCTGCCTATTTTAAATTTTTGTATAGGAAAAGGAAGTTTTAAAGAAAGCATTTGTTGATTTTTTAACAGGTTATCGAGAATAATGTATTTTTTTTGCATTTTATATTTACAAATTTTTCTGTAATATCTTTTGCATCTATCTCTTGACAGATTTCATTTTCAATGGCAATCAAAGCTAGATTTATGAGTCTTTCCTGCGATATATTTGACCGTAAATATGTTTTGATCAATTTTAATTTGGAGAATGATGTTTCGCTACTAGCAACACTAACAGAAATACTGAGTTGTGTGAGAACACTACTTAGTATTTCATATTGAAAAATATGATCTTCAAGTTCGGGAAGCACAAATTGTTTGATACATTTAAGTTCGGAGTATCGAATGGGTCATTCATACTAGCTGTATAAAATGTCTTTCAAAGGTACTATTTCGTCATAAAGGTTCTTCTGCGTTAATATCTTCATTGTCTTTATTGTCATCCCACTGTGACAATTTTTCTAGTTTACTATATTTTATTTTCAAATTTGCATTATCGATTTCTGATAAATTACCCAGGAAACTAAAATTATCGCAGTGATTTTTCATTGCATCAAATCTTTCATTTAATGATGTCCAAGCAATATCCAAAATTCCAAAAAAGACATTTGCCGTAAACTTCTCTTCTGGAGATTGAGGGAATTTGTCAGCATGTTCGTAATCGAAGTGACATTTCTTTTACCTTCGTCAGATTTTTTCAACAGTTTTCAACTGCGGCTCTCCATCCACTTCTTCATTAAGTTCTTTGGCTTTCTCAAGAATACTTTTGCAATTGATGTCACTTCTCTATTCTTTAATGAATGGTTTTAAGTTACTTAGGGGTTTTTAAGGTTAAACAAGAAATATTTTTCAAAAGAACTGACCATCGCTTAGGAGAAGAAGACAATACATTGTATAATTCTTGAATTTGAAAAAAGAAAAAAAAAAAAAAAAATTCCTGTATCTGCATTCACATTTGCTGCATCGTTAATCATTATATTTTTTTTAAACTATGAGCGGCATAAGGAACATAAAATGCGCGAGGATTTATTTTTAAGGTATTATGTTGAAGATAATTTTTCTTCCCTTTCATATTTGCGCCGTTGTCATATCCCTGGCCTCTCATATCATCAAGGGGAATGACCTGTAAAGTAGTCAACTTTAATAAAGCCTGAAAAATGCTCCTTGATTTCTGCTACTCCATCACTGCAGAGGACAAAACGTAAGACGACATTCATCTTTTCAGTTTTGCTAATATCGGGAGTACAATCTAAAATTACAGAATAATACTTGGCTTTTAGAAGAGGTAGTACAATTTTATCTCTTATACTACTGTCAATAATTTGCAGCATTTCATTTTGACTCTCTTTGTTTAGATAATGATTTTGCTGCTGCTACCTTTAGGTTATAATACTCTTTCTATGTGAAATTCCATACGTGGGTCGAACTTTGAAAACAATTCCATTAATTTTAAGAAAATTCCGTTGTATTTTTGGCACAGCTCATCAGATGAGTCTCGAAAAGCTAAATTCTAGCTGCCAAGAAATTTTATGATCTCAGTCAGTCTTCCTAATACATTTGACCAATGATTTTGCTTCATTTTTATACATCACTTGTGTTTGAGAATCAAATATTTTATTTTTCAAATTTTTCTCAAGCTCTTTCCGTTTTAAGAAATATTTCATATGCGCCCTATTAACTTTTTGCCTATGCAAGGCTTTAGATACATTTATCCAATCATTATGGCTTTTTACAAAGCTACTGCTGTCAATCGGTGAAAATATCTTCAACAGAAGTAAAAAAACGGAATTTTTACGTATGGAATATAATAGCCATGTCCGGGGAACTAATTCTCCGTTTTCCATTTTTCTGTTGTAATATTGTTGCGTTTTTCTTCTGACACCAGTTGTTACGTTATTTTCTTCCTTTGGTACGTTCGTTACGGGGTTCGTGTGGATTTGGAGTGAATAACGACGACAGAACTAGATGGACTATCGAAACACACTTTATTTAGCAATATTAATCAGGACAGCACCAAAGTCACGTTTTACAGTCGTCGAAGATCTACTATACACTCGCTGGAACAATCAGCGACACAGCCTTCAGGTTCAGGCTATAACGGTGGAAACAGCTTCACTGCAAACCACCAGAGTACAGCTTCCGACTCTGCCTCGGTCGTTCTCGGAACTCCACGTACTCTTGGGACTCTCCACGCTACAACTCGCGATGTACTCTACGACACACAGAGCACAGCTCCCGACTCTTCGGTTCAGTCGTTCCCGGAGCTCAACACACTCTCTCGACGAGGCACTAACCACGATACACTAAGAGACTCTTCGATGCACTCGATGACCAACTCGGCGCTAGACTTCGAACCACTCGCTCAATGACTGACTATCAGCTCGCTAGACGAGACACATTCTCTGACTGCGGACCGACAGGGTTTATATAGCTTCGGTGTTGTGTTCGAGAACATTCTGAGCTGAACCGGTAAGAGTTCGTTCCAGAAGGTTCTCCATCCGTCCATGGCATATCGCCAATTTTGTCGCCAAACGGATGATTTCCCGCCAAATGTGGCAACCCTGCCTTCCCTTGCCATTTTATGGCAACCCTAAACCTGCTTTGCGGGGAAGCTATCTCACCGCGCCTTGACATTTCGTAGCAATATGGTATCACTAAATTTAAGTCCATTATTACTTACATTATTCGGATACATTAAACCTTTTGGTTTAATGTATTTTCGGATATTTTGGTTTAATGTATTTTTTAATGTATTAATGTACTTTCGGATACCTTTTGATTTTCAAAGGAAAGGTTTGGCCCCCATTTCAGGCAAAAGTTGCAAAGAGTTGGCCACTTTGCAGGACCATCAAAATCAATATGAGAAAAGGAATTTTCATTTATGCCAGTCTCTTCAATCGAATTATCTGGATAATCTTTAACTCCCGATTAATTTAATTCCATGCTTGGATCATCATTCCCTTCCTTTGGAGTTTCATCAATCCTTTCAGTAACCTCATCCAATGTAGCTGATGTTCTTTGGCTGAATGATGTCTGTTCTTTTGTAATTGATTCTGATTCTGATTCAATGTGAACATCATTTACAGCTGAAGTAGTCTTCATCTTCTCTTTATGAAATGAGACATTGCGTGTACCTGCTTCTGAAGGGCAGTATCTTTCTCAGCTTTGCGTTTATGATTCTGAGCACGCAATGGTTTCTTCGTTGTTTCCATATTATAAATATTTCACATTCAAATTTAAATTTAAAAATTCAATTCTAAATGTTAAATATATAATCTTTCTTTTAAAATAAACCATGACATCTGCTAAATATAGAATAAAGATGAAAAGTTAAAAAAAATAGTAATAATTGAAGATAAAAACTTTAAAAAGAATTAAAGCTAATAAAAAAAAAACTTTTTCGAGCAGTTGGTAAAGAATTAGCATCTTTCTAACAAACGATAAGGAAAAGTTTGACCTTGTGATGAGTCAAACTTAAATGTTTGCCAAAAGCTTCGTGTACAATGACCAGCTTAACATCTTCCCTAGGAAGCCTAAGCGAGTATGCTTGCTTGATTAGGACTCTATCCAAATTATCAGCACTTCACGAGCCTAACCCGACAACCACCTAAACTACTACTTCCGCTAGACCTATTCTAGCCATGTTAATCGGTGGTCCTATTCCCGTGCTAAGCATATTTTCATAGCCCTTTACCTAGACCTCTCCTCTGACATCTCCATCTACCATCCTGAGTGTCACGAAGCCAGTCAACCTTAACTTTATCCAAAACAACTTTAATATGTTGTTATTTCACCTAACTTAAAGTTAACTCTAAGTGCTTATTGCACATATTATTTGTTTTAACAGTTTTAATCAACTTAATCGTAATTAACTTCACCAATTTTATCTTAATTACTAGCAACGTAGTTTTAATTTCAACACGAATTCTGTAAAATATACTAACTCTGTCTCCCCGCAGAATTTACTGAGGATCTTTCCCCCCTAACCCTTCCGAACTTTTCATGGAGGTAGGAAATAAGATGGAGTCGCCCTAAAGTTTCTCCGTACCCTGCTCTGAAGCATCGGCGATCCCTACGTGGTGACCAAAACATTGGGTCATTTACCATTGAGTTCTATGGGATTTGACGCGTTCGGGTGTAAATATTTTGTAATTACGTCGCAAATATACATATAAATGTATATATTTTCTTTTTCTACAACACTTCAGAGTCCTAACTATGTGAAAACAACATATTTTTAAACAACATTTCATTCTGAACGGAATTAAATGCTATACTTTTCACAGGACAGTTTTCTCAGAATGGTTTAATTTGAATGAAATATTTTCACAAGTTTTCGTTAATTACATTAGAAAAAAAAATTAAGGTAATTCGATTTTATTCGGTTAAAGTACAAAAATTAAGATCAAAGTTTATTGTATTATTAATATTAAAATTATGCATTATTTCTTTTCTATTTATAGAGCTTCTTCCTAAAATACTTTCTTAAATATGACATGATTTTTTGGCTTCTTTTAAATCGAAAAATGTAAGTCAATTTATAATTAATGCTCTATTCGGTTCATTTTAAATTAGAGAATTATTAGGAATTAAATAGTATTTGACTTTCTCTGAACATTTCTAAAAGGGAATTTGTAACTGAGTTATTATAAAATGTAAGGGGAATAATTCTTTTAATTATACTTATCAGATTTTTTTTTACCCTTCATTTCAACAACACATATTCCAAAACTCTTTATTACGTTCTTAAGTGCGCATCTCATAGCATTTGCTTTACAATACCTTTTAACAGATTGCTTTCCAATACGAACAATTCTTGCTTAAATAGTTTTATAACGTATTTGTCAACAGGATTTCAATTTATGTTTACAATTCAATATTAAGGTTATTATATATTTAGATAACATTTATAATCATTATAAATTAGATACATTTAATCATTAGATTTCTTCACAGTACTTTCACAGTTGTTTATAAGTGAATAAATTCTTCATTTCAAATACATTTATAAATAATTTAATGAATATTTAAGTATTTTGTCAAAGGCAGATACATGCTTTTTGCAAGCACATGCATAAATACCCATACATATTTCCTATTTATCATTTCCGGCATGTGCAAATCTTTAATTTCTGTGCATTCACTATATTTTTCGTGGAAAGTAATTTACACTAATTTAGCATACACCCGAAAGTTTTACATAAAAAATATATATGAATATAATTTGAATGAAAATTATAAGTATTATTTTTAATACCAGAGGTCAAAGGTCAGTTTTTCTTCAAAATTCCTCCACAATGGCATCTCTCTCTTTAGGCAGATAGCCCTTGCATGCGTTACTCTATTTAATAAAAACTTAATCTGACCTATGTGCCTAATATTTACATTTAGCCATCAAGTTTCAAACTTTTCAAATCTTCTAGAAGATAAATTTTGGCAGATCTCTTTTAGCGATTTTCTTAAAATCTATATTTTTGTAGTGCAACAGCTTAGAATTTTATAAAACAAATTCATAATCAAAATCGCTGTTGTTAGTTATCGAAAAATAACCAAGATGTGATTTTTGCGTAAATGTCACTAAACTATACAAATTGCTATTATCCATCACACTATGAATGTTTCTTTCATGCGAAAGTGTCCCTTTTTCGATTTCTATGGAACTGTCGTGTGTCGAAATACTATCAGAATCTTGTCAAGCGAGCTTCTGAATGTAAACAAAGAACACCCCGTCTGGTGACCCAAGCTTCAAAGCAGTGCTTCACTTCTAGCGCGGAATGGCCCCTCCTCCCTTTCCTACCTCCATGGAACTTTTAGCCTTCTGGTTCTTCGGTCAATGACCTCTTCCCTCACATCAAGGCTCTTAGCAAAGGCTGTTACGATAGAGCCTGAATTACTTTACGAAGCAGTCTCGACTCGCTTCTTCATCTGATATCGTTTCTCCTGCTTCCATTAACACAAGCGCGTGCCGGGTTGCCTTTCTCCTACCTGTGTTAAGCCGCCGCGGGGGGGGGGGGGCTTTCGCGCCCAGCATTGTGGCTAACTGTAGGTAAACGCTTCTTTGTCTGTAATGGAGATCTCTTCTTTATCGATCTCTTTCTTAGCTCATCTGCTCTCTTTCCTTTTAACTTAGCGTATGCTCTTTCTGAACCGTTTCATTTCTAATAACGAAGATGTGGAGGTTATTGCATTAATTTGCAAAGGTACTCTGTAACATTACGCCTAGGTCCAAACACCAGCTAAGTCTTACCTCAATCCATTTGTATACCAGCACGACAGCACCGAAAACGAAACAAACAGATACCAGCTCACGGCGAACGTTGACCACATAATAATGCCCCTGTAAACATCACCCCAGCACATTCAACAGCTTTATGTGAAGTTGTCATTCCTCTCTGTACATATTTTTCTTTTTGATGTCGCACTGTACTATTGCATGACCTTTTATAATTGAATTATTGTAAAATTCTAATTTTTGTTATTACTGTCCTCAATCTTGTAAATGCGTCCAATGAATTATTGTATTGTTATTTGTTTTAATATGTCACCTGTCAACAAAAGCCAGATTTGTAAAAATATCACAGACAAAATCGCTGATGTTTGGACATGAAATTCACAGACAATATCTAAAAATGGACTGTCCACAATCAAGCTTCACTTCTCCAAAATTCTCATCAAGATGGAATCATCAAACGGAAGAACGGCAACAAACGGTTTGATTTCCTCAATGGGGGAATGCAACCTCTAAAGTCTTAGCAACAGATAGAACCATCCTCCTGTGGTATTTTGAAGTTCAATTTTCTATTTAAATACTAGTCGTACATTTTGAAGAAACAACCATTAAAAATACCCCTAAAATTAAATTTAACCTCTGAAATGCCTTCTAGTTGAGTGGATTCAGATTCTCTCCAAAGAACGAAAGGAAGGGGGACGATGCTTATCAGTCACGTAATTGGAAAATTTCAGAGGATGAACGTGCAAAATGTTTTGCTAATATACAAAAAATATACGTTTGCAACTGGCAAGAATTCTATTGTGTGTTGTAAACCCAAGCTTAAATGACGAATGTAGGCAATTCTGTTTTTATCTGGAGAGAATTAATCAAATTTTGAAATTTCAACCATTACCGAGAAGGTCTTGTCATCAAAGGATCCGATGCAACCTTCCAAAGCAGGGTACGGGGTGAAATCCCAGAAGCCAGCTTAATATTGAAAATCTAATAAAAGTTTTCAACGTTTTACGAAAATAACTGAATATAAAACTCTTTACTTCGGCCCCTCTGCCTACATGCCTAATGGGTAAGCTCCTCAAACGGCTTTTTATATCCCTTTTGCCTTTCTGTACAAACACGTGCACGAACACACTAAGATGCTTAATTAGGAGTCTAATCATTAAATAAATTATATAAATGTTGAGAATTTGGACTTATACCGATGATACCCGCTTCCCCACGAAAGAGGAAAATAAATCCTCTTATATGACTGAATTTTCGTCCTTGCAAATCTTACCTCTTTTTCCAGCTCCCGTGAAGAAAATGAAAAGTTGGCACCTGTGTTCATTCTTACATATGCGGAAATGACAAATTTGTCTCCATAAAAAGGGCTAATTAGTTCCCCTCCTTCTCACCCTCAGAAAAAAATTTTCCCCTCTTATCACCCCCAACAGATGATCCCGATTTAACTTAACGCAGTGGTCGGCAAACTCATAAGTAATCAGAGCCAATTATCAACAGTTCAAGGATTTAAAACACTTTTGAGGGCCACATTTTTTTAAGCTTAAAATATATAGGTTATATTGTTATTTACTTAATTAGGGTACTCTTACGCTGGCTTTTATAAGAACGTCCTCAATCTGATCAACGTTCGTTCGTTGAGGTCGACCCTTTTCCAGTTCTCCCCTCCACACTTGTCTTATATACTCATTTCGCCTATCTTCTTTCGTTCATCCCCTCTTATACCGGGTGATCAAAAAGTCAGTATAAATTTGAAAACTTAATAAATCACAGAATAATGTAGATAGAGAGGTAAAAATTGACACACATACTTAGAATGACACGGTGTTTTATTAGAAAAGCAATAATCTGATCAGAAAAGCAATAATTAGCATAACAAATTAAGACAAAGCAAAGATGATGTTCTTTACAGGAAATGCTCAATATGTTCACCATCAGTCCTCAACAATAGCTGTAGTCGAGGAATAATGTTGTGAACAGCGCTGTAAAGCATGTCCGGAGTTATGGTGAGGCATTGGCGTCGGATTTTGTCTTTCAGCATCCCTAGAGATGTCGGTCGATCCCGATACACTTGCGACTTCAAGTAACCCCAAAGCCAATAATCGCACGGACTGAGATCTGGGGACCTGGGAGGCCAAGCATAACGAAAGTGGCTACTGAGCACACGATCATCACCAAACGACGCGCGCAAGAGATCTTTCACGCGTCTAACAATATGGAGTGAAGCACTATCCTTCATAAAAATCGTACGTTCCAACAGGTGTTTATCAGCCAGGCTGGGGACGATGCGATTCTGTAGCATATCGGCGTACCTCTCACCCGTCACGGTAGCAGTTACAAAACCAGAATCACGCATTTCCTTAAAGAAAAAAAGCCCGATAAAACTTTTTGAACTTTTTTTTTTTTTTTTTTTTTTTTTCTAATAAAACCCCATGTCATTCTAAGTATGTGTGTCAATTTTTACCTCTCTATCTACATTATTCCGTGATTTATTAAGTTTTCAAATTTATACTGACTTTTTGATCACGCGGTATATCCAAACCATCTTAATATACCTTTTTCAGTTCTCAACGCTACATCTTTTTTTCATTCTATAACACTCCCTAAAATTGTTTAATACTTCAATTCTAAAAATATCTGGGTTTTAGTTTTTAACCATTGCCAGTTTGAAGTTTTTTTATATTATATGCAACCAAACTTTGTCTATGTATTTTATGTTGCCTAAATTCAATTGCTAAAAAATTTTTGTTTTAGACACTGAAAAAACTTCAAATTTGAAAGATCTAGAACAGGGTTTCTGAACCAGTGGTTATGTGTACCACTGGTGGTACCAGGGCTTAATTTCTATGATTAGAAGTGCCGGAGCCCTATGGAAGACCGTCAGCAAAGAGGAACAAGAGTAAATAAATAAATAAAATGACTATTAAACTCATTAATAATTTTAAAATTAAATAGTTAATGATTATCAAATTAATAGCTATTTAATTAATGTTTATAAACTGTTATTTAATCAATAATTATTATATAATTAATTATAATTTAACTGATAATTATTAGATAATTAATTATTATTTATTGAAATCATTAAAGATTGAAGTGATTAACTAATTAAAATTAAATAAAATGTAAAGAGATAAATTGAAATTTACAACGCGATTTAATATAATTTTATTGTTAAAATAAAATTTCTACTGAAATTGTTATTCAACTACATGAAAGAAGTGCCGCAGCCTTCTCATTCAGGGCTCCGGTGCGTTCCGGCTAGAAGTATGATTTATTACAAAAACTAAGAAGCACCGGAGCCGAGATACGGTGGGTTCCGGCCCAATTTAAGTTCTGATCGTAGAGAGGGGAGTTCTTTTATCATCACAAAAATTAAATATACTTAAAGTATAGCTGATGAAAATTCCAGGGCGAAACAGAATGAGGGTATGAGTGGGTGGAAACAAAAAATGAAGGGAATCTTGGTGAGAGAGAACGTTCTCTTTGACCGCAGCTCTCCGTTGATATAATTATAGCCATCAAGCAGATGGTTGTCAGGGGTAAATGAATCCTGAATCCATGGAGGTAGGAAGTAAGTACTTTCCTACCTCCATGCCTGAATCGGATTCCTAATGTAAAGTTGCTGGTGAGGCTCCCCCACCCCGGCATTAGTGGATACTGTGGGAAGGCGATGTATAGGACGTGCTTGAGCAGTTTATCTCAGTATTTCACTCTTATTGTATTCGCTGTCACTTAAAGCACATTTAAGAACACAAATTTTCCTGCGAGGATAACTAACTGTAAGCATCGATAACAATACACTAGATACAATGGCATGGCGAGAAATTTAGACGTTCTTAAACAAACTCCCCCAAATTATTGCTTTTCTTAAAGGAAAAGGTTTCCGCATGTGAGTGAGGGAACTTTATTTGAACGTCTCAGCAAAGTCTGCTTATTGTTAAACTAAAACGTTAGGAATTCTAAATCTTGTTCCCTTTAAATTGTGGTTCAGTTTTACAAAAACAAGCACCGGAGCTCATCTTATTTAGGGCTCCGGTGCAATTTAAGCACTGGGTGATACGCAAGAGAAGAATAGGTGGTACGCAAAGAAGCAAAGTATTTTTAACTATTAAATTCAAAAATTAAAATCCCAACATCCTGATTGAATTTTTTCTCTAACACTTGTAAATTTATGTGATCTGAGCTTTGTTCAAGTGTGGTGGTGTAATAGTACATTGTAGTAGTGGTACTAAAGGTTTTCAGTTTTCGTTTCGATGGTATGTGTTAGTCAAAAGGTTGAGAACTGCTGGTCTAAAAGCTAAAAATCCTGATATTTTGAAACTAAATTTAATTTTTACTTTATTTGGTTTCTCATTAAGTTACCATTGAATGGTATTTTAATCCAAAGCATTTCATTAGTTAAAATTTGGCACATGACAACTACTACGACAGCACAATTTGATGTGTAATCAGTGCAATAAAAAACCTGAAATCGATATACAAAAAATTTCCCAGGTATGACACTGGCAAACACGTTTTCAGTTCTTTTCATACTTGTGTAAAATTTAACCGCCTTTGTATTGTATTTTCAAATTTTCTTGCTTTTACATGCGCGCGCCCACATGTGCTATTTTATAGAAGAGCCAAAGAGCTAGATTTAGCTCGCGAGCCACGATTTGCCGATCACTGGCCTAATGAATCATTAACACCTAGTTTCTGATTTACTAATCTTCTGATAGTAAGAAACATATTAGAATATTCTTTCACTTTCTTGAATTCTGTATTCAATACACTTTGTGTCACTTTCTCATCATCTAATAGAATATTCATATTTCTTCATTACACTGTATTCATTCGCTATTTTTCTAGTTCAAATTTATCGTCTAAAGTTACGTACTTTGCCTTGTCCGTTTCAATCTCTTCATTTACAACCATAACAGTTTTTTGTAAATGAAGTTCTCAACAGACCACGTATTTTAATTTCCTTACCCATTTCCTCTACTAATACTACTCATATAATAATAAAATAAATATCATAAACTTTCAAATATAAATACAGAATCTTTGCTGGCTTGCCACTTTATATTGGGCACAAATAACTCCAAACTACTCTTCGTGGAGTATGCCATTAGGTTCGTAACAAAAAATTATTTCATTGTGGAAAGGATCACAAATACATAAAATATCAATTTTTAGAATTTCTTATACTCAAAAAATTAACAAGAAATCAATAGATATGAAAGGGCCTACTTATAATTTCCCTTCTGTAATTGTCCAGAACAACCATACATGTGAGTTCGTGATCGCCTTTTATTTTTTATTATTATATATTATAACAGAGATCAGTAAACTCCCCCACATGATGATATTCTTACACGAAAAATAAATCGGATTACTCTCTATTATGCAACAGCCGATGGTTGAGTTGAAAAGTTGTGAATAATGACGACAGGCAGTGCTACTGTTGTATTCACTTATTTGGCTTTTAAAAGCACTCCCAACAGTTGAATATTGTGCATCAGTTTTCAAGGGACTTACTTGAGATATTTTTCTTTTTCCTCCCTCTCCCTGCTCTCTCCATGGGATTCATCCAGGAACCTTTCAACACCATGTCCATTGTGGATTTCCTTCAGGTTTACAGGGAAGCACTGCGAATGCAGTAGAACCCCTGTATGAATACCTCTGTATCAACGTATCAATGTTGTGCATTGTGCGTAATACGAGCGTTCTGGCAGTTTCGCTACACTGGTGTGCATGATATCCTCTGTCAAGGTAATCTGCAATTTTTTTAATTTTACTTTATTCATCCCCTACCATTAACATATCGCTGTCAAAATCAAATAAGAAGAGAAAAGTAGACCTGAAATGTCGTGCTTTTAAAGCAGAGTAACAAGATGATTATTTTTTCATAGAATTAAATGATAAAGATTTAGGTTTAATGTGCAGTTATGTAATAGCTGTGCGAAAAGAGTACAATACAATATATGTCATCATTACCAACCTAAGGATGCGACACAATATTCCAGCCTCACAGAAAATGAACAATTATTAAATTGGAAAGTTTAAAACAGAATGCGTCATGACAAGGCAATTTATTCAGAAAAATAAAATTTAAAAAAAAAAAAAATTATGATGTGTGTGTGAGTATGGCAAAGCCTCGAGGGCTATCTGCCTAAGAGGAGGGATGCCTTCGTGGAGGACTTTCTAAGGGAAACTGGCTCGTATACACATTACACATGGGGAAAACCACGAAAATGCCCATGCCATGGGGATTCGAACCTCGGACCGAACTACCAGTGTTCAGCGATTTTACCGCTCAGCCGCTGGTGAGCAAAATTATGATGAAGCAGTAACTAAAGTCAGCTAACTGATAGCTTTATTAGCTCCGAAAGGAAAACGAATTACCGATGGTGAATTAATTAAATAATGTTTGCT
This sequence comes from Stegodyphus dumicola, assembly GCF_044657685.1. Lineage (NCBI taxonomy): Eukaryota > Metazoa > Arthropoda > Arachnida > Araneae > Eresidae > Stegodyphus > Stegodyphus dumicola. Next base: position 197,024,464 of record NC_140773.1, read on the forward strand.
TGTGGCAGCCGAAGAAATGTGCTCAGAATAGATATGTTTCGAACTGTCAGTCTTTCGCCGAGAAAAACTGTCGACTTAAGGGGATCGGGAGCCTCGTCAAAAGTCAATTAAAAGAGAAGGCAAAAAATTTCAAATGATTTTCGTTACCTATTGATGAGTCTATAGGTATTACTGATAATATACAATTGCTGGTGCTTAACCGAGGGGTCAATGTTGAATTTCCGGTGATTGAAGAATTAGTTTCTATGAATAGTCTGCACGAAATAACTACAGGTAAAGATATCTTCAAGGAAATTGAGAAAATGCAGACACAATACAATTTGCAATAGAATCAATTAAAATGTGTCACAACTGATAGTGGAAAACTTATGTGTGGAACAAAGAAAGGATTAGTTGGACAAATTTTTGAAGGCTTGTCAAAATGTTAAATTTTTAAAAACCTCTGGTAATTCATTGTATTATTCACCAGCAAGCTCACTGTATGAAACATCTCAATTTGCCATGCCAGTTGTATCAGTAGTAAACTTCATTCACTTTCGTGAACTTACCTTTCAATAGTTTTATGACTTTTTATTAGAGATCGGAGCTGAACATCCTGATTTACCTAGCTCAGCTTTGGGGAAGTTTTGTTGAAATTCTTCAAACTGAGAGAAGTCATAGATTTTTTTTTTTTTTAATGAGAAAGATTGCTCACAACTTTTACTATTGTAAGCAAATGGCTATGGAAATTAGTATTTGCCATAGATGTCATGGGATATCTATGGCCATAGATGTCATGAATTCAGTTTAAAATTGCAGGAACAAACAGTACTCATATGTGAAATGTATTCTGTTGTAAAAGCATATCTCAGATTTGCAGTTAGAAACACAAATAGCATTAAACAAATTTGACCATTTTCCGTGCTGCTAAAAATTTTAAATATTAGTGATGTCTTTATTCCATAAAAATTCCCGCAAGATATATTTTTTTAACTTGTACTACAACTATAACAGCGTTCAGTGAATCTTGATGCAAGCACAAAAGATATTTCTCCGTTTCAAAATCCATTTGGCTGTATAATTAAGGAACTTCCATCAAACCTTCAACTGTAATATTTTGCAAAATATGTTAAAAATGAGGTTGAAAGAAAAGGATCTAACTCAATTTTTATATACCCTTCGTAGATAAATATGGTCAGTTAAAATCATATGCATGGGGTACTCCGTATACGGGAGTACTTAAAATTTTTACAATCTGTCACTTTCTTTTAAAAAAAATGTTTGTCAACTCATATATATATATAGCACAAGCATAATGTCTGTACTCTCGTCGCAAAATCAAATTACTTCCGCTTTTTTCCCCACGGCACCAGTCTGTTCCATTTCTAAATAATAAACTTCTCAGCTCGTAGACGTCTAGCACCATGTCTTAGAAAAAGTTGAGCCGAGCATTTAAATGTAACATTAATCTCAGTTGGGTTCCGACACTAAAGGACAACATATCACGAACTGTGCTGAGCATTCCCAATGACATGTTAACGTTATGACGTCGAGAATGTTGTGTACATGATGTAATGTGCAGTTCATGAGAAGGGTGGAAATATTGACATATCTATGTCATAACTGAAAAACCGCTTTTTTTTAATAATGTGGTATGGTGCACTGAAATATCGTCTCTATAACCATTTGGGCAGTTCATTTGCTGCATTGAAGCAGTGAACCACTGAAATTTCTTCTTTGTTTTGATAGACTAGAACAGCACCATAAAATTCCCCTATCGGCAACTTTCAGGAGTAATCCCCCCCATGGAATCTTTTTTCCCCCTTTTGTCACTAGTCCCTCAACTAAATTTGGTGACATTCCAGCTGATCGAGCTACAGATGACTGTAAGTAATGTCAGTTTAAAAACAAACACTTTGTTCATGAGTATTTTACTTTTATTACAAACATAACTAAGATAAAAGACGGGCAAATCTTGGAAAAACTTCAACAAGCACTAAAAGACATCGTATAGCGACTCTGCTGTGTCGATTTTGCTTGTGTTCATTGGCTAATATGCGCCAGATGATTTGCAGTTGCACTAGATGTCCATAGGAGAATTGAATCATAATAATGTCTGACACATCTACTCCCACACGCATAAAGGTAATGGCTGATAAAACTTTTCCATAATTCAAAAATTAATAATAAAAAATAACCAATTGCAGAACTTAGTCAATGCATTATCTTTAATGCCATCAGAGGATTTGGCAGAGAAATATATAACAAATTAAGATATAAGGAAAGATATCATCACTATTAATAGCTCTTTAGTTCAGAAAATTAAAAAAATTTCAGACTGCCTGCTTTAAGTTTTAATGTCAAGGTTTGCCCTCTGCTATAAAATTATGTGAATGGCTTAGTACAACAATGTATAGAATTGCTTAAGGTTGAAATTATTTATCATAAAAACAACAGTTCTCTTAAGCTTCCTTTCGCAAATGCAAAAACAAATAGAATGGTACCTAAAAACATACCTCAGTTTCAATCATTCCAAACTGAAAATTCCAAAACAAATTTAATTTAGTTAAGAAAAAAAAAATTGTAATAAAATTATTTTTATGCATAAATAATGCATTTTATTCTCAGTTTAACAGAATTCTGGAAGAGTTATGACATTAGAAGCATAGGCAAAGCACAGCATGAATTAACGACAAGCAATATGAGGGCAATACGAAAACATGTCACATTATGCAAACGATTTTATTGGTTTTGAAGCTCATTTTATTGAAGCTATTAATAACACAGTGGAAACTGAACTATAAAAAGGTTTTAACAAGTCAGATTTTAAATTTAATATACAGATTTAATTTCTTAAATATCTTGCAAGACCCTTCTTCTCAACTTTCTCCTTACAGATGAGACATATTTAATCATACCACCAACCTTTTGCACTCCCTTGTCACCAATAATGCCACATTCAAAACAAGAACTTTAAATCCACTGTCCCTGGAATGGCAATATGCTTGTTTTGTTTACTTAAGCACTTTTGTACAGACTGACACATCTGTTTATCAATGAAACTTCACCTTCGGAATCAGGTTCAATGAGTTGAATAATTCCATAAATTAGTGAATTTTGTAATAGTTGCCTTGGGAAACCCCACAGGCAAATAGGTGACTATTTCAAAAATACCACATTGACAAATTACAAAACACAGAATTTTCTTTTTTTTTTTTTTAAGATTTATAATTCTACAAACATATAAATAAAACAACTCATTATTCATTAGATGAGACTAACTTTTAATTTCATTTTCTCAATCATTATATATATAAAAAAATCTTCTGTAAAAAGATTATAAACCAAATGTTATAGACACAAATTTTATTAAATTTTAAGGGAATCAGATTTGAAAACTTAATATATTAGCAATTTTCTTACACATATAAATATAGTTGTAGAATTTACAGATTAAGGATCTTGTACTGTTTTGATTTTAAAAATTTTCAATGAGCAGATTATATATCCAAAATTGATTATTTATAATAAAATTTGATAAGAGGACTGATAAGCTTAAATTCTATTCATATAATGCTCAAAAAATATAACTGAAATTTCAAATCTTTGTGAATTTAAAGAAATGTCTGCAGAGGAAATATAACTTGCATTTTCCACATGTTGGCCTTAAAATTAATAAAAGAAACATAATTATTTGAGCTGTTTAAGATGAGAGTAATACACAAAATTCTAACAGGAAAATTTTAAACCCATTAACCTTTCAAAAGGTATGGTTTTAGGTCTTGTAAAAACCTGTATTTAAACAGCTTCTATAAGCTAAATTTTCATAGCTACTTATTTTAATGTTTTCATAAACTTCAGTCTCCAAAAACGACATTTACTTTACTACAGAAAATAAGAATGCAAAATATTTAAAATTACAATCTAAAATATACTGACCAAAAAAAATCTCAGGACTGGTTAAAGATGATTACGCCACTCAGTGTTAAAAGTACTTGGCATACATTCCAAAAGTTTATTTTCAAAATTGCTAACTCATCCTCTTAAGAATTTTTCAGACATACCAGTTTATGAAACTTCAGGAAAGAAATGGATGCTTTCATACCAGTATTGCCAGATAGTGCAGCCTTGCAGAAATTTGCTATTTAAGACAAACATGTACAACTAAAATTTACGTGTACGAGATTTTTCAAAATTTTTACTATTTCACCATTTCCTTATGCCACTTCAAAAATTTTTAATTCAGTCAAAAATAATTAATCCGGACCTCAAAGCTGCAAACTTTCTGCTCGTGCGTTTACACATGCGCATAATATGTTTACGCATGTGCGTTTAATGTATAACTGACAGTACAAGCTAAGCTAAAATGATCTAATTATCTATTTCAGTTAATGTTGCAGATTGCATTGTTCCTTAATCTTCTAATTGGATCCGGCTTATTATTTTTTGCAGACTGTTGGAGTAATTTTATAAAAGTAAGCTTGAACTGTCGATTATGTCAAAAAGAATTTCCAATTCTAGAGCTGCCAAAGGATCTACAAGGCGAAAGCATGTTTCGATGTCCATCAAAGAAAAAGTGGAATTGCTGCAAAAAATGGATAAGGCATATCCTTTGTTTCTCCAACCATTCCGAAATCTGTTTATCAATTTCACGCTGCTCTGTGGGGGGAGGGGACACCGCAGCATGCAATGAACTGGAAGTTGATCTGTCAGCACTATTCTTATCTCCAGGGCAGATGCTATTATTTTATTCGGCTTATAATTCCCTAACTAAATGTATTTCATCTCAATGTACTCAGTCTTTGATATTATTTAAATCAAATTTCTCGTCATTCTAAATATCCCGAATACACATCAAATAGTTTTCTGGTTAAAATTTTCCAATTTCGACTATGCGTAATGTATGCTTTACGCATGCACGCGTTAAAAGAAATGTTTAATAAAGTAAACAAATAAATATTAAGCTTTTTTTCATAAATTTTGATACCCTTAAGATCATAATAGCTCTTTATTTCATAAATTACGGTTTCATATTTTTAATTTTAAAATTTCTGCATGCCGTCTTACCAGATTTAAACCGATGATCTATAATCCAGAATCGCCGAAGTCCGGATTAAAGACTTCTGACTGTATACCGTAAAATGCTTATAGGTTAAGATAATTTATCTACTAAAATTATAATAAATAATTTATTTAAGCTTGAATAGACGTTGGCATCTGGTAATGCTGAGATCATAAAGCAGGTTAAAGCAATTTTCAGCACTAGTCGCTGGTGTTTAACCCCTTGGTCCAGTTTTTTATAGTTTTTATTTTAAAGTTTGTCGATAAGCAATACACAGTTAGACTCAAACTAAAGAATGTATTTGGAACTCCTGGACTCCATACTTTGAATGAAGATGTCAGTGGAATGAAAACAAATCTGCTGCATTTACTTTGTATCCTCACCACCCATGCATATATACAGCTCAGGCATTCATTAAACAAAAAAAAGGATAACAGGCTAAGAAAATGAACCGATTAAAAAATAGGGCTTTTGAAGCAAAGATTTATTGGATTACTGATATCCTTTCTGTTTGGTTGACTTATTTAAATTCATCAGAATATGATTCTCCATTCTTTCATTCTTAAATTTTTGCTATTTAGAAAATGATTTTGCTTTTTAAGTCACATCGATTGTTTAGTTCTTAGCAATATTATAATCAAGAGAATGAATTTCATTTTCTCTCTCCGAGTATCCAATATATTGTGCTCAGGCTGTATATCATATCATCATAGACTTGGGGAAGACTGACTGAGAATTTGTAAAGCAATAAAACCAGTATTAGTATTAAGGTGCATAACTCTGTTTTTGCAATATTTCTTTTTTACAAGAAAATGAACAGGATTAAAAAATAGGGCTTTTGGAGCAAAGATTTATTGGATTACTGATAGGGTAATTCCATGTAAAAAAAGAAATATTGCAAAAACAGAGTTATGCACCTTAATACTAATACTGGTTTTATTGCTTTACAAATTTTCAGTCAGTCTCCCCCAAGTCTATGGTGATATACAGCCTGAGCACCATATATTGGATACTCAGAGAAAATGAAATTCATTCTCTTGATTATAATATTGCTAAGAACTAAACAATCAATATGACTTGAAAAGCAAAATCATTTTCTAAATAACAAAAATTTAAGAATGAAAGAACGGAGAATCATATTCTGATGAATTTAAATAAGTCAACCAAGCAGAAAGGAAAACTCATTGAAAAATATTAAAAATTAAAGTAATGAAAAACTTAATGAATTGCCAACTCAAAAATATTAGCACAAAAGCACTAACAATCCAAATGTGATGCAGCACTTAATGAATATGAACAAAAAATTTTATAATAAACAACCTAAATTAAAATTGAGAACCAATATTAAAAAATGAACATTTAAACAATGGATAATTAACCATATAGTTCTAAAATGTTCATCAAAACTAAGATAACTACTAAAAACAAATAAGAATTGAATTACAGAACCAATGAGAACTGAATTTGTGACGTTAGAGGTAACGTGAACATACGTAAAACTACATCAACAACAAAAATTTTGTGATCACCGAGAACATGTGCTACTTAGTTGAATTATTTCTGGCAATTCTGTTTCACACAACACCTTTGTTATTGACAAGATAGAAAATAAGGAATGCAGATCTTAAAATGTATACAAATTATTCACGTTTCTCTTTAAAATACATTTTTATTGATTTTGCTCTAGCTATGTGGAGCTCTTACACTTTGAACTATATTGCAAATCTTTTAAAAACCAGATAGATTAAGGTAACCAAACATGTCTACCATGAAGACTGCCTGCAGCTCTAAACTGAACCTGGAAAATACTTTTCACAGCACATAACTATTATAATTCTTTTCCCCGTTTGCTTTTTTATATTGGCAGTTTTTACTTACTAGTTACCACTTAACTGGCAGCAGCTTCAATTTTACCTACATGATTTGAGTAAAATGAAAACGATATTAAAACTTCAGTCGTAACTGATTACGGCAAAGAGGATCCTGACATCAGATGGATTCCTTGCTGAAAAAATTTGAGGAAAATTAGTTTGTACTAACATTACACTTTCAACAAACCCATTCATCTTCAGCTATGGCAAATCTTTAGGAGTGACTAAAAATTAATGAAATATGAATTTGTTATTTTTTAACCCTCTAACTATATATATCTTATATGAATATACGGCCTAAAATAAATTTTTGTGATATCTGTAAGAATGTATATATACGCGCATATTAAAATATGTCAAAGAAATTAAGGCAATATATTAAAAGTACACAAATCCAAGTATAAAATACCAGTATAATTTTTACATGAAAAAGAAAATACTTTTTTCTTATCATAGTTTTAAGAAATTTGTGCTTTCTTAACGAAAACCCCGGCTCAGAGGGGGAAATAAAAAAATTACTAGGTAATTTCTTCCTCAACTTAATGACATTCTCCAAAAGATCATCATTTCTGATGTAAAATTTTTACTCCAGCTTTTCCAATAAGAATACATGAACTTATCACAAAAAACAAACATTTTTAACAATGATATTTATTTCTAAATTGCACAATCAGAAAATGAATTCCAAGTGCCTTCTTTATCCATATGACATTATGTACAAACAAGATGAGTATCGTTTACATAGAGAAAAATAATCTTCATAAATTTAACATGTTAAATCAGAGAAAAGAAGAATCTGAAGATTACAAAAATCTTAGATATAAAAAGTTTTGCACAAATTTAACAGTACCGGAAGAATGGATACATGATGATGAATGAAAACAATGATAGTAGAAATATTATCCAAAAGTGAACACGAGTTACATGATTATTTCTTAATAGCTGGTTTTTCTTTTTCATCAGAGTTTCCAGTGTGCCAAGTAAGACGTTCCTCATAAAACTTTATTACAACTTGTGGGCAGATCTTATTAGCATCCTTAGCCGTTACAAGATCAGCTTCATCGCATTCCTTCCTGTAAATATATTTCAGATGCATAAGGGCTGTTAATTCATCACACAATATACACTCTATAACAAAACAAACAAACAAACAAACAAACAAAAAAAAAAAAAAAAACCGAAGTACCAAGGAGTTGTCCAATGGAGACAAAAATTCATGGATAGGAAGATTATGTAGAGATAGAAAATGATTAAAATTTCAGAATAATTAAATGATTTATTTCAGTTACATAGTTACAAAGTAACAAGCTCTATAAGGTATTCACCCACTTCTAGCCTAGCTGCCACACAGTGTGGTATAGAGCTCCCGGGTCTCCTGCAGTATTTCTTACCAAATTTGCTCCAATTGTTAGGCTAAGTCATCAAAATTCCCTGGTAGTTGCACTTGCATTCCCATCATATCCCAGACATGCTCGACTGGAGAGAAATCTAGTGGGCCTAAGAAGTGTTTAATAAGCTACAAGACAGTTCATAGCAACACATGCCACATGTGGTCTGGCATTATCAGGGCCCGACTTAGCCTAACTGGGACCTGGAGCAAAAGCATTTTTTGGGCCCCCCCCCTCTGCTTCACTACTTCAGTAACGAACAAGGGAACTTTTTGGAGACATTTAAACTTTAATAATAATAAACTTTCTATTGAATCTGAGGGCCCTTCTGTGATGTGGAGGCTCAGGGCAACTACTCCATATGCCCCTGCCTTAGTCAGGCTCTGTGCATTATCTTACTGAAAAATAAGGACAGGGCAAAGGAATGGTAGCAAAACAGGTCTCAGAATGTTGTTGATGTACCGCTGTGCTGCAAGTGTGCCTCTAATGATGACCAAAGGGATCCAACTAAAGGGAAATGGCACCCTAAACCATAACTCCTGGTTGAAGGCCTGTGTAACATGCAATAGTGAAAGCAGGATCCGCACGCTGCTCTGGGATCTCCAGATACGTCTTCGATGATCATCATGACACAGTTGGAAGCAGGATTTGTAGCTAAAGACTACATGTCCTCAGTCAGCATCATTCCAACCTAATCGAGCCAAGCACGACTGTGATCTGGCTTGACAGCATGCAGGCGTGAGAAGCAGGTAGCATAAGGGTTGGTACAAGAGTACATTTCTCTTTATCAGTCGTCTGTGAATGGTCACGGTGGACACTCGTGTGTGGGTGCATGTCTGATGGTTGATAGCGATAGATCAGGCGCTGTGACAACTGATCTGACAATCATTCTGTCCTCCCGATTTGTTGGGGCCCTAGGTCAACCGCTACCATCACGATACTGAAATCTGCCACTGTCCACCCATTCCTGCCAGCATCTTCTAATCTCCGCATCACTTCGACTCGTATGACGAGCGATTCTCCGATTTGCTCAACCTGCCTCTTTCAATCCAATGATACGACCTCTTTTAAACTCCGACAGTTGCTCGAAATGAGCTTGAATCCTGCGGCGAAGCATTTTTTTCAGTCGTTGAAAGATATCCTAAATTGCAGTGCAACAGAAATTTTTAACAATGCAAGAACAGCTCCTTATATACATCTGCTGGATGCACTGAAGATCACCTATTCATTCATTGGATACCAACAAAACATTTAGGCAAACAAAATTTCAAGCAATCGGATAATTCCTTTTGGTACGTTGATTTTTTTTTTTTAATAATGTATTTCAAATTTTAAATTATGCACAAACCATTCTATAAAACAAAGGAAATCAAAAATACTTTTTAGCTTGATTTCAAGAGAAATTACATTTCAAATTCAATTCTGAGTAAAAAATAGTTTGCTTTTTTTAGTCTGAATAAAGTAGTGGTTATCAACCTTTTTTGCCCCATACACGCTTTCATCATTGGCAGACTATTATCCCCTCCTTTCCAAAATTTGTAAAATACCTATACATTTTATTTTTTTAAGGTGTTCTATAAATTAAACAAGTATACAAAACATTGATAAACACTGAAACTTAAATAAAAGTTTTCATATTTATAAAACATATTTAGTTTTTATATTTATAAAACATATTTAGTTTTTATATTTATAAAACATATTTAGTTTTTATATTTATAAAACATATTTAGTTTTTATATTTATAAAACATATTTAGTTTTTATATTTATAAAACATATTTAGTTTTTATATTTATAAAACAATCTAACTGGCAAGTTAAAAGGCTCCCGGCATTTCTGGTAGTACTATAACATTTAATATAATAATCCAGCCATGTAATAAAAGTATATACGATTTCTTAATATTTATGTATTTACAAATACTAGTTAGGTATTAATGCTTGTATTTGCCAGATACATTATGTGCCACCTTGCATATATTTATCTACAAAATAAAGCTAATAAATTAATACCATTTGATCAGAAACAACAGTTCTCCATTTGTTTCAGTAGCTCCAATAATCCTGTCTGGTTCAAAACCCCGAGCAAAGCCTCTAGGACGCTTCTCCTGGAAAGATATTAAAAAAAGTCTAATATAAGCATTCATGAAGCATACATTTATCTTATCTTTACAAATGGATACAAAAGTAAATTATTTTTATTAATATATATATTTTTTTACATTAAATATAAAAAATATCTTTCAATTGAACTAATTTTTAGATTAAAATTGCATGGGGAAATACATCACGCATAATCAGATATACACATGATGAAAATCTGACTACAGCTCAATACATCAAAGCTACCAAATTTATAATTACATTTGATTTAATTATAAAAGACCAGTAAAATAAAATTTAATAAGGTGTATGTTTAACCATAAGATGGTATTATGTTACATTGTGTCTGTATCTGTATGCTTAGCAACATTACCTGAGATATAGCAGTGAAGTTTTCGGACAAACTGCCTGCAATAATGCAAGATGTTGGATCAAATATGCAACTTGTTGTTGCATCTAACATCTTTGTATTATGTGTTGTGTTTCATGCAATAAATGTCTTACCTACATATAACAACCACCTAGTGTACATAAAGCATGGAATCTTTCAACAGTACTAGGATTGTTTGATTACTGTTATATAAATTTTAGTAAAGTTACATCACATCTGAACTCATGCTTTCTTCCATAAAGAAACAGGAAGTGAATAGAATGCTAAATGTTTACCCTGAAGGAAGATTCATTTGCTTTAGTTCTTAACTATACAGTCAAAAGTCGTTAATTCGGACACCCATAATCTGGACCTCAAAGCTAAAATCTTTCTGCGCATGCGCCGCGTTGACGCATGCACATAGGCGTTGACGCGTGCACGCAAGACCTTTAGGACTGCACATATGCGTCTGCGCAACCGCACAATAAGTTTTCGCGTGCGCGTTTAATGTATAACGGACAGTATAAGCTAAAATTATCTATTTCAGTTAATGTTGAAGATTGCGTTGTTCCTTAATCTTCGAATTGGATCCCGCTTATTATTTTTTGCAGACTGTAAGAGCAATTTTATAAAAGTAAGCTTGAACTTTCGATTATGTCAAATAAAATTTCCGATGCTGGAGCTCCCAACAGATCTACAAAACGAAAGTATGTTTCGATGTCCATCAAACAAAAAGTGGTATTGCTGCAATAAATGGATTAAGACATATCCTTTCTTTCTCTAACCGTTCCGAAATCTGTTTATCAATTTCACGATGCTCTGCGCGGGGGAGGAGGGGGACGTTGCGGCGCGCAATTAACTGGAAGTTAATCTGTCAGCACTATTCTTATCTTCAGGGCAGATGTTTTTATTTTATTCCGCTTATAATTCCTTACTAAATGTAGTATTCCATCTCGATGTACTCCGTCTTTGATATGATTTAAATCAAATTCCTCGTCATTATAAATATCACGAATACAAATCAAATAGTTTTCTGGTTGCAATTTTCTAATTTCGTCTATGCATAATGTATGCTTTACACATGCGCACGTTGAAAGAAATGTTTAATAAAGTAAACAAATAAATATTAGCTTCTTTTTTTGTAAATTTTGATACCCTTTAGATCATAACTGCTCATTATTTTATACATTATGGTTTCATATTTTTAATTTTATAATTTCTGCATGCCATCTTACCAGATTTAAACTGATGATCTATAATCCGGAATCGCCAAAGTCCCGACGAGTCCCGATTAAAGACTTTTGACTGTATATGAATTTCTAATATTGTTTAAGACGCTCGTGCGGGGTGGAAGGGAATCGAAGGCAGTCACAGTACAGGACAGAGGTTTTGCATCGCTAAGCCTAATTTTATAAAAAAATCAGAACAAAAAGTTTCGCTTCTAGCATCGTAATTTTTGGTATCATTTTAGATTATTACTTAAGCTCTTATATATGTTAAAATTAGCACTTAATGTTTTTTTCTTTATTTTACATGAAAATATACTTAAAAAATTGCTTATCTTGTAAAATAATTTTCGGAAGTGCTATTAAATTTTTGCCAAAGTTTTAAGTGATAAAAATCCATCAATAAATTTTTAAATTAATAAAACAACACAAAAAAGACTATTTACAGTAAGAAGTAACAAAATTTAAAATGAAGACTGAGTGCGGTGAAAAATATCCCTTCTAACTCTTAGAAAAAGTATCACTTTCTAACTCTTTAGAAAATGAATCATGACCCTCATGTGGGTTAATAAATGGTTCATTGACCATACCAGGGTATTCTTCCTCTGATAAATAGGGGCTTTCCAAAATAAAAAGTGAAAAACGTACTCCACATACTAACCCTTAAAGACTGTGCATAGTAAAGGAAAAAATAGAATAAAAAAAAGGAATTGGATATAAATCAGACATGCGAATGTTTTCATTAGCAGGCAGGGATTTAAAGAGCTCATCTCTGTTTACGCTTTCCCTCCCCCCCACCCTGGCTCCAGCTGATGAGTGAAATACCAAAGTCAAGCAGAAATATATCTAACTCAGGGTCAGGAACCTAAAACTGTGTTCATTTCAAAAGTAATGGACATAGGATGGCATCTGGTGGCCTTTAAAAAAACCTCCAGCTTAAAATGATGCGACCTCTAGCCATGCCTGGATGGGACGCCTGTCCTGAAAGGGTTAAATATCAGTTATTTCATATGCCGACCTTAAACAAAAAAAATTAATCATATGAACTAAATACTACAGATTCTAAACTTGAGGAATTCTCTTAAACATAAAGAAAAAAACTTCCAGTTGCCATGATTAACACTTCCATTTTTAATATAATGTCAAAAATAAATTAATTAAAAGTTAAAATATTCTGGCTAGTTATTATATAAAATTCAGAACTCAATTATAAAATACAATGATTTTTTCTATACAATAACCACAATCCAAATGATCATTTCAAGAAGTTCTCTGTACCTCAGTTGAATGTTTCTTGCTTGGAGGCGTATCTGAAGTTTCACTTCCATTCAACTTTCTCTTCTTCTCTTTTAATTCTTTCTTTCTTTTCCATTCTTCCTCAAATTCCCTGATCATATCAGGACAATCTAAATTTTCAACTGGTTCCCATGTGTTATCATCCCTAAAAAATAAATAAAACTACATAAAATAAAGTACATAAATTTATTTTCTGAACTTTATGCAACCACTTTAAAGTTTGATTTAAAAAATTTTAAAATATCTGATCATCAAAATGCACTCATAATCGCATTTTAAATATTTATCCATATTACTTCAGAATGGCACCTGTTATGCACATACCTGGATTGTCAGATAAAATACCTTTTAGCAACACGAGTTACCTCACGACTATTTTGGCAATACAGCACTTTGCCTCATATTTTTCATTGGAGATGCAGATAATCTATCATTAACAAATATCCTTTAAAGAACTGCTAAAATCTAAATTGTGCTAATGCGGTTTTGCAGCTGAAGATGATGGTTCGGTAAAACCATCAAAACTAGTCCTGTGAAAATTTTGTAGGTATAACGCTGATTTTTGTTGTTTGACTTCTGAATTAGTATTTATTCGGCGTGTTATTGTGTCTTAATCTAAATTGTGATTAGATAAATACAATATTAAGAAGTTTATGACAAGAGAATGCAATACTTTTCTTTGAATTTTGTATAATCTTTATGCTGAATAGTGTGTACACTTTACAGAAGAATGAATTTGATAATTTTAGAATGTGTAAATAACTTGCAGCAACACATTTGATGTTCTAAGACTTCTAAAATATGTTGCTTTAATGCCTACAAATACATATCGGACCAGATCCTGGGAAACAATGCTGCTCTCCAAACTGAATGCGTGCCTGATAATTGACCCATAAAAAGGGAAACATGTCAGAAGTACCCACCAGAAGAAAAATGCAGCAAAAATGCATCAAGTGCAACCTCGCAATATGTGGACAGTGTCAAAGAAACATATGAACAGACTGTACTAAAGAATAATTGTGAGCTTGAACAAAGAAACTGAGCTTGTAAACTTTACATTACACCAGTATATATGTCAATATTTGGTAACAAGTTTCCTGCCTTTTCAAAATTTCAAACTTTTAACAAATATATTTATTATCAGTTATGTTTAATAATCTTTGTTAACTTTAATGCTTTAATTTTTTACTGCCTTATGCATAGACTTCAACCTTCAGCAAACCTTGTCAGTAGTCAACGCGCGAACGACATTTTTACAACTTTGAAAATGTGCGCGTAGCGTATGTTGTAATTAACCATTCATTAATTTTAAGTTAATAATTAATTGTAATCAATTTTATTACATTTAAAATCCATATACATATAAAACTGAATAATTAAAAATATACCTTGTAATTTATATGCACATTTAATTAGAAATTTTCTTTTAACTCCTCAAGCATTCACTAATAAAAAGTACTTCAAATCACTACTAATCATAGAAAAAATCAGAAGCTATAAATCATATCTTTATTCTGGATATGATTTCTACAGGGAAACAAAATTTAAATAACCAAGAATGATACATATAAGTATTAAACAAAATACGCATAATTTATGAATGCAAAGATTTATATGTAGCATGCTTAGCAAGCTTAAGTTCTGATTTTGAGAATGTTTTTTTATAACACAGTTCTTCATTTGCCTGCATATTTATTTTTTCAATCAAAACTGCTTCAAGAGTTTTAAGACCTAAATTTGGTCGAAATTCCGTCTGATTTTTTTTAACAATTGAAAAAATTCTTTCGCAAGCTGCATTTGAACGAGGTATTATTAAGACAGCAAGCATTACAGTACGCAATACTTTGTATTTAATACACCCATTCATATTTTTTAATTTGGCAATTTCTTCCTATGCTATATCAATATGCAAATCTACAATTTCTTTCAAATCATCTACTTGATACATGGAAAATTCAACTTCCACTTGATTAAGATATTTTTCATCAATAATGGATGGAAAAGTATTCATCAAGTAAAGAACAGATGAAAATGAAACTTCAGTTCTCAAGTTGATGTCAGCAACTTCAGCATGTTTTAGAAATGGATCACTCAGTGGAAATTTATCAATTATATATGAACATGCAGTTACAAAAAAAGCTCGCACAGAATTGAAAAATGATTTCACTTCACTGTCATTCAACTTGGCATTTTTTAAATATAGTCTTGTTTCCGCACCAATCACTAAATTTTCATTTTCTTTTTGTTTACTATACTTCTGAAATGGAATAGATGTTAGAGTAACATCTTCATTTTCTTTAGAAATTACTGATGGTTTTACGAATCTAACAAATAAATTCATTAAAAGTTCAAAAAGTTCTCTTCTCAATTTATGTATATAAGGAGCTTGTTGTTGCAAATTAATATTTACTGTTATAAACAAAGGCAAAGTATTTTTCAAAAATAACAAGTACAGTTTGGTGGTCGGTGACTGTAAAATTTTTTTAATGTTTTGCAATCTCTTTCCTTCATTCTCACTGTTATCTGGTTTACCTCGAAAAAAATTTATCACAGCATCCCACTGTTCCAAAATCCTTGTTATAGATTCTAAAAGAGACAACCATCTCGTACTGCAATATTTCAAAATTTTATGAGATTTTGCATTCTGTCCCAAAATTTGTTGAGCAACTTTGAAGCTATGCTTCCGTTTCGAACTTTTCTCCAAGTAAAAATATATATCTATTATCAACATTTCAATTTCTGAGCCAATTAATTTTTCAGTACTTTTTTTGCAGCTATATGCAAGAGGTGGCACGGACAACCTCGGGTGATTATACTTGGTTGATGCATTTTGATAAATGATGCTACACCTTTAAACTTTCCAATCATATTACTAGCATTATCTGAAGAAAATGATAAGCAATTTTTCCATTCTAAACCTTTGTTTTTAAAGTTTTCATTTATACAATTAAAAATACCTTCTCCTGTATTATTCGTGCATTCTAAAATAGAAATCAATGAAGTAATTATCACTCCCTTTTCTTTACTGTAGTATGTTATAACCAATGGGTACAGTTTGTTATCATTGTTATCATTACTTCCATCAG
This sequence comes from Stegodyphus dumicola, assembly GCF_044657685.1. NCBI lineage: Eukaryota > Metazoa > Arthropoda > Arachnida > Araneae > Eresidae > Stegodyphus > Stegodyphus dumicola. The sequence continues at coordinate 197,040,846 of NC_140773.1, forward strand.
TACTTAGAGAAAATGATGTAACTGCACACTGATTTTATAATATCAGCAACAGTATTTTCTGCAAGCGTTTTCACAATAGCAGCAGTCTTGGTATGACCGCAGCTAAATTTTTTTGCTATGGCAGAATCCGGAAACATTGCTTTGAAAAGCTCTTTGGAATGATCCGAAACAGAAAGCGGTAGATTATGTTCAATTAAAAAACGAACAAAATAGCATTCGGCTTTTATAGGATCTGTTTCATCATCTTTTATTAAGAAATTTGTTATTTCTTTAGATTTTACGGTGCCAAGTTCTATATGCTTTTGAGAAAACACATGCCGTTTACAGTCATCTTTTCCGACATGAGCAACTGAGAAGTCTTTGTTGCATACACTGCAGTGTGCGTGATTCACAGAAATTTCGGACGCTTTAATGCATGGAAATTCTGAAGAATATGAATCTTTAAACTTCTGCTTTGATAATTTTGGCTTCTTCGTTCGAGGCAGCATTATGATTAAAAATCTTTCACCTGATTCAGTTCACAAGACACACGCTAAGCTCTCGCCGTAAACTACACAATGCAGCCGAATGCAGCCTAAACACGCATCAGCAAGGAACCTGGGAGACAGACAATTGGGTAGAACTATTGATAAGTCGTTAACGGTTGGAGTTACTGATCTACGATTGGCTAATTCTTCAAAACTAGGAACGCACTCAACACGTGATATATGATAACACGAGTATTCAGCCAATCATCGGATGAATTAGTTGGTTCCGTTTTGCGTACTGGTTCTCCTGCTCTTGTTTCTGTAAAATCCGTAGTTTTTTCCATACTTTTCGTAGCTCGTAGTTTTTCATGAATTTCCGTAGAAACTACGGAGAATCCGTAGTAGTTGGAGTCTATGCCTTATGTTGTTTTTTAAATTGTAAAATAGGTTAAAAAACATTCAAAATGCATACACGATCAAAATGGCCATAAGTGTACCTTTGTGTTATAATGAATATGTGTTCTTATACGTGTTTAACAGTCAAGAAAAAGTTTAAAAAATTTCTCATCCAAGCCCAGAAATATAGGTACTTAAAAAAAAAAAAACACTGTATAAAGTAGCCATCTGGGTCAGTCACTAAAACTGGTACATGGTTAAAGTACTACAAGTCGTTAATCCGGACTCGTCGGGACTTCCGGATTATAGATCATCAGTTTAAATCTCGTAAGATGGCATGCAGAAAATCTAAAATTAAAAATATGAAACCGAAATTTATGAAATAAAGAACAATTATGATCTAAAGGGTATCAAAATTTGCAAAAAGAAAAAGCTTAATATTTATTTGTTTACTTAATTAAACATTTCTTTCAATGTAAGTTGTTTAAGTTTTGCTTCCTTTTCATGTGATAATACTTTCTCTTTAATTCTATTAAACAGACATAATTTCTTGTTTAGTTACAAAGTTCCGCTGTTCAAGACCTATAATTGCTGTGTCAAGAACACCCACTAATTTATCAATCCTAATTTATCAATCGTTTTCAACAACCTCTGTTACTTTTCTTCGCTATCAGAAGCGAATTATAATGACCAGGAACTTGTTTTAAATCATGAGATGAAATACTACATTTGGTAAGGAATTATAAGCCAAATAAAAACATCTGCGCAAGATAAGGATAGTGCTGACAAATCAACTTCCAATTCATTACGCGCGGCGGCGTTCCCCCTGCCCAGCAGCGTGAAATTGATAAACAGATTTCGGATTTCAAAACATACTTTCGCTTTAGATCCTTTACATGTTAACAAATATATATCGGAAATTCTATTTGATATAATCGAAAGTTTAAGCTTACTTTTATAAAATTGCTCTTACAGTCTGCAAAAAATAATAAGCCGGATCCAATTCGAAAATTAAGGAACAACGCAATCATCAACATTAACTGAAATAGATAATTAGATAATTTTAGCTTATACGTCCATTATACATAAAACGCGCACGCGAAAACGTATTCTGCACTTGCGCACACTCATGCACACTCATATGCGCAGTCGTAAAAGGTCTTACACGCACACGTAAACGCCTATGCGCATGTGTCAACGCGGCGCATGCGCAGAAAGTTTTTAGTTTTGAGGTCCGGATTATAGATCATTCTGAATTATGGGTGTCCGAATTAACGACTTTTGACTGTATTTATTTGAAACAAAAGTAAATGTTTTATAATATTTATAACATGCAACATTTTTTACTTTCATGCTCACTTTAGACGTCGTGACATCACTCTTTCGTTATTTATTCCCCTCTAAAATTTTGGCCATTTTTAACTTCATTCATTTAACTTGATGGCCATTTTTTTGGCCATCAAAGCGAAAAACTAGTAGCAGTTTCTTTGCAATATATCTTGGGTTTCTTCACTAGTTTTTCAGTTACAGGTAAAACTCAGAAATGTGAACCATATTGTAAATTTTTTTTCAAGTAGAATTTTGCATACTGAGTCAAAGTGGAAAAATTACCACCAAATTATAGTGACCAATTATTTATTAGGTAAATTATATAAAGATGAAAGTGAAAAATGAAGGAAAGAAGAGGGGTTTTCATGCCAATAATTTTGCTTCCCAATTCCTTTTCTTACTGCTTTGCACTTCATATACCGTAATTTCGCACGTATAGTCCGCAGACACGATTTTATATAAAAAAAATTTAAAAATTGTCAGATAGTCCGCGGACAATACGTCCGAAATTACGTTTTTTTAATACGGCAATATTCCCATGCTTTTTAAACACATCCTTTTGTTTGCGCAAATTTCTCACCGCTTTCTTGTCCACTTCAAAATAACGGAGTAAAATCCTAGTATACGGTGCAGCCTTGGCGCGACTTTGAAAATTATCGCCAACACCAAAAATGATCCAAAGAATGTCTATATATATACTATACACGCATAGTATATATACTATATACATAGTATATACTATGTTTAACTATATATTTTCTTTGAATGACCCGTTAACTACTCATCGTATATGTCCCGTTTTTACTGCTCATCATAAAGTCGCCAAAAGTAGTCAAATCCCGTGTGCACCGGATACTAGGATTAAACCAATAACGGCCCGCTTCTCTATTTCCATCTTTTTCAGTTTTCTCAACTACCACTCAGCAGTAAATCTCCGGCGATGTTTCATCAACGTTAGCGAAGATGAAAGACAAAATACGAAAACAAAATACTGTGCAACGTGCTATCCTCGTGATAAGTGGTAATGAAATGTGACCTTCGACCCCACTCACTCGGTGTTGCCAAACCACGCTATAAGTAAACGAATCACGCTTTTTTTCGTACTCCAGGTACTTGCTACTATGGCTCCTAAAAACCGAGTTGACGCATCAACTACTTTTCCCCCTCCCGGCAGTTGTGCTAAAGCAGTGCGAAGGATACTTGGAATCTCACGCTTTTTTTATATTTGATCATCGGCAGTTCACGACAGCGTGTTTTTTAAATATCAACAATTTTAACCGTGAACAACCAGCATATTATCCGCACTGGTGGATAGTCCGCAGCTTCAAAAATTCGCATTTTAAACACAGATAGTCCGCGGACTATACGCGCGAAATTACGGTACTTTGGGGCTGAAGAAGTAACTTCTATTAGATAATTAAACATGGGTTAAAATAAGAAAGGTTTATATCTGATTATACAATGGCAGCAGTTACTGAGTTATGGCTCTTCACAAAGATAAATATAATAGCAAACGGGTGAAGCGCAGAATCGCCCACTTATTTCGCGCCTTTTTACAAGAATTGGATTTTTTCAATTTCCTTTGACCTTTTTAAGTGAAAATATATCGATGAGTACACGGACAAAGTCAAGGGAGTGCGCAATGTCGAGTTTGTGCAATTCTCTGATCTTTTTTAAAGTGAAAATAGGTTGATGTGTACAAGAATACAGAGTTTGTGCAATTCTTAAAAAGGTGCCAAGCAGGTGATTCTGCACTTTCCCCTAGCAAATTATTACTCACTCTGGATAACCCTTCCATTTAAGGTAATATTCTGTTTTATTGGTTGCAGTATTTATACGTTTATCCAATATTTTTTCCACAACATATTCATCTTCTTCAGCCTCTTCCTCTTCTTCTACTGTTTGCTCTTTTTTCTTTTTTGAAGACATTTTCAACCTAATATGTCAAATTACAACAATTAATACAGACTACTTAATCAAGGTAATTACATAATTTTTAAAATTATAAATTTTCATAATTCAAATTTTAAAAATGCATTTTTAGTTTGCATCAATGAGGAGTTCAATCTGTTCACTAATGTAAGACATGAAATCTATCACAGCATCCACCCTACAAATGGTATGATTTAAATATAACCAATACTTTTAAGAACATAAATATTAGTACTTAAAATGACTTTGCCAAGGCAAAATGAAATCTGATACTATGAGAGTAAAATTTCACATTTCCTATACACAGAACAAAATTTTAGTCTCTTAATGAAGAAACACTGCAATTAACTGACTGAAAACAGTAAAACTTAAGAAACTCTAGAATGTGGGTCATAATTAATTTTTAAATAATGTATTATGTAAAGATGAAAAAAAGGCTAGGTTTTCAAAGCCAAGTTAAGTTTTTTTACATAGTTTTTAGATAAATAATGAAATATGCAACAGAAATAGAGGCATTCATGCACACTTATAATTTCTATATTCCTATCAAATCCTTTTGAAATATCTGAATTGCCAAATATCATTCCTTTTAAAAGCCAGGCATATTTTAACTTTTTTTACATCGTGAAATCCTAAACTAAAATTTAAATCGTCATGAAATCTTACAAAAACTTCATTTTAAAATATTTATTAAATGATATTATACAGTACAAAATCTGTAATCCGGAATTGTCGGGACTTCAGAGATTCCGGATTATAGATCATCAATTTAAATCTGGTAAGATGGCATGCAAAAATTAATACAATTAAAAATATGAAACTGTAATTTATGAAATAAAGAGCAATTATGATCTAAAAGGTATCAAATTTTACAAAAAAGTTTAATACTTATTTGTTTACTTTATTAAACATTTCTTTCAATGTGCACATGAGTAAAGTTTGTGGCGTTGAGGTCCAGATTATAGATCATTACGAATAATGGATGTCCAAGACTACGGACTTTGTACTGTACTTCTTACATCTCCTTAATCCTATTTGAAATTTTTTTTTAATACTGCATTCAACACACCATCTCCAAGGTGAGTTGCACTAATCATGCAAGATAAAAAAACTGATACAGATATGATACATCTGTCGAGAAGGGGTTAAAATTGTTTTTTCACTACATAATATACGAGGGTAAGTTGAAAAATAAGTTTCCCCTGTCGACTGTGGTCAGAGTTGTGTATGAAAGTCAAAAAATAGAATGAGACATTAAAGATATGACATACCTTTATTTTTCCACATAGGTACCAAGTACATTGAGACATTTGTCATATCGCTTGATAAGCTTCAAAAAGCCCTCCAGGAAAAAATCAGGGCTTTGCATATGGAAGAAGCGTTGAACAGCTTGTTTCACTTTAGTATTGCTTCCAAAGCGCCTGCCCCCGAGATTTTTCTTCAAAGCCGGAAACAGATGGAAGTCGCTTGGTGCGAGATCAGGACTGTATGGCGGATGGTGTAGGCGCTCCCAACCAAGAGTTGCAATATGGTTTTGCATTGCCGTCGCCGAATGTGGTCTGACATTGTCATCCAACAGCAGAATGCCAGATGTGAGAAGGCCAGGCCACTTTTTCCGAATTGCCTCTTTCAATTTTGACAGGGTGTCACAGTAGCGCGTAGCATTGATGGTTCCAACCTCCAAAAAGTCCAGCAACAAAACTCCTTGGGCGTCCCAGAAAACTGTGAGGAGCACTTTACCTGCAGAGGGTAAACTGTCTTGAACTTCTTTCGGACAGGTGATGACGGATGTTTCCACTCCATAAATGCGGCCTTCGATTCTGGCGTGAAATGGTGGACCCACGTTTCATCCCCCGTCACAATCCGAAACAGAAAGTCATTGCCATCTTCATGGTAACGCACGAGATGTTTTAGGCTGACCCCCATGCGTTGTTCCTTGTGTGTCGAGGTCAATTGTGGGGGCACCCATCATGCTGACACTTTTCTGTATCGAAGAATGTCGTGGATGATGTTTTGAGTTCGCTCACGTGAGATTCCAAGTTCTTCCGCTACTTCATCGATGGTGATACGCCGGTTCGCTCTAATCATGTGATCCACCTTCCTGACATTTGCATCTGTAGTGACTGTACGCGTCCGTCCAGCTCTTGGTATGTCCTCCACTTTCTGACGTCCATCACTGAATGCGCGACACCATCTGTGCACCATTTGCTTCGACATCACACCTGGCCCATAGACTTCCACGATGCGGTTATGAATTTCTGTTCCTGATACTCCACGTACCCATTCATAGCGGATAACCGCTCTCACTTCCTCCTTTGACCACGAATTCAAAACACACCTTCACTCCATACCTACCGGGGCTCAAATGAGAAGCTGGTCTCTGCTTTGCGCAGGCAATGCAACAGCGCCATCTGCTTGATTTCCAGCGACCTCTACCTAATGGTGTATCGGTGACTTGCGTGTTTTCCTGCTGTGTCACCTTTCGCCCATAGCCGTTCAACGCTTCTTCCATATGCAAAGCGTGAATTTTTCTTGGAGGACTTTTGGAAGCTTATCAAGCGATATGACAAATGTCTCAACGTACTCGTACGAGAATAATAAAATAAAGGTATGTCATATCTTTAATGTCTCATTCTATTTTTTGACTTTCATACACAACTCTGATCACAGTCGACAGGGGAAACTTATTTTTCAACTTACCTACTTAGAACATGTTTAATATATTATACAATCCTTAACTGTGAAGTAAAATTTGTATCTTAAATTGCTAAAGTTGTGTTTTCCTTCAATATACTGATAGCATTTGGCAACTTACGTTAAGTATGAATATTGTGGTATTTTTTCGAAAAAAAATCACCTACTTGCTCTTCGTAAGTAAATTGACTTGCGTATTATGACACTGACTGGCTAAGTAGCATGATTTAGTGCCATTTATAGAAAACCGTCCTTCAGAAGTATTATCAACATGTTATTTGCAACCACCTCGGCAGAAATTATTTTCAGAATGCGCCACACTGGCAACCATGTGCATCGCAGTTCTTCAGTCACGCAAAGCCATCACTTCTACACGTGTTCTTTTTGTTGTATTCCAATGGCTTTTCTAAACAAAGATTAATATTTTATGCTTTAAACTTAATTTTAAATTAAGACTTTTAGAATTTGCCACGGACAGAAGAAACTGCAGTAAAATATTTTCAGGAATACATAATTTTGTTACAAAATCTCTACAGGTAAAAAGATGCACTGGGTAGTTTATATTACTGGAAATTGTATGAAGCTGTATTTTTGCACTTCTCTGGAGTTTTTACTCTGTATACTTGGAAAGAACAACAAAAAAATTACAGAAAGAAAAGTGTTGGATAAAAAATTTGTGTTTTTTAATGCATTGCACAATACTTATTTAATAATTAAAATTTGTATTTTAAACTAATAAAGTAAGATTTCTTTTCATATGTTAATCTTTGCCATCTAACTGTAAAAGAGTTTTGGAATCTTTTTATTAACATTCACGAAACCCAGAAATTTGCAGCCAATATGCAACTTTTACATTTTTATATATTAAAAATTATTGTTAATCTTTGGATTATGGTAACTTGGCTAGTTTATGTTTGGACGCTATATTGTTTTCACGAAGGCATGTTTTTTTTTTACTCTACATTTTTTTTCCAACAATCTGCTAGCCGAATTACGCTTATGCTAGAACTTTTCTGGAACAAAAGTGCTTAATCATGACTTAGATTAGGTGTGAAATTGGGAGAAAGTGCAGAATTGCAAACTGCTTGCCGCGTTTTTAAGAATTGCACATACACAATATCATCCATGTACACGTCAACCTATTTTCACTTAAAAAAAATCTCAGAATTGCACAAAAATGGCATTGCGCACACTCTTGACTAAAGTCCTAGCTAGTAACCTTTATCGCCTTACCAAAATGCCGCCAAACTACCTGTTACCATATTCCAAAGATTAGCCAAAATGATAAAACTACACGAAGGTGTTATTACTTAAATAACATTTTCATAAAAGCATATGTGATAAACAAATTAATTGAAAGATCTGTATAGATTGAAAACTGTCCATATGTGAATAGAAAAACTGAAAACTTAAGTTTAGTAGACGACTCCAGTCTGGTGATTTTTTGGCATTTGCTTGGACATACATTCATTAATCTGGCAGTTTTATGTTGAGTTCATGAATAGTAGTAAGACAACTATCACAAAATGCTTGAAAGAGTGACACAAAAGCAAATTTAGTATTCTTTGTGCCAATAGTATTCTTTAGCTTGCTTACAACAGCACATAATACTTTGATCAATCATCCTACATATTGTGGCACACCGTGTTATAATACTGTCCTGATTCTAATCTATAAATTAATAATCTATGAATTAATAATCTATAAATATTTATGCACAGCAATTTTTCTATTAATTGCTAAAGACTGAATATGCATCTTCCATATATTTTCATTTCACCTATACGAACAGTAAAATTTTTGCTTAAAACATACAAAAATCATTTGACATCAAAGCTCCAATGTTACCAAATTTCCTCCACATTAAACAATATACGTGAGTACTTCAACTACAGTAAAGTTTTTTTATTATTATAGCGCATAAATATTTCTTTGAAGTTTTTTTTATTATTATAGTACACACAGTAAAATATTTGCTTGGAATAATTATAAACAAGCACTCAAATCCCCTTTTCAGCACTAACTTTTCCTTTAAGATTGTGTCCGAAATGGACTACGTTGTACTGTCACCTACAAATCACCCTGGCCCATGCCAACACAGATGAAATTCTGTTCTCTTTGTCATGATAAAATTCGTGAACTTGATCTTATGTTACACAAGTAAGATAAATCGCAAAACACATAATAAAATGTTACTTATAATTTGTGTGCAATTCAAACAATAATATTTCCAAATATAAATACCACATAATAGAGTTAGCACAATTTGCACACACGTTTCTTTCTAAACTGAACCAAGTTACTGCAAATCGCTATATACCACTCTTTTTACTGTATTCATATGACAACAGAAACTATTTTCTAGAATAAAATATTCACTTCAATACACAATAATATTTAAAATGGAATATATTTGCAGACTATGACACAATTTTAATTAAAATGAATTTCATATTTTAATACAGTAAAAAACAATGATATCTCAGTAATTACTAAAGGCATTCTTAAAAACAATGAAATGAAGTAATTCATAAAATCGATACGTACAGAATACGCAAACACGACAGAAACCTTCAGACGTAATAACAATACAGGGCGAAACGTCAAAGACTTCTAACCAACGCTGCGGTACTGCAAATTTTAGTCAGTGACAAAATCCACAAAACGAGTATACGATAATAAAAAGCGCGGTTAATTAATATGCTATATATTCTCAACATTTTCTCACATTAATTAATTATTTTTATTTTAATATCTAAATTTATGAGCATTTTTGAAAAGCTTAGAAATTAAATTTGCGACAATAAATATTGGCACACAGAATAGAAGTTCGCTGGTTGTATTGGAATGAATATTGGGAAATCCTTCTTTTTATTTTCCTAAATATTAGTTTTGAAACGCTTTAAAACATATTTGTTTTCAAACTTAAATTCAACAATATGATCAGTACAACTAAAGAATGCTATTTTAAATGCATGTTTAATTTTCTGAATATTGAGGTAGCTTTCTCAGTACCCAGCTCAAAAGTGGCAAAAAGGAAAATTTTAATCCAGTGAACACTGGTAGTTCGGTCGGTCCAAATTTCGAATCCCGGCGAGCGGGCTGGCTGCATGGGTGTTTTCGTGATTTTCCGCATGTGCATCGTGTATGCAGTGTCTTCTGGATGCATATGTGAATAAAGCGGGCGCTGCCCGCGCAAAACCGATGAACAATGGTAGTTCGGTCCAAATTTCGATCCCTGCGAACTGGCTGCTCCATGGGTATTTTCTTGATCTTACGCATGCGTATCGTTTACGCAGTATCGTTTCCATGCATGAAGAAAGGGGGCGCAGCCCACACAAAACTGCTGGAGACTGGTAGTTAGCTCCAACTTTCGAATCCCGGCGAACGGGCGGTCTCCATGGGTGTTTTCGGAATTTTAGGCATGTGTTTCGTGTATGCAGTACCTTCTGGATGCATATGTCAATAAAGCGAGCGCAGCCCGCGCAAAACCGAAACTGATAGTTAGGTCTAACTTACGAATATCGGCGAGCGAGCTGGATGGGCGTTTTCGTGATTTTACGCATGTGTATCGAGTATGGATTATCTTCTTGATGAAAACGTGAATAAAGCGGGCGCAGGCCGCGCAAAACTGCTGAAAACTGATAATTAGGTCAAACTTTCGAATCCCGGGGAATGGACTGGCTGAATGGGTGTTTTCGTGATTTTCCGAATATGTAAGGTGTATGCAGTACCTTATGGATGCATACGGGAATAAACCGGTTAAAATCGCCGGAAACTGGTAGTTCGGTCCAACTTTCGAATATAGGCGAAATTTAACATGGAAACTCTTATACACACGAACAATTAAAAGCGGGCTTGCCCCCTAGTATTGTATATTTATGATTTTCGGCCGATGCTATTCGCACCAGCGGGGCGATTATCCACTTCAGCTATTCGCACCAACATTAACCACGCATGCGCATTGAGTTGTCGGATCCGTCATTTGAACCTAATCGAAAAGAACGGATACGTGAACTGTCTAAGTGCTGTAGCAAACATTTTTTTTTTTAAACGTGGGTTTTTTTTTTTATTACCTTGGCTTACTTATTTTATCATTTAAGCGTTGGCGACTTTCAAAAGTTTAGAAAGGAAAATGGGTTCATTTTCTTATATATACTAAAAGAAGGAACACATTTCCTTATAGTAAAGTATATATATATATATAAGGGCATATTTTTATGTTCACAATGTTTATCGTTTTCCTGAACGGTTGGAATAGTTTAAATAACTGATTTGGGGGGGGACAAAATCTTGTTTAAATTTTGTGTACTTCTTAGAATACATTTAACTTCAAAGATGTATTCTGCACAATCAAGACTTTAATTCATTCCTCTTTGAAAATAGTCTGAGGAAAAATAATAAAAATTAGACAGAGGATTTTTGTGTAGATAATTTAGACATGAAATAAGTTAAAAGCGATTAAATCAACTATTAAATGAAGAATTAAAATACAAACACATTAATAACTGATTTTGAAATATGGCATTTGAACCTATAAACATGTATTGATACTGAAAAAGTGATGAATATATAAGAATATTATAATGTTCAGTAAGTTTTCTTATTGAATAATAAATTCTAGCAGTCCTATGCTATAAGACTAGTGTCTAAGTTTGCTTAAAATTCCTCAGTTAAATAAAAACATTTAAGTAATTTCTGTAGCCTTTTTGTCAATACATTAAAGATTTTTTAACTAATTACACGTCCTCGCTTGCAATTAGAACCATCATTAAATCCCATTTTTATCTAATCATTTCCTTAACATTATCATGCATATAGATTGACCTCGTCTTTGTAATTGATAATTATTTCTTCCAAATTATTCTCTTGCTGGTAAACTATTAACAACCCTTTCTATTTCTGAGTTAGGGTTAACAACCTTCGCTCTGTTCTGCTCAATTATGTTCTGCTTAATAAAATTTACATGTGTGGATATAAATTTAGATTGGAAAATACAAATAGACTTATTTTCTTCCATAAAAGCACCTGTATGCTATATTTTTACAGAAGCAAAAGCAGTTTTCTGTAGTCATATATACGACGATAAGGAGCTCCTAAAAGTTCTTTAGTTTCAGCCCCTTTTCAACTTTGTTATCGCATAGTCATGTTATCGCATGAAGGTCATTAGTGATTCTGCTCTGCTAACAGTTTCACATTTAGACTCATCGTGAAAGCAATTTCCGATTTTCTGGAGGCAACCTGCGAAAATGAAGGTAGAGGTTACCAGGACCGCAGCAATTCATGAGATGTGTCTCTAAGGGGTTTCAAAAATTGCTGTTTCAGATGTTTTCCCATGCACGAAAAGAAATTAGTTTATTAGGATAAAGAAAAATAATGCTCTTCTGGAGACTGTTGACTTCTTTCAATGTTTATTTAAATAATGAGACACATTACGCAGGAGAATAGGAAGAATGATATTCTTGTTTACATTAGCTATACATAAGTCGCTTGATCACTGAGGCAGCCTACACTGTTTGCCAGCATTAGCTATACATAAGACACGTAATCTTTGAGGTCATCGGAATGTGTCTCATTAAATTATTTATGTTGCTCTCATGTAGAATCATATTCTAGAACATTAAAAAAAATCAAAATTTGTGTAAAATAAAACGTTTAAACTCACATTTCTTTCCGATTAAAATTTTGCTTTATCCCTTTAACAGTCTCTTTCCTTTCCCCCCCCCCCTCTTTTTTTTTTTTTTTTTTTTTTTTGTATTTTTGTAATTACTGGATAACAGATTAGTTAGTTGTATTCAGTTTTTTCCATTTACGATGGTAGATAATTAGGATATTTTGTCATGCACAATAATATCAATATTAATTTAAAGACATTTATTTGTAAGAAACTACCCAAATTCTTCGCTTAATATCAGAAGGAAATTTTTAGTGATATCGAAATAGTATTCGATGTAATAAGATAATTAATAATACAGGAAAACATATTTTTTAATTCTTTTGTTACGCTGTTCGATGATACTCGTTGTAACGACCTCTGGCATCCAACAAGAAGAAAAAGTTATAACATATGGTCATTATAGTCAAAACTGTTTTAATAATATGCAACTGGGGCTTTTTGTAATTGTCGTTGTAATGGATTAGTCGTTAACGAAATCAACTAATGTACTAATATTTGCAACGTCTTTCTGTTAGAACCAAGATACACAGATATCCGCTTCGAAAACGAGAGAAAAGTTAAAGATTCAACATCCAACTATTTAGATAAATATTCTAGGTTTGTCTAAAAAATGAAAGCGTCTAACAGGATTTTTAAAAAAAGTTGAATAATGCATATTCACGTAGTATTTAATAGATTTAGAAGTTTTCCATAAGTGATATAACTTAGAAATGTTAATTGACCAAATTTTAATGCTAAGCTCAAATTAAAGTTGGTATTGTGGGGAATCGTTCTCGTTTTTCCCAGCAGATGGCAGCACTATCCAGAATTTTATTTTTCTCCTTCGCGAAGTGCATTCTGGGCAGTAGTCCAGAAAATTTTCAATTAAAGTAGCAAAAGCAGACTCAGAAAGTCGCATATAACGTCATAAGTGACGTCATGTTTGTGACGTCATAGTTACGCATGCTCACGTGTCCTCTGAGGTCATCACAAATTTACCATCTATTGACTCTGTAAGTTACAGACTGTATTCGATTTTTATAGTCTTTTTGGATATTCTTGAGAACAACCTTGGTTGCGCCAACTTGGCTCCTTAGATAAAGATAGCGATATTCTGCGGAGAACAGCCTTGACGCGAAAAAAAGGGAGAAGCAGCTTATTATGGTAAATCAAAGAGAATATCCGTCTTTTTAATTACGTATCAGACACGTAGCCAGGCGCACCCTTCCACTTCACCACTGCCTATGCTTAAAAAAAGGGTTAATTAATTTCAAATAGATAAGGCTTAAGTTTTTAAATTATTGCTTTCCAGCTTCTCAAAAATATTCATGTGATTAACAAAGATAAACGGAAGTCAACGATTTTCCATGTAGAAGTACGACCAGGAAAAGTCATCCTTCCCCAACAAACAAGCGGCGGGAAAATACTTGAAGGTTATGAGACACTTTCAAGTCGTAAAGCTTTTGTTCTTTTACAGCTGAATAGTCCTCCGAATCCGGTCCCACTTTCCCTCTAACTGTCCTGCTAAAGAAGAAAAAGCCCTTTCACTTCGGACTAAGCATCTAAACGCATAATGGTTAAAAGAAAAAAATATTTTTTTTAAAAAGAAAGAAAGAAAGAAATTTCGAATTTCAATTAAGCCAATAAATATAGCAAAAATATTATTATTATTTTTTGAATAATAAAGAGAGAATATCAACTTCGATGCTTTCAATGCAAAGAATTTTATTTTCTTAGTCATCTAGCAATTTTAATTCTTAGTCTTTAAAATGATTTAATAGGGCAGCTGTTAAATGCGCAGATAGTTCATTCACTGGGAAGCATTTTATCATTTTATTTTATTTTATTTATTTATTTTGTGTGCGTCTGTGTTTGGAACAAATAATCAGATAATTACCCATTAAAAAGAGGTATAAAACAAGATAATTTAATAGAAGGAAAAAAGTACATAGCATATTAGTGGGTAAAATGTCTAAGATTGCTGAGACATAAGCTAGGATAGCAGTGAACGCGCTGAACGAGCTTTTATGGTCTTCCTTATATATAAGGTAAAACCAACCAGTTTTCCTTTTAGAAAGTATTTCACAAATGGAATGGTATCCTTTTTCTAGGCATGTCAATAGGAAGGCATCCCTTCCTGCCTTCCTATAGACAGATAACTTTGGTATGCTTTGCCGTACTGAATTAAACAAACAGTAGCAAGTATATATGATCTACTAATTATAATGATAAAAAATTAATGTAATTGTAAGATCATATGCATCGTCGATATCAAGCCGAAACCACGGATCAACAACATTCCTTTCCGGGGAAAATAATTTTATTGACATAAACTTGATTTTGCAAAAATCGATGTTCTGCACTATATTTCTAACATACTTATCAACAACTTAAATCAGTTTTACTTTTTGATCATAATGCAAAACCGGATAAGAATTCAGTATTAAGAGGATTCAAGAATTCAGTATTATATAATTAAAGGATATCACCGTTGTCCTCGGACGGGAATGCGAAAATATTGTTCATTTTTTTCTCGTTCATTTAAATCTTGAATAAGATTCATGGCTTAAATTTTTAAAATTATAGTTATTCATTTTATAATTCTATAATCGATTAATCGATTTCTGAAAAATTCTTAAAACTCTTTTTTTTTTTTTCCTGTTTTAAAGCTTCTATTCATTTTTAAACAAAAAAGTAAACATCTGAAAAATAACACAAAACGTAGTCACATACTCTTTGCCGTCTTCTGTTTAAGAACCGAGGCATTTTACTAAATCGCGAGAATCACTGTAGAAGTTTCAATCAGTTTTAAGGGATAAACTATGAGGGGTCTCAGTCAATGGCCAATTTGATCATGAGAAAGTGGAAAATAGCAGATTATATATATATATATATATAAACACCATAAATTGGGGAAAAAAAGTGCAAAAAATGTAGAATTTCTTTTCTCCAAAATTTTGTACATTTTCTAACGAAGTCAACTCTAGCGAAAGCATTTCTTTTTGGGGAGAAAGATAAGCAATATTCCCCTCTCATTTGAAAATTCTGACTATTATATAGTATTTTAAAAATAGACATAATTATAACAAATGAAATAATTTTTTATGCCATGAAAATTCACGCAGTATGTGCAACTGTGTATTTAAATGTAATTATCTAGATTGAAAGATTTTGTAAGCGGTAAATTTGTTTCATTATTAATTCCCTGCTGTTATGAATTGTACTCGAAACATTAACTTCATTTGCACTAATCTTAGTTTATTTAACTATAGTGCTCAGTGATGCATATACATAGAGATATAATACTCATACAGATAGTTAATGCTTCTAAGCTGCGCAGTTGTAGGAAATAATTTTCTTAACGAAATCGCTTTTTCAATGTGTGATAATAATGAGGAGACAGTTATTTTAATTTTTATTGAAGGTGTTCTTCGAAGAGCAATACTAATCACAAAGGAATGACGAAATTAAAATTTGCTAATAATATCTCAACTTCACCAATTTTATAGAGCTTTAAAAGGAAGATATCTTATGCTTATCCATACGCTGTGACATATTCATAGCATCTATACTCAAGAATTGAATTGTTTGATCTCTTATACTCTATTAAAATTTCTAAGAAGTGTAAGAATCATTGAGTTCGTGACGGGAGAAAAAGTACAAAACACTCTCTCTAATTCTTTTACATTGAAAGAATCAACTGTAAACAAGTTAATCTATGCCGCTTCTGTCAATTAAAAAGACCAAGTACAGTCCGTCTTCCCCTAACCCCATTATTTTTTATCCGTCTTCCCCTAACCCCATTATTTACATGTTAAGATAGCCTCGCTTAGCACTGTTTCGCATTACACTCTACTTCGATGGAACGTATCCCCCGCGTTAAGCGAGGTCTTACTGTAGATATGTAATTTGACTTAATGCTTATGAAAAGTTTAAATGTGAGCGAACATATCTGAAGTGTTATAGAAGCTTTCACAAAATTTTAATCCATAAACTAATAAACTCAGAACTAAAATAAAAGTTAAAAAGTAATTTTACACTTAAATGATAAACTCAATGATATAAAAGTAAAATAATAAAAAATAATAGAAGGCAATCATTTTCTTTGTAAGATATTATTATTGTTTCCAGCTATACAACCACATATTCGAATACTTTTCATCAAGGGGAAAATATATGTTCCATTTTCTGTTTTAAAAACAAATTAAATACAGGGAATCCTCTTATGGTGACCAACTTCCTTAGAAGACTATCTGATAAAAGTGAACGATATTTCTGAGAAAGGCGACTACTATTTGCTTAAAAGATCAAAATTGTCTGCAATAAAAGATTTTCGTTTTAAAAAGACACATAGTATTTAATGCATTCAAATTTCACAAAGAGAAAATAGTTGAATAATAAAGATAAAATAATTCAATTTTATATTGAAATTAATGAATTCCAATAAATCGTTCAAATGAAGAGAGAAAAACTGTAAATACCTCAGGGTATTGACTATCGCATGCTGTAGCTTAGTAGTCGTTACTCTTCTTGCAGATAAAGTATTGCCTGAAATCCATTTTTATTTGCATTCAAATTATTGTTTTAAATTAAAAATCATATTTACATTGAGATAAACATTGTGAAATGAATCTATCATACGATAAGTTTCAAATACTGTTTTCACTATGCTGTTATGATGTTATGCTGCTATGTTATTCTTCCTATGCTGTTATGAATTTGCTCTTCTGTGTAATATTATTAAATGGCTAACTTTAAATATAAGTCTATTTGTACCTTATAGTGCCTTACGTTTTGGTGGCTAATAAATTTGCATTTTCGGTTACATTAAACCATCGACTCTCCCTTTAAGGCAAGGCATTCTGTTTCTCAGATAGCTTTTGGTTATTTCTAAAGGAAAACTGGAAAAAAAAAAAAAAAAAAAAAAAAAAAAAACCTGCATACATTCTTATGCACTTATTTCATTATGCGTCATACTTTGTAAATAAAATAATTATTTACAATCTTTTCGAGAATTACGATTAAGAGTAATAATTTAAGTAATCTGGTTTTAAATTTATTATAACTGTATTATGTGAAATATTTTATAACGCACATGAAAGAAAATGTCTGAAATTCTTAAATAGTGCAGAAAAACCTATTAGCTAGAAATTCAAAATGTCAAAGAATCCGAAATTATCGAAAATTCATAAATTTTTCATATTAAATGGGCTTTTAAATGGGCTTTTGTTTAATTACTAAATCGAAAACACTAGATAATGTATTTAAATAAAAGCAATACAAGTCGAGAATACTCCGTCAATTAATAGTGGAAAAGATATCAGGAAAATAAATAAATAAATAAATAAATGTTTTTTAAACACATTATGTAGTTCGGAAAATGCAGAAGCAGAAGATGCTTCTTTAAAAAATTTAAAATAACGATTTATTTATATAAAAAACATGTAACTTCAGTTTTCTAGTACGCAGTGCATTTTGCTTTTGCATTACTTAATAAAAACAGAGTTTCAAGCTTCACACGTTCTGAGTTTCATTATGAATGATTTTACGCTAATGACTAAAATTGCTGAACGCTAGTAATTTTAATCGGGGCTGAAATTCAGAGGAACAGGATGTCTGAGGCATGGGTTTTTCTCAGTTTACTCCATGTAAAATGTGCATACGATCCAGTTTCTATTAGAAAATCCCCCACGAAGGTATCCCATTCCTTAGGCAGTTAACCCTGAGATGCTTTTACCATAATCAAATAAGCTAATCTAAACTTTTACACTCACATTTTTGTTGAGAATTGATTTTGTGTTTTTTTAAAGAATTTTATTCCATTATGGCTGATGAAGTCACATCAAATAATGCGGAAACTTTATCGTTGTGTATAAGATTTGTCGACAGTCAAATATATATATATATATATATATATATTAGAGAATAGGTCTCAGAATTTCACAGACTAGATACGAGTACAGGAGAATTTATTTCATCTTCTATAATTTCAATAATTTCAAAATTCGGGTTAGATTAAAACAACATTACAGGTCAGAGTTATAATGAAGCACGTAACATGTCATCAAAAAAGGTTGGAGTTCAATCTTTGAGTTAAAACTTTCGCTCCAGAAGCAATCTATGTGCATTGCACTTTTCATTGCCTGAATCTTGTAATCATACACTCATGCAAAATTCCTGAAATTCACAATATGCTGAACCAGTTTAATTTTTCCTTAAAACAGTCCTGAACGAAATGGTATTCTTACTCAAATTGGGAATCAGAATGCAACACATAGTTTAGGCCGACGAAAAATAATATTAGACCTTTGCCGAAGAAAATGGGCCATGAGGCATAAAGCGTACCAGCATTTTTATCAAATCTTTTTCTATATCATTGAAGGCCTCGAGAACATTGTGTACTTATAATCAAATGAAGTGCGCAATGTAAGCAAGACGCTCTGGTTCTGCTGAATTCAATCATTTCATCTGCTTTCATTGCAACATTCATAACAACATATCATTTCATCTATCTTATTTAGAAGGAATTACAGTTAAACTTCAGGGACGAGCTGTTGATATCGTGGAAGCCCATAAAATGGCCCCAGGAAATTGAGTTTCATATTATTTCTATTATTGAGTTTTATATTATTTCTATTATTGAGTTTTATATTATTTATATTATTTCTAAGCGTGATACTTTTTTTCCCTCGAATGGCGAGCCCTCAGCCAACTTCGGTTTGGCCGCTAATAAGGCCAGAAGTGGTTGTCACTTTATTACTGAGGCACTTAATAGGTGGACCACCTTTGCCTCCTATGAAGAGGACGGACAGTTACAACCATGTCTTCTCCGGCATTCGAACCAGGATCTTTTGGTCTCGCAGTCGGCTCTCCTAACCACTTTACCGTCCGGGAGACGGCGTGAAAATGTAGAAAAGAGTTTTGAGAGTATTTTTGATAATGCTGTGGAAATGTGTGAAAAATTAGATGTCGAGCTTAACATAATCGCACGCATCATTTGAAAGCAAGTCTATCGAAATAATGCTCATTGTGATTTTGTGCTTAATTACTACAAAACTATTTTATTTTAACAATACTTTAGCTTTGAATAAAAACTTTTCTCCAAATATTGATGTGCTTTGCACAGAGCAGCTAAACTGTCGATAATATATTGCGAATGCGAACTCTCCGTAAGTGCTTTGAAAAGGTTACAAAATTATAATAGAGATACTATGACGGAAGAGCGCAGAAGTTCTTTGGCATTAACCCCCATAGCACAAAACATCCTCAGGATGTCCTATTTAAGTCGCAATATCCCGGGACATACTTAGGATGTCCTAAGGATGTTGATTCTCAGATGTCCTGAGGAGATCGTAATTTAACATCCTGAGGATGTCTTATTTAAGTCGCTATGTCCCGGGATATGACAGGATGTCCTGGAGATGTTGATTCTCAGATGTCCTGAGGAGTTCACCAATTTCACATCCTGAGGACATTCATTCTGCATTGTCCGGAGGACTTTCGTTGTCAAACATTTTGAGGATATTTGTTCTCAAATTTACCAGTTTTAATTTTTTGACATTGCACATCTGAAACTTGCACATTATTTTATTTTTCATATGTATTTTACTAAGTTGTTTCTAAATGTTGTACATTAAAACTATTGATATGATTGATGATTTATTCTTGTTATTTTGTTATTAATTTTAACTGCTATTTTTTCTGACGTTTTTAAAAATTTATTTAGTCATGGAAAAGATTTTTTTCAATGGATTAGCATTTTATAGAATATTTGCAAAATTCTAAATAACATATATTTTTTTTAATAAAAAAATGTATAAATTACATGTATAATTATTTACAGATTACAAACCCTACTACAAATATAGGTAAAATTAGATATAGATATATTTAATTACGGAAACGAATTTTTTTTTAATTTGGGTATAGAGACATTAGGTATTTTTTTGGAAGCAGGAAACATGAAAAATTAGCAACTGCCTTCGCCGGGAATCGAAGGACGGATGTCTGGAATACCGGCCCAGTGTGCAGAACCACTACACCACGAAGACACGCTAGGTGTGGTGGTGTATTTAATTATGGCAAAGCACACTAGGGCTATCTGCTTAAGGGGAGGGATGTCTTCGTGGAGGACTTTCTAAGGAAAACTGGCTCGTATACACGTTACACGTGGGTAAAAATTACGAAAACACCCATGCAGCCAGCCCGTTCGCGGGATTCGAACCTCGGATCGCACTACCAGGGTTCAGCGACTTTACCGCTCGGCCGCTAGTGGGCCGAAGACACGATAGGAAAGCGGGAGAAATACCTTATATTACTTCTCTTTTTAAAGGCCGACTTTTTTTTAAGGGGATCCAATCACTAAATCCTGGGTGTGGATATACCTCATCCAACACATTTTTAGTTCGGGCGCCACTGTACAGACATTAGGATTTTTTTGGGAAGCCGTAGAGATGAAAAATTAGCAACCGCCTTCGCCGTGAATCGAACCACGGACCTCTGAAATACCGGCCCAGCGTGCAGAACTATTACACCACGAAGGGCACGCTAGGAAAGCGGGAGAAATACCTCATAAGGAAAATTTTTTTCCTCTAATTACAAGACAGAAGATGTTTTTCAATCGCGCGATCTGTTATTGATATTGAATTACAGTCGTGCGATAATTTCGCAGTAAAGATACATCTCTGATGACTATAAAAGTTCTAGAAACTTTGGTCTTATATAGAGATGGTCGTCTTATAGAAATAATGCTTAATATCAATATTTATTTATAATCTCAGAACTATTGGTCACTTTCAGAAGTGGTCGTTTGAGAGGCGATATTCTATATATTTATTTACTGATACTCTCAGATTCCAAAATTTGTTTATATTCTCAGAAATATTGGACGGAAGGTGGTCGTCCCATACATGAAAAATTTTGCATTTCATTAAAAATGAATTCGGCATTATTTAACTATTTCCCTATTAATTAATTAATTAGATAAAGAAAAAATTAGGAAATAGTATTGTTTATTACGAAATAATGTAGGAAGTTCTACAGAACTATATTCTTTCGCGTCATTGCACATTGTATCCGGCAAACTACTAGTTCCTCGTATTCTTCCGCAAATCCGTAAACATCTGTCTGATTTGAAACGAAATCCAAAATGGCTGCGCCATGAGGTTAACTCGTATGGATATTTTTTGTTGCATGAAAGGTAAGTTCAGTTGCAATACTTGTATGTTTACTTTTTTTGCTTTTCGAATTTATGTCATTTTGACAGTTAAATATTTCACAGCTTTATGAATTGTTACCATTCTGTCGTGAATTACGTGTATCTCAATGGCTGGCTGTCTTTTCGAATATCTAATTTGCCCTGCTATCCAAATGTTTATGACTGAATTTTTTTTAGTCTAGTTTATGCATTCAGTTTCAAAATAATATGTGTGATCAGATTGCTTATTATTTTATTGCAGCAATAAATTTATGTTAAATAGTTTGAACAATTGTATAAAAATAAGAGTATGCAATGTTTTGTCCAAAATATATATGGTTGAAACATTATCTTAATCTAGTTTGTAATTCAAGTTTTTTTGGGGGTACTGTTCTGTTATTGGGACCAGAATCGGAAATGTATGAACCTGTGTTCGTAAGTATGTACATAGATGTGTATATGTAGACACACAAACATACAAATATACAAGCATACATAAATATAATTCTGAACCCGGTCCTGATAACAGAACAGTACCTTTTTTTTAATCTTTTTTGAATATTTTATAAAAGGATTAAGCATTTTTCAAACTGCATATCATTTTAAGATTCGACTTGCAGGAAGACAAAATATGGTCATTCAATCAAATGCTTATGATTGCTTTTAATATTTTCTCATAAATATTGTTTGCATTTTTATTATATTTTAGATACTTTAGTTATGTAAAATGAACATTAGAATATTAGGAAAGCTGAAGAATATGAATAGCTACCATAATACATGTATTTTTTCATCGAGCCCATTGTTTTAGAAACCAATGCACCATTATTATATGCTGGCTTATTTTATAGTTATATGCAGTTTAATTTTATGTTCATGTTACTGTAGTATTGTCATTATAATAAAAGTATTGATAATTTTTGTTGAATCTTGCAAGTTGCCTAACATTCAGAATTATTACTACCGAATTTTACTGATAGGTTTTTTCGAGTTGACATAATCTGTCTGATAAGTAAAATAAACTGGTGTTTAAATTATATGCATTTCTCTTAATGTTTCATTGAAAGTGAGATGGAAATATAAATGCTATCCAGAAAAGTGAATTCTTTTTGCCTGAAATAACAAACTGTACTAAATGATTAATGTTTATATCATTTTAGAAATGTCAATATTAAAGTTTCTCCCCCTTCTCTTCTTTGATTTTGAAATAATTTATAATAAAATAATATATGCATAAGTGTAATTAATGTAAAGTGTCATTCAATAATATAATTTATTTTTACTTATATTTTTATATTTCTTATCTGGGTTTTCTTTTGGTGTTAGAAGGAGGAAAAGACTGTAATGTTTTAATTAAGGAAATAATTAAAACATTACAGTCTTTTAAATAACACAGCTACAGTAATGTTTATTGAAGCAATCAGTACTGTGTGATTGAATAATGTTAAAATGCATTGATCATAAGGAAATTTGCTTATCTTTGTGTTATAGATTTTATTTTGACACAAGCTGAAATTTGAATTATTGGAAGCACAACAGTTAAAGATTTATTGAAGCCTACTTGTTACTTGTGGTAACAAAGAAGTGTGAAAGATATTGCCACATTAGCGAACATGACGATCATTGATGCTTAGTTTAGTAATTTAATAATACATTGAGAAATGCTGGGAACTTTCAGAAGTAGACATTTCGGAAATGATGGGCTTGATAAGAAATTTACATGGTTTTATTATTTATTCTTTAGTTAAGAATGGATTTTAGATGTTCATGTGAAAGAATTCTGTTTAATTATATGTGAAAGAATTGTTAAAGTTTGGCATTTAAAAAAATGAATTAATAATATGCAATTATCTTTTTATTATACATATATTACTATATATTTCTAATGCGCTATGTAAATGTCAGTGCTAAACAATTGAGATACTATTGTCAGGGCAATCTTTTCTTATACATGAAAAATTCTGATACTTTCTTATCATCTGCCCTCACAGCTTCAACTTATGCTAAAACAGCAAGAGTATGCACACGATAATAGCAAACTATGAATATGCATACCACACACATGTATTTACATGCTTTATATTTAATCTTTATTTCTGAATAGTATTCCATTGGATGAAAAATATGTGAATATTGACCCAATGTATATATTTTTGTGTGTGTGCATCCTAAAATTTCTTGTTTCTTATAAAGTGCTTATTTGAATTACTACTTGTGAACAGAGCAGTAGATATGAACCATAAACTAACCATTTTGCCAATTTTCAGCTTTGCAGATAGTCAGAAGGCACCAAAATTTGTAATAATGTTAAGTTTAAATGATGTTCTATACTTTTGTGTTAATTTTTCTATTCTATTAATTCTATTACTGTGTTATCAAACTTTCTGCAGGAATTTCAACTGGTTAAGATGTTATTACCGTGTGGAGAAGAATTTGGTTTTCAAGCTAGAAAAAATTGCAGCTGAAGGATTTTGTAGTAGGTCAGTCAAACTGGTTTTAGTTAATTATAATTTAATTTTGGGTGAAGAATTCTCAAATTTATTTATCATAAGTGTCTAAAGGTCTTCTAAATTAAATTCTACTTGTTTTTGAAATTTTTCATGACATTCATTCTTTGATTATTATTATTATTTTTTTTAATTTACTAACTTATATCCAGGCACATAATGTTGCATTTAATGCCATACCTTAAATATTGTAAAATGTTAAAATAATACATTTCACTTAAAAATGTGGTTGTGACAGTAAATTTTCTGTTACATTTAATCATATCTATAAACATTGGTATACGTCATTTTTCAATCATCTGTATATTATTTTGTGCATTTCTTTTACATGCAAGATCTGGCATATGACTTGCTTTTCAAACTGATAACATGGTGTAATAATGTAATCTAATGGTTAAAGTTTACTATGGAATGGGCCAAATTTAATAAATTATTCTTTGATAGAAATTTATTCATGTGTTCAGTGTGTCTCATCTCTTTAAATTGCTAAAGTAAATTTTATGTACTTGCATTTAGGAATTTTGACTGTATCAGAGTAATTCTGTTTCAGTTATTATAACATGCAAGGGAAAAAATTCGGTTGATCTTTACATTACGGTAACTGGTAGTTTGGCGACATTTTGGAGGCGATAAAGGTTACTACCTGGGACTTTGGCAATAATGTGAGCAGTACTGAGTTCCGATTACGCATTATTTTGTGTGGGGGAAATGAGAGATCATGGGATATGTCATGTGATATTAATGGACGAATTACGGTTCTTTAATCCGAAAAGGGGGGAAATCAGGAAAAAATCTGGAAATTTTGTATTTGGCTTTATTCTGTGTTGTGAGAAATAGTGTTTGTGAATTTTTGGATCCCATGGCCGTAAGTAAAGTGAATTCGAAATGGGTATTTAGTGGTATTGAAAAGGATAGTAAGAAATGTTTTTTAAGGTTGTGTGAGAGAGAAATAAACATGTTTTATTATGTTATTTATTTTACCTGGTATCTTGCTTTGAAAGATAAGTATGATTTTAAAGATTCTGAAAGAGAATGAAGAAAAGTGTATCCGCCACGTAATGAAGATTCTGAAGGAGATTAGGTAAGTTAGTATTTTTAATTATTTTTATGCATTGTTGGAAATGTAAGGTGGAAAGGAATTTGGTATTATTGGGAAAATTGTTATTAGCAATGATTTAGTTTAAAGTAATTAGGATTGTAAGGTAATTTTTATTAATTGAATGTATGTGCTCATGTATATTTTAAGTGGTGATTTTGAATTTAATTATATTTTAATGAAATGATAGTTATTTTGTGAATTTTATACTTGTAGGAATTTGGTGTATGTTTAAGTTGAAATAAATGTGCATGGAAATAATTTAAATATTTGATAATAAATATTTGTAATGCTTCATGTATGAATTCGTTGGTGACGTGTATAATGTAATAGATGATTTAGAGGTAAAAGTTTTTGGATATTTTATTTATTTTATATGTGGAAATGTTCATATTTGTAAAGGGTAAATACTTTTTCGCGATCAGGTAATTTCATATATGTTCTTTTTACCGGGTTTAAAGATTGAGAAAATTGTCATGTATTTTTGTGAAATTTTTCTAATTTATGAGAAAAAAGCAGTGTACATGGATATAGTGAAGAGTGTGCGCAATGCCATTTTTGTGCAATTCTGGGATGTTTTTTTAAGTAAAAATAAGTCGGCGTGTACATGGTTTATGTGTATGTGTTATTTTGAAAAACGCGTAAGGTGTATGGTATTGTGCACTTTTTCCGAATTTTGCAGTGAATATTTGTCATGATTAAGCAGTTTTGTTTGATAAAATTTCTAGCATAAGTGTAATTCGGCTAGTAGATTGTTGGAAGAAGTGTTCAGTAGATAAGAAGAAAAGAAACATGTCTTTACTTCGTGAAGACAAAATGGCGGCGGGGAAAAAAAAAATAGAGGGTTGCTGTAGGGGAGTTGGTCGCCAAATTTTCGCCAAAAAATCGCCAAGTTACCGTAATGTAAAGATCAACCAAAAATTCATTCATAGCTCCGTATTTAAAATTAGTTAATTAAAGTCCTTAATAAAGAGGGACATTTTGTTGTTTTTAATGTCGATAGAGATTAATTCAAAAATATGCCACATTAAGGGTTACTTTTTAACTTAATTTAAAATTTTCATTACTTTAACATGTCCAATAATTGTTATTTTAACTTCGATATTGTAATAATATCAAAATTCCTTACTTTTTGATAGGTAATCCAAATGTAAAACAAGAAAAGAAAAAATTAAAATCTAGAAGTATATTTATTTCATACCTCTAACAAATAAAAACAACACAAGCACTTTTTACTGTCTATCTGCATAGTGTGGCATGTCCCGTAAGACTGAGATTTGTATGGTCAAATCCATGTTTCAGTTAAAGGAAAATGCATGCACAGTCTTCTGATTTTCCCTTCGATTAAGGATTCTGTATATACTAGCATAAGAAATATATTAGTTAATGCAGTGTTATACATCAATATTTATAGACAATTATTGTGGCTATGTTTATTATAATTTTGTTCACTGTAATGGCTGGAGTGCCTAAACCATCATGCTGTGTAAACAAAACTCAAATCTTCATCTCTGCATACTGCTCCACTAGTGTTTAAACCACTGAAATGGTGATTATGGTAGAACATCTTTGGTAAAAATTTACTCTACTGTAACCCTTGGCGAATCGTTTCTTTTTTTTATATCAAGATCGTCACCTGAGAGGATCGGCACCAATTTCAAGGTGGCCGCTACACAAAAACAAACTAAGAAGTCAAAGACATACACAAACTCTGTGTCCATGTACACATCGACCTATTAAAACAGAGAACTGCACAAACTGGGCATTGTGCACTGCCTTAACTTTGTCCATGTACACATTGATCTATTTTCACTTTAAGAAAATCAGAAAGTTAAAAATATCATAGTTACCAGAAAAAATTCGCCACTGTCTTAACACACAGACAACCAAAAATACACAAACAGAGAGGAATAAGTTACCAAAAATACATATTTCCTAACATAAAAACATTAAACAACAAATCTTCTAACAAAAATTAACACAGAGACAAAAAAATAAATGAAACGTCATTTTTTTAACATACCTTTTTTTTTCACATGCATATGTTTAGGCTTCCCACCACCATCCTCCAGGTAAGCAATTCAATTAAATTTTTCGTGTCTTAGTCACCTCAGACATACTCAAACGATGGTACCCACACCAAAATAATAAATAGCATGTTCAAAATACAAGACCATACCACTTCCGTGCAACCAAACACAGTAATTGAAAAGAATGGTAAGAACCAAAAACCTGGGTCCGTACAAAAGGTTTACTATTAAAAAAAGTAGCCCAAAACTAAATTTATCACATCACGTTGGCAATATTTGCAGAAATAACTCCTTTTTATTGACAAAAAAAAAGTTTTTTTTTCCCCAAAGGCTACTTTCGCCAACATTATCAACATTAGGGTTACCGAAAAACTTATTTGACGCAATGGGCTTCCACATTTCACAAACAACCAATACCACTTTGCGATTTTTTTTCAGACAGAAACCAAGGTGTACCATACAGTAAAGATTAGCCACATCTTCATTTACTACTGTTACAAGTACTTCTTTGGTAAATTTCTGCGGTTAAATTCAAAAGTTTAAAATTGCATTAACATGATCAGATTCATAGCTAGGGTTTTCAGCGCTCAGGGACAACTGAAGATTTCGCACCCCCTACTGCTTGCCAAGGATGGAAAACATTTAATTCTAAAATGTTCTAACATCAGTTTGGCGCCCCTTAGATTCTGCACCCGGGGACAGATGCCCCCCTCTAGCTACGCCCCTGATCAGATTTTATTTTCTGCACGTAGCTAACAATTACTTATGTGTTGTCAGATAAATGTTACCAGATGCAGTTAATTATTTTTTACTTGCCAATCTCATGAGACAAGTTTTTTTTTGCTCCTGCAAGACTTTACTTTGTGTTGCAAAATAAATTCATTCTCATTCTTTTTGGACTTGCCTACACATTAAATTTAAAATAGTTTTATGAATAGGTAAGATGTGATTATCATAATTTTGTTTCTCTCTTTATCTTGGCAACTTTATATGTTGATTCAGTATCCAGGTTACCTACCAGTGGCTGATTGATAAAACTGCTCATATGTTCAGCTGGTGGTTTGAGTTTATTTTCTGACATAAAAAATTTTAAAAGGCATCCCCCATGTTTATTTTACTATAATCAAAAAATAAAATAATTGCTACTCTGTTTATAGGTACTAAATGTTAAAATATTTTAAATGCTTCCTTTAATTTGCATTCTAATAGTCATTTGTTTAAATTTAATTATGAATTATATTCACATATAGTAATTGTGAGTGTTTTTTTTTATTTTAGGTGCTGTGAAAGGCAATGACAGAGATCCAATTTATCAAGAGTTCTTATATACATAAGAATACATGGATATAAGATTGTTTTTCATGAATTCAAATAAAATGTGATAAATTGGATTAATAAAAACTATTTTGAATTTTGAAAAGTGTTTTTCCTCTGTTAATCATAATATAGTGCCATAAATTTCTGAATGTGTTTATTTTTCATCCAAATAAATAGCTTTACAAAAATTTGTCATATTAATAGATATTGCATAATTTAGCATTATTATAAATATTTATTATAGCAGATTTAGCTGAACTACTTTTTTAGTCTCTCTGCAGATGAAGTCACGAAGGTAAGTGGTTAGATATTTTTCTGTATTCCCCATTAAGTAATTTTATCTGGTAAATTACCATTACTTATATACTAAAGGTGAAAGAATAAGCTTTTCTTGAAGATACAAAAATTTGCAGATATTTCAAAAAATTGGTATCCGTAAAAAAGTTCTTAAATTGCCACATATGCGAAACTGAAAATGTGATATATGAAATAGTTCAGAAATATAAATATTTTCACAATTTTTTAACTATAATTCACTGCATTTGTTATATATAATCACAGTTTAAGGTAGCAGTGCTTTTCTCACTGTGATTTCTCATGTATTTTGATTCATAAATACACGTACATAAATCCACGTATTTTGGTTTCTCTTTTGAGACCGAATAAAAAATGAACTAAACATTCTCATTGACATTGAGAGTTGAATAAAAGCTCACCTCAAAATAAAATAAATTAATAAATTTATGGAAAATTTTACATTGCATATATTGAGCAGAAAGAGTAAACTGAATATACTTAATGGAATTAATAATTGGTAGAGTTGATAGCATAATAAAATGCCTTAATTGCATGGTAAACAGTAGATCTTTTGAAGTTTTTCTAT
The DNA here is from genome assembly GCF_044657685.1 of Stegodyphus dumicola. Lineage (NCBI taxonomy): Eukaryota > Metazoa > Arthropoda > Arachnida > Araneae > Eresidae > Stegodyphus > Stegodyphus dumicola. Next base: position 197,070,349 of record NC_140773.1, read on the forward strand.
GTTGCGTAAAATGCAGATTTAAATTTTTGATATTGATTGTCATATAAATGCCAATTACTGTTTTATTTTGCTCTGAAATGAATGGTTAGTAATAAAATTCTGGATGAGACAACCTTTAACATGAGCTAGAATTTACAAAGTTTAATTTGGTGCTGATTTCAACGGGTAAATTTCATTTTACTGAATTTTGCGTAAAATAATACCAATGAACCATTGCAAATTATTTTCAGAACTTTTTTTTTTAATCTAAAAGAGCTATTAGTTTTGAAATGTGACTTCATATCGTCAGTCGTAAACTTGTTTTGCTTTTCATTCATGTCTTGCCATTTGGCAAAATTTAACATATTTACCTTTAAAATCTAATATATTATTGACTAACAAGTCAAGCTATTTAAAAGCATTACACACAGTTCTTAACAATGCTTTTTTTAATTTTTAATCTGATTGATTTAAAATGCATTTAATTCATGATATATCTAATTGAAAACATTTTAATATTTCTACATAATTACATGATATATTTCTTCATTTTTCAAATATATAGAAGATATATAACTTTCTGGTGTCAGTATCTTATAAAATGTTTTGCTATTTCCACTGCCCCATCTGTATTGATAATCTATGCATTCATAAACTTTTAGCCTCTTTGAGTGACTGCTAAAATCTGAGGCCTTTCAGATTTTTTTTTTAATTGTGTGAGCAGAAAGATAGAATTTTAGAAGAGCTTCTTGAGTTACCTTTTGAATGATATAAAGAATTGTTAACATAATGTCAAATTTTTACAACTAAATATTAAATATATAAAAAAGCCTGCAGCATTCTCATGTTACGAAAACATTTATTTATTCTGAGGCTAGGAATTGATTTAGTTTTAAAAATACAATTTATTCCTTTTAACAATTTCCCAACAGTGTCATCAAAACACTATAAATTCCTTACATGTTTTAAAGAAAGATGATTCATTTATGTAAAGATTATTAAATGGGTAATTTTATTATTCAATTTTTAATACAAATTAACTGAAATTAGAAACTGATTTTGTAAAATAATTTAATTATGAATAATTCAATTTGGGGGCTATTGGATGTTTAAAAATGATCAAAAGATTTTTAATATCTTAAAAGCAAAATTTTCAGTTTTAATATTTTGTATTAATAATTCATTTTAATTTCCTTGCTCAGTTTTAATATATTCACAAATTCAGATTTTAAAACAAAATAAGTCATATAAATATTTTCAACATTTCTGATTTTTCCATAGTAACCATAGGAGAACGATTTGAGACTATCTGTGTAAAAAAAAGTAGGTTTTAGATCATCACACCTTCACATACTTTCACTGGAATTTTCCTCTGTATATATACTGGGATGTGACACTAAGCAGTTGAGAGTATGTATTTAAGAGGTTAAAGGGATATTGTAATTAGTGTTTCAAATCCTGATAACATCCCATACGCTGTCGGTAGGACGTAGATAGGATGTCCTAAGGATATACTGGGATGTGACATTAAGCGCTCAGGAGGATGAGTTTAGGAGGAAATTGGGATATTACGGGATGTCCTGAGGATGTAGTAAGTAGGACTTTAAATCCTAATAACATCCCATATGCTGTCGATGGGACATAGGATGTTTTTAGGATATAATGGGATGTGCTTAGGAGGTTTGTGGGATGTCCTGAGGATGTAGTAAGTAGTTCATATCCTAATAACATCTCGCACGCTGTCGATGGGACTTGGTTAGGATGTCCTGAGGATATCCCGGGATGTGACATTAAGCACTCGGGAGGAGGTGTTTAAGAGGTTCGCGGGATGTCCTGAGGATGTGCGCATATCCCGCGAGCAACATCCTTGGGATATCCCAAGGATGTTTTTGTGCTATGTGGGAATGCATATTCGTTATACCAAAGAAATATCAATTGAGAATTTTATTGATATATCTACCAGTTAACAGCCACGGAAAATGGAATTCAGGAATATTTTAATTCCCTAACTAAAATGAAAGGGCAGAAAAATTTTCGCTTTTTTTTTTTTCCTTTTTATTTGCAATTTAATTTTATGTCCAAAATAAATGATGCACTTACAACGTTTACATATTTATTTCAATATCTTTATTATGTAAGTACATAGAATAGAGATATAGATTTTATATATTTATTTACCTTTATAGTAGTATTATGAAACCAAAGTAACATGAATTTCAAAATATTTTAGTATTTCTTTTGTATGTATGTGAGTGTGTACATCAGAAATGAACGTAAAATACTAGAAGTACTTTTACTAGCATTCTTCTATTTTTGTTATTTCTTTTATTATGCTTTTTAAAATTGCTTTAATGAAGGTTAAAGCGGTTAATGTGAGAAACAAAAATATTGAGCCATGCATTTAATATATTTGTAAGGTAATAATTATAAATATGATGATAAAATGCAGTATGTCCACAATTATGTTACATAATTTTGTTATTAATAAAATTTATAATGTAATTGTTATTTATATTAAGATAACTGTCATTAACATAATATATTCGCCACGTAATAGCTACCCATATAGTAGAAGATACTGTAATAGGTAGAACAGTATAGTATAGGAGTCGTAGCGGGCATTCCCTTCTCCCCTGTATTTTGAGCTGGCTACGCCCATGCGTATCTTAGCTTTAAAGAAAATAATTTTTTAACTATATTGCTCATTTTCGATTGTATTGTTTAAATATCCATTTCTTTTTTAATTACTTCTAATTTAATTTAGGTTCAAATTTTAAAATTAATTTGAGATATCCATTCTTAAGCGATTCCTCACGTTTAGACTGTTAGCTGTTTTGTACTAAATTTTTTGAGTTGACAGTTAATTTTTTTAATTCTTTTTTTCCCCCTTAATTGTGAACATTTTAATTGAGGAGTTCTTTCCAGCGAGTTTTCCGTTCTATGTGGTGGATATGTTTCAGATTCTGATTACTTAAGGAAGCCTTGTTCTTTTACTGTTAAATTTATTTGTGTTGTTATTTAAAAAAATGCCGCTGCTTCGATTTTTACGTCATTGTCATTGCTTTAGATCTTAGCAATTATTATAATCAGTAGTATGATTTTAATTTCTTTCTGTGTTTCGGTATCCAGTATACACTGGTGTGCAAAAATTAAGGACGAGACGGTTTTTTCAATATAACTTATAATTATTTTTTATATATTTTTTAAAAATTTTATTTTTGATAACAAAAGCTTTCCAAATCAACACATTTAATACCGTAAGATCCCCAATACGTAAGGACATGAGTAATGTAAGCAACACTTACTAAAAGAGAAATAATAGGGATAAAAAGAAGCTTTATTGAAAAAGTAGCATGGAGCGCAATGCGACTGAAGGCCGAAACATCCCTGTGATGGGTGTCCAGCAAGAAACATCCGGTCTTTAATAGGGGATATGATCTCCCCTGACTGCTAGACAGGTTTCACAGCGTATGCCCATGCTGAGAATGAGGGTGTCAATGAGTTGTTGAGGCATTGCTGCCCATTCATCTTGCAGCGCCAATCGAAGCTCCGGAATCGTTACTGGTGGTAAGGTACGAGCTGCCAAGCGTCTGCCTAGAAAATCCCATACATGCTCGATGGGATTGAGATCCGGAGATCGTGCCGGCCAATCCATACGTTCAATATACTCACTCTCTAAGAGCTGTTCGGCAGCTACTGTGCGATGACATGGTGCATTGTCGTCCATGAAAAGGAACTGCGGACCCACAGCGCCTCTAAAAAGACGCACATATGGAAGAAGAATCTCGTTACAATAACGGGTCCCGTTGACTGAACCAGAGTCGAAGATGTGAAGGTCTGTACGACTACCAAGGATGATGCCTCCCCAAACGAGAACACCGCCACTTCCATACCTGTCCCTTTCAATGATGCTCGAGGGATGATTGCAGCTTCCCCGCTCTCTCCAGATGAGTATGCGATGAGAATCGCTACTGAGACTGAATCTGATCTCATCTGTAAAGAGTACTTGTCCCCATTCATTGTCTCTCCAATTCCGGTGTTCCCGGCACCACAGAGAACGCCTTCTCCGATGGGCAGGCGTTAGACGTACACACCGTACAGGGCGTCGTGCAAACAGACCATCACCGTGCAGTCTTCTGGCCACGGTAAAACGCGATATTGGTCGTCCAGTCGCCTGTGTCGTGTGTCTAGCGATTTCTCCCACTGTCTGCCGCCTGTTTCTTCTGGCTTTATATTGCCTAAGGCAATATACCGGTCATCTGCGAGTGTGGTTCCTCGTGGACGACCACTACTAAACCCCGGATTCCTGTAGTTTGAAATTGTCTCCAAAGTCGTGAAAGGATGCTGTGAGCAATTCCGAACTCTGCAGCCACACTTGTCACACTGCGGCCTTCCTTCAACTTCCCAATGATTCGACCTGGGGTAAAAGCATCCAGATATCGTCTAGCAGATTGATTATTCGCCATTTCTCGCTGAGGCAGCAACTCGGTGTGATTTTAACTGCTATACGGCGTGCAATCTGTTTGCCAGAAATACTGATCTTACACCGACAACATGCTTTATACTACTCAGACACTCCCCCATTACGTCTACCTGCATATCTGCGCATATGCTACCGTACATCCCCTTACTTAATCTCCTGATTGGTCTTTCTGTTCGCTCTGCCTCTTCGTTCAGCTGATATGCTAATTTTTCGATTTCGTCCTTAATTTTTGCACACCAGTGTATGGTGCGCAAGCTGCAAGTTCTTTGGTTCGATTCATTATCACCATAGAACTGGGGCGGGGGAGGGAACTGACTTAAAAACAAAATGCAGGGGAGGTGAGGGAGGTGGTGGGAGGTCCCGAAGCAATTTTTTTTTTCACTTCCCTTACCCCTTTTCGTTATACTGGCGTCTGTGCAGCCTTGAAAAGGAAAGCCCACATGTAAACAAGATTGCCAGATGCCAACTTCTATTTAACCCGTAACAGGGGAGGTGAAAATGTTGAACATAACAGGGTACGTGCGGTCTCAGAGACCGCGCATTATAATATTTTTTTTAATCGTCTAATTAAAATATCATCATGATATTTCACTTAGATATTCTTTGAACATTTTACTCTGAAAAGAAAATATGTTTTTACACTTTAAAGTGAAATTAAATTTTTCCCAGAAAATTTCCCCATAGCCTTAAATTTTTCGGTGAAAATCATATGCTGCACTAAATTCTATAAAACTAAAAATAAGAATGCATCTATTTTGAATTAACTATTTTATCTATATTATTTGATATTTAAAACAAATTTTAACCGGAGAAAATTGTATGTAGCACAATACAGAAAAATTTTGACAGTACCTGAAATATCAGTATCTCACCGATTTTCTGATAGTAAACAATTTAGTTTTCGTCTTCTTTAGCACATTCATTGCATAAATTTTGCGTGCATTCCAAACAAACAGGGTCTTGGCAAGATAAACATAAATATGCTGTCTTTCTTTTCTTGCTTGTGGGGGGGGGGCACAGACGACATGTTTTCCTTGATTTTAATTTTGGTTCTTTTGTGCACTGCTCCACATCCTTAGACTCAGCTTCTTTTCCTAAAATTCGTTTTATTGTCAGGCGCAATTCTCGATTTATTCTTGGATTTTTTACTCTCGTGTGTAGTAGTGGTTTGACTAATTCTTTCAAAAACACCATTTTGGTCATAAACAGGGTTTTGGTTATAACCTTGGTGCAAAATGTATGCGTTTACTGTACTCATATCTACTAACCGATAGAAAAGAGCCATAGGTCAACGCGTTGTTCTCCTACTACAGGAATGGACAGAACACTTTTCATCTAAAGCATCAACACCACCTTTGGTTCTGTTATAAAAACCAATTATTTCAGGTTCTGTGTTTCCGAGTCTGTTTCTGTCGAATGATGCAATGATGACATCAAAACCACTGCTCGCCTTTTCTTTCGAACAAATGAAATTAAGGTTATGTCCTTAGTAAATCCATACAATGTTGAATTCTCTTTTCTTGACTTACATGGAAGAAAATCTTTCGGAATTTCTTTTTTATTTTTTTTAACAGTTCCAACGTATGTCAGTCCATTTTTCAACAATTCTGTGGTAAGTTCTATGGAAGAAAACCAACATTCCTGTTCGTATTAAAAATTGGTTTGCTCAAACGCAGAACAGCTTGACTTGGTTTGCTGAATTTTTCCCAATTCTCTTCTACGCTAATTCCATCAGAGTCTTTTCCACAATAAAGATATGCATTGTAAGCATAATTATTCCGGGCATCAGTCAAGCACATAACTTTTAATCCATATTTCACGGGCTTTTGGGGCATATACATTTTAAAGCGACACTTTCTTCTGAATCCAACAAGCATTTCATCAATGCAGACGCAACTGCCTAATGTGTAAGCTTTGTGGGAGTTATAAATGAATAAATTCATCACTTCAGAAATAAGTGCTGCCGGATCAGATTTCTTTCGTTCTTCCCTATCATCTGGGTTATCAAATCGCAAATTTGAAAGTAAAAATTTAAAACGTTTCATTGACATAACTGCACGAAAAATATCGCGGCCAGGTGGAAAATAAACATTCAATATCTTCATGATTGGATTTGAAGACTGATGGGTAAATAAGTAAACCCAAAAGAGCTCTCAGTTCATCAACATAGGTGTAGTCAATTTCACCTTTAATCGGACCACATATATTTTTTATTTTTCTTTCAATTTTTAGATTTGTCCATTTCACAATTATGCTCAAAAGTTCTTCAGTAAAAAGTAGTTGCCATACATTTTTTGGATCTGAATTATCAATTTTTCCGTAAGATCTTAGTCCAGGAAGTCTTACGAGCTGGCCTTCTAACTTTTCGATTTGGTTCAACGGATGACCATTTGAACCGATTTTTTCCATAGTAGTATTTTACGGAATTAGTTGTTTCTAGATCAGAGAAATCATTGCTGTCTGCAGAAAATTCAGAGTCTGTTGAGTGGGTACTTTCGCAGAAATTTTCTTCACAGTCATCTTCTTCACTAAAATCACTTCCAACTTCGTCTAGAATTTTTTTAAGTTCTTCTGCATAACGCGAATCAGAAGGATAAATGAATCTCCGCGGACCTAACTTCAGAGCCATGTGTTCACTACGCCGAAAATTGTAACACTGAGAGGGAGGTGAGGTCTCACAGACCGCTCTAGAAGAATTTCAACAGATACACTTGCCAAAGCATTCCGATAAGAAGGGGTCAGAAAGAAGGTCGCGGAACGTGAAGCTAGGGGAAGAATCCATTTAATTGGACAAAGCATGAAATAGGGGTGATGGGAGGAACATGTGGCGCGGTTCGTCAGACCGCAAGTCCCCTGTTACGGGTTAAGCCTAAATAAACTGTTTTTTTTAATATAAATTATTTTTAATTGATACATTATTTTAACATAACAGCATTTTACGATGTATTTAAAAAAAATCTTTGAAGCCGCAAAAAGTAGCATAAGAAAATGATGGATGCCCCAAAAATTTCGCAAAATCGCAAATGCTAAAATTTTAGTAGCACGAGTTTGTCAAAAGTCGCAAATCTGCGAAAAACCGCACTATCTGGCAGCACAGATTCTGTGACTTTTTAGAGAACGTTCTGCTTTCTGGACACTGTTATGAGATCATTATGTGATCTAGCTTCTTTAATAGCCAAAACAATAATTAATTATTAAAAATTATATATTTGTTATTAAATCGTGTTATAAAGCATTAGCATCTTTTCTTGCTTACACAAGAAGCTCAAGCAATCGAACTGATTATAAATATATGTGGAACGCAAATAATCGCTGTTTCCACAGTATTTTTAAATTAATAAAAAATGTTCTCAGAGAGAAATGACTGCATAAAAAAAATGAAAGCGTTCACTTCATTTCTGTAAATTACGATTTCATTTCTGTAAAAAACTTTTCTAAAAGGTTAAAGTTTCTCGTAATTTCGTGTGTGGGGGGAGGGGGGGGGGAGTAAAATTCAATCACTACACAGATCCTCAAATTAAAAGCATCTGCAAACATTCAAATAATTTTCCTGTTTTAAATACTTTGTTTAAGAGCTTCTGTTATCAGGTTCAGTGTTCCGCCTTACTTGCTTGGGGAACATTCAACAACCTGACTCGGAACAGGGAGCTTACTAAAGCTATGTTCAATAAATGTGGGAAGTAGACAAGATACACAGGAAGGGTATACGAAGCCCTTTATTTTTCACTCTTTACAATAATTTCCGGACTTCGGAATACAGAGACCAACCACTTGTGGTCTGAACGTAAGAATATAAAAATATTAACTAAACTCTAACTTAACTTTGGAATAATAAACAAGGGCCTACGTGGAAGATTGGCCGTATATTAACAGGAAGCCGTATGTAGTACAGAGAACTGTTAACACTACAATACGTTTAAAAATTATCAAGAGGATTAAACCTCTGGCCTGGAAGGCAACCAGCAACCAGTAAAACTGCTAAGGCAAGCGGCCTGCTTCTACTAACTTCTATTGTGCTACACTGGATAAAAGGCACGGCATCTAAGAAGCAATTTGTTTCAAACAGAATATTACAAATTCATGAAACTACAGATCCCAGTGCATGGAGACACTGTATAGGTAAGGAAAATCCCGCGGATTTGTTAACAAGAGAATTAACTAGTAAAGATTTGATAACTTCAAAAAAAAAAAAAAAAATGGTTATTGTACCCGGAGAATATTTGGCCCCAGCCTAAGAGATTTGAATATGACTCAAAAGACCAGGAGATTGAAGCTGAATATAAATCTTTTGCTATAATTAGTTCCGCAATTGTTTCCAAACAGATAATTGATGTTAATAAGTTTAGTTGCTTATGCAAACCACTAGGTGACTTTTTGGGAATTGCGGTTTGTTGATGTTCTTAGGAGGAAAACTGAAGAATATAATCGTGCTGAACAGTTTTGGGTTAAAGCTGTGCAAAGGGACGTTTTCTCTGAGGAAATTAATTGTTTGAAGAATGGCAAGCCTTTACCAAAAGACTAAGTTGTTGAGCTTAAACTCATTTTTGGATTATGAAGATGTATTGCGAGTGACAGGAAGGCTTGAGAAAACTCATTTATCTACCGATGAAAAACACCCTATTATGCTATCGTCAAAATCTAAACTCACTGAATTAGTGATTTGGGAATCCCATAATAAAGTATTTCATTCCGGCGTATCTCATACGCTGGTGCAGGTGAAAGAAAAATACTGAATACTAAAGGCCAGACAAGTTATAAAATCTCTTCTATGTAAATGTGTTATATGCAAAAGTTCCAGCATTTCTCCAGGAGATCAGATGGTTGATCAATTGCCTGCTCTCCGAATGGAACACTCAGCCCCATTTACAGTTAATGAGATCGACTATGGTCCGTTATTTGTAAAAGGTACTAAAAACAAACAATGTATTCTATTGATAACTTGTGCTGTTGCAAGAAGTGTTCATCTGGAGCTAGTTAGTAATATGACCCCAGATTGCATTTTTTGCTTGCCTTCCGACGTTTTCTACGTATCTCGAAGAGGACTTGCAAGGTAAAAACGAATCATCGGTTATGAGACGTCCTGTACAACTTTTGTACAATTTAAAACTTCAGAACTAAAGTGTTTATCTTCAGTGTTAATTTACAAATATGCATTGTATATCTTTTTATGGCTGTTTATTTATTTTTTTTTTGAATTATTCTGTTAAAATTTGTAATTCTAGTAACTTCCATGCACAAATTTAATAATTTAAAATGTACTTAAGTTCACAGAGTCATTGTATACTCTCTTAGGGGGCCATTAAATAATCTTCTAAAAAGGTGAATATTGCTTTTTTGAATTTGATAATGTTATGTTTAAATTGCTTAATGTTTCATTTGAATTTTCAGTTATTTAGATGATATATATATATATATATATATATATATGTGTGTGTGTGTGTGTGTGTGTGTGTGTGTGTGTGTGTCTAGAACTCGATTTTTTTTAGTATGAATGTATACTGTTTATATACAAGTTTGATGAACCCCCTGTGGTTCATGGAGGGGGCAATTTGTTAAAAATAAAATGATCATGTGATTAGAAGGCGTGATTAACGGTCGTCTGAATTCTTTTCCCAGCAGGCCTTGAGGCAAATGTTTATGAAAATTAGACTTTGGATTTGGGTGTAACATATTTTCTTCCTTACTAGGCTAGTTTTTTCCCTGTTCTCGGTTTAATTACGCATTATTGTTAATCTCGGATTAATTACGAATGGAATTTTCAGTATAATATGCTTTCTGTGTGTGATGTCAATAAAAATCCGAAAAAACTAGACAACATGGTCTTCATTCAAAAATCTCGTTCAATTTTCTACTGATGATAATAGTGATTTTTTTTTTTTTTTTTCAGATGGCATTAGTGTTGTGATGTCACGTTAATCAGTAATCAGTGTAATGCTCTGCGATGTCACACAAACGTCTATGAACATCGAAAGAATAATACATATTCTTTGGTCACACGATCCTTCTAGAAAGTGCAGCAAGGACGCAAACACGACTGCAATTCGGGTAACGAAAAAGCATTCTGAAATGTTATTGGAAGGTCAAGAATGTCAATGAAACGCAACGACAATGGAGGTAGGAATATAGAAGTGAAAGGCCAACACGAATAAACTCGCCTTTACGTTTAGGAAATGCAGAAATATTTAAAATAACTGATTCATACTAATCATCAAATGAAACAAATTATAGGATGTTTTTACCTTAATACAATTATTTAAATATATTGAAGCTGTGCAGTGTAAGAGAATTATTTAAAATTTATAGCTTAAAAATATCATAAAATTGTAAAGAGGTTATCACATATGGCGACAGCTCCTGCTAGACGGGACCTCTCTGAGAAACAAAATTCTGGTAGCATTGGCTTAAACGGGAGGATTCCTAAAAAAGACCTCCGCTGGAAGCGAAGAGTCGCCTAGCTACGGAATCGCTGTATCGGCTACGCGGGAGTTTTTCAAACCTCACCGAAAATGTCTCGGCTGGAGCTCTGTTCCAGATGTTTCTGTCCAGGTAGAGATCAACCAATCAGACGAAATTTCTGCTTCTGAAGGATCATATTATCCCAATCTGAGCGATAATCGATTATTGTTTGGCGTTCAAGTCTCTGTAGTAAGTAAAAATAGTAACTTAGCTATGATTTCCTGTAAATGCGCGGGTTCTGAGAATTGTTCCTTTCGATGTCGAGTTCCGTATAGCTGAAACATAAGGTGATAGGGACGTAATTTGTCAATGGAGAAATAATGGTGAAAGTGAATGCCTGTTTTGTATAACTAAATATAAATATATATTTCTTGTAATTTAGTTTCCATAAGAACGTTTTCCAGCTACCGATTTTTGTACGTATAATAACTATTCGTTCAATATTGCAGATTAAGCAACAAATAGCTAATTTGAAAACTAAGATTGAAGTTTACTGAGACTGTAGTTAGGAACTATGATTGGGATGATTTATAAAAGCTTTTAATTCAAAACGAAACATTTTCTTATACAGCAAAAATTTCAAATAGGAAAATGTCCTACCAGTGTAGTACTAAAATGTTTTCCTTTCATCCAATTAGCAAAATAGTTAGTTTAATTAGCGAGAAATGCAGACTAGAAAACACTATTAAAAGCTTAACAATTATAAATATATTTCACGGCAAATAGTATTTTTAAAAAATATTTCTGTTTAGAATGAAGGAAAAAAAAAGGCATTAAATTAAGAAATCTACTTATTATTATAAGAAATGTATTTATTATAAATATTCCAAGCCAAAGCGTTTTTTTTTTAATATTTTTATTTTGAAAGAGAGAAAAATTGGTGTTAAACTAAGAAATATAGTTCAATTTTAAATACTAATCTATAAATAAGAACTCAGATTTTTAGTACAATTTAGAAATTTTGGAAAATTATGAAGTGTCTTTAAATATTAAATTCTAAAGAATGAAAGCAAAATATATAACTTCTGGGCAGGTAATACTCAAAAGTTTTTGCAATATAATATTGTTACGAAATGTACAGGCGCGGTAAACATGGCTTCCCCGCAAAGCAGTTTTAGGGTTGCCATAAAATGGCAAGGGAAGGCAGGGTTGCCACTTTTGGCGAGAAATAGCCCATTTGGCAATATGTGGCGACAAAATCGGCGATATCCCATGGACGGATGGAGAACCTTCTGGAACGAATTCTTACCGGTTTAGCCCAGAATGTTCTCGAACACTGGTCGAAAGCTATATAAACTCTGATGGTGCGCAGTCAGTCAGTGCGTGCTTCATCGAGAGGGCGAGTGAGTGTGCCTCGTCTAGACAGTATCGAGTTGGTGTCTCGTCTAGCGAGTCAATCCCTGCGGAGTCGATCGAGTTGACATCCGGGCAACGAGTGCCGAGTGGGTCGTCGAGTGCACCGAAGGAGTCTCTTAGAGCATCGCGGTTAGTGCATCGTCGAGAGAGCGTGTTGAGCTCCGGGAACGACTGAACCGAAGAATCGGGAGCTGTGCTCTGTGTGTCGTCGAGTGCATCGCGAGTTGTAGCGTGGAGAGTCTCGAGAGTACGTGGAGTTCCGAGAACGACCGAGCACAGTCGGGAGCTGTAGTCTGGTGCTTTGCAGTGAAGCTGTTTCCCCATTGATAGCCTGATAACCTGAAGGCTGTGTCGCTGATCGTGTCAGCGTGTTTATAGTAGTTCATCGACGATTATAAAAACGTGTTTTGGAGCTGTCCTGACAATACTGGACAATAAAGTGTGTTTCGATATTCCATCAAGTGCTGTCGTCGTCATTCTCTTCAAATCCTCACGAACCCCGTACGAGCGTGAAGGAAGAAAATAACGTAACAACTGGTGACCGCTTAGAATACGCTTAGAAAATGACCATGTGATCACTTTGCCATTATATATACTAAGTTCTGCATTTTCGGTTCACTATGGTTCATGCATATTTGTAATTAACGTAAATGGGTTACAGTTACATAAGCTTAATAGGGCAAGATACAGCCTTAGTACAATGAGAAAATTTCAATTGTATCACTAAAACATTGTTGTGGTTACCTGTTCTCTAAAATAGGAGTACATCATGCTAATCATTTAGAAAGTAATACTGGGTTGCGTGACATTCATTTGCGTCTTTAGTGACATTACATTAATAGCACTTTATTATGTTACATTCATGTCACTCAGTGGCGTTATATCAAAATCGCAATGTGCCCTTGCATAAATGTCGCAATGTGACTTCACAACAATATCACAGTGTAACTTTACAACGTCGCAGCGTGACTACGCATCAACGTCGCAGTGTGACTTCATAGCAAACGTTCCAGTGTGACTTCACATCAACTTCCAAATGTGACTTTACATCAACGTCGTAACGTGACGTCGCAAAAAGCGGGCATTAAGCCATTCCTACAACGTTACTGCGACACTGAGATCGTCAGTATGCGACACGTTTGCAATGTCATAGCGACGTCACCGTGCTGTTGGCTTGTGTTTAACCTTCTTAGTAGTTTCAAATGTAGCTGATTGTTCTCTATGTTATTGTGAACACCTGTACGGGTATTTCTGCAGAAAGTTCCAGAACTCTGAAATATTTCCTTTGATAAAATAAATTTTATGAATCTATGATCGGACCTGTGTGCATTCAATCTATTGCGAACGCGTACGCACAAAACAAAATGTTAACCCTTTTTTGTATTGCTATCATATAAAAATAAACTAAAATTTAGTGAATGTTGAGAGTGTCTTAAAATGATTTTAAAAAGGTGAATATTTATAATGAGCAACATATATCCTATATTACAGTATAAGGTATTTCTCCCATTTTCCTAGCGTGCCTTCGTGATGTAGTGGTTCTGCACACTGGGCCAGTATTCCAGAGGTCCGTGGTTCGATTCCCGGTGAAGGCGTTGCTAATTTTTCATCATGCCTGCTTCCAAAGAAATACCTAATGTCTCTACAACAGAACACGGCAAAATTTGAAATAATTTTGATTTTAATTGTATTAAAATCAACATTGTAAAGGATTTATGATGTGTCCTATACTATGAGACATGTTCTGCTCATTTCAATAAGTAAATTGAGATATTTTATTCTTTTACTTACTTTCGCTTTTATAACCGAAAACTGGAAATTTCTTCGTAATCCTAAATCAAAATTAAGAATCTCAGCTCCATATATTTCAATTTCTGAACCATTTACGGCATATAATTTAAAGTCATAAAAGTTTTTATCTGTAAGAGATACCGTACCTGCTATCAACGAAGAATGGCAAATTCGATTTTTTGATATATATTAATAAATGAAATTTGCGACAATTATTTATGTTTACAGGGCAGCTTGTCTCCAGATTTACTGGAACAATTAGTTTCACCATTTTCATTTTTTTTCATTGATATGGTGCTTGACATTTTTCTGGCTTGCATTAATTTCCAAATTTGAAAAGATAACAATATTCTAAAATATATATATATATATGTCATAATAAAAGCAAAGGAAAGGACGGAACACTGTAGATGCGTGATTAGACCCATATTGAAGAAGAATTTTGATTGCGTAGTATACTAGTAATGCTAACTTGGTAATATCTAAAGAATTTGGCAGTCAAAGCGATTTTAATTCCATTTTTATTTCCAATTGATATTTGTGGCCACAATCACTTGGCACTCTAGTCGTGCCTTTCCACAGAAGATTTACATTTTTATATATTGTTAAGATAGAAAGCAAGCCAGCGAAATTACATCTTAGCAGAGTAGAGGGCAAAAGCTGAAGTGCGTAGTTATGAAAGATGGAAGCACGCGAAGAGAAAAGTTTTGGTTTACAAGGTCAGTTTCAGTTCTTAATTATTACGTCATCAGAGTTGCGCCGGCCATAGAGTGATCTAGAAATGACGCAATGCAGAGAAGTTATTACGATTTTAGAATAAAGAGGAAGAATTAATGTTTTTAGTTATTCTGATTCATATAATTTTATCTTACATATTCCCCCCTTCAAAAAGAAAAAGGCGTAGCGACAGAGAAGCCTTTTTTAAAAAAAAAGAGTTAAAGCACAAGCAAATTAAAAAAATATAAATAAATAATAAAATTTTGATCCTGTAAAATATAATTTATAAATATCAATTTTTTTAAAATAAATTTTTAATTTTTAGAGTCCTATTGAATTTTTCAGCATTTCAGTCCAAAAGTCTTTTTGTTTGAGAGTTCACATAATCACAATTCATCAGGGAAGGTTCTTGTTATTACAGAATATCACAAAATAAACTTTTACATAACCTTTACTTATAATTAAATGTAATGCACATAAATATTTATGATACTTATTCCTATACTGATAAATTATAATTTAACATCAGATTTTCAGAATTTATGGTTTCACCGTTATCATCTTTCATTTACAATTCCTTTATTTTACCATATGGAAGCCTCGCAATACTTCTAAACAAACATATCCATCAATAGGGCTGTCCTCTTGAGCTAACCAGTGTGTTCTCTGCACTGGTGGCCCAGGGTGCCTAGGCAGTTACTTGAAAAGGCCTCCGTTCCTTGCATTAAAGTAACTGGCTTTTGAGAAATGCACTAATACATTCCATAATAAAAAAAAATATATAATAATAATAATATAAAAAATTTACATGCATTCATAAAATGAGAGCCTAGCCTCCAACATTATCTTGCATGAAGAGGGTAAAAGGAACAACTGTACAGAGGTAATTACAGGCCTCTGTTGAAGGAACCAGTACACCCTCATCATACTATACTTAACACACAATAACCCATAAATCTTAACATGCATTTACCATAATTTCATATTACTTATCTGTAATAATTTCACTCATTTTTTACACCTACTTCATTTTTAGAATAATTATAAAATTTGTATTCAAAATTCTCAACAAAATTTCAAAAACAAAAACTTATCTTAATATCCTTCCCTATGAATAATTTAAATAGCTTATATTTCGTTACTTAATTTGCTCACACATAATTATGAAAAATTAGAAACATTAATGAACAAGAATTTCAGATTTTCTCTATGGAAATTTCCTGTTATGTTTTTACCACCAATCATAAACATTAACAAGACATAGTGCACAATAAAAATTAAACTTTATTTAGGAACGTCGCGCATACTCCCCGACAGCCTGTCTGTTTCGCTCTGCTCGCTACTCGTAAGAAATTTCTCCTCTAGGGTTGCCACACTTATCGGAGGGCGCAAGGCGCGCTCCTTATCGCCATCACCACAGAGTTTCCCCCCAGTTCCTTTAATGGCTATTCAAAGGAACGACATAGGTTATGAAATTATCTCAGAGTATCCGTGCTGTCGGGTATTTTTTTTTTTATGATTACAAAATTAGAATATAAAATTAGAAAAGATCAAAATGCAATTCAATATATAACAAGGTATTGACACATATAATAAACATGAAATAACAAGAAATATGTTAAGATATGAATTTTAAAAAAATGTTTTAAATTGTTATGTAAGAAGCAAGTTTCTTAGGGAAGTGAACATATCTTCCCGATCTGGTGACAGTTTGTGTCTTAGAGAGTTCGTTTGCAGATTTATTCTGCTGAACTGTCTTTAAGTCTTTATTTGTTTTTAGTTCAGGCAAATTAGAGTCCGAAAGCAAATAGGCTGGTTTCACACGGTCTATAGACACATTAGATTTCAGACCGTTAACATCTATTGTGAAAGTTTTGTCCGTTCTAGAAAGGACTTTATGCGGACCTGTGTATGGTTGGCACAGAGGTGGCTTTACTCGATCGACACGTAAGTATACATGCGTACACGACTTTAAGGTAGCACTTACGTAACATTTTTCTTGGCAATGTGCAGATGTTGCTATTGGATTCAATTGTTGCATTCTATGCCTAAGATTCGTGATAAATTGTGTGTCATACGGAGATATCTTAGATGACGTTATCATATCACTAGGCAGCTTGAGAGTTGTGCCGTACACCAGTTCAGCACAAGATGACTGTAGATCTTCCTTTACGGCTGTCCGAATACCAAGCATAACAACTGGTAGTGTTTCAGTCCAGTTATTGGTCTCGTGAGCCTTGAGAGAAGATTTTAAATGTCGATGAAATCGTTCAACAATGCCGTTTGACATTGGATGATAGGCTGTTGTTGTGATTCTGTTCGTACCCAAAATGCGCGTGAATTCTGCAAAAAGTGCGGATCTCATTTGAGAACCTTGGTCTGTTGTTATGATCGATGGGCAGCCAAAACGAGATATCCAACAGTTGAAGATGGCTCTGCAAATGGTTTCCGTTTTCATATCCGGGATGGGAATGGCTTCAGGCCATCTGGAGAATCTATCTATTAGAGTCAAAAGGTACACGTTGCCTTCTGATGGAGGTAACGGTCCAACGATATCCATATGGATTTCTGAAAAACGTGTATCAGGAAGAGAGAATGTGCCCAGTGGTGCTTTAGTATGCCTAGTAATTTTCGATTTTTGGCAAGATTCACAGGATTTCACCCAATTTTTGATATGGCGTTTCATATCGGGCCATACATAACGAGAACAAATAAGCTTCGTAGTAGCTGCAATTCCTGGATGTGACAGATTATGCAGATGATTAAAGATGAGTCTGCGAAAGGAATTCGGAACAAATGGACGAGGAATGTCTGTTAATATGTCACAAAGGATATTACCATCAGAATATTGGCACGGTTTAAATTCCAGTTTCAAAGATGATGTGTTGTTTTTGAGAAGGTCTTGTACCTCCGGATCATGCCGTTGAGCTTCCGAAAATTTTTTTAAATCCAAAAATGGAGATTTTGTTATGGAATCAATTTCGATTCTTGAAAGAGCGTCAGCAACGACGTTTTTTGAACCTTGCACGTGCCTAATATCAGTAGAGTACTGAGAAATAAAATCTAAATGGCGCAATTGTCGAGGTGAACATTTATGAGGGTTCTGTTTAAAAGCGTATATTAACGGTTTTTGATCCGTATAAATTATAAAATTTCTGCCCTCTAACATGTGTCGGAATTTCTTAATTGCAGAATAAATAGAAAATAATTCCCTATCGTACGCGGACCATTTCTGTTGACTTTTACTGAGTTTCATAGAGAAAAATGCTATAGGTTCCCATGTTTGTTGAGACAACTGCATAAGTGTGCCGCCTATTACGACGTCTGAGGCATCTACCCAGATGCTTAGCTGGGCTCCGGGAATAGGGTGTCTCAAAAGGGTAGCCTGAGCAATGGCATTTTTGGCAGCAATAAAGGCTTGTTCAGCATTCTCGTTCCAATTTAATTGTGGGGATGAATCCTGAACACGAGAACGAGATTTCTTTTTATTAATATAGCCTTCTAACAATTTTATTAAAGGGGAAAGAATATGTGCTGCTTTAGGTATGAAACATCTATAAAAGTTAAACATGCCTAAAAATCGGCGAAGCTGAGTGAGAGTGGTAAGTTGAGGAAAATCTAAAATACATTTGACTTTGTCAGGAAGAGGTTCAATTCCGTTTTCACTAAGGTGAAAACCTAAGAAATCAATAGATGTTTGACCAAAGGTGCATTTTGAAACATTTATGCAAAGTCCATATTCCTGAAGTTTGGAAAATAAAGCTTTCAAATGCCTGCAATGTTCCTCAGAATCTTTAGAGGCTATGAGCAAGTCATCGACAAAAGCGTAAACGCCTTCTAAATCCCGCGTGACTTCATCTATAAAACGTTGAAAAGTCGCAGATGCATTGCATAAGCCGAATTGCATACGGATACTTTCGAATAAACCGAATGGTGTGCATATGGCGGTTTTGTGGATGTCGGCTGGGTTAATTGGTATTTGATGGTATGCCTTAATCAGGTCGACATGACTAAAAATTTTAGTACCGTGCAATGCAGCAGTAAAATCGGCTAAGCATGGAATAGGGTATTTGTCTTTTATTGTTTGAGAGTTCAATGCTCGATAATCTCCTACAGGTCTCCATTCCAGACTTCCCTTTTTTGGAACCATGTGAAGTGGGGATGCATAATTGCTGCTCGAAGGTCTCAAATGCCCCAATTGCATCATAGTTTGAAATTCTTGTTTTGCTATTTTTAAGCGATCTGGAGCTAACCGACGAGGTTTTGCAACCACAGGTGGACCTTTAGTTATGATATAATGAACGGTGTTATGTTTAACAGGTTGGTTAGGATCTGGTAATCTAGTAACTGAAGGAAATTCTTTTAAAATTTTGTGATATGGTGTATCACTAAATACAGTTTTTACTGAATAAATGCTTGCATTTTTCACGCAACCGACGGTTTTAAAATGCGTTTTTAAATCTTTGAGACAATTGTTTCTGAGATCAGGCACCAATTCAAAGAAATGGAGAAAATCTGCTCCAAGAATGGGTGTACTAACATTTGCTATAAGAAAAGTCCATGTAAACTGTCGTCTTAATTTGAAATCCAAAGAAAGTGTTTTTTGACCATAAACATGAATAGTAGAAGAATTAGCAGCGAAAAGTGTTTGTTGGGACGAATTCCGTTTTTGAGAATTATTTGCTGGAAGTAAGGACACGTCAGAGCCGGTATCGACCAAGAATGAAAGGTTTGTTCTACGGTCACGAACGAACAGGCGACGTGAAACTTGAGGCAAAGAATAAGTCGCCTCTATTCTTTGCTGGTTTCGTTTCCCTGCCATGAACAAGGTTTTGTACATTTGTCATCTCTACACTTTTTCCCAAAACGTCTATGATACCAGCAAACAGAATAATCTCTCCTTTTGGAATTGCTTCTTTCTCTATTGCGATCTCCTCGGTTTGGCGAGCGACCACGAGAAAGAGAAATGCGATCAATACGTTTGTTTAATTTTTCTATTTGTTTAAATAATTTATCCTCAAGAGACTGATCGACTGTGCGAGAAACGGCACGAGTCCCTGGGGTTGGATTTATTTCTAAAATTCTGTCGGCAATTTCTGCAGCTTTATCTACAGTTAAATTGGACACCGCTGCCAAAATAGACTGAACAGTCGAAGGCAAACGTTGAAGGAATAATTCTAACATTAAGTTATCAGGAACATTTAAATTTCTGCTCGACGTTTCATATTTCTAAGCAAATCGGAAGGTTTTCGAGAACCTAGTTCTTCTCCAGATAATAATTGGCGAATTTCTTGCTGAGAAGATTCTCCTGAACGATTTATTAACTCAGTTTTGAGCTTTGTATATGGATCAATAGGGTCTGGTTTCATAAGTAAATCCCGTACTATTGATGCAGTATCTGGAGGAAGATGAGCAACTATATAATTATATTTAGTAATGGATTCTGTGATAGGTTTGGGGGTGGCAAGAGCAAAGGTACTTTCACACATAATAAACCATAAAGATGGGTCTGATCGGTTATAAACCGGAATTTGGGCGGCATGAACATCAGACATTGTGCAAGGTTTTTAAGCCAAAATAAAAGCAAAAATTTAGCTAAAGAAAATTAAATTAAATGATAAGTAGAAAACAGAATTATAAAATGATCTATAATTACTACTCATCTGTGATCCGGAGGATGAAAATCGATGTAATCCATTACTTCTGGTTTGGAGATCTTGAGTGATGGCTTGTAGTCAAAACCGAAAGTGCTTGAGAACTGTTCATACGATTTAACACAGTCCAGGTTGTAAGGATCTTAAGTTTTACTAACGTTTATTTCATTTTAAATCTTTACTATCACTTCTTATTTTCTACTTCCGGCCAGAATTATAAGCGTGAAGGAGTTTATGCAAAGTTGTCTGGCGAACGCCAAGTATTTAAGTGTGGCCTTTTTGCCAAGCAGAAGAGAGGATGCCGTGAGTTCGAAGCAGGCCGCTTACCTTAGAAGTTACGCAGTTGCTACTTTGCCTTCCAGGCCAGAGGTTTTAATCCTCTTGATAAATTAAACGTATTGTAGTGTTCACAGTCTCTGTGCTACATACGCTTCCTGTTATTATAAGGCCAATCTTATTCTAAAGTTAAATTAGAGTTTAGTTTTATTTTGATATCTTTTAAGTTAGACCCCGAGTGGAGGGTCATTGTATTCCGAAGTACGGAAGTCATTGTATATAAAGAAAAAAATAAAGGGTTTTGTATACCCTTCGTCTGTATCCTGTCTACTTACTACAATTAGTGAACATAGCTTTAGTAAGCTCTCTGTTCTAGTCAGGTCATTGTATGTTTCCGAAGAAGGTTAGAAGAAACATTGAACCTGATAGTGGCGCCCGACGAAGAATAACCATGGCCGAGTTTCAAGAAGAACCTGTGCTGCCTGCAGAAACGGCTCAGAATCCAGAAATGCCAGCTGCCGCCCTGGAAGGATTTGGGTACATTGTCCAGACCATGCGCGCTTCGATGAAACCAGAAGCAACGTTTAATGGAAACTCACAGGTAACCAGTTTTTTGGAAAAATTGGATGACCACTTCATGCTCTACCCCGTGCACGAGTTTCAAAAAGTTACCTTAGCTACCAGCGCTTTGAGGGGCCAAGCGCTTAACTGGTTCAAATGTATCGGCAGAAGTCTCTTGGGTCAAGCAGGAAGTCCCACCTATACCTACGAAAATTTCAAGACTGCCCTACTAAAAGCCTTCCCTGTTGTAAGGGATCGTGCGAAATTAGAAACAGAACTTTTCAGTATATATCAACAAAGAATGGAAAACCTCTCGAGTTTTATTTTAAGAAAAATTCACGTTTTCAAGCTCTTGTATGGAAACCGTCCGGATCCTGAAATAATTCAAGTGATTTTGCCGAGGTTACTACCCCAAGTGCAAGACTTTATTGAATTGAGAAATCCGACTACACTGGAAAAATTATTTGAGCTAGCAATCCAGTTTGAAAGTAGAAGAACGGCGGACGTCGAAAGAAGACGCCAATATCAACAGCGAAACCAATTTGGTACGCCAAGACTACAGCAAACTCAAGCACATGGCTACGGAGAAAAAGCGAATCAGTGGGCAAGGAAACCCGAGCATTCAAAAACAGCCGGCGAACGTCGACAGTTCAATAGCAACCCAGGAAAAAAGTCTCAAGGCCAGTGGAGAAAGAAGGAAAGCACCGAAAGGAAAAATAATTTAAACTAAAACGGATTTCTGCTGACGAGAGGGTGCGGAAATCCGAAGGCCACGAAAACCCCTCTTCCTACAAGTTAAATACAGTAATGGTGAAAAATTTAACTCTTCCGAAGATTGAAGTCTTGGTAAATAATATCCCGGCCACCGCACTCCTGGATACCGGCGCGCAGTGTTCCTGTGTGGCAGAAGTCTTTTTTAGAAAGTATTTTCGCAAATACCGCATATATAATGCGGATAATACAACAGTATTAGCGGCGCAAGGAGAACAATGTAAGTGCGTAGGTAAAGTACCTTTGTACATCCGTATCAAGGACGAACAAGTAAAGGTGATGTTTTTTATAGTAAAGAATTTGCAAGCACACTTAATACTAGGAATAGACTTTCTTTCAGACGCACAAGCTACACTGGATTTTAATGAAGCGTCTCTTAAGCTGACGATGAAACCAGTGCGTGTAGAAAAGGTTGAACCGCCAAGGTTAAATCTTGACCACCTGCCTAATGACGAGCAAGATAGAATCCGACAAGTGGTAAGTGAATTTGCTTCCTTATTTAGTGATATTCCAGGATTTACCCAGGTTACTAACCATAGTATTGACACCGGAGATGCATTGCCGGTTCGTCAAAAACCATACCGGTATGATAAGAATAAGGAAAAAATTATAGAATGGCATATTACCGATATGCTACGTAAAAAGTCCGGTGGTTTTATGTAAGAAAAATAATGATTATCCTTTGGAGCATTCAAAAAGGTGGAGATTCGCTATTGATTACCGTAAATTAAATTCCATAACGAAATATCCGGTATATCCGTTACCGATTATAGAAGAAATTTTAAGGAACATAAAATCAACCAAATTTATGACGACTTTAGACTTAACGAATGGTTATTTTCAAATAGGGATCAGGCCTGAGGACGTGCCTAAGACTGCTTTTATAACCAAGTCTGGCACTTATGCATTTTTGCGAATGCCGTTTGGCCTTTCAGGCGCCCCAGCAACATTTCAGCGATGCATGGACATTGTGTTAAGACCTGTTCTCGGAAAGTCCACATTTATCTATTTAGACGATATCATTATTACTAGTGATAATCTAGACCAACATGTACAGGATTTAAGACAGGTGTTTTCTTTATTAAATGAGGCCGGTCTAAAAGTTAATGTCGAAAAATGCAAATTTGCAGCCCCTGAATTAAAATATTTAGGTTACAAAATATCGCAAAAAGGGATCGAGACAGATGAATCAAAAATAATCGCTGTACAAAAGTATCCGACTCCAAACACGGCAAAGAAGCTCTCTTCTTTTCTAGGACTTTGTTCATATTATAGGTCCTTTATAAAAGATTTTGCGGCTATCGCTGAGCCATTGTTAAAATTAAAAAGGAAAAAGGCAAGATTCTCGTGGACGGCCGAAGCCAATAGTGCTTTCGAAAAATTAAAACAAGCATTAACGCAAGCCCCTGTGTTGAAATTTCCTGAAAAGGATGAAAATTTAGAAATTTCAGCGGATGCTTCGGATTATGCGGTAGGAGCGGTACTTTCGCAAAATCAGCAGCCAGTGGCATTTTTTAGCCGAACTTTAAATCAAACACAAAGAAACTATTCCGCGACCGAGAGAGAGGCACTTGCAGTTCTGTTAGCAGTGCAAAAGTTCCGAGTCTATTTTGGAAAGGCGCCGATAACAGTATATTCTGATCATGCGGCGGTAACTAGATTGTACTCTGGGAAAAATTTATCCCCAAGGTTAATAAGATGGGCACTCAAGCTGCAAGAATATAATCTGGTAATCAAGCATACCCCCGGAAAGGAAAATATCGTAGCAGATGCCCTGTCACGAATTAAATTAGACGAACAGGGTAATACCGTAAAAGTTGCAATGCTGACAGCGTGTACAATAAATTCCCGAGAAACTGTAATAACCGAACTGGGTAAGGATCCTGAGTTTGGAAGTATTTATGAGTATTTGAAGGATCCTGAAAATTTTAGCCACCAAGACATTGTGGCGATAAGAAATAGGGCGGCCCATTACGAACTAATAGATGGTCTATTATTTTATACAAAAACTACGAATTCCAACAACGAATTTCGACCTGTTATCCCAGCTAGTCTTAGATTAAATATCCTGCAAGAGCTCCATGACAGCCCTTTAGCTTCTCATGCTGGTATTCGAAAAACTACTCAACGCGTACGCGAGGCAGTCTACTTTCCTGAACTGCAAAAGTTAACAAGGGCGTATGTCCAGTCCTGCCCAACATGTCAAGCCGTTAATTATATTAATTTCCGCCCGGCCGGGTTTCTAAATAGTATTAAATCCGAATTTCCAAATGAAATAATCGGCATCGATTTATTGGGCCCTTTCCCAAAAAGTCAGTTAAACAAAAGTCGCTATCTCCTTGTTATAGTTGATCATTTTAGTAAATGGACCGAAATTGTTCCCTTAAAACGAGCCTCCGCGAAATTAGTTACCGATTCTATTTTAAATAAATATATTTTAAAATACGGGGCGCCCCTGAGAGTTATATCGGATAATGGTCCTCAATTTGTAAGTAATATATTTGAAGACATGTGCCAAAAACTGAGCATACGTCATTTAAAAATGGTCCCGTATCGGCCGCAATCAATTATAGCGGAACGGGTCAACAGAAATATAGTGAAAATTATCCGTAGTTATGTTAAAAATTTTCATAAAAGCTGGGATAACTATGTCAATGAATTTGCTTTCGCCCTTAGGACCGCAAAACATGATACAACGGGCAAAACTCCTGCTGAGTTATTTCTAGGCAGAAAGGTTATAACACCGTTAGATAAACTATTTTATGTGCAACAAAGAGCCCCAGAATTTAAAATGGGTGATATAGAAAAACTAATAAAAGAAGCAAAAAAGAATACGGAAGTAGCACAAAGAAAACAAAAATTGTATTATGACTTGAAACGACGGGGAGTAACTTATAAAGTAGGGGATGAATTACTAAAAATTAAGCATTCACTTTCTTCAGCACCAGAAGATAAAACTGCCAAATTTTTTCCACGCTTTGAAGGACCATATGTCATAGAAAAAATAACTCACGCTGTTGTAGTGTTAAAGGCAAGAAATGGTGAAACCTGTTCCGCAAACATTGATCAAATCAAGCCCTACTTCGATCGTAATAAAATGCATATCTTTTCAGATCTTTTGCAGGATCCGGTACGGCAGACACCGCAGGTACAAGTTCAAGAGGTGGGAAAACGACAGGTACAAGGGCAAGCCAATGAGAGATAGAAGCAAGTGAAAAGAAAATTGCCCCGCGGAAAAACTGAAGGTAAAAAGAAAAAGAAGCCGTTCCACCGTCCAAAAAACAGAGTTCACGAACACCCCCAGAATGAAGAAGGGAGAAGGACGACGTATGTGGAAAAGACCGGGAGAAAGGACGGCAACTATAACCCTGCTGTGAAACGGAAGATTGACTCATCCGACAGAACTCTCCGCAGCAAAAGTCGCCGAACTGCGGAAGGGCCATCAGCGGCGGAGGAAAAAGTACAAGAAAAATTTGAACGGCCAACAACGAGGTCCAAGCAGGATCACGACAGAAGTTTCCCGGTTCCACCAAGACCAGCTGCCTTCAAACGGCCAAGACCACAAGCAGAGCACAAAAGGAAGATGTTCAAGGGTGGCCGTAGTGGTGAAAAACGGAAGCTTCCAGAGGAAAGCACTGAAGGGCGAGCCCGTACAAGAAGGAGGATCAACCAAGCTACGGTCTGCAGCACCTTTAAAGACTGGGCCCAGAAAAGGATGTCTGAATATTACAAAGATAAGTAAAATTTTATGTTACTTTACAAACTTAAGTTAATCTTTCATTCTTACTGCAAGTGGCAGATTTCAAGAAGTTTTACCTCATGCGAGGTCTACCTTTATCGCCAAAAGGGCGAGAAATGAGTTGTGACCGATTTTCTTATTATGTTTTTCAATTACTCGCGCGTAAAACTAAAGTTGATGTATAATAGCGTTGTATAAAGACTTAAATATTGTAAAAAGTTATTGTATAAATTTTATTTAAAACATTCTAACAAGAAAGAAGTTTTAGTCTGAAAGACTTTTTGAAATGTAGTATTATTTCAATGTAGAAAGAATTGGCACTTGCTTTGAAAAGAATAGAAGTTAACAATGTACTACTAATGTATGTTTTCAAATGTGTAAAATTAACGGCATCTTGATATGTTCTTGTATACATGTGAACTGTTATTTTGAATGTTTAGAAATACCGTGATATGGTAAAAGTGAAAGTAATGTTAAAAATTTGTTATTCGTGTGACTGTAAAGATTAAATCATGGTGAATATGTGTTAAAGGTTGAATGATGTAGTTAGGCTCTCTGACGCTACACTTTAGAGTTAGCCACTTTCAGAATAGTACCTCAGGGTCTAGAGTTGAAATTAGGGTGTGTTAAGAGGTCTCGTATGTTGAATTTTAACACGTTAGTGTTTTGATTGTAGGAGGAAGTGTGGCACACGTAGACAGAAACACATTCGTGGTTGGTGTTCTTTTACAACACATGTCAGAGAGCACGGGGAGAGATAATTAAAATAGTCATGAATGAAATAAGAATGTTAAGAAAAGTATATTCTATATGTTATTTGCAATGTCATTCTGTAACATTTCATTAAACTAGTTTTCCTTCCAGATCTCTGGAAGGAACCAGAATTGAATAAAGCTCCTGTTTAGATGCAGTACAGATGAAAAAGAAAAAAGATTGTTGTATATTCCGGGAGCTGCTATTGTAACAAATTTCTTTCTTTTAAAATTTTCTAGTTTCTAGCTAAGTTATGATTATAAAAGGTTGGCCTCGCGTTAGTTTCTAGAGCTAAAAGTTTTCAACAAGGTCGTTTTAGACCTCAGTTTCAAACTAATTAACTCTGGCGGGAAGTATGTAAGGATCTTAAGTTTTACTAACGTTTATTTTATTTTAAATCTTTATTATCACTTCTTATTTTCTAATTCCGGCCAGAATTATAAGCGTGAAGGAGTTTATGCAAAGTTGTCTGGCGAACGCCAAGTATTTAAGTGTGGCCTTTTTGCCAAGCAGAAGAGAGGAAGCCGTGAGTTCGAAGCAGGCCGCTTACCTTAGCAGTTACGCAGTTGCTACTTTGCTTCCAGGCCAGAGGTTTTAATCCTCTTGATAAATTAAACGTATTGTAGTGTTCACAGTCTCTGTGCTACATACGCTTCCTGTTATTATAAGGCCAATCTTATTCTAAAGTTAAATTAGAGTTTAGTTTTATTTTGATATCTTTTAAGTTAGACCCCGAGTGGAGGGTCATTGTATTCCGAAGTACGGAAGTCATTGTATATAAAGAAAAAAATAAAGGGTTTTGTATACCCTTCGTCTGTATCCTGTCTACTTACTACAATTAGTGAACATAGCTTTAGTAAGCTCTCTGTTCTAGTCAGGTCATTGTATGTTTCCGAAGAAGGTTAGAAGAAACATTGAACCTGATAAGGTTACCATTATGGTGATTTCCGGTTATGTTTTTACTACCAATCCTCGAATTCCATATCACAGATTATGTTCTTACTGCATTAATGTAAACATTAACAAGACATAGTGCACAATAAAAATTAAACTTTATTTAGGAACATCGCGCATACTCCCCGACAGCCTGCCTGTTTCGCTCTGCTCGCTACTCGTAAGAAATTTCTCCTCTAGGGTTGCCACACTTATCGGAGGGCGCAAGGCGCGCTCCTTATCGCCATAACCACATCTCAAAACAAATTGCAGAAATTTTAACCAAAGTTGAAATGAAAACTATAGAATCCGCAGCACATTAAATAATTTAGTTCCTGAGCTAGATTCACACGAATGTAATAATTTTTTAGCTGTTGCAAAAGCGGAAGTGCAAATAGTAATTTTCTGTCGCACATACTTGCAAACACCAACTCAGATCGACCTTGAACTCGCTGTAATGCTTAATTCCTAAACGGTAATTCACTGATGATTTCCTTTTCACTAGGCATTCGAACTTCTCAATTTATCGAGATATTACTTTCAATCTGTAAACACTACGCGTGATTATTTTTTGAAGCACTTGCAAAACACCACAGCAGAAGAATGATCTGTTATTTTTTAAACACTGAAAAAACAAACTTGATGATTCACTTCTTTCACATTATCTTGGATTTATCACAAAACGATGATTTGAAGAGCTGAATTAAATTTTCCATTGAGGTTTCAGGCTGCAGGAAACTATCCTGCCGGCTTAATTGTCATAATAAAAGCAAAGGAAAGGACGGAACACTGTAGATGCGTGATTAGACCCATATTGAAGAAGAATTTTGATTGCGTAGTATGCTAGTAATGCTAACTTGGTAATATCTAAAGAATTTGGCAGTCGAAGCGATTTTAATTCCATTTTTATTTCCAATTGATATTTGTGGCCACAATCACTTGGCACTCTAGTCGTGCCTTTCCACAGAAGATTTACATTTTTATATATTGTTAAGATAGAAAGCAAGCCAGCGAAATTACATCTTAGCAGAGTAGAGGGCAAAAGCTGAAGTGCGTAGTTATGAAAGATGGAAGCACGCGAAGAGAAAAGTTTTGGTTTACAAGGTCAGTTTCAGTTCTTAATTATTACGTCATCAGAGTTGCGCCGGCCATAGAATGATCTAGAAATGACGCAATGCAGAGAAGTTATTACGATTTTAGAATAAAGAGGAAGAATTAATGTTTTTAGTTATTCTGATTCATATAATTTTATCTTACATATATATATAACATAAAATATGTATACAATATAAAATAACAATATTTTCCATTAGCGTTGTAGGGTGTTCTGGATCGACTACGTTAGCATAAACGAGGGGTATTATAACAGTTCACTGTTCATCTGAAAAACATTTTTAACATTTAATTTTGCCACTTGGGTACTGTCTGTTATGTTATCGGGAGAGGATTCAGAAATGTATGAATGCATGCGTGAATGTATGTATATATGTATAGACACATACATTCATGCTTACATAGTATATACATGCATACATTGAACACATCCATCCATTTATGCATACACCTCTGAATCCGGTCCTGATTAGTACCGCCATTTAGTTATCCAGAAATTGAACTCTGTTCAAGAGTTCATCCCATGTTGCTTTGATAATTCGGGTAGTTGCTTCCGTGGGCTTACGCACATCAAATATTTCTATAGGTGGATTCATATCGTTGGTTTTATCTGCCACTATAACAAGATTTGAATTACCTGCTTCGCTTACTAGCAGTATGTTTATCATTACTTCCGGTAATTTTTCAAAGCACAAGGTTTTAATCAAATTTTCTGATAAGTCAGTGTAGCAACATAATTTTTAGGTAGTTGGCATGGCTTCATGGCTACCAGCTCAGTGTAGGTAACTGATTTCTTTATTCGGAGATTTTCAGTTTCCCTAAATGCCTGTTTTTAGCACCTTTAAATTTGTTGTTGCTATCGCTATTAACAATGTCCCATAAGTTTTCTAGGTATTTAGGCTTCAGTTTTGAAAACAAATAATTAAACTTAGTTTCTTCCGATTTTATTCCTAATATTTTGAATTGCGTTTCAACTTGAAGAAACCAGATTTCAGGTTTCTATCCAGTAAGGAGAAATTTTAACGCTTATTCTGTTTAGTTCAGGCGATAATTTTCTAAATCTTCAGTTTCATCTGTTTTCGGCATCTTTTGTATTCACCGGGTCATCAGGTTTTGCAGTCACCATATAAAGATGACTGAGAAAAAAACATGTAAATACTAATAAAACAGCTTTATTAAATTAAATATTTATAATTATTTACACTTTCCGGGAATTCGAACATATTTTAAATCCATCCCTCAAGATAAACTATTTATCTTGAGGGATGATAAACAATTGTTGACTTTGGAAAATTGTCACCATAGCAATCGTTTTAAATAAAAATTACAGCAACGATATTTTTTGAAAACGATTTTTTAATGGGCGTAAATTTAAATTATTGTTACTCCAAAGTATCACTTTTTTTAAACTGCTGTCACGAAATGTTGTCGCTCTGTATTATGTTTAGAGAAATTAAATAATAAAGAATCTGCATGAGTATTTTTGCACCGTGAAAATAACAACTTTACCTAGAGCCATCAAATTTTGAATAACGTACTCCTCCACCTGAACATGTTCACCTGGAAGACCAAAATTGAATTTTGAATGTGTTATACGGGGGTTGCTATTTATATTTCTGGCTTAATAATGAAAAGAAAAATGTTTATGAACGAAATTATTTTTGTTGTGTTTCAAAATATTCTCGGTGAAGATCAATAAATTTTTGCACGTGTTTGAACAATTTGTGAAGCATTTTTCCCACTCCGATTGAGAAAACTCCAAAACATGCGTTTTGAATTCATCAACTGCTTCTTCAGTGTCGCAAATCGCTGACCACGTAATTTATTTTTGATGTGTGGGAATAAAAAAAGGTCATTTCTAATTTCTCCGATGACTTCTGGCAAACAAATAATCGTGTACTATTCCGAATTGACCTACCTGCATTGTATTAACGCGAATAATGACCAGTAATGCCGAATAAACAGTGAAACCATTTACTTCGATGCGCTTCTTCTGTGAACAACTTTTGTTGCATTTGGCTCGTCTTGGGAAACCCTTACAGTCGACTGCTGTTTTGTTTCGGGCTCATATGAAGAGATCCGTGATTTGTCACCTGTGTAGATGTTGTACGTAGCCTTTGATGCACCTTGAACGTTTTTTCCAGCATTTCCTTGCAGCAATAGACACGAACCTTCTTTTGAGCGTTTGTCAGATTACGCAGGATCCAACGCGAACAAAACTTTTTACGGCCAAATGTTAATGTAATATCTTATTGATGCTTGTCATACTAATGGTCAAAATGACTCAATCTTACAGTATGTCAGACGATCTTGCTTTATCAATTCACGCATAGTATCGATATTCTCTGGCACAACAACCGATTCTGGACGATATTCAAGGAATTTGTCTTGAAGCGAACGTCGATCACGACTGAATTTGTTATACCAGTTTTTTACACTGCTGTAGGATGGTTCTTTATGGCTGTATAAAGAATTAAGTTCATCGAAGTTTTGTTTTGATAATCTTGTTTTGATAATCCACGTCGAAAGTTATGAATAATAATCACATGAAAATGTTCACGATTCAATTACATTTTTTGCCCGAGATGAATTTTTCAATTTACTGTAAACAACACACACCACGCTAAAATAATAGAATGTTCTAAAGATGTTATTGCTAAAAATATCAAACTTTCGATTGGAATCGTCTGCGGTCGCCTAGCAACACATACTGTTGCCAAGACGGGAAATATAAATAGCACCGCCGAGCGTCTTGCCCGTTACAATCCGCAGCTCTATTCACTACCAGCATATTGATCAGTTCATCGTTTGAATATACGCGTTCATTCTACTACCTCGGGAAACGGATCGCAAATGACGACTTCCAACAGGATCTCTGTTCACGCAACCTTCCGTTCAGCAACATCTAGCGCAAGACTGCCGGTAGCAATCTTTCAGAACGTAAGGAATTTCATACAGCGCCGCTGTCAGGTCTGCCAGACAACGTCTAGTCGTAATTTCGAACACCAGTTGTAGTACAAACTTTCAATAAAATGTTTTCTGTCCCATTAATCATTAATGTGCTGCTGTTTCTGTTCTTTTTCTCTGCTTGGTTGCACCATAGCTCGCAACTACGGCATTTACGACCTTGCATTCCTATGTGATTCTGAGTTGTCTCTGAAACCCCTACACACCCTGCAAGTTTATCGGTCTGGTAGCGAATTACCCTTTATAGTTATGTACTCATAGACATGCTTTCTTGATTAAAAGGAAAAATGTCAATATTTCATTTTCGGAAAATTTACTTAATGTAGAAATAAGATTCGTGAGATGCACATTTCAAACAAAATATTTTTCATAACTTCAGTTTAATTAATTGAAAACTTTAATTTCTAAACCTGATGGGGACTCGCTTAAATGTTTATTTTTAGATCGAGATTTATTGCTTTTGAGAGAAAAGGTTAAGATAAACATTTATAAGGCATTTGAAAACTACCCTCGATGTATGACTTCAAACTTTAATAAACAAACTTTTAAACTAAATTTAATGCCGTCTTCTCAAGAGGTCAATAAATAATGATATCACAGAGAATCCTGGCTTGATACGGATGCGCATTGACACAAGTATTGGTCTTGGCTACGCACATGTAATTATCATATCATAAATATGCATAATAGATTGAATATAAAATTAGGCCTTCCAGTTTTTTGAATATGTATTTCTATTTCAAAATGCTGTAAAATATATTTTAAGTGCAATAAAGTCTTTCTAAAGCAACAAGCTTGTTTGAAATGAGATGAATTTTAAGAGTGTCGTCATAAACTGTAGCTGCATTAACTTGATGTTTTATTGTCGGACACCCGAATTCAAATAATTTGAAAAACGAGTGCATAATTAATTATTATAAATAGGATACAAAAATTAATATTATAAAATTTTGGAATTTGAATTAATATATAACTATTCCGCTCTTTATTATCGTATATATCATTTGGCGGGCTGAGGTTTTCACAAGCATCTCAAAACCTAATCCTTTCTCCTCGGTAAGGAACGGGTAGTTGAATCCATTAAGTATCTGAGGGGTGATAGGAAGCTTCTTGTAAATCTTGCCTAAAGATCTAGAAGATCTTAAAGTAAGTGTAAATTATTTAATCAATTTTTAGCTTGATGTATATAATGTGCTATCAAAAACCGCCTGTTCAAGATTATTGCATTTTTGCTTTTTCTTCCGATTAATATATAAATTCGCAACGATTTTCTTTTAATTCTGAAGTTACTTTAATTGCTTAGTTTTCCAAATTTTAATTCAAATTCTGATAAAAGCTGACTTTTTAGTTTAAAGTGATCTAGAAATAAAACGCGAATTCTTGAAAAATTATAATGAAATATCATTCTGAGTTTCATTTTAACTAAAATAGAACCGTAAACGTTATGAAAAATTCTTTAAGAGTACAAGAGAAAAATGCATATAAAGATTGAGAATCTCAAAATGTAGCTATAAATCATTTAAAAATGCACACGTCGTTTAAAGTTTTCTGAGAAAAATAATAATGAAATTATTAAGCTGTAGTAAGGTATTTTCTTTCTGTAATGTAATGCGGAATTAAGTGCTAATAGTGCACTAATGAACTTTACTTGTAAGATTTTTAAAAGTAATTTTTTCTTCTTATTTATATCATACCTATGTTTTGAAACATTAGCGATTTTAGTCAAAAGTGTTATATAGAAATTTCTCTGCAAGTTTATCGTATTTAATGCTAATTTTTATATTAAAATAGATTATATATACAATTACTCATATTTGTTTTTGAACAGGTGTTGTTCAATTTTATTTATCGGTTTTAAATATTGGTGAAATGGCGTTTTCTTCCATAGCTTTTGTATATCTTTTTGAAAGCCACTTGTTTTGGAAAAGTTAATCAAAATAATTTACTCAAAAATTTTGAAAATCAAGTCCCATAAGTATCTGTATGCATTGAATAAACTGTTTATATTAAAAAAAAAAAAAAAAAATATGAAAGTAACAGGATATTCAAAATTTGGTTGAGTATCCTTTAGGCAAAATTACAGTTTTCATGTACTGTGCAATAGATTCAAGTAGTGTTTCATGCATATAATGTTCCATTCACCATAAGAGTTGCTTTTATTAGCGCTTTCAAATAAATATTAATTTCCTGTATTCTTAATGTATGGGTAAAAGAATTATTATTAGATATTTTCTACACTTAAATACCTCAATGGTATTTAAGTGTAGAAAATTTGTAGGAGTTTTTATAATTTGAGTATAGTTGCATAAGAGCTACAAGCAAACATTTAGGGTTGTACGATTAGGATCATCCTGATAGAAATTGAATGTATTGTGCATTCTAAGTTTTTTTTGTAGATGTTTTCATTCAGGATATTTATATATTTATTCTGATTCATATTATTTTCTTTAAAAACTAAATTATCCATCGTATAGATGATGCATTCCAAAATCGTTATGCCTCCAGCCCTGTGCTTAAAACAGTAAGCAATAGGGTTTTGGATTCAAGTCTTCATTCGGCTTTTACCACATGATAATTGATCCGTCAAATCCAAATGTATTAAATTCAATTCATCTGCTCATGTAGCATTGTGTTGATATGATAACTGTTAATTACTATGGATTTTATGAAAACCAGGTGTATTTTCTGTGTTCCCTTGTTGATGAGTTTCCTTCTTGCCGATTTCTTGTATCCATCTGTCCAAATGATTTCTAACAATTAGCTTTTGTTGCAAACTATTCTTCTATATCCTCTGCAGGTTTTATATAACTTTGAATCTGTTTCACTCTTTAGTATATTTTCAACAGTTTCACACAATTTCCATTGTTTAATGAAATCTAAGATAGCTGGACATCAAGGATTCTTTGGTTTTTCGAAATATTTTTATGATCTTTAAAATGATAAAGAATTAAATATTTAGCACAATTGTGTCTTGCCATGTTCCCTTAAAATATGGAACTATTAATATATTTTGTGAAACAAATAATAGTGTCCAAATGAAGAAGGTAATTCTTGTGATGTTTTTAAATTAAAAAAAAGAAAAAAATGTAATGCTCGATAAAATTTCCAGTTGTCCTATATAAGTTAACTGATTAACATTTTTTGAATAAATATTTTTATTGGAAAAAATATTTTGATGATACAGTACAAAGTCTAATCTGGACGTCCATTATCCGGAATGATTTATAATCCGGACCTCAAAGCCACGAACTTTTTTTGTATGCTTTACGGATGTGCGTTTAGCACAAAAAACAAAGCAACTTAAAGAACTTGCATTAAAAGAAATGTTTAATAAGGTAAACAAATAAATATTAAGCTTTTTTTTTGTAAATTTTGATACACTTTAGATCATAATTGCTCTTCATAAATTACGGTTTCATATTTTTAATTGTAAAATTTCTGCATGCCATCTTACCAGATTTAAATTGATGATCTATAATCCGGAATTGCCGAAGTCTCGACGAGTCCGGATTATGAACTTTGTACTGTATATATTTTGCCAACATTATCGCCAAGTTGTCTTCCTTCAGTTTACTGTAACCATAAGTGTGTGTGACAAACTCAAATGGATCATTTGAGCAAATTGTTTTTATAAGTCAAACAGAAGCTTTTGTAAGTAACTTTAGCAAATAATGACGTGTGTGAGATAGCCATATAGTAATAAACTTAGCCATTTTACTTTGGCCGATGTTACCGGATTTTGCGCACTGCCGTATCTCTGCAATTCTGTGATTTTTTTAAGTTGTAGACAGTTTGCTGTGATATTGGGGATAAGAATAGCACAAAAAAGTGACAGAAAGAGTGCAATTTTTAAAAATATCGTGTAAAACTTATTTAATAATTTAAAATTTATATACAGTCAAAAGTCTTTAATCCGTACCTCAAAGCTACAAACTTTCTGCGCATGCGTAATGCGTTTACGCATGCGCATAATACGTTTACGTATGCGCGTTTAATGTATAACGGACGGTATAAGCTAAGCTAAAATTATCTATTTCAGTTAATGCTGCGTTGTTCCTTAATCTTTGAATTGGATCCGGCTTATTATTTTTTGCAAACTGTTACAGCAATTTTATAAAAGTAAGGTTGAACTTTCGATTATGTCGAAAAGAATTTCCGATTCTGGAGCTGCCAAAGGATCTACAACGCGAAATCATGTTTCGATGTCCATCAAACAAAAAGTGGAATTGCTGCAAAAAATGGATAAAGGCATGTCCTTTGTTTCTCTAACCATTCCAAAATCTGTTTATCAATTTCACGCTGCTCTGTGGGGGGGGGGACGTCGCGGCGCGCAATGAACTGGAAGTTGGTCTGTCAGCACTATCCTTATCTTCAGGGCAGATGTTTTTATTTTATTCAGCTTATAATTCCTTACTAAATGTAGTATTTCATCTCAATGTACTCCGTCTTTCATATGATTTAATCAAATTCTTCGTCATTATAAATATCACGAATACACATCAAATAGTTTTCTGGTTGCAATTTTCTAATTTCGACTATGCGTAATGTATGCGTTACACATGCGCGCGTTGAAAGAAATGTTTAATAAAGTAAACAAATATTAAGCCTTTTTTTTTTTTTTTTTTTTTTGTAAATTTTCATACCCTTTAGATCATAATTGCTCTTTGTTTCATGAATTACGGTTTCATATTTTTAATTTTATAATTTCTGCATGCCATCTTACCAGATTTAAATTGATGATCTATAATCCAGAATCGCCGAAGTCCCGACGAGTCTGGATTAAAGACTTTTGACTGTATAAAATTACTAAAATATGCTTCTTTTTCATATCTCGAAAATGTTTGCCAACATACAATAAATATTGATGGTTTGGGAATCTTTTAAAAAAGTTGGGAAAACCACCAAGTGATGCTCAAACTTTATGCATGATCTGGAGGTTTATGTTGGACAGTAACCTAATGGGCTTTTTAGAGTAAGCAATAAACCAAGTGATTTCATAAAGATTCATCAGTGGTTTATTGCTTAAGGGTTTACTGCATAATTGTTCTAATTACTCAAACTGGGCATAATTTAACTATGGATGACTGGTTCATGAATTTTTTTTAACATTAAAATTTCTGGACAAAAACAAACTTACAGCTGTTTGTATACTTATAAAGAAGTTCCTAAAGAATTTTTGCCATATAAGTCAGAGACTGTACTTCGTGGACTTTTTGAAAAGAAAATTACTTTAATCTTACACATTCCTGAGAAAAGAAAATGTGTTCTAATATCTTCATTTATTTTGGACGATAGAATCGGTTCAACTTTGGGTGATTTATGTAAACCTGAAATGATTACTTTCTACAGTTTCTCCAAAGCAGGAGTAGTTAGGTGAATGAGATGTGTGCAGCCTATTCATTGTCAAAGAAAAGTTGTCATTGCCGTGTGATAATTTTCTTTGGCTTATTAAATACCACAGGCATACATTCTTGTACGTGTAAATTCAACATTGAAGCCAACCATCCTTAGCTTGTTGATGTGAAGAATATGAAGAATCATTGTGTAAAGTACATTTGTTCATTATGCGCTTGAATTGTTACACAAACACTGAGATAAAAATGATGAATAAAAACAATTTGAACATAATTAAAATAAAATAACTGCCAATTGAATTTTAGTTAATTACATACATTGGGCTGTTACAAGTATAAGGAAGATGCTGTCATTGGCTACTGTTTATGGCTTTATATCAAATTATTGGCAATATGAAATCCATGCCTTGTTTTCTGCAGTATGCATGTACGTGTGCTAAATTCTCAGTTGCTCTGTCTAATTGCGGTTTAGTTAAATATGGCCGAACGATATCAGCCCAACCATAATTGATGGTAATAATTTTTTAAAAAAATAAATGGAATCTTCCACGCTAATAACACTAATACCAAATAATAACTGTTAACCAAGTATTATTTGAAATGTTTGCATCGGAAAGGAAAAAAAAAAAAAAAAAAATCGAGTATTACGACGTTATGAAAAGACCCCCTTCGCTTGTATTCGTTAGTGTTCGGAGTTGCTGCCCTTCCCCCCCCCCGGTTTAATAAATGGAATCGTCTACATTTCGAGAGAACGTCGGATTGTGGCAGGCTTGAGACACTAATTCGGTTTAGCGGGAAGAGCGGCGGAAGGTTTTGTGTTAGTCGTTCGTTTGTACGTTTAGAGTAGAGTGCTAATAGGTATGCCGGTTTTTATGTTTTATATAATGTATGTCTTTTTTAAGTGTTCATCGTTGTAATTTTGTGTATTCTATTTAATCTTATTTAGGAATGGGAGTATAGCATTTTCCTCTTAGGCCTTCACGTGAGTTTTTGGTATTAACACACCGCTGTTTGTTTTTCTTTGTTTGCAGTGTAATATAATTAAAGCACTGTAAATACAGTATTTAAAGTTACTGTTATTTTTTTTTTATTATTTTCCAATCAGAATGTTCTTTGTTAATGATTTTCCTGGTATTTCAAAGAATACAACGGGTTTTGTGTTTACAAGGTGGATACTCCTGCGCTAAAAATATACTAAAATGAAAAATAAGGGTGGATAGGTGTCCTTGTGTAAAAATTAATCATTTTAAAAAATTACTTTTCATAATGTTATGTAAAAAATCGCACCGAAGATACTCCTGTCAAACAATACATGTGCCGACTTATGCACATTTGGTATGACAGCACTTTTATCCAGCGCCGGTCCGTGATGAAAGTGCTGTTATATAACCAGTGGCAAAAGTTTTGGAATTTAGGTAGAATCTGGGTAGTAGAATTTAAGTCCACCAGGCGGCAAAATGCTTAACGCCGGCTCTGCTTTCACAACTTCTCGAGGGCCTGTGTAATATGCCGAGGAGTAAGTACAGGCGTAAGTAGAAAATTTCAAAAATGAATTAATATCATTACACAATGTTAAAATAATGTTCTACCACGTTAAAAAGGAATCCGGTATATTTGCTTATATCGTTATTCGTTCTGTTGGTCATGTAGCTCTTAACTGTAAAGTTAAAGAAGGGATCGATCAGTCAAAGTTTAGCTTATAATATTCATATTGTCTGTATTTTAAATGCAAACAAGCTTAGATTTTTATTGTTATTCATAGATATCCATTAGACATCGACAAAACTTTGTTTTAGTATTACTTGTAAATCTAATAGCCAGACCTAATCCAAGATCAGTTGTTGAAAATGGTTCCCCCCCCCTGTCTTTTAACCCCATAACAAAATAATTGTTAACCGTTTACATCTCTAAATAAGTATGTAATTGTTTTGAGGCTAATTAAAAAATTCACCATTCTTTACTAATAAATTTGAGGTGTGGGTAAAGTTTTGAAATTTTTCCTATTTACAGGTGTCAAAATTCTGCAGTGCTTTTGCACTTCAATGTAAAAATTACTTCATTTGCAAATTAAAGTTTTCTGTTTTGGGAAGATGTGTCCGTGTTTTAAGAAAACTGAAAAATAACTGCCGGCAATGCAAATTAAACTTTTTCTGGTGCATCTTCTGGGTTGAACAGTGTTCTTATTTTCGAAAGACAATACACAGACAAAATAGGTAATGTTAACAAGAAGTAATATTCTTACTTTGTTAACTAATTGTAGAGTTTAAGACTTGTAGAACTGGATAAATTGAAAAATGGCTTCCCAGTGTTCCCAATGAGTTGGCTGTTAACGGATATATTTTCTATTGACTTTGTTGATTCCTTAGTACCAAGATTGATTTGCTTTAGAATATAGCCCTTTATTGTTTTTCTGTTTATGTATATCTAGAGAGAGACTTCCATTTTTAAATGTTTCATTCAAAATCACATTGTTAGAAGGAATACATAGAATCAAGGCTCACCAGTGGCCGAGCAGTAAAGTCGCTGAACACTGGTAGTTCGGTCCGAGGTTCGAATCCCGCGAACGGGCTGGCTGCATGGATGTTTTCATTGTTTCCCCCATGTGTAACGTGTATACGAACCAGTTTTCCTTAGAAAGTCCTCCCTCCCCTTAGGCAGATAGCCCTCGAAGCTTTGCCGTAATTGAATAACCTAACCTAATAATATAGAATCAATGTTGTAGAAAACCAAGTCTTGCTACCTGCACAGATAAATGCCGCTTAAATCGGATTATAACCCTATGCTGATATCTATTTTTTAAAGATTTAAATTTAATTATGTCTATATTCTGCTGGTATTGCTTTTGCACTGTACATGAGGTGTATTAAAAAACAAAAAATTATGAACCCTCAACTTGTATTACGATGAATTTAAATAAACAAGCTTTATTTTGTATTTCAAAACAGATTTTGTAAGAGCTATTCTATATTTAAAAGTGTAGGAAGACCACTAATTCTAAGCATTTTGCAGTAGAAAGTACCAGCTTGTACAGATATTTGCTAGATGTCCAATTATTACGTGATGAAGTTCTTGAATGAGTTATCAGCCAGATTTTTTGTTGTTGTTGTTGTCAAAATATTTGTCTTTAAATAGCAGAGCAATGGCCTTTATCGGAGCTGTTCATATTCTTGTTGCTGTTCTGCCACATTTACTTGGCAACTGCTGTCACAGAATTATAATAAAATGATGTTTAGAACTAGGTTGCTGCTTAAACAGCACCAAGTTAGGTCCCCAAGGCCCTTGTTAGTATCGAAAATAACTAAACTAAACCTGCTTTTAAAAATTAGGTAAATCTGAAGTTGATAGTTGAGTTCTTGGACATTTACTATCTCCACACATTTCAGTTTGTATAGGGAAAACAAATAATACTTAAAAATAATAACACAAAGGAAAACTAGCAAAATTCAAAAAAAGGGAAGAAACAATATGCAGCCCATACAGATAAGCCGGTGCTTAGTTAGGCATTACGTTCACCATGCTGTTTATGAGTAATAGGCTGATGTGTCATAGCAACGTTCTTTCGTTAGCACATGCTGCTAGGGTTGGAAGTCCCCTCGTCTGTTTTCTCTGTTATTAAAGCTTAGTGGAAACAAAAGTAATGTAAAATCAAAATTAAGCCTGGTTTTATTGAGCTGTGGAATTTGCATTTATGTCATGAACAGAAATTTTATAAATTAAGATTTACTTATTTTTCTCTGCCCAAGTACTAGGGTTGCTGGAGTGAAATGCACATTACTCAATTTTATAGAATTCTATCGAAGTCTGTCTTCGATCCATTAATGCAGTTGTTATCTTTCTTGTAAATAATTTTTCTGTTCTGTCCATAGCATTGCTCGGTAATGGAGAAATTTTAGATTAAAACCCCTTGAAAGTGCAATCATTTTATATATGGGTGATGCTGAATTGCAGAACTATTATACAGACAAAAGTCGTTAATTCAGACACCTATAATCCGGACCTCAAAGCTACAAACTTTCTACGCATGCGTCGTGCGCGTAAGACCTTTACGGCTGCGAATATGCGTGTGTGCATGCACATAATACGGTTACGCTTGCGCGTTTAATGTATAATGGACGGTATAAGCTAAGCTAAAATTATCTGATTCAGTTAATGTTGCAGATTGCGTTGTTCCTTAATCTTCGAATTGGATCCGGCTTATTATTTTTTGCAGACTGTAAGAGCAATGTTATAAAAGTAAACTTGAACTTTCGATTATGTCAAATAGAATTTCCGATATATATTTACTAATATGTAAATTATCTACAAAGCGAAAATATGTTTCAAAGTCCATTAAACAAAAAGTGGATAAAGGCATATCCTTTGTTTCTCTAACAATTCCGAAATCTTTCATGCTGCTCTACGGCCCGGTGGGGAACGCCACGGCGTGCAATGAATTGGAAGTTAATCTGTCAGCACTATCCTTATCTTCAGGGCAGATTTTTTATTTTATTTGGCTTATAATTCCTTACTAAATGCAGTATTTCATCTTTGTGTACTCCGTCTTTGATATGATTTAAATCAAATTTCTCGTCATTATAATTCGCTTCCGAAAGAAGAAAGTGACACAGAGGTTATTAAAAGTGAAGAAATTTCTATTGACAAATTAGTCGGTATTCACGACACAGGAATTATAGGACTTGAACAGTGGAACTTTGTAACTGAAGAAGAAATTATGTCTGTTTATAAAATTAAAGAGAAAGTATTATCACATAAAACGAAGCAACTTAAACAACTTGCATTAAAAGAAATGTTTAATAAAGTAAAGAAATAAATATTAAGCTTTTTTTTTTTTTTTTTTTAAATTTTGATACCCTTTAGATCATAATTGTTCTTTATTTTATAAATTATGGTTTCATATTTTTAATATTATAATTTCTGCATGCCATTTTACCAGATTTAAACTGATGATCTATCCAAGAAAATCGATAATCCGGATTAACGACCTGTCTGCAGTTAAGGAGGGAAAAAAATTTTGTAATTTCTTGAGAATGATTTCCGTGATTAAAAATCGATGAAATTCACCATACTATTGCTAAAGCATCAGAATTTGCCCATGCCCAATAATTGAGGGAATTGTAGAGTGATTTCCGTGATTGAAAATCAGAAATTCACTATACTATTTATTGCTAAAGCATGTGATTTTGCATGCGCCGAGTAATTGAGGGAAATGAAACTGATGCCCAAGATGCCTTTTCATGTTTTAGTGCTCGCATGCTAAAATTAAAACTGAAGACTTATTAGGATTCTCTTTTCAGTTTATCTATTGATAGGTCTAACTAAACGAGATGACCAATAATTCACATGTTTAGTGATATGTGTAGCTGGATTTATAAAGCTATTTTATATTTAGCGAATATGTGTGTTTTCATTTTTTGGGACAGAATTGATGGATCAGAATCTTAAATTCTCGGCTTGTGTATGAAAATATGTAGTAACATAAAAGTAATATTAGTTTTTTATTAATATGAGTGTTCCAAATTAATGAGTTTGTACATGTATTTTGATTCTGGTTTATTTGATTATAATATTCTCAGGAATCTAAAATGACATCAAAAAGGAAGAAGGATACTGCAGTAAAGGAAGTAGAAGAATATGTAGTCGAAAAAATTCTCGACAAACGTATGAGCAACAATAAAGTGGAATATTTTCTGAAATGGAAAGGCTATCCTGAGTGAGTAATAACTTATTGTTTGCCTCATTTTAAGTAAGAATCAGAAACCAAAGCTAAAAGTTAGTGGAAAATTATTAATATTTCAATTTCCAAAATAGACTTAAAAATGTAGATTGTGTTCAGGCTTTATATGAATTTTAATTTAAATTGTAAGTAGCGGCACACTAGAACACTTAATTGGCAATAGTAAAAACTCATCTTGCCTTAGATTTGTAAATTGAAACTTTACGACCAGCATTACTATTTCTACTGCACTGCATAATGCGATGCACCTAAAAATTTCTCTTCGTACACACAGAAAAGTTGAATGGAAAAGGATTTATAGGTTACTGTGAACCTTCTTTATTCACACTAGATGGCAACATACACAAACCAGTCCATATATTTTAGCCATGTTTAATTTTTAAAAATCCTCATTTTTCAAAGGATTTGTCCAGATTTCCTTTTAGGATATAAAAAGAATTGTTTGAAGAGAAATTTTTATGTTATTTTCTTGGCTCCATGCTAATGACCTTATTGTATATTAGTTTAAAATGTTTTAAAATCGAACGGCTAACATCAAGTGTGGGATCGCCGAAACACTCGGACAACACCAACAGCTATGTTGTTTCACTGCAGCTCTCCGTTGAGCTCATTCACAATAGAAAGGTGGATCTACATCTGTGTTTCCTTTCCTGTTTTTCTTTTTTGGGGGGGGGAGGGGAGGTTTGCTGAATTTCTGAAGATCAGGTATAATTTTATCAGATATCTGTTTGGTTTTTCACTAGAGCAATAATTTTATCAGATATCTGTTTGGTTTTCCACTAGAGCAGTTCTTTCACTTTTGTTCAAAGAAGTTTTGTTAGCACTACACTTTGATAGTTTTGAATTATAGACATTTATTTAATTTTTTTATAGTTTATATTTTCTATTGTATATGTAATATTAGTTTTTTTCCCTGATTTGTAATTATTTTGCAAATGGATCAGAGGAGGCTTGCTGACCATTTCTGAAGTGCTACGTGAATAGTGAATCTGATAACCGATCCTGGTACATATGCAAAACATGCAGTGTTGGGTAGTGCTTTTTCAAAGGTAGTGTCACTTCATAAAGTACCAACATAAAAAAATATGTGAAACTGTAAATATCATATACCAAAGTTACTTTTTTTTTCCTCCCAATTTATAAACATGTAATCATCATATAACCAAGAAGAGCTTTTTTCGTTGTAGAGTAGCAGGCCTCCCTGTGGCATGCTAAATCTGTTGCGGTATTCAAAATATAGTGTTTTTTAATCATAGGCAAAATCTTTTACTCTATTACGAGCTTCCCAGCAATGCTCGCCTCTGCACTCTTTAAAGCTCTATTCATTCAGTGACTCTGCTTCCAGACACGCAGAATTAAAATTCAAAGTGCTCT
This sequence comes from Stegodyphus dumicola, assembly GCF_044657685.1. Taxonomy (NCBI): domain Eukaryota; kingdom Metazoa; phylum Arthropoda; class Arachnida; order Araneae; family Eresidae; genus Stegodyphus; species Stegodyphus dumicola. Next base: position 197,114,360 of record NC_140773.1, read on the forward strand.
CTTTGCAAAATTTTACCTGTGTACTTCTCTACTCTTGATTAGACTACCTATCATTTGTTTTATCAGAATTCCAACTTTAAAAGGTAGTGTCCCAGAAAGGGTTAAACATCGAAATGCTCTGCATTTAGAACTCAAGTCTTGCAATATCTAAAAAATTGTACTTTTATTGATTGAAGGTATATTTTCAGGAATTGCAGTAAAATTGCTGGCTAATCTTTAGAATATGGTAACAGGTAGTTTGGCGACATTTTGGTAAGGCGATAAAGGTTACTAGCTAGGACTTTAGCAGTGTACACAGATAAAGTCGAGTGTGTACAATGCCATTTTTGTGCAATTCTGGGATGTTATGTTAAGTGAAAATAGGTTGACGTGTACATGGATACCGTGTATGTGCAAATCTTAAAAACGTGGCAAGCAGTGGACGATTCTGCACTTTCTCCCAATTTCGCACCTAATCTTCGTCATGATTAAGCACTTTTGTTCCATAAAAGTTCCAGTATAAACGTAATTTGGCTAGCAGATTGTTAGGAAAAAATGTTGAGTGAAAAAAAAAATGCCTTTACTTTTACTTCGTGAAAACAAAACTAGCAGGTACTGTAGCAGGGTTGGTCGCCAAATTTTAGCCAAAAAAACGCCAAGTTACCATAATTCAAAGATTAACCAAATTGCTAAAATAGTAACAGGGTTGCCGCGCTACCGGGAAAACCGGAAAAAGTCAGGGAATTCGGAAATTGACCAAAAAAGTCAGGGAATTTAAGTGTTTTAGTCAAAATCTGGAAAAGTCGGGGGAATTTCATACAACGATCCCGCCAAAAAAGGCGAGTTTTGCGCCGACGTCGGAAGAGATCACTTTTTTGGTGAATTGTGTATCACGTAAGTGTCATTCGGGCAGCTGGCATAGAGCCAATTTTTGCAGCTCCAATTTGATTGTCTTTTAGAAAGGCAAAGCAAGTTTCCCGCAGCGTTTGGTTTCCAGTAACCTCAAGAATCGCATGTGCAGTGCATGAACTAAAGAAAGTACCTGTTCTCGTATAAAACAAAATGGGTTTAATCCTAGTATACGGTACATGAAGGTTAGAATCAAAGAATATGTATTATAAAGAAGGAAAACCTCTCTGTAACAGACGTGGCTCCGTTCCATCATAGAGGAAAAGAGCTGTGCATGGGCGATGATAATATCTGTCGCCAAAGCTCGAAACCGGTGTCGAAGTTCGAAGGTCAAGAGTTCATAAAATGAATATCATTTAAAATTTCTTTAAAATCTAAAGGAAAAGAAAATATTTTTTGGCGCAAGTAAATTAATTCATGTATTAGTTATTTTGAGGTTAAAAAAAAAAAAGTAAATCCTTTAAATTTTTGCGAAAAATCCAACAAAAAACGTTCTTTGATAAAACATTTCTTGGATTTTTCGCAATAATTTTAAAATGCATTTTCATAGTTTTCTTTTTTGTCAAAGAACGTTTCTTCTTAACACGTGTTTCTCAATTTCCTATAATAACGTCGCGAAGAGGGAAATTCTGCCCGCCAGGTTACGTCGCCAAATTCCTTGGCAAATTTTCCCTCCGCTTTCTAGCGGCTTAATAGCATTTATGTGTATGAAACCTTTTCTACTTTACATAGGCGTTCTTTGGTTAGAATAATCTCCATGTATGGTACAGCGGGATTTGGCAACATGATGATGAGCAGTAAACGGCTCATTTTGTTCTTGGCGACAATTTTCAAAATCGTGCGAAGGCCGTAATAACGTATACTAGGATTTTACCGCAAAATCTTTTTTTCTTTTCTTTTTAATAAATACCTTGTCATTTTGCAGAAAAAAAAAATAGTAATCAGTCATCTAGGCTATCCATGTAATATAACTATATTCGCTAAAATATCGTTGATTATTCTAATTCAATTTTTAAGTAATTATTTTTATGTTATTCATATCATTTAATGTTGCTTCTTCCATCTTAATTTATTTATCATTAGTAAATAATATTTCTAAATTTTAGGAAATTTTCTCTGGCACAATCCTGAAATTAATTCTAGCAGTATGATGACGTACCATCACGAAATTTAATGCACTTATTTTTTCCTTATGTATGCTGCGAAATAAATACCTGAATTTATTAAAAAAAACCATTAAATAGATTTCTTTCTTTTGTTTAGCTGCAGAATCTCAATCTTTAGTGGAGAAAACAACTCCTATTATAATTATATTTGTGTTTTCAAGTGTTAAGGTGCCTTTTAAGAACATATCTCACACAAATTAAATATACCTAAAATCTAACCTAACTATTTAGCATTGCGTTGTGATTTATAAGAACCAGATTAGCCTTGTGTTGAACTGGTGATGATCATGAGTAATAATTAAAATAAAACGTACATTTGTTATCCAATGTATATGTCTTAAATTTTATTTAGTTTCTTAAGTGGAAAAGTAAACAAATTATCAAACAAAGTGTACCAAGAATAATTAAGAATAAATGTCCGCTGGGATTTATGGAATAATTAAGTGAATTTGCTACACAATACAAGTAATACCATAATTAATTTACCTCTTAGCACAGCCAACGTACATTACGCGGATAGACTGGAATTTTCTCGAAACATACCTGGAGTCAGGGAATTTCATTCTCCTGTTTGAGTGGCAACCGTGTACTAAGAAAGAGGGCTATTATTGTACATTTATTTAAAGACTTGTTGTGTTAAAATGTTTTACTGAAGTATGTAATATTAGAAGTAATTCTTAACAATTTCTCGTATATTTTTCATAAAACATTCATTAAATGCACATGATCAAACTAAAGTATATCTTTATTTTTATAAATATTTCAGAGAAGATAATACGTGGGAGCCAGAGGAAAATTTAGATTGTCCAGAAATGATTAAAGAATTTGAAGAAAATTGGAAGAAGAAAAAAGAATCTTCAGAAAAAAAACGAAAATTAAATGGCAGCGAAGGTGTTCCAGAATCGGCAGCTAAGAAGAAAGCAGAAGTAAAATTTGGTTCAATTTATTTTTTATTAGTCATCCAAAAGAATTTTAATTTTTAGTTCATCATCATCTTGCTACCCATATTCAGTTGTCAGATAGATAACATTCGTAAAAGTTAAATTTGAATTTAAAAAATAAATTCAAATTTGCAAGGGAAGGGGTATTTAAGGAAGCCTTTTTAATGATTTAGTATTTGTTACTGTGAATTATCAGTTAAGAAATACACATTAGTTTCGCTTATGAAAATTCTGTAAATAATTTTGAAACTGTTTTGTGAGAAAATTACTTGGAAGTAAAGGACAAAAAATAAAACATACTTTTTATGCTTGGTTTGATTTTAACAAATGCATGAGTGATTAATATGAGCGTAATCTCATTTAATCAGGAACCAGCCAGATGTTGGAATGTAAGTTCTTTTCATATCACAAACTACTGTCTGCCCCCATTCCAGAAAAAAAAAAAAAAAAAAAAAAAGGCAGAGAGTACTCAGAAATAAGAAGAGTTATATCTATGAAATTTGGTAGATTAAATATAACTGATATGTAGCTCAAAATTTCATGTAGAAATCTAGTTCCAAATTTAGACAAACGTAGTTAAAAAGGAAGTCTTGCATAACTACTTTCTTAAAATTTCTGGCTTTCTCATGTTACTGTCTCTCTGGTTTTTCTTATGATTGTGTTTTACTGCTGTTCTTAGATTTAGACATTTTCCTTTTAAATAATGCAGCTTTAGTGTTTATTTGCATGTCTATCACTGCATATTTCATGAAACATGAACTAAAATTTAAAAAAAAAAAAAAAAAAAAAAGTTAAAAGTTTACCACATATTTTTGAAGCATGATCTGATCTTGAAATGGAGAATATTCGTGATATATCAACTAGATTTAAGTTTTGACACCATAGGGTATTCCTGCGTATAATAAGCTTGTGCATTTTTCCTTTCTTCTAGCATTTGAAGTTTCTTATTTAAAATAAGGCTAATAATCATTTATTCTAAATTAACATGATATAACACTTAAATTTGATTATTTACCAAAATGCCAAACTATATTAATATATTAAAGTGCCATTTACACAACTTCTATATAAATGTTGATTTGTTATCATATATTTTTGAACTTTTACATTAATGGTTTTTACTAATTGAGTAGTATATATGATACATGACATGTTTTTATTGCTAAATTCTCTCTTTATATTTAACCTTTGTCTTTTATTGAAATTAGGATGATCGTCCAAGGGGCTTTGCTCGAAACCTAGATCCTGAGAAAATCATTGGTGCCACTGACACAAATGGGGAGCTAATGTTTCTAATTAAATGGTATTTTTTATTTTAATTATACAATATGTTTGCATTTTAAATATTAAATAGTGTGCTTTTTTTATATTTTATAATTAAGTAATAATTTATTATTTTGTTTACTGGAAAGTAATATGGTATTCTTCTCTGGAAGTCCCCCCCCCCCAGTTTAGCTGACAATTTTGTGCCATTTACCAGGGTTGCCACGCTACCTGGAAAACCGGAAGAACCTGAAAAAGTCAGGGAATTTAAGTATTTTTGTCAAAATCTGGAAAAGTCAGGGAAGTTCATACAACGATCCCGCCAAAAAAAGCCTTTTTTGGTGAATTGTGTATCACGTGAGTGTCATTTGGGCAGCTGGCATAGAGCCAGTTTTTGCAGCTCCAATTTAATTGTCTTTTAGAAAGGCAAAGCAAGTTTCCGGCAACTTTTGGTTTCCAGTATTCTCGAGAATCGCATGTGCAGTGCATGAACTAAAGAAAGTACCTGTTCTTGTATAAAACAAAATGGGTTTAATCCTAGTATACGGTAACATGGAGGTTAGAATCAAAGATTGTGTATTGTAAAGAAGAGAAACTTCTCTGCAACAGACGTGGCTCTGTTCCATCATAGAGGGAAACAGCTGTGCATGCGTGATTTATCTGTCGCCAAAGCTCGAAACCGGTGTCGAAGTTCAAAGGTCACGTTATCAAGAGTTCATAAAATGAATATCGTTTAAAATTTCTTTAACCACTTTCGCTAAAAAAACATGCCACGCACGTCGGGATGCTTTTGTCTCAAACCGTGAGCGACGTGAACACCATGTCGATAAGCACTTATCGCAAAAATGAAAATAACGTGGTGCACACGTTGCTTAGCACCGAGATTTTGTATTTCTCAAGTTACAGCTCTGCATTGCACTCGCAGATGCGGAGCGACGTAAATGAAACACTTTACCGCATGTTATATCGTAGCGCACGGCATTGCAACCGTGAAGTTTAGTCTTAACGCAAGTGGTTAAATTCTAAAGGAAAAGAAAATATTTTTTGGCGCAAGTAAATTATTTCATGGATTAGTTATTTTCAGCGCAAGTGGTTAAACTCTAAAGGAAAAGAAAATATTTTTTGGCGCAAGTAAATTAATTCATGGATTAGTTATTTTCAAGGGGGAAAAGTACGAAAATCCATTTTTAAAATTATTGCGAAAAATCCAAGAAGAAACGTCCTTTGATAAAACGTTTCTTCTTGGATTTTTCGCAATAATTTAAAAACGGATTTTCGTAGTTTTCGTTTTGTCAAAGAACGTTTATTTTTAACACGTGTTTCTCAATTTCCTGTACACATCGCGGAGAGGGAAATTCTGGCCGCCAGGTTCCGTCGACAAATCCCTTGGCAAATTTTCCCTTCGCATTCTAGCGGCATAATAGCATTTTACTTGTATGGAACCTTTTCTTTACATAGACGTTCTTTGTTTAGAATAATCTCAGTGTATGGTACAATAGGATTTGGCGACATGATGATGCGCAGTAATCGCTAATTTTATACTGACATACCCAAAACATTGTAAGTTGGAGCACCCAACAAAAGTAATACACTAATGTTAAATCTGTTTATTAATAATAAGATGATGCAACGATTAGGATAACATGACTGTCCTGTAGTGCCCATTGAGAGGTGAAGCAGGCGGGGTAATAATATGTATGTACGTTTGTATGTGTTTTCAGTATTAAAGTTTAATGAAAACAATTACTTTTAGGAAAGGGTGTGATGAAGCTGATCTTGTGCGTTCGAAAGAAGCTAATGTAAAATGTCCACAAATAGTTATAAAGTTTTATGAGGAACGACTTACATGGCACTCTGGAAATAGTTGTGAAGACGAAAAAGGAAGTGATAAGGATCAGTCTGCAGGCGGCAAGAAGTAATTCTGTGGATATTGTTTCAAATTTTTAAAAACGATTTTTTAATATTGCAGTTGACTTCATCATCATACTATCATTTTTTCTGTATTATTAGATGTGCAAAATTCTGATTAACTGTATGAAGTTTTATAGCATACGTTTGTTTTGAAAACTTTTCTTGTGGCACAATTTCAAAATTAGCCAAAGCTATTTTGTATTGTATGTAAAAGTAAAATGTCATCTTGTTTGTATATAGGCGCATCTTAATAATAAAAATGTTTGGATAATAAATATTGGAATCTGATTCATTGTCTATTTGAAAAAGACTTGTAAATAAATTTCATTGTTTTTAATTGAAATATAAGGACTAGTTAATGTTTGTTTAATGTGCATTAACGTAACTAATAAAGTATATATATTTATTCCTTCATTTAAATCGCACACTGTTTTCTTTTTCTGTAGTTTGTACTGAATTTATTTTATTTGGTATTGCATAAGCTTTTAAATAAGTGTATCTCTTCTATTTGGCCTATTGAAAAATTTTACTTTCATGTGTTAAAAGTACTACTTAGAATATATGTTAAATTTATATATACATTGTTAAAGCCCACTAGTGGCTGAGTAGTGAAGTTCTAAACACTAGTATTTCAGTTCCAGGTGAAAAGGCAGGTTGCATAAGCATTTTAATGGTTTTTGAAAGGCTAACATGGATATGATCCAGTTTGTTTAAAAATGACCTCCACAAAGTCATTCCTGTTAGTTTAGCATGGTGCTTTATACTTAACTTCTCAGTTTATTTTAACCAATTTCGTTTTCCCTCTCATACTACATGAACAAAAGAAATGGTTTCTTATTTCTTGTATATATTTTTTAATCATTATCATTATTAGGTTTTTCCCCTCATTATTTTATTCAAGTTATTTATTATAAGTATACATGTTTCAAGAATGTGATTTTATTTATTGAATATTTTGTGACCCATTATATGCCACGATATAATTTGAAAAGAAGTACAGTAATGCACAGTTAATGTTTTCATTGGGCCATCGAGAAAAGATGTATAATTCACATTTTAAGTTACAATATTAAATTTTTTAAATTGCAAGAATTGAACAGTACAACCGAAGAAACTAAATTTTATGAAGATGAAAAAAAAATTATCTTTTAGTATACCTTTAGAAATCTAATAAATTTCATCTAATATAATATAACTTTATTGATTTTTTTGGGCATTTTGCAAATATATCTGCATTTATCCTTATGTATTAATTTGCTATATATCATACTTTTGAAACATTTGGTTTTTTCTAACATTCCTATGAATTCTGTTTTATCAATATTTGCTCAGCGTAAAATAGTTAAACATGATATTGAAAATCTTCAGAGACTGTTTTGAAGGCAGGAGACAGAAAAAGACTTAATTTCATCAACATTGGAAATGGGTTTACCTGATATCCATAAAACTTTGGATAAATTCTTGAATCTTCATTTAATTTGGCTGAGACATCTTTGGATTCTCTGTTTATGATATAATTTAAATTTATACTGCTCTTTAGTTTCACCTGTGATATTATTTCGTGTGTCTTTTCCATTAAAATGGGCTCATTCGCTGAAGCGTTTGATGCGCTGGACTGAGTGAAAAAAAAAACATGGTTTGAACAACCAGATATTTCACCTTGAACATATAACTTCTTTGAAGTGGATTTTCTGCAAATTATTACTCTTTCTTAAATTTCCTTCTTTTATAAATATATGTTTTTAATGTTGGCACAAGACTATTCAGTTTTTCCAACAATTATATTCGTATCAGATTCGAGCTGTATCTTTCAGGGAAATTTGCTGTTCGTTTTCTTGAAATTTCAGTTGCAAATTAAGTTAAAAAGTAAAGAACAAATAGTTAGTTGAACATTGTTTACACAAAGGATAGAGAAATAAAGCATCTCCCAAATTTTCTGATCAACAGGAATCCTGCATCCATGGAGATAAGAATAAAAGGATATGCCATTACCACACTATGCTTGATGCAGTGCTGCCGAGCTCTGTTAGAACTCCCACACATGACAGTTGCACACAAATCGAAAAGTGGAGTCACCTCCACACCAAAGAAACATTCGTTGTTGACTAGGTAAAAGCAATTGTATAGTTTAACCCGGCGGAAGATGCACCAAAAGTTACTAGAGTGGTTTGGTTGCGTGGGGTATCACATACCCCAATATTTAAAATACGATAAAAATAGTCTTATTTAGTTTTAAACTGTTTTTCTTGTTCTTGTGTATTATAAATACGTGAATAATATTGGGTTGCAAAAAAATAATTTCCAAAATAATCTTAGAGTTAAAATTAAGATAAATGAAAAAAATAAACATGTCTTCAAGTTTCATTTCATCTTTAATGCACAATGCTTATTTTATTTCTTTACACTTTGAACAAAATACATTCATGTGTTCTTGGCAGAGAATGTTTTCACATTTTAAATGTTGCATTTACGTTCTTCTGTCCTTGGCACAAGGGCAGTTTATCACATCTTTCATACTTAGTTGTTTCGAATTTCATGTATTCGTTTTAATTCTTCGTCGAAACTTTGCTTTTGTTTTGCAAGCATTACGTCAGTTTCTTGGTAAAGTATTAATCTCTGATCTTTTTTTTTTTTTTCATTGATTGTAAGGCTATGTCCTTCAAAAAGAGACTTCTGTTTCTGGTTGGTGGATTAGCAATTGAATGTAATAGAATTCAAGCATTTATTACAGCAACATTCAGTGCAGGAAAGAAAATTACCATTGGCCACCCCCTTTTTATTCTGGCAATTGAATAGATGGCTGACATTTCATCCATCCCCCATATCCACTGCTTCTTTAGTCATATTATAAAAACATTTAATTCCTGACGTTTTATTTTCTCCAATAGCATCATCCATAGTATGATCGTTATATAATGTTGAAAGCATAAGAACAGTTTTTCCTTTTTTAGGAACATCAGGAATTAATGTTTTCTTTTTCGAAACCAAAACAGTGTAGAAAATATTCCTAGTTTCATCTTTAGTTTCCGAAATGCAATCTTCATCGCTTTCAAATATTTCTAACAAATCTCACATGTGTTGCATCTCCAGTTCATAGGGAGTCATTCCTTTTACCATAATGCAGTTAGAAATTTTTAAGAATTTAATGTCAAGTACTTTAAAATCAGTTGCGAGTAGAAATATTTACTGTTACACTCTATAAATAAATTTCTAAACTAAATATTCATTCAGAAAAACACGCGGACAGGCGCGTGGGGTGTGTCATACCTCAGTTCCAACAAAATACCGATAAATATTTTTCTGAAACACACAGGCAAAGAAAAAGCTGTTCTGAACGTCAACCACAACTAGAAACTCAGCTACTGAATGCAGCATAGAATTTTAGTTTCACAAGTTAAAAATATTCCACTTTTATGTAGGGGTGAGATATAATACACCCCATGTGCTTTCCTGCGGGTTAATGACATTTATGACAAAATCGCATCTTTGTTATTTTTTGATAACTTACAACAGCAATTTTGAATATGAAATTCTCTAATATATTTCCAAAAATATTGTAAATAATTCAGCATTTATGCATCAGTCGTATACAAAACTTGTATTTAATGGTCAGTGATTAACAGAGTTCTCTCATATCTAAAATTTTATTTAGCAACCTATTTAATTGATGACTAAATGTAATGCAAAGTTATGAATGAAAAAGCTGTTATTCAATACATATATTGTGGAATGAAACAAAACCATTATTGGAGTTGCCAACTCTCCTGATTTCCAACCTTTCTCCTGCCAGCCTGACTTAACCTTTTACAGGCCAATGTTCCATAAATGGAACATCGTATTTAAAATTTCATAACAAACACAATTTTATTAATATTGCTTTGTATAAATTATTACATGGAGAGTAAATATGGATTGATGTTTTAGTAACAATATAATTCTTCTAAAAGAAAAATTTTCTTGATTTAAAAAAAATCACTATTTTACCTTTTTTCCTTCTTTTTCTAAGAGCAAAATTCAAAAATTCATATAAAATTAAAAATTCAACAAATGTTTTTAAAACTAATGAAGATATTTATAAAGGATCATTTTATGCACAGATAGTAAGTTAATCATAGAAAGATTATAATTATTTTTTACTATAAAGAAAGAAATGTAGGATGTTCCAGAAAGGGAACATTGTCGTGTAAAGGTATATTTTTTAACATGATGAAATTACTTTGATTGCTGTGAAGAGAGAGGCATGGAGAAAGATCTTTCAAATGTGAAAAGTTCCAGCAAGTGTGAAAAACAGATGTTTATGACTGTTAATCTGTTTTCGACTCCCGTATATCCCCCTCCTCTCCTTTCACGCATTCCCATAAGGGTTTGAAGCGAGTTACTCACAGTTGCTAGAGAAAAGCATGTGGCGTTTCTTGATATGCTAGACGCAAGAGGTTGTTTATGACTCTGTGAAAAAGGCATATAATTTGGAGTGGATTTCGTTATTTTCCAGTTGTATTCATTCGATCCTCAAGAACCTTCATCTTCAAAGGGAAGGAAGAATTTGAAGCGAAAACTAAATGCGAAAGAGAAAAACATTGAACATCGGTGGGGGAAAAATTTAAATCTTAACAAAATTCTAAAACCTGGCAGCATTGAAAATATTTGTGAAGTGTTTTCTGAATTAGTTACTTTATCTCCAATTGAGATTTTTCACAAGTTCCCAACTAGAGAATATTTGCTGCATTTAGCAAATATGACAGGTCTTTACGCAATGCAGAAAGAAGTTTTAGCTGTATATGAAAACGATATTGGACAATTTTTTGGATTACTGTTGTTTGGTGGTTATCAAGGAGTACCCGGCGAAGATTTATACTGGAGCACTCAAGAGGATTTATCTGTCCCAGTAGTTTCTTGTGTAATGCCAAGAAATAGATTTCGAAAACTAAAAAAATATTTTCATATTGTAGATAATACCAACTTGGCATTAGGAGATGAAACGGGAAAAGTTTCTCCTTTTTATGAAGAACTGGAAAAAAAAAACACTTTCAATAGTTCAGTATCTTCCATTTCTTGCAGTGTGAATTTTTGTATGGAGATTATTTGTTACATACTTCTATAACTCTTTTCCTTGTTTCAGTATAAACTGCTAACAATTAATGTAAAATTCTTGCTTATCAACTATAATTTCTGTTTTAATTTAATATGAAAGCTTTTTTATGTGGGAGCTTCATATCTTCTCCTAAGAAATTTTGGTGGAGTAGATTTGCGGTTATAAAGGTGTAGGCTCCCTATTTTTCTGCTTAATCTATGTTACTTCCGAATAACGCTGACAAATTCACTTGCTAATGCTGAAAAAATACACAAAAATAAAGCTTCGAATTAAAATGTCGATAATCATGTTTTACAAAAATCGCAAAAAAAAACTTTCCCGCCAATGTTCCATTTATGGAACATGTTATAAATCATTAAAATTTTTAAAAAAATTTTATTTTCTTTTTTCATATTTCTTATATTTGAGTTTTAAATCGATTTTTCACAACAAAACGTTTATTTTACTTTCGCATCATAGTTTGGCGTGTAAAAGGTTAAACATAATTCTCCGGACTTTATCTTATTCTTAAAATTTCTTATGATTTTTATGTAGCTTTGTTTAATACCACCAAAAAGGAAGAGGATGTCTGAAATTGTCTGATGATTCTTTGGATGTCTGAAAGCACTTGGGATTTTCTCTAGATTACATATAAAAAAATACCAAAATAGTTTCATCAGTGAGAAATTATGGTGCACTTCTGCTTTGTGAGTGAGAGCATGTTCTTTAGAAAACGTGTTCCAGTTCTCTATGGAGCATTGAGTGCTATTGCATGTCATCTGCCATATATAAGCCAATGAGTGCAAAGTAAGATGGAGGTTATTTTGTTCGTCTTACCGCTGAGTGGTGTGAGTGCACGTGCTCAAGAAATAGTTTAAGAAAATATAATCTCTTGTTTATGTGTGCAAAAAGAGTTAAAATAGTCAAACTTTTCTTCTATTATTTCCTCAAAGAAATGTAACACATTTGTGATCTGTACCGCTTGTCATTCTAATTTTTCGATTTCACATGGTGGGAGGGCTGATGTTTTCAAATGTGCATACTCAGAAACAAGGACAACATGAGTTCTATTGAAAAAACACAATATTTCTGTGGAAACTAAGGGACCAAAAAATTACTAATGCAGAATACCTTTTTACTGGAATACAACCTGCCATTGAATGCATAGGATCATATTGCAGATTTATTTAAAAAATGTTTCTAAATGGCGAAATTTCGCAGAAATACTCAGGTACAAGAACCGAAATGGTTGCATTCTTAAAGAAATAGATATGAAGAATAAAGCTCCAGTTGCTGCTTTCATTAAAATAGTAGTTCCATTCTGCTTCTGTATGGATGGAAGCGGTTATACTGATTCAAAACTGTATCAAGTTGCTTTTTTTAATCCAGTGTCTTCAGAAGTTGATTGTGCACAGCTAATTATTAAAGCTTTAATAAAAAATGCAATTCCTCTGGTAAATTGCTTAGTACTTGGTGCTAATCATGTACCAGTAATGGTAGGCTTTGAAGACATGTTGCAGGCATCTTAAAAAAAAAAAAAAAAAAAAAAAAAGAAAAAAAAAAAAGAAAATTCAAATTTGCAAATTACGAGGTGCTCTTGTCTTAGCAGCTTTTAACCAATAAGTGTGGATAAACACATTGCTGATATTTATTATTATCTTGGTGTAGGAATTGAAACATATATACACAATGGCTATTGTTAAAGAAATCCTCAACCCATGGAACCTACTTATTGCATTTTTTAAAGAAATATTTCTAAATTAAGATAAAGTCTATTGAAAGTTACAAAATACCTAAAGTTAATGGAGATGCAGTACTTCTAAAAATAGTTTTAAGAAAAATAATTTCTATACCAGTGACCCCCTTTAATTGGCAGTTCTCAAAATATAAATGCAAAGCTGATACAAGTTAATCTCAAAATGAACAACAAGGGAAACATTTGCCGATTATCGCAAGTTTATCTTGTGAAGAACAAGTATTTATGTTTTTTGTCTTTAGATTTTAACAAAGCTTTTTTTGCATGCTTCATTTTGTCATCATTGGATGTTCTTCACAGAATTCCATTAATTGATGTTTTCAGTCCGTAATTAGTGATCTGGTTAAAGCAGTTTTCTTTTTCTACAGGTAGGTATTTTTGTATTACGAATGTAAGCAAACATGACTGAGTTATTTCGATTCCATGAATTCATCTTTTGCAATCAATGATATATGGTGTGTTCAAAGACATTTTATCAAAATTTGTAAAATCAGTCTTTGTCTTCTAATTCTATATATAATGTGATTTATGGTGAAATAAAAAAATTAGAAGAAAGATGAGGATTTGGTAATAGGACTGCAATTAACAAAGTAGTAAAAGAACTTTCAAATGAAGACAAACAAGTTTTATTTCCCTCATTTTAGAAGCTATTTCTGCCGAGTATGTCATTACATACTAAATAAATTTCCAGTCATTGGAGTGATTTTATATGCTAAATTTACAAGTGTTTCTGTTCTAGCAAATGCATCTTTTTCTGATGTAAAATATTTTTGGAATAGATTTCCAGTTTTCATTTAGTCATGTAGAGCAATAATATTGATGTGGCAACTGATAAATTGCAGTAGCAGTTTTCCATTTTACAATTAGAAAACTTGATGTTCTTAGTATTGACATAAAAGTTATAAAACTGGTTAGTATTGATACTGAGTGGATTTTAATTTGAAAACAAAGTTGCTGATGGAATTTTAAAGTATAGTGAATTGGCTAGAATAATATTGGCCATCCTAACAGTTTCCCTATTAATGCAGAATGTGAAAGGATTTTCAGTGTTGTTGCAAAAACAAATTATTAAATTAGATCTATTATTAGTATTATATTGGCAAGTATGCAATATTTGTTTATCTAATCCCTAATAAAAAGGGAAGAGATTGAGTAGTGGTCTGCTATTTTTAAAACAGCTTCAAAGCAAGAAAAAAATCATCATCTGTGTTAGCAATTAGCACACAGAGGCTGCTCGCACATTTTTTAGACAATTTTCATTGCAATGGCAAAAATATTTTACCTTAAATTTTTATGTTTTAAATGTTCTTTTGATAACCCTTGCTTTTTACTATCTTTATACAGTGTACTTTCTAAGAAAATAAAGCCATTTTTTTAGTGTCAAAAGAAGTATTTTTTTCTCATAGCTCTTGAAGAGCTCTCTAAAATCTAAGAACATTTGGACAAGCCGCTTTTTAAAAATCCGAAAGTGCAAAAATACATTTGTGATAGATCAGAAGAAATTTAGTAGGGATATGAGTGAAGGCTGATACCCATTTCTTTTCCCATTTTTTATGTGAAATTGACAGTAGATTTTGATGTGTTGCTGCTTGCTTTCTCTTGATGCAGTTCTACTGATTGCTCACACTGTGTGTAAACAGAAGGTATTTCATATTTGAAAACTGGGTAAAATATATTTGATAATATATGGTATTGAACTTGACATTTTTCTCCACTGTATTTTTAATGTACTGTTACATGAAAAACCAGTAACAATCATAAATCCCTTAAAAAATGTTTTTTAGATTCCTTGAACCATGTTTTACGATTTTTTTCCTTCCTTTTTGATGATAATAAATGGATCTCTTTTCATTGCAATCACTTAAGTACACCCAAGATAGATATGTGATAAAATTTTTTTCCAGATAAATGTTTCTCATAAAGAATTTTGCAGCACATTCAGCGATATGCCATGGAGAAAGATGAGGCACTTTTTTTTCACCTTTTTAATATTGAAGTCGGCATTAATCACTTTGTTTACAGTTGACACTGAGTATTTTAATGATTTTTCAGCTGTTCTTTGACTTGGCAGATTTTTTTTTTTAACATTCAAGATTTTCCATTTGCAACACTCAAAACATTTCATTTTTTCCTCTTGGAGATGTATTTGTTGCAAATTTCCCATTTGAAGCTAAATATTGACTTCTTTTTTTCCTTTGTTGTTGACAACATTACTTATCGTAGGGTTAGATATTGAAAAAGCATGGTTTTCACAACGTTTTTTAATAACTATATACGAATAATTTTCTTCGGAAAGAGCACAAACATAACCTTCCATCCATTGCTTCTTTAAAAGTGACATTTTGCATGAAAACAAAGCTGTCAAGTAACAGATGATAATTTATACTTTAAAAAATATAGTTGCTGTTAAAGCAAAAATTCCAAACAGTTTTTGCTTTCTTCTTTTTTTTACAGCAAAGCAAAATCGTCTAAAAGATGTGCGAACAGCCTATGTATCAGTACATTTTTCATGTTGTTACCTTTTGAATTATCTTGTAGTATGTTAATTTTAGGTATGTGTGAATTTAGATTAATTAGTTCAGGGTTGTCACGTTACCTGGAAAAACGGAAAGAGTCTGGGAATTCTAAAATTGGCCAAAAAAATCAGAACTATTTTAGTCAAAATCTGAAAAAGTCAGGAGATTTCATATGGCAGTCCCCAGAAAAGCAAGTTTTGTGCCAACATTGAAAGTGATCACTTTCTTGTTGAATTACGTATCACGTGAGCCTCATTTGGGCAGCTGGCCGACTTAAAATGAATTTTCAGAAAAATCTAAAATAGTCCTGAAAAATTTTACAAATAATTGTTATGATTAAATATGAAATTTCAAGTAGGAGTGAAATTAATTTATGTAAAATCGAAGTAGTCAAAATTTAAATAAATTGTTTGAAATTTTGCTTTTAATTCACTATTAAAGCAGTATTTCTGATAGCGCACATAAATGTTTTCCTAATCATAATAGAATAGGGTACTCTTATATCTTTCATTGAAATAAAAGTTTGGCTTTATTTCCCCATCTTAAATTCATTGTATACAAAAATTTGTGAACTCTTAAATTATTTTCTGTACATGATGAAAATTTACATGCATTTTACACTTTTTATAATTTTGTAGAATTAAAGGAGGCAGTATGTTCCTTTGTTGGACTTATATGAAGAACACTTCCCTTTGTCGTGTAAATATAACAATGTTATGCATAGATATATGTTTTTAATTACACCGTATACGCTCACATAATGTCCACACTTTTTTTACTAAAATTACATCACTAAAATGCAGGTGCGGACATAACACGTTTCGTTCAAATGTTGTGCTTTTTCTCGTGAGTAATTTTGGGTGTAAATTTCAATTCAAACAGCCAAGTTACGTTCGAAGTGGAAGAAAATGGCATAAGTAATAAAAGTATTAAATTTAAAGTTGTTTAATAGCTACCTAAAATTTACAAACTCACTTTCTCCCAAACACATATATAATATAAATTACTGCATTTAAGTTATCAACGCTCGACATTATTAGTTTTCACATGAGCACAATATAGAGGCACAAATTGACCAACACTTGCAATTTTAATATTTACTTTTACACAAATTAAATAAGCGTTGGTTCTTTTAATATCTTGCCTACATTATTTTTCTAAAAAGTCTGTTTTGACGAACTGTACGAAAATCCATTTTGTTTCATCATTTGCCGCAACCAGCCTTCACTCGCCTTGAACTGCAACGTAGAAATGTCTTCTTCTCGAACCGCAGCAAGCGCTCTTATTTGGCACATTTCCCGTGTTACTGCGTGCCCTTCAGTACACATATCATGAACATACGCAACTACTTTTTTTCTCAAGTTCGGAAATTTACATTTCGAACCATGAAACGCACGTCTTGTTATGTTTGTTGCTGCCAGTTGATCACTCTGTTGCTCCATGAAATGTCCCTGAAAAATGTGAAAATTGCCTACCAGCGGCCGTCTGTTTTTTATAGCGTGTAATGTTGTTTTCTCTGTACATCAAAACTTTCCATACATGACTTTCGTAGTGGATGAATGTCAATGAATATTAAAGTAAAATTATAGGGAAATAAAGCACAATGGAAAAATAATAATATCTGTTTATTTCTAACAGCAGGATAATTTGATAACTCTTGTTTGCTCCACTCTGTTTGCTTTACACATTTTTCATCCATCTATATACTCTTGCTACTGCTCTTTTTTCATTTTCCTGCACAAATTCTACGACTTTCAGTTTAAAAGCCGTTGTATTTTCCCATTTCAAACACGCTACTTGCTAACTACCACGAATTCCAAATGATACTATGAATGAAAAGAGAAAGCTTGAAATATGCGAATGCTCCAAGGGGAAAGGAGGGAAAAGTAATTTCATTACAAAATAGTATTTCCAGTATGGTGAAAACCTGTTTGGACTGCTTTCATTTATTATCGCATCTGCCGAGTGGATTGCTGGCGCAGATGTTAGACTGAATAACAGTTGCATCAGAATGCAAAGAAAGTCTCTGCTTCCCATCGTGGCACCAACCAAAGAGAAAACAAAAACATATCCTTTCTTTAAAGATCTTTATTGACTGAAGGGGAAAATGCGATGTTAAAAAAAAAATGTATTTTAAAGTAAGAAATTCTTTAGTTTTTAGGGTGCAGACAATTTTATTTTGATTGACTCTTTTTTTTTTTTTTTTTTTTTTTTGTATACGTATAGGATTTTTAATTCATCTGGAGCCCAAAATAAAATTTGTTCCATTACTTTAATTTATTCTTCAATTAATTATTATTAATTTAATATAGTTAATTTTTTATTGTATCTTTTTATTACAAAAACTGTCAAACTTTCAAAGCTTAGTTTATTTTGTTAAATGTTTACCGTCTAATTCCTAGTTCTAAAAACTATTCCATTGAAAATTTTGACTTGCTGAAGTTCAAGTAATCAAAAGTATTTTAAAAGAAATAGAAACATTGTAGATGCAACTCTCTGTGTATATGCAAATGTGACATGTAATTAAAAAGAAGGTACTTATAAGTCTGTCTTTGGCACGGCTGTTAGAGTATATATCGTACTCCTTTTATGTTACAAAAAAACTTTCCTTTGAAGGGCAACTTTTAATTTTGGGAAAGTGAATATAATTGTATGGAGATAAATCTGGAGAACATGTAGGTTGACTGACAACATAAACTTGTTTTTAGGCAGAAGCAGCTGTACGAAGTGGTAATTGACTGGTGGGAAGATATGAGCAATACAACAGGTTTGGAATAAGTTTCTGACTGAAGTCATCTCTTTAAGATTGCAAATCATCTGCTCAGCAAAATGTTTAAAATTGCAGAATTGTTTTATCACCTCACTTTGTAAGATAAAAATGCCATTAGTCTGACTCCTGTTTAATCTTCTCAGAATGCAGCGAAATTATCGTCTCATCTTTAGCTTAGATTACAAAGTAATGTGTTAAAAAAACTTAAAAATCTGGTTTTGGTACCTGAAAATATACTTTAAATATTTAAAAATTGACTAGTAATTTAGAGATTTAACCTGTCTCCTTCCTAAATAAAATGGGGTGCACCAATGGTCGACAAGTCAAAAACCACTGAATACCCAAATGTGGCTGGCTGCCGTTTTGTAGTTTCTCCAGGTAACACCTCTTCCAAATGATGATGATGGCAGATGAGCTCTTAGCTTTGCCGATTGAACCCCCCAGAGTTGTATTAACCTTTTCGTCATCCGTAACGCGTCTAGTGCGTTCAAGTGAAACTTCCGCAGGTCGGCCGTAACTCGCCTCAAGCGTTCCTTCTACATTTTAAAACTTTTAAACGTTTAAAAACGCTTTCTAAATGTTTTCTTGTTTGAGTTTTTATTTTTGTTTGTATTTTGTTTCTAATACCTCCTAGAGTGTAGCACTAATCAGGCATTCTATTTCTAATTGAATTTCCCCGGGTTTTATGAATATTCGCGCCATTTTGCATAAGATACAAGACAGTGAGAGATGGCTTCAACGTCTACTCAGCAGAAAAAGAGAAAAAATGAGGTGAATTGGAAAGACAAGAAGGATATACGTTTGATGAGAACAGTCCATAATAACTTGATGATTGATGTTGGAACACGGAAAAGAACTGTAAAAAAATCAATAATTGTAAAAGATTACAACAACAAAATGGTAGGAGTGGACCGCCTGGATCAGATGTTATCAAATTATCCTGCTGTTAGAAATAAACAGAGATATTATTATTTTTCCATTATGCTTTATTTCCCTATAATTTTACTTAATATTCATTGACATTCAACCACTACGAAAGTCATGTATGGAAAGTTATGATGTACAGAGAAAACAACATTACACGCTACAAAAAACAGACGGCCGCTGGGAGGCAATTTTCGCGGACAGGAGAAGACTGCTTGGACCATATCACAAATAACCTAAGAAAATGCTGTAAGATTTTCAAACAGATAAAAGTATAAATTTTGATTTAATTCAGGTATAAAATTAAAACGATGTCAAATTTTAAAATTAAGAGCAAAGCTTGGATTTCTAAAATATTGCAGATTTAAATATTACAAATTTATATATTTATTAATTATCTATATAATAATGAATCTTAGTTTAAATCCTCTTACTGTATTAGTTCCAGTCCAGCCATATAAGATTACAGTTTTTGATTTTTACTTGCGATCAGTGACAAGTTTTATTTGAAGGAGACAGTGCCACTAGCCAACACTGGCTCAAAGAATAAGGCCTGAGCATGAACGGCCGACTGGTCAGTGATGCCATGATCAGAAGACCAATGCAAAGCAGCAGAAAGTATTTCCCATAAGTTTAAAACAATACTCCTGTTATGATTCTGTAATTTGCATATTTTTATAACGCTCTCACTTTGTAAATTCAGATTCTGCATTATTATTGAGCCTAAATTTAAATATTTATTTAAATTTAGAGCCTAAATTTAAATTTAAATTTCTGAAAACCTTATTGGAAATTATAAACAACTAAAAATATAAATACTGTGTGCATATTTTTTTCCCGAATTCTGGACATTTGCTTCTCAAGCAGTGTATGAGTAATTAAAAAAATGCTAAACAATAAATTAATAAAATAAACAAATAGTGGTAAAATTACTGATATTATTTTGGTCTAATTTTGAGCCATTCTTTTAAAAATATGAAGTCAGAGATACTTAGTTTGTTCACCTGCTATTAATCAGTTAACGTCTTCAGAATTATTTTATCATTTATATAATTATTATCAGGGCAATTATGCTGAAGAAATAATTAAAAAACTTCCATAGAATTTGTTCAAATATTTTGCTAAAAAAATATTCAGTAAAATAAATGATGTAACTAAAAAGAACTCTTAAAACAAACTTCAAATTAAAAAAAAAAAAAAAATGCGGCATGTAGAAAACTTACCATAATGAGCACATAACACTACCTTTGGTAAACTGGCTGAAACTGATTTAAACACATTATCGTAATGGATATAAATTTAATTCTTTCTTTTCCTTGTATAGCTGTGATATTGTTAATCTCTTTATTCGAGATACTTTGCACATTCTGCAACTGTTCAGGAAACTGTAGTTACAAGTACAGTATTATTCTTTGCTTTAGCACCCACGACTTACTATTAAAATTTTCTACCATGTTTTTTGCATTCTATCAAATTATTTTACTTCTTTTCATTGGTGTGATGCAAAAAATTTATTTTTGTTTTAACATCCCTTGAAATAATGTATATTCATGGCTCGAATCTTTTTTTTTTTTTTTTTAACAAAACTTATTTTATCTGAAGCTTCAGCTAAAATGAGATGCACGATTTTATTACCTAAGTATGTCATTAACTTAATTATTGATTTTCAGTTATCTATTTATGAACCTGTTCCCTCTAGAAAATCGTCACAAAAACACTCTTCTTCTTAGGCAGATAGCTCTTGTGTGCTTCACCATAATCAAATAACCATCCCTCGTATTTGGAATAATGTCATTATGTAGCTATTTCTGAAGTAATTAACTCATTTTATGCACAGTTAGGACTGGTGTCCTGTTAAAGTACCAATTGTTTTTATCCTCAGAAGAAAAAGTCCATAGCTGTTGAAAATTTTGTATGGTATTTTTATTTTGCTACAAAAGAAAAAAAACATCATCTGGCACTGAAACTAAATACAAAAACGCCGTCCAAAAGCATTATGGCAAAAGCATTTTGATTTGAATATACATTATGATACACTGTTTTTAGTTATAAAAATTTAGGTTGCAACATGCCAATATGCATGCAATCATTTTCATGTGTGTAACAATCTTGAATAAATGAATACTTTTTCAGTTTTTTTTACTAAAATAAAATGTTTTATTCATAAAAGTATTTGAGTGAAACATACTTTGACATCTAAAATGCATAAGCCTCAGACTAGAGTATATATAATAACTTGAAATTTCTTTCTAAGAATAAACATTGCTAATAGTTTTATATTGCCTACAAGGTAGAAGGCAAACAGTTTACTAATTTTTAATAACTACCTGAAACTTTTAGCACTTTTTATTATGGATTATTGAGTCTTTTTATTCTCAGTTACTGTAGATGACACTGCACTATTGCAAATTGAACAAGATTCACAGCAACTTAGTTGTGTGCTTGCTGTTGATGATACATTATTGTACCGCAGAGGAGAACAATTGAGGCAGCTGCAGTGTGAAAGGAAAGGCTGTGGATGAATTGAGGCTTGGTATGACCATGGATTGAAGCTCCTGTTTGCAGGTTGGAGATAATTACAAGGTGAATATCTGTTAAATGCACAAGGCATGGAATGAAATGGATAGTTAGGATAACCCAGTGGAATTGAGTTACTTGGACTAGGAAAACTGGCAAAAGCATTTTGATATTCTGGTTCCATCTCTGTGTTTCCAGAAGTCATGGCCACAACTCCTTTATTCGAAGGTGAAATATTTTCTGAAACAATATAAAAAAAGCATTTCATGAGATTTGTGATAAATGTTATAGAAAGTCTGATCAGATTTATGACATTAAAATATCTCTCCAGCAGATTTAATTAATAATCAGTTACATGTTATGTTCCAAAACAAATGGGAGAAAACTATTTTATATTTATGAATGTGTCATGCAGAAATAATTTTGTGTTTTCAATTGATTTCTACAATTTTCCTGAATATAATGCTCCTCAATTAAAAAAAAAAATTAAATAGTT
Organism: Stegodyphus dumicola; assembly: GCF_044657685.1. NCBI lineage: Eukaryota > Metazoa > Arthropoda > Arachnida > Araneae > Eresidae > Stegodyphus > Stegodyphus dumicola. Next base: position 197,136,579 of record NC_140773.1, read on the forward strand.
ATTTTCTGTTATAGGACAACCTAAGCCAAGCTGTTTTATATAGCAAGGCTCACTGCGAAAAAAAAAGTGAGGGAACAGTTTATATCTCTCGTTCTGCTGGACCGATTAACGAAATCCAAATTGCGTTTTTCACGTCTCGAAAGTCTAGTATATATACTAGATTTATATATAGCATTATTCTAACATAGGGATTTTTGACACAAAATTGGACTTTTTCTGAAATGACATGCCAATTTGTTTTCCATAATTCGATTCTACGACTCAAGTTATGCCTAAATATTAAATTTTGTAAAGTTTGATGCGAAATTTACGGAGAAATTCAAAAATTTAACTTGGCGCATTTTTTTCAGTTTTTGCCAACAATAATTCACTTGGCGAACATCTTAATTTATGGCTAACTATTTTCCTTTCCCTGTTTATATTGTGCAAGAAAGTCACATCATTCCTACGTTCAAATAATTTTAACAAAGTGCCTAAACCACATTTGATGTTTTATCGCGTTCAACAAATATGCTAAATTTCAAAACGCGCCAATATATAAATTCACGTATATCTTCAGAAATTTTGAATAAAATATTTTTTTAGGTGTACTTAGAAATACATCTACTTTAGGATGATGGTAAAAATTTATAGGTTATAATTCAAAAAATTTTCCCAAAAATTTATAAAAATGATTTAAAAATAAATTATATGAATTGGCCGAATTTTATTTGTAATGAATCTAAATTTCGAAATGTGAAAGGAAAAATCAAATAAGTTTAATAAAAAAATAGAAATTAATAAATATTGTTACGAAATGTCCAGGCGCGGTAAGATAGCTTCCCCGCAAAGCAATTTTAGGGTTGCCATAAAATAGCAAAAGATGACCGGGTTGCCACATTTGGCGAGAAATCCCAAAATTGGCGATATGCCATGGACGGATGGAGAATCTTCTGGAACGAATTCTTACCGGTTTAGCCCAGAATGTTCTCGAACACAAGCCGAAAGCTATATAAACCCTGCTGGTCCGCAGTCAGTTAGTGTGTGTTTAATCGAGAAGGCGAGTCAGAGTGCCTCGTCTGGAGGGCGAGTTAGTTAGTATCGAGTTGGTGTCTCGCCTAGCGAGTCAATCCCTGCGGAGTCGGTACAAGTTGACAGCCGGGCAGCGAGTGCCGAGTGGGTCGTTGAGTTCACCGAAGGAGTCTCTTAGTGCATCGTCGAGAGAACGTGCTGAGCTCCGGGAACGACTGAACCGAAGAGCCGGGAGCCGTGTGCTCTGTGTGTCGTCGAGTGCATCGCGAGTTGTAGCGTGGAGAATCTCGAGAGTACGTGAAGTTCCGAGAACGACCAAGCAGAGTCGGGAGCTGTACTCTAGTGCTTTGCCGTGAAGCTGTCTCCACCGTGATAGCCTGATAACCTGTGTCGCTGATCGTGTCAGCGTGTTTATAGTAGTGCATCGACGACTGTAAACATATTTTGGAGCTGTCCTGACAATACTGGCCACTAAAGTGTGTTTCGATACTTCATCAAGTGTCGTCGTTATTCATCCAAATTCACACGAACCCCGTACGAACTGGTGTCAGGAAATAACATAACTTGTGTCAGAAGTAAAAGAGAACGAACGCAACAATATATACCCAATTCAATTAACATTGAGGAGCTAAAATTTTGAAAGATAATTTTTTAAAATCTATTTTTACGAAACTTGGCAGGTTGGCTTAACTTGAGTCGTAGAATCGAAATATAGAAAAAAATCGGCATGTCATTTCCGAAAAGTCCGATTTTGTGTCAAAATACCTATATTAGAACAACGCTATAAATAATGAATAAGTCGCGCTTTCGAAACATGAAAAACGCAATTTGAATTCATCAATGGGCCCAGTAAAACGATAGATATATAGAACTGCAATCTACACGCGCCAATTTGAACTTTTCAATCTGTTAAGCACTTTCACCGTCATTCCATTTCAATTGCGATAATTTTTTTTAAACATATCTTTTAGATCAGTGGTGCCCAACTTGATCGGAGCCAATTTAGAATTTAAAAAATTGTGTTGAGCCACAATATTACACTCTATTTTTAATACATATATACTATATTTTAATATTCCAATAATAAACATATATAATACATAAATAATATAAATGTGTGGTGTATGTTAAAGAAAAGGTGTGATTATATACTCTTTATGTTACTATTTATTAAAAATTCAATGAGATGCAAATTAAATGCAAGAAAAACACATTTTAACATGAAACCTGACACTGCATGCCTTCTGTGAGTTTATTGAGCCTCTGGTGATATGATGTTATGGCTAAATTGATGCAGTCATTCGGATGTTCGTTTATTATTCTGCATCTTAAATTTGATTTTACAAATTCGTTGCTGAAAAACCACTTTGTTATGTAAGTTAATCCAAAGCCGGATTTTAACGTTTGAAAAGTTTTAAGAGTGGATATCTTTTCTAACCTATGAATATCCAAAAGTCTGTTTGCGATATTCTTGTTTTTAATTGTAAATTAGACTGAAAATCAATTATTTTCATTTCTAGAACAGTAGAATTTTTATTTAACATAACTCCGATCGGTTATGATATTTCAAATGTATTAGTACCAAATGGATATGAAATGAATGAAACAATGGATTGAATTTCATAAAAATTAGGTAGTGTAATTTGGAAACTGTTTCAAGTTCGACAAGATTTTCAGAATATTTAATTTTTCCAGTTTTCTTGTATTTCTTAATAAAACGAATGTGATTTTAATTTAAACGCATTTATACTTATTAACTTAACAGCAGTCTTTTTTTTTTTTTTTTTTTTTTTTTCCCCTGAAGTTTTAGTTTATTTGTTTCTGTTATTATGTTAGTAAGAAAAGCTAGATCAAATAACAGCAGTTCTTAGTAAGTTTCATTTCTGGGTTCTAAAAACTGTTGTATCTCTGAAAGAAGCTCAAAAATCATTGTAGGACTTTTGCCTTACTAAGTTATTTAATTTAAGAATGTAATATCAATAATAATGTTCATCAGTCAGTTCTTTGAACAATCTATTCTGAAGTGATCTTGTATGAATAGAATTTATAATCTGTTCAACAACTTTCATCGTATGTTCATAATGTAAAATTGTGTATACAATACCTGATAATAATGCAGTGGTAGTTAAAAATTTGAAAAATCAGCATCATTCTTTCATGATGTAATGAAACTAACAGCAGAACCAGCCATAGCTGGTGTTAATCTTGTTATGAATACAAGATTTTGAAGCTGGAAATTAATTTCAGTTATAAGGTTTTTAATAGCTTAGTACATGTTTACTCCGCATGTATTGCTTTTTAATGGCAAACCTGACAGTTTATCTTCCTTCTATAACTGTTAATGACCATCCTTATAAAAATATGTTGCAGATACCTGATGATTCATCACACTGTATACTTAAGAAGAAAATGCATATTTGTAAATTGCGAGTAATGGAATATCTGGCCATCTCATCTCCTTCTTCCACCATAAAAAAGCTGTGTTGCTGTTTTTTTTTCGGGGGGGGGGGTTATTGTATTTTTCAAACTCTCTCTCTCTGAACTCTGGGAAGCATTGTCTCTAAGCTAAAGAATGTGCTTCTCGTAGAGGGACTTGTAAGGATCATCAATTATAAATAAAAGAAAAAAAAATGGTGCTTTTCCGGAATCGCAACAGCAGAAGAAAATGAGGGGGAATTAAAATATAGAGAGACAGTAGTCTCAATAACGAACGGAAGCAGAAATGAACTCTGCTTACCGTATCTGTAATCAATCTCTTTGCATCATTTTAAATTCTTTGTAAATAGTAATAAAATATGTTGTTTTTGTAAATAAAGGTGTTTATTAAATTAAAAGCCAAATGACTAGATTTGTGAATTCATGTAACAGGATCATTCTGTTAGCCGTCCATCGCAAAGAAGAAAGTTCTACTTATGTATAGGCAGGTTCACATATCTACTACGCTGTAAACAATTTACATATTGATGATCAACAGTGTGTGCACAGATTTCAAAAGCTGCATCTCACCTGATGAATTTGCTTTCGTCGATTCATTTTCTGACCTCCTCTTGCTCCTAAAAGAAGGGAAGGCACGAATGAAAAAATTATTCACTCTTTTGTTCTAATAAAGACATTTCATAATAACACATCAGAATAATTGAAAGTTGCTTTAATAAAGTTTCTGGAACCGGTTGTCCTTATGATCTTTAACAGAATAATTTAAAACTTTTAATATGAATCGCCTTTTCTAGAGTTGCATCAAAAAAATTTTAATTTTTCCTATTTTTGCCAAAATGAGGCACACTAAAATTATTCTAGTTAAAAAGTCTTTACTTGATATTCAGTTTTAAACTGGAACCTTGAATCAATGATAAAGGTGTACTGAGTGGTGAAATCATTCTGAAAAATCTCGTATATACATTATATCAAATTATTCGATTGTAAATACTTACCCTATTTTAAATGCTCTAGCATAAGGATTCTTTTCAATTTTCAAATCCGCAAGCTTTAGGAAAAAAAGGTCGGTTAATTAGTACATGATAATTTTTCAGAGTTTCAGACAAATAAAAGAATTTTTTTTAGTACAATGATTTTTCACAAAAAATAATCTGTCATAAATATAAAGGGTGTCCCAAAATTAACGCAAGATTTGAATTCAATATAAAAGAGAGTTTTTAGTCTTTAGATATTTATTTTTTAAGTGAATCATAAAGTACATAAAATAGGGTTATTTATGGAATAACACATCGGGCGAATGGCCTCCACGGCTTTGCTGGCACATACGCACCCTTTCGTCGAAATGTTTCATGACATTTCTGCGTAATTGTGGCTGAATTTCGTTGATGCAGCGTTTAATTTCGTCTTGTAATGCACGTGTGGTTGTGGGATTGTTGACATAGACCTTTGACTTCCGATAACCCCCATAAGAAGAAATCTAATGGTGTTAAGTCACATGATATAGGAGGCCAATTCTGATCACCGAAACGAGAGATTATACGACCAGGAAATGCCTGATGCAGTAATTGAATTGTTTCATTGGCTGTATGGCATGTGGCACCGTCTTGTTGAAACCACATATTGGCCACATCAATATCATCCAATTTCGGCAGAAAAAACTGTGTTATCATGTCACGATATCGAGCACCATTAACAGTTGCTGCTTGACCAGCCTTATTCTGAAAAAAGTATGGTCCAATGATGCGTCCTGCCCAAAATCCGCACCAAACAGTGACACGTTATGGGTGCATTTGTTTTTCACTAATCATAGGTGGGTTCTCTCAACCCCAAACACAGCAGTTTTTGGAGATAACAAAGCCATCGAGGTGAAAATGTGCTTCATCGCTTAGGATTATTTTGCTCGAAAAACCAACATCCACTTTTTGATGATTAATAATCCCTTCCACGAAATTTCTTCGCTGTTCATGGTCATTAGGCTTCAGTTGTTGTGTTAATTGAATTTTGTAAGCATGAAGACACAGACCTTTTGTGAGTATACGCTGTAGAGAGCTTCTTGAAATTTGCAATTCTTATCCACGACGTCGAATTGATGCTCTTGGTTTTTCACCAACACTCTGACGCACTGCTTCAATATTGACATTTGAACGTCGTGTTTTTGAACGACCGGTGTGTTTAGCGTCTCCAACTGATCCAGTATCCACGAATTTTTCAATTAATCTTTTAACAGTTGACGAGGTTAAAACACTATTTTTACCATATGTTATATAAAATTTTCGAACTGCGGCCGCCAAACTTTCATTATTTTTAAAATATTGTTCAATAATGAAGACACGTTGTTGTATCGTATAACGCTCCCTTTTCACTAACCTTAAATTCTCGGCTTTCAAACTGTTCTTTTTTTTAGGGTTGCGAACAACTTAATGCAAAAATGGCGCCAAATTCAAATCTTGCGTTAATTTTAAAATACCCTTTACAAGGTAAACAACAAGTTTTTCTCCAAATTCACTGCATTTGGATGTTTTTGCCATTATTATAACGTTCTCAGATTTATTAATTTAATGGAGTGTCCACCAGGTGCCACCCTGTCTTCGAAACACTTTATAATTCTGCTTATTGAAAATGCTGTAACAAAGGCATTAAGATAAACCTTATAATTTGAAGGCGTTGAACTTAATAATTTCTACTATTGAAAGCTATGTATTGGTTATGTAGCCTGTGTATGTAAATAAAGTGTACATATTTGTCTATGTCCCTTACCTCATGATTAAATCGATTAATCTACATCCCTTGTCAGAAAGGTTCTAGGACAATTTTTTATTTTTTTTATTTTTTTTTTATTTCTGAATTTGCAGTACTAAAAAGAAACAAATGTTATTTTTATGTTACCTGGTATGTATTCTTACTTGACATGACCTTGGCCATGTTTCTACGCAAACTTACTAGATGGCAGGGTGTGGCAGTTTGTTGCTAAGCAACACACTGTTCGGATTATTGTCGCATTCGTTAAAGTAACACAATGGATGCTGATTGTGAGCAAAGAGTGAACATTAAGTTCTGCGTTAAGCTCGGGAAAACCCTTAGTGAAACGTGGAACATGATTAAGCAAGCATATGTAGGCGAGGCACTCCCAAAAAGTCGTGCTTTCGAGTGGCACAAAAGGTTTCGTGAAGGCAGAGATTCAGTGTAAGACGATTCCAGAGCTGGTAGCTTGTCTATAGCACATATCGGTGCAAACGTGTAGCATTAGGCCAGTTATTGCAAGAACGCTGTCGTGTAACTCTGCATATGATATCAGAAGAACTGAATTTGAACTGTGTGCAAGACGATCCCAGAGCTGATACCGACTGATGCCTTGAGCTTGTAAGCAGTTACTGCAAGAAGACCATCGTATAACTGTGCGTGATATCAGAAGAACTAAATTTAAATCGTAATGTGTGTCATAAGATTTTACGCGAAGTGGAAGCTTAATACAAGAATCGTCCCTCACTTACTAACAGACGAACAGAAAGTGGTAAGACAAAGAAATTCTTGATCAAGATTATTGCTGACATCCAACGGGCTGTGACAAATGAGCTTGCAAGCATCGCAGTTGAAAATTTCCTTGCTTGCTTCCAAGACCTACAGAAACGTTGGCAGTTGTGTGTAGATAGCCAAGGCAATTGTGTATAGATAGTATATTTAATACTTTGATAGCAGCAGCTAGGGTCATTACTTTGTAAATGCAATTTTCTATTTTTTGCGACCTCTGTCCTGGAACTTTTCTAACAAAGGATGTAGAAATTTGAAACATTCTAATAGGGATTTCGTTGTAAAAGAAACTCCAGAATTTGTAGTTAAAACACAAGGAATCTCAATAATATAATATACGCTCAAAAACTAAGAACTAAAGGCTATTCCCATTTTTTTCCTAATAACTTGTATCCCCAAACAGACTATGGTTGCTACAAAAAGTCATTTATCCTTATAAAGTGGATTCTTGGGGTACTATATAAATCAAATTTTCGTCTTTCAGGTGCTGTTAAACATTTTTCACACAAAATAAACATTAAACGAAAGTTTGGAATGCACCTAAAATAGAAATGAATTGCATCAGAGTTGGATTAATAATTAAGCAAACTAAGCACATGCTTAAGGCATGAAGGAAAAGAAACACCACAAAAAAGTACATAAAGACTCAACAAAAGAGGTACCACAAAAATTTCCCTTTGCCGATTTTCTCATGAAAAGAATGATGCAGCTAAATCAAGACCGAAAGAGAAACAAAACTGGCATAAATGGTTTGTGGGGCCAATAAAATCTTTGAAGTGCTTAGGGCCTTTAAAAGTCTTAACCAATCCTGATTGTATTAATGTTCATATCATGCTTTTAAAATGTTTTTAAAAATAATAAATCCAAATTTATTATATTATCTCAGGATTCAAACCTTTCACATAAGAACTTCATATTATCTCAGTTTACATTAAGCACTTACCTTTTCATTTTGATAACTTGTAACTGCAATGAAGGTAGTCTGGGGAAAGTCAAACGTATGAAAATTTGAATAATAAAGCTGTGTAATGTCACTGCATTGAACAACATGGATGCGTACCCTGTACTTATGCATGGAACGCAGAATTATCTGCCGGGAAGAAAAGTACAATAAATCACATAATGTAACACCTAAACACAAACAAATCACAAAGTCATTTATTTATACAAAATTTCGGTAGTTTTCTGTTAACCGGGCAGCAATAATCGTCAGACATTAATATTGGTAGGAAATGCAGACTAAAATAATAATGAAAACTTTAAAATATGTTCAAGACATATTGCTCTTCGAAATTATAGTAGGATTACGATAATCTGCCAGTGCCTGCAATCCATGCCCAGTTTGGGAATATAAACAATATTTATATTTTCAAATAATTTAGAAAAGCTAAATTTAAGAGCGATTTTGTTTTCATATATGTACAAGCCAATAAATAAACTTAACACACACACACACACACACACACACACAAAAAAAAAAAAAAAAAAAAAAAAAAAAATTCTGAAAGTTATTTTAACGGTCGCTCAAAAAGGATTGGTTTGGCTTGGATTATAGCAAAGCACTCGAGGGCTCTCTGCCGAAGGGTAAGGATGCCTTCGAGGAGGACTTTCTAAGGAAAACTATCTCGTATACATGTTACACATGGGGAAAACCATGAAGTCGCTCATGCAGCCAGTCTGTTCGCAGGATTCGAACCTTGGACCGAACTAGCAGTGTTTAGCGACTTCACCGCTTGGCCGCTGGTAGGCTGTCACCCAAAAGAGTTCTCTTAAAGTTTAATATGATCTATCAGCACAGGTTATCAAATGAGGCGGCTCTCAAGTAAAATAGGGTAACATTTTATAAGAAATTACATGAAAATTTACATTTAGACTAACATGAGTGTTGGACTTCAAAACAATGTAGTTTGTATTTTGTATTTATTTTACTTTAATTTTATACTTATAATTTTACAATACTTATTACTTTTACTTTTTGGCCCCTAACAATTGTTGTTAGTTTGGTTTCATGAGAGTGGCAGCAGGGCAATTCATAGAATTAGGAAAATATGTTTCTGCAGTTAGTTAGGTTTATTGAAGATTAATTATATGTTATATACCTGAGTGATGTTTTATTAAATAAATGAATACTTTAGAATATAGTAGTCTCTTTAGAGTCCTTGATACGCTGGTAGCGTAATAGTTTGACGCGTAAACGAACAATGGAAATAACTCTCTTCTCTAGACTTAAAATAAAGTAAAAATATATATATATATATATATATATCATAATATCTATAAAAATATTCTTCTATCATGATTTAAATGCATCTTTATTTAAAAAATAATTATTAATTATCATTAAAAAGTAAAAAAAAAATGATATTCTTAATAACTGCATCTATTGCTTTTAAATAACTTAATTTGATCATTAACACACACGTTCAATTTGAAAAATAAACATGTTATATTTTGCCGACTGGCAACAGACTCGAATGGGAAATGAAACGTTGGAAAATCATATTTCGAAATTAACAGCCTTTTTGAACTAAAAATACACTACATTTGTAATATATTTTAATTTAAGAAGCGAATAAATTTATTATTGAATTTATTTAGCATTTCCTGCATCCACCTCCGAACCATCTTATCTTAACTGTAAACATGGATCGTGAATCTCTACAAACGTTTTGTTTTAGACAAGTCTGTTTTGCAGTATATATTCTGCTGTTTTATAATTTTGAACTTAATGTGGCCAATATCTGTCATAAATTTATTGGTACACTACTTTTCAGACATCCTTTTCCACTTACATGCACATCGTAGCTGGTTTGTTTGAATTACACTCTTTTGCACAGTGCACAAGTTTGCTTAAAATCAACGGAAAATAGATATAAATTCTTGAAAATAATGCATGTAAAGATTTTTCAGACATTTGGAAGAGTTAGGTTATTTGATTATGGCAAATTACACTAGGACTACCTGCCTGATAGAATGGCTTCTTAGATTGTAAGGATCCTAAGTTTTACTAACGTTTATTTTATTTTAAATCTTTACTGTCACTTCTTATTTTCTACTTCCGGCCAGAATTAAAAGCTTTAACTTATTTATGCAAATTTGTCTTGCTAACGCCAAGTACTTAAGTTGTGGTTTTTTGCCAAGCAAGAGAGAGGAAGGAGTTATCAGAAGCAGGCCGCTTGCCATAGTAGTTTTACTCGTTTGCTGGTTGCCTTCAAGGCCAGAGGTTAAATCCTCGTGATAATTTTAAACGTATAATAGTTTTAGCAGCTCTCTGTACTACATACGGCTTTTCGTTAATTTACGGCCAACCTTGGAGTTAGGCACTTGTTTATTAATCCAAAGTTAGTTTAGTTAGAGTTTTAGTTAATATTTTTATATTCTTACGTTGAGACCACAAGTGGTTGGTTTCTGTAGTCCGAAGTTCCGAAAATCATTGTAAAGAGAGAAAAATAAAGGGTTTCGTATAGCCTTCCTGTGTGTATTGTCTATTTCACAATTTATCGAACATAGCTTGAGTAAGCTCCCTGTTCCGAGTCAGGACAGTTAATGTTTCCAAAGCAAGTAAAGAGGAACACCAGCCCTGATAGTGGCGCCCAACGAAGAAGAATAACCATGGCCGAGTTTCAAGAAGAACCTGTGCTGCCTGCAGAAGCGGCTCAGAATCCAGAAATGCCAGCTGCCGTCCTGGAAGGATTTGGTTACATCGTACAGACCATGCGCGCATCGATGAAACCAGAAGCAACATTTAATGGAAACTCACCGGTAACCAGTTCTTTGGAAAAATTGGATGACCACTTCATGCTGTATCCAGTACATGAGTTCCAGAAAGTCACCTTAGCTACCAGCGTTTTGAGGGGCCAAGTGCTTAATTGGTTCAAATGTATAGGCAGGGGTCAAGCGGGAAGTCCCACCTATACTTACGAAAATTTTAAGACTGTCTTAGTAAAAGCCTTCCCTGTCGTAAGAGATCGTGCAAGATTAGAAACGGAACTCTTCAGCATATACCAGAAACGAATTGAAAATCTCTCAAGCTCTATTTTAAGAAAAATTCACGTCTTTAAACTCTTGTATGGAAACCGTCCGGATCCTGAGATAATCCAAGTGATTTTGTCGAGGTTACTTCCCCAAGTACAAGACTTTATTGAATTAAGGAATCCGACTACACTGGAAAAGTTATTTGAGCTAGCAATCCAGTTTGAAAGTAGAAGAACGGCGGACATTGAAAGAAGACGCCAGTATGAGCAACGAAGCCAATTTGATGCGCCATGACCACAGCAAAGTCAAGAACACGGCTACGGAAGCAAAGCGAATCAGTGGGCAAGGAAACCCGAGTATCCAAAAACAACCGGCGAACGTCGACAGTTCAATAGTAAGCCAGAAAAAAAGTCTGAAGGCCAGCGGAAAAAGAAGGAAGGCATGGAAATGAAGAAACAAAATTTAAACTAAAACGGATTTCTGCTGACGGGAGGGTGTGGAAATCCGAAGGCCAAGAAAACCCCTCTTCCTTCAAGTTAAATACAGTTATGGTGAAAATCTTGACTCTTCCAAAGATTGAAGTTTTGGTGAATAACATCCCAGCCACCGCACTCCTTGATACAGGCGCGCAGTGTTCCTGTGTGGCAGAAGATTTTTTTAGGAAGTATTTCCGTAAATACCGCATATATAATTCGGATAATACGACAGTGTTAGCTGCGCAGGGAGAAAGATGCAAATGCATAGGTAAAATAGCCTTATACATTCGTATCAAAGACGAACAAGTAAAGATCATGTTTTTTATCGTAAAAAATTTACAAGCACATGTCATTTTAGGGATAGATTTTCTTTCAGAGGCGGAAGCAACGCTGGATTTTAACGAAGCATCCCTTAAGCTGACGATGAAACCAGTTCGAGAAGAAAAAACAGAACCACCGACGTTAAACCTCGACCACCTGCCTAAGGAAGAGCAACAAAAAATTCGACAAGTGGTAAGTGAATTTGCTTCGTTATTTAGTGATATTCCTGGATTTACTCAAGTTACTAACCATAGTATCGACACCGGAGATTCACTGCCAGTTCGCCACAAACCATATCGATATGATAAGAATAAAGAAAAAATTATAGAGTGGCACATTCGAGATACGTTACGTAAAAAGATCATAACGCCCATCTCAAGTAGTTATGCTAGCCCGGTTGTGTTATGTAAGAAAAATAATGACTATCCGGTAACACATCCGAAAAGGTGGCGTTTTGCAATTGACTATCGTAAATTAAACTCCATGACTAAATATCCGATATATCCGTTACCTATTATCGAAGAAACGATTATTATCGATCTATTATCAAATATATGACTACGTTAGACTTAACGACTGGTTATTTTCAAATAGGGGTTAAACCGGAAGATGTGCCTAAGACTGCTTTTATAACCAAGTCTGGCACTTATGCATTCTTGCGTATGCCGTTTGGCCTTTCAGGGGCACCGGCAACATTTCAGCGATGTATGGACATTGTGCTAAGGCCTGTTCTTGGAAAGACCACATTTATCTATTTAGACGATATCATTATTACTAGTGATAATCTGGACCAACATGTACAGGATTTAAGACAGGTGTTTTCATTATTAAATGAGGCGGGTCTAAAAGTTAATTTCGAAAAGTGCAAATTTGCAGCCCCTGAATTAAAATACTTAGGTTACGAAATATCTCAGAAAGGAATCGAGACGGACGAATCAAAAATAATCGCTGTGCAAAAGTATCCGCCGCCAAATACGGCGAAGAAGCTCTCTTCTTTTCTAGGACTTTGTTCATATTATAGGTCCTTTATAAAAGATTTTGCAGCTATTGCTGAACCATTGTTAAAATTAAAAAGGAAAAAGGCAAGATTCTCGTGGACGGCCGGGTTTCTAAATAGCATTAAATCCGAATTTCCAAATGAAATAATTGGCATCAATTTATAGGGCCCTTTCCCAAAAAGTCAGTTAAATAAAAGTCGGTATTTCCTTGTTATGGTTGATCATTTTAGTAAGTGGACCGAAATTGTTCCCTTAAAGCGAGCCTCCGCGAAATTAGTTACATAGTCTATTTTAAATACATATATTTAAATACGGGGCGCCCCTAAAAGTTATATCGGATAGTGGCCCTCAATTTGTTAAGTAATATATTTGAAGACATGTGCAAAAAACTGGGCATACGTCATTTAAAAATGGTCCCGTATCGGCCGCAATCAAATATAGCGGAACGGGTCAACAGAAATATAGTGAAAATTATCCGTAGTTATGTTAAAAATTTTCATAAAAGCTGGGATAACTATGTCAATGAATTTGCTTTCGCCCTTAGGACCGCAAAACATGATACAACGGGCAAAACTCCTGCTGAGTTATTTCTAGGCAGAAAGGTTATAACACCGTTAGATAAACTATTTTATGTGCAACAAAGAGCCCCAGAATTTAAAATGGGTGATATAGAAAAACTAATAAAAGAAGCAAAAAAGAATACGGAAGTAGCACAAAGAAAACAAAAATTGTATTATGACTTGAAACGACGGGGAGTAACTTATAAAGTAGGGGATGAATTACTAAAAATTAAGCATTCACTTTCTTCAGCACCAGAAGATAAAACTGCCAAATTTTATCCACGATATGAAGGACCATATGTCATAGAAAAAATAACTCAGGCTGTAGTGGTCTTTAAGGCCAGGAATGGTGAAACCTGCACCGCAAACATTGACCAGATAAAACCATTCTATAATCGTAATAAAATGCCAATATTTAAAGATCTTTTGCAGGATTCGGCACGGCAGGCACAAGCTCCAGAGGTGGAACAACGACAATCACAAGGGCAAGCCATTACCAGACAGGAGCAGTTGAAAAGAAAGCCATTAGTCAAAATTGAAGGTAACAAGAAAAAGAAGCCGTTCCACCGACCAGAAAAGAGAGGGCACGACCACCCCCAGAATGAAGAAGGGAGAAGTACGACGAATGCAAAGAGAGCCAGGAGAAATGACGGCAACTATAACCCGGCTCCAAAGCGGAAGATCTACCCATCGGATAGGAGTCTACGCAGCAAATGTCGACGAATTGATGAAGGAACACCAGCTGCGGAGGCAAAGAAACAAGAAAAATTTGAACAGCCAGCAACGAGATCCAAGCAGGAACGAGAGAGAGTTGTCCCGGTTCCGCCAAGACCAGCTGCCATCAAACGGACGAGACCACAGGCAGAGGCTAAAAAGAAGGTCTTCAAGGGTGACCGAACTGGAAGGAAAAGAAAGTTCATGGAGGAAGGAACTGAAGGGCGAACCCGCACAAGACGGAAGATCAATCAGACCGTAGTCTTCGCCACTTTCCAAGCCTGGGCAGAAAAAAGGATGTCTGAATATCACAAAGATAAATAAAACTTTATGTTACTTTGAAACCTTAAGTTTTTTCATTCTTACTGCAAGTGGCAGAATTCAAGAAGTTTTACCTCATGTGAGGCCTACCTTTATCGCCAAAAAGGCGAGAAATGAGTTGTTACCTATTTTGATATTGTTTTTCAATTACTCGCGAGTAAAACTAAAATTAATGTATAATAGGAATGTGTAAATACTTGAATATTGTAAAAGCATTGATAATCTTTGAGAAAGGTACCTTAAGAAAATAGTAAAAATTATTGTATAAAATTTTATTTAAAAGATTTTGGCAAGAAAGAAGTTTTAGTCTGAAAGACTTTTGAAATGTAGTATTTCAATGTAGAAGAACTGGCACTTGCTTGGAAAAGAATAGAAGTTAACAATGTACTACTAATGTATGTTTTAAAATGCGTAAAATTAACGGCATGTTAATATGTCCTTATATATAATGTGAACTGTTATTTTAAAAGTTAAGAAATACTGTGATATGTTAAAAGTGAAAGTAATGCCAAAAATTTTAACTTATTCGTGTGACTGTAAAAAGAGCAAATTATTGTGAATATGTGTTAAAGGTTGAATGAATGTAGTTAGGCTCTCTGACGCTACACTTCAGAGTTAGCCACTTTCATTATAGTACCTCAGGGTTTAGAGTTTAAGATAGGGTGTGTTACGAGGTCTTGTTATGTTGAATTTTAACACGTTAGTGTTTTGATTGTAGGAGGCAGTGTTGAACACGTGTACATAAACACATTCGTGTTTGGTGTTCTTTTACAACACATGTCAGAGAGCACAGGGAGAGATAATTAAAATAAAGTCATGAATGAAATAATAATGTTAAGAGAAATGTAAATATTTATGTTACTTGCCATTTAATTGTGTAACATTTCATTCAACTAGTTTTCCTTCCAGATCTCTGGAAGGAACCAGATTTGAATAAAAGCTCCTGTTTAGATGCAGTACAGATGAAAAATTGGTTGTCCATGGAGCTGATATTGTAAAAACAATTTTTTTTTTTTTTAATTTCTAGTTTCCAGTGAGAAATGTTTGTAAAAGATTGGCCTCGCGTTAGATTCTAGAGCTAAAAGTTTTCAACAAGGTCGTTTTAGACCTCAGTTTCAAACTAATTAACTCTGGCGGGAAGTATGTAAGGATCTTAAGTTTTACTAACGTTTATTTTTATTTTAAATCATTACTATAACTTCTTATTTTCTACTTCCGGCCAGAATTAAAAGCTTTAACTTATTCATGCAAATTTGTCTTGCTAACGCCAAGTACTTAAGTTGTGGCTTTTTGCCAAGCAAGAGAGAGGAAGGAGTTATCAGAAGCAGGCCGCTTGCCATAGTAGTTTTACTCGTTTGCTGGTTGCCTTCAAGGCTAGAGGTTAAATCCTCGTCTTAATTTTAAACGTATCGTAGTTTTAGCAGCTCTCTGTACTACATACGGCTTTTCGTTAATTTACGGCCAATCTTGGAGTTAGGCACTTGTTTATTAATCCAAAGTTAGTTTAGTTAGAGTTTTAGTTAATATTTTTATATTCTTACGTTGAGACCACAAGTGGTTGGTTTCTGTAGTCCGAAGTTCCGAAAATCATTGTAAAGAGAGAAAAATAAAGGGTTTCGTATAGCCTTCCTGTGTGTATTGTCTACTTCACAATTTATCGAACATAGCTTGAGTAAGCTCCCTGTTCCGAGTCAGGACAGTTCATGTTTCCAAAGCAAGTAAAGAGGAATACAGAACCTGATAAGTAAGGCTCCTATATACCAGGCTGAATCATCAGGCATTCGCGCTCCCAAGTGGGAGATTTAATGGCGGCTGTGTACTTACGGTGCAACAATTTTTTGTGTTTCTTTTGTGTAAAATGGGCGGATGTAGAGCTGTTAATTGTTCAAATCATTCACGGAAAAGTCATACATTGGTAAAATTTCCTAAAAATGAAGAAAGAAGAAAAATATGGGTAAATAATTGCCGAAGAGACAATTGGAAACCTGGTCCAGGCGCTGAACTTTGCTTAGTAAGTATAATGTTAATTACGCCTTCATTTAGAGTTTATATCTTCTCTGATGTTTATAATGTGCAAGTAAAGTGAAATTCTTGTGTACAATAACCTGAGTACTTGCTAATTTCTGTAATAATAGCTATAATTAAATTAGTCTAGGGTTAATGTACCAGTCGCCAAACATCGCCAATGTAGATGTTTTGAATGTGGAAAAGAAATTTCTCTTCTAATATAAAGCGCGGATTTTGTTTTCCTGTGCTAATTGTGGAATTTATACTAATGTAACATGAAAATCATTAGCATATTGAAATTTATTAAAAAATAAATAATAATTTGGAAAGTCAAGATAAAATCTGAATGTTTGCTAAAGATATATGTAACATTACACTATAGTTGCAATATCGTTGGAATGATATATAATTTTTTCCTTTATTTTATAATCACTATTGTTAAAAAGTTAGATGAGTTGTTTATGCACGGAACCCACTACTGTTTCTTGGTTAAAATAACTTCCAGAATTTTGACATTGACATCTGAAGTCAATAGAATAAATTGAATAGTGTGAGACAAAATATATATAATCTGACTTCAATAATTGCAAGAATTGTGCAAGTTTATTTATAATCACAGTATTATACAATTTGGCAATGGAGTAAAGATTTAGAAATGAATGCAGAACATTCAAATTAGTATTTTCTTGTTTCTAATATATAGAAATATAGTCTATTTTCCAGTATAAAAGTTTTACTTAAAAGTATGGGAAAGCAGATTTGTTTCATGCATGATCTTTATAATACTGGTATGAAATGAATGAATTTTAATCTGTAAACAATTTTTTGTTAATATTGAAATGCGTTTCTTTGGGTACATTTTTAGGCACTTGTGGATCATGTCAGACAATATGCAATAGAAAAAAGATGTCCGTGTGCATAAATTTTCCCATTGTGTTACTTCATTTTATCTAAATTTCAAGGGTAATTCTTTTCATTTTTATATGGCATGTTATCAGTATAAAGGCTAGTGAAAATAAATTGGTATGTGTATCTGTTTTTGAAGTGTAATGCTTAAATAAAAAGATGGTGTGTGTTTCTTCATTTAAACAAAATTTCAAGGATAGTATTTTTCAGTGTTTGTTATTTCTCAATGTAAAGGGTAACAAGGGGAAAAAAACTGGTATGGTATATCTGTTTTTTAAGCATGATAATTTTATTTATTTCTTTAGTGATGCATATATATAGAGAGAAGGTGTTTGGTCCAACTAAAGTTATAATAAATCTAATTTTACTAGATCTCTCCCTCCCCTCAGGTGTAGAAAATTTTCAAGTGCAGAAAGTTTATTTGCAGAATTAATTCATTTCTGATAAACTTATTATCATTAATTTTTTATATAACATGTTATTAAGTTACACATTTGACTACTGTGTAATAAAATTGTATTTAGGGCAAAAAATTAACTATAATTTTGCATCTGGTGACTAATATCATATGCTTCTAAGAATATTACTTTAACTTTTTCCATAATTTTTGTATTTCAGGAACATGAAACTGTTATTTTGATATACTTAAATAATAAAAGTGTGTATCTGAATCAATTAATGGATACAAATATTTTACAGTTATTTTTAGAAGATAGTTGCCATATCGCTTCTAATAATTCATAAAATATGTTAAAATATAGGTAAATAATTTGGTGCAGAATTCAAATTTAGGGTTTAAAATATAGTGAATCATAAGACTAAATGATTTTTATTGTCATGATTTGCCTGGGCTTAAGAATGTACTTTTCGTCCGGTGGAAATTGTCATCAGACTGTCCTGAACAGGCTTTTTGTTGATAATAACTTCCAGGCTTATCAGTACCTCCTTTTGAGTGGAGGGTATGCAAATATAGTACCCAATTTAAATTACATTGTGATTGTAATAATATTGTGGTATTAAATAAGTGACTATAATTACAATTTAGGTAATTGCATTGTAATTATATTACATTGTGTCTGTGAACTCTTAATTTCATTACTTTATGCAATTATGTTGTAAGTGCATAATCTAATTGCAATAATATAATCTATTCGCAATTACAAAATAATTATAAATGCAGTTACATCTTAAATAGAGGCCATTTTAATACTTTTAAATTTTCACAAGATAACTTCCCATTAAGGTTCATTTGGAGGAAACTATGCAAATACTAAAAAAGAAGTTATGCTAAATTTACATATTTTGTACAGTACTTTCTTGTTATAATGCTGTTCAATATATCTTCAATACTTTTGTAAATTTAACGACATTCTTTGCAATCACTGTGGTGCTTTAAAAAGAAGTTTCTTAGTTATGCTTTCTAATAAGAATGGGTTTAAAATTAAGTATTATGTATAATAACTAGCAGTTAAAAAAACTTGACTGCATGAAAATGCTGTTGCTGTGTAAAATAAAAAATAAGCTTTCTTTTATGCTTTGAAATGAATTACATTTGATTAAGTCGTCCTTTTACAATTTAAGAATGTGGTTAACACACATTCTTAAATTGGACAGGTTTTATCTAAATTACTAGTATAAAATATATAAACTATGAATTATTTTGTAACATAACTCAAATTACAAAATTCATTCTATATACGTTCAAAGTTATTATCTTTTATGGAATAACTGTTTTTTAATTTAGGTAAAAATTGGATTTTTAGAAGTATTACAAATACAATGCAACACAAAGGTGATCTGATTGAAGAGGAAGGACTTTTTATTACGGTTTCTAGTTCGTATTTATATTACATTTGATGAAAAGCATCCAAAACAGAGAATGCTGTACTTTCTTCTTCCATATATGTTATGAAATATTTCACACATTTAAAAGAAAGTGTTTCTTCAGAATCTTGCACAATTATTTCCATATACCTCAGACTTAAATGACAACATATTTTTTTAGTATGAATTTACAGTGTTTTTATGGAAATTTGTGTTAAAATGTGATTAAGATAAATTTATTTGCACACTCTACGCTTTAACTATTTCCCCATTTGACACTATTGAAAGTTTTTATTCATATCTTATTTATTTTAGTCTGCTAACGAAACTGAAACATCTAAAGAATAAGTTATTTTGAATATGTTTACAAAATATACGCGAAATTTTTATTTAAGTGAAAACGTCTATATACTATTCGAGAATTAATAAATTATCCGAAAAGTTTATATGCGCTGAATGCCGCGCGTCTATAAAATAAATCTTTAAAAAAACAGCAGACATTCAGCCAGCGTGTGCGATAAACGCGCCAAAATTGGCAGCGCGTTCACTCCCTCGCCAAGAGAGAAAAGTTGGTGATTCAGCCTGGTTTAGAGGAGGCTTACTGAATCACGAACATAACTCTGGGAATTCCAAAATCGCACGCATTTGATGGGTTGCTAGATAAAATACATTTTCGTAAAAATCTGAGTTACCTACTTTGGCGACATAGCGCTTTGTCCGGTGATTTTTGTCATAGTTGAAAAATGTGATAGTACCAAAATAAATAAATAAATTAATTAATTGATTTAAAAAAATCTGAAAGGTTTAGGATTTAAAATTACGCCCAAAGGGGCCTTTTTTTTAACGTTTGTGTGTTACTTTTATTTACTAAATATAACGTTTGTGTGTTACTTTTATTTACTAAATCTTTGCACTTAAACCATAAAATTTAGTTCAATAGCAATGCCGCAAAATAATTTTAAAATGAGCCTATCTTTAGAATTTCCGATACACAGTTCCGCGCGCTGGAAATAAAAGAATTTCCCCCCCCCCGAGTGTTGCCATTGCTCGCTTTCAAATCGTTGAGTTTGTTACTCAAAATTTCGCTAAAGTTTTACAAAATATGAAATCGATTATAAAACAAATTCCAAATTTGGTCTTCCACATGCCCATATTCGTAGGAGAATTACGTCATTCAAAATTTGATGGCTCTATGGACCGTAGTTTTATCACAATGCGAGAAATATACATACATTTATGCATATTTTTCATTATTTATTTTCTTCAAATATAATGCAGGACTCTAACATTTGGTGGCAACAGTTTGGAAAGTGAAACGGACATTTATAGTGATTCAACGCAAAATCACAAAACGAAAACAATAGTCCTTCAGGGACAAAGCACCTTTGGACTAAAAATAAATAAATAAATAAGAAGAAGAGAGATATGACCACAACTCTTCTTGGTCACAAAATCTGCTAATTATCGGAATGCTGTTGCACTTCCCGTATTCCGGAGAAGGCTTAGATGTTTATAAGTGACTCTGCGGCATGAGGGCACTGAAAATACTGGCAAACAAAAAGATTTTTCGAAAGACTTGATAAGAGAAAGAGAGTTAGGAGTCCTAGATCCCTCGGATGTTCTCCATTGAAATTGGAAAAGAACTTGTCTCTTCGCGAAGATGTAAAATCAATCGCTTTTCTCTTAGACAACGTTCTGGGTGATGAGACGTTAAAAAAATAACGCCTTCTTTTCTCGACGAAAACTTGACTTCAAAAGTATCCAGCCATTGTGTGCGAGTTGGGATATTTGGAAAAGATTATAGATTTTGGGGAAAATTATCAAAAGCATTTGAGAAAATCATAGATTAGACAAACTCATTTAAACGAAGGTAAGTAATAGTGTTTGGCGCTTACGTGCATTTTGGCTACTGCCCTGCTAACGAAGAAGTATATTAAATTTTCGTATTGAATTTTTTACCGTCACAGATTGGGACGAGAAGACGAAAAACAATAAGAGTTCAAGTTTTACTTACTCGGGTTTCGTCCGATTTTTCGTAGTTTGAAAGTTTTACTCCGGTAAAAGTGATTGGTTCCTGCATCCACTTTGATCCTAAAGCTGGTGACTTGCTATGATTGTAAAAGTTGATTTCTGATTGGAAATTTGTTTTCAGAGAGGGAACCCATTGCAGATTCATGAACTTATATCTCATTTGATCCACCAGAACGATATCCAACAAGACGTAATAAAACTTCGAAGGATCGAGATTAGTCAACTGAACTTGTACAAGCGGAAACATTCTCCTAAGAAGGAAAAAAAAAAAAAAAAAAAAAAAAAGGAAATATTAGTAGAACAAATTAAGCTACCTAAGATTGAGAATCTGTGTTTATCGGCACTATTACTAATAAGAGGTGAGAAATATATTATAAATTTCCAAAATCATTCATACAGTAAATTCGAAATGAAATTCAATTAACTCTCTTTGAACCACGAAGTTTCAGAGTTAACTAACAACTTACTCGTCTTAGTTCTGGGAACCGTATTAATGTGATTTTTACAGGCTTCGAGAAAATTTGGCCCACCCCACCAGCAAAAGAGCAGCAGATTCGCTAAACACTGGTAGTTCCGTCAGGGGTTGCACATGTTTACGGCCAACAGTTGCAAACACAAAGGCCGAGTAAGGCTTTTGTGAACATGGTATATACTTTCTCAAAATATTGCGGGCATTTTAAACAGAGTACTTATGTATTAGCGCAAATATTAATCATTTGTGGATAGTCTAAATTATAAAGAAGGGAAAACACAGGGACGCTAGAAAGAGGGGGCGGCTGCGTGCTTCGGAGTTGTGGAAAATTGTGGGATCCCTTTAAATATCTAACTTCTCTGCGTTCAGTTTTATAGACGGAAAAATGTAGAAAATTTGAATTCCTCGAATGATTGTAATTTTGTATCATGAAAGTAGATTATTGATATACGTCAAATACATCTTTTTTTAACCCATTCCCTGCCATGATCCCCATATGGGGATCGCTTACATTTGTATACATTGTGACGTCATGCTGCACCTGAGTAGTTCCTTACGGGTGGTCATGCTTTCCTGAAGATTGCAACTAAAAGAGTAGAAATCTTAAACAAACACGTGAACACAGTTGTTTTTCTTGCTCTCTCGTTACTTTTCACGAGAAAAATAATACGGTTATTTTCAAAGCACAAAAAAGTTACTTAGGAACAATTATTTTTTTTGTACTGAATTTCCCTTGATCATTGGTATGTAATTAATGTATTTATATATTATTTATTCTCATACTGTAATTTGGATGGGTACAATGAACCTAGATATATCGATCCCCATTTGGGGATCATGGCTGATACTGACTAAAATTGTAAAAAAAAAATTGTTTTTCTTTTTTTCCAGGAAATGTCGCGTAAAAAATATCTTTCTTTAAAAGAAATAGAAGAAATTGTAAATTCTGATGTTTTTTTTGCATCTGACAATGACGACGATAATAGCCCCATAGATATTGTTGAAATTCTACCAGAGCAGGTTGATGAGATTTCAGATAATGAGGACATGGATGATAACGTAATTGATGATGAAGAACCACTTGATGTTCCCGGGTGTGTTGAAATTCACCGTGTGGCAGGATTTGAGGAAAATGTTTTAGTGAATGCAACTGAATCTTCAGCAAATGAAGTAACAAAAGGTACCGGCTTACCACCTGCTAAAAAGAGAAAATAAGTATTGACTTCCAATTGGAAAAAGAAGCAACCTAAGTACTCGAAACTATATGAAAATTCTAACGTTATAGAAACAAGGCGAAATGATGTCATTAGAAAAAGTAGTGGAAAATTCCCGGTAGAGTGTTTTGAAATACTTTTTGATAATGAAACTGTCACCTATATTGTCCAGCAGTCTGTAATATACGCCAGACAGAAAAACAATCATCAATTTCAGCTTTCTGATAACTGCGTAAAAAGTTTATTGGAATACTTCTTTTCATTGGCTATCATTCACTTCCGCAAGAACAATTATATTGGTGTGAAGATGAAGACATGAACATTCTGTGTGTTAGAGCATGCATGAGTTGGAATAGATATCTGGAAATGAAACGGTACCTACATATCAGTGACAACTCCGATTTAGAAAGGATTCCACTAGGTGAACGTGATAACCTCTTCAAGATTCGCCCATTGATTGACAAGCTGAATGACAAATTTCAACAATTTGGGGTGTTTTCTGAAAGTTTGAGCATTGACGAACAAATGGTTCGTTACTATGGGCATCACTACTTCAAACAATTTATACGTGGTAAGCCAGTGCGGTTTGGGTTCAAACAATGGGCTATCTGTTGTTCACAGACTGGATATTGTTATCAGACTCAAGTGTATGAAGGCAAATCAAAGAAATTAGGAGATGATGAAAGCATCAGTGGGCTTGGGACATCTGTTATCCTTCAGATGGTATCTATTCTTCAGACACCAAATGCTCATAAAGTTTACTTCGACAATTTTTTCACAGGATTTTCTCTGATGAAACATTTGCAGGACATTGACGTTAGAGCAACAGGAACTGTTCGATTCAACAGAATGAACAAATGCCCTATTGCAACAGACAAAGAGATAAGGAAAAAAGAACGCGGGGCATATGACTACAAATTTGATTCCCGTAATGAAATTTTAGCTGTCACGTGGAATGACAACAGCTGTGTAAGGCTTCTGTCTAATCATGAAACTATCGAACTAATATCAGAGGTGAAGCGATGGAGTAGAACAGAGAAGAAAGATATTCAAGTACCACAACCCAAACTGATATCAGAATATAACAAATACATGGGTAGAGTAGACAAGATGGATTGGAATGTTCAAAAATACAGAATCAGAATAAGGGAGAAAAATGGTATTTTCCTTCGCATACTAATGGTATCCACGTAACACTGGTTAACGCCCACGCACTGTATTGTATTTCAAATGATAAAATTCCATTGCTAGATTTTAGGAGCATGGTTGCTAGAGGATATCTTGCTTTCTCTTCAGAACTCACAGATGCAAAAAAAGGGTGGAAGGAATTCTTTCACTAAAGCGTCAATTAATCGTGTTCCTACTGTTATCTGAACATCTGGTAATCATTATATTGAACGGACCGAAAATGGTAAACGAAGAAAATGTGCAGTATGCAAAACAAATGCAAGAAAACAATGTGGAAAATGTAATGTTGGATTACACGTAGACTGTTTTGAACGCTGGCATTAAAAGTAGATAGTATCAGTAATGATCCCCATTTGAGGATCGGACTTAAATTTAAAATTTCTGGAAAAAATTGACGCATTTATGAGAAAAACATGTTTTTCTTATTATTTAGATGTAAACTAACAGAAATAAAATAAAAATAGATGAAATAAAAATTTGGCAGTTAATGGGTTAAGGACGCAGAAAGACACACATTTGTTATATTAATGAATATGTATTGTAAATACATAGAATTTTGAATGCCATATTATATGAATACAAAGTTTCTGAATATCTGAAAAAAAGTCTTAACTAAAATGGCTTCCAAGCTTTTTACGTCTAAGGACAGTTTTTCAAATTACAAGAGTATTGCGGGTTGCTTCTTTTCGGTTAATTTTCTAATCTCATGTAAACACTTTGTAGGGTTTATATTTATTTTAACTAACATTTATTTTAAGCTATTTTTCCTGTCAAGCCTTTACTTTTCCCTGGAATTGCCAATGCCAGAGTATGTAAATTTTAGTAGAACGCGCAGAGTATTCAAATTTTAGCAGAAGTAAGTTGAGTTTAAATAGAAGGGAAACGAGTTTGTAAGTGTGCTTCTTGAATCGCGAGCGTGAAGGTTGCTAGGTAGAAATTTAAGAACCGCGCGTTTCGGCCTGTGTGCCTTTCTCGGCAGTTCGTTGAATCTTTCAACTTCTTAATCAGTAAGTTTGCTGAATCTCAGCTATATCTTAGAACGCAGTTAAGTTAGTTACGATTATAGATCCTCGTAGATAGTGACTTCGTTATTTATTCATCCTGTCATTTATTTTTAGTTGTACTTTTCTATTTTGTTTAACCGCCGGGTCGGCGTAGTTTGTGAGCGTCAAGTGAACGCAACTATGATTTCTAAAGTGAAATAAAAAAGGATTTAAACCCTTCTTACGAGTTTGTATAATTTACAGTTCATAGCAGTCACTACTACTGTTGCGGACATGTTGGGGCCACGCAACATCATAACTTAATTGTTTTTAATTCTATACTTATGAATAAATATGTGTGTATGTATATCTTGTATATACATGCATATCATTAAATTATATTTACATGATAAAAAGTAATTCAATTCATTTCAATAATAAAGAGGACTCACTTAGTGCATTAAAAGCATTAGAAGCATTCTTTGTATGCGTGAATATATATTCAGATATACATACCAGATATACATATACACACACATTTATTCAAAAGTATCGAATTAAAAACAAGTGTTTACATGGGGTTAGAAAATTAACCAAAAAGAAGCAACCCGCAATACTCTTGTAATTTGAAAACCTGCCCTTTAGACGTAAAAAGCTTGGAAGCCATTTTAGTTAAGACTACTTTTCAGATGTTCAGAAACTTTGCATTCATAAAATATGGCATTCAAAATACTAAGTATTTATAATACATATTCATTAATATAACAAATGTGTCTTTCTGCTTCCTTAAAAAAAGGTGTATTTGACGTATATCAATAATCTCTTTTCATGGTACAAAATCACATTCATTCGAAGAATTCAATTTTTCTACATTTTTCTGTCTATAAAACTGAACGCAGAGAAGTTAGATATTTAAAAGGACGCCACAATTTTCCACAACTTCGAAGCACGCAGCACCCCCCTCTTCCTTCTTTCCTCGGGAAAGAGGAAATAGGGAATCTTATGAGTGTTCAGTTTTGCAATAGGGGAAATATTCATTATAGCATCACTTTTGAACAGTGCTCTATCCGGCATCTGAATAAAAGAATTTTATTGGAATCGGAAAACATGTTCATGGTTCAATGGTCGAGTATGTCATATGGTACTCTAAGATAAGTTTATTGTATCCTTGTTCACCTAGAGTTGGATGTCACGCCTATCTTACAAGACCTTTGTTTAAGAAAGTGAGGCTAGAGATTAAAAAAGGAAACTTAAACATGTTTTTATTTACAAATGGAATGCGGATCCTAATGTTCTAAGCGTGGATGAATTTAATGGTTAATAATTTTTTGTTAAAATTTGCAGAAATTCGGAAAAAACTATGAAAATGCAAAACAATTTTCAGTCGTAAATATCCGTTCAGTTCGTTATATCCGGTTTTCACGGTTTGGTATGTTCGCTACAGCAGAATAAAATAATATTAAATATATTATAAACTGGACGAGGCCAAAAGATTTGTTTGTTATATCCGGGATTCGGTATAAGCGAATTTCATTATAGTAGTGTTTAACTGTACTCCAGACCTGCAGAATTTAGAATAGGCAAAAATTTTGGAAAATACAGAAGTACCGAACAGCAATATCTAGAGATGGCAACATTTTTAGAATTTAGTGACACAGCTGACATGGCGATATAGCTAGAGCTTTTACCCACCCCTTCAGGGCGGTCCCTATATTTTCAGCCTCTCTTCATAGACGGACAAATATAGCTATAAAAATGTTGAAACGACATGCAGGGAAACAAAACTCCACGCTTATCTCTGAAGACAAACTTTGATGCCAACATTTTAAAATTATATTGTTATTTTGCTTGTTACTTCCTTGTACGAAGTAAAGGAAGTGTAGTAATCGCAAAGAATTTCTAGTATCATATTTCAACGAAAACATAAATTTGACAGCTCTCGAATCCATTTGAACGATGTTTTTGCTTGACATCTGTATGTGAGGCCAGAATAAAGGACTCTTTTTTCTAAAACGGATCGTAAAATGGATTTAAAAGAGATTTTCTTTGTGACGTCTTTACGAATGTACCTCGCATAACCCAAAAATGAATAGCCTGAAAATGTTGAAATTTTGTATATGGGACTGCTGTAACATGTAGTGGTGCACCTCCCTTTTTGGCTGCAATTGGTCACACCAAACGTACATATACGTATATTTATTCCCAATCTGTTACCCGACTCTGTGAGATCAGTATTTTTATTTTTATATGTTGTTAAATTGTGAATTTTTGCTTTAAAAGTGATCGAATTATGCTGTTCTTAATGTTGCAGTTAAGTTTTTATGTCTTTAGTTTATTTGCATTCAATAGTTGTAAAATTATCAAACAATGTAAAAGTTGTTTAAGTAGTAAGCTATAACAGATACAAAACTCTGAATTATTTCTCTTAACGGGAAATTTAAAATCTAACTAGCTTTCTCCTCCCTCGATGATCTGACCACCTGACTAAACTTTATAAAATATTACCCTTTAATGTAAAAAATTGCCGCCCTTAAAAATGTGCCGCTCGGGGTGAACCGCTCCCTCCAGCTACGCCATTGACCGGACAGTAGATTCTAGTGCCATCAGAGAATGTACTGAGCGACACAATACCGACCAAATTCCTAGTTACAATACCTATGCCTTTGCTGTAATAAACATCTGTGTCTTAGCAACGTTAAAGTGTTTTATATAATAAGACAGATGACTATACCTAGAAAAAGACTAGGAAACTGGACTGGGAAATTTAAAATGACTCTAATTAAAACATTTTCAGCCTTAGTAATGAAAAAGTATCTTGGTTTCTAACCTGCCAGATTTCGTCAATATCATCTCTGTACCAACCATCCTGAATGTCTTCCATATGTCTTCGTTTAAAAGGATGACTTGCGGTTGAGGTTCCTGTATTTTGCCGAACGTCCGTGGCGGGAAGACTGGGTAAGGCCAACTAATGTACTGGGACGTCAACGCTCTTTGGGTATCTTGTTGACCTGAAAAATATATTGTTCATTAGTGTTACAGTTAATTATTGAAAAGAACCTTGTAAGGAATTATCTTTAAGTACGACTAAGTCCAGAGAAAGGTTCTAAAGAACCCTTTATTAACTCGATATTATTCACAGATGACACCGACTCGTGCTTGCAAAAGCCAACACTTTTTGCCTTAACTTGGAAAGTTACCAAGTAACTAATAATATAATAGAATTACATTAGCCTAAAGGCTTTTCACGTGTTACTTAACTCGCGGGCAGGCTCTGATTCCTAAAAAGTTGGCGTAAACAAGCCTAATGGCTAGAAGCGCTCGAAACAACAAAAAGCTAACCGCTAGTAAATTAAAGATAACAATGTGGCCTTCAGGCAGGCAGAACACACTCTAAAATCCCCTTCCAAAACTTTCCCTTTAATATTAAATTCTTTTTACCACATTTTGAATACATGCTCTCTAACTCACTGACATTCTGGCTAGAAAACGTGGGTTGAAAGCGAGATCAATAGGAAAGGTTGCTTCAAAATAAAATTAACTATTAAGTAAGTTAAATACATCTCCACAAAACTATAAGCATATTTAAATTGTTGCTTCCTTCAGTGGTGCTGACTGAAAGAAGCATAAATTTCGCTATAAATATAATTTAATTACTTACGTATAAGCTCTGGATCCCTAACTTCATGACAAGCTTCAAAATCAAGGTTTCGTTGAGTGGAATCTGGTTCTTCATTGTCACTCACGGAAGGAGTTTCTGGAATTCGATTTTCGTCTCGTGAAGTACTTTCCATTGCTGCATCTCGGTAGAAAATAAAATGAATTCAAAATTAAGTTTATATAAAAAGTACAAGAAATAGTAATGTCGACTTTAAAAAATAATGAACGTAAATCCATCTGATGACATAAAATATGATTTCTACTTAGAAACAGTAAAAAAAGTCTATTGGCATTCAGTCAGAGTGCTTGAATTCCTTTAAATATTAAATTCTTTCTTAACTAGAATTACCTGGAATTCTCGAGAAATACATTTGCTACAACTTGTAAACATTTAACTAAATTAAATGTTTACAAGTTTAACCGTTTTCAGTTAATGCAGTCGGTTTCGAATAATAGAATGACTTCGTGTTAGCAGAAAATCAAGCATTATGGCTGATGAGAAGAGTTATTAAAAACCTTCCTGGTGATAGAAATATTTGCATATATATTCCTTAAAAACCTAAATTAAGAAAAATGTCATTGCTTCGAATGAAAAACTTGAAATTTTAACAAACAATTCATATTACAACATAATTTTGAGATAAAAAACTAAATAAATGTTGTCTTATTCAACATGGTATTGCTGTGGCTGAAGCACTGGTTAGGTCATCTGAAACGGAATAGCACACGAGGATTATCTGTTTAAAGGTAGGAATGCCTCCGTAGATGACTTACACTAAAGGTTTGGTTTATTTGATTATGACAAAGCACTCGAGAGCTATCTGCCCAGAGAGATGCTTTTGTGGAGGACTTTGTAAGGGAAGTACACGTTACACATGGGAAAAATCACAAAAACGACAATGCAGTCAGCCCCTTCGTGGGATTCGAGTCTTTGACTTTACTACTTGGCCACTGATGGGCTAATTTGCTAAATGAAACTGGATCATACTCACGTTACACATGAGGTAAATCACGAAAACCAACCATGCAGTCAGCCTGTTTGCCTGATTTCGAAGTCAGGTCGAATTACTAGTACTCAACTATCTGAAACCAACACGGTCAATGGTGGGCTAGTAATCCAGTGGTCACTGACCCACCAGTGAAGGACTGAAATTATTTTATAAAAATATTAAAATGTTACATTATCGCTTAATCCAGTAAAGTAAATAGAAAAATAGGTAGCTAATTTTCGCAGCAAATCCCGCAAGAATAGTCTGCTTTAAGAGGAATGTGTTTCTGAGGGCTCTAAAAGAAGCAGATGTTCCAAACGCGAACTTGAATATTTGAATTAAGATTAGTGTTCAGTTAGGAAATACAAAAAATCGATTAAATTTTACTGAAAACTTTAAATGATAAATTGCTAATTAAAATGCCATATTGTTGGCAATAAATATTCATATTTTACACGTAGTAAAGTTACTCCATTTAAATTTCCTTGGTTGAAATGCAATTTTACTAGTGATAAATTTTGCCTACTTCCGATAAATAAACTACGTTAGGATGAACTGCTAAGAGAAAACAGAAGTATAATGGCGTTAATCGAGGTTTAATATTCCTGTGTAGATATTTGTACAACAGAGACAATTTAAGGTGAAAAAAGAAACACAGTATTAAAATATAACTGATGTGGACGCCCCATGACTTCTTGTACGGCCTGTTAAATTATACACATTTTTTGTTGCATTTCATATAAACCTATTTCCTCGAATTCCGTTAGAAATATGTTCTTCATTCTATTAATTCCGTTTTCACTTTACAGCAAAGCAAAAATACATAAAAACTCAAAGCATCTTCATTGAAAACCGTAAAATACAGAAAAATCTAAAAACACCAAATACAATTAAAAGCAGTTCAAAAGCCATTAAAATTAGTCTCTGCGCAAAAACCAACAATTTCGCCAGCGGGTAGGAACACGGGTTTTTCGGTGCACAAAACGAAAGTTTACTTTTGGTCCCATTCGACAGAGTTGTGCACAAACTGACTTAATTCAGTTTTCTACTAAGTTTCAAATGTAAACAAATGGCGGCCTCATTATGCGTAGCAGCAATTAAACTTTTTAACTGTTGATAATCCTACAACTGTTGCATGCATATTAACTAAAGGCTTCAAAACCTTAACCGAAATATGAGAACACATAATTCAAATCATTTTTAAAGCAAAAAAAAAAAAAAAAAAAAAAAAAAAAAAGCAAAATTTACCAACATATAAGAATAAGAAAACTCTGCTCACCGAGAGGGATAACAGTGGTGGTATAAAGTTTGATGCGGCCGTTTGCAACAAAAAATGAAGGTGCACAGTTACATGTTATAGCAGCCCCATATACAAAATTTCAATGTTCTGAGGCTAATCGTTTTTGAGTTGTACGAAATAAATCTCTTCTGAATCCCTTTTAAATCCATTTCACAAACCTTTTGGGGAAAACAAAGAGTCCTTTATTCTGTTCGAACATGCTGATGTCACGCAAAAATATCGTTCAAATGGATTCGGGAGGGATCAAAATGAATATTTTCTTTGAAATATGACGCCCGAAAATTTTCGCGATTACAATACATCCTTTACTTCGTACCAGGAATTAGAAATACACGAGAAACAAGAAGTCACACACATTGGCATGCTACTTGACAATAAACTCATTTATAGACCTCATATTGTCAAACTCAAAAATAAATTTAATATTTCTATAGCTATTTTTATCTTCCATCCGCTACTTTGTTGCCATTTGGCGAAGCGTAAGGTATTTAATTTTTCTTTTAAATTTAATCTGTCTGTTACTGATAACAAACTAAGCGATATAAAAGCGATAAACGAAATTCTTTTTAGCCAGGTTTATTAAAAGTTATGTATTTTAGTCTTTTTTTGAGTGCCTATAAAGGCGACTATCCGCGCCAGCAGATATTTCTTCCAGACAGCTAGACGTTACCAAACCGGTAAGACTAATTTTCGACACTACGCAAACAGTATTTCCGATTTTAAGTAAAGTGAATTTACAAAGTGACAAAGTAATTGTTATTATTATAAATGAGCAACAAAATGTGAACAAAAGCCGATTGTCAGTATCTTCTGGTGGGACATTTCTTTCTGTACAGCGCCATTGACGACCGTAAACTAGGATTGCTTCTTAGAAAAGGTACATTAAATGTACTTCCTTGCACCAAGGTCACAGGAAGATCGTCAAGTTCACGTAGAAATATTTACTACTCAAAATAAATATTCCTTTGTATCTGGATAGTTTAAAATCCCAGTTGACTTTTCACCAACTGAGAGAATTAGACTTTAATTTAGAGAGTTAAAAATGCTAGAAAAAGTTGGTGTTTAGAAAGTTGATTAAAAAATAAAATAAAATAAAATAAAATAAAATACGCATGCAATAACATAAAAATTTTAACTTAAATTTACAAATATTTAACCTAAAAAATAGGAAAACATGCTTATGATGCATCTCTCTGAACTGCATAATTGCAAAATTTATCTTTGCTGTATGATTATTATACCTTGCGAAATGTCTTCTAGAATTCTATAAAAAATTTAAATGTTCAACTTCTTTAGAATCCTTGAAAGTTATGTCCCAGTTTTCTGTTGCAGTGTTTTCTAAACTTTTCCCGTCGCAGAGCACTTTAAATTCTAAACGTTTTAAAGAACACAAGAAATTTGGGTTTTTAGTTTTAATAAATGATACCACAGATATAAATTATAACTTTAATCATAAGTTAAATTATAATTCAGAAGTCAAACAACGTAAGAAGTAAATATAACGCTGATTTTTGTTGTTTGACTTCTGAATTAGTATTTATTCGGCGTGTTATTGTGTCTTAAGTTAAATTATGTGTAAGATTGAGTCTTTAGTTATAATAAATGATAACACAGATAATAAAGCTCCATCAGAGCTGGAACTAAGCATGCTATAACCCGGTGTAATATCTGCGAATCTTAAATTTTACTGCTCAGTTCCTCTCGAAATTCTGAAAATTTTGCTATTTCAAATTTTGCTGTCCAGTGCCTGCCCTAAATTAAAAAAAAAAAAAAAAATAATTGTGCTATGCTTACCTCCTCGACGGACCATCCAGGCCTTCTCAGGTATTCGAACCCGAGCCGTTCGGTACGGCAGTCAGAGTTCACTTTCCCGTCTGCGCGCCGAAATTGTGTAAAACAAGCTTTTGCACTTCATAATAAGAGACTCGTATAGTTTTATATACCTTTTAAAAAGACAAAATTAGGCCAAATGAATTGATTATTGCAAAGCACTCGTGAGCTATCTTAAGTGGAAGGATGCTTTAATGCTGGAGTAAGTAAGCCACGTAAATGTGATATTTAGTGCATGTAATCAAAATAAATTAGATAATAAATGACATAAATTCAGGTCAGCGGAGAAAACAATATATGAAGCATATGGAAGTAAAATTCATAGATATTAATCATGTGGATGTAAAATTAATCGTAAGCGAAAATAAATTTGTATTAAATTCAAGTTAGCGCGGAAAACAATATATAAAGCCTAACGGAAGTAAAATAATTATATAATAATGAGCTTCTTTTTTGACAAAGTTATCTATTTAATGGAAAAAATTAGTAAATTTCAGATCTGTCTTTGGATATCTTTCAATATTATAAAATTCCAAAATATTCCTGTTTTTAACAGAGCAGTTTCTAAGGAAATAGTGAAAATATAAAAATCAAAAAGCCACTTTTATAATAAATATCTTCATTGCATAATTGCAAAGTATTTTCAAAACTATGATTGAAAATCCATTATCATCACATAAATGAAACCAACAGATATTCTCATTTAAATAGAAACTTAATTTCAAGTATCTGATTACATAAAAGTTTTTTTAGTAATAAATTATATTCTGCTCAGACTTATTTTTTAAAATTTGATATATATATGTTCCTGTATTGCACAAAAAAAAAAAAAAACATATTCACTTTAAATTTGGCATATTAATTTTTATTAAGACTTTCTTTCGTGCTTCTCAGAACTAAACTTTCTTGCATGTAACTCATAACAAGAACCAAGGAACATATTATTTACTATTCAGTGCTTTGCAACTGATATGCAGCTCATTAGCAGCCAAACAGTAAAGCAACTAAAGTCTGGTAGTTTGATTAGCCAAGCAAATGGGCTAGTTGCATAATCATTATCATGGTATTCCCAATATGTAACGTGGATTCGAACCAGTTTCCCTCAGAATTAGGATTATTCAATTATAGCAAAGCACACAAGGGCTATCTGCTTAAAGGGAGGGATGCCTTCGTGGAGGACTTTCTAAGGGAAACTGGCTCGCATACGCGTTACACAGAGGGGAAAAATCACGAAAAAGGCCCATGCAGCCAGCCCGTTCGCGGGATTCGAACCTTGGACCGAACTAGCAGTGTTCAGCGTCTTTACCGCTCGGCCGCTGGTGGGTTAATTTCCCTCAGGAAGACCTCCTTGAAGGTATCCTTCCTCTTAGGCAGATGTCTCTCCCATGCTTTGCCACAATTTTAACCAAACCGAACCCAACTAATGCATGCTGCTAAGAATCTTATTTGAAGTCCACATTTAATAACATTATCAAAATTGCGAATATGGTCAAAGTTAGATAATTTAAACGCATATATTTATAGGAATTACATTAATTGCATATATTTATTATATGAATATTTAAAATGTCTATGTTATTAATAATAATTATTAATATATTTATGGACAACATTTCTTTTTTGATTTTACTGTTCAATTTATCTTTTGATTTTAAATTCACTTTTAAATTTTCACACCATAATTTTATGAAAGAAGGTCTGAAATTTACTCACAATTTCGCTCAGTCAAATCTGACACTGTAGTTCACAGATGTACCATAAAAATTATATCAAATATCAGTCACTAAAGGATGTACGTATTAGGTATTTTCATGTCATCTATTTTGTTTATTTCATGCTTATGGCTGCATAAGAAGACTTACCTGAAACAAATGTTGTGTCACAAGGAGTGACATTGAGATGTTTATTCACATATAACTGAAAAGTACAGCACTAATTAACACTGTTATTGTTAAAGAAAGTATCCTAGCTTTTAAAAAGCTTTGTTGCATGTAATGTGAAATTAATTACTTTATCATTTTAAGAGTAAGAAGGTTTGTGTGTTTATTTAATTCAATATGCAAAGCATGTGAGGGCTAGCTGAAAAAGACATGCTTTTGTGAATATTTCTAGGGTTAATACTCATATTTACATCACTTAAGGAAAACCAAGGAAATACTCACAAAGCACATGCGAAAAATCACACACACACACACACACACACAAAAAAAAAAAAAAAAAACCTGCACAGCCAGTTCATTTATCAGGATTTGAGCCGAGATTATTCAACCCTCTTAACCACTCGTAGGACAAATCTAAAGAAAACGCTTGTAATATCATGTCATGAAAAGTTAATGGCAGGGCTACTTCCTTAAAAATACAGAGAAGCTCTTTTTTTTTCTTTGCTTTTTTTTTTTTTTTTTTAAGTGTTTGGTTATGGCATCATTCATTACATGTATTTTCTATAATTCCTATAGAATACAAAAATTTCTATTACAAGTGTCTTTTTTTTTATTTTTAAGTGTTTTACTTGTTGATATTCCCAAAATTGTATCTGATAATTAGTACAAGAAGTATAAATATTACAAAAGACGCATATAATAAATTTCCGAAAAGCCTCAACTACATATTTACATCATTCTAAAAGTGGTGAAATAGGTTTCAAATATCAAGAAGTGTCAGATTCCAAACAATCATTCAGTGACAGTGTTATGTCAAAAAGAGCCATGCCCTCGTAATAAATTAATGAATGCATGACTTTTAATACATCCATTTTACATAAAAAATTTCTCAATGTTATTTTTTTCAATTTGCTTGCGAGCAGCTTACAACATTTTATATTGAAACAACTGCCCGTCTTTTTCATAATATATTTCACAATACCAATAATCTTCAAGAGTACCGAAATTCTCTTCAGTACCATTATTAATAAAACTAGAACATTGCACATTTTACTATTTGTCTAATCATTTGTACTTGGATTCATTACGCAAGATGTGGTTTGCTAATCTTGATGACATTGGAATCCATAAAACTATTCTGTCATCTTAGAGAATCAATAATTTGTTTTAATTTCAATTTAGTCATCTATTGTGTGTCCCACCTGCCATCTTCTCAAAGGTTGTCGTTGAAAAAGCATTAAAAATATACTACCTTGTTAGTATATTTTTAAGCATTGTTTTATTCTCATTCTTTTAGATGACAATAACCAATAGTAAAAATAAAAAAGTTACGTAATTAATTATTTAAAATGCATATTTTCGTGGCCCACGAAATCGGAATATTTCAGGAGTTGGAAACCTCATGGTTCTGGGTGCTTAACGCTACGTTAACAGCCGTGTTACCAATTATCATTCACCCCACACTTAGTATTACGATTGCGGTTAATGTTATAATTCGGATATTGTTATCGACTTGCTGTTTGTACATGAAAACACGGTAAATGGTTCCTTTAACGTGATCATTAATTTAGTTAATACGATCAGAATATTTTTTTTAAACTGAAGTAAAGTCGCTAAATAGGTCAAAATAGAGTGAATGACAGAGAAATGTCGCTAAGAAACTTACCAAATAACTTGGTTTATATTTTAACCAATCATTTAAAATTAAAGCAACATAAGCAACCTTAGTTGTTTGGAGTAGATTTGCATCACTATCGATTTTGGAGGTGATCAGACATAAATCTCTATTCTTCACGAAGGGGGGGATTTTATATTACGGTAATATAAAATTACATTACGGTAATTAAAATCACAATTTTATATTACGGTAATATTATGCCCAAAAAGGCGTTTTTATAACACACCTTTATTTATTAAACATAATGTTCTTCAAACTTAAAATAATAACATTCAATTGAACAGCATATCTTTCGAATATCCGATACGCATTCTCGCTCGCTGGAGATAAAAATGATATATTTTTTTTCTTTTTTGTTGTTGTTTCGTACAGTGTTGTCATTGATCGCTTTGAAATCGTTGAGTTTCTTAATCAAAAATTCGTTAAAGTTTCACAAAATCTGAAATAGGCAATAAAACAAATTCCAAATTCGGGTTTCCAGATATCCATATTCCGATGGAGACCTACGTTATTCAAAGTTTGATGGCTCTAGTTACCATTGTTTTATAACAATGCAAGAAACATACAAATATTTATGCAGATTCTTCATTATTTAATCTCTTTAAATATAATACAGTGCTCTAATATTTGGTGGCAACAATTTAAAAAGTGATTCGCCGTTTATAGTGAATCAACACAAAATGCCAAAACGAAATTAATAGCCCTTCTGGGAAAACTGTCCACTTGGGCTAAAAAAATTCCAGAATTTTTCTCCCTTTTTTCTTGCTTCTAAAAAATCAATGAAAACATTTATTAAGGTTGCCTTTTTTACCTACTTTTTAAATTTTTAATTGGAATGTGCTATTTCAATAAGGGATGCCCTCCAGGTATTGAAATTAAGTATAAAGCATAGATCAAATAGTTTTAGAAATAGTTGTGAAAGGTACATAAATTAATTTTTGCGTTAAAGACATTGTAAATAGTTTTTAAACAGCTTTTTGTCGCTTTCTAATTAAACTGCTGTGAAAGTACTTATTTATATATTTCCGGTTATATTTACTTTAAATTACTTATATTCCATTTTTATTTTG
Organism: Stegodyphus dumicola; assembly: GCF_044657685.1. Lineage (NCBI taxonomy): Eukaryota > Metazoa > Arthropoda > Arachnida > Araneae > Eresidae > Stegodyphus > Stegodyphus dumicola. The sequence goes on from NC_140773.1 coordinate 197,173,948, forward strand.
AAGGCCACTTTTTTCATCGTTTAATGTTATCATTCGGTTAATATTAGCAAAATAGTTTCAACTATGGGAGCAAACGCGATCACATTAAGCCACATAAAATTCATTTCAGCAGCAAAATTAAAAAATATATATATATATATATATATATATATATATATATATAAATAAAAAAAAATTAAAAAAAAAAATAAAAACAGCGTATTTTTAGAATTCCCGATAGAGTATGAGGTTGCCATACATATTTTTATATTCGCTTTTTTATTTAAAAAACCTAAACTCCTAAAATAATTATCATAAAAGAGAAAAAAATATAATGATTTTAGCTACTATAATTTTATAAAAAATATTGAATATTTCTAATTAGACATCTCATGATTTTAATACATGTTTATTTAAATCAATCGCATTAAAAAAAAGCAGAAAAACATGCTTAAGAACAGTGTTTATTACCTTTAAATCGCTTAGTTTATTATAAAACGCTGGGCGCGTGGAAACAAAAGTATTTTATTTTCGGCAGCGGCAACACATTTCTTTCGTACAACCGAATTAATATTAATTAAAATTAAACAATATTAATTAAAATTGAAAGATAAAGATCTTATATTTTTATCTTGACTGTCTATCTGTGGTAACAGTCCCGCGTGCTGGAGATAAAAATGTTTTATTTCGATTGCCACTGCTCCTTTTCAAATCGTTGAATTTGTTAAAAATTCATTAAAGTTCTATAAAATACGAATTAAATGTTAAAACAAATTCGAAATTTAGAATTGCGCTTCAAAGTGCACATGTTATTGCGTTATTCAAAATCTGATGGCCTTAGGTACCGTAGTTTATTCACAATGCGAGGAACATACATTCATGCAAATTCCTCATTATTTAATTTCTTTAAAAGTAATACAGAGCGATAATATTTGGCGGCGACAATTTGAAGAGTGATTTGCAATTTATAGTGAACCGACGCAAAATCTTGGCTAAAAAAACCGTCCAAAATTTAGATATTTCTGTGCTATTGTAGTTCGAATGCAAAATTTAAAATATCAGAATAAAGTAAAAATGTACGAAGGTAGAAAAAAAAAAAAAAAAAAAAAAAAACCGATAAAATGAAAAATTACCCCCAAAAATATGCCAATATAAAACAAAGTGAAATTCTAAAGAATTTTTGTAATTAATTAACAAGCTTACTTTGATATTTTAAGAGACTGAAGATGATTAAGAATCCCACTCTTCTTGCTTCTAGGGAAACAAAATCCTTGTCTGTCTTTTGCACACTTTCTCACGAAGTGTTTGTGCTTACTAAGTGTTTATCGCCTTTAACTCAAAGTAGCGACGTGTCTGAAGATGAAAAGAGAGGATTTGGTTTTACCGCCAGAGGTTAAAAACTCAACCTCTTAAGCAGCTATTGGTTAACGCTAGGGGGTGAGTCTACTTGGCTGAGTACGGTCCTGGCCATTTATTTCTGACTATTGAACATAAATTTAGGTTTCGTAGCTGATAGTTTGTTACGTTCTAGTTTAAGCAGATTCCTTAAAAAACTGAATTTTTATTTTTACCTCATACTTATATTTAAATTTTTTATTTGTATGACCTTGATATTACGAACATTTTATTAGTAAGTGGCATTGTTCTAGGGCAGAGTTTCTTAAGCTATGGGTCGCGTCCCCAAATGGGGTCGGAAATTGAAATTTTGGGGTCGCGAAAATTTAATTCGATAGTTGAATTTAAAGAAACTATATTCATAAGACTTTTAAAGAAATTACATTAATTGACATTAATGAGATTAGACTTTTAATTACATTAATTTATATTAATGAGATTAATTGCCTGTAATATAAAGAGCAAAAGGAATTTGTAAAGCTATCTAGCAATTCAAACTTAAAACTTGAGTTTTCTCAAAAATCTTTAATGAATTCTGGATAGAAGTTAGAAATAGATTTTTCACTATTTCTGAAATGGCATTAAATGTTCTTCTTTCATTCAACACTACATATTTTTATGAAACTACTTTTTCAGCTTTAACACTAATTAAAACCAAATGTCGTTCAACGTTGAAACATGTTGAAGATGCTTCATGTCCAGCAATGTCAAATATGGCAGCAACATTTAATTTGTTATGCCGCAGAAAACAAAGACAACTGTCTTATTAGAATTTTCTGTAATTTTTGCTTGCTTAAAGTAAATCCTAAGCTACTACTTTTTATATGTATATTGGTTAGCAAAGAATTTAATTATTTACGAAAGGATATTTATTTTTATAACTTTATTTTATATTTAATATCTGGGGTCTCAAAAAACTTCTCTGGTAAAAAGGGGTCGCGATTGAAGAAAGTTTAAGAAACCCTGTGCTAGGGGAAGCAGAATATATATGTGTAAGAAGTATTTTAGAGAATTATCATAATCTAAAGATCTATAATAGGTATGGTGGAAAGGCAGCATTCGTTGTAACACACACAAATTAATTTTTGATATATCATTCTAGCTTGAAACAGAAATGACACAACTTTAGTTAGATGCGGCATGTTCCGCGCTACATTTTTCTAGTGAAACATTATTTTATAGGTGAAGAAAGTAAAGAATAACGAGATTCTAAATAGCAAATACTGGATTAAATCGAAATGTAAAATACGTTTTACACTAGAATTCGATAAAATCAACATCAGATTTTCAACAGCTGCATGCTTTTGTTATACCTTCTTTACTTCGGCGAAAATTTTCAATGAAAAATAAGAATATCATCTAAATTTATGAGGAAGTATTCCTCGTTGGGAAGGAAATATTTCAGGGTTTTATTTCCGTTATTACGTTACTAGAGAAAACGAAACAGGGACGTGGAAGAACATTTCTTTTGAATTTTTGCAGTTTGCTCTAAAATACAAAGTTCCGAGAAAAAAATTTCTAGCCAGTTTTCCTCACAGGTGCTTTCAGTGTTGCCAGTGTGAAAATAATATTTTTGATAAAAGTCTTTTAAGAAGTATTTGTTATATATAAATCTATATTTTGCTTTTAAGATCTTTCTGTAGTGTTGCATAACAGCAACTTGAGCAATCATGCAAACGTCTACAATGACATAGAGTTTTTGCAGGGGGAAAAATAATAAATAAAAGCAAAATAGTAATATAATTTTAAAATGATGGAATTAAAGTTTTAGTTGAAAAACATAGATTTTTCAGTTTATTTCTCTATATTCTATTTTGAAAATTTTAAGCAATTTACTTTTGTAATAATATCTGGGAAATTCAAAATCTGTATCAGACTAAAGTTGCTTTCTTGCCTAATTTTACATATTGTGCTGTTCATCATACACATGAAAAGCGATTTACGTTACGTATACAGAGCCTTATATCTTTTTTCTTTTGTAAACAGAATTATTGAAGGAAAAATTCGAAAGCCAACAGAAAATACTTCATTTTCCATAAGAAATAATGTTGTTCATACAAAGATTTTAAAATATGTATGTATTAAGAATATATTCAGGACCACCGCTCGGCCGCTGGTGGGCCTTACATATAAGGACTTACATTAAAGAAAAAGTTCATAATTTTAGTTAACGTTTAGTTTTAATTTTCATAATTTTAGTAATTATTCGATTAATGCACTAAATTTATTTCGGATCATCAGATAGATCCCCCCTTTCATTGCAAGTTACAGTTAAACATATTCATATCGTCACTCAACGAAGTACGTTGCTAATGCATTTCTTCCTAGCTGTCATGATAGCCCTTACCCGTCCTGAAAGTATTATTGTCCGTAATAAATCACATTAATGGCTGACAATCTGAAAAGTTTCTATTTTCTTTGCGTTGCATTTTCTATGTATAGAGGGGGGTACCTTGATTTTTCTTTGATTTTGAAACGAACAAACACGTTACCTATAAAATTTCCTTAGAGTAAATGTTAATTTGTGAAATTGAACCATCTCGTAAAAATTATAAATTTATATTTGCAAGACCAATATTTGAAATTTTGACTAAAATAATTGAAGACATTTTTAAAAACGTAATTTAATTAATTTTGATTGTATGTATAAATTACAGTAAAAAAAATGTAATGACTAGAAGTTCATTAGAACACATACATTTTATCTTAAAAGTACTGTTTATCATATTAGATTGCAAAATTATCGTTAATGTTTTTAATTTATTGCAATGAAATTGAAAAAATATATCAGCGATAAGACTGGGCAATGTACTCTTTGTTTAATTAATGTGTCGAAACACTCAAATAGTACCTGCTTAAAAAGGGGGAATGCCTTCGTGTAGAATTTTCTTAGAGTAACTGATTCATGTTTACGTTTCACAAGGTAAAAACACATAGCGGCTAGGCTCTTAACCAAGATCCGAAGCAGGGTCGAATTACTAGTGTTCAACAGTCTTAAATACTTGGTTACTTATAGGCTCACCAAAAGAAAGGAAAATTTAAAAAAAAAAAAAAAAAAAAAAATTGAAAGCTTTCAGATTTTATGTTGTGCTCAAAGGGGCGCTTTTATAATTTTTAGACACATACATGTTTCGAGAGTTTTTAAGCTAACGCTACATTGTGCTAAAAGTATTTAAAAACAGCATATCTTTAGAATTTCCAATAGACAGTTTCGCTCGATAGAGATAAAAGTGTTTTATCCTCTACAGTGCTGCCATTGCTCGCTTTGAATTTGTTGAGTTTTAAATCAAAAATTCGTTAAAATTTTACAAAATATGAACTAGATTTTAAAACAAGTTCCAAATTCCAAATTCGGGCTTCCAGGTGCCTATGTACGTGTGGAGAACTTTGTTATTCAAAATTTGATGAGTCCAGATTCAGTTGTTATTCACAATGCGAGAAACATGCATACATTCATGTAAATTTTTTATTATTTAGTTTCTTTAAATATAATCCAGGACGATAACACTTGATGGCAACAATCTGAAAAGTGATTCAGACGTTTCAAGTGATTCGACACAAAATGCCGTTTTGAGACTAATAGCCCATCAGGACTAACGCTCATTTGGGCTGAGAAGTAATGATTATTATTTACTTATTCCCCCCCCCCATTATAGTAGTTTTAAGACCAAGTTTCAGATTACGCAGACTTTTATTATAATTAATCTCTGCTATAAATGAACTGCTGTTTGAATTACTGATTCCTTAAACAATTAAATAATTAGATGGCTAATTTTTCTGAGAGTAGTATAGGAACCATGTCTATTTGTTCAGCTTCACAAAATTTCAAGCACAAATCAAATCTTCGGAATTTACTTTCAAATATTCAAACTTTCGTTTCGGCTTTTCAACTGAGTAAAATATAAAATATTTAGAAAATTAAATAAAATTGTAATTAGTCGTCTTAATAGAGAAAGACCAATGTTCAAAATGACTGACTGTAAGATTTTTCATCGGTCACATCAAAATCATAAATGCCAGCACAAAGCAAGCGGCTAATATTTTTCCATTATTACGTTATAGGTTAGACCTATTTACTAAGCCCGAAATATGTAGTTACTATACATATTAAACTGAAAAGAGCTATTATAATAAAACTGTAAATACCTTAAAGTAAAATGAAACTACATACCTTTTCAAATACAAAGGAATGAACTATCTCTTGGAGAAAATATAACTTTAAATTTCGGGCATGTAATTTGGGAATTAAAATAGAATAATTTTCGAAATTAAAACAGCTTTTTCCTAAAATCAGCTCACAAAGTAGTTTCCATATTAGCCTTTTTTCTTCCAAAGTTACAAAATCAAAAATTTGAAATAATACTTATTCATGACAAATACTTTCATCTTTGGATATTTTGTTTTGAGATGTTATACGTAAACATCTTTACGAAAATCATCGGATGCATTCCATCCCCCTCAAATTTCCACGTTTACAATTAGGAATCAAGAAGCAGGTCTTCAGCGGTACTTTGTGATCTCTGAAGAGGGAACCCATGTTTTGGATCTTCCTAGTTCAAATAGATCTCGCGGTTTCCTCGAGTTAAACGAGTGTAATTCTCAGGGAGGTGACTTTCAACCATCTTTTGTTCTGTTGGAGACACTTAAAGACAACCATCTAGACATCTTTTGTTGCTGTTGTTGAGGGTATTACTCTAGAGGGAAGTGGGATGACGGACAAATCACCTTCAGGAGCCGGGCTGCATCAAATACTTGACAATCTACATTGAACTAGCCTAAGGAAGCAGGATTTCTCAGAAAGAAGAAAATAAGATAGTCCCTTTCTTAAACCGGTGACTCTGTTTCACACCTTTTCTGGTTAGAAGTAGACAGATATCTTGGAGATTTATAATGCTTTTTCCTTGTGATAGTGTTTGCGGTTTTTCCTATCTCTCAAAACTATCCATAGTTTCATTTATCCAATAAATCCGTTTAAGAATTTTCTCAGCTTACGAAGTTTACCTCTCAAGGTCCCATATTTTTTTTTTTATTTCGGCATTATTAAATATCCTCACATAAAAGATCTATCTTAAAAGATTTTTCCCGCTTGAGGAATTAATAATCTTTCTGTTAACTTACTCGCATATTTCCCGAGTTTTAACTGGAAACGGAAATCATCAATCTTGTCTTTAGAATAGTAATGGCTTTTTCTATTGTTGTTAATGACTATTGATTCACCGTGTACCGTTTGTTAGCCTTTAATATTTTTAGTTAGTGTATTTTTAGGGGAGATTCAATCGCAAAACAATCATTTGTTAAAATTAAATAAATGATCCTTTCATTTCAGACATCCATATAAAATCCTTTTTTTCTGTTCTTATTGAAGTAATAACATTAAGGTCTCGCTTGATGTTGATTGCCAATTCCATGTATTCCTATTTTACCATATCCAAACAGAATTAAAAATTTATGAGGATTCGTCATAATTTATAATTTGAATCGCCAAAAGGCACTTAGTTTATCTTGATTCATTCGTTTTGGCCTTACAGTCATTTTGATGACTTTGATTTCAACTAACTTTTCTAAGGTTGTTATTTTAAATTTAAAATTTTTATTTATGCTCTTGTCAGTTCAGAAACAGGCTATTTTATTTACTTGCTTCCTTCGTTGCACCTGCCTCCGATGACGATGCACGAAAGATATAAACGTTATTTTTCATTTTTGTTTTTGGCATGTTTCCCCTCCCCTTGTTTCTTAAGGTTTGCCACTGGTTGTTCGGTCCGAGGTTCGAATCCCGCGAACGGGTTGGCTGCATGGGTGTTTTCGTGGTTTTCCCCATATGTAACGTGTATACGAGCCAGTTTCCCTTAGAAAGTCCTGTATGAAAGCTTCCCTCCCCTTAGGCAGATAGCCCTCGAGGCTTTGCCGTAATTAAATAACCTAACCTAACCTAACTTAACCTTAAGGTTTGCCAGTATGCTTCTGTGTTTTCAGTTTTTCCAAGTGATTTATTAAGAATTGAATATGGGATGAGAATTAAACGTATTTATTTATTATTTTTTATTTTCTGCATGTGGGTGTGTATGTGTATGTATGTGTATATACATATATATATATATATATATAGTAATTTATTTCCTAAACAATATTGATTAATTGATTATATTATCTCCTAAGTTTAATTAAAGTAGAATTATTTTAAAAGAGTGAATCCATACTAGTAAGTTATATTTTGAAAGATGTTTTGAAGTAACTTGAAAGTAAAATGTTAATAATGTTTTAACGGGGACTGGAATTAAATCATCATGAAGAACAAAATTTCAATTGTAAAAGGAAAAATTAAATTAAAAGCAGGTAATCATTGTCATTGATCGGAAATTAGTTGACTTTTCAAGGGGAACAAACCAACTCCCGTTCAATGAACAATAATTAATAAATAAATGCGTAAATACGAAGGTGTTTCGTCTTTACTCGAGTAATAAGGTTAAGCCAAACCGGCAATTCTAGTCAGGCCAAATATTTCCGCGAATAGAAGGGATTATGAACCAATGCTGATACTCAAAGAACTTATTCCTATGAAGCATTTTAGCCAATTCAATTTTGAGTGAAAAGCAATTTCTGTAGAGAAATCCGAAAAAACTCGAGTAACCGTCCCCCGACACCCCCGTGTTTATGCATTTGAGTTCTATATTATTTGTAAAAATTAAACATTGGAAATTGTCATTATGAAATAGAATTCAAAGTATAAAGTTGAAATAAACATAGAAGATTACTTGTATATACATATCGTTGATAAAGAATAATTCAATGCTTTAATAAAGAGTTATGAAATGTTGTATTGAATTAGTTCGCTTCCCAGACTTTTATAAGCTTCATAATATTTCTTAAAGAGAATCTCAATGTTGATTCCATTTCGAAATCGTTTCTGTATCGTATTTTTTCAGTAGTGAATTATACTTATATTATTATTCAGTAGTGCATTATTTCATATGACTGTAGCTGAAAATGCAGTTGTAAAAATAAAGAATTTAAGGAGAAAAAGGAGGTTTATGTTATTTTAAAATTATTCTTGAAGCATTTAAATTTAAAAAAAAAAAAAAAAATTGCTACATTAATACAGGTCACTAAACTAAGGTGCTCGATAAAGGATAGATTAAATGACTAATAAATTTTAGTTTTCATTGAGTAAAAATGTATTCATGTGTATTCTACAACAAAGAAAAACTTCTTTTTCTAGTTTCGCATTCATAATTTTTTTCTAAAATATTCAAATAATTCATATTCAAATATTGAAATTCATTACAATAGTAATAATTGCCAGAAAAGGCAATTTTAATCGATTTGAATTTAAATAATTAAGACATTTTCCCTGATATACCTTCTTTTAGATTTCAATAGAAGTCGATTACCATTTTTGGAGGTTCATTTTGTTTTATAGTACGCTTACGTTGTACACATTACTGGCACTCGCCTCTTGGAACTTTTAACATCTCTGGGAAAAATCAATATGAGAATACAGAAAATGATTCTTAGCGATGCTAAATTATTACTGGGTGTTGTTGTCATGACGCTGTGTTTTAACTGAATCTCATTGTTTAATAAGGGCAGATCAACATTATGTTCATATCTTGGACCAAAAATAAAAGTTGAGAGTCAAAATTTAGGGGGTTGCTTATAGGAGGCCTCAATTGTAAAGTCGTCGTAGAAAATTTTAGTAAATGCTTAATGTTATCACTTGGATGAAACACTTACTCAGTACTTGATCAAGTGTGTGGCGAACTGATATTCGGCATTTATAAAGGAAAGAAATATTCAAAATACTATGAGTTATATTTTCGCCAACTGCCAAACCATCTTAAGAGATTATCGGATTTAATCGTTGAATTATTCCAATATTATTCAGAACAATGGAGCTATTCTTCTTTTTTTTTTTTTTTTTTTTTTTTTGTCTTTTCTTTAATAATTGCAAATATTCAAGTAAGAATAATAATCTTATGAAAAACCAAACATTATCTTTCATAAAAGTTTTATGATTGAGAAAGTTCAATATTTATGTATGTGTTAGAATTATTTGAATATTTAATTATCAATACTTTTGAATTACAAAGTATGTATCTTATGTTAATTAACAGTTATTATGATTTTGGTATTTAATTGTGCAGTCTTCGACTACTGATTATTGTTGAATTTAAACTGACTATTCTCATTTACTTGCATTGTCACGAGCTGTGATTATTATAGCACAAAGTCATACCTTTATGTTCAAAGTTCTGTTTAAATAAACAGGTTGTTTTATAACTTTCCAAGATTCTGTTGCTCTGTCTTATACATAGCGATAATTCGCTATATGTCAGTTACTGTTAAAGGACTATAGTGAAGTATAGCCAGAAATTTCCTGCGGTTATCAATCTTTAGATTTCGGGCAGAAAATAAGTATAGATTTGAACTTTTAATTTGCATTATTATTATTACTGTTTATGTATATTTTGAGAAATCTGTAATAAGTGAAAATTAATTTAGTTTAAAAAATTAATGTTGTTATTTATTTATTTATTTATTTTAATTTTAGCTCGTCTGTTGCTTTTAGGTGGTGCATTCGACTCATGTGTAATTTGAGACCACTGTCTTAAGCTGTTTTATTCAATTTTCATTATTTTTAAAAACAGCGCTTCTTTCGTCACCCTGTCTTCTCTATTGCTGATCTCAGACGATAGAAAATAAGTGCACGAAGACTGTAAAACTTTCTTGGTGTCCATCTATAGTACTTCTATTTTTAAAGCACTTTCCGCTGTCTATTGTGAGTACTGCTGATCAAAGTCTCCGCTATCTCACTTGGAAAATCAGTAAAGAAAGCGAACTAATGCGCTTTCAGCAAACTTTGACCAAAAGTCATTAGCCAACTGGCATCACTTTCATCCTCTTGCCATGCTATTAGGAATAAAATAGGCTTTTGCTACCAGCTACAATAAGTTCAGCCGCTGTTGGTGGTCCAGATTTTCCTCCGAGAAAGGTTTTACAAGAATCAGGTTAAAACTTACACGAAAAAGCATAATGTCATAAAGATTCAAACTGAGATTAAACTATTATTTATGAAAGGAGTTTTACTCATAATAAATAAGTATAGTATATTTTTGCGTGTGTATGGGTTCGTAATAGATTAAATGCACAAGTCCGATAAAAAGTTAATAAAATTTATTCTTATCGTAAGAAAGAGAACAAAACACTGGATTTTTCTTCAAAGATATTTATACACAATATTACGCAATATAATCAGTATCTACAAATATTTTAAACTACTAAAACATTCAACAGAACGCAATTCAAAGCGCAGAGAAAGCTAATCTGATCTCACCGCGAATTCTCTACAATTGTAGCAATCTTAAGCAAGAAGAAAGGAGATGAGGACTTTGGCGAACGCCGTTTCCTCCAGTTCGTGAAGAATTCGCTACAATTAACAGCAGTTATCAAAACAAACTGAGCTGAGATGTCTGTCTCCGGCTCTTTAAATCGGCCGCGCGAGACAGTTCTAGCAATTTCTGGAAAGCAAAAAGAGTAGAATTACGGTTACAGCTAACATACATTTATTCAAATTAAATATCAGTTACAGAGGTAAACTATTATTCAACGTTAAATGCACGTACTCTTGTATTTTTAATTTTCCGGCGCAGCTTTCTATTAAAATTCGTCATGCGCTGCATTGCACGGGGAAACAGAAACGTTTTAATTATAATTCTACTAAAAATATCTAATTAGATCCAAATTCGTAACAATATACTATATATATTGGTACTACAATATGCATGAGATTTTATTAAAGGGGGAAAGCTGGATTATAAAACTTTTAGAGACACTATATTTACTCTTGGTTTTTCCTTGTTCCTTCTCTGTGGGTCTTGGTTTAACTGCGCCATACATTCCATGGTACAATCGGTAACGAGACATGTTTGTGCTTTCCCCTTTTTCTGAGTCTGTAAACACCTTCTTGTAGCCCCCTCCCCTCTGCTTGATTCATGATGACGCATTTAGCATAATTAAGTTTGAAGAATCATAATCTTTATTTTCTTACGTATCTCAAATCATCCTTTTGCAAACAAAATATTTATTAATTATAGTAGAATACAATAAGTTCCATTTTAAAGAAAGACGTCATTTTAGGTAAATGAGCAGCAGCATGGAAAAGTAGTGAGTTGCCAACACGAAAGCTTAAGCAAAAGAGAACGCAAAGGGAGGAAGTTGATAGTTTCAGTTCAAGTTAGAGAAAGTTTTGGTTTACAATTATTTGACTGGGCAAGAGGTATCTGCATTAAAACGTTACGTAAGATGGAAAGATCTCGAATTTGGGAGAACAGATGAATTTATGGGAAGGGCACCAAATAAAGAATGCTAATTTTGAGGTCGCCAATTATTTTTTAAGCAACTATCATATTTTGTTATATCTCACATATATACACGTAAATTTAAAATAATATATAATTAAGTGTGAAAATACAACATCAGAATATTTGCAAATATATTCTCAACTTCTGAAAGAAGAAAATGACAATATGCATGAATTGTATAAAATGACAATTACGTATAGGAGAGGTATCCAATATCCATGAAAAAATATTTCCCAAGCCAAAGAGCAATAGTGAACTGTAGCATGGAAGAGGAAGAGGGAAAAAAAAAAAAAAAAAAAAAAAGTCAGATTTCCAACAAAATTAGTATCTGAGTATGGAAAACATGGACAAGAAATGAATATTTTTTTTGAATATATACCGAATGGGATAACTCAGGGGTAATAAACTTAACCAGTTTCACGAACAGGGCATGAAAAATAATGATACGATTTTTAATCTTATTTTTTTTCTATAATACATTTACTAATACTAAAATCTTCCGTTTGAAGACTGTATTCTACACTTAGGAGGAATTTGATAAATCAGAGTGATTTTCTTTTCTGAAGATTCAGTTTCAGAAATAGTACAACTCAAAAGCAAAAAAGGTTAGAACGACAAAAAAGCATTTTTCGACATAAAAAGATGTAGGGTTTATATTTATTTTAACTAACATTTATTTTAAGTTTAAACTATCTTTCCTGTCAAGCCTTACTTTCCCCTGGAATTGCCAATGCCAGAGTATGTAAATTTTAGTAGAACGCGCAGAGTAACGCGCAAATCTTTAGCAGAAGTAATTTTGAGTTAAATAGAAGGGAAACGAGTTCGAAACTGTGCTTTCTTGCTTCACGAGCGTGAAGGTGGCTAGGTAGAAATTGAAGAATCGCGCGTTTCGGCCTGTGTGCTTGCCTCGGCAGATAGTTGAATCTTTCAACTTAATATTCAGAAGTTTGCTGAAATATCAGCTGTTTCTTAGAACGAATGAGGGGGAAAATGTGGTGTTGCGCGGCCCCAACCTACACGCAACAGTAATAGTGACTGCTATGAACTGGAAAGTACACAAAACTCTTAAGAAGTGTTTAACTCCTTTTTTTAGTCTACTTTAGAAGTTACAGATGCGTGCACTTGACGCTCACAAACTACGCCGACCCAAAAAATAAATATATATATTAAAAAAAAAAAAAAAAAAAAAAAAAAAAAAAAAAAAAAATAAAAAAATAAAAAATAAAAAAATAAGGCGGTAAAATAAAAATAAGAAACTAAAAATGAATAATAACAAGTTACTACCTACGAGGCTCTCTAAACGTAACTAACCTAACCGTGTTCTAAGATACCGCTGATATTTCAGCAAACTTCTGAATATTAAGTTGAAAGATCCAACTATCTGCCGAGGCAAGCACACAGGCCGAAACGCGCGGTTCTTCAATTTCTACCTAGCCACCTTCACGCTCGTGAAGCAAGAAAGCACAGTTTCGAACTCGTTTCCCTTCTATTTAACTCAAAATTACTTCTGCTAAAGATTTGAATACTTTGCGCGTTCTACTAAAATTTACATACTCTGGCATTGGCAATTCCAGGGGAAAGTAAGGCTTGACAGGAAAGATAGTTTAAACTTAAAATAAATGTTAATTAAAATAAAAATATAAACCTTACAAAGAAATCTAAATGAAATTTGTTCGACCTTTTTAAAATGAAAGTGTAACTTTCTCCCTCTTAAATTCTGAAATTAACATGAGTTTTCCCATAGACAAAATAAAAGTGGAGACATTTCTCCCTAAAAAATTAAAATGAAACTTTTTGACCTAAAAAATCTAAATGAATTTTTTCGACTTCTTAAAATCAAAGTATAACTTTTCGCTCTTAGATTTTGTAATTAACATGAGTTTTTCCATACACAAAATAAAAGTGAAACTTTTTCGACCTAAAAAAATCGAAATGATTTTTTTTCGACTTTGTAAACTCAAACTGTAATTTTGAAATTAACATGAATTTACCCATAGACAAAATAAAAGAGGAGGGTTTTCATCTTAAAAAAAATTGAAGTGAAAATTTTTTCAACTCAAAAAAACCGAACTGTTTCTCATGAGTCCTAATGGAAACTGTAGTGAACATTTTCCGCCTTAGAAAATTGTAAATAAAACTTTTCTGCCTTAGAAAAAGTACAAAATTAAGTGGAGTTTTTTTCTTTGAAAATAGAACAACATTTTTCGCCCCAAAATTTTTTCTGAATAAAAATTAAAAAAAAAAAAAAAAAAAAAAAAAGCTCTCTTAACCTAAATCAATAAAAACAAATCGTATAGTTCTTTATACTTTATTACTATGATTCTTCTTTAATCTTCATATTTACATAAAATGCTAGAATTGTATGTCCAGAATGAAAATGATTACAATTTTCGTTTCCAGTTGTATTTCGTATCTCACATATGCTGGAGTCAGAAAATACCATATAGACGAATCAGAAAAGTACATAAATATTTTCTGAAATTCTATACATTTATTTTAAACCACTTACATGAGTAATTTCATTTAAACCTTTAATAAATTTTTCATTGCACCACAATTAAATTTTGACCCTCAAGTCTGAAACGTAACTAATATAATCACATAAGAAAAATGGTTTTTCTTCAGGAAAAATTTCAGATCGATAACATCTTGGACACGTAGAAGATGTTATCTGTTTTTATGATTTTTATGGTTGCAAGTCACTGAGTTTTCATGTATTTTCTTCAAGCCCTATATTTACATTGCATTTTAAGTACTCCGAATCAGATTTTACAGTCAGTTATTAGTTGATTTAATAAATTTGTTGAATGTTTCGAAGATTCAGTTTCAGCAGCATTACAACTTCAAATGTGAGAAGTTTAGCAAAATAATTTATGGATGTATTTTTTTTGTACTCTTGGTTAATATTTCAAATCTTTGTTTATCTGTAACAATGTAAGTATTGAAATTGTTATTAATTTTTCACTCTTCCAAAGAATTTGGTAGTCACATATGTTCAGTACAGGAAATTTTCCAAACTTACTAATATTATTACCAAAGTAGAAGATGTACAAAATGTTCTTAAAAATTTCTATATTTGTTTCTTTCCAAATATGTACATGAATACCCACATTTAATTCTTTAATGCGTATTTTCCTATATCAGAAATGGAATTTCCAAAAGAAAATTTTTAAATAGTGTCATGTTCCACAAAATTTTTGTATTTTTGATGTCTTTTCGCAAACGCTTTGAGAGAGCGCTCTCGGTAGTCTTTTAGAAACTTCAAAACTATTTTATCTTTGCTATTGTACATGCCAATGAATGCTCCATCCTCCCCCCTTTTTTTGGTTTATCTTCAGCTTATGAGTTATTTAAATTATTAAAAATATATTTGTAGATCGTTTATGTTGACATCTGCCATAGATTTCTTGGATGTTTTTGAAAATTGTATTTATTTTATTAACGCGAATGAAACTGATGTTTTCTTTCAACTTTATCATTCAGAGTTCCAGTAAAATACGGCAGAATGCTGGATTTGTTCGCAGAATTCAACATACATATGAACTTCAGTTATCCAAACCTTTCACGTAATTGTAATTTTTCCTATCAGCAATAAGAAGACGAATGGAATAAATGCAAGATATGCAGTCATAAGGTAAAAATTTGGAAGTAAAAGAAGTTCGTCAGATCTAGGAAATTTAGTAGAATGTGTAAATATTCTTCCAGCTCGAAGCTTATTTTTGAAATGGCGTAGCATATAAAACGCAATTTGACTAAAAAGAGATATAGTGAAGATAAAGTACTCTTCAAAAATCTGGACTATATATGGCTAAGTATATGGCAATTTTCAGTAAAAAGTGACTACAACGAAGGAAACATGCCTTAATCAGTTTCACGAACAGGGCATGAAAAATAATGAAGTATTTTTAACCTTATTTATGTCTAACTTATACTAAAACTAACATTTACTTATACCTGATCCCATTTGGGACATTTTCAGAAGAAATATTAATTTCTTGTTCATGTTTTGCATACTCAGATACTAATTTTGTTGGAAATCTGACATTTTATCCCCATTCTTCAATTTTACATTTCACTATTGCTCTTTGGCTCGGGAAGAAATTTTTTCATGGATATTGCATACCTCTCCTATACGTCTGCGACTGTTCTAATAAATTACGTCACCAATTAGTGTAAATAATATCTGTAGAGGTATAGGTATTATATTGTAGGTATTATATTGAATATGTGTGTAATCTGAAAACAAAAAATGCAGCCCATGTGCTAATTAGGGCCTTAGAATGTCCTCTACGAATGTGTCTTTTCTTTGCGTCAAACATGAACAAGAAATGAATATTTCTTCTGAAAATGTCCCAAATGGGATAAGTAAATGTTAGTTTTACTTGTAGTTCCTTTACATGCTTTTCCGTTATTATCAATTAGTTTCATTCTGTTCCTATCTTATCCGAAATTCGTGAAACATTTCTCTTTGAATACTTGTATTTGAATTTTTTTTTTTAAACTGAACTTATAGTTTGAGGTTGTAAGAATACAGAATGGTTAAAAAGAAAATGTGTTGATTACTTTTTGGAACGTATTTTATTTATATCATATACGATCTTCATGAGAAATTAAATGTTGTATACTCTAAGAAATATTTGACTCCAGTGTTTAATTAAAATAATGTTTTTTATTTTTTAAGTGTCGTCTTTTTTAAATTAACTCATACTAAAATGTATTAAATGTTCATTTAAATTACCGATGTTGGATCGTGATATGGAGTTCATGTCAATATTATATGTTTTGTATGGTATTTATGCAAAAATGTTTTTGTTATCTATGAAAAATTAAATGTTAGAGAGCTGTAACAACTCTAAATAAAGTATTGTTAGTTTGAAATGCGTATCTTCAGTTAAACTGAAGTTAAGTTGGATTATTATTTGGAATTCATGTCAATATTTCTTGTTATGCAGGATTTTATTTGCTGTGCATGGTAAATTAAAAATCATTCTCAAAAAGCTTTAAGAGTTCAGTGTTTGTTAATTTGAAATGCGTATCTTAAATGAGAAGGAATATATTAAGAAGCTTTAAGACTTGTAAAAATAATGATCATACTATTAGAAAAAAAAAAAGTATTCCGAGCTAAGAAATTTTTATATTTTAAGTTGGGAAAAAGGTGACAAAGTTTCATTTCCGTGACTGAATATTAATTCCATCTGCATTATAGACATCCTTTTTTTTAATTATTTTACACAAATATGGCTATATTTTGAATTTAAAATATTACATTACAATGTGGATATTCCTCTCTGTTGTTAAAAATTCTGCAGCTTCTTAAGAAATTAAGACTGTGTTACGTTCAAATATAGCAGACTTTATGAAGTTCTGCGGTAAATGGCGGAATCATATTAAAAATCCGAGTGACGTTTTCACATGATGGAAATCAAGGTTTAGCGTATGTTTGGTGATTTAAATACGATGTATACAAGAAAATCCAAGCTATTTTTATAAAACATTTCAAAGAGTCAATCTGTATTAGCAATATAAATGAATCCTCCTCCTCAATAAAAACGAGTGTCCTGAATATATTCATGCAAATATACCTGTTGTGTAAATACTGTTGGTACTGGGGTAGACAATAATAAGAAATTTCGCCTTTTTTCCGTATGTATTAGAAATAAACTGGCTAGATATGTCCATATATTGGTTCAAGTAGATTTTATATCATCAAAACTTATTATTTCTGAATTATAAGCCTTAATATAAAGTCAGGAGATCTTTAAAAAAAAAAAAAATCCGTATAAGTCTGCATTCATTTTTAGGGAAAAAGGAATCAGAAATAATAACAGGGATATGTTTTAAAAACATGATAAAAGTTAAATGTGTAAATGGAAAAGTGAAAGTTTAAAATTTACATTTGTCCGACACGTTTCGTGAATCCTTTGAATAAAAGTAAAATGTGTAAAAAAGAATCCGCGATGTTTGGTATAGTGTTTCAAAAAGTTAGGATAATACATTAAAAGAGAAAGTTCGGAAAATCACCTGTTAAGTGTTAGTAGCATAGTGTAATACATTATAAGAGAAAGTTCGGAAAATCACCTGTTAAGTGTTAGTAGCATAGTGTAATACATTAGAAGAGAAAGTTTTGCGTATCTTCGGTATTAATAGTGTAAAAATATAGGAAACATAATATACCAATTAAACTATATAGAATGAACATCGGACTTACAGCTTTCAATTTAATGAAAATATTATCCGTGAAAGCCTCTAGAGGGAAATTATATGCATGTAAATTCCAGCTTAAATTTCATAGACAGAGAAATATATATGTAACTTTACGCCTAGAGAAATGCAAGTGTAACATCAGTAATTTTAAAACATGGAAAATGTTAAGAATTTAAATTAAAAAAAAAAAAAAAAAAAAAAAAAAAAAAAATTACTTTTTGAGTTAAAATACAGGAAGGGAAAAAAAAAAGACTGAACTTGTAAAAAACAGAAAAAAGAAAAAAATATCATATGAAAATAAATAGAACTTTTGTAAAACAAATAAAGTGAAAAATGTAAAAAACGGAAAGGATAAAATTAAACTGAAGAAAAGAAAAAGAACTTTTGCAAAATAAAGAACAGAAAAAATTAAAATTGTGAAAAAGTATTACTTTTATAAATTATTTTTGCAAGTTAAACGTAGAAAAAATTTTCTAAAGTAAAGAAAGTGAAAAAAATGTAAAACTTAAAAATGTGGAAAGGAAAAAAAAAAAAAAAAAAATCTTATGATTGTATATAAAAAATATGGCGTGAAAATTAGTAAATTTAATTTAACGGTTAGAAGAAAAGAAAATTACGTAAATTATGTTTATAAGATAAAGAAATGAGAAATGTAAAAAAATCTTAACCTCAAACAACAAATTTAAAGTTATGAATTCATTCATTATCGTGGATGTACAAAGGTCTGAGCAAGTTGGAACAGAATTGCCTATGCCAAATCTCCTGGTGGTTTCCGCTGCAAAAGGCGAGATGCACAAATAGGGCGGACACGGTCAAATAACAGGATTCATAAGATAAAAGCATGGCTTTGTGTTATCGTTCGTGTTTCCTATCCTCCCCCTCGTGAGCCGCATTTTTTCCAAGGTAACGTATTTCCTCTACTCATATATGTTGGGATTTTTAACTTCTTGTTCATTTATTTTTCTTTGAAACTACATCATTTTTTTTTTTTTTTTTGTTGTTGCATACATTATCGTGTATTAGATATTATTGTATTGTACTCGTGCGACTAATATTTAAATGATAAATTTTATAAACTTATTAGATCATAACTTTATAATTAACTATTATTATTTCATAACTCTAACTAATTGAAAATGTTTTTGACGTCTTATGTTATTATGATTGGAACTTAGATCTTAAATGTGCAGCTATAAAACGTAAGTTTCCCAATCTAGTTTTCGGCTTCAATGAAATTGTATGCAAAGAGGTATGCCTTCCATCCAGTTCATGCTAATTATTAAAACTGATACAATTTATAATACAAGAAGTTCTTTCATTTATGTTATACATCCTTTAAAATTTTTACAGAAGTTTTTAGTATTCTAATTACCGTATTTTCTAGGGTATTTTCCCACCTAGCCTTTCAGCGATAAGTCCTAAAAACTTTTAAAGTATTCGCATAATTTTTCCCTTTCCTATACTAGTCATAATTTTTCCCTCTGAGGGCTAGTTTATTGTAAATTGCATTTTCTTGATTATTTTTACTTTTATTCACCGTATTCAATTTGTATTAGCATTTCACCTATTTTATTTTCCATTGCATTTATTGTTTGACACGTATTTTTTGAAGATTTTTCGTTTAGATACCCGGACGTGGCAGGTATTCTCACTCTTAAGAAACTTACCAAAGATTTGATTTCACCTTACTTCTATTATTTATTTACTAAGGAGGAGAGAGAGAATCACCAGGCTTCTGCCGAACATATTGTGGTTTGTTTGGAATTCTCTAGGAAGGATATTTATACCAATCCCCTCCTTCTGCTCAACTTTCTTACGGTCAGCAGTCTTTTGGTCCTTGTCTCACTTCCTTAGAATCCGCAGGAAAAGCAACAACAACATTTATTTATTAATCCAGCTTACTGTAGCCTTATCTAAGTAATTCAGAACAAGCTGGGCATAGCAGAATTTCGTGCCGACTTCCATCACCTGGCATGTAATGGACATCAAATAGCAACATCATTCCTATCTATAATTATGATTACAATTCTCGTAACTATGTGAAGCGGCCAATGGCCATCTTATGTAACAATTTATAAATATTTCATTACGTTTTTGCATTTTGTTACCTGCACCATGTAAATTTTTTTAACATTTTATTTATTTATTTATTCTATTGCTTCTGTATTAATATATTTTAAATGTTACCTAATATTTTTCATTTGCTTGATTAATTATTTGCTTTGATGTGTAATTAAATAGTTTTTAGCAGTAATCTCATGTCATCAGCTTATCAACATCTGTTAAATTTTATACGTGGGCCAATGTCCTTATAGTTTATTTAATTCTCCAGGAACTCCTTATCATCAACAATTATTCAGACTATACAGTATTTCGTTATAATCAATCAGTTTCTGTGGAGGTTCCACCTCAAGTTCAAGTCATCCGGTGTTAACACCACTTCTACACGTAAAGCACCTAGCTTTATCTACTGCTTACGTGTTCAATCTTTCGAAATCCGGGTCTTTTATTCTCCCCTCTTCTGAGAATGTCCGTCTCACAGCGGGATGTAACCAGCTCAATTTACGCTAGAGAGGGTAATGTTAATATTATTCTTCATTCTTATTAGAATGCAAGTTCCTTTTAAAGAAATTATATTGTGGTAGTTATCAGTAGTTTATCTATTGCTACCTTTAATTTGTTATGATCTTTTACTGTAAACACGTTTTTCGGAAGTTAAATTGCTCGCATAATTTTCCCCTTTCAATTTTCGGACAGTAAAATTAAAAAATGCGGGAATACGCTATGAAATATGGCAGTAGCAATACTCCTAATATATATTCCTATATTTATTTATATTATTACGATATAAACATTTATTTATATTACAATTGTTATTCCATTTTCTTCTACGATGCTGTTTTAATGATATAATTATAGAGTTTCATTCTGGCGTAGAGACAAATTACCTCATTTACCCAACGCGTAAATTTTTAATTCGGCTCATTTTTGTGTTTACTAGTACCATACCTTCTATTTTTGTTTATGTATTGTTCAACACATAGCATGACATTCAAAACATATAGAACAATTCTAGTAGATAGAATATACCACTTTCAAGCTATGTGTCGCTGTGGCGCTGGTGCTGCATGGCGCTCACAGTGGGGGAGGGAGTTTACCGAGGAGTACATCATCAACTACGTCACCAACTACGGATGCGTTGCATCCTGTTCCTGACGTCATCATGCTTTATCCATGGACCTTATAAGAGATAGACTAACCCAGTGGGCGGGGCGCGCGTCACCGACATGTCGGCAAGAAAGAGTAGGGGCGATCTGGTTTACTTTAACACTGAAACCTATGGCGTTTATATCACATAACTCTTTTTAATTATTAAATGTGATATGTTGTATAGTGATGAGATTATGAAAGCCACAATTTTTTCCAAATAGGATTTAATATATCTCATTAAGGCACTTTTTACTGCATTTCGCGCATTTTTTTCACGCGTAATTCTTTTACAAACATCTTTACTTTGGTAAAACACTAAAAACTCTAAGAACAAAATTTATGAGCTTAATTTTGCTTAAAAATAAAGTAAAATTAAATGAGATTGATAGTACGCGATGCTTTGAAATAAATAAGGTAAAATTAAACAAGATCTGATATATTATTTTTTAATTTAATGAGCATTTTCAGGCAGTGATTTTCCAAACTATAACATTACAAAACGATCATATTTATTTGATTATATGATCATTAAATTATTAACATTAAAGTGGATTAGTTATTTTAATAACTCATAAAATTCGGAGCATAAAATTTTCTGAGCGTAATGAAGGAATAAAAAGGATAAAATAAAACCTAGAAGCACTCTTTTTTTAAAGTTTTGTGTGTTACCTATATTTATTGAATATTAAGTTCTTCGCAGGTAAACCACATACATTTGAAAACAGCATATCCGTACAGTGCTCGCTCTGAACTCGCTGAGTTTGTTAATCAAAAATTCGTTAAAATTTTACAAAATATGAAATATATTAAAACAAATTCGAAATTCGGCCGTCCAGATGCCTATGTTCGGGTGGAGGATTACATTATTCAAAATTCGATGGCTCTAGATAATGTCGTTTTTGTCACAGTGCGAGAAACATACATGTATTCATGCATGGGCTAATAAATTAAATTAACAATAAATAAAAAAAAAAAATCTTATGCAGAACTAAAAATAAATTAAAAAAATAATCATTATAAAATACAAGCAAAATTAATTATTACGGTTAAATACAATTTTAATATTAGAATTAAATGAAAAAAAATTATTAAGGAGTCAAAAGAGTTTATCACTATGATGTATTATGAAATATAATTGAAATAAAATTCCCTTATAGAAATTGTGCTATAATACTCATCTATAATTTAAAAAAAGGAGCACAATTTAGAATTTTAAACAAAACTTTCAAAAATTCGTTTTTAAATATTTTAATATTTTTTACTTATTTACACACACACACACACACACACACAAAAAAAAAAAAAAAAAAAAAAAAAAAAAAAAAAAAGCATAAAATTGCAAGAGAAAAATTGCTTGTTTGAAATTTTCTATTAGTTAGATTTAAAATATTATTTTCTAAAAGAAGTAGTTACAATTTTCTTTACAGCATAGGAAAAGCTAAAAAAATATCCAGTCCTGTGAGCAATTGCTACGTCAGCCACATGTTTCATCCCGTTTGTGTTGTAATCCGGTTTCATGTCCGCGCTTATCCATTGACATAGAACTCCCCCGCTGCTCTGATGTCATACTTAATCCGCAATCTGATTGCAACATGTTAGAATTTCTAGAACTTTCTATTTAGCTCTGCAATGGCCACTAGAGGGCAGAAGTGTTCCCTTGCCGCTTTTTGATTGTTTCTCGTGGATCCTGAACAAATTATTAACCATTATTTTTAATTGATTATTATTTGACTTCATAATTAATATATTTAATGAAAAAAGTTCATCTATTTACATGTAAATTTCAATTATTTGTTCATCTATGGCATGGGAAACGTGGACGATAATACAAAGCTGTTCTTTTATCTCATGAATCATATAATTTGATCTTATCTATCCGATCGTATCTATTCTCTTTGTTCATCTTTGTGCAGCAGAAACCAGCATGAGGCTGATGGATTGCACATAGAGAATTCTGTTCCAACTTAATCAGAACTTTGTACATCCTCGATAATGAATGAATTCATAACTTTAAATTTATTTTGTTTCTATTTTACGTTAAGATATTTTTAAATTTCCCATTTCTTTATCCTACAAACATAATTTACGTATTTTTCCTTTCTTCTCGCCGTTAAATTAAATTTTCACACCATATTTTTTATATACAAACATAAAATTTTCTTTTTCCCCCAATTTTTAAGTTTTACATTCTTTTCCCCCCTGCGTTTAACTTGCAAAAGTAATATGTTTTCAAAATTTAAATTTTTTTTTCTCTTTTTATTTTACAAAAGATTTTTTCCTCTTCAATTTAATCTTTCCTTTCCGTGTTTTACATTCTTCACTTTATTTGTTTTACAAAAGCTGTACTTATTTTCATACGACTTTTTCTTTCTTTTTTACGAACTCGGTCTTTTATACTATATTTTACTTCAAGAAGTAATTTTTAACTTTTCTTTTATATAAAAGTATTTTTTTAATTCTTTGAAGAATTTTCTTCTCTCATTTCTTTTTTCTTTTTTTTATTTTCCTCTTAAGGTTTTTCTTAATGTTTTAAATACTTATTGATGTTACACCTCGTTTTCTCGAAGCGTAAAGTTACATATATATTTCTCTGTCTATGAAATTTAAGCTGGAACTTACACGCATATAATTTCCCTCTAGAGGCTTTCATGGATAATATTTTCTGCAAATTTGAACCGATAAGTACTGTAAGGATCTTAAGTTTTACTAACGTTTATTTTATTTTAACCTCCTCGGTTCCCTTGTATCACATGTGATACAAAAGTTTCATAATTTTTTGTGAAGGCTGAGCTGCAAAAACAAATTTGGGACCGGTTGTATCACATAAGATACAAAGTGAAATACCTCATATATTTTCCTCGTTTAGTCAACAGATGGCAGTACTTGTCCATGATAGCGATTTCTAGTAGCATCTCTGAATCAAAACAAAATGTCTGCACGTCGTCGAAGTAAGTATTTTTTTCTTATTTATATACAAATAGTAAACTATTTTTAAAATATGCTTTCTCTTTGTATATGTACGTTTTACTAGTTAACAGCAAAAAAAGAAATTTTTACTGATATATTAAAGCATAATGACTTGTGAAATTTGTTTGTATCACTTGTGATACAATGGGACCCAATCACTTATGAACACACCTTTTAAGTCAATTTTGTTTTAATTTTTAGTTATATTTTGGGGGGGATTTGAAGATTGATAGAAGTATTTCTTGAATTCAAATCTTTAGTTGAGGTGATTGCATTCCATTTTATCCATTTTTTCCTGATAATATTTTATTTAATAAGTATTTTTTTTCAGTGAAATATTTGACACCAGATTAAATTTTAGAGCTGATGAATCGCGATGATTCTGATTTGAGTTCACTGTCAGATGAAGATGATTATCAAAGCGATAATGGATGTGAGGTGAATGATGTTGATGAAGATCAGGATGTAACTTTTGACTTTTCTGCTCCAAATCAATGGGGAATACATACAGATAAGTTCAATCCAGTTTCATTTGATTTTCAGGAGAAATACTATGACAGAATTAGAGGAACCGAAGAAGAACATTCTGGACTATTTTGCGTTTAGACTCAGTATTGCAAATACACTCATCCACGGCTTACTAAAGAAGCCATCTCCCACTCCTTCGCTTATAAGGTCCATGGCTTTATCAGCTCGGATTAGCTTGCTATTGCTACGTCAGCCACATGTTTCATCCCGTTTGTGTTGTAATCCGGTTTCATGTCCGCGCTTATCCATTGACGTAGAACTCCCCCGCTGCTCTGATGTCATACTTAATCCGCAATCAGATTGCAACATGTTAGAATTTCTAGAACATTCTATTTAGTTCAGCAATGGCCGCTAGAGGGCAGTAGTGTCCCCTTGCCGCTTTTTGATTGGTTCTCGTGGATCCTGAACAAATTATTAACCATTATTTTTAATTGATTATATTATTTGACTTAATAATTAATATATTTAATGAAAAACGTTTACCTATTTATATGTAAATTTCAATTATTTGTCCATCTATGGCATGGGAAACGTGGACGATAATATAAAGCTGTGCTTTTATCTCATGAATCATATTATTTGATCTTATCTATCCGATCGTATCTATCCTCTTTGTTCATCTTTGTGCAGCAGAAACCAGCATGAGGCCAGTGGCGTAGCGAAGGGGGTGCAAGGGAGTGTATGATGCTCGGGCACCGCTCGCAGAGGGGCGCCAAATGGTCTCCAAAGAAGATTTTCCAGAAAATTTCAGTTTTTATTTCGATCGATTTCTGGAAAATATATTTAAAATTAATAATTATTGTAATATAAAATTATTACTTATTTTCTTGATTTGTCTGACAAAATGTGTAATAAAATGTTTGCAGTACATCAACCAAATATCTCCGCATACAAAACATTCTTTCTGACCACTTTATTTCTCTAAAACAGAGATATATTTTTATTTTTTAAACGAAATGCACGTTTTTTTTTAATTTTAAAACGATAACACGACCTTGTCCCGAATTTCTCAAACACATCCAGTTTTCAAAAACCGATTCCATAGTCTCGAAATGACATTTTGGAAAACTCGTAACACTTCCGCTACAATGGATTGCGTTTGACTATCCTGTTTTCCTGGTTACCGATTCAACTAAGTCATTTTGCTGAGAGATTGTATATTCACTGCTACAAAGCATTCAACGCGTGTCAGTGGTTTTTAGTTTCCTACTTAAAGGGAATGCTGCAGGTCGCTCCTTATTCCCTATCTAAAACGCATAGTTTCCGACGTCACAGACTAAATTTGCATATTCCCAACTTTGTAAACGTTATAATTTTTCTTTATAATCTCTTCTATTTCCTTTTGTTAAAAATGTTGTCGATTATATGGTTATTTAATACCGAACTCGCAATGTCCCCTAATTCTTTTGAGCAGTGAATGTCTGCAAGATGTGTTTTCCGCAGTAGAAAAGAAACTGAACCTAAAACTCCATTACAGATCTATGCAGAAAATGCTTTTCCAAACCAAAGAGTAGCACTTCAAATACTCCTTACTATTTCATTATCAAATGCTATGAACGTTTTTTCAGCAAATTAAAATAAATTTTCACATATTTACAATCAGCGATAGGACAAGATCCCTAAGCCATCTAGCATTTTTAAATGTGGAAAGAGAAAAATTTTAAATGACCAACTTTGATGAGGTAATTGATAAATTTGCTTCATCCAAGACAAGAAAAATGTATACATAGTAATTAATTATATTAATGTATACTATATTGTTATAATTAAATATATCTGCTTATCTATAATATATATTAAACTTTTAATTGTTTAAAAATGTACTTTTTTTAAAACAGTTATCTAAATAAGTAAAATAAATAATACCTTTTTAACTAATTCTAGATCATCGTATGTCTGATTTTTCCGCCGACACATATACATTTCCGAATCCAATGCTAGGGTGGTTAGGTAGTGACTGTTCTTAATACATTTTAGAGTATTTTATGGCAGATTCAGCATTTTATTATTATTTGCATTATTTTCTTATTACGAATATATTCTATACATTATATTACTGTAAGTGTTTTTTTGGGGGGGGGGTTGGCGCCAAAAAGGTATTTTGTCCCGGGCGCCAGTTATACCCGCTACGCCACTGCATGAGGCTGATGCATTGCACATAGAGTTCCAACTTGCTCAGACCTTTGTACATCTTCGATAATGAATGAATTCATAACTTTAAATTTATTTTGTTTCTATTTTAGGTTAAGATATTTTAAATTTCTCATTTCTTTATCCTACAAACATAATTTACGTATTTTTCCTTTCTTCTCGCCGTTAAATTAAATTTTCACACCATATTTTTTATATACAAACATAAGATTTTCTTTTTCCCCCATTTTTAAGTTTTACATTCTTTTCCCCCTGCGTTTAACTTGCAAAAGTAATATATTTTATAAAAGTAATATGTTTTCAAAATTTTAATTTTTTTTCTCTTTTTATTTTACAAAAGATTTTTTCCTCTTCAATTTAATCTTCCCTTTCCGTGTTTTACATTCTTCACTTTATTTGTTTTACAAAAGCTGTACTTATTTTCATACGACTTTTTCTTTCTTTTTTACGAACTCGGTCTTTTTTCCTATATTTTACTTCAAGAAGTAATTTTTAACTTTTCTTTTATATAAAAGTATTTTTTTTTTTCCTTGAAGAATTTTCTTCTCTCATTTCTTTTTTCTTTCTTTTATTTTCCTCTTAAGGTTTTTCTTAATGTTTTAAATACTTATTGATGTTACACCTCGTTTTCTCGAAGCGTAAAGTTACATATATATTTCTCTGTCTATGAAATTTAAGCTGGAACTTACACGCATATAATTTCCCTCTAGAGGCTTTCATGGATAATATTTTCTGCAAATTTGAACCGATAAGTACTGTAAGGATCTTAAGTTTTACTAACGTTTATTTTATTTTAACCTCCTCGGTTCCCTTGTATCACATGTGATACAAAAGTTTCATAATTTTTTGTGAAGGCTGAGCTGCAAAAACAAATTTGGGACCGGTTGTATCACATAAGATACAAAGTGAAATACCTCATATATTTTCCTCGTTTAGTCAACAGATGGCAGTACTTGTCCATGATAGCGATTTCTAGTAGCATCTCTGAATCAAAACAAAATGTCTGCACGTCGTCGAAGTAAGTATTTTTTTCTTATTTATATACAAATAGTAAACTATTTTTAAAATATGCTTTCTCTTTGTATATGTACGTTTTACTAGTTAACAGCAAAAAAAGAAATTTTTACTGATATATTAAAGCATAATGACTTGTGAAATTTGTTTGTATCACTTGTGATACAATGGGACCCAATCACTTATGAACACACCTTTTAAGTCAATTTTGTTTTAATTTTTAGTTATATTTTGGGGGGGATTTGAAGATTGATAGAAGTATTTCTTGAATTCAAATCTTTAGTTGAGGTGATTGCATTCCATTTTATCCATTTTTTCCTGATAATATTTTATTTAATAAGTATTTTTTTTCAGTGAAATATTTGACACCAGATTAAATTTTAGAGCTGATGAATCGCGATGATTCTGATTTGAGTTCACTGTCAGATGAAGATGATTATCAAAGCGATAATGGATGTGAGGTGAATGATGTTGATGAAGAACAGGATGTAACTTTTGACTTTTCTGCTCCAAATCAATGGGGAATACATACAGATAAGTTCAATCCAGTTTCATTTGATTTTCAGGAGAAATACTATGACAGAATTAGAGGAACCGAAGAAGAACATTCTGGACTATTTTGCGTTTAGACTCAGTATTGCAAATACACTCATCCACGGCTTACTAAAGAAGCCATCTCCCACTCCTTCGCTTATAAGGTCCATGGCTTTATCAGCTCGGATTAGCTTGCTATTGCTACGTCAGCCACATGTTTCATCCCGTTTGTGTTGTAATCCGGTTTCATGTCCGCGCTTATCCATTGACGTAGAACTCCCCCGCTGCTCTGATGTCATACTTAATCCGCAATCAGATTGCAACATGTTAGAATTTCTAGAACATTCTATTTAGTTCAGCAATGGCCGCTAGAGGGCAGTAGTGTCCCCTTGCCGCTTTTTGATTGGTTCTCGTGGATCCTGAACAAATTATTAACCATTATTTTTAATTGATTATATTATTTGACTTAATAATTAATATATTTAATGAAAAACGTTTACCTATTTATATGTAAATTTCAATTATTTGTCCATCTATGGCATGGGAAACGTGGACGATAATATAAAGCTGTGCTTTTATCTCATGAATCATATTATTTGATCTTATCTATCCGATCGTATCTATCCTCTTTGTTCATCTTTGTGCAGCAGAAACCAGCATGAGGCCAGTGGCGTAGCGAAGGGGGTGCAAGGGAGTGTATGATGCTCGGGCACCGCTCGCAGAGGGGCGCCAAATGGTCTCCAAAGAAGATTTTCCAGAAAATTTCAGTTTTTATTTCGATCGATTTCTGGAAAATATATTTAAAATTAATAATTATTGTAATATAAAATTATTACTTATTTTCTTGATTTGTCTGACAAAATGTGTAATAAAATGTTTGCAGTACATCAACCAAATATCTCCGCATACAAAACATTCTTTCTGACCACTTTATTTCTCTAAAACAGAGATATATTTTTATTTTTTAAACGAAATGCACGTTTTTTTTTAATTTTAAAACGATAACACGACCTTGTCCCGAATTTCTCAAACACATCCAGTTTTCAAAAACCGATTCCATAGTCTCGAAATGACATTTTGGAAAACTCGTAACACTTCCGCTACAATGGATTGCGTTTGACTATCCTGTTTTCCTGGTTACCGATTCAACTAAGTCATTTTGCTGAGAGATTGTATATTCACTGCTACAAAGCATTCAACGCGTGTCAGTGGTTTTTAGTTTCCTACTTAAAGGGAATGCTGCAGGTCGCTCCTTATTCCCTATCTAAAACGCATAGTTTCCGACGTCACAGACTAAATTTGCATATTCCCAACTTTGTAAACGTTATAATTTTTCTTTATAATCTCTTCTATTTCCTTTTGTTAAAAATGTTGTCGATTATATGGTTATTTAATACCGAACTCGCAATGTCCCCTAATTCTTTTGAGCAGTGAATGTCTGCAAGATGTGTTTTCCGCAGTAGAAAAGAAACTGAACCTAAAACTCCATTACAGATCTATGCAGAAAATGCTTTTCCAAACCAAAGAGTAGCACTTCAAATACTCCTTACTATTTCATTATCAAATGCTATGAACGTTTTTTCAGCAAATTAAAATAAATTTTCACATATTTACAATCAGCGATAGGACAAGATCCCTAAGCCATCTAGCATTTTTAAATGTGGAAAGAGAAAAATTTTAAATGACCAACTTTGATGAGGTAATTGATAAATTTGCTTCATCCAAGACAAGAAAAATGTATACATAGTAATTAATTATATTAATGTATACTATATTGTTATAATTAAATATATCTGCTTATCTATAATATATATTAAACTTTTAATTGTTTAAAAATGTACTTTTTTTAAAACAGTTATCTAAATAAGTAAAATAAATAATACCTTTTTAACTAATTCTAGATCATCGTATGTCTGATTTTTCCGCCGACACATATACATTTCCGAATCCAATGCTAGGGTGGTTAGGTAGTGACTGTTCTTAATACATTTTAGAGTATTTTATGGCAGATTCAGCATTTTATTATTATTTGCATTATTTTCTTATTACGAATATATTCTATACATTATATTACTGTAAGTGTTTTTTTGGGGGGGGGGTTGGCGCCAAAAAGGTATTTTGTCCCGGGCGCCAGTTATACCCGCTACGCCACTGCATGAGGCTGATGCATTGCACATAGAGTTCCAACTTGCTCAGACCTTTGTACATCTTCGATAATGAATGAATTCATAACTTTAAATTTATTTTGTTTCTATTTTAGGTTAAGATATTTTAAATTTCTCATTTCTTTATCCTACAAACATAATTTACGTATTTTTCCTTTCTTCTCGCCGTTAAATTAAATTTTCACACCATATTTTTTATATACAAACATAAGATTTTCTTTTTCCCCCATTTTTAAGTTTTACATTCTTTTCCCCCTGCGTTTAACTTGCAAAAGTAATATATTTTATAAAAGTAATATGTTTTCAAAATTTTAATTTTTTTTCTCTTTTTATTTTACAAAAGATTTTTTCCTCTTCAATTTAATCTTCCCTTTCCGTGTTTTACATTCTTCACTTTATTTGTTTTACAAAAGCTGTACTTATTTTCATACGACTTTTTCTTTCTTTTTTACGAACTCGGTCTTTTTTCCTATATTTTACTTCAAGAAGTAATTTTTAACTTTTCTTTTATATAAAAGTTTTTTTTTTTTTCCTTGAAGAATTTTCTTCTCTCATTTCTTTTTTCTTTCTTTTATTTTCCTCTTAAGGTTTTTCTTAATGTTTTAAATACTTATTGATGTTACACCTCGTTTTCTCGAAGCGTAAAGTTACATATATATTTCTCTGTCTATGAAATTTAAGCTGGAACTTACACGCATATAATTTCCCTCTAGAGGCTTTCATGGATAATATTTTCTGCAAATTTGAACCGATAAGTACTGTAAGGATCTTAAGTTTTACTAACGTTTATTTTATTTTAACCTCCTCGGTTCCCTTGTATCACATGTGATACAAAAGTTTCATAATTTTTTGTGAAGGCTGAGCTGCAAAAACAAATTTGGGACCGGTTGTATCACATAAGATACAAAGTGAAATACCTCATATATTTTCCTCGTTTAGTCAACAGATGGCAGTACTTGTCCATGATAGCGATTTCTAGTAGCATCTCTGAATCAAAACAAAATGTCTGCACGTCGTCGAAGTAAGTATTTTTTTCTTATTTATATACAAATAGTAAACTATTTTTAAAATATGCTTTCTCTTTGTATATGTACGTTTTACTAGTTAACAGCAAAAAAAGAAATTTTTACTGATATATTAAAGCATAATGACTTGTGAAATTTGTTTGTATCACTTGTGATACAATGGGACCCAATCACTTATGAACACACCTTTTAAGTCAATTTTGTTTTAATTTTTAGTTATATTTTGGGGGGGATTTGAAGATTGATAGAAGTATTTCTTGAATTCAAATCTTTAGTTGAGGTGATTGCATTCCATTTTATCCATTTTTTCCTGATAATATTTTATTTAATAAGTATTTTTTTTCAGTGAAATATTTGACACCAGATTAAATTTTAGAGCTGATGAATCGCGATGATTCTGATTTGAGTTCACTGTCAGATGAAGATGATTATCAAAGCGATAATGGATGTGAGGTGAATGATGTTGATGAAGATCAGGATGTAACTTTTGACTTTTCTGCTCCAAATCAATGGGGAATACATACAGATAAGTTCAATCCAGTTTCATTTGATTTTCAGGAGAAATACTATGACAGAATTAGAGGAACCGAAGAAGAACATTCTGGACTATTTTGCGTTTAGACTCAGTATTGCAAATACACTCATCCACGGCTTACTAAAGAAGCCATCTCCCACTCCTTCCCTAGCCGAAGATGAAAATGATGAACCCCCTCCAAAACGCAGAGTTACAACTTGCATTCCACATCAAGCAGCTCGTAACAATGAAGCTAGGCACATGCCTGAAATGGCTGGGGATAGAACTCATCGAAGTAGGTGCAGGAATGAGAACTGCTCGGCCTTAACAAATGTACAAGGTACAGACTGCAAGGTTTTTCTATGCTTTACAACTAGTAGAAATTGTTTCAAGGCATTTCACGAATATAAATAATAATAATATGTACCTACAACTCCAATAAAACTTAATTTTCGTGTTGAATTTATGAATTGTATGTATTGTGTGATTAAAGACTAAGATTAAATTAATTACTTCAATCTTGCTTAATACTTAAGAAAATTCTGATTGTAGTGCCTTGTTCTTGATGTATCACATGTGATACATCCCCCCCTAGCTTTCATTAACTAAAAAAAAATTTTTATTGCACTTTTCTACATCAAAGTGATCGAAACAACTATTTAAATACCTCTTACAAAATATCAAGCTTTTATTTTTGTCTCGGGTCTGAGGAGGTTAAATCTTTACTATCACTTCTTATTTTCTACTTCCGGCCAGAATTAAAAGCGTTAACGTATTTATGCAAAATTTGTCTGGCGAACGCCAAGTACTTAAGTTGTGGCTTTTTGCCAAGCGAGAGAGAGGAAGGAGTTAGCCGAAGCAGGCCGCTTACCTTAGAAGTTTTACTCAGTTGCTGGTTGCCTTCCAGGCCAGAGGTTTAATCCTCGTGATAATTTTTAAACGTATTGTAGTGTTAACAGTTCTCTGTACTACATACGGCTTCCTGTTAATATAAGGCCAATCTTCCACGTTTATTATTTCAAAGTTAATTTAGAGTTTATTTATATTTTTATATTCTTACGTTTAGACTACAAGTAGTGGGTCTTTGTATTCCGAAGTACGGAAATTATTGTAAATAGAGAAAAATAAAGGGTTTTGTATACCCTTCTTGTGTATCCTGTCTACTTCCCACAGTTATTGAACATAGCTTTAGTAAGCTCTCTGTTCCGAGTCAGGTCCTTGCATGTTCCCAAAGAAAGTAAGACGGAACAATTGAACCTGATAGTACGATGTTCCTTCCATATAGCTTACTTAGCATATTATATTTCTTTTTATTTTTTTTACGGTACTAATACTTAAGATATACAAAACTTTCTCTTCTAATGTATTATACTAACTTTTTGAAACACTATACTAAAACGTCGCGAATTCTCTTTTACACATCTCATTCTTGTTCGAAGGATTCACGAAATGTGTCGAAAAATGTAAATTTTAAACTTTCTATTTCCATTTAGACATTTTGCCTTACATTTAACCTTTATCATGTTTCTAAAACATATCCCCGTTAATATTTCTGATTCTTTTTTTTTTTTTTTCCTAAAAATAAATACAGACTTATACGGATTTTTTAAAGGTCTACTGACTTTGAATTAAACCTTCTAATTCAGAAATAGTAAATTTCCACAACATAAAATCTACTTGAATTAATATACGGACATCTCTAGCCAGTTTAGTTCAAATACATACGAAACAATATGAAATTTCTTATTATTGTGTACCCAAGTTTATTACGTTAAAACAGCATTTCATTTCTTATTATTTTACACTACAGACATTTACATGAATATATTCAAAACACTCCTTTTTATTGAGCAGGAGGTTTCAGATATATTACTAACACAGATTGACTCTTTGAAATATTTTACAAAAATATCTTGGATTTTCTTGTACACATTGTATTTAAATCACCGAACACACGTTAAATTTTGATTTCTATCACGTGTAAACTTCACCCGGATTCTTAATGTGATCCCACCATTTACCGCAGACCTTCATAAACACTACTTATATTTGAACTTAACACAGCCTTATTTTTTAACAAGCTACATAATTTGTAACAACAGAAAAGAATATCCACATTGTAATGTAATATTTTAAATTCAATATAGAGTCATATTTGTGTAAAACATCTAAAACGAAAGGATGTCTGGACATGGAATTAATGTTCAGTCACGGAAGTGAAACTTTGTCATCTTTTTCCCTACTTAGAATATAAAAATTTCCCAGCTCGGAATATTTTTTTCACAGAGTATGATCATTATTTTTACAAATCTCAAAGCTTTTTAATATATTCCTTCTAACTTAAGATATGGATTTCAAATTGACAGACACTGAACTCTTACAGCTTTTTGAGGATGATTTTTAAGTTATGATACATAGCAAATAAAATCCTACATAACAAGGAATATTGACATGAATTCCAAATAATAATCCAACTTAACTTCAGTTTAACTGAAGATACGCATTTCAAACTAACAATACTTTACTTAGAGTTGTTACAGCTCTCTAACATTTAATTTTTCATAGATAACAAAAACATTTTTGCGTAAATACCATACAAAACATATAATATTGACATGAACTCCATATCACGATCCAACATCGGTAATTTAAATGAACGTTTAATACATTTTAGTATGAGTTAATTTAAAAAAGACGACACTTAAAAAATAAAAAACATTATTTTAATTAAACACTGGAGTCAAATATTTCTTAGAGTATACAACATTTAATTTCTCATGAAGATCGTATATGATATAAATAAAATACGTTCCAAAAAGTAATCAACACATTTTCTTTTTAACCATTCTGTATTCTTACAACCTCAAACTATAAGTTCAGTTTAAAAAAAAAAATTCAAATACAAGTATTCAAAGAGAAATGTTTCACGAATTTCGGATAAGATAGGAACAGAATGAAACTAATTGATAATAACGGAAAAGCATGTAAAGGAACTACAAGTAAAACTAACATTTACTTATCCCATTTGGGACATTTTCAGAAGAAATATTCATTTCTTGTTCATGTTTGACGCAAAGAAAAGACACATTCGTAGAGGACATTCTAAGGCCCTAATTAGCACATGGGCTGCATTTTTTGTTTTCAGATTACACACATATTCAATATAATACCTACAATATAATACCTATACCTCTACAGATATTATTTACACTAATTGGTGACGTAATTTATTAGAACAGTCGCAGACGTATAGGAGAGGTATGCAATATCCATGAAAAAATTTCTTCCCGAGCCAAAGAGCAATAGTGAAATGTAAAATTGAAGAATGGGGATAAAATGTCAGATTTCCAACAAAATTAGTATCTGAGTATGCAAAACATGAACAAGAAATTAATATTTCTTCTGAAAATGTCCCAAATGGGATCAGGTATAAGTAAATGTTAGTTTTAGTATAAGTTAGACATAAATAAGGTTAAAAATACTTCATTATTTTTCATGCCCTGTTCGTGAAACTGATTAAGGCATGTTTCCTTCGTTGTAGTCACTTTTTACTGAAAATTGCCATATACTTAGCCATATATAGTCCAGATTTTTGAAGAGTACTTTATCTTCACTATATCTCTTTTTAGTCAAATTGCGTTTTATATGCTACGCCATTTCAAAAATAAGCTTCGAGCTGGAAGAATATTTACACATTCTACTAAATTTCCTAGATCTGACGAACTTCTTTTACTTCCAAATTTTTACCTTATGACTGCATATCTTGCATTTATTCCATTCGTCTTCTTATTGCTGATAGGAAAAATTACAATTACGTGAAAGGTTTGGATAACTGAAGTTCATATGTATGTTGAATTCTGCGAACAAATCCAGCATTCTGCCGTATTTTACTGGAACTCTGAATGATAAAGTTGAAAGAAAACATCAGTTTCATTCGCGTTAATAAAATAAATACAATTTTCAAAAACATCCAAGAAATCTATGGCAGATGTCAACATAAACGATCTACAAATATATTTTTAATAATTTAAATAACTCATAAGCTGAAGATAAACCAAAAAAAGGGGGGAGGATGGAGCATTCATTGGCATGTACAATAGCAAAGATAAAATAGTTTTGAAGTTTCTAAAAGACTACCGAGAGCGCTCTCTCAAAGCGTTTGCGAAAAGACATCAAAAATACAAAAATTTTGTGGAACATGACACTATTTAAAAATTTTCTTTTGGAAATTCCATTTCTGATATAGGAAAATACGCATTAAAGAATTAAATGTGGGTATTCATGTACATATTTGGAAAGAAACAAATATAGAAATTTTTAAGAACATTTTGTACATCTTCTACTTTGGTAATAATATTAGTAAGTTTGGAAAATTTCCTGTACTGAACATATGTGACTACCAAATTCTTTGGAAGAGTGAAAAATTAATAACAATTTCAATACTTACATTGTTACAGATAAACAAAGATTTGAAATATTAACCAAGAGTACAAAAAAATACATCTATAAATTATTTTGCTAAACTTCTCACATTTGAAGTTGTAATGCTGCTGAAACTGAATCTTCGAAACATTCAGATATATTACTAACACAGATTGACTCTTTGAAATATTTTACAAACATATGTTGGATTTTCTTGTACACATTATATTTAATTCACCGAACATACGTTAAATTTTGATTTCTATCACGCGTAAACTTCACCCGGATTCTTAATGTGATCCCACCATTTACCGCAGACCTTCATAAACACTACTATATTTACAAATATAGTATATACATGTACTCTGTTGTATTCTTGGTTAATTTTAAATTGTTGTCTAACCAGTTATGTTATATTAGCAAAATAAACTATTTTCCTAACCAGTTATGAACGTTTAAGTAGGTTTTATCCAGAATCTTCAAAATTAGTAATGAAACATTTAGTTTAACGTTGAGATTTTACTAAAGAAGTCTCTGTAATAGTAAAATGTTCATTCAAATTGTGCTAACAGAAGGAAAAAAATGTGCCTTTCTTATAATATTTGCATGATATGTAATAAAAATGAAAGCATGGTCCCGGTTCAGCAATGCAATGCAAGGTATTAAGTAAGAAAAGGTTGTAAACTGAGTTTTTGTCACATACGAAGGACACTGAAAAAGCGAAAATTAGCAATGTATTAGCACTGGACTAGGAAACAAATTTTCAAAGATAATCATATGGTATGAAAATTATTCAAAAAGCACAATATGTACAATATATTCAAAAAGCACAAATGTTTCTTCGCAATAACTTATGAATATTTCCGTTTCAGTAAAATGAAGTCGGAAAGTACAAATTTAGTAATTAAACACTCATTTCAGCCTTTGAGATTTTATCAAAAACTGCAATAAACACATGTGTGCGTTAGTAAAATTCTACTTGAAAATGAGCATTTAGGGGAAAACATGACTTTCTTCTCATAGTCACTTAATAAGTTAAAATATAACACTGGTTCATCAATAAAATATATTACTTATATACGGTTAGTTGTTCATTTAGAATGTGATAAAGAAGAAACTTTTGAGTCAAAGAGAAACATATTTACAAAACAATGGTTCTTAGTTTCCTAGTCATTTAAATCAAGGTGCTGATGTTTCTCATGAATGTCAGATATTTTCTTAGACATGTTTCTAATGAAATTAGTATATAAACTTCTTTTAAGAAAGAAATAGACTTCAGGAGAAAAATCTATGACAGTGCAAGTCAGTGATTCTTGGTAACTTCGAGAAAATATTCTGTATGAGCTGGGTTAACAGTCTCTGTTCCCATAGTATACTAAGATGAAAAATTACATTTCCTTTCTTAATTTTCTGATTCAGCGTGGTAGTGTTATTGAAGTTAAATCTTCCAAACGTGCAAAACGTTATTAAATCAAACAATATAACTATTTAATAAAAATTTATTCCAAAATCTTTACAAGGCAATGTAAAAGATAAATAAGAAAATATTTGAAAATTCAATGATTTTCAGTGGCCGTAACGTCAAAAATTGGTAATACTCAAAGTTTTCAAAAGGTTTATGGAAACACGATAACACTATAGTCATCCGTAAATAACTTCCATCGAAACTGAAAACTTTATGCACAAAATTTACTTGGAATGCAAGAAAAAAAAAAAAAACAAACATTAGAGGATTCAAAATGAAGATACTTTCCGGAATGAAATGTACAGTATTTCAGGAAGTATTCACTTAACTTTTAACTTGGTTGTAATGAGCCTATGTGAGACATGAAATGCATTCGGATGCGAAAAAAAAAAACAAAAAACAAATATTTAACTATCCGGCAATGAATCAAATTTCATTGGAAATGTAATGGTATGAAAAGCAGAAAAATATATCTGAGTAGAAAACCTTGATGATAATATCTGAATATGTTTGTTTTTTTAAGGCGAAAAATGCTCACTGCAGTTTCCGTTAGGGCTCAAATGAAGCAGTTTGCTTTTCTGAGTAGGAAAAATTTCACTTTAACTTTTTAAGACGAAACATCACAACTGTTATTTCGTCTGTGGTAAAACCCATATTAATTTTAAAATGTAAGGGGAAAAAAGTTACACTTTAATTTTAAAAAGTCGAAAAAAATTCATTTAGATTTTTTTAGGTCGAAAAAGTTTCACTTTAATTTTTTTCAGGGAGAAAAATCTCCACTTTTATTTTGTCTATGGGAAAACTCATGTTAAATTCAAAATGTATGGGGAAAAATTTACTTTGATTTTGAAAAGTCGAAAAAAAATCATTTAGATTTTTTTGGTCGGAAAAGTTTCACTTAAACTTTTTTAGGAAGAAAAAAATTCATTTAGATTTTTTTCGGTCGAAAAAGTTTCACTTTAACTTTTTTAGGGAGAAAAATCTCCACTTTGACTTTAAAAAGTCGAAAAAAATTCATTTAGATTTTTTTAGGTCGAAAAAGTTTCACTTTAACTTTTTTAGGAAGAAAAATCTCCACTTTGATTTTGAAAAGTCGAAAAAAATTCATTTAGATTTTTTTTAGGTGGAAAAAGTTTCACTTTAATATTTTTAGAAAGAAAAATATTTTTTATTGGTTACGGTATACTTCATTCTCGCTCTAACTTTTTTTTTTTTTTTTTCTTTTGAGTTGTAATAGTTCTGAAACTGAATCTTCAGAAAATAAAATCATTCTGCTTTATCAAATTCCTTCTAAGTGTAGAATATAGTCTTCAAACAGAATATTTTAGTATAAATAAATGCATTACAGACTAAAATATGATTAAAAATACTTCATTAGTTTTCACGCCCTATTCCTGAAACTGCTTAAGGTTCTTACCCCTAACCTATCCCATTCGGGACATTTTCAGAAAAAAATATTCATTCCTTGTTCATGTTTTCCATATTTAGACATTTTCCCCCCTTCTTATATGTTATATTTCACTATTGCTCTTTGACTTGGTAGGAAGTTTTTTTCATGGATATTGCATACATCTCCTATACGTCTGCGACTGTTCTAATAAATTACAATACCAACTAGTGTAAATAATATCTCTAGATATATAGGTATTCTCTTGAGTGTTTGCTTAATATGTAAATTTGTGAAGCATTTCTGTTTGAATACTTGCATTTGAATTTTTCTTTTTAAGATTAATTCACACTAAAATGTATTAAAGGTACATCTAAGTTACCAATGTTTAACCATAATATGGAGTTCATGTAAATATTATATGTTTTGTATGGTATTTATGCAAAAATGTTTCTCATATCTGTGAAAAAATAAATATCGATTGTACTTAAAGAGCTTAAGTAAAGTAATGCCAGTTTAAAATGCGTACCTTCAGTTAAATTGAATATACTGAAGTTACGTTGCATTATTATTTGGAAATTCATGTCAATATTCCCTGTTATGTAGGATTTTATTTGCTATGTATCATAACTTAAAAATCATCCTCAAAAAGCTGTAAGAGTTCAGTGTCTGTCAATTTGAAATGCATATCTTAAGTTAGAAGGAATATATTAAAAAGCTTTGAGATTTGTAAAAATAATGATCATACTCTTTGAAAAAAATATTCCGAGCTGGGAAATTTTTATATTCTAAGTAGGGAAAAAGATGACAAAGTTTCACTTCCGTGACTGAACATTGATTCCATGTCCAGACATCCTTTCGTTTTAGATGTTTTACACAAATATGGCTCTATAGTGAATTTAAAATATTACATTACAACGTGGATATTCTTTTCTGTAGTTAAAAATTATGTAGCTTGTTAAAAAATAAGGCTCTGTTAAGTTCAAATATAGTAGTGTTTATGAAGGTCTGCGGTAAATGGTGGGATCACATTAAGAATCCGGGTGAAGTTTACACGTGATAGAAATCAAAATTTAACGTATGTTCGGTGATTTAAATACAATGTATACAAGAAAATCCAAGATATTTTTGTAAAATATTTCAAAGAGTCAATCTGTGTTAGTAATATATCTGAAACCTCCTGCTCAATAAAAAGGAGTGTTTTGAAATATGGTATTATATGTCATGTAAATATATTCATGTAAATATATATATTATATATATATATTCATGTAAATATATATATTCATGTAAATGTCTGTAGTGTAAAATAATAAGAAATGAAATGTTGTTGGTACGTAATAAACTTGGGTACACAATAATAAGAAATTTCATATTGTTTCGTATGTATTTGAACTAAACTGGCTAGAGATGTCCGTATATTAGTTCAAGTAGATGTTTTGTTGTGGAAATTTACTATTTCTGAATTAGAAGGTTTAATTCAAAGTCAGTAGACCTTTAAAAAATTCATATAAGTCTGTATTTATTTTTAGGAAAAAAAAAAAAAAAAAAAAGAATCAGAAATATTAACAGGGATATGTTTTAGAAACATGATAAAGGTTAAATGTAAGGCAAAATGTCTAAATGGAAATAGAAAGTTAAAAATTTACATTTTTCGACACATTTCTTGAATTCTTTGAACAAGAATGAGATGTGTAAAAGAGAATTCGCGACGTTTTAGTATAGTGTTTCAAAAAGTTAGTATAATATGTTAGAAGAGAAAGTTATGTATATCTTAAGTGTTAGTAGCTTAAAAAAATAAAAAGAAATATAATATGCTAAGTAAGCTATATGGAAGGAACATCGTACTTATCGGTTTAAATTTGCAGAAAATATTATCCATGAAAGCCTCTAGAGGGAAATTATATGCGTGTAAGTTCCAGCTTAAATTTCATAGACAGAGAAATATATATGTAACTTTACGCTTCGAGAAAACGAGGTGTAACATCAATAAGTATTTAAAACATTAAGAAAAACCTTAAGAGGAAAATAAAAGAAAGAAAAAAGAAATGAGAGAAGAAAATTCTTCAAGGAAAAAAAAAAAAACTTTTATATAAAAGAAAAGTTAAAAATTACTTCTTGAAGTAAAATATAGGAAAAAAGACCGAGTTCGTAAAAAAGAAAGAAAAAGTCGTATGAAAATAAGTACAGCTTTTGTAAAACAAATAAAGTGAAGAATGTAAAACACGGAAAGGGAAGATTAAATTGAAGAGGAAAAAATCTTTTGTAAAATAAAAAGAGAAAAAAAAATTAAAATTTTGAAAACATATTACTTTTATAAAATATATTACTTTTGCAAGTTAAACGCAGGGGGAAAAGAATGTAAAACTTAAAAATGGGGGAAAAAGAAAATCTTATGTTTGTATATAAAAAATATGGTGTGAAAATTTAATTTAACGGCGAGAAGAAAGGAAAAATACGTAAATTATGTTTGTAGGATAAAGAAATGAGAAATTTAAAATATCTTAACCTAAAATAGAAACAAAATAAATTTAAAGTTATGAATTCATTCATTATCGAGGATGTACAAAGGTCTGAGCAAGTTGGAACTCTATGTGCAATGCATCAGCCTCATGCAGTGGCGTAGCGGGTATAACTGGCGCCCGGGACAAAATACCTTTTTGGCGCCAACCCCCCCCCAAAAAAAAACACTTACAGTAATATAATGTATAGAATATATTCGTAATTAGAAAATAATGCAAATAATAATAAAATGCTGAATCTTCCATAAAATACTCTAAAATGTATTAAGAACAGTCACTACCTAACCACCCTAGCATTGGATTCGGAAATGTATATGTGTCGGCGGAAAAATCAGACATACGATGATCTAGAATTAGTTAAAAAGGTATTATTTATTTTACTTATTTAGATAACTGTTTTAAAAAAGTACATTTTTAAACAATTAAAAGTTTAATATATATTATAGATAAGCAGATATATTTAATTATAACAATATAGTATACATTAATATAATTAATTACTATGTATACATTTTTCTTGTCTTGGATGAAGCAAATTTATCAATTACCTCATCAAAGTTGGTCGTTTAAAATTTTTCTCTTTCCACATTTAAAAATGCTAGATGGCTTAGGGATCTTGTCCTATTGCTGATTGTAAATATGTGAAAATTTATTTTAATTTGCTGAAAAAACGTTCATAGCATTTGATAATGAAATAGTAAGGAGTATTTGAAGTGCTACTCTTTGGTTTGGAAAAGCATTTTCTGCATAGATCTGTAATGGAGTTTTAGGTTCAGTTTCTTTTCTACTGCGGAAAACACATCTTGCAGACATTCACTGCTCAAAAGAATTAGGGGACATTGCGAGTTCGGTATTAAATAACCATATAATCGACAACATTTTTAACAAAAGGAAATAGAAGAGATTATAAAGAAAAATTATAACGTTTACAAAGTTGGGAATATGCAAATTTAGTCTGTGACGTCGGAAACTATGCGTTTTAGATAGGGAATAAGGAGCGACCTGCAGCATTCCCTTTAAGTAGGAAACTAAAAACCACTGACACGCGTTGAATGCTTTGTAGCAGTGAATATACAATCTCTCAGCAAAATGACTTAGTTGAATCGGTAACCAGGAAAACAGGATAGTCAAACGCAATCCATTGTAGCGGAAGTGTTACGAGTTTTCCAAA
Organism: Stegodyphus dumicola; assembly: GCF_044657685.1. Lineage (NCBI taxonomy): Eukaryota > Metazoa > Arthropoda > Arachnida > Araneae > Eresidae > Stegodyphus > Stegodyphus dumicola. The sequence goes on from NC_140773.1 coordinate 197,216,959, forward strand.
ATGTCATTTCGAGACTATGGAATCGGTTTTTGAAAACTGGATGTGTTTGAGAAATTCGGGACAAGGTCGTGTTATCGTTTTAAAATTAAAAAAAAACGTGCATTTCGTTTAAAAAATAAAAATATATCTCTGTTTTAGAGAAATAAAGTGGTCAGAAAGAATGTTTTGTATGCGGAGATATTTGGTTGATGTACTGCAAACATTTTATTACACATTTTGTCAGACAAATCAAGAAAATAAGTAATAATTTTATATTACAATAATTATTAATTTTAAATATATTTTCCAGAAATCGATCGAAATAAAAACTGAAATTTTCTGGAAAATCTTCTTTGGAGACCATTTGGCGCCCCTCTGCGAGCGGTGCCCGAGCATCATACACTCCCTTGCACCCCCTTCGCTACGCCACTGGCCTCATGCTGGTTTCTGCTGCACAAAGATGAACAAAGAGGATAGATACGATCGGATAGATAAGATCAAATAATATGATTCATGAGATAAAAGCACAGCTTTATATTATCGTCCACGTTTCCCATGCCATAGATGGACAAATAATTGAAATTTACATATAAATAGGTAAACGTTTTTCATTAAATATATTAATTATTAAGTCAAATAATATAATCAATTAAAAATAATGGTTAATAATTTGTTCAGGATCCACGAGAACCAATCAAAAAGCGGCAAGGGGACACTACTGCCCTCTAGCGGCCATTGCTGAACTAAATAGAATGTTCTAGAAATTCTAACATGTTGCAATCTGATTGCGGATTAAGTATGACATCAGAGCAGCGGGGGAGTTCTACGTCAATGGATAAGCGCGGACATGAAACCGGATTACAACACAAACGGGATGAAACATGTGGCTGACGTAGCAATAGCAAGCTAATCCGAGCTGATAAAGCCATGGACCTTATAAGGTCCATGGATAAAGCATGATGATGTCAGGAACAGGATGCAACGCATCCGTAGCATGGACCTTATAAGAGATAGACTAACCCCAGTGGGCGGGGCGCGCGTCACCGACATGTCGGCAAGAAAGAGTAGGGACGATCTGGTTTACTTTAACACTGAAACCTATGGCGTTTGTATCACATAACCCTTTTTAATTATTAAATGTGATACTTTGTATAGTGATGAGATTATGAAAGCCACAGTTTTTTACAAATAGGATTTAATATATCTCATTAAAGCAGTTTTTACTCCCATTCGCGCATTTTTTTCACACATAATTCTTCTACAAATATCTTTACTTTGGTAAAAACTCTAAGCCTAAAATTCATGAATTTAATTTGGCGTAAAAATAAAGTAAAATTAAATAAAATTGATAGTACGCGATTCTTTGAAGTAAACAAGGTAACATTAAACAAGATCTGATAATTTTGTTTTAATTTAAATGAACATTTTCAGGCAGAGATTTTCCAAACTATAATAACATTACAAAACGATCATATTTATTTGATTACATGATCATTAAATTATTAACATTAAAGTGGATTAGTTATTTTAATAATTCATAAAATTCGGAGCATAAAATTTTCTGAGCGTAATGAAGGGGAAAAAAAAGATAAAATAAAATCTAGAAGCTCTCATTTTATATTACGCCCCCAAAAACCTTTTTTTAAAGTTTTGTGTGTTACCTATATTTATTGAATATCATGTTCTTCGCCCGTAAACCACATATATTTGAAAACAGCATATCTTTAGAATTTCCGCACTGAAGATAAAACTGTTATTTTCCGTACAGTGCTCGCTCTGAACTTGAGTTTGTTAATCAAGAATTTGTTAAAGTTTTACAAAATAGGAAGTAGATTAAAACAAATTCAAAATTCGGCCGTCCGGTAGCCCATGTTCGGGTGAACGATTACATTATTCAAAATTTGATGGCTCTACATATTGTCGTTTTTGTCAGTGCCAGAAACATACATGTATTCATGCAGATTCTTCCTCATTTAATTTCTTTACATGTAATATAGGGCGATAATATTTGGTAATAACAATTTGCTAGGAGACACAGACATTTATAGTAAAACAGCGCAAAATGCCTCTTCGAAACTAACAGCCTTTCTAGGCTACCGCCACCCCTTTGGGCTAATAAATTAAATTAACAGTAAATAAATAAAAAAAAAAAATGTTATGCAGAACTAAAAATAAATTTAAAAAATAATCACTATAAAATACAAGCAAAATTAATTATTACGGTTAAATACAATTTTAATATTAGAATTAAATGTATAAAAAATTTTAAGGAGAGAAAAGTGTTTATCACCATGATTTATTATGAAATATAATTGAAATAAAATTCCTATAGAGAAATTGTGCTATAATACTCATCTATAATTTTTAAAAAATAGCACAATTTAGAATTTTAAACAAAACTTTCAAAAATTCGTTTTTAAATTTTTTAGTATTTTTTACTTATTTATACCAATAAAAAGCATAGAAATTGCAAGAGAAAATTGCTTGTTTGAAATTTTCTAGTAGTTCAGATTTAAAATATTATTTTCTAAAAGAAGTAGTTACAAATTTCCTTACAGCATAGGAAAAGCTAAAAAAATATCCAGTCCTGTGAGCATGCAATAGCTTTATAATTATTTGGAATGTTAAATATGCTCGATAAATATGCTACGTTTTTAAAAATCAATCTCAATTTCAAAAATAAAAACATGTAGAAATTCTAATTTGTGAAATGAGGCGCTACAACCAGCTTTTTCTTGACAATTACACACGCTGCAATAGGCAACCTATGTTAAATTTCTGCAAGTCGTCCCTACTCCTCCGGATGTGATCAAGGTGACAGCCGGCAACGCCTCAGACAAGGGAGAAAACCCATTCGGGTTAGTCTATTTCTTATAAGGTCCATGATCCGTAGTTGGTGACGTAGTTGATGACGTACTCCTCGTTAAATTCCCTCCCCCCCTGCGCCACAGCGCCATATGGCTTGAAAGTGGTATATTCTATCTACTAATTCTCATTCGAATAATTTTAAGAGCTCTTTAATCCAGTACTGGCAGAGCATCAAAATATATAAATACTAGTAGTTCGATTTTGGTTCAAATCCCGGCGAATGCTACCTGAGAGTTTTTGTGGTTTGATTTGAAGCCTTTACCCACTTAACTAAATTATTGCTTTGTCATAAGTCATATTAGGACCATCTCATACAGTAACAAATAAAAGAACCCTTATGCAGTATTTTGTTATTTTCCTTATACTTCAGTTTCCCTTAAAATGTCCTCCTGGGAGTCATCCCTCCTCACAGATAGATTGCCCTCGCGTGCTTTGCCACAATCCAAATAAGCCAAGAGCTCCCCTTTATTTATTGTACATATTTAGCACGGAAATTATACACCGTATGTGGTAATGCATATTTTTTTTTAAAATTTTTTATTTAAAGGCTAGGAAATATTTTATTCGTTGATAATTTTCATCCTGTGATTTCACCTTAGAGTATCTCTTTGCGTAATAAAGTAATAATTATAGAAATTAACTGTTTGTACTGTTGATTCCTCGTTGCATTCTACCCCCAACTTCTTCCAAAGGCATAAATTTCATAAGGATATATTTAAAATTGGATTAATTCCATTCAATTTGTTTAACACACTAATTTCGAAATTTTCATTCCATATTGTAAGCTTTTGCACGTTACATGGCTTAAGCATTCGGCCATTTATTTCTTTACTGAAAAACGTAAGATATGCTTGAGAAAAATCAATTTTGGCAAATTAAACACTTCCTTCTGTATTAGGTAATAAATGATTTACACGAGGAATAGCGTACAGATAATCTTTCATTGAGTATTCAAAGTAAATTTAGAATAGTAAACTATTTAGAATAACGGGAGTGGTAATAAACAAGTAAAAAACTGGAAAGGCAAAAGAAAAGAATTTATTAAATTATTGTGAACAGGGGCAAAAGGCTCATTCTTACAGAAAAGTAATTGAAAATCAAATAGATTTTAATGTTATTGAAAAGAAAATTTAAACATTGTATAGTAGTACGCATAAAACTGCCATAAAATTTTATAAGTTTTATAAAAGTAATAATTAAATTTTAAAACATTTATAATGATTTAAAAATTAAGTTTGGAAGGGCAAAAAAGAATATTTTCTTTCATAATTAGTTTTTCTATTTGAGAGAGTCATGCCCGCATTTTTTTTTTTTTTTTTTTTTTTGTAAATAATTATATTTTAAAGCACTGTGATAAATTCCTCTTAGCTATGTATTCTCTGCTTGTCTGACAACTTATGTGATATAGAACCTTGTAGCGTATCTTCTATTAATTAATCTATAACCTTTTTATATGAACTGTACTGTAGTAGAAAAGTATAAATAACATGTCACTTTAGTTCTCAACAGGATATAAATGAGATGCGCGTATTTAAGAACAGCGTTCTTAGAAATTCAAGTCGATATTGCTAACCACTTTTTTTCACCCCTCAGAAACTTCTAAGAATTTTCTCTCTCTCTCAAAAAAAAAAAAAAAAAAAAAAAAAAAAAAAGGGGGGGGGATTTTTCTATCCATTATGAGACCGATTCTATGTTACGCGTCTCCAACCTGATTGGCCTGTGCCACAAGTTCGGAATTCTACAAACTTCAAGACGTACAGAATAAGATTCTGAGAAAAATTGTACATGTTCATTGCATGATTAAAAACAAATTTATTCATGATGCCTTAAAAATCGAATAGACTGCATTTTTAAGCTTAATGAACGTTTCCTCAGTACTAGGTTTAGCTGTTATGCTTCAAATATTTCAGAAAACCGTTACTACCAAATCATCCCAGAAGATAATTTAATCAGACCATTTGCTACCTACATGCTTAGAGATCTTAGTTTCGTAAACTTGCTTGCATTAATTGCTGAATTTTAGTTATTCTCTTGTACTATATAGTTCACCTCATTTATTGTTGCAGCTCCGAATCTGTGAGCTGCAAATAACTATACAGCTTATTTACTTTCCTTGCATTGCTTGTTTAGTTTATGTTCACTTTGCATCTTTTATTTTGTATTTTGCTTTAGGTATGGTGTGGCTCGTCACTTTCCGTCTGATTGTATCCTTGCAGCGCAAGAAGACTGTGTCCATTCCCCTCTAATTCCTCGACCCTTCTCGAAAATTTTACCTGCTAATTCGTCAAAGCAAGTGTGCGTTGAGGAACTTTTTTTTAATCTAGCGTATTAAGGCTCAGTCTTGGGCCTTGTAAGCAACTTCAGAATCTATATTCCTATCCGTAAGTTAGCGAGCTTTCGGCAACGATGCTGACAGTGTGTTATTGCTCTGCGATTTACACTGGCATTAGCCATTCTGCTAGACGAATCACTGGCGCAGTTGCAGTCTACTCTAGATTATTCGTGTGTGGCTCACCCACGCATGCACACTCAGCGCTATCGTAAAACACAAACATGCCCAAGTCTCTATGCTTGCTCTAAAAACTGCTGAATTGCGTCTTTAAGGTTTAGTTTCAACGTTTACCTTACACAGTTACCTCTTTAAACATTTCGATCGTGGAGTGGTGGTGGATCTGAAACTAGTTCAAACATGGAGAAGGATTCTTCCTAATTTAGAAATAGGAGATTTATCTAATTGTGAAGAACTCGTGGCAAGAACTAGTTCTATGCGAAAAAAAAATGAAAATGTGAAATTCTTCGGAGATGTCGGTGAAAATATCGAGGAATGATTCGATGGTGATTCGACTGAGCCGGGCTATCAGTACTCGAGTGATGCAGATAACGTTTTCATATGTCACAAGAATAGGAGAGACAAAGCGTTATAAGGCATTTTCTCCCTGCTTTTCGCATGCCTTCGTAGTGTAACGGTAACGCACCCGACGCGTAGAGAGGTCCAGGTTCGAGTCCCGCGGGGGCATTGCTCATTTCTTCAATTTCCTACTTTTAAAAATTCCTAATGTCTCGTCCGAATTAAAAGAGGTGGTGGATAATGATTGTTCACCTTAGGATTTGGAGTATGGGTCTTCTAATCTCCAGTCGATCTTTTAAAAGGGAGGAATATATTAGGTATTTTTTCCCTCCTTTCTGCATGCCTTCGTGGTGTAACTGTAGCATACTCAACGTGTGACTTGGGGAAAAAATTACCGCCAAAACCAACGCCAGCTTGGCGATATCTTACCAATTTAGCGAGATAGCCATTCACTCAATGTTAAATAGCTGAGTGTTAAATGCAAATCTTGCATTTTAGGGCTTTTCGGGCAAGAAGGCAGATTTTTCGGTGCACAAAACTGAAAGATTACCTTTGGCCTCACTCCGCAAAAACACACAGAAGGCGTAGAAACTGACTTAATTTGTTGTGGACGCTATGCTGAGTCAATATATGGGCTAATTTAATAACTTTAATGATAATTCCAGAATGGATTAAGCATAATTTAATTCACAATAACAAAAGAAGACGTTACTTTGTTGTGGCGAAGCTAGTTTCTTTAGATTAGCAACAAATCCACCATTCTGTTCAGTTTCAAATGTAAACAAATATGACTGCTATAGTAAAAAAATCTGATGTGTACACCACATGACTTCCTTGTACGGAATATTAAATTATACGCATTTTTTCTTGCATTTCATTTAAACTTATTGGATTGAATTAAATCTACTTCGCCGACAGCGCATAAACCACAATAGAATAAATGCATTCTTTAAAATTCACTCTAGTATTTGTTTACCATAGCGACAATCTGGCGCTAGATTCACTTAACAGTATTAATAATTATATAACAGATAACTTATATATTTCGTTCATATTATAACTCATAATGCACAAAATTTATATCAATTAAAGAATAGAATTATCTAATCGTTGCCACATGTTCTATTCAAATACTATAATAAAGCTAGAATGATGTATAAAAGAAATTAAGCAAACAAAACAAAAAAGAAACAGTTTTTCACAGACGATTGAGTATTTATCATTTAATTAATTCAGTTCTCACTTCGCGAGAAGGCAAAAATACATAAAAACTCAAAATATCTACATTAAAAATTACGAAGTAAATCTTAAACACTTATTTCCTCGAAAAAGTTCCAGAAAGAATTAAGCATGATTTAATTGACAATAATAAATGAATGCGTTATCTTTGTTGTTGCGAAGCTAAGTTTCTCTAGATTGGCAACAAATCCACTAGTCTCCTGTTTCAAATGTAAACATCAACGGCCGCCATTAAAAAAAAGGCTTAGCGGCTCTTAGACAACTTTAAAATTCTTGATAATTCTAAAAATATTGCATACATATTTACTAAAGGCATAAAAACCTTAACCGGAAGATAAAAACAACATAATACAATCATTTTTAAAGCAAAAAATGTACAATTTACAAACATATAAGAGTAAAAAAACTGAGATCACTGAGCCGAGTAACAGAGTGGATATATATATAAATATATTTATATACGTTTGGTGCGGCCGATTGCAACCAAAATACGAGGTGCACATCTACATGTTATAGCAGTCCTATATACAAAACTTCAACGTCCTGAGGCTACTCGTTTTTGAGTTATGCGAGATACGTACGTACATACGTTCGTACAGACGCCACGAAAAATTCTCTTCAGAATTAATTTTAAAGCAGTTTTATAATTTTTTTGAAGGAAAAGAGTATTTTATTTTGTCCTTACGTACAGATATCACGCAAAAACATCGTTAAATTGCATTCGATAGCGGTCAAAATGGATATTTTCGTTGAAATATGCTGCCTGAAACTTTTCGCGATTACAATACTTCCTTTTTACTTCGTACAAGGAAGTAAAAATTAGTCATAGTTGCACTTAGACAACTTTTAAATTGTTGATAATTCTACAGCTATAACATGCAGGTTAACAAAAGGCATAAAAGCCTTAACCGAAAGATAAGAATAACATGATTCAATCATCTTTAAAGCAAAAAAAATGCCGAATTTACAAACATATAAGAATAAAGAAACTGAGCTCACTGAGCCGAGTAACAGAGTGGGTATATATAAATATTTGGTGTCACCGATTGCAACTAACATAGGAGGTGCACATCTGCATGTTCTAGCAGTCCTTTATACAAAACTTCAACACTCTGAAACTACTCTTTTTTGAGTTGATATATGCATACGTACGTACGTACAGACGCCACGAAAGAAATCTCTCCTGAATCCGTTTTAAATCAGTTTTACACTGGTGTGCAAAACTTAACGTGTGCTCTTTTTGCTATAACTCCACGTGAAATAACCCGAGAGACATGAAATTCAGAAATGAGAGACAGCATTTTGTATTTGAAGGATGACAAAAGCATAGTTGCGCAAAAGTGAATACAATGCATACAATATGGAACCAAACAAGAAAGGTTTATTGAACTCATAGTACCGTTACACATGATTGTCTGTACAAGAGGAAGAACAACAAGCATATGTGGCTTAGTATGGGATATGCCCTCCCCTTACAGCAATAGTTGCTTCGCACCATCTCTCCATACTCAGCACCAGATTGTCCAACAGGTCTTGAGGTAAGAGGGCCCATTCCTCAATCAACATCTGTTTCAGCTGTTGGGTGTTCTCCGGAGGATGTAATCGTGCCGCAAGGCGTCTCCCCAAAGCATCCCACATATTTTGTATGGGATTTAAATCAGGGAAGTATGCTGGCCAATCCATTCGAGTTGTATCTTCACTTCCCACTAGTTTCTGAACGGCAGGAGTCCGGGGTGGCCGTGCATTGTATCCATAAAAACGAAGTCCGCTCCAATGACACCTCAGAACAGAGGCACATGGGGAAAGATCACCTCCTGACAATAGCGATCTCCGGTTACAGAACTTCTGTCGAAACCGTGGAGTTCTGTCCTCCCGTTCAGCATAAAGCCTCCCCAGACGAGAACTCAAGGACCACCGTAATGGTCTCTTTCCGTGATGTTACTGAAATGAAACCGTGTCCCGACCTCTCTCCAAATCAACTGGCGTTGCGAATAGCTTATGGCACTAAAACGACACTCAACCTTAAAGAGGATACGATTCTATTGATGAGATGTCTAATTTTTGTGCTCCTTGCACTACTCTAAATGGTGGCACCGATGGCCGACTTTCAAAACGATGCTGCATTCAGGACGGCGGGTGAACAGGCCACCTTTGTGAAGACGTTTGAACACAGTAAACCGCGACGCTTGTCTTCCCGTTGCTGTATACAGTTGCTGAGCTATGGCGCTTGCTGACTGGCTTCGGCCTCTTTTCGCTTGCAGGACGATATATCGGTCATCCGCTGCTGTTGTTTTCCGCCGTGGCTACCAACAACCTTTCTAACAGCTGCACCAATGGTTTGGAAGGCCTTCCAAGCTTGCGAAACAACACTTTTAATGATTCCGAACTCTTCAGCTACACTGGATACGCTACGCCCCTCCTCAAGTTTTTCGGTCATTCTTCCACATGTTAGGTCATCCAGGTGATTTCTTCTAGCCATATTTCATGAAAGAACTCACTTGTACTTGCAGCTAGTGTCTTTAATTGCGTCTCCGTCCTTCCTATTATTGTAGTCTTGGGTTGAGCGCACCGACCGCACGCGTTTTGCGTACGCTCACGTCACCTGTGACGTTTTGTTCCTGAGATTTGCATACGCATGACCTTTCTACTGAATTGCTTATTCATTGTACTGATCGCAAGAACCCCTTTTCTGTAATTTCATGGCTATCTGATTAAAATTTACATTGTTGCTTAAGTTTTGCACACCAGTGCAAACGTTGGGGAAAAAGAGTCCTCTGTTCTATCCTTACGTACAAAGATGTCACGGAAAAACGTCGTTAAATTGCATTCGATAGCAGTCAAAATGGATATTTTCTTTGAAATAGGATACCCGAAATTTTTTACAATTGCAGTACTTCCTTTTTACATCGTACAAGGAAGTAAAAAAGTATAACAATTTCGACATAATGTCACTAAAAGATTTATATATATACAAAATTCGTAATAGTATGTATTATTTAAGCAAGCCTAAATATTGTGTAATTAAAAAGAAAAAACGAAATAAATATTAATTGAAAGGATTTTTTATTACTTCTTAATTAGTACGCGATACATTTTTCATTATAGTTATAATTTAAAGCTGGTGATTTTTGCTTGAGAGATTAATCAACGCTACTCTTTAAAAATCTCTTGGTAAGGAACGTAGATTTTTCAATGTCTCTCATAATGTGTTTTTTCTTTCTTCCATTTGAATCAATTTCCGTTATAAAATCAGACAGTTCCCTTGCCTTTTTTAACGATTCGTTTAACTTCTTGTAAGTTTAAGCCTTTGTATTTCCCTCTTCATTATAATCATTTTTACTGAGGTTATAAGATCCTTCAGTTCTTTATTCGTCATTTCTCGATTAATTCTTGTACATCTCCTTCTTCCATATCTGAAAATCCTTTGCCGCTAGTTGTTTTTGAAATTTGTACCGTCTGCGTTCGGGTTTACTCTATATGATATGATTTTGATTTACATACTGCACCTATATGTGAAATATATGACCCTAAGTATTTGAAATGCATGAAATAATTTTTGAAGTTCATTTTTATAACAAAAGTGCACATTTTTTTCTTCTTTTTTATAATAGGCAGACCTTTTTTAAATGGGAATTTATTTTCATATTAAGTGAATGCTGCAAAGTACATAACAGCTATCTTCCTATAGCAAGGGGTGCCTCACAGAAGACTGTGAGGAAAACTTGCTCGCATTTACGACAGAGGCTTGTATTCAGTTTTGTTTTTTTATATAAATACATGCATAGTATTTTCACTTGAATGTATTTATTAATTATGGCAAGATACACAAAGCTATGTCTATATTCTGCTTCAGCGAGAGATGCTTTCGTAGAAGACTCTCTAAGTAAACTGATGCATATTAACTATACACTTTAAAAGAACTACGAAACACTTTTGATTAATTATCTTTAATTAATTATTTGCTTTTCCTGGTGCAATTCTCGACAAAAATTTTAAAACATGTGCCTTCAATGTAAAAAATTAGCTTATTTCTTCTTCCTTTTAAATATTTGTTTCTTTAAAGTTTTAACACAACTGCTACAAACTTTGACAAACGTGAATAATTCAATAACTGAGATTTAGTAATTAACATTTTTTTCCTGTTTACATCTATTAAAACAGGAAAAAAAGCTAGCTACATATTTAGACTGATATTATACAAACACACACATATATAGGTATTAAATATCAGTCTAAATATGTAGTATCCATTAGTAAATAAATTATTATATCTATATGTATATATATTTACTAAATAATATTGATTAATTGATTATATTATCTCCTAAGTTTAATTATAGTAGGATTATCTTAAAAGAATGAATCTAGTAATTATAATTTATAACAGAAGTGCACATTTTTTTCTTCTTTTTTATAATAGGCAGACCTTTTTTAAATGGGAATTTATTTTCATATTAAGTGAATGTGGCAAAGTACATAACAGCTATCTTCCTATAGCAAGGGGTGCCTCGCAGAAGACTGTGAGGAAAACTTGCTCGCATTTACGACAGAGGCTTGTATTCAGTTTTGTTTTTTTATATAAATACATGCATAGTATTTTCACTTGAATGTATTTATTAATTATGGCAAGATACACAAAGCTATGTCTATATTCTGCTTCAGCGAGAGATGCTTTCGTAGAAGACTCTCTAAGTAAACTGATGCATATTAACTATACACTTTAAAAGAACTACGAAACACTTTTGATTAATTATCTTTAATTAATTATTTGCTTTTCCTGGTGCAATTCTCGACAAAAATTTTAAAACATGTGCCTTCAATGTAAAAAATTAGCTTATTTCTTCTTCCTTTTAAATATTTGTTTCTTTAAAGTTTTAACACAACTGCTACAAACTTTGACAAACGTGAATAATTCAATAACTGAGATTTAGTAATTAACATTTTTTTCCTGTTTACATCTATTAAAACAGGAAAAAAAGCTAGCTACATATTTAGACTGATATTATACAAACACACACATATATAGGTATTAAATATCAGTCTAAATATGTAGTATCCATTAGTAAATAAATTATTATATCTATATGTATATATATTTACTAAATAATATTGATTAATTGATTATATTATCTCCTAAGTTTAATTATAGTAGGATTATCTTAAAAGAATGAATCTAGTAATTATAATTTATAACAGAAGTGCACATTTTTTTCTTCTTTTTTATAATAGGCAGACCTTTTTTAAATGGGAATTTATTTTCATATTAAGTGAATGTGGCAAAGTACATAACAGCTATCTTCCTATAGCAAGGGGTGCCTCGCAGAAGACTGTGAGGAAAACTTGCTCGCATTTACGACAGAGGCTTGTATTCAGTTTTGTTTTTTTATATAAATACATGCATAGTATTTTCACTTGAATGTATTTATTAATTATGGCAAGATACACAAAGCTATGTCTATATTCTGCTTCAGCGAGAGATGCTTTCGTAGAAGACTCTCTAAGTAAACTGATGCATATTAACTATACACTTTAAAAGAACTACGAAACACTTTTGATTAATTATCTTTAATTAATTATTTGCTTTTCCTGGTGCAATTCTCGACAAAAATTTTAAAACATGTGCCTTCAATGTAAAAAATTAGCTTATTTCTTCTTCCTTTTAAATATTTGTTTCTTTAAAGTTTTAACACAACTGCTACAAACTTTGACAAACGTGAATAATTCAATAACTGAGATTTAGTAATTAACATTTTTTTCCTGTTTACATCTATTAAAACAGGAAAAAAAGCTAGCTACATATTTAGACTGATATTATACAAACACACACATATATAGGTATTAAATATCAGTCTAAATATGTAGTATCCATTAGTAAATAAATTATTATATCTATATGTATATATATTTACTAAATAATATTGATTAATTGATTATATTATCTCCTAAGTTTAATTATAGTAGGATTATCTTAAAAGAATGAATCTAGTAAGTTATATTTTGAAAGATGTTTTGAAGTAACTTGAAAGTAAAATGTTAAAAATGTTTTAACGGGGACTGGAATTAAATCATGAATAACAAAATTACAATTGTAAAAGGAATAAATTAAAGGCAAGAATTAAATTAAATGCATGTAATCATTGTCATTGATCGGAAATTAGTTGACTTTTCAAGGGGAATAAACCAACTCCCGTTCAATGAACAATAATTAATAAATAGCATATGAATAAAATCAACAGATCGGATGTATCAGTTTAGTATAGCAAGATTACCTTCAATATGGAATATGATCTCCTCTAGAAACAATACAGCACATATAGCAATGGGTGATGCTGTCAATTATGCGGTCTGTCTGTTCCGAAGGAAATGAGGGGTATACTGGTTTCACCTTGTGCCAATACGGTGTTTTTCATAAAGGTGCACATTTGCATTCGTTTATAGAAATAGCCGGCTCTACTTTCTGGAAACGCAGATTTCAGACACTGAATAAACTAGAACAGAAGTTCCCAAAACATGAGTTGCATCGTGAAATAAGCAGTAGATGTGTAGGCTAGAAAATAAATTTGTTGCTTCTTACAAAATACAAATTAGAGAAAAATTAGAAAACAGAAATGCATGGGATATCAAGAAAACTTATAGAATTTCTGCTAGGGATTAATAAATGACATCTGAAATCATAACCATTCAGAGCAACCATAAACAAACAAAGTAAAAACTGCAAGATTGAAGACTATGTTATTTCCTAATATATAATTATAAACTCTAAAGACTACTAAAGCTGATAATTTAGCTACTAATGCTCCACAGGGATTTGTCACGAACAAAAATTACTTGATTGTGTTAATGTTGCTTTTTGGCAAGATTTAGCAAATTACAGCTTTATTTTTATGTAGCACAATGAAATGAAATAGAAATATTTAGATAGAGAATAATACATAAAAGAAGTTTCATGTTAATTTCTGAATTATTCTTTCATTTGGGAGTTAAATACGTTAGCTGAAATTTTATGAGCTACCCTACGTCAGCATTTTAATATATAGATTATCCGAATAATCAGTTCATTTTCTATATTTCGGTAGGAGCTTTTGTTGGTACAATTTTACCTAGAACAAAATACATTGCCAAAAAAAAAAAAAAAAAAAAAAATACATGAAAAGAAGAATTCTAAGATCTAGCAGTTTAAAAAAAAGTAGGCAAATTATTAGATTATTTTTCTTTATTGAATTTTATGATGTTTACAGTGCACGAAATAATAACTTTTATCGGTACTGTTCCGTTTTGAGGGCCGTAAAAAAAATTGCAGGGAAAATGTATGCGCAAAAGCGCGAAATCTAAAACGCGCCCATTTAACAGCGCGCCAGATCTAGCGTACGCGCTGATTTCAGATTGCTTAAGTTTATATAGTTCTATATTTTGTAAGACGCCATTGAAATAATAGTTTAATTTTTAAATCCTTTTTTGATTTTAAATCCTTTTTTGATATCGTATGAATTTAACAATTTGGGAATTGCCCATGACGAAAAGTCTACAATAGAATTTTGGGTAAAGTGCATAATCACCCACTGCTTGACGCGTTTTTAAGAATTGCACATACTCGGTATCCATGTACACATCGACCTATTTTCACTTAAAAACAAATTCCCAGAATTGCACAAAAATGTCACTGCTCACGCCGTTGACTTTATCCATGTACACATCGACCTATTTTTCACTTAAAAAGTAAAAGAAAATTTACAGAAATCCAATTGTTTTCAACCTTGTAAAAAGCGGCAAACAAATAAGTGAGCGATTCTGCACTTTACCGAGAATTTTTTCAAAGAAAAGGCATCATTCATTATAGAAATTTATGTTTGAACAACCAACGAGATGATATTATGCTTTAGCAATAACTCGGTAGCGAAATAGCGATGCAGGCATCCATTCAGTTATGTTTAGTAATTTTTATATAAATTATAATAATGATCTGAAGTAGTTATTTACTCTTATGCTTCCATTTAGTCATGTTTTAGCCTTTTTCACTCTAAATCTCGCAGAGTGGGATTTGGAGGGTGACAGCAGTTTTCGCTCCGTTGCGTGTCAAACAACGCAAATTTACTGTCTTGGTAGCAGAACATGTTTCCCACTTGCAATAATAACCTTGGGGAAGGGAGTGAATTGAAGGAGCAGGACGACCCCCTGTCTTGTCATCGTCCACCCAGACTGACCAAACAAGTTTGTTCTTTGGCTAAGCGCCATTTCAAGCGAGGACAGTCGTAACAATGGATACAGCTCCTTTGCCAAAAGTAAGTTCGCTTTTAAAATATATATACAATTATTTCTTAATATAAATATCTTAATTATTATAAATTATAGTTAGTTTGCTCTTTTCTTTTAGGTGTCTGTAAATTTGCTTTAAGAGTGTAATGCTGTAACGTAGTTTTATTTATTATGTACTGCTAACACAATGAAAGCTGTACGTATGGATGGTACTTTTTGTAAATAATTCTTAACATTATTTTTATTTTTGAACAATTTACACAAAGCTATCGAATTTAATTATTTAAATTTAGTTTTGCATGCATTCCTATTTCAAATAGGAAGAACAGCGGTGGAAAAAAAAAATGCATACTAAAGTTTTGATTTTTTTATAACACAAGTGTGTAAATTATTTAGTAGTATTGGAAGAAATAAAAACCGTATACTTTACTGAATTTCCTATTGAACTCATATCGTTTTCAGCTTCTAGTAGCTTTTAATAGATTTTTAACTTTCATTTTTTATAAATTCTGCTTATAGTTTGTGACAATAAAATTCACTTACTGTTGCAAAGCTGAATTTTTCCAAAATATAAATACTAGCACTACCTGGGTCATATCAGCATTCTAAAACTTATATTTTTGCAAATATGTTGTTATTCTCGAGAGTGTAGGTGTAACTAAGGCCTCTTGAACATTCAAAAGTCCGGGAGGCCAATAAAGCTGCTAAGACGGCTTTCCGTTTACGATTTAAAAAAAATCTTGCATTCTTTAAAAAAAGACTGAAAGCTTCAGATTTTAAATTAGTCCAAAGGGGCATTTTTTTAACATTTTGTGTGTTACCTTTATTTATTAAATATCACGTTCTTCGCACTTAAACCATAAAAACATTCAACAGCAATATCGCAAAATAATTTTAAAATGAACATATCTTTAGAATTTCCAATACAGAGTCTCGCGAGCTGGAGATATATATATATATATATATATTTTTTTTTACTCGTACAGTCTTGCCATTGCTCGCTTTGAAATCGTTTACTTTGTTAATCAAAAATTCGTTGAAGTATTACAAAATATTAAATAATAAAGCAAATAATAAAACCAATTTCAAATTCAAATTAGGGCTTCCACATGCCCATATTCTATGGAAGATTACCTTATTCAAATTTTGTTGGCTCTAGGTACCGTTGTTTTATTATAATGCGAGAAACATACATACATTCATGCAGATTCTTCATTATTTAATTTCTTTAAATATAATGTTTGGTGGCAGCAATTTGAAATGAAACATATCGGGAATATGCAAAATGCAAAATATATGCAAAATGCCAAAACGAAATTAACAGTCCTTCTGGGAGAATTGCCCCTTTGGACTAAAAGAAAACCCAGCTATTTAAAAAAAATAATAAGTTTTGATTTTCTGATGACAAACTGAAAACTATTGTATTATTAAATATTCCAGGTAATTCATGCAGATAACTATTTAATGAGAATCAGAGTCGTAGCTAGGGTTTTCAGCGCCCAGGGACAACTGAAGATTTCGCGCCCCCTTCTGCTTGCCAAGGATGGAAAACATTTAATTCTAAAATGTCGTAACATCAATTTGGCGCCCCTTGGATTCTGCGCCCGGGGACAGATGCCCCCCTTGCTCCCCTCTAGCTACGCCCCTGATGAGAATTCATTTTCAATCAAAGACCAAGCATAAAATTTTAGTACCTTGTCCCATTCTACATAGGTTCTATATTCCTAATACTTGTGCCACAGCAAATTGTCAAATTTATCTGGCCCTTGTCTTTTTTTTAAACTGTAGCACAATAAAATACTTTTTTCAGGAGGCGTTACATAATAGTTCAAAATTATCAGATTTTTATAACTGCAAGAAGTTCCCGAAGATGCTGTTAATGTCCTAAAAGGTAATTTTATTTTCTACTCTGTTTTAAATTAAAAACTATACCTAGTCCGGATTTTTGAAAATTCCAGATATTTAGTTGACTTTATATGCTATATACATGTATTTATTTTATGCTAAATATGTATTTACTGACAAATATACGTATATGCCAATATATAATATGTACACCAAATGTTTATTTCTTTTAATGCAAATAAGAAAATTAAAAAAAAACAGTATTTATTTCTAAAAAATGTAAGGCATGTTTTTTTCAGACTTAATTAAATAGTAAAATTCGTTTATGTCTAAACATTTTTATTTCAACTGAAACAAAACGACTTTTTATATGTAAGCCATAAAACCTAAATGTTTGATGCATTTTTATTTTATAATATGAAAATTAAGCAATATTGCCTTATATTTGTGGCAGCGCCTATCATATTTAAAAAATTAACTTATTTTATTAACAGATAATAGAATGCACAATTAAAAAACAGCTTCCCCTCCCTTCTATTGCGGGAGAAAACCTAATTCGACGGGTTATTTTTATTTATTTATTTCCCCCTTCTAAGAAAACTTGTCAGGCATACTTTCAAAATTGTCGAAATGTATACTAATTTAAACGATAATTCTAAAATGATTCATAGATTAATTCATATACATCAACTCAATAGTTAGAAAGTTAAACTGATGACATTTACTTATTACTTTTCAAGATTATTGCCTTTTCATTTCAATTAGTTATTATATCTTCTCCTAGTGATATTAAAATGAGTGAGGATCTGATGAAGTAATGTTCAAAATAATATAATTGTTTACATTAGCAAAAGCTATTGTTGTATCAAACAAGTCTTATAAACCTTTTCTTATCCACAGTCCTTTAAAGTAGGAAAGAAATGTAAGTAACCTGATTTTAATAAACTCATATGAATTCATTTTCTGGTTTAGATAGGATTTAAAGACTCAGGTAACACAGCTTGTTTACATTTTCAATAACTAAGTTATGTGAACACTGTTAGAGGTGTAGCCAGAGTTCTTGCTGCCTCACTCAGTGCACAATAAAAAGTCTATAAAATGTCAAAATGATATACATAAAAACAAAATATCTGGGTTTAGTTTTGAAATAAAACATTAATTCTAATACCGTAAAGTACTATTTTGTTTGTTTTCCTTATACACAAAATCATTAATAGTATTCTAAAAGTTTGATTTACTATTCTATCAGCTGATTTGTAGACAGTATGGTACAATTTCTCAGTCTTAGGTGTTTTTTAATCCATTTGTACTTTGCAAAATTCTTCTCGCAACAGTCATGAAAAAAATTTACAGATGTATATCAGTATTTGGAACTGCATTCTGAAATTTTATGAACTGCAGAAGTTCAAAGTTACCATCCTTCCACCTGCCTTCGAAAACACTACCGCAAAGAATCCAGTAAATGTAAACGCTGCAAAAGCACAAAGCTGGTAGAATTCTCTTGCGGCCTCCTCGCTTTCTTTCGCTGCTGTTCAAAATTTATTTGCATGTGTCATTTTTTCTCAATTTATTATTATTTTGTCTGATTTCCGTGCTATGTTTCCTAAAAGTGATTTTAAAGTGTTTGCAAAGAAAATTTACAAAACTGCATACTCGAGTACTTGTCTCGGCATGAAATTAAGCATAATGGTTGAGATACAGTCAAAGAACTATTAAATTGCGTTTAAAGAATGTTTCCTTCTAAGATAATATGTTGCCGAAAATTTTCTTAACGGAACAGTTTTTGGAACAATTTTGAGAAAATGGGGGAAGGCCAAATTGATTTCAGTAACTAATATTTACTTTATGTAAATTTTACTTACGTATGCTTAATATTATATTTCTTGCTGCTCATTCAGAGTCGTACCTAGGGTTTTCAGCGCCCAGGGACAACTGAAGATTTCGCGCCCCCTACTGCTTCCCAAGGATGGAAAACATTTAATTCTAAAATGCCGTAACATCAGTTTGGCGCCCTTTGGATCCTGCGCCCGGGGACAGATGCCCCTTGCCCTCCTCTAGCTACGCCCCTGCGCTCATTTTAATTTATATGTCCTAAATACCATGTTTAACAGGCTGTTTACTTACAAATGCTTAATATCATGCTTTTTCTCCGAACATTAATGCACATCCCCTAAATATTACCCACCAGCGGCAAAGTCGCTGAGCACTGGTAGTTCGGTCCAGAGTTTGAATCGCATGAAGGAGCTGGCTGCATGGACTTTTTTGTGGTTTTCTCCATGTGTAACGTGTATACGAACCAGTTTGCCTTAGAAAGACCTCCACGGAGGCATCCTTCTCATTAGGCAGATTTTTGATGGCATGTCAGCAACTAAAGGACAAATAAAGGCTTTGAAAAGCTGTCAGAATTTTATCGAAGCTGTCGAAATTATGCTTGGCAGTAGATTGGATCAAGCTCTGAATACGAAAACAGGTCAATTTGAAACCAAAATTGTAAAAGAAACATTTCAGTATGTTTCAGTCATAAAAACAATTGAAATGGTTTTGTCTAATAGCCATGTAAGAAATTGTATAGAAACTGAACAATTTCTAATGATAGACATTTAAAAAACAGTTTTCATCTTTTTATGTCCCAAGAATTTTGAAATATGTGGAAACAAAACGCCCTGATCTTCTGGTACCAAGTATTGCTGATTTCAGTGGTAAAAATCTTTAAAAATTCAACTAGGATTATAAATGATAGAATTTAATTAGGATTATAAATGATAGAATACTTTAAAACTTTTCTTTGTTTACTTTTTAATTACCTAGAGTAAAGTAATTTTGCATCTATTACTCACATTGGTCTTTATTCTTAAATGGCTTATAGTTTTTTCCTTCTGGCTCTTAAAGATAAGCGGTAAATGCATGTGCCTCTAGTGCCAAAGGCCTTTTTAATGATATTTTTGTAATCATTATGTAATAAACGTGTGTATTTATATATATATATATATATAGATGACCTAAAAGCATTAGTTTTGCTCACAGAACTTTTGCTCAGCTAAAATTATTGGAAAGAAAGAGGGAAAAAGGTTTTATTCATTATTAATGAGTAAATATTTGGCATAAGTCTATGCATAAAAAATAATTTCATATGCTTAGCTATAAAATTCTTTTCATAGGATAATATTTTTAGTTTGCAGTGTATGTATATGTAAATAAGCTATTGATACTATATGTAAGTGAGCTGAGTTGCATATACTTTGAAATTTGCTACATATTCTATCTTGAAAGGTTCATGTGTGATATTTATATAGTTTCAATTAATTATTACATTTCACATGCAATTTTTATCCAGTATATGTCTTTTATATATACTTTTATTTTTATTTTTGTAGGGTAAAGGCAAAACAAGTATTTTAGCATCAGGTTGTTATTTGAAAAAAAAAAAAAATCCAAATTCTGCACTTCTAATATTTGCTAAATGTAGGTATTGAGGAATTTTGATATGCTTTGCACTAACTTTCATTTTAAGAGGGAAGATTATATTAAAATGAGCCATTTTACAGCAGTGAATGTATTTGGCCTCATGTGGCTAAAATTCATCTTCTCAGGCTGCTTTCGACTATTGTACCCACAGATGATGCATGGTCATTTAGCTAATTTCTGTAGAATTGGAATTGCATTGATTTGAATGTCACCTACATACTAGCAAATATTTCGAGAGAATAAGATGGTTTGTAATATGTGTGATGCCTTTATATGATCTAAATCTAAAGCATGACACTAATCATATATATGCATGTATATACAGTGAACATCGATTTTTTTTTTTTTTTTTAACTTGTAAAGTGATGGAAAAATTGCTTCAAGGTGAAATTCAAAAGATACACTTCCAGCCAGACTATAGCGATCATGAAATCAAGAACAAACATCTTTACAATAACAATAGTTTATTATGAACAACAATAGTTTATTATGAAGGGATGATACTTGTTTTCATAAGGAAAAGACAGACTAATTCTCCATATAGTTTGTTCTTTTTACATTTTTATGTACATTATTTATTACATTTTTCATTAAGAAGCAACGCACAGATAGACTATCCTATTTTATATTTGCATCAATATAATATTTACATATTCCTATATGTATTTATACTGCATTTTTACAGAAACTAAAAGCAAAAGACCTCTATGTGAATAAAATTACTAGGAATTACTTATTTTTGAAAGAAGAAAAATTTTCTGGCGATATTTTTTAATTGGAAAGATAAACTTTCTAGTATGGCTCATTGGTATTTGACTTGTCCTAATAGATAGGTAATGGATGTATTCTTAATAAAGAAATTTATTTTCAGGGAATAGAAGACATGGAATCTCTTGGACCAGCTCAGAATAAACAGCCCATTATAGTGTGCATTACAAGTTCATTCTATATTAAAGCAGTAAATCACTTAAAAGCATGCCCAAATCATGCCATGAAGGCATTTGACATTCTATTTAAAACTAATTTTGTATTTAGCGTTCAATATGCACATACATCAACAAATTTTTATAATTTTGTGGCAAGCCTTTTGTATAATGTCAGCACTCCTAGAGCTTGTGTGGACTCTTTAAATACATGTTCGAGTCTGAATTTATTGCATTTTGTACATGCATTACATTTCATATTTTTAATGTCATTTTAGTGTCATATTTTCCATTTTTATATATGTATATATATGTACATATATTTCCTAATAAAGAGTTTTTCATGCAATGCTTGTTTTCACTTATATTTAAAATACTTTGTTCATTGAAATTATTATAATTCTGCAGTTATGGTAATGATTCCTATTCGGATTTAATCAATAAATGAAATACATAATAATTTTCAGCAGAATTATGAAAAATGAATTTTTAGCTTACACATGTGAGCTATAATCCATATTATTTCATTTTAAAATTTACTTTATTTTTCCCAAATGAGACTTGGAATTAGCATATATAAAAATAAGTTATAGTCTAAAAGTATATGTAAGCATTTATTCACCTGTAATGATTAATGTATAGGAATTTGTATGCATATAACTTCTCAAAAATAGAAAGCGTAACAAGCTAACTGAAGATTTTAGACTTTATTCATAATTTGGGGTAATAATTAATTTTAAGCTCTTCATAATTATGTAATAAGAAATAGAAACATTTCTTTTGCAATATTTTGTGCAATATATGAAGCTAAAAACAATAGCATGAGAGTATTTTATGGTTACTTATTTTCTGAATCTCATACATTAAAAATAATGCTGAATAGTTTTCATGTAAGGGAAATTAAATTCGCATTTGTTTCTTACTTCAGTGCATATTAAAATTTATTATTCGATTTTTTATGCATATTATGCTCAAGTAGACAAACTACTAGTAACATCAATTCACAAATTGTATTAATATAGTCACTTATAAGTAGCATTTTAAGAAGTTAAATCTATCAGATTATGACACAGGTTTACTGACACATATATATATGATCAGCTGTTCTAACACATTC
Organism: Stegodyphus dumicola; assembly: GCF_044657685.1. Lineage (NCBI taxonomy): Eukaryota > Metazoa > Arthropoda > Arachnida > Araneae > Eresidae > Stegodyphus > Stegodyphus dumicola. The sequence continues at coordinate 197,239,496 of NC_140773.1, forward strand.
AAATTTTCATTATAAAATTTATCAAGAACTATTTTTAATAAATTACTTTTCCAACTAGAATGATTATTTAATGGAAAATTTAGCTTACAATTTACATGATTACGTGCCCAAATCTTGTGAATAAGCATAATTTGCTTTTTTAAATTAAAATATGTATACAAAATTTAGAATGTATATCACTATATATATATATATATATATGATTCATCTAAAATGATTTTTTTTTAAATTTCTTTTATGAAACTAAGCATTTTTTGATTTCTCAAATCAAATTTTGAAAATATCTGAAATATTTATTCAAAGTTTTAAGTACCTGAAAAACCTTATTTTTTATTCAAAAGTTAAGTTTTTCATTGCGAATATCTTGCTATTCCAGTTTTTATATATAAGTTGCATTGACGTTCTTATTTTTATTGCTTACTACACATAAAGGTAAAAGCCATGTTTCTGTAAAATAAAATATATTCTGTGAGTTCAAAGTAATTTCACATCAGAAGTACTGTGAGGAAGTGATAGTGTTAAGTATTTCAGAATGTTAATTACACCGAATTTCCAATATTTTAATATGGATGTAATTTTTTTATATGTATATTTCGTTAGATTTGGAAAGAAAAACTATATGTCTAAACAATGAAGATATGATTGTCTTTAAACTGTGTTTTTTTATTTCAGTGATGGTCTACTTTGATTCATAATCCAGTTTTTATATATAAGTTGCATTGACGTTCTTATTTTTATTGCTTACTACACATAAAGGCAAAAGCCATGTTTCTGTAAAATAAAATATATTCTGTGAGAAAGTGGTAGTGTTAAGTATTTCAGAATGTTAACTACACCGAATTTCCAATATTTTAATATGGATGTAAATTTTTTTATATGTATATTTCGTTAGATCTGGAAAGAAATCTCATCGCCAATAAATGTTTAAGTTAGTACATAGGTAGCAAATCTAAAACAGATGTGTATATCAGATAATTAAAATCACAATAGCATGTTAAAAAGTAGTGTAAAATATTTTTTTCAAGAGATAATATTAACCAGATATCTAAAACAATACATCAGCTATAAAGTTTACATAGCAAATACCAATTTTCAGTTTGCCTATAAAATAATTATATAAAAATCGCACCATCAAGGAGTGAGCAGACTATTATTATAACTCCTTGTAATGTGTGTGGTTTCAGCCGAATATCGGGCGATATCTGACTATCGAAGAAGAGCGAACGAAGTAAGGGTCACTCCTGTTTTTGTGTGAAAAGGGACCGCTTTTTACTAGAGTGAAATATCGCTCCTTCGAGGTTGGTGCCATTTTGGCATTAGAGGGAGGTGGGATATCACTCCTTTAGAGTCGGATAGGACTCTTTCGAATTTAGAGTGTAATAAAGTATTATATGAAATTAACCTTTCGTCTAAATTAAAACATCAATCTTAAATAGTTATTTACTACACTGACTACCAATAAGTATTTGCACTCCTATGCAAATGACGATATCTGCGGTCCAAAGGTATTTCACGGACTCCGCCGGTATATATCGTGTAGGAAACACCATCGGCTTTAGTCGCATGCAAGATGCCTTGCAGTTCGAAGTTCTCTGATTTCGAGAAAGGTATAATTATCGGGTATCACAAATGTGGCCGATCCTTAAGGGACATATCTAGCGATCTGAAGTACCCAAAATCGACAGTGACCCATGTGATTAAGAAGTCGAAGTTGAGCGGTGATTGTCGGAACGTTCCCCGAGTCGGCAGACCAACGAAACTGGGAGATAGAGACCGAAGAGTGCTGTCCAGAGAAATTCGGAAGAACCGCACCCAATCGATGGCCCTCATCCGGGAGGAGTTTCAACAGGCATCCGGGAGTATTGTTTCAATGAATACTATCCGTAAGGAAGCACATCTGCTTGGTTTTTATGGTCGTGCTGCTGCCCATAAGCCTTTGCTTACAAAGTCCAACCGCGCTGCTCGGTTAATGTGGTGCAAAGCACATCGAAATTGGACCGTAGATCAGTGGAAACGGATTCTTTGGAGTAATGAATCAAGGTTCACCCTTTACCGTTCGGATGGCAGGGTCTGGCGTCTACCTGGAGAACGTCTCCTGCCAGAATGCATTGTGCCAACAGTCAAGTTCGGCGGAGGTGGAATTATGGTCTGGGGGTGTTTCTCCTGGTATGGGCTGGGACCCTTGGTCCCCATTCATGGTAAGCTCCACTCCGATGCCTACTGCACTATTTTGGATGACAATAGGCTTCCTACGTTGTGGCAGATTTACGGGTTGGATCTCTGTTACTTTCAGGACGACAATGCCAGTTGTCATGTTTCGACGTTAATCAAGGCTTGGTATGGTGCCAATGGAGTTCATCGAATGGACTGGCCTGCCCAGAGTCCAGACCTGAACCCTATCGAGAACCTCTGGAACGAGTTGCATCGCCGAATTCAGGGGTGCACTACCCGTGCAAAATCGGTGAAGGAACTTCTATGTCTTCTCCAAGCTGAGTGGGAAGGAAATACCACTAGCTGTCATACAAAAACTTGTGGAAAATATGCCCCGGAGGGTCCACGCTGTAATTACCTCTCGTAGAGACTCTACCAACTATTGATTTTGAATAAAGTTAGTTTTTCTTTTCTATCACAGGTATCCAAATACTTATTGGTAGTAGTATCCAAATACTTATTGGAATACTTCCTTTCTTGCATTAGGGTTGCCGCAATTATTTTTGGCAGCACTAGCATCAACAATAGTTTGGCGAGCGATTTTTTACGGCCCTCAAAACCAAATAGTATCCTTTTATCAATAGTAAGTGAAGGGTCAAAAGCTGAATACCGAGCAAATTGAGTAGGATAATGTATTTGTTTTATCAAAGTTGTCGTATTTGTTTTAGAAATTCAGATTTAAATTAGTCACAATAAGTATTGTTCTTAATTATAATATACATTCACACGGGATTTGGCGTCTTTTGGCGACATTACGATAAGCACTAAACGCGGTATTTATAATGAATGAACAGTAAATGAGTCATTCTGATGCTGGTGACAATTTTCAAAATACCGTCATGGGCACAATACTAGGAGTTTGCCTAAATATTGTACTTTCTTGATTTATCGCCCCTACAGTAAATTAAATATAAAATCATATCCACGTACCGTAAAATAATAACCAAAACAAAATAAACTACTTCTACCTAAGGAAGTATGAAGACTTACTATAACAAAACCAAAACGTTATCATAACAAGCACTTTCTGGTATACCAGTTTTGCATAAAAATTGCATTTGGCGAACAGAAAATGATGCCAAAAGTCCCTAGTTCAACGGACTTTTTAATTGGTTGAATTTCTTCTATTCCGTGTGTAGGATTTAGCCGCTCGGCAAATGTAAGCATTGCCAAGCCGTGCGCTGACAATGAACAGTGACTAGTACACAAACTTCTAAAAAAAAAAAAAAAAAAACTATTTATGAAATATCTAGGAGAAAAGGCCGGATTTGATCAAGAAACAATCATTTTGTTCCAAGAAAACTAGTGCACATATTGCTGTTATGGCAGTGGCAGCATTGAATTGGAAATCAATGGATTGGCAATAAGGTATCCTCCATGGAGCTAAGCAATTTCCGAGCATAGTCAACATTGAAAAGATAATTCCTAGAAAACGGTTCCTTTCCAGACACGGAAGTCTTCATGCTCGATAACACTCGAAAAGTGAAAAAAATTCTTTTGCTCTACTGGAATAGGGTTTATTACCCAGGAGCCCACAGAAACTGAACGTTTGGTTCACAAGACACGGAAAGGAAAGACGCCACGACCATATTCCTTGAACAGGATCTGTTTCCTTGAACTATACCACACCTGCATGCATTGTGACTGTTTCTTTAGTCCATTTCCCCTTGCAGAGACAGCAATTCATCTGCATTTAAGATAAGTCTCTATCGGCTTTTTTCACTTAGTTTCGATAACACTGTTCGCACCATATTACTTTCCTTCCTTACTCCAATCCTTCTTTCAGTTAGTATTGTTCACACTTGACATTGTCAAGTCCCGGAGAACGTAGCAACAAGCTGAAGTTTATTCATTCTATCCACAAGATTCAAATTATTGATTAGCACCTTATCTAGTGTGGATATCTAGTGTGGTCACCTTATCTTACCTGTTCCAGTATTCCTTTGAATGGCCGGAAAAAAAAAAAAAAAAAAAAAAAAGTTCTTCTATGCTTTTATTTCTCATCGTAGCATTTTTTTTAATCTAGAAAATCGTCCAATTATTATTTTTTTATCATTTTTACTTTTTAAAAAGGCGAAAAGTTTGTTTTATAATTTTGGAAAATTTCAAGATTTTGTATCTAACAGATTTTTTTATGTTAAATCTCAAACATCTAGTCGAAAAAAAACGAGCGGTACTCTAAAATTCCCAAAAAATAAAAAATTACTTTAAAAATTTGATTTTACAGTTTTTTTCTCCTTGCATTGTAACTAACTACGATATATCACAGCACAGTACTACCATGGACCTTATAAGAAAGGTCCATGAGTCTTCTTATAAGGTCCATGAGTACTACTTGATGACGTTATTGGAGTTGTGGTTACACTTATAAACAATTCTGCGCTATTCGCGATTTCGGCATGATGTATAGAAATATCTTAAAAATTAAATTTTTTGAAAAGTGTTCTTAATAAGCATATAATTCCAGGCATTATGCTAGATTTCTAGACTTTATTTTACGTATAAATACTCTAATATAGTTTTTGACGAAAAAATTATCAATATGCATTTCAGTTTATTCGAGGAAATTATAGAATAAAAACTTTCAGTATATGGTTGCATACAATATTTATATGTAATTTATGCAATTTAATGCATATAATCTTGATTATTATTAAATATATGTGAATGCATTTAATGTTATCGTTGAGTATTTTGAAACTTGTATGAAAACAGGCAAAAAAAGAATCAAGATTTTTGTTAATATTTAACAGTTATAGTGCGTGTGTATCTGCTACTCTAACTAATACTTTATGTTTAACAAAACAAACTGCACAAACACTATACATTTACAAACATCCATGCCACCTCCGGGATTCGAACCCGTGCTAACCACTATCCTGGTTGAGCGGTTCTCTTATTCTTAACATTTCTCAAGTTTTTTTTTTGTATAGCTTGGCTTAATAATTCGTTATTTGCATCCAAAAAAGTGATTTTTGGACTTTCAAAGCGCTTGGATACATTGTAAGCTCTGTCTCTGCTTTTCCACATAAATTAAAATAGATCCCACAATGAACCTGGCGAATTCCCGCACAGGCAGGAATTAAATACCAGCACAGAAGAAGGGTGAAAATAACCCTTTATTAATTCAAACTAATTAACAGAAAGGCACGGACTTCGTGCGTTACAAAGACACCGACCACTTGCGGTGGAAACTAAAAAGTAGAATATAATACAAGTCAGCCTGAAATAAATAGTGCAAGAGCGCACTTAAGTTTATGCCTAAGAGGTAGACTCGCAAGAATCTAACCGGCGTGATGCTAATCTGTAAGGGCAAGAGGCTTACTAGCGTGACCGCGAAATAATCACGAAACGTGCGCTTGGCTAACGAAACACGCTGTGAATAAACTGAGATATTCACACGTTTAAATAGCACTTCACTTAACTTTAAATTTACATCCTGGCGAGAGAATGTGAGGGGGAGTTGAGAAGTTTAGAACAGGTAATCAAACTTAAAATAAATTTGTTATGCAAAATAAGGAAAACCAGTCGCCCAGACGGTATAGTGGTTAGGGAAGCCTGACTGCGATACCGAAGGGTCTGGGTTCGAATCCCGGAGAAAGCATGGTTGTAATTGTCCTTCCCTTCATAGGAGGCGATGGTGGCCCTCCTATTAGGTGCCTCCATAATAAAGAGACCATCACATCTGGCCTTGTATAGATTAATGAACTGGGTTACTCTGCGACTGTTCACAATCTGCCATTAGAAAAAAAATAAGGAAAACCTTACAACATGTGAAAGAAAACCAGACTCAATTCATCAGTGAGATATTGTGTGCTACTGCTTTGTTTGTGAGAATCCAAAACAGGACGGAAGTTGTCGAAAGCGCGTGAAAAAGTGTTGCCGCGTCGTCAATCAGGGTTTTGCAGTTGACGTACTAAGTAGGCAATGGCTTTGTATGTGTTTTCGCCGTTGATTTTTTCATATTTAAACGAAGAATACAGTGGCGAATTTATAGAAACATGTTGATGCTTTTGCTCTGCCAAAAGATGTTTACATTGCGTATTTTAGATTGCCAGAATTTATAGTTATTTTAATTTGCGATGAACTGAGAGAGTATTTGGAGCCACATTCAGGAAACAGGAACGCAATTTCTACTGAAAGAAAGGTTATACTATTCCTGAAATTATACATATAAATTGTAATTGTATGCTTTAAAAATGTAGAAGATACGTTTATCAAGCACATAAACCTTCTTCATTTAATACAAATATAGACATCCTATAAGCTTCTACTCGATTTATGTATAGCAAGAATTACGTTTACTTTAAAATCTAACAGTTTAATACCTTATGAATAATACTGTGAACACAAAAAGGAATGTCGTTCATTATTACACGAAATTCACATTACTGTAAAGTAAAAATTAAAATAATAATAATAATAATAATTATAAAACTATAAAATAGGTTTATAATATTTTTTTCAGTAGCTGTACTACTACTAGTGTGATACTTTTAAAAATAAGTTTTAGCCCAGAGGGGCTATTAATTTCGTTTAGCCATTTTGTGGCGTTTCACGATAAAGGGCGTTTCACTTTTCAAATCGTTACCACCAAGTATTATCGCATTCTATTATATTTAAAGAAATTAAATAATGAGGAATCTGCAAAATGTATGAATGTTTCTCGCACTGTGATAAAACAACGGTACCTAGAGCCATGAAATTCTGAATAACGTAATCCTCCATCCTAATATAGGCATCCGGAGGCCCAAATTTGGAACTGGGAATTTGTTTTATTATCTATTTCATATTTTGTAAAGCATTTATGAGTTTGTGATTAAGAAACCCAACGATTTCAAAGCGAGCAATGGCAACATTGTACGGAAAAAAAGAGAGAAAATCATCTCTAGCGCGCAAGACTATGTTGTAAGAAATTTTATGTGGAAATATATTTTAATCGCCAAAGAGGGCGTAAATCTTTCATGATGTATATATACTCCTTGTTCTTGGATCTGGCACCGCCAGTTGAATGTGTGTTAAACATGAATAAACTTGGGAGTTTAGAAACCTGATTTGTAGTGTTCATGTATCTTGATGCTATGTGTGATTCGAATTAAAGTTTTTTTCAACTAAGATATCTTGCAATTCTTGACAGTTAATATAATATTTTATATATGTATCGGAAATTCTAAAGATATGCATTTTTTAAATTCTATGATATTGCTGTTGAATTGAATTTTATGGTTTAATTGCGAAAAACATGATATTTAATAAATAAAGGTAACAAGCAAAAAGTTAAAAAAATGGTCCTTTGGGAGTAATATAAAATCTGAAGGCTTTCAGATTTTTTTTTTTTTTTTTGTGTGTGTGTGTGTAATTTTATTACGCTTTAAAATTGGTTTCTAAGTGAGGACTTTCGAAGGGAAACTGGCTCGTATACACGTTACACATGGGGAAAGCCACGAAAACGCCTGACAGCTCGTTCGCGGGATTCGAACCTCGGACCAAACTACCTGCGTTCAGCGGGTAGTTTGGTAGTTCAGCGACTCTACCGCTCTGCGGCTGGTGGGCTTGTTAGAAGAATTATACTGCATTATTATTGTATTATGCTATAAAGTAACAATGCTATAAGACTGAGGGTTTGTTTATGGAATAGTACTTTTGGAACCTATTATAGTATTAACAAATCATTGTTTCTTTGCAAACTTAAAAAAAAAAAAAAATAATAATAACTGTTCATAGCATTCTCATTTTTACATTGCAAAAGAGATATTGATTATTATTAGTTTTCTATTTAAAATGTGTCGAAACGCTGGTTTGACAATGACTTCAACTGCAGGAGACCTACACTGATTATTTTTACTTTAGTACTTGCGTTGTGAAAATATTACTAACTGTTTAATTATTTTCCCAGAATAAAATCTTTTGAGAAGGAAGAATATTTAAACTAAACAGTTGTTATATATATAAAAAATTAAGATAACAGCAATGCAATATTAAAAAAAAGGGTATTAGTAATTGTGTATTAAAAAAGGGTATTAAAAATTGCAAAACGAATTAATCACACACACAGGATATATTCGTTTAATTTTGGTTATATATTTTATATTGAAAAAATATTTTCTTTCGTGTTAATTATAGAATAAATTATTTAAGATATAGCATTTTGATGCATTTGTGATAGTTGAATGCAGCAGCAATCGGCCATAGCGATGAATTTTATTTCTTTTCCTGAAAGAAATAATTTTCACAGAAAAAGAAAATAAAAAAAGGGAAGAAATATTTTCTTTCTAATGTCTTATTTAAAGAAATATTTTCCCAATAGTAACTGAAAATAAATTGCGGGAAAACAGTTTTAATGTAAGCATGGAAAAAAAAAAAAAAAAAAAAAAAACTTAGTTTGCTATTAGGATTGTAATACAAATTATTAATCATATTATAAATTTAAATGATTAAAATTGTTTATTTCTAAAAGGATTTGAAGTAAGCTCAATTCATTTACTCTTATCTATTTACCATTGCTTTCGTGGTATCCTATATCACTCTTTATTTCTTAGCATTAAATTCCTGCGTTAACTTTCCCATTAAAAAAGGGGATTTTCCTTCACATAACCCAGCAGCATATTCTGCTGCGTGTTGGTCATAATACTGTTTTGTGCAATTTTTTTCGAATTACAAATGCAGCGTGTGAGTTAGTGAAATAATAGGAAACTATTCCTAGAACTTCAGCCAGCGCGCGCTATAAATTTCGTCACTCGTCTAAAGCAAATTCTTTGTCTAAAGCTCCTTGAAGCCTTGTTTCCTTTCAGGAAAAGTTAAATGGACTCACTCGCCCACCAACAGAGGACCACAGAATGGCTTTCTCGGATAAGTTGTGATGGCTGTCCATACCGGTTTTTTTGAGTCAATATTGTTCGCTCAAGTTGTAGGACGACTCATGGAGGTCTTTTATTTCAAATCTCTCGCATACTGATCACTCTGCATGGAAAATCGCCAAAGCATTAAAGAACAAAAGCAATAATATTGGTCCCATAAAAGAAAATAACATCACTCTCACCAATACCGCAGATATCGCGGAGCTCTTAGCAAACACGTATGAAGCACAGTACTCCAACAATTCCTACCCCAGCAGTAATGATATTTATGTCTCCAATCATGTTCAAAACTATATTATTAATAGCATCAACAGTTCTAATCCACCTATAAGCCCTAAAGAAGTACAGAATATCATCAAGAATCTCAACATTAAAAAAGCAGCAGACTATGATAACATCTCCAATTCAGCTTTAAAAATCTCCCTTCTAAAGTCATTGTTCTTATCACCAATATTTTTAACGCCAGCCTCAGACTGAATTATTTCCCAAAAGCATGGAAACACGCAATTATTTTCGTGTTGAAGAAACCAGGCAAAGACCCCACCTCGACCATTAACTACAGGCCTATATCTCTTTTGCCAGCACTAGGAAAATTATTCGAACGTATCATCATCACAAGAATCAAAGCACACATCAATAACAATATCATGAGCAATAATCAATTTCGGCTTCGATCCGGCTATTCAACTACCCATCAAATCACAAGAATAATAGAATTCATAGAGAGAGTTTTAATAAAAAAGAGACTGTCGCAGGAGTCTTCTTAGACATCGAGAAGGCATTTGACCGAGTATGGTTCGATGGTCTACTCATTAAATTAATTAACAACAGTTTCCCTCCAGGCCTGATTCTACTTATCTCAAATTTTCTACATCAACGTTCTTTTCAAGTGAGAATTAAAAATCATCTTTCTTCCAGCAAAACACCCAAAGCAGGCGTCATTCAAGGATCAATTATTTCTCCCACCCTTTTTAATATCTATGTTAATGATATGCCCATCTCAAACAATATTTTAACTGCTTGCTACGCTGATGACACAGCTCTTCTCTGCAAATCTATGAAACCTCAAACCGCCAGAAAAAATCTCCAAATCACATAAATATTCTCTCCCAATGGTTCCGCGCCTGGAAAATAAAAGTCAATGCCTCTAAATCTGCATTAATTCATTTTAGAAAAAATTGCCTACACCAAGACATCGGCAACATTACTATGGACAACAACAATATTCCCAAAGAAAACTGCATCAAATATTTAGGAGTTCACATCGACAGCCGCTTAACTTTCCGGCAACACATCATAAAAACAAGAAATAAAGCCTTTCAAGCCTGCTTGGCAATTTATGTTCTTCTAGGAAAAAATTCTTCACTCAGCCTTGCCACAAAACGAATTATTTATCTTCAAGCCATACGTCCTATTCTACTTTACGCTTCACCTGCATGGAGAGCCACAGCTAGAAGCAATAGACAACTTTTACAAGACTCAAAATAAAATCTTACGCATCATATCAGGAGCACCATGGTTTATCCGTAATACTGTCATCCATAACGACTTAAAAATCAAGCCACTCGACAGCGAATTTCTAAAAACAAGCCATAATTTTCACATTTTGCCATAATTTGGTAATCACTTTGACAATATTATCAGAAATCTCAACAACTACGATTTTACTATTCTGCAAAAACATAAGAGGCCTAGAAATATTTTCCCCGACGAAAATTGGTAGTTACTGTATATACGTAAATATTTATTTTATTACTCATATTTAATCAAGATTTTACTTACTTATTTTACTTTATTTACTATTTTTTACTATTATTCGAGTTTTGATATGAATATGGACTTATCGTGAACCTTTTGGTTATGAACTTTGCACGTGATTAGAACTACCAATCACAGCCTTCGTGTAGGCACCCTAAATACAGTGCTTCTCCCCACTCCACCATTCTAAATTCTGCAATATCTGCTCAGGATTATGCCAACACTCAGATTGCTTTCATCGCTTTTCACGATTATGCCTTGCTACCTACGAAAATTGCTCTTATTCATTTAATCATCCTCACCTCAGAATTAATTGGCAAATATGACAATACTTGACATACTCAGAACAAACTTTATGTATTTTTGTAATAAGTATTTTTGTATGATGGATGTAACCAAAACTGCTGACCTACTTCAATCAAATATTCTTCATTGTAATAACAGTTCTACGAAGAGCACTCGAATTAATTTGTTATTTTGAAATATAGTAAGTGCAAACGAAACTTTCAGAATTATTTACAAATTTTGCTAGTAACTGTAAACCTTAATATGGCTTCAACTGTATGTATTGATGAATGTTACAATGTTAAGCTTGCTCAAGGAGCTGAGGAGGCAAGAATGCTATGAATTACATAATTCAGTAATTAGTTTATAATTCTATTATATGATGAACTCATATGTTTTCAGAATATCGAATTATTTAATATAACAATGCAGTTCATGGGTTTGGAAATATGGGATTAATTTGAACTGCTTTTGTATTAACAGATCTGTTTAACAGAATCGATGTGAATTTCTTACCCTTTAGAATTTTAAATCTAGATTACTATGAAACTATCAGTTTACGTGTTATATTTTTTAAATCTCTCTATAAGATAAAAAGAACTAAACTAGAATTCTGGCTAAACATAAGTTATAGAGAATTTTTCATAAGTACTGTCGAGAAGAAGTAATTTAAATAGGTTTCCTGCCTTTGAGAAACTATAGATTGTTGTAAATTTTAAATTGCGTGTATATAATTGCGTGTATAAGAAACTATAGATTGTTGTAAATTTTAAATTGCGTGTATAGCTTAACATTCAAAATAAGATAATTAGTTAATTCTTCACTTACTCTTAATTCTTACATCAAAAGGAAACATCTTAGCAATTTTGTTTTTTAAAGATATTTTTGTATTCCATCGCCCAGACGGGAAAGTGGTTAGTGACTGACTATCGTACCAAGGAGCCCAAGCTCGAATCCCAGAGAAGGCATAGATCTAAATTGTCAGTCACTTCATAAAAAGCTACCGGGGCCCACCTATTAGGTTCCTCCGTGATAGAGTGACAACCGCTTCCGGGCTTAGTAGTTGCCAACGTCAATAATGGCTAATGCTCGCCAGTAGAAATTTTTAAAAAATTGTATTAGTTGTGTTATTATATTAAGAATTAGTAACTGAACTTTCAGATATTAATTAGCTACTATTTAGAGTTAATTCATGATTAAAAATATATTTTTATTTTATGATTAAAAATATATTTGCAAACTCTTTTTATCTTTGAAAAAATTCTTTTTATTTCTTTAAAAAAATCTGATTTTTGAGTGTCGTAGGCTGGCAAGTATGTTAAATGATAGCTATAAATGGTTGAAACAAAGTGTCCAGAAGCTAAATAAAATGCTGCAGAATATCATAGAACGGTGCCCAAAATGATCATGATACGCGGAAAAGGTAAAAATAATGGTACTTCATGAAATAGCTAATCATCCTCATTTCAGTAACGTTGTAAATAAATTAGTTATTGTTGTGCTTCAAACTGAGCCTTTCATTGCCTCTTAAATACAAACTGAACCACCAAATGTAACGAAACTGACTATGTTGATAGTTACAAGTTTTGGATTAGCATAATTCCACATTCTTTTGAGATTTGGGCCAGCGAATATAGTAATCTATTAGCATCCCTTCCGGTGTAAGATGTTTCTCATCTCAACTTTTACTAGTAGATGAATCTTTGAAGCAATTTTTATTCCAGAGGAAAAAAGCGAATTATTTCGACTGACAATTTTTTTTTTTTTTTTTTCATAGCGTAGGCGACGGGATGTGTGGCATTTGTGAATTACGAATATTGGACTGAATATAAAAAGCGAAGTGCATGTAATTGATACTTCAGCATTCTGAAACAAGTTCTCAAATTTCTTTAATAGTTAATTATTACTATAGATATTATGTTTTTTTAATTAGACCGATGTTTTATAAATCTAATATAAAATTAAATTTAAAAACAAACGTCTGATGTGGACACCACATGATTTCCCCTGTACGGCCTTTTAAATCACGGACATTTTTGGCTGCCCTTCGTTTAAATTTATTTCCTCGAATTTCATTAGAGATATATTTCTCATTTAATCAATTCAGTTTTCACTTCGAGGCAAGGCAAAAATACATAAAAATTCTAAACATATTCATTAAAAATTGTAAAACCTAAGACATCAAATGCAGTTAAAAACAGTTAAAAATTTTTTGCAATTAAAATTATAGTTTCTACGGGCAGGAAGACCAAATTTTCAGCACATAAAAATTTACAGTTAACTTTTAACCCAGCTGGACAAATAAAGCACTGATCCTGGTACACCAACTGACATAATTAACTATACTACAAAGAGTTTCAAACGTAAAAGAAAAGGCCAATACATTAAACCTAGCCGCTGCTTTTAATTTGTTGATAATTCTACAACTATTGCATGCAGATTAACTAAAGGCATAAAAGCCCTAACCGGAATATTAAAACAACATAATTCAACCACTTTTAAAGCAAAAAAATGCACAGTTTAACAACATATTAAGAATAAAAATAACTCTTCACTGAGCCGGGTAATAGAGCTCAAAATGTTGAAATAAGTTTAAGAGAAATAGATATTTTCGTTAAAATATGATACCAGAAATTTTTCGCGATTACATCACTTCCTTTACCTCTTACAAGGAAGTAAAAACATAACATAAAGTGTAAACTAAAAAATGTTTTTTAGTAACAGAAATTAAGTAAAAAGGCGTAAACGAAAATTTGCTTATTCTCATTTCAAAGCAAATTTGCTATAACTATTTAATCACAATCGATATACGTTAAGTTTATATTTTATTTAAAAATTATGTTTAAATGATAAATAGGATTTATTGTGATACATCGAAGTTATGCTATAGGTGGGGATGGCTATAGCATAACTTCATAGCAATCATAATTCGCAGTCTAATTTTGCCCTTGTTCCTATTTTAATTAAATAATATCAAGACCTTATAAATATTTGTTTAGAACAATGGTATGGAATAAAGAGCACAGTTGTCATACATGGCCCACCAGCGGCCGTGCGGTAAAGTCACTGAACACTGGAAGTTCGGTCCGAGGTTCGAATCCCGCGAACGGGCTGGCTGCATGGGCGTGTTTGTGGATTTTCCCACGTGTAACGTGTATACGAGCCAGTTTCCTTTAGAAAGTCCTCCACGAAAGTATCCCTTCCCTTAGGCAGATAGCCCTAGTGTGCTTTGCCATAATTAAATAAACCAAACCAGTTTTCCTACATAGTCCTTTCCGTCGAGTCGGATTCCACAACCACATCTTGTCTCCTTCGTTGAATCGATGCCCAGTAGCTCTGGTATCGTATCGGGTCTTCATTTTCTCCGCCGCCAAGTTGAGTTGCTTTCGTGCAAAATTGTGAATCACTTCAAACCGGGCCTGGAGATCTGGGATGTATTCCTCAGGCGATGAGGGCGCATCCGGAGGGCGACCAAACAAGCGATCACAAGCCAGACGAAGGTCACGACCGAAGAGCATCTGAGATGGAAATAGCCGGTAGTCTGATGTTTCCTTTCGATCCTAGTATGATTTCGGCAGCTTTCTGAGCAGGGTCTTTCAGACAAGGCGTCGGCGTTTTCAGATTCGGATCCCGTCTGATGATGGACAGTTATGTCCTCTGATGCTGAAAGCAATTTTTTGAAGTCCAAAGAAAACTTGTATTTCCTTAAAAAGTCCAATTCGAGTATGCAAGGATGTGTAACATCTGCAACATATACCGTGTGATAGTAGGCTGCACTTCCAAACGTGAACATCACGTTTAACTTCCAATATGTGTCGATTTCATCACCAGACGCAGTCTAAAGTTTAACATAGGATGGCGTCCAAATGAGTTTATCTTTAAATTGTTGAGCTAAATCTTTCCGAATGATGGTAACATTAGCTCCTGTGTCAATGATCACATTGCAAGGAACTCCATCGATATGCCCATTGATGAGTAGTACATTACTGCTTCCACTCACTGCCAGTAAAGTTGAGCGCTTTAAAGTGGGGTTTATCACTATCGTTCAAACTCCGTTCCGCGATGTGATCATTAATTTATTTCCTGCGTAGTTGCTGGGAAATGGTCTTTTCCCGTGCCCTAGGGTATTCTGCGGTTCCTTCGTACGTGCCCTTCAGCTCCGCAGTTCCAGCATTTTGGTTTTATGTCACTCCTTTTCCGTCTCATGGCATTTAGTTGCCTGTTTAAATCGTCTGTCTTATTTTCTGTGCCCTGGGGTGTTCTGAAGTTCCTTCATATGTGGCCTTCAGCACTGCAGTTCCAGCAATTTAGGATCAGTTTCTTGTCACCAGTATTCTGTCTCAAAGCACTCACTTGTCTGGTAAAATCATCCGTTTTATTTTCCGCGCCCCGGGGTGTTCCTCAATTCCGTCGTATGTGGCCTTCAGTGCCACATTTCCAACACTATAGAGCCAGTTTGTTCTTAGTCTTACTCCGTATTAAAGCATTAACTTGTCTGGATAAATCTTCTAAACGAGCCATCAGTTGATGCACTGGCTCGTGAACTTGCAAAACTCTGACTCGTTAGCAGTCTTTACCAGTTGTTTGCTGGGCTGCCTCAAATTTCATAGTGTACACCAGAGCGATTTTTAAATCCGCCATTCGTAGAGCTTTCTGTATATCAGGATCCCAGATGCTATCTATAAAGTACTGCAGCAACAGGATGTCCCTTGTTTCTCTCGGGCATTCGGTAAAGGCGAGGTGAGACAGCATTTCAGTATCCATGGCTAACTCCTGGAGTATTTCGGTGGGCTTCTGTTGACGGGATTTTAATAGAAGCTTTCTGTAGTCTTTCAAACACTTCTCCCCGAAATGTAGCTCCAATGCACCGGACAGAACTTCGAAACCTAGCCTTTGGTTTTCGGGAAGAGTCTGAAGGATATGAGTTGCGTCTGTTCTCAAAGAAAAGGCGAGATGACAGGCCTTAGCTTGGGAATTCCATCCATTTCCATCCGCCACTATAGAAAATTTTGTCTTATATACTTGCCAAAAAGTCTTTCCATAATACGTGGATAGCTTCAATGAGGGACGAGCAAGCATGGGTAAGAATTTAAAACCATCCGAATTGCTTCCTGCCGTCGCTACGAATTTCTGTAAAGTGTCAACTTCTTTGGCGCCCGCAGTAACCCTGTCATCAATTTGTTGCTCCACGGCAGAAACTCTCTCTCCTATTTGTTCTTTTACAAAAGAAACTCTTTCTTCAATGTGTCCAACTTTATTTTCAATTCTGTCTTCAATAGTCTCGAATTTGTTTTCTGTTATGCAGGCAGCTTCTCTTTTCATTTCCTCTTAACCTGCTTCAAACTTTCTTGAAAATCCTTCTTTTCTTCTTTAACAAATATTTGACTAGCTTCCATCTTTACTTAAACCGTTTTCATCTCCTCTATAACGGCCAGCTTCCATCTCTTGACCAGCTTCCATCTCTACTTTAACGGAGTTGACAGCCCCTTCCATTTTTCTTGGAATGCAGCAAATGCAGTTATCAGCTTCAGACTGCGTCTTAATTGTTCTTCCATCCCTCTAGTTATTGGCATTCAATCCCACTTCTGACACCAAAAGGTGTTGCTTGCGTACGGGTTCGTAAGATTGAATGCACAAGTTCTATAAAAAGTTAATAAAAATTATTCTTATCACAAGAAATGTAACAAAACGCTGGATTTTCCCACAAAGATATGCGTACAATATCTCAGTATCACGCAATATAATCAGTAGCTATATTTTAAACTACTTAAACATGAAATAGAACGCAATCCAAAGCGCAGAAAAATAAAACAATTTTAATTATAATTCTATTAGAAATCTCTAACTAAATGCCAAATTCCTAACAGTATTAACATAGAAGAACGGCATTGTCTTGTTCCAAATTATAATTATTGAATTATAATTCTTATAATTATTGAACCAAATTATAAGGTAAATATAGTTCCTGAAGAGGGGTGTAGGGTTTTAGAGCACTTATCATAATTCATTATGCTTTGATGCATATTATTTCTTTAAAGTTAGTTCTAATGCGTAGGCAGACTAATGCTTTATCGGCATTTTATGAATTACTAACAGTTTCACATATCACTTAGCTTCTTTTTTAAATTTCACATTTTTGCGTACTGGACAAATTTGTTAGTTTAAATATACAGTTTTTGATTTTCATCCTATTTTTATTATTTACATAATTCAAACGCAAATTCTTTAATAATTGCTGGCATTAATGATTTCTTAAAGTGAAATCCCTTCAATAATGTTTCCCTGTAATATATTTAACTTTTGTCGATTTTTAGACGAATCCAGCATTTACAGTTGCAACATATAAGAAACTAAAAAACATCTTGACTGAGCAAGAACTTAATGCGGCTTTAATGAAATAATTTCCAGCTGTTTCACGGGTACTGTCTGATTGCAAATGTTTCTGGATTTGGGAAATACCAGATATGAATTTCCTTCTGTATGTGAATTTTCTTCTGTTGCTATTTTCTAAAATAAGAATAGAAATACATTCAATAATCAAATAATTGTTTATTCTGTATATACGCTTTAGATAGTTTGAACAGTCCATAAATGGAAATTTTTATAAAACTGTGATTAGGTTGCATTGCTCTTTGTAAACGGAAGCTATCTTGACGGCAGTTAAGTAAGAAGTAAAATAGGCTAAGCCGTAAAATTATATCAAATTACTATATATTAAGTTCTGCGTACGTTACGTTAAGCAAGATTCATTTAATCAATCAATATTGGTATCGCCGGAGTATCGCTTTTGAAATGCAATGTTTCCACCTCGATGACACTTCTGCCGTGAAGGCGCATGACACAGAAAAGTCTGGACGAAACTAAGGAAGGAAAGCTTCACAGGAAGGAGGTAAAGGCGAGGAGATAAGTCCAATCGTAGCAGGTTATAGTTTATGCTTGAGAGCGCGAGAACGCAACGTCCATAATGTAAAAACACGATTATTTGATTTTTAAATAGATATTTCAAATCTCACAAAAACATTCTGATGACTATGTGAAGGAGTATTAAGAAATTCTTGCCAATCACATTTGAAAGTTCGAAATATTCGCAAAATGTCTGAATACTTTATAAATACATTTTCTGGCATATAAATAGAATAGGAGGTCTGCAGTAAAATGCAGGATTACTCCTAAAAGTCAGGAACGTTTGGTCGCTTTACTCTGTTCATGTTATCTTTTGTCTCTCCAAATCCGAAAGTTTGGAGCTGTGTTCTATCGGCAGAGATTTATTTAGTAGGAGATATTAATATGGGAAAAAGGCTAAAATCTTCTGATTACTTTCTAGATGTCCGAAGTATGTTCTAAATATTGCCAGATCTTCTCCAAAATCTTATTACTTCTTTGCGGTTTGATAAGATTTTTTAACTTCAGATAAAACTATAATCGAGACTAATGATACAGTCGCTTAATAATATACTCAAAAGACTAATGATATAGTCGTATTATTGATATTCATCACTAAGGATTAATCTTTATTCGTTAACTGATTAATTTCCAAGAATTAAATGGCCGATTTTTTTAAATGACTATTACAAATTACTCCTTTCATTACATTAATCAGTTAAATCCTCCATCTCAAAATCATTTAAAAGAATGCATTAGAAAGGTATTAAACATCTTACATTCTGTGTTTATTCTTGCAATAAAAAGGCAACAGTTAATAACAGCTATGATTATATTGTTACGGATTTTGAATTTAGTTACCTATTTTTAGTAGAATCGTAATTAAAATTACTTTATTTCCCCCTGCAATGCAGCGCGTGACAAGTTTTAAGAGAAAGCTGGAAAAGTAAAAATAAAGGAGCACCCGCATTTAACATTTAATAAATAGATATCTCGTAATTTGTATTTAAATTTAAATAATGCAATTGCATGTTAGCTGTAACTGTAATTCTACTCTTTTGCTTTCCAGAAACCTCGAAAAATTACTAAAAGCTTCTCGTGACTGATTAAAAAGCTTATAAAAGCCGGACGAAAATATCTCAGTTCAGTTGTTTATTAGTTGTTGTTCACTTAGCTGCGGTAAATTTTGTTGAACGGATTAGCTTTCTCTGCGCGTTGGATTGCGTTCTATTTAACGTTTTCGCAGTTTAAAATATAGCTACTGATTATATTCGTGATATTGTGATATTATACGAATATTTCAGATAAAAAAAATTCAGCATTTGGTTTTATTTCTTGTGATAAAAATAAATTTTATTAACTTTTTATCAGACTTGTGCATTCAATCCATTGCGAACCCGTTCGCACGCAACAATATATACAGTCAAAAGAGGAGATAAGAATGCAAAAATTTCTCTTTACTATTCATACAATCAAAAGAGGACAAATGAAC
This sequence comes from Stegodyphus dumicola, assembly GCF_044657685.1. NCBI lineage: Eukaryota > Metazoa > Arthropoda > Arachnida > Araneae > Eresidae > Stegodyphus > Stegodyphus dumicola. The sequence goes on from NC_140773.1 coordinate 197,258,981, forward strand.
ACACAGTTGTGTTTATTTATACAATCAAAAGAGGATATGTATATACCGTCCTCACCTTCCTTGCAAAATATGGAATTCCTTAAAAAAAGGGCAATTTTAAAAATTTACGAGTTGTATCATCATTTTGAAGCTAATTGAAGAAATTTGGTGTAAACACATTTCCAAAACTCTAATTCCTTCAGAGGGTTCTCGGTTTGGTGATGTGGAAGTATATATCTCGTTTTCCACCATAGCCCAACTACAATGTGTTTGCCTTGAAAGTACTAAATAAAGTGCATATTTGTGTATTGAAGTATAAATCATTATAGCTCATTCATCTCTTAATATTATTAATACACAAGCACATATATTAGGTTTTTATGAATATTTTAAGTGCAGAAATTTAAATTCAGCTTCAATTAATATAAACAACGATTTTTTTTAACAAGAAACACATAAAAATACGAATTAAGCTTTTTAACATCAATAATGCGTTTTGAATTTCAAATTCAAGTAATGTTGTAATTTCTAAGCATCATTTTCTCTTAAACTGTTTAGAACAGCTTACAGTGATTGAGGATATTTTGCATAAACAAATTTCAAATTAAGAAAATTGCTAAGATTATCTTTTGTAAATAATAGTATAAAAAGTGCTTTAAGTATCTAATCGTTTTCGTTGTAGAACAACATGCGCCAAACAGTTTCCTATAGAAAAATATACGTACCACTATTACCTGTTGGGCACATTTAAACTAAACATTTTTTTTTTCTTTTATAGCACTGTTCTTCTTTTTGAAGTAAATTGTAAAAACAATATATGTTTATGTACGCACTAATGTACACTATTCGAATCACGAATGTCGCTGCCTATGCATCTAACTATCTAACGACGTATCTAAATGCCACATCTAAATTTCTGCAAGCGATGGTTCAGCTATAATTCTATGATCAAATACTCAATCTAGTTTTAAAGAGATTTATTAAAATACTAAAATTAATCTAATTTAGAATCTAGAATCGAATCTAATGTTACATCTCACGAGCAGCGTTCTAGCTGCGTCATAATAAATCGAAAGTCAAGATCTCACTGTTGCCATTCTGAGGCAGAGAAAAGTTTGTTTCTAATCAAACCGGAACATCGGCATAGTGAAAGTTTCTAGTCAAACCGGAACATCCCGGCCCCCGTTAGACGATTGTCCAACATCATTTGGAAATGGGAGTGGACTGATATTGGAGACGGCTCGGCGAAAGATTCCATCTGAAGTTCTGACGTCTACGACTCGTACTAGTCCATCTGGACCAGGAAAGGTTTCCTCGATGCGAGCTAGTGTCCACTTCATGGGGGTCTTGTTTTTATCCTTTAACAAGACTAGTTGTCCTGCCTTGAGATTGGATCTCACTTGATTCCATTTTGAGCGGTTCTGCAAATGATTAAGATATTCCACGCTCCAACGGTTCCAGATATTAGCTCTAAGTTTTGAATTAAGGTCCATCTAGAAGACAAGGTCAAAGAATCTACAGAATCATTCGGTTCTGGTATCGACAAAAGTGGAGCTCCTATTAGGAAATGACCTGGAGTCAAAGGCTGAAGATCTGTTGAATCAGCCGAAATAGGTGATAGAGGTCGAGAGTTCAAGGAGGCTTCTATTTGTGTAATTAATGTATACAGCTCTTCAAAGTTTAAAATTGTCTTTTTCGCGACCTTTGTCAAAATTCTGTTCATTGATTTTATATTAGCCTCCCATAACCCGCCAAAATGTGGGGAGGAAGGAGGAATAAATCTCCATGTTATACCTTCTTCGGAACTAAAGCGCTGAATAGGATGCGATCTACAAATTCTAAAGAGTTTATCAAGAACATCCTTCGTTCCCTTGAAGTTCGTAGCATTATCACTCCAAACAATGGATGGTTTAGATCGTCTGGCAATAAACCTTCTAAGACATGCTAGAAATGCTTCAGTAGACAAATCCGATACTACTTCTAGATGAATAGCCTTTGTACTAAAGCAAATAAATATCGCGATGTATGATTTTAACGTAACTCTAGATCTTTTCAAATTAGGCTTGGTGATAACTGGACCTGCAAAGTCTATTTTTTCGAATGGTCTAGTTATTACAACTCTATCTCTAGGTAAGTTTCCCATCATTTGGTTTATGTAAGGCTCCTCTAAACCAGGCTGAATTACCAACTTTTCTCTCTTGGAAAGGGAGTGAACGCGCTGCCAATTTTGGCGCGTTTATCGCACACGCTGGCTGAATGTCTGCTATTTTTTTAAAGATTTATTTTATAGACGCGCGGCATTCATCGCATATAAACTTTTCGGATGATTTATTAATTCTCGAATAGTATATAGACGTTTTCACTTAAATAAAAATTTCTCGTATATTTTGTAAACATATTCAAAATAACTTATTCTTTAGATGTTTCAGTTTCGTTAGCAGACTAAAATAAATAAGATATGAATAAAAACTTTCAATAGTGTCAAATGGGAAAATAGTTAAAGCGTAGAGTGTGCAAATAAATTTATCTTAATGACATTTTAACAAAAATTTCCATAAAAACACTGTAAATTCATACTAAAAAAATAACTTAAGAATATGTTGTCATTTAAGTCTGAGGTATATGGAAATAATTGTGCAAGATTCTGAAGAAACACTTTCTTTTAAATGTGTGAAATATTTCATAACATATATGGAAGAAGAAAGTACAGCATTCTCTGTTTTGGATGCTTTTCATCAAATGTAATATAAATACGAACTAGAAACCGTAATAAAAAGTCCTTCCTCTTCAATCAGATCACCTTTGTGTTGCATTGTATTTGTAATACTTCTAAAAATCCAATTTTTACCTAAATTAAAAAACAGTTATTCCATAAAAGATAATAACTTTGAACGTATATAGAATGAATTTTGTAATTTGAGTTATGTTACAAAATAATTCATAGTTTATATATTTTATACTAATAATTTAGATAAAACCTGTCCAATTTAAGAATGTGTGTTAACCACATTCTTAAATTGTAAAAGGACGACTTAACCACATGTAATTCATTTCAAAGCATAAAAGAAAGCTTATTTTTTTATTTTACACCGCAACAGCATTTTCATGCAGTCAAGTTTTTTTAACTGCTAGTTATTATACATAATACTTAATTTTAAACCCATTCTTATTAGAAAGCATAACTAAGAAACTTCTTTTTAAAGCACCACAGTGATTGCAAAGAATGTCGTTAAATTTACAAAAGTATTGAAGATATATTGAACAGCATTATAACAAGAAAGTACTGTACAAAATATGTAAATTTAGCATAACTTCTTTTTTAGTATTTGCATAGTTTCCTCCAAATGAACCTTAATAGGAAGTTATCTTGCGAAAATTTAAAAGTATTAAAATGGCCTCTATTTAAGATGTAACTGCATTTATAATTATTTTGTAATTGCGAATAGATTATATTATTGCAATTAGATTATGCACTTACAACATAATTGCATAAAGTAATGAAATTAAGAGTTCACAGATACAATGTAATATAATTACAATGCAATTACCTAAATTGTAATTATAATCACTTATTTAATACCACAATATTATTACAATCACAATGTAATTTAAATTGGGTACTATATTTGCATACCCTCCACTCAAAAGGAGGTACTGATAAGCCTGGAAATTATTATCAACAAAAAGCCTGTTCAGGACATTTTGATGACAATTTCAACCAGGGGAAAAGTACATTCTTAAGCCCAGGCAAATCATGACAATAAAAATCATTTAGTCTTATGATTCACTATATTTTAAACCCTAAATTTGAATTCTGCACCAAATTATTTACCTATATTTTAACATACTTTATGAATTATTAGAAGCGATATGGCAAATATCTTCTAAAAATAACTGTAAAATATTTGTATCCATTAATTAATTCAGATACACACTTTTATTATTTAAGTATATCAAAATAACAGTTTCATGTTCCTGAAATACAAAAATTATGGAAAAAGTTAAAGTAATATTCTTAGAAGCATATGATATTAGTCACCAGATGCAAAATTATAGTTAATTTTTTGCCTAAATACAATTTTATTACACAGTAGTCAAATGTGTAACTTAATAACATGTTATATAAAAAATTAATGATAATAAGTTTATCAGAAATGAATTAATTCTGCAAATAAACTTTGTGCACTTGAAAATTTTCTACAGATGAGGGGAGGGAGAATCTAGTAAAATTAGATTTATTATAACTTCAGTTGGACCAAACACCTTCTCTCTATATATATGCATCACTAAAGAAATAAATAAAATTATCATGCTTAAAGAACAGATATATCATACCAGTTTTTTTCCCCTTGTTACCCTTTACATTGAGAAATAACAAACAGTATAACACTGAAAAATACTATCCTTGAAATTTTGTTTAAATGAAGAAACACACACCATCTTTTTATTTAAGCCTTACACTTCAAAAACAGATACACATACCAATTTATTTTCACTAGCCTTTATACTGATAACATGCCATATAAAAATGAAAAGAATTATCCTTGAAATTTAGATAAAATGAAGAAACACAATGGGAAAATTTATGCACACGGACATCTTTTTTCTATTGCATGTTGTCTGACATGATCCACAAGTGCCTAAAAATGTACCCAAAGAAACGCATTTCAATATTAACAAAAAGTTGTTTACAGATTAAAATTCATTCATTTCATACCAGTATTATAAAGATCATGCATGAAACAAATCTGCTTTCCCATACTTTTAAGTAAAACTTTTATACTGGAAAATAGACTATATTTCTATATATTAGAAACAAGAAAATACTAATTTGAATGTTCTGCATTCATTTCTAAATCTTTACTCCATTGCCAAATTGTATAATACTGTGATTATAAATAAACTTGCACAATCCTTGCAATTATTGAAGTCAGACTATATATATTTTGTCTCACACTATTCAATTTATTCTATTGACTTCAGATGTCAATGTCAAAATTCTGGAAGTTATTTTAACCAAGAAACAGTAGTGGGCACCGTGCATAAACAACTCATCCAACTTTTTAACAATAGTGATTATAAAATAAAGAAAAAAATTATATATCATTCCAACGATATTGCAACTATAGTATAATGTTACATATATCTTTAGCAAACATTCAGATTTTATCTTGACTTTCCAAATTATTATTTATTTTTTAATAAATTTCAATATGCTAATGATTTTCATGTTACATTAGTATAAATTCTACAATTAGCACAGGAAAACAAAATCCGCGCTTTATATTAGAAGAGAAATTTCTTTTCCACATTCAAAACATCTACATTGGCGATGTTTGGCGACAGCTACATTAACCCTAGACTAATTTAATTATAGCTATTATTACAGAAATTAGCAGATACTCAGGTTATTGTACACAAGAATTTCACTTTACTTGCACATTATAAACATCAGAGAAGATATAAACTCTAAATGAAGGCGTAATTAACATTATACTTACTAAGCAAAGTTCAGCGCCTGGACCAGGTTTCCAATTGTCTCTTCAGCAATTATTTTCCCCTATTTTTCTTCTTTCTTCATTTTTAGGAAATTTTACCAATGTATGACCTTTTCGTGAATGATTTGAACAATTAATAGCTGTACATCCGCCCATTTTACACACACACACAACAAAAAAAAAAAAAAAAAAAAAAAAAATGTTGCACCGTAACTACACAGCCGCCATTAAATCTCCCACTTGGGAGCGCGAATGCCTGATGATTCAGCCTGGTATATAGGAGCCTTAGGTTTATGGTTTGGTTCCTTGTTCGAAAGCATGTCATGCATTTACTTATAACGCGTCTAACTCTATCTTGTCCGGGAGGTATCCAGTATAATTGTCTAATAAGAGAAAGTGTTGTTTGAACGCCCGAATGAAGAGATTTTTTGTGATAATAATCTATGAGTAATTCAGTGAAATGATGTTCTTTTGGGTAAAAGAAGTTGATGTTTCTGGTCTTCTGAAAGATTGGAGAAACGTAGTCTCCCACCAACTCGTAAAAGTTCATCTTCATCAAGAAATACATTTAAGGATAAAACCTTACTATTACTTGGAACTGATCGTTTCGACTGCAGGCACTTAATTTCAGGTTGAAATTTAGAATGTTGTACGCATTTGACTAGCACCTTTGTTGCATTCTGAAATTCAGAAGCACTCAAAAAACTTTCTTTTCTTAATGAGGGATTGGTTCTACAGTTGTTCGCAAACCTTAAACACCATGCAGTAGTTCTAATCAATTTGCTGAATGACGAATACCTTTTAATGAATTCGTTCTCAATGGAATTTTCACCTGTGACTGTTGAGTTCACTACAGCTCCCCTTCGAAGTTCAAGCTCTTCATTATCTTTGAAATATCTTACTGATTCTGCAAGTTTAGGCCACGAATCGATACTCTGTAATAGCCACTTAGGTCCATGCCACCACATATCACTATTTCGTAGTTCAGACAACGTTATTCCTTTTGTGGAATTTGTCTTTGTTCCTCTGGTCAGCATATCAACCGGATTTTCATCTCCAGGGCAATAATTCCAGGACTCAGGTCGTAAGGATCTTAAGTTTTACTAACGTTTATTTTATTTTAAATCTTTACTATCACTTCTTATTTTCTACTTCCGGCCAGAATTATAAGCGTGAAGGTTTTTATGCAAAGTTTGTCTGGCGAACGCCAAGTATTTAAGTTGTGGCCTTTTGCCAAGCGAGAGAGAGGAAGCAGTGAGTCAAAGCAGGCCGCTTACCTTAGAAGTTACGCAGTTGCTGTTTGCCTTCCAGGCCAGAGGTTTTAATCCTCTTGATAAATTTAAACGTATTGTAGTGTTCACAGTCTCTGTGCTACATACGCTTCCTGTTATTATAAGGCCAATCTTCCACGTGTATTATTCTAAAGTTAAATTAGAGTTTAGTTTTATTTTTATACTTTTACGTTAGACCCCAAGTGGCGGGTCAGTGTATTCCGAAGTACGGAAGTTATTGTATATAGAGAAAAATAAAGGGTTTTGTATACCCTTCTTGTGTATCCTGTCTACTTCCCACAATTAGTGAACATAGCTTTAGTAAGCTCTCTGTTCCGAGTTAGGTCCTTGTATGTTCCCGAAGAAGGTTAGAAGGAACATTGACCCTGATAGTGGCGCCCAACGAAGAAGAATAACCATGGCCGAGTTTCAAGAAGAACCTGTGCTGCCTGCAGAAACGGCTTAGAATCCAGAAATGACAGCTGCCGCCCTGGAAGGATTTGGTTACATCGTCCAGACCATGCGCGCTTCGATGAAACCAGAAGCAACATTTAACGGAAACTCACCGGTAACCAGTTTTTTTGGAAAAATTGGATGACCACTTCATGCTCTATCCCGTGCACGAGTTTCAAAAAGTTACCTTCGCTACCAGCGCTTTGAGGGGCCAAGCGCTTAACTGGTTCAAATGTATAGGCAGAAGTCTCTTGGGTCAAGCAGGAAGTCCCACCTATACTTACGAAAATTTCAAGACTGCCTTACTAAAAGCCTTCCCTGTTGTAAGGGATCGTGCGAAATTAGAAACGGAACTTTTCAGTATATATCAACAAAGAATCGAAAACCTCTCGAGCTTTATTTTAAGAAAAATTCACGTTTTCAAGCTCTTGTATGGAAACCGTCCGGATCCTGAAATAATTCAAGTGATTTTGCCGAGGTTACTACCCCAAGTGCAAGACTTTATTGAATTAAGAAATCCGAATACACTGGAAAAGTTATTTGAGCTAGCAATCCAGTTTGAAAGTAGAAGAACGGCGGACGTCGAAAGAAGACGCCAGTATCAACAGCGAAACCAATTTGGTACGCCAAGACTACAGCAAACTCAAGCACATGGCTACGGAGAAAAAGCGAATCAGTGGGCAAGGAAACCCGAGCATTCAAAAACAGCCGGCGAACGTCGACAGTTCAATAGCAACCCAGGAAAAAAGTCTCAAGGCCAGGGGAAAAAGAAGGAAAGCACGGAAAGGAAAAATAATTTAAACTAAAACGGATTTCTGCTGACGAGAGGGTGCGGAAATCCGAAGGCCACGAAAACCCCTCTTCCTACAAGTTAAATACAGTAATGGTGAAAAATTTGACTCTTCCGAAGATTGAAGTCTTGGTGAATAATATACCACCCACCGCACTCCTGGATACCGGCGCGCAGTGTTCCTGTGTGGCAGAAGATTTTTTTAGGAAGTATTTTCGCAAATACCGCATATATAATGCGGATAATACGACAGTGTTAGCGACGCAAGGAGAAAAATGTAAGTGCGTAGGTAAAGTACAGTCGGTAACAAAAGTATTCGAACACCGGTACCCTATCAGAAAATGACAAGATGGCGTTTTTTTTTCTCTTTCTCTCTGTGTGTCGTGTTATTCCATCCTAGGTTTTCTTCTCTCCCCCATCTTGGAAAAAACTGGAAAAAATTGGTTACGATCTCTTTTTGAATGGGGAGATGCCATTTTGAGAAAAAGCTGACGACCCTATCTTGGAGAATGAACATGACCGCTCTACACACCCTTTTACTCTCTCTCTCTCTCTTTTTGAATTGGGAAGCCATTTTGGGAAGAAGCAGACGACCCTATCTTGGAGAATGGAAATGAACGCCTCTCCCTCTCTCTTTGAAATGGGAAGCCATTTTGGGACCCTCTATTCTTGGGGAGGGAGAAAACTGAAGTCTGCATTTCGCTGTCTCTGAATGCGGAAAGCCCTTTTGGGAAAAGCGGACCCTCTTCTTCTGATCTTGGAGAACTGGAAATGAACGCTCTACACGATCTCTCTTTGAATTCAGAATGTATTTTGGGACCTTCTAATGTTGGAAAACTGAAATGAACGCTCTACACCTTCTCTCTCTCTCTCTCTTTTTCTGAAATGGGTAGCCATTTGAAAACTCCCTAACTTTGGAAAAAAAACAGAAATGAACGCTCTACACCATCTCTCTTTGAAAATGGGGGGGGGGTGTCATTTTGAGACCTCCCTCCCCTAAACTTGAAAAAAAAACTGAAATGAATGCTCTACACTTTCTCTCTTTGGACATGGGTAACCCTTTGGGGACCCTCTCCTGTTGGTAGAAAAAAAAAAGAACTGAAGTGAAGGCTCTACACAATCTCTCTTGGAATGGGATCCATATTTCGGGAAACGTGGATCACCTCATGCTGGAAAACTGAAGTGAACAACCAAGATTGGACTCTATATAATATTTTTTTTTAATTGACATCATGACCCTCCTCCCATTTGTTATTAAAAAAATTGTTTTTTTTTGTTTTGGTTTTTATCCCATTTCCGATGTGATTTCAGAAATGCAATTCCATAACAGTTCAATTTCATTCGAGGTTAAATGATCTAAACAGTCTTTGACCCACCCATCCGTATGATTATTTTCTTCTCCTTCCTGTTGCACCAAATTTTCTAAGTCCATATAATCATTCCATACGGGAAGGGCTGGATCCTCACAAGGCTGTCTTGAAACACTTGGAGTCTCTTTGGGATGAGTGGAGGGATCTAGGATGTCTGGACCCGGCTGCGATTCTACCTCCATGATTTCTGGACCCGTTGGAACTTGTTTATCCGGCTGAAATTCAACCTCCATGATTTCTGGACCCGTTGCAACTTGTGAACCCGGCTGTGATTCTGCCTCCATGATTTCTGGACCTGCTGGAACTTGTGGACCCGGCTGACATTCTACCTCTACGATGTCGGGACTTTTTGAAGCTTGTGGACCCGTCTGACATTCTACCTCTACGATGTCGGGACAGGTTGGAGGAGGAGAAGAAGAAGAAGAAGAAGAGGATACTGGAAGAGGTTCTGTCTGGGAGGAGTCCGAAAGAGGTTGCCTGTTTGAACAAGTCGGGGAAGAAGAAGAAGAAGAAGAAGAAGCTTCTGGATTCTGAAGCGGATCTTGCACGCCAGGTAGGTTCCGGTAAGTCGACCGTTTTTTAAGAGGTAATTTTTTTTCTTCCTCCTCATCTTCAATTGTGATGACTTCAATTTCATTCCGTTGCCGGGTCGATTTTGTTTCGGGAAATAACGGTTTGGTCCAGCTCCTCTTATCATCTAAGGAAGGGATGGGTAAAGGTGGCGGAGGGTTTTCTTCTTCTTTTTCTTGAAACATCATCGGTGATTGGAAAGAAATCTCCTCTTTCAATTGTTTCCAAAGCGAGTACGAGCACCGATCGACGAGAAAGAGACTCTTCTGGGTTGTGACGATGAGATATTGCGTTTTCGGGGGAACGACATAGTTTTGAAAAGGTCTTAGAATATATTTCTTATATTTCATCCTGTCGCTGACTTTAAAACTTCTTTCCTTCAGATTGGGGGACGATGATTCGTAATAGGCGAGAGGAGCGGCTGTGGTTTGAACAATATGAACTTCGTCCTCAGCCGTCGTTCTCACTCCAAACGTAAAATATCGTTTCGTGAGAAAAATATTCTTCCACCGAAAACTCGTGCACGGATCTGTATATCGCCGGTCTGTTTGAATGGGCCGTCTCAAAGCTCTATCCATCCGATTCCAAGAGAAGGGAGATTCCTCTTTCGTTTGTTGCGATTCGAATAAATTTCTGTATATATTCTGAACGAGCAGGTTGGAGGATTCGACATCTTGGTTGAAAGAAACGATCGCTTGATGAGGTGGTAAATGCGGAATAAATGTCGCACAATGACACGCCAAAAAAATTTTCAAGTTGGAGATTTGCTTTAGCGTCTTCAAATCCTCCCCGTTCGAAATCCGTTGAGTTGGAAAAACGTCTAATAGCGACATGGCTCCCAATGGAAAAGAAATGATCTCGCCCAGTTCTCTCGTCTTTTTATATATCTATATAGACACACACAGACACACATAGAGGCTCTATGACGTCCGTTTTATTTGTTTTTTTTGTTTCTCTCTCTCTTCTTTCCAAGAAATCTTATCTCCATGACCACTTTTTCTTTTCTTAAAAAGATGAATGTGTGTGGGAATGAGGAAGTGAAAGTAATAATTTAATAAACAAAAAATTATCCAACCATGACCTTCTTTTTTTTTTTCAAAGTCAACCTTTCCAATCCAAGGACCTCCAGAGATAGAGGAAGCAGGGAGAGGAGGAGGGAAGGGAAGGTCACACTCTCTTTCTCTCTATAAATAAAAGGGGAGAGCCCCAAAGTCGTATTTTTGTCCAAGTGGATCATGAGGAGGCATCCCCAGCTCACTACGTGTATTCCTTTCAAATAAAAATATGTTGATCTTTCCTTTTATATCATCCAAGGAGTCGTTTACCTGAAAGCCTCCGATTTTTCAAAATGTGCGGGTTATTATACCGTGGGGAGTTATCAAAAGATGCGGGACGAATTTTTGTCCGACGAAAACGTGTTGATGGCTCGTGACATTCCACCTTTGGATGCACAAATTTTGTTAATGAAACGAGCCAAATATTTTTACACGTCCCACTTTCTAACCGTCTCGCAAATGAATAGGATTATGGATCGTCTTGAGAAGACAAAAGGGATTCTCGTTCATTTTAGTGAATGATTGTGTAAATGTTTGCACGAACCTCTCTCGATCGAGAAGACTGGGAAGAATACCTATTATATTCTTCTCGAGGACTCTCCTCCTTCGTCTCATCATAGAGAGGCCACGACTTTTGAAAAAATCCTCGAGCAAGAAAAAATAGAATGGTGGAACAACTACCCCATCCCTCTCCCCGAGCATCAAGAGGAGCCTGTTCAGAAGAAAAAGAAAAAACCTTTCCAAAAGCCTATCCTCATCCTCCTCGATAATGATGGGGATGAGGAGAAGCCTGTTCAGATTCCTCTCAGTTTGTCAAAACCCGTCGAGGATGAAAAACCTCTCCCTTCCTCAAAACCCCTTGAGGAAGAGAGACCCCTCGAGAAGGAGGGACCTCTTCCTTTATCAAACCCCCTCGAAGATGAAAAACCTCTCCATTTATCAAGACCCCTCGAAAATGAGGGACCTCTCGATTTGTCAAAACCCCTCGAGGATAAGGGAACCAAAACTTCTCTCTCTTTCGAAGAGGAGGGACCTCTCAATTTGTCAAGACCCCTCAAGAATAAGGGAACCGAAAATCCTCTCCCTTTCTCAAGACTTCTCGAGGAGGAGGAGGAGAGACCGCTCCATGTCTCAAGACAGGACCACCCTCTATCTCTTGAGGATCCGAGGGAAACGATTCCTATTGAAAAACCATCTATCGACGATCCCCAGAAAAGGTCTTCGGAGGAGATTAGACTTCCATGTAGAAAACGAATCTGCCACAATCATAATAATAATAATAATAATAATAATAATAATAATAATAATAATAATAATATACCCCCTTCTCAACAACAGAATCCTACAACATTTGCAGATAAATGCATTCAAACCAATCCCGTTATAGTAACCCTTTTGATTGGAGAACCCGTGCATTAGCCTCGAAAAATAAAATGAGATTCTAGACTGTTTCTATGACCAGAATGTTAAGCCAATAGATAGGTCTAGCTCAGAATTTTTCTTTTTAAAAGAAAATAAATAAATAATCCAAAGACTATTCGTAAATATAAATGGTAAAGTCTTGAGTCGGCTGGAAAAAAATTTTCAGAGCTGAAAAAAATTTTACAACTCAAAAAAAAAAAAAAAAAAAAAAAAAAAAAACTTTTTTGTTAAAACAAATCGTGATTTATTCATGGAATGATTTCCATTAGAGAAAGGATGAGTCATGATCTATTTTTAGAAAGGGTGAGACATCCTTCCCAGACAAAAAGGGAGGGTCATTAATTTTTATCATGTCTAAAGACATGATAAAAATTAACCAAAAGTTTTTTTTTTTTTTTTTCAGCTCTGAGAAATTTTTTTCTCCCAGCCGATTCGAGAATTTACCATTTTTTTTTAAGAATGATTTCTCTCTGATCTATTATTTCAAAATTCCAAGTTTCACTTCAGAACCATCTATGCTGTTGAAGAAGTAACGTGATATATGTATTTTTTTTTTTAATGAGTTCTGTCAAGATTGAATTGTGCAGGATCGACCTTGCGAATTTCTTCTCTGTGTCTTTAAATAATAATGATACCGAACCGCTTTTTGTAGAGCGCAATGGAAAAAACATTTTGTATGGTTAGGACAATTCATGTGTTCGATCCCATTGTATTTGAGAATCTCTTGCGTCGATCCCGAAACGCAATAAATGGATCTTTGAAACCATTTCTCTAAAAACCGCCGTTTCATTTCTCCTCGCACCCAAATCATGGAAAAAGGTTCCGTCAACATCGTTAACACCCATGGAAAATAACTGTACGGAATTTCTCCTTCGTACCACGACAAGCCGTGATAATAATCACTCGCCCACACAGCGGTTCGTTTTTCTTTCTCGGTGAGCATTTGCCATGGAAACGGGGGTTTAAAAACAAATACCCCTCGAGAAATACCGTCCAATGTGACGTAAGCCAATTCTTTCACAATAAAGGCTCCTTGAGAATCGTAGAAACCTTCAAAGTCGAGCACGAGTTCCATGTTTTTTCTTTCCAAGGTGACCTTTATTATTATTATTATGATGGATGTGTATTGAGATACGCACGATATTATTCAAAAAACAAATATATATACGAATGTGACCTTTCCCAGAATTCATACGACCTGTCACGTGCAACCTTCTCTCTCTATATATATATAAAAGAGGAGACGGCGAGAGAACGCTATCCATTTTTTCCTTCAGGACACACAGCGAGAGAGAGAGAATTTTGTTTTCTTTTTTTCCTCAATTGAAGAAGATGGACATTTTGAGTGCCAAACCTCTCAAAGATTCCTACATTGTTCTGGACATGGAATACTTTCACTGTTATGATCCAAAGACGGGAGATATATGTTTCATCTTGAAAGAACTGGGCTACATCACTTGCGATTTAACCTTATGCGGATCCGTGATTTTTCTCCCTCCTGTCCATTACGATGACTTATCGTCCCGCAATCAAGCTGTGGTCAACCAGACTACAAATAACCGACACGGCCTGCAATGGACCGAGGGTCGTCTTTCCTACGAGCATCTTCCTACAATCCTGAAAATACTGACCGAAAATGTGGAGGTGATCTACGTCAATGGATACGATAAAGCCGAATTTTTCAGCAAGCTCTGCCAGCGATCCGTTTATGAGTTTTACATCCCAGGGAAAACCGAGTGGCGGAACAAGTCGAAATGCACGCGACACCAATATTTCCAAAAGATGATTCATTGCGCCGAGAACAAGGTGAGAAATTTTCGATACCATTTGATGGAGGGCAGTTACGTTTTCCGGAAATTACATTGTTACCCCTCCGAGAGCAAAGCTGTCGAAGACTAAGAGGAGGCGGAAGAATCTCCCCAGGAGAACTCGTGCGACGATGAGGAGGAGGAGGAGGATGAACTTTCTAATAATAATAATAAATGTCTAAGTTGGGATGACCAAGAATATTGGTCTCAACCCTTATCTCACCTAGACCTGAAAGAGGATCCTCAAGTGTACTCTTTGTGGTCCTCTTCTAAAATTTGGTCTTGGAGAGAACCCTTGAATGTTCATGAATGAAATGGTATGTAAATCCCTAGAGAAAAAAAATAGAAAAAAAAAGTTCCTTTTTTTTGTAATATGTTGATTTCTTTCCAATCCCATTTCTTTTCCATAACTCCACCCAAATCGACGAGAAGAAGAAGAATTTTCCAAGTTACACAAGACGTAGAAATATTTCACAAGGATTTATAAATTACACGCTCCCACATGATATATGTATAGAGAGAAAAAAAACCTCTGTTCTCTAGCCAATACGTCAAGACTTCCCTAAACTAAGAGAGATCATGAGTACCGAGGAAACCTTAGCAGAGCAAGTGGAAAGACTTTCAAAGAGATTAGAAGAGTTAAGACTGGATAGATTTACAGTTCCGCCGACTAAAGAGGAAATTATCATCGATTTCAACAAACCGCTGTACTTTCATCCCCTACCCCAAAGAATGAGACGAATGGACTCGCCGTTGAACAGTTCCAATGAGAAACAAAATGTCACTTATTTGAATAGCCAATTTCAACACATGAATATTTCATAAGTATTTTTTTTGTTTTTTTTCCCTAAAGCGTAGGGAGATCTGATCAGTAGTTTTTCCCTTTTCATCGTCGAAAAAGATTGGGAGGAAAAATCTTTCTCAGCTCTCTCAGAAAAATTTTTAAGCCTTAAAAAAAAAAAAAAAAAAAAAAAAAAAATTTTGTTAATTTTTATCATGTCTTAGACATGATAAAAATTTTTAGATTAATTTTAGTTAATTTTTATCATGTCTTAGACATGATAAAAATTAACTCTACCCCCCTTTTGTCTGGGAATGTTGTCTCACACTTTCTAAAAATAGACCATCACTCCTCCTTTCCTAAAGAATAGAATTCCAAGAATGGGATTTGGTCTATTTTTAGAAACGGTGAGACCCTATTCCCAGACAAAAGGCGGGTAAAGTTAATTTTTATCATGTCTAAAGTTCAGGGTCCATCCATCTTCTTATGTGAAACGGTGACCCTGACAAGATCGAAATAAACAAGTCCTGTGAGTTGTTTTGTAATCTTGAGGCGATCCAAAAAAGACTTTTTATTTTTTTTTTGAAATAGGCGGGGGGTGGGGAGAGAAAATATTCTCACGACCCTCAGATTTCTTTTCATAAATATATTTTTTATCAAAGTGTTTCTTTCATTCCGATCCTTTTAAGAGGTTGGAATGACCCTGACATTTAGATGGGGTCGCGATCCCGACAGATGTCGCGCGAGTATAAAAGTGTGTATCCTCCGCGAGATTTCTTCAGAGAACAGAAGAAGACGTGAACTGAGCTGGTAAGTCCCTTTGGTCCTATGAATATGGTTTAATCATAACTTCATTTAAAAGGACCTTTGAAAGTTTGAAACTTCTTAACCCTTTGAAAAGAAAAATGTCTCTTTCAAGACGACGACTCTAAAACGTTTTATTGTTTTCCCCCCCTTTCTAGATCTTCCCTGTTATACATATATACCTTTTCGATTCCTTTTTTTTTGCTCCTGTTTGTGGAAGACATCACCGTATTCATCGCCATGGCGTGTTCAGAAAACTTTATCGTGCTCGATCTAGAGGGTTTCCAGTCCTACAACCACAAGAAGGGTGAATTTACCTACGTTTTAAAAGAATTGGGCTATGCGACAAAAGATTTTTTGACCGTGGGATCGTTAACGTTGGCTCCTCCTCACCCCTTCCACCAACTGAATGAAAAAAACCAAAAGACGAATGCCTGGCTGACGAGAAACCGGCACGGACTTCGTTGGAACGAGGGTCATATTCCCTACAACCATTTAGGACGCATTCTCCAATCGCTCATTCACAGCTTCTCCACGATTTATGTGGTGGGATGTCAGAAAGCTAAATTCTTTGCTAAAGCCTTGGATTATCAAAAACCCGTGACGGAAATTTATGTGCCAGATGGAATCATTTGGAAGTATCGGGAAAAATGTGCCCGACATCATCAAAGGATGAAATATTTCCATTGTGCCGAAAACAAAGTGCGCAACTATCGATGGCATATTACGGAAGGAGATTTTCATATCAATCACGTCTATCCAGACGGAACGGAGAAAGAGGAGAGGATTCAGGAGGAAGCAGACAATCCTCTGCAAGCTTTTGATAAGGCCTACGATCAGTTAGAGAAGGATCCGTCCACAAAAGCGTACGATAACCTCATCCAGAAATGGGATAATCTGTCCTGTTTCCAAGTGATGGAACATCCGGATGAGCATACGCCTTTAAACGTGATAGGCTCTTCTTCTTTGTCGTGAACTTCCTCCAATAACTCGAGGAAGACGGAGGGTTGGGGAGACATACCTGAAAATATTCCCCATTACGATCCAGCAGCCTGTTGGGACGAACCTTCCAAAGAATCTCATGAGACCCCCAAAATATCTTCAGAGGATTCAAAGACAAAATCCACTGAGTGTTGGGACAATGAACGGACGACTCATGCTCTAAAATCCACTAAGACTATGTCCACTGAGTGTTGGGACAATGAACAGACGACTCATGCTCCAAAATCTATTGAGACTATGTCCACTGAATGTTGGGACAATGAACGGATGACCCATGCTCCAAAATCGACTGAGACTATGTCCACTGAGTGTTGGGACGATGAAACCGAAAAGACGACAGAGAATTGGGATGACCGTTCTCAAAAGTATTTGAATTGATATATACATAAACTCAGGAGAAAAAAAATAAAGAAAAGATTTTTAGAAATAAGTAGGGAAAGGTTCTCCGCTTTCCCTATATTTATGGAAATGGACTGAGAACAGAGAGAGAGAGACGAATCAGGAGACCAAAAAAAAATGGGTCTTGGAAGGAATGAGTGCAAATGCATTCGATTCCTTCCAAGACCCATTTTTTTGGGTCCCTCTCTCATCCAATCTTGGAAAAGAACTTTGTCCTATTTTTCTAGGTCCATTCAAAAAGAAATGAATCTATCCATAAATTTTCTTAAAAGAAAAAAAAACAAAAAGATCCTTTACCTCTTGACGGTCCAAAGTCGAGAATCGTGGAAAAAGTTATCCACTCTCTCCATCCAGTCAAGCTTCTCTGTAGAAAATCTAGGAGGTGCATCTGCATTCTTGAACACCCGGCAGTTATTATTGGACGCGAAACGTCGAATGCTGAAATAGTTAACACTGAGCCCATTCTTAAAGAAACGGGGATGTTTTATTCATCCAGTCGAGTGCGGAAAAATTTCTGAGAGCCGGAGAAATATTTCTCTAACTGAAAAAAAAAAAATACCCCCCTTTTAGTCTGAAAATTGATGTCTTCAATTTTTCAAAAATTTTTCAAAAATTGAAGACATCAATTTTCAAATTTTCAGACTAAAAAGAGGGGTAATTTATTTTTCAGAAACTTTTCCCAGCCGACTCGATGTGAATAAAACTTTACTGTTTGTTAAGAATGTTATTTAATGGATCGATTTCAACCTATCGAGTTTCGCTTGAGTTCCGGCCGTGCTGTGGGCCCACCTGGATACAAGTTTTCCCCTTTTGGAATAGAATAAAACTTTACTGTTTTTTAAGAATGTTATTTAATGGATCGATTTCAACCTATCGAGTTTCGCTTGAGTTCCGGCCGTGCTGTGGGCAAACCTGGATACAAGTTTTCCCCTTTTGGAATAGAATTTCCGTCAAGGTAGGCTACTTTTCCTCTTTTTGCATTTTTCATCCACTAAGACTATGTCCACTGAGTGTGGACATAGTCTTTCATTTTTATTACAATATACTGAATTACAATATTTAATTAAATTTGTATTACAATATAAAATTTCATTTGTATTACAATATACTGAAAATGGGCGTTCGAACTGATTTCTAGGCTATTTCTATACAAATGGAGCTCGATCCAAGAAAGAAATGATGTCTTTTTTTTTATTTTGTGGACTGCCAATTTGTATTGGAATATACTGAAAACGGGTGTTTGAGTCGATTTTCAGTATATTTCAATACAAATAGAGCTCGGTCCAAGAAAGAAATGATGTCTTTTTTTTTATTTTGTGAACTGCCAATTTGTATTGGAATATACTGAAAACGGGTGTTTGAGTCGGTTTTCAGTATATTTCAATACAAATAGAGCTCGATCCAAGGAAGAAATGATGTCTTTTTTTTATTTTGTGGACTGCCAATTTGTATTGGAATATACTGAAAACGGGCGTTCACGTTGGTTTTCAGTATATTACAATACAAGTGGAGCTGGATCCAAGAAAAAAAATTATGTCTTTTTTTATGTTGTGGACAGCCAATTTTGTATTGGAATATACTGAAAACTGGCGTTCACGTTGGTTTTCAGTATATTACAATACAAGTGGAGCTGGATCCAAGAAAAGAATGATGTCTTTTTTTTTATGTTGTGGACAGCCAATTTTGTATTGGAATATACTGAAAACGGGCGTTCACGTTGGTTTTCAGTATATTACAATACAAGTGGAGCTGGATCCAAGAAAAAAATGATGTCTTTTTTTTATTTTGTGGACAGCCAATTTTGTATTGGAATATACTCAAAACGGGCGTTCACGTTGGTTTTCAGTATATTCCAATACAAATGGAGCTGGATCCAAGAAAAAAATGATGTCTTTTTTTATTTTTTGTGGACAGCCAATTTTGTATTGGAATATACTGAAAACGGGCATTCACGTTGTTTTCAGTATATTTCAATACAAGTGGAGCTCGATCCAAGAAAAAAATGATGTCTTTTTTTTATTTTTGGACAGCCAATTTTCTATTGGAATATACTGAAAACGGGCGTTCACGTTGGTTTTCAGTATATTTCAATACAAATGGAGCTCCATCCAAGAAAAAAGTGATGTCTTTTTTTTATTTTGTGGACAGCCAATTTTGTATTGGAATATACTGAAAACGGGCGTTCACGTTGGTTTTCAGTATATTTCAATACAAATGGAGCTCCATCCAAGAAAAAAATGATGTCTTTTTTTTTATTTTGTGGACAGCCAATTTTGTATTGGAATATACTGAAAACGGGCGTTCTCGTTGGTTTTCAGTATATTCCAATACAAATGGAGCTCCATCCAAGAAAAAAAATGATGTCTTTTTTTTATGTTGTGGACAGCCAATTTTGTATTGGAATATACTGAAAACGGGCGTTCGAGTCGGTTTTCAGTATATTCTAATACAAATGGAGCTCCATCCAAGAAAAAAAATGATGTCTTTTTTTTATGTTGTGGACAATCAATTTTGTATTGGAATATACTGAAAACGGGCGTTCGAGTCCTTTTTCCGACTATCTCTATACACATTCCACTATATTAAAATGACGTCATGGTTGAGTCCAAACAGAGTCGTCCCCGGACAATTTTATACCGAATTTGTATAGAAATATACTTAAAATGGGCTTGGAGGGGGGGCGGAGTCCAAACAAAGTCGTCCCCGGACCATCTTGATGACCAGACATATTGCCTTTTCAACAGCCCGTATTATTCTGAACAAAAACGTGGAATACTTTTATAGAAAAGAGAAGAATTGAAAGTGAAAGTCAAAAAGCAAAATGGGATCGGGTGGGAAAAATTTCTGAGAGCCGAGAAAAAATTCTGAGTCAGAAAAAAAAAAAGAAAAAATATATAATATATATATTATATAATATATATATTATATAATATATATTATATAATGTATATTATAAATACTTTTTGTTAATTTTTATCATGTCTTCTAGACATGATAAAAATTAACTCATCCCCCTTTTGTCTGGGTATGTTGTCTCACCGTTTCTAAAAATAGACCAGAACCCAGTCTTTTCTTGGAATTTAAAAGGATGAGTCATGGTCTATTTTTAGAAAGTGGGAGACAACATTCCCAGACAAAAGGGGGTTAGTTAATTTTTATCATGTCTAGAAGACATGATAAAAATTAACAAAAAGTTTTTTTTTTTTTTTTAACATCTCAGAATTTTTTTCTGAGCTCTGAGAAATTTTTCCTAGCCGATCCCATTTCGTTTTTCGACTTTCACTTTCAACTCTTCACTTTTCCTATCCACTGTCGTTGGAATTGTGTTCACTGGAGGCTATTTCTTTTTTTGCAATCTCGCTTTTAGTTTTCTCTGAGATTCTTTAGAAATGGCTATACAAATTTCACCATCTATATAGAGATGATGTCCAAACAAAGTCGTCCCCGGACCATCTTGATGACCGAATATGTATAGAAATAGTCTGAAAATGGGCTTGAGGGCCGGTTTCTGGACGATTCCTCTACAAATTCGGCCGCATCCAGAAAAACAAAAATACATAGTTTCTTTTTGGGTGGACAGGAGATGATAAATTTCTTTTCTCTCTCTCTCTCTCCCAATATTGGAGGAGAGAGTGGCCCAAAAAAATGGGTCTCGGAAGGAATCGAATGCATTTTGAAATGCACTTATTCCTTCCAAGACCCATTTTTTTGGTCTCCTGTTTCAACTCTCCAGTCTATGGAATAGGGAAAGCGGAGAACGTTTCCCCTTCTTTAAGCGACTGGAGACCATATCGCATCATCATCATCATCATCACCATCACCATCGTCCTCTTTCTGATACTTTTCAACGAAGGCTTGATGTCTCTGGATGATTTTGGGGAGATGATGGATCCCGAATTGAGTGATGAAAAAGAGAGGACTCTTTTTCCTTTCTTGTTCGTCTTGCACAGTCTCTCGGAGGGTGATATACGTTTCCCCGTCCTCCTCAATTATCGTCAGAGGTCTCATGAATATTTTACACATCCAAGGGAAGAGCGACTTGTTATGCAGGGATTTCGAAGCGACGAAGGCCGCTTCATTCGAAGTGAGGACAATCTGGTTCGGTTGACCCCATTCTTTGGAGTAGTTGTCCAAATCGCCTAGTCGAAGAAAATGGTGTCGATTAGGAAAAAAGACTTGGAGAACACTCGTCGTATGCGAGACGTTCGTAGGCAAGAGAGTCAAGATATCTTTGGCATTCCAGTACAGGAATCCTAGATCCACATACGCGTGCACGTAATAGTCATCGTTATATTCCAGTTTGAGCAGCATGGCTTTTGTATTTTCTTTTCGGTTCTCAAGGCGAAACACTCGTCTGATATGAACAAGAGCTCGCTGGCGATCCGTTTATATAGACTCCTCAGAGAGAGAGAGGGAGAGGGGAGGAGGAGGAACAAGGTTGATGAATTCTAAAATAAAAAAAATGATAACGAAATGAGTGTTTGTGAAGGTCATAGAGAGATGATTATAGAGTTGTTTTATTTTTTATTTTCTCAAAAGAAAAAACCAAAAGGGTCCCATTCCATACAACATGGCCTTTGAGAAGGTGACGGGGTCATGTGGCTACAAAGTTGATAAACTTTAGAATAAAAAAAAAGCTTTCATCACGTAGCTCTCGAGAAGAAAATGACAGGGGTCTCTAGGAGAAGGTCATAGGTAGTATACAAAGGATGGTTGTTTTTTTTTCTTTCGTTCCTTTCAATCCCATGACCTTTGAAAAGGTGACGGGGTGTTCTTTAGGAAAAAAATAGAAGGTCATAGAGAGAGAGATAGACAAAGTTGATTTTTTTTTTCTAGAAGTCAACCGTCACGTCGCCCATCACGTGGTCTTCTCGTATATATAGAGAGGCGAGTGGAAGACAGACTCTATTTCCCAGAGAGAGAGACTGCTGTGCGTATCCATATTTCTACTCAAGATGATGATCCGCGTCTTATATAATGAGTTTGTGAGCATTCGCTGTTATGTGGATGACGGAAGATTGTTTTGGAACGCTACGGACATTTTGCCTCTGATTCATACTTCCAGTAAAAGAACCTGGGACATTCTCTCCGTGTTTTTCGACGAACACCACGTCTTCAGGAAAATAAAAGATCTTGAGAGTCTCGGCAGTTCTCAAGAGGGATATGTCCTCTCCAGCGAAGAAATGTTACATCTGGCCGAAAATAATCCTAAAAATAATCAGCTTCTGGCCTGGGTGTATAGCATTTCAACTCAGCCGCTGGTTCGAGTTGTACCCAATCAACCCGTTTACCGACTGCTCTATCCGGGGGAGAAATTTCCCTTCATCACCCTCTTTAATCTGGGAGTGCGCTACATACCGCCTCATCCAGGCATGACGGATTCTTCTACTTACCCTAAACAATATGCCAGCGCTTATTGCCAGACAGACCCCCGTCAAGAAAAGGTCGTCGAGACTCAAACGGATCCTCTGGTGGTCTCTTTAAATGTCACTAAAGTTATCACCTTCTAAGAAAAACAACCACCACCACCCAAAAAAAATTTGCTTCTCCTCCAAATTTTTTTTATCTTCTCGAAAGAAAAAAAAAAGAAACTTTTCCATCTAGCCTCTTTCTTTCAATCCCTCTTAAGAGAGAGAGGGAGGAGAAAAGAAAGAGAGTTCTGAGGAGGCAAAAGAAATGGGTCTGGAAGGAAACGGGTGCATTGCGAGAAAAAGAGGGTCCTCTTTTCTTTTCTCGAAACGCACCCTTTTCTTTCCAGACCCATTTTTTTTGATCACTTCTTCAAACCAACCTTGGAAAGGTGGGGATACAATAAATTGTGCGTAAAGTCCATTTCGATCAAGACTGGATTTTTTTTTTGAAAAGAAAACATAATGTTATATATAGATAGCTAAATCTTTATCATGATATTCTTTAAGAATTTCTTAGCCATTTATCAAAGAAGGGGACTATAATTGAAGAATTTATGAATTTGGGAACATGTCACCCATGACAAATCTAAAATCTTCGAAGTGGATACTGGAAAGCCCCGCTCTGATTATAATTCTGAGTTCTAGCATGGGACATTTTTTAGATCAATTAGCTAAACTATTTTTCTAGTCTCATATTCTCTCGTGACTAGGGTTTCAGATTTGGGTAGAGAGAGACACTGTTCTGAACAGAAACGTGGAATGCTTTTATAGAAAAGTGAAGAGTTGAAAGTGAAAGTCGAAAAACGAAATGAGATCGGCTAGGAAAAATTTCTCAGAGCTCAGAAAAAAAAAATTCTAAGATAAAAAAAAAAAAAAAAAAAAAAAAAAAAAAAAAAAAAAAAAAAAAAACTTTTTGTTAATTTTTATCATGTCTAGAAGACATGATAAAAATTAACTCCCTTCTCTTTTTGTCTGGGAATGTTGTCTCCCACTTTCTAAAAATAGACAATGACTCATCCTTTTAAATTCCAAGAAAAGACTGGGTTCTGGTCTATTTTTAGAAACGGTGAGACAACATACCCAGACAAAAGGGGGATGAGTTAATTTTTATCATGTCTAGAAGACATGATAAAAATTAACAAAAAGTATTTATAATATACATTATATAATATATATTATATAATATATATATTATATAATATATATATTATATATTTTTTCTTTTTTTTTTTTCTGAGTCAGAATTTTTTCTCGGCTCTCAGAAATTTTTCCCAGCCGACCCCATTTTGCTTTTTGACTTTCACTTTCAATTCTTCTCTTTTCTATAAAAGTATTCCACGTTTTTGTTCAGAATAATACGGGCTGTTGAAAAGGCAATATGTCTGGTCATCAAGATGGTCCGGGGACGACTTTGTTTGGACTCCGCCCCCCCTCCAAGCCCATTTTAAGTATATTTCTATACAAATTCGGTATAAAATTGTCCGGGGACGACTTTGTCCGGAGACGACTCTATCCGGGGACGACTCTGTTTGGACTCAACCATGACGTCATTTTAATATAGTGGAATGTGTATAGAAATAGTCGGAAAAAGGACTCGAACGCCCGTTTTCAGTATATTCCAATACAAAATTGATTGTCCACAACATAAAAAAAGACATAATTTTTTTCTTGGATGGAGCTCCATTTGTATTAGAATATACTGAAAACCGACTCGAACGCCCGTTTTCAGTATATTCCAATACAAAATTGGCTGTCCACAACATAAAAAAAAGACATCATTTTTTTTCTTGGATGGAGCTCCATTTGTATTGGAATATACTGAAAACCAACGTGAACGCCCGTTTTCAGTATATTCCAATACAAAATTGGCTGTCCACAAAATAAAAAAAAAAGACATCATTTTTTTCTTGGATGGAGCTCCATTTGTATTGAAATATTGGCTCCATTTGTATTGGCTGTCCACAAAATAAAAAAAAGAATATACTGAATATACTGAAAACCGACTCGAACTGAATATACTGAATATACTGAATATATTCATACTGAATATATTCATACTGTAGAATATACTGAATATACTGAAAACCGACTCGAACGCCCGTTTTCAGTATATTCCAATACAAAATTGGCTGTCCACAACATAAAAAAAGACATCATTTTTTTTCTTGGATGGAGCTCCATTTGTATTGGAATATACTGAAAACCAACGTGAACGCCCGTTTTCAGTATATTCCAATACAAAATTGGCTGTCCACAAAATAAAAAAAAAAGACATCATTTTTTTCTTGGATGGAGCTCCATTTGTATTGAAATATACTGAAAACCAACGTGAACGCCCGTTTTCAGTATATTCCAATACAAAATTGGCTGTCCACAAAATAAAAAAAAGACATCATTTCTTTCTTGGATCCAGCTCAACTTGTATTGTAATATACTGAAAACCAACGTGAATTCCCGTTTTCAGTATATTCCAATACAAAATTGGCTGTCCACAACATAAAAAAAAGACATCATTTTTTTCTTGGATCCAGCTCCACTTGTATTGTAATATACTGAAAACCAATGTGAACGCCCGTTTTCAGTATATTCCAATACAAAATTGGCTGTCCACAACATAAAAAAAAGACATCATTTTTTTCTTGGATCCAGCTCCACTTGTATTGTAATATACTGAAAACCAACGTGAACGCCCGTTTTCAGTATATTCCAATACAAAATTGGCTGTCCACAACATAAAAAAAAGACATCATTTTTTTCTTGGATCCAGCTCCATTTGTATTGAAATATACTGAAAACCGACGTGAATGCCCGTTTTCAGTATATTCCAATACAAAATTGGCTGTCCACAACATAAAAAAAAGACATCATTTTTTTCTTGGATCCAGCTCCATTTGTATTGAAATATACTGAAAACCGACGTGAACGCCCGTTTTCAGTATATTCCAATACAAAATTGGCAGTCCACAAAATAAAAAAAAAGACATCATTTCTTTCTTGGATCGAGCTCCACTTGTATTGAAATATACTGAAAACCGACTCAAACACCCGTTTTCAGTATATTCCAATACAAATTGGCAGTCCACAAAATAAAAAAAAGACATCATTTCTTTGTTGGATCGAGATCTATTTGTATTGAAATGTACTGAAAACCGACTCAAACACCCGTTTTCAGTATATTCCAATACAAATTGGCAGTCCTCAAAATAAAAAAAAGACATCATTTTTTTCTTCGATCGAGCTCTAATTGTATTGAAATATACTGAAAACCGACTCAAACACCCGTTTTCAGTATTATTCCAATACAAATTGGCAGTTCACAAAATAAAAAAAAAAAGACATCATTTCTTTCTTGGACCGAGCTCTATTTGTATTGAAATATACTGTAAATCGACTCAAACACCCGTTTTCAGCATATTCCAATACAAATTGGCAGTCCACAAAATAAAAAAAAAGACATCATTTCTTTCTTGGATCGAGCTCCATTTGTATAGAAATAGCCTAGAAATCAGTTCGAACGCCCGTTTTCAGTATATTGTAATACAAATGAAATGACATGAAAAAGGCAAAAAGAGGAAAAGTAGCCTACCTTGACGGAAATTCTATTCCAAAAGGGGAAAACTTGTATCCAGGTTTGCCCACAGCACGGCCGGAACTCAAGCGAAACTCGATAGGTTGAAATCGATCCATTAAATAACATTCTTAAAAAACAGTAAAGTTTTATTCTATTCCAAAAGGGGAAAACTTGTATCCAGGTGGGCCCACAGCACGGCCGGAACTCAAGCGAAACTCGATAGGTTGAAATCGATCCATTAAATAACATTCTTAACAAACAGTAAAGTTTTATTCACATCGAGTCGGCTGGGAAAAGTTTCTGAAAAATAAATTACCCCCCTTTTTAGTCTGAAAATTTGAAAATTGATGTCTTCAATTTTTGAAAAATTGAAGACATCAATTTTCAGACTAAAAGGGGGGTATTTTTTTTTTTTTTTTTTCAGTTAGAGAAATTTTTCTCCGGCTCTCAGAAATTTTTCCGCACTCGACTGGATGAATAAAACATCCCGTTTCTTTAAGAATGGGCTCACTGTTAACTATTTCAGCATTCGACGTTTCGCGTCCAATAATAACTGCCGGGTGTTCAAGAATGCAGATGCACCTACTAGATTTTCTACAGAGAAGCTTGACTGGATGGAGAGAGTGGATAACGTTTTCCACGATTCTCGACTTTGGACCGTCAAGAGGTAAAGGATCTTTCTGTTTTTTTTCTTTTAAGAAAATTTATGGATAGATTCATTTCTTTTTGAATGGACCTAGAAAAATAGGACAAAGTACAAAGTTCTTTTCCAAGATTGGATGAGAGAGGGACCCAAAAAAAAAATGGGTCTTGGAAGGAATCGAATGCATTTGCACTCATTCCTTCCAAGACCCATTTTTTTTGGTCTCCTGATTCGTCTCTTTCTCTCTCTTCTCAGTCCATTTCCATAAATATAGGGAAAGCGGAGAACTTTTCCCTACTTATTTCTAAAAATCTTTTCTTTATTTTTTTCTCCTGAGTTTATGTATATATCAATTCAAATACTTTTGAGAACGGTCATCCCAATTCTCTGTCGTCTTTTCGGTTTCATCGTCCCAACACTCAGTGGACATAGTCTCAGTCGATTTTGGAGCATGGGTCGTCCGTTCATTGTCCCAACATTCAGTGGACATAGTCTCAATAGATTTTGGAGCATGAGTCGTCTGTTCATTGTCCCAACACTCAGTGGACATAGTCTTAGTGGATTTTAGAGCATGAGTCGTCCGTTCATTGTCCCAACACTCAGTGGATTTTGTCTTTGGATCCTCTGAAGATATTTTGGGGGTCTCATGAGATTCTTTGGAAGGTTCGTCCCAACAGGCTGCTGGATCGTAATGGGGAATATTTTCAGGTATGTCTCACCAACCCTCCGTCTTCCTCGAGTTATTGGAGGAAGTTGACGACAAAGAAGAAGAGCCCATCAAGTTTAAAGGCGTATGCTCATCCGGATGTTCCATCACTTGGAAACAGGACAGATTATCCCATTTCTGGATGAGGTTATCGTACGCTTTTGTGGACGGATCCTTCTCTAACTGATCGTAGGCCTTATCAAAAGCTTGCAGAGGATTGTCTGCTTCCTCCTGAATCCTCTCCTCTTTCTCCGTTCCGTCTGGATAGACGTGATTGATATGAAAATCTCCTTCCGTAATATGCCATCGATAGTTGCGCACTTTGTTTTCGGCACAATGGAAATATTTCATCCTTTGATGATGTCGGGCACATTTTTCCCGATACTTCCAAATGATTCCATCTGGCACATAAATTTCCGTCACGGGTTTTTGATAATCCAAGGCTTTAGCAAAGAATTTAGCTTTCTGACATCCCACCACATAAATCGTGGAGAAGCTGTGAATGAGCGATTGGAGAATGCGTCCTAAATGGTTGTAGGGAATATGACCCTCGTTCCAACGAAGTCCGTGCCGGTTTCTCGTCAGCCAGGCATTCGTCTTTTGGTTTTTTTCATTCAGTTGGTGGAAGGGGTGAGGAGGAGCCAACGTTAACGATCCCACGGTCAAAAAATCTTTTGTCGCATAGCCCAATTCTTTTAAAACGTAGGTAAATTCACCCTTCTTGTGGTTGTAGGACTGGAAACCCTCTAGATCGAGCACGATAAAGTTTTCTGAACACGCCATGGCGATGAATACGGTGATGTCTTCCACAAACAGGAGCAAAAAAAAAGGAATCGAAAAGGTATATATGTATAACAGGGAAGATCTAGAAAGGGGGGGAAAACAATAAAACGTTTTAGAGTCGTCGTCTTGAAAGAGACATTTTTCTTTTCAAAGGGTTAAGAAGTTTCAAACTTTCAAAGGTCCTTTTAAATGAAGTTATGATTAAACCATATTCATAGGACCAAAGGGACTTACCAGCTCAGTTCACGTCTTCTTCTGTTCTCTGAAGAAATCTCGCGGAGGATACACACTTTTATACTCGCGCGACATTTGTCGGGATCGCGACCCCATCTAAATGTCAGGGTCATTCCAACCTCTTAAAAGGATCGGAATGAAAGAAACACTTTGATAAAAAATATATTTATGAAAAGATATCTGAGGGTCGTGAGAATATTTTCTCTCCTCACCCCCCGCCTATTTCAAAAAAAA
This sequence comes from Stegodyphus dumicola, assembly GCF_044657685.1. Classification (NCBI taxonomy): domain Eukaryota; kingdom Metazoa; phylum Arthropoda; class Arachnida; order Araneae; family Eresidae; genus Stegodyphus; species Stegodyphus dumicola. Next base: position 197,287,765 of record NC_140773.1, read on the forward strand.
AAATAAAAAGTCTTTCTTGGATCGCGTCAAGATTACAAAACAACTCACAGGACTTGTTTATTTCGATCTTGTCAGGGTCACCGTTTCACATAAGAAGATGGATGGACCCTGAACTTTAGACATGATAAAAATTAACTCTACCTGCCTTTTGTCTGGGAATAGGGTCTCACCGTTTCTAAAAATAGACCAAATCCCATTCTTGGAATTCTATTCTTTAGGAAAGGAGGAGTGATGGTCTATTTTTAGAAAGTGTGAGACATCATTCCCAGACAAAAGGGGGGTAGAGTTAATTTTTATCATGTCTAAGACATGATAAAAATTAACAAAAAGTTTTTTTTTTTTTTTTTTTTTTTTTTTTTTTTTTTTTTTTAAGGCTGAAAAATTTTTCTGAGAGAGCTGAGAAAGATTTTTCCTCCCAATCTTTTTCGACGATGGAAAGGGAAAAACTACTGATCCGATCTCCCTACGCTTTAGGGAAAAAAACAAAAAAAAATACTTATGAAATATTCATGTGTTGGAATTGGCTATTCAAATAAGTGACGTTTTGTTTCTCATTGGAACTGTTCAACGGCGAGTCCACTCGTCTCATTCTTTGGGGTAGGGGATGAAAGTACAGCGGTTTGTTGAAATCGATGATAATTTCCTCTTTAGTCGGCGGAACTGTAAATCTATCCCGTCTTAACTCTTCTAATCTCTTTGAAAGTCTTTCCACTTGCTCTGCTAAGGTTTCCTCGGTACTCATGATCTCTCTTAGTTTAGGGAAGTCTTGACGTATTGGCTAGAGAACAGAGGGTTTTTTTCTCTCTATACATATATCATGTGGGAGCGTGTAATTTATAAATCCTTGTGAAATATTTCTACGTCTTGTGTAACTTGGAAAATTCTTCTTCTTCTCGTCGATTGGGGTGGAGTTATGGAAAAGAAATGGGATTGGAAAGAAATCAACATATTACAAAAAAAAGGAACTTTTTTTTTCTATTTTTTTTTGCTCTAGGGATTTACATATCATTTCATTCATGAACATTCAAGGGTTCTCTCCAAGACCAAATTTTAGAAGAGGACCACAAAGAGTACACTTGAGGATCCTCTTTCAGGTCTAGGTGAGATAAGGGTTGAGACCAATATTCTTGGGTCTCTAAAGCATCCCAACTTAGACATTTATTATTATTATTAGAAAGTTCATCCTCCTCCTCCTCTTCATCGTCGCACGAGTTCTCCTGGGGAGATTCTTCCGCCTCCTCTTCGTCTTCGACAGCTTTGCTCTCGGAGGGGTAACAATGTAATTTCCGGAAAACGTAACTACCCTCCATCAAATGGTATCGAAAATTTCTCACCTTGTTCTCGGCACAATGAATCATCTTTTGGAAATATTGGTGTCGCGTGCATTTCGACTTGTTCCGCCACTCGGTTTTCCCTGGGATGTAAAACTCATAAACGGATCGCTGGCAGAGCTTGCTGAAAAATTCGGCTTTATCGTATCCATTGACGTAGATCACCTCCACATTTTCGGTCAGTATTTTCAGGATTGTAGGTAGATGCTCGTAGGAAAGACGACCCTCGGTCCATTGCAGGCCGTGTCGGTTATTTGTAGTCTGGTTGACCACAGCTTGATTGCGTTACGATAAGTCATCGTAATGGACAGGAGGGAGAAAAATCATGGATCCGCATAAGGTTAAATCGCAAGTGATGTAGCCCAGTTCTTTCAAGATGAAACATATATCTCCCGTCTTTGGATCATAACAGTGAAAGTATTCCATGTCCAGAACAATGTAGGAATCTTTGAGAGGTTTGGCACTCAAAATGTCCATCTTCTTCAATTGAGGAAAAAAAGAAAACAAAATTCTCTCTCTCTCGCTGTGTGTCCTGAAGGAAAAAATGGATAGCGTTCTCTCGCCGTCTCCTCTTTTATATATATATAGAGAGAGAAGGTTGCACGTGACAGGTCGTATGAATTCTGGGAAAGGTCACATTCGTATATATATTTGTTTTTTGAATAATATCGTGCGTATCTCAATACACATCCATCATAATAATAATAATAAAGGTCACCTTGGAAAGAAAAAACATGGAACTCGCGCTCGACTTTGAAGGTTTCTACGATTCTCAAGGAGCCTTTATTGTGAAAGAATTGGCTTACGTCACATTGGACGGTATTTCTCGAGGGTTATTTGTTTTTAAACCCCTGTTTCCATGGCAAATGCTCACCGAGAAAGAAAAACGAACCGCTGTGTGGGCGAGTGATTATTATCACGGTTTGTCGTGGTACGAAGGAGAAATTCCGTACAGTTATTTTCCATGGGTGTTAACGATGTTGACGGAACCTTTTTCCATGATTTGGGTGCGAGGAGAAATGAAACGGCGGTTTTTAGAGAAATGGTTGCAAAGATCCATTTATTGCATTTCGGGATCGACGCAAGAGATTCTCAAATACAACGGGATCGAACACATGAATTGTCCTAACCATACAAAAGGTTTTTTCCATTGCGCTCTAGAAAAAGCGGTTCGGTATCATTATTATTTAAAGACACAGAGAAGAAATTCGCAAGTTCGATCCTGAAGAATTCAATCTTGACAGAACTCATTAAAAAAAAATACATATATCACGTTACTTCTTCAACAGCATAGATGGTTCTGAAGTGAAACTTGGAATTTTGAAATAATAGATCAGAGAGAAATCATTCTTAAAAAAAATGGTAAAGTCTCGAATCGGCTGGGAGAAAAAAAATTTCTCAGAGCTGAAAAAAAAAAAAAACTTTTGGTTAATTTTTATCATGTCTTTAGACATGATAAAAATTAATGACCCTCTCTTTTTGTCTGGGAAGGATGTCTCACCCTTTCTAAAAATAGATCATGACTCATCCTTTCTCTAATGGCAATCATTCCATGAATGAATCACGATTTGTTTTTCAAAAGAGTGAGACAACATTCCCAGACGAAAAGGGAAGGGGGGTCGTTAATTTTTATCATGTCTAAGACATGATAAAAATGAACAAAAAAAGTTTTTTTTTTTTTTTTTTTTTTTGAGTTGTAGAATTTTTCTCAGCTCTGAAAATTTTTTTCCAGCCGACTCAAGACTTTACCATTTATATTTACGAATAGTCTTTGGATTATTTATTTATTTTCTTTTAAAAAGAAAAATTCTGAGCTAGACCTATCTATTGGCTTAACATTCTGGTCATAGAAACAGTCTAGAATCTCATTTTATTTTTCGAGGCTAATGCACGGGTTCTCCAATCAAAAGGGTTACTATAACGGGATTGGTTTGAATGCATTTATCTGCAAATGTTGTAGGATTCTGTTGTTGAGAAGGGGGTATATTATTATTATTATTATTATTATTATTATTATTATTATGATTGTGGCAGATTCGTTTTCTACATGGAAGTCTAATCTCCTCCGAAGACCTTTTCTGGGGATCGTCGATAGATGGTTTTTCAATAGGAATCGTTTCCCTCGGATCCTCAAGAGATAGAGGGTGGTCCTGTCTTGAGACATGGAGCGGTCTCTCCTCCTCCTCCTCGAGAAGTCTTGAGAAAGGGAGAGGATTTTCGGTTCCCTTATTCTTGAGGGGTCTTGACAAATTGAGAGGTCCCTCCTCTTCGAAAGAGAGAGAAGTTTTGGTTCCCTTATCCTCGAGGGGTTTTGACAAATCGAGAGGTCCCTCATTTTCGAGGGGTCTTGATAAATGGAGAGGTTTTTCATCTTCGAGGGGGTTTGATAAAGGAAGAGGTCCCTCCTTCTCGAGGGTCTTGATAAATGGAGAGGTTTTTCATCTTCGAGGAGGTTTGACAATGGGAGAGATTTCTCCTTCTCGATGGGTCTCTCTTCCTCAAGGGGTTTTGAGGAAGGGAGAGGTTTTTCATCCTCGACGGGTTTTGACAAACTGAGAGGAATCTGAACAGGCTTCTCCTCATCCCCATCATTATCGAGGAGGATGAGGATAGGCTTTTGGAAAGGTTTTTTCTTTTTCTTCTGAACAGGCTCCTCTTGATGCTCGGGGAGAGGGATGGGGTAGTTGTTCCACCATTCTATTTTTTCTTGCTCGAGGATTTTTTCAAAAGTCGTGGCCTCTCTATGATGAGACGAAGGAGGAGAGTCCTCGAGAAGAATATAATAGGTATTCTTCCCAGTCTTCTCGATCGAGAGAGGTTCGTGCAAACATTTATACAACCATTCACTAAAATGAACGAGAATCACTTTTGTCTTCTCAAGACGATCCATAATCCTATTCATTTGCGAGACGGTTAGAAAGTGGGACGTGTAAAAATATTTGGCTCGTTTCATTAACAAAATTTGTGCATCCAAAGGTGGAATGTCACGAGCCATCAACACGTTTTCGTCGGACAAAAATTCGTCCCGCATCTTTTGATAACTCCCCACGGTATAATAACCCGCACATTTTGAAAAATCGGAGGCTTTCAGGTAAACGACTCCTTGGATGATATAAAAGGAAAGATCAACATATTTATATTTGAAAGGAATACATGTAGTGAGCTGGGGATGCCTCCTCATGATCCACTTGGACAAAAATATGACTTTGGGGCTCTCCCCTTTTATTTATAGAGAGAAAGAGAGTGTGACCTTCCCTTCCCTCCTCCTCCTCTCTCCCTGCTTCCTCTATCTCTGGACGTCCTTGGATTGGAAAGGTTGACTTTGAAAAAAAAAAGAAGGTCATGGTTGGATAATTTTTTGTTTATTAAATTATTACTTTCACTTCCTCATTCCCACACACATTCATCTTTTTAAGAAAAGAAAAAGAGGTCATGGAGATAAGATTTCTTGGAAAGAAGAGAGAGAGAAACAAAAAAAAACAAATAAAACGGACGTCATAGAGCCTCTATGTGTGTCTGTGTGTGTCTATATAGATATATAAAAAGACGAGAGTACTGGGTGAGATCATTTCTTTTCCATTGGGAGCCATGTCGCTATTAGACGTTTTTCCAACTCAACGGATTTCGAACGGGGAGGATTTGAAGACGCTAAAGCAAATCTCCAACTTGAAAATTTTTTTGGCGTGTCATTGTGCGACATTTATTCCGCATTTACCACCTCATCAAGCGATCGTTTCTTTCAACCAAGATGTCGAATCCTCCAACCTGCTCGTTCAGAATATATACAGAAATTTATTCGAATCGCAACAAACGAAAGAGGAATCTCCCTTCTCTTGGAATCGGATGGATCGAGCTTTGAGACGGCCCATTCAAACAGACCGGCGATATACAGATCTGCGCACGAGTTTTCGGTGGAAGAATATTTTTCTCACGAAACGATATTTTACGTTTGGAGTGAGAACGACGGCTGAGGACGAAGTTCATTTTGTTCAAACCACAGCCGCTCCTCTCGCCTATTACGAATCATCGTCCCCCAATCTGAAGGAAAGAAGTTTTAAAGTCAGCGACAGGATGAAATATAAGAAATATATTCTAAGACCTTTTCAAAACTATGTCGTTCCCCCGAAAACGCAATATCTCATCGTCACAACCCAGAAGAGTCTCTTTCTCGTCGATCGGTGCTCGTACTCGCTTTGGAAACAATTGAAAGAGGAGATTTCTTTCCAATCGCCGATGATGTTTCAAGAAAAAGAAGAAGAAAACCCTCCGCCACCTTTACCCATCCCTTCCTTAGATGATAAGAGGAGCTGGACCAAACCGTTATTTCCCGAAACAAAATCGACCCGGCAACGGAATGAAATTGAAGTCATCACAATTGAAGATGAGGAGGAAGAAAAAAAATTACCTCTTAAAAAACGGTCGACTTACCGGAACCTACCTGGCGTGCAAGATCCGCTTCAGAATCCAGAAGCTTCTTCTTCTTCTTCTTCTTCTTCCCCGACTTGTTCAAACAGGCAACCTCTTTCGGACTCCTCCCAGACAGAACCTCTTCCAGTATCCTCTTCTTCTTCTTCTTCTTCTCCTCCTCCAACCTGTCCCGACATCGTAGAGGTAGAATGTCAGACGGGTCCACAAGTTTCAAAAAGTCCCGACATCGTAGAGGTAGAATGTCAGCCGGGTCCACAAGTTCCAACAGGTCCAGAAATCATGGAGGCAGAATCACAGCCGGGTTCACAAGTTCCAACGGGTCCAGAAATCATGGAGGTTGAATTTCAGCCGGGTAAACAAGTTCCAACGGGTCCAGAAATCATGGAGGTAGAATCGCAGCCGGGTCCAGACATCCTAGATCCCTCCACTCATCCCAAAGAGACTCCAAGTGTTTCAAGACAGCCTTGTGAGGATCCAGCCCTTCCCGTATGGAATGATTATATGGACTTACAAAATTTGGTGCAACAGGAAGGAGAAGAAAATAATCATACGGATAGGTGGGTCAAAGACTGTTTAGATCATTTAACCTCGAATGAAATTGAACTGTTATGGAATTGCATTTCTGAAATCACATCGGAAATGGGATAAAAACCAAAACAAAAAAAAACAATTTTTTTAATAACAAATGGGAGGAGGGTCATGATGTCAATTAAAAAAAATATTATATAGAGTCCAATCTTGGTGGTTCACTTCAGTTTTCCAGCATGAGGTGATCCACGTTTCCCGAAATACGGATCCCATTCCAAGAGAGATTGTGTAGAGCCTTCACTTCAGTTCTTTTTTTTTTCTACCAAGAGGAGAGGGTCCCCAAAGGGTTACCCATGTCCAAAGAGATAAAGTGTAGAGCATTCATTTCAGTTTTTTTTTCAAGTTTAGGGGAGGGAGGTCTCAAAATGACACCCCCCCCATTTTCAAAGAGAGATGGTGTAGAGCGTTCATTTCTGTTTTTTTCCAAAGTTAGGGAGTTTTCAAATGGATACCCATTTCAGAGAAAGAGAGAGAGAGAGAGAAGGTGTAGAGCGTTCATTTCAGTTTCCCAACATTAGAAGGTCCCAAAATACCTTCTGAATTCAAAGAGAGATCGTGTAGAGCGTTCATTTCCAGTTCTCCAAGATCAGCAGAAGAGGGTCCGCTTTTCCAAAAAGGGCTTTCCGCATTCAGAGACAGCGAAATGCAGACTTCAGTTTTCTCCCTCCCCAATAATAGAGGGTCCCAAAATGGCTTCCCATTTCAAAGAGAGAGGGAGAGGCGTTCATTTCCATTCTCCAAGATAGGGTCGTCTGCTTTTTCCCAAAATGGCTTCCCAATTCAAAAAGAGAGAGAGAGAGAGTAAAAGGGTGTGTAGAGCGGTCATGTTCATTCTCCAAGATAGGGTCGTCAGCTTTTTCTCAAAATGGCATCTCCCCATTCAAAAAGAGATCGTAACCAATTTTTTCCAGTTTTTTCCAAGATGGGGGAGAGAAGAAAACCTAGGATGGAATAACACGACACACAGAGAGAAAGAGAAAAAAAAAACGCCATCTTGTCATTTTCTGATAGGGTACCGGTGTTCGAATACTTTTGTGACCGACTGTCTGATTATACTGGGAGAACCATAAAATCGGAAAAGCGATGGGTTTCACAGTTAACGAGGCAATCGAAGACAGACTGGGAAAGAGAGATCCTTTTTTTTAGCTGAGAAGCAGATTGCCCTGGAAATCCGTGACTCTGACCATATAATTTCTCCATAGACTCTTTGAACGGTATTCAGGAGACATCCTCCATGAGGGAAAAAAAAATCTCCCCCTTCCCCATCTAAATCGACTGGAAAGAGAATGAGGTGGAAGAGATCCATCCACGAGAGATCATACTCTTGAACGTCAGACAAATATGAAGTCAAATAGCTTAAACAAAAAGTGCTTGAAATGTCATCGAGTCTCGAAAATCTAGGCCTCTCTCTCTCTGAAGGAAATGAGAAAATGGGAATCTGCGTTTTTCTTCCTCAACGGCTGACATTCATCTGAAGTGACACTCGAAATGCTTAAATAGATAAACGAGAATCCATTCTTAAAAAAATGACGCTGTGTCGTCAATTGGAGAATCGAGTCGGCTCGGAAAATATTTTGAGAGCCAGGAAAAAAAAATTTCTAACTCTAAAAAAAAAAAAAAAAAAAAGAAAAAAAAAAAAAGAAAAACTTTTTGTTAATTTTTATCATGTCTAAAGACATGATAAAAATTAACTACCTTCCCCTTTTGTCTGGGAATGGGAATGTTGTCTCACCGTTTCTAAAAATAGACCACCACTCATCCTTTCTAAAAAGAATAAAATTCCAAGAATGGGTTCTGGTCTATTTTTAGAAACGGAGAGACAACATTCCCAGACAAAAGGAGGGTAGAGTTAATTTTTATCATGTCTATAAGACATGATAAAAATTAACCAAAAGTTTTTCTTTTTCTTTTTCTTTTTTTTTTTTTTTTTTTTTTGAGTTAGAGAATTTTTTTTTCCGGCTCTCAAAATTTTTTCCCAGCCGACTCGATTCTCCATTGACAAGACAGCGCCATTTTTTTTAAGAATAAACTCTCGCTTATCTATTTAAGCATTCCCAGTTTGGCTTTAGATGAGTGTCAGCCGTTGAAGAAGAAGCATCCTGTCACTTGGGAGAGACATATTTTGAGGAGTCAACATGTTGTGTGGACCGTTGAGATCGATTTTTCTCTTCCCATTGTGTGGACATTGTTGAGCGTTTTGTGAAGCTTTGAAAGAATGGAGGGGTTTTGATGGAGAATATTTCTTTTTATTGAATTTTTTTAAAAAAAAAGATTTAAGATTGACATTTTATAACAGGTTTTACATGGAAAGATGGTTTTTCTTCTAGTTTGACGACTTCTTTTTCTTGGGAGATGCTTCTATTGGAAAGATGGAAGGAAAGACGATTCCCACATTGAAGAAGGTTCATGAGAAACTCGTACGGATCTTGGTTCTCTTCTCGAGCCGATATGTCATACGGAATCCGGGACATGTTTTGCAATCGCTCCAGTTCCTCCTCGTATTTTTGCTTACTCGCCAATTTCATGCGGGGACGAAACTGGTCCAGAATATACAATCCCTGGGGTTGAGTCACTCGAGAAAAAGCGACATATTGCTGAAATCGATTAAAAGGTCCGTGCATGTAAATTGCGATCGACGGAAAGGTGGCTCCTTGGGCTTTATGAGCCGTAATCGCTTCGGCTAACATCAAAGGAAACTGTTCGCGATAAAATGCGAGTGTTTTTGTCGAACAGGTGTCAATACGAATGGAGACGCGATCGATAGGAGCTAGACTATTCGAAAATTGCAGCCAGACTCGCGTCACAACTCCGTCTTCATCCTGGTCTATTTGGTGTAGTGTTGCAATCGCTCCATTCATCCATCCTTTGGATCTGTCGAGCGTTTTAGTCAATTGATATCGCGCTCCTCTTTGTAAATGGAGGACGGATTCGAGATTCGCCATCTGAGATCGATGTAAATGTTGACTCCGTTTCATCATCCTCTTCCGCAATTTTTCGCTCTCGGAATAAATCACGTCTCGAGCCAGACACGAACAGTACGTCCCTCGGGATTGGAGACGTTTCATATTATATTTCTCTGCATCCTTGCTCGAAAAACAGAGAATAATAGCTTCGCGAGGAATTTCGTCGAAACTGCGAACGCGGGACTGGAAAAATGCCACATCGTCCGGTTCTAAAAAGTGATTTCTCGTTAAACGATCGAGTCTCTCCTCGTAATCCAGAGAGAATCGCATACATTCGAGTAGTTCATAGTAGAGCGTGGATTGAGGCGTCCACCACCCTTCAGAATAAAAAATGGGCGTGTCGCGAATCGGTTGGAGCTGCTGCAAATCTCCGAATTTAATCATATGCACATTCCCAAACGGTTTATCCGGCACATGACACAATTGTCGAAGTTGCTGGTCTGGAAAATAAATTGGATCCGATTGTGGAAACGTCATCCAAAATCACCATCCGTAAAGGAGCATACAGGGGTCTGTAATAGTTTAAAGTCTTTTGGGTCAGAGGTCGAACAAAAGTCCCGTTCATTTGAAGACGCAGGGCATGATGCAAAGTATTTCCCGTAATGTAAACCGCTCCTTGAGCACTAAGTGCGAATTTGAGAACCGAGCACGCTTCGCTAAAAAGAGGCGTTCGAATCAGAGTTTGGTATAAAGCTTGGATCAGGAAAGATTTACCCGTTCCGGCAGATCCTTGCACAATAATATCCAGAGGAGGGGGACGTTTCGATTCAGGTAACGCGTAATAGGTGTACAAACGGACGAGAACGTAGATCAGGAAATTGTATTGCTCTTTATTACATTGTCGAATACATTTTTGATAGGTTTCTTCGGACCACATATCTTTATACTGCAAATTCGTATAGCTTTCACACTGCTTGGGAGGAAGATGTTTCTTTCGCGGTCGGGAGTTCTTTTTAAGAACAGCATAACGTTCCCTTTGAAGTATTCGTTCTCGCTCTCGATTAGCTGAATTGCTTCGCCAGCGTCGTTTCTGTTCACGCATTCTTTCCCTAAGACGTTCTCTACTGGATAGGCTCATCGTGACACCACTCAAAAAGGTGAAGTGTGTGTATAGAAAATCACTTCCTTTAATTTATATACATATACTTTTTGAGGAGGGGGGATGTGAAATGACCTCGTCTCGAAACGAACCAATAGCACTTAGAGAAGACTTGGAACGAGATAGGTTTCTTAGAGAGAGAGAGGGACACAAAAAAATATATAAAAAATCAGAATGATTTATCCGTCGACCTCTAGGCTAAAAGTAAACAAACAAAATTTGGAAAGGTCAAGGTGAACTCACTGAATTCATCTTAGAAATCAGATAGGAAAAAAAAAATGAGGGTACCCATGTTTCCTCTTCAACAACATAGACTCATCAAAAACGAAACTCGGAATGCTTACACAAATAAACAAGAATCCATTCTTAAATAAAAAATGGGGACGTCTTGTCGATCGAGTGGGCTGGAAAAAATTTCTGTAACTCTGAAAAAAAAAAAAAAAAACTTTTTGTTAATTTTTATCATGTCTTTAGACATGATAAAAATTAACTACCTTCCCCTTTTGTCTGGGAATGTTGTCTCAGCGTTTCTAAAAATAGACCATCACTCATCCTTTCTAAACAGAATAAAATTCCAAGAATGGGTTCTGGTCTATTTTTAGAAACGGAGAGACAACATTCCCAGACAAAAAGAGGGGGCAGTTAATTTTTATCATGCCTATAAGACATGAAAAAAATTAACCAAAATTTTTTTTTTTTTTTTTTTTTTTAAACTCAGAAATTTTTTTCCCAGTCAATTTGGCTGGACAAGACATCTCCGGATTCTTTCTGGAATGGACTCTATGATCTATTTAAACATTTCGAGTTCCGAGTTTCGCTTCAGTTGAGTGTGAGCCGTTCTAGAAGAAGAAACCATCCTGTGACTGGATAGAGAGAACTATTCCTTTTTTCCATTCACCCGTTGTGTTGAACCGTTCAGATATTTGCTTTTATTAATATTTTTTTTCCTAACCCACGCGTCTTTAAACAATGGAATAGTTTGAAAGGATCAACCCATTTTATAGATATCAACCTCATACCTTCATCTCAACGGGTCTCGAGTGGGAGGAAGGAAGGAGCAGGCGACGAGAACTAAGCATGTCTGTTTATCGAGTAGACGCATCGGGGAAAGAACGATACCCGACCGACCCCCAACATCCTCATTACGAATTATACGTCACGGATCCTGAAGGAAATCCTATCTTGGCTCGAGACGAAAACGGTCATGAGTATTACGCGGTAGATTTAAACGGAAACCAATACATTTTAGCTCCTCGACGGTATGCCCGAACGTCTTTTGGACGAGAATACTACCCGAAATTTCAAAATGGGGACGAGTATTCGCTTTATACGTCTGTTTTATTCCCTTATGCCAAAGACGAATCGGGGCATGAAATGTATCCTAAAAAGGCGGATGGAGTCGAATATTGTTTAACGGCCGGCGATCGAATTCGTTATGCTCGCGATGCTTGGGGAAACGAGTTTTATCCTCGAAGAGCGGATCAGCAAACGGAATACCTCTGTGAAGAAGTGGGGTATGCGAAAAGAGCCGACGGATCCGAAACGTATCCTAAATTTTATATCTACACTTCTGGTTAAGATCTCTCTCTCTCTATTGAAAGAGAATAAAATAATAAAGAGTGTGTTACTGCAATGGAGCATTCTGACGCGGAACCTATTTCGTATTCCGTTTGGTGTGTGAAATGCCGAGCCAAAACCGATACGGTCGACGTCCACTGTCGCATGTCGAAAAATCGACGGCCGATGGTCACGGGAAAATGTCAGGCGTGTGGAACCAAGAAACAACAGTTTATTACAAATGCTTCCGTTCCACCTGGAATTCAGTTCCTGGATGAGGAGGAAGAAAAAGGAAAATGTTCCGAGTAAGAAGAAACAAGTATATTCAAATCAAAAGTTGGAAAAAGATGGATCTTACTATTATCTGCTCTCCTAAAGCGGGTGGTTCACCTTTACAGTTTGGCATACAGACGGATTCGCATAATCCGGTTCCAAGACTCGTGAATTTTCCTCAACCGGCAACTCCACCCTTAGATACTTCTTCTTTGAATGAGTTTTCTAGCATTCTGAAAGAATATCTAAACGTCGGGAGAGAATTGATTCTTCCCCTGCATCGAAATGTTGAAGAAAAGAGCTCTGAATGTGGAAGCGAGGACACGGATCCAAAGCCAAATTCGGAGGGTTGAAAGGAATAGGTAAAAGTCCATTATTAAAAAAAAAGAAACAATGGTCATGTCATGTCTTGTCGATCGAGTCGGCTAGAAAAAATTCTCTAGATAAGATAGAAAAAAAAACTTTTGGTTAATTTTTATCATGTCTTAAGACATGATAAAAATTAACTCTCTTCTTTTTGTCTGGGAAGGATGTCTCACCCTTTCTAAAAATAGACCATCACTCACCCTTTCTCAAGGCAATTATTCCAAGAATGAGTCATGATCTATTTTTAGAAACGGTGAGACAACCTTCCTTGACAAAAAGGAGGGACAGTTAATTTTTATCATGTCTAGAAGACATGATAAAAATTAACCAAAAGTTTCTTTTTTTTTTTTTAGAGCTCTGAGAATTTTTTTTCCAGTCAACTCGATGATCCAAACAACAAGACATCCAAAATTGTTTCTAGAAGAAACTCTCGCTTCTCTATTTAAACCCCTCGCGTTTCCAACTTCAGATCCGTGTGTGCTGTGCACTCAACCTAGAATTGCGCTTCTCCTCCCTCCTGGAAAGAGCCTTTTTTTTCTGAGCTCTTAGTATTTTTTCTCAGCTTCATTTCCATTCTCCAGGTTTCTGTCTCCTCCTTTCCATTAACACTGCAAAATTTCTAAATTTCTCATCACTCGGAGCTTGGAAATCTGTCATCCAAAAAACATGACATAGCTCTGCTTTCAAGGAGTCGGTTTAGATTCGTCAGGATTATGGCTGATTTTCCATGATGGCTCTCCAACCGCAATATTAGAGTTTGAAAGGAATAAGGTAAAAAAGTTCGTCCTAGATATGCAACGAAACGTAAAAAGAACGACGAGGATCTAAAAAAGCTACGACCCTTTCCAGAAGGGGGAGGGAGCAATGGATATTCAGGTGAGTCCACAGCATGGACTGCACGAAAATGAAACGGCTTCCGCAGATAACAGAATGTTCGAGATGTCTGTCGTCGATCAAGTCAGCTGGTAAAATTTTCTAAGAGCTGAGAAAAATGTTCGCATACCTTCACAGAAATTCTTTCCAGGAGGAAGAAGTGTGTATCCAGGTCGAATTCACAGCACAGACTGAACTGAAGTTGGAAACACGAGTGGTTTAAATAGAGAAGGGAGAGTTCCTTCTAGAAACAATTTGGATCTGTCTTGTTTGGATCATCGAGTCGGCTGGAAAAAATTCTCAGAGCTTTGGAAAAAATTTCTGAGCGATAAAAAAAAAAAAAAAACTTTTGGTTAATTTTTATCATGTCTTCTAGACATGATAAAAATTAACTCTCTTCTTTTTGTCTGGGAAGGCCGTCTCACCGTTTCGAAAAACAAACCGTGACTCATTCTTGGAATAATTGCCATGAGAAGGATGAGTTTTGGTTTCGTTTTCGAAACGGTGAGACATCCTTCCTTGACAAAAAGAGGGGACAGTTAATTTTTATCATGTCTATAAGACATGATAAAAATTAACTGTCCAAACAAAAAGTTTTTTTTTTTATTACTCAGAAATTTTTTCTCCCCCTCCAACCAACTCAATGGACTAGACGATGAGTTTTTAAGAATGGACGTTTTGTTATTTATGGAGATATTCCGAGTTTCGCGTCAGGTAAATGCGCGCTCACCTTAGATTGGATTCCCTTCAGACAGGTCTAGAGATTGGATAACCCATCAAGAATTCTTCAACAGGTTTTTGGAAAAAAGAAATCGTCAAGAAGTGAGTATTGATTTTGATATTTTCTTTTCAACCTTGGGTCAGTTTCTAGTACATTCCTATACTAATTCCATTGTATTTAAAAAAATAATGTCAGCACGGACTGATCTGACCCGAAACGCTTGCCCATCCAGTTGGCTGCTGGAGGGAGGGAAAAAAAAGAAATTTGTTTTGAAGGATATGTCAATTCTTTTCTAAAAATAGATTTCTAAGAAAAGAATGAACCTTTGTTGGAAATCTATTTTTAGAAACATGTCTAGACAACATGTTGACAAGAAAAAAAATTCTTTTTTTTTCCTGAGAGTGAAATGATTTTTTTCTTTCCACCCACTTTTCTTATTCTTTGGGAGGAAGGAAGAACTTCCCTTCTCCCCGCCTTTTTTCTTCTAGTATATATATAGATCCGAGTTTTTCTGCTTACAGGGTTCATTCTCGTTCTTCCTTCTCAACCGAGCAAAACTAAAATGTCGACCGATGCCGTTGCAGTTCTACCTACCCTGATGGAAATCACGCCCGTCTGTCATCTCGAAGTAGCTGATCAATGGGAACCTCTCTCCCGTTTCGAAGAATGGTTTCGGGACCCGGAGCGTATGGAAAAAATAGTCCAAGAAACCATGTGCTATTTATCCTGTTACGATGGAAAAATCCTGCATTATTTTTCGTCCATCGAAGTTTTCAAGCACTTTGCTTTCCAATCGATGATGGAGGCAGGAACCTTTCGCTTACACGCTTTTCTGCGATGGGAAAATGTGATCGCCGTCGATGCTGGAACTTTTTTAAAACTGTTTTACGTTTCACCCGAGTGGGTTCATATTCTTCAAACCGGAGAAGCTTCTATTCGTCTTTATGGATGGGAAATGGAATCAGAAGCCGACGGGTATCGTATGCTTCCCTATCGACTGCGAGCTCGCTCCGTGTACATTATTCACGGACCTCTTTACTACCAACTCCAATTTCATGACAAGACGGTGTTTGCCGTAGACGCCCTCTCCAGGAAGAAAATGGAGTCTTTACGAGCGTTGCATCCTGAACAGCATTTTCAATTCCCTGCTCACGAGGAAGAGAGGAGAAGGAAAAGATCCAGAAGGAGGAGACACCTAAAGAGGTACTAAAAAGAAGTCGGAAGGTAGAAGCATATTTTTTTTTCCATTAACGGAAAAAAAAACTGTGGATCATTCTTTGTATATTTCTTGGAAAAAAAAGAAAAGACTAATAGTCATAATAGAGGGAGTTAGGAGGGACCCTATCTATATATATAGCTCTCTATATAAATCGGAAGCGTCAACAGGACGGTCCACCGAAAACAATCTACCTTATCTTTCTCAGAGCAGAGTGGAAGAAAGGCCAAGATGCGTGGACTCATTGGAAGCAAAAAAATTCGAGTGGTTTAAATAGATAAATGAGAAAAAAATTTGAGAGGTGTTGTTTATGGATGGAGCTGGCTGGGAAAAAAAATTGGCAAAGCTCAGAGAAAAATTTCTGAATTGAAAAAAAAAAAAAAAAAAAAAAAAAAAAAAAAAAAAAAAAGACTTTTTGTTAATTTTTATCATGTCTTATAGACATGATAAAAATTAACTCTCTCTTCTTTTTGTCTGGGAATGATGTCTCACCGTTTCGAAAAATAGACCATCACTCATCATCCTTTCTAAAATAATAGAATTTCAAGAATGGGATATGTTCTATTTTTCGAAATGGTGAGACATCATTCCCAGACAAAAAGAAGAGAGAGTTAATTTTTATCATGTCTATAAGACATGATAAAAATTAACCAAAATTTTTTTTTTTTTTTTTTTTTTTTAACTCAAAATTTTTTTCCACAGCGCTGAGAAATTTTTCCCAGTCGACTCACTCATCCAAACAAGACATCTAAAATTGTTTCTAGAAGGAGCTCTCGTTTTTTTCTATTTAAGGAACTTGAGTTTCGGCTTCCCATCAGTCTGTACTCTGCATTCAACCTGGATACCCATTCTTTGGAGATAGGGGGGAAACTTTCGCAGTTTTTTTTTCCTGAAACCCTCTATGGATCAGAGAATCTCACACATATCCTCCTCCGTGGATCGAAATGGACTGACCGCCATATCTGTTTTAGATAATAATTTTGAATTTTCCACCTCCTCCACAAGATTGGACTATCTCAATATTTTTTTTAAAAAAAACAAAATTATTTTTTATGATTATTCTACAATTTTTAGGTTTTCTTTCCCCCCACTCCTCTTTAAGAAGAATAAAAACATAAAGCACATTGAAACAGTTGCGATAAATTTTGAAACTGAAAGTCCATCACCTTGTTCTCCACGGGACTAAAATAAGTTTCCCCGGTCTGAGAATCTTCTTGGATTTGAAGAGGTTCTCTCATCACACTCTGAAGCCAGGTCGAAAAGAGGAGAGCGTCTGGACCCAAATCGTTGAGCAGTTTTTCCAGGGAATCGAAGGTGATAAAAGGAGTATAGCGGAGAATCCGGCTAGGGCGGTCCGACGTATCGATCCAGAGATCCGTCGTTAAGGATCGGTAAGGGCGAAAAGGGGTTCGAGAGATCCATTGCTGAATAGTCCGTTGACTTTTCAGACTCATCCAAGTCCCTTGCTGGAAAAGACAAGTTACGAGTTCCGATCCTCGAAAAATAGAGCGTGCCCGACCCCAAGTAAAACGTGAGGGGAATTGTCTTGGCAAAACGGAAACGAATCGCGAGGGAAAAAGACTCTCGCCGTAACCACTCCATGGCATTTGGTTTTCTCTCTCTCTCTTTCTCCTGAGGATGAGATGGAAAAAAAAAGAAAAGACAACTTTTCTCTCGGTTTCTTTTATATATAGGAAGAGAGAGGGGAAGGAGTGTTCTCGAAAAGACTCATGGGAAATTTCCTCTTCTTCTTCTTTTTGGGGTAGGTGGGAGGAACTCGTTTTTTTTTTTGGCGGAGAGAATGCGTCGGATGACATCCCGAGACATTTAAAAAAAGAATAGATAGGATGGATTCTTCAAATGAGAAATGCGGGGTGGCTAAGGGATCTTATTTTAAAGAATATTATTACCATTCTTCGAGGGTGAGACGTCTTACCATTAAGTCAGGTAATCCGAGATGATAAGCATTCCTTTTGACATGCCTCATATGTTTTCTAATAGTTATGTAACATAAATTTTCCAGGCTAAGAATACGTGGTTCAACAGCATAATTGAGTAACCGCATATTTTCCTCTTCCAATTTTCCATTTTTTCGCCAGCGTTCTAAAACGGTTTTGGGATCGCAACACCGGACATTCGCACCAGCAAGCAAAAACATATCCACGATGAGTTTGCATCGTAATTGACACGCATAGTGTAAAGGGGTAAAACCAAAAATATCATGTTTGTTCATGTCGCATCCAAGAAGAATCAGTTGCCGAACGATATCATCCATTGAGAACAAAATAGCGAAATGTAAAGCATTTCTTTTCGTTAATCTGTGTTCATAAAAAACGGGTGGTTCCGCGTTTATTATTAATTTTGTGAATATCCATTGATGAAAAATGTTAGAAAAACTTATATTGAATTCAACTCTATTAAATTTACGCGTAGCTTCTTTGATAGATAGGTAGGAGATATCCTTAAATTCTTCACTGGACGGGGTTCTTGAGAAGAGAGGGTAGAACCATGTTGGAGAGCACACACTCATTCTAAAAGGAAACACGGATTGAACTAAAGCGAAACTCGGAATGCTTAAATAGATGAGCGATAGTCCGTTCTTAAAAAATTGGATAGTTTTGTCCATCGAGTTCGCTGGGAAAAATTTCTGAAAGCCAAGAAAAAAATTTCTAGGCCTTGAAAAAAAAAAAAAATCTGAAAGAATTCAGATTTTAGATTACGTCCAAAGGGGCATTGTCCCCGAAGGACTTTGATTGTGATTAATGATATGATAATTGTTTTTCAATACAAATGATTTTTACAATAGTTTTTTTTACTAAGATCTATTTCAAAGATTTCCTCTTACTGCGGTTGCTTGACTACCGTTTTATTGAGAATGATTACTATTCTATTGTTTCATACAACGGGAAATGGTAACTATATGGAAATGGAGGACAAGAGAGAGGAGGATGAGAGAGTGTGGATGAGTAGAGAGAGGAGGAGGATTACAGAGTGGAGGAGGATGGGAAAGCGAGGAGGATGGGAGAGCGAGGAGGATGAGAGAGTGGAGGAGGATGGGAGAGCGAGGAGGATAAGAGAGAGGAGGAGGATAAGACAGCGAGGAGGAGGAGAGAGTGGTTAAGGATAAGAGAGCGAGGAGGAGGTGAGGGTGGATCTGGGTAAGTGCGTTATTTTGAAAAGTGAATCGGACATTCTACGGTTGTCGACGCAAAACGCCCAAACGAAACTAATAGTCCTTTGGGGACAATGCCCCTTTGGACTTAAAAAAAAAAAAAAAAAAAAAAAAAAAAAAAAAAAAAAACTTTTGGTTAATTTTTATCATGTCATGATAAGACATGATAAAAATTAACTCTCTCTTCTTTTTGTCTGAGAATGATGTCTCATCCTTTCGAATATGTTTCTAAAAATAAATTTCCAAGAAAGAAATGAGTCATGTTCTATTTTTAGAAGCATATCGAGACAACAGGTTATCAACATCATTTGAAAAAGAGGGTATAGTTAATTTTTATCATGTCTAAAGACATGATAAAAATTAACAAAAAGTTTTTTTTTTTTTTTTTTTTTTTTTTTTTTTTAAGGTTAAAAAATTTTCTGAGAGAAATATTTTTCCCAACGACTTATCTTTTTTACTCCTACCTACTTTCATTCCCCCCTCTCACTCTTTCTCTATATAAACGATTGCAGAAGGAATCGCGGCTCATTTTCTTGAGCAGATAGGTCTAGAACAGATGGCTACGGGAGACTTAATCATGACGTGTGAAGACGATAATGAACCCTGTTTGGACTTGCAACCTTCTTCGCCTTTATATGAATGTGTTTCTTCGGAGAATGAGTATATCACGTCGTGGTCTGACATATCGCCAGCTCCTTCTCCTCCACCTGTCCGCCGTAGGATCAAAAAGAAGAAACCTAATCCAATTCGTGATACTCCTTCTCTGAATTTCAATCCGCCGTTATCGCCCATTTCGTCTTCTTCCTCTCATTATTCAGAAATAATGGACCAATCCTCTCCACCACACATGCGTTCTACAATCGAAGAAGATCTTCCCTCCTCATCTCATTCTACTTCTTCTACTAAAAAAAAGAAATATCGAACTGAAATTCATCCGAGTGTCATAGGTGTGCTGGCCATCACGTCTGATGGATACACTCTGACAAACAGTGTCCGGTTTGCCTCTAGAGACATGAAAACGTATCGACCGCATACCAAATGGATTCAGCAATTGAATGAGGATCTGCGAAAACTTCATATTCAAAGACTGTATGTCGCGAATGAACATTGTCGAAAAAAAATTTATCAATTGCTCCGTGTTGAATCTGTATGGACAGTAAGCTATAAACCTTCTCGTCGTCCACAGAAATGTGAGTATTGTGGAACGAAATATTGTCATCGATTTATGGCTATGATCGCCCTGCAACAAATAGTGAAATATGGTGTCAATAAATATATTCATTGAAGAACCAAATGAAGTGTCTTTTTTTTATAGATGATGATTAGTATTTTGTCCAACCTCCTCTGTGTTCTATGACAGATGCAATTCGTCGAGGCATGGACGCGATTAATGTTTCAAAATAAGTTTCTTCCAAACTATAAAAAGCATCGCGGACCAAGTCTAATAATTCCAATCGGTTTCGAGCTACCCGATTCGCTAATCGACGTTCTAATTCCGCCCAAACATTTTCGACGGGATTCAAATCAGCTCCTTTAGGAGGCCAGTCTTCGACCATAGGAATTTCATGTTCTCGAATCCATTGTGTGACGCGTAAACTCGTATGGATCGGAGAGAGATCGTGCATGAACAAGAGACGGTGTTCGGTGATCAAAGGGTTTAAAGAAACATCGGGAGGTTGACTATGATCGAGAAGCACCGGCTCTAAAATATTAGAGAGGTAATAGTCGGCATTTAAATGCTGGATCCCGATTCGACGGATTTGGTTGGGAAATTTTCCGCTCATGCACATCCAGACACTGAGATTAAAACGACCGGAACGTTGACGGCCTTCTAACGCAGAAGAAAAATAACGTTCGTCTTGATAACGCAGGACCTGTCGAGGCCGCCATACGCGAATAGGACCGTACCCGATCGAACTGAATGCTTTCTCGTCGGAAAATATAATCCGGGACCAATCGTCAACCGTCCATTCCGCACGCTGAGAAGCAAAGTCGTAGCGTCGTTGACGATGAATCTCCCGCAAATAATCTTTTCGGACGGGGATTTGCGACACTAATCCTTTTTCTTTTAATCGTCGACGAACCGTTTGAGCGGTGCAAGGCACTTGTAATCGACGACCAATATCCGTCGCGGGTAAAAAAGGATCACCCGTCGACATTTCAAAAATACGTTGATCCATTTCTTGGGTCGTGGCTCGAGGTCCGCCGGATTTGTGTTTGGTTTGATAGTTCTCCTCATTTTCCGAGGAGCGGGAGATCCAATATTGAACTGTAGAAGGAGCGACATTCAAGTGTCGAGCAATTTGACGAACCGTTTGCCCTCGTTCATAATACAAACGACGAATTTCCCGTCTTATTTCAATAGGTGTATACGGCATGATAAGAATAAGAATAATACAAGTAGGATCTTGGTTACCATGTTCCTTGATTTCATTTCAACGTGTCACGGTCCCGATAAAATCGTAGCAGGTGTCGATGGTCAATTGCAGTGCACGGAATGTGATCAAATTCAAGATGCGTATGCTTTTATTTTACAAGCGTCCTTTCCTGATGACAGTGATCCGTTCTTATCGGCTCGTCTAGCTCGAGAATATGCGAATTGGACGGGAGATTTGAACGTACCCTGCACATTCCCTCTCATAGGGATTCCTGGTATTTTACCGATCCGTAATGTTTCCGTCACGTTACGTATTTTATTAAACGGGATTCGATTATTACAATGCGTGAATGCCCCTTTTCGATCCCAGGCCGAACCTTTTGAATCGTATGAATCGCTCGAACGGTTCATGATCGAATACATGGACGAATACGCCCAGCATATTGAAAAAATCGCCAACGAAGTAGAATCACTCCCAAGTCGATAAAGCGGCTCTGCACGCTCTTTTCACCAACATGAAATCGCTCATGGAAAATGTCCATCAAGACGAGGACCAACCTTTCAATTTCTTAAGTTATTATCACAAAGTCCTAGCTCCCTATGTAAAAATATGTGACGGCGACGATGCTTCGTTCCTTCTACCTCCTACTTCCAAGGATGTTGAAAAGGATCCCGCTTATCAATTATGTTTGGAAATGAAAGCCTCGAATCAAATTCGGGCTCGTTATTCTCCTTACACGACCCTATTTGATCTTGTGCACGTCATGATTTATTGCAATTTATGCCGGAACGAACTCAACGTGGTGGCGAATTTCGTGTTTGAGCTTGGAGTTCGCATTTGTCGTCGCCCCTTCTTCTTCAAAGAATCGTTCTTGACCCAGCAATTGCGAAAACTGGTCACTTCTCAAATTACGTACCATCGGAATACAGAATTCTACTACCTCCTTCGAGAGATTCAACAAGGCGGCACGTGCGATGCCTTATCACTAGAATTTATTGAAAAAATGAGTCGAATCGAAACCTTTTTAGCGAAAGTGTTCCTAGGAAAAGCGGATGATCGAATAAAGCAGTTTGCGTTCAAACAAAATTTCCCCTACGTCCTGTTTGTTCCGAAAGAAGACGAAGAGACGACGAAAAAAGCCACCCAAATTGATGAGTACCTCGGATATCTTTTCGGGACCGGGTTTATTATTTCCAAGCTCAAAGGTAAAGGATTAGTGAAAGGTTCCATCGCGACGGGTAAGAAATTTTACCGTCTTGTACAGAAAGTGGCCTTGAAAATACGCGAATTTGAAAAATCCGACGAAGAAATTTTCTGGACGATGGAAATGGTGAAACTGTTCTTAAGTTCCGACGGGTATATGGAAAAAGAATTGAGAATGTTACTCAATGTAGCGACGAAGGAATCTCAAGTTCCCTCTCGTCAAGAAATATGTCAAGGAGGAGGAGGAGGAAGAAGAAGAAACGAAGATGGCGAAGAGATGGATATGTCATAATCAAGTAAATCATTGGAAAAAATGGCAGACGCAGAGGAAGAAATCTGTGGAATTTGCTTGAAGGCCTTCAAAGAAACGAAACGCCATAAAGTCTACAATCTCGATTGTGAGCATTCCTTTCATATTAAATGTATAAAGAAATGGATTCGAGAGTATGGTAAAAAGAAATGCCCGACCTGTCGGACTCGTATCAGCCAGGATGATATGCTGTATTTTACCAGCGGAACATTGCAAATGGAACATTTAAGAATAGATTCGGATGAAGAGGAGGAGGAGGAAGAACCAGAGGTGGAAGAACCGCCAAGGCAACGACGAAGACGAAGACCCGAAGAAGAATTAGTCGATCTGGGAGGCCATGGTCTCATTTTTTCAGGGCCTAGTACCAGTCAAATGAGACCCAGAAGACAGAGAAGAGAAGATTTAGTGGGAGATTATGCTTATATGGATATACCTAGACAAAGTTCACCTACCTCAGATGATGAAGAACGGGAAGTCAATCCTTATTTTGGTCGACCGAATGCATTTTGGAGAGAAATGAGACGACAAAGACGAAGTAGAAGGAATTAGATGATTCTTAAAATAAAAATAAAAACAGTAAACAAAAATGTAAAAGTAAGACTGATGACTGGTGTATAATATTTCGTTATCAACAGATCCATCTCCTATACATCGTTATATCAACAGATCTATTTCCAAATGGAAAAGTAAAACCGACCGACTGTTGAAAAATATTTCTCAAAAAATCTGATAGTAAAAAAAAAAAAAAAAAAAAAAAAACTTTTTGTTAATTTTTATCATGTCTTTTAGACATGATAAAAATTAACTGTACCTTCTTTTTTATTTTGAATGATGTCACCTTTTCTAAAAATAGATTTCTAAGAATGAATCATGCTTTTCTTGGAAATTTATACTTAGAAACATGTCTAGACAACATGTTGACATCATTCCAAACAAAAAGGAGGGTAGAGTTAATTTTTATCATGTCTAAGACATGATAAAAATTAACAAAAAGTTTTTTTTTTTTTTTTTTTTTTTTTTTTTTTTAATACCACATTAGATTTTTTTTTAGAAATATTTTCCACCAGTCGGTCGGTTTTACTTTCTTTTTTTGGAGATGTTGATAACGATATATAAGTCGATATATAAGTTTCACTCACTGGGTTCTGATTCATTCGTTTTCGCCTTTGCTTTCACGAGATATCGAGACCGCTTCAGCATTTCGAAGGAAGCCCCTTTGATGTTATACTGTTTCTTCAATCGTCGCTTTAGATTAAATAAATACTGGTAATGATTTTTTCCAAATAGTTTGGATGGAGGAGCATTGAAAAGAAACTGGAATAACTTTATCTGATTTGGATCCTTATAGACTTCTAAAGATTTAGACGCAAACGCTTTTCGTTTCTCTGGATCATCGTTTAGATAGCCCAAGATGTGAATCATCCTCAATTCCGTTTCTAAAAGTAATAAGACTATCAGCGACAGTTCATCTGTTTCATAATTGGAGAGACAGTGATTACGGATTTGATTCATCTGCTCTGCTGTAAAAAGTTGGTGTTTTCGACGACGAGGTTTCTTGACCACCACCTCATCTGCAGAAGGTAAGAACCATTTTCGTCGAATAGCATTTAAAGCATTTGAAATATATTTCGCGGAACGTTGTTTCTGATCGATAAGATATTGGTGATATTCTTGAAGTGTTTCGGTATGATTTAGATCTTTATGCATTTGTAAACACCAAGTTTCATATTGATTTTCATAAATAGAGTAGACTAATTTACTAGTTTTTGAGGGAGACATAATGCTTCTTTTATTTTTGGTATAATGAAGAACTCTTACTTATTTATAATTTTTTTAATAGGTTTTTGAATCAAAAAAAAATATTTATAATAATAAGAAGAAACAGTAGAAACAAAATGGCCGAATGTTGTCCAATTTGCTTAGACGAACTCATTGCCGAAGATGTAGAAACCATTTCTACTTTAACGTGTCAACATCAGTTCCACACGAAATGTATTGACATTTGGAGAGAAAAAGCATTGACGTGTCCTGTCTGCCGAGAACCGTTTGAAGATGTCCTGCAGAAATTAACTTCTATGTTTCTCCCTTTGCGACGTTCTTTTTTATATGATGTAATTTACGATTATGAAAACCGCATCAGGTTTTCAGACGATGAGGATGATTTAGATGATTTACTCATGTATGAATTATTGGGACCTTGGGAAACTTCTGAGGAGGAAGAGGAGGAGGAAACAGAATCAATCGAACCTGAGGAAGAAAACCAGAGTGAGGAAACTAATTGAGACTGGAAAAAGGAATCGAGACCATAGATGGGTTTGAGTAAATTAGCCGATGACGGATGTAGGGATTGGACTCAAACCGATGGAATGGATTGGGACTGATATTCATCCCATTTCTTTAATCCCATCCGAAGATTTAAAGCCAATGACTTTTTCATATATTCGGAAAGAAGGAATCGCCAGGTTTTGGGACGATACTTTCCAACAATCCCGAGAGCGTTTAACATGCTGAGATAGCATTCTTGAGCTGTCCGACACAGTTTCAAATGAAAGACAACATCCATTTCATTCTCGACTTGCTTCCACCATCTCCCAGTTTGATATTTCCTTGGGTACAGCACTTCATTGTGTGGATATATTTCAGCCTCATCTTCGATCCACGGTTTTATGGTACTGGAAGGAAGGTCGTAGGGATCGCCTAAATGATAATTCAGTAACTGACAATTAGATAAATTGAGATGAAGATGGCTCGTGAAAACAATGAGACGATCGGCATAGGCTGGTTTGACCACCGAGTCTCCAAAATTCGGTTCGATCCAGATGAGAAGATCGCAATGCGTGCCGTCGCATTCGTAAGACGGATCTAACCCGCTGACGAACCAATCGTTGGAATCGTCGAGAAGAATATGGACCGTTTTATGATGTCGAACAAAAAGGGTTTCCAAATGATAGGATAAGAGGGAAGGATGCCTTCCTAAATTACCTAATACAACGGTCACGGGTGCGTCTTGACATTTCTTGAAAAGATCTTGAATGGAACCCATGCTGGTTGTTCCGCATACTTGATTCCCGAGACGAGTCAGAAAAGATCCCATGCTTCTTTATTTTTTTAACGCAGCTCGCATATATTCTTGATCTTTCTGGAAATCCGATTCAGGATAAGGTGGCTTTTGAAGACTGGCATTCACTTCATTATGAAATTGAAACCAGACGTGGGCAAAGTGTTCGCCTAAAAACCGTTCTTTATACGTTTTGAGTTTGGATAAGTAATGATACACACAAATCCCGCATCGGAGAGTTCGATATAAAGATTCTGTCACAAAGTCTCTCCAAAGAGTTTTCGCGAGACGAATATCCTCGTCCTGCTCGTCCTGAACTGAAAACGCTTCGGCCATCCAATGTAAAAGCTGCCAGTAATAAGGACCAAAGACCAACGTGTTGTGGTAATTGATGTGATGAAAATAATCTTCGGCTGAAAAAGGTTGTGGGGATACGGAAATGCCGATCCGGGTCATCAAGTCTCGAATCGCCTGACATTTCCCCTGGAGTAATTCAATCACCGCTTCGTCTAAAAAGAAAAAGTATTCGCTCTTCCATCGAATACGGTACAGGAGCGTTAAGACGCAGTACGTGGTCAATTTAAAGAGTTGAATCCAACTGTATTCGCCTACCCAAGCTCCAGGTCGTAGAAATGTCCGTCCCCATTTATCTTGGTTCATTAAATTGGCCATGAATAATAAATAGGTGACGACGACTTCATCTAATCGTTGTTGGGGCTCTTCTTCTCGGAAAGCGGTCGTAAAGTGGGTGACGTCAATACCCGGAGGAGGAGGTGAAGAAGAAGGGGTTCTGAAGTGTAAAAGTTCATGAATTTTATGAGCCACGAACGGTGAAACACGAGCCTGGCTTTCTTGGAGTTCGCTCGAAACGATCGGTTCATCTTCTAAATAAGTTCGTTTTAAACGTTTAAAGGTTTGAGCATCCATTCTCTTTACTTAAACCACCATTGACGAAAACGGCAATACCAATCTCCCACGTCTTTATTTTGCACCAAACTGCCGAGCAATTCCCCGAAAGTTGTAAAAATCGTCAGCTTGCGAATGTATCCAAAAGCCAGAAAGAGAAAAATGAGTCCGTTGATGAGGAGGAAAAGGAGAAAGAACCAGCTTTGTGTTAAAATGAGACAAAACAGGATCACGAAGGACGTATACGCTCCAGCGACTAAAAGCGTTCCTAATGTTAAGGAATCCATTTGTTTTGTTTTCTTCTTCTTCTCTATTCTTGACCTAATGTCTCGTAATAAAGGGTCCGATACGTAATATTCTGGTAAGCATTATAAACGGGATGGTGGATAAAGAGAAATAATAAAATCCATAAGAGGATCGATACCATATTTTTGTTTTCTTTGTTCTGAGTCAGAAGAGAAGAGATAATAATAAAGTAACTCATATTAATTAAAAAAATGGTTCGAAAGGATAAATCCAAATCTGATAAAGCGGAACGAAAATTGCTTCGAATGGAAGCAGCTCCTCCTAATCATGTAGGAGACCCAGTCGTTGACAACCACCTTAACAATCACCCTCCAAGCAATCCATCTAACCATCCTCCTCCAATCCATGACAATCCTCCTAATAATGATAATGTAGGCAATATTCCCATGGACGTGGATGAGGAAATAATTCGTCGGCATAGGCGAGATCTCCTCAATTACGAAGAATACTTCCCCGATCGAATGAAATCAGATAAGCGCTATGCCAAATTGGCTGACGGAAATGAGATTTATGCTAAGAATCGACAAGGAGATGAATTTTATATGCTGGATCCCGATGGAAATATTGTGTTTGCAAAACAAATCTCTCCCATCACCGGTAAAATAACCCCTGTCTATGCCGTCGATCATCTGAACCGTTCTATTTTACCCGTCGACGCCCAAAACCGTCCCGTGTATGGATTTGATAGTGATGGGGAACCCATGTTTCCCATGGAAAACGGAAAAATGGTATATCTGTTCTACGGAGGAAAAGAATGGTATCCGGAAAATCCTCAGACCAAAGAACAAATCTATGCTTTAGACGAGCACCATCGACCCTATTTTGCTAAAGACGAGCATCAAAAGCCTTACTACGTTCAAAAACTCGATGTCAATCAATTCCCTATCGAATATGCCCCTCTCGATTCCAACGGTCAACGGATCTATATTCCCTTAGAGAACAATAAATTCCAATACCCGTTTAATCTCGTCCCAAAACGACCGCTGTTTGAACTCTCTCCGGATCAGGACGAAATGTATTTCCGAAACAATACGCTAGGTGAATATTATCCCGTCAACGAATTCAACGATGAAATTTACGCTCGAGATCGTTTGCACAATGAAATGCCGGCTAGGAACATCGATGGAACCCCTTATTACGCTAAGAGAGCGAGTGGGGACGAATACTATCCCAAGCAACTCAACGGTCTCGAAACGTATATTCGAATTGGAAATAGGGACGAACCGGCCTTAGATGCTTTAGGAGGAGGCATTTATGCGAAAGATGAAAACTTGGACGAATATTATCCGAGAATTTACCACAACGACAATGACGAATAAAGCAAAACGATTACCAAAGGATCTTCGATGGCAAAAGATGAGTATTATGCAGTCGACAATCTTGGAAATCAACGATATAGAAAGGATCGAAGGGAATTTGAAACATATATTACCACTGACGATCCCAGTCTACTGTATGCCCTAGACAAATATAAAGTTCCCCATTATGCTAAAAAACCCGTGTATATCGGTGGAGAAAAAAAATTTGAGGAGTATTATGGAAAAATCAATAACTTGCCCGTCTTTCTAAAGTACCAGGGTCGAGAAATTTATGCCAAAGAGCATTCCGGGGCCGAAATGTATCCCAAAGATTTGTTTGGGAACGACATGATTGCTCGAGATGCCGACGGGCGGTATTATTATGCTAAAGATGAGACAGGAAATGAAAAATATCCCTTGTTGGCCGACGATACGGAACACAAGCCCGAATACATGTCTTACGCCCTCGATAAAATCGGTATTCCGTTCTATCCTATCAATTCTCAGGGTAAACCCATCTATCCTAAAAATGCTACAGGCGATGAATTTTATCAAATCCTTCACCCTTTCACTCAGCAAGTCATCTTTGGAAGAGATACCGATCAGAACCAAGTGTATGCGCGGAAAGCGGATGGAGGCGAAATTTACCCGGATAGCGGTCAATTCGCCATGACGAGGCTGAAAGAATTCTTTTATGCTCATGATAAGAACGGGGTCATTATTTACCCGGTTGATCAACACGGCAACGAACGATATTTAGTGACGGACAAAGGATCGTACGATCAATTGATGAAAGATCCGGCCGTGAAACGATACGCCAAAGATGCAGACAATAATGAAATCTATCCGGAAATTATTCATGCCGATAAGCGCATTACCCAAAAACCTTTAGGAAACCGGTACGCTCAAAATAAATTGGGTGAATATTACTACCCGGTCGATCGATATAATAACGAGTACATTGTCCAGTTCAAGAAAGTGAGTGAGGAACAAATCTTTGCGAGTGGATACCCTATCACGTGTGATCAAATCATCATTGTTCCCAATTTAAATGACAAGCCCTGGACGCCTGCGTTTATACGAGACCCTAGAATTGAACCCGAAAATTTGATAGGCTACTTGTACCGATCGCATTCGAAACCGATGGATTATTTGACCAATTTGAGATCTAAACGCGCTTCTCGACACGGGTTCCAACCCTATAAAGTTATATATAATAACTCGGAGGGTAAAGTGGTCGAGAAAGTGGAAAGCGGTCTTCCAGGACAAGAAGATCCAGTGGAAGAGGAAGAGAAAAAGAAGAAAAGAAAGAAGAAAATATATGCCAACCCGATACAGTCTGACGAAAATAATCATCAATCCACCACCAACTGGACAAAAATCATTCTTTCTATGATAGGTATCTTGGTCATACTTGCGTTCCTAATCTGCATTAATATACTGTTTAAAAACTAAAGTCGTGAGAGAAAGAAAAATATCTGAAACAATCCATTCTTAAAAAGATTGGGATGTCTTTTCAATCCAGTCGGTTGGAAAAAAATTTTCAGAGCTGAAAAAAAAAAAAAAAAAAAAAAAAAAAATTTTTTTTGTTAATTTTTATCATGTCTTCTAGACATGATAAAAATTAACTATCTACTCTTTTTGTTTAGGAATGATGTCTCACCCTTTCGAAAATTAGACCATGACTCACCCTTTCTAAAAATAAAATTCCAAGAAATAAATGAGTCATGGTGTATTTTTAGAAACATGGTGAGACATCATTGAAAACAAAAGGGGTTAGTTAATTTTTATCATGTCTAGAAGACATAATAAAAATTAACAAAAAGATTTTTTTTTTTTTTTTTTTCATTACAGAATTTTTTCTTAGCTCTGAGAAATTTTTTCCAGCCGACTGGATTCACAAGTCATCACCATTTTTTTTAGGAATGAACTCTTCCTTATCTATTTAAGCATTTCGAGTTTCCCTTCAAATGTGTACGTGCTGTTGAAGAGGGACCCACCTAGATCCTAGTTGACTCATTCATGGGGAAGGAAAAAAAAAGTATTCTATAACGTGTTGGATAATGTTGGAGGTAAGTCTCTTTCTTTTTCATTTTTTTCTAAAGATTTATGAATGACAAACGGAAAGGTTTCTTTCTTGTACTCTTGAAGGCGATGAAAATAAAACAAAGCTTCTTGGAAAGCACAATATTTGGTCCGACCTATATGTTTCGGACAAAACGATGAATATTCATAGTTCATTGGTATGGGCGCGGTATGAAACGCCTCCTTGTTCTTGGAGATGAAATTGAAATAAATAGGACGGGCCAGTATCTGGTACAAAACATTAATTTTCCAATAATGAGGGCAGTAAATGTTTTTATATCCTGCCGTTAGAGCTACGAGAAACGGTTTTAATTGATCGTACGGCAAATGACCCTCATTCCATGAAAAGCCATGCGTTATATCCGCTAACGGTAAATGAACACTCGATACACTTTGTTTGGCGGAATAGGATAATTCAGACCACGGTATGGGTGGTTCCACGTAGATAATGCCTTGGGAACGATCATGGGTGATATAAGCCACTTCTTTAATAATATAGTCGGAAAAGTCATCATTATAAGAAAGATTAAGTTCTTTGGTGAGAGGATCACCATTCAATTCGAAACCTTCGAAATTGAGAACGATATAGGATTCCATGTTTTATTTTTATCGGTCATCTTGTTTCAGGAGAACATTGAATCTAAAATCCTCTACGGTTATCACATGAAAATCTCTCAATTTGCCTTTTAGATAGGTGGCTCCAACTAAGTGGATGGATTGAGTTCCATATTTTTTCTTTAATTGTTGGAAACAAATCCGCTCTGATACTTGTACTGCAATAGGTCCTAGACGTATCTTATCCTTGCGAGTGAACAGAGTTATATATTCTATACCCACTCGATGTTGATGAAACTTTTGTAGAAATTGTATTAAGGACCAAGATTGAAGACCCAAGGTCGATTTTAAATCTCTTTCCAAATTAAACGTGGCAGTATGGGAAATAAGAACAATATATCGAAAGGAGGGACCTATTTGTCGATTGAACCGTTCGGTGATTCGCCATGGAAGAAAGGTTGAATGATTCATTTTTTTTTTAATTTAATTTAATTTTTTTTTCTTCTTCGGTTCGAAGGATTAAACAAGCATGGCAGAGTATTACGATATTTCTGTTTTGAAAACTATTCAATTACCGATTGATCGACTCATCCGATTCGTGATTGGGCAAAATCCTCAACTTGAAAACTATCAAGCGACGTACCGGTTTCTGAATTTATTTTTTGAGATTACGCCTCGACTCGTTCGAGATTTTCAATCACAGGCCGTTGCTCATATCCGTCACGTGTTAGATAATATGTCGCAATATGGACACCTATATCTTTTATTCGATCAGCAGCCCCTGTTTAATGCCCTGGAATGGAATGATGAAGAATTTATTTTATCGAATGAAGAAATCTTAGACCCTATTCGCAAAATGGCCAGTCAGTTTTTTCCTAAAGATTCTGCTCATTACCATGTCACTTGCATCTATCTCTTATATTTTTACGCACTACTCGCGAATCCGAAATATACTTGGATCACAATGGATTATTTAATGCACGGCAATAAATATCATCAATATTTATTAGCTAAACATGCTCATGAAGAAAAGTAAAAATAAAATCATTAGACGAGAAATTTATTTTTGAAAAGATAAAGCAATATAATGGAATTTTATCCGAATCGATATGGTAGCGAATATTACAAATATCGAAAAAAAGATCCAGTCTTTGTGAAAAGTGAATATGGTCATGAAAGGTATGCCATTCACTCCCAAAAGGGGGAAATCTATCCCGACAAAGGTGATCCTTTCGCTAAAACTCGAGACGGCCTTCCATATTATGCCAAAGATCGGAAAGGAAATGAAAAATATCCTCTACAACGTAAAAAATCCCTCGTTATTCAAATTCAAAACGAATTCATTCTGGCCAAATACGCGGACGGAAAAGAACGATACCCGGTGGATTTCCGAGGGAACGAATATTATTTAGTGAAAAATGAAGAACCTTACGTCCTGAAAGATGCCCAAGGTGAAATCTACTTTGCTAAAACATGTAGTGGAAAAGTCCTCATTCCCTGGAATTATTTTGAACAGTACAAGTATCTTCTCTCAGAACATTATAAACGCACATGCGATGCTGCAGGAAACTGCGTTTATCAATCCACGGTACCCGTTGAAGAAATTCTTAAAAAGTTGTTTCCATGCCTCTGTTTGTGCTTAGCTGAAATACCTACAATGGCTTTTATTCTAGCAGCTACGTTAATGTCAATACCAGGACTGTAAGAACAACGTTCTTATATATAGTCAGTGAGAAGAGAAAGAATGACTCGAAGCTGGCTGAGAAAAAATTCTATTAAAAAAAAAAAAAAAAAAAAAAAAAAAAAAAAAAAAAAACTTTTTGTTAATTTTTATCATGTCTTTAGACATAATAAAAATTAACCCTACCCCCCTTTTTTCTTTTTGTTGTGAATGATGTCTCACCCTTTCTAAAACTAGATTTCTAAACAAAAGAATGAGTCATATCGTTCTTGGAAATTTATTTTAGAAACATGTTGACACCTGATTCAAACCAAAATAGGGGTGAGGGGTGGTAAAGTTAATTTTTATCATGTCTAAAGACATGATAAAAATTAACAAAAAGTGTTTTTTTTTTTTTTTATATCTTTAGAATTTTTTCTCAGCTGTTAAGAAATTTTTCCAACCCGACTCGATCGACCGGACATCACCATGTTTTAAGAATGGACTCTCACTTATATATTTCAGCATTGCGAGTTTCACTTCACATGATTCTGTGTTTTTGAAGAAGAAACATCTTGAAATCTGGCTTTCTTCAGTCAACTTTTGTTTTTTCCAAGTCATTACACAATGAAATGTTGGGAACCTACCTCATGCATATGTAAAAAGGTTAGTAATTCTTGTCTTTTTTCAGATTTTTGATGATAACATTATCGTAATAAATAACTTGTCTTTTATGCTGAGGCAGATCAATGGGTTCATCGTCCACTTTTAAATGTTTCGTGGTTGAGTGTTCTCCCTCTTCGTCGTCATGCTTTCGTTTGAGAGACGAATTCAATTCGGCATTTTCAAACTGAAGGGGTTCTACTATATCCAAAGACGAGGAAATATTATTTTCGGCTGAAAAGGAACTGAAATCCATTTCGGTCCGTTTCAAATGTCCAAATTCATCATTGAAACGCATAATGAGTTCCGTTTCGTGGATGGAGGTGTCGCGCATCGTTTTCAAAAATTGTCGAATGGCCGATTTCAGTTCGTTAAAGGTCGTAACAGAACCGGGAATGATTTGTACATCGGCATACTGTTTGAATTGTGTAAAAATATCGGTCGAAGATAGAAATTCTTTTTTGAATTCTACTAATATTTCAGGTTCGGAACGGTAACGGATCATGCCGTCCTCCATGTTAATATTGTGGGCCAGATGCAGATAAATCATTAAAAAGAAACCTTTATAGGAATCTTCGACGATAGAATCTTTGGTTTCGAGTAAATATTGATCCTGCATCACTTGCTCTGAGGTGAGGGATGGAGCATTTTTCGTAAACACGGCGTCAAAAGGAATTGCTACCACGCGATCATTAAATGCCTCTGTGGCCGTACACACTGGGAACGTATTGGTAGAAGCCATGAGTTTGGCACTGGGAATCGCTCCTACATTTTGCTCGTATAAATTCCGAAAACTGGTGGTCGAATTACCCGTGATTTCTTTCACGAGGTTTTCGTTTAATTTTCCCGACATTTCTTCAACAGTCACTACTCGACAACAAAATAACGAAGAGGCCAGTTCGGGTTGGGCTGATAGTCCTTGACCACTCGTCGTTTGTAAATTGACGGCTCGAATACCATGACTATAGCCTTCAAAGACCTTCGAAATCATTTGAAAGAATTTACTTTTTCCATTGCGCGTGTTGCCTTTCAAAATAAAAAATTTGCGACCGTAATTGGTCGCAATGAGAAGACTGGCCAGGACATCTAAAAGGTACATGAACAGATCGTATTCGAAACACGTATATTTACACATGTGCACATAAAAATGAAGCATGCTTTGAATGAGCGGGTTGGTTTCTAGTTTGTCATGAAACTCGCGCACTTTTTCCCGCAGCGTATCCAGTAAATCGTCCGTGAGGTCGAGAAAACACCTTTTCAGGTATTGTAGAAAAAATTTCCGGTCGGTTAATAAACGATAGATGGCTATCAAATCCGGATCGTGACGAAATTGCATCAACTCGTGTCGACTAAAATTGATGCCCAGACGTCGATCCGATAGGTAAAATTCCGGAACCGTCCCTCCTACATGACCCGTCAAGAGATTCAGAACCCCATCGTGGGTTCGAATATGCCATATATGTCGATCCATTTGAATGATTTTATGATCAATGTTGGTTCGACTCAGAATGGACGAGACCACATAATTAATGTTGACCTGTTTCATAATGTCTGTGAAAGGACACATGTTTTTAGTTTTATCGGCAAACTGATTCCGAGCATAGGCCTGAATGGAGGACCAGATGGCATTCATCAGGTTTAGAATTTCTATCTGGTGGGGCACTTCTTGCCAGTACTCGTGGATATTATTCCACATATAGCGTTGAGGTTTCTTGCAGGAATTGTGCATGGTAATGACGAGAATCGGAAAATATCGCTCTTGAATTCGATGAATTTGTTCCACGAGCTGATCTCCAGACACCGAATATAAAATAATGCCTTTCATGGTTTTGATAATAGCTTCCAGTTTATCTTTAAATTTGTAAATTTTAGGATTGAGATTCGAACCACAAAAGAGGATCGTGTCGAGAGTAAAATCTTGGGAAATGATATCTATAATTTTACTGTTGATTTTTTCTACAGAATCTATGAGTTCGTGAGATTCTAATATCGTACGCAAATGGGATGCGAGTGTATGGGAGGACATTCGTAAATGTTGACACAAGGCCCAAAAGACAGGTAAAAAATAGTAACCTTGATTGTACTGCATAATCGTACGAAGGGGATTGGGATCGGAATGCAAACTAGGATTGTCTAACTTGAGAGCTTGATTCACCGTCTGGAATACATCGTTTTCGATGACGATAGAATTTTGACTTTCCCGGTACCATCGTTTTAGAGCCCGGTTATTCGATTCAAAGTCTGAAATCACAAACCCGTTAAACTTGATAAAGTAAAACGTTTTTAACCAATGATGACCTTCGGTTCCAAAATCCTTCCCTTTGTAAATATACATCGGGGTTTTTAGTTTATACACAAACGTAGCCACTTTTTCATCGTCGGGTCCAGCTTCCTCATCTTTGCTAATAAGCGTGGGATACGATACTCGATACAAAGGATCGTACAGTGTCACCACAGGCATCATATATTCATAAAGTTTTTTTGAATATCCATTGGCTGGAGGTGGAGCAGTTTACGAAAAAAGGAATTGGTATTATCCTTGCGACGTTTAAATTTTGATTGAATGCCTGACAATCGCATGCTGAAAGCATTAGGATTGGTCAAATCTAAACGCCAGGTGGTTTGTTCGTCTACATAAATAATCAACATGGGTTCGTATTTATTCGTATAGGGCTTGGAGGAATTCACAAGCGTCGCATTCGCTAAAACGTCCAACTGGAAAATAAATTCAGATGTTTCGTGATAGAACCGGGGTTGAAGTTGGCTGCAGAATTGAATATAATCATCATGAGCGATCGAAATTTCCGGCAAATGGACATGAATACCACCTCCTGGACGAACAGCCACAATAAAAGTAAAATGCTTAAGGGATAAAAAGTAAAATTTTAAGGTTGAGAGAATAACAGAATCTACATAATCGTAGAGCATAGATGAAGGAAGGGATGCATCGCATTCAGTTTTAATATCAATATCTAGGATAAGGGAATGATGGGTCGTCGAGCAAAGATCCATCGTTAAAAAAAGATTTTCGGCAGACGTTCGAGTATAAAATCGAGAAAATTGTGCGTAGTCTTTTCGGTTACAGTAAAAGATTCCTCCCGACATCTGGTAGAAAATGTAAGCATCGTTGGGCGCATCTCCAACCGAATTAATCCTTGTTAAATAATGGAGGCTCTGCGACATGATTATATATCTTTAACTTGATTAATATTTCTTAAAAAAATACAAGCAATTCTTTGTAAGTAAATATCCTATAAAATCTCCACGTGCTCCTCTAAAGAATAAATAAACTGAGCACTTTTACCTTCATAAAGTCTGTTCCTATATAATGTTGAATTCACGGCACAGAATGATTTAAAGTGAAATTCGTTTCGCACGTCTTAAATAGATAAACCAGAGTTCTTTCTAGCCAGAGCTCAGAAAAAATTCCAAAGTGGATATTAAAAAAAAAAAAAAAAAAACTTTTTGTTAATTTTTATCATGTCTTTAGACATGATAAAAATTAACTACCTTCCCCTTTTGTCTGGGAATGTTGTCTCACACTTTCGGAAAATAGAACATGACTCATCCTTTCTAAAAATAGAACTCCAATAAAAGAATGGGTCAAGGTATATTTTTTAGAGAGTGAGACATCCTTCCCTGACAAAAAGAGGGGAGAGTTAATTTTTATCATGTCTAAAAGACATGATAAAAATTAACAAAAAGTTTTTTTTTTTTTTTTTTTTTTTTTTTTTTTTTTTTTTTTTTTTTTTTTTTAATATACATTTCAGATTATCTGAGAAATTTTTCCCAGCCAGCTTTTACTTTTCTAGACATAAACGTCCTTGTTTATGTCCTTGAATAACGTCATTTCTCATGTATATATAAAGCGTGTAAGTTGGCTCTGTAGACTTATTCCTTTCGAGGAAGAAGGCGAGATAAAGTAAGCTCTGTCATGGATAATGAAAAGTACTACAATGTTTCGGATTATGTGGAAGTGTATGGAAATGTTTATAGACAATATTATTTTATAGCTGTTCGTTTCAAATTACCCATCTTCCATGTCGATACTTTGAAACATTTTAGCCCGGGTCTCGTTCGAGCACCTTGCATTCTCGTGGTCAGTGAAAATCGACTCATTTTCCAAGGAGAAAATTTAGACAAAGACTATCCGTTTCCTCGTGGGTCTTTAGTCTTTTGCGTGCATGGAACAAAAGAGGATCCTCGTTGGATTAACGTCTCTAGAGATACGACCGATCAGTTTTTACAAAGTTTATTTCCTTCTCGAGATTTTATCAAGGTCTCCTATGAAAATAATACCTTATTTGTTTGTTCGACCATCAATCCGTTTTCCTTGTTCTGGAAAGTACTTCCTCGCAATATGGCTTTTCGCGCCTTAAGCGATCTGACGATGACCTACATAAAAAGAGAACCTTTCCAGTTAGAGCATTGCATGCGCCTCCGATTTTTTAAACGAAGTACGCACGTCTGGGAATCGTGGTCCAACTGGTATCACTATTTACATCCCATGCTCATCCTCCACTTCATACATTTAACGGGACAAGCTGCGAGTGCTCAATTGGCTGCCAAACTTCATAAATTGTTTAAACGCTCCCTTCCACCTTACCTGCATACGGATTCTATTCCATCGGACTTTTATACTTGTGAAATTACTTTTGACGACACGAAATTAACCGGTGTTTGGTTTGTCGTTTTGAATATGTCTTTAGTGATGTATGTTTCGCCCATGATTGCGTCATTCCATCATGAAACGTTCCTCGACGTGAATCGTGAACAATGTAATTATTGGCTACCGTTTTACCGAAATAATGAATTATGGACCCGAGAAGGATTTAAAATATACGTTTCCCACTTTAGAAAGAATCGTCGCTACTTGAAAGAAGTCATGATTTGGTTATCGTCCCGCTCCGAAGAAAAATATCAATATATGTTGCTCGATTTGAACAAAGTAGCCTACCTTTTAATGATTTAAAAAAAAGCAAAAAGAAAAGAATGTTACGAGAACTGGTTCGATGTCTTATTCAATACCAGTCCGACCCCACTTTTATATCTTTAAATGTCGTTGATGGTCTCAAACAAAATCTTCGAGACGACGTGATCGATGCTTTTCTCCTGAGTCGACCTTTACTCCATCTCTATCCTCAACTGTATAAAAAGAGTTCGAGCATCATCGATTTCTTGTTTCGCATTTCGGGCTTGCATTTGGAAGAGATTGTTTCGATGGAATCGCAGGACCTGGAAAACAAAATCGCTTCTTTGGAAACTCAATTGGAGGCAGATCGGAAAGCTTTTGAGAAACAAATCGAGACGCTCCAACAAGAGCACAGGAACGAAATGCGTTATTTTCTAGCGGAAAAAGAACAATATGTGAATACCGCTCGATTCGGAAAAGAGCATTCAGTCGTGGATTTGCAACGACAATTGGAACGCCTTACATGGGAGAAAGAAACCCTGCAGACTGAGTTGGAGCAGCTGAAACGGAATCACGAAACCTTACAAACTCAGTGGGAGCAATTGAAACGAGATCACGAAACCTTACAGACACAAATTCGAACGCACGAGTCTGAAAAAATACAATGGCAGAGGCAAATAGTAGAACAACAACAACAACAACAACAACAATTGAATAATAATAATAATAATAATAATAATAATAATAATAATATCGAGTTTCCAAACCGTTTGATGAACGAATGGCAAATGCTCCACCAACGCTACGAAACGGGACTTGAAGAATGGATGCAACGAACGGAAAGTTTAATCCGCCCTTTGCAAATGGCTTTACAAGAAACGATCGAGCAACTGAAACTTCCTCCTTCTTCTACGACTACGGTCATTGAAACTTTACCGCTCGAATCGCCTCCTTCTCAGCAGCTCATGATCGAGTCGTCGCGATCTAAATTAGAGCAATTACAAGAAACCCTCGACAGTTTTTAACATCGTATCAATCGGAACAAAAACAGCACGTCCAGCAATTGAACGAGGAACTGAAAGGACAATTGACCCTTTGTCAAAACGAAAAACGGATGTTGGAAAAGCAGTTGGAGCAGGGTCAGAAAGAACGAACCGACCTCCTGCAAAAATGGAAAATCGAGTCCGAAACACATTTCCAGGAAGGTATTCAACGCGTTCTTGACACGCTGCAAAAGAAAAATCCTCATATCGAGACGATTCTTCGAGACGAAATGGCTAAACAAATGAAGGAGTTCCACGAAACGCAGTTTATGACGTTTTTACAGACGATCCTTCCCCCTCATTTTGGAAACCTTTAGGTGCGAACCAAGATTGGAAAACGTTTTTCTTCCAGCAAATTCAAACGTATATCCAGTATTTACAAAATTGGCAAACCCAGCTTTTGAACCAATTAACACTTCTCGGGAATGCTTTAAATCAATCGCTAACGCCCGACAATTTAGCTCATACCATTCTTCACAGTCTCCCTTCTTCCTCTAAAAGCATGATGGAAGACACGACCCTCTTGCAACGATTGCACGATCTTCAACAATCGATTGAGAACCAGAACGAAGCGAAGGAGGTCCTACAACAAATCCAAGCTCAACTCCATCGGGATCGTAGCCAAGAACATAAAAAATTACAGCAGAGTCTAGAACATGAAAAACGGCAACGCGTCGCTTTGGAAAAGAAACTGGAGGTCCTGAAAACGAATTTGGTAACTCTGATACGGACTAAATGGAATGCGTATTTTGGGGCCACGGATTACGATCAGATTCTCGCGGAACTCGAAAAAGTATTCCATTTCAAAGAAAATCTAGAGAGGACCCTCGAAACGCAATTGGCGCAACTGAAAGGTCATTTTCCCGAAATACCGGTCGTTCAATTCGATAATTTGGCGTCGAGGATGATCGAATGGGCTCGACAGGTCGAGAATCGCAACGATTGTGAAGTCGAGCTCCGTAAAACCAAAGAACAACTTTTCGAATTGAAACAGAAACTCGATCAAGTCGAAAGTAATTATACGAAATGTAATGAGTACCTTCTCTACGCCAAAACGAAATTAACCACGTTCCTAAAAACGATCCTTCAGAATGACCCTAGTGATCAGAGGGAAGATTGGCCGCAAGCTGTTGTCCATCAACTCCAAAACGTGATTCACGAGCATCGACAATTTCAAGATCTCGTTTATAAACAAATTGTCACGCTTCGAGCCCAGTTTCCGAACATACCGGATCCCATTGAAGAATTGGCGAATTCGGTGATTTTATATTTCGAGCAGGAACGAGACCTATACCGACGGCAGTTAGAGGAACGTCCTCACATTACCGAAGTGAAAGAACCCACTACTGTACCGGCCATTACGTATCCTACGGATCAAATGGAGGAATTACAGCGGGAAGTGAAAGATTTACAAAACCAACTGGAAGTGTCTCGGTCTCGAAACCAAACTTTAGAAAACCAACTGGCTAAAGCTCTCGTAGCTCCGCAGGATGTAGAAATGTCCGATACTTCGAAATATAAACGAAAGCACGTATCGACGGTCGACGAAGACTATGTAAGAGGTCTGTCATTGGATTTACAAGAGGCCAAACACGCTTTAGATCGATGTCTGGATGAAAAAGCCCACTTGCAAAAGGAATTGGAACACATTAAAACCGAACTAACCCCTTCTCCCTCCGTATCGTCCGATTTCAAAATGCTCAGCGACCTGTTTTATCAATTATACGTGTCCTATTTTCGATTACGATTTGATGTCGTGTACGGAAAAACCGTTTTTTCGTCGGAGGAATATATTAGATCCGTGCTGAATAAATTGGATTTCGTGGATCGAAGCATTCGATCCAATATGACTGTGAAAGAATGGACCGATGTTTTATTGCAATACATCAAATGGGACGTACAAACTCTGACAGGAGGGTTAGATTGGCAGGGGTCGCATACAGCCTACATTAAAGATGAATTCTTAACCTATTGCATGAATCAAACGATTGAAATCATTGACCGGTACGCGAAAGAATTGAGGAAACAGACCGAGATGTTTAGAAGTTCATAAAATAATAATAAAGGGGAACTATGGAATATTCAGAGTTAATCGATCGTATTCTTGCGCACCCGATTTTAAAAGCGGGGATTGACGAAATCGTTGAAAATAACCCGAGAACGTTAAACCTCGTGAGCCGAGAATGGAAAAATATGTTAGCCAACAATCCTCAGTTTCAAGATTTTCAAGCTAAAGCGATCCCGTTCCAGCATCCCGTAGAAAAAGGTTATATTCAGATTGAAAATATTAAAGATTTCAATCATCATTATAATATTCTCGTAGCGGGGTATTGGGTTCTCTGCGCTACTAATTATAAGAGGAATCTGAATGCCCATTCTTTCATATGTAAACTCTGTCCTCCTCTGGTGGACATTACCAAAGCCGTGGCTGCCGATCATTCCCAAATCCTGATTTCAGAACAATGTCGGTTCTTCATTGAAAAATGTAGACCTTCTCTCTGTAAAGCGTGTCGGCAAATGAGTCAACGAAATGATCTGAATTCTCAGATGTCTCAAAATCAATGGTGTTTACGCAAAACCAAAGTGTTTGATGGAACGACCCTTTTAAACGTGTTTCAAGAAACCCTGGACCAAGAATTTGTGAATAACGATATGTTTATTGGTATTTTAAATATTAAAATTAATTCGCGGTACTTTTACGAAACGGACGCTTTGTATTGTAGAGTAGGAGGCATTTGTAGAGATATGATTCTCTTTCAAGAAGATGCTCTGAATATGATCGAAAAACCCGTGTTTCAGTTAAATAT
This sequence comes from Stegodyphus dumicola, assembly GCF_044657685.1. Classification (NCBI taxonomy): domain Eukaryota; kingdom Metazoa; phylum Arthropoda; class Arachnida; order Araneae; family Eresidae; genus Stegodyphus; species Stegodyphus dumicola. The sequence continues at coordinate 197,329,536 of NC_140773.1, forward strand.
TTTAGAACCTTCTTCGAGAAATATTATTAACGAAACCATTTCCACTACCTTCGATAAAGAGAAAATCAAAACTGAAAAGGTGGATCCAGACCAGGTTCCCATCAAAAGCAAGATCAATCCAGATCTGTGCAAACCATTCAAGAAAGAGAAGTCTAAGAAGGAGGCTGAGGATGTAAAAGGCAATGAGGATCCAGTCTATTTAGGTGAGGTTTCTGCCAGTTCTATGAAGAACAAGTTTAGTAAATTTGCGTATAAACTGTACGCCCTCAGGTCTCGTCGTGATCTGGATGATCTGGATTAGAAGTTTAAAAAAAAAAAAAAAAAAAAAAAAACTTTTTGTTAATTTTTATCATGTCTTTAGACATGATAAAAATTAACTACCCTCCCCTTTTTGTCTGGGAATGTTGTCTCACTCTTTCGAAAAATAAACCGTGACTCATTCTTGGAATGATTGCCATTAGAAAGGATGAGTTATGGTCTATTTTTAGAAAGTGTGAGAGAACATTCCCAGACAAAAAGGGAAGGGGATTGTTAATTTTTATCATGTCTAAAGACATGATAAAAATTAACAAAAAGTTTTTTTTTTTTTTTTTTTTTCAGATTTTAAAAATTTTTTCCAGCCGACTCGATCAACAAGACCATCATTTTTTTTCAAGAATGTGTTCTCACTTATCTATTTAAGCCATTCGAGTTTCATTTCAGATCGTTTGATGCTGTGGCCTGTGTACAAGCTTCTACATGATGAAAACAGATTCTGTGTCAAGGTATATTACCATTTTGTTTTTTTTTTCCTTTTTACATAATAGAAATTTTTCTGTACTGACTTTTTAACCCCCAACCAAATCAATTTTTTTCTCCAAACCTTTTCGCATTTAGCAAGTTAGGAACCGCGTATCAGAAAACTGCATGGCATTTTTCATAATGAGATTATCGGGCAAATCCTTTCTCGTCAATTGTTTATTTAAAGCCGTTTCTTTGGGATACGTGATGCATTTGGATTGATAGAGATACGAAGATCCTGTTTCTTCTCCCATCACAACAATCGGTTCAGGGTGACAAATATCTTCTAACGTATAAAACCCAACCCCTTTCTTGTACGCGACATTCGAAATGACGGTTTCGGGAACGAGGTCTAAATTGGGTAGTTTATGAAAATCGAATAAACAATGCGCCAGCAGGAAATTGTAAAAAGGAGAGAATTCCGTTTTAGGGTCGACAAAAAGACCTCCATTCGCCATGTCGCATACCTTTATCTTGTCGAAGAGCGTCATTTGAATTATTAATATAGTGATATAAACCGCAAAAACGTTGCTGAAGCGTGCTCTTGAAATGCACCATCATTTCTTCTTGCATCTTCGTGGTATTGTTCACGCCTAAACCAATTTCGTTCGTGTTGCCAACACTTAAATTCCGTAGCAGTTCGTAATGGAAACGCCGATCAAACACATCCATGGCGTTATTGCGTTTCAAGTCGGTCGGGTCTTGAGAATACAGGTGGTTGATATAGTGCTCGATGCACGGGTTGAGTTTAAATGTGAGATCGTCCAACTGGACGTCGTGTAAATCGGGTCGGAAATGTTTATCCAGGAACTCGCGCGTCGGTAAAATGACAGTATTTTTCGGAAACGAGAAATTTTCCTTCACAATCAGGAAAGGTCCAACGACCTTGGTATGCGATTCCGATTCCCTTCGATGATAATAAATTTGCAATCCATAAGGATTTCGAAGATGGTTCAGGCAGAGAATATTCCGAAACGCCGAAATATTGTCCGACCCACAAGGAATTTTTCGATTACTAAAAATACAATTGGATTCGTTCATTGTCTTGGTTTCTGAAAATCCGGCAAGGGTCAAGAGACATGCGATTTTTTAACAAGTCTGGAGGCAAAGTCGCTAAACAATTTAAACAATTCGACATTCCTGTTGTAAGGATCTTAAGTTTTACTAACGTTTATTTTATTTTAAATCTTTACTATCACTTCTTATTTTCTACTTCCGGCCAGAATTATAAGCGTGAAGGAGTTTATGCAAAGTTGTCTGGCGAACGCCAAGTATTTAAGTGTGGCCTTTTTGCCAAGCAGAGGAGAGGAAGCCGTGAGTTCGAAGCAGGCCGCTTACCTTAGAAGTTACGCAGTTGCTACTTTGCCTTCCAGGCCAGAGGTTTTAATCCTCTTGATAAATTAAACGTATTGTAGTGTTCACAGTCTCTGTGCTACATACGCTTCCTGTTATTATAAGGCCAATCTTATTCTAAAGTTAAATTAGAGTTTAGTTTTATTTTGATATCTTTTAAGTTAGACCCCGAGTGGAGGGTCATTGTATTCCGAAGTACGGAAGTCATTGTATATAAAGAAAAAATAAAGGGTTTTGTATACCCTTCGTCTGTATCCTGTCTACTTACTACAATTAGTGAACATAGCTTTAGTAAGCTCTCTGTTCTAGTCAGGTCATTGTATGTTTCCGAAGAAGGTAAGAAGAAATATTGAACCTGATAGTGGCGCCCGACGAAGAATAACCATGGCCGAGTTTCAAGAAGAACCTGTGCTGCCTGCAGAAACAGCTCAGAATCCAGAAATGCCAGCTGCCGCCCTGGAAGGATTTGGGTATATTGTCCAGACCATGCGCGCTTCGATGAAACCAGAAGCAACGTTTAATGGACACTCACAGGTAACCAGTTTTTTGGAAAAATTGGATGACCACTTCATGCTCTACCCCGTGCACGAGTTTCAAAAAGTTACCTTAGCTACCAGCGCTTTGAGGGGCCAAGCGCTTAACTGGTTCAAATGTATCGGCAGAAGTCTCTTGGGTCAAGCAGGAAGTCCCACCTATACCTACGAAAATTTCAAGACTGCCCTACTAAAAGCCTTCCCTGTTGTAAGGGATCGTGCGAAATTAGAAACAGAACTTTTCAGTATATATCAACAAAGAATGGAAAACCTCTCCAGGTTTATTTTAAGAAAAATTCACGTTTTCAAGCTCTTGTATGGAAACCGTCCGGATCCTGAAATAATTCAAGTGATTTTGCCGAGGTTACTACCCCAAGTGCAAGACTTTATTGAATTGAGAAATCCGACTACACTGGAAAAATTATTTGAGCTAGCAATCCAGTTTGAAAGTAGAAGAACGGCGGACGTCGAAAGAAGACGCCAATATCAACAGCGAAACCAATTTGGTACGCCAAGACTACAGCAAACTCAAGCACATGGCTACGGAGAAAAAGCGAATCAGTGGGCAAGGAAACCCGAGCATTCAAAAACAGCCGGCGAACGTCGACAGTTCAATAGCAACCCAGAAAAAAAGTCTCAAGGCCAGTGGAGAAAGAAGGAAAGCACCGAAAGAAAAAATAATTTAAACTAAAACGGATTTCTGCTGACGAGAGGGTGCGGAAATCCGAAGGCCACGAAAACCCCTCTTCCTACAAGTTAAATACAGTAATGGTGAAAAATTTAACTCTTCCGAAGATTGAAGTCTTGGTAAATAATATCCCGGCCACCGCACTCCTGGATACCGGCGCGCAGTGTTCCTGTGTGGCAGAAGTCTTTTTTAGAAAGTATTTTCGCAAATACCGCATATATAATGCGGATAATACAACAGTATTAGCGGCGCAAGGAGAACAATGTAAGTGCGTAGGTAAAGTACCTTTGTACATCCGTATCAAGGACGAACAAGTAAAGGTGATGTTTTTTATAGTAAAGAATTTGCAAGCACACTTAATACTAGGAATAGACTTTCTTTCAGACGCACAAGCTACACTGCATTTTAATGAAGCGTCTCTTAAGTTGACGATGAAACCAGTGCGTGTAGAAAAGGTTGAACCGCCAAGGGTAAATCTCGACCACCTGCCTAATGACGAGCAAGATAGAATCCGACAAGTGGTAAGTGAATTTGCTTCCTTATTTAGTGATATTCCAGGATTTACCCAGGTTACTAACCATAGTATTGACACCGGAGATGCATTGCCGGTTCGTCAAAAACCATACCGGTATGATAAGAATAAGGAAAAAATTATAGAATGGCATATTACCGATATGCTACGTAAAAAGATCGTAACGCCTATCTCAAGTAGTTATGCTAGTCCGGTGGTTTTATGTAAGAAAAATAATGATTATCCTTTGGAGCATCCAAAAAGGTGGAGATTCGCTATTGATTACCGTAAATTAAATTCCATAACGAAATATCCGGTATATCCGTTACCGATTATAGAAGAAATTTTAAGGAACATAAAATCAACCAAATTTATGACAACTTTAGACTTAACGAATGGTTATTTTCAAATAGGGATCAGGCCTGAGGACGTGCCTAAGACTGCTTTTATAACCAAGTCTGGCACTTATGCATTTTTGCGAATGCCGTTTGGCCTTTCAGGCGCCCCAGCAACATTTCAGCGATGCATGGACATTGTGTTAAGACCTGTTCTCGGAAAGTCCACATTTATCTATTTAGACGATATCATTATTACTAGTGATAATCTAGACCAACATGTACAGGATTTAAGACAGGTGTTTTCTTTATTAAATGAGGCCGGTCTAAAAGTTAATGTCGAAAAATGCAAATTTGCAGCCCCTGAATTAAAATATTTAGGTTACAAAATATCGCAAAAAGGGATCGAGACAGATGAATCAAAAATAATCGCTGTACAAAAGTATCCGACTCCAAACACGGCAAAGAAGCTCTCTTCTTTTCTAGGACTTTGTTCATATTATAGGTCCTTTATAAAAGATTTTGCGGCTATCGCTGAGCCATTGTTAAAATTAAAAAGGAAAAAGGCAAGATTCTCGTGGACGGCCGAAGCCAATAGTGCTTTCGAAAAATTAAAACAAGCATTAACGCAAGCCCCTGTGTTGAAATTTCCTGAAAAGGATGAAAATTTAGAAATTTCAGCGGATGCTTCGGATTATGCGGTAGGAGCGGTACTTTCGCAAAATCAGCAGCCAGTAGCATTTTTTAGCCGAACTTTAAATCAAACACAAAGAAACTATTCCGCGACCGAGAGAGAGGCACTTGCAGTTCTGTTAGCAGTGCAAAAGTTCCGAGTCTATTTTGGAAAGGCGCCGATAACAGTATATTCTGATCATGCGGCGGTAACTAGATTGTACTCTGGAAAAAATTTATCCCCAAGGTTAATAAGATGGGCACTCAAGCTGCAAGAATATAATCTGGTAATCAAGCATACCCCCGGAAAGGAAAATATCGTAGCAGATGCCCTGTCACGAATTAAATTAGACGAACAGGGTAATACCGTAAAAGTTGCAATGCTGACAGCGTGTACAATAAATTCCCGAGAAACTGTAATAACCGAACTGGGTAAGGATCCTGAGTTTGGAAGTATTTATGAGTATTTGAAGGATCCTGAAAATTTTAGCCACCAAGATATTGTGGCGATAAGAAATAGGGCGGCCCATTACGAACTAATAGATGGTCTATTATTTTATACAAAAACTACGAATTCCAACAACGAATTTCGACCTGTTATCCCAGCTAGTCTTAGATTAAATATCCTGCAAGAGCTCCATGACAGCCCTTTAGCTTCTCATGCTGGTATTCGAAAAACTACTCAACGCGTACGCGAGGCAGTCTACTTTCCTGAACTGCAAAAGTTAACAAGGGCGTATGTCCAGTCCTGCCCAACATGTCAAGCCGTTAATTATATTAATTTCCGCCCGGCCGGGTTTCTAAATAGTATTAAATCCGAATTTCCAAATGAAATAATCGGCATCGATTTATTGGGCCCTTTCCCAAAAAGTCAGTTAAACAAAAGTCGCTATCTCCTTGTTATAGTTGATCATTTTAGTAAATGGACCGAAATTGTTCCCTTAAAACGAGCCTCCGCGAAATTAGTTACCGATTCTATTTTAAATAAATATATTTTAAAATACGGGGCGCCCCTAAAAGTTATATCGGATAATGGTCCTCAATTTGTAAGTAATATATTTGAAGACATGTGCCAAAAACTGGGCATACGTCATTTAAAAATGGTCCCGTATCGGCCGCAATCAAATATAGCGGAACGGGTCAACAGAAATATAGTGAAAATTATCCGTAGTTATGTTAAAAATTTTCATAAAAGCTGGGATAACTATGTCAATGAATTTGCTTTCGCCCTTAGGACCGCAAAACATGATACAACGGGAAAAACTCCTGCTGAGTTATTTCTAGGCAGAAAGATTATAACACCGTTAGGTAAACTATTTTATGTGCAACAAAGAGCCCCAGAATTTAAAATGGGTGATATAGAGAAACTAATAAAAGAAGCAAAAAAGAATACAGAAGTAGCACAAAGAAAACAAAAATTGTATTATGACTTGAAACGACGGGGAGTAACTTATAAAGTAGGGGATGAAGTACTAAAAATTAAGCATTCACTTTCTTCAGCACCAGAAGATAAAACTGCCAAATTTTTCCCACGCTTTGAAGGACCATATGTTATAGAAAAAATAACTCACGCTGTTGTAGTATTAAAGGCAAGAAATGGTGAAACCTGTTCCGCAAACATTGACCAGATAAAACCATTCTATGACCGTAATAAAATGCAAATCTTTTCAGATCTTTTGCAGGATCCGGTACGGCAGACACCGCAGGTACAAGTTCCAGAGGTGGGAAAACGACAAGTACAAGGGCAAGCCAATGAGAGACAGAAGCAAGTGAAAAGAAAATTGCCCCGCGGAAAAATTGAAGGTACAAAGAAAAAGAAGCCGTTCCACCGTCCAAAAAACAGAGTTCACGAACACCCCCAGAATGAAGAAGGGAGAAGGACGACGTATGTGGAAAAGACCGGGAGAAAGGACGGCAACTATAACCCGGCTGTGAAACGGAAGATTGACTCATCCGACAGAACTCTCCGCAGCAAAAGTCGCCGAACTGCGGAAGGGCCATCAGCGGCGGAGGAAAAAGTACAAGAAAAATTTGAACGGCCAACAACGAGGTCCAAGCAGGATCACGACAGAAGTTTCCCGGTTCCACCAAGACCAGCTGCCTTCAAACGGCCAAGACCACAAGCAGAGGACAGAAGGAAGATGTTCAAGGGTGGCCGTAGTGGTGAAAAACGGAAGCTTCCAGAGGAAAGCACTGAAGGGCGAGCCCGTACAAGAAGGAGGATCAACCAAGCTACGGTCTGCAGCACCTTTAAAGACTGGGCCCAGAAAAGGATGTCTGAATATTACAAAGATAAGTAAAATTTTGTGTTACTTTACAAACTTAAGTTAATCTTTCATTCTTACTGCAAGTGGCAGATTTGAAGAAGTTTTACCTCATGCGAGGTCTACCTTTATCGCCAAAAGGGCGAGAAATGAGTTCTGACCGATTTTCTTATTATGTTTTTCAATTACTCGCGCGTAAAACTAAAGTTGATGTATAATAGCGTTGTATAAAGACTTAAATATTGTAAAAAGTTATTGTATAAATTTTATTTAAAACATTCTAACGAGAAAGACGTTTTAGTCTGAAAGACTTTTTGAAATGTAGTATTATTTCAATGTAGAAAGAATTGGCACTTGCTTTGAAAAGAATAGAAGTTAACAATGTACTACTAATGTATGTTTTCAAATGTGTAAAATTAACGGCATCCTGATATGTTCTTGTATACATGTGAACTGTTATTTTGAATGTTTAGAAATACCGTGATATGGTAAAAGTGAAAGTAATGTTAAAAAATTTGTTATTCGTGTGACTGTAAAGATTAAATCATGCTGAATATGTGTTAAAGGTTGAATGATGTAGTTAGGCTCTCTGACGCTACACTTTAGAGTTAGCCACTTTCAGAATAGTACCTCAGGGTCTAGAGTTGAAATTAGGGTGTGTTAAGAGGTCTCGTATGTTGAATTTTAACACGTTAGTGTTTTGATTGTAGGAGGAAGTGTTGAACACATAGACAGAAACACATTCGTGTTTGGTGTTTTTACAACACATGTCAGAGAGCACGGGGAGAGATAATTAAAATAGTCATGAATGAAATAAGAATGTTAAGAAAAGTATATTCTATATGTTATTTGCAATGTCATTCTGTAACATTTCATTAAACTAGTTTTCCTTCCAGATCTCTGGAAGGAACCAGAATTGAATAAAGCTCCTGTTTTGATGCAGTACAGATGAAAAAGAAAAAAGATTGTTGTATATTCCGGGAGCTGCTATTGTAACAAATTTCTTTCTTTTAAAATTTTCTAGTTTCTAGCTAAGTTATGTTTGTAAAAGTTTGGCCTCGCGTTAGTTTCTAGAGCTAAAAGTTTTCAACAAGGTCGTTTTAGACCTCAGTTTCAAACTAATTAACTCTGGCGGGAAGTATGTAAGGATCTTAAGTTTTACTAACGTTTATTTTATTTTAAATCTTTACTATCACTTCTTATTTTCTACTTCCGGCCAGAATTATAAGCGTGAAGGAGTTTATGCAAAGTTGTCTGGCGAACGCCAAGTATTTAAGTGTGGCCTTTTTGCCAAGCAGAGGAGAGGAAGCCGTGAGTTCGAAGCAGGCCGCTTACCTTAGAAGTTACGCAGTTGCTACTTTGCCTTCCAGGCCAGAGGTTTTAATCCTCTTGATAAATTAAACGTATTGTAGTGTTCACAGTCTCTGTGCTACATACGCTTCCTGTTATTATAAGGCCAATCTTATTCTAAAGTTAAATTAGAGTTTAGTTTTATTTTGATATCTTTTAAGTTAGACCCCGAGTGGAGGGTCATTGTATTCCGAAGTACGGAAGTCATTGTATATAAAGAAAAAATAAAGGGTTTTGTATACCCTTCGTCTGTATCCTGTCTACTTACTACAATTAGTGAACATAGCTTTAGTAAGCTCTCTGTTCTAGTCAGGTCATTGTATGTTTCCGAAGAAGGTAAGAAGAAATATTGAACCTGATACTGTCAAACGAGCAGGGGAGGTCGCTAAAGTCGTCGCGAAGAATAAACCCCTTCAAAAAGCTTTTGATAAAGTGTTTAGTAAGAAAGCTCTTCTGACCGCAGGAGGGGTGACGGCCGTCGCGCTCGGTTCTCAATATGTCAACCAATACATTCGGGACAATTCGGGCTGTTTTCTTTACAAGGGAGGGGACATGGTTTGTAAACTTAAAGAATTGAGTTGTTGTCAACCCGAACCTGTTCACGGGATCGAATCGTGCACGGGATTTCCTATTCAACAATGGAATGCGTGTGAAGGGTACGACAACGAGAAAGAGGATACGTGTTGTCGATTATGTGATTGTCAATATCACGATTGTACACCGACGCAAGAATTGAAATGCCGTCGACCCACGATCGGAGAAGCTTTAACGCATTTCAGTCAAGACGTGACGGGTTCCATCACGAGTGGTATTTTAGATGTTTTGGGTAATATACCGTATCTAAAACCAATCTTGTTGGGAATCGTTCTTGTCATCATCGGCCTTATTATTTGGAAATTCGTATAAGAAAAGATGGATATCGTTACACTTCAATCCTTAAAAACTCCTATTGATCACCTTCTTCATCATAAATATCGTCCTCGACTGAATACCGTGGTACCTCAATATATCAAATTTCATAAATTTCCGCTCTTCACGAGCCTCGTCACGCTCGAACTGGTGCGCGATCCAGAAGTACGGGAAGCGGTGCGAGACTATATTCAAACGCTGTTTCGAGAAAAAGAGAAATACGGCTATTTGTATTTTTTGAGTGAACAAAACCTCGTACTTCCATTTGCAATTCAATGGAATACAGAATTGGTCGTGGATCCATTGAACTTTTTTACTATCATTACGGAAATAGATCAGATAGCCGACCAGTTCGCTCAACGGGGAGATATGACGTACGAAATAACTCGCGTTGAAATACTCTATTTTTTAGTGTTGATTGTGAATATTCAACTCAATTGGATCACGGTCGATTATTTGCTACGATGTAATCAGATGTATGATTACTTGATTGCTGCTCCTAATCGAATCTTGACCAATTCCGAAATGGAAAAGAATACAATATGATCTCCAAGTTACGAAATGCTTCTTCTTCAACCCTCCTGAGCGATCTGAAGTAAAACTTGAAATGTTTAAATAGATAAGCGAGAGTCCATTCTAGAAAGAATTTTGAGATGTCTTGCCAATCGAGTCGGCTAGGAAAAATTTCTGAGAGCCCAGAAAAATTTCTGTAGATGAAAAAAAAAAAAAAAAAAAAAAACTTTTTGTTAATTTTTATCATGTCTTAAGACATGATAAAAATTAACTCTCTCTTCTTTTTGTCTGGGAAGGATGTCTCACCGTTTGAAAAAAACAAATCATAACTCATCCTTTCTCATGGCAATCATTGCAAGAATGAGTCACGGTTTGTTTTTCGAAACGGTGAGACATCCTTCCCAGCCAAAAAGAAGAGAGAGTTAATTTTTATCATGTCTTAAAGACATGATAAAAATTAACAAAAAGTGTGTTTTTTTTTTTTTTTTTTTTTTTTTTTAGCTCTCAGAAATTTTTTCCAGCCGACTCGATTCACAAGACATTTCAAGATGACGTCATCGTTTCAAGAATTGTGTATATCAGTGGATAACTTTCGAACTTTCGCACTTCTTGTGAGTTGAGTTCCTAGCTGAGCTAAGGGAATCACCATCTCTCAATCTACAGATATTTGCTTCGTTTTTTTTCTCTTTACAACAGAACACATGGAGAGGAAACTGGTCGTTCCATAAATTCAATTCTTAACCGGACAATATCGAGAAATTTTCGAGCTTCCCGACTTAGGCGAATGACGATCGGGGACGATGAATTTCTTGGTACAATGATACCTTCTTCTTCTTCGGTTTCGACCGTTTCGGCCGAAAAGCATATTTTATGTCGAGCCAAAGTTAGAGCCAATTGAAAGAGTTTCAGATTGCCGTACCTGATTTCTGGATCCGTGGAACGATTCTGATGATAAAACTCCAGCCATGATTGAACCAGGTAAGGTAGATGAGCATAGGGTTTAGCAAGTGGAACTGGTTTTTCTTCTTCGATTTTGGTCAGACACCATAAATCATGAGGAATGGAAGCATATCGAACTCGGTGAAGCGCATGCTGACAATCGTATTCGTAACTCTCGAGAAACGTCAATTCGCTCACATCTGTGACGGGATGGAACAGACACGCCGTGTTTCTATTAGCAGGTTGTTTCGGATGAGATTCGAGCATGACATAACTTAAACATAAGAAAGCCTTTTTGTATTCAAACCCGATGATCGTCGAACAGAGTACGACCGGTTGAAGTGGATACGTGGTTTCTGGTTCGTAAAGAATAGGAATCCAGTGCACGGTCGTGGGGATGGCTTGATATTCCATGTACCGCTGATACGGTGATCGAACATATAAAATCGTTTCCGGTTCAGAACCGTTGACGACGAGTCCAATGCATTTCCCGTTAGGATTCGATCGAGTAGCATTTTCGAACCCGATTTGAAACGGGTATTCGATCAAGAGTCCGACCTTCTCAAGCGAATTTCTCTGATCGTACGTATTCAAAATATCTTGGACAATATATTGAGGATGGTGCTGATACGTCCATTGTTTTTGAATGAGCGCCGTACTCTTATTGTACTCAATGGGAAACGGGATGGGTTTCTCAGGATTCACGGACGGTAAAAATTCAATAAAGGAAGACGGAAAAGCCGTTCGCGTTTTCAGAGGATCGTAATAAACGTCCGGTCGATCTTTCCATTCGTTGATGAAATTATGGACGAGGTCATTCTCGTGATGGACCTGGTTGGACAAAAAACAAAGACGATACCTTTTCCCTCCGTCATCTTCTGGTAAATGTAATCTGGGCCCGTTATCATCATCAAAGTAATGTCCTCCTGGATACGGTATATCCCATTCGTCTAAATATAGAATTGTATGATTATTTTGGGAGCGGTACACGTTTTCGAACACGGGATTTTGTAAATACCGTTCGATCGTTTTAGGATCTTTCACAAAAAGTGGTGTGGCGAAAAGTTTGAAAAGATTGTGGGAGGATTCCGATGAATTCGGGATCGTGGGGAAAATGACCCGTTCGTTTTCTAAAAGAAGGATCCATGATGCATTGCGTTGAAGAAAAACGGTACACGACAAGTCCGACATTTTACAATAGGCGGCTAGGGCGAGAACGAGTGGTTTCTGACTCGGGACGACTTTATCGAAATGAGCGAGTTTTCGAATCACAGAAGGTTGAAGCCGCATATGGGCTAAGGGAAAAAAAATCGTATCTTGAATCACATTGAATCCTCCTAAATGCAAGCCATGAAATTGGCTGTAAAGTGTAGCGTATTTATGAATATTCATTATCCTTTGTTTTTGAGAGGGTCGGATTAAAAAAAGAAGAAAATAGACATCTGAGAAAGTATCCGCAAGTGGAAAAGCTTACGATGAGCCGATTTTATAGTTGGCGTAGTATCCGAACTGACATTCGCTAAGGGGTCTAATAAAATCTAAAATCCATGGCTAGAGAATAGATGGGAAAGTCTTTTATGCTTCTGATAAAAACCGCTCGTTGTAAATCCAGAATCCATTGGTTAGAACAGATGCGGGAAATGTATTTGGAATTCTAATAAACAGACCAAACTGCCTTGAGTATCTGCAAGTAAAAAATCTTACGATGAGTCAATTTTATAGTTGAAGTAGAATCTTGGATCCATTAAGGATATTGATAGAACTTGTATGTAAATAGAGAGAAAGGAATGAACAAGATAAAATGAGTTATGAATCATTTCTCCGATCCGTTTTTGGATCTAATTATAAGACATTTATGCCTTTTATTCATACTATTCAGCTTTACTGTTTATTTGTCATTACATTAGTAATTTGTCTGACCATCTACATGATTTATGAAACACAGCAAGATAAACATTAGGAAAACTATGTTCCCCCTTCATGGTATTTGTTTTTCAGACATATATATTATGGATTAAGTTATTTCTTTATCAATAGCGTCAGATCCTGGCACCCATTCAAAAAATCATTAATAATAATTTAATATCATTAATAAAATTTTGAAACCTTTTAGTATAAACCGTTTATCAAATTTATAGTAAAATAACAAAGATCCTAAAATCCTTACCTTTTAAATCTAGTGTGTCCCATAGGACAAACCGGTTTGTCCTATGGGACACACTACATTTAAAAGGTAAGGATTTTAGGATCTTTGTTATTTTACGGTCAAGGAAAATTTAAAAGTTTTATGGAATCCTTATATTTTTTTAATCAATTTACTTTTTAGGTACCAAAAAAGGATTAGATTAAAAAATATAAGACGAAGTGAAAAATAATAGATAATAATTAATAATGAAGGGTAGGAGTCAAGATGGATACTGAGGAACCTACAATTTTATCTGAAAGGAAAAGAAAAAGAAAAGCATATTTGAAACATTATTGGTCACTGGAACGAGTAAAAGAAGCAAATCGATGGAGAAAACGAGAAAGGCGAAAAGATCCAAACGTTCGATTCAAAGAAAAAGAATACCAACGAATGAGACGATGGAAATGTTGGGATAACGCTCTTCCTAAACATAGACATAAGCCTGACAATACAGTATTCAAACAATGTCCGTCGATGGAGGAATGTCAAAATATTATTAAACGTATGAATATTTCGGAAGGAACACGAGCTAAGTATGAATTTTATTTTAATGAATTCTATGATTGGTATCAAAAACATGGTGACGGTATAAAATATCATTATAAAAGAGCACTAGAGATATATGAAAAGTATCTGACTGAGGAAAAGAGGAAATCGTATAATAAAATAAAAAATAAAATCGTGTTTTTATACCGTTTGCTCGGTGAAAAAAGGGAGCGCTCGAAACAAATTCATATTAAAAGATGTCAAGGTCCTCTTCTTACATTAAATGATCTCAAAAAACTTAGAAAAATAGTTATAGATCGCTATGAATATGAAGAGATGGCTTTATTTATTCTTGTCATTCTTGAAACTGACTTAAAAGCAAACGAAATTTTAAAACTTCTGAACGAAACAGATCTTCGACGACATTATGCAGAAAAGAAATTGGCATCGTCCAATATATGGGATCAACGTAATCGGTTTTTGTATGAATTTTTGGCTTGGGTTATTGCCGGCCCACTTTTCCTTCGATCATTAGATGGTTGCTTAAGAAAATTAAAACGATTCTTTCAAAAGTATTTTCCGAATCGATCCTTTAGTCCTTCCTTTACCATCATTAAACGTTCTATGAAAATTGCAGGTTATCGTAAATATATACAAGAAGAAGCTAAAAAGGAGATGGAATCAGTAACACAAGAGTCTATTCTTTAAAAAACTTTCAAAAAATATAGGGATCATTGCTTTTATGGATTGAAAAAGATAACCAGATTGAATCTTCAAAAGCACTTCGTAATCTGAAGTAGAACTCAAAACACTTAGATAGGTTCAAAAAAAATAGGATAATCATTTCTTTCTAGTAAAACGAAAAATAATTAAGAAGGAAAAATTTCTTACCTTTATTGAAGCATTTGTCGTAACGTAGAAGCTGCGTTGAAAGATGTTACCTCTTCAGCAGTACAGACTGATCTGTAGGGAATGTCGGATTGTTTAAATAGATAAGTGAGAGTCTGGATAATTAAAAAACCATAAGGATCAAGTCGATTAAATTGGTAGGAAAAAAAAAAATTCTCTCTTTTCGTCCGAAATTGATGTCTTCAATTTTTCGAAATTGTGAGACATCATTTTCGGACGAAAAGAGGGGTAATTTCTAATTGCACCCAGTGTAAGATAGAGTCACGGTTTGTTTTTTCAAAAAATTTGAGACATTTTCAGACGTACATTTTTTAATGATCCAGTTCATTACGGATCCCGATAAGACCGAGCTATATTCCTATGCACACACTGAGGTTTTCCTTGAATCATAGCCTTTACTTGTGGAAATTGACACATGCATTCATGCTGATTGAACCCCCTATAGATAAATGTACCATTTTGACAAACGTCTTTCGCCAATTCTCCACAATCCGGTCCATTGTAAAAAGCTGGATCCGTACAGTAACACGACCACTGATAGAATCCATTTTTTTCGGTAAGAATAATCATACCCCCTTTTTCAGTTTGACACGGGTAAGGATTCAGTTTGGGCATACAGAGTCCTCGAACACATTGCATTTCTTCCCCGTTTGTGCAAAGAAAATCACATGTATCCACACACCAGACTTTTTCTCGTCGACAATCTTTAAGCGGTATAGATTCGTTCATGGGGATGGAATCCGATTCTATGACAGAAGTAGGAAAGAAAAATAGAAAGAGACCAAACATCATCAAGAATATATACATTTCAGCCATCTTTTTTTTTCTTTGGACAAAAAACAAAGGATAAGGATATGGAAAGACGAGTTGATCAACACGAAGAACGTCGATCTTGTCGTCAAACGGCTCTTCAGTCTAAAATTAATACTTGGCGAGATGCTTGTACGGCATGCTTTAAAATCATGGATGATTGGGCCACGATCGATTTTAAAAAATTCCATTTCATATTTGAACGATGGGTCTCGATTCTCAATCGTATCTTTTAAAATCCAATTCGTCGATTGGACCGTTACGAAATGTCCATGTATTATTGTGAAGAGCCAGGAGGACCCAAAGAGGTTATTCAGTTATATATTAATGAAACCGAAACCGAGGAAGGAAAAATTCCCGTCTACGTTATTTTTAATCTTTTCGAGTTTATTAAAATTCATCGCAATTACTGCTTAAACTATTCCACTTCGAACAAGATGCTAGTAGATCAAAACAGGGGCACGATCAATATGAACACCTATTATGCTAATCAGGTCAATGTAGATCAAACTCGATTTTATCGTAATGAAACGACATGGCAATTATTATTCATTTTTACTTTACATGCCTTGGCTCATTTAGATGTGTTTGATTTATACGATCACGCTTACTATGATACACACCAGCACGTTCGAGATTCAGTTTTCTTCCGATTATATTTCTATGGACAAGTCATTTGGGGAATATAAAAGCAAAAAAAAAAAAAAAAAAATGTCTTATCCTTCCAAAGTTCCTATTGAGTATGTTCAAAAAGTGTTAGAAGAGAAATTAAATCGAAACGTGCGTCGTTCTGAATTGACAGGGACATGTTCGTTGGGGCACGTTTTATTCGACTTGTCTCATTTACAAAAATTTTTTCCCCGCTATAGTCCAGAAGAGTTTATAAAGTTTCGAGACGATAAATTTATAATCATTCCGGGAAATTACTGGTATGACGCTATGAGTGAAGAACCTCGTGTCCAAGACTATGTAAAACGTTTCTTAAACCGTAATAAAGTAGAAATAAATCCAAATATGCGGCGTCGATCTCAACGTCAACGTTCTAGAAGTCGATCGAGAAGTCGATCTCAAAGTCCAACGAGAGTCCGAACACGATCTCAAAGAACAACAAGAGTCCGAAGTCGATCTCCAAGTCTAACAAGAGTCCGAAATCGATCCCGAAGTCGCTCTTCGAGTATAGATATACCCATTCGGCATTACTTGGCTCCTCTACCCAAAAAAAGAGGGAGAAAGAGAAAGTCCAAACTCAAAGCTCGTGTTGGCTACGATCAAAAGTTTATAAAAGCCCTCGAGACAAACGAATCGGGTCTGATTCTAAAACCGACTCGAGGAATGGATCGAGATTTAAATTTGCCGGGATCTATTTGTCGGGGTATTCGCCAAGTCTGTCGCTACAAGGATCCTCAAACGAAACGTTACATCAATTTTGTTCGTGACGGGAGTGAAGACGATGAGTACGTGCTGCAACTGGAATATTAACAAATGATAGGATTTTCTAACGGATTAAAAGCCAGCGGGACAAGAGCCTTCCAGTGATCCGAATAATATAAATTATAAGGATCGTAATCATATACATAAGACGGTAAAATGGCTTTATCGGTATGATTCTTCCAAGCATAATCATCTCGAAGGGACAATAATACTGATTTAGAAGTGCACGGTGACAATAAACCTTGAATCATGCGTGTTTCCAGTAAAAGAGATGAACGAGGTCCAAAATATTCGGGATCCATAATTTGATGAGTGATCTTGGCCGTTTTATAGTTATACACCCATAGTCGTATGGACTGGGGTAAATATCGAGTACTTTCGTCGTGAGTTAAGTTCAAAAATTCTCGATTGGCAGGAATGTTACTATTCAGATACATTATGAAATTATAAATTTGTTCTTCGAACATCTTGTATTTAAACATATCAAATTCAGCAAGATGGTGACTGGACAGTTTAACACGAAAACATTTTTCCGGATATTGATTTATATTAAAATCTTTAGGATCGATTTGTCGTCGAATAACCAATTTACTACTCTCGTCCGAAGTGATAAATTCCAGTTTATATGGATTGGGTTCTTCTAAATATCTTTGATTCAACTCGAAACATGGGGAGTCAAATCGTTTTACTTTCCCGTCTGATTTATAAACCTCTTTGTAATAAATATCCATGACCACATAACCCAATAAAATGGGATATTTTTTCTGTTTCAATAAATCGAGGACGAGTTGTTTATAATCCATCTTCTTGTTTATCTCACAGAAAGCCAAGTTCGAATGAGTTGACGAATAGGCTCATGGGGCATGAGTTCTTGAAAAGTATCTAAAACCTCGGCCAGACTGCGTTGTCGACTTTTACAAATCAGTTGATGCGTTACATCGTTGAAGACAACTTTCTCGGAGAGAATGCATTGACCACGACATTTCTTCTTAAAATAATCCGGATGCATGAGTTTCACGTACCGAATAATGTCTCGAGTCGTTCGTCGTTTCAAGAACCGATGCCATTTCTTCTCGTTTAAAAATTCTCGATGACCGATGCGTTCTCTCTTTTCCACATTCAGAGCTCCAATATCCACGAGCACGGGATGATGGTCCGTGTACACAAAAGAACATAATTTTAAAACGGGAGCCGTTCCTCCGAGTCGATAACAAATACTACACAAGAAAACAATGAACGTGTAAAACGTTTCTGCTAAATATTCCGGTTGAAGAATGCGAGGACTATAAAGTCCAGGATTCATTTCAAAGAGACCTATTGTATATCCCGAACGTTCTCGGAAATGCGTCGCAAAAGGCAACACATACTCCGAACTCAATTGTCGATGAAGAAGGATCAAATCGAAAAAATGTTCGGGCAAGTCACAAGAGCTGCTGGCACTGTAAGATCTCCACTGCATCGAGTGGGAAGTAAACAGGCAGTGGAATCGTCTTTGATTGAAATTATTTAAAATGAGAAAACAGGCATAATCAAAATGCCAAGGACATTTGGAAGGAGCATAATAAACAATTTCTTTCACGTGTTCAATAATAGCATGAGTGGTGGATCGACTCATCTTCTTCTTTCTTTAAAAAAGAAAGATGGTGGTGGTCTGTGTCTTGGATGAGACGCTTAGATACTTTGAAGGAGAAACATTTCAAATTCGACCCAAAACCAATTTCCTGATCCAGTTTTTACGTCTTTGCAATATCGATATCATTTTGTGGAGTAAAGGTTCGGATGATTATGTCGAGCGAGTGATCAACAGTTCATTGCACGATATTGCACGATATGCGTATCGGATATTTGGCCGCACACAATGTGAAAAGTCGTGCCGAAAGTATAATATTTCAAAATGTTCGGAACATATCAGAGTCTTGTACGATTACGACATTCTTTTAATTGGGGTCGATGATAACGTCAATGAAAATATGGATGAGCGCTATGATTTAAGAATTCACGTGAAGCCGTACAAGCAGATAGATCCCCGTGATCAAGAACTGTATAAAGTCGTGGAAAAAATTACCCAATTTTGTATAGATCATCAACGAGAGTTGTAGATGAAGCGAGATGGGGTTTTTGCTATGTCAGCTGGGAACCCCATTCCGTATAGAGAAGTGAGTACGAGAAAGTTATGTGTATATAGTTCTTGAAGCAATGACGTCATTTTTAAACAAACCAATAGTAAGCCAGTTTTAAAAAATGATGATTGAGAAAAGGTCGGTTGAAAATCTGGCTGGAAAAAAATCTGTCAGGAAAAATTTACAACTAAAAAAAAAAAAAAAAAAAAAAAAAAAAAAAAAAAAAAAAACTTTTTGTTAATTTTTATCATGTCTTCTAGACATGATAAAAATTAATGACCCCCTTTTTTGTTTTCAATGATGTCTCAGCACCATGTTTCTAAAATACACCATGACTCACCATTTCTAAAAATAAAATTCCAAGAAAAGAATGAGTCATAGTTTATTTTTAGAAATGGTAAAACATCATTCAGAGACAAAAGGGTGGTAGTGTTAATTTTTATCATGTCTAAAGACATGATAAAAATTAACAAAAAGTTTTTTTTTTTTTTTTTACTCTCTAGATATTTTTCTTCCAGCTCTCACAAATTTTTTTTTTCCACTCGACTTCATCAACCAAACAAGACATTGCAAAATTCTTTCTAGAATGAATTCTCGCTTATCTATTTAAGTCATCCCATTTTTGCTTCAAATCAGTTTGTGCTGCTGAAGAGGTAACATCTAAGGCGAGTAGTCTAATAACCAAGATACTACATTCTACTTTGTTCGAAAAGAAGAAATCTATTGAGTAAGAATGGATTATTCGTTGATTATCAAGAATATTCTTTCTTCTCCCATCCTTGAGAAAGCTATCGACGAATTAAAAGAACGTCAAGGTGCTCTCAACTTAATATGTCCCGACTGGGAAGATGTTTTAAATCACGATCCGCTGTACGAGACACATTGTCAACAAAAAGTTCAATTTTCCAAAGGAACTCGAAAAGATACTGTTCACATCCGAAACATTATTGGTTTACAAAATTGCTATAATGTTCTCGTGGCTGGTTATTGGTATTTGAAACCGGGGGAGAACAATAAAACAGGAACTTCCTTCATGACTCGACTGTGTGCTCCTTTAACTAAAATTGGCGAAAGCATGAAAGAGAATCCGCAACACAAATTTGCGGAGAATTGTCGTTTTTTCATGGACCGGTGCGATCCCGCATTTTGCTCTGCTTGTAAAGGAGCCCAAGATAAATTTCAAATTCATAGAAATATGTGGTGTATACGAAAGAGTCGGATCTTTAATGGAGAGGGTTTAAAAAATACTTTTCAGTGTTCGATTGAAAATATGTTTGGTACGACGACTTCTTTTCTAGGTATTCTAAACCTTCAAATTTCTAACCGGTACACTTTCGGAGAAAATTCGTACAAGGTAGGAGGTTTAGTTCGCGAATTTATCTTATTTAAAGAATCTGTTCTGTTCTCGACCGATCTGGATATCGAAACTCCTCTTTCCCTCCCTGTAGTCGAAGAGATGGAAGAAGGGGAAGAGAAGTGTCCCGAAATTATCGGCATTCCCAATTACTTCAAACCCGTTACTCATTTTTAAATAAGAAGAAAGCATTTAGAAATGGATTTATGGAAAATCCATCGTCGACATTTATTATCCAAACGACGTTACCGATTTTTTGCCAAGATGGCTCAAAAAGAAATGGATCAACTTCCCTATCTCACCCCTCATAATATGTTTATTCATCGAGGTTCATCGGAATCGCTGTTGAGTAACAGTTTTGTAATTACCGATCATATGCTTTCCAGCATTATACACCGAAAAGATAATATTGATCCTCAGTACAGTCAATATTTGAACAAAATCGTTCCTTGCCGCAATTTTAATCAACCTCTCCTCCTTCAGTTAATAGCCACCTCGATCGCGGAAAAGGTGAAAACGGAACAGAAAGAATTACCGATGGACACAAGAGGACTTCCTAAAGACCCAATAGAGGATCCAAACGCTAGGAAAGTAAGTGTTATTAAGGGGGGTCCAGGAACCTCCACGGAGGATGCACTGAATCAAATGTTTGGCGTAAACAAGTAATTTAAAAAATAATGGACGACCCTGTCAAAATGGTGAAGGTTCAACGAAACGATATGGTCTACAGTGTTCGAAAGTATTTATTATCAATCCAGAATCTACAAACCAAATATAAATTTTTGCAATATTTTGAACAAATAGGGGCTCAACGAGATAATGCCGGTCTGGTGCATGAAGATCGAGGCGATAAAATAAAAGTTGTGAACCTCTATTGAAAAAAAGAAGATGACGCTTTGGATATTTCTTCTCGTCTTTTATCTTTACCTGATCATGATCTACCTGTTTCGAAACGAGTCACAAACGACTACAACCCATCCTTGGCAATCCATTTCCTACCACCCTCCTCAGCGGACAACGCTTTATTCGACTTGCATTCACGCAACCGATTGTGACGACGATCAAATATGTTTTCGGGGTGAATGTCTTCCCAAACTCCTTCCCCATGCTACTTGTTCTTCAGCTACGGGAGAGTGGGTTCTGGTGAATCAAAAAGGATTGAAATTCGCGACCTGTTTTTGTAAATATCCTCATCTCGTCACGCAAAAAGAACGCGGGGGGAATTGTGACGTAGACATTGCTTGCGGACCTCACGGCCGATTAGAAAGTTTAGACAAAGATCCTTTGAAAGAAGGTAAATGTGTTTGCGATTTTGGATACAAACCGCTTTTGCAAGGTTTCGGGTGTGAAGAAATGACCGCTCACGAACGATTAGCGTTTTCGAAGGAAGAAGAAAAAAACAACGTATGGGATCCGACCGTATTTTCCGAAAAGTATCTCGCGTCTTTCCAAAAACCCGGTTACTTCCAGCAGCCCTGTTCCTTCGATGCTTTTACAGGTCAGCCTTTAAAACATACTTTTTATCATGCAGAATTTGGAAGTTGTGTGTGTGATCCGAGGTATGGGAATATCGGGGTGCGACTCGATCATCCCTATTATTTGAAAAATAACGATAAGGGCTATAATGCTTGCGCGAATATTTTTAAAAGCGAACCCGATTCCCCGATCCATCATGTGAAACTGTTTGCCTATTTCTACATGTTTGATTATTCGCCGGTCGCGTTCATCGAATTTGAAAATTTAGACCCGACTCAATTATCCTATCCTTTCAATTATTACGTGGTCCAATCCAAGAAACACCATCTACAAATCGAAGAAACGTGGCCTTTTGACTACATGCAATATGTTTTTAAGTACCTTCCCTTTACGGTGCATACGCGTCACTGCCACGAAGATCCTATTTTTCATGTTAAAACGTGCTACGAAACCATTATTCTACAAAACCAGCTCACACGTTGCCAGTTGATCGAGCAAGAACTGGATGGAAAATTAAGTCAACACGCGAACGCCTACACGCTCGTGTATCGATATCCCGTATGTCTTTTTTCAGAGAAGGATCGACGCGTTCCCGAAATTTATCAAGGCCATGTCGTTCTCAATCCTTTCCATTTACTTTTGAAAGCCCTCCCAAACCTTCTTCGATCGAACGGTATTCAGATGAAACCGAATGAGGAAGGCATGTGGCATGTTACGTTCGCTCGAGCTCCTTATGTAGAAACATATGCGGCGACGTTAGATCCAGCCGTCTTTCCCGATATTAAAGGAGAACCCACGAAAGCGTTGGAAAAAGGTCATTTCTTTTAAAGAGAAAGAGAGAGAAAATCAAAATAAAAGAAAGGGAGACATATAATCAAAATAAAAATGAAACGCGCTCACGAAGAATCCGAAAAGGAAATGGACCATGAAGAGGGGAAGAAGGAGGAAGAAGAACCTACCCATAAACGAATTAAAGAGTCGGACGTGTCTCTATTATTAGAGCTTCAAAATAAACACACAGATCCCGGTCAGCAAATGAATCGAGAATTGGAAACGGCTCGCGAAAAATATCTTGTTTCTTATCTACGGAAAGTCATTGAAAAACTGCCCATGAGTAAACACGTTCTAGATTCAACGACCGAAATTCCAGAAGGCTACGAAGGATTTTTAAAAATGTACAGTATCGCTAAAACATGCGTCCATTCGGAAATTCAGTTAAAAAAATTGATGGCGTTTAATTCCATCTTTGACATGTTGAATGGTGTGATCGGGAAAGTCATTCACGATAAATATATCGCTCCATATTTAACGAAACTCGTCACCGATCACGATTTGAATCGGGCTTTTGCCGTATTCCAAGAAACTCTGCAAGCAGACGATACAAACGTATCCACGGAACTTCATTGCGTTTCGTTTTTGATTCAAGACGAATTGTCAAAGAAGGAACCTCTCAAAGTCCCCAATCCTTTGTATAATCGTTTCACGCAGCAAATGTATGCCGTCAGTAAATACGTGACAAGTATATTAATGGCGATCGCAGCGAATCATGCAACTGCATCTACGCCTGACTTTGAAATGATCGGAACACCTAGAAAAGGAGAAAAATAACCAATGAAAAAAAAAGCTTAGGAATACGAAAGTCCATTAGTAACAAAACATGACAATGTCAGTTGGAAAATTTTTCTAAGAGCTGAAAAAAAAAAAAAAAAAAAACTTTTTGTTAATTTTTATCATGTCTTTAGACATGATAAAAATTAACTCTACCCCTTTTTCTTTTTTGATGTGAATGATGTCTCACACTTTCTAAAACTAGATTTCTAAGCAAAAGAATGAGTCATATCGTTCTTGGAAATTTATTTTAGAAACATGTTGACACCTGATTCAAACCAAAATAAGGGGTGAGGGGTAGTAAAGTTAATTTTTATCATGTCTATTTTTTTTTTTTTTTTTTTTTTTTTTTTAGTCAATTCGATGTGGACAAGAAGTTACCCTTTTTTAACCAGAATAAACTTTCACTTAACTATTTAAATCGTCAGTCAGTGCTGTGGCCTGGATCCAAGCTTATACTCCATCATAGGAAAAAACCTTCTTATTTGGGTCCATATTCTTAAAAGAATTTCTTTTTTTGAATGTCTATTCTCCATTCGATAAACCACGCAACCAACACCAGAAACACGATCCATCGAAACTGAAATATATAGAAGAGTTTAGGAAAGAAATGAAATCCATGGAATATAGTTTCGGCCGCTTCATGATACCGTAAACGCCGATCAAGGTTGACGAGCTGTTTAACCGGTTCAGGAGCGATTAATAATTGTCTGTCTTGATTCACCAGAATCACGGAATGAGCCCAATCCACCTCATTTAAAGAATCCACGTTGAATTTTTCTGCCGAGGGGTAATTGGGATAAACATGTTCTGTTACATATCGTAAATGCGCATCTAAGAGTTGAGCTGTAAAAATAATATTTTTGGGATACGTTAATAACAATTGACTTCTTAGAAATTCTTCCTGACAAGGAATCCAAGCTGATGAACGATCAAGAATCCTTTCCATCATGATATTATTTCATCTACTCTGTTTTTTCCTTCTTTACCTATTCCAATGTTTCATGTACCGAAATTTACTCGTCTATTATTCGGGACAATCGATCCCTTTACATTTCAATCTTCTTCAATGGTATCGACAAGTCCATCAAGAAATCACATAATAAAGGAATCATTAGTGGATAAAACAATGTTTGGTTTTAATCTTCGTTCGACTCTCGCCATAACCATTTTAATATGTCTGGTGACAACACTGGTCATCATGGCCCTCATCGTATATCGTCTCTCCTACGGCAGTGTGGCTTTCGTTTACGATGCTGCTGATCCGAATAAAGTCACGACCAAAGGAACGACAGCGAGCGATTTCTGGGCCAACAATAAAATGTTGCTGATTGCTCCAACGGTTGTCAATGTGATCAATATACTAATGGTCGGTTTATTACTTTACGTGTAACCGAAAAGAGAATAAAGACTAGATTCAAAAATACATCACGATGGATACAAAGGCTATCATGGTAATTATCTTATTAGGAATTGTATTTGTCTCGTTACTCAATTTCGGCTACCTGGCAACAGCTATTTACAGTGATGCGACACCCAAAACAGGAGCCTAACATTTTAATCAACGCAACTGGATGTTTTACGGAAATATAATGATACATATTATAGCTCTGATGCTAGGTGGAGGCATTTTTATGAAAAAGTAATGATTTAATTTAAAAAAATATGACAAGACCTACCCAAGATGAATCCAAAATCTTTCAGAGAAATACTTTCATACATAACGATGAGTCACTCGTATTTATAAACACGTTCAAGGTGATGGACGGGCGTAACTTAAATCCAAGAAGAAATATACCAACAACTGCTTTTATTGACATCTTGCCCACTCAAGAAGGAAGAACAAGAATGATCAGAGTCAGCTAGAAAAATTTCCCAAGAGCTAAAAAAAAAAAAAAAAAGAAAACTTTTTGTTAATTTTTATCATGTCTTTCAGACATTTTCTTGGAAATCTATTTTTAGACACATGTTGACATCATTCAAAACGAAAAGGAGGGTAGAGTTAATTTTTATCATGTCTAGAAGACATGATAAAAATTAACAAAAAGTTTTTTTTTTTTTTTTTTCACTACTAGAAAATAAAATATTTTTCTCAGCTCTCAGAAATTTTCCCAGCTAACTCGATTGACCAGACATCACCATTTTCTTAAAATAATGAACTTTCACTTATTTATTTAAACCATCCCAGTTTCACTTCAAATCAGTTTGTGCTTGAATACAAGCTTCTGTTCAGGTATGTTAATAATATATTTTTTGTTTCTTTGGCTTTTCGCGTTTAGTTTATGTGATTCGTCTTTCGCTATAGAGATCCAATATTTTATAATGGCAAATTTGATTTAAGATGGTCACCATTTTTGCCATTTTCCGTAGCGCTTGATCTGCTCGAGTGTTCATGTTGCGTCTATCTTCATAAGACATATCTAAATACAGCTCATTGGCGTTCGGTTCAATATTTAGGTGATACACTTCATGATTGCGTTCTTTGTCCATGAGAAACTTGAACACATCAAATTCATTTGGCCGGCGATCTGATTTGAACGGTTTCAGGACTCTCGGACTGTAAAGTCGTTTCCCCTTCGGATCAAAGACGAAACCCGGACAAGGTCCACCTTTTTGAGAACGAACTTCCACCTCGTCCGGTTCGACATCGTCTTCGACCTGTCGGCCATTGTCGGAACGATACTGTAATTTAAACCGTCGCCAATTGTCAATAAACGCGTCGAGAGTATCCTCCGATTCTGGAAAATATTGTCGGTAAAGCGTTTCGGCTTGAGTTTGTTCTTCGGGTAATAAATTGGCATACTCCACATATTCAGTGAACAATTTCCGGAAAATAGGATCTTTCTCACTTAAATAAGTGGCCATTTCATCCAACGTCATTTCGTATAACTGTTCGACAAAATTCATGATGGAAGTGCTTTTTTCTTCTTATTATTATTATTGAATTTTCAAAGCGGACATTATATCTTCCATTCTCTCACATTGATAACGGTATTTTAAATATTTGAAAGATGTGATGGCCATGAGCGCTAGAAAAATGACGAGCGTTAAGACCGTGAAATGAAATTTAAAGTGAGTTTCTTCCTCATGCACAATCAACACGCAAATGGAATAAAGTAATCCGCTCGCTAAAGCAAAGATACAGAACGGTTCTAGCTTCGAAATATTCATGGGGATCCTAAAAGCGACTGGGCAACTCTCAAGTTAGTAAATACTTTATTCCAAAATTCTTCGTGAATAGCGAGCGAATTTTCTAAAGAGGCCTGGAACGTTTCGTACTGAGGCAGAGTTTGAGCAAACGATAAAATACAATCTTTGGGATTCTGCATCGGCGTATGAACTAACCATTCGCGTAACAGGTTCCACGTCTCGGGCCAACATTGAATTTCTTGGTTGAACCGATCGGCAATTGAGGGACCGAACGTTTCATTCAAAAACCAAGAAATGCAAGCTACAGTTTGTTTCATAATCGTTTCTGAATTCATGGTTCCTTATTTTTAAATATTTTTTTTTCATTTATTTCAGAAAAAGAAAAAGAAGAGCAAAGAATGAATCATTTAGACGAATTGTTTCAGTACCTTCTCCAACACAAGAAAACAATTGTGTTTGGGAACCTGAGTCGATTACCCTATGTGATCAACGATTACATTTCCAAACATTTATCCCACCTCACCATTTTTGTCATTTGTCCCTTTTATACGTACCCGTCTTCCCCTCATGTGCGTGTGATTAAACCGGAAGAATTGAGCACGAACACGTGCGATTTATTATTCTACATTGAACCTTTTCCGCATGCCGTTTTACACCACGACATTAAAACGGCTCAACACCTCGTCATTTTAACGAGCCACATGATTTTTATCGATCGATACCATACGTGTTCCTATTTATCCTATTTTCATTTCCCGGGAAGTTTAGAAAGGTATATGGAAAAAACCAAACAGCTGATGGATTTGGAACAGACGTTCCTTTACAAAACGGATCTACCCGAAGTTAAAGAGTCCAAGAAAGCTCTTTCGATCGGTCCTAGTCCTACCCTGGATCGATGGATCAGTCCCGAGAATCCCGATCCGACTCCCTTAGAAAACATGTCATGGATTTTAATCGATCTCACGTCCTTCCGGAATACGTCGTCACTGTTATTTCATTTTTGGACAGCTTTTGATTACATGCTGAATCATATCGATCGCATTGAAGGCTGGCAATTGTGTTTTGAAACGTCTGCGGAAGCTCGTGCTTATAAGAAACTCGTTCAGAAATGGATCGATTATCTCTGTTGTAGGGAATTCCAGCACGGGAACGTGTTACAATTGAATGAAATTCTCTCCCTCACGCCTTTTTATCGAGCAGGGACGGTCGATCTTCCCATTATTTTAGAAAAGAAACGATTCGGACCTTTGGAATATATTCTTTGCACATCGGTTCAAGATGCGTATCGAGCTTCTATGCGATATAACTTAGATCCTGTCGTCGGATCCGTGTTTCGATTGAAATAAAGTCAGAATGAATGATCCTAACGAGGATGATGTTTCGAAGGAAATTCCACCTCTTGGAACACCCGAAGTTATTTATTATGACGATATTCTACCTTCACAAAATTAAAACCAAGTCGACCTTCCCGACGATTTCGAACTTCAATTTCCTCTCCACACGTATGCCAAATCCGATGTAACCACTAGCCCTTACATTATTCGACCGTCCGTTTCTCCTTCTTCTCGAAGTTCGAGTCCAAGTTCAAGAAGAAGTCCAAGAAAACGCAGTCCGAGTCCAAGAAGGAGCAGAAGTCCAAGTCTAAGCAGGAGCAAAAGTCCAAGTCCAAGAAGAAGAAAAAGTCAGAGAAATCGTAGTCGTAGTTTAGAAATACGTCATTCTAGAAGAAGAAGTCCTGTAAGAAGAAGTCGTTCGGCTTCCTTTTCATCGTCTGCATCTTCTTCTTCTTCTCCTTCCAATATCAATCGTAGAGGAACACAAAGACCCATTCGTAGAAGACCTATGAGAAAACGTCGAGGATACGTTCTTGGATCTCGAACCGTTCGTGTGGGTCCTAATCGATTGCTTCATAAATATGGTAACCATTCCATTACGTTTGTGACCGAAGGTGGGGCCCACATACGAAATAAGAAAATTCCCAATAAAGCTTGTCGATATCTATTAAGTCATTGCTCACGACGGCATCCAACAGCTCGAGATCGATTGCCACGACAAGCTCGTATTGTTTTGAGAAAGAAAAGAGCTTAAACACAACGAGTTGAAAAAGAAACAATATCCAAGCAATTCAACAAAATAATAAAGTTCACTTACCAAAATGTGTATATAATAGACTTTAACTGAAGCTCTTTCGAGGCTGGTATCCAAAGCACAGACTGATCTGAAACCAAAACTCGAGTAATTTAAATAGTTAAGTGGAAATCCTTTTTCTGGTTTTATCGATCGAACCAACTGGGAAAAATTTCCAAAACTGTATTTAAAAAAAAAAAAAAAAAAAAAAAAAAAATTTTTGTTAATTTTAATCATGACTTCAGACATGATTAAAATTAACTATCCCCCCTTTTGTTCAAATGATGTTAATCTGTTGTCTCGATATGTTTCTAAAAATAGAACATGACTCATTTCTTTCTTGGAAATTTATTTTTAGAAATATGTTCGAAAAGATGAGACATCATTCCCAGACAAAAAGAAGAGAGAGTTAATTTTTATCATGTCTAAAGACATGATAAAAATTAACAAAAAGTTGGTTTTTTTTTTTTTTTTTTTTTTTTTTTTTTTTTTTTTTTTTACTACCCAACTTTTGCTTCTCCTTTCTACCTCCCCCCTTTCGTTTCACAGTATATAAACAGCTGGAGCTGAGACGATTTTCTCATTTCATACTGAGGACAAGATGGATCAGGAAAACACTGTAACCCTGGAGCCTTTGACATTACCCTTGAAGGATCGTCTCAAGTACGTGTTGGATGAAGTCGTGCTGGAAGAATTTAATCAATCTAATTTGTTTACGACTAAAACCACCGTTCAGTTGAGAGTTATAAAAAGAATAGCTAATATGATGATGTTTCCGTGGACCTTGATTCAAGATTTGAAACCTCTTGTACCCGTCCATCGATACTGTTTAAATACCATTTGGCGTTTCTGGATGGATGTGCAACAACAGTTGGTACAAAATAAAACCATCTCCACGCCAGATGAATGGAATATGATCGAGAAAGTTTTATCTAAAGACTATTCTAGATCGACCGATCTAATAAGACTTTCCAACATCTTATTCACACGACAGGAAATACCTAAGATAGAAGTGTATAAATTATTTGCCGTAGACGGATTGCTGGGCGAGGATCTGCAAAAGTATGTTTTTAATCTACAGTACGGAGGAGATGAAAAAACACCTTTAAACGAACAAGAAGCTCTAGATTTTAAAGCAGTTCATGCTCGAATCGTCCGTTGTTTATATCACGAAGTTTCCAAACAATCGGAATCTCTTCTCTACGTGGATGTGATTCGACGTACTATAGAAGAAATAATAAACACTACACCTTCTACCAGTGATGAAGTAAGCGAATGGGGTGCATTGTATTTAAAGTATCTTGGAGAGGATCTATTTTCAAATATATTTTACGAAATTAAAGTCTGGAAGACGAAAGAATTGGAACAATACCAGGCGAAAAAGAATCAACAAGAAAATAATTCTCAAAAGAGAAAGAATGTGAGAGAGGATCCTAGAATCAAGAAGAAAAACAGAAATAATATGTCGGACCCTACTTTAGCTTCAAGTGATTATTTCGACCCTTCGATTCTCGATTTGCAACCTGTTCGTTATCCTTCTCCCAAGGGTCCACCTCCATCGGAAAAGGGGGAAGAAGATCCTATTTCTCCCGAGAGTCCACCTCCATCGGAAAGGGGAGGAGAAGATCCTGTAGAAGCTTCCTTCGAAAGACTAGAGTGTGAAGACGAAAATGTAGAAACTACAAGTAGTGAACAAGGCAAAATGAACCCCTAGAGACTCGGAACATTTTTTCCATGGCTCTTTAATGGAATATAAAGAGTGAACAGTCCAATAATACATTGAAGGTATGTGGGAAACTATATATATATATTTTTTTTTGGAATAGATTTAAATACTTTAGATGCACAAATATTAGACGAAATGAACTTGTTTTTGTCCTTTACAAGAAGAACTACTAACCATGATAAAATGTTTTTCGAATAGCATCCTTTCCAAAATATTTTTTCATCAGGTTCCATCCTCAACTGTAAAAACTGATTTTGACAAGATTTTATAGATAAGATAGTTCATTAAAAAAATTTTTTGAGAACTGGTTTTTATCGCTATTCCATACGCAACTGTAAAAACTAAAATTTATAGGATTTTATAGTTGAGACAATTTATTTTTTAATTAAAAAAATTTTTTTTTCGAACTGGTTTTTGTATATGTTCCATACGCAACTGTAAATACTGAATTGAATCTCATTTTATACTTGTTACTATATAAAAAAAAAGAATCCTTTTATTTTTGTTGTTAAAAAAGCAACAACATCGAACATTTTTTCGATATATAGGAACAAAGCCCTCCTCCAAGATGAAATGGGATTCGTTTCAAAATAGAAATGAATATACTGTCACTTCTTACGATCTCGATCACGCTATTCGGTATGCTCAAGAAGCGACTCAACTCTATATTTACGAACAAGCTCTTCAAAGTCGGTACGCTTTTATTTTTAAACATACCACCTTCCAAATAAGAAAAGCCGACTCCAAACGGGATTACTACATTCCTAAAACCCTCGATCCGGAACAATGTCACGTCGTCGAAAAATTTGTTTTTACGCAAACGGGATGTGACATGATTGCCTGCTTCCCTTTCCAAGAAAATTTAGAATCGTGTTCCCTGGAAGATGAACCGCGATGGATTCGACTCGGAACGGGTTTCAGTTTAGCTTGCCAACCCGCCTGCGATCGTTTATATTCCAACACGCAGCAGAGTATGGACACGGAATATCGAAATGGAAAATGTGTAGCCGTAAATCTCGCCAAGAAATTATTAGCTCTCTTGCCCGAACAAGTTTTCTTTCAATCAAATCATCCTTCTCTTCCTCGTCATCATGCCGGCCTCAATCTCGTCGAGGGTCATTTACGACTCAACCAGCCTTATTGTGAAGCGTACGGTCTTGTTCTCAACGGGTCTGATTGTGTGACGACGACGGGGCAAGATATTGGCGAATTTTTCTTGGGAAGCAGTATCTATCGATCTATTTCCACTCTGCAAAAAAATCATACGTTACCACCATATCCTCCTCATCTTCCCGACTTTGTACAAAACTGGCCCAAGAAACATGTGAAACGGTCCTTGGTTCATGAATTGGCGATTGATGTAGGGATCGATATTGGATTAGAAGCCGCGCAAAAAATCCTTGAAAAACGGATGCCTAAACTCTTAACCAAATTGAGTATGCAGTCTCTTCCCATTCAATCGGCCATCCTTCAAGCCGTCGTTCGGACCCAATTAAGTACGCTCGCAACACTTTCCAGAATCGCCGCGACAGGATTCTCGGTTACTTCCAATGTGCTGACGGGTATAAGTATTCTGTCCGCCGTACTCGATATATTGGATCCGTTTCATTTCAATAAAGTGCTGACCGCTCGAACTCTTTACGATATCGACTGGCGATTAGACGTTCAGTTTTATCAATCGGAAACGGACCATGTTCTAGAAATCACACCCGATCTTCTATGGGACGTGTTAGAAGAAGATGCGAGCGATCGATACCTCTTCTTTGCCGAGAAAGTGCAAGAATATTTAGATGCTATCCATAAAGTGCCCATGACCGATCGACCCCAAACGCGAATGTCATTTCTCCAAAAATCACGAACAGACGAAAGAACCCCGAAAAATTGGATTTATTTCACGATAATTGTTTATTTGTTAACAGGATTCACCTTCCTATTTCAACCCTACATACATTACTTATGCGTGACCATCTTTTTCCTATTTGTGTTTTATTTTTATCGTCATTCTAAATAAAAGCTGAAGATTTTTGGAGGGAAAAAAAACGAATGACTTGGAGGGGGGAGTAACTAACCAGTGAATAAACTAAAAATCAGTTAGTACTTACAAATTACAAGAAGATGTTTCTTCTTTCACAGCACAGAGTGATCTGAAGTGAAACTTGGAGTTTAAATAGATAAGCAAGAGTCTCTTCCAGAAACAATTTTAACATGTCTGGTTTTCTGGATCAACTCGGCTGGGAAAAAACTGTAAGAGCTGAGAAAAATTTATAGATAAAAAAAAAAAAAAAAAAAAAAAAAAAAAAACAACACTTTTTGTTAATTTTTATCATGTCTTTAGACATGATAAAAATTAACTACCTCCCCCCTTTTGTCTGGGAATGTTGTCTCACACTTTCTAAAAATAGACCATCACTCCTTTCTAAAGAATAGAATTCCAAGAATGAGTCCTGGTTTGTTTTTTCGAATGGGTGAGACATCCTTCCCAGACAAACAGAGGGGATAGTTAATTTTTATCATGTCTATAAGACATAATAAAAATTAACAAAAAGTTTTTTTTTTTTTTTTTTTTTTTTTTTTTTTTTTCAGCTGTGAAAAATTTTTCCCAGCCGGCTCGATGGACAAGATACCATTTTTTAATAATGGACTCTCGTTTATCTATTTAAGCTTTCCAAGTTTCGTTTCAGATGAGTCCGTGCTGCGGATACTGTTCTCCTGAAGATCTTTCAATAATACCACTTTCTCGGATAAAATTCATCACCATTCGCTTTTTTAGCATAACTTAGATAGATATAGAGAAATTCCTCGTTTTTATGATCTTTCGGGTAATACTCATTGCCATTTTCGTCTCGTGCATATCGGATGTAATTCGTCTCTGGCTTTTCCCGAATTCTATCCTGTATATAATATTCTTTTCCAATGCTGGATTTAGGATAAATCTCTCCTTCCCTCGCATTGACAGCATACGTTTTCACATTTACATCCAATGAATTTAACGGGTATTCTCCTCCATTGTTTAATTTAGGATAAAATTCGTCTCCGGAATTGGATTTGGCGTACCGACGAGGAAGCGCTATATATTCATGACCCCGATATTCCACAGCGTAATATTCATTTCCATGCTCGTCTTTGGCAAAAATAGGTCGATTGTCATTATCGAAATAATACAGCTCCTGTTTAGGTTTTTTAGGATCTTTTGGATATCGTTCTTTTCCAAATTCATCTATGGTGTAAACCGAAACCATGTTTTTTTCCTTTACCGATCTTGATATTTACATGAGTCACCTCCGATTATCCAGTTATCTTTTGATACATCTTTCGAATCCAGTCTTCAATCGATTGGCCCGTCGTTTTGAGATGTTCGGAATTATGAACGGTCAAATAAGCCATGTAAGCAGCTAGACCAAACGTGAGGACTAATAAAAATAAAAAGATGAGCCGGTTCGTTAAGAGGGTGACTGCGACTAGGATGATGCTGATATAAACCGTAGAGTAAAACAATATGCCTTGACCTAAATAACGATCCATTTTTTTTCTACTTTATTCCATTTGAATCAACGAGTCAGCCGAGACCGGATAGTCATCGGTCGTGACGGGCTTTTCGGTCATTTCACCTGTGTACAACAACGTCATGTCAGCATCGGGGAGGGCTTTTAATTTTCGGTCTTCCCAGTAAGCTGAACGAGGATGCGTGACGAGAATTCTAAAAACCAATTTCATGTCGCGCTCGGTCCAAATTTCATAGACTGAAGTGAGGAGGGGGATACCTTCGGGATGCTGCGTCGCATCAAAAACAGCTTCTCGTCCATCTATTTTATATCGCGCTCCATGTTCCGGTATAATACGACTCAGCTCTTGAATTTCAAGTCGAAGGGTTAATCCAGCCGGTAAAATCCCTTCATAGGCTTCTTCTTTGGGTACGCATACGTGATACCCGTACGGAGTGGCTCGAATTCCTTCTGTGGAGGAAGAAGGACAAAAGACAAAAGATTGACGCCAATTACAAGTGGCGTATAATACGGAATCGGGAATAAATCGTCCCGATCGTATGCGATGGCCTTCACGACACGTTTCGGGAACGCTATAAGTCGAAGCCTGTTTCACGAATCGCTGCGACCAAAATTTTAAACCTTGCCGTCGAACGCGTTTCTTTCGAATTTTTCCCTTTTCGAAAAGACACATGTGAGGAGAAGTGGGTAAATAAATAGCTGTTTTCAATTGTTTGAGGAATGGGTACGGCGTGCAGTCGGGATGAGAACAAATATTATAGCCGGGAATATAAACTTCTTCGTTGGTTTCGTCACAAGAGGTACGAGGTTCATGATCAAGAGTCGTCCAGGGCCGAATCCAATTCGCAACGATCGATAAATGATCGAATTTAAACACATCGAGATGCCGATACTGAAATGCGCCGGGGATGCGCGGTCGACATTCATTTCCGTCAAAAAATGTTTGAGGAGGACACGTTTGAATTTCCCTCCGAGCGCAATCAAAATATTGATCGCTCGTATCACCTATCGCGAGTTTCGACGACGACGACTTATCCTCACAAGCCCATTCAACCGTATATTGATCCGACACTCGATAGCCTGGTTCTAGAACCGTACGTTTTCGGGTTGGATCACATTTGTAAGCTACAGCTCGATCCAAGGATGTTGAAAATGGATAGGACGGGAGATGTTTCGTATACTCGTGAGCGGGAACGACAATTTCTTTTGAGCTCGGTTGAACATTTTCACAGAAAAGAGGCGGTTGACATGTTTGGGACGTTTCGTCGTACGCCATCGGTAAATGGAATAAGGCATCGCCGATCCATGTATCCCAGGAAAGAGGACAGGATATAGTGTCTCGAACCATTCCGTTTTCACAAATCGCGTAACCCGGAGAGTACGGAAAAGATCCTTTTTGGACGATGGGGAGAGGTCGTTGCGTATTATCCGGAAATCCGTCGCAGAGATCAGACACGCATCGCCGATAATGTGTCGAATATTTTTCTCCGGGCGAACATCGAATCATTTTCGGTCGATGGCCACGACACTCGATATACGTCACCTCGTCAATCGGAAAATGTTGACCGTCTTCACAGTAAGATACGAAATGTTTTCGCGAAGTGCAAGCGTCGTAGTAGAAAAATGTCTTGGGCGGACAGGCGATTCGAATCGGTTGTTCGTTCTGGCATTCGTAATAAAAACGTCGATTGGTTGGATCGGGTAAAACCGATCCGTCATGCTGATCGATGCAGGGATTGACAGGAATGCAGGTAGAAGGAGAATGTTCTTCTTGACACATGAGCACGTCTAGAACACGACCGTGCCGACATCGATAATAATAATACATCATGGACTTTTCGCGGGGTACAAAACTCTGCGATCGTAATAAAAACAGGTAGAGGTTTTTCCCCGTTGCGGGGAGCTGAGTATCATCGGGCTGTCCAAAACATTCATCTTTTTCCCAAATCCGTCCTTCCGCGAAATAATATTCGGGTGGGAGAGGAAACGTCCATGTTTTTCCCGTGGAGGTGTGAAACGAAACCTCGTTGTCGTTTGAGGTCTCGATCTGATATTGGAAACGCGTCGTTGTCGTCCGAGGAGAAGAAGGAACTTTCGGGGACGGGACCGAAAAATTATAGAAATACAAGTAGCAGTAGTATAAACCCAAAACGAATAAAAGTATGACGAGCATCCAGCCTTTATTCATAAACGAGATGTGCCAATTATGGAAAGAGCAAAAAATTCCGAAAAAGGACGCAGCAGCGTGTTGTTCCAAACCGAATTATCGACATTTTTTAAAACAAGATCGCGCGTTGGATGAAATGCCGGCTCTGTATCGTGAATGTTTATCCTGTCAACAAAAAAGAAAGATCTTGGCGCGATAAAAAAGTAAGTCAGAATGGATTCGTATCGTCTAACCCGACGTTATTTTCGTCAATTGCAACGGCTTCACTTCCTCTCCCAAATGCGGCAACGCGATTGGTATCATCATATCGTCATCCAATACGTGATGGATCCCCAAAAAGGACGCCATTTCACACTTTTTCATCCGGCTATGGATACCCATACAGAAGAGTCGCTGGTCTTCTTTGGAAAACGTCGCTTGTTTCTTACGTTTATGTTGAAACGGATCGTTCACCAAGGTTTGAATGCCGAACAACGGTTACAACCGAACGCGTTATTACCTCTCAAATCGCTCGACGATCCCGTCTATGAAACACAACGCAAGGCTATTCAAAATATTTGGGAGGTCGATGCTCATTGGTATACTACGGAGAATAAAAACGATACTGCCGTGAAGAATACGGCTCCTTTCATCAAAACCGAACCTTAAGCTCTGTAATTTAAAATATCCATCGGATGGGTGAGATGATTCGGATACGACACGATTTCAATCGTATGAGGCCATTTTAGCATGTATTTATAATGTAAAAGATCGTGCCGCTTCAGCGTATCGAGCCGGATAGCTGAAATATAGGTTTTTTCTTCGTTGGTTTTCTCGTACAAATAACAAATACCTTGATCGACGAACACGTAAACGTCTTGAGGAAACAGTTGCAGAAGCGACTTGTCCTTGGAAAAGTGTCGAATCACAGTATAATGAGAACTCGTAGGGATTGGAACCGGTTCTAATTTATAAAGGAGGAAAGAAAGAAAAATGATACACCCGAGTGCGATCTTTCTATGCATTGTATTTCTAGTGACTCTCTTGAATCTTTTTTATAAACCCGATCTCCGGATGCCTTCTATTCCTCCCTCATCATCATTAGCCTTACCAGAAATTTCAACCGAGACGTATTGCCCTTTCCAAATCTTTCAGTGTCCCGATAGCCATTGCGATTGTTCTCAGCTCTGTGAAACAAATCCCACGTTTTACGAAAAACTCACTCTTTCTGATAAAACATGGAATCATCTCGAACCGGGTACTTATTGTATTCCCCAAGGAATCCGGACCGCTTGTCTTTCTTCCTCGGAAATTCCTACTTTTTCGGCCTCGGGATGGCTCTGTGCTCCTCGTTCCTCTTTCACCCATCTCTGTCAACTTCCAGAAGCCCGTGATCCTTCTCTCAATGTTTTAATAGATCGTCAAACCCAACAACCCGCTCAAGAAGTAGCCGATTATTACGAAACGTTAGAAGATGGATCGTTCCGATACCAATGTCAATGCCATTCTTTAGATCGACGAGGTAATCGAATGATTCAAACATCTCCGTGGGTCTGTTCTGTCGATTATTGCGTTCGAGATTTGTGGAACGTGCCTGGACTAGGATGGGACGCCGAACGACACGTCTGTGAATGTGGACCCTACGTGCATCGAGTTCTGGGCGATCTATCTTCCCCCTGTGTTTGGGAATATACACACATAGACGAAAAGCATAGGTTAACAGGAAAACGAGAATGTATGACCGACCAATCTGTTGAATTCCGACCGATTTATTGTCCAGAGAATCAGTCGGTTTTACGGTTCACAAAACGGGTCTTGCGAGGCAACACAGCGTACGATTATGTCATTGTACATGGAACAAGTGTTCCTAAAATTTCGAGAGGTCAAGAATGACATCTCATTTCAAACGAATCGAGAAAAATTTCCAAACGGACCAAGAATTGAGTCGGTTTGAAAAGGAAGACGAAAGCCCCAAAGAGGAAGGATGGTCGAAGAGACAAACGTTCGCCATTCATTTACTACTGGTAACGGCGGGTCCTACGATTCTTTTCGCTTTACTGGGCAACGTATTGAAGATTCATTATTATGTCGTCTGTTTAATTCTATTATTTTACTTTGGAGCTCTGGCCTACTTGATACGATACCGATTTCAGTGGCTATTGCAAGCTTTTAAAGAAAGTCAGAAATATATTCGTTGAATATGGGACTTGAAGAGTGGATTATATAAGAAAAACTTTGAAAAATTGAAGAGGGAGAAGAGTAATAAGAAAGGAAGAAGCAATAATTTAACCATGGCGATGGATCCTGTACTTATTCATCTATCTCCCAAAAATTCTGAAGGTAAAGAGTTAGATTTGGAAATATGGATAAACCCCGATGATACGGATGACAAGATTATAGAAATACATCGTCATAATCGCAAAGACAAAACGAAAGAATTTGAACCCTGTTGTCAAAACCCTTTTTTAACTCCCGCTATCCTCCAACGTAGAGAAAATGAAAAGAATAAAACGATAGATAAAACATTAGAATTGACCAAAGAAGCCATCCACATGTTGAAAGAAGTCTTTTCGGGAAATGGAGAATTCAGTACAATGGAATTTGATGCATCGTCCACTCAGGTAAGAGCTGATTTTAGACAGCCGACCAAAGAACCTGAAGTTGAGAAAGCAACAAGTTGTCAAGGTCGTAAACATAAGAAAAGAGTTAATAAAAAGAAATAGTACATTTAAAAAGACCTCCCCATCCTTCTATGAATTTCTTGAACAATGAACTGTTTTCACGAGACTCAATCCACATCTTTGCTGGATCTAAAGAGAATCTTGAGAGAGACATGGCTTAAACTGTTTCCAGGAGAGTTGAAGTGCAGGCTTTTTCAACAGCACAGAGGGATCTGAATCAAAACTTGAAATGCTGAAATATATAGAAGAGAAATTCCATTCTTAAAAAAAAACTGGGATGCCTTGTCAATCGAATCGGGTGAAAAAAAAAAAAACTTTTTGTTAATTTTTATCATGTCTTTAGACATGATAAAAATTAACTCTACCCTCCTTTTTGTTTTGAATGATGTCTCACCTTTCCTAAAAATAGATTTCTAAGAATGATCATGTTTTTCTTGGAAGTCTATTGTTTACAAATATGTCTAGACAACATGTTGACGTCATTCAAAACGAAAAGGAGGGTAGAGTTAATTTTTATAGAGTTAATTTTTATCATGTCTAAAAGACATGATAAAAATTAACAAAAAGTTTTTTTTTTTCTTTTTTTTTTTTTTTACTGAAGAATTTTTTCTCCTAGTTCTTAAAAATATTTTTCAACGATATCTCGATACCTCTACCTATTTTATTCCCCCCCTCTCTTAGTATATAAATGGTTGAAAAAGAAATCGGGGTTCATTCTGTTTCGTAAAAAGATAGCGAACACATGGCAACGGATAACTTAGTCATTTCATGTGAAGAAGATCCCTTTGAGGATATTCCAGATACGGAACCCACTTTTTATGGACCATTTTCACCCGTTTTTAGAGTACCGAAAAAGTCTTCTCCTTCTCCAACTCATTCTTTGGAAATACTGTCTTCTCCTCCCTCGTCATCCACTCATCAGTGCTCTAGAAAGAAGAAGTCCTCACAGACCAAGCTCCACCAAAAAATTGTTGGTGTGTTGGCTGTCACCTCTGATGGATATACTCTTACGAACTGCGTCCGGTTTATAGCCAGAGACCTGAAAACACATACGAAGGAATTTATTCAGCAATTGAATGCGGATCTGGAACGACTTCATATTGAAAAACTGTACGTGGTGAATGAACCCACTCGAGAAAAAATTCATCAAAAGGTACATCTCAAGTTTTTATGGACTGTTATTTACAAACCTCAACATCGTCAGCCACAGCAATGTCCATCTTGTCGATCGAAATCTTGTCATCGATTTATGGCCATGCTAGCGCTCCAACAATTAGTGAAATTTGCTGTTCATAAATGTATTCATTGAGTGGATAGGTAATCAAGGAATTTTTCTCTCTTTTTCCTTTTTTCAGATGATCCAGAGAAACAAATAATCTACTTCATATGGTTTAGTGGTAAAGACCTCATCAGGACAGGTGGTGATGATTCATCGAAAAATGCCATACTGTTTTCAAAATTATTTAATTCAGCTTTTAAAAAATAAACGTATCGAACCACCCTTCGATTTGGAAAAAATATCGGTGCTTCAAGATGAATTTGAAAACCATATTTATCCGACTCTCCATCCCAATTTACAAGACGATTATGATCGGTACAAGGCTAAATTAGCTTATGAAGATGAATGGGATTTCCCGCATGGACAAATGGATAAAAGACGCTTCAAGAAAGACGACGACCCTCGATTCAAATGGTTCAGAGTCGCGTATCAGGAATTTGAAGAAGAGTCCGGCTACCGATTCGCCTACCAACCCTCGGACGTGGCTCAGTATCCCTTAATCAAACTAGAATTTACGGGATTAGATCAATGCATTTATACACAATATTTTTTTATAGTCGAACATCCTAAACATTTACGCCGTAATACCTACTTTGATAATTATTCTCCTTTCCAATCTCAAGCTGCTTATAGAATGGCTCTCGAACGCAATATCGGGAGTATTGATGATCGGATGGTCTATCGGGGTTACTTAATTAAAATCGAAGAGGCTCTAAAGTATCTAAAACGTCAACAGGAAATGAAAAAGGACGGAAAGGATCAAGTGTTGCTATATTTTTTAGAAGGAGATAAATGGAATCCACCCGATTCTATTTGTTATTTAGAAAAGTAAAAAAAATGGAATAAGATCCCTTAACCACCCCGCATTTCCCACTTGAAGAATCCATCCTATCTATTCTTTTTTTAAATGTCTCGGGATGTCATCCGACGCATTCTCTCCGCCAAAAAAAAACAAGTTCCTCCCACCTACCCCAAAAAGAAGAAAAAGAGGAAATTTCCCATGAGTCTTTTCGAGAACACTCCTTCCCCTCTCTCTTCCTATATATAAAGGAAACCGAGAGAAAAGTTGTCTTTTCTTTTTTTTTCCATCTCATCCTCAGGAGAAAGAGAGAGAGAGAAAACCAAATGCCATGGAATGGTTACGGCGAGAGTCTTTTTCCCTCGCGATTCGTTTCCGTTTCGCCAAGACAATTCCCCTCACGTTTTACTTGGGGTCGGGCACGCTCTATTTTCGAGGATCGGAACTCGTAACTTGCCTTTCCCAGCAAGGGACTTGGATGAGTCTGAAAAGTCAACGGACTATTCAGCAATGGATCTCTCGAACCCCTTTTCGCCCTTACCGATCCTTAACGACGGATCTCTGGATCGATACGTCGGACCGCCCTAGCCGGATTCTCCGCTATACTCCTTTTATCACCTTCGATTCCCTGGAAAAACTGCTCAAAGATTTGGGTCCAGACGCTCTCCTCTTTTCGACCTGGCTTCAGAGTGTGATGAGAGAACCTCTTCAAATCCAAGAAGATTCTCAGACCGGGGAAACTTATTTTAGTCCCGTGGAGAACAAGGTGATGGACTTTCAGTTTCAAAATTTATCGCAACTGTTTCAATGTGCTTTATGTTTTTATTCTTCTTAAAGAGGAGTGGGGGGAAAGAAAACCTAAAAATTGTAGAATAATCATAAAAAATAATTTTGTTTTTTTTTAAAAAAAATATTGAGATAGTCCAATCTTGTGGAGGAGGTGGAAAATTCAAAATTATTATCTAAAACAGATATGGCGGTCAGTCCATTTCGATCCACGGAGGAGGATATGTGTGAGATTCTCTGATCCATAGAGGGTTTCAGGAAAAAAAAAACTGCGAAAGTTTCCCCCCTATCTCCAAAGAATGGGTATCCAGGTTGAATGCAGAGTACAGACTGATGGGAAGCTGAAACTCAAGTTCCTTAAATAGAAA
The DNA here is from genome assembly GCF_044657685.1 of Stegodyphus dumicola. NCBI lineage: Eukaryota > Metazoa > Arthropoda > Arachnida > Araneae > Eresidae > Stegodyphus > Stegodyphus dumicola. The sequence continues at coordinate 197,371,327 of NC_140773.1, forward strand.
AAAACGAGAGCTCCTTCTAGAAACAATTTTAGATGTCTTGTTTGGATGAGTGAGTCGACTGGGAAAAATTTCTCAGCGCTGTGGAAAAAAATTTTGAGTTAAAAAAAAAAAAATTAATTTTTATCATGTCTTATAGACATGATAAAAATTAACTCTCTCTTCTTTTTGTCTGGGAATGATGTCTCACCATTTCGAAAAATAGAACATATCCCATTCTTGAAATTCTATTATTTTAGAAAGGATGATGAGTGATGGTCTATTTTTCGAAACGGTGAGACATCATTCCCAGACAAAAAGAAGAGAGAGTTAATTTTTATCATGTCTCTAAGACATGATAAAAATTAACAAAAAGTTTTTTTTTTTTTTTTTTTTCAATTCAGAAATTTTTCTCTGAGCTTTGCCAATTTTTTTTCCCAGCCAGCTCCATCCATAAAACAACACCTCTCAAAATCTTTTCTCATTTATCTATTTAAACCACTCGAATTTTTTTGCTTCCAATGAGTCCACGCATCTTGGCCTTTCTTCCACTCTGCTCTGAGAAAGATAAGGTAGATTGTTTTCGGTGGACCGTCCTGTTGACGCTTCCGATTTATATAGAGAGCTATATATATAGATAGGGTCCCTCCTAACTCCCTCTATTATGACTATTAGTCTTTTCTTTTTTTTCCAAGAAATATACAAAGAATGATCCACAGTTTTTTTTCCGTTAATGAAAAAAAAAATATGCTTCTACCTTCCGACTTCTTTTTAGTACCTCTTTAGGTGTCTCCTCCTTCTGGATCTTTTCCTTCTCCTCTCTTCCTCGCGAGCAGGGAATTGAAAATGCTGTTCAGGATGCAACGCTCGTAAAGACACCATTTTCTTCCTGGAGAGGACGTCTACGGCAAACACCGTCTTGTCATGAAATTGGAGTTGGTAGTAAAGAGGTCCGTGAATAATGTACACGGAGCGAGCTCGCAGTCGATAGGGAATCATACGATACCCGTCGGCTTCTGATTCCATTTCCCATCCATAAAGACGGATAGAAGCTTCTCCGGTTTGAAGAATATGAACCCACTCGGGTGAAACGTAAAACAGTTTTAAAAAAGTTCCAGCACCGACGGCGATCACATTTTCCCATCGCAGATAAGCGTGTAAGCGAAAGGTTCCTGCCTCCATCATCGATTGGAAAGCAAAGTGCTTGAAAACTTCGATGGACGAAAAATAATGCAGGATTTTTCCATCGTAACAGGATAAATAGCACATGGTTTCTTGGACTATTTTTTCCATACGCTCCGGGTCCCGAAACCATTCTTCGAAACGGGAGAGAGGTTCCCATTGATCAGCTACTTCGAGATGACAGACGGGCGTGATTTCCATCAGGGTAGGTAGAACTGCAACGGCATCGGTCGACATTTTAGTTTTGCTCGGTTGAGAAGGAAGAACGAGAATGAACCCTGTAAGCAGAAAAACTCGGATCTATATAAATACTAGAGGAAAAAAGGCGGGGGGAAGGGAAGTTCTTCCTTCCTCCCAAAGAATAAGAAAAGTGGGTGGAAAGAAAAAAATCATTTCACTCTCAGGAAAAAAAAAGAATTTTTTTTCTTGTCAACATGTTGTCTAGACATGTTTCTAAAAATAGATTTCCAACAAAGGTTCATTCTTTTCTTAGAAATCTATTTTTAGAAAAGAATTGACATATGCTTCAAAACAAATTTCTTTTTTTTTTCCCTCCCTCCAGCAGCCAACTGGATGGGCAAGCGTTTCGGGTCAGATCAGTCCGTGCTGACATTATTTTTTTTAAATACAATGGAATTAGTATAGGAATGTACTAGAAACTGACCCAAGGTTGAAAAGAAAATATCAAAATCAATACTCACTTCTTGACGATTTCTTTTTTCCAAAAACCTGTTGAAGAATTCTTGATGGGTTATCCAATCTCTAGACCTGTCTGAAGGGAATCCAATCTAAGGTGAGCGCGCATTTACCTGACGCGAAACTCGGAATATCTGCATAAATAACAAAACGTCCATTCTTAAAAACTCGTCGTCTAGTCCATTGAGTTGGTTGGAGGGGGAGAAAAAATTTCTGAGTAATAAAAAAAAAATAAAAAACTTTTTGTTAATTTTTATCATGTCTTATAGACATGATAAAAATTAACTGTCCCCTCTTTTTGTCAAGGAAGGATGTCTCACCGTTTCGAAAACGAAACCAAAACTCATCCTTCTCATGGCAATTATTCCAAGAATGAGTCACGGTTTGTTTTTCGAAACGGTGAGACGGCCTTCCCAGACAAAAAGAAGAGAGTTAATTTTTATCATGTCTAGAAGACATGATAAAAATTAACCAAAAGTTTTTTTTTTTTTTATCGCTCAGAAATTTTTTCCAAAGCTCTGAGAATTTTTTCCCAGCCGACTCGATGATCCAAACAAGACAGATCCAAATTGTTTCTAGAAGGAACTCTCCCTTCTCTATTTAAACCACTCGTGTTTCCAACTTCAGTTCAGTCTGTGCTGTGAATTCGACCTGGATACACACTTCTCCCTCCTGGAAAGAATTTCTGTGAAGGTATGCGAACATTTTTCTCAGCTCTTAGAAAATTTTACCAGCTGACTTGATCGACGACAGACATCTCGAACATTCTGTTATCTGCGGAAGCCGTTTCATTTTCGTGCAGTCCATGCTGTGGACTCACCTGAATATCCATTGCTCCCTCCCCCTTCTGGAAAGGGTCGTAGCTTTTTTAGATCCTCGTCGCTCTTTTTACGTTTCGTTGCATATCTAGGACGAACTTTTTTACCTTATTCCTTTCAAACTCTAATATTGCGGTTGGAGAGCCATCATGGAAAATCAGCCATAATCCTGACGAATCTAAACCGACTCCTTGAAAGCAGAGCTATGTCATGTTTTTTGGATGACAGATTTCCAAGCTCCGAGTGATGAGAAATTTAGAAATTTTGCAGTGTTAATGGAAAGGAGGAGACAGAAACCTGGAGAATGGAAATGAAGCTGTGAAAAAATGCTAAGAGCTCAGAAAAAAAAGGCTCTTTCCAGGAGGGAGGAGAAGCGCAATTCTAGGTTGAGTGCACAGCACACACGGATCTGAAGTTGGAAACGCGAGGGGTTTAAATAGAGAAGCGAGAGTTTCTTCTAGAAACAATTTTGGATGTCTTGTTGTTTGGATCATCGAGTTGACTGGAAAAAAAATTTCTCAGAGCTCAAAAAAAAAAAAAAAAAAAAAAAAAAAAAAAACTTTTGGTTAATTTTTATCATGTCTTCTAGACATGATAAAAATTAACTGTCCCTCCTTTTTGTCAAGGAAGGTTGTCTCACCGTTTCTAAAAATAGATCATGACTCATTCTTGGAATAATTGCCTTGAGAAAGGGTGAGTGATGGTCTATTTTTAGAAAGGGTGAGACATCCTTCCCAGACAAAAAGAAGAGAGAGTTAATTTTTATCATGTCTTAAGACATGATAAAAATTAACCAAAAGTTTTTTTTTTTTTCAATCTTATCTAGAGAATTTTTTCTAGCCGACTCGATCGACAAGACATGACATGACCATTGTTTCTTTTTTTTTAATAATGGATTTTCACCTATCCCTTTCAACCCTCCGAATTTGGCTTTGGATCCGTGTCCTTGCTTCCACATTCAGAGCTCTTTTCTTCAACATTTCGATGCAGGGGAAGAATCAATTCTCTCACTACGTTTAGATATTCTTTCAGAATGCTAGAAAACTCATTCAAAGAAGAAGTATCTAAGGGTAGAGTTGCCGGTTGAGGAAAATTCACGAGTCTTGGAACCGGATTAAGCGAATCTGTCTGTATGCCAAACTGTAAAGGTGAACCACCCGCTTTAGGAGAGCAGATAATAGTAAGATCCATCTTTTTCCAATTTTTGATTTGAATATACTTGTTTCTTCTTACTCGGAACATTTTCCTTTTTCTTCCTCCTCATCCAGGAACTGAATTCCAGGTGGAACGGAAGCCTTTGTAATAAACTGTTGTTTCTTGGTTCCACACGCCTGACATTTTCCCGTGACCATCGGCCGTCGATTTTTGGACATGCGATAGTAGACGTCGACCGTATCGGTTTTGGCTCGGCATTTCACACACCAAATGGAATACGAAACAGGTTCCGCGTCAGAATGCTCCATTGCAGTAACACACTCTTTATTATTTTCTTCTCTTTTGATAGAGAGAGAGAGAACTTAACCAGAAGTGTAGATATAAAATTTAGGATACGTTTCGGATCCGTCGGCTCTTTTCGCATACCCCACTTCTTCACAGAGGTATTCCGTTTGCTGATCCGCTCTTCGAGGATAAAACTCGTTTCCCCAAGCATCGCGAGCATAACGAATTCGATCGCCGGCCGTTAAACAATATTCGACTCCATCCGCCTTTTTAGGATACATTTCATGCCCCGATTCGTCTTTGGCATAAGGGAATAAAACAGACGTATAAAGCGAATACTCGTCCCCATTTTGAAATTTCGGGTAGTATTCTCGTCCAAAAGCCGTTCGGGCATACCGTCGAGGAGCTAAAATGTATTGGTTTCCGTTTAAATCTACCGCGTAATACTCATGACCGTTTTTGTCTCGAGCCAAGATAGGATTTCCTTCAGGATCCGTGACGTATAATTCGTAATGAGGATGTTGGGGGTCGGTCGGGTATCGTTCTTTCCCCGATGCGTCTACTCGATAAACAGACATGCTTAGTTCTCGTCGCCTGCTCCTTCCTTCCTCCCACTCGAGACCCGTTGAGATGAAGGTATGAGGTTGATATCTATAAAATGGGTTGATCCTTTCAAACTATTCCATTGTTTAAAGACGCGTGGGTTAGGAAAAAAAATATTAATAAAAGCAAATATCTGAACGGTTCAACACAACGGGTGAATGGAAAAAGGAATAGTTCTCTCTATCCAGTCACAGGATGGTTTCTTCTTCTAGAAGGGCTCACACTCAACTGAAGCGAAACTCGGAACTCGAAATGTTTAAATAGATCATAGAGTCCATTCCAGAAAGAATCCGGAGATGTCTTGTCCAGCCAAGTTGACTGGGAAAAAAAATTTCTGAGTTTAAAAAAAAAAAAAAAAAAAAAACTTTTGGTTAATTTTTATCATGTCTTATAGACATGATAAAAATTAACTGTCCCCTCTTTTTGTCTGGGAATGTTGTCTCTCCGTTTCTAAAAATAGACCAGAACCCATTCTTGGAATTTTATTCTTTTTAGAAAGGATGAGTGATGGTCTATTTTTAGAAACGGTGAGACAACATTCCCAGACAAAAGGGGAAGGTAGTTAATTTTTATCATGTCTAAAGACATGATAAAAATTAACAAAAAGTTTTTTTTTTTTTTTTTTTTTTCAGAGTTACAGAAATTTTTTCCAGCCCACTCGATCGACAAGACGTCCCCATTTTTTATTTAAGAATGGATTCTTGTTTATTTGTGTAAGCATTCCGAGTTTCGTTTTAGATGAGTCTATGTTGTTGAAGAGGAAACATGGGTACCCTCATTTTTTTTCCTATCTGATTTCTAAGATGAATTCAGTGAGTTCACCTTGACCTTTTCAAATTTTGTTTGTTTACTTTTAGCCTAGAGGTCGACGGATAAATCATTCTGATTTTTTATATATTTTTTTTGTGTCCCTCTCTCTCTCTAAGAAACCTATCTCGTTCCAAGTCTTCTCGAAGTGCTATTGGTTCGTTTCGAGACGAGGTCATTTCATATCCCCCTTCCTCAAAAAGTATATGTATATAAATTAAAGGAAGTGATTTTCTATACACACACTTCACCTTTTTGAGTGGTGTCACGATGAGCCTATCCAGTAGAGAACGTCTTAGGGAAAGAATGCGTGAACAGAAACGACGCTAGCGAAGCAATTCAGCTAATCGAGAGCGAGAACGAATACTTCAAAGGGAACGTTATGCTGTTCTTAAAAAGAACTCCCGACCGCGGAAGAAACATCTTCCTCCCAAGCAGTGGGAAAGCTATACGAATTTGCAGTATAAGGATATGTGGTCCGAAGAAGCCTATCAAAAATGTATTCGACAATGTAATAAAGAGCAATACAATTTCCTGATCTACGTTCTCGTCCGTTTGTACACCTATTACGCGTTACCTGAATCGAAACGTCCCTCTCCTCTGGATATTATTGTGCAAGGATCTGCCGGAACGGGTAAATCTTTCCTGATCCAAGCTTTATACCAAACTCTGATTCGAACGCCTCTTTTTAGCGAAGCGTGCTCGGTTCTCAAACTCGCACTTAGTGCTCAAGGAGCGGTTTACATTACGGGAGATACTTTGCATCATGCCCTGCGTCTTCAAATGAACGGGACTTTTGTTCGACCTCTGACCCAAGAGACTTTAGACTATTACAGACCCCTGTATGCTCCTTTACGGATGGTGATTTTGGATGACGTTTCCACAATCGGATCCAATTTATTTTCGCGCCTCGACCAGCAACTTCGACAATTGTGTCATGTGCCGGATAAACCGTTTGGGAATGTGCATATGATTAAATTCGGAGATTTGCAGCAGCTCCAACCGATTCGCGACACGCCCATTTTTTTTTCTGAAGGGTGATGGACGCCTCAATCCACGCTCTACTATGAACTAGTCGAATGTATGCGATTCTCTCTGGATTACGAGGAGAGACTCGATCGTTTAACGAGAAATCACTTTTTAGAACCGGACGATGTGGCATTTTTCCAGTCCCGCGTTCGCAGTTTCGACGAAATTCCTCGCGAAGCTATTATTCTCTGTTTTTCGAGCAAGGATACAGAGAAATATAATATGAAACGTCTCCAATCCCGAGGGACGTACTGTTCGTGTCTGGCTCGAGACGTGATTTATTCCGAGAGCGAAAAATTGCGGAAGAGGATGATGAAACGGAGTCAACATTTACATCGATCTCAGATGGCGAATCTCGAATCCGTCCTCCATTTACAAAGAGGAGCGCGATATCAATTGACTAAAACGCTCGACAGATCCAAAGGATGGATGAATGGAGCGATTGGAATACTACACCAAATAGACCAGGATGAAGACGGAGTTGTGACGCGAGTCTGCAGCAATTTTCGAATAGTCTAGCTCCTATCGATCGCGTCTCCATTCGTATTGACACCTGTTCGACAAAAACACTCGCATTTTATCGCGAACAGTTTCCTTTGATGTTAGCCGAAGCGATTACGGCTCATAAAGCCCAAGGAGCCACCTTTCCGTCGATCGCAATTTACATGCACGGACCTTTTAATCGATTTCAGCAATATGTCGCTTTTTCTCGAGTGACTCAACCCCAGGGATTGTATATTCTGGACCAGTTTCGTCCCCGCATGAAATTGGCGAGCAAGCAAAAATACGAGGAGGAACTGGAGCGATTGCAAAACATGTCCCGGATTCCGTATGATATATTGGCTCGAGAAGAGAACCAAGATCCGTAGGAGTTTCTCATGAACCTTCTTCAATGTGGGAATCGTCTTTCCTTCCATCTTTCCAATAGAAACATCTCCCAAGAAAAAGAAGTCGTCAAACTAGAAGAAAAACCTTCTTTCCATGTAAAACCTGTTATAAAATGTCAATCTTAAATCTTTTTTTTTAAAAAAATTCAATAAAAAGAAATATTCTCCATCAAAACCCCTCCATTCTTTCAAAGCTTCACAAAACGCTCAACAATGTCCACACAATGGGAAGAGAAAAATCGATCTCAACGGTCCACACAACATGTTGACTCCTCAAAATATGTCTCTCCCAAGTGACAGGATGCTTCTTCTTCAACGGCTGACACTCATCTAAAGCCAAACTGGGAATGCTTAAATAGATAAGCGAGAGTTTATTCTTAAAAAAAAATGGCGCTGTCTTGTCAATGGAGAATCGAGTCGGCTGGGAAAAAATTTTGAGAGCCGGAAAAAAAAAATTCTCTAACTCAAAAAAAAAAAAAAAAAAAAGAAAAAAAGAAAAACTTTTGGTTAATTTTTATCATGTCTTGTAGACATGATAAAAATTAACTCTACCCTCCTTTTGTCTGGGAATGTTGTCTCTCCGTTTCTAAAAATAGACCAGAACCCATTCTTGGAATTTTATTCTTTTTAGAAAGGATGAGTGGTGGTCTATTTTTAGAAACGGTGAGACAACATTCCCATTCCCAGACAAAAGGGGAAGGTAGTTAATTTTTATCATGTCTTTAGACATGATAAAAATTAACAAAAAGTTTTTTTTTTTTTTTTTTTTTTTTTTTTTTTTTTTTTTAGAGTTAGAAAAATTTTTTTCCTGGCTCTTAAAATATTTTCCGAGCCGACTCGATTCTCCAATTGACGACACAGCGTCATTTTTTTAAGAATGGATTCTCGTTTATCTATTTAAGCATTTCGAGTGTCACTTCAGATGAATGTCAGCCGTTGAGGAAGAAAAACGCAGATTCCCATTTTCTCATTTCCTTCAGAGAGAGAGAGGCCTAGATTTTCGAGACTCGATGACATTTCAAGCACTTTTTGTTTAAGCTATTTGACTTCATATTTGTCTGACGTTCAAGAGTATGATCTCTCGTGGATGGATCTCTTCCACCTCATTCTCTTTCCAGTCGATTTAGATGGGGAAGGGGGAGATTTTTTTTTCCCTCATGGAGGATGTCTCCTGAATACCGTTCAAAGAGTCTATGGAGAAATTATATGGTCAGAGTCACGGATTTCCAGGGCAATCTGCTTCTCAGCTAAAAAAAAGGATCTCTCTTTCCCAGTCTGTCTTCGATTGCCTCGTTAACTGTGAAACCCATCGCTTTTCCGATTTTATGGTTCTCCCAGTATAATCAGACAGTCGGTCACAAAAGTATTCGAACACCGGTACCCTATCAGAAAATGACAAGATGGCGTTTTTTTTTCTCTTTCTCTCTGTGTGTCGTGTTATTGCATCCTAGGTTTTCTTCTCTCCCCCATCTTGGAAAAAACTGGAAAAAATTGGTTACGATCTCTTTTTGAATGGGGAGATGCCATTTTGAGAAAAAGCTGACGACCCTATCTTGGAGAATGAACATGACCGCTCTACACACCCTTTTACTCTCTCTCTCTCTCTCTCTTTTTGAATTGGGAAGCCATTTTGGGAAAAAGCAGACGACCCTATCTTGGAGAATGGAAATGAACGCCTCTCCCTCTCTCTTTGAAATGGGAAGCCATTTTGGGACCCTCTATTCTTGGGGAGGGAGAAAACTGAAGTCTGCATTTCGCTGTCTCTGAATGCGGAAAGCCCTTTTTGGAAAAGCGGACCCTCTTCTCCTGATCTTGGAGAACTGGAAATGAACGCTCTACACGATCTCTCTTTGAATTCAGAAGGTATTTTGGGACCTTCTAATGTTGGAAAACTGAAATGAACGCTCTACACCTTCTCTCTCTCTCTCTCTTTTTCTGAAATGGGTAGCCATTTGAAAACTCCCTAACTTTGGAAAAAAACAGAAATGAACGCTCTACACCATCTCTCTTTGAAAAGGGGGGGTGTCATTTTGAGACCTCCCTCCCCTAAACTTGAAAAAAAAACTGAAATGAATGCTCTACACTTTCTCTCTTTGGACATGGGTAACCCTTTGGGGACCCTCTCCTCTTGGTAGAAAAAAAAAGAACTGAAGTGAAGGCTCTACACAATCTCTCTTGGAATGGGATCCATATTTCGGGAAACGTGGATCACCTCATGCTGGAAAACTGAAGTGAACCACCAAGATTGGACTCTATATAATATTTTTTTTTAATTGACATCATGACCCTCCTCCCATTTGTTATTAAAAAAATTGTTTTTTTTTGTTTTGGTTTTTATCCCATTTCCGATGTGATTTCAGAAATGCAATTCCATAACAGTTCGATTTCATTCGAGGTTAAATGATCTAAACAGTCTTTGACCCACCCATCCGTATGATTATTTTCTTCTCCTTCCTGTTGCACCAAATTTTGCAAGTCCATATAATCATTCCATACGGGAAGGGCTTGATCCTCACAAGGCTGTCTTGAAACAGTTGGAGTCTCTTTGGGATGAGTGGAGGGATCTAGGATGTCTGGACCCGGCTGCGATTCTACCTCCATGATTTCTGGACCCGTTGGAACTTGTGAACCCGGCTGAAATTCTGCCTCTACGATTTCTGGACCCGTTGGAGCTTGTGAATCCGGCTGAAATTCTGCCTCCATGATTTCTGGACCCGTTGGAACTTGTGAACCCGGCTGTGATTCTGCCTCCATGATTTCTGGACCCGTTGGAATTTGTGGACCGGGCTGTGATTCTGCCTCCATGATTTCTGGACCCGTTGGAACATGTAGACCCGGCTGACATTCTACCTCTACGATGTCGGGACTCGTTGTAAATTGTGGACCCGTCTGACATTCTACCTCTACGATGTCGGGACAGGTTGGAGAAGAAGAAGAAGAAGAAGAGGATACTGGAAGAGGTTCTGTCTGTGAGGAGTCCGAAAGAGGTTGCCTGTTTAAACAAGTCGGGGAAGAAGAAGAAGAAGAAGCTTCTGGATTCTGAAGCGGATCTTGCACGCCAGGTAGGTTCCGGTAAGTCGACCGTTTTTTAAGAGGTAATTTTTTTTCTTCCTGCTCATCTTCAATTGTGATGACTTCAATTTCATTCCGTTGCCGGGTCGATTTTGTTTCGGGAAATAACGGTTTGGTCCAGCTCCTCTTATCATCTAAGGAAGGGATGGGTAAAGGTGGCGGAGGGTTTTCTTCTTCTTTTTCTTGAAACATCATCGGCGATTGGAAAGAAATCTCCTCTTTCAATTGTTTCCAAAGCGAGTACGAGCACCGATCGACGAGAAAGAGACTCTTCTGGGTTGTGACGATGAGATATTGCGTTTTCGGGGGAACGACATAGTTTTGAAAAGGTCTTAGAATATATTTCTTATATTTCATCCTGTCGCTGACTTTAAAACTTCTTTCCTTCAGATTGGGGGACGATGATTCGTAATAGGCGAGAGGAGCGGCTGTGATTTGAACAATATGAACTTCGTCCTCAGCCGTCGTTCTCACTCCAAACGTAAAATATCGTTTCGTGAGAAAAATATTCTTCCACCGAAAACTCGTGCGCGGATCTGTATATCGCCGGTCTGTTTGAATGGGCCGTCTCAAAGCTCGATCCATCCGATTCCAAGAGAAGGGAGATTCCTCTTTCGTTTGTTGCGATTCGAATAAATTTCTGTATATATTCTGAACGAGCAGGTTGGAGGATTCGACATCTTGGTTGAAAGAAACGATCGCTTGATGAGGTGGTAAATGCGGAATAAATGTCGCACAATGACACGCCAAAAAATTTTCAAGTTGGAGATTTGCTTTAGCGTCTTCAAATCCTCCCCGTTCGAAATCCGTTGAGTTGGAAAAACGTCTAATAGCGACATGGCTCCCAATGGAAAAGAAATGATCTCGCCCAGTACTCTCGTCTTTTTATATATCTATATAGACACACACAGACACACATAGAGGCTCTATGACGTCCGTTTTATTTGTTTTTTTTTGTTTCTCTCTCTCTTCTTTCCAAGAAATCTTATCTCCATGACCTCTTTTTCTTTTCTTAAAAGATGAATGTGTGTGGGAATGAGGAAGTGAAAGTAATAATTTAATAAACAAAAAATTATCCAACCATGACCTTCTTTTTTTTTTCAAAGTCAACCTTTCCAATCCAAGGACGTCCAGAGATAGAGGAAGCAGGGAGAGAGGAGGAGGAGGGAAGGGAAGGTCACACTCTCTTTCTCTCTATAAATAAAAGGGGAGAGCCCCAAAGTCGTATTTTTGTCCAAGTGGATCATGAGGAGGCATCCCCAGCTCACTACGTGTATTCCTTTCAAATATAAATATGTTGATCTTTCCTTTTATATCATCCAAGGAGTCGTTTACCTGAAAGCCTCCGATTTTTCAAAATGTGCGGGTTATTATACCGTGGGGAGTTATCAAAAGATGCGGGACGAATTTTTGTCCGACGAAAACGTGTTGATGGCTCGTAACATTCCACCTCTGGATGCACAAATTTTGTTAATGAAACGAGCCAAATATTTTTACACGTCCCACTTTCTAACCGTCTCGCAAATGAATAGGATTATGGATCGTCTTGAGAAGACAAAAGGGATTCTCGTTCATTTTAGTCAATGGTTGTATAAATGTTTGCACGAACCTCTCTCGATCGAGAAGACTGGGAAGAATACCTATTATATTCTTCTCGAGGACTCTCCTCCTTCGTCTCATCATAGAGAGGCCACGACTTTTGAAAAAATCCTCGAGCAAGAAAAAATAGAATGGTGGAACAACTACCCCATCCCTCTCCCCGAGCATCAAGAGGAGCCTGTTCAGAAGAAACAGAAAAAACCTTTCCAAAAGCCTATCCTCATCCTCCTCGATAATGATGGGGATGAGGAGAAGCCTGTTCAGATTCCTCTCAGTTTGGCAAAACCCGTCGAGGATGAAAAACCTCTCCCTTCCTCAAAACCCCTTGAGGAAGAGAGACCCCTCGAGAAGGAGAAATCTCTCCCATTGTCAAACCTCCTCGAAGATGAAAAACCTCTCCATTTATCAAGACCCTCGAGAAGGAGGGACCTCTTCCTTTATCAAACCCCCTCGAAGATGAAAAACCTCTCCATTTATCAAGACCCCTCGAAAATGAGGGACCTCTCGATTTGTCAAAACCCCTCGAGGATAAGGGAACCAAAACTTCTCTCTCTTTCGAAGAGGAGGGACCTCTCAATTTGTAAAGACCCCTCAAGAATAAGGGAACCGAAAATCCTCTCCCTTTCTCAAGACTTCTCGAGGAGGAGGAGGAGAGACCGCTCCATGTCTCAAGACAGGACCCCCCTCTATGTCTTGAGGATCCGAGGGAAATGATTCCTATTGAAAAACCATCTATCGACGATCCCCAGAAAAGGTCTTCGGAGGAGATTAGACTTCCATGTAGAAAACGAATCTGCCACAATCATCATCATCATAATAATAATAATAATAATAATAATAATAATATACCCCTTCTCAACAACAGAATCCTACAACATTTCCAGATAAATGCATTGAAACCAATCCCTTTATAGTAACCCTTTTAATTGGAGAACCCGTGCATTAGCCTCGAAAAATAAAATGAGATTCTAGACTGTTTCTATGACCAGAATGTTAAGCCAATAGATAGGTCTAGCTCAGAATTTTTCTTTTTAAAAGAAAATAAATAAATAATCCAAAGACTATTCGTAAATATAAATGGTAAATGGTATTCGTAAATATAAATGGTCAGCTGGAAAAAAATTTTGAGAGCTGAGAAAAATTCTACAACTCAAAAAAAAAAACTTTTTTGTTAATTTTTATCATGTCTTAGACATGATAAAAATTAACGACCCCCCTTCCCTTTTCGTCTGGGAATGTTGTCTCACTCTTTTGAAAAACAAATCGTGATTCATTCATGGAATGATTGCCATTAGAGAAAGGATGAGTCATGATCTATTTTTAGAAAGGGTGAGACATCCTTCCCAGACAAAAAGGGAGGGTCATTAATTTTTATCATGTCTAAAGACATGATAAAAATTAACCAAAATTTTTTTTTTTTTTTTTTTTTTTTCAGCTCTGAGAAATTTTTTTTCTCCCAGCCGATTCGAGACTTTACCATTTTTTTTAAGAATGATTTCTCTCTGATCTATTATCTCAAAATTCCAAGTTTCACTTCAGAACCATCTATGCTGTTGAAGAAGTAACGTGATATATGTATTTTTTTTAAATGAGTTCTGTCAAGATTGAATTGTGCAGGATCGACCTTGCGAATTTCTTCTCTGTGTCTTTAAATAATAATGATACCGAACCGCTTTTTGTAGAGCGCAATGGAAAAAACCTTTTGTATGGTTAGGACAATTCATGTGTTCGATCCCATTGTATTTGAGAATCTCTTGCGTCGATCCCGAAATGCAATAAATGGATCTTTGCAACCATTTCTCTAAAAACCGCCGTTTCATTTCTCCTCGCACCCAAATCATGGAAAAAGGTTCCGTCAACATCGTTAACACCCATGGAAAATAACTGTACGGAATTTCTCCTTCGTACCACGACAAGCCGTGATAATAATCACTCGCCCACACAGCGGTTCGTTTTTCTTTCTCGGTGAGCATTTGCCATGGAAACGGGGGTTTAAAAACAAATACCCCTCGAGAATTACCGTCCAATGTGACGTAAGCCAATTCTTTCACAATAAAGGCTCCTTGAGAATCGTAGAAACCTTCAAAGTCGAGCACGAGTTCCATGTTTTTTCTTTCCAAGGTGACCTTTATTATTATTATTATGATGGATGTGTATTGAGATACGCACGATATTATTCAAAAAACAAATATATATACGAATGTGACCTTTCCCAGAATTCATACGACCTGTCACGTGCAACCTTCTCTCTCTATATATATATAAAAGAGGAGACGGCGAGAGAACGCTATCCATTTTTTCCTTCAGGACACACAGCGAGAGAGAGAGAATTTTGTTTTCTTTTTTCCTCAATTGAAGAAGATGGACATTTTGAGTGCCAAACCTCTCAAAGATTCCTACATTGTTCTGGACATGGAATACTTTCACTGTTATGATCCAAAGACGGGAGATATATGTTTCATCTTGAAAGAACTGGGCTACATCACTTGCGATTTAACCTTATGCGGATCCATGATTTTTCTCCCTCCTGTCCATTACGATGACTTATCGTCCCGCAATCAAGCTGTGGTCAACCAGACTACAAATAACCGACACGGCCTGCAATGGACCGAGGGTCGACTTTCCTACGAGCATCTTCCTACAATCCTGAAAATACTGACCGAAAATGTGGAGGTGATCTACGTCAATGGATACGATAAAGCCGAATTTTTCAGCAAGCTCTGCCAGCGATCCGTTTATGAGTTTTACATCCCAGGGAAAACCGAGTGGCGGAACAAGTCGAAATGCACGCGACACCAATATTTCCAAAAGATGATTCATTGTGCCGAGAACAAGGTGAGAAATTTTCGATACCATTTGATGGAGGGTAGTTACGATTTCCGGAAATTACATTGTTACCCCTCCGAGAGCAAAGCTGTCGAAGACGAAGAGGAGGCGGAAGAATCTCCCCAGGAGAACTCGTGCGACGATGAGGAGGAGGAGGAGGATGAACTTTCTAATAATAATAATAAATGTCTAAGTTGGGATGCTTTAGAGACCCAAGAATATTGGTCTCAACCCTTATCTCACCTAGACCTGAAAGAGGATCCTCAAGTGTACTCTTTGTGGTCCTCTTCTAAAATTTGGTCTTGGAGAGAACCCTTGAATGTTCATGAATGAAATGGTATGTAAATCCCTAGAGAAAAAAAAATAGAAAAAAAAAGTTCCTTTTTTTTTGTAATATGTTGATTTCTTTCCAATCCCATTTCTTTTCCATAACTCCACCCCAATCGACGAGAAGAAGAAGAATTTTCCAAGTTACACAAGACGTAGAAATATTTCACAAGGATTTATAAATTACACGCTCCCACATGATATATGTATAGAGAGAAAAAACCCTCTGTTCTCTAGCCAATACGTCAAGACTTCCCTAAACTAAGAGAGATCATGAGTACCGGGGAAACCTTAGCAGAGCAAGTGGAAAGACTTTCAAAGAGATTAGAAGAGTTAAGACGGGATAGATTTACTGTTCCGCCGACTAAAGAGGAAACTATCATCGATTTCAACAAACCGCTGTACTTTCATCCCCTACCCCAAAGAATGAGACGAATGGACTCGCCGTTGAACAGTTCCAATGAGAAACAAAATGTCACTTATTTGAATAGCCAATTTCAACACATGAATATTTCATAAGTATTTTTTTTTTGTTTTTCTTCCCTAAAGCGTAGGGAGATCGGATCAGTAGTTTTTCCCTTTTCATCGTCGAAAAAGATTGGGAGGAAAAATCTTTCTCAGCTCTCTCAGAAAAATTTTTAAGCCTTAAAAAAAAAAAAAAAAAAAAAAAAAAAACTTTTTGTTAATTTTTATCATGTCTTAGACATGATAAAAATTAACTCTACCCCCCTTTTGTCTGGGAATGTTGTCTCACACTTTCTAAAAATAGACCATCACTCCTCCTTTCCTAAAGAATAGAATTCCAAGAATGGGATTTGGTCTATTTTTAGAAACGGTGAGACCCTATTCCCAGACAAAAGGCGGGTAGAGTTAATTTTTATCATGTCTAAAGTTCAGGGTCCATCCATCTTCTTATGTGAAACGGTGACCCTGACAAGATCGAGATAAACAAGTCCTGTGAGTTGTTTTGTAATCTTGACGCGATCCAAGAAAGACTTTTTATTTTATTTTTTAAATAGGCGGGGGGTGGGGAGAGAAAATATTCTCACGACCCTCAGATATCTTTTCATAAATATATTTTTTATCAAAGTGTTTCTTTCATTCCGATCCTTTTAAGAGGTTGGAATGACCCTGACATTTAGATGGGGTCGCGATCCCGACAGATGTCGCGCGAGTATAAAAGTGTGTATCCTCCGCGAGACTTCTTCAGAGAACAGAAGAAGACGTGAACTGAGCTGGTAAGTCCCTTTGGTCCTATGAGTATGGTTTAATCATAACTTCATTTAAAAAGACCTTTGAAACTTTGAAACTTCTTAACCCTTTGAAAAGAAAAATGTCTCTTTCAAGACGACGACTCTAAAACGTTTTATTGTTTTTTTTCCCTTTCTAGATCTTCCCTGTTATACATATATACCTTTTCGATTCTTTTTTTTTTTGCTCCTGTTTGTGGAAGACATCACCGTATTCATCGCCATGGCGTGTTCAGAAAACTTTATCGTGCTCGATCTAGAGGGTTTCCAGTCCTACAACCACAAGAAGGGTGAATTTACCTACGTTTTAAAAGAATTGGGCTATGCGACAAAAGATTTTTTGACCGTGGGATCGTTGACGTTTGCTCCTCCTTACCCCTTCCACCAACTGAATGAAAAAAACCAAAAGACGAATGCCTGGCTGACGAGAAACCGGCACGGACTTCGTTGGAACGAGGGTCATATTCCCTACAACCATTTAGGACGCATTCTCCAATCGCTCACTCACAGCTTCTCCACGATTTATGTGGTGGGATGTCAGAAAGCTAAATTCTTTGCTAAAGCCTTGGATTATCAAAAACCCGTGACGGAAATTTATGTGCCAGATGGAATCATTTGGAAGTATCGGAAAAATGTGCCCGACATCATCAAAGGATGAAATATTTCCATTGTGCCGAAAACAAAGTGCGCAACTATCGATGGCATATTACGGAACGAGATTTTCATATCAATCCAGACGGAACGGAGAAAGAGGAGAGGATTCAGGAGGAAGCAGACAATCCTCTGCAAGCTTTTGATAAGGCCTACGATCAGTTAGAGAAGGATCCGTCCCCAAAAGCGTACGATAAACTCATCCAGAAATGGGATAATCTGTCCTGTTTCCAAGTGATGGAACATCCGGATGAATATACGCCTTTAAACTTGATGGGCTCTTCTTCTTTGTCGTCAACTTCCTCCAATAACTCGAGGAAGACGGAGGGTTGGGGAGACATACCTGAAAATATTCCCCATTACGATCCAGCAGCCTGTTGGGACGAACCTTCCAAAGAATCTCATGAGACCCCCAAAATATCTTCAGAGGATCCAAAGACAAAATCCACTGAGTGTTGGGACAATGAACGGACGACTCATGCTCTAAAATCCACTAAGACTATGTCCACTGAGTGTTGGGACAATGAACAGACGACTCATGCTCCAAAATCTATTGAGACTATGTCCACTGAATGTTGGGACAATGAACAGACGACCCATGCTCCAAAATCGACTGAGACTATGTCCACTGAGTGTTGGGACGATGAAACCGAAAAGACCACAGAGAATTGGGATGACCGTTCTCAAAAGTATTTGAATTGATATATACATAAACTCAGGAGAAAAAAAAATAAAGAAAAGATTTTTAGAAATAAGTAGGGAAAGGTTCTCCGCTTTCCCTATATTTATGGAAATGGACTGAGAAGAGAGAGAGAGAGACGAATCAGGAGACCAAAAAATGGGTCTTGGAAGGAATGAGTGCAAATGCATTCGATTCCTTCCAAGACCCATTTTTTTAGGGTCCCTCTCTCATCCAATCTTGGAAAAGAACTTTGTCCTATTTTTCTAGGTCCATTCAAAAAGAAATGAATCTATCCATAAATTTTCTTAAAAGAAAAAAAATAAAAAGATCCTTTACCTCTTGACGGTCCAAAGTCGAGAATCTTGGAAAAAGTGATCCACTCTCTCCATCCAGTCAAGCTTCTCTGTAGAAAATCTAGTAGGTGCATCTGCATTCTTGAACACCCGGCAGTTATTATTGGACGCGAAACGTCGAATGCTGAAATAGTTAACAGTGAGCCCATTCTTAAAGAAACGGGGATGTTTTATTCATCCAGTCGAGTGCGGAAAAATTTCTGAGAGCCGGAGAAATATTTCTCTAACTGAAAAAAAAAAATACCCCCCTTTTAGTCTGAAAATTGATGTCTTCAATTTTTCAAAAATTGAAGACATCAATTTTCAAATTTTCAGACTAAAAAGGGGGGTAATTTATTTTTCAGAAACTTTTCCCAGCCGACTCGATGTGAATAAAACTTTACTGTTTTTTAAGAATGTTATTTAATGGATCGATTTCAACCTATCGAGTTTCGCTTGAGTTCCGGCCGTGCTGTGGGCAAACCTGGATACAAGTTTTCCCCTTTTGGAATAGAATTTCCGTCAAGGTAGGCTACTTTTCCTCTTTTTGCATTTTTCATGTCATTTCATTTGTATTACAATATACCGAAAACGGGCGTTCGAACTGATTTCTAGGCTATTTCTATACAAATGGAGCTCGATCCAAGAAAGAAATGATGTCTTTTTTTTTATTTTGTGGACTGCCAATTTGTATTGGAATATACTGAAAACGGGTGTTTGAGTCGGTTTTCAGTATATTTCAATACAAATAGAGCTCGATCCAAGAAAGAAATGATGTCTTTTTTTTTATTTTGTGGACTGCCAATTTGTATTGGAATATACTGAAAACGGGTGTTTGAGACGGTTTTCAGTATATTTCAATACAAATAGAGCGCGATCCAAGAAAAAAATGATGTCTTTTTTTTATTTTGAGGACTGCCAATTTGTATTGGAATATACTGAAAACGGGTGTTTGAGTCGGTTTTCAGTATATTTCAATATAAATAGAGCTCGATCCAACAAAGAAATGATGTCTTTTTTTTATTTTGTGGACTGCCAATTTGTATTGGAATATACTGAAAACAAGTGTTTGAGTCGGTTTTCAGTATATTTCAATACAAGTGGAGCTCGATCCAAGAAAAAAATGATGTCTTTTTTTTTATTTTGTGGACTGCCAATTTTGTATTGGAATGTACTGAAAACGGGCGTTCACGTCGGTTTTCAGTATATTTCAATACAAATGGAGCTGGATCCAAGAAAAAAATGATGTCTTTTTTTTATGTTGTGGACAGCCAATTTTGTATTGGAATATACTGAAAACGGGCGTTCACGTTGGTTTTCAGTATATTTCAATACAAATGAAGCTGGATCCAAGAAAAGAATGATGTCTTTTTTTTATGTTGTGGACAGCCAATTGTGTATTGGAATATACTGAAAACGGGCGTTCACGTTGGTTTTCAGTATATTACAATACAAGTGGAGCTGGATCCAAGTAAAAAATGATGTCTTTTTTTATGTTGTGGACAGCGAATTTTGTATTGGAATATACTGAAAACGGGCGTTCACGTTGGTTTTCAGTATATTACAATACAAGTGGAGCTGGTTCCAAGAAAAAAATGATGTCTTTTTTTTATGTTGTGGACAGCCAATTTTGTATTGGAATATACTGAAAACGGGCGTTCACGTTGGTTTTCAGTATATTACAATACAAGTGGAGCTGGATCCAAGAAAAAAATGATGTCTTTTTTTTATTTTGTGGACAGCCAATTTTGTATTGGAATATACTGAAAACGGGCGTTCACGTTGGTTTTCAGTATATTCCAATACAAATGGAGCTGCATCCAAGAAAAAAATGATGTCTTTTTTTTATTTTTTGTGGTCAGGCAATTTTGTATTGGAATATACTGAAAACGGGCATTCACGTTGTTTTCAGTATATTTCAATACAAGTGGAGCTCGATCCAAGAAAAAAATGATGTCTTTTTTTTTATTTTGTGGACAGCCAATTTTGTATTGGAATATACTGAAAACGGGCGTTCACGTTGGTTTTCAGTATATTTCAATACAAATGGAGCTCCATCCAAGAAAAAAATGATGTCTTTTTTTTATTTTGTGGACAGCCAATATTGTATTGGAATATATTGAAAACGGGCGTTCACGTTGGTTTTCAGTATATTTCAATACAAATGGAGCTCCATCCAAGAAAAAAATGATGTCTTTTTTTTTATTTTGTGGACAGCCAATTTTGTATTGGAATATACTGAAAACGGGCGTTCACGTTGGTTTTCAGTATATTCCAATACAAATGGAGCTCCATCCAAGAAAAAAATGATGTCTTTTTTTTATGTTGTGGACAGCCAATTTTGTATTGGAATATACTGAAAACGGGCGTTCGAGTCGGTTTTCAGTATATTCTAATACAAATGGAGCTCCATCCAAGAAAAAAATGATGTCTTTTTTTATGTTGTGGACAATCAATTTTGTATTGGAATATACTGAAAACGGGCGTTCGAGTCCTTTTTCCGACTATTTCTGTACACATTCCACTATATTAAAATGACGTCATGGTTGAGTCCAAACAGAGTCGTCCCCGGATAGAGTCGTCTCCGGACAAAGTCGTCCCCGGACAATTTTATACCGAATTTGTATAGAAATATACTTAAAATGGGCTTGGAGGGGGGGCGGAGTCCAAACAAAGTCGTCCCCGGACCATCTTGATCACCAGACATATTGCCTTTTCAACAGCCCGTATTATTCTGAACAAAAACGTGGAATACTTTTTTAGAAAAGAGAAGAATTGAAAGTGAAAGTCAAAAAGCAAAATGGGATCGGCTGGGAAAAATTTCTGAGAGCCGAGAAAAAATTCTGAGTCAGAAAAAAAAAAGAAAAAATATATAATATATATATTATATAATATATATTATATAATATATATTATATAATATATATTATATAATATATATTATATAATATATATTATAAATACTTTTTGTTAATTTTTATCATGTCTTCTAGACATGATAAAAATTATCTCATCCCCCTTTTGTCTGGGTATGTTGTGTCACCGTTTCTAAAAATAGACCAGAACCCAGTCTTTTCTTGGAATTTAAAAGGATGAGTCATGGTCTATTTTTAGAAAGTGGGAGACAACATTCCCAGACAAAAGGGGGGTGAGTTAATTTTTATCATGTCCAGAAGACATGATAAAAATTAACAAAAAGTTTTTTTTTTTTTTTTTTTTTTTTTTTTTTTACATCTCAGAATTTTTTTCTGAGCTCTGAGAAATTTTTCCTAGCCGATCCCATTTCGTTTTTCGACTTTCACTTTCAACTCTTCTCTTTTCCTATCCACTGTCGTTGGAATTGTATTCACTGGAGGCTATTTCTTTTTTTGCAATCTCGCTTTTAGTTTTCTCTGAGATTCTTTAGAAATGGCTATACAAATTTCACCATCTATATAGAGATGATGTCCAAACAAAGTCGTCCCCGGACCATCTTGATGACCGAATATGTATAGAAATAGTCTGAAAATGGGCTTGAGGGCCGGTTTCTGGACGATTCCTCTACAAATTCGGCCGCATCCAGAAAAACAAAAATACGTAGTTTCTTTTTGGGTGGACAGGAGATGATAAATTTCTTTTCTCTCTCTCTCTCTCCCAATATTGGAGGAGAGAGTGGCCCAAAAAAATGGGTCTCGGAAGGAATCGAATGCATTTTGAAATGCACTCATTCCTTCCAAGACCCATTTTTTTGGTCTCCTGATTCAACTCTCCAGTCTATGGAATAGGGAAAGCGGAGAACGTTTCCCCTTCTTTAAGTGACTGGAGACCATATCGCATCATCATCATCATCATCACCATCACCATCGTCCTCTTTCTGATACTTTTCAACGAAGGCTTGATGTCTCTGGATGATTTTGGGGAGATGATGGATCCCGAATTGAGTGATGAAAAAGAGAGGACTCTTTTTCCTTTCTTCTCCGTCTTGCACAGTCTCTCGGAGGGTGATATACGTTTCCCCGTCCTCCTCAATTTTCGTCAGAGGTCTCATGAATATTTTACACATCCAAGGGAAGAGCGACTTGTTATGCAGGGATTTCGAAGCGACGAAGGCCGCTTCATTCGAAGTGAGGACAATCTGGTTCGGTTGACCCCATTCTTTGGAGTAGTTGTCCAAATCGCCTAGTCGAAGAAAATGGTGTCGATTAGGAAAAAAGACTTGGAGAACACTCGTCGTATGCGAGACGTTCGTAGGCAAGAGAGTCAAGATATCTTTGGCATTCCAGTACAGGAATCCTAGATCCACATACGCGTGCACGTAGTAGTCATCGTTATATTCCAGTTTGAGCAGCATGGCTTTTGTATTTTTTTTTTCCGTTCTCAAGGCGAAACACTCGTCTGATATGAACAAGAGCTCGCTGGCGATCCGTTTATATAGACTCCTCAGAGAGAGAGAGGGAGAGGGGAGGAGGAGGAACAAGGTTGATGAATTCTAAAATAAAAAAGGTAACGAAATGAGATCGGCTGGCAAAATATTTTCAGAGCTCAGAAAAAAATTCTGAGATGTAAAAAAAAAAAAAAATTTGTTAATTTTTATCATTTCTTCTAGACATGATAAAAATTAACTCACCCCTCTTTTGTCTGGGTATGTTGTCTCACCGTTTCTAAAAATAGACCAGAACCCAGTCTTTTCTTGGATTCTATTCTTTAAAAGGATGAGCCATGGTCTATTTTTAGAAAGAGTGAGACAACATTCCCAGACAAAAAGAGAACGGAGTTAATTTTATCATGTCTAGAAGACATGATAAAAATTAACAAAAAGATTGTTTTTTTTTTTTTACATTTCAGAATTTTTTTCTGAGCTCTGAGAAATTTTTCCTAGCCGATCTCATTTCGTTTTTCGACTTTCACTTTCAACTCTTCACTTTTCTATAAAAGCATTCCACGTTTCTGTTCAGAACAGTGTCTCTCTCTACCCAAATCTGAAACCCTAGTCACGAGAGAATATGAGACTAGAAAAATAGTTTAGCTTATTGATCTAAAAAATGTCCCATGCTAGAACTCAGAATTATAATCAGAGCGGGGCTTTCCAGTATCCACTTCCAAGATTTTAGATTTGTCATGGGTGACATGTTCCCAAATTCATAAATTCTTCAATTATAGTCCCCTTCTTTGACAAATGGCTAAGAAATTCTTAAAGAATATCATGATAAAGATTTAGCTATCTATATATAACATTATGTTTTCTTTTCAAAAAAAAAAAATCCAGTCTTGATCGAAATGGACTTTACGCACAATTTATTGTATCCCCACCTTTCCAAGATTGGTTTGAAGAAGTGATAAAAAAAATGGGTCTGGAAGGAAAAGGGTGCATTTCGAGAAAAGAAAAGAGGACCCTCTTTTTCTCGCAATGCACCCGTTTCCTTCCAGACCCATTTCTTTTGCCTCCTCAGAACTCTCTTTCTTTTCTCCTCCCTCTCTCTCTTAAGAGGGATTGAAAAAAAGAGGCTAGATGGAAAAGTTTCTTTTTTTTTTCTTTCGAGAAGATAAAAAAAATTTGGAGGAGGAGCAAATTTTTTTTGGGTGGTGGTGGTTGTTTTTTTTAGAAGGTGATAACTTTAGTGACATTTAAAGAGACCACCAGAGGATCCGTTTGAGTCTAGACGACCTTTTCTTGACGGGGGTCTGTCTGGCAATAAGCGCTGGCATATTGTTTAGGGTAAGTAGAAGAATCCGTCATGCCTGGATGAGGCGGTATGTAGCGCACTCCCAGATTAAAGAGGGTGATGAAGGGAAATCTCTCCCCCGGATAGAGCAGTCGGTAAACGGGTTGATTGGGTACAACTCGAACCAGCGGCTGAGTTAAAATGCTATACACCCAGGCCAGAAGCTGATTATTTTTAGGATTATTTTCGGCCAGATGTAACATTTCTTCGCTGGAGAGGACATATCCCTCTTGAGGACTGCCGAGACTCTCAAGATCTTTTATTTTCCTGAAGACGTGGTGTTCGTCGAATAACACGGAGAGAATGTCCCAGGTTCTTTTACTGGAAGTATGAATCAGAGGCAAAATGTCCGTAGCGTTCCAAAACAATCTTCCGTCATCCACATAACAGCGAATGCTCACTAACTCATTATATAAGACGCGGATCATCATCTTGAGTAGAAATATGGATACGCACAGCAGTCTCTCTCTCTGGGAAATAGAGTCTGTCTTCCACTCGCCTCTCTATATATACGAGAAGACCACGTGATGGGCGACGTGACGGTTGACTTCTAGAAAAAAAAATCAACTTTGTCTATCTCTCTCTCTATGACCTTCTATTTTTTTCCTAAAGAACACCCCGTCACCTTTTCAAAGGTCATGGGATTGAGAGGAACGAAAGAAAAAAAAACAACCATCCTTTGTATACTACCTATGACCTTCTCCTAGAGACCCCTGTCATTTTCTTCTCGAGAGCTACGTGATGAAAGCTTTTTTTTTCATTCTAAAGTTTATCAACTTTGTAGACACATGACCCCGTCACCTTCTCAAAGGCCATGTCGTATGGAATGGGACCCTTTTGGTTTTTTCTTTTGAGAAAATAAAAAATAAAACAACTCTATAATCATCTCTCTATGACCTTCACAAACACTCATTTCGTTATCATTTTTTTTATTTTAGAATTCATCAATCTTGTTCCTCCTCCTCCCCTCTCCCTCTCTCTCTCTGAGGAGTCTATATAAACGGATCGCCAGCGAGCTCTTGTTCATATCAGACGAGTGTTTCGCCTTGAGAACGAAAAAAAAATACAAAAGCCATGCTGCTCAAACTGGAATATAACGATGACTATTACGTGCACGCGTATGTGGATCTAGGATTCCTGTTCTGGAATGCCAAAGATATCTTGACTCTCTTGCCTACGAACGTCTCGCATACGACAAGTGTTCTCCAAGTCTTTTTTCCTAATCGACACCATTTTCTTCGACTAGGCGATTTGGACAACTACTCCAAAGAATGGGGTCATCCGAAACAGATTGTCCTCACTTCGAATGAAGCGGCCTTCGTCGTTTCGAAATCCCTACATAACAAGTCGCTCTTCCCTTGGATTTGTAAAATATTCATGAGACCTCTGGCGAAAATTGAGGAGGACGGGGAAACGTATATCACCCTCCGAGAGACTGTGCAAGACGAACAAGAAAGGAAAAAGAGTCCTCTCTTTTTCATCACTCAATTCGGGATCCATCATCTCCCCAAAATCATCCAGAGACATCAAGCCTTCGTTGAAAAGTATCAGAAAGAGGACGATGGTGATGGTGATGATGATGATGATAATGCGATATGGTCTCCAGTCGCTTAAAGAAGGGGAAACGTTCTGCGCTTTCCCTATTCCATAGACTGGAGAGTTGAATCAGGAGACCAAAAAAATGGGTCTTGGAAGGAATGAGTGCATTTCAAAATGCATTCGATTCCTTCCGAGACCCATTTTTTTGGGCCACTCTCTCCTCCAATATTGGGAGAGAGAGAGAGAGAAAAGAAATTTATCATCTCCTGTCCACCCAAAAAGAAACTATGTATTTTTGTTTTTCTGGATGCGGCCGAATTTGTAGAGGAATCGTCCAGAAACCGGCCCTCAAGCCCATTTTCAGACTATTTCTATACATATTCGGTCATCAAGATGGTCCGGGGACGACTTTGTTTGGACATCATCTCTATATAGATGGTGAAATTTGTATAGCCATTTCTAAAGAATCTCAGAGAAAACTAAAAGCGAGATTGCAAAAAAAGAAATAGCCTCCAGTGAACACAATTCCAACGACACTGGATAGGAAAAGTGAAGAGTTGAAAGTGAAAGTCGAAAAACGAAATGGGATCGGCTAGGAAAAATTTCTCAGAGCTCAGAAAAAAATTCTGAGATGTAAAAAAAAAAAAAAAAAAAAAAAAAAAAAACTTTTTGTTAATTTTTATCATGTCTTCTACACATGATAAAAATTAACTCACCCCCCTTTTGTCTGGGAATGTTGTCTCCCACTTTCTAAAAATAGACCATGACTCATCCTTTTAAATTCCAAGAAAAGACTGGGTTCTGGTCTATTTTTAGAAACGGTGAGACAACATACCCAGACAAAAGGGGGATGAGTTAATTTTTATCATGTCTAGAAGACATGATAAAAATTAACAAAAAGTATTTATAATATATATTATATAATATATATTATATTATATATTATATATATTATATATTTTTTCTTTTTTTTTTTCTGACTCAGAATTTTTTCTCGGCTCTCAGAAATTTTTCCCAGCCGATCCCATTTTGCTTTTTGACTTTCACTTTCAATTCTTCTCTTTTCTATAAAAGTATTCCACGTTTTTGTTCAGAATAATACGGGCTGTTGAAAAGGCAATATGTCTGGTCATCAAGATGGTCCGGGGACGACTTTGTTTGGACTCCGCCCCCCTCCAAGCCCATTTTAAGTATATTTCTATACAAATTCGGTATAAATTTGTCCGGGGACGACTTTTTTCGGAGACGAATCTATCCGGGGACGACTCTGTTTGGACTCAACCATGACGTCATTTTAATATAGTGGAATGTGTATAGAAATAGTCGGAAAAAGGACTCGAACGCCCGTTTTCAGTATATTCCAATACAAAATTGATTGTCCACAACATAAAAAAAGACATCATTTTTTTCTTGGATGGAGCTCCATTTGTATTAGAATATACTGAAAACCGACTCGAACGCCCGTTTTCAGTATATTCCAATACAAAATTGGCTGTCCACAACATAAAAAAAAGACATCATTTTTTTTCTTGGATGGAGCTCCATTTGTATTGAAATATACTGAAAACCAACGTGAACGCCCGTTTTCAGTATATTCCAATACAAAATTGGCTGTCCACAAAATAAAAAAAAAGACATCATTTTTTTCTTGGATGGAGCTCCATTTGTATTGAAATATACTGAAAACCAACGTGAACGCCCGTTTTCAGTATATTCCAATACAAAATTGGCTGTCCACAAAATAAAAAAAAAGACATCATTTTTTTCTTGGATCGACCTCCACTTGTATTGAAATATACTGAAAACAACGTGAATGCCCGTTTTCAGTATATTCCAATACAAAATTGGCTGTCCACAAAAAATAAAAAAGAAAGACATAATTTTTTCTTGGATCCAGCTCCATTTGTATTGGAATATACTGAAAACCAACGTGAACGCCCGTTTTCAGTATATTCCAATACAAAATTGGCTGTCCACAAAATAAAAAAAAAGACATCATTTTTTTCTTGGATCCAGCTCCACTTGTATTGTAATATACTGAAAACCAACGTGAACGCCCGTTTTCAGTATATTCCAATACAAAATTGGCTGTCCACAACATAAAAAAAAGACATCATTTTTTTCTTGGATCCAGCTCCACTTGTATTGTAATATACTGAAAACCAACGTGAACGCCCGTTTTCTGTATATTCCAATACAAAATTGGCTGTCCACAACATAAAAAAAAGACATCATTTTTTTCTTGGATCCAGCTCCACTTGTATTCTAATATACTGAAAACCAACGTGAACGCCCGTTTTCAGTATATTCCAATACAAATTGGCAGTTCACAAAATAAAAAAAAAGACATCATTTCTTTCTTGGACCGAGCTCTATTTGTATTGAAATTTACTGAAAATCGACTCAAACACCCGTTTTCAGTATATTCCAATACAAATTGGCAGTCCACAAAATAAAAAAAAAAGACATCATTTCTTTCTTGGATCGAACTCCATTTGTATAGAAATAGCCTAGTAATCAGTTCGAACGCCCGTTTTCAGTATATTGTAATACAAATGAAGTGACATGAAAAATGCAAAAAGAGGAAAAGTAGCCTACCTTGACGGAAATTCTATTCCAAAAGGGGAAAACTTGTATCCAGGTTTGCCCACAGCACGGCCGGAACTCAAGCGAAACTCGATAGGTTGAAATCGATCCATTAAATAACATTCTTAAAAAACAGTAAAGTTTTATTCTATTCCAAAAGGGAAAAACTTGTATCCAGGTGGTCCCACAGCACGGCCGGAACTCAAGCGAAACTCGATAGGTTGAAATCGATCCATTAAATAACATTCTTCACAAACAGTAATGTTTTATTCACATCGAGTCGGCTGGGAAAAGTTTCTGAAAAATAAATTACCCCCCTTTTTAGTCTGAAAATTTGAAAATTGATGTCTTCAATTTTTGAAAAATTGAAGACATCAATTTTCAGACTAAAAGGGGGGTATTTTTTTTTTTTTTTTTTTTTTTTTTTTCAGTTAGAGAAATATTTCTCCGGCTCTCAGAAATTTTTCCGCACTCGACTGGATGAATAAAACATCCCCGTTTCTTTAAGAATGGGCTCACTGTTAACTATTTTAGCATTCGACGTTTCGCGTCCAATAATAACTGCCGGGTGTTCAAGAATGCAGATGCACCTACTAGATTTTCTACAGAGAAGCTTGACTGGATGGAGAGAGTGGATAACGTTTTCCAAGATTCTCGACTTTGGACCGTCAAGAGGTAAAGGATCTTTTTGTTTTTTTTCTTTTAAGAAAATTTATGGATAGATTCATTTCTTTTTGAATGGACCTAGAAAAATAGGACAAAGTTCTTTTCCAAGATTGGATGAGAGAGGGACCCTAAAAAAATGGGTCTTGGAAGGAATCGAATGCATTTGCACTCATTCCTTCCAAGACCCATTTTTTTTGGTCTCCTGATTCGTCTCTCTCTCTCTCTTCTCAGTCCATTTCCATAAATATAGGGAAAGCGGAGAACCTTTCCCTACTTATTTCTAAACATCTTTTCTTTATTTTTTTTTCTCCTCAGTTTATGTATATATCAATTCAAATACTTTTGAGAACGGTCATCCCAATTCTCTGTCGTCTTTTCGGTTTCATCGTCCCAACACTCAGTGGACATAGTCTCAGTCGATTTTGGAGCATGGGTCGTCCGTTCATTGTCCCAACATTCAGTGGACATAGTCTCAATAGATTTTGGAGCATGAGTCGTCTGTTCATTGTCCCAAAACTCAGTGGACATAGTCTTAGTGGATTTTAGAGCATGAGTCGTCCGTTCATTGTCCCAACACTCAGTGGATTTTGTCTTTGGATCCTCTGAAGATATTTTGGGGGTCTCATGAGATTCTTTGGAAGGTTCGTCCCAACAGGCTGCTGGATCGTAATGGGGAATATTTTCAGTATGTATCCCCAACCCTCCGTCTTCCTCGAGTTATTGGAGGAAGTTGACGACAAAGAAGAAGAGCCCATCAAGTTTAAAGGCGTATGCTCATCCGGATGTTCCATCACTTGGAAACAGGACAGATTATCCCATTTCTGGATGAGGTTATCGTACGCTTTTGGGGACGGATCCTTCTCTAACTGATCGTAGGCCTTATCAAAAGCTTGCAGGGGATTGTCTGCTTCCTCCTGAATCCTCTCCTCTTTCTCCGTTCCGTCTGGATCGACGTGATTGATATGAAAATCTCCTTCCGTAATATGCCATCGATAGTTGCGCACTTTGTTTTCGGCACAATGGAAATATTTCATCCTTTGATGATGTCGGGCACATTTTTCACGATACTTCCAAATGATTCCATCTGGCACATAAATTTCCGTCACGGGTTTTTGATAATCCAAGGCTTTAGCAAAGAATTTAGCTTTCTGACATCCCACCACATAAATCGTGGAGAAGCTGTGAGTGAGCGATTGGAGAATGCGTCCTAAATGGTTGTAGGGAATATGACCCTCGTTCCAACGAAGTCCGTGCCGGTTTCTCGTCAGCCAGGCATTCGTCTTTTGGTTTTTTTCATTCAGTTGGTGGAAGGGGTGAGGAGGAGCAAACGTCAACGATCCCACGGTCAAAAAATCTTTTGTCGCATGGCCCAATTCTTTTAAAACGTAGGTAAATTCACCCTTCTTGTGGTTGTAGGACTGGAAACCCTCTAGATCGAGCACGATAAAGTTTTCTGAACACGCCCTGGCGATGAATACGGTGATGTCTTCCACAAACAGGAGCAAAAAAAAGAATCGAAAAGGTATATATGTATAACAGGGAAGATCTAGAAAGGGAAAAAAAACAATAAAACGTTTTAGAGTCGTCGTCTTGAAAGAGACATTTTTCTTTTCAAAGGGTTAAGAAGTTTCAAAGTTTCAAAGGTCTTTTTAAATGAAGTTATGATTAAACCATACTCATAGGACCAAAGGGACTTACCAGCTCAGTTCACGTCTTCTTCTGTTCTCTGAAGAAGTCTCGCGGAGGATACACACTTTTATACTCGCGCGACATCTGTCGGGATCGCGACCCCATCTAAATGTCAGGGTCATTCCAACCTCTTAAAAGGATCGGAATGAAAGAAACACTTTGATAAAAAATATATTTATGAAAAGATATCTGAGGGTCGTGAGAATATTTTCTCTCCCCACCCCCCGCCTATTTCAAAAAAAAATAAAAAGTCTTTCTTGGATCGCGTCAAGATTACAAAACAACTCACAGGACTTGTTTATCTCGATCTTGTCAGGGTCACCGTTTCACATAAAAAGATGGATGGACCCTGAAGTTTAGACATGATAAAAATTAACTCTACCCGCCTTTTGTCTGGGAATAGGGTCTCACCGTTTCTAAAAATAGACCAAATCCCATTCTTGGAATTCTATTCTTTAGGAAAAGAAGAGTGATGGTCTATTTTTAGAAAGTGTGAGACAACATTCCCAGACAAAAGGGGGGTAGAGTTAATTTTTATCATGTCTAAGACATCATAAAAATTAACAAAAAGGTTTTTTTTTTTTTTTTTTTTTTTTTTTTTTTTTTAAGGCTTAAAAATTTTTCTGAGAGAGCTGAGAAAGATTTTTCCTCCCAATCTTTTTCGACGATGGAAAGGGAAAAACTACTGATCCGATCTCCCTACGCTTTAGGGAAAAAAAACAAAAAAAATACTTATGAAATATTCATGTGTTGAAATTGGCTATTCAAATAAGTGACATTTTGTTTCTCATTGGAACTGTTCAACGACGAGTCCATTCGTCTCATTCTTTGGGGTAGGGGATGAAAGTACAGCGGTTTGTTGAAATCGATGATAGTTTCCTCTTTAGTCGGCGGAACTGTAAATCTATCTCGTCTTAACTCTTCTAATCTGTTTGAAAGTCTTTCCACTTGCTCTGCTAAGGTTTCCCCGGTACTCATGATCTCTCTTAGTTTAGGGAAGTCTTGACGTATTGGCTAGAGAACAGAGGGTTTTTCTCTCTATACATATATCATGTGGGAGCGTGTAATTTATAAATCCTTGTGAAATATTTCTACGTCTTGTGTAACTTGGAAAATTCTTTTTCTTCTCGTCGATTGGGGTGGAGTTATGGAAAAGAAATGGGATCGGAAAGAAATCAACATATTACAAAAAAAAGGAACTTTTTTTTTATTTTTTCTCTAGGGATTTACATACCATTTCATTCATGAACATTCAAGGGTTCTCTCCAAGACCAAATTTTAGAAGAGGACCACAAAGAGTACACTTGAGGATCCTCTTTCAGGTCTAGGTGAGATAAGGGTTGAGACCAATATTCTTGGGTCTCTAAAGCATCCCAACTTAGACATTTATTATTATTATTAGGAAGTTCATCCTCCTTTTCCTCCTTATCGTCGCACGAGTTCTCCTGGGGAGATTCTTCCGCCTCCTCTTCGTCTTCGACAGCTTTGCTCTCGGAGGGGTAACAATGTAATTTCCGGAAATCGTAACTACCCTCCATCAAATGGTATCGAAAATTTCTCACCTTGTTCTCGGCACAATGAATCATCTTTTGGAAATATTGGTGTCGCGTGCATTTCGACTTGTTCCGCCACTCGGTTTTCCCTGGGATGTAAAACTCATAAACGGATCGCTGGCAGAGCTTGCTGAAAAATTCGGCTTTATCGTATCCATTGACGTAGATCACCTCCACATTTTCGGACAGTATTTTCAGGATTGTAGGAAGATGCTCGTAGGAAAGACGACCTTCGGTCCATTGCAGGCCGTGTCGGTTATTTGTAGTCTGGTTGAACACAGCTTGATTGCGGCACGATAAGTCATCGTAATGGACAGGAGGGAGAAAAATCATGGATCCGCATAAGGTTAAATCGCAAGTGATGTAGCCCAGTTCTTTCAAGATGAAACATATATCTCCCGTCTTTGGATCATAACAGTGAAAGTATTCCATGTCCAGAACAATGTAGGAATCTTTGAGAGGTTTGGCACTCAAAATGTCCATCTTCTTCAACTGAGGAAAAAAAGAAAACAAAATTCTCTCTCTCTCGCTGTGTGTCCTGAAGGAAAAAATGGATAGCGTTCTCTCGCCGTCTCCTCTTTTATATATATATAGAGAGAGAAGGTTGCACGTGACAGGTCGTATGAATTCTGGGAAAGGTCACATTCGTATATATATTTCTTTTTTGAATAATATCGTGCGTATCTCAATACACATCCATCATAATAATAATAATAAAGGTCACCTTGGAAAGAAAAAACATGGAACTCGTGTTCGACTTTGAAGGTTTCTACGATTCTCAAGGAGCCTTTATTGTGAAAGAATTGGCTTACGTCACATTGGACGGTAATTCTCGAGGGGTATTTGTTTTTAAACCCCCGTTTCCATGGCAAATGCTCACCGAGAAAGAAAAACGAACCGCTGTGTGGGCGAGTGATTATTATCACGGCTTGTCGTGGTACGAAGGAGAAATTCCGTACAGTTATTTTCCATGGGTGTTAACGATGTTGACTGAACCTTTTTCCATGATTTGGGTGCGAGGAGAAATGAAACGGCGGCTTTTAGAGAAATGGTTGCAAAGATCCATTTATTGCATTTCGGGATCGACGCAAGAGATTCTCAAATACAATGGGATCGAACACATGAATTGTCCTAACCATACAAAAGGTTTTTTCCATTGCGCTCTACAAAAAGCGGTTCGGTATCATTATTATTTAAAGACACAGAGAAGAAATTCGCAAGTTCGATCCTGAAGAATTCAATCTTGACAGAACTCATTAAAAAAAAATACATATATCACGTTACTTCTTCAACAGCATAGATGGTTCTGAAGTGAAACTTGGAATTTTGAAATAATAGATCAGAGAGAAATCATTCTTAAAAAAATGGTAAAGTCTCGAATCGGCTGGGAGAAAAAAAATTTCTCAGAGCTGAAAAAAAAAAAAAAACTTTTGGTTAATTTTTATCATGTCTTTAGACATGATAAAAATTAATGACCCTCCCTTTTTGTCTGGGAAGGATGTCTCACCCTTTCTAAAAATAGATCATGACTCATCCTTTCTCTAATGGCAATCATACCATGAATGAATCACGATTTGTTTTTCAAAAGAGTGAGACAACATTCCCAGACGAAAAGGGAAGGGGGGTCGTTAATTTTTATCATGTCTAAGACATGATAAAAATTAACAAAAAAGTTTTTTTTTTTTTTTTTTTTTTTTTTTGAGTTGTAGAATTTTTCTCAGCTCTGAAAATTTTTTTCCAGCCGACCATTTATATTTACGAATACCATTTACCATTTATATTTACGAATAGTCTTTGGATTATTTATTTATTTTCTTTTAAAAAGAAAAATTCTGAGCTAGACCTATCTATTGTCTTAACATTCTGGTCATAGAAACAGTCTAGAATCTCAATTTATTTTTCGAGGCTAATGCACGGGTTCTCCAATCAAAAGGGTTACTATAAAGGGATTGGTTTGAATGCATTTATCTGCAAATGTTGTAGGATTCTGTTGTTGAGAAGGGGGTATATTATTATTATTATTATTATTATTATTATTATGATGATGATGATTGTGGCAGATTCGTTTTCTACATGGAAGTCTAATCTCCTCCGAAGACCTTTTCTGGGGATCGTCGATAGATGGTTTTACAATAGGAATCGTTTCCCTCGGATCCTCAAGAGATAGAGGGGGGTCCTGTCTTGAGACATGGAGCGGTCTCTCCTCCTCCTCCTCGAGAAGTCTTGAGAAAGGGAGAGGATTTTCGGTTCCCTTATTCTTGAGGGGTCTTGACAAATTGAGAGGTCCCTCCCCTTCGAAAGAGGGAGAAGTTTTGGTTCCCTTATCCTCGAGGGGTTTTGACAAATCGAGAGGTCCCTCATTTTCGAGGGGTCTTGATAAATGGAGAGGTTTTTCATCTTCGAGGGAGTTTGATAAAGGAAGAGGTCCCTCCTTCTCGAGGGGTCTTGATAAATGGAGAGGTTTTTCATCTTCGAGGAGGTTTGACAATGGGAGAGATTTCTCCTTCTCGAGGGGTCTCTCTTCCTCAAGGGGTTTTGAGGAAGGGAGAGGTTTTTCATCCTCGACGGGTTTTGACAAACTGAGAGGAATCTGAACAGGCTTCTCCTCATCCCCATCATTATCGAGGAGGATGAGGATAGGCTTTTGGAAAGGTTTTTTCTGTTTCTTCTGAACAGGCTCCTCTTGATGCTCGGGGAGAGGGATGGGGTAGTTGTTCCACCATTCTATTTTTTCTTGCTCGAGGATTTTTTCAAAAGTCGTGGTTTCTCTATGATGAGACGAAGGAGGAGAGTCCTCGAGAAGAATATAATAGGTATTCTTCCCAGTCTTCTCGATCGAGAGAGGTTCGTGCAAACATTTATACAACCATTGACTAAAATGAACGAGAATCCCTTTTGTCTTCTCAAGACGATCCATAATCCTATTCATTTGCGAGACGGTTAGAAAGTGGGACGTGTAAAAATATTTGGCTCGTTTCATTAACAAAATTTGTGCATCCAAAGGTGGAATGTCACGAGCCATCAACACGTTTTCGTCGGACAGAAATTCGTCCCGCATCTTTTGATAACTCCCCACGGTATAATAACCCGCACATTTTGAAAAATCGGAGGCTTTCAGGTAAACGACTCCTTGGATGATATAAAAGGAAAGATCAACATATTTATATTTGAAAGGAATACACGTAGTGAGCTGGGGATGCCTCCTCATGATCCACTTGGACAAAAATACGACTTTGGGGCTCTCCCCTTTTATTTATAGAGAGAAAGAGAGTGTGACCTTCCCTTCCCTCCTCCTCTCCCTGCTTCCTCTATCTCTGGACGTCCTTGGATTGGAAAGGTTGACTTTGAAAAAAAAAAGAAGGTCATGGTTGGATAATTTTTTGTTTATTAAATTATTACTTTCACTTCCTCATTCCCACACATATTCATCTTTTTAAGAAAAGAAAAAGAGGTCATGGAGATAAGATTTCTTGGAAAGAAGAGAGAGAGAAACAAAAAAAACAAATAAAACGGACGTCATAGAGCCTCTATGTGTGTCTGTGTGTGTCTATATAGATATATAAAAAGACGAGAGTACTGGGCGAGATCATTTCTTTTCCATTGGGAGCCATGTCGCTATTAGACGTTTTTCCAACTCAACGGATTTCGAACGGGGAGGATTTGAAGACGCTAAAGCAAATCTCCAACTTGAAAAATTTTTTGGCGTGTCATTGTGCGACATTTATTCCGCATTTACCACCTCATCAAGCGATCGTTTCTTTCAACCAAGATGTCGAATCCTCCAACCTGCTCGTTCAGAATATATTCAGAAATTTATTCGAATCGCAACAAACGAAAGAGGAATCTCCCTTCTCTTGGAATCGGATGGATCGAGCTTTGAGACGGCCCTTTCAAACAGACCGGCGATATACAGATCCGCGCACGAGTTTTCGGTGGAAGAATATTTTTCTCACGAAACGATATTTTACGTTTGGAGTGAGAACGACGGCTGAGGACGAAGTTCATATTGTTCAAACCACAGCCGCTCCTCTCGCCTATTACGAATCATCGTCCCCCAATCTGAAGGAAAGAAGTTTTAAAGTCAGCGACAGGACGAAATATAAGAAATATATTCTAAGACCTTTTCAAAACTATGTCGTTCCCCCGAAAACGCAATATCTCATCGTCACAATCCAGAAGAGTCTCTTTCTCGTCGATCGGTGCTCGTACTCGCTTTGGAAACAATTGAAAGAGGAGATTTCTTTCCAATCGCCGATGATGTTTCAAGAAAAAGAAGAAGAAAACCCTCCGCCACCTTTACCCATCCCTTCCTTAGATGATAAGAGGAGCTGGACCAAACCCGTATTTCCCGAAACTAAATCGACCCGGCAACGGAATGAAATTGAAGTCATCACAATTGAAGATGAGGAGGAAGAAAAAATATTACCTCTTAAAAAACGGTCGACTTACCGGAACCTACCTGGCGTGCAAGATCCGCTTCAGAATCCAGAAGCTTCTTCTTCTTCTTCTTCTTCTTCCCCGACTTGTTCAAACAGGCAACCTCTTTCGGACTCCATACTATGGTTACTAACCATAGTATTGACACCGGAGATGCATTGCCAGTTCGCCAAAAACCATACCGGTATGATAAGAATAAGGAAAAAATTATAGAATGGCACATTACCGATATGCTACGTAAAAAGATCATAACGCCCATCTCAAGTAGTTATGCTAGCCCGGTGGTTTTATGTAAGAAAAATAATGACTATCCTTTGCAGCATCCAAAAAGGTGGAGATTCGCTATTGATTACCATAAATTAAACTCCATAACTAAATATCCGGTATATCCGTTACCGATCATAGAAGAAATTTTAAGGAACATAAAATCAACCAAATTTATGACGACTTTAGACTTAACGACTGGTTATTTTCAAATAGGGGTGAGGCCTGAGGACGTGCCTAAGACTGCTTTTATAACCAAGTCTGGCACTTATGCATTTTTGCGTATGCCGTTTGGCCTTTCAGGGGCCCCGGCAACATTTCAGCGATGCATGGACATTGTGTTAACACCTGTTCTTGGAAAGTCCACATTTATCTATTTAGACGATATCATTATTACTAGTGATAATCTCGACCAACACGTACAGGATTTAAGACAGGTGTTTGCTTTATTAAATGAGGCCGGTCTAAAAGTGAATGTCGAAAAGTGCAAATTTGCAGCCCCTGAATTAAAATATTTAGGTTACAAAATATCTCAAAACGGGATCGAGACAGATGAATAAAAAATAATCGCTGTACAAAAGTATCCGACTCCAAACACGGCAAAGAAGCTCTCTTCTTTTCTAGGACTTTGTTCATATTATAGGTCCTTTATAATAGATTTTGCGGCTATCGCGGAGCCATTGTTAAAATTAAAAAGAAAAAAGGCAAGATTCTCGTAGACGGCCGAAGCCAATAGTGCTTTCGAAAAATTAAAACAAGCATTAACGCAAGCCCCTGTGTTGAAATTTCCTGAAAAGGATGAAAATTTAGAAATTTCAGCGGATGCTTCGGATTATGCGGTAGGAGCGGTACTTTCGCAAAATCAGCAGCCCGTGGCATTTTTTAGCCGAACTTTAAATCAAACACAAAGAAACTATTCCGCGACCGAGAGAGAGGCACTTGCAGTTCTGTTAGCAGTGCAAAAGTTCCGAGTCTATTTTGGAAAGGCGCCGATAACAGTGTACTCTGATCATGCGGCGGTAACTAGATTGTACTCAGGAAAAAATTTATCCCCAAGGTTAATAAGATGGGCACTCAAGCTGCAAGAATATAATCTGGTAATCAAGCATACCCCCGGAAAGGAAAATATCGTAGCAGATGCCCTATCAAGAATTAAAATAGACGAACAAGGTAATACCGCAAAAGTGGCAATGCTTACAGCATGTACAATAAATTAACGAGAAACTGTAATAACCGAACTGGGTAAGGAAAATGAGTTTGGAAGCATTTATGAGTATTTGAAGGATCCTGAAAATTTTAGCCACCAAGATATTGTGGCGATAAGAAATAGGGCGGCCCATTACGAACTAATAGATGGTCTATTATTTTATACAAAAACTACGAATTGCAACAACGAATTTCGACCTGTTATCCCAGCTAGTCTTAGATTAAATATCCTGCAGGAGCTCCATGACAGCCCTTTAGCTTCTCATGCTGGTATTCGAAAAACTATCCAACGCGTACGCGAGGCAGTCTACTTTCCTGAACTGCAAAAGTTAACAAGGGCGTATGTCCAGTCCTGCCCAACATGTCAAGCCGTTAATTATATTAATTTCCGCCCGGCCGGGTTTCTAAATAGTATTAAATCCGAATTTCCAAATGAAATAATCGGCATCGATTTATTGGGCCCTTTCCCAAAAAGTCAGTTAAATAAAAGTCGCTATCTCCTTGTTATGGTTGATCATTTTAGTAAATGGACCGAAATTGTTCCCTTAAAACGAGCCTCCGCGAAATTAGTTACTGATTCTATTTTAAATAAATATATTTTAAAATACGGGGCGCCCCTAAAAGTTATATCGGATAATGGTCCTCAATTTGTAAGTAATATATTTGAAGACATGTGCCAAAAACTGGGCATACGTCATTTAAAAATGGTCCCGTATCGGCCGCAATCAAATATAGCGGAACGGGTCAATAGAAATATAGTGAAAATTATCCGTAGTTATGTTAAAAATTTTCATAAAAGCTGGGATAACTATGTCAATGAATTTGCTTTCGCCCTTAGGACCGCAAAACATGATACAACGGGCAAAGCTCCTGCTGAGTTATTTCTAGGCAGAAAGATTATAACACCGTTAGATAAATTATTTTATGTGCAACAAAGAGCCCCAGAATTTAAAATGGGTGATATAGAAAAACTAATAAAAGAAGCCAAAAAGAATACGGAAGTAGCACAAAGAAAACAGAAGCTTTATTATGATTTGAAACGACGGGGAGTAACTTATAAAGTAGGGGATGAAGTTTTGAAAATTAAGCATTCACTTTCTTCAGCACCAGAAGATAAAACTGCCAAATTTTTTCCACGATTTGAAGGACCATATGTTATAGAAAAAATAACTCACGCTGTAGTAGTGTTAAAAGCCAGAAATGGTGAAACCTGTTCCGCAAACATTGATCAAATCAAGCCCTACTTCGATCGTAATAAAATGCAAATCTTTTCAGATCTTTTGCAGGATCCGGCACGGCAGACACCGCGGAAACAAGCTCCAGAGGTGGAAAAACGACAAGTACAGTCGGTCACAAAAGTATTCGAACACCGGTACCCTATCAGAAAATGACAAGATGGCGTTTTTTTCCTCTTTCTCTCTGTGTGTCGTGTTATTCCATCCTAGGTTTTCTTCTCCCCCCCCATCTTGGAAAAAACTGGAAAAAATTGGTCACGATCTTTTTTTGAATGGGGAGATGCCATTTTGAGAAAAAGCTGACGACCCTATCTTGGAGAATGAACATGACCGCTCTACACACCCTTTCACTCTCTCTCTCTCTCTTTGAATTGGGAAGCCATTTTGGGAAAAAGCAGACGACCCTATCTTGGAGAATGGAAATGAACGCCTCTCCCTCTCTCTTTGAAATGGGAAGCCATTTTGGGACCCTCTATTCTTGGGGAGGGAGGAAACTGAAGTCTGCACTTCGCTGTCTCTGAATGCGGAAAGCCATTTTGGGAAAAGCGGAACCTCTTCTTCTGATCTTGGAGAACTGGAAATGAACGCTCTACACTATCTCTCTTTGAATTCAGAAGGAATTTTGGGACCTTCTAATGTTGGAAAACTGAAATGGACGCTCTACGCCT
The DNA here is from genome assembly GCF_044657685.1 of Stegodyphus dumicola. Lineage (NCBI taxonomy): Eukaryota > Metazoa > Arthropoda > Arachnida > Araneae > Eresidae > Stegodyphus > Stegodyphus dumicola. The sequence continues at coordinate 197,411,049 of NC_140773.1, forward strand.
TTTCTCTCTCTCTCTCTTTGAGATGAGTAGCCATTTTGGAGGATTCTCCACCACCATCCTAACATTGGAAAACTGAAATGAACGCTCTACACCTTCTCTCTCTCTCTTTCTCTGAAATGGGTAGCCATTTGAAAACTCCCTAACTTTGGAAAAAACAGAAATGAACGCTCTACACCATCTCTCTTTGAAAATGGGGGTGTCATTTTGAGACCTCCCTCCCCTAAACTTGAAAAAAAAACTGAAATGAACGCTCTACACTTTCTCTCTTTGGACATGGGTAGCCCTTTGGGGATCCTCTCCTCTTGGTAGAAAAAGAAAAGAACTTAAGTGAAGGCTCTACACAATCTCTCTTGGAATGGGATCCATATTTCGGGAAACATGGATCACCTCATGCTGGAAAACTGAAGTGAACCACCAAGATTGGACTCTATATAATATTTTTTTATTGACATCATGACCCTTCTCCAATTTGTTGTTAAAAAAATGTTTTTTTTTGTTTTGGTTTTTATCCCATTTCCGATGTGATTTCAGAAATGCAATTCCATAACAGTTCAATTTCATTCGAGGTTAACTGATCTAAACAGTATTTGATCCACCCATCCGTATGATTATTTTCTTCTCCTTCCTGTTGCACCAAATTTTGTAAGTCCATATAATCATTCCATACGGGAAGGGCTGGATCCTCACAAGGCTGTCTTGAAACACTTGGAGTCTCTTTGGGATGAGTGGAGGGATCTAGGATGTCTGGACCCGGCTGCGATTCTACCTCCATGATTTCTGGACCCGTTGGAACTTGTGAACCCGGCTGAAATTCTGCCTCTACGATTTCTGGACCCGTTGGAGCTTGTGAATCCGGCTGAAATTCTGCCTCCATGATTTCTGGACCCGTTGGAACTTGTAGACCCGGCTGACATTCTACCTCTACGATGTCGCGACTCGTTGTAACTTGTGGACTCTCTGACATTCTACCTCTACGATGTCGGGACAGGTTGGAGAAGAAGAAGAAGAGGATACTGGAAGAGGTTCTGTCTGTGAGGAGTCCGAAAGAGGCTGTCTGTTTGAACAAGTCGGGGAAGAAGAAGAAGAAGCTTCTGGGTTCTGAAGCGGATCTTGCACGCCAGGTAGGTTGCGGTAAGTCGACCGTTTTTTAAGAGGTAATTTCTTTTCTTCCTCCTCATCTTCAATTGTGATGACTTCAATTTCATTCCGTTGCCGGGTCGATTTTGTTTCGGGCCATGACGGTTTGGTCCAGCTCCTCTTATCATCTAAGGAAGGGATGGGTAAAGGTGGCGGAGGGTTTTCTTCTTCTTCTTCTTGAAACACCATCGGCGATTGGAAAGAAATCTCCTTTTTCAATTGTTTCCAAAGCGAGTACGAGCACCGATCGACGAGAAAGAGACTCTTCTGGGTTGTGACGATGAGATATTGCGTTTTCGGGGGAACGACATAGTTTTGAAAAGGTCTTAGAATATATTTCTTATATTTCGTCCTGTCGCTGACTTTAAAACTTCTTTCCTTCAGATTGGGGGACGATGATTCGTAATAGGTCAGAGGAGCGGCTGTGGTCTGAACAATATGAACTTCGTCCTCAGCCGTCGTTCTCACTCCAAACGTAAAATATCGTTTCGTGAGAAAAATATTCTTCCACCGAAAACTCGTGCGCGGATCCGTATATCGCCGGTCTGTTTGAATGGGCCGTCTCAGAGCTCGATCCATCCGATTCTAAGAGAAGGGAGATTCCTCTTTCGTTTGTTGCGATTCGACTAAATTTCTGTATATATTCTGAACGAGCAGGTTGGAAGATTCGACATCTTGATTGAAAGAAACGATCGCTTGATGAGGTGGTAAATGCGGAATAAATGTTGCACAATGACACGCCAAATAATTTTCAAGTTGGAGATTTGCTTTAGCGTCTTCAAATCCTCCCCGTTCGAAATCCGTTGAGTTGGAAAAACGTCTAATAGCGACATGGCTCCCAATGGAAAAGAAATGATCTCGCCCAGTACTCTCGTCTTTTTATATATCTATATAGACACACACAGACACACATAGAGGCTCTATGACGTCCGTTTTATTTGTTTTTTTTTGTTTCTCTCTCTCTTCTTTCCAAGAAATCTTATCTCCATGACCTCTTTTTCTTTTCTTAAAAGATGAATGTGTGTGGGAATGAGGAAGTGAAAGTAATAATTTAATAAACAAAAAATTATCCAACCATGACCTTCTTTTTTTTTTCAAAGTCACCCTTTCCAATCCAAGGACGTCCAGAGATAGAGGAAGCAGGGACAGGAGGAGGGAAGTTAAGGTCACACTCTCTTTCTCTCTATAAATAAAAGGGGAGAGCCCCAAAGTCGTATTTTTGTCCAAGTGGATCATGAGGAGGCATCCCCAGCTCACTACGTGTATTCCTTTCAAATATAAATATGTTGATCTTTCCTTTTATATCATCCAAGGAGTCGTTTACCTGAAAGCCTCCGATTTTTCAAAATGTGCGGGTTATCATACCTTGGGGAGTTGTCAAAAGACGCGGGACGAATTTTTGTCTGACGAAAACGTGTTGATGGCTCGTGACATTCCACCATTGGATGCACAAATTTTGTTAATGAAACGAGCCAAATATTTTTACACGTCCCACTTTCTAACCGTCTCGCAAATGAATAGGATTATGGATCGTCTTGAGAAGACAAAAGGGATTCTCGTTCATTTTAGTGAATGGTCGCACAAATGTCTGCACGAACCTCTGTCGATCGAGAAGACTGGGAAGAATACCTATTATATTCTTCTCGAGGACTCTCCTCCTTCGTCTCATCTTAAGGAGGCTACGACTTTTGAAAACATCCTCGAGCAAGAAAAAATAGAATGGTGGAACAACTACCCCATCCCTCTCCCCGAGCATCAAGAGGAGCCTGTTCAGAAGAAAAAGAAAAAACCTTTCCAAAAGCCTATCCTCATCCTCCTCGATAATGATGGGGATAAGGAGAAGCCTGTTCAGATTCCTCTCCGTTTGTCAAAACCCGTCGAGGATGAAAAACCTCTCCCTTCCTCAAAACCCCTTGAGGAAGAGAGACCCCTCGAGAAGGAGAAATCTCTCCCATTGTCAAACCTCCTCGAAGATGAAAAACCTCTCCATTTATCAAGACCCCTCGAGAAGGAGGGACCTCTTCCTTTATCAAACCTCCTCGAAGATGAAAAACCTCTCCATTTATCAAGACCCCTCGAAAATGAGGGACCTCTCGATTTGTCAAAACCCCTCGAGGATAAGGGAACCAAAACTTCTCTCTCTTTCTCAAGACTCCTCGAAGAGCAGAGATCTCTCCCTTTCGAAGAGGAGGGACCTCTCAATTTGTCAAGACCCCTCGAGAATAAGGGAACCGAAACTCCTCTCCCTTTCTCAAGACTTCTCGAGGAGGAGGAGGAGAGACCGCTCCATGTCTCAAGACAGGACCCCCCTCTATGTTTTGAGGATCCGAGGGAAACGATTCCTATTGTAAAACCATCTATCGACGATCCCCAGAAAAGGTCTTCGCAGGAGACTAGACTTCCATGTAGAAAACGAATCTGCCACAGTCATAATCATAATAATATTAATAATAATATACCCCCTTCTCAAAAACAGAATCCTACAACATTTGCAGATAAATGCATTCAAACCAATCCCTTTATAGTAACCCTTTTGATTGGAGAACCCGTGCATTAGCCTAAAAAAAATGAGATTCTAGACTGTTTCTATGACCAGAATGTTAAGCCAATAGATAGCTGTAGCTCAGAATTTTTCTTTTTAAAAGAAAATAAATAAATAAATAAATAAATAACCCAGACTATTCGTAAATATAAATGGTAGTCTTGTGTCGGCTGGAAAAAATTTTCAGAGCTGAGAAAAATTCTCCAACTCAGGAGAAAAAAAAAAAACACTTTTTGTTAATTTTTATCATGTCTTAGACATGATAAAAATTAACGACCCCCTTCCCTTTTCGTCTGGGAGTCTGGGAATGTTGTCTCATTCTTTTGAAAAACAAATCGTGATTCATTCATGGAATGATTGCCATTAGAGAAAGGATGAGTCATGGTCTATTTTTAAAAAGGGTGAGACATCCTTCCCAGACAAAAAGGGAGGGTCATTAAATTTTATCATGTCTAAGACATGATAAAAATTAACCAAAAGTTTTTTTTTTTTTCATTAGAGAATTTTATCTCAGCTCTGAGAAATTTTTTTTCTCCCAGCCGATTCGAGACTTTACCATTTTTTTTAAGAATGATTTCTCCCTGATCTATTATTTCAAAATTCCAAGTTTCGCTTCAGAACCATCTGTGCTGTTGAAGAAGTAACGTGATATATGTATTTTTTTAATGAGTTCTGTCAAGATTGAATTGTGCAGGATCGACCTTGCGAATTTCTTCTCTGTGTCTTTAAATAATAATGATACCGAACCGCTTTTTGTAGAGCGCAATGGAAAAAACCTTTTGTATGGTTAGGACAATTCATGTGTTCGATCCCATTGTATTTGAGAATCTCTTGCGTCGATCCCGAAATGCAATAAATGGATCTTTGCAACCATTTCTCTAAAAACCGCCGTTTCATTTCTCCTCGCACCCAAATCATGGAAAAGGGTTCCGTCAACATCGTTAACACCCATGGAAAATAACTGTACGGAATTTCTCCTTCGTACCACGACAAGCCGTGATAATAATCACTCGCCCACACAGCGGTTCGTTTTTCTTTTTCGGTGAGCATTTGCCATGGAAACGGGGGTTTAAAAACAAATACCCCTCGAGAAGTACCGTCCAATGTGACGTAAGCCAAGTCTTTCACAATAAAGGCTCCTTGAGAATTGTAGAAACCTTCAAAGTCGAGCACGAGTTCCATGTTTTTTATTTCTTTTTCTTTCCAAGGTGACCTTTATTATTATTATGATGGATATGTATTGAGATGCGCACGATATTATTCAAAAACAAATATATATACGAATGTGACCTTTCCCAGAATTCATACGACCTGTCACGTGCAACCTTCTCTGTCTATAAAAGAGGAGATGGCGAGAGAACGCTATCCATTTATTCCTTCAGGACACACACAGCGAGAGAGAGAGAATTTTGTCTTTTTTTTCTCAATTGAAGAAGATGGACATTTTGAGTGCCAAACCTCTCAAAGATTCCTACATTGTTCTGGACATGGAATACTTTCACTGTTATGATCCAAAGACGGGAGATATATGTTTAATCTTGAAAGAACTGGGCTACATCACTTGCGGTTTAACCTTATGCGGATCGATGATTTTTCTCCCTCCTGTCCATTACGATGACTTATCATCCCGCAATCAAGCTGTGGTCAACCGACTACAAATAACCGACACGGCCTGCAATGGACCGAGGGTCGTCTTTCCTACGAGCATCTTCCTACGATCCTGAAAATGCTGACCGAAAATGTGGAGGCGATCTACGTCAATGGATAGGATAAAGCCGAATTTTTCAGCAAGCTCTGCCAGCGATGCGTTTACGAGGTTTACATCCCAGGGAAAACCGAGTGGCAGAACAAGTCGAAATGCACGCGACACCAATATTTCCAAAAGATGATTCATTGTGCCGAGAACAAGGTGAGAAATTTTCGATACCATTTGATGTAGGGTAGTTACGTTTTCCGGAAATTACATTGTTACCCCTCCGAGAGCAAAGCTGTCGAAGACGAAGAGGAGGCGGAAGAATCTCCCCAGGAGAACTCGTGCGACGATGAGGAGGAGGAGGAGGAGGAGGATGAACTTTCTAATAATAATAAATGTCTAATTTGGGATGCTTTAGAGACCCAAGAATATTGGTCTCAACCTTTATCTCACCTAGACCTGAAAGAGGATCCTCAAGTGTACTCTTTGTGGTCCTCTTCTAAAATTTGGTCTTGGAGAGAACCCTTGAATGTTGATGAATGAAATGGTATGTAAATCCCTAGAGAAAAAATAAAAAAAAAGTTCCTTTTTTTGTAATGTGTTGATTTCTTTCCAATCCCATTTCTTTTCCATAACTCCACCCCAATCGACGTGAAGAAGAAGAATCTTCCAAGTTACACAAGACGAATCTTCCAAGTTACACAAGACGAATCTTCCAAGTTACACAAGACGTAGAAAGATTTCACAAGGATTTATAAATCACACTCTCCCACATGATATATGTATAGAGAGAAAAAGACCCTCTGTTCTCTAGCCAATACGTCAAGACTTCCCTAAACTAAGAGAGAGCATGAGTACCGAGGAAAACTTAGCAGAGCAAGTGCAAAGACTTTCAAAGAGATTAGAAGAGTTAAGACGGGATAGATTTACAGTTCCGCCGACTAAAGAGGAAATTATCATCGATTTCAACAAACCGCTGTACTTTCATCCCCTATCCCAAAGAATGAGACGAGTGGACTCGCCGTTGAACAGTTCCAATGAGAAACAAAACGTCACTTATTTGAATAGCCAATTTCAACACATGAATATTTCATAAGTATTTTTTTGTTTTTTTCCCTAAAGCGTAGGGAAATCGGATCAGTAGTTTTTCCCTTTCCATCGTCGAAAAAGATTGGGAGGAAAAATCTTTCTGATCTCTCTCAGAAAAATTTTCCAGCCTTAAAAAAAAAAAAAAAACTTTTTGTTAATTTTTATCATGTCATAGACATGATAAAAATTAACTCTACCCCCTTTTGTCTGGGAATGTTGTCTCACACTTTCTAAAAATAGACCATCACTCCTCCTTTCCTAAAGAGTAGAATTCCAAGAATGGGATCTGGTCTATTTTTAGAAACGGTGAGACCCTATTGCCAGACAAAAGGCGGGTAGAGTTAATTTTTATCATGTCTAAAGTTCAGGGTCCATCCATCTTCTTATGTGAAACGGTGACCCTGACGAGATCGAGATAAACAAGTCCTGTGAGTTGTTTTGTAATCTTGACGCGATCCAAGAAAGAATTTTTATTTTTTTTGAAATAGGCGGGGGGAAGAGAAAATGTTCTCACGACCCTCAGATATCTTTTCATAAATATATTTTTTATCAAAGTGTTTCTTTCATCCCGATCCTTTTAAGAGGTTGGAATGACCCTGACATTTAGATGGGGTCGCGATCCCGACAGATGTCGCGCGAGTATAAAAGTGTGTGTCCTCCGCGAGATTTCTTCAGAGAACAGAAGAAGACGTGAACTGAGCTGGTAAGTCCCTTTGGTCCTATGAATATGGTTATCTATAAAATCGATTTGATTCTTTGTTTTTTTTAATAATCATAATAATCATAACTTCATTTAAAAAGACCTTTGAAACTTTGAAACTTCTTAACCCTTTGAAAAGAAAATGTCTCTTTCAAGACGACGACTCTAAAACGTTTTATTGTTTTTTTCTCCCTTTCTAGATCTTCCCTGTTATACATATATACCTTTTCGATTCTTTTTTTTTCCTGTTTGTGGAAGACATCACCGTATTCATCGCCATGGCGTGTTCAGAAAACTTTATCGTGCTCGGTCTAGAGGGTTTCCAGTCCTACAACCACAAGAAGGGTGAATTTACCTCCGTTTTAAAAGAAATGGAGTATGCGACAAAAGATTTTTTGACCGTGGGATCGTTGACGTTTGCTCCTCCTCAACCCTTCCACCAACTGAGTGAAAAAAACCAAAAGACGAATGCCTGGCTGACGAGAAACTGGCACGGACTTCGTTGGAACGATTGCCATATTCCCTACAACCATTTAGGACGCATTCTCCAATCGCTCACTCACAGCTTCTCCACGATTTATGTGGTGGGATGCCAGAAAGCTAAATTCTTTCCTAAAGCCTTGGATTATCAGAAACCCGTGACGGAAATTTTTGTGCAAGATGGAATCATTTGGAAGTATCGGGAAAAATGTGCCCGACATCATCAAAGGAGGAAATATTTCCATTGTGCCGAAAAGAAAGTGCGCAACTATCGGTGGCATATTATGGAAGGAGAATATTAAATCAATGACGTCTATCCAGACGGAACGGAGAAAGAGGAGAGGATCTAGGAGGAAGCACACAATCCTCTGCAAGCTTTTGATAAGGCCTACGATCAGTTAGAAAAGGATCCGTCCCCAAAAGCGTACGATGACCTCATTAAGAAATGGGATAATCTGTCCTGTTTCCAAGTGATGGAACATCCGGATGAGCATACGCCTTTAAACTTGATGGGCTCTTCTTCTTTGTCGTCAACTTCCTCCAATAACTCGAGGAAGACGGAGGGTTGGGGAGACATACCTGAAAATATTCCCCATTACGATCCAGTAGCCTGTTGGGACGAACCTTCCAAAGAATCTCCTGAGACCCCCAAAATATCTTCAGAGGATCCAAAGACAAAATCCACTGAGTGTTGGGACGATGAACGGACGACTCATGCTCCAAAATCCACTAAGACTATGTCCACTGAGTGTTGGGACAATGAACGGATGACTCATGCTCCAAAATCTATTGAGACTAAGTCCACTGAAAGTTGGGACAATGAACTGACGACCCATGCTCCAAAATCTACTGAGACTATGTCAGAGTGTTGGGACGATGAAACCGAAAAGACGACAGAGAATTGGGATGACCGTTCTCAAAAGTATTTGCATTGATATATACATAAACTCAGGAGGAAAAAAAAAGAAAAGATTTTTAGAAATAAGTAGGGAAAGGTTCTTCGCTTTCCCTATATTTATGGAAATGGACTAAGAAGAGAGAGAGACGAATCTGGAGACCAAAAAAATGGGTCTTGGAAGGAATGAGTGCAAATGCATTCGATTCCTTCCGAGATCCATTTTTTTGGGTCCCTCTCTCATCCAATCTTGGAAAAAAACTTTGTCCTATTTTTCTAGGTCCATTCAAAAAGAAATGAATCTATCCATAAATTTTCTTAAAAAAAACAAAAAGATCCTTTACCTCTTGACGGTCCAAAGTCGAGAATCTTGGAAAAAGTCATCCACTCTCCATCCAGTCAAGCTTCTCTGTAGAAAATCTAGTAGGTGCATCTGCATTCTTGAACACCCGGCAGTTATTATTGGACGCGAAACGTCGAATGCTGAAATAGTTAACAGTGATCCCATTCTTAAAGAAACGGGGATGTTTTATTCATCCAGTCGAGTGCGGAAAAATTTCTGAGAGCCGGAGAAAAATTTCTCTGGCTGAAAAAAAAAAAAAAAAAAAAAAAAAAAAAAAAAAAAAAAAAAACCTTTTAGTCTGAAAAAAAAAATTGAAGACATTTTAAAAATTGAAGACATCAATTTTCAAATTTTCAGACTAAAAGGGGGGATAATTTATTTTTCTAAGTGCATCCAATGTAAGATCCAAGTCACGGTTTGTGTTTTCAAAAAATTGAAGACATCAATCTTCAGACTAAAAAGGTTTTTTTTTTTTTTTTTTTTTTTTTTTTTTTTTTTTTTTTTTTTTTTTATCTAACGTTGAGCCACAGAAATTTTTTCCGGCTCTCAGAAACTTTTCCCAGCCGACTCGATGTGAATAAAACTTTACTGTTTTTTAAGAATGTTATTTAATGGATCGATTTCAACCTATCGAGTTTCGCTTGAGTTCCGACCGTGCTGTGGGCCCACCTGGATACAAGTTTTCCACTTTTGGAATAGAATAAAAGTTTACTGTTTTTTAAGAATGTTATTTAATGGATCGATTTCAACCTATCGAGTTTCGCTTGAGTTTTAGATGTGAATAAAACTTTACTGTTTTTTAAGAATGTTATTTAATGGATCGATTTCAACCTATCGAGTTTCGCTTGAGTTCCGGCCGTGCTGTGGGCCCACCTGGATACAAGTTTTCCCCTTTTGGAATAGAATTTCCGTCAAGGTAGGCTACTTTTCCTCTTTTTGCATTTTTCATGTCATTTCATTTGTATTACAATATACTGAAAACGGGCGTTCGAACTGATTTCTAGGCTATTTCTATAGAAATGGAGCTCGATCCAAGAAAGAAATGATGTCTTTTTTTAATTTGTGGACTGCCAATTTGTATTGGAATATACTGAAAACGGGTGTTTGAGTCGGTTTTCAGTATATTTCAATACAAATGGAGCTCGATCCAAGAAAGAAATGTCTTTTTTTATTTTGTGGACTGCCCTATTTGTATTGGAATATACTGAAAACGGGCGTTCACGTCGGTTTTCAGTATATTTCAATACAAATGGAGCTCGATCCAAGAAAGAAATGATGTCTTTTTTTATTTTGTGGACTGCCCTATTTGTATTGGAATATACTGAAAACGGGCGTTCGAACTGATTTCTAGGCTATTTCAATACAAATGAAGCTCGATCCAAGAAAAAAATGATGTCTTTTTTTTATTTTGTGGACTGCCCTATTTGTATTGGAATATACTGAAAACGGGTGCTCACGTCGGTTTTCAGTATATTTGAATACAAATGGAGCTCGATCCAAGAAAGAAATGATGTCTTTTTTTTATTTTGTGCACTGCCCTATTTGTATTGGAATATACTGAAAACGGGCGTTCACGTCGGTTTTCAGTATATTCTAATACAAATGGAGGTCCATCCAAGAAAAAAAATGATGTCTTTTTTTATGTTGTGGACTGGCCTATTTTGTATTGGAATATACTGAAAACGGGCGTTCGAGTCGGTTTTCAGTATATTCAAATACAAATGGAGCTACATCCAAGAAAAAAATGATGTCTTTTTTTTATGTTGTGGACTGCCCTATTTTGTATTGGAATATACTGAAAACGGGCGTTCGAGTCGGTTTTCAGTATATTCAAATACAAATGGAGCTCCATCCAAGAAAAAAATGATGTCTTTTTTTTATGTTGTGGACAGCCAATTTTGTATTGGAATATACGGAAAACGGGCGTTCGAGTCCTTTTTCAGACTATTTCTATACACATTCCACTATATCAAAATGACGTCATCGTTGAGTCCAAACAGAGTCGTCCCCGGACAGAGTCGTCTCCGGACAAAGTCGTCCCCAGACAATTTTATACCGAATTTGTATAGAAATATACTGAAAATGGGCTTGAGGGCCGCTTTCTAGTATATTCCTATATACATTCGGTTGCATTCAGAAACAAAAAGAATGTCTTTTTGAATGGACAGGATGACTATGGAAACCGGATCTCTCTCTCTCTCTCTCCCAAGATTGGATGAGAGAGTGATTGAAGACATCAATTTCAGACGAAAAGGGTTTTTTATTAATTAGTAACACTGAAACATCAATTTTTAATGTTTCTGTTTTACTATTCAAAATCTCTTTTACTATTCTGTATCTTTTTCGTTTGTCTTCCCATCCTTATCTTTATCTATTATTACAAACTCGGGAATTTCTGATTTATATTCTTGTAAACGATGAAAATAAACCAAAGCTTCCTGAAAAGCACAATATTTTGTTCGGCCTAAATGTTTAGAACAAAACGATGTGTATGTATCTGTACAAGATACACTCGTTAAATCGCATAAATTTTCATTTGAATCAGACAAATTTTCCCTCTCTGATCGAAAATTCACTATAACTGGACGAGCGAGAATCTCAGATAAAAGATTAATCTTCCAATAATCGGGACAATAAATGGTTTTATATCCTTTAGTTAATGAAATAAGGAATGCTTGTATTTCATCATATGGTAAATGTCCTTCGTTCCACGAAAAGCCATGCGTGCTGTCAGCTAAAGGTAAGTAAATGGAAGTGAAACATTTTTGAGTAGAAGAAGATAATTGTGTCCATGGTATAGGTGGTTCTACATAAATGATTCCTTTCGACTGGTCACTTGTTATATAAGCCAGTTCTTTTATTATGTATTTGGGAAGCTCATTGCTGCAAGACATGTGCAACTCTTTGAGACTTTTTTCATTTTCAATTTCAAAACCTTCGTAATTAAGAATAATATACGATTCCATATTTTTGTTATATATATCTTGATTAATAAAGTCATTGCCCCTCAGTTCGCTTTTTATGGGGGTTGGGGATCTATTCAAAAGTTTTTGTGTAGGAAATTTGGATTCTTAAAGATTTAGCTATCTATATATAACATCATGTTTTCTTTTCAAAAACAAAATCCAATCTTGATCGAAATGGACATTACGCACAATTTATTGTATCCCCCCCTTTTTTCCAAGATTGGCTTGAAGAAGTGATCAAAAAAAATGGGTCTGGAAGGAAAAGAGTGCATTTCGAGAAAAGAAAAGAGGACCCTCTTTTTTCTCGCAATGCACCCGTTTCCTTCCAGACCCATTTCTTTCGCCTCCTCAGAACTCTCTTTCTTTTCTCCTCCCTCTCTCTCTTAAGAGGGATTGAAAGAAAGAGGCTAGATGGAAAAGTTTCTTTTTTTTTTCTTTCGAGAAGATAAAAAAAATTTGGAGGAGGACCAAATTTTTTTTTGGGTGGTGGTGGTTGTTTTTTTTAGAAGGTGATGACTTTAGTGACATTTAAAGAGACCACCAGAGGATCCGTTTGAGTCTCGGCGACCTTTTCTTGACGGGGGTCTGTCTGGCAATAAGCGCTGGCATATTGTTTAGGGTAAGTAGAAGAGTCCGTCATGCCTGGATGCGGCGGTATGTAGCGCACTCCCAGATTAAAGAGGGTGATGAAGGGAAATCTCTCCCCCGGATAGAGCAGTCGGTAAACGGGTTGATTGGGTACAACTCGAACCAGCGGCTGAGTTAAAATGCTATACACCCAGGCCAGAAGCTGATTATTTTTAGGATTCTTTTCGGCCAGATGTAACATTTCTTCGCTGGAGAGGACATATCCCTCTTGAGAACTGCCGAGACTTTCGAGATCTTTTATTTTCCTGAAGACTTGGTGTTCGTCGAAAAACACGGAGAGAATGTCCCAGGTTCTTTTACTGGAAGTATGAATCAGAGGCAAAATGTCCGTAGCGTTCCAAAACAATCTTCCGTCATCCACATAACAGCGAATGCTCACAAACTCATTATATAAGACGCGGATCATCATCTTGACTAGAAATGCGGCTACGCACAGCAGTCTTTCTCTCTGGGAAATAGTCTGTCTTCCACTCGCCTCTCTATATATACGAGAAGACCACGTGATGGGCGACGTGACGGTTGACTTCTAGAAAAAAAAATCAACTTTCTCTACCTCTCTCTCTATGACCTTCTATTTTTTTTCCTAAAGGACACCCCGTCACCTTCTCAAAGGTCATGGGATTGAGAGGAACGAAAAAAACAACCATCCTTTGTATACTACCTATGACCTTCTCCTAGAGACCCCTGTCATTTTCTTCTCGAAAGCTACGTGATGACAGCTTTTTTTTTTATTCTAGAGTTTATCAACTTTGTAGACACATGACCCCGTCACCTTCTCAAAAGGCCATGTCGTATGGAATGGGACCCTTTTGGTTTTTTCTTTTGAGAAAATAAAAAATAAAACAACTTTATAATCATCTCTCTATGACCTTTACAAACACTCATGTTTTATCATTTTTTTTATTTTAGAATTCATCAACCTTGTTCCTCCCCCCTCTCCCTCTCTCCCTGAGGAGTCTATATAAACGGATCGCCAGCGAGCTCTTGTTCATATCAGACGAGTGTTTCGCCTTGAGAACGGAAAAAAAAACAAAAGCCATGCTGCTCAAACTGGAATATAACGATGACTATTACGTGCACGCGTATGTGGATCTAGGATTCCTGTACTGGAATGCCAAAGATATCTTGACTCTCTTGCCTACGAACGTCTCGCATACGACGAGTGTTCTCCAAGTCGTTTTTCCTAATCGACACCATTTTCTTCGACTAGGCGATTTGGACAACTACTCCAAAGAATGGGGTCATCCGAAACAGATTGTCCTCACTTCGAATGAAGCGGCCTTCGTCGCTTCGAAATCCCTGCATAACAAGTCGCTCTTCCCTTGGATGTGTAAAATATTCATGAGACCTCTGACGAAAATTGAGGAGGACGGGGAAACGTATATCACCCTCCGAGAGACTGTGCAAGACGAACAAGAAAGGAAAAAGAGTCCTCTCTTTTTCATCACTCAATTCGGGATCCATCATCTCCCCAAAATCATCCAGAGACATCAAGCCTTCGTTGAAAAGTATGAGAAAGAGGATGATCGTGATGATGATGATGATGATGATGATGCGCTATGGTCTCCAGTCGCTTAAGGAAGGGGAAACGTTCTCCGCTTTCCCTATACCATAGACTGGAGAGTTGAATCAGGAGACCAAAAAAATGGGTCTTGGAAGGAATGAGTGCATTTCAAGATGCATTCGATTCCTTCCAAGACCCATTTTTTTGGGCCACTCTCTCCTCCAATATTGGGAGAGAGAGAAAAGAAATTATCATCTCCTGTCCACCCAAAAAGACATTATGTATTTTTATTTTTCTGGATGCGGCCGAATTTGTAGATGAATCGTCCAGAAACCGGCCCTCAAGCCCATTTTCAGACTATTTCTATACATATTCGGTCATCAAGATGGTCCGGGACGACTTTGTTTGGACATCATTTCTATATAGATGGTGAAATTTTATAGGAAAAGTCTAGAAACCGATTCGAACGCCTGTTTTCAGTATATTGCAATACAAATAGGGCTGTCCACATAATAAAAAAGAAATAATTTTTTTCCTAAAGAGAGCTCCATTTTTATAGAAATAGTCTAGAAACTGACTCGAAAGCCCGTTTTCAGTATATTGCAATACAAATAGGGGCCACTCTCTCATCCCATCTTGGGAGAGAGAGAGAGAGAGAGATCCGATTTCCATAGTCATCCTGTCCATTCAAAAAGACATTCTTTTTGTTTCTGAATGCGACCGAATGTATATAGGAATATACTAGAAAGCGGCCCTCAAGACAATTTTCAGTATATTTTTATACAAATTCGGTATAAAATTGTCCGGGGACGACTTTGTCCGGAGACGACTCTGTCCGGGGACGACTCTGTTTGGACTCAACGATGACGTCATTTTGATATAGTGGAATGTGTATAGAAATAGTCTGAAAAAGGACTCGAACGCCGGTTTTCAGTATATTCCAATACAAAATTGGCTGTCCACAACATAAAAAAAAGACATCATTTTTTTCTTGGATGGAGCTCCATTTGTATTTGAATATACTGAAAACCGACTCAAACGCCCGTTTTCAGTATATTCCAATACAAAATAGGGCAGTCCACAACATAAAAAAAAGACATCATTTTTTTCTTGGATGGAGCTCCATTTGTATTTCAATATACTGAAAACCGACTCGAACGCCCGTTTTCAGTATATTCCAATACAAAATTGGTTGTCCACAAAATAAAAAAGACATCATTTTTTTCTTGGATCGAGCTCCACTTGTATAGGAATATACTGAAAACCGACGTGAACGCCCGTTTTCAGTATATTCCAATACAAATAGGGCAGTCCACAAAATAAAAAAAAGACATCATTTTTTTCCTTGGATCGAGCTTCATTTGTATTGGAATATACTAAAAACCGACGTGAACGCCCGTTTTCAGTATATTCCAATACAAAATTGGCTGTCCACAACATAAAAAAAAGACATCATTTTTTTCTTGGATGGAGCTCCATTTGTATTTGAATATACTGAAAACCGACTCGAACGCCAGTTTTCAGTATATTCCAATACAAAATAGGGCAGTCCACAACATAAAAAAAAGACATCATTTTTTTCTTGGATGGAGCTCCATTTGTATTTGAATATACTGAAAACCGACTCGAACGCCCGTTTTCAGTATATTCCAATACAAAATTGGTTGTCCACAAAATAAAAAAGACATCATTTTTTTCTTGGATCGAGCTCCACTTGTATAGGAATATACTGAAAACCGACGTGAACGCCCGTTTTCAGTATATTCCAATACAAATAGGGCAGTCCACAAAATAAAAAAAAGACATCATTTTTTTCCTTGGATCGAGCTTCATTTGTATTGGAATATACTAAAAACCGACGTGAACGCCCGTTTTCAGTATATTCCAATACAAATAGGGCAGTCCACAAAATAAAAAAAAGACATCATTTTTTTCCTTGGATCGAGCTCCATTTGTATTCAAATATACTGAAAACCGACGTGAGCACCCGTTTTCAGTATATTCCAATACAAATAGGGCAGTCCACAAAATAAAAAAAAGACATCATGTATTTCTTGGATCGAGCTTCATTTGTATTGAAATAGCCTAGAAATCAGTTCGAACGCCCGTTTTCAGTATATTCCAATACAAATAGGGCAGTCCACAAAATAAAAAAAAAGACATCATTTTTTTCCTTGGATCGAGCTCCATTTGTATTCAAATATACTGAAAACCGACGTGAACGCCCGTTTTCAGTATATTCCAATACAAATAGGGCAGTCCACAAAATAAAAAAAAGACATCATTTCTTTCTTGGATCGAGCTCCATTTGTATTCAAATATACTGAAAACCGACGTGAGCACCCTTTTTCAGTATATTCCAATACAAATAGGGCAGTCCACAAAATAAAAAAATACATCATTTCTTTCTTGGATCGAGCTCCATTTGTATTGAAATATACTGAAAACCGACGTGAACGCCCGTTTTCAGTATATTCCAATACAAATAGGGCAGTCCACAACATAAAAAAAAGACATCATTTTTTTCTTGGATGGAGCTCCATTTGTATTTGAATATACTGAAAACCGACTCGAACGCCCGTTTTCAGTATATTCCAATACAAAATTGGTTGTCCACAAAATAAAAAAGACATCATTTTTTTCCTTGGATCGAGCTCCACTTGTATAGGAATATACTGAAAACCGACGTGAACGCCCGTTTTCAGTATATTCCAATACAAATAGGGCAGTCCACAAAATAAAAAAAAGACATCATTTTTTTCCTTGGATCGAGCTTCATTTGTATTGGAATATACTAAAAACCGACGTGAACGCCCGTTTTCAGTATATTCCAATACAAATAGGGCAGTCCACAAAATAAAAAAAAGACATCATTTTTTTCCTTGGATCGAGCTCCATTTGTATTCAAATATACTGAAAACCGACGTGAGCACCCGTTTTCAGTATATTCCAATACAAATAGGGCAGTCCACAAAATAAAAAAAAGACATCATGTATTTCTTGGATCGAGCTTCATTTGTATTGAAATAGCCTAGAAATCAGTTCGAACGCCCGTTTTCAGTATATTCCAATACAAATAGGGCAGTCCACAAAATAAAAAAAAAGACATCATTTTTTTCCTTGGATCGAGCTCCATTTGTATTCAAATATACTGAAAACCGACGTGAACGCCCGTTTTCAGTATATTCCAATACAAATAGGGCAGTCCACAAAATAAAAAAAAGACATCATTTCTTTCTTGGATCGAGCTCCATTTGTATTCAAATATACTGAAAACCGACGTGAGCACCCTTTTTCAGTATATTCCAATACAAATAGGGCAGTCCACAAAATAAAAAAAAGACATCATGTTTTTCTTGGATCGAGCTTCATTTGTATTGAAATAGCCTAGATATCAGTTCGAACGCCCGTTTTCAGTATATTCCAATACAAATAGGGCAGTCCACAAAATAAAAAAAGACATCATTTCTTTCTTGGATCGAGCTCCATTTGTATTGAAATATACTGAAAACCGACGTGAACGCCCGTTTTCAGTATATTACAATACAAATAGGGCAGTCCACAAAATAAAAAAAGACATCATTTCTTTCTTGGATCGAGCTCCATTTGTATTGAAATATACTTAAAACCGACGTGAACGCCCGTTTTCAGTATATTCCAATACAAATAGGGCAGTCCACAAAATAAAAAAAGACATCATTTCTTTCTTGGATCGAGCTCCATTTGTATTGAAATATACTGAAAACCGACGTGAACGCCCGTTTTCAGTATATTCCAATACAAATTGGCAGTCCACAAATTAAAAAAAGACATCATTTCTTTCTTGGATCGAGCTCCATTTGTATAGAAATAGCCTAGAAATCATTTCGAACGCCCGTTTTCAGTATATTGTAATACAAATGAAATGACATGAAAAATGCAAAAAGAGGAAAAGTAGCCTACCTTGACGGAAATTCTATTTCATAAGGGGAAAACTTGTATCCAGGTGGGCCCACAGCACGGCCGGAACTCAAGCGAAACTCGATAGGTTGAAATCGATCCATTAAATAACATTCTTAAAAAACAGTAAAGTTTTATTAACATCTAAAACTCAAGCGAAACTCGATAGGTTGAAATCGATCCATTAAATAACATTCTTAAAAAACATTTATAACGTTGCGCGCCTCTAACTAGCACGCAACCAAGAGGTGACTGTGAAAGCTTGTATAAACCACAGAGTCTTATAAAGGGTTTAAGTCCCTTTTTATTCAACGTACTAAATTACAATTGCGTCCTCTTGACGCTTACAAACTGTGCCAACTAGGCAGTCAAAATAAAAATAAAAACCTGAAAAGAAAATAAAGACAAGATTCTAACTACGAGGCTCTCTAAAATAACTAACTCACCGCGTTTTACAAATACCGCAGCTAATTCAGCAGACTTGAAGCTCACTAGAACAATTGCAACTACTTCCCGCCAAGCACATAGGCCGCAACGCGGGGTTCTTTAATTCTCGATTTCTACCTCCGCGCTCGCGAAGTAAGAAAAACTCTCTCACCGAACTCGTTTCCTTCTATTTAAATCATACTACTTCCGCTGATAATTTGAATGTTTGCGCGTTCTACTCAAATTTATATATTCTGGCATTGGCAGTTCCAGGGGAAAGTAAGGCTTGACAGAAAAGATAGTTTAAACTTAAAATAAATGTTAGTTAAAATAAATATAAACCCTACATTTGCCGCTGCCAGAATTTGGAAAACTTGGAAGCAGGTCCTACAAACGACCTGTTGTAAGTTTATCTAATTCTGAACTAACTGGCGAAAGCCTCGTTTACACAAAAAAATCTTATGTAACAATTAAAATTCTGTTACTCGTTACAAAGCTTTCTTCTTACAGCAACTTTTCCTGGACTTCATCAATCAATCTTGGTCTTTCCTTCCAGCATCTGGAAGGAATGAGTATCAGTATCTTTCTACATACATTATAATTTACACTTTCTTGACACAATAAATTTTTGTTTTTAACGATTCGTTTTTCTTAGTTATTGCTTACTTCACATTCATTCAATTTTTCAAGCATTAATTTAACTTTACCCTGGCTCTCCACCATGTGTGGTGTCAAACGGGAATATTCGTGTTTTAGTCTTAAAACACTTCCCCTAACCACCATGATTTGTTAGAAATCAACGACCAAATAGACACACCTTACTCGACATTCTACAACTCAATGAGCTACTTTAATATTCTTAAAAATTCAAATGTAGGTGGAGAACCCTACAAAACACATTCATTCTAACTTCCCCCTCATTCATCTTTAAACATGCAGGCTTTCGCTCTTAAGCATGACTTTACAGTTTAATACTTAATTTTTGACTTCATTGCTTTTAAGCATTCACTTTTAGCATCTACAATTTTATGCTTCTAGACTAAATTCTACTTTTACATAACATGCAAGTATTTACATACATTTACAAAAGTTTAATACATATGCTTTTTACAATTTACCATAAAATGAATAAGAGAAAATAAATTTTTACTTTACTCATTCTTCGCCAAGCTGGCGGCACTGGAACTAAAATTCTTATTAGTACATACAAGAATACGAAGTTATTTTTATCTCCGGCCAAATTTTGGCTTTAACATAACAGAATTAGTCTTTCGACCAACAGAAAATGCTTGTTTTTAGCTTTTACACTTAAAGAAAATAATACTTTTGCCTTAGCTAAATAAAGTAAAACAAAACTAAGTCTCAACCGAGACATATTGACTTTCGTCAAAACATAGAACTTCGTACTTATGCATAACATTTCGGAACAAAAGAGAAAAATATTTATAGAAGGTTTTAACTTATCTTTGAGTTTTCGATGCTTGAAACTCCGTCATCCGTTTTTGACAAAACTGATCCCAAGTTAGAGGTGTCATGGATGTCAATCTTCTCCTTATTGATCTCCGCGTGTCGTCCCCGTTGATCTTTCTTTTGCGTCCTCTACATGCTGGCCTCTTGACGGAGTAATCGTCTGGTTGTTGGCCTTTGCGTTTCTGCCTGGGACGGCTGGTCGTGACGTCCTCCGGTCTGGAGTCCTTCTTGAATTTCTTCTGTTCGTCGTATTTTTGTGCCTCCTGTTGGCGTTTCAGTTTCCGGAACGGCGGCCTTGCTGGCACCTGACTCTGTGGCCGTGTGCGCGTTCTCCTTGATGTGTAATTTCTCCTGCCATCTTTTGTAGGTGGTGTTTTCGTCTTTACCACGGTTTCTTTACCCGGTTCATCTGTATTTTTGTTTTTCTTAAACGCCGGAGTTTGAAAATCCTTTTTTCTTTTTGATACCGACGTCCGGGTTGTAGAAGTGCTAGGTCTCTCTTCAGTTCTCCGTTTCTTGGGTGGTGGAATAGTTGTTGCAGTCTCTGCCCCTTCTATTTCGTTTAGACTTGAGTCCTGCAAGAAACTTTTAAGGATTTCAAAATCATTTGGATTATAATATTTTTTCACCTGGTCGGGACTTGCTTTACAGATTTCCCCTCTCTCGTTTTTAAGATATAAGACTACTCCTTTGATTTCCTGAATTACATAGGGGCCTTCAAACTTTGGAGCTAGCTTTGCCATAAAATTGTCTGGGGCACTTGATAAAGAAAATTTCCGTTTCAATACTTTATCCCCAACTTTAAAATCTGCTTCACGGCGTTTTTTATCATAATAAATTTTCTGCCTATTTCTTGCCGTATCCGAGGTTTTAAGCGCCTGATCAATTAGCTTTTGCACTTCCTTTTGTCTAAATTCCTGCTCTCTTTGTTGCACAAAGAATAATTTATCTAAAGGCGTAATTAACTTTCTGCCTAAAAATAATTCTGCTGGAGTTTTTCCCGTAGTATCATGATGTGCCGTTCTTAAAGCATAAGCTAATTCATTTATGTAGCCATCCCAGCGCTTGTGATGTGTGCTAACGTAACTGCGAATTATTTTTACAATGTTTTTATTAACTCTTTCTGCTATGTTAGCCTGTGGTCTATACGGAACCATTTTGATATGGCGTATATCAAGTCCATTGCATATGTTTTCAAATATTTGACTGATGAATTGTTTTCCGTTATCGCTAATGACTTTTATCGGTGCACCGTATTTTAAAATGTATCTGTGTAAGAATGCATCTGCGACTGTTTTGGCTGACGCGCGTTTAAGTGGAACAATTTCTATCCATTTTGAAAAATGATCTACTATTACTAAAAGAAAACGATTTTTATTTAACTCGCTCTGGGGGAAGAGACCAAGGAGATCTATGCCTAAAATTTCATTCGGAAATGTAGCGCGAATGCTATTTAAGTACCCGGCCGGGCTGTAATTAATATCATTTATTAACTGACATTGATTGCAGGACCTGACATACGCCGTTACTATTTTGTATAATTGCGGGAAATATACCGCCTCGCGTACCCTTTTTAAAGTCTTTCTGACCCCGAGGTGGCCCGCTGTTTTTTTTTCGTGCAACTCCTTCAAAATGCTTAATCGAAGCGAGGCTGGGATGACTGGCTTATACTCAAGATTTTCGTTTGTTGTTTTCGTATAGAATAATAAATTATCTATTATTTCATAGTTTTTTGCTCTATTTCTTATCGCATCGATATCTGTGTGCTCAAAGCTTTCGGGGTCTTTCAAATAAGCATAGATATTTCCAAATTCAGGATCAGCTTTCAGTTCAGTAATAACCGTATCTCTAGAATCTAAAATTTTTGAAGTCAACACAGCGCATTTAAGTTCATTACCTTCATCGTCCAGTTTTATACGAGAAATTGCGTCAGCTACATTGTTTTCCTTACCCGGTTTATATTTTATTGTGATATTATATTCTTGGAGTTTTAAAGCCCATCTTATTAACCTGGGCGTTAGGTTTTTTCCCGAGTAAAGTCTACCAACAGCCGCATGATCCGAAAAGACTGTTACTGGCGATTTGCCGAAATAAACTCGAAATTTGTGTACAGCCATTAATACGGCTAATGTTTCTCTTTCTGTAGCTGTATAATTCCTTTGTGTTTGATTCAATGTTTTACTAAAAAATGCCAGCGGATGGTTATTTTGCATAGGAACCGCACCCACCGCATAGTCTGATGCATCTGCCGCAATTTCCAGGTTTTCGTCCCCCTCAGGGAATTTTAAAACAGGGGCATTAATAAGCGCTTCTTTTAATCTTTCAAAAGCTGTGTTCGCTTCCGCTGTCCACGTAAATTTACTCTTTTTTCTTTTGATTACTAAGAGTGGTTCAACAATATTAGCAAAATCTTTTATGAAAGATCGATAGTAAGAACATAGTCCAAGGAAAGACGAAAGTTTGTTGGCGGTGTTGGGCGGTGGGAAATTCTTAATAGCTTTTATTTTTGAATCTTGCGTTTCTATACCCTTTTGCGAAATTTTATAACCGAGATATTTAAGTTCTTTAGTTGCGAACTTGCATTTTGAGGCGTTAATTGTAAGACCGGCCTCTTTTAATAATTTAAAAACTTGTTCGAGGTCACTAATGTGTTGTTCCAACGTACTACTCGTTATAATTATATCATCTAGATAAATTAAAGTTGATTTTCCTAGGACAGGCTTTAGAACAATGTTCATAGCTCTCTGGAATGTTGATGGGGCCCCACACAACCCAAAAGGCATGCGTAAAAATGCATAAGTGCCCGATTTTGTTATAAACGCGGTTTTATGTATATCTTCGGGTCTCATAGCTATTTGATAGTAGCCAGACGTTAAGTCCAAAGTAGACATATATCTCGTCGATTAGATCTGTCTAATGATCTCGTCTATAACCGGCAAAGGGTAAACTGGGAATTTAGTTATGCTATTTAGTTTTCTATAATCGATAGCAAACCTCCAAGCCCTTTTATCCGAAGGAGGAAACTCGTTCTTTTTCCTAC
This sequence comes from Stegodyphus dumicola, assembly GCF_044657685.1. NCBI lineage: Eukaryota > Metazoa > Arthropoda > Arachnida > Araneae > Eresidae > Stegodyphus > Stegodyphus dumicola. The sequence goes on from NC_140773.1 coordinate 197,433,921, forward strand.
GTAGTACGACTGGACTCGCGTATTCACTATTTATGGGCGTTATTATTTTATTCTTTAACATCTCCTGAATATGTTCTTCGATGATTACGTCTTTTTGTTTGTCATAGCGGTAAGGTTTAGTCCTACAAGATTTTTCGGCATTTAATTGAATCTTGTGAGTCACGATCTGACAGTTTCCCGGTTTTTCTGAAAACAAATGAGAAAAATTACTCACCACTTGCTGTATTGCTTTACTTTCCTGGTCATTCAAATGGCTAAGGTCCAATTCAGGTGTCTCCGCAGGTTCCACCACACTCTGGTCCATCTCCAGCACCACGGAACTATCTTGAAAATTTAATTTGGCCCTCGCGGCCCTTAAAAAGTCCATACCTAAAATAAGAGAGTGTTGGAGGTGTTTCACCACAAAAATTAATACTTTGAGATTTTCCTCTTTTACCTGTATGTTTAATGATACTTTCCCGATGCAGTGACATGTTTTTCGTTGCGCCGCTATAATTTCCGTATTTCTGGTTTTAAAGAGTCGTATCCTATAAAAATTCTTTTTGAAGAACTTTTCACTCATGAAATTTCCTTCTGCCCCTGTATTGATGAGGGCTTCTACTGGTACATCGCCAACCAGGACTTGTATAATTGGTAGCTGTGAGTTTTTTACGATGACTGTATTTAGATGTCTATTTGAGGGTTTTTCTAAAACTTCCGGGGTCTGGACCCTCCCTTTCACAGGCCTCTCTAGTCGTTTAAAGCTTTCCTTTCAATCTGTGTCTTCTGGGTACGCGGATGCTTATTTTCAAATTTCCTTTTTGGGCCTTGTCCTTCGAGTTTCGATGCGTTAGCTTGATAGTTATTTCCCCCATATGAGCGATTTCCATTTCTTGTTTCCTCCTTCCTTCTGGTACTTTGAGAATATGTTTCCCCTCTCGCTCTTTCCGCTATTCTGCGATTTTGAAATTTCACCGCCAATTCGAAAAGTTCCTGCAATGTGGTTGGGTTTCTAATTTCAAAGTAGTCTTGGACAGCGGGTAACAATCTTGGTAATATTATTTCAATTATCTCCGCATCGGGTTTTTTCCCATACAACATATCCGTTAGCTTGATTTTTCGTAAAATAAAGTCCGTCAATTGTGCTGTATCCCGTTGATAGAAACTATATAGCTCGACTTCCAGCCGTGCGCGATCTTTCACTATGGGGAAGACCTTTACTAACGATTTTTTGAAATTTTCAAATGTATACGTCGGGCTTCCAAATTCACCTAGTAGAAATTTTCCTATATTTTCCACCATAGCGCGGCCTGTCCTCTTAGTGCTGATGTGGCGATGGCGACTTTTTGTCTTTCAGGCACAGGGTAGAGCTGAAAGTGGTTTTCTATACCTTCTAAAAATACGGACACCGAATTTTTTCCGTCGAAATAGACGTTTGGCTTGATTGATGCTCTCAAAGTCTGGACCAGGTATCCAAATCCTTCTAATTGCATTGTCATTTCTTGGTGTTGTCCAGCGGCTTCCATCCAGTTTTCGGCCATTTCAGTTCGATAAGTGTTCGGGCGCCAATATAACGTTGCGCGCCTCTAACTAGCACGCAACCAAGAGGTGACTGTGAAAGCTTGTATAAACCACAGAGTCTTATAAAGGGTTTAAGTCCCTTTTTATTCAACGTACTAAATTACAATTGCGTCCTCTTGACGCTTACAAACTGTGCCAACTAGGCAGTCAAAATAAAAATAAAAACCTGAAAAGAAAATAAAGACAAGATTCTAACTACGAGGCTCTCTAAAATAACTAACTCACCGCGTTTTACAAATACCGCAGCTAATTCAGCAGACTTGAAGCTCACTGGAACAATTGCAACTACTTCCCGCCAAGCACATAGGCCGCAACGCGGGGTTCTTTAATTCTCGATTTCTACCTCCGCGCTCGCGAAGTAAGAAAAACTCTCTCACCGAACTCGTTTCCTTCTATTTAAATCATACTACTTCCGCTGATAATTTGAATGCTTGCGCGTTCTACTCAAATTTACATATTCTGGCATTGGCAGTTCCAGGGGAAAGTAAGGCTTGACAGAAAAGATAGTTTAAACTTAAAATAAATGTTAGTTAAAATAAATATAAACCCTACACAGTAAAGTTTTATTCTATTCCAAAAGGGGAAAACTTGTATCCAGGTGGGCCCACAGCACCGCCGGAACTCAAGCGAAACTCGATAGGTTGAAATCGATCCATTAAATAACATTCTTAAAAAACAGTAAAGTTTTATTCACATCGAGTCGGCTGGGAAAAGTTTCTGAGAGCAGGAAAAAATTTCTGTGGCTCAAAGTTAGATATATATATATATATATATATATATATATATATAAAAAAAAAAAAAAAAAAAAAAAAAAAAAAAAAAAAAAAAAAAACCTTTTAGTCTAAAAATTGATGTCTTCAATTTTTGAAAACACAAACCGTGACTTGGATCTTACATTGGATGCACTTAGAAAAATAAATTACCCCCCTTTTAGTCTGAAAATTTGAAAATTGATGTCTTCAATTTTTGAAAAATTGAAGACATCAATTTTCAGACTAAAAGGGTTTTTTTTTTTTTTTTTTTTCAGCCAGAGAAATTTTTCTCCGGCTCTCAGAAATTTTTCCGCACTCGACTGGATGAATAAAACATCCCCGTTTCTTTAAGAATGGGATCACTGTTAACTATTTCAGCATTCGACGTTTCGCGTCCAATAATAACTGCCGGGTGTTCAAGAATGCAGATGCACCTACTAGATTTTCTACAGAGAAGCTTGACTAGATGGAGAGTGGATGACTTTTTCCAAGATTCTCGACTTTGGACCGTCAAGAGGTAAAGGATCTTTTTGTTTTTTTTTAAGAAAATTTATGGATAGATTCATTTCTTTTTGAATGGACCTAGAAAAATAGGACAAAGTTCTTTTCCAAGATTGGATGAGAGAGGGACCCAAAAAAATGGGTCTCGGAAGGAATCGAATGCATTTGCACTCATTCCTTCCAAGACCCATTTTTTTGGTCTCCAGATTCGTCTCTCTCTCTTCTTAGTCCATTTCCATAAATATAGGGAAAGCGGAGAACCTTTCCCTACTTATTTCTAAAAATCTTTTCTTTTTTTTTCCTCCTGAGTTTATGTATATATCAATTCAAATACTTTTGAGAACGGTCATCCCAATTCTCTGTCGTCTTTTCGGTTTCATCGTCCCAACACTCTGACATAGTCTCAGTAGAGTTTGGAGCATGGGTCGTCAGTTCATTGTCCCAACATTCAGTGGACATAGTCTCAATAGATTTTGGAGCATGAGTCATCCGTTCATTGTCCCAACACTCAGTGGACATAGTTTTAGTGGATTTTGGAGCATGAGTCGTCCGTTCATCGTCCCAACACTCAGTGGATTTTGTCTTTGGATCCTCTGAAGATATTTTGGGGTCTCAGGAGATTCTTTGGTTCGTCCCAACAGGCTGCTGGATCGTAATGGGGAATATTTTCAGGTATGTCTCCCCAACCCTCCGTCTTCCTCGAGTTATTGGAGGAAGTTGAAGACAAAGAAGAAAAAGAAGAGCCCATCAAGTGGAAAGGCGTATGCTCATCCGGATGTTCCATCACTTGGAAACAGGACAGATTATCCCATTTCTGGATGAGGTCATCGTACGCTTTTGGGGACGGATCCTTCTCTAACTGATCGTAGGCCTTATCAAAAGCTTCCAGAGGATTGTCTGCTTCCTCCTGGATTCTCTTCTCTTTCTCCGTTCCGTCTGGATAGACGTCATTGATATAAAATTCTCCTTCCATAATATGCCACCGATAATTGCGCACTTTGTTTTCGGCACAATGGAAATATTTCCTCCTTTGATGATGTCGGGCACATTTTTCCCGATACTTCCAAATGATTCCATCTTGCACATAAATTTCCGTCACGGGTTTCTGATAATCCAAGGCTTTAGCAAAGAATTTAGCTTTCTGGCATCCCACCACATAAATCGTGGAGAAGCTGTGAGTGAGCGATTGGAGAATGCGTCCTAAATGGTTGTAGGGAATATGGCCCTCGTTCCAACGAAGTCCGTGCCGGTTTCTCGTCAGCCAGGCATTCGTCTTTTGGTTTTTTTCACTCAGTTGGTGGAAGGGTTGAGGAGGAGCAAACGTCAACGATCCCACGGTCAAAAAATCTTTTGTCGCATAGCCCATTTCTTTTAAAACGTAGGTAAATTCACCCTTCTTGTGGTTGTAGGACTGGAAACCCTCTAGATCGAGCACGATAAAGTTTTCTGAACACGCCATGGAGATGAATACGGTGATGTCTTCCACAAACAGGAAAAAAAAAAAAGAATCGAAAAGGTATATATGTATAACAGGGAAGATCTAGAAAGGGAGAAAAAAACAATAAAACGTTTTAGAGTCGTCGTCTTGAAAGAGACATTTTCTTTTCAAAGGGTTAAGAAGTTTCAAAGTTTCAAAGGTCTTTTTAAATGAAGTTATGATTATTATGATTATTAAAAAAAACAAAGAATCAAATCGATTTTATAGATAACCATATTCATAGGACCAAAGGGACTTACCAGCTCAGTTCACGTCTTCTTCTGTTCTCTGAAGAAATCTCGCAAAGGACACACACTTTTATACTCGCGCGACATCTGTCGGGATCGCGACCCCATCTAAATGTCAGGGTCATTCCAACCTCTTAAAAGGATCGGGATGAAAGAAACACTTTGATAAAAAATATATTTATGAAAAGATATCTGAGGGTCGTGAGAACATTTTCTCTTCCCCCCGCCTATTTCAAAAAAAAAAAATAAAAATTCTTTCTTGGATTGCGTCAAGATTACAAAACAACTCACAGGACTTGTTTATCTCGATCTCGTCAGGGTCACCGTTTCACATAAGAAGATGGATGGACGCTCAACTTTAGACATGATAAAAATTAACTCTACCCGCCTTTTGTCTGGCAATAGGGTCTCACCGTTTCTAAAAATAGACCAGATCCCATTCTTGGAGTTCTACTCTTTAGGAAAGGAGGAGTGATGGTCTAATTTTAGAAAGTGTGAGACAACATTCCCAGACAAAAGGGGGGTAGAGTTAATTTTTATCATGTCTAAGACATGATAAAAATTAACAAAAAGTTGTTTTTTTTTTTTTTAAGGCTGGAAAATTTTTCTGAGAGAGATCAGAAAGATTTTTCCTCCCAATCTTTTTCGACGATGGAAAGGGAAAAACTACTGATCCGATTTCCCTACGCTTTAGGGAAAAAAAACAAAAAAATACTTATGAAATATTCATGTGTTGAAATTGGCTATTCAAATAAGTGACGTTTTGTTTCTCATTGGAACTGTTCAACGGCGAGTCCACTCGTCTCATTCTTTGGGGTAGGGGATGAAAGTACAGCGGTTTGTTGAAATCGATGATAATTTCCTCTTTAGTCGGCGGAACTGTAAATCTATCCCGTCTTAACTCTTCTAATCTCTTTGAAAGTCTTTGCACTTGCTCTGCTAAGGTTTCCTCGGTACTCATGCTCTCTCTTAGTTTAGGGAAGTCTTGACGTATTGGCTAGAGAACAGAGGGTCTTTTTCTCTCTATACATATATCATGTGGGAGAGTGTGATTTATAAATCCTTGTGAAATCTTTCTACTTCTTGTGTAACTTGGAAGATTCGTCTTGTGTAACTTGGAAGATTCGTCTTGTGTAACTTGGAAGATTCTTCTTCTTCACGTCGATTGGGGTGGAGTTATGGAAAAGAAATGGGATTGGAAAGAAATCAACACATTACAAAAAAAGGAACTTTTTTTTTTATTTTTTCTCTAGGGATTTACATACCATTTCATTCATCAACATTCAAGGGTTCTCTCCAAGACCAAATTTTAGAAGAGGACCACAAAGAGTACACTTGAGGATCCTCTTTCAGGTCTAGGTGAGATAAGGGTTGAGACCAATATTCTTGGGTCTCTAAAGCATCCCAAATTAGACATTTATTATTATTAGAAAGTTCATCCTCCTCCTCCTCCTCCTCCTCATCGTCGCACGAGTTCTCCTGGGGAGATTCTTCCGCCTCCTCTTCGTCTTCGACAGCTTTGCTCTCGGAGGGGTAACAATGTAATTTCCGGAAAACATAACTACCCTCCATCAAATGGTATCGAAAATTTCTCACCTTGTTCTCGGCACAATGAATCATCTTTTGGAAATATTGGTGTCGCGTGCATTTCGACTTGTTCCGCCACTCGGTTTTCCCTGGGATGTAAAACTCGTAAACGCATCGCTGGCAGAGCTTGCTGAAAAATTCGGCTTTATCCTATCCATTGACGTAGATCGCCTCCACATTTTCGGTCAGCATTTTCAGGATCGTAGGAAGATGCTCGTAGGAAAGACGACCCTCGGTCCATTGCAGGCCGTGTCGGTTATTTGTAGTCTGGTTGACCACAGCTTGATTGCGGGACGATAAGTCATCGTAATGGACAGGAGGGAGAAAAATCATGGATCCGCATAAGGTTAAATCGCAAGTGATGTAGCCCAGTTCTTTCAAGATTAAACATATATCTCCCGTCTTTGGATCATAACAGTGAAAGTATTCCATGTCCAGAACAATGTAGGAATCTTTGAGAGGTTTGGCACTCAAAATGTCCATCTTCTTCAATTGAGAAAAAAAAAGACAAAATTCTCTCTCTCTCTCTCTCGCTGTGTGTGTCCTGAAGGAAAAAATTGATAGCGTTCTCTCGCCATCTCCTCTTTTATAGAGAGAGAAGGTTGCACGTGACAGGTCGTATGAATTCTGGGAAAGGTCACATTCGTATATATATTTGTTTTTGAATAATATCGTGCGCATCTCAATACATATCCATCATAATAATAATAAAGGTCACCTTGGAAAGAAAAAGAAATAAAAAACATGGAACTCGTGCTCGACTTTGAAGGTTTCTACAATTCTCAAGGAGCCTTTATTGTGAAAGAATTGGCTTACGTCACATTGGACGGTACTTCTCGAGGGGTATTTGTTTTTAAACCCCCGTTTCCATGGCAAATGCTCACCGAAAAAGAAAAACGAACCGCTGTGTGGGCGAGTGATTATTATCACGGCTTGTCGTGGTACGAAGGAGAAATTCCGTACAGTTATTTTCCATGGGTGTTAACGATGTTGACGGAACCCTTTTCCATGATTTGGGTGCGAGGAGAAATGAAACGGCGGTTTTTAGAGAAATGGTTGCAAAGATCCATTTATTGCATTTCGGGATCGACGCAAGAGATTCTCAAATACAATGGGATCGAACACATGAATTGTCCTAACCATACAAAAGGTTTTTTCCATTGCGCTCTACAAAAAGCGGTTCGGTATCATTATTATTTAAAGACACAGAGAAGAAATTCGCAAGGTCGATCCTGCACAATTCAATCTTGACAGAACTCATTAAAAAAATACATATATCACGTTACTTCTTCAACAGCACAGATGGTTCTGAAGCGAAACTTGGAATTTTGAAATAATAGATCAGGGAGAAATCATTCTTAAAAAAAATGGTAAAGTCTCGAATCGGCTGGGAGAAAAAAAATTTCTCAGAGCTGAGATAAAATTCTCTAATGAAAAAAAAAAAACTTTTGGTTAATTTTTATCATGTCTTAGACATGATAAAATTTAATGACCCTCCCTTTTTGTCTGGGAAGGATGTCTCACCCTTTTTAAAAATAGACCATGACTCATCCTTTCTCTAATGGCAATCATTCCATGAATGAATCACGATTTGTTTTTCAAAAGAATGAGACAACATTCCCAGACTCCCAGACGAAAAGGGAAGGGGGTCGTTAATTTTTATCATGTCTAAGACATGATAAAAATTAACAAAAAGTGTTTTTTTTTTTTTCTCCTGAGTTGGAGAATTTTTCTCAGCTCTGAAAATTTTTTCCAGCCGACTCAAGACTACCATTTATATTTACGAATAGTCTGGGTTATTTATTTATTTATTTATTTATTTTCTTTTAAAAAGAAAAATTCTGAGCTACAGCTATCTATTGGCTTAACATTCTGGTCATAGAAACAGTCTAGAATCTCATTTTTTTTAGGCTAATGCACGGGTTCTCCAATCAAAAGGGTTACTATAAAGGGATTGGTTTGAATGCATTTATCTGCAAATGTTGTAGGATTCTGTTTTTGAGAAGGGGGTATATTATTATTAATATTATTATGATTATGACTGTGGCAGATTCGTTTTCTACATGGAAGTCTAGTCTCCTCCGAAGACCTTTTCTGAGGATCGTCGATAGATGGTTTTTCAATAGGAATCGTTTCCCTCGGATCCTCAAAACATAGAGGGGGGTCCTGTCTTGAGACATGGAGCGGTCTCTCCTCCTCCTCCTCGAGAAGTCTTGAGAAAGGGAGAGGAGTTTCGGTTCCCTTATTCTCGAGGGGTCTTGACAAATTGAGAGGTCCCTCCTCTTCGAAAGGGAGAGATCTCTGCTCTTCGAGGAGTCTTGAGAAAGAGAGAGAAGTTTTGGTTCCCTTATCCTCGAGGGGTCTTGACAAATCGAGAGGTCCCTCATTTTCGAGGGGTCTTGATAAATGGAGAGGTTTTTCATCTTCGAGGAGATTTGATAAAGGAAGAGGTCCCTCCTTCTCGAGGGGTCTTGGGAAAGGGAGAGGTTTTTCATCTTCGAGGAGGTTTGACAATGGGAGAGATCTCTCCTTCTCGAGGGCTCTCTCTTCCTCAAGGGGTGTTGAGAAAGGGAGAGGTTTTTCATCCTCGACCGGTTTTGACAAACGGAGAGGAATCTGAACAGGCTTCTCCTCATCCCCATCATTATCGAAGAGGATGAGGATAGGCTTTTGGAAACGTTTTTTTTTCTTCTGAACAGGCTCCTCTTGATGCTCGGGGAGAGGGATGGGGTAGTTGTTCCACCATTCTATTTTTTCTTTCTCGAGGATTTTTTCAAAAGTCGTAGCCTCCTTAAGATGAGACGAAGGAGGAGAGTCCTCGAGAAGAATATAATAGGTATTCTTCCCAGTCTTCTCGATCGACAGAGGTTCGTGCAGACATTTGTGCAACCATTCACTAAAATGAACGAGAATCCCTTTTGTCTTCTCAAGACGATCCATAATCCTATTCATTTGCGAGACGGTTAGAAAGTGGGACGTGTAAAAATATTTGGCTCGTTTCATTAACAAAATTTGTGCATCCAAAGGTGGAATGTCACGAGCCATCAACACGTTTCGTCGGACAAAAATTCGTCCCGCATCTTTTGACAACTCCCCACGGTATGATAACCCGCACATTTTGAAAAATCGGAGGCTTCAGGTAATCGACTCCTTGGATGATATAAAAGGAAAGATCAACATATTTATATTTGAAAGGAATACACGTAGTGAGCTGGGGATGCCTCCTCATGATCCACTTGGACAAAAATACGACTTTGGGGCTCTCCCCTTTTATTTATAGAGAGAAAGAGAGTGTGACCTTCCCTTCCCTCCTCCTGTCCCTGCTTCCTCTATCTCTGGACGTCCTTGGAATGGAAAGGGTGACTTTGATAAAAAAAAGAAGGTCATGGTTGGATAATTTTTTGTTTATTAAATTATTACTTTCACTTCCTCATTCCCACACACATTCATCTTTTAAGAAAAGAAAAAGAGGTCATGGAGATAAGATTTCTTGGAAAGAAGAGAGAGAGAAACAAAAAAAAACAAATAAAACGGACGTCATAGAGCCTCTATGTGTGTCTGTGTGTGTCTATATATATATAAAAAGGCGAGAAAACTGGGCGACATCATTTCTTTTCCATTGGGAGCCATGTCGCTATTAGACGTTTTTCCAACTCAACGGATTTCGAACGGGGAAGACTCAACGGAAGACGCTAAAGCAAATCTCCAACTTGAAAATTTTTTTGGCGTGTCATTGTGCGACATTTATTCCGCATTTACCACCTCATCAAGCGATCGTTTCTTTCAACCAAGATGTCGAATCCTCCAACCTGCTCGTTCAGAATATATACAGAAATTTATTCGAATCGCAACAAACGAAAGAGGAATCTCCCTTCTCTTGGAATCGGATGGATCGAGCTTTGAGACGGCCCATACAAACAGACCGGCGATATACGGATCCGCGCACGAGTTTTTGGTGGAAGAATATTTTTCTCACGAAACGATATTTTACGTTTGGAGTGAGAACGACGGCTGAGGACGAAGTTCATATTGTTCAGACCACAGCTGTTCCTCTCGCCTATTACGAATCATCGTCCCCCAATCTGAAGGAAAGAAGTTTTAAAGTCAGCGACAGGATGAAATATAAGAAATATATTCTAAGACCTTTTCAAAACTATGTCGTTCCCCCGAAAACGCAATATCTCATCGTCACAACCCAGAACAGTCTCTTTCTCGTCGATCGGTGCTCGTACTCGCTTTGGAAACAATTGAAAACGGAGATTTCTTTCCAATCGCCGATGGTGTTTCAAGAAGAAGAAGAAGAAAACCCTCCGCCACCTTTACCCATCCCTTCCTTAGATGATAAGAGGAGCTGGACCAAACCGTCATGGCCCGAAACAAAATCGACCCGGCAACGGAATGAAATTGAAGTCATCACAATTGAAGATGAGGAGGAAGAAAAAAAATTACCTCTTAAAAAACGGTCGACTTACCGGAACCTACCTGGCGTGCAAGATCCGCTTCAGAACCCAGAAGCTTCTTCTTCTTCTTCCCCGACTTGTTCAGACAGCCTCTTTCGGACTCCTCACAGACAGAACCTCTTCCAGTATCCTCTTCTTCTTCTTCTTCTTCTCCAACCTGTCCCGACATCGTAGAGGTAGAATGTCAGACGGGTCCACAATTTACAACGAGTCCCGACATCGTAGAGGTAGAATGTCAGCCGGGTCTACATGTTCCAACGGGTCCAGAAATCATGGAGGCAGAATCACAGCCCGGTCCACAAATTCCAACGGGTCCAGAAATCATGGAGGCAGAATCACAGCCGGGTTCACAAGTTCCAACGGGTCCAGAAATCATGGAGGCAGAATTTCAGCCGGATTCACAAGCTCCAACGGGTCCAGAAATCGTAGAGGCAGAATTTCAGCCGGGTTCACAAGTTCCAACGGGTCCAGAAATCATGGAGGTAGAATCGCAGCCGGGTCCAGACATCCTAGATCCCTCCACTCATCCCAAAGAGACTCCAAGTGTTTCAAGACAGCCTTGTGAGGATCCAGCCCTTCCCGTATGGAATGATTATATGGACTTACAAAATTTGGTGCAACAGGAAGGAGAAGAAAATAATCATACGGATAGGTGGGTCAAAGACTGTTTAGATCATTTAACCTCGAATGAAATTGAACTGTTATGGAATTGCATTTCTGAAATCACATCGGAAATGGGATAAAAACCAAAACAAAAAAAAACATTTTTTTTAACAACAAATTGGAGGAGGGTCATGATGTCAATAAAAAAATATTATATAGAGTCCAATCTTGTTGGTTCACTTCAGTTTTCCAGAATGAGGTGATCCACGTTTCCCGAAATATGGATCCCATTCCAAGAGAGATTGTGTAGAGCCTTCACTTCAGTTCTTTTTTTTCTACCAAGAGGAGAAGGTCCCCAAAGGGCTACCCATGTCCAAAGAGAGAAAGTGTAGAGCGTTCATTTCAGTTTTTTTCCAAGTTTAGGGGAGGGAGGTCTCAAAATGACACCCCCATTTTCAAAGAGAGATGGCGTAGAGCGTTCATTTCTGTTTTTTCAAAGTTAGGGAGTTTTCAAATGGCTACCCATTTCAGAGAAAGAGAGAGAGAAGGTGTAGAGCGTTTATTTCAGTTTTCCAAGGTTAGGATGGTGGTGGAGAATCCTCCAAAATGGCTACTCATCTCAAAGACAGAGAGAGAGAGAGAGAAGGCGTAGAGCGTCCATTTCAGTTTTCCAACATTAGAAGGTCCCAAAATTCCTTCTGAATTCAAAGAGAGATCGTGTAGAGCGTTCATTTCCAGTTCTCCAAGATCAGAAGAAGAGGGTCCGCTTTTCCCAAAATGGCTTTCCGCATTCAGACAGCGAAGTGCAGACTTCAGTTTTCTCCCTCCCTAAGAATAGAGGGTCCCAAAATGGCTTCCCATTACAAAGAGAGAGGGAGAGGCGTTCATTTCCATTCTCCAAGATAGGGTCGTCTGCTTTTTCCCAAAATGGCTTCCCAATTCAAAGAGAGAGAGAGTGAAAGGGTGTGTAGAGCGGTCATGTTCATTCTCCAAGATAGGGTCGTCAGCTTTTTCTCAAAATGGCATCTCCCCATTCAAAAAAAGATCGTGACTAATTTTTTCCAGTGTTTTCCAAGATGGGGGGGGGAGAAGAAAACCTAGGATGGAATAACACGACACACAGAGAGAAAGAGGGAAAAAAACGCCATCTTGTCATTTTCTGATAGGGTACCGGTGTTCGAATACTTTTGTGACCGACTGTACAAGGGCAAGCCAATAAGAGGCAGGAGCAGGTCAAAAGAAAATTTCCCCCCGGAAAAATTAAAGGTAACAAGAAAAAGAAGCCGTTCCACCGTCCAGAAAAGAGAGTTCACGAACACCCCCAGAATGAAGAAGGGAGAAGGACGACGTATGTGAAGAGAACCAGGAGAAATGACGGCAACTATAACCCGGCTCTAAAACGGAAGATCGACTCATCCGACAGGACTCTCCGCAGTAAATGTAGCCGAACTGCGGAAGGGCCATCAGCGGCGGAGGAAAAGTTACAAGGAAAATTTGAACGGCCAACAACGAGGTCCAAACAGGATCACGACAGAAGTTTCCCGGTTCCGCCAAGACCAGCTGCCATCAAACGGCCAAGACCACAAGCAGAGGAGAAAAGGAAGGTATTCAAGGGTGGCCGAACTGGTGAAAAAAGGAAGCTTCCAGAGGAAAGCACTGAAGGGCGAGCCCGTACAAGAAGGAGGATAAATCAAACTACTATCTGCAATACCTTTAAAGACTGGGCCCAGAAAAGGATGTCCGAATATCACAAAGATAAGTAAAATTTTATGTTACTTTGCAAACTTAAGTTAATCTTTCATTCTTACTGCAAGTGGCAGATTTCAAGAAGTTTTACCTCATGCGAGGTCTACCTTTATCGCCAAAATGGCGAGAAATGAGTTGTGACCGATTTTCGTATTATGTTTTTCAATTACTCGCGCGTAAAACTAAAGTTGATGTATAATAGCGTTGTGTAAAAACTTAAATATTGTAAAAAGTTATTGTATAAATTTTATTTAAAACATTCTAGCAAGAAAGAAGTTTTAGTCTGAAAGACTTTTTGAAATGTATTATTTCAATGTAGAAAGAATTGGCACTTGCTTTGAAAAGAATACAAGTTAACAATGTACTACTAATGTATGTTTTCAAATGTGTAAAATTAACAGCATGTTGATATGTTCTTATATACAATGTGAACTGTTATTTTAAATGTTAAGAAATACCGTGATATGGTAGAGGTGAAAGTAATGTTAAAAATTTGTTATTCGTGTGACTGTAAAGACTAAATCGTGGCGAATATGTGTTAAAGGTTGAATGATGTAGTTAGGCTTTCTGACGCTACACTTTAGAGTTAGCCCACCACCAACCTCAGGGTTTAGAGTTGAAATTAGGGTGTGTTAAGAGGTCTCGTTATGTTGAATTTTAACACGTTAGTGTTTTGATTGTAGGAGGAAGTGTGGCACACGTAGACAGAAACACATTCGTGTTTGGTGTTCTTTTACAACACATGTCAGAGAGCACGGGGAGAGATAATTAAAATAGTCATGAATGAAATAAGAATGTTAAGAGAAGTATAATTGTATATGTTACTTGCCATTTCATTGTGTAACATTTCATTAAACTAGTTTTCCTTCCAGATCTCTGGAAGGAACCAGAATTGAATAAAAGCTCCTGTTTAGATGCAGTACAGATGAAAAAAAATTGTTGTATTTCCTGGGAGCTGCTATTGTAACAAATTTCTTTCTTTTAAATTTCTAGTTTCTAGCGAAGTATGTTTGTAAAAGATTGGCCTCGCGTTAGATTCTACAGCTAAAAGTTTTCAACAAGGTCGTTTTAGACTTCAGTTTCAAACTAATTAACTCTGGCGGGAAGTATGTAAGGATCTTAAGTTTTACTAACGTTTATTTTATTTTAAATCTTTACTATCACTTCTTATTTTCTACTTCCGGCCAGAATTATAAGCGTGAAGGTTTTTATGCAAAGTTTGTCTGGCGAACGCCAAGTATTTAAGTTGTGGCCTTTTGCCAAGCGAGAGAGAGGAAGCAGTGAGTCAAAGCAGGCCGCTTACCTTAGAAGTTACGCAGTTGCTGTTTGCCTTCCAGGCCAGAGGTTTTAATCCTCTTGATAAATTTAAACGTATTGTAGTGTTCACAGTCTCTGTGCTACATACGCTTCCTGTTATTATAGGGCCAATCTTCCACGTGTATTATTCTAAAGTTAAATTAGAGTTTAATTTTATTTTTATACTTTTACGTTAGACCCCAAGTGGCGGGTCAGTGTATTCCGAAGTACGGAAGTTATTGTATATAGAGAAAATAAAGGGTTTTGTATACCCTTCGTCTGTATCCTGTCTACTTACCACAATTAGTGAACATAACTTTAGTAAGCTCTCTGTTCCGAGTCAGGTCCTTGTATGTTCCCGAAGAAGGTTAGAAGGAACATTGACCCTGATAAGGTGATGTTTCCTCTCGTATTTCCATTACTCGATGTTGGATGAATGGCTTCCATTTATTTAGATCGCCCTTTATCCAATGTAACGTAACAGAAGAGTCTGACCAAAAATATACATTCATCTGGAGTCTTTTCTCTAACTGTTCTTTCACATTCGAGGCTAATCTTGCTCCGATGAGCGCCCCCATCAGCTCTAATCTTGGAAGGGACAACTTGTTCAGTGGAGCTACTCTGGTTTTGGAAATGACAAAACTACTTCCTATTTCACTGTCCGTCGTGACGTATCGCAGGTATATCACAGCTCCGTATGCCTTCTGACTTGCGTCGGTAAAGCAATGCATTTGAATATCTTTCAATTCAGACTTGTTAGTCTCTCGGAAGTAATGTCGCGGAATTTTTACATCCTGAATCGCTGACAGTTCATTAATCCATTTTTTCATTCTGTTGTCAAAGCCCAATGGTAACGGATCATCCCAATCTACTCCAAGTTGCCAAATTTCTTGCATTAGTATTTTTGCCCTAATAGTGAATGGACTTATGAATACAATGGGATCGTAAAGTTTTCCAATGGTTTTAAGAACTTCTCTTTTTGTCATTAACTTTGTTTTCCCTTGATTAGTTAGATTTTGTGATTCTATCTTCCGAAGGTCTTCCTTGTAATTCCCTTTATATCCCAATACCTTCTGTTCCAGAACTTTCTGGATTTCACCATTTTCGTATTCGTCAAAAACTTCCTGTAGATTCCCACCATTTGTTTTCCATTTTCTCATGTTGAAACCAGGAGCCTTCAATATATATCTAATATCTTCATATATGAGTTTGGCTTCGTTTTCGTCTTCATCCCCACCTATTAAATCGTCTACGTATAAACATTCGTTCAATAGTTTAACTGCTTTCTGATTTGTTTCTTTAAAGGTATTTATGTGATGTTTGATAGTAGCGGCAAGCAAAAATGGGCTGGATGTAGCTCCAAACAAAACGCGAGTCATCCTAAGTATTTTCGTGTTTGGTTTCCCATCCTTATCTGTAAGGTTATTTGCCCACAAAAATCTTACAGCATCCCTATTTTCAGGTGACAGAGAAATCTGGAGAAAGGCCTGTTCAATGTCGGCAGTAAACGCTATGCTATGTGTACGAAACTGTATTAATATCTCTAACAATGGTGGATTTAAATTAGGACCGGAATAGAGACAATCGTTTAAAGAGTATTCATTTTTCGAATGGCTGGATGCATCAAATACAACTCTCACGGGTTTATCAGGTCGAATAACTGGCTGGTGAGGCATGTAATAAATTAATGTCTTCCTGTTCCTTCAGAACTTGGATCAATTTCCTCAGCTATACCCATTTTTAAATGTTGTTCTATAACTGAGTGATACTGCTGATGAGGCAGTAGATCATTTCTCAACCTTTTAACCAGTTTATTAAAACGAACTTCTGCATTTACGTAATTCGTTTTTAATTCAGACGAATGTTCATTCCAAGGGAGGTTAACCTCATATCGCTTTTCTTTAAATTTGATAGTTCTGTTAAAATTCTCTAAAATGTCATTATCTATTTTACTAATTTCCTTCCCTTGTTCAATTCCCAATGTTTCTAATTCCCAAAACTGCTTTAACTGTGTTGAGACCAATTTCTCGTCAACAATAATGTCCATGTTTAACAATTCACTGTTAGAATCAGTCCAGCCTTGAAGGCACCATCCAAATATTGTTTCGGAAGCTATAAGTTTATTTTTAAAACGTTTAAGTCTACCAGTTATTACTTCATGATAGTAATCTGCTCCGATCAAAACAGCAATATTTTTATCACTGAATTCACAAGAATCAGCTAATTGTAATCCTATTAACTGTTTGTTAATTTTGGAAACTGGGATATCAGGGAAAGGCAAATTATTGCACATATTTGGTTAGTTTCTAAAGCTTCAATTTCTATATTTAGGGATGGTTCACTTCTGTTTTCTATTTTAACTTTCACAACATTGTAAGTTTGTTCTGTTGCCTGGGTAACCCCAAAGGCAAATACGGACAAAGTCTCCTTTCGAATAACAGGAAATTTACACTTCTCTGAAATGTCCCGAATTATAAAACTTCTCATCGATCCATTGTCTAATAGAATACGAACTGGTTCTAAATTATCCTTCTCAGAAAATGGACGTATCATCACAGTACACGTTTGTAGCAATGCACTGCAGAAAGTTTCGGTTTTTAATTTACTAATCTGAACATCTTCTTTACTGGATGGAATTGTCGACACGACCTTGTTTTTCTCCGATTTGGTTTCGAGTTGGAAACAAATAGACCTATTGTGTTTTTTATTACATATTTCGCACATTTTTCTTTGCTTACACTGCTTAATTTTATGCTGAGATTTTAAACACAAAAAACATCGGGCTTGAGATTTTAAAATATTTCTTTTCTCCTCCACGGTTTTAATTTCGCAGCGCTCCGAATCGTGTAGTTCGTCACAATATATGCATTTACTGCTAGCGACTGGAGCAACATATTCATACGTTTTAGGCGAACTTTTTTCAAACTGTTTACTGCGCTTGTTGTTTACATTATCGTGAGCGGAGTGGAGACGATCGTTTGATTTATGCCTCCAGTTATGAATCATTCCCGCTCGGTGTTTTGTTTTTGTTTCTCTACACTCATTTACACTCTCTACACTCTTTCGCGGCTTTCTATTTCTTTACGAATAAATTCCATTAATTCGTTAACGTTCCATGTTTGGTCACTGTTTCTACTGCGACTGTATTCTAATGTTATCTCTGATGGAATTAATTTTAACAGTATTGGGCAAAGTAAACTACCGTAAGTTTCTGATACGACGTTCATTGACTTTAAGCATCTAATTTGAGTTTCACACTGATCATATAAATTCCTAAGATTTTCTATATCCCTTACATTTCTAACAGGGAAAAGATTTAACAGTTTATTCATGTGAGCATTTATTACCAATTCTTTTCTCCCAAACCTGTTAATTAACAGTTCTATAGCTGAATCGTAGTTCTCATTTGTAAGTGAAAGTCCGGAAACGGCATTATAAGCTACCCCACCTAGTAATGACTTTTAAGTAACTGAACTTATTTACTCTCGATAATGAGTCATTGTTACGGATAGCTGCCTCAAATTGACTCCAAAATTCCTGCCAGTTGCTAGAATCACCAAAAAATTTAGCGATAGTCAATTTTGGAAGGCGAATAATTTTATTATTTTCAAGTTTTGAATCTATAGTGGTTTCATTAGGATCCGAAATTTCGAGTTTGCGTAATTCCCTCAATTTTTTTCTTGCTCTAAATTGCCACAGTTGGATTTTTTCTTCATATTCTAGAGCGGATGAAACTTCAAGTTCAAATTCGTTCTCTGGGACCTTCAAATCCTGTTCTATTTGAATGTTTAAATCACTCAGAGTTTTTGCCTTTTCGTTTAATATGTCTAAAGTTTCTTCTATTACATTTATACTAACGTCATCTTTGCTTAATTCTGTCTCAATTTTCTTTACTACCTTGGACACTGCGTTTATTTGCTTAATACTTTGCGTTTTGATTTAAGCTTAGCCACAGGATCTTCCATAATTACTTTAAAATAGAAAACTTATCCTACCTTTTGCAGGCTTCGCACACTTCACACCGTGCAATCCATACTTAAGAATCCATATTTTCGAATATTAGCCGATTTCCCGGCCGATGCACCAAAAAATGTTTATGTACGCACTAATGTACACTATTCGAATCACGAATGTCGCTGCCTATGCATCTAACTATCTAACGACGTATCTAAATGCCACATCTAAATTTCTGCAAGCGATGGCTCAGCTATAATTCTATGATCAAATACTCAATCTAGTTTTAAAGGGATTTATTAAAATACTAAAATTAATCTAATTTAGAATCTAGAATCGAATCTAATGTTACATCTCAGGAGCGGCGTTCTAGCTGCGTCATAACAAATCGAAAGTCAAGATCTCACTGTTGCCATTCTGAGGCAGAGAAAAGTTTGTTTCTAATCAAACCGAAACATCGGCATAGTGAAAGTTTCTAGTCAAACCGGAACAATATAAATGTTATAAAAAGGGGCCGAGTTCCGGAGAAACGACGTTCGGTGTAGGCGGTATCACCAACAAAAGAGTTGAGATCAACGACTTCATATAATAGTATATATCTCGTTGGTTGCGATCTAACGGATGCCAGGTTCCGTAGCAGATTCTTTAATCAGGCCAGCGCCTACAATATGTGCAGGGTCGTGCGGCGCCGTGTGAAAAAGCCACCGGACAGTCATTAAAACAAGCACAACGTTTTGCTGCCTCTCATAACAGGAAAAGTCTAGCCTCTTACTGACCTAATCCGAAATAGGCCTCCTCATGGCCACGATGGTAACCAGATTCGTCTGGGCTAACTATGTTCGGATGATCACTCCTGGGAGTCGACTGGGACTGGCAATCCCATCGTACTAGCTAGATCAATATCCAGACAGCTTCGACTTCTGGGGTAAATAAACTGTCTTCGGAGTGACTAGAACCATCGTTTATTCGGTGATAGGTTCAAGCTCGCAGGGACCGGACTGCTACAATCTTGTCTGCCCTTTCGTTGTGAGGGCGTTACATGGTCAGATATCGAAGGTTGCCCTAAGAGGATGGGCTCCAGTTGGTCAAAACTGGGGGACGGTTGATGTCTAAGTATTACCATGTTCTGTGCGAAACATTTAAGTCACCCTGCGTAGACCGGGGGATGGCGCCTCCTCAGACGGCCTCCAGGGGCTGGGGCAATTTATCCGTGTTAAAGGCTACCTTATCCATGCCAGATCTGGATGCCCCTTCCTTCTAGTGCAATGTCTTATTTGAACGTCGCCCGGGTGATTGACTCAGGTAAAACCTGGGATGCTACTGGTTATAATCTGTACCTAGGCAGTCTCGGCCACAGGGGTATAAAATGGGTCTTCACAAGACTAGAGTCATCCCTGGCGACGGCTGGTTCAGGCTTAGCAGAGACCATATGGTACTGTGTTGTCCGTTCCGTTGTTTGTGTTGGAGCTATATAGTCAAATAATCCTGGTTGTCCGGGAAGAAACAACCCCGTCGGTGGAGTCGGCGATTTCAGCTAGCCGTTAGATTGCTTGAAGTTTTATCCTCCCTTTATTATTATTGCCCTGCATATTATATCCTCCCTTTGTTCCCCCCTGGGGGCGCCTGGAACTGCCGTCTGCGTACTATGACGTAGGTTTAGCAGGCCGGATTGGTGGCTCGGTCTGCCTGATAGTGTTTAAGCGACTTTTGCTGTCCGGGGTTGGGGCCCCTGATGATGGCAGATGTTTTTACCTTCTTTCCAGAACGGAGACGTGGAATCTGAGTTGCTTAGTATTCTTGTCGACTGCTTGGTCTTGTTTCATCGGCGTGATCGATATGTTAGGGGACCCATGGATCTGTTGGGGTGTTTAACTGTGTTAAGGCAGCCTCGAGCTTGCCAGGTCTGGGTGCCCCTTCATCCTAGCTCACTGTCTTATTTGAACGAAAGGTTATAACCAGGCAGAAGTTCGTCTCTGATGTTCTCTTATGTTTTAATCGACTTGCTAAGAGATGTCGATGCGTATGTAAGAGTAGACGACGGCACCGTAGACATGTTCGATAAATTGCTTAATCCTTATTTTGTGTCTACTCTTGCAATTGTAGTAATTTGTGCAACATTTATCTGTTTTGTGATTTTCTTTTACTGATTGCTTGTTGCTACTGTTATTTTACATAACAAAAAGTAAGCACAGTTACATATTATGTTAAACTTAGATTAAATATTTAATTAAGAAAAACAACGATTTAAGCTTAATTACTCGAAAATTGTTTACCTCTTATTTTTAAACCAATGTCATTTCCTTGGCCACGTAAGCTACTAATGTCTAAACCATTTTTCTCTAAAGTCTCTAAAATAAGAACGTTAATGTCTGTCGTATCTGTTGCAAGACAAAATACTAAAAACGTTTCTTCAATAATCACGTCTGTATTTTCTAAATTCATGTGTAGTCTCCCTTTTATTTTTTGTTTATTATCTCTGTCTTTAAAATATATTGAATTCGCATTCTCTACATTGATTATATATTCTTTATGAAAATGAATATTTAGACAAAATAATGCATAAGACAATTAACATTATATAACATTACAGAACTAATTCTAGAATGGCTACTATGTGGAAGGCTATCAAATACTGCATTTTTAAAGTAAATAATAGAAGCATATTTCTATCGTAGTTATATGAGAAGTGAATAATATGAGATTATACTATAGTTAGTTATACGAGAATATCTGAAATAATATTTTCACAAGCATACACATAATGTTTCAATACTTGGGTTTTCAAAGTGTTATAAAATAATACACATCCAGAAATAAGTGTCAAAAGTAGCTAGTTATCTGATATATATGTAGATCATATGAGCAGGAATGTGATATATGTATAAAATCGGATCGAAAAGTAATTGCCCTGCGTTTTCGCAATAGACGCACATTACTTGACTTTTAATGTTAAATTAGCAACATAACAGAACAAAATTAGGAATCAGATGCCAAACAAATATATAAACACATCTTAATCCCGTTTTTCTCCATGTATTTTCCTTTTCTCCTTCGCACCTATTCCCCACATGATATTTACTTCCGTTGGCATAATAAAATGTCACCCATATCCTTAAAGGAGCCAAGTTGGTGCAACCAAGGCTGTTCTCCGAACCTTATTCGAAAAAATGACGTACTAACTATCCATTCCTCACCTTTTAAACATTATATTTTTCTCCATCTTCGGGCGCAAAGATATAAAGAGATTCTGTTTTGCATTAATTTTAGCAAGGAGGTTAGAATAGAAGGAGGGAAGGTTCAACTCACGGAGTATAAACTCCGTGGTATTATACTCCGTGGTTCAACTCAAACGGTGAAGCTTGACGGCCATGTTACTGTTATCACTGTGACTTGTGCAAGGAAGTCTGTAATTGTAACATTTTTTTTTCCTTTTCTTTTTGAAGCATGTCTGCTTATATTGCATATGGATGCACAAATAGATTTTCGAAAAATATTCCTGGGATTACTGTTCACTCGTAAGTATTTTCTTTTTTTTTTTTTTTTTTTTTTTTGTAATTTCATAAATATGTTAAAAAATGTCACAATGCCATGTTGTTTTCTTTCCAGATGTGACAAAAAAGACTTAATAATAATCTAAACATGTTAAATACAATACATTTTAATGCTTTTGCTTACAGCTGGTATCTTCGTTCCTTAACATACAATGATATATGCTAGGATTATATGCTTGCTGTATAATTTGAACGCTTAGATAATTCGTTTTATAATTTTCATGAAAAGTAAGAAATCAATTGTTACTATTTTTATGAATTGTAAAGGTGTTAAATAAAGCAACGCTTTTCTTTATGTATTAATTATTATTCATTCTTAAGTTTTGTGAACTGTTACGAATATAATTTGTGCATTTGATCAAGATAAACTGTTCTGTTGTTAAAATGTTTTTGCATAAGCTTACAAATTTCTGGGCAGTATAGCGATAAACGTAAGTAAAATATTTACACAATTGAACATGTGAAAAGATATATCCAAAAATTTATATAAGTATATTTCTGTAATTCAGCTTAATTCAAGGTAATTTCTTTGAGATTCATAAATATGAAATGCGCATAAACTGAAATCATTGAATTCACATAAATCTGTTTTATTTTATTAATATTTATTTTCTTGTTGATATAAGGGTGTTGATTGTGAAAAGAATCTATTTAAAACTTTCATTTAAAAAAAAAGCAACATTATTAACTTCAGGTAAAAATGATTCTTTCATAAATTATAATAATATTGCGAATAAATCAGAAATATCACTTCTTAAAGAAACAATTGGAAAGTATACCAGAGAAGTTGCTAATAAAACCTAAACAAATTCTTGAAATTATGCAGAAACATAATTTGTAAAGGCTTTAATGTTATGCACATGCATTTAGATTTCGAAATATTTCTTAATGATTTTCTGTACTTAGTAAATTACAGATATCATCTTTATAACTTTAAAACAAAAAACTAACAATAGCGAAGCATTTCATTATAAATTTAACATATTTTTACTGGAAAATTCATGCATAGAACAGCTTACAAATACGTACGTTTCACTACCGTATTGCAATGTTTTGAAGTAACAAACATGGACGCCGCTTATTCCGTGGAGTTTCATTCCCCGATAGTGGAGGAAACTGCGAACCCTCCCTCCTTCTATTCTAACCTTCTTGAATTTTAGTATCTTCATTGAAAATTTGTTATTTCCAGGGGGGGGGGCCCAAGAGCGATGCGCAGTGCAGGAAGAAAGTTATGCCACATGCGCATGACGTCATGTGGGTGACAGCGTTAGTTCTTGGCGTTTGTTTACTTTCGTTGCATCAACAGTTTGATTTGATTTGTGTTGTTAATTTGCTATTATACCTAGGCGGAAGTGGCAAATTGTGCTATAGCGTTGTGTCAGAATTATACACGTTAATACGTTTTTTGGTGGAAAACACTCTTTACAACCAGATAAAATAACTATTTTTTTAATGAATTTATGTAATTTTCATACATAAATGTGATGTAATTTTACATTTATTTTTCATTTTACTGCTATTTTACATTTAAATTGAAAAATTTCTCATTTTAAATCATTTTTTATCATAATCTTCATTTTGTGTATGAGACTTACATCGTAGTGAGATATTTAAACTCAGTGTCATGTTTACCAATACTGAGTACCTGAATGATTAGTTAATAAATTCGCGTATCCAACTTCATTCACATGTTTTGGTTACTTTCTTTACATCCCAAACGTAATTCTATGTATTGAAGCAGCGTCTGGGTTAAGCTTTGCGAACTAAGTAAACTGATACATGCCTCACCGTGAGGAAAGAACAATTTCTCGACCACACTATGATGCAAACATCGAATGAGTGAGTGACATATTTCCTTCAGTGTTATTTAACTGATGCATACAGGTATGTGTGATGTAATTTAATTGATATAACTTACACATGCTTGAACCTGAAGGAAAACAAATCTGTGTATAATGCCAGAATACAAATAGCGAAAGAGTAAGTAAGATATTCGGTTCAGTTTTATTTAACTGCTGCATATGTTTTAATTTTGATTCCATATAACTTGTTTTTAATTATAAGAGAAAGAAAAATAATTCAATATTGAACACATATTTCGAGTATAACAAAAGTATTTTAAGAAATAACCTGATAAAAATACATTAGTAATTAAAAATATTTAATTTGTGTACAGGCTGAATTGAAATTAAGATGTGGTGGTGTATTTAATTATGGCAAAGCACATTAGGGCTATCTGCATAATAGGTGTGATGCCTTCTTGGAGGACTTTCTCAGGGAAACTGGCTCGTATACACGTTACGCATGAGGAAAACCACTAAAACACCCATGCAGCCAACCCGTTCGCGGGATTCGGACCGAACTACCAGTGTTCAGAGACTTTACCGCTCGGCCGCTGGTGGGCCGAAACTAAGATGTAGGGCAAGTTTATTATTATTATAATTGTGCGTATATGTGTAAGAAAATGTATTTTAATTGTTCCATTTTTAATGTATCAGGATAAATGTTATATAGAAATCTTGTTGAGTGTAAGGGATTATAAGAGTACTTTTAGATTATAGTGAAAATATACGCACTTCTGCTAAAATCTGAAGTGAATCAGTATGAAGTGACTTTTCACTTTAAAAAGAATGAGATGAGTATACTATTTAAAAGTATAATGACGGATATTAAGAAATTTGTAGAATTTTATAGTATTTAAATATGAATTTGTTAAGTCAAATCTTTTTATATATATTTTTGCTTGAGATATGTAATTTAAACTGAAATTACGATCATATATTTCTCATGGAATGTCAAAGTTCATTTGTATTAAAAAAAAAGTGCATGAGCAATGAAAATAAATAGAATAATACTTTTTGATTATGTTTTTACCATGGTCTTAGCAGTTATGCCATCATGTGTTCTGTTCAAATAGATTTATTTAGTGCAAACAATACTACGAAAAAATATTGAAAAATACCTTGTTTTACAATATTTATTTCCCTTAATTAACTTAAATATCGTTTTTCATTTTCTAATGCTTTCCTTTACGAAAAGAATTTAATGTTTACAATTATTTTCAGCATTCGTACGAATTCTGTGCATAAAATAAACATTTTCTTTAACAAAATACTTAATCGGAAAGTATATACCCGGTATTTCCGGTGTATCTACCACATATAAAATGATCATTTTGCTTTAGTTTACATTTTTTCCATTACCAAAATCATGTAGCAGACGCGTCGGCCGATGCGTCTTGTCTCCCGGGTGACGTCACTACCAGCAACCAATGGCACGCTTTTTCCGTTCCTGGCCTAACCTTAGTATATTAAAGAACCTTGGTTATTTCCTAAATTTAGCAATGGTGGTAACTTGTTCGGCATATGGTTGTACTAATAGGCGTATTCATGGTACTAAATTAACGTTTCACAGGTTAGTAGAAAAAAAGAAAAAAAAAAATCCGAGATTTGATTTTTAATGCGTGAATACTGCATATAAAGTATATTACTGTAAAAGCTCGACTGTCCGGGAATGTGGGAAATGTCAAATGGCGGATAAGTAAAAATTTTAGGTAGCTGAGTGTATGAAAAATGCAACTCATGGTAGAGAAGCCAAATACACCAAAGAAAAAATTTCTGATCGGAAATATCAAAATTTTATTGCATATCATGTAGTATGCAATTTAATGCTTTTAGCTAGGTATTTACTTGTTAGATGGCACTACTAAAATGCTATTTTTAAATCTCAGCATGTGATAAAGTGGCAGGGAGGTGGAAAAGTCTTATGTTCAAAACAACAGTTAATTTGAGTACCGTCATCTAAAAAATAAATAACAGTTCATCATATTTATTATCAACATGATTATCGAAAGCCTAATCTAAAATTATAGAACATGCTGTATGTGTATGATACTGTAAATAGCAAATTTTGTGGAATCTCAGTATATGGTGTGTAACATTAAAGAATTTAAAATTAATTTATGTTGATTTTATGTGAAGATTTTCTATTAACTTTGCTTTTATAATGGTAAGCTGCAGCTGTAATATGCTAAAAAAAAAGCAATAAAACTTTTTGCACAAAAAGAAGAGATATTAATAATTAAACAAAATACAAGCTATTTGAAATATAATAATTTGATTTCATTCTTATTCTTTGTTACAAATTTACCTACATGGTTAAAGAAATTAAGTTAACATCAAGCTTGAAATCAAGCATCATCAACAGTTTTGGATTCATTTGTTATAAATGTTTCACACAATGCAGTATATGTCAGTTAGTAGGCAGGGTTTAGAACAGGGGCGTAGCTAGGGGGGGCATCTGTCCCCAGGCGCAGAATCCAAGGGGTGCCAAACTGATGTTACAACAGTTTAGAATTAAATGTTTTCCATCCTTGGCAAGCAGTAGGGGGTGCGAAATCTTCAGTTCTCCCTGGGCGCTGAAAACCCTAGCTATGACTCTGGTTTAGAAATAAAAGTAGGTGTTGCTAGAGTTTGATCTCCTAACCCCTTTGAGAGTGTCAACGTATATTTTGCAAAATTCAAACTATTGTTCTTAATAAAATAAGTATAAAATCATAAATATTTTTTAATTTTAAATTAGCATTATATAACAACTAACTCTATTACTTAGATTTAATATTGAGAGATAAATAATGAAAGGTGAAGTGACAGGTGTGGCTATCAGAAAAGTTTGAGAAAGTTGTGTCTGATATCAAGACTTCCAAAAGTCTGAGGATCTTTGGCTTAGAAATGACAGGATGTGCCAACTTTCTCAAATTAAGCCTTAATAAAACCAAGGTGAAAAAGGCCATATATTGTATTGTGAAGTCACACTTATCCATTATTGGAACTAAATTACACTGTTGGCAGGAGGACCTTGTACATGCTTTAAGATAGCTTTATAAATTTCATATCTGCTTTATATGCCCACCAGTAGCTGATTTCTTAAAATCACTGAATGCTAGTAGTTTGACCTGGTTTGGATTCAAGCCCTGGTGAAGGGGCTAGCTGCATTCTATGGTTTTCCCTGTATGTAACATGAATATGAGCCAGTTTTCCTCAGAAATTTCTCCATGAAGATATCCCTCCTCTTAGGCCCAAAAGTGGCTTTGCCATATTCAGATAACCTAACTTAAACTGTTTAGTTACTTTTCTAGGAAAAGAAGTAAATTTCTTGAAATATTTCAGTTATTTGAGTTTTATATGTAAATTAATGCTGTTTGTTTGCAGTACTAAATTATTAAAATTAAAGCTATTCTGATTTGAAATGATTTTTTTTGGGGGGGGGAAATGAATTTTTTTTTTTTTTTTTTTTTTTTTTTTTTTTTTTTTTTTTGATTTAAAATATATTTGAGGAAAGCTGACAGTTTTCTTATTTATTATTTCAAAATAAGCTTCTGTTAATACACACACACACACACACACACAAAAAAAAAGCTTATTGTTAACCAAATAGAATCAGATTACCTTAAAATTTCTTTCTAATACAGTTAATGAAAACTTATAAAACATCTCATTCACTTTAAAATTGTACCAAGCAGTGGAGTAGCAAGCATAACTGGCGCCCGGGGCAAAATACCTTTTTGGCTCCCCCCCCAAAAAAAAAACACTAATATGATGAAAATCTTGTTTGAAGATCATTTGGTGCCCCTCTGTAAGCGGCATCCGGGGCATCATACACCCCCTTGCTACACCACTTGTACCAAGCACAGGCAAGATAATAGCAGTTTATTTTGTTTAGAAGGAAATTTAGTTTAAAAATCTCTCATTGTTAATAATCTAAAATACTGTATAAAATTAAAATGTATATGCATATATTTATATTTACAATGGAATTTTGAAAACAGCCTTCAAGATAAACAGAATCTATATTACTTAGTGATAAAAGATTGAATGTTTTGAGAACAAAGGGTATGTGTTTCATTGTTCAAGCCTGGTGTACAAGAGAAATCAGGGCTTTTCTTTTTCTGTTGTTACTTGAACGTAACTTTAAATGGTTTTTAGGACAAAATTAAATTAATGATGATTTGATAAATGTTTTTGCTGAAGAATGGAAAACAAATCTAATTACCAACATTTGTTTTAAAACCTTACTGAAGAGAAGGTGACCAACTAGGTACTTCTGTTTTCAGTGGAGTTGATATAATTATAGAGTTGAAGGAAGTAATCAAGTAAATTCAAAATGCATATTTTGAGAAAAATTTAGGCACATTTACAGATGGATATGTTAATCTTTCTTAAGTCTTTTTCATTTTTGCGAATTAGTGTTACACACTTTTAAAGATTTTATCAGAGTGATGAGATTACAACAAAATGTTTCATTACTTTAAGCTAAATTTCCACATATCACTTTTAGATTTAATGTTTTATCTGACTCCCCAAATGTGCACTGTAATTTTCTGAATACAGTTGATCAAGTGATTGAGGCAAAGCTGACAAGGACTAAGGAAAGGGATGATTTTGTTGATGCCTTTCTAAAAGAAAATATTTATATTCATATTACACACAGGGAAAGCAATGAAAACACATACAGCCAGTCCGTCTTTGGGGTTTTGGGGATCTTTGATCAAACTTGCAGTATTAAATGGTCATATTCACTTGACCTGGTAGACAATCTGAATACAGATAATATTAAGTTTATTGATTTCAGGAAACTTATTGTAGAAAAATCTGATTAATTATTAGTTTGGGTCAGAATACAGTTAATTTAATTGCCCTATTTATGTAAAATCAATATTTGACTTCGGAAATTTCATGTATTAGGGTTTGATACATACTGTAATTACATGCAGTAAGAAAAACTGAAAGTTTTAGAAGCATTGTGAAGGTTTTCAGAGTATAATATAATGTAGGTTCACTGTGTAATTCAAAATACTTTCCTGCATAAGAATATATTCATATATCTCATTAGTGTTGAAATCAAATGTTTTCTTTAATTAGTATTAAAGCAGATGTAAGATATTTCAGTTTTGTGTAATTTTTGTTTTTAAAAATTAAGAATAATTCTCATTATTATAATTTAATTTTTATGATGATGTCAAGTGAAATGTCTTATGGAATGTGCAATGTTGTTACTTGAACGTAACAACATTGTTACTTTCCAAACAAGTAATGTTATCCTCTCTGCTATCAGTATAGTTGTTTCATCACTGTAGAATTCCTAAAGATCCAGTTTTAAAAGCATCTTGGATACGAGCCATACGGAGAAAAGACTGGATTCCTACAAAGAATAGCTATGTGTGTTCTGAGCATTTCAAAGAGAATGACTTCAATCGAACTTATGCTTGTAAAAGGGTATTGCTTAGAGAAGATGCTGTTCCCAGCATTTTTAAAGGACTTCACAGTTATCCATCAGAAGCTAAAAAAGTATGTAATCTGAAAAATTTTTTCCATGACAAATTATTATTTTTAGCCATTAATCTGAAACTACAATTTTGCATTGTTTCACTTTTCATTTGAGTCTGCTGGAGTTCAGTAAAAATGTAAGATATTAGTTTTTCACATTTAATCTGTGTGTTATAAATTAATAAACTAAATTATTAAGAGCAGTAGATGTAGCTTTTAAAAATATTATTTTACTTTTTAATCTGATTGATTTAAATAAAAAATACATTTAATTCATGATATATCTAATTAAAAACATTAAATATTTTTATAGAATTACATTACATATTTTTTAGGTATGCAGAAGATATGTAATGCCACAATGTTAGTATAAATGCATATTCATCTATTATACTAAAAAATGTTTCACTATTGACTGATCTCTCTTGATAATCTCTGCTGATAACCCATATTAAACTTTAAAAGAACACTTTTAGATGAATATTAAAATCAGAACCCTTTCAGATTTTTTATTTTTTTCCTTATGATTCCCCTCTTCCATTTTAGTAAGTTGCACCCTTCCAGTCAAGGAAAGGGTGGTGATATAAAAAAAAAAAAAAAAAAAAAAAAAAATTTTGTTAAAGCTTATTGTATTTGGTGTACTTACTTAGCTTATTATGCTTACTTTCTGTACTTGCTGCTTTTTTATTTTGCTATATTTCCTTGATACCAGATGTAGCAAATTTGACTTAGCTTCCTTCTTAGTGATAAATGTCTTTAATTTTAATTTTTCATACAACCATGCTTTTAATTAAATCGGTTTCTTTCTTTATTTTTCTTCCCCCCCCTTTATACTGCAATGGATTCTACAACTTAGGATGTACCAAGAGATGAAAAAGTGACTATTTTGTTTCTTCAAGAAAAGAGATATTGAAACACAGAAAAGGATTGTGTCTGAATAGAAACCTCATGAAATTAAAATGTGATTCAAAACTGAAATGGCTATGCAGCCTTCGGTCATGCCTGAAAGAAAAATGTATCCAAAAGCAAACGGTTTTTAGATTGCACATTCCTTTCATTGCTGTTGTATCATTCATTTCCTTATAGTGTCAAGAGTTAACATTTATTGAGTTTTATTAGCTAAAGCTTGTTTCAGATGAATCACCACATTATGGTTGGTAGAAATAATTATGTAAGAGAAGGTGTAGCTGCTGCTGATGGTAATTGCATACTTTCTTACTTAAGAAACAGAAACTTCAAAAAGAGAACTTCAGTAATAATACATTTTATTTGAATGCTTTGGTTCTTCTGTTTTTGTTGTTCTCTTTCTGAACAACTGAAAAAATTTATTTAGCCTTGGCACCAACTAAAATTGCAAACAATATTACAAACATAAATATATATATTTAAAAATATGCATACATACATAAGAAAATGAAAATTGATGTTTCAGTTTAACTGCTACAGAGGTTATATGTCCTTTGTTGTCTCATTCTAATGCTAAAATCAATGTACGCAACAAAATTGTGAAAAAACATTCTTACTCATACAATGGGGTTTTAGAAGATTTTGTTTTGAAATTAGAAAAATTTTCTGTACTGCTGTTTATGATTATTCCAATTCAACTAATATCAAGACAAAAACTTTGAAGGGGAAAGGGAGAAATAAGTTAAATTGCAGCAATATGATGCTGAAAATAAATGGTATAGGTTTAAAAGAAAAGTACCGTTTGTAAAAGTAAGTTTTCAAAGATTTGTAAAAGTAGAATATGTAAATACTGCTTTGCAGAAAACATAGCAAATATGCATTCATGTTGAAAAATCGAAATTTTTAATAAATATTGTGCGGAAATATATTAGGACAAAGGATTTGTCTTTTACCTTTTACGAGCATTAGGTTATGCACTGGCTTCCAAAAGTTAAGCACGTAACAATAAAATCAACTAAAATGGAAAAGTAAACCTTTGCTTAACGCCAATTGCATTTGAAGATAGCAAATGTGTTTATGCATGAAATCAATGGTTATTAGAGTACTTATTATAATACTTTGTTGTTTTTGCATTACTGATAATTTTTGTATGTATCATAGGTGCAAATAACTTGCCAAAAAAATAAATCATTTGCGTATGAAAAGTTATAACTCATTGTAAAATATTTAAGTTGTATAATTGTTAAGTTTATGATCAGGAATCTTGAAAGATTTTTCAGAAGGATTAGGACTTTATTGGGAAGGAAATCTGAGACCTAGTTGCTAACTGAATGTGCTAAATGTGCATCACTAGGAAATTTGAGAGAAATGCCTTTGATTTCTAATGTCCATCCATTTAAAAGGAGACAAGACATAATCACGAAATCCAAAGCAGTGATAAGTTTTTGTCCATTTTGTTTGAATTTGGGTGTTGGGGTAGAGTCTAGGTTTCTTTGTGAATGGGAACCTTGAAAAATTAATCTCGGTTTGGCCAGAAATTGAATTTAGGACATTCCAAAAGAGAAAACTTCTTGACAAGCCAGAAACTGGATGTGTTAATTACAATACTCCAAGAACATGTTGTGTGTGTATAGCTTCATAATAGATTGAATGCTGATAGAAACAATGATAACTGGATAAAATTTATTTTACCAAAAGAAACACTTTACAGTTCTGAAACTTTCCTCAAAAATACTTGTACAATCAGTACAATCGTAGAGTACAATCAGTAGTTACACTTCAAACTACTAAGAACGTTAAACACAATGCAATGCAAAATGCATCTGAAGAGCAAAGCTCACGTGGAGATATCTCAATACTCCAAATTCACACTAAACTAAACAACTGAGAACTGATGCTTTCTCTGAGTTATATGAAGTTTTCTCCCGGCTGCTGGGAAATTTCTAGTATCTTCTATTTTTTGAAATTACAGGAAAGCATAGTATATATGTTCATAGTTACATATAGAGATCAATTACATTTAATACTAATTGTAGTTATACAGGAACTGGACCAAAATATTGCCAAAACCATCGCCAGCTTGGCAATATCTTGCCAAATTTAGCGAGATAGCCATATACCCAATGCTAAATGGATTTGCCCCCTGCAATTTTGTTTTTCTTGGCAGAGCATCATCTCTTATAAGCATTTCATGTTACAATATGCAAAAATACTACAGTTTCACTAAAGTTATTTACATCTGTACAAAATCCACAATGTTACGAAAGAAATACTTTTAATTCCTACATATAGAGTTACATATAGAGATCAATTACATTTAATACTAATTGTAGTTATACAGGAACTGGACCAAAATATTGCCAAAACCATTGCCAGCTTGGCAATATCTTGCCAATTTAGCGAGATAGCCATATACCCAATGCTAAATGGATTTGCCCCCTGCAATTTTGTTTTTCTTGGCAGAGCATCATCTCTTATAAGCATTTCATGTTACAATATGCAAAAATACTACAGTTTCACTAAAGTTATTTACATCTGTACAAAATCCACAATGTTACGAAAGAAATACTTTTAATTCCTTACAGTGTATATTTATATAAATTTATGGCATACATACTGTATGGCAAAATATTTTTCTATATAACATTTGTTTTAAAAATTTTATAATTTATCTTTTATATATTAAATTCATTATAGACTATTAAATTGTAATTTCATATAATGGATATGTTTTGAGTGAATAATTCTGGTATTTTATTTCTAAAAATAATGATTCATCCTGATGATATGTTCCTTCAAAACTAACCCTGGGTTTCTTTTAAAAAAATACTAGCTATTGTGTTAATGAAAGATGAGTGTAAAGTGTTTCCATTCAAATTATATCCTTAAACTTAAATCATATAAAGTAGCATATTAAATATAACTGCAAAACTTTTAATGACATTCTAATAGATGACAATAGTTATCAAAATGGCTTCAGTTATGCATATTTACTTATTTTTGTCTTGTTATTTACTTTAAATAATTAAGGTAATTATTTAAAATAAATATTTAATTCTTTTACTTTGTTTCAAAATTTGTTCATACTTTTAGGTTCATGCATCAAGGCAGGGGAAAAAGTTTAAAGTACCAGAATATCATATTGAAGAAGATGTACATGATATCAGCAGCAAAAGAGACCGTTTTCTCAAATGGAAAAAATGTGCAGAGTGAGTAATAACTTATTTTGAAGTTTATTATTCATATCATTGAAAAGTTAGTTGTATTAATGATAAAAAGCATTTATAAATGAAAATTTGATTACCCTTTGTATACTTTTGTTTACTTTGTATAAAATAACAGGAAGTCAAACATTTTCTCCCGTAACAGAATGGGGCAGTCTGTATTTTAGGGTACCCCTTGGATTATCACCAAGTTGTGTTTCATTTATGGTAAGTTGAGCATTTTTACGTTAAATATTTTGGAAACCCTATTATGACATGACTGGTTGTAATGCGTGCTTATTTAAGCATTGGATGTTGATTAGGAAGTACGTTGCTTATTTTATACTTTACACAATAAAATGCCTCCTGGTAGTATGATCCTGAAGTTTCTGTACGCTTCGGATTGAATGGCAAAGAAAACTTTGATTGACTGGTGTGTAAGTGAAGATTTAAATGGCTTCATTCACCTCTCGGTAAATTATGCAGTGAGATTTAAGGATTTGGAATTCGGAGCTCATATCAGCACTATGGAAGGTATGTGGGGTCTAATAAAAAGGGATTTTTGAAAGAAATGCCACCAACGTCTGGCTGTAGGGGAGGTATTTTTGATTTTTACTTTTGTGAATTTATGTGGTGGCAGCAGTATACAGATTCTAGTTCAGATAATTTTAAACAGTTTTTGGATGCTGTTAAGGAATTCTACATATGACACACTGAAGACACAGAAATTTCTAAACAAGATTAAGTCGATATTTCCTTTCATACTGTATAGATTAGATAATATATATTTCCTTGTTTTATTTTGTTTTAAAGTGCAGTTTATTGAGATTATAATTTTTTTGTTTGAATTATGTTTTATTGCATTATGTTTAGGATACTATTTTACTTCGGAGGACTTTGCATGTAAACAAGAATGGCACCAAAAAAAATCGCCAATTTTTGCCCTGAAATATATTATTCCCGCAGAATGTTACAAAATATGTAACAAAATCGAACTCCACATCTTATACAGTTACATCACATCATATAACAAATCTATAAACTATAAAATTTCTTTACACTTAATTCTTTATTTTCGCTGTTATATTTTTGTTATATCCTGGAAGTGTAGTGGATATGGAGTTATAAATGGAGTTATATATGTACTCAATTCTTTGTTTACACATTTTTTTCAAAATTCAAATTCTTTTCTTTTTACCTAGTTTGTTTTCTTCTACCATAATTCAAACAGTATCTGTTTAAACACTTTTTGTTTCAATTTCAGTTTAAAATTGTTTTTGTTCAAGATAAAATATATGAAATATATGCTTGTCACAAAATATTACTTTAAAGATTATATAATTTTCAAAGGGATTTTAACTTAGGAAAGCTAATTCTACATATGTATTTTGGCACTTTCTGATTATCTGCATCTCCACTAAATTGTCATAGAAAAAGTATTCACGAGGTAAAGCTGTGTGTCACCAAATTAGTTATATATCTACTCACGATGCTGCCAAAAAGTATTTATTTGGCAAACTAAAATGCTTATTCTTTGATGGCTAGACCTTACCTACTTCAGCATAAACAAATATTGACTCAAAAAAAAATAAAAAAAAAAAAAAACTAGAATCATTTTCTGCATCCAACTTTACCAAGAAAGTCATTCCATGCTTATCGGTCTGCAAGTAGTCGGGTTCATTTGACTGTATTGAGAGGGGACAAGGCTTCAAGGAGCTTTATACCAATCATAGTACACACAAGTAACATAGTAAGTATGCAGCAATCAGAATTCTATTCTAGGGCTATTTTTCTCCCATTGTTTAGCTGTGGACAGATCAATGGCATAGCTAGAGCTTTTGGTCCATGAATTTATGCCCCTTTTGCTATACAAACAAATGACTATATAATGAAATAAATTTAAACTCTATGTTAATTCTTGAAGGACAATTTTCATTCCAACATTTTAACATTATATTATTATTTTTGCTTGTTCCTCTACCCCAAACCCTTGATATCATCATGTAAATTTACTTGATGCTCCAATTTGTGTAATGAAAAATTTCTGTAGAAAAATTTCTTGAATGCATAAACATTTATAGTTTTTAAATACTTTTTAAGTGGAAAATAAACACTTATTATTCTAAAATGATTTCTACGAAGAAAACTCTTCTCACAACCAGTAGTGCTTAAAGTAATTGTGAAAAAAATTTGCAATAGTATTACAAAATTTGAACTTTGTATTGAAGAATAAACTATAAGAATAAACTTGCAGAATAAACTGCAAGAATTCAAAAGGACCGTCCTTCCACATAGCATGAGCAACTGCTGTGCTAGCAGTAGGCTGATTGACTGGCAGACAGAATGTATCTGCTGTAGACTATTGATATGATCCACAAGCAAAAAACCATGAGGCACAAAGTACCTGAAATTTGAATAATTATTCATTACTTATAAAATTGTGTTAAAATTATCAATTATTATATTAAGATATTAATCTGGCACAATTTGATATATTTATTTATAAGCACGCATAATCTTGATATGTAGCAGGCATGGCTAAACTGCAGCTCTCAAGCATTTTGTCGCCCTTTGGCCTCTTAAATGTGATTTGCTTGCATCAAACAAGAGTTTAATTTTCAAAATATAATTGAATTTTAAAATATAAATCATACATTGACACTTTTCTATATTTATGACAAACTTGATTTATCAGATTATATTATGTATATATAATAATTTCATTCAAATTATATTGTGTATATAATCATTTCATTCAAATTATGTATATGATCATTGATTTCAAACTGTCAACCACATGTGTATTGCCAGAGTAATAAAGAAAATTGTAAATAATTCCTGTTCTGCTAATTGCTATCATGGCCATGTCTTTTTAGAGCTGATTCTGGCCATTAGAGTAACACAAAGTAAATATACACACACAAAAGTACTTAAAAAGTAATGCTGTCTAATAATTTTTTAGTTTAATTTTATTTCAGACAGTTTCTGCTTACATTTCTTCTGTACAATCCTTTTGCTTCACAGTCGTGATCCAATGTCTTGGAAGATATGCGTTGTTTGTGGGATACTACATATTCAGTACTTGAATGGCTTGGGTGCTTGGTTAACTACTCTTTCAAAGAGGAAAATGGTTTCTGAGCAGGAGCTCTTTCAGTTTGGGAAAGAAAGTGAGGTAAACCTTGTTTCTCATATTTGGTTAGGACACTTGTCACGACTTATGCGTGTCTTTCAAAATTAATTATCCAACTCTAAGCAAGTCAAGTCATTTTTGTGCAATTTCATCACGGTTTTTACAATCGGTCATAGTAGTATGCTGCAGTTAACACTTCTTTCACTTGAAACTCTGTCTTTTGTAATAAAGCCTTGGTAATCATAGGCAGATATCTTGATAATCTTTGACCAGTAGTGATTGAGCATCTTGAAATTTTTGGGATCATGGGGAGAATAGACATCTCCACTGAAGTGACAACGGTTTCAGTTGTAGTCAAAGATTTTAATTCGCATTTTGTTAGTTGCCATTATTCAAGACATAAATGTTTCACCTTTATTGTAGGGTACTACTATTGTAGGGTAGAAATTTAATTGATTGTTCTTCAGACCTTACTATACTCATAAGAGAGTTATTGCTCCAGCCTGAATTCAGCTAACAGGGTTTTAGAAAGGTTAAAGTAACCTTTATATTTAATTTTTTAAATTAACAGAAATCTCCATTTATGCTACAAATGAACCTCTTCTATTTGAAGATATTTAAAATAACCTAAAATTAAGTTAAAGTTAATTTAGATAATGTAGTCTAAGTCTACACACTAAATAGACTATTTAAGCTTGCTCAAGTAATTAATAGCACATCTTTAAATGTTAGCTATCAAGATGAAGTAAAAAGTTAGCAGATCTGATGATAGTACATTACTGCAAGGCAAGACTGCCAGAAGCTTTAAAAAATTCAAACTCTCGGCTTAAATACTCAACAACTAATTTGCACTCTAGTGAGGGCTATAGAAAGAAGAAGATAAGGTAAAGGTTCAAATCATTATAACTGGTTATTAACTTGAAATCCTACATTGCTATCAATTCTTCATTTCAGTAATAATGTTGCATCAAACAGTAAGTGATCAAATGGATTCAAACTTCTGCTAGTTTTCTAGATAAATACAGCATACTTATGGTGGTGAAATCGCTTTAGCTTGTGATATTTCTTTTGTGTTGCTTGGCAAAACTTCTTCTAGCTTGACACAAATACTGCACTAAATTAGAGCTGCCACTTCGCCTTTTGCCATCTGGTACTTCTAAAATTTTTCAACCATTTCTTCTGCTGCTTAGTGCAGCATCACACTTGTTTAATCTGTTGATATTTTTGGTCTTCCTAATCTTCATCATATATATCTGACATAACTTTCACAAAAGCTTAGTAATCTAATGGAGAGTTATGCTACAATCCACTACTGATCACTAGAAATTTCATGCAGTGTAATGTGAAATTCCATTGGAGTTTGACCATGTAAATTTTCAGTTTTGAAGCTTGATCTTTTGAAGTTTGGAGTTCAAACCATGTCTCTCCCTGTTTAACTGCTATATGGGACTTTAATACACGATCAAGTTCACTGAATATTTTATCTGAAACCATAAGATCACATAACGATTTAAAATCTTTTACATTTCTCAACTGACAGTAATATTCAAAATTTGCACTTAACCTTGATGCAAATTTTAAAAGTTTTCACATGACAATTTTTGTGTAGAACAAGAATGATTTAAGCACTCTTGAGGGGTTGGCTGAAATTCCTTTAAAATTATGGACTTTAGTTAATCATAATTATTAATATCTTCTTCCTTCACATATACCATTAAAGCACTTTCAATTGATTGGAAAAAGAGATTAAAGGATTCTGCTTTAGCAGGTACAGAAATCGTTCATGTTTTTACATTTTTAATTAAATTTTCCATATTTCAGTTTGAGATGTCCGTCTCAACATTTGTATTTTGTAGCAAGTCTTTCCTACTGTTAGCTAAAGCTAATTCCACCTCTAACTGAGAAAGTTTATTTTCTCTAATCTAATTTCGTTTTCCGATTTTTGTTTCTCAATTTGCAGTTTCTTTTCCTCTAGAATATTATCAATAACATTTTGCACAAATTCAGCATCATTTGCATAAACTTCTCAACTTTCTATTAAAGTTTTCAAAGTAACAATTTTCGCCCCGCTCGGAACTACTAATCCCAACTACTCTGCCACGAGCATCAAATCATCTTTTTTTAATGACTTAATCTTAATTCAAACAAAAATACAACAACCTTGAATTGACAATTAGAACACAATGAGCACAAAAACGAACACATCAAACTCAACACAGACACTATCAACTCAAATTATCAAGTAGAAACACCTCAATACACAACACTAATAAACAGAATTTAACACATTATTTCAACAAACCGAAATAATTACTCACCATAATCTACACAATGGAACCATCATCTTCACTTTCAATTTCTGCGCAGCATGTATTCCCATATTGCCACACTATTTTTTTTCACACAAAATTTATGATACACATTATTACCACGACATTCTCACCTAACTCCACTTTCTGACACCAAAAAATGTTCACCTCTTTTGTGAAGAAGGGACGAAAATTGGACTCGTTAAAAAATCAGATGTGCCATTCAGGACAAGACATTTTATTCCTACTCACTATACATATACTATAATACAGAAAAACTAGAAAGAATATCCAGCGCCATCTCCTGGCGGCAGTGGAGGTCATAACATTCTTCATTATTTAATTTGTTTAAATATAATGCAGGGCTCCAATATTTGGTAGCAACAATTTGAAAAATAAAACACTGTTTTATAATGGATGATACAAAATGTTAAAATGAAATTAATAGAAATTCTGGGCAAGTTGCCCCTTTGGATGAATAAGACACAAAATTTATGATACACATTATTACCACGACATTCTCACCTAACTCCACTTTCTGACACCAAAAAATGTTCACCTCTTTTGTGAAGAAGGGACGAAAATTGGACTCGTTAAAAAATCAGATGTGCCATTCAGGACAAGACATTTTATTCCTACTCACTATACATATACTATAATACAGAAAAACTAGAAAGAATATCCAGCGCCATCTCCTGGCGGCAGTGGAGGTCATAACATTCTTCATTATTTAATTTGTTTAAATATAATGCAGGGCTCCAATATTTGGTAGCAACAATTTGAAAAATAAAACACTGTTTTATAATGGATGATACAAAATGTTAAAATGAAATTAATAGAAATTCTGGGCAAGTTGCCCCTTTGGATGAATAAAAATAAGTGGGAAAAAATAGATTTATTTTAAAACTTTCTTTTGAAGTTATTTTACTTTAAAATTTTAGATGAGATGCTAAGTCATTTGACTGCCTTTATGAGTCTAGCTAGATAACAGTTAAAATAGAGTCGATCTGTATACCAGTATGGTGAGAACTAAGAAACTATCACGCAGACCAGGGCTTCTTAAACATTTTTCAGTCGCGACCCCAGGATCCCATAAGCATTGCGCAAATCCGACACACGCATGATTGAAACTGTCAATTTTTTCACTTGTACTGTAATATAACTATTGCAGTTTTAGGTCATTAACTTTAATTTCTAATTTTAAGACATAGAACAATGTGGAAGTTTTAAATAAGTAACAGATGAAATGACAGCGTCACGTGCAAAGCAAATAAGATGAACCTTTATATTATAAAAAGGAATGTGTCGAAACGCTTTCGTTTTTTCTTTGTCTGTATTGTCTTATCTTTATCTATTTTCAGATACACTGTGCACTTAGGTTAGGATTCAAAAGATCTGAACAACAGAAAAAGCTCTAAGTTTTGAAATTAGGAATTTAAAATCTTTCTGAAGGTTCAAATGTCCAAACCTTAGAAAAAACAAAATGGGACTTATAATCCAGTTTGCATCTGATGAATTAATTATTTAGTTGGATTTGATATCAGTTTGGTGGTCTTCATGTAAATTATATGGGAAAACAGATTTATTAATTTTTATGCGAAAGCCTAAAGAAATTAATAATGTGTCTGAAAATAATTATTCTTTCTCGAATAACAGTTTCTCATAACTTTATTCTTTCTAAAAAACTGCATACATGTTAAAGGAAATTTTTTTTTATAATTTTATTTATTTATTTTTTTAAATAATGATTTATTTTACATTCAGATGAAAAACTATTTACTCAATTATAATCACAAAGACCCATACATATTCTTTCAGTTCAGTTTATTTCTTCTAAAACCAAAGAACAGTTATAAATGAAAGGGCAATGAAGGAAACAGAAGAAAATGTTTGGTTTTTCTACCTGAAAGAAGAATATTCAGGTACTTATTACAACAATTTTAAATTTACATTTTGTTGACACATACTTTTCTGAATACAGAGCAAGAGAAATAAGATTTTTTATTTATATTCAACCATGCTAATTGTGTAAAAAATACAAAATTCTCATTAATTTACTCATAAGCCTCTTTCTATTCAACATATCTCATTATTTTTGAAACAATATCAATATGTATTTGCAGCTCTTGGAAAATTCAGTTGCTGTTCTTAAACTTTTATGAAACTATGTTTCTTTTGTCTTCATGAAGTTTGGCCACACCTGATATATGGTACTGGTTTGTTATATGTAAGTTGCTTTAAGGAAATTTGTTGTATGACATATTGTTCATGTGATCTTATATATTAATAGTTCCAAGGAATTAATTGCATCCCTCTATGCATGATATAAGTAGCTATCATATCTAGCTATTCAGCTAACAACTGGAAGATCC
The DNA here is from genome assembly GCF_044657685.1 of Stegodyphus dumicola. Taxonomy (NCBI): domain Eukaryota; kingdom Metazoa; phylum Arthropoda; class Arachnida; order Araneae; family Eresidae; genus Stegodyphus; species Stegodyphus dumicola. The sequence goes on from NC_140773.1 coordinate 197,474,901, forward strand.
ATAGTTTTAGTTCTGCCATAAGCCCGTAGCACCAAATCTACCACATTGACATTTCTGTCAACTTTCCAGTTGTGCTGAGCTACCTGTTCAATAAACGGCATTTTTATCTTTTTAATTCCTTGTGTCCCATGTTTTCACATCTAGAGGATCTTATGGTATGGTTTGGATCAATGTGGAACACTTCTGCATAATGTTACATTCGAAAAACCACCTCATCTTTAAATTTTGCATACCAGTGTAATATTAGTATGTCTTTATGTATGCTTCACCAAAGAAAAGTGCTTTAAATGCATCTTTTTATTTCATTCTCTAACTTGATTTTTAAAACACACTGTTTTCAATCACATGTAAATAATTTTTTCATTCAAAAATAATAGGTTATTAAATTTATAGAAATGGGTTTATCATAGACAATATAATAAAGCATGTCCACTATCTCTGGAACTGTTTCAAAAGTAAAAAATTGTTAGATGCCAGTGCTATGTATTACAGCCACTTACACAGATTAATTTCAAGTTAAGTTGGCATAAAATAAAGTGATTTCTCGGCTGATGAATGGAAGAATACTTACTATTACTGTGAGAAAATGACTTTAATGAGTTTTTGTTTGTTACCTCTATACATTCCACTTACCTGATCACACAAAGCTTAGCAACTATGATAGTATTTATTGCATTTGGTCATTCAGTGTTGTTAATGGTGAAAAAAAAAAATCTTTAAAACAACATAACATAATTTAATTACAACAAGTAGACAATAATTAAATAATTTTAAAGATATATAATTAGGCTAACTTAGCCTTCCATATCTTGCAGATTAGTGTCTCACCTAAGGTGAGACACTAATCTGCAAGATATGGAAAGCTAAGTCACATCAGACTATCAGAGCACAGGCATGGTTCTGTAGCCAAATGGAATGGGAAATATGTAACAGCATTATTTGGAGATGGAGTTTAGTTCTGTTCACAAATGGATCCATGTTTCTGATACTAGCGGCTCATTTTGTGTCATGATTCAAAAAGAGCAACTGATAACCAGATGCAACCAATCCAGAATTTCAGTTAAAAAAAAAAAAATTGATACTGTCATACTATATAGGAATCTTTGAGCAGCCATACTGATTTCTGTGTATGTGTTTGCACTTAAAACTCTTAATGTCAGGAATGAAATCTTTTTCATTGTGTTAGGATTGTAGAAAAATAATGCCTGACATCTTAGAAATATTTTATTTTCCACTTGCTTGGAGATGAAGGTTTTGAACTAATAGCCTACTTAAGACACAATGACACGCTGAATAAATACTAATTCAGAAGTCAAACAACAAAAATCAGCGTTATATTTTCAAAAATTTCACAGGACTAGTTTTGATGCTTTTACCGAACCACCATCCTCAGCTGCAAAACCCCAAATGAACAAGATAGGAGATAATGATTAGTTAAGATAAGAAAGCCTGGACAAGAATAAGCAAGTGGTGCCATCTGTTGATGAAACCAGAACTAAAACATAATTTCTTTAAAAGCCGAAGGCAAAGATGGATTGGAATTAGGATCGTTAACTAGAACAGAATGATTTTTTTGAATGTGAAATGCATCTAGAAAATCCAGTTCTCCAACGGAAGATGTTTTTTGAATAATTTTGGCAGCAGAAAAAATGAAAGTGTGATTTTCAGACCAACAATGTTGAGCAACAGAAGACTTCTGTGTTTCCTTTTTTCTAACATATGCCTCATGTTCCTTGACACGAAATTTTAAGGCTCTCTTAGTTTGGCCAATGTAAATTAAACCACACTGGCAAGGAATCCTATAAATATCCCAGGAATTCATATCCGGAATGGGGTCCTTGAGTATGGAACTCGGAATTTTATTGATGGGAGAATAAACAACCCGAAAGTTAAATTGCTGCAAAATATGTGCAACATTACAGCTAGTTGATGGAAAGAAGGGAATGACAACAGAATTTTTATAATCTCCTAAAACAAGAGTGTGCCTTTTAGTGTGTTGAGATGAGAATTTTTTAAATGCTTGATTAATAATGTTGGGTGAAAAGCCCCTGTCAATAGCTATTGCTTTTAAATAATTTAGTTCTTCATCAAGGGCTAGTTTGGAGGAGCAAACTTGAAGAGCACGGAAAACATAGGAATAAAATGAAGCTAACTTTTGTTTAGTCGGATGACATGATTTAAAGTGTGGTGGAAGGCAAACAGATGAAGGTTTACGGTAAACCGTAGTACTGAAGTTGGATGTGTTACGTGTGACCAGAGTGTCGTGAAATGGAAGAGAATTGCAAGTCTCAAGTTCAAAAGTGAATTGAAAGCAGGATCAACAGAATTCATTGTTGAAAGAACTCAGAGATGGTTCCACTATGTAGACGATACTTTTAACCTGTTTGAAGGTAATAAAAATGATTTAAATAAAGTTCTTTCAACAATGAATTCTATTGATCCTGCTATTCAGTTCACTTTAGAACTTGAGACTTGCAATTCTCTTCCGTTTCTCGACATTCTGGTCACATGTAACACATTCAACTTCAGTAGTATGGTTTACCGTAAACCTTCATCGGTTTGTCTTCCACCACACTTTAAATCATGTCATCCGACTAAACAAAAGTTAGCTTCATTTTATTCCTATGTTTTCCGTGCTCTTCAATTTTTTTTCCTCCAAACTAGCCCTTGATGAAGAACTAAATTATTTAAAAGCAATAGCTATTGACAGGGGCTTTTCACCCTACATTATTAATCAAGCAGTTAAAAGATTCTCATCTCAACACACTAAAAGGCACACTCTTGTTTTAGGAGATTATAAAAATTCTGTTGTCATTCCCTTCTTTCCATCAACTAGCTGTAATGTTGCACATATTTTGCAGCAATTTAACTTTCGGGTTGTTTATTCTCCCATCGATAAAATTCCGAGTTCCATACTCAAGGACTCCATTCTGGATATGAATTCCTGGGTTATTTATAGGATTCCTTGCCAGTGTGGTTTAATTTACATTGGCCAAACTAAGAGAGCCTTAAAATTTGATGTCAAGGAACATGAGGCATATATTTGGGCCTTAGAAAAAAGGAAACACAGAAGTCTTCTGTTGCTCAACATTGTTGGTCCGAAAATCACACTTTCATTTTTTCTGCTGCCAAAATTATTCAAAAAACATCTTCCATTGGAGAACTGGATTTTCTAGATGCATTTCACATTCAAAAAAAAAAAAAATCTTTCTGTTCTAGTTAACGATCCTAATTCCAATCCATTTTGCCTTTGGCTTTTAAAGAAATTATGTTTTAGTTCTGGTTTCATCAACAGATGGCGCCACTTGCTTATTCTTGTCCAGGCTTTCTTATCTTATCTAATCATTATCTCCTATCTTGTTCATTTGCGGTTTTGCAGCTGAGGATGGTGGTTCGGTAAAACCATTGAAAAAAGTCCTGTGAAAATTTTGAAAATATAATGCTGATTTTTGTTGTTTTACTTCTGAATTAGTAATAGCTTACTATTTTATGATCACCAGATTTCAGCCATTCAACACTTGCGGGACTAGTTGATCTTACCTTCATTTTGAAGAAGACATGACAGTATCTATCCCTTCAATACCTTCAAGCTAATTTTTGCTAAGATAACTGCCAGTTTAATACATAGCATAGTGGTGAGAAGTTGCCAAGCATGTAGTCGTTCTAAAGATAATGATGGACAATCAGAAATTGATTTCAGTAGTTATTTCTATTAAGATTTTTTTTTTTTTTTTTTTCCTTTTCTTCAAAAACTTTAGATATGCTTAGTAAGAAGGGAAAATATAACAATTCATATTATCTGTAGGTGGCATAAATTTTATGTTTTGCCGTATTTAAAAAGTTAATGGGGAAATGTTTTTCCTCAATGTTTGGAACGCAGTGGATATTTCTGTTATTCTCCACTGTCTTAATAGAAATAGCAACAAAATATTTCATTGAATGCTATTTAATTGAAGTATGTATCAGTTGCAGAAAATGATTTAGTAGTTTATATTTTTGTCCTTAAATATTTTGAATTTCTCTTTAGAATAGACAACACTGAAGTTGTTATGCAAAAATCAAACTGTCCAGAAATCACAGCATTTGAAAATCAGTGGAAAAGTAAATATGAATCTTCAGAAAAAGAGAGAGAGTCAGATGCAGATACTTCAGATTCATCAACAGAGGAAAATAATGTATAAATTACATTTACTTATTTTAATTGCTGCGTGTAAAATTTTGCTTAACCCTCTGACAGCACAGCTTTTTGTATCTGCTCATGAAGACCTGTACTGAAACCAAATTTGAAAGCTAAATTTTTATAATTACTTATTTTAGTCTCTGTTTTTATAAATTTCTATTCATTAACATGATATTTTCATCATTAAAGAAAGTGAGAAAGCAAAATATTTTAAATTATAAACTAATACATACCAGAAGACAAAAAAATCTCGTGATTGGGTAAAGGTAGTCATGCCACTCAGAGGGTTAAACACTATATTAGGATTTGTGTATGCCAGTGGTCTTCAAATTTTGTTGAATCTGGAAGTCTGTAAAAGTGTCCTCCCTCTTTTTTGTTTAATTTCTGCCATCTTGAGAAAAATTAAGTATTAAAAAAACATTGAAAATATATTAACCTTATATATAATATTTATGCGAAAAATGGACAGAAAAATCGTCATTTCAATATATTTTTACAGAACAGTTTGAAGACAAGTTTCATTGAGTAAAGTTAGTAATTTATTAATGGAATAAAACACCTGAATCCTCAAATGTTATGAATCTTGAAAAAACAGTAAATATTTAATTCAAAACATTGGAAAGAAGGTTTTCTTTTTTTCTTTCTTTTTTTTTAAAGGGGATATCCAATAGAAACTTTCAGTTAAAAAAAAAGTGGGGGAAGAAGAAAATGGTAGGAATATGATCGTTACAATTTTATTAATAATTGGATCATCAGTATCACTTCAAATCATAACAATGCTTAATGCTTTTATGAACTTCTTACACTAAATAATTTTCTTAAGAGTGCAGTGTTTCAACCTTCTAGGTTGTAATGTAGTCATTGAGCTACTAGCTAAATGTGTAGGAACCTCGTGAACAATTAAGCAAATAATCTGTTTAGTTCACAAACGTAAAACTCAAGAAGGTTTAATTACCCTTTATTCCCCAAAATAAGAACTTACAGTCAGCTCCTTCTCAGAGTGTACAGTAAAGCCTTCACCTTGGGCTTGAACTCAATAAGAAGTAAAACTTAAGTAATGCTTAACTAAAAAGATATAGCTGAAGTTATCAGGATTTCTAAGTAGTTGGCCCCTAAATATCAACTAAGCTGGTGAAGCTATCAAGGGCCTGAAATACGACCAAGCGTAGTAATAGCATAGAGAGAGTGTAGCCAAAAGGCAAACACACACTAGTCAGAAACTCTGGCTCTCTAATGAAATCACTGGAACTTCGACTTAAATATCGCTCTTACTCATTTGCATTAAATGTGATTCTAAAAACACATTCTGGTAGGAAATTGTAAGCTGAAATTGGAGGGACAGGAAAGTAGCTTTAACTAAAGATAATTGTTAAAACCTTAGGATAATACTAATTCAGAAGTCAAACAACAAAAATCAGCGTTATATTCACAAAAGCGTTCATTCATATTTTTGTGAATATAACGCTGATTTTTGTTGTTTGACTTCTGAATTAGTATTTATTCGGCGTGTTATTGTGTCTTAACCTTAGGATAAACTTTACAAGAGTTCATAAAAGCATTAAGTACTAAACATTGTTATGACTTATAAAAATTAGTGATGGGTGTTAAGTATTTATTTATGTTAATTCTTAAAATAATTATCCGGCCTCCACACTTGCTTTAATTTTAAAAGATTTTAGAAAATTATAAAAAAAATTGAACTATTAATCAAATTCTCTCCCTCCCATATTATGCTGCGAAAATGAACTTAGGATTTAAAGAGTTTTAATTTTATACCTTCATTTATAAATTTTAATTATATTTTCTATATCAATATATGTGGATTTTAAAAAACAACATTCTTTAATACATTTTTTTTTAAGCATGCATTCCAAAATTTATTGTAGTTAAAAATCTAAATTTTCTCTTTTATTTAATTTTTAGATCATTTTAGATCTTTAGATCTTTTAGAAAGCAGGGTTTTTGTCATTAAGGGATGAGGTACTTTCCCCAACACATTGCTCTGGTCACTACTTCAGCTAAATGGGAGGCACTTAGTTGTTCTCATTAGTGTCAATCGGCTGATCTGACCTTAGTGTTGGTAGCTCGGGGATAAGCTTTCGGGAATACCTGCTTATGGGGAAGGCGACTGGGAGGCTTCAGTTTGCATAGAGGTCTGGCTAGCCTTACCACATCTGATATCATTATCTGATATATACATTATATCTTCTCAACATTCATAGTTTTATCAGTTCTGGGAATTTTATATTTTTTGTTGTTTTAATCTTGTTTATTTATCTATTACTTGTTACTGAAAATATCTGACATGTGTTCGGTGCATATAACCTTTAAGGTTTTGTGCCAGAAAACTCACTACTACTACTACTTCTGTATGTATGTAAAACTATGCTAGAAAAGGTTTGTGAGTTATAGTGATTTGTTTAAAAGGTTTAGGAACATTTTCTAATACCCGAAATGATGTAGCATGAAAAGCTCAATGACTACATCAAAGCTTGCGGAGTGGTGGTTTCCTAATTCTTTACTGCTGAGTTCTTGAATATGTTAGAATAAAAGGGAATGAGCTGGCAGACATCACAGCGTAGTTCACCATTGAACCTTGTTCATTTAACTAATATTAAAATTGCCATCAAGTGTAAAGTTCTGAACCAGTGGCAATTACTGTGAGACATGCCAAAGTGAAATTTTCGGAGGCAAACAAAAGTGAAAAGAGGAAGTCCTATTAACTCACCTAAGAACTGGTTATTCTCAAGTAATACACACTTACTTATTAAAAGCTGAGAGTAAACCTGGGTGTGACTCACAGGTGTGACACATTTTGGGACAGTGTCATTATGTCTTCGTGTGAATTATTTTAATGGTACTGATGTAAGTCTTGACTGTTGTAAAAGATGTGAATTTTTATTTGTTCGAATAATTTAAGGGGGACTAGTTATAACAGCATATGTTAATTTTTATTTGTTCGAATATTTAAGGGAGACTGGTTTTAACAGTTTAATCTGAAGTGATTTTAAATATTTATATTTTTTCAAATTTTACCTAGTTTAATATTTTTATCTTGTGAATTTTATGCACTATCTTGTTGCAGCAGAAAATAATACCCATCAGTTTACTTTTCCAGTTAGTTTTAGTTATGTTCTTTTTCATGTTTTTATCATGACATTAATAAATATTCATCTTCATATCATTTTAGCCACTTCTAAGATTTTATACTTCCTTTTAGGTTTTATGCCAGGAAAATCTACCACAACCACCCTCACTCTAGACTTAGTTCCACTTTTACTTGGTATCTAACTCCAGTTACCAGTTGAAGATGATAGCTTAGTTATGTAATCAAAGTTGTAGGAAATGTATCTAGTTAAAATTTTTACAACCTTATCTCAGATTTATAGTTCCACTTTTACTTGGTATCTGACTCCAGTTACCAGTTGAAGATGATAGCTTAGTTATGTAATCAAAGTTGTAGGAAATGTATCTAGTTAAAATTTTTACAACCTTATCTCAGATATAATGACAGCTTTACACATAAGATACAGATGTATTTCAGATCTTTTCTATTATAGTAAAGGTTTAGCAAGTCGAGTGCTGAGCAGTTTGCACTTACTGTTAATAGTTGTAATACCAGTTAGCTGTCTAGATTTGCATTTATGTTTTTATATTTGGAAGTTAAAATAATGATGTCGGTCAGCTCTCTAAATTTATCTATGTTTATGTTTTTTATTTAGTGGGTATTAGAAATGCATGAATTCCCATGCAAAAGACTGACAAATGTTGTTTTTCATTGTCTGTTGCTTCATTATTAATTCATTGATCTGTCGGGTTAGAGAATGATACTCATAAAAACAGATTTACTTTGCATTATTTTAGGTAACAAAAACAATAGAAATAAGAAAATATTGTGTTGTTTAGATTTGCTGTCCCCATGGTATCAAAAAATTCTTTTAGATCTTGATTTTGGCATGCAGAATCCTTAGAGAAATCATCTGGAACCCAAGGTGAAAGTGAAGTTTGAAGACCACTGACTTACGCTATTCTTTTTAAGTTTTGTGTTAACTCTTAATTATATTGTAGATATCTGTATTTTAAAACTTACATGCAATTACTGTGAAAGCTTAAAAATGTTATGGATTATTTCAGCTGTCTTGTGTGGTGAATAATTAAAAATAATAAAATTTGTTCATTATCAAAACCTGATATTTTATTATACTTCTGTATAATTCTAATTAATGTGCTCAAAGGCTATGACATACTTTTACTCAAAATGTTTTTCCCATTCGAATAGTGAATGCAGTTAATTTGTGATTTCAGAAAAAATATGTCAGAGGGTTTCCTCCTGACCGTGAACCAGAAAGAATAATTGGTGCTACAGATAAAAATGGAGAACTGATGTTTTTAATGAAATGGTACTTTTCTTTTATTTCATTGTTATAAATACATAATACTGCATGTATGATCCGATTTAAATTTAACTCTGTATTTAATTTATGAAAGAAAACTTTTAATTTATTTTATGTTGTTTCATATTTAAATCAGTTCTTACTCATAAAAATTCTTCAGTAAATTACTATACTTGCCTACAGTATATATGAGAATTGCAGATATGTTATAAATGATCCGTCTTCAGATTTATCTAACTCTTTTGCGTTTTTTTTCTTGAAGTTTTGTATTCTGAATCTGAAAAAATACAGTTCCTAACATGGATTTTAAAGGAATGGTTAATAGAATAAAAAGTAAAATGTTCTCTGCAAACTTACAATAAATTCTGCAATAATCAAATTATTGAAGTATTTAAAAGATAATAAAATAAGTTAAACTTTTGAATTTTATCAAACTGATTATCAACTTACAAAGTAATTTAGTTTTCCAAATTACTGAAATAGATGAAAAGTGATAAAAAGTTATGAATTAAGATATCACATAAAATTAATCCTTTGTTTTCAAAATTTACTAATTAGATTCTAGATTTTAGACTTATAAGAAATAAAAAAAGATATTCATAAACTTTGAAATTTATAAATGGAAATGCCATTAAAAAGACTATATTAGACTAATGTTCATAATTTGATGACTAGAAGTTCATAAAATTTCAAGTCCATTCTAATTACTTATTTATCTATTCACTTATTTCCCTTGCAATCACGTACCCCAAGATTTGCACACTAGTAAATTTATGTCAAAATTTTTCATGATTTATATGGATGTTTGAATGAATAAATAATGAAATATTTTTAAAAAGTTTCAAACGATTAATTTAAAATTAAGTACTATGAGCAAAACTGAAAATGTGTTTTGACAATAGTTTGCAATAACAGAAAGTACTGGAATATCCTTTTCTATGAATTCAATTATTTATTCTAAATAACTACATTAAAACAAAATACTGTCATAAAATTTGACGGAAGATTCAATAACAAAATCTCATTCTTTTTTCGAAATTCTAGAAGAATACATAGGGATTGGGATCATTTAATTATGGCAACGCACACAAGGGCTATCTGCTTAAAGGGAGGGATGCTTTTGTGGAGGACTTTCTAAGGAAAACTGGCTCGTATACACTTTACACATGGGGAAAACCAAAAAAAACGCCCATGCAGCCAGCCCGTCCGTGGGATTCGAACCTTGGACCGAACTACCAGTGTTTAGCGTCTTTACCGCTCGGCCGCTGGTGAGCTTGAAGAATACATAGGAAAAATATATAATTGTTTTTAGTAAGCTTGGAAAAGTTTTTGTAATGTACACATAACTTTTTAAATAGAAATTATCTTTTTATCATTTTAAAAAATGTTTTCATTGATCTAATTTTTTCCCTGTTCTCACCTTTCGCCACTTACCTATATTCCAAACTCTTAATACTTGATGGTCTTTTCCTTAAATATACTCTTGTTAATAATCTTTAATTGGCACAAAAGTGGTTGTATCATGTTTAAACAGGGTTCGTAGCGGTCCTTATAAGTGTTTATAAGTCCTTATATTTGAAGATAAAAAATAAAAGCCCTTATAGGTGCTTACTTTTTCTTTGAGCACTTATTTTTTTGTTTTTAGTGCTTTTTTTTAAACGAACACACATTTTTTCTCTGTTTCAAAGCAGAAACTACATAAAAACTTTTCATCCTTATATAGATCGTCGGATGGTGAATCGTACTCCCAGAAATCACTTTTCACTCCTTTCTCTGCATTAACATAACCTTTGGTGTGCGTAAGTACAGACAGGTGCACATCGTTCTATTGGTCAAAGACTTGCGAAAGCGGTAGAAATTCTGGTAAATTCCGTATTCTTTTGTTCCCCAATACTACACGTGTTTGAATTTCTATCAAGATTTTAATAATTTACAGTCTCAGGGTTGCCACGCTACCTGGAAAACCGGAAAAAGTCAGGGAATTCGGAAATTGACCAAAAAATTCAGGGAAAAGTCAGGGAATTTAAGCGTTTCAGTCAAAATCTGGAAAAGCCGGGGAATTTCATACAACGATCCCGCCAAAAAGGCGAATTTTGCGCTGACGTCGGAAGAGATCACTTTTTTGGCGAATTGTGTATCACGTGAGTGTCATTCGGGCAGCTGGCATAGAGCCAATTTTCGCAGCTCCAATTTGATTGTCTTTTTAGAAAGGCAAAGCACGTTTCCCGTAACTTTTGGTTTCCAGTAACCTCGAGAATCGCATGTCCAGTGCATGAACTGAAGAAAGTACCTGTTCTTGTATAAAACAAAATGTGTTTAATCCTAGTATACGGTACCATGAAGGTTAGAATCAAAAAATATGTATTGTAAAGAAGGAAAACCTCTCTGCAACAGACATGGCTCCGTTCCATCATAGCGGGAAACAGCTGTGCATGCGCGATATATCTGTCGCCAAAGCTCGAAACCGGTGTCAAGTTCTAAGGTCACGTTATCAAGAGTTCATAAAATGAATATCGTTTAAAATTTCTTTAAACTCTAAAGGAAAAGAAAATATTTTTTGGCTCAAGTAAATTAATTCATGGATTAGTTATTTTGAGGGGGGGGAAATCTACGAAAATCCGTTTTTAAAATTATTGCGAAAAATCCAAGAAAAAACGTTTCTTCTTGGATTTTTCGCAATAATTTAAAAACGGATTTTCGTACTTTTCTTTTTTACCAAAGAACGTTTCTTCTTAACACGTGTTTCTCAATTTCTGTACACATCGCGGAGACAGAAATTCTGGCCGCCAGGTTCCGTCGCCAAATCCCTTGGCAAATTTTCCCTCCGCTTTTTACATAGACATTCTTTGGTTAGAATAATCTCCATGTATGGTACAGCGGGATTTGGCGACATGATGATGAGCAGTAAACGGGTCATTTTGTTCTTGGCGACAATTTTCAAAATCATACGAAGGCTGTATCGTATACTAGGATTTTACCGCAAAATCTTTTTTTTTTTTTTTCTTTTCTTTTTAATAAATACCTTGTCATTTTGCAGTAAAATAAAAAAATAGTAAATCAATCATCTAGGATAACCATGTAATATAACTATATTCGCTAAAATATCGTTGATTATTCTAATTAAATTTTTAAGTAATTATCTTTATTTTTTTATGTTATTCATATCATTTAATGTTGCTTCTTCCCTCTAAATTTATTTATCATTAGTAAGTAATATTTCCAAATTTCAGGAAATTTTCTCTGGCATAATCCTGAAATTAATTCTAGCAGTATGATGATATCACGAAATTTAATGCACATATGTTTTCCTTATGTATGCTGCGAAATAAATATAAAATACCTCAATTTAGTAAAAAAATATCATTAAATAGATTTCTTTCTTTTGTTTAGCTGCAGAATTTCTGCAAAAAAAGCCTTATTTTATTCCAGATTGGGCAAATTCTAATCTCAATCTTCAGTGGAGAAAACAACTCTTATTATAATTATATTTGTGTTTTCAAGTGTTAAGGTGTCTTTTAAGAATACACCTCACACAATTAAATTTACCTAAAATCTAACCTAACTTTTAGCATTGCGTTGTGATTTATAAGAACCGGATTAGCCTCGTGTTGAACTGGGGATGATCATGAGTAATAATTAAATAAAATGTACAGTTGTTATCCAATGTATGTATCTTAAATTTTATTAAGTTTTTTAAGCGGAAAAGTAAACAAAATTATCAAACAAAGTGTACCAAGAATAATTAAGAATAAATGTCCTCTGGGATTTATTGAATAATGAAGTGAATTTGCTACACAGTACAAGTAATACCATAATTAATTTACCTCTTAGCACAGCCAACGTACATTACATGAATAGACTGGAATTCTCTCAAAACATACCTGGAAAAGTCAGGGAATTTCATTCTCCTGTTTGAGTGGCAACCCTGAGTCTGTTCCATGTGGTCAGTTCATATTCACATTTATTATGATCGGTATGCTTATATTATAAGCATATGTATGAATATTTATAATATACTCGTATTTGCAGTAACTGCTGAAGTATAGATAAACTTCAAAAATGGGTGTGTTTTAACACAGATTAGTTTTCTGAGGAATAATATTCAAAACGGCATAAATAAAGTGAAAGTAATCAAATAGTCAAAATAGTTTTTTTTTTTTTTTTTTTTTTTTTTTGGGGGGGGGGAGGGGCCAATGCAGTACGCAAGTTGGGTGTTCTCCCCTTTCTCCACAAAATCTCGAATAATAAAACCGTTACAGCTCGCAGCAAAGCAAGCAACGGACGTTGTTTTTTTTTCCCGTCACTTTCTAACCTGGATTGAATAGGACTAAAAGTTCTGCAGTCTACCAATCCAAGCAAAGAATGATTCTATTCCGGAAATTTAATGCAGTCTGTTCAAAATTAGAATGAAAAACACCTCATATTGGTAAATCTATTTATTAATCAATATGAGTGTAGAATGGATATCGTGTGGAGTGCGACGTGTCCTGCTCAATGATAAATATGCCACATGGGCGAATGACAGTCCGAATACCGGCAGCCGTTGATTCCGATTGCGTAATATCACGTGCGGAAGAATTAAGGCTCGCGTATTGCGCAATAATGTTTGCCATATTTCGCAGAGATAAAAGAGTTTTACTGTGCTTTGCTAAGCGGATTATTTTTCCGTTCCATTGGACTATTTTTTATATAATTCACATATTGAAATGTCAAAAGCATTATTTAGCTGAAAAATCTTAAAAATGGCTACAATCTATCCCCCTTTCCTCTTTTACCAGTTACGCTCCACTATCCAGAATTTTCAGATATTCGGTAATTTCCGAGTATGCCGGTTAGTTAAGCTTTTACTTTTAAAGAATGACTGCATGAAGCAATTTCCTGCCTTCTGATTTCAGAAAAGTTTCTTTTTTTACTTAAATTACTTTGCTTGCAATATCTGTTAAGGGAAAACTGTTATACAATGAAAATTTAGAAAATGTTCAAAATTTTGATTTAAGTTAAATTATTTAAATATTAATAGAAAGGAAAAATAAATTGTATTTATTTTTAGGTGCCAAGTTAATATAATAAATACGGCTTATTATTATTTATTTTCTCTATTTTGAACTGAAATTCCATCATTAAATCTTGTAATATAATTTAGCTCTGGATAGTTTTTTCCCTCCCTCTCATTGTAAACTAGTTCTGTAAATTGAACTGTTATTTAAAATAATAATAAAAAAAAAAGTAATGTAATTGTTTTCCATGGTTGAGTAATTCTCATTCTCTCGTAATAAATAGTGAATTTCTCATATTTTAAATTACAAGTCTAATTTTTCTTTTAAGGTTATGCAATTGCGTATAATGTAATTAGACATTATACGTACGCTTTTTTTCTTAAAATTTGCTTGAAAAGTGCTTATTTTTTTAACTAAAATGTGGCTATGAACCCTGTTAAAGCAATATGAACTCAAAACAGGATGAAGAAAAACAATCGTGGTAAGTTCCATGTGCAAAAGGATTATCAGTGAATTATAATTTTGGGTGGATGCATGTAGCAATATGCACATTAGAGAATTTTTCATTCTGTGATAAATTCAAAGATATAGGCTAGTAGAGTAAGCAGGCTACTGAAAGCATTCACTTATTTTTGTCATATACAGTACAAAGTCCGTAATCCAGACTCATTGGGACTTCGGCGATTCCGGATTATAGATCATCAATTTAAATCTGGTAAGATGGCATGCAGAAATTATATAATTAAAAATATGAAACCGTAATTTATGAAATAAAGAGCAATTATGATCTAAAATGGTATCAAAATTTCCAAAAAATGCTTAATATTTATTTGTTTACTTTAGTAAACATTTCTATCAATGTAAGTTATTTAAGTTGCTTCGTTTTTTGTGCTAATACTTTTTTTTTAATTCTATAAACAGACAATTTCTTGTTCAGTTACAAAGTTCCACTGTTCAAGTTCTGTAATTGCTGTGTCAAGAATACCGACTAACTTGTCAATCAAAATTTTTTTGTTTTCAATAATGTTCTCTGTTACTTTCTTCACTATCGGAAGCGCGCATGGGTAAACACTTTACTGGCTTTACGCGCATGCGTAGCGGACGTGCACATCAAACGCATTACGCGCATGCACAAGTTTGTGGCTTTGAGGTCCGGATTGTACTGTATTTTAAAAATCTATAACTTTTGTTTCTGTTTGTTATAAATTATATCTTTTACCAATTTTTTAATAATATCTTTTTAAATATGATACAACTACTTCGGTGTTATTCTCTTTCTCTATTTTTATTTATGTATAATCTTTTCTAATCAAATTCTGATTGTAATAATTGATATGTCGTATAATGTAAGAAAGCTATTTTCATTCAGGAAAGGCTCCTATCAACCTAATTTGGTTAGAGCAACAGATGCAAATGTAAAATGTCCTCAAATTGTAATTAACTTTTACCAAGAACGACTTACTTGGCTGCTACAAGACAGAAAATGATGACAACCAACCAGAAAATCAAACATTGATGAAAGGATCACCTGATTTCTTAGACTGGATAGTTCAAGAACTAAATATTTTTTTTTACAAGTACATTCCTTAAAACACTGTTTTTTTAATATGTATTTTGAATACAGTCAAAAGTCGTTAATCCGGACTCGTCGGGACTTCGGCGATTCCGGATTATAGATCATCAGTTTAAATCTCGTAAGATGGCATGCAGAAATTCTAAAATTAAAAATATGAAACAGTAATTTATGAAATAAAGAACAATTATGATCTAAAGGGTATCAAAATTTACAAAAAAAAAGTTTAATATTTATTTGTTTACTTTATTAAACATTTCTTTTAATGTAAGTTGTTTAAGTTGCTTCGTTTTATGTGATAATATTTTTTCTTTAATTCTATAAACAGACATAATTTCTTGTTCAGTTACAAAGTTCCGCTGTTCAAGTCCCGTAATTGCTGTGCCGAGAATACCGACTAACTTAACAAACGAAACTTTTTCATTTTCACTAACCTCTCTGTCACCTTCTTCATGTCTTTATCCATCTTTTGCAGCAATTCCACTTTTTGTTTAATGGACATTGAAACATACTATCGTTTTGTAGATCCTTTGGGAGCTCCAGCATCGGAAATTCTATTTGACATAATCGAAAGTTCAAGTTTACTTTTATAAAATTGCTCTTACAGTCTGCAAAAAATAATAAGCCGGATTTAATTCGAAGATTAAGGAACAATGCAATCATCAACATTAACTGAAATAGATAATTAGATAATTTTAGCTTATACCGTCCGTTATACATGAAACGCGCACGCGTAAACGCCTATGCGCATGTGTGCACGCGGTGCATGCACAGAAAGTTTTTAGGTTTGAGGTCCAGATTATGGGTGTCCGAATTAACGACTTTTGACTGTATTTTCTTTCATTGATGCTCACATTTGCAATGACAATGTATAAAAACATCACCAACAAGAAAGATTTAGAAATAATAACATTCATTGTAAACCATGCCATTTTTTCGTATTGTTTTCAGAGTTAAGGAGAAAATTATATACACAGTTGAATATAAAGTACTATAAAACTGAAGCACTTTTTATTAATCCCTGAAACAAAAATATATATATTGTTATGAATGTTGTGTAATGTAGCATGAAACGTCAGAAAAGAGTGAAACTCTGCCAGAAAAATAAGGTTACAGGAGCAAGTTTCTTTAACATTGATGTAAATGGCAGTTTCACTAAACTGATGAGATATCGCCAAGCTGGCAGTGGTTTTGTCAACTAATTTTTGTTTCCAAATTTGGCAAAAAATTGACAAACATAGCACCATTTTGGCATGGTCCCTTTATATAACTGTAACTGTTCCATATATGTAAGTGCAATCGTATCCAGCCCTCGTATGCCTTTAATAACTTCGAGAAGTGGAAGGTACAGGAACTCTTTTGTAAAAATAACTATATAAGACCAAACAGAGCATCAGTTTTTAGTTCAGAGTCAACTATGGAGTATTGAGATTGAGAAGTGGAAGGTACGGGAAACTCTTTGGCTTATGATATGATAGCAATGTAAATCATAGGTCAAGTTTTTCTTTTAAATTTAGAGAGATAGTAGTTTTTCTGTAAATACATATTACACAAGCCTGCAAAATTTGGGTTGCGTCTTTTTTTTTTTTTTTTTTTAACTTTCATTTCATATGCATTTTATTAATTCTGAATCCAAAAATTATCTTAATTTTACCGCATCATATCAGGGTTTTCTGGAAATTAAAACTTCAAAATTTGTAAGAAGCTGAAAAATATGAGACTTTTTTCTTAGACGTTTCTAAAATGTTTAAACTTCTAAAACGTTTTTTCTTAGAATTTATTCTTTAAGCTTATACTGAGATAATGTATATATAAAATAGACAATTTTACTTCAGTCATGTGTTGAAGTTTCTATCGACTGCTCATGCTTTTCTTCTCGTGTTTTTGATGGGATTCATCTCGGTGTAACAGTGAATAAATAATAATAAATATAATAAATAAATGAAAAATGCAATAAACTAGAAAATTAGACTCAGCAATTTTTATTAGAAAACTAAAGGGGCTCAATGGATACCCCATCAGATCCCTCAATTGTTTTACTATAAGAATGCTTAGTGCTAAAAAAAAAGAATTATAACAAAAAAGTTGTCCAAAAAAGTCTCATACTTTTTACGGTTTTCATGATGTATTTAGAAATAACTGCATATTGCAGAGAACCTAATCCATGACTGAATTATACTGTAAAAATTAAATATGCATTTTAAAATGTACACTGGTGTGCAAAAATTAAGGACGAGATGGTTTTTTCAATATAACTTTGTACAAAAGCTTTCCAAATCAACACATTTAATACTGTAAGATCCCCAATATGTAAGGACATGAGTAATGTAAGCAACGCTTACTAAAAGAGAAATCAGAGGGATAAAAAGAAGCTTTATTGAAAAAGTAGCATGGAGCGCAATGGGACTGAAGGCCGAAACATCCCTGTGATGGGTGTCCAGCAAGAAACATACGGTCTTTAATAGGGGATATGATCTCCCCTGACTGCTAGGCAAGTTTCACAGCGTCTGACCATGCTGAGAATGAGGGTGTCAATGAGTTGTTGAGGCATTGCTGCCCATTCGTCTTGCAGCGCCAATCGAAGCTCCGGAATCGTTACTGGTGGTAAGGTACGAGCTGCCAAGCGTCTGCCTAGAAAATCCCATACATGCTCGATGGGATTGAGATCCGGAGATCGTGCCGGCCAATTTATACGTTCAATATCCTCACTCTCTTAAGAGCTGTTCGCCAGCTACTGTGCGATGACATGGTGCATTGTCGTCTATGAAAAGGAACTGCGGACCCATAGTGCCTCTAAAAAGACGCACGTATGGAAGAAGGATCTCGTTACAATAACGCGTCCCATTGACTGAACCTGCGTCGAAGATGTGAAGGTCTATACGACTACCAAGCATGATGCCTCCCCAAACGAGAACACCGCCACCTCCATACCTGTCCCTTTCAATGATGTTCGAGGGATGATTGCGGCTTCCCGAGTATGCAATGAGAATCACTACTCAGACTGAATCTGCTCTCATCCGTAAAGAGTACTCGTCCCCATTCATTGTCTCTCCAATTCCGGTGTTCCCGGCACCACAGAGAACGCCTTCTCCGATGGGCAGGCGTTAGAGGTACACACCGTACAGGGCGTCGCGCAAACAGACCACCACCGTGCAGTCTTCTGGCCATGGTAAAACGCGATATCGGTCGTCCAGTAGCCTGTGTCGTGTGTCTAGTGATTTCTCCTGCCTGTTTCTTCTGGCCTGTAAGGCAATATACCGGTCATCTGCAGGTGTGGTTCCTCGTGGACAACCACTACTAAACCCCCGGATAGCTGTTCCTGTAGTTTGAAATTGTCTCCAAAGTCGTGAAACGATGCTGTGAGCAATTCCGAACTCTGCAGCCACACTTGTCACACTGCGGCCTTCTTCCAACTTCCCAATGATTCGACCTCGGGTAAAAGCATCCAGATGTCGTCTAACAGATTGATTATTCGCCATTTCTCGCTGAGGCAGCAACTCGGTGTGATTTTAACTGCTATACGGCGTGCAATCTCTTTGCCAGAAATACTGATCTTACACCGACAACATGCTTTATACTACTCAGACACTCCCCCATTACGTCTACCTGCATATCTGCGCATGTGCTACCGTACATCATCTTACTTAATCTCCTGATTGGTCTTTCTGTCCGCTCTGCCTCTTCGTTCAGCTGATATGCTAATTTTTCGACTTCGTCCTTAAGTTTTGCACACCAGTGTATTTAACTAAATTAAGCATACCATTATTAAAAAGATATATATATATATGTATTTAATGTGTCATACGAGAATAAATTTTTATGAATATATAAGTCTGCAGTCACTTTATCATACAAATATGACAAACAAAGCATTCACCTACCATTTCTTTTACAATTCATATCCTAATAATTCTCCCTGATGCACAATTAAATACTGTGTAGTACTGATTCCCCCTTTTTTTAACCTGTCTTCCAATTTCTCAAATTGGAACTCATATATATTTATTGATGATAATTTTAGATATGTACATATTTCAGTTACAACTAAAGTGCTAAATACTTTTCTTCAAGAATATCGTAATATGAATATTCCTCTTTCTTCACTGTATGTAAAAAAACTTATTACATTTCAACATGGCTTTCAGGCAAGAAAAAGAGACTTCACCCAAACTCATTATTTTCTTTAATTTAAAGTTAGCTTAAGTCATTCAGTTCTTAATAGGAAACTGTACTATTACTTGATCAGTTCAGATTCTATAATCGATTATCATTCCTGATGCTTTCAAACTTATTCCAAGTTCAAGATTTTTCATATGATGCTTGGTCACATTATTTCTGAATAAAACTACGTTATATTTTTTTAGCACTTCCTACTAATGGGATGTAGTCGCCAAATATGTGGCAGCCTGTTTGTGTCATATCACAAATAGCTGCGTAATATCGTTACAAATAAGCAGGAAGAATGAAAATCAATCTAGGAATTTTCTCTCTTTAGTTGCTTACACAGATGAATTGTAGCTCTCAGACACCTGCAAGTTAACCACAAATGAAATGTTATTGATCCTGATATGGGATCTGTTTTGTCATATGCGAAAAATACATCAGCAGAGCACTGGCTGCCAGCATCTAGATTTCTACTACATCGAATTCGTGTGTTGGTGACTGCATGAAATGACAAATGTTTCAGCAATGTTAAATGAAATTGGCAGTTTTATGCTTTCTGTATAACCTGAAATTAATCTGTTAAAATCTACTTTTATTTGTACTTTTTGTATTTATTATGGATTTAATAAAATAGTTATTCTTTTCATGAAGCTTTTATGTTATCATTTGGTGTTAAAAGGCATTGTGTTAACAGAAAAGCACACCGATTCTATTTAATCTTAATTATATGTAAATTAACTTTAACATTAAAACATCATCTCTATATCACATGTTTGTGTAAAATTCATTAGAAGAAATATTCAGTGTATATGCTAGTTACTTTGCCTTAAATATTGCAACTGTAACATACATGTAAAATACTGCTTCTGATGAACATAAATCATTAAGAAAATACAGGGAGAGATATAAAAACTTCAAAAACCTAAAGTAATACAATAAACTTAATTTTTTTTTTTTTATGGTAATAAGGGTTAGTTATCCTTTGGTTCTGGAATTCTGCTGTACTGTTCAAGATAGGCAGTTCTTGAGAATTGGGCCAATGTAAACTTTTAAAAATCCAATGTTAATGTAAGGTTGAATTAATAATGTTTCAGTTGGCATGTTTCATCTAATCAATTATCAGATTTGTTTCAAAAATTTAAGAAAAAAACTAAAGTTAATATCTATAATATAACACTAAGATGTAGTCTGTTCGATGTTATGCAAATTGTATTTCTTTCTTTGTACCGAGGAGCGGCACAGATGCACATTTGTTAGGTTTTTAAAGCTTGCGTTTAGAGCTTTGAGGTTGTTGTGAATTACTGAAGTTTCAACTAAGCAGAGTTTCTTCTGAGTTTGTGTGGTAAGCCGCTACCAAAGTCGGAGTTTGCAGTGTGGTCTTTGCCGTTCCTCAACCAACCTACTGTTTGAAAGCCAATAAAGAAGTTTCGGTCGACATTATGACTCTGAGGTTTTTAAAGCTTGGGTTTAGAGCTTTGAGGTTGTTGTGAATTACTGAAGTTTCAACTAAGCAGAGTTTCTTCTGAGTTTGCGTGGTAAGCCGCTACCAAAGTCGGAGTTTGCAGTGTGGTCTTTGCCGTTCCTCAACCAACCTACTGTTTGAAAGCCAATAAAGAAGTTTCGGTCGACATTATGACTCTGAGGTTTCTTGGGTTCTATACTGAAGTAATATCAAATCAATTTACAATCCACTATTTTTAAACAATGGAACGTACATGTTTTTGGTCCATCAGCTACGGAGTCGCAGTAAAATTGGTGAGTCAGTGTGTTTTTATATCTTTCTTATTAGATAATGGAATTTACAACGCTTAAGACTAAAAAGCGTGTAGCTAAAGCTAAGTTAAGTAAACAGAAAGAGAAAATTACAGTGACTCACGATTCTGCCGATGTTGATCAGTTAGAACTTTTTAAATCTAGATTAAATAATTTAATGACCGAACTTTCGGATATTTTTAGTAACATATTTGTAGTGTGTGAAGAAAAAGATATTGATGTATTTATAGAAGAACAACAGGTCATACAAGATACTGTTGATGAGTTAATTTTAATGCTAACCATAGTTAAGAATGTTAAAGACATTAGTGTGGAAACTAAATCTTGTGAAATAGCGAGTATACACTTACCTAAGCTAACTCTTCCTGTATTTAGTGGCAGTACTGAAGAATGGTTATCATTTTTTGATTTATTTAAAACGGCGATAGTGGAAAATGACCGTTTATCAGGTGCACAAAAGCTACAATATTTAAAGGGTTCTTTAAAAGGAGATGCTTTGCGGATTGTTCAAGCTTTAACCATTTGTGACAAGAATTTCGAAATAGCGTGGTATTTATTATGTCAAAGATTTTCACATAAGAGAGAATTACTTTCATCGTTATTAAAGAAAATCTTGTATTTATCAAATTTACAAGCTGAAATTCCTAGTCAGATGTTAGCGTTAGTAGACACTGTAAGAGAATGTGTATGTTCGTTTGAAAATCTAGGATTCAAAGTGGAGCAATTTGCGGATACTATTTTAATGTTAATAGTACAATTTAAATTGGATTCTTCGACGAGAAGATGGTGGGAAAGAACATTAAAGAGTGAGGAAATACCAACACTTAATAATCTGCTAGAGTTCTTGAAATCTCATGCCAGAACCTTGCAAGCAGGTAAAACACAAGGAGTTAAAAAACAAGTTACAAAAGACAAATTAACTTCATTGGCTTCAGAGATTCGTGTGCAGTGTATGTATTGTAAAGCCGGTCATTAAATTTTTAAATGTAATAAGTTTTTAAATCTGAATGTTCAGGAACGCGTTAATTTTGTCAAGAGAAATAATGTTTGTTTTAATTGTTTGGTTTCAAATCGTAAAGCTTTCGAGTGTAGAAGTACACATAAATGCAAAAAGTGCTTTAAAAATCATCACACACTACTGCATTTCGAAAGAGTTCAAAATGAAATAAAGGCATGTACAGGAGTAACGAACAGTTCGAATGAATTATCAGTGACAGCTAAGCCATTTTTCCCTGAGCCAAAACCCTGCGCTCAATCGGCTGGGTCAGGGAAGAATATCGCAAGTTCTAGTCCAGTAATTAAATCTTGTGTTTCAGAGTTTAATTTTCAGCGTGAAGTTTTATTATGTACGGCTGTTATTAAAGTGTTAGATTCATCGGGTGAATACCAATTGTGTAGAGCCCTCCTTGACCCTGGCAGTCAAGCAAGCCTGATTTCAGAAGATTGTGTACAAAGGCTAGGGTTAGCAAGAAGAAATGCCAAAGTTTTTATTTCATGTTTAGGGTCTTTGGATACGAAAACTAATGGAATTACGGAAATAAACTTCGTTCCACATTTTCCGGCGAAAGTGTTATTTAAAACACCAGCATTTATCATCAATAGAATTATTGGAACTTTGCCACATTTTACATTAGATAAGAAGTACGTTGAGGAATATAATGATTTAATGTTAGCAGATCCAACATTTTACAAAAGTGGGCCTGTTGATATACTTTTAGGCATAGATATTGCCTTACCTCTTTTAAAGGGGGAAATAATTAAATGCGAAGAAGGTAAACCAGTAGCTTCTCGTTCTGAAATAGGATGGATTATTTCAGGTAGTGTGAATAATTCAACAGAAATTAATCCTACTATCTATGTGAATAATATACAAGTAGAAACCGATCAGATGCTGTCTGACTTTTGGAAATTGGATACTGTACCTACATGTGACATGCTTACTAAATCGGAGAGAGCATGTGAAGATTACTTCAAATCTACATATACGAGAGAGGAAAGTGGGGTACATACTGTGAAATTACCGTTTCACTCTCCGCCTTCTCAGCTTGGAGATTCCAGACAATTAACTATGCGTAGATTCCAATCTTTAGAAAATTCACTTCTAAAAAGGCCTCAGATATATGAACAGTATAAGGATTTCATGAGGGAATACCTTGAGCTGAGACATATGGAGAGAGTGCATGAGGGAGAGATTCTTATTGACTCTACGTATTACATGCCTCATCATGCCGTATTAAAGGAATCAAGTACTACGACTAAACTGAGAGTTATTTTCGATGCTTCAGCTAAAACGACATCGGGTCTTTCATTAAATGATATTTTGATGGTTGGGCCAAGAGTTCAGCAAGAGCTGTTTCCAATTCTACGGTTTAGAACTCGCAAAATTGCAGTATGTGCCAATGTAGAGAAGATGTTCAGACAAATTCGTGTCCACCCAGAAGATACAAATTGGCAACGAATGCTTTAGAGGGATAGTCCTAGTGAGCCCTTGAGTACATTTAGATTAGTGACAGTTACATATGGGACTGCCTGTGCGCCATATTTGTCTACTAGAGTAATGAAACAACTTGCATTAGATGAACAAGTGAGATTCCCTTTAGCATCAAAAATTGCCCTTCATGATTTTTATGTTTATGATTTGCTTTCAGGGGCACAAAGTGAAGACGAAGCGAATGTTCTAGTTCAGCAGTTGAATGAAATGATGGAAAGGGGTGGATTTCAAACAGTTCAGCTACTTTAGAGAATATTCCCGAGTGCTTACGAGAATCCAGTATTTCTCTTGAAATAACCAGTGACAAGAAAGTAAAGGTATTGTGAATTAATTGGAGCAACTCTAGTGATACATTTCATTTTTCGGTATGCATAAGTGATAAAGAGTTTACTAAGAGGACTATTTTATCAGAGGTAGCCAAAATCTTTGATCCAATGGGATGGTTAGCGCCAACAATAATATACGCGAAAATATTATTACAAGAGTTATGGAACTTACAGATGGGTTGGGATGAACTCGTTGATAAGAGAATAAGTAGAAAATGGAAGCGTTTCTATCTAGAATTGCCCTTACTTTCAAGCTTACAACTTCCGAGGTATGTCTTGAGTCCGAAGGCAGTAGTTATAGAAATCCATGCTTTCTGCGACGCTTCAGAAAAGGCTTATTGTGCAGTCATCTATCTCCGAACAATCAACCTTGATTCGTCAGTCAGGGTCAGCCTTCTGACATCAAAAACCAGAGTAGCGCCCTTAAAAACCCAGTCTCTTCCGAGACTAGAGTTGTGTGCTGCGTTACTTTTAACCAACCTCTTACATGCAGTATTATCATGCATAGAACTGCCTATTAACAATATTTACGCATGCACTGACTCGCGGGTTACGCTGGCATGGGTTTCGTCCGAACCTCGCCGTTGGCTACCTTTTGTGGCAAATCGAGTTGCAAAAATCCAGGAAGCTGTTCCAGGTATTCAATGGAATTATGTTGCTGGGAAACAAAATCCTGCAGACTGTGGGACCAGAGGTTTTATTCCATCAGAATTCTTACAATGTGAGTTATGGATGAAGGGACCGCAGTGGTTAAACGAATCCCTAATTCATGTACAGCAAAATTCAAGTGTAGAATTAGAGGGTGAAGTTATGTTGAAGGAATTGAAAAAGAGTTTCAGTTCAAATGTTTCCAAATTTGAAGAGCCTAGTGTGTTTTCAAGATTTTAATCATGGTTAAAGTTATGTCGAGTGTTAGCGTGGTGTTTAAGATTCAGAAATAATTGTAGTAAGTTACCTACAGAGCGTATAACGGGTTATTTATCTACTGAAGAATTCTGTGAAGTTACTTCTACGATTGTTAGGATTGTGCAAAGAGCCGAATTTCCAGAAGAATTATTCTGTTTAGAATCTGGTAAACCCTTGAAGACATCAAGTAAATTACTATCTTTAAGTCCTTTCTTGGATTCCGCGGGAGTAATGCGTGTAGGCGGAAGGCTCAGAAACTCTACAGTTTCAAATAATCAGAAACATCCTATGATTTTACCTAAGAATCACAATATTACGCATTTAATTATTAAGCATTATCATAACACGTATCTTTACGCAGCTACTCACTTCTGTCATACGACACAGATTTTGGATTGTGAATGCTAGAGATATTATAAGAAAGTGTATAAACCAATGTGTTATCTGCCTTAGAGTTAGAGCGCAAACTGCAACTCAACTAATGGCAGATTTACCCACTTCAAGAGTTACTCAAAGTAGAGCTTTTTCTCGTGTAGGGATTGATTTAGCAGGACCATTTAATGTTAAATATCATCCTGGTAGAGGAGTCAAAATCTTTAAGTGATTGAGTCAAAATCTTTAAGTATGTCTATTTGTTTTACTACAAGAGCAATACACTTAGAATTAGTTGGAGATCTTGCAACAAAATCATTCCTCGCGACACTTAAGCGATTTATAGCTCGTAGAGGCAAACCGTGTGAAATTCACAGTGATTGTGCAACGAATTTTATAGGAGCTAATAAAGAATTAAGGAAAGCCTTTTCTACTGTTCAATGTGATGAACAGCTACAGGGTTATATTTCTTCAGAAAATATTAAATGGTTATTTAATTCTCCCTCCGCCCCTCATTTTGGAAGGCTTTGGGAAGCAGGTATCAAGTCTATGAAACATCACTTAAAAAGATATTTAGGAACACTTACTTTAACATACGAGGAATTTTTGACATTAATAACCCAAATTGAATCCTGTCTTAATTCTAGGCCTTTGGTACCAGCTTCAAGTGACTGTAGCGACTTGGAGGCGATAACACCAGGACACTTTTTAACCGGGGCGGCTTTAAGCGCTATTCCAGAATCTAACCAAATTCAAGAAACCATGAGCTGCAGTGATCGTTGGAGGAACGTGCAAAGGTTATTTCAACATTTCTGGAAGAGATGGAGCAGTGAGTAATTTATCTAGGTTGCAGCAGAGACCCAAGTGGTGCAAGTTACAACAAGATCTGAAGATTGGTGATATGGTTCCTATTAAGAACGAAAATCTACCTCCGCTACATTGGAAATTAGGTAGAATTACTAAAGTGTATCCTGGTCTTGATGAGAAAGTTCGAGTGGTGAGTTTACGCACGTCCAATGGGGAAATAAAACGACCTATAGCAAAGCTATGTGCTTTCGCTTTGCCATTTAATTCCTGATTTAGAGACTTTAATTTTTATTTTCAGGTTTATTCAGTTCAACAGATTAAATTTATTGTTTGAACCCCCTTGGGACTTCAAGGCTGGGGGTATGTTCGATGTTATGCAAATTGTATTTCTTTCTTTGTACCGAGGAGCGGCGCAGACGCACATTTGTTAGGTTTTTAAAGCTTGCGTTTAGAGCTTTGAGGTTGCTGTAAATTACTGGAGCTTCAACTAAGCAGAGTTTCTTCTGAGTTTGTGAGGTAAGCCGCTACCGAAGTCGGAGTTTGCAGTGTGGTCTTCGCCATTCCTCAACCAACCTTGTTTGAAAGCCAATAAAGAAGTTTCGGTCGACATTATGACTCTGAGGTTTCTTGGGTTCTATACTGAAGTAATATCAAGTCAATTTACAGTCCACTATTTTTAAACAACGGAACGTACATGTTTTTGGTAGTCAGTTATCAGTAGTTTTGTACTGCCACTCTGCAATGTGCAAAATATTTATGTTTGAAACTTAATCAGAAAACTCGGTGATATAAAAGAAGTATGTTCTGCTGCCCAAATTAAAATATTTTTATTTTCCATGCAACAGTGTTTTGTCATTCAGCAAAGCATTAAATGCATATTTATTTCAGTTATTAATTACCAACTAGATCTGTAAAATTACACTAGCTGGATTCATGAAAATCATCTTTCTTCATATACATATATATATATATATGTATATAAAGAATTTCTTTGTGTGCAATTCATACAAATCTAAGTTTTATTCTAAGCTTGATGAAATTTTTCACAGTTTACCTTCAAAACAAAAGGACAGTCACTGTCTACACAAGATTTTGAAAAACTATCACTCAGGGTGTTAACATTAGGATGTTGTCCTCATGACATCCATATTATTGTCACCTAGGTTTATGCTGCCATTGTTGTATTCCCGCTATCAAGGGAAGTCATATATGCAAAGAAAGAAATTTAATTTTGTTTTTGCAAAAGATATGCACCAATATTTCTACAAAGTTTCAATTTCAAAATCAGGTTACCCATCTTAAGTTCATGTTGACACTGTTGCATTCTCACTATCAGTTTATATTAAAACTATCAAATGGGCCATGTTTCTTTATTCTTTAGAACAGTGAAGATCCTTTCAAGCAGAATTCAAGTATGCTTTGTATTAGTTTTTTATGAATACTTTAAAAACAGTAAAGAAATTATCCAAAGTGGATGGTAATTTACTGAAAGCTTATTTCTGGAAAAAGGCATAACTGATAGCAAAGCCAGTCCTTACTAAAACCATTATGTCCCAATCACATTATGTTTTGGCTATGCGGGACTGGACATCGAAAGGGACAATTCTCACAACCCGCACATTTCCAGGAAACCCACACATAGCTAGGTGACTATTTTCACTTACTACAAAGACATGAATGCCAAACAGTAATCGATTATCACTCAGATTGGGATCACGTGATTCTTCAGAAGCAGAACTTTTGTCTGATTGGTTGATCTTTACCCGGGACAGAGTTCCCGCTGAGACATTTTCAGTGAGGTTTGAAAAATATCCCACATAGCTGCTACATCATTTCGGTAGATAGGCGGGACTTCACTTCACTAGATAGTGGGTCTTTTTTCTAGGAATCTTCTCATTTAAATCAGTGCTACCAGAATCTTGTTTCTCAGAAAAGTCCCGTCCAGCAGGGACTGTCACTAGAAGTAATAACCTCTTTACATTGTAGAGAAGTGTAGAACTAATGTGGTGCCCTGTGCGAGTTCTGTACTTTAATCCGAGCTCGGTAAAATTTTGCACAATTCAACTATTAATCAACTGTCTGCCTAAAAACTTCCAAAAAACTACTTGCATCCTCCTAAATGAAGCCTCTTCACTCTGCATAAAGTCTGAGCAACCCAAGTACTCCAGCTGGTCTACTATAAAGTCTGAGCTGTAGAAGACAGACTAAGCTGATAAAATGTGTAATAAAAAGAATCTGCTGGAAAAATTAAAACAGGTCTGAAATTAAAATTTTCACTTTGCTCATATTAATGCAAGCAAGGTTAAAATTTTGATAATCTTGTAAATTATTAAAACTTGAAAGCTACAGTAACAATGTGTAATCTAAAACAAGTTTGACTGGTTGGCTTGAAATATGCCAAAGTATTCCTAAGCTATATTTGATTAAGAATGGGTGCTCTTTTATGAATCTTTTCTAGAAGACTGCTAAGTATTTATATACTACTAGTGGGATCTTATAAAATACTTAAATAACCAGCCCCATATACCAAACACATTTATTTCTTGGATATGGCTAATAAGCAAGCCCACAAACTAATTTGAAGTTTAAATGCTAACATTGTTTAAATTAATTTATACTTTAAAAACTACAGAGTTGTTCACTGTGATGCAAAAAATTACTTCTTAATCTAAAATTATTACATTTAATATTAGTAATACATA
The DNA here is from genome assembly GCF_044657685.1 of Stegodyphus dumicola. NCBI lineage: Eukaryota > Metazoa > Arthropoda > Arachnida > Araneae > Eresidae > Stegodyphus > Stegodyphus dumicola. Next base: position 197,503,586 of record NC_140773.1, read on the forward strand.
TACAATGTACATATATTTGACGTGAAGCACTGAGAGAAACTACAAGGTAATAACAAAAGGGAAAATCATAGAAATCACAGTACCATAATATGAAAAAACTAAGAGAATCTTGTGAAAACCAGGTGTTTACGGACACTTACTGAGCTATGCCATTTCAAACCACCACAAAACTGACTTCACTTTATAATGGAAAATTAAGATTACTGAATTGTTTATAATGGCATTCTGATGTAAAATATATGTTAATATTTTATTAGTTCTTTCACTAATTTCATTTTGTAATTTTCTTGTACTTTACACTGAGAAAATCCAGAGTAAGGGAGAAAAGTCTATATATATCAAAGCACTTTTAAATAGGATAAAAATAATGAATGTATATACTATTGTGTGGATAAACTTAGTTATTTCCTAGTTATTAATGTAAAAAAAATAATATAAATATAAACTAAGTCCTACATATGTCTGCAGAAGATTAAAAAATGGTTCAGATCAAATAAAATGCTGAAAATCAGTAGGGGTGGAAGAATGGAATTCATGCAATGAATGGAATTCAATAAACCTCATTTACTGCTGGGAAACATTTTCCTTAGCTAAAATTGTAGACTGGGACATACGATAAAAATTGGTAGAGCTGACACCTATGTAATACATGAATTAAAAGTTGAGAATTTTCTTTTGCCACTATACAATTATTCTGTAATATGCAAATTATTATAACTTGGCTTAAATTACTTATCTCCTTAGACAATTTTATAAATTCAAAAATAGTAGTTTACTATAAATAGTATTTTATTCTTTATTAAGAGATACATCCTTCTATCTTTAAAAAAAAGGGGGAAAATTCGCTATTCAGCCTATAAATACCACAGAATTTAGATTTATTTAGTGGCAATGTTAACAAAGTCTTTCTTTTTGTTATTGGGATCTTGATAAAATACGTATTGTTATGAATTTTGTACTTAGACATTAAATTTTAGTAAAATTATAAGTAACATTGTTGTATTTTTCTGTGTAACATAGCTTGAGACAAATTTTAATAAAAAGCTATGCAAGAAAGGTAAGAATACAGGGGCACATGCATTTAACATTCAGTAAATGGCTATCTCCGTAATTTGTATTGAAACTGAATAAATATAACCGACCACCATGTTAGCTGTAACCCTAATTCCATCCACTTATTGCTTTCCAGTAATTTCAAGAAGCAGAAAGTGCTAGAAATATCTCACGTGGCTGATTAAAAACTATTTAAGTCCGAAGAGAAAGCATCTGCTCTTAGCTGTTTAGTTAGCTGCTGCTGTTGTTGTTGTTATTGTTACAAGTTCAGATTAGCTTTCTCTTTACATATACTTTGCAATGCATTGTGTTTTACATTCTTAGTAGTTTGTAGTGTAACTAATGATTATACTGTGAACACTTGTAATGAATATTTCTGTGGAAAATTCCAGAGTTCTGAAATATTTTTTTTTGATAAAAATAAATTGTTATACAGTCAAAAGTCGTTAATCCGGACTCGTCAGGACTTCGGCAATTCCGGATTATAGATCATCAGTTTAAATCTCGTAAGATGGCATGCAGAAATTCTAAAATTAAAAATATGAAACCGTAATTTATGAAATAAAGAACAATTATGATCTAAAGGGTATCAAAATTGGCAAAAATAAAAAGCTTAATATTTATTTGTTTACTTTATTAAACATTTCTTTCAATGTAAGTTGTTTAAGTTTTGCTTCGTTTCATGTGATAATACTTTCTCTTTAATTCTATTAAACAGACATAATTTCTTGTTCAGTTACAAAGTTCCGCTGTTCAAGTCCTATAATTGCTGTGTCAAGAACACCAACTAATTTGTCAATCGAAATTTTTTCATTTTCAATAACCTCTGTTACTTTTCTTCGCTATCGGAAGCGAATTATAATGACGAGGAACTTGTTTTAAATCATATCAAAGACTGAGCATATCGAGATGAAATACTACATTTGGTAAGGAATTATAAGCCAAATAAAATAAAAACATCTGCGTTGAAGATAAGGATAGTGCTGACAGATCAACTTCCAATTCATTACGCGCCCGCCGCGGCGTTCCCCCCGCCGAGCAGCGTGAAATTGATAAACAGATTTCGGATTTCAAAACATACTTTCGCTTTAGATCCTTTACATATTAACAAATATATATCGAAAATTCTATTTGATATAATCGAAAGTTTAAGCTTACTTTTATAAAATTGCTCTTAGTCTGCAAAAAATAATAAGCCGGATCCAATTCGAAAATTAAGGAACAACGCAATCATCAACATTAACTGAAATAGATAATTAGATAATTTTAGCTTATACGTCCATTATACATAAAACGCGCACGCGAAAATGCACTTGCACTTTTCTGCACTTGCGCACACTCATATGCGCAGTCGTAAAAGGTCTTACGTGCAAGCGTAAATGCCTATGCGCATGTGCAGAAAGTTTTTAGTTTTGAGGTCCGGATTATAGATCATTCCGAATTATGGGTGTCCGAATTAACGACTTTTGACTGTACTCTATTCGATCCTAGTATCGGACATGTGCATTCAATCTATTACAAACCCGTATGCACACAACATTTTTGTATTGAGGTTCATAATTGTGAATTATCAACTATATTTTGAAACAAAGTCCATTAAATTAGAAAATTTATGCAGATCGAGCACATGTTAGACAATCGGTGCATCTTTTTCTTCTTTAATTCAGAGTATTTTTAACAAGCAAAATCAGAGACAAAAAGCCATTAGTGTTTTTTTAATTTTATTCCATGATTATGATTAAGTAATTACAACATGTAATTTTTCTACTTTAAATATACGATGAAAAGATAAATTTACAAAACAGAAAATTTATCAAATGCTTAATCTATCAAGACTTAACTTGTCTGAAAATATTTCAACAAAATAAATTAATGCATTTTTAAAAAAACATATCTACAATAAAAAGAAAATTATCTATATACAAATTTTAATATACTTCCATACTGTTATTATATTTTGAAACATATGCCACTCCAATTAGCTGTAAGACATACTTACATCAACAAAAAAGTTTCAATTACAACATGAAATTGCAAAATATGTTCAAGAATATAAATATAAATTACATGAAATTTATGCAACATAGTTTGGGGTTACTAAATAATTTGACATGTTAAGATAACTGTTTAAAATTTAGAGTTTACGGTGAAATTTCAATTTCATAATAAAATGTAAATTATTAAATAGTGTTCTTCTCTGTCTCCAGTTATATGTTTATAATTTATAAGGTACAGTAGGAAATAAGTGATAGGCTACAATACATTTATTTACTTTTCTGTTTTAGTTAGAAATTTATATAAAGGTAGTATTAAAACATTTTTGAAGAGTAATCTATACATGTTATTTACAAATAAACTGTAAAACTGTAAATATTCAAAATCATGCCATACACAGCATATTTATAAAATGCTAGTATAAAAATAAATAAATTTCAAACTATATATATGTCAAATTTTAATACTTATTGTTTGAAACTGTTTAGTGACACTGATTTTATAAAAATCAAATACACATTTTTTTTCTTTAAATCAACAGTATAATTTTTAAAGTTCATATTAAGTATTTTAAATCCGGTATAACAACAGTATAAATTTAGATATTTTGCTTTTATTTCTATAACTTGAACTATTGTAACCCCATTCTATGAAAAGTGTATTATTGTATTTCAAAGTTAAATTTAACATAAAACTTAACAACATAAGTAAATATTTTTAACTAGTTGAAGGAAATACTAATTAAATAACCACAGCTATAAATTTTGCAAATTATGCTTTGAAAGCATATTCAGTTTTCAATGTTTAGAATCGGAATTTTAATAACTTTAAAAGAAAACCTATTTCAGCTGTGGACCATCCAAGGCCTATGGACATAAAGGAAGCCAAATCGCGAAAATCTGAAATAAAATATTTCAATAAAATACAAGTTAAAATTAAGGAATTGTAGTGTGGTGGTAGCTGATCAAAGCTGTATTTATAATGATCAAAAATGACCTATAAACTATTTTATAAATCAAACCTTTTTCATATAATTACGGATTTACACGAAAAAAAAATTACCATGGCAGAGAGTATAGGAGAACTTTTATGGACACCAACTCGGGTTATTTTTATACTATTTCTAGTAATTGCATCCTTTGATATTTGACACTGTGATTCATGTTTAATAATTTTAGCTATAAAATTTTATCATATACTCTGAGTCTGTATTTTATATGCAAAACTTCATTTTCATTAAATTACATTTTATTCCTATTTTATCATACCATTTATCCAATATCCTTTTTAAAGAAGTCTTAAAAGGTGAAGATACTGTAGTGCACTTTTATAATCAAGATGAATTTAAAATGCAATAGTTATATGTCTTAACATTTGCTTTTAACCTTACCAGACTGGCACAAAATTGCCATCAGCAATTTGTCAGTAAGAAAGTATATTTCTAAGAAAATATGCAGATTCATTTAACAGTTTGCAAACTGCATGGTATTATCATAAAACTTGCATTTCATGTCAAATACTGTCGATTTCTTAACTACAAAGTTCAGCTAATAATGTACTCAAATTTTCACTGAACATTTAGTTTAAAAGTTTCTCACTAAATCAGTTTTTACTCTTTTAATCATCCTAGCAAAAATTTTCTAATGAAAAAAAAAAAACTATTAAAACCACGCATATAAATTATAAAGAATTTTTACCTTCTTGACTGCATGCCTTTATGGCATCAAGTGATAGTATGTTCAGCTAGTAATCAGAAGATCTGAATTTGAATTCAGTGACAGCACCGATTTTTTTTATTTCGTACTTTTAAAAATCCTAACACACTCTACAAAATGAATAACTTTAGAAGCGTGATTGTACTATTTGGCACCTTTCAACTGACTTTCTGTGCCATTCATATAAATATTATTGCATGCATTGAAATATTTTAAACAGTACTTATTTGAATCACTTTTCTATTTTAAAATCTGAAACATGTATTACATTTACACAACATAGTTTTCATTCATATTACCCAAACAGTATATATTCATATTGAGAAGAAAAATGCAGATTAAACATCAAAATTTAATTCTAAGATGTCTTCATAAAAGTGGTGATAGATTTTATGGCACACAACCTGAAAGATTATATGTGCCAAACACATATTAGATATTTCCACACACAAGTCATAAAAATAGATGGAAAAGTATATAAGTTTAATTTTTTTCCAGCATGTTAGAACTAGGAAAATCCTATCTGATAAAAATAGATGGAAAAGTATATAAGTTTAATTTTCCACCAGTATGTTAGAACTAGGAAAATCCTATTTGATATCCCAAAACAAAGAAATAAAATAGAAAATTTGCTGGAATGTTGATATTAATGGTAATATATTATGAATTTTTTTTGGATATGTTTCCTTAATGCAATTTAGAATATATTCATGTATACTGAACTTAACAAAATGGCTTTAACATTTCAAATGGTATATATTTAATATAAAATATAAAGAAATTCAAATGAAAAAATACACATGTGTAAAACAGCAATTTGCAAAATAAGGTTTTTTAAAAGCTGCATTGCTAGTTATACAGAAATTTAGAATCGTTTTCTTATATAACATATATAAAATTTCTTCTTTTCTGCAAGATAAATACTTGCAGTTGTATCCAGACTTTGATAAGGTTCCCCTATACTGTATCAAATATAAAGAAAATAAGCAAATGTGTCCATTTAAATAAATAATGACCAAAACATTAGACATAGTCCAAAGAGCTACTGTACAGCTAATATGAATGACAGCTTGTTATACTCTTGGATGATAACTATCACATGACAAAAAGATTGCAAGCCATGCTGTTTTATATCAGTTAAAACTCCAATCTATATCCTGATTCTAGATTCAAGGATCTGGCAATTTGTTGAGCACACAGAATCTCTAATGCTGGTGAGATAACAGCTGAATGCAGATGATCAAGTTAGTACATTCTGTATGCAACATTTAAGGTTTTTTACAAATATAACATTCTATTTGAAAGCTATCTTTGCAGCAGTATTAAAGCCATTAACAACCTTGAATAACAAACTCCACAGGATGTTCTGAGGCCTCTGGCTTCTTTCTGTTAATACCATTTATATCTTCTCGTCAGCCAAAACATCTGAGCATCAGTATAGATCTGAGCATACAACAGAAATTCAATTTTGATGTTCTGAGTATCAGGCAATCATTACATGCAGTCAGAAATGATATGCGAGTAGAACTCTATAGTCTATGAATGCCATATTGCCTGCTCACAGATGCTCATTAGAGCTCTATCAATAAATATGGATTGAATTTGTACATTTACTACCCTTTAAGTGACCAGAAACGATATCAGTATTATATGAGCAGGTAACCATTTACTCACTGCACACTGGTAACAACGCCGATGCGTTATCCACAGTAAACCTTTGACATTATCAACCCGAGAATCTTAGGGCTGTAGACCACTGAGACAAAATAGTTTGTCTTGTACAGTAATCTATGTTGACATTTAAGGCTATATATTCACTCATTTCCACATACAATATATTTTAGGAAACAGCTTTTCATCTTTGTGCTTTATCATCACATCCATAATTGCTAGGGTTTAATGTCATATTTTTTATTATTTCCGATTCTAATGTTTCATTCATTCAATGAATAAACTTCAAGCCATGTTTTATGTTAAATAATAATACTGATAAAATATATTTATATTTACAAACCTAACAAAAGATAATCTACCACCTTACTACTATTCCTAATAAATATAACAACTGTTGTAAATGTTAAATTCTATGAACATATTAAAGAAAAATAACCTACTTATGGCAAAACAATTAGATGCTTATAATAAATGCAAATATGCAAAAATTCCTAAAGATTAACTATAAAAAAATATACTACTGAAATAGATTTAAAGGGAATACATTGAACAAAGCAATAATAAGTTTAATTTCATAAAGTAATTTTTTTTAAATATTTCAAGTAAACTATACTTATGTGTAATAAATAAAAACTTTGAATATAAAATAATGCAAGAGATGAAATTTCATAGTTTAAAAGTTAGAAAAAAGGCATAAGTAGTTTTATTATAAGCACTATATAAATTCTTTCATGTTAAGGTTTTTGGAATCTTTCTGGAACAAGGTACCCATTGACAATATTCAAAAGCTTTTGCCAAGGGCAAAATAATTTTCGTAAAAATATAAAAAAATCTAGCAATTACACGAAAAAGCAGTATATCGACACAATTTCAAATAAAAGAAATAGCAACTAAGAATGCAATAAATTAAAAAAACTTAAATTTAGTTAATTTCCTGATTTACAAGACACTGTAAAATTTAAATGCTTGTTGAAAATATACTCGATAGTTTCTCTATATTGTTCCTGTACTTATTGCACAATAAATTCAATGACACAAGAGTCAAATTTGAAACTTCATAAAGATAATGCTTTAACCTTTCACAAATTTTCTATCATTCTTCTAAACTGAATAATTATACTTTGAAACAATTAGTCCTTATTTCCCATATCGCTCAAAGACGCTTCTTTTCTTACAGTTTTCTTAATGACTAAGAAAATTTCAAATTTAATTATTAACTACTCTTATTAAATTTCAAAATATAATCGAAGTTAAATGTTAGGATGGAGTGGAAGACCTTATTTTTATGAAGGACCTATATTATGTCCACCCTCATTTTCTTAGTTACGAAATAAAACTAGAGAGGATTTAACGAGCAAAAATAACTTATCAGATGGCTGCAGAATTCAAAATATTAAATATTTATTCAAAAACCATTATGCATTTATTTCATCCAATACCAGAAGAAACAGAGGTTTAATTTATGACGATGTATGCTAGCTATACAAGTAAAAAGACATGTGAACAGCAGAAAATTCATAAATCGAACTTAAAAAGTTCGCATTCAAATTAACAGAAAACAAAAATCAAGAGTGAAATTATTTTAAATTCAAAGTGCAAAGAAAATTCTTGGAAGGTTTGTCATAATAATGCAAGACAGCAATAAATAAAGGGTAGCCACATTTGATATTTTATTGCCACGTCTGGCCAAATGGTCTTATTTGCAAATGGTCTGGGAATTGGTCCTTCTCATAAACTCTTTTATTAACGACCACACCTTCAACATCAGACTAGGAAATCACTACTCCACACACAGAAAAATAGCAGGAATTCCACAATGCTCAAATTTATTGCCTTTACTTAATACATGCAATGGATTTTTCTATGTTTGATGATAATAACTGTATTACCACCTGCTATACGAATGACACCACATTTCTCTCCTTATCACTAAATCCCAATCATTCTATCACTCACATCCAGGTCAGGATGCACGAGATCGAGCACTGGTGCAGAAAATGGAGAACTAGTATTAACACTTCAAAATCCCAATTACTGCTCATCGGTCGACATCGTAGGAAAAATGTAGATGTCGACTTGACATTATTTAACGAAAAGGTTCCATGGGTCACCAAAGCAACATATTTAGGTATTTAATACCACCTTCAAATGGAATCCGCACATCTCTGCTGCCTTTGGAAAAGCAACCCAAATGCCAAGGAAACTACATAACATCCTTCTTTTGACAACTACACTTGATCTTGCAAGGAAAAGGCGAATATACACCTCCATTCTTTGCCCAGTTCTCACTGATGCTTTCCCTGCCCGGTGCATTGATTCAAACACCAATTTCATCAAATTACAAACTTTCCAGAATAATTTCCTTAGAAAAGTTACGGGGAGCCGCATAGTTTATACGAAATTCTGACCTACATAAAGACTTAAAAATTGTGGATATTAAAACATTTAGCAGGTGACTCAATAACAACTTCTTTAATAAGGCAACCACTAATGACACAGTTAACTATGTTGATAACTTCAAATACGAGGTACTAGAAGTAGATTTTAACTTACGTCCTTACGCAACACATATTTTTACATATACTATTTAACTATTTTATCTCTCATTTTAAAAATTATCTCAATTTTCCCTTCCTTCCTATTTTCAAGCAGCATTAGCGGTAGTCAGTATTTGCGAGGATGACCACCCACATCACTGATGCCAGCCAATCATTATATCACACCTTTCTCTCCCGGATTCGTTGGTTCCCACCTTGCTGACTTCATCAGTTAAGTTCCATCTATTATAATTAATCACATAGTGCTTCCCTTCGCACAATATTTCTCAGGTCAGGCCTTGAAATTTTACTGTGCACAATCATTTCACATACCAGTGACCACATCTGAGGTTACCCATGTCAGGTTTCTCCTAATCGAGGTATCCGAGGTGCCTGTAATAGCGGGATAAAGTTCTTGCTGATACAGGCCTACCCAAGAGTACCAAATTATTTTATCGCCAGTTTTGTGGCTTTCAACTCACGGGATACCCTTGTAAGGTTTCCCTTATTTTGCATAACAAATTATTTTATGTTTGATAGTTTTCCCTCACTCCTCAATTTTCCCTCGCACTTTCTTGCTGGATGTACATTTAAAGTTAAGTGAAGTGAGTATTTAAACGGGTGACTCTCTGGGTTTATTCAGAGAGTGTTTTCGCTAGCCAAACGCACGTTTCGTTGCTATCTCGCTGTTATGCTAATATGCCCCTTGGCCATTTCAGATTATTGTCATGCTTGTTAGGTTTTGTTGAGTCAAACTAAGTTAGACTTAAGTTATTGTGTTAATCCAGCATTATTCTAATTAGACTTTGAATTGATTTATATTCTACGCTTTAAGTTTCACTGCAAATTGACGGTGATATTGTAAAGCACAAAGATTGTGCCTTTCTGTTATTTGTTGGAATCAAATTTTAAAAGGTTATTTTCACCCTTCTTCTGTACTAGTACTTCATTTATGGTTGTGTGAGAATTCACCAGGTGCATTGTAGGATCTAGTTTAGTTTATGTGGAATAGAAGAAAGATCGGTGAATCTTTACATTATGGTAACTTAACGATTTTTGGCGAACATTTGGCGCCCAACCCTGCTACAGCAACCTGCTAGTTTTGTTTCGATGCCATTTTGTTTTCACGAAGTAAAGGCATGTTTTTTTTTACTCAACATTTTTTCCAACAATCTGCTAGCCGAATTACGCTTATACTAGAACTTTTATGGAAAAAAAATGCTTAATCATGATGAAGATTAGGTGCGAAATTGGGAGAAAGTGCAGAATCGCAAACTGCTCGCCACGTTTTTAAGAATTACACATACACGGTATCCATGTACACGTCGACCTATTTTCACTTAAAAAAATCCCATAATTGCACAAAAATGGCATTGTGCACACTCTTGACTTTATCTATGTACACATCGACCTATTTTCACTTAAAAAGTCAAAGAAAATTGACAAAAATCCAATTCTTCTTAGTCTTGTAAAAAGCGCCAAACAAATAAGTAGGCAGTTCTGCACTTTAGCAGCGAAATTGTTTCTAAGCGCTTATTAGCTAAAATCACGATCGGAATTTTCTGGAAAATGTCACATTACATGTCTCATAATCTCTCATTTCTCGGAGACAAAATAATCTGTAATTCGTGAATAAGGAAGGGGAAGTTAATAAAATTATTCTTCTCAAGGCTAAAGGAAAATCTGAAATAAAAATTTAAGAACAAGAATTATAAATTCTACCACACAGTAAGAACCTAACAGCTATACTTAATAAAAATTTAACAAGGAATATATGAGAAAAAGATATTTTATACATTATAAAATAATGTCAAAAATTATTAAATTTAGTAAAGCTCTATTCTGAAGCATATTTATACCCTTGTAAGGATCTTAAGTTTTACTAACATTTATTTTATTTTAAATCTTTACTATCACTTCTTATTTTCTACTTCCGGCCAGAATTATAAGCGTGAAGGAGTTTATGCAAAATTGTCTGGCGAACGCCAAGTATTTAAGTGTGGCCTTTTTGCCAAGCAGAAGAGAGGAAGCCGTGAGTTCGAAGCAGGCCGCTTACCTTAGAAGTTACGCAGTTGCTACTGTGCCTTCCAGGCCAGAGGTTTTAATCCTCTTGATAAATTAAACGTATTGTAGTGTTCACAGTCTCTGTGCTACATACGCTTTCTGTTATTATAAGGCCAATCTTATTCTAAAGTTAAATTAGAGTTTAGTTTTATTTTGATATCTTTTAAGTTAGACCCCGAGTGGAGGGTCATTGTATTCCGAAGTACGGAAGTCATTGTATATAAAGAAAAAAATAAAGGGTTTTGTATACCCTTCGTCTGTATCCTGTCTACTTACTACAATTAGTGAACATAGCTTTAGTAAGCTCTCTGTTCTAGTCAGGTCATTGTATGTTTCCGAAGAAGGTTAGAAGAAACATTGAACCTGATAGTGGCGCCCGACGAAGAATAACCATGGCCGAGTTTCAAGAAGAACCTGTGCTGCCTGCAGAAACAGCTCAGAATCCAGAAATGCCAGCTGCCACCCTGGAAGGATTTGGGTATATTGTCCAGACCATGCGCGCTTCGATGAAACCAGAAGCAACGTTTAATGGAAACTCACAGGTAACCAGTTTTTTGGAAAAATTGGATGACCACTTCATGCTCTACCCCGTGCACGAGTTTCAAAAAGTTACCTTAGCTACCAGCGCTTTGAGGGGCCAAGCGCTTAACTGGTTCAAATGTATCGGCAGAAGTCTCTTGGGTCAAGCAGGAAGTCCCACCTATACCTACGAAAATTTCAAGACTGCCCTACTAAAAGCCTTCCCTGTTGTAAGGGATCGTGCGAAATTAGAAACAGAACTTTTCAGTATATATCAACAAAGAATGGAAAACATGTCGAGTTTTATTTTAAGAAAAATTCACGTTTTCAAGCTCTTGTATGGAAACCGTCCGGATCCTGAAATAATTCAAGTGATTTTGCCGAGGTTACTACCCCAAGTGCAAGACTTTATTGAATTGAGAAATCCGACTACACTGGAAAAATTATTTGAGCTAGCAATCCAGTTTGAAAGTACAAGAACGGCGGACGTCGAAAGAAGACGCCAATATCAACAGCGAAACCAATTTGGTACGCCAAGACTACAGCAAACTCAAGCACATGGCTACGGAGAAAAAGCGAATCAGTGGGCAAGGAAACCCGAGCATTCAAAAACAGCCGGCGAACGTCGACAGTTCAATAGCAACCCAGGAAAAAAGTCTCAAGGCCAGTGGAGAAAGAAGGAAAGCACCGAAAGGAAAAATAATTTAAACTAAAACGGATTTCTGCTGACGAGAGGGTGCGGAAATCCGAAGGCCACGAAAACCCCTCTTCCTACAAGTTAAATACAGTAATGGTGAAAAATTTAACTCTTCCGAAGATTGAAGTCTTGGTAAATAATATCCCGGCTACCGCACTCCTGGATACCGGCGCGCAGTGTTCCTGTGTGGCAGAAGTCTTTTTTAGAAAGTATTTTCGCAAATACCGCATATATAATGCGGATAATACAACAGTATTAGCGGCGCAAGGAGAACAATGTAAGTGCGTAGGTAAAGTACCTTTGTACATCCGTATCAAGGACGAACAAGTAAAGGTGATGTTTTTTATAGTAAAGAATTTGCAAGCACACTTAATACTAGGAATAGACTTTCTTTCAGACGCACAAGCTACACTGGATTTTAATGAAGCGTCTCTTAAGCTGACGATGAAACCAGTGCGTGTAGAAAAGGTTGAACCGCCAAGGTTAAATCTCGACCACCTGCCTAATGACGAGCAAGATAGAATCCGACAAGTGGTAAGTGAATTTGCTTCCTTATTTAGTGATATTCCAGGATTTACCCAGGTTACTAACCATAGTATTGACACCGGAGATGCATTGCCGGTTCGTCAAAAACCATACCGGTATGATAAGAATAAGGAAAAAATTATAGAATGGCATATTACCGATATGCTACGTAAAAAGATCGTAACGCCTATCTCAAGTAGTTATGCTAGTCCGGTGGTTTTATGTAAGAAAAATAATGATTATCCTTTGGAGCATCCAAAAAGGTGGAGATTCGCTATTGATTACCGTAAATTAAATTCCATAACGAAATATCCGGTATATCCGTTACCGATTATAGAAGAAATTTTAAGGAACATAAAATCAACCAAATTTATGACAACTTTAGACTTAACGAATGGTTATTTTCAAATAGGGATCAGGCCTGAGGACGTGCCTAAGACTGCTTTTATAACCAAGTCTGGCACTTATGCATTTTTGCGAATGCCGTTTGGCCTTTCAGGCGCCCCAGCAACATTTCAGCGATGCATGGACATTGTGTTAAGACCAGTTCTCGGAAAGTCCACATTTATCTATTTAGACGATATCATTATTACTAGTGATAATCTAGACCAACATGTACAGGATTTAAGACAGGTGTTTTCTTTATTAAATGAGGCCGGTCTAAAAGTTAATGTCGAAAAATGCAAATTTGCAGCCCCTGAAGTAAAATATTTAGGTTACAAAATATCGCAAAAAGGGATCGAGACAGATGAATCAAAAATAATCGCTGTACAAAAGTATCCGACTCCAAACACGGCAAAGAAGCTCTCTTCTTTTCTAGGACTTTGTTCATATTATAGGTCCTTTATAAAAGATTTTGCGGCTATCGCTGAGCCATTGTTAAAATTAAAAAGGAAAAAGGCAAGATTCTCGTGGACGGCCGAAGCCAATAGTGCTTTCGAAAAATTAAAACAAGCATTAACGCAAGCCCCTGTGTTGAAATTTCCTGAAAAGGATGAAAATTTAGAAATTTCAGCGGATGCTTCGGATTATGCGGTAGGAGCGGTACTTTCGCAAAATCAGCAGCCAGTGGCATTTTTTAGCCGAACTTTAAATCAAACACAAAGAAACTATTCCGCGACTGAGAGAGAGGCACTTGCAGTTCTGTTAGCAGTGCAAAAGTTCCGAGTCTATTTTGGAAAGGCGCCGATAACAGTATATTCTGATCATGCGGCGGTAACTAGATTGTACTCTGGAAAAAATTTATCCCCAAGGTTAATAAGATGGGCACTCAAGCTGCAAGAATATAATCTGGTAATCAAGCATACCCCCGGAAAGGAAAATATCGTAGCAGATGCCCTGTCACGAATTAAATTAGACGAACAGGGTAATACCGTAAAAGTTGCAATGCTGACAGCGTGTACAATAAATTCCCGAGAAACTGTAATAACCGAACTGGGTAAGGATCCTGAGTTTGGAAGTATTTATGAGTATTTGAAGGATCCTGAAAATTTTAGCCACCAAGATATTGTGGCGATAAGAAATAGGGCGGCCCATTACGAACTAATAGATGGTCTATTATTTTATACAAAAACTACGAATTCCAACAACGAATTTCGACCTGTTATCCCAGCTAGTCTTAGATTAAATATCCTGCAAGAGCTCCATGACAGCCCTTTAGCTTCTCATGCTGGTATTCGAAAAACTACTCAACGCGTACGCGAGGCAGTCTACTTTCCTGAACTGCAAAAGTTAACAAGGGCGTATGTCCAGTCCTGCCCAACATGTCAAGCCGTTAATTATATTAATTTCCGCCCGGCCGGGTTTCTAAATAGTATTAAATCCGAATTTCCAAATGAAATAATCGGCATCGATTTATTGGGCCCTTTCCCAAAAAGTCAGTTAAACAAAAGTCGCTATCTCCTTGTTATAGTTGATCATTTTAGTAAATGGACCGAAATTGTTCCCTTAAAACGAGCCTCCGCGAAATTAGTTACCGATTCTATTTTAAATAAATATATTTTAAAATACGGGGCGCCCCTAAAAGTTATATCGGATAATGGTCCTCAATTTGTAAGTAATATATTTGAAGACATGTGCCAAAAATTGGGCATACATTTAAAAATGGTCCCGTATCGGCCGCAATCAAATATAGCGGAACGGGTCAACAGAAATATAGTGAAAATTATCCGTAGTTATGTTAAAAATTTTCATAAAAGCTGGGATAACTATGTCAATGAATTTGCTTTCGCCCTTAGGACCGCAAAACATGATACAACGGGCAAAACTCCTGCTGAGTTATTTCTAGGCAGAAAGGTTATAACACCGTTAGATAAACTATTTTATGTGCCACTAAGAGCCCCAGAATTTAAAATGGGTGATATAGAAAAACTAATAAAAGAAGCAAAAAAGAATACGGAAGTAGCACAAAGAAAACAAAAATTGTATTATGACTTGAAACGACGGGGAGTAACTTATAAAGTAGGGGATGAAGTACTAAAAATTAAGCATTCACTTTCTTCAGCACCAGAAGATAAAACTGCCAAATTTTTTCCACGCTTTGAAGGACCATATGTTATAGAAAAAATAACTCACGCTGTTGTAGTGTTAAAGGCAAGAAATGGTGAAACCTGTTCCGCAAACATTGACCAGATAAAACCATTCTATGACCGTAATAAAATGCAAATCTTTTCAGATCTTTTGCAGGATCCGGTACGGCAGACACCGCAGGTACAAGTTCCAGAGGTGGGAAAACGACAAGTACAAGGGCAAGCCAATGAGAGACAGAAGCAAGTGAAAAGAAAATTGCCCCGCGGAAAAATTGAAGGTACAAAGAAAAAGAAGCCGTTCCACCGTCCAAAAAACAGAGTTCACAAACACCCCCAGAATGAAGAAGGGAGAAAGGACGGCAACTATAACCCGGCTGTGAAACGGAAGATTGACTCATCCGACAGAACTCTCCGCAGCAAAAGTCGCCGAACTGCGGAAGGGCCATCAGCGGCGGAGGAAAAAGTACAAGAAAAATTTGAACGGCCAACAACGAGGTCCAAGCAGGATCACGACAGAAGTTTCCCGGTTCCACCAAGACCAGCTGCCTTCAAACGGCCAAGACCACAAGCAGAGCACAAAAGGAAGATGTTCAAGGGTGGCCGTAGTGGTGAAAAACGGAAGCTTCCAGAGGAAAGCACTGAAGGGCGAGCCCGTACAAGAAGGAGGATCAACCAAGCTACGGTCTGCAGCACCTTTAAAGACTGGGCCCAGAAAAGGATGTCTGAATATTACAAAGATAAGTAAAATTTTATGTTACTTTACAAACTTAAGTTAATCTTTCATTCTTACTGCAAGTGGCAGATTTCAAGAAGTTTTACCTCATGCGAGGTCTACCTTTATCGCCAAAAGGGCGAGAAATGAGTTGTGACCGATTTTCTTATTATGTTTTTCAATTACTCGCGCGTAAAACTAAAGTTGATGTATAATAGCGTTGTATAAAGACTTAAATATTGTAAAAAGTTATTGTATAAATTTTATTTAAAACATTCTAACAAGAAAGAAGTTTTAGTCTGAAAGACTTTTTGAAATGTAGTATTATTTCAATGTAGAAAGAATTGGCACTTGCTTTGAAAAGAATAGAAGTTAACAATGTACTACTAATGTATGTTTTCAAATGTGTAAAATTAACGGCATCTTGATATGTTCTTGTATACATGTGAACTGTTATTTTGAATGTTTAGAAATAACGTGATATGGTAAAAGTGAAAGTAATGTTAAAAAATTTGTTATTCGTGTGACTGTAAAGATTAAATCATGGTGAATATGTGTTAAAGGTTGAATGATGTAGTTAGGCTCTCTGACGCTACACTTTAGAGTTAGCCACTTTCAGAATAGTACCTCAGGGTCTAGAGTTGAAATTAGGGTGTGTTAAGAGGTCTCGTATGTTGAATTTTAACACGTTAGTGTTTTGATTGTAGGAGGAAGTGTTGAACACATAGACAGAAACACATTCGTGTTTGGTGTTTTTACAACACATGTCAAGAGAGCACGGGGAGAGATAATTAAAATAGTCATGAATGACATAAGAATGTTAAGAAAAGTATATTCTATATGTTATTTGCAATGTCATTCTGTAACATTTCATTAAACTAGTTTTCCTTCCAGATCTCTGGAAGGAACCAGAATTGAATAAAGCTCCTGTTTTGATGCAGTACAGATGAAAAAGAAAAAAGATTGTTGTATATTCCGGGAGCTGCTATTGTAACAAATTTCTTTCTTTTAAAATTTTCTAGTTTCTAGCTAAGTTATGATTGTAAAAGTTTGGCCTCGCGTTAGTTTCTAGAGCTAAAAGTTTTCAACAAGGTCGTTTTAGAGCTCAGTTTCAAACTAATTAACTCTGGCGGGAAGTATGTAAGGATCTTAAGTTTTACTAACGTTTATTTTATTTTAAATCTTTACTATCACTTCTTATTTTCTACTTCCGGCCAGAATTATAAGCGTGAAGGAGTTTATGCAAAATTGTCTGGCGAACGCCAAGTATTTAAGTGTGGCCTTTTTGCCAAGCAGAAGAGAGGAAGCCGTGAGTTCGAAGCAGGCCGCTTACCTTAGAAGTTACGCAGTTGCTACTTTGCCTTCCAGGCCAGAGGTTTTAATCCTCTTGATAAATTAAACGTATTGTAGTGTTCACAGTCTCTGTGCTACATACGCTTTCTGTTATTATAAGGCCAATCTTATTCTAAAGTTAAATTAGAGTTTAGTTTTATTTTGATATCTTTTAAGTTAGACCCCGAGTGGAGGGTCATTGTATTCCGAAGTACGGAAGTCATTGTATATAAAGGAAAAAATAAAGGGTTTTGTATACCCTTCGTCTGTATCCTGTCTACTTACTACAATTAGTGAACATAGCTTTAGTAAGCTCTCTGTTCTAGTCAGGTCATTGTATGTTTCCGAAGAAGGTTAGAAGAAACATTGAACCTGATACCCTTACTACTAAAACAATTAGTAAAAATTCTAAATTTTGACCACCTACAAGATCCTTGTCAGAAAGCCCAAAAATTTCAGCCACAACAGTAATTTAAAATAAGTATGGTTCCAATTCAAATATCATACCTTTTTATGTAATAATTGGAACTTATTGCAAAAGATTAGAAGGATACCACTTACAACGTGATTATTAAAAATTTGGGGCAAAATATAAATAAGTAAACTGCTAAAATGCTTTCAAATTTTATTTAATTAAATTATTAAATTTAAAAGTAAATAGATAATTAAAAAAGCAGACAAAGTAGTGTACTAACTATGAAAAAACATAAATGAATATGCAAATGATTTAAACACTAGAAGGAAAAAAAAAAAAAAAACAATTCCAATAACAGTTTTTTTTACCAGTACTTAAATGATGAAGCTCAAAATTATATATATATATTACTTCCATTTAAAAAATAATACAATTTACACTTACCTTACCTCGTGCAAAATGAACTCAAACTTGAACTCTAACTGTTGTAGGTGTTGTTTCTAAATCGTTATCTACTACTGAATCACTTTCTTCATTACTCATCTGGAATGGAAGTATATAACTATTTTCCAATCCATGGCCATTTACTTCTACTCTGTCTTCATAAACAGAGACTGTAGAAAATGCTGAAGTCTCAGGAGGAGTCTCGACAATGCCAGTGAATACAATATAACTGATGCCATGACTATCTCTTGCATAGCCAGTCACATGACTATGCCCACTGAAATATGCAACCACACATTTATACCGATGGAAAATATTCATAACCTCATCATAGTTCCATAACAAGCAGCTCCAATCTGTGCTGTCAGGACATAAACTTACATGACCTGCAAAATATGAATTATAATCAGACTCATTTATAAAAATATTTAATGAAAACAATTAATAGTAAACTTTTGCTGTAACAATTAGAAAGAACTTTGCAAACTAAAATTTCAGGACCATAATAATTAAGAACTGCATAGAAAATTTCTAGACTTTTCTATAAATCAAATTTTGTCTAATATCTAAATGATGATAAATTCCTTTAGTTCTATTTCCAGTTTCTCAAATCTTCCATTTCTTTAGACTTTAGAATATCATTTATATAAAATACTTTTTTCTAGGAAAAAAGTAATTTATATAAATGATATTCTTGCTATACACTTTAAATATTTTCACATAAAGGACTTTTCAGCTCTTCAATTATATCTGCAGATCTGAATGTGAATCTTGTGCAATATCAAGTAAAGAAGTTAGAGTCAATTAAAAACAAATTAAAATGTTGCTTGAACTAATATGGAAATTCTCCCAGTAATATATACCAAAATGCTATTAAAAATATTAAAATCACATAAATATCAATAAAATTCTTTTATGTATATGCTAACAAAAAGCATATGAAATTGTTTATTTATTTTTACCAAACACGATGACTTTTTGTCCAAGTTCATCCGATTCCTTCAACTCTCTGTCAAGCCACTCCATCTGTTCTGCACCAACTGCGCCGTTCATTTGTTGAAAACGGACATCTAAGCCTTCCAATGTGCCATTACAATCCCAGTCATCAAAAACGTTATGCCCATGCATGGTGGTGAGTATTGCTGAAGCTTCTTTATAACTTGGATGATGTGTATCGTAACCTAGAACACTTATATCAAAACAATCCAGAGAAATACATTTTAAAGACTTCACAGGACAAAATTTATAATATAAAATAGGAGCAACTAATTCTAAATTTTCTTTCTGTGGTTTGTAAGGGCAAAATACTTCAGGTGGTATATTAATTTTCATGACTGATTCATAAAATAGTTGTGCAAGCTCATTCCTGTTGAAATTGTAGAGTTCATGATTACCAACTGTATGGAATGTTGGAATAGAACTATGCCTTTCAAAATGTTCCAGAGTATTTTGAAGAGCAGTATACGATCCTCCAAGGGAATGATTCAGTCCATCAATAATGTCTCCTAATTGCAATACGAACTTTACTTTCAAATGAGAGTTATTCCAATGTTTAAATGCTTGATCAACTTGACTCAGAGATCCTCTGTAGAAACGGACTTTAGAGGGATCATATGCTGCAGGTCGATCATCACAATCAGCATACTGAACATCCGTCAAGACACCAAAAGTCACAAGAGGTTCTTTAATTTTATCCATTCTGAACCTGAAACAAAATTTAGGCTCACATTCAACACTGCTGTTAGAAAGTATGAGAGGGGGAGGGGGAAAAAAGAGAATACAAAATGTAATTTACAAGTTTAAAGTTTCTCATTAAACTGTTAACAGAGAAATTGTGTATTCAACTAATCAACTCTATGGTTAAAGAAACAGAGAAATATTAGGTCGATCAGAAAGTAATGTCATTTTTATACAGTGTAATTTGAAGAGTATTATATGAAGTATTCCTTCCCATACTCAGAAAAACATTTAGTTCTGTTGTAAAATTTCCCATCATTTTCATTATAAATACCCTAAACCAGATGAGTAATGAAAAATTGACAGCAAATCATTTGACACTGAAATCTTTACAAATTTCCTAAAGGTAACAGTGCTACAATGTTTAGCAGAAACATTTGTACTGCATATACAAATATATCAGATGTTTGCAAATGTCAGCCCTTTTTTATTAAATTCTGGTCAGGAAATTTCACTCTAATGGATGTTCCTCATTTGGAGAGACGAGCAAGGCTGGCCAATGGTCAGTTGCAGGCAACTACTGGATATGATTTACCGATTTATGAACAAAGTGCAATTACAGACTATTATGTAAGAGTGCCTTAAGCAAATTAGAAAGGTCTACAGACTCTTCAAGTTTGTTTTATCTGAATCAGCTTAAGATGAATTTTGAGAAGAGTTTAACTGTAACATGAATTCTCAAATGACAAAATTGCCAAGTGCCCGTTTTTCTCAGAAGGTACAAGAAAAATAATTTTTTCATAAAATTGTCACCGACAATAAGATGTAAGTTCTGTATGCAAACACCAAATGCAAAAATTAGTGGCTTACAACAAGTTGATGCTAATTAGAATACCTGAACAAATATTCCCCCCCCCTTCAAAAGGGTTTTGTTTTATATTTGATTGAATACTGCAGGTAGTGCTCACTTCGAGGTATTTACATCTGGCAGTCTCTCATTACAGATTTACTGTCAAGAAATATCTTCTGAATTATGTTCTTTGTATTAAGCATTCCAGTCTGCTCAACAGAAGATGTTTTCTTGCTCCAATACAACGAAAAACCACATAAGATGCAAATGACCAGGGAAAAGATTCCAGTCTGCTCAACAGAAGATGTTTTCTTGCTCCAATACAACAAAAAACCACATAAGATGCAAATGACCCGGCAAAGGATTTAAGAAATTTTCCTTTACAAAATGAGGATTATATTTAGATAACTCTTCTTTACAAAATAACAACTTTCTAAAAAAACAGTTCAGAACTTTTAACCAAGCATTGTTCTAATAGATTATCATTTGCTCAGATTCCAAAATACCAGACAGTCAAAATTGGTCCAACAATTTTCTCTGCATCCAAGTCCCCTACCTTTTATTTTTATAAACAGGATACTGAGCATTTGGATCCAAGATGGCAAAACTGTTACAGATAATAATAGTGATTATATAATTGATTCGGATCAAATATTTTGTTAACATTTTACGACATTCCCAAATGACATTTCTTTCTGGACAGCCTATTAAAAGCATGTAACAATAAAAAATATAATATTTTAAAGTCATAAAATTTTAAATTTCCTTAAAATCTTTACTTCCCTGAAACAAAAAATACTTAATTACATTAAATGTTTATTTATCCTATGAAAATATAGATATTTAATAACCAAAACAGATAATATTATCTAGTCTTTTGGGTACTTCTTTGTTATAGCGGTTCCCAAACACATTTTGCGATTTTAGATTTGTCCCAAGATATCAGCTATAATTTCCCAAAGATCGTGAAGCAATAATATAAAAATAAACAGAATATATAACAACAATAATACTCGTATATCATTTCCCAAGAATATTTTTGATAATCCTTATTATTATTTTATCACATTCCAGTCAATTGCAGCCCTTTCACACATATTAAGCTGCTTCTTAACACCATCTCATGGACGTCAGCTCCTCTACCCAAGAACACATATATCTAATAGCAGTGACAAATCATAGTCTGGAATTGCTGAACAAATTTCCAACATGAATGCCCTTCTTTTTTCGATTTTTAACACTGCACTTCCAAATGATTCCATCATTAACATAAAGTTTCATGTTGTGGCCATTTTGAAATACTTGTTAGTCTATTTTGAAATTCTTGTTCGTCCAGTAAAAGACTTCTTGAAAAAAAGATATGGCATCCACCTCACTACTTGGTAAATTAAAGATTGTTAACATTATATTCACACACGCACACATACAAAAAAAGCAATGAATATATGTTTAAATAAGCAATGCGAATTTAAGAAACCTCATAAAAAATTAATACTACTATATGAACATGCACCAAGAGCAAAAATGCAACAATGTGCTAATATACGATTGCATAGCAAAGTATAAGAACACACAGCCAGTACTAATACACGATCACATGGCGAGGCATAAGAATACACAGCCAGATTTTACTGAGATATCTCGACTGACTGTCGATTCAGTCTCGGGGACTGCTATCACAAAGAAGTACCATCTTTTGTTATAATACAGATATTCCCCATTTTATGAATTTTTACTCTAATGCTTTGCTTACCTACATTAATATTTTTTCTCTAATAAACAACACAATATAGAATAACTAACACTTTGGTTAACATATGAAATCTTAAGAAAATTTTACACTCTTACAGATAAAAAAGTGAAAAATATGTAATATATACTGACTGCTAAAACATACAACATCAAAAGCACAGAAGTATACTGGCCTGGGCAGTTTTGCATCATATGATAGGAAAAGTATGTTGTTCTATCAAATATTCAAGCATACTTTAAAATTCAGCTTTTCAACATCAGCCAAAAAACATGCTACAGTTTAATATTAGTGCAAATATGCTAGAAACTGCCGAAGTAATGATCTGACAGATAAGAAAGTGATATTAATAAATTATTGCCTCATGCCTAAATCCTACTTTCTGTATCTCCGTCTGTTAATCTCTCAGCTGAGCTTGCTACATCATCTTCACTGCTAATATTTCTTAAAATTTAAGGTGCTTGCTGTTTCCCAATATCATATCTTAATATGAAATTATAGTATACACATATCTACATGTGTTACTTCTATTTAAATGACTAGTGTATATATCAGGTATTTTCTTTTACTACTACTATAGATTTACATTTGTTATCCGGCATTATTTGATAATTTTTTGAAGAATTCAAAGCACTGAAAACTCTTTGCCAAATAATTTAATGGCTACTGCTTCTTTATATTGTGCTTTAGGTCATTATGACTCGTAAAAGTTTTCGTAGAAATGTTCTACTTTCATAATATAAAAGAAAATTGCATTTAAAATCTCAGAGCAAAGCAAATAACTAAATTCTTAATAGGCATTGTTACTCGTTTGACTTGGAAAAGAACTGCAAATCCTCTTCAATTGAAAGCTTTATAAGAACACTTGAAAAATATGCTAGAAATGTCAGCAATTTATCCCTAAAATAGCCATTTCAAATCTATTGTACTGAATTTAAAATAAAGTTATTTGTTCAATGTTTCAGCACTGATTTCAAATATAACGTAATCCCAAATTTGAAATTATTTATACAATTGATTAGTGCTTCTTTCAAGAAATGTTAGATACATTAGAAATCATTCAAATGATGTGTGTGTGATTATGGCAAAGCCTCGAAGGCTATCTGCCTAAGGGGAGGGATGCCTTCGTGGAGGACTTTCTAAGGGAAACTGGCTCGTATACACGTCACACATGGGGAAAACCACGAAAATGCCCATGCAGCCAGCCCGTTTGCGGGATTCGAACCTCGGACCGAACTACCAGTGTTCAGCGACTTTACCGCTCGGCCGCTGGTGGACCCATTCAAATGATGAAATACATTGAAAAGCTGTTAGAATGTTACAATTTGGAGGAAAAAGGCTCATACTGTGAAAGCCTTCATGATCATGGCATCACGATTGTTGAATCATTACCAACATAATCAGACCATCTCTAAAAGACCCAAATCTAGATATCATAGGATTACTTCATAGCGAGATGATTACTTTCTGTGCAAAAGTGCAAGACACTGTAAAACTCTTAAAAGCAAATCAAGTAACGTCAGACCTCTTTGTTAGCCCAGGAAGGATAATCTTAAAAAACTGTTTTACATAGGCATCATGAAGTCTACTAGGAATTTATGTGGATGTCTTTGTGATAATCCTCGCAAGAATTGACTTCACTGATTGTAATGTTTCTCCTGAAGGTTTAGTAATAACAGTCTGGCACCAAGGCAAAACTCTACAGAAGGTGTTTATATATTTTTGAAATGATTTTGCGGCAGTTTAATGTTAAAAACGTAAAGAGAAAATGAAAATGTGTGATCCAATTGCCCCCTTTTTGTCTGGACTGTAAGTCTGCATCATATTTTCATGATAAAGGAGCCCTTAATATTATTTCCAGGGGTATTGATTTCTATTCATCTTCTACTAATTTCTAAAGAACATCAGTTGTGGACTTAGAAACAGAAGTTGTGGACTCAGAACATCAGTTTTGCACTTAGAAACAGCTTTTTTCAGGAGACAAAAGGCACAACACGAAAGGCAATAAAAGAAATTCCAGGACTTTGCAGAAGTACACGGAGAAGGTATATATACAATACCTGTATCAATCTCCATTTTTTCAAGAAGTGCAGGGTTACTTTTTGAAGTACAACAAGTCATTGGAATAAAGAAATAGAATTTTTTCTGTAAATATCAGGCATAAAACATTCTTTTGAAGCTTTCTCAAGTAGATTTTAACAATTTTTCCTACTCTTATTTTAAATTTCCTACTATACAAGAATACTGAGACAATAATAAACTCCTGGCTGATCTTTGGAATATGGTAACAGGTAGTTTGGCAACATTTTGGAGGCGATAAAGGTTACTACCTAGGACTTTGGGAATAATGTGAGAAGTACTCAGTTCCGATTACGCATTATCTTGTGCGAGGGAAATGAGAGATCATGAGATATCTCATGTGACATTAATGGACGAATCACTGTTCTTTAATCGGAAAAGGGGGTAAATTTGTAAAAATATCTGCTGTACAGCATTAGTTTCATTCTATGTTCTGTGAAACAGCGTTGTTTAATATTTGGATCCCATGGTCGTATATAAAGTAAATCCGAAATTTTTATTGCGTTTATGTGCAATTGAAAAGAATTGCTTAATTGCGGATAAGTATTAATGTCGAACATGTGGGTATGAAATGAGATTGTGTGAAAGGAAGGATATTACAGATAAGTTTGAATGGCGGTGCAAGAAATCTGGTGAAAATGGACATTTTGTGATCCGCCATACACTCATTCTGTAGAAGATTAGGTAAGTTAGTATTTTTAATTATTTGAGGATATTATTTTTATGCATTGTTCTAAATGTAAGGAGTAAATAAATTAATATGGTATTATTGGAAAATTGTTATTAGCAATGATTTAGTTTAAAGTAATTAGGATTGTAAGCTAATTTTTATTAATTTAATGTATGTGCTTATTTATATTTTAAGTAGTGTTTTTTAATTTAATTATATTTTAATTAAATGATAGTTATTTTGTGAATTATATGTTTGTAGCAATTTGGTATACGTTTGAGTGGATGTAAACGTGCATGGAAATAATTTAAATATTTGACAGTAAGTATTTGTAACCATTTTTAATGTTTTGCTATGAATTTGTTGGTGACGTTTGTAATAGATAATTTAGAGGTAAAAGTTTTTGGATATTTTATTTATATTATACGTGGAAATGTTCATCCTTGGATAGGGTATATACTTTTTCCGCGATCAGGTAATTTCATATATGTGCTTTTTACCGAGTTTAAAGATTCACAAAATTTTCCTGCATTTTCGTGCAAATTTTTTTAATTTATGAGAAAATAGCAGTTTAGATGGATAAAGTCAAGAGTGTGCACAATGCCATTTTTGTGTAATTCTGGGATTTTTTTTTAAGTAAAAATAAGTCTACGTGTACATGGTTACTGTGTATGTGCGATTTTGAAAAATGCGGCAAGGAGTTTGCGATTCTGCACTTTTTCCCAATTCTGCAGTTAATATTTGTCATGATTAAGCAGTTTTGTTCCATAAAATTTCTAGCATAAGTGTAATTCGCTAGCAGATTGTTGGAAAAAGTGTTGAGTAAATAAAAAGAAAAGAAATATGTCTTTACTTCGTGAAGACAAAATGACGGCGAAAAAAAAAATATATAGGGTTGCTGTAGCAGAGTTGGTCACCAAATTTTTGCCAAGTTACCATAATCCAACGATCAACCTAAACTCCTTTCTAAAACTTTTTTTTTTTTTTTTTTTTTTTTTTTTCCAGCAATGGAGTCAGATTTGTACATTTTTTTCCTTTCCATTTTTGATAAAAAAATAGACTTTGTTACATTCATTTAGGTCAATCCATGCTTCATTAAGGGTCACAATGTCTTTCTATTTATCTCCTTCTTGATAGTTTTCATATAGGGTTCTAAAAATTGTTCTACGTTGAGCCACATGCCCCGGCAAAGGCTGGTGAACACTTTTTTTAAGTTGTAAACCTGGTTTTATTGTTGCTACAGATATATTTAAAGACTTTGCAACTGATTTCTGCATTGGCAGATTTTTATCTTGTTACCAGCAAATTTAAGTTTCAGCTCCTAAGAATAGAAACAGTACGTTTGAATATTCATTTGAAGGTCTACTTTCCATTTAGAAGTAATGATTTACTTTCCTCTTCTCAAAGAATAATATTGCTTCATTTTTTTTTTAATCCAATGGTGAACACTCGCCTATTAAACAGTAGCCACACCTGAGGCCAGAAATGGTGGCATCTAATAGGCGGCCACTATTGCCTCCTATGAAGGAACGGGCAGTTACAACCATGCTTTCTCCGGGATTCGAACCCTGGCCCTCCAGTACCACAATAGGCTCCCTTAACACACTACAGTAAGCTCCCTGCCACCCTGCTAAAAATAACCTTGTGGACATTATCTACTTTAATAGAACACAGGACTCGGGATTTGCAAACGGTGTTTTCACTGATGGCTCTAAAACTCCAGGAAGCACGGGAACCGGATTCTGTATTTTTTCTGGAGGAGCTTTAACATACGAGTGGAAAAGAAAGCTCGCTTCTGAAAACTCTGTCTTTCAGGCAGAGTTCATAGCAATCAAAGCAGCTCTTCTCCACCTGAAGAATAATCCCACAGTGCCCAATATCATCTACACAGACTCAGCCTCAAGCCTCGCTGCAATAGCTGGAATTCGTTCTCGCAGTCCTATCGTCAGCAGCATTAGAGACATTCTAACACACATGCCTGCTTCGCAAAGACCCTCACTCATCTGGGTGCCTGCTCATATGGGAATAGAAGGAAATGAGAGAGCAGATGTTGTCGCAAAGGAAGCAGCGGATTCATCCACTTTTGCGAGAAGTCCCGACCCTTAGGCCAATCTCGGACCTAAAGAGTCGGACATTCCATCAGCTTCTAAGAATATGGCAAGAATGTTGGGATCAAGCAGTTCAGGGAGACGTGTTTACAATCTCATTCCCAAGGTCAAGACAACAATCCAAACTAATAGCAATTACATGACATATTTCCACACTGGTCATGGGCCCTTTCCTTCATACCTCTGCCGCTTTGGCTTGAGAGAGAATGGTAAATGTGAATGTGGGAAGGAGGGTCATCCAGATCATTTCGTGTTCTCCTGCCCACACACAGCACTGAACAGCCTCAAGCAACCAGGAGCCAGATTCTGGCCAAATTGGTTCCAGAATCTACAAAGTAACAGAGTTGCCCAGCGGAAACTGAAAACAATAATTGACTACTGTACTAGCAATTACTCTTCTGACACTGGAAGATACTAGTCATAAAAGTCTATATAAGCTAGTTTAACATGTCAGCAACAGAATATGTGATATTTATGTTCATTATGTAATTTTGTATTTATGCTGTGCCAGGTTCTCATTTATATATCATTATGCAAGTATTTTATAATACATTATTAAGCAGAATTCAATTTATTTTAAAGGCGATTAGCCAGGATTAGTTATTATATTTATTTAATAAATATTACGTAATTACATAGTTATTCTTATTAAAATATTTGCCCGTTTTAAAGAAAAATATTTATCATATCTATAAATGTGATTAAGGACGTTACTTCACACAAAATTTTTTTAATTTATAGCAAAATAATTGCAGTTTACACGTCAAATTATTTTGCTACGAAATTAACTTTAGATCGAAAGTCAAATAAGAAACTTGGTTATATACTAAATTATTGGTTAACAATGCAGTCCTTCATTTTTAACAACACGTCATTGAATATTTTATTGCTTTAGTTCAGACAGAAAGAACTACGTAAAGAGACTGAAAATAGTAATTTTAATTCAAATTATTCCATATATAAGCACATTTGGCATTTAACGATTTAAATATAACACTGCTACTTAACAACCGTAATTCAATTAGCAAACGCCCACAAAAAAAAAAAAAAAAAAAAAAAATCAATTACCAAGTACAATTTACTACCTTTACTTCAGTAAATATGATAAAATATAAATCTTCGATATCACAGAAACAAGAAGTAGAACCAAGCAGAAAAGCTATATTAGATAAGAAACTACCGATAATACAAAACAGGATTATTCCCGTGATAGCAGCTGTCATTGAACTACTAACGTGACTTACCGGCGAACGAGTTTTGATAACTGGAACAGCTCTATAGATCTTGAAAAAATATTCTTCTAACAACTAGTATTGCAGTTGCTTAGGATAGGCTTCTACAACAATTACTTCATTCTTGAATCCTGACCGTGATTAATACAGAAGTAGGTTGGTTAAATACTAGGTTCGAACAGCATAAAAATCTCAAACGAGGTGAGTTTGCGCAAGTTCTATCCGCTTTATTTTATGGATCAACTGCATGCAGACGGTAGTCACGTGACAACTATCACACGTGAGCTCAAAAAATAACCGAAAGGCAGGGGACGAGTAAAAATTTAGATTTTGAATGGAATTGTTGCAATAAGAGGACGAAAAAAATTGCTTTAGAAAGAACGATTTTTTTAAATTCTGCTGAATTTTTTATGCAATTGTAGAGATGTAAAAAAATGGGGGGAAAGTAAAAATTGCTCTGTTCTTTTCCATTATTACTTATAGAACTAGAACAGAAGAAAAGTTAATCATAATTATAAATTTTAATCTTTCGACATGTGGATAACCTTCCTGAATAGTGCAAAGTAAATTTGAATATAGTGTTATATATGCTATACATATATATATTATTGTAGATAAATTAACTAGAAACCTGAATTTATCTGATTTTAAGATGCTTTAAACGTTTATTATCAAAATCAATTAATTATATATTATTTGCTACGAATCCATTAAACAATTCAAGCAAATTATATTTATGGAATATTTTCGTTACAGGAAGGTAAATATTTATGCTTTAAATAATTTCTTTGCTAAGCCGCGCATAACGGATGCATCAAGGTAAAAATAATTCCAATAACTATTAGTAGGGCTGTGTAATTTTCTCATTAAAAAGCTGAAAATGTTTCCAAAAATACAAGTTAAAAATGGAAACTTAGCATTTTTTCGCCAAAATAAATAAATCAATAAGTAAAAATAGAAAGTAAGAAATACAAATCACGGTTCCAAATGAAATACTGCAATAATAACGGGAGGGGGGTTAATCTTACACTTCTTCGGCTCTTTACAACTACTGACTGAATCTTTTAGCTGCTTTTTTTTTTATTCTTTCTGGGAATACACGCAAACTGGTACAGCAGATTCTGGATTATCCGACGTAAACGGGTGGGTAGAATATCGGATAAACGAAAATGTCAGATAATAAGGAGATGCTAAGAAAAAGGCCTATTAAACTTCAAACAATATTAGAATTTTATATATTATGAGTCTAATAATGATTTGTACAGCAAAAACTGTAAAAAATTAACTGAAAAATTAAATATACAGTCATACAATTATCCGAAGTTAAATATAGTTCGTTCAATGCTTGAAACGTTCAGCCCTGTAATGAATAAAGAAATTTTTTATCATAGTCTGCTTCCTCGACAAGTGCGGTTTCTTCAATCTCAAGTCTCGCCATCTTTGTGGCATCATGATGCCGACACCTGCAGCTTTGTTTTGTTGCTCAATATTTAATTAACGTAACTCCGTCATTATATAAAACACTGCGGGACTCAACAGCTTGATCGGGACTCAACAGCACTGCTTGATCTTCAGTTTCGTTTTCATCACATCTGGCAAAAGTGACAGTTTTCTTCATCAGTTACTTCATACTGATCATCATCCTTCATCTATCTTTCGATTTCTTGCAAAGACGCATTTTTTACATCCAGTGATAGCGCTGCACTAAGAGTAGTATGGTTTCTTCAGTTTCACCTGTGCTTTCCGTTTTTATATTTTCATCTTTGCTTAGCAGATTCTCCCATGATTTGACAATTTTTGTATCCCTTACGTGAGACATGGCCCGTGCAGTCTAATAAGCAACATCATTCATACACTGATGCGTTTAAATTTTTTAATCATATTTTGTCCTTCTTCAGTTTCTTTTACTATTGTGGATAGTGCAGCTTCCTGCAATAGTTCCATTTTATGGTCTCCAAAAGGCCCTGATCCATAGTTAGCATATGGTGGTTACATTGGACAGAAACATTGCCTTAATGTCACCGTCCTGAAGTTCCTCTGCATCAAGGTATGTTGGAGCATCAAGGTATGTCAAGCATCGAAACAGCTTTACTGAGTAAAGTATTTTCTTTCACAAACTTCTCTGATGAAACAATGAATTATTTAAAAAGAACCCGTCTGTGAAAATTTCACTGCATCCATGCATATGTCGGATAATACGAAATGTCAAATTGACCCTATTTCCAATAGTATATCTGAATGCACATGTTTCACAAGCACGTCTTCTTTAATGTTGTCTGGAACAATCCGTCTGGATTCGTCTTCGTACATACGTCTTCTTAAACATCGTCTGGATACGTCTTCTGAGTCTTCATAGATAGCCTTAAGATCCATCATTCGAATGCGTCTTCTCAAAATCATCTTCTTTAAGATGTCTTCCTTGACACATTCCATATGAGCAAGAAAGACATTTGTACTAAAATATATAGATGGACATTAATGTTACAAGATTACGATTACACAGATCTGGTACCCGTATGCGACATGTTGACGCTTTGAGTAGAAACGTGTGTGTATGATAATTCAAGATGGTATAACATTTAAGATAATTCAAGCTCTAGAACATTAGGCTCTAGGACGTACCAGACCCACGGGCCGACCGAAAAGCGATCTTTCCGGCGCTTTTAGAGCCACTAGTTCGTTATTTGTAACCCCGTGGCCGAGACCTTAGGATACAGATCCTAGCCAGTAGCTTCGTAGAGTTCTCTACGTCGACCTCCCCCCGGGGGGAGGAGAAGGTAAGGAATCACTCGTCTCACTGACGAGGAAAGATGTTAGAAAAACATGCATAAAAAAGAACTAAATCTTTTCATATTCAATGTTGCAAAATGAATAGAAATGTTATGATCTGCTTCCGTTGGCAAAGATTTGGGAACGGACAGCTTTTTTGCAACAATACACCATGATGTTTGATGAAAAAATATCCGCAAAGCGATCAAATTAATACACACAAAAATAAAGGAGCAATTTGTCTATTTTAGGAAAGAAAAACGAAACTCCGTAATGACTTGATGAATTTGATGACAGTTCTTTCTGAAAAGTCTCATAATTGAAAGCTAAATTTTGAGAGACGTACACTGACGATCCAAAACATTATGATCATCTCCCCATTCTCCAATGAACTCGTCTGGATGACGTGGAGGGCACGCGATTAAGTAGGAATGGTATTTAACAGCTGCTTAGAGAAGGTACATTAAGCTAAGATTCTGGGCCGTTAGACTTAACACTATGTGTGCAACACACTATGTGTGCAACACAACCGCCAAACCAGGCCCAGAGGTTCAATATCTGTCCTCGTACCTTGCAGAAGGCTGGTGCCATCGCCTTTCAGCGCCACTGGTCGTCAGTTTGCTACCTGCGGTCACATGGGATGGCCGTCGCCCAAGGACATTACTCAGAAAATTCGGGGCCCCACCTCAGTTAGAATACGGGATGCCATCCCGGGCTACTAGAACATTAGGCTCAAGGACGTACCAGACCCACGGGCCAACCGAAAAGCGATCTTTTCGGCGCTTTTAGAGCCACTAGGTTCGTTATTTGTAACCCCGTGGCCGAGACTATTTAAAATACAGATCCTAGCCAGTAGCTTCGTAGAGTTCTCTACGTCGACCTCACCTCGGGGGGAGGAGAAGGTAAGGAATCACTCGTCTCACTGACGAGGAAAGATGTTAGAAAAACATGCATAAAAAAGAACTAAATCTTTTCATATTCAATGTTGCAAAATGAATAGAAATATTATGATCTGCTTCCGTTGGCAAAGATTTGGGAACGGACAACTTTTCTGCAACAATACACCATGATGTTTCAGGTGTGGGAGAGTCATCTGACTTATACTTGTTACTTAAAGAACTTTGATAAACTAACTTGTTTCCGATGTAAACTAAGTCATATTGCATCTTTTAAAGAATGGGAACTTTTTTCCGAATTTCATAACAGGAGATCTGAAGAAAAGCCAGCTCTAGAGTTGACAAATAATCAGATCAAAAAGCTCCTAAGTCGAGGAAAGCGTCCCCTGAAGAATATGGTTCTGCACATGCTTCACCCTCACCTACAATGACGGTGGATTCTATTTCCCTAGAAAGACTTTTCTGAATCAGCGATTAATTTTGTCGGATTTTTCAGAAAAATTTTGAAATCTGCTGTGATTTTCAACAAATTGAAAACGCAGGAATATAAAATACAACTCGCTATGCAGTTAGATGGAGCCACATCTCTTCAAATTCCACGATTACTGTTTCCTCTCTGTCCAGTGAAATGTCGGCACCCTTTTTGCACCTTCTAGTCCTTCTTCGGAGTGCCTCTGACATGATTGACTCTACTTTCATCGCTACTAAGTCACCTTTACATCATGAAAAGCGGAAAACAGCGCGCAAATTTTCGCTAGTCTCGGTATGGGTCGGTAGTTGGAGTTGCGTTGGTAAGAAATCATTCTTACACTTACTTTTGCGAGTGATAGGAAAGACTAAGGAATTTGATAGAGAGCAGATTTTAATGGCCTCAAGTTTCGGGACGAGTATCTCCGAAACTAGACGACTGGTAAATTTTTCATGATCTGACGTTATCAGTTTTATGCATAGTCGATAAAAGATGATGAAACCAGCAGTAGACGCCAAGGTGTAGGCCGTCTACGCGTCATCAAATAAAAAGGACGTCGGAGGCTGTCCCGCTTGGTACAGCAAAATCGGCGCCAAACAGTGGCTCATCTGACAGCCCAATACATTGCAGGTCGAAGCGCAAGTGTTTCAGAACACACATTTCAGCGTACACTGTTGGATATGGGATTGCGCAACAGGCGTCCCACTCATCTGCCTCTGTTGACCACGCGTCATTGTCAACAGCGCCTACAGTGGGCCCGGGAACATCGAGACTGGACCATGGATAAGTGAAGACAGTTGCCTGGTTGGATGAATCACGATTTCTCATTTATCACGTCGATGGTCGAGTCAGGGTACTCTGTCTTTCAGACGAACACATACTCCCCCTGTACAGCAGGTAATACACAGGCTGGTGGTGCCAGTATTATGTTTTGGTGAACGTTGTTAGTGGCGGCTCTGGGACCCTTACTTGTGGAAGAACAGACCATGAAAGCTGCGAACTATCTGAACATAAATATGGATCAGTTGCACCCTTAAATGATGTCTGTCTTCCCAATTGGAAATGGAATCTTCCAGCAGACAATGCCCTATGTCACAAAGCTCAAACTGTGTTGGAGTGGCTCGAGGAGCATAAGGATGAATTCCCATCAATGTCCTGGTTACCTAACTCGCCGGATCGTAACCCGATAAAGCACATTTGGGATTTCACGGAGCGGCAACTCAGAGCTCAAACACCATTGTGTCGGAATATTCCGACTGCGTGACTACTGCTTGGATATTTGGTACAACATGTCTCCCGTCATCTAGTCTTTCGACCTTACTTTGAAACTAAATTAACAACTTTGTTAAGTCCCGCCTTCGAGCGCCAGTCTGACTTACAATATCAATCCTGTAAGAGTCAAAAATATTATTATGGGTTTGGGAAAAAAAAGAAAAATAATTAAATTAATAAAATTAAAACATTTTGAAATAAAAAATAAGTAAGTCCTTGCGGCTTGACGAAATCATAAATGATTTTATTAGAAATGGCTGCATAAGGCAATCTTAAAATTTATAAGTGTATTAAAGCATTATGTCTATTAGTTTTATCGCTATTAGACTCCATCAGAAGGTAGTCAGAGAGGCGTAAAAATCGCAAAGTTCAACTAACGTTTAAAATCAACTTTATTTAACAATAGAAAAAAATAACTTATATCTCGAGAAAGGCTAAATATTTAAACGTTCACAAATAAGAGGCGATGCCAGACTTCTGAAAAGAGCGGGCAAAAAAATAAAGATTGATAGTAAGTCTCGGCGAAAAAAAAAGTTAAATTTTTTATCCTAGCGTTATGGCGAGCACACATGCATCCTGCGCAACAAAGATGAATGTTGCTACTCATGAAAGTTGCATGGAAATCCGCCATACCTTTTGTGACGACTTGAAACCACAAATTAAACATAGATATTGAACAGCATCCCTCTCAAATGATCACCTATACAGAATTTTCTGGAATCATGCATTATCATCTTAGAGAGAATTTACTGTATTTATTATTTCCAATTTAGGGCCGCGGCTAGGCTTTTTGATGACTGTGAAATATTTACAATTTGTAAATTCTCTCGCCCGTTGCCTCCCTAAATTCTAAAAGTTTGCCGCCCATGAATTCTGCCGGCTGCACGTTTTCACTGGTTCTGGCGTAATCCTTCTTCCTACTTCTGAAAAGTTTCGGAAAAGGAATATGTTATTCGATTTCATAAGCTTGGCTATTCTATATTTTATTTCTATGCCATGTGCTATCAAAATATAGTTCATCAGCAAACAAGTCATAGTCAAAGTTATTCAACTTACTTGCTCTTCCCTTGACAATAGAAGCTATGTCGATATAAAATAAAACACTCTCCATGGAAGTCCTTCAAAATTCTGTTAAGAGCTTCAGTCTGCTACTGCCTTCTAGCACGCTCTGTGGATGATACCGCCACATAAATAAGCGATTAAATCCAAATTACGCAACAGTCTGTTTCCAAATACTAAAAATAGGTGGCAGAAGTGAAAAAGAGAAATCAATTAGAGAAAGTTTAGACTCATTAAGGGAATATACACTCTTAGACCGAAAAAAAAAAAAAAAAAAAAAAGACGCACCAAGAAGGATTTATCCGAATGGGACGAAAATCGGTAGAAGTGATGTATATGGACAGAAAAACATATGATTGCAGTTTGAGATTGAAGTGACTGAGCTTCCCAAAGTGAAAAAGTCAGTAACGCGTTTGTCCACCTCTGGCCCTTATGCAAGCAGTTATTCGGCTTGGCATGGATTGATAGAGGTTGCGGATGTCCTCCTGAGGGATATCGTGCCAAATTCTGTCGAACTGACGCGTTAGATCGTCAGCATCCCGAGCTGGTTGGAGGGCCCTGCCCATAATACTCCAAACGTGCTCAATAGGAGAGAGATCCGGCGAACTTGCTGGCCAAGGTAATGCTCGGCAAGCACTAAGGCAAGCAATAGAAACATGTGCAGTGTGGAGGCGGGAATTATCTTGCAAAAATGTAAGCCCAGAGTGGCATGACATGAAGGGCAACACAACGGGCTTTAGAACTTCGTCGAGGTACCGATGCGCTGTAAAGTTGCGACGGATGACAACCAAAGGGGTCTTACTATGAAATGGAATGGCCAGACCATCACTCCTGGTTGTCGGCCTGTCTGAGGGAAGGCAGTCAGGTTGGTATCACACCGCTGTCCGGGGCGTCTCCAGACTCGCCTTCGCTGGCCATCGGGGCTCAGTTCAAAGCGGAACTCATCACTGAAGACTATCCTACTCTAGTAAGTGACATTCCAGTGCGAATGAGCCTGACACCGCTGCAAACGAGCTTGACGTTGTACGGAGGTCAATGGTAGTCGGCGAAAGGGGTGCCGTGACCTCAGCCCCCTTTCTGTGAGCCGTCTATGAATGGTCCTTGCGGTCACTGAAGCACTAGTTGCACGTACAATCGATCATAACGATGCATCTGGGGCTGTGGGTGCCGCTCTGACTATTGCTAGATCTTCACGTTCTGTCGTTTCTAGGCCTACCGCTTTCTTCTTGAAGCTGTGTACGGCCATGGTTCACCCATTCCTGCCAACATCGTTTAATAGTGGCGTCGCTCCTGCTCAAATGTCGAGCTATTCTTCGATAAGACCAACCGGCTTCTTTGAGTCCAACTACACGACCTCTTTCAAATTCTGACATCTGCGCATATCGTTCGCGCACCTGTATCCGAGGCACAGTTACTATCTACCAGAGTACACGGAATGAAATTCGTGAAGAATTTATGACCTGGATTCGTAATTTGTCCTCTTAAATAGTCTGCCAGTTGCGCAGATCAGATGCTCTGTAGCGACAACCGTGCATTTATTAGCAGCCAAAATGTGAAATTTTGCATTTTTCGTCGAAACCTGTATGCTTATCAATTTGTGTCCAATTTGCTTTATATCTTCTCGGTGCGACTTTTTTTTTTTTTTGTCTAAAAGTGTATAACACCAAAATTAGCAATAACCCCAATTGCTTATAAGGTGTCACACACACACACACACACACACACACACCAAAAAAAAAAAAAAAAAAAAAAAAAAACCGAGACTGGTCCAATAAATTATTGTACTCACAGAATCAGTTCTCCCTGATCAGCATTCACACACTTCTGCATTCGGTGCTGCCATTGCTGGTAAGTTCCGGAACGAGGTTTTTGTAAGTTCCCTTCAGGAGATTCTCCGTTTTTGCCTGAACATCTTCAGCTGAAGTAAAATGGGTTCCCTTTAAGTAAGATTTAACTTTAGGAAATAAAAAGAAGTCGTATGGAGCCAAATCAAGTGAATAAGGAGGATGCCCTATCCCAGTAATGTTTCTGCTGGTCAGAAACTGCTTGACAGCTAGGACCGTGCGAGCGGGTGCATTGTTGTGGTGCAATAGTCAGCCATCACTCCACAACGGTGGCCTTTGTTTTCCTAATATTTTCACGAAGCCTTTTTAGTACTTCAATGCAGTTGTCTTGATTAGTCCGACCACTGGGAACCTATTCAATCATGATGGACGTGCTGGGCGCCCACGGGAGCGCATCATCTTCCACACTGTCCCTTCCCCTTAAAAACCGCTTATGGCATTCAAACACGTGCATGAGACAAAGTTTCATCTCCATAAACCTCGGTTAACATTTGAAATGCTTCCTCTGTGGCTGATTTCTTAAGTTTCACAAGAAACTTGATGTTGAATCGGTGTTTATATTAGACATTTTTCCGGCAGAATGCAATTGCACATGTTCACTCAACGACGCAATACTCCCTACTGGCGTGGTCGGTTAAGTCGAAACTAGCCGCATAGATAGAGGAGGTGTGTGGCATGACGACATCAAAACAGTTGTTGCCAACTCCACTGTGTTTTCAAGCTACACACTTAGTCTCGTTTTTTGTGTCACACCTCGTATATAGTATATATATATATTTAAATGTACTTCCAAAAGAAAACTGCGAAACGATAAAAAGTCTAGTTATTCAGGTATAATTCTAAATACAAGCC
Source organism: Stegodyphus dumicola (assembly GCF_044657685.1). Lineage (NCBI taxonomy): Eukaryota > Metazoa > Arthropoda > Arachnida > Araneae > Eresidae > Stegodyphus > Stegodyphus dumicola. The sequence goes on from NC_140773.1 coordinate 197,541,323, forward strand.
TCCCTTTTGGAAAACACAAAACTTTTGACACAAGTTTCAGAATGAGGTTTATATACATCGCAATTATAAAACCTCTACATATGAGGTAGGACAAAGGAAAGCATGGGAGAAACGGGGAAGAAAAGGAAAGCGGTCGTTGAAAGATGGGAAACATCGTTAGCGGCTGCATGTTATCGACACTAAATCTGATTTTCTACACTGAATTTAAATTTAAATTCTGTTTAAAAATCTTGTCAAATCAATTTGAAACATAATGCTGTCCTTTTAAAAAATATGGAAATATTTAATAAAAAAATTATAAAAATATCAAACTCAAATCAGACATTTGATTCATAAACAAGAATAGCTCATTATGACAGTAAAGGAAATTTAATGACTGAAGCACAAAATTCTGTATGATTCGTTAAAATTTCGCCACAGTTTATATCAAACTGGGGTAAGATGTAAGCATTTTGCAAAGTGAGAGACACGAAGAACCTATTCTAATTAAATTTAACATATATACAGTAATTATGATTAAAAGCATAATATGATTATTTTTCTAAGGGGAACTGAGGAAGATCTTCAAATAAATCTTTCATAAGAAGTATTATAATCTTTTCACCATGAAAGCTGTAAATTAATTTTATAATTTGAGGAATAAAATGTGATCACTAGTGAACAGAATATTATCAGACGTACTTAAAAATTTGTACATAAAGTTATAAACATAATCCATCCGTGAAGTAACAACTTCTTGCCAAAAGTCTCTTGGACAACAGCCCTATCCCTGTCTAATGCAGGAAATTTTTCAAACGTTGATAAACGTAATACACCGCGTGAAAACATAAACATTTTTTCTTCTATTACGAAGCTTAGCTGCCTAGCGACGTAATAAATACTTGCATTTGCAATGGCTAAAATAGAACAGCAGCGCCATCAAGTGTTCGCGAACTTTTTGGACTCGTTTTTCTACTATGCAGTTTAACCTCCTTCTTCACAGGCCGTGTTTAAACCAAGGAGGTTAGAATAGAAAGAGGGAGGGTTCGCAGTTTCCCCCGCTATCGGGGAATGAAAGGTGTCCATGTTTGTCCTGTCAATACATTGCATTATGGCAGTGAAACGTGCGTTTTTAGAATCGCGTTAAATGGAAATGAAAAGGAGTAGTATTTAAGTCGAAGTTCCACTTACTTCGAGAGGGAGAAACAGAATTTCTGACTAGCGCGCGTTTGCCTTTTGGCCACGTCTCTCTAAGCTGTTACTACGCTCGGCCGTATTACTGGTCCTTGACAGCTTCGCAAGCTAATTCGATGTTTAGGGGCAACTAGTTTCGAATTGTGTTAGCTTCGGCTAAATCTCTTTAGTTAGTTATTAGTTAAGTTCTTATTTTTGAGTTTGAGCCCAAGTGGAAGCTTTGTTGTAAGTCCGGAGAAAGGGACCATCTGTGCTCCTTTAGTTTGAGCAATGAAGAGTAATTAACCCTTCTTGAGTTTCACATTTCACAGAAACACACACGCTGTTTCTGGACTTAAGCGATTATTCGCTTAGTAGTTTACTAGGTTCCTCCACACTTAGTTAATATATAAAAGGGAGGAACACTACAACTGTATCGGGCCCTATATGTAACTGTATATGCCTTCCAGTAGTTTCGAGAAATCGAAGATACTGGAAATTTCTCGGCGAACGGGGAGAAAACTATGTAAGACCGCAGAGAGCATCAGTTCTCAGTTTTTAATTCAGAGTACAGTTCAGAGTACTGAGAGATCTCAGCGCGAGCTTTACTCTTTAGATGCGTTTGACATTGCGTTGTGTTAAACGTTATTAATAGTTTGAAGAGGTAACTACTGATTGTGTATGAGTACTGAAAAGAGCTGTATGAGTAGTTTTGTGAAAAGTTCCAAAACTGTAAAGTGTTTCATATGGAAAAATAAATTTTATCAAGCTATCATTGACTCTGTGTGCATTCAATCCGTTACGAATGTAATGCATTCAACAATATTATTTTAAAAAACTAAAAAAAAAAAAAAATCTAAAAGGTTTCAGATTTTAAATTACGTCCAAAAGGGCATTTTTTTAACGTTTTGTGTGTTACTTTTATTTATTAAATATCATGTTCTTCGCACTTAACCCATAAAATTCACTTCAATAGGAATAGCGCAAAATAATTTTAAAATGAGCCTATCTTTAGAATTTCCGATACACAATTTCGCGCGCTGGAGATAAAAAGGTTTTTATTTTCTTCCCGTAGATTGTTGCCATTGCTCGCTTTCAAATCGTTGAGTTTGTTACTCAAAAATTCGTTAAAGTTTTACAAAATATGAAATAGATCATAAAACAAATTCCAAATTTCAAATTTGGGCTTCCACATGCCCATATTCACTGCAGGATTACGTCATTCAATATTCGATGGCTCTATGCACCGTTGTTTTATCACAATGCGAGAAATGTACGCTCTTTTATGCAGAATTTTCATTTTTAATTTCTTCAAATGTAATGCAGGATTCTAACATTTGGTGGCAACAGTTTGAAAAGTAAAATGGACATTTATAGTGATTCAACACTAAGTCGCAAAACGAAAACAATAGTTCTTCAGGGACACAGCCCTTTTGGACTAATAATATGATTTATCTCAATATGTGCTTCAAAGACTTGAACGCTCACAAGAAAAAAGTTACGTTTATCGACAGTATTCGAAAGGAAGTTTGAAGACAATATTTCATACAATAAAGATCAGTGATAATTTGAGAGGGATATTTAATTATAAATGCAATAAGATTTAAATAGCAGTAATATTAAGCAGTATTATGGCGTGTCTTATTAGAAAAGGCGACGAGAAAAACATCAGGAATGCTTAATAATGTCTAACAATGTTGTTACTCGAAACATTGATTGAAGTTTTTGATTAATTTTCATGAAATGATTCATTTTCCTGGGTTTACTGCTCATTGTTGCTCCAAATTATGTTGTAAAATAAAATAATAAAATATCCACCCTGGTTTAATTTTTATTTAATATTATTGGTTTATAATTTAATTTCGATTAATCTTCTTTCATTCTTATCGCCAAGTCTCAAAATTGTAAGTTAAATTTATTATGTATGTTTTAATTCTGCATTTCTTATTTCCACGCAATTCATACAGCAGCTAGTTTCACGTGTAACTTATTCGATTCATTAAAGAATCGGGGGCTTGGTCTTAAAGATAAGCTCACAAGAAGTAGAATGATAAGATTATCTTAGTTTTTAAAGATTAAACTCACAGGAAGCAGAATGCATATAAGATCTAGGCTGTGATTGCTTGAGGAAAATGATTCTAAGCTCGTAAATAAATAAAACTGGAAAACCCTAGCCAAGAAAAACAATGTTCTGAAGGAAGTCCTGGTCCAGTATAAAATATCGCGCCGTTGACCATAACGATGACGATAATTTGGCCGGTTTATAAATTCTAAATGCTTTAAAAAATTTCCCTTTTTCAAGAATTTTTTTATTTATTAGCCCTTGAGCGTTAGCCCGAAAGGGCTATTAGTCTCGAAACAGGATTTGGCGACGAATCACTTTACTGTCTGAATCAATTTTCAGTTTGTTGCCACGAAATATTATCACCCTGGATTTCTTTTAAAAAATTAAATAATGAAGAATTTGTATGAATATACGTATGTTTCTTCTACTGCGAAAAAACGGCAGTACCTTGGGCCGTCAAATTTTGAGTAACGTAGTCCTCCAACCAAACATGTACACCTGGAAGCCTGAATTTTGAATTTCATATTTCATATTTTATAAAACTTTAATGAATTTTTAACAAACTCAGCGATTTGAAAGCGAGGAGTGGCAGTAACGTACGGATCAAAACATTGCTGTCTCCAGCGCGCGAGATTGCACTAATATTCTATAGCTATGCTGTTTCTAAATATTTACTATTCAACTTTACTATTAATTTTTCTATTCAACTGAATTTTATGTCGAGTTTGGGCAAAGAACATGATATTCAATTAATAAATTTAACACACAAAACGTTAGACAAAAAAAGTTTTGCAGCTCGACTTTCTAACAAAACTGTACATTGATGTGATAAAATGAGAAAAGACTGAAAAAATTAGAAAAATGTATGCCAATTCATCAGGAATTCTAAAAATAATGCTGCTTTTAAATTTTTTTAAATTTTGCTGTTAAACTGCACATGGCATAAGTGCGAAGAAATGATGCTTAATAATAAAGCTGAAAAGACAAAAAGAAATAGAATAGCAGGAGTAAGTGCGACAGCCAGACTGACAAACTCAACAATTTGAAAACGAGGAGTGGTAGTAACGTACGGTACGAGCTCAGCGAGAACGTAGGAAAACCTTAACGAACCCTTTTGGGAGACAGTTAAATTCTGAACTCTTTCAGACTTTCTTATTAGTTTTTTTTTTTTTTTTTTTTTTTTTCTTCTAGAAACCTCTATAAATAACTCGAATAAAAGCTGACTTAAGTCAATTTCTGTTGTAAGGTAGTTCTCCCGCCTTACTAGCGTGCTTTCGTGGTGTAGTGGTCAGCACACTGAGCCGGTATTTCAGAGGCCCGTGGTTCGATTCCCGGCGAAGGCGTTGCTATTTTTTCATCTCTTCTGCTTCCAAAAACTACCTTATGTCTCTACACTACATTATTAGAAATATTACGTATATACTCCCTCTTCAAGGCTTCAATCAAGAACAAACGTTGATAATTTTTTGAAAGTTTGTTGAAGTTTCAGCACGTGATAACATGTTCACGCGATTATGTATATAATTTTTCGTCGTCGCGGACTTCTTTATTTACTAGCTGACACCCAAACAACTGCCTCGTTATCGGAAGTTTAAAAGGTCAACAGTAGTGATTTTGTGATATCACTGTACATCAACAGCTTATCATATTTTTTATAATCAAGAATCTTTCAACTGAAGAAAAGAACTTCGCACCATACAGGAAATATTTTCAAACATTTAGTGCGATAGTAACTGTTATTATGCAAACTCTGTGATAAGGTTCCAAAATTTTATCAAAATCAATTTCGTTTCATGTGAAGACTTTTGCACATCGCACTCAGTTTCTGATTATATCAAGGAAGCTGAAACGCATCTTATCGCTTCCTCACCCCTTTGTCTTAAATACGAGGTCTTTTCAGAATGAATGACCTTTTTTTAATCTTTATATTAGTGTTATCTGTAAATTTGTTTAACAGTTTTGTTACGAGTTTAGGTACGTCCTTTTTTTATTTTTCAGAACTTACTATATTAAGAAGAAAAAAAAGATTAAAACACCAGACAGGAATTTGAGAAACTTATAATGTTTATGAATGGTTGTGAGTAGTAGGAAATTCATGATTGACACCTCTATTGAGACTACAGATATTGTGTTAATATTTAATGTCTAAATGAAAAAGCGTAAATTTAATGCAAAAGTTGATGTAAGTAACTATATTTGTTCACCAGAATTCCTTTTAAAATGTGCCATTGAGCATTCCATTTCTCATACGTAGAAATTGCTGATCTAATCCACAATACCATATTCCGTTAAATCTTCGAGTTCTCTCATGTACTATTTAATTAAACTGTTTTTTGAGATTAGATCACTATTGAATTATCTTTTGAGATTAAGACCATCACTGAATTATCTTTTGAGACTCTCAATGGAATTACAGAGTGTTTTCTCATTTTTGCCACAGTTATCGAAATTATAAAAAGAAAATTTCGCCATTATTTATTTCAATTTAGTATGCCCTGCTTTCTACCAATGTTTGTAATACGATTACCCTAAATAGAATTCTGTTTATTACATCACATACGACTTGCGTTCCAGTAAATATTCAAATAAAATAGCAATTTGTATTTAAAAAAGAAATAAAACCACAGAAGACTATATGTCGCAAAAGTTTATAGAATATTAACATTTTAACAACTTGTGATCAATTATAAATTACTTAATACTTCAAAGTCGCCCCATCATTCCCTATGATATCGAATACACGTTTCTCCATCAAGAGAACTAAATTTTGTAATAACTCTGATTCCACATTGTACCATGTACTCTCGATGGCTGTTTCTAAGACATTCACGGAAGAAAATTGCCTTCCATTCTCGTAAACTTTCCAAGACATAATACCTTACACGTTCTCGATATTGTCAAAATCGGGGCTCATTTGGTGGCTACTCAAGAACAGTGACATATTCCGTGCGTAATTTATTGTAGCATTAGAAATATGAATAGGAGCATTGTTATACTGGTACACCCAATTTTGTCCTCCAATGTTTTCAGAAAATAGTATAAGATGGTCTTTTAGCTTTTTTATGTATTTAGACGAAACTTGCGGACCATCTAGAAAGGTGAAACCCACTTGTTGAAAAGTGAAACTTTGTTGAAAGGTGAAACCCACCTTTGAAACTAAAATATGACCACACCATAACATCCATCTCCATTGTCCCTACTGAAATAGCTTCAAGCTCTTTTCGTAATATGAATACTCGTCAGAACCATCTAGATTCTCTTTCTCTTTTTTTCATCACTGAAAATTACAGAAATCCATTTATCACCACATGCCATGTGGTTACGAGCCCACACTGCAATCTCATTCATTTTTTGTGAAACTTTGAGAGAGGTAATGATCGAGCTATTTTTACGTCAGTCATTTAACTAGATTCCTTGATTCGTCTATGAGCAGTATTTTTGGATATTTGCAATCCAATAGCATAACGTCGTGGCAGAACATTTTTATAATGCAATGACAGTTTGCGTAATGACAGACTGAAGATTTTATGAAAAAGCTTAAAAATTTTGTTGCGTATTGCTATTTTTTTGGCATGCGTTCAGATAATGGTGGACATATACATACATAAATGCATAACATATAAATAACAGACAAACAATTAAACATATAAGTAAACATATAAATAAATGCATATTTAAAGAAGTTGAAATACTTACAAATAGCTTGTAAATACAAATTCTTACAAATAGCTTACAATTACTTCTTACAAATAGCAGGACATGCTTCCAACTACATTATAAAGACGCGTGGGTAGAATTCCTTACAAGATTGTTTCCCCGCTGAAGCTTGCACACTGAGCGAAATATAGGCGGTCGGGCCTAAAGATTCTGTGTATCCCCCAAAAGAAGGCTTATCCATAGGCTGAAGTAGGTTTTCTCTTAATCGATTATTGTGTTTGATGAGATCTGTATACTTACGATGTTTTGACTCTCGTGAAAAGAACAAGCGAACGTTTTCTCTCTTGGCTGACAGTGCGGCTGTTTAAGCAAAGTGAGAATATCCGCCTCCCTGGGCAACAGCTGAGGCCGACAAGGTTTCGGGCCTGAATATGGAATTCCTAAAAAGAGGCCCAAAAATGTATCTCAGAATTTCTTTTCTTGCTTATTGGGAAGTTTATGGATGCAGTCTCATATTTTCTCTTATTAGCGGAGGAAGATGTAAATATTCTGTTAGTTATTCACCCAGTTAGCCGGTCCACAATTGCACAGGAATCCGCTGCGATTCACAGCAGGTAGTCTTCCTGCTGTTGAAACCATTTGTATGGAGAAGATGGAAAATTAATTTTTTTGCCGAGCTAAATGCATTTCTGAAATTCAGCATTACTTTGCAACGTATGAATTTGATTACGATATCATCTTTCTCATTCTGTGGTGAGGACTGTAACATTTTATTCTCAAATTCTACCATTTTGTCAAAAGGGAAGGGTCCCCGCTTCATTTCTTATGGAGAAAGCTTCCAATTTCTTGCAGTGAGGTTACCTAGCGGAAAATCATTATCTTGTTAAGCTCACAAACATTTGAAAAGGTCTCTTTAAATGCTTCAATAAATTTTCAGTAAGAATGCATCACGAAGTAATGCCCAATCCTAAAATTTTGCTCTACTTAAAAAATCTCTATCTTGCACCAAACAAACGGTGTCTAACCTAATAGCATAAACCTCAAATAAAATTTCAAGTGATACATTACTGAATATTTTAGGATATATTTATTAAATCCATTTTGGAATTTCCATAATTTTACCGTTACTTTTGCATTATCCTATAATAGTGTGACAAATAACTTGTGTTCGCAATCAGCGTGTTTCCTATTCTCATGGGGAAAACTACAGCCCTTCCGGCTAGCTGGAGGCGAGCAAGAGATTTCGACGCGTTAAAGTAATTTAAGTGAAACTAGAGCGTAATCTTATAACTTTATTATAACCGTATTAAAAATGTCCTTTAGGCATATATGGCAAAGATATGAGTTACATAACTATTATAAAAGGGTACGTTATTTTGAAAAGGTTGAAAACACTTTGCGAATCACGTATCCTTTTTTACAGACGGAAACATCGCGGACGAAAATGTCTCGGAGAAAACAACGTAACATTGCTTTTCATATTGCTTGCTCTTCATTCATGCCATGATTCTCCCATATTTTCGATAACATTTCTGATGTTGTACTTCTTTGAAAATTAGAGTAGGCACATTGTCTGCTGTTGAAGATTTTATGGCTTGCGAAGAAGTGTTTCGAAAATGATGAGTTTTGAATGTCGCAAATACACCATGATCCATAGCTGAATAAACACCATCTTATTTAGTGGAAAAAAGAGTTATTTATAAATTTTCATTTAAATCACACAGACCAGACGGATGACCTGGAAATTTATCTAAGATCAATAAAATCAAAATCTAATTCATTTTTTCTGCAGCAACGTTGTGTTATAGATCAAAAATAGTTGATAAACCAACCTTCAGCTTAAGCTGTTTTGTCTTATGCTTTCTTATTTGAGCGTCACAGCATTAGGAGATTATTTTTTGATAAAATTTTTAAGAGCTCTAGTTTTCTGCATAGTTTGCAAACATCAGTTTTGTTTTGAAATTCTCTGTTGCATTTCTATTTAATAATAGTGTGAGACAGTTTTTGAAATTTCATACCCAAGGCACGACCTTTCACTAACTGCTATAAAGGTGAGTGACGGCAGTTATTTCCAGAATAAACTTGTTTCATCAACGTTGAATATTTACTCATCTCTTCACCTCATCGGTGGCCGAGAGGGAAAACCTCATTTTCATCTTGCAGCAAGTAAACAATTTTTGAAGCTACTAAACTACAATCAAATTTCAATCAGCTGAAACAGCTTGCCATTAATATCCATTTTGGAATATCCACAGTTTTTGAATGTTTGATGTGCGTGACTTTTAGACCACCCGATATAATGAAGCATTGGAAGAGCTAGGTTTTCATATTTTAAAGTAGGTGCACCCACTTACAAATGAACCTCATTTTATAATATTGGATTCAGTGAAGGAAGAGAGGCAGAAACTATTCAATAACTATTTAAATATAAGCACGGAAAGAGCGAAGATTATGTTACTAGTATGAGGTTAAGAGTAATGAAGTTAAACTTTTTAACAGAGAATTATAATATTGGATGCAGTGAAGAAAGAGAGGCGGAAACGATACAATAACTATTTAAATACAAGCACGGAAAGAGCAAAGATTATGTTACTAGTATGAGATTAAAAGTGATGAAGTTAAACTTTTTTATCAGAGAAATATAGTATCTCTATATTACTATTGATCCGATACGTTTCCTTTTGATTATGATTCGTTGAACTAATTTTGTAGAGTAATTAGATTATTTAATTAGATTATTTTGAAGCTTAAGACGTGGGAAAGGAGCAGTGCCCTTGCCAGAACTTGAACCTGGATCTCTCGAATTCGCGCCGAGTGTGCTACCGTTGCACTACGAAGCCATGCTGAAAGAAGAAAGAAAATACCTTACATACTCCCCCTTTTAAAGGGCAACTCAGGATTAGAGGACCCAGTCACTAAATCCTGGTGGTGACTAATTATTATCTACCACTTATTAGTTCGGGCGCCACTGTAGAGTCATTAGGTCATTTTGAAACTGGAGAAAAATGAGCAATGGACTCTCAGGTACCCGAACCTGGACCTCAGGATTACGTGACGACTGTGCTACCGTTACTCCACGCATGCTGGAAAAAGGGAGGAAATACCTTATAATTTTACTTTCAGTTTTACAGTTGCGTAAAAACATGCTTCATTTATGTTATATATGTGTTTAATTATAGTATTAATTTTGAATTGACACATTTCAAAAGTTTTCTTTATTGGTACTTCTTTTTTAGACAAGAAAAAAGACCAAATTAAAAAGGTAGTTTTGCTATTGCGAGTTAAAATATAATATAAAGAGAGTGAGTAAGAGAAAAAATGAATCTTTGACTGTATCCATAACATTTAAAGAAAAAGAAAGAAATTGTAGAAAAATAGTGTATTACCTGACATTCTTCTCACTGAACTTTTCAGTTATTACGACTGGAAATTGGCTGAAAATACCTGATAGAAAATGAATTATGTAATTTGAAAACTATTTATGATCCAACATATATCTTGAGATCTATTTAGCTTCAAATTTGTTTACTTTAGATAAAGCATTTATTACGATAACTGATGTCTTCCACTAGTTCAAACTAGTTTCTTAGTCTGTAAAGGCGAATTTAAGACAAACGCGAACATAAAGGTGTTCAAATAACTACGATTCCCGCTGAAAATGTCAAGGACTAATATATATAACGATATAGATGTGTAACGAAAATAACACGACTAACTCAATAATTCAAAAGTTCTTACCAAAGCTGTCATATTAGTACGTGCTTGATTTCTTAAAACTGTTTGACAGTATTAACCAGGCAAGCAGCAAATTAGGCAGCCAGTGAGCTCATTATCACCAGTGACTAACTCAATAATTAGAAACCGGGTGTCCTAGTAAATGAGTTATTTAAACAGTTTTTTCATATTTCGAAATTGTTACTGCGAGAAAAATTATTTTAGGGATTTTTCTTGCCATAAATGCCTATTTTGGATTTTTCGGAACATTTTCAATTTACTTTTTTTTTTTTTTTTTTTTTTTAATTTTACTTAGATTCTGTTATTTTTACCAAAATTATTTTGCAGTCTTGATAGTTATGGATTTACATCTTTTCGTAAAAACGAGACTGTCTGGCAAGTTTTGCTTTTATTTTTTATAAATAGATGACGCTGATGCTGTGACGTATAATGTAAACTGACTATCAATAGTCGTGGGGAGATGCGTATACGTTAGTCTTTGCGAATGGGAATCGGAGAAATATGACTATCTGGCAATTAAAATTGTGAAAAATGTGTTTACCATGTAGCGATCACGTAATGGAATGCTAAGCTGACTTGGTATGTAGTTGCTTGTTCGTGTCGCCATCTACTAGTAGCAAACAGAAGTGCAGCAGCGCACGAGTTTTGCATGCCATTGAAGATGATAATGACTTTGGGATTCGATCCCGGGTCCCCTATGGGGCAGTTTAATCAGAAGGAATTAAGCATGACAGAGTTCTGTTATCTTACCCAATGCAGCAACTTTTATCAAAAGACAACAAAAACTTTCGAAACTTTTTTTTTATCTCTATTTTATTTAATTGGTTTATCTTATGCTTTACATAGAATTTTTCAATAAATAAATAAATAAATAAAAATACAAGTACTTGGGGAAAGAGCTCCAGGTTTTCTTTTACCAGCCAAAACCCACTGTTACAAAATGGGGGCATGTTTGTTTGCAGTTGATTACTAATATTCAAACTTAAAAAGAAGTTTCAAGAATCCTCACCAGTTTTTCGAATGATGAAAAACCTTATGAAAAAGTTGCTAAAATACTTTTAACAACATTGAAGTGTAGAATAAATTAGAACTTATTTGTGTTTTAAAGAGGTATTAAAATGCTTAAAAAGAGAAAAATCCCTCTATTAGATTATTGTAGCTCAAAGCTAACGTTTACAATAATTTAACTTCTCTTTCTAATAAAACAAATCAAAGTCAGACAAAAGCGTGAGAAAATTATCGCATCAAATCAGGATTTTGAGCGCATTAAGGATACTGAAAAATTCTCGGGGGAAAATTTTCTACTAAAATTTGTACTTTCTTCACATAAGATAAACTTCTTCAAGAATTCCTTATTACATCAGTTGAAAGTCTATTTTCACTATTCAAATATATACTGCTTAAAAAAGAATGACCCGATTTCAAAAAATCATAATTATTCAGATTTTAAACCGTTTTGATCGAATAATGTGTCGGTACAAAGGGAAAAATCTTGAGTTTCAAGCAGTTGTCTATATGTAGTGCTAACATTCCTCTTACACACCACTTATGAAGATGGTGATTGTACAACAGATATTATTTTGTGCTCTGCGCTTCGCGAAGTGCGAGTCCGTAAGAAACTTCAGCGTGATTTTCGTTGAGAGTACTCAGGTGCTGAACCTCCTCCACATGTCGCGAAGAGCATTAGACGATGGTATAAACAATTCCAAACACACGTCATTCACCTGACCGTCTACGCATATCAGATGAAAATGTGGAGCAGAGTTTCATCTGTATTCTAAACAAATCCACTCGCCGTGCCGGTAAGGAACTTAACATTCCTTCAATGCCTTCCATTCTTTGTGTTTTAAACCATACAACATTCAATTGCTGAAAAATCTTCAGGCAGGTGAAAAAGAAAAACGTATGGAGTTTTGTGAATTCATTCTGCAGAATTTGTTAGGAGATCAGAATTTTGTAATACACTTGGTGTTTAGTGACGAAAATTCCACAAAATTTCAAAACAATGGTACATTAGGGTAAAAAAACACTCAAAAATGCATGTTGAACTTGTAAGGATCTTAAGTTTTACTAACGTTTATTTTATTTTAAATCTTTACTATCACTTCTTATTTTCTACTTCCGGCCAGAATTAAAAGCGTTAACTTATTCATGCAAAATCTGTCTGGCGAACGCCAAGTTCTTAAGTTGTGGCTTTTTGCCAAGCGAGAGGGAGGAAGGAGTTAGTCGAAGCAGGCCGCTTGCCATAGAAGTTTTACTCGGTTGCTGTTTGCCTTCCGGGCCAGAGGTTTAATCCTCGTGATAATTTTAAACGTATTGTAGTGTTAACAGTTCTCTGTACTACATACGGCTTCCTGTTAATATCCGGCCAATCTTACACGTAGGCCCTTGTTGATTATTCCAAATTTAAGTTAGAGTTTAGTTATATTTTATATTCTTATGTTCAGACCACAAGTAGTTGGTCTCTGTATTCCGAAGTACGGAAATTATTGTAAAGAGTGAAAAATAAAGGGTTTTGTATACCCTTCCTGTGTATCTTGTCTACTTCCCACAGTTATTGAACATAGCTTTAGTAAGCTCCCTGTTCCGAGTCAGGTCCTTGCATGTTCCCAAAGAAAGTAAGACGGAACATTGAACCTGATAGTGGCGCCCAACGAAGAAGAATAACCATGGCCGAGTTTCAAGAAGAACCTGTGCTGCCTGCAGAAGCTGCTCAGAATCCAGAAATGCCAGCTGCCGCTCTGGAAGGATTTGGTTACATCGTCCAGACCATGCGCGCTTCGATGAAACCAGAAGCAACATTTAATGGAAACTCACCGGTAACCAGTTTTTTGGAAAAATTGGATGACCACTTCATGCTTTACCCCGTGCACGAGTTTCAAAAAGTTACCTTAGCTACCAGCTCTTTGAGGGGCCAAGCGCTTAACTGGTTCAAATGTATAGGCAGAAGTCTCTTGGGTCAAGCAGAAGTCCCACCTATACTTACGAGAATTTCAAGACTGCCCTAGTAAAAGCCTTCCCTGTCGTAAGGGATCGTGCGAAATTAGAAACGGAACTTTTCAGCATATATCAGCAAAGAATCGAAAATCTCTCCAGCTTTATTTTAAGAAAAATTCACGTCTTCAAACTCTTGTATGGAAACCGTCGGGATCCTGAGATAATTCAAGTGATTTTGCCGAGGTTACTTCCCCAAGTGCAAGACTTTATTGAATTAAGGAATCCGACTACACTGGAAAAATTATTTGAGCTAGCAATCCAGTTTGAAAGTAGAAGAACGGCAGAAATTGAAAGAAGACGCCAATATCAACAGCGAAACCAATTTGGTGCGCCAAGACTACAGCAAACTCAAGCACACGGCTACGGAAGCAAACCGAATCAGTGGGCAAGGAAACCCGAGCATTCAAAAACAGCCGGCGAACGTCGACAGTTCAATAGCAATCCAGGAAAAAAGTCTCAAGGCCAGTGGAAAAAGAAGGAAAGCACGGAAATGAAAAATAATTTAAACTAAAACGAATTTCTGCTGATGGGAGGGTTCGGAAATCCGAAGGCCAAGAAAACCCCTCTTCCTTCAAGTTAAATACAGTAATGGTGAAAAATTTGACTCTTACGAAGATTGAAGTGTTGGTGAATAATATCCCAGCCACCGCACTCCTGGATACAGGCGCGCAGTGTTCCTGTGTGGCAGAAGATTTTTTTCGGAAGTATTTTCGGAAATACCGCATATATAATTCGGATAATACAACAGTGTTAGCCGCGCAAGGAGAAAGATGTAAGTGCATGGGTAAATTACCGCTATACATCCGTATCAAGAACGAACAAGTAAAGGTTATGTTTTTCATAGTAAAGAATCTGCAAGCACATATTATCTTAGGAATAGATTTTCTTTCAGAGGCACAAGCAACGCTGGATTTTAATGAAGCGTCCCTTAAGCTGACGATGAAACCAGTTCGAGAAGAAAAGGCTGAACCGCCGATGTTAAACCTTGACCACCTGCCTAATGAAGAGCAACGAAGAATCCGACAAGTGGTAAGTGAGTTTGCTTCGTTATTTAGTGATATTCCAGGATTTACTCAGGTTACTAACCATAGTATTGACACTGGAGATTCAATGCCAGTTCGCCACAAAGCATACCGGTATGATAAGAATAAGGAAAAAATTATAGAATGGCATATCACCGATATGCTACGTAAAAAGATCATAACGCCCATCTCAAGTAGTTATGCTAGCCCGGTGGTTTTATGTAAGAAAAATAATGACTATCCATTGACACATCCAAAAAGGTGGCGATTCGCGATTGACTACCGTAAATTAAACTCCATAACTAAATATCCGGTATATCCGTTACCTATTATTGAAGAAATTCTAAGGAACATAACATCCACCAAATATATAACGACTTTAGACTTAACGACTGGTTATTTTCAAATAGGGGTTAGGCCTGAGGACGTGCCTAAGACTGCTTTTATAACCAAGTCTGGCACTTATGCATTTTTGCGTATGCCGTTTGGCCTTTCAGGGGCACCGGCAACATTTCAGCGATGTATGGACATTGTGTTAAGGCCTGTTCTTGGAAAGTCCACATTTATCTATTTAGATGATATCATTATTACTAGTGATAATCTCGACCAACATGTACAGGATTTAAGACAGGTGTTTTCTTTATTAAATGAGGCCGGTCTAAAAGTTAATGTCGAAAAGTGCAAATTTGCAGCCCCTGAATTAAAATATTTAGGTTACAAAATATCTCAGAAAGGAATCGAGACAGACGAATCAAAAATAATTGCTGTACAAAAGTATCCGACTCCAAACACGGGGAAGAAGCTCTCTTCTTTTCTAGGACTTTGTTCATATTATAGGTCCTTTATAAAAGATTTTGCAGCTATTGCTGAACCATTGTTAAAATTAAAAAGGAAAAAGGCAAGATTCTCGTGGACGGCTGAAGCCAATAGTGCGTTCGAAAAATTAAAGCAAGCATTAACGCAAGCCCCTGTGTTGAAATTTCCTGAAAAGGATGAGAATTTAGAAATTTCAGCGGATGCTTCGGATTATGCGGTAGGAGCGGTACTTTCACAAAATCAGCAGCCCGTGGCATTTTTTAGCCGAACTTTAAATCAAACACAAAGAAACTATTCCGCGACCGAGAGAGAGACACTTGCAGTTCTGTTAGCAGTGCAAAAGTTCCGAGTCTATTTTGGAAAGGCGCCATTAACAGTGTACTCTGATCATGCGGCGGTAACTAGATTGTATTCAGGGAAAAACTTATCCCCAAGGTTAATAAGATGGGCACTCAAGCTACAAGAATATAATCTGGTAATCAAGCATACCCCGGAAAGGAAAATATCGTAGCAGATGCCCTATCCAGAATTAAAATAGATGAAGAAGGTAATACTGTAAAGGTGGCAATGCTCACAGCATGTACAATAAATTCCCGAGAAACTGTAATAACCGAACTGGGTAAGGATCCTGAGTTTGGAAGCATTTATGAGTATTTAAAGGATCCTGAAAATTTTAGCCACCAAGATATTGTGGCGATAAGAAATAGGGCGGCCCTTTACGAACTAATAGATGGTCTATTATTTTATACAAAAACTACGAATTCCAAGAACGAATTTCGACCTGTTATCCCAGCTAGTCTTAGATTAAATATCCTGCAAGAGCTCCATGACAGCCCTTTAGCTTCTCATGCTGGTATTCGAAAAACTATACAACGCGTAAGCGAGGCAGTCTATTTTCCTGAACTGCAAAAGTTAACAAGGGCGTATGTCCAGTCCTGCCCAACATGTCAAGCAGTTAATTATATTAATTTCCGCCCGGCCGGGTTTCTAAATAGTATTAAATCCGAATTTCCAAATGAAATAATTGACATCGATTTATTGGGCCCTTTCCCAAAAAGTCAGTTAAATAAATGTCGCTATCTCCTTGTTGTGGTTGATCATTTTAGTAAGTGGACCGAAATTGTTCCCTTAAAACGAGCCTCCGCGAAATTAGTTACTGATTCTATTTTAAATAAATATATTTTAAAATACGGGGCGCCCCTAAAAGTTATATCGGATAATGATCCTCAATTTGTAAGTAATGTATTTGAAGACATGTGCCAAAAACTGGGCATACGTCATTTAAAAATGGTCCCGTATCGGCCGCAATCAAATATAGCGGAACGGGTCAATAGAAATACAGTGAAAATTATCCGTAGTTAGGTTAAAAATTTTCATAAAAGCTGGGATAACTATGTCAATGAATTTGCTTTCGCCCTTAGGACCGCAAAACATGATACAACGGCAAAACTTCTGCTGAGTTATTTTTAGGCAGAAAGATTATAACGCCGTTAGATTAATTATTTTATGTGCAACAAAGAGCCCCAGAATTTAAAATGGGTGATATAGAAAAATTAATTAAAGAAGCAAAAAAGAATACTGAAGTAGCACAGAGAAAACAAAAATTGTATTATGATTTGAAACGACGTGGAGTAACTTATAAAGTAGGGGATGAAGTGTTAGAAATTAAGCATTCACTTTCTTCAGCCCCAGAAGATAAAACTGCCAAATTTTATCCACGATTTGAAGGACCATATGTCATAGAAAAAATAACTCACGCTGTAGTGGTGTTAAAAGCCAGGAATGATGAAACATGCTCCGCAAACATTGATCAAATCAAACCCTACTATGATCGTAATAAAATGCAAATATTTTCAGATCTTTTGCAGGATCCGGCACGGCAGACACCGCAGGCACAAGCTCCAGAGGTGGAACAACGACAAGTACAAGGGCAAGCCATTAGGAGGCAGGAGTAATTGAAAAGAAAGTTTCCCCGCTGGAAAATTGAAGGTAACAGAAAAAGAAGCCGTTCCACTGTCCAGAAAAGAGAGCTCACGAACACCCCCAGAATGAAGAAGGGAGAAGTACGACGAATGCAAAGAAAGCCGGGAGAAATAACGGCAACTATAACCCGGCTCCCAAATGGAAGATCTACTCATCGGACAGGACTATCCGCAGCAAATGTCGCCAAACTGCGGAAGGACCACCAGCGGCGGAGGAAAAGGTACAAGGAAAATTTGAACGGCCAGCAACGAGGTCCAAGCAGGAACGCGAAAGAAGTGTCCCGGTTCCACCAAGACCAGCTGCCATCAAACGGCCAAGACCACAGGCAGAGGCGAAAATGAAGGTATTCAAGGGTGACCGAACTGGAGGAAAAAGAAAGCTTCTAGAAGAAGACACTGAAGGGCGAGCCCGCACAAGAAGGAGGATAAATCAAACTAGAATCTGCGCTACCTTCCAGGACTGGGCTCAGAAAAGAATGTCCGAATATCACAAAGATAAGTAAAATTTTATGTTACTTTGCAACCTTAAGTTAATCTTTCATTCTTACTGCAGGCCCACCAGCGGCCGAGCGGTAAAGTCGCTGAACACTGGTAGTTCGGTCCGAGGTTCGAATCCCGCGAACGGGCTGGCTGCATGGGCGTTTTCGTCGTTTTCCCCATGTGTAACGTGTATACGAGCCAGTTTCCCTCAGAAAGTCTTCCACGAAGGCATCCCTCCCTTTAGGCAGATAGCCCTCGTGTGCTTTGCCATAATTAAATACACCACCACACCACCATTCCTACTGCAAGTGGCAGAATTCAAGACGTTTTACATCATGTGAGGTCTACCTTTATCGCCAAAAAGGCGAGAAATGAGTTGTTACCTATTTTGGTATTATGTTTTTCAATTGCTCGAGAGTAAAACTAAAGTTGATGTATAATAGGAATGTGTAAATACTTAAATATTGTAAAAGTTATTGTATAAATTTTATTTAAAACATTCTGGCAAGAAAGAAGTTTTAGTCTGAAAGACTTTTTAAAATGTAGTATTTCAATGTAGAAGAATTGGCACTTGCTTGGAAAAGAATAGAAGTTAGCAATGTACTACTAATGTATGTTTTAAATTGCGTAAAATTAACGGCATGTTAATATGTTCTTATATACAATGTGAAGTATTATTTTAAATGTTAAGAAATACTATGATATGGTTAAAGTGAAAGTAATGCAAAAAAAAATTTAAAACTTATTCGTGTGACTGAAAAAAGACCAAATTATGGTGAATATGTGTTAAAGGTTGAATGAATGTAGTTAGGCTCTCTGACGCTACACTTCAGAGTTAGCCACTTTCAGAATAGTACCTCAGGGTTTAGAGTTGAAGATAGGGTGTGTTACGAGGTCTTGTTATGTTGAATTTTAACACGTTAGTGTTTTGATTGTAGGAGGCAGTGTTGAACACGTATACATAAACACATTCTTGTTTGGTGTTCTTTTACAACACATGTCAGAGAGCGCAGGGAGAGATAATTAAAATAAAGTCATGAATGAAATAAGAATGTTAAGAGAAATGTAAATATTTATGTTACTTGCCATTTCATTGTGTAACATTTCATTCAACTAGTTTTCCTTCCAGATCTCTGGACGGAACCAGATTTGAATAAAAGCTCCTGTTTATATGCAGTACAGATGAAAAATTGGTTGTCCATGGAGCTGATATTGTAAAAACAATTTTTTTTTTTTAAATTTCTAGTTTCTAGTCAGAAATGTTTGTAAAAGATTGGCCTCGCGTTAGATTCTAGAGCTAAAAGTTTTCAACAAGGTCGTTTTAGACCTCAGTTTCAAACTAATTAACTCTGGCGGGAAGTATGTAAGGATCTTAAGTTTTACTAACGTTTATTTTTATTTTAAATCTTTGCTATCACTTCTTATTTTCTACTTCCGGCCAGAATTAAAAGCGTTAACTTATTTATGCAAAATTTGTCTGGCGAACGCCAAGTAATTAAGTTGTGGCTTTTTGCCAAGCGAGAGAGAGGAAGGAGTTAGTTGAAGCAGGCCGCTTGCCTTAGAAGTTTTTCTCGGTTGCTGGTTGCCTTCCAGGCCAGAGGTTTAATCCTCTTGATAATTTTAAACGTATTGTAGTATTAACAGTTCTCTGTACTACATACGGCTTCCTGTTAATATACGGCCAATCTTCCACGTTTATTATTCCAAAGTTAAGTTAGAGTTTAGTTAAATATTTTTATATTCTTACGTTCAGACCACAAGTAGTTGGTCTCTGTATTCCGAAGTACGGAAATTATTGTAAAGAGTGAAAAATAAAGGGTTTCGTACACCCTTCCTGTGTATCTTGTCTACTTCCCACATTTATTGAACATAGCTTTAGTAAGCTCCCTGTTCCAAGTCAGGTCTGTGCATGTTCCCAAAGAAAGTAAGAAGGAACATTGAACCTGATAGTGTGATAATTTGTATAGTCTGTTAATTGAGCTCTTTTAACTTTTTCATTTTATTAATACGATTTTGAGAAATGTCATTACAAAGAATTTTAATTTTACTTCTTAAAACTCTGTTTCACTTTCAAAATAATTATTCGCTATATTTAACCTGTGTAACAAAATAAAAACTACAGAATGTTTAAAGAAAAAAGGAAGAGAATTCAGAATTCGTGCAACTAACGTACTCAATGAATTAAACTTTTACTGTTTGAAACAACCGTGACTTAGTTTCAAACGTCTGCCTTTAAATTCCGCTAATAGCACACCATTGTTGACGCTTGTTGGAGTCTGCTTTTCTAAAGAAAAATGACTACATAACGAAAATTTTGAATCAAACTGAAGAACTTGCAAAACTTTTACAGTTTTAACGCGTTGCTAGGTTGCTAGAAATAGAAACTTTCTTTCTATTGTTTTCGATTAGTTGGTGGTGCCATCTGTCTGTTGCAATTAGAACTACTGAGAAAAATCTTACCTTCATGAATTTCATCTTAATTTTAATGCTGAATATTAGACTTTAGTTTAAATTAGATTTAATTGCAATTTCTGCGTTATCAATACTTTTCCCGTTTTTACAAATTTTTCGAGCGTTCATTATATATGTGTGAATTCGGGGTCTAGGGGATTTCTAGGCTGACAACACACATCTAGGTGACTAAGGTATTCATTTAGTTATTGGTGGAGATTATATTAATGACTATTTACAAAATGAAAAAAAAAAAGAATAATGATTGAGAGGTTACATCTTTGTTGATACATCATTTAGTCTTAGTCGGAAGCACGACCTCCTTATTTACCATCGTCCTGAGAACTGAATAGAAGAAATTTCTGGCAAATGTTTGAATATAATCTTGAATTGTATCTAATTTGAGATCACGGTGGATATACGAATTTGGAATGAACCATGGCGCGTTGATGATCTCTCTGAGTGCTTTGTTTTGAGGAACTTGGATGTGTTGAAGGGGAGTTTTGCAGCGTGACCCCAGACAGGACTAGCATAGAGTAATGCTGGTCGAAATATAGATTTATATAAGAGGAGTTTATTAGAAACGGACATATGACTTCTTCTGCCAAGAAGTGGGCGCATAGTTGCAAGCGTGATATTGATTTTTTTTCACAGTTTCCCTGAGATGTTTCTGAAAAGTCAATTTTTTTATTAAGAATGACTCCTAGATATTTAACTTTGTCAATCCAGTCAATTTCTTCATCAAACAGAAGAGGTCTAGGTGGAGTGAAATTTGTTTGGCCTTTGAGAAAAATTATTGCTTAAATTATAATAACCAAATGAATGAACAGTTAATTAATGGATGACGTAATAATTAAAGATGAAATGCAAATTTCATAACTAATTAAAAATAAACGAATTTTGGACACACCACAGAACAAGCTTGTTTGTTTACATTAGCAGTTCTTACATCACGTGACCTCCGACATCACCGTCATTGCTTACTCACACACATCACCAGTGGATTGCTTCACTCATTGAGTGAAGTCTTGTTTTTTGCTCTCTCAACTTGATTCATTTTGTAAGTATGATTTTGCTCTCACGAAAAAACAGATAGCCAGCAGAATGTCGATAGACAACAAAGGCAAATGCCTTAATAAGCCGAGGCCTACGTCCGATTTTGACAATGAAGTTCAACAAATAGTCCATCATATTCAAGAACTTAAAGATGCCATAGAAAAAGTACAACAACTGCCTATAACAAAAGAAAGCGTCCAGCTCCGACGATCCATGCAAGCCGAGCTTAAAACTCAGGAACAGAAACTTTACTCTTTCATCCCTAAAAGAGATGTAGATAATATTATTGCACAGTTCCCGCCTTCCGCTAGCAATAGCGCAAATGATTGGTCCACAGTAAAGCCTGCCAAAAGATCGCGCCGCGATAGCGGATCTTCATACAGCTCTCAAACAATCAGCACTTCCTCACTCTTAACAATGAAGAAATGCTTGACACAAATAATGATGACATCGAAATGACCCCTCAAACGGAAAAGCCTAAAAAACCTAATAGCCCTTATCCAAAAGATACCAAAATTCCACCTATAATCATAACCGATCTCAAAAATAATAACTGGCCTGAAATTCGTAAACACATAAAAGAAAATTTAAAAATCACTAAGCTTGAAACGAAAATTGAAGGCGACAACATCAGAGTTCCATTTTTTAATGAAGATGATTTCCGTACAGTTCAAGGCTATCTCGAAAAAGCACCTATTCCATTCCACACTTTTCTCTTAAC
Organism: Stegodyphus dumicola; assembly: GCF_044657685.1. Classification (NCBI taxonomy): domain Eukaryota; kingdom Metazoa; phylum Arthropoda; class Arachnida; order Araneae; family Eresidae; genus Stegodyphus; species Stegodyphus dumicola. The sequence goes on from NC_140773.1 coordinate 197,563,457, forward strand.
CAAAGAAAAGAATCTCAAAACAGTAATTAAAGGCTTATCAGCACAAACACCTATCGAAGAAATAAAAGAAGAACTTAAACTACATAAAATCACAGTCTTAAAAATTCACCAACTACAGAGCATGCGTGACGGAATACCAACTATGCTCTCGATTTTTTACGTCGAAACGCCTAGAACACCACAAGAAAAAGAAATCTTTAACATAACTCACATCAGTGATACGAAAGTTAGAATTGTTGGATATAACTCCAGACCTGGCCCCGTGCAGTGTTATCGATGTCAGCGTTACGGACACACGCAGAGAGCTTGCCATAATCAACCACGTTGCGTAAGATGTCTTGAAAATCACCTTTCCTTCCAATGCCCGATTAAAGATAAAAAAGAAATTCCTGCAAGATGCGTGCTTTGTAGTGGTTTTCACGCCGCTACAAGTATTGATTGTCCGGAACATCCCAGTAAAAAATTCCTACAAAAACAGAAAATTCCACAAAAAGATGGTTTTCCGAATTTCAATAAACAAAACCCAGAACCTATTATAGAAGATAACAATAAGAAAACTTACGCGAATGTTACAGCACCCAAAGATAACGAGATAGAAAAAACCAAAATATCAGAAGTCAAAAATCTAGACGAATTTAAATTCCTTATTTTCAAATTAAAAGATCTGTACCATAAATTTACCAAAGTAACAAACGAGAACGAGAAGCTTGATTTCGCCCTGCAGGCACTAGAACTATTTGTTTAAGTACTTTTAAGCGCTTACTTGACCAGACGATGATGCAGCCGAGCGGTACGGGCCTTGAAACATTTTGCCCAACGAGATCGTAGGTTCGGTCCTAACCGAATAGTTAAATATCAAAATAGGATTTGTATTATATTTTTTTTTCTCATTATTTAATCCAGGATTTTTCTACTACTTGTATTTTATTTTTATATATTACAGTTTATTTTTATGTGAATTTATATTTTTCTACAAATTTTTTAATATGTACAGTTAATTTGTGAATGAAGATTACAGCATCAGAATTTTGACATAGATTATTGCCAAAACAGCTTTTATTAAAGCTCACGATTAACCCATGAAGTCTTCGATGAGATTTATATTAGTAGGAGCCTCACGGCTGATACTTCTTATATGTTTGAGGATCAAGGATCAAGGATCAAGCTTACTCACTCTCCATCTTCCCAATTTTAAAGTTTCTTTGAATCGCAAGGACTGTCATGTGGCTCTATGTTACATTTCTGGAATATTTAAATGTAATATATGAGGCATATAATTTTATTCTGATTTAAAAGTATCTTTTTCCTCTTGTTTATTTATTACATTTTCGGCAGTTTTCTTCAATTGCGCTTTAATCTTTTAACTTTAACCATCTCTTTCTATCTAGCCATTTTCACACAAACGACGCTGCGTTTTTTAAGATTACATTGTGTAGGCAAGTAATATAAAAAAATTGTGGTAAACATGTCTTATAGGAATAACGATTGCCGAATATATGTTGGAAATTTGCCGCCTGATATTCGTACGAAAGATATTGAAGATTTATTCTACAAATTTGGTAAAATAACATTTATCGATCTCAAAAATAGACGAGGCCCTCCATTTGCTTTTGTGGAATTCGAAGATCCCAGGTGTGTATACAGTTTATTGCTTTTAAATTTTCATTATTGATAGGCTTGTGCTTTGTGTTTTTAGGTATATCTTTGTGCATTTTTTTAAAACTCGATTAATTTTTTTTTTTTTTTTTTTTTTTTTTGGTTAAATGAAAAAGAACAGTTAATTTGCAGATAGTTTGAGCTTCCAGATAAAAAGTTCTACAGATTACCTCTTGGATGTTTCGTGCAGGGAATTTTTGATATGCTGTTTATTTTTGAAGCATTTTGCAACGTGTTATAGCTTTTGCATTTTTCTTGTTTCTGGAAAGCTTTTCGATATATGATTGTTTGTTGTTCTAAAAAGTGTAATCTATATGTCGTAAAAAAATATGCATACAGTTGTAATTCTTAATTATACATATATATAGGGAAAAATATCCCGTTATTTACATAATTTTAACGAAAAAGTGAGACATATAACTTGAATTCTTGTACAGGATAGCTTTTGATATGCTGTACTATAAACACGAAACCTGCAAGCAGCTTAATCGAGTTTCTTAGTATTAAATTTTCAGGAGTGAAATCATGGATGTGGCTTACACTCAGAGTTATAATGCATCCCTTATCAAATTAAAGGTTCATAAAATTGGAGTTTGCTTCTAGGTGGATGTGTACTTCGATTAGTTTCTAGGTGGATGTGTACTTCGATTATCTGCACCAGCCATCAAGTTGCAAAAAGCATGGAGGTAATACGTCTTATTAAGAAAAAGTATTTATGTGCCATTCCATGGTGGCATCCAAAAGTATTTATGCAGCAATTCTGGTAGCATGTGTTTGAGTACACATGGATTTGCTCTTTAGAAATTCAGCAGCTGATTTTCTGATAAGTATTTCTCTTTGCATCTCATTTTCATTGTAATGGAGTGTAGAGTCCCCTGTAACATCCTCATGCTATTTTTCTGTTATGCACCTACCAGACATTTTGGCAGTATTCTTGTTTATACACACCTTGTTCCCATTTAAGTGCTATCGTTGGGTCCTACCATATGTTTGACTCCTCTTTCATGGACACCAAAGAGCATTTACTTGCGTAACAGAACAGTACTGCCATCTTCTACTTTAATTATGTTGGAGTGTACATTGAAAGGGGAAAGTGCAGAATCGCCCACTGCTTGGCACATTTCTAAGAATTGCACATACTCGGTATCCATGTGCACATCGACCTATTTTCACTTAAAAAAAAAAAAAAAATCCCAGAATTGCACAAAATGGCATTGCACATTCCCTTGACTTTATCCATGTACACATCGACCTGTTTTCACTTAAAAAGTCAAGGAAAATTGACAAAAATCCTATTCTTCTTTCTATTGTAAAAAGTGCCAAATGCCAAATAAATAAGTGGGCAATTCTGCACTTTATCCCATTGAAATTTCAACAGTTCGTTAGTCATTTTGGCATGTCGAAGTTGTGCATGAGGCTAAATTTGTGTTATTGTTTTTAGCGAAAACAGATTAATGTATATGTGAGAAGAACGGAGTAAAAATACCTCATGTTTTTTTCAAGAAAGGTGTATGTTTTATTTTTTTTTAAGGAATGTAAGAAAAGTCATGCTTGATGCTTCATTGAAATAGACATAACTAGAAACAAACACTTTCTAAAATCAGCAATAAAACACTTTTGGTAAAAATGTTGATAATAAAAAAATGCACATAGCATGCATCTCATATCTGAACGTTGGGTTTTCATCCGCAGAGAACCCGTTGGCGCCGTTGCATTTTTACTTGCCAAGCTCGCGGTTCATCGACGATGAGCCGAGCCGTAAACGGGATTTTTAGTGCATGTAAATTCAAGTTAGCAGACAAAACAATATATTAAGCGTATGGTAATAAAAATTCACAGATAATAAGCATGTAGATGTAAAACTAACCGGTTAATGTGATATACGAAAATTAATTTGTATTAAATTCAAGTTAGCGCAGAAAAGAATATATTAAGCATTTATAACGGAAATAAAAATTCATTTAAGAAATATAAATTAGTATTAATATACTGAAATTAACCGGTTAAACGTGATATACGAAAATAATTTGTCTTAAATTCCAGTTAACACAGAAAACAATATATTCCTTACACCAGCAGTGGTTTGCTAATTTTGATGACCATGGTAATGCATCAAACTATTCTGTCATCTTAGATAATCTTACACCAGCAGTGGTTTGCTAATTTTGATGACCATGGTGATGCATCAAACTATTCTGTCATCTTAGATAATCAATAATATTTTTTATTTCAATTTAATCATCTATTTATGTCACACCTGCCATCCTCTGAAAGGTTATTGCTAGAAAAGCATTAACAATATATTATCTTGTTAAAATTTTACGGCATAAAAATTGATTTTTTCTCATAATTTTAGATGACAATAACCAATAATAAAAATAAAAGCATTACTTATTTATTTAAAATGCACGTGCTTATTTTTGCGGTCTATGAAAACAAATTATTTTAGAAGTTGGAACAGCATAGTTCTTAGAGCTGTTAATAATTAAGAACACAACATGAACAGCCGTGATACAAATTAGCATTCATCCCTCCTTTCGTCCTGAACCGAGAACCGGCATCTATCTACGAAAATATTTCTATCTATACATTGTTAAAAAATTCAGATAAAATAATAATAAATAAGGGAAGAATAATTTAAATCTGCAAATCCGAACAACAACAGTGATAATTCAACTTAATGAATGCAAGAGGAGTGGTTGCAAACTTCGAACAAGCAAATAGGATAAATTCGATGGGTTACTAGGTTTGAACTATTATCACCAAAGTTGGCGATGTTTACATTTACCGGATTCTCTGCGGAAGTGCTTCCGAACATTGTCCACTGCCTGTAAAAATGTAATTATTGGCAATGTAGATTTTCCTCCATAAAATTTCTTAGAAAATACTTTTTATTATTATGTACAGAGCAGTACCTATAAGCTGTAAAGGTAGGTGTCGATTTTTCATGGAAGCGTGAAACTGCTAATTTTAACCTCAGCTAAACATTTTCACTGACATCAAATTACAACTAGTTTTATTAATCAACATACAGGTGCCCTAAATATACATATGAGAAGAAGAGATGCTTAACTTTTATTTAATTTTCTGCCAACAGATTAATCTTAGCAATTAAATCACTTCGGGCCCAATAGAAATGAACATCCCTGTCACACGTATTTCAGTAGGATAAGCAAGCCCTGTTTTACATTATTATTTTACATAGTGGTGTTTCAGGAAGTTTTTATATAGTCAACTAACTTCATATCTGTTATCAAATCTTGTAACTTATATTTTTGTTGTTACAAGTGCATAGTTTGAGACTTAACTGGATTTTAAAGTTTTGTTTTGTGTGATTTTGAAAAAGCATCGAGGGCTATTTGCCTAAGGGGAGGGATGACTTTCTAATGAAAACTGGCTTGTATACACATTACAGTTGGAGAGAGGCACGAAAACGTCCATGCAGCCACCCTGTTCGAGGGATTGAAACATCCAGTGGTATTTTAATCATGATCAACAGGAAATTGACTGGGACTAAATTCAAGTTGCAGGCAGTTTAAAAGAATTATTTGCAGATCAATTGATACAGATCTAACTGGGTCTGAGAGGGTTAAAAAAAAACTTTCATCTTGAAAAATGATTTTTTTCATTTAATGCATAAAATCCAGTCCTGGCAGGACAAAATGTCGCTAATCTTTGGAATATGGTAACATGTAGTTTGGTGACATTTTGGTAAAGCGATAAAGGTTACTAGCTAGGACTTTAGCAGTGTACATGGATATAGTCAAGAGTGTGCGCAATGCCATTTTTGTGCAATTCTGGGATTTTTTTTAAGTGAAAATAAATGGAAGTGTACATGGATGATACCGTGTATGTGCAATTCGTAAAAACGCGGCAAGCAGTGGTCGATTCTGTACTTTGTCCCAATTTCGCACCTAATCTTCATCATGATTAAGCACTTTTGTTCCATAAAAGTTCTAGCATAAGCGTAATTTGACTAGCATATTGTTGGAAAAAAATGTTGAGGGGGGGAAAAAACATGCCTTTACTTCGTGAAAACAAAATGGCGTCCAAACAAAAACTAGCAGGGTTGGTCACCAAATTTTCGCCAAAAAATCGCAAGTTACCATAATTCAAAGATTAACCCAAAATTCATAGGCACAATTGTGCGTTAAAAACTTAGAAATACAGAAAGGATCTTAAAACAGCACTTTGATAAACTTGTTACTATTGCATGAACATAGGACCTTTTAATTTTTCTTCCCCATGTTTGTAATGTATAGCATTTTCTGAGAGCATTGCTGTTTGGCAGAGTATATGCACTTTGTCTTTTTAAAATTAAGTAATCAGCTGTTAATAAACTAATTAACTTAAAAGCTGTATGTTGTAGTGCAAAACAAGAAAATTTAGTTTATTTGTAACATGCTGTTTCACATTGTTTCTGTTCAGCTATGCATAAGTTCTCGAGCATATATTTTAAATTTTATCAGAGTTATTAATTAGCAAACAAAGCAGTATAAAGAGACTACTTAATTTAAATCTTGTACTTAATAATATATGTGATGGATGTAAATTAAATTAAATTTGGTGTATAACCAACTGATAATTTTTGTGAATGTAATTTTATTATAATTATCAAAGGATGTTTCTGTTACTGTTTTGTGTAATTAGTATTTTTTGTAGTAAACATTAGTGTAATTTAATGGTTTCAGATTTAAATTTTTTAAAAAATTTGAATGAACAAAGAGCTTTTCTTAAACATGTCACGCTTTTCAAGCTGATAAAATATAGATTCTTAAACAGTTTCTTCGGTCATAACACTTATCTGCTGCAGTGAAATGAATTATGGTAAGATTATTTCGCTCTAGTGTAGAATTGGGTGACCCTTCGATTAGCAAATTTTTTTAAAAAAAATTTTTGCTATGAAACCTCACTTCTGGTTACCATGATAGTTTTAACTTTGTTTTAGCTTCCTGATTTTATTTAAATGAAAAGAGAGTGATGTATACATGGAGTAATTTAAGGCAGTGCCTAGTTTGTGCAATTGTAGGTTTTTTTTTTTTTTTTTTTTTTTTTTTAAAGTGAAAACAGATTGATGTGTACATGGACACAGAGTTTGTGCAATTCTTTGACTGATCATTTTGGTTTTGTGTAGCAGCCATCTTGAAATTGTGCCTTCGTGGTGCCGATTTTGGCATCAAAAAAGAATCACCCAGAAACAAGAGGCACCCAATTGTAAACTTTTACCGATTATTTAGCCAAATAATGAAGCAGTTGGTGTAGAGTTGTCTTTAAAAAAGTACTCCACAAAGGCATCTGTTTTCTTAGGTACATAGCTCTCATTTACAAACCAAATTAAAGGTGCTTGGTATGTCCAGGCTTGATGCACAGTGTATGTTTGTGCAGTTATCAAATTCTTCCCAGGCTTTGAGAGCATATCTGGATCCACTTTTTCCCTGCTGTAATGTGCATCTTCAGTTCGGTTAATGTTGCTGGAAGTTGAGGCACATAAACAGTTTTATATAAACCTCTACAAGAAGAGATATCTGGTGGTCTTGGAAGCCATTGATGTTTAATTGAATCTTCAGTTCCCGAATGGGCAATTCATCATTTATGAATGCAATTATTAAAAATTTCATGAACTTCCAAAGTCCAAAAAAAATCACTATAAAACAAGGAAGGAATTTAAGTGTAGCCTTTTGATATTTTATTTGATGACGACTAAGATTACGTAATTTTGGACAAAACAAATTCGTTATTCATTTGTCTCTTTCACTGTGAATTCTACTTCGTATGTGCTCGCTGTCTGGAATTTTATCTTATTTGGCATACAGCATTTCCCGAGTTTTCTGGACAGTTAAGGTTTTACTGTAGTGTTCAAATTATTTGCTCCAATACGAAATATGGTTAAATTAGATTCAAGCAAAAAAAAAAAAAAAAAAAAGTAAGGTTGTATTTTTTTATATGACTGAAAATGTACTAAAATGTAACTGTTTAGAAAGAGCATAAACATTTTTTAAATTTCCCTATTATTAAATTTATTTTCCTAATTTGAAAAATCCCAGCTATATAAATATACTGCTTATAAAGTACTGTTTATCTAGAATGCTAAAGATATTAATTAAATTTATTACAGGGATGCAGAAGATGCAGTTCAAGCACGTGATGGTTATGATTATGATGGATACAGATTGCGTGTTGAATTTCCTCGGGGAAATGGTCCAGGCAGGGGAATGGGTGCACCAAGAGGAAGAGGCAGAGGGCCACCTGCAAGACGATCTCAGTATCGTGTATTAGTGTCAGGTAGGATATAAAATTATGAACGTCTTTAACCTTCTTGCTGTGTATCCCGCGATTTCCACAAGCAGCGCAGAAGTAGCAAAATTTGTGCAACCTGGGATGCATTTCCTCCCGTTTATTTAACTGTGCAACCCGCTTTATTTCCCGTTCCTGGTTTTATTTCAGCTTTTCTGTGATGTTTAATTATTTATTCAGATCTGGGTTAACAGATGGCATCAGTTGTCCATATTTCTGCGAAATATACAAACACGTTTTATGCCATTTTACATGCTCTTTTCAAAGCTCAAAGATGTCTGTGGTTCAACTTTCAATCACATGAGACTAACTGCTCAACATTTTGCTAGATATATATCCCCCCAATTCCATCAAGAAAGAAACTTGTAGACATTGTGCTGTTTGTTTAAAAAAAAGAGCTGAAACTGGCAAAAAATTCTCAAAAACACATGTATTTGCTGCAGAGATGGCGAGGAAGGATGCCTCGAGTTTTGCTTCGAAGTTTATCGTATTACACTTCATTTCTAATAAATGTTGTGCTTATTTTCATTAGTATATACCTTTTACCATTATATTTTATAAAATAAATCATAATTTAATCAAGATTAATTTTCAAAATTTTTCTTTATATGATTATTCTTCAGTTTAAATTTTCCGACATTTTTTTATTATCTAATTCTATACAGAAAAAAAAAAAAAAAAAAAAAACTTGTACAAAAATTTTTGTATATTTTAACAGTATGAAATATATGTAGATTTAAAATATGTAATTAAAAATTATGCAATTTTTGAACCTATTTTGATAAAAAAGTTACGCAGCGAGAGGGTTAAAGATGCATTGATCTTTTTCTTTGCAACCATCTTCTTCTTAGCTATTTAATTTTTGCTACTCTCTTGCCAGAATAAATTTCCTGGAGCAGGAACACTAGTAAACTATATAAAATTTCATTTTGATGATTATTAATATTTAATAGGTGTCAGTAAATGCAGTAATCGGTTAGAATTGACTGTAGGGTATCCCTTGTATTGTCGCCAAGTTGTTTCATTTATGGCAACCTGAGTAGTTGAATGTTATGGAAACCCTTTTATGATGTAATCATTTGCATTAGTTGATGTGATTCATTTTATGATATAAATTAATAAACAGTATCATTCTTTTTATGATGAGAAAAGTTTAGAAGAAAGAAAATATTATATTAATTTGTTTGTCATATTAATTTATTATGCTATTTAATAAGTTAATTTATCAGTATATAATATTGGCATTATATAATAAATTAATTTGTTTGCTGTAAATTCCGTAACAAATTTTATAACACAATTAAATATAGTATTTGAGATCTCTATTATTAATCTATTACAGTCAAAAGTCGTTAATCCGGACTCATCAGGACTTCGGCGATTCTGGATTATTGATTTTTCCGGATTATAGATCATCAGTTTAAATCTCGTAAGATGGCATGCAGAAATTCTAAAATTAAAAATATGAAACCATAATTTATGAAATAAAGAAAATTATGATATAAAGAGTATCAAAATTTAGAGAAAAAAAGCTTAATATTTATTTGTTTACTTTATTAAACATTTCTTTCAATGTAGGTTGTTTAAGTTGCTTCGTTTTATGAGATAATACTTTCTCTTTAATTCTATAAACAGACATAATTTCTTGTTCAGTTACAAAGTTCTGCTGTTCAAGTCCCGTAATTGCTGTGCCGAGAATACCGACTAACTTGTCAAACGAAATTTTTTCGTTTTCACTAACCTCTCTGTCACCTTTTTCATGTCTTTATCCATTTTTTGCAGCAATTCCACTTTTTGTTTGATGGACATTGGAACATACTTTTGTTTTGTAGATCCTTTGGGAGCTCCAGTATCGGAAATTCTATTTGACATAATCAAAAGTTCAAGTTTACTTTTATAAAATTGCTCTTACAGTCTGCAAAAAATAATAAGCCGGAAATAATTCGAAGATTAAGGAACAACGCAATCATCAACATTAACTGAAATAGATAATTTTAGCGTATACTGTCCGTTATACATAAAACACACACACGAAAACATATTCTGCGCTTGCACAGTCGTAAAGGTCCTACGCGCGCGTGTAAATGCCTATGCGCATGTGTCAACTCGGCGCATGCGCAGAAGGTTTTTAGCTTTGAGGTCCGAATTAACTACTTTTGACTGTATTCGTATAAGTTATTTTAATATAATTAATTTATCTGTTATTTGTATCAGTAATTCAGGATTCAAAATCTAAACACAAAAATGGTACTAAATAGAAAACAAAATTACTTACTGTCTGTTACACTATGAAAAATGCACATAGATGATAATCTGCAATCATCATTTTCTGTGTGCATTCTTTCTTGACTTTGTTTTTCTAACCTTTTAGTTGGCTGTCCCATATAATGGGATGCCACTGGATTTCAACCTTCAGATTGCAGTCTTCAGCCATGTTTGTTTCTTTTAACTTTAATTCATGTTCCTGCTGCTGCTGATGATTTCAGATATTCTCTTTGGTTATTGGTAGCTCCATTTTGTGTGAAGTTCAGATTTTTTGTCTATGTCCGTAGTGACAAAAAACTGGTTTTTATCTAGCAAATCGGCTGTGTCAGTTGTGTTGGATTTTTGTTCTTAGCCCAGATAGGCACTTTAAAGAACTAGAGTGTCATTTTTTCATCTGGCTGATTGCTGTATCTAGGAAACTTCAGATATTTAATATCCATTGCAGTAAAAGAACATATGACAGTGTTTCCAGTACTAGCACAAACATCTGGTTCAAAGGGGGGGGAAGTCTGAAAGGTTTCATATTTTAAATAACATCCAAAGGGGCTTTTTTTTTTAACATTTTGTGTGTAACCTTTATTAAATATCATGATCTTTGCACTTAAACCATAAAGTTCAGCTTAAGCGCAATATCACAAAATAATTTTAAAATGAGCGTATCTTTAGAATTTCCGATAGTCTTGCGCACTGGAGATAAAAATGTTTTTTCTGTACAATATTGTCATTGCTCACTTTGAAATGCTTGAGTTTGTTAATCAGAAATTCATTAAAATTTGACAAAATATGAAATTGATAATAAAACAAGTTTCAAATTTGGTCTTCCAAGATGCCCATATTTCGCAGGAGGAATACGTTATTCAAAATTTGATGGCTTTATGTACCATTGTTTTATCAAATTGTAAGAAACATACATTTATGCAGACGCTTCATTATTTAATTTCTTTAAATACAATACAGGCCGATAATATTTGGTGGTAACAATTTGAAAAGTAAAACGCTTGTAGTGAATCAACGCAAAATGCCAAAACAAAATTAATAGTCCTTCTGGCCAAATTTAATCTTTGGACTAATGATGATGGTTTATAATTGCAAAAAATACTTACTGCATATATATATTTTACACAACCAAATAACCTGTATGCAAGTGTTTTTTGTTTTTGGTGGAAATATCAATGATCACTTTCAGAAACATTGTAGTGCAGTTTGTTTCATTGCAGCTAAACTCCACAAGTTCATATTTTAGAATTTAGTTTAAGACAAATAATAATGATGATGATGATACAGTTTTTCTGTAAAAAACATTGAAACTTAAAAAAACAATGAAAAAATGCATGTTAAAACTAAAGAATTGTTATGTGCAAGTTTGGCATATTTTAAAAATTTGTTGACTTCTGCTAAGGTGGTTAGGCAATACGTAGGTACCTTTTTCTGTATTAAGTAAACAAGCTTTTGTCCATTTCAGTTAACTTTTTTACTGCTTGAAATCATATATTCCTGTTTGTGTTTTGGTTCAAATTTTGTATCCTGTCCAAATAAAAATTGACTTGTTGGTATCCCCCATGAGCATGAAAATCATTTGCAAAACTGGCTAATATTCACATAACTGAAAATATATGATTTGCTTTGCTTATCATAGAGTATTCATGTATGAAAACAAATTTCAGTAAAGGCCTTTCACATGGAGTATAACTTCTTAATATACTGATTTTTCACCCTCACGTTATAGGTCTTCCTTCAACAGGCAGCTGGCAGGATTTGAAAGATCACATGAGAGAAGCTGGAGATGTGTGTTATGCAGATGTGCATAAAGATGGAACTGGTGTTGTTGAGTTCCTGAGATATGAAGATATGAAATATGCAGTTAAAAAATTAGATGATTCAAGATTTCGTTCTCATGAGGTAAAGGAGTATGTTTCATTATAAAATAATTTTTTCAGGTATTATTTGAATATTAGTTTAAATGTTTAGTTTTGAAAATTAATATGTGAAAAAGTTAATAGAGATTTAGTCTTGTCCAAAGGGTAAGTATATTCAAAGCTGTGCAGTGACCAAAATCTTCAGTTATTAAAAAATACGAGATTCATACCAATGCAGAGTTGCCAACTCTCCCGATTTAGGCGGGAGACTCCCGATTTTCGACCGATCTCGTGGAACTTGGCAAAAAAAGTGATTTTGGATGTCTGAAAGCAATTGAATTTTCTCTAGATTATATCTAAAACAAAACGTTGCGAATCAGATAACTTCTGCTTTGTGAGTGAGAGCATTATATCCCAGAAATGTCGTTCTCCAGTTCTCCGAAGGGCATCGAACTCCACTGCGTGTCAGCTGGCATATATTAGCCAATGAGGACAAGGCAAGCTGTTATTTGGATGTTCTGTAGTTATTTTGTTCATTTTGTCCTGAGTTGTGTGAGTGCACATGCCTTCGGGAAATAGTTTTAGAAATTATCATCTTTTGTTATGTCTGTGAGAAAGGTGAAATACTTGTGTACGTGTCAAAAATCGTACACAGTTGACTTTCCTTCCATTATTTCTTCAAGGAAATGTAATAAATTTACGATGTGTACCGCCTGTCGTTACGACTTTTTGATTTCGCTATGTGGAAGGGCGGATGTTCTCAAACATGTGCGAACACAAAAACACAAGGATAACATGAGTTGTTTTTAAAAAAAATGAAAGATTAAATTTTTCTTCGGAAGCAAAGGACAAAAAAGTTATTTATTCAGAATGTCTGTTCTCTGCCTTTTCACTGGAGCAAAACCTGCCACTGAATGCATTGGATCACGCTGCAGCTTTATTTAGAAAAATGTTTCCCGATAGTGAAATTGCTAAGAAATACTCAAGTGCAAGAACCAAAACAGGTGCAATTGTTAAAGAAATGGGTTTCAAAAATAAATCTTCATTTATTAATTGCACAAACACAGCTCCGTTCTGCCTCTATGGATGGAAGCAATAATACCGATTCAAAACTGTATCCAATCGTTGTTTCTTTTTTTAATCCAGAGTCTTCAGAAATTGAGTGCAGTTTACTTTCTGTCCCCACTTTAGAAGGACATTTGACAGGCTTTAATATACCACAGCTAATTATTAAACTTTAAAAGAAAATGCAGGCCCTCTGGGTAATTGCTTAGCACTTGGTGACGATAAATGTACCAGTATTGGTAGGCTTGAAGACTGGTGTTGCAGGCATCTTAAAGGAAAATTCAGATTTGCAGATTATGAGGTGTACCTGTCACCTCTTAAATTTAGCAACTGAAAAAGGGACAGCTTCTTTACCAATAAATGTGAATGAACACATTGTTGATGTTTATTATTATCTTGAAAGGAGCTCTAAAAGGAAGGAAAAATTGAAACAGTTCCCACAGTTGCATAACAGCAGTGTACAATTAGAAAACTTGAATGAAGTTATAAAATCAGCTAGGATTGACACCCAGTGGAGTTTAATTGGAAAACTGAAAGGTGCTGATGAAATTTTAAAATATAGTGAACTGTGTAGAATTGTGTTGGCCATCTTGACAGTTCCCCATAGTAATGCAGTGTGCGAGAGGCTTTTCAGTGTTGTTGTGTAAACGAGGACTAAATTTAGATCTAATATTAGTGATGACACATTAGAAAAACTTTTATTAGCAAAAGCAGGCCTCAGTGCTGGATCTTTGATTTTTCTGATGTGGGGCAAAAGCTAAAACTGCCGCCCTCACCCATCATCCTTTAAGTTTCTTTAAAAAGTTTTAATTTCTTTAATAAGTACAGAAATAGGTAGGGTTTAAGGTAAAGAACCTAAGCTCCATTTTATACTAAATTCTTTACGTGCCTTTTTTTTTTTTTTTTTTTGGCTATAAAGGAAAAATACGTACCAAAGTTACATAATTAGAAAATTGTCCCCTCCTAGGAGAATCGCCTTTCTAGTGAGCGTACTTTCACATTCAAGCCCATTCCTAACTCTAATCCTGAGTGCTTCTAACCCTCCAGTCCTCGCCACCATTTGTTTTCCGTTCTAGGGACAACGGGCATCCCCTAAGCTTCTCATTATTCTGTATTATTGCATTACTGGTTAAATTAGGTTGGGTTAGATTATATGAATATGGCAAAGACAGAAGGGCTACCTGCTTAGAAGAAAGGTGCTTTTGTGGAGGAATTTTTTAAAAGAAACTGGCTCGTATTCACATTACACATGAAGAAATCCACGAAAAGAAACCATGCAGCCAGCCCGTTCTTCTGGGTTTGAACCCAGGCAAGGTCAAACTACCAGTATTCAGCGGTCTTAATCACTCAGCCACTGCTCATGACATTTGTTTATTTACTATGTGTTTCGCCATTAGGCACTGCATGGAAAGAGAGAAATGCCTTGAGAAAAATTTTTTAAGGAAAACTGACTCGTATCTGCTTAGAGGAGAGGTGCTTTCGAGGAGGAACATTTTAAAGGAAACTAACTCGTATTCACGTTACACATGAGCAAATCCACGAAAACAAACCATTTAGCCACGCCGATCGCCTGGGTTTCAACCCAGTGAAGGTCGAATTACCAGTATACCCCGGCGGTCTTAATCACTCGGTCACTGCTGAGGACATTTGTCTGATTATTTACTATGTGTTTCGCCATTAGGCTCTTAATGGAAAAGGAGGAATATCCCGTGGAAAAAAACTTTGTAAGGGAACTGGCTCATATCTATGTTACACACGGGGAATACCACAGAAATGCTCATACAGCCACCCCATTCACCTATACTTGACCATCGGACCGAACTACTAGTGCTCAGCGGCTTTTATTGCTTGCCACTAATGGGACCATTGCATACAAAATATGGGCTATTGCCGAAAGGAAGTATTCTGAAACGATTATACAGAATATGGCTATTACTGAGAGTAATCGCGCTTCCTGTCTTTTTTTCATACTTCCTATTTCATAAGTTATTACCTGCCTTAACGCTATTAAAATATCACGGAATTAGTAACGAAAATTTAAATTTTACTCTGCAATATTTTGTTCTGCAAATAAATGCATGGAATCGTCATAATTTGATCTGCGGTTTGATTTTCGGTTGCCGGAGTCGCGAGACTTGATAAACCCTCCTGGTGCATTTAACGATGTTTTTGCGTGATATCTGTACGTAAGGGCAGAATAAAAGACTCTTTTCCTCCAAAAAAATTATAAAACTGCTTTAAAATGAATTCTGAAGAGAATTTTTCGTGGCGTTTGTACGAACGTGCGTGCGTACGTACGTATCTCGCATAACTCAAAAACGAGTAGCCTCAGAACGTTGAAATTTTGTATATAGGACTGCTATAACATGTAGATGTGCACCTCGTATTTTGGTTGCAAACGGCCGCACCAAACGTATATAAATACTATATTTATATATATATCCACTCTGTTATCCGGCACAGTGATCTCAGTTTCTTTACTCTTATATGTTTGTAAATTGTACACTTTTTGCTTTAAAAATGATTGAATTATGTTGTTCTTATCTTCCATTTAAGTTTTTATGCCTTTCGTAATTCTGGAAGCAATATATGTACAATTATCAACAATTTAAAAGCTGTTTAAGTGAGGTTAAGTTTTAAATAACATGGCAGACATATTTGTTTACATTTGAAACAGCAGAATTGTAGATATGTTGCCAATCTAGAGAGACTAAGCTTCGCAACACAAAAAGAACGCCTTCATTTATTATTACGAATTAAATCATGCTTAATCCTTTCTGGAATTTTTTCGAGGAAATAAGTGTTTAAGATTTACTTCGTAATTTTTAATGCAGATATTTTGAGTTTTTATGTATTTTTGCCTTGTTGCGAAGTGAGAACTGAATTAATTGAATGAGAAATACTAAATGGTCTATGAAAAACTGTTTCTTTTCTGTTTTGTTTGCTTAATTTCTTTCATACATTGTTTTAGCTTTATTATAGTATTTGAATAAAACATGTGGCAACGATAATTCTTCCAATGATATAAATTTTGTGCATTCAGTGTCGTTATAGTAAACAAATACAGTGAATTTTAAAGAGTGCATTTATTCTATTGTGGTTTATGTGCTATCAACGAAGTAGATTTAATTAAATCCAAACAATTTAAATGAAATTCAAGAAAAAAATGCGTATAATTTAATATTCGGTACAAGGAAGTCATGGTGTACACATCAGATTTTTTTCTATATGAGTCACATATGGGATAAACATGATTCCTTTCCCTTTGTTAGGTGCTTTGACTGGTACTGAAGAGTTAAATTATGTTTGGCAAGCAGAGAGATTAAATTCAGAAAATTTCCTTCGCTAGGTCGAAGACAATTTGTGAACAGGCTACTTGGGATTTCATCAGACCCATGAAAAGAACGACAGTTGCTTGAAAGATATAGTACCTCATCCATGACTATATGGAATTTTTCTCCATTTTTCTGTGGATATATATATGAATGAGTCGCTCAGTGTCGTGATCGATGCCTTGGCACGATTTTATTTGTTGTACTCGAATTTTCCACTTAATCATGCACCTCTGTGGATTCCAGACGCTTCGCGCTCAGTTAATCTTGCTAAAACCTTTTTCCTATTAATGAATCCTGTTGTATGGTGTAATGGAAGCACCTTGTTTCTGATAAATCTTGCAGGATGTTCAAAATTTGCATTCTTGTTTTTAGAATATGTAAACCAAGATCTAAGCTTTTCATTATTTACTAATGTTCTGTATTACATGTCAAATGTCTGCCATCAATTTCAATGGGATTGAGGTTTACGTTTTACTGGATGTTTACCGGCTAATAATACTGATTGACTGCTTAAGAAAGATTGTTGGTGACTGTTCATTTTTTTTCTATGACCAGCCAATTGCATGCGTCCGACAAATAAAAAATTTTTAGTTTTTTATCCTTCTGCTGCCCGCCACCATCTAAATGAACAGACCATGGTTTCATGTTATATCATGGTTTCATGTTCTCCAGCTATTCGTTTGATGTCGATGAAGAAGATTTTTCTTTCAAATGCTAAATTGTAGATTGTTTGGGGATATGCAGTCATGTTTGGTCGTGCAAATTGCAAGAAATATTAATAGTCTCTAGATTCTCAGCATAATCGGAATTGCAGCAAGGTCTGACGGTTTACTTCTTCCGTGAAGTTATTTTTTCATCTTAGCTGAAATTTGTTTTCTCTGTTTGGCCTTATCTTTGGCTCGTTTTCCGTATTTCGCTTTTCTCCCCCTCGGCGTGCAGATGGTTTCTTTTAATCTAAATGAAATTCACTATGAATTGCCTTAATAACTAAAAATTGACATAATTATACTGAACAGTCCTAAATAAATGGTTGTTTCTCGCTAAATATAGTGAGGGCTATTAAAAGCAAGCATATCTTTAAAAAAAAGTACAGAAGAGACCTGAAAACTAAAAAAAAAAACCATAAAAATAATAAATCTAGCGTTAAAATTCAAAAAGCGCTCCACTGTTCCGAGTCAAACCAAAGGTGAGCCTAAGTTGCCGACTGGCTGGGAAAAAAAAAAAAAAATCTAAATGCCTTGCTTCAGCTTGAAGATATAATGGCTGTGTTTTGTATATACTCGATGAATATTAATTTGAATTGTTTCATTTGTCCAGGACGGCCCAAGGTTAATTTTTTGGGTTAGCTCTTAAAAAAATAGTTACAATGCTTGTCCATTTCCCAGCAGACGTTGCTATGGGAACTAGGCAACTTCTTCAACAAGCTATCATTATATTTCTTATTTGAATACTACACCCTGCCCAGACGGCAAATGATACAGGGACTTAAGATGTTATTGATAGAGTCAGTCTGATTCTATCAGTGACTGAGTTCTTCAATTGGCCTCTTTTAGGTCTTGTATTTATAGTTGTAATCTGCTGCACTTTATTTTAACACATGTTCCTTTAAAAGGGTTCTTAGTATTTAATTATAAATCTTCTTTAAAGAGGTTTTTAAACTTGGCCTTAAAACTATTAACATCGTACTAAAATTACACAGCTGTTTTAGCGAACAACGTACCAAAACGATCCAGCGTTATATTTGAATTTGCCGTCCTCAAAAGTTGCCGCTCAGGGCAAGAACACCCCGGCTTGCCCCCCGCTAGATCCGGGACTGGCAGGCCTATGTGGCAGTTGCTGTGAACAAAATTAGGAAGTTTCTTTCTTAAAGAAAGCAAAATCTGCCACTGTTTATAACATTTATACGAAAACTGATTAAAGTCCCCCCCCTTTTTTTTTCTTAAATGATTCAAGTAGTAAAATTTTTTTTATGTGTATTTTTGTGCTGCTTGCATTTAAGAATTAGTTACTATTTAAAGTTAATTCATTATTTAAAACTATATTTTTATCATTTAAAAAGTCTTTTTAACAATGTGAAAAATTTCCTGATTTTTGAGTGTCATAGGTTGGCAAGTATGCCAATGGTTTCAAGCTTGGCCTGCATTTTGGGTAACTGGAATAAAAAGCCGGAAAAAATTGTATCAATTATCCTAAGTTCGGGCATCACAATATGGCGAAAAATTAATATTAAATGAAATTTAAAATATGAATGTGGAAAAACATTCAGGTTAAATATGCTTCAGACATCTTTGAAATGGCTGAGAAATATTTCTTAAAATCTGAATCAAGATGGTGATTAATCCAGCCTTTTTCTTGTACTGAAAATGTTAACTTTTGCAACTATAAATGTTTGTATCTTTTCCAAATTCATCTTGGGTAAATATTTTTCAAAAGAGAAATATATGTGGTAATTTCTAAAGACATTGCATTCAAATTATGTAAGTATCAATGATAAAGGATAAACATCAACATTATAATTTAGTTTATCTAAGAAATTTCTCTAATGCAAAAAGTGCGAAACAAAAAATGTAATGAAAATATTGCAAGCAAAGAAATACATTTCGAAAAATTGGCATGTGGAATATATACAGTCAAAAGTCGTTAATTCGGACACCCATAATCCAGAATTATCTATAATCCGGACCTCAAAACTTCAAACTTTCTGTGCATGCGTCAATGCGACGCATGCACATAAGGCCTTTACGGCTGAGAATATGCTTGTGCGCGTGCGCAAAATACGTTTACGAGTGCCCGTTTAATGTATAACGGACGGTATAAGCTAAGCTAAAATTATTTAATTATCTATTTCAGTTAATGTTGCAGATCGCGTTGTTCCTTAATCTTCGAATTGGATCCGGCTTATTATTTTTTGCAGACTGTTAGAGCAATTTTATAAAAGTAAGCTTGAACTTTCGATTATGTCAAATAGAATTTCTGATATATATTTATTAATGTGTAAATGATCTACAAAGCGAAAGTATGTTTCGAAGTTCATTAAACAAAAAGTGAAATTGCTACAAAAAATGGATAAAGACATATCCTTTGTTTATCTTTAACGCTGATTCTCGACACAGCATTATAGGACTTGGAACAGCTTAACTTTGTAACTGAACAAGAAATTATGTCTGTTTATAGAATTAAAGAGAATGTATTATCACATAAAAAATGAAGCAACTTAAACATACATTGAAAGAAATGTTTAATAAAGTAAATAAATAAATATTAAGCTCTTTTTTTTTTTTTTTTTTTTTTTTTTTTTTTTTTTTTTGTAAATTTTGATACCCTTTAGATCATAATTGTTCTTTATTTCATAAATTACGGTTTCATATTTTTAATTTTATAATTTCTGCATGCCATCTTACCAGATTTAAACTGATGATCTATAATCCAGAATCGAAGTCCCGACGAGTCCGGATTAACGACTTTTGACTGTATTAAAATTATCACTGGTTCTAAATTAAATATAACAATCATTTTATAATTTGTAGTTATGAAATTAATGTTACATCTCAGTTATGTTAAGATGAGTGGCAAGTTATTTGTGCTTCAGTTGTACAAGTTATTAATCTATAACAAAAGCTGACGATTTGTTAAAAATGTGTGTAATAAATTTAACTAAAAGGAAGTTGTGGTTCCGAATCGAATTTTTTAAATTTCCTGTAATTGAAAAAAAAAAAAAAAAGAAAGAAAGAAAGAAAGCCTATAAATGCTAAAAATTCCTTGTAGTTGTATTGAATTTTATTTGTTTAATTCACTTTGATTTTAGTCCGTACTTTGTTCTGCCAATTACAGTCCTTAATTTTATATGCAATATCTACTTGTCTCAAATTTTGTAATACATTTGTCCTTTTCTAATAATGTGTCTGTCAGTATTAATTATATACTTTAAAAAAACACAACATTAGAGTATGCATCCTAATTTTAGGTTTTACGACTCTTTTTTTTACTTCAGTAATTAAATTTTTTTAACCCCTGTTAATAATGTTTTTAATTGTTCAGGGTGAAGTTGCTTATATCAGAGTAAAAGAAGACTTTGGTAGTCGTTCAAGATCAAGAAGTCGAAGTTATTCTCCTCGCAGAACCCGCGGCTCTCCAACCTATTCTCCAGCCAATCGCTCACGTTCCCGATCTCATTCAAGATCGCGCTCATAAACTGTCATTCTGAAAGCTGTTTCATTTCCAAAACTGGTATCTGTATTAGATACTATTACTCTTTATTGTGTGTTAATATTTTGTCACATTCAGCACCTCAGATTAGTTTTGTATGACAATCTGTTCAATTTTTTTTTTTTTTTTTTTTTTTTTTAAAGTTGTATGACACCTCTTCATCATTGTTAGGAGGCAAACTTACAAGCGCTATAAGGCATAATATACTGTTCTTCCAAACATTTAATGTTTTAAGTTAACTCTAAATTCGAGTAAATTTTACTGACAGTTGTAAATTTAAGTGACCAAATTTTCTTTTATCAATATTAATACAGAGTGTAATAGTTCAAAATATGTGATAAAATGCTTGAACTGGACATAAAATATTTGTTTCTGTAAGAATTTTTATCAGCATCACCTTGATGGCATCCATACTAATGGCCTAGGAAAGACGTGAAATATTTGAATATTTTTAGTTATTAATTTGAAATATTTTGTGACTTATAATTCTAATTGCTAGGTTTTTTCTTTTTTAATTGTGCAGTTTTAAATGGAATGACTTTAGCTGTTTAACTTGTTTGCTCCTATTGCAGGAAAAATGAAAGTATTATGTGGCCCCATTGCTTCGGAATTTTTTAATACCACTATATGCCCAAACACTTTTTGTTATCATGTTTTAATATGCAAAAACATTTTATATCAATCTGCTTTGTCTCAAAATTGTTTATTTTTTGGCTCCATGCACACTTTTCGCCATTGTTAGAAGATCATTCCTCCCTTTCCTTTTCAAAACTTGAAAAATAAATATGTACATATCTAGGTTTAAAATATTTTTTTTAACATGTGTTATAAATTAAACCAAAAGTGTAGAAAATACTAATGAATACCAAAACTTGAAGTATTTTTTTTTTTATATTCATAAACTGATTGGTTTCTCCTCTAAAACTATGAAATTCCTTTCCCCAGTTTATACATGTAAATAAAATTAAAACAAAATACAGTGTTATTGATGGTGACCGTACTTTTTAAGAATATCTGTGTGTTCAACAAAGCAGAAAACTTAAAAGTTGAGAAGATGAATGCATATTGTTCACTGCTATTGTTCATTTTTAAATTTAAAAAAAAAAAAAAAAAAAAATGTGCTATTTTTAACATTTCTAAATTCTGTTAAGTACAAAACAGTATTCGATATTTTAATTTCATATAATAATAAATGAAATTCATAACAATATGGTAACTGCTCAAGGCATACCATTCAGTTTTTAATGGCATAATATCATTTTATGATTTTGAAATTTCAAACAAAACATCCTGTTGATTTCAAATATATACAGCAGGCAGCTGGTAGCATTTCTCTGCATTGAATTCGATGCGATGCGGGAAGCTATTGCTTGATATGATGGGAGCAAAGAAGTTAAAAAAAAAAAAGAAAGAAGAATCTAATTCTATATAACATTTTTATCTAAACCTGGCATTAAGAATTTGTTTGTATTCAGGTTGTCATTTTTGTTTTTGAATACTGACTGCTGTAAATAAATAGAGCTGCATGTATGTTTTGACTGTTGAATTGCATAAATGGTAATAATTAATCTGTTACCGTAACAGTAGTATGCTCAATATTTATCATCATGCAGAATGAATTGAAGTTTAAATAATACATGTCAAAAGTGAACTCTAGCTTTTCTTTAAAACTTTATTAAATGAGATTTATAAGTGTAAAATGCAAGTTCTATCCGGTATTCAGTTTTGTTAACTTTTATTAATGTATAATTTTTGTCATTTCATCTGTAATATTTTAGTTCAAAGTTTGTTAGAATTTAGTACAGCTAATTAATTCATATTTGCATAAGTTTTATATGTGCATTAAATTTCATTGTAAAATTTGTAAAACATTTTGTGTTCAATAAACTAATCTAAATTTCACTTATTCTCAGATTTTATCAAAATGTGGAAAACCCTGTTGATGAAATTGAAATTTGAATAAAATGGATTAAAAGGACATTAAAAGGAGCTGACATTATTTAAATGGACCCTTAAGCAAGAGCAGCGTGGAATCATTAAGGAAACCGCTAGGGTTATTTTTAAATGTAACATTGAAGGATTAAAGGAATGTAAGCAATTTACAAAGGAGAAGGACTTCTGTGCAAAACCTGGATTTTGGCGTGTCCTCTCATAACTTTGCTTAGGCTACTCGGTTGGATTTCATTTCCCAAATTGGATTATGCCATGGATAGGAGCACTGTTTAGGATTAGCTTCCCAATTTGGATCACTGTCTCATGGGAGCAAGTTGGAATTTTTCCGCTTAAGGAGATTATGGATACATAAAGACATGCTGGGAAGGATTCGTAATTCCAAATATCACAGGATAGGAAAGTGGGACAAGCATTTTTCGTCACAGGAGATGGTCTCGTGAGGATGATGCATACGTAAATTTTCTCTGGATGAACCAGGAAAGGTGGAAAGGAATTAGGTATGAATAATAAGAAATAAAACATAGAAACAAGTGTGCATGCTTGTGACATTATAAATTCCTTTCAATTTGGTTCAGTGCTTGGGCTTTTGAAATTTAATCTTCATCCTGTAAATAATAAAAGTGCTCGTGAAACTTAACATGATAAATAAGAGTAAATGAGCTAAGGCATTTTTCTTTTAATAATTATTCTTTTATTAACATCTCTTGGCAAGTGGGATGCATAAAAGCTTGTGTTGTATAATCTGTGGTGCTCATAAATTTGGTAATGCTTCTTTATTTTGTGTGTGGTAAAGAATGGTATATGATTGCACAGGATGTGACAGCTTAATTTCTAAAACTTGTTGAATATATATTATATATGTGTGTGTGTGAAACTGTGCACTGGTATGTGGAACTGTGCACTGTTATTTTCAAAGTTGGTATATCTCCACACTAACTTAAAAGCGATGTCCTCATTTTTGGCAGTAGGCACAGAATTAAATTTCCAGAATGCTGTTGAATACATATTGTGCATTTCATTATCTATAGTCTCTGTTTCTTGAGCAAAGTTTTTAATTTTGATTGTAGCTAGAAATAATTTTGAATTGAGTTAGTAAGCATGCTAATTGTTTTTCTTAGCTACAATGTTCATCACAAGAATGAGTGAGCAGCATAGACTTTGCAGAAGTCTTTTGTATGTGTGTGTGTGTGCCTAGTTCTGTAATCAAAATCAATACAGTTGTTTCTTTTTTTAATTTATTCTTCAGTCTTGAATCTTATATTTGTTAGTTTATTGGATCTTATGTCTGCCATATTGTTAACATCAACATCTGTCGTCATATTTTCAGCTGTCTGCTTTTAGAGATCTTCTGGCCCATCTCTGAATGTCTTAACCCACATAGATACACTGTACTTTATGATGCTATGAACACACCGATATCTACATTTATTCGAGTAACTTAACATTATGTGCAAAGAACGTCTATGTAAAGAAAGAAAGGTTCCATAGATGTAATGTAAACCAGTTTGTCTTCTGTGCCGCTAGAATGAAAAGGGAAAATTCGGCAAGGGATTTGGCAATAGAATCTGTTGGCGAGAATTCCCCCCTCTGTGATGTACCGGACCTGGCCGAGATTTTACTCCTCCGCAACGTGTACAGGAAATTGAGGAACAGGCGTTAAGATGAATAAGAAAATTAGGTGAAGTTTTACTTTCACTGGCTGTTGAACTTGCATTATCCATATCGCAGTTTGATGTCTGATTTTATATCTGTCAATATGGAGGGGGGGATGGAGTCACACAGCTTTAAACTCTTGATAAATGTGACCGTCGAACTTAGACTTCAGCTTTAGCGCATTTTGGTGACAGATATTTCACGCATGCACAGTTGCTTCCCTTTTCATTTGAAGGGAGCCACTTCTGCTGCTGTGAAGTTTTTCTTCTTAACAATACATATTCTTTGATTATGTGGTCATTTTGGAAATTGCAGATATTGAATTTCGATAAGTTAGTGAAACTATATAATTTTATGTGCATTTGCTTACAGTCTAGTTAATGATATTTTTGTTTGAATCAGATTGAGTGAATGGTAGTTGTATTAAATAACAGCATGATGGTTCTCCCCCTCTTAATATTACATCAGAATGAGCAAATTTATATGTATACTCAAATCTGTTTTTGTGCGATTATGCAGTCCCTATTCATTGCATAAAAACAGGTTTAAGTGTAGGAATAAAAATAGTTTTTGCAACACAATTAAAAATTTTTTTTTGCTATGTGGTGAATAGGGACCATATAATCACACAAAAACAGGTTTCAGTGTACAGTATTGCTTCAGAATTACCATTATTTATTACCACTGAAACAATTTTATGTACTTTTGCTTTATTAATTGTCAAGCTTTTATGCACTAGTTGCTAAGAAAGAAGTAACAACATGAAATACAAAGTATGTTAACCAATTATTGCCCAAGAAAAAATAAGTCATAATTTCAAGCAGTTATTAATTATTACACTTTAATGCTTTTCCACCCTGTTTTAAATGGTGAATGATTATGATATTAAATTTATTATGTCTTAAGTGAAGAATATCATAATCAATTGTTCTTTTCTATTATCTACCTAAGGTTTCCTGCATCGGATCACTTGCTAATGTACAGAGCAGTAATATTAAGGATTGGATGCATGGATTCCTCCTGGACACGTGGAGTGGATCTTGGAGGATGGATATTCATATGTATTTAACATATATTTGTAGGGGGCAGGTATTTTTCTGTATTGTAGGAAATGTTTTGGGACTTCCATCCCTCTCAAAGAGAAAGGAATGTAAACTATATAAATTCTTAAATATTTTGTGTTCATACTACTTTTCGATTATGTACTGGCATTATTTTTCTGGTTTCTTAAAATTGCCAAAACTAAGCTGGTAATGTGTTCTCATAAAACAAACTGAAAATTAAAAAAAAGAAAAAATGGTTTTATAATCTTTTAGATGAAAGCTTCCTGATGTAAACTAATGAAAAGGTAAAAATAGCATTGTGTACCTGCAAGTTTTATCCAAGTACATTGTTAATTCTTATTTTTTAATAATAATTACACATCAGAATTTTTTTGTTCCATGCTGATTTAAAACTATTTGCCAATATTTATTTATTTATTTTTTAAAGTTCTCAAAGGAAATAAAATTTGGTAGCTAGTTCTAAAATCCCATGTTATTTTTTTTTTTACTACAGTTACTATAAACATTCTTTTTAGAGAGCAATACACTCTGCAGATCTGATTAAATATAAATATGTTTTAAAAAAATAATTTTTTCCTTTGCAAAAATATTTTCTATATTCAGTTAAGTGTAGAATATTGCTTGAATGTAACTGTTTTGCATTATTATGTTGGTCTCGAAGTGCACAGTTTAACTTTGTTGTGCTCTTGACCTTGCAGGTCTCGAGACCACTTATGCCTTTTTCCCCTAAGAATGTGTAGAAGATATCCCATAGCTCTTGCTTCTGACTATCATACAGTAGAACTTAATAGCATATTGCTAATGCATTTTAATGTTGTTTCCAAGGTAGAGGGATGATTGCAAAAAAAAAAAAAAAATTATCACTTTGGTGATGTCATCATATGAGAGATTTATGCATAAAACATCCGTTCCTGCAATCTTTTATCTTTCCATATAGTGCTGTATAATACATTTGGAATTACAAAATATTTTTTCCATGCAATTCAAATCTTCGTCTGCTTTTTGAAATTCTTTAGTGGTCAAAATTTCATTTTTTTTTTTTTATCTTTATAATATATAAACAATACTCATTTTCCCCCCTTGTAGACTGAAATTTTAATGAGTGGAAGTCTCTTTATTAATGCATTATGCTTAAAAACATGGATGGGGGGGAAATATGTATCCTTAGAATTTAAAGGGTTTATTTATTTCTTTTTTCCCTCTTTTAACTTGTAGTTGGAAAAGGTAAGTATTCCATAGGTGGGTGTAGATTTTATGTGATATTTAAGTTTTTTCTTGATATTTGAGTAGAAAATAAAATCTGAATCCTTTTATCCTTGTCCTGGTGTGTTTTTGTTCTAAAACTGTAGTCTGAATGAGTAATTTCTTACTTTAAAATCTAATCAAGTATTTCTAATTAGGATGCATAAATTTTCAGCAGATTGCATATGAATAATTAATTTAGTAATACAGTTAATCCATAAATGATAGAAACATCATACTTTGAGTTTTTCATATTTGCAAAATTTCATGTTAAATATCAGTGTTAAAAAAAAAAAAAAAAAAAAAAAAAAAAAAAAAAAAAAAAAACTTCGAAGTGCTTAACTCATCAAATTCATCCTATTTTCTGAATAGTTTTAAGTTTAGGTATTATAACAGTTTTTATATTTCTTTAGTGAATGTGTATAGTATGAGAACAAAGTATGTTTAAAAATGATTTTTATCAGAAACCATTTGGTATAAATGCAAGTCATTACTTTATATGTCATGATTTATTAATCAGACTAATACAAGCTTTTGCATGAACATAATTATGTATTGGTTTACATTTGAGTTTGAAATCAGTTTCTGTTCAATTATAAATAATTATTTAAATGAAATTATACTAGAAAGTAATTAATATTACCAAATTTAAAACTTTATACTGAAATTAAGTAAAACTCTTTAATTAAAAAATAATTAAACTCTGAAACATAATTTTCAATTTCCAGTAGTTCATTTTGCGAACTGCATTTGAAGATACGAAGTACTTAGTTTGTGCATTGAAGCAGTATTGAGGTTTTTGAACATATGAGCTTGTAAATGGCAATTAATGAAAGTGGTGAATATGATTATCTTAAAAGTTTACTTCAGGTATAATCTTTATCGATACATTTGTCTTTGTCTGTTGCCAGCTCTGCCGTTTGGTCACAAAATTAAGGAACTGGTCTACACCTCAAAGTAAATAGGTGTTCTTATTACAGACTAGGCCAGGGAAATGGTTGAAATATACACTCTAAAAAAAATAATATAAGCTCTAAAAAAGGTTAAGGAAAGTGAAATTTCTCTAAAAAGTCAACGAAGTAGGGAAGTATGCTGATTAATTCTCTCGAATAGTAAATAGGTTAAGTAATAATCATTAAACCAAAATTGCCCATCTTGAAAGCAAATTAGTTATTGTAATGTTTTTGATTTTATCAACTTAATAGCTTTCATGCCTATTAATGAGCTATTCACCTTTCTGTTTAGAAATGTGACTGTTCAATCATCACCCTTTGTAGAATTACCACATGTAAAACTAAATAGCATGGTTCAGAAGTCATTACATTGTGTGATTGTGCATTATAATTGTTATATTATTACATATTAACTGAATCTGGTTAATTAGCTCATTAGTTTTACAAGGGTATATCAAAAGGTTCTTGGATTAGTTCTGTTGATAAAAAAACATATTACTTAAAAAACTTTGAACATTTCTTTTGAAATAATCACCTTATACAGGCTTTTATTGGAATGCGATCTCAAAATCATTTTTGTAAGCACTCGTGGATGTCTTGGCAATCCATGATGTGATATTCTTTCTGCTCAGGAATTCACAAAGACAAATTTGATAGCAGTATGCCCTATGTTCTTTTCTGATGTTAGGATTGTCTGCACGGACCTGTTCAAACCACTGCAGTGCCTGTAGTTAATACTGATCATTCTCCATTACCTGCATGCACAAGTTCCTGAACTCGTTCCTCATTTTTTAGGGTGATGTTGATGGAAGGTCTTCCAGATTGCCCATCAAAGGGTGTTTCAGCACTTCTGAAGTACCTGTGCCTTTCGAAACATTACGTACAACTCATTGCTTCATTGTCATAAACATGCAAGTGCATGGTCAGTGTTTCTGTAGCCTATTTGCCCATTTAACACAGAATTTCACATTGGCTTTTGTTCATGATGTAATAATCGTGGACTACTATGTCCATGTAATTACAGAAATACTACTGCAGCAACTGTTGACACTCCCATAGTGTTGTCTTTTGCTACACTGCTTTATCAAGACTAAAAGTCACTGTAGCTGCAAGTGCAGACCTGTTTTGCGTCTTGTTGGTTTGCTACAGAGCTAATCCAAGAATTTTTTAATGTAACCATGTGCTTTAAAATGCTGCAGCATTATGTTTATTATAAATGATCTCATATTTTAAATTTCTTTGCAGAATAAGCATGCTCCCCCCTTCCGAGTGATTAAAAACCTTACCAAGCTTTTTTTTTTTTTTATTTAAATTTATTTGATCTAGATGATTATTTTATATATTTTTCTTACATATGCTTCAAGGTAATGAGTAAGCTAGATTAGAATTTTTTAAATGTTTTTGATTAATTTAATGTATTTTATAATTATTGCACATTATTCAATTATGATATTTAATTTGATAAACGATATCATCACATTTGGTCAGAGAAATCATTCAACTAGGTCAGGGAAATTAAAGGTTGAATTTCAGTAGGAACCCTGCAGATGCAAATTTTCACAAATTTTTATGTTGGTAACTCAACCAATATCAGCAAGTACACAGTTACAGCACATACTGCCAGCTCAAGCTTTAGAACTGGAATTTTACTGATTTGTGGTAACCGACTCTGTGACTGAAACATAATCATGAGATTGTGGGCCCATCTAACCCAGTTAAGTGAGAACTCCTTGTGAATTGTGTTAGGATTTGCAAGTTCATCCAGAGTGGTTTTTTTTTTTTTTTTTTTTTTTTTTTGTTTTGTTTTAGTTGACTTTGTTTGTGTTGCACATGTAATTATCCACATTATTTTGTATTCTTTAATTTGAAGAGATGCTTCCTTTTACACAGTAGGCCATAAATTATATATCGTTCTGTCTTGTTAACATAAAATCGGCTATTTTATGTACTGAGGCTTCCATTATTTATACTTGTCATGCTTACTTGCACTTTACTGAGATCAGATGTGATAACTTTCTTCACTGCCACTACAGTATTGCGTATTTTCTGGCAGTTTTTTAGTTTCTGATGCTGCATTTTCAATTTATACTTTTTTTTTTTAATCTAATTGTTTTCATTATGTTTTCTGCCATCTATCTATTCATATGGAAAATAAAAATGTTGCTGCGATATTTTTTTTTTTCTGTTTATGTGGAAATCTCCTTACAGTGTTTTAAAAACTTTGAATCTGCATTTTGGAATACTTTAAAAATAAAAGAAACTTCTTTATTATTTGTTTATCAAAGTTATGTAAAGAAAAATAATATATGTGTAAGCCTGACTTTTGAATGATTAAAAGAAAATATTTATTTCTTATTAATGCCACAAAAAAGTTCCTAAATGTCATAAATTTTCTATTAATGATATCAGAACTGTGAAATTAAACACATATTTTTATTTGCCTAAATTTGAGAACTTAAATTGCCATATATCATTCCAAGTGCTCAGAATCAGCTATTTGTCACATTCCAAGGACTTAGCCAAATGTTAAAGAAAATATAAGTAATTCTGCTCTGGGAGTGAAAATTGTTTGTAATGTTTGGAAATATCTAAAGTAATGAGTAGCAAAACTGATGGCAGATTTGTGAAGACTGAAGAAACAAGGAAAGTTGTTACACCTGTGAAAAGTCTTGCATTTAGAATCAAGAAAGACCAAGCTGACCAAGATTTGTTGTTTATTGAGTACAACATTTCATTCATTTTCCTTTATTTAATACTTGGTAATCATTAAGTTTTAGAGTTTAGTCCATTAGATAGATTAACTCTGAAATCTAAATGTTAGTATAAACTAGTTCACATTGTAGATAATATTTTTTATGGCTACTGTTATGTAATATGTAGCATTTCAGATAGGTGATACTATGCATTAAATTCACAATAAAGTTTAAATGACTTTTGTTATTTTTTTAATTAGATATTTAAAAATATTTTTTGTACTTAGAGTAGAAGTTTCGTGAAACAGTACGCTATTTACCCATTCCAATTACGCTCATTCATTGCAAAAGTATGTTTGTATTTATAAACAGACTTATACCAAGCATTATAAAAAATTCTAAAGTTATTTAATAAACAGAACTTGTGATTTCTGTCAGTAGATGCTGTATCTTTTTCTGCATGAAAAATATACATGCTCATGTTAATGTTAATTTCCAGTCTTGAATATTATACAATTCAATCGGTTCCTAAATTAAAACTTTGGCTCATTTTCCCTAAAAAGTTCATGATAGTTATTGAAGGTGAAAACATGTTATACAAAAGCTGATGTGTACACCACATGACTTCCTTGTGCGGAATATTAAATTATACGTATTTTTTTCTGCATTTTATTTAAACTCATTTCCTGCAATTTCATGAGAGATATATTTCTCATTCAATTAATTCAGTTCTCATTTTGTGACATGGCAAAAATACCTATAAACTCAAAATAATCTCATTAAAAATTGAAAGATAAAGAAAAACATAAAACACCAAATACAATTAAAATTACGGTTACTGTTCAAAAACAAGCAGTTCAACCAACAGATAAGGATGCAGATTTTTCAGTGCAAAGCTGATATGGGGAGGGGAAATAAGGTTTAGCCTTACTTCTTGTTAATTCTACAGATATTGCATGCAGATTAACTAAAGGCAAAAAACCTTTATGAGAAGATAAGAATAACATATTTCATTTATTTTTAAAACAAAAATTCCACAATTTACGAGCATCATAAGAATAAAAAAATGAGTCGAGTAACAGAGTGGGTAAAGTGTGGCTGATTGCAACCAAATAGGGAGTTGCACAATTATATAATATAGCAGTCCTATATACAAAAATTCACGTTCTGAGGCTTCTTGTTTTTGAGTTATGTGATATACATAAGTACAGATGCCACAAAAAATCCATTCTAAATCAATTTTATAATGAGGGGGGAAGAGTCCTTTATTTTGTTCTTATGTACAGAGTCATGCAAAAACATCGTTAAATTGCATTCGATAGCTGTCAAAATGGATATTTTTGTTGAAATATGGTACACAGTATTTTTTGTGATTACAACACTTCCTTTACTTCCTACAAGAAAGTAAAAAGGAAAGAATAATTAAAAATTATTCCCAGTTTGTGTGTATCAGCTTTCAGTTGGTTTTCTCAAAATAAGCAAGAAACACACCACATTCAGCATCATTTTTTAACAGTTACTGTTAAACGTGTCAAAGGAGATTTTTACCCTTTATATCATTGCAAAAACACTCATGCATGAAATGCATTTTTTGTGGGGTTAAGTATTAAAATTGTAAAGTGCTTGTATGGAGATTACGCAGGTCAGTTTATTTTTTCTGTAAATTTCCTCCTCCAAAGTTATAAATGATTTTAATAAATCCAGCTAATGTAACTTAATGGGTTAGTAATTAATAATACTTTAATTTGCATTTATTGCTTTTAAATCACTTTGTTTGCTACTAACAGAATAAATAGGAAAGAAAAATATTATTTTATGCTTTGCTGAATGACTATACTATCATTGACGATGTGCAGTCTCTACATGTTTATTAAATTCGAAATACAAGTACACAGTCGCCCCATGTTATCTCTTATTAAAATCTATTTAGTAAGATAGTAATTAGCAATTAATGTAATAATTAATACCTAAATTATTTATTAATTTGTAAAAAAAAATGCCAGATGAAATTTGAAACTTCTGGCATTCAGTGTCCCATTGATGACATGAAGATGACCAGTACCATCTACTGACATGCATGACCAAATAATAACACTAACTGGGTTCTTCACAGTTGCTTGAATGGAGTCAGGATGTAGCTCTTCTCCTATTCGACGTCTTGCATATTTTCGCCCATCACTACCGATTAACGATATCTTAGTTTCATCATTCCATATAACTTGTGACCGTTGATCATCTGTCCAATTAATGTGTTCCTTTGCCCACTGTAGTCTTTTTTTTTTTCGTTGCTGAAAATTAAGATACTGCTTTTTTCGTGGAATTCTACCTCTCAGTCCAACATCTGTTAATCTTCTCCTGATTGTTCTTGAACTGACAGAAACACCAGCATCATTCAGATCACTTCTGATGGCTGCTGATGACATTTTTCTATCTTGGAGACATAGTCATTTTATTCTCCTGTGAACAATAGATGTGGTGCACCTTTTTCGGCCTTTTCCTTCTTTGTTTTTTTATTGAATTTGTCTCCTGATATCAAAACAAAACTTTCGCACTCCAGATGTAGTCACTGAACCACCCACTTGTCTTGCAATTTCAGCATAAGAAAGACCACTTTCTCGTAACACAATAATATTACATCTCTTTCTAGGTGTCCAATCTACTCTTTTTTTTTCATGTCATTGCTTCTTGACTAAATGCTAAAAATTTTTACAAAAATTCCTACTTGTAATTGCAGTGTATAAGAAACAGGTTCTCCTTCTACAGAACAAAGCAAAATAATGAATTGTTTCAAGTGTAAACATGATGTCAGCTTCTACTGGAAGTTACTAACATTTGATTGGTTCTCATAACAAGAACAGTGATTGGCCAGCAAAGCTAGACATTACAAACCACTTCATAACTGTGTTTTTTATTTGTATTACAGTACATATAACTTTTTTTTGCATTGCGAATAATTGAATTTTATGTTGTATTGAATTCAGTAATAAATTCTCTTTAAAATGATATATACAAGTTTGCATTTTGCGAAACGTAACATTTTCTATAAGCATACAAAGTTCAAAAACAAAAATTTCCAAAAGTGTCCACAATTTTGGCCACCACTGTATATGCTGCAGTTACTCCTAAGAGATGTACAGTCGTATCCGGTGAATTGGACAACTGGATATTCGGACCAAATCCCAAAGAACCGAAAGAACTCCTATGTACTTAAGCCTAATATTATTCGCTTATTTGGACCAGAATTCCGTTTAATCGGAACAAAAAACGCGAGAGCGAATAAGAAACAGAAGCCACAATTCGTCCGCGTACAGCGGATGTACAGGTGGTCTGCGACATATGGGAGGATCTGTAGTTGCGGCTGCCCGGGAAAATGCTTTATCAAAAGTCAGAAATTCCTTAAAGTGCATGATAAAAACAAAACCGGTGGGAGGTGAACACGCGCACCATTTTCTTTGACCTGCGCTTCCGAGTTTCGAGGACATGAACAATAGGGTGTCTGGCTCCACCTAAAAGGAATGGAATTCCCGCCTGTCGGTCATGAATAAAGTGTACACGAGAAAGCTATCATTAGTGTCAAAGCTGTGAATGGCGAGCATTTTATCTCCCACTTGACTCAACATCTTGAACCCGAAACACCAAGGTTTCTTCAGACCACTTTAGTTAGTGTGCGTGTCTTGTCTTCCCTGCCAAAATGCCACGACGGGACTTGACGTTATCTGAAAAAATTGGTTTCCTGGATAAGATCAAGCAACAACCACGAAACACTAGTCAGCATCGTTTGGTGGAAATAACCGGATTGTCAAAGACTACAATTTTGCGCTTGATAAAACAAGAGAATGGGCACAATGTGAAGGACGAGGAAGAACTTCCAAAAAATGGAAGCGTGAAGGCAAGGATCCAGATGTCGATGATGCCCTTAATGAATGGTTTGCCCTTGTTACTGGACGATCTATGCGAGTAAGCGGCCCAATGTTAAAATGCAAAGCAGAACTCGCTAAAAAGTTGGGCCACGATGACTTTAAAGCTACGGACGGTTGGTTGTCTCGATGGAAATCTAGACATGACATAAAATTCAAGAAAGTGCTGATAGTGCAAATGCTGAAGAATGAAAATCAACAAAACTGCCCGAGCTTCTTGAAAATTTTTCAGCAGATGACATCTACAATGCTGATGAGACTGGGCTGTATTATCGTGCTACACCGGACGGCTCGTTAAGTTACAAACATGTTGCGCTCTCTGTCTCCAAAAAAGCGATGGATCGCGTAACTGTCTTGTGCTGCTCAAACATGTCAGGAATGGACAAGAGGAAGCTGTTGATTATAGGAAAAAGCAACTAAGCCTCGCTGCTTTAAAGGATAGGATTGTGAGTTTACCAGTTGTGTATCGTGCAATCAGAAATGCGTGGATGACCTCTGAACTTTGGCTGAAGGATTGGGACATCAGAGCTACAACGCCAGTCGAGAAAAGTGCTGCTTTTTCTTGACACTTCCTTATTTAGATTGCTTGATGAACGTCCAACTGGAATTTCTACCTCCCGGGACCACAGCTTTGGTCCAGCCAATGGACATGGGCAACATAAAAAATTTGAAAACCCTGTATCGTGCAAGGTTGGTTAATTACATCCTTGAAGCAATTGAAGAAAGTTTGCTGACCTCATCGTCAAAAGCCAACGAAGTCATTGCAAAGGTCAACATCTTACAAGCAGTTACATTTGTGGCCGATAGCTGGCGAAAAGTGAGCAGTAAGACAATTCAGAACTGTTTTTCTCACTGTCGTTTTAAGCACTTGGTTTTGGAGATGGATGTGGACATGCTCATTGAAAGTGAAAATGATTTACATGTGGAACTTCAACAGGTACAAAATTGCGAAAATTTTTTGTCCATTGACAACGAGCTTCAATGCTACGATGAAAATGAAGATTACGACGCTACGCTGCACTCGTTGCAGCAAAACACACGACAGCTTCGGAAGACCAAAAAAGTGGTGGTGATGATGCCGGTAATAAGTTGGTGCAAGTGAGAGCACAGGATGCGAGGAAATGCATTGAAACTTTGCGTCAGTATTTCATGCAGGATGAAAACGAAGGCAGTCCCATTGCTGCGTTAGATGTTTGTGGCGATTTGGTTCACGTGCATTCCGTCAAGAGAACGCGTCAGATCACATTGGAAAAGTTCTTCAAATGTTGACTGGAACTTGGCAAGAAATGTTTTTATTTTGCTTCGCATGATGAATATCGTGGAGATTGTTTCTTGGAATTTGTTTCTAAATTAATTTTCTTAATGAAAAAAAAAAAAGTTCGACCGTTTTTTATTTGTACGTGTATGTTTGTACCGCACCATAAAGTTCATAATTACATTTTAGTACATGATTTACATGTACATTTACTGTTTGCTACGTATAGCACGTCCCGTCTTACAACATAGGACATGGTCGTGTAATCGGACAAGCCGGTTATTAAGACCAAAACGATCGCTTTCCGATGTGGTCCGATTAACCGGAATCGACTGTAGTTCATTTGGTATAGAATACTAGTGTATCCGTAAAATTCAAATATTTCCTCCTCTCTGCATTATTTTGTAACGTTTCTACGATTTTTATATCATAGTCATGAATAATAATAAATTCATTAAGATTGATGTGAGAGTATGTTGCAAAATGAACCTGTGCTAAAATCTTCTGAACCGGAATTTTGAGCCTTGAATTACCCTTGAAGATTCCATTTCACGTCTCAGCAAAGGAGGGAATGATCTTCCCCACTGTTTTGAATAATTGATTGATAAAATAAGTTTTGACATATTTAATGAAAAATTACGTTCAAAATTTGGTTATTTATATAACTGTCGTCACCAGTTTAAAGTAAATACTTGTTTCCATTATTCTTTCTTAATGAGTCCCAGTTTTGGATTGTGTAAATCCTCGATTGCAAGATTTCACAATTTGTAATGCCGTAAAATTATGACTAGCTCTAATGCAACAACACTAGTGGACTCAGAATCGTTCATCCCCCAACCTTCACATGGTAGCATTTACAGACATTTAACATTAGATATGGACATCTTGAGAAGTTATTACTACTGCACTGTTAAAACATGTTGCCTGAAAACTACCTTTATAGTGTCGTCCTCTCGGTTGAGAAGTCGCGGAAAGTTAACGTTAAGTAGTAGGTGTCCGTTTATTTTTAGCTTATGTAACTCGAGTTGCCTGGTGTAGAGTAGATATGCAAGGAATGTGCAAATAACTAGCGGAAATTTTCATGCTTCGTTCTTAACGCTCAATATAATTGATTTTTTGAACAATTAGGAGATATTGTGATTTTGAATATAAACTGCAGATGAAAAAACGTTTTGTGACTGACATATGATGCATAGCTGTTGTAAGACGAGAAAATAAATAAAGAAGCAACAAACAAGGAATAATTAAATTTATTGACGATTTTTGTCGGTAAACGAAAAATGTGATTTCTCAGATAGAAATGAGTTTCAAAGAAGGGTGTGGTTTTCATTGACCTCTCTCAATTCTGTAGAAGAGAGCTCTTCAACTGTTTAATTGTTTCTGGGAGTGATGAGCGACTAGCAGCCTTTCTCCCTAGTATGTCCTATCGGGTTCATACCTGGGGAACATGCTGGCCGATCCATTCGAAGGATTCCTTCGTCGAAAAGATAATGGTTCACTTGCTGAGCACGATATGGCCTGACATTATTAATGAGAATGAATTCAACCTCGATTCTTGCAACGTAAAGGAGCACAATAGGTCTGAGGATCGCATCCACATATCG
Organism: Stegodyphus dumicola; assembly: GCF_044657685.1. NCBI lineage: Eukaryota > Metazoa > Arthropoda > Arachnida > Araneae > Eresidae > Stegodyphus > Stegodyphus dumicola. The sequence goes on from NC_140773.1 coordinate 197,600,468, forward strand.
CTGAGCCGTTAGTGCTACATTCTCGATAATGCGCAGGTCGGTATGGTCATTGATAGAAATATCAGCCCAAACCATCACTGCCTCTGCCAAATCGCACACTTCATGCACAGATGCAAGAATATTGCTTATACTAGGTTCTCTTCAGAAGTCAATCTGCCTGTTAGAAGGTACACTAAAGTACTAATCGTTCGTGAAGAGCACGTTGCTTCACTCATTTCGTCCCCATCTCAGATGCTCCTGTGCCCTTCTGACGACATCACGGTGGTTCTGTGTCAACGAAACAAACCATAGGTCTGCGAGCATACAAACACACGTGTTGGAGTCGGTTTCGAACAGTCCGAGAAAAAGCTCTGGTACCAGTAGCCCTGTTAAAGTGCTGCTGCAAGAACGTGCCGCTCATAAGTGCATTTCTTTCTGTCTTTAAAGCCCAGGTCACACTAATCAGAAGCAAGCTCAGAGGCGGTATTTTCTGGACGACCGGAGATCGTGTGAGTTGACTTTTCACCGCTTGACGCATCAGTTTCAGACATCTCGTTTCAAATGTCCAGTTTATACCACGGTTTTTAAATGATTGCACTTTCAAAAAGTCTTCTCGAGGAAAAAAAATAAAATTGACTAATTTTAATACAATTTTCAGATAATAATAAAAAATGCATGTGCTAATAGAATAGCATGGGAGTCGTTAAGTGATTTAAAAGAAAATTCTGAAATTTATTAGCAATAATAAACCTTAATAATTAACCATAAATAGCAGATGGTTGATAATTTCTACAGAATAATCTAAAGCAATAGATTGTTACGAGAAAATAGTGATGGATTTTGAATTTTTCGTAAAATATATCTAAATCGATTTAAGGTTGCTCATATTGCCTAAGGGATAAAACGTTGGCTTCTGAAGTTATAGATTTTGGATTCAAGCGTCACCAAGCTTGGTGTCGTAATGGAGTTTATATTTTTGAAAAGATATTTATAGAAAAAATTATCGCTAGTTTCAGAATAACCCAGATGTTTCTTCAGTTTCCTGAAAGTAAAGTGTGAAAAACCATATTTTTCCACAAGCCACCTTAGCGCGGAGATAACATGTTCAGTAGAAAGTTCAGCGGCCACTAGGGACTTGTATTGCGGGTTCGGGCCTTGCTTTTTCCCACCTTTGGTACCTGACGAATACACCAATTTTAAAAATTTTTTTTATTTGTCAAATGCCAGTTACATTGGCTGTTAGGCCATTAAACTCCTTGCTTGCCAACAGCTCTGAAATCTACAAGAAAAATCTGTTAGTGCTTCACACTCGTCCAAATGTTTTGCCGTCATTGGCCGTCCACTATTTCATAAAATACATAACGTCGAATCAGCTAGTCCATTGTGAAATAAATGATTCTACAGACTGTCATGCCCCGTCAATAGTCTAAAAGATGCAACCACAACTGTTCGTGGGTGGTCAAACAAAAGCTGGGTTTGTTGAGAGAACGCTCCAAGGCTTGCCATCACAAGCCCGAATGGCAAAATCTCTAAAAGTCTTTTGATATGTTAGCGATGTCAGAAGTTTAATAGAATGGAGGCTTGCACACGGATTTGGGTTTTGGAGAACCGTAGCCCCTTTTTCGCAAGCATATCAGGCATCTCATTCCCATAAATACAGCAGTGTAAAGGTGCCCATTGAAAAGATATCCTGTGGGAAAGTTCTTTTATGACTTCCTGACACTGTTGAACGCATATGTTCTTACATTCTTGGTAAGAGGAAATGACCTGTATTGCTGAAGTCGAATCAGACAGTACAACAGCCCTCCTGAACGAGCTCTGTTTTAATGATAATTGTTGGAGAGCCACATGAATGGCTTTCAGTTCTCCAAAGCGCGTGGATTAATCCCCTACAGGTATATAGAAACTGAAAAGCTTTCTAAAAACTCCCGCCCTCTGGTTCTATGGTTCCCTGGTCAGAGAGCCATCCGTGTATACCTGCATCCATTCCTTAGCCGGAAAACGTTGCTCAGTTGTTTCCAAAGCTCTTATTTGCTCTGGACTCGTATCCTTCTTATCTACTTTCATTTCCAGGTCCAACCGCACACCAAGGAAGCTATAATCCAAAGGATTTAGCATACACAGCAGTGCTGGTTTGTGTTCTTATATGATTGTATTGTTCTAGGCGAAAATCCCACTGCAGAAAGGCATTTTGTCTTCAGATTTCGTTGTTTATTATAGTCATAATTCCTCCATTGAGGGTTACTTTGTAGAGTTCCTCCCTTTGTAATTCTAAGTTAATGTTGGAAGTGAAGAATCTAAGAACTGATAAGCGAATAATCGCTTAAGTTCGGTGATAAGAAAGAATGAGATAGAAGGGTAACTAACCCTTTATTATTTCAATGAGATTTAACAAAACTCCGCCTGGGAGTGTACAAAGCCCGCACTTGGGCTTGAACTTAAAAAGACTAAGAATTAAACTAAAACTAAGATTAACTAAAGAAATATAGCCGAAGCTATTAAGGTTCTAATCGACTTGGCCCCTTAATGTATTTGACTACGAAGCTTAGCAAGGGCCTGAGTACGGCCGAGCGTAATAACAGCTTTGAGAGAGAGAGTGGCCAAAAAGGCAGACGCGCGTAAATCAGAAACTCTGATTCTCTCTGCCTCTGTAAGTAACTTCGTGGTTTAAATACCGCTTCTCCCCATTAAATATTCAGCAAGATTCCAAAACTACGTTCTGGCAAGAAGAAGTAAGTTGAAGTTAAGAATTTGACAGGAAAGGAACTTTAACTTAAAATTTAATTGTTAATAAAATTAACATAATTCTTACAACTTGGTAGTCGAAAAAGTCTCTGGGAAAAGGATGAAAGCGAATCAGGATTGTCATTGGTTGGTTTAGCCGATACCATCTGCATTGCCAGAATGGGAGTCGTTTTAACAGCTCCGGTTATAATGCGCAATGCCTGCTAATTTTTTTAATCTATCGAGAATTTTTTTAGGGAGGGGACACAACAAGCTTGAATTTATTTTTCATTGACTATAAACGTAATTTTCGCTCGGCATTGTGTGCATTATTCTTCTTTTGACAACGAGCCTTTGGCACAATTCATAAGATAATCTGATTCTTTTTCGGCTGACTCGAGACTAGCAAAAGCGATACTGGTATCAGAATAAAGTTGCTGTTTTACCCAATTAAAAAAGTTAGTGAGTTCTGAATTTTAAACGAGTGGTGACGAGTAAACCATTTGTTTAAAAAATTAAAAAACTATAATTTATACAGAAAGGTAGCTCACTAGTATGTAGCCGATTTTATAGAATACTTCCAGGCATTTTAATGGCTTCATGTTCGTTTTTCTGAACATGCATGACCGCTTTTCGGACAACTTATACTTAACCAGAGGTTTAATCTTGATGATAATTTTTATTAATTTAAAGAACTTTTGCATAAGCGTTAACAAGTTTGCTAATTGTGGAACATGCAGTTACTTCAACGAGTTTTAGATAAAAATGACTGTAAAATAAAACTCAAGATAGTGGCTTTTCATTAATATATGAATCAATGATTAATTGAAGTAATTACAGTTACGTTTAAGGTAAAAAATATGTACACTGCTAAAAAAAAAAAAAAAAAAAAAAATGGGACAGTGCTATATCTCCCGTTCTACTGAGGCGATTCACATAATTCAAATTGCGTTCTTCATGTCTCGAAAGCGCGACTTAGGATATATATTAGATTTATATATAGCACTATTCTAACATAGGTATTTTGACACAAAATCGGACCTTTTTCTGAAACAACATACCAATTTTTTTTACATATTTCGATTCTACGACTCAAATTATGCCAGAATACCAAATTTTGTAAAAATCGTGCGAGTAGGTTTTAAAATATTAGCTCTCAAAATTTTAGTTCCTCAATGTTAATTGAATTTGGCAAATATTTATTAATATATCTTTTTTTATTAAACTATTTTAATTTTTTCTCTCACATTTCGAAATTTAGGTTCCAAATAAAATTTACCCATTTTTTGTGTTTTATTTTTAAATTTCTATTTTTAAATAATTTTTACAAATTTTTCGAAAAAAAATTTGAATTATAACCTATAAAATTTTTACCATCATCTTAAAGTAGGTGTATTTTTAAGCATGTCTGCAAAAAATTAGATTTTTTTATTCAAAATTTTCTAAGATATACACGAATTTACATATTTTTGCGTTTTGAAATTTGGCATCTTTTTTTTTTTGAGCGATAATAACGCCAAATTTGGTCTACGGATTTTTGTTACAGTGAATTGCCACAGCTATTTTTAACCTTAAATTTCAAGTAAAATTTTACGGATAATTAATTACAGTGTCTCACAAAAGTGATGGGACACTTGTGCTTTACAAAAGGAAACTGTAGTAAAATAAATTAAAAAAACATGTACAAATTTTTTGTGAGTGTGTTTCATACTTAAATTTATTAACAATTATTACATAACAAAAATTTTCTCAAAACATTAAAATATTAATTTAATAAAAATACAATTGTTTAGAACGGAGCAAAAAATGGCTCACTTAATTGATGGGACACTTACTTTTCCATCAAATATTTATCAAAAAAATTTACTTTATAAAAGGTTTTAATACTTTGTTGGATTTCCTTTTACTTTTAAAACATGATTTAATCTTCTTGAGATGGATTCGACTAATTTTTTTGGGAATTCTGGAGTGATTTTACCCCATTCTTCTTGAAGCGCCGAATTTAGTTGTTATTTTGAAGAAATGGTGTGTTTGCAAATTCTTCATTCGAATTCTTGCCAAATATTCCCTACGGGATTTAAGTCTGGAGATTGTGGTGGTGTTTTTATTATTTCAGGATAGTTATACAGCAGCCAGAGTCTAACGTTCAAAGCAGTGTGCTTGGGGTCATTGTCCTGGTAGAATTTAAAATCGTTATGAAGTTTCAATTTTCGTGCTGAAGATTTCAAATTTTGATTTAAAATGTGAATATACTTGTACTGATCCATTATACTGTCAATAAAAACAAAATTACCAACTCCAGCGGACGACATACACCCCCATACCTTAACTCCTCCTCCACCATGTTTTACTGTTGGCACCAAGTTCTCTTTGCGAAATTCTTCCTGGGTTTTCTCCACACCAAGATTCTACCGTCAGAACCAAATATATTAAATTTACTCTCATCAGCAAATATAACTTCATTCCAGTAATCAGAATTCTTATTTATGTTGGATTTTGCGAAAGCCAGTCTGAGTTTTCTATTCTTTTCACTTACGAAGAATTTTTTCCTGGCTGCTCTACCGTGATATCCAGCAGATCGAATTACTCTTCTAATAGTCTCAGGATTAACAGTTACTCCATATAATGCTTGTAAATCAGCAGCAACTTTAGGAGCACTCATTCTTGGATTTTGTTTTAATATTTCGAAAGATAATTCGCTTTCTTCCATTGGATAGCTTTGATGGTCGGCCAGGTCTTCTTTTATCCTGAATCGTATGATTATTTTTATATCGTTTAATGATATTGAAAACTGTTGAATGACTCAAGTTAACTGTTTCAGCAATTTCTCTAACAGATTTTCCACGTTCAATATGCAAATTAATAACTAATTTTCGAATTTCAGGCAAAGTTTCTTTTCGTTTAGCATTCATGGCTGCACAGAGCTAAAAAAACACAAAAATTCTAAAACAAACTGGAGAGAAATACTTCAGACGATTTTATAAATTATTGCCAATTGCTTCTGAGTAAAAATAAAAGCCCCCAAAAATATTTTTATTGTAGTATGTAGTAGTATCTAATGGTGTCCCATCACTTATGTGAGCCATTTTTTGCTCCGTTCTAAACAATTGTATTTTTATTAAATTAATATTTTAAAATTTTGAGAAAATGTATATTATGTAATAATTGTTACTAAATTTAAGTATGAAACACACCCACAAAAAATGTTTACGTGTTTTTTAATTAATTTTATTACAGTTTCCTTTTGTAAAGCACAAGTGTCCCATCACTTTTGTGAGACACTGTATATGACATTTTTTCCCTCAAGGATGCTTAATAAATATTTATTAATACTATACGAAAAGCTTTTTTTTTTTTTAATTTCAGATGATATTATTCAAATTTTTAACTATTTTTTAAAATTTCTCTCTATCTTTTTTTTTTTTTTTTATTTTTTTTTTTTTTTTATTTATTTATTTAATAAGAGTAAATTTTTGTAAGAGTAAATTTTTACCTTCGGCGTTTTATCGTCTGCTACTTTACTTCGTTTAAATCGAATTGTCTAAAACTGAGAATTTTCGTTTGATATTTATTTGAAATTTATGACATTAACTGCATAATTTATTTCTAAACAAACTGTTGCTTTTGAAGTGGCTGAAAGATCGGCTGATACTATCATCCATATTTTTAAAGCACAGTATATTTTTATAGAAACATAAGATTTAGAATAATAATTTTTTATAAAGTCAAATTATGATATAAACATACAACCCTCTAGAGACTGAATTAATGGAAGTTCAATGGTTATGTAGAAATGATCTGCAGCTACTTAATGGCTGGATAAGTCAGCAGATTCTGTGGACAAGTAAGAATAATTATATAAAAGACACCAACATTCTGGATTCAATTAACAACGAGAATACGATGTTTATTAAATGAATTTAAGAAGTTTTAAAACATAAAATATCAACTCATTTTTTGGCCTAAAATGTATTTTTGTGCGTAGCGTATTTTCATTATATCCTTAAAATTCAAATTTAGAATGTAATTGTGAAGAACTGAATCCTAATCATCAGTAACATAATAAGTAATTATTACGGTTATTAATAAATCCTTCTTATAAAGTAATTGCAAATATTTCAAAAAACTTTCTGTCTGAATGCAAATATTTTTCTATGCAAATATTTTTAATTTTATATTAATCAAGACTGCACACGATATTATTTATTTGCACTTCAATTCTTACCGTCAGCTCTAGTAAAAGTTACAAATCAATTATATTTAATTAATTATTGGATTATTTAAATCTGGCAAAGCACACGAGGGCTATCTGCCTAAAGGGAGGATTTTTAATGAATAATCGGGTTTTGCTAGTAACTTCACTTGGAAATTGCGCTTAACTAGGTTAGTTGGTTATTTGAACATAGAAAGAACATGGGAGCTATTTGATTAAGATGCTTTCGTAGAGAACCTTTGTAAAGAGAACCTAGAAAACTATGAAAACCAACCATGCAGCCTAGGTTAGACTTTGCAACAAACAATTATTAGTATTTAATAATCTACAAATGCTAGGCAACTGGTGAGGCTCTAATTAAATCTCCAATTTAATATTTTATTTGTAAAAATTTAAAATATTGTTGTATTCTTAGACACAAAAAGCAGAATTTAAGTTTTGTTAACTCGTTAGTAAACCACCAAGCCGTAGTGAAAATGAATATTCAATTTCTTTTGCAATAATTGTATTCACTTAATATTCTTGAAATATGAGCTAAAGAAGGAACGTTCTCGGAAGATTAAAGAAGTGTTTAAATCCAGTGATATTAGGTTTGTCTTACAAGCTCAGGATCAAAACGATTCTGCAGTTGCCCGAGTAGTTGACTTGTAAACGGCTGTGAATTAAGCAGATGACTTTTAATCTTACGTTATTCAGCCAGAAAACGTATTCCAAATGTTTTGTATTGCATGACAATGCATCTTTTCATTATTCAATAACCAGTCGGAGAACCGCGTGTGTTCCGAAAATAAGTATGTGTACTCAATCGTCCTGCATGTTCTTCAAATTTGTCTTCTTGTGATTTTTTTCCTTTCCCAAAAACTAAAGTTGCCTCGCAAAGGAAAGTTTTTTGACATTGAAGAGACAAAACGAATATGACATCTACTTTTAGAGGCATGTCAAAAACAGATCTCTACAAACCTTCTCTTCGATTACATGTTGTGCAGTCAGACAAAAAGTTGCATCATTGTAAATTCTATAATCTATTTTTATTACACTCTGATTACTTTATTAACATACAGTGAATATATACTGAATCTTTTACTTCCGCTTAAGTAATTCGGAATTTTTGACGGAATTGTTGTCGGAACTAGGACTTAGAAGATAAGTCAAATTAAATATTTCGATAACCCAATAAATTCAAGGTCGAAATTTCAATATTTTATTTTTCGGAGGGAGGGGAAATTTTTTCAGTTTTGGTCCATTATACTAAGCATATTTACTTCGATTCTTTATTTTTCCTTAAAAGCGAAAATTTTACGCTTGGTATACATATAACGCATAGCTTCAAATTAAAATTTAATAGTATACAGAGTGGTTATAATTAAAGTTCCACATTGAAACGGTCATAAAAGGAAAACTACTGGATCAAATGTATCAAACTTGGAAATCGTGTAAAGGAGGTCATGGGAATTTATTTTCCGCGAAAAAAAAGGAAGTTCGAAATCTCACCACCAGGGGGGAAAAGGCGCTGTATGTAATATTGTTAAACGAAATATGGGTCGGAATCTAACTTAACCTTTTGTTACACGGGTTTAATATGTTGTATACCCTTAAGAAACTTTGAAATAGGCAAATTACCATTTAAAGGCGTTAAATTCGATAAATGTCGAGTGCGCCACCCTGTAAGTGAGAAATTCGTCCGTGAAAACCACGAATTAGCGATTAGAAAATGTGAGATCGCAAATCACTCTCACAAGTGCGTACAATCTGGAAATCGTTTCCTTACAGATCGCTAATTTGTAATTTTTTAAGCCTGAATTCGGCACTAAAACATGGAGATACTGATTCAAAACGCTTTTAATCGATTCGGGCCAAAGAAATTCCTCATGTTATCTATCTAGTTCCATTGCATTTTCCTACTGCATTTGATTGCATAGCAGTCATTCCACACCGTTTAGTGTTGAATGACAGCTACTTTTATAACTGAACCATTTTTCTCTGAAGAGCAGTCGACAGCTGGACCACTGCGATTGCAGCTCACTTAGAGTCAATATTAAAATGTTTCGTGATACATGAACTGCAGTAACGTGGCATTTTAGATACTACGATTTTTATGCAGGGCTGGGCCCCACCTCACGAGTGTCGCGCAGTTACTTAAGCAACATTTTACGAATGAACGTCTTATAGGGCAACACTTCCCCTCTTCCCACCAGACCTCAACCTCTGTGACTTTTGTCTATGGGGTTATCTCAAAAGCACTGTTTACGGTGATAATCTAAACAATTTGGCAGAAATGAAAAATGTGATACGCTGATAACATGCCTCCTGATATGCTAAGAGCTGCTGTTGAGAATGCAGTAACAGGATTTAACTTGCTTTCGGAAAATGCTGGACGCTACATTGAGCATGCATTGTAACACGTTTCGGAAAATATTAAACACATTTTAAACAGATGCTTTCGTGTCTTATTTCATTTAACAATATTGTATACAGCGCCATTTTTTCCCTGGTGGTGAGCTTTTGAACTCTTTTTTTTCGCGGAAAATAAATTCCCATAACGTCCTTTACACGATTCTCAAGTTTGATAACATTTGGTCCGGTAGTTTTCCTTTTATGACCATTTCAAATTGAAACTTTAATTATAACCACTATGTAAATTAAACTTTAAAAGTTTGACAGTTTGGTTCAAGTTCCAGCTTTGAAAATATATATATAAATATAATCTTTTATATTAATCCTCTTAAAAAGAATGTTTTAAGAAGCTAATTTTCCTCTCGCGTTATAGATTGTATGAAAAAAAAAAACATGATCTCTAGTATGATTTAGATTGTTTCAGCCGATATAAGAATCGGGTTACTCGGTGGTACAGAATAAACACTGCTGGACTGTTTTATTTCTTTGTCATTTAGCAAAAATCTTTTAATTAAAATATTTATCCTTTGGACTTCGCTTTAAACTTTATTTATAGTTAACATGACTAGAATGTGAAAAGCTGTCTTCAGCTAAAACTCAATTCATGTAACTAATATTTTAAAAAATTGACAAGAATGCAAAATTTATGGAAGTCTAGCAATCGAAAAATCTTAATTTTCTTGTGTGAGCACTGAAAATAACTGTAGAAGGAAAGAAGAAAATTAGGGAGAAAAGTAAGCAAAAATTTGCAGGGAAATTTGGCTGTCAGACATACCAAAATGTTTCAAAAAGTTGGACGCTTTTGAATATACTTTCAGGATACTTCAAAGAATTTAGGCGTTCAAAGAGAAAACACTTGGACGTGTACACCAGCAAATACCATCAATTGAGCTTGTATTAGCAGAAAAGGCAAAAACAATATCATTGCAGTTTAAAGTGAAGAGCGACTGGTTTTAGACTATATGGTTGTATAAATTTAAATTACGTTATAGAACATCATATCGTATCATAAATGGAGAATCCCATGATTTTTCTCAGTCGAATTATTTGAAGATTCATGAGTTTATCCAGTATTGTATGTGGATGTCACCTAAAGGCGTTTTTTTCCCCTCCTGATGAAACAGCGGCCGAGTGGAACACTGTAGCGGAACACCGCTGAACACTGGTAGTTAGGTCCGAGGTTCGAATCCCGCGAACGGGCTGGCTGCACGGGCGTTTTCGTGGTTTTCCCCATGTGTAACGTGTATGCGAGCCAGTTTTCCTTAGAAAGTCCTCCACGAAGGCATCCTTCCCCTTAGGCAGATAGCCCTAGTGTGCTTTGTCATAATTAAATAAATCAAAACCTCTTGATGAAACCAGTCTTTCCTTTCATCTCATGCCTTCAAAATGTTTAACCTCTAGAGACTGATAAGGGTTCTGACGAAATACTTCGTGAAGAATTTTCTAAGGGAAACCAGCTGTCATACACGGTACACATGAGAAAATTCACGAAAACGCCCATGCAACCAGCCCGTTTACCGGGATTCGAAGCCCGGAGTGAACTATCAGTGTTCAGCGACTTTACCGGTGGGCAAAGTATTCTTCCGAAAGAAACGCAATTCAAATAAATAAAATCAAATTCTCGAAAATTTATATTAATAAATATATTTAAAATGCTCAGTTCGAAGGAATAAATAGAAAATTTTAAAACAATTATCTGAAGAGACTATGCAACACAAACAATTAAAATAAAAGTATAAAAATTTAAAATTTACCTAAAATAACTATGACAAAAAATATATATATAAAGAAAACTATTTGAAAAAAAATAAACGCTGCACCTTTATTTACGCAGTTCGAGTAGGTAAATAGAAATTTTTAAAACAGTTATTCAAAAATCCATGCAAATTAAACAATTAAAATGAAATTCGAAAAAGAAAAATTATTTAAAATAATAACAGTTATAATTAAAAATATAATATAAAGAATATTATTTGGAAAAAAGGAACGATTGTGACTTTTTTTCCTTTCACGGGAAAGGAAACTAGGTTGCCATATATTAAGAAGTTCGCCAAGTGAACTATTCTTGGCGTGAACTGAAAAAAAGTGCCAACATAAATTTGTGAATTTCTCCGTAAATTTCGCTCCAAATTTTACAAAATTTCATGTTTAGGCGTAATTTCAGTTGTAGAATCGAAATATGTAAAAAAATTGGTATGTTATTTCAGAAAAAGTTCGATTTTGTGTCAAAATACCTATGTTAGAATAGTGCTATATATAAATCTAATATATATCCTAAGTCGCGCTTTCGAGACATGAAGAACGCAATTTGAATTTTGTCAATCGGCCCAGTAGAACGGAAGATATAGCACTGTCCCATTTTTTTTTTTTTTTTTTTTTTTTTTTTTGAGCAGTGCATATGGCAGAAAATAAATTGCTGTTATTTATTAACTTAAAAATAAATGCTTCTTTTAAGTATGATGTTTAATTTAGTAGTGTTATAAATCCTACATATGTTTAAACAAAATATACTCTTTATTGCATTATTTAAACCAATTAAGGGAAATTCATACATCATGCAAAAAATTTTATAGTATTCTACCCCATGAAAGATTCATTCTCTAAAATAGAATTATGCAATTACGAATTTTTAATTACCATTCAACAAAATTCATAAATAAGTTAGGTATATACAACCATCTTTTTCTTTGATATCCTATTCTTATCTTCCAAACGATTCTTTTCTGCGATTTTCTGACAAAAATTAATATTCTGCTTTTGGATAAATGGTTTAATGAAAGCTAGAAATTCATCGAATTGATGAGGTGTCATGGGAAAGTAATTAAAAGAAATTACAATGTTTTCAAGCGCGTTAAATTATTTGCATCTCCCTGCTGCAATCATCTCTCACATATTAATATAAAACACTACATTCTGCTTCTCTTACATAAAGCAAGAAGTAAAATTAAATTCATTTTGGTTTAAAAATGTAATCGAAAAAAAGTCAAAATACCAGACAGAAATTGACGCCCCCCCCCCAAGTTTCCGATATGAAGAGTCATCTTATTTGCAAAAATGGGAAAAGTATTGATAATGCAGAAATTGCAATTAAATTGAATTTAAACTAAAATCTAGTATTCAGCCAGCGCCGGATCTTGGATTTTTCTGATGTGGGACAAAAGCTAAAACTGCCGCTCTCACCCACCATCCTTTTTAAGTTTCTCTAAAAAGTTTTAATTTCTTTAATAAATACAGAAATAGGTAAGATTTGAGGTAAAAAAACACCTAAGCTCCATTTGATACTAAATTCTTAACATGCCCTTTTTACTTCCTTATACGAAGTAAAAAGGAAGTATTGTAATCGCGAAAAGTTTCAGGCAGCATATTTCAACGAAAATATCCATTTTGACCTCTTTCGAAAGCAATTTAACGATGTTTTTGCGTAATATCTGTACGTAAGGACAAAATAAAAGACTCGTTTCCTCCAAAAAAATTATAAAACTGCTTTAAAATTAATTCTGAAGAGAATTTTTCGTGATGTCTGTACAAACGTATGTACACTGCTCAAAAAAAAAAAAAAAAAAAAAAAAAAAAAAAAAATGGGACAGTTTTCCCGTTCTACTGGGCCGATTGACAAAATTCAAACTGCGTTTTTCATGTCTCGAAAGCGCGACTTAGGATATATATTAGATTTATATATAGCACTATTCTAACATAGGTATTTTGACACAAAATCGGACTTTTTCTGAAATAACATACCAATTTTTTTCCATATTTCGATTCTACGACTCAAATTATGCCAAAATACCAAGTTTTGTAAAAATCGTACGACTAGTTTTTAAAATATTAGCTCTCAAAATTTTAGCTCCTCAATGTTAATTGAATTTGGCAAATATTTATTAATATCTCTTTTTAATTAAACTTTTTTGATTTTTTCTCTCACATTTCGAAATTTAGGTTCATTCCAAATAAAATTTACCCATTTTTTTGTGTTTTATTTTTTAAATTTCTATTTTTAAATAATTTTTATAAATTTTTCGAAAACAATTTTGAATTATAACCTATAAAATTTTTACTATCATCATAAAGTAGGTGTATTTTTAAGCATATCTGCAAAAAATTAGATTTTTTTATTCGAAATTTTCTGAGATATACACGAATTTACATATTTTCGCGTTTTGAAATTTGGCATCTTTTTTTTGAGCGATAATAACGCCAAATGTGGTCTATGGATTTTTGTTACACTGAATTGCCACACCTATTTTTAACCTTAAATTTCAAATAAAATTTTACGGAGAATTAATTACATGAATTTTTTTTTCCTCAATAAGGCGTAATAAATATTTATTAATACTATATGAAAATCTGTTTTTTAAATTATAGATGATATTATTCAAATTTTTAACAATTTTTTAAAATTTATCTCTTTTTTTCCCTTTTTTAAAAAAATTAGAGTACATTTTTCTAAAAGTAAATTTTTACCTTCGGCGTTTTATCGTCTGCTACTTTACTTCGTTTAAATCCAATTGTCTAAAACTGAGAATTTTCGTTTAATGTTTATTTGAATTTTATGAAAATATTTTATGACATTAACTGCATAATTTATTTCTAAACAAAATGTTGCTTTTGAAGTGGCTGAAAGAGCGGCAGATAGTACCATCCATATTTTTAAAGCACAGTATATTTTTATAGAAACATAAGATTTAGAATAATCATTTATATAAGTCAAATTATGATATAAACATACAACCCTCTAGAGACTGAATTAATGGAAGTTCCATGGTTATGTAGAAATGATCTGCAGCTACTTAATGGCTGGATAAGTCAGCAGATTCTGTGGACAAGTAAGAATAATTATATAAAAGACACCAACATTCTGGATTCAATTAACAACGAGAATACGATGTTTATTAAATGAATTTAAGAAGTTTTAAAACATAAAAAAACCAACTCATTTTTTATCCTAAAATGTATTTTTGTGCGTAGCGTATTTTCATTATATCCTTAAAATTCTAATTTAGAATGTAATTGTCAAGAACTGAATCCTAATCATCATTAATATAATAGGTAATCATTACGGTTATTAATAATCCTTCTTATAAAGTAATTGCAAATATTTCAAAAAACTTTCTGTCTGAATGCAAATATTTTTCTATGCAAAATTTTTAATTTCATATTAATCAAGATTGCACACGATGTTATTTATTTACACTTCAATTTTTACCATCAGCTCTAGTAGAAGTTACAAATCAATTATATTTAATTAAGGATTGGATTGGATTATTTAATTATGGCAAAGCACACGAGGGCTATAAGCCTAAAGGGAGGGATGCCTTCGTGGAAGACTTTCTAAGGTAAACTGGCTCGTATACACGTTACACATGGGGAAAACCACGAAAACGCCCAAGCAGCCAGCCCGTTCGCGGGATTCGAACTTCAGACCGAACTACCAGTGCTCAGCGTCTTTACCGCTCGGCCACTGGTGGGCTATTTAATTAAGGAATGACCATCGTAAATTTAGACACAGCGTACCGTAACAGCAATTCAAGTATTGGCGCCGTATCTTTCATGTTACTCCCGATTGGCAAGCTACATGATTTTTAATGAGTATTCGGGTTTTGCTAGTAACTTCATTTGGAAATCGCGCTTAAACTAGGTTAGTTGGTTATTTGAACATAGAAAAGAACATGGGAGCTATTTGGTTAAGATGCTTTCACAGAGAACCTTTGTAAAGAGAACCTAGAAAACTACGAAAACCAACTATGCAGTCTCGGTTAGACTTCGCAACAAACAATTAGTATTTAACAATCTTCAAATGCTAGGCAACTGGTGAGGCTCCAATTGAATCTCCAATTTAATATTTTATTTGTAAATATTTAAAATATTGTTGTATACTTAGACACAAAAAGCAGAATTTAAGTTTTGTTAACTCGTTAATAAACTACCAAGCCGTAGTGAAAATGAATATTCAATTTCTTTTGCAATAATTGTATTCACTTAATATTCTTGGAATATGAGCTAAAGAAGGAACGTTCTCGGAAGATTAAAGAAGTATTTAAATCCAGTGATATAAGGTTTGTTTTAGAAGCTCAGGATCAAAACGATTCTGCAATTGCCCCAATAGTTGACTTGTAAATGGTTGTAAATTAAGCAGATGACTTTTAATTTTACGTTTTCAGTCAGACAACGTATTCCACATGTTTTGTATTGCATGATAATGCATCTTTTCATTATTCAATAACCAGTCGGAAAACCGCTTGTGTTCCGAAAATAAGTATGTGTACTCAATCGTCCTGCATGTTTTTCAAATTTGTCTTCTTGTGATTTTTTTTCTTTTCCCAAAACTAAAGTTGCCTCTCAAAGGAAAGTTTTTTGATATTGAAGAGACAAAAGGAGTATGACATCTACTTTTAGAGGCATGACAAAAACAGATCTCTACAAGCCTTCTCTTCCATTACATGTTGTGCAGTCAGACAAAAAGTTGCATCAGCGTAAATTCTATAATCTATTTTTATTACACTGTGATTACTTTACTAACATGCAGTGAATATATACTAAATCTTTTACTTCAGCTTAAGTAATTCGGAATTTTTGACGGAATTGTTGTCGGAACTAGGACTTAGAAGATAAGTCAAATTAAATATTTCGATAACCCAATAAATTCAAGGTCGAATTTCAAAATTTTATTTTCGAAAGAAGGGCAAATTTTTTTAGTTTTGGTTCATTATCCTAAGTATATTTGCTTCGATTCTTTATTTTTCCATAAAAGCGAAAATTTTACGTATGGTATAAATATAACGCATAGCTTCAAATGAAAATTTAATAATATACGGAGTGGTTATAATTAAAGTTCCACATTGAAGCGGTCATAAAACGAAAACTACTGGATCAAATGTTATCAAGCTTGGTAATCGTGTAAAGGAGGTCATAGGAATTTATTTTCCGCGAAAAAAAAGGAAGTTCGAAACCTCACCACCAGGGGGGAAAAGGCGCTGTATGCAATATTTTTAAACGAAATATGGGTCGGAATCTAACTTAACCTTTTGTTACACGGGTTTAATATGTTGTATACCCTTAAGAAACTTTGAAATAGGCAAATTACCATTTAAAGGCGTTAAATTCGATAAATGTCGAGTGCGCCATCCCTGTAAGTGAGAAATTCGTCCGTGAAAACCACGAATTAGCGATTAGAAAATGTGAGATCGCAAATCACTCGCACAAGGCCGTACAATCTTGAAATCATTTTCTTACAGATCGCTAATTTGTAATTTTTGAAGCCTGAATTCGGCCTTATAACATGAAGATACTGATTCAAAACGCTTTTAATCGATTCGGGCCAAAGAAATCCCTCATGTTATCTATCTAGTTCCATTGCATTCTCCTACTGCATTCGATTGCATAGCAGTCATTCCACACCGTTTAGTGTTGAATGACAGCTACTTTTATAACTGAACCATTTTTCTCTGAAGAGCAGTCGACAGCTGGACAACTGTGATTGCAGCTCACTTAGAGTCAATGTTAAAATGTTTCGTGCTACATGAACTGCAGTAACATGGCATTTTAGATACTACAATTTTTATGCAGGGCTGGGCCCCACCTCTCGTGTGTCGCACAGTTACTTAGGCAACATTTCACGATTGAACGTCTTATAGGCCAACACTTCCCCTCTTCCCACCAGACCTCAACTTCTGTGACTTGTAGCTATGGGGTTTTCTCAAAAGCACTGTTTATGGTGATAATCTAAACAATTTGGCAGAAATGAAAAATGTGATACACTGTCATGTCCGTAACATTCCTCCTGATATGCTAAGAGCTGCTGTTGAGAATGAAGTAACAGGATTTAACTTGCTTTCGGGAAATGCTGAACACTACATTGAACATGCTTTGTAACACGTTTCGGAAAATATTAAATATATTTTAAACAGATGTTTTGGTGTCTTATTTCATTTATCAATCTTGTATACAGCGCCATTTTTCCCCTGGTGGTGAGTTTTTTAACTCTTTTTTTTATTTTCCGCGGAAAATAAATTCCCATAACCTCCTTTACACGATTCCCAAGTTTGATAACATTTGGTACGGTAATTTTCCTTTTATGGTCATTTCAAATTGGAACTTTAATTATAACCACCATGTAAATTAAACTTTAAAAATTTGACAGTTTCGTTCAAGTCCCAGCTTTAAAAATATATATATAAATATAATCTTTTATATTAATCCTCTTAGAAAGAATGTTTTAAGAAGCTAATTTTTCTCTTGCGTTATAGATTGTATAAAAAACATGATCTTTAATATGATTTAGATTGTTTCAGCCGATATAAGAATCGGGTTACTCGGTGGTACAGAATAAACACTGCTGGACTGTTTTATTTCTTTGTCATTTAGCAAAAATCTTTTAATTAAAATATTTATCCTTTGGACTTCGCTTTAAACTTCATTTATAGTTAAAATGACTAGAAAATGAAAAGCTGTCTTCAGCTGAAACGCAATTCATGTAATTGATATTTTTAAAAATTGACAAGAATGCAAAATTTATGGAAGTCTAGCAATCGAAAAATCTTAATTTTGTTGTGTGTGCACTGAAAATAACTGTAGAAGGAAAGAAGAAAGTTAGGGAGAAAAGTAAACAAAAATTTGCAGGAAAATTTGGCTCTCAGACATACCAAGATGTTTCAAAAAGTTGGACGCTTTTAAATATACTTTCAGGATATTTCAAAGAATTTAGGTGTTTAAAGAAAAAACACTTGGACGTGCACACCAGCAAATACCATCAATTGAGCTTGTGGTTAACAAAAAAGACAAAAACGATATCATTGCAGATTAAAGTGAAGAGCGACTATTTTTAGACTATATGGTTGTATAAATTTAAATTACGTTATAGAACATCATATCGTATCATAAATTGAGAATCCCATGATTTTCTCATTCGAATTATTTGAAGATTCAGGAGTTTATCCAGTGATGTATGTGGATGTCACCTAAAGAATTTTTTTTTTTTTTTTTTTCTTTTTTCCTCCTGATGAAACAGCGGCCGAGCGGTAAAGTCGCTGAACGCTGGTAGTTCTGTTCGAGGTCCGAATCCCGCGAACGGGCTGGCTGCATGGGCATTTTCGTGGTTTTCCCCATGTGTAACGTGTATGCGAGCCAGTTTCCTTTAGAAAGTCCACCACGAAGGCATTCCTAACTTTAGGCAGATAGCCCTAGTGTGATTTGTCATAATTAAATAAACCAAAACCTCTTTATGAAACCAGTCTTTCCTTTCATCTCATACCTTTAAAATGTTTAGCCTCTAAAGACTAATAAAGGCTCTGACCAAATATTGATGAAATGGATTGAATTGGATTATTAAGTTACGTCAAAGCAGGGCTATCTGCCTAAAAGGAAGGATGCCTTTGTGAAGAACTTTCTAAGGGAAACCAGCTGGCATACACGGTACACATGAGAAAATACACGAAAACGCCCATGCAACCAGCTCGTTTAGCGGGATCGGAACCCCGAAGTGAACTACCAGTGTTCAGCGACTTTACCGCTCGACCGTTTGTGGGCCTTTATGAAATGGAAGGCGATAACTTTATTTAAAATGATTGTCAAAAATATCAAGATATTTCGAAATTTTGGATACTTTTTAATATAGTTGCGGAATGCCTAAAGAAAAAGAGCAAGAATAAAGTAGAATGCCTGAAGAAAAAGAGAAGAAAAAATAAATTTTTGGGTAAAATTTAGTATTTGTATTTTTTTTTTTTTAATTTAAAACTTTTTAATCTTATGATATTTGATTCTTACGATTTCAAAAATAAAAAATTGACTAAAATATAAATAACATTTAAGAAGCCAAATGTAGGATAAAATTGTGTAAAGCAATGGGCACAATGATAAAACTGTTTAAAGCAGTGTATGCAAGTCATGCCTAAGTTAAAATGTCGCAATCCTAAGTTAAATGTCTCTCTTATTTATATATATATATCTTTTCTGAACGGAACATATAAAGGCGTGTTAACTGTGCTTTACTGTATTTTCTCTTTTAATATATGCAGTTTTCAAACGAATCGTAGTCCGGGTTACAAAGTATTCCTCCGAAAGAAACGCAATTCAAATAAATAAAATCAAATTCTGAAAATTTATAATAATAAATATATTAAAAATGCTCAATTCGAAGGAATAAATAGAAAATTTTAAAACAATTATCTGAAGAGACAATGCAACACAAACAATTAAAATAAAAGTATAAAAATTTAAAAATTACCTAAAATAATAACTATGACAAAAAATATATATAAAGGAAACTATATATAAAGAAAACTATTTGAAAAAAATAAACGCGGCACCTTTATTTACGCATTTCGAATAGGTAAATAGAAAATTTTAAAACAGTTATTCGAAATAAACCACGCAACTTAAACAATTAAAATGGAATTCGAAAAAGAATAAATTACTTAAAATAATAAGTTATAATTAAAAATATAATATAAAGAATATTATTTGGAAAAAAGGAACGATGGTGACTTTTTTTCCTCTCACGGGAAAGAAAACTAGGTTGCCATATATTAAGAAGTTCGCCAAGTGGACTATTCTTGGCGCAAACTGACAAAAAAGTGCCAACATAAATTTGTGAATTTCTCCGTAAATCGCTCCAAAATTTACAAAATTTCATATTTAGGCGTAATTTGAGTCGTAGAATCCAAATATGTAAAAAAATTGGTATGTTATTTCAGAAAAAGTCCGATTTTGTGTCAGAATAACTATGTTAGAATAGTGCTATATATAAATCTAATATATATCCTAAGTCGCGCTTTCGAGAAATGAAGAACGCAGTTTGAATTTTGTCAATCGGCCCAGTAGATCAGGAGACATAGGACTGTCCCATTTTTTTTTTGAGCAGTGTACGTACGTGCGTACGTATCTCGCATAATTCGAAAACGAGTAGCCCTAGAACGTTGAAATTTTGTATATAGGACTGCTATAACATGTAGATGTGCACCTCGTATTTTGGTTGCAATCGGCCGCACCAAACGTATATAAATATATTTATATATATATCCACTCTGTTACCCGGCTCATTGATATCAGTTTCTTTACTCTTATATGTTTGTATATTGTACATTTTTTGCTTTAAAAATGATTGAATTATGTTGTTCTTATCTTCCGGTTAAGTTTTCTATGCTTTTAGTAAATCTGTATGCAATATTTTTAGAATTATCAACAATTTAAAAGTTGTTTAAGTGCCGCTAAGCCTAATAATTTTTTTGATGGCGGCCATTGCTTGTTTACATTTGAAACAGCAGTGTAGCGGATTTGTTGCCAATTTAGAGAAACTTAGCATCGTAACAACAAAGATAACGCCTTCATTTATTATTGCGAATTAAATCATGCTTAATCCTTTCAGGAATTTTTTCGAGGAAATAAATGTTTAAGATTTACTTAATTTTTAATAATTAGTAATTTTTAATACAGATATTTTGAGTTTTTATCTATTTCTGCTTTGTCGCGAAGGGAGAACTGAAGTAATTAAATGAGAAATAGTGAATCGTCTGTGAAAAACTTTTTTTTTTTTTTTTTTTTTTTTTTTTTTACGTCCTTGTACGAAGTAAAAAGGAAGTATTGTAATCGCGAAAAGTTTCAGGCAGCATATTTCAACGAAAATATCCATTTTGACCGCTATCGAATGCAATTTAACGATGTTTTCGCGTGATATCTGTACGTAAGGACAGAATAAAAGACTAGTTTCCTCCAAAAAAATTATAAAACTGCTTTAAAATGAATTCTGAAGAGAATTTTTCGTGGCGTCTGTACGAACGTGCGTGCGTACGTACGTATCTCGCATAACTCAAAAACGAGTAGCCTCAGAACGTTGAAATTTTGTATATAGGACTGCTATAACATGTAGATGTGCACCTCGTATTTTGGTTGCAAACGGCCGCACCAAACGTATATAAATACTATATTTATATATATATCCACTCTGTTATCCGGCACAGTGATCTCAGTTTCTTTACTCTTATATGTTTGTAAATTGTACATTTTTTGCTTTAAAAATGATTGAATTATGTTGTTCTTATCTTCTGGTTAAAGTTTTTATGCCTTTTGTAATTCTGGAAGCAATATTTGTACAATTATCAATAATTTAAAAGCTGTTTAAGTGCGGTTAAATTTTAAATAACATGGTGGACATATTTGTTTACATTTGAAACAGCAGAATTGTAGATTTGTTGCCAATCTAGAGAGACTAAGCTTCGGAACAACAAAAATAACGCCTTCATTTATTATTGCAAATTAAATCATGCTTTATCCTTTCTGGAATTTTTTCGAGGAAATAAGTGTTTAAGATTTACTTAATTTTTAATAATTAGTAATTTTTAATACAGATATTTTGAGCTTTTATGTATTTTTGTCTTGTCGCGAAGTGAAAACTGAATTAATTGAATGAGAAATACTCAATCGTCTGTGGAAAACTGTTTCTTTTTTGTTTTGTTTGCTTAATTTCTTTTATACATCGTTCTAGCTTTATTATAGTATTGAAAAGAACATGTGGCAACGATTAGATAATTCTTTAAATGATATACATTTTGTGCATTCTGAGTTATAATATGTATGAAATATAATACTGTTAAGTGAACCTAGTGCCAGAGTGTCGCTATGTTAAACAAATAGAGTGAATTTTAAAGAATGCCTTTATTCTATTGTGGTTTATGCGCTGTCGGCGAAGTAGATTTAATTAAATCCAATAAGTTTAAACGAAATGCAAGAACAAAATGCGTATAATTTAATATTCCGTACAAGGAAGTCATGTGGTGTACACATCAATTTTTTTTTTTTTTTTTTTTTCTATAAAGGAAAACAACGTAACGAAGTTACATAATTAGAAATTCGTTCCCTCCCTAGGAGAATCGCCTTTCTGGTGAGCTTACTTTCGGATTCAAGCCTAATCCTAACTCTAATCCTTTATGCTTCTAACCCTGCAGTCCTCGCCACCATTCGTTTTCCGTTCTAGGGACAACGGGCAAACCTTAAGCTTTTCACTATTCCGTATTATTGCATTACTGGTTAAATTAGGTTGGATTAGATTATATGAATATGGAAAAAACAGGAGGGCTACCTGCTTAGAGGAAAGGTGCTTTCGTGGAAGAACTTTTTAAAGGAAACTGGCTCGTATTCACGTTACACATGAAGAAATCCACGAAAACAAACCATGTAGCCAGCCCGTTCGCCTGGGTTTGAACCCAGGCAAGGTCGAACTACCGGTATTACAGCGATCTTAATCACTCGGGCACTGCTGAGGACATTTGTCTGATTATTTACTATGTGTTTTGCCATTAGGTTCTGCATGGAAAAGGAGGAACATCCGTGGAAAAAACTTTGTAAGGAGAACTGTCTTGTATCTATGTTACACACGGGGAAAATCACGGAAATACTCATACAGCCAGCCCATTCACCTACACTTGACCCTTGGACCGAACTACTAGTGCTCAGCGGCTTTTATTGCTCAGCCATTAATGGAGCCATTGCATACAAAGTATGGGCTATTGCCGAAAGGAAGTATTCTGAAACGATTATACAGAATATGGGCCATTACTGAGAGTATTCGTGCTTCCTGTCTTGTTTTTCATACTTCCTATTTCATAAGTAATTTTAAGTTCTTACCTGCCTTAACGCTATTAAAATATCACGGAATTAGTAACGAAAATTAAAATTTTACACTGTAAGCCTTTTATTCTGCAAACAAGTGCATGGAATCGTCATAATTTGATCTGCGGTTTGATTTTCGGTTGCCAGAATCGCGAGACTTGATAAACGCTCTTGCTAACCGATGATCGTAGATATTTTTTAATATGCTGAAACTTCGATCTGAACAGGTTGAAGTGTTCGTGATTCTTCCTCAAACAGTTCATAAGATTGCTTTCTGTGCTTTTGAATTTTTTATTTGTCAGAATAGACTCAACTGCAATTTTTTCGGCTACTGTTTTAGACTCTTGTATCCAATATTCCATAGGATTTTTCTTTCATTTCCTTAGTTTTGGTCAGTTCTTTCGTTAACTACACAGAACGCGGAAGAGGAATTTCTTTTTAATTTCTATATTTACTCGATTGAATTCTGGAAAAATATTTGCTCAAATTTTCAGGTTGAGTAAATTCAAATTTTTCACAGCATGTAACGGATGTCCTACCTCATGCTTTGATTCCGCATCAAGAGAAATATCTTTAATTTCTTTTAGATATTTGAATATTTCCGGTAAATTAATTAGAAGGACTTTCACAGCCACATATTTTTCCGACCATCTCGTCTGGCTGCTTCCTTTTAAGTTGTATTTTGTACATTTTTTTAATAATATACTGTCGAGTAGTGCATCCGACAAATAAAGCGAAGTTATTTTCTGAGTAATTCCAAACAGATTAACTGCTTCCGGACACGAAGAAGCAGAATGCATACTTACAAAATACGAGGAGTGAGCCAAACATGGCACAAATTCATCCAGCTTATTCATTTCTGTAATTCTAGCTTGTACTGTTTTAGAAATGCCAGCCATATTAGACACTTTGTCGTAAGACTGACACCGACATTGTCCAATAACTAAACCATCAAGTGTCAATTAAGAAAATTTCCTTCGCTAGGTCGAGGACCCCATCCATGACTATATAGAATTTTTCTCCATTTTTCTTTCTCTGTATGAATGAGTCGCTCAGTGTCGTGATCGATGCCTTGGCACGATTTTATTTGTTGTACTCGAATTTTCCACTTAATCATGCACCTCTGTGGATTCCAGACGCTTCGCGCTCAGTTAATCTTGCTAAAACCTTTTTCCTATTAATGAATCCTGTTGTATGGTGTAATGGAAGCACCTTGTTTCTGATAAATCTTGCAGGATGTTCAAAATTTGCATTCTTGTTTTTAGAATATGTAAACCAAGATCTAAGCTTTTCATTATTTACTAATGTTCTGTATTACATGTCAAATGTCTGCCATCAATTTCAATGGGATTGAGGTTTACGTTTTACTGGATGTTTACCGGCTAATAATACTGATTGACTGCTTAAGAAAGATTGTTGGTGACTGTTCATTTTTTTTCTATGACCAGCCAATTGCATGCGTCCGACAAATAAAAAATTTTTAGTTTTTTATCCTTCTGCTGCCCGCCACCATCTAAATGAACAGTTCTTTATATCATGGTTTCATGTTCTCCAGCTATTCGTTTGATGTCGATGAAGAAGATTTTTCTTTCAAATGCTAAATTGTAGATTGTTTGGGGATATGCAGTCATGTTTGTCAAGAAATATTAATTCCCTCTAGAATCGCAGCACAATCGGAATTGCGGCAGGATCTGACGGTTTACTTCTTCCGTGAAGTTGTTTTCATCTTAGCTGAAATTTGTTTCCGTTTGGCCTTATCTTTGGCTCGTTTTCTGTATTCCGCTTTTCTCCCCCTCGACGCGCAGATGGTTCCTTTTAATCTAAATGAAATTCACTATGAATTACCTTAATAAGAATAACTAAGAATTGACATAATTACACTGAACAGTCCTAAATAAGTGGTTGTGTGTCGCTAAATATAGTGCGGGCTATTAAAAGCAAGCATATCTTAAAAAAAAAAAAAAAAAAAAAAAAAAAAAAAAAAAAAAAAAAACCATGGAAATAATAAATCTAGCTTTAAAATCCAACATGCGCTCTACCGTTCCGAGTCAAACCAAAGGTGAGCCTAAGTTGCCAACTGGCTGCAAAAAATTCTAAATGCCTTGCTTCAGCTTGAAGACATAATAGCTGTGTCTTGTATATACTCGATGAATATTAATTTGAATTATTTCATTTGTACAGGATGGCCCAAAGTTAATTTTTTCGGTTAGCTCTTAAAAAATAGTTACAATGCTTCTCCATTTCCCAGCAGACGTTGCTATGGGAACCAGGTGACTTCTGTTGACTTCTACATATCGTTCTATTTATTATTTGAATACGCCCGGCCTAGACAGCAAATGATACAGGGACTCCAGATGTTACTGATAGGGTCAGTCTGATTCTATCAGCAGGCGCGTAGCCAGGGGGTGCCCTGGGCGCTCGGGCACCCTCCCACTTCACCACTACCTATATTTAAAGAAAGTGCTAATTAATCTTCAATAGATAAGACGTGTTTAAAATATAGCTGCGTAATACTGTACTCCTTTGTACGATGAATTCCGTGGGCTTGTTCTGAAGATATCAAACCAGGGAGGTTAGTCCCAACAACAACAACTTAACTTATTTAGACTTAAACTAACGTTATCCAAAATTTCTAGAGCTTGGACTCGTATCGGATTAAAAAGGTTATTTATTTTACATCCTCAATTTCTGTCTAGGATATTAACAAAACTTCAGAATTTTCATTTTGGATCTAAACTCTAGTGGGGAATTTTAAAATTTCTTGTAAAATTAATTACTTACATTGTCATGTAATTATTATTTGATTTTCATTCAGGAAACTGTAAAATAATGTGAGATATGTTAACAAGGAATAACAGAATTTAGTGCATTCAATAAAATATGAAAGCTTTATTGTCAGATTAAGACAAAAACTTTAAAATAAATCAAAATGTATTAAAAAAAGTATAGCAAATAATATTTCATTATTGAGAAAGTACAAGGGATAAGGAAACATTTTCCATTTCATCAGATTAATATTCCTCTTCTCCTTCCTCTTCTGCGCCTTCAGTAGAATCGATGCCAACTTCTTCGTAATCCTTCTCCAGAGCTGCGAGATCTTCACGCGCTTCAGAAAACTCACCTTCTTCCATACCTTCGCCGACATACCAATGCACAAAAGCCCGTTTTGCGTACATCAAATCGAACTTGTGATCGAGACGAGCCCATGCTTCAGCAATAGCTGTGGTATTTGATAACATGCACACTGCACGTTGAACTTTGGCCAAGTCCCCTCCAGGCACTACTGTGGGCGGTTGGTAGTTGATGCCAACCTAAGAAAAGTGATGAAGAGCTATGAGTATAGTATTTATTAAAAGACATCAAGCCGTAATAAATTCTATAAACGTTTATTATGTTTCTGCTGCTTCAGTGGCGTAGTCAGAGGTTTTGCTGCCGGGAAAGATCTTTAAGTTGCGCCATTCTTGATACACAAGCAATAAAGTAAAAAATGTGAAAATGACATATGCAGAAATAAATTTAAGCTCTATACATTTCAGTTCCACCATCTGAAACTGAAACGCATATTATTATTTTATTTGATTTTCTGTTTACGAAACTATCATTGATACTGCAGAGGTCTATTTCTTTCCTCCAGTTGCTGTCATGTAGATAGTATGGGAAGATTCTTAAATACAAAATATGCATTTGTGATTCTAAAATATTCCTTAAATTATATTTATTTAGAAAACCCTTCTTGCAACTACGAGTACTTTCAGCAACTCTGAGGAAAGTTCGCAGTAGTACTATAATATTTAAAATTTTACTATGGAAATTGTATTTTAGAATAAACTGCAAAAGCTCAAAAAGACTTCCTTCCACGTCTCAGTTTCATTTCCCCAATCAGTAGTAGAAATAAAACCCTGAAATATTTCTCCCTTAAATATTTCGACGGATGATGGTCCCTTCGACGGATGATGGTGTGACCCATCTCGCTTGTCTGATATCACAGTAAGCCCACGAAATTCATGGTGGTAAAGAGGTAGGATTCCACTTGTCGTTGGGAACATCCTTTGGCAACATACAGATGACAGTACGACTTTGCTCAGTGCCGCCCCGAATTTTGAAAGAGGAACTGTCCTCCAAGGGAACAGTTCTAAGGGTCTCCCACCTCCTCTTCCCTTACCACCAAACTCTCGTGAGGACTTGCGGCGCTTCGCACATTTAGAGTGCCCATGCCACACAGACACTATACATTTACAAGCATCTATGCTTTTTCCGAGATTCGAACTCGGGCCCTTCGTGCGGTACTCAGCGTCGTTAGCCACTGTACTAGTTGGGCGGCTTAATGGATGATAAAAAATGAACGTAGTTGTTGAAATCTTGTAGTGATTCCTTTTTCTAATCTTGTACTGAGGGGATTTTATGCAGAATAAAAAGAATTTTTTCATCTAAGTTTAGTTTCATATGGCAATTCAGGATCTCGTTATTCTTCACCTGCTTTAATGATCTATATCATCCAGAAAACTATAGAATTTATCCAGAGAAGAGTTATATAAAATTTAGCGCGTCTTCCGATTAAATATCTAATGCAAAATATCTAATGCAAAATGAAGCAGAAAGAGCATACACATACTACATTCGAAATTATCTTTCTTTAATTGTCTCTTATTCATAAAAATTTTGTACTGTATCTAGTCTCATTTTTAATTATCTGTGGCATTTTCATAAATGAACTTTTAAAATCCTAGTTAGAAAAACGGGAGAGAGAGAGATAAATTATATACATGTTTTTCTGTAGTCGGTTACATATCCTTTTTGTTCACATGTACTCTTTCGCACAGCAGATGAAGCAGTATATGATCCACTTTTGCGAAACATGAAAGTAAACGATTATCATTGAGATTTTTTTCCACTCATAATTGAATAAATTCTTCCAAAAACCTGAGCTATAAATATGAGCATGCTTGATATATACCTAAAACTTCTAAAAATATTAATTTATAATTGCTATTTAGTAAGTAAGTAGCTATTTAATACTGATTGAGTACGCTATTTATAAGTGTGAAAAAAATTTTCAAAACTATATTTGAAAGTATTTTAAATTTGCTGGTATTACAGAAAGAATAAACTAAATATACATTGCGATTTTTAATCCAAAAGGGCTGTTAGTCTCGAAATGGGATTTTGCATCAAATCACTATAAATACTTCTTTTCACTTTTCATTCGAGTCTGTTTCCATTCGCCAAATGTATGTATGTGTGAATGCAATGTATTTATATTTCAAATTGTATCTGTCTACTGTGGATTAACAAACTAAATTATTTGCAAGCAACAGATGCATTTCTGAAGAATATTCATTTCTTACATTTGAATCGGATTCATTTACACATTAAAAATGCATTTAATTTACGATTAGTCTAATTAAAAATATTCAGCATTTTCGCAGAATGATTACGTATTTTTTATTATTTAATTCATATTTTGTAAAACTGTAATGCATTTTTGATGAATAAATTCAACAATCTGAAAGCGAGCATTGAATGAAATAAAACATTTTTATCTGCAGCGCAGAGACTATCTATCGGAAATTCTAAAGATATGCTGTTTTTAAGTATTTTGGGAATTTGCTGCTGAATTAAATTTTATGTTTCTTAAGTGCGAAGAACATGGTATTTAGTAAATAAAGATAACACAAAGGCCGTTAATAATAAAAAGACAAAAAAAAAAAAAAAAAAAAAAAAAAAATCGTAAGCTACCTTACTAAGAAAACTAAACACTCATATGAACTGAGAAAAAACTTAATATATATATATATATATATATAAAGAAAGGAAGCCAAAATTTAGGAATTCTAGACGTATGTTGCTATACTGCTTTTAGAATTTTGGGGATTTTGCTATTGAATTTTATGTGGTCCAAGTGCGAAGAAAACAATTCTTAATTATGTTAACGAACTCGAAATGTTATGCAACAAAGTATCCAGTCCAGTACTATAGCTGCTTATCCAAAAAAATTGTAAGTCTGAGAAAAAGGATTGCATTCAGCTGACTGAATTCGCTCTCCTGCGTAATCAAAATAATTGGCAAGCGTTCAATGGGGTTATCTGCAAGTAGGAGGAAGAGAATCTCTTCCGCTTAGTTTGCCAAGAGCAAAGAACTGTCGTTATGAACGTGCGTCAAAGTTTCAATGAACTGAGTCATATTCTGCTATTTTATGAAAGTTTAAGTACTAGTCCGAAGTGAAATATTCACATTATCTTTATTATTCTCCTCTCTGCTGAGGGCCGAATACAGCTCGGAGATGAATTTACTAAGTGCACATTGGTACACCAACCATGAAAGTGGTTTCTAAAATGGACCTATGGTTTTCAACTGCTAAATTCGTTGACGTGATGTTTAAGAGAACTCGTGAAAGATTTTCAGTTATAAGTGTTATGAACAAAAAACTTTTATGCAAAACATGTCTTTTATCTAATTGAAGTCTTTTAATAGTGTTTGGCTTTGTAGTTTTATTAGAGCTCAATATTTTCAGTTCCCCCCCATCAGTTTGTTTATGAGCTTTTTATATCGTATTATTTATATCGATGAAATTATTGAATATAGAAAGCACCTGTTGCGCTAAAATAAAATCTCTTTCTAATTTTCATTAATAATCAGAAGTATTCTGATAAATTTGGTTTCATCAAAAGGAGAAAGACGAATTCATTTTCTATAGATCTATGAATATTTCTAAATTCAGTTAATCAGATGCTGAAATTTTCCAGTACATCGCTGTAATTTTGATTAAGGGGCAATTTAAACATTCGCCAACAACATTTTTTCGTCTATTACAAATCGGAGCAAAATTCTCACAACAGAATTTGGCAATTACAAACCCATTAGCTCAATGTCGGAAGCTCCTCCCACGGTTGCGATAACAGTGTACAGTTAGGAAATCCGAGACCGGAAGAAAATAACATATGACATGAGACATAAAAAGAATCAATATGCGTATATAAGATACATGAAGAAAAGATGACTTATTTCGAGAACAGTACTCAACCGCGTATTCTTTCTGCTGTGTAATTTCTCACCTGGTAATTTAAGAATATTGTAAATTTCATAGTGTAACAACGAGTATGTATAACAGCGTGTTAAAATGCAATGTAACCAGGATAATGTTTAATTTCAAAGCTAGTTTTGGTAAGGGTCATATGGGGGACATGACTTCCCAACCACGATCCAATAATTTAATACGTGTTGCTAAATATGTGTGAGGCCTCGCATTGTCGAGGTGGAACACGGTTCTTTTGCGATTTGCCAATTCTGAGCTTTTCTCTTCGATTGCTTCCTCCAGTTTCAAAAGTTATTGGCAGCAAACATCTCAGTTGATCGTTTGGTTGCTTGGAAGTAGCTCTCAATGCAGAACATCTTTTCAATCCACCAAACTGACAGCATGATCTTTTTCAGATGCATTCTAGATTTCGATATGATTTGCGCTGATTCATCTTTCTTGGACTATGACCTTTTTCGATTAATGTTTATCGTAGATAATCCATTCTTGATCACCAGTGAAAATTCATTTAAAAAAAGGTTGATTGCATTGTGTTTGAAATGTGCGTTGAAAATATTAATTCGTTGGTTTAAAGTGAATTTCTTTGAATTCATGTGGAACAAAAATATCGATGAATCCAAGATATCTTATGTGATTCTCATCGTCGACTTCAGAAGGTTGGTCAGAAAGTTAGTCATCTTCAAGTGAAAGATCTCCAGAATGAGTTTTTTAAACCAGTTCTGACACCTGCATTCTGTTAAGCAATCATCATAAATTTCACATATTTCTTTGTGAGCCTTAATCACTTTCTTGCCTTTATGAAAATAAAAAAGTAAAATACACTGGTCATCATTAATTAAGAAAAAATCACAAAAATGACGATTACTCAAAAAGTTACTTGTAAAATTTAATGAAATTGAACCACAGTATACAAATAATAAGGTAACATAATAAGGTATAAAGTAACATGAAAAGAAATTACCAGATAAGTATGGTGTTATAGAAATTAGCGTATATATAAAATGAACAAATTGGATGTGTCAATTTGGTATAGGAAAATTACCTTCAATATGGCTTGTGGACTCCTCTAGAAGCAATAGAGCACACACAACCATGTGTGATGCTGTCAATTATGTGGTCTACCAGTTCTGTAGGAAATGAGAATCATTGTTATTGCAAAGCAGTTGTAAGCGTGGCAAGGGTCCGAAGAGGGGGATTGACAGTAGCTATACATTTTCGTAAAGTATCCCAAGCATGCTCGATTAGGATTCAGGTCCGGTGATCGAGCTGGTCACTCCATATGTTGAATTGTTTGCTGCTGAAGATAATTATCCACAATGTAAGTCGTGTGCGATCTAGCGTTGTCGTTCTGTAGCAGGAAATCATCACCTATTGTCAGGCTGCGCACATAAGTATCAAGGATGTCATCTCTATAGGCGTTCACTGTTTCACGTAGAATAATATGGAGATCTCTGCGTCCACCCAAAGAGATATCACCCCAAATACAAACACTATCACCTCCGTATGCAAATCTTTCATTGATGTTTGATGAATGATGACGAGTTTCAGGTTCTCTCTAAATCAAATAACGCCTACAACCGCTTTGGAGGCTAAATCTGGACTCATCAGTAAAAAGTGTCTCCCTCCATTGTTCAACCATGCAGTAAGCATATGACGTGTCCACCTCAAACGCTCCCTTATATGACGTGACGTGAGCGTCATGCAAATGGTTGGTCACCTCGCGTACAGATCTCCTTCGTGAAGCCTGCTATGCGGTTGACGTTCACATCAACATTCCCGTGGCTGCAGCAAAGGAGGATCTGAATTGAATCGGAGTGGCGGATAACAGCAAATATTAGACATCGGCGCACGTCGTAGCGGTTGGCAGTCCTTGGCTGAACCTCCTGAATGTTTAATCTGCTGTTAGAAATTATCACCAAAGTTTACGAATCACAGGACTCGCATTTAGCTGTCTTCTGTCTGACCTTTCTCCTGCCTCTAGTCTCCCAGTAGCTTTCCATCGCAATTTTTCCGCCAAATGATGCTTGGAGATCATTGTTACAAATTGGCTACGCCAGATTTCGTATTTCAGTACAGCGGAATTTGTGGAATTTCTGTCAAACATGCAATTTTATGCTCTTCGCAGATGACATAGTCCGATTGCAGTTTTGCTCAGCAAGTTTAACTTGACAACATATTCACATTTTATACGGATTATTTTATTTTTGATTGAGTTATAGCTATTTTTGTGATTTTTCCTTAATTTTTGGAAACTAGTATATGTTAAAATGGTTATTTTTGCACTCCATGTTAAAATTAAAAGTAAAATTACAGTTGTAAACAAAAATGCACAAAATTTTTTTCCGATAGCAACCTGAAAGTATCAGCAGCGAAATCTCAAAAGAAAAAAAGGATGCAAGTTTGTCAGAAGAATAAAACATAACGCTATCTATTTGTACAAACCGAAATTACTTTCTTTCGAATAAATGTTACGAAAAATATCAGTTAATTTTACATTTATTGGATGAATATATAGAATGGGTAACGTTTAAAGAAATATGAAACAGTTGAAGAAATGATGTAACGAATTATGGTTTTAAAAATGAAAATATTTGCTAATTATAAATATACTTGATAAATATTTCTTACTTACTTTAAATCCGGTTGGGCACCAGTCGACAAACTGAATTGAGCGCTTTGTCTTAATGGCAGCAATAGCAGCATTCACGTCTTTGGGTACTACATCACCACGGTACAGCAAACAGCAAGCCATGTACTTCCCATGCCTTGGATCACATTTAACCATTTGGTTGGCAGGCTCAAAACAAGCATTTGTTATTTCAGCTACAGTTAATTGTTCGTGATAAGCCTTCTCAGCTGAAATTACTGGAGCGTATGTCACCAGTGGGAAATGAATTCTGGGATATGGAACTAGGTTTGTCTGGAATTCAGTTAAATCGACGTTCAAAGCTCCGTCAAATCTGAGAGAGGCAGTGATGGAGGAGACGATCTGTCCAATCAATCGATTCAAATTTGTATACGTTGGCCGTTCTATGTCTAGGTTCCGGCGGCAGATGTCATAAATGGCTTCGTTATCGACCATAAACGCGCAATCAGAATGTTCTAGAGTAGTGTGCGTTGTAAGAATTGAGTTGTAAGGTTCTACAACGGCTGTTGACACCTGCAAGAAGAAATCAGGTTTTTTTAAGCTTTAAGCATATATGCAGATGCAATCTGAATGATTGAAGTTAAATTTGTATCCATTAATTACAATTAAAATGTTGTATTATAAGCCTGAAATGGTTAAGTATAATGCAGCTTCTTTTTTGGCACCATTGGTTTAAATAGTGGTCACCTTTGTATTATAAGTATTTAAACACTTTAAAAATATGCAGGAGATAATAAATTATATTAATATGAATTTGGGCATTAATGTTTTAGAAATACACAAAGGAAAGCTGCATTTAATTTAAATAAAAAATTTTCATTGTGTGAGTCATTTATAATGCAAATTTAATTTTAATTAGTAGTTATGTTTTGAGTAGTTACTTTAAAACTGCTAAAGGGGGATTTAATTTAATATGACGGCGAAAATTATTATCTATTTGCCCTAACAGAGTTGTGATTTTGTTATTAAACATTTTAATTCTAGTTATTATAAGAATAAACAGAGTTAGCCCAATGTAAATATACAAAAGAATGAGAAATGTAAGTTTTGTATTAGTTGCAATTATATTATACTCCCGAAATGAATAATGAACAGCCATTTACTTCATCCTAAAATTCTTTGTTAATGTACACACATCATTCTTTTAAAATGCCTGATAATTATGCGTAGAAGAGTCAACTCCATTTTACTAAAGTTTTACTCTATCATAATTTAAGTTAATCGGTTAAAGTTAAAAATATCGCAGATCGTGATAGCGCATACATACATTGTGTTATTTTGAAAGATTACATTTGCATCTTAAAGCTGTAATTTTATAGAGCGGTACTTTAAGTATTTATCAGTAAAGAACTTAATAACTTTTATGTAGCGATTACTTTGTATGTTTCTCAATGGATGAACACGTAATCTAACATGAAATACCAACCTGAGGTGCTGGATATATAGCGAATTCCAGCTTTGATTTCTTTCCATAGTCGACTGATAGTCTTTCCATAAGTAAAGATGTAAAGCCAGATCCTGTGCCACCACCAAAACTGTGGAAGATTAGGAATCCCTGAAGTCCAGTGCATTGATCCGCAAGTTTTCGTATTCTGTCTAAGACTAAATCTACGATTTCTTTGCCTATAGTATAGTGACCTCTGGCATAATTGTTGGCTGCGTCTTCTTTTCCAGTGATGAGTTGTTCAGGGTGGAAAAGCTGTCGGTATGTACCAGTGCGGACTTCGTCAACCACAGTAGGTTCAAGGTCTACATAGACAGCTCGAGGTACATGCTTCCCTGCTCCAGTCTCGCTGAAGAAAGTGTTGAAAGAATCATCACCTCCTCCAATAGTTTTATCACTTGGCATCTGGCCGTCGGGTTGAATGCCATGTTCCAAACAGTACAATTCCCAACAAGCATTGCCGATTTGCACACCAGCTTGCCCAACATGTATACTAATACATTCACGCATTTTGGAAAGTTATCGAAGAATAGCTGAAAGAAAAAATAACTTTTTATTAGCTTATGTAATAACCTGATATTCTAAGAAACTGAGAATAGTAATCCCTGAATTAAAAAAAACTATAAATCTAGTGCATTTGGAACATTTTAGTAAAATAAACAATTGCCAGATCTGCTACTTTATACAATGTTACAAATCTTTCGAAAACACATAAGAAATTTAGTCTTTAAAACGAAATTTTGCAACCTAAATTCTCGGTTTTTGATTTTACTCTACAGTCATTAATAATATGAAAAGCAAGGGTTGGAATAGTATTAATATTCTTTAAAATAACACACAGCACTGCCACCACCACATCGATTTCTTAATGGATCTGTCGATCAAGTAACTATTCGTAATTATTGTAGATCTTGTTGGAAAAAGCTTCATAATTATATATTATAAAAGCTCTAAAATCATCCTATTATTTACTACTTGAGTGCTCACGTAGAAAGGACCATATTGGTTTTCCTACAAGCCCCCCCCCCAAAAAAAAGGCATAGTCATATTTTTGAAATTATGGCTTTAATTAATTGCTGCTTTCAATAAACTGTATAACTTACCTTCAATTTTTTCCAGAGGAATCTAATTCCAGTTGTTACCAGGAACTGCAGTTATCCGAATTTCAGACATGCTAAGTTGAAAGGAATGAATATATTCATATTTTATGACCAACGGTAACAATCTTCAAGTTTTTCAATCTTGTATTTATTTATAAAATCTCAAAAGTTTACAACGTCTTTTAAACTTTCATTGCAGTTGTGCGAAATTCGCCCTGTCTAATGAGACCCTTCATTAAATGGATAATGTTGAATTCTAGAAAAAGTTTCTCTTGATGGACAACATTTTAAATTCACTATCCTTCTTTTGACTATATTCTCCTTCAACTAAAACCGTTAAAGCTAAAACATTACAACTAAAACCAAATGAAACTTCAACTAAATTATCATTTGAATGCCGGAAATTATTCTTCGAATTAAGATCGTTAGAAGGATTGTACAGAGCGCCTTGATCGTTAACTTTGAAATCATAAAGAATTACATAATTAAGTGATATATTAAAAGTAGAGTATGGGCCAACCGTTGCATACGAGGAAGAGGGGGATTTATATCCCCCTCTTCCTCGTATACACACATACAGGTTTAAGAAGCACTTTTTGCTTTGAATAAAGTTGATGTTCTAATTTCGAGATGGGTTAAAAACTAGTAACTTTCCGCAGGTTTCGAGTTATAATAATCATTTTTGAGGGCTTTTAAACTCATCCTTTCGTTTCGAATTTTTACATCCAAAATACTCATTAGCTTCAACAGCTGACAAATTAGCAGCTAAATAAAAGGAACGAAAAATGAGATATGCCATTAATGTAACTGCTATTATTGTTGGTTAGCTGTTGCGACTGTTCCTGTAGTAAGTTTAGAGTGTCAATTAGGGTTTTCGTAACCGTTCTCACTTTAAAGTGGATTCAGACAATAAGGCAGGGGTAGAACCAAAGGAGGGAATCAGAAGATTCTCTTGGAAAATGAATCTTGCTTTAACTTATCTGTGTCCGAAGACCATCGCATGCTCTTCTTATCATCAGGAAGGCTAAAGCAACCACAATCGAGGAACTCGGCAGAAAAGTGAGAACGTCAGGACTGTGTAACGCAGTTGAGCAAAGCAATAAGGGGCTAACTAACGCAGAGAAGAAGGTCAGGAGAACCTGGTCGAAGAGTTACATAGCTTGGTAACTGAAGTTTAAGTTCAATTTAATTGAGTCCGTAATCTTAATGATTTTGTATGTAGTCAATTCTTCTTCCCACATTATATATATACCACGTATTTATTTTGTAATTAATTCATTCATTTGTTTGTTGCCATCTTCAAAATATGCAATACTTTTTAATAAAAATTAGTCCCATCACATATTATTAAAAAAGAGCTAAATTTGATTTTGTCCAGTTATTAAATTTGCTGCATCTCTTCACGCGTAATCTGTATCTTTATCTGTACCACTTTTATCAATGCTCATTTTGATTACTGATAAAAAATTTAGTAAAAATTAGTCTTAATACACATGATTCATTTGAATCGACTGAGCATGATCTTTTCTAGTTATTAAAGCTGGCTTACCACTTGCATCTGCAATACTAATTTTGATTAAAAAGAAATTCGATAAAAATGAGCAGTATTAAAATGAAATTTAACTTGACTTTCTCCATTTATCAAAGCTGGTTTATTACTTGCATTTGTAGTGTTTTCTTTAAATAAATTTCAATAAGAAAAGCCAATTTCAATAAAATGAACTGAACTTGGAACTTTTTTGCAATTATTAAAGCTGGCATATCTCTTGCATCTGTAATGTATATTTTCACTGAATATTTATTCAATAAAAATGAGCCTTAAAAGACGCGATTAGAAGGAAATGAACTTGATTCCGGTTATTAAAGCTCTTACATCTCTAATAAAGTATCCTAGTTACATTCTTGATGATGGTATGATGTCACTCAACGATTCGTCGCTTCAGTCTTTAACGCACAAGCAGGGGCCAGAGCTAGTGCAATCGGTGCAGTGGCACTGGGCGGTAAAACTTTCAGAATTTAGAGACTTAAGATGCAGCAAAATTTAGGGATGTCAAAATTTTTAGAATTTAGAGGAGGCAATGGGTAGCAGAATCTAAGGGCTACAAAGCTTTTAGAATTTAGATAGATGAGGGAAGCAGAATTTAGTACCCACATATGTTGCACAGGGAGCAAAATGCTTAACACCAGCCCAGATGAGAGTGTTCGCTATAACTGAAACAAAGGTAATAATTACTTCGATCAGTTGTTTTCAGTTGTGTGCTGAAGATTGTTTATAAAGGCGTTGCGAAATATTCCAGTATTTTTACTCAGACTGCATGGATTTAAAATTGAACGACTGATGTGTTTGTGGGATGACAGAAAACACATCTAATCTGTTAAAATAACCAATTGTTTTTCTTTTCGATAATAATACGAATATTAGACGGCTGTTTGTTCCATACTTAATACAATCTATTAAATTTTGCATTATTTTAGTTATTCTCATGCAGAGTAGGGAAAGCGGTTATTCCTCAGGCCGTTGGCCAACAATATGAACAGTCTCAGCAAGATGGCATAAAATCACGAGCTTGGCGGTTTCACTTGGCCAGCTGGGAGATACCTTGAGACGAAACTTCATTGGCCCAATATGGGTGGGTTGGAGTAAGTCCTATGTAAGACCAGTGCGGCTTCAGACTTCCCGCGTAGTACTGGTGGGTAGCATTTTCGACGATCAGTCAGATCTCCAAGTGTTCATTTCCCCGCCACTATGATTCCTGCAAGCCGGGAGTGGGGATTCCTGACGGCCAGGATCCTTGCTCGCGGGTGGTAGCAGTGCTTATAGAGCAAATTTTTAATTAAGTCTGTCTTCTCGGATTGGGGTGCCTAGCGGCTCTGAAGTACATTAATACGGACCCGGTTCCTATGATCAGAAAAGGCAGCCAATGATGTCTAGGATGGTCGTGGCTTCGGCCATCCGAGTGGACTAACGTGATGGCCAGAACTGCGGTTTTTCAATAGGCTTTCCCACTCTTCGACGTCTCCGTGCGCCTGGGAGTGGTGACATCGGGATGCCGGTGTAGCGAAAGGGTGCTAAGAGAGAGTCTGAATTTTTAAAATACCGCCGCAATGGAATGGGATCGCTTTGCGAGCGGTTTATGAGTACGAATCGAGGACTCCCTTTTCGGGAGCTTTTTGACGATGTCCACCTCGAGTAGTCATTGTAAGCCGTCCGGTTGCCCGGTCCTGCTGCCATATGCCTAATACGGAGAGAAGAGCACATGTATTTTACTATAAAGTTTCCACTGATCGACTTATCTCGCCACCGTTTGTAACAAGATTTGTAACGGATATTGCCCCCTCCCAGAGAGTATTTCTCTAAAAGGAGATTTATCTCATCTAACTTCTGTGTGTGCGGCAAGGCTGGTACTCCAGACCATTACATAATAGCATGTCCATTCACAGAGGCGTGGCACATGCGGCTGCCAGTTGATGATGCATCATTCATGAGGAGCTTCTTCATTAAGCAACCTGCTCTACTGAGGAAACAGTGTAACGTCTGCATAATGTAAAGTATAATGTTATAAGGTATTTCTCCCACCTTCCTATGGTTCCTTCGTGGTGTAGTGGTTCTGCATGCTGGGCCGGTTTTCCAGAGGTTCGTGGTTCGATTCCCGGCAAAAATCCTAACGTCTTTACAATGTCCGAATCAGTACTTTGTATTTGTGTAGTATGTAGGAATTTATTTAGGCCCTATGTGTAAACTGTTTTGTATTGGTATTTAGTATTTGTGCCTGCATTCGTATTAAAATATGGATAGTATGCTCAATATCTGTGTAGTTTATATAGCACAGTTTAATAGTTGTGTATTCGTATCAAATATCTGTGTAATAGTGTAATTAGTACCTGTATACATGCTTTCTTTCGTAATTTATCGTATCTGTATATCTGCATTAGTATTTGTATATCTTCGTAATGTCTTGCTTTAGTTTTTGGAATATGTGTCTGCATAGTATCTGTGTAGCAACGTGTAAAAGGTATAGTCTGGTGCCTTTATCAGCATATGTAACATCGTAATAAACTCTCCATTCCTTTTTTGTGGGGGGCGCCGCGGGTGTTGCACTAAACAGTTGCGGGATCCGGACAATACCTGATTAGTCTATGTAAGCCGCCCGGATGTCCGGACCCGCTTTCACCTGTCAACTGCCTAATAGGGAGCTGCAGGGTTCATGCGTGTAGTGCCTAACATCGAGATGGCAGAACACGAAATTTAAATAGACTTATGCATAGTTATCGATCATTTAATCGGCATTTGATGTTTCTATATACACTGGTGCCTTTGCTGCCTTAATTTACTAAAAACTGGAATTATATACCTCTTCTACGCATGGGAAAGGAAAAATTAAAAATTGAAAAATTAAAAAAGCTACCGAGGGAAAAAGTTTGAATTGAAAAGTAATAGAAACTTTATTAAAAAGTCTCCTTAATTTAATCTACAAAGTGAACTAAATAGGAAAAATATATTTTTCAATTACTGAAGTACCCTACAGAAATATTTTCCTTATTAACTAAAGATAAAATCGCAAGGCTGGTAACAATTACGAATTTTAAATGAAAATTGTCAAAGAAAATAGCTAATTCCTTCTCCCACCTAAGTCAAAATCTATCAACTTTCACCAATTGTTTCTATTTAGATCCTATTGAACATCGATGATTGTTCAGTTTAATTAAAATAGTTTTAAACTTTAAATAAAATAAATCACTTTGCTGGTTTTACTATCTTTTTCGATTAATAACTACGAGAAGCCGTTTGATTTTTTTTATCTTTGATCGTTGGATGGTTTTGAAAGTATAAAAAAGTAAAAACTTTCCATAGTTGTAATAATATGCATATTGACCTTTAGAAAGGATATCTTTAGAAAGGAGGTCAAAAACAAATGCTATTCAATTCCTGTTCAGTACAACAATTGAAGATCTATTTCATTTATAAAAATATCAAACTTAAGTCTACAGTTTGCTAATTAAAATGCTTACAGATCTTCATTCTCATATTTTTCTCTTTGTTTTAGAGAAGAAAGAAGACATATGACTATATACTACGTTTCCGTAGATCCAAAGCCATCATATGATCCTTTCAGGGAAAATCATTCTATTTTCGGAGGCAAACTTCGCATTTTGTTCAACGTGACTTACGCAAATGATGTTGATTCACGCTCAAGTCACTAGGGAAATCATTTGTGCGGAATGTTCCATTTGTGGCTACACTGGGCTTCATTACGACATGATGGCATACGGAAAAAGCATAGCACTAGCCTTCCCTAAGCAAAAAGCAATATTATAGAAAGGTTAATCTGTTTCTTTAGAATAACGGCATTTGGTTCGGTTCTTTGAAATTTTAGACAAAATTCCAACAATATTTTTTTCTTATAGGTAGAATAAAAGAATTTGAACTATTAAACCTATACCAAAATGTAGAATATTCAATTAGAGACCGAACTACATAGCAGGGATATGAGCGCATTTCTATGAAAATACTTTATACGTCTTTCCTCTTCGAAATTTTGCAGAAAATATATTTTCAGATGTAAAATAACCATTCGAAGATTATCATAACTTCACTATAAATATATTTTAGGTACATCTTTATATACGATGATATATTCTTAAATGAAGTTTCTAAATTAATTATACTTGTAGAAATTAAACATATTTGTAGCCGTATGTTGTAATATTTTTTTTCGATGAAAATGTGTAGGAAAATTGATACAGTATTTTTCGGACAAGTTACAGGTAGAAGTGGGAGGGTCACCTGAATTTTCCCATTGGTTGTACAGTATAGTCCTACTGCACTTATTGCACATTTTCGCCCCAAATTTGAGGGAGTACACCCCAGGAAATAAGGTAGATCATTTTACTTGGAAAAATCGACTTGGAATGCCTGAGAAGCTTTCACAAAAACTCCGGCACTCTTATGCAAATCGGCCAATGTACACTAACTCAAAATTCTCAAAGGTGCTCATACTATAAATATTTAAAAACCTAAAAAGATCAGTTTTTAGTTCTAAAAAGGCGGCCAGCCTTCATGAGTGCCCCAGTATAATTGTGTAAACTCGATACATTAATTAAAAAAGTAAACTAAAATCTTATTTTCATAAAGGTTCCGGGACACTTTTATAAAGGACTTTATCTCTCTTTGTCTTGTTTGACTAACCTACATGAGAGTTCCGGGTTCCGGTGCTCTCACGCAAAGATCCCCTTGCTCTAAAAATGAGCGATACATAGTTAAGTCAAGATTTTTACGAAATTTTTGGGAACTTCTACTGAAATCCCAAATTTACAGACTTCTTCTGCGAGAGCCCAACAGTCGGAGAAACTGTAAAGCAAGAGATAATCCTTGGGCTAGGACAAGATAATTTACTTTCTCTTAGCCTTGTAGCAGTGTGATAAATTTTCGATGAAGATATTTTCTTTCCTTCTTTAGAGGGAATATGCCTGTGATGTATTCCTGTTTCAAAAAAAAATTACGTCTATGGCGCTCTTTAATATACCAACAACAACAAAAAAAAAAAAAAAAAAAAAAAAAAAAGCTCGAACTTAATTATTTACTTTTTTTCAAATACATCAGATCAGTTCAGAAAAGTACAGCAATGTAGTATAAAGAAGAGAACTTCTTCTAATAATGACTCGAGAGTAACTTGCCAATATTGAGAAATACGACATGAGCAATTACAAAGAACATAGCCATCCAGACGATACGATAGTTAGTGGCACTAAATTGGGTCGGATTCGAATCCCGGAGAAAGCATGGATGTTTGTAAATATAGAATGTCTGTACGGCATTGGAACACTCAAAGTGTACGGTGAGCCGAAAGTCCTCTCGAGTGATTTAGTGGTACGGAAAAAAGGGTTGGAAGAATCTCGAACCCGTCCCCTCGGGGTGTTGTCCTTCAACATTGGAGCAGATCTGCGCAAACTCGTACTGTAACCTCAAGGCTCTTGTTCAGGACAGTCACTCCTTGCCACGATAAGTTATGTGGGCAGGGCCTGACTTAGCCTACCTGGGACCCGGGGCAAAAACTTTTTGGGGCCCCCCTCCGCTTCACTACTTCCAGTAATGAACAAGCGAACTTTTGGAGATATTTAAATTTTTATAATAATAAACTTTCTATTCGATTTGGGGGCCCAGGGCAACTGCCCCGTATGGCCCTGGCTTAGTCAGGCTCTGTAGGTGGGCTTGTTCTGATTAGGTCAGACAAGCAAGATTAGCCACCACAAAAACAAAGAACATAAGATTACCGATGAAGGAGAATTGCACAGCCTTAAGCCAAACGTTCTCAATAGTCACTCGGCAGTTTTCCTTTCTTTTTATCGCCAAAGTCCAAATTCAAACGTGAGAGAACAGCAAAATCCCTCCAACCAGTCCAACCTCAATGTGAGAGTAATATAGCTTTTTGGGAGGGAGAGAGGGGGAGTTACCTTAATAAAAATCATGTTCGAACTATAAATATTTTAGATTAATTAATGTTTTTGAGGGCACATTTGGTGCTGTATTAAGCTTAATGCTTCCAGGTAGTCGACTGTGTAAATATCGAAGTAGTCGACTTCTGAATATAGCACATACAACTTTATATATCTCAAACATAAAATATTTTTAGAACTGTCTTATAAGTAACGCACTAGCTGATTCTGAAGACGTGTACTTTCAGGGTTGCGACAACACTGGAGAAGAGAGGAGAGCAATTAAATATTCTTGATACAAGTTACGTTAATGATAATTAAAGATTAAGAGTTTGTAAGTACTTTTGTATAATAAAACAGAATGAGCCCTATCGAAAACGACCATCTACTATTCTATAGGATTTTGGTCTGTTAGAGAGTTCAGACAGCTGATGTTCAGTAACCATGTTTTGCTGCATTCTCAGAAACACTGGTCACTTTTAGAGGTAGTCGTTTTGGAAATTCCACCTCGTGGCAGTCCGGCATCTACACTTTACTATGGATTTTGGTTTAACGATCTGGGTTGGTTTAGAAATGCAGAGGCTTATCACAGAAATTGGTCGTCATAAGAGAGTTCATTACCTTTCTTTAAAAATTTTCGGCTGCGTCGTACCTCCTAATAATAAGATATATATTCTCATATTGTGTTCTTTAACAATGACTGATTATTTATTAATGGGCTACGTTATCTAATATTTATTCGTTTAATATAATGTTTACTTAAACAAAACTAAACTAGTAAATATTTCAAACTGAAATTTCAATTTAAATCAGATTCTATATGCTTAAGCATAAAATATAGCAGTTGTAGCGTTAATAAAAATAGGGTGCTAGACATGCATAAACATTCCTAAATGACTGGAATAATATAATAACAGAAAAAATTCAGTTCTTACATAAATGTCAAGGTTACGTTATTTATAATATTTCGTCTTTTGAGTTTCCAAGTTCCTCGCATTTTACTTATTTTATTTTCAAGTGTTTACGAAAACAATCTGAACTTCCTGAAATACTTTATATTGATTATTTGCCTTTTAATACAACATTGTTTTAAGTCAAAAATTATATATTCTTATAATATTAATGTAAACCGTTGAATCTGAAATTTATGCTTTCCTAATATAGATACAGAAGTAATCAAATATATGTCATTTAAACTCAGAATATTTATAAGTTTAAAAATGTGTTTTGTTTCATGTTAAATTAGATTATATAAATAAATTACGTTATAACAATATGACCTACAGAACATAAATATTTTAAGATATTTAATCTATAGAAATAAAGAAAGAAGACTTGAATCATTTTTGTACAAAATTTAACTCGATGTCAGTATAAAAGATAAAACAAATACAGGAACAAAATTGAGTATTTTACCTGCAATAGAGTGCTAAGAGAAAAATGCTTCGAGGATCGGCTGCGAATGCGTAACGAACTTCGCACCAAACCCAAACTATTTTCTCTGCAGGAGCATCCGCCGCATCTTACCTGAACGGCAGCCAATCAAAGTACAAGTACCTTTTACGCATGCTCTGATGAGAAAGCACTATATGCGCAACAGGACCAGCTTCTGTGATGCGCAAGTTAAGTAAACTTCATTGATCCGTTCTGTGCTTTAGATTTATCACTGAACAGTGGTGCTGCTGCTAATGGCATGAAGAAAATTATAGTCTGGGTCGTAAAGCTCAAGCAAAATTTCGACCTGGTTCGTGATATGCATTCGTCGTTGCTTTTTAGGACTTGAATGTTTATTTAATCAATTAAAACAATCCAGACTTAAGCGTAATGACGGTTGATTCCATTTGAGAGAACGAAGGGAGGGTAAAGTTAAATGACTCATTTCAGAAGGGGTAGTCAGAGCAATGAATCAAGTATTTGGAACTAAATCTTTCCACTTTTAAAATCGAACTACTTGCTCTTGTAGAAATATCTTTATCATATCTCCTAAGATATATATTCATCTAAAGCCAATTATAAAATGTATTTCTAAGTTTCTTTGTATGTTTGT
Organism: Stegodyphus dumicola; assembly: GCF_044657685.1. Lineage (NCBI taxonomy): Eukaryota > Metazoa > Arthropoda > Arachnida > Araneae > Eresidae > Stegodyphus > Stegodyphus dumicola. The sequence goes on from NC_140773.1 coordinate 197,645,082, forward strand.
TCTCTTCTATTCAGTTTGAGGAAGCCAAGATAACAAAATGGTATGGATCTTTTAGTTTAAAATTATAACAATCTATTGCAGACTCAAATGAAACAACGTACTTATTCAAAAACTATAGCTTTAAGAAATAATTAGCTGTAGTACAGTGCTGATTAAGTTCGTAAAGCTATGCCATTTACAGCGAAGCCGTGGTGCTGAAAATTGATACAAAAATAATGCGCAAAAAAACTAATTAATGTTGTTAAATAAAAGATAAGTAAAATCTGAAAGCTTTCAGATTTTATATTACCCCAAAGGAACTTTTTCAACGTTTTGTGTGTGATCTTTATTAATTAAATATCATGCTCTTCGCACTTAAATCATAAAATTCATTTCAACAGCAACAGCACAAAATATTATAATTCCCGATTTCCAGCTTCTCACGCTGTAGAGAATTTTTTTTTTTTTTTTTTTTTTTTTTTTTTTTTTTTTTTTTTTTTGTACAGTGTTGCCATTGCTAGCTTTGAAATCTTGAATTTATTAACCAAAAATTCGTTAAAGTTTTACAAAATATGAAACAGATAATAAGGAAAGATTAAAACTCAATAGAATGAAATGGTGTATCATGTGTATTAAAAACATGTTTTATCCATCATAGATCAAATGTACTTTTTTAATGTTAAATAACGCAAGCTTTTTGTTTTCTTTTTCATCATGCTGCTCACATGTAAATGGCAATGGATTCTTTATTTTCTTGCAGAAATTCTCATTTTGTGAAATTTCTTTTACAACACCTAGCTTATTTTATTTTATTTTTATTAAGTTGCTTTTTCTATTTGTTTGCTTCTTTTGGTTTCTTTTATTTTTTTGCAAGTGTGATATTCAAATCTGTTCCTTTGACATGGAAGACTTATTCGTGTTTCTGAATTTAATTAATCATGTTTTAGTTCAGATGTAATTTAATTAAAAAAAGTATTTGTTTTAAAGCAAAATAGTGTTTCTTACAAAATTTATAAATCCATAACAAAATTATTTCAAACTGCACATAAAATAAGGGGAATAAAAATTTTATTGATAGGAAGTGCCCAAATGGTTATTCTGTTCGTTCTGTTATTGCTATACTTACGACAGGATTTTGTTTGTCAGAATAAATTTATTCAATTATATTTCGTATTCATTTTGATGCTAAGAGTAAGATGACAGCTAGATGGATACTGATTGCTATTTATTTGTGTTAATTAACAAACTTATGATATGATCCATATGCAGTTATCTTTATCATATATTGTGATCCCCCAGAATGAACAAATAGAAATAAAATATCTCCTGCTTTTTCTGTTGATTCAGTATGAAATTATATAACAATACAATTTTGTAAAATTTTATTATAAGCCCAAAAGGGACGTAAGTCCCGAATAGGATATTAGTCTCAAAACGACATTTTGCGTCGAAAAACGTAAAAGCGTTTTATCACTTTTCAGATTGTTGCCACCAAATATTAAAGCCATTACAAAAATAAAGAATCTTCATGAATGTATGTATTTTTTTCGCACTGTGAAAAACAGCGATACCTATAGCCAACAAATTTTGAATAACATAGTTCTCCACCGAATATGGACATCTGGAAGCCCAAATTTTGAATTTCAAATTAATTTTATTATCTACTTCATATTTGTAAAATTTTAACGAATTTTGATTAACAAATTAATTTTAAAGCGAGCAGTGGTAACACTGTACGGAAGAAAACATTTTTATCTTCTGCGCGCGGGACTCTCTATCGGAAATTCTATAGATATTCTATAGATATGCTGTTTTTAAATATTTTGTGATTTTGCTGTTGAATAGAATTTTATGTGGCGTAATTGACAAGAACGTGATATTTTATAAATAAAGAAACTTTATTATAACGTGATAACGTTTATTAGAACTTTATTATAAATAAAGTTAATAATAAAAAGAGAAAAAAGTTTTGTAAAGCCAAATTAGTAAGGATACTGAATATTGATATGATAAACTGCAAAAAGACTGAAAAAAAAAAAAAAAAAGAAAGAAAATTGTTATGCTAACACTTAACGCTGCATAGGGAATTCTAAATGTATATTGCTACGCTACTTTCGAAGTGTTTATAATTTTTCTGTTGGACTGTTATAAGTGCGAAGAAAATGAAGCAAAAATTAGGGGCATCGATCTTGCTGGAAATGTTAAACACAGTGCCAAAAATCTAGAAGTTCTTTGGCACCACTCCATTTCGTTGCAACTTTGACAAGGTACTCACTAGACAAGTTCTTCGGCACAAATCATCGCTGAACATTCACCCTCGAGATGGGACCCGACCCACCCTTTCACAGTTGACTGCAGAGACTCAGATCTTGTCCACATGCCAATTCACCATCTGCAAATAGATCCTCCAACCAGACGGAGAAAGGCACCCGCAATGCAGGGCACGCGCGTGCCAATTCTTCAGTGGTCAAGGTTTCCTGGAGACATTTTGTCTGGGTAAGCGTGTCAGCAACGTCATAGCAACCACCCACAAAATACACGCACACAAAAGAATACTACCCAGATTGGCCTGTCAGAATTAGTCAGAAAAACTGATAAAAATTCGGAATTAGCTTTCTTTCATATCTGTGATCTCCAATATAGTGAAACAATGGATGATCTTTTTATTTCTAATTCGATTACTAACAGGATTTTTATATCGTTCCCAAATCCGCTTAAATGTAGCAATTTCTTTTCAGAAAGATGGTTTCAAGCTTAAACAAAATAAATCTAAGAAAGACTGGTCTTTATATAATGATTGTAAAATGAAATTCGTGCACATAATCACTTATATTGCCAGAATTGAAAATGATCTTTTTTTTTCCCCCTCCTTTGAAAATAAGAATATTTTTTAACATTTCCGACATTCACAAGGATCTTAACCGTGGGCTTTATTTATAATTCAGTATTTTTATTTTGATTCATAAAGCCATGAACATCCTAGAAATAAATCAGTCAGTCCTTCAGAAGTTTCCTAGTTTTAGCTTATTATTGTATGCATCTTATTGATTTTCAGTGCAATAAAGGTTACTAAAATAACATTTTAGTAATTGTTATTACTAAGTAATTGTTAGTAATAACAATTACTAAAATAACTAGCAAATGTCATCTAGTAATAACTATAATTACTTCATGTCATTACTATTAGTTATTACTAAAATGTTATTATTAATAGGATTATAACCTTTGTTAAAATATTTAACGCTTTAACTCAAATGTATTAGTATCCATTAATCTTTCGATTTCTCGAAATTACTGGAAGGGTACAATGTACATTTACAATTACATATAGGCTCGGTTACAATTACAGTTACATAAGTATAGGACAAAAATGTCGCCAAATGGCGACTTTTGTAGATACTTCGCCCGATTTGGCGAAAAAATTAGCCGCCGAAAATATTGCCATATTGGCGCTATATCGCCAAATTGGCAAGATAGCCATGGACCTCAATGCTAAATGGACCTACCTTCTGTAATCTTATTTTTCCGACTCAGCTTTGCTCTCTCGAGGCATTTCATGTTACATTATACATGTGCAATTTTAAATATAATTTCACTAATATTATTCACATATTTGCAAAATTCATAACACTATAATACAAATCCTTTTTCCTCTTCATCTCTACAACTTGATCAAATTAGTACCTTTGGAAAGTTATTCCTATTGACTATTTCTCAAATATACTACATAAAATCATATTAAAGTTTAATAGTTTAAGTTTCCAAATTAAAGTAGAAATAAGCGAAAAGTACTTCATGGTATATTCGTGGTTGCCATCAAACGGATCGTGCCTTTGCAAGTTTGCTATTCCACGCGGCATACGTTCTGCGTAGTCTCGCAAATTGTTAGTTCTCAGCGGTTCTGCCATTTAGCGTGGCACAAAATCTGTAACTCAAGGTCTTAAAATCAGCACCATCTAGGAATATATAAAAAATGCAACTCATGAACATGAAAAAGCACTTATCATGACATGATACAACCCACTTCTATTGGACAAGCATGCATATCCTACCAAAACTCCATTACCATGAAAAATCTATAATTAATATTTCTCAAATTCATATTTAAGGTTCAATAAACTGCATTTTAGATCTTAAATTACAGATCTTCACGTACAGATGAGACACTCCAAGGTTGCCTCCTCCAACCCGCGTCATTTGCAGAAAATTAAGCATATTGGAACATTAAATCAAGTAAAAGGCGGGGTGAGGATCTGAGGTTTTTGGTACAGTAAAAAAGCATACGATTAGAAAGGGTCATTGAAAAGACTCCAATCAGTTTCAAACGATTTTGTTATTATATGGAGGGGGCCGCCTTAGATGATACTGATGTTTATTTATGGTCTAAGAAATACTGCTCATTATCACAGGTAATCGTATACAGGAAATGGTCACCATGAAAGGTTTCACTGTAATTATAATGAAACAAAATATAAATAAAATCCATATATTATCATTAGGTTATTTTGAGGCTAGAGACATGAAAAATGAGCAGTGTCTTCGACCTCTCGACTACGATCTGAGTGTACTACCATTACACCACGAAGGCAATCAGAAAGCAGGGGAAAATACCTTATATACTTCCTCTTTTAACGGGTGACTGGGGATAAGGAGACCCAATCGCCAAATCCTGGTGGTGAAGAATCATCATCCACCACCTTTTTAGTTCGAACGCCACTATAGAGTGCTTAAGTTATTTTGAAGCGGGAGGCATGAAAAATGAGCAATGCTTTTGCCGGGACTCGAACCTGGACCTCTCGAATATGCGCGGAATGTGCTACCGTCACACCACGAAGGCATGTGGAAAGGAGGAAGAAAATACCTTATAAAGTATTGAAAAACTCAAATACGAAGTGTTTAATCCCCTTTTATTTTCTATTCAGCGTTACTGAAATCGAAGCTGAAAGAAAACATCACAGTATAAAGTACAGGATGGTTATAATTAAAGTTCCAGTTTGAAAACTACTGGACCAAATGTTATCAAACGCGGTAATCGTGTAAAGGAGGCTATAGGAATTTATTGCCAGTGTAAAAAAAAAAAAAAAAAAAAAGTTCAAAAACTCACCATCAGAGGGGAAATGAAGCTGTATGCAATACTGTTAAACGAAATAAGGCTCAACTTAACCCTTTGTTACACGGGTTTAACATGTTGTATACTCTTAAGAAACATTGACCTAAGCAAAATTACCATTTAAAGGCGATAAAAGTCGAGTGCGTCATCCGTGTAACGAAAAAATTCGTCCGTGAAAACCACAAATTAGTGATTAGAAAATGTGAGATCGCAAATCACTCGCAAAAGTGTGAGCATTCCGGAAATCGTTTTCTTAAAGATCGCTAATTTGTGGTTTTTGAAGCCTGAATTCGGCCCTAAGGCAGGAAAATATCGGTTTAAAACATTTTTAATCGTTTCTAAAACGTAACTGTTTGTGGGGTGAGGCTTGTAATTGGCTTACGGCAAGAAGAAGCAAATGATTTATGCAAATAATCTAAACAATTTGGCGTAATTCAAAGATGCGACACACCGACATCTCCGTAATATTCCTCCTGATATGTTAAGAGCAGCTGTTGAGAATGCAGTAATACGATTTAACTTACGTTCGGAAAATGGTGGATCCCATATCGAACATTGCTTTGTAACACGTTTCAGAATCGATTAAACACATTTTAAACCGATTTCTTTATGTCTTATTTCGTTTAAAAATAAAGCATACAGCACCATTTCCCCCTGGTGGTGAGATTTCGAACGTTTTTTATCGCAGAAAATAAATTCCCATGTCCTCGTTTTCAAGATTACTAAGTTTGATAACATTTAGTCCAGCAGTTTTCCTTTTACGACCATTTCAAAGTGGAACTTTAACTATAACTACCCTGTAGATTTACGGCGGTTCGGAGAATAGTGTACGTTCAGAGAACAAGGGATCCAAATATAGGGCAGCGGAAGCCGAGGTACCTTTTTGTCTTGCGATACGATGTTTGGTTTCTAATTTGCAGAAATTAATTCTAGCCATAGGGTTACTTAATACCATCAGGGACACCAAGACAGCGGGGACGCAATTACCATCCTCACTAAGAGATGCTGCTATGAGACAACGACAGCAAGCTGATCTAACATTTGGTGCCTCCTAATTTTATGACTATGGACGTGACAAAAACGCTCACTTTCAAAAATTTAAGTTCTAGCCGTAGGGTTCGGCTTGCTGTGCCTAACAAATCAGTTCTAGACATTAATACCTTCAAAGACATCAAGACAGCGGGGACGCAGTTATACTAAGAGATGGTGCTATAAGACCAGCAAATCGAGCTAACATTTGTGCCTCGTAATTTTATGACCACAGACGTGACAAAAACGCTCACTTCCACAAATTTAAGGAAAAAGATGAACGACGTCATTCGCTTTCGGTGCTCCGCGAAACGTCTCACAATGCTTTAAAGCACCGAACTTGGGAAGCCCATGGCTGGAGTAATATCTCATTCGTGGACGATCATCATATCAACGCACAAAGCTAGGAAACACGCTCACAATATGCGATCCCGACGACCAATCATCTTATCTAATATCACATTACAACTGCTGCAAGGAGACTGTGTGGTGTCTTGGTGATTAGTCAGAGCACTCACTGCAGAGCAGATTCAAATATTTGCAGCGGAGACCGAAAGGCACTTTTTTTACCGCTCGGCACGATGTTCGGTGTTTATGACGCAGACCTCGGTTCGGCCTCAAGGTCATTTGGATCTTGGATCTTATCTTTACCTCTGGTATTAACTACTAAGAGTTCTAACCAGTATCCTGAAAATTATAACAATTTAAACGTTTGCTTGGTTTAAGAAAAATCAAAGATGTACTTTTAGTACATCGTCGCACGAAGCGAGAATTCAAAATGAGAGTTCATGAATTTGTAAAGTATAACGAAAGATGTTCTTCGTCTTGCGCTACGCATCAAGGTCATTTAGCATCCTCAAAGACTACAAGGCAGCGGTGGCGCAATTACCACCTTCACTAAGAGAGTGAGTATCGAGACATCAGTGGTAAACCAAGCGAACACCGAGCTCTCTTTCCTTCTTATACTATACGAACTGCATCTGAAGAGTGGAGAATTTTCATGTGAATTATTCTTATGAGCTTAGCTCGGGTGTATGTTAAAGTTGCACTATTTCCCGAGTATATGTTTAGTGGTCAGTTCTGTATCATCAAAAAGTTGCAAAGTATTATTTAGAATCTCATGTTCATATTTCAACACATTTTTTTAATTTTAATGCATATTTCCTACGTATATAACAGGAGTAGCCAAACTTCACTTCAGTAAGAGCCGCAGGTTAGAATTCAGGAAAGTTAGAGAGCCACCATTAGATTTTTCAAAAGTAACAGACCCATATTTATATAATTTTAAAAGTAGTGAAACAGGTTCCAAATGGAAAGAAAAATCTGATTCTAAACAGTAACTCAATGACATTTTGCCTGCAGGAAGTGATGCTTCAAAGCAAAAGTTTTCTGGTGTCTTTGTTTTTTCCTAAATGCAGCTTAATGAGGTTAAAAAGTACTCTTTTTCAGTTTTCAAATACTTCGGTTCTTTCGCGATACCTTCTTTTGCATTACTCCTGAAACTTCGGATTTTTTCTAAATCTGCGCCATAGCGACTCAAATCGTTTTTGTGCTACCTCAAAATTATTGCATTAATTCTCCGTGCATGTTCGTTCTACGGCAAGTAAAGCGTATATCTCTTGTACTCGTTAATCTTCCAGATGCATTACAACAAAATACAAATACAAAGAAGAAAAACAAAATAACAAAAAGTAAACGCACAGAAACTTCGTTATCAAGATAATGAATTTATTACTTAAAAAGTTTACAATTTTTACTTCAATTGTTTATTGAAATTTTCCCTATATTTATTGTTTACTCTGAAATGCAATATTCTGCATTATTTCGCATTGTGTATAATTAGAACATCACTGCGTTTGCATGCTATTATGTTCACTTTAATTCGAACATTTCTCAGTGCGTGATTTCGAAATATTAATCCTTCTTAAAAGAGTACTCGAAGGGAGCTATCACAATTAAACACAGAAAGAATTAAATTATTAGAAAATTGCTTTCACTTTTAAAACGCCTCGGGAAACTGTTAACTTTGAATTCCATGATAAAAGGTAACAGTTTGAGATTGCGTTTTTACTGGGTGAATGTCACAGAAATGATATATTAGTGAGATTAGAATTCAATTTTATCACGTCAATAGCTGATAAAACTCTATGAAGGAAAGTAAAGTGAAAATTCGATTTCTTAAGAGCGATATTTGCCTATTTAGATTTCCGTGGAACTTGACCTATCGTTATTGCGAAATAGTGCTTCGGAGATTGATTATTTGTGACATAGCTTGAAGGTTAGTCTTGAGAAGTTTTCCACACAGTTCATAAAATGGGAAATGATCTCCTTTAAATTCTGCCTCCTTGTCTTTATCAGAATTGAAATTCTCATTTCATGGCAATAATAGCCAAGTATTTCTTATTATTCTATTCACATAACGAAGACTTAATTACCTTCCACGCCCACAAGACTCCAGCTCATCCCCTCATACCATATAATTCCTCATAACCCTGTTTTTTCTCTCACAAAGGTATGGAATTTGAATACAATGAGTGCTTTTCAAACAGTACTACAGCTAGGTTCGCGAGCTATCTGAGTAGAGCTCTGCTCACAGAAAGTAATATATCTATAACTTAAAATCTACACCATGTATCATATATAAGTGCTCCTCGGATTATCATATGTTACATCCTAATAAATCCACTATACACTGAAAATATTGTGAGTCGAATATGGACGCTGCGTTTACAAAAGTCCATACTCAGCCTTTATTTTCGTAACCATTGCTTGCAGACATATACTTCCAGTTACAAAAATATTTTAAATGACACAAATATTCACGTTTTGGCAATGTTAAATTTTAAAAATCGGTTTTTATAAAAATTACGAAATCTAACTTTATACGTTCCTCCAGTCTTTATACTTATGACATTTTTATACATTTTATAAAGAATAAAATACAAAAGGTGTGCGTACGAATTCCGTATCAAAAAAACTTACCAAGCTATTTCATTTTAGTGTTGGAGATCATATTCCGGGGCCGCACAAAAAATTGCGTAGCAACACGTTTGCATTTATACGTAGCTAAAAATAAAATATCAGTTTGAGAAAAATGTTTCTGATGTTAATAAAATAAGTGATAAGCATTTCTATGCATATTATTAAGTAAAGTATTTGTCATTAAATTTGGTTTGGTTTATTTTGATTATAGTAAAGCACTCGAGGGTTGTCTGCCTAAGGAAGGGATGCTTTTGCGGAGGACTTTCTAAAGACAACCGCCCAATATACACGTTACACATGGAGAAACCATGAAAATTCCCATGCAGCTAGTTCCTTCGCCAGTATTCGAACCTTGCGAATTACCAGTGTTAAGCGACTTTACTACTCGGCCTAGTAGTTGTCATTATAAATTTGTTCAAAAAAAAAAAAAAAAAAAAAAAAAAAAAAAACAGATTTATCCACAGAATTTTATAGAAGTCATGCTCAAGGAAACACTAGCAAGCTTCAGTATTCTCACAAAGTCTAATATTACTTGCATAAATTAAGAATTAAAAATATTTTTAGTTTGATGGATTTTGTATAAGTATTAGGTATGATTTTAAAGTAAGAAAACTTCATGAAAATATTAATTACGTATTTTTATGTTTAAAATTTGCATTTCTTTTAAATTTAAAAATACCATAACATGAATATTCGCATCATTTAAAACATTTCTGTAACTGGAAGTATATCCTATTTCTAACTGGAATTATATCCTATTTTCGAAGTATTGAAAGACCCATGGGTGTTATTGAATATTGCACTTGGAATTAAAAACAGAACCATTGAAGTTTTGCCAGATCCTGCGATTTTTCGCAAATTTACTTCTTTGGAGAAATTTGTAGTAAAATTTATGTATAAGCGATTTTATGAATTTTCTATTATTCTACCTTAAAAATTTGTAAATGTATCACAAAATGAATAGATGTATGTAATGTTATGTATCTATTTTTCCGACGAAGAAAGGAATGACGATTTCCAAAAACCCAGAAATTTAGCGATTTTTCAGTCTTCTAAGATACTGATAAACACGTAATCTAACAAGATTTACAACTGAACTTTATCCGTAAAGCCTAGGAGTAAGACTTGGAAATGTCTCTTGAACATGAGAGAATATCGAATAGTATCTCACTATGCTAGATTCTCCCGGTGCTACAGCTGTGGTATCGTTACTTCTTTGAACTTACTGCTGGATCTGGATACGATTGCTTTAATGCTCATGTGAATCACATCAAATTCACAAAATCTTCAGTTTTTTTTTTTTTTTTTTTTTTTTTTGCTTTGAACACAGAAAATTTATTTATATATGTACTACCCAGTTAATTGTTTTAATTGTGTAACTTACGAGTATTTGGAAGCAAGGCAATTTATAGCTTAAGAGTCAAAATCCAGGCATTTGAAACACTGAACTTAAATCAAATGTAGAATTATATGGATTATATAATAAAAAAAGTAATCAGTTTCACTCCTATGTAATAATACTCAAGATGGTAGTAAAAGGCACTGGGGATAATTTAGGTTTGATCAGGAAGACATGATATATTCAAATGGTAGAAAAACATGGCATTGTAAAATTTAAATTAGGCGAAAAATCAACTTTATTTTAGCGTATGTTTTTGAATAAAACTATATCGAGTTTGCGAACGTCAGCCATAGGTGCCTCTTCTTCAGCAGCAGAAAAAATTTTCTCTTAAAGAAGAGGAAGCAAAAAGCTTAGCGTCAGTCCTGAATGCCACACAATATATAATGCTCTACTAAAGGAGCCTTGTAGCAGGAAAATTAGGATCCTATCGCGAATAAAAGATAAATACATACTAAATGCCAAAAGTACAAGAGACTGCATAAATGATAATATCCGTCAATATAGGCAGTAACTTTAAAAAACTAAAGGTTGTTTTTAAATTCATAAAAAACATGGTGAAATAGGCCAGATGAATCCACACTCTCCCCTTCCGAAAAAAAGGGCAAATCACATTTTTTGCAATAATATCTGCAGTTCCATCATATATATCAATAACAGAATTTTTTGTACCTAATAATTTGCTCAGCAGCCGAAAGACTCAACAGGGCTAAAATACGGCCCTTGGAGTGTTATGGAAAATCCAGTGTTCAAATGAGTGTTCCTCTAGCGATGCTTGGTTGTGTTATCTTAATAAACATTCTTCACTATCCTGCTGAAACAAGCCAGTTCTTCCATGTATGTCCAAAAAGCTTGAAAGGTCATCAGTCATTAAATTCTGTGTGGCATGTAGTATTTAAAGACTTTTCCAAGCATATTAAAGAATTTAAAAAAAAAAAAAAAGGTGACACTCCATCGTCTTTAATAGAACCAACATGACAAGATGGCTTTGTGTTGGCAAAGTGTAACAGGCGATGGATTAATGTAAAAGCATATGTCAGTGCCTTTTAAACGAACAACAACAACAAAAATCATTTTGATATCTTTCACAGCCAAAGTCACACTGCAGATGCCCATATTTGTCGTGACTGCCATTAAGCAAGGTATAGCATCATAGCCTAGTCTACAACATGCGCAGTACCTTTGCTAGCTGATGCTATTGAAGCTTCAGTATTCAGCTTAGACGTAATCTGCATCTCTTCAACTTGACGATACCAACATGGACGTTCTGCATCAATTCTAGACATCAAAGGCATCTTCCTAGGCATTGGTGTACAGTAAAAATGCTATAGATCTTTTCGAATCCTACACTTTTACTTTCATAAACATAACATGCATAGTTTTCAACCTTGAAATATGAAAATCCAGAGGGTTCTCGAACCCCAAATCAGGAGTTTAAGTTTTGCGCGGCATCATTTTAAAATATCTCCTAATTGACTTAAATTTCTTTTTAAAAATGCATCATTCAAGCTATTCAACTATTTATAATAGAAGTCTGATGTAATTTTTAGATATTCTACATTCTATGCCCTTTGATTAATTTGTTTTGTAATTTTCTTACACTTTTATGCTGAGAAACAATAGGGAAGGAAGGCAAAGTATTTTTAAAAATCAAAGCTTTTTTAATCTTAAATATACTTTGTATGTTGTTTGTTTATCAAAGTATTTTTAAAAATGATGAACCAAAAATAATAATTAATGTGCATATTATTGGGTGGATAAACTTAGTAATGTACCATATATCAATGTAAAATAAATACTAATGTTAACTAATTAACGATTGTTTGAATCTTCGTATAAGGCTCTACTGATGTCTAATTAGATTATAGCAATTCAAATTAAATAGAACTTATTAAGAAAAAAATATGCTGAAATTCACTATTAGAGGGGGAATTAAATGTTCACTATTTAAATTTCACTTTTTCAATGAAATTCATTCATTGCTGAAAAACATTTTTACTCAGTGAACGCTAAAAATTAAAAACCGGAAGATTCTTTCTCGAGAAACCAGGAGATATGACGAAAAACCGAGAGGTTGACAGCTATGAACAGGATATAACAATTTATGAAAACAGATTTTAGTATTTATTTAATATTTAGTGTCAGACAACAGTTCGCAAAAGCATTTATTTATATTTAAAAAATACTACAACTACTACTCATAATAATCACACATAAAAAAAAAAAAATAAATAAATAAAAAAAAGAGAAAAACTAAGATTCTTTATTTAAATAAACTTGTTTTTACACATCTTTGATTAAAAGTCTCTCTTACAGTTAGCAAGAACATATAATACTGATAAAGACACACAAACCTTTTCTAGATATTGTGGGCCAAGCAAATACAAACTCGGCAAAAACTAAAAGCTTATCAATCTGCGAAAGCAAAAAGTGTATGAAATAAATCATCTACTTACTAATAATGGAGCAAACCTAGGAACAATAAAATTACATATTCCTTCCTTTTGCAGATTTGATTTAATAAAAATAATAATTACTGAATAGTAAACAGATAGGTAAATTACATTTGTGATATCTAGAAACATTTTTACTAAAAATTAGAAAAATTTTTTTTCGCTTTTTATATAAAATTTTCAAAATCTGAAATCTTAACATTTAGCTTATTTATTTAACTAATTTGTATTAAAATTTATTTAACATCAAGATATATGGAAATAAGAAAGACAAGAAATCACCAAAATGGTTCGAATATAAGATGATCTGTTTATCAATAATTGTCGTGTTATGCCCCGATCAATATCACATTAGTGTAGTTTATGCTAAAAGAAAACACATTTCTTACGTTAAAAGAAAACTGAAATGCTTTTAATAATATACAGTTCCCCTTAAAGAAAGTCAGAATAAAACCATACCTTCTATCATTTCCCTTACGAAAATGTTTTTATTGTATCTGAGAAAACTCTTTAAAAATTCCTATAGATCTTTACAGATAATCATCGATAGAAATGCCTGTCTATAAAATTCTACAGAAATTTTATAAAGTTTTCATAGAACTGAATTCTATAGAAACATTGCTTTGCAAAATCATATAAAAATTTTATTCTTTACAGAATGGTATTCCGTAAAAATTTGCAAATTAAAATCAAAGCAAATTTTTAGTTTCTGTTATACAATATGGGAAATAAAAGAGCAAAATGAAATAATTTTGTCCATAATTAATTCACTTTTTTTCCACTCTTGCTTAACGTTTTTCAGTTTTAAAATTTATGTATCATTTTTTTTTTTCAATTTTAAAATTTATGTATCATTTTGTGCAAATTTTTATACAGTACTGTTTATATAGTAAAAAAATTAATCTCGTAAAATAAATTTACATCATAAAATTAATTAAAAGACTAAATTTATGCTGTTAATTACAACATTTTAATTCTTGAAATTAGAAGCTTGAAATTTAACGCTTGAAAAAGAAATCGTTTTTTATATTTAATCAAACTTAACCATTATTTAAGATGTATTTAAATATATTTTAAAACCAAAACGATATTAAAAATTTTTAACAGAAGAAAATCACATCCCTTGCGAAAGATTAAGTTTTCCATCACAGCGTCAACCTTGAACAAAGTAGCCTCTTATCATAGCATCAGCCTTTGTCTGGCCGCTCAAAGAATTTGAATTAAATCCGGAGAACCAACCCATTCACGTTTATTGGTTGAATGGTCATATTCATCATATGGTGTCCTAAGATATGCTTATTGTATCCTCGTTGCCGTTGATTCACCTGTGTCACACCTGTGATATCACACCTGTGTTGTATGTCCTTTGTTTAGAAGACAGAGAAAAGTGGGGATCAAGATAAAAGAAAAATAGCCTAAAAGTGTTTTCTTTCACGAACTGAATGAGGAATATGAATCCTAATATCCTAAACGCCGATGATTTTAACGATTAGTAAATTGCCAAATTTGCTCCAATTGCCGGGCTAGGTCATCAACAGTCTCTGGTAGATGCAGTCGCCTTCCCATCATATCCCGGACATGCTAGATGGGAGAGAGATCTGGCGATTTGGTTGGCCAAGAAAGTGTTTGACAAGCTATTTAATAAATTTTAATAAGTTGCATATTTGGTCAAAACATTTATGCATACGAAATTCTCAAAGCAGTCGGGTTATTCCTTCCTGGTGTGTCGATTTTTTTTTTTTTTTGTTTTTGTTTTTTATAGATTGTATATCAGACTTTCCTTCCATGCTAAAGCAAAAACGCCGTAAGATAAGACTCTGGAAATGATGTCACAATTATGTTTTTCGCGTTCATACACTATTTAGATATGTTACAGGCAAAGCTTGAAATCTGGCATTCCTAAGTATTTTATAGGCTAACACTTTATAGAATGCCGAAAACTGGCCGACTATGTATGAAACGATTAAACATTTCACACATTGCCTAGTCATTCTATAGAATGCCAAATCACTAACTTGCAAAACATGAACTACATCTCCATATTCTATACAATGCCTAAAGAAAGTATATAATAATTCGTGCACTATATTGGTAGTTATAATAAATATGACAGAGGATATTTCTACCAACATGGAACTTCTGAAACAATTTTAAAACAACTATATATGAGATCACAGTTAATTATATGTTCTTAAGAACTTGTTTAGAACTGAAGATATTCCTGACCACGAAATGCTTCTCTGGTCAGTTGTACTTGCCCGATCCAATGAAAGGGGCCGAGGATTCGTCATGTGTGTGTAAAACAAAGGGCCGAAATATGAAATGTCTGTGCATGAAAAAAGTAACGAAGTAAATTCAAAATGACATTCAAGCCTACCATGTTGCAACTATCAGGTTAATTTTAATTTCTTATTTTATACATGAAAATTTTATTTTCCTTAATAAGAAAGGCATAAATTTTGTTTCGTACAACTCATTCTTCTTTATGTATTTTAAATTAAAAAATTTTAATGGCACTCTCTCATATTTTTTCAAAGTAATATTTTGAAACTGTACATGAACATTGCATTTTTGAGGAATGTATGTCTTTAAATAATAACCTTGTCGTGACCTTTTTTTGACACTTTGCCTAAAAAGCATTTGTCATTCTAAAGAATGCCTTGGTATTATATACAATGCCCAGGTAAAGTATAGTTCTCATATTTCATACTTTCACCAAAAACGCTAAGCATTCTATGCAATGTCTCCCGAAGTTTCACACTTTGCCGGTAACAGATACAATGTCACTGGCACTGACATCTAATACACAAAACATAAAATTATTTTTATGAAACAATAACACCTGGAGAAACAGGTTATAATTTTTGTCCAGCTTCTTTCTATAACACATCTGCTTCAAATGTCTCGTTCTTAATTCTACTGGTCACGCCTTAAGATTGGCTATTGGGGCGCTTATCCCGTTGTTATATGTTGAAGCTGGGGTTTTCACCTTAGATACGAGAAGATGCATCATCGCAATTAAATTCCTAATAAAGAATATTGCTCTGTCGGCAGCATCTCTCATTGCGGATACTTTGAAAAATTGTTTGCAAAGATGCAAGTGCAAGTGGAGCAAAACACGTAAGCCCATTAGCCAGTGTGTTAAAGACAAGCTAAGCAATCTCGATCTAGATTTCAGCAAGTGTATTACTTTTAACAATGAACAAGATTTTTCTGAAGAAGTAAAGTGTTGTTTCAAAATAAATGAGTTCAGGAACAAAAATCTCTCAGATGTGGAGATGCAGCAATTTTCCCACTACATTATTAATGATTACGTGAATCAAGGTTTTAAGATCTACGCTACAGACGCTTCTAAGTCTATAATACAGGAGTTGGTATTGCGGCTGTAGATCGAACCCCGGTGATTGTCAGCCAGTGCATAGACAACAGAAGCTCCATCTTTTCAGCTGAGGCTTGGGCTCTTTCTAAGCTTTTCGAGAAACTGAATCCTAACGAAAAGGATGCTATCCTTACAGACAGCAAGTCAGAAATTAGCGCGCTGAGCTGTGTTCATAGGAGATCTAACTCTCTCATCCTTAAACTCTTCGAGCGGATTAAGGCTTTCCATCACCTCACAGTCATCTGGGTTCCTGGTCATAAGGGGTATAGGGTTCAATGAAAGAGCGGACAAAGTTGCGAAAAGAAGAAATATGAATAACTCGGGAGATTTTTCAGCGTGTAGTTTCCTCGAGAACACTATTAACCCCTTGGGTACATATGACATCTGAGACACGTCATTAATTTTTTTTCCCCTAGGAGCGGATGACGTGTCTAAGACGTCAAACCAAAAATTAAACTCTTGGGTACATTTGACGTCTGAGAGATTTCATTCACTTGTTTTCCCTAGGAGCAGATGATTCACATAGTTAGCACGAAACATTCAAATGCTGATTTGATAAACACAGGCAAAAGGAGAAAAAATGAAGATGGTGATAGCGAAAATATTATAAAACCGGCATCTGTGCTTGAGTATAATAAAGGTATGGGAGGCGTCGATAAACAAGACCAATTGTTAGCGTGCTTCCCAGTTATGAGAAATGTCTAAAGGGTTATAAGAAAATGTTTTTTACCTAATAGATATGGCCTTTTATAATACTCATGTTTTATATTCTAAAATCAGCTGTACAACCAAGGCAGGCATTACTTCCTTTCGCATAGCTATTGCCGCAGAATTGCTGTAGCAGTTGTCATTGCCAAATTATAAACGTCGTGGACGCCCGTCAACTAGCGATACAAACCATTTCGTTTGGCAGCGAAAAATTGGGCACACTTTTCTGAGAATATTCCGTCAACTAAGTCCAAGCAACACCCTGGAAAAAGGTGCCGTATTTGTTATAAGCATAATATTAGGAAAGAGAATGCAAAGTAGCACTGCATTTACTTACTTGATTTGAAAAATATCACACTCTGCATAAGTATTAGTAACTGGTTTTCTGTTATAGCTTGAGTTTATTTTATTTAGTTTTATTTTGTTGTTATTAATTTATTTTTGTTTTGCAATTCTAATTACTTGAAGACATCTTAATATTACATATGTCATCAATATTTTAGAAATAAATAAATTCTTACGTAAAATGTACTGCTTTTACATTCTACTCCGAGCAACCAAAAATTATATCCGTTCCACATGCAAATATTTTCTCAAATAAATCCGTACCCAAGAGGTTAAGGAAGAGCAAGTCGACTGCTGGCGGACTTCTCACACCGGCCGCAGATTCAGCTACTGCAATGTTCATTGCGAGTGGAGTAAAGTATTAAACATCAATAGGAAAATGGAAGTAGTAATCAGTAAAATAAGATTGCAAATGTTGGACACAAACCAACTGTTGTATAGGTATCGTAGAGCGAATTCGCCATTTTGTGACTCATGTTATACGATTGACAGTACAGAACATGCAATTATTTACTACAGAAAGTGCGATAGTGCCAGAAACATTATGCTCAAGAAGATGAAAATTAGCAATATCGACCTCTTAGCTGATCTTTTAAATCATTGTAATAAGAAACCTTGGAGATATTATTTCCTAGGCAAATTTGTCATCAAATGCATCCTAAAGGACTCATAAGTACTATTAGTGCAAGGATTTGGTTATCGGACCGACCTTACCCCCTGAATTGGAAGGAATGCGTCCTTGTGGTTTAACATGTAAATAACATTATATTTGAGTTGGAGCATAAGGCGCTAAAGGGAAGCCAAGCTTCAAGAAGAACTCTACTGGAGAAGGGGGGAAAAGAACGCTGAGATGGCACGATTTTTAATGTTCATACCCCAAATTAATACCTCTTAAATAAAAGCCTGAAGAGGGAAAGGCTGATAGAGGATATCACAATGTTCGAAAGATTTTCCTTGGAAGCTCTTGTGTTTATTGTTGATTCTACAAGAATTCAGGTTAGTCTGATCATTGTCAGCAAAATACGGATGGTCAGCAAGAATATGAAGTAGTAATGTCAATATTCTTCAGATACAATGGACAACTAAACCTAGTTCATCATACTAGATTACTCCGTGTACTAGACATATTTTTCTATTTAATGGAGTCCATCCGTTGTATTCATGATTTTCTTAATACAGCAATTGTAAATAAATATTGTTACTGATAGTTTTAAATAAAACCTAAAAACAACCATTTAATATACTGATTTCTCCTTATTACATATAATTAAAGTATATCACACAAATATTAATTTATTTTAATAACTACTCTTATGATCCTATTATATCTGATATCATTGAAGAATTTTGATTTGAATTACTTAGAACTTTTAAACAAACAATTTTGTTACATCTGATTTAGTTAGAAATCTACCTAATTTAGAATTTAAAAAGGGGCTACTAAAATGTGACATCCAAGCATAATAAACAACTTTAAGTCACACTCTCTCATTAATACTGTTGTTTAGAAACCCAAAATATGAAAATATGCTGTATACTTTACAATAACTCGAATTACATTCTGTTGTTTACAATGTAGAAATCTTCTTATGAATAATAATGATTAAAAAAAATTAGATACTTTCGCGTTATTCGCCCAACGCTCAGATGAATCACGGGGCAAAAATGACGCCAAAGTAAGCAACCCAGGATATAGCGAACATGCATTTAATCTGGCAGCACATTAATAGTTGTGCGCGCACTATGCCAGTACGTGATGCGCGATTTTGGAATTAAAGTTCTATTTGTGGTTTCTGATCGTGGTAATAGTTTTCTCTGAATAGTGCACTCTTCTCAGTTTTTATTTAAAGCAGGTCGATGTATACACATGGAGAGTAGTGATGAGTTTGATCTGTGATATTTTTTTTTTTTTTTTTTTTAAGTTAAAACAGATCGCTGTGTACATGCAGCAAGAAAACAGAAAGGCTAAGCGTTTTTATTATGTGATGTTTGTTGCGTTTTAGTTAAGTTTTACTGTTTAATTATGGATGATTTTAGCGTTTTTAATTTCGCTAATTCGTTTATGTAATTTTCGGCGCGCCGTATATTCTTTTAAAATGGCTACTAGTTTCCACTGCTAGAATTTTTAAATGTACTATATTGTGTTACATTGATAATATATGAATGTGCATTCACATAAAAAGGAACTTATTTTATATGTTCAGATAAAATAATTTATATATATATATAAAACTTGTAAGCAGATGGGTATACACTGCTTCCAACAAAATAAAGAATTTTTTCACTAAATGTATGATAATTAT
This sequence comes from Stegodyphus dumicola, assembly GCF_044657685.1. Taxonomy (NCBI): domain Eukaryota; kingdom Metazoa; phylum Arthropoda; class Arachnida; order Araneae; family Eresidae; genus Stegodyphus; species Stegodyphus dumicola. The sequence goes on from NC_140773.1 coordinate 197,664,769, forward strand.
GCTCTAAGTCTCTAAATATGCACATAATAATAAAAAATATTTAGCAAGCAACAAAATAGGAAATTTTCAATACATAATTTAAAAAGTTAGACGAAAATAACACATATAATTATGAAAATATTTTTAATTACTTAAAAAATGCTTAATTTTCCTGATAAACATGAAACAGAAATTTCATCTTTAACAAATAATGACATTAATGAACACTCTTATATTACATGCATATTTAACTGATACTTATATCTCACTGGGTGCAAATACTGGCAATAAGATTTTTATGCCCATGTAATGGTCAGAAATTCTCAATGAGAGTTCAGATAGTAATAGTATTCAATTAGTAATATGACACAATGTAGAAAATCAAAACATTATTCCTTATTTAAAAAAAAAAAAAAAAAAAAAAAAAAAAAAAAAACTGCATATAAATGAAATTAAATCAGGATTCAGATTTCTGAAAATTTAGAAGTGTTAATATATTAAATGCATTCATAGCCATACAAAAATTTTAAAAGAAGTAAATAAATAAATACAAAATATACAGCACCCACTATTCATTAAACTCGCTGGTTAATAAAATTAGCTGCTTATTAAACTACACTCCTGCCAAACATGGGGATTATGTTGTTAATGCGTTCACGCACAATAAAGTGTGTTCAGAAAAGTTAGTTTTCAATAAAAAATGTATTAGGTACAATTCAAATTAAAAAAGTATGTATGATTAAATCACACTTAAATATTATTGCAATCAAAAGAGGAAAAAAAAACATATTAACTGAAAGGCTTCTCATTACTCCTTAGCAAACAGATTTATATGTTTTTTTTTTTTCTTTTTGCTTAGGACAGTGACTGACGCAACTCTTTCAAAGTCTGGTGGTAAGGAGCACAGAGTTTTTTTAATTCCTCTCATAACGTGTTCTCTTTCTTCATTTGGGTTAATCTTTATTGGAAAATCAGACAGTTCCTGAGTCATTTTTAATAATTCACTAACTTCATGTGAGGCACTTTCTTTTCTTTATTATTATTGTTATTTTCACTGTTGGTTGGTATTGTAAGATCATTCAATTCTTCATTTGTCATTCCAAGGTTAATTCTTTCAATTCTCAAGTACTTGATTGTCAACCCAAGCTGATAACATTTTTTCTGTCTTACAAATAATACAAGTTTCTTCTTGAGCAACCTTTGCCAAAGTTTGGCACTAGACTCAGTGCAGGATTTACATATAAACTACACAAGCTATAGCTTAGGGCTCCCACTTTCTTGGGGAACCCCGCAAAAAATTAAAACATAGTATAAATATAGTATAACAGACTTATAAAGGGCCCCATATCTCAAATAGCTTTGGGCCTTATCAAATCTAAATCTGGCTCTGACTACACTGATTCCTTTCTTCATTCTCCTGTATTGTTATTGTGTTTGATCTCTTTATAGCTAGCTCTTCTGCAAGTGCTGAAACTCATGTATCATTTCCAATTTAACTAAAATTTTAATTTTCTGAATAATATCAAAACTCTCTGTCTTGTTTCTCCTTTATCATTTTATTCTTACTCTTATATATCACGCTGAATTTCTGAAATTAAAAAAAAAAAAAAAAAAAAAAAAAAAAAAAATGCAAATGCATAAAGAAAAGAGGATAAACACAGATAAATACATGATCTATAGCTCTTCTTATGTGACTAAAATTATCACAACTCAGCCTGAGCCACTCATTTAGTGGGCACTGTCAAGTACCCATGTGATTGGCCTCCTGTAAAGAGATTATTGCTATGGCAAGATGGCCAACACTGAACTGTACAATGTATGAATGGAATTCTAGTATCAGATAAATTAAATGGAAACAATTAAGATAATGCGTATGTATAAAATAACATTTTGCAAATACAGACTTACTAAGGGTTTACTACACATTCAAATTTCCAGGAATCAAAACAAATCTATATTAATCAATATCAACAGAAACCTGACATTTATTAAACTTATCTTTGCACTTATAAAACTCAGATAGGCAAAAGGCTGATTATTCAAGGCAAGGATATCCATTTATCTAAATGTTTTTTTAGTTCATCCATTTAATTTAAAAATAGACAGTCGATTACTCATTGCCCAAGTATGTTTTGCTTTAACAAAATGGGCCTAACTGAAATTTTGGCCAGTGGTGTTCTAATTCCCGATATCTGTAACTCTCAAACATAGTTCACAAAGCTGTTTTTCGAACTAATCAGAATTTCAAAAAAAGCCAATTTTTTCTTCTGCCAATGGCAGGCACAAGTCATCATCATAGATATTGGCCACTACTACATCTAGAAGTGGCGGTCACCTTATTATGGAAGCACCTAATCAGTGAGCTACCTTTGCCTGGACAATCACAACAGTTACAACAATGCCTTCTCTGGGATTCAAACCCAGGCCCTTTTATATCGCAGTCGTCTGGCTCCCCTAACCACTATACCAGCTGGGTAGTGCAATTTCCTTATCTTAAACGTAAATAAAATTTAGAGCAGGTGTCAGCAACCTTTTTTATTTGCAGGTGAAAATCAACCACAATGTATGTATGAAGATGACGTTTTGGGTCAGAGGTGAATGAAGTCCTATCTTGGTAAATAATAAGATAAATTTTATTGAGAAAACAATTACAATACGCTTTAAGCATAAAAATTAAAATTATTATAATAAAAACATAACTGAATGAACTTCCTTTTTCTCTTTGATATCAATGGCTCTCGCACAAGCTGAATTTGTGATGTCAGTTTAGTCAAGTCTGACTTATAGCTGTTTTGCCAATTTAGTCAAGTCTTGCTTATAGTTATTCATCTTAAGATGAATTTAAGCATCTGAATTTTGGTAATTCAGCTGCTCTTGTCCCTACTTAAAATAAATTTCATGTATAAAAATATTTGCTCAAATTTATAAGTTGGACCAAATGCAGACAAAATGGTAAAATCAATATTTTGGAATTATGGATTATGGTTCAATGTTGCCATGTTACATTACTTTAATTTTTAACAATAAAATTTCATATTCATTGCTATAACCTTGAATTAAAGAAAAATGTTATTATTATTTTTTATTTTCAATTTATTTTTTACGTATTTTTAATTAATTTATTTTTATGCACTTATGCATTCAAGCGTTCATTTCATATTTATGTTTTATAATATATTTTTATATATTATACTTTATTTTTGGAATTCAAGTGGGAAAGTAAAGGATAAATTGTTAAAAGATTATGCCTCTGCATTTAAACAGGGAATTTTCCTAAAAGTATAGTGCTATTTACTTTAACAAAAAATTATTGATGAAAAACTAATATAAAGGTAAATGTCTCAAAGGATATATATTAAAAAAAAAAAAAAAAAAAAAAAAAAAAAAAAAAAAAAAAAAAACAGAGAAAATGATGATGATGTCATATGATGATGCAACACAATATTGACAGATGTTATATCTTCTCTTCTATAGCTTCAAACTATGAAACTATAAAATATTCATATTTTTAGAGCTCTCTTTACAAAAGTTGTAGAATTCACTAAAACTTTAAGAAAGAGTTTTGTACTAATTGATGGATGATTCACAAGATAACAGAGAAATAATGTTGGTTATCAGAAACTGCATATTGAGAAGCAAGGGGCTTCAAAAAATCTTTTAAATTCGATAAGCATTAAATTAATGCCTCCTCCTGCTAATTCAACTTCTATCAGTATCATACTGCTGATAACTGGACTACAAGTATTCATTCTTGTATCTGGACAAAGACATCTTATCTGGGCTGTTTTAAGGAATACAAGCCACACAAAATTTATAAAGCATATGAAATAAGACTGTGTTGCAGAACATTACCAGAACACACATAAATGTTTAAAAGTGAAATAGCAGCTAGTTTTAAGAAACTGAAGGCATGAGTTGTCGTGTTACTTGTGTGCAATATGAATGCAATAATTAAAAAAAAATGGTCATTAGTAAAAGCCCAAAACTTAGATATTTGAAAGGAGTTATGAATTCCTCACTAACATAACACAAAAACATGAAGTCACGGATGACAGGAGTATTTTTACTGATTCTCTGGTAAATACAACTTTAAATATTCAGGCTTTTGACTATGGTATTATAAAAAAATTCAAACATCATTATAGAAAAGATGTTCAAAACCTGATAAATAAAATTTTATATCAAGAAAATGCAATAACATCAAAGGAGATAAATAAGTTGATATATTTGCTAGAGGCCTTCCATATTACAATCAGTGGATAGGAGTGAAATTCACTCAAAATGCAGTTAAAAATTACTTCTCAAAATGTGGCTTTAGTTTTAAAAAAAACCTCAAAGGAACTGTAGGCAATACCTAATGTTTCAGACATCAGTGAGAGTAATTATGAAGATTAATTTTTAGGATACATTGCAGGTTATGAAAATATTGAGATAGCACGCAAAAAACTGCCTACAATAATATAACTCCTAAAAGTACAGCAGAAAACTGATAGTGAAAGTGATATAGCAGATGATGTGCCAATCTCAATCAAATCTAATAATTGAATCACAAAGCAATGCAAATTATAAGAAAAACTCTTGAATTGAAAGACAATGATCAGAAAAGCTACGAGAAATCTCATCATATTGAGAATGCAATAAAAAAAAAAAAAAAAGCTGTTCAAGAACAATACGAAATAAGTATGGACAGATTAATTCTTTGTAAAATTTTGATATTTTAAACACCAGTACTTACCTTATTAGATATTTTAAAAGCCGATACTACAATTTGCAATACAAACATTCCATCTATTAAACTCAGCAGGGGAATGTATGTTCGGAATGTAAAATATGCTTGGAATGGAAATGATTTTAATAAGCACCAGGTACTGTATATATTTATACATAGCATCTATTTTTAGAAGTAGAGGCAACTAGTTTCAAATATTAATAAACTTGTCTTATTCATTATTTAGCTGTTTAATTTTCAATCAAAATTTTTCTTTAAATATCATTTGACTCCAGCAATCATTAATTAACTTTTTACTTAGTTCTCTCTCAACTATAATTATCAACACTTCCATAGAGACAGATTCATTCTCTATTCTGTTTAACTAAACATATATTGAGTTCTTCATAAATTTGATGGGCTATAAGTATTTCAATTTTGTTTTATGGGGGAAACTAATGTAAAGGGTTGTTGCAAATATCTTACACTGTGTAGTTAAGATAGGCAATGGCTATTCCAAAACTGTAATCTAATGATGCCAATATTTTTATCAGTGAGATGACAAGTATCATTTGACTTTCATTATACAAGAATGAATACTTGTAGAATTATTTTATTGCTTAAAAATCACTCTTCTCTAAACCAAGGCTAATCAGTTAAAGCTAAAAACACTGGTAGTTCACTGTAGGTTCTTTTAGAACAACTGAAAGGACTAGTTGTATGAGGTTCTCCTTTTGCATAATGCAAATACAGAACAAATTCTCTTAGGAAGTCCACCATGAAGGCATCCCTACTTGTAGCTTTATAATTCTGGTGTGCTTTCCTATAATCAAATAATCCAATTCAATCTTAAAATACTTATTTTGTTCACTAAATTTACTATCTTATTCATAAACACAAATACATAAATAGCAACTATACACAGCGGAAAAAAAAAAAAAAAAAAAAAAAAAAAAGAGGGGGACATTTCTATATCTCCCATTCTACTGGGCCATTTCACAAAATTCAAATGGTATTTTTCATGCCTCAAAAGCACGACTTAGGATATATATTAGATTTGTATATAGCATTGTTGTAACATAGGTATTTTTACACAAAATCGGACTTTTTCTGAAATAACATACCAATTGTTTTCCATATTTCAATTCTATGTTTCAAATTAATCCTAGATATTAAATTTTTTAAAATTTGGTGCGAAATTTACAGAGAAATTCAAAAATTTATCTTGGCTTAATTTTTTTTCAGTTTTCACCAAGAATAGCGAAAACTTAATATGTGGCAACCAATTTTCCTTTCCTTTTCATTATGCCGGAGCGGGAAAAAAGGCATCTCATTCCTACTTTTGTACATTGTGCATGAGCGGGGGGGAAGTCACATCGTTTCTACTTCCAAATAATTTTAGCAAAGTGTCTAAATCACATTTGATGTTTTATTGCTTTTAACAAATATGCCAAATTTCAAAATACACTAATATATAAATTTGCATATATCTTCAGAAATTTTGAATAAAAAACTGTAATTTTTTGGAGGTAAGCTTAGAAATACGTTTATCTTAAGATGATGGTAGAAACATTATAGATTATAATTCAAAAAGTTTTTTGAAAAATAGAACTGTTCCCCCCCTTTTTTTGCACAGTGTACATTTGCAAAACCATTTTAGAGCTAGGCAACAGGATAAAATTTCAAACTGCATAGTAAAATTAATACTTTGAGGACAATGACAACTCATCAGAAGCACAAAAATGAAGAACATTCAAATATTATTACAACATATTATATTGACGTTCCCCTACTACTTGCATTTCAAGGAACAGAATGCTCCTTGTTTTTAAGGCTCAATATACTGAATTATTCACACAATATACTGAATTGATTACATTACAGCAAAAGTTTAGAACAAAATATTACAGAAAACATAGACAGCATGTTATGATACATATTTTCAACCATCAGAACTACATTTAAAATCTACAGTGACACATATCTGATTATTGATTTAACCCTCTAAGTGGCACAGCTTTTTTGACTTACTGATGAACACCTACATTAAAACATTTATTAGCTTGACTTGTATAAGAATTCATCTTTACTGTTTGTTTTCATAATTTCCCATTCTTCACGACAGAATGTAAAGAATATGAGGAAATGAAATATTTTAAATGACAAACTAGCATATATGTACTAAGTTACCAAACATTTTGTGAATGCTAACGATGTTACTCAGAGTGTTTAATAATGATCAAAAACATAAATTTAAAATGTTTACAACACAAGAATCGGTTTATTGTGAAGGGCATTTCATCATTTATGGTAAATCATCTATCTCATTCAGCATAATGCCATCAGGCCAAAATAACAAAATAATTTTTTGTTTAAGTCCTTTTGGTTATTTTTTGGCTTTGATCAAAAGTTAAACTCCTCTTATTTGCAGATTTTATAATTTTATCTAGAAATATGTTAATGATTTTAAACCAATACTCAATATGTATTCTCTGATAATATAATTGATTACCTAATAACATTTTCCTCAAAAAAAATTTTAATGCAAAAACAATTCTTAGCATCTCACTAAAAATAACAATACAACTTGATGCATTTTAAAACAAAAACATTAGATTTATGCATTAATAAAATTGTTTTTAGTTCTAAGTATACATTATTAAAAATATTAGATTTATACAAAATTATATTCAGTTCTGATTAAAAAATATGTTGTCCCCAAAGCGTTTTAATAAAGTACATGAATACAATGCCCACCACTTATTTAATTCACTGATTAATACACTAAGTTGCTTATTGAATTCAAATTTCCAGGAACCAGAATAAATATATACTATTCAATAGAAAAATCCCCATTTATTAAACACACCTCTATCGCTTATAAAACTCAAACTGGTAAAAAGTCTGATTATTCAGATCTAGAATAAACTGTTTGTGGCCATAAAAAAGCTATTTGTAGTTTAGTCATTAATCTTTCAGTTACATAGTGCTTCAATAAAATGGATATAGTGGAAATTTTGGCCAGTGTAGTCAGAACTAAGTCCCCCTGGGATGCTGGATACACTTCCCTAGTTCCTGTCAGATAGTGTTTGCAAATCTCTCTGTCCAGACTAGGTGTAAGAGGTACAAAATACCTTTATCTTAAGATCACTTCCAGAGGCATTGGAAACAAGTTCTTTGATTTAAATGAATGAGTATTTCCCAGGATTAAGTAAACTGGTGTTTAAGTGAGCACTGGTTCTCTTTCTCAAACAGTAACTGATAGGGAATGGACAAGGATACACACATTAAGTTTACAGCATGTTCTCAGAAAGCATTATAAAGTACTTCCTTGCATTATCAGTCTTTTGATTAGAAAAGAGGAGTGATAATTGTAGAAGAAAGAAAAAAGAAAAGAAAATATTGATTACACCTGTAATAACCAAAAAGTGACAAGTGGATATGACAATACAATCTTCCTGCTAGCAAGAAATGGGAATTTTGTATTTGAAAAAAATCACTGGAAGAAACACTTTTCATTTGCTAGTGTGTGACATGTAACATGTTATAAATGCTTAGATGATTTAAACTTGAAAGAAAAAGATAAATTGCTAAAAGATAATGATGCATTAGGTAAATGCAGTCAAAGAGAAGCAGCTTTTAAAATGGAAATTTCTTAAACTACATTGTACAATTTACCTACACAAAGAAATACAATTGATAAAGAGGTAGTAAAAAATACAAATGTCTCAAGGAAGTGCAATGAGAGAGACATTGAAATTGCTCTTCTAGAATAATTTTAAGTTATAAGACTAAAAAATACTCTAATTTCTAGAGCTCTTTTGACCACAAAAGCTGTAGAATTTGCTAAAACGTTACGGGGAAATTTTGCAATAATTGATGGATAGCTCACAAGATATAAAGAGATAAATGACATTGTTTACCAGAAATTACATGGTGTAAAGCAAGGGGCAGAGAAATAGCCAGGTTTCCAAAAAATATAGCCCACACAAAATTTATAGCACAGATGAAACTGCTCTGTTGTACAGAGCATTAGCAGAGCATGCATTAATGTTTGAATGTTAAACGCAGCAGGTTTTTTAAGAAATAAAAAAATAAAATAAAAAAAAAAATTACTGTTACTGTGTTATTAATGTGCAGTACCGATGCAACAGTTAAAAAGATACCAGTGATTATTGAAAAGAGTACGAGTTTACGAGGAGTCAAGAATTTACGTTTAACTTACCATGATAACAAGAACTCATGACAAGCAGTATTTTTACTGATTTCCTTTTAAAATGGGATTCAGTCACTAGACCCAGATATTATAAAATCTTTCAAATATAATTACAAAATAGGTGTCACTCAAAAAAAGATAAACAAAATTCAATCTTGTGAAAACGTAAGCACTTTGAAGATAACTAAGTCAATAAATTTGCTAGAGGTATGCACTTTATTGTCAATGCATGGTAAGCATTCTCCCAAAACACAGTTAGACATTGCTTTAGAAAATGTGGTTTTTATTTGGAAGATGCCACAGAGGAATTACAAACTGTTTCTATTATTTCGAACATCAGTGAGGGAAATTACGAAGATTTGTTTTCAGAATTTCTCACAACTGATGACTATATAGAGATAGCATGTGAAAATGCTGACTACAAATATTATAGAAAGTGTTAAAAGAGCTACAGAAACTGAAAGTGACAGTGAGATTGATATGGAAAAAGGTCACTACATGCCATCCTCAGCTGAATTGGAAAAAGTACTGCAAATTTTAAGAACTCTTTAATTGATAGGTGGTAATTAAAAAAGCTACGAACAGTTTTATGAACTGAAAATACAACTGAAAGGACTGTTGATAACCAATGCAAAATTCTTTGAAAAAGTTTAAATTTCATCAGGTATGTAATTAAAAAATTAAAAAAAAAAAGAGAGAGAGAGAGAGAGAAGAAGAAGAAGAAGAAAAGAAAGAAAGATGAATTTCCAAGTTTGGCAAATAGATAATAATAAATAAATATTTAATTAATAATTTATATATTACTTATTGTCTTACTAAATAAATTCAAAGTTGATATCCTCACTTGCAATATTGAAATCCCTGTTTATTAATCTCAAATATGCTTGGAATGGAAGTGATATTTATAAGCAGTGGGTATTGTATTTAACCTTTTCTTTTCTGAAATTCAAGATATTTAAATGGTAAGTAAAATGCAAGTTTATGATTTCTACTTCAATATAATTTTTAATGAATGAATTAAAAACAGAATAATGCTATAATTATTAATTCTAATATTTCTTAAATGATATCATGAATTTACATTTAAAAATTAAAAAAAAATAATTTTTTTCAACTATTAATGAACACATAAAACTTTTAGTATCTTGCATTAAAAATTTGAACACAACTTAGACAAATAAAATAGATATGCATGTGTAATTACAGATACTCTTTGATTTAATAGATGCATTATAAACTCTTTTAATTAGGTGATGTTGATTCTAATTGCTGTTGTCTTTTAATTCGCCGCATACACTTTGGGCAGTACTTATTTGCATCCATGCAATGTGCATGATAAACTGCTAAGCATTTTTCACAGTGATATGTTGATTCAACATCAAATGGATAAATGGCTTTTGGATTTTTGCATACTTCACATATAAATCCTTTCAGAAGGCAAAGCTGGCAACCTGATACGTGCTTCTTTGCAAAAGCAATAGCTTTTTGCAAAGTTGAAGCAAGTGTACCTGATGGAATTTCTAACAGATCAGAAATGGAATACAGATGCACATGCTCATATAAATATTCTCGTGGCCAAAGTCTCATTCTCAAGTCTTCGGCAACTGATCCTTTGCAAGTAAATATATATGAACGCAAAAATGTTAACTGTGTCCTCAACAACTGTACTTGAGCCATTTCCTCAACAGCAGTGTATATGACAGGATTGAGAATTTTAATATCCAGCATAGGATTTTTAACTATCCTAGACAGTAAACCTTTTGCACGTTTTGAAACAGGATATTGTTTAAAATCCCAGTTGTGGACTATTCGAGCAGGAATAAAGTCTTCATCATTTTCATGACATTCATAACAATAATTGTAACCATCATAGTAACACAGTCTTGCTTTACCATAGACAAGGCCGATGGGACGCCCACAGGCTCGACATTGAAAATTCTGTGTATCCAAACCTTGTTCAGGACAAATCTTACCTACAAGGGACATGAGATCTTTGGTTTCTTGGTCAGCATGTTCAGCAGAATAATACAGAGGAATTATTTCAAAATCTAGGTTTGGAGATCTAGTGTCAGATGAGAAATCCTGAAAATGTTGAAAAAATCATTAGATTAGAAAATGTTTAAGAAATCATGGAGGTTGAATAAAAGATAAAAGAATATTTAAATAAGTGTTTTAATGAATGTTAAAATTAGATAAAAACTTATTCACTAACATATAAAAATCTACTTCTAGTTTTAATTTTAAAATTTACTTTTACTTCTGGCTTAGAAATATGGTACTTGTTACAAGACAATCTACTTAATTTCTGTCTGCCAAATAACAAATAGAACCCAATTTTATAATTAATATATTTTTGGAAAGCAAAATTTTTCTTAGCAATTCCTTAACGAGTGTTCTCTGCATTATTACCTAGTCCATTATTTTCTACATTGGTTCTTTATAAATCAATGCTTTTTTTTCAAAAACATAATGAAGATATATTTCAAAAAACATTAAAAAATATACACCATTACATTTTTGTGCAATGCTGCAGACAACAGGGAGTAAATAGTTCATGAGTTACAGTGTATACAACAGCATCACAAATTCTCACAGAGAATACTTTCTTGAAATTATTTGTCTTGTACAAAATTCTTGATGTATCTCCACAGAAAAAAAAATCTAGGGGCTGGGGTTCAAATGAGACAGTTCTTGATGGCCACTGAAACATTTACAATCTAATTTTATAGAAACCGACTTGCCAGAAAATTTCTAGCATTCTAGGTACCAAATTTGTTCACTTGTAAAGACACACAAAGCACATACAGTCTGGTAATTTTGTAACGTGCTACATGTTAGTGATAAATTTGAGTTAAATTTTCTCTTTCAGAAAAATAAAATTAGAGGTCAACATTACTGATTTCCAAAATATTCAAATTTCTTATAGCTAAATATTCATCTAAAGATTCTGTATTTTATGACTCTTGAAGCTCTTAACACATAAGGTATTTTCGGACAATGAATACTTTGCGACAATATTTACACTTCTAACATACATTAAAAAACAACCAACTGCTGAGGAGTACCATTTTTAAATTATTCACAGACTGACTGCTTTAAGTTAATACATCAACAGTGTTTTCCCATTAGGAACAAAAATATATGCATCTTCTCTTCAATGGTATTGTTGAGTAGTTGTTCTTACAAGTAAATAGCCAGTTATCTCAAATAATTATGCATATAATAAGCCTTTTTAATTTCACATCTTGTTAATCTTCATTATATAGTGAACAATCTGCCTCCATGCATTATGTCCTTCCCATCATGGAAATATAACAGCACCTGCAACCATCAAATTTTGAGCACATGTAGCTCTACCTAAATATGAATCTAGAAGGTCAAATTTTGAATTTTTTTCCTTTTTGTATTTTGCATGAATTTAATAAACATCTGATTAAAAACTCAGTGATAGAAAAGCTTTATGTTGCCACTGCAAAGCATAAGCTATTTATGTTTCAAATTTAATCAGAAACCTCAACAATGTATAAGATATATGTTACCACTCACAAAATACAATATAATAGTCTTCTGGATTTAATCAACAAATTCAGTCATTTAAAAGGAATATGCTGCCATAGATGAAATTAAAATATCTTTATTTTCTACCTGGCAGTGGGTTGCCATTCAGCAAAGCAGAAGATATTAAATTTTACTTTGATTAAATATAATTATAAAAATTATTTATATAATATAAAGGCAATAAGAATAATTTCAACTACTCGTATGAATAATTACCAGCTAAGCTTGTGAAATTACATTAATTGGATTCATTAAAATCAGTATCTATTTTCTTCTTTTTATATTAACTATTTTAAGTGGTTAACTACACAAGGGCTTAGTCATTACATAAACAGAAATCAAGAAAAAGCAAGTAATGACTCGCTTAAGAAAATTTTCAAAGCAAAATCTCATACTTGATAACTACATTTTTTACATGTAATTTGAAAATTTATTCAAAAATATTATTTGCATTATATGAGATATCAGATAAAAATTTGAAAGAAGCTAAATTATTATAAGGGCCTATTTTTGCTTAATATGACCTCAAAACACATAACTTCATGTATTTAAAATTTTTCTTTTAATAACTAAATGCCATATTTGTGAGCCATGCTGTCCTCTTTCTTGATATTTAACACTCTTATATAATATAGATGCCCTTTTCAAAATTAATCTTTTAACTGCTTTCATTGGAACTGGAACATTTTTTTCAAAGATTATCGCAAAATCATGATGATTAAATAATTTATAGATACATTTATTTTTAAACAAATCATTGACTTTACAAGCATAATAAAATGATTTAAAACAGATCGCTTAATTAACAGATAACTTGTTTTTACTTTCTTAATGCCATTGTATCTGTCTTAAATACTTTTTTCTCAGTTAATTAATGGCAAGCACAAGTTTGCAGGCTACACAAGGTGGCAGAATTTACAAGTGACACAATTTTAGAATTTAGGAATTGCAAAGATTGCATCGGCAACAAAAGGCATAGAACTGATTATGTAACTGCTGAAAGCTGATAACCACTTTTAAAGACACTGCACATTTAACTGAAAATTGGAAAAGAAAAAATATGTTTGAATCATCTGGAATGAATGTAAAACATTAAGAATACTCCTAAGAAACAGATAAATGATTTTTTTAAAAAAAACCTGGACTTTACAATATGCTCTGAAAATGAAATATCGAAGCTAAGAGAAACACACAAGCAGCTTATCCTAAAATAGTAAGGAAGAGTAAATCCAAAATCAAATCAATGTTGATTTGTTTTCTCCATAGTTTGGAGATTACTAACAAGGTATTAATGTCTCAAGGGGGAAATCTTTCTCGATAGTCAGAGGATTATTCACCACAGAATTCAAACTGTAAATCGACGTAAGTGCTTAAAAGTCCTTCTTCTGCTATAAAAAAAAAAAAAAAAAGAGTTCCTTACATGTAGCCAAGAGTTTGAGACAATTACAATAAAGCCCAGAACAAAACTTCTAGTCACATAGCATTTTCTATCACTGAATTTTTCCGACTTGAAGGAGCACTACAATGTTTCATTTTTCAGACACTCAGCTCATTTTCCAAATCTGAATTTGTGTAACAATTTCCTTTTCTTCAGATTGAAAATTCACTTAAATGGCAACTCTAGACAAAATACAGAAAACTTTTAACAAACTATATGAAAGTGGTTTTCTTTACATTCTTTAAGCTACTAATCAGCTGTAAATTTTAGGATAAAATCAAACATGTCATATTTAAAATGCAGAATTAATATTAACTGGGTGATAAAAATAATGTATTTAAAATACGTAAAAAATTCCTATTTGGTAAAGTTAATGATAACACATGATTTACCTGACTTTAGACGGAAAATACAATACTTTATGCAACCTTTTTCAAGCAAGTATAACCACACGGTTGATCTTTACATTATGGTAACTTGGCGATTTTTTGGCGACCAACTCTCCTACAGCAACCCTCTATTTTTTTTTCCCCGCCGCCATTTTGTCTTCACGAAGTAAAGACATGTTTCTTTTCTTTTTATCTCCTGAACACTTCTTCCAACAATCTACTAGCTGAATTACACTTATGGTAGAAATTTTATCTAACAAAACTGCTTAATCATGACAAATATTCACTGCAAAATTGGGAAAAGTGCATAATACCATACTCACGCGTTTTTCAAAATAACACATACACATAAACCATGTACACGCCGACTTATTTTTACTTAAAAAAACATCCCAGAATTACACAAAAATGGCATTGCACACACTCTTCATTATATCCATGTACACTGCTTTTTTCTCATAAATTAGAAAAATTTCACGAAAATACATGGCAATTTTCTGAATCTTTAAAACCGGTAAAAAGAACATATATGAAATTACCTGATCGCGAAAAAGTTTATACCCTTTCCAAATATGAACATTTCCACATATAAAATAAATAAAATATCCAAAAACTTTTACCTCTAAATCATCTATTATATTATACACATCACCAACGAATTCATACCGCAAGCATTACAAATACTTAGTGTCAAATATTTAAATTATTTCCATGCACGTTTACTTCAACTTAAACGTATACCAAATTCCTACAAACATAAAATTCACAAAATAACTATCATTTAATTAAAATATCACTAAACCATGTACACGTCGACTTATTTTTACTTAAAAAAACATCCCAGAATTGCACAAAAATGGCATTGCGCACACTCTTCACTATATCCATGTACACTGCTTTTTTCTCATAAATTAGAAAAATTTCACGAAAATGCATAACAATTTTCTGAATCTTTAAACCCGGTAAAAAGAACATATATGAAATTACCTGATCGCGAAAAAGTACATACCCTTTCCAAATATGAACATTTCCCCATAAAAAATAAATAAAATATCCAAAAACTTTTACCTCTACATTATCTATTATATTACAAATGTCACTAACTAATTCATACCTTTACTTCATTACAAATGGTTACAAATACTTAGTGTCAAATATTTAAATTATTTCCATGCATGTTTACGCAAATTACTTTACTTTTATTGATTTAGAACAATGCATAAAAATAATATCCTCAAATAATTAAAAATACTAACTTACCTATTCTTCTTCAGAATCTTGATTACGTGTCCGATAAACTTTTCTTATTTCTGTTTCAGGATCTTTAAAATCATACTTATAGTTCACACCAAGGTACCAGGTAAAATAAATAACTTAATAAAACATCTTTACTTCTATCTCGCACAACCTTAAAGAAACACTTATTACCCCTTTCAATCCCACTAAATACCCATTTTGAATTCACTTTAGTTAGGGCCATGGGATCCAAAAATTAACGAACACTGTTTCACACAACACAGAATAAAGGCAAATGCAAAATTTCCAGATTTTTTTCCGATTTCCCCCCTTTTCCGATTAAAGAACCGTAATTCGTCCATTAATATCACATGACATATCACATGATCTCTCATTTCCCTCACACAAAATAATGCGTAATCGGAACTGAGTACTGCTCACATTATTACCAAAGTCCCAGGTAGTAACCTTTATCGCCTCCAAAATGTCGCCAAACTACCAGTTACCATATTGTAAAGATCAGCCAAACTGGTAATACAGTCAAAAGTCGTTAATCCGGACTCGTCGGGACTTCGCCGATTCCGGATTATCGATTTTTTCGGATTATAGATCATCAGTTTAAATCTGGTAAGATGGCATGCAGAAATTATAAAATTAAAAATATGAAACCGTAATTTATGAAATAAAGAACAATTATGATCTAAAGGGTATCAAAATTTACAAAAAAAAAAAGCTTAATATTTATTTGCTTACTTTATAAAACATTTCTTTCAATGTAAGTTGCTTCGTTTTTAATGTGATAATACATTCTCTTTAATTCTATAAACAGACATAATTTCTTGTTCAGTTACAAAGTTTTGCTGTTCAAGTCCTATAATTGCTGTGTCGAAAATACCGACTAATTTGTCAATCGAAATTTTTTCGTTTTCAATAACCTCTGTCACTTTCTTCGCTATCGGAAGCGAATTATAATGACGAGGAATTTGATTTAAATCATATCAAAGACGTAGTACATCGAGATAGAATACTACATTTAGTAAGGAATTATAAGCCAAATGAAATGAAATGAAAAAGCCAAATGAAATCTGCCCAGAAGATAAGGATAGTGCTGACAGATCAACTTCCAATTCATTGCGCGCCGCGGCGTTAAAGATAAACAAACGATTAGATAAACAAAGGATATGAATTTATCCATTTTTTGCAGCAATTCCACTTTTTGTTTAATAGACTTCCAATACTTTCGCTTTGTAGATTCTTTACATATTAGTAAATATATATCAGAAATTCTATTTGACATAATCGAAAGTTCAAGCTTACTTTTATAAAATTGCTCTAGCAGTCTGCAAAAAATAATAAGCCGAATCCAATTCGAAGATTAAGGAACAACGCAATCTGCAACATTAACTGAATTAGATAATTTTAGCTTAGCTTATACCGTCCGTTATACATTAAAAGCTCATTCGTGAACGTATTATGCGCATGCGCACATGCATATTCGCAGCCGTAAAGGTCTTATGCGCATGCGTCAAAGAAAGTTTGTAGCTTTGAGGTCCGAATTAACGACTTTTGACTGTACATATATTTTACAATAATTATTTGGCATAATGCATTGTATGTGCACAAGGTAAACAAATACATTCCACTATAGAGGGAAAATGTAATCAAATCTACAGTTAATTTTAGTAAATGAGCAAAATTAAGCTTTTTTTTGGATGGAGGGGGGCATTAAATTCAACAAAAATATCACAATATATTTGGGGAAAGATATGATCTTTCTTTAGAAATAACTTTTGGGCACAAGTGATAAGGTTTATACAATAAAACAAATTATAGTTTAACTCTAGCATTCATTGTTTGTATCTTTTGTAAGTAGGTAATTTCAACTTATCTACATGAATAATAGCAAATTAAGCTGCCAAAAAGAATTTTTTTAAGCATACTAATATAACTTTGACTTTAAACCTGCTTATTTCAGAAACACACACTTATTTTAAATCTAATCTAAATAAAAAGTAATTACATTGCAACTACTATCTTCAGATGTCTCCATAACAGAAGAGAATGTTTCAGCCAGTTCTGGTGTTCCAATTACTACTTTACTCAGATTTTTGTTATAGCTTTGCAGCAATGAATCATAACTTTGGTCAGCTTCACAATCTCTCTGAATGCTTTCATAATCAAATTCAGATGACCAACCAGACTTTTCATTCAGCTTGTTACCCATAGAGCCAACATGACTTGATTCAGCAATATTTTCAATAATTTCTAAGCCAAAATCAGGAACAGAATCGGAAGAGGAGATCTTAGAGCTTGTCTCATCTAAATTATGAATGTCAGATACCTCTAAGTTCTTCAGAGCAGATAACTCATCTGCTATACCTTCCTCGTTCAGAATATTTTCGGCATTATGTGAACTGTTGTTCTCGCCGTTTTTTTCACTGAGATTAGTTACATCTTCCCAATCAGTAAGAGATTTTAAATTATTTGTTTCTTCAAGCTCCGTACTTTTTTGCATCTCTTGTGAGTCTGATTCTGAAAAAAATTGTTGAGAAGAATGTGCAACAGTAATATCTGTACGTGCTGCAACAGCTTCTGTCTTTGTTTTCAAACTGGGGGAAGAATTTTTTGAAGAGTTTTTGATCACATTTTTTTGGTCAGTGAAAAAGTCAATCACGTCTACCGCTGGCATTACAGGTTGTGCAGATACAGGAGGTGTCCAAAGATCGGCAAGAGTCAAAGGACAACAACTCCACACATTTAGAGCACTATTATTGCAAGACAACTCAAAATGAAATACATTCGTACCCTCCAACAATTGTTTCATGATATCTGATTGTTCCTCATCTCTTAAATATGCATTAGGAGTAAAATATCTCTGTAATTTAGATTTATCAGACAGCATAGCACTAACATAGCTAACTATCAAACCATCGTTCAAAGCTATTCGTAACCAAGCTCGACTTCGGCCAACATCAGTAGTAATCTGACTAAGATTTTTTATATCAAGAATAACATTTTTGTGACTAAAATCGCACACAACTGACCAGAACTCAGGTTCCGGCATTTTTTCACTGTTGTTTCCGAATACAGAAGATACTTTAGCTGACAATTTATACTTCAAGCCATGTATGAATATTGCCTCCAAAGCATAACAAAAATTATTTACGCATTCTTCGTCGTCAATAATAATAGCTTTACCTAAATTTTCCTCTTGAAGTACACGTATAGTTCGACCCAACTCAGCAGTCAAATTTTTCTTAACCATGAGATCTTTAGCAAAATCTTCAATTGTAGGCAATGCTGCTTTCTTCCATAACAAATCCATTGTCTCAGTGATGTTTGTTTGTAAACTACAACAAAAATAAATCACCCCAGCGAGTTTAGTAGTGCAACTTCTGGGACCAAAAAAAAAAAAAAAAAACGAAGCACTGACAGATTGCTTCCATTCAATATTTCACATCATTCCTCTTGCTAATCAAACGACAGTTTTTTATCTCTAGGCTATGTCACAAGAATTTAACTTCTGCGATAAAAATTTGAACGTTAGATAAAACTGCATTCACATAGCAACGGACAAGAATACAACAGCGAATTAGCAGCAATAATTCTCAGCTCAACTCGTTTTGTTGATATACCTCTTCCTTCGAAGAGCGAAAGACTTCGTGCATGAAAGTAAACAAATCGTAGTCTGTTACAATGTGCATTGATTATGATTGTTACGAGGAAAATATTCACCTCTGTTAATTTTAAAAGTAGTATTTCTCAGTCTGTCTTCAGAAAATTTTCTGTTACTGTTCCCTTCGTAAGACATGTTATTTTTTTCATTTTTGTAATGTATTTTTAAAATGATGTGTTTTATTTACATAAAGTAAGTACTGGTGTATCTCTTGGTCTTTCCTATGTTTGTTACGAAGTAAAAAACTGAAAGAGTTATATATGTATCTTTCAGCTTTTAAGTTACACATGCACATATATTATGTGTATCGAAAATATATATATAAAGTTCTGTTGCGTAATACATATATAAAAGCTAATAATCTGTCTTTTACATGTTCAAGAATGCTGTCAATAAAGATGTTGTCGAAAGTCTTGAACGACATGCTTTAGTCGATTTTTCTACTGCAGCCGGAATAGAGAGACTAGAAAAATCCATACAGTTTGCTGATAGACTAATGGAAGTTGACACCACAGGGATAGAACCTCTCATAAGTACAGTATATGAAAGGTAAAAAAAAAAAAAAAGAACTTGTCGTGTAATACATATATTTAAATATTTTATGAACTTCTAAATTAATGTATGTGTACAGAATATGTTGTTTTCCATTATTTATATTGATAATCATTTATTCTTGTTTTAAGTTATGATATTAAAATACTTTTAAATGGTTGAGCTTTCTTTTGTGGCTTTTTTTATAATCAATTAGTATGAAATTCTGGTTTCTTAATTATTTTATTGTTTTTGTGTAGATGTTATTAGAAGTATTAATATATCATATAAAATATGCTATGGTTCAAGGTCATTTATAAATATTTTTAAATTCTTAATTAAAGTTTCTTGAAAGATTCAGTACTTCCTTATTATAGTGCCCCCCCCCAAGACTGAATCTGTAATCAACTGAGATATCTTACCAAGTGTTCTTAAGCCTCACTATATGTTGCATTTATGCTCTCTTCTTATATGAATATCATATTTCATTTTTGTTAAGTGCTATGAATTCATATTAGTTTTTTAAAAATATTTCTTTTTCCACGTTAGGGTTTTTTTTTTTTTTTAAATATTTGCCCCTCCCCTTTTTCCCCCCTTGTGTGTGTGTGAATAGTCTAATTTACCAAATAAATAGGTGGATACCGTATCATTTTTTCAAAGAAGAGGTCTTTTACGTGACAAGAGAGTATGCCAAAATAAGCACAACATGATTTGTGCTATTTGGAAGTGCAGTGTTAAAAATTGTGAAAGAAAGAAGGGCATCCATGCTGGAAATTGATTTAGTGACTCAAGAATATCATTCATCACTGCTGTCAGATTTATGTATTCTTGGACAGAGAAGTTATCCCTCAGATGGTGAGACAAGCAATTTAATATGCTTGAAAATGCTGCAAATGATTGAAACAATTACATGCAGGACGTGTTTCTTTACATCTAATGCAAAGATTCAAAGGGTGAATAGTCAGTACCCCCAAAATAGTTGAAATCAATGAAAGTTTCTTCATCTGAAGTAAGAACAACAGTAGCAGAGTACTCCCACAACAGTGGATTTTTTTAGGAATATGCCAGGGAGAGGATGGGTACTTTGTCATTTAAATCCGAAATAGAGACGGTAGTTCGCTTAAGGAGAAAATTGTTCAACATGTACAAGATATATCAACAGTCTATTCAGACTGCTGGAAAGGATATAAAATGGAGCAACCTGAAGGAACTGATTGCAATCACTTTACGGTGAACTATAAGTAGAATTTTGTAGATCCAACAACAGATGTTCGCACCCAAAATGTGGAAAGAATGTGCGGTTTAGTCAAGTGGCATAATAAAAAACATTAGGGCATAACACCTTAAATCATATATTTTGGAATTTATGTAGAGGAAGTACATAGAAAAAATTCTGATTTTGATGAATTGTTGAAAGCAGTTTTGGAAATATGGTCTCGTCATAATGATTATTAAAAATATTCTTAGGAAGCAACATGTGAGTATTATTGTTATAATTGTATGTTGTGTCATTTATTTTTATCTTCACACTTCACGAGTGACAAGATATTAGTTGATTAATGATTCAAACTTGGGGGCAAGTGTAATGAAGAAGCACCAAAAATTTTTACATCTAAAAAAATTGTAAACAAAAATCTGAATTATTATTATTATTATTTTATAGCATAATCTATGTAGATGATTATCGTTTTGAAGTTCTAATTTGAATTCAACAAGATTCATTGCTTCAAGGATTTCAAAATATTTTTCTGAGCTTGTAGATGTAAAATGGTATATTTCTTCCCAAGTCTGCTATAACTGACTAGTACTGATAAATCTACTTATCAGTTATAGCAACCTTGGCAAGAAATACACCTATCCATACTACCAATTTATTCATTATCTACTGTACGTAGTTTATTTACTATATAGATGCAGTTTGATATAAATTTGTATTTCTCTTTTTAAGCAATTTATTTAAAATAAACAATGATAAAAATATATTTCAGGATGCCCCTTGGCCAGCAAGACACAATTTCAAGATGGCCACTACACAAAACCAAAATAACAAGTCAGAATTGCACAGACTCGGTGTCCATGTACACTTGGCATTGCTCATTCTCTTGAGATTGTCCATGTACACATTGATCTATGTTCACTTTAAAAAAAAAAATCATCAGAATGATGATGTCATATAATGTTAAAACAAAGTTACTCATCACCAAAACTGAAAAAAATTTGTAGCCAGTCAAAGCTGAATAAACTGCATTTTAAATCACACAATGAAATAACATAAAAAAGGAAATGCATGTTATTGCATATATACACTGCAAAAAGGAAATATCTACTTACCATATTTAGCAATTTCTGTGTCTTCAGTCTGTGGCTTACAAAATCCTTAACAGCATCCAAAACCTTTCTAAAATTATCTGAGCTAAAATATGCATACTGCCCTCACCACATAAATTCGCAAACATAAGAGTAAAAAATATCTTCCGCAGTGCCGGGGACTATCGGTTGCATTTTTTCCAAAAATCCCTTTTTATTACACTCCACATACCTTTGATAGTATAAATATGAGATCCAGTTTCCAGATCCTTACATGTCACTACTTGATTTACTGAGAAATGAACGAAGCCATTATCAAAAAGTCAATCATACGACTTCTAGTAGTTGGATATGCATACCTTTGATAGTATAAATATGAGATCCAGTTTCCAGATCCTTAAATGTCACTACTTGATTTACTGAGAAATGAACGAAGCCATTATCAAAAAGTCAATCATACGACTTCTAGTAGTTGGATATGATCATTGTTCCAGGTAAAATATTCCGTTCAATTACATCCAACAAAGTTTCTTTCCTTCTGTCCTCAACCACTTCAAAACAAACAAATACTGCTCTCTTGTTCTATACCACCAAACATCCAGATTACCACCGTCAGCCATTTTACGATGCAAAGCTTAAAATACGCAACATATTTCCTGACATCCAACACAGAAACAAGCCCTTGCAAATATTTTCCCATCAGTTCAAATCCACTAAAGTCATGCAACCAATAATAGGGTTTCCATAATATTCAACTACCATTAATAAAACAACAACTTGGCGATAATCCAAGGGGCACTCTAGAATAACCACTAACCTAAACAACATACAGAAGCATACTCAAAATCACTACAACATATCCATAAAGTATGTAACAAATAAAGCAGTATTATGTAGAGTAACATTAGAATACATATAGCTTATTAAAATGCTCCTAAAACATGACATTATTATATAGTGACCAGCAGACGGTTTCTTTTCCAACATATAATTTCATATTATGATCATTTTTACATATTCTCATTACATCTCTCATTACATTCTCATCCTTTGGAGGAAAAAACTAGATCTTTAGTTGCCAAACTGCCAATATTTATTTTAAATTAGTAAACATTATCATTATATCAAAGAAAATTCTCTTTAGCATTTTAAAATATAAATTTTAATTATTAAATAAGACTTGTATCATACATTTTTTTTTATGTGTGTGTGAAATCCATCTAACTTTTTTTATACTGTTCTCGCCATGCACATAACAATCTGCTTTTGCTTAA
This sequence comes from Stegodyphus dumicola, assembly GCF_044657685.1. Classification (NCBI taxonomy): domain Eukaryota; kingdom Metazoa; phylum Arthropoda; class Arachnida; order Araneae; family Eresidae; genus Stegodyphus; species Stegodyphus dumicola. The sequence continues at coordinate 197,688,081 of NC_140773.1, forward strand.
AAAACATCATAGAATTGCACAAATTTTGTATCGCAACTTCAAACCTTTGTATGAGCTATCCACCAAACACATCTCTCCTTTGTACATTGCAGAACATTTAACCTTATTTGCAGTTAAATCCATTATCATGCATCAGTGTAACTTAGACATTTTCTTCAAAAATTCAAATTATATAAAAACAAAATATATTCAAAATTATATAAAAATGTAAATGTAATGTGTAATATAAATTATATACATTATATAAAAAACATAATCATTCAAAATTATAAAAATTTGTATTCATTATGATCACAATCATTGAAGATAAATGGAAACAGCCAAGTACATAATGAAAGCAAAAAAGGGGCCCTATTTTTGAAGTTTTAAAAATTAAATAAATAGCATTCAGAACAGATAATGTATAAGAGAAATATCTCCCAATCCCATTGATTTAGGTTATTGAAAAGGTAAAGTTGGCAGAATAAAATCATTACTGAGAAGTAAAAAAAGTAAGGTTACCAGATTAAAATTATTTGGTGTACACCTGGTACTTCAATTTAAGCTGCATTTTTTTCTGTCAACTAAACCAACATTTGGGTTTGGCATGTCTTAATTAATCAAACCAACTACGTGCCAGACCGAAGACTGATCACACAAGCAGCTTGTAAAAAAACCATCACTCATAATAAGTATTTTACTCACTAAAAGACTATATAACAAACAACAGCTCTGTCATTTCTTTCTTTTTTTTCCCCTGCATCTTGGCTAACATTAAGATGATGATACACTTAAATGATCAGTGGGTATTGACTATTTCTGTTTAGTGCATTAAGATGCATATGTCCAGGCATTTGAAATAACATTAAAATGTAGTACAGTCAAACGTCGTTAATTCGGACACCCATAATCCGGAATGATCTATAATCCGGACCTCAAAGCTACAAACTTCCTGCTCATGCGTCGCGTTCACGCATGCGCACAGGCGTTTACGAGAGCGCGTAAGACCCTTACGGCTGCGAATATGTTTGTGCGCATGCGCGTTTAAATTGTAACGGAGTTATACGCTAAGCTAAAGTTATCTAATTCAGTTCATGTTGCCGATTGCGTTGTTCCTTAATCTTCGAATTGGATCCGGCTTATTATTTTTTGCAGACTGTTAGAGCAATTTTATAAAAGTAAGCTTGAACTTTCGATTATGTCAAATAGAATTTCCGATATATATTTACTACAAAGCGAAATTATGTTTTGAAATCCGAAATCTGTTTATCAATTTCACGTTGCTCTGCGGCAGAGGGGGGGGCAGAAACGTCATTATTAGATTATGATAGATTAGAAAGATTATGTCAAATAGAATTTCCGATATATATTTACTAATATGTAATTTGTATCTACAAAGCGAAAGTATGTTTTGAGATCCGAAATCTGTTTATCAATTTCACGCGGCGGATTGGAAGTTGATCTGTCAGCACTATCCTTATCTTCAGGGCAGATGTTTTTATTTTATTTGGTTTATAATTCCATACTAAGTGTAGTATTTCATTCTGTCTTTGATATGATTTAAATCAAGTTCCTCGTCATTATAATTCGCTTCCGATAGTGAAGAAAGTGACCCAGAGGTTATTGAAAACGAAAACATTTCGATTGACAAATTAGTCGGTATTCTCAACACAGCAATTATAGGATTTGAACAGCGGAACTTTGTAACTAAGCAAGAAATTATGTCTGTTTAATAGAATTAAAGAGAAAGTATTATCACATGAAACGAAGCAACTTACATTGAAGGAAATGTTTAATAAAGTAAACAAATATTAAGCTTTTTCTTTTTGTAAATTTTGATACCCTTTAGATCATAATTGTTCTTTATTTCATAAATTACGGTTTCATATTTTTAATTTTGTAATTTCTGCATACCATCTTACCAGATTTAAACTGATGATCTATAATCCGGAAAAATCGATAATCCGGAATCGCCGAAGTCCCGATGAGTCCGGATTAACGACTTTTGACTGTATAATGGGAAATTTAATGCTTTTTGTGAGCGTATATAATGATATCCTAGAAGGCATATTAAATAAAAAATATTATTGCATTATTACAACAAAGTTAAATACAGGAAAATACATCCATGAAATATGCATAGTTAACATGAACAAAAAGTAAAATTTGTAAGTTATAGTAATTTGAAATGCAGTATATGCAGACTTATGTTATATGAAGTATTTTGTGAAATTAAATTCCTTTCACTTATCTTTCTTTTTCAGTTTTCTTTATGGCTGCATGATTACATGTCTACTTTTAAGGAATTTTTGTAGCGAAACCAAAGTTGGTTTTCATTGTGTTTTTCATCAGCTTCAGAATCACTATGTATTTAAAATTTTTGTGGAGTAAAATCTTCACAGTACTTGGATATTTCTTCTTCTGATTCCTTTTCATCTAAATCAGGAAAATTTGTGCAACTTCCTTATTTTTAAGACTTTTACAATGATCCATGTTAATTTACATGCTTGAAGAATACTGAAATATTTTCCTCTGTTCTGTATATCCCTTATCTTATCACTGATCATGTGAGAGAATATGTAGGTTCTTTCAAATGAAATATCATTTGCCAGAAACTGGGATGAAAAGATACAAAAGTATTTATTTAGACAATAGCATATTTTACAAGACTTTTTTAAACATTTTTTCGTACCTTCTCATCAAAGGGACTGCATCAGATTGAATATCCATACAACACATCCCCCCTTTTAATAAAGCGACATAAAAAGTTAGAAAAGTTCATCAAATTTCAGAATTTCAGCATCTTGAAGTCACAAATAAAGGTGTAGCACTTAAGAGTAATTGAAATAGACAAAATATGATTATCAATTGATTCTGGTTTCAAAATTAATAAATTAGCATAATAACTTCCATATATTGCATATGTGTATTATGATAATGAAAGGTCAAGGGGTAACGTGTTATTTATATGTTATTATTATATAATGGCACATTATTTATATTATATTATTTATTATATATTTAAAAAAAAATGTTTTTAAAGCTATTATTTAATTTATTTTAGAAATGAAAATTTGCAAGCTGATGAAGTATTACAGAAAAGTAATAGGGAAGAACTGATGAAAGCAGCTCCAGTTACAGAAGAATTTTATTATGTTGCTCCATTAGGTAATGTAGTAATATTACATATTAAATGTGGCTTTTTTGTTATTATTATTTTTATTTAAACTGTGCTAATATCCTATTGAAGAAGTTGCAGTGCAACAACTGTAGAACAAATATTTCATATTTTGGACAGTTTGTATTTTTAAAGATATTATGAATAGGTTTACAGAGATTATATTTATAGTTATTAATAGTTAGTTTTTCTGATCCTCCAGTAAAAATAGATTATTTTGTACTTCCAAATTTCCATTTCGACTATGAAAATTGGATAACATCCAGCATAAAAATTGGCAGATATCCTGCAAAACTAGCACCAGTCATTCTGGCAGAAATTTGAAGGAGCAAATGGCACTTTATTTAGTTATGTAATTGATATATACAAATTATCAGTGTAACATGGAAAATATAAATATGAGCTCAAGCTTTGAGATTATATGGCAAATAAATTCATTACCATTTAAGACATTCTAGTAACCAAAAGACCATTTTAGGAACTGTTTTACACTGCTTCAAAAAGTTAAGTAAGTGGTGCATATTAGCAGTTTCAAATGTGTAATTGAATTTGAGTGGCTGAAAATTGCTGCGGATGCATATAGTAGTGTACAAATATCGTGTATTTCAGTCCTTTTTTCAAGATTGACTGTCTTAAAGTATGTTTGAGAAGGCTCAATTAAATGCTGATGCAAAGTGTTTATAACCTTTCATAGGATATTTTTTGTGATATTAATGTTTCTGTGGCTTAAAACAGACATATGACAGACAGTGAGCACTGATGAGCTGTCAGACACATTGAAGCAGGACAATCAATCAAACATGTTGCTCTCTTTTTTTGACATTGATCATTTGGCAATTTTTTGAGTATTGGAGACAGGTATATGGGTTACAAACCTTTCTGAAGATTGATTTATTGTTACTGTAGCCAAGCAGAATCCATGAGTGTCCTCTACAGCTATTAAATTCATGGTTACAGTGTTACTTGGCAATATCTGGATGTATATTGTTACGAATTTTTGTCTATATGTAAATAATTTTAGTAAAGTTATATTTAAAATTGTAGTACGTTTTGTATAATGTAACATGAAATGCTGAACTTTCCACAACAAATACTCTAACAGCTCTTCTCAGTATCACAGAATGTAACCAGTAATTACTTTTCAAGACTTTTTAAGATTCAGTATTATTACATTGTTTGATTCTTATGTGTGAATGCAACGTGGTTGGCTTATTCGGCACATTTTTTTTTTTTTTTTTTTTTCTGGTTGAAATCTTTTGACTATCGCTTTTAACACTGATTTAAAAAAATCTTCTTCCTAAACAACTTAAGCTGGATGCCATATAAATGAAAGACCCACATTCAATATACACTTAGAGTATGGACAGACGTTTCAGGATCTACAAAATTATACTTGCATTCAGTGTACCTTGCAGAAATTCAGATTTTTCTGTTTCACTTGTTTTATAGGCATTTTAGGCAATCTGAATAGATGTTACTTTCTCAGTATTTTTAACAATTTTTTATAATTTTAAAATAAAGTCCACCACTGCTTTATTTATGTGCTTTTGAAACAATTCCTTGTTTGAATACTCACATATTGGCTAAATTTTTACTTGAAGTACTATGGCAACTTACCAGCGGATGGCTGGTAAGAAGATTCCTTAAACATTTCAACTGTATCTTTCTGATGTGTAGGTAAATCCCAAATACCCATATTTATAAAAGCCAGAAAGGTATTATCATATCAAGTATAATTCTGTGAGTGAGTGTAACAGAATGTTTTCAAAAAACCTGAGCAGCATACAGGGTTGCTAGATGGTGAGAATGTTGAGGTGTGTGCTCAAAGTTTGGGAATTATGTAAATTTGGTGAAGTATTTAGCCTGGTAACAATTATATCTGAAAACTCATTACTCTCTAGGATGACCATTGGCGAGTACCAAACTATGTAATTTTAAACATTAAGGGGACTGACTACCAGACTGTATAATTTTCCTGTAATTTCACATGTAAACTAAAATATCTCCCCGAATACCTGTTTTAGCTTTTATATTGCCTTCATGAAAGAAAGAAAAGCAAATAAGTGATGAATGATTTGTTTTTTTATTAGACAAAAATGCAGTTAGCATATGCAGTGATATCATTAGAATAAGTATTATTATTATTTATTAAACCAATCTAATTATATTTCTTATTGTTTGGATCATTGAAGTTCATGTGTCAATACCACTTAAATGTCTTACATATTTAAGTAAATTTTACTCAAATTTAAAAGTTACTGCAATGTTCTTGTCACACAGACTGTGCAGTTATTAAGTTCAAGATATTCAAATGGGTTTTTGGTAATCTTGTATTATGCAAGCTATTGCTTATAATCAATTATTTATTTCTTAGATGATGCCATTGAAATGCTATTTTTAAATTTGAATATACAATAAAATGGCGTGAAAAAACAATCAATTTTAGATTCGTCATCTAAAAATAAGTGAATAACCAAAAGTAGTCAATTGCATGCTGTATGTTTCCTGATTTCTAGTTGTATTTTGCAATTTTCAGTGCTGTATACATTACTGATTTTTATTAATTTGTTTCAGGCACATTTTCAAGGAATCCTGCAAAATCAAGTGAATAGTTTTCTCTTGTAAAATTTTATGTGAATAAGACATAATGCAGTTTTGACTTTTTATTACACTTAGTACAACTATAAATAAAAAGAAATTAAGGGAAAAAATTTTTCTTTGAATTTTTATTTTAAATTATGAAGAGAATATCCATAAATATTTAAATGAATGAATAATAAGCATAAATCAATCAACACTGCCAAACTTTTGAAATTAAATTATAAATGTTTAATATAATCCTATGGTAGCTAATAAATGTTTACATGTTACCATAAGTTTGAATGAATTGAAATTAAATCAATAAGTGAACATCAAAACATGATTACATTTTGTTCTGTATTAAGTGTAGAACAATATAACAATATTCATTTAATCATTTAACAACATCACTGTGCAACATATCAGCATCACTGTGTAAATAATAACACATACTGTAAACTGGTGAATTGGTAATGGGTAAATATGTTCAATTTCAGTACAACATTTCTCAGAGTATTTCATGATAGTGTAATATGACATCAATACTGTGTAAATTACATTCTAGAAAAATTTGTGTATTTATCAGAGGGAACACAAACAATAAAACAATTCAGAAGTTTCAAACAACTATAGGTTACGTTGTGAAGTATGCAATAACTCAGTTAATTATAAAGAAGGTCCAGTGTCATGAATTTAATTAAAGTTAAAACAAATACCAAAGGTAAGAAAACAATCTAACATTCATTGATGGTGACAAGTTTCAGAATAAAAGTTAAATTTTAAATTAGTGGTGGCTAGTCATCTAAATATCTGAAGAAACAACGGGAAAAAAAAAGGGGGAAAAACATACCTTTAACATATATAAAATTTCACAATTCGTGGATAGGTCCCCCATCATACAAAATTTGAATACTTGATACAGGTGGAAAATAATGGCAGGATAACAATCATGAAGCAGAGAATAATTACCATACGTTGGGAAATTCATCTGTAAGAAGAAAAAGAAAATATGAAATAAAATTAGTCGAAGGCAACTGTTTCGGAGGCCAGACTCCTCTCCTTTCTTCCGCTTCCAACTGGCAGAACACTGGTCTTCCCAAATCCACCTGCCATTCTTATGTCAGGATATAAGCAAGAATTATTGTATCAGTATGCCTTTCTTCTCTGCAGGTTGTTTAAATGTTTGTCTCATCCTCGTCTACGTCTCGAATCTCTTTCAGGTCAGCTATGGCGATGGTAGAATGCATATCCTTCTAAATTTCAAAACCCACTGCAACTCTCCAAGTAGTTCAGTTCAGGTGCATGCTCTCCTTCGCAGCAGCTCACTTCTCGCCAGCCCTGTCGTGATGTCACCTCGAAGTTCTGGTCTTCTCACATCTCTCTCCCTCCAACTACACAGCAAACGCTTTTGTCCATTGGCGAGATCTTGAATAATTGGCGAAGAATGGTGTAGTAAAAGTCACCGAGCATGGCAGCCCCAAAGAAGGATGTGATGAAATCTTCAAGGGAAAAACTTCTCTGGCTACCAGATGTTGCCACCCATTGCTATCCAGCAGTGCAGCCCTCCAAGGCCACGGTGCGAGGTCAAAATCCCTCCACAGAAAGGAAGAGGAAAACTAGCCTCGCATCGGGGGCTCTCAATCTAACAATTGGAAAGGCGTAACGGTCACAATTTTTCACCCCCCATAAGAAATTTCCCATTGAAAATCTCTGTGCTAGAGAACTCTGATGAAAAAGGTGCAGAATTATGCTAAGCAGCACACATGGTGAAGTGTACTTGGCAAAGGAATTTCAGGGCACAGCAATCCCCAGATAAGGAATTCTGAGAAGCGAATTCCAAGCCAACAATTTTTGGATGGTAAATTTGCTGAACCAGTGAATAGAGTTTTCATCACAATTAACAAATTTAGTACTGTAAATTTAACTATTATTTGACAATTAAGTTCAATTTAATGAAATACACACACAATGAATTGTTTCTTCAGAAGAAATAAGTATACATATTCATTTTCAAGATTGAGTTTCTTTTACAATTGATTGACCTTACCACCAGTCGGAAAATATGAATTCAAGAAAACTTTAATAGAAAGAGGGGGTAAAAATAAAACTATCTTAATAAAATTAAAATTAACACGCCAAAAGTGCAGCAACAAAACTTTTTAAAAAAGTTAAAAGTTAAACAACCTTAAGGGTCAAAACAAACAAGTACAAAAACCAAGTAAACCCGTAAGTCCCTAAACTCAAATAAAGTTAGCCAACTTCCTTTAAGAAAAACTTTTAAAGCAACCAAACTAAATTTTAAAGTTTACCAAAAGTTACAGTTTGAAACTTACAACCAACTTTAACCCTTTGCAGCACAGTGTGTCTTATCTGGACACACCTAAAAATTTCCTTCTGTACGCACAGAAAAATTGAATGAAAAAGGATTTATAGGTTACTCTGAACCTTCTTTATTTATAGTAGATGGCAGCTCAACACAAGCCAGTCCATATATTTTAGCCATGTTTAGTTTTTCAAGACCCTCATTTTTCAAAGAATCTTCCAGATTTTTTTTTTTTAGGGTATAAAAGGAATTGTTTGAAAAGAAATTTCTATGTTATTTTTTTGGCTGTATGCTAATCTTCTTATTCTTTATTAGTTTTAAATTTTTACCTGGAAATCTTGCCTAAAATCAAACGGTGAACCCTAGGTGTGCCCAGACCGTGCTCACCGATAATCTAGGATAACTGAGAGTCTGTATTCTTTGTTTCACCACATCTCATCGGTCAGTTCATTAACAACAATGCTCGTTTCAGCACTCTTTTTGAAGCCCTATTCAATCAGTGTGCCACGTTATTTCGGATGGAATCACCTGGCTCATCTGTTCTGTATGTGATATATCTGAAGTGGAATCGGACATTATTGTGTGGTATTTGGCTTCTTTGATATCGTTTAAAATTTTATTTCGAACTGTTTTCGCCATTATGCTAATCATTTCATTTCAAATTTTCTTTGATAAATATGATAACTGCCCCTTTTTTAGGTGCTGTAACTGGTACTTAAATGTTGAATTATGTTTCGCAAGCAGAAACTAAATTGAAAAATATCATTGACCAAGCTGAGGATATTTTTGAGAGGATGCTAAAAGTTCCCTCAGACCTACGGAAAGAAAGAGAGTTTGTTGAAAGATACAATACAGCATCCATGACTTTATGCAGGATTTTTATCCAGTTTTTTTTTCCTCATGGGAATTCATCGCTCAGTATTGTGTTTGGTGCCCTGACACAATTTCATTTATTGCGCTCGAATTTTCCTCTTAAATATGCACTCTCTGTGGATTTTAGATGCTTCGGGCTCAATTAATCTTCATGAAGCATTCTTTTTCCAATTAATGAATCCTGTGATACATAACGCTGATGTAACGGCAACAGCATGTTTGTAGTAAACCTCGCAGGCTCTACAAAAATTGCATTTTCGATTTTAAAATATATAAGCCAAGATCATCTAAGCTTTTCATTATTTGCTAATATTCATTAGATTCTATAGAAAATGTAAAATGGTATCATCAAATTCAGTGGATCTAAGGTCTACGTTTTCTGGATGTTTTCCCGTTAGTAATGCAGCTTGACTGCTAAAGAAAATCATTGCTGATAGCTCATTTTTTTCTGTGACTGACCAACTGCCTGGGTCCGACAAATCAAAAGTTTTCAAGTCTTCATCTTCCTGCTGCCCATCCCCACCTAAATGAGGAGATTCTTTATATCCTAGTTTCACGTCCTCCAGTTGATTACGTTCGTTTTAGGTCGTACATAAAAAAGGTTGTTCTCTCAATTTCTGACTTTTAAACTGTTTGGGGATGATACATGAAGATTCTTCATCTTGGTCAGGCAAATTATAAGAAATATTAAAATACTTTAGAATACCAACATTGTCGGAATTTGTGACAGAGCAAGTTGCGAACGGTTTACATCTTCCGTGAACTCGGAGTTTGCGGACAGTTCACCTTTTCCGTGAAGCTATTTTTTTCTTAGCTTAAATTTGTTTGTCCTCTTCGGGCCTATTTTTGCTGTTTGAATGATATATTTCGCTCGCAAATGTTTTTTTTAGGCGCACTCATGATCTCGTTTACCCTAAATGAAATGCATTATGATTTGCATGAATAACAATAACTAAAAACTGACTTAATTACTCTCGATAGTCCTAGGAATGCGCCTATGAGAGCGCGTACTAATTAAATGGTTGCATGGTAAAATATAATGCAGAATACTTGAAGCAGGTCTATTTAAAAAAAGGAAAAAAGCGACCCCCCCAAAAAAAAACATAAAAATAATATAATTAGCATTAAAAAGCTGAAACGCAGGCTTTCTTGCTGATAAAGTCAAACGCGAGCCTAAGTTGCTGACTGGCTGCAAAAGAGTGAAATAAATTCCTTGCTTCATTTCTTGGGGACACAGATGTCGACGGTCTGTTCTACATGCTTCTACGTACCTTAATTTGAATTTATTTCCTTGGTCCTGGATGGTTCATGTTTAATTTTTATTGGGTATGGTCTTAGTAAATATTTATAATGCTTCTCCGTTTGTAATGAAGCTTTGCTATAGAAACAAGGGGTATGAAAGGAATTATTCTACTAGTTTGAATACCCTCTCCAGCGCGCCTCCACTGACAAAATAAGTCTGACCTTGTCAGTGAAGCCTGGAATACCTATATTGCTCTGTCTCTGCTCTTATATTTCCATTCGTAATGGGCTATAATTATTTTTTAAACTTTTTTCCATTAAAAGGGTTCTTAGTATGTAATTATAAATCTTTTTAAAAGGGGTCTTTAAACCTGGCCTCAAAACTATTAATGTTGTAGCAAAATTTGACTGCTGTTTTAGAAAAATTAGACAACATTCCAAATACGGTCAGGCTGCACACTTAAATTTGCTGCCCACAGAAGTTGTTTTCCGTGGCAGGAACATCGGTGATGATTCGCTTGATTCGCGGCTGATAACACCTGTAAATTTTGTAGTTCGAGATGATGTTAAGAGAATAACACTGAGTTCCGTGAATTTCATTTACTAGGCAGTAATTCACCGAGTTTGTTCGTGATGTTTTTGCATTCAAATTCGAATGGATTCATTCAGTGTACCCGCAGAGTTTGAGGTAGCACTAATAACTGGAGAAATGCAATCGGTAATTTCATGTATTAGGAAAATGAGATCGGAAAGATTTTTCATTATTTTCTATGCCTGAGTAACTTCGCTTTGCAGCCTACCTGAAATGATTGCTAGCAAACTAAGGAACTTTATCACTCTTTTTGTTCCAGGCATCGCAGAAAGTAAATAAGGATTTTCTATCTCGAGCAAAGACAAAATTTGCTAAGTCACCTGTCAGCGTAGTGGGATGTAATGATCCAACGCCTTGGGGCATTTACTAAATCTATAGATTATTGCAGAATATGTAATAAGTCTGTTTTAGACGCTACGCACAGTCAATACATGGGATAATTTAATAAATTGGTAAAATCCTAGTATACGATACGGACTTGGGGCGATTTTGAAATTGCTGCCAACACCAAAATGAGCCGTTTACTGCTCATCATAATGTCGCCAAATTCCTTGTGTTCCATATACTACGATTAAAATTACAAACATGAACGCATTTTTTTATATGCTTGTTGCCATTCCAGAAAAATTAAACTGCCCAGCAACAAAGATGATGTTATATGTAGAGAGAGCAGATACAAGCCCACCGAACCACCCAGTTACAAATTTCAAGTGAGATGTGATTACCTCAGAATTTGGATAGATTGCACTAATGCTTGTTTGAAGTCAAAAGGTTTCAATTACGGTTCAATGTACTGTTTATCGTTGTCGAATTTTCAGAGATATAAAAATATTATTTAGTTTTTAATTCATTACAATAAAGTATATTTATTTAGTAACCTAAAATTTGTGAAGAATTACAAACGTGAAAACTAAAACTGTTTTCAGAGCAAAACCTGTGCGACCACTCCAAAGAACTTCTAAGCAGAATTTACTACTAAGAATATATTGAATTATAAGTCTCAGAAAACATTTCTTCCTTTTACTCTGCATCTGGTCAAGACCATAAGTAAAAATAAGTAGTGTGGACAAAATAAGACGAAAGTATTAAGTCAAGTGGTCGCCATCAGACGACGAGGAAGGTGAGTTTCTGGCGGAAGGTTCATATCAATAAACTGAAGTGACTAGTATAAGTAAAAAATGTTAAGGATGGGGAATATCAGATTGATATTTGTTATTTTCTCTGGAAAATGGAGAACATCTAAGGGAGTAGAAGCAGTTGTTAGGATGAGTGATAACAGAATAGAAGAAATTTCGGTTATTCTTTGAATTATGGTAACTTGGCGATTTTTTGGCGAAAATTTGGCGACTAACCCTGTTACAGCAACCTGCTAGTTTTTGTTTGGACGCCATTTTGTTTTCACGAAGTAAAGGCATGGGTTTTTTTTTTTACTCATCATTTTTTCCAACAATCTGCTAGCCGAATTACGCTTATGCTAGAACTTTTATGGAACAAAAGTGCTTAATCATGACGAAGATTAGGTGCGAAATTGGGAGAAAGTGCAGAATCGCCCACTGCTTGCCGCGTTTTTAAGAATTGCACATACACGGTATCTTCCATGTACACGTCGACCTATTTTCACTTGAATTGCACAAAATGGCATTGCGCACACTCTTGACTTTATCCATGTACACTGCTAAAGTCCTAGCTAGTAACCTTTATCGTCTTACCAAAATGTCGCCAAACTACCTGTTACCATATTCCAAAGATTAGCCGAAATTTCTGTCAAGTTTATATATATAATTTTGAATTTTGTCTGCTTTGAGATCATGGTGGGTATACGAATTTGCAATGAGCCATAGCGCGTTGATAATCTCTCTGAGTGCTTTGTTTGGAAGAACCTGAATATGTTAGAAGCGAGTTTTAGCAGCGTGACCAAGGCCAACTAGATATCTAGGTGGCTTTGGTGTGACCCAAACAGAACTAGCATAGAGTAATGCTGGTCCTAGTAGAGATTTACATAAAAGGACGCAGAGATTGCATTGGGAGGCAAAAGCTCGGCACTGAAACTTTCTTACTATACTTTGATTTCTTACCATACTTTAATACAAAGTGATATTTTCTTACTATACTTTAAAATTGCTTTTATATATTTTTCAAAAGGGATTCAATATTAGGAATTAAAATTATTTTTCGTTAATAACAGAAATTATTTAAATATTCATAAAATTATCAGTTTTTTATATTGTAAAATTACATTATATTTATCTTATTCTCGGGGATGTTTTGGGATTTCTTTTCCATTCATGCTTTTCTCTTTTTTTTTTTCGATATATGTATCACAGAGTAGAAAGACTCTACAGTTAGCGTATCAGTGCAATGGTTTAGAGGTGAAATATGGACGTCGGTAAGGACGCTGCGGTTGCTAAGACGAAAGGCACGGAAGGAAAAGTCGTGGACATATATCGCGATACCCCTGTGAGACTTCTTGGTAAACTTACTTTATGATTTTTTCTTGATTATTTTTTTATTCATGTTCATCTTTTAGTTTAGAAAGTGTTAAAGTAGCGTGAATAATATATTGTTAGAAATTGTTTCGCAAAAGAAAATCAGCTATTTGCTGCATTCCCTGCAATCGCATCGGGGCTGAGAATTAAGGGGCGGCAAAACTTGTAAAATTATGCTCTATCCCCAGTGCCATTGTGACACACACTTATGCTAGGGGATAAACAACACGCGAAACGCATGTTACTCGCGGCTAAACAACTAGGAATTAATGAGGAAGAAACTGGGCATCTGAATTTAGTAGTTTTAGAGTTCGCAGCGGTTGGCAAATATCTAGTTCCGAGCCTAGTCTGCAGGGCAACAAATTAAGTCTTCCGGAAGCTGCTTACAGTTTTCATCTGTAGCGAAAAGAATTATGTAGGATAATCTTAGCAGAATACTTTATTTTATTAATTTATCAATTCTTTAAAGTTGAAATGTAGGTTATTACTTTTTTGGGGAAAGAAATCTTCTCTAGGAAGTCAAACAGCACCATTATGAGCACTGAAAGCCAGCAACCAGTACGTAGCATTAACAATTTAATATATCATAATAACTTTTGATAAATTACATGCGATGAGCTGTAGAAATTGTAAGAGGTGATTTATTATGAAACAAGAATTCAGGAGTGAAAGTGTTTTTACATTAAGAGTTATCATTTGGAATTCAGTGATGTATAATGGGATGAAATCTTTTTAAAAGTAGAATTTACATGTATCGTACTATACAAATAAAAACCTTTTTGTAAGTAGAATTAAACAAGTTTTAAATAATATCTGTATAGAATAATTGTGTTTTCAAATGTAGTATTCATTTATAACCTATTACTCACTAAATGAGTATTGTTGAATCTTTTTAAATCTTTGCTAGGCTATGCAAATGAAGTTGGAGAATCTTTTCGTGCCATAGTTCATGTGAATGTTGTACGAGCTAGCTATGTTGTATCCTTTGGTTATGTATTGGCTGACACTGCTGATAAAGTAAAGAAAACAGATAAGGTCAGTGATTATAATTTTATTGTTTTTATCATTAGCTGGGTTTAATGTTGTCAGAAAATTATCTTGGCAGTAATCAATTTATTATGTCTTTGCATATGTTTTCCTCTGGGCCAGAAATGCCATTTCTGCTAATAACTATTAAAATATTGAGATGCAGGCTGATATAATTATTAGCAATGAAGTACTGCAGAAGTTTTAATTAAATGTATCAGTATTAAATATCTAGTTCATCACTTTTATTGTTTTATCAGTAAATTTAATTAATGATGTAAGCATATAGTAGCATGGGTCTGGTATAGTACCATGCAATAATTGACAGCAGTTTGCCAGGAAAAGACTATGAAGTGTATATTTGATTGTATTTTATTTTTTTCAAGTATACTGACTTAATCACAGTTGAGTCTTTTGTATTTGCATCAATCATCCTGACCTATGGTTTATTTTATTTATTATTACCATTTATTTTTTTTGTTGTCCAGTCTCTAAGCTTTGCTTCAAAATGATTCTCTTTAAGAGTTGCAATATTAAAAAAAGGAAAAACGAAAACATTAAGGCCAGTGTCTACATTTACTGCATAATACCATGGGGCCTAAAGTAGTGTTATACAATAAATCAACATTGTTCAGGATTCGACAAAAGTGACCCATTCTAATGGTCACTTTTGTCGCTTTGATTTCATTAAAAAATGTTGGATACTTTTTGTTCATTGATACTTTGGTATTAAGTTTGACCTGGATTCAGACAATCAGTGAAGGGAAACAGAAATACAGCGTTAGAAGAAGTATAAAAAATGATTATCATTTTATGTTCATCATCATTTATGTTATTAATTTATGTTCATGAGGCATGTAGTAAACTTTATTTTTATTTTGAGTTAAATTAGCTTCTCGGCTATGTCTTCTGCAGTGTGCTTCAAAATAATTTCCTGACATTGATTAAGAAAAGAAGGATTTCTCTTAAATATTTTAACTAGTTTTTGAAAATTTTGGTCAGCATTGGCATATTTATTAAATAAACTTTCAGCATTTTCATTACATGGAACATTAACATTACAGCAACTGTCAATTAATTTTATAGAATTTTTGAATTTCTTTGAAACTTTAAATTGTTCCAATTATCATTGTACATAATTTACTACATCTTAGATCAAATCTCAGTTTTATCTAAGTTTTCATTTTGAGCAATAGCCTTCATTACTTTCAAATCTGTTGAATATATTTCCCAGTTTTATTTCCATTCCCATTAAAGATCCTGGCATTAATTTTATTTTCCCAGTAATGATAGCCCAAAAATTATCTAACCAATTTAACAATGATATTCTTAAATTTTCAGAATATGAGTCATCAGCCATTTGTATTTTCATCTGTCTGCAGTAACTGCTAATTTCTTAACTAGGGTATTTAATTATTGCTTCAGAAATACACGGAGTTTTAATAGCTTCTAAAGTTATTCTCAGATGTTTCTCAGTTTCACTCTCATGCAATTACTCATTACCATTTTTTTATGCTCTTGAACCAATAGCAGTTAAATGATTCTGATTGGTCACTTCCAATTTACAGGATACAAGATAGCTACTTATCAGTAACAGCTCTTTCAACCAGTATCGAATAGATATTTGATTTTTACTTCTTGCTGCGAGTCAGCAAAGCAATAGTTATACATATATATTTGTATGTTATAATCCTCACAGCTGGAAACAGAATAATGTGATGTATGATTTGCATCTTTGATGTCATTTATTGCATTTTATTTCATTGCCCGATAAGACTTTTGTCACTGTTCCGGGTTTACAAATATAATGGTTGTTTCTGTCCATATTTCGTACACTCTGTGAATTGTGGCAAAATCTGGAAGCATGAGATTTTTTTCAAACAATTAAAGCAGCATCCAAGATATAGTAAGCTAAATTTCTATTCACTTTCAGGTAAAGGACATTTATCAATCTGATTTTATTCCTTAGAATAAACCATATACATGCTTTTAATTGTAGTAATTAAAGAAACTGCTGTCGGTAGACACTTAGACTTCTCATCTTTATTGTAAATCTTTCATTTTATCAGCTTTGTGTGTTGTAAGAAACAAAAGTTTTTTTTTTGTTTTTGTTTTGTATGTTTTGATTTCTTTTTTTTAAGAAACTGGAGTAATTTTGAGCAGTTCCACAATTGTTTATCCTTAGCAGAATGATTATATTCTAATACAATATTTTCAGGAATTAATTTTACTAAAATCATAAAAAGAATTCCGCCCATAATTGTTAAGCTCTACTCCTGCTATTTTGAGACTTCAGATCTGAACAGTAATTCTATCATGTAACTGCTTCAGTTCTGTTAAATTTTAACATATTTCATAAGGTTCAGCCTAACAGTTTGTTCACATGAGAATATATGATTCTGTTCATACCAAATCATGCTTTTAATAATTCAGTTGCTGAATCATAATTGCATGATTGTTGTGTGTATTGTTGGGAATAATCTCATTTGTCTGATGTAATCAGAGTAAGCCCACTAATTTTATTGTGGTAAGGAGTACAAGCTTGCATCTCTCATTGGTAAGAGCTTTGGGCAGCACAATTTTGTGGTAACCATCTTGGCACAATTTGTCAATTTTTTTCAGATGAAAAGGCAAAAGTCACTTATTAGGTACAAGTTGGTGATTTTTGCACCTTTGTTTCAGAGAGATTCTCAAATTGTTGATATTTATTGTAACAAAGTCAGTAAACATTATCAGCATATGAAAAGAATATATGTTTTAGCAATTTAAGATACAAATTTGAATTATTAACTAAGGGTTATGTGGTATACTACTAAAAAAAAAAAAAAAAAAAAAAAAAAAAAAGACACTTGCATTCCTCTTCAACTTTTTCTGTAATTTTTTTGTGTTATTCTTCTCCCAATGTACACAGCAATCTGTTTTTGCATAAAGAGGTGGCAGAGAATTGTGGAGACTTGTCTTCATGCAACCCTCAGCAACAGCGGCTATCTAGGAAACATATTTCCTCATTGTTCCTTTAGAAAATTTTCAGCAGAATTCTGTATTCCTGCAGAAATTTTACTGCAGTGTTTTTCATTGCTGGCTAATTCCCCAAGCTCATATTTTAAAACTAAGTTTAAGGCAAAAAATTATGATTTGTTTACAAAAACCATTGCAAGTTGAAATACAACAAAAAGAACCCACAAAAAAATGGCAGCATTGCTTGACTGAAAGACTGTTATAAGCATGGTTGCCAGAGGGATGTTTATGTATGTTTATGTGCATGATTGCCAGAGTTTGACATATTCTGAAAATTTGGCGACTTCTATTAAGATGGTTGCATTCATACGTAAGTACCGATTTTGCCCAGTTCTGAGGGAAAGCACCCTGGGGTACAGTCTGAGGGTCTCCTATCACTCTTTCCCTAGTGTCAAACCACATGAGAGGACTTTAGGCTCATTGTATATTTAGAGCACCCCATGTCACAAAGACATGATACATTTAGAACATCCATGTCTTCTCCAGGATTCGAACTCGGGTCCTTTAGTATGGTAATCAGAGCCACTAACCACTGTTTCTTTGCATGGAAAAATGTTAATCTTGTACATATTTTAATACAGTACCCTTTAAGAATGATTTTAAATAGTCAAATTTGTCATTTCAAAATAATTCTTTGTTTTTATGAATTTCCCCTCAAACTGTAACTAAAATTTGTATCAGTTTTTATGTTTGCCATCAAAAGGTTCTGATTTTAATTCTGTCTATTTGACATTAGAATAATTAGTATTTATCCCTGCTTCAGAATTTCTAGATACAAAAAATTCTTTTTGATTTTTTGTTGCAAAATCAATACTTATTGATTGTTATTAAAACCACACTTTGCTCTTTATCGACCTTCTCATTGTTGTGTTCCTTTTTATTTGGGAAAAAGCTTGTGGTAAAAAAGAGGCTAAAACTACTGAATACTTGGAGTTCAGCCTAGGTGAACAGGCAAATACTCTGTAATCACATTTGCAATTTAAAATATAAATTATCTCAAAGTGCTTCACAATTTATCTGGATCAAAAGAAAATTAAAATAGTCTTTTGGTTGTTTTTAGTTTAAGCAGAATTAGTGATATTCTTGAACTCACTGTGTCTAAAGTAACTTTATAATACTTGAATTTCTATTCTTGAATAATGTTCTTGTTATTTGTAAATGAAAATCCTCATTTCTTACAACTGAGATGACCATATCAGCTAGTCTTAATTATCCATATATCACAATTAGGCATTAGTAGGTAGAAAATAAGGTAGAAAATTACCAGAAATTTACTTAAATGAATTTTTTATAGGGCAACAAAAACTAAAATGTACATTTTTCTATTTATAGCTTTTGGAGAAAGTTGATTCATCTAGGAAAAGGAAATTAATAACTTCAGCTATTGATACGCTAATATGGCAGACTCTAGCATCAGTAGCAATACCAGGCTTTACAGTCAATCGAATTTGTGCTGCTTCATTATATTTATTAACAAAGCACAGCAAATTGCCTTCAACTACAAGAAAGTGGACAACTGTTGGAATTGGCTTAGGATGTATTCCATTCATAGTCAAGCCAATTGATCATTTAGTTGATAGACTTATGAATAATTCTCTCAGAAAATGGGTTTGATAGTGTATGTTTAATTTTTTTAACAAAGTATAATTTGAAGCTTATGTAGAAATGTAATTAATATATTTTTGCATTTTGTTATAGTGTTCTATCTCTCTTGTTCTTTTTTTTTTTTTTTTTTTTTTTAAATTCTGTAGAATTATGTATGAAAATCTTATTTGGATCTCAAGCTTTTATTAGGATTTTTAAGTTATTTGAAAGCTTCTGCTATTTTGGAAAAATGCTCATAAATAGTTTGTAAATATTTTTGTCAGTTTTATATTTATGAAAACTGAATTAGTTTTTTTATTTGCTAATATGTTTCTCATGTGAACTTTTTTGCCTTAAAATACGTTGCAACGATGATAACAGAATGTGTTTATATTATTTGAAATTTACATAGAGGAACCAAATCTCTCTCTCTCCCCCCTCCAAATTTATCTAATTTGGTGCATTAGAATCTGTATTAATTCTTTTTGTTTACAAAGTCATAAATCTCCTCAGAAATTGAATTCTGTTCAATTGCTAATATGAAAAATAATTACCGAAACAGTGATTTATATTTTGTATGAGTGAAATTTAAACTCATCATGATATGTTTCATATAGCTATCTTGTACTGAGAATAGTAAGTTACCAGTATCCGAAACAACAGGATGTTGCAGTAGCATCCACTGTGTGATACTGGGTAGAAACCTACTGCTGCTTAGAACTCAACATTTCATTAAGAATTGCATAAAATAAATATTCATTTATTAATGTTTGAAGATGTAGTAGAGCTATATATGTGCACAAAAAATGGTAATTAAATGCTTTTTAATTTATTATTTCTGGAAGGTTTACAGTTCTTGAAAGAGAATAATATTTTTATGAAGTTTTCAATGCAGATCTCTTTGAAATGTATTTTTTGTCTATTGCAGTTTCCACCATTTATAGTATTGTCATTTTTAAAAGCATCTTTAATATATTGATAATAGCTTTATTATATTTAACAGAATATCAACGATTTTTTTGTATTAATAACTGTTTAGGATTGTCAGTGTTTGACTTTTACATGTGACCAGTTACTTACTGTGAAGTCGGTTAAAAATACATGCTTATTTAAATATGTAATTCAGTTTCACATGGCTTTTTTCATGAAATCTGTGAACTTAAAATAACAAGTAAAACATGAAATGAAAGGAAATCTGATTAATGGGTGTCTTTGGATACATGTATAATTCAAAGCCTAATAATTAAATTCTTGTTGTACTCACTGGATTCAAGATCTGATTACCACTCAAACTCATATCTAGGATACCAGATTTTAAGGAACCTTAAAATCATGTAAGTTTTCATAATTCTGGTTCAAAGTTTGACATTGAGAGTCCTTGAAAGAATTATATGCCTAGGATTGCAAACATTCTTAATCAGATCCTCCTGGCTGTACAATTTTCTTTGATTTTTATCTTCACAATTTGCAATTGTAAAGATAAAATCAGGAATGTTAGCAGCCCAAACCATCTTCAGTAGAATCCTGAAGGAAACATATGGCTTATGCTACAGTAACCTAATAGGCTAAGATTTTGAATATGAAATCATGTCTATTTTAAATAATTCATTTCAAGTTTAAGATCATTTTTAAGAAAACACAATATTTTTATTCAAAAATTTTAGAAGTTAAAAAACTTGTGTATTTCCATTTTCACTCAATATGTACCTAATTTTTCTGAATAGGTGAAAATTTATATTGTATACTGTTAATATGTTGTATAGGTGAGTAAGAAATTATTCAAATCTGAAATTAGTTCAATCATTTTCAGTAATCTTATATTTCATAATAAATATATTATTTGAATGCAAATTTTGTGCCAAATGTTGAGCAGAAAAATGTTAGGCTGGAGCATTAAGCATAAATGGGTTAAGCATCTTTTAAAATATTCTTTGATTAATGGCATTTTTTAAAGATGAATGAAATTTTTCTCCATTAAAGCAAATATAAATTATTCTTTAAAACTGGCTTTAAATTAAGTTGGAGTATGACTTCATTCTTTTGCATTCTAAAAACTGTGACACATTTGTTATTAACTATGAGTGTTCAATTTATATGTAGGAAAGTATGTTGCTAAATCTTAAACAATTACAGAGCAAAGAATTATATAATGTATATGTAATACAAAATACAATATGTATGAATGAACCACTGCATAATACTTCAGGCATTTGCAAATTAGCTGAGTTCATGAAATGATTTGTCTTCCTATATGTACTTGTCTTTTTACTAACAAAAGCACTTTTTATGTAAAGGCACAATTTTGTATTTTCTTCTCAAGTATGAATAATTCTATATAACTATTATCATATTTGTGGTATCTATTTTAATATTTCTGTATTTTTTATATAATGAATGTGCAATTCAATTTATCATAAAATATAATAAAATGCAATACAATAGATTACATATACTTGCTAAATGAATGAATGATACATTAACACTTCCTTTTGTCTGAGTCCAAAAGAATAGTATATTTGAACATTTCCATTCTAATGATTAAATAAATCATTCTTCTTATTTATCAACTGTAAACTTCCTTTTTAGATTTAAAATATGTGAATGGTCAGAACTTCTGCTGAGAAGCATATTGTATCATACATTCATATACTCTAATAGTTTTTTAGGTTTAACTTTTTTGTGAAATTAGATTTAGTAAATTCTTTTTACTGTTAATTTTAAAACTATAAAAACCTTGCAGATAATATTCTTCCTCTATATCTTTTATTTTCATTACACAGTCCCTGGAAGGGAGTCTGTGCTATTGGGCAAGGTATTTTGTATAATCATCTCTTTTTATTGCTGATAGTGATGTATTTTGAAAATAGCTTTTTCTTTTTAAAATTTGATATGATGACTGGGAACATTACTAATCAGACATTGCTTATTAAATTTCTTGTTATTTATGTTCCTTATTTGCATTCTAATTTTCTTTTAATTTTCTGGTTGTTACAGCAGGCATGCTTAAGATATTTTATTAGAAAGGAAAGTGGAATATATAGCTTTTCTTTCAAAAGAAAAATTTCAGTCTGGTTTTTTTGCATATATTAAATGCTTAGAAGATATTTGGAGTACACTTAACTTTTATTATGACAGAATATTTTGACCAAAAATTATCTGCAATTATCTAGATGTGTATATATGGTCACTTTACTTAACCTGTTCCGCCAAACTAAGTTAATGGCACTACAGGCTTAGGAAGTTATCCTAGTCATTGATAGCAATCTGACGGTTAAGCCACCTTTCTATATTTTAAATTAATTAGTTTCTTTGATATAATTATTTTCATTCACATGCTTCATTATCTCTAAGATGCCCTTGTTACAGTAATAGTCCGTGAACAGTCTATTCATAGGATATGTGATGTAGTTGGAAGGAAAGAACTGCTGTCGAAGATGCTGTGTCAGAGGGCAGGAGAGCAGGTAATGAAGTACGTCCGCGTCTTCCTTGCGAAAACCGCAAGAACAGTTGACGTCCCGTCTGAGGAATCGTCTGTAATACGCTGGGAATTCCCCGTGGTTGGTACAGGCCTGGAGGAAAAGTCAGCTGCATTTGAGCCTCTTGAGAGTAGGTATTGGGAAGATGTTGTAAGTAAATCTTCCTGTCTCTTCTTCCTGCCATCGTGATGACCATGTCTCTTGGAATGTTGTCTTGAGGAGCCTTTTTGCAACTTCTGCGGAAAGCAGAACTTCTTTGTCAATTTCTGGTTTGAGAGCTGCAATCTTAGCTAGTTCATCCGCTCGTTCGTTGCCTTTCTGCCCGGTATGTCCTTTTATCCAGTTGATCTTTAAAGGGATGGAGGAGCCTAACGTGAAGAGGATCTCTCTAAGTGCTGCCGTGTGTGGATGTTTTGGATGAAAGGAATTCAGCGCATTCAGAACACTCATGCTATCTGTGAAGAATGAAGTGTGAGCTGCTGGTTGCATACCTAACCATAGTGCTGCTTCTTTGAGTGCAAGGAACTCTGTTTGGAAAACTGAAGCACGGTTGCGTAGACTGAATTTTGCTTGATAAATTTCTTCATTGTTCGAAAAGACCGTGAACGCTGTCCCTACGCATCCTGAAATTTTTTCTCTTTGTAGAAATAAAATCTAAAGTGAGGCATGTCCATTTACTTAATAAAAAATAAAATGGAAATAAGTGAAAAAATTTTAATGAAAAAGAATGCAGATTGAGAGAAATTCATCTTTACATTTTCCGAATACTTTGAAAAATTCAATTAATAGTGTTATTGAAACCATTTTTAAAAAGTAAACGAAAGCCTTAGATAAAATGACAAACATTATTTGAAAGAACTGTTTTAAGTGTATTATATATATTAGCTTGAAATACAAGAAAGTATTATTTTGAATAATGTTGATACTAGATTGAAACACCTTATAAAAATACATTTGTACCTTATTAGGAAATTATAGAATTTTTTAAAATAATTTTGGGGAAAATAAAATGGAAAGAAAGAACCGTGGAATTTTAATTCTAATTAACAAATAGTGACCATTAAAAAACTTCTAAACACTTGAACTTCTAAACTTTTAAACAGATGTAAAGAGGCATGAGATAAAAGATATTCTTGAACTTTTATTAAACGATCATTAATGTATAATGTAAAGAAATAATTTTGATGAATAAAAGTACACTGCTAGCTTTCCGTTGTTTTGAGTCTAAATTCAAACTATCAAGTAGTTACTAGGAATTAACTACAGTTTAATATGATTTAAATTTTAAATAGTGTTTACTTAAAAACTATAGTTGGTTGCTCTGATCTGTTTCAGGGCATGACTCTCATAAAATGAAAGTAGTGCCTTTTAATGAGTACAAATTCTGTTTGGTGCCTCTTTATACTTATGCATTTTTGTTATGATCTGTATAGTTAACTATAATAAAGTGACATGAACTTGATATCTTTTGTCATTTCTTCATTCATTTTAAGTAGTTTCAGTAAGATAAATTAAAGGAGGAGAAGGTTCATGAAGATTTTATTAGAAAAAAATAAATAAATAAATAAATAAATAAATAAACGTTGTATTCATTTTGCAAGAAAGTTGTGTCAGCAGATAGAGAAGTATAAATCCACTTATTTCCCAGATATTAACAGTATATTTCCCTCTAATTTATTTCTCAGATATTAACAGTACATTTCTTATGAATATAGTATTTGAAAATAATCTATATTTCTTATTTACTTAACCCTTTAAAAATGAGAATAAAATTTTGGTATTTTTAATACACCAATACAGTCAATGATAAGTTGTTGCTGTTCGAGTAATTACAGTATGTAACACTTCCATACAGATATTTTATTGTTATTTCCAAAATGATTGTTAACTTTGACATTAAGATTAATATTTATACGTAGCGTATTCGGAAACTAAGTACCGTTTCATTCTAGCGCTGTGGTAGACGTCCCGCGCATGCGCACTAGTCTTTCTTGTTCACTGACTTTCAATTGTCGCCATTTTCATTGCTCTATGTTGTGTTTTCAGTTTGCTATGCACATTCAAATTGTTTAAGACAATTAGTTCTCCCGCTGACTGTGAGATTCGTGCCGTGATTAAATTTTTGAACGCGAGGAATGTTAAACCGGCCGAAATTTATCATCAAGTGACAGAAGTTTACGGTGAATACGCGATAAGTGATGGAATGGTGAGAAAGTGGGTAAGAATGTTTAATGCAGGTCGAACAAATGTCCACGCCGAGGCTCGGAGTGGTCGGCCTTCTGTTATACCGATGATTTGGTAAGGAAAGTTGATGAAGCTGTAAGGATTATGTTAATTTTATTAACAGTTAAATTTTAAGTTAAAGTTCCTTTCCTGTCAAATTCTTAACTTCAACTTACTACTTCCGGCCAGAACGTAGTTTTGGAATTTGCTGAATATTTAATGAGAAGGAGTGGTATTTAAACCACGAAGTTACTTACTGAGACAGAGAGAGAATCAGAGTTTCTGAACTACGCGCGTCTGACTTTTTGGCCGCTCTCTCTCTCAAAGCTGTTTTTACGCTCGGCCGTACTCGGGCCCTTGCTAAGCTTCGTAGTAAAATAAGTTAAGGGGCCAACTCTAATTGAACCTTGATAGCTTTGGCTATACTTATTTAGTTTAATTCTTAGTCTTTTAAGTTCAAGTCCAAAGTGCGGGCTTTACTTGTACACTCCCAGGCGGAGTTTTGTGAAATCTTGTCGAAATAATAAAGAGTTAGTTACCCTTCTCTCTTGTTGTTTCTTGTCATCGAACTCTAGCGATTATTCGCTTATCAGTTCTTAGGTTTCTCACTTCCAACATTAACTTAGAATTCCAAAGTGAGGTACAATTGGCGCCCGAAAAGAATTCTAAACTGACCATGTCGTTAGAATCCGGGAAGTTTACGTTGACCCCTCCGACCTTTCAGGTCCCTACAACATCTACGAATCCAGTAGAAGGGTTTGGATTCCTCGTGGAAACTTTGCATGCAGCTATGAAACCAACAGCCACTTTTGATGGCAAGGGCTCAGTCCTGACATTTTTGGAGCAACTGGACCTACATTTCACCTTATACCCTGTGAATCAGCTACAAAAAGTGATCATCGCTACGACAGCATTAAAAGGTCAAGCCCTTAGCTGGCAGAAGAGTATAGGAAAGTTCTTGTTGGGGGACCCTGGATCTGAATCATATAACTGGGAAAATTTCAAATCTGCATTAATAAAAGCATTTCCAGTTGTTAAAGATCGTGCGAAGCTTGAATCAGAATTATATAGCAAATACCAAGGCGGTTTCGAGGATTTGACGGAATTCATTTTAAGAAAAGTTCATATTTTTAATCTATTATACGGGAAAAACCCCGATAAAGAAATTATTGAAATTATTCTGCCACGTCTTCTACCGTCAGCGCAAGATTTTCTCGAAGTGCGTAATCCGCAAACATTGGAAATTCTATTTCAGCTTGCAATGAAATTTAGTAGAAGTAGAAGAAACTCAGAGAAAGCGTGTGCAAGTCCGTTTGGCCAGTACTTAAGATTTACTCCCCAAAAGAAACCACAAGTTCAGTACAAGGCGTATCGGCAGACGGGAAAAAGTGAAAAGTTCAATAACAAGAGCGCAGATAAATCTAAGGGCGGTGGATATAAAAATCAGCGAAAAGAGGCGGCAGGTAACCAGAATTTAAACGCAAACCGGTGATCGAGAAGGGGCAACGGTCACCGAGTGGGACAGAAGACCCCGCAGAAATTTGTTTAAATACAGTAGTAGTACAAAATCTTGTTATGCCGGAGGTACAGATTTTGGTAAATAATGTACCAACCACTGCACTCCTGGACACAGGGGCACAATGTTCATTCCTATCGGAAAATTTTTTCAAAAAACATTTTCTTCGTTATTGACTGTTTATAGCCACGGGACAGAAAGTAATTGCCGCCCAAGGCAAACAGTGCGTATGTTTGGGGAAAACCGCACTGCATGTTCAGATTAAAAACGAGGTCCTAAAAATTAATTTTTTAGTCGTGAAAAATTTACTCACGTCAGTGATACTGGGGGTTGATTTTTTACGCGCATCCGGCGCAAATCTTAATTTTCAGAATTCTACGTTTCAGGTGCACATGGACCCGGTAGAAGAAGATGAAGTTTCCATGCCGGAATTGCAGCTACAACATTTGAACCTGGAAGAGAAAAAGAAGATTGAAGGATTGGTAAGGAAATTTAATTCTTTGTTTAACGACAAACCTGGTTTTTGTCAGGTAGTTAGTCATTCCATAGACACTCGGAATGCCCCTCCAGTCCGGTCGAAACCATATAGATATGACAACAGAAAAAATTATAGAGAAGCATATTGAAAAAATGCTACAAAACAAAATAATCGTGCCTAGCACGAGTTCGTACGCAAGTCCGGTGGTCCTTTGTAAAAAAAAAAAAAAAAAAAAGGACTACCGCCTGAACACCCGAACGCGTATAGGTTTGCAGTTGATTATCGTAAGTTGAACAGTATAACAAAATATCCCACATATCCCCTACCAATAATTGACGAAATAATTAGAAACATTCGCTCGACTAAATTCATGACAACCCTAGACTTCACGTCGGGTTACTTTCAAATCGCCGTTAAGCGGGAGGATGTCCAGAAGACCGCGTTTATAACAAAGTCAGGCGTCTATGCCTTTTTAAGAATGCCCTTTGGTTTGAGCGGAGCGCCAGCTACGTTCCAAAAAGCTATGGACATAGTCTTAAAGCCAGTTTTAGATAAAAGTACAATTATTTATCTTGACGATATCATAGTTACCAGCGAAACATTAGAGGAACATTTGGAAGAAGTTTTTGCCTTACTTAACGAGGCCGGTTTCAAAATAAATGCAAGAAAATGCAAGTTCGCGGCGAAGGAATTACGATACCTCGGGTACAAAATCTCTAATAAGGGAATAGAGACTGATGATTCAAAAATTAAGTCAATTAAAAGTTATCCTCCCCCAAATACGGCTAAGAAATTGTCTTCATTTTTGGGCTTATGTTCCTATTATAGAATGTTCATAAAAGACTTTGCGAAAATAGTTGAGCCTCTTCTAGTGCTAAAAAGAAAGAAAAGTAGATTTTCTTGGACAGCCGAGGCGAACACCGCGTTTGAACAACTAAAGAATGCCCTAATCAGTGCCCCAGTCCTTAAATTCCCAGAAGGCGAGCAAGGTCTAGAAATTTCAGCGGATGCATCCGATTATGCAGTTGGAGCGGTGCTCTCCCAAAATGAGCAACCTATAGCTTTCTTTTAGAAAACCTTGAATGCTACTCAAAGGAACTATTCCGCTACTGAGCGAGAAATGCTCGCTGTGTTATTAGCAGTTCAGAAGTTTCGTGTCTACTTCGGAAGTTCTCCTATAATGGTCTACTCAGATCATGCGGCAGTGGGTCGCTTGTGTTCAGGAAAAAATTTATCGCCTCGCTTGATACGGTGGACTTTAAAATTACAAGAGTTCAACTTAATTATAAAACACACTCCGGGAAAGGAAAACTTGGTCGCCGATGCCCTTTCGCGAATAAAAATTGATGAAGAGGGAAACACATGCAAGTGTGCTATGCTCACCTTAAGAGTTATTGAGTCCCATGAAACAATAATCGAAGAATTAAAAAAGGACGCGGAGTTGAAAGATATTTACGCATACCTGGAAGATCTTGAAAAATTTGAACATATAGATTTAACGGCTATTCGCAATAGGGCACAGCATTACGAAATAATCGACAAATTGTTATTTTACACAAAGGTAACTAATGAAAATCAGGAATACCGACCAGTAATCCCAGCGAGTCTACGTTTAAGTATCTTAGAGGAGTTGCACGATCTACCTTCTGGATTTTTCGGGATACGAAAAACACTAAAGAGGGTACGCGAAGCGGTTTATTTTCCGCAGTTACAGAAAGTTGTTACGGCGTATGTTAAGTCGTGCCATATGTGCCAATTAATAAACGATGTTAATTACAGCCCGGCCGGGTATTTAAAAAACATAAAGACTACTTTTCCAAACGAAATAGTTGGAATAGATTTGCTAGGACCCTACCCTAGGACAAAAATAAATAAAAACGGATATCTTTTAACAATCGTTGACCATTTTTCAAAATAGGTAGAAATAGTCCCTCTTAAACGAGCTTCAGCTAAAATAGTCGCAGATTCGTTCTTAAATAAATATATATTAAAATACGGGGCCCCACTAAAAGTAATATCAGATAACGGTAAACAGTTTGTAAGTAGTATATTTAAAAATTTGTGCACAGGACTTGGCATACGCCATCTAAAAATGGTACCATATAGGCCGCAGTCGAATATAGCGGAACGCGTAAATAATATTGTAAAAATTAGCAGGAGATATGTGAAAAATTTTCATGACCGCTGGGACAGCTGTGTCAATGAGTTAGGTTTTGCCTTGAGAACCGCAAAGCACGATCCTACGCAGAAAACCCGCGCGGAGTTATTTTCAGGAAGAAAAATCATAACGCCGTTGGATAAGCTATTCTTTGTACAACAGAGACAAGAAGAATTCAAGTTAAAAGACGTTCAAAAAATTATTGACGAAGCAATTAAAAGTTCTGATATAGCAAGACAAAAACAAAAAGTTTATTACGATAGAAATAGAAGGGAATTGGAATATAAAATGGGACAAAAAGTTCTTAAGTTGAAATATTCGTTATCGTCGGCACCAGAAAACAGAGTTGCGAAGTTTGAGCCCAGGTTTGAAGGACCGTACATGGTGGAAAGAATAAGAGAAGCCACGTTTTATTTAAAGGCCGAAAATGGCCAACAACTGGTGGCAAATATCGATCAGTTAAAACCTTATTACAGCCGCACTGACTTTAAAATATTGCAGGATTTATTACAGGATCCTGGAAGTAAGGAGAGAAGCCCACCAGCTCAGGAGTACAGCTGGAGTCCTCCAACACAAAAAAGAAAGCAGAGCTAGCAAACTTCGACCAGAGAAACCCATACCAGTAATGCTACAAGCGCACAAAAAAGGAGAAAGTTAGCACTGACAGATCAACGAGTCAGAACCGATGATGCTGCAAAAACTCAAGTGCCATCGACCACAAGAGGAAGGCCTGCTGGCAAGGTTCCAGGAAAGGAGAAAATTCAACGACGAATTAAAACTAGACGTAAAGCACAGTTTCCAGCATCAACAATTACAAGGGAGACCCAAGGAGGACCAGCGTGGAGACCGAAAAGCCAGAAAAGACCAGTAGACACAACCGTGCCGGAGCAACAAGTTAGAAGGGCCAAGAGAAGATTCAAAGACCCTGAAGGACGGATAGCCCCACCGGAGCAAAAAAGGAAATTGGCATTCCAGAATCCACAAGCTGCCCGCAAGAGTTCCAGATTCCTACATAAGGGGAAAAAAAGGAAAACACTGGAACTAAACGGAACGGAACATCAAACATCGAGAAGAAGATTGGAGGTCGTCAGGTTTTCTACATTTGAACAGTTCTGTAATGACAGGATGCAGGAATACAGAAAAAGATAAAAGAAAATTTCTTTGCTAATTTTTCATTGAAGTTCAAATTATATCATCTTGTTATAAGTTGCTAAATATGTTTAGAAAAGTTAAATCGCAGATAGCGAAATTTTGATTGTAAATGTTCGTAAGCATAGATTTTTATGTTAGTAATTTGGCGAGAAGCTACTAGAGTTAAATACTTTTTGTTAAGAACTCGCAAGTTGCGAGAAGTAAATTGTGAATAAGTTTAGTCGGAAGACTATTGGAATACTAAAATCTGTTAACGTAAAGTAAGATTTCGTGTAAATATTGGTAAAGTGTAATTAAGCAACTATGACTGTTGATGTAAAATGAATTCAAAAGTGATGTGTAAATATTTAAATGTTCATGTTCATGTAGAAATGTTTGATCTTTGTGTTGAAATATCGTAAAGATTAAAATGACATAGAAAATAAATTTTTATTTCTGTGTATGGGAATTATGGAAGAATGGAATGTTTATATATATGTGTTTAATGTTAGGCTCTCCAGTTAACATGTTTAAAAGTAAAATATAAGCTTTTGCTTACTACATTAGGAAACTGTTTTCGTGTAGGGAGTCTTGGCAGGTCTTGTGTGTCAAATTTAACAAAGTTAGGTGTTGTGTAGTGGTAGTTTTGTTCGCGGTAACACAACATAGAAGACCCTAAGTACATTTCAGTACATATGCTGGAGAGCATGGGTGAAATAAAACTGTAGTATGAATGAAAGTGCATAAGGGCCAAATCATGAATTAAAAGCGTAAAGTTAGGATTTAAAGAAAAGTTTTGTAAAATGCATTACTAATGACATTTCCTTCCAGATATGGAAGGATCAAGACCTGACATAAATCTAGCAGAATAAAGAGTCCATGTATGAAGATGTATGTCAAGATATAATGTCCAGAAAGCATCAATTGTAAATTTTATTTTTCCTAGCTTTAGTCTAGCTTTTAGAATTGTTGTAAAGTTGGCCCTAAAAACGAAACTTTAAAGTCATTTAGTTAAGTTAAAAGGTGGAAGAGTGTAGTTAACGTAAGTTTTCAGACTTTAAAGTCTTAAACAAGGTCGTTTTGAGACCTTATTTTTCGAGTATTTAAAGTCTGGTCGGAAGCTCTGTAAGGATTATGTTAATTTTATTAACAGTTAAATTTTAAGTTAAAGTTCCTTTCCAGTCAAATTCTTAACTTCAACTTACTACTTCCGGCCAGAACGTAGTTTTGGAATTTGCTGAATATTTAATGAGAAGGAGCGGTATTTAAACCACGAAGTTACTTACTGAGACAGAGAGAGAATCAGAGTTTCTGAACTACGCGCGTCTGACTTTTTGGCCGCTCTCTCTCTCAAAGCTGTTTTTACGCTCGGCCGTACTCGGGCCCTTGCTAAGCTTCGTAGTAAAATAAGTTTAAGGGGCCAACTCTAATTGAACCTTGATAGCTTTAGCTATACTTATTTAGTTTAATTCTTAGTCTTTTAAGTTCAAGTAAAAAGTGCGGGCTTTACTTGTACACTCCCAGGCGGAGTTTTGTGAAATCTTATCGAAATAATAAAGGGTTAGTTACCCTTCTCTCTTGCTGTTTCTTGTCATGGAACTCTAGCGATAATTCGCTTATCAGTTCTTAGGTTCCTCACTTCCAACATTAACTTAGAATTCCAAAGTGAGGTACCTTACAATGCAATTCATGAGAACAGACGCTTCACAATGACAACTCTTTCAGAGGCATTTCCACAAATTTCATGTACTGTTTTGTTCAAAATTGTGTCTGACCGCTTGAATTATCGCAAACTGTGTTACCGATGGGTTCCAAAAATGCTCACTGATGTTCACAAAACAAAGCGACTTGGTAGTGTCCTGACATTTCTCACGCGGTACAGTGATGATGGAGAAAACGTTTTAAACCAAATTGTGACAGGTGATGAAACTTGGGTGTGTCATTTCACATCAGAATCGAAACAACAATCGATGGAGTGCAGACACACTCATTCTACGAAAAAAAGAAAAGTTCAAAGTGACAATGTCATCACAAAAAATCATGTGCACTGTCTTCTGGGATAGGAAAGGCGTTTTGCTTACTGAATTTCTTCCCAGAGGTGAAACCATTAACACTTTGACTGCCATGGCTATCATATGTGATATCCAGTGATATTTCCGTTGAGACACTGGCTATCCGATATGATAGCCATGGTGTTTCAACACTTCAGGCCATGGCTATCAAATATGTTATCAGTTACATGAAAATCGTATTGGAGCTTGATTGTTGGGCGCCCTACGATGTGTTAGGTATACGTGGTTTGCGCAAATTGGTATATGTGACGATTTTATGAGCTAAGTTTTATGAAAAATTAAATATTTGGAACATGCAACAAAAAAGGGAATATATATAAATAGAGAGAGAGTATGTGATAAATATATATAAAATATATGATAAATACATATATTTGCAATTTGTGAAAGTAAAAAGAATATAAATACATCATGTTATTGCCTTTATTTCAGGATAAAGTTACATTCAGTGTTTAGCATTGAAGCAATTACGACACATTTGAGGCTGGTCAGGACAATTGTCACAGTATGTGGAAATTAGCTTTGCTTTTTTTATGGCTTGTTCACGACCCTCTGTCTTAGAAATATTGATATAGCATATATGGCATTTACGTCGTACCTTTTTACCATTTTCATGGATCCTATCAATCAGGTGGTGCGTTTTTTTACTTGTTTGCTCATTACGATCAGGATCTATAGCCATACCAAGCAACTGGAAAACTAATCTCTCTCTAAATTTACGAATTTTCATTTTGGATTTTGTTACATGTCGATATACAACCCATGCGTTAACTACTGCAACGCCTAACAACAATTCTAATCCTAGTTTTCTGTACCACTTAACACCTTTTCTTAGTGTTGTGGCATAAGCCCCCATCTGATCTGACAAATCTATGCCAGCTTTGCCTTTATTGTATGCCAATATGGCTTCAGGTTTTTCTAAAGCCCTTCGATATTGTCTATTTGTTTTTGTGCTGGTAGATGGTTGTTCAGATAATAAGTTGGTTGAGGGTATGACTGCAAATTGATTTGCGCTGGTTGATGGCATGCTTTGTAGAAGGCTTTGGCTTGTTGAAGTAGTTGCAGCATGTTGATTTGTATTTTTCCCTTGCTCCATTTGCAATGCTCGTTTTTTCCTAGGTGCAACTGGAACAAATATAGGTGCATGTTTTGTGCTCAATATCCGAACAACTGGAACAAATATCAGGGGTGTCCTTCCATTTTAACACAACAATGCCATTCTCGTCTTCTCTGGAAATCATTTCTCCTTTCTTTAAGTTTGCTTCGAGGACTTCCTTTGGGATATCTCTTTTATTTGCTCTTAGTGTTCCAACAACATGCGTTTTTTTATCTAGCAAACACTTTGCCAAATCATAACTAGTATAAAAATTGTCTATATAGAGAGTTCTGCCTTGATTGAGAAGTAATTCCGCTAGTTCCAAACACACACTTTTTGCTAATCCGGTTTCACGCTCTCCAGATGCAGACTTTCCAGTATAGACTTTAAGACCCCATGTATATCCATCAACTGAACACAGCTTGAACAGTTTGACTCCATAACGATGGGATTTATTTGGAATATATTGCCTGAAAATTAGGCGCCCTCTCCATGGAACAAGAGTTTCATCTATAACGAAATCTTCTCCCGGGTAAAATAGGGCTTTGAACTTTTGTTGTAGCATGTCAACTAGGTGCTGTATTTTTCGCAGCCTGTTACTGGTATCGCTCGTTTCATTGTTATCAAAATGAAGCATAGTTAGTAATATCTGAAAACGATTTCGTGACATTATCGCACGTGGAATTGTCATGTTGTAGACTCCATTTTGTGACCAATAGTCTTCCAAACGACCTAGTGGTACCAAACCCATCCACATCATCAATCCTAAGAATTTTTTCATTTCTTCATGATTTGTTTCATTCCACCGATTTATCCTGGAATGCTTCAATTTTGGTTGTGATGAAATAATTTGCCCTGCATATCTGTTTGTTTCAACAACAATGTGGTTAATGATCTCTTCATCAACAAGTAGTAAAAATATATCCAATGGTGTGCTTTGTTGTGAAATGTCTGATTGCAAACCATGCTTTCCGATAAACTCAAACACTTTTTGTCTGCCCACATATTCTGTCCATCCATCGGTGGTGATTATATTATTCTCCTGGTCATAACTGTCGGGTAGGTCTGTCAAATCCTCAAATTCTTCATCAGATACCACAGCTTGAATAACGTCTTCAATAACATTATCAATATCATCGTCCATATCAGTTTCGTCAGATGAGCTTTCAGGGGAATATGCAGGATCCGCGTCAGAATCAAATAAATCAAAGTCTTCATCATCCCATGAATCATAGCATCTCATAGCCGCAGCTTCAATTTCTTCCAAAGTTAACTTTCTCTTGCTCATTGTAATAAAAATTCAAATAATTCTAACCTAAACAAAATAATAGAAATAAAATCATATAAATAAAATAATAAAAAAAACCTGAAACTATAATCTTTTAAGCTCATTCTTTTATATATTTGAATTTAAGATATTCTACTACAGAAACATAAATCTAAATAAAAACGTTTATTGATAAATGACGAATTTAGCTGGCTATCAAATAAGATAGCCATGGCCACGCATGGAAGAATTTACACTAACTTTCGTGGTGTGCTTTGGCTATCATTTTTGGTAGCCAGGATGAAGATCTCCCCATGTGTTACAAAATGAGTCAGATTGAAAAATATTGTTTTTATATATAGTTTTATGTTGAAAAAAATACAAATTACACAAAAAAAAAAGTTTGGCCCCGTGGTGAACATTTGCAATTTTGGCTTGGCAGTCAAAGTGTTAATGCGGCACGATATTGTGAGACTTTAACAAAACTAACGCGTGTCATTCAAAACAAACGAAGAGGAATGCTCAGTAAAGGAATTGTGTTGCTCCATGACAATGCTCGGCCCCATACTGCTGGTTTCACTCAATCGTTAATTCGACAGTTTCATTGGGAGCAGTTCGATCACCCGCCGTACAGCCCGGACTTGGCGCCGTCCGACTATCACTTGTTCCTGCACATGAAGCGCGAGCTTGGTGGCAAGCGCTTTGGATCTGACGATGACACGAAAAATGCTGTGGAGTCGTAGTTATCGAAACTGGCGGGAAGTTTCTTTGACGATGGTATACAAAAACTGGTCACCCGCTATGACAAGTGTTTGATCATTGGCGGAAACTATGTTGAAAAATAGTTTAAGACATGTATTTCCATGTAAAATTAAAATTGGATTCGAAAAAATTGTTTTACTATTTTTTTTTCAAAACGGTACTTAGTTTCCGAATACGCCTCGTACATTCAATGCATTAATAAAGGACATTTCAACATCCTTTAATATGTATGTGGGTTAAGGAATTTTGCTTTATTTCTTATATCTGTACCAAAGCCGAATAGTAAAGTAACAATCTTATACTACAACACATAAGATTGCAATCTGAAATTACAAAGTCTGAATTAGAGATGTAGTGTTCGGGGGCAGAAACTCTATCTGCACACCATCATATTGGAGGTCCGTTGCATGGCCTCCTGCACAGTCCATCAGAAGTAGGACCTTAAAGGGGAGGCCCTTTTCAGCCAGATACAGCTTCGCCTGGGGAATGAAGCAATGGGGGAACCATTCAAGGGTCAGAGCTTTCGTTATCCAGGCCTTGGAGTTATGCATCCAGAACACGGGCAACAGAGCTGTATTTTTGTTTTTAATGTCCGTGGACTTTTGGCTTTATAAATAAGGCCTGGCTTAAGCATAAAACCTGCAGCATTGCCAGCCATGATGACAGTTACACGGTCTTTGTGAGCCTTAAAGCCTGGCCTCTTCGCTTCGTCCTTGAAGAGGAATGTACGCGATGGCATCCTCTTCCAAAAAAGGCATGTTTCATCCATGTTGAAAACTTGTCCAGGGAGCTAGCCTCTCTTACTGATGAGGTTAGGAAACTCTTCCTCCACGTAACGACAAGCAGCATCGTTGTCAGCAGAGGAAGCCTCACTATACAGAAGCACGTTTCTGAGACCGTATCTTTTTTGAAAATTTTCGAACCAGCCTTTGCTGGCTGAAAAGCCTCGTTCTCGAGGAGGCGAATCACTCCTGGCAGCGCTATTACTGGCTTGAGGTTCGCCAGCACCTTCTTCAGCCTCTTCATTGTCGTCATCGGGCAAGATTTGGTCGTAAAGAGCTTTGTCCTGATCATATTAGTGTCCAAACTCACTGTCTTTTTCCTGCAATCAGCAATCCATAATGCCAGTGTAGCTTCCATTTTCACAATTCTGTTATTACTTGGAGTTACCACACGTTTCGTTTCTTTATTGAAGTTTACTGAGCAGTTTGCGGATGTTTGTTTCTTCTTTCTTGATGTACCGCATTGTAGATTCATTCACCCCGTAATGGCGTGCCACAGATGCATAACTTCTGTCCTCTTTGATCATATCTAGAAGTTTTACGTTTTCGCTGATGGTCATCATCTTTTTCCTCTTGGACGCCCCGGAGGAAGCTTTCGCAGGGCCAGAGCTATTAGGCGGCATTATAAAAGCTTAATTAATAAAAAAGTTATCGCCAACACAACATAAAATACAGTATGCGAGACAGTCAACATCAAGGACAAGACTGGCGAGATGCAACAAGAGAATATGCTAGGTAATGCTGCGATGATGCGCAGACAATCAACTCACAGAGATAAATCCCTTCGTACTCTCATTGGTCGAAGTCGCACCGGAAACCAATCACATGCCTTTATGATAACCCGTGGTATGTACTCTGAGTCAACTCATCTCTTTGTTTGGTTGTGTATTTCATTTTTATTTTTTGATGAATATTTTGGAAAAACCCGTGAAGCACTGAAGCCGCAAAATATGAAGCGCGAAGTGGCGAGGGAACACTGTATGCGCACTGTTGGTATCGGCAGCTTCGTGTTAATGCCAATTTTAAAATGAAAACATGGAGATATATTAAAAGCAAAACTAAAAGATGCGAAGAATGGATGACGACGCAAAATAATGTAGTTTTGAAAGTTAATAAAGACTGTCAGCAAATCTGTCGTGGCGGAAGTAGAAGCTATTAAAGTTCGAATTGTCGACTGCATGTTACCCTGTTTGGTAGCATTTAAACTCACTTTAGGTCAGAGTCCACCCCTCTATCAATCGAGCTGTCGACTGCATGTAAACGAGCAAGAGGATGGCTAGATACCAAACACATATAATTATGAATATTATAATTATATTTTGCATTTATACGTAAGTTGTTGAAATATATAAGCATACATATTTACAAACTTTATTTATGAGTAATTTTTGCATTTCCTTTTTCAGAAAATAATATGCATTTACAGGATTTGAAGGTAATTATATCTTTAAGTTAAGATTTCTCATAATTTTCTTGTTTGGGTGCACGATTTCTCCTAAATCTTTGATCAGAATTTCAAAAACGTTGACTAACTGAGTAAACCCTAAGTGAGTTTAAAATTAATAACTACTAAAATAAATAATGCCTCTTGCCTAAAAATTTTAGAAATTGTCTATAAATATTTGAAAAAAAAATCGGACTGCAAAGTTACAAAACCGTTTTCGTAGTCTTTTCCAGTGTAAGATTTAATACAAGCTAGTTTAACTTAGAAAAGCCTCCGCTAAGGCATCTTTTACTTAGCAGATAACCCTTGGATGCTTTGTTAGAAGTCATTATTTTGATAGGAATCAATACGGAAACAGTTTGTTGAAATTTACCGATCTCCCGCATTTGGTTGACTAGAAGCATGAAAGTTGAAATTTTTTCGTCACAAAGATAGGACATACTTACATTAGCCTTTACATACATTATTACGAAAGTAGGCAATAGAGCCGTAGCTGCTGTTGTAATTGTTGTTGCTTATCTTCCAAAAATCTGACGAAGTCGAACAAGATCCGAAAGTCCATTGACCCTATGAAGACAAGAACAAGAAGTAAATTGGAGAATATGCTCTTTCTTGAGAGGTCTAAATAATCCAAGATGTGTTCTGCCGTAGGCTGATGTTGGTGGTACTTGGTGTATGTGTCGAAGAATTTTCTTCCTCCATAGGAAAAGAGACACTTGATGTAGCCACTTGCTAGTCGTGAAAGCGCAGTCCAGAAGCGCCTGTCACATGTAAAGTTTAGATCCAATCTCCGGTCTACTACTCAAATACCAGTGATAGGCGGAGTGCGCTTACCACTCTATCATATTTTGCGACTTTTACATAAGAATAAATCCAAAAAGTCAGGACGGAGAAGTAGGAAGTAAAATGAGTACAACCCTCCTTTGCCATTTTGTCCGCTGTTTTATTGTCGTAAATATCTACATGAGATGGGATGCACTGGAGATGGACATCATGGTGCAGCGAAATCAGCTTTGACTTGTGTTATGGAAACACTGATTTTTATCGCTCACTGAGATCTAGTTGCTAAGATGCTGCAGGGAACTACGGCTATCAGATAGATAAGATCCTTAGAACGCGAAATTCTTTTTCACATAGAATAGCTTCGAGTCCTACATCAGTTGCTATAAATTCTCTTCTAAAAATCAAACAGAAATCCGGGTTACAATGGCAAAAAGTCATTCTTTCCTGAGGGGTATCAGTATAAATTTCCCTGCCTGCATTATTAGCAATTTTGCTACCATAAGTGAAGATAATGATGGAATTTTTTGGGTGTGTTGTTTATGATTTAAAAGGCTAACTGCATAAGGCAGTCGATGACAAAATCTTTTTTGTTGACAAAAGAAAGTCTAAAATGGACACCTGGGAGTCTCTCCGAGGGAGGTACTCAAGCAATATTATAGACAGTGGGGCTCAACGTCATAATTAGGTATGTGCTGAGACGCGATTTGACTGAAGGGGTTCGTTTTCTTTAATATTTTATGGTTTCTCCACTTATTAAGGTACTCTGATATTTTTTTGTGTCGGCCATAACTAGAAAGTTTGTTATAGTATTTCACAAGACCAACCTGTCTTCTAAATTGAAAAATTCAAATTCTGATTGAGTCGGCATCGAAAAGGGCAATTTTTGAAGTCGGCATCGAAAAGGGTAATTTTTGAACTTGAAGTTATGCCTCAGACCATTAATGATACGCGAAGCATTTAATTGGACTTTTTCTAATTTCTTCAGGTTAGTATCAGAAGCACAGCAACAAATTGGAAAAACGAACTCACAAATGGGTCGTATTAACGCCAAATAATGTTCTAAGGAATAGCATCAACTCCCTAGTCTCTGCCTGTGATGTATGAATGTTCAGCCATTTTCTATTTTTCATAACAATATACTCAATATGTTTGTGACTTGTAAACGCAGAATCTAAAATGAACACCAGATATTTGGGGGTGCTTCTCGTAAGTAAGTTCCCGTAGCTGTATACTACGTGATTGTCTTTTTTTTCTCTAATTAGATGAGACTGTGAAAATAATCTGCGAGAGTTTAATACTTACAAAATTACTTAACAGATTTGCACACAAATTATATACATGTACTTGTCATTTATTCACGGTAATTGTAAAAGTTCCTTTTGATATTGTTCGAAAGAATTTAAACAAAGGTGAAATTTTTTTTTAAAGATAACTTAGGCAATAATTATGGTCCTCCTAACTTTTTGTTGTTTAAGAGTTTACCTACATTTCTCACAGTAAAAAAGAATATAAATTCGCAATGATTTCCATTCCAGCCTTATTCTGCCAGATAACGAGTCAATCCACTGCGTATTACCAGTGTTGAGCCTGTGTTACATAGATAAAAGTTCTCCAAATCTTATAGTTTTAATGAAATTAATTAGAGATTGGACGAATCCAAAAGTTTCTCTGATCTCTCAAAAAGAACGCCGGATTTGAAAAGCCCGTTACTTTTATTTTTTGCTGTTGGCAACATTGCTTTTGCATGCTTTGTTATCACTGATCATTGAGGTTATGTTTTGATACTGTGCTTTTGTACCGGTTCAACAGTAGACATCAAAAGCCCGGGACGCCCTCGAAGTGGCCGGAGTGAGGCAAATGTTGCCGCTGTGCTTGATTCGGTCACTGTGAGTCCGGGAAAATCATGTCGCCGTCGTGCTGAAGAAATGAACATGTGTCCAGAAACAATGCATAGAATCTTAACGAAAGATCTATATTTACACCTGTACAAAGTTCAGTTAACACAGGAACTTAAATCAAATCAGCGGATTATGGAAAACGACGACAATTTGTGCAATAGATCCTGGAAAAAGAACGAGAGACACGTGGTTTCACAAAGCGCATCACTTTCTCAGATGAAGCTCACTTTCATTTAAACGGCTTTGTGAATAAACATAACTACAGAAAACGCAGATCAGAGAATCCAAGAGTAATTCACGAAAAAGACATGCATCCTCAGTGAGTTACGTTTGGTGTGCAATTTGGAGTGGGGGTTTAATCGGTCCTTATTTTTTTGAAGATGGTTAAAGAAGGGCTGCTACGGTGGATGGAGGTCGTTATCGTGCGATGCTCACTAATTTCCTTTGGCCCCGGTTGGATCAAATGAAGATCGAAAATTTCTGGTTCCAACAAGACTGTGTAACTTGCCACACTTCAGGAGACACAATCCCTCTGCTGCGTGAGAAGTTCTCATACAGACTAATCTCGCTACGAGGAGACCGAACCTATCCACCTCGATCTTGTGACCTGAGACCTTGTAACATTTTCCTATGGGGGAACACTACAAAAACAAAACCCGTAATCTGTTGGAACTCAAACAAGAAATTCAACGGGTTCTGAACGAAGTTGATGGGGAAATGTGTGAGCGAGTGATGGTTAATTTCATGGACAGAACGATTGCTTGTGGGCCAGCAGGGGGGGGGGGGGGGTCATACGCCCGATATTGTGTTTCACGTATAATCTCAACATCTCCTGAAGAGAATGGTGTGTTTTGTTTGCTTCTTTCAAATAAATAAATCCGATTTATAGTAGATTCAAATCCGGCGTTCTTTTTGAGACACCCGTTATATACTATCCTTTTTATATATATAACCTTATGCTCAAAAAATTAATTAATGTAAAATTTCAAATTTCCTTTTCGATTATTATTTTTAAAATTACTTCTTGTAGTTGTTAAGAAGATACAAATCGAATTTAGTAAATGAAGTTTATAATTGAACTTTTGAATCTTTAAGTTCCTTTGCTCAGTATTATTATTTAAGAAAATATATTTGAATGCAATTTTTTTTGTTTTTTCATTTCCTAGTGTTTGTGAAAATTAAAGTAGGTGCTGAGGAAGAAGACTTTTTTTAAATAACGCAGATAAACACTAAAAATGAACATTCTGTTTAGGAAGTTAAGAATGCTACATTCGGGGTTAGCACCAGAGCCGTGCCTACTTTTTTCCCCACCCCAGGAAAAGCTGTAAATGTACGCCCTTGTATACAATGCAAGATTATTTATTTACCTATTTGTGTGTGTGTGTGTGTGTGGGAGGATATATAAATAACACTAAATGATGTTTGAAATCCTAACATTATACAAACAGGCGCAATATATACGTATATATATGTAAGAAAAATAAAGAATATTTAAAGATTAAATTAGCAACGCAAATTTCCCTTCTCAGTTCTAAAAATTGCAACCTCTCTCTGCACTGCGTCATTTCTAGATTAATCCATATCATATGACTCTTACGTAATCCTGGTGATGTAAATGGAACTAAAACTCAGCCAATAGTAATTTTACAAAAATATTAACTATCTAATCGAAATGCATTGACAACCAAAACTAACTCAATCTGAATTAAGATTTCCCCCTGAACATGATGAATTTGCTTTTATCGCTTTGGCCTAGATGGACTGCTGTCTGTTTGCTGCTTCCTTCTTGCTACAAAGTTATCAAAAATATAAACTTCTTGGAAAAGGCACAATTAATGTGCCAACTTGATAGTAGCCATAAAATGTTTACTGAAGAAAAGTTGAGTTAAATATACTTCAAATGCCAAATTTCTTATTCATTGTGGATCGTCGTTTGAGCATTCTGCGACATCAAAATTCTAACTGTTCATTACGAATACAACCGCCTGCGTTCTACTACAGAATTTCTTACACACATATATATATGCATTATTGCATATATACATATAATAATACATATAAAACAAATTAACTATATTTATGAACATTAAAAGTAACTATTTCAAGTGAAAATACAATAACTCTTACAATAATATTTAATTATAACATATTCCACAAAGTAAAACATACATAATGATTAAAAATTTTCAAATGCTAAACATTAAAAATATGCTTTTTGAAAAATGGCAAATAATATTAAGTAGTATGAATAAAACATCTGCTCCAAATTTTATGGCATAACCTTTTCAAGCATATTTATAATTAAATTTTTTTTTTTTTGCTTTTTTGCAAAATCATTAATAATTTTTTCAAAATCTAATTGATTACTTAACTCTTCTACAGAGAGTATGGCCATGTTTGAAAGTTTTTTTGCCTAGTGAAGATGTCATATAGTTCTTTATTATTTTAAGTTTGCTAAAGCTTCTTTCGCCACTAGGCTACAGTAACTGGCAACGCAAAAAAATTTTAATGATGCTTCCAAATTCGGATAGGACTGAAATAAATTATAATCGTGAATTATTTTTAAAAGTTTTAAGCTTGTAGCTGCTTTTACGTCCGAAATTATTGAAATAGCACGGTTTTTAAAACTAGATATTTCTGACTGAATTTCTTCAGCGTTCATTTCATTCGGATATTTAAGTGCTAAGTTATAAGCTACTACCTTTAAATATAAAATCTAATGACATTAATCGTTCACCAGTTAGAAAGTGAAAATCGGAGGAGCAACTGAAATGACGATAAGAAAAAAAACCTTATCGTCATTTCAGTTACGAAATTAAAACGTCGAACACTTCTTTAATTTCTATAAAAATATATTTTTCTGAAAAACTACAATTTATATCAATTGATTCCTCACAATTTAATTTATTAACTTTTCGGTTTCGTTTCTCTTCAAATTCTGTGATATATTTATTCATCTCTAAAGCTGAAGTTCTACATTTTTCAAAAATGCATTGAGAAATATTTTCTCTCATTTCCTGTAATGAAGGACATAGTTTCTTTATTAAGCGTGCGACTTTATAGACAGTTGTAGTTTTCGACTGTAAGGCTTTATTTTCTTTTTCGATTTCTTGCAGTATTAAATTCCACACAGATAACAAACACAAAAATTTTAAATTGATTTGCTTCAAAATGCTGTTATTTTCAGCCCATTGCAAAGATTTGTGATTTAATGCCGTATCTTTCAATAATCTATGTACTTCTGTTATTTGTAGGTCTAATTCTTTAACAGCATTTGCTCTTGATAACCAACTTGTATCCGTATGATCTTTTAATGTAGCTTTCAAAACAGACATAAGTGCATCCCATCTACTCGTTGACGATACAAAAAAAAAAAAAAAAAAAAAAAAAAAAAATTATAAATCCTTTGAACAGTGCCAAAAAATATTAACATACTTGAATTTGTTGAAGTGGCATTTTTGCATACTTAATTTAAACTATGATCTGAAAAAGGAATATATGTAGCTTGATCATTTCTTTGACAAATAATGGCTTGCCCGCCTTTGTATTATCCAGCCATATTGACCCCGTTATCATAACCTTGTCCTCGAACATTTTGAATGTCGATACCATCCTTTTGTAACTTATAAATGATTTTATTTGCCAGTTTTCCACTGCCAGTTTTCTCTTTTGTTTCTATAAAATCTATAAAGCTTTCTTCAATAAATATGGATTCGTCCCTTAAATATGTACACGTACCTAATAATCTGACACAGTTGCTCATGATGCGAAACATCTGGCGTACAATCAAGTATCAAAGAAAAATATTTCCCTTTTTTGATCCTAGAACGAATTTCAAATCGAACATGATTACCTAAGAGTAATATAAATTCATCTTGTACTTGATTAGACAGGTAAGAAACGGATTCCTTTCTGTAATTAGCTATATGATAGGCAATATTTCTATCATAATGACTTATTAGTTAAATTTAGCAACATTCCTGCATTTGAACTGCCAAAAATTTCATGCGTACCTCTAAGAGGTGAATTGTGTTTTGCACAAAATAAAATGATGTCTAATATAACGCGTAAGATATGTCGCCACTTTTATTTTTCTGATTCTATTACTTTATGCAGAAAATCATCTATGTAACCACCTCCTTTAATTTTTTTTTCAAAGCATTTCCATCGAAGACAAGCATCACTCTCAAACGTAGAATTTTCGTGATCGGCAATTCGGTTTAAGGTTTTCCAATCTTTGAAACCTCTTTTTGGATTAGAAATAGTAGAATCTGACTTACATTTAGTAAAAAGAATGGGAAATGCGTGAAAAACAGAATGACGACAGAGGTCTTTTTTTGAATAAATAAGCCAGTTGCGATGTATTACCTCCCCATTAGAACACTTCTTAAAAAATCATTTTCTAGAAAATCTTCTGTCATCCTCTGAAGTAGATTCTCTGAAATCAGCATCTTGTCCTTGATCTGGTCCATATTCCATAAAGAAAAGTTTTATTTTGTCTGAAATTGTTGGCCATGATGGAGGATCATTGAAGTTAATCATTTTAATGGTTACTTTATCCTCCTTGTTTCCAGAAATTTAAATTAATTTTTTGCTTTTATCTGACTCAAAGTGGATATATTCTCCAACTTCAACCACATTTTCTTCTGAGCTATCTATTATTATTTTCTTTTTGTTGAATTACTTATTTCATTTGAATTTCCTGTGACTGTAAAGCGCAGCTTTGATGAACGTAATTTCTTAATTTTTTCCTTCTTTCGTATTCAGCATAAAATATCAACAATAAAAA
Source organism: Stegodyphus dumicola (assembly GCF_044657685.1). Lineage (NCBI taxonomy): Eukaryota > Metazoa > Arthropoda > Arachnida > Araneae > Eresidae > Stegodyphus > Stegodyphus dumicola. The sequence goes on from NC_140773.1 coordinate 197,732,837, forward strand.
CAATAAAAAATTATTGTTGAATGAAATTTACATAATGTTAAAATTAGAAAAATATAAAACAAAAAATATTATAAAGTATTTAAAAATATTATCAGGCCATAAACTTCTTTCGACGTAGCATTTGATATTTCTGTTTGACTATGAAAAAGATTCTGTTTTGAAACGCATTTATAAACGCTTTATTTAGCTAATTATAGCGTTCCATTTTCCTCCCTCGCAGATTTTGGATCTTTTCCGTTATAAGAGAAGATGCAGCAGACATTTTCTCCAGAAAGTTATATTTGCCAACTTGATATTTTCAATGAGAAAAACATACTGAAATAAACTGATTATGAAATCAGTTTATTTCAACCGCAGTAAAACTTGTTTTTAGGGTTACGAAGTAAACGAAGAACAACGGATTGCCATACTTTAAAACATTATTCACAATGCTTACTTTGAAAACAGTAATATAGTCAGTCATACGAGATAAGAATTTAACTGTGCTAGCTGTAGAAAATTATGTCGGGTTGTTATGAAACGAAAAATATCACATACTTTAATACGAGCTATGGTTTCGTTATATAAAGTTTGCAATATTGTTTTACCACAGTTATGTTATTAATACATCAAAATCCATTACAATTCTTAATTTAAATTACTAATCCTCTGTACATTGCAATATTAATGAAACCTGAGTATGGTTATTATACTTAAACCATTTCGTATTTCTAAAATTATACGAACATGTGTCCGTCATTGTTTTAAATTCTCTTATGTGAAATGAATTTTATAGTTATTTCAATTTTTTTAGCCTTTAACGTAGTTCCACAAATAATCCTCTTCGGCATGTGAAGTAAAATTGCGACTTTCATGTTAAGCACTTAAAGAAATATTTCTGATCGCGGAAATTCTTCTTAACAACTACTAAGTAATAATTTCTACATTTCTGGTCTTTCGATTAATGTTCGCGTTTAGACGTGGCAGAGGGGTAACATAGGCAATTTGTTCAAAGAGTTTATTGTAATGATCGGATTAACTGCATTTAGTCTTCTGTACCTTGAACATCAGAACATCCTCCACGAAAGCATCGCTTCTAAAGCATATAGTGTCGCGAGCATCATTATAATAGATTAATCAATGAAATCAGTCTTTAATATTCACAGAATCTTTCGTCAGTTAAACTATCCACCCCCGACGAAAAGTTTATTTGAGCTTGAGCAGAAATTTATATACCATCTTTTTTAAATATGCCAAGAGTTTGGCTGTCAGACCTTTTTTTTCCTAACAATCTCCCTAACAATATCGCGGCAATAAAAGCATAATTTTAAAATTAAAAAGATTTTAAGAGTCTTCATATTTCATCTTTACTTTTATTGCGCATCATCAATTAACTCAAGAAACTTCTATGCGCTAAATTTCGCGACTATGGCAGGTGTTTATCATTAATTTTTATTCTCAGCAGAGAGTATTTCTTAAATTTTTTTACCAAGCAGCTTTTTAGAATAGAACAGCTTTTATATCGATCCCGTTACAGTCAGCGGAACAAAACTAATTTTTTTAAAAGATATTTGTTACGTCAAAATCAATTAATTACGTTAGAATTAGCCAGAACAGTTTGTCTTAAATCTTCCACAAAGTACTCAGTTTTAAACCTCCCTTTTTAGTTCTCTAAAACTGAAAAATTTATTTTATTGTTTCAATACAAACAATAGAATTATTAAAAAACATTTATCTTACCTTATATATTTACTTGACACTTATATATCACTTGACACTTATATATACCTTATATATCACTTGACAAAGAATAAACCAATTTGTTTAATCCTTCCACATCTGCTTCAGAAATAACTTTAACTGGAATAATCCATATAGTTCCCGCGCAACATGAGTGTGAATAAAAGCCAAAAACTTCGATTCATGCGCCTCGTTTATTGGAAAAGTTTATATAAAAAAAGTGCAGTAACTAATAATATGGTACATGCCGCCCAGTCGGTATAGTGGCCAGGGAAGCTGACTTTGCCGAAGGGCCTGGGTTCGAATCCCGGAGAAGGCATGGGTGTAACTGTCCGTCCCCTCATAAGAAAGGCGATGATGGCCCACCTATTAGGTGCCCCCATAATAAAGAGACCACCACATCCGGACTTGTATAGATTAATGGTTTGGGTTACATTTGTAATTGTTCACAATCTGCCATTGGGGGCAAAAAATAATAATATGGTACATTTCATTTTCAATCACCTTTGTTTATTCTTCGGATGCTATCCCAGAAGGCGTTTATGAAACTGCAAAATTCAGCAGTTAATCTCGCCTTCTATGTTCAGTTAGTGGACTTTGGCAAGTTTGTTATGAGTAAGTAAAGAGCTTAAGTCAAACTAATGAGAGACAGCAAAGAACAAATAATGTCAGCAGCATAATATTTTCTATGAAAGTTTAGTTTATACAATTCGTTACACAATGTGTAATTAGTTCCTTAAAGCTACTTTCAATAACAAATTTTAATGTTAGAAAATATTATATACACTACTGTGAAAGCTCATTACTTTTGATAATAAACTAATGCTATTAGTTTTTTTTTCTTTTTTTAGCTGGATTGTTTATAAGACAAAATTCTTTTAATATTCACTGATGTATTCCGAAATTAAAAGTTAAAAATCCTAAATTTTAAAAACAAATTTCTGAATTTTTGATCGAATAGCTAATTTGCGCCCCTTCCATTTGTTTACCTGAGGCAAGTGCCTCACCCTCGTCCCGACCCCGGCTACCACTATTCAAGTCTACTTAAATTGCAACAATAGCATTCTTTTTCAGTGAACGTTTCTACAGAATTTCAATCAAAATTAATCTTTCCGAAGTTTGGGATTTAATTTAGTTCAATTCGAATTTAATTCCAGTCTACAGAAATTGCTACAAGGGCATTCTTATTCTGATGAACTCTTCTAATGGACACCAGTAAAAATTAATTTTTCGGAAGTTTGAAATTTAATTTTAATTATAATTTAATTTAGCTCAATTAAAATTTAATAATTTCAAAATTAATTTCAGTATACCGAAATTACAATAGTCATGTTTTTTTTTTTTTAATGAACTCTTCCACTGAACATCTGTAAAAATAAATATTTCGAATTTAAACCGAATTTAAGTATTAGTATTCAAATAATTAATAAAGCGAGCCGATTTGAGTTTTCAATGTTTCGAATCTTTATTCTGATTTATATCATTCGAGATTAAAACATCCCGTATCTAATTTTGATTTTTAATCAATAAATTATACTTATAATTATAATAAAAATACTTACAAATTAATTACTGTACAAACTTGTACTATTATTTTATACACTTCTATATAGTAAAGCGGTTTCCCTCATGTTTAATGTGGATTTGAGCCAAATTTCCTTAAAAACCCTCCGCGAAGGCATCCTTCCCCATAGCCCTAATGTGCTTTGCCATAATCAAACAAACGAAACCGAACCTAAATCGTGGAGACATATTGTTGTATATAACCTATATCGTTCAATAACTTCGATCTACAAATTAATTTTTTTCAAGAATAACTAATGATTTTACATTTGTTAATTGAACGTCGAAGATGAGGGAAACATGGAATTATTTTTCAATTTTTACTAGACGTTAAAGCTTAAATGGTTCTTTTCAACAACGTGGAAAATCCTTCATTCTTTTGAGCTGATAAACTAGTTTCGCTTTTTTTCCGTTACAAAACAAGAGACACACTGAACAGTTTTCTTTAGAAAGAATATGTGCAAAGCTTAGACATCCACTGAGAAAACTTTTTATCATAAGCTCATTTTGACTAAATAAAAATTTTCTAAACATTTTAGTAAAATTTTTCTAAACATCAGCAATGTATCTCTTAGTTTTTGCGTATTGAAATAACTAAGAGCGAAATAAAGTGTAATGATTAAGAAACATTTTATTGACAGCATTTACTCTGAAAACTAAAACTCTGTTTAAGATAACACATTTAATGTAATGATGGCCCATGTATCTTTGTCGCATATAATCTGTCATTATCCGTTCGCACATATATCTTTCTCTAGAAGATTTGTATACCATATTGTCTTAGAAAGGCAAAGATCCCAAGTTCCTTCATCGGATAAATTTTTCATCTCTCAGGAAAAAACAGGACCCCCCCCAAAAAAAGAATACATAAAATAAAGTTATGGTCATGGCATGCATTTTATCAAAAGATTTATTTTCCCACTTTATTGGCAAAATATTGAAATCATACGCATTTTTGAAATTTAGAGATTATTTCAAGGCGTGCATAATTAATTCTGCTTTAAACTTAGTTTTTCTTTTCACCACTATAATTGCTGCTACATTAGCAAACCAATGGCTTTGTAATGTTGAAAACGATTTATGTAATAAGTTTTTAACCAAATCGTTTGTACTGATTATCACCAGAATGATCTTGGTCATCCGCAGGAATTACGCTGATACCGATAGGTGGTTGCTTTTGTTCTAGAAGGAGGGAGAAAAAAAAGAAATAAAAACATTATATCCCTTATTCATAAATTCAACAAAAATAACGCCATAAAACTGCTACTTCGCTTTTATAGAACAATTAAAAATGTACCTAATATCTGGGGAAGAACTTCCTCAAGAATGGCCACTCTAGTTTGCAAATTTTCTATGTCCAGTTTTGTCTTCTGCATGCTCTCTAACACGACCTTAATGAAACAATACGAAGCTTTGATATAATTTTTGGACAAATTGTGTTACTGCATTCTGAGTATATCATACAAGAACAATTATTTTGAGCTATATAATTATCAAAAACTTCCTTCGTATTCGAAAATGATACTTTGTCCTAATTTAATTACCATATTTTTATAATAAACTGTCCATCTGTGAAATGTATCCAAGACGTTGAGAGCTAAAACAAGTCATAAGACACAATGCCGCACTTTTATTTAATGAAATATTTATTGTTACGAAATGTGCAGGCGCGGTGGCTGGTCCGCAGTCAGGGAGTGTGCCTCATAGAGGGCGAGGTAGTTAGTCAGTCTGTGAGATTTCGATCGAGTTGACAGCCGGGCAGCGAGTGCCGAGTGTCTCTTAGTGTATCGCGGTTAGTGCATCATCGAGAGAATGTGTTAAGCTCCGGGAGCGACAGAACCGAAGAGTCGGGAGCTGTGCTCTGTGTGTCGTCGAGTGCATCGTGAGTTGTAGCGTGGAGAGTCTCGAGAGTACGTGGAATTACGAGAACGACCAAGCAGAGTCGGGTGCTCTACTCTAGTGCTTTGCCGTGAAGCTGTCTTCACCGTTATAGCCTGATAGCGTGAAGGCTGTGTCGCTGATTGTGTCAGCGTGTTTATAGTAGATCTTCGATGACTATGAAAAGGAACTTGGAGCTGTCCTGATTAATATTGGCTAAATAAAGTATGTTTCGATACTTCATCCAGTGTCGCCGTTATTCACTCCAAATCCGTACGAACTCGTGAAGAAAATAACGTAACAACTGGTGTCAGAAAAGAAAAACGCAACAATATTATTGAATATTACTAAAATTATATGCAGTAATACCCCGGAATTGATCGGAAGTTGACACAACAAAAAGTGCTCAAGTCGGGGGTCTAACTTTGCATAAAAATACGCATAAATTTTAGCTAAATTGCTCCATGGGCTGAAAAATGCTTGTTTAGAAGAAAAATATATAATAAAAGAATACAATTTACATGCAGATTTCTACGAACTAGTATTAAAATGAACATCTCAGTCAATTTTTGTTGGATTAAAGTCAACTTTTCGGTTTCTTTCTTTCTTTCTTTTTTTTTTTTTTTTTTTTTTTTTTTTTTTTTTTTAAACGTAGGATTACGTTCCTTCCTAATGGTCTGAAAAGTTTAATATTAAGAAGCTATTTAAGGTGTGCGCGAATGATTATATCTTCGAAACTACAAATATTGCTATCTAATGAATATAACTATCTAATGATGCAATCAATATAAATGCATCATTAGATAGATAAAAGAGCACTTTAGAAAATATATAAACATTTTAAAAATTAAACAAACGGTATATGTATAGAATAGCGTCAAGAATAGCGAAACTTTAGCGAAGTCAAAGCTTTGTGCTTATGCGTGACCGCGTGCGAGTGGCAAGTCTGTCTGGCAGACAACGTGCCTAGACAGTCAGCGTGCTCGGGTAGTGTTTGCTGTATTTTATTTTGCCAAGCTATTTCCTGTAGCGACTTGCAGAAATTTGGCGAGTGTAGTACATTGTGGACCAAATGAATTTACTGTTAAGTAGCGTAAGAGAATACAGGATTCATAAGCAGGCGGCATTTGTATAGTTGATGTAATTATTAATGAACAGTCAAGATATATTCTGGCATCCATATATATTCATCCAGATGCTAATTCAAAACATTTAAAGATGTTCGTGTTCAGTGCATTGATGAAATATTCTGAGACTATCGATCGATGGCGAGTTTACTGTAGATACAGATGCTCCTATTATTATCATGGGAGATATCAATGCAGACTAGTGATTTTGGTACTAACCGGCTCTGCCATTCAAGGTGAAAGCACTACCGGGACATCATATCAATGTAGACGTGAAACGAAATGAAAAGGCATCTAATTTTATGAAGCATCATTTTAATCTCAGGATGGTGGCAAGTAACTATCCAAAAATACTCGACAATTCATTTATAGGTTTAACATCATCGACCAATTTTACGTAAGGTCATATCGAATGAATAAATGTAATAAATAAAAAATAAAATATATGTGTGTGTAAGATATTTTGTTTGTTTTATTTTTTTATAACACCCTCACACTTTCGTAAGTAATTCTACGCATCAGCGGCTCTTTAAGCTAAAAGAGAGAGTCTACAGTAATTTTTTTATAACAAGTACAGAATTTTCTCAAACGTAATTACAGGAACCGGACAACGCTTAAATATATTGATAAAAATTCAGATCAATTAAAAATTTACGTACCTGCATCATAGATAGGTTATCCTGATAATCATAGTCTGGAGGTAGATCTCCTTTCCTTGGTATAAAGACTGGGTTAAGAAAGGATTAAAAAGAAATTATTAACTTAAAAGCATTAAAAAGGTCTTATACATCTATGCATTTATATAACTTTAAATTAAATTTTAAAGCAAATTTAAATATTATATTCAGATATTCCAAAGTAGAACCAAAAGGAATTGGTACAAAACAATCACTGCACAAAAGTGATATAAGTAAAATATCCTCAAAAATTAAATAATTTTGTGTTAAAATTGAAAATAAAATTAAAACTGAAAGCAATATAGAAAACACTGAGATAAAAATTTAAAGAAATGTTTCAAAAATGATATTCCAATTAGATTGAATGGATTTTACATTTCCCGACGTATCTTCATCACAGAGTTGGTGTCTCGAGAAAAGTAAAAGAAAATTATCCCGTTTCTGAGCTAACCTATATACACTTCAGAAATTTCATCAATACTTATAAAAATTTTACCTGGGAAAAACAAATTAAAGTGCATAGTAGCCCAACCCTGGCTGGATGGAATCGAAAAAAGCACTTGGCTTAAATTTAATAATACAGTAAAATTACAAAAAAAAAAAAAAAAAAAAAAAAAAAAAAAAAAAAAAAACAACTAATATGTGGTCAAAAATAGAAAAAAGAATGTAGCCCGAAGAAAAATTTTAAACAACTTTGAAATATGTATTAAAAAAAAACTTGTAATGCGGGAAAATGCACGCCATATCTAACAGTAGAACACAGTCATTAATATACCGAGATTCGTACTGAGAACAAATTGGGCAAATAAAGTTACGAAAATCTTTCAGTTTTAAATTAATTACATTTAAATTAAATTTATTTAACATTTATAGTTGAAAAAAGGATGCAGATAAAAAGGACATTTTTTTAAATCTATTTTTAATTTAATTTATATATTTATATGCTATACGTATGTTATAACAGAAAATGAAAAATGTTTCTATTTCACATCAATTGCTGAAAGATTTTCATTCGTTTGTAAATATCGATTGTACAAAATTTTAAAAGAAATTCCGGCGATTTTTCGTCTCTTTCTTTTCAGTAATTTATAAGGAAAAGTAGAGAACCAACGGTTAAAAATCATTTTTATAAAATACATAGCACATCTAATAGCACTCTTTTTCTTGGGAGGGGTCTGTAATTCTTCTATTTGATTTAAACATAAAATCAAAACTTTTATAAAGTTCGGAGTTTGTAAATACAAAAATTATAGGCATTATAATACCATTACTGATTAAAGAATGATTTCTGAAGTAATTTTTTATGGCTAAAAATTAGTTTTCATATCTTTACTGCATATTAATAAGCAAGATTTACTAGACTTTAAGAAGATGATGAAAATTTATGAAGGAAAATTGAATTAAGTCGCCCATCTTTAGAATTAAATCAGATCTCTGCAAAGAAAAAAAAAACATTTATTAACATTATGCATTGTTGAAAATTTGTTGTTATTTTTACTCTAAATAATGTATGGATCCTACTCTTAATTGAAAACGGTTGATGGTATTCTAAAAACATAATGCAAACTAGAAAAGGTTATAAAAGTTAAAAGTAACAGGAAGAATATCAGTAATCAATTTTTGTTAAATTAAGTCATTCTACATGAATGTATTTAAAAATTACCGAACAAAATTTCTTTTTCATGAAGAAGCTTTAAATTACGTACAATGAAATTGACCTGTATGTGGTAAACCTTGATCTCTGAAAAGCATTTTTGCGATTTCTGATAGAGATGGAATTTATTGAATTAGCACTTTTAATGTACAAAATTGATTCTCATATTATTATCGACAAAAGTACTTAAAAAATATTACACAGAGTGGAGAACTGGTCGATTTCATACACTTAACAGTATGTTCTAAATTTACAATCTTACAAATATGCAAATATTCTACTTCTTGCAATCAAATACTATCTAGTGTTACTCAGAATGTCTTATTATTTTATTCACATAAATCCAGAGTTTGGATTCCCTTTTTTATGCACTAACGATTGATCTTATTTTCCTCACATAAAACTGATTTACGATGGTCACTATCGTGATGTTTAAACAAGGTAATTATGCACAGTTCAATTTAAAAGTGCACATTTATGCACAGTATATTAAGACAATCTAGATCCCTATGCGCAGAGATCGTTCAGTGCCCCTACTATACCTTTTTGTTTTCATGAGATAGAATTAAGAGAAATTACAGAATGATTTTGGACCTATCAAATCCCAAGGTTTTGTAGATCTAAGCATTAAATTATTTTGGCTTTCCATGCAAAGATGGCTTCCTTAGGGGAAGCACAATATTAAAGTTTGTTCATATTCTAAGACATACTGTTCAGTTTCAGAAGTCGTTATCTACGATAAATGGGAACATTTTTAAGATTTTTAAGAAAAAGGCAATAAAAAGTATTCACATAATCGGAAAACATGATTTTTAGAACTGAAATTACCATCACTTCCTCTAGTACCTAATCCGGGTGGACCTGGAGGCCCTGGCGGCCCTGGTGGGCCCACAGGGCCAGGCAAACCATTCAATCCGGGCTCCCCGTCGTTACCACGTTCTCCTTTTACACCTGGTAATCCTGGCAAACCTTCTCTTCCTTCACGACCTGGAAAGAATAAAACAGAAATATTACTTCACATCAGTTATGATAATAGCTCCAAATATAATAGAAGTTTGCTTCACGATCTAATGGGACGAAGTCATTTCGGATAATCTATTTAAGATATTTCCGACAATTAAAAATAAATATTCAATACATTGTTTACCTCAATAAACTGAATATGTATTCGCTCAATATATTGAATATTTTTTACTGTATTGAATAACAGATCGTTGTGCATATGAAGAATACTGTTATTCTAATATGTAAATAGCGGCTTGTTTTTGCTTAAGAAAAATCAAAGAACTATGCAAATTCGACACGCACAGGCTATCATCGGCATTGCGCATATTAAAGGACATATATATATTATATAATACATTAGCGCATATTAAAGGACATATATCTATTATATAATACATTTATTATTGTTATTACAAATTATTTTTTTCCGCAAAGCTTCAGGTATCGTTACGTATTACCATCATCTAGCTAGATTTTACTCGAAAGTTTATGTTGATACTAAATAGGCTCTAACAGAAAAGTAGCCATTGCACTTCTACAAGCAAGTAATATATGTCAATTACCAGTAAAATAAAAAAAAAGTTCTGAAATTTAATTTCTTTAAATCTAAAATTATAAACTATCAGAAACATTTCAATACGTAAAAAATTAATCTTAATAAATCTCGCACAAGCACAATTTTATTATCGTGTATATTATCATTTGCTTATTGTAATAAAAATCATATGTATTATAAAACTTGTGTATTCTATTTTTATAACAGTTATTCTTAATTCCGAAACCCTTTCCAATCTTGTTTTCCACTTACAACTCCCTACCAGAATGAGTTTTTAGAATCGTGTTGAATTAAATGAGTTAGGAGTAGTATTTATAGGAAGTTCAACTAACTTCGAGAGAGAGTGTTTAGGAGTCTAGGTTGCGTGTGTTAGCTTTCTTTCTATTTCCTGTTGTTGTTGCTTATTCTCGAAAGATCTGGCATATGTCAGATCAGCTCCAGAAGGTTGCTGACGGCCAAAAAATCAATAACAGAGAGGGGATCGGACAAAAAGTCCGATGCAACCCCGTATGTGATCCGGTGAAGCTGAATGGTGACAGCATTTTTTACAATCGGGGTGGATTTTTTTGCCACTGTCAAAGGAAAGACATTTAAGATGGCCACTTGTTAATCTAGCCAGAGCAGTCTCATTTGACACGGTCACATTTGATTTCCAGTAGGGAGCCATGGGATAGTTCCTGTGGACCACTGGTGCGTAGGTGGAATACGCCATATAATATTAAATTTAGATCTTTCATTTGAATAAAGTTCTTCAGGGCCAGGCAAACCCGGATTGAATGGTTTGCCTGGCCCTGTGGGTCCACCAGGGCCACCAGGGCCTCCAGGTCCACCCGGATTAGGTACTAGAGGAAGTGATGGTAATTTCAGTTCTAACTTGGTAAGTAAGTGAGAAGCCAGTGACCATTTCACTTTCACTACCCTCTTTTGCCAATTTATCAGCGACCTCATTACGACTAATATTAACATGTGATGGGATCCACTGGAGGTGGACGTCGTGGGTCTGAGATATCTTCCTCAGTTTGAGCAGAATAGATATGCTGGTTTCATAGTTTGATGTTGCAGTGCATTACGGCTGTCCGATAAAATCCGTAGTTCCCCAAAATCCCAATCATAAGACAAGATAGCATCAAGCCCCACATTAATCGCAATGGCTATTTCCTTCTTGAAGCTATTAAGCTCGGCCATATTATACGTGCCTGTTGATAATCGTCGGCTAATTTAAATTAAGGGACAACTACGTTAGCCAATGCCAATGATTAAAAATTGCGGAGTGCCTATGGTTCAAAACCATGTACCTCCTCATCAGAATTACATAAAAGCGAGCAGAAAGAGGAAAATTACATAAGTAGTAAACTTCTCAATAGAGGGAGCCACATGGCTCGAGAAAGTTTAGAGATAGCGAGAATTTATAAAACTTAAGGATACATAATTTTTTTTTGTAAGTTTTTAGATTTTTAATCATTTTTTTTTAAATTTTGATTTTTTATAATTTTTTCGTATAAACACGATACAACATAAAAGCATAAAGCGGAGAGGAAAGATTTTACGATTAATAGGCCCATTGGCATGTGGCATACAGTGAGAGTGCAAATAATAAAGTTAACGCGAGAAAATATTCAAGGCAGAATTAAATTCTGCGGGAGATGTGATTGCAGAGGGAACAGAATGATAACTTTGCATAATGTTATCATTATGGCCGAACGCAAAAAACTGGTCGTTGGGTACAGGGTTCGAGCTGGCGTGTAACGTGATTATGAGCCAATTTCCCTTAAAAAGAAGACATTTACGGACTATCCCTCCTTTCCCGTGTAGCACCTAATGTCGGAGGATATAATAAATTTTTTAAAAATATTTCTTTCATGCTTACTTTCAATTGGGATTACTCTTTTGATGCCCATTAGCATAGATTTATTACGATACCTTTTAAAATATTAAAGTATAAATAATACCACACTTTTTAAGGCAAAAGTACTAGAGGTGAAGATAAATATTGGGTAATTTCAAAAGTTCTACCCGTTTTCATTACCCATAAAGAAGACCAAATGAACGCAAAATAAACAGTACCTATTATTGTGCACAATTCCCATTGTTATCTATGACTTCTTGTCATCTTTCTGGTAAGAGATAAATCCCGCGGCGGTAAAATTCCGGCAGTTTCAACTCAAATGATGGATGGCAGTTTTCGCAGAATCAAGTTCATCAAAGATTTTCTGAACTCAAGGAATTGTTCAACGCACGAAATAGGTAATAGACAGTTGGTGCCAATTCAGGAGAATAGGGAGGATGGGGCAATACCTCCCAACCGAAGCCGAATAACTTTTGGCGAGGGATGATAGCAGCATGTGGTCTGTGGTCTGGCGTTATCATGATGAAGGATAACACGGCGACGATTGATAGGACCTGGCCGCTTTGCTACCAAGTTTGAATGCGGCTTGTCTAACTGTAGAAGGTAGCAGTGATAGTTTGGTTGAGTGGCAGGAGCTCCTTGTGAATTATTCTCTGCACATCCCACCCCGCACTCAATAACACCGTCTTGGAATGAAGTTCGGCTTTCGAAGTCAATGCAGGCGGGTCAGAAGGGCGACACACACTCCTACGACACTTTATGTTTACGGTACATAACCCACTTCTCATCTCCTGTCACAATTCATATCAAGAATGGGTGTTTTTGTACCGGGAAAGCAAGGAAACACAGGTGGTGATTCGGTCATCTCGTTGATTAGCTGTCAGCTTATGTAGAACCCAACGATCCAACTTTCTCGTAAAACCCAACTTAACCAGCCGTCTCTCGACCGTTGTCCTGTGTACGTTGGAGGTCTCCGCTAATTCTTGCACGGTTGGGTTCCGGTTGTTAGTTATGGCCTGGGTCAATATCGTCTTCTACAACGTGTGATGGTCGTCCACTCCTAGCCTGATCTTGGCAGCTTTTCTCTCCTTTCCTAAATTTACGAAACCATCGACGACGTGCTTTCTACTGCATTCTCCCCTTAAACTTGACAAATATTGCGACATGCTGCGGCTGCCGTACTCTTTTTTATCGAACTCATATAATAAACAGTGTCTTATATGCTCCTTCTCGCTTTCCATGTTACACCTGCGATTTTTTTTGTTTTGTTTTGAGATGATTAACTCTGCGAGACACGATGCATTTATATGTGAGGCATCCACACGTTTGATTGGCCGACGATTTTCGTTATTACAATGTCATGTGTGACATCAATTCCATTGCAAATTTGCATACCCAAAGATGGGTAGCACTCACCCAATACTTTTATAATAACAACTGATATAATTTATTCAAATATAATATCTGTTATTCTAAGTTTAATATATTGTTGCGTTTTTCTTTTCTGACACCAGTTATTTTCTTCTTTCACGTTCGTACGGGGTTTATGTGGATTTGGAGTGAATAACGACCACAGAACTTGATGGAATATCGAAACACACTTTATTGGCCGGTATTAATCAGGACAGCTCCAAAGTCACGTTTTACAATCGTCGAAGATCTACTATAAACTCGCTGGAACAATCAGCAACACAGCCTTCAGGTGATCAGGCTATAACGGTGGAGACAGCTTCACTGTAAAACACCAGAGTACAGCTCCCGTTTCTGCTTGGTCGTACTCTCGAGACTCTCCACGCTACAACTCGCGATGCACTTGACGACACACAGAGCACAGCTCCCGACGTTTCGGTTCAGTCGTTCCCGGAGCTTAACACACTCTCTCGACGATGCACTAACCGCGATTCATTAAGAGACTATTCGATGCACTCAACGACCAACTCGGCGCTAGACTTCGAGGCACTCCCTCAATGATATCACTGACTATCAGACTATCAGCTCGCTAGACGAGGCACACACACACACACTGACTGCGGACCAGCAGGGTTTATATAGCTTTCGGCTTGTGTTCGAGAACATTCTGGGCTAAACCGGTAAGAATTCGTTCCAGAAGGTTCTCCATCCGTCCATGGTATATCGGTAATTTTTTCGCCAAATGGGCGATTTCTCGCGAAATGTGGCAACACTGACTTTTCTTGCATTTATGGCAACCCTAGAATTGCTTTGCGGGGAAGCCATCTTATCGCGCCTGTGCATTTCGTAACAATATGTTTATCATCCCTTGTCTTATTCATCAGTAAGGTTACCAGCCATTCTAATGGAAAGCTATGGTTTTATACGCAGCTGTCTAATTGCTCTTAAAGATATAATGGAAAAAAAAAGTGCAAATATCTCTCTTTCTAGGTAATACATTTCTTTAGAGTATTCTTTAGAGATTTTTCATTCTTCATTTCCATTCATTAAAAGGGAAAAATAGTCATCTGAAACATTCTATCTTAGGTTCAGAGTAGTAGTTTCAGTTACAGCAAAGTTTATCATAGACGAAGCACTTCCGCTGTGAGACAGCTTTTTGGTGAGCTGAATAGAATCATTCTTTAAAAAGAAAAGAAAAAAAATAATCAACTGCATCAGAATGTGCATAAAAGTTTCTTTACAGTGCAGAAGGGATAAATTATTGACAGCAACAGCGTTTGTAAAGCAATGGCATAAATGTTATGGTTACATTCAGTGAAACATTATTATAGCATTAATCAATGAGTTCATATCTGCTGTCATGCTTATATTCACTACTCTGTTTACTCTGCAATTTGGTAACCATAATGCCTTTTTCTCTAATTTCAATGAGTGGATTTAATTCAGATGTTCCGTACATACCCCAGATTACGAACGTAATTATAGACGCCGATTTAATAAATGCAAAAAGAGTTAAAGATGATCTCACCTGGTCTTCCTTCTAGGCCTGGTAAACCCGGTTCACCAGGAGGACCTCTGGACCAGATCCTAGTATTAGTTGAATCTGTGGGGAAAATACTAGAACCGGGTTCCCCTCTAAGCCCTCTATCTCCTTTGTCACCTTTGGATCCTTCTTTTCCAGGAAATCCAGGTGGACCACGCGGGCAGCGACATTCATTTGGTTTGTAATTTCGAGAATCGTCTGCAGGAGAGGTAGGTGGGAGAAGTGGGTAATCTCGGGGAGTTTCTGGATTAATGTCTCCTCTGTTGTTCCATTTCGCCTAATAAAGTAAAAAAACAAATAATGCATTTATAAATTCTGCGCTCTCTAAACATGACTTATGTATCCGCAGCACATGTTAAAAGCATAATCTTAATAAGCGCTTTTAATTTCATGTTAATTTTTATTGTATTAGGTGTTGATATGAATATTTTCCCATACGATATAAATAATTGCTTACATAATGCAATACAAAATTAGCCAATATACTACAAGCATATAAGACCTTTTTTGCTCTAGAGACATTTTACCTCAAATAAACTGAAATAAATAAATATTTCCCCGAGTTCTCTTCTATTCAGGTTCTGCTTTTGCTATAAGCATATTTTACTGGTCTGGTAGAATTAAAATTATTTGAACTCATTTTATGAACTCAGTTTCATTCCGTAGATCATATTTATGCTTATGTATGTGTCAGGTCTTCATCAGATTGCACATTCATTAAAATGCGTGTTATATTTTGTTCTTACTAGACTTTTTAGATATTTTTTTTCATTCAAATCTAGGTATTCAGCTTTAAAGGATGTTTGAGAGATTATGTACGAGTTTCAAAAGTTTGACAACTTTTTTTTTTGTTTATAAAAGGCAAGAAGTTGACAGTCAATTCGTGATTGAGCGTTCTAATTTTTAAATATTAATTTGTAGTTATGTATTTTAATTTTTAAATGCCTCTTTTGTTGTGACCACTAGGTTTTTCACAGCAATTGACTTATGTTTATCAATTTAAAATTCATTAAAAATATCCATTAAGATGGATATCTGATTGATCTTTATGAAAATTCCAGAAAGGCTTAGACCAGACGTTCCCATCCTTTTTTGGAGCTCCGTCCCCTTTGCGAGGAGAAAAAAAAAAAAAAAAAAAAAAAAAAAAAAACAGCGCGTGACGAATATTAAAAGAAAGCTAATCCGCGAATTCGCTACAATCAACAAGAGCAGTTTTCTAAACAAACTCCTAAAACATCAACGAGCTAACTAAAATAACTGACTACGAACTGAGAGGTTTTCCTCCTTTTATAAGATTTTAAAATCGCGCGCGAGAATTTTCTAGTACTTTCTTGAAATCAAAAAGAGATATCTATTAAATGTTACATGCACGCGCTCTTGTATTTTCAATTTTACGGCTTAGCTTTCTTTTAATATTCGTCACGCGCTGTATTGCGCGAGAAATAAAACCATTTAATTTACAATTCGTTGAATTGTAACATTAGCTGTTTTGAATTAACTTCTGTTGAACTTTTGAGTAGTTGAAAGATAACTACTGTGAAATATTGTAATACTGAAAGAATGTCTGAGGGAATTTAAGCATTTTTATTGTGATAATAATAAAATTTTGTCTATTTTTCATCAGACTTTTGCATTCATTTCGTAACGAACCCGTACGCACGCAACAGTATCTCTTCTTATTTCTAACAGCAGGATAATTTGATAACATCTGATCCAGGCGGTCCACTCCTTCCATTTTGTTGTAATCTTTTACAATTATTGGTTCTTTTACAGTTCCTTTCCGTGTTTCAACATCAATCATCGAGTTATTATGGACTGTGCTCATTAAACGTATATCCTTCTTGTCTTTTTCTGCTGAGTAGACGTTGAAGGGCATCTCTCACTGTCTTGTATCTTATGTAAAATGGCGCGAATATTCATAAAACGCGGGGAAAATTCAATTAGAAATAGAATTCCTGATTAGTGCAGCCTTCTAGGAGGTATTAGAGCAAACAAAAATAAAAACTCAAACAAGTAAACATTTAGAAAGAGTTTTAAACGTTTAAAAGTTTTAAAATGTAGAAGAACGCTTGAAGCCCGTTACGGCCGTCCTGCAGAAGTTTCACTTGAGCGAGCTAGACGCGTTACGGACGACGAAGAGGTTAATCAAAAGTTCGTTAAAGTTTTACAAAGCGTGAAATCGATAATAGAACAAACTCCAGATTTCGAACTCGGGCTTCCACATGCTAGTAGGATTACGTCATTCAAAATTCGATGGCTCTATGTACCGTTTATCACTATGTGAGAAATATACATACATTTATGCCGCTTTTTCATTACTTAATTTCTTTAAATATAATGCAGGACTCTAACATTTGGTGGCAACAGTTTCAAAAGTGAAACGGACATTTATACTGAACAATAGTCCTTTAGGGACAAAGCTTCTTTGGACTAAAAAAAAAATTTCCCACACTCCCCCTTATATTATAGTTAACTTAACTATATTATTATTATATTTTAATATTTAGTTAATTTAACTAAATATTAAAATATTCCTGCATATTATATATCATATATATATATTTATATGTATATCTACTTATTAAATATCATAAGGTAGAAATTAATTAAAAGGATGATCAAATATAATAATAAGTTGTTTACTAAAAATGTAAAAATAAGCAAAATCAATAAGAAATAAAAAAAATTACTTAAATGGTTAAAGGGAGTGAAATTTTAACAATTTGTTAATGTCGGGTTCCGACTTCGTTAACATCAGTCGCAAATTGACATATTCAGTGATACGCAGTCTGTTTTTGTCAGAACTTTTGGTATCCATTTCTAAATTGTACTTTATTAGTTGTAAGTTCTACGAGTTCTGCTAAATTTGATGATTCTGTTTATCTGCATCTGCGAAAGGATCTAAAATCCAGCTCAGCATATGAATTCTGTCACTTTCACTCACAAATATAGATTATTAGTGAAGCACACAATAATAAGACATTCCTAGATCTCTCTCTCTCTAAAAGATTTGATTTTGTGCACGCATCGATTTGTATGTTTTTGCTTATTTGTGATGCCAGTGATGGCTTTTGATGATGGCTCAGTAAAAAAATAATTGCATATTTTTGTCGAAACTTGCTTGATGTGTGAATGACATCTTTGCTTACCAACGTGCAAGGACTTGTCACCGACAATAAACCGAATTAGGTATACGTACATTTAATGCTAAGTAAAAATTTTTAATGCTTCTTTTTGTCACAGCAAAAAGATAAAAAATTTAGATAGCTAGATAAAAATGTTTATTTACGGAAATAGTAGGTATTTTCAAAGTATTTTATTATATTAATTTCCCAAATACGTAGGTATTCCATGATTATCCCTTTTAATTGTCTTAGCGCCGCTCTTTGCCTCTGGACCTGCTACCGCTCTCATGGAAAGCTTCAGCGCCCAATGGAGGGGTCAGTACTGCCCCGTTGGGAACTAATGGCTTAGATTTTGTTAGGAACAACATGATTTTCTATTTCTTAAGTCTTGAAATGAAAGAACTATTTTATATATTCTATAGTAATAAAATAAATTCACGAACTGAAAGTTTAATATTCATTTTTTAATGATTAAAATTTGTGGTAGAGACGATGATTTCAGAAGAAAAGTAGAAATGAGTTTTGCAAGAACTACAAAAATTCATTTAATATTTTGCTGTTTACTTCAGATTACCATCAAGTATCCCTGATAGTCTGATATATTTCCTGATAGTCTGATCCCTGATAGTCTGATAGAATGATAGACCGCTGTACAAATAGATATTTAAAAACTAGTGAAGCTTCTGATTTCGTTAAAAATCAAAACATATTGGGATGACTTTACTTTGACACTCAAATAGGGTCACAAACCATTGAACAGTTTATCAAGTAATGTTCCTTATCTCAAAAATAATTTTTTAAAAGAGGATGAAATAGAAATATTTAGTCAATAGACATTACTATGAGGGGAAAAAAGAACAGCAGTGCACGAATAGTTATCGTTTTGACAGCAGGAAAAAACGGAAAAGGCTAAATTGATAAACACCCTTTTGTAACAAGCGAAATTTTACTTCCTTGTACGAAGTAAAGGAAATATTGCAATCGAGAAAATTTCGAGTATCACATTTCAGTGGAAATATCCATTCTGACAGTTCCCAAATCCCTTTTGATTATTATTAGTCCAAAGGGACTTTGTTCCTGAAGAACTATTGTTTTCGTTTTGCGATTTTGCGTCGATTCACTACAAACGGCGAATCACTTTTCAAACTGTTGCCACAAGTATTATCGCCCTGTGTTATAGTTAAAGAAATTAAATAATGAAAAATCTGCAAAAATGCATGTATATTTCTCGCATTGTGATAAAACAACGGTACATAGAGCCATCGAATTTTGAATGACGCAATCCTCCTACGAATATGGGCACGTGGAAGACCCAATTTGAAATTTGGAAATTGTTTTATTATCAATTTCCTATTTTGTAAAACTTTAACGAATTTTTGCTTAAAAAACTCAAGGATTTCAAAGCGAGCAATGTTAACGTTCTACAAAGAAAACATTTTTATCTCCACCGCGTGAGTCTGTGTATCGGAAATTCTAAAGATATGCTCATTTTGAAACTATTTTGCGATATTGTTGTTGAACTGAATTTTATGGTTTAACTGCGAAGAACGTGATATTTAATAAATAAATGTAACACACAAAATGTTAAAAAAACGCCCCTTTGGACGTAATTTAAAATATGAAACATTTCAGATTTTCTTCTTCTTCCTATTATTATTATATTTGCAAAAAACTCGCTTCTCGCAAAGCAGATTTAGGGTTCGAGAAATTGGCAAGGAAAGGCATGGTTGCCAGATTTGGAGCGAAATCGCCCATTTGGCAACAAAATTGGCGATATGCCATAAACGAACCGTGAACATTCTAGAACGAATTCTTACCAGTTTTCCCAAGAATGTTCTCGAAGGCAGTTCAAAAGCTATAAATACCCTGCCTGTACACGGAGTAGCAGTTTAACGTGAAGAATATCTTGAGCGTGTTGAGTTCAGTAGTGTTGCTTTGAGTTCAGAGATTAGCTTGAGAGCGATAGACAGAGTCGGGAGCTCTGCTTTAGTGTTTTGCCGTGAAGCTGTCTTCACCGTTATAGCCTGATAGCCTGAAGGCTGTGTTGCGGATTGTTTCAGCGTGTTTATCGTAAGTTTTTGACGACTGTAACGCGTCTTTGGAACTCACCTGTCTAATACTGACGAATAAATTGTATTTTGATTCTTCATCATGTGTTGTCATCAATCACTCCAAATTCACGAACCCGTAGAACGCAACATTATTATTATTATTATTATTATTTGCGAGACATGTGTCCGTACGGACACTAAAAAGACAATAAAAAAATGAAGTCATGGAGTGAGCATTCTAAGCTCGCATTTAACCCAAATAAAATAAGCGCCATGACTATTAAAAATGACAACATAAAAGGTAGCAGGACACCTATTATTAAATGGGATATGAATCCCATACAAGTATGGAATCTTTCCGCTATCTGGGAATGGTGTGGGACTCATGCCTGACCTTTCAAGCACACCTGAATGGGGTGAGGAAGCACTTTTCTGACACGAGTCAAAAACTCATAAGAACACCCAAAGCCTTACTGAAAATGATATATTTGAATGCCACAGAGAGATATGCAAATTTCGGCAGCGGTACATAGAGCCCATGCCTCTCAAACTTCAAATTTAGAGAACGGCTTACCTCCACTCAGTTCGCGCCCCTAAAAAGAAAAGCGTACAAGCGTGTGCCCACACTCAGTACGCAAGTTCTAGCAGGAATATTCTCGCTATACCTGGCGGCAACCAGAAAGTTTGTAAAGCTCAAAATGAGATCACAGAACAATCTCGTAACGGTAGCTGACGCCACCTTCGATGCACAGGACCATGAGTCCAAAGTTGATCTCTGGCAAGAACATCCAGCCATGAGAATAGCCATACCATTCAGTCTGAAAAAGCCGAATGGAGATTAAATGGAAATCTATAAAAATGGTTCGTAGCTCGAGGGACGTATTGGGGTGGCTTCCGTAGTACTCTGTTAAAGTGTGGTGATCCATGAGGAAAGTTTGGGAGATTTTAACACAGTCTTCCAAGCACAACTCTTTGCCACAAAGATGGCTTTGGGGTGGTGCTGCAGCTCTGCAAGAGAACAAGAACGTCCATTCACACGAACAGTTTGTCATCACTCTATTCGTTATCAAATTCTAATCACCGCCACTTCTTGGTAAATGAAATAAAATCTATAACGGCAGGCTTTACAATCACAGACGGTTGAGCTAAAATGGATCTTACGAAACAAGGCCATCACGAAAACAAGCTGGCCAATGATCATGCGAAACGCGTCAACTTAAAAGACGAGAATGATGAAAATCTTCTCATCCCTATCACGAGATTCACACGGAGATTGAGGGATATAGTTTTCGAAGAATGGCAAATTCGATGGGAGTCGTCTGATACAGGACGACTTTCCAGTTCATTAATAAAGTTAGCAGTACAGCTTTATATGGCAACCACTATATCAACCGGTAACAGGTCTCCACTATTTAACACAATGTGAATTTACACAGAATACGTGACGAAACTTGCATTTCGATTCCAAAAATCTGACCACTTTAATGATGGAACTAATCTTCCATATTTCGAGCAACTTACAAGAGAAGTGGAAGAGTCCATTAGGTACTATAAATATTCATAACCATGAGGCCGATAATTATCGGCCAGGAAAGGTTGCAACACACTCGTATATTATTACATTACTATAAATGCTCATTCCTGATGTCACCATAAATCCTAATATACAAGTAATTGTGCACAGTGGGGATGATACTCCAGACCTTTGTACGTATGGACAGAATAATAGAATCTTTATTCCAAAACGGATAGTAAAATGGACTTTTCTGTAATGTCTACAAATATGTATGGATATCGCATAACTCAAAAACGATTAACTGTAGAATACTGAAATTTGTGTATGGGATTGCTAGAATATCTAGTTGTGCACCACCCTCTTTTACTGCAGTCGTCAGCACCATAAGTATATATATATATATATATATATATATATACATACTTATGGTGCCGACGGCTGCAATAAAAAAGGTGCTGCACAACTCCCTCTCTCTCTCTCTATATATAATATATATATAACAATTCTTTTGAAAACCAAATATATATATATATAAACACCCACCCCTCTTACTCCGCTTAGAAGTTCTTACACGGCCTTTATTTTCACACTTATTGGTTGTAGTCATAGACTTCCAATTACACAAGTTTTTTAAATGATGAAAATACTCATGTTTTGCCAAATATTTTGGTCAAAAAATATTATATAAAATAATGTAATATGTCAAAGAAAAAATTATTTTGGACAAATAACGAAATCCAAATTTTAACACGTTCTCCCGGTTCCTACAGTTATGTTTGGGAAACTTTTATACTCATTATAAAAAAATAAAATTGTAAGAAGCTTGACTTCCGTACGATAAAAATGACTGGGATATTTAATTTGAGAATTTGCGATTTTTTAAATAATTTTCAACTTGCCATGAGAAATCGGTTAATTAAATTAGAATAATTCGAGAAGATAAGTTTAAATGAAGCACAGCAAAAAATGTATATAATTTAATATGCCATACTATAAAATCAGGTGGTATCTACAATATATTTTTTCTAGCTGCGATTTGGATTGCTAGTTTTCCATTGATCGGGGGCTATTGAGCGCCAGACACAAACGTTCGTACGAAATCTAACTGCCAATTCATCATGTTAAGGAAGCGAAAATACAGAAGAAAAAACTTCTGGGCTTGACGTTCATTTTTCTGCTTTTTCCCCCAACATCATCGGAATGTTAATCAATGATGCGTTATAAATAGGTTCAAAACTTTGAGTGGGTGCACATTTGGCGATTGTCTCTTTCGTTAACTGAAAAGTACTATAAGCTATAAGGCTGCAGCATAAAGAAAATTCATAAAAACCATAGACAAACTTTTATAGAAAAATTTTAGTACAGTATTACAGTATATTGTGTAAATATTACAGTATCTTGAGAATTTACTTACGTTTATCACCTTTCGATCACCTTTTTTAGGGAATTCCCCATTTGTAGAGTTAGGAGACTCTGTAACAAAAGAAGAGACCGAAAAGAAAATAAGAAGGAAAATTTACATAATTATTAAAATATAATTAACAATAATGCAGTGACTCATGCTAATGCGCACTTCGAAAGACTAGAGTAAATGTCGAAAAAGCAGCACATCAAATTATTTTAAGTACTCGACAAATTATTTCTTATTAAATAAGATTTTGAAGATTTCTGCAATTTTTTTAACTAACGGAAAGAAACACTGTGAATTACAAATTAGTAAGAATTCAACGTATACTGAGTTACAATTGTAATAAAAAACAGAAAAATCCGTAAATCGTGAGATTTCTGCAATTTTTTTAACTAACGGAAAGAAACACTGTGAATTTCAAATTAGTAAGAATTCAACGTATACTGAGTTACAATTGTAATAAAAAACAGAAAAAACCGTAAATCGTTATTCATCCACTTCTGTTAAACGCTTTGAAAATAAATGTAACAGCATATTGCATGGAAATTACAGCATATTGCATATAATAAAAAATTACAGCATATTGTATGGAAATTTAACGGATGTCATTTGCCCCAAAGCTTTAAATTTTCAGCAGCGTTAAATTACTAGAAATTTTTAATCTAGAAATTTTGCATGCAAAACAGAAAACTGTACGTGTAGGGAAAAAAATCACGATTTTTGTCATGTCAGAAAATATTACAATAAGGGTATATCTTGTGGAATTTTAGTTTGATACTGTTTGCCATGTCAATGTGGTTTGCCATATATCGGCCAAAACTGAAAGAGCGCTGAAACGCCTCGTCAGGGTACATGAATCGTACTTTCGAAATGGAGAGATAAATAAAATTTTGTTAGCTAATCACAATTGATCACTTAAGAATAATTTTGAATTTCAGTCTGCAGAAATTTTCCGTAAAGCCTCTTCAGTTAGTAAAATAGATTTATTTGAACCCCTTCACATTAACGAAAATATTTTTTCTTTAGTTACTGACATCAATTTTTTAACCCTTTCAAAATTCTAATATCTTAGTTTTTTCAGGTTTCATTACTATTTTGTCGATACAGCACATCGTTCTCGTTTTGCTCCAGTCATTTTTTTCCACATAAAATTGTTCCGATCCCGTATCTAATTGCTCTCAAAACTAATTTCAAAATCTTCGCCGAAACAAGGTTGCTTTTTGATCATATTTTAAAATCTCTAGACTCTTGCATTAAATAAAGACAAAGATGTGGTATATGTCCATAAACCTCCTCGTTGAGTACCTTGAAAACAGCTTTTTGTCAGATAAATATGGTCAAATTTTAACTTAACACTATTTGAAACATATTAAAACATTGTCTCATGTTTTTTGATCTACATGTACGTTATGTGCTGTCGGCTAAATGTCCTTTCAGTTAGATGTTCTATCTGACATGTGTCCTGTCGGCAAAATGTCCCTGTGGTTAAGTATCCGTGTCGGCTAATTGTCTTGTTAGCTAACTATACATGTTTGCTAAATGTCCTGTCAGCTAATTGCTGTCGACTAAGTGTCTTATCGGCTATATAATTTTTAGCTAAGCGCATGAGACCACTTATTTAAACAGTGCATAAGAAAATGTTCTTGACGCAAGTCACATTAGCTTCTACATGCCATGTTAACTTATAAAGTATCAACTCCTCAAATTTAGTAGCGGCGTACTGATGGCTAGTTTCGCCGTCGCCAAAGGATTAATTATTTGTCGTTTCATTTATTTAATGTTATTTTTTCTGTTTATTTTTCTTCTTCGTTTCTGAGGATTTTTCTTAGGGCTTTTGCTTTTCCAGTTTTAGCAGTTAAGCCCTGGTTAAAATAGCGTTCACCTAAATTACTATATAATAAACTCAAACAGGCAATAAATAAATAAATAATAAAAAAAATTGAAAGGTTTCAGATTTTAAATTACATCCGAAGGGGCGTTTTCTTAACATTTTATGTGTTATTTTTATTTATTAAATATCATGTTCTTCGCACTTAAACTTCGGTACAAGAGCAATATCGCAAAATAGTTTTAAAATGAGCATATCTTTAGAATTTCCGAATACACAGTCTCGCGCGCAGGACATAAAAATATTTTTTCTGTACAACTTTACCATTGCTCACTTTGAAATCTTTGAGTTTGTTAGTCAAAAATTCGTTAAAGTTTTAGAGAATAGGAAATAGATAATAAAACAAATTCTAAATTTCAAATTTGGCCTTCCAGAAAATTTGATTTCTCTAGGTACCGTTGTTTTATCACAGTGCGAGAAACATGCACACATTTATGCAGATTCTTCATTATTTAATTCCTGTAAATGTAATACAGATCGATAATACTTGTGGGCAACAACTTGAAAAGTGAAACAACGCTTTATTGAATCAACGCAAAATGCCAAAACGAAATTAATAGGCCTCCTGGGAAATTTGCCCCTTTGGACTAACAAGGCTCATTGAGATGTATAAGAACAGAGAATTATACGTAACGAATTCCTGTCCAGTGAGCAGAATTTTACTACATTTAAATAAGATGATCTAAAACACAAAAACTTATCGTGTGAAGCCTGGGTAACCAGAATAGCATAACCGATTTCATATGCCCCTTGTAAGGATAAAAAAAACTGATAGCTTTCTCACGAAAAATGTACCCCTTATCGCAATGTTCGAGAAACTGGTCAAAAGAATGTGCATGCATTTTGTCTCGGCCTGCTTTTCATCGGACTGAAATCCGTCTGATTATTTTCCGTTTCCCAAAACCGTAACACGGTGGAACGTCGGATCACGAACGTCTTATTTCCCGAACAAATAATCTGAACAAAAAACGCCTTAAATGACGGAAGGTATCTTGAGTTACACACATTCCAATTAATGTTTCAAAGCCTGGTAACAAGCAAACATCATGAATTCGGCCGGCTGGATGGGTTGAAGACAGAGACTTTGAGCGCTTTAACGCTTAGGATATTTTTGTTATCTGATATTGTGTCTCTGGTAAATCCGTAGGAGAACTAGAAAGAAAATTAATAATGAAGGTTTAAGCTTACTAGAAGACTATAAAATGAACTCAACAACTAAGAACTACAATATAACTTCGGAAGCAGCAACAAGAGGCAATCGCAGAAGAAATGTCTTCAAAAGAAGAGGAAGAACGAAAAAACAATCTTAGTTCTCTAAACAGCGAAATTTGAGCAAAATGGGTTAAGATGCAAAGTTTCCCCGTAACGATATCATCCAGCTAAAGCAGTAGCAAGCTACAATACATGCTTTTTCAATGAACATTGCCTTGTCACAGTTAAGAAGCATTTTAAACGTGCATAATAAATTGCATTGGACAAATTATAAGTGAAACAAAAGCCCAGTGCACCTCAAACAAAGCGGCGCTTAGTAGCAAAGCAAAGATAAAAAAAAGATAAAGACTGTCACTTGATGTTTTTAGTATCTTCATCATTTCCACTTACGCCGTTCCCTTTCTTTCGTACATTAGTATAATTAAATCAAATTGTCGTCTATTTTATTGGTTTAATATCATTTTATCTTTTTATTTTATATTAATGATTTACATTGGTTCTATATTACAAACTTGTGCAGAGTACTATTATAAATTTAAATAAATAATTATCTGTGGTCCAAGAACAAATGGATCCATTTTACATGAATTTCTACGAAAAAAGTTTTTCGGTTTAAGAACGTTTCGGTTGATAAACGGCTTTTAGAACAGAAGTAAATTCGTGAACCTACGTTTCACTATCTTTTAAAAGGTGCTATTTTAAGAGTGTGTCAAATATCTAGGAAATTGACGAAAATTTCGAGCAGTTTTACGTAGTGCTTGTCAGCAGTCATTCTCTGGATAAGCGGTGCCCATCAGCGGCCGAGCGGTAAAATCGCTGAACGCTGGTAGTTCGGTCCGAGGTTCGAATCCCGCGAACGGGCTGGCTGCATGGGCGTTTTTGTGGTTTTCCCCATGTGTAACGTGTATACGAGCCAGTTTCCCTTAGAAAGTCCTCCACGAAGGCATCCCTCCCCTTAGGCAAATAGCCCTAGTGTGCTTTGCCGTAATTATATACACCAACGCCTCTGGATAAGTAAAACAATGGTATAGATATCAGAGGAAACAGCTTTGAACAAACTGAAGTTAGCAGTTTATTGTACACTGCAGTGGTTTCCGAAACAATTTTATGCGGCACGCGAAGACCTTTCAGCTATGTATTTGTCGCAAATATGTATTGTAAAGATTTCAAGTTCGAGTTTATGTTATTTTCATTACCATTAAAAGCGAACATAAGTAACAAAGCAGGAACTCTATAAATTGAGCTATATAATTTACAGTGTAAAATAAATCTTATACGAAGAAATAAAATTTTTGTATTAAGAATTTTTGTATAAGAATTAGAAGACTAATTCGCTTTGTTTGCGAATACACTTATATGTGAAGCAAGTTTCTTCATAGCTGAAAACTGATACGAAAAGAATTCGATTGTCCGACGAGCATCTACAGTTTGTGATTAAGATAATTTCTAGTAATTTATCTCCAAGGCTACAAACTATACCAGAACCGAAACTGCATCAAGCGTCAAGCTGTAGTGAGGAATAAAGAAGTTTACAGTTATTTTTATTTACTAGCCGAAAAAAAAATTTAATAAATAAGAGAAAGAGACTATCTCTGCATTATTTGTCCCACTTGCAAAAATTTATCAAAAAACTTTATAACTTGTTGTTTATTTTTTTGTTTAAATTAATTATTTAAAGACTAATTAAACGTGTTAGAATTATTTGAAAGAAATGTCAGTCTAAGAATTTAATATTTAGCTGTCAATACATATAAATTACTAAAATTTTAGTTTATTTCATTTATGATATTATTGTTGTTTGTTATGTTTTGATATATGTTTAGTGAGTAAAATACAAAATTTATTAAAAATATATTTATTTTGCTGGAAAGACTTTCCATTATAGGGAAAAAAAAAATGCTAATGATAATTCTTGCCCCAAGTAGTATACGATGTTGCAAGTCCGAGAGGTTGCAAAGTGGTCGTGGTAACTTTTACGACTTTACGTTTCAACGTCTTTACAACGTTGCATCTTGGCAATTTGCCGATGTTGCTGAAACGTCATGATATGACCACTTTTAGACGTGGTTGTTTTAGCATTTTTTTTAGTTCATCAGCATTATTTTTAGAATGAAAAGAGACTAAATCTGCCCTAACAAGAATCTGAAGTACACATAAGATTTACTTTGCAATGTTTCATTACTTTATTTCATCTAAATATATTAATATGATAGATTCATCTAATAAAATGTAAATTTAATATAAGTACTTTTGATTTATTAAATTTAATTAGCACTAAAAATACGTGCTAAATAATTGTTTAAAATTTTGTTAAAAAGAATTAATACTTAAAATATTTTTTATATCTATTATAGCAAAATATTCAAAAACGAAACTAATCTATAATGTAAGTTATGCATTTTATATACTTTAAAAAATCATATTTCCGAAATGAATGCAAATCACATGTTAGCAATTATTTCACTACTGAAATATGACTTTATTTCTTATTTCTGAAGTAAGGACGAATTCACGGTTGTCCAATATATATGGCGGAAGGAGAGCAGACCTGCACATTATTTACTGGATGCTTCTATAAACGAACATCTCGAGATTTGCGCGCTTTGGCCAGCTGCCAGATTCGAACAACTGCGCAATTAATTCAGATTCTAGCAGTTCTTTTTTCTAGCAGTAATTTGGTAAAGATGCCATCTGTAAGGCGTTTGAAAAGACTTACTTCATGTTTGAAATTGAATCAAGCAATGACTGATATAACTAATATTGCTTATATTAAAAGTAAATGCAATGCACTGTCAGTCAAAGAACACATTGTGAATCTTGTCATTGTTCTGTATCTACTTGCTTCAACTGCCTTCAGCGAGTGAAATTATTGTGAGAATGCTGAATTTGCGCTTATTTTGTGTGTGAATATCTGCTCTACAAAAAATGCCACAATGCTAATCGTGAATCTAGTGTTCGTGAAATAGTCTCTCTGGGGTCTATAGTGGTCTGTGGAATATAGTGTTCGTGAAATAGTGTCTCTGTAGTTCGTGAAATAGTGTCTCTGTGGAAATAGTGTCTGTCTCCAGTCACTGTGGTTCAAGCGGTGCAATATTTGGATAAACTTACTAGCTTTGTGCTTCGGTTATAACGTCCTGTTGGCTTTCAGAATTACATATAAAACCAAAAATAACATACAACGGTAAGCCACTCTCTGGTTTTGCTGAAAATGCAATCAATACAGCGAAGCAGGTCGTTTCGACGCCGACGGTTCGACGCCAATGGTTCAACACCAGCGTTTCGACGCCGGGGCAGTTCGACGCCGTACGTTTCGACGCAGGGGCAGTTTGACGCCATATTTTTTCCCATTTTTATTTATTTTTTGAATAAATATGAAGTGATATAAATAAGTAATATGACTGATTTTTATTTATTGAATTAGCGATTGTTTGCATACATATTTGAAATAAATATATGTGTGTATATGTGTGAAAATGTTCTAGATTTTTGTTTGTGTCCCAGATTAGTGAGAAGACCCCTCGCCAACGTCAAGGCCCCGGTACATCAGGGAGGATTTTTTTTTAAATTTATTTATTTCACAAAACAGCATCAAAAAGGCAAAATACACAAATGGTAAATAAACATATGGTTACAAAGTAGTTATATTATATTGCTGAAAAATATAATTACAGATAAATAAGATTACAGATAAATAATATTATGCATAAATAAAATTAGAGATAAATAAGATTATATCACAGAACTGTTATTATACTAATCCATTGCAAAATTATGGGCCACACCTTTCAGGTATTCCATTATTTCTCAATTTTCAAAATTTTCAACTATTACTTTAATTCTCATATCAGCTCGCAGATACCTATTCCGCTTGTGCGGCGGTTCATCTCCACGTACAAATTGTTCACAACATAGATCAATTGATTTTTGAACACGCCTGAGACCATCTATGAATTCCCATAATGTGAGGTGTGAAACACCAAATGATGATGATGCAAACTTATTCTAAAAATAAATAAAAATACGAAAAGTATGGCGTCAAACAAAAGCAAAAAACGTATGGCGTCGAACAGACCCCGCGTCGAAACAACCTTGTGTAGAATTGACCACAGGTCGAAACGCTGGCGTGGAACCGTTGGCGTCGAAACGTTGGCGTCGAACTGACCTGTACCGCAATACAGAAGCAACAACAATTCAAGCTGTTATGGTATGTTCATTATTTTCAAAATACAAAAAAAAAAAAAAAAAAAAAAAAAAAAAAATTATTGGACTGGTACCAGTATTTAATATTACTACTGAAGATGAATTAGATATATGTATAATATAAGCAATTATTTAATTATTAAAATTAATAATAATGCACATTCTATAGTATATTGTCTTTTGTACAGTATGCAGAAAAGGTTAATGATTTTAAAGTGTATGAAATGTACGATAGAAAAACTAGTGTTAAGGAAACATTAGCATTTCTATGAAATATTGTAATCTATAATTACGTGATATTTAATTGTGTAATATTAAAGAACACTAAATATTTTTTATTGATTGCAAATTACAGTTTAATTATTTTTGTTTGGTATCTATTCTTCCAAACACTGTGTAATTCGCGTTTTTTTTTTTTTTAATACTGCCGTTATGTATGTTTATTAGATTGTCTAAATAAATGAATGTTGGAAATCAGGTTTTATTTTTTATTAAATTTAAGTATATTCTATTTTCTTCGCTTACTTTTTATGTGCTTGTGACAATAAAGAAATTCATAATAAATACAAACAAAAAGCTTTATCGTGTGCTCTTTAACGAAGAGCTTACTTTAACAAAGTACTTAGCTTACTATCGTATACTATATTATTTAAATTATTTCTGTACAGTAACAAAAGGAAAGTTATTGATTATAAAAAGTGCATGAAATTATCATTGTAATCTACCACTATTCTAAAATGTAAAAACTAAAAATAAGTAAATACATTAACATATGATCGAAAGAAATGGTGTTAAGAAACATCAGCATTACTAGTAAATACTGCAGTCCATAATTATTGCACTTTTAATTGCTTACTATTTAAAAAACACAATTTTTTTATTAATTGGAAATTTTAGTTCTGTTACCTTCCTTCTGCTATTTATACTTTCAAACACTACTAGTTAATGTTTTTTCTTAAATAATGCTGTCATCTATGTTGTTTGTTAGGTTATTATTTCATTTTAGATATGAATATGGGAAGTTATTAGATTTAGGTATATTTTGATCACATTTATTAACTACTTTATACTGTGTGTCATTTGCATATCTTGGAGATATAGAAGTTAATGGTTATATTTTTTACCGTGAAACGCGAATAAATTTATTTATACCTGAGTTCAGGTGAAATGCTAATTATGTTACCTTAAGAACCGCTTCCTAATTTATCATGACAGGGGCAATTTTCAATGTTTCTGAGATTTAACAGAAATAAATGTGATAATGCTGTTATCAGAAACGCTCATTTTTTTTTTTTTTACCCACATATATTACTTTTATTTATGCCTAATTGAGTTTTATTTACTTAAAACCTACTATTAATGTTATATATTTATAATAACCACTTTCATAATTACTCTCAAGGCAAAAAAAAACTGATGAAATCTTAAACAATCGTAACTTAGAATTTAAGTTATTTAAAAAATATAGTTTAGTAAATAAATACCAAAAATACAGTTGTTAAGTACTGAAAATAATTAAAGCTTTTATTAGTTACGCATATTTAGTCTAAAGAGAAATTTAAAAACTATAGTTTAAAGTACTGAAAATAATTAAGGCTATTATTAAATATGCATATTTTGTCTAAAGAGAAAAAATTGTATTATCTTCTGTTTTTCAGGAAATGATAAAATATTTAAACTTTAGATAAATACAAGGAATACCAAATTTTAAAAAAGAAGAAAAATATATTAATTATTAAGCTTATTTTTCTGCATAAATCAATATGCCAAGGACAAATTAACGACATTTTCACAACTGTTGCAAAAAGGTGAAATTTTGCGAACATTTAGGCGTCTTTAAGACGTTGTGATACGATGTTTTCACAACCAAAAGACGCAATAACGACCCTGCGAAAGACGCAATAACGACGTCTATGTGACAAAAATCTCATCTGCAAAGACGTAATAAAGACGTCTTTGCAACGGTTGCAAAACAGTGGATGTTTGCGGACATCTGGGCGTCTTAAAGACGACATATTGCAACGTTTTTGCAACGACATTCGCGACGAGTTTGCAGACGTTGTTGTGCTACTTGGGGCCAGTCAGTTGTTTTCAGATCGTGAATGTGGCTAGCGTGCATTTTGAGTTTGGAATACTGTATTTATTATTTTATCATTAGTTTGATCTAATTCCTATTTTCAGATTGCCCCATTGCAATAATAAACACAAATATAATTGGACAACTCTACACGATGTGAAGTAAAATGAAATATTTTTATGTGTGGAATCAACTGCGAGAAAAAGTTCAGGCCTTCTGTGCAATTACAGTGACGATTGTAATGGTCAAAACTATAGTTTTTTCTACCGACACGCACATAGAGTTTTTTTGAGGCGCTCTGCATTATCTGTAGTAGGAAATTTTAGATCTAGAACTTAAAAAATCTGACGTGGTCTATCAGATAAGTTTATTTGACTTGCTAATCTTTAATTACAGAAAAATTAAGCTAACTAGTTACCAATTCTCAGATAGCTGTTTCTTTTTTATAGGAAAGGAACGGGGGATATATATATTCTGGGAAACCGTTGCAACTTTTTTCTCACCTGGTTCACAAGTTGGTCCACGATAACCAGGACAGCATTTCCAGAGTGTTTCGGTCTTCACTTTGTATGCAGTAACGTATTTCGGTCTCTTCATTACTCTGCAAATTAAAAAATGATTAAAACATATTACTATAAGTTTATTAAAATATCAAAAGACGTTTCATGACCAAAATGCAAAGATTAGTATTTAATAAAAGCTTATAAAAGCTCAGCTAGCTTAAAAGAAATTCCAGAAAGTCACGTAATTAACATTTTTGCATTGTTCTTACTATAAAAGAGTGTGTGGAATTTCTTTTATAACATTAGGAAATTTCAAAACTTTAACACATATTTTTGGACGATAGAATTTTAAAATTCCACAAATTCAGAAAATCAACCCTTAAAATAAAATCAAGATTTAGATAAAAATTATGAAAAACAAATAATGAAATGAAATGCGGAGAGTAACATATAAGCTTTTGAAATAGAAAAAAAAATTAAAAATGGCGCGGTAGTTTTCAGAATGAAGCAGTAACATCATAACCTTGGCATGTTTCCCAGCAACGCTTACGAAGAAGACCTTCTATTTCACACTGTAACATTTTTTGGAGGGGTGGGGGAGGAAAATAGAAAATCGCGTAATTAATAACTATTTTTAATCATTAGTTTGTTTAAAACAAGAATGATAAAAATATTAATTACGCGATTTCCTACATTTAAAAACGGGTTTAATAGTTTTTTCCCTGATCTGTGAAAAGTTCAAAATTTTGTAACCGATACATTTTTAGGAATGGAAATTTTAAAACCATAAACGTCAAATAGTCGAAAATACCTAATGATTTTCGAAAATTTGCCAAAAAGCCTGAAAATGATGTCAAAATTTTGATAGAGACTTCACTTAAAAGATATTTTTCCACTCTAGCCAACAGTGCAAAGAGATATTTAGTTTGTTCGTTAAACGAAGATACGCGCGAAAAAACTATTATTAAAAAAAAAAAAAAAAAAAAAAAAAAAAAAAAAGCGTAAATCAAATTTTGAAAAGACCACTTCACTGCTCATACACAAACAAAAACGTGCCCAAAAACTGAACTTGATAGAACGTTTGGCCATAGTGACAAACACCATGAGTGAACTAAATAAAAGGTAATATCAGAATATTTTATACAAATTTACATCATTTTTCGCTATATATGTGAACAGTCGAAAAAGCTGGCTACACATATCAGTTTCTTAAATATTTATCTTGGATATGTACTTCCAGTTACAAATTTTCTTAAAGGCATTCTGCCTTTAAGAATATTTAATTAATATTTGGTTTTATGAAAATAATATTATAAGCGGAAAGAACTTGCAAATAAAAATTAAATCTAACTTTTCATGACGTCTTAAAAATTTTCTTACTTTTGCAGGAAAAATTTGGGGAGGTATTAGAGAATGAATTTTTGCTTTTTCATGTCTGTTACTGAGTGAAATTTATACAACAGGAATAATACAAGGTCGCCGAGAATGATTGGTGGTGCTTCTCGTGTGGTTTGGTGGAAGGGGGAAGCGGTGGGAGACCCTCGGACCCGTACCCCCTCCGGGGTGCTCTCCATCCAAAATTGGGAACGGAACCGTACTGTTGGTGTACTGTGATGTGCTCAAGGCTGTTGCCAACGATAGGCATAATCTTGCGCTCCTTGTTACAAGGAATTTCGTGGGCTTGGGCTGACTACGTCAGACAAGCGAGCATAAGTGACAACAACAGATATTACGCATTTTCAAGATATTTCACTTCCGAATGTTGGTCCACTATGTCTCTATACATGGGGCTCAAATTAAGCATAGTAGTCGATAATTTTCCCCCACTCGGTTTGATCAATTTACTTTAAGTATTTTAATTCAGAACTGCAAAATATTACACATTATACCTTAAAGACTCAAAGCAGAAAAGAGTAACCCATGCATAAATAAGAAAGGATGAACAATACAAACCTGTAAGATCCACCGCATGTTTCACTGTATGGCCAGTACCAGCAACGTTGAAACTGCTGTCCGACGAAAGTCTCTGTTCCGTTTATCTCCTTACAAGATACTAATTTGGTAGCTTGGTAAGAGCACCAGTTTTTGCTAAGAGAATAAAAGTAATCAATATTGAAATTTTAAAGATTTATTAGAGATCATATTTGGTGTTATTGCGATCAGTTGTAAGGAACAAGAGATATAGTACACTGAAAATAGTTTTTAAATTTTAATATACAAGATATTACGGAAATTTTCACATTACAATAATCACGGAAACACGCAAATGTGTTCAGTTTCTCTTTCTTTTTCGGGTATATAACCTATTTTAGGGACTACGCCAAACAGATGGATGGATAACAGCTGTATGATACTTTACAGAAACTGTGTAAGTCTCAATAATCACTATAGCAGTCGTACTGCCTTTGCTCGTAAAGGTTCTATGCTCCAAATAACCCTACAATAAAAAATGAGAGAATTAATTTTGGGGATACTTACGTATTAACGCCACCGTAGCAGCAGATTTGGCGGTTTTTAAGTGCCGCCAATCTACACCTAAAATTTTTGCGACAAATCATAAATTAAAACACTTTATTTAAAATCAAAGTAGTCAATCGGATTTCGGTGGAAAATGGGCGAAATAGAGTTTAACATAGATTCAAAAACAGTCTCTATTTTTTTTAACCTGATGCTGTCGCCTCTCTCAATGAACTCTGCTAAATAAGATTCTAAATGATGTATCACTGTCCCCCTATATCTCTTGTTCCTACATTTAGCACTGCCCCACATTCTCTCAACTGTTTGTGTATGAACTCCTGTATCTGGATCAATAAAATTGTATTTATGATTAACTTTAGCATGTAGGAATCCTTCGTTTTCTATTCTATTTGTTTGGTAATCATTCCAACTGTCAGAATGAATTGTGCTACCAATCTGCAATGTTTTCAATAATTTTATTAAGGAGGGTATAGCCAATTCTATTAGGAACAGTGACAAAAAACGAATCTTTTGTTTCTCTACATATACCACCAAACACCCACTGTTCGGGTAATACTCGACCACAATTATTTTTACGCTTAGTAAACAAACTTTCATCAATTTCCACAATGCAATCTGGTCCACCTACCTTCTTGTTTGGTTTATTCTCCATAGCCAAGACACATAATTCCCGCATATAATTGTTCCAATCTATAACAGTTTTATCCGATAAATCAAGTTGCTTTTTACAAAATTTAATCGACGTCAACTCCTCGCACCAGCAGTATATGAATCTCAAAGCTGAACAATCTCAAAGCTGAACAAAATGGAATTTTGCTTCCATCAAACCAGTTGTCTTTTCTAAGTCCCACTTGCTGATCACACTGTCCAAAATTTAATTTCATAAATTACATTTCCAAAACGTACGCTTACCAAAATAAAGTTTCATATCATGCGAATTGGTACATTTCGTTTTTTTGGTAAAATATTTCGCTCCTGAAAAAATAAAACTGAAACTTCTTCTGTGTTTGGTAAATCCCAAAGACGCATTTTCGTAGCACTAAAACTGGCGTCAAAAATCAGCAAACAACAAGGCAAAAAGGAATCCAAAAGATAACTGCGTGCGAACAACAGGATTGTTCTTTATTAGCGCATCAGCGCAACTTCTGCTGCGGTGGCGTTAATACGTAAGCACCATATTGGGACTTTGTGGCAATCATACTTGAAACAATCTGGTTTTCAATTAATTGGATTTCTTAAAACGTCACATTCTCTCCGGCCGTGGAAAGTCACATTCCCTCCGGCCGAAGAAAAAATTTATCCTATCACTGAACAAATGAAATCACTTTCTGCTGGACACAATTAAGCTTTCGCACTATACGCACACTTCACATCAATATTTCACATTATTTGGAAAAAACACTGCACTTAACACTTCAGGATACATAGTCATTACATTCCTAAATTTGTATTATTCTCTGAAGTACTCATGCATTGTTACTCTGACTAACATACCACTAGAGATGTGATTCCAGTCAATAAAAAAAAATTTGCACTTGACATATATAATTTATAACTCACATGTGATACAATATTCAATTAATCGCTTAAATTAATGGCATTACATTATCAATTTTGATGTTACACTTCTTAACCAATATTTACATTACCTTATTCTTTACAATCTAGGATCCCATTCACGTTTACATTACATAGTTAATTTTATCATTTGATCGTATACATTTCACATATACATTTCATATACCAATATGTCATGACATTTTTGCAAACTACATTTGTATTAGATCAATTTCTAAATTACATGCCTTTACTTTGATTCATCAGCATGACAAAAAGATATAAAGCACTTTCTTTTTGAATTTGTTACCTAGTACAGTTAATTAGACCATGCATAGTACAACTCGATTCTAGACCAGCCAACTCTACCAAAACCGTGCAATTAGTGCTTTATTACATTAAGTTAACTCATACCATACATAATCATTCATAAACATGCCTATCATAACCACAATTTCTTTACACCTTTTTTTTTTTTTTTTTTTTTTTTTTTTTTAAATTTAATTCGCTGATCTACAATTTGCAATAGCGTTGTTCTTCTAATCCTTATTTTCTATCGAATCTATTCTTGAAGGCTTTTGTAAAAGCCATTTGCTTTTGTTATCTAATTGTATTATATAATTATCATTTCGCAGCCTTTTAATAGTTTCATATGTGTCCCCTGTGATGATGTCGTGTCTATGACAAAGTGCAATTATATAGCTTCGAAGCTGTCAAAGACAGCTTTTGCAACCTCGGCAACTCTATCAGTATAAAGTAGGTCCACTGGGTCTTCAATGCCGATGTTAAACAGTCTAGCCTGGATTGCTGGGCAACTGAAGATGTGATGGCGAGACAGTGGGATGTCATCTGGGCAATGAGGACAAATGTTGGTGTAACTACGCTGTCCGTCTGCAGAAATCCTCATCCCTTTTAAGTGATTTTCCTAAGTCTGGTTATGATAGTCGATATAGCTCTGTCACAGTTCAATTTCGGGATGGAGTTTCCTTGAACTTGACCGATTAGTCTTTGGCTGGCAACTGCATTGGCATCAACGAGGGTTAGGCAGTTGGATGGCTGAGGAGAATCACGGGATGCCTTTGCAAGCTCATCGGCCTTCTCATTACCAAAAACATTTACATGAACCGGTATCCATTGTAAGATGCAGGATCTTTGGGCAGCAATGATTTTGTTTGCGAGCTCAATGATCTGATGACTGAGTTGACCCTTCTGGATCGCTTGTAATGCTGATCTGCAGTCAGAGAAGATGATGATGCTCTTGGAACTCTGGTCTTCTTTAGAGAGATAAATCTCCAGAGCACTTTTGATGGCGACGAGCTCGCATGTATAGTTGGAGGCGATTTTCCCAACAGGAATACTGTGGCATTTTTGCACTCAGTCTGGTCCGAAGAAAAAGACTCCCGCTCCTCCTCTGTTCAGATTGGAGTCGGAAGAGCCGTCTGTGTAGGCGATCGTCAGATCTTGAATTAAGGTCGTGAGTTCCTCAATGGTATGGTCACCCTTTTCTTTGATTATTGCAGTGGGATCTTTCTTGGTACAAGGCTGTAAGAAATTTAAATAAATTTTTGTTTGGAGAAGGTTGCACAGAATGTTGTAAGGCTCTTTGGAAATTTTGAAAGTCTCATATTTGAAGTTGATGTCATTTCTGATATCTTGGTCATGTTGGAGGGTTGATGATCTCTTGAGCCTGCAATTATCACTCCATGTCCTGAAGGTTCTACTTGAGATATGATGTTCAGCAAGGGTTTGTATTTTGTTGGTAAATTTAATTGTTATTAATTTTCTTCTGCTCTCCAAGGGGGCTAGGCCGCATTCCTTTTCAATTTTGATGTTATTCGTTGAAGAAACAGCTTCAGTGATGATTTTAGAGGCCCTATATTGAACAGCGTCGATCTTTCCTTTAACAGTGGCCTTGCCGATGCTCATATGGGTGCTGCGTATTCGAGAACAGGCCTGACGATGGAAGTGTAAGTATTTTTGAGGGTTTTTGGTCTTGATCTGCAAGAGGCACCACAAAGTCTTTTAAGGATGTTTAGCTTTTTTATTGAAACATGTTCAAGGTGTTTAGAAAATCTCAACTCTGCATCTAGGGTCAGTCCAAGATACTTGGGGTTAGAAGTTTGTTTGATTTCAGAACCTAATAGCTTTATAATATATGGTCTCCTGTATTTTGGATATAACACCCTTCTATCAGTAAATACTTGCATAAAAACTTTATCCCATGATTTCAATTCTGGAATTTTTCTTCCCTTCAAATATTTTTTTGCACAATTAAAGTATTCATCCTCATTCCCTTTTACTTGTTCCTTACCTCTACTTAATTCCTGGAAATGTTCTGCTAGTTTAAGAGAATCATTGTTATTTATGGAAGTATTTAACGTTTTACCAAAAAAAAAAAAAAAAAAAAAAAATTAGTTCTGCTGGTGAAAATTGAGTTACGAAATGTTTAGCATTATTGTAATACAGTTTAAATATCAGTATTTTTTGTGACCATTGAAACATTTTGTTTGATATTGCTGCAATTGATTCCTTCATCACCCTGTGTACTCTTTCAATCAACCCGTTTGACTGTGGATAATAAATCGAACTTTTTCTGTGCTCTATTTTAAGTGATTTTAAAAATTGATTAAATTCTGTGTGAACGAAAATAAAAATCGTTGTCTGAGAACAAAATTTTAGGAATGCCACATCTGGCGGAATAATCATTTAAAGATTTTACAATGGACTGAGAAGTGCAGTTGTTTAATGGAGCTGTTTCCAAATTAATGATCAATGATAGTGAGTACATAAAACTTATTATCTATGGATCTTAGTAGTTTACCAAGTATGTCTATAGCTATTATCTCTCCAGGAGCAAGATCTTTCTTGGGAATTAGACGTGGCAGAGTGTTGTGTGGTCTAGACTTATTTTGTAAGCAAACTGAACAATTTTCTACAAAACTTTTGGTATCGCTATACATACCTCTCCGATAGTATTTTGCTTTCACAAACTCACATGTCTTTTGAATATCAAAGTGATGTGCATGAACTGTCTGTAATACATTTTTTACTAGTACCTTAGGTATTAGGATTTTATTCTGGATACTTCTGTCCTTCTTTCTAGCACTTACAGGTTTTATCATTAATACATCTGTATGACTATCAATAAAATATTGTTATACACTATCTTTGTGATTATCCTGCATTTTTTATAATTGTTTTTATGTATGGATCAGTTTGCTGTTTATTAATTATGTTTTCAATAGACAAATTATCATTAGTACTAAATATATTTACGTTGTTTACTACTACACCATCTGAAACTGTTGACAAGTTATCTGCTGGGTTTTTGAAACCAGGAATATGCTCATCGTGTATTGAAATTCCTGTAGATATAACAACCAGCGCGCTACAGTATCTGGCTGCTTGTCAAGATTTATATGGAAAGTCAGCGGTTTAGCATCCGTTAATATTAGAAATTTTTTTCCAAACAAATGTTCATGAAATTGTTTTACTGATCTGAAGATTGCATAAAGTTCTCTCCTAATTGACGGATATCACCTTCAGCAGGTGTTAAAATTTTTGAGTAAAATTGTAATGGGAAAAACTTATCATCATTCTTTTGCATTAATACGCCACAAATGGCTGATCTAGAAGCATCAGTTATTAAATACAGAGGTTTATCATTTTCCATATTTTTTATTGTGGGTTTTCTAAAATTAATTCTTGTATTTTATTCCACACAAATGGTATATTCTTTCTCGTTAAGTCCACATTTGGCTTTACAATTTCTGCATAATTAAAAATCAGGTGTCGAAAGTAATTTATATGCCTATGAATCATGCCTATGAATGTTTGAACATCTTTCACATTTCTTGGCCTAGGAAATTTAGCTACTTTCTGAATATTCTCCTCTGAAGGAGCAAAACCATTCTTATTAACTGAAAGACCTAAATAAGTAATCTTTTGTTTACATAACTGCAATTTGGCTGAGTCTAAAGTTAAATTAATTTTTTTAACTTGTCAAACACCTTTTGTAAAATAATTACTAGCTTATTCATACTGTTAGCTGCTACAATTATGTCATCTAAAAATTATTGTAAATTTGGACCCTGCAGTTCACCTAAACATTTTGATATTAGAGTATGGAAACAAGCAGACGAATTTTTTGCACGAAAAGGTAACCGAGTTGGTTGAAAATTGCCAAGTTCCGTGCAAAAGGCTAGTATCTGATTTAATTTAACTGAAAAAATGCCGACTTAAGATCTAGCACACAATCATAAGTTTTACCTGCTATATTATGCAAAATGGACTTTCTATGACAGGAGGACTTCATGGAGGACTTTCTATCAGAATCTGGCTCGTTACTCATTACACATA
Source organism: Stegodyphus dumicola (assembly GCF_044657685.1). Lineage (NCBI taxonomy): Eukaryota > Metazoa > Arthropoda > Arachnida > Araneae > Eresidae > Stegodyphus > Stegodyphus dumicola. The sequence continues at coordinate 197,774,189 of NC_140773.1, forward strand.
GGGAAAACCACGAAAATGCCCATGTAACCAGCCCGTTCGCCGGGATTCGAATTCCGGACTGAATGACCAGTGTTCAGCGACTTTGCCCCTGATGAGGCCAACAGCGCGAAAGGATTATTCAGTTATAATACATCTTAAGGACTACTTAAGCAAATTAAATATTGCGGATAAGTCAGATTAACGTTTTACACCAAAAAATTACAATTACGTTAAAAATTTACACATTTAACTTAGGTAACTGAATTTTATCACAATGTTCCCCCCCCCCGAAAAAAAACAGTTACAGTAAAATCTCTCTCTTAACAGCCATCCAATTAACCAGCAACGTTCAAAAAGCACTCTGAGCATATAAATTCAAAAATTCAAATCTGAAATTTAAGCCCATGAGATTATATTGGACTAATTTTTAATTGTAGAAATCTGTGTTGTGTTTCTGCCACCAAATGTAACAAGCCTGTCAAATCAATGGATCTAGAAATTATCTAGACCAGGGGTTCTCAACCGGTGGTATGCAAGTAAAAAATAGGTGGTACGCAAAGAAGCAAAGTGTTTCTAACTATTAAATCCAAAAATTAAAACCTCAACATCCTGATTGAGTTTTTTTCTCCAACACTCGTATATTTACGCGATCTGAGCTTTGTTCAAGCGTGATATTGCTAGAAGTACTTTGTTGCGTTGCTTCTAAAGATTTTCAATTTTTGTTTATATGCTACGCATTAGTCAAAAGGTTGAGAACCGCTGACCTACAGTTTTTCGGGGACGTCGGTCGCTGCCCAGCTCTGGACTCCTACGCTGCAGCAAATTAAAAATGAACTTGATCAACTCAGCCGCGAAAAATATAATTAGGTTTTGGTAAACAAATACCCTTTTTTAGAAGCCAAAATCTCCGCATACAGAGACGCTGAAAGCACGCTAGACCTTTCGCATGACATTCCCATACTGAGTTAAGGTTCGACGCAAGAGATGCATTTTACGAGGGATAATTTATATGAGACTCACATTCTGAGTTTGGAACACGGATCGCTTCTAGTGATGCAACCCCTCGGAATATAGTCTGGAAACACAGTACCCTATCCCAGCCCGAAGTGAAAAGTACTCGAAGAAGTCTAACGGTCAGAAAAATTTTACTTCCGCAAGTGAAGTATTCGTACGACGAAATGGACTTTAATTATTACCGTGGAATGATTAATTCCGTAAACCAAAGACCGTGTATGCATGACCAAAGACCGTGTATGAATCTGTTCACGGAATAAATTTTGGTACAAAAGAAGACTCATCATTCCAACGTTTGGTGAAGAGGCAAGCTGATGTGCTTCAGTTTTTTTAAAAAGTTCAGAAAACACATTTCCGTGTGTTTTTGCAAGATTATTGGTGAGGGGTGCAACACGAGTGCTGGATGAATTAACCATGAGCCTATACAAACTTTATACATTATATTAGGTAGTATATGTTAAGGTGGTTTACGAACAGTTAAGCTCAATTTAGTCATTGTCCTAACTTCATTTTTATTCATGTCACGTATATTCGCACAAACCATAAGGATATGAAAATTAGCACAAGGGGAAGAACGTTCAAAATCTAGAAACGTGTAACTGAAAGCAGAGCCGTCGTCAGAGCTAGTGCAACCCGTCCAGCTGCACTGGGCACAATATATTTAGAATTTTAGATATGCATCGAAACACAAAATTTAGGAATGCTAAACTTTTAGAATCTAGCGAAACAAACTGGTCAATGCGAAAGTTTTAGATTTTGGAGAGCTACCAGGCAGCAAAGACTCATAGAGATTGCACTCGACCCCAAAAATGCTTCTCAAAAATGCTTCCAACTGTCCTGACTTTGCGAAGATTACATTATTTTTATTAATAGCGATTTTAATATGCCACCCTTTTCTGTGTTTACAGTACTTTATAGTTTAATTTCGCCGTTAGTTATTATTCTAAACTTATGTATTTCAGCCGGGATACTGAAAATTTGAATGAAATAATTCAATCCTAAAAAAGACATTAAAATACTTATTGTTATTAATTATGCAGAAAGGTTTGCAACAAACAAAGATGATTTGTTGACGAAATTTTCAACAGCTTTCTGCATTTTTGAAGTTTGTTCTTCGTAAGAAAGAGAAAAGTATTGTTGGAAAATTCATTTTAACAATTCACTTCAAATAAAGTTTTATTTTCTTTCTGGAGTGAACTGCTTTTAGAAAGTGATTTATTTTGCTAACTTAAAGCTTTACAGGAAAGCTATTTTGTAAGTAAAAACTGCTTTTAGGTGGTAAGGGTGAGCCGTAAAACGACGTCTGCTGTGCATAATGCATGGACTGTTGAGTAAAATAACTTATACCTTTTTGTTCTTGATACCGACAGCAATTGCTGTCTTTGTACCAAACAATGCTTTGGTTCCTATTGTTTTTAAACATCTTGGATTGCAGGCAAGTTGCATGGTTATTCTCTTTTATATGATAATTATTTTTGTAACTTTTCGTGCACGTATGGTTAATGCAAATAATCTGAAACCTAATGAAAGTGCATATTTTGATGTAGACCCTAACGTTATCGATATGTCAATGTCGCCAACTAACAAAACTATCAAACCAGAAAATGATACTGTCCTTTTGTACTTCTCCACAGAATTTGATTTATATTATAAAGAAAGAATTATCTCTCACGATATTCTACTTCTAATAAAAATGAAAACATTTTTCAGAAGATAGTCGGTATGACCGAAACTAAAATTGGTGAAAGTGGAGATCTAATTCATGTTGATGCGAATGATGGTAGAAGAAGAAGAAGTATTTTAATAAAAAGTACAGAAATACTTGAAGGGCGATATAGTGACCAACAAAGTTTGGATGAAAAAAAATCAGGTGTACAATGTTTGAATCCATTCGCGTATTACGAGGCAAGCGTGAACAGCGTCGTCAGTAGAAACATGAACCAACAAAATGACATTAATTTAACATATCTGTGGAAAGAATGTGTTGAAACTGACTCCTTTGCAAACAGTCAGGTTCTTCTAAAAGATACAAACTGGTCTTCGGAGGTAAAAAAGATTAAAGAAGATATCAGACATGAGTTTTCTTATCAAGTACTGGATTTGGATCAAAATACTACCGATGGTGAAGGATTGGAGGATAATTCCTGCGCTGGATCTGGCTGTACTGATTCAGAACAATTTGCTGATGTACATGCAGAAAACAGTGAAGCATCTGATAAGCAATTCATAGGAAATGAAACCTCCTCTAAGACTGAATTTAATATCGAATGTAAGACCCCACCTAACGAAAGTGAGAAGAGCATTAACAGAACCAGCGTAAATTTGCCCAAAAAAAGATGATTGTAACTTAGCCTGCCAATTGACAGAACATTTTGAAACAGATTCCTCTGACACCAGTCAATTTGTACCAGACAGTGGAAATAACTGAACTGAAAGCAATACAGTAACACTGAAAGAAAACGTCGCTCACGGAATTTCAACTATAAATGCCGGATTCTTTAGAAAATGTCATTAACGGTTTCGAACAGGAGAATAATTCAAGTGAATATGTCGAAACTCACTACGAACTGAGGGATGCAGAACAAGAGGAACTTTTATATATGGTTTTAAATATCTATAAAGAAAAAGGATTATGCAAAAGAGAAGACGAAGACGTCACTCTTATTAAAACGAATTTGGAAAAACTCAAGTCACCTGTTTTTGACCCTAAAGACGATCCTCTTGATGTACTCCTTATCAACGCGTTAGTGAATGAATACACTGAAAGAAAACTAAAAGAGAATGAAGAAAAAAATAACACGGATATTTCTGCTGAGGGACCAGCACAACAGCCAAATTTTGAAGTGCCAACAACAGGACATAAAGAAACTCTTAAAAATCATTATTGCGCTTATCGTATTAACTCTCTTATTATAAAAAACGATGTCACGTAAAGCAATAGACGGGCATCCGTCTTCTTCTTTCTCTATTTATCACTGGCATGTGTGCTGGATATTGCATTGAAACTTTGTTGAAGAAATGAAACGAATTTTTTTATTGCCTTTGTTAGTTCGGGGAAAAAATATATAAAATTAGACTGGAAAAAAGCGAAAAAGGAACCTAAGATTAACACGTATAGTATTATTTGCATAAAATGAGTGTTGGTGTACAGGTTTAATATATAAATCTAGTTTCCTTAAATGTAAATATGGCTCGATAGCAGCTGCAATCTTAATTATTGTACTGGAAATCAGTTTAAGATATATAGCAAAAGGAATACAAATGTAAAAGTTTATGAATATGTTTTTCGTTGTAATTCATTGCTACCTAATATTGTTATAAAATTTACTTCGCCAGCGATGAACGTACAAAACCTTTGAATTATAATTTACAAGAATACGTTTTCAAAATTTGAAAGAGATCAGAATAAAAGCATATTTTACTTTACTTGGAGAGTGGTTTCAATTATTTGTGTGCCTTATTCTGTAGAAAATAAGTTTTCATTTCGTTAAAATTGTACTTTAGAAACCTGACTTGGCATGGAAAGCGGAAAGACAGTTGATGTGCAGCTGAAGAATTCGCACCCCCTCTTGTTAGCCAAGAACGGTTTAGTTTGGTTTATTTAATTACGCAAAGCCTCGAGGGTTATCAGTAGGTAGAATACAGCGGTTTTGGGCAATGTGGCGCTGTTGCTGTGTGGCGCACACGGGCGGAAGGAATTTACTGAGGGGCTCAGGGGAACGTGTCGCTGCTAGGTTATCAAATACATGGCTCAACTGTATCCTGTCAGACACATGTTTCATCTTGTTTATGTTGTAATCTTCCATGTACACGTTTATCTATTGACGCAGAACTCACCCTGCTCTGATGTCATACCGTATCCGCCATTTGATTGCAACATTTAGAAACATGCTAGAAGTTCCTAGTGCAGTCTTTCTAGTTCAGCAACGGCCGTTACAGGGCAGCAATCCCGTTCAAGACGCTTTCTGATTGGTTCTCGTGGATCTTGACCAAGGCCTGACCAAGCATGGGTTATTTTATATCATTTCCGCCTGTGTTTCGCTCCTGCTTTCGCTCTTCCTGTTTGAATCAAGACGATTGTACTTCGAGGCAGTCACTCTGAACGTTTACCATACTCACTATGATTGAAAAATTTGATGATCAATTAATACTGTTCTATTTTAAAGATTTTCATGGCAAAGAAAAAGCAGATTCCATATTTACGGAATTGTGGCCTTATCCCTTCCAGCCTTTAAACCTGAATATTTATTCCCTGAATAATTATTATTTCTGGTTCAAATTAGATTTTAACAGTATGTCGGTTAAAATGGAATATCGGATAATCAAGAATTCAGAAATAAATTTTTAAAAGTAGAATAATCGAAACTCTATCGTAATACCAAACAACAAAGCATTAATGAAAAACGCTTCTTTTGCCTTTAACCTCCTGAAATTTTTAATGTAACAAGTTTTATTTCTATTTGGGAAAATTTTATTTCTATTACAATTTTTTTTTTATTTCTATTTTTATTTATTATATATCAAGTTCAATTTAGCATTGTTATTTAATTTAAAATTTTATAGCTGAAAAAGACATGTGAAATAGAAAATTAAGAAAATAAAACTTACAAAACACTGCAAATGCTTTTGTTCTGATTTTAAAGTTGCCGTAATAATAAAAGTAAATCGCATGAAATTCTCTCAGGGTATGTATGTTAATATATGTGATCAATTGTTTTACACGATTTTGATTCAGTAAGGTACAGAAAGAATCAGGATCGCTTTTTATAGATCTATTTTGGTTTATCTCTTTCACATGAGAGGAATTTATACATTTTGGACAATTTTTATAGTGCATTTGCTTTGTGAAGACGGAAGTTACTTTACGTCTTCAAACTTTGTCGAGTCATAAAACCCTTAGAACTACTAGATTTCTTCGAGGAGCCCTATCCCACCATCAGAAAAATACATCTTAAAATTATTTAAAATAGATCAGTATGTTGTAGGTACTTTATTTCTAAAAACAAAAGAAAGTATTTTATTTTTTATTAACAAATTTTTAACATAAAATTAATGTAATTTACCCATTAATAGTATTACTCTTGCATTATATTTAGTGACAAGAGTGTCCTTGCATTTTTTTATACAAACTGCTCAAGTCCAGATCTCATAAATGGTATCTGCAGTCGCAATTCCTATTCTGTAGTTAATCTGCTTCTATATATACTTTATTTTTGCCACATACGCTGAGAAAAAAACTTCCATTTAAATGCGTTGTTTCAAACGGCAGTAAAGTTTTTTTTTTTTTTTTTTTTTTTTGTTTTGTGAGAGGCAATCTGCATGAATCTACAAAAAATTTAGGAGCTGATCTTGCTTAAATGTAGATTTTAACGTCGAATCTGTTGATATGTCGGTAAGATCTTCACTAGCAAGCCTTCTGAAGTACTTGGGATGATACTAATCATACTAATTTATCGAATCACACTATTTTTCTCTTGGGAAATTTTCTGTTATAGTTTTGTTCAAGAAAAAGGTGCGGCACTTTATCATATTTAACCTTTTGGTCTAGATTCAATTAATTTTCCATTAGAAACTATTTAGTTTTGCTAACCATTGCTCGACATTCACTTTAACATAAGATGCCCAAATGTTAAGTTTTAAAACTAATATGTAACTAAATGTAACATTATATTTTACAGTTAATAAATAATAATCAACAAAGTGCTTTATAATTTTCGTTTTAGTCCAAAGAGGCAATTTCCCTAGAAGGACTATTAACTTCGTTTTGGCATTTTGCGTTGGTTCACTTTTCAAGTTGTTGCCACAAAATATTATCGCCCTGTATTATATTTAAAGAAATTAAATAATGAAGAATCTGCATAAATGTATGTATGTTTCTAGTGATAAAACAAAGGTACCTAGAGCCAACCAATTTTGAATAACGTACGTTTCGACCCGAATACTAGCATCTGGAAGCTCAAATTTGGAATTTGGAGTTTGTTTTATTATACATTTCATATTTTGTAAAATTCAACGAATTTTTGATTAACAAACTCAACGATTTCAAAGTGAGCAATGGCAAAACTGTACGGAAAAAAAATTATCTCCAGCGCGCGAGATTGTATATCGGAAATTCTAAAGATATGCTCATTTTAAAATTATTTTGCGATATTGCTGTTGAACTGAATTTCATGGTTTAAGTGCAAAGAACATGATATTTAATAAATAAAGGTTACACAGAAAACGTTAAAAAAAGTCCCTTTGTACGTAATGTAAAATCTGAAAGCTTTCAGATTTTTAGCCCAAAAGGTGAGTTCAGAAGGGCTCTTATTTTGTTTTGGCATTTTGTGCTGGTTCACTATAAATGTCGGTTCATTTTTCAGATTGTCTAATTTTTATTTTGGTAGGCGGAACCCCGGATTTCGGTGGAACACACATTGAAGACTACTGCTTTACTATATGCACTTTGATATGTTAACACTGTCAATTCCCTTTTGATGGGGGACAAATTAACCGGGCGTTCCCTCCGATAAAAAGGGCGAAAGAAAAAAATATTAAGTTTTCTTTGTTGCGGAACAAAGGTGAAATTATAGTCACAAATCACCGACGTAAAATAAATCGTGTGCAGAATATGCAAAAAGGAAGGGGAAAATTAAACGGATAACGGCAATTAAAGCAAAGAGCAGTTCTGGAGTTGTTTTTGACCACTATAGCACGTAATTTAAATGTTAACGTAAACCTCGTACAGAGGAAAAAAAACAAAAGTTCTAGTCAAATTTTTAAGCGAATTTAAACTGGATGGCTTTATTCAGGTTCTCTTACAAATATTGTTCTTTGATATTTATAACACGCTACCTTTATTTCTAACGATAAAATTGTTTCAAAATACAAGTAAATTATTTGTAATATTTTTCAGTTAATTATAACATAGGTTATTCCTCTTTGCCAAGTTTTCTTTAACAGCCCTCGAATTAATAGTGGACGTCGTCACAGGTATTATACTCGCAAATCAGTAGCTGACTGCTATTTTTACAAATTAAAAACTTAATTGAAGTGATCTAAAATTCAAATTTAAAGGATTTCATTTGCTTGAAAATATGTGATTTTTTATAGTTACAAGAATTACTTACGAACATGATTTTTTCGGTAACCTACTTGCCATACAGAAACAGAACTGGGCACATCTAATAATTCAGTAGGTCTCCTTGTTATATATTTCTTCAACGTTAAAATTAAACGATAACAGTAAAACCAAACAAAGTTAAACGATAACAGTAAAAACAACCAATGTTTTAAAGCGAATTTGTTTATAAAATTCACTAAGTAGGAATACATTTACTTGATTTCATCAATATAAATTTAGAACTCATTTTTGAAACAAGCAAATACTATGAAAATCATTAACAGTATTTTAATTATTGTCGATGTAAATTGTAGTCGGAAAAACTGTGCAAGCTTACCTCTTCCTTTGTAAAACATTGGCATTTGATGAAGCAAACATTAGAATTAATTGCAAACATAACAAAATAACCACTAATAATTTACACATCCTGTCAGCCACCACAAAAAAAATTTGTCTTGGAAAAACTTAAGCTTCCTATATGGCAGTTGTTAATACCACTCCTAACGCTCGAGAGCTTCTAACACTCACATTCTCGCCTTCGCCTTTTTTTTTTTTTTTTTTTTAAATCTTGTTGCCAGTTTGATTTCTCGGATGAGCAGACGATTTTTGTCTTAGCGTTATGCACTTAAGTGAAAGTCAGCCACTTTTGATGGGCATCATAAATAAAGCGAGGTGGGGGTAACATAGACGTTCTTGTGGAGTACTTTGGAGCCGGGTGCAACGAAATGCTGCAGACGATTGGTCTGAATCTTTCGAGGCCACGACACAACTTGGAATTAAAGAAGGGGGAAAAAAAAGAACGTGTGTAGAGAAATGAAGATCTATCGGCTACTCTTGACCCATGGATTGACGCATCATGGTCGTTAGCTCATGGAATAAATTAGTAGAATAAAAAAAGTATTTAGATAACTCATTTTTTATATGTGGAAATTTTCATGCTTTTAGGGCGAATGAATGCTATCTAATTTAGAAGAAGTAATACTTCATTTTTTATATGTGGAAATTTTCATGCCTTTTAGGGCGAATGAATGCTATCTAATTTAGAAGAAGTAATACTTGCACTAATGGACAAACCAAACCTCTCAATAAGGTTAAAATTTTTGGTTGAAATTTTACTTGGACCAAAATTTTTAATACAATTTATAATCGCAAAATTTCTTTTCCATGCTTGTGGTATACCCGCTTGGAGTACAGTTTGATGGACAGCTCGAAAAATAATTTGCTTATGTATGGTCTTTTTTTAGGTAAATATATCATTTCGTTTCGTCTTTCTCATCTGAGTTTGCAGTTTGCTAACATGCTCTTAAATTCCAGCTAAAACAATTTTTCCTATCTTTTTAACTTAATCAGTAAACATCTCTTTCTTCGCAGTTACGCCTCATAAAATTCGCCAGTAAAGTCGCAAATTTCTTTATTTTATGCCTTCACTGTTGTTTAAAAGCAGCATATTTTTAGATTTTTCAGACATAGTGTTAAATATTGCCATACATTAGACTACGTTTTTCAGTCAAACATTTGTCAAACATTTTACTAGTATTTTGCTTAGGTTTTTCACAATTTACTGCTTTATTTTTTAGGTTTTCTCATTTTATGAAATCTATGTTTTCTTAATAAGGTGACTTGTACAGTTTTGTTCGTCTTTTTAACTTTATTATTAACCATCTCTTTCTTCGCACTGACGTCATATAAAATTCAACAGCAAAATCGCAAGCTTTTTAAAAAACAGCATATCTTTAGAATTTTCGATATGGGGTTAAGTGTTGCCATACATTTTTTGTCAAGAAGAGCTATTATTCTCGAATCTCACTATTGTGTCGTATCATTTTTGTTATCCGTTTCACTTTTTAGCTAATTAGCCGCTGCTCAGCCAGCCGCATAGAATAGTTGCTATAAAAATGTATAATGCTTTTAATAAATCCAGTTAGTATCATTTCACGGTTTCAACTGGTAATTAATAAAAGATGTAATGAACTGCGCGAATTGCTTTTAAATTTTTTAGTTTGTTAATTAGTGACTGGGAAATTAAATTTAAAAGGAAAATTAAATATCTTATGCTTTACCAAAAGGCAACAAACTGGTGCGTGAATGTTTAAAATATTTCCATATCGACTTTGGATTGGCATTAGTGACTACCCCTGTCGACCCTGTCTACCCTGTCACTAATGCCTGTGCACGAGGCACTACCCCTGTCGAATAATTTGTTTTTTATGAATCATGTCAGTTCAAAGACTGTACATCATGGTAATACCGTAAGTTAAAAGTTTCACAGAGTTTTACATACTGATAGTAGATATACAGGCGAGTCATAAAAACATTTTCTCAATATATGAACCCGTTGTGGTCTATACGTTCAGCCAAATGAAATGAAATTTCAGATATTGTTATGTGAAGCTATACGCTTGAGATTGTGATAACTTAAATCAACAGAGCTCTTACTGTTACGGTTACAGCGAACAAATTTCGAAATTTCCGAAAGGCAACACGCATTTTTTTTTCCCTTGCGCAAACTAATCAGCACTTCGAACTACCATGGCACTGGAACGATGCATGTGTGACAAAAACTGTCGGCCTAAAACATTTGCAAAGAACAGAATTATAGAGGACCAATGACAACACTACAAGAGGAGAGGTTATGAAATTACAAGTTTTCAACGTGAACAACTTTCCAAGATAAAGTCATCTTCCGTTACTTTGCGAAGGTGGCAATATCCTTTTATTTGTGTTGACATATATTTTTTTATGAATGCTATATTATTTCTTTAAAAATAATGCATAGCGATAGCATTTGGTGGCAATATTTCAAAAGTATTACGGACAAAAAGTAAGTGAAGTTTGAGACACATTTGGTACTAAAAATAAGCTGCCGTGCTCATCTGTATTATTTTATTAAATAATGATGGATTAGTAGGTATAGTGTGAAAACAAAAGGGGGGGGGCAGTTCTATATATCTCCCGTTCTACTGGGCCGATTGACAAAATTCAAATTGCGTTTTTCATGTCTCGAAATCGCGACTTAGGATATGTATATTAGATTTACATACAGCACTATTCTAACATAGGTTTTTTGACACAAAATTGGACTTTTCTGAAAACACATACCAATTTTTTTTTCCAAATTTCCATTCTACGACTCAAATTATGCTTAAATATGAAATTTTGTAAAATTTGGTGCGAAATTTACGGAGAAATTCACAAATTTATGCTGGCTCTTTTTTTTCAGTCGCGCCAAGAACCTGGCGAACTTCTTAATATATGGCAACCTAATTTTCCTTTCCCGTGAGCGGAAAAAAAAGTCACAATCGTTCCTTTTTTCAAATAATGTTCTTTATATTATATTTTTAATTATAATTATAATAATAAATTTTCTATTTACCCATTCGAACTTCGTAGTTTAAATAAAAGGTGCATCGTTTATTTTTTTCAAATAGTTTTCTTTATAATTTATTTTTTGTCATAGTTATTATTTTAGGTAATTTTTAAATTTTTAGACTTTCATTTTAATTGTTTGTGTTGCATTGTCTCTTCAGATAATTGTTTTAAAATTTTCTACTTAATATTCTATTTCGAACTAAGCATTTTAATATATTTATTAATATAAATTTTCCAGGATATAATTTTATTTATTTAAATTGCGTTTCTTTCGGAAGATTAATTTGTGTCCCAGACTACGATGCATCTGAAAACTGAATATATTAAAAGAGAAAATACAGTAAAGCACAGTTAACACGCCTTTCAATTTTCCGTTCAAAAAAGATATTAAATAAGAGAGATGTAAAACCGAAATTTTAACATAAGATGACTTGCATGTATTGCTTTAAATAGCTGTAGAGACATTAGGTATTTTTTAGAAGCAGAAGAGATGAAAAATTAGCAGCGACTTCTCCGGGAATCGAACCGAGGACCTCTCAATTACGCGCTGAGTCTGCTGCCCACTACACCACGAAGGGTCGATAAGAAGGCGGGAGAAATACCTTATATAGCTTTAACATTGTTCCCATTGCTTTACACAATTTTATCATCCTACATTTAGTTTCTTAAACTGTTATTCATATTTTAGTCACATATTTTATTTTTGAAATCGCAAGAATAAAATATCATAAGATTAAAAGGCTCTACTCTTATATGCGCCCTATGATCACCAAATGTGGCGATATGTGTTTTGCGTTGGTTTTTGGCGCGATTCCGTTCTGTAGGATGGTTTGGTCAACGATGCTGTTTGTATGGCAACCCTTTAGATGTTGAAACTTGGTGGCAAGATTTCAAGCGCGTATTTTAGTTTATGTGGAAAGTAAATTTAGTATAAAAAGGTACGATGTTGGAGTTCTTAACGAGTCTTTTGTTCACCTGTGTGTTTATGCAGATAGAAGTGCATTTTTGGAATTTCTGTGGGAGTCAGGACTTTTAAAACGGAGTTTGGCGTGTCCGAAATGCGGAGCTGATATGAGAAGTCGGACGAAGAATGGTGTTTCTGATAGACTTGTGTGGATTTGCAGTCAAATGGTCGCTGCTAAAGTATGTAGCTGTCAGCGGAGTTTAAGATTTGGATAATGGTTTTTCGTGTAGTAAGTTAACTTTGGAGGAACTTTTTATCGTTACTTTCGAAATTCTGAATCACAGAAAGACATGTGATATAACAAAATCGTGGCACTTTTGTTGAAAGACGTTGTGTGACTGGCGAAATTTTATTCACGTATGTATTATGGTAAATGCATTTTATTTTATTGTTTTTATTTTTTAGAATGTTATGTTCGTTGTTTTTATTTCCTTGTACGAAGTAAAAAGGAAGTATTGTAATCGCGAAAAGTTTCAGGCAGCATATTTCAACGAAAATATCCATTTTGACCGCTATCGAATGCAATTTAACGATGTCTTTGCATGATATTTGTACGTAAGGACGGAATAAAATACTCTTTTCCTTCAAAAAAAATTATAAAACTGCTTTAAAATTAATTCTGAAGAGAATTTTTCGTGGCGTCTGTACGAACGCATGTATGTACGTACGTATCTCGCATAACTCAAAAACGAGTAGCCTCAGAACGTTGAAATTTTGTATATAGGACTGCTATAACATGTAGATGTGCACCTCGTATTTTGGTTGCAATCGGCCGCACCAAACGTATATAAATATATTTATATACATATCCACTCTGTTACCCGGCTCAGTGATCTCAGTTTCTTTACTCTTATATGTTGGTAAATTGTACATTTTTCGCTTTAAAAATGATTGAATTATGTTGTTTTTATCTTCCGTTTAAGGATTTTATGCCTTTAGTAAATCTGTGTGCAATATTTTTAGAATTATCAGCAATTTTAAAGTTGTTTAATTGCCGCTAAGCCTTTTTTAATGGCGGCCATTGATGTTTACATTTGAAACAGGAGACTAGTGGATTTGTTGCCAATCTAGAGAAACTTAGCTTCGCAACAACAAAGATAACGCCTTCATTTATTATTTAAATCACGCTTAATCCGTTTTGGAATTTTTTCGAGGAAATAAGTGTTATTTACTTCGTAATTTTTAATATAGATATTTTGAGTTCTTATATATTTTTGCCTTCTCGCAAAGTGAGAACTGAATTAATTAAATGAGAAATACTCAATCGTCTGTGAAAAACTGTTTCTTTTTTGTTTTGTTTGCTTAATTTCTTTTATACATCATTCTAGCTTTATTATAGTATTTGAATAGAACATGCGGCAACGATTAGATAATTCTTTTCTTTAAATGATATAAATTTTGTGCATTATGAGTTATAATATGAACGAAATATATAAGTTAACTGTTTATATAATTATTGGATTATATAACAGTTAACTTAGTTTCCGTTATAAAATTATTATATAAGTTAACTGTTATATAATTATTGGATTATATAACAATTAACTTAGTTTCCGTTATAAAATTATTATATAAGTTAACTGTTATATAATTATTAATACTGTTAAGTGAATCTAGCGCCAGAGTGTCGCTATCGTAAACAAGTACTAGAGTGAATTTTAAAGAATGCATTTATTCTATTGTGGTTTATGCGCTGTCGGCGAAGTAGATTTAATTCAATCCAATAAATTTAAATGAAATGCAAGAAAAAATGCGTATAATTTAATATTCCAATTTAATATTCTAATACAAGGAAGTCATGTGGTGTACACATCAGATTTTTTACTATGAATTTCTGTCGTTATTTGAATTGTTTGTAATTTATTTTAGTTTATTTTGTTGATTTTTGCGCAATGCCTAGATTGTGCAATTCATAGAAGTTTTTTTTAAATTTAAACAGAATGCTGCGTACATAGTATTCTTTGAAATTTATTGTTGTTATGATAATTTATTAAAGCGAGGTGTGCATAGTTCGTAGATTTTTTCGCTGCCTACATTGTGCAATTCGTAGATTTTTTTAAATTAAAACATATGTGAACATGGATTCTTGTCAAATATTTTTGGTTAGAAACTTTATGTTTTTGCTATCTAAATTTTTTGTTTTTGTTTTGGATTTTTAGCTTAAATTGTGCGTTCAAAACGTGGTTTTTGCATGTGCGAAAACCGCGTTTTTGGAGACATTTTAGGCTTAAAGTTCGAACTGCAGACAAAAAATTTAGATAGTAATATAGTACCGGAGGTTTGGCGAGAAATTTCGCGACCTGAGGGCGCATATAAGATAGTTCCGATAAAAAAATTTAAATTGAAAAAAATACTAAATTTTATGCAAAAATTTATTTTTTTCTTCTTATTGGCTTGCTCTTTTTCTTCAGGCATTCTGCAAGTATATTAAAAGCATCCAACTTTTAAAGCATCTTGGTATTTCTGACATTCATTTTAAATAAAGTTCTCGTCTTCCATTTCAAAAAGGCATACAAACTGCCGAGTGGTAAAGTCGCTGAACGCTGGTAGTTCGCTTCGGGGCTCGAATTCTGGTGAACGGGCTGGTTGCATGGGCGTTTTCGTGGTTTTTCTCATTGTAACGGGTGTACCAGCTGGTTTCCCTCAGAAAATTCTTCACGAAGGCATACCTCCTTTTCGGCAGATAGCTCTTCTTTGCCGTAACTTAATAATCCAATTCAATCCATTTCATCAGTATTTGGTCAGAGCCTTTATCAGTGTTTAGAGGCTAAGCATTTTGAAGGCATGAGATGAAAGGAAAGACTGGTTTCATCAAGAAAGAAAAGGTCTTTAGGTGATATCCACATACATCACTGGATAAATTACTGAATATTCAAATAATTCGACTAAGAAATCATGGGATTCTCCGTTTATGATGATATGATGTTTTATAACGTAATTTAAATTTCTACAAACATATAGTCGAAAACCAGTCGCTCTTCACTTTAATCCGCAATGATATCGTTTTTGTCTTTTCCGTTAGCACAAGCTCAATAGATGGTATTTGCTGGTGTACGCGTCCAAGTGTTTTCTCTTTGAATACCCAAATTCATCTAAGTATTCTGAAAGTATATTCAAAAGCATCCAACTTTTCGAAATACCTTGGTATTTCTGACCAAGATTTCTAATGTAAAAATTTATATTTATATATATAATGTTTAAAGCTGGGACATGACCCAAAATTTCAACGTTCTGTTTGCTTAAAAACATTGTGAAAATAAACATCAAACGAACTTTCTCCGTTTTAGACAATTCAATTTAAATGCAGTAAAAGTAAAGTAGCAGATGATAACACGGTGAAGGTAAAAATTTACTCTTACAAATATTAAAAAAAAAAAAAGAGGAAGAAAGAAAGAAATTTAAAAAAAAGTTAAAAATTTGAATAATATCACCTATAATTTAAAAAAAACTTTTCATATAGTATTCACAAATATTTATTACGAATCACTGAGGGAAAAAATTTCATATAATTAATTCTCCGTAAAAATTTATTTGAAATTTAAGGTTAAAACAAACTGTGGCAATTCACTGTACAAAAATCCATAAACCACATTTGGCGTCATTATCGCTCAAAAGAAGGAGACCAAATTTCAATACGCGAAAATATGTAAATTCGGGTATATCTTAGAGAATTTTGAATAAGAAAATTGTAATTTTTTGCAGGTTTGCTTAGAACTACCCTTGCTTTTAGATGATGTTAAAAATTTTATAGGTTATAATTCAAAATTTTTTTCGAAAAATTTATAAAAACTATTTAAAAACTAAAGCACAAGAAATGGGTGACTTTTATTTGGAATGAACCTAAATTTCAAAATGTGAAAGGAAAAAATTAAAAAAGTTTAATAAAAAAAGGGTTACAGCCGAAAACATCGCGGACGAAAACCTCGCGGAGAAAACAACGCAAGGCGATAACATCGTGCTACAAAACATCGTGGGAGAAAACATCGCAGTCCTAAAACATCGTGGTACAAAACATCGTCGTCGAAAGTAAAGCGGTTTACAAACTTCGCAGTTTAAAAACATCGTCATCGAAAATATCGTGGTAAAAAATAAGGTATCTGCAAATCATCGCAGGCATGCTTTTTTCAGGCTTGATTAACTATAAATGGATATTCCCATAATGATTTGTGAGCGCAAGATGGAAAGAAGGATAATTTTTACTTTCATATTTTTTATTAGCTAATAAATTTTTGCTGAGAAAATAAGAAGGAAACTTAAGCATAGAAAATTAATGCAACTTCGAGCACTTATTAGAATTTTAAACCGACATACTTAACTAACCATTAATAAATAATTTTTTTATAAAGTTTTTACTGGTAATTTTTCATGAAAAGTATAATCTATAAGTTGTATTTAATTTTCTATGCTTACGTTTCCTTCATACTTTTTCAGCAAAAATTTATTAGTCAATAAAAAAAATGTGAAAGTAAAAATTATGCTTCTTTTCATCTTGCGCTCACAAATCCTTATGGGAACCATATTTCCATTTATAGTTATTAAAGCCCGAAAAACGCATGTTTGCGATGTTATCGTCATGCGATGATTTGTAGATACTTTATTTTTTACCATGATAATTTCGACGACGATGTTTTTAAACTGCGAAGTTTTTGAACCGCTTTATTTTCTACGACGATGTTTTGTACCACGATGTTTTAGGACTGCGATGTTTTCTCTTTGCAATGTTTTCTCCCACGATGTTTTGTAGCAGGACGTTTTCGCCTTGCGTTGTTTTCTCCGCGACGTTTTCGTCCGCGATGTTATCGGCGGACACCTAAAAAGAGACATATTAATAAATATATGCCAAATTCAATTAACATTGAGGAACTAAAATTTTGTTTTAGTTCCAATTTTTTAATTTTTAAAAACTACTCGTACGATTTTTTAAAAACTACTCGTACGATTTTTACAAAACTTGGCACTGTGGCATAATTTATGTAGTAGAATCGAAATATGGAAAAAAAAAAAAAAGTATGTTATTTCAGAAAAGTCCAATCTTGTGTCCAAATACTTATGTTAGAATAATGCTATATATAAATCTAATATATATCCTAAGTCGCGCTTTCGAGACATGAAAAACGCAATTTGAATTTTGTCAATCGGCCCAGTAGAACTGGAGATTTAGAACTGTCCCATTTTTTTTCGCAGTGTACAGTATGGAATGAGAGTTTAATTCTGTAACATTCATTTGACTAAACCAAAAAAAAAAAACCACTTATTTTATATTTACTGTCACCTCTACTTTCGTTGGTCTTCACCAGAATGCAAATTAGTTAATGTATTTAAACACATATAAGGTATTTTTCCCGCCTTTCTAGCGTGCCTTCGTGGTGTAATGGTCAGCACACTGAACCGGTATTTCAGATGTCTGTGGTTCGATTCCCGGCGAAGGCGATTGCTAATTTTTCATCTCGTCTGCCTCCTAATAAACCTAATGTTATACACAGAGTTCAAGAGACAGCTTTTAGCTCAATTTTAAATATTTTTACTGCATTTTAAATTGCTGTATTTGACTTAGAAATTTAAGGCCAGACGATAAGTTATCTTACGGTCTTGTTTACGAGTTCAGAAGTTAACAATTAGAATGGAAAAGATCTGTACATTTTTATGTCAAGACCTCAGGAAATAAATCTTCCTGTATAGATCTGCCGTGTCACAAAGTGCCGTTGCATGAAACATCTGTGCATGTCCATAGAAATTGGAAAAAAAATCAAGTTTTCATCTTATATCTGCATATATGAAATAAATGCATTACAGTATTTTCCTTTATGTAACCGTTAATTTTAATTTACCCCGCACTTGAGAAACAGCTGCAAATTCAACAGCCATAGTTGAATAATTCGATTTGTAGACATCTTGGATTACGTACCCGACGCAGTGTTTATGTATTTCAATATGAATTGATGAAAAGTTCTTATGATTCGAGGTTTAGATTTTAAAACTTACTGAATATTCCAGGCATCTCAGGATTCGGATATTTCATTCTTAGAAAACCTAACATATAATCCATTTCGCATCTAATAAATTTATTCAATGATTTAAAGTTAGATTTGATCTCATTATGTTGGTACTCATGTTAATTGGGATTTAAAACTAATTATTAACTTTTATGCGAAAGACTGAAAAGTTAATAGCTTATTTTAAAATAATTTTTCGTTCACAAATAACAATTTCTTCATATGCTGGCAGTATCATATCACTTATCAAAGGCACCGGTAGTATTATATCACAAAGCCCTCTTGGGCTATCGTTAAAATCTAAACCCTTTCAGATTTAATTATTTGTGAAATTATACTAGCTGGAGGATAGGAAATTACCATAAGTGGATTCATTAAAATCATTATAAAATCTTTTTTTTTTTTCAAATAATAACTGTTTTAGTCGGTTGGCAGCACAAGCGTCTAGTATTCCAAATTTGTATGTTACCTAGAAAGCATTTAAAAAAATTTTTACTAAGTAAAAGATTTCTTTTATCTTGTTATTATACTCGCAGTTGACAAGTAGCGACCAAAAATGCTGTGGCGTAATATATCGGGACTGACAATTATTTCATCTGTCTAACGATAATTGCTGTCTACAAGCGTTAAGGCTTCATTGTGCGAAAACATTGCCCATATGGCATATACCGGAAATAGAGGGGAGCTCTCCATCAAATGACCTACGGATTTATTTCAAATTTCCAAATATCTAATATTATTGACCCAAGAATTTGATTAAAAAAAAAAAAAAAAAAAAAAAAAAAAATCAGAGATTGAAAACCTTTTTTTGGTATAATATTATACCTAATAAAAATTTATAGCAGTTTTAGGACAAGCGCACTGCAGAAAAATTTTAAATATTTACAAAAGTTTAAAAAAAAATCAGCATTTATTATTAGTCCAAAGGGGCTTTGTCCATGAAGGACTGTTGTTTTCAGTTTGCGATTTTGCATAGGAACCCCATAAACGGCATATCACTTTTCAAATCGTTGCCACCAAATACTGTCGCTCTGTATTAAATTTGAAGAAATTAAATAATGAAGAATCTGCATAATGTTTTACATTGTGATAAAACAACGGTATCTAGAGCTATCCAATTTTGAATGACGTAATCCTACTGCGAATATGGGCATCTGAAAGCCCAAATTTGAAATTTGGAATTTATTTTATGATCTATTTCATATTTTATAAAACTTTAACGAATTTTTGTTTAAAAAACTCAAGGATTTCAAAGCGAGCAATGGCAAGGCAAGGGGAGGGAAAAAAAACTTTTTATCGCTAGCGCGAATTTTGCATCGGAAATTATAAAGATATGCTTTTTTTAAAATTATTTTGCCACATTGCTGTTGAACTGAATTTTATCGTTTAAATGCGAAGAACTATTAGAACTGTTTGTGTTACCTTTATTTAATAAATAATATTTTTATTTAAAATTTATTTAATAATTAATTTAATAAATAATGGTAACACAGAAAACGTTAAAAAATGCCCTTTTAGACGTAATTTAAAATCTGAAACCTTTCAGATTTTTTTTTAAAGTTTTTTTTAATCTTTCTTATTACTAGCAAAGTTCTTAAAAAATGATAGAAACAATAAAAACTCAACACCCTGTTGATGAAATATTGGCTTTTTTAAATATTTATGGCAGGCTTAAAATCAGCCGAAGCGCTAAGAACCCTAAATAAGATGAGTTTCAGGATTTTTTGCCTAAAAGGAGCGTTAGTCCAAAATGGGATATGAGTCTAGAAACGGCATTTTGCGTCGTCTACTATAAACGGATAATCACTTTTTAAATTCTTACCACCAAATATTGTCGCTCTGCATTGCATTAAAAAATTAAATAACGAAAAATCTCCATGAATATATACATGTTTCTCGCATTGTGAAAAAACAACGGTACCTAGAGCCATAAAATTTTTAATAATGCAGTCCTTCACTGAACATGCACACCTGGAACCCCGAATTTTGAATTTCGAGTTTTATATTTCATATTTTGTAAAGTTTTAATGAATTTTTGATTAACATAGTCAACGATTTGAAAGCGAGCAGTGATAATTTAGGGAATAAAACGTTTTTATCTATAGCATGCGAGATTGCATATCTGAAATTCTAAAGACACGCTGTTTTAAATATTTTGCGATTTTGCTGTTGATTTGAAATTTTATATGGCATAAGTGCGAAGGACATTATGTTTAATAAATAACGTTAACACACAAAACTTTAATAATAAAGAGAGGAGAAAAAGGTTTTGCAAGCCATCTCACTAAGAAAAATGAATATTGTAATGTATTTTGCAGTAATTGACGAAATAATCTTCTTAGTAGAACATCAATTTTATTTTTAGTTTACAGAGATAGATAATTTGTACACAATTCTTAAGTGACAAAAGTTTCATACATCTGCTAGCTGGTCAAACTTCAGAATATAATATTTAAAAAATTTCTTTCATTGCTGAGCAACGGTTACATCAAACAAACATGGCGTTGCCACTTCAACAATAAATACAGTTATTTGATAAATAACAAAATATTAAAACCTCTTCTCCCTCCAGATAAACTTTAATTTATATTTTTATAATTTCTTTTTCATTATAATTTTTTTTTCAAAATAACAGAATATCAACACAATACATAATTGAAATACTATATATAATATAATATAATAATATACAGTAAAGAAGAGAGGAAAGAACAAAATATTATTTTTTATCTACATAGGGAAATAAATTATTTAATGAGGCCAGCGAGTACGACTTAATGCGTCTACATTTTTATGGTTTTTACCACTTCGATGAACGACCGTGTAATTGTAGGGTTGTAGTACTAGTGCCCATCTCATAAGTCGTGGATTTAGACTCACATTATTTTTGAGACAAACTAAGGGATTATGATAGGTCATGATGAGGAATTTAGTATGCCCGTCTAAATAACATTGAAGTTTTTTTACAGCAAATATTATGGCGGCGCATTCCTTTTCTGTGGTAGAGTACTTTTTTTTCAGTTTCTGTAAAATTCTTACTGAATTATAATACTGGATGTTCCTTGTCTTGTTCATCTTTTTGAGCTAAAATGACACCCATACCAGAGTTTGAAACATCAGTTTGCAAAATAAACTCCTTATTGAAATCAGATGCATGTGGTATAGGCCTTTGAGATAGTTTCTCCTTTAGCTCTTCAAATGCTTCTGTGCACTCTTCTGTCCAATTTATTTTCCCTTTCTTTAAGTTTTCTTTCAAAGTTTCTGTTAAAGGTGCTGCTATAGATGAGAACATGGGAATGTAATGATTATAATATCCCACTAATCCTAAAAATGCTCTGACTTGACATTTTGTGGATAGCACTAGAAAATCAAGAACAGCTTTTACTTTCACTTCAATTGGCATTCTTATACCATGACCTACAAAATGTCCTAGATATTTCACTCTATCTTAAGGAAATTTACATTTTATAGGTTTAATAGTTAAACCAGCCTCCTTTATTTTTGTCAAAACGGCTTTCAGATGACTTAGATGTTCTTCCCAGGTGTTTGAAAAGATTGCCAGGTCATCTAAATATGGAACAGCAAAGTTTTCACAACCGTAAAGGATTTCGGCCATCATTTTACTAAATGAAAATAGGGCATTTTTAAGTACGAAAGGCATCCATAGAGGTCTAAATGTACCAAAACTTGTAACGAAAGTGGCTAATCTTTGAACATTAGGTGTTAAAGGTATTTGCCAGTATCCCTTTGTTAAATCCAAAAGAGTTATATACACTCATGTCCATAAATTAAGGATAATGTAAAATCAGGCAAAGGAAGAGTTAGAAGCCAAACAAATTTGACTTATTTGTAAAGCTTATTTATTAAACAAAAGGTAAAAAGCAAAAAAAGATGCTATATGCTTGATATTATTAAAAAAATTAGCGATTTTTTCTCCCTGAAGCAAAAAAAAAAAAAAAAAAAAAAAAAAAAAAACTTATTTACAGAAAACTAATATTACATGGTTGGGATGATTGTTAATACATTGTATGTCTCCCAGACGACGCAATATAGTCCGTACAACGCCTAGACAGGCTGAGTATCAAATTATCGATCTGATCTTGGGGGATATTACACCACTCAAAAAGCAATGCTCTCCGAAATTCCGGTAGACATGTAGGAGGAGGTTGACGGGCTGCAACTCGTCGGCCAAGCATGTTCCACACGTGCTCTACTGGATTCAAGGCCGGTGAGAATGCTGGCCAGTCCATACGGGTGATATCCTCCGATTGAAGGCATTCGCTTACGATGTTTGCACGGTGAGGACGGGCGCATCCATAAACACAAATTGTGCGCCCATGGCGCCCCGAAACAAACGTACATGTTGTTCCAGAATGACGTCCCGATAGATTTGGCTTGTCATGGTTCCAATTTGAACATGCAGGTCAGTTCTGGAACCCAGAATAATTCCACCCCAAACGAGCACTCCTGCACCACCGTAACGGTGTCGTTCAATGATGTTTTCTTGGTGGTAACGGGTACCTGGAGCTCTCCATATGAAAGTCCGGCGAGAATCAGACTGTAATCTAAACCTGGACTCGTCGGAAAACATCACACAAGCCCACTGTTGCGGTGTCCACAATGCATGCTCTCTACTCCAGGCTAACCGCAGGCGACAGTGAGTTGCAGTAAGTGAAACGCATCTGACAGGTCTACGAGCATATAGACCAATCTGCCCTAAGCATCTGTACACGGTCTGCCTTGAAATTGTCGTACCAGTGGCTGAAGAGAGCTGACGAGACAGGTCTGAGGCTGTGTTCCGCCTGTTTCTTTTGGCAGCAACTACCAAATACCGTCCTCATTCGGCGTTGTAAGTCTGGGGCTACCTGTGCTGTAACTTCTACTCACATTACCATCATCTTGGAATAGTTGCCAAGATGGAAATGACACTCTGGGCAATTATAAGTTCGTCTGATACTGCCAGTTGGGTACGCCCACATTCCAGACGGCCGATAATTCTAGCACGTAAAAAATCATCCAAATGCGTCCTTTGTTTCATAACTATTCGGTTATTGCACTGAAATGCTTATAAAGCGCCTGCGAACAATTTTACTTCTTTGCCTGTATTCCTTATATATCACTCTCTTACACTCTCGTCATTGTGATGTATACCATCGGTGTCATCTGGTCACTTCCTGAAATTTGCATATGATTCTTGAAGATGTGTGTAGTGATTTTACAGGTGATATATTTATTTTAGAGTTCGATTTCCGCGTGACTCCGAATCATCCTTAATTTATGGACATGAGTGTATTTTGCGCCTGCTACCATTTCTACTCGTTGTTGCAAGGGGAAGAATTGCGTTTTAGTCAACTTATTCAATTTTCTATAGTCGATACAAGGCTTGGATCCCTCCCTGATACTTCCACTAAAATCATAGAAAAAGTGTAATCTGAATGTCCTATTTCAATTATTTTATGCTGACGCATTTTAGCAATTTTTGTTTTTAATATATCCGTTTGTCTAGGAGACATTCTGTATGGTTTACAGTGGATTGGGGTGTTTTCTGTCAATTGAATATCATGCGCTATTAAATGAGTTTTCCAGGCTTATTAGAAAATATTTTTGAAAACTTCAGCAGCATATCATGCAATTCTTGAATCTATTGTTCATTTAGCTTATCACTTAACTGTTTTCTTTAATGTCCTCAAAATCGAACAATGCTGGTTCAGAGTCAATTGTTGGGAAATTTTCCTCCATATCATCAATTTCAGATTGATCTTCTGTAATCATAAGGTTAACCGATTCTGCTCGCCTATGATAAGGTTTTAGCATGTTAACATGGTAGTCTTAGTTAAAGACTTTTTTTTCCTTCGAAACTCACAACATAATTAGTTTCAGATAATTTCTTCTCAACTTTCCCAGGACCTTTCCATTCAACTGCTAGTCTGTTTGGTTTATTCGTTGATACAGCTAATACTAAATCTCCTTCAGAGAATTCTCTTTTGATAGCTTTACGATCGTGCCACACTTTTCTTTTGGTTTTCATTTCCAGCATTTTATCTCTTTGCATCTTTTTAACAAATTTATCAATTGAAAAACGTATTCAACAAAATTATTTCCTTCATTTTCTGGATTCATCATTGTTCATATGATAATGTTACAGGTGTTCTAAGATTTCAGCTATATACTAATTCTGCAGGTGTAAATCCCGTACTCTCGTGCGTTATTGTTCTTAAAGCAAATAGAGCTGCAGGAACTTGCTTCTCCCACTCAGGAGCTGCTTCGATACATAAGACTTTTAAAATTCGTTTGATTGTTCGGTGAAATCTTTCAACAGGGTTGCTTTGCGGATGGTGTACTGAGCTTCTAGTTAATTTTATTCCAAATTTTTCTACTTTCAATGGCTAGATTGCTCATAAAGGAGGTACCGGTACCTTGATCAGTTTGTATTTCTTTCGGAAAACCCATTCTACTAAATACTTGTAACATGGCTTCAATTACTGACGTTGTGCCAATATTAGGAACAGGTACAGCATCCGGATATTTTGAAGCTAAAGAAATAGCTGTAATTAAATATCTATTGCCATTTGGTGCTATTGGTAATGGGCCGCATGCGTCAAAGTTAATTTTTGAAAATATTTCTGCAATAATTGGTGCTAAAGTCAAAGGTGCTTTGGCTTTATCATTAGATCTTCCCACTCTTCGACATGGATCGCAAATTTTAACATACTCTTCTATTTCTTTATAGCAATTAGGCCAGTAGAAGTATCTTGTTAATCTATCTTTAGTTTTGACGACGCCTAAATATCCAGATGTGCTATCACGACATAATGACTTTATTTGATCACTATATTTTTCAGGAATAACAATTAATTCCCTTTCATTTCCATTTTTATCTATTTTCCTTTTCACCAACAATCCGTTTTCTTTTACTTTGAAATCATTTGTCTTGCTGGAATTTTCATTTCTAGCTTCGTTAAGCAATGACGCTAGATCTCTGCTTTGATGCTGAGAATCAATTAATTCCTTTGAATTAACATTAATCACTTTCTTAAGTTCCTTGTCTTCCTCATCAGCTTGAGGTAAAATATCTTCGTCAGTTTCAATAAACATCAGTCTTCTAGTTTCTCCATTTCGGTTTCTCTACTTCTATATTCTTCATGAAATCTTTTTACTTGAGATCGTGTCAAAACCGCATTTATTTTTTCTAAATTTAAGAAGGTCTCACGATTAAACCTAACTCTTCTGCCAGTACCTTTAAATCCTGGTTTTTATTCCTAGCTAAGAATAACATGTTGAACAAGTTACCTTTAATACGCTTTCTTTTAAAATTGAATCTAAAAGATCGTACTTGTATTAAAAATGTATAATTTCTGGCGAGACTTAATTTGTCAAAATTCACACTAACCAATGGAGAGAATTATTTAAACAACTTTGCAGTTTGGCACAAAGTAAAATAACACTACGTCGGGTTGACGTTTTAACTCACTATTCACAAGCCTCGCTAGCTATAACTATATAAACATCTTTGACAGTAAGGCAATGCAATGGAATTTTACACATGTCAGTTTGACGATTTTATTATCTATCTCCACGTCTGGTTGGCGATAACAAAAATTTTTTTTCCAGTTTGGCAATACAATTTTTACAATATACAATCTGTAATACGTCGGGATGACGTTACTATCTACCACACGCCTGGATGGCGAGAACTAAGAAAAGACTTTTGCCAATTCTGCAGTATAATCAAATCACACTACGCCAGTTTTACGTTACTACTTATTTTCCACGCGCCTGCTTGGTAACAAATTCAAAAACTCAGCAAGCAGTTTTTTTTTTTTTTTTTTTTTTTTTTTTTTTTTTTTTTTTATATAAATGCCGGGATGGCTTACACATATCAATTATTAACAGTAGAATTCAAAACAAATAACTATAAAGCCTAAATAATAATTTTTTTTAAATAGTTTTTTTACCACAAATATAAATGACTCCTAATATTTTTTGTATCAGTTATTTTACACAGAAACTTTTACTATTTAAATATAATTTTGAAATGAAATACTAAAATTCAATAAACGCTTTTTTATGAAAACTGAAAGTTAATCTTATCTTCAGATATCAGCAGTGTTCTTATCTGACAATTCTTTTCTCGGACGCAAGTTGTAGAAACAGAGGATATAACCTTTAAATGATATGCTTCAAAATCTGGATTTAAAACGGCAGACTTCTGACATTGTACCAATTGCCGAGTAAAAAAGAAGATTGCCAAGTAAAAGTTTCAAGGAGAAACTGGTTTCTCCTTGAAATAACAAACTCGGCAATTGGTACTAGCAAAATTGTTCTTCTCAAAATTTCAGCAATTTTCTGAGATTAGGAGACCAGCACCATCGAAATTGATAATTGCACTCCTAATTTTCAGTATCTCGGTGGAACCTCCAATTTAATAAGACTGTAATATATTTTGCAGTACTTGACAAAACAGATAATCTTCTCAGTAGAAAATAAATTTTATTTTTAGTTTACGGAGATAGATAATTTGTATACAGTTCTTAAGTGACAAAATTTTCATACATCTACTAGCTGGTCAAACTTCAGAATCTAATCTTTAAAAAATTTCTTACATTGCTGAGCAACGGTTACATCAAACAAATATGGCGTTGCCACTTCAACAATAAACATAGTTATTTGATAAAGAACAAAATATTACAATATTGATTTGATAAACTGCGAAGAGACCGAAAGAATATAAAAAATATATGCCAAGTGCATCGGGAATTCTAAACATATGCTGTTTTTAAAAATTTCGTAATTTTGCTGTTGAATTATATAAGACGTAAGTGCAAAGAAAATTATGCCGTAATAAAGCTAAAAATACAAAAGTAAATGGGTCAGCACGAGTGAATGCAACAACAGACTGGTAGAATTCAGCGAGAGCATAAAAAATCTTAAAGAACCCTTTTGGATGACCGTTAAAATCTGAATCCTTTCAGTTTTTTTTTTGTTTGTCTTAAAGCTGTTTTTGTTTGCCTTAAAGCTGAATCGTAATAGGTTATGAAGATGAAATTTAATTTTTTTCAGTATTGAAACTGATTTTGACATTAGACATTGAATACATGATTCGCTTTTCCTAGGAAAAGCGAAATAGGCTACAAAGCTTACCTGAAAAAAAAGTTCCTAATTCGAAATGCGATCCTATTAGAGAGATAAATACTTATGTGCTAGATCTTTCCTTTCAAGAAAGCTTATTTTATAGTCATATAGTCAAGGAGATTTGTGTTATAGTATAATGAAAAAGGACTTAACTGTATTAGAAGCAGAAACAAAAATGCAATTTTAACAAGTGACGAAGAAAACTGCTCAAAATCATTATCCTTTGTACCATGTCTTATTAATGTTAATTAAAAACCTTACATATCTTTCATTATTTCATTTAATAATTAGGTTATTTTAATTTATTATTAGTTTAGCTTATTTATTAGCGGCTTTAACTTCTTTACATTTTACTAAGTTTAATTATTAATTCTTTATTGTTTCATTTAGTATGTTCATATTTACTTATTTTTGTTTTCCATTCTAGATGGCCTTCTATAAGGCACAGAATCTGATTCTAGAAATTAAGCTACTTCTTGAAAAATTAATTGGTGCTGAATCCACCCATTGATCTAATTTTGTTATAAATTATCAAATTTATAACATAAAAAGTATACCTTTGAAAAAAAATCGTAAATTTACTTTAGAACACCTCATTATACTAGCTGGACCCATTAAAATCATTATATATTTTATAGTATCTATTTTAGGTGGCCGCGCAAGCAACTAACTAAAGCAATACGAAGCTGTTCAAGTGTTCAAAAGCAATCTGCATTGCAGTAGAGAACTAAACATCTTTACTAGTAAAACATCTATACAGTACAACTCGGCTTTAAATTAAACCCAAAATGTCACTATGGCCAGTCCTTTGAAACCTAATACTTTCGTCAGAATGGCGCATACACATCGATCATTTGGCCATTTAATCACTGAAAACGTTACCACCACAGGGGCAACTAATTTATACCGAACGAAGAAATTCCGTCAAATTTTGAACCCCTTAGAACACCAGGGAATAGATATCTCATTTTGATTCCTTTTCTTCTCCAAACCTCTCGAAAGAGCTAACGGCTCGCTAGTATTTAAAGTGCTCCTATGCGTTCACCAATTTAAGTATTCCGGTGGTGATCATATCGATAATCATACCTCTCATACCGATAAGACATCACACCGATAAAAACGAGTTTAATATGCTGGCATTAACGAATTCCAAAAACGTAATCATCCCAAATTTAAACTTAACTACAAAAATTTTTTAACGACCTTAACTTAACCTAATCTAGGTAGTGAGTTAAGAAACCACAATTCCAGTCTTAACCAAACAATAGATATAACACAGGCTTTTAATGACTCGGGAAACTAAGATTAATACATCTAATCTCTCTACAAAATTACACAATTGTTCTAATTCAGAATTTACCAGGTATTATTCATATCAGGAAGCACGTGTTTTTATTTGTATGCTAACAAAAGTTGGTGAGATAAAGGTGCAATGCGTTATTTCTTTCAAGCTATACAATAATATTAATGATTTTAAATTTCATTTTTAAACCCAAAAGGCAGTTATTTTTTAAACGCGATTTTGCATCGTCCACTGTAATGCTTTGTTTCACTTTCCATTCGAGTCTGTTGCCATTCGGCAAAATGTAACACATTTATTATTCAGATTTAATCCTTTGCTTTTTACTTTTTAGATGGATTGATTTAAATAAAAATGTATTTAGTTCTTGATACATCTAGTTAAAACTATTAAACATTTTCACATTGCAAATATAGATAAAATACAAAACTGTGTTTTGAACTGTACTCAAGATCTCAATTCTGTGGCTCAGGCCCATAATACCATTAGTTTAGTCTGGGTCCCAGGTCATTGTGATTTTGCTGGAAATGAACTAGCTGATAAAGTAGCTAAAGATGCTTCGCAACTACCCATGTCTGGCCCAGAACCATTTTACCCAGTTTCATATCAAACGGTTAAAAAAGAAGTAAGAAGCTGGATAAAGAACAAACATGATGATATATGGTCTAAACTTCCAGACTGTGCTCATTCTAAATTGGTGCTCAGTACACTTAACTTTTCAGGTAAACTCATACACCTCAGTAGAACTAACTTACGCCAGGTAATTCAAATTGTTACTCATACACCTCAGTAGAACTAACTTACGCCAGGTAATTCAAATTGTTACCGGACAATCTTATCTAGCTAAGCATCTCCACAAATGTGGTCTTGTCGAATCTCCTCTCTGCCCAGCTTGTGGAGAAGAAGAGGAAACACCTTTTCACTTTCTGGGACGATGTCCGGTGTTCTCTGTCCCTAGAAACAAATTCCTTGGGTTTCCCTATATTACCTTTGATCAAGCCCTTTCATACAAAGGGCTCTCTGGAATAATAGGGTTTCTGATGTATACTAAACACCTACAGGTAAGGTGAATATGGAACCACAAGAAACAAGCATTGAGACGCCCTATGAGTTCTTTTTTTTTTTTTTTTTTTTTTTTTTTTTGAAAAGAAACTATTCAGGGATTTCCCTCTCATAGCTGTGTTTTGGAATATAATGATATCAAACCTTTATACACTACCTGGCCATTTGGCTTGAGAATGCACCTCTGCCCTCCCTATTTATTTATTCATTTATTTGACTCTCCATCGCACTCTTGTTTGGTCAAGGATTTGCGTTTGGTGGTTTGGGAGGGATTGAATCGGTTTTCCATCCAATAGGGAAGTTCTCACGATCCAGCCGACACCTTGAACTTAGAGATGGGATCTTTTGCTGATACTATAGATTTGGTGTCAGTTTGAGATCTTATCTATTTATTACTTACCTTTTACGGGAGTTACCATTTAAATCCCTTGATTTAAATGATTAAATGGCGGAAGAGTAATGGGCAATTTTGCCTAAACTCCTTTCCTTCTTTTCATAAGAAGGAAGCGCCCTATTGTTATTGTTATCATAGATAAAATACATAACGTTTCCATGTTAGTGTAAATGCTCTTGTTTAGTATCCTATAATATGTTTCGCTGTTCTATCTGAGCCATCTCTACTGATAAACCATATTAAACTTTAATTGAGCCTTTTCGGGTTACCGTTAAAATCTGAGCCCTTTCAGACTTCCTTTGCCTCCATCTTTTGATTCAACACAACTTTTGCTCCGATTATGAATTCTTGATTAAATCAGGAAAGGAAAGATAATTAAGAAAAGTTCTTTTATAAAGTAAACTTCTGTCTAAAAATCATTGAAGAGCTAAAAATAGAAAAATAATTTATCATATAGTTTAATGAGATTAAATAACTGTCGTTACAAAATTAATTTACAATTTTATACCACAAATTATAAAAGCGCAGTGTGTTCCTTTCGATAATTTTATAATTATAATGCTTATACTTTTCACAGTGCGACCCGATTAGTAGACTTGTTTGCCCCACGTTTTCATTATTCGTGAGCTTACTATCGGCCGAATGGGGTAAAGTCGCTGACACTATTTGTTTGAGGTCGCTTCGAATCCTAGCGAACGAGCTTGTTGCATAAGAGTTTGCCCATATGTAACATAGACACAAGCTACGCATAGAAATTTTACGAAGACATCTCACGTCTTAGGTCGATAGCTCTTGTGCGCTTTGCCAGAATCAAATAAACCAAACCAATCCAATTTTGGTACAAAATTATAGATGAATTTTGTAAAGCATATTGTTTAATCTTTTGTTTTGTTTGTCTATGTAAACTACTGTAATAGTTTAATTTTATCTGACAGTGATGTATTGAAATTTTATCTTAGTATAGTTACAGATTAATTTTATCTGACACTGATGTATTCTGCACAGGTAGGTAATATAGATTTTTAACCCAGTTCGTATGTGCTTTGAACCTTTTCTCCCCCTCAGTCATCACGATCTCTGACTTGCATTATCATAGACTGTAAGAAACATTTTGTATTAATGTCATAAGAAACATGTCTCAGACAATATCAATATCTCATCCTCATAAGATACATCAAATTTCATTTAAATTGTTAGGAGAATAAGAATCATTGCTTTGTAAAATTGTTTCGCTTTGACTCAATTACTTCTTTATAACATTCAAAATGACCAATTAACCATACATAACTATTCTATTGCACTGATGGACCAGGATTATTTTATTACGCATCAAGCAAACATTTGAAAAAAGTCTGTCTAATTATACTAACACGCAGAAGTTTTTATTACAAAAGTGTTTCATTGCCAATTTGGTATCTTCTGACTACATTCTATTTGAAAGAAAACAATCATAACTTATTACAAAGAATAATTTTATACACGTAATTTGCTATAGTTTTTTATTCATACCATTTAATTGTCTGCGAAATTGGATGCCTAGCTAATTAATTTTCGCTTTTGGTAATTTTACGCTGTTACTCATTTTAGGTTTTCCGATACAATTCATATGTGACAAATACTCAATACAGAAAATTTTACTCACTTAAACCCTTGTATTACATTGATATACCGGGGACATGGTTTAATTCTGATCACATATCATGCGAATATTTAAAGAAATGTCATATTTTTTCTCTTCAGTCAGCACAATATCAAGCGGTATATTAATATTGCCCAGACATCTTTACTGTGTTTTTAGTACATCTTAAAAGGTTAAACTCAAATTTTCTTTACCAATTTTTGAAGATGACTATATTCTACTCAAAATTTTCGCAACTCATCAGCAAAGCAGTTTATACTGTACTTTGTTGTATTCTTAGTTAATTTTCACCCTGCTACATATCTGTGGCATTTTGATTTCTACTCAAATATTGAAAAAGAATTTCCAAAATATTTCAAAATCACATATGTTTATTACAAAAAATTCTCCTGACTTACTAATATTACAACCAAAATTAGAAAATATGCAAAAGTTTCCTAAAATTTTATATACTTCTTCTTTGCAAAAATATGCATGAATATCCACATTTAATTCTTTAATATTATTTTCATGCATCACAACTAAAATTTCGAACACAAAATTTTGAATAATTTCATGTTCCATGAAATTTACATATTTCGTATAATTCTGTTTTCACAAACTTTTTGAGAGTGCGCTCTCAGTAGTCTTTTAGAAACTTCGAAAATATTTTCTTCTTGCTTTTGGTATACGTTTATAATTTCCAATAAGTTTCTGGTTAATTTTCAGCTTTTGAATTTGTTAAATACCTAGAAATACGTTACCCGACATTGAAAATGCAACACCAATAAGTAGTGGAGAGAAAATGATGAAACTCACAGCAGTAAAAACTCTCAAACTCTCTCACAGAGAGAGAGAGAGAGAGACAGCAAAAAACAGTAAGTGATCTTTATTTCCAAATGATATGTATAATACAGAGCGAGAACAGCGTCGGCTCAGTAGGTTGTAGGACCACCTTAGACGGCGATACGCGAAGCAACACGTCTAGGTACAGAGTCAGTCAGACTAGGGATGATGTCCTGGGGAATGGCTTTCGATTCCCTGTCAACCATTTGCCACAGTTCTTCTGAATGTGGCAATGGCAGGGTCTGAAAATGGCGTCCAATCACATTACAAATGTGTTCAATTAGTAAGAGATTAGGAGGAAACGGTGGCCAAGTAAGCATCTGTGCAATCTTCAAAGCACGTTGGCTGATGCGAGCAGTATGTGGTCGGGCATTGTCCTCCTGATAAAGGGAATTGGTCAATCCTTGAAGGTAGGGCAGTGTCACAAGCTGTAAAACATCATCCAACTATGACGTTGGGTCGCCATAGTGCCCTGAATACGAAGTAGAGGTGACCTAGAATCTTACGCAATTACGCCCCAAAACATGATGCCGATTTGTGGCGCGGTGGGCGTTCCACAACTGCTACAGGACTGAACCTGCTCCACATCGACGCTACACTCGTACGCGGCAACTGTCATTGGAGAAATAGAAGCGTGACTCATCTGAGAACACGACGTTGTGCCATTCCGTCGTCCACATCCCTCGAACCCGGCACCATTGCAGATGTTGGCGTCTATGATGTAAGGTCAACGGTAGTCTTCTTAACAAACGCCACAAGTGCACGCCACTAGCCGCATCAGTCGACGGCAAATGGTTCTGGTCGATATAGGAACATCCATGGTGTCTTGAACACGCTGCAAATTGGAGGTAGAAGTGGCATGCAGGTGCGTCGATCCACGCATGCTGACGTCACTCTGGCTGCAACGGCACCCCTCGAAATTTCTACATTTCCTTGTTCCAACCATCATCGCCACAGCCAGTGCAGATGTGTGTTAGCTGAGATTTTCCGTATGCACCACCTTGCCCTTCTTAGTCTAATCACTATGCCCCTCGTAAAATCGTCTGTCTTCTGGAACTGTCTCCTTGACGAAGGCCTGGCATTCTCTGCTGTTACACGCATCCTCTGAGACAAGAACAAATTTGCTATGATTTGTTATGATGATTTCCCTGGCAGAAATAACGGCATGAAAATTGAACATTCTGAAGGTTCCTTCCCTTATATCTTCTTCAACGTGTGCTGGAGAGCTTTGCATTTAACACAATTCGCGTAACTTGGTGACGTGCGTCTATCTTGAAATTTGCATAATTTTAGGGCCACTCCTTCTTGGTATTGCATGTTCAATGTCGGGTAGTCTACATATACCGATACTTTGTGTTGGATTCTGTGATAGATTTATTGTGTTTGGAAACATAAGTATTTATTTTATTATTCAGAGTATTATTCAATATACAACATTATGCAGGACTTGTCACCATTTAACATTCATATGAACTTCAGTATTCCCAAATTTTCACATAACTGTAATTTCTCCTATCAGTAATTAGAAGACGATTGGAGTAAGCGCAGGATATATAGACATGAAGTAAAAAAAGTTCTTCAGATCTAAGAGAGTAAGGTATTTAGTAAGATTCACAAATATTCAACAAATTCTAAGCTTATTTTGAAATGAATAACACATAAGGTGTAAATTTCCGGTGAGAGAAATAGTGAAAGTCATCCATTCTGCAAAATTTGAACGATAATTATACAAAACTAATTATATTGCAATTCTCTATAAATGGTTGTTCCAGGAAAGGAAATATACAAGTATTCTAAAACTCTATGTGAGCATTTGATCACTCTTACGCAGAATTTACAATTCTACTAAAACTTTTGTATGAGCGAACCAGAAAACTGTGGCACCAGAAAAGAGTTGCCCTTCATTGTTACAGCCGTAGAAAATTTCCATCATACTTTTATGGCAGAAAATTCCTGCTCCACACAGATCATGCATCGCAGAACCAGCTATTAAATTTCAAGAATTCTGAAGCCCATACAGCCAGATGGATACAGAGACTCCAGGAATATGACATCACTATACGTCATAGGAAAAGGTCGTCACACGGAAACACCGACGCGCTGTCTAGAAGACCCTGCCCAGAAAGCTGTCGATATTATTCCAGGATCGAAGTGAAATACGAGCTGGTTAATCCGGCACATGTCAAGTTGCAGCCTGAAAAACCATCTGACACAGACCAATGGAATTAGGAAAGACCAGTTGGATGACCTATAATTGACCTAATGGAGTCTTAAAATAAGAAATCATTCTTCTTCTTGGAAGGACATTTAGATCTGTAATCCAACGACAAATAATGTTGGGCTCTCTGACCCTCCCTCCATATTTGAAACGGGCATCTTGTACCAGAAGTTCGAACCGGATGATGCAAAGGCATTCCGATGGAAGTTAATATTTCCAAGATCTTGGGTCTCAGACTTCCTTAAAGAACTATACAGCAGTCCGGTAGGATGGCAGTTCAGAGTAATGAAGACTTTGCACAGAATTCGAGAGTATTTCTACTGGAGTAAAGCAAGAGCTGACGTGGAAAAGTAGTGCCTATTTTGCGATGCCTGTGCAGGTGAGAAAGGACCTAAGAAACGAAGCTGGGGGAAGCTGCAGTATTACAATTTATGAGAGCCTTTTTGAACGCATCACCTTCGACATATTGGGACCTCTGTCACGATCTGCTGATGGCAACAGTATCAGGGTGACAGAGGTAACACCCTCTTTACCGTTGATTACTTTACAAAGTGCGCTGAAGCGCACCTATATCTTATCAAGAGGCTATCATGGTAGCAGAGATAATGATACAGCATGGGATTTCCAGGTTTGGAATGTCTCTTCAGTTATATTTCGATCAAGAAAAGAATTTTATCTCCGCTCTAATTAAAGAATTAAGAGCTATATAAACTAATGGGCTTAAACAAAACCCAAGCGTCACTTTTACATCCACAGTCAAACGGTATGGCTGAGACATAGAACCATCCTTAATAACCTTTCGCTGGTGGTTTTCAGAAACCAACACGAGAGGAAATAGAAAATACCTCTATTCTTACTGGCCTTTCGGAATGCTGGATACGAGGTTACATGCATACCCCATCCCAGATGCTCTTAATAATTTTTCAAAACCTAGTTGTTCACTTAATTCAGGTTTTGGTCATATTTGAAATTTTTTCATCCAAGTGAAGACATAATTTTGTAATATTTTAAATTTGGTGAAGCTTTTTTTAGCCAGTAGCAATAGTAAATTGCAACGTTTAAAACATTCAGATTATCAGGTTCAATGTTTCTTCTAACCTTCTTCGGAAACATACAAGGACCTGACTAGGAACAGAGAGCTTACTAAAGCTATGTTCACTAATTGTAGTAAGGAGACAGGATACAGACGAAGGGTATACAAAACCCTTATTTTTTCTTTATATACAATGACTTCCGTACTTCGGAATACAGTGACCCTCCACTCGGGGTCTAACGTAAAAGATATCAAAATAAAACTAAACTCTAATTTAACTCTAGAATAAGATTGGCCTTATAATAACAGGAAGCGTATGTAGCACAGAGACTGTGAACACTACAATACGTTTAATTTATCAAGAGGATTAAAACCTCTGGCCTGGAAGGCAAATAGCAACTGCGTAACTTCTAAGGTAAGCGGCCTGCTTCGAACTCACTGCTTCCTCTCTCTCTTTCGCTTGGCAAAAAGGCCACACTTAAATACTTGGCGTTCGCCAGACAAACTTTGCATAAAATCCTTCACGCTTATAATTCTGGCCGGAAGTAGAAAATAAGAAGTGATAGCAAAGATTTAAAATAAAATAAACGTTAGTAAAACTTAAGATCCTTACAAGATTTCTTAACCAATTTTTTCCAAATCTGGATCCGATTTAACTAAATTATATTTATGAATTATAATTTTAAAATCTAAGCTTTTAGATGCTGTTGTGTCTGACATTATTGAAAGAGACTTTTAAAACTAGATATTTCTGGCTAAAATTTCAAACATCTGCCGCGTCATCTCCATTTCAAACATCTAACATTCAACAACGAAATTACAATATTTGACATTTCTTTAATTTCTACTATGAAAAAATTATTTTTCTGAAATATCCTTATTTTTATCAATTGAGTCTTGTTAATTTGGTTTAGCAATTCCCTTTTTTGTTTCTGTTCAAATGCTATTCCCAAACCAAAATTTTTATATTTTCAAGAATATTTCCTTAAATATTTGCTCTCGTTTACTGTAAAGAGACACATAACCTCTCTATGCAGCTTTATCGACTGATATGTTTTCTGATTGAAAGGTTTTTATTCTGTTTTTTCAGTATTAAACTACGTACAGTTAATATATATCGCATTTTAAAAATTTATTTCCCTCAAAACGCTACCATTTTCCATCCAATGCAACAATTTATCGCTTGATGTCAAATGTTTCAATAACCAATGTCTTTCGATTCTAGAGTTGAAAGTTAACAGTTATAATTTCTTTTTTAAAATTAAGTTTTAAATTTATCGCTTGATGTCAAATGTTTCAATAACCAATGTCTTTCGATTCTAGAGTTGAAAGTTAACAGTCATAATTTCTTTTTTAAAATTAAGTTTTAAATTTCCGTGGCTAATTTGACACTTCTAATGTTTACCTGAGGTAAGTGCTTCACTTGCCTCATCCCAGATCTGTCTACTGATATTAATCTTTGAAAGAGCGTTTTTGGGTTCCCGTTAAAATCTGAACACTTTCAGATTTTTTTTTTAATTTTTTGCCTTTTTAGTAACATAATTCTGCAATTATGATTAATAAGTTTCATCTGTTTTTACAGAATCGATATCAGGTAACGAGGAAGACCTATATGATCACCGGCGCTTCAGAAACTTTCCCGAATATCCAATAGTCCTATCCACCCTGGTTAAGTTATTAAAATACGGTGAACTATACTAGGGCTAAGTACTTAACGTGAGGGATGCCTTCGTGGAGGACGTTTTAAGCGAAACTGTCTTGTATTCACGATACACATGGGAAAAACCCAGAAAACAAACCATAAAGCCAACTCGTTCGTATCCGGGATCAAACCCGAATGAAATCTCCATTATTCAATCATCTTAACGACTTGGGCATTGGAGCTGCGTAAAGACACTAAGAATTCTTTGTTGTGTTATGGATTATCTATTTTCACATCTCATACTTTGAGACGAGGTAAACGTGCAAATAATAACTTTAAATATACAATTTGCTGAAAGAATTCAGAATTTCTGTTGTGTTGCGATTTAATCTCACTTTTCTGACAGTAACATCCTAAACAGTCCAGGCATGGACTGAAGCAGGATTGCGTCTGTCGTTAACATAAGCCTTGATCACCTTAAAGGGGACAGTAAGCCTTTGTCCAGTTCAGTAACAATTTCGAAGAAGATTTTTCTCGGGGAAGAGGTCTAAGGATATCCTACCGCTCTTTTCCTACTACTAGATCATTCGAGAGGTTGCCCGTATGTTTTAAACGCTCCCACCCCCCAAAGACTTTAACCTTTAACATTCACAAGCGTCCGGGAGTCGAACCCGGAATTTAAAACACGGCAGTCAGCAACGCTAACCATTTTACGAATCAGAGCTATCATTCTCATGTCTAAATCCAATTGCTGAGCTCAAACCCGATCGTTTATAATTTACTTCATATTACTAATACTTCTTTCTTCAATATCTATTTCATCTTCAGTCGCGAAAGAAAAATCTATTAAAAATCGGGAGTTGTTATTAATATGCACTTCTTAATTACCTTTCAAGTAATTTCTATATTTAAAGTAAAAAGATACAATCTCGCTTAACCGCAACAGAAGCAATACAGTAACGTGTCATTCAGCGATACAGATGCTTCGATAAAACAACTTCCGTTCATTTTTGCTTTCATTTAAATGTGAATAAACCGTAAGTACTCAACACCCGTCAAAACTATGTTTGCACAACTTGTACCAATAATATTATGAAAATGTGATAATTCTCATAATCAGCTGACACATTAAACACGACGCCAGTTCATTAGATCAAATCTTTACCTTTCTCAAGGTCTGTGATTTCAGATGTTGCACTCTCATGACAATAGCACAGCATAAAAGGAGATAAGATAAATTAAACTCATAAAAAGGACTTAATACATATGAAAGTTAAGAGATCTGGAGAGCACACCAAAAAATGGCTTCCTTTGTGCCTTTACTGTTACTGTTCCTATGTTTGCAGGTGGCTGTTCTGGAAGCAAAAATTTTGAAACCATGCGACGTAGCTTCAGCGATGATCCAGTTGGGCCAAAAGAAAACGAAAGCGGCAAGCTGTAAGTGTCTTTACGTTATGTAAGCTGCTAAACGTAGTTAGTTGTCTCTTGTACTAAAAATTGTACAGGAAAAATTGTTTTCTTGTATAAAAATTCCTGTTTGTTTCCTTGTACAAATTCTGTATAATTGTTTTGCTGTATTAAAACATTGTACAGCGGAACAATTAAACTCCGCCCCCTTTTTTGAAGTTAATTTCTTTGGGCAGCGCAAATTTTTAACGATTTCTGTATGCCAATTGTCATTTTAAAATCAATTCAGCATTTTCAGCAGTGAAAGAAAAAGATCTTTAATTTATTTTTTTAAATGAATATGAAATTCAGAAAAACAAAACTATATCATTCCAATACGTAACTCTTCTTGTAAAAATATGTTATGATGCATAAAATCAGTTTAATATTCAAGAATGAAAGTTATAAAATATCATCAATATCTTTTATAATTTCGAAACAGTGAAATTCTTAAAGTGTTTTCAAATTGTCTCTGAGCTTCCCAATCGGGAGAGTGGTTAGTGACTCTGACTACCGAACCGAAGGGCTCGGGTTCGAATTCCGGAAAAGGCATGGATGTTTGTAAATGTAAAGTGTCTTTGCGGAAGAAGGGCCTCTAAATAAATCGCTAGCCGAAAGTTCTCTCATGTGGTTTAGTTGTAGGGGGAGAGAGGTGGGAAGCCCTAGGACTCACCTCCGGGGTGCTGTTCCTCAAAATTGCGGTGGAACTGGGCAAACTCCTCTTGCCGTCTAATGGGGCCTAAGTTTCTTACCAACGACAGGTGCAGTCTTGTACTCCTTGTCACGATGAATTTCGTAGGTTTGTTCTGATGATGAAGCCAGACAAATGAGATCGCCCATTCACAAATGGTCTCTTAAAGAACATTTTATCATTAATAGCTTACTAAAAGGCACCTAACTAGAATGATTAATAAAAATAATATTGGATGCTTTATAATGATTTTTGAATAAAGTAAATTATTCAGGAACAGGCGTCCTCCATTTACCGGACAGTTAACAACCAAAGTATTACAGAAAACTTCAAATCATTGTAATACGAAAGCAGTCTTTTTTTTTTTTTTTTTTTTTTTTTTTTTTAATGCTGCCACTTTAATAAATAAGTTACATTATAAATATCAAATAAAGTAATAATGAACAATATTGTGAACTATATTGCATATTTCTTCGTGAGAAGTATTTTATTCCCTTAAATAGACAGCACCTTAGTTTAATAAATCGTCAGAATTTTCAAATAGACATCTTGTTGTTACTAATGCTCACTTGTGTGACCTATTGTCAGCCCAAGCCCACGATATTCGTTGTGGCAAAGAGCACAAGTTTACGCCTACCGTTGGCAACAGCCTTGAGCACCTTACATGTGAGAGTGAGATATAGTTCAGTTCCGGCGCCACTTTTGATGAGGAGTATCCGGCGCGGGGGGGTGAGGGACGGTTCCAAGCTCTTCCCTTACTACAACCTCTCGAGAGGACTTTCGGCTCACCGCATATTTACAGTGCCCCATGCCGCGCGTACCGTATACATTTTCAAACATCCATGCCTTCTCCGGGATTCGAACCCGGAGAAGACCGTCGCTGACTGTCCTGCTTTTCGGCACGACAGTCAACGACGGTCAGCGAGCGAATCTAACCACTGTACCCGTTAATATAAGTATTACATATCCCATAACAGTATAAGTAATGCGCCTGCTAATTACAAACGTATTAAAAGATGCAAATATTTATTATTACTGAATTTTGAATTTCCGTTTTATGTTAATAAATAGTTACGTATGATGGTTTGTCTGGTTTTTTTTTTTTTTTTTTTTTTTTTTTTTCCCAGGGGTTTGCCTTGCAAAATTCGCTAGTGGTTTCAATACTCAAGCCTTGAATGGACCTCTTAGTGATGGAAGCTACGATTTTGGAATATTCCAGGCAAGATTTACTTCTAAATTTTAGTTAAACTTTATAATATACCACTTTGAATTTACTTAAAATTTACAATATACTTATAAACTTTTATATTTTTATTTTGTCATCATTATTACGAACGCATAAATTAAATGCAAATAATCTCGAACTTACTTTACACTAATAACAGTTGGAAAGAAGAAACTCTTCTAAATTTAATTCGCATTAAATGACAGAAAGATGATTATGATAAATGAGTTGAATATCTTAAAAAAGTAATGGTACTTTCGAATAACTTTGTATGGGAGAATACAAAATAACTTCAGCTTGAGAGCTTTGATATTTTTCATTAAACATTCGGAAATATGACAGTGCATAGTTTATCATTGCTGCAATATGAGTCGTTTAAAACAATAGATGCTATATTAACCAGAACAGAATTTAATTTTTTTTTATTTTAAATGCCTTTCTGAAACCTGAACTGCTTTACAAATGCAATCAAACCTTAAAAAAAGCTAATTTCATTTATTTTGTAGCTTTTGAAGTTAAATAAAACGTATTTAGATAATTTTATCTAAAAAAAATTGGGTATTTAGAACATTTAATCCTTTTTAATGTAGAATGATTTCAACATATTAAGCTCAAACTGGATAAGAAACAAGCCAGTGTCAGATTAAAAATTAGGCAAAAAGGTTCTTATATTGGTGTAGATTTTGAACAAAACTCCAACAATTTTGAGGAGATAGATATAGGTCACAGATCTTTCTTAAGAAGCATAAAAGATTTTCCAAAATGGAACTTGGAACTTGACGGTACTAATGGCCTTAAGAATCTCCGCCTTTACCATTTATCATGAAAATTTGTGCCCTAAGGCGTTTGGCAGTATAATATGCAACCAAATAACACTTCGCCAAAAGGCGGAATGAAGTACATGTACTTAACATTTGGATGCTTTGATGTTTGGTATTTTTTCTGGCATTCAGCAGGATAATTTAGGTTACCAATTGAAAAAGCTTTATGAATAATTTTAGCAGAAATAAAGTCAAAATTGTCCTTAAAATTCCAACTATGGCTTGCTATTGAAGATTTGTTTTTTTCTCCTTTTCGGAAATAGGATTTGTGTTCTTTGACGCGAATTTTTAACACTGTTTTAGTTTGGCCGGTATATCTCAAACGACACTGACAAGAAAGGCAATAAATTTCCTAAGAATTAAAGTAAGAGAGGGAATCTTTAAGAATCAAACAATAAATTCTGTTGATAGAGATTAGAAAATAATTTGAATGTTAAACTTCTGGAGAATGCTTGTAATTTTATAACAGATGGAGGAATGAAATGAAATGGCGGAAGTTTCTTTTTTTATGTAAACAAAATATTTGTAAAGAGGAAAACCTTAGCACTGACACTAGCTGATTATTGATTACTCTAATCATATAAATGTTAATAAAATCTTGTCACCGAAAAATGTCAAAATACTTCTAAGATCAGTTTAATTTTAAAACAGATAACTTCACTGTATTGAGAAATAGTCCAAATACTGTTATTTCGAAAATATTAAAAATATATTATGCGCCACGGAACTAGCAGAACCTCCTTGTTTTTCTTCTTTTGCAGGACGTTTTTTGCAAAAACGAAAAAAATAGATTTTCCAGCTGTTAAATACGAAGCTTTATTATAATTCCCTTATTTTTGCTGATTACTGCATTTTTTTCCTTTCAGATTGTTAAGATCGAGAATTATCTTATCACTGGCAGCAGCCTTCTGGCTTGTTTCTGACACGCGTTTTTTATATAGTGTTGATAAATCAAGGTCTAGTGTATTCCAGGGTGTGTTAAACAATAAAAGAACTTGCCAGATCGCACTACATATCCCTATCTAAATATGAGTACTGATAAAATTATTGCCTTCTAGTTGTAATAGCAAGTATATAGTCTCAATGCGACGAGTCAAAAATTCTGAAAATGCTTACCTTAATTTTGGTAGCGTGTCACCTCCCACTCTAAACACAGGATTCACAATTCATCATATAAAATATAAGGTTATCAACGCAGTCTAATTAATTAATTTAATACTTCAATTTGAGAAACAGAAGTAAAACTCATTTGAATTACTGCTCATGGATTTTACTACGACACTCACATAAGTGATAATTTCAAACTGTTGCATTCAGGCGTCTTCTAGGTGCAACTGCTCAATAAAAAAAATCAGCAAAAACTATTCAGTTATTCACTTTCGTAGCACTTGTAATTATTTTAAAAGCAGAACTGATCAAAAAATAGTATAATATGATCAAAAGGTGGTATTCAATGAAAGGCAGGTACATAAGCAGCATGAGTTGGCAAAGACAGTAGAACATTTTTCTTTTATAAAGCAGTCAGCGTTAATATAAATTGTTGATCTGAACTGGAAGTAATTCACAGGGCCTTGCGGCAGCTTTGCCGTTGTAGGTCTTCTTACTGTAAAGCCATCATTCTCTAGTAGGTCTGTACTAGAATTCGGATTCTAGTAGGTCTGTATTTCAGGCTCTTGCGAACAACAGAACTTGCAACACAAACCGTATTTATGAATGCCGATATCTTTTGAACATGCTTAAAGATTCGAAAGCCGTGCAAAGGATATCAGCTTATTCGGAGTAAAAAGAAATACGTGTGCAGATTTCCTGTCAAAGAAAGGAAGACTGCACTCCAGAAACTCAGAAATTTTGAATAAAATATAAATACGGAATTTAGCAAGATTCATGAATCAAATTTAGGCGTAAAAGTTAAGGGAAAAGTTTAGCAATATCTGTGCAAGAGATGTAATATCCCTGATTCTGCTTGTGCTAGAACTGTTAAATCATGTAATATTTTGATTGAAGTTAATTTCCTCAATGGTCATCTCTTTTACATTAGGAATTTTACATTAGAAACATCTCTTTTACATCGGGAATTTCCAAGTGACTCTTTTGTGACTTTGGAAAAGCTATGGACAACAACAAAAAAAAAAAAAAAAAAAAAAAAAAAAACACCACTGGCTTAATAGTTTAAATGCGTCTTAAGGAAGTACTAAGAAGAAAGATGGGTAACGGCTTAAGTACCGAAAATCAGACGTTTGTAAATAAGTAAATAAATAATTGCACAAGTACTGTGAATTTTATTTTATGCTAACAATTACTTGTTCTTAAACATTGTACAAGATAAAATATTCATTTTTACATGCTTTTTGAGCTTTACTTCCATCGCATACTTTCGTAAAATAAAGCAACACATTTATTGAAAAAGATGACTAAGCGTTGAAGAATATGCTGTAGTTGTGATGTGAGTAATTTTTCTGATGCGCGTTTCTTTGATAAGATTCCGATACTGCAGTATGCATACCTTGCTTCTAAATTTATCGTGCATAAGAATTATTATGTTTTGAAAATGCAGTTTCCGATAAAACAGTACGTAATGAATAAAATTATAATCCCATAAATTAGTGATGTAAACTATTTATATCATACATTTATATACTTTTATAATGTAAATGCATGCAATAAACTTTCCTGCCAAACGTATGTTATTGTGTGCAGGAAGCAAGAAATGAAGTAAGTAACAGAAAAATGCAATAAGTTGTTTGATAATTTTATG
This sequence comes from Stegodyphus dumicola, assembly GCF_044657685.1. Classification (NCBI taxonomy): domain Eukaryota; kingdom Metazoa; phylum Arthropoda; class Arachnida; order Araneae; family Eresidae; genus Stegodyphus; species Stegodyphus dumicola. Next base: position 197,818,793 of record NC_140773.1, read on the forward strand.
TCGCTAAAAATTAAATTTCACAAATATATGCTGCTAATAATACCAATTCATTCGGAATTTTATGAATAATAAAATAAAAAATTCGATGATTTTTAAAGAATTTCGTGAAAAATGTGTGACGATTAAGCAATCAATTAATTAAGCAATCAATGAATGAACACAAATATTCCAAATGTTCTCCCTATCAAATTATAGATGCATACATGCTCATTCAATACTTTTATTTATTAGTTGTTTACAGACATGAATATGAATTCAGGAAATATTAAAACATATGTACATATAACAAAAAAAAATAATTTTTAGCTCTGCATGAGCAGTATATTTTAATGCAATAAAATACAGGATTATCATGAAAGAATCATCCGATTGCAAAATTTTATATTTTCCATGATTACAAACAGAAAATTGTAAATAATATGTCATTGTAAAGAAAATTATTAATTTTTTCTGAAGTGTTAGCTATCACTTTTTTTTTTTTTTTTTTTGCCAAACACGTTGTAATATTTCTCTATTAACTGTTTGCAAAGCATCACAAATGCGTTGTTGTTTAAGTTCAGGCAGAAATGTACGCAAAGGTGGTATGAACACAAGATCTTTGACCTATCTTAAAAAGGAAGAAGTCATATGGGGTTAAATTAGGCGACCTAGGAGGGTAGCTGTGTAGGACCGGCTGCACTGCCACCAATACAATGGTGTGGTAGTTCTCTGATAGAAATTTACGAATCTTAAAATGCCAATGAGATGGCACAACATTTTATTGAAAAATGAAATTTTGTATCAACTGAGGAAAATGCTGAACCTAAATTCGCCCTAAACAATGATTACTGACTGACTTCTTGCAAAAGAGAGCCCACAGAAGGCCTTCTCCATTTACGACTATAGACGCCATTTCCACTCACAAACCCGTAAGCTCGCAGCAATTTTTGGTGTGAGACGTGGGGTCGAATGCAGGTAATAAAAGCGATGGAGGAGTAACTAAGACGGCTCATGGCTGCCCTTTGATGCATTACAAGAAAAGATGGAAGGGACTGTCAACTCCGTTAAAATAGAGGTGCAGGCGACCCAAAAATCCGTTAAAGAAGAGATTAAAGCTGTACAAGGAAGACTGCAAGGGAAAATTAAAAGAGAAATTACCTGCATAATAGTAAACAAATACGAGGCTACGGAAGTCGGAGAAAGAGTTACTGCTGTCGAACAACAAATTGGAGAAAGAATTTTTTTCTATCAAACAACAAATCGAAAAGATAGTTTCTATTGCCGAACAAAAAAATCTATTACAGAGTTTCTTCTGTCGCCAAAGAAGTTGACAACTTAAAGAAATGCATAGCGACAACAGGAAGCAATTCTAAAGATTTTAAATTTTTACTCATGCCTTCTCGACCTTCTCTAAAGCTATCCACTTATGATGCAAAGACCTCTTGGCAAGTATATATAAGAATCAGTTCATAAACAGCATAATGACGTTAGTGCTGCCACCTATTGCCAAAAGACAATTTAACAAACTAAAACTTTTACATTTTCGCTTTATAATGACATATTAATTATAATTTTCTGTTTGTAATTAAGGAAAACATTAAATTTTGTAATAGGATGATTTTTTCCCCCTGATAACTCTGTATGTACAAATTTAGAATACACGCATTTTAAAATCTATATAAATACACAGATGAACTCAGCTGATAGTAAAAAAGATATCGTTTCATTACAGTTTTATTCACAGGAAGTTGCATTTCAGTTCTCCGTTCTGTTTAATATCAAATTTGAAATGTTTGTACATTCTTTAAAACTCTTAATAGCATAGTAAAGAATGTGCCAGCGCTTAAGCGTACACCTAGTTTAACACAAGGGTTTTAGGCATACGTGAAACCAGCAGATAAAAACTCTCTTGTTTAATTGCTGATGTTTAGCTGCTGTTGTTGCGTATGAAAACTTTCTTTTTACTTTTATCTCAACTATCAAGGAAGACCGTTCATAACGCTTAACGTTTTCAATAAAAATTACTGTGGGGGAGTGAGTGACCACATGAGAGTTTGAAGTCGCATATAGTACGTAAGATTTATTATTTAAACTAGCCAGTTATTTATAATTTCAGCCTTTACTATAGCTTCTTCTTTTCGTTTCTTCACCATAATGTAAACTGAGTTACAGAGTATTTAAGCCGTAAACTGAGTTACAGGGTATTATTTATTATTTTATTTTTGGGTTGTGAATTAAAACGTGTTTCTGCCTCCCGCTGCCTTAAGTTTCTGAGAGCTCTGATAAGTTTGTAATTATTCGGTTTTGCGTTACTACTACTGACATTTAAAATTTGATACGCCGGTTACAAATTTTGAATGAAGTTAGATTTCAAATTAGTTGTGTAGTCCTTGAATATTAGTCTACGTTTTACTGTTTAGTTACATCGCCACAAAAGTAGTGGTTGATTCTGTTAGCACAAGAAGTGCGTTTATAGCCAAAAATCTGTTTTAATAAAAAGGCTGTTTAAACCTTTTCAAGTCTCTAATTACTTCAGACGCAGCGATAATTAGCTTTACGTCTGTGTGGAGTTTGGAACTAGTTTATGCTCCCTAAAGCAAGTCAGACTTTATACGTATACTACATACGCATATTCCTTGCACTATGAATTTTCTTTGATCAAATTATTTAAGAACAATTATTGAATGAGATAAATTTTAAGTGCAGATATAACGCAGAAGCATGGTTAGAGGCAAAAATAAAACCTAGTCTTTGGTGTAAAAGATTTAAAAAAAAATTATTCAAAACTGTATTTTACGTATATCAAAATGTTAATTTTTATATAGTTAAGCGAGATTTTATTCAGCACTTTGATAATTCTCAAGACATGATATAAAACGAGAAAATTTACATCGTAGCAAATAATATTCATCCAATGTGTAATGCAATAAATGATATACAAACTGCACTTTTATTTCTTTAGATAAACGACAAGTACTGCAAAGCAGGATCCAAACAGAGTTGCGGAGTATCGTGTACAGGTAAGTGTTATTAACTGAAATGCACTTTATTAGCCATTACTTTCAATAAAATTAAAGCTTTTATCAGCATATACACTCTACACTAGAAAAAAAAGGGGAACGAAAAATTCTATATCTTCTGTTCTTCTGGACCGATTGACGAAATTTAATTTGCGTTACTATATTAGATTTGTATATAACATTATTGTTCTAACACATATTTTGAAGCAAAATCGAACTTTTTCTGAAATGACATACTTATTTTTTCCATTTTTCGATTTTACGACTCAAATTATGCCTAAATATTAAATTTCATAAAATCTGGCGAGAAACATAACAAGAAATTCAAAAATTTATCTTGGCGCACCTTTCTTATTTTGCGCCAAAAATAATTCACTTGGAGTAATTCTTAATTTATGGTAGCCTATTTTCCTTTACATTTCATTGTGAACGAGCGGAAAAAAGGTGCTTTATTCATTCTTTCGAATAATTTTAACAAAGTGCGTAAACTATATTCGGTGTTATAATCGCTTATAACAAATATGCCACAGTTCAAAACGAGCCAATATATAAATTAATGTATATCTTAGAAAATATCTTGGGAAATTTTGAATAAAAAAACTATTTTTTTGCAGGTACGCCTAAAAATACCTCTACTTTAAGGTGATGGCAAAACGTTTATATCTTATAATTTTAAAATGTTTTCGAAGAATTTTTAAAAATTACTAAAAATATAAATTAAAAAGTAAATCAAAAATTATCTTCGAATTTTATTTGGATTGAACTTAAATTTCGAATTATTAAAGATGGAATCAAGTAAGTTTAATAAAGAAAGGGATATTAATAAATATATATTAATTAACATTCAGGAGCTAAAGCTTTAATAGCTAATATTTTAAAAACTACTTGCGCGATTTTATAGAACCTGACAATTTGGCACAATTTGAGTCACCAAAATATCTATGTTTAATCAACTCTGTATATAAATCTAAGATATAATAAATCCCTAAGTCACGCTTTCGAGGCATGAAAAACGCAAGTTAAATTTCGTCAATCAACCCAATAGAATGAGAAATATAGAACTGTCTTTTTTTTAGGTGGGGGGTAGAATGTACTTGATACATGAGGTTTGATTTTTAATATATTTCACTAGAAGTGTTTGTGATAATGATTGTTTTCAAATGAATTTAAATTCATTTTTGGTTTGTGACTACATAATTCGGCACTGTAAACTTCGAAAAATACAAATGGTAACAAACTAATTCAAATCATTGGTCACCAATTATAACGGTTTTTATTACCTATCACAGGTGACTTTTCAGACGGTTTTTTAAAGTTTCATAGAATAAGGTTTGTGTTTCTTGGAACATAGGGAAAGTCTTCTCTTAACATGACAAACCCATATTTGAGAGAATTTTGGTTTTCTCTGGAAATGATGGCTTTAGTGAATGAGATGTTTATTTTTATTCTTAAAAAATACAATAATTTAAAATGGTCACAGTACAATTCAAATATCTTAATTCGTTTTATATTTCGATTTTCTTGAAAGGTACAGTAATTGCCTTTACATAATCAAATAAATCTTTTCTTTGTGTGCTTTAACGAGTCAGTATTTCTAATAATTTAATTAGTTTAGACATTTTTATATCTACAGGAATTAATCAGACATTACATGTCAATTCAAAGATTACTTTCTTTCACCATTTAACAGGTCATCCATTCAGCGAAATTGTAGGGGTTATTTTAATTTTCTCACAGTTATTACTTCCTTGTACGAAGTAGAGGAAGTATTGTAATAAGGAAAAATTTCATGTATCATATTTCAAAGGAAATATCCATTTTGACCGCTATCGAATGCAATTTAACGATATTTTTGCGTGACGTCTGTACGTACGGACAGAATAAAGGATGCTTTTTTGCCAAACGGATTATAAAACTGGTTTAAAATGCATTCAGAAGAGATTTTTTCCCCTGACGTCTGTACGTACGTACGTATGTATGAATGTATCTCCCATAACTCAACAATGAGTAGCCTCAGAATGTTGTAATTTTGTATATAGGTCTGCGATAACATGTAGTTGTGCACCTCTGGTTTGGTTGCAGTTGTCCGCACAAAAAGTATACAAATATATAAGTGTGTGTCTGTGTGTGTAACATAAAAAATATGAAAGCAAACTTCTAAATTTAATTGGTTATAACCTCTTTTATTTTTTATTTAATTTGGGGACTTCCTCTTTGTGTCTTAAAAATTGCTTTTTAAGTCTAAATTGCATCATTCAAATTAATCATGCGATCCTACATAATGCTTAATGCAGATGCCTCATGCCCAATCAAATAACTGTAAACCAAAACGTTTTCTAACTCGGAACTGAAACTTTTCGACTCCCTTCCTCCTTCCTCTGAAGTGCTGCGACACTTCCCTTTTCGCTTAGGCTTTCATCCTGCTAAGACGCTGCTGCAAACGCGATCTATTACTCGGCTTTAAAAATGATTGAATTACGTCATTCTTATCTTCCGGTTAAGGTTTTTATGCCTTTAGTTAATCTGCATGAAAGAGGTGTAGAATAATCAACAATTTAAAAGTTGTTTAAGCGTGGCTAAGCCTAATTTTTGTTTAATATAGCAGCCATATTTGTTTACATTTGAAACTCAGCAGAATAGTGAATTCAGTCAGTTTCTCTATGAGTCAGTTGCCGAGTGGGACCAAAAGTAAACTTTCAGTTTATCAGAACTACTATTTCTTCTTATCTGTTTTGGAAACATGTAAGTGTCCTGAGTAGAACAGTGTGTTTACCTAAACTATGTCCTGTTAAACTGTAGAAGAGATGACAAGAAAAGGAAGGGGTTTAACTACCCTTTATTCTTCACTATTCATTGGCGCTCCCGCACTTCGGGATAAAAAGAAAAAGAAAATAAGAACTACAAGATTACTAAAATTAAATAATAGCTAAACACGAATACTTTACACAGACTAGTAGCACTAAGATTGGCCTTTTAGAGTTTTACGTATGCAGTACGCAAACTGTGGGAAAACTACAATATGTCTTCAATATTAAGAGGCTTAAACCTCTGGCTTTAATCCTTTGCGGCACAGAGTGTCCGGTCTGGACATTAAAGAATTTCCTTCTGTACGCACGGAAAAATTGAATGAAAAAGGATTTAGAGGTTACTATAGGTTACTCTGAACCTTCTTTATTTATAGTAGATGGCAGCTCAACACAAACCAGTCCATATATTTTAGCCATGTTTAGTGTTTTAAGACCCTTCTTTTTGAAAGAAATTCTCATTTTTTTAAGGGTATAAAAGGAATTGTTTGAAAATAAATTTCTATGTTATGTTTATTGGCTGTATGCTAATCTTCTTATTCTATATTAGTTTTAAATTTTTACCTTGAAATATTCCTTAAAATCAAACGGCGAACCCCAGGTGTGCCCAAACCGGGCTCACCCATAATCTAGGACAACTGAGAGTCTGTATTCTTTGTTTCTCCGCATCTCATCGGCCAGTTCATTGACAACAATGCTCGTTTCAGCACTCTTTTCGAAGCTCTATTCAATCACTGTGCCCACTTTGGGCACACCGACAGAATTAAACGATAAGCGCTATCTTCACAAAATTTTACTTGTGTACTCCTCTAGGACAAATTAGACTGCCTACCTTTTTTTTTAAATCAAAACTCCGACTTTAAAAGGTAGCGTGCCGGAAAGGGTTAAAAGCGAACAGCAACCAGCTGAAAGCGCGCGAGAAATAAGATGGCGAGAAGGCTCACTATCTCTCTCTACTTGGCGAAAAGCCACAACTTAAATACTTAAGAGTTTGCCAGCATAATTTGCATAAACAGACTATCGCGTTTGTTCTGGCCGGAAGTGGAAAATAAGAGAAGAGAGTAAAGTTTTAAAATAAAATAAACGCTAGTAAAACTTAAGATCCTTATATAAGTTTTGTGCCCCGGAAAGTCTGCCTTGTTGCCCGCTGGTCGAATTGTTTGTTTTTGCGTAAAAACTCTAATTTGAAGTGTAAAAAAATTTTCTTAATTGTTTTATCTGTATTTGGTGCTTTATTGTTTTCTATATTTTTCATTTTTTAACGAAGATATTTTGAGGTTTTATGCATTTTTGCCTTACCGCGAAGTAAGAACTGAATTAATTGAATGAGACATCTATCTCTAGGGAAATTCGAGGAAATAAATTTAAATCAAATGGAACAAAAATGCATATAATTTAATATTCCTACGAAGAAGTAATGTGGTGTCCACATCAGATTTTTTTTAATTTTGAAAACTGTTTTAAATTTTTAAAATTCTTTTCCTATATTTTCTTGTTTCCCACCTATAATTCCCTGCCAGAATGAGTTTTCAAGATTCCGTTTCATATAAATGAGGTAGAACCAGTATATAATGGGAAGTCTCGGTCATTTCCGTAAGAAGAGCTTAGAACAGCGTATTTTGCCTTCTGGACATGTTGTTACTTTAAGCCAAACTTTACTACGTTCAGCCGTACTGTTACGTGCCTGTATTCACCTTTGAAGTTCAAGAGGGGCCAGCTCATTAGTTATTCTGTACATTTTCAGGTAGTTTTTAGTTAGCTAACATTAGTTTAGTTTCTTATTTTCTGTGTAAAGTTAAAGCACAGGTGGAGGCTTCCTGTAAGTTCGAGAGGGGCCAACTGTAAATATTCTCAAGTTAAATAAAAGGGTATTTGAACCCTTCTATGGATATGCCACTCTAGTCGTTTAGTAAGTCAGCGAATAGCCTCTACGTACTTCTCAAGTATTCTAGTTACCAAAAGTAACCAATTTAATTAGAATCTTGTAAAATGTTTTAGTTTCCATGTAAAGGAACATTATGAAAAAATCTGACCATTTAGAATTTATGCCATTATTTTTTTAAAAATAAATTTTAAGAATTCGCAAAAAATGTCCTTTTCGCTGTATCAAATTTTGTATCTCAATATAATTGTTTAACTCACATTACTAAGTAATAAACTAATTGATTGCTTACAGTTTGGCTTATTCTGCTTACCTTGTACATCTGTAATTTTATTGTAGCGACATAACAGTTAAGAAAAAGTAGAAAAACTGAAACATGTTTAGATTTTTGTTAATTTATAATTAATTTACTCATGACAAACGTGTAATTTTTCATTTGTCAACAGATTTGGTGAAAGATGATCCAATACCGAGCGCAAAATGTGCTTTGAAGATATTTGATAAAGAAGGTTTCGGCCATTGGTGAGTTCACATTTTTTAAAACAAGATTTCAGAAAATGTTCACACATTTTTAGAACGATTTCAATGAAGAATTTAGAAAAGGCAAAAGCTTTGGAATAAAAACTTCCGGCGACAGCTTATTTGAATTGAGTATTATCGTCTGCTATTTTAACATTTATTTTCTTTCAAAATATCGCTTGTAAACAAGCTATGGATTGAAGCAAAATAAGCAGTAATATTAATTGGAAAAGGAAAAACCGTCAATCAATACTTCTGCATGGAAAGAAGACTTCAAATGAATAATCGAAAAATGTACGACCTCTTTCTAATGTTTCTGAAATTAAATCACTGGTAATAAGAGAAAATCCACCGACGTAAAAATGATTGGATATTCTTTAAATACATCTCTGTCAACAACAAATAAAATAATAAACCAATATTTACAACTTAAAAAAGCTAAAAACACAGAGTTCATTAGCTCTTACCGAGGCATATGACTCAACACATAACAATTTGTAGAACCCTGTATAAAAACTAGTTAGAAGGAGATAAATGAAAATTCATTGGGACCCTTGATGAAGCATAGGCTTACCTATATAACTGCAATAAAAAAAGGTCTATTTATTACGCAAAACGAAGAGCGGAAAATGTATAAACTTGTTTCCGTCAGTACAAAGAAAGGTTCAGTAAGGGGTATGACTATCGCAGGATTCTCTTGCAAAAATTAAAAAAAAATAAGAAGAGTTGAAAAACTGTTAAAATTAAATCAGCGTGTTATGAAGAGAAAACTTTACTTCCATTATTTACAGAAGAAATTACATATTTTTGTCCCAGTGACTTTCAAGGAGTGAAAATTCATCAAGACACAAGTCATACTTTGAAAAGTACCACAACATTCCTTGAAAATATGATGTCTGATACAGGTATTGCATATATACCTTTCCAGCGTATTCTTGTGAAGTTTGCTGACGTTCACCAATGGATTACTGTGACTCTGGTCTCTTGAAAAGAGTTCTTTCTAAGCGCAAACCCATCTCGATTGATGGAATCTGGAAAGCAGTGGAAGAGGCATGGAAATACAACCCATTGGGAATTTTACAAAAACCTCTTCTGTCATGGAAATCACGGTGCAGACTAGTCCCGAAAAAAAGGCTATCAAATCATTTAAAAAATACCCTTTACATTTTAAACATTAATTATACGACCCCGAAATCTTTCTAAAAATGTGTGAACACCCTCCGAGAAAGTGTAATATAATGAGAATTTTTAGTTTGCAGAGAAACTAATAAGAGAAATGCCAGCAAATGTTTCAACTGACTTCATAGCTACTTAAACACAGTTTCGTAAATGCAGATCCAACCTTCTATCATAGTTTTACAGAAAACAGTTATTTACATAGTTGAGCATACGTTTTCACAAAAGCGATATTCAGCACATACGAACCTCCATATAGTATATATGTAATGAAAAAGACGTAGCAGTGTTTGATAGTGTAGAACACAAAATGTTGGATTCGTAATAAACAGCAAACTTCGCAGTCGAGGCGGATAAAATATTCATCCTTATTTCAACTGACATTTGCAGCCACAGTTTACCCTAAACAAAGTGAAGAGAGAGGTATTCGAATTTGTATTTAACTAACAATAAAATACCAATTTAGAGGAAGATTTATGTCGCTCATAAATTAAAAGACCAGCATTTCCATGCATGTTTTCATTAAAAGAATTGATAAATTTAATTTGTTTCAGAAAACACATTTTATTCACAAAAATCTTACCGAATTCTTTAGAAACATTGGCAGGCTTCAGCATTACCTTAATGTCAATTCATAACAATATTTGCAAAAATAAAAAATCTAAATATTTCTAATTTAATTAATTTTTCATACGATTCTTAGGTTTGAATTTTAAAATGACAAAACTGCATGAGAATGTTAGTAACGTATTTCTAGAGTCTCAAAAGTTCTAAATTACTAGTGTGGAAATTCTTTCAATATACATGCAAGTCGTAACAGAATCATAAGGAATATTAGACACAAAATATTGTCACGGAATGTAATTTAAGGGGAAACATGAAACTCAAAATATTCTAATTTATTTACTGACCGACACATCAAGGTAAGTGTAAATAACGTTAGAATCAAGTATCAAGGGCAACAAAAAAAGTTAGATTTCGTAATTTGTCCAAAATTAATATTTTTAAAATCTGAAATTGCCAAAACATGAATATCTGCGTATTTTAAAACATTTTTGTAACTTGAAATATACGTCTTAGACCAGCGGTTACGAAAATAAAGGTTGGTTAAGGACTTAAAATGGATATGGTGCACATCTCAGTGCAAAGGAAAAAAAAGTAATTGATGTAGATTTTATTTCAGCAAAAGCGCTTTCAGGGATGGAAACTCTATCACCTTTTTCATTTTCAACTGTAGATAAAAAAGCCAAATCTGCTATCTAAAGTTCGAATAATTGGTCTGTTAATTTAGCTAGACTTACCGCACGAACTGAAGAACCAATACTCATCCACTCGAAAAATAACCAAAAATGATCGTTCGATCACTTAACAGATGCTGGGTAGGTAATGCTGCGAACGGGACTAAATATGATATTATCTGTGAAATGGATGGCGATGATATTTACGGTGAAATGAAAAACGATGCCAGTTATCCAGACTTGTCCGAAGGTGAGCAAGGTTTTCGGAAATTAAAAAAAATTTAAATCGGGCATTTGTAGGTTATGTAACGTTGTATCCATATGAATGCTAGTTACCTCTTCTTAGCATAAATATAAGCTAGTTCTCAGTTTCAAAAGCTTTCGTGAATAACTTAAGTCTCCCATGAACACATCCCCCTCCTTAGATCGGTAACCATAATGAAATTTGAGATAATTCAATGAATCCTAGTCCATCTTTCTGCTTCGAAGATCCATATAACTAACTTCTATACGTTTCACATGGAAAATGCAGCGCCTGGTGGACTGCTCTTCTCTAGCTGCGCTACTGAATTCAGCTAACTCAGTACTTGTTCCTTCTGATCATATTATTGAACTTGAATTAATCCGTGAAATAATTTGTGCGACTTATGCTTGTATCTCTTCTTGCAGGTCATCTTGGAAGAACAATTGTCAAAATATAGATACGTCACGTTTCATAACGAAGTGTTTGTTGCGTTCGATAACAAGGGACGGAAGAGGATCCGGATGAACTCTATAGAAGAAGGAACTTGCCTTTCTTTACATAGGAAAAATAAGACTTGATTCAATTTTGTAAAAATTTTCAAGCTAATTGCACATAAAAATATCTCGATCAATTTATATTTTTAATAAATTTTTAATTAAAACTCTCCTGTTTGTGCATTATATAGCAATTAATTTATTCAGCAATGCAGGCGGAGAAAGAATGATAATTTACAAAAGTTTCAGTACCTGGATTATGATGAAAAAATACTCATTTGACAATCTCTGAATCTTATATTTTAAAGTAAATCACAGAAATCAACTGTTAATTTCATAAAATAAGGTTCTCAGAATTATCCTTAATATTCTAGAGCAACTTAGTAATTCAAAAAACTTGCTTTTGTCAATAATAACATCCCAGTTTCAAGATTTTATCACACTTTACACTGTTAAATTATCCACTCCGATGTCGTTAACACCATCCGAAGACAGGACTAACAGACAGGACAGGCTTGTGGTTATAAATATACACAATGCGTCTACGAAGTTTTAGGACTAAGTTCGTAAAAATCGAAAAGATTAAAAATTAATATTTTTACTTCTTAGCCTTCAATATACAATTCTTGTAAACCTATACCTTGCTTGGTAGGCTAATACAACTGCTGAATTCTGTGGCTTTCGCGGGCTTTAGTTCTCGCATGCTCGATGGTGCTTGTGATCTTGTTAACACAAATGGGAAATGCGGGACTACGAGGCCACAATGTCCTTGAAGATAGTAAATAATCTTGGGAATCCAACATGGGTCTATTTTTTGGCAGTCAAGCATCTTAAAGCCATCGCAAAAGTGCACCTGTGCAATTTGAACCGTTTACATAGCCTCATTTTCGGAATACTGTTTAAATATCCAGTTTTGGTTTTCTGATTATCTTCCATGCTATTAAAATAATGGAATTTCAGGTATGATTTCATTTTAGGTAACAGAAAATGTTTTGCAGGAGAGAGACGGAGAATAACTAAAAATGCGTTATTTTTATTTGTTAGATACTGCTTCACAAGAGCTAGATTGTATGACGACACATCAGTAGATTCAATTTTTTTCAAGCCTAAGAGCACTGAATTCTCTTCAGGATTCTGTTCATTACGTCTTATAAAACATGGAATTCATCATTTCTCTTTCAGGAAAAAATTGCTTATTAATTATTCTCTTTCCAATCAAAATGGTCTTCCAGCTCAGTTTTAATCTCAGAAATTTTTGAAATTGAAGATCCCGCAGCTGCGGTGAATCTTCAGCAACTCTATTAGATAACTGCCGTTTTGTCTTAGGTCTGTAAGAAAAGCATTTAAGTTTCATCTCACCTCATCATTTACTTAAAACACCTGGCTGTTTTTTCCCGCTTTAAAGCAAAACTTTTCTGCTATTAACTGTTCAGCATTCAAATTTGCGACAAATATTCGCTGAATCAAAGCAAACGACTAACTGCAAACAAACTTGTGTCTATAAGCAGATTTAAACATATTTTAAGGAAAGCAAGTTAAAATGCCATTGTAATAAATACTATAAATTATCCTTTGGTAGGTTTGTTAAAATTTATTAAAAAAAAACTGATATGGATGGACACCACATGATTTTCTTCTACGGCCTATTAAGTTATACACATCTTTTGCCGCACTTCATTTGTATATTTCCATGAATTCTACTAGATATATATATTTCTCATTCAAACAATCAGTTCTGACTTCACGGCAAGGCAAAAATACATAAAAATTGAAAATAACTTCATAAAAAATTGTAAAATAGAGACTTAAAAACCTAAAACACCGAACACAGTTAAAAACAGTTAAAAAAAACTATCTTTACTATTAAAATTAGGGTTTCTTAGCCAAACAAAGCAATTTGGCCAACGACCGGGAGGATAAAATTTTCGGTGCACAGAATTAAATGTTAACCTTTATCCTACTGTGCAAAAAGACACTGAAGTTGGTGCAGCAACAGACACTATTCTACTAAGCGTTTCAAACAAGGAGGTTAGAATAGAAGGAGGGAAGGTTCAACTCAAACGGTGAAGCTTGGCGGCCATCTTCCTGTTATCACCGTGACTTGTGCAAGGAAGTCTGTCATTGCAACATTTTTTTCTTTTCTTTTTGAAGCATGTCAGCTTGTATTGCATATGGATGCATAAATAGATTCTCGAAAAAAATTCCGGGCATTATTTTTCACACGTAAGTATTAATTTTCTTTTTTTTATGTAATATGACAACTATGTCAAAAAATATCACAATGTCATGTGGTTTTCTTTCCAGATGTGAAAAAAAGGACTTAAAATAGGTTATTTAATATAACTATAATCAAAATATATTAAATACATTTTAATGTTTCTGTTTATAGCTGGTATCTTCGTTCCTTAAGATACAATGCTATATGGTAGGATTTAAATTGTATAATTTGAACGTTTAAGTTAATTCTTTTTATAACTTTCATGAAAAGTAAGAAATCAATTGTTACTATTTTTATTAATTGTAAAGGTGTTAAATAAAGCAATGCTTTTCTTTATATATTAATTATTATTCATTTTTTAAAGTTAAGATAAACTGTTCTGTTAAAATTTTTTTTGTATAAACTTACAAATTTCTGAGCAGTATAGTAATAAAATTAAGTAAAATATTTACACAATTGAACATGTGGAAAGATGTATCCAAAAACTTATATAGGTGTATTTCTGTAATTCAACTTAATTAAAGGTAGTTTCTTTGAGATTAATAAATATGAAATGCGCATAAACTGAAATCAATGAATTCTGTTTTATTTTATTAAGATTTATTTTCTAACCTAAGCGAATCCGTGAAATATGCAGAAATATCATTTTTTAAAGGCTTTAATGTTATGCGCATGCATTTAGATTTCGAACTATTTCTTAACAATTTGCTGTACATAGTAAATTATGGATATCATCTTTATTACTTTAAAACAAAAATTCAACAATAGCGGGGGATTTCATTATAAATTTAACAAAATTTTACTGGAAAATAAATGCACGGAACAGCTTAGAAACACGTACATGTCACTGCCGTAATGCAATGTTTTGAAGTCACAAACATGGACGCCGCTTGTTTCATTCCCCGATAGTGGAGGAAATTGCGAACCCTCCCTCCTTCTATTCTAACCTCCTTGGTTTCAAATGCAAACAAATGGCGACCTCGTTAGGCCTAGCGCAACTTCTAAATTAATGACAATTCTATAACTGTTGCATACAGATTAAATTAAAGGAAAAAAAAAATAAGTGGAATATAAGAACAACATAATTCAGTCACTTTTAACGAAAAACAAATTTGCACAATTTGCCAGCATATAAAAATAAAATTACAGGTCTCATCGAGCCTGGTAACAATGTGGGTATATACTTTTGTTATGGTCATTGCAACTAAAAAGGAGGTGCACAAATACATGTTATAGCAAATACATAATATATATATACAAAATTAAAATGTTCTGTGACTGTTCGATTTTTACTTATGTGGAATACATACATACAACATCCGTACGTCCGTACAGATGTCTTGTAAAAATCTATTCTGAATCCATTTAACATCTATTTTACAATCCGTTTTGAAAAAAAAAAAAAAAAAAAAAAAAAAAAAAAAAAGAGTCCTTTGTTCTGTACGTACTGTCGCGCAAAAAAAATCCTGTAAATGGATTCGAGAGTGGTCAAAACTGATATTTTCGCTGAAATATGATAGCCGAAATTTTTCGCGATTACTGTACTTCCTTTGCTTTGTACAAGAAGTAAAAATTACTCCTAAAATTTCGTAGACACTTGCATATACAAGTCACCAAGGGAACATATTAAAATATTTCTTGCTTTCAGAGCAATGCTTCTGCGCCATTATGTCCGGAATCCCTGTGGTAGTAGGAAAGAAGTAACTGTCATATGCATTCTCCCGATTGTATATGAATACATTCGAACACCACTGTAACGAACTGCAAGGAGCTAGAAGTTTGATTTGCTATATACATTCCATAAGAAAAGTAAATTATCTCACAAAATAGTGTAATAATACACTTATAAGGTATTTTCTCCCTCCTTTCCGCACTTCGTGATATAATTGGAAGCATACTGGACATGTATTTGAGAGGTCCAGAGTTCGAGTCCCGGTGAGGACAGTCACATTTTTCACGTCTCCTGCTTGAAAAAAACCTAATGGCTCTACAAGTGGCAGCGCTTGAACTAAAAGGTGGTGGACGATAACCCATCAGCACCAGTATTTGGCGATTGGGTCCCCTAATTTCCAGTCGCATTTTAAAAGGAGGAATGAATATACAAGGTATTTTCTCCGTGCATAAATGCTTTATAAAAATGTAAAAACAATGATTTTATTTTTGTGAAAAAAGAATGTAGGATATATATATTTTTAAAACAAAGCTTCTCTTGCATTTGTTAGGTCTTACAGAAGAGCTAACAAACGCAAAATTCTATTCGGAATACGGAACTTGGATAGCATTTATGCCCAAACAAAACAAAACAAAAAAAAAAAAAAAAAAAAAAAAAAAAAAAAAAAAAAAAAAAATTGATCAAGATAAAGAAATTTGCATTTCTTAGAAAACAAATCATGGTAGTCCAAATTCACAAAATTCGCTACTTCTTTCGCTAAATAGCGAAAATGTCAAAATGTCCATCCTAGCATCAGTCTTGAATAGAACTCTACTCTACCTCCTTGGAATTACCCCTATTTAATCAAATTTTAAAGTTCTAAATGCCCTTAAGAACCTAGATTTTAAGTACCTAGATAACAATGTCTTTTTTAATGTGCGAAAATTTTTAAATTGGATTATTCGATTTCTACTGATGATGATCAATTGTGTGTCGTCATCTGTTGACGAAAGTAGGAAAGAGGTTTCGAGTCGTGATAATGTCTGAAACATCTAAAATAAAACAATTTTTACTTAGATATCTTATTAACAATAGAAGTAAGTATCAAGATTTAGTGAAGTGGTTTGGTGAAAAGCAATTCAAAAACTCAATTTACTGTATTAAGTTAAATATACATTTTAAATATCCATTTTAAGTAACTAATCTTGACCTTCTAAGATTTTTTTTACACATAATGTTTTAATCTTTTGTCTTTTATTTATCTATATCGTGGTGTTTTCAAAGGTATCGCTATTGATCCATGGGATCAATGAAGTTTTAAAAGGGCTCATTCATGATTAAGTGGTCATCGGGAGGTAGACATTCGAATATGCACGAAACGATTGATCGCATAATCATTACCTCATCGATCAACAAAAGAAATAAAATAAAATTAATATTGTAAAATTTAATAATTAGTTGTTTATTTATATAAAGCCATATCATACAGCAAGAAAGAAATCATATAAAATAAACATGGATTGGAAAATTCACCAAATTTATTTAATACATTTTAAAAATTGGTAATAATTTTTAAAATATCGTGGGTTTTTTAAATATCATATCAATAATTTTTAAAATACATGGGTATAAATTTTAGAAACTGCAATATATAAAATAAAATGCAATAACACAACAAAACCAGGGAAAAAAAAAAAAAAAAAAAAAATGCTAAGAGCGCAAAGTTTCTTTAAAAGATACATTGTTATTTACAACTCGTGAAATTTAAAAGAAGAATTTTATATTCGCTTCCAAGACATTGAAAATCTGAATGTGCTAGCATGGCTCATTAAACTTCTGAACAGCGATGTATCTAATATTAATATTATGAGAGTTGAAGGAGAATGTTCAAGGACATGTCTTTGTTAAAACACATGTGTCTCATAAGCTTTGGAATTAAGACATCCGAGAGAAATATCCCCAAATAAAAGTTGTTTCAAAAAAATATTATTGACTTTTTGCCTTTTCTTACTAATATATGCAAGCTTTAGTGACGTTATAGTGATCACGTTGTGGTATGCTGATTTAAAGTGCTTGGTATAAAGTTACTTGCTCGTGTCGCCATCTATTATCACCAACGAGAAATGCAGCAGTGCACGAGTTTCGTATGCCTTTGAAGGTGGTAATAACACCAGCATTCGATCCCGGGTTTGTTCTGTGGCAATCGAATATCATCCCGCTGTTGCAAAATAGTCTCTCTACTACGGATTCTGATATTCGATCCGCCTTATAATGCGAGCCTTTTAATTAGCTTTCCAGATTTCTACAAAGTCAATAACTTAGCATGAAAAGAACAAGATGAATATTTTTGAACGAGGTGATTTAAGAATTAATTTAAGCACTCCTATGCCAAATATTTAAAAAAAATGCATCAGTATATCAAGCGCGACCATCGCAAAAATTAAAGTCGAACTCAAAAGTGCAATTAGAATCTGTGATGTCGTTTCTGAAAACTTGTTTTTAAAATTAAAAATTATAGTTTTATAAAAAATAATAAACATAAATCTAATAAATCTTTTTTTTTTCAAAACTTTTGTTCATGTTCTTAATCTAATTGTTATCTTAAAATTATTTATGTGCGGTTTTTTGCGTTGTGATTAAGTTAAATGCTGTAGATTATACAGAAATATGTAAGAAATTGATGAACAAAATTATTCTTTTAAAACAGGATGATGCAAGAAAAAGGGTGGGTATCCCTGATCTATATTACTCCATTAAATGTGTTGGATTTTTACTGTGTGATAATGATATTTGCTTGAAATCTTCAAATGTTTAAGCTCTTTTACACTTAATACTTCGAAGTTTTATATTCTGTACATTCTGTATATTATTGCATATTCTGTATATTATCGCATAACAGTATATATCGCATAATAGTATATAATGCGCATCTATGCGTATTATATTCCGTAATATACTGTAATGCGTAACTAGCTAAACATTAAAAGTATATACACTTTAATGTTTAGGTATGTTCGCCGTATAACGCGCACTCTTTTCTCTACGAAGAAATATGGAAGATACCTAAGCAATGATTTTATTTTTTGAAGTCATTCATTCCAAGATTTTCCCCAGGCTTTCGAACAATGGTACACTGAATTGACAAGTAATACAAGGAACAATATATGTGAAAGGTACAAAAACGGTTTACATAAAACAATATCACGAAAAATCTCACCTCACCGGTGCTTTCCCACTCGGGGGTATAAAAATTAAAATCCATCATTATTTTTAAAAGAAAGACAATGCCAAAATGTTATTTTCCCAATGATGTTTTCAATTCATATTCACAAGAAAGGGTGGATGGATGAGATATGCTTATCAAAAGAGTCCTCTTGCCTTAAAGATTCCAGAACATATTTCAGTTTCAAATTCCCTAATAATAAGAAGATATAATAAGAAGAAATTGCTTAAGAGTGCAGTGCTGACATGGCTATTAATCCAGGCGGATTAACGCCATTAGTTCAGCCTTTAGGTGTGTGTATCAATAAAACATTCAAAGAAAATTTAAAACGACCGCGAAATACGCGGAAAGGTGAGAAAACATTTACAAAAGGAGAAAAATGCGTTATACCAGTCTAGAAATAATGTGTGAGAGGATAACAATAGCATGGAATGAAATGAAATTCAACGTAATTCAAAAGTCATTTAAAAAAGGTAGCATGTCTAATAATCTTGATGGAAAGGAAGGTGATTATTTATTTATAGATCAGAGAAACAGTGATGGTGAACATGAAACAGAATTCGATGATGGGCTTGAAGATATAACGGAAGACGAATATAACTAACTTTTATATTATCTGATAATGAAAATTTTTAAGTTCATAAGGTATGTCATTTCTTTTAAACAAACAGCATTTAGATACATGTATAAATTTAATTTTTGTATGTTCATCTTTGCCTTATTTATAAATCTACTATTTTTATACTCGGCATATAACGCGAACCCGTAAATTTCGATTTTATTTTTTTTGTATTAAAAGTGCACTCTGTGCCCTGGAATATACGGCATAGACATCAGACTTTTATCATCTGATATTAAAAAATGTTAGGATTTATTGGTAAATTAGGAAGCTTACCGGTTTTAAGTTTTTAAGGTTGCCAAATATAATCATGTTTTAGATAAAGGCAGGACGAAAATGTTATTCCTATATGATTTACATTTGATCGAAAAGAAAAGTAATATTTTTTTTCATATAGGTAAATAATTCCTTTCATCTCATCACCATTTCTTCATTTAAAGTTATTTACATTTTATATATTAAATTCGGTTTTTCTTTTCAGGAAACTTTTACCATGCGCATTTAGGTAATCTGTACATCTGTAATATCATTTCCCCGATGTTGTTTACCTTCAGGGTCGGTAAAATAAGTGCTAAATTAAAAGTAAATTCTTTTCCAGAAATTTCACATTATGCAGTATAATATTAATTAGATCCTATTGCAAGATTAATTAAAATACTTTTCACTATTTTATTTAATTTCGTATTGTGTAAGCTAGTGGAAGAGTTATTTTCGAAATGCTCACAAGATGGCGACACTAAAAGAAAGTCGATATAAATGTTTTCTTTAATTTGTAATCTTCATCAAACAGCACTTTTTTATTAAATATTGAAGCAAACGCCAAAGTAAGTAATTTCTGACCCTTGGACATATATCGAGTAATTTTCGACCCTTGGACATATATCGAATAAACTTTTTTAATAAGAAATAAATGTAAAATAATTAATCCGTTGAGAAACAAATCCTCTTGTTATTATTACAACACTGCTTATTACTAAAATACAAATGTAGTGGGTGAAATATCTACTGTACATAAAAGAAACACTGTACAAAATAATGTACGTAAATGTTTCTCTGCTACCCAAAAGTAGAAGCAGTTTTTCAATCTGCTCTAACGTCTCTGATCTTTATCTGGTAATGGATTTCTTCCCCTTCGCAACGTTAGCCGATCTAATAGCATCTTTGTTTTTCAGAATTGGCATACGTCGAAACAGCTAACTTCCGGATACATATGCCATCTTCATGCTTTACAACAATCTCTTTTTTCGCCTCCATGGTGCATCCTAACAATATTCTTTGTTGTTTGGCTGTTCTCATTACCTTTCATAAAATTCATTGTTAATGTAATTACAAATTATCTGTGCGAAAAAACAAGAAATCAATTGAAAATTCAGACTTGTAGACCTGGTTGTTTACTGTATGATAGCAACAGGCGTATTCACGTTCATGGGCATCGTAGAGCACTGTCTGGATGTTTAGTCATGATTCGTCAAACTCGAGCCGTATTCCAAACAAATATCGTATACGAAACAAAAATTTTCTAGTTCAAACAGGATGTATACTAAGTTGGACGTATTTCGAAGCGAACATATACCGAGTACCACCATATTCTTTTTTGCGAGAATAATATTTCTTTACTTTTCAGGAAGATAAACTGATTATCTAACTGAGACTCTTTCTCTGGATTTTAATATGTATTTTAATCGGACTAGCTAAGAAATAAAAGAAAGTGAAACTTTAAAAAACGTGAATTCATTTGGCATTTCAAAAGCACACAGTTGACAATGTTAGTGTTAGATTTGATTCCCAAGGAAACAGAAATAAAGTGCTACTGTGTGATTATAAGCTAATACCTTTCAAGTATAAATGATGCAAACTATTAAAAAATATCCTTTGCAAATCAGTCATACAGTTTAAGAATCTTACAGCCAATGTTTAACAATACTTACTTTGTTCTCGTTCTTATAAAATTAAAATCTTGTTTTAATTGCTTTACACTTACTGTACAAAAGTTAAAATGCCCATGCATTTCCCTAATGTAAATGTCTTACAACATTCTGTAAATAAATAAAAAGAAAGAAGAAGAAAAAGACATCTTCTATAGAATTTTAGATATAGCTTCTGTAGAGTTATGTTTAGAGATTCTATAGAGATATTTATAGATATTCTATATAGATTTGAGCACCTATTCTGAAAAAATGTGTACAATTTCTAAAAATCTCACGTACAGAATCTTATATTTTATGTATAGAATCAGATAATAGAATTCTATTGAAAATATCAGATCCAATTTATAGAAAAATGAACAATTCTAAAGAACACTAAACACATTTTCTTGGTTTAATTTTGTACAAAATATTCTACATAAGCATTTGAGTATTTAATTGTAAAATCTACAAAATTTCCTTCTTTTTCTAAAAAGAATGAATTACATTTTCATTTGTGAATACAGTTTTTTAACCTTGCCTAAATTTTGAAATGGTGTATGACGTGGAGGAAGGAATAAAAATTTCGGAGCAGTTGCGATTATAAAAAAATTCAATATTGTCTTAATTGAAAGCATATTGAAATAAAAAAAATATTTTAAATAATAGTTGAGTTTGATTAAAATTAAGGAACCATTTATGTTATCAGAGGTACATGTAAAATAGTTAAAACATTAATTACGATTTTATAATTTATAAAGAATTATAGTTTTTGGCTGCCCTGCCTCGTGAACTTAATCTCATTACAGGTCCCCTCCCCCCTTTGGGGCACGTCGTGGAGGTTCAACCTCCACTATTACCCCTTCAGAGAAGTGGCACACCACCTGGAAATAAACTTAATCTCCAGGCAGCTCTCTCTATCATACAGCGTACAGCCGATCTCGCACTTAGGGATACAAAGACCAGCACTTATAGTCTGAAACTTAAGAAATAAGAAGAAACTAACTTAATTAAATAGGAATTAAACTCAGATACTTTACAAAGACTAGTAACGCGAAGGTTGGCCTTTTAAACTCAAAGTATGTAGTGAACAAAATCCGGGAAATTACACTACGTTTTCAAGTATTAAAGAGAACTAAGTTCTGACCTTAAAGGCAGACAGGAACTGACTGAAAATGTACGCTCGTGGTAAAGCAGCAAGAAGTCTCTCTCTTGGCTAAAAGCCATATTATAGATCTTGATTCATTCCTTTTAACCCCAAAAGAAAATGTTGTTGATTTTATGACGTTATATTACAAAAGCTTCCAAAGGATTTTTTTCTAGAAAATTAAAGCAAGAAAACTTATTTAAAATCATTTTGAATTACTATCCAATTTTCGACAGACTGATTGCTGATATTTTCAACATAGTTTTATTATAAACTATCCTTATACAAGATTTTATACGAGGGACATTTACAAGTTTTTATAGAATGTCTGCGCAAATCTCCATAGAATATCTCTGTAGAACTCCATATATAAGGCTGTAGAAGCTATATCTAAAATTTTATAGAATTTTACAGAAGATTTCTGACCTAATTTATGGAAAACTGGGTCTAAATTTTAAAGAACTCAAAAGAAGTTTAAAACTGCATATCTTTAAATATAGTATAGAATTCTATAAGATGTTTTCATAAAGGCGACCTTACACTTAACTTCGAGGTATGACAGTGTATTTTGTACTTTCAGCAATGGATTTTTTTTCCACTTCATCATCGGCTTAAAAAATACTTTATGTTGTTCAGTTTCTGTTTAATTTAACACCACGTCTGATACGAGACAGGATGTTTACAGAAAACTCAATTCTTTTTATTGCTTCCATGCTAAGAAATGAATTCATTTTAAGAACAACAAATCTAAGGCGCTTACTGTTCGCAACCAGTTTGGTAAGGATAACATCAGTCACCAGCAGAGAACCGTTAAACATCTGGTAAATCACGTTTATAGAGACCAATTAAAATCATCCGAAGATTCTATTCAAGTTTCTACTCTCTTTTAGTTTTATCTTAAAAGATAACTAAACGTACGCTATCTTCCGACTGTTTCCCGCACATGCAACGGAGATAGAGTTGAACAACTGAATGTATGTCGAAAAATATACTGTATAAATCCAGTCATTCGAGACTGTATAAATCCAGTCATTCGAGACGATGGCGAATAGTGCGACTTCGTGTTCTTGAAGTTTCAAATAACACAGAGAACCGAGGGGCTTCTTGAATCAAAAATTACTAAAACACAATATTTCAATAATTTATGCTACTCAATATCACTTTTTCAAATCTCTCATTGCAATGAAAAATGAAGAAAACTATTTATTCGGGTTTATTTTCGTTTATTTTCTTGGCATATTATAGAATATTATTCAACTGCCAGCAGTAAAAATAAGAATGTTGTATCATTTTAGTTCTATGTTTTTTAGTCAATTTGAAACTGTTATGTTTTATTCTTTTTTTCCTAGCGTTTCGAAGGCGTGTACGGAAAATCCTGGTACATTTGAGTTTCACATTTTTCGGTTTTGTATGAATTTTAATGTAATGAGTTTTAAGTTTCAGTAAAAGGAGATTAATTTTTATATCTCTATTGTCTTGTATATTTTTTCCCTTTTGCATTTTTAGTTTTCAAATTTGTACAATTTTGATCCTTTTTTAACTTTGAATTGTTTAGATTTTGTGTTAAACCTCTTATACAAGGATGCAGTTATTAATATTGTTGAGAAACTGCCTTGCTTTGACTCCAATTTACTTTTACTTTAGATGTTTTAAGTTTATACCGTTTTAGAATATCTATGTAAGATAAAAAATATAGGCACTGTTTTGTTTCGAGAAACGGTTCAGAAATGTATGTATGAATGCATGTATGTATGGATGTATGTGTTCATGTATACTTGTATATATGAACGTACTATTTATGTGTGTCTGATCACACACATACATACGTACACATGTGCACACATACATACACTTTTGAATCCGGTCCTGATAAGAGTAGCAAAATTTGTAAATCAGCTTTATAATTTAATTCAGTAATATCCTTCTAATTCCTCATTTTTAATTTGGGTACTTCCTCTATATTCTAAAAATAGAAATAACTTTTCTGGGCTGCGTCATTTCTAGATCAATCTATGGTACATGGCTTGCATACCGCTGATGACGTAGCTAATTCGGAACCTGAACTCAGAATTTCAAGAACTGAAAATTTTCTCTTAATAAGCAACCTTCTCTTGGTCAAACTCCCATACTGGATAATTGCGCACTTTTTTGCTTCTACCTCTTTTGCTGCTTGGACGCTATTTCGCTCCGCTCTCTTCCTTTTTCAATAGTTTCAAAAATGTAAAGGTTCTTGAATGGACACGATTACAGTGCCACGTAAATTGAGGCTTGAAATAAAACTGAATATATAATCTTACTTGGCTGCTAAGTTTCTACTTCAGTATGAATCTACGTTCTGTGCTATGTATGTGCTTCGCCATATGCATATTTTTTTAACATTTCTTAGTAAAGTTTTTATGCAATAAGCTTTGCTTTAAACCTCAGCGAATTAATGGGAGAAAAATAATTTATCATCTAGTTTAAACAGGAAAAAGCAGTTTAATATTTCTCTTTATAAACTTCATCTATAATTTAATATCGCGTATAATAAAAGCATGTGACACCTTTAAATTTATAAAGATTAGCCATATACGTGGCCAGCCGTCTGAAATAGTCGATTTTCTACAATGCGAGGTTATCACAAAAAATTAAAAATGTATAATGATTTTAGTGAGTTCAGTGAGTGTAATTTCATAAAAATATTTAATATTTCTTATAAGATATTTAATGATTTAAATTAATTTTTAATTTAATCATTTGCTCTCAGTTGTTATTGTTAACTCTTAGCTCAGAGTTAAGTACTATCTCCGAGTAGTTTTCTTTTTAGCTGCGCTTTACAGTGCATTCTGTTTAATAGTCATAGTAGTTTGAAGTATAACTACTGATTGTACTCTGTGATATTATGAACACCTGTACGCGTATTTACGTGGAAAGTTCCAGAACTTTGAAGTGCTTCTTTTGATAAAACAAATTTTATCATAAATTTTGATAAGTAAATTTCATTTAATCATCGGACCTGTGTGCATTCAGTCTAGATCTCGACTTAAATCTATGACAAACTCAAGGTTGTTGTATTACTAATTTTATATTTTCGCGTAGCATGTTTCTCTTCTACTTTTATTCAATCTATTACGAATCCGTATGCACGCAGCAATATTTTCTAAATATGATAGTGCACGTATACTATGTATATTCATTTTCACATATACTATTTATTATACAAAAGCTAGGTTAAAAAAAATTCGTTTTCGAGCATATTCGTGGATAAGTGGTAAAAAAATATTTTAGGGTGAAACATGTTTCTCTTTTTGCTATTTTTGACGGGAACATCGAGGCTGTATAAGCTTTACCTCCCGCCCCCTTCTACAAAGCATCCGATTTCAGAAAAGTTCAGAAGTGCCGCATAAAAGTATTTAATTTCTGAGACTTAGCCGCCAAAGGCAACAGGACATTGGCGTAATGATGGCGTTAACTACAGTACCTTTTCATTATCGTTTTTATTTTTATTTATTTATTTATTTATTTTTTCTTCGAATTTCTGCTTCTTTCTACTGTACGGCGTCTTTCTTTTTCTGAGAACATAATTTTGTTTGATTTATTAATCATAAATCTGTTCATTTTTCTCATTATAATTTAGATGAATCGTGAAATGCTTCTAAAGTACTAAACTCCAAACGGAATGTGCATTGTTTCTTCAGCTTTCGTTTTTCAACCAGCTTTTAGGCAGCAGAATAAAAGTAAAGTAAAAAAAAATTCCTGAAATATCTAACCATATATATATATATACCTTCTCTTAACAAAGTCGATTCTCAAAGTAAGAGAGGTGATGGGAAAATTTGCTTTTTTAATGGAAACTGGCCGAGCTAAAATAGTTATTATAAAAGATAAGATAAAAATTTTTGCATAAAATTAATTTTTATTTAAAATTAATGAAATTATGAACTAAAGAAAAATAACTTATTATGCAGTTTCATGAAAAACAGAGATTAAATAATACTCTTTAAAAAACTCCTCTACAATTTTATATCACGAACAATAAAAGGTAGAGCGCCTTTGAAAATTTATAACAGCTTACACTTTTTGACAATAATGCAATTCCATTAATAAATTTCGCTGCTTGATAACTTTGATTATTACTGATATAAAATTGTAGAGGAATTTTGAAAAAAAAATATCTAATCTTTTATTCCCATGAAAGAGTATGATAAATTATTTTTCTTCTTTTAATTCGTTAATTATTTTATGAGTTTTAAATAAAAGCTTATTTTATCAAAATATTTTTCAACCTTATTTTACTTATACACTTTTTTTTAGTCTCAATGGCTCATTTTCAATTAAATTTTTCAGTTGAAACATCGTTTTTCAGCAGCGATAAATAACTTTGTGACTTCCAACAATTCTGCTATTGACTACTTTTTCATAATTCGAGCTAGTAAATTAATAATAATAAACTAGTACATTAAAAAGAGGAAATTTAAGATAGGGTTGAAAATAAACAAATTTATCACTTTTCATCTGCCCTTATACAAGAAGGCATTTATCCAACGATAGCAACTCTATCCTTAACAGCAACACATCGTTTTCCTGTGTGGACAGGAAAATCAATCAACGTTAAAGCAAAGAATTTTCGTCTCAGATGTCTCAGTAAAACGCTTTGGGAGCCTGAAAGTAAACAACTCTCTTTATCTCCTTCATTGCGGGCAGGGAACTCCTATCTTAAAACTGATGAGCCAAGGTTCTGAAAGATTTGGTCGCAGAGAAAATATTTTATCTAGTAAAGATATATTAACAATAGCCCATGTCGGAAATGTAGAATTAGCAACTTGCTGCCATTTTACCACGAAAGCAATAGGGAAAGGGAATTCCCTCAGGTTTTAAAGACATATTTTTGAAACAATTAAGCTCTTCAGAGGGGATACGAAGTAGCCGCCCAAACGGTATAGTGGTTAGGGAAGCCTGACTTGCATACCGAAGGGCCCAGGTTCGAATACCGGTGACGGTATGGATGTAAAATTGCCTGTTTCTTCATAGGAGTTAACGATGGTCGCTTATTAGGTGCCTCCACAATAAAATGGCCACTTCTTCTCGCCTTAGGAAAGGCCATTGCCGTTATAGGCTTTGGAAAAAAAAAAAGAAAAAGAAAAAAAAAAAAAAAAAAAAGATACGGAGAACGAACAAAAGAATATGAAGTACAAGAAATATTGCTACTTGTTAATTTTTAAAGGTAATTCTGCTCTCTAGCAACACATTTTTCTCGGGATTTTTATACAGGTAGTCCTTATATGTACGGCCACCAGCGGAAGAGCGGTAAAGTCGTTGAACACTGGTAGTTTGGTCCGAGAATCAGAGTCTGGCGAACGGGCTGGCTGCATGGGCGTTTTCGTCCGTTCCCTCATGTGTAACGTTTATAGAGCCGGTTTCCCTTAGAACGTCCTTCACGAAGGCATCCCTCGCTTTAGGCAGATAGCACTCGAGTGCTTTTCCATAATCAGATAAATCAAACCAACCTTAACTGTATACGACCCGAGTTCCTTGCTTTACGATGGTAAAAAACTAAGATGAAAATTTCTTAAGTTTAAATGCACCAGCGGCAGAGCGGTAAAACCGCTGAACACTGGTAGGTTCAATGTCAGGCGAAGGGGCTGGCTGCAGCGGTACTTTCATGGTTTTACCCATGTGCAACGTGCATACGAGTCAGCTTCCCTTAGTAAGTTCCTGAACAAAGGCATCCTTCCCGTTAGGCAGATAGCCTTATACAAGTTCGCTTTGCCATAATCAATTAAACCAAAACCTTTAATTTACAGTTACCATAGACATATGCTAATAATATTAGCATGTCTTTGTGTGTGCTTCCTAATGTATTCTATTTATTAGTTGAGCCATCTTTTCAGAAACTGTATTTAGGTCCCTCCCAGTTTTCAAGGGGTAAAACTAGTAAGAAAGGTAAGGAAATATACTTTATATACACTTACTGTTTTTTTACGCATAACACAGAATGACCGTTAAAACATCACTGCGCTACGTAGCATTTGCTGGTTTTGTTAATTTTTTCTTATTTGTTTGTTGTGGTAAGTGTACTAGAATAGTTTGAAGACATAAAATATCTTCAAAAAAGCGTGACGCCAATATTTTGTTTGTAATTTTAAAAAGATATATATGTGTATGTAGCACACATTTATAGGTATACATGGATCACTTGCTATTTTAACTGCTAACTGCTGGGCACATAAAGACAATCAGACGACTTTCGTCTTGTCTTAACTCCTAAAATAAAACAACTCCAACTCAAGGTATAAAATAAACCTTTTTATTAACAATTTGATGGCAGTGCAAACCTGATAACAGTAACAGGAAACTAAATCTCCACGACTTGCAAGAATGAGCAGAAAAAAATTTTAATATAAATACAAATATCAAATTACAAGTTAAAGCACGCCAACAAGCCTTGACTCAGGCCCTCAACTTTCAAGCAAATACGGCAAGCAAATACGGCTAGCTAAGCTAAAGCCGAAGTAAATAATACAGTTTCTGGGATAAGTAACAGCGAGACGGTCGGCAACAACTACCAAAAAGTGTTTTTATAATTTTTTTTTTTTTTTTTTTTTTTTTTTTTTTTCAAGCAAGATACCTAACTCTAAAAACTCCAAGCATTCTTTATACTGAGGCTTTTTTGTTCGCACATTTTTTAGATTGTTTTTGCTTTGCTGTAAAAAAAATCGTCTGCTTGGAAAAAAATTTTTTAACTGCAACTATATTTTTGAAAGGGTAAACAATAGGAAAGGGGAATTCCCTCCGTCTAATCAGTGTAAAATGTCGTTTGCTACTTGACCTCCTTGATTCTACGCTACACCGTGTCGATTCTATGCCGGTGTCCATATTACGCAGTGTCAGTCCTATGAATGTAGCCCGAGATCTCGAGATTTTCAATCATGTGTAAAATGAGTATGAAACAGTCTCCTTTACAAAGTCCTCCACGAAGGCAGCTAAATAGTCCAACCCATCTCGAGCACTGCAATTACGTTAAAATTCTTAACCATAAATAGATTCAAGATTACGATATTATTTTAAAAATACTATAACACGAGTCTGTGCTTTATAAATGAAGTTTTTTTTAAATATTCAAACTATGCAGTAACGTTTCCATAATACATTAAATTAATTTTTGAGTTATTTCAAAGAACTCAGAAACTTTAACAGAAGACTAAGGCTAAAAGCCTAAGTAACTCTAAAGTGAATCTTTGAGAGTAATGAAATGAGTTTTTCCTCTTTTTTTTTTTTTTTTTTTTGCTACATTTGTTATGTTGCTCGAATTACAACTAATAACACTTGAACTACCTTCTGAAATTTCTCCGAAACGTCGAGTAATGGAGCAGGGTTGTTTTCTTTTGGCTCGAAGCCAGTTTGTATGTAATATTCTTAAACATGAATATGTTAAATTAGGAGTCTAAAATTTCTTCCTTGTTTATTCTCATGTACTTTGTATTTTTCTTTAATAAAAAATTGTTGTGGGTTAAGTTTATTGCTTTCCGTCAGAATGTAGTTTATCAATTATCAAAAATCCACCATCGTTTCGTTTTCATCGTTTTGCTAATACTTTTTCTTTAAAATGAATAATGAATTTTAAAAAAAAGCAAAATTCCGATTATAACCGCAGTTTCTCATTACCAGAACTTTTGTTTTTAAATAATAATAATTCATGAAAGTTTTTAACTAAATCTTTTAACGAGAGAACAAGCTACGTTGTCCACAAGATTTGTCATACAAATGGCGTAAAGTGACCCACAAGCGGTCGAGCGGTGAAAAACGAATTCTGGCAGCTCCGTCCGGGGTTCGAGTCCCGGCGAACGGGCTGGCTGCATGAGCGTTTCCTCCATGTGTACCGCGGATATGATCCAGTTTCCCTTAAAACGTCCTCCAGAGGTCATCCCTTCTTTACCATGTATGCCGAAAGGAGGACCACGTAATAAATTAAAAAAAAGGGCTTAAATATTATCTAGATACATTTATGTATCTCGAAAAGCAGTAGGAAAATATTTTTCCTGTACAATATAAATGCTGAGGTCAAGACGAAATACTGAAATGAAGAATAGCTGAAAAGTACTCAAAACGCCACTTCAAAAAAAAAAAAAAAAAAAAAAAGAAAGCAATGAAGTATGGTGCAAAATGATTAGTTTTTATTGAAATTATGAGTAACTGTAATTTAGACTTTTCATTTTGAGCTGGGCAGTTGTGTTATGTTACGTAACGCTACCAAAACATTTATCAATCTCGTCGCCGCAATCTGTCAAATATTGATATTCTACTAAATAAGAAGATTTAATTTATTTTCTATAAAGCACTTAAAAAAGCCAGTTCTCAGAATATTGCCATCCGACGTGGTATAATATCTTTAATTTATGTTTCAAATAATAATATTATTGCTTAGTAGTGAACTATGTAAACTCAATAAACACACTGTTTTTTATATTTATTTGTAATAATACAGATAAGAGACATAAATTATGTATACATAATTAATACCTTGTATGGGCATTTACAACATTACTGTACTTAATGAAAGATATTTTTTAGGCTATGTACTTAAGGCCCAAATAATAATTTGCGCACCGCTTCACAAAGAGACCCTTATATTTTATGATTCTGTTTTTAATTTCAAAGTGAGATAGTTCTTTAACATTTAAATGTAGCTTTTCAGTTTTCGCGTTCCATTTATGCGTCACCATTTACTATATTGACACCCGACTAGTCTTACAGATTGAGAGTTCAAGAAAATTACATTCCACTAGGATCCATCTTTAACTATCTTTTATGCTAATGGCCCTTTGCCCAAAGTATTGCCAATCTAATTTGCCTGATTTATAATATATTTTATTCTTATAATATGTAATATTTCAATTTGGCTTACTTACGATTATGCACCATTGCTATATTTAAAAATAATATTTATAAGATCATGCAGTAGTACTCGCATTAAAGTTTCCGATAACACAGGAATCTATATGATTCCTTTGAGGCATATGAGCACTTAAATTAGATCATGCAGGGATTTCACGTGAGATATTAGAATTAGAGAAAGAGAAGCACGATATCTTCAGATTTATCCTTCAGATTTTTTTCAGTCAAAATTACCGTACCTGCGTTCTCTAAATTTAATAATCCAATCTTTCCATTTAACCTAATACTAAGTTGGATACTGTCTTTTTTCCTTAAAAATAGAAAGTTCGTGAATGGTTCATTTTGAGTATAAATGTGCTTTCACACTCAAGTAAAAAATCTGATGTGGACATCCCATGACCCGTTAAATTATACACACTTTTTGCTGCATTTCATTTAAACCTATATCTTCGTATTTCATTAGAGATACATTTCTCATTCAATCAATTCAGTTCTTAAGTCACAGCAAGGTAAAAATACATAGAAACTCAACCTCCATTAAAAATTGTAAAATATCCCCCCCCCCAAAAAAAACACCAAATACAGTCAGAAACTGTTAAAAAAAACAATTTTTACAATTAAAGTTTCTGCGGAAAAATAAGCAATTCAGACAATGAATAGGATGACAAAATTATCGGTGCACAAAATTGAAAGTTAACTTTTGGACCCATTCGGCAAAAAGACACTGAAGCTGGGGCACCAACAGACTTAATTCACTATTCTACTAAGAGTTTCAAATGCAAACAAATGGCGGTATCGTTAGGCCTAAAGCCACTTAAACTCTTAAACTGTTGTCTACAGCTATTGCACACAGATTAACTAACAGCATAAAAACCTTAACTGAAGGATAACACAGTTCAATCATTTTTAAAGCAAAAGATGTAGAATTTTCCACTATATAAGGATAAAAAACTGAGCTCACCGAGCCTTGTAACAGCGAGGCAATATATATAATATATATTAGTGTGTGTTTGTTGTGGCCTATTGCAATGAAAAAGGGAGATTACAACTAGATATTATAGCAGCTCCAAATATAAAATTTCAAAGATCTATGGCTAATCGTTTTTCACTTATGCGAGATATGTACATATGCCTACGTATGTTTAGACGTCACGAAACAAATCCCTTCAGGAATTCGTTTTAAATCCATTTTACAATCCGTTTATGATACAGGTAATGGATAAGCATTGGATTTCTAGGTTTGGAATGCCTCTTCAGTTACATTCTAATGAAGGAAGAAATTTCGTCTATCCTGTGATTAAAGGATTATGTAAACAACTCGGCGTAGAACAAAAACCCAAAAAGCACTTTTACATCCACAATCAGGTGGCATGATAGAGAAGTTTAATCGAACCATCTTTAATAACTTCTCACTCATGGTTTCTAGAAACTAGATGGAATGGGACTAGAAGCAACTGGATTTAACTGGATTTTCGAGTAAAATATCTTCGCTTCGACATTCAGGAAATTTTTTAATGTAAATTTGCGTTTACAATGAACGCACAATCACACGTACGAATACGAAACAAACGCATGCAGAAAGCATAGTTTTAATATTTCAAAATGCACCAAAAATTACCGTTAAAAACATCCGTACTTGTAAAACGAAGGCAAACAAAAAAGCTATTTGCAACATCTTATATTTTTTTTCTGTTCTTGACAAATCAAAAATTGTAATCAACTTTTAATTCAAAAATTAAATTCTTAATTGCATGCCTTCCGTTACAATTCTGATTTTTTCCCCCTGTTTATACTAAAATTCGGTAATATACTATAACAAAGAGCTATTCCATTTGACGTTCACCAGTATAAAGTATCACGAGGCAAACTGTTGTAAAACGATTTATCTCCATTCTCAAGCTTGCAGTCGTCAGAAGAAAAATGCATATCTTCTGTTTGGCAATGCTTTCTTACTTATCCTTTGAATATAGCAAAAGGAAAGAAAAGGGAATCTTCCGGTAATACTCACGAAAGATTTTACAATTGCAGAATTCAAATTTCATTTTTGAGTCTGCATTTTTGATTCATAATCAATTACATATTTGTTGACGAATGATCTAGACAACTGACAAAGCTACTTATCTACAATTTTCAAACATCAGTGGATCTAAATAATTATATATACATCAAGCCTTTTTTTAAATAAAGTATTTTAAAGAATTTATTTCCTCCTTATTTCGCGCCTTTGCAGTGTAATACGAAGCACGTCCGGCTTACAGTCGAGAAGTTACTTCTACCGCCGCACCATCTCAACCACGGATCGCTGTGTTTGCGGGGGTGAGGGGTCACCGGATCATTACATCTTTCAGTGCCCACTCACGGAACAGTTCCACTTCCCGATACCAGCCAATATCTCAGCATTTCACAAGTTCCTAGCCAAAAACAGAGCGGCCATAAATAAAATCTGCAAAATAATAACCACCATTGCAGCATATGGCCAAGACCTCTGTCAACCAGAGTAATAGGGCTTACATGCATTACTTGCGCTGACATATGCACTCTAATGCTCTACCATCTAATCTCTGACTGCATAGGGAGCAGAAGAAAATTGAACACCATTTTTAGGTGTTTAATTTTCTTCTTTTGTTATAACCTATTAAGGTTTTTTTTTTTTTTTTTTTTTTTTTTTTTTTTTTTTTTACCGTGCCTGTATGTTAATTCAAATGTACTTCAAATGCCAGATGTTAAACAGTTGCCCCTGTATGGCCATGTATCCACACTTATGACTGTTAAATAAACTCCAGGGGAGGACGCGGGACATATGCCTGTTAACCTCTGTTAAACTTCAGGCGTCCCCGTCCTCCGTCACCTGTCACCTGACAGTCGAGAAGTCCGAAGTTCGAATTCGGCCAGGGCATCACTGATTTTTCAAGTTCCGGACTTTGGAAAAATATACGCGTCTAAAAGCGTCATTCTAAAATGTGGTTGATAGTAATTCATTACAAGTTGGATTTCGCAACTGCTTTTCTTCCTACACAGCTGCATTTTAAATGAGGAGAGAATGTAAGAAATTTTATCCCTCTTTGCCACGTGCCTTCGTGGTGAAATTGATCGTATCCCTGGAATGGAAATCGGGAGGTTCGAAGATGGAATCCCTGCCAGGGCTTGGCTGAATTTTCGGAGTCTTGCTCCAAAAATAAACCTAATAATGCGCTGGACTAAACTGCGGTGGACGATAGCTGATTACTTCCCAGATTTGGGGGCTGAAATTTCTATTCCACAGGGTTTGAATCCCGGCGAATGCATTGCTGAATTTTCTTGTTTTCTGCTTAAAATATACTTAATTATTTTACACAGTAACACGTGTTATGAATATCAGTAATCAGCTACAAATTTCGATCATACTTTTCACAAGGTGATTACTTTCTGTTGTTATTTACGTTTTATTAGCAATATTTCTTCATATGAAATATCTCCATTTTGTGAATAAATACAAAAGTTTCCCAAAGAAAATTTGGCTATAATATAAATTCATTTAAATAAAACTTTTATAGATGACTTTTAAGGTCGATCAACAAACAAACTCCTTTCCAAAGATTAGATTTCGCAGTGATCGATGATTTGAACTTACCTTAGCAAGCCTTCATTTTCGTAAAATTTTCATTATCGTAAAAGGTTTAACTCTCATCTTTTAGTGATTGACAGTTTTAAGCGTAACAAATTTCCTTTCTTAAATCTTTGACAAAGGTTGTCGATTTTGCTATTCGGAACAACAAATGAAGGCAAGGTTGATGTTTGCAAAGTGATATAATTTAAGCAGAAAACTGGAATAAAAAAATATAGTCTGGTTTTGAGAATAGAATGAATCAATCTTTCTTTCAATGAATTCAATCGCTAAAATTCTTTCCTGAATCTTATTAAGAGCCCATCAGACATGGGTAAGTAATTCGGGAGGGGAAAAGGGGGGGGAAGAATTACATGAATATAAACAAAACAAACTTATACCAGATATTGCATGGATAATATGAACTTCATTAAAATAAGTTCATATTAGATATGTTGCGACGTTGTTATGTTAAATGAATAAATTCAATCGCTAAAATTCTTTCCTGAATCTTATTAAGAGCCCATCAGACATGGGTAAATAATACGGAGGGGGGAAGAAATAAAAACGTAAACAAAACAAAAAGGGGGGAAAGAAAAAAGAAAAGAATCACATAAAAAAAAATACACCAGATATACAGTTAGAGTAAACCCTTCAACAAAATAAGTTCCTATTAGACATGTTGCCACGTTGTTAAGTTAAATAAATTTATTATAGTTAATTAACTTTATTCAGAGACTGTAATTTAAAGTATGTGAACGAAATTACTTCTATGATACGTTAGCAAACGATGACCAATATATGAGATTTAAAACATTTTTATTGATTCAAAACACAAGTTTTATTGTAATTTAAAGTGATCGATAAAAATGCCGGAATTTCGCAGCCTTATTACATAATAAAATCTTACGGAAATAATTTTATGTTGAAATTAAATTAAAAAATGCATTAAACTATTCAGTCGTTAATAGCAGTAGCTATTAACGACTGAATAGTTTAATAGCAGTCCTTTAAAGAATAGCAGTAGCTCTTTTAGACTTCACCCACCGAGAGCTGTTTTGGAAGCGTGTCAAGAAGATTCCATCTCTTTTTACAGAGCAAAAGTATGTTTACCCTCCAGTGTTAAAAGTGAGTTTAATTTTTACCACTTCCTAACTTTTTAAATTCCTGTTTATTCTAAGATTTTACAGAAAGGAGGTTTAAAGAAATCTCAGACAAATTGAAAGAAATCAATAATTCTTTTCACTTTTCACTCCAATCGCACTAACAGTTCCCCATCCGACTGCTCTTTCGTTTCTCTCTACTGTTCTCTCTATCGTCGGGAACCGTTCTTGATTTGCTTCCAGTTCCCGATCCTTTTCATCAAGGTTATTTCTAGTGAGCTATGAGTCTTCGAAAATAATTGATTCAGTTCAGAGAGCGAACGGTTCTGATATGATCTCATAAAAGAGTGGATATGCCCATCTCCTGATGTCGAGCAATTAATGGTGAATGTATCGAAACATTCGGAAATGTATATTCAAATTACACATTTTTAAATAATGTGTTTATTTTATTTATTCTTTTATTTTGAATAATACAGTTTTGTAATCTGGGCATTCATTTTTTATGCCCTATACATACAAAAAAATTATCATTAAATGAACAAATGTTGGATAATTTTTCCCGTTTCGCATGACCAAGCGAAAGAAATATCTTAAAATTAATATACGAAGCAAAACATTTTATTAACGAATTCCATGAATGCGATCAAAGAAAAAGCTGAAATTTGAGATTTGGTATTCGACGTCGCTATTAATTTACTTTAATCAAATTTTAAAGTATAAAGTAAAAGATTATTTTATTTTCCACATCTTTTAATCTTTCATGTACTCAGATATTTAGTATTTAAAAATTACAGCATTTTTTTCTGAAGTGAGTAAAAATCGAGCTAACATGATCAGCAATAGAATGACTTCTGCGTTCATTTAAATTTCCGCATTTTAGAATTACATTTGGAAGAATTTAAATATATTGGAAGGAATTAAAGCCATTTCTCCCATGTGTCGATGAGAATTAGTGGTCAGTAGATGCGGATAGCAAATAATGCTGATAGGATGTCTTACACCTCATTAACTAAGCCGTACAGAATTGTCATACCGTTCAGGCAGATTTTCAAAGACAGAATATGTAAGACAAACAAACAGAAGACAGAAGTGAAAATGTATGAAAGAGAGAAAACTGGTTGAATGGAGAAACCAAAGTTGAAAATTGAAAATGTATAATAACATCTGCCCGATTAATACGTAATTCTCAACACGCAATAGAGCCCAACAGTGGCCGAGCGATAAAGTCCTTGAACTCTGAGAATTCAGTCCGAGGCGAGAACGGGTTGGCTGCATGGGCGTTTTCGTGGTTTTCCCAATGTGTAACGTGTTAATACGAGCCATTTTCTCTTAGAACGTCCTCTACGAAGGCATCCCTTCCTTCTGTGTAGTGCCTTAAGTCGGAACACGTAAATAACAATAAAAATAATAACACACACTATACGGAGGGGGAACTGACCACATTTAACTTAGTGGCAATGTACATCATACGAGGAGCGTAATATGTACTCTTGGAACGAAACTAAATATACATAGCATTCATAAAACCATTTAGCTTATATGAACTTTTTATCATTTGAGGTAACGTTTATTAAACAAAGCACAGCTGATAGCTTACGGAGACACCATCATTCTACCAATAGGTTAAGTGGCATTGTCTCCACCCCCCGCTTATCTAGCTTTATGTAATAGATCAAATAACATTGTAAAACAGTGCAGCCGTTGTAACTCAGAGCATAATTACATAATTTACATAATTATTACATTATTTCAGATACTCAAATTACATTAAAACAGAACCTTCATTTACAATAGTAGGCATTGCAAATAACTTTTCAAAGTCAACACTTTACATACTTTAGAGCAATTTACAAATGTATATTGCGCGACATACAAATACAGTAGTAACAGAGAGAATTAACCTTTTAGAAGCAAACTAAGTGAATGTTAAATTCCTACTTTAGGCACTGTTCCTATTGAACTCCTCTCCAAAAGTCGGCTTTTAAGTTTTGCAAGCTTGTCGATAATCAGAGCGATCTTTACCACCAAATAATGTTTTAGCATGACTTGTAGAGTTGGATAGCATAACTTGTGTAGTGTATTGCCTCTGGAAATTTTAACGAACGTGGTGTTATCTGGTAAGTGGGCAGATGGTAAGATAATGGTCATGGATATCAAGTTTACCACAGATACAAATGTCGGTGTTTGCTATTACTGATGCCATGTCGTTAAATTTGTCTTGTCTTTTTTATTTTTCTGATACCATGTCTATTAAAGAATTCGGAAAAGGAACCGTAGCCTTTATTAAATTTTGTTAACGACAAGGAAGTGATACTGCTTTTGTCGTCTACTTATGTGATGTAGTAGTGTGTGTGGCGGCTTTGTTCACATTCATTCTACCTTTGTTTGCCATTCGCGTCTTTCATTTCTATTATTTCTTCAAGTTTGAGCGTGGCCAAAGTGCTCGTTGGGGATAATAAATACTTCCTGGTGTTACCTCCTTGGTTAATCTATCAGCAGTTTAGCTTCTACTCACCCCATCGTTCGCTTTCACCCAGGAAAGCTTGCTGTTATGACACTAACGCCTTAGTAAATCTTTCTGTATTTGCTTAAGTAAGGAAATGTGTGATGATGGTTGAGTATAAAAGAAACATCGACATGCTGTGTGTGTGAATGGTGATATCGTGTAGGTTCCTTTGAGTGATGTACTAGACACCTCTGGAAATAGCTACTGCTTCTACCTGAAAAAGGGCGCTATTTTCGCATAGTCGCTGCTCTCACAGATATAAGGATTCTTCTCCATGCTGAAGAACTAGTGAGCGGCCAACTTTGTCTTCCAGAAGTGAGCCATCCCTGTATATAGTCGGAGTGTTGTTGTTGAGGATATTATAATGGCGCCAAATATATGTTACACCTCATTCCTTAAGTGCTGGGTGAATATGTAGTGTCGTCGCTGGCATTTCATAATTATTTGAATGCTCCACTCGTCGAAAAAGCTTATGGGAGTGTTAAGATGAAATACTCATTGATTACTACTTCTTGCTCAACACGAATATGCAATGGCATTAGACCTGCCAGCACATCAAGCTATGCAGTTGCTGTTATGCGATATGCCTTTGTAATGTGTAGCACAAATGGGCGCTAGAAGCTGAGAAGATGTTTTAATTTCTTCTCTTGCAGGGACTGGGCCCAGACTGGAGCAGCATATGAAATCATCCTTTCTGTGATAGCTAAGTAGAGAATAATTTGAAAGTGCAAATTTAGTCCCCAATTATTTCCTTTGAACTGTCCTGAGCTTTTGCGCAGTGTGCGTTGCTTGAGTACGTTGCTTGAGATCCTTAATGTGGGGAATCCAACTCAATCTTCGATCCCACGTAAAGCTCAGGTATTTTAATCTTAA
This sequence comes from Stegodyphus dumicola, assembly GCF_044657685.1. Taxonomy (NCBI): domain Eukaryota; kingdom Metazoa; phylum Arthropoda; class Arachnida; order Araneae; family Eresidae; genus Stegodyphus; species Stegodyphus dumicola. Next base: position 197,857,853 of record NC_140773.1, read on the forward strand.
CTCGCTTTTTCAGAATTATAAGAGCCTTCGGTTATGCCTTCCGAAATGGTCAGTTTCAGGTCAGAGATCATAGAACTGTTTAGAGGTCTGAGTTCCGTGTATCTTCAGCTCTTTTCTGGATTTCTGCAAGAATACTTGGGTATGCTCAGGCCAGGTTCTAGTTAATATGCTATTGTAGACATAGCACATGGGGTCTGCCTAAGGCCAGGGATGCCTTTATGCAGGAATTTCCGAGGGAAACCGACTCGGATTCTTATAACACTTGGGGAAACTAAAAATATCCATCAGCCTACCCGATCTTTGAAATTCAAATCTATGTCAAATTACAAGAGCTCAGCGGTCTTATCTACCCTATTACGTCTTTTGAGGTAATGTTATATATTTGGAATAATATTTTCATTTATACCCTCATTGCGATAAAAATTTGAGCAACAAGAAATAATTGTGGGATTGTAACAAAACTTGGCATGAAGGTATATGTCGGGTAGATACACAAATGATTAGAAATACAGCGTGATTGCGTAACTAGAAGGCGTTGAACTTCGTTCTTCTTGGAGTATAAAAACAGGTAAGCAGTGCTTGTTTGAGTGTACTTAATCTTTTGCTAAGGAAACGCTGAGGTAGACATGCCGTTACGCCGTCATCGAAGCCAATATCAGCAGCTGAGAGAGTTCGAGAGGGGAAGAATTATCGGGATGATGGAAGCTGTGTGGTCAGCTCGGGGAGTAGCTCGTCAGGTAGGCCGTTCTGCTTTTACTGTGAGGAGGTATTGGAACCAGTGGGCAGAAGAGACGTCATTTACACGGCGACCAGGCTTAGGACGCCCTCGACAGACCAGTCGTCGAGAAGACCGTCACACCATAAGACACATGGGTAAAGCCAACTGCCTCAATGGTCGTTATCCAGACACAGGCAGCAGCTTCATTACAGGCCCCTGTGTCTTCCCGAACCATCGCAAGGCGCCTGGTTGAAGGACATCTGGTGTCACGGTGCCTATTACGTGTGCCGCCAATGACACCCACCGACGCCTCCGTTTGGAGTAATGTCGCGCACAACAGGATTGTACTTTAACGGGACGGAACCAGGTCGTCTTCAGCAACGAATCTAGATTCAATTTGACCATTGATGACAATCGTGTTCGTGTGTGGAGGCCCCGTGGTAAACACCTCAATCCTGCCTTCACTTTACATCGACACACCGTTTCCACAGTTTGTGTGATGGTACGGGATGCCATTGCTTACGATATACGATACACGGTCAACCCTAATATTGATCCATGGCACAATGACAGGCCAGCAGTAGGTCCATGATATTATTCAGTCACATGTGTTGTCACTCATGGCAGGGCTCCAGGGCTCCCAGGAGTCTGTTTTCAACAAGACAATGCTTGGCCACACACAGCACGGATCTCACAAGACTACCTCCGCCTCATTAACACCCTTACCTGGCCTGCTCGATCTCCAGATTTGTCACCAATCGAGCATACTTAGGATCATTTGGGACGACAAGTTGGACAGCCTACGAGCTTGGCTAAACTAGAGGCGCGTTTACAGCAACTGTGGAACGAGATATCTCAGGACACCATACGGAACTTGTATTCCTCAATGTCCGCTCGTATCGCATTGTGCATTCGCGCTAGAGGTGGTCCAGCAGAGTACTAAGACTTCCGTTCATGTTTACCTTTTTCTGCAATAAATGATCCTTTTTACTTTGATTTTCTAATCACTTAATATATCAAAGTAGTACTTACATATGTAAAATTTCGTTTCATTCTGACAACTCTTTCTTAGTGCGAATTTTTATGGCAATGAATGTAATAAATACTTAATCTGCAAGGATAATTATGTTCTGGTAAGACAGCCAGTTATCAGGCTTTTGAAGATACCTTCTCAGAAAGAATTTTAATGGTTCTTAATGATACTTAATGCATTTAGTAATATATATTTAATTGACCCAGTCATGATTTACTGCATAACACTGCGTATCTGTGATACAAGAAGTACTACACGTAAAGTAAAATTTGCACAGTGAAAAATTCCTTTTAATGAATGGTCAGTCTAGGCACGTGTAGTGCAAACAATTCATTTGTGAAAATTACGATATTAACTTTTTATAAAGCTTTCCTAGTGTCTATTTGGTAAATGTTTTTATTCATTACAAATAAATAAATAAATAAAACACAAACGTTTGATACCAAAAATTGACCGAGATATTTAATTTTAAAATCTGCAAATTTAGATATATTCTCCGGCTTTTTTAGTTAAAAGTAAATAAGAATAATTCGAGGGAGATTTTTTTAATATAATTAAATACCTTTATAAATACTTCTTGGTGTTACCTCTTTTGGCTAATCTGTCAGCACTTTAAGTTCTCACTTAACCCAGCATGAGCTTTCACCAAGAAAAGTGTGATGTTATGATACTGATGCCTCCGTAAATCTCTCTGGATTTGCGTAACTATAAGCGAATGTGTGGTGATGGTTGAGTATAGAAGAAACATCGACATGCTGTGTGTGTGAATGGGGATGTCGTGTAGGTTCCTTTGAGTGATGTACTAGACAGCTCTGGAAATAACTACTGCTTCTGCCTGAAACAGGGTGCTATTATAACATAGTCCCTGCTCCCACAGATGTAAAGATTCTTCTGCATGCTGGTGAAGAATCTTTACATCTGTAGGATCTGATGCTGGTGAAGAATCTTTACATCTTACATCTGTGCTCACGTATGAAAGGCAAAGTTGGGCGTACTCAAAACTTTGCCTTTCATACGTGAGCCATCCGTGTATATAGTCGGAGTGTTGCTGTTAGGGATGTTATGATGGTGCAAATTTATGTTACACCTTACATTTGAAGTGCTGGGTGAACATGTAGTGTCGTCGCTAGCATTTCAAAATTGTTTGAATAATGTCAGTCGTCGAACAAGCAAATGGGATTGCAAAGTTGAAATAATAATTGATTATTGCTTCTTGCTCAATACGAATGTGCAAAGGCGGTAGACCTGCCATCACATCTACCTGTGCAGTAGCTGTTGTGCGAAATGCCTTCGTGAAATGTAGCGTAAATGGGCGCTGGATGCTAAAAAGAGGCTTTATATTCCTGTCTTGCATCGGCTGAGCCCAGACTGGAGCAGCATATGAAAACATCCCTTCTGTGATAGTTAAGTATAGAATCATTTGAATGTGCGAATTTAGTCCCCAATTGTTTCCCTTGAACTGTCGGAGTTTTTGCGCAGTGTGATTAGTATGTTGCTTGATATCCTTAATGTGGGGAATCCAACTCAATCTTTGATCCCACGTAAAGCTCAGGTATTTTTATTCTTTCATGAGTTTAATCTTGCTGTTTTTATTGTGATTCTTGGACTAATGGTGCTCTTAACTCGCTTTTTCGGAATTCTAAGGGCCTTTGGATTTGTCTTCCGAAATGTTTAGTTTCAAGGCACTCCAGAGATAATGGAACTGTTGAAAGGTCCGAGTCCCATGTATCTTCAGTTTGTTTCTGGATTACTTGTGTGTGATCAGGCCAGGCTATAATTAATATGCTACTGTAGCCAGAGCACATAGGGTCTGCCTAAGGCCAGGGATGCTTTTATGCAGAAATTTCTAAGGGAAACCGACTTGTATTCTTATAGCACTTGGAAAAACATCAAAAATATCCATTAGCCTACCCGATCTTTGAAATTCAAATCTATGCCAAACTACTAGAGCTCAGCGGTATTAGCTTCTCTACTGTCTCTTTTGAGGTAAAGTAATAAATATATTTAGAATAATATTTTCATCTATATATATAAATCAAGAGTCTGTCTGTCCGTCCGTGTGTGTGCCTTTCGTTTGTGCTGCGAGTACGCTAATAGACCCAGGGGTACGGAATTTGGTACATAGGTGCATCTAGACAAGAACCGGTGCACCTCGAAGCGATTTTTTCAAAATTCGAATAAGTTTTTTTTTAATTTTATGTTTTTGATGAAATCGCATTGAATCGATAACTCTCTGTCATTATATAGTTCGACCGCCTCATCCGCGACCATGAGCGCAAACACGCATGCGCCATTCGGACCGAATTATTCTCAAAATAGAGTGGAAGAATGGGGATTTTCTTTCCCTCCAGCATAGCTCTTTCCGGAGAAGAGCTATACTTCTCACGTCGCAACAAGTAATACCGCCCCTTTTGGACAAGTCTATGTGTTTTGGCAGTATGCCAACCAAGGTTGCGCTTGAGACGGTCGAACTATATCAGCAACAGCCATTGTTGCTGATATTAGCACTGTTGCCACTCAGAAAAATGAGATCTATAATTCTGTGCAGTTTTTAAATTTAATGTTTCTCTTGAATACTTGACGCTTGTCGACAGAAAGCAATGGGAAGTTGGTTAATTTATTTATTAAGATAATTTATATTTGTACTAAGGGATATTGCTTATTTCTTTGTAATTTTTTTATGTGTAATATATTTTTATTATTTTTACTTCCTTGTACGAAGTAAAAAGGAAGTATTGTAATCGCGAAAAGTTTCAGGCAGCATATTTCAACGAAAATATCCATTTTGACTGCTATCGAATGAAATTTAACGATGTTTTTGCGTGATATCTGTACGTAAGGACAGAATAAAAGACTCTTCTCCTCCAAAAAATTATGAAACTGCTTTAAAATGAATTCTGAAGAGAATTTTTCGTGGCGTCTGTACGAACGTATGTACGTACGTATATCGCATAACTCAAAAACGAGTAGCCTCAGAACGTTTAAATTTTGTATATAGGACTGCTAATACATGTAGATGTGCACCTCGTAGTTTGGTTGCGATCGGCCGCACTAAACGTATATAAATATATTTATATAAGATTTTAAGAAGGTTTCACTCAAATAAGAACTCCACAGAATACATCCCTCAAGAATTCCGAGTCCCACCCACTACCATAAATTACTTCACCCAAGTCTTACCGACTGATATTATTCAAAGCCCCCGCTGCCGCTAAGAATTTTCGGAAACAGTACTCTTCTGAGTCAGACGCGAAGAGAACACTTTGCCCACTCCCCACTAGAAAGAACGTAAGTTAATTAATACTTTTTCTGGCCCTTATATATACATGTACATTCACTTTTCTTATTATATTTTTTATTTTTATATTATTTTTGATTTGTTTTTGCAAAGTTTGCATTATTTATCTTATATTTTGTAATTTTCCTAATGTTTATATCAACTACTTTGAATTCTATTTCATAATGACAATTTCCAATGTTTAATTTTTACAAATAATATTGAACTCAAATGCATAAACACGAGGGTGTCGGGGGACGGTTACTCGAGCTTTATAGAAATTTACTGCAGAAATTGCTTTTCACTCAAAATTGAATTGGCTAAAATGCTTAATAGGAATAAGTTCTTTGAATATCAGCATTGGCTCATAATCCCTTCTATTCACGCAAATTTTTGGCCTGACTTGAATTGCCGGTTTGGCTTTGCCTTATTGTTCGAGTAAAGACGAAACACCTTCGTATTTATTTATTAATTATTGTTCATTGAACGGGAGTTGGTTTGTTCCCCTTGAAAAATCAACTAATTTCCGATCAATGACAATGATTACATGCATTTAATTTAATTCTTGCCTTTAATTTATTCCTTTTACAATTGAAATTTTGTTATTCATGATTTAATTCCAGTCCCCATTAAAACATTTTTAACATTTTACTTTCAAGTTACTTCAAAACATCTTTCAAAATATAACTTACTAGTATGGATTCACTCTTTTAAGATAATCCTACTATAATTAAACTTGGGAGATAATATAATCAATTAATCAATATTTTTTAGTAAATAATATATTTATATATATATCCACTCTGTTACCCGGCTCAGTGATCTAAGTTTCTTTACTCTTATATGTTTGTAAATTGTAAATGTTTTGCTTTAAAAATGATTGAATTATGTTGTTCTTATCTTCCGGTTAAGATATTTGTGTTTTTAGGAAATCTATATGCAATATTTTTAGAATTATCGACAATTTTAAAGTTGTTTAAGTGCCGCTAAGCCTAATAATGTTTTCGATGGCGGCCATTGCTTGTTTACATTTAAAACAGCAGAATAGTGGATTTGTTGCCAATCTAGAGAAACTTAGCTTCTCAACAACAAAGATAACGCCTTCATTTATTATTGCGAATTAAATCTTGCTTAATCTTTTCTGGAATTTTTTCGAGGAAATAAATGTTTAAAATTTACTTTGTAATTTTTAATACAGATATTTTGACTTTTTATGTATGTTGCGAAGGGAGAACTGAATTAATTGAACGAGAAGTAGTCAATCGTCTGTGAAAAACTGTTTCTTTTTTCTTTTGTTTGTTTAATTTTTATCCATCGTTCTAGATTTATTATAGTATTTGAATAGAACATGTGGCAACGATTAGATAAATCTTTAAATGATATTAATTTTGTGCATTCTGAGTTATAACACGAACGAAATATAATACTGTTAAGGTGAACCTAGCGCCAGAGTGTCGCTGTGGTAAACAAATAGAGTAAATTTTAAAGAATGCATTTATTCTATTATGGTTTATGCGCTGTCGGCGAAGTAGATTTAATTCAATCCAATAAGTTTAAATGAAATGCAAGAAAAAATGCGTATAATTTAATACTGCGTACAAGGAAGTCATGTAGTGTACACATCAGATTTTTTTCATAAAGTTGTTATGCGTTCATAAGAGTTTCATAAAGAGTTCTCTGCTGTTTTTAAACTTAACGTTTGGTGTTCCGTTTAAGAATTTTTCCGCTACATTTAAAAGCCAGACGAAGGCTAATAGATACTTAAGCTGCATGGATAACTATGCTCTGGCTTGGCAAGACAGCCAGTTAGCAGATTCTTGAAGATACCTTCATGAAAAGAAACTTAATTCTTCAGGAGATTTTTGAAGATACCTTTACGGAAAGAAACGTAATGGTTCTATAGTGGTATTCTGGTTAAATAGGGGTAAAGTAAACTTGATCACCTTTCTTCATTAGTCGATGTCTCGTCTTCGGAGGTATGTTGAAAGTGGGGGTTAAAAAGGAGAAATTGAATGCGTCCACATATATATGCTCCTGCAATAGGAGACTAAATGCCAGTATTCAGCGACTTCAGCCCTCGCCGCTGGTGTGCCTGTGAACAAATGCATTTATTTAGTAACAGATGTTTGATCGACATAGCCATAATTTACTGCATAATGCTGCGTATAGGTAGGTCTGTGACATGAGAAGTACTACACGTATAGTAAAGTTGGCGCAGTGATCGTTTTAATGAATGGCAGATCTATGCAAGTACAGGGCAAACTTTTAGGGGAGCTATTAATTTGTGAAAACTATGATATTAACTGTTTCTAAAGCTTCCTTGATGTCTATTTTGTAAATGCTTTTATTCATAACAAAAAAAAAAAAAAAAAAAAAAAAAAAAAAATAAATAAATAAAATAAATACATAAAATAAAACACAAAACGTTTCATACAAAAAATTGACCGAGGTGTTTAATTTTAAAATCCGGAAATTTACATACAGTTTCCGGCTTTTCTAGTTAGAAGTAAATATTAATAATTCGAGGGTGATTTTTTTATTATTATTTAATAATATTCCTTCAAAAGTCTTTACTTTATGGTTTTGTTACATTTGGTAGGCCGAAAACATTTTCTTATAAGTAGCTTATAAGTTTTATATGTTACAAAGCAGAATTTTAAATTTATTTACAAAGTTAAAAAGGATTATTCTTTATAAGCAGAAATAGTCCTCTTAAACGTTGTAGAGACATTAGGTATTTTTCTAAGCTGGGAAGATGAAAAATTAGCAACGCCTTCGCCGGGAATCGAACCACGGATCTCTCGATTACGCGTTGAGCGTGCAGACCACTACACCACGAAGACTCGCTAAGAAATATCTTATAACATTTTAATAATTCGTTATATTTTATCCTACTTTCTGGAATTTAAATGTCTGAACAAATTGCTAACATTTAGCATTATGTGTACGTTTGGAAAGAATGTTTTTAACATTAGCCATTGTTTAATAAATGCTCTAAGCATTTTCTAAAATTAAATTTTACTATAAAAAAAAATTGAAAAGTTTCAGATTTTAACGGTCACCCAAGGTGTGTTAATGACTATACGCTCTCGTTGAGCTTACCGTCTACCCACCAGTCGCCTATTATACTCACCATTACTCATTTTCTTTCTTTCTTTTTTTTTCTTTTTTTTTTTTTTTTTTTTTTTTTTTTTTGTCTTTTTAGCTTTATTATGAAGCATTACTTTCTTCGCACTTGAGCCATAAAAAAATGAACAGCAAAATTACAAAAATTTTAAAAGCTAAATAGGCTTAGAATTCCCGATACAGTGTTAAGTGTTGGCATACATTTCCCCCCCCCCTTTTTTTTTCATTCTTTTCTCAGTTCTATAAATGTTCAGTTTTCTTACTAAGATCACTTTACAAATCTTGTTTTTTGCCTCTTTATTATTAATGCTTGTGCCTTTACTTTACATATTAAATATCACGCTTTTGACTTAGGCCACATAAAATTTGATTCAACAGAAAAATCACAAAATATTTGAAAACAGCATGTCTTTAGAATTTTCGACAGCCAGTCTCATGCGCTGGAGATAATTTTTTTTTCTCTCTGTTATAATAGATGGTGTGTTGCGGTGCTAACTGTAAAAATGAAATAGAATTAAGTGTAGTGAATTATAATTACTTGAACACCAAAAATAGTCACTTGGCGTTTTTTGAAATAAAGGATTAGCAAATGTAAATCAAATGAATTGCGTACTTAGTAATTCGCGTGGTGTAGCCAATAACCCATAAATACTTACTAATGTGCAGATCAAATGTGTGATCTAGAAGGAAATATGAAATCAACGTACTTACCCCAAAGTATGACAACTGTATGTTACCAAATCAATTATATTTTATTCTTCATCTTTGATATTGAAATAAGCATTAATATAAATAAAATTATCAACCAGACAGACGAATAAATTTGAACATCAAGCACGAGTGATGCGCATCACCAGAATTAACGTTGCACTCAGAATAAAGTCAATCTTTCTCCATCAGCTCTAAACAAAGTCTTGGTGTAAAAGGAACAATCGAATTTAACGGCAGTCATTAAGCGTATTCGATTAATAATGGTATTTCTGCTTTTTCTTCTTTAAATCAGGAAGTTTCAGATCTCACAAACATGTGCGCGCGAAGAGTTCCCGAAAGGAGGAAGAAGCTCAACACAAATTGTTTTCTGCAACAATGTACAGGAAACAAGAGTAATTATTTTCTTGAATCTTCATGTAAAAATCTCACTAAAAGGATTTTCATGTATAGCAGACAGCATCGAAGGAACAGCAAAGAGAAGCAGGAAAAATGGCACATCGCATCGGCCAGGGAGAAGACAGACCGAAGCCCGTCCTACACCCTCGAACGCCAGCAGCAAGAAGAACGAGAAACCGGTTGTTGCAATCTTTTTCGTGTTGTCCTTGAGCGGTTGCGGTTAGCACACCTGACGCTGAATAATGTGGAAGCTTGCCTGCACACTCTCTCTCTTTTTTTAAAGTACAGTGTTATCACTGCTCGCTTTGAAATTGTTGAGTTTGTTATAAAAAATTTATTAAAGTTTTGCAAATTAGGAACTAAGTAATGAAACGAACTCGAAATTCAAATTTCGCGCTTCCAGGTGCCCACGTGTGAGTCGGCTGTGTTATTCAAAATTTGATGGCTATAGATCCCATTGCTTTTTCACAATGCGATAAATATACATACATTCATGCTGTTCTCCGTTATTTAATTCATTTAAATGTAATCTAGGGAGATAATATTTGGTGGCAACGAATTTGAAAAGTCATACGTTATTTATAGTGATTTAACGAAAAAAGCCATTTCGAAACTAATATCGCATTTGGTACTAACGTTCCTTTTGGGATAATAACATTTTGATTGTAACTTAAAAATGATGATATAATTTTTAAGATTGTAAAATATATACAAATACTTTTGTTATAGGAGCGAGAGGCTACATTGAAAAGATATCGATCATTTGAAAGACATCGATCATCCATACTTTCTATTATCAAAATGTAATCAGAATATTGCATTGTTCAGAATTCCTTGCTTTTTTTTTTCAAATTTTGCAGAATTGGTTTTATTCCAGTCGTTTAACAATGAAAGTACACGTTGCTTTTGGCAACCATTACTGGAAACCATAGTGATGCTTACAAAATGTTGTTACTAGTTGCTAGAAAGAACACAGTGTAACTTAGTATCCATAAAAATGCTGAATACGTTTCTGAACAATAAATTTAGCTTCTAATCTCATTACACTTCACATTTAATGTGAACTGGTTGAAAATTTCGAAAATTGCCCTAGAGGTACGGAATAACTTGCTGAACAGAATTTGTACAAGTTCTTTTTCACACTAATTTTATTGTTTTTATGGTTTATTTCCAACATGAGATACAGCTCAAAGCAAGAAATTAATTCTTCGCCAACCGAAATATATTATGGAAGTTTAAGGTAAATGCAACTAAAACTGTGTATTTTGAAGAGGAATGGACTCACGGACTCGCTAGGAAACTTAAATGCATTCCATCTGGAAATCTTTGCTTTTAGGGAATGACTGAATGAATAACAGCCTGTACGTCTCTCGGATAACAAGCTTAGGCAAAATCTTTTTCAGCGTTTTGAGTTTTATGTTAATATCACACAAAAAAATTTTCGCTTTCATTTACTGCAATTGATATTTAGAAAGGAAATGAAAGTAGTCTGCCTTTTTATCAGCAGCTCAAATCAACTCTAATTACTTTATTCATATTTAAATTTACATATTTAAATATTTGAAATAATTTTACCTCATCACAAATGTAAAGTGATAGCCAATATATAGAAATCTGCGAACTTGAACAAATGTTACCTTGTTGCTAAGTTTCTCATAAGCATAAAACTATAGAAATGAAAATTGTGGAATATTATATCACATTTGAAAATTTTTAGGGTAAGCGTTTTTTGCAATTGTTTTTACCCGCATTATTTTTCCTTCACAAAAATTAATTTTAAATAAAAGTTGGTAATGATTTTTCTGCTGTTTCATAGACCTGTCAATAACGTGTTGTAACCACAGTTTCAGTTTAAATTCTGCAATGTACTAAGAAGGTACCATCCAGCCGTAAAAGTTGTTAATTACTCTGATTGCTGTAACGAAGGGTCCGGGTTCGAATCCCGGAGAAGACATGCATGTAATTTCTCTGTCTTTCATAAGAAGCAACGTTGACACACCTATGAAGTACCTACATAATAAAGAGACCGCCGGTTCCGGCTTTAGTAGTGGCCTATGCCTATAAACGATTACAGCTCGCCGCTGGGAGAAAAACATATGCTGAGAAGGAAGATCCAATATATTACATCTTGAAAACAAAGTACGTGTCTTTACTTGTCATGGATCAATTTTCTTCACAAAACGAAGTTCGTGCTACTGTTAATTTATCTCTGTCAACTTTAGTTTCACGAAGAACTTGGTTATTAACACTATTGAGCATATTAAGGATTGATATTCATGGAAATTCGAATGCAAAAAAATGTTTCAAACGAAAATTACAACCCGCATGCCTTTATTTGCATTTCGCTTTCTTTTATTTCATGTACCTTTTTTGCAGACTTTTGCATATGAACAAAAATCATGTCTCAGGTATTATCTGTAATTGCCTTTCGTTATCTTTGTGGTACATCATGAAATCGAGATCTAAATTACTACGCAAACTATTTCGTAGCTTCAACGAACTGAACTATATGAATTTTAAATGGCAGAATCTCGTGAGATTTCGATTAATTAATGTGATGTTAATGGTTGCTGTCGCAATACCATTTGTATTTTCTTTATCTATGATATGTTGTTTGTACTACGAAAGATATTTACCTCACGTCAAATTCTTTCTATTAGGATATAATTTCTCATCAAACTTACACCTTGAAAATTTTCTGATATTGCTAAGTGCTGTAGTGTATTACAGTATTTACTTGATGCCATGCATATATACCATATTATATAATATCTTCTGTTGCTTATTAAGTTCGATTATACAGTGTCATTTCAGTAACGTATCAGTTTTTTCTCAAGATTTGATTAATCAAATCAAAATATATAATGAAGTAATACGCAGCTGCAGGTTGTTAGAAGAATGTTACTCCTTCCCTATCTTTATAATTTTATCTATTTTCTTTACTAATATATTCACAGCTCTTACTTTGGCTCTGGGATATACTAGTATACCTCAACATATTTCTATTACAGAATCCACTGTGATATTAATTGTCAGTGTAACTTCAACATTCAGTATTTTTATCTACGCGTCTAAAATTCCTGAATCCCTTGAAAATGTTAAAGCTAAATATCAGTGCGCATACAGAAATATTCACACGGAAGATCTTTCTCGAATGTCTGGCGAAAGAAACCTTTTTGGTTATTTGAAAATTTTTTGCGAAATGGAGATAATGCATCTTACTATTTTTAATATGATTCGAATTAACAGAAGTTTAATTCTTACCACAGTTGGATGTATTTTAACCTATAGTTTATTAATATTACAACTAGATTTAAACGGCCAGACACTCTGTTAGCTATTTCCATCACGGAATGAAAAGAGCTTGCTTCGGAACATTTAGCTTTAATGATAATAAAATATTTGCACTGCTTTTGTTCGTGTTAAAGAAAGGCCTCTGAAATTCTGGTAATTGTTTCTCCATGAGTATGTAAATGTAATAAATGTATGACATTAATAAATGTATGACATTAATGCCAAGAATACTAAAAAAGTTACAAATGTTCTTGGGAAAGTAAAGGCAACTGTGTAATATTTGCAGTGCTTGAATTTGGCTGTCAGAGAGTATGAGCGTACTCTACATAGAAGAAATGTGCGAAATGATATCAATGAGATAGCGTAGTTCGCGTTGCAGTCAAAGCGAAGTTAAAATATCTTTTGAATATTCGGCGTAATGTTATATTTTGAACAGCAAACTTTGGATTCCTTAGTTAAGAAGGAGATCGCTGCCGTGCATTACTACTTTATTGAAAGATTTTTTTCACCCTCTGACTTCACTGGTTCTACGAGATTAATGTTTCTAAGTAATTCAAATTATTGAAAATGATGCGACAGCTAGTTTACAAATGAAGAAGGGCCGCCTAATCGGGATATTGGCTAGCGACGCTGACTGAACCGAAGGGTCCGGGTTCGAATCCCAGAAAAGGCACTCTAATTATGCGGCGAGCGGAAAGTCCTCTCGAGAGAATGCTGGTAAGGGAAGAGAGGTTAGAGACCTCTCGGACACCCCAGGTTGATTTCAATCAAAATTAGGGGCGGAACTGAGCAAAATTGTTCTTTCTCCTCTATACGTACTCAAGGCTCTTGTCAACGACAAGCCGAATCTTGCACTTCTTGCCTCGATGAATTTCGTGGCTTGCTCTGATGTTACTTTCAGACAAGTGAGATAAGTTACATCAACAACAACAACAGAAATATCAAGACTAATAAAGCTAGTGTAAGTGTTCTGGTGGATATTATTTCGAAGTCGACTACATAATAACCTTTTAAATTTCAAATAGAATTATATTACAAACATTTACGGCGAAGCTTCTGAAGGTAAGTATATAGCTTTTCAAAATTTGAAGTATCTCCATCTTTATAAGTTAAAGCTGATGTAGCTAAATAACTCTTAAAAAACTCAACTCCATTGCTGTGCTGTGCCACTTTTACATTAGATGTTAACAAAACCTCACATTTTTAACCGTAGTTATGGTTACATATTATGAACCATTATAATAATTAACGAAAAGTACTTTATATAAACTGCAAGATTCCATAGCTAAGTGGCTAATTAATAATATTGTTCTTTGAGAAAGGATTTTGGCAATGTAAATTTGTTTCTTCTACTATTTGAAGATTTACTCTTCTAAAATATGTGGTGTCATATTTTTTAGATACATCAAAGTAACCGCCAAGAACAAATGCTTTCTGTGTATAAGCTTATATAAAACTCTGTCAAAGCAAAATGTAGTATATCTCTAGATTTGCTCAAATCTGAATTGACGTGGAAATGAATCAAATAAAAAAAAAAGTCTTAGAGAAAAAAAAAAAAAAAAATGTTTCCTGAGCGCTTCTTATTCTCTTGTTATTCAATGCCTTCCAAAAATTAAGCAGGTTGCAATAAATTCGTCATATCGCATTTATTGAATCAACTTTAGAATTTAGCAGAAGTTACTTGGTTTCTAATTGAGCCTAGCGATGATTTAAAAAAAAGTTTATGTATTTTTAATTCTGTATGTGCTTGTGCCTTCCTAGCAAATGTAAATTGAAAAACATATTCACGGTAAAATCAATAAAATGAAAGAAAGTAGCTTATTCCTCATTTGATATGAGAATAGAACAAAATTAATGAGAGTTTTTGAGTGCAAAATATCCCATTTTGAAATTTTAAGGTATATTGGAGAAAAAAAAAAAAAAAAAAAAAAAAAACAGTTCTGTATCTTTTTTTCCACTGGGCCAATTTACGAAATTCAAATTGCGTTTTTCATGTCTGGAAAGCGCGAAGTAAGCTGTATATTAGATTTATATATAGCATTATTCTAACATACGTATTTTGACACAAAATCGGGCTTTTTTTTTAAATAACATGAAGTTTTCCCCATATTTCGATTCTACGACTCAAATTATGCCTAGATATTAAATTTTGTCATTTTTGGTTAGATATTTATGGAGAAATTTAAATTTTATCTTGGCGGATTTTTTTTCAGTTTCCGCCAAGAATAATTGACTTGGCCTTATAGTAACCAACTTACTTTCCTTATTTATGGTAACCTACTTACTATCCTTATTTTTCATTGATGAACGAGAGGAAAAAAGGTCCAAGATTGTTCAATCTTGAGTCAAATGATTTTAAAACCCATATTTTACCAATGATCGAAGAAATAAAAAAATTTGTTTGAAATTTCTAATTTTGTTTTTTAAATAGATAAGAAAAGATAATAAATTGAAAAACATACGAAGCTTTTATTTTCTTTGAGTTTACAGGTTGTCCTATATACAGGACGATGGTCAAATCCAGTGCTATGAAATTCCAAGGCATTATTTTCTTTCAAGCCCATTCTTTTGAATGGAATGGTGAAAAACAACTCGAACATTAGCCAATATTAGATTTTTTACAAATAGTTGTCGGTTTCCTAGTACAATTTTTTTAATTGACAACGACGTTGACGTCCATCACGGTTTTTGACAATCACATGATCAGTTTGCATTTTCAAGAAGTCCGGATTTGTCTGCTGCGCACCTAATGTTCTGCCTTGAATGTTCCTAGTTATTGATAATCCCAAAAAGCTGACTATTATAGCCCATCGATATTCTATAAGATCATGAGCTTTGGTTTCGTTTATATATATTTTACAACCATGTCGACCGAAATAGCTCACCATTCTTTGATCAATGCTTAGATGTTCGGAAAATACACCTAATTGTTGTAAAGCATCATTCAGTAAATCATAAATTGGTCGCACTTTGTAAATAGAGGTAATGGTGCTATTGTGAATGAAATGAATGTACCGCTTGATTTCAAAATATCTATTTCGTGGCATTGCTCGACTAAATAATATAGTTCCTGTGTCTGGCGCGTTTTCCCAAGACATTTTTTCAGGTAGCCACTATAAAAAAGTATACCTTAGAATTGTTTGAGTTCTTTTGTTTTGTCAGTGAAAACTTATGATTATTTGTCTGCCTAGCGTATCTGTTACAATCAATAACACCTTTGTCTATCATTTTTTCAGCGACATACTCAAAGAGTTCTGTAGGAGATTTTCCAGAAACAAAATCAGTTAGAAACTGACTAGAATCTTGACAAAATATTTCTGAAGCACGTGAATATTTAGGAACGCAATTTTTTCCAATCAAGTTTTGGCACACATATTTATTTCATCATCTTCATTTCCTACTAAAATTTCCACAGTTAATGCTGTTTCTATAGTTCCTGCTGCGTTTTCGTCACAAATAGCTTATGTGCATTTTGTCTTGATGCAGACATCGTCTATTTCCTCATTGTCACTGACTGCATCTAGATCAGGTGGTATTATTACCATTTCCGGCTAAGTATCTTCATCATCTAATGTCATAAAATATTCCAAAGCTTCTTCAACTGTTAGAAATTTTCGACTCAGTTTGGATGCATAAAATAAATATACCTTACAAAATAAACATTCGCAAAAGTAAATTTCTTTCATACAAATGAAGCGTGTGAAACGGCTTTCAGGTGCTAAATATACTTCTTTACAAAAGGAGACGCAGTGCAGGAAATAATTGATTGCTACATTTTACACCGAGGAGATGAAACGGATATAGGACGCTCTAAAAAAGAAAGCAAAATAAGGATCTATAATATATTTTTCTCTCGGATTTTTTGTCATTCACATTAATAGAGACCTATTATTTAACATAAATTCAAAACTTTCTATTTTACCCTTTTTTTATGTGTTCAAAAAATAAAAATTAGTCCTTTTTGTATGTTTTAAAAAAAAACAGTTTTATAAAAGTCAAAACTTAAAAGAAAATAGCTAATATAACAAGCAGCTTTCTAGCAATAATATAATGCGAAAGAAATAGTTTAAACATTATTACTTTTTTTGTACAGCCATCAAATATGTACTGTCCTGCATATAGGACAATGGTAAATTATGGGTTAATGAAGTGCGTAAACCACATTTTCGTTATTATCGCTTATAGTACATACGACAAATTTCAAAACGCTCCAAAATATAAATTTACGTATATCTTAGAAAATTTTGAATAAAAAACTTAAATATGCTTAGAAACATATCTACTTTAAGATGATATTAAAAATTTTAAAGGTTATAATACAAAAATGTTTTCGAAAAATTTATAAAAAATATTAAAAAATGCAAATTTTAAAAATAAATCTTAAAAAAAAAAATGGGCGAATTATATTTGGATTAAGCCTAAATTTCGAATTCTGGAAGAAGGAATCAAGTAAGTTTAATAAAAAAAGAGATGTGAATAAATATATATCAAATTCAATTAACATTGAGGAGCTAAAATTTTGAGAGCTAATTTTTAAAAACTACTCGTGCGATTTTTGCAAAATTTGGCAGTTTGACATAATCATAGAATCGAAATATGGAAAAATATTGGCCATTTCAGAAAATGTCCGATTTTGTATCAAAATACCTGTAGTACAACAACGCTATATGTATATAAATCTAATACATATCCTAAGATGCGCTTTCGAGACATGAAAAACGCAAGTTGAATTTTGTCAATCGGCCCAGTAGAACAAGAGATATAGAACTGTCCCCCCCCCCACTTTTTTTTTTTTTTTCTGCAGTATAATTACCTTTTGTTCATTCTATTGCCTTCATTAGTTCTTTGAAAAGTAAACTGTACAAGAACAATGTATTAAAAGACTTTTTAATTTATGTTCGCAAATTAATTTTGTTATCATTAACTAAGTAGCAATGCAAACAATTACAAAGATAACGAATTGTACAAACTATTAACTATCTTTTGTTCACTCTATTGCCTTTAGAGATTCTTTAAGGAAGTAAACTACACGATAAAACTATGCATTAATTTTAAAGACTTTTTAATTCATGTTTATAATCTTAGTGTTGTTATCATTAACTAAGTAACAATGTAATCCTTTACAATGATAACTAAATATGCAAAATATTAAAACTATTAACTATGAATTAGTTTTAAAGATTTTTTTTTAATTTACGTTCGCAAGCTTAGCGTGGTTATCATTAACTAAGTAACAATGTAATCATTTACAATGATAGCCAAATGTAACTATTAACTACTAAAACTAAGTACACAAAGCAATATCTAAATTCATACGCTTTTCATTAAATTAATTAAATGTAATATTTTCTCTTTTTTTTTTACTAGTTCTATATTCGTGTGGTGTCGTTACTTCCATACTCAAAATTTATTTAAGAGGGAAGGAAAAAAAAAAGTTATTTATTTGAATCATTTCAAAATTACATTTTTATGATTTGTTAAACTCTTAATGCTTTCAAAGTTGAAGGCAAAACGTTCGTAGGACACTGGCAGTAAAACTTCTTTTAAAATATACTTCTTATTAATAACATTTAGCTTCAGTTCACTCTGCTAATAAACATTTTAGTTTTTTTCGTTTAAAACAGTAAATTATTAAAAATTAAAAAAATAGAAAACAGCATTTTTTACAGATTGTTTTTATGCTTAAAACTCTTGAGTTGTATTAAGATCGACTGAACATTTAACGAATCACCAGAAGTAATATTAAAATGAGCTCAATCATTATTATTTTCTGTAACAAAATTCTATTAAAATATTGATTTACTCTGAATTTCAAGCATTTTTTTTTCTGTATTCTCAATTGATTTTTAAGCTCTTTAATATTTTTAAGTGTTTGACAATGGAAACAGAGACGTCGCTAATGGCGACCTTTCATGGAAACAAACTTTCAGAAAGCTTATATTAGAACTTCGCGCAGGCTATCATAATCAAGTGTAAATTAAATTTCGGAGTAAAAGGGATATATATTTTTCAGAACAATAGATTTAGTATTTAAAGTTACCGTTTGTGATTTCATATGATACAAAGTGTTGATAATCTGAACATTTCTAAAATCCATATACGTATTATTTAATTATAAGATTTGAAAACCAGATATGTGTTACTAGCATTTCATGCTTATACTGTTTGAAATGCATTGTTGATACCGATTTTAATTAAAAAAAAAGCAGTGAAATTTTATCATTAGTACTGTACTGTGAAGCTTATAAGTGTTAAAATTACACAGAATGTGTAACGAAGTTTCAAACTGGTTTTAAAAGAAATTTTAAACGTATGCCAAATGAAAATTTTAATTAATAGAAAAATTAGATGATTATCTCACGGTTTAGTGTTTTCGAATAACAAGTGTATTTAAAATTTGTAAAATTAATTAAGCAAATTTGAATTATTTCGTAACTGCTTGCCATAATTCAATCTTTCTTCAGTAAAATGCTATCATTTTTCTTTTGGAAACTTTAATATTTTTATGTCAAACTTAGTTTGTTAATTTAGAAGTGAATGCGGTCAGCTATAGATTGAAATTTTGAATATTTCAGTCCTTTTTCTGTAAAAAGCTTGTAATATATTATTTCAAAATTTAAATATTTTAAAAATTGGTGGCAAGATTTTCCTTGCAGTAAACATAAAGTGAGGGTACGCTATAACGAAGGCAAGGAAAACAGCATAAAATTAGGCTCATAAGCAATAAATCATATTTTGAAATTTTGTGGTAAATTCTTTTATACATTATTTCTTTCCTTCAGATATTCTAACATCACATAAAAATTAACTGAAATCAAGAACAATATTTATTTTGAAATACTTTTATAGTATTAAGAATTCATAGTAAACAAGCATACATGGTATGATAACAAAGTTTACCGTTCAGAAGCGAATTAGAGAATAATTTTTCTTTTGACATCATGAAAGTGTTTCATCGCCTAGTGAATTTAGTCATAATTTTAATGTAATAACAAGATTACTTTGGCAACATATTTTATTACTAAAAAATGCTAAGGATTTCAAGAGTTGACGTTCAAAAAATTTATTCATTGACAGATTTAAAGAAAATAGTACAGCTAGCATGTGTTTATTTACACTTTGTTTTCTTGTACGTTACATTGATTTTCTTTCGCACAGTATTATTCAGCCGTTCTGAAGTTACCAAAACCATTTTTTCAGGATTTAACTATAACTGCCTTTCGTTGTTTCTGTGGTACTCTATGAAATCGAGATCTAAATTCCTGCGCAGACTATTTCGAAGATTAAATGATTTGAATTATACATATAAAGGACAGAATATTGTGAGATATCATTTAAGTAATATAAGTCTGCTTGTTACTGTTGCAGTGCCATTCATATTTACTACTTCTTTGGTTATTTTTCACCATTTAGAAAGACATTCAAGAACGAGTTATTTTTGGTTGCTTGGATACAGTTTTCCATCAAATACAGTTCTGGAAAAATTGCTGATATTTTTAAGCACTGTGATTTATTATAGTATTTACTTTGTGTTCATTTTATCTCACTTTGAAGAGTACTCCCTTATTTTTTTTTCACAGCATTCCTTTTTTGTAGAATTTAAGATCTCAGTGCAATACGTACCTATAAATTAACCTTATTTATTTATGAAGCTTTTTTGATTCACAAAATTATCCCCATGACTGTATGAAGCACAAAGAAAATTCATGTGAACATGTCGCAAAATCGTTCAATATTTACAGAATCCAGGAAATTTTCCAGGAATCATTGCAAAACGGGATGAAGCGCTTAAATCCGTACTGTCCTGTACAAGTGAAGGACGTCTGGTTTATGCTTAATATGAGATCCAAACTAAAACTTTTTCAGTTCTTCGAAAAGACCAACGAATAAAAGCTTTTGAATAACCTAAAACTAGGTCTTTCAGAATAACTAAATGCGAGTTTTTTTTTTTTTTGGGGGGGGGAGAAGATGCTACATTTTCAACTCGCTATATTTTAAAATGACATTTTTGTTGTAAAAAAATAGAGGCAGGAAGTATTATGATATTTGTTAACTACAAAACGTGGCTTGAAGCCAGCTTCATATGGTAATCCTGTCAATGAATACGTTGAATTAAAATTTCATTCTAGCGAAGTTTTATGCAATTTTTTAGTGTTTTTTTTTTTTTTTTTACTTTAAAGAATTGTTGTTTTCTAACTTTGTGGCTTTTGTCGCAACAACATTTATCAAATTTTTTTAATCTACCATCGTTTTGCTGTTACATCAAAACATTCAGTGTTATTTCTAAGAAACGGAATACATTTATAAAAATATAATTATTCAAATGTAATAAAGCAACATTCGAAAACTTTATACCATTTCTTTTAGTTATTAATTTCAGGTAAAATTTTCGATTCTGTAAAGTTCGCAACTTGTAACCTTATGTGCGATTAATTTGTTATAATTTATTTGCAAATATTTATCTGATATTTTATGAATTTATTATAATTTATTTACAACTTAAAATCCCAATGCACTGCATAACATTGTAATTCTTTTAAAGCTCAACATTGCTGTAAGCTTTTATTTAGTTTACTCATTGTGATTCACTTTGAGTAGAGTTTGGTCATCGATTTTTAGCCAATTACTGATAGGCTATCGAGTTCAAATTTTGCATACGCAGTATCCCTGACGACAATGCAATGTGGCGGAGAGATGTTTTAAAAATTCAATCTAGACTTTTTTTAATTTAATGTTTAATCGATTTTTCCCACATATCTTCCTTTAACAAACAAACTAAGAATATAGGATTTTTTCTGTTTATACCATCTAATAAAGCGGAGAAAAGTCTGTTCAATGAAACTTGCATGAAAATTTAATTTCAAATTTAATTTCAGAATTTCTGGAAAATGTTTTTAAAATTTGAAAATTGAAAAATATATCAGATATAAAAACATTAAAATTTTCACAGATTATAAAATATACATTTCGTCGTCATTTAAAAGGAGAATTTAAAAAAAAATATTAACTGAGCGATTTTCTACATAAAAAAAAAAAAAAAAAAAAAAAAAAAAAAAAAATGTTGTAGTCTGAAGCAGACGGTAGAAAATAGCGTTTTCGGTTTGACATCTTGGCTCACTTAATGAAGAATTAGTGATATTCGCTGTTTCATTTTAGCTAAAAATGCTCGTTATAACATCAATATTACACCCAGTTTCCGATGATAACTTATAGCTGAAATGGGATGAAATATTCTTTAACTCACACCTTCGTAATTACTTTAAATAATATGACGTATGTGAAGGACTCTGGCGCGATTTTTAAAATTGCGCCAAAAGTATGGGTTAAAGCACATTTTCACAGCTGAAATGCATGTTTGACAACAGCGAGGCAAGCTGGCAAAAATATTGTTGATCGCTTTTTGTAAGAGTCCCCCCCCGGGGGTCGACGTATAGAATTCTACGAAGCTACTGGCTAGGATCTGTACCTGGGCAGTCTCGGCCACGGTGGTATAAAATTTATGAACTTGGTGGTTCTGAAGGCCCTGGAAAAGGTCACTTATTGGCCAGCCTCGGGGTCTGGCATGTTCTGAGCGGTTGGATCCGTAGCCGGGGGTTTATGCCCCCTCGGTTGGCTGGGTAACGACCTTCTGCGACGGGCTCGCCCATGCGACTGGCAGGTAGCAATTGACGACCAGTGCTGTCTGGAGACGTTTTCAGGTGGTGCGGCGCTCCTCTGTAGGAGTAACAGTGGAGTTTGAACCTGCACAAAGTGCCCAAAGGGGGAGTGGGCTCGTAATGTGATTAAGTTCACGAGGCGGGGTAGCCAAAATTACCTTACCTTCTTGTGGGAGTAGCGACCATTCCTGTAGTAACGAATGTCGGAGCTCGTGGAAGGGTGCCTATCGGCCCATTGAGACCTGCTATCAGTTGTTTCAACATGTATCACTCATGCTCAATGGCATTCAGGTCCAGTGATCTAACAAGCCACGGCAGATGTGCAACGGTTTCACTTTCTAGATAACTTCGCATGACTCGAGCTCTATGTGGGCGGACTTTCTCGTCTAAAAATATAGCGTCGGTACCCATTGTAGCCATAACAGGGCGTTCAAGAAGATGTAGAATTTCGTCACAATATCAGACGCTGTGACGGAGCCACCAGGAATCACGTAGAGGTCGGTGCTGCCATTCATAGTTATTAGAGCCAATACAGGTAAAATTCCTCCTCTGTAATGGTTTCCTTTCGACGATGTCTGTGGCCCATAAACTTGTCCCTGACTCTCACCGTATCATTGAACTTCAGGAATCCTTCTGAATGTTAAATAGAGAGTCATCCGTAAACAGCACGTGGCCCCACTGCTCTGGTATCCAACTGCAATGTTCACACACCCTATTCAACCGCGCTCTGACATGCGATAGGGACAAAGGAGTACAAATCGAAGGTCGTCGGGTGTACAGTACACCTTCATGAAGCCAACGTGACAGAGTTTGGCCAACACTACCCTGGAATATAACTCATCTAGAGAGTGCTGGTTTAGCAGGGAGTGGGCCGTCTTACAGCAGCAGAGAAATGCGACGTTAGCTGTCTTGCTTTTAATGATCTATGGCCTCTTTCACACAGCAACAGGAAACGATCATCTATAGTTGCGGTAATCTTCTGGCGTCCAAACCCGTGTCTTTACTGGATTTTTGATCCCTTTGTTAATGGATCCACAGTCTATTGATGCACATTCAGCTATCTCGCAACAGCGGATTGTCTTACACCAGGTTGCAATAACCCGAGAGCTCTCCATCGCATTTGATCTTGCCAAATGGTGTCTTCAGCTTATGCATTCTGCTTTGGCTGCTTTGGATTATACGGAACTTTTGCTGCTTGCGAACTGACGCATAGGTCCGGCATGTCTCTTTTTAAGGCGTTGTAGTGTGGCTGTCGGATTGCGTTTTCTGCTAATTTTGGTTGTCTATTTGCATTCGGCGTTGCAACTTACTACCTTATATGCAAATAAATACCTTCTGCTTATTTTTTTAGCACAAGTGTAAATACACAACCGCGTTTTGGACAATAATTTTTTTTCATTAAATAAAGACATAATTCTATAATAAAAATTGTAAATAAATAGTATTCAGATCTCCATGGTGTTGGTTTAGAATGAAATAATATCAAATCAATTTTTGGCTCTACAATTTTGTTTTGGCACTTTGAACAGATGATTTTAAGTAACACATTTTTTTTCATTCTATACTTTTAACGTGTGGTTAATAATTGTTAAACTAGTGGGCCTGTTGTAGTAACCAAAATTCAAACTGTTTAGAGAATGCAACTGAAATCTGGATGCCAACGTAAGACTGTATTTTCTTCTAAATTTCTTATTTTTTATACTTTTTAATTTTTTAAAAATATTTAAAAAAACTTTTTGGAATTTAACGGCAAATTGTTCAAGAAGTTAAACTAAGTGCTAAGTTTCCAGATTGAAAATTTAAATTTGCAAGTTTTTAATAAATTACTTAATATGATTCAGTTATCATAAGAATTGTAGAGACATTAGGTGTATTTTTAAAGCAAGAGTGATGAAAAATGAGGAACACCTTCGCTGGGAATCGATCCACGGACCTCTGGAATACGCGTCCAGCGTGCAGACCACCACACCACGAAGGCATGCCAAGGCTCTACATTTCTATATGCACATTATCTTCATCTGCAGAAAGGATTAATATTCTATGAAAAAATTAAAACTAAATATAATATTTATTATATGAAAAAAGAAAAGTGTACCTTTTATAGCCCTTCGAAATTACAAAATAAAAAGTACGGTTATCTTAAGCTATATTAAATAGTGTTAAAATTACTTAAAATTAAGTGCTTTCCTTTTGCGCTACATATTTTTAATTAAATTATTAGCAAAAATTGGCAAAAATTAACGAAGGAAAAAACGAATATTTCGCAAATATTGACATGTCTCGAAATAAAATTTCTCTTCGCAAAGCCCTTCTCAAAGTGCTGACTTTCAACAAATAGGTAAGAGAATGTTTTATCCTTCAGACTTAATCTGTCTGTTTCTGATTATTAATTAAAATATTTAAAAGCAATATCTTAAGCAATAAAAGATCTTATTATAAATAATATATAATACCTTAAGCTTATAAATAATATCTTAAGCAATTAAATAATAATAATCTACTTAAGCAATAAAAGCAATATCTACTTCAAGTACTTTTTAATCATTTCAATTTTTTATTTATATCTAATACTATGTGTTTAATATACAACCTTCACCAACATTATTGGGCTCTCTATAATATTACATTTGCCTTGAAATAATTTTGGGACAGATAAAAATCAAACTTTTACATTGAAAATAAGCTATATTTATTCTCGGTATTAATATTTGGGGCCTCCACCGTTAGCTTTATTTACAGCAGCAACTATGTTGGGTATATTAGGAACTAGTTTATTAAACTCTTCCACATTTATGGTCATTCCAAACTTGCTTAAAAATATTCTTAAGGGACAATTTATGTGCTGTTGAGTATTGCCATAGTTTTCGCTATAAAATATCCCACCGATTTTCTGTCAGATGAAAATCTGAGGAGTGTGGTGGTCAATCAAAAATATTAATGCTATTATGAAGAATCCATTGCACTTGATGCCAATTTTTAGAAAGATGAGTTATATTGCTAAAATTTGACATCATCCATTAATTTACAAAAAGATGGTTCTAGAGTTTTTCAAGAAAACTGATGCATTTTTGGCTGATCATGTGACCTTCACAAATGTAGATTTGCTTGCACTACTAGCCGCCCAGCTTCCTTAGACTGTCTCCTCCTTGTTTTACAGTGGTAACCCCATTCTTTGTTTCGCATCCTTTACCTTTTTACTATCTTGTTCGAAGTTTACTTAAGGAAGTATTGCAATCGCGAAAACAATTTGGGTATCGTATCCCAAAGAAAATATCCATTTTTATCACTCTCGAATCCATTTGAACGATTTCTTTTCGTGACATCTGGTACTGACTTTACAGAAATACTTTTGCTTTACTTTCGCGTGACTGACTTTATAGAAAGAAGCCGTTTAAACAAAAGTTGCACGCCTATGACAAACAAGTACCTATAATTCTAATATCTATCATCCAACAAAATATGAAGAAATCAAACAAAA
This sequence comes from Stegodyphus dumicola, assembly GCF_044657685.1. Taxonomy (NCBI): domain Eukaryota; kingdom Metazoa; phylum Arthropoda; class Arachnida; order Araneae; family Eresidae; genus Stegodyphus; species Stegodyphus dumicola. The sequence continues at coordinate 197,883,542 of NC_140773.1, forward strand.
TGTAAACTTACATCCAAATCAATTATATTCAGAAAATCCAATAGTAAATTCAAACATAGATAATTTCAAATTCAAACTTTTACAGATTAATCGAAAACAGAGTTAGGCGTAGGAAGTGCTTATTGCGTTTTCAAAAATAATAATCTTATACAAACCTGGAAAACAAAATTGAATCATACAAATTCAGTATTTCAAGCAGAACTATTGGCTATAAGAGAAGCAATAACATATGCAAAGCAATTCTCAATAACCAGTGTTATAATTTCTGACAGTGCCTCAAGTATTCAAGCAATAGCTGGTCATAATCGCTCTCCTTTGGTTCAAGATATACAATATTTTACTCGCTTATTTTCCAACTGGACAAAACCTTAAACTACATTGGACGCTTGCCCACGTAGGAACATTGGACAACGAAATGGCAAATAGTTTGGCAAAAGAGGCAGCAAATAGTATCAGGATTGGTGTTCCTCCTTACTTTCTTTGGAAACATTAACTGTCCTGACTCGGAACAGGGAGCTTACTAAAGCCATGTTCAATAAATTTGGGAAGTAGACAATACACACAGGAAGGGTATACGAACCCTTTATTTTTCTCTCTTTACAATGATTTCCGGAACTTCGGAATACAGAGACCAACCACTTGTGGTCTGAACGTAAGAATATAAACCCTGAACGTTACCCGGCTTCGTCAGCTGAGTATTTATTTTTCTTATATGTTGGTAAACTGTCCATTTTTTTCCTTTAAAAGTAGTTGGATTATGTTGTTCTTATGTTCCGGTTAGGATCTTACGCCTTTAGTTAATCTGCATAGTAATAATAGTTGTAAATTTTTAAAAGCTTAAGTGGCGCTAGGCCTAACGATGCCGTTATTTGTTTATATTTGACATTCTTGGTAGAGTAGTGATTTAGGTCAATGGTGTATTTAACTTCAGTGTCTTTTTGTCGAGCGGGAAAGTTAACTTTCAATTTTATGCACCGAAAATTTGGTCTTCTTGTCCATCATCCGAATTGCTTGTTTTGGCACACAAACTCTAATTTTAATTGTAAAAGTTGATTTTCTTTAAATGTTTTTACCTGTATCTGGCGCTTTATATTTTTCTGTATTTTTACAGTTTTTAATGAAGAAGTTTTAAGATTTTATGTATTTTAAAACGTCTTAATTCGATGGGTTGCATAAAGTAATCAGATTGGAATGTTTTTAAAATACTAATTTAACGGTTTGTATATTTCCTGAAATTTTAATATCTTTTTCAGTTTCTTGAAATTCGCAATAGTAAATTCTCCTTTGAGACTTTAAATTGTATTCTGAAGGTCTTCAAATTGTAATTTTTCTTTTACTTATTTTATTTTACTCTTTCCTCTCTGATATCGATTAGAATTCTAATATTTTAGTTTCAAAATCAAGCATTTGATTGTAAATAATGACTTTTACAAATATTTCTGGTTTCCCACAGAACTTAATCCATAACTCGTCAAATAATCAGGGTAAGCTCATGGTCACTGTGAAATGATCCTTTCCTGTTTCGGAAGTTAATGCAGGACAGCTATCATTTCCGCATTTTAACTAGTTATTCAACACGCATACCAGAAAATGTATATGTGGTTGCGGCTAAAACTGTCACCGAAAGTTAGAAATATCATTGACTCGTCATTTCATCATCATGTCACCATAGTTTAGCTCTGTTTCTCTCAGTATCAAGCAGTTCTAAAAGTTTGTTGTTATTTATACAAATAATTGTGGCATCGAATCTGAATTAAATTTACAATTTCGCACTCTACAGCGGAAGTATTCTCTGCCAGTGGAAAATTTCCCTAGTGAAGAAAACTTAGATAATCAAGCTGGAAATTTCGTTAAGAAACGTTAATGGCATTATTGCGTGTTTGTCTCTTTATGTTAGATCTTTTGAATACTAAAGCGAGATAAGAACTAAACATAATGTTTATTACGTCCAGAAAATGACAGCAGTTAATATCGTTAAACTTCCAACAGCTCTGAAGATACCTTAAAATGTTGTAAAAAACAGAAATATCTGTGGATTCAACGTCTACTTGAATTAATAACGTAACTTAATACACCAAAAAACAACAAATATTTTACTTTGTACTGAAACACAAAAAATGCAAACATAACTGTTACACTTTTTAGAATTGTACTCTTTTGTGTTTAAAAAATGCTTTTTTGAAATCGTCATTGCCAATTTCAAAAAAGCATTCTTTAAAAATAAACAGCAATGCCATTATTGGCAGACGATTTTTTTAAATGCTTTAATATTTACGCTTTTATATCGCAAAACTTTTTTTTATAAAAAAGAGGATCATTTGTAAAATAAAATTCATAACATTAAACTTCAAAAGGCACGGTAAAATTGTACACTTAAGGGATGAATTGAAATTAACACTTTAACTACAAAACACTTTAACTGAGCTATTTTAGACTGAATACTCAATTGACTACCACTTTATATATACAAGGGAAGAGAAAAGGGGTTTCTGAGTTCAATATTTTTCTTCCAGAAATCATTACACATTTTCGAAACTGTATTGTTATGATAACCTGAAAAATTTTCGTTATCATTACTTCAGTTATTTACAAAACTCCTAATGGCAGCTTCAGCTATTTGCGTCTGGTCTATTTACAGTAATCCACATAGAATTTAGAATATAAAAATACATCAAATTAATTTTGTACTTAAATAACCAACTATATATAAATTAAAATTTAAAAAAAAGATCTGAAAGCTTTCAGATTTTATATTACCCCCAAAGAGCACTTCTTTAACGTTTTTTTGTTACTTTTATTTATTAAATATCATGTTCTTCGCGCTTAACCCACATAAAATTGAATTCAACAGCAATATCACAAAATATTTAAAAACAGCATATCTTTAGAATTTCCGATAGACAGTCTCGCGGCCTGGAGATAAAAAGGGTTTTCTATGTACAGCGTTGCCACTGCTAGCTTTGAAATCGTTGAATTTGTTAATCAAAAATTCGTTAAAGATTTTAAAAATGTGAACTTGATAATAAAAAAAAATCAAAATTCGGGGCTTCCGGATGCCCATGTTCGGGTGGAGGATTACGTTATTCAAAATCTGATGGTTGTGTTTTTCGAAGCTGAACTATATTTATATTGTAAAAAAAATGAGTTACGAAATTTAGAATGTTAGAAAAAATTAATGCTTATGATAGATATACAAAACAAGAACGTTTATTTAATTGTCATACAACATTCCATCGCAATCCAATATCCGAAATCCCAACTAGTTCCTTGAATTAAAATCTGAAGGAACAAACATCCTTTCACTAGGCTCATTATAATATAAGCTTTTATCAATACCATAACAAACAGTTGTAAGATGAGTAGCTGAATTCTGAAGAGATCAAATTTGAAAGAAATCTTTGACTTAATGTCTTTAGGCAAACTAATATAAACAGAAGAATCACTATCAGAAGCACATGTCTTAGTATTTAGACTTGCTACTTGAATAATATTACAGCATTTTCCTGCAGTCTCTGAATCTTTATGTTTCCCTGGAACCTCCTGACAGATGGAAATTTCAAATGGCGAATATGAAGTAATTTCAACGCTCGTATATATGAGGAATATTAGAATTCTTCAGTTTTTGTCAATAGCTGAAAGTATGTGATTTAGAACAAACAAGTTTTACGTGGCGAACAGAAACATACATTATATACATCTTTATTTCATTTTTCCTCTTGATTTGTTTTCGGCTTGGTATTATCAGTTTTGAGGGTTTCAAAAATACTGACAGTTCATAGCTCAATTTGAGTACTTATTTCTCTTGCTGAGTAAATGACCTCACTTTTACTTCAGATTTATTTAGACTTACCTTTTTAACAGTCACTACAAGACATGCTTCTTTACTATTTAGAAATACAACATCACACATATCATCTTTGCATTTACCATAGCCGTTTGAAGTAGAATTCTTAGTCCTCCTGATTTCATATTCATTGGATTGCTGTTTGAAAGCAGAAGTTTCTTGTGCACTATTAGCGATATTACATGGAAAGGGAGCACTAATTCTTCATATGGGCATTCGAGCATTATCAGCACATGTAGCCTGGGGAGGTGACGAGGAGGAAGAAGGAGTGTATGCGAATGTGCTTGCGTCGGATCTGGAACAGATCCTCGAAATGGAAGAGAAAGCATCTAATTCAGAAGTGTCAGCTGGAAAATGCTCCGAATGTGGTACGCTACTTATTTTTTATGATAATCTTGTTTGCCACATTTACTTTCAGCTAATGACAGCATCATTCCTTTTTTATGTTGCATCTATGCAGTACACCACATGCACGAATCTCAGTGTTTGCTCTGATGTTTCTTACGTTGCGTCTTCTTAACTACATGAAATCCAGATTTCTCAATAGTTTGAGAAGGAACATCAGCAGCAAAACTTAAAACTTCAAGAACACTGTCTTCCATCCTTACATGCCTTAGTGTAGAAAAGGGTGCCTATCAGATTGGTGTCAAATATTGACGTTGGTACCAATTTTCTGATAACTCAGGGTTAGGGTTAGGGTTATTCAATTATGGCAAAGCACACGAGGGCTATCTGCCTAAAGGGAGGGATGCCTTTGTGGAGGACTTTCTAAGGCAAACGGGCTCGTATACACGATACACATGGGGAAAACCACGAAAACGTCCATGCAGCCAGCATATTCACAAAGCCCATAGACCATTTCTCTACGGGCTGCTCTCATTGGAGGAAACATCTGCTTGGAGTTCATATTTGGAATGGCGAGTTATCGCCCCGTAGGCGTGGTAATTAACGCTAAACAAACGGAAAGAGCGTTTATTTCATTCGATATTTTTTTAGTTTATAAATGAAAGCTTAGAGGAATTGTGTGGAATATATTTTAAATAACCTACTGCTCTTATTAATAGTTTATTTGTATTTGAATTTAAACTTTTAAAAGTAGGTAATTGTTTTACAAGAAAAATGTGTTTACATGGAGATAGAATATGCACTTTTTCGTCATTTCTGTTAGAAAGAGTCTATTGTGTAAATTTCCATAGCGCATTAATTTATACAAATAAAGGAATATTAAAAAATTAACCAAATGAAAACATTCAGTAAACATTTAAGGGCGTCGGATACCTATTCTTTTTACCTAAATTATGATTAAGTATAACTAAAATTATATTTTATTCCATTATGCGCTATTTCTATTGAAACGCTTTTCGGGATCTTGGATAGGTAAAGGTAAAGTTAAAAGTATGGGGGACATCAGCGATATACCATAGGTCAACTGGTAATGCCTTCCCATACTAACTCTTTGAGAGAAAAAAAAAAAAAAAAAAAAAGAAAAAGAAAAAAGGGGGGGGGGGTAATTGCAAGTTTTATAAGAATTTGCATAGACTGAAGCTTTTCAAAAGATCTAAAGTTTGCCTATTATGGTACATCGTGCAATTCCACAGTACGCCCCGCATCCAGTATTTATTAAAAATAATGGTGTAGGGTATAAGTATATTACAAAATAGTAGGAATACAATTTGAGATTCACAAGATAAATTGAACATCTGATTTGGTGCAACAAAAATAGGAGATAAACATAATTAATAAACAAATAAACATAATGAGATAATTGTAATTAGTACTGGCAACACAATGTTAAATGAATTGTGATAATAATGCTAAAGAGGTAGGTGTCCATGGGCTATTTCAGATATATTGGTTTATTGCAGTTTATAAAGTTCAGTTCACGAGCGGATCCATTTTGTCCATAATTACAGCATGTAAAAGTTCACTAAGTTTAAACTGCATGTGGACTTACACTTGACAGAGATCTAGGCCGTAGAAAGAAAGTCGTTGCATAATTTTCTGAAACTTTGGATATTGATGTTTATCTTTACTTAAAAATCTTTGGAATGCCAGGAGGTCAGTTCTTAGGAATTTTATGTGAATAAAGTTAAGGGGCATGAGAAAACGTAGTGATCAGGATTTCCCTGTTCCCCACATATGCAGATGTCGGAATTTGCCAAATTTCTTGCGTAGAAATATGTGGGGAAGGGTCCATGTCCTGTTATAAAGTAATTTAGGGAAGGATTCGAGTTCAGAGATGCTAAGATTACATTGGGCATCAAGTTATATGTGCGTCTTCCCTGTGGAGCATTGTTCCACAAATCTTGCCAAGATTTTGAAGCAAGTTGTTTTAGTTGGTACTTGAAATTCGAGCGAGGCCACGGAATGATGATTTCAGTACCATCTTGATTAATAGCTGCTTCTTTGGCTAGTTCATCTGCCTGATCATTACCAAAATGGCCACTATGTCCTTTGATCCTTGAAATTTGAATTTTGTAGTTTGGGATTTTTCCAAGAAGAGAATTTATGTCGGATATCAATGGAGAGGAAGGTAAGGGATTTTTAATAGCTAGAATAGCTGCTTGAGAGTCAGATTTTTTGCTAGTAATCTTGCTTCTGGTACCTACTACAAAGAGAGTACAAACCAGTAAATAAAAATAAGAAAAGTTAACATTAACAAAAATAGCGGCGTTTAATTTTTAACACCGCACCCAAAGGAAGAAAAATGACAAAGTCATTCAATAAAGTTAAAAATAAATCCGTGCAGAGCAGAGTTTATGATAGCTACGAGGATAGAACCGCTGAGATAGAAGTCTGAGAAAATTTCCCCGCGCTCGTTACCGCTGAGCTTCGGTTTCTCAGGTGGATTATACACACTTTTTGGTACACGACGCTTAGATACAAATTGGAAAGCGATGAACCATAAGTCGCCAAGCATTAGATTCTGTAACCCCACGTTTCCTATTTTAAACAATCGGAGTAAACAGCCGAAGAAACGGTCTGTAGGCTTTGTGAATAAGCATGCAGCCATCCCGTTCGCGGAATTCGAACCTCGGACCGAACTACCAGTGTTCAGCGTCTTTACCGCTCGGCCGCTGGTGGGCCCCTAATAACCCAGAATTGAGTCTGTTTCCCCAATGTTATAGCAACTTTTTTTTTTGTTACATGCCAATGTTTATCTGAAATTGTATCTGGTTGGAGGTTCTTAGCTTAGTGATCGAAGATAACGTGATTAGAATCAAGAAGAACATGATCACGTTCTTCAAATCACATATTTTGAGTTTTCACCGTATTTTGAATTACTAGAATTCTAACTGCCGTTAATTAGCTGACTGTTTCTAACTAATTGCTGTTCCGCCATCTCTGCAAACAAGTATGTGTGGCAAAATAAATACTCTGTTTTTTCCCCCATGATTTAGAGTGAAAGGGTAAGAAAGCTATTATTTACTGGTGCATGAAAGAAGGTTTAATTAATTCTCGGTACGAGTGTCCAGTTTGTACGAAAGATATGCGTCTGGTCGAGGGTAGGGGTCGATCGGATGGCTATGAGTGGGTCTGTCGTGAGAAAAGTGCTAATTCTCATCATTGTAAGAGGTTTGTGAGGAAGGGTACATAGTTTGAAGAAAGCAAGATGAGTATAACTGATATTTTAATTTTTACCTATTTTGTTTCATTTTACAAAAGTCTAGAATTTAAGTGACAATGCCGGTACTAGGCTCAGGAAGAGAAGGATCCGTTCCGGGATTATATTACTTGCATAAAGGAATTGTATGTGCCACAGTCATCTGACATTGATGACAAGATATAGCTAAGAACAAACTAGATGAGTAATTTTATTGTTTTTGCAACGTATGTTTTCCGCTTTGTTTTGAGCGACAGCCATCTTGGAAACATAACTGCTTGGCGTAAAAGTAACCGCTAAAAATATCAAGGAGCATCCGATTGTAAACTTTTTACCAGTCTGGTTATTTAACTTATATATACCATTATCTTTTTCATAAAAGCAAAGTCTCTAAGGAGGTACTGCTATTATAAGACTGTGATCTATGTCTATTAATGTAGTGCTTCATAACAGAAGCAGCATCCCCTCATTCTGGTTGAAGGATTCTTTGAAACGAGCGTAATAAAGAATCCGGTTCATCTCCTTGAGAACCTACTAGATTTACTCCTTCTTCAGGAAGAAGAAAGCATATTTCAAACGTGGAATTTTTCTCTATCTCTTTCCTCTTTAGTAGATTATAAGGTTGAAGACAACCAACCCTCAACACAGAATCAACTGTTTTGACATGCGTTTTGTAAAAGGTGAACTGAAAGAGTTTGATTCCCTCTTGCAAAAGCAGAAGTAACATCTTAATGACAATAATTTGACTAGTGCTGCCGTCTACAGAACATTAGAATTGAAGGTATGGCCATCAGCGAGGAAAATTTTACTCTGATGAACCTCAAATTGCTGCCCACATTTTTGCAAATGTTTAAGCAACATCTCTTCTTCTACAGTGAACTCCTAAAAGAGTTCGATTCCCTCTAGCGTAAGTAGAAATAACATTTTAGTGACAATAATTTGACTATTTAATTTGATCGGTACTGCCGTCGGCGGAACATTTGAACTGAAGGTATGGCCATGAGCCAGGGAAGTTTTACTTTGCTGAACCTCAAATTGATGCCGACATTTCTGCAAAAATTTAAGCAATATTTCTCCTCCTACAGATAGGCTAGCTCCACTATGGATATAAATGGGAAACTGAGCATCGAAAATGAAAATATATACCTGAGGAATACTGAAAAAGTAAGTATGTAAGGTTAAAATTTAACCGATTCGGCTCTCGTTTTTGTTTGTTTAGAGAATTGCGCACTTTGCTTTTAACTCTTTCACATCGAAGTCGCCCAAAACGCCAAACCATTAAGACATCGATAGGTCGCCCGAACGCCTGAATCATTTTCTACCTAGTGCTTTCCCCCATCACGTTAATGCATTGCTTATTGCTTTTGGGAGTTATTAAATGGCATCCCAATCATTTTATACACGCTTACCTAGAGTGCAAGAGAGAAGGATAGAAAGAATTTTAAGGAAAATTTTAAAAGAAACTACTCAAATTGAAAGATTTTGCAGAGGCTATAATGAAGATTATAAATACGAACAAAGATAGATTTGGAATTCAGCACTGAGACTCAGATTTTGCACTTTATATGTTTTTTCTTATATATATTTTTTTTTCTGGCCAGTCCCACTTTGATCATACGGCCGACTTGTGCCGGGTAGGAGGATAGGGGCTGTGCACTCATGATGATGATGATGATGCCAATCATTCTTTTGAAGCGACTAAAATTAGTTCCATTATTTTAATGCACTTTCTTCTTCCTTTGTTTACTGTCAATGTCTAGCTATTGATGTCCGAAGTTGCAATCCTATCCCAAGGGAAAATTGCACACAGTTGTGAAAGCGTCCAAGAAAGAAGTTGTCGCTTTACTTAAATAAGGTAGTAGTAGTTTTAAGTAGATTATTGTTAGCGCTGTCATATTCTACTTGTCATGAGGGAACGAAAACCATTCCAAGAGAAATTCGTACACACGGGCGTTTTCGATGCTGAGGAAAACAGATTTGGTCCTCTCTTGATGCGAAAGAGTTAACACTTCTGAAGTGCAATAACCATAGCATCTTACAAAATGTTCAAAGCTTTTCCTTGTGTTTGCATTTCTCTGATCTACAGCAAAGCTTTCTGTTTGGGGAATGACCATCCAACTTTATATTCGTCTGAGCTCTCCCGAGCTTCCAGAAATGAACTTCTTACATTATCAGAGGCATCAAGTTTTTCTGCTAAAACATCAGGGAAAATTAGTTATAACCATTAGTCCAAAAAGTATTATTATCAACCAACGGAGCTGTGCGTTTTCTTTTAGTCCGAAATCATCATATTTTTTAGCTGATCAAAACTTGTAATTTTCAATTCAGGTAACCAACCTTCCTAGTATAGTATGTCCAAACTTGGAAGTAAAATTCCTTCCGAAAGCCACCAGATTTCTTCTTAGTTTCTGTGAGCAACCTCCTGAATTTTTTTGCAGTTAACTTAAATCGTTCGAGGAGGACACTTTTTATATGTGCCTAATTCTGAAATTTTGCCTTCGGTTCCCTAGAAATCAGCTTAGATACCTTTAATGGTAAAGTCTCAAGGAGATGAGTTACCCATAAGCCAAGGATGTGCAAACCGTTTCGGTTGCGGCCCAAAAATCGAAAAAAAAAAAAAAAAAAAAAAGGTTTGGCGGGCCAAGATAAATTTTACTAAAATTTTAAAAACAATATACAAGTATTACAATTTAAGTATGTTAACAAGATGAATGAAACTGCAATTTCATTTTTAAAAGTTTCTTATATTGATGTTAGAACTGAGATGTACTGATTTTAAGGAACGAAGCTAAATACTCATCTGTTAGTCTACTTCTGAAATAATTATTTCTAAGGTTCAGAGCTGAAAACTCTCGTTCACATATATAAGATGTTATAGCACTGATTTTCTGGGCGTAAGATATTAAATTTGGGAAACTTACTTTCTATAATGATTTGTAAAACTCTGGTAAATTTAGAGACAACTGCTTGAGATGATTGTTAGATTGCAACTCAATTAATTCAAGCTGCAAATCTGCTTCACAATTTACGTTGAAAAGGATGGTAAAAATATACAATTCTGTTTGAAGGGCACTGAAATCTTGAAATCTGGGTTCGAACTCAAAATGCAGTTTTTTCAAGCCACCTTCATAATTCTTAAGCTTCGCTTCATTTACTAAGGGTATTGAATTTAACCTCGGGAAATGAGACAAGTCGTTCTTAGTTAGCTGCGCAGTAAACAGATTAAGTTTTAACTTAAAAGTTTGAGATGGGTCCAGATATCGTCGATAAATTGATTTTCCCCTTGCATCTTGACATTCAAGTTCCTCATAGAACAAAGTAGATATGGGAAAATAGAAAGCCTGAAAGCCATTCTGTATCTCGTAACATTTCGCACTCCACAGAATACTGTTTCTCATGGAAGAACGACACAGTATCGTCTTTCAGTTGACAAACTCGCTCGAAAACACATCCTGCACTAAGACACCTTATGTTTGTGTAATCAGGGTGTTCAGATTGCATGGACTGAAGAAAATCTCGAAATTGCCTGTGAGTAAGCACACGAGATCGAATAATATTTACAAGCTTCACGACAGCATCAAGCACGGGTTTCATATTCAATGCAGATTTACACAGAGCACCTTGATGTGGAAAATGTAGAAAAACAACATTGTTCTCGGGATAGTTTTGGTTATAGTATCAGGTTCAGTGTTTCTCCTTACTCGCTTGGGGAACATTCAATGACCTGACTCGGAACAGGGAGCTTACTAAAGCTATGTTCAATAAATGTGGGAAGTAGACAAGATACGCAGGAAGGGTATACGAAACCCTTTATTTTTCTCTCTTTACAATGATTTCCGGATTTCGGAATACAGAGACCAACCACTTGTGGTCTGAACGTAAGAATATAAAAATATTAACTAAATTCTAACTAAACTAACTTTGGATTAATAAACAAGAGTCTACTTGAAAATTGGCCGTATATTAACAGAAAGGCCGTATGTAGTACAGAGAACTGTTAACACTACGATACGTTTAAAATTATCAAGAGGATTAAACCTCTGGCCTTGAAGGCAACCAGCAACCGAGTAAAAGTGCTAAGGCAAGCGGCCTGCTTCTACTAACTCCTTCCTCTCTCTCGCTTGGCAAAAAGCCACAACTTAACTACTTGGCGTTCGCAAGACAAATTTGCATAAATAAGTTAAAGCTTTTACTTCTGGCCGGAAGTAGAAAATAAGAAGTGATAGTAAAGATTTAAAATAAAATAAACGTTACTAAAACTTAAGATCCTTACATACTTCCCGCCAGAGTTAATTAGTTTGAAACTGAGGTCTAAAACGACCTTGTTGAAAACTTTTAGCTCTAGAATCTAACGCGAGGCCAATCTTTTACAAACCTTTCTCACTAGAAACTAGAAATTTAAAAAAAAAATTCGTTTTTACATTATCAATTCCATGGACAATTACTTTTCATCTGTACTGCATCTAAACAGGAGTTTCTAGTTGAAATCTGGTTCCTTCCAGAGATCTGGAAGGAAAACTAGTTTAATGAAATGTTACACAATTAAATGGCAAGTAACATGAATATTTATATTTCTTTTAACATTCTTATTTCATTCATGATTTTATTTAATTCTCTCCCCGTGCTCTCTGACATGTGTTGTAAAAGAAAACACCAAACACGAAGGTGTTTATGTACAAGTGTTCAACATTACCGCCTGCAATCAAAACACTAACATGTTAAAATTCAACATAACAAGACCTCATAACACACCTTATATTCATCTCTAAACCCTGAGGTACTATTCTGAAAGTGGCTAACTCTGAAGTGTAGCGTCAGAGAGCCTAACTACATTCATTCAACCTTTAACACATATTCACAATAATTTTCTCTTTTTACAGTCACACGAATAAATTAAAAAAAATTTTTTTTTTGCATTACTTTCACATTTAACATATCACAGTATTTCTTAACTTTTAAAATAACAGTTCACATTGTATATAAGAACATATTAACATGCCGTTAATTTTACGCATTTTAAAACATACATTAGTAGTACATTGTTAACTTCTATTCTTTTCCAAGCAAGTGCCAATTCTTCTCCATTGAAATACTACATTTCAAAAGTCTTTTAGACTAAAACTTCTTTCTTGCCAGAATCTTTTAAATAAAATTTTATACAATAACTTTTACAATATTTAAGTATTTACACATTCCTATTATACATCAACTTTAGTTTTATTCGCGAGTAATTGAAAAACATAATACCAAAATAGGTAACAACTCATTTCTCGCCTTTTTGGCGATAAAGGTAGACCTCACATGAGGTAAAACGTCTTGAATTCTGCCACTTACAGTAGGAATGGTGGTGTGGTGGTGTATTTAATTATGGCAAAGCACACGAGGGCTATCTGTCTAAAGGGAGAGATGCCTTCGTGGAAGACTTTCTAAGGGAAACTGGCTCGTATACACGTTACACATGGGGAAAATCACGAAAACGCCGATGCAGCCAGCCTGTTCGCGGGATTCGAACCTCAGACCGAACTACCAGTGTTCAGCGACTTTACCGCTCGGCCGCTGGTGGGCCTGCAGTAAGAATGAAAGATTAACTTAAGGTTGCAAAGTAACATAAAATGTTACTTATCTTTGTGATATTCGGACATTCTTTTTTCTGCCCAGTCCTGGTAGGTAGCAAAGATTAGCGTTTGGTTTATCTTCCTTCTTGTGCGGGCTCGCCCTTCAGTTCCTTCCTCTATGAACTTTCTTTTCCCTCCAGTTCGGTCACCCTTGAAGACCTTCTTTTTCGCCTCTGCCTGTGGTTTTGGCCGTTTGATGGCAGCTGGTCTTGGCGGAACCGGGACACTTCTCTCTCGTTCCTGCTTGGATCTCGTTGCTAACCGTTCAAATTTTCCTTGTATCTTTGCCTCCGCCGCTGGTATTCCTTCCGCAATTCGTCGACATTTGCTGCGTAGAGTCCTGTCCGATGGGTAGATCTTCCGTTTGGAAGCCGGGTTATAGTTGCCGTTATTTCTCCTGGCTCTCTTTGCATTCGTCGTACTTCTCCCTTCTTCATTCTGGGGGTGGTCGTGCGCTCTCTTTTCTGGTCGGTCGAACGGCTTCTTTTTCTTGGTACCTTCAATTTTCCAACGGGGAAACTTTCTTTTTAATTGCTCCTGCCTCCTAATGGCTTGCCCTTGTGCTTGTCGTTGTTCCACCTCTGGAGCTTGTGCCTGCCGGGCCTTCCGGGCCGGATCCTGCAAAAGATCTTTAAATATTTGCATTTTATTACGGTCATAGAATGGTTTTATCTGGTCAATGTTTGCGGAGCATGTTTCACTATTCCTGGCTTTTAATACCACTACAGCCTGAGTTATTTTTTCTATGACATATGGTCCTTCAAATCGTGGAAAAAATTTGGCGGTTTTATCTTCTGGTGCTGAAGAAAGTGAATGCTTAATTTTTAATACTTCATCTCCTACTTTATAAGATACTCCCCGTCGTTTCATATCATAATAGAGCTTCTGTTTTCTTTGTGCTACTTCAGTGTTCTTTTTGCTTCTTTAATTAATTTTTCTATATCACCCATTTTAAATTCTGGGGCTCTTTGTTGAACATAAAATAATTTATCTAACGGCGTTATAATCTTTCTGCCTAAAAATAACTCAGCAGGAGTTTTGCCCGTCGTATCATGTTTTGCGGTCCTAAGGGCGAAAGCTAATTCATTGACATAGTTATCCCAGCTTTTATGAAAATTTTTAACATAACTACGGATAATTTTCACTATATTTCTATTGACCTGTTCCGCTATATTTGATTGCGGCCGATACGGGACCATTTTTAAATGACGTATGCCCAGTTTTTGGCACATGTCTTCAAATATATTACTTAGAAATTGAGAACCATTATCCGATATAACTTTTAGGGGCGCCCCGTATTTTAAAATATATTTATTTAAAATAGAATCAGTAACTAATTTCGCGGAGGCTCGTTTTAAGGAACAATTTCGGACCACTTACTAAAATGATCAACCATAACAAGGAGATACCGACTTTTATTTAACTGACTTTTGGGGAAAGGGCCCAATAAATCGATGCCAATTATTTCATTTGGAAATTCGGATTTAATACTATTTAGAAACCCGGCCGGGCGGAAATTAATATAATTAACGGCTTGACATGTTGGGCAGGACTGGACATACGCCCTTGTTAACTTTTGCAGTTCAGGAAAGTAGACTGCCTCGCGTACGCGTTGGATAGTTTTTCGAATACCAGCATGAGAAGCTAAAGGGCTGTCCTGGAGCTCATGCAGGATATTTAATCTAAGACTAGCTGGGATAACAGGTCGAAATTCGTTGTTGGAATTCGTAGTTTTTGTGTAGAATAATAGACCATCTATTAGTTCGTAATGGGCCGCTCTATTTCTTATCGCCACAATATCTTGGTGGCTAAAATTTTCAGGATCCTTCAAATACTCATAAATACTTCCAAACTCAGGATCCTTACCCAGTTCTGTTATTACAGTTTGTCGGGAATTTATTGTACACGCTGTCAGCATTGCAACTTTTACGGTATTACCCTGTTCGTCTAATTTAATTCGTGATAGGGCATCTGCTACGATATTTTCCTTTCCGGGGGTATGCTTGATTACCAGATTATATTCTTGCAGCTTGAGTGCCCATCTTATTAACCTTGGGGATAAATTTTTCCCTGAGTACAATCTAGTTACCGCCGCATGATCAGAGTATACTGTTATGGGCGCCTTTCCAAAATAGACTCGGAACTTTTGCACTGCTAACAGAACTGCAAATGCCTCTCTCTCAGTCGCGGAATAATTTCTTTGTGTTTGATTTAAAGTTCGACTAAAAAATGCCACGGGCTGCTGATTTTGCGAAAGTACCGCTCCTACCGCATAATCCGAAGCATCCGCTGAAATTTCTAAATTCTCATCCTTTTCAGGAAATTTCAACACAGGGGCTTGCGTTAATGCTTGCTTTAATTTTTCGAAAGCACTATTGGCTTCGGCCGTCCACGAGAATCTTGCCTTTTTCCTTTTTAATTTTAACAATGGTTCAGCAATAGCTGCAAAATCTTTTATAAAGGACCTATAATATGAACAAAGTCCTAAAAAAGAAGAGAGCTTCTTCACCGTATTTGGTGGCGGATACTTTTGCACAGCGATTATTTTTGATTCGTCTGTCTCGATTCCTTTCTGAGATATTTTGTAACCTAAGTATTTTAATTCAGGGACTGCAAATTTGCACTTTTCGACATTAACTTTTAGACCGGCTTCATTTAATAATGAAAACACCTGTCTTAAATCCTGTACATGTTGGTCCAGATTATCACTAGTAATAATGATATCGTCTAAATAGATAAATGTGGACTTTCCAAGAACAGGCCTTAGCACAATGTCCATACATCGCTGAAATGTTGCCGGTGCCCCTGAAAGGCAAACGGCATACGCAGGAATGCATAAGTGCCAGACTTGGTTATAAAAGCAGTCTTAGGCACGTCTTCCGGTCTAACCCCTATTTGAAAATAACCAGTCGTTAAGTCTAAAGTCGTCATGCATTTGGTAGACGTTATGTTCCTTAGAATTTCTTCAATAATAGGTAACGGATATACCGGATATTTAGTCATGGAGTTTAATTTACGATAGTCAATCGCAAAACGCCACCTTTTTGGGTGTGTTACTGGATAGTCATTGTTTTTCTTACATAAAACAACCGGGCTAGCATAACTACTTGAGATGGGCGTTATGATCTTTTTACGTAACATATCTCTAATGTGCCACTCTATAATTTTTTCTTTATTCTTGTCATAACGGTATGGTTTGTGGCGAACTGGCAGTGAATCTCCGGTGTCGATTGTATGGTTAGTAACTTGAGTAAATCCTGGAATATCACTAAATAACGAAGCAAATTCACTTACCACTTGTCGGATTTTTTGTGGCTCTTCCTTAGGCAGGTGGTCAAGGTTTAACATTGGAGGTTCTGTTTTCTCTTCTCGAACTGGTTTCATCGTCAGCTTAAGGGTCGCTTCGTTAAAATCCAGTGTTGCTTCTGCCTCTGAAAGAAAATCTATTTCTAAGATGATATGTGCTTGCAGATTCTTTACTATAAAAACATAATTTTTACTTGTTCGTCCTTGATACGAACGTATAGCGGTAATTTAGCTATGCACTTACATCTTTCTCCCTGCGCAGCTAACACTGTCGTATTATCCGAATTATATATGCGGTATTTCCGTAAATACTTCCTAAAAAATCTTCTGCCACACAGGAACACTGCGCGCCTGTATCCAGGAGTGCGGTGGCTGGGATGTTATTCACCAACACTTCAATCTTTGGAAGAGTCAAATTTTTCACCATTACTGTATTTAACTTGAAGGAAGAGGTGCTTTCTTGGCCTTCGGTTTTCCGCACCCTCCCGTCAGCAGAAATCCGTTTTAGTTTAAATCTTGTTTTTTCCTTTCCATGCTTTCCTTCTTTTTCCACTGGCCTTCAGACTTTTTTCCTGGATTGCTATTGAACTGTCGACTTTCGCCGGCTGTTTTTGGATGCTCGGGTTTCCTTGCCCACTGATTCGCTTTGCTTCCTTAGCCGTGTGCTTGACTTTGCTGTGGTCTTGGCGCACCAAATTTGTTTCGTTGCTCTTATTGGCGTCTTCTTTCAATGTCCGCCGTTCTTCTACTTTCAAACTGGATTGCTAGCTCAAATAACTTTTCCAGTGTAGTCGGATTCCTTAATTCAATAAAGTCTTGTACTTGGGGAAGTAACCTCGGCAAAATCACTTGAATTATCTCAGGATCCGGACGGTTTCCATACAAGAGTTTGAAGACGTGAATTTTTCTTAAAATAAAGCTTGAGAGATTTTCAATTCGTTTCTGGTATATGCTGAAAAGTTCCATTTCTAATTTTGCACGATCCCTTACGACAGGGAAGGCTTTTACTAAAGCAGTCTTGAAATTTTCGTAAGTATAGGTGGGACTTCCTGCTTGACCCAAGAGACTTCTGCCTATACATTTGAACCAATTAAGCGCTTGGCCCCTCAAAGAGCTGGTAGCTAAGGTGACTTTTTGGAACTCGTTCATGGGATACATCATGAAGTGGTCCTCCAATTTTTCCAAAAAAACTGGTTACCGGTGAGTTTCCATTAAATGTTGCTTCTGGTTTCATCGAAGCGCGCATGGTCTGGACGATGTAACCAAATCCTTCCAGTGCGGCAGCTGGCATTTCTGGATTCTGAGTCGCTTCTGCAGGCAGCACAGGTTCTTCTTGAAACTCGGCCATGGTTATTCTTCTTCGTCGGGCGCCACTATCAGGTTCAGTGTTTCTCCTTACTCGCTTGGGGAACACTCAATGACCTGACTCGGAACAGGGAACTTACTAAAGCTATGTTCAATAAATGTGGGAAGTAGACAAGATACCCAGGAAGGGTATACGAAACCCTTTATTTTTCTCTCTTTACAATGATTTCCGGATTTCGGAATACAGAGACCAACCACTTGTGGTCTGAACGTAAGAATATAAAAATATTAACTAAATTCTAACTAAACTAACTTTGGATTAATAAACAAGGGTCTACTTGAAAATTGGCCGTATATTAACAGAAAGGCCGTATGTAGTACAGAGAACTGTTAACACTACGATACGTTTAAAATTATCAAGAGGATTAAACCTCTGGCCTTGAAGGCAACCAGCAACCGAGTAAAACTGCTAAGGCAAGCGGCCTGCTTCTACTAACTCCTTCCTCTCTCTTGCTTGGCAAAATCCACAGCTTAAGTACTTGGCGTTCGCAAGACAAATTTGCATAAATAAGTTAAAGCTTTTAATTCTGGCCGGAAGTAGAAAATAAGAAGTGATAGTAAAGATTTAAAATAAAATAAACGTTAGTAAAACTTAAGATCCTTACAATAGAGTCCAAGAAATTTCAGATTTTTTTCTTGTCATATTTGGTGTTCCATCGGTCGTAATAATACATATATTTGTTATAGGCACTTTCAACGTTAAAAGTCCTTCCTGAAATTCACGAAAAATATCACATCCCGTTGTAGTTCCCTTTAAAGAATGCATGCACGCCAGGTCCTCAGTAATTTCAAAGTTCTCATCAACATCTCTTATAAATAATACTAATCGAGTAGTATCATTTATATTAGTGCTTTCATTCATAGCTATGGTGCAAAGTTTAAACTGGCCAATCTGGACATAAAACATCACAAACTTAGAGCATGCATTGTTTAACGAACTCCCCATCACTGAGAGCTTTATTACTTTTATCCAATATTGTATGCTACAATGTAATTTGCATGTATAGCTGCTGCTTGGTTACTGTTTACCTTCTTGAAAACATTTTGTCGGCCTGATAATTTTTTACAAAGACTTTCTGCATTTGTTTTCCTTCATATTCGGGCATTCTTCGTAATTGGATTCCTTATGCTTAGATGTGAAATGACGGGGAATGTTATATTCTTTGAAGATTGCTACAGCTTCATTGCAGATGAGACACACTAATTTATCTTTTGCAGCTGTAAAAAAATATTTACAGATCCATTCATCATTAAACGCACGGCACTCTGAATCAACTTTACGTTTTTTAGTAGCCATTTTGAGGTTGAAATGTTTTGCGAATAACCCAAAAAACAAGCATTAACTACGCTATACTTTTAATAATTTGCTAAATGTCCGCAGTCTTCCCATAATATTATAACTTCGCGCCAAAAGAAAAAGGCCGCTGGCTGGAGATTAAAAAAGTGCGCAGTCTGTCACATGTGAGGTCTAATTCACCTATATTGGATTCTCATATGTCTGCTCCCCGAGAAAGAAAATGCGCTTGTTGCCGCTAATCTACAGCTATAACTAACAAAGAACTTTCTCTTTTAACACTTTGCCGATTGAAAGCTGTCTGTGCTTGCTATTTCTGTCGATTTATGTTTTGTATAACAAAAATAGATAAAGTAAAAAGATCATCAGTCCTTTGAAAACAAAAGGAGGACAAAAAAATATTTAAACAAAGTAGAAAAGAAATTGGAAATATAATATATAAATATATATTTCTTTTAATTTGCCTCGGACTGGCAAACTAAAATTCTACTGCGGGCCGGAAGGTTTTATCCGGCCCGCAGTAGTTTGACCATCCCTGTCATAAGCTTTCTTCAACCTGCAGCAGTTTCATTTATCTCTCAAACAAAATTTGAAATATATTGACTTCACCTTTCTTCAGACTTGAAACTTGGCAAAATTTCCTGAAAGTTAAGTATAGGCACAAGGCTTTGCACAGGAATATGATCTCGCTCCTTCTGAATTTCCAGATCAAACGTAAATTTTCCAGTTCACATTCCTGATTTTTCTGTTCTTCTTCCTCCTTATTCCGTCGATAATCATCTTCAAAACGACTTGACATTATAGTCTGAAGATAATTTTTCACATTGCTCTTCATCTCTCTTAAACTGAGTTAACTATTAACTCATTTAGCTCAAACATTTTAACTTCACTTTTAACATTAGTCCAAGTTCTGAAGCCTTGCGTAAGGAGGTCGAATTTTCTGGCTTTCCAAAGAAACGGCATATTGCAATGCTTTACAGGAGAGCCTCAGTTAACTCGTACTTTTTCGTTGGGTGCCACTTGTAACAGATATACAAAACAAGAACATTTACTTAAGCATCGCCATATAACATTCCATCGCTATCCAATATACAAAATTCCAAATTAGCTCCTTGAATTAAAATTTTAAGGACAAATCGTCGTGTCGCTATTGCCACTAAAAATAAAATAAAATAAAAAAAAAAAAAAAAAAAAAAAAAAGCTTACACAACTTGTTCACTTGTTACAAGCTTACCAACTTAAAAGCTTGAAGTGTTAATAGAGCTTAAAAATTAATTGACAACTTTAAATGTTTCTAAGATTAAAAATGAAACATATAACGCATTAGAAAACTGCACCTTATTCCGTTTATCAAACTAAGAGTAAAACTTCGGCTTCATAATAATGTATTTAGCAAAAATTCCTAAAAATACTTATAACATTATTTATATTTATAATCTTAATTATTCCCATTTCTTATGGGTATAAATAAAATAAATGCTAATTACTATTAAGTAAATATTATAGCTGATTGTGGTATCAATAATATAGAACTGTGATATCTCATTATTAGAAAGTAATTCATAATTTACAGTTAATATACAGGGTGATTATAATTAAAGTTTAAGTTTAAAAACGCTATAAAAAAAGAACCACTGATGAAAATGATGTGAAATTTGAAAGGAATGTTATTGAAGAAGGCGGAAAGCGTATGGCAGAAGAAAAAATTTAGTTTTGAAAGTTAGCCACAGATGGCGCAGTAAGCGGCCGAATCACGACGAGAAATGATTCGTAAAACAACGGCTAAGGTGGAAGTTACACATTAAAACGTATTGACAAATTAGAATTGTTGAATAATTTTATTTGCATGACTGTACGTATCACATCGAAAGGGACAAATCGGTGTCATGAGTTTTGCGGCGACGTACCGCATAAGAACCATTCATCAAAGAAGTTCGGAACTGTCACGAGACTGGCGCAAAACATGTTCAATATGGTGTCCACCATTGTGTGCAACAAGTTGAAAGCGACAAACAGCATGTTCCACAACGGATCGCAGTGTCTCTGGGGTGATGTTCAGAATGTGTTGTGAAATGCGTGCCTTTAATTCCGCTAATTTGCAATTGGAGCACGGAACACAACATCCTTCAGATATCCCCACAGCCAGAAATCACACGGAGTAAGATCAGGCGATCGGGACGGCCAGGCTGTAGGGAAATGACGGCTGATAATTCGAGCATTTCCGAAATGGCGCCTCAGCAGCTGCATCACGTGATGTGCAATGTGCGGAGGAGCGCCATCTTGCATAAAAATGATTTCATCCACACATCCATGCTGTTGCAGAGCTGGAATCACGTGGTTGCGCAAAAGAGACGCATACCTCTGACCAGTGACGGTTGCGGTAACAGGATCGGAAGCACCCGTCTGCTCGAAAAAATATGGTTGTAGGATGAATGATGCCGTAAAGCCACAACATACAGTGACCTTTTCAAGATGAAGTGGTACGGGGTGCTTTGCCAATGGATTTTCTGTTGCCCGTATTCGACAATTCTGGGTATTCACGTATCCTGTCAGATAGAAATGGGCTTCATCTATCCACAAAATTTTCCACGGCCATTCATTATCCATTTCCATGCGAGCCAGGAATTCTAACGCAAACGTCTCCCTAGCTGTCAGGTCAGACGGAAGCAAATCCTGCACATAGCCAATTTTGTACGGATAGCATTGCAGGATGTTTCGTACAATTTTCAGCACCGTGCTCGTAGGCCTGTCCAATGTTCGGGCAATTCCTCGTGCACTGCACGGTTGCACACCACCGGCCGACCCCTCCTGTAATGCTGGGGCCACTTCTTCAACTACCGTCGAATGCACTCGTTTTCTCCTTCTACCAGATTGCACATCAAACGAACCTGTCGCTTCGAATTTTTGCATCATTTTCTTTAGACATACGACACTCATTGGACCAATGCCTTCTTTTATACCCTTCAGTGTCCTGAATTTTTGCAGAGCTACTCTTGCACAATCATTATTCTTGTAATACAGCTTTACCAGCAGAGCGCGGTCCTGCAGTGAAACACCCATGGCGAACGTCTGAGACGCAAAATGAGGAACAGCCTGGTACCTGACGGCTTTATAACACTGAAATTTAACTAACATTTTAATTTACGTCTTCTTCCGCTTGCAGCGCCATCTGTTGCTAACTTTTGAAACTAAATTTTTTCTTCTGCCATACGCTTTCCGCCTTCTTCAATAACATTCCTTTCAAATTTGACGTCATTTTCATGAGTGGTTCTTTTTTTATAGCGTTTTGAAACTTAAACTTTAATTATAATCACCCTGTATAATAGGCGTGTTTGGATTTCAATCCTTTCATTAATATTCTTCCTAACAGCTTATAATGAAAGTGCTACTTAATCTCACATCTTTGGTTAAAGCGTTTGATTTTTAGAGTAAAGGCATAAAAATAAAATATAATGCCATAAAATGCGCAATTTTTTAAGGTTTGAAACATCTTATTGACCGTACAGCACGCACATATTCTCAGATTACAATGATGGACGACATTAACCCATTAACTGCCAAATTTTTGTTTCATCAATTTTTATCTTATTTCTGTTAGTTTACATCTAAATAATAAGAAAAATATGTTTTTCTCTTAAATGCGTCAATGGGTTTTCAGAAATTTTAAATTTAAGTCCGATCCCCAAATGGGGATCATGGCTGATACTATCTACTTTTAATGCCAGCGTTTAAAACAGTCTACGTGTAATCCAACAACTGATATCCCATTGCTTGAACCCAAACCGCACTGGCTTACCACGTATAAATTGTTTGAGGTAGTGATGGCCATATTAACGAACCATTTGTTCGTCAATGCTCAAACTTTCAGAAAACACCCCAAATTGTTGAAATTTGTCATTCAGCTTGTCAATCAATGGGCGAATCTTGAAGAGGTTATCACGTTCACCTAGTGGAATCCTTTCTAAATCGGAGTTGTCACTGATATGTAGGTACCGTTTAATTTCCAGATACCTATTCCGACTCATGCATGCTCTAACACACAGAATGTTCATGTCTTCATCTTCACACCAATATAATTGTTCTTGTGGAAGTGAATGATAGCCAGTGAAAAGAAGTATTCCAATAAATATTTTAGGCAGTTATTAGAAAGCTGAAATTGATGATTGTTTTTCTGTCTGTCGTATATTACATTTGCCACATTGTTTTCTTGCATTTGTTTTGCACACTGCACATTTTCTTTGTTTACCATTTTCGGTCCGTTCAATATAATGATTACCAGATGTTGGATAACAGTAGGAACACGATTAATTGATGCTTTAGTGAAAGAATTCCTTCCACCCGTTTTTGCATCTGAGAGTTCTGAAGATAAAGCAAGATATCCTCTAGCAACCATCCTCCTAAAATCTAGCAATGGAATTTTATAATTTGAAATACAATACAGTGTGTGAGCGTTAACCAGTGTTATGTCGATGGCATTAGTAAGAAAAGGAAAATACCATTTCCCCCCCCCCCTTATTCTGATTCTGTATTTTTGAACATTCCAATCTCTCTTGTCTACCCCACCCATGTATTTGTTATATTCTGATATCAGTTTGGTTTGTGGTACTTGAATATCTGTCTTCTCTGTTCTACTCCATTGCTTCATCTCTGATATTGGTTCGATAGTTTCATGATTAGACAGAAGCCTTACACAACTGTTGTCATTCCACGTGACAGCTAAAATTTCATTACGGGAACCAAATCTGTAGTCATATACCCCACGTTCTTTTTTCCTTATCTCTTTGTTGCAATAGGGCGTTTATTCATTCTGTTGAATCGAACAGTTCCTGTTGCTCTAACGTCAATGTCCTGCAAATATTTTATCAGAGAAAATCCCGTGAAAAAACTGTCGAAGTAAACTTTATGAGGATGTGGTGTCAAGAATAGATACCATCTGAAGGACAACAGATGTCCCAAGCCCACTAATGCTTTCATCATCTCCTAATTTCTTTGATTTGCCTTCGTACAATTGAGTTTGATAACAATATCCAGTCTGTGAACAACTGATATCCCATTGCTTGAACCCAAACCGCACTGGCTTACTACGTATAAATTGTTTGAGGTAGTGATGGCCATATTAACGAACCATTTGTTCGTCAATGCTCAAACTTTCAGAAAACACCCCAAATTGTTGAAATTTGTCATTCAGCTTGTCAATCAATGGGCGAATCTTGAAGAGGTTATAACGTTCACCTAGTGGAATCCTTTCTAAATCGGAGTTGTCACTGATATGTAGGTACCGTTTAATTTCCAGATACCTATTCCGACTCATGCATGCTCTAACACACAGAATGTTCATGTCTTCATCTTCACACCAATATAATTGTTCCTGCGGAAGTGAATGATAGCCAGTGAAAAGAAGTATTCCAATAAATATTTTAGGCAGTTATTAGAAAGCTGAAATTGATGATTGTTTTTCTGTCTGTCGTATATTACAGACTGCTGGACAATATAGGTGACAGTTTCATTATCAAAAAGTATTTCAAAACACTCTACTGGGGATTTTCCCCTGAGTTTTCTAATGACATCTTTTCGCCTTGTCTCTATAACGTCAGAATTTTCATATAGTTTCGAGTACTTAGGTTGATTCTTTTTCCAACTGGAAGTCAATACTTCTTTTCTCTTTTTAGCAGGTAGTAAGCAGGTACCTTTTGTTACTTCATTAGCTGAAGATTCAGTTGCATTCACTAAAACATTTGCCTCAAATCCTGCCACACGGTGAATTTCAACACACCCGGGAACATCAAGTGGTTCTTCATCATCAATTACGTTGTCATCCATGTCCTCATTATCAGAAATTTCATCAACCCGCTTTGGTGAAATTTCAACAATATCTATGGGGCTATTATCGTCGTCATCGCCAGATGCAAAAAAATCATCAGAATTTACAATTTCTTCTGTTTCTTTTAAAAAAAGATATCTTTTACGCGACATTTCCTGGAAAAAAAAGAAAAACAGTTATTTTTACAATTTTAGTCAGTATCAGCCATGATCCCCAAATGGGGATCGATATATCTAGGTTCATTGTACCCATCCAGATTACAGTATGAGGCTAAATAATATATAAATACATTAATTACTTACCAATGATCAAGGCAAATTCAGTACAACAAAAATAGTTGTTCCTAAGTAACTTTTTTGTGCTTTGAAAATAACCGTATTATTTTTCTCGTGAAAAGTAACGAGAGAACAAGAAAAATAAACTCGTGAGCTCAACTAACTGAGTCCACGTGTTTGTTTAAGATTTTCTACCCTTAGTTGCAATCTTCAGGAAAGCATAACCACCCGTAAGGGGCCACCCATGTGCAGCATGACGTCACAATGTATACAAATGTAGGTGATCCCCATATGGGGATCATGTCAGGGAATGGGTTAAGGACATTTCTAGGATGTCTTAAAACATATTATACTTCCTAATCCTTCGTTCATTCATAAATTACTGTAGCCATAGTAACGTAAACTCGATGACGTCACATATAAACTCATTCCAATCTTTTTCGATCGTAAAAACAGATCGATTTTCACGTTCACCATTCTTAAGTTTTTTTTCCTAGAGTTTAGACTTAGCATTCTTTATATGCGAAACAAACCACGCCCAGATAACAAATTATTACTCCTCTCCTAGTGGCAACACACACGCCATCTAGTATGATTCAGAAGAATTAGATCTGAATGATTGATAAAGTTTGATTGTTAAAGTGCATATTTGCCCTCTTTGTTTTCGTAAGAAGAGTTATCTAAGAAATTGTCTACTAACAGTTTTGCATTTAAATTGATTTTCGTATCGAATGAATATATATTAAATTCTATTATTTTATTTATAGATGTTGAAATACTTTGCAGAAATTAAATTCAGCATGTGAAGAAAATGCAGAATTCAAGAGTATGTTTATTATTATTGTAAAAATGCTCGATATATGGCTGCAAAGAATGATGCCATTGTTGTTGCTTCTTCTAAGCTGAAAGAAACATTCGTAACGTCTTTTCAGGACTGATAATATCTTAATTAGCATCAACATCGAATTTGAACAATAAATGAGGCACAGAATTATTTTCATTATCGTCTGTGTTTGTACTGCGATCTTAATTATGGCTTTGTAAGCTTTGCTGAGCTGTTCTATTGATATGCCTGAATTTTAAATCTATGATCACACAAGATTACTACTTCATATTGTGATAATCATGAAGGAGCTTCAAAGACTTTATTTTCTTTTAAAGATGAAAATAAAGAGCTATTTTCTAAGCGGTTACTTAGATAGCTTTCAAAGCAAAAATCTTTTGCACACTCAGTAATTTCATTATTTATTTCTTTTCGAATAACACTGAGTGATAGCCACCTGAATTACGAAGCTTATTTTTGATTGTGAAAAAGGAAATAATCATTATTTCAACCATTTAGCTACTATGTAAAGACTTGCATTATATATAGATCATAACTTGAATGCATTTTTGAGTTCCTACATAATATTCTTTTGGGGTGTACTTGTTCCTATATTTTGCAAGGAAAATTTTTGAAGTATATTTATACCTACATTGTAGTACTTGTTTTTCAGTGTTATTTCTGAAAAATGGTTTAATTGTAATTAATCAATAATTTATTTGAACAGAAACGCTGTCTTCCAGTTCAGATACGAAGCATTACGGTCTAAAACGCTATTCATAGATGCTTATGAATTTATCTCTATGGCGGGGTGTAAAATTCTTGTCAAGGTATTCTCTCCCTCCTTTCTGCATGCCTTCGTGGTGTAATGGTGGCACACTCGGAGCGTATTCGAGAGGTCCAGGTTCGAGTTCCGGCAAGGGCATTGCACATTGTTTACTTCTCCTGCTTAAAAATAGCCTAATGTCTCTTCAACCTCTTCGAATTTAATTTAGCTACTTTTTTATAAGTAATTTTAAGATACAATTATTCTGCAGATGAGTTTAGCGTACACCCCTGTATGTGCTGTCGTGGCTAGCATGTCCAGCTACTATAGTGGAAGATACGTGTTTGGAATATGTGCGAAGAAACAGTTAGGTATCAAATGTCATACCTACCTGTTATCAAAAAAACCTAAAATGCCACTACAGTGTCGCCTGAAGTAAAAATATGTTGTATGATAACTCATAACCACCCGGACTAGAGTAAGTGAGTCTCGCCCCTCTCTCCAGTCGTCTTTTAACTGGAAAAAAAATAGAAGGAATAAACACAATGCTCCCGTGTTTGCCGTTGCTGTGTAGGTAGTTAACACATCAGCTAGCAAACTGGAATATCCGTATTTCGAATCCCAATAAAAGCAGAGTTTAATTTGCTGTATTTTCTGCTTAAATTCTAAAATGTCTGCACACGTTTATACATATCTGTACGTTATATTTATATTGTTAAATATTAAAGATGCTGTACGTTTGTATGTATGTTCCTCAAAACTCCAATGTCAAATTTTGAACACACATTATCGTCCACCCGAACATATGTACCTCGAAGCTGAAATTTTGGATAGGAATTTTTTTAATTTATTTCATATTTTATGCGAATTTAATGGTGTTTTAATTAACAAATTAGGCGATTTAAAAGCAATATGTTGCCGCTCTGGAAACCGTAAGACTTTAATGTTTCAAATTTACTCAGAGAACTGGACGATTTGAAAGAAATATGTTGCCACTCCCGAAAATAAAATATGTTTACCTTCTACCAACCATTCTGTAGCCATTTGCAAAGCAATATTTAATTTTTCTTTCAAATAATCAGTCTGCTGTTTTTAATAAAATAAGAAAGTTCTTCTTTTCTGTTATTATCAATTACTATTTGTACCCGTGAAATGACACTAGCTGGATTCATTAAAATTGTTTGATATATTTTTTATAATAACTATTTTAGGCCGCTGGTTCTCGCAAGTAATGAAAAAATGGACGAAACCCATCATTCCTTCTCATAATAGTAAATTTTACGGTGGATCAAAATGCCATAACGCGAATTAGTTCTAGGAGTTCAAGGAAGATGTTCTGATCAAAGATGTGCTTGATTATTGTTCAACTTGGAAAGAATTTTCAATCATTTTTATTATATATTTATTTAGCCATAAACAAAGTTCAGATCATAAAGTTAGAACTTACATGAATAAAATTATTTTTACAAAAAATCTGATTCCCGAGCATGTGATCTTAATGTAAAATCAATGAGGAATAACATATCTGAAATATCTGTATGGCTGCCGTTCTGAGTTATCAGTCAGAACAGCAAATAATTCCAAAAAGTTCCTGATAATAGCAAACTTTGTTGAATAAAGGTGGTCTAGACCGGAAGTTGTGAAGACTTTTCCCCAAACTTTTACGACTTCCTCTCAATCTGTAAAGTCTTGATTAAAGATGCTATCGGTGTTATCGAAATATTCCAGAGGAAGGAAGGAATTTCAAATGAAGGAATTATAGGAATTATAACGACTGTCTCCTGAATTTTTGAACTTAAGAGATCTATATTGGTCGAGAGAAATTAATCTGCAACAAGACAAACGAAATCAAAAGTAAAGTATAAATTAATGCAAAACAAATGTACGAAATCAAAAGCTGCGATTGATAATGAAGGAAAAACAATATCGAAACATGATTTCATTACAGGATATTTTGGCTTTCTTGAGATCGATAAATAAACAATTGCGCTAAAATTCTAAAAGGTCTATAGATTATATGAAGCCATCATACAGTATGCATGTATAGTGAAGCGATATATTTTCATTGGATAAAACAATTATTTATAATTAGAGAAGTTAACTTCTTGACATCAATTTTCCTAACTATCTTCGAGGATATTAGATCTTCTGTAATTTTGCGATTATAAAATGTTTCACGTATTTCGAAAACGTCTGGGAATTTCAGACTTTTTCTATCACTTTTTAATTATCTGAATTATTAAATTATTTTTCTTTTTTAATTGATTTTAATATTTCTTCCTCTAAAACATATGCAAACTATGATCTGAAAGTTAATTCAGATCAATTAATAAATTCAGATTAATTAATAAAATGCAAACAAGAACATTCAATTTAAATTTACTATTCCTCAGTTTTGGTAGTTTCCTGAAACACTACACAAGACAGTTTTCCTAAGTTGCGTAAAGTAACCTTCAGTTGGCTTATAAGGTATTTCTCCCGCCTTCTTAGCATGCCTTCGTGATGTAATGGTCAGCACGCTCGGCGCATATTCGAGATGTCCGAGGTTCGAGTCCCGGCGAGGACATCGCTCATTTTTCACATCTTCTCAGCATCAAAAATCCTAATGTCTCTACAGTGGCGCCCGAAGTAAAAGGTGGCGGATGATGATTCTTCACCACCAAGATTTGGCGATTGGGTCCCCTAATCCCCAGTCGCCCTTTAAAAGGGGGGAGTATATAAGACATCTTTCTTTTCTTATGAATAATTCTTTTTCTCTAAACTTAAAAAGCCTGCAACCTAATGTAAAATATCTAGTATATACACATAGATTTCATTATTTATTATAAGAATTATGTATACTATATCATATGTGTACACACATATAAACACTGAAAGTATAAATATCTTCCTTATACGGCCTATTAAATTATACACGTTTAATGCCGCATTTCATTTAAACTTATTTCCTATAATTTCATTAGCGATATACTTCATTATTCAGTCAATTCAGTTCTCATCTCGCAGCAAGGCAAAAATGCATAAAACTCAAAAAATCTTCATTAAAATTAAGGACGTCATAGAGGAAATTTGAAAGGTAAAGAAGCTACTAGTTTTGAAAGGGGAAAAAAACTTTTAGAACAGAAAAGGGCATAAAGTTAAATTTGAAACTATGTGGTACGTACATATTACTTTTCGCATTTGATAATTTATGTATTATTTAAATATACTGAATAAAAAGTTTAAAATAAAAAAGCATAAAATTATTGAAAGTGTATTAAATTCTCTCATTGCAAGTTATTATAACCTAGTTTTTATACTTTTCGTATTGCATTACTTTACATTACCATTTTGCAGCGGAGTCGCTTAATGATTCATGCTGGTCGACAATCTACCAATTCTCAAAGTTATTGACATGCAAGTGAAGTACAAGTTTTAATTGATCCTTTATGTTATAACACATCATTACTTACAGTTAACTATGATAATTATTATTAATATAAGCCCACCAGCGGTCGCTGAACACTGGTAGTTCGGTCCGAGGTTCGAATCCCGCGAACGGGCTGGCTGCATGGGCGTTTTCATGGTTTTCCCCATGTGTAACGTGTATACAAATCAGTTTTCCAGAGAAAGTCCTCCACGAAGGGATCCCTCCTCTTAAGCAGATAGCCCTAGTGTGCTTTGCCATAATTAAATACACCAAAAAATATTATTAATTATATTAATAATATTAACATTAATAACAGTAACTCGGTTTTAGATCTCATTTTCTAAACTAAAAAATAAACTGAATGTTTCCGTATCTAACTTAAGACCTGAATATTTCCGTACCTAACATAATTCCTCTTCTTAAAAAAGTTTGCAGTCTTTCGTTTTACGTTAAAATAATATTACATATATAAAACAGTAATTCTTCCAGCCTTAGTTTACGCCTGCTCCATATGGGGACATGCTGCCAAAAGAAAGCTTTATAAAATTTAAATTTCGCAAAATAATGTCCATACAGAAATAGCTGATGCTTCTTTGTTTAAAAGGCACAGCACATACAGATTTAAAAATCAAAACTATCCCAAAATACATTTTCAAAAATTGCTCATATTTTTTACGAGAATATTAAATATAATCAAAACACTGTAATTTCAATTCAAAGTCATTGAATTACGGCCATAAGAAAAGCATGCCTACTCAGCTAATACTTTTCTTATGTAACAATTAGCATCATTTTAAGTTGCCGTCCTCTCGTCTTCGGACAAAGAAAAATTTAAATATTCTTGACTGACATCCCACTGCACTTGACTCTCCCCATCTGCAGTGGAGTAGAGGGAGCAACTTTACAGATGTTCAAAATACTATATATTATTTTCTAAAATGAAAAAAAGACAAATTCAGAATTCAAGTTTGACGTGTATATAATCCGGTGTGTGTGTTAAAAAGTTGGTGGCTTTAGGTGCTGTCGTTTTTTCATTGCAAGGAACATGCATACATATGTGCAGATTCTTCAAAATTTCATGATAGAGACTTCTTAAATTTTTAGCATCAGCATTTATTTAAATAATGCCTTCATTCGGATAAAAAAATCTTTTAAGTAGCCAAATATATGAAAGTAGGTACATACTTTGCTAACTTTTCAATTTACATTACATCACTAGAACAATCGTAAGGACAGTGTAGAAATAAACAGATTGGATTCATTGACCTTCCAAATGTCGACAGCGAAATTCCTTTCGAATACCTAGACACCTTTTATCTTTAAGAAGATTGTAACATACTCTTTTCTGCAGATAACATTAAATCACAAGAACAACATGAGGTTTATTACTTGCTCTGCCGATAAAGATTGATACAGTAGGTTTCGAAAGGAGAAGCAGGTTTTACTTGCTTGCAAGGTTGCTACTTTACAAATACAACAATGCATCTTAAACATCTAAAGGGGAAAGAAGAAAAATTACCTTCAGTTGCATGCAATGTATGCTATTAAAAACAGTTGTTTTTCACTCCTAGATTGGCCAGAGTGTGCAGTGTTATGTTCATTGGCTTCTTCAAGTTTTCAGATATGAATTATTTGTGATTTTTCTTTCAGCAGATTTATCATAGACAGCATAACGCTTATCCTTGTTTAACACACTGCCAACTTCTGTAAAGAATTGTTGCAGCAAAATATTTAAATATTGCTGCGCAACTGGCACCTGAATGACATAAAAATGGCCATCTTTTTTATATGTGTAAATGGAATGTAAGGAAAGTAAAATTTGCCTTTTCATTTCTGAACCGCGTTCTAGTAGTTTGACTTAGAAAGTCCTCCTCGAAGGCACCCTCCCTTAAGGCAGATAGCCCTCGAGTGTTCTAATTAATCTAATAAAACCAAAAAAAAAATCTAGTAGTATGAAGCGCCCATGACACAATTTACTTGTCTAATTTTATTTATAATTGCATATATCAATTTCAATATTACTTTTAACATTATTTTTTTTTCTTACACAAAATACTTTCCTATTTGCGGACACATTTTACACTGTTACCTTAAATTGGAAAGTCTAAATAATATGCTGAACAAAGGAGGAAAAGTAAGCGAGGGGGAGAAATAAGCAAGTAAATATGATAATTAGTCAACACAAATGGAAAAAAAATTAGTTTAAATTCATATTTTTGGAAACCAAAGTAAAACTTTATAGAGTTCTCAAAGTTAGACAACATTGGAAAATTGCTTCTCTAAAGCTGTGAAACAATTTTGAATTATTAAATTTTGCGTTATCAATACTAATAATGAAAATTATAAAAAAATCTGACTGAAAGGTTTTAGTCTTTGAGCTCGCTCTATCAGTCTGTTGTTACACTCACTCTTACTAACTTTTTTGTGTGTGTGTGTGTGTGTTTTTAGCAATATTTGCTTCGACTTACGCCATATAAAACTCAACAGCAAAATTACAAAAATTTTAAGAACAGCACAGCAGTATGCGTCTAAAATTAACGACGCAGGCTTTGTCCCTGAAGGACTATTGTTTTAATTTTGCGATTTTGCGTTGAATCACCATAAATGCCCGTTCCTGCATTACATTTAAAGAAATTAAATAATGAAAAATCTGCATAAATGTATGTATATTTCTCGCATTGTGATAAAACAACGATTCATAGAGCCATCGAATTTTGAATGACGTAATATGGGCATGTAGAAGACCACATTTGAAATTTGGAATTTGTCTTATTATTGGTTTCATATTTTGTAAAACTTTAACGAATTTTTGAGTAACAAACTCGACGATTTAAAAGCGAGCAATGGCAACACTCTACGGGGGAAAACTAAAATCTTTTTATCTCCAGCGGACGCGGAACTGTGTATCGGAAATTCTAAAGATAGGACCATTTTAAAATTATTTTGCGACATTGCTACTGAACTGAATTTTATAGTTTAAGTGATATTTAATAAATAAATGTAACACACAAAACGTTAAAAAAACGCCTCTTTAGACGTAATTTAAAATCTGAAACCTTTCAATTTTTTTTTTAAATATGATTTATTTTAGTTTTTTCTCAGTTTATCATACCAATGCTCATTCATTTTATAATGATTATACAATAAATGTTTAATGAATCGTATAATGAATATTTAGGTACTAATATGATTGATTTAATGGCTTAATAATACTTAGCTTGGGAAATATATTAAATTTTGCATTTCCATCAACATTTGAATTCAAAAAAACTTCAGTCATATCATATAGAATCATTGCATTTCTAAGTATTTAATGAATACTTAGATTGGGAAATATATTAAATTTTGCATTTCCATCAACATTTGAATTCAAAAAAACTTCAGTCATATCATATAGAATCATTGCATTTTTAGTGAAAAATGTAAAGTTATTATGTTAATTTTATTTATGATTTAAAAATAAATCAAAAGTTAAAAAAATATTTCGTTATGACTTTAATACATATGCGTTATGCTTAGTGTTAAAATGCAGTGGGTGCTTACACATTTTTAGAATATCGATAAAGAATTTTAAAAAAAGCGAATGTTTGGAATAAGAATTTCTGGCAGGCGCTTATTATTTGAAATGAGAAATATCGTCAGCTGCTTTTAAATTTATTCTTCTTTCAAACTGTTGCATCTGAAGAAGCTGTGGATTATGTTTCTGCTCTTTCCGAAGAGAAATATTCCAATTCCATAATTCAAAACCGATGTAAAATACATGGTGTTAAAATTTCTAAGTGTAGAATAAACAACATTATTAATTGGGAAAGAAAAAAACAATCATTGCTGAAGAAGACTCCAAATGAAAACCGAGATACGTACGTACTGTCTCTAATGTTTCTAAAGTTAAATCATTGGCAAGAAAAGAAATTTCGCCGACGCAGAAATCAATTGCATAGTTTTTAGATACATCTGTAGCAATAATAAATAAACCAAGATTTATGTCTTGAAAAAGCTAAAAACCACAATGTTCACTAGCTTTTGCCAAGGCATGCGGTTTAAGGCAGAACAATTTGTAGAACCTTGTATGAACCTATGTACTATTTAGCAGGAGATAAATGGAAATACACTTGATGAAGCATGGATTTACCTAAACGACTGAAGCAAAAAAAGTTCTATTATCGAAAACGAAGAGAAAAACATGTACAAACTGATTCCGTTAATGCAAAGAAAGTTTTAGTAAATTCTTTATGATTGTCAGAAGAATTTATAAGGTATTTTTCCCGCCTTCCTGGAGTGCCTTCGTGGTGTAGTGGTCAGCCCACTAAGCCGGTACTTCAGAGGTCCGTGGTTCGATTCCCTGCGAAGGCGACTGCTAATTTTTTATCTCATCTGCTTCCCCCCCAAAAAAATACGCCTAATATCTGTACAGTGGCGCCCAAACTAAAAGGATTGTGGACGATGATTCTCCACACCCAGGATTTGGCGAATGGGTCCTCTAAAAACCTCAATCGCCCTTTAAAAGGGGGAGTATATAAGGAATTTCTCCCGCCTTCCTAGCGCACCTTCGTGGTGTAGTGGTCAGCACACTGAGCCGGTATTTCAGCGGTCCGTGGTGCGATTCCGGGCAAAGACTACTGCTAATTTTTCATCTCGTCTGCTTCCAAGTAATAAAAAAAATACCTAATGTCTCTACAGATTGATTGTATTACAGAGATTCCATTTCTTTATTCCAGTGACCTTCAAAGAGTAAAACTTCGTCAAGATAAAACAACAAGTCTTACTTTGAAAAGTACCACTGCCTTCCTCGAAAAAATTAAAACTGATACATTATTGCTCATGTCAAGTTATTCCTGCGAAGTTCCCTGAGGTTTCAGCTGTGGGCTATTGTGCATTTGGTCTCTTAAAAAGAGCTCTAAACGCAAAACCACTAAGATTGCAAAAGCAACATGTTTCAAATCGAAAAGTACCACTACATTCCTCGAAAAAATTAAGACTGATACAGATATCGCGTATGTACCTATGTACTTATTTCTGCGCAGTCCCCTGACGTTTCATCTGTGGACTATTGTGCCTTTGGTCTCTTGAAAATAGCTCATTCTAAGCGCAAATCCACCACGATTGATGGACTCCGGAAAGTAGTGGAATTTTACGAAGCGCCCTTCTGTCATGGAAATCATGATGCACACTTATAGTCCAGAAAAAAGGCTATCAGATCGAACATTTAAAAATGTGCTCTTTTCATTTCAAACATAAATTAAACGCTCCGAAATCATTATAAAAATGTGTAAACCCTTTCTGCATTTTATGAATTAAGCATAGAGTAAGAAATAATAAGTAGGTCAGTTTTGATCAATAGTTGCAGTTACAGTTAAGTCATCAGTAAAGACATCAAATTGCAGCACAGGCAGTTTTTAGTTTTAATTTCTTTACTCCTCTCCTACTTTAATAAAAAATCCTTAAAATTTTATTAAAAAAAAGTTATTTACAGTTATTAGTTATATATAGTAGTTTATAAAATTCTTTTCCCTATTTCTCACTATTTAAAAAAGATTCAGTAAATTATTTGAAAAATGCACTCTTACTTTTACATAATTTAAAGATTATATTGTATTAGCAATGTTTAGTTTTTCAGATACCTTTTTTTAAACTGAAATAGTAAAAACAGTGTAAAATTTTGAAATACCATTTATCCGAAAATGAAAGTAAACTATTTTGAAAATTCTATTACGCTTCTTATCTTTTATTTTTCTTTCAGATATAATCCTTTGGGAAATTATTTGAATTTAATGCAATACTTAAGGTCGAAAATACTATAAAAGTTATTTACAGTTATTAGTTATATATAGCAGTTTATAAAATTCTTTTCCCTATTTCTCACTATTTAAAAAAGATTCAGTAAATTATTTGAAAAATGCACTCTTACTTTTACATAATTTAAAGATTATATTGTATTAGCAATGTTTAGTTTTTCAGATACCTTTTTTTAAACTGAAATAGTAAAAACAGTGTAAAATTTTGAAATACCATTTATCCAAAAATGAAAGTAAACTATTTTGAAAATTCTATTACGCTTCTTATCTTTTATTTTTCTTTCAGATCCTTTGGGAAATTATTTGAATTTAATGCAATACTTAAGGTCGAAAATACTATAAAAGTGTATTTTAAAACTATCAAAATATATTTTAAAGCAATTTCATATTTTCATAAAATAGATTGTATAATAGTAATGAGTAATACTGCTCAGTTTTTTTTTTTTTTTCCTTCGTAAAATTACAACGCTTTCTCTGAAAAATTACAATGCTAGAAAAGTCTTCAGAAATTAACATTAAAAGCGAGAAAGCCAAACGTAGAAGAAGGAGAAAAAAATCAATCTATTCCAACTGCATTTCAAACAATACTGCTAATTTCTTGGCGAACGCTTTCGAATTTTGTACAATTAACGAATGCTAAACAGATACAATTATCGCAGCGTAACAATATAGTTCCCTCCAGCTACACTGACCGACGACGAAGCACGGCCCCAATTTTTCCGCGGATGAATACAGATCTTTCACTGAACGCAGCGACTCAAAGCAGACAACCGAAGGAAAACAAGGCGGTCCTAGCAGTGGCCGCCATGACAGTCGATAGAGTAGCTTTCTGCGACGGCCGATCTTCTAAAACAATGCTATTTTCACTATGTTTGCCTCCGTGTTTGAAAACCAAATCTTGAAAGAAGAAACATCATGTCTGAACGGATGTTTTTCCTTCTGATTTTTCTATACGCCGTCGCAGGTGAGTTTAGTTTTTCTTTACGCGAAAAATCATCTGATCCATAGAAAAGGGGAGGGGTATGGAGAGCGCGTGAAACAGTAGTGGTGTTATTTTCCCTGCAATACAATTCTTTCAAGAGTAAATTGGGAATTTTGAGAGGATTCCGTTTCGCATTCTTTAAAGATTTCGCATTAGTAACATTTAAAATTTATATATTACAAAAAATATGGCTGAATTTGTTTTGGTATTTAATATATCTTCTAAAACTGTTCCGATCTGAGAAATTTTTCTGTAAAAACATTGTGGTTTATTTATTCTTTTCTTTCCATCTTAAACTGATACTTGTTTTTATGAGTTTGAATATTACAGATAAGAACAATATAAAAGCACATGTCAATATTATTTTATTCTTATAGTACTTTAAAAACATTTCATTTAGTTTAGATATTTAAAGCTAAAATTAGTAAATAAATTACGTAATTAAAATTAAAATATAACTACGATTGTAAGGAATAATTTGGATTCGGGGAGGGGAGAAAAAATCAATCTGTCTCAAACATAAAATATTTTTCTGTGAATTTAAATATTTCTCTTTGTTACCATGAAATTTAGTATATAAATTCTGCAATGTACTAAGAAAAATACTTACTTACTCTCTCTGTATATATATAATAAAAAAACTATAAATTATTTCAAGCTTTATTCTAAAATATCATTTTTTACTGCACGAAATATGTATAATTTTTTTATTGTATCAAACCATATTTTACTGATATTTTCATTCGTGAATCTAAAAATAACTCTCCTAAATTTTTTTCCCATGCTTAAGTGCTACAGCATTATTTGGCCAAAGATTAATTATTAATTAGTTATATATTTATTACACTCTGTATACTTTGTAATTGATGCTAAAATGTCTTTATAAAATATTTTTAAAAACATGTATTTTGATTTTATAAGTAACTTGTTAACAGGTATAATAAGTAAGTTAAAGCACTTAATATATATGCAGATTTTTTGCTTGGTTACTAACTTATACTTTTGGAAAAAATCCGCAGTTCTGCCATCTTATGACTATTTTTTTTTTTTTTTTTTTTTTTTTTTTACCTTCTATTTTTAATAGGATATACTGGAATGTTCTTTAAACATTTCTGTGTAAGTGGATTGCTTTAATGTTTCTAGATATGTAAAGAGTGACGGGTATATAAAATCAGCATCCGTATTAAATGATTGTTAGAAAAAGCTATAGCTAAAAATTATTGTTACCTAAATGTGAATGTACAAATAAAGAAAATATTTATTTCCAAAAAATTAGGCTGAGTTGATAGAAAGATCATAACATTGGGACCCCGCTAAAATCGCAAATATGAAAAACCGTTATTCTGAAAAAATTGTAGTTAAGGGTGGACATTTTAGAAAAACAGAGATGGGAAATTTACACAGTAGCTCTTTTATACGCGTGTCTATCTTTTGGCATAATGAAAACATTGAACATTTGACCTGCAAAACACATTTAGGCGAAAACAGGAAAAGAAGAAAGATGCAGGACTTTCACCCGATGCAAGTCAGAACTCTTCTGTATTTTCACATTTTACTTCATTTAAAACACTAGCCGCGCGCGCAGCTAGCCGCCTAAAATTGTTATTGTAAAAAAAAAAAAAATATATATATATATATAATAATTTTAATGATTCCAGTTAAAGTAATATCACAAGTACAACTAGTAATTAACAATAAGGGAGATGAGAAATCGCATTTATTAATTTTAAACCCTCAGTTTGTTGATCAATAACATATAAATTACATATGAAAAAAGAAAAAAAGTCTGAAAGCTTTCAGATTTTACAACGTTTTTCTAACGTTTTCTATGTTACCTTTATTTATTAAATATCATGTTCTTCGCACTTAAACCATAAAATTCAATTCAACAGCAATAACGCAAAATTATTTTTAAATGAGCATATTTTGAGAATTTTTTTTTTTTTTTTTTTTTTTTTTTTTGGTACAGTGTTTCTATTTTCTCGCTTTGAAATCGTTGAGTTTGTTAGTCAAAAATTTTGTTAAAGTGTTACAAAATAAAACAAATTCCAAATTAGGGCTTCCAGATGCCCATATTCAGTGGAGGATTACGTTATTCAAAATTTGATGACTCTAGTTACCGTTGTTTTAATACAGTGCCAGAAACATACATACATTTATGCATATTCTTCATTATTTAATTTCCTTAAACGGAAATAATATTTGGTGGCAACGATTTGAAAAGTGAAACTGGCATTTAAAGTTTTCAACGCGAAACGCCAAAACAAAATTAATACCCCTTCTGGGCTAACGCCCTTTCGACTAAAAAATAAAGTATTTTACGCTTTGCCGAATGACAATAACCGGCGCTTGGAAGATAAAAACTAAATATTTTATTTTGCACAGTCGCAACACGAAGTCTGTTTATTAAATTTGAAACATAAATCTCTTACCTTTTGCCGAGTGGCATAACATTTTCTTTAAATCGCGTTGTTTCCTCATTAAACCTGAAACTTATATATCTTATGATTTGCCGAATGGCAAGGCTTTGCTTTTAAATCGCTTAGTTTGTTAATCAAAATTTCATTACGTTCGCACAAAGAATACAAGAAACAAGTTCAAAATTCAGTATTCGGCTCAGTGCTGAATATGTTCGGGTAGAGAACTTCAAGATGTTCATAGGCTGGTGCTTTTTCCCCCAATGCTAGGAACATGCATGCATACATACAGAAGAATTCTGCATTATTTAATAACAGTGAGGATTTTCCTCTGTTTTTTGTATATTTCTATCATTTCAATTGCTCTCAAATATTAAAATAGTGTTTTAAATAAATTAGTAAAACTTTAAAATGCATTTTTTTCTCTGCTTAGGGGGGGATAAGATATTTCTGACAATATTGCGTGCAATGTAGAGTTTCCATAGCATCAAAAAAAACATAACTAAAGCACTTCATTCTAAAATAATTATCTCACCGACGTTTGATAATGTATTTAACTATTTCTTTAACTATATAATAGTTTAGCTACTCATATGTTTGATCACCACAATGCATTATTAGCTTTTCGTTTAAAGAAAGGAATAATAAAAATAATAACTCTTTGATTCATATTAAATTAAACGTATTTAACTACAGAAAGAATAAGAAATTGTCTCTTTCCCCCCCTTATAAATATTCTTCCAAGGTAAAATATATTTTGCATACATATTTTGCATATATTTTGCATATATATATTTGCAAGATATATATATATATATATTACGATATACATTGTTATTATTCATATC
The DNA here is from genome assembly GCF_044657685.1 of Stegodyphus dumicola. Lineage (NCBI taxonomy): Eukaryota > Metazoa > Arthropoda > Arachnida > Araneae > Eresidae > Stegodyphus > Stegodyphus dumicola. The sequence goes on from NC_140773.1 coordinate 197,923,706, forward strand.
AAAGAGAAATTTTGGGAATTATCTTCGATATATCAACCAATTCAAGCACGGACATGTCAAAAGATAAGTCGATTTGTTCTTCCAATCGGATCATGTGCTTCACCAGCGCCACCTACAAGCTTTTACTTGTTTCACCGTAATTCGATCGTATTATAAGTTTTAGGTATAAACTAGTTAAATTGATATTAAATGCGTTTGCTATGTAACTGTATCAAAAATTATTGGAAATCCTCTTATCCTTTCTGAATGTAGAATTTGCATTATCTTTATTACTCTGTTGTAAGGCTCGTAAGAGAAGTATATCAATATTATGGTAAATACATTTTATGTACATCGAGAAAGAAGTTTTCCGTTTTACATTTAATATAGTTCGAATTTTCTTTTAATTTACAAAGTAAACTGAAGTATCCAAAGACGAAGATTATCACGATTTGGAATGCGCTTGAAACAATGTACGCTAGCTTAATTTAGTTAGAAATTTTTTAAAAAAGTAAGTAAAGGGCAGTAATAAATAAAAGCCTTAGAGATTTAAACTGTTTTAAAAAGTTAATGAAAGCAGTTGCAACTTCTTATATTTTATTTATTTCTGAAGTAAGCACTGATTGACAGGATCCTCTGATTTTTCAAACAAACTCTGCAACTTGGAATTGTTTACATCCAAATATTCTTACTTGTTGAGGTTATTATTTTACATCTAACTAAACATTAGGATAAAAATATACTATCAAATAAGTGGTTCTGAAACGACAAAAGCATTCCCAAATTATGACAAAGCAAGTAGAAACATAGTTCGATTTTACGTTTTACAAATTGCGCTTTTATCGAAGAGAATTATGATTGTTGAAAACATTTTCATATATTTGAATTCGATAATAATAACTATATGCTTTATAATTTGATTTCAGACATGCACTTGCAATTCAGCACTATTAGTAAGAGGGTCTTGTAGTTTATTCGTTATTGGAAGTACAAGTGAGAAATAAAATCCACAGCCATTCTTTTTGAAAACACTGTATATAACGTTTCTTAGAACAGTACCCGGCATTTGTTTTTACTTCCTTGTACGAAGTAAAAAGGAAGTATTGTAATCGCGAAAAGCTTCAGGCAGCATATTTCAACGAAAATATCCAATTTGACCGCTTTTGAATGCAATTTAACGATGTTTTTGCGTGATATCTGTGCGTAAGGACAGAATAAAAGACTCTTTTCCTCCAAAAAAAAAAAAAAAAACTAAAATAACTGTTTTAAAATGAATTCTGAAGAGAATTTTTCGTGGCGTCTGTTACGTACGTATCTCGTATAACTCAAAAACGAGTAGCCTCAGAACGTTGAAATTTCGTATATAAGATTACTATAACATGTAGATGTGCACCTCGTATTTTGGTTTCAATCGGCCGCGCCAAACGTTTATAAATATATTTATAAATATATCCACTCTGTTACCCGGCTCAGTGATCTCAGTTTCTTTACTCTTATATGTTTGTAAATTGTACATTTTTTGCTTTAAAAATGATTGAATTATGTTGTTTTTATCTTCCGGTTAAGGGCTTTATGCCTTTAGTAAATCTGTATGCAATATTTTTAGAATTATAAACAATTTTAAAATTGTTTAAGTGCCGCTAAGCCTAATTTGATGGCGGCCATTGCTCTTGTTTACATTTGAAACAGCTGAGTAGCGGATTTGTTGCCAATCTAGAGAAAATTAGCTTCGCAACAACAAAGATAAGGCCTTCATTTATTATTCAAATTATGCTTAATCCTTTCTGGATTTTTTTCGAGAAAATAAGCGTTTAAGAGTTACTTCGTAATATTTAATACAGATATTTTGAGTTTTTATGTATTTTTGCCTTGTCGCGAAGGGAAAACTTAATTAATTGAATGAGAAATACTCAATTGTCTGTGAAAAACTGCTTCTTTTTTGTTTTGTTTGCTTAATTTCTTTTATACATAGTTCTAGCTTTATTATAGTATTTGAATAGAACATGTGGCAACGATTAGATAATTCTTTAAATGATATAAATTTTGTGCATTCTGAGTTATAATATGAACGAAATGTAGTACTGTTAAGTAAACCTAGCGCCAGAGTGTCGCTATGGTAAACAAAGTGAATTTTAAAGAATGCATTTATTCTATTGTAATTTATGCGCTGTCGGCGAAGTAGGTTTAATTAAATCTAATAAGTTTAAATAGAAAAATGCAAGAAAAAATGTGTATAATTATTTTCATTATATTTTTTTAGAATATCTTACTTTATTAAAAAATTCTAATAAATAGACTTTCGGAAATTTTTTCTAATTTTTATTTTGACATTTGTTAACTTATTCTTTGCAATGCATCAAATAATTCCGCATTATCTATCTCAAACAAGAGTATAGGCAAAATTTTGGTACCGCTAGACATGTTTTAAATCATTCTAAATTTAATTAATTGAATTGTAATAAAAAACCCTGTTTTCTCCTCTTTTGTAAATATATTAAAAATAAAATTTAGTCACTTACAGCCTACAGAAAAGAAAAAAATAAGTGTTTTCAACGTTATGCGTTTTAGGTGCATTCTTTGCAGAGTAGCGTTAGTGGCCGAAGAAAATACCAAAGAGGCAAAAATGCTCACTTAGCAATGATATTCAAAAATAATTTAAATTCCTAAGCTATGTTAATTTTGTAAAGGTAAAACAAAAGCAAGATTAGACTGTTTTTTTATGAGCTATTTTATAAATGTCTCCTTTAGCTTTTAGATTTTCTCTACAGTATGTGGAATATAATCTTTCCAGGAATGTCTATTTACATTTGGTATATTTTTGTTAAAATGGCCAGTAAGATACTGCTTCTTAACAATGTTTTAATTACCTTACATTTGTTGTGTGCGGTATTATATTAGCAGCTAATCCCCATGTCTCTTGTGTATTATTCTTATACTATTTTTAGCACCAGAAGGTATATTATTTTCAATACTCAGCTTTGCGTTGAATCATATTTGCAGAGTATCACTTTATCAATCCAGAGTCGCCCTTATATATATATGTGTGTGTGTAAGATAAAAAGTATGCAAGCAAACTACTAAGTTTAATTTCCTTTATTCTTCATTTTAATTTGAGTACTTCCCCCTCTGTCCTAAAAATGGTAACTATTTATAATATATCAATCTAAACTGCTTTATTTAAAAACTCATCCGGATCATACTATCTTATGTAACACTGCAATGCAGATGGCGTTTAGCTAATCAGATTAAAGACTTCAATTAAGAACGGATACTTTTTTACTCTTATCGCTCATTTTTCTTCTGAATGCTTAGTCATTTTTAGCTTCTGCTTCGTTCTTGCTAACGCGCACCGCTCGCTTCTTTGTGTCGTCCATTGTCTGAAGATGTGCTAAGCTTTAAAAAATGTGGGGGTGCATATTGTGCCCATAATTATGTGAATCAGATTATGTGGCTCAATAATTAGCTTTATCCAATAATAAAATTATGCCGAATCGACGGCTTAACTATTACATAAACATGTGGAAAGCAAAGTGCAATATATTGTTGGTAGATACTGCTTCGTAAAAGTACTTTTTGGATCTAATAAAACAATAATTTTATTATACCAAATTAATTCGATTTAATTTGCTTTATCGTACGGTTTTATCAAATTTCGCATTGGTAATTGGTGCTTCATTAAACAACTCTGGTATTCATAATAGTCAAGTGCAAAATTTTATCATTTTTCTCAACTTTTTCTCACAGTTACAAAAGCTATAAAATGTTTTAAAAAAACTGTGAAGAGTAGTTGAACCTGAGAGAATAATCGTCACGGGTATATATGTTTATTGAATGAGAATATATCTTCCATGAGATAAGATTACGAAACGGAGTTAAAAAAGATAAAAATGGACGGTCATTCATTGAATGAATGAAGGCACTGTTTGATGGAAGAATCCAGCTGTTGCTGTTTTAAAAGAGAAACAAGAAACTGATAACGAAAATCATGAAGCTTGAAAATGTTAAACGTAATCGGTCTCCTTTTCCTTCTTTTCTGTTTCCCCTTTCTTGGGGGTGGGTTGGGGAAGGGAGAATTTGAAATCAGAAAGCTATAGATTACAGTCTAGCACCTCAGAGGAGATTTTATCTTTAAAAAAAAAAAAAAAAAAAAAAAAAAAAAAAACCTTACTTTTTCTAAATGATGAAATTAAATCTTTAGCGTTAAATAATATTAAAACTCAAATAAAGGATTTCTGTTTCAAAAGTTTCAATATCTGTTTCTACCTTTCTTACATGAAGGTGCCATAGTATAAATATATAGTAAAGTATCAAAATATGTGTACTAAAAAATATAACACTGTTTGAATAAAGTTTCAAAAAATAATTACATGCAGACGATTGCAATATATATATTTCTATAAGATTTTGTCATTTTATTGGAATTTATTTTGATCAGATTGTAGTGTACATTAGAAATATATTTTGAAAGTTTGCAGCTAATATATTATAAGATATTAAAACAGAGTACGCAATAGAGAATATATTCTATGATGTATTATAGGCTATAGGATATAAAACGTGTTTATTTAATACACTAGTAATATTATATAATACTTATTATTATTAAATTAGCACAAAATATTATTCAGAAGATTGATATTGATTTAAAATTAAATATTTAAATAATACATTTTCTTATACCGAGGAGGAATGAACTTTTACAGTACGGAAGAGAAATGGAGGGGGGGGGGAATTGTTACTAACGATAAAGAATATGTTGCTGTTACTAAGTGTACCTTCCAATTTTGGTATAAATCTCATTAGTAAGTTATTATATGTATATATGTGTCTCATTATTATATGTATATGTATACGTATATGCATGTATGTGTTTTATTATTATTATGTCTATGTATGTATGTGTATGTATGTGTCTCATTATTATATGTATATGTATATATGTGTATACCCACTCTCTTACCCGGCTTCATGAGCTCTGTGTTTTTATTATATGTTGATAAATTGTGCATTTTTTTATCTTAAAAATGATTGAACTATATTGTTCTTATGTTCCGTTTACGTTATGTTTTCATGCTTTTAGTTAATATGCATGCAACAGTTGTAGAATTATCAATCATTTAAAAGTTTAACTGGCGCTAGGAATACCAAGGCCGCTGTTTATTTTTATTTCAACCTCTTAAGTAGAATCGTAAATTAAGTCAGTCGGTGCACCAGCTTCAGCGTCTTTTTGCGCAGTTGTACCCAAATTGTTTTTTAAACTGTTTTCAACTGTATTAGGTTTTTCTGTATTTCACAATCTTTAATGAATATTGAGTTTTTATGTATTTTTGCCTAGCCGCGAAGTGATAACTGAATTGATTGAAAGAGAAATATATCTCTAATGAAATTCGAGGATATAAATTTAAATGAAGTGCAGCAAAAAATGTGAATAATTTAATAAACCTTAAGATAAAGTCATGTGGTGTACACATCAGATATTTTGTAGAGATATTAGGTTATTTCGAAGCAGGAGAGATGAAAAATTAGCTACGCCTTCACCGAGAATCGAAACGTGGACCTCTCAATTACGCACTGAGCTTGCAGACCACTACACCATGAAGGCTCGCTAAGAAGGTGGGAGAAATACCATATAATCTTAATGTTACGTTATCAGTCAAATTACTAAATTGTGAAATAATTTTTCAACTGTGAATAATCAATCGTTTACTTCCAACAGTTATTTACGCGAAAACATCCAGTGATTCTGCCAAAAAGAAATCAGAAATTACGTTAAAATTTCTTATACATTTCATTTGAAACACTTTTTTTCGCTTTGAAATGAATAGCTTATTTTTGTAATAAATTAAAAATCGATGATAAACTTCCGCCCATAGTGATAAACACCATGAGTGAACTACCTAAAAGCTTATAATGATAATTATAAATGATGCATCCTGGATGTCGTGCTATGTAAAAATTATAATATTAAAATTCATTCATCTGTTGTTCAGAGAGTTTCCTCTTTAAGTAAAAGAAAATCATCAGTTTAAAAATGATTATGAAGCTAAACAGATAACTATCTGTTTCACATATTCTGCTGCTCTTCCTTTAACACATCAAATTGTTAAAATGTTATTGTTACTCCTATATGTTACTCATGGAAATTGTTACTCCTCTCTGACCATTACCATTAAGAAAAATGTCAATTTAGGGAGAATGCATATCGTTTTTGCAGTCTAATCTAAGAGTAAGTCTTAATGATCTCAGGGATTTTAATGTATCACTACGTCATACAGAAGCGAAATGGAATAGCATAATGTTAAGGGGTAGTTAAGGGGTAATGGAAAGTAATGGTTATCCCACTTACATCGCAAATTCTGCCCTTAGTGACTCAGCAAATATAAATTATATCTTTCTTGTAAACACGCTCCATCCATTCTCTTTTCAGTATCATCCAGTTTATCTTTTCCAGTATTGTATATACCTAGTATATCTTCTGGTGATAATCTTGTCACGGAAACGACTTATAACATTCTATAAAAAAATACTTCTTTTAAATGCTATAGAATTATGGCCTGATTCTTGATAAATCAGTTTAGAGATCTTCTATCAAATTTTATAAAATTGTAGACATAGCGTCTATCGAGTTATGTATAGAGATTCTATACAGATATGTGTCGACATTCTACACAGATTTGAGCAGCTATTCTTTAAATAATTGTACAGTTTCTAAAGATTCGACATGTGGAATGTTATGCAATGTGGAATAGAATCAACTAATAGAATTTTAACTGAAAATATCAGATTCAGAAAGCTATAGAAAACTGAGCTATAATTCCGAAGAATTTTAAGCAAGTTCTTGGTTTTGCTTTTCTGTAAAACATTCCACAGAGAATTTTGAGGATTTAAAAGTATTATAAAATCAGTAAAATTTTCTTTTAGAATTAAAATTTTTTTAAATTTCATGTTATGAATGAAACTTTTTAACTTTGTTTAATAAAGTATGTTAAAAAATGTTTCAAAATAATCTATGGCAAGGCGGAAAATAAAAATTTGGAATAGACGTGATTTTTTTATTGACAATACAAGATTTTATTTCATTTTGATATGAAAAGGTTTAAATAAAAATGAATATAATTTTAATGATAATTAAGTTTAACTAAAATTAAGAAACCGTTTCTTTAATCGGCGGTACGCATACAACGACTAACAGGATTAATTTCACGAATTGAAATTTTATAATTAACAGCGTGAATTCAAGCCTTTAATTAATTTTTAGAATTTAAATTGATTTTACTTTACTTTTTTAGAAAATCTAATTTTTTGTGTTATATAATCAATACAGTGTAAAATAATTTCACAAACTATTACATAAATTTAGAATTTCAAAAATGTTAAACTAGAGAGGTAAAAAGGAAAAGTTTCCATTTAATAATGATTCAACACTTATCAGTAAAAAGTATTTATAAAAAGTCTTTATTTTTGCTCTGCTATATCTCATACAGTACATCAAAAACTGAAAATTTGCTTTCATTACAGTTTAAAACTGTACATATTTCTACAGAATACCATGTTCTATAAAGACTTTATAAAATTTCTATGAGGTTTTGAAAAGCAACATTCTATAGAGTTCTAATCTGTAAAAGCATTATAAAACCTCTATACAATTTTTAGAAAAACATTTCTGTAGAGTTAAGTTATATAGGATACCTATACGTTATATAGGAATTTATGTAGTGCTTTGTCAACTTTTGTAAAAGGTTTCGTAAGGTCATGGAAGTGTGTCATATCAGTTCCATTAAATTTCAGTACAGGAACTACCTAAACTACTGGAACATAACGTATAAATTCATAAACTCATTAGAAAGACTTCCCGCGACATCATTCCAATAATTGATACCGTCAGACAATCGGCATCTGCACTAGTAATCTATTGAATTATTTCATATTGAAACTGGCACGAAGTCATCTTTGAAAGTAGACCGAGGATCAATTATCTACTTTGAGATTTGCACTCAGATGACTAAACAATACCATAATGTTTGTACACGAACTTTATTTGTCCTTTTATCCAATCTAGATCATAAAATAGGCAGATGTCGGGTCAAAAACGGCATGTATATCGAGAATTAGTAAGGTCTGTAACAAACACTGAACCTGATATTTTTATAATTTTTTTTCTATGTCACCCAAGTCCTTTTCAGGTGGGTAATGCTAAAACCCAGCAGATTTTTATGATTTATCCTACAAGCGTGTTTATTGGTGGTTTATTTAGTTCTAGTATTGTAGAATTAAACGTGATTAATTCCGATGTGATTGGTAGTGTAATTAGTATTAATGATTAATAAGATGTCCGCTGCCACATCGGTAGTCGCGGACGCGAATCCCAGAAAATGAATGGATATTTGGAATTATAAAGTGTTCGGCAGAAATAATCTACCACTTTCAGCAGTTGGTAGCTCATGCGCCCGCATACTGAGTTTAAAATTGAGCAGGGGTAGAGTGGAGAAAGAAGGATGTTATTGTAATTGTAATGGATCGTTGGACTAAGACGCATAGGGCTTTAATGATCAAAACGTATTTCAAAAGTAATGACAGTATAGCAGCTACGCTGATGAAATTTCGACAGCAATTCAACATTTGTAGGCATGAAAGAATACAAGAACGGCTCACAATATGGAGGTTGGTTAATCAGTTTCGTGCTAGAACAAGAAGCTACCGAGAAAGCCGAGGACAGGTCGTATACCAGAAAACACTGAGAGGGTATCAAACGCTGTTGACAGGAGTCCTATGAAAGTTTTAACTTCATAATAGCAGGCCATCATTTAAAAACTGAAATTTTGAAGAATATCGTACTTTAATATTGTACTGGTTATCATCAATTAAGGAAAAAATCACAAAAATGAGTTACATAAAATGAGTTTACAAAAAAAAAGTTACATGTAAAATTTAATGAAACTCATAGAATTAATTTAATGAAACATAGTAGGTATAAAATAACACAAAAAATATCATATAATTATGGTGTTATAGAAATTAAAATATGTATAAAATGAACAAACCGGATGTGTCAGTTTTGTATAGGAAAATTATTTTCAGTATGGAGCACAACCTAGAAGCAATACAACCTACAGCGATGTGCTTTGCTGTCAATTATGCAGTCTATCATTTCTGTAGAAAGTGAGAGCCATTTCTCTTGCACAGGCAGTTGCAAGCATGGCAAAGGTCGGAAGAGGAGGACTGAGAGCAGCTATAGCTCTTCTTAAAGCATCCCAAACATGCTCGAAAGGATTCAGATCCGGTGATCGAGCTAGTCACTCCATGTTTGCTGAATATTTGCTGGAGATAATTATCCAGGATGCGAGCTCTGTGCGTCTAGCGTTGTCATTCTGTAGCAGGAAGTTACCACCTATTGTCCTGGCATAAGGGCGAACATAAGCATCAAGGATGTCATCTCTGTAGGCCTGAGCATACATGGTGCCACGTGGAAAGACATGGAGGCCTATGCGCCCAACCCAAAGAGGTACCATCCCTAAGACAGACACTGCCTTCTCCGTATGCATCCTTTCACGGATGTTTGGTGGATGATAACGTGTTCCAGATTCTCTCCAAATTAAATAATGCCTACTATCACTTTGGAGGTTAAACCTGGATTCATCCTTGAAGAGAACAGCCTTTAGCTGTCTAGCGGAGATATTGACGTGCCCACCTCAAACGTTTCGTTCTATAACGTGGCATGAGCGGCACGCAAATGGCTGGTCACCTCGCATACCGACCTCCTTCATGAAGCCTTCTACGTAAAGTTGACGTTGTTACCAACCTTTCGTTGGCTTCAGCAAGGGAGTATCTGAATTGAGTCGGAGTTGAAATTCTATTCCTTTGTGCTCATAATAACAAATATCGGTCATCAGCATCGTCGTGGCAGTTAGCCGTCCTTAGTTGTACCTCCTGGATGCCGAATCTGGGGTTAGCAATTGTTGTCAAAGTCTATGAACCGTAGAAAGACTCGCATTTAGCCATCTGGCCACTTCTGTCTGACTTTGTCCTGCCTCTAGTTTCTTAATAACTCTCCATCGCAGTTTTTCGGCCAAATGACGCCTGGAGGTCATTGTTACAAATTGGTTATTCCAGATTTCATATCTCAGTATCACAGCGAAATTTGCAGGCTTGCTCTGAAACATTCAATTTTATGCTCCCCACAGATGACGTATTTCCATTGCAGCGCCACTAATTTGTATACTGCAGTTTTAGTTAGCAATTCTTACTTGACAACATATTCAAATTTTATATGGATTGGCTTATTTATATGGATTGCTATTTTTGTGATGTCTCCATAATTTTTGGAAGCCATTGTATTTAGAAGTTGCTCATAGCATATTGAAGAAACGTTTATAAAAGAACATTTCTTCTGGAATTTAGCTGAAAGTACATTTAAATGGTACATTTAATTTATTTTGTGAACTTGGTCTACCGCATATGAAAGTTACTTGTCATATTTTCTTAGGAAAAGTAATTAAGAATAAATACCAGTTTTCGATGAAAGAGAAAAAGTAATAAAAGGGAGGAATATGAAGCAGAAAAATGATAAATGAAATTACAAGGAAAACTTTGGAACAGTCAAGTCACGCTACTGTAACAATACTTCAAGATGGAGGTTTGTTAGCACGGAAAATAGGTGGAAACTTAATCTAAAATTTGTTTCCCATGAATTATTTTATTGAAAATTTTGTGAAGGGAAAAATTTTCCAAGAACTGCAAGTAACCTTTTATGGGCGAATTGCCAAATTAGAAAAAATAAAGAAACGAAGTTCCTGATAATAATATATTGTTGAAAGTGTAATGAAATTCCACGGAAATAGTTCTTTTGTCTCACAAGAGTCGTGAAAATTTTCGCCGAGATTATGTCTTTGTCTTTAGTGACAAACTGTTAAAACGTTATTCTGAAAATATCTGTTGGACCATCTTCTCACTTTCCCATCTTCAGTATATTGAAGATTCTTCAGTATGTCTTTCATCTTCAGTATGCGAACTTGATTTATAGTATACTTAAATATGACTGAATAAAATGTATGTTCGCTGTTTATTTTAAAAGTAATACTCAGCTGGTATCGTGAATCATTTTGAAGATTCCTAAAAGAAGTTCAATGATACATTCAAATTCCAGTTGGATAATTCACATTGAAATCCATTACAGTCAGAATATAAAAGAAAATATTTGTTTCGTTTCGATTTTGTTAATCTTTAATCTTTCTATTTTTCGCATCATGCGTAGCTAATCTGCAAAATACAGCAGGTACCATGAATCATTTTGGAAATCTAAAAAAGAGGCTCAGTGCTACATTTAAATCATAGCTGAATAATTCTTATTAAAATCCACTTCAATCACAATTTAAAAGAAAACATTTTTACTTCCTTGTAAGAAATAGAGGAAGAAGTGTAATCGCGAAAAACTTAAGGTATTACATTTCAACGAAAATATCCATTTTGGCCATTCTCGAATTTATTCAGGTTTTTTTGCGTGACATCCGTACGCATGGACAGAATAAAGCACTCTTTTTCCAAAGCGGATTTTAAAATGGATTCAGAAGGGACTTTTGTAATTACGTATGTATGTATTTCGCATGACGTAAAAAAGATTAGTGAAAAATGATTTAAAAGTGATTGAACTATGTTATTCTTACGTTCCGGTTAAGGTTTTTATGCCTTTAGTTAATATGCATGCAACCGTTGTAAAGTTATCAACAGTTTAAAAATTGTTGTAGGTCGCCATCGAGGCCTAGCACAATCGAGGCCGCCATTTGTTTGCATTTGAAACTGTAGTAGAACTGTGAGTTAATTCAGTTGGGACACCAACTTCAGTGTCTTTTTGCTCAGTGAGGCCAAAATTTAAATTTCAAATTTGTGCACCGAAAATTGTCTTCCTGCCCGTTGACCAAATATTTGTTTTGACGTAGAAATTCTAATTTTAACTTTAAAAACATTTTTTTAACTGCGTTTTAGGTGTTTTTTTTTAACTGCGTTTAATATAAGGGTGTCATGTGGTGTCCACATCAGATGTTTATGTTCCGTTTCACCGTTCTCAGTGTTTACGTACTATATGCATTATATATATAATTAATTACACGTATATAATTACAAAACAATTCTTTTGAAAACAAAACACAAACATGCCTAGTATTTTCGCGCATTAAGCTGAAGAAAAATTATCGTTAAAGATATAAAGTAAGAAATTTAGAACTAATATTTCACAAAGACCAGAAATTGAAATTCATAATTAATAAATTTCAAATAATTAGGCTGCTAACCTAAATTAAAGTTTATGGAGGAAAACTTTAACCCTTGTCTTTGTGATGTTAGTTCTTTTCATATATATAATTTTTTTTGTATGATTTTGTAAAACATTATTTTTCTATGGAATTCTGTTCTATAAGAGGTTTTATAAAACATTTCTAGAGTCTTGTAGAGAAGTATTTCTATAGAGGACTACTTGAAAAATTCCACAACAATTTCTGTAGAGCTCTATTAGCCTCTAAAAAACGTTGCGTAAGGTTTAGCTTGAATTAGAATCTGTCGTGTGCTGCAAGTCTTGTGTATTTCTCTACCGAAATCTGCATCAGTGAGTAAAGAATAATATTTAGTTGAACACTGCTCGAAGACAAAAGATTCGTGGATTGATTACCATACAGCCCTCAAGAGCATTTCAGCAGGTGCGCAACGAAATCTAAAAAGCAGGTGTTCAAGTAACACTTTTCAGTCTGGTTTTCGTTTTCTTTCTTTCTTTCTTTCTTTTTTTTCCCAGTACCTACATCTTGTCAGACGGTGACCAAGGAAACGACGAAATGACCCCTACGAATGATGCAGATGTTTACTTTGTGAGGAGCGTTGGAACATCTGCCGTGAAGTCCTTTAAAAGAAGAAATTCGTTATGTCCTTTTAAAGTCCGAATTAAAATCCTGTGCAGTACTATATTTATTAAATTTACATTCAGCTTATATAGAGCTTACACGTGTATAGAGTTACAGATAAATATTCTTCGCGAAGAACGATTGTATTTTACTAGCAATTTACGTATCCCAATATCTCAGTGATCATTTATTTAATTTTATTTTTATCATATATTGTTACTGTTAGTAAATTCTTGAAGGAAATCTCTTCGAGGTGTTTACTGTTTATTCACAGCTCATTGATTTCCCTTTAAATACAACCACAAAATGCTTTATTGCCTAGCATAAAATGTCACCGAATGGTTTCGCGCCTAGTCAAAATGAGATAACCCTGTACGTTTAATATAAATAAAAGAGTATTATCATTCTTGAAGAAACACAGAAAAGTTCTGTAATTCCTTCGTATTTTTTCAAGGAAGCTGTTCTGCCAATTTAAATTTACTAGTACTAAAATCATCAATGAATGATTAAAATTAATTCCTTTGTTAAAAGTTAAAAATACTAACTTAACAAAAGAATTTAAAGAATCTGTTAAAATATTTATATTTTGACTTCTTGTGCTAAGTGACAGTAGACGATCTTTTGTACTCCGGGGGGGGGGTTAAAAATATAATGTGCTTAAAGTCAGTCGATAATTCTATCAGTGGTGTAAATGTTTATAAAATATAGCTAGACATATTTAAGAGATAGATAGATTAGATATAGCACAAATTTCATGCGATATATATTTTGTTAAAATTCAAAATAAATAAAAGATAAAACTGATAAACAGTGCTTATATCTGTGTACTGGTATAGAAGTAAAATTAAAAGTCTTCTCTCTCAAGATAAGGCTACGGCAATTTGTAAACTTAAAGCTTTCTTGCTAACTACTCCGCCAAATGTTACGTATTACAACATTTGATAACTTCTTGCACTTGATGAGAAGACCCCCTTTCTTTACAGGGAGGCCTCCATTTGTTGGTATTGAAATTAAGGAGTGCTTTTTTTCAATTGATGCAATTTTAAAATCGAATGAAATGCTTATGAAACAAAATCATTCCATTTCTGGTAGCTAAGTTTCCTAATAAATCATGTAAAAGACGATCATGTTAAAAATAAGTATGATGCATATGGAAAAAATAAAATAGAATATTGTGCGAAATACTCAAGATTCAGAGCAAAGAAAAAGTTCTTACAAATCCTTTCAAAATCTTTATTTAAATCTGTAAATGATTTCTTTCGTTTAGACATATTTTTAGTCCAAAGGGACTTGAGTCCCGAAGGACTATTACTTTCGTTTTGGCATTTTGCGTCGGACGGATAAATGTCGGTTCACTTTTCAAACTGTTGCCATAAAATGTTAGAGTCCTGCATTATATTTGAAGAAATTAAATAATGAAAATCTGCGTAAATGTATGTATATTTCTCACATTGTCATAAAATAACGGTACATAGAATCATCGAATTTTGAATAACGTAATCCTCCAACGAATATGAGCATGTGGAAGACCAAATTTGAAATTTGAAATTTATTTTATGATCGATTTCCTATTTTTTAAAACTTTGACGAATTTTTAATTAACAAACTCAAGGATTTCAAAGCGAGCAATGGCAACGTTGTGCAGAAAAAACATTTTTATCTCCAGCGCATGAGTCTCTGTATCGGAAATTCTAAAGATATGCTCGTTTTAAAACTATTTTGCGATATTGCTGTTGCACTGGATCTTATGGTTTAAGTGCGAGGAACATGATATTTAATAAAGAAAGGTAACACACAAAATGTTAAAAAACGCCCCTTTGGACGTAATTTAAAATCTGAAACATTTCAGATTTTTTTTTTTTATTTTTTATTATTCTATAAATTTGTAAAAATAATTAGTTATACTCTCTATGTAAATCATCCTTCATAAAGAAATAAATATGGCAATGATTCAAGAATGAAAACATTCGAAGCAAACAGCACGGAAATGTATACTGTAAAGAAATATCTAAGGTTATATGTAAGAAATATGTAAGAAAACTGGCGGAAACTGGGATGCCACGGACTATTTGAGTAATTAATAACAGATATATATATGAGTAATTTTAATCTTAATAACTTTACAGGGTTACAGAGGTAACATTTAAAAGTTACAGAGGTTTGACATGTAATGTTACAGGAAGTAACTGTGAGAGCAAAATGTAGTTTTTGTATGTGGATTACAAAAGGATGTATCTGTAACACTTACAGATGTGCATCTGTAAAAGTTATAGTTGTTTGATCTGTTATGTCACAGGAAATAATTGTCTGAGCATAATATACTTTTCGTATGTGGAGTATCGAAGAATGCATCTAGGGTTACATATGTTTGATCTGTAATGTTACAGAAAATGATACTGCAAGCAGAACGCAATTTTCGATAAGGATTAGCAATAGCTCTATATGTAAATTACTGGCATTCTTTTGTAAGGTTACTGCAAGTGATTATGTAAGCAGAACATGTATTTTGATACGAAATATCAGAAGATATACAGTGGAACCTTGAGTTACGAGTTTAATTCGTTCCAACATTGACATCGTATAGCGAATTTCTCCTATCTAGAAACAAACTTCTTCATTGAAAATAATGGAAATCTAGTTAATCCGTTCCACACCCCCAAAATATCAACATAAAAATCAATTTTTCTAATAAATAACAGTGGTAAATAATATAACAGTAGTTTACCTTTTTGAAGAGTCCTTACTGGTGATAAGGATGTGGGAAAGACGAAACGGTTTACTATGGGGATAAAGAGTCCCCCTTCTGATTCAGGAAGGCTTTCTCTTCTCGGGAATTTTACCCCACTGGAAGCAGGTTCTGGGTCAGAATCCCTTACCTTTCTTTTAGCTGCAGGCTGCTTTACCAAAAACTTATCTAATAACACTTGCTTCTGTCTGCTTTTTAAAATGCCTCTAAAATGCGACACTACATTGTCATAGAGCTTCTTCTCCTGTTCTCTCCTCCTCTAACGAAAGCTCATCTACCGCCTCTTGCTCCTTGTGAAGTCTTTAAGCTCATCCGTTGTAAGTTCTTCACTATGCTCTTCCATTAACTGACCCAGATCAGCACCATCCATATCCAGACCCATACTTTTGCCCAGAGATACAATTTCTTCGACTAGCTTCACTGTGTTGCCCACAGGTTGAGGATCGAAACCTAAGTCAGGAAAACTCTGAGGCCACAGTTTTTTCGATGTTGAATTCAGGGTCCTCAATGAGACTTCTTTCCAAGCCTTATCAATGAGGTTAAAACAGTTTAGGATGTTGGAGTGATCCTTCCAAAATTCTCTGAAGGACAGGCTTGTATTTGGAGTCACTTCAAAACATCTTTGAAACAAGGCCTTCGCGTACACCTTCTTAAAGTTCGGAATAACTTGCTGATCCATAGGTTGGAGAAGTGGAGTGGTGTTGAGAGGAAGAAACGTGATTTTATGAACTGAAATTCCTCCAGCAAATCATCTTCAAGGCCTGGAGGATGTGCAGGAGCATTATCAAAGGTGAGCAAAGCCTTGAGTGGCAACTTATTTTTATGAAGGTATTTCTTCACTGAAGGACCAAAAACTTCATTGACCCACTCGATGAAAAATTGCCGTGTTACCCAGGCTTTGTTGTTGCCCTGCCACATCACACTCATTTGGTTTTTCTGCACCTTCCCCTCTTGAAAACTCGTGGATTTTCTGAGTGGTAAACGAGCAGACGCAAAACAAGAGGGTAGCCTATCTTTCATCGGCTTGTGGTCAGGCGAAGATTTCTCCTCTTGCGTGATGTACGTCCTCTAAGGCAATTTATTCCAAAAAGACCTGTTTCATCACAATTAAATACTTGCTGGGGATGAAAATCCTCACTAGTAATATATTGTAGGAACTCTGGCCGAAGTTTATCAGCAGCAGCTGTATTAGAGTTCGCAGCCTCTCCATGTCGTACAACAATGTGAAGACCATCCTGTTTTTAAATTTTTCGAACCATCCACGGCTTGCCTTAAATGCTATCTCAACTTCAGTCGACATTCCTGGTGGTTTTCGAAGAAGGGCCAAGTAAAAATTCTTAGCCTTAGCGCAGATGATAGCTTCCGATACCGAATCGCCTTTTAAATGCTTCTTATTAATCCGCATGAACAACAGCTTCTCAACATCTTCTAGGAGTTTTTGACGGTGCTTGGAAGTAACGGGTTACCATTACTTCAGTTACCATCAGTACAATGCAGATCGTCGATGTCGAACAGCCGTCAGTCTGCACCAATTCCGTCATCTCTTACACCACGCTTATGTTTATCTATGATTTTTTCCTTAATTTCAACAGACATGGCTTCCTTCTTTTTCTTTGCAGCACTATCTGAGGCAACAAACTTCTTGGGCGAACATTATTTTCAAGTTAAATGTAAAAAACAACTCACAAGCGCGCAAACACGTAGATCAAAGAACGCTGAGTGATCTGACGAGGGGATTCCCCGAGTCGAGCCGGATCGGGAAATGGCGCCATGCATACCAACAGTGCCACGCATGCACGTACTCTTGTATTTTTAATTTTCCGGCTTAGCTTTCCTTTAATATTCGTCACGCGCTACACTGCACGAGGAATAAAACAATTTAATTTATAATTCAACTAACATTAGCTATTTAAATACCAAATCCGTAACAGTGTTTAAAGGATTTATAGGGGGATATTATTTACCTGTCGTTACAGAGCTTTTCTCTGACTCTCTTACCTAAACATCATAATTGATATCAAAGTTATAATTTAATAATAATTATAAAATCCTGTCGTAGCATACAGGCTGCACTTGTTTGTATGTTTCCTTCTTTCTTCGGCTCTAGTGTAGAATTGGGTGCTCCTTCGATTAGCGACAATTTTTTTTTTTTTTAAATTTTGGTGATGAAACCTCATTTCTGGTTACCACGATAGTTTTAACTTTGTTTTAGCTTCCTGAGTTTTTTTAAATGAAAAGAGATTGATGTGTACATGGACAAATTTAAGGCAGTGCTCAATGCTAGTTTGTGCAATTCTGGGATTTTTTTAAAGTGAAAACAGATCGATGTGTACATGGACACAAGAGTTTGTGCAATTCTTTGACTTCTTGCTTTGGTTTTCTATAGCGGACATCTTGAAATTGTGCCTTCCTGGCGCCGATTTTGGCGTCAAAAAACAATCGCCAAAAACAAGGTGCACCCAATTGTAAACTTTAACCTTTTCTTCTATTTCTGTTTTTGAATTTCATTATCAGAATGATTTTTGACAGTGTTAGAAGATTCCTTATATCGCTAATGCAGTTCAGAAACGTAATTAATTTTTAACGTTGAAATTATGAAAAGCAACATGAAATAACACGAAAATATTATGAAAAATTTCTACTAGTACAAATGTTTCTTTACTTATTAACAGAAATAGTCTTTATGTGCTTTTTAGTTTTACGGTCTAAAAAATTCTTGTTTACCTTTACAAATTTAACTTGGCTACTTTTATGATAAGAAAGTTTTACGAAATAATTATTTTGTTGTTTGAGTTTGTAAGGATTTAGCCCATATGCCTGCGTATACTTTCGAGATTAGCACATACAGCTAGCAAAGTGGGTATCTGCGCTTCGAATCTTTAGTTTATTAAATTTTCTTTTTCCAAAAACTAAAATTGTTTCTAAAAAGACTCCAAATTAAAACTGTTGTGGATGATAACTCATCATGACATAGGTTTGAACTACTAAGCCTACTAAGTCTAACTACTCAGTCTCTCTTCAGTCGCCCTTTAAGTGGGGAAGAATATAAGCACTTACCGCAGTGCCCCGCATGTGCTCTCCTGGTGTGACTGATAAGCATATCAGCTAGCAAAGTGGACGATCAGTGGTTCGGATTCTGGTAAAGACACAGTTTAGTTTGGCACATTTCCTACTAATTAAGACTCAATAACACGCCGAACAAATACTCAACGAAATTCTGAATCAATATTTCCTACTTCCAAAACGTTTAAATGTCTCTACAAGTTTACACGTATACTTATATTATTTAATATGAAAGAAATATTTTGAAGTAACTGGGTTTTTTAGTTTTTTTCATTATAACATTCCTCAGGTTAATTTATTTGTTGCATTTTGTGAAATAGTTATATTTGTATTTTCATCGAAGGGGGGGAGAGTCTGGAGTAAAAACACGAGAGTTAACAAAGCCAAATATCTCTTTTTTTTTTTTTTTATTTCCTTTTTATTAGCTATTAACTCTACGAGAGCACTATAAATATAGCTAGAATATTTTAGGTATTTCAGTACTCCACGCCTGATGAAATGTGATTGGTTTTTCCCCTCCAGACGTCTCCAGACCTTTAATATAGATTAATCATTACAAAAAGTGGAAGATGATAATTTACGCTGTGAAGCAATTATCGTCTTGTTTAGAAGAATGCCGTAAAGAATTGCAGCATTTCTTTAAATAACATGATAAGCAGGTCTAAAAAGGACGTTGTATATTTTTTACGCACGAAATTGTATTATTCTTTTGCTTTTATCAGTTCTTTTACCAGTTAAATGTATATACATTTATATGCGCGTGAAGAGATATTTTTCGACGTTTTTTAAAATAACTTTGTCAATAAAATTTGTGCTTACTTAACAATTGGCTTTAACTGCAAGGAACAGAGGCTCAAATTTATTGCAACTATCTTATTATATTTATTTATTTATTTATTCATTATTTAGTTTTTGAAATTAACTAAGAAGCACAACCTTTAAAAAGAAATATTATAAAAGCCTTTTGCATGAATTGCCTAATGAAATCGAAAATTCGTGGAATACTGAGCCATCTTTTCATGATAATGCTGTTCATTTGCTGTCGTTGCTAAGGAAACAAGGGTTCCAGGAGTTGGAGCATCCTCTTGAAACCCAAATTTAACTCCAAATGATTACTATTTGCTCTTCAAACTGAAATCTGACTTGTGTGGAAATACACTTGATCATGATATTGGCGCAGAAAGAGCAGTTATCGAACATTTTGAGGACATACCTTCAAATTTCATATTCAGAGGGTTAGTATTGCTCATTTTTAAACAATTTGAAAAATGTACAAAGAGATTATATTGAAAAATAAACTATATATTTCCCTGTCTCTTTTTAGAAGTATCAGGCCTGAAACTTTTGGTTCTACCTGCATATTAATCTTGGCATTCAGTGGGGACGGCGAACGGTTGCTTACTTGCCAGTAAAATCTGTATCTGCCACTTTACAACTAACCAGAGACTGAAAATTATTGTAACTGTTCCAGAAATTTTCTTTCCTTCCTGTTCAAATTAATTTAGATTATCATGGAATATTATAACATTTAGCAAGGACGGTGAGGATTGCTTAGTTTTTTTTTTTTTTTTTTTTTTTTTTTTTTTTTTTCATTCGCACAATAGATATATCCTGCGTAATTTGCTGCTGTTTATGCTCTTATTTCTAAACAGCAGGCATTGTTAATTTATTGTTATTTCATTTTTAACGCGGTGTCTATGTTGTAACTAATAGCAGTATTTTTGGAGTATTTTGTAATCTGAATAGAAATAATGCTAGGACTCACTTTTATAGCAATCAATTATATAATTTTTATGTAGTATCATTTCTATAATAACATAATTTCAAACTGCACTTCGTATTTTAGAAAATAATAAATAAAAAGAAAATAATTTTCTTCCTTTCCTTGCTTCCTTGCCTCCTGTGCCCACTTTTAAAGCAGATAGCGGTCATCCAAACAACGGAAAAGGCGAATATGTTGGCAGTGTATTGTATTGATTAGATACCTCAAATATTATAGAACAACGTAACGATAGGTGAAAATGTAAACTGCGCAGAATGAAAAATACTAATTTGATGATCCAATTCGCATGTAATGAATGAGTCAAATGATTTAAGTCGAGATTTGATCTCTGCAGATTGACTTTATATTGATTCTAATGTGGAATTCTAAGTGGAATTGCTATTTTTTGTGTAAAAACTTGGCAAAAACTTCTTTAAAACTAATTCCCTGTGTTAAAGTGAACTTTTTTCCTCAGCTGGCGCTATACCTTCTCATATTTTTTTTTAATTAAAATTGCCAAAGTATGAATATTTTTTGTGTCATTAAATTTTCTTTTTCTTTTCTTTCTTTCTTTCCTAAAAAAAAAAAAAAATTGAAATAATGTCTGCTGCCAACGGTTGCGAAAAAAAGGGCGGGTAAGGACATTTGAGCTCGGCGTGTAGTTAATAAGGATTGTATTCCATAGAAAAATTAATTGCTTTTTATTATGCCGTTACTTCACTGCTATAGTCAACTAACACCAGACATGTGGTTTCCATTTTCGACGCTGAATGTCTACCACCACATATTTAGCCAACCCCACAGTAGGAAAGGGGAACACCCTACTCCCGTCTGGCTTCCCACTGGGTATTCCGTCACGGTTGGTTCCCTGATGAAAAAAAGACGTACCCCGCTTGTCACGAGACAGCTTTTTAATATTCGCGAGCATCCCTTTCCGACTCGCAAACCACTTTTCCTCCTCTTGCTGTGCGACAAGAAGTAAAAAATAATAACAAATTAAACGCCACCGCACGCAAATGCCGATCGGCTGCTGTGTCTATTTGTTATTGGGCAGGACAGAGGTTAAGTGAATTAATCGTTTGTGGTCATGCCATAAGAACCTCCTTTATAGACTTCTCGGCTGCCGAGCGAAGGTGACTTAAAGAAGGCACGTAAGACTGGGCGTTCTAAAAATATTAAAGCATTTTAAGTGAGGCTCGAATGACTCTTAATCGTTCCCATTGAGAAAGATAAAACAATGCTACGTAACCTCCGGACATCAAGTTCTTCAGATTCCAACCAAGTTCAGTTTAAACTGCTCAGAACCGGCGAAAGGAAAAGAGATGTTCTCCCCTCCGCCCCAAGCGCCCCGAAAGTATACGTACATCTGGTTTCCCCGTTAAGCCTAATTTCATCTAAAATTCCTTTAAAATCATTATTGCAATTAAATACGCTGAAATTTACAGTTTATTTTATTGATAGTATCTGCATATACTGTAATACAATCTATTAAAATGTCTGTAAATGACAATCTATCTAAATTATAATATAATAAATATATCTAAATTTTTAAAAAAATCTGAAAGATTTCAGATTTTAAATGAAGTCTAAAGGGGCGTTTTTTTAACGTTTTGTGTGTTACCTTTATTTAATAATAATTAATAATAATTAAATATCATGTTCTTTGCACTTAAACCATAAAATTCAGTTCAATAGCAATGTCACAAAATAATTTTAAAATGAGCATATCTTTAGAATTTCCGATACACAGCTCTGCGCGCTGAAGATAAAAATGTTTTTTCCCCGTAGAGTGTTGCCATTGCTCGCTTTTGAAATCCTTGATTTTGTTAATCAAAAATTCATTAAAGTTTTACAAAATATGAAATCGATCATAAAACAAATTTCAAATTTGGTCTTCCACATGCCCATATTCGTAGGAGGATTACGTCATTCAAAATTCGATGGCTCTATGTACCGTTGTTTTATCACAATGCGAGAAATAAACATACATTTACGCAGATTTTTCATTATTTAATTTCTTCAAATATAATGCAGGGCTCTAACATTTGATGGTAATAGTTTGAAAAGTGAAACGGACATTTATAGAGATTCAACGCAAAATCGCAAAACGAAAACAATAGTCCTTCAGGTACAAATATCCTTTGGACTAAAAATTTTCATGATATTAAAATTAAATTTTTTAATTTAAAGAAAATGGTTTCATTTTAATAAAAAAAAGTCCTATATACTGCCGGGGGAATGGGGAATGTACACATAAAACAGCACATTTTTGAACAAATTGCTAGTAAAACTAGATGACATAACCAAACAAATTTCAGAAATATAAACCAAATGAATGACTTTTCGCATTTATAAAGTCCGATCAGCCTCTATTCTCTCAAAGAATCGAACACGTGAAATTGTTTACACATTAAAATTTCCATAATCAAAAAAAAAAAAAAAAAAAAAAAACACCTCGAAACCTAAAGCGCAGATTTAATTTCCATCTAGTAAAACTAGCCAATTTGAAATTACACCGGTGTGATCACGGGCCTCAAGACTCGGAACGTCTGAACGGGTTAAAATTTAACAACAACAACAAAAAAAAAAAAAAAAAAAAAAAAAGGATTTAGATTTTACAGATTTCCAGAGGAATTTCAAATCATTTATCCAAACATATGGTTCATCAAGGTCACAAAGTATTTCCATTTATCTCCTGCTGAATAGTTTCTCTACAGGGTTCTACAAATTGTTCCGTGTTGAGCCGCATACCTCGGCAAAAGCGTGTGAACGTTGGTTTTTTAGGTTTTTTAAGACGTAAATCTTGGTTTATTATTTTATTTATTGTTGCTACAGATGTATTGAAACACTTTGCAAGTAATTTCTGCATCGGCGGAAATTCTCTTGATACCAATGATTGAACTTTAGAAACATTCTAAAAAGTACATACGTTTCTAGGGTATTTGTTTTCCATGTTTCTCAGGTTTTTTCCCATGTAAAATCCACGATTGGCGGTTTTCTAGTTTCCGATTAATAATGTTGCTTATTTTGCACTTCGAAATATTAACACTATGCATTTCACAACATTTTTGAATTATCGAATAGGAATATTTCTCTTCGGATGATCCACAGCTTGTGTACATGCGACATTTTGACAGAAAAATAAATTTAGATATTGATTTAGCACATTGAGCTAGGAAAGGGAAGAATCCTTGCAACAGCTGAATGAGATTTTCCCGTTTCCTTCTTGGAAGACCCAAGTGAGGTATTTTGTAACGTACCGTTGCTTTGTAACTACCGTTAGTAAAGTGTTTGTAAATACTTTAGTATTTAAACTTCATCAACAATGCAAGTTATATTACATATTTATTCAGATTAATTATATATTTTGAATTCTTCCCAGTGTTCTGGCCTTAAAAGTATTTTACATTACTAAAGCATTTATTATTCACGCCATTTTGCATCTGTTAAACTTAAAAAACATGGTTTTTAATTTATCTTCGACGCGACATAAGAAATATCAGGTTGAAATAGGATGAAAAACATACCATTGTAAAATTTCAAAATTGGTAGACAAACATCCTTAGTTTTGTTGTAAATTTTATAAGCTCTGTTGGTTTTGAAGGTAATCAGACGCAGGCTCCTCAGAAGGTAATAACCTTCTGAGGAGCCTGCTTTCGAATTATAATATAAAATGGTAAAAAGATTCTTTTTTCAAAATGCGATTTAAATTGTTTTTAAATTTGATGCTTCAACGATTATTCGCACCTATCTTTGTCTAATGAACAAACTAAAAATATCAGAAATTTACTGTTTGCACCATGGAATAGAGCAGGTACGTATCTTTCAAATAAAGAACGTGTCGGAGTTTCAGCATAATTTTAAATTTTTCGACATACGTTTGATTTTTTAGAGTGTTTGACGCTCATTATTATAAAATTTCGATATCTAAAAATGTATTCGTTCCAATATGTTTAACTTTTCACAAATTATAAAACAAACTCGTAAAGTTTAACTCTGTTGGGTATCATCCAATGTTAAATTCTAGATCTGATGGCAGACGAACTAGAAGACTAAAAATTAATTAGAAATACTAGATGCAGTATGAGAGTACTAATAATTATTTGTCACCCGGCCTCTGACTAGCAATTCGAGAGCTTTTGCTTAAAAAGCATTAGCAGACATTTCTTGGTAACACAAACGTTTGCTTTATGAAAAGCTCAAGATATTAGTCACGGTGTTCAAAATTAATTTTAGTCTGGACGGTTGAAAACTTTTGAAGCTGCATCCTGTGTTATTAAAACGGGAGAAAAGAAATAAGGAAAACGAAAATTCCAATTAAATGCCCCATTCGCAGCCCTTTTCACGCCTTCGTACGTGCCCGTTTCTCACCATCTTCCCTAGACCAAGATAACGTTTCTTTTTTCGTTTGGCTGGGGTCGCGAAAATTATTTGAGTGTCTGGAGCGAGAATGGAGAAGTATAATGAGTTATTACGAGATGGGAAGAAGTTTCGCTGACCGTGCTCTCATTTATCATAATTATTTTTCTAAAACCTATAAAAAGAAGAAGGTTGGTAATTATTTGGCTTTCGTTTAAAATTCTAATGAGCACACGAGAAAAGAAGTAAATCATAAAAATATATGAAAAGAAAGTATTTGGCTAATTTGAAACATATACATCATATGCGTAAAATTCAATTTTAATTTAATTTAGAAATTAACTGTAGTGCATACAATTTAATAAAATGCAGTTATCATTATAACGATTCTTTGTGTTCTAAAGAAGAACGTTTTAAAAGCGACCGTTATAATGAAAGTGGGTCTAACATATTTAAAACAGACGGGACATTTTGCATCGATCGTTGCACTGATTGGTAGGTTAATTCGTTAAGCCAAAATAAACAGTGCCTGAAATAAGAACCGAGCATGAGCAACACCGCTTAGAAAGTCTAGAATGTGTTCGTAAAATACACTAGGGTACGGATACATTCGTGGAAGTATTTCAAAGGAAAACTGATTAATTTTCGTGTTAGGCCCACCAGCGGCCAGGCGGTAAAAGCCGCTCAACACTGGTAGTTCGGTTTGGGATTCGAGTCTCGGCGAATGGGCTGACTACATGGGCGTTTTCGTGGTTTCTCCCATGTATAACGTGGATACGAGCTAGTTTCCCTTAAAAAGACCTCCACGGAGCATCCCTCCCTTTCCGTGTAATGTCTAAGGGCAGAGCACATAATAAAGTGAAAAAAAAGTATTCGTATTACATTTTTCTTCATTGTTTAGTTTACTCACATTTCTGCACAAATCAAATCTTATTTATTTTATGATAATTTGCAATAGCGATTTTGATTATTAATTTGTTTTATAAAATTCTGAGCAACTGGGCAATACATGTATTAACAAAATGTTTATATTATGTAAAAAATTATAAATACCTTAAGATACCTTTAAAATTTCGAAATATCGCGAAAATATAATATACTTAAAGGTCATTTTCCTGATAACTAATTAATTCCTCCAAATGTGAAAATTTGTATGCTTCTTTCGATATCCTCGATAGGGTAGTTGCTACTTTATGTTCCAAATAGGTCAGGTTAAGCTTTTTTAATTTTCATTTAATTTATAATTATACATATCTGCGCAAAAATTCTGATATAAATTATTGTAAATTTCTTTACTCGATAAATATAGTGATGCAGAGAAAATAAAGATTTGCTCATAATGAAAATGGAAAACATTAAATCGATATGAGTATTTATGCATCTTCATTTTAAAAATGTATTTGCCTTTAATTAAATTTATTAAACTTTTTGTTTATTTTGGAAATGATGGGTTTATTGATTCACAAACTCATGTGAATGTTACTGTGAAGTAATCTAGTTATTAAATATATCTAAATTTATAATGATTATAAATATTATTTAATAACCTTAGCATTTACTTCTAAACATAAATTTAAATTCTGTCGTCAAATATTATAAAACTGTTTAGGCAAGAATTGTTCATACAGGAAAAACATCAATTAAAAGGTATTGTAAAGCACAGTCCATGAGATGCGCACTTAAGGAAGTTGTAAATTAGAATTTATGGAATGTGTAGTGTTGAATTCAAGAATTATAAAAATTGTTCTATAAATATTAAAAGAGTTATATCCTTACATTTGCTAATTCAATTACAAGTTTTAAATAATATTAATAAACTCCCTTTTCTTAACCCTTCCGAAATCCTCATAGAAAGTAAAGTACATGGAAATCAGAAATCAGCAACAATATTTAACGTGCTTCACTATTAAAATAAAAGGTGCTTCTAATTTGAAATGAAGGAAACAGAGCATTAATTATAGAATGACTATAATTTTGGATTTAGAAGATGTCTCAGAAGCCCAAAATCATCTCATATTTGAGAAATTTCAGAAAGAGTCTCTGTAAATAGAAAACGAAGTAATGCGAGATTTGAATATTAATAATACAATAAACTTTGAGTTTAATTTTTGTAATCGTTAACCGAACAAAATCGAATTACCTTAAATTTTCATTCTAATGTGGTTAGCGGAAACTTTTGAAACCATTCCACTCAAATTTAAGCAGTTATGAGCACGGGAAAAATATAGCGTTTAATTTCGTTGAGAATTCCATATTATTTAAAAATGTATTCTTTCACATACTTAGGATACTAAAATTCTTTCACATACTTAGCATACTAAAATTCTTTCACATACTTAGGACACTGAAATGTTGTAGAAAAAGAAAATATATCCATTTAATACTTATATTTACAACGTAATTAGAAAATATTTATCTCCAAACGTGTCAAAACATATAGATCTTAATGGCAAGTCATTGAACATTTTGATAAATAACAATTTGTGTCACTGCATTAGCGGGAGTGTATGGAGAAAACCAGTTCGTGCCTTTCCTTTCCTTTCCTTCCTCCATGACCAATATTCAGTGGTCTTCCAGAGGACGGACTGGCTGCATGGCCTGTTTTGCGGTATATGCCGTAAAAATGAGCTAGTTTTCCATAGAAAATTCTTCACGAAAGCCTCCATTCCTAGCGAGATAACTCTTGTGTGAGTCGCTGTAATCAACTTTGCGCCGTCGGCAGAGCAGTTAGTCATCTTAGATGGCAGCTTATTACCGTTTTAAGCCCTACTTGTCGGATTTTCTGTCTCCAAATGACCTTTGTGCATGCATCCCAAGACTATCATTGTCAGAACAAAAAACGCCGAAAACTCACTGTAATTAAATAAGTGACTGTGCCACAATATGCCGTATTATTTACTATACACCAATGGAAACAGAACAGAATATAATTACTAATGCACAGTCCATATACAAACACGATGTATGAATGCATGTACAACACGGTAGGGTAAAAATTACAGCGTAGGAGGAATTAATTTAAACTCTTAAAAATTCTCCTTGCTATGCTTGTGCACTAAGCATATATTGATTCTTGCAGGTGTTTTTTGCCCAAGCATATGTTTTACAATGTTAGAAATAACACTTGTCTCTGGGCAGTTAAGTTGGGTGGCCGGAATTTCCGGCCACCTAACGCGTGTAAAGGTCATTTTATAACAAGCTAGAGAAATAATTTGTATTGGCAGACTGAAATGTTTTATATATGTTACCGGCAATGTATGAAATGCAGACATTTAAAATTCCTTCAACATTCTATCACATCCTCCGTGTTTAACAGCCAAATGAATTTTATGAAGTACGTGAAATAACTGACGCCTTCTTTAACAGGATAAATTAATTTACTTTTGCTTTCCACAAACATCACATCATAACGATTCAGCAACCAATAGTCTCGTGGTTCCTTCTTAGCAGTCATTTTAGCTTTTTAACGTCATTTATTAACTTCTGGTAAGTAGTTTCAGTTATTCGAAAAGAATCGCAGGTGCATTTCATACTTTCCCGGTTTGTCATTTGGCATTCTATAAAATGCCTAGCCAATGTGTGAAATGTTTAATCGTTTCATACAATCCTGGCCAGTTTTCTAGGCATTCTATAGAATGAAAGATTTCATACTTTGCCGGTAACATATACAAGCATCAAAATTTCAGAAGGGCACTATTTACATAAGTACACTTAGTTGTTGCACAAATGCACAAACAAAAAAAAGGGGGAAGGAAAGTTCTATATTTCTCATTCTACTGCGTCAAATGACGAAATTTAAATTACTTTTTTAGGTCTCAAAAGTGAGACTTAAGATATATATTAAATTTATAAAATGGCATTGTTCAAAGTTATGTATTTTGACACAAAATCGGACTTTTTCTGGAATATCATACCGATTTTTTTTTGCGGTTCAAATTATGCCAAAGTGACAATTTGGTGTCCGCCGATAACATCGCGGCAAAAACATCGCAGACGAAAACGTCGCGGAGAAAACAACGCAAGGCGAAAACGTCGTTCTACAAAACATCGTGGGTGAAAACATCGCAAAGAGAAAACATCGTGGTACAAAACATCGTCGTCGAAAATAAAGCGGTTCAAAAACTTCGCAGTTTAAAAACATCGTCGTCGAAAATATCGTGGTAAAATATAAAGTATCTACAAATCATCGCATGACGATAACATCGCAGACATACTTTTTTCAAGTTTTAATAATTGTAAATGGATATTCCCATAATGATTTGTGAGCGCAAGATGTAAAGAAGGATAATTTTTACTTTCATATTTTTTTATTAACTAACAATTTTTTTTCTGAAAAAGTAAGAAGGAAACTTAAGCATAGAAAATTAAATGCAACTTATAGATTATACTTTTCAATAAAAATTACCAGTAAAACTTTATAAAAAATCATTTATTAATGGCCTTTGTTGATTAATTATGTCGGTTTAAAATTCTATTAAGTGCTATAAGCTGCATTAATTTTCTATGCTTAAGTTTCCTTCTTATTTTCTCAGCAAAAATATTAGTTAATAAAAAATATGAAAGTAAAAATTATCCTTCTTTCCATCTTGCGCTCACAAACATTATGGGAATTTCCATTTACAGTTATTATTAAAACATGTCTGAGAAAAGCATGTCTGCGATGTTATCGTCATGCGATGATTTGTAGATACTTTATTTTTTACCACATTTTCGACGCCGATGTTTTTAAACTGCGAAGATTTTGAACCGCTTTATTTTCGACGGCGATGTTTTGTACCACGATGTTTTAGGAATGCGATGTTTTCTCCCACGATATTTTGTAGCACGACGTTTTCGCCTTGCGTTGTTAAAAAATTAGCTCCCAAAATGTTAGCTCCTCAGTGCAATTGGATTTTTTATATATTTATTACTATCTCTTACTTTAATTAAACTTAACTTGATTCCTTCTTTCACAACTCTCAGTTTAAGTTTAATCCAAATAAAATTCTCAGATATTTTCTAATTTATTTTCAAGATTTGTATTTTTTAGTTATTTTTATGAATTTTTCGAAAAAATTAAAATATAATCTGTAAAATTTTCTATTTGAAATGTAATTTAAATTTTTTTCTATTACTTTAAAGTAGATGTATTTCTAGGCATACCTGCAAAAAATTAGAGTTCTTTATTCAAAATTTCTCAAGGTTTTCCAAGGTTAGAAAATAGGTTGCCATAAATCAAGAATTACGCCAAGAGAATTATTCTTGACGTAAACTGAAAAAAGTGCGCCAAGATAAATTTGTAAACTTCTCACCATATTTTACAAAATTTAATATTTAGGCATAATTTAAGTCGTAGAATTGAAATCGAAATGTCCTTTCAGGAAAAGTCCTATTTTGTGACAAAATACCGCTATATTTGAACCTAATATATGTTTTAAGCCTATGTTTGAACCTAATATATTTTCAAGACATGAAAAATGTAAATTAAATTTCGTCAATCGGCCCCCTAAAACGGGAGATATAGAACTGTTCCCTCTCTTTTTTTAGCCCAAAGGAGCGTTAGCCTAGAAGAGCTACTGGTCTCGAAATGGCATTTTGCGTCAGTTCACTGTAAACGGCGTATCCCTTTTTAAATTGTCGCCACTAAATATTATCGCCCTGTATTATATTTAAAGAAATTAAATAATGGAGAATCTGCATGAATGCATTTATGTATGTTTCTCGCATTGTGAAAAAACGATAGTACTTAGAGCCATCGAATTTTGAATAACATAATTCACCACCCAAACATGGGCACCTCGAAACCCGAATTATGAATTTCGAATTAGTTTTATTACCCATTTCATATTTTGTAAAACTTTAACGAATTTTTGATGAACAAACTCAACGAAAGCGAGCAATGGCAGTACTGCAAACAATGAAAGATTCTTATCTCCAACGCTATCGGAAATTCTAAAGATATGCTGTTTTTAAATATTTTATGATATTGCTGATATTGTTGTATTGTTTATGTGGTTTACGTGCGAATAGCATGCTATGTAATTAATAAAAGTAACACATAAAACATTAAAGAAACGCCCCTTTTGGGGGGCAATGTAAAATCGGAAAGCTTTAAGTTTTTGTTGTTATTGTTGTTCAGAGTGTACACTTAGCTATACATAGGCCACTGAAGTGGAACAGTTGCTATAATAAACGGTTGTTATAATAAGCAGAAAGTATATGCATGATTTGTTAAAGTTACATGCTTTTAGCAAGATGCATTATCCTCCAAATTAATTTATTCCCCAGGTTAAATTGCATAAAAATACAGGCAAATAGTTAATATTTTTCTACTAAATGTAATATGAGTTATTCCTCATTTCTGTATGTTTTTTTTTTTTTTCTGCTGTCAGATTAATCATGTTTTGGAGTTAACCGAAGACCGAACCGAACCGAACCGAACATGTACACCGGTTCGGTTTTGGAGTTAACCGAACCGGTGCCCATGTTCGGATAAAAGATGGAATCTCAAATATTACCACAATTCTGCTATATATTAGTTTGATCGAATAGTTATTTAAAGAGGCAGTATTATGCTGGGATTAAATTCAACACCTCTTTTCCGCAGACAGGTTATCTTACCAAGTAGATAATCCGGAACCCTTAATTAGCTCCCCATAATTTCAACCACGAGAATCGCATATTATTAAAGTTGATTGATCTAACCTTAATACATATTTATCACAACTTCAAATGGCAATATTATTAGAGTTTTTCGTTACATACCAACATGGTGGTAAAATTTTTCGAAGCATAAAATATGTGTCCTAAGTTAGTTGTAAACAAAAAACTAAAATAAAATCACACGCTTCAAACACTGTTTACTGACAACGTTTATTCTGAAACAAAAACATTATTATAAGAGACACAAAATAATACATCTAATTTTATGAAGACAACTAGAAAACGATGTTTGGCTAGAACTATTAAAATGGATGCTTATTTTTATTCCTACGTCTGTATTTGAAATCACCTAAATTAGAATCAATTGAAATACAACTACTACCGTAGTGTACTTTAATTTTATATAAAAAATATTTAAAAAATGATAACCTAAAAATTCTGAAAGGTTTTCAGATTTTAACAGTCGCCCAAACAGGTTTGTTATGGTTTTTTACGCTCTCGCTGAGCTCGCAGTCTACCAATCTCTGTTACACTCACTGCTATTGCTCACTGCTGCTTTGTAACATCACATGATCAGCGAATCCCCCTTCCTCATAAAATACTAATGTAAATTCTTTATCACGAAATTTTCCCGCTATTAGAGTAAATGCTAAAGTGCAAAAGTTCCACGAATTTCCACTTTTCATATCGCAGCTTTCCTGTGATTTTGCCTTTTTTTCTTCATTCCTGCGATAAAATTACTGACGTTATTACTCGTATAATCTAGTACTGAGTCAAGCGATACTGCACAGCGTAAGTGAAATTTAGGCTTTTCAATAACGTATTACAGAAGTTTCAGAGAATGAGAGAAAAATAAGGATTTTATTCTGCCTTTCTAGTTGTTGTTTTGTGTATGATGAAATAACAATACAACAAAGCCTCTATTAACCGGATCTCTATCAAACAACGCCTCTGCTAACCGAGCTGGCAATCAATTTAAAGAAATAATTGGGGAAATGTAGAAACCTTAAACATTAATAGCGAAAATAAGTATCATTCGCGAATTCCTGAAACTGCCTGCCGTACCCTGGGGTTACACGTACCACAGTCTTGAAAGACACTGTTTATCTGTATCTAAAAAGAAAGGCTTTTACTGAGACCCTGACGTTGCCTTCTGAAACATTCCTACCTACATGATTCGAAGTAACTTTCTAATATGTTAATTTCTGTAGTAGGCAGCGTTAAAACCATTACTCAATAGAGAGTATTAAAATTAGAGCTCTTGGATTTGGCGATCTTTTTTTCATTTGCATGTGGAACCCGAGTAATGATCTTGTTTATGAAAGCATTTGATTCATCCATGCCTCTCCCAGCACTTTTCGATGTTCCAGAGTCTATATAAAGTACTAGATAAAAATGTGAATATTTCAGTAGTTTAGAATTCTTCATAAGAATTAGTTATAGGTTTAATTAGCAATAATATTTTTTAAAAAATCTGAAACCTTTCAGATTTTACATTACGCCTAAATTACGTTTTTTAACGGCTTGTGTGCTGCCTGTATTTATTAAATATCATGTTCTTTGCACTTAAACCATCAAATTCAATTCAACAGCAATATCGTAAAATAATTTTAAAATGAGCATATCTTTAGAATTTCCGATACACAGTCTCGCGCGCTGGAGATATTTTTTTTTTTTTTTTTTTCGTACAGTATTGCTATTGCTCCCTTTGAAATCGTTGAGTTTGTTAATCAGAATTTCGTTAAAGTGTTACAAAATATGAGATCGATAATAAAACAAATTCCAAATTTGGGCTTCCAGATACGCATATTCGGTGGAGGATTACGTCATTAAAAATTTGATGGATCTAGGTACCGTTGTTTTATCACAATGCCAGAAACAAATATACATTTATGCAGATTCTTCATTATTTAATTTCTTTAAATATTACACAGGGCTCTAATATTTGGTGGCAAGTGAACTGACATTTATAGTAAACCAACGCAAAATGCCAAAGCTAAATTAATAGCCCTTCTGAGCTAACGCCCTTAAGGCTAATAAAATCACAGAATACGAATTATAAACCAGTGGTTATGTTCTGCCACGGTAACCATACTCAGTTGACGTTCCTTTTCGACTTACGCGATATCCAACGCAAGATATGGGCGTTTTCGAGGTTTTTCCCACGTGTAACGTGTTACAAGCTAGTTTCCTTTAGAAAGTCCTCCACCAAGGCATCCCTTCCTCTAGGCTGATAGCCCTCGCAAACTTTGCCATAATTAAATAAACCATACCAACACAAGACAGCTGCAGGCTATCGACTGACTGACCGATCACCCTTCCAGTTAACTGCCTAAATCCCAATGTTCTTCTCAAAATCTGCATAACCCTCTGGAAAGAACGAGCTCATGACTAAATTCTATGTGATAGAATAATATGCAAACTGTCATGAATTTCGCAGGCAGTTTGTGAGGGTTTATCTTTGTTAATAAGACGAAAGCAATCACCATATAGACGAATTCTTTTTAAAATTGAGGGAAGCTCGTTCTCTGAACGCATTAAAAAAGAGAAATTTACGCAAATATTTTTTTAATTTTCATAACCTGGGTCTAAAACGTTGGTAGGAAAAATACGCGAGAGGAAAAAATATGCAAGGAAATACAGTCTGTTTGGTTTTTCGATGTAGTGACTTTATATTTAGAAAGAATACCTCTTAGTGGTAACTTTTGTGGTTACTTTAGGGTGCTACAATTGGATATCGGAGGATCAAAAGTTTTTCAGCATTTGGTGATTAAATTCTTCTATGCTTGTTTTCAAAGATCTCGATTACTATATTTTTCTAAACCAGATAGAAAGAGAATATTTCAATCTACCGCTTATCATTTTTCTTTCTCTGCAACTTTAATCTCTTAGAAAAAGGACTTTTGGACTGGAAACGAAATTTGCCTTTTGAATTGAATAATACGAAGATTCAAGAGCCAAAGAAGTATTCATCTCAATAAGAAGTGATTATTATTCCTGCTTAAATCAACAAATAAAATGTCGCCTTATTCTTGAATAAAGATTAATATCTCAATAAGTGGGTGAAGAAAAATCTATTTCCTGACGCCTCCATGGTTCGCAACCCAACCCAAGGGCCGGTCGGTGTCACGTTCATATCGATCGTGCTCATCTCATTGAGAGTAAGGAAAGAAGATAAAAAAAATATGTGGACAAGATGTCTTTCGTGTTCGAAATAAATTTGTTTTTCTTAAAATTGATCCTGATCGAAGAGTGGCGGAGGGAAAATTCGATTTCGGAATGTGTCCCACTTTATGGTGGACAAGTTCTAGAGAATTTTGGATTGATCACCGCTGTACAGTTCTTTTGGACATGGTGGGTTGTGTTTTTTTCTCTTCTTTATAAAGAACTTTTTTGGTAATGAATAATGGACACTTTTGTCGGTATTTACTTATTGCATCTAGTATGAACTTCTTTTCTGGAAAAGTCTGAAATTTCTGCTTTTCAGAATGGGAAATAAGTGAAGTTTAATTTTATACAGCTTGGGCAGCCAGTCCACTAGACGGGGCCAGTCGGACATGGACAGTCAGTCAGAATATAACCGAACTGCACACTATTGTAATTGGAATACATTGTAGAATTTTTGTAAGTTACACGGAAGTACACTTTTATGTATAATAAAATAAAATTTAAAAATTTATGCTTATAAGTAAACGTTTTTTGGCTTAAAGTATAACTTAATAAATCGAATGATTTCAGACTCAACTGCATGCGGGCCGAATGCATGTTCTGAAAGCACCTGACGGGACGGGATTTTTTTAACAAAATGAAAGTGAATTGAAGGAGAAAATATATTACACTATACTTACATCCAATAACCTGTGTAACTGGATAACCTGTGTTTCGCGTGATGTAACCTGGATAACCTGTGTTTCGTGTGTGCTGTGTTGCATCAAGTTTTATTAAATTTATAATATACTTGGAAATTTTAATTTAATTCTTTTTTCTCAAACATAGTTTAATTGAAAATTGATTCCACTAATGTTCAGTTGCGTTTTCTACATTTCTACAATGTTTTTCTCTACTGTGACTATTTTATTTATCAAATTTACATTTTAATCCCTACCTGCCTATGGCTAAAATTACAAGACTCTTTCGTCCGGTTTTTTTTCCCTGTTTTCTTCAGATGCCCAGTCACAGACTAATATTTATCAAAACATATACAAACAATAACCATAATTCACACGATTATTTAATTGAAATCTTAAGTTTGGCATTTCAAGAAATTTCTGTTGGTTGCACTTCTCTTGGTCAACTCAAACGTATTGACAGCTAAATATTAATATATATCATTGTAAATTAATATAGTATATCATTGCTAAATTTATAGCATTGTTCTAATCTAGGTGTTTCAACACAGAATCGGACTTTTTCTGAAATGACATGCCATTTTCTTCCATGTTTCAATTCCACGACTCAAATCATGCCAAACTGCCAAGTTTTGTAAAAATCGCTCGAGTAGTTTTTAAAAAATTAGTTTTCAAAATCTTAGCTCCTCAATGCTAATTGAATTTGATATATATATTTATTAATATCTCTTTTTTTTAATTAAACTTACTTGATTCCTGCTTCCAGAATTCGAAATTTAGGTTCAATCCAAATAAATTTCGCCCATTTTTTATGATTTATTTTTAAAATTTGTATTTTTACATAATTTTTTTAAAAATTTTTCGACAAACATTTTGAATTATAACTTATAAAATTTTTAACATCACCTTGAAATAGATGCATTTCTAAGCATACCTGCAAAAAATAAGAGTTTTTCATTCAAAATTTACTAAGAAATACGTGAATTTACATATTGGCGCGTTTTGAAATTTGGCATGTTTGTTATAAGTGATAATAACGCCAAATGTGGTTTACGCACTTTGGGAAATTATTTGAAATAATGAACGATGACTTTTTTTCCGCTCGTTTACAATTAAAAAAAGGAAAGGAAAGTAGATTGCTATAAATTAAGGAGTTCCCCATGTGGGGAAAACTGAAAAAAGTGCGCCAATATAAATTTCTGAATTTCTCTGTAAATTTCGCACCAAATTTTACAGAATTTATTATTTAGGTATAATTTGAGTCGTAAAATCGAAATATGGAAGAGAAAATTGGTATGTCATTTCAGAAAAAGTCCGATTTTGTGTCAAACTACCTACATTAGAACAATGCTATATACAAATCTAATACATAGCCGAAGTTGCGCATTCGAGACATGAAAAAAGCAAGTTCAATTTCATCAATCGGCCCAGTAGAACGGGATATATAGAAGAGCCCCGTTATTTTATTTATCTCTTTATTTAGTTATTGATTTTTAGCGCAGTGTACATTAATGGGTTAGTTATTTCCTAACAACCCAAAGTGAATCACACCTTCCATTTCTCATTGCATGCAGACCCACCAGCGGCCGAGCGGTAAAGTCGTTGAACAGTGGTAGTTCGGTCCGACGCTCGAATCCCGCGAACGGGCTGGCTGGATGAGCGTTTTCGTGGTTTTCTCTATGGGTAACGTGTATACGAGCCAGTTTACCTTAGAAAGTCCTCCGCAAAGGCATTCCTCCCCTTAGGTCGATAACCCTCGAGGCTTTGCCATAATCACAGACACACACATTGTATGCAGAAAAAACCTTTCTTCGATGCAATCCTGTTTTTTTTTTTTTTTTTTTTTTTTTTTTTTGTGAGACTTCTTTTTTGCACTCGCTCACTGTTTTTCCGATTAATGTTATCTTTATGATTAATAAGAAGCATTAGGAATTTCACTACTTCGGAACCCACGAGTTCCTATTCGAAAATCCGTGCATTGCAATCTCTCTATGTGCAGTTTGAGATCATCAGTGACATTCAGAATGACTATGTTTAATCATTTCGCATATTAACAGCCAATTTCGTGCAATTCGAGGATCGCAATTGTGAAAATTTGTTAATTATAGGTATTTGAGTCCTCTTTTGCGAACATCCCACCCCGAAGAGGCTATAAAGAAGTATTACTAAAACTACAGCCGCCCAGACGGTATCATGATTAAGGAAGCCTACTGCGCTACCGAAGGGTACGGATTCGAATCCCGGAGAAGGCATAGATATTTGTTAGTATCATCGTGGCATGGGGGAACTCTAAATATACGGCCAGCTGAAAGTCCTCTTGTGCGGTTTGGTGGTAGGGAAGAGGGGGAGGAGACCCTTGCACCATCCCCCCATGGTGTTCCCATGGAGGTAGGAAGTAAGAAGGAGTCGCCCTAAACAAGTTTCTCCGTACCCTGCTCTGAAGCACCGGCGATCCCTACGTGGTGACCAAAACATTGGGTCATTTACCATTGAGTTCTATGGGATTTGACGCGTTCGGGTGTAAATATTTTGTAATTACGTTGCAAATATACATATAAATGTATATATTTTCTTTTTCTACAACACTTCAGAGTCCTAAGTATGTGAAAACAACATATTTTTAAACAACATTTCATTCTGAACGGAATTAAATGCTATACTTTTCTCAGAATGGTTTAATTTGAATGAAATATTTTCACAAGTTTTCGTTAATTACATTAGAAAAAAAAAAATTAAGGTAGTTCGATTTTATTCGGTTAAGGTACAAAAATTAAGATCAAAGTTTATTGTATTATTAATATTAAAATTTTGCATTATTTCTTTTCTATTTATAGAGCTTCTTCCTAAAATACTTTCTTAAATATGACATGATTTTTTGGCTTCTTTTAAATCGAAAAATGTAAGTCAATTTATAATTAATGCTCTATTCGGTTCATTTTAAATTAGAGAATTATTAGGAAAATAGTATTTGACTTTCTCTGAACATTTCTGAAAGGGAATAAAATAAGTGTTGTTTTTTTTTTTTTTTTTTTTTTTTCAAGTATTATTTAAAACTTGTAACTGAATTATTATAAAATGTAAAGGGAATAATTCTTTTAATTATACTTATCAGATTTTTTTCTTTTTACCCTTCATTTCAACAATACATATTCCAAAACTCTTTATTACGTTCTTAAGTGCGCATCTCATAGCATTTGCTTTACAATACCTTTTAACAGATTGCTTTCCAATACGAACAATTCTTGCTTAAATAGTTTTATAACTTATTTGTCAACTGGATTTCAATTTATGTTTACAATTCAATATTAAGGTTATTATATATTTAGATAACATTTATAATCATTATAAATTAGATACATTTAATCATTAGATTTCTTCACAGTACTATCACAGTTGTTTATAAGTGAATAAATTCTTCATTTCAAATACATTTATAAATAATTTAATGAATATTTAAGTATTTTGTCAAAGGCAGATACATGCTTTTTGCAAGCACATGCATAAATACCCATACATATTTCCTATTTATCATTTCCGGCATGTGCAAATCTTTAATTTCTGTGCATTCACTATATTTTTCGTGTAAAGTAATTTACACTAATTTAGCATACACCCGAAAGTTTTACGTAAAAAATATATATGAATATAATTTGAATGAAAATTATAAGTATTATTTTTAATACCCACTCAAAGGTCAGTTTTTCTTCAAAATTCCCCCACGATGGCATCTCTCTCTTTAGGCAGATAGCCCTTGCATGCGTTACTCTATTTAATAAAAACTTAATCTGACCTATGTGCCTAATTACAAATATTTTAACATACATAATTTTATATTTACATTTAGCCATCAAGTTTCAAACTTTTCAAATCTTCTAGAAAATAAATTTTGGCAGATCTCTTTTAGCAATTTTCTTAAAATCTATATTTTTGTAGTGCAACTGCTTAGAATTTTATAAAACAAATTCATAATCAAAATCGCTGTTGTTAGTTATCGAGAAATAACCAAGATGTGATTTTTGCGTAAATGTCACTAAACTATACAAATTGCTATTATCCATCCCACTATGAATGTTTCTTTCATGCGAAAGTGTCCCTTTTTCGATTTTTATGGAACTGTCGTGTGTCGAAATACTATCAGAATTTTGTCAAGCGAGCTTCTGAATGTAAACAAAAAACACCCCGTCTGGTGACCCAAACTTCAAAGCAGTGCTTCACTTCTAGCGCGGAATGGCCCCTCCTCCCTTTCCTACCTCCATGGGTGTTCCCCTTCAAAAGCCGGGGTGCAAGAAGAAGTCCAGCCTCCTTGAGTGTCTGGCAACCATTCTCCCATGAAGTACATGGACAAGACAAAAACAACAGCAACTAAAACTACAAAGTAATGTAATAGAAAAAATCAAATTTAAGCATAGAATGAGTTATTGCCTTTAAATTACTTTTTAAGTAAATAACTGAAAATTTTGTTTCTTGTATTTTATTTTCAACAATTGTCACTATATAGCTAAATCACATTAATTTTCAAATCACTAAACACAGTTTAACTTCCTCTTAATTTTATTACTGTAACTTTAAATCGATTCACAGAAAGAGGGAAAAAAAACCTTGTTGACCTTGTGTCTTTCGTGAGTAGAAGCTTAGATAAAAAAAGTGGAATTTTAGATTTGCTGTCAACGAAGCGTTTGCTAATGGCCTTATATTATGGGCATAAATTAATTTTTTATACCTTCATACAAACTGTCCATTGCGTTCGCACAACTTTAATATCGTGAATAACGTATCCTTTCAAAGAATATAATAAAATTATAAAGAAATATGAATTTCTAAATTTAAGCCATAATTTAACAAAACAACTTAGTGTTTATTTAAAAATAACTAAGTTAGAAAAGTAAGTAAAAGCCTCAGTAATTTTTCTCGTGTATTAAGTAAAATACTTTAAACTTGAATTTTCAATTTCTTAAATGTTATCTATTTGAATGTAGATAGTTCCTTATAGCTTGTAAGCATGTAATGCTAGTTTCAGATTACTGACATATTTTTTTTCTTACGTTTGGCTTTGTTTTGCCCACTTAAAATTCAAAATACTACAAACTGGACTCCAAATCCCCTAAATTTTGTAAAACATTCAAGGTTCAAAAATTCGAATCTTCGCGTGTTTTTCGTCAGTCGAACCGTTTGAATTGTAGTTTAATATGCCATCACGCGTTTTAACATAAAATACTGAAAACTTTGTCAAAGGATTGGTGTCATTCTTGTCCAGTAAAAACACATTTATTTAAAAAAATTGAATAAAATAAAAAGAAAGGAAAGAAAGAAGGCTCTTGCAAATTTAGTTACATTGGATCACTAGCAACACCTTCTTGAGGACAACACTCCTAAAGTTTTAAAGATAATTTAACGTTTTATATTAAACTGCGTCTATTCTTGAAATAGTTTTATTTTTTGTGCACTTGGTTTGATTTACAAATATTCTAGAAAGATGGAAATTGTTAATTTAAATATTTTTTCGAGTTAACTTTTTTTTAGTGCTTGTGTTGCTTTAGGTATTTTTCTACGAAGTATTATTAAACCATTGCCCCGGTTTTGCAAGCGAATTTCTTTTTCTTTGATTAAATTAAGAGTACAGTAAATTAGGCAGAAGTAAAGTTGATGATATTATAATAATTTTATATTCATATTTACTTAGGACATTGAAGGATTTATATTGTGAATAAAACCCCGAAAACGTTTATAGGTTTATAAATGAGTGCTTTCAATCCAACAATGTCGAAATTTCAGGTAGTTGCCTTTATAAATATTACTTGAAAGTTCAAGATAATCTCTGCGTACATTAAATGCGAAATGTCTTTAACGTATTAAATAGATTATTCCTGAAATAGCTAGACCCAGAACTCTAGATGATAGCCATTCGTAACTCTAGCTCCCTCTCAGTGTGTGCCTTTGTATGAATTTCTGAGTTTTGGTGGGGGTTGACATGTAATCGATTGCGAGTCTCTAAATTGGAATCTCGGTCAGCTATAAAACAGCGATGCTAGCATTTTCATTGCACCGTTCCCTCTCCAACTGTAATAAATCTCCTACGAGTACTGAATATCATATCGATCGGCGTA
This sequence comes from Stegodyphus dumicola, assembly GCF_044657685.1. NCBI lineage: Eukaryota > Metazoa > Arthropoda > Arachnida > Araneae > Eresidae > Stegodyphus > Stegodyphus dumicola. The sequence continues at coordinate 197,965,093 of NC_140773.1, forward strand.
TGGGCACTTGCCAAATCAAGTCCTTTCCTTATATTCTATTCTTTTATATACCGCTCTTCGTTAAGTTGGAATATAATAACTGATTTAATCTAAGTGACCGAATAAGAAGATCTGGCCTTAACTGAAGTGGTCCATTTTCCTTGGTCTACTTAACTGTCTGGCATAAAAGCAAAACAGGAGAATGCCCACACATTTTTTTTTTTTTTTTCTGATTTCCATTTTGTTATTCGTATTCAGTTAAAAATATAATTTGACACGGTTATGTTTATAGAAATTTGGCAATGCACACAAGGGCTGCGTGCCTACGGGCAGGGATATTTTCATAGAGGAAACTTTCCAAGGGAAAATGGTTCGTATGCACATTACACACGGGAAAAATGACGAAAACCGAACGGAAAAATGACCATCCCTTTCGCCTAGAATCGAAATCCTAGTATTCAGCGTTCTGAACACTGATTCAGCACTACTATAGGACATATAACTTGATGCAAAATCTCTAAAGGAAGAAAGAACTTTTAAAGCTTTCTATTGTTGTGTAGTTCAGTTTTCCCCGCTAGGGGGGGCTGCAATCTGTAGGATGGTGAAATGATGATCGGACCGATTAAAGGGTTTCGTGCGCTCATGTTTCACGAGACTAAACACATTACCAGAATGAAAGAATATTTCAGAAGAATGAAAAGACTGTTCGAAGCAGACCATCAGATCATATTTAATGTTAACGATTTATTATCAAGGTATAGTGCATAAGCAAAAAATTGCTGTCGATAGTTTATAAACTTTGGTGTTGGTGTTGGTGTATTTAATTATGGCAAAGCACACTAGGGCTATCTGCCTAAGCGGAGAGATGCCTTCCTGGAGGACTTTCTAAGGGAAACTGGCTCGTATACACTTATAAACTTTGAAACAGTTCCGAAAATGTTTGTGCACTGGCTACACAATTCTGTCTGCTTTACCGTAGGGAACTCAGTATTTTGTGGTCAAATGCTTGGAAAACTCTAAACCTTTTTTAGCTTCGAATACATCGAATTCAGATTTACAAATCTGAATATCTACTGGCAGTGTGGTGCGTTTCCATTTCTGGCACTAGTTCTTCGACAAGTTAAATGATCGTGATATGTGTGTGTATAGGTTAGTTTTCGCTAGTGATGTTGTGGCATTTTATTTAACTTTTTTTAACAGTTTTGTGATTCGTCACCTACTCTCTAGCCCAGACGTTTATGAAGATTTAAATTAAAAGGAGAATGAAATTGTAACCAGTATGATTCTGAGTAGGAGGTTGGCTGCTTCCCCAAGCAGCCAGCCGCTGATCCGAGTAGAGTGTATGTCTGCCATTGTCACGGTTGCTCATTGTTGAAACTTCGTCTTTCCAACCCATTTAGTATCGTAGCTTCGCTCAAATTTACTGGAATTAAAGCTCAACTAATATGCTATAAAGATTCAGCAAGTTGCTTATCATCAGAGATGAAAAATGTTTTGTATTATCTTAAAGTCAATATCTTACAAACCGTAAGAAGTAAAGTTTTATGTTAACTTTTACGTTTTGAGTTCTTGCGTCCATAGTAAGAAGAGAGGAAAGACGATAACTCGCCGACACGTAGAAGTAACTCCTAAATGAAAGCAATTAGTTACAAATAGTTAGATATCTTCAATTGTTATAAAGTGTCGTCACTCTGATCAGTGTAGTGGTTAATGCTCATAGCTGCGGTACTGTTCCCCTCGGGTTCGAATCCCCGAGAAGGTATGGATGTTTATACGTTTGTAAGTGTAAATATGGTGGGCCAAATATCCTCTCGAGTAGTTTGGTGGAAGTGTAAGAAAGAAGGAAGACCCTCACACCTGAAAAAAAGGGAGACCCGGCATGTTCTTCATCAAAACTGGGGCGGAGTTTAAAAGCTAGTGCTATGGGAATACACCTGTACGACCAATGGTGAATTTCTGTTGCCTCGCCCCATTTATACCTGCTCCTATTTGAGGTGTCATTTAATCTATTGGGAGTCATCATAATGTGAAAATCTGTAAAACACATACATGAAAAGAAATTCTCAAAAGTGAATTTTTCTGTGGCTATGTTTAAGAAGAAACTGTATGGCTAATTTTTCTTCTTGGAATACATTATCACTTATCTTAACATACTATCTGAATGGTTAATGTTAGAGGTGAAAAAAAGAATTCAAATTGTAATCCTCCGGCAAGCTGAAGCCGTTCTGCGTTTCAGTGCTTTCATAAGAAACTACTTTGAACAGTACCTTCCACAGCAATAAATTGGATATGGAGGTCTAATGGAAGAGCTTCTAAGATTCCCTGACATAAACATTCCGAAATTTCTTTTAATGGAGTTTACTGAAAGATAATGTATGCATCTCTCTCTATAGCATTACTGGAGTTGAACACATGGTCCAGAAATGATGTATTAAAATTAATTATGAAATACTCCATATTGTGTATGAGAAACTAAATATCAGTCTGATGTAATTAAGAGTGCTTTTGGCATTCCTTCCTTAACTGACTCTGATGCACAAAACCTTTGTGATTTTTCTTTCTCTTCATATGCGTTTTGTAAATCACATTGCAAATGTTGCTTGAATAGTAAAATATGATATTCAGAAAAAAGCATTTATAAACACTTTGTGTTTCTGGTGAGAAACGTGTGTAATAATTCCTATAATTTAGCTACATTATATTTAATTGAAAATAAGAAAGGTAGGTATTGGATTTTCCCTTACGAAAATATCTTATCTTAAAACATGTATCATAATTCTTATATTTAGCTACATTATATTTAATTAAAAATAAAAAAGGTAGGTATTGGCTTCCCTTACGAAAATATATTCTATAAAAAATTCCAATGTTAAAACTTCTTTGGAATCTTTTATCATTATGTGCTGCAGAATTGCATAAAATTTGAAGTATAGCTTTTACAAAGTTATGTATAGAGGTTCTATATAGTTATGTTTAGATATTTTATAGATATTTGTGCAGAAATTACATAAACATTTGTCCGATGTATAGAATCTAATGTAATGTGTATAGAATCAACTAATAGAATGTTACTGAAAATATTAGATCCAGTTTATAAAAAACTGAGCCATAGTTCTAAAAATTCTAAACATGTTTTATTGCTTTAATTTTCTGTAAAACTTTCCATAGGAGTATTTCAGAGCATTATAAAATTAGCAAAAATATAATTAGAGATTAATGTGAATGAATTAATTCTTTATTTCTGAAGAGAATTTTAAACCTAAGTTTTGAAATATTCTACTACATTAGGGGGAAGGGAGAATAAAAAATTTAGGAACAGATGGGTGAATTTTTTTCCTAACAAAAAATTTCAATAAGTTTTGATTTCAAAATAAATTTAGATAAAAATGAGAACAATTTAAATAATTTAATTTTTAATAATTGTAATTAAGAAACTACTTCTCTTGTCAGGGGTACATGGAAAATAATTAGAAGCATTAATTTCAGGAATTAAAATTTTATAATTAACGACAAACAAAATGTAATCTTTTAATACATTTTAATCATTAATTTAAATCGATTTTACGCTTTCATAAGATTTTATTTTTGTATCATATAAGCAGTACAAATTTTCAAATCACGTAACATAAATTTAGAAGCTAAACAACGGTAAGCTAGAGGCAAGCATTTCAATTCGAAAACTGAATCAACACTTTCTTTAATGTGTTTGTTTTTGCTATTCTGTATGTTATGTAGTACATCAAAAACTAAAAATTTAACTTTGATTACGGTTTGAAAACTTTGCAGATATCTAAATACTTTATAAATTTTCTATATGATTTTCAAAACAATATTTCTATGTAATTCTATTCTGTGAAAAGTATAAAATGTTGTATAGAGAAGTATTTGTTTCGAGAATTGCCTATAAATTTCTGTAGGAATTCCTCTAGAACTCTATCAGCTTCTAAATTTTTTTCATGAGGGAAAGTAAGGTATGTCATACGATTTATCATGAAAATATTCGAATAAAGAAATTCTGTGATATATCTAAGGTCAGTGGAAGCATCTGTTACGAAAGAAAATCGGAAAAATGCGTGTCCTCGGTTGGAAAATTAACCAGGAACTAATTCTATTCTGTGAAAGCTTTAATTTAACAAAATTTTATAGAATTTCATAAAGAAGCATTTCTTTCGAGTGTTGCCTATAAATTTCTATAGGAATTTCCTCTGTCAGCCTGTAAATTTTTTTCATGAGGGAAAATAAGGTATGTCATATGATTTATCATGAGAATATTCGACTAAAAAAAATTCTATAACATATCTAAGGTCAGTGGAAGTATCTGTTACGAAAGAAAACTAGAAAAGTGCGTGTCCTAGGTTAGAAAACTAACCGGAATGGGAGAAAGTACAGGAAATGAAAAGTCTTGTTTAACAACCGGTTCCAGCGAAGTTGAACCGAATTTAATTCTTAGGCTTGATAAACTTTCTATTCATTCTTATTTAAACACTTTTTTTTTTTTTTTTGGTTAATATTCTCTAGAAAATTTACTTCATTTCAATGTCTAGAGGTTTAGTAATAAATATCCATCATATTTCTTTCAACAACGCCGAATACTATAATTAGTAGCCAAAATGTGACGAAGGATAGGAATCTTAATGACAGCTAGATGCGTTTCCCAAAGAACTCTAGATGGATTTGCACCTATTGGGCTCAGCAAGCGTAATTATGGGAAGTGGTGATCCCCACCCGTACACGCTGATGATGTCGCTCAGCGAACATTAGTGGCCGCCATTTTCTGATCCTAATTACGCCCTTCCGTCTTTTACAATTCGAAGGCGTCGCGATAATTACAAATACCTAATTTCTTAGTGGTCGTAAAGCATGGAATTGCGTGTAAGTGAATAGAATATTATCATTTAAATTTTAAAGAAGAGCATTCTTGGAATTAGTTGTTCTCTTACGCTGCGCATTTTTTCATCAGTAAAGATCAAATAGTCAAAGTCATCTGCATTAGGAACGAAATCATCTAGTTTAACTTGTCACATCGATTTCCTATCAAATAACTAATGTTTTGACGTGACTGCACACATCAGCACGCTTTAGCTGGGCACAAGTCAGTAAATAAATGTAGTCGATCTATGAAAAACATAGACGCTGAAAGTCTGAAACAGCATCGCTACAGTTACTCTCTTATAATTTTGAATGAATTAAATGGTTTTAAATTAATTAAACTGTACAGTCATTATTTTTTTTAAGCAGGAGATGTGAAAAGGTTGTAGTGCCCTCGCCGGAACTCGAACTCTGGACATCTCGAATACGCTTCCAATTACACCACAAAGGCAAGCGGAAAGGAGGGAGAAAATACCTTATATATTACCCCCTGTTAAAGGGGGATTGGATTAGGGTACCCAAATCCTGATGGTGATGAATTGTCGTCTACCACCTTTTTAGTTCGGGCGCCACGGTAGAGTCATTTTTTTTTAAAGCAGGAGATGTAAAAAATGTGCATTGCCCTCGCAGACACTCGAACCCTGGACCTTTCGAATGCGCTTCGAGTCTTTTTCCAATTACACTGCGAAGGCATGCAAAAGGAAAAAGAAAATACCTTATAAAACGTCAACTACAATTTGCAGTTTAGTGTTGAATGGATTGGTTTGGTTTATGTGATTACGACAAAGCCTCGAAGGCTATCTGCTTAAGGGGAGGGATGCCTTTGTGGAGGACTTTTTAAGCAAACCGGCTGTATACACGTTACGCATGAGGAAAACTGCGGAAACGCCCATGCAGCCAGCCCGTTCGCGGGATTCGGACCGAACTACCAGTGTTCAGACATCTTACCCCTCGGCCGCTGGTGGGCAACGTAAAATGCCAATTAATATACAACTCACCCATAAAAGTCTTTACCTAGCCTTCGCAACCGCTATTCACAAACATAGACTACCACTTACAAAAATGTTTCAAATGACGCAAAGATTTCTGCTTTTGTGTTTCTAAGTTTTAAAAATTTAATTTTTTATACGATATGAAACTTCACTTTTTATACATTTCCCCGATCTTTACATTTGTATTTTAAAAAACGTTATACTCATTATAAAACATAAAAACGTTGACTTCCATACGACAAAAATTGGCTTAGGTATTAAAATTCAAAATTCGTAATTTGCATTAATGAATCTCTTAATAAATAAATCAGAACAATTCTAGGTTGATTTCTCACCTTAAATGTAATTCTGTCTGTTCCTTTGTGTTTTAATACTGTATTTAATTTATAATTTTGTTATTACATATGTCGAAAGAATTTTCACTCAGGTAGTTCATAAAACTGAAAGTACGTTATTAATATTTACATGAAGTTTTATTACTTTAGAATCAAAATCTGGAATCTGGAGATCGGGGGAAAAAAAATTAAGGTAAAAATATTCTTTATTTTTAATTAAGGTGAGTAATATTACGAGATGACTGTGTACCAGTACTGAAGCCTGCCAGTGTTTTCCAGAACACGAGTTCTATAAGATTCAGTGAATAGGTGTCCGCCGATAACATCGCGGCAAAAACATCGCGGATGAAAACGTCACGGAGAAAACGACGCAAGGCGAAAACGTCGTGTTCCAACGCATCGTGGGAGAAAACATCGCAGGTCTAAAACATCGGGGTACAAAACATCGACATCGAAAATAAAGCGGTTCACGCAGTTTAAAAACATCGTCGTCGAAAATATCATGGTAAAAAATAAAGTATCTACAAATCATCGCATGACGATAACATCACAGGCGTACTTTTTTCAAGTTTTAATAATTGCAAATGGATATTTCCATAATGATTTTTGAGCGCAAGATGTACAGAAGGATAATTTTTACTTTCACATTTTTTTTATTAACTAATAAATTTTTGCTGAAAAAGTAAGAAGGCAACTTAGGCATAGAAAATTAAATGCAAGTTATAGATTATACTTTTCATGAAAAATTACCAGTAAAAACTTTATAAAAAATGATTTATTAATGGCCTTTGTTAGTTAACTATGTCGGTTTAAAACTGTATTAAGTGCTATAAGTTGCATTGATTTTCTATGCTTAAGTTTCCTTCTTATTTTCTCAGCAAAAATTTATTAGCTAATAAAAAATATGAAAGTAAAAATTATCCTTCTTTTCATCTTGCGCTCACAAATCATTATGGGAATATCCATTTACAGTTATTAAAGCCTGAAAAAAGCATGCCTGCGATGATTTGTAGATACTTTATTTTTTGCCACGATATTTTCGACGACGATGTTTTGTACCGCGATGTTTTAGAACTGCGATGTTTTCTCTCACAATGTTTCACGACGTTTTCTCCTTGCGTTGTTTTCTCCGCGACGTTTTCGTCCGCGATGTTTTTGGCTGTAACCATCTCCATCTTGAAAAAATTTATATTGGTCAATACTTTTCCCAATAATCTGCATAGAAAGGTCGTCACTTAGTCTCTTGGCATCCGAGACATTTTTCTAAGCTTAAAATTTTACGTTTAGTTGGGTACAAATGCAGACATTTTGCTCTCTAATCTGCGTGCGGCCTGAATATGATATCTGATGTTAGTATATAATATCTCGAATAATTTTTGTAGTACGGAAATCACTTATCACACATTAGTGAACTCTGCACACGTAAAAAGGTACCGTTATATATCTTTAATTCTATTGGGTCGACTAACAAAATTTAATTTGCGTATTACATATTTCGAAAACTCGACTTAGGATATGCATTAGATTTATATATAGCGTTATTCTAACGTAGGTATTTTGACACAAAATTGGACTTTTATGAAATGACATGCCGATTTTTTCCATATTTCGATTCTGTGACTCAAATTATGCCAAAGTGCCATGTTTTGTAAAAATCATGCTAGTTGTTTCTAAAAACCTAGCTCTCAAAATTTTAGCTTGAGCTTGCTATGTATTTATTAATCTTTCTTTTCTTATTAAAGTTAATTGGTTCCTTTTTCACAATTTCGAATTTTGGACCTATAAGTTCAACAAAATAAAATTCGAAGATATTTTCTAATTTATTTTTCCAGTTTGTATTTTTTAGTACTTTTTTATAGATTTTGCAAAAAATTTGAATTATAACCTATAAAATGCTTGTCATCACCTTAACGTAGATGTATTTCTAGGCATACCTACAAAAAAGTTGACTTTTTATTCAAAATTTCCCAAGATGTACGTGAATTTTGGCATATTTATTATAAGCGATAGTAACGCCAAATATGATTTACGCACCTTGTTTCATTTGAAAGAATGAACAATACACCTTTTTTACCTCCTTGTACGAAGTAAAAAGGACGTATAGTAATCCCGAAAAATTTCAGGTATCATATTTCAACGCAAATATCCATTTTCACCGCTATCGAATGCAATTTAACGATGTTTTTGCGTGACATCTGTGCGTAAAAACAGAATAAAGGATTCACTTTCCCCCAAAAAATTAAAAAGCTGATTTAAAATGAATACTGAAGAGATTTTTTTTCGTGGCGTCTGTACGTACGTATTTCGCATAACTCAAAAACGAGTAGCCTCAGAACGTTGAAATTTTGTATATAGGACTGCTATAACATATAGATGTGCACCTCGTGTTTTGGTTGCAATCGGCAGCACCCCACTCTGTTACTCGGCTCAGTGAGCTCAGTTTCTTTATTCTTATATGTTTGTAAATTGTGCATTTTTTGCTTTATTAATGATTGAATTATGTTGTTCTTATCTTCCGGTTAAGGTTTTTATGCCTTTAGTAAATCTACATGCAATATTTGTAGAATTAGCAACAATTTAAAAGTTGGTTGTGTGCCGCTAAACCTAATTATTTTTCCCATGGCGACCATGTTTGTTTATTTCTGAAACTCAGCAGAATAGTATACTTGTTGCCAATTTAGAGACAGTAAGCTTCACAACAACTAAGATAACGCCTTCTTTTATTATTGCGAATTAAATCATGCGTAATCCATTCTGGAATTTATTCCAGGAAATAAGTGTTTAAGATTTACTTCGTAATTTTTAATATAGATATTTTGAATTTTTATGTATTTTTGCCTTGTCGCGAAGTGAGAACTAAATTAATTGAATGAGAAATATTGAATCGTCTGTGGAAAACAGTTTCTTGTGTGTGTGTGTGTGTTTGTTTGCTTAATTTATTTTATACATCGTTTTAGATTTATTATAGTATTTTAATAGAACATGTGGCAACGATTAGATCATTCTTCAGATGATATAAATTTTGTGCATTCTGAGTTATAAAATGAATGAAATGTAACGATGTTAAATGAACCTAGCTCCAGAGTGTTACTATGATAAACAGATATAGTGAATTTTAAAGAGTGCATTTATTCTGTGGTTTATTCGCTATTGACGAAGTAGATTTAATTTAATGCAATAAGTTTAAATGAAATGCAAGAAAAAATGCGTATAATTTAATATTCCGTACAAAGAAGTCATGTGGTATACACATCAGATTTTTTCCGATGGTGCACGCTGAGAGAGAAAGGAAAATAGATTATCATACATTAAGAATTTTCCAAGTGAATTATCTATGTTGCAAACTTTAAAAAAAAAGTGTTCCAAGTTAATTTTTTAAATTTTTGACTCAGTTTTACAAAATTTAATATATAGGCCTAATTTGAGTCGTAGAATCGAAATACGGAAAAATATCGGAAAATCATTTCAGAAAAAATTCGATTTTGTGACAAAATATGTAGAACAATGCTGTATATAAATCGAATATATATCCTAAATCGCGCTTTTGAGGCATAAAAACTAAAATTAAATTTTCTCAATTGGGCCAGTAGAATGAGAGATATATAAAACTATCTTTTTATTTTTTATTTTTTATTTTATTTTTTTTTTTTCCGAGGGGCGGGGTTCCAGAGTGTACTTTTTTTATATAATGTGTACAACATTTTCCGAAAGGTAAATATAGGGACCAGAGAACCGTATAAAGCTAGATTTTATAATTTTTGCGATTTTTTAGTGTTTAAAACTGCCAAAATATGAATATCTGCTTTTTACGAAACATTTTAAATCATGGAAAATTGGCCGTAGGAATATATATCATAATTATATTAATTTCTTATTATGACAGATATTGATGAACAAAATGTGAAAGACCCTACTCATTTAATGGTAAATAACCACTTGTAAATTGATCGTAGGTTGCTAATCGTTTTGACTTCTACAGAGCGGACATAGCATTAAATGAAATGAAGTTAAAAGTTTTCTTAATTATAGCTTAACTATGTATTTCCATCTATGAACTAGATATAAAGACGGTATCGTTAGTTGTTTCACGGGTTCGAAATCCAGTTTTATGTTATAATTAGAACACAGATAAATGAAAAGCAATTTCTGCTTATTTCCTTGTCTTTGTGTGGGAGAACTAGATAGAAAATATGCTGAATATAAAATTTCACCTGCGTTTGTGCGTTTAAGCGATGCAGATTTCGAACACTTCTGAAACTTTTAAACTTTAATACCATTAAAAAAATTTTATCAAACATAAAATGTTCAATCTCTTCTACTCAATACAACATAATCTGTAAAAAAAAAAAAAAAAAAAAAAAAAAAAAAAAATTACCTGCTTTACTTTTTTCGGTTTTAATAAATTAGATGTATAAATGTTTGGTTAAATGCCAGTTAACCTTTCACTTGAAACTAATCCGCCCAACCGACGTACTGAGGGGTCCGGGTTCGAATCACAGAGAAGGTCTGGATGTTTGTAAATGTATACTGTCTGTGCGGCATGGGGGCACTCTAAATATGCAGGAAGCCGAAAGTCCTCTTGAAAGTTAGTGGAAGGGGAAGAGGGGGGAGACGCTCTAACCGCCCCCCCCAGGGTGCTCTTCCTTAAAATTGAGGCCAGAACTGAGCTAAATTGGGGCTGTCACATATATGGAGCTCAAGGCTCATGCTAACGAAAGGCGCATTTGGCTTTTTGCAATTATGAATGTCTTAGTTTTCTGAGATTTATCAGGCATAGAATTGTAGCAACAACAACAACTTGAACTTAATGTGTTTGTTTATATCATGCATAGAAACTATATTTTCGATAAAAAATTTTTAACTTGTTTGAGCAATCCAGAAATATGCTCAGTTTGGAGGATCAGTTTAAAATTGAATGTGTAAAGATTAATTTGCAAACATTTAAGTGGTAGAGCTTTATAGAAGGCTATTAGTAAAAATTTTATAGATTATAATTCAATTTTTTTTGAAAAAATATAAAAATTATTTTAAAATACACATTTTAAAAATAAATCATAAAAAATGCGTGAATTTTATTTGGAATGAACCTGAATTTCGAAATGTGAAAGGAAGAATCAAATACGATTAATAAAAAAGAGAGATTAATAAATGTATACCTAACTCAATTAACATGGAGGAGCTAAAATTTTGAGAGCTACTTTTTTAAAAACTATTCGTGCGATTTTTACAAAACTTGGTACTTTGGCGTAATTTGAGTTGTAGAATTGAAATATGAAAAAAACATTGGTATATAATTTCAGAAAAAGTCCGATTTTGTGTCAAAATACTTATATTAGAACAGTAAATTTAATACATATCCTAAGTCGCGCTTTCGAGATGTGAAAAGCGCAGTTTGAATTTTGTCAATTGGCCCAGTAGAACGGGAGATATAGAACTGTCCCATTTATTTATTTATTGCACAGTGTACCTTATTCAAAATTTAAGGGCTCTAGGTACCATTGTTTTATCTCAATACGAAAAATATGCATACATTTATGCAGATTCTTCATTATTTAATTTCTTCAAATATAATACAGGGCGATAATATTTGGTGCAACGGTTTGAAAAGTGAAAAGGGCATTCACAGTGATTCGACGTAAAATCGCAAAACGAAAACAATAGTCCCTCAGGGTCAAAGCACCTTTGGACTAATAAAAAAAATAATATTAAGTATCACAGCAATTATATCGGGAACACTAAAATTTAATCCCAAAATATTCCATAATTTTTTTTTAATATTTTGGAGCAAGTTTATAACCGGAAGACTATTTTCTCCCTGTATGTCTATAAAATATTTAAAGAAATATCAGAGCCGGACTTCGGCTAAATCTCAGAGTAGTTTACTTCAGATGGCATACATAGTGGAAGCTGACTGACTATTAATAAACCACGTGAAAAATAATTTAAAGGAAAAGTGTTTGGCGCATTGGAAATACTTGCCAAGTCGCGTGAATGATAAATGCATGCCAATATAACGTAATAGTCCAATATAAAGTTCATTTTGATTTTTGTAATTAATTATGCACATATAGCTGCAAAAGGAAAATAGAAGTTCTCGTAAAATTCATAAAATAAATGCTTTAATTTTGCGCAACATTTAATATCAATATAAAATATTTCGAATATTTCTTTCATTATTTTATATACAGAACAAGACAAAAGTTAGCAATAATTAAGCATAAATACAAAACTAAGGGGGAATTATTTTCCTTCTTGGTAGACAACTCAGTCAAGCCTAATTTAGCTATTATTCGTTGGCAACTTAAACCTTGGCGGATTAGCCATTTTTAAGATGTAATCAATATGTCAAGCGCATGCTACAAGTGTTTAAAACTTTTTTTCTACTTCACTTCTTCCATTTGATCTTAATTTTTGGCATTGAACTTTCATTTCCTTTTTTGATGGATTTTCTATTGAATGTTTCAAATATTTTAAATAACTTAATTAATCTTTTAAATAGATGACTATGTAAAACGCTGAAATTTTGTACTGCTATAATATCTAGTTGAGCACCTACCTTTTTTGTTGTAATATGCCGCACCAAACATATAAGTAGACAGGCTCGCCTTCTTACCCGGTTAGGTGAGCTCTGTGTGTTTTATTCTTATATGTTGGTAAATTATGCATTTTTGCTTTAAATTATGCTTGAGTTATGCTGTGCTTATGTTCAGGGGAAGGTTTTTATATCTTTAGTTAATTTGCATGCAATAGTTGTAGAATTATCAATAATTAAAATGTTTAAGCGGCACTAAGCCTAACATGGCTGTCATTTACTTACATTTAAAACTCTTAGTAAGATAGTGAATTAAGTCAGTGGGTGCACCAACTTCAGTGTCTTTTTGCCTAGTGTGACCAAAACTTAACTTTCCATTTGAGGCACCGAAAATTCTGTCTTCCTGCCCATTGACTGAATTGAATGTTTTTGAGTAGGAACTCTTAATTTTAATTGTAAAATTTGTCTTTTTTAACTGCTTAAAACTGTATCTGGCGTTTTAGGTTTCTCTGTAGTTTACAGTTTTTAATGATGATGTTTTGAGTTTTTGTGTATTTTTGCCTTGCCCCGACGTAAGAACAGAATTGATTGAATGAGAAATATGTTTCTAATGAAATTCGAGGAAATAAGTGTAAATGAAGGGCAGCAAAAAATTTCTATAATTTAACAGGCCATACAAGAAAGTCAAGTTGTGTCCACATGTGATACTTTTATCGTAAAAGGAAAAGCCATCTCGGTGACAGCATTTAATTAGATGAATTAAATAATAAATTAATTATTGTTTGATTACTTAAATTAATGATATCCAAATACTTTTCAAATTCATCTCATTCAAATATTAGAAAAATAACCTCTAGGATTAATTCAGTAAATTCTAACCATTTGAGAAAGAGTTTAACTGAATGTATAGTGTATAATTCCTCTATTTTGGAGCTCATACTTCGTTGTTGACAACTTTTATTTTTATTGTTCTAAATATATATAAAAAGTTTCAGTTAATTTATTTGATTAACTATTTTGAAAGTGTTCTGTAATGTTTGTTTACTTGGTGTATTATCGGGGAATTAAAAATAAAGTGATATTCGAAGCATAATATATAACTCTCTCTATATCCATTTCTTTTGAACTAACTTTGGAAGGGGGAAGGATTGATTTACGATTCTCTCTTCAAGGATACTGCTTTATGATGCATTCTAAGTGTTAAGCAAAAATATACATTTTAGAATACAAATTTTTTAAAGATTTATTTCAGTTTGAAAGCCATGAGGTCATACAGTCTTTTGATAAAAAATATGTATTATTCCTTTATCCTTTATTGTTGGCTTTACACACAAACGAGTTAACGATATTTTTTTCTTAAATAAATATTTGATAAAACTAGTAATGCTCTACAGGAACTCTTTTATATCTACTCACTTAAACCTAAACCTAACTCTTCTTTGTGCATCAAGCGTCTTAAGTAAAGACGAAAAAAAGGGAAAATGCGTTGTTCCCATATAATTGTACGTCATCTCCCCCCTCCCAAAAAAAAGGGGTCATCTTACGTTTGAGGTACAAAAAAATCAAATAAATGGCTATTGTGGACGTCGAATGATGCTACTAAGACTCCTGAAATACTCTTTCAGAATCCAGTGCCATGCATTTTTCAGAAGCCCTCCAAAAGAAAAAAGATCTGCTCTCTATTAGAATAGCACGGGGCCCCAGCTTAGTAGCGGCGACGACGAAAATCAATGCATCCGTGGTGACGTCACATTCTGAATCATTAATCTCCAAAGAGCCAAAACGGAGGCCCGCTTCCTCTTCTGAACGAACACAATAACAATTTACGGGGACGCGTTTATGGTGCTCACGTAACGGACTTTTATCACGTTAAGGGGTTGGGGGAGGGAATTAAGTTCTGCTAGGTTCTACACATTAAACCCCTCCCCAAACAAACAAAATGAACCTGGAATGAGATCCAGCAGTACTCCCATTATGTTTTGGAAAGAATCTCTTTCCTCCTCCTCCTCCTCCTCCCCTCGTGTATATTATAGTATAGCTGAAGATTCTGGGAAGTACATTTTGTTTAAAAGCCGTCTGCACACGTGAGGTGAGGTTATTTTCATACAAGCCACAAGAGATTTAGAATGTGAAAATAGTCATTAAGGGTTTAATGCTCAGTAAAATGTAAGTGAAGTTTCTCTTGTGTTAATTTCGCAGTTTTGTTATAGTACTGAAGCAAAACCATCATCAAAACTTCCCATAAAGAGGCCAGAATAGCTTGTTTCGTATAACGACTATTACTTACTGTAAGATTAATTTCAAAATAGTTGTGACTTTTCTCTCACCTTCATATGACCAAAAAATCAAAAGTCACTTTAAATTCGTGTAAATGATACTCAAAACTTTTCTGTCATCTTCAGATATACGAAATTAATTTTTTATGAACATTTTTTCGGAGAAAACAGAGAATATCTTTTATTCCATGAAAAAGCATTCATGATTTATTGTTGTTGTGATATCCTTCTTTTGTGCTTAACAAACTAAATGAAGTATTTAAGACTCATTCTGTCTCTCTTTTTTTTTTAATTTCTTGTACGAAGTACAGGAAGTATTCTAATCTTAAAAAATTTTGGATATCATATTTCAAAGATAATAAGGAAACATCCATTTTGACCGTTCCCAAATCATTTGGACACTTTTTTTTTCGTGACATCTGTACGTACGGACAGAATAAAGGTTTTTAACACAGGACAATACTATTTGGAAAGTGAAACGGACATTTAAAGTTTTCAACGCAAAATGCAAAAACTAAATTAATAGTCCTGCTCGGCTAACGCCCTTTAGGCTAAAAAGTTATATTTCGAAAAATAGCGAAATTTAACTTTTAATGCGATCTCCCGGTTCCTGTACTTATATTTGGGAAAGTTTTATACTCGTTGTGAAAAATAAAACTATGAGAAATTTGCTCCCGTATGACAAAAATTGACAGAGATATTTAATTTTCAAATTTGCAATTTTTGATGTCATTTTCAACTTGCCTTGAGAAACAGGTTAATTAAATTCGAATAATTCGAGGAAATAAGTTTAAATGAAGCGCCGTAAAAATTGTGTGTAATTTAGTAGGCCGTAACTAGGACGTCATGTGGTGTCACATTACATTTTTAAGTTTTGTGGACGCAGAACTGATTAAATAGAGAGCAAACAGAGCATGCGCTGCGGTCTTCTAGTTTTAGGCGGGCCCGGATTTCTCTTATAAGATTTAAATTATGTTATATTTTACATATTTTACGAATTCTGAGTTCCAGAAATACAGACTTAGAAGTATGAAAAAATTTTAAACAGTAGAAAGGATTTCTTCCACGAGGGAAAGCAAGTGAATTGTTTAACTCTGCATTTTATTCATTTATTGGATTACACTAATTCCGTTGTCTCTCTTTAAAGTAATGTTTGTAGAGACTTTATTACGAAGTATGACCAATCAGCAATCCGAAAGACAGGGGTTCGAATCGTGACAAGAGCATCGTTAATTTTTCATGTTTCACTAGAGATCAGTTAGAAGGAGAAAATATGAAAAATCAGTGACGTTCTCACTGGGATTCGAATTCGAGACTTATCGATTATTATCCAGATAAAAGTTACACCACTTTAGCCAAATTTGAGTTACATCATGAAGGCGGGCAGTTAGAAAAGTTGAAAATTCTTATATTGTTCCCTATTTATCACCCGCCATATTTTTACTCGATCGCCACTGTTGAGCAACTTAAAATTCTTTTAACGACAGGCAAGATGAAGAATCGATAATGCTTTTGTCAGGATTCGGACTCCGAACCTTACAATTGTCAACCGGACATGCTTCCAAAGCCGGACATCACGAAGGTACGCAGTTAAGAAGGACATAATTTATTATAACTTATTAGGTTTTTCAGAAGCGGAAAGTCGGAATCAGCTTTGTTCTCGCCGGAATTTGAGCCATGGATCTTCCCTTCGCGAATAGGGGGCTATTAATCGCGAATAGGGGGCTAGTATTCAGTGGGTGAAACCACTGAATACTAGTAGTTCGATTCGAGTTCAAATCACTGAGAACGGGGCTGGCTGCTTGAGTGTTTTCGGATTTTTACCTGTCCATAACATATATACAAACTATTTTGATTTAGAAAGCCCAAATGCATCCCTTTTCTTAGGAAGATATCCCTTGAGTACTTTGCCATAATTTGTATTTGTAAATTGGATGTGCTGAGCACTTACACTATTAATGTACGCAAGGGTAGTGTGTACATTAACGGTGCAAGTAATTCTTCACAGGTTTGTAACCGATAATAATTATAATAATTCTTTACAGGTTCGTAACTGATAAGAAATCGGTGGTTTTAGGTTCTTTCAAAGGAAAAAAAAAAAAGGTTTGAAATGCATTAAGTTCGTAATTTTTATATATACATATATAGATTGAAACATTCATGTGAAATTCAAACATCTACAATGTTTCAAAAGTTTCATGAGAAATCACGTTTTAAATTAAAACTATGAAAACGAAGCGTACGAAGCGAACAGTAAATATATCTTTTGCATATATCTCATCTTTCAATAAAATATTGAACTACTAGCTTATTTCATAAAACACATTTATGTAATTCGGACACGTATTATCCATCGCACTGAAAAGAATTAGAAGGGGTGCCTGCGTAAGAGGTCTAGCATAATAAGATTATTTAATATTACATGAAATTAATCAAATTATGATCAATAATAATCATAATTGTATATATGATTATTATTGGTCACGATTGTAATAAAATATTAAATAATAATTGATGTAATTATTATTTAATATTTTATTACATAATGTATATTAACGTATATATTAAGTAATATAACTAATAAATATACTACTTAAATTTTAGCTATTTTAATTATTATGTTAATTAAATTAATAAATTATTATTGAACGTGCATGCTAATTATCCAGTGTTATTTTCATCAGAACATATCGAAATATTTATTAATTAATATTAATTATAAATATTTATTAATTAAATATTTATTATACCTGGGCAATGTATGTTTTGTCGATGAAATTAAACTCCATGAAAAATGTTTTCCTTTCTATGCCTTTACCCAGCAGTAAACATCTGGCTGTTCGCATGCGAGATCGGTTATATCTCGTAGAAGAAATACCATTTCACAAGAACACTAACTGTTTTTGTGAATCACAGGAATGCGTGATGGTTGCCAGCGTATTTACTAAATGTCAAAGCAAAATAAAAAGCAAACTTTGTAAATAGACAAGCAAGTTTCATTGGTGTATGTTGAAATTATGATTCTGGTATGTGTTTTATCTCAATTACTTAATGAACTTCTATCCTTCCAGCTGGAAGTGAAGACTTCCAGTCCTAAAGAAGAGAGGCTCCCTTATGTGAATATTACTTTCAGATTACAGTAATTCATCATTTATATTTCATTAAGAAATGGTTTACAAACACTTTTCAGACATTAAACATTAATTTCTTAGCTCCAAAATTAAGAATTTAAAATTGTGATTGGATTTACAATTGAATATGTTTGATTTCCCCTTTTTGTTCTTTTTATCTCTGAATTAGTTCTAAAAAATATTATCTAAAACGGCAATGTGTGTATTATTACATAATGAAAAAAGAATCTGTATCAACGAATGTAATTCCTCGCGCTGTGGTAAAACCGCAAAAAACAGAGCCACCAAATTTTGAAAACACGTAATCCTCCATTCGAACATGTTCACCTCGAAGCCCGATTTTCGAATTTTTTTTTTTTTTTTTTTTAATTGATATTTTGTGCGAAGTTCATGAATTTTTTATTCTCAAATTCAGCAGTGTGTTGCTACTTGGCACAGCATAAGATATTTACGTTTTTCAAATTTAATTAGAAAAATCAACGATTTAGAAGAAATATCTTGCCAATCGCCAAAACATAATATATTTGTATTTCAAACTTAATAAACAAAACTCAGTGATTTAAAAGAAATGTGTTGCCCTAAATAAAATATTTTTATTCTTCCGCGCACCAATATGTTGCCATTCGACAAAGCGTAAGATAGTTTATTGTTCTTTTAAATTTAGTATGTTTGTTATTGATTAACAAATTAAGAGATTTAAAAGCAAATTCGCAGTTTTTTTTTTAAAGGAGAAAATATTAATTATTAGTTGGAATCTTGAAATTATGCTTAATGGGTAAAGTATTTTAGGTTGCCGTTTCAAGCTTAAACAATTTATTTATCAGTGTTTATTTATTAAGTCTTTAATTGTTGACGAGTTTATTCCGACCATTGAAAAGTCTCATAAGCTAACGGATAATAAAAACAAATGGATGAAAGAGAATCAGTTAATAGAACTTTCCCTTTATTTGTTTAAAAAAAATTCATGAGGAATTAAAAAATACAGATTGAAGATAGCAGCATTCTTTTAAAAGTCATGACAAAAAAAGTGTTTTTGAGAAACATAAGCGGTCACAAGTTTGGCGGGATTTCGCAGTTAGTTACAATTTAAAATGATTTCAGTTCAGAATGATATTTGTAGGAATATAATTCAGATCCCAAAATAATCAATTATGGTACAGTTTTCTACAATAAAATTAATTTCTGATGCTATTGATTTAGATGATTTTTGTTGTAAACTCCAATAGGTAACTCCTGTGTGAGAACTGTAAGAGTAGTAACTTCACAGAATAAGGGTTAAAAGTAAACTTTATTATTCTTTAAAATTTACAATGCGTTATTTTTGACGCTAACAAACTAAGCCTCTTCTTGGGTCGTAACTGAAATTCAAATAACGATCTTAAAAATTTAAAGATATGTACAAGTAATAGAACTACGTTATAGGGCTCAGCTAAATCCCGTTTCTTAAACCCCCGTCGAAAACTAGTGGCAGTAAATAAATGCAATTAAGCCACGCGAACCAGCAATAACTCTGGGAGCAAACGCTCAAGCAGTAGAGGTGACGGCAGTAGCCTAACTCCCCCTCTTTCCTACTAAAACTCTGTTTTTAAATTCCTTCTTCAACGCAGAATTTGCATTCCTTTACGCGCGTTACCAAATTTAAATATTCTGGCACTGACAGTTAGGGGAATGAAGGCTTATAGGAAAGAATAACAAATTAAATAAAACTGTTTATTTAAAATAAATATAAATCCTTACAATGTAATATGAGAAATGTTAGATTCAGTTCTCTGGAAGTTGCTAAAATTTTTTCTATTTTATTACTGTTGTAATTATTACAATGGCTGTTTACAAATTTGAGATCGATTTCTATTCTCAACATACTATCAAGTTTTACTTCAGATATTTACACGAGAAATTCCATTTCTTTATCTTAAAGACTTCATCAAGAAAAAGCAAGATTTCCTTCTCCAAAATATGCAACTGCATTTCTTGGGAAAATGAAGACTGATACAGGTATTCCATATATACATTTTTAAGGCATTCCTTCAAAGTCCTCTGACGTTTCACCTATAGACTATTGCGGCTTTGACGTCTTGAATAGAACTCTTTCTAAGCGCACACCCATCACGATTGATGGAATATGAAAAACGCTGAAAGAGGAACGGAAATCAATACTCCTGGGAAATTTGCAAAAATCCCTTCTTTCGTGAAAATCACGATGCGGACTTCCAGTCAAGAATCCAGCCACAGATTTCAAGTTGAACATTTTAAAAAATACTCCATATATTTTAAATATTAATTAAACATCAGTCCCGAAATCGTTCTAAAAATCTGTAAATACCATCTCTAGTTTAAACATTTTAAACGTGTTTTAATCATTTGCATCTGCTTACTGGTGTAATATATGGAATTATTCAAATATAAGACTATTTTCCATTTTTTATCTTTTATCATAAATTAAATTTATTTACATCTGCTGACCAAAAAAACGCTGCATATGCAAAACAAAAATTGTTTTGAATTACATTATGAGAGCGAGAAAGTTCATTATTTTTAAGTTGCTGGAATTCTAAATGTATATTCTAAATGTATATCCAATTGAGTCATTTTGTTGAAAATGGCAAATAACGATAAGTAAAAAAATATAGAGATTCTTTCAAAATTAAAGAATCAAGGTACCAAAGGCATCCTGATTGCATAAAATTCTCTTAAGAATGTTGACAATATTAACTTATATTATTAAACATTATCCCCATATTTATCTAGATGGTCAAAAATTTATAGACAAAAAATTAATATTGTCACTCTACCGCAAAATTTCCATTGTGTCTTTCCGAAAACGATTTACATCCCTTATGAAAATTCTGACAATACTTATTGATGAAAGTAATCATTTCCTTTCAGGGAAAATGAAAAGAAATTTTCTGCCAGAATTCTCTTTTGTCAGCTGCTAGCTCTAAGCTTCGTAAAGATGAGCAGACTGCATAATTCAAAGGGTATAATTTCTTTGAAAAATTCCGATTAGGCGCTCAGAGAAATGGCAGCGGATAAAGAGAGTTCGTAGAAAAGAAACAGAATGCTGTCTTTCGACGATTGGAATGATTGATGAACGGAACAAAATTCGCTTTCCATTCCATACTTTCTTAATGAGATCACCCTATTTTATTCCTAATCGTTATTGAAATTTTCTCTAACTGCTTCAAAGTATGCAAAATTTTACGAACTAATAGAACTAAGAAGTAACTGAGATCGCTTCTTGAACATCTTGCAGTGGAATGAATAATTTTGAATCCTTGAATTCATCGGCTGAACATTGAACGAAATATTATTTGTTCCTTAAGTTCTTATACTAAAAATTAGCGGGATTAGAAAAATGAAAGTACACAATGTTTAAAAATTGCCTCGAAGAAAGAGCGTAAATATTTCAGAATACTGTATTGAAATTCTTGTTTTAAAGAACAAATTACTTTTAAACAACTTCGTAAATCTATTCTGAAAACTGTGTATCACATTGGAGTAAAAGAGTATATTGCAAAAGGATTTAATTACATCTTGAAACTTTTCGTGTTTTTCAAAATGGTTTCTGAGATAAACTAAAATTTATAACAAAATTATCAGATTACAAGTGATGAACAAACTAAGTTTTAAAATTCTATTATAATTCTTAAAATAGTATGAAGCTTATGTCCCAAAATAAAAACTACATGCGTTTTTAAACACCTTGTCGAAGTGTTTATTTAGTAAACAGATTTAGCGGTCTCATAAAATATTTGTTGCAAGCATCGAGCGCAAGCTATTCAGGGAAATGAATGTACAGTTATATTTTGAATAGTTAAATCTTTTCTTTAGTAACTAAGCCCGTAAATTTCCGCTATAGCTATAATTTGTGATGAAATAATAAAATAGCAAGTTTTTTCCCAACGATCTGGTATATTACTACTTTTAACAGTTAGTTTTAGATATATGCTTATGCTCTACATCTTGATATCCTTGGCTAATTAATACTTAAGCTAGTAGGCTAATCTTAACTATTTAGCTTCAAATTTATTACGCGTTAAATTAGAATCAATATATGAGGATTTTATTGTAATTTTTTTAGGTTTTAAATATTTTGTTAAGGTTTTAAGATTTTAATATAACTCTACATAGTTTTAGTCTGGAAGCTAAAATTTTCAGATTGAAATTTCATTTTTTTTCATGTGATGTGTTTTCATTGAATCCTAAAAATGCTTCAAACATTTTTTATCATAAAAATTAGTTTTTTTTTTAAATATTATTTTTTAATATTTACTTGTTATTTTTCGCCAAAACGTATTCAGTAAATGTCTTCCAGTTTTCAACTTAAATTCTTTCAAAGTTTTCGTACAGTTCAAAAATAATATCTTTCATTGCAATTTTTATTTTTCCTTTTTTTCTTTCGAAGATGCTCTTATTATCAGTATAGTAATCATTTTCTTTATTACTTTACATTTTAAAAGTAATACTTATGAAATATTTGCAAGCACTACGCTTGTTGCTGGCCTCTTAGCGCTAACTTAGAAAGTCCACCATGAAGGCATGTCTTCTCTTATGCACATAAAATTCGTTGGTTTGCCGTAACTTAATAAACAAGTAAACAAATGTAATGTCGGTATCATAATAATTATCATTTTATTTATTAAACTGTATTAATAAAATTCTTAATTATGGAAACTATTACAAATATCCTTAGTGTTAACAACCAGTAAATCAGAAAACGGCAAAAGTACCAGAAAAAAAAATCAATGTATTTGTTATGATTATGGAGAAGCAAATTACCCAGACTTGTTTTCGATCTGAATTAGAAAATAATTTAATGCACAATCAATTAAATGATGGTAGAATTAGTTCCCAGAAATGATTAAAGAACAGGAAAGGAATCGAATGCAGAATCAGTCGTCTGAAAACTACAAAAACGAGCTCTATTTCGTAATTAGCGTTTTGAAAAAGAAGACAAAGATTTATTCTGAAAACGCTTTTTAAATGAATAAATAATGTGTATCTGATAGTTTTTCAATACCTACTTTTGTTTTCCTCTGCTGATTTTCTTTAAACAGTTTCCAGGTGAATAAATTTTAATTTGAATATCGTCTAAGTATTTTTCTTGAAGCAGCTTTCTTAGCATTTTAAAAATATATTTCTCCTTAACCTAACAAATTATACAATAAAACAGTGCTAATTTCCATTTCCTGACGAAATCTGAAAGGCTTTATAGTTGCTTCAGTATTATATAAATATCAACCATCTTCCCATACAAATGTTTGGTTAAAACTCTTGTTTTCCTCAAGAAATAGTGTTCGAATGGTTTATCTGTATTAGTTTATGTAAGATTTGTAATCCAACTTTAAAAACTGTGATTGTTAGCAGAATTCTGTCATTTTGAGATGCAAAAATCTATTATAAAGGCTCAGGGGTATTTCCAGAAGCAATCTTACTTCTTCAAAAGCAAATAATTCAAACACAAGCAATTTAGAAATTGCTGCATCGAATTCCATAGACATGTAGTGCTCTCTATTAAACAATGTACCAAAAAACATAACAATGTATACAAAATTATATAAGAGCTGAGGTTCATTATTGTTAACTAATGAGAACTGGAACTAGGAATTAATCATTAAAAGAATTTTATTATTAAATTTGTTATTATTATTATTAAATTTATTTTTATTAATCATGCAACTACGAATTTTTTGGAAGAGTTTAACAAAAGAAATATTTTTTTAAAAAATGGTTGATCGACGTTTACGAGTAGAAGCTCCCTTATTTTCTACAGTAATAGCATATTCATATCTACTTCATTTTGTTTAAACATAAATCTTAATTTGGCACATGTCGTATTAATGCATATTAAGAGGATTTGCTAGAAATTCATAATAATACATAGAAAACAATAAGGCCTGCAGAATCATTTAAAGAAGCTAGTCGCAAAAGGAAATCAAAAAGAATGTTCAAATTCGGGTATTGTTCTGCCTCACCGTTTTGCCAAATATTAAAAAAAAATGGCATAAGGATTTTTCCATTTATTTCATCCGAAAAAAAACTGTCATATTTAGCTAGTACTAGCTTCGACTTTTCCTTTTTGGAGATAAAGTACTGAAAAAAAAGTTATTACCGATAATTAAAAAAAAAATCAATTAAAAGTATTTAAATACAAATTATTTTTTTAAGAAATATATAGAGCTTGCAATCTATTTGTTGCAACGAAATTTCATCGTAACCATAAGATTTTATTGCAGACGATAATGTATGGAATACGTTTTAAAGTTTTTCAGCCGACTTATTGCAGTATATTTATTTATAACACTCGTGATATAAAGTAACGAGTGCTACAAAATGTTTTTTAGAAATCTAGATAAAAGTGACTTTTTAAATGATTAACTTAACGTTGTAATCGGCAATGCACTTTCATATTTTCGAAGATAAATAAAAGATCTTATTCATCGCCGATTGGCAATAACATCTTATTCGTCAGTAGCGATTTTATTGAAATCGGAACAATAACCACTGAAAAAAAAATCTATTAATTAGAGGAAAACAGCAATAACTAACAAATAACCTATGAACATAAGAATTATGAATATAGTTATGCTAAACAACTTTTTATATCTTATAAATTAAGTTTTTTGGACGATATAAACACGAGGTTGCGTTAATAAGGTTTACAATAATAACTAATAAAAATATCAATTTAAAAAGAATCGTATTTTTTTAAGGAATTCCTCATTCGAAATATTTTCTGTTTTCAGTCAGCAGATTTAACGTCTTAGCAAAATGAAAAGTATTATAACTGGAGAGAAATATTTATTGTCAGCCTCGTACCCCGCCCAGTGAAATAAATTCATAGTTGTTTCGTAGTTGTTCATAGTTTCATAGAAAATGTTTTACGCTGGCAATTTTCGTCATGCTTGCCTCATTCTAATGCTATTTGTGGCTTTTTAATGCGCCGATCAATTTGTGCAGAAAAAAAGTAGGTGTTGTCATTCGAAAATTTCGAAATTTTTTCACTGTAACCGTAAGTGGGAGAGCTCTATTTTTTTAAATCATCACAATCTCGAACGCATACCGTCAAATAACAATATTGAGATCTTTCATTTCGATTGGTTAAGCGGATATGCCGTTAGGGGTTCATATATCGTGCACGCTTTTTATAACCACTATATATATATATATATATATATATCTGATATTTTGACTTGAAGAAAGAAAGTTGCAACGGATTTGCGTTGCAGAGGTTTAATTGCGTAGTTAGAAAGATGACACTCGAATACAGACGTGGCTGCTTGGAATCATAATTTTATTCCATGATAATGCACATCAAAATCATTTTTTGTGGACAAGATATTTCTCGATCATATTTAAATACAATAATGTTTATGTACACGGGTTAAAATCGACACCAAAGGAGGAAGATTAAGCAGAGCAGAGCAGCGATGTTTTGCAGAGCAAGAGAATTTAAGGAAAGGAATGCTCGAGAAGCAGTATTTATACAGTACAAAGTCCGAAATCTGGACGTCCATTATCTGGAATGAACTAAAATCCGGATCTCAAAACCACCAACATCGTTTTCTTGTAGCCTTTACGCATACGCATTTGTTCCCCCCCCCCTTCGCGCATAATAAAAATCTGGAGAGTCACGATTCTTAATTTCACTTCGACACTAATAAAATACCTTGTTATTAAAGAAAAATCATTTTAGCATAAATTTCTAGTGCCGGCGCTCAGTAAGCCTTAAGTATATGCGGGAATTCATTTATTCAGGACTCAGATAAGCATGTGCAAGGAATAGGCATAAGTATAATAAATAAGTAATACAATTCAGGCTTAATTGTCTCAATGCGCGATGGAAGCAAGATAAAAGTTAGCAAAACAATTTGCCTATAAATATGTAAATAATCAACCAAAAAGTCAAAAGAATTAAAGGAAATGTGAAATACAAAAACTACAGAAAATGCATAGGAAGAGGGATGCAATCAAATCTGATTTAACTTTATCAAGAGCTGGTGCATCAGAATGAATTGAACTCCCCTGGAAAACCACTGCGTTCCTGTTCATCCAAAATTAGTTGAAGAACCATTTTAAATCAATTCATTGTAACAGGTAACCCGAAAATGTTGAACTCCTCTTCGATACGGAGGCAGTCCATTAACCTAATCCATATATAAAAAATTCTAATGTCAAATAAAGTAAAAGAAATTAATAACTTGCGATTCTGTAATATTAATATATATATATTATATATACACAGGATGATTCTAAATTGTTTTTAGAAATTAAGAGGGATGATAGTACCCATCCAGACGAGCAATAATTACGATAGAACATATAGGGTCGCATTCCACTCTGAGATGTAGAAATGAGGAAAGTAAAAATGTGTGGGAGGAGGAACAAGGAGACTATCTCCTAAGACTATCAAGAATTAACCTTATGCAAATTTTGCACCGAGAAGAAGTAGCATTTTGCTCTTAGCTGGTGCTGGAGAAAGCCAATCAGAACAAATGGTGTCCTTGAAACCGGCACAGCAACATCGCTTCAACTACACTGGTTATCATAAATTAAGGAAAAATCACAAAAATAGCGATAACTCCCTCAAAAATAAGCCAAACCATGTAAAATTTGAATATGTTGCCAAGTAAGAGCAGCTGAGTAAAACTCCAATATGCAAATTAGTGGCGCTGCACTCGGAATACGTCATCTGCGAGGAGAATAAAAGTCCATGTTTGAGAGCAAGCCCACATATTTCACTGTGACAGTGACATCAGAAATCTGAGATAGCCAATTCGTAACAATGACCTCCAGGCATCATTTGCTTGCTACGATGGACAGCCATTGGGAGACTAGAGGCAGGATAAAGTCAAGCAGAAGTGGCCAGATGGCTTAATGTGAGTCCTTCTGTGGTTCATAGACTTTGGAGGTGATTTCAAACCACAGATTCGGCCTCTAAGGAGGTTCAGCCAAGGACGGCCAACTGCTACGACGAGCGCCGATGACCGATATTTGACATTATATGCACGCAGGAATAGAACCGTTCCGACTCTTCTTAGATCCTCCCTTGCTGCAGCCACCGGAAGGTTGGTGTCAACGTCAACTGTGCGTAGAAGGCTTCACGAAGGTGGTCTGTATGTGAGACGACCAGCCATTTGCGTGCCGCTCTCGTCACGGCATAGGAGGGACCGTTTGCAGTAGGCACGACAACATGTACACTAGACGCTTGATCAGTGGAGGGCTGTTCTCTTTACGGATGAGTCCAGGTTTATTCTAGAAAGCGATAGTACGCGCTATTTGATATGGAGAGAACCTGGAACCCGTTATCATCCGTCAAACATCCGTTAAAGATATGCATAAAGAAGGCAGTGTCTGTGTTTGGGGTGGCATCTCTTTGGGTGGACGCACAGACCTCCATGTCTTTCCAACGGAAACCGTGAATGCTCCGGTTTATAGAGATGATATCCTTGATCCTTATGTGCGCCCATGTGCCGGGTGATACTGTCCTGTTACAGGACGATAACTCAAGGCCACACAGGGCTCGCATCATAGATGATTATCTTCAACACAAAACAATTCTGCGCATGGAGGGGCCAGCTCTATCGCCGGACTTGAATCTTATAGAGCACGTTTGAGATGATTTAGAGAGACGTCTAGCTGCTCTCAGTCTGCGCCCTCAGACCCTTGCAGCGCTTGCAACAGCTTTGCCAGAGCAATGGCTCTCGCTTTCTATGGAACTGATAGACCGCATAATTGAAAGCATCAGGCATCACTGTACACTGGTGTGCAAAAATTAAGGACGAGACAGTTTTTTCAATATAACTTACTAAAAGAGAAATCAGAGGGATAAAAAGAAGCTTTATTGAAAAAGTAGCATGGAGCGCAATGCGACTGAAGGCCGAAACATCCCTGTGATGGGTGTCCAGCAAGAAACATCCGGTCACTAATAGGGATATGATCTCCCCTGACTGCTAGGCAGGTTTCACAGCGTCTGCCCATGCTGAGAATGAGGGTGTCAATGAGTTGTTGAGGCATTGCTGCCCATTCGTCTTGCAGCGCCAATCGAAGCTCCGGAATCGTTACTGGTGGTAAGGTACGAGCTGCCAAGCGTCTGCCTAGAAAATCCCATACATGCTCGATGGGATTGAGATCCGGAGATCGTGCCGGCCAATCCATACGTTCAATATCCTCACTCTCTAAGAGCTGTTCGGCAGCTACTGTGCGGTGACATGGTGCATTGTCGTCCATGAAAAGGAACTGCGGACCCATAGCGCCTCTAAAAAGACGCACATATGGAAGAAGAATCTCGTTACAATAACGGGTCCCGTTGACTGAACCTGCGTCGAAGATGTGAAGGTCTGTACGACGACCAAGCATGATGCCTTCCCAAACGAGAACACCGCCACCTCCATACCTGTCCCTTTCAATGATGTTCGAGGGATGATTGCGGCTTCCCCGCTCTCTCCAGATGAGTATGCGATGAGAATCGCTACTCAGACTGAATCTGCTCTCATCTGTAAAGAGTACTCGTCTCCATTCATTGTCTCTCCAACTCCGGTGTTCCCGGCACCACAGAGAACGCCTTCTCCGATGGGCAGGCGTTAGAGGTACACACCGTACAGGGCGTACACACCGTACAGGGCGTACCGTACAGGTACACACCAAACAGACCACCAACGTGCAGTCTTCTGTCCACGGTAAAACACGATATCGGTCGTCCAGTCGCCTGTGTCGTGTGTCTAGCGATTTCTCCCACTGTCTGCCGCCTGTTTCTTCTAGCCTGTAAGGCAATATACCGGTCATCTGCGGGTGTGGTTCCTCGTGGACGACCACTACTAAACCCCCGGATAGCTGTTCCTGTAGTTTGAAATTGTCTCCAAAATCGTGAAACGATGCTGTGAGCTATTCCGAACTCTGCAGCTACACTTGTCACACTGCGGCCTTCCTCCAACTTCCCAATGATTCGACCTCGGGTAAAAGCATCCAGATGTCGTCTAACAGATCGATTATTCGCCATTTCTCGCTGAGGCAGCAACTCGGTGTGATTTTAACTGCTATACGACGTGCAATCTATTTGCCAGAAATACTGATCTTACACCGACAACATGCTTTATACTACTCAGACACTCCCCCATTACGTCTACCTGCATGTCTGCGCATGTGCTACCGTACATCACCTTACTTAATCTCCGGATTGGTCTTTCTGTCGGCTCTGCCTCTTCGTTCAGCTGATATGCTAATTTTTCGACTTCGTCCTTAATTTTTGCACACCAGTGTATGTGCTGTATTGCTTCTAGAGGCGACCATATTCCCTATTGAAGGTGCTTTTCCTATAGCAAACTGACACCTTCGATTTGTTCATTTTATACATGTGCTAATTTCTATACTACCATAATTGTCTGGTAATTTATTTTTGTGTTATTTGATACCTTGATATGTGTTGTATATTGTGGGTAAGTTTTATAAAATTCTACATGTAACTTTTTCAGTAAACGTGATTTTTGTGATTTTTCCTTAATTTATGATAGCCAGTGTATTAACTTGGTAACATCGTCCGCGAATGCTGTGGCGGAATACACGGACGTCGTACGAGGAACTGGCAGATATTCACTTCACATACGGTGAAGTAAAAGAGAATGGACGCGAATCACGACGATTGTACGAACAGTGGTCGAATTCCAACTCGTCGGACTCCAAGTCATCCAACTTTTTCTAGTGTTAATCGAAGAATGAGAGAAACTAGTTCTTTTGCCATCTCAGAAAGCAATGCAGGACGTTCCCAAAATTCACGAACGCCAGAAATGAAAGAGCGAGTTATCGGCATTTTGAGGACATTCTGTGAGTTTTTCACTAAACAATATATCTGATTGCGCAACCTTTGGTCTCGTTCGTTCACTTGTGACTTTAGGCTGGAATTCTAATACATAGTCCGTCTTAATAGACGGAAAAAATAACAAAAGAAAACGGAAAAAATAACAAAAGAAAACGGAAAAAAAAGCATTTGAAAATCAAAATATTATTATAAAGGGAGAAAATAATACTGAAATTTAGATTGAAAAAATCGTTTTACAGA
Organism: Stegodyphus dumicola; assembly: GCF_044657685.1. Taxonomy (NCBI): domain Eukaryota; kingdom Metazoa; phylum Arthropoda; class Arachnida; order Araneae; family Eresidae; genus Stegodyphus; species Stegodyphus dumicola. Next base: position 197,995,262 of record NC_140773.1, read on the forward strand.
GGTTTATTGTTCTAGAGAATATAGCAATATTGAGGGGAGATTAACATTAGTTTATATGAAAAATCACCGGGACCACAAAACATTATTGTAGTAGAGGGAGTTATTGTTGTATCGGGTATCGTTGTAGCGAGAGTTTACTGTATTCCTCTTTTCTGCCTATCGAGTAGAATGCGACCCTATGTTCTATGGTAATTAATTGCTCTTCTGAATGGGTACTATCACCCCTCTTAATTTGTAAAAACAATTTAGAATCACACTGTATATATATATAGATAGATATAGATAAATAGATATGTATATGTAAAATAGTCGCCCAAGAGGATTTGAAAACCGTGAGGTCGACTTAAAAAATCTGAATCCATTCAATTTCTTTTTCTTTTCTTTCTTTGTTTCTTTATAACTTTTTGGTTTTATTTATTTATTTTTTGCTTTATATTAATTAAAAAAACATAAGTAAAAATGTTAGGATCGAAATTCATTTTTATTGCTTTGCATTATATCTTAATTCTAGATTTTCATTCTTTCGTTCCATCTTATTTCCCAGTTTAACTATCCCAGAGTATAGAACCTTCTCCAGGATCATTCCCTTTGTATTTTAAGTATAGAAGGAAACCATTTCTATTGAAAAAGAAATCGGAGACATTTCCTCTCTATCGTCTGATCTCTTCTTTTCGCTATTTAAGGATGAGGGAGGAAAGCACATTGTTGGATGGTACCAGGTGGAAGACTTTAGGGAGCAGGACACAAGAAAACTCTTATGTCAACAGTCGACTGGGAAACAAAAATGCAGAAAATAATATCCCACACGGAAATGGGAAAGAAAGAAGTTTGGTGTTGTTTGACATTTGATGTTGGAAAATAGGCGCTTGGTTTTTAAGAGTTGAGGATGGATGACTGCGAGTTTATATTACTGTAAATATTATTTCTTAAATATATTACAGAATGCAGTCTAAATTATATAGTCAAAATTTTAGATAAAATAGTTCTTTCGAACTATATAAAATTGGAAAATACGTATTTTTTAACACATCAAAGAGGTTTTTCTGCTTTCCGTGCGTGTGGATAATCGTGGGCAAATAAAATAGAAAGCTGCTCCCAGTCAAACCAGGATAAGATCTTTCACTTATCTTAAAATTACAATAGCAAATTTCTTATCAGTTTAACTAAGCGAGTTATTAAAAATAATACTTTTACTCTAGTATTTTAGTACCTATAAATTTGAGTACTTTTCGATGGTAATGAGCCGTACGAAATATGTAACCATAGCCTTATGGTAACTCATATAATTAACGAGTGTTAAAGAATATTTATACGTTATATCACAAGGTCATCTATTATAAAGTCGAGATATGACTATAAAGCCGAGTTATAAGGACCGATGAGAAACAAATGCACCATTGAAAAAGACCTTATAGCCAACTTTACAATTAACAAGCGTTGTAAATATTTATCCGTTATAAATTATATATAATTTTATGTTATAAAAATATTGTTATCACATTTGAATATAGAAAAACATACGAGGCAAATTTCCCCAAGAAGAGAGAAGCCTTGGTGGAGGACTTATCAAGGAAAATTTATTCTTATTAACATAAAGAAAACCACGATAACTAACCACACATCCAGCTAGTTTCCCTGGGATCGAACCAGGGTTGAACTCTCAGTATTCAGCGGTTTTACCTACTCGGCCACTGGTGGGAAAAGAGTGAATAATAGCACTTGACGCAGGTTATGCATCCTATGGTTTGTTTACTTCCAACGAGCTGATTGCATGGCATCGTCACTGTGGTGGTGCGTGACGTGTAATAGACGCAGCAGGCATCGTCACTGTTGTTCCAATGTATTACAATAATATAAGACAGTTTCCCTCACGAAGTCCTCCTCGAAAATATTCCTCCCAAGACAGATACGCCTCGAGTGTTATGCCATAATCTCTTAATTAACCAATGGACGGAAAAATATTGTGGATTACAATATTGTGGACTACGTAGAATCATTGCGTGGAATGTTGCAATGTCTGCGTCGTAGTCTGGAAAGTTTGGCAGCGTTTACTCTAATAACCCCCCCCCCAGGAGCCTGGATTTTCCTGTTCTTAAAGTACTGCTTCTTTCTCCTTTGCATTCGCCATTTCATTTTTACCCCTTGGCAATCATCAGTAAAATGTGAGCAAATATTGAAAATTGCCACAGCTTCAATTTATAAATAAATCGCTTTTGTGCAGTTCTGAATCCTTTTATTTTTTTACCGACTGAAAAAACAAAGAATTTGGCTTGCTGGTAAAGAAAGCATCTATAAAAACTATGAACGATCACAATGGAATAACAAAGCGGACTCTTTTTCTCTTACAAGGCAACTGTAATTATTCATGTGAACTAAAAACGATCAGTTTCGTGAAATTCGAAGAATCGTGGGAGAAAATATGGAAGGAAACGAATAACAGAATGGCAACTTTAACATAAACACTCATATCAGATTTAAAGGAAGTTATTAAATTCACTGAACAATACGCATATGGAAGAACGGGAAGAAGATATACTATTCAGTTCAGCCTAGCAAAAAGAGAATAAAGGATGACTTTTGATGACGCTTCTCCTAATATTTAATTTCTAAGGTTGAGTTTCAGCAGTGCAAAAAAGCGTTTAAGACTGAATCATTTTACATAATAACAATTTTTATGAAGTGTAATATTATAATGGCGAATGGTATTCTATATAGAATTATTCTGGTTGCAATGCCACAAAATTTGATTAGTGTTTCCTTCATAATTCTTTTGTCATGATAAAAGAAAACAGGTCGCGAGATTTATAGAAGTTTGCTATTTCTTTGTTTGGTCTCGTATATTACTAAACTTGATGAATGCATCTTAACGGCAGAAATTCTAGTGCTTATTTGCTTAATTTTATGAATGTCTTTAGCGGAGTCTTTATAGAATTTCTGAAGTGTTACGCTACACTAACTTGTATTTATCATTCGCACACTTTGGCAACTGTTTGTACTGCCCTAAATATTACACTACTCTGCATCAGTAAGTGTGAATCGATATATCACAAGAAACATACAACCTATAGGTGACCTGTAAACAATAGCTATTATAGTCACCGTTGTCTTTGAATTCAAATAATATTTTAATAATCTATTTAAATTTATTATCTGCCCCATACCGGTCGCTTTGTTAACTACATGTGACTGTGAATCCTAGGTCACCAGTGACCAATGGCTTAAATAGCGCTATTATTTTTTTAATAATATAGCTAAATTTATTGCCCCTCGTTCCACATTAGTGATCATTGAGTTGATCACCAATCCCGTTGACATCAACAGTGTCCTTCAATTTATTTTATTCATCTCTCTAAACTCACTGCGTTGTCCCACACTAGTGACCTATGAGTTTACTAATTTTAACTGACATCTATACTTGGAAACCGGTAACCATTTTCCTTGAACATCACCAGTTACCTTGGTTTAATTTTGGACCTGTGACCAGTGGTAGAGATGGTCAAGAATCACAGATCACCTGTGACCTTCAGATACAATATTCCCCGTTGTTTTTCAGTTTAATTTTATTTTAATAATGTACCTAAGTTTACTCGCAAGCGCTAGGTAACCGGTGAAACTTATGTTACCGGAATCCTACGCACTTTCAGGACACTGTTACCTTTAAGTTTAATTTTTATTTTAATAATGTATCGAAATTGATTGCCCCCAACACTTTTGATCAGAGAGTTGGTCTCCAGTCACCAACAGTATTGACATCAGCGATGTACTTCAACAGAATTTAAGTCTAATGGCCTGTCTAAATTTACTGCGCTGTCCCATATCAATCACCTATGAGTTGACTGCATGCAACTGTCAACTATACTTCGTCACCGTTGACTATGGTCTTTGAAGGTCACCAGTTTCCTTTGGTTTCATTTAGACTTCTGACCAATAGCTATGATATCAAACCGTAGGTAACCTGTGACTAAGACTTACAATGATCATCTCTGTCTTTCAGTTTATTTTAATTTTAATATGGTATCTAAATTTAATACGCTTCTCATACCGTCCACCTGAATTGACCACAAGTGACTATCAGTCCATAGGTCTTCGCTGTTAATAGCCTTGATGTCCACCTGTGTCCATAATTTTATTAAAGCCACGGGTCATGTATTGATGAAGTCAAGGTCACAGGTCATGCAGTCAAAGGCCTTGACGTCATCAGTATCTTTCTGTACAAATTTTTACTAATAATATGTTTAAATGCAATACTCTTCTCGGTACCGGTGACCTTCGAGTTGACTACTTGTGAATACGACTTGCTACAGCTTTCTTAAAGATCGCTGGTATTCTTTGGCTTAATTTGAATTTCATACGGTGGACGGAGGTGTCTAAATTTACGGCATCGCCTTACAATCTGTGACCATCAACCTTTAGGACGGAGGCGGCCTGTGGCTTCGCATATAACACAAAAACCTTCTCAAGATATCTTGAGGGTGTTGCTGACGAAATCAGCGCACATCTCCAGGGATACCCAAAATATTCTTTTAACTTTCTAAACACAACCTTCCGACTGCTTAAAGTCTGAGGATATCGTGACTATCCACAATGTACGGATATTATAAGGATTTAAAGTTATACTTATCGCATCCTCTCGACGTCCTATAACATCCCCCCCAACTTTCCAAACACATCCACTTGAGTGTTTAATTTCATATCCCAGTATATACTCTCTCCTCGACTCAGTTAAGTCTCCTCGACGGTATGCAATATATTGTAGTCTTTCTTACCACAATCTCGAGACATTCCGAAATACTCCCTTCTAAATATATCTTTCCAAATGTTCCCATTCGCATAACAACCGTTAGGTCCTGTCGGCAGTGTATGTATGTATTGTGAGGATTTAAAGAGCTGCTCACCAACTCCCAGCGATGACCATCCATCGATGGCCTTTAAGTATGTTATTTCCTTTTAATGATCTATCCAACGGAGATTTAATTTATAGTCTCCTTATTTATAGTCTTTTCGCGAATGTTTGACACATAATTTTAATTAACAAAAGATGCTTCTAATGCTGTAATTACGTATCTGATACAGAATTGTCTGATTTTTTATAAGCGATTTATGATAATGAATTAAATCTAACGTTACCATTTGCATTTGTTTTTAACTTCTTTTCTGCCCGATCATTCATTCAACAAATCTGAAAGGCGACATAAAAAACCACAATGAGGCTATAGCTGAAAAATTGTTTTTTGGCAATTGCAACTTGCAAATCATCAAATATTCTGCCCTTTGGAACATTGTTAATGCTTGAAAATGATTTATTATTGAAGCATTTGAATCCAGATTAATGAGTGGTGGGGAACTATCTGCTTTTTTTTTCTTTTATTCACTGTAGGATTGCATACTCAACTGGGAGAAAAATCGTTAACGACTTCCAATAATACCCATAGTTTTTTAGCTTTTTTTATTGATGTGTGTGTGTCCATTAGTTCTCATGGAAAAACACGATTTTAACCGCATTTAAATAAAGAGTTAAGAAACTAATTAACTTTTTGCGCTGTAATACTGCCAAAGAAATCATCAGAAGTTCGTCCTAGCTGTTGTTAGAACGCAGATGTATTTTTCTTTAAACCATTTACAAGAATAAATTACCAAGTTTTTTTCCAGAGAAGCTTTACTGTTTCATGCTAATATCCAATCAGTCTTTAGTATAATATGTTAACTTTTGTTACTATGGTAACAAATATCGACGTGCTTAGTCATTATTCATGCATGTGCTGTATTCTTCGTGTAGTTACAAGGCTAATGAAGTATTTAATTCTTACAGATGAATGCATTTTCCGTATCTCTTATTTTGAAGCAATTACAGAAAAGTAAAATTTGCATATCTTTTTAATCTCTAGGATGATATGATTTATTTAGTTATATTTAATCACAGTCAGTAGAATTAAGTGAATGAAATTGTAGTATAAATAATAATTTATCGTTCTTGCTCCCTTCCCCCTCAAAAAAATCGCAGTTTGTAAAATTCATATTACAGTTTAATATCTAGGCAAAAGAAATTACTACTAAAAATTAAAAAAAAAAGAAAAAGAATTAAGAATGATAAAACGTAAAAACAAATTAGAGGAAAAAATGATTTTGCATCAGCTAACCTACATGTGACGTTAGAAATATCTTTTATGAAATAAAGCTAATAAATATTTTTACGAAAATTAAAGTGAGGATTTAAGTGTTAATGAATGCTTTTATTGCTACAAAGTTGCTCAGTTTATTCAATAATCAACTGATTAAGCATGAATGGTAAAATCATGATCTTGTGTTTCGATGAATACTAATACTCTGAGAATCGGTTATGCGTGAGAATACGTTTGGAGGATAAAGGAAAAAAAACTTCCATTTCGCGCAGTTGCAATACAATATCTTCCAAATTTCTACTTTTCTTCCAAAAATTTCTTTTCTCCGGCTGAATATTTATAAAATTAAGTAAAATCTAAACTTAAATTTCATGTCGATTTTACAGAAAACCTGTATACATTCTGAAAACAAATTAATGCGATAAATTTGTATGCATTCTGAAAACAATCAAGAACGATAAATTATTATTTATACTACAATTAAAAATAATGTCGTGAACTGCTTTTGTTGATAGGTGCTTTAAACAATTTCTCTAATATGAAATAACATTTTTCTATATACATTATTGGCCGCTTATTAAAATTGCGTCCGTTCTAAACGCATATGAGTTTATTAAGCGGCTGAGTTTAATAGACGGCAGTTTGTGTCTCCATTAAGAAAAACATTAATAAAATCTGTATTAGATATACAAATAGTGCGTTCGTTGGTCTTTAAAAGCGAGCGGCAGCTTATACAGGTTTTGTCTGACACAGTTTTAACAAAACCACGTCAACATAATATACCTATATAGCTTCTGAGTATGGAATTAATTTCATGTTAAATTTAACTTTAACTTGATTTTTTTGTAACTTTATTAACTTGATTTTATTGCTGCAATCATATTCAATGTTACCAGTAAATGCCATAATGTGTACCTTTTCCCATAGGAACTTAATATAATTTATTTTAGTTAAACTTATTTTTCTACATGGTGCATCAGAAAAAATGTAAACTCACAGATGAGATCTGCGTATTGATTTCGAAGTTGAATTGAATTATCTTTGCAATATGGAGTATGGTGTTTGGCGACACATGCCGGTACTCTCAAGTCTGTAATATGTAACTTACAATGTATGATAGCTTATCAAAATGGCCTTGGAGGACCTTCGTATAAAGCAGGAAATCGATTATATTAGAAGTCCTTCGTCAAGCAATTACAGAGGCATGTGCAGCAAGCAATCTCCATGAAGACATTGATCAATGTTGTTCAAGCAACTGCTTGTAGCTGGGCAGTGTGTCTGGCCGCTTCTGAAGACATTTTGTGTCTGGTCGCTAAAGATTATGAATACATTAGCTTCGAGTATGCTGCCAATGTTTGATCCCACTCTGACACTTTAAGGACTTCAATTAACTGTACACGTAACAACTGTAGGAAAATTGTATTAAACCTAATTTATGATAGGTAATATTATATTAACCAAGCTCGATACTAACACTCAGGAAAAAAATTTCTTTCGTTTGCAGTGGAGATTGTTACGTGATTCTGCCTGTATTTGATTTTTAGAACATTGCCGGGTCTCGTGACGCCAACTTTAATTGTGGCATTCGAAAAAATTGGTCCCTTGGTCTGGTTTAGTTATTAGGTAATGTTTACCAATGGAGAGTGCCTGTAAATTAAATGTTTATTTGGTCAATGCTACCCGCAAGGACAAAACCTCTAATCTTCCGCTCTGTAGCATGACGATTTTATCGATCACTCCGAAAACAGCTGTCTCTGGAGAGAGTCGTATATACCGTGTTTTCGTGAACGGTGCTTGCAGCGCCACCGCATGTTAAGTGCGCATACATTTTTCTGATTTTTTTCTTCTTATTTTTGTTATTACTACGGTTTCCTGCCATCCATTATAAAAATGGAATTTTCTTTTATAGCGGGAAATGGCAAAGTCGATGTTACGTTGGACGGACGAGACGGAGGTTTTTTCCTACGGACCCATCCTTCGGACGACAGAATCATCGGCAGCCCTGATGACGAGGAAGAAATTCGGCGTTTTACTTTACTCCACTCTAATGCACCAGTTACTCTTCGGTCCCAATTCGGACCGTTCGTTGCAAAGCAAATTGTCCATTCTGCCTCATCTCTCCCAAGATCCAATGACAGTAGTTCTGGAGATGCCAGAATAGAATCTCTTCTTCAGTTTACTGGAGACATTACAGCACGCCTGGTCACTCGGGAAGTACGACGGGACAGACCTGTACTAAGGGTGCTTTTCCACAGTGCAAGAGCATCGGACCCTAAGCGCAGACCAGGAAATGTGCCCACCGCTGAAGACGCAACTGAAGGGGGTAAAATGGCCGTCGCTGATTCTTTGTGTGTAGTTCTTTATGTGCACAACCGTGATCAGCATTTAATGGCTGCCTGCAGTCCAAGTGAAAGTCGTGACGGTGTATGTCTAGCTCAAGCCACGTTACCTGTGTCCTGGTGGCCTCCATTAGAATCACCAGCATGGAAGAGTCCGAAAACCCAGAAGACGTGGGTTCGAGTGGAATATGCTATTCTTCAAGGTGGATCTTTGGAATGCAGCGATACCACGGCGCTTCCAGTAGCAGTACCTGCTGGTTTACCGAGTGTATATCTAGAGGAGATCCCATTATCTGGAGCGCATGGTAGCTATGAGGAGGTGAAAAGTGATGATGTTGTTCGCATCCTTGTACCTCAAAGTCCTGTTTACCCACGGTCTAAAGTATACGTTCCAGTGTACCTTCAACCAAATCCTGCCTATCCTCCTTATGTGTTTGTTATTAGGTAAGTATATTCTGAATTTTATTAATTTTTATGTTCAAAGGATTATCGAAATGTCATGTATTCTGCAGAATTTTCTAGGCCTCTAAGCCAATTTTTTAAAGTTGGATTTAGTGAAATTGTTTTCTACTTTTGAAAGCAGGCCAATTTTATTATTATTATTAATATTAAGAAAAGTAAAATTTCATTTATAAATTTATCATTTTTTTTCATTTATATTTTATTTATTTATATTTGGAATTTCATTTATGAATTAATTTCATGGTGTGCTGCTGCGAAGAAAAAAGTTTAAAAAAAAGGTTAAAAAAAGTAAATGAAATATATTTGAAGATGTTCTAAAGTTTTAATTTAATCCATTTTGTTAATATTAAAATTAAATTGTTAAAGATTCCTACCGGTAAGAATAAAACTGATCCAGAGTTTGTTCAGATTCAGACTGATTCAGTAAGGTCTTTGATTTTATGGTGAGCGAGATTTAAATTTCCTATGGTAAGATTATAGTTTCAAATAGGTAAGAATTTTACGCGTACTAGCCCTATATAAGCCTTTTACGTATACTATACTTTTACGTGTACTATACGTGTAGTAGATTTGAAATTCAAAGATATGTTTGTAATTTTAGCCTAATTTATTTTGGCCTTTTCACACCTAGTAGAGGACAGTTCATTTGAGACTTGCTGAATGATTTGTAATAAATAGTAGTATTTTTTTTAATATAGTAAATTATCTTCTTCACTGCGTACCTTCGTGACGTAATTAGAAGCATGTTCAGCTGCCAGTTGGAACTTCGAATCCCTGCGAGGGTACAAATGATTTCTCTACGTTATTGCGCTCCAAAAATTCTGTTTGCTGTATAGTAGTGAATTCTCGACTAAAATGAGTTGCCTCCTAGGTCCTCTTCCTTCCCAGTCGCTCTTTAATTGGGAGAAAATATAAGGACCTTTCTCCTTCATCACTTCACTCATTTACATGCGCGTTGTAATTGGAAACACATCGCTGGCAATCGGAAGTTTCGGATTTCCAATCCTGGTGAGGGCATCATTGATTTTTATCTTCTTTCCTGCTTCAAATAAATATCTAATCGCTATACACAGTAGTGATAGCTTCTGCGTCCAATGTGACAGTCCCTTGCAGCGAACGAAAATTCGCCGTAACTAATAGGCTCCAGATATTGAGCCTGATTAAAAATATAATCTTAAATTACATTGGAAGAGTAGTTAAGTAAATAAGAAATGTGGTAAAAAAGAAATTTGCAGGTTATCAAGTTAAATGAATACAGGGACAATTTCTAAACCTTTTAGCAAGTTTCTAGAGTTTAACTTCTTCTTTTGGCTAGATCTCTGTAATGTCACATCAAAAAAAGAGCTCTGTTTTCCCCCCAAAGGAGATTGGGAGGAAATTAAACGATAGTATCAAAGAATCTGTAAAATCGAATAAGTCTGTTATGGTAAAATGCTGGATAGCTATTTATCTTACGATACCTGCCCACTTTTTGTATGGGAAGTTGAAAATTGTTAGAACAATAGTGTAAGCTTTAAAATTAAAATAACTATAATAGTAGCAGTGAAAACATTAATATAAGAAGCACCGTTACTTGAAAAGTGAAAAATGCTAAAATCAAAATATTAGTCTCCTCTATTTAATGTTCCAAACAGAACTTTTCAATAGGTAAGTATTTTAAACACCGAACTCGGTCGATTAAGAGCGCCGAATAATATGTTTCGTTCCTCTGGATAATGTGAGATTTTAAAACATTTTAAATAAGCCCTTTTTTGAAAATGCAGATCACAGAGTCTCACATTTACTTGAGCTTTCCCTATATGCTATCCGTACTCTGAGAATTAAACTCACGAAAAAATAAAATTGCTAATAGCAGTATTGTGAAAGAAAAATTGGTAGAACTGTACAACTTTGAAACCTTCGAAAACTTAATTTACTTATTTATATAAAATATTCAACATTTACGAAGTCTCACTTAGAGGGATATCTCGAAATCTTGAAGTCCTATCTTTCTTTATTAAAACTTGTAAAATTTACAGTTGCCGTATCCAGATGCGCTGCTCAAAATGGCTGAATTTGCTGGAAAAGTAATACATATACAAAGGCAGGTTGTCAAATTCTATGTTTGGAACTCGGCTTAGCCGGGTTGCCATATCTAGAATCATTAAACAATCGTTGAATTTGGAAGGGAGACATAAGTACATGGTGTAAAGCAAAGAAAAAGGGATGCTTCCAGAGTGGTGCATTTTGGCGGGCTGTTGGCTGTATAATCTTAGTCCAACCGTGAAAACGTGTTTAACATATGTGAGGAGATTTCGGTGAGCTCACAACTTATGGGATAGTAAAATGGCATCATATCATACAAGGTCGTTTTGAAAACAAAATGGCCACTGGTCTTAAACGTAAGAATTTCGATGAAAACCAATTCTTACCAAAAGCAGTGGAATAAGATAGTTAAAAAAAAGATTGAAGCCTTCACGTAATCGAGCTTTAATATGTTTTTGAAAAGAAATTGGCCCTTTATTAGTAAAAATGAACGTTGCCAGAATAGTTGTTTCTAAACTAAAAATTGAGAAAATACATACATATTTTACAAGAGAATAATTACATTAAGAAGTTATATTATACAAAATTAATTACATATGAACTTTAAATTACCTGTAATACCATCCTATTTTACCCGCCTCTCAATTGAAAGTAAAATAATCATATCGCTGTAAACATGTAATTTAAAGATTGTAGTTAATGCTTGCTTTTTTTAATGTTTGGAAACTTTTAAATTTGGGAATTCTATTTTCTGTGAGCAGATTAATTAATAGCAGATTAATACAGATTTTCATATATATAAGTAATAAATGAGCATTGGAAAAAGTCCAGCTTAGTGCTTCTCGTATTATAACTGGCTTACGCAACAGTTGCACGAATAAAATTGCGTTCTATGAAACAGACCTTCAACCCCTTAGCCTAAGAAGAAATGCTAGCCTTGCAAAATATTATAATAAATTTTACAGTTATGGCTCCCAATACAGAACTTCAGAATTCCTGCAGCACTGGAGTAATAAACAAAGACTTAAGAAAAATTGCCCACTTAGTCAAATTGAGTATGCTGGTATAATTGACCGTAATGTTGAGCAGCATTCCTTGAAACAATGTTTAGATCCGTCTGAGAGACTCCCTAGAGTCGAGTTTCATTCGGAACTTTTGTCTTGAGTTTCCAAGAAAAATGATATTCCGGCCCTGTTACGACAATCTGCCTTAAAAACTATACATGCAATTCCCGCTGAAGCTACCCTTATCTATACTGATGGTAGTAAAAGCGAGGACTCTCGTTCCGTAGTGGAGTTGTCATTAAATGCACAAATGGAAATATTGTTAATACTGTCTTTTTCTGAAAATAAGACATCCTCCGAATATAAGCCCTATCGTGATTTTTGGAACTTTTTGTAAAATAAGACATCCTCCAAAAATAAGCCCTATCGTGATTTTCGGAACTTTTTTGTAAAATAAGACATCCCCTGAAAATAATCCCTAGTTAAAATAATGTGACAAAAAGAATTCGTTAAAAAATGCTGTTGATTTATTAAGTATAAGTAATAATATGTTTAGCTTTCCTAATACTCGTATTTCAGAGAAATGTTTGAAACAAAATAGTCCGAGAAATTAATTGTTTACCTCTACAGTTCGTTTCAAATTAATTCTTGGAATTTATCTTAACCAGCTCACCGTTTGCCCCGAGAGAGATACGTTCACAGGCAAGGCATCGTCATCCGTTAGCGTCGACAGACTCTCGTCGGAATTTGGGCTGAACCGTAACCCCCGAGACACATACGACGCAGCGACGATAGCTATGTCGCAAGACATGAGAGATTCGGACCAATGATTCAACAGGAAATGGATTTCGAAGAAAATCCAAATATAATTCAGAATTTTATTTATGACGATGTTCCAGAAGAAGATGACATGACTTTAATTGAATAAATTTAAATTTCTGTATTCTGTGTAAAATAAATATTAAATAAAAATATATAAATATACTTTTATTTTTGCCCTCCCCCGAGAATAATCCCTAGCGCGCATTTTGGACCAACTAAAAGAAAGTAAGACAGTGTCTTATTTTCGGAAAACGACGGTATAAAAAAAGGAAATTCTGACTTCTGTTCGGTTTTTAAGAATGAGCTTATAGCCATCGAAGAGGGACTAAACGCCGTTTTGTCCTTTACAGATCTTAAGGCAGTATGGTTTTTGTCTAACAATCATGCGTCATCCAATATCTTTCAAACTGGCGGAGAGTTGGTGATAGAGTTGGAATTGCAATTCTTAGCAAGCTTAAGCAGGTCTCGTCACTCTGCGAAATGCACCTTCAGTGGATTCCTTTCCATGTTGGCATATGGGGGAATGAAATGGCAGACATTCTGGCGAAGGAGGGTTCTGAAGAACCATTACTAGTTACCAATTCATTGACATATCTTGAACTGTATTCCATTAGAAGATATGCAGACAGGCAAATTTGACTCGTTACCCCAAATCATCCCTGGTATCAAGCTGATTGTCCTGGAAGATCTCTTGCTATTGATTTGCCATAGATGTGTTGAGACAACACTTTCCCGATTCTTCAGTGGACACCTAAAAGGACTTACTTTTGAGAGAGGTCTCAAGATTCACCCAATTTGATCTAAATGTCAAAATGCACCGGCATCACTGGCACATATCCTTGAGTTGCCTGGAGATTGTCTCTTGAGGACCTTTACAAGTCTCGTAAGCTTGTTTTCGATTTTCTGAAGGTGAATGGACTCGTGAACCTTGTCTAGTATATTCCTAGACATGGAGATTAGTAACAACAACAACAACACAAATGAGCAACATAATACATAAAACATAAATGGACTTTAAAGGTAAAAATCTTGCACTATCGCTTCTAAGACTATAAATTTAAGGTAAAGTAATAATTTTTTTTCTTTTCGATTATCCCCTAGGAAATGAAGCACAGAAATCTTGTGAAATCTTATTAAAAGTTAATTCTTTAGAAGATTGAAAAATACTTAGTAGAATTTTAAAAATGTAATGGAATTCATATTAAAAATTCAAACTAATAAAAAATACTTACCAAAATAAAAATACAGATCAAAAGAAAATTAATTACTGTTGATCCTGTGGAAGAAGGCTGATATTTCAAAGGGTATTAGTCTTTTTCCAAAGAATTCTCAATAATTAAGAAATGATCACGTTTCGCCTCTTCATATATTTGAATAAAATTTTTTCAAACTTCAAAAACAGTTAAGTAGTATAATATTTTTGGATTTAAATTAGAAATTTTCATATGCAGGAAGGAAATGGGCCGACGAGATTTAATTTGACGCATTTACAAAATAGTTTTACTGTTTTCCTATTTAATTTTCCTAATCTTGCCAAAGGGAGATAAGAACTCCCGCCTTCCCGACCTCGTCCGTACCATTTTTATTTTCTTCGTATACAGCCTATCAGAAAGCTTCTTTCGTATTAATTTCGCGCCATTCCAAATCTACATATAACAAACAGCTCAAAACGTTCTACATGTTTTATAGATCCTTATATTTTATTATCCTTTTTATATCCTACATCTTTTATAGAAACTCTAACCGTCCTTTGCGCGAGTTTTAAAACGAACCTCCTTTTCGAATAAAGACAAAGGCGATGAACACAAGCAACTAAAGAGTTTAAATTGCAAGTTAAAATTTAATTTTTTTGGCCAAGATAGTTTCCTTCTAACTACTGCTGTTTTAAAAGTGTATAATTTGATTTGATTTCTTTCGTTTGTGTGAATTACCGACATGTGCATAAATTGAATATTCTCTTTATATTTACCAATCATCAGTTTAAAAATATTTTGTAAATATGTCGAATTAAATAGTGTCGAAGGATTTCCTTCGTGTATATGAAAATGTCTGATTTAAATCTAAATATATTATATTTATCTTTTTTTTCGGCTTTTGAAAAGAATTTCATTCAGATATACGAAAGAGACGAACGAAATTTAATTATTGTATATTCTATGGAAGAAGACTAATCCCATTTGAAAAGTCGTCCTTCTCTTGTGGGATCAACAGCAATTAACATTTTATCTATATTTTTATTTGATATGTATTTTGTATTATTTTGAGGTTTTAATATGAATTCCATGTACATTTTAAAAATTCTACTAAGGATTTTTCCATAGTCTTGTCTCAGTCCTCTAAAGAATTAACTCTTAATAAGATTCAAAGAGTTTTTGTCTTATTTCCTGAGGCATAGTCGGAAAAAAAAAATGATGTGATCACATGACCTTCTGCAAGGCAAAAGTACATAAAAACTCAGAATACCTTCATCAAAAATTGAAAGATATAGAAAAACATAAAACACCAAATACAGTTAAAACAATTAAAAAAACAATTTTTACAATTAAAATTACAGTTTCTACGCAAAAACAAGCAAGAAAGCAGATTTTTCGGTGCACAAAATTAAAAGATTCGTTTCGGTCCCGCTCAGCAAAAAGACTGAAGGTGGAGAAAGACTTAATTCAAGTTCTAAAAACAAAATTAGACTTAATATATATATGAGGTGAGTGGGTGTATGTATATGTACTATATTGAAAATACTTTTCGTACGGCTGATTGCAACCAAAAAGGTAGGTCTCAGCTACATGTGATAGTAATCCTATATAGAAAATTTCATCGTTCTGAGGCTACTCGTTCTTGAGTCATGCAAGATACATAAATACATGCGTACATTCGTGCAGACGCCAGGAAAAAAAAATCTCTTCTGAATCCATTTTAAATCAGTTTTATAATTCGTTTGGGGAAAAGAGTCCTTTATTCCGTCCTTACATACAGATGTCAACCAAAAACATTGTTAAATTAATTGCATTCGATAGCAGTCAAATTGGATATTTTCGTGGAAAGATGGTACCCGGAATTTTTCGTGATCACAATACTTCGTATAAGAAAGTAAAAAAAAAAAAAAAAACTATAATTATATAATACAGGGTAATTCTACGATCATTGGACAAACTTGCAGGGGAGACTGAGCATACTAAAACACGTATTTTTTGTATAGGAGTGTCGGGTCTAAAGTAACGTGTTAAGGCGCGAACGCCAAAAATGACACGGGAGGGAAAATGTGTTTATTTACAAAAATCAACGCAAAGTTCTTCTTTGCAGCAATACAGTATTAACAAGAAATGTTCAAAATTGCGTGCACCAACACTATTACATTCTTGGTAGCGTCGTAGAAGGGATAGGCGACCACTTTGAAAATGGCAGCATTTCGCACACGCTTGTAGCCGCAATATATAGTCGTGCAACGACGTCCTCCAAGTGGGTCTACGGAGTCGCGGAAATATGCGCTATATAAATCTGGCTAAAGGGGTTGCCATCGGATTGGTCGACCACGCCCAATCCATCGAGCCGCAAAATTCGCATCCAAGTAATTCCGGACCACCAGGTGGTAATGGGCTGGCGCACCATCATGCTGGGACTACATGTGATCACGAACGACAGCCGGAACTTTCTGCAACAATTCCAGTAAAATTTCTTGCACAAAAATATGATAACGTGAGTTATTGAGACATGCAGGTAAGATGTATGGGACTATGAGGTACCCGTTAGTAATATCTGCCTACACATTCACAAAGAAGCGGATTTGGAATGCATGTGGACGTGTGATGCGTGGATTATCAGTTGCCCATAGGTGACTGTTGTGCATATTAAAGACGTCTTCCTGTGTAAAATTGCCTTGTCCGTGAATAGCGCATCCGATGTAAAATCCGCCTGCACCGCACTATTCTGAAAGAACCAACGACAGAAATACCGCTCAAATGGTAATCTGTCGCTTGCAAGGATTGGTATTTCTACAGATGGTATATGTGCAAGTAATTTTCAGTAATTGTCTCCAGATGGTGGGCTGATTCACACGCAGACGACGCGCAATAGCTCTGCTGTTCCCATGAGCAGCGCCATATATTATACGCATGTCAGCCCTTTCCACCATGCGTAAACTCACCCATCATGCTCGAAATCACAGTTGCGAATGACATTCTTCCGCTGATGCATCGGATAGCGGTTTGTCCAGCTCACTACCGCTTTCTACCCGTTGCATTGCCAGCGAAGCACAGCTGTAGTTTGTATTACTGTTGGTGATCGAAATTTTGAACATTTCTTGTGAATACTGTATTGCTACAAAAAAGCATTTTGCGTTGAATTTGTAAATAAACATTTTCCTTTAGTGTCATTTTTTGCGTTCGTTCCTTAACACGTCACTTTAGACCCTAAATTCCTATACAAAAAATACATGTTCTAGTACACTCAATCACCCCTCCAAGTCTGTCTGATGATCGAAGAATTGGCCTTATGTAATGACTTATGTAAAGCCTTATGTAAAGGAATGCGCAGTCGAACGCTGGAACTCTTAACAGCTTTCGATATCCGTCATGGCTGATGGTTAAGGCATACCAACGAAGGTAATAAAAACTGGATTTCTATAACTCACCAAGCTTTATTTTCGCACATAATCAAATCATTTCTTAGGAGATAGGATATTTCTAGATTATAAGCAATTGCAATATTTTTCATATGCGCTTTATATCATCTTAGAATAAGAAAAAAGGATGGCATAGCAAAATAGAGATGTTCGCTAGGCGGAAGCTAGGAAAGGAAAGCAGCATAATAATGACTTATTTATTGTGCCAAGAGTATTTATACTAAGTTTGTTGTAATTGTAGAGACAAGCTATGATTGATTAATGTTAGTTTTAGTTGCCCTTTTCCAGCAGCGTTACATAACGGAAAGATCTCGAATTTGGGAGAACAGAGGAATTTAGCGGGAGAGCACCAAATCTAGAATGTTAATTTTGAGATCGCCAATTATTTTTAAAGCAGCTATCGTATTTTATTATATCTTACATATATATATATAATTAACAAGCAATGTAGTTAGTACAATACCATAAGACCAATTTTGTCTAAATAATTTTTTTGCGCAATATGCTGCAAAATTAAAGATATGAGAAATTGTAGAAAGCTCGCCAAAAAGTTACCAGGAGCTGTGGTTCCAAAAAAAGTTCAACACATTTTTTAAAAAAACAATGTCATTGAAGGGTGAAATATTAAGCTACACGTTAAATTAAATACAGTAAAATACTAATCTTTGGAAACTAGTACGGCAAAAAATACAGTAAATACCTATCGATGTGACAAGTGTAAAGTTAAAACATAGAAAAACCAATCGATGGAACAAGTAAAACATAAAACAAACATAAACATATAAAAATATAAAAATACAAAGCTGGAAATTTCTAGCTGAACGTCGAATTAAGCTAACTCCATTACGCGTTTCGTCAAAACAGACTATTGAAACTTTTGCGTTACAAATTTTAATTAAATAGACGAATTGTCTTTGAAAATTTATTAGTCTCAATTCTCTGTTCTAATTTCCCGACACGTCCTCACAAAATGACACATTAAGGTGTTAAAAGATGTAAAAATAATTTCGATTTACAAAAATTAAGATAAAAATAAAAATAAATAGCAGTCTGCTATTAGTAAAAAAATACAATAACTTACGGGCTGAACCTGATATATGTATGTGTGTGTGTGTTTGTAAAATATAAAATATCTATCTTTCAAATAATTTCAAATAATAAATTAATAATATCCCTTTAACTTCCGTTTTCATTCTAAATATTAACAGTGCAATAATTTTTCTGAATGAACTCCCTGCAGTTCTGATGCGCACTTATCGATGAAATCTGAACCCAACATCTGGACATTAATCTGCCGTGTGATCTGAAAGGTAATTCGGTATAAAAGGCAACTACGTAGCAACTCCCCCTCTGTTCGCTCTTCTCTTCTGCTTCTTTTTGCCCACCAGCGGCCGAGCGGTAAAGACGCTGAACACTGGTAGTTCGGTCCGAGGTTCGAATCCCCGCGAACGGGCTGGCTGCATGGGCGTTTTCGTAGTTTTCCCCATGTGTAACGTGTATACGAGCCAGTTTCCCTTAGAAAGTCCTCCACGAAGGCATCCCTCCCCTTAGGCAGATAGCTCTCCAGGCTTTGCCATAATCACACACACTTCTGCTTCTTTTGTCTGTATTGAGTTTGCTTTTCCAATTTTCGTCCATTGTTTAAAAAATGTAAGCTGTATAAAACTGTGGGGTGCATGGCGCACCCATTGTGATGATGGGCATTATCAAGGAATAAAATTATGGGTAGAATTTACCATTATGTCTCTCTTCGAGTGTCATGTTTCTAACTACGCAGTTAATCCTCTCCAACGTCAATTCGTTGCAGCTTTCTTCCACCAAGTCATCTTATTACATATACAGAGACTGTTCACACATTTTTAGACGATGTATATTGTATTCACAAAGCTAAATTACATAAAATTCTTGGGCTTTAAATGTTCTATTTGACATCCCTTATTCTGAACTATCTTTCGACGCCGCAATTTCCAGGATAATAATGCCTTTTGAAGTGGCAGAAGAGGTATTCTATCCCATTCCGCCCGAACAGCTTTCCAGAATCCTGTTAAGGTTTTGGGACAACGTTTGGATAATGCAGTTTTTAAAAGTCCGAAAGCACAAAAATCCATAGGTGACACATCGGGAGATTTAGTAGGGATATCAGTGAAGGGTATGACCTTGATACCACTTTTTTGTTCCATTTCTTTTAGGAAATTTACAGTGGATTTTGATGTGTGATTTCTAGCTTTGTCCTGATGGAGTCTCACAGATTGATGGCACTGTGGGTAAAGCGATGGTACTTCATTCAGAACAATTGGCGATAAAATATGTTCCTGATAGTATTTGGAGTTAATCTTGACATTTTTTTGCACTCTCTTTATTTCTAACTTGCCATTATAAGAAAAATCAGCAACAATCATGAATCCCTTAGAAAAACTTTCTTCCGATTCTTTGAACCATGTACTTAATTTTTTTTCTCCCCTTTTATGGTAATAAATGGCTCTTTTTTTGTTACAATCATTTAAATACACCCATGCTTCATCTATCGTGACAATTGTTTTCCATTTTTCTTTGGACAAGTGTTTCTCATATAGAATTCTGCAGCGTGTCCTGCCTTGAGCGATATACTTTGGAAGAAGACGATGCACATTGTGTTTTTTCGCTTTCTTAAGATTTAAATCAACGTTTATCACTTTGTTTACAGTGGACACCGAGCATTTTAAGTATTTTGCATCTGTCCTTTGGCTAGAGGGATTTTCTTTTAACATTAAACAACGTACCTTTGCAATAGTCGAAGATATCACAAAACCATGACTCTCACATCGTTTTTTGGATAACGCTGTATGCATATTTCTCTTCGGAAAGAGCGTAAATGTAGCCTTCGAACCACTGCTTTGTTAAATTCTCCATTTTGAATAAAAACAAAACTTTCAATCCACAGACGATAATTTGGGCTTATAAAAACATAGTACAATTGCAACTACTTCTTTTGCAGCAAATGATGTTTTATTACCGCTTACCAAAATCGTCTAAAAAATGTGAGAACAGCCTCTGTATATGATAAAAACTTGGAGTAAGCTGCAACAAATTGACAATGGTTCTCTGCATTATAACTTGGAGAGATTTTACTGCATAATTAGAAAGATGACACTTGAAAGAGAGACTTCTAGACAGACGTAGCCGAATTGAACACAATCTTTAATGCTTGACACGAACTAATTATCGAAACCGTATTTTTTATTACACCTCAAAAACACAATACACTCACCACAATTTATATAACCCCGTTCACATGCAACGCTCCGCCGTTTGTAAATATCAGGGAGAAAGGGGGATATGAAGCAGTTTTGCCTTCTTGACCAATTCGAATGCACATCGTCTTCCATCCCTTAACCCACAAGCCACTGCGAGCAATAACGCCAGAAACGTGAATCTAATTGGTGGATTTCTAACTTTTTTATATCTTTTTTGACATTGTTTGCTATTGCTATAGAACGCTATTGGAGTTTAACTCTTTAAATAATCAAAATACACCTAAATTAATTTTTGGTGCAATTTTAGACGAGACCAAATGGTTAAAAGATAAGAAATAGCATATGCTGGTTTTAAATAAAATGTTTTATGTCTGTTAAAATTTCAAACTTTGCTTTTTGGAAAAAAAATGAATAAAACGGCAAATTAATATTATTAATATTAATTTATTATAAATGCTTTAATATTGATTATAAATGTTTTAGAAAATATATTATAATTGATTCATGTATGAAAATTGTTTTGAACGTATTTTACAAAGATTTTAAAAAAAAAGCTTGTAATTTATGTTTATATTAACCAACTGAATAGCATATATTAGGAGAAATAACTATGGTTAAGAAACTGGCTTGGGTTTCTGCATACTTTCCATACCAGCCACGATCCTCTGACACGGAAGTGCTACCACACACACACAAAAACACATACATATATTTCGCATAATTTTAGGAAACAAAAAATTTTCTTCGTTTTTATTTTCTAGATAATTCTGTAACAAAATTTTCTTTTATTTCTTCTTGTTATAGGGTAATTTTCATTTCTAGTTTCCAAAATTCTAAAAAAGACTTTAACTTGATCACACAAGTTATTTGTCTTTAATTTTGTAGGATTTGTATTTTTACAAAACACTGATAAAATGCCAAAAACCAGTGACCTTTTTACTAGGCAACGGAGGTTTTTTGATATTTTGTACTTAAGCACCTCCCAACCATCAGCAAATTAGTCACGCTGATTTGTCGGAGACGCCATGCCAAAGATTTAATTCAAGGTGTTATTGTCTTATTAAATACTGTATCATATTATTAGACATTTATATTGAATTGTTTTCTTAAGGTATTATATCATAATGTTTTGCATTTATTTTTTATATTCCTCTAAAATATGTCAATGTATTGTTAATTAACTACATTGAAAAGGTTATATGACATTTGAGGACTTATTTTTATCTTGCGGAGTTACTGGCATCAAGAGACTTTAAAAAGCATTGTCATTCGACTTCAACTAATTTTATGAAAGGACTTTTTTAAAACAAAAATTTCAATGGACATTTTGAAGAAAAGTAAGGACTTTCTGATTCTAATTTATTATTTAGTATTATTCTTGCATGTATTATTGTCTTATAATTCTAACTTATATGTTTATTTATAAATTATATGTTTATTTATAAATCATACCTTCCATTGTAAAATTCTATAATTAAGCATTTTCTAATTATATGACAAAGATCATGAGTTATGAAAGGGCATAGTTAAAGCCTGTAAGCTATGTCTTGGATGTTTTCTTCATGTCTTTCCTCATACTCTAAATTTCTTCTTGCTTCACTAATGTACTAATGCTTTGCTCTCCCGGCCTCTCGTTTTGAGGGGGCGGGGATGTAAAATATAAAAAAGTGCGATGGCTTTGCTCTACGCGAACAGGTAACCTTTAATTAACTTTCCGCAATTTCAGAATCTTTCCCCTAGACCAGTACTTTCGAGAACATTCTGGCATGTTACGTAATCGCTACTATAAATGAAGAGGTCGCACCATTTTTTAGTCAGATTGCTTTTCTTCTCCTGCCGCTTAAGCCATTTTTGCTGCCACTTCTTCTTCCCTTTGTTAGAATAGTTATGACGTCGAAAACTTAACTTTAACCTTATTTTAATTTAAATCATTATTGGATATGTAGTTTTGGAGAATCTAAAAGAATAATGATCTGGCTATTTTAAGTGAATAGATATGGAGTTTTAAAAAATTCAATCTTTCTGTGTCATCATTTCTGCTGTAAGCCACTCAGTTATGTCTGGAATTTGATGCCAAGCTTCATTTATGTGCCCTGCTGCCAAAATATTACACATATGTGTGTTTGTATTGAAATTCAGTAGAAAATTTTTTAAGAAATTTGAAATGAATAAAGGATCATTTAGCCAGTTTACATTCTTTAACCTGCTTTTTCTAAGTTTTTAGAATAGACAGGGAGAATTAAACGGTTACCGTTAGTTTAAATGACAATTTTTGTTTGCATATTTTTTATCTTATATGTATATTTCATCTCATTGATCTAAATTTCGGATTTAAATTTAGATTTTCAAATGTGCTGTTATGTTAATATTACTGGTTAGCTGGATGCTGATTACGAGCGAATTTACTGTTTAATCAAGACGTTCATTACTGCAATACAACTTCGATTTTTTAGATTTATCCGCAAAATACATTATCACTTTTGCCCATGGCGTTTTCATTCATTTCTCTCTCACACTTTTTTTTAAAGAAATCATACAGTGTATAAGCGCTTTTACAGCCACGTAACTCTGTGATCCATACGCTTTCCGTCCCCCCCCCCTCTCCAAAAAAAGAAAGAAAGAAAGGCCGCGGAGTAATGAAAGATACTTTGTTTTTCGGCACTATTTCTCAGTGATAAATAACACCAACATCAGTTTGTTTTACCAATACCGCATCGCGTGATTCTTTATCTCTTTTTAACTTAATTATTTAGACTGTTGATTGATATGTGTTTTTCATCCACGCATTAAAAACTATCTTTTTCGTAACTGGTCACCGCTCTTTATAAAATAAAATTGCTGTTATAAGAAACATCCATAAACCGCGGAAAATTTCTCACATGTATGACTTTCCATCTTAGTGTCCGCGATCGAGTTTCAGTACGTTAGGTTATCAAGAGGAGAAAAAAAACTCTATTAGAACCTTTTTTTCTCTCCCGTCCCTCTAATCATCTTCCGAATTAGCTCCAACCGCGTTTTAGTGTCAATTTTTGCTTCCGGTCGTCAGAGGGTCGAAGAGGGATGTCTTCTTGAAGACAAACAGCGAACAGCCGTCTCAAGAATTATTCTCCATGTGGTGGCCGCAGATGTTGTGCACGTGTTTCTTTTTTCTACCTTCGCAGACAGTGACCCTCTTGTGATTTTTGACATCTTAGCTATTCGTTTTAAAGTGAGCAGGTGTATATGATAAACCTTTACGGCTCTCTTATAAATGTGATCACAATTAGTACAATCTTCTTGTTTTTGGTGCGATGAGTTCTTAGGTTTTATTCATTAAATTAGAAAAACAAAATTCTTTGTATAGGTATATAAGAAGCGCTTTTTATCGGAGCGCTGTAAGAAATTAGACTCGTAAATTATTTCTTAACATCAATTGGGAATGTTAGATTTTCTATGGGTATTTTTGCATTATAGTATATTTTCAACACACTTGTCTCTTTTCTATTTTTTCTATTTATTATTTATTATTTTTGTTAATAATATTGTTATTTTAAATCTAAAGGCACTTGAAGGTGGATGCGTCAAAGTACTTCTTTTCCTCTTTGAATAACAATGATTTCCATATTATTTCGCTTCATTCTGTCTCCATGTGATGTTCGTTGTTCTTTCAAAGGGAGCAGGTGTTCGAAAACGCTTCTCAAGTGTTTGTCTCTAGAATATTCATTAGATTTACTTAGACGTCTGGACACCCAGCTTCAAAAATAACAAGCCGAAGAGGAAATTTATCTTGCGTTTAAAAAAACGCCCGGAAACGAATGACTTTCTTTTCAGCATTTTCATCAAGCTAAAAAAAAAAAATATCGTTGACTCGGTATTCACCATCCAACTATGTTTATCCTTCTGTTCATACTACAAAATACCAGCAAATCGAATTACGCGATATTGCTAAAGATCGCATATTTTATTGAAATGTGTAACTGAAAGCAATATATCCATTTCAGCGTTATAGAAGATAGCGGTGAAGTCATGATTTGCCAAGATGATAGTAGAGAGAAAGTAAATTAATGGTTATTCAAATACAGGTCTAAAATTTTTCGAGAATTAAAACAAGAAATGGAGGGTGGCTATATTACATAAAATGTAAAACAATTTAAAAGGTTTAACGTCAAAAAGTCCATAACAAAATAAGAATATTTTATGACTGAAATTGAAACATCCATTTCGGCTTGTCATGTTTCACAGAAATCCGTTAAATGTCTTGTTGCTCTGGATTATATTTCTTAATTTAGGCACATTTTTCTCGCTTTATAATTTTATAATTTTAATTTTTAAATCAACATAAATATAACGTATTTTAAGATCGAAATATTACAACGTCTTATATTGTCGGTTACCAGTGTCAGATGCCATTTAAAGAGAAAATTTGTTTTTGTAATAGCTAATGCAACTATATAAATTTTAGCTGGTTGCATTACATAAGCTGTTTTTAAATTTGAGATAGATGTAATAATATAATCATTGATATGTAATAATTTAAAAGATAATGGGTTAAATTCTTTGAGCAAAATGTATAACTTAAATGCATATTATTCTTTGAATTATTAACGATTGTCTATAACAGGGTTACTTAAACGTTTTTGTGTGGGAACCCTATAATATTTAAGAAAGTTTTGTGGGACCCTCCCCATAAGCGTTGCGGAAATCTGACACACGCCGTGAGTGAAACTATAAGTTTCTTCACTTGTAATATCCTATTGCAATTTTAGGTCATTAACTTAAATTTTTTAAAGGAAAGTTTCTATTATAAGAAATGCGTCAAAAAGTTTTTGGTTTTTTCTTTATCTGTATTGTCTTCTTTTTATCTATTTTCAGGTACATTATGTAAAAATATTTGGTAATTGTAAAATTATTATAATAGTTTAAACAAATATTAAAACAGCTAAAATTTTTGCTGACCCCTTACTGCAGGTCCCGCGACCCCAACTGGGTCGCGACCTACAATTTAAGAAACTCTGTCTATAATATTGTTGTTTGCTGCAAGTTCATGGATATTTGTCAAATAATTAAACCATATGAACAGAACGACTTGAAACTTTATTGAGGGAAACAGCAGCTCATGCAGTAAGATAAACAGCTCTAAATAGTCCAAAGAAAAGAAAAAGCATACATAAGGTAAAATTCTTAATGTAGCTGTTAACAGTCGCAAACCAAACAATTTTAAAGCGTTACTCAAGTCAGGAGCTCAAAACAGTCACATAAGTCGCTCGAAACAGTTGCATAAACTAACTGACTGCAGCTCACAGTCTTCTGTTAATGGGGATGCTCAAGGAGGTGAGTAAGTACTTCTGGAAAATTATTGCCTCTAGGGCCTTTCATAGCACTTTTCCCGGAAATTTCCAGAATGTTAAAATGGTTCATTTCCTTAACAACGTAACAAAGTGAATTGTAATCGGGTATACAGTGCAGCCCTCTTTCTATATTTCTTTTTATTCTCATATTTAATTAAAACAACAGAACTTTTTATGGCGACTTTTTATGCAAAGCGATATGAGAAGACAAAAGGCCTAATCTACAATCAAAAATTGTTAACGCAGGCCATTTTTTAAATTAAAGCGAACAATATTCAACTAGCAACTATCTGTTGTTTAAGCAAACACCACAAAGCTCACGAGATTTATCTACCTAAGGGCTTTGTGCAGGCTTTTCTAAGCGAAAGTGATTTGTATGCACATAAGGCATGGGAAAATCTACAATTAGTGGAGTATAAGAGGTTAATTTAGTGTAAAGCTCTAAGTTATTGCCTAAAAAGTAATTTTATTTATTAAGTATGTTGTTGTAAAAAGTAAAGCGCAAAAAAGGACACTCCTGGTACAGAAATTAACTGTGATTTTTAATTTCAACATTTGCGGTTTTCGACGTCATTTTTGGCTTACTTACTTTGTATTCTTTTGTGATTTACCCGTGTGAAAGATTTTTTAGTTTATAACTGTGTTATTCTGGTACACCAAAATAACCTTTCACACAAGTAATTTAGAAGTCTTCAGTTGCTAAAATTGTCTTATTCTCGTGAAGTTTTATTATTTTAGAATCATATCCTAATAAAAAATAATTAACCTATAAATATTTTTTATTTTTTATTTATGTAAGTGATGCTATCAATTGCTGGTGTGCAATACGGAAGTTTGCCACTTTTTTCCAGAGCACGAATGCTATAAAATTCTGAGATAAGGAAAACGTTATACTGATCCGTATTTTTCAGAATAGTCGCAACTAATTTTTAGCTGTGTACAGTTGGAAATATTTCTTACTGCAATTTATGTACACCCCTCAACATGATCTGTTGTTGTTTTGTCCAAACATCAGTGCAGATAGGTCAGTTAGAGCCAAAAGTATCTAAAACAGCCATAGCGACGTCGATGATTCTCGAAGAATATAGGAACTGGCACTCCGGGGGAAACAAGACCAATTCTGAAGAACCTGACCCGTACGGCAGGACAGTCAAAGATGCGTGCTGGAGAAAGTCGTGTACCAGGAAAGTGACCAGGATTGTGTACTAGGGCAGCAATTATAACTTCGCTGACCATCAGAGGATATTTTCATTCCTTCAAAGTGTTCTGTTCTCAGTCTGCCTATGGTAGATGAAACAATTCGACTGTAGTTTAGCTCGGGAATAGAATTTTTCTTCACTTATTGGGAGATGAGTCTTCGCCTGGCTTATGCATTTACATCGGCAAGGGGTTAAACTTTGTAAACAGGAGTAGCATTTCGGGCTTCTTTGTCGAGGGAGTCGGCCTGCTCATTGCCAGAAATATCAACGTGTGCTGGAATCCACTGAAGGGTGCAGGCTTTTTGGAACCTCTATTATTGTGTTTATGAGCACAACAATGTTCTGGGCAAGTTGAGAGTTGCGGCGCTGAATCGCTTGGAACGCAGATTTAGAGTCAGAAAAATTATAATGCTATTGGAATTCTGAACTGCTTTGGAGTGAAAAAAAATCCAAAGCACCCTTCATAGCAACCGGCTGGCAGGTATAATTTGAGGTAATTTCTCCAACAGAAATTTTATGAGATTCATGTTCGCCATTTACGTGTATAAAATAGATGTAAGAGCCTCGTTTATTGAGTCGATGTTAGAGGAACCATCTATGTAGACAACTGCTAGGCTGTGAGCTGAGTTTGTAAGATCATTTATGTTGTGGGTGCCTTTCTCTCCAAGTAATGCCGCTGATTCGTTTTTAATGCAAGTTTGTATTGGGGGACCCAATCGCCAAATCCTGCTGGTAAAGAATCATAATCCAACTCCTTTTAGTTCGGGCGCTACTGTGGAGTCATTTAGAAAGGAAATGACGGCCAGGAAACTGAAGAAATCTGCATTGCCTTCGCCGGGACTCGAACCTGGACCTCTCGAATACGCGCCAAGTGTGCTACCGTTACACCACGAAGATATGTAGAAAGGAGGGATAAAATGCCTTAGAAATTGACGACAAAATTTTTTTGCCCAATTAGAAGATATTTAATTTCTCTTTCAAATTATTTTGGTTAATCATTAACACTTAGCAATTCAAATACAATAACCGTAGATAATTTCAATTATTATTAATTACTAACTATATCAGTGGAAATAGACTGAGCGCCGCCTGAAATAACCACTGACCTGACTATGTTGTAAAAGTCTTACAGTGTTAATAGTCATCCTGGCAGAAGGGGATATTTCTTCCGCATAAAAATATAAATATATATATTACATGGACATACAAGGCCTGTATATAAGCATAGATATGTTAATTACAAACATTGTCTTGTACAAGTTACATGTGATAGTTACATAAAATCATGATAGTTATGTGCACATTTAAACATTATCTGAATTCATATTTACAATACTTTCACTGAGATAATCAAAGTAAACTTGTAACTCATTTACACGTTGACTGGATTTTCAATGTCATTTTAAACTGCTTTACAATATTATTTTTATCAAGTACATACAAACTGGATAGTAATATGCTTACATTACGATAGTTTTGCTGTTACTATTCTACGGGGTGAGCTATTTTTCTAGTGTTGATTTTCAGTTGTCGCAGTATTTTGATTTGCTATTAAAATTATACTGAAAAGATGCAATTCTCTAGGGAGGAGGAGAATTTCTTAGTACCTTGCTGAGCAAAGCCTGATCACCTCCTCTATCTTGGTTTTCGTCTACTTGTTACCGCAGGTATTCGCATTTTTAAATGCAGTTTATCGGTTTGTGGGCAGTGAAAATAGACTAGCTGATGTAATTAAAATCATCTATATATATATAAAGAAGAACGTTTGTTTGTTTGTACTTGTGTATTCATACAAATCTGCAGTTTCATTCCAAACTTGATGATATTTTGCACACTCAGTTTTCAAAAACAAGTAGGTCATTGCCTACATAGGATTTGTGAAAACTACCCCATGGAGTCCACATTCAAGGTGTTCATATTAGAAAGCTGGGCTGATGTCACCCACCTTACGTTGTCGCGTTCCCTCTATTAGTGGATGTCATTTTTGTTAAGCAAGGAATTTATAATTGTTTGCTTTTAAAATTAAATATTAATATTTCTATAAAGTTTCAATTTTGAAATCACGTCGCCTTTGTTACGTCCCACTATTAGTTCTTAAAACGTTCGAAGTCAGAGGCTGTTTAGAACAGTGTGGAATTTTCCAGAAGAGTGCAGAACCTGTAAAATTTAAGTTTTTCACGAATCTATAAGTTTTTCAGGAATATTTCGTAAGTAGTAAAGAAAGTCTAAGTGGATGGTTATTTTTCGAAAGATCATTTCCTCAAAAAGACATAATAACAAAGGAAGTACCAGTTCTTATTAAAACCTTTACGTGGCGCAAGTTAGTTCTACATTGTTGTAGTTTTATTTGAACTTGGTAAATTTTTCCATTGTCTGCCTGAGATTTTGAAAACAATACCCATTTCTTCAGTCAACAGAAACCCTGGGTAACGCCCGGTACTTCAGCTAGCAAAGAAATAACTAAATAAAACAATAAGAATATTACAAAACACAAAAAATAATGATGCATTCGAATGAATTAAAATATTTAGAACAAATTTACTACAATATCAGGTTATCTCCGGACTATACTGCTATATAAATCATTGTTTTTTTATATCTGACTACTTTAATAACACTTAAGCATAGCAGTTTTACTTCTTTAGGCATCTCAGTTATAAAGACGTATGCTATTATTCTTAATAGCTTTCGCTAAATGAGGTGCCATTTTATGAATGTTTCCAGTTCTTAACTTAAACTCCTTTTTTTCCCGAAGGAAATGATTCACTATTATTATGGAAACTTAAAATATGTGCATGTTCATCTTTATCGGTTGATACGTAATTATTGTATTTGTCTAATTCTTATTCGGGATTCTCTTTATTTATTCCCAAAGGGATCCATTTTCGATGTAATACGTGGGGGCCATTTAAGTATGGTCCCGAACCCTATCATAAAGACAAAGTAGTGTATTAAATTTCAGTAGTGTATTATTCAGTGTCTTGATAGAAATATTTATGAATTGTTGAAACATCTCTTTAAACGTCACATTCTGTTTCGCTAGGGTTTCGGCTAATCGATAAGTTCTGTATCGACTTTGGGGAATATCGATTACTCACCTCTTCTTGTATTTGGAATGTCGACAACAAATTGCAGCAACCGTTAGTGTCGGCGGTAAAGATCTTAAAAGATGACTTTGCTCACGAACTACTGCTGCAGTATTTAAAAGTAAAATCGCTGCATATTTGCGCTTCATTTTTGTACGGAAAGACATCGTTAATCATAGTAACAGCTACGAATAAGAAAAGAACCGATATCACTTTCGGTGGCTTTACCACAGAACTTTGAAAATGACTCATTCAGAAAAGACTTGATGGCGTCATGTTTTGTAGGTGTAACTTACTGAATTCATTCCATCACGTGAGAAAAATAATCCTTCTTATTCGCAGTTTTTAAGTGAAATGAACATTTTGTCACTTCTTCACTAAAGCTTTTTGCTGGCATTTATGAAATATGGTATATAACCACATGATTGTTTTGCCCTGTATGAAATGTATGGTATTATAAAATATTTCATTAATTGCAACCATGTTGCATATGTTAGTAAGCTTTGTCAAATGAATATATTACACAAATTTAATGTTTATAAATTGTATACACTGTTGTGCACTTCCGAGAGCATAGAGATCTCCTTAATAACTTTCTCAGACGAACATGAAAAATTTTAAACTTTATTGAAATAAATAATAGCTTGTTCAGCAAGGTAAGTAGCTATAAATTACCCAAAGAAAAATAGGTAAAAAAAATTTCCTTTAATATGTGAAGAATAACACAGATCGCATATATCATTCACGAGTAAAACTCTAAAGCAAGAGATATAGAGCTCGGTATAATTATATAATTCTGATTAGACTCGGCTAATTTTCTGAGCTAACTCAATGATTCCGAAGACTCAGACGCAGCCGTATATACAGATTCTCCTAGTATTTTTGGAAACATTGTTCCTAAAGCTCCAAAAATTAATTTCCTGAAACTTCCAGAATGATGATAAATTAGTAAAAAAGTACCAAATATCATTGAAGTCCATCAGGAAACTTTCTGACTCTGTCTCAGTTTCTATATTCGCAATTAAAGCATCGTTCGACTCAGAATAACTACACTATTCAGAATTTAGACCATAATATATTAAATAAACTGTTACAAACACAACTTTTGATCACAAATTTCATTAAACAAAAATGCATAACAAACTTTATTGCATGAAATACACTAAATTAATTAATTAATTAATAATTTTTATAAGGTAGACTGCGAGCAATTAAAATTGCTACAGCTGGAAGGAAAGCGGAAGCAGAATCTTATTTATTATGCACTACAGTATAATGGGAAGACATGATTAACTTCAGGTGCTTTAGGGCAGTGGTCTTAAACCCAAACTATATGCGGGCCGCATGCATCATCTGACAGCAGTAAGCAGGCGACATGCACGACGTGAAATCATCTAAGGAGGGGGCCTGACATTCTTAACGAAATCCAAACTACAAGCTAAATCTTATCCTAATTTGAAAATTCACTTACTAAATAGTTATCAAAACATACATAAACAATAATGGTTGATCTTTACAATATGGTAACTGGTAGTTTGGCGACATTTTGGAGGCGATAAAGGTTACTACCTGGGACTTTGGTAATAATGTGAGCAGTACTCAGTTCCGATTACGCATTATTTTGTGTGGGGGAAATGAGAAATCATGGGATATGTCATGTGATATTAATGGACGAATTACGGTTCTTTAATCGGAAAAGGGGGGAATTTGGACAAGTATCTGTGGATGTATATTATTTTGTATTAAGCTTCATTGTGTGAAGTAGGGTTGAATAATTTTGGGATTGTATGGCGCTGTCTAAAGTGAATTGTAGATGTGATAAAGATAATTTTTTTTTATCAAATTCTGTCAAATTCGGAAAAAAAATCGTTCAGTAATTTTATTGAATCCATAATAAAAGTGTATCCACCATGTAAGGAAGATTCGGAAGAAGATTAGGTTAGTTAGACTTTGTTAAGAATGTGAGTAGTATTCAGTTCTGATTACGCATTATTTTGTGTGAGGGAAATGAGAGATCATGGGATATGTTATGTGATATTAATGGACGAATTACTGTTCTTTAATCGGGAAAAAATCTGGCAATTTTGTATTTGGCTTTATTCTGTGTTGTGTGAAATAGTGTTTGTGAATTTTTGGATCCCATGGCCGTAACTAAAGTGAATTCGAAATGGGTATTTAGTGGTATTGAAAAGGATAGTAATAAATGTTTTTTAAGGTTGTGCGAGAGAGAAATAAAGATGTTTTATTATGTTATTTATTTTACCTGGTATCTTGCTTTGAAAGATAAGTATGATTTTAAAGATTCTGAAACAGAAGGAAGAAAAGTGTATCCGCCACGTAATCAAGATTCTGAAAAAGATTAGGTAAGTTAGTATTTTTAATTATTTGAGGATATTATTTTTATGCATTGTTGTAAATGTATGGTGGAAAGGAATTTGGTATTATTGGGAAAATTGTTATTAGCAATGATTTAGTTTAAAGTAATTAGGATTGTAAGGTAATTTTTATTAATTTAATGTATGTGCTCATTTATATTTTAAGTAGTGTTTTTGAATTTAATTATATTTTAATGAAATGATAGTTATTTTGTGAATTTTATGTTTGTAGGAATTTGGTATACGTTTAAGTTGAAATATACGTGCATGGAAATAATTTAAATATTTGATACTAAGTATTTGTAATGCTTTTGGTATGAATTTGTTGGTGACGTGTATAATGTAATAGATGATTTAGAGGTAAAAGTTTTTGGATATTTTATTTATTTTATATGTGGAAATGTTCATATTTGTAAAGGGTAAATACTTTTTCGCGATCAGGTAATTTCATATATGTTCTTTTTACCGGGTTTAAAGATTGAGAAAAATGTCATGTATTTTCGTGAAATTTTTGTAATTTATGAGAAAAAAGTAGTGTACATGGATATAGTGAAGAGGGTGCGCAATGCCATTTTTGTGCAATTCTGGGATGTTTTTTTAAGTAAAAATAAGTCGGCGTGTACATGGTTTATGTGTATGTGTTATTTTGAAAAATGCGTAAGGAGAATGGTATTGTGCAGTTTTTCCTAATTTTGCAGTGAATATTTGTCATGATTAAGCAGTTTTGTTTGATAAAATTTCTAGCATAAGTGTAATTCGGCTAGTAGATTGTTGGAAGAAGTGTTCAGGAGATAAAAAGAAAAGAAACATGTCTTTACTTCGTGAAGACAAAATGGCGGCGGGGGAAAAAAAATAGAGGGTTGCTGTAGGAGAGTTGGTCGCCAAATTTTCGCCAAAAAATCGCCAAGTTACCATAATGTAAAGATCAACCACAATAATAATAAGACAAAGTAAAACATTTAAATTTACTGTGCTTATTTTCTATTTGTAACAAATTACTGTTTCTACGATGATAACATTTTGCAGATGGTCATCTTCGCCCATGATACTATTTCAATAGGCTTCATGACGGCAATCATTAGACACAACAACAACATCATCATTAGAAACGACAACAACAACAAATTTCTGTTAGTCACATTTCGTAATCCAAATGTACTAGCAACTAAATATTAAATTTTGGAATTGACATTTACTTCAAATAATTCTAATATGTAAATTAACCACTAAATAACTTATTTTTAACATAAACAATTATGAAAACTTACTAAATTTTCAAGTTACTAAATTTTCAAAGAAAACTTCCCCACTGGAGCAAAACTTGAGAACACATCCGACAACTTAATCTTTTTAAGTATTAAATTTTTTATGGATACGTGCAGAAACAAAGTGACACTAAGGCTAACAAGGCCGCCATTTGTATACATTTGAAACTCTAAGAAGAATAGCGAATTAAGTCAGTTGGTGCACCAACTTCAGTGTCTTTTTGCCCAGTGTGACCAAATGTTAACTTTCACTTTTGTGCAACGAAACTTTTGTCCTTGTACGCGTTGGGCGAACTGCTTGTTTTTGAGAGAAAACTCTTATTTTAATTGTAATTTTTTTTAATGTTTTAAACTGTATTTAGTGTTTTAAATTTTTCTGTTTTTTACAATATTTAATGAAGATTGAATTTTTATGTATTTTTGCCTTAATGCTAAGTGAGAACTGAACTGGTTGTATTAGAACTATATCTGTAATGAAGAAAAAATAAGACTAAAAGAAGTGCAGCATAACATTTGTATAATTTAAAAGACTGTGAGTCTATGAATCAATTCAGCTTTCATTTATGCTCTTGTTACAAAGCGAAACACGCTAAACGGAAATGAAGTGGAGGAAAAAAGCAATTAGGGAAAGTGCTAAGCGTATCGTTTTCATGGTTACGAGATAAGCCGATTGGGAAAGTGACCGTGAAATGCCTTTTCTAAAGTAACAAACTATAGCAGTATTTCGTAGCATCTGACTAGCAGATACCAATGGGCCCAAGCATTGTAAGGACTGGAAAAGAATGGCTCTCCAAGTAAAACTGATTGTAAGAAAACACCGCATTGACTGGATTAGCTTTATTTTCCGAGAAGTGCTTTTGTCGTTTTAACGCTATTCTGTTCTTCAGTTAAAACTCAATGAAAGACAAGTACCGCAAACAAGACGATAGATTAAAGTTTTCGAGAACTCAACTGGAAATCAACCACCTTCTGAGAGGAGTAAAAGGGAAATAAAAAAATGTAGTATTGCCATCTAAGGAACGGTGTGGTGTATTTAATTATGGCAAAGCACACTAGGGCTATCTGCCTAAGGGGAGGGATGCCTTCGTGCAGGACTTTCTAAGGGAAACTGGCTCGTATACACGTTACACATGGGGAAAACCACGAAAGCGCCCATGCAGCCAGCCCGTTCGCGGGATTCGAGCCTCGGACCGAACTACCAGTGAACAGTATCAGCGTCTTTACCGCTCGGCCGCTGGTGGGCCCCATCTAAGGAACGAAAAATGCAATCAGAAATGCTGTGCTTGTAGATGGAAGGACGTGTATTTGGATAATGTTTGCAGAAGTAAAATTGAATTTATTCCTTTCAGTTCTAGATTAAATAATCTTTAATTTATTAAGGCTACAAGTTATGCATAAATGCTTATTCTTATCTTGAAACTTCAGGAGTTTCCTATTGGCTGTTGAGGGTACAAACGTATTTATTTAAGAGAAAGTGTCTTAATATAAATCAGTTTTAAATTAAGTCATAAGTTTTCTATTATTTCATTTATATTCTTCAATTCTTTTTATTCTGGAAATTGTAGGAACTATTCTGCCCTCATTTGCGCGCATATTAAGCGAATTTATATTTGCAGATAAGTAAAAAATGCACGAATACGATCAACTATATACATTCTGGAAATAAATGCATTTCACTGCTGCTTTTTTGATATGAAGACAAAGCAACTGCTTCCAAAAACCATCCTTCATATTTTTACTTTTGGGGGGCGTCATATTTTTTGGCAAAGAGCCAGCCAATCTTTACAATTTCCAGAATATAGCATATCGATCTCATCTCCGTACCCTACGCCGGATAGAATAACAGTTACTCCTTGTCAGATTATTGCACCGTGTGGGTTATTGTAAATGATCCATGATGCAATCTGCTATCTCCGGAAAACAGAGAATTTTTTTTTATTTGTCTGCTGCGAAATTTTGCGTGTTTCAGGACACATCTAGCATTAATGTGGCTTTTGTATCGAAGTCAAATAATATATGAGAAAGCATTGTGCTCCTCTCTTTCCACTCTCATGCAGAAAGAAAGCTGAAATATTCCCGAAAAAGGCTGGCAAATGTAGGCCTACGCTTTTTCAAAGTTTAGGACTGAACTTATGAAGTATCAAGGCTCAAAATAATCGAATCATTGTTTTAGTCTCCTGCATTTATTTCATGCTTTTGACACGTTCGTACAATTTCTGGATCGCATTGTAGAAGCCAATTGTTAGACTATACTCATAATTCCTCTTCCCCTTTCAGTTATTTTTCTGAACTTCTGATATTATCTAAAAATATTTTGGAAGATTTTACTTAAAAGAGAAAATCGTCTTCGGATGCCAAATCTGGCGAATTAAGTAAGTACATCATACTGGCGAGTCAAGTATGTAAAAGTTACAATTTTTTTGCTACAAACTTTTTAAAATTAACTGCAAGGTCTATAGAAGCGTTATTATATAATGCAAGCTTTTACCCAATTCATCCATTTCTGGTCTAATGAGCCCACCAGCGGCCGAGCGGTCAAGACGCTGAACACTGGTAGTTCGGTCCGAGGTTCGAATCCCGCGAACGGGCTGGCGGCATGGGCGTTTTCGTGGTTTTCCCCATGTGTAACGTGTATACGAGCCAGTTTCCCTTAGAAAGTCCTCCACGAAGGCATCCCTCCCTTTAGGCAGATAGCCCTCGTGTGCTTTGCCATAATTGAATAACCCATAACCCATAACCCTCTGGTCTAATGTGCAGAAAGAAAACTTTTCAGAAACTAATCGAGTACATCGCCACAGAAATAATTTTTAATGTGTATAGCACAGACGCAGGTTTCTTATGAACATTTTATGGTTTTTTTTTTTTTTTTTTTTTTTTTTATACCTTGTATGTAACATGAATTGAAACAGTTTCCGTTGCAAAAGGCTCTTCGGAGGCACGCTTCTTGCAGACAGATAACTCTCACGTTCTTCTTTGTGTATCTTAAATAAAGCCTGTGTGGCTTATTTTAGCAAACCGTTATACTTTTGTGCTTTTCTTTAGAAATGTTTTTCCCCCCAATGGCAGATTGTGAACAATTACAAATGTAACCCAATCCATTAATCTATACAAGGCCAGATGTGGTGGTCTCTTTATTATGGAGGCACCTAATAGGTGGGCAACCATCGCCTTTCCTATGAATGGGGATAGACAGTTACAACCATGCCTTCTCCAGGATTCGAACCCAGGCCCTTCGGTATCGCAGTCAGCTTCCCTGACCACTATACCGACTGGACGGCTAGGAATGGTTGTAGAGATTTAACAAAAAGCAGTTCATTTACTGTGGCGTACATCTTTTGCCGATCTAGCATTGGTGTGAGACTCAGAATTTGTTAAGCGCTTAGGTCTAAAGCCTGCTGTAGCTGCATTCGGATTGATTAGGTAATGAATACTGGTATGCAGCAAGTGACAATTAATAGTCTCTTACCAGTTGCTTAGAGAATCCCAATTGGAGCATGGTTAAATAAGTTGCAGTTTAATTGTTAATTAGGTTTAACCTTACAAGTTATGAGAATCTGCCATTGGATTTTACAAGCGTAACATCAATAGGGAAAACCTTTGAAGTATTGTGTAGACTTCTATGGCGGAAGACTGAATAGATCAAGTTCCCACTGCAACATCGTCGAGCTTCCAAGTTGGAAAAACTAAGACTATTTGTCTTTTTAATATTTATTTAAAAAAATAACATAGGTTTTATTGGTTAATTAAAAGTAACGTTATATCATTATTACAGAAGGGGAAAGATAACAGCTTTCCTGACGCATGATGCGTCTTACTCTCTCAGCATATCTCGACCGACAACGAGTTAGTTGCCGCAAACAACAAGTTTATATTAGAGAACTTCATGTTCCTCTAGGAAAGGAACAGCAGTGTCCGCCATGGGCCGGTGAAAGTGATGAAGGAAGAATCGTTAAGGACACTCTCCCTAGCGGTGTATAACCATTACTGGTCTGGTAAGCGAAAAGAAAGCGCTGTTTTCTCCGAGAACTGCCGACAGGGTAAGATACATCATACATCTCGCGTCGAAAAATGCTGACGTCTTTCCCCATCTGTAATAATGCTGTAATGTTACTTTTAATTAACCAAGAAAGTCTACGTTAAGTTTTTAAATAAATGTTAAAAACACAACCGGTCTTAGTTTTTCCAACTTGGAAGCTCGGCGACGTTACATAACGCTTTCTGGGTGTATGAGTTAGGAAACAAAATATTAGCAGTTCAAACTACAGAAAGAAAAACCTTGGCTAAGAAGATTTATATACGAAAAGTAAAAAAAAAGGAATATTTTGAGCAAATTTCTTGTAACCCGGAAGTAGCACTGTCAAGAATTCGTATGAAAGAGTCGAATGAAACAATGTTGTATGTGTTCCTGTAATGTAAGTAGTTGATACGCCAAGCTAGCAATAGACCATGGTTCGAATCCCAGAGAGAATATAACTGATTTTTCACATTCGAAAATCTAGTAATCACTGTAGATATTATATACCGTCATGATCGTTATAGTGGTTTACTATGCTAGCTGTTGTATCTTTGGGCTTGGCTTCGAATTTCGGAAAAGGCATTGATGTTTGTTAGTACATAGTGTCTGTGCGGTATGGGACAATTAAAATACTGGCATGCGCAAAAGTTCTCTCAAAAGATTTGGTGCATAGGAAGAGAAGTGGAGAGATCCTTGAATTTGTTTCTCTCTGTAAAAACTGAAGCGGAACTGCGTAGGCAGCTGTATGACCAGTGGTGAAATTCTGTGTCCACTCTCTTCTACCTGTACCTGTAAAGTCTATACTGTAAATATCACTTCTGCCATGACTGAATACCGATTCAGGCAGTTCCTAGCTAGGCCGGGGTTAGGTATTTAAAAGCCCGTTGCAATCTCTGTGGGTCACCAATTCTATTGCTGAGCACTTCCCTAAATTCTAAAAATTTTGCTGCCATGGAATTCTGCTTTCCATTGCCTCTCATATATTCTAAAAATTTTACTATCCCAAAATTTTGCTGCCCCTAATTTCTGCGTCAATTTGATACCGCACCGTTTGCACCGGCCGTGATGCCGAGCCTGATTTTCATCTATATTTTGGAACTGTATTTCCAACAAAAACCTCAGAGGAAAGGATTTAGTTATGTTCCCAAAGGGCACGATAGGAGAACTCCTTCTCATAAATATAAAAGGTAATGCCTCTCTTAAAAGGAAAAAATGAAAAATGTTATAACTGTTAGATCGGTAGATCCTATGCTTATTTCAGTTTTTATACACATGTTTCTAAGATTTCATGAGTCATCATGGGCATGAAATATGGGATTTTTGGCCCATTTTATTTACAGTATATTGATTCATTTTTCCTAGAATCCTGTGGTAATCAGTAATTACTGTAGTGTATGTGACATAACCAGTAACTAGTGTAATGTACGTGATATATTCAGTAACCAATGTAGTATATGTGATATAACCAGTATAGAATGTATGAGTGATATAGTATATGATAACCAGTATAGTAAAACCAATTACCAGTAAAGTATGAAAACCAGTCTATTTAAAAATCTGTGATAACCATTGCCACAACACTTTACCAGCAGAAAAAAATACATGGAACTGATATTATGCTTTGGTCCTTATGAAAAAATACATACAAACGGTTTGACTGTTTTTGCATAAGAAGGAAAGATGAGATACTGAAAACTCATTCTTCTCACATATATACTTGAAAGCCCACCAGCGGCCGAGCGGTAAAGTAGCTGAACACTGGTAGTTCGGTCTGAGGTTCGAATCCCGCGAACGGGCTGGCTGCATGGGCGTTTTCGGGGTTTTCCCCATGTGTAACGTGTATACGAGCCAGTTTTCCTTAGAAAGTCCTCCCTTTAGGCAGATAGCCCTCGAGGCTTTGCCGTAATTAATAACCTAACCATATATACTTGATGATGAAATCAAAGCAAAATGGATCAATGGGTAATTCAGATTTCAATTTAGTTGGGGAAAAGTTGTATCGGTATATCATCACCTTCCACTAATCGCCTTTTGAATGGGAATGAATGCAAGAATTTTTTGCGTTCTTCTGTCCAGGCTTCTGTGATATAACTAATTAGCACATCCACATAGCAAATGGAACATCCGTGGTTCCAAGCTCGCCAAGGGCAGAGTTGAGTTTTCCATGTTTCCTTCTCGAAGTTGTCTAATTATCGCTAAAAGGGCGCATAAATTAAAATTGTAGCGGACAATAACTTGTCACCAGCTGGATTTGATCCACTGGCTGTCATGTCTCTTTCTAGTCACCTTTCAAGAACAGCATAATATAAGGAATTATCGCATTTCCCCGTGTGTGCTGTTAAGTTCCAAAAAAGCATAATAATTTTTACAAATTTTCTGTCACTATAGAACGTAGATATTTCTACAAAATGTTCAAAGTACCTTATAGAAGCATCTATGTTTAACAGAAGCAACATCAAAGCAAGGCATTTTTCTCAATCCATATAGTAAAAGACTTCTATCATATGATCTACTATTCTGCTGTCTGATTCATGTCACTCGATAGCTTTCGTTTTCATTTCAGACGTCATATGATTAAAAAAAAAAATATTACAGTTCCATCAAAATAGTGGTTACCAACGCTAACGCTTCTTGGGAATAATAAGAACCTGTACCGGAAAAATTTAGAGCTTTAGGATTCTCGGAAATATTAAAACTCATTTCTTGAATTCGCATTTGGACATAACGCAGAAAATTTTTATGGATGAAGTAAGTGAGCAGAGGAGAGAACATTTCCATCAAAACATTAAAGAAATGGAGGAAAACACGTAATCCTTTAAAACGTATGTTGGAAAATTATTCCTGGGTGCTGAATATTTTAAATCGGGAAGCATGGAATAGAAGAATAAGCAACAGAAGCGACTTACTTCACTGTCAAATGAAGAAAGGGTTACTCCACTTTTTAAATTGCGTTTAGGAGATACTGTACGAATCGCACGTTTGTAACAGTCCTGCATCGAGTCAGTCGCTTTGTGCCATTTTGCCAACTGAATTTGCTCACCTTACTTCTTTGTATCTCATTCTGGTATCCATAATATTTAAAACTTTTTCAAGTATTCCTTTATTATTCCAGTCAGCTTTGATTAAACGGCGCTAACGTTTGTCGTTAACCGTCGCCAATTCCGACTGTCCTAAATGTGGTCATTCAAAGTCCGCTTGCCACGAAAAGAACTCTGATCAGGGTGGCCATTTTGGAGCAATATATTGAAAAGGGAAGATAAAAGGCTAAAAGATTTAAAATCTTTCACTGCTGTAAACTGTGACTAAACTTTTGATAAACATAAAGCGACTTATCGGAAAGTCTAAACATAAATACAGAAGTTTGAAGAGGGTGTAAAGACCCTTTTATTTTAATCTCAATAAGATGAAAGGCACTTTAGTGCTTACGGATCCTCCAAAATTTATAGCGAGAAACTCAAAACAGAAGTTCAAATGTAAAGCTAACTTTAAATAACTAATAGCCAAATGATACACAGAGGAATTTAATCGCGAAATTGACTCGGTCGTCGGCGTGATTAAACTATCGGCAAGTAGCAAAGCCGAAGACAGGAACTCTTATCTAGAATAGCAAACCTAGTAACCCAGCCTTCAAACGGAGGAACACGCTCCGATCTTACAATCTCAAACCCTCACTTAAATACACGCGAGTTAATTTGCATCCTGGTGGGAAAATGAAAAAAGAGAAGTGACAATAGACATCCCAATCATAAAATAATTGTTACGTAAAGTAAATAAACCCTACGTTTTTCGCAGCCAGGATTTAAGTAATCGCAGTAAAACAACCTTTTTTTAACAATCTTTGTAAACACTTAAATTTTAACTAACCCAAGAGCAATTTCTTACAAGCAAGTAACTTACAAACTAAACTTAACACTAACTTACATATTCTGGATCTCCACAAGAAATTTTCATCCTAATACTTTTTACATTCAAAATGCTTCATTTACCAAACAGTACGTTTTACATTTAAAAACGTTTGCAGCTACTCTCCTTCCAGAATCTGGAAGGAGAAAAATTCTAGCAGCAAAATGTAACACATTTTACATCATTTTGCTTTTCAAATTACTTTATCCGAAGCATATGTATAAGTGTTTCAACACTACCATCTAACCGAAATCCTACATATTAGAAACTTACACACACTAGACCTCAAAAACACCTTAATTTCAAAACTGCACTTAATGTGCTAATACAAATAGATCGTTAAACTTTTGCGTTGGCTGGAGAGCCTAACTTTTAATTACAGGCTTACCACTAGCTTTTGCTCTAACTCAGTGTTATCTTACTTTGCTGGCTTACTTTTAAACATTTTCTTCACACTTCAAGAATTTAGCTTTTACTTTAACACATGGATTAGCATAACTTTTTATGTTTGCAATACTAAACTACTAAACATTCATTACATTATGAAACATTCATTACATTAAGAAAATTCTATTCAATTTATACTTTACGTAACATGTACATGAGTTTCTCAAAGTTATTTTACAATATCACGAAATTCCGTCAAAATCAGAGTCTTGGACTAAAATATTTTTAGACTAAACTGACAATCATTGCACATAAATGCTTAATTAAATTCAAAATTTTTTTTTCAATCAAAACGGAATTGATCTTGCTTGAGGCAAAACTTAAGATAACCAACGACTGTTGCAATTTTATATATAAAACAAGAACTGAATACATGGAGAAAATTAATTACACTTATCTTTTACTTCTCTGGCGGTCGCTCATCCTCTTGGCAATGAACTCCTGCCATAATGGGAAAAATTTGGTCTTCTGCACTCGTAGTCATCTCCAACATACTTTTGTAGCTGTGAAAAATAAACGGCCTCGTGAACTCAACCGTTTTTCTTATGCCAAGATGACATGAAATTGACGAATCATGCAATTCTTGCAAAACGCTTATCCTTAAACTAGGTGGGATAACCGATCTTAATTCGTTGCTATCATTAGCTTCTTTTGAATGAAGTAAGGGATTATCAATGATTGCACAGTTCAAGGCTTTGTTCCTAATAGCCCGTGTGTCCTGATCTCGAAATGGTCAAGGGCATTTTAGATAACCATAAATGCTTTAAAATTCGAGGTTCGTTTTTAATTCAAAAATAATAATTTCACAAGAATCAAGGATTTTTAGTTGTTAGCATAGCACATTTGACTTTGTTCCCCCTTCTCATCTAATTTTATTTTAATAAAGTATCAGACATCCTGTTGTATGTTTAACGATTAATTCTTGCAATTTATGGGCCCATCTAACAAAGTCTTGGCGATAAATTTTTGACAGAATACAAACGACCCACAGCAGCGCGGCCTGTAACCAGTGGCTTCCCAGCATGCGCTCTAAATTTTTGTGCTGCTAACAAAATATATCTAAATTTTTGTGCTGATAGGAATTCCTACCCTACCCTAGCATATAATTCCTCTATGTAGGATTGAGATTTCTACTGAACTATGCAACCGGTTGTCCATTTTGAGTTAGCACGGCGCCAACCGCGTGGTCTGAGGCATCTTCTGCGATTTGTAAATTCTCATCGCCTTCAGGAAAGGTCAACACTGGCTCTTGAATTAACGCTTGTTTAAGTTGTTCGAACACAGTATTTGCTTCGGCAGGCGAAGTAAATTTGGATTTCTTTCTTTTCGATTTTCATAAAGGCTTAGCTATCCTAGCAAAATCTTTGATAAAATTCCTAGAGTTAGAACACATGCCTAAAAACAAGGACAACTTTTTCGCTGTATTAGGTGGTGGGTAATTTTTTATCGCGATTATCTTTGAGTCTTTTGTCTCGATCCCTTTTTCCGATTTCTTATAGCTTAAGTAACTAAGTTCCTTGGCGTCGAACTTAACTTTCAAACATTTATTTTTAATCCTGCTTTCGTTTAGAAGAGAAAACACTTCATGCAAATCCCTAATATGTTCATCTATAGTCTCGCTAGTTACGATATCATCTAGATAAATAAAAGTGTTTTTTTACTGAGGGCAGGTCTTAATATTATGTCCATGGTCCTCTGAAAAGTATGGAGAGCTCCACTTAAGCCAAAAGGTGTTCTTAAAAAGGCATAAATACTTTGTGACAAATTCGGTTTGGGGAACATTTGAAGT
Organism: Stegodyphus dumicola; assembly: GCF_044657685.1. Taxonomy (NCBI): domain Eukaryota; kingdom Metazoa; phylum Arthropoda; class Arachnida; order Araneae; family Eresidae; genus Stegodyphus; species Stegodyphus dumicola. The sequence goes on from NC_140773.1 coordinate 198,039,290, forward strand.
TACACAGACTTAAATACCTTGAAGTAAGATCTAACTTTGTCATGTAATACGAAAATTTAATTTTTCTATTAGTTTCTTTTATTTTGGTCAGTGGGTAGACTGGATATTTAGTAATACTACTTAGTTTTCGATATTCAACTGCGAATCACCACCCTTTATGGTCTGCAGGTGGGAGATTATTCTTCTTTCACCGTAGTTGAACCAGGTTAGCCTAAAAGCTACTCATGAGAATTATTATTTTATTTCTTATCATTTCTTGTATGTGTTATTCGATAATTTGGTCTTAAACTTTGTCATAACGGTTTAAGGCTTTGTTCATACAAGGAAGGCATTTCTGCTGTCGAGACTTTGGCTCACAACTTGAGTGTGGCCTGATTTCTCATTAATTTTTTTAAATGACTTATCAAGTGTTCCAATTTGCTTTGTGCTTCAATTGGCAGATGCTTTAGTTCAGTTTGCAGGGAATGTGCTTCTTCCTTCTCCATCTCCTTCATCTCCAGCTGCAGCGTGGTCTCCTGAAAATTTATTTTGCCCCAGCTGCCTTTAAAAAATCAATCCCTAAATGTATTTAGGCCTGAAGGTTTATTACAACGTCAAGTACTACCTTCTGTTGCGCGTGTAACATGACCTTTCCCTCGCTTAGAGCGGCAGTAGCTTTTTGTTCTACAACCTCAAATATTCTAAATCTTCTGAAGCATTTTCGAAAACATTTTTCTCTAGGAAACTGCATTGTGTCCAGGTGCCTAATAGTGCACCATTACAACGCTATCTAACAATATTTGTATTACAAGCAGAACCGATGTTTTTATTGCTACCGTATTTAGTTGAATACTGGAGGGATTCTTCTTGCCTCCGAGGTAACTGTACCCTCTTATTTTCAGTGACCTTCATTAGTTTAATTTTTGCTTGCTGCTTCCTCCTATTTCCTCTTTTGATCTTTCTCTTAGTGATCGCCATTCGCGGTTGAAAATTTTTGTCTAATTTCAAAACGTTTATTTCTGTCAAACTGTGGCCTGCCATTTGGGGTTGGGTCCATAAAGTTGTCGATTCGACCTCTGGCCATATCTGCTGTACACGTACTTTAAGACACTCTCTTGCTTTATGCTTGGATTTCTTAAAGATATTTTGGATTTTTGGTAGCAACCTGGGCAAAATAACTTGAATAACTCTTTATCGGTCTTTTTCCCATATCACAAATTAACAATTTGAATTTTTAGTAGAGTTGGCCACTTCGACTTTCAACTGGCATTTACTGAAAAGTTCGACTTCTAACTTGGCTGTATCTGTTACTATGAGGAATGCTTTTACAAGGGCTCTTTTAAATGTTACAGATTTGTAGGAGTCACTTTTTGGATCACCCAACAAAAATTTGCCGAGGCATTTGTACCAGTTCAGTGGCCGCCATCTTAATACGGCAGTTGCTTTTGTAACCTTCTGATCTTCAGATACTGGATAAAGTAGAAATTGCAAATCTAAATGTTCAAGAAAAGCTATTTCTGAACTTCGTGTTTTTCATTACCGAGTGACTGAACATATATTTGGGTTAATATGTGCTAAATAAATTCATTATTTATTAATATGTAGGCTTTTCCAAACCAGCCATTGAAAAGTATAAAATACATTCATCGAGTGATTTTTCACTAAAAGTTATTGCTATCTTGATGCAGTCGAACCTGACTTACGGTAACATTTTGGTCCCGTCCTAACTTCCGACATATTTAATGTTATTTTATACTTCTGTAGAAAACTGCAAAAGGTATGAAAATCGGATACAAAGCGTATGGATATCTTCGCCTGAAACTGTTTTGCATTTTTCATAATTTTCCCACAGTTTCTGTAAGTTTAAACAAAACAGTTACTAACTGTAAAAATCTTCTACATTTAGAATCCGTAAGGAAAACGTACTTTACTTACTTAACTTCTTTATCCACATTACGATCCGTAAAGCAAGACACCTTTACGTTTTGTCTTACCTATGTCTGACATTTCTTCAGGCCAGACGTACGGATAATAGTTCTTTAGGTTTAACAAACAACATCGCCAATTTCATATGCATTTTTTTAATTCCAATATTTATAACAGTTTTTATAGACAAAATGGGATATGTTTTGTCTCAAACTCAATTTCGAAATATGCGCACAAAGTAATTGTACTTGATTTGCTTGCAGTGGAAGAAACTATAGTAAAATTTTCAAAAATGTAATATTTTGCTATGAAATAGTTATTAGGAACAAATGCTCTGAAATTTTGTACGACGGAATTTCTTCCAGGCAAGCAAAATATAGTGGTAAGTAAGTTTGTTGATTAATTTCTGCAATAAATTGTAATATGTACATCAATATTATATAATGATATACATTGCAAGTAGTAAAGAGGATTTTTGCAATTATAAGCCATTATTCTTTTTGTTTTGTAAAAAATCAGTAAAGTGTGCCAAAGTGTTGGCTCTAATGCGTAAATATCGGGTATACACTGACTACCAATAAGTGTTTGGACACCTGTGGTAGAAAAGAAAAGCTAACTTTATTCAAAATCAATAGTTGGTAGAGCCTCCACGAGAGGTAATTACAGCGTGGACCCTCCGGGGCATACTTTCCACAAGTTTTTGTATAACAGCTAGTGGTATTTTCTTCCACTCGGCTTGGAGAAGACATAGAAGTTTTTTCACCGATTTTGCATGGGTAGTGCACCCCTGAATTCGGCGATGCAACTCGTCCCAGAGCTTCTCGATAGGGTTCAAGTCTGGACTCTGGGCAGGCCAGTCCATTCGATGAACTCCATTGGCACCATACTAAGCCTTGGTTAACGTCCAAACATGACAACTGGCATTGTCGTCCTGAAAGTAACAGGGGTCCAACCCGTAAAACTGCCACAACGTAGGAAGCACATTGTCATCCAAAATAGTGCAGTAGGCATCGGAGTTGAGCTTACCATGAATGGGGACCAAGGTTCCCAGCCAATACCAGGAGAAACACCCCCAGACCATAATTCCACCTCCGCCGAACTTGACTGTTGGCACAATGCATTCTGGCAGGAGACGTTCTCCAGGTAGACGCCAGACACAAACCCTGCCATCCGAACGGTAAAGGGTGAACCTTGATTCGTCACTCTAAAGAACCCGTTTCCACTGATCTACGGTCCAATTTCGATGTGCTTTGCACCACATTAACCGAGCAGCGCGGTTGGACTTTGTGATCAAAGGCTTATGGGCAGCAGCACGACTATGAAAACCAAGCAGATGTGCTTCCTTACGGATGGTATTCATTGATACAATACTCCCGGATGCCTGTTAAAACTCCTCGCGGATGAGGGCCATCGGTTGGGTGCGGTTCTTCCGAATTTCTCTGGACAGCACTCGTCGGTCTCTATCTGCCAGTTTCGTTGGTCTGCCGACTCGGGGCACATTCCGACAATCACCGCTCACCTTCCACTTCTTAATCACATAGGCCACTGTCGATTTTGGGTACTTCAGATCGCTAGATATGTCCCTTCAGGAACGGCCACATTTGTGATACCCAATAATTATACCTTTCACGAAATCAGAGAGCTCCGAACTGCAAGGCATCTTGCATGCGACTAAAGCCGATGCTGTTTCCTACACGATATATATACCGGCGGAGTCCGTGACGTACCTTAGGACCGCAGATATCGTCATTTGCATAGGTGTCCAAGTACTTATTGGTAGTCAGTGTATAATCACAGACTTTAAGGTTTATTTTTTATAACCTATTTTACAATTTGTTAACGTTATAATTTCTAAAATAAGGTATATCTGAATGAGAAGAGAAGGTAATGAATATCGTTTGCTGAAAATAACTTTCACAAAATTTTTGTTTGAGATGCAAGTTAAATCAGGGAAATTTTCTTTGAGAAAAATAAAGAATATAGGGCTTATAATAGATTATATACTTTTAAATGACTCCAAATAGGTTTATTTTTGCAATTTTTAAACATGCTAAATTAATTAAGAACATGCTGTTATTTGATTGACTTTTAACATCGATAAATTAATCAGACTCAACAGTTTTGCAATCAGGAGCAAATGGCACTATCCGAAAGTTTCCCGAAGCACCGGTGGCCATAGGATTGCTTGTGGCTTTATATCGATTTTTTAAATGTGGCATGAAACGCTAATTATTATTGAAGGATTTATACAAAAAAAAAAAAAAAAAAAAGGGGGGGGGAAACGAGAAAACTATTTAACCCTAGGGTAAAGCGTGTGGGTGAAATGTGACCCAGTTATATTTGTCGCAAATTTCCAACACTGTGTGTTGATTTTCGGTGTCGCGCCTTTCAGTAGCTGAACGTTAATTATAGGTGTTTATTGTAGCGGCAGAAGCACAAAAATGATTTTCCTTATTCTAGATATATTTTTAACAGCTGGGTGACGCCTGGTAACCACGCTTCTAGTTATGTAACACAAAGATACATGCCTAACACAAGGTTAAGTGCGAAAGGCACTATCTGTTCTAAATTTATGTAAGTACGAAAAGCACCAATTATCATAAATTGTTGTCAATGTGCAAGGTGCTAACTGTTCAAAATCTTTATAAATGCGGAAAACAACAGCTGTCTTAAATTGGTGTAAGTCTGTAAGGCACCAACTATTCTAAATCTTTGTAAGTGCGACCAGCATCAACCGTTCTTAATTTCTGTAACTGCGAAAAGCACGAACTGCAAAACATTTTAAGAAATACTCGGCTGGTCCTTATGCGTTCCCGCTGTTGCTGTCTAAATAGTTTTTGCAAATGTACTACTCCCACATTATCTGTAGTTAAATATTGGCTGCCAACTGCAATTCAGCCAGACCTGACTTTCAGTAAAAATTGGAAAGGAACTGATGGTAAAAGTATCGTCTTAACTCGTAAACTCAACCTCTTAACTCGCAAACTCATCGTCTTAATTCGTTGTTGTTGTTAGCTCGACCATTTTTCATAAATGTTGGCTCTAATACCTTATTCCATAGCATAAAAGAGAGGAATTTGCATGTCCCGCCCCCGCCGACGATTTCATAATGATACCAGCATCTTTATGCAAGTCGGCAACTATTCACCAAGACTTTATATAAGTATATCCACATCTCAGTGAAGGTTGCATTCTTGATGACATAATATGAACTTCATGAAGGTACCAGGAGCTTTCCGACGTACACTCTGGAGTATCCTCATGTGTCTTTAACTGTGCTCAGCTAGCGGAAAAGTTCCAGTACCTTCCATACAAGTTGGCCGCGCCGATGAGATCAATCTCATCAGCCGCTGCATATAGTAAAAATACTTTAAGTTAGTGATAAACTTATGCATAATCAATTATTGCTTTTAATCAACAATTCCTTTTAGCATAACTACTTTTAAAAAAATAGTTGTATTAGGAAATTTCGCTGTGTATTTTTATTGAATATTTAGGCGTAATGTCGCTGTTAATTTTTAATAAATAAATTATGCAAATTAGCCACTGTTGTACTGTTTTTTGATTTTTTTAATGTTTTTTAGAGCCCGAGTGAAGAACGGCTTGAGGATTCTTGGTGCACAAGTTTCCCCTTCTTCCCATTGGAGCATAACGGTTGACATAAATCCGAGGCAAACCATTGCCACCGTGACTGCTTTTGTCAAGGATACGTCTACCAAAGCACCCCAAGAGGGAGCAGATATGAGGTAAATTATATTGCAGGAACTCTGCTTTTTAATATAATTGAATAATACTATTGATAGCCTTTTATACTTAATTACTATACCTACAGATAGTATTTTAATTAGCCTGAATTTTTGGTTCCTTCAAGGGAAAAATATATAAAAACCAATTAAAGAAGACCTCGAACACAAATACAGTGAAACCTTGATTCGTGAATTTTAATTCGCTCTTGAAAGCCTTTCGTCAACCGAAATATTCGTAAACCGAAACAATTTTCTCCATAGAAATTAATGTAAAATAGATAACTTCGTTCTTGAACAACAGATAGTTGTTTACTTTGCAACAGCATTTTGTCCGTATGTTCTTAACCCAAAACTAAATGAATTCATTAAATATGAAACAAAAAGGATAAATACAATATTAAACAGATAAAATATACGAAAGCTTAATTTAATTTTACTGTATCTCTACGAAAGGAAGAGGAAGGCATAAGTCGAAAATGATGAGGAAGATGTTACTGTTTCAATAAGGCATCCCCTTTCATAAAAACATCATGTAACTATTCACTAGTCCATCCTGTAATTGTCTAATGTAATTTGTTATTACCGACATTTTAAAACGTTTGCTACTGCCTTATCAGGGTGACATTGCATGAAATTTTCCATTTTACCCCTCTTTGCATGAATTTCAAGAATTAGAGAACTAGGATCATTTTTCTCTTCCCCTGAAGTCATCTTCTATTTCTGAAGTTGTTGTAGCTCTTTCTTGAATTCATTTTATGGTTCTATAATAATTTCTCGCCATCTTTCACGTTAACTTCCTAGCCCATGGTTTTCCCTTGAAACTAAATATCATAAATAAAAAAATAAGAAAGAAATATTCTAAATGTCAGAATTTCTGCTTGCAACCCTTTTCAGGCCATAATTTTGCTCAGGCCGAAGGCCTACCAGCGGCCGAGCGGTATAGTCACTAAACGCTAATAGTTAGGATCGGGGTTCGAATCCCGGTTAACAGGCCAGCTTCATGGGGGTTTTCGTGGTTTTTTCCCATATGTAACGTGTCTACGAGTCAGTTAAGGCTGCCCTTCTCTTAGATAGTCTCCAGTGCTTTGCCATAATTAAATAAACCAAACGTTCAGGTCGAATAATCACTTGTTGCCAGGCTGTGTTAAGCGATTGGTAATATTAAAATGACGTTCCCTTGAGTGTTTGTGGCATGGTTTATCTCAACATATCTCTGGAAATAGTATATTGCCGTATGAAGTGTTCGTAACCGGAAATACTGTCATGATGACAGGGCCGATTCAAGGGTGTCGGCCGCCTACATGCAAAAACTTAGCGTGCCGCCCCTCTAGAGAATTTTTCATATTTTGACTAATACTTAACGTTGACGTTATAAACTCATCTAACTGTATAAGAGTAAAAAGTAAAACATTAATAAAAATGCAAATAAAGTCTGATGTGCAAAACTTTATTTTTTTGCCAGCTAATGGGTTATAACAACGACAAAATGCTTTAACAAAATACTAAACAAGCAAAAATATTACCTTTGAAATTAAAATAGACATTTTATAATTAGGAATGTAAAACGAGAGTATTTACTCAGAAAATATACCGTATGTTCCGGCGTATAACGCGCACCTATGATTTCAAACTATATTTTTTAATTTTTAGGTATATTCGTCGAATAACGCGCACCCTTTTCTTTACGAAGAATCATAAAAGACGCATGTGCAATGCTCTTACTCTTTGAAGTCATTCATTCGAAGATTCTTCCCAGGCTTTCAAACAATGGTATGCAGAATTGACAAGAGACAAGGAGAACTATATGCGTGTGATTGATGTGAAAGGCACAAAAACGGTTTGTATAAACAACAGGTCACGAAAAATCTCACCTCACCATAGCTGACGGTACAAAAATTAAAACCGATGGTTGCTTTTAAAAGAAAGACTCTGGCAAAATGGAATTTCCCAAATGGTGTTTTCATTTTGTTCAAAAGAGAGGATGATGGAGGAAAGCGGCGTAAAATTGTGGGTGAGAAATGCTTGGCAAAAGCGTCCAGTTGCCTGAAAGAATCCAGAAAGTCTTTTAGTTTGGGGCATGTTCATATTCCATCTAACGGATAAGAGGAAGAAATTTCTGAAATAATGTAATACAGACATGGCAGTTATTCCAGGCGCATTAACGCCATTAATTCAGTAGTATAATGTAGTAGTTCGATACGTGTGTGTATCAATAAAATATTCAACGAAAATTTAAAACGACAGTGAAATACATGGGTATTAGAGTACATGTGTATTTACAAAAGGAGGCAAATGCTTTATGCCAGTCTAAAAATGGTGTGTGAGCGGATAATAAAAGAGCGAAATGAAACTGAAATCGAAGTAATTCACATTTAAAAAATGTAGTATTTCTAATAATGTAAATGGAACGGAAGATGATTATTTATTTATGGTTCAGAGTAGTAGTGATGGTGAAGATGAAAGAGAATTCGATGATGCGTTTGAAGACATGGCGGAAGACAAATATAATGTTATCCTATATTGAAACTTTTTAAACTCATGAGCTGTATCATTTTTAAACACATAGCACTTTGCTACATGCAGAAATCTAATTTTTGTATGCTCATCTTTTTCTAACTTTTAAATTTATTATTTTTATATCCGACGTATAATGAGCACGCGTAAATTTCGATCTTATTTTTTGTATTAAATGTGCGCGTTATACTTCGGAATATACGGTAATCTAATAAAAAAGAGCACTAAAGTATAAATCTCGTGAAACGAAAAGTATATAAATCAGTCCTGCTACAAAGACTATCTAATGATTAATTACTACAAAATAACTTTCCTGCTTTCTGAGAAAAAATTTCTCAATAATTTCGGTGAAATAAATTTTTTCAGAAATTTCGGATTCAATAGAGATGATGGCCAAATCTGAAAGCCTTTCTTGTGACATGTTATTTCTCGGGTAATTTTTAATTTACTGAAACTTCTTTCTCCTGAAGCCACAGAAACAGGTAAAGGTTAAAAAAAAATCCTTATTGCTAGAGCAAAATTTGGAAAACAGGGAACGAGATCATTTTTTTAAATTATAATATCTCAATTGGCAGTTTTTACCTGGAAAAATATCTTTGAATGAAGTTATTTTATTAAAGAGTTGTATACCGTCTATATCTTTCACAATACATCTTTTCTCCTGTACGTATAACTTAATTCTAAGTTCATGCAAGCTTTCATGGGGTCATCATTATAAATGTTGTGAAACTCATACAGAAAGCAGAATATTGAATAGCACTCACATAATAAGGTAAACCTTTCATTTACCAAAGAAACCGCATGATCAAGAATTGCAAAATAGAAAGGAGTCTTGAATTGCTGGAAGGGACTTGAAACTGGTTTATCACTGGTCTAGTAATAAAATAAACGGACCATTTTCCAGAGCTTCGAGATGGGAAATTCGGGATCAATGCCTAAATCTCTAGCAACTGTTGTTGCTGAATCGACAAATATTTTACAATTATCGTCAGATCTTTGGAGAACTAATTATTCTTAAAATCATCTAAGCCATCAATGAATTTCGCGATTTTTAATTCAGGATTTTGAAGCATTTTACCCAATAGAATCAGTTCTTGATAATAAATCATGCCAAATTAAAATTGAACAAAAAATTTAAGTGTTTCAAGATTTTTAATTGTTGATTCAGCATCCATTTTTCTTTTCATGACTCTGGTGGTATCTTCAATGCGGTAATAATGTTTTTAGGTCTTGTTTTAGAGGTACAATAGCATTGATGTGACTTTCCCACCTTGTTTCACTTAATGGTTTAAAGTTGGATTTTTCTCGTGTTTTTTTTAGTAAATCCCATTGATATGGGGGCGCAGAAAAGTAATTATATACCTCTTGTACCATATAAAAAAAAGACCAGAAATTTCACCACTAGAGCTGGCAGCGTCATGAACGATGAGATTTAATGTACGAGCCCCACGCTTTAAATATAATACTCTAGGATTGATTTCGAGAATCCGTTTCTGAAGCCCCTATATTTTCCCTCTTCATGTTCGATCCATTATCATATCCCTGACCCCGCATACCTTTAACTTCGAGCTGCAGAGTAGGTAATAACTTCTCTAATAGAAAATTGCACAGACCTTCTCCAGTGGTATTAGTTACTGGTAAAAAATCATAGAATAATTTCTAACATAGCTCCCTTACCGTTAATAGTGTTCACACATCTAATTACAAACGTTACTTGTTCTGTGTGACTAATATCTGGTGTAGAGTCGAAAATTATAGTGTAATATTTATCTTATGTGACAATGCGTTTTATCTCATTACGAATAGATTCGGCTAACGTATTAATTATTTCATTTTGAAAATACTTCCATAAGTAGTGTGGAATAGGTGTTTTCTTATTTTTGAATTTACTGCAATTATTAAGGTGTTGTGAAATAACTGGAACAAATTTGGCCTACATGTTCACTGCCTTTAAAAAGTTACCATTATCTCTACGATACAACTTCGTGCTAGATCCTCTAAATGCCGTATTTTGACTGGCTAAAACTTTTACTACAACAATCACACCAAAACAGATAATAATAGACAACTTTGTTATTTAATTTATAAATCGATGGCCAGGCTAAATGCGGTGACAATTCAACACGGCTTCATCAATTCAGTCTTAAATGTGATACGTACAGCAGGTGTTATAAAAAACCATCAGATATACTATATAGACCATGATTAACTTTTAATACATGTTTCTTTTATTTCTGTTTTTAGTACTATGTTATGAATCTCTTGATTCATCTATTTGATTACATGGCATCTTGTTACATTTACGGCTTTAAAGAAAAGGCATAAAATCTGCAATTTTTTTAATGTAGTACTAAAGTTCCTACAACATAAAATACAATTTAAGAACTTCGGCAAACTTCGCTAATTTTATTATTCCTACGTGAGTATTGAAGTGTTTTTCAAACAGACTTTGTAATTAAAATCACTTAATCAAAAGAAGCTACAAGGTTTTTTTTCTCAAATAACTTTATACCAAATAAAACTACAAGAAACTACCTTTTATTAGAGATATAACGCTTAAACTAAAAAGGAAGACGAGCATTGTTTATAAGAGTTGTAAAAACCAAAGACACAAAAATCACTTCTTTCTTCTATTTTGTTTTTCTAAATTTTAAGGCTATTACTAAACTGAAAACTTTTATTTTTCTCAAATGCATATTTAATTTAAACACTCCTATGTCTTAGATAATATTAACCATATTAGATATTTTCAACAAGCAACTTTCGCAAAAATCATTTTTGAGACTCCTTTATTAAGCATCGATTCACAGTGCGCCGCCAGTGCCGCTGATAAGCAAACAACCTTTTCTCATGTGGTATTGTCGGCTCTGCCATGAATTTTGCTGTCAAGTGAAAGATGTGTGTAAACAGTAGACATTAATGGACAATGGACCAACACACTGTGCACTAACATTCTATTTTTCTTAAACTATGCTATTCTATTGGCAAATCGGGTCTTAATTTGGTTTTTCAATAACTATTTAAAATTCAACATATTTATTCGACTTATTATAAGTTTTATTTTGAGCAATTCGTAAAATCTTTTGCTTGATTGATAGAACTGTACGCGGCCTGCGGCCACCCCTTGTTTTCGCCGCCCGCGTCTACACCCTTGCACACGTGCTAGGATCGGCCCTGCATGATCCGACGTTGCACTGTAATGATAAACATAGAGCGTCTTCAGTTCAACGTTTATTCACGAACACCAAAATTGAAACACACTACGTGTAAACGAAACATGATGTCAAAGTTTTAGATGTAATAAACACTATTATCATCGATTGACAAGCTGAGAATACATAATCATGAACTAATACATAATCATGAATACATAATTGAACATTTCGAATATACATAGGCATTCATGCTGCTGAAGAAAGGATATACAAATACATATTTTTTGTATGTTCCAAATGTTTGGATGTGTAAAGCATGTTAATTCGCAAGGAATTACAAAATTAAAATTAGATTGCAGTACGGCAAAAAGATGTACATATCTGCATGATGTATTCTATACATGTGTATGAGATAATTACACAACAACAAAGAGAGTATTTCAAAACCTATTTGCGAGACACTTTAGGAACCTCTGATTTTACATAAGGTATTTGAATTTTTACTTTTAAGAGGCCCTTGCAATGCTGAAATTATTTCTAAATCTTCTAAAATGGAAAACACGATTTAAGATCGGAATAATTGAATCTTTTTTAGCCCTCCGCACATGAAGGACTTCCCATGCTTTTCTCCTCTGCCTATGTCAAAGGCGTCATTGTCTTTTGTGAGGCCACTTTTGGGTAAGCTTTGGGAAGCCTGCATCAATTCAGCTGATGGCTGAAATTCTTACGTTCTCCCATTTCGCAGCGCGTTTGTGGTAATTGCATGAAAAAAGCTAAATGCGTCGCAGTTTGCTTTAACCCAAATAGTACACTCGATTTTCATTTTTTCACTCTGTTTTACAAATAAAGACGTATGTGTGGATTCTACCGTGAGTGGTGAAATAAAGAAAGATAGTGAAGTTGGCTGTTGAAGTAAAGAAAGATGGATCCCACTTTGAGTTTAAAGCATCACGAACTACGGTGAATTTTCTAAAAATTAATTCGCAGATTTAGTGTAAATCGTAAGATCATTAAGAGAAGCGGAACAAAAATGCATTAATCCCTGGACGAGTTCTATCTTAATTCAACGTCTAACAGATGTAAGGAGTGGTAATTTACCACATTACCGAAGCTCAAGTAAAATGGCCTCACATGTAAAATAGTCTTGCATTTTTTAAATAACTTTGCAAGTCAAAAATTTTGGCTTGTATTTTTGTAATCTCTGTGTATTTTCCTCACATTGCGTAAAAATGGCCTCACCTGTAATCACCAAATTTTGAACGCAAGTAGTTTCTCCTTCCGAATAAATGTGCGTTTAGAAGCCATAAATTTTATTTCAGAATTTGTTTGTGATGTATTTCATATTTTGAGCGAATTTGATGAATTCTTGTTAATAAACTCAACGATTAAAAAGAGCGTAGCGTTGCCACTTTGCAAAGCGTAAGATATTTATGTTCCAAATTTAATCAGAAAATTCAGGAGATTTAAAAGAAATGTACTGCCACTCTGTAAAGCGCGAGATATTTAATTAAAAGAACTCAGCAACATAAAAGTATTAATCTTCCATGCGCAGTTTGTTGCTATTTGGCGAAACATAAGGTATTTAATTTTTCTTTCAAATTTGGTGTGTCTGTTTTTGGTAACAAACTAAGCGATTTAAAAGTAATAAAAGTATTCCTTTATCTCTGTTATTGTAAATTTACTAGCTGGATCCGTGATATTACACTAGCTAGGCTCGTTAAAAGTGTTACATATATATATTTTTTTTATAGTAACTATTTAAGACAGATGGTCCAGACTTGCGTCTGGTCGATCCAGCGGCTATTAAAAAAGGGGGGATAAAATTCCGTAGCTCAGTGAGAGTGGGTTCTTAGTATAAGTAAAAACCCGAGATGAAACACAAATGCAAAACTTATGTCACACTGAGCGGTATATATGCTAATTTATGCACACCTGTTGTTTGTAAAAGAAGAACAAGGCCGCAAGAAGTACACCTGTTCTAATTTAGTGCGCTATTACGTGTTTTATTTTACACTGGACATCTCTGTTGCAAATAAATTCTTTTCATTAATTTATAAAGGATTTTTTTCAAGGAAAAATAGTTTGACACGCATTGCTTTTACACTTTCTTAAATGTATAATATCACATAAAAGTACATTTTAATAGGAATTTCTTGCATTCCTTGGAAGAAAAACACCATGATTGCAGAATATTGTTGCGTGTGTATGTGTCGTAATAGACTGAATGCCCAAGTCCGATAAAAGGTTAATAAAATCTTTTCTTATAAAAAAAATATAATTTTTTTCAGAATTCTTGAATTTTTCTCAGAATAATAAAAGAAATATACTTCTGGAAGAAATATAATAAAAGAATATAATTCTGGAATTATGGAATTTTTCTCAGAATATTTGTACAAGTGTTCACAATATCACACAAGAATAAGCAAGTCAGAATATGGTACGGCATGTGTAATAGGCGTGCAAGTCAGAGTATGGCAATATGTACCATGCAAGTCTGAATGGGTAGCGATAACCTAAGTACCTAATTATGTCATTCTAGATAAGGGCGGGCGTGGTGCTCATACCAATTAACCGTAACGGTAGAGGGATGGTGCCCACGTCCTCCGTCACTCACTCACTCTTGTGTATCGTCGAGTGCATCGCGAGTTGTAGCGTGGAGAGTCTCGAGAGTACGTGGAGTCTTGAGAACGACCAAGCAGAGTCGGGAGCTGTACTCTGGTGCTTCGCAATGAAGCTGTCTCCACCGCTATTGCCTGACAGTGTGAAGGGTGTGTCGCTGAACGTGTCAGGGTGTTTATAACAGTTCGACGACTGTAAAAATGATTTTGGAGCTATCTAATTAATATTGGTAAATAAAGTGTGTTTCGATACTTCATCAATTGTCGTCGTTATTCACTCCAAATCTACGAACCCCGTACGAACGTGAAGGAAGAAAAAAACGTAACACTTTTACGCCTTATTTTCAAAACAAGTCGCAGCCATTTCTTATCAAATTGATTGTTTCTTTCAAATGGCGTACAGTTACATGGAAATTTTACCAGATAATTCAATTTTATGCCCTAAGGCCATTCGCGGTAATTAAGTCAATTAGGATGCAATCACAGCGCTCACCCGAAGGCGAAATTAAGAGAAGGCAAAGTCAAGGGTTAATTCATCCATTCTAGTGAGAATGCACTAGCGAAGTAAAGAACTGCGATTTTACATAATTTCTGAGTAAGCTATAAGTACGAATTGAAATAGTTCTTGTAATTAAACTTGTATTCGTTATTAAGATTAAATTTGAAATTAATGTAGATAATTACTGAGAGAATTAGTTTACGTGAGATGAGATCACTTGGGATCACGTGATATGAACCGGCTTACTGTCTTTTTACAAAATTTTAAACAATATTAAAATGTTCATGCCTTCAAAATAAAAAATTCTTAGAACTAATATTTGTATACTGTGTGTTGTCGCCAATATAGTCGGCTTGGCGAGATTTGCGCCAGCGAAACGGACAAGTACCTAAATTTTATATCTGAAACATTAACGATCGGTCAAAACGATTGTTCTCTTTATTACTGCAGTCTACCAGTCTGCTTTTGCGCTTACTCCTGTTAATCCTGTGGGGTAATACTCTTGTTAATCCTGTTAATCCTTTTATCTAACAACTAAATGAGGAGGACCCTACAGCTAAGCGAATAATCGCTTAAGTTTAGTAACAGAAACGTAAACTCGAGAAGGGTTAATTATCTTTTATTGCTCAAAATAAGAATGAGCAGTTGGCCACTTTCTCAGGTCGTACAGCAGAGCCAACATTTGGGATTGAACTCAAAGTAATAGTGTAAGGATCTTAAGTTTTACTAACGTTTATTTTATTTTAAATCTTTACTATCACTTCTTATTTTCTACTTTCGGCCAGAATTATAAGCGTGAAGGTTTTTATGCAAAGTTTGTCTGGCGAACGCCAAGTATTTAAGTGTGGCCTTTTTGCCAAGCGTATGAGAGGAAGCAGTGAGTTCGAAGCAGGCCGCTTACCTTAGAAGTTACGCAGTTGCTGTTCGCCTTCCAGGCCAGAGGTTTTAATCCTCTTGATAAATTAAACGTATTGTAGTGTTCACAGTCTCTGTGCTACATACGCTTCCTGTTTTTATAAGGCCAATCTTCCACGTGTATTGTTCTAAAGTTAAATTAGAGTTTAGTTTTATTTTTATACTTTTTTACGTTAGACCCCGAGTGGAGGGTCAGTGTATTCCGAAGTACGGAAGTTATTGTATATAGAGAAAAATAAAGGGTTTTGTATACCCTTCGTCTGTATCCTGTCTACTTACCACAATTAGTGAACATAGCTTTAGTAAGCTCTCTGTTCCGAGTCAGGTCCTTGTATGTTCCCGAAGAAGGTTAGAAGGAACATTGAACCTGATAATAGGAAATAAGAACCTAACTAATGCTTAACTGAAGAGATACAGCCAAAGTTATCATAATAATAAATAGTTGGCCCCTAAATATCGAATTATCTAGTGAAGCTATCAAAGGCCTGTAATACAGCCGAGTGTAGTAACAGCTTAGAAAGGCGTGGCCAAAAGGCAAACGCGCTCTAGTCAAGAACTCTAAGGCTGTCTCTCGAAGTCGGTGAAACTTCAACTTAAATACTACTCTTACTCATTTGCATTAAACGAGATTCTAAAAACACATTCTGGTACGAAATTGTAAGCTGAAATTAGGAGAGATAGGAAAAGAGCTTAAAACAACGGTTAAAACTTAGGATAACCCTTACAACCCTTTATTTTTTTTATTTTATTTGTCTTTCTATCTTTATTATTAAGCATCGTTTCTTCGCACTTACGCCACATCCAATTTAACAGCAAAATTACAAAATTTTAAACAAAGCAGAAGATGTTTAGAATTTCCTATGCACTATTAAGTTTTGGAATACAATTTTATACTTTTTCAGTTTTTTTCTCAGTTTATGATATCTATATTCAGTTTCGTAAGTTAAGAGGGTTAACAAAAAATCCTTCTTGTCTTTTTGTTATTAATTTCTTATGTATTGACTTCTTTTTTAAACATCACGTTCTTTGCATTTACGCCACATAAAATTCAGTTCAGCAGCAAAATCACAAAATATTAAAAAACATCATATCTTTAGAATTCCCTATAGAATGTTAGAGATTGCCATATGCATTTTTATATTCGCTATATAATTTCTTTAATAACTAGCAGCTGGCACGGCCAGCCGCCTAAAAAAGTTATCATAAAAAAGTATATAATGATTTTAATGTTTCCAGTTAGTGTAATATCATACAAATAATGAATATTTCTAATTCTACATCTCTTGGTTTTAATACATGTTTATTTAAATCAATCGCATTAAAAAGAAGAAAAAAATATTCTTAAGAGCTGTGTTTATTGCTTTTAAATCACTTAGTCTGTTACTCAGTAACCTTCCAGATTAAATTTGAAAGCATCTTAGGCTTTACTGAATGGCAACACGCTGGTGTGGAAAAAATAAAAGTATTTTATTTCCGGCCGCGGCAGCAAATTGCTTCCACAGAGCCGACTTCCTTAACTAAAATTGAGAGACAATTGTCTTACATTTTTCCGAATTTCAACAGCCTCTCGCACTGGTATAAAAATGTTTTGTTTCGAACAGTGTTGCTACTGCTGGCTTTCAGACTGTTGAATTTGTTAATTAAAAGCTCATAAAAGTTTTACAAAATATGAAATAAATCATAAAACAAATTCGAAATTCAAAATTCGTGTTTCCAGGTGGTTACAGACGAAAACATCGAGGACGAAAACCTCGCGGAGAAAACAACGCAAGGCGAAAACATCATGGGAGACAATAAAGCAAAGAGGAAACATCGCAGTTCTAAAACATCGCGGTACAAAATATCGTCGTCGAAAACAAAGCGGTTCAAAAACTTCGCAGTTTAAAAACATCATCGTCGAAAATATCGTGGTAAAAAATAAAGTACCCGCAAATCATCGCATGAAGATTACATCACAGACATGCGTTTCATAAATGGATTCGCAAGATGGAAAGAAGGATAACTTTTACTTTCATATTTTTATTAACTAATAAATTTATAAAAAAAAAGAAATAATTTTCACTATTTGTAGTATCAGATTAACAAAATTGAAGAAAATAATCTCATAATTAGTAATTTTTTTATGGATAAGTTTGCGATTACTTATCTTCCTTTTTCTAACCTTTTTTAAGCTATACTTTTCATGAAAAATAACAAGTAAAACTTTATAAAAAATAATTTATTACTGACTTTTGTTAGTTAACTATGTCAGTTTAAAATTCTATTAAGTGCTTATAAGTTTCCATTTTACATTTTCAGTAAATATTTATTAGTTAATAATAAAATATGAAAGTAAAAATTATCCTTCTTTCCATCTTGCGCTCAAAATCATTATACGAATATCCATTCACAATTATTAAAGCCTGAAAAACGCATGTCTGCAATTTTATCGTCATGCGATGATTTGTAGGTACTTTATTTTTTGCGTGATATTTTCCACGACGATGTTTTTAAACTGCGAAGTTTTTGAACCGCTTTGTTTTCGACGACGATATTTTGTACCACGATGTTTTCTCTTTGCTTTATTTTCGCCCACGATGTGTTGTGCCAAGAAGTTTTCGCCTTGTTGTTTTCTCCGAGACGTTTTCGTCCGCGATGTTTTCGGCGTACACCTTCCAGGTGCACATGTTCGGGTGGAGAACTACATTATTCAAAACTCTGTAGTTTTCTCAGTATGCGAGGAACATACTACAAGCATACATGCAGATTCTTAATTATTTAATGTGTTTAAAATTACTATAGAGCGATAGAATTTTCTGGCAGCAATTTGGAAGTGAATCGCCGCGTATAGTGAACCAGTGCAAAATCCCATTTAAAACTAATAAACCCTTTCGGGCTTAAAAAAATAACTGCAATTATACCTTGAAATACGAGTTGAATTTGTTCCGTGATCGAGCTCGTAAGTTAAAATTCTCGTATCTGAAATCAGTTTTCCCCATTGAAATTAATTAAAATATGATTAAGTCGTGCCAGCACTCATTCCAATTTTTTTGTTAAATGTTTTCAACATAAAAAAATATTTATAATAAACAAATATTATATGTAAACAAAACAAAAATCTAATAATTTAATTTTTTAATAAAATCTGAAAGATAATTTAAAGAAATAAACAGATACATACGTATTAGGTTATTTTCCCCCCTAATTTTAACTTAACTTCCTCATTTTTGCATTTTCTTCTTCAGTAATTTTTTTCTCCTTTCTTTTCTCTCACACTTTCATCTTAAAGGTGTTTCAATAGAAACCTGTCCAGAGAGATTTGTTTCTTTCTCCCTTTTAAAATGTTTCTGAAATGAGTTAGGCAAGTGTCATTAAATAGCGTTGCTGCACGACCAGTTGCAAGCTTTTCACAGTGTTTCTTTTCTAAAAAGTATGAAACTTTTTTCCACAACACATCCTTTATCTCACTTGAAGAGACAGCCTCCTACATTTCTGGCTCCTCTGCAGTCTCTTGAAGAAATTCCATTTATTGCTGCGTCTATAATTCCATCAACTTTTCCTTCATCAGTTCCTCGAACTGTGCTGTGACAAGCTCTTTGATATCTCCCTCATCCACTCCCAGGCTCATGGACTTTTCAAGATACACAACCTCCTCCAGCATTTCCTGTTCAGGTCTAAATCCATCAAAATCCCTTTCAGTAACAACGTCAGGCCACACCTTTTTCCATGCAGACGTCACGGTAACACAGTGCTAGGTCATATCAACAATTTTGAGGCATATGGCAGCACTTTAGTGGTTCTTCCAGAACTCTCGAAGGCTTAGGTTTGTGTTCTCTGTAACTTCAAAGCAATGTAGAAACATGTGTTTGGTAAAAAGGTTTCTTGAAACTGGAGATCACCTGTTGGTCCATTTGCTCTAGGAAAGAGGTGGTGTTGGATGACAGGTAGGGAATCTCTATAAAGCTGAACTTCTCCAGGATTTCATCCTTAAGGTAGGGTGAAGGGCCAAGCATCATTGTCAAAGACGAGAAGGAGTTACTTGAGAAGATAATTACCTGCAGGTATTTCTTAACGGCAGGACCAAATATCAAGTTGAGCTGATCCACTCCGCAAAAAACTTCCTGGTGACCCATGCTTTTGGGTTTTCTCTCTACATAACCTGTAGCTTCTGTTTGAAAACCTTATGCGTCTTGAAAACTCTGACTTTTCGGGTTTTCTGACTGGTATACGAGCAGCAGCTTAACCTTAACCCTGTATTGTCACTTCCATCATTTTGATCGGACACTAGGAACTAGATCAGAGTTTCTCAAACGTTTTGAATTTTATACCCCACAGATAAAGGTCAAATCATAAAATCATTTTCCGATTAACATTTCCCGTCGTTTTGCATTCAAACTGAGCATTCATTTTTAAGTGTTTCATGCAAACATTGCACTACCGAAAATAATGTAATATTCTATTACTGATGCAAGTACCATAATTTGAGAAAACTCTGGAGTAAAGATTAGAAGATTTTTAATTTTAAATATTTAGTATCCTAAGTATGATCTTAGTTACTCCCCCCCAGTATAACCATCTATACCCTTAGTTCTTGTGATTTCTTTTTCCGAAATTATGTGAAAAATCTGGCATTTGTGCTACATAATCCCGCAAAACCTACATAAGCTTTCGAAATGCATTTCCACTATTATTAGATGCGACAATAACCATTGGCATAATAAGACTTATGGTTAGTAAGTCAACTAAGCACAAATTTCGATATCGCCTTGAGATTACACGTGGAAATAAAGAAAGTTTTTTTTAAGTTGCGGACACTTGCCTCTTCAGCATTGGCCATATCTGAGGCAGTGTGGAGGCACCTAATGGGCGGTCACCGTTGCCTTCTATGAAGGGACGGACAGTTACAACTATGCCTTCTTCAGGATTCGAACCCAGGCCCTTCAGTATCGCAGTAAGCTCACCCTAACCATATATCATCTGGGCTGCAGGGAAATAAAGGGAGTAATCTCGAACATTTTTAGATAAACATTTGAAATTTTCCCTTTTCATTCATCTAAATTCTGCATATTTACGCCTGCTATCTTTTTTTAAGTAGTTTATATGAAAATATTTATAGGGTAAAAGTATCGTCTACGTAGCGGAACCATACCGGGAAATTTAAGCAGAGGGTAACAGTATCATCCACGTAGCGGAAGTGGTTCCACTGCGTAGACGATACTTTTACTTTGTTTGAAGGTAATAAAGATGATTTAAATAAAGTTCTTTCAACAATTATTTCTACTGATTCTGCTATTCAGTTCACTTTTGAACTTGAGACTTGCAATTCTCTTCCGTTTCTCGATATTCTGGTCAAAAGTAATACATCCAACTTCAGTACTACGGTTTACTGTAAACCTTCATCGGTTTGCCTTCCACCACACTTTAAATCATATTATCCGACTAAACAAAAGTTAGCTTCATTTTATCCCTATGTTTTCCGTGCTCTTCAAGTTTGCTCCTCCAAACTATCTCTTGATGAAGAACTAAATTATTTAAAAGCAGTAGCTGTTGACAGGGGTTTTTCACCCAACGTTAAAAAATTCTCATCTCAACACATCAAAAGACACACTCTTGTTTTAGGAGATTATAAAAATTCTGTTGTCATTCCTTTATTTCCATCAAATAGCTATAACATTGCACATATTTTACAGAAATTTAACTTTCGCGTCGTTTATTCTCCCATCAATAAAATTCCGAGTTCCATACTCAAGGACCCCATTCCGGATATGAATTCCTGGGGTATTTATAGGATTCCTTGCCAGTGTGCTTTAATTTAAATTGGCCAAACTAAGAGAGCCTTAAAATTTCGCGTCAAGGAACATGAGGCATATGTTATAAAAAGGAAACACATTTTTGGAAGGATAAATTATAAAAAGGAAACACATCTTCTGTTGCCCAACATTGTTGGTCCGAAAATCACACTTTCAATTTTTCGGCTACCAAAATTATTCAAAAATCATCTTCCATTGGAACACTGGATTTTCTAGAGGCATTTCACATTGAAAAAAATCTTTCTGTTCTAGCTAATGATCCTAATTCCAATCCATCTTTGCCTTCGGCTTTTGAAGAAATTATGTTTTAGTTCTGGTTTCATCAACAGAAGGCGCCACTAGCTTATTTTCTGTCCAGACTTTCTTATCTTATCTGATCATTATATCCTATCTCATTCATTTGCTCTTTTGCAGCTGACGATGGTGGTTCGGTAAAACCATCGAAACTAGTCCTGTAAAAATTTTAAAATATAACGTTGATTTTTGTTGTTTGACTTCTGAATTAGAATTTGTTCGGCGTGTTATTGTGTCTTAATTTCACATATTGCCTAGGCATTCTATAGAATGCCAAATGACAAACCAGCAGAATATGAAATACGTCTCCATATTATATATAATGCCTGGGAAAAGTATATAATAATTCGTGCTCTATATTGGTTGTTGCAAAGAATGTGACAGGAGATAGTTTTTAAGTCGAATTTTAAAAAGAAAATTTAAAATAACTATATATGAAATTACAATTCATTTTCTCTTCTAAAACTTGCTTAGAATTGAAGGCATTTCTGGTTATGAAATTCCTCTCTGGTTAGTTTAATTTGCTCAATCTAGTGGAAGTAGCCAAGGATTCCTCAAGTATATGTGTGAAACAAACTGCTGAAATATGACATGTCTTTATGTGAAAAAGGTAGTGAAGTGAATTCCAAATGTCATTCAAGTCTACCATGCTGCAACGGATAGGTTAATTTAAATTGTTTATTTTTTGTATGGAAATTTTGTTTCCTTTAATAAGAAAAAGGCATGAGTTTTGTTTTGTACAATTTGAATTTTTCTTTATGCATTTTGAATGAAAACCTTTTAGTGGCACTGCTTCATTCATTTTTTTTTTTTTTTTTTTTTTTTTTAAATAACATTGTTGTATTTTTGAAGAATGAACGTCTTTTAAATAATACTCTTATCATGACTTTTCTTTCATACTTCCTAAAAAGCATTTATCATTCTACAGAATGCCTACGTATTATATATAATGCCTAGATAATCTTAAGTCCATACCCAAATATCAGTGGGTTCAGCCATTTCTGGCTCTGACAAGGTACAAATTTCATTCTTGGATTACAAATTTCATTCATTACAAATGCCTAGATAATATTCACACTAATAATAATGCTCACATTTCATACTTTGCCTAAAACCGCCAGGCATTCTGTAATATGCCTAGATGTTCTACAGAATGCGGGAGTTTCATACTTTGCCGGTAACACATCGAATAGTATAACATGAAATAATATTATTGGAAATGTATACAAGTAATATTATTTAAATAATGTATTATTGCTAATATCTTAATTACGTGCAATAACTAAGTCCTGGCGTAAATGAAAGCTAACAGTATCATTTATCTATTAGCTTCTAGCTGTGAAGATTATCACGTATCCCTCTTGAAAAGATACCATGGGTTAGATTAGGTATTGCGTATGTTAAGGCACAAGAGCGCTATCTACATAAGGAAAAAAAGTGTGTTCGTAAAGACTGTCTAAATCTAAAGGAATCTAGATAGTATTCACGTTACATATAGGGAAAAACAATAACACGTTAGAATCCAAATAGAACTAACAGCATTCAGCGGTCTTAACCACTTGACCAATATAGGGAGAAATTCGTTTACTTTTCCATATCCTTTCCCATAAATTTTTCAGTGTTCTTGAAAAGAACGGCAAGAAATTTTTATGTTAATTTTTGGTAGTGAAAAACAATATAGTATAACTTTTCATGTGTTGAAGACTGTTGGATTGTAAAGAAATCCATTTAAAAGTGGGATATAAACGTCAGAGATGATATTATAGAAAATAAAAAAAATCGTCTGTAAATTCAAAAATTAACCTGTGTCACTTTTAAATATTTTTGAAGTAATTGTGGATGGTTAAATGATTGAGACAAAATATGCAACGGCTATAAAAATAGCTAAAAAAAGTTTAAAATCTTTTTTCCTAAGTTCAAAGGTAATTTGAACTTCATATTTTGTTATCAATGGCAAAGGCCTTAAATCTGTGCATTTACATCACTGAATATTTATCTATTATCAAGCATGCCTGATTTATAGCCAAGAAATTGAGTTTCCTTACAAAAGTGCTTATATGGCAACTATTGATGGATGCTACAGCTGATATTGAATACGACTTATTGGTTATTAATTACCAGGTGATTAGAACTTTGATGGGTTCCGGAATTTTAAAGCTGCGCTGTTGAAGTTACCTCCTGCTATTTTAACTTTATTGGATGGAGATTAGAGATCGTAATTAATTGCATGTGTCAGTTGCATCAACTAGTAAACAATATATGATGGATGCTGAAGACGTTAAGAAATATTTAAATGATGCCTATAAACTGTTAATGCTATAATAAATGAAAACTACTTGCTGATGCTGAAAAGATTCTGAGTGCTCATTTCTCAAGGCTGAGATATTTTAGAATGCAATAATTTATCGCTAAAATTTGTGAATAACTCTACAGCCTTTAACTCTGTGCTAATTTTATCTGTTACTGAATTGGCCCTTTTAAAATTTCTTAAAATTTTATTTATATAAAATTCCTTTCAAAATTTACAATTCTTACGGAAAATTGTTTTTTTGCTCCTTCTTATCATTTAACATCATTTATATTTTTATAGATTATATCCCATGGGGAAGAAAGATCTGCAAGTTTTGTAGATCTTTATTCTCCCTAATAATACTTCTTCACCAACAGAATCACTGGAATGGATAATTGTCCTATTCGAAAGTGCAAAGAATAATTCCACTATCTGCTCATGAAGCGAATACATTCTTATCGTGTTTAAAAAGCAATTGTGTCAACCTCCTCAGCAAGACGAAAACATCATACTGTTGTAAACAAAATATTCTCCACACCCAGGAGGATAGAGGAAAAAACAAAGGACATTGGTTCAGTAATCGAAATATGATAAAGTATTTAAACATAAGAAGCCCACTTAGATGTAGCTGCCAAATTCATACCGACAAATTCTGGTTTGGGTTTCTTAGCTGCTTAAACAAGGTCCCTTACAATCAAACTCTCGGTAGATGAATGTAGATAGGGCTATAATATCTGATATAAGCCCATGCAGCTCCAACTCACGAACTCAATGACCAATAAATGTCGGTGTTCTTCAAAACAAGGCTTTCATCCCCCCCACCAAACAGATGAACACGTGGGGGAGTTACTGAATTTATGGAATTTCTTTACAATCCCTGTCTCTGTATTGGCCCCATTCTGCGTCGGCTTCGAATATTTGTAGAAAAAATCGTCCTGTCTAACTGCAGGAACCTTTGAACTATATATTTACATATTTATTTTATTTGCGCTATTAAAACTTTCATATGCTAAAGATGCACTTTTGTAATTTCTTCTCGTTTTCAATTTGTATTAGACTAAACACAAAATAAAAACTTCCCTCGAAATATTATTATGACGTTACTGATCGGATTCTATTAGTGCGAACAATTACTTTTTATCAAGTATAAATCTATAAACAGGATTACATTTCTAGAATTTTTTATTAATTTCCCTTTAAAGCTCCTCTCTCTATTTCTTACATACCTACTTAGCAATCATTTTCTTGAAAGGTACAGAATTATTATTTCCGTTTAACAATCACAATACTTCTATTTTCCCACTTCCTTTTCTTCATAATATTACGAAAATTTATCGATTATACCGCATTAAATGTATGAAAAGGCTAATTTTAATCAGTGAGCTGCTTGCGTAGGTCAGAGTAGATATTAAATAATAGATTTTGTAACTCCTAATAAATATTTGGTTACGTCTCTTAGGTGTGCGATAATAAACTTCCGTTGAACGCATGTATAACAGAATGTAGAATTCTTGGTTAGGCTCGGTTTGGTTTGGTTAAATATGACAAAGCTAGCGAGAGCTATCTGCTAGTAAAAGAAGTGATGCATTCACGAAGATTAACAACATGCCCGATTTTTACGACTGTGTAAAAACGCGATCCCAAGAGCTGTGATTATTTTAATTTGCAGTAGTTTTTAAAGTTTTCTAAACTATATGAATATTTTTCTAAAAATATGATAGTGTTAGTGAAATATAAAGTTCATGCTTTATGTCATCTGTACGGATTCGAAATAACAAGTATAAAACATGCACGTGAAAATAAGCGCTAATACAACTACCGGGAGTTTTTATCATACGAAACTCTACCGATGTGTCTTTATCTATTTATTTAAGGAGAAAATATCATTTAATTTTTTTCCTAGAAATCTACTGTCGTAATCTTTGAAAATCTCACACTCTAGTTCAAATGAATTTCATTAATGGAAAATTACTGTTTTCGACTTTTATTAAAAGTTTACAAGACTGGATTAAAGAAACGATGAAGATTTTAGTACTTAAGAAATTCTACGTAATCTTTCCTCACTTGAGTACAATGCACAGAATGTTCATACAACCATATCAAACTGTCAGAAAAGTTCTTGTTTGGGATGTTATTCAACTTGCGTGTGGCTGTAGCTTGAATGTCAGCTACTTCGGGATAGGGTTGACCCTTTCATGTGAAACCTGATTTTCGGAAGAAAAAAAAAAAAAAAAAATCATTCTGCGCTAAATCAGGTGAATACGGTGATGGCTGAGAACTGGCACACTTTTTTTTTTTTTTTTTTTTCGCTAGAAGTTTCGCCACACCTTCAGCCGTGTGAACAGGTACATTGTTGTGCAACAAGAAGAAATCCTTTCCCTTCCATCGTTTCAGACGAACCCGCTAGCATATAAGCATTCTGTACCGCGCCACGCTCATTGGGGAAAACCCCTCCTCGTGATTGGATGTGGCTTCCAATGACATCATTTCCTCTTCGCTTAGGAACGCCTTGATTTTCCTTGGGCTCGAGGTTACACATCCATACCCTTTTTTTATATTTTGTATATTTTTGATAGCAGTACCGAAAATGTTATTACGTGCATTATTTTTTTCTTACTATGAGATTACACTTCTTGCAACACTGTAGTGTGGGGGAATTTAATGTTAAAAATTTTATGATTTTTTTTAGTCAGAACAAGTATTATTTCTTCTTGTGCTAACTCCGTAAATTTGTATTAAGTGCAGAAATTTTTAATAAATGCATCTTAATTCAAAGCCCTTCATATTAAAGGTGTTGTGATTATTAATTCATTATTTTCATGTTCATTATATATCTACTCTCTGCTAATCTCCAAAAGCATGAGACAAGTCAGTTTTAGGAAATAGCAAAAACAACTTCGGGAGCTAACATAGTACACAGTAAATTCACAATATTTATAATCAGACTGAAAAAGAGAAATTTATTTTCGAAGTTAGACTAACACAGATTTGGAACAGAGAAATAGATATACTTATTTTAAATTGAATAATATTGCTTTACGAATATTGCCCATTTTTTAATGCGTAGCATTTTTTATACCGTTGTATAAAAGTATTATTTGTCAGAGAAGGAAGTTTCTTTTCTTATACAAGTGTATTACATTCAGTGACAATACTGAATGCGCGTTTTTCTTTCATTTAAGGCAACCGAATATTAGAATGACATGTATAACATTTGCAAAGGAAATATTTTCTGCAATGTGAGTAAGGCAGACTACAATAAAATTGCAATAATAATAGACTTACTAGCACACAATGCTTTTACAGTTGGATCGAGATCGTCGTGTTTTGTTTTTTGCACTAAATTCATGAACTCAGCTACTTATATAATCAACGCGAACGCGCTTAAGATTGCTTCTGATATTAACAGATTTTTGAAAGGTTTTATAATTTTATTATTCCTGAAACAGGAAGCCATTTGCAGAACGCTGCAGCTAAATTGTTTCGTTTCACAGATTAAAAAATAAATAAATAAATAATTCTCACTCTTCCCTGTCACTGAAGCGTGTCATTCAACGGAAACAAAACTGTAAGAATCCCCCTAAACGTCATTACCCCAAGAAAAAATGATGTCATCTGAAAGTATGTTCAATCACAAGTACGGAATTTTCCCTATGTGCGTGGCGCGGTATAGAATGCTTGTATGCAACCCGCTAACTCCTCTTGGACACCCGGACCATGACACCAGGAAACCATTCCCAGTATTATCCCAGTTACGATTCTCATTTATGGTTTATATTTCAAGAAGAAAATCTGATTCGGAACTTTTCGAACGAATGGTTTATTTTCCAGATCTAGAGATATTATCTTCTGGAATGAATTACCATCTAGGAAACCATAGATTCATCATACTTTCATACCTGAAAATCTTTTACTTCCATTTAAAATAATTACTTTTAACTATTAATTGTTATTTCAGTAAATTACCATCGAACATTAGACATTCACAGATAAATTCCCTTCCTGAAATGTTATTACAAACGCTAAGGGATTATAATTCATAAATTCTTGTCTTATCTATAAATAAATAGCATTGCAAACAATTTGTTATTAGCTGAACAGTCAATTAATCCCTGGCGTGTTTTTGCTGGACCTGAAATTTATTACTCTATTTATATGCTGCCTACTGCTTTTATTGTTGACTAATTAGTAAAATGATGGCAGAAACACGTTGCCATGGTATGCCATGGTGATGAAGCAGAGTAGCTTGATCACTGTGAAGCTTCGATCAAATTTCATTTATTTTGGAGAGAGCATCTATCCATTATAGAAAGAGATATATCAGAGCAATAGCAGCTAAGAAGTTTCCCGCGAATGTTCTGAAATTCTTTTTATTCTGGGCTGTGTATCATACTAATTTTATTCAATAAATCTTATCCAATTTTCTAAAGCAGCAAGACATCAAGAAGAAGCTAATTTATTTAAACTGTGTTTGCAAAAGAATACTTTGCCAAATATAAGTGTAAACTTCATTAAGTTATGCATATCATACTGAAAAGAATAATATTTTAAGCTTTTTACTACTTTTAGAAAGTTTCCTAACCGAAAAAAGGGAAATAACTATACAAAAGAAGAGTTAGCATCCGACATTAAAACTCATTGTTATTCATTGATAAATAATTTCAACATGAATTTTCCTGAAGATTATGAAAAAGAAGATTGGATTAAAAATCCATTTTGTTTAAATGTACCTGAAAATTTTTATTGTGAACAAAACATGTGATAGAAATTTCCCGTGATCGAACTCTTAACTGAAGATTTCAAAAATAACGCACGTGTTAACTTTTGGCTGAACCAAAAAAAACAATTTAAAGGCATTTGAAATAAAGCTATTACATTTTTATTGCCTTTTTGCACAACGTGTTTCTGTGAACAAGGATTTTCTTCCATGCTATATTTGAAAAATAAATACAGAAAAAAATTAATTGTGGATTCTAATTTACGGTTAAAACTAAGCGAAATAAGACCAGACATTGAAATTGATCTCTTTCTCAAACAGACCCAAATTTCACACTAAATTTTAGAATTAAAGTATTATAACTTAAAACCAATTTTTAATCTAACATTTTTATGTGTGTATATTTAATACAGATAGCCAATAGGTTGTAATAATTGCAAAATATATTTTTATTAATATCTCTATTGAGAAATTGAAAATTAATCATTGTAAAATGTAGTAAAAGTGCTATTGTTCAATTTTTGTTTTGATGGTACGCATTAGTCAAAACGTTGAGAACCGCTGCACTAAAGGGAGCAATCAGGACATGACGTTAGCGTCGATGTTGAAGAAGTGTGGGGGAAGGTAAAACCTCGCAAGTACCAAAAGCTAGGCATTTGGAAAAAAATGAATTGTGACAATTGCTAAAATATGGGGAAAAGTCATCTAAAATATTATTAAAACCATAAAACTTAAGAATGTATATATTATTTTAGAAATCAAGGCTTGTTCGCATATTATAATTAAGATGTCATTTCCAAAAATTAAAGAAATTTAAATTTTGGTGACATTACTTTTCATACCACATTTCTCAATTTTTCTTTGCAGTGCACAAGAAGTCTTCACGTGGTTGTTTGAAGTGGAAGAAGGAGCTACTTATAATGACAATGGGCGCATAACATGGCAATTAAGATACATGCTTGACTCAAATATGGCGGAACAGTATGATTTTGATGATGATAATGCTAAAATTACTTCACGATTGGACATTCATAAAGATGATGTACAAGCTGTTTTACCTATTGCAAAAGTATGTTTAAAGATTCAGTAATTCGAATTTACTGTTCGTTATTGTTAAGAATGTTTTGCTATTCAATCATAAGTTATCATCATCATGCAGATAAGCAAATTTAAAAAGAGAAACGAATGGGAAAAGAAATAATTTCTAAAATTAACATTACTTTAGTGTTCAGTGATTATTATATGAACGATTATATTGTTGAACTAAACAAAAGAAGAATTCCTTAGTTCTCTGTAATTCCCTTCCCCACACACACATACACACACAACTTTAGAGGAGATACATTTTTAAATATTGAAATTTTAAAGAAATTCCGAAAAATGTAATATAATATATAAACTATAAAATTAAGCAAATTTAACTTTAAAATAAAATCCTGGAGAAAACGTCTATAAACTTATAAAACAAAAAAGAATATAAATTGCGCGGCTTATTTCATTGCAAAATAATTTTTAATGCTAGTTAATCTCTACACTATAATGTTTTATACAGTACGCTGGGATGAAAAATGAAGATTAATAAAATGAAACTAGTTCTAAATCTAAAATCTACCTTACAAACATCTGATTTGTACACCACGTGACTTCCTTGTATGAAATGCTAAATTATACGCACATTTTTCCTGCGTTTCATTTAAACTCACTTCCTCGAATTTCATTAGAAATATATTTCTCATTCAATTAACTCAGTTCTCACTTCACAACAAGGCAAAAATACATAAAAATTCAAAGTATCTATATTAAAAATTGAAAGATACAGAAAAAAATAAAACACCAAATACAGTTAAAACAATTAAAAACAATTTTTTTTACAATTAAAATTACAGTTTCTACGCAAAAACAAGCAATTCGGCCATCGAACCAGAAGGCAGAATTTTCGGTGAACAAAACTGAAAGTTTACTTTTAGTCTCACTCAATTCTACAACTATAAAATAGCATAAAAACTTAACCCGAAGGCTTAAAAACCTTAACCGGAAGATAAAAACAACATAATTCAATCATTTTTAAAGAGAAAAATGCACAATTTACAAACATGTAAGAAAAGAAACTGAGCTCACTGACCCAACTAACAGAGTGTATATTTATATATACATATATTTATATATTTTTGGTGCGGCTGATCGCAACCAAAAAGGGAGGTGCACATCTACATGTTATAGCTGTCCCACATACTTACTTATCTCAGTTGAATTGCTGTATCGCCAGTTATATGACTATCAGCATTTGTAATCAATTGGTGGAGCATTCTAATGTGGCTAGGCCTAGCCAAAAATCTAACTTAAAAGTTTTAGTCTAGTTTAACTTAACTTAAAACTCTCATAGACTGCCTAACAAAGAACTGCGAAAATATAAAAACAATCTAAAAAGAAATCATTCAGCATAGTCAAAGTCTTAAATGATCTCTTTACTAATCACAGGTCACAAATACCCGTCCTCGGAAGTAACATTATAAATTCCACTACAAATTTTAATATTTTACTAGCGGGCTGAAGCCCGCTTATCATTGTTCGTTTTTAAAAGAATTCCCATGTTCAAATTCGCCTACATTCGAAAGTTGGACCGAACTACCAGTTTCCGGAGATTTTAACCGGTTTATTCCCGTATGCATCCATACGGTACTGCATACACCTTACACATGCGGAAAATCATGAAAACATACATGGAGGCAACCCGTTCGCCGGGATCGAAACTTGGAGCGAACTACCAGGGTTCAGCGGTTTTGCGCTTCTTGCGCGCGCTTTATTCACATATGCATCCTGAAGACACTGCATAGACGATACACATGCGGAAAATCACGAAATCTCTCATGCAGCCAGCCCGCTCGCCGGAATTCGAAAGTTGGACCGAACTACCAGTGTTCAGCGGTTTTTTGCGGGCCGCGCCCGCTTTGGTTACATATGCATTCAGAAGATACTGTTTACTCGATACACATGCGCAAAATCACGAAAAAACCCATGGAGCCAGCCCGTACGATTGGATTAGAAATTTGATCCGAACTACCAGTGTTCTCCACCCACTTTATTCACGTATGCATCCACAAGATACTTCATAAACGTTACACATCCGGAAAATCACGAAAACATTCATACAGGCAGCCCATTCGCTGGTATTCGAAAGTTTGACCATACTACCAGTGTTCAACGGTTTTGTGCGGGCTGCGTCTGTCTTATTCATAAATGCTTCCATGAGGTACTGCATACACATTACACATGCGTAAAATCACGTGAACACCTATGGTGCCGGCCTGTTCGTCTGGATTCGAAAATTGGACTGAACTGCCAGTGTTCAGAGGTTTTAGGCGGGCTGCGCCCGCTTTATTCGCTTATGCATACAGGAGATACCGCATACACAATACACATGAGTAAAATCATGAAAAAATGTATGGAGGTATGCCGTTCAGCGGGATTCCAAAGTTGGACCGACCTACCAGTGTACATCGATTTTACCTGGGCTGCGCCCGCTTTATTAACATATGCATGCATAAGATACTGCATACACGTTACACATGCAGAAAATCACAATACTCATGCACCCAGCCCGTGTTCGCCGGTATTCCAAAGTTGGACCAAACTACCAGTGTTCACCTGTTTTGATCGGGCTGCGCCGCTTTATTCACGTATGCATCCAGAAGATACTGCATACAATATACACAACCGGAAATTCACGAAAACACCCATGCAGCCAGGCCGTTCGCCGGGATTTGAAACTTGACCTAACTACCAGTGTTCAGTGACTTTACCGTTCAGCCGCTAAATGGGCTGTTGTAGAAAGTGTAACCGCTTAAATTTTCGCATTTATTATTCAAACAGTAGATTCGTTATTAAAATTCTTTTTATTTTATAAACTTCAATATGATCACACACAAAACTGTATCAATATATACATTAATGCAATAAATAATTCATAATTAATTATAATAAGAAAAGTTTTCATATACCATCTCCAAGAAAAACATATTCAATTTAAATCCCTGAACGAAAAGAAATTTTTAGTGAAAATTTAATCTAGTATTCTAAATAGTAATTTCAACTTCTTGTTTAAATATCTGCATAGAAAATTTTTAATCTAAAAAAAATCAAAAATAAATTTTAAATATTGGAAAAAGAATAGCTATTTTTATTTATTGCAGATTAATCCACTTATCAATGGGATAAACCAACCTGCAATCAATTCGCAACAACTAAATGAAGAGACAGTTTCTATTTATTGTTTTATTTTATCACACACAAAATTGAAATTGTATAAACCGTGAATGTAATATTTAAAGGAACATTAACAGAAACATACAACACGAATGAATAGATCTTTAAAAAAATAGGAAGCAAATCATTAAACATATCGCAACAATCTAAATGTTGATACTTGTTTCAAGTCCATAAGTTAATTAGAAGCAAAGATATTAATTTTTAAATAATTCTCCACGTGGTAATCCGTGAACTTTGACCTTTCCGGCAACACAACGCTTGAGCGGATGCCAGCTGTTTCTCCCCCCCCCATCGCTTCCGAAAAAGCAATTTTATCTCAGCGAATTCCGAGACTGTTGCCACTCCGGAAAATGAATTAAAGTTTTCGCAGTTTTTAATTAATAACTCTGCCAATTTTTGTCGTACGAAGATGGAACCGGTACCGTTGGATTCCTTGATTTTTTTGGCATCCGGAGATATGCGTTTCGAAACGCAACTCGTCGCCGTTCCCGAGTTATTCGAGAAAAACGAATTTGGCACTCGGCCAAATCCCTAAAACAGGGGAAACCCGTGAAAAAAGTGCAAAACGTAGGGAAACATAGGGAGAAAATCAGTTTTTAATTAATATCTCGGCTAATTAAAGTCGCACGAAGATGCCGATGGTCAATATGGCGAGCCACGAAAATTCCGAATTCAACGGTACCTTCCGCTAAGCTCTGCACCCAGCCGTTCCGGAGGAGATGATGTTACAAACAAACAAACAAACAAACACACAGACGCGCACAGATTTTAATAGTATAGACTAGCGGGCAAACCCGCCAGCTGAGCGGGCTGAAGCCCGCTTATCATTGTTCGTTTTTAAAAGATATCCTATGTTAAATTTGGCCGGTATTGAAAAGTTGAACCGAACTACCATTTTTAGCGGCATTCCGCGGGCTTCCCCCGCTTTTTTCACCTATGCATCCAGAAGTTACCGCATACACTATACATATGCGGAAAATCACGAAAACACCCATGCTTCCAGCCCTTTCGCGGATATTCCAAATTTGGACCGAAATACCAGTGTTCAGCGCTTTTGGGCGGGAGCCCGCCCAAAACAGTGTTCACGTGTGCATGCAAAAGATACTGCGTACACCGTACACATGCGTAAAATCACGAAAACACCCCTCCAGCCAGCCCGCTGCCGATTCGAAAGTTGGACCGAAATACAATTTTTCAGCGATTTTGCGCGTGCTGTGCCCGCTTTATTCACGTATGCATGCTGAAAATGGTGCATAAACGATACACATGCGTAAAATCACGAAAACGAACATGGAGCCTGCCTGTTCGCCGGTATTCGAAAGTTGGACCGAATTACCAGTGTTATGTGGCTTTGCGCGGGCTCTGCCCGCTTTATTCACATATACACCCAGAAGATACTCCATACACTATACACATGCGTAAAATCACGAAAACACCCATGGAGCCAGCCAGTTCGTCGGGATTCGAAATTACCGCATTACCAGTATTCTGTGCCCGCTTTATTCACGTATGCATCCATGAGATACTTTATAAACGATACACATGCGAACAATCACGAAAACACCCATGCAGCCAGCCCGCTCGCCGAGATTCGAAAGTTTGAGCGAACTACCAGTGTTCAGCGGTTTTACCCGGTATCCGCGCGCTGTATTCACGTATGCATCCAAATTTTATATACAGTACCCCGGAATTCGAAAGTAGGACCGAAATACCAGTGTTCAGCGATTTTGTGGAGCGGGCTGCGCCCGCTTTATACACATAAGCATGGAGAGGATACTGCATAAACGATACACATGAGTTAAAGCAAGAAAACACCCGGGGAGCC
Source organism: Stegodyphus dumicola (assembly GCF_044657685.1). Classification (NCBI taxonomy): domain Eukaryota; kingdom Metazoa; phylum Arthropoda; class Arachnida; order Araneae; family Eresidae; genus Stegodyphus; species Stegodyphus dumicola. Next base: position 198,073,823 of record NC_140773.1, read on the forward strand.
AGCTGGTTCGCCGACACCGAAAGTTGGATCGAACTACCAGCGTTAAGAGGTTTTGAGCAGGCTGCGCCCACTTTTATCACATATGCATCCAGAAATCACTTTATACACTATACACATGCGGAAAATCAGGAAAACACCCATGCAGCCAGCCCGCTCGCAGAGATTCGAATGTTTGACCGAACTACCAGTGTTCAGCGGTTTTACCCGGTATCCGCGCGCTGTATTCACGTATGCGACCAAATTTTATGTACAGTACCCCGGAATTCGAAAGTTGGACCGAACTACCAGTGTTCTGTAGTTTTGCGCGGGCTGCTCCCGCTTTATTCAAGTATGCATGCAGAAGATACCGCATACACGTTAAACATGCGAAAAATTCCGAAAACACACATTGAGCCAACACGGTCGCTTGGATTCGAAAGTTGGACCGAACTACCAGTAATCAGAGGTTTTGAGCGAATTTCGGCCGCTTTATTCACTTATGCATCCAGAAGATGCTGCGTACACGAGGCACATGCGTAAAATCACGCAAACACCCATGGACCCAGCCCGTTCGCCGGGATTCGAAATTAGGACCGAACTACCAGAGTTCAGCTTTATTCATTTATGCATCCAGAAGACACTGCATACACAACAGATATGCGTAAAATCACAAAAAACATGAGTGTAGCCTGCCTGCTCACCGGGATTCGAAAGTTACCGTATACCATCTCAAAGGAGCAAAAAAAAGTGTGAATTTAATTTTTATTGGTGCGAACTTATTTAAAATATCATTTGCATTAAAAGATAATATCTAAATTAAGTGCACGTATCTAATAACATAAAAAAATATATTATTCCGAAAAATCAAATTTATTATTAAAAAAATAACAACATATTTTTAAAAAATAGCTTTTTCAGATTTTTTAATTAATATCCCAGCTGATTAAAGTTGTACAACTTCAAGAACGTCATCATTTAAATTTAATGTAATATAATAACTTTTATTCAATATCAATAAAAGAATTAACGTGACAATCATCCTAACCTGAAATTAAAAAAAAATTGTGAAAAGCAGCTGTTTATTTAAAATGCCTACATTAACGAAATATTTTTAAAATACAGTTAGGTAACATGCAATCGCGTGCTTTATTCAACTTTAGAATATAACCTTGATTTGTATCTGCGGCGATTCAAGAAACTGTTGCAATCGGAAAAATGAGCCCGAAAATTAGCGTTTTCACAGTTTTTAATTAATATCTCAGCTGATTAACGTCCTACGAAGATGAGAATGGTATCATTGGATTCGTAGAATTTTTTGGAATCCGCAGACACCTGCCTCGAATTCCAACTCAGCGCCGTTCCATAGATATTTAAGAAAAAAGAAATTGACACGTGACCTTTCGCCAGCACAAATCTCGAGCGGAAGCAATTGTCATCCCCCCGGCGCTTTCGAAAAAGCAATTTTATCTCAGCTAATTCCGAGACGGTTGCCACTCCGAAAAATGAAATAACGTTTTCGCAGTTTTTAATTAATAACTCCGCCGATTATTGTCGTACGAAGATGGGACCGGTATCGATGGATTCGTTGATTTTTTTTCGAATACGGGGACATGCGTTTCGAATCGCAACTCGGAGCCGTTCCGCAGATATTCGAGAAAAACGAATTTGGCACTCGGCCAAATCCCTAAAATAGGGGAAACCCGTAAAAGAAAGTGCAAAACGTAGGGAAATGTAGGGAGAAAATCAGGTTTTAATTAATATCTCGGCTAATTAAAGTCGCACGAAGATGCCGATGGTCAATCCGGCGAGCCACGGGCATTCTGAATCCAACAGTACCTTCCGCAAAGCTCTACACCCAGCCGTTCCCGAGGAGATGATGTTACAAACACACAAACAGACAGAGGCACACAGATTTTAATAGTATGCATGCAGAAGATACCGCATACACGTTACACATGCGAAAAATTCCGAAAACACACATTGAGCCAACACGGTCGCTTGGATTCGAAAGTTGGACCGAACTACCAGTAATCAGAGGTTTTGAGCGAATTTCGGCCGCTTTATTCACTTATGCATCCAGAAGATGCTGCGTACACGAGGCACATGCGTAAAATCACGCAAACACCCATGGACCCAGCCCGTTCGCCGGGATTCGAAATTAGGACCGAACTACCAGAGTTCAGCTTTATTCATTTATGCATCCAGAAGACACTGCATACACAACAGATATGCGTAAAATCACAAAAAACATGAGTGTAGCCTGCCTGCTCACCGGGATTCGAAAGTTACCGTATACCATCTCAAAGGAGCAAAAAAAAGTGTGAATTTAATTTTTATTGGTGCGAACTTATTTAAAATATCATTTGCATTAAAAGATAATATCTAAATTAAGTGCACGTATCTAATAACATAAAAAAATATATTATTCCGAAAAATCAAATTTATTATTAAAAAAATAACAACATATTTTTAAAAAATAGCTTTTTCAGATTTTTTAATTAATATCCCAGCTGATTAAAGTTGTACAACTTCAAGAACGTCATCATTTAAATTTAATGTAATATAATAACTTTTATTCAATATCAATAAAAGAATTAACGTGACAATCATCCTAACCTGAAATTAAAAAAAAATTGTGAAAAGCAGCTGTTTATTTAAAATGCCTACATTAACGAAATATTTTTAAAATACAGTTAGGTAACATGCAATCGCGTGCTTTATTCAACTTTAGAATATAACCTTGATTTGTATCTGCGGCGATTCAAGAAACTGTTGCAATCGGAAAAATGAGCCCGAAAATTAGCGTTTTCACAGTTTTTAATTAATATCTCAGCTGATTAACGTCCTACGAAGATGAGAATGGTATCGTTGGATTCGTAGAATTTTTTGGAATCCGCAGACACCTGCCTCGAATTCCAACTCAGCGCCGTTCCATAGATATTTAAGAAAAAAGAAATTGACACGTGACCTTTCGCCAGCACAAATCTCGAGCGGAAGCAATTGTCATCCCCCCCGGCGCTTTCGAAAAAGCAATTTTATCTCAGCTAATTCCGAGACGGTTGCCACTCCGAAAAATGAAATAACGTTTTCGCAGTTTTTAATTAATAACTCCGCCGATTATTGTCGTACGAAGATGGGACCGGTATCGATGGATTCGTTGATTTTTTTTCGAATACGGGGATATGCGTTTCGAATCGCAACTTGGAGCCGTTCCGCAGATATTCGAGAAAAACGAATTTGGCACTCGGCCAAATCCCTAAAATAGGGGAAACCCGTAAAAGAAAGTGCAAAACGTAGGGAAATGTAGGGAGAAAATCAGTTTTTAATTAATATCTCGGCTAATTAAAGTCGCACGAAAATGCCGATGGTCAATCCGGCGAGCCACGGGCATTCTGAATCCAACAGTACCTTCCGCTAAGCTCTACACCCAGCCGTTCCCGAGGAGATGATGTTACAAACACACAAACAGACAGAGGCACACAGATTTTAATAGTATAGACTAGCGGGCAAACCCGCCAGCTGAGCGGGCTGAAGCCCGCTTATCATTGTTCGTTTTTAAAGGATATCCTATGTTAAATTTGGCCGGTATTGAAAAGTTGAACCGAACTACCATTTTTTAGCGGCATTCCGCGGGCTTCCCCCGCTTTTTTCACCTATGCATCCAGAAGTTACCGCATACACTATACATATGCGGAAAATCACGAAAACACCCATGCTTCCAGCCCTTTCGCGGGTATTCGAAATTTGGACCGAAATACCAGTGTTCAGCGCTTTTGGGCGGGAGCCCGCCCAAAACAGTGTTCACGTGTGCATGCAAAAGATACTGCGTACACCGTACACATGCGTAAAATCACGAAAACACCCCTCCAGCCAGCCCGCTGCCGATTCGAAAGTTGGACCGAAATACAATTTTTCAGCGATTTTGCGCGTGCTGTGCCCGCTTTATTCACGTATGCATGCTGAAGATGGTGCATAAACGATACATATGCGTAAAATCACGAAAACAAACATGGAGCCTGCCTGTTCGCCGGTATTCGAAAGTTGGACCGAATTACCAGTGTTATGTGGCTTTGCGCGGGCTCTGCCCGCTTTATTCACATATACACCCAGAAGATACTCCATACACTATACACATGCGTAAAATCACGAAAACACCCATGGAACCAGCCAGTTCGTCGGGATTCGAAATTACCGCATTACCAGTATTCTGTGCCCGCTTTATTCACGTATGCATCCATGAGATACTTTATAAACGATACACATGCGAACAATCACGAAAACACCCATGCAGCCAGCCCGCTCGCCGAGATTCGAAAGTTTGAGCGAACTACCAGTGTTCAGCGGTTTTACCCGGTATCCGCGCGCTGTATTCACGTATGCATCCAAATTTTATATACAGTACCCCGGAATTCGAAAGTAGGACCGAAATACCAGTGTTTAGCGATTTTGTGGAACGGGCTGCGCCCGCTTTATACACATAAGCATGGAGAGGATACTGCATAAACCATACACATGAGTTAAAGCAAGAAAACACCCGGGGAGCCAGCTCGTTCGCCGACACCGAAAGTTGGATCGAACTACCAGCGTTAAGAGGTTTTGAGCAGGCTGCGCCCACTTTTATCACATATGCATCCAGAAATCACTTTATACACTATACACATGCGGAAAATCAGGAAAACACCCATGCAGCCAGCCCGCTCGCAGAGATTCGAATGTTTGACCGAACTACCAGTGTTCAGCGGTTTTACCCGGTATCCGCGCGCTGTATTCACGTATGCGACCAAATTTTATGTACAGTACCCCGGAATTCGAAAGTTGGACCGAACTACCAGTGTTCTGTAGTTTTGCGCGGGCTGCTCCCGCTTTATTCAAGTATGCATGCAGAAGATACCGCATACACGTTACACATGCGAAAAATCCCGAAAACACACATTGAGCCAACACGGTCGCTTGGATTCGAAAGTTGGACCGAACTACCAGTAATCAGAGGTTTTGAGCGAATTTCGGCCGCTTTATTCACTTATGCATCCAGAAGATGCTGCGTACACGAGGCACATGCGTAAAATCACGCAAACACCCATGGACCCAGCCCGTTCGCCGGGATTCGAAATTAGGACCGAACTACCAGAGTTCAGCTTTATTCATTTATGCATCCAGAAGACACTGCATACACAACAGATATGCGTAAAATCACAAAAAACATGAGTGTAGCCTGCCTGCTCACCGGGATTCGAAAGTTACCGTATACCATCTCAAAGGAGCAAAGAAAAATCTTTAATCTAAAAAAAAAAAAAAAAAAAAAAGTGTGAATTTAATTTTTATTGGGGCGAACTTATTTAAAATATCATTTGCATTAAAAGATAATATCTAAATTAAGTGCACGTATCTAATAACATAAAAAAATATATTATTCCAAAAATCAAATTTATTATTGAAAAAATAACAACATATTTTTAAAAAATAGCTTTTTCAGATTTTTTAATTAATATCCCAGCTGATTAAAGTTGTACAACTTCAAGAACGTCATCATTTAAATTTAATGTAATATAATAACTTTTATTCAATATCAATAAAAGAATTAACGTGACAATCATCCTAACCTGAAATTAAAAAAAAATTGTGAAAAGCAGCTGTTTATTTAAAATGCCTACATTAACGAAATATTTTTAAAATACAGTTAGGTAACATGCAATCGCGTGCTTTATTCAACTTTAGAATATAACCTTGATTTGTATCTGCGGCGATTCAAGAAACTGTTGCAATCGGAAAAATGAGCCCGAAAATTAGCGTTTTCACAGTTTTTAATTAATATCTCAGCTGATTAACGTCCTACGAAGATGAGAATGGTATCGTTAGATTCGTAGAATTTTTTGGAATCCGCAGACACCTGCCTCGAATTCCAACTCAGCGCCGTTCCATAGATATTTAAGAAAAAAGAAATTGACACGTGACCTTTCGCCAGCACAAATCTCGAGCGGAAGCAATTGTCATCCCCCCCGGCGCTTTCGAAAAAGCAATTTTATCTCAGCTAATTCCGAGACGGTTGCCACTCCGAAAAATGAAATAACGTTTTCGCAGTTTTTAATTAATAACTCCGCCGATTATTGTCGTACGAAGATGGGACCGGTATCGATGGATTCGTTGATTTTTTTTTCGAATACGGGGATATGCGTTTCGAATCGCAACTCGGAGCCGTTCCGCAGATATTCGAGAAAAACGAATTTCGCACTCGGCCAAATCCCTAAAATAGGGTAAACCCGTGAAAGAAAGTGCAAAACGTAGGGAAATGTAGGGAGAAAATCAGTTTTTAATTAATATCTCGGCTAATTAAAGTCGCACGAAGATGCCGATGGTCAATCCGGCGAGCCACGGGCATTCTGAATCCAACAGTACCTTCCGCTAAGCTCTACACCCAGCCGTTCCCGAGGAGATGATGTTACAAACACACAAACAGACAGAGGCACACAGATTTTAATAGTATAGACTAGCGGGCAAACCCGCCAGCTGAGCGGGCTGAAGCCCGCTTATCATTGTTCGTTTTTAAAAGATATCCTATGTTAAATTTGGCCGGTATTGAAAAGTTGAACCGAACTACCATTTTTTAGCGGCATTCTGCGGGCTTCCCCCGCTTTTTTCACCTATGCATCCAGAAGTTACCGCATACTCTATACATATGCGGAAAATCACGAAAACACCCATGCTTCCAGCCCTTTCGCGGGTATTCGAAATTTGGACCGAAATACCAGTGTTCAGCGCTTTTGGGCGGGAGCCCGCCCAAAACAGTGTTCACGTGTGCATGCAAAAGATACTGCGTACACCGTACACATGCGTAAAATCACGAAAACACCCCTCCAGCCAGCCCGCTGCCGATTCGAAAGTTGGACCGAAATACAATTTTTCAGCGATTTTGCGCGTGCTGTGCCCGCTTTATTCACGTATGCATGCTGAAAATGGTGCATAAACGATACACATGCGTAAAATCACGAAAACAAACATGGAGCCTGCCTGTTCGCCGGTATTCGAAAGTTGGACCGAATTACCAGTGTTATGTGGCTTTGCGCGGGCTCTGCCCGCTTTATTCACATATACACCCAGAAGATACTCCATACACTATACACATGCGTAAAATCACGAAAACACCCATGGAGCCAGCCAGTTCGTCGGGATTCGAAATTACCGCATTACCAGAACCGCATTACCAGTATTCTGTGCCCGCTTTATTCACGTATGCATGCATGAGATACTTTATAAACGATACACATGCGAACAATCACGAAAACACCCATGCAGCCAGCCCGCTCGCCGAGATTCGAAAGTTTGAGCGAACTACCAGTGTTTAGCGGTTTTACCCGGTATCCGCGCGCTGTATTCACGTATGCATCCAAATTTTATATACAGTACCCCGGAATTCGAAAGTAGGACCGAAATACCAGTGTTCAGCGATTTTGTGGAGCGGGCTGCGCCCGCTTTATACACATAAGCATGGAGAGGATACTGCATAAACGATACACATGAGTTAAAGCAAGAAAACACCCGGGGAGCCAGCTCGTTCGCCGACACCGAAAGTTGGATCGAACTACCAGCGTTAAGAGGTTTTGAGCAGGCTGCGCCCACTTTTATCACATATGCATCCAGAAATCACTTTATACACTATACACATGCGGAAAATCAGGAAAACACCCATGCAGCCAGCCCGCTCGCAGAGATTCGAATGTTTGACCGAACTACCAGTGTTCAGCGGTTTTACCCGGTATCCGCGCGCTGTATTCACGTATGCGACCAAATTTTATGTACAGTACCCCGGAATTCGAAAGTTGGACCGAACTACCAGTGTTCTGTAGTTTTGCGCGGGCTGCTCCCGCTTTATTCAAGTATGCATGCAGAAGATACCGCATACACGTTACACATGCGAAAAATCCCGAAAACACACATTGAGCCAACACGGTCGCTTGGATTCGAAAGTTGGACCGAACTACCAGTAATCAGAGGTTTTGAGCGAATTTCGGCCGCTTTATTCACTTATGCATCCAGAAGATGCTGCGTACACGAGGCACATGCGTAAAATCACGCAAACACCCATGGACCCAGCCCGTTCGCCGGGATTCGAAATTAGGACCGAACTACCAGAGTTCAGCTTTATTCATTTATGCATCCAGAAGACACTGCATACACAACAGATATGCGTAAAATCACAAAAAACATGAGTGTAGCCTGCCTGCTCACCGGGATTCGAAAGTTACCGTATACCATCTCAAAGGAGCAAAGAAAAATCTTTAATCTAAAAAAAAAAAAAAAAAAGTGTGAATTTAATTTTTATTGGTGCGAACTTATTTAAAATATCATTTGCATTAAAAGATAATATCTAAATTAAGTGCACGTATCTAATAACATAAAAAAATATATTATTCCAAAAAATCAAATTTATTATTAAAAAAATAACAACATATTTTTAAAAAATAGCTTTTTCAGATTTTTTAATTAATATCCCAGCTGATTAAAGTTGTACAACTTCAAGAACGTCATCATTTAAATTTAATGTAATATAATAACTTTTATTCAATATCAATAAAAGAATTAACGTGACAATCATCCTAACCTGAAATTAAAAAAAAATTGTGAAAAGCAGCTGTTTATTTAAAATGCCTACATTAACGAAATATTTTTAAAATACAGTTAGGTAACATGCAATCGCGTGCTTTATTCAACTTTAGAATATAACCTTGATTTGTATCTGCGGCGATTCAAGAAACTGTTGCAATCGGAAAAATGAGCCCGAAAATTAGCGTTTTCACAGTTTTTAATTAATATCTCAGCTGATTAACGTCCTACGAAGATGAGAATGGTATCATTGGATTCGTAGAATTTTTTGGAATCCGCAGACACCTGCCTCGAATTCCAACTCAGCGCCGTTCCATAGATATTTAAGAAAAAAGAAATTGACACGTGACCTTTCGCCAGCACAAATCTCGAGCGGAAGCAATTGTCATCCCCCCGGCGCTTTCGAAAAAGCAATTTTATCTCAGCTAATTCCGAGACGGTTGCCACTCCGAAAAATGAAATAACGTTTTCGCAGTTTTTAATTAATAACTCCGCCGATTATTGTCGTACGAAGATGGGACCGGTATCGATGGATTCGTTGATTTTTTTCGAATACGGGGATATGCGTTTCGAATCGCAACTCGGAGCCGTTCCGCAGATATTCGAGAAAAACGAATTTGGCACTCGGCCAAACTCCCTAAAATAGGGGAAACCCGTGAAAGAAAGTGCAAAACGTAGGGAAATGTAGGGAGAAAATCAGTTTTTAATTAATATCTCGGCTAATTAAAGTCGCACGAAGATGCCGATGGTCAATCCGGCGAGCCACGGGCATTCTGAATCCAACGGTACCTTCCGCTAAGCTCTACACCCAGCTGTTCCCGAGGAGATGATGTTACAAACACACAAACAGACAGAGGCACACAGATTTTAATAGTATAGACTAGCGGGCTGAAGCCCGCTATATATTGCTCGTGTGTAAAAGAGTTCCCGTTTTAAATTTCCCCGGTTTACGAAAGTTGGACCGAAATACCAGTGTTCACCGGTTTTACCCGGGCTGCGCCCCCTTAATTCACGTATGTATCGAGAAGATACTGCATACACGTTACACATGCGTAAAATCACGAAAACAACTTGCACCCAGCCCGCTTGTCGAAAGTTGGAACGAACTACCAGTGTCTAGCGGTTTTGGGCGGGCTGCGCCCGCTTTATTAAATTATGCATCCAGAATATACTGCATATACGACACACATGCGGAAACTCAAGAAAACACTCATAGAGCCAGCCCGTTGGCCTTTATTCGAAAGTTGGATCGAACTACCAGTGATCAGCAGATTTGCGCGGGCTTCGCCCGCTCTATTCTCGTATGCATCCAAAAGATACTGCATACACGATACACGTGTGTGAAATCACGAAAATACCCATACAGACAGCCCTTTAACGGCTATTCGAAAGTTGGACCGAACTACCAGTGTTCAGCGGTTTTGAGAGGGCTGCGAACGCTTTATTCACATATGCATCCAGAAGATACTTCGAACACGATACACATGCGTAAAATCACGAAAGTACACATGCAGCCAGCCCGCTCGCTGGACTTCGAAGGGTGAACCTAACTACCAGGATTCAGCGCGGACTGCGCCCGCTTTATTCGCGTATAAGTCCAGAAAATACTGCATACATGATAAACATACCTAAAATCACGAAAATACCCATGCAGCCAGCCCGATCACCTTTATTCGAAAGCTGAACCGAACTACCAGTGTTTAGCGGTTTGTGCGGGCTGCGCCCGCTTCATTTACGTATGCATTCACAATATACTGCATACACGTTACTCATACTCAAAATTATGAAAACGTTGATGTAGCCAACCCGTTTGCCGGGATTCGAAATTTGGACTGAAGTACCAGTGTTCAGCGATTTCACTGCAAAGGCTTTTTGCCAAGTGTAACCGCAAAACTTTTCGGGTAAAATATTCAAACAGCAGATTCGTTATTAAATCTCCTTTTGATAAACATCAACATAATCACACACAAAAGTGCATCAATATATATATTAATGTAAATAATCAACCATAATTATTTATATTAAGAAAACTTTTCATATACCATGTTGAAGCATCAGAAATTCAATTTAAAACCCTGAACGAAAAAATGATTAGTCAGAAATTAAAATAAATAGTTTATTTATATTTATATTTATTTTTTTGCTATTAAAATTTCTTAATTAAAACTATATTTAATATTAGCTTTATGCGAACAGAAACATTTGTTACCAAAAATACGACAGTATATATATTAATGAACTTATATATAACAACAAAAGCAGTGAATGATTACGTAGCTCAGTAACACAAATGAGCACTCGGATTTAAGCTATTAGAAATATTAATTTGTATTATTCAAAGTTGCTTTTCTTATTCACATCCAAAAATCACGAATTGTTCGAAAAATGCACAAAAAAAAACCTATCTCGGCAACTAACAGTCCGATCGGCTCGAAAATTACAATCTTATAATTGCCAGATTTTGAAAAGAGGTTTTGTGTTTGTTCCAAACAGATTGGCAAATTAGAAGAATAATTAGCATAATGAATAAAAATCCTCCACTGCGTTAATTTCATCCATGGCGAATGGCCTTGATGATTCCAAAAGTCCTGTAGAAACCATCTCCCCTTCCCGGACACCCGTCGCTTGCGAGTCGAAGGCCGTCAACCCAGTGTTAGGAAGGGGAGATAAGGTAGTAGGGCTTTTTTAATGAACCTGCTAATTAGGCTCCTAATTAGCAAAACAGTTTACAATCAACGCTAACGTTCATTTGAGCATCCGGGAAGTGCAAAATTCGAAATTTGAACGATATCGGTTAATTCTTTCAAAAGTTACGTATTTTGTGCATTTTTCCGGCTCAATTTCTCTTATTAAGAAAAATTCACTAAATATTTGTATCTCGGGAACTAATCATGCGATCGGCTCCAAATTTAGAAATTTACGACCGATGGATGGTCAGATGAAGGATGCTCTTTGTTCTAGATGGATTGGCAAATTAGATGATTAATTAGCATAATGAATAAAAATGCGCCACTACGCTAATTTCACCCCTCGCGAATGGCCTTGACGATTTCAACAGTCGAGCGAATACCATCTCCCCCCTCCGACACCCGTCGCTTTCCGAGTCGAAGGCCGTCAACGAAGAGTTAGGAAGGGGAGATAAGAGTAGTAGCGCTTTTTTAATGAACCTGCTAATTAGGCTCCTAATTAGCAAATCAGTTTACAATCAACGCTAACGTTCATTTGAGCATCTGGGAAGTGCAAAATTTAAAATTTGAAAAAAATCCGTCGGTTAGATCCGGAGATACGTATTTTTGGTGAATTTTTCCGGCTGATTTAGTTTAATTAAGGAAAATTCGTAATTTGGGAACCAATCATCCAATTTTCTTGAAATTTTGAAATTTTTAATTCGCGGATCTTCAAACGACGTATGCCGTTTGTGCCAAGTCGATCGGCCAATTAGAAGCTTAATTAGCGACATGACCGAAAATGCTCCAGTACCTTAATTTCGCCCCTTCCCGCGGAAAAATGTCCCTTTAATAGGGAAAAACCCAACAAAGAAAGCGAAAGAAATACCAAAAACGTAGGGGAAAATGAGTTTTTAATTAATATCTCGGCTAATTAAAGTCGCACGAAGATGCGAATGGTCAATATGGCGAGATACGGGAATTCTGAATCCAACGGTACCTTCCGCTAAGCTCTACACCCAGCCGTTCTTGAGAAGATGAGGTTACAAACAAACAGACGCGCACAGATTTTAATAGTATAGACTAGCGGGCAAACCCGCCAGCTGAGCGGGCTGAAGCCCGCTTATCATTGTTCGTTTTTAAAAGATATCCTATGTTAAATTTGGCCGGTATTGAAAAGTTGAACCGAACTACCATTTTTTAGCGGCATTCCGCGGGCTTCCCCCGCTTTTTTCACCTATGCATCCAGAAGTTACCGCATACACTATACATATGCGGAAAATCACGAAAACACCCATGCTTCCAGCCCTTTCGCGGGTATTCGAAATTTGGACCGAAATACCAGTGTTCAGCGCTTTTGGGCGGGAGCCCGCCCAAAACAGTGTTCACGTGTGCATGCAAAAGATACTGCGTACACCGTACACATGCGTAAAATCACGAAAACACCCCTCCAGCCAGCCCGCTGCCGATTCGAAAGTTGGACCGAAATACAATTTTTCAGCGATTTTGCGCGTGCTGTGCCCGCTTTATTCACGTATGCATGCTGAAGATGGTGCATAAACGATACATATGCGTAAAATCACGAAAACAAACATGGAGCCTGCCTGTTCGCCGGTATTCGAAAGTTGGACCGAATTACCAGTGTTATGTGGCTTTGCGCGGGCTCTGCCCGCTTTATTCACATATACACCCAGAAGATACTCCATACACTATACACATGCGTAAAATCACGAAAACACCCATGGAACCAGCCAGTTCGTCGGGATTCGAAATTACCGCATTACCAGTATTCTGTGCCCGCTTTATTCACGTATGCATCCATGAGATACTTTATAAACGATACACATGCGAACAATCACGAAAACACCCATGCAGCCAGCCCGCTCGCCGAGATTCGAAAGTTTGAGCGAACTACCAGTGTTCAGCGGTTTTACCCGGTATCCGCGCGCTGTATTCACGTATGCATCCAAATTTTATATACAGTACCCCGGAATTCGAAAGTAGGACCGAAATACCAGTGTTCAGCGATTTTGTGGAGCGGGCTGCGCCCGCTTTATACACATAAGCATGGAGAGGATACTGCATAAACGATACACATGAGTTAAAGCAAGAAAACACCCGGGGAGCCAGCTCGTTCGCCGACACCGAAAGTTGGATCGAACTACCAGCGTTAAGAGGTTTTGAGCAGGCTGCGCCCACTTTTATCACATATGCATCCAGAAATCACTTTATACACTATACACATGCGGAAAATCAGGAAAACACCCATGCAGCCAGCCCGCTCGCAGAGATTCGAATGTTTGACCGAACTACCAGTGTTCAGCGGTTTTACCCGGTATCCGCGCGCTGTATTCACGTATGCGACCAAATTTTATGTACAGTACCCCGGAATTCGAAAGTTGGACCGAACTACCAGTGTTCTGTAGTTTCGCGCGGGCTGCTCCCGCTTTATTCAAGTATGCATGCAGGAGATACCGCATACACGTTACACATGCGAAAAATCCCGAAAACACACATTGAGCCAACACGGTCGCTTGGATTCGAAAGTTGGACCGAACTACCAGTAATCAGAGGTTTTGAGCGAATTTCGGCCGCTTTATTCACTTATGCATCCAGAAGATGCTGCGTACACGAGGCACATGCGTAAAATCACGCAAACACCCATGGACCCAGCCCGTTCGCCGGGATTCGAAATTAGGACCGAACTACCAGAGTTCAGCTTTATTCATTTATGCATCCAGAAGACACTGCATACACAACAGATATGCGTAAAATCACAAAAAACATGAGTGTAGCCTGCCTGCTCACCGGGATTCGAAAGTTACCGTATACCATCTCAAAGGAGCAAAGAAAAATCTTTAATCTAAAAAAAAAAAAAAAAAGTGTGAATTTAATTTTTATTGGGGCGAACTTATTTAAAATATCATTTGCATTAAAAGATAATATCTAAATTAAGTGCACGTATCTAATAACATAAAAAAATATATTATTCCAAAAAATCAAATTTATTATTAAAAAAATAACAACATATTTTTAAAAAATAGCTTTTTCAGATTTTTTAATTAATATCCCAGCTGATTAAAGTTGTACAACTTCAAGAACGTCATCATTTAAATTTAATGTAATATAATAACTTTTATTCAATATCAATAAAAGAATTAACGTGACAATCATCCTAACCTGAAATTAAAAAAAAATTGTGAAAAGCAGCTGTTTATTTAAAATGCCTACATTAACGAAATATTTTTAAAATACAGTTAGGTAACATGCAATCGCGTGCTTTATTCAACTTTAGAATATAACCTTGATTTGTATCTGCGGCGATTCAAGAAACTGTTGCAATCGGAAAAATGAGCCCGAAAATTAGCGTTTTCACAGTTTTTAATTAATATCTCAGCTGATTAACGTCCTACGAAGATGAGAATGGTATCGTTGGATTCGTAGAATTTTTTGGAATCCGCAGACACCTGCCTCGAATTCCAACTCAGCGCCGTTCCATAGATATTTAAGAAAAAAGAAATTGACACGTGACCTTTCGCCAGCACAAATCTCGAGCGGAAGCAATTGTCATCCCCCCCGGCGCTTTCGAAAAAGCAATTTTATCTCAGCTAATTCCGAGACGGTTGCCACTCCGAAAAATGAAATAACGTTTTCGCAGTTTTTAATTAATAACTCCGCCGATTATTGTCGTACGAAGATGGGACCGGTATCGATGGATTCGTTGATTTTTTTTCGAATACGGGGATATGCGTTTCGAATCGCAACTCGGAGCCGTTCCGCAGATATTCGAGAAAAACGAATTTGGCACTCGGCCAAACTCCCTAAAATAGGGGAAACCCGTGAAAGAAAGTGCAAAACGTAGGGAAATGTAGGGAGAAAATCAGTTTTTAATTAATATCTCGGCTAATTAAAGTCGCACGAAGATGCCGATGGTCAATCCGGCGAGCCACGGGCATTCTGAATCCAACAGTACCTTCCGCTAAGCTCTACACCCAGCCGTTCCCGAGGAGATGATGTTACAAACACACAAACAGACAGAGGCACACAGATTTTAATAGTATAGACTAGCGGGCAAGCCCGCCAGCTGAGCGGGCTGAAGCCCGCTACATGAGGGAAGGAATGCCTTCGTGGAGCGGCCGCTTTATTCACGTATGCATCCACAAGATATTCGCTAGCTGGCTGCTCCCGCTTTAAAAACATGCGGAAAATCACGAAGACACTCATGAAGCCAGCCCGTTCGCCCAAATTAGAAATTTGGAACGAATTACCAGTGTTCAGCGATTTTACCCGGACTGCAACCGCTCTATTCCAGTATGCAACCACAAAATACTGCATACACGTTACACATTCGGAAAGTCCCCACCCATACAGCCAGCAAGGCCCAGGAAACCCCCCATGCAGCCAGCTCCTTCCCTGGGATTCGAAAGTTGGAGGAAACTACCAGTGTTCAGCGATTTTACCCGCTTTATTCACGTAAGCATCTACAAGATACTGCATAGACGTTACACATGCGGAAAATCACGAAAGCACCCAGCCCGCTTGCCGGGATTCGAAAGAACCGAACTACCAGCATTCAGGGATTTTACCCGTGCTTCGCCCGCTTTATTCGCGTATGCATCCGCAAGGTACTGCTTACACGTTGCACATGCGGAAAATTTCAAAGATTTTCCGAACTACCATTGTTCAGCGGTTTTGCGCGTGCTGCGCCCACTTTATTCACTTATGCATCCAGAAGATACTGCATGCATTATACACATGCAGAAAATCACGAAAACATCCATACAGCCAGCACATTCGCCGGGATGGAACGAACTGCCAGTGTTTATCGATTTTACAGAGGCTACGCCCACTTTATTCACGTGTGCTTCCAAAATTTATTGCATACACGTTACACATGCGGAAAATCATGAAAACACCCATGGAAACAGCCCGCTCCCCAGGATTCGGAACTTGAACCGAAATACTAATGTTCAGCGGTTTTGCGCGGGCTACGCCCGCTCTATACACGTATGCATCCAGAAGATACTGCATACACGATACACGTGTGTAAAATCACAAAATTACCCATGGAGCACGAAAACACCCATGCACCCAGCCCGCTGGCCGGGATTCGAAAGTTGGAACGAACTACCAGTGTCCAGCGGTTTTGCGCGGTCTGCGCCCGCTTTATTAAAGTATGCATCCAGAATATACTAAATACACGACACACATGCGGAAAATCACGAAAACACCCATAGAGCCAGCCCGTTGGTCTTTATTCGAATGTTGGTCCGGACTACAAGTGTTCAGGGATTTTAACTGGGCTGCGCCCGCTTTATTCGCGTATGCATCCAAAAGATACTGTATACACGTTACACATGCAGAAAATCATGAAAACATACATGGAGGCAGCCCGCTCGTCGGGATTCGAAAGTTGGACCAAACTACCAGCGTTCAAAGACTTTACCGCTCAGCCGCTAATGTACGAAATATAATCACGAAAAATTTTGCCTTTATTATTCCAACAGTAGATTCGTTATTAAAATTCCTTTTCTTAAACTTCAACAGAATCTGCACAAAGTTCCAACAAAATTGTTTCACAAGAATATAGTTAAATTAAATTTAAATAATTCTTTTGCGTCGTTGCTGCAAGGAATGAAATTTGAGTTTAACAAGTAGTCTCTATTCGTATAAAGCTCATATTCAATTAAATTTTAATTAAAAAATTTGAATTGTAAAATAATAATAATTATTATTATTGCTGCGAACTAATTTACAATATCATTTAAATTCAAAAAGCATATGTAAATTAAGTGGACGTATCCAAAACCATGAAAAAATATATTATTCGGAATAATTAAATTTATTATTCCAAAAAATAATAACATACTTTAAAAAAAAAGCGCTTTCAGATTTTTTTAATTAATATGTCAGCTGAATAAAGTTGTACAACTTCAAAAACGTCATCATTTAAATTTAATGTAATATAACAACTTTTACTCAATATTAATAAAAAAATTAACGTGGCAATAACATATCGTGGCCATTATCCTAACCTGAAATTTAAAAATGTTAATTTAAAATGCTGACATAAACGAAATATTTTCAACATACAATGACATACAATCGCGTTCTTTATTCAACTTTAGAATATAACCTTGATTTTTATCTTCGGCGATTCAAGAAACTGTTGCAATCGGAAAAATGAGCCCGAAAATTAGCGTTTTCACAGTTTTTAATTAATATCTCAGCTGATTAAAGTCCTACGAAGATGAGAATGGTATCATTGGATTCGTAGAATTTTTTGGAATCCGCAGACACCTGCCTCGAATTCCAACTCAGCGCCGTTCCATAGATATTTAAGAAAAAAGAAATTGACACGTGACCTTTCGCCAGCACAAATCTCGAGCGGAAGCAATTGTCATCTCCCCGGCGCTTTCGAAAAAGCAATTTTATCTCAGCTAATTCCGAGACGGTTGCCACTCCGAAAAATGAAATAACGTTTTCGCAGTTTTTAATTAATAACTCCGCCGATTATTCTCATACGAAGATGAGACCGGTATCGATAGATTCGTAGAATTTTTTCGAATACGGGGATATGCGTTTCGAATCGCAACTCGGAGCCGTTCCGCAGATATTCGAGAAAAACGAATTTGGCAAGTAGCCAAATCCCTAAAATAGGGAAAATCCGTGAAAGAAAGTGCAAAACGTAGGGAAATGTAGGGAGAAAATCAGTTTTTAATTATTATCTCGGCTAATTAAAGTCGCACGAAGATGCCAATGGTCAATACGGCGAGCCACGGGCATTCTGAATCCAACGGTACCTTCCGCTAAGCTCTACACCCAGCCGTTCCCGAGGAGATGATGTTACAAACACACAAACAGACAGAGGCACACAGATTTTAATAGTATAGAAATAATAGCAGTCCCACATACAAAATTTCAACGTTCTGAGCAGTGGCGTAGCTAGAACTCTTGGGCCACATTGCAAAAAATTTTCCTAAAAAAAAAGTTTAAAAAGGGAGGAAGAAAGTCTAGATTTGAAGAGATTTTTAAATAAAATCCAGTAGGTTTTACATGCAAATATATTTCGAGTTTCTATATAAAATCTGCGCCAAACCAAGTTTTTTTCGCTTAATTTAACAAGCTAGTAAATATCTGGTTATGTTATAAACTGACAGACAGCATGATAGGTAAACGTACAAAAAAGAAATTACACTAATATATAGCGCTTTGTGATCAACTGAGCTTACGAACATGACTTATGCAATAATATACAAGTCATAAATAAGAACTTTTGTAATGTAAATGGTACATTTGTTAAATATAAAACGTATTTATCATAAATTTCATGAAGAAAACTATTTGAACATACAATTTTTGTAGGAAATATGTATGGTAAAGTTATCCCCCCGTTCTTTTAAGAAAACGTTTTGGTACACTAAACTACTCGAATACATGATTTTTATACGAGATTTATGTTTAAATATGTAAATGTAGTTCAGAAGGACATTCATGGCCCCCCTAAGTCTTCGGGCGACTGCATTCCTTGCATACCCTTATTTACGCCACTGGTTCTGAGGCTATTTGTTTTTGAGTTATGCTAAATGCATACGTACATACGCACGGACGCCACGAAAAAAAATCTCTTCTGAATCCATTTTAAATCAGTTTGTAAGGATTATGTTAATTTTATTAACAGCTAAATTTTGAGTTAATTTTGAGTTCTTTCCTGTCATATTCACTTCCGTCCAGAATGTAGTTTTACAATCACGTCTGAATACATAATGAGGAGGAGCGGTATTTAACCGCGAAGTTCTTCTACTTGCTGAGTTAGAGAGAATCAGAGTTTCTGATTAGCGCGCGTCCGCCTTTTTGGCTACTCTTTCTCAAAGCTGTTATTACGCTCGGCCGTACTTAGGCCCTTGATAGCTTCGCAGTCCATTAGCGTTAAAGGGCCAACTCGGTTAGAATCTTGATAGCTTCGGCTATATCTCTTTAGTTTAGATTAGTTTTAGTTTACTTCTAGGCCTCTTAATTTAATTTTAAGCCCAAGTGTCGGCTTTTATTGTACACTCCAAGACGGAGTTCTGTTAAATCTTATTTGAATAATAAAGAGTTATTTACCCTTCCATCTTGTTGTTTCTTGTCACACGAACTCAAGCTATCATTCGCTTATCAGTTCTTAAGATTCTTCACTCTCAACTGTAACATAACATTTACAAGTGGAGAACTCTATTCAACTCTATTCCTTTACAATAAGTTAAATCCTTTGCAAATTTCTTTTCTCTTTTATGAAAAGAGAAAAGAAAGATAAATAAAGTCAATGTTAGAGAAAGGTATAATGGAAAAAAAAAAAAGGCATAGTATGGCGTACAATAACGTCATTTTCTTGAAAATCTGAGAAATTTTCCTGACAGATACATTTTTAGATGTTGAAATTATAGACGTAAAATGGTCAAAAAAGCCAAAATTAAGTAAATTATGTTAAAATCCAATAAAAACATTATTTAAAAGTTTTTTTAGTTTATTCTTCAAGCAAAATGATGATATATACTGAAAACCTCCAGAAAATTTGTTTCAACATTAAATAAAAAAAAATTTAAGTTGAATTTTGAGGGGGGGGAAACGAAACTAGCTTTAAGATTCACGTTTTTATCGTCTAAGCCAAATATTTTTCAAATTTTGCCGCTCTTGACATATCCATCTCTGCGCTATGTCAGGAACTTGCATACAGATTCTTCATTTTATAATAATAAAATACAAAGATTCAGAATAGAAATATACTGAATCTTTGCTTCGAGTTTGCTGATAAGATTTAAACTAATTTCATTTTTCTTACCTGTGAAAAATTTTATTCATTGCCATGTACTTCATGAAGAGATTACTTCATTTAGTATTTCTAAATAAAGGCTACTTTTGCTATTTAAGTTAAAACATTATCCAGCAATCTTTTGCAGTCCACCCTTAAAAAACTCTTTATAAAGCTGATAGAACCGCATAGAAATTGCTGTGAAGTTTCATAGACCGTCCTGCATAGATATGCTGCTTCTCAATTAAAACCAAATTTTATTCATATACCTTGAATAAATGAATAAATCTATTATAGTTTTAAATGGAGTTTTTCACCCCTTTTTCCCTCTAATTTAATGCCTTTTAGCTTTGATATTTATGTAACATTTTGTGCAATTTTTGTGCAGTATTTCTTAGATAATAAAAAAAAAATTGTCTTGTAAAAGTGTAAAATCAATTTAAATCTTAAAATTACTTGAAGATTCAATTTACACAATTAATTAGGAAATTTTAATTCTTGCAATTAATGTTTTTAATTATTGTTTATATACTCCTGATAAGAGATATGATTTCTTAATTTTAATTAAACTTAATTATCATTTCAATGATAATTAATTTTAATTAAACTTAATTATCATTTCCATGATATTTGTTTCCATTTAATCAAAGCGATACTGAAATCGTTTATTAAAAAAATCATTTCTTTTATGAAAGTTTTTATCCTCCTTCTTTATCAATGATCATCTCAAAATTTAAATTAAAAATCTCTACTTAAAAATTAAAATTTAGTTCATTCTTTTGAATGCCAAAAGAAAATTTTCTTAATTTTATAATACTTTTAAATACTCAAAAGCTTCTATAAGATTTTTTACAGAAACTTAAAGAAAGGAAATTTATTTAAAATTCTTTAGAATTATGGTTCAGTTTTCTATAAATTGGAACTATTATTTTTAGTAGAATTCTGTTAATTGATTCCATGCACAGTATGTAAGATTCTGGACGTGGGACTTCTAGAAACTGTGTACAATTTTTATAGAATCTATGCATGACGCTATAGATTCTATATCTGAAATTTTATACAATGCTATAGAAGATTTCTGATTTAGCTTTGAGGAAATTTAATCATAATTCTAAAGGATTCTAAAGACGTTTATTTTTGAAATTTTTAATAGAATTCTGTAAGATGTTAAAATGTTTAAATCTGATCTGATTCTTCAGTTTCAATTAAAATAATAGCAATGAAATTAGTTTTGATAATTTAAGAATAATTGCAATACTTTTTATTTATATATGCTTTGACAGATTTAAAAATGTTAAGGCAATAAAATTAATTAATTTACTTGGTTTTCTTTAATAGTCTAACCAGCTTTTAAATACGGCTGTGCTGAATGGACGGCAGGTATCTCAGCCAATGAAAGTGTTTGTTGTCAGTCAAGCGGGAAAGGTAGGGGACGTAACTTTGCAGTCATCTTGTCATGCGGCTGATGAATCCATTTTAAAAGTAAGTATATATGATTAAGGGAATAACTAAAATAAAATTTATATACACATGTACTTGAATTTTAAATAAGAAAATCTAGAGCGGAAATATGATAATATCGCAAGACCTTTGCTATAGCTGGTGCAATAGATGCAGCCATACCGAGCGACAAAATTTTTAGAATTTAGAAAAGCTCCAAGCAGCAACATTCAAGAATGGCAAACCTTTTAGAATTTAGAGAAGGTTCTGGCTAGAAGAAATTAGGGGCAGCAAAGGTTTTTTTAGAATTCAGGACAGACACCGGGCAGTAGAATTTAGGACCGCAAAGACTAAAGTGGGCGGCAAAATGCCTAACCCTGGCCAAATGCATGATGACGAGTGGCTTTGTTCCTATATTTTTGGAGCGTAAAATTACTTGATTATTTGGAAATTTGTTAAGTATCATATGAGAAACACTGAAAACAATATGTTTTTTTTTTCTTCCCATTTCCCTCCCAAAATTTGTGGATCAGTGTACAGAGTGTTCCAAGAAACATTTACGTATTACAAAGTGTTATTTTGTCCAAACTATCGATCACTGCGCCTCGGCTCGGCTATTGGCAAAACGAATACATAGTCTAGTTTATATTAATAGCCACTAGATGTCAGTTGTCTTCTATTTTGCTTGGAAACCGTCACATGTTTAAAATGGCTATTCCGCAGCAAAAGTCATTTTGTGTTCTCGAGTTTGCGAAGTGCAAATCCATAATTACAGTGCAAAGACGTTTCAAGTTGAGGTACCAAAGTGATCTTCCGAATGGATGGAACATTTGCAAATAGTATTAACTTTTTGGAAATACAGGATGTGTATGTAAAGGAAAGAGTTCTACCCAACCTCGGGTTCCCGACGAAAATGTTGCACGAATTCAAACTGCTTTCCAACCCCGTAATCCTCAAAATCAACTCGTCATGCCAGTCGGGAGTTACAACTGCCTACAACGACAATTTGGCGTGTTTTGAGACATCGGTGTGTTATGAACAAGTTACATTTGTTACAGGCTTTGCTTCCTGATGGCAAACGCAAACGTGTGGCATTTTGTAACGAGATTATTGATGCTGTTGACAATGATAACACTTTCGCACAACGCATCGTGTTCAGTGATGAAGCCACTTTCCATGTTGGTGGTCATGTAAACAAACACAATGTTCGAATTTGGGGCCTACAGAACCCACAAGCAGCCATTGAACATGTACGAGATTCGTCCAAAATCAATGTGTTTTGTGCGATATCCCGATCATCTGTTTACGGGCTATTCTTCTTTGATAGAAACACGGTTAACGGTCAGCAGTATCTCGCTATGTTACAAAACTGGTTGTTTCCGAGGCTGCACGAAGGCAACTTCATTTTTCAAGAAGACGCCCGCCTCACTGGTGTCGCCAAGTGCGCGATTATCTGAATGAAACTCTACCTAACCGTTGGATTGGTCGTCAAAGACCTGCCGACTTAGCATGTCTCCTCGCCTCCACGGTCACCGGGTTTGACACCCTGTGACTTCTTCCTAAGGGGGTTTCATTAAAGACAGCGTTTATGTACCACCACTCCCACAGAACCAGGAAGAGGTGAAGAACCTGATCCGTACTGCCATAACATCAGTGACGACGGACATACTTGCCCGAGCATAGGAAGAATTTGAGTATCGATGTGATATTACTCATGTCGCTGATGGAGAACATATTGAACATCTGTAATCTGAACTTGAGAGATTCGTACATAGTACGTGTGTAAAGTTTCATATTCGTATGTCATATAGTTTAATAAATATATGCATTCGAAATACGTATATTCTTTTTGAAACACGTTGTATTTCATTACAGTGAATGCTGGATTTCTTAGAAGTATTACTGCTAGCATTTGAGTTCGTAATGGATTGAATGCACACAGAACTGATGATAGCTTGATATAATTTATTTTACCGAAAAGAACACTTTACAGTTCTGAAATTTTCCATAAAAATACTCATATAGCTTTTCTCAGTGTCACAGAATGTAATCAGTAGTTACAATTCAAACCATTAAGGACATTAAACACAGCGCAGTGCAAAGCGAATCTTAAGAACGAAGCTCGCGTGAAGATCTCATTACTCCAAAATTAATTCTGAACTGAATAACTGAGATCTGACGGTCACTGGGAGCTTATATAGTTCTAACCCGGCCGCCGAGAAATCTCTAACACTTTCTATTTCTCTAAATTAATGGAAGGCAGGTATGCTTAAAATTTCATATAAATGCTGGATACGTTTAAAATTACATATAAAGGCCAGATACGGTTAACTATAGTTTATGAACTGTATTTAATAAAAGCATTATATTGCTGAAAAGCTATATTAAGCTTTTTTTTCTTTGTTTATAAAGAGGATCTGTTTTTCAATAGCAGAAATTGTAGATTAGAATCCATAAATATATTAAATATGCAAGCAAAAACTTTCGTAAAAATACAATATAGTTAAGGTACATTTTAAGTATCAAAAAAATTCTAATGCTTTGTGAATTCAAAACTAAATAATATGTAAACAGTTAAAAGCTGAATTCGATATTATAATAGCTATTATTAATGTTGCCATTTACAGCGTTATGCAGAAATAAAATTGTTAATTAACCTTAGGTTGTTTTTATTACGATAAATTCGCATTTTCGTTGACTATTTTTCATGCAGTTAATTATTTTCTTTTGTGTTTTAAAAACTGTTTTATCAGTTTTAAATATTTCTGACTTCTTTTTTTTACATAGGTTTCACCTTCCTGCACATCAGTTTACCTTGATGGATCTGAAATTCGAGGTTCACAAAACGCTTCAATATTAGTAAAATATGGCACATACACTGGACAGGCTCATTTCTTAGTCTGGATGCCTGAGCTACCTCTTACTATTAGAATTTCTGATACCAAACTCAGCCAGATTAAAGGATGGAGGACTCCACATTTACAGAGAGGGTATTTGCTTTATTTTTCAAAAATAAAAATTTTACTTTCAAAGGTCATATTTCATATTTATCCAGAATTATAAGACATTTTTCAATATAATATATAGAATCAGACCTTCGTTAACGGACCTTCCACTTTAGCAAACACTTCCCTTAAAGGAGAGTTCCTGAATACCCGGATTCCTCAAAAAAGGGATCAGTTCACTCCCATTTAATACATGCTCCCGGATTATGGAGAATAGTCTTGATACTGTCTGCGTCTGTTAATAGGAGGTTTGGTTGTATTTAGTTTACAATCCTATATCAAAAAGTGCTTTTAATAACCACCCAAATGTGTTAAATTATTAACTTGTAAGTACACTTCTGACATATAAACGTCAAGTGCCCGAAGTATGATAATTATTATAATAACATAGTATTTTTTGCTTAATATTACTTAATCTTGGAACTTCATGCTGTAATGAATCGTATATATTTTTTTAAATATTTGGAATATGTGTATTAGCATTGATATTTTTTTCATACAGTGATATTTTGTTTGGCATTAGAGTAATTTTAGCAGTGATCTGAATAATCGGATCTGAATAACTAAGCTAGCTCAGACTCGATCCTCGCTGTATTTTTGTAAGCAAATTTCTTGAAGATAGTTGATCTATTATATCTAGTTCTTGCTCACAAAATTTAATTAATGTTATTGCAACAACATTTTATAAAACTGACTGAAATGTGATCGGCCTCCTTCGAACCAGATTAATGGTCTCATTCTAACCATTTGTCTAAAGTTTTCAATGTTACATCATCACAGAATATATTCTTGTACTATGTACTATCTAACTGTATGTCAATTAGAACATTCTCCATAATGTCCTTATTATTGTGACCCGAGCTGTTTAAAGTCCTCAAGAGACCGCTTGTTGATGGTTTGAGCCAAAGCAGGAACTCTGTTCAAGGCTGTTTTCGTATTGGACAGATTCTAAGTCACCGTGATGAGGACTGCTGATCATTTAGCGATGTTTGCGTGAAGCATTAAGTAGGATTGCTGTTTTGGCGAAATCCATTAACATTTGGAGCCGTTTGAATAACTGAGGAAATAGTAAATACACATTCCAGATTGTTCGGAAATAAGGCTGTTTTTTTGATGGACGGATTACATGTCACCGTGATTAGGACTCAGCTGATCACTGGACTCTGCGGCGTTTACGTGAAGCATTGGTTTGCCCGTTTTACCGACATCCATTAACAAGAAGGAGCCGTTTTAGAGCCGTTTTAATAGCTGAGGAGATAATAAGTAAATACCAATTCCAGAGTGTTCAGAAATAAGGCTGTTTTTGTAATGGACGGTTTATAAGTCACCCTGATTATGACTGCTGATCATTTAGCGACGTTTACATGAAACATTGGGTAGGACTGCCGTTTGGAGAAATCCATTAACAAGAAGGCTCTTGGAGCCGTTTGAATAATTGAGGAGATAATAAGTAAATGCATATTCCAGACTGTTTGGAAATAAGGCTGTTTTTGTGATGGACGGATTATAAATCATCATAATTAGGACTGCTGATCATTTAGCGATATTTGCGTGAAACACTGTGTAGCACTGTTATTTTAGCGAAATCCATTGACAAGAAGACTTTTAGAGACGTTTGAATAGCTGAGGGGAGGAGATACTAAGGAAATATTCATTCCAGACTGATTGGTAAATTCAGTGATCCTAAAATATGCGAATGACTTCGTTGTTTCGAAAATATCAAATATTCACTTTATCTGAAAATGGAATACGTCAAGGATATTGAAAATGTGAATGGAGAAAGTTAAAGACATAGTTTCAAGAGAAAAGGCGCTATTTATTGGCAAGTTATCGGCCTGCCTTGGCGCCAGTGGCTAAAATTGTGATGGCAGTTAATGCGCAAATAACAAATATTTTTATTACGATGTTGTAATGACTGAGATTGTCTGAGTTTTTATTAAACTGCTTAAATGTGATGTATTTTTTCTGTGATTGGAGGTTTATGGTATTTCAGCATTCCCATTTATCTTTCTAGGAAGCCAGTAACAAGCCTCGGCTTTCAGTCTGGTCGAAGTAACGCTGGTCATAGATCAAACTTTGCTACCTCTTCACTGGCAAAAAATGATCGATGGATAGATAAAGAAGTTAGTATAAGAAAATTGTATTACTTTTGTTTTCAGACGTTAAGTTTGTAGATACATAATATTTCCCTTTCCAATAAAATTTCCCCCTCAATTTAGAATGCCATTAATGTATTGGTGCGGGCTAAACGTATTGTCTAATTTTATCTAAGTGAATAATTTCTATAATGGCTTTTAATTTCGATATAAAATATTTTTATATAAGTTTCATTCTGATACAAAATTTTAAGTTTTATACTTATCGTTTAATTATATTTTTTTAGAAATTTTAACCCCAGTTGAAACATTTGTTCTTGTGGCAAAGTTTATATTGTTAAAGGAAATAAATATGGTTGCTGTACTTGATAGATATCGTCAATATTGAAGCGGAAAGATTCCATCAAATTTTAGTATAAATCTTTAGAGTGGGGAGATATTTAAGATGAATATTTTAAAAAATTTTTCGTACAGTAAATTTGAGAAGAAAGCATTGAAGCCTTTTCTCGGCTTTTTTAAAAACTTTTCTAATTTTCCAAAGTGATTATCCCGACTTTTGTACAGCTTATAGCCAACTTATTTGAATGTGAAGTCTTAGACTACTTTATTATTACTTTATTAACTACAGACAACGTTTAAATTTATTTGATTGTTATTGTTTCAATTTACATCACTAAAAGTAGTAGTTCTTGTCTGTAGCACGAGTCGTGCCTTTTATGTTATAAGTTCGGATTAAATAAAAAGGTTAATCAAGACAGAAGAGAAACACTCCTCAAATAAATCATAAAAGTGAAGCAACAACCTGTGTTAGACGTAGATTTTTAGCATAAAAACTCTATCGATTTCGAGGGCGAACAAAGTCCTTCTTCATTAGGAGCAAAGAAATCTGCAAATAAAAAACCAAGTTACGAACATATTTATACCGTAAAGGAAGTCGAGAGAGACGACAGAGTAGCGCCACTAGATGGCGCTTACATTTTATATTGCTCGTTTACTTATACTATACATTTTATTACTTGCTACTCGCGTACTCATATTTATCTTATACTACTCAGGCTTTATATTGCTTTATATTACTTGTAGTTTATATCTATTTGCCTTATATTACTCGCGCTTTATATTACTTTATATTATTCTTATACTATACTTTTACATTACTTTTATATCACTGTCTCATATTATTGGTGTATTTATATTACCCGCGTATTTATATTTCTATTATAAATTATTTATATTTCTAATTATTCGCGCTTTTATATTGCTTGCGGTACTTAAAATTTCTGGCAAAATAGTTAAATGAATTATTTTAAAGAATATTTAAGTATGTTTTTATTTTTATTTTTTTTCAGGATTTTGATATTGTATGCAGACTCAGGTATCAGCAAGGAAATATTGAAGTATATACAAGGTTCTTCAGTGTGGATCACAACTCTGGAAGGGAATCATATCTTCTGAGTAGAAAAGCAGAACTGCGCATAACGGAGTTGGTGTCTCCGTTTTTGCGTGTGGCTGACATGCGTATTGCAACACTCCAAGGAACAATAGTTCGGGGCATGCAAAGTGGAAGAACAGAAGTTCAGGTATTAGAATATTATTAACAATTCGCATAATACTTTTATCAAAACTAATATTTGAAGGCAATATCTTTGCCAGCTACACGCTCATAGAAATCTCTTTAATAACTACGCTAAATGAACAGGAACGAATTGAAAGTTTATTGAAGAAAATAAAATTCATGGAACAAGATAAAGCAGCCATAAATAACTCACGATTCACAAGGCATATTCTCCTTTATATGTGAGGAATATCATCAAATATCACTCACAGAGCAACGTCCAAGCAGCAGTCACGTAGCAAAACC
Source organism: Stegodyphus dumicola (assembly GCF_044657685.1). Taxonomy (NCBI): domain Eukaryota; kingdom Metazoa; phylum Arthropoda; class Arachnida; order Araneae; family Eresidae; genus Stegodyphus; species Stegodyphus dumicola. The sequence continues at coordinate 198,102,259 of NC_140773.1, forward strand.
CAGTACAGTCGCACGACTCTAGATTGAACAACTGGCCCAATTGCTGTCAGCTGCTTGCAATACCCTATTTATATAATTGCTCAATTTAAAGAAAGCAAGAGAAAAATAGCATTAAGGGCTTCAAAATACGTTTTTCGGAAATTCCTACAGTGTTTTCAAGTTGGTGGGAAATCGACAAATGTGACCCGCTTAGTGACAAACAGTTGTTACGAAAAACTGACGAAGAGCTGCCGCCAAGGTCCAGCAGGCGGGTTGTCTGTATCTGGGGCTCAGCTTGAACACTCCTTACAATTCAAAGATTAATCTTTTCAGAATTTCAAGTTCTACAATTTAATACACGAAATAATTATTTACAAACTGAATAAATAACTGCACGAAATGAAAACTTACAAGCAAATTCATTTAAACGATCAACCGCCTAAAATATTATTATAAAAAAGAAAAATATACATAACGATGTTTTAATGAGTCCAGCTGTGTAATTTAAGCTTTAAGCTAATAATTAATGAGCCAGCTAATAATTAATACTAATAGAAGATTTGCCTTTGATGCTTATTGTTTAGTTTAAATACTAAAAGTATAATTCTAGCTATAATACTACAAATTTTAGCGCTTTTGATAGCACCATGGGATCATCCAGGAATGGGATATTTGATGCTTACAAACTCAGTGATCAATATTTTTAAGGTACTTTTATGCTGGAGAGAAACTGCGAAAAATGATGATTATACTCAAAATTTAGTATTTAGTAAATCTTAATAATTAGAAAGACATTTTCGCTAGTTTACTAATACAGGCACAAATGAGTGGGAAACCAGAATTCTACCATTAAATTGTACAAGCAATAGTCGCAGCTAACTAACTGTTCCTCTCCTCCTCAGTTATGATACATAGCACTTCGGGGAACAGTCAAGGGTCTCCCACACCTCTCTCCCTAACACAACATTACTCGAGAGTACTTTCGGCTTGCTATTACTTTTGTGCTGTTAGTCCACATAGACAAAATACTTACAAACACCCATGTTTTCTTCGAGATTCGAGTCCGGGCCTTCGGTATCGCAACCATTATCATTGACCACTATACCGATCAGGTCGGCAGTTTGTTGCGGTAGCAGAATGAGACTTGAAAGATTTTCTTTGCTTCAGTAATTGTGTTTCACAGTCTATCTGCAATGATATTTGTCTCTTCTGGTTGCACGTAAAATTTATCGATCATGAATCTATCCTCGTATTTAGTGTGACTTTGTAGAGCTTGATGGAGTTTTGGTCTAGAAAAGTGCTTACATCAACTCCAGTTTGAGGTATGCTTCCCTAGGGAGTTTACGCACTTATGTTAGGAAGCACCAGGACTCATGGTTAATGCTGCATTTGCAACATCTAGGCCAGGGATGTCAAACTCATAGGTACACTTGGGCCAAACAAACAAGGTTTAACTTTAGGCGGGCCGCAAAAAAAAATCAATATTCATAGGAACGTAGATTTATTTCGAATAATACAATAATAAATATATATATATATATTTATATAGAAAAGAACAAGAAAAAATTAATGTTTACGTCCTGATAACTTGACATCTCTTTTCTGCTATTATCTTTCCTATTTCGGGAGAAATTTTGTTTGCAGTGATAACTTTCAACGCTGACCCAAGGTGAGCATCATTAATACGGTTTCTGATAGAAGACTTATTACCTTTCATGACTGAAAATAACTGCTCGCACCGATAAGTGCTATCAAACATGGAAATAATTTCATATGCGAATTTTGGAGTGTTTTCAAATCTGGCTGGTAAATATTTGTAAAATTCAGGCACGCCCACTTCAATGAATTTTGCTTTCAAATTTGAGTTGCATTGAATCCCGATCACCTCCATTTGCATATGGCTGGGTACTGAGTCAATACTTATTGAGAAAATCGAAGAAAACAAAAAAAAATTGTCTTCGAGGGAACTAAAATCATTAAACCTCGTTTCAAATTCAGTTGTTAAATTTGCAATTTTTTCTGCGTATTTTTGATACGAACAAGTGTCATCTAAACTTGATTTGTTCATGTTGCACGTCGGAAAGTGCGTCAAATCTTCATTTTAAGTTGTTTTTCCCAAAGAACTAGTTGACATTTGAATGCTTTAATTATGTCAAACATGTTCGTAATGATATGATCTTTTCCTTGTAACGATAAATTTAAATCGGTTAAGTGTTTGGTTATATCAACCAAGAAAGATAAATCTTATATCCATATTGGATCGTAAAACAAACTTACGTCTTGATTTTTCGTTTTTAAAAACTAACATATTTCTTCTTTCAAATCCCAGAATTGTTTGAGAATCTTGGAGCAAGATAACCAACGTACCTCGGTATAGTAGGACAAACCCGAATATTCACTATCTAACTCACTTAAGAAAGCAGTGAATTGACGCTGATTTAAACCTCGAGATCTTATAAAATTTATAACTTTTTTTATATATGACAAAACATTCTCCATATTTATTTATTACTTTCGTGTATAGAACTTCTTGATGTGTAATGCATATGATGAATGTTAGAACCGTGAATTTCACTAAGTTTTTTTTCTTAGTAATGCTACGAAGCCCTTGTTTTTCCCGGTCATTGATGGAGCGCCATCTGTAGCTACAGAATCTAATTTTGCCAAAGGTAGGTTGTATTTCTGCAGAAGTCCAAAAACACAAGTAAATATATCTTCTCCTGTGGTAGTACCAGGCATCGGTATTAGTTCCAGTAATTCCTCAAAAATGTTAAAATTCTTGTCACAAGAACGAAGAAACACTGCTAATTGAGCTTTACCACTAATGTCCGTGCTCTCGTCACAGGCAATGGAGAAACTTTCGAAACTAGATGATTTTGCTTTGATCTGATCACTTAAATTCGCGGCTAAATCAGTAACTCTTTCCGCAACTGTATTTCGAGACAATGAAATTGATTGAAAAGCCTTAACATTTCTAGGACAAACAATTTCTTCAGCTTTCATTAGGCATTCCTTGATGAAATCACCGTCAGTAAAAGGCTTCGAATGTTTAGCTATCAACTCGGACAAGACGTAGCTTGCATGTACCGCCGCTTCACTTTCTTGCAATACTTTACTAAACATGGACTGTTGCTTTTTCACTCCTAACTTGAGCTCTTTCAACTTTTCTTCTCTCATTAATCCTTCGTAATTGTTATATTTCGATTTGTGTTGTTCGTAATGACGTTTAATATTATATAACTTTGGTACATTAATAGTATTATTACATATCAAGCAGATTATTTTATCTTTTATTTCATAGCAAAAATATTCTAATTCCCATTTTACTTGGAATATTCTATGTTCGTCAGCGATTTTTTGTTTAATTTTACTACCACTTGGTTTTGATATAGACATACTGAATTCAAAGGGCTGGAATAAACACGGTTAACGTTAAAAAGTTAACAAAAATTTATTCTTTCCACAACAGATAAATCAAAATGCTGAAATATTTCTTCAAAAATTTCTAAAAATATCACAAAATGTCAAACGTTTAGCAAAAATAAATTCAAAACAGAGAAACTAATTCTATCTCACAGCGAAATCGCTACAAATCAATCACAGCATTAAGTAAACAAACAGTTCGCTAAAACTACAGCTACTACTGAGATGAGTTGTTTGTTCTCGGCTTTTATAAGCTTTATAATTATTTTCTCGAATATTCTGGAAACATCTATAAATATCTGGATTTTTGTGGATGGCAACAGCAATTACGAGATATTTATTTATTAGGTATTAAATGCACGCGCTGTTCTATTTTTAACCTTCCAACGCAGCTGTCTTTTCAAAAATCGTCTGCGTTGCTAAGGCAACATGAAGCAAATCTAATTACAATTCTAAATAAAAAAACTAATTAAATAAATAACTATTAAATCCGTAACAATATGAATTAAGTAATAATTAATAATAAAGCAAAGTGCATGCACATGCATGCACCAATATATCGTACAAAACTATGATTGGAAAACTGAGACCATGAGTTCGGCCACATTCGGCTATCGGTTGATGCGTACAAGTTCTGAGCTCACGTGTCCCCCAAAAGCCGAAGGTAGCTGAACGCAAGCTACTCACACGCATTTGTAATTTAAGTAGTGTGTGTGTCAGCTCGCTGTGAGTAATCTAACAACACTGAATAAATTATCGTTAATTACTTAGCAGTAAACATTTCATTTTTTTCTTCGTCGAGATGTTATTTTATTATTATATATTATTATTTGCCGATATATTAGCCGGGCCGCAAAAATATTTGTTGTGGGCCGTATGCGGCCCGCGGGCCGCGAGTTTGACATCCTTGATCTAGGCGGATAGTTACTCAGAGATTGTGCGTTAGGAAGTCGCTAGCAGCGATGGCGTTGGGTTTGTCCTCGTCTGCCGCGATATTTCTGAATTTAATCTGTTAATCAATAACAGACCTTCAATTTCAAAGCAAAATAAAATATCTGATGTTTTGTTAAATAAAACCACATCTGCGCGCGTGGAACATAAAAACATTTTATTTCGGGAAGTGGCAACACGTTTCTTTTAAATCACTGAGGTTGTTGATTAAATATAAAAGACAATTATCTTACGCTTTGTTGAAAGGCAACAAATTTTATTTAAATCACTGAGTTTGTTCATCAGAATTTTATTACATTTGCCCAAAAAACATAAAATTTAATTTAATTTAATTTAAAGAAACAGAAATTCAAGATTTGGGTTTCAACATGTACATATTGGGTAGTGAATTATGAGTGTTGAAAGTTTGGTGGCTCTAGGTGCCACCGTTTTTCAACATTGTGAGGTGCATATAAACATACACATTCTTCATTATTTAATATTAAAGAGAGGATACAATAAAATTATTAGATAAAATCTATTAAATGAATGAATGAATAAAAACAATAGATTTCATTATAAAATCCATAAAAATCAAAATTATAAAAAATATTTACATTAATATGTACATACGTAATAGAATATGTGACATCATTAGTTTCGAAAAGCATTCTGCATTATTTTTGTCCCCAAGGTATTTTGTATTGCATATTTGTAAAAGTAAACTGCTTTTTTATATGTATTGTTTATTAATATGCTGTTTCAAATTGTCATTAGCTTTTAAAAATTGATTATTTTTCTTGAAGGTTTTATCTCCTATCACTGGAAGAGTTAGTGGTGCTAAAGAAGTCCGTGTTGGTACTGACAAAGAAACTATTACTCATTTAGAAGTAACAGTTGTGACTGGGCTGCAATTGACTGTAACACCAGACGAGTCCTTGCCTGGTGTTTTTATAGCGCAAACAAGTGTAAACCACAAATTAACATCACAGTATCAAGTAAGAACATAATCCTATTTTCAAATTTTGGTATTTGACATGTCTGAAAATGAAGAATACTTTCTGCTTACATAACAGAATAGTAATATAATTTCTTTTGAAATAAAGGTTTAACTTCCTTTTCTGTTCCGTACAGCAACAAATGTTGAAAATAAGGCAAATAAATTACGCTTTTACAGTAATAAGACTTTACAGCATTAAGAAACGATTCTCCACATTTATGATGCTTAGGAAGTATATATTTCACAATTATATTATTTCTAAAATTGTGCCTAAATATTTGAAAGATAATTCTATGAAGATTAAACTCACGCTTCTCCAGGAATAATTTCCTTAACTTAGAAGCTATTTGGTTTCTCCATCGTTCACTGATAGTTAACCCAACTGCGAGGGAAAAAAAATGTTGAATATTTTAACAAAAAGGGATTTATCATAGGCATATTTCTGCGAAGATTTGATAGCGTATGGCCCAATATACATATATAAAATGATCAAATTTAACTACCCATGTGAACTAGATTCTCTAATCAAAAGTGAGAAAACACGATGTGGATTCATATGAGTATTTTTGAAGTGTTAGAAATGGAGCTGTGCGAGGTTTCATTTAGATTCCCCTTAATTTCATGACGCCTAATGCTCTGAATATCCAATTATGCATACCTGACTAAAATTTGGTACAGAAGCTGACTGAGCTCTTTAGAAATTCCTATACAACTCCATAGGTGATACTATATAGCAGTGGTTTTCAAACTGTGTTCCGTGGAACCCTGGGATTCCGTGTGTCAATACTCAGGGTCCCACAAGTCAAAAATTTGAAAAGAAATTAAATAAAACTTAGCATATGGTCATCATATGTCAAAGAGCATGCTGTGCAAAACCAAACAGTTTGCTAATGGAAAATTAATTGAATTTAGACGAGAGTGTTAAAAATTGTAGAATGGAGCAGCTTTTTCAACTGAAGAAAACTATAAAAGAATATTTCCCAAAAGCAAAAAATTAAGTCTAACTGGATAAAAAAAATCCGTTCGAGTAATGCGATAAGGGAACAACTTACAGACATATCAACAGATTCGACATTAAAATCCAAATTTAAGCGAGTAACTCCTAAATTTTTGGTTGTAGATTTGAGAAGAATTCGTAGAAGTTTATCACACAACTATAAATATTTTAAAGCAATTTGGAACAACATATTTAAACGAAAAATCTTTCTCATCGTACGTGGAAACAAAACATACGTGGAACGTATACGTAATACGTACGTGGAACAAATTAAATGCAGAATATGAAATACGACTGCAGATAACATCAATAAAGCTAGACTTCGACAGTTTGTGTAAACAAATGCAATAAGAGCCTTGTCACTAAATATAATACAAAGTTAGGTGACACCTGGAGCATGTGGTTAATACTGTTAGTAAGTAAATTACACTAATTTTATGTTAAAATATTTTAATTAAAAATGCAATACGTTTCTTTAATTACTCTTATATACTTGTATTATACTCTTATATACTTGTATTGTAATTACTCAATACTTGTATTGATATACTTTAAATATTATCATTGCATAAAGTATCTGTAACATATTGATCTTCTTTAAGTATTATTTTATGATCTATTTTTCTAATGGTGGGATGAGGTTCCCCGAAAAAAATCTTTTAGTTCTAAGGTTCCCTCTCGATAAAGTTTGTAGATCCCTGCTGTATAGAAATGCTGCTCTATAAAATTCTTCAGGAAGTTTATAAAATTTTATAGAAGTACTCATTTACAAATTCAAAGAAAAAAATTATAAATCCTTTACAGAATATTATTTTATGCTGATTTTCAAAGTGTTTCAAACTGTAATCAAAGCAAATTTCCGATTCTGGTGTATTATAAGGCAGTGGTCTCAAACTCGCGGGTCCCTAAGTCAATTTTATGCGACTTGCGAATACATTTCAGTACGTATTAGTTGCAAATACGGTGCGTGCTTACAGTTCTGGAGACACTAAAGATATGGACTGAGTTTATGTGCACAACTGCTATTGAAGGTAAAAAGAGAGAATGCATAGATTACGGATTTATCTTTGCCACTGTAGGCTTATACGCTAGGCCACGTGTCTGAAGTAAGGTGGAAGAATTTCCTCATTGGTGCAGTGAGTAAATTTAGTTTGCTAGCCGACAGCTGGTAACCCTTCTCTATTCTGGTGTTTCCAGCTTAGATTTATAGTAAGTTTTTTAGTTATTCAACATATTGGAATTACCTGAAATAAACGTCAAGCTAAAAGGCAGCTAAATAAATCTTAATATTTAGATGTCTGTCCGTTTGATATACAAATTATTGTCAAAAGAAATTTTTGGTAGGTACCAACTTTTAGACTTCGGAGAGAAAATAAATATAAATTAGAATTTTTTCTTTTGTGTTATTATTATTGTTTATGTATTTTTATAAATATTTAGAAAGCGAAATTCAAATCTTAATTCATTTTTCTTTTGTTGAAAATGTTTTTAAAAACATTTTCTTGCCTTTTTAGACCGTGAAGGGCTCTTTTCAGACCCGCATGCAATTTGAGTTTGAAATCATTGCTATAAGTGATACAAAACAACAAAAAAGAAATACACTTTATTCAGAAGTGTTTAATAGTTTTTAATGGAATTTTTTTTTTTTTTTTTCCTCTGTAGCTTAAGATTTTTTAACCTTAAAATTAACATTTTGCGCAATTTTTTATACAATATTTCTTACATAATACAAAATGAAACCTTATGAAACCATGAAATTTAACTTAAAATAAATTAAAGGATTGAATTTAATTCTGTTATTTATAAATTTTTATTCCTGAAATTAGTCCTTTCAATTATTGCCTATATACTTCTGAAAAGAGAAATAGTTTATGGATTTTAATTGAACTTAACTGTTACTTAAACTGAATTTATTTTTATTTAAATATTTTTTACATTAAAATGTTTTTTAAATTCTTTATTAGAAAAAAAAATCACATCTGTTCTGAAAGTTTTTATTCAGTGTCATATATCAATTTCAAAATTTGGTTAAAATATTCTGTTGAAAAATGAAAATTTAATTCATTCATTTTAATACCAAAATAAAATCTTCTTGATTTTATAATGCTTATAAATATTCAAAAGCTTCTTTATGATTTTTTATGGAAAATTAAAGTATGGAAAAGTGTCAAGAATCCTTTTGAATAATGGCTCTGTTTTCTCTAAACTTGATCTGATATTTGTAGTAGAATTCTAATAGTTGATTCTATACACATTACAAAAGATTCTAAGATTGAGACCTTTAGAAACTGTTATAAAATCTCTGCATAAATCTCTATAAAATTACCTAGATTTTAGAAAATTGGAACATAATTCTAAAAAATTATTTCAAAAAAATTTAACGTCGAACTGTTTTATTGAGTTTTATTAGACATTTTTAAGGGCAATATCTTCTGACACAGTTATCCAAGTCGATCTTGAGGATCTTGTGTTAAAGATGGTTCAGTTTTCCACTATAAGCGACTAGCTTATTGTTGCGAAAGCGAGTTCTTATTCTAAGGCAAAACTTTACCGTATCTAAAATCTTTCTATATGAAGAACATCATATCTATATCTATAATCGATCTATATTCGACAAGGCTAAGTTAAATATTTATTTACAATATGTACAGTTAATTAATCAACATACGGAAAATTCTACAAATCAAAGGATATGGCTTAATACGCCATTCTCGTCTAGCATCTAACTAACTTTTTACTTCCGGTGAGGGCGCTGCTATCGCTGTATGACATCATTTATAAAGTGGAGACTCTTTTTTAAACGTTGGAAAAAACATTTTCTTGCGATTTTTCGTCAACATGGGATAAAAGATCGATTTAAAAGGAAAATTATTTTCGCACGAAAATTCGAATGCAAAACATCTTGGCAGGACATTAAATAAGAGCTGACTTTTAAAAATGCATCGATTATACATGGAACAAAGATCATAAAAGCCATATCACATTTACATTATTATCTTTCTGAAAAAACGTTCCCTCCCACAACTAATTTGAATGGAATGTTTCTAGCCTCTGTTTTAAGAGGACGGCAAAAAAAATTTTATTCGATGTTGTGTTTCACGTATAGCAATCAATCAGAAGAAAAGAAGGATCACGGAAACTAACAACCTGTACATAACCAAACTGTTTAAAACTCTGGAAGTAAAGAATTGTTTCTGGAAGTAAAGAAACCAAAAACTGCGTTTAACTATGGGTTGAAGGAAAATATTGTCCAATCTGACAGTAGTTTAAACGTCTGATGAATATGTAGGCGCTCATTGATCAAAATTAAATTCGGGCAAAGGAGATTCTTTACTTCTCCGTCCTTTAATTATTTACAATTAATGCAGAGCGAAAACGCGACGCAAAAACTAATAGGAAAAATCTGAAAGTTTTGCAAAATAAAACTTTTAGTGCAACGCATTACTGTGCGTAATTATTGAATGTTCTTTCGTTCATAAAACTGAGCACATTCATTGCGACGCAATAAACTACAGCTGGAGAATTCAAAGTTCTCTGCGATTATAAATAGCACTGAAAATTATCATCCTTTTGTGATTCAGCTGTATGGCCGAACACCGTTTCCATCACGAACGCTAGGCATGCCATTTTTCATAATAAACGATGGTAATTGCTATTAAAGGCAGAAATGAATTACTAAGGGAAAAATTAGATTACTCTATTTCATTTTGACTGAACATTTTTCCCGAACAACAATTCTTGGCTATGTTTTTTTCAATTTCAGTTAAGTTTCCTAGAAGAATTTATTTAGGATACACAAGAAGGGACTCTAAAAATACAATCTTATTCAGAAAGTAAAAACCTATGATTAACAAATGCGTATTATATTTGGAATTAATATTTAATATTTTAATTTTAAGGAATTTAATCGTTGAAGTTTAAATATTTTTATTTTTCTGTATCTTTGATACACTGAAAGGGTAGAATACATTAATAAACACCGTGGCCATAAAAGTTCTTATTCGATCTTTGTTTTCGCAGTCATCAGGGCCGCTCCTAGGCCATTGGCTGCCCGCGTATTTTCCAAAGATTGCCACCCCCAGATTTAAAAAAAAATGCTCAATGATTAATAAAATTTTACTTCATACTCATTAAGTACTTACATATAACAAATTGTATAAAAAGTAGCTACACATAACAAGTACTTACAATGAATTTAATGAATTTTAAAATATTTAGGCGTGGTATAGCGGAGTCCGGCTGCCTTAGATTTTGACCGCCCGCGTACTTTTACGCGCTGCATCCCCGCTAGGAAGGCCCTGCCAGTCGTTAGTCATAGACAGATACTTCCACTATAAAAATATTTTAAATGATACAAATGCTCAGTTTTTGGCATTTTCAAGTTAAAGAAATTAACTTTTTAACAATAACGAAATTTAACTTTTTATAATTGACCGCGGTTTACTAGGGAAGTGTTCTAGTTAGAAAAATACTATGATATCCATCGTCAAAAATTAAAAATAAAAAGTGTAACTCCTTACGACAAAAACTGACCCATATATTTAATTTTAAAATTTTGGATGTTTGACGTCATTTTTAATTTACTTTGAGCCTAATAAATAAAGTAGAATAGTTCGAGGTTCTTTTTTTCACCTTAAATGTCATTCAATGATACTCTTTCGTGATTTATTACTATGTGAGATTCCTTAATTTATCGTTTTTTTTTCTACAACTAGTACGCCAAAAGAATCTGCTCATAAATAATTTACGAGTTTTCAAATGCTAAATATACGTTATTAATATTTTCATGAGGTTTTATTAATTTTGAATCAAAATCTAATAATCATAAAAAATTCATTTAACTAGAAATATATATATATATATATTAAAATTTTTACAAATAATGGTTTAAGTTGGCTCTGTGCAAGTACTGGTTTCTGTGAAATAAGATTTCCTCTTTGAAAAAGTTTACGATCATCAGTAGGTTTCACGATAATCTACATAGGAAAGTTCATCACTCAATCTTCCGATCTTAATCTATTTCTTAATCACTTTTTCTTAATCTTTCTAACTTTAGAAATCTTTCAATGTTTTATGCCTAGTTACCTGAAAATGCAATTATTTCACTCTTCCATTTGTGTATTCCCTCGAACATTGTCTTTAAAATGAAATCTATTCTTTTTTTTTCGTATGGAAATGATATTTTTTCTGTTGTATTATTTATAAAACAATATTATCAAATTTTCATAAATATAATTATAGAAACCTACGAAAAGAATGAAAAGTTAAATTTTGTAATTAAAAGAAAACTTTTTTAATTTATAAATGTCAAAACAGGAATACCTGCATTTAAAAACTTTTTGTAACTGAAAATGTAAGCTTACTGCCAGTGGGTGCTAAAATAAAGTCCGGGTAAGAAATTTTTATGGACACAATATTACATACTTACTTATTATGTTAATTGTTTATACTTGTAGGGAAATTTTACAGTAATTAACCTGTCAGTTACAATTTCAGCCTTTACTATAACTTTTTCTTTCCATATTCCTCACCAGAATGCAAATAAGTAGCCAGGATTTAAACTGACGTTTTTGGGTTTTAAGACAGAGCATGTTTATGGCATCGCGTGCACGCGACGTCTTAGTTTCCTGCCAGCCCTGATAGTTGCAATTATTTGGCTTTGCGTTTTCTCGCTACAGGCATTTTCATTCTGACGTTTCGATCGAGTAATTAGCCGGTTTTAGTAGAGTAATTCATTACATAGTCTTTGACAACTGTTCCACGTTTAACTTAAATTTGACTTTTCTATTTAGTTGCATCAGCATGAGTTGTGGTTATATTGTAGCACAAGAGAGTGCCTTTATGTTCTAACTTTTGCTTAAATAAAAAATGTTATTTTCAACCTCCTCAAGAATTTGTTTCAAATATAGCGATAATTTACTTCACGTATGTTGGGTTATAGAGCTAATTTAACATGACCAGGTCAAGTGCGACCTTACACACTGTATTAATATTAATTAGTATATTAATAAAAATGTGCTAATGTGATACATCTTGTCAAAATGTAAAAAAAAAAAAAAAAATCCTTTCTCCAAAATTCCTAAAATAGTAATTTATGATATGGAAGTATCTAAATTTTAATCAACGTTGCTAATAGTTTAAATATGATAAAGTTTGGAAGCTCTAGAACATATTCCCGAACTTTTTCTTGGATCGACCCTTTTTTAAAGAATGTTTTCTTCATTGACTTTCTTATATTTTTCTCTATAATATACATCTTACAACATAATCATAATACTGTTACAAATTTTGTATTCATATAAATAATTTTAGCCAAATTATACATAAAACCGTTGTATTACTTATATAATGGAACAAATAGAACCAGTATAATGTAGCGATCTCGGCAAATCGGCGAGATAGCCTCATGGTGGTAACTAATATTTGTTGTCAAATTTGGCGAGACATCGCACAAAGTCGCCAAACTTGACGCCCATTTGGTGACACTTTTCTCCCGTCTCTGTGAAATTGTAAGTGACCTAAATGCCTATATGACTGTAACTGTATGCGGCCCTTATATGTAACTGCAACCATATATGCCTTCTAGTAAAAGCACTGAAAATTTCTCGGCAGCTGAGGGAAAACTATGTAAGACCGGAGAGCATCAGTTCTCAGAGTAGATTTTTAGTTCAGAATTGACTTCTGAGTATTGAGTGATTTCCGTGCGAGCTTCGCTCTTTAGATGCACTTTGCATTTCTTTGTGTTTGACGTCCTTTGAAGTAGTAACTACTGATTGTGCTCTATCCTAATAAGAAGAGCTGTACGAGTACTTTTGTGGATGTTTCAGAACTTAATGTTTTTTTGGGAGGAGGGGAATAAATTTTATTCGGCTATTATCGGTTCTGTATGCATTCAATCCAATACGAACCTGCGCATACGCAATACAATTAGTTATACGTAGCATACATATAGATAGCAATTAGACTAAGAGTCTGAACGAAAGTTTTGAAAAAAATTTTTATTAGATTTTTGGTTTTATTACTTTTTTATTATCGCTATTTTTTATTTTAGAACTGTAAACAAATTTTCAGGAACAAAATTATAGATTCTTATTGCGCTAAGACTTGTGTTTTAACATCCTTTTTCAAAGTAATAATCTTTTCTTGTACCATAGATGTATCAAGAGCAGATATAGCGCAATTTCATTGACCCCCAAGGGGTCCATAGAATAAAAGTGACTAGGATAAAAAGTTATACCTTTAAAGTGTTCCCAGTTTGAGTTCTTTTGTACTTACCACTGAAATTGCTCGGATATTAATATTTGACGCTATTATTACAATTACTTTTTTTTTTTTACTTCATGCACTTTAAAAATTGATTTTATGCAAGACAGATATCACATTTTATAGTACTAAGTCGATTCATTTATTTGAAATGATAATGCTGTAACTGAGATGTTTATATTTCTAGTTATATGAATAGCAAATCAAATTTATGCTTTTATTGTTTCGATGATGGTAAAAATTTTCCAAAATTCACTAATCATATCACTTTTTGCAAATTAATGAACCACTTTTCCTGTGCGTAATTGTTAAATGAAAATAGGGGATAGCAAAGAAAAGGTCCCTAAATCTACCTAGTTTCTCGCTTCTCAGTGCCATTCCAAAGCATTAGGATTGAAGAAAGCAAGGCTTGCGGTAAAATAGGTCCAACATTTACAGGTCTGCCAAAAACTTACAAATGCACTGGACGCAATACTGAAATGCTGTAGCTATTTAGAAAAGGAATCGTAGTCTATAAAAAAGATCGAACCCCATAACTGCTGTCCTCCTTGGGCATTTTAAATTTATGTAAATCATCATGAAATCCTGCTTCACCTTGATGTCTGCGAATTTCTCTATAAAATTAAAACCTTTCACTCAGCCGCATTGGATTTGATCTCGTTAGGGAATATTTGAATAACCATGGCTTATTCTTCAGTAAGCTAGACAGCCATTTCACTGCCTTGGATTCCAAATTGACCAGAAATCCACTGGTATATTTTTACTGTTATTAGACAAGTCTTTAAAAAGTGTCTAATAATTTTCAGAACTGTCTATTAATCAGAGAATATGTCCAGCCTAATGATATGATCCGTGCGAGAGTATAGCTACAGAAAGCGGTTTAAATGTAATGCAAGTACCCCTCCTTTTCTCTGCCGAAGAAAGAGAAAACTTGATCGCTAGCTTGTTTCGACAGCTTGATCAAGAGTTACAATTCCAAAGTGTGAGGCTGCCAGTTGACCTTATGGAATTTTTCTCAGGTTTTCGATCATTTTGAAGAAATTAAAATTGGATATAATACTTAATTCCTCTATTAATTTAGGAATATGACATATACAAAAAACGTTATTTTATTTTTCACTGTTTTCAATAATCTGTATAATTTTACAGTTTAAATTAAGAAGAAAAGCACTCTTACGACTTTCCACTTATCTAATCGTAGAACTACTAACTAATAACAACTTAACACATCAATTATTTTATCAAAAGCTGAGAAAAATTAGTAGTATCATATAAACTAATCCATTTTATTTAAAAAAACAATCTTATTTTTTTTTCGGATTGCCTGTTGCTTTCAAATATAAATCAATTAACTTTCAAATGATTTTATTATTTATTTCTAATCGCTTATTTATTACTAAGTTCTGTAATTTTGCTTGATAATTATAGAAAACAAATTAGTGAAAAAAAATGTGTTTAAATTTAATACATAGTATAAAATTGAATTCGTTTGATGATCATCTACTATTTTGCCTTTTATTATAGGAAGGATTACTGAATATTAAGCTACATTTTTCTGATGGAACATCAACGCTGTTAGCGGATATTACGGATACTGATTATCACCTATCTGTTGACACCTTTGACAGTGGAGTGGTTGCTTTTGCACCAATGGCTGGACTACACCATCCACGAGTCATTGCAATAGGAAAAGGAAAAGGAGACTTACTCCATGTAACTTTAGAATTAGCTGAAAGATGCCAGAAAAGAAGAAGCCAGCCCCTTGCAATGGCATATGCATATATTGATGTTGACTTTTCAAATGAAAAAACGGTTATGAATGATGTAAGAATGAAGTTATCTAAAAATTCAGCAGACACAGGGAGAAAAAGATCAGATCATATTGATTCTTTCTCTTCCTCAGGAGCTAGTGATACTGGGGAATCATATATTAGTTCCAATGATGCTAGCTCTATTTTGTATCAAGATGCCATAAGTCATAGAGGAAAATCTCACTATCATGAACCTGCAGTACAAGCACGACAGAATCTTGTTCATCCGTCAGACCTTACACCTTTAGAAATAGGAATGTATGCTTTACTTGGCGTTTTCTGTTTAGCCATTTTAGTTTTTCTAGTTTCTTGTTCAGTATTTGCTGTCCGATACCGTCGCAAACAGGTTCCTCCAGTTACAGCTACGGGGGATTCAGTTGCTCATGCGCATGATTGGGTGTGGCTTGGCAGAGCAACTCTCGAGAGGAATTCCGTTAACACTCGCTGCTCACAAACATTAGTACCAATGGCAGATTTTAATGGCAACCACCAGTCTGACAGCTTGGACACTAATACTTTAAAAGTCCAAAGGCGGGAGAAGAAAATTGGAACTAGACAGATTGGGAGTGGGTGCCGTAGCAGTAACTTGTCTTTTCCTGGTTCAGAAATTAGTATCAGAATAACTACCAATCCACAAGAGTTAAGGGAAGAAGAAATGGCTATGTTAGAAAAGGGTACATCTACTTGCATTCCAAGCAATGTTCCTCAGACAGGTATTCCAAATAATGTAGCTAGTTCTACTGTTTCTAGAGAGAAAAGAGTTAGAATTGTAACAAATCCAGTACCACCTCCACTGCCACCTGGTAACCCCTTAAAACTATTTCCAGCTCATCCACCCCCACCAATTCCACCCCATCGAAACTTCCCTCCTCCTGTCCCTCCCCATCAGAGACATTTGAGGGAATTTCAAATGGGAAGATTTCGTGGACCAGCAACTGATGCTGAGTGGGAAGCTGTTGCACAGGGTATGAACTATGATCAATTAATTGAATACTTTGAGAATTTGAAGGAATCCAATGCATGAAAAGAAGTATTGAAATGAGCATGTCACGAATTTCCCCTCAGTTCCAGAAGCATTCATTGCCTTTATCGGCATTACTCCGTGTTTTGCTGAAGGAGAAACATAGCAGGGTTCAAACTTGCTGCAATTCTAGTCTATAACTCATACCACTCGTTGATGTTTACGCTTAAATGGATATGTGCATAACCAAAGTCTTACCATTGAAAGTGCACAGTAAGTGGATATGTGGGACTTATGCCTGCAAAATGATGATTTGTCTGTAGCTTCTAGTCTACCTTGCTCCGTAAACTTTATTAATTTCACGAATTGGAGAGAAATCTTCAGGTTTTATTTTACATTAATACAAAAGTACTTAGCTTAACATTATGCTAATCTTGATGAAATAATGCATTTAGTGGTCTGAGAGATGGAGTAGGAGTTCATTTTGTCACATAAAATATGCATAGGAGAAAATTTTGTATCATATGTTTCGCTTATCAGTCATTTTACCAAGTAGTCATAAACATTTTATGCCTTTCATTCGCAGAACCTGCTGTATAAAAACTTGCCTTTCTTTTACTTGAATGCATTTTGTTTGTAACTTAAGTAAAAGGAAAACATTCAAACACTGGTATGAACTGTTTATATCTCAAAATAATGTGTAGAAATCTTCATTATTTCTGTGCTAATTAAAATTATTTCATATACCTATATTCAAATAATTTCTTTAAAAAAATATTTATTGCATTTCTTTTTTAGATCAAGAACAGTTTTATATGAATGTTGATATCTGAAATTCTACAAATAGAAGGATTAAGGCTGTAAATTTGTTATGTTTTATATTGTTGCCTTTTATAGAAGGTTTCAGATTTAATGATATAGTGCAGTAGAAATTTCTCAAGGAAGTCATTTTTATCAAAATATTTTGAGATTTTAATCATAACAAAAAATTTGTCTTTATCTTTCTTCTTATCTTTGTGAAAGAAATTAAAAAACTTTTACTATGATAAATAGGCACTGTATAAAAATTATTAAAAATTATTCACGTTGTTTCATAGCAAAATGCCATGACAAAACGCATACCATTATGTATTTTATATGTTACATAGCTTTCCCTTTCTGTTGCATTTATATAAAAGTGATTGATTTTTCTTATTTTTCAAGTCTTCTGTTCACTGCCTTTTTGATATTTTTACTTAGTTTCTATGTTGTACAAATTTGTGTCGAGAGATAATGCCCTAAATGAATTTGTATCTATAATCAATAAACTGTATAAATTATTTAATAAGACTGAGAAGTTTCTTTATAGAATTTTTTTCTTTTATTTACTGTTACCCAAGCATGAAGAATACACATCATAGAGATAAAGAATTACTATTAATACTGAAATAATCATTTTTTTCTAGTGTAAGACAATTTAAAAAACTTAACAAGAAAACGAATTTAATATTCTTACATCAGTCTGTAAAGCGAATGCTTGTCACGGCAATCACCTCTAAAAGTGACCAAGCTTTTGAGACTACAAATAAGTAATATTTCTAAGCGTCGTCTCTGTAAGGCGACGAACTCCGCAGAAGATCAAGAACCATAGGTAGTATCTTATAGGAAATTTCCTATATTTTTAAGCAGATTTGACAATTTCTGAAGAAATTTTCTTCTCACTAAATAAATTTCATGACATTTGTAAATATGTGACTGCATACGCGCAAATGTTGGGTTGATATATGTTCAAGATGAACCTTTTTAAAAAATTATAAACTTTCTACTAACTCTGTAGGGATTTATATTTATTTTAACTAACAAGTTAAAATTTAATTTTAAACCCTTTCCTATAAGCCTTCATTTCCCTAATTGTCACTGCCAGAATGTTTAAATTTTGTAGCGTGCGTGAAGGAATACAAATTTCTACTTTGAAGAAAGTATTTAAAAGCCGAGTTTCGGTAGGAGAAAAGGGAGAGTTAGGCTCTATCAGCCACCTCTGCCGTAGATACATTTGCTTATTGCTGGTTCAAGTGGCTTAATTGCATTTATTTGCTGCCACTAGCTTCGAAAGGGGTTTAAGTTACGAGATCTGCCTGAGCCCTGTAGCTTAGGGCTATCATTGTGTTAATATCCTCAAATTTTAGTTTCGTTATTTGATTTTTCAGTTACCGCCCAAGCAGAGGCCAAGTTTGTTTGCGTCGAGTTGACGCATTGTAAATATTAAAGAGCCAATAAAGGGTATTTTAACCCTTCTCTTGTGTCCTGCTACTCAAGTTTTCAAAACCACTGGACTCTACAACTGAAGTTTAACCACTGGATTCTACAACTCCAATAATTAAAATGCGTTTGTTTTAATATATAATTAAATAATTTATATATATATATAACTATTTCGATATATCTATAATTCACTTATTCGCCTGTATTTTGAAAATAATCAGGTACTGCCCTTTATCAAATACACGTAATGTAGCTAATTTAACAAATGCAACTATTTTGAGTGGAAGATAAGTACTTCAATATAAATTTAAAATTAGGTAAGAAAAGCAATTGTCTTCGAGGTAAATTAAACGTAGGTCGAATAGGTCAAAATTTTTACAAAGGTGGCAGAAACATGATAGATGATTTCTTAGTTATAATTTAAGAGTAGTGTGTCTGTTAATTATAATTTTCATTTTGATTCTGCGATCATTATTTACCTAATGTTTTTCAGCAGTGAATTTAAGTATTTCATATTCATAAAAATTTATCTTTGCTAACGAATAGCATTATTCCCAATCCATTTCTTCCCAAAGCTTTCAAAAGCGCCTTATCAAATCTTAAAATTTTTTATAAAACTTAAGTCTTGATAATAAATCTCTTTCTTAATATAAGTGACGAAGATCACGAAAAATACTAGAATCATTAAAAATGCTTTTCACAAAATTATACAAATGTACACTCGTTGCCATAAAAATTTGCGCATCAAAAAATAGTTGTCAGAATCAACCAAATTCTATATACGTTGTGAATGCAATGTTGATATATTAGTAGTCATTCACATTTAAGGAAATTTGGTTATAAATTTAAAGCAAAAGATTCATTCTCGTCACAGGAAATTTACAAATGGATGGAGGTTCTAGTATCCTATTAGGCACCACTAGCATGAATACACGATGCTATACGGCAGGCTTTTGTTGGCTGTAAAATATCAGCTGAAAGTTTTAGTGGCAAAGACTTAAAGAGGAGCGAAACAGTGCCCCAGAAATGAAACGTTATGCTCTACTAAAAGTCAGCCACAAAATTTTGCTTTTTAAATTCTTGAGCTAATGCCTTTCAGATCATGGATCATTTCCGACTTACTTTAATGCGAGAAATTTATCGTCCTCTGTTACTTGTGGATTGTAATCGATGAATACACTGCAGTCTTAATTGCCTGCATTAAACTACTACTTGGGTTCAAGCTTATGCAAGTAGTGAATATAAGACAAGTCTATCATTGACGCAGCTAGAGGGAGCGATTTGCCCTAGGCGGAATACTTTTGGGAGCGCAAATTTTCGTTCGAAACATATTATAATGGTAGTCATATGTATCTCCAGAGCAAAAAGACTTAATGAAGATTTGGATGATAGTAATGTTCTTTACGGTTATTTGTATGCAGAATATTTTCGTGTAGGGATAAAATTCTTCGTGTAGGGATAAAATTCTACTCGAATGACCTTAAAAAATGGGTATTGGATCATATTCACTTTCGAAAGGGGACACAGGCTCATATTCACGTCCTTTTTGCAGGTATGAATACAACGTTACATACCCTACGCCATACCTAAGGTAAACCATATGAATTAGCCAAATTTGAGTCTGATTCGAACTACCAGTATTCAGTCATCTTTTTGTTATATATGTTGACTCGTCAAACATAGATAAATTACTGTTTATTTATAAGATTTAATTAGAGTACTTATACATAAGAGAGACATTTGATGCTACATGGTCAGCGGCAAGTGACGAGAGAGTCGCATGACAATTACCGCGCATTTGCGTAAGTGCACTACGATAAGGTTAGAGGCACTGCCATCTATCGGCTAGTATAGTAATTAATATCTAGCGCTTTATACCCTCAGTAACTGGCGCGAAGTGAAGAATCACTAGTTGTCGAAATGTGAGAGAAATTAAATTGAGGAAAGAATAGTTTTTACTGTTAACAGAGTTCCAGAGAAATTACAAAAAGACTTCAATAGCTTCATTTTCTTGCTATGCCTTCCTACTTCGCCGAAAGTTTTGAATGGAACATGCGAATGACAATTCAATTATGATCATATTGACATTAATAACGAAGAATTCTCTACTGATAGAAAAGTACAGAGTTTTATTCTTGTTACTGCTCGAGAAATCAAAACTGTGAGGCAGAAGGACAATCGCTTTGAACTTTTAAAATTTGTTCTAAAATAGTTTCCAAAATGATATTCCAAAATATTGTAAGTATACTTCGAATTTTCCTGACAACTGCTGTCAGTGTTACTTGTAAACAAAAAAAAATCTTATAGCATATCATCAACGATTTTGCTAACAGAGAAACGAACAAAATAGCACTTTAAAGTGTAAGTAAAAGTTTTTATTTCAAAAATTAAGGCAGAGCTTTTTATTTCTCTATGTCGCTCTGATATTTTAGATTTAATTATTTGATGGAATACAATGCACACACCATTATACAAACACACATACTTTTAGTACTGCCGATTGCGACAAAAAAAGAAAGGGCAAAATTAGATGTAGTAGTAGTCCTAAACGAGGTGTGACAAAAAAAAAAAAAAAAAAAAGAGAGAGAGAGAGAGAGAGATAAAGAAACTATGTAGCTTGGAAAAAGAGTGGAGTTGGCAATAACTGTCTTGGTGACGGCAATCCCACAGACCTCCTCTATCCAAGCTGCCAGGTTCAACTTAACCGATCACACCAGTTGGGAGTATTGCGTCTTTGAGTGAACATGTGCAACTGCATTCTGCCGGAAAAAATGTCTAATGTAAAAACCGAACATCGAATCAACATCAAGTTTCTTGTGAAACTTAAGTAATCAGCCACGAAAACATTTCAAATGTTAACTGAGGCTCATGGAGATGAAACTTTGTATCGTGCACATGTGTTTGAATGGCATAAGCGGTTTTCAGGGGCAAGGGACAAAGCACGCATGTCACAATCAAAATTCAATGCAATGTTAATTGTCTTCTTCGACGTTAATGGATTTGTAATGATTGAGTGGGTTCCAAGTGGTCCAACTGTTAATCAACACTAATACACTGAAGTACTAAAAAGACTTCGTAAAAAAATTAGGGAAAAAAGGCCATAGTTGTGGAGTGATGGATGGCTGTTGCACCAGGACAATGCACCTGCTCACACGGCCCCTATTTGTCAAGCAGTTTCTTGCCAGCAAAAACATTATTGTGCTGGGACATCCTCCTTATTCACCTGATTTGGCTCCATGCGACTTTTTTTTTTTTTTTTTTTTTTTTTTTTTTTAGTCCAAAGGGATTTGAATCCCGAAGGACTATTAGTTTTGTTTTGGCATTTTGCGTCGAACGGATAAATGTCGGTTCACTTTTCAAACTGTTGCCATAAAATGTTACAGTCCTGCATTATATTTGAAGAAATTAAATAATGAAAATCTGCGTAAATGTATGTATATTTCTCACATTGTCATATAATAACGGTACATAGAGTCATCGAATTTTGAATAACGTAATCCTCCAACGAATATGAGCATGTGGAAGACCAACTTTGAAATTTGAAATTTGTTTTATGATCGATTTCCTATTTTTTAAAACTTTGACGAATTTTTGATTAACAAACTCAAGGATTTCAAAGCGAGCAATGGCAACGTTGTGCAGAAAAAACATTTTTATCTCCAGCGCGTGAGTCTCTGTATCGGAAATTCTAAAGATATGCTCGTTTTAAAATTATTTTGCGATATTGCTGTTGCACTGGATCTTATGGTTTAAGTGCGAGGAACATGATATTTAATAAAGAAAGGTAACGCACAAAATGTTAAAAAACGCCCCTTTGGGCGTAATTTAAAATCTGAAACATTTCAGATTTTTTTTTTTTTTTTTAATTCCTCTAAGTTAAATCTTGCTTAAAGTGAAGCCATTTTACCTTAGTTGAAGAGGTTCAGGCAGAAACGGAGAATCTTCTAAAGGGCCTTCCAACAGAATTGTTACCAGCAATGGCAGCACCGAATGCAGAAGTGTGTGAATGCTGAAGGGAACTACTTTGAAGGTAATAATGTCACGGTGAACTGATTCTGTAAGTACAATAATTTATTGTACCAGTCTCTTTCTTTTTTTTTTTTTTTTTTTTTTCCCTCTGTGTGTGTGTGTGTGTCACACCTCGTAAACAGAGTTTCAACGCTCTACGGCTAATCGTTTTTGAGTAATGCATGATACATACGAGTATATATACACGTAGGTATATATACACAGACATCACAAAAAAAATTCCTTCTGAATCCATTTTAAATACATTTTACAATCCGCTTTGAAAAATATTGTCCTTTATTCTGTCCGTACGTTCAGACATCAAGCAAAAAAAAAAAAAAAAAAAAAAAAAAAAAAAAAAAAATATCCAAATAGATTCGGGAACAGTCAATGGATGTTTCTATTGAAATACGATACCCGAAATTTTCCGTTGTTACAACACTTTGTTTAGTTTACTAAGTTTAAAGAAACTAAAAAAAAAAAAATATACATTAGTTCATATGAGTTGTTATCAAAAATGTTTTTACTAATACATATGGTAAGCTTTTCGAAAATACATACTTTTTTCTCGAAATGCATTATATCTTTTACTTTCCCTTTTGGTATAAGGATTTAACCACGTATCGATTGTCTTGGACTATCTTGCGTTCG
Organism: Stegodyphus dumicola; assembly: GCF_044657685.1. Lineage (NCBI taxonomy): Eukaryota > Metazoa > Arthropoda > Arachnida > Araneae > Eresidae > Stegodyphus > Stegodyphus dumicola. The sequence continues at coordinate 198,125,523 of NC_140773.1, forward strand.
AATAATGTTGCAGTCCCCGATGCTCAAAACCTTATCGTTCAAAGGCATAGGTTCTTTCTCAGGCTTGTTTACCAAATTCATCTGTAAAGTAAAGACGAATTAAGAACACATTGTAAGTTCAAAAATTAACATTTTTTAAAATTGAAATTCTAAAAAACAGTATTTTTCAAGAAGGTTACTTATGTCTGTAACGTTTTTGTTTCTTTACTTTTAATTCATGCCCGAAACGGTGAAAAATCAAAATAAAAATCTAATGAAGTAATTAAGAATACTGTCGATCGTTCCAGCAAAAAATATGCGTACACTCAGGGTGAAAACAGGGGAAAATGCTGAACGTTTCTTCTGAATAGACCTACACTGACAATAAGTATTCCGACACCTATGCAAATGACGATATCTGCGGTTCTAAAAGGTACATCACGGACTCCGCCGTTATATATCGTGCAGGAAACAGCATCGGCTTTAGTCGCATGCAAGATGCCTCGCAGTTCGAAGCTCTCTGAATTCGAGAAAGGTATAATTATCGGGTATCACAAATGTGGCCGATCCTTAAGGGACATATCTAGCGATCTGAAGTACCCAAAATCGACAGTGGCCTATGTGATTAAGAAGTGGAAGGTGAGCGGTGATTGTCGGAATGTGCCCCGAGTCGGCAGACTAACGAAACTGGGTGATAGAGACCGACGAGTGCTGTCCAGAGAAATTCGGAAGAACCGCACCCAACCGATGGCCCTCATCCGCGAGGAGTTTTAACAGACATCCAGGAGTATTGTTTCAATGAATACCATCCGTAAGAAAGCACATCTGCTTGGTTTTCATGGTCGTGCTGCTGCCCATAAGCCTTTGATCACAAAGTCCAACCGCGTTGCTCGGTTAATGTGGTGCAAAGCACATCGAAATTGGACCGTAGATCAAAGGAAACGGGTTCTTTATTCTATGACGAATCAAGGTTCACCCTTTACGTTTCAGATGGCAGGGTCTGGGTCTGGCGTGTACCTGGAGAACGTCTCCTGCCAGAATGCATTGTGCCAAATGTCAAGTTCGGCAGAGGTGGAATTATGGTCTGGGGGTGTCCCTCCTGGTATTGGCTGGGAACCTTTGTCCCCATTCATGGTAAGCTCAACTCCGATGCCTACTGCACTATTTTGGATGACAATGTGCTTCCTACGTTGTGGCAGTTTTACGGGTTGGACCCCTGTTACTTTCAGGACGACAATGCCAGTTGTCATGTATGGACGTTAAATAAGGCTTAGTATGGTGCCAATGGAGTTCATTGAATGGACTGGCCTGCCCAGAGTCCAGACCTGAACCCTATCGAGAACCTCTGGGACGAGTTGCATCGCCGAATTCAGGGGTGCACTACCCGTGCAAAATCGGTAAAGGAACTTCTATGTCTTCTCCAAGCCGAGTGGAAGAAAATACCACTAGCTGTCATATAAAGACTTGTGGAAAGTATGCCCCGGAGGGTCCACGCTGTAATTACCTCTCGTAGAGGCTCTACCAACTATTGATTTTGAATATAAAGTTAGTTTTTCTTTTCTATCATAGGTGTCTAAATACTTATTGGTAGTCAGTATAAATCGGATAGAAACTTTGACCTTTAACATAAGAAAATGTCTTCCCATTTTCCGTCATTTGAATTGAATAATCTATATTTAGGTCTGTCCCCGATTAATCCAGATTATTCTTTAAATAGGTTTTGAATGCTTGTCTTTTTTCACTCAACTACCATTTTAAAATTTTTAGCTTTCAATCTTTATTTTTATGTAATCAACCTGTCAATAGAATTAAACGCTTTTATTTTTGCTCTTCGAATGTAACACTGCTATATTTATAAAGTGTCAGTCAAATATGGCACAACACTTCAGCCAGTCATTCTTAAAAGTATATACTACAGTCTCCGCTTAATTGGGGCACCGCTTAATCGGGACAGCCGCTTATTTGGGACTAATCTCAAAGAACAGATACCAAACTAAGAAGCCAATAGAAAATTTATATGTTTAATTGGGACAACATTCCGCTTAATTGGGACAGTAAATTTAAGATCACAGTACATATTACGAGTTTGTTACGGAGCGTTGTCTTACAGCTTATTGCGCATGCGTTGCCTTACAGCTGATTGTGTATGCGTTGCATCACAGGCGAGCGCAAGGGTGTTCTTATTCAGTTACCATTACACCTCGTACGTGACGACTGTTTCGATTGTTGCATATTTATTCACTCACAATACACATCGCGCGTGAACAGTGCATAAACTTATTGTTCAAAAATTTAACCCTTGCCAAAATGCCAAGAAATGATTTGACACTTTCTAGCAAAATTTCTTTGCTAGATAAAATAAAAAGCCAGCCACCTAATACGTCACCTAATAATAATATCGCCGGCTCGCTGAGATAACTGGAGTACCAAAATCTACCATATCGCGTGTCTTACGACAAGAATGTCAACTGCGTGAGGAATAGGTTTTACAAGAAGGACAAGCAGGAACATCCAAAAGGAAAAGCGAGGGGAAGGATCCAGATATCGAAGAAGCACTAGATAAATGGTTTTCTATTGTTAGTGGCAGAGGCGTAAATATCAACGGCCTGATATTGAAGGCGAAGTCAGAGGAGTTAGCTAAAAAACTGGGCCGCAATGATTTCAAAGCAACTGACGGGTGGTTATCGCGATGGAAAACAAGACACAACATTAAATTTAAAAAAGCGCACGGTGAAAAGGGCAGTGCCGACAAGGAAAGTTCCGAACAGTGGAAAACTGTGAAAATTCCTACTTTTTTAGAGAAATTTTGTGCTGATGACATTTACAATGCTGATGAAACCGGCCTCTATTATCGTGCTACGCCAGATGGTTCCTTATGCTATAAACACATTGCACTGACTGGTTATAAAAAGGCGATGGACCGCATTACTGTATTATGCTGTACAAATATGTCAAGTACTGACAAACGAAAGCTACTGATCATAGGAAAAAGTGCTAGACCTCGCTTTAAGGGGTTGAGCATGGAGGGTTTACCAGTGGAGTACCGTGCAAACAAAAATGCGTGGATGACTTCTAAAATTTTTCGAAATTGGCTTACCAGTTGGGACCGAAATTTACAACATAAAAAAAGAAACATTTTGCTGATTGTTGACAATTGTGCGGCACACCCTCATTTAGACAATCTACAAAATATACAGCTGGAATTTCTTCCGCCTAATACCTCATCTTTAATGCAACCAATGGACATGGGGGTAATAAAAAATTTTAAGACTTTGTATCGTGGGAAATTGGTTAATTACATATTAGAATCCATTGATGAAAATTTAGTAACAACTCCCACAACAGCCAGAGAGATAAGTTCAAAAATTTCCCTTTTGCAAGCAATACAGTTTGTCGCTGATAGTTGGCGAGCTATAAAAGCCACTACAATACAGAACTGTTTTACTAATTGTGGCTTTAAACCCTTAGAAATTTCCGAAAATTTAAGCAACGAAAAAAATGAGGATATATTGCAAGTTCCTATTTGTATTAACTATGAAAAATTTTCAACAATAGATAACAATTTACCATGTTACGAGGATAATGAAAACTGTGAGGATTCAATCCTAGAAGGTATTAAATCAAAACATGGAAAATTATACGAAGATGACGATGATGATGATGAATCACCTGTGCCTGTGACTAACCAGGAAGCAAAAAAATGTATTGCCATGTTACAGCGTTATTTTATGCAGGAAGGAAATGAAGGGAGCCCTGCATCCGCACTTTATTACAATTATTAGTAATTAGGCGAGATTTCTCGTGGAATTGCTTAGCTAGTTTATAGTATATGATTCTGAGTTGTGTTCGTTCAGTTCTTTCCTCATGTATTTACGTTCAGTTCCTCCTGTATTTTGCTATTCCGCACATACCATGACTGATTTGCTGTAGACTCGTATTCTGCGCGATCTGTAGTTTTTCCGATTAGTTCGGCATGACTGCACCTAGGCAGAGCTGGCACAACATGACATGGGTAGCACAAATCTTTCTAAATGAGCAGTTTGTTGGCTATAGGTAAAACGCTTTCGAGCAATAAGGGAAAAGAGTCTTGCTGTAGATGCTCGAAATTTCTAAATAATAGATATAATATGTGGTGTCCATGTCAGAGCATTAACGAGAATCACCCACAGATAAGCGCCTTGCTTTGCCTAGGGAAGAGTATTGCCGTATAGATGTATATTTAAATTTAGTTCCTTAGGTAAATAGAAACGTTTTTGATTTATCAACTTTACTTGCATTTTTCACTTGATTAACCAGGCCTCTAGGGAATGTATGTGTTTTGTAAGTGTTGTATGGCTGTTCTAAGAAATATGTTTTGTGCAAAGATCGCTGCGTAATCATCATACATTCCAGTTAGAGCCCGTATCCCACAAGAAACGCGGAGTTCTAAGCTCAGTAGAAAAATTCCCAGAAGTGTCCTAAGAGGGACCTTTGTGGGACTCCAGCTAAGATAGCTCTGCGAGTGGAATATATATTAGAGTGGAATGTGTCTGTCTGTAAGGAAAGATTTAATGATGTTTGCGGTGTACTATGATGTCGTAGCTTGATTATTTTGTATATGTGTGCGCCCAGCCAAACATGATCAAACCCTTTGGATATATACAACAACAACAAAAAACCCTCAAATCATTTTCTTTCTTTGCATTCTACTTGTGATATAGTTCACGACTGTGTACTGCTAGTGCGTTGTTGAATGCCTTGGGTGGAAATAGAACTGGTTTTGAATAAGTATATTCTTTTTCTTCTATAAAAGAATGGTTTCTGTTTAGGATTACTGCTCCTACGATCTTGCTTAAGAAAGGAAAAAGATTTATCGGCCCTTACGATTCAAAAGATGTTTGCGATGTCCTTCATTTTCAGAATTGATGTCCCTGCTGAAGTCTTCCAGATAGGTAAGTATTGATCTCTATAATAATATTTATAACTTTCTCAATTTGAGCATTTGAAGAAGTGGCACTTTCGTAATTATCTGCTTATTGATTCTAATGATAATGCTAGGCTTCAAAGCCCCCTTCATAATTCTAATAACGCACAAAGTTGAAATTAAATGTAAAATGTAATTCTTTAAACTTTATCCGTTAGCGATAATAACAATAAAAAAAGCTGATGCGTACACCACCAAACTTCCTTCTACGGCATATTAAATTATACGCACTTTTTACGGTATTTCATTTAAACTTATTTCCTCGAATTTCATTAGAGATATATTTCTCACGCAATTAATTCTGTTCTCAGTTCGCGGCAAAAATACGTAAAACCTCAAAATATCTTCATTAAAAATTGAAAAATATAGAAAAAAAATAAAACACCAAATACAGTTAAGAAATAAAATTTAAAAAAAGAATAAATTCTACAACTAAAATTAGAGTTTCCACGCAAAAGCAAGCCATTCGTAGCTAGCAGGCAACAAAGCAATTTATCGGTGCACTAAAATGAAAGTTTAATTTTGGTCCCACTCGGCAAAAAGACACTGAAGGTGCAGAAACTGAATTCACTATTCTGCTATGTTACAAATGTAAACAAATATGGTTGCTATGATAAACAGAAGTTAGGCGTAGCCGCGCTTAAATTGTTGATAATTCTACAACTATTTCATGCAGATTACTTAAAGGCATAAAAACCTTAACCGAAAGATGAGAACAACATAATTCAATCACTTTAAAAGCTAAAAATGCGCAATTTACCAACATATAAGAATTTAAAAAATCTGATGTGTACACCACATGACTTCCTTGTAGACAATATTAAATTATACGCATTTTTTCTTCCATTTCATTTAAACTTATTGGATTGAATTAAATCTACTTCGTCGGTAGCGCAAAAACCAACCAATGAAAAAAAAAAAAAAAAAAAAACGCAAAGAAATGCAAAGAATGCATAAAAATTATATCATCTGAAGAATTATCTAATCTTTGCAACATGTTCTATTCAGATACTATAATAAATCTAAAACGATGTAAAAAAAGAAATTAAACAAACAAAAGAAATAGTTTTTCACAGACAATTCAGTATTTCTCATTCAATTAATTCAGTTCTCACTTCGCGACAAGGCAAAAATGCATAAAAACTCAAAATATTTATATTAAAAATCACGAAGTAAATTTTCAACTCTTATTTCTTCGAATAATTTCCAGAATGGATTAAGCATTATTTAATTCACAATAGTAAACTAAGTAATTCACAATAGCAACAACTATTCTGCTAAGTTTCAAATGTAAACAAATATGGCTGCTATGGTAAAAATAATTAGGCTTAGTCGCACTAAAACAATTTTTAAATGGTTGATAATTCCACAATTATCGCATGCAGGTTAACTAAAGGCAAAAAATACCTTAACCGGAGGATAAGAACAAGACAATTCAATCCTTTTTAAAGCAAAAAAGGACAATTTACAAACATATAAGATTAAAGAAACTGACCACACTGAGCCGAATAATAGAGTAAATATATATATACATATATTTATATACTTTTTGTGCGGCGCGTTGCAACTATAATGGGAGGTGTACATCTACTTGTCGTAGCAGTCCCATATACAAAACTTTAACGTTCTGAGGCTACTCGTTTTTGAGTTATGCGAGATACATACGTTGGCACAGATGCCACGAAAAAAATCTCTTCAGAATTCATTTTAAATCAGTTTTATAATTTTTTGGGGGGAAAAGAGTTCTTTATTCTGTCCTTACTTACAGATGTCAAGCTAAAGCATCGTTAAATTGCATTCGATAGCGGTCAAAAAGGATTTTTTTCGTTAAAATATAATACCCGAAATTTTTCTAGTAAAAAAATTAATGCAAAATGCTTTTCGAAAGCCAAAGATGTCACATATCCTATTACGTATGTACACTGTGGAAAAAAAAAAAAAAAGTTTAATACTATATCTCCCGTTCTACTGGGACGATTGGCGAAATTCAAATTGCTTTTTTCATATCTCCAAAGCGCGACTTATGATATATATGTTAGATTTATATATAGCATTGTTCTAACATACGTATTTATTTTCTGAAATAACATGTCAACTTTTTTTTCCATATTTCGATTCTACGACTCAAATTATGCCTAGGTAATAAATTTTGTAAAATTTACGGAGAAGTTCAAAAATTTATCTTGGCGCAATTTTTTCAGCAATTTTTATGACGGAGCGGAAAAAAAGGCACTCGTTCCTACTTTTTTACATTGTACATGAGCGAGAAAAAAGTCACACTATTCCTACTTTCAAATAATTTTAGAAAAGTGTCTAAACCACGTTTGATGTTTTACCGCTTTCAACAAATATGCCAATTTTTTTTCATTTATAAAAATTATTTAAAAATGCAAATTTTTAAAAAATAAATTATAAAAAATGGGTAAATTTTATTTGTAATGAGCCTGAATTTCGAAATGTGAAATAAGAATCAAATAGGGGTAATAAAAAAGGGAGATTAATAAATATATACAATTGGCATTGAATTAGCATTGAAGATTTAAAATTTTGAGAGCTAATTTTTTTAAATCTAGTCGTGCGATTTTTACAAAACTTGGCAGTTTGGCGTAATTTGAGTCGTAGAATGGAAATATGGAAAACAATTGGTATGTTATTTCAGAAAAAGTCCGATTTTGTGTCAAAATACGTATATTGGAACAATGCTATGTATAAATCTAATATATATCCTAAGTCGCACTTTCGAGTGATAAAAACGGCAAGTAGAATTTCGTCAATTGGCCCAGTAGAACGAAAGATATAAAACTTTTTTTTTTTTTTTTTTTTTTTTTTTTTTTTTTTTTACGCAGTGTATATACAGACATCATGAAAAAAATCTCTTTTTAATCCATTTTAAATTAGTTTTATAATTCGTTTGGAGAAATAGAGTCATTTATTCTTTCCTTACGTACAGATATCATGCAAAAACATCGTTAAATTGCATTCGATAAGGGAAATGGATATTTTCATTGAAATATGGTACCCGGAATTTTTCGTGTTTACAATACTTACTTTACTTACTACAAGGAAGTAAAATGAGCTCTCTGAGCCGAGTACCAGAGTGGATCTACATATATAATACAGTTACGTTATTTTTCTACTTTTCACGTTCGTAAGTACGGGGTTCGTGCGGATTTGGAGTGAATAATGACAACAGCACTTCATAGAGTATCAAAACACACTTTATTGACCAGTATTTTTCAAGACAGCTCCAACCACACTTTTACAGTAATCAGAAAACTACTATAAGCACGCTAACACAATCAGCGACACAGCCTCTATGTTATCAGGTTGTAACGGTGGAGGCAGCTTCTGCAAACCACCAGAGTACAGCTCCCGACTCTGCTCGGTCGTTCTCGGAACTGCTCGTACTTCGAGACTCTCCACGTTATAACTCGCGATGCACTCGACGATACACTAGAGAACGGTTCCCGACTCTTCAGTTCAATCGTTCCCGGTGCTCAACACACTCTCTCGACGATGCACTAACCGCGATACACTAAGAGACTCTTTTGGGGCAGTCGACGACAAACTCGGCACTTACTGACTGACTATCAACTCGATGGACTATCACTAACTCCGCACTGAATAACTGACTGACTGTCCGCGTACCAGTAGGGTTTATATAGCTTTTGGCTTGTGTTCGAGAATATTCTGGGCTAAACCAGTAAGAATTCGTTCCAGAAGGTTCTCAATCCGTCTATGGCATATCGCCAATTTTGTCGCCAAATGTGGCCACCCTAAACCTGCTTTGAGGTGAAGCTATCCCACCGCTCCTTGACATTTCGTAACAATACTTTTGGTGCGGCTGATTGCAACCAAAACTGGAAGGTGCCAACAACATACTATAGCAGTCCTGTATACAAAATTTGAACGTTCTGAGGCTACTCGTTTTTGAGTTATGCGAGATACATACATACGTCGATACGTACGTACATACATACGTACGCAAGTACGTACAGACGCCACGGGAAAAACTATTTAAATCAGTTTTATAATTCGTTTGTGATAAAAGAGTCCTTTACTCTGTCCTTACGTACAAGTGTCACGCCAAAACAGCGTTAAATTGCATTCGATAGTGATCAAAATGGATATTTTTCGTTGAAATATGATACCCCAAATGTTTCATGATTACAATACTTCCTTTAGTACGTACAAGGAAGTAAAATTCACATCAGCATTGGCGGTATCTATTTATTGACTATACAGACACAGTTTACAATTCATGTTGTATATGTAATGTCAATTTATCATTAATCAGCAATATTTAAATGAAAATACAGTAATTTATTTATAATTTAACAATATACGAAAAAATACGAAGCTGAACTTGTTTCAGAAGCGCATGCTCATGTGCTCGGAATCCATTCGAATCGACGAAAATTAACTAACAATTTTCTTCGTTATTTCTTCATTTCTCGGGAAACTCCTAAAGTTGTTTTCGGAATGATTTGAATAATTTGATGCAGTGCATCCATCTATATTTCTCAGAATTGGATAGCAATCTATCAACACACATGTAAATAACACAATGCTAAATCTTAAGTACCTTGGAACACTTGAATTCTGTCTTCGTGAACGTACAAACAGCATAGCTACCATATTGATTCGATCGTTTTCAATGATGGATTCGGGCTGATCGTTACAAGAACTATCGATCGCAAGGTCAAAGTGATCGTTATGTTTCAAGTGAATATCGAAACAGCGAAGCCACTTGTAATTGGTGACGTATCACGACTGTGGCCTTTAATTCGAAGATTCTTGGTATAGCCCAGTACCTTTACAATAAGACTGAAATTATGTTTTGTTATTGGGAAGTTGGGGCATTGCGAAGCGAGAGTGCAGACTGAAGATTCCACTGAAATATTATAAATATTGTTGGTGAAAAACTGAAATTCACTGATGCTTTACTGAGAGTTCTGCTTTCTCAGACTCTGTGTCATAGATCCTTTGAAGGCCTTTAACGAGCGGAGTGGTTTTGTAGCATTTCTTATGCGCAGAGGCTGCTCTCTATTTCGAGTTATCAGTAGGCAGAGAGGTAACATAGCTAGACCAATCGAATTGTGCTTGTTATTTGTTTCATTCCTCAATGCATTGTGTAGCTGATTCATGCTCCCCTTGTCTTCCAGATTTCTTATTCGTTCATATCTTCTTCAAGCTGCGTTTCACTTTCTAATGAGATCCAAGAGTTGAGGTAAATGTTTAATTTTCTCTTTGTGAGCTGTTTCTCAGCATGTGTCATAGGCAGAGATGGCAATTTCAGAAAAGTCTGAAACTAAACTTCCAATGTCATCCTCCGAGTATAACGGTGGACAGTTTTGCTTAGAACTTTTATGTGTTTCAGCCAATCGTTAATAAAGACTTCTTTGTCTAGTGTCATACAGCAGCTAGTATTAAGGAAACCCGGAGTAAGTCATGATCTGAGAATAATTGATCCCTAACTTCAATATCCAGCTTGTAACTTGTATTTTTTTTTAAGTGGCAGAGGGTCAATAGTTTCATTTGAAGCAGCACTATACTTTTTTGGGTTTATAGAGCTGCTGTTCGGAATCACATTATTTCAAAAGAATACAGTACAACGTACAAAATTATTTTAGAACTATTATCATCAGAGTCACAATTTTTTTTTTTTTTTTCAATTCTTCTTGGTAAAGGAAAAACACTTTCCTGCACAGAAATGAAATGGTGAAAAAATTAAATGCGGAAAGGTCGGAGATCATCATTCGTTAAGTGGTGTTCGACCCGAAGGCCTTTACCACTACATGTTTATCATTCCCCTAAGGACCTGTAAAAGTTCGATAAATTCCATAAAAATGGAAAAATCCTGTGCACTTATAATAAAAGTGCAAAGTCTTCAGTAGTGAAGAAGTTGAGCAGTGGCGCCAACGATAGTCGTGGCGCCATCTATCGGCCGATGATGAAGTCTTCCTTGGATAAGCAATAATAGCAATTAGATGTCGTCAGGCTGGGCACATAACTTTTGCATATCTTTTCGCAATGGCATATTTTTTACACATTATCGTAAATGTGACACAGTATCGTAGTACCATCTTCTTTAATCACGTGAATGAAAACCAAGTCAGTGTGCAGAATATGTAGTCTTTTATTGTAAATTAAACTATCATACGTTTCTGTTCCTCAGTTTTAAAAAAAAATTGACTCCATTTTCTTTTATTTGCATAATATTTTAATTATTATCTTTTTTTTTTTTTTTTTTTTCAAAGGGAGTTATAATTTGCAGCTTTTGTCCCTGCCAATTCTCTAGAATGAACTTAAATTTATTTCACTAGAATTGGCAATATCATACTTTTGTTGATCTGTTGCAGCAGGTATACAGAAGAATTTAGTGTCAGTAGTGCAAAGCGAAGTTCTTGGAGTTAAGTTTATGTAATAAAATTAATTGTCAGTTTTGTTTTAAACTGAAATCTTTTAAATATGTTTCAGTTCAAGGAAATAATCTTAGTTTAATCTGGTATATTTTTCAGAAATTCTCTTTTGATTTAATAAATGTTATATAATTTATGAAATATGCTGTACTCAATTCCTGAATATTCTGTATGATCATATAATGAAATTTTCCGTAAGAGATTTATTTAAAAAATATTTTTATATTATTATAATTTTTTTTTTTCCCTAAGATTTGAATAACTTGGGATCATGTTTCAAGGAGGTATAACAGAACGAAGGAATAAATTTTACAGCAAAGAACAGTATAATTCTGATGAAAGAAGGAATAACTCATCACTCAACGCTCAGAATATGATTTTTCCATATATTGGACCCCCTGGTTCAGGACCCGGTTTATTAGGTAACCGACCTGGCGCCGGTAAAACAGAATATCTTATTGCTTTAGAACATGTAAGTAAGCCGAAAATATTTGTAAATGTTACTCATTTGAGTTAGAATTGGTATAAACAAATTATTGCACTTACATTTTATTATTAAGTTTTCCAATATTTTTAGTTTAATATGCTTTATAAATCATCTTGGTATAGGTAAAATAGAATATCTTATTGCTTTAAAACAGTGGTCTCAAAATCAAATTGCAGGCTAGCAGAATACATTATCTGAAAACAGCTGACGGACAGGAATGTTTTTAACTGAATGAAAAATTTTATTTACTGATTATTTATCAAAACATTCATAAATGATAACAATAACAATGCAAAGAAAAATTCAATTTTTTTTTTTTTTTTTTTTTTTTTTTTTTTTTTTTTTTTTATAATATAAAGGTAGGTTTGGTACTGCTTATTATCCTGTGGACCATTGGCAAAAATTTTGGCAGCATTTTGTAATCGGGAATCGTTACTGTGGAATTCTAAAGAACACAGTCATCCATAATTGACACTAAATTCTGCTACTTGGCCAGTCAGTGGGATAATACATGGGTACAGTTGGTTCTGTAAGAAATATCTCTTGGTTACACTTTGCAATGCAGATGTATGAACAGCTAAATATTAAAATTTCAGATATATTCATTTCAAATAAATCATATATTTTAAATAAACCTCTACTTACATTAAAAATTTCCCAAGTGGAGCAGAATTTGAGGATAAATAATAATAACCTATTCTCTTTCCTTTATTTATTAAATTTTTCTTTGATGAATACAGAAAAAATATATATTTTTTCTTATTAAAGAGATTAATCTTATTGCAAAAATTCATAACTGAAAGTATTTGTCTTTTAGCAAATAAAAATAAATGATAAGGAAATTTGTATCTTCAAATCTTTACTTAAACTTTATATCACAGTGTATTGTGATTAGCTCCGTTTGTAGATTTTCTGATGTGCTATGTTTCTTTTTGTAATGAAAGTAACGAAAAGTTCGACTCGAAATCCTTAAAATTTTTAACATTTTCTTTAAATTCTTAACTTTTGGGAAATGTATTCGCAATCTGTGTAAAATTCTTTCAAGGGCTGCATGTGGCCTGCCACTTTTAAGGCCACTGCTTTAGAACATTTAAATAAGCCACAAATGTTGACATGTGTAACATATTGCTGAAAGAATTTGTATCATTAGATTGTTACATTGGAGGACTTTTGTTAGTTTGATGTTTTTTTAATTCTTTTATTTACATTTGCATAAGAATGTTTACCTGCTTTAATTAGAAATAGAATAATTTAAATACAGTAACTATATAAATAAACTACATTTGGAATGTTGTTCTATGTGTACTTTTCTGTTCGCAACACTTCTCTAAAAAACTGCCAAAGTAATGTGATTTCAGTTAAAGTTAATATGAAGTTAAACTTAATAGGAAATAAGTTAATATGAAAGAAAACTACTAACTTTAATTTGACAATAGCCTTTTAATTCCTCATTTTAATTTGGCTATGTGTTCCGAAATCATAAGTGTGTCATTTGGGAAACTAATCCACATAATGTTATCATAGTAATCCCGCAATACACATATCTCATATCCAATTGAGGAGCCCAAAATTTAAACAGAGACCAACTGCATAAATATCCCATCTGCTGAATGTACACTTATTTTTCTACTCCTTGCTGCTGCTAGCACATGTCTGTTTGCTTCAGTGTATTGTCTGTTCTTTAAAGGTGTATGTAAAATTGTGGGGGTGCTTGTTGTATCCATAAATGATGTGTAATTGAAGATATGTATAAAAAATGTCCAGAAATAAATTATGTATTGAACTCGGCATGTTTGTCTACAAGCAGTTATGTAGCAGTCATGGTGGGATGGTGATAAGAGATGGCTGAAACACTGATTACGTAGTAGACTGAATTTGGGACAAACTTAACTAGCTTGACGACTGAACATATTTTGTTTCTGAACATAAATAGTTTGCCCACCAGCGGCCGAGCAGTAAAGTCGCTGAACACTGGTAGTTCGGTCCGAGGTTCGAATCCTGCAAACGGGCTGGCTGCATGGGCGTTTTCGTGGTTTTCCCCATGTGTAACGTGTATACGAGCCAGTTTCCCTTAGAAAGTCCTCCATGAAGGCATCCCTCTCTTTAGGCAGATAGCCCTCGAGGTTTGCCATAATCACACACACACATAAATAGTTTTTTAGAAGCTTATTCTTTAGAAATCACTGAGCAATGTGGGTGTAATCTGCAGCCTCCAATTTTATATAAAGCACATCACATTTTTAAAACAATAAATGAAAAATACGGAAGTACTGTCATTTAGAGACCGAGTTGACAAAAAATATCTCGCCAAAAATGTTTGGCGAGAAACTTTATCAATTTATATAACTTATATAATTAATCAGCACATATTTAAATCATCTGCTAGCAAGAATGCTAATGTTGAATAGAATTTTCAAACTGAGTGGCTAAAAATATTGACAAGATCACGCAACTGTCAGAAGCTCTCTCAACTAAAGATTAAAAAATACCTCAGCTTAAATATAGATAAAGCTCATTTTCATTCTAGGTAAGAATACGAAAAGAAATTATAGTAAAGATTTAGATCATAACTGGTTAATTAACATGATGCTTTAAAAATTGAATGACCTAGCTCTTATTTTAAGTGGTCTCTACTAGTGAACGATTATGGACTGCTGACAGAGTGTACGGAAACCAACCCAGACTTACGAGCTGGCCACATGGTTTTCTCCATCTAAACCACGAATATGAGCCACTTTTCCTTAGAAAAGTACTCTATGAATACATTGCTTCCCTGAAATAGGCATCCTCCTTGTGTTTTGCCATATTCAAATAACCAATTTATGTACCATTTCTAAACTACAAAAACCAGAAACTCATCAAAACCTAATGTAATTATCCATTTGGGAGGAGTATGATAGATACACTACCAATAGTTCAATAATGAAAAGTACAATATGATAGTGTATCTATCATACTGTACTTTTTGGCAGAGTAAAGATTTTGTACTGAATTAAATTAAGAGTGTTTGTTCATCTTCAAAAGTTCTCAACATTCAGTGAAATGAAATGTGGAATTACTACTGCACCTCAAAGCTAATTCACTTTCTAAAACACTTGTTCTTTAAATAATCAGGGATTTAAAGTTTAAGAGGTTTGGCAATACAGCGGGTCCAAGGTCGTCAATTTCTGTTTCATGCGCTTAAGTATGTGCACTAGAAATTTGAAATCCTTTTTTCTAAAATGCATTACATTCATCAATCAAAAACTTAAAATTATTATCTTCAATGGAATTTAATCAGGTCTGTTTTAAGTCAAATTATTATTAGCAAGCAAATTATTATTAGGTATACAGATGCTTCACTGGCCACTGTACTCTACTGACCTGTCACCAATCGAACACATGTGGAATGTGATTGGACGCCGTTTGCAGACTTTGCCCCTGCCTCGTTCAGAAGGCGAGCTGTGACAAATGGTTGAAAGGGAATGGAGAGCCATCCCTCAGGACACCATCCACACTATTATTGACTCTATGCCTAGACGTGTTTCTTCGTGCATCACTGTCCACGGTGGTCCTACATCCTACTGAGCCGATGCCGTTCTCACTCTGTATTCTGACTATCATTTTGAAAAAAGATCACTTATTGCTGCTTGCTCTCTCTGTCTTTTTTCCAAATTTCATCACTTTCTGACCACTCCTTCTTGGTGTTGCATTTTCAATGTCGAGTTGTGTATTTTGGGCAGTGGCAACACATTTCTTTTAAATTGCCGAGTTTATTGGCTAGATTCGAATATTATGTTTTGCTGACTAGCCATGCATTTGTTTTATATTGCAGATGGTTTTTCTTTAGATTATGGTAACTTGGCAATTTTTTGGCGAAAATTTGGCAACCAACTCTCCTACAGCAACCCTCTATTTTTTTTTTTTTCCTGCCACCATTTTGTCTTCACGAAGTAAAGACATGTTTCTTTTCTTTTTATCTACTGAACACTTCTTCCAACAATCTACTAGCCGAATTACACTTATGCTAGAAATTTTATCTAACAAAACTGCTTAATCATGACAAATATTCACTGCAAAATTGGGAAAAAGTGCACAATACCATACTCCTTACGCGTTTTTCAAAATAACACATACACATAAACCATGTACACGTCGACTTATTTTTACTTAAAAAAAACATCCCAGAATTGCACAAAAATGGCATTGTGCATACTCTTCACTATATCCATGTACACTGCTTTTTTCTCATAAATTAGAAAAATTTCACGAAAATACATGACAATTTTCTGAATCTTTAAACCCGGTAAAAAGAACATATATGAAATTACCTCATCGCGAAAAAGTATATACCCTTTCCAAATATGAACATTTCCACATATAAATTAAATAAAATATCCAAAAACTTTTACCTCTAAATCATCTATTATATTATAAACGTCACCAACGAATTCATACCGCAAGCATTACAAATACTTAGTGTCAAATATTTAAATTATTTCCATGCACGTTTACTTCAACTAAAACGTATACCAAATTCCTACAAACATAAAATTCACAAAATAACTATCATTTAATTAAAATATCACTAAACCATGTACACGTAGACTTATTTTTACTTAGGAAAAAAATCCCAGAATTGCACAAAAATGGCATTGCGCACACTCTTCACCATATCCATGTACACTGCTTATTTCTCATAAATTAGAAAAATTTCACGAAAACGCATGACAATTTTCTGAATCTTTAAACCCGTTAAAAAGAACATATATGAAATTACCTAATAACGAAAAGTATATACCCTTTCCAAATATGAGCATTTCCACGTATAAAATAAATAAAATATCCAAAAACTTTATATCTAAATTATCTATTATATTATAAACGTCACCAACGAATTCATAACGCAAACATTACAAATACTTAGTGTAAAATATTTAAATTATTTCCATGCATGTTTACTTCAACTAAAACGTATACCAAATTCCTACAAACATAAAATTCACAAAATAACTATCATTTAATTAAAATATAATTAAATTCAAAAACACTACTCAAAATATAAATAAGCACATACATTAAATTAATAAAAATTACCTTACAATCCTAATTACTTTAAACTAAATCATTGCTAATAACAATTTTCCCAATAATACCAAATTACTTTACTTCCACCTAAAATAATATCCTCAAATAATTAAAAATACTAACTTACCTAATCTTCTTCAGAATCTTGCTTACATGGTGGATACACTTTTATCACGGATTCAATAAAATTATTGAACGATTTTTTTCTGCGAATTTTTCCTCCACACTTCCTCCGCTAAATAAAAAGCAAAATTCTCTTTATCACATCTAGAATTCACTTTAGACAGTGCCATACAATCCCAAAATTATTCAACCCTACTTCACACAACACACAATGAAGCTTAATACAAAATAATATACAGCCACAGATATTTTTCCAAATTCCCCCCTTTTCCGATTAAAGAACCGTAATTCATCCATTAATATCACATGACACATCCAATGATCTCTCATTTCCCTCACACAAAATAATGCGTAATTGGAAGAGTACTGCTCACATTATTACCAAAGTCCCATGTAGTAACCTTTATTGCCTCCAAAATGTCGCCAAACTACCAGTTACCATATTCTAAAGTTCAGCCTTGCAGATTTCTAATTAATAACATAACATATTTATGTTTTGCCAAGTGCAACATATTGCTTTCAAAACGTTGAGTTTTTCATTCAAAAGTTCACCAAATTGCACAAAGCATTATGCAAATAAATAACAAATTGAAAATTCAAAATTTAGGCGTCAAAGTGCATATGCCTGGGATTGTGTACGTGCATTCAAACTATTGTTGCTCTGTGTAGTGCCATTTTTCCACAATGCGAGAAACATACATACATACATTTTTCACTGTTTAATAATAGAGATAAACTAATTAAATTTGAAATGTAAGTTAAGTATCTTATGTTTTGCTGAACTGAAAATCTGCTACGCAGGAGAGGATGTAGAAGATAAATTAAATATAATGTTTTGTGCAGAAGCTAATACTTGCTGAAACCTGCTTCCAGAATCCTATATTCTTTTCATTTGTCATCAGGATAGGATTCAAAATTTAAGCATCGAGGTGCATATGTCTGGTATTGTGTACATGTGTTCAAACTGTGGTAGCTCTAGGTAGTGCCATTTTTCTACAATGTGAGAAACATATATACATACAGATTTTTCACTATTTAATAATACAGATAACAAACTAATTAAATTTGAAATGTAATTTAAGTATCTTATATTTTGCTGAACAGCAACACTGAAAATCTAATCTATGCAGGAGAGCATGTAGAAGATAAATTAAATATAATGTTTTGTCCAGAAGCCAATACTTGCTGAAATCTACTTTTAGATTCTTATATTCTTTTCATCTGTTATCAGGATAGGATTTTATATGGAAATAATTCAGCAAACATGTTTAAATAATGCTTGACCTTTTTCAATCTCTTGAGCAATTTCAATAATGGATCAATCAACCAAAATTTTTGTTGACTTTTAAAACTTTGCTCCATATCAGATTCCCTACCAAACAAAAAAACTTGTTTTATTGCTTTCAAAGTGTTAAATAATTAGCCAAAACTCTTCTTTAGTTTCATATTCATAATATTGTATTTGAATTCCTATCTTCTTGTATGCATATTAAAGAAGATTATTTTCAGCTATTCTGAATGAGAATAAAAATGTTCCTCGCACCATTACTATACTGTTCATTAAATTTAAGCTGTTTTACTACTGTTGATTTCTTTAATGATGCTTTAGCTGGGTCATGAAAATATACAAAATCATTTGCATACTGATGCAAGATCCCCTATGAAATGCTGCTACTCAATGCAAAATGGTAATATAAAATTTTATATAAGTAAAAAAAAAAAAATTGATTAACAGATTAATAATAGCTTAAGAAAATTATTTTACTCAAACATGCTAATTGTTTTTCACATATATAAAATTAACATTGACTTTTCAGCATATATGCATTATTAAAATATTTAAATAATGTACAAAATATAATAAAAATTATGTACACACTTTTCAAATTTATACATGAATAGATTGGACATGTTCTGAAGATGTTTATTGTATAGACAGAAGGATTGCAGACAAACGTAGCCATAGATACAATATAATTTTATTACTGGATAAAGGAGTTCTTGAAAGACATAATCTGCTTCACATGTCATCATTATGGTGTTATCGTAGACAATGGATCATACAGAGAAGCAAGGTATTAATAAAAGACAAGCAAGCAGAAAAGTGACACATTCAGAAGAAAGCACGGAAGAGAGTCAAAAACATTTTGGTTTCAACTTAATCTTATTTAGGAATTGGTTAAAATGTATCTATCTGCTTTGCATCAATCTGAAAGATCATATTATCCATTATGCATCTGCCATGAATTTTGTCCTTTTTTTTAATTCTAAACTTTAAGTTATTAAAACAGCTTATTGATACACACACAACAATAGCCCAGATTGTGTTATTGCTGGGTCTGGGCATATATTTGGCTTCTCTTTCAGGGGTGTCAAAATGCAAGGCAGGTGAATAATGGAAAAGTACCAACCTTTCTAGTTGCACTACTAAATGACCAAATTACCTGTTTCATGGTAATCCTAAAGTTTTAGTGTACTTCAGCAACAACATTAAAAAGCATAAAAAATGCATTATAAAATAACATTAAGACTAAAAAATTTCATAAATTCAAAACCATTTTTGAAAGATACTAAATTATCATTCTCTCATAACTTCAATAATAATAGTTTTCACTTCTTTTTTAAACAGCAGAATTAAATAATTCGCCTTCTGAACAAGGCAGGGGCAAAGTCTGCAAACGGCGTCCAATCACATCCCACACGTGTTCGATTGGTGACAGGTCAGTAGAGTACGGTGGCCAGGGAAGCATCTGTATACCTTGTAGAGCATGTTGGCAGATGCAAGCACTGTGTGGTCGGGCGTTATCCTGCTGAAAAATTGCATGAGACAGCCCCTGAAGGTAGAGGATTGCCAACGGCCGCAGTACATTATCCAATTATCATTGGGCCATCCATCATAGTGCCCTCAATACGAACTAGAGGTGACCTGGAATCGTAGGCAATAGTGCCCCAAGCCATTATTGTCGTGCGTTGGGGCATTCCACAGTTACTGCCAGATTAGATCTGTCTCCACGTCGACGCCACACACGTATGCAGCGACTATCACTGGATAAACAAAAGCTCGACTCATCTGAGAACACGACGTTTCGCCATTCTGTCATTCACATCACTCTAGTCCGTTACCATTCTAAACGTTAGCGTCTATGCTGTGGGGTCAATGGCAATCTTCTTAACAGACACTGTGAGTGCAGGCCACGTTCAACCAATCAACGGAAAATGATTCTGGTCGACACGAGAACATCCAGAGTATCTTGCACATGCTGCAGAATCGCGGTACAGGGACTTGCAGGACCGCCACAGCTTGTCCGCGGATGCGTCGATCCACGCATGCTGACGTCACTCTGGCTGCACCTGCACCCCTCCTTCTTCTCACATTTCCTTGTTCCAACCATGTTCGCCATAGCCGATGCACCGTGCTCGCATGCATGTGGGTATCAGCTGTGATTTGATGTATGGACCAACCCGCTTTTCTCAGTCCAATCACCATATCCGTCATAAAATCATCTATCTGCTGGAAGTGCCTTCATTGACAGCTGCCTGGCATTCTCTCCTATTACACGTATCCTCCGAGACAAAAAACGACTTTCTTCGATAATTCGTCTGGCAGAAATAATGACACGAATATTGCCCATTCTGCACATTCCTTCCATTATATCTTACTTCACGTGCGTCGGAGAGCTGCGCATTTCACATCATTCGCATAACTCAGTGACGTGCGTCTACTGTAAAATTTGCATAAATTTCTGACCACTCCTTCTTGTTGCATTTTCAATGTCGAGCAGTGTAAAATATGTTTTCTTCCATGCTATTGTCAAAGCATAAATTATTTGATTTTTCTTTCATGTTAATTATCAAAGTGAGTAATTTAAATCCAATAAAAGCTTTATTTATATTAGTAATTAGTAGCTTGACCAATAAAAATCGCAATAACCAGATTAATTAAACTGGTTATATATATATATATATATATATACTGAAAAGTGATTACATTATGACCACCCTCTGTCTGTAACATTGGGCTTGCACAGGAACAAAACCACTGCTTGCACAGCTGATGTTGGATTATGCAAAACAGCTATGCATTGTCTTTCCAAACATAGTGCAGATAGCAACATAATGGGGAAAGCAGCTGATTTATCAGACTTTGATAAAGGTAAAATCGTTATGACTCAACGACCAGGAACATCAATATCAGAAACGGCACATTTAGTAGGCTGTTCATGTTCCAGTTGTTGTGAGCACATATTGAAAGTGGTGTATAGATGGTGAAATGAGAAGTCGCCGGCCAACAGTGTGTTATTGAGGGTGTATTGATTCCAAAGGAGAGCAGAGATTGCTACACATTGTTCGCCATCACTGAAGAGCTACAACAGCTGAAATCACCACCAGCTACAACAGTGGTGACCCAGACAGTGTTTCTCAAAACAGTGTGCAGTGTACATTGCTGTGTATAGGTCTATGCAACCAGAGGCCTAAGCATGTCCCTGCATTGATGCCACACCATCGCCAGCTGCATATGCAGTGGGCCAAGAGACATCGGAATTGGACCTAGAATGGAAGAAAGTTGCATGGTCCGACGAATCACGTTTTCTGGTCCGTCACATCGACAGGCGTATGATAATATGGCAATTTTCGAAAGAAACCCAGGCTCCTGGATGCAGTTGGATGGAGAAAAGCCGGTGGCGGGGGGGGGGGGGGTTATGGTGTGGGCAATGTTTTCATGAAGCACATTAGGACCCATTATCCCCGTAGAACAGTCCCTGACATCTGTGTACCACGTGAACATCATTGAAGACCATATTCACCCATTCATGACAACTGTATTTCTGGCAGGGGATGGTGTTTACCAACAGGATAATTCACCATGTCATAAGGTTCAGTTGGGTGGTCAGTTCAAATTGGGTGAATGAGTTGGCCCGTCCATTCGAGTGATATCTTCTGTTTGCAAGTATTCTGACACCTCATATGCTCAATGAGGCCAAGCATTGTCATCCATCAGGAAAAATTCTCAGCCAACAGCATCCCTAAACAGTCTAAATTGGGATTCCAATACCTGGTCCACATATCTCCGAGCTATTACAAAACATCCTTGAAACATATGCAGCTTGGTGCCGCCATTGGTCATGATTTGCCCCAAACCACGGTTGCAGAAATGAAATATTGCACGGACAAGGAAAGGCAGATTGTATGTTCCTTCCTCTCTCCAGATCAAAGCACATCTAGAATCACTGTTTAGACCACAAGTAGCACACAACATTGCAAACTGGTCCGAGAGGTTGCAAAGTGGTTGTGGTAACTTTTACGACGTCTTTACAACATTGCGACGATGAAAAATATTTTCCGTTGCATCTTGGCAATTTGATGACGTCGCTGAAATGTGACAATATGACTGCT
The DNA here is from genome assembly GCF_044657685.1 of Stegodyphus dumicola. Taxonomy (NCBI): domain Eukaryota; kingdom Metazoa; phylum Arthropoda; class Arachnida; order Araneae; family Eresidae; genus Stegodyphus; species Stegodyphus dumicola. Next base: position 198,147,958 of record NC_140773.1, read on the forward strand.
TTTAGACCTGGTTGTTTTAGCAATTTTTTCATAATTCATCACCATTATTTTTAGAATGAAAAGAGACTAAATCTGCCCCTTCAAGAATCTGAAGTCCGCATAAGATTTACTTTGCAATGTTTCATTACTTTATTTCATATAAATATATTAATCTAAGGTAAATTCATCTAATGAAATATAAATTTAATATAAATGCTTTTCAATTATTAAATTTAATTTACCAATTAAATTTAATAATAAGAATACATGCTAAATTATTCTTTAAAATTTTGTAAAATAATTAATACTTGAAATATTTTTTTATAAATGTTATAGCAAAATATTTAAAAATGAAACTAATCTATAAAGTAAGTTATTAAGTTATGTGTTTTATATATTTTAAGAAATCATGTTTCCGAAATCAATGCAAATCACGTTAGCAATTACTTCACTACTGAAATATGACTTTATTTATTATTTTTGAAGAAAGGACGAAATTGTTTGAATTAATATGGTGACATAATATAAACCATTTTACCACATATAGTGCAAAAAGTACAATTTTTCGCAAAGATATGATTGTGCATGAAGATGTATGTATTCATGGATAAAAATGGGGTGATTTTAAGACTTCCGAGAAAACATCCAGTGTTAAAAGACGATGCATATCCATGCATATTTAAACACTTATCATGGAAAACAACAAAATTATGGATTTGATAAATTACTAATAAATGTTGGCATAAAAATTAGAGAAACTGTACATTGCTTTTCAACCGGTGACATTCCATGTACATTATTTACTTTACTAGATGCTTATATAAACGAACATCTCGAGGTTTTGCACGCTTTGGCTAGCTGCCAAATTCGATGTTCGAAGAATTTAGCTACGCAGTTAATTGAAAGCTAGACTTTGTAGCTAAGAGTGGTAAACGGAACGGAAAGATTCCATCAGTTATTTCTAGTAATTTGGTAAAGGTGCCATCTGTAAGGCATTTGAAAAGACTGACTTCATGTGTGAAATTGAATGAAGCAATGACTTATATAAATAATATTGCTTATATTAAATGTAAATGTAATGCATTGTCAATCAAAGAAAGCACTGTGAATCTTCTCATTGTTCTGTCCCTATCTACGTACTTCAACTGCCTTCAGCGAGTGAATTTGCGTTACTGTGAGTACCTGTTTGGAAGCCTCTGAATTGAGGAGAAATCATCGTGAGAAGCGGAATTTTTGCTTATTTTGTTTGTGAATATGTGCTCTACAAGAAGTCTATCCAAAATTTTGGAAACATGATTTAAAAAATATTGAATGCAACAAGCTACAATGCTAATCGTGAAATAGTATTCTGTTTTGGTGTTTTATGTGTTGCGGGTGATTAAAAAGTTATATTGTGGTTTGTGCCTCGGTTATAACATCCTAAGTGCTATATCGTATATCATGCATATTAATGGGTCATTGTGTTCATATTGAAAGGTTTTTTTCTCAGAATTAATTCTTATAAAACCAAAAATAACATACAACGGTTAGGCACTTTCTGGTTTTGCTGAAAATGCAATCAGTGCAGAAGTAACTACAATTCAAACTGTTATGAAATGTTCATTATTTTCAAAATACAAAGAAATTATTGGACTGGTACCAATACTTAATATGACTGCTGAAGATGAGTTAGATATATGTGACAGCAAGAAGCAATACATTAAAATTAATAATAATGCACATTCTGTACTATGTTGTCTTTTGTATGGTATGCAAAAAAGGTTAATGATTTTAAACAGTGTATGAAATGTATGATCGAAAAAACAGTGTTAAAGAAACATTAGCATTTCTAAAAAATATTGTAATCTATAATTATGTGATATTTAATTGTGTAACATTAAAAAACACTAAATATTTTTTATTGATTGCAAATTGCAGTTTTATTACTTTTCGTTTGGTATCTATTCTTTCGAACACTGTGTAATTCACATTTTTTTTTAAATATTGCTGTTATTGTAAGTTTATTATATTATCTCAATAAATGAATGTTGGAAATTAGGTTTTATTTTTTATTAAATTTAAGTATTTTCTATTGCCGTTATGTATGTTTATTAGTTTATCTCAATAAATGAATGTTGGAAATTAGGTTTTATTTTTTATTAAATTTAAGTACATTCTATTTCTTTGATGACTAGTGTAATAAATGCAGTTTATATTAAAAGCATATCACCAGATATCAATGTGTTGCCATTTGACAAAATATTGGATTTTTAATTTAAATTTAATTTATCCATTCTGATTAGCAAACAGTTGTTTGAAAGTAATAAATGTGGTTTATATTAATTTAAATCTTCATTTTACTCTTATTAATGTGTCTAAATGATATAAATTAAACACACTTTATATATGATATTTCCGAGTGATAATTTTTATAATCATTTACAGTTTTTTTTTAATTAATGAATTGCATTTATAATAACATATAAAACTGGCATAATTTTTTTAAATATTTAATATTTTACATTTTAAAATTATTTTATGTATACATATATATTTTTTATCAATTAAAATTTTTAATGGTAAACTCTTTTTAGAGGTGTTAAATTGTAACTGAAGTTTCTTTCTTTTTTATCTGCACTTTTAATGAAGTTGCGTAGTTTTTTAAGAAAACTGGTACAGGATACAGTAGATTTTCAATCTTAGCCTTTCATAAATAAAATGTAATTCTTTTATTTAATTTTCATCTAGTTAAGAATAAAATAAGATTGTATGTTTAGTTTTAATACCTATCTGAATAAAAATTAAGGTACTTTTCTGTTATCAGGAACAGAATCAGAAATGTATGTATGTATGCAACATATACATACATATAGTATATATGCATACATACATGCATTCGTATATTTCTGAATCTGATCACGATAACAGAAATGTACCAGAATTAATGCCATTGTTTTATGTGAACTAAAATAGTGATGGTGGTTTCTTTAAACACATCAAAATTAATGTCTTTTTTTTTTTTTTTTTTTTTTTTTTGTGTGTGTGTGTGTGTGGAAGACTAGGTGTTTTATATTTTTGCTTTGCAAGTACAAAGATATTTTTAAAAAAATTAACTGTATAATCTCTTGAAATAAAATATGACAATAGAAAATTAGAAGTCCCTTATTTTCATCACAATAAATGAAGGCATTGGTACTTTTCTGTTATCAGAAACAGGTTTAAAACTATGTTGTTTGTGCAGCATGCTAATTTAATATTTATGTAATGTATTATGTTGTTTTGCAATGTACTTTAATTTTATATTTATACTATTTGCATCTGTAGTTATCAATAAGCCAGTAACTGCATAAGTGGTCGGCTGGTAAAAGATAACCGAATTATCCTGATATTTTGGTCAATCTAAATGGGCTTGTGATGTCAGCTATTTTGAAAACCTGGAGACATAATGTATTTTTAAATTTAAATGTGTGAAATTATGTGTGTATATACGTAAAATTTCTCCCAAATTTAAGTCGTATTATTTTTCAGTATGCTGCTAGTTTAAAGCGTGCCTTAACTATTATAACTGAGTTGAAGAATCAAAAGAATAAAGACTTGGATGTTGAACTGGAGTGTGATTCCGTCTGCAGTATTGAAAGTGAACTTAAAAACAAGAGTGACGACAGTGCTTCCAGCCTATAACTGCAAGATAAACTATCCTTTAATTGACTTATTTGCATTTATGTTTTAAAAATTATATGATCAGTTATATCATAAAGTGATATTTACATTATCAAGACCATTTTCTGAAAGGAGATTTTAAGTAAGTGATACAGATTTTTGTAAGCTTTGTACAGTGCATTTATTTTAAGAGTAGGTAGTTTTATGAAAAAAGATTTTTATTAGGCTTTACATATTGTTGATTCTCAGAAGTCAAACAACAAAAATCAGCGTTACACGTACAAAATTTTCACAGGACTAGTTTCGATGGTTCGGTAAAACCATCGAAACTAGCCCTGTGAAAATTTTGTAGGTGTAACGCTGATTTTTGTTGTTTGACTTCTGAGTATTTATTCGGCGTGTTATTGTGTCTTAATTATATTGTTGATTATTAATAGATTATTGGTGATGGCTCTGTAACATGAATATAAGGCTGTTTTAATTGTTTTATAAATGTGGGAGGGGAAAATAACTGTTCATTAATGCTGTAAGTTTCTAAGGCATTTTATTACAGTTTTTAATATATGTGGATTTAAACTTTTTTTTTTGAAAAATTTTTTTATAAAGTAGAGACATTTTTTGTGAGGAGAAAGTATTAACTATTATCCAAACTGATTTAATATTGCAAGTCAATGAAGAATTTGTTTGAAATGCTATAAATGTAACAGTAAAAAATAGAATTTTATAAAAGATGTGATGTTTTTGGTTGGTCATTGTAATATTTACTGAACTAAACAAAAATGGATTTGTTCAGTGAAATAATATACAGTTTTACCAAAGTTATTGGAAATAAAATACAGTTTTACCCAAATTATTGGAAGATCTCAATTGTTGTTGGTCACACAATTTAAAAAAGGAAGAAATTCAAGGTCAAAAGGCTTGAAAATAGTTACTGAATGAACTAGAATTTAGTCCTAGTTCCAGCTAAATATGAAGCATGATCACTTGAAACTCGTTTAAATAGCTTTATACAGAAGGCTATATCAACAGATATGGTACTTGTAGAATTAAATAAAGCTGGCCATCTATGTACATTTCATATCCTCTTTCCATATGAGGCTGAGTTAGTATCATAAAAGTATTTGGTACTTTCTGATCATCCACAGCCTAGATTTGATAGAACTCCTATGTTTTGAGTTTACACGCAAGATTAGTGAACCCATATCATGCATGGAATTTATACATTTTATATCTAAACATTATCTACTGGCTGCTAAACATTATCTACTAAACATTATATCTAAACATTATCTACTATCTTATTATCTAGCTATCTAAACATTATCTACTGGCTACTAATAAGTGCAAATATTGGTTGTAAAAATTTTTCCTTTTCTCTTTTAATTTCATGCTTTTTTATTTTATTACTTCCTCCATATTGAATTATTATTTTATCTGTATCAAAATGATTGTTCCATTTTAAAAAACAGTGTTTTTCCCTGCTCTGTCACTAATTTGTATCAAGTATGATACAATTAAATGAATATAATAAGTATTTATTTAACTTTTATTTTATATATATACTAGCAGCTTCGCTGCCAGCCTTCGTCTGGCTTTTAAATGTACCGAAAAAATGGCTGAAGGGAACACCAAACGTTAAATTTAAAAACTGCACAGAATTTTACTCTGCAGAACAACTTCATAAAAAAAAGTTATTTCCGTTGAAGAAAAAAAAAATCATGCAAAATTTTTCAATACCTTACAAACAGTGAAATAAGCAAAAAATAACATGAAAGAAACTCAAAAAACAAAAAATTCCGTGCAGAATTTTACTCTGCAGAACAACTGTATAAAAAACATTAAAAAAATGTATTATATGTATAAAAAAATGGCAATGAAATCTCTTAAAAACAGTGACATAAGAAATACAATGAAAAATTATTGCCCATATTTCTAAAAGAATGAAACTATTAAAAATGATGCGATTTCATCAAAAATCTATCAACGACAATAAGAAAGAAAAATTGTTGCCTGTGATATCTTCATTCTGAAGTGTTGAGTCATTATTCACAGTAGTTGTCTTTTGATTACTTATTGAAAACAATAACAACATGATTGAAACAAATATGAAATATCATACGCAGCACAGTGCCGGATCTACACCTCTTACCATATCATCGTTCCTGTGTTCTAACTATATTTTCCCCTTGCCGCGGGAAAAGCGACATCAGTTTATCCTGATTTGTAAAGAGGCGAGATGTGAGAAGTGTACTTGAAGGCTTCATTTAAAAAAATTTTTTTTAATGCAAAATATTATCATTTTTCCAAAATTCTTTTTGTATAAGCAGTCGCAAGAATGAAAGTTTAACGTGTCCAAAAATCAAAGAAAAATAAACTGTACATTTTTAAACATAAACGTTTTTAGAAAAAATCTCGTTGAAAAGGTGTTAAGCTCACTTTGTTAAATAAATTTGTATTTAATTGATTTACTGAAAGACGAAATTTATTTTAAGTTCGTAAAATAGCTAAGTGCCTACGTTTCATGACGATGTGAAAATGGAGTGCGTAGAGTAAAATCTCGCTTTCCTATAGCCCATTATGTCTGAAAATGACACGATTTCGTCACAAAACATAAAATTAAAAAAATTCTAAATCGAATTCCGAAAAAATCGCTTCGAGGTGCACTGGCTGTTGTCTAGATGCACCTGTGTACCAAATTTCATAGCCATGTGTTTATTAGCTCACACGCAGCGTGAACGAAAGACACACACACACACACACAGACAGACTCTTTGTTTTATTATATGTAGAGATTAATTTTTATTTTGTATATATAACATGCAATTTAATTTTTTTAATTATTCATTGCTTCATGGACTGTATTAATGAGTTTTATGGTGTAAATAATGAATTTCAGGAGCCTGTTTTGAGATCAAAACATTGTCTTTTTCATTTTTTCTTATTTTATTATTCAGATTGAACAGTGTATGTTTATTTTATTCTCTGCCTTCTTGGCAGTGGCTTTCCAACTGTAGCAACAATGCAGCATAATGAAGTATGTTTGCAAAGTGGAACTATCCTAAACTTTTCTCAAATCCCTTCATGTACTTCGTGTCAATGCCTCTTTATTTCTGCCTCAACAGTAGTGGATTTTTCTGTATCGTAGCAGCATTTGGCTCATTGCAATATCCTAGAAACAGTTTGGTTGATTTTTACTGATAGCCACTGTAATACATGCTTAGGTCTTTCATTTTAAAAGTTTCTCAATAGCTCCTGCAAAATCGCATTACTCTTTTCAAGCTTTTTCAAGCTTCAAAATTGCATTTCTTCATAGCTCTATAAAAAATAATTAAAATAAATCAACATATGTATAGTATTAAAATTCTTTTTTTAAAAATAGAAAGTAACTATTCAAAACAAACATTTTTTGCACTTCAGGCTATCAGTGCAGCTAATATACATAAATTGAAAATATTAATAATTCAAGTGAATTATTTAATTGTTACTTGTTAAACATGGGAACAGAAAATGAATAAATGATAGCATCTGAAAATTATACCTCTACATGGCTATCTGTGTTGTCTAAATTTGGAGTCAGTCCTGATAGCTGTATCTATTTCCACAATATAACATGCCCTTTCTGGAGCATCTGGTCAGCCATTGTTTCTTCCCCCAAAAAGGAGTTTTATGTCATACCACCGCATACAGTCCCGCACCAAGCCTAATTGGCGCCGTCGTGCAAAAGTCTAGCAAGCGCCTTTATGTAGTGACGATGTTAAAGGGACATCGCTTATGGTTAACATTAAAAATGAAGCATTATTAACATAATAATATGAAAAACAAAAAAATACACTTTATTTTTACTTCCTTGTACGAAGTAAAAAGGAAGTATTGTAATCGCGAAAAGTTTCAGCCAGCATATCCATTTTGACCGCTATCGAATGCAATTTAATGATGTTTTTGCGTGATATCTGTACATAAGGACAGAATAAAAGACTTGTTTCCCCCAAAAAAATTATAAAACTGCTTTAAAATTAATTCTGAAGAGAATTTTTCGTGATGTCTGTACGAACGTATGTACGTACGTGCGTATGTATCTCGCATAACTCGAAAACGAGTAGCCCTAGAACGTTGAAATTTTGTATATAGGACTGCTATAACATGTAGATGTGCACCTCGTCTTTTGGTTGCAATCGGCCGCACCAAATATATATAAATACTATATTTATATATATATTCACTCTGTTACTCGGCACAGTGATCTCAGTTTCTTTACTCTTATATGTTTGTAAATGGTACATTTTTTGCTTTAAAAATGATTGAATTATGTTGTTCTTATCTTCCGGTTAAAGTTTTTATGCCTTTCGTAATTCTGGAAGCAATATTTGTACAATTATCAACAATTTAAAAGCTGTTTAAGTGCGGTTAAATTTTAAATAACATGGCAGACATATTTGTTTACATTTGAAACAGCAGAATTGTAGATTTGTTGCCAATCTAGAGAGACTAAGCTTTGCAACAACAAAAATGATGCCTTCATTTATTATTGCGAATTAAATCATGCTGAATCCTTTCTGGAATTTTTTCGAGGAAGATTTACTTCGTAATTTTTAATACAGATATTTTGAGTTTTTATGTGTTTTTGCCTTGTTGCGAAGTGAGAACTGAATTAATTGAATGAGAAATATTAAATCGTCTGTGAAAAACTGTTTCTTTTCTGTTTTGTTTGCTTAATTTCTTTCATGCATCGTTCTAGCTTTATTATAGTATTTGAATAGAACATGTGGCAATGATAAGATAATTCTTCAAATGATATAAATTTTGTGCATTCAGAGTGTCGTTATAGTAAACAAATATAGTGAATTTTAAAGAGTGCATTTATTCTATTGTGGTTTATGCGCTGTTGACGAAGTAGATTTAATTCAATCCAATCAATTTAAATGAAATTCAAGAAAAAAATGCGTATAATTTAACATTCCGTACAAGGAAGTCATGTGGTATACACATCAGATTTTTTGTCTAAATATGCAAACATTTTGTACTTTGTTAAAAACCACACTCAAACATATTTATTGAAGAATTATACGTAAATTTGTGTTCTAAAAAGCCACCAAACCAGTATAGTGGTTAGCGTTGCTGACTGAGGTGCTGAAGGGCTCGGGTTCGTGTTCCATAAAAGACGTGTTTGTAAATGTTTGTTTGTATGTTTGTAAATATGTCCGTGCAGTATGGGGACACTCTAAATATGCAAAGCAAAAGTCCTCTCCAAAGGTTGGTGTTAGGGGAAGATGGGTGGAAGATGTTCGGAAACGTTCCCCAGAGTGCTCTCGATTAAAATTGGGGGTGAAACTGAGCTAAATCGCACTGTCAACTGTAAGGTGCTCAAGGCTGTTGGCAATGACAGGGGTATCTTGCACTTCTTGCCACGAGGAATTTCGTGGGCTTGGGCTGACTATAGGTCAGACAAGTGAGCATTAGTCAACAACAACAACATGTTATAAAAAAGTAACCCTGCAAGCGAAGTGAAATAATACTACAAGCATTAGATATCAAATATATTGTTGAGCACTATTTATTATTTAAAAATGAAAAACAAATTAACATAAGTATCTAAAAATTTGCACTGAATAAATTGTTGTTCACAGCGTAGTTTATGAACAAGGTTCAAACTGTGATTGCAACAAGGCACAAAAAGTGCTCTAGGAGTTGTTGTCCAGGAATATATCCAAAATTCTTTTCTGCATACCGCTATGTTGTTGACAACGATATAGCTCAGAGTTTCAACCAGTGATGCTTTTGATTCCTGCAAAAGTTTGCAAAACTGCAGTTCAAGCATAAGATCTATACTATTTATATCACTTTGATGTTTATCAGTTAATGCTTTTTGCAGTTTTTGACATAAGTTGAGCTGATCTTCTAAATATTATGTGAACGAAAATATATGATGCCGATGCATATGTAAGGTTACGGGGGTTGCTGTAAACACGTTCGACAAATTGCTTAGTCCTTATTTAGTGTCTATTGTTGCAATCGTAGTAATTTGTGCAACATTTGACTTTCTTGTGATTTTTTTTTTTTTTTTTGTTTTGTTTTGTTATTGCATTTTTACATCAAAAAGGTAAGTACAATTTCATTTTATGTTAAACTTAGGTTAGCTTTTTAATTCAGAAAAGCGATTATGAGCATAATTACTCGAAAAATGTTTTTCTCTACATTGTAGGATTCCCCACTGTGTCCTTCTAAGTTACAGATGAATGTGAAGAATCTTAAGAACTAGTAAGCGAATAATCGTTGAGTTCGTAAGGTAGAAAACAACAAGTGAGAAGGGTGAAATAACCCTTTATTATTCCAACTGAAGTTTAACAAAACTTTGCCTTGGAGTTGTTCAATAAAGCCGACACTCGGCCTTCAGCTTAGGAAACTAAAAATTAAACTTAACTAATCTTAACTAAAGAGATATAGGCAAAGCTATCAAAATTCTAACAGAATTGGCCCCTTAACGCCAATTGACTCCGAAGCTATCAAGGGCCTAAAGTACAGCGACCGTAATAATAGCTTACGAGAGAGTAGCCTAAAAAGGCGGACGCGTGCTAGCCAGAATATCTGGTATCTCTCTCTCTAAGACAGTAGAACTTCTTGGTTAAATACCACTCCTCCTCATTAGCATTCAGATGTGATTCTAAATTCTTGCCGGAAGAGGTATGTTCAAATTAAGAAGCGATAGGCAAGGAAGTTTAACTCAAAATTTAACTGTTAATAAAATTAACATAATCCTTACAACATGAACCATTTGTTTATTAAATTAAAAATTATTATCTTTCGATAAGAAAGAATTGACATATTTACGGAGTACCACTGAATTTAAAATATACCTATTTGAGATTTGAAGTGAAGTAAAACTATGCAAGGTATTCTGAAATCAAAAATTGGCCGTTTTCCGATTTTTAGGTATACGGAAAACTGAAAGAAAATTTTTCGTTATTTTTATTACGTCTTAAATACATACTTTAAATTTGATTTATTTACTCAAATAAACAAAAGAGTACCACCATTTCCTTGAATTATTTGGTATTAATGTAATATCTCATATATTTTCCAAGCAATGGTTTAAGACATTGGTTCTCAACCTTTTAACTAACGGGTACCATACAAATTCAGAAGTCAAACAACAAAAATCAGTGTTATATTTTCAAATTTTCACAAGACTAGTTTTGATGGTTTTACCGAACCACCATCCTCAGCTGCAATTCAGTACACTTTTGAACTTGAGACTTGCAATTCTCTTCCGTTTCTCAACATTCTGGTCACACGCAACACATCCAACTTCAGTACTGCGGTTTACCGTAAACCTTCATCGTCATGTCATCATTAAATCATGTCATCTGACTAAACAAAAGTTAGCTTCATTTTATTCCTATGTTTTCCATGCTCTTCAAGTTTGCTCCTCCAAACTATCCCTTGATGAAGAACTAACTTATTTAAAAGCAATAGCTATTGATAGGGGCTTTTCACCCAACATTATAAATCAAGCAGTTAAAAAATTCTCATCTCAACACACTAAAAAGCACACTCTTGTTTTAAAAGATCATAAAAATTCTGTTGTCATTCACTTCTTTCCATCAGTTAGCTATAAAGTTCCACATATTTTGCAGAAATTTAACTTTTGGGTCATTTATTCTCCCATCAATAAAATTACGAGTTTCATACTCAAGGACCCCATTCCAGATATGAATTCCTGGGTTATTTATAGGATTCCTTGCCAGTGTGGTTTAATTTACATTGGCCAAACTAAGAGAGCCTTAAAATTTCACATCAAAGAACATGAGGCATATGTTAGAAAAAAGGAAACACAGAAGTCTTCTGTTGCCCAACATTGTTGGTTCGCAAATCACACTTTCAATTTTTCTACTGCCAAAATTATTCAAAAAAACATCTTCCATTGGAGAACTGGATTTTCTAGAGGCATTTCACATTAAAAAAATCTTTCTGTTCTAGTTAACGATCCTAATTCCAATCCATCTTTGCCTTCGGCCTTTAAAGAAATTACGTTTTAGTTCTGCTTTCATCAACACATGGCGCCTTTAGCTTATTTTCTGTACAAGAGAATCCACACGCATAGATAGCATTTTCTGCCATACTAGCATATATTTGTAAATTATATCTGATCATTATATCCTATCTCGTTCATTTGCGCTTTTTGCAGCTGAGGATGGTGGTTCGGTAAAACCATCAAAACTAGTCCTGTGAAAATTTGAAAATATAACGCTGATTTTTGTTGTTTGACTTCTGAATTAGTATTTGTTCGGCATGTTATTGTGTCTTAATTAACGGGTACCATCTAAACAAAAATTTAAAACCTTTAGTACCACCAATACAAAGTACTACTACCACCACCACCAATCTTGAACAAACTGAAATCGCATAGACTTATGAGTGTTACAGAATGCTTGAGTACTTCTTGCAAAATTGCTCAAAAATTACACTAATTCAAGCAGAGTTTTTTTTTTTTTTTTGTTTTGTTTTTTTTTTGTTTTTTTTTGTTTTTGCATTAGCTTTTAAACTGCCAAGCCGTAGTGCAAATGAAAGTTACTAGTTACATTTGTTATTATTGTATTCACTTGGTGTTCTTGGAATCTAAACTAAAAGTGGGAAAAAGACTATAAAAAGCATTACACATTAAATAAAATAAGCTGGATCATATAGTTTACTGGCACATATTTAAAGCATTGGCTAAAAAAAATGCTAAAGCCTGAATATAATTTTTAAACAGAGTTGGTTTATAAACACCAATAGCAAAATGTGACTGTGAGAAGCTCTCTCTATTAAACATTCAAAACCCTCAGCTTAAATACATACAAATCTAAGTATGTCACAGAAAACAAGCTGTTTCAAAAGTGAGTATGTACCAAATAAAAAAAGAGGGTGATTGCGGATATATCTGCAGAATGCCATAAGAAAATCATTAATGCATTAAGGTTTTTTGTAGGCTATAAGCCATTAAGAAGAAAACATTTTTGGCATGAAGAAAAAAAATTATTTTTTTGATTTAATTATTTATTTGCATAAAATTTAATCTTTTTATGTTATGCTATTTGATTTTTGCATTTTAAAATATGAAAAATTTGAACTTAATTGGAATATGGATAATATTTGAGCAAACTAAATGTAGGATGACAAAACTATGTGAAGCAATGGCACAGTGATAAAACTGTGAAAAATCATTTTTATGCTTATTATTCTAAATTAAAATGTAAATCAAGGCATGTAGTGCTGAAACTTTAATACATTACAGTTCAAGGACAGTGTCATGTCAATGTTACTTTAATTAAAAAATAAAAAAAACAGGAACTTGTGTAAAATGCAAATTAATCATTACCATATTATATTTTATTACTGTAGTATTTGTTTCAAGAGTCAACATCAGATTGTCTTTAAAAAGATAGAGTTAATTCTTAAAAAGAATGATATTCCTTAAAATTAGTTGCTAGGGTACTTTTCCATTATGCACCTACCAAGCATTTTGGCAGGTTTTGTAAGCAATTTCTAGTTGTAAGAATAGTTTCTAGATGGCAACATATTTATTTCATACACAGCACTTACATGCTATTTATTTAATAACATTATTACAATAGCATTTATTATTATAAATAATTTATTTCATTCTTAGTTACTGAAACAACATAACCCGAAATGAATGGGAACACTAGATGAGATGTGTAAATTTACAAATATATGCTAGTATGGCAGAAAATGCTATCTATGTGTGTGGCTTCTCTTGTACAATGCCAGAAAGCATGGCAGGTTCATAAAAAATTATTAAATAGGAAAATTACCAAAAGTAAACTTTGGGATGGAGTTTGGCAGCATATTACAGTTTCAAAAAATGCAAGTCATTGCATCACTAGTATAATTAAATAAGCATTTATACATTATTAATCATCAATCTGCAATGTCTTTGCACATAATTTTTCACATTTCATAGCCTATTTCTAAATGTGGAGAATCATTTGCGTTTTTTGGGGGGGTATGCTTACTTGTTGATGGGATTTATACTATTCTAATTAATGTAAATAATTTTAATTAAAACCATTTCCTCAATGTTTCACAAAATTTCGATCTACACTAAAGTAAGATCATCCTCCTTTTTTTTTTTTTTTTTTTTTTTTTTTTTAACTTAGTGATTGCTTATTAGTTATTCATAAATATGTTTACATGAAAACAAGCTTTTGCTGCAGTTGATTTACATTAAAAATGCAAACTGAAGATTTTATTAATTCTCAAACTGATATTTTTTTATTATTATTCAGTGCAATATATGTACTTGTGACAAAAAAATACAGTTGTTTCGATCCTTTCTTCACTGAATTCTATGCACTGTACTTTTGTATTTATTATCAGTGTATTTATTTACTGAACCCTGTGCATCAATGCTCTGATTGTAATGTGAAATATACACTATGTATATCAAGCATCCTTTTAGACTAAGATGACTTTTAGAGTTTTGTTAAATTCTGGCTACATTTCTCAAGTATTTTTTTTTTTTTATGTTGAATAACATTAAGTTTTTTAATTAACGAGAAATGAAATAAAATAATTATGTTTTGACATTGACAAGTTTACTAATAACTTTATAAAAAGAAATAAAATAAATCAATTACTTTCTTTTGGATACTGAGAAGTTATAGTTAACTTTATTTCATACATATATTCTGTTTGCCTTAGAGCCACATGTGGCTCATAAGTTGTGCTATAGCCACCCCTGCTATATTCGTGATTATACATATGTACTAAAACTGTATATGTGTGTACATTTATTATTGTGTATTTACTTTCTTAGACGGGATCATCTAACGGCTTGGGGAAATTGCATTTTTAAATTATGTAAACTGCAAACTAGCTTTGCATTGCCAAATATTGCTATTGTTGTGTATTTTTTATTTCTTTATTTACAACATTTTAGCTACTACTCTTTTTTAATCTTTTTGTTAAATTCATGAATGTTTTGTGAAACTTTCATGAATTTTTATTTGAACAGATTCATGTAGATATATTTATCAAAAATATCTTGTTCAAAAAGTGGCAGAAGTGGGTTATAAGAAAAATCCTGTTTCTTAATATAAAAAAAGTAAAATTTAAATTTTTGTATGCTTGACAGTTTTTTTTTTTTTTTTTTGTTATTACCAATTTCCTGAATGTTAAAATGCTTTATCGGGCGAGAGATCTGTTGCAATTTTGCACTTGCTGTGTTTTTTTTAAATTATTATTTTTGCTATCTGAATTTTTTTAATGGTTTAAATATTATCCATAGGAACTGGAAGTTATGAAAATTAATAGAAATAACTGCAAAGGACAGTTAATAAATGTTATATAAATATAAGTTATTCATGAGCAGATGTAAAAATTTCTGAAAGGGTTAAAAATTCAGTTTTTATTTATTTGCCATATTCTTGCAAATTAGTTTAAATTAATTAAATTTCTTTTCAGGAAATTCACTTTGTGAAAAGCACTGAGCAGTGGCTGAATGGGGGGGAAGAGAATCTATATCAATCATGTTTATTGTTGTTCCAATTTATTAACGTTTATCATAAACTATAGTTTCATACAACTGTATTTTAAACCTTTTGCTGTTTATATTTCTCAAATAGTTTATACTGTAAATTATTTCTGATATGTTTAAGATGTAACATGTTATGTAGATAAAACATAGTTTATTATTTACTGAAAATTTTATTGTCTCAATAGTAAATAATTTATGGGAAGAAGAACTGACAAAAAGACCGTCTGGTGACGAAGTGACTAGTGCATCACGCAGTTGAACCACAGGTCCGGGGTTCGATCCCTGGGCTAGGCAGCGTTGACTCAACCTTTCATCCCTTGAGTGGGTTGATAAAATGAGTAATAAGTTTGCCTGGGGACTAAACACCGGGGGGCCTGCGATAAGCTGACCACTTGCCCAGGGCATATACTGATGCACTGCAGGACCCAAGGTCACGAAAGCAGAAAATAGGCACTGCAGACCGTGGCTCACTAGGGCTATTGCGCCGCTGAGTTTAGTTTTTAGAACTGACCAAAATTAATTAAAATAAAACCCAAGAACTAGAAAAATAAAAAATAATCATAATCTATTTTAAATGAGACAAGTTAGGGAAAATTACTCTACAAGCCCTTTATAATGCATAGAACAGTTATCTTTAAAGTTTATTGTTCTACAGTGTTTGAAATGAATCTTTTGAATGCTTTATTAATAAATGTTCAGAAAGTTTACTTCATTGAAAGGAAATGGCATTATCTAGATTAAAATGTGTCTCTGCCACAAAATTTTTTCTTTCGAGATTTAATAATGATAATCTTATACTAACGTTATAGTTACACAAGTTCATGATAATATAATTTGGAATACATAATTTTGTAAATTACTTAAACAACTAAACAATTCTCAAGCATTATTGGCATAATTTTAAAATGCTGAAATTTTTATGAGTGGTAAATTTTTTAAAATAAATGTAACATCAGAATTATTCCATTGCTGTAAAGCTGTAAATGTTATACTTTAGAACATCGCACAAACCAAAGCGTAAGCTGCAGAATGATTAATACTAAGGCCTTCCATTCACTAGCTATTAAATTTAGATCCCAGCATAAGTAATTCTTGCTTTTTGCATGGAAGAAAATTCCACAATATTTAAAACTGTTATTTTGTCCATGTGGAGAACAACTTTCACAGAAAACGCTTGAAGAATATGAAGAGCGGTACAAATTTATATGGGCATTTTTTATATTCTGAATACAATATGCATCTTCTAGTGTTTTGAATGTTTCAGTTATTTCATGTTTAATAGTATTTGTAATTTGAATTTCCCCAAACATACTTCTGTATAAATGTAGTTATTCATGTAGTTATTTTCTGCTTGAATAACAAAATCATCTAAAGAATGTTTTAGAAATCTTTGCCTATAATTATTCAATTACTTCTGATCTAAGATCCTCCCTCTTTTGTGTGCATATATATATATATATATATATATATATATATATATAATATAAATTTGGAAATAAAATGAAAATTAGGACATTTAAAACTAAAGTCAAACACAAAATCAGCTAAGGTTGGGTAAACAATGTAATTAAATAGTATTTAAATCACTACCAACCAATCATTAAGTATAAGTTTGGAATTAAAGGTGAAAGTTAGAACATTCAGAACTAACATCAAAGGCAGCTAAGATTGAATAAAAACAATGTGATAAAAAAATAAACCACTAGCCAGGAAGACACAAGAAAATTGTAAAAAGGAAAATAATAATAATCATTTAGATGCAAACTTAAATTAATTAAACAAACATAGTTAAAACTTAATTAAGTATGGAAATTGGAAACTGAAACAAATGAATAAAACTAGAGTTTGTGAAACTGAACCTTAGAAACTTAGAACTTTAAAATTGTTCCTATCATTCACATCATGAAATCCAAGAATATTTTTCAGTTCTCTTTGACAGTCAAAAGCCACCTTGAAAATAATTGTAACTAAAGCTGCTTTTAAAAATATATTACACCTATCCATACTGGAGATCATAAGTGGCTGAGTTTATTAGATAGCAATTTGTATATTATAAACTGTGGTATCAGTTTTACACATTTCAAGTGAAATAGAAACTAACAAATAATTCATTCATTAATTCAAAAATAAAATTAATGCTAACATTAAACTATTTATGCTATTTTAAATTTTTTAAAAAAATATTTATGTAATTATGTTCCTCATGAAATTGTATCTTTTATAAGCAATTGTTGTATCTGTGTTTTTTCATATTGTTCAACAGCAGTTTTACAGTTGTATTCTCAATTTCGTAAAACAGCAGACAGCTTTTTTGATCAGTACCTTTCATCTCAAAAATTTTTCTTAGAATTTGCAGTGCTTTACTAGATCTGATTGATGATGGAATGTTGTCACATTTTCTTGTATTACTTTCGCTTTCATTTTCTGCAGTTAGTTTAATACTTTCATAGTCAGTTTTTATACGTGTTATCTCCATATTGTTGTGGGGCCAACCCGTGACCAAGCAGTAAAGTTGCTGAATGCTAGTAGTTCAGTCCCAGTTTCGAATCCTGTGGACAGGCTAGCTGCATGGGCTTTTTGTGGTTTTCCCCGTGTGTAACTTGTATATGAGTCAGTTTCCCTTAAAGGGTCCTCCATAAAGGCATCATATCCTTAGGCAGATAGCCCTTGAGGCTTTGCCATAATCATATAAATCAAAACCATATTGTTGTGAATTGACACAACGTATTCCAAAAGTGAATCTTCATAACTCTCCTCACTTAACATTAGCTATTGTTTGCAATTCCTCTAAGGCTTCTTCAACATAAAAACCACATTTTTTAAAACAGTTTACTGATTTTAAGAGATTAAGCCCCATCGTTATCTATAATATGCATGGCCTCTAGCAGAGATATTGACTGACGTATCTCCTTTGAAGTGCTTGCATTGTCAAAAAATTCAATGATATTCCTCATTTATTGAACATTTTTCTGCAATGACATTTGAAAGCTTATATAATGCCCTAAAATTAAGGCTGAATTTTAGAAATTGTATTTGCTAATGATTTTCAGAAATAGATCAGAGGTATGTGTGCTATACAATTATCTAATTAGTAAAGCTATTTTTTCATTTTTCAATTCGTTGTCACATTTTAAAAGAAAATCAGTAAAAATGCTTTTTGTCTTTCATGAGTTTTTAATGCTAATTTATGCTAGTTAGAATTAAATTTTTGACTGCTTTCAAACAATGAGTTTTCTACTTTTGTCAGTGTCCACTGCTGTCTTTTTAATTGTTGTACCCATTTTGTACATTAATGACATAGTAACTTACTCCTTCAGTTTCTTAAGCCAACTTCTGTTTCACTTTCAAATATTTATGGAAGTCCTGGGAGTGTTCTGTAATGCAGTTCCATTTTGTGTGGCTTGGATTCATCTAGAAGCCCAAATAAATTGTCTTGTATTGTTATCAGCTGCATGATGATGTGCTTCTTCCTTCTAACCATAACCATAGCTAAAGCTTTCAGCGCTGGGGAATAAGTTCCGATTTCACATTCCCTCCTATTTGCCAAGAGGGAAAAACATTTCTAACATCAATTTGGCATCTCCTGAATGCTGCATCTGGGGGCAAGTGTCTGCCTTTGTCTTCCCTTGCTACACCACTGCTTCTCACCATGCAATTTCTAATGGACGAAGTTAGATTTCACTTTCTCCAACTTGTGAGCAATCTGTCAGTTGATATAAAATTCTGTCATGGCATTTAGCGAATTGGTGGGAAAAAATAGAAACATTTTTTGTCTTTATAGCTTGAAACCATTCTGTAAAAGCAATTTCTCTGAATTATGTAGAATTATTCTCTGGATTTTCTGTCTTTTTTTGCCTTCCTTGAGACATATGCATTTTTGTATTAGTTTTTTATTAGTTATGATCCTTTGTTTAAGTAATTTGCGCAATGCTGTTTGGAATTTTTTCCAGTTTAAATGTAGACTTAATTTGGCTATAATTACCAAGAACACTAAAATCTTTTAAAAAAATACCCTTTTCATTCAGGCTTGCTTTTTTTTTTTTTTTTTTTTTTTTTTTTTTTTTTTTTTTTGTTTTGGAGGGGGGGGGGCTTAACATTTGAACGTATTTCAAATTAAGAGGCACGCAAGCAATTTACAAAACATTAGTCTTCCAATGATTTATTAAAAATTCAGAATTTACATTTCTAGCCAGCAGAAAACTTACATTTTGTCTGTTTAATTGATCTCCTTCCTCGTGATTACAAGAACAACCCTTGCATTACTTGTCCTCCCCCCCCCAACCCTTTCTGTTCAATTCAAAGACTCTTAATGTACGGTAAAGCTTAGAAGCATTTCGTGAACTTTTTTTATAACTCTGTAGGAACATAATGTTTCTATCCCGAAGATAAGATTTTGAATGTAGAAACCTTATAAGGTGAAATGCAGAAGTTGCATTTCCACCTTTTATTAACTGGTGTTCGAGAAGGAACCCATCCTCATTTACAGTGTCTAAAGCAGCATTTCTCAAACAGTGGGTCGTGGCAAGGCTTTAAATGTGTATATATCTTTTCACAATTTGCAAAAATGTGATGTTGATTTTTAAAATCTGACGCCAGCCAATCATTACATCACACCCTTTGCCGTATTCACCGGCTCCTACCGTGGTTAGTGGCTTCATCAATTAAGTTTCATCTATTATACTTACATTACATAGCGCTTCCCTTCGCACAATATTTCACAGGTCAGGACCTGAAATTGTACTATACACAATCATTTCAAATACCAGTGACCACATGTGAGGTTTCCCTTAATCGGAGTATCTGAGGAGCCTTTAATAGCGGGATAAAGTTCCTGCTGACACAGGCGTACCCAACAGTATCAAAGAAGACTTTGTATTGCTGTAAAGTTTGCAGATGCAAACCATGCGATCAAGAAATTTCAGAATCTTATGCTGGATATTGAAAGTTGGTGCACTAGATGGCGCATTGCCATAAGTGCAAGTAAATCACAATTCATTATTATTAGAGGAAAGCATGCACATACTCCATTTAGAAGAAAATTGCTATTGTTCAATGAGGAAGTTACACAAGTGCACAAGGCCAAGTATTTTGGGGTGATCTTGAATGAAAGTTTGAATTGGACTGATCACGTTACTGGCATAAGGAAAGTTTTGAGTTGTTAATAGCTTAATACCATTGCTAGGAAAGTACTCTAATTAGATTTGAGAAAAGAAAGAAGAGGCTTTTATATACCATAGATTAGACCCCTTATCACCTACGCCTCACCTGTCTGGACTACTGTCTCAGAAAAAGATATTATGAAGCTCCAATTTGTGCAAAATAAAATTTTACGAATTGTGACCAACTCACACTACTTTGTTAGTAATGCGACCTTGCACAGTGATATAAAGCTGGAATTAATTGATGAATGTCTAAGAAAACTAAATATAAATTTCTTCCATAAGGCCTCAGTTTGTGAGCATATGAGCAAGTTTTATATTTTCGCTTATAAAGTTTTAATGGAGAATCTTGATCTAAGACCATTTGCAGCCCACCTCACTAGAAACTCAAACTTTCCTACTTAATACGGATTTCTATTTTATATACTCATTTGTATTTTTCACGTTGTTTTTATTGTAGTTGTAATTAGTATTGTATGTATCTTTTTCTCAGTCTTATTTTATATGTATCTTATTTGTGCTTCATCCTCATGACTTCCCACGCTCGTCTGCGCCACACACTCAGGATAACACTTTCAGCTCTTACGTTTTTTACGCTCCTTGTGATGCTGGTTATCCTCTTCTCGACTTGGGCCTTTGGCATAATGTTTATCGAGCCGGATGAACTGTATTCCTGTATGAACTGTATTTTGGCAAAATAATCATCAGTCAGTCAGAAGACTTTGTGAGCTCATATGCTGTAACTGCATGCGTAAACACATGACGCAGAGTTGCCAATTCTCCCGATTTAGGCGGAAGACTCCCGATTTTCGACCGATCTCCCGCCAACCCGATTTACAACATATTTCTCCCGACTTTTTCTTATTCTTAAAATTTCTCACGATTTTTATGGAACTTGGCTTAATACTTTGTTATATGAACAAAAGTGATTTTGGACGTCTGAAAGCAATTGAATTTTCTCTAGATTATATCTAAAACAAAACCTTACGAATCAGATAACTTCTGCTTTGTGAGTGAGAGCATTATACGTATCCCAGAAACATCGTTCTCCAGTTCTCCAATGGGCATCGAACTCCACTGCGTGTCAGCTGGCATATATTAGCCAATGAGGACAAGGCAAGCTGTTATTATTTGGATGTCCTTTAGTTATTTCGTTCAATTTGTGCTGAGTTGTGTGAGTGCACGTGCCTTCGAGAAATAGTTTTAGAAATTATCATCTTTTGTTATGTCTGCGAGAATGAAATACTCGTGTACGTTTCAAAAATCGTACACAGTTGACTTTCCTTCCATTATTTCCTCAAGGAAATGTAATAAATTTGCGATGGGAACCGCCTGTCGTTGCGATTTTTCGAATTCGCAATATGGAAGGGCAGATGTTCTCAAACATGTGCAAACACAAAAACACAAGGATAACATGAGTTGTTTTTTAAAAAAACGAAAAATTAAATTTTTCTTCGGAAACAAAGGACCAAAAAGTTATTAATGCAGAATGTCTGTTCTCTGCCTTTTTACTGGAGCACAACCTGCCACTGAATGCATCGGATCACGCTGCAGCTTTATTTAGAAAAATGTTTCCCGATAGTGAAATTGCTAAGAAATACTCAAGTACAAGAACCAAAATAGGTTCAATTGTTAAAGAAATGGGTTTGAAAAATAAATCTTCAGTTATTGATTGCATAAAACAGCTCCGTTCTGCCTCTCTACGGATGGAAGCAATAATACCGATTCAAAACTGTATCCAATTGTTGTTTCTTTTTTTTTAATCCAGATTCTTAAAAAATTGAGTGCAATTTACTTTCTGTCCTCATTTTAGAAGGACATTTGACAGGCTTTAATATACCACAGCTAATTATTAAACTTTAAAAGAAAATGCAGGCCCTCTGGATAATTGCTTAGCACTTGGTGCCGATAATGCACCAGTATTGGTAGGCTTGAAGACTGGTGTTGCAGGCATCTTAAGAAAGGAAAATTCAGATTTGCAGATTATGAGGTGCACCTGTCACCTCTTAAATTTAGTAGCTGAAAAAGGGGCAGCTTCTTTACCAATAAGTGTGGATGAACACATTGTTGATATTTATTATTATCTTGAAAGGAGTTCTAAAAGGAAGGAAAAATTGAAACAGTTCCAACAGCTGCATAACAGCAGTTTACAATTAGAAAACATGAATGAAGTTATAAAATCAGCTAGGATTGACACCCAGTGGAGTTTAATTGGAAAACTGAAAGGTGCTGATGGAATTTTAAAATATAGTCAACTGTCTAGAATTGTGTTGGCCATCTTAACAGTTCACCATATTACCATAGTGCAGAGTGTGAGAGGATTTTCAGTGTTGTTGCGTAAGCGAGGACTAAATTTAGATTTAATATTAGTGATGACACATTAGAAAAACTTTTCTTAGCGAAAGCAGGCCTACGTATGACATCTGTGACGTTAATGAATTGGAACGCGCAGACCCTCACTAACAAGCTGGAAGAACTATATAATTTCCTTATCACACATAATATAGATATTGCTATGTTTATAGAAATATACGCAACTGCATCAAATACATTAAGCATACCAAACTATAGACAAGATGGATCGGGCACCAAGGCGGAGGAATCCTTATTACTTAAAAATAGTTTTAATTCCTGCTTTCTGAGTTCAGATATCACTAAGGGATTTGAGGAAGTCCGAGTTATTCTTGAACTCCCTAATTTGGGAAAGATGACTTTTTGTGCATTATACCCCCTCCCCAGATTTACACTTACAGGACAAATATTTAATTAACTTACTGAATAACCTCTATCCCACCATATTAGGTGGTGAACACAAACTGGGGTTGCAGGAAAACAAATCGTACTGGTGACGTACTTCATAATTTCTATTCAACAACCACTTCACTTCCCGTCTTACTAATCCCAAGCAATACCCGGATATTCTGGACTTATTCCTCGCTACCTCAAATGCCGCCATTAATCTGGAAGTAATTAATGATCTGTCCTCTGACCATGTATGTCCCTATACTTTTTGGAATTTTTAAATCATAAAATGCAAGTAACTACAAAATCACTAACTGGCTCAAGTTTACAGAAAATTGAAATATACTCCCCCAACACAAACTCTCTTAAAACAAAAGAAAATATTAATTTTACAATAAACACTCTCTCAAACAATAACAAAAAAAATGCCTTGACACCTCTCCACAGCTGAAATGTTTGCAAAAAAACATATGATAAAACTCCCCTCCCCGGACATAAGAAACATGATCCGCGAACACAGTCGGCTTAGAAAAATTTACACTTACTCCTACGATCCTGCGGTCAAATCATGTGTCAATAAATTAAACAGGAACATCAAACATTGGATTGAAGACCATAGAAAAGACACATGGAATAGTAAAATAGACATCTTTAACACGTGGTGCCTTCTGAAAATTTCTACGTAACCACAAGGCAACAAAGGCCAAAAATATGCCTCTTCAAACCAGCAACGGTCACTTTTACACAGATGCAGAAAAAATAACGGCATTCGCCGATCGCTTTGAAAAACAGTTCAACTCAATGAAATCCATGCTGATCACACATTCACAACTCATGTCAACAACTTAGTTGAAAGGTGGCTGTAAACAATCTGCCAAAATTCACAGACCCCTCTGAAATTAAAAATCTCATTACTATATTGCATAATGAGAAAAGCACCAGGTCATGATAATATTTCAAATAAAATGACTAAGAACCTCCCAAACAAGCACATCGCCAGGCTCTGCGGGATCATAAATGCCTGTTTGTATCTGAATTATTTTCCGCCGGTGTGGAAACATACCACAATTATTTTAATTTCCAGAAAATCCTACTTGCGTGGAAAATTATCGCCTGATAAGTTTACTCTCGTCGTTCGGAAAAATACTGGAAAGGATTGTTTACAAACGATTAGATTCGATACTCTGTGCACTGCCTAATCACTAGAATAAATTCCGCAGCGGTCTTTCCACTATTATGCAACTTATGAGAATAGTAGAATTTATTAGCTCTGCCATACACAAGCATCAAACCACTGCTTTCTTTATGCTAGACGTGTCTGCGATTATGGTTTTAAATTCATCAGTTTCGTCATTGTCCGGGAAGCGTAATGGCAAACCGCACATTGAGTTGAACAGTGTTAAACGAATGTCGCATACTGCGCTGCCCAGAAACAAATTTGGCGTAATTATTATGTTGGCGCGATTTGAAAAGAGGATAAATACGGTATGTGGTAGATGTACCGCCATCTGATTGTAAACAAATCCGGCGTTTAAGTCTTCGTAGAGTATATGTGCAATGTAAAGTAATTACTGTGTAAAATTAGATTTTTTTCCCGTACTGCTCCAACAACTGGAAAGTTGAACGATACGATCAAGTTTGAATTCTATTGAAGAGTGCACAAAATGGGTAAAGGAAGTAGCGTAAATGCAGATGCTCCAGTGGATAGCGCGAGCTTCAAACCAAATGCTATTGCGAGATTGCTTTCAGGTATGTATATATTTTCCCATTTCAGTAAATTTGATATGTTATATGTGCAATATGTGATATATTGTATTTTAACACATATACAGTTCATTAACATTTTTTAACATTTCCTAAATTTCTATATAATGTAGCATTAAGAAAGATGTTTTAAGAAATTTGTTTCCTTACTGTTTTAATTTTTTCGAAAAGAAACATCATTTTCGAGAAACTTCAAGAAGAAAGTTATTAGCGTAATTTTATTACAGCTAAAACTGATGCAAGGTACTTGAGTCTTTTATCTCAAAATGTGCTGAAATGTTTTGGTTGCAGTTAATATAAAATAATGTAATGAATTGTGGTATAACTGTAAAGAATTGGTAAAAATAAAATATAATTAGCTCAAATTTACTTAACTCCTTATATTATCAAATATCTATTGAATAGAAAAACCTGTTGAAATATTAAATGTAACAAGTTCTATTTTTAAAAGGCAGATGATTGTACAGCATGTAGGAATTGATGATGATTTTTAATAATCCTAAAGTAGTAGTAAAGTCAACAATAAAGTATATTTTGATGTATGTAATTTTCATCAATGATTACATAAAATTGCACTTTAATATAAAGTATGCTTGGATTGTTTTCATGTATACTATATATTATTGCAAATTAGTTCTTCATAAAATTGTATATTTCTGCTGTGAAAAAGTATGTATGCAATCATGCAAGTTGTAGGAAAACATGTACATGTACTGCACATGTACCAGGACGACAAGATAACAATTATGACTGTCAATCATCATTTGCTGACTGTATCTGTCAAGTTGACTACACAGACTATAGTAGCCAAAGATAAGTTGTAGAAAGTGTGTTTCAGAGTTGAATATATGAATTAAAGTTAGTAGGATAATTATTCTTAACTAAATAATAAAATTTAAATAAAACCCCTTATTTCATTTTTTATAAATTCTCTTATTATTATGATGTGATTTCACAACCATTGACCCTCTCCTATTGTTAAATAATTCATTCAGCACTGAACAACATATTATTTTATTGGTATAAAAAATAATATATTTTGTGTGTATGACCAAGTTATGATCTAAGATTTTTCAATACTTGAATCATCATTTTAAAGATTTTTATAAAATGATTTTTTTAATTTCAGGCATTGGCACAGTGAATGGCAGCTGAAAAATTTTGACCCTTGTTTCTGGAAGTGAAATGTTAGATGTAAGTAGTGATGTCTGAGACCCTTATCACACGGCATTTGTTTCACATGAACAACTTGTTTCGGACAATTTTTCTGCCTGGTTTACTATTGAAAGAAAGACATGCAACGTTTTCCTTCCTTTCTAAAAAAAAAAAAAAATTGTTCATTTTCAATCAATCAACTATCAGCTTGTTTGTAATGAGGAACCAGTTTCCCATGTTAACCCCAAAGTGATCTATGATAATTGGCTGTTGTGACAAAGCAGAAAAATTGTGCCAAACAGTTATTCTTCCGAAACAAACTGACGTGTGATAGCATCCTTACTGTTAATAATACTGTGAAGCACTTAATTGTATGCTTTGCTAATGAATATGTACTAGGCAATTGTGGCTATTATGAAAGAGGTGAAATTTCAAATACAATTGTTTCAGTTACAATTATTACAGATATTATTTAATTTTGTAATAATGCTAATTAAAAATATGAATTAAGAAAATGCAAAAATTTGGGTATAAGCATACTAAATAGTTCAGAGTAAGACTTGTACTTAATTTATAGTATGCACTCATTCACACATATGATGACTCGTACACTGATATAAATTTGATATGCTTTTATACTGTTTACATGTCTTCTATATTCAGATTTGAATCATCATCTGCCAACAAATTCAGTTAATCAGGCATTGTTGACCTTATTAGTTTCTTGCAGATGTGTGAACTTTGGAAACATTTTTAGATTTAGTGTAGTTTTTGTTTGCTTTTCAGGTTTTCACATAATATCAACTAGAAACATTACCTCTTCATTTTAAAGGTCAAAGAGATAAAATAAAAAATAAAAAAAAAAAAAAACAATTAATTAGTTAATATCAAACCTAAAATGTTCTTTTATTACACAACTATTATTTAAGCCATCCAAGGGCGCAATATTTTTATAATACTTTTATTTAATTTTCCAATATATGTTATTGAAGCCATTCAAATCCCACTTGGGCATTTTCAAGCATATTAGTTATTGAATATTATGTCTGACTCTAAACACACAGGCAAAGTATGTATAATTATTATGTAATTTAACCTATCTTTCCTTCAAATATTTCTTTAAAATTACACGAGACAGGCATACATTTGAGCTTTGATTAACAGACTTCGTGTAGTCGCCATGACGGATAAGAAAACAGATGAATAATAGACCACCCATAATCACCAACATATAATGCAACGATTTGAGAATAAAGATTGCTTATTAGCATAATAGTGCACTGAATATTAGATATAAAAATTATAGAACTGAAAGATTTGTCACGTATCCTCTTTGCTTATTATTATATATATTGAAAATAAACAGTTTGCTTCTGCAACAGAATAAATATCGAGTGTCTTGAAATGTTTTGTATACCTGGAGCTTTACAGTTCAGTACATTATACAAAGAGCAGTATATATAATGATTATCAGGTCTGTACAGAAATTTTTAATGGAAAATTCTTGTGTATAGATTTAGTTGATATTTCTTATCTTGTGTACAGATTTAGTTGATATTTTGCAAGACATGGCAATATTTCAGACTTTTATTGTAATTACTGTGACAAAACAATCATTAGAAAATTATACACGTATGAAAATTATTAATATTACATTATGTAGCTTATATTAATAATTTTCATACGTGTATATGTAATATTTTGGCAGGCACAGGAATGAACAAAGCTTGACAATATAACTACATCTTTGTATGGCCAGGCATTGTTATGGCTGGATAGAAGGTTGCAAAATGACGACAAAGAAGGATTTAGCTTTTTAGATCCCACATCTTTATTCAATTCTCTCAGCAGATCATTTTGCCTTTAGATGAAATTCTCAAAATTATATATTCAATATTGATTTAAACTAAGTAAGATTAAATTTAGACTTTACGTCATATCTGCTTTAACAAAGGAAAGAACAAGATGGGAGGAGCAGCTGCAAGGTCTTGTAGCAGGGGTAGAAAAAAGCAGTCTGACGAAAATATTCAGTATTTGTATGTGTACGTATTCAGTATGTGTACTAGCGATTATATAACATGCCAGAATGTTCTCGAAAGTACTGGTCTAGGATAAGATCCTGAAACTGCAGTAAGTTAATTATAGGTTGCATGCTCGCGCAGAGCAAAGCCACTGTATTTTCTATATTTTACATGTATATAATACATATTCTTTGTGTCTTGGTGAATACATTCTACCTCGCTGTCAGGTAACAGAAACTGATGATCAAAAGATTGATGAATATTTAATAATTTTGATGAGATTATCTAGGAAAGTAAAATAGTTTAAAACGTATTAAATATGGTTTTCCAGAATGTTTCCTAGCATAGTTTTTAAATTCAGACTAAATGATACACATTATTTGGAAGTTCATATTCTTGTGTCATAAAGTATGCTTTATTGTAATTAGTCTTAGATTGTAAAGTTAAATTTATGAAAATATGATGAGTTAAAAATGTATTGCAGATATTAAACTAGATTTTTATATGCAATTTTGAAATTTTAGAGATCTTGCTTCATGTAATTATTTTTAATGTTTTTATTAAATTCTTAATTAATGCTATTATGCATGCATTAGAAAGTGAAATGAAATAATACTTAGGGATATCATTTGGCTGCATTCTGTTGTTTCTCAGTTAAACTATTCTGCATTCAAAAAATTACTCAAGGATTCTCACGAATACCAGCTCAAACAGTTCCAAAGTATTTCTGCAAAATATACATAATTACTTAAGAATTGTATCTTTTTGATAATATTATTTAGCCTTTACAAGTTACTGCCAAAATTATTTTGTAAATCAGAAATCTTCGAGGGGATTAGTGTGTCTCGCATAGTTACCCTGGTGCCACACTATAACACTGAAATTGATAGATGTATAATTGAATGTTTAATCAAAAATGTCTAATTCCTCTTTTATGATATTTCAATAATTGATATTACTGAAACAAGAAATATTGGTACATTAACATTTTCTTAATATTCATTGTGTATTTGTTATGATGCATGTATTAATGTCATTACAAGTTAGCATTTGATAATGTTTGTTTCAACAATTTAGGGTTTGATGAAGTGCCACAGAGATTATCGCTTAAAGAATGCGTGCAGGCCAACCACCAACACAAGATATTAAAAGAGCAATGAAAATGAAGATTTAACTATAAAGAAAAATCTGACTAATATTATTACTCATAACACTTAATTGTTTCGTATTATTGTAAATTTATGCGAGTTTTCCTGTATTCTGTTTATTTTGCAACTTATGTTATTGTAAATTCATGTATGTTTTCATTCTTGCTCTGTCATGCATTTCATACTAATTGTTTGTTGTGCATATTAATTATATGTGTATATTACTTCATTGAATTACTGTATTTGAATTTTAATAAACCTTTTTACCATTCAGTAGTACTTTTCCATAAAACCCTGAACATTCTAAACATCCCATATCACTAATCCTCAATTCTAAATAATACTTGAGTTTACTTACTGTTCATGTATTAATAGCAAATTTGAAAAATAATACAAGAGTGACATATTTTGAGGTAAAATAAATACTGCTCAATTGGACATTTTAAAATGTTTTTCCTTTTAATAGAGGAACATTTTTTAAGGATTTAATTATTAGTATTTGAATATTGTTTTAATATATGATTAATTAGTATATGAATATACTGTGTGTAATGAATAAGTAAGGCAGTGAATAAATTTTGAACAATAATTTCATATGAAGAAATATGATCTGCCTGCGTTAAAAAATTAATCTTTAAATCCTATTTATGAGATTATATGGCTGAAATCTGTAGCCCAAAAGCAGTTAAAGCAACCCACCTCCAAAAAAGAAGACATTTTAAATAGTTTCTTCCAAAACTTGAAATATTTAAACAATTCACGACCCTAAATTTCTAGTGAATTTAAAATACTCATTTCA
Organism: Stegodyphus dumicola; assembly: GCF_044657685.1. Taxonomy (NCBI): domain Eukaryota; kingdom Metazoa; phylum Arthropoda; class Arachnida; order Araneae; family Eresidae; genus Stegodyphus; species Stegodyphus dumicola. Next base: position 198,177,900 of record NC_140773.1, read on the forward strand.
TTCAGTTCAGCTACTAGCCATTATATGAAATTTTCCTATATTATTAAAATGTTCCTCATGATTTTGCAAGGTGAAGACCACAAATGATCTGCCCTCATAACTAATGATGATATAATCAGCATGAAGTAGACTTCAGCGTAAGGAATATGGAACTATATATTTTGCTCTTTGTTTATTAATTAGCTCACTTTTAAAAAATTCATATCATATAGTAAGTAGTATTCATAATTTTTCTCATTTTCTTAATATTTCATTGAAGTATTTAAATGTTAATTTAATTAGCAATACCTAATAATGTCAAATGCATATATTACAGTCAAAAGTCGTTAATCCGGACTCGTCGGGACTTCGGCGATTCCGGATTATCGATTTTTCCGGATTATAGATCATCAGTTTAAATCTCGTAAGATGGCATGCAGAAATTCTAAAATTAAAAATATGAAACCGTAATTTATGAAATAAAGAACAATTATGATCTAAAGGGTATCAAAATTTGCAAAAAGAAAAAGCTTAATATTTATTTGTTTACTTTATTAAACATTTCTTTCAATGTAAGTTGTTTAAGTTTTGCATCGTTTCATGTGATAATACTTTCTCTTTAATTCTATTAAACAGACATAATTTCTTGTTCAGTTACAAAGTTCCGCCGTTCAAGTCCTATAATTGCTGTGTCAAGAACACCGACTAATTTGTCAATCGAAATTTTTTTGTTTTCAATAACCTCTGTCACGTTTCTTCGCTATCGGAAGCGAATTATAATGACGAGGAACTTGTTTTAAATCATATCAAAGACGGAGCATATCGAGATGAAATACTACATTTGGTAAGGAATTATAAGCCAAATAAAATAAAAACATCTGCGCTGAAGATAAGGATAGTGCTGACAAATCAACTTCCAATTCATTACGCGCCCGCCGCTGAGCAGCGTGAAATTGATAAACAGATTTCGGATTTCAAAACATACTTTCGCTTTAGATCCTTTACATATTAACAAATATATATCGGAAATTCTATTTGATATAATCGAAAGTTTAAGCTTACCTTTATAAAATTGCTCTTACAGTCTGCAAAAAATAATAAGCCGGATGCAATTCGAAAATTAAGGAACAACGCAATCATCAACATTAACTGAAATAGATAATTTTAGCTTATACGTCCATTATACATAAAATGCGCACGCTAAAACGTATTCTGCACTTGCGCACACTCATATGCGCAGTCGTAAAAGGTCTTACGCGCACGTGTGAACGCCTCTGCGCATGTGTCAACGCGGCGCATGCGCAGAAAGTTTTTAGTTTTGATGTCCGGATTATAGATTATTCCGAATTATGGGTGTCCGAATTAACGACTTTTGACTGTATTATACAGAATGGGATTCTGACCATAACATTCAGGCAAAGTGATATACATGTTAATTTTTCAACAAGTTTCTGCGTTATGCTTTTTACTCTCTACACAATGTTTAATTTTTAATTATTATTTTTTATTATTTGTAGGACCTTAAATAATAAAAAATAATAGAAATACCAGAAAGTGTGACTTTCTTATATTATCCAACAGGAGACCTATGTTCACATCTTATATTTTGAATTTACAGTTTTCTTTTGTAGATGACAGACACCATATATTCAAAAGAAATTAACATGCTGCTGGATATATGCATGTGTTTTTCATATTTACAGCTGTTGCATGTGATGTTATGTAATCGGGTAAAAAATGAAAGAATTAAGTTTATCGACACCAAAACAAATGCATACTTCGATATAAAGGCTGCATAAAAATGAAAATGGCTAAATAAAAATAGTGAATTGAGGTTGTAGAGTTCTCATTTATTTTTATTAACCAGCTATTTTATGATAATTAGCTTTTCTTTCTTCCTTTCCATTTTCCTGCCAGGATGCTAATTTTGAGTGTATTCAAATGAGGTGAATTCATTTCGTTACTTTTGATTTACGCCATAAATGCTGGCTGATTCTGTATGAACAAGCTGTGCCCTCTGTTAATTTGTCCGAGTCTATAAAAGGTTTTTTTTTAACACCTATTCCAAACCTCTGTTGTAATTTCCAAAACATAACGAGAAGTCGCTTAAGTTTTCCAGAGTTCTCACACAGTATATATTACCAAAGTGGGTGAAACTCGTATAAGGTGTAAGAAAGACCAAAAGGAGATTTATTAAATCAAGAAAAGTAATCCGTGGAAAAGGCATTTAATCTTAATAATGAAAAATCGAATTTTACACCAAATATTCAGACTTTTGTAACTGTTTTATATTTAATTAGCGAGAGTTTAAAATAAAAATTACCTTTATATTCATAACATAGGTTATATTCTGTTAATTTCCCATAAATAAACATAAAGAATACATTGACAAAATCATTGTACTAAGCTATTTTCATTGTACTTCAAATTTAGGTTGTTTTCATGAAATTCTTTTATTAAACATTAACTTATACTTGATAATCAATCTTCAAGTTCGAAAATAAGTTAACTGTAATTGCATTTGTTTTATGATCAAATATTTTAATTTGGCATTTGAGCATTTCTAATGGCATTTCTTTTTCTGTTTGACATCTCTGCTCTGTTAAGGTTATAACCAGTTAAATTGTTACTGTGTCTCTGAAAAATCAACAGCATTCTTAAACACCATTTTAAAAATATTTCTGTGTGTAGTATTTTATCAGTAGAATTTTTCCTAAATAAATACAGAAGTTGTTATGAAAACATTTGAGAGTACATGTCTTGAAAGAGAAACAGTATTCGTAGTGTTTAGTCAATTATGATACATTAACAGCTATCATAATTGCATGTATGTTGTATGCATTATACATATATATATGCATAAAGACCCAATTTTGGCAATAAGTAGAGCTGTTACAAAATAATCATGAAGTCTAGTGGAACATACTCGTCACACATACTGGGGAGGAATCAAATTTATGTACGTATTTGCCACTCTTAAAGAATTTTTGGGGGGAATTACAAATGTACCAATTTCTTATTAATATATAATCATTTGTTAATATTAAAGGAAAAATTTATTTCTTAACTTAACTAAGCCAGCTAAGTCATAGACCGAAATATGTGTTTCTGCAGATATTCAGAACTTCCGAAACTACGAATACATTCACAGTTACAAAATATGTAAAATATATTTCTTTTAAATGCTTGGAATATTCGGAAAAATATCTAAATTCAAAGAAATGGTAAAATACGTTTCACTTGCAGATTCTTTGTTATTTATTTGATTATATCACCATTAATAACAATGTTCACCCCCCAGAATAAAAAATATATTGTTTATGTACTGAAGTCTTGCTTTGTTTCCCTTGACAAGTCAATTAATCTATCATCAATGACAATAGCTACCTTTTAAATACTTTTAATTTTGGCACTTAAAATGTTTGCATTTCAAAATAATATTTCTATGCAGCTTTTAAATAATTTTTAATGCAACAGAAATCTAAATAACTTCAAATGCTGGCTAAAATTCATTCCAATAATTCATCGCTTTAAATTTCTGTTCCTTGCAGATGATACAGGAAAAACCTTTTCTAATAATATATTTCTAATTCTACCAGGAATTAGGTCCACCAGCGGCCGAGCAGTAAAGACGCTGAACACTGGTAGTTCGGTCTGAGGTTCGAATCCCGCGAATGGGCTGGCTGCATGGGTGTTTTCGTGGTTTTCCCCATGTGTAACGTGTATACGAGCCAGTTTCCCTTAGAAAGGCCTCCACGAAAGGCATCCCTCCCTTTAGGCAGATAGCCCTCGTGTGCTTTGCCATAATTAAATACACCACACCACACCACTACCAGGAATTATTGATAAATAACCCAATGAAAAAATTGATACAGGCATAGATGGAGAAGATGTAAATAATTATTACGAAATAATGTGAAGCAGTGTTTGCATTCAAAATGTAAGATGTTATACTTATGAAATTCTGCACTTCACTTTGGAACTGTACGAATTTTCGCTCAGAAAAAGACTGAAATTCAGGATATATTAGTTACACTTTTAAGGAATAAAAACAATTCAGAATTTACCATACGTTACATTCGTACATACGCAAAGAAACACGGACATACGTAAAAAATATAGCAAGTGTTTGCAAATAACATTGAAGAAATTTTACAATTCCTTAATGCTGTTTATTTAATTCTTTTAAATAAGAAATAAAAGCTCGAATATACGTTAACAAACTAAGCGGGAAAATTCAGTTTACATTACTGAGAATTACAACATGTAAACAAATTACATCTAAATAACGAATTATTAAGCACAATATATGGTAACAATTATTAAATGCACTGTTAGACAAATTAAAATGAAACATATATTAGAAAAATAAGCAAGTGCAATCGGTATGAACGTTAAAATAACTAATAAACAAATTTCCACAACATTGCAGTTGTACACATCAATCGACAGCCATGGAGATCACGAATGAGCTAGCGTAGGGTTGCTTTTAGTCGCCAATATTTCTTCCCGCGCCAAAGGTACACCATCAAGCATGCGCAGTAAGCGAAATTCGCTTAACACTGTTCAACTCAATGTGCGGTCTGCCATTACGCGTCCGGGGAACTGATCCTTCTCATAAATTCTTTTATTAACGACCGCAACGTGCATCAGACTAGGAAATCACTACTCCACAGGCAGAAAATATCGGCGGCTCCAGTTTAAGGCCTTTACTCTATTTAATATATGCAATGGATTTTCCTATGTTCGATGACAATAACTGTTTTACCGTCTGCTATGCGGATGACACCGCAATTCTCTCCCTATCATTAAATCCCAAACATTGTATCCTTCACACTGAGGGCAGGATGCACGAGATCGAGCACTGGTGCAGAAAATGTAGGACATGTATTAACGCTTCAAAATCCCAATTACGACTCATCGTTCATCATCGCAGAAAATAGCTTACAAAAGTTTAACTAGTACAAATATTTTTGACTGTTAATTATTTGGGCAAATGTTTCTTTGAGAATAAAATTAATTCAATAGAAAATTTATTTGAATTTATCTCAAATTATATTTTTTTGTCTCTTATTGATTAAAGTTAAAAAAGGAAAAATGCCAGGGGGAGAAAGTTCATTTAGTCACAAACAATTGAGTGGAAGGAAAAATTACATGGATTGGAAATTTTCCATGAAAATGCATCTTATTAAATTAGATTTATGGGCTTGTGTAGAGGGTACAAAAGAAGATCCAGTAAAGGATACCAAAGCTCTGTCATATATAGTTGAAGGGATAAGTGAAATTATTTTCAATAGTATAAGGGATTTAACAAGTGGAAAGTATTAGCTGAAACATATGAGGATAAGGGAATCACAAGAAAGGCTTCAATAATTAAAACATTAGTGAATACCCGTTATACTGATTGTAAGGATATGTCTGACTATTTACATAGGGCCATTTCAGCTTATCAGCAGTTAAAATCTACTGGTGTTAAACCTGATGAAGAACTAATTGCAGGAATAATTTTAGCTAATTTACCTGATAGGTTTGAACCTCTTATAATGGCTTTGAAAAATTGTGGTGAGGCAATAACAGTTGACAATGTTAAAAATCGCTTGTTGCTGAAGATTCAAAACCCCTAGTCAATGAAAGTAAGGAATATGCATTTGTTAATAAAAATATCGGAGGCAAAAGGTACTTTAAAGGAAAATGTTTTAAATGCGATTTGTTTGGCCACAAAAGCTCCGATTGTCAGAAGTCACCTCTCAAAAAGGATAGATATAATGAAAACAAGTTTAACAAAAAGTCTAATGTTGGATTAAAACATAAAAAAGGGGAAGAAGCTTATGTAGTGGAAATTAGTGTAGCTAATTCTAATCCACATCCCAATAATTGGTACATGGATTCTTGTGCTTCTTACCACATGACTCCACATAAAGAATTATTAGATGATTATCAGGATGCTAGTATTCATCAAATAAAAACAGGAAGCTCAGTAATAGAAGTAGAGGGTAAGGGTAAAATAACTTTCGTCTTATCTAGAAATAAAGTATTTGGAATGGTTAGTACTTTTACAAATGAAAGATGTTTTGTGTATGACGGTAAACATTTAGTTGCTACTGGAACAGGTATGGGAGATAATTTGTATTCTCTTGATTTATGTAATGAGTGGGCTTTAATTACTGATAAAAATATTTCAAATGAATTATTACATAAAAGAGTGGGCCATTTAAGTGATGGAGGAATGACTAGATTAAAAGATATGGTCGAAGGTTTTACATTTAACGGAAAATTGTTAAATTGTATGTCATGCATTAAAGGCAAAATGCATAGACAACCATTTCCCAAGGAAAAAGCTAAGCGTGCAAAAGAGTTATTAGGCATAGTACACAGTGACCTGTGTGGGCCTATGAATGTTACATCAATTGGTGGTTCTCGCTACTTTATTAGTTTTATTGATGATTTGTCGCGAATGACTTTTGTTTATTTTTTGAAAAATAAATCTGAAGTTTTTGAAAAAATATTTCAAGCATTTGTTGAAAGGCAAACTGGCAAATCAATCAAAATCTTACACTCAGATAATGGTACTGAGTATGTAAACAATGAGATGGATAACTATTTAGCATCAAATGGAATTCAGCATCAAAAATCTATTCCATTTACACCAGAGCAAATGGGTGTAGCTGAACGTAGTAACAGAACTCTTGTAGAGCGAGCACGATCAATGTTGGTGGATGCTCACCTTGATCAAAATTATTGGGCTGAAGCAGTGCGGACTGCAAATCACTGTAAAAATATATCTCCAACTATTGCAGTTGCAGGTATGACCCCTTATGAAAAATGGTATGGGGATAAGCCAAATTTAGAATACTTGAGAGTATTTAGATGTCGTGCATTTGCTCACATTCCAAAACAAAAACAAGCTAAAAAGTGGGATATAAAAGCAAAGGAATTAATGCTTGTTGGGTACTGTCACGATAGAAAAGGCTATCGATTAATAGATCCCAAAACTCATGAAATAATAAATGCACGAGATGTACAATTTTTGGAAAATGAAATGTACTACAAAAAGGCAAGTAATATGCCAAAATTCTATGATGAATCCTCATTCAGTGGGAGCGTGATTACGACATTTTCAGATACTGAGAATGCAATAGCTGATGATCAGAACGGTGAATTGGAAGGGATGGTTAATGATAATACTCAGTCTGATCATGAATTAGTTAATGCTAGTATTAAATCTAATCACGATGAACATAATACTGCTCAAAATGATAGCCATGATAACAGTAGTGTAGTTGATGAGCTAAATATGTTGACTAGAAACAGAAAACTTAGATTCCCAAATAGTTATCAGGACTTTGACACACATAGGATGCCAGAAATGCCAATGCCAAATTTAGATCGAATGTGCTTTGTTAAAGCTTTGGCAGCAGCAACAAATGGTGTGTATTCTGAACCGAAAACCATTGATGAAGCATTAAGGGGCAATGATGCAAACCATTGGAAGGATTCTATATGTGAGATTAGTATATTAGGCCATGGGAAATAACAGATAAACCTTATGATAAGACCATTGTAGATTGTAAATGGGTTTTCAAAATTAAATGTAATTCAGTAGGCAAGATTGAAAGATATAAAACACGTTTAGTTGCTAAGGGCTATTCTCAGATTGAGGGAATAGATTATACTGAAAAATTTGCACCAGTTGTCCGATATATAACATTAAGAGTTTTATTAGCTTATGCAGCTATATATTATTGGGAAATTGACCAAATGGATGCTGTAATGGCTTTTGTACAGGGAACTCTAAATGAAGACATTTATATGAAAATTCCAGACGATTTCAGTGAATTTTACAAGCAAAACTTAAAAATTAAAGGGAAAGGTCCTAAAATTAAACAAAGCACTAGATGGTTTAAAGCAGAGTGGTAGACTGTGGTACCAACTATTAGAAAAGAGTTTAATAGAAATGGGACTGAGGCAAAGTTCTTTTGATAGTTGTGTCTATATTAAAATAAATGGAAATAAAGATCTTGTTATTGTTACTATTTATGTTGATGACTTACTCATTTTTAGTAATAACATAGAACTTAAAAATTGAGTAAAACAACAACTTAAAATTTGAAATGAAAGACTTAAGACCAGCAAATTATTGTTTAGGAATTAAAATTGAACGAGATAGAACTAAAGGGTCCATTAGCCTTAGTCAAACTCAGTATGTAGAGAGTATGCTTTGCAAATATAATATGCATGAATCTCATGGTGTAAAAACACCATTAGACCAAAATCAAGTGTTATCTAAACTGCAGATACCAACTAGTGAGGAACAAAAGTTACCTGTTCCTTATCAGGCTGCAGCTCAAGCAACACGGCCAGATATAACTTATGCTGTGAATTTCCTTAGCCAGTTCTCCAATAATCCGGCAAGGGTTCACTGGAATGCTGTCAAGCGCATCATGCGATATCTTCGAGCCACTACAGATGCTACATTGTCTTTTTCAAAGGACTATAGTGCTGATGTCCTTGGTTACAGCGACTCAAACTATGGAGGTGATGCTGGGGATCGACGATCAACCACTGGATATGTTTTCCTCATCGGAGGTGGTGCAGTGTCATGGTGTAATAAACGTCAACCAACCATTGCAACTAGTACAACAGAAGCCGAATATATGGCTCTTTCTGCATCTACTAAAGAAGCCATATGGCTCAACAAAATTGTTAAAGAACTTGGGATTATTACTGCAAAGCCAGTATTATTATACTGCGATAACAACAGTGCTATTAATCTCAGCAAAAATAGTGTGTATCATGGTAGATCAAAGCATATTGATATACATCATTTCGTGCGAAAAGCTGTGAAACTTCAGCACATTGACATACAATATAAGACTACTAATGATATGATTGCAGACTTTCTGACAAAAAATTTAAACAGTGCAAAACATGAAATGTGTGCAAAAATGATGGGTTTAAAATGAAGACCAATGTAATTTAATGTTTTATTATATGTTTGTGAGCTGATGTAATTTCTCATTGTATTTAATTAGGATATTTAAACCTAAAGTGGGAGTGTAAAAAAGGTTAGCTTTAAATATGTTCTTGGCCCATAGATGGCGCCACTGTTTTTATATTCTTCTATAACTGTGCACTCCAATAAAACTTCACTTGTGTTCCAAACTCCCAACAGGTATGTTGTGTATTATTTATTCTCATGCATGCAAGTAACCACTCTCTGCTATATTGAGTTTCGAATGAATGAAAAGGTGCTGGTGGTTATCAAAGCGGCATGCTTAGGTATGAGCCCTGACATGGAATCCATACGTTTCTGTTGCCACTAGAAAAGCGAACGGAATGTCAAGGAAACTACATAACATCCTTCTTTCGACATCTTTTAAAAAACAACTTGATCTCGCAAGGAAAAGGCGAATGTACACCTCCATTTTTCTCCCAAATCTCATTTACGTTTCCCTGTCCTGGTGCACTGCTTCAAACATAGATTTTATCAAATTACAAACCTTCCAGAACAATTTTCGCACATAAATTACGAGGGCTCCATGGTATATAAGAAATTCTGATCCACATAAAGACTTAAAAAACTGAGGATTTTAAAACATTCATTGGGCGACTCAAAAACAACTTCTTTAATAAGGTATAATGAGCATACTAGATAACCTTTAGTTAATTACGCTGACAAATTCAAATATGAACTACTAGACGAAGATTTTAACCTACGTCCCTATGCAACTCATATTTTTACATAAGATATTTACTATTTTGTCTCTCATTTTAATATCTCAATTTTTCCTTCCTCCCTGTTTTCAGGCAGTACTTCGGAGGATGACTAACGACAGCCAATCAATATATCACATCCTCTCTCTCTCGGATTCGTTATTACCCATGCGACTTCATCTATTCAGTTCCATCTAATATACTGACATAACATAGTGCTTCCCATCACATATTCTGAGGAGAGAAACGGTGGATGAAGGTTTTTGCTGCCACCTGTGGACGTCTCGGGTCTGCTATCTGCGTATGCGCGGTTCTTTGAATGCCTGCATGAGCCACTACGGATCTTCGACGACTGGTCCTGAAGATGCGCTCTATATTGTTTTACCACTTCTTGCGAAGAGCAAAGATTGTCATAATTGCTATTATAATTTTTGTACCTTTATAAATAGTTTTACTAATTTAAGTGATATTGTTAGTACATTTCTAATTGGTTGCCTGCCTGCAAGTCGCCCTCCTAGCTTGCCCCGGGTGTTTGTCAGGGGTCTTGCAAGTTTCAATCTGCTCATTCTCAGAAAAACCTTCTGTGAGTTTTAGAAGGGCGCAGATTTTACTAATCTGCGGTGCGAGTCTTCGTGCGAACCGGATTTTGTTTTCGACCACGGCCAGAATTAGGAATTTGATATGGATACGAATGGAGACAAAGATTTATTTCTGCTTTTAGCAGCTGACAAAGTAAGCTCAATAGATGAGCTAATTAGAGATAATCGCGCTACACCTTCGCAAATACAGCTTAGGGAAAGATTACTTTCATTCATTAGTAGAAATAATGCTAACATCAACAAACTTATAACACAGTGTACAACTCCAGAAGTTACAAACACAGCTAATGCGGAGAATAAATCCAAATCTGAGAAAGAGAATGAAAACTGCACGATATCAGGGCTACAAATGAAAGCATTCATACCACACCCATCACACTATTGAAAAATAGATTTGAGGTGCTTAATATGAATCAAAACTCTAGATTCAGAAAGTGACAGAATTCTAAAAGTTCGGATTCTACACTGTGCGCTCAAAATACAAATACAACCAATGAGGCGCATGTTCCCATGAAGGAGGGGTCTATTGTAGTAAACACCAATAAGGTTAACTGACAACCACAGGACCTACTCCAAACGTAAGTAATGAGGCCATGGAATTCGGCCGAAATTAATAAACAAGATCCATTAATAAATCTGTCTATCCCAATAAAGTGATTAATAAAGCTTTGCCTATTATTATATTATTATCCAGGATGGCAAGTACTGGTCAAAATACAAGGAAATGTTTTAGGAAGCAGGAATCACTTTAAAATCAGGTAAAATAAAGGCTCAAGACCACTATGAGCTAAAAGTTGATAAACATAGAAACGCGCAGAAGTTTAACTGCGTTACTTAATTCTAAGGGAGTGAAATACCACTCATTTATTTGACTTAAAAATGAGAAAGTTAAGGTATCAGTATCAGTAGTGGGCGCAGCCCGACCTACCTAACCAAACAAGTTGGTCTCATGGTCATAACAGACCACGCCCATTTCAACAAAGGAAAATAATTGAAACATAAAATAACTAAATGAAAATAAAAGACAAGGTTACCAATAGATACGCCAACTTCTGAGATAGCTGAAGAACTTTTAGAAAGAGGAGTAGAGCCAGTCGCGCAATTAGTAAGAAGCAAGAAATGGAGAAAAAATTAATCTGCCCTATCATCTTATCATCATAAATAAAAACGAAAAAGCCACAGGAATAGATAATATAAGGAATTTGTGTACACTGAAAGTTAAGGTCGAATTCTATAAGGGAAGGAAGGGGCCAATACAGTGCTTTTGGTGTCAGACATTTCATCATGCTCAGGCAGGGTGTATGCACGACCCGAAATGTATGAAATGTGTTGGAGATCATTATTCAAGAGACAGCACTAAACCAAGGGAAGAGAAACCCAAGTGTATAAATTGCAAGTTGGATTATACAAATAATTATAGAGGTTGCCCGAATTTTCCTAAGGTCAATGCACAAAACCCGCCTATGAAGAAATTCGGCGATACGGTAATTACCAATAAAACATATGCAGCTGCAGTGAGCGGACAAAACATGAATATGAGTTATAATACTAATAAAAGATACTTCTAGCTTTATCTAAAGCTAGAAGTATCTTTGAAGGACTTAAAAACCTAGTTGAGGCTTGCAATTAAACTTAACTTCTAGCTCTAGCTGCAACTGCTAGCTGTTCCAACGCGGCTACTGAAATCATGGATAGGGACACCAATAATTTCAAGGCAATTAAAATGTGAGTATGGAATGCTAACAATCTTAGAGATAAGAAAGATGAATTAGAAGACTTTATGTATGACAATGATTGATATTTGCTGATCTCCAAGACACATACCACCTCGAGAGGCAGAGTTAGCATAAAAAAATTATTGACCTACCAATGTGATCGGTTACATCACAGAAGAGGAGCAATCATCTACGTTCATTGTAAATGTTCATCGTGCTTAATTTCGACGGACAGAAACAAGGGCTATGAACTTGTAGTAGCTTCTATTCACCTGCCAAAGATTGGAGATACCTTACAGCTATAGACAACTCTCCGACTGATAAGCTGACTGAAAAATTGTTAGAAAATATTATTCCTCATTCCTCGAAGGTAATTGTTGGTGGTGATCTTAACAGTAAACAAAGACTAGGGCTGCCGCAGCGCCAATTATAACAGTAAAAGAATGAACTTCTGTTGTAGCTACACTGGGGTCACCAGTATAAATTACTGTAATATTAAGACCTACACTGACTGGAGGATGTACCGCAATGTTGTGAAAATAAGACTCCCTAGGTTAGAGGTAATGAAAAGTCTATCTGATATTGGCAAGGAAATTGATGCGTTTACTACATGCTTCAATGACTCGTATTATAAGGCCACCAAAATTAGTCAAAGATCTAGTAAACTCACTGAATTCCCCAGATACATTAATATTACTGCTGTGGTGTAATGGCCGAAACCGCTACACAAAACCTTTTTCGTGATACAGGGTGAAATGTACTTCTAACACAAGTTCTAACAATAACATAAATTTTAATAAAGTAAAAACATTAACATTCACACTTCATGATAATGTGGGACTTTGATACATTCAGTCCTGTAATTTCAGATATTTGTTGACAGGGAAATGCGCTATCGTTTCTAACATAATATACGAGGAATGATAGTTTTAGCATGCATCATGCCCATAGCTCCAGCAGAAAAAGTTCTGGCTCTTGTCAGGAAAAAACCTTTTATATATTACTGTCGTTACCTGCGCAGGGTGAGGGGCAGACAAAAGTGTCCACATTCTGACTTCTTTTATCTCTCTGTCCCTTGGAGTGACCTTCGAGGCTGCAACTGGATTCAATAATAAAGCACCTCATGGCAACAAGATTTCACCGCTGATCTGAAAGAGCTACCATTGCATTCTGAAATCATTCATCCTACACAAAGAACCTCTAAATGACCTTATCACAGTGCAAATTTTTTTTTTTTTTTTTTTTTTTTACAAATAAAGTGTCTTGCAAAATGAATATATAACAACATGACAGAAACAAATAAAAGCTGTATTCATTTTTCAAATAAAACTTTAATTCCAACATTATGAAGTATTATTTTGCTTGTTTTTCTGCAAGCTATTGATTTGTTAAATCGATTATGGATATTTGCATTGTTATATATTGGATATTTGCATGGATATGCTGTTTGAGAGGGAACAGCCATTATAATACTAATTACTTTGAAAGTTAGAATTACTCCTTCATTTAAAAAACATGAGAACTTCTTAGCTGAAAAATTACATGCTACAATAATAGCAATAATGAAATTACATCTTACCTTAAAAATCAAAGACAACGAGGAAAGAAATGCTAAAGGCAGTTTCTTGAGGGAGTGCAAACACATACTTTCACATAACCAAGCTCGTTTTTGCATTAGCTGTTGCCAAAATAGAAAAAACTTCATGCACACTCTTACCCCCTCATCTTTCCTTTCTTGTACGAAGTAAAGGAAGTATTGTAATCGCGAAAAGTTTTGAGTATCACATTTCAATGCAAATATCCATTTAGACAATTTTTTTTTTGTAAGATGTCTGTATCTGTGGGCAGAATTATGGACAGAATAAAGGACTCTTTTTTTTTTCCGAAATGAATTGCAATCTGGATTTATTTTTGTGACTGTACATAAGGTATATATCTCGTATAACTTAGAAACGATTAGCCGTAGAAACATTGAAATTTTGAATATGGAACTGCTATAACATCTGTTTGTGCATCTCCCTTTTTTATTGCAATCAGAAGTACCAAAAGTGTATTTACCCACCTCCATTACACGGCTTTTATTTTCGCAATAGTTGGTCGTACTCCTATACTTCCAGTTACCGAAGTGTTTTAAATGACGAAAATATTCATGTTTCACAAATGGCAAATTAAAAAAAAAATAATAATAATTTTGGACAAAAATGAAATCTAACTTTTAATGTGGTCTCCCAGTTCCTATACTTATATTTAGGAAAGTTTTTATTATCGCTATGAAAAAGTAAAATTATAAGAAGTTTGAGTCCCGTATGGCAAAAAAATTGTGATGTAAAATTTCCTGCAAATGCTGTTTGTCTAGCAAAACGTTCTACATTTTTAATGACATAAAATAATTATTGTTTACATTTTAAACAGCAATCACAAATTAAATATTAAAAGTTACTGTCAAACCATTTAAATGGAAGTATTCCCAGATTCAATTGTATGAAGGCAATATTATGTAATGACATCTATCTTAAAAAATAAAATAATGTTTATACGTCCAATAAGTTACAGGCCTTGAAAATAATATATATTTGGAAAATTATTCCTTAAATAAACCAAAATATCAATATTAGTCCGAGCTCTCATTGAGATGTGTTTGTGGCAGAATACTGTAAAACTGCTGCCAGGCAGCAGGTGTGAACCAAGCCATTTACCAGGTTCTTATAGCTGCTAGTTTCGTAAGTTGTAGCTCATCTAGTGCATAGTATTAATACATCATTATATGTTCCTGTCACTGATCACTGTCCTTTAGGGTTGGGCTTTCATAAACTAAGTTAAACAAGTGGCTAATTGCTCAGTTCTAAACAGGCAGATCATCATTGTGAAGTGCCTGTTTTTGCAATTATCAATATTTTAGTGTTGTGCAAAGTACATGTGCGTATTATATTCTTAAGATGGCTGGAACTATCTCAGCATTTACAGTTTAGCAGAAGTAATCATAATAAAATTCACCCTTTCAGACTGTAATATTTAGCAAAGAATAAGAAGCAGATCGCAAATGAAAAAGGTATAAATTTTAATATACGCTGAAAAAAATATTTACTTCATTTAACAGCTTCTCTTCTTGTAACTTTTTGTTCCTCAAGGCTTTCTATTATGTGAGAGACTAAGAACAGCATTAATATGAACATTACTAAAAAATATTCAGTTTATTTCAAATGAATTATTCTTACCTCGCCCCGAATGATACTAATACTTTCAAAAGATCTTACTTTTTTTTAACTGACTAGTATATAAGCTTAGTTCTTCCATTGAAAATGGTTTGAACTAGACAGGTTTCCTACTTCTATACTGGTTTTAAGACTGACATTCTATTTCATGCAACTAGCTACTTATTTATCCGAGAATTAAATCTTTTGCTTTTACTGATTTTTAACTTACTTGACTTTTTTTACCTTTTTATATTTAATGCTTATTAAAAATTTTAATTTTCAACAATTTCTGATTTTAATCTCTTTGAATGTGCACAGAAAAAAGTCTTGCCTTTAGTTTTGCATATTTTCCAAGATATGTACATGGATATATTCTCAGTATGTATGAAAATATTTCTACAATTAAATTCATTACTTTATACATTCTGATCAATAGCAATTTTTATTTGCAATGGCTTGATATGTACAGATTTACACAATGACACACAAAGAAACAGTGCTTAATACTACTTTCTTAAAAAAAAAAGTTACCATGAGGTAATCATCAGCACCAAAATATAAAACACATAGAATTTCATTTCAGTTGCAAAGGTTGCTAAACATAAATGCATTAACAAATACAGAAAAGAGAACCTGTACATGGCAAAATTTTCACTTTCCTGAGAGGAATAATGAATTCTATACATTTAAAACATATTCAGGTGAATACTATGAGGCACATTTAGGTAATTTTTCATTAACAAATATTTTAGAATTATATACATTTCAATAACATGTCATAAATATTTAAAAATTAAATTTTGAAAAAGATACTATTTAATGTTCTTTACAAAATTATATGTATTAAAACTATTTATTTCATTTTTCATCATCTAAATTAAAGTGTATCATGTATACATATATAAAAGGGAATATTTGCTTACATTGCTATTTAATAAAATAGCATCTGAATGTATCTATTTTGGGAAAAAAAGAAAAAACTATGATGATGAGTGTTGTTGTATCATGAACTTAAATCTTCCCCTTAATTGTAACTTATCTGCTTAAGTAAAAGTCCCTTCTGAAAATACCAAAGTTTTCTTTCTCTAAAAGAATTGATTTTAACTGAAACAATATGAAATGTAAAGAAATAATTGCTTTCATTTAGAAATATATATTGTGTACAGTAAAAAAATGGTCAATTTAAAAAGTACTACTAAATTGCACTAAAATTTTATCCATGTTTGAGAAATGGTTTAAATATTTTAATCAAAAATATGCTGGCTACTTGTGATTTTCATACTGTTTGCATTAGAAAGGTATCCTTCTTAAAGTAAATCCTTTGCCAAACTAAATAATCACTAATTTAGAGTTTCTGTTCTTTTTTACTTGCTAGAAAGTTTTTATTTTAATATTTTTTTCTTAATTTTAGCACTTTATGTATACTGCTAAAAAATAAAATTTATCAATGATATACTTCTTATAGCCAACCTCAATAATAAGGTTTTTCAAAAAATTTAAACTACTAGACAATAATATATGTTTATCTGCACTTTTAAGTAATGGAATAAAAGTAATTTTTATACAAATTAAATAAACTTTAATTTCTGAATAAGCAGTAAGAATTTTTGGGAATACAGAAGAAACAAGAAACCATTCATTGACAATCACTAAATGGTTATAAAACATATGCAATTTTCATTAACTATGCATGATTTTCAAATCTTCCGATTTTACCAGGAGACTCCCGGTTTCTCGACACATCTCCAGGTACACCATCAAATCTCTCGGTTTTTAAATTTTTAGCTTTTACTTAGGAAAGCCAGCAGGCGAATTGTTTTCCTGCAATGAATGAAATTTATTGAATTAATGAAACTTAAATTGGGTAAATTGCATTCCTCCACCTTTAGTGAATTTCAGGATACATTTTTTATTAAGTTTTATTTCATCTGAATTGTATTATTTTTTCTTGTCACATTTTATGATCACTTTCTTACTGAATTTTTCTTATTAAAGTTTCATTTGTCTGATTTGTCATAATCATCTGTAGATTATAGTCTGATTTGTCATAATCATCTGTAGATTATAAAACTTTATATGAAAATTTCAACCAAATATTTAATCAGTAAGTATTCACATTTAATTTTGTTTTACTTCAATTTATGGTACATTATACAGTTTATCCAAACATATACTATGCACATTTGTTATTAATTTCATTTTCATCATTTTAAAAGTTCTTTGATAAATAAAAGCTTTCTTTCCCCACTCGGGATTTGTTCAGTACAAAAGTTTAAGAATATTAAAAAATAAAATTAATCAAAAAACATAAAATTTAGATTATCTAATTAAATGTTAATACATTTTACAATCAAAATCATAGTATTAATAATCCAATAACCTGAATCACGAATTTTAAAGTGAAATTTAGTACATTTGGAATTCCTTTGAAATGGCATCATCATGCAGCATGAAAACCTTTTGGTTTCTCCCATTTTCGCACAAAAAATCTTACAGTTTTTCATATTTTAAGGTTGGAAGCTATGATTATGAATCAAAAATCATACCAATAAAAAATTTCAAGTAGTTTATCTATTTGAATATTATTATAGCCTTTCATTAGTTTACTTAAAAAAAAAAAAAAAAAAAAAAAAAAAAAAAAAAAAAAAGTCTTGAATTGTAATTTCCTTGTTAACATACAAAAAATACAAATAAACATTCATAATTTCATAATTGTTTATACAATGAAAATAATGTAAATATGTAAAAAAAACTTACACAATACATATACACTCACTCTAATTTTCATCTTATATTTTGAAGTTAGGTCCAACTCTATAAAACTGTACTGGCATAAATAATTTTCCAGCAAAGCTAAAAAAATATCTTTGAAATCACGTTTTATACACTTTTATCTACATATAGTAATATATTATTATGTTATAACAAAATTTCATAAGATACATCTAGGCACTTATACAGTACAATAAGATGACTTTAGTATAAGCATTAACATCCGAAATTTTAACATAATATATGATTTTAAAAAATTAATAAGCTGCCAGATACAAAAAACTTGTTATTTGAAGGCATTCATAATAGAAGCGAGAGTTTATTCTAGCATTACAAAGGAAATATGCCAGATTTGAAGGAGGGGAAGTAGACTCTTGATTAAGCAGGATAATGCTGGGAATGATGCAAAATCAAGGTTAATCTACATGTAGTTTAAAAATATAAAGAAAGAGAAATAACCAATATTATAATTAATAGAAAGATACTATTCAGAATTTACCTGAATTTTAAGCATTTTAGTCTTGAGAATAAGTTTACTTAACAATGTAAATTAACTCAGCATCCAAAGAAAAAAGAATACACTATAAATAAAGAATGGAGAAACAGAATTTTAAATGGTATTAGAGAACAATACATCCAGTTCTAACAATCAAAGCATAATGTGCTTTGCTAGTATGGTTTTATAAAAATTTGAAGGAATACCAAGCCAGGATACAGTGAGAGGTATGAAGACAACAGAAAAGTGTCTACCAATTACTGATAGTTATGGCAAGTACTGTTGGTTTACATTGCTTTGTATTTCTGACTGATGGTTGTACATTTGATTTATTTCTAAGATTGGGCTATTTACTTTAATGATGATTTAATGATATTTATACATTGCAGATTAGAAATGATTAACACTGAAATATTATTTATTGTTATTCCATGAGCTATTCTTTTCCCTTTTGTATATTTTTATAAATGGTTTCACTTTACTCTGATGGCATGGGATAATCATTTTTTCTTCATTTTATAACAAAAAATAATTTAAAAAAAAACTTTTTTTTTAGGTGGGGTGTGAATAATTTGGAGTCTGCACTATTTATTTATTTAACTATAAAAGTATTAGAAAAGGCATTATGGATGAAATAGCATTTTTTAAAATAAAATTTCTCTATATTTTAATAATAAAATATACTTTTTTATAACAGCATTAATCATCCAGATACAAGACAATAAATTACAAAATTATAAACAATCTTTGTAAAGAATACTAAAAATATCAAGAAATATGAGGAAAATTATTCAGCAGCAGGCTAATCTGATAGTACTGAACATTTCCATCAACAACTTGATGATGGATATGATTCTTTCACTTCTTTAACCCATAATTCCCTACCTTTTTCTAATAATTTGATCAGTATAAGCAAAATATATCTTTTTTTTATTTTATCTTCAATTAAAATTTCAATACATAGTACATAAGAGAACAGAAAGCACAGAATAAGTGCTTAGAATAAACTCTGATATATACAATATTTATTAAAATTATTACATTATCATTTTTAAATGACTCATTATAAAAGTGCATTTCTTTCAACTTGCACAAATTGAATTATATGAGTCAAATTTATTTTTTGTCTATAATCTGAAATGTTATAAAAATTTGAGCTTTAAAAAAAAACTGTTCTTATTCTTTAGAAAAATTACATTATGGAAATAATGACCTTTTTAAATACTTTTAATTCATAACAGAGATAGCGAAATAAATATTAAAAAAATCAACTAGGTAGAAGTTTGATAAGTGGTCCCAGTATAAATTCAAGTATGAAACATGGATTTAATGATTATATATAAATTTAATATGCATTTTTTTGCAGCAATCTATGAATACATATGTAAGCATAAATTGACTAAAAGTACTAAATGAAATTAAAAAAATTCTGCATACTGTCTGAGTAGTCTGAGTAGCATTATCGTCAAAGTACTTTTTCCAAGATGAATAAAATTATATTCTCAGTGACTTTGAAACATGTAAGATTGCGTTGTTTCTGTCTTAAATTAATTTGCATTAAATTTAAGACAGAAACAATGCAATCTTACATTTTTCAAAGTCACTGTTTTTACTGTTATTAGAACAATGCTAATAAAATATCCATATTAATGATTTATATTTTGAATAAGGCACGTTTATGCATGATATAAACTCTTTCTGTTGTCACTTAAAGAGCCAAGTTATTGGAAATTTGAATAATTAATGTTGAACCCATAAATGATGAATGAATGCCATAGTTGTGTACAAAAGAGCACTTACATAAGATAAACATGCTATTGTAGTTGCAACTGATTGTAAAATGCAGATTTTTAAATTAAGGTCCATTCAATAGAAAATAAATGTAGTTACCCTCCTATAAAATAATGTATGTAGCATGAAAAGTGAGAACTATTATGAGTCTCTTAATAAGATTATAACATTTTATTAAATGTGGCTATAACCTTCCCAGTGCAACAAACAATGACGACATCATAAAAAAATATTTCATACAATAGTTTTTGCTCTTTTTATAATACAGTTATCCCTTGCTGAATGCAGGCTTGCAGAACGCAATTTTGTCTCCATTTAATTTGTCACATGTGAGAATTTCAATTATATGCAGATTGGTGCAAAGCATCAGCTACGTTGTGACAGTAGTCTTTAACAACTGGTTTGAAAATTCAATCATTAAAGTTTTCTTAGATTGCTTCTTAGAATGGCAAAGCCAGAGCTTTAAAGTACTCTTGATTCTCACTAATGAGCTAGTACACAGTGTTAAAGCCCTCGCAACATTGCATCCAAAAGTAGAGATTTTATGTCTTCCACCAAACACCACTTCCTTAATTCAACCAATAGACCAAGGAATCATAAAAACACTCAGAGCCTATTATGTCAAACATCTCTGCAAATAAAAGTACCAGTGGCATACCTCAAAGGGAATGGTGAGAACAACCTACCTCGGGCAGCACTTTTTGAGGGTGGCAAAATTTCACAATAAATAGTAATAATAATGTCTTCTAATCTGAGTAATTTCTTTTCATATTTTTAAAATAAGCAAAGGACTTTTTATTATTTAATCTGTGATGGAACTAGGGAATCTCTCTTTAAGTGAGTGTAGTCATCTTGCTCATTCTAGCAACTGGCAACACTTTGTATTAACCAGTTTCCTTGCTGCAATTCCTTGTGTTTTATTTTGTGCTCGGATTGTTCACGATGAATATTCAGTGAACATTAATTCTTTCACATATAGAATAGAGTTTATTATTGTCTAATAACACCTATAGCATCAGTCGTCCAATTCACATTGACTTTAACCTTCTACAACTCATGATTTTCTTTAGGTACATGTTGTGATTGTTAAATTATTGAACTTTGTTGAAAGAAATGTATGTCAATTATAAATCAATAGTCAACATGTTTGACTCTTCGTGTACACACAACCAAGTGAGCATTACAATTTTTATTTTTATTTATCCACTAGTTAGAAATATTTATTTCATACTATACAGTCAATTTTATAATAACCAAAATCTTTGTATCTATACTAAGTAGGTTAGGATATAGTGGTAATTCAATGTATAGTATACCTGAATAGTGAATATTACAATTTTACTTCTATTCACATTCATCTTCTTCTACTAACATTCATTTTCTTATAAAAATAATGGGTGAGTTACATAATTATGTAATTTAAGTCCATAAATTTGTTAACAGTTATCTAATTTACATATCCATAATTTTGAAAACCATGGTTTGTAGTGTAAATAGAATCACTGATAGACAATCAAGATTAATTACTTGCTTATTTGAGCTAAGGGGGCTGTGAATTTGGCCTATGTCCCAGGCAGTTGAAATGCACATTACACCACTGGAAAGCATAACACACTAATGGCATTTTGGAAACAAATGAATATGACACACTGCATAGAAATGATTCAACTTGCATGGGAGCAAATAAATTCATCACCAATAAATGCCTACTAGCCTCAGCTCTGACCAGAAGTTGCCAGTAATTTTAAATGATTTCCATCTATTAAAAATGAGGCCAATGGAATTATAAACTGCAAAAGCAATAGGCAATGAAGGATTTTTTTAGACATCAAAGAAGCAGAAATCAAAGAATTAGTTAAGAATGATATTGTGAAATGACAAATGAAGAAGATGATGATGATCTTAGAATATCAGCAGACAGCGAAAACAATAATAGTGAAGAAGATAAAGAGTGTTTAACATACAAGAAATTAAGTGAATTTTTAAAAAAAGCACAGAACTGTCTGCATTTTTAATGAAGAATTGATCCAAATGAAGAGATAACAAGATACTTTATAAGAGTTATTGTAAAACTTTGCACTCCTTATGCAATACATTTAATGAGTTCCATCAGAAATTGTCCCAAGCGAAAATTACCAGCTATTTAAAAAAATTATTGTATTATGTACCTATTCATTAAGCATTAATAGAAATCCTTTCAATTAACATTTGTTTCATTTTCCATTTTAATTAACAGTAATATTTAGTTTTGTATAAATTAGATACACTTCTTTAATCTGAATTATACCTAACTCATTTTCTCCACAGAAAGTTAACTTTGCAGAATGCAATTTTGCCATACATGCAATGTGAATTGAAGTAATCCCCACATTTGGCAAGAGCTTACTGTACAGTATTGAGGTATATATACATTTGAAATTGCAAATGCATTTGCAACCTCAGATATGCTAATCTTAACAGTATAAACTTATTCATTTTTATAACACTTTTTACAAAATATTAGAACTCGGCTATGTAATACTATGACAAATAATACATTCTCAGCCTGTTTTATACATATATATTGGCTCAGGAATAATCTTAACACCTGAAGTAAGAATATCTTAGTTATATCAGACTTCTTTATCCACAAAGGCAAACAGGATATGATATCTCTAATATCAGGCATACAAAATATAAATTTTACAGGTAGTTTATTTTGGCATTTATAATTGCATGAGATTCTGTTCATGAGAATTCTTCAAACTTTGTGCAGCAGTACTGTTTTCATATTTGGAATCTTAATATATGTTAGCTGTGCACATTGTTTCTTAGCAATTTCATATCACTCAATCGATGTTTCAGTTATTTCTGCATCCATAATTCATAATCAATCAGTGTTGTTGCCAACTGGATAAATCTTTATGCAGTTCAATCACTACATTCAAAAATTTTTATCAACTCTGGATTATCTCTGAAGATCACAGATTTAAGTTTTTTACTTGAAAGTTAGCACTCTTATGAGTTTGCCAATAACCTTCAGACTTTGTTATTTATAACCAATAGTTTACAAATCTTCACCAAACAATTTTCTTGGTTTATCCTCAAACCACATATTCCTGGATTTCCCCATAATAAAATCTGAATGACAATACAGAAAACAGTTCACACTATTATTAATTAGTTCCTTAAACAACTTCACCAGGATTACAGCAATGAAATTTTCTATCATAAAATATTCTTCACATTCTGACCAATATCAAACATCTACCCAATTTCGTATATGTAGCCTAATGCAGCTCTCACACATTATATTTAAAGGTTTTGCAAGCAAACCACTGAATAACTTAGTTTATAATTAAAAGTGAAAATTTCAACACATGGAACAAAAAATAATGTACAAAAGAGTAAAATATATATATATATGACAGCTCCTTAAAAAGTAAAGTAAAAAAAAAAAAAAAGTAATGAAATATCAACAAACACTTCCTGAGATGAATGGTCATCAGAAAAGTGGTCTGTGTTGTTGATTGACTAATCAATAAATAAAAATCCAGCCATAAATAACCTCTACAATTGACACAAAGACAATTTGTAAATATATTACAAATGCATTATCACATGGAAAAGGGATATACATACAACCTATAAGTTTAACTAAACTAAGAATCCTTCATAACAAAATTAAAGACTAACAATAATTTCAGTATAATCCACGGTATTTCTTTATCAAAATATACAAAACATAGTTTTATCTATTAATTTTTCATGAATGCAAATAACAGATAATATTTTTGTGTACACAGATCAAGGATTTTCATAAGTTTTAATTTACAAAATATTGTTAAAGCTTCTTAAGGTAATTTTTTTTTTTTTTTTTTTTTCAAATTGATTTCTTTACTAATAACAGATACACATAATTTGCTAAACTAATTTTGATCATCTTGTAAAAAATTAAGAGTTATATTAAATATTTTAAAAGGGATTAACCTTAAGAATCAATTAAAATTTAAAGATATTTTTTTACTAAATTCGTTAGCACATTAAATGCAAATCAGCTTCCTCGAAAATAGATTTCTCTTTTTATGGACATACAGAGAGAAAACTCATCTAGTACATTTCTTTAAGTAGATTTTGAATCTAAATTAAAGAAAGAAACATAATTGCTGAATATATTAAATTATGTGATTAAAGTTATTTAAGATTTAATGCTGAAAATGCATTAATACTGCAGGAATCATAAATTTAAACTGCTGAGTTTGTTACTTTTATTATATGATTGTCAGAGTCCAAATGTGTAAACCATACTGTTATCCAACGGTTACAGACAATAAAACATTTTATATTAGTAAAAGAAAACAGAATTTAATCTTACAGGTCACTGTAGTAAACATATTTTGATTAAGCAATTTTGCTGATAAGAAAAATTATAACAAAATATAAAATATATTCTTATTAATAAATAATTAAATTTATACTTGAAATATACTTTGCACACACACACACACACACACACAAAAAAAAAGGGGGGGGGTGAGACAGTTTTATTATCTCCCATTCTACTGGACTGACTGAAGAATTTAACTTGTGTTTTTTATGTCTCGAAAACACAACACGATATATATTACATTTATATATAGCACTGTTCAACAAAGGTATTTGGACAGAGAATTGGACTTTTTCTGAAATCACTTAACTATTTCTTTTCCATATTCTAGACCTCTCAAATTATGCCTAAATATTAAATTTTATAAAATATGAGAAACTTGCAGAGAAATTTTAAAATTTGGCTTGGCACATTTTTTCCCAGTTTGTGCCAAGAATAATTCACTTGCCAAAATTCTTTATTTATGGCAAACAATTTTCATTTCCCTTTCACTGTGTATGAATGGAATAAAAGGTGCATTGTTAATTCTTTCAATTAATTTTAATAAAGTGCATAACTCATATTTGGAATTATTATCGCTTACAAGAAATATGCGAAATTCCAAAACATGCCAATATATAAATTCACGCAATATCTTCAGAAATTTTAAATGAAAATTTCTAATTTTTTGCAGGTATGTCTAGAAATACATTTACTTTAAGATTATGGTAAAAATTTTTATAGTGTATAACTCAAAATTTTTTCGAAAAATTAATAAAAATTAATAAAAAATACAAATTTTAAAAACAAATCAGAAAATAGCTGCAGATTTCATTTCGACTAAACTTAGATTTCAAACTGTGAAAGAAACAATCTGAAAGAAAGAAGATATTAATAAATACATACCATATTCAACTAATATCGAGAAGCTAATTTTTTAAAAACTACTCATGCGATTTTTACAAAACTAAGCATTCTTCCATAATTTGAGTCATAAAATCAAAATATGGAAAAAAATAGGTCTCGTTTTTAAAAAACGTCCGATTTTGTGTCAAAATACGTATTTCAAGACATGAAAAATGCAAGTTAAATTTCATCCATCGGCCCAAAAGAATGGTAGAGACAAAACTTCTCCCCTTTTTTGTGCAAGGGGTACCTTCTTTAGATTTTTTTCTTCAAGTGGATATAAATCAAGAAACTGAATATAAGAAAATGAAAGCCCAATTTATATTCTGTCAGAGTTGGGTACAGTTTACTGGGTTGGTTGAGTTGTTATATTTTATATAATTCTGTTACAGCTGGGTAAATTGCATTACAAGGTTTAACTTTTAATAAGAAAAAATATATTTATAATGAAATGAAAAATCTTTTATTTGCATAGGAACAAGTATTTGATTTATATAATGAAGACTGGTACTTGTCTTGCATAACATCCTTAGTGAAAAAGTAGATTGGGTGTGTAATGCATTGCCAAGAAACAAACAGTTACTGATCTATGTGAAACAAATGGTTACTGATCTAAGGTGCATGTGCGAGAAAAAATAGTTAATTATGTAAATAGTTTTTGTACTGTGCCTTGTCTTTTCATTTTAAAACATTAATTATTTTTACTATTTTCAATCTTCCTTCAATAAAAAAAAAAAAAAAAGAAAATGATGTTTATGGCATTATTTAGCAGCAATTGCTCAACTGAGGCCACCAGAATGAGTCTGTAAAAAATGAATTTTCTGGTATGTTTGCATATGATTGAACTAATAATAAAATTGTATTAAATAAAATAATAAACAGAATTTTATGATATGTTTTAATTTGTATTAAGTATGATAACATATATATTAAATAAGTTCTGTTAATTTATGCTATTATTTTTAATAGATTGCTGACAAAATCGTATTAAAGCCTTCTGGACAAACCTTTATTAAAATTTTCAAGAAATTTGTGCAATATCAAACCTTATAAATGTAGCTAAGACAGCTTGGACAAGTGTTGTCGTTGTTGCCGTTTTAATTGTTACTCGACTGCAAGAATTACTTAACTGGGAGTTTACTCTGCAAGTGATTGTGGCAATTACCAATATTTTTCACATACTAAGAAGGAATTGTTGATATTTGTTTTCTACTTAAGGTGCTTGAAGTTATTTACTCTGCTGTTTGTAATTAATTTTTATATTAAACTATTAATTTCTTCCTTGTAATCCTTCACAGAAATATCAACAAACTGGTAGTCCACAACAATACAAATTAACCTTTCAATGGTCATCAATGAGCTCAGCTCACATTCTCATTATGCACCCGAAAGAGCAGAATGAACACACGGACTCGCATAACGAATTTATAACTGAAATGTATTATGCGTATTAGAAGAAAGAATTGCTTAATCTCACAATCATTCAAGGGTTAAATAACTCGGGTTGTAGAGATATTGAATGAACTGCCAATTTATCATTTATTGTAATCAGTTTTGCTTCCTTGATATTTACAATATCTGGCAATAAGTCACACTAAGCTGGAAAATTTGCATGAACACTGTTTTTTACCACCATGACCCCTACAGAAGACAAGTACCGAAAGAATAGCACATGAAAAAGCTACCATTGGAAGGAAACTTAATAATTAATACTACGCAGTTCAATTTAAACAACTTGCTGCTTTTCGAAGTTAGATAAATTGTGAAAATTGCAAGAAAACTCTGGCATGCTGCATTTTTATTGATATAATTGTGTATATATCATAAAAGTTGAATATCCGATATTCATTCAGACTTCTTAAATCCACTGCAATTTTGCATGCATTTGAGTGTGAAAAATACTGAAAAAATATTTTATCATATGAATATTAATTAGATTTTCCTCTAATCATACAACCAAAAATATATACTGTATTAAAACTTGAAAACCTGAATATAATAGATGTAACTCAAAAATACATAATTTTAGCACAGGATTCAAAACAATTTTTTTCCCTCTTTAAAATGAGACTAGATTCATAAGACAGTATATATGGAAAAGGTAATAGTCATTTGTCTCAATATTTGGTAATGATATAGTTAGTTATATATTTCTTAGATAGCGCTACTAAAACGTTGTTTTTAAATTTGGACATGCAATAAAATGGAAGAAAAAGAAATGATTAAAATAAAAACCAATTTTAGTGCTGTCATCTTAAAAATAAATAACTAGTTAAAAGTGGTAGCTTGCATACAAAATCATCACCCAATATTTAAAGATATTAATTTTCATTACTTTCAACACCTAGTTTGTTAAAAAAATGCCTATCATCATTAATACTAAGTAAATTAACTGAGCATGCATGAATATTGATTAACTATTTATCATTAATCTAATATCATATTGAAAAATAATTCATCAATATTACTTTTTTTTAAATTTAACTGGAAACACACACACACACACACACACACACACAAAAAAAAAAAAAAAAAAAAAAAAAAAAAATTAAAAACAACATTTTATATAAATTTTTGTTGAATATAAGGAAATAAAAATATAAATTTTAATAAGTTTGTATACTTTTACCATAGCAACCTGTAATATTGTGATATATAAAAGCATTTTTATATTTCTCAAAAGTTGTAAAGAAAAATGTTTTCTAGTTAACTCTGACAATATTATTTAGTGATGATAAAATGGAATATTTGACATTAACTTACGCAATCTGATTCCATATTTCTTATTAATTATATGAAACAATTAAGAAATTTCATAGTAACAAGTGTTAATCTATTTTTCTTAAACTTGTTAAGCTCTATTAAACTAAAAAAGGTTTAAATCAATTTCTTATACCATTTCTTCATGTCAAAGATAGTAAAAATAAATTTAAAATATCCAAAGTAGCAGCTTCTGATACTGCTAAATTGATCACTAAACATATCAACAGAAAGTGCCAAAGGATTTCATTCCTTGCGACGAGAGCTTTTAGATGCATTCTTTGAAGTCCCATTAATATTATCCTGCATTATCTGCTGCTCCCTAAGAGTGCGTCTTTTTGCTATTTGCCTTTGATGTTCTTTCTCCATATCATGCTCAGTTATGTTTAGCTTTAAAATCTATGAGATAAAATAAGCATTACAGTATAAAGACCCAATTTCCAATTTTTTAATTGAGAATTTTTCAATTACAGAAAAAACATAATAAAATGCATTTAAAAATACCATAGAGTAATAATGCCAGTTTTTACAAAATGTATTGGAACAGAATTTAAAAAATTTAATTACCTTACTTTTATTATAGTTTTCAAAGGAGGCTGCTCAAGGGAAGACAGGCTTTTTAATTTTTGAAATAAATGCTGCCAATTACAGAAACAGAAGCCATACACATTTATTAAAATTTTTACAAAGCATTTTACTCTAAGCTATGAGCTTATTTGATTACTAAATTGAACCTCTATAAAATGAAAAGCAATAATAATGCATTTTTAAATATTGTTATGCTACAAGCCCACTGAACACTGTAATTAACCTGATTCAGCCTTTCCTGATAACTAAAAATGTGAAATTGAAAGGACTAAAAATTAAACTGTATAGTAATGTATATAATAAAGCCAACTGAAGAGCTTCCACCTACATATGTATTCACAATATTTCATTCCAATTTTTAATTCATCTATCAAATGTAAATGATCGACATTTTTATTTAGTGACTCAAAAAAATTAGCTTTGAAGAATTATCAAATCCAAACTTGTTCCTCCTTCCTCTTTAGTAAACTAAATTTTTGCTACAATATGATTTTTTCTTAAATGATGATTTCTAGTTAACTATAATGCCTAATCTATAATATGTTTTAATATGTTGCCTAAATGTGAATAATACTTCAATAATACACAAAATTTTACTGAAGTGTATTCTTCCAACACAGCTACAGATTTCTATCTCACTAGTATAGCCAATGCTTTTGAAGCTTTTCATCAAGAAATGAGCCATTTTGGTAAAGAAAATACAATATAAACTTATAATAATACACTTAAGAAATTAGGTCTGCATATTTTCCCTGTAAAAATATTATAACTTCTTCCTTTCCCCTACTTAATAAGCAATGTGAATAATGTTACTTTTAAGTATATAAAATTCTAATTACACTCTGTGATTCTAATCAACTGATTTAAATTATTGATGGTTTTCCATTTAATAAGAAATCATATTTGACATTATTGATTCTAATTAATAGAAAGAGATAGTCCAAACATATCAATATGATTTCTGGAATGGAGGGATGCATTAAATAAGAAAAGCTGAATGTGACATTTTGAATAAAGAATATTATGAATTCAAAAAGACATCTTTTATGATATTGAAGTTTTAATTTGAATTACGTGATCAACATTGAGTTTGAAACAACTTAAACAGCATATTCATGTTGAAACTGAAATGTAAAGAAAAGAATGTAACTAGAAAAAATATTTCATTTACAATTTACAAATTCAATAACATTCAATAATAGATAATGTATTTCTAATAATATTTTAAGTTTGGAATAGAAATTAATTTTTCAAGAAAATGCTATAGAAAAAAGTAAAGGAGGAATAATATAAAACTGGTAAGTAGAAGGAATTAAGTAACCTAAGAACTCAAGAAGTTAAATAGGACAGCTCTTTTATGAAACAGTTTTATGTATAATTTTTACTAACTTTTAAAATTTTAAATTATCATCTTTATAATATTTCTGTCAATTATCTTTTTAATACTTTATTCATTTTGCAAAGAGGAATTAAACAAAAAAAAAAAAAAAAAAAAAAAAAAAGAAAAAAAAAAAAGAAAAAAAAGAAATACCTGAGAAATGAGAAAGTCATCTTGTAAATATTCAGAAGGAATATGGCGCAAACATTCTAAAGTTTCATACATTGTAGGACAGTTTCTTAATGTTTCAGGTTTTCCTAAGACATTTTTCAGAATAACAAGAGCAACTTTGAATAATACTTTGATACCTGAAAATAAAAAATGAAAAGAAAATGCAGAAGAATGTAATAAAATATTTGTTTAATTCACGCCTAATACATACTGTATTTACTCAAAAAAATGACATCCTTAAATATGAGACCCTTCTTACATTTTAGAATATATTTTCAGAAATAAAAATGTATGTGGATAGAATTCAGAAATGAATATATTTAGAAATAAAATGTATGATAAAAGCTACCCAATTAAATACAGCATTTTACTATGATATATGTATATAAAAAAAGATCAGGAATAGTTACTGGCATGTCTGAAAGCAAACGGGTATATTATTACACATTTGCTTTTAGGCAACCAAGTGATCAGATAATAGATTCAGGTCCAAACTGAAATCACTTAGTTAGACTGGCTATTACAATAAGCTATAATTATGCAGCTTATGCATGTGGTCATTACTTTTGTGGTTGACTTTTTAGAATTTAAACAGTGCAATTATTTTACATAGTAAGGTAATGAAACCACTTCCCTCTTATGCTGCAATCTTAGTTATCAAAATACCAGTTTATGAGAATCCTCTAAATATTTTAAACAAAATACAGCACAATAAGGGTTCTCATTCTTGAGTAAATATGGCATACACACACATAACGTAGATAAAAATTTCTGTACCAATAATCTCAATCATTCTCCAGTTTTTATTTTAATTTAAGCAATATTAGTCGATAGCACAAATTAGGAATAAATCTGTAGCTGAATTCAAAATGTTTTATGGAAACAAAATATTTTATTATATCATGAAGTTATACAATGGAATGATCACATGCAAATGATATAAAAATTCTCTAAATCTTTTTAATTCACAATCCAATAATCTTAAAATAGTCCAGTTATTTGCTTATTATCTTATATTTTTTTTAATCACAAGCTTTAAACATCACTATTCTGATTTACAATTAATATAAATCTGAAGATATATATCAGATATCAGAAGCTGTCGATGAATCAAAAAAGTTATAATTAAATAATTTAAATGCTTTATATTTTATAAATTTGCTTACTGTTTTTATTCAGACATTCGCCCCTCTTAAAAATATCTTTAGCACAGTCTTTACAAAACTTTTGGTTCACTGTGTAATATTACATTACCAAGTAAATTCATTATTCACACAACTTAGCAGGTGTGGCAATGAAAGAAATATGATATTTATCCCCCCCACAGCATTGTAATGGGTTGATTCTCAGATTCCCATTTGGCAAAGCATACTCAGTCACTTTATTTTGTGATTCAAAAGCATATTTATGACTTGAATGTAATCAGAATATAACTGCTAAACATAATGCAGGATTTAAAAGCATTAAGTATAATTTTCAATCATTGAAATCTTTTTTACAGTATATCTAACTGATATGATTCAAATTACATGTAATTTACGATATGTATTAAACAACAAGTTATATACATGTTTGTAATAGTACTGTAATAAAATAAAATCCTTCTAATGGCATACATCGTATTTATTCTTCAAATATTTCTTCCCAGTTTTTTCCAGCATAAGATTCAAGAACTTCTAGTTTTAGGGTAGCAGTATATAAAATATGGATTAATAAAAAAGATAATATGTAATTTAAAAAATAATATTTGAAGCAATAACTGCAACTGATGTTTTTCAAATAGAGAATGCAGCAGATTTGGATTGGACTTGATTATAATAAAACATTTGAGAGCAACATGTCTAATAAACAGCAATTTTAGCATATCTATTAATATGTCTTTGTAATCTTACATTTTTTCTTCCCTCATAAATAACATACAGCATTTAATTTTTTTCTTTCTTTCTTCCCCCTCTCCCAGATTTTGAAAGTATAATTGGTAAAATGTTGGATGCATAAATAAATACAGTATATGATACACACTAATTTAGAAAGAAGGTATTAACCATTTGAAGGGTAGGTTAATTTATTTGAATATAGAAAAGCACATAAGGACTATCTGCCTAAGGAAAACTGGCTCTTATTCACATTACACATAGAAAAAACCAACCATGCAGCTAGCCTATTTAGCTGGGTTTCTGGGTTTGATCTATCGGTATTCAGTGTTCTTAATCACTAAGTCACTGCTAAGGTTTATCCTTTTGTAGATGATAAAGTAAGTTTCACTTACAGAACTGTATGAATGGTCCATTAATTGTTTTCAAGAGTTAAAGAAAGAAAGAATTTCACAGATTAAAATGCACACATGAAGAGAATTTTCTAATACCAGTGTATTACATATTACATATTTCAAACGATTCAATTACAGTTACAGCCTTCAATACTATTTACTTTTTACTACAACTGTATGTTCAACATTATAAAAAGAAATGCACCAAAGGAACATAACAGGCTGTGCTGCTTGAAATAAAATTTAAGGAGTGGACATTTATTAATGTAATTATTGCAGTGCTTCAATTATATTAGGTTAAAAACATTATGCAACATTAATTCAGTTTACTACAATCAGCACAGGGGCACTGGCACCATTATGCAAAGAGGATATTTGCACAAGAGTTCTAGTACCATTATGCGATAATAGTCCTCCTAGTACCTAGATACTATTTTTATCCATTTTCTGCTTAACGAATTAACTAGGAAAAGATAATAAAACACTACTTTCATATACTTGCCTGCACTAGGTCATGGTACATATATCACCCCTCCCAATGTCTCTCTAAATTCTAAACATTTTGCAATCCCTAAATTCTACTACCCAGTATAGCTGCACTGGCCTTACTTGCATAACAGTATCTCAGCAGGTGATGGGCATGATGATGAAGATCATTAGATTAAGGTCAAATTATTAACTTTAAAGGAACTCACAACATTTTGCCATGGCTATTAATGGAAAAATTTTGACCTGACCAACCTTTACAAAGTTTTCAATATTATTATCAAGACTTCCTACAAATTATAAATTCAGAAAGGGAGTTGAGAGTCACACAACTAAATTTTAAATTTTTTATATTGTATGCTAAATAAGCAGGAAAGAAATATGCAAGGGAGAGAAATATGTCAACAAACAGGATACTTCTCATAATGCAAAGTCTGAAATCAAAAGATTTAATTAAATCAATTAAGTAACTGAATATGCTCCCATTAGTTGGATTACAATGACATTCTGATTCTAATTTTAACCCCAGTTCATCAAACAAATTTTTTAAATGCATCAAAATGGATCTTGCATTTAATCGCAAAAAATAATTACAAAAGAACAACTTTCATTAGATATTATCTAAAAATATTAAGAAAACTAACCTTCACACAGAAACATATCCCAAACTCTTAATACAGATGACCATGGCAAAGTTCTTGAAAAAGCACACATAAACCACTCAGTCATGTACAAAATAGGCTCCACCCTTTGCTTTTTCTACAAATGAATAACAATACAAATTTATCAGTTTTTAAAATAAATATTTGATGAAATGACTTTTCATGAAATTCCTCTTTAAAAATTAATCAAATTTTTATCAATATTCTCAGCTAGTAAGTATTGGATTTACAGATTACTTCTTTTTGAATTTAACCACATAATTTCTACTAAATATAACTGATAAGAACCATATAGCTTTTTCATGATTTAAGTGTGGCTTTCGCAACCGAGAAAATGATTCAAAACCTGAAATTTTTGCAAAGATTAATTCTTAAAAAAAACCCAGTTTATTACCTAAACCAGGGATTGTTCAATGTTTATCAAATGGCAACTTAAATGCATCCAATCTTACAACAGTAATTTAAATTTTAATTATTATTCTTATAATCTTAATAATCACATAATTATGAGACATTTAAGCTAAGTGTCTTTTTTTTAGAATTTATCAAGATATGATCTTATATTGAATAGCAGACAAACATAAGCATATTCAGAATGCATTAAACTGTTTTTTCAGTAACTGTGGGATACTGATGCACAGTCTATTGTTTTCATGGAAACATTTAACAAGTCTAATAACTAATTTTTGCCATTAATGATTAGCTTGTTGCATTTTTATAGTGTTATCACCAAATGTAACAAATACAGATAACAGCCATTCAACAAAATGAAAAAGGAAGGAATTGTGTATGTAGTTACACTATATGAGCACATTAAATTACACATTTAATTAATAGCTTATTAGTTTATATTTTACTTGAGTAACAGCAAACTTAGTGATGATTTAATGAGGTGTTTGAACTAATATAGTGGAATTTTCTGCTAGCATTAAAAAAAAAAAAAAAATACTTCTAGCACTCCTTTGTGTAATATGACAGCAAGTCAAGCGATTGAAAGCAATGTTGTTATCCATCTCCCAAACTCTCACTGTGATTGGGACCTGGAAGCCATGTAAGGATTGCAAATTCATTGGAATATTTTTGCAACCAAACCTGCACTAACTGTGAGTGATAGAGTCTGGTATAACTGTGTTTAAATGTAGCATAATTATGCAAGAAAAAAGTGGTGATAAAAAAGTATAAATAATCATATATGTTCACATTTAACTTTTGTTATAACCAACTGGAGAATAAATTTTATATTGTTACTAAGCCAGATATATTTGAAAGAATGAGAGAATACTATGATGGAATGTAGTATAATTATGCAAGAAAAGGGGAAATGCAATAAAAGAATGTAAATATTCATACAAGTTTATATTTTCAATTCTTTACAAAACTGGAGAACAAATTTTACATCATTACTAAAGCTAACTAACTAACATATTTGAACATCTTCCTACTTGAAGCAATGACAGAAATTTAAATAAATACTTGATTTAACTTACTTGCAAGAAAAATTAAAGGAATAGCTATACAAAAGTGCTGTACATGCAAAAATGAGTGCAAGAGGATGCTTCAAATTCTAGTTTCAAGGGAAATACAAGTAGTTGGATACAATTTTTATGTATGGAATGCGGGATATGTTGTTAAGGCTTTTGACAGATTATGAGAAATGGCATGCAACTGAGAAAATGTGAGCAAAACAGATACTAACAAGTTTATAAAGATTTAAAAGTAGTCAAAAGCATCATGTCAAGAATCTGAGAATGTTTAAAGACACTAGTGATGTACATAGACAATCAGGTCCAAACTGAAAAATGTGCTAAAACAGATTCTCAAGACCTCACCGAGCCAGACAGGAAAGTGCTCTGACTACTGCACTGAAGGATATGGCTTCAAATCCTGTAGTAGGCATGGATGTAAACTGGTTGTCCCCTCACAGAAGGCAATGACTACCCACCTATTAGATGCCTCCATAAAGTTATCACAGCTTCTATCCTCAGCAGAGGCTAGCGACTCTAAAGGCTCATGAAAGATTCTCAAGACCATTATTTGGAAAAAATTGCTAGAAATAGACAAATGATGACAGACGAAATTGTAAGGGAGTTCATTGCAGCTACAGAAACTCAACTATCCATATACACCATGAATGATAAGCTGCATGAAAAGAAACATGTGATTTGTGCCCCACTAACTCAGGTTATGAAATGTGCCCAATTGCAGCAGTGCAGAGATTATTGGGCCTGGAAAGCCATGAACTGCAGCCGAACTCTCATTACTGATAAGTTTAATTTTTGTTTGAGAGTAATTTCAGTTGTATTACAATCTGGAGGAAGTATAACTTATGCAATAAGCCCGAAAACATCCACAACATACATCGGTACAAATGTGGTGGAATCGTAGTAAGGGTAGATATCACTTTAAATGATTGCACTGACCTATATATCTTTACCACAGCAAATATGTATGCTGAAATATACAGAGGTTCTTTATTCTTATGTCAAGTTATTTGAAAGTGCAACTGGCACTAAGTTCCTCTAGTGGATGATAATTTTCCTCTCCATCATACTGCAATAGAAACCAACTATCTTGAGGGCAAAGGAATCCAACAGATGGAACTGCTCGCATATTCTCTTAATTTAAATTCAATAGAACAAGTGTGGAATATACTAAAATGTTGACTTGCATCACTGAAGTCTCTGTCACTGCAGCAAGGAAAATTGCCATAAAGTTTGCTTTTCAGTCGGTGGATCTTGATATTATTTTTTTTTTTTAATCTTTTACACAGTTTTAACTACAACTTTCTACCTCATTTTATATCACAATTCCCATGTTCTTATTCTAACTTATTTTTTGTAGAACAAAAATAAAGATCTTGTACATGTTCCATTCTCTTAGCTGAAAATCTTTCATTTATATGAGTTTTTTAGTAATTCCTTCAACTTTTTCCTACCAGTGTATGCAAAAATCACATGCCCATTACGAATATACCCAAACATATAATGGATCCTACAGACATCCAAACTGATTTATAGATTGTTACACTACTATCACTACTACCTACAGATAAAACAATAGTTTGGTATGAAAGATTCATTGTTTTGTGAATTCTGCCACAGACGCATTTTGCCATTAGTATAATGCAACTAACACCTCAAGTCATCTGAAGTGATATGTTTCCAATCTTTTAAAGTTTAATGGTCGCAAGATTGGGAAAAAAAAAAAAAAAAAAAAAACCATAGCCTAAAAATTCTGAGCTTTGCAATCAAGTGCAAGTATTATTATTAATGTTGGCCATTAAATCCAGCTTTTATCATGTTTTGATGAATAGTCTTTCTACATAAGTGAGCAAAAGCATGAGAAATTAGAGTGATATGCAGCAAAGATGCTGTTTTATTCTGAGATATTATGAGAATATATCTCTGTACACTGTTGTGTATCTATTGTGGACTTCCTGTCATATCCATAATACAGATTTTTGTGGACTTTTGTGGACTGTCCACGCCGAGGCTCGGACTTCTGTTGAAACCGATGATTTGGTACGGAAAGTTGATGAAGCAATTCATGAGAACAGACGCTTCACGACAACTTTTTCAGAGGCAATTCCACAAATTTCACGTACTGTTTTGTTCGAAATTGTGTCTGACCGCTTGAATTATCACAAACTGTGTTCCCGATGGGTTCCAAAAATGCTCACTGATGTTCACAAAACAAAGCGACTTGGTAGTGCTCTGACATTTCTCACGCGGTACAGTGATGAGGGAGAAAACGTTTTAAACCAAATTGTGACAGGTGATGAAACTTGGGTGTGTCATTTCACACCAGAATCAAAACAACAATCAATGGAGTGGAGACACACTCATTCTCCGAAAAAACAAAAGTTCAAAGTGACAATGTCATCACAAAAAATCATGTGCACTGTCTTCTGGGATAGAAAATGCGTTTTGCTTACTGAATTTCTTCCCAGAGGTGAAACCATTAATGCGGCACGATATTGTGAAACTTTAACAAAACTAAGGCGTGCCTCTCAAAACAAATGAAGAGGAATGCTCAGTAAAGGAATCGTGTTGCTCCATGACAATGCTCGGCCCCATACTGCTGGTGTCACTTAATCATTAATTCGACAGTTTCATTGGAAGCAGTTTGATCACCCGCCGTACAGCCCGGACTTGGCGCCGTCCGACTATCACTTGTTCCTGCACATGAAGCGGTTGCTTGGTGGCAAGCGCTTTGGATCTGACGATGACACGAAAAATGCTGTGGAGTCGTGGTTATCAAAACTGGTGGGAAGTTTCTTTGACGATGGTATACAAAAACTTTGGAAACTTTCGTTGGCGGAAACTATGTTGAAAAATAGTTTAAGACATGTATTTTCATGTAAAAATAAAATTGGATTAAAAAAAATTGTTTTACTATTTTTTTTTTCTTTTCAAAATGGTATTTAGTTTCCGAATACGCCTCGTAACTTTCAAAATAAATTCTTGAGGGGAAAATTAAGGGGGAAATAAGAGCATAAATAAAACATTATATTTAATGCACATAATAATAGAAATAAATTATAAAACACAAATACAGATCAAATTGGAACACGGAGCTAAGAAAGTTGCAAACAGGGTGGAAAAAGAGTATGAGATATGAACTCACGACCTGCCTACCCTCAGCTTTACAACTATGCTATTACCACACTGATGTGATTAGCAGTTTTGGCTTATATACATCATTAAGTAAACGATTTCTTAAAGCTAACGTTTTTGGTCCTATTTCAGTGTGCTATCATCTAAAAAATTCCCAAGAGTTTGTTGTTCAGCTTCTAGGACATTTCTTACAAAAATATTATTTTTTAAAGTGGTGTTCTGATTGAAGTTAAATAGACTGCTAAACATATATTCCATGTGCTTACAAATATATGTTAGCCAAAAAGGTATATTTATAAATAGAGAAATACAAATTTAACATACTTTTTAATGCAGTGGACTATTTAAAAGGCTATCAAATTTAATTTATAATTAACGTTATTAGTTTTTACCTGTTTCAAAAGAAAAAAATAACAAATCTTTTAATGCCTTATCTGATTTGATATAGCAGTTTGATATAGTCAGACATTCATTTTCATTAAAGGTAAATGTGTATGCAGAACTAGGAAATAATTGTAAGGACAAATTTTGCTATTTCATGGACTTGAAATTATATTTTTTTGCTCCTGATTTTCTTAACAGTAATCACTGCTCTCTTTGAACTAGCACTGTAGTTATCTTTTTTTTTTTTTTTTTTTTTTTTTGGTCCTTATTTTTTTTTAAACTAAATTCAGCTGATTGTTGCCTTTTTCAGTACACAGATTTCTTGCTATAATGTTAATTCAGAAATAAGTACTTTTTAGCAAAACATTCTTTCCCTGAGCCAGCATTCATCACTACTTTTGCCGCCATTCATTTTTGGTGACAATACATAGATTGCTCCTTTTTTACCACGTGAACCCAATGCATCCGCAAACATATGGATAGAAGTTGAACATAGTTGAACTTTATCTGTCCGTCATCCATCACCGCACATCGACTGGAGTGCAGATGTCAATCAAAGTGAATTCACTCGATTGGAGAAACGCATAATGCACCGCAATGCATGCGCAGTAGTGAAAACGGGCCTTTATACTCTTCTTATAGTATTATACAAAATGCCCAAAAATTTCACAGTCATCATAACCAAAAATACTGGCTTGTGAGAGCCTATTTTTTTATCTTCATCAAATTCACACCTGAAGTTAATCAATTTTTTCACAAAACACTTTGAGTCTGTAGTCAGCTGAAATATTATCTTCGCCTCTGTTGCATGCTTGCATTTAAAGTATACTAAAAAAATCTGATGTGGACACATGACTTCCTTGTATGGCCTATTAAATTATACACCTTTTTTGCTGCATTTCATTTAAACTTATTTCCTTAAATTTCATTAGAGATATATTTCTCATTCAATTAATTAAGTTTTCCCTTCGTGGCACAGCAAAAATACATAAAACCTCAAAGCATCTTTATTACAAATTGTAAAATACAGAAAAAATAAAACAGCAAATAAAGTTAAAAGAGTTACAAAATTTACAATTAAAATTAGAATTTCTGAGCAAAAACAAGTAATTCTGCCAGCAGGCAAGAAGACAGATTCTTTGATGCACAAAGCTTTACAAAGAAAGTTTACTTTTGGCCCCACTCGGCAAAAAGATACTGATGGTGCAGAAATTGACTTAATTCACTATTCTGCAAAGTTTCAAATATAAACAAATAAGACTGCTCATTAGGCTTAGATGCACTTAGACAACTTTCAAATTGTTGGCAATTCTACAACTACTGCATGCAGAGTAATTAAAGGCATAAAAACCTTAAACGGAACATACGAACAACATAATTCAACCACCTTTACTACAAAAAATTGACAATTTACCAACATATAAGAATAAAAAAAGGGAGTTCACCTAGCCGAGTAACAGAGTGGGTATATGTACATACATTTATATACTTTCAGTGTGGCTGATTGCAACCAAAAAGGGAGAAGCAGCATTACATATTATAGCAGTCCCATACACAAAATTCCAACATTCAGAGTCTACTTCTTTTTTGAATTATGCAAGATACATACATAAGTACGTACAAATGTCATGAAAAAATTTCATCTGAATACATCTTAAATCCATTTTTTAATGTTTTGTGAAAAAGAGATCTTTATTCTGTTGGTACATACAGATGTCATGCAAAAACATCGTTCAGATGTATTCGAGAGTGGTCAAAATGGATATTTTTTTAAAATATGATATCTGAAGTTTTTCATGATTACAATACTTCATTTACTCATACAAGGAAGTAAAAATACACATAAAAATTTTAAGCAAAGTATGTTTTAATAAAATAAAATGCATTAGTGAAATTGAAAAAAAAATTGGGTCACAACTTGTAAGCATTCAAGACATGCTATCATGCTAGTACATACTGATAGGAAAATACTGCTTTGGACAAATTTGCAACAAAATTTGCCAAATTAATTTGTATGTATCCGTTATTACCATTAAATAACTTTTTGTGTAAAAAAAATTATAGAGAACAAAATTTGTTTGATCTTTAATAAAGTAAGATAAAATTTGTAAATAATATAAAAAGCATCATTTTGAATAACTAAATTCCACTCTCAATTAAAAATTTATTGTTTAAATATTAACATTTGACTAAACTCTAAGAATCTTAAATGCATATTTATCCCAAGTCACTATTATATGATTTCAAAGTTTATTAACAACACAGAAAGGGCTTTGAGCTAAAGAGTTTGTTCTTTCAGTTAAAATTTACATTAGTATGTAAACAGAGGTACAATAACAATGCATATAATATTATTTTACACTAAGCAAACTATCTGAAGAAATAATTATTAAAAAAAAATAAGAATTCTGATTATTCTAGATTTTTACTTTTTAATAAAGCAGAAATATATTTTGCGTTGACTTATTCCTAATTTTTTATGGAATTTCAACATTAAAAACAATAAATAATACTTTCTTACCAAATGTTTATGTACAGAAGGACAAACTTTTTTCAAGAGCCCGAATAAAATTTCACCATCAATTTGAATAGCTTCCTGTAATTTAAAACAAATTACCTTTGGGAAAAGACTATCCACATAAATACTAAACATAGAAAGTAAAAAATAGAAAGCCATTTAATTTATAATAATATTTTTGCATCTGCAACCCATAGGTTTCAGAACATACTTTACAGTTAATGTGAAACTCGGTATGAAAATGAATACAGTACAAAATTCGAAATCTGGATTTGTTGGGGCTTCAGGGATTCTGGATTTGGGATTTTTCCAGATATTAGATCAACAGTTTGACATATAGAAATTATAAAATTAAAAATATGAAATCGTGATTTATGAAATAATGAAGTATTTATGATCTAAAGGATATCAAAATTTGCAAAAAAGAAGCTTAATATTTATTTGTTTTCCTTATTAAACATTTCTTTCAATGTAAAATTTTTAAGTTGCTTCGTCTTTTGTGCTAATACTTTCTCTTTAATTCTGCAGACAGACAATCTCTTGTTTAGTTACAATGTTAAAGTCCTGTAACTGTTGTTTGGAGAATTCCGACTAACTTGCCAATAGAAAATTTCTCATTTTCAGTAACTTCTCTGTCACTTTCTTCACTATCGGTAGAGGTATTTTCTGGATCTAGAACCATACTACAGATTTCGCCATTCATTCATTGATTGATGATTGAGAAGCATTGTCATCATAATGAAAAACTTCTTTTATATCATCTTCATTTATTACCACTTCTCCACATTTCTTTACAAAATCTGTTAATTGGTAAATTTCACCTTTGTTTTGCAATATCAGAAAACCTTTAAAATTAGCGGATATCATCATTAAAATTTAGCTATCCTTCACTATACATATTTGGCTATGCATCATGAGCTTGGCAACTAACGAAAAGTTGTTCCGTTAAATTTTATCTTGCATCACGCATTGAGACAATTAAGCCTGAATTGTATTAGTTTAGTTATTTATTATACTTATGTCTATTTCTTGCACATGCTTAAGGCTTATCGGAGTTCTGAATAAATAAATTTCCACATATACTTCAGCCTTATTGAGGGCTGGCGCTTGATATCTTACAGACTGATCCAGTCTCTGTGAGTTTTAAATTCTGCAACTCGGTGTGGCCATACGAGCCCTGGCGCTGGTTCTGCGTTTATGTGAATAACAAATCAGTTATTCTTAATTCAAATATCCCTAAATGTAACCTTTGGGCTTATGAGCATCATGAACAAAATCTATTTTTAGCTCCGCCATGGGAATTCGTACCTCGTGGCCTGTGGCCACCTATCAGAAGTAGGTTTGGTTTAAGTAATTACGGCAAAGCCAGAGGGCTATCTGCCTAACGAGAGGGTGGTGTATTTAATTATGGCAAAGCACACTAGGGCTATCTGCCTAAGAGGAGGGATGCCTTTCGTGGAGGACTTTCTAAGACCTAACGAGAGGGATACCTTTGTGGAGGACTTTCTAAGGAAAACCACGAAAACACCCATGCGTCCTGTCCGTTCATGGGATTTGAAATTCGGACCGAACTGCCAGTGTTCAGTTACTTTACCACTCAAATGCTGTTGGGCCTAACAGAAATAAAGTGACCGTTTTACTAAATATATAACCAGTCTCTTCCAATGAAAATCGATTTTTTAGGATAGAACTTTATAAATGCATTCAGGAAAATGGGCACCAAAAATTTCCCTATTGCATGTAGCTAAAACAAAAACGAGAAAGAGAAGGAAAGAAAGAGGAAAAAAAATTAAATTAATGAAAGTGAAATGAAAATTTATACATTTTTAACAGATATTGAGAAAGTTACATTTTACAAGAAAAACATGAAACAATATAA
Source organism: Stegodyphus dumicola (assembly GCF_044657685.1). Lineage (NCBI taxonomy): Eukaryota > Metazoa > Arthropoda > Arachnida > Araneae > Eresidae > Stegodyphus > Stegodyphus dumicola. The sequence continues at coordinate 198,221,122 of NC_140773.1, forward strand.
CATCATATATTGAAAATTACACATTGTGATTAGTCGGAAAACTGAGCACATAATATTATCTAGTTATATGACTAATCTAATTAAATCTAGCATCGATAGATGGCACCACAATACGGTGGCATTTCAGAATATCTCGCTTTGCTCTGCCCTGCTTGGTGCCCCTTCTTCTGCAGATTCCTTCAATTTCTCTACGGAGATTTTCCAACGTCTGGAATTCCATATCAGCAACGTTTTCGATATACGAAGAGAGAAAAATGTAGTTTTTGCAGAAATGTATTTAGTTATGAATTAAATAAAACCTTAAAGAATATTTTACTTGTAAATTAAACATAATGCACCAATTTAGTGCTATAAACATTAACCTAAGTAAATATTTTCAGCGAGAGGCAAGCGAGAGTCAATAAAACAGAATTTTTATCTCAAGTATGGTGGCATCAACAGCCCATTATAGAGGTCAATAATTTATACCTTTGCTTGTCTTAAAAATTCCCTTTTTTTTTAATTGTTTCTAATAACAAAATAATATATATTTTGAAACTAACCCTCCATGACCATATGCTTCTATAAAAAGTATACTTCAAGAATAACAATAATTTTTATTCCATTATTCAGATTTTTCATGACAAAAAAAGGGAATTTCATTAGTAGGAAGAGCGAAATGATTTTGTAAGGGAAAGAATGTAACATGATGTATTGAGTAAAATAGTAATCAAACATAAAGGTATTGAAAATTTGAAAGCATTTGAAAGAGCGAGATTGGAAAATTAATATCATTAAGTAAACAAGAAAAATTATTAATGATGTGAAAGTGTTCAAAGGAACCCAGTTGATTAAACGAAGAAGCTTTACGGATAACTTTTGAAGATCCCAAATGTAATTAAATGACTGCCGTATTTAGCTAAAAAAATTATTTTTTCCTTTCAAAATTTAATTCATATTCCCTGACGAGAAATTGCAGCACTTTTTCAATTTGGCCAATATACACCAGACAGCACGATACATATCAAACAGTGCTAAATTATCCCAATGATTAAAAGCACATATGAGATCTTTAAGAATCGAAAAATGAACTTTACTGAAAGGTGGAAAAAATAACTTAAATATTGAACTTATGGATAAGTCGAGAAATTTTGTAATTCATAGTAAGTTAAATAATTATTGGGTACGTGTCAGCTAAACGTCACTGTCGGCTTAGTGTCCTGTTGACTAAATGTCTTGACAGTTAAGTGTTCCGTAGCTAAATATCCTGACTGCTCTGTGTCGGCTAAATGTCCTGACTGCTCTGTGTTGGCCAAATGTCCTCTCGGCTAAGCGTCCTTGTTGGCTAAATGTCCTGTCGACTAAATGTCCATGTCGGCTAAATGTCCTGTCGGCTAAGTGTCCTTGTTGGCTGAATGTCTTGTCTAAGTGTCCGCGCTGGCTAAGTATCCTGTTGGCTAAATGTCCTGTCAGCTAACTGGTGTTGGTTAAGTGTCCCATCGGCTAAGTGTCACGGACCCTAAAAGGTTGCTATACTCCTTTATTATTTAATTTCTAGCATAAAAAATTGTTTAGGCATCACTACAGGAGTCATTACTCAAGTTGTCATGTTTTGATAAACATGCGGTGATGAAAGGAAAGTATAATAATGATTCGCCAAGTTGGCTTCAGATTAACGAAGTATCTATGTGGAATGTTTCGGTTTGAGATATGTGCCAGCAGATATGCAGCAACGGTGCTAAATTACTGTCGTACAAATTTATGCTAAAATGATTGTTCCTTGAATAACAAGGTATTTTATTTAGTGTTGAAATGAAATTAAGAATCGGGACTCTCCAAATGTTTTATTATGCGAGGAGGGGGAATCAAATGCGCAAGTGTAAAGCCTACAAGAAAAACGTTGGTGGTTTTGAGGTCTGGATTTTAGATCATTCCAGATATTGGACGTTCGGATTTTGGACTTAGTACTGTATTACATACATGAGTAATAGACCATTTATTTATTGGTGGTATCAAGTTATACATGCACTATGAATCAAATTCCTAACATTCAGTATATAGCAATGTTTTATCACTATTAGACTCCATCAGAAGATCATTAGAATGGCTTAAGAATCACAAACTTCAACTAACAGTTAAAACCAACTTTATTTAACATTTTAAAAAAGGAAAGCAATATCTCACAAGGGGCTAAATATTTAAATATTAACACACACACAAGCTGACATCAGATATCAGCCATGAACAGGCAAAAAAAAGTAAGAAGTAAGTAGTAAGTCTCAACAAAAGCTCAAGTAATTATCCTTGCACTATGGCAAGCACATATGCATACTGCACAGCAAAGATGAATGCTGCCACTCACTGCAATGAAGATTTCCGCAACAGTACTCCTCCCTTCTTGTGCTGGAGAAAGAAGGGGCCAGAGATACTTTGGGTTAAACTTGACCCTTCTGCCAAAATGAGTAGTATACACTGCTGGTTTTTGGTTGGCCAGCACATATATTTCAACTGTAATGCCCGATGGATTTACTATAAGAGTTAGCTCAGCAATGGAAATTGATGCTGGAGTGTCTAAAACAATTTTTTTTTTTTTTTTTTTTTACTTTAAATGGGCCATCATACTGGGGAGTCAGTGGTAGTTTCAGGGCATCGTGCCTCATTAACATGTGAGTGCATGACTATAAAGCTGGGTAGACAAAATACTTATTTTTAACACAAGCTGATGTGGGTACTGGTGACATCTCTCTCACTGCCTCACATAATTTCTGTATAAATGAAATCAGGTCAACAGAATTAGAAACCTGGGTGGGTTGCAAAAACTCTTCAGGAAGGTGAATATAAATTCTGTAAACCATCTCCGAGCAGGTTCCACACAGATCTTCTTTGTATGTTGATCAAAGGCCAGGAAGTACAATTGGAAATCTCACTGTGCACTGGATATTATTATGTCAAATGTCTTTTATGGTCTGTTGTACCAAGTGGGGAGGAAATCTCTCAATTAATCCATTCGCTGCAAGGTGGTATGGTGTAGTCTGAGTTTAGTGAACACCAAGAAGTTTACTAACCCCTTAACTGCCGCAGGTGTATATATATGCCTTGCTCAGCTGATGTATTAATTGCCCGGGCGTATATATATATACGCCCTTCCAAACTACTATCATTTGCTTTGCGCTGCTACCTGTAAAATTATTCGCAAAACTTTGGAATGCAACACCACAATGACCTTGACAAAGTATGCGAAGAATGATGCTACTTCAGAGAAGTGTGGGGAGAAATTGGAGAGACGGGTGTGTCTAAAGCGGTGAAAGTAAAGACTGTGCGGTGTTGGCTGGTGTTGGTTGAGTAAAACGTATTTTTTTTTATTCTGTGTCCTCCGTTTTCATTTACTTTTTGTAGTAGGTTCCAGAAATAACACTGAAACCTGATATTACACTTTGCTGGTCTAAAAATGAATTGATCGAAACTCCATTTTAGGGATCTTTTATATTATAAAAACATCCTTTTTATTATATTAAAATCTTTTTATTATACTTTTACTCAAAACATTAAATTTTGTGCATTCATTTTTTCTTTTATTCTTTAATTTGTGAAAGTAAACAGTTTTTAAAAAGTAAAACTTGCACTTATTTTCCCCCAATACATTGCATAACTATGCGTGCCTGTGTGAGAAACCATGGCACTGGGAAATGAATCTTGCACGTTTTCCGCAGCAGTTAAGGGGTTAAGAACATGCATGACTCTAATCATCAGCACTGATCAGTAGTTATGGTGATAGGAACTCTTCTGAAGGTGGCAGGCTGCAACTATATCCAAATGCAATATGTGCAAAATGTTGACTGGTTGACACAAACGGCCAAACAAAACAAGAAAACTCTGTCCAGGTAACACAATTCTTTGGCACAAAAGGCCAAACAAACAAGAAAATTCTATTGCAAGGGCAATCGAATACAAATTTTTGATGCTTTACTTTCAGAACGTATTGCAATCAATCTTTGTTTCAGGATATCCTATTTTTAAGTGTTGGGAGGTTTTAAAATGATGCCGCTATTAGAACTAGTATATCAGAATCCACGGCAGCAACAACATGGTGAAATTTTGTTAAATCTGAAGTTATAACGGAAATTTAAATTTGCAATATTAATCTAACAAACCGCAATGCAGGGGTTTTCCAAAATGGAGGTAATTTCACTGAAACATGTGATACCATCACAGCTGCATTATTTCTGGTAGGAAAATCATCACTAGAATTTTCACTATACCACAATGACTATTAAATTCAGAAAAGATTTATGATTCTAATTTCAAATACTTCAAAACTGAAGCAAGGTATAAAAGGTTAGAAGACCTATTATACATCTATAACCATTAGGGATACACACGAGAATGGAAAATACATGAATATTAACAAAATATTCACCTTGTAAAAGTATACTAATATTCTTGAAAATCATTCATACTGACACAATACTGCTGTTAAATCACAAAATCAATCCAGGTTGCACAAAAACTTCCTCCAGCCACATATAAAACTGCAGCATACTTCATTTGTCATTCCTCCTTCAATAAAATTAGGACTATGTGGAATAAGATGTACGATAAGTTCTGGAACACAAGATTTTATAATTGGAGAAGCATCTTCATAAAAAATACATGTGTGAAATCACAACCAATTTTTAAAGCAGGTATAGCTACAACATATGGTGCACCAGTGCAATTCTTACTTTAAGTCACCAGATATGGTGATGTTTTATTGCCATTAGACTCCATCAGAAGGTGATTAGAAAGGTCTAAGAATCACAAACTTCAGGTAACAGTTAAAACCAAATTTATTTAATATTAAAAAAAAAAGAAAAGCATATCTTGCAAGAGACTAAATATTTAAACATTAACAAAACATGAGCCAATGTCAGACACTGTCCACAAACATACGAAGAAAGGTAAGTATTAAGTCTTGGAGAAAAAAGTTCAAGTTTTTATCCTTGTGCTATAGCAAGCACATACTGATATTGTGCAGCAAAGATGATTGTTGCCACTCACTACAATGAGGATTTCTGCCATAAACACCTTCTAGCACTCTGAGCTAATGACTAGGAATAAACAGAGGTGGAACTTTTTGTCATATTAATAATAAATTATACTGTTGTAATATATATAGTAACTGACATACATGCTGTTTCTCTAATATATAAAATTGCATTTTGTAATAAACATAAATAAAGTTTTTGATAAATTACTCAGAATTATTATGACCATTTCATAAATTAACAAAAAGGGCACTCTGCTACATTTGATTATTTATAGTGCACTTTCTCTTTTATTCTTGCAGACTTGTCAGTAAGTGAGCCATTAAATTTTCAAAATACTTCACTGGTTCAGCTTCGTTGCATACGGAATTAAAGGGATTAGCTGCAGGAGGTTTCGTGATATTTCTATATGTAATGTACACTGTGAAAAAAAAGGGGGGGCAGTTCTATTTGTATGACTATTTTTTATTTGTTATCTTCTTTTTGTAACTGCATTTTTTGCAAATCAAATTATTCACGTAATTTTCCCGTCAATTTTTAGATGATAAAATTAGTAAAAAAGATAGAAAATGCATGAGGAAATACAATACTTAATCATAAAAAATTATGAATTTGGGCAAATTATTAATATTAAATCAAAGGATATGGAAAAAAGACCATACTAGGTTTGCAATTTTGATACATAATTCAAAACACTCTCAGTTAAGAGAAAAAATTGAGAGATTTATATGCTAAAAAATACATACTTACCAAACCAGGACTATAATAACCGGGTAAATACTTTTCACAGATAGCCACAAGGCACCAGAAAGCTTGTTCTGCAGGCATGTGCATCAATAATGCAGCAGCTATTGGTGCTTGAGCTTGGCAGTACCCAACAGATGGATTGAAGAGTGAATACGCTTTTAATATCCTAAACAGATCAGCTTGCCTACAGTACATAAGAGAAAACACTCAACAATAATATTAGATATGTTTCAATATTAGAAGTACCAAAATTTTTTTACACATAACCAATTCTTTAAGTGCTTAAAATAACAGATATTACAATGGGAGATGGCACCAAACACAGTATATTGTAGTATCTGCATAAAATTCAACTCCATTAGTCTTTGTATTTTTAGTACAATTCAGTCTATATTTTAAACTGTTACATTACTACACTGTTTAAAAATTACTACACAGAATATTATTATGTCAACAAATATTACTTTTAGTGGTATGATAATGGACAGAAATTATAAATAAAACTAATACTGACCTAGAGAGCTAAATATTAGTTTTAGTTAGCTATAAAAACTAATACTGAGCTAGAGAGCTAAATATAGTTTTAGTTAGCTATAAAACTAAGCTTTTTTTTTTTTTTTTCCCATATATATAGCCGATGAAACATTAATCCTTAGCTAATAGCTGTAATTCACTGATAATATAGTAAACACATGATGTAGAATGCATTAAAATTTAATGAGAAACAAGTAATGTCTAAAGAACTTTCTGTGCAAAAATTATTATAAAAACAGATATTACAATGGGAGATGGCACCAAATACAGTATATTGTAGTATCTTCATAAAATTCAACCCCATTAGTCTTTGTATTTTTAGTACAATACAGTTTATATTTTAAACTGTTACATTACTACACTGTTTAAAAATTACTACACAGAATATTATTATGTCAACAAATATTACTTTTGGACAGAAATTAAAAATTACAAAATGGACAGAAATTATAAATAAAACTAATACTGAGCTAGAGAGCTAAATATTAGTTTTAGTTAGCTATAAAACTAATATTTAGCTTTTTTTTTTTTTTTTAATATATATAGCCAATGAAACATCAATCCTTAGCTAATAGCTGAAATTTGCTGATAATATAGTAAACACATGATGTAGAATGCATTAAAATTTAATGAGAAACAAGTAATGTCTAAAGAACTTTCTGTGCAAAAATGACTATAAAAAAATCTGATGTGGATACCATATGACTTCCTTGTACTGCATGTTAAATTATACACATTTTTTGCTGCACTTCATTTAAACTTATAGCCTTGAATTATTCTAACTTAATTAACCAATCCCACAAAGCAAGTTGAAAATGACATAAACTGCAAATTTAGAAATTAAATAGTCTGGTCATTTTTTGTTGTGTGGGAGTCAAACTTCCTGTAATTTTATTTTTTCATGACAAGTATCAAACTTTCCCAAACATAAGTATAGAAACTGGAGACCACATTAAAAGTTAGATTTCGTTATCAGCCAAAACATCTGACATTCCCAAAACATGAATATTTTCATCATTTATTATACTTCTGTAACTAAGAGTATATAATTACAGCTGAAAAATAAAGGCTAGGTAAGGGGGTGAGTGTGTTCCATCGACTGTAATAACAAAGGGAGGTGCACAACTAGATATTATAGCAGTCCCACATACAAAATGGCAACTTTCTACAGCAAATCCTTTTTGAATTTTGCCAGATATATACACACATATGTACAGGCAACACAAAAATATTCCTTTTGAATCAACTTAAGTCCATGTTACAATCCATTTTGGAAGAACAGACCTTTATTCTGTCTGTAAGTATAGTCATCATTCTTAAAAAAAAAAAAAAAAAAAAAAAAAAAAAAAAAAAAAAAAAATCAAATGGATTCAGGAACAATTAAAATGGATATTTCTGTTGAAATATGATATCTGGAATTTTTCATCATTACAATACCTCCATCACATTATACAATGAAGTAAAAATGAGGTAAAGTAAATATGCATTTGCTTTAATTCAGGGGTTCCCAACAGGGTTCGTATTTCTATCTTGGAATTATCGAAATTTTAAATGGGGTGAAAGATAGTCAAAGGCTCAATTACAGGTTGATAGCTGAATATGCAAAAGCAACTGATCAGCATAATACAGATCCCACTGATTACAACAGCATTATTAATACTTTAAAAATTGAGAATTGTTATTGATATAAAGCTATGCTATGTACTAAGGAAGAAATCATGTAAAATAAATATACAGGAAAAAAACACACAAAATGTATTCAATATATTTTTTTAAAAATATATAAATTCTTTTTGTGTACAAAGCACAATATAAGAAGCAAAAATGCAGGAACACAAAGAAACACAATGACAAAAATAAGAAGACAGTAAAACTTCCTCAGAAAATATATTGTTATACACAAGCCAGTTGCAAAATTTAAAAGATTTTAATATTCACTTCCAAGACATTGAAAATTTCAATGCGCCATCGTGCCTCAACTGCTGAACGATGATATATTTGATCTTGATATTTTCATGCAAAAAGAGTTGATTGCTTTGAAAAAGGAATAATATACTATAGAAAATGAGAAACAGATTATATAATTTTGAATGATGCAGTTCAAGAATTAACAGCAATTTTACGCCAAATGCTTAAAAAATTGTATCAATACGTCAAGCACAGCCACCACATAATTAAAATTGAACTTTTGTGCAATGATTATGATTATGACTATGATTTTGTTCTGAAAACTTCCTTACATTTGTAAAATTAAAAATAATAAGACAAATTTAATAAACCAAGTTTTTTTTCAAATTTTGTTCACTCTTACTCAAATTGTTATTTCAGAATTATTTATGTGTAATTATTTGTTTTATGATTGTGTTGTAAGGTGTAGAAAAATGTATGAGGGTCGATAAAGAAAACTTTCTTTTAAAACTGGTTGACCCAAGAAAAAAGTTAAGAGGCCTAGCTGTAATTTATCTGAAGTTGATATTCAATTTTTTTTTTTTTTTTTTAAATCATTCCTACTCTTCTTCAGTTTTCCTCCAAAACACAAAGAAAACAAACAAAAAATTACATTCTTCTAGAAGAATTCAGAACAGCTAGAGCTACTAAAATGCTAATAAGAAAACAGAGTTATGGGTGGTGTTATTTACAGTGATAGTACCCAACTACTGAAACAGTTAATCGCACAACTGCGCTGCTTTTAAAACATTGATCACCACAGACTTTTACATAAATTGGTTGAAAAATAGCTATTAGGTTTCAGAATTATTCTGTGAGCATAGATGGACATAGTTAGTATTTTATAGATGCATTTTTTAACAAAGTTTGGCATTTTTTGATGCACTGTCATCAGTGCCCATCACTATGTTAATGGAATAGTTTTACTGTATGTGCCGAATATATGAGTTTGCTAGCCATGAGTATAATCTTAATTTTGGTTTCTTGACACTTATTGTACATTATCAGTTACACGTAAATATGCACTGCACAACATAACCTTGTCTTGCGGTGCATAAACTACTTTCCACAACACAGGTAGAGCTCCCAAAATATAATTTGATAATTAAGTGTCTGATTAAAAGCTTTACTTCCCAATTAAAGAAAATCAAATCGGAATACATGAGAAAATAGAGATTATCTACTGGCAGCAATGACTCAGAGATACATACAGTTACCAGGAAACAAAGTATTTTTCTGAGACTGAAAATGATGAATTTTCACTCTGCTGATGAAATATGAAACTTTACAGTTTGCGACAATCTATGTGTGATTCAAGACCTGAAGACTTTTATGCATTTTTTTTATATAAAATCTTTTGAAAGTATTTCTTGTCAAATAAGTTTATATGCTGAAGAACTTCTTGAAAATAACACATTTAGAAGATATTCTTGGCTACAAGAGTAAAACCTACAAATTAAAAGCAGATAACACAACTTTTTTGGCCTAATTTTATATAAGGGTTATTTAAAATTACCTAAAGTGAGTGATTATCGGGTTAAGAGACCTGATGTTTGGTCAACAATTTGCTAAAAGTAAAATGAGTTAAAATAGATTTGAAGTTTTATGACAAATTTTTCATTTTGCAAATAATAAGGAGGACAATAAATGTGATCACCTAAATAAGACAAGAACAATAATGAATACACTAAATTCAAATTTTGAGAAGTATTATGCTTCCAATAAGTCTGTTTGTATAGATGAGAACAATACCCTTTCGAGAAAGAGTAATATTCAGGCAATTCAACAAACACAAGAGACATAAATATGGCATCAAAATTTTTAAATTATGTACTGTTTCTGGTTGTACTTATAAGTTGGACATACATGCTAGTGAACATTTTGACACCGTAAATACAACATCATACAGCATAGCGGTATTTTCTGAATCTAGAACCATACTACAGATTTCGCCATTTATTAACTGATTGATGATTGAGAAGCATTGTCATCATAATGAAAACCTTCTTTTATATCATCTTCATTTATTACCGCTTCTCCACATTTCTTTACAAAATCCGTGAATTGAAAATTTCATGATTGTTTTGCAATATCAGAAAACCTTTAAAATTAGCGGCTATCATGATTAAAATTTAGCTATCCTTCACTATACATATTTGGCTATGCATCATGAGCTTGGCGACTAATGAAAAGTTGTTTCGTTAAATTTTATCTTGCATCACGCATTGAGACAATTAAGCCTGAATTGTATTAGTTTAGTTATTTATTATACTTATGTCTATTTCTTGCACATGCTTAAGGCTTATCGGAGTTCTGAATAAATAAATTTCCACATATACTTGAGCCTTATTGAGGGCTGGCGCTTGATATCTTACAGACTGATCCAGTCTCTGTGAGTTTTAAATTCTGCGACTCGGTGTGGCCATATGAGCCCTGGCGCTGATTCTGGGTTTATGTGAATAACAAATCAGTTATTCTTAATTCAAATAGCCCTAAATGTAATCTTTGAATCTATGCACATCATCAACAAAAACTATTTTTAGCATATGGGAAAACATTTTTGGTAAATTTTTCCTCGTCAACAATTTTTAGCGCATTTAACTTAAATCTGTAATCTGCACCAAGCATAACGTCAACATAAAAGGTTACCATACTCCTTTATTATTCAATTACTAACATAAAAAAATTGTTTGGGCATTGCTACACGAGTCACTACTCAAGTTGTCATGTGTTGATAAACAAGCGGTAATGAAAAGAAAGTATAATAAATAAATAATGATTTGCCAGACCAAATATGTATCTATGTACAATGTTTCGGCTTGAGATGTTTGCCAAGCAGATATGCAGCAACAGAGCCAAATTACTTATCATGCAAATTTATGTTAAAATGATTATTTCTTCAATAATAAGGTATTTTATTTAGTTTCGAAGAGAAATTAAGAATCGGGACTCTCTAGATGTTTTATTATGCATGGAGGAGGGAATCAAATGTGCATGCATAAAGCCTACGACTAAAACATTGTTGCTGGCTTTGAGGTCTGGATTTTAGATCATTCCACATAATGGAAGTCCGGATTTCAGACTTTATACTGTATTAACTATTATAGAAGGGGGATAATAATTTTCATTATATACATATATTAATTTTGCTATTTAATTCAAAAAACATTAAAATACAGTTTGTAATAATTTCATACCCATGGCCTTGAGATTTCACAAAAATTTCATGAGAAGGAAACTGACGGTGAAGATCTTTCTTTATATCTTCAACACATCTTGGATCACCTGCTGCACCATCAAGTTCCTATCATTGGAAAATGCAAAGAAAAAGGATTTTTGAAAGGAAACACAACATATAAAGAACAAAATTTGCATGGTTTCTTTTTTATAACTCTTAATAACTTTCCAACTAGTTTCCAACTATATATTTCATCAAGTGTATTTCTTTGTGCCTGTTTTTTATTTTGTCAAATTATTGCACACATTTCTTTCACTCCAAAATATACTACAAATAATTTCAGTAATTACACATTAATCTATCAGAAGTTACTTTTCTTTCTGAGCATATTTTGCTTATAAAAGCTAATTAGCAAGAATAATATTTTAATGAGCAAACTTATCCATGAAACACCTATTAGAACATCAGGATATATCCATATGAATATTACCACTTGTACACTGTAGAATTCACACTGGCTTGAGTTTGAAAGTGTTTTCTTTTGTTGAAGCTGCTGAAACATATTTCCTTATGCTTGAAATCATTGCCAGACATCTGGGACAAACATATTAATTATTTTTCAAAGTACAGGAAAATACTTATCCAACTCCAAAAGCATTAAATTTTCTCTGGGAGAGATATTCTGCACTTAATATGGGATACTGGAGTTTCCTCATTGTGTCTATTTTTTTTTTTTTTTTTTTTTTTGAAGAGGGGGCTAATATTACATTAAACAAACAATAAACCTGTTAGAATATACATGCTTCAACTATAACAGTAGCATCACAGTGTGGTACACCAAACAGATTTCAAAATGTTTTCTTTTAAGCTCAACTATATGTCAGCAAAAAGGAAAGCAAGACAAAGAAGTTGAAAGGAAGAATGAATGCAAGATGATGATGAAAGTGAATAAATGATGATGATCCATGTTATGTAGTATTTTTGCACAGCTTATGAATAGTTGACCATAGAAAATTATTTTATATTCATACTTATATTATGTAAGTAATTAACGTTTAAAATAATTTATATTTAAAACAATCAACTTACATTTGAAATCAAAATAATCTCTTACATTCCTACCAACCCCCACTTTTTTCTTCTTTTTAGTTTTATTGTTAAGCATAATTTCCTTTGCACTTACACCATATGCAATTCAACAGCAAAAATTTTAAAAACAGCACAGCAGTACACAATTAGAATTCCTGATGCACCATTAAGTGTTGGCATATATTTTTCTGTTTTTTTGTCTTTTCTCATTTTATCATATCAATGTTCAGTTTTCGTACTAAGATGGCTTTACAAAACTTTATCTTTCTATTATTAACTTATTGCATGTTTTACAAAACTTTATCTTTCTATTATTAACTTATTGCATGTTTCTTTATTAAATATCATGTTCATGGTGCTTTCACCACGTTAACTTTGATTTAATAGCAAAATCACAAAATATTTAAAAGCAGAATATCTTTATAATATCTGATAGAGAGTCTCGCACATTAGAGATAATTTTTTTTTTTTTTTCCCCAATACACTCACTTTGAAATCGTTGAGTTTGTTAATAAAAAATTTGTTAAAGTTTTTTAAAATATCAAATAGATAATAAACAAATTTGAAATTCAAAATTCGGGCTTCCACGTGCTCATGTTCAAATGGAAGACTATGTTATTCAGAATTTGATAGCTCTAGGTACAGTTGCTCCTTCACAGTGTGAGAAACATGCATACATTCATGCAGATTTTTCATTATTGAATGTCTTTAAATATAATACACGGCGATAATATTTGGTGGTAACAATTTGAAAAGTGATACAATGCATTTAAGTCTTTTGATGCAAACTGCTGTTTCAAGACTAATATCCTATTCGGGACTAATGTCCCTTATGGGCTACTAACAATTTAGAAGCTTACAATGTAAGAAATGTTAATAATATATAGATATTAGCATAAAAGTAATATTATATAAACTAACTGTAAACTTGTGCCTGCAACTATCCATATAAAATTTTGCCCCACACAGATACTGCCAAGCTCTGGCTCGTAATGCTGGAGGTATACCTTTCCTACATCTCTCTCTAACCTAGAAAATAGAAGAAAAATGCCATTAGAAAAAAGCATACATTAACTGTTAATTATGCTGTTTGTTCCTTTTGCAAAAGAAGTAATTAACAAAATGGCATGACACATAATTATATTAAAAGGCAATAATCATATCAATTATAAGATGAAATGGAAAGGAAATAATGGCAATTAAAACAGAAATGCATCATGAGCTTATTCAGATAATGTGATTAGATTTTTAGTTAACAAAAGTAAGTAATGTTACCTGCTGTATATATTGCTTGTTTCCTTTTTTCTTTTCTTTTTTTCATTATTTTCTAATGAAACTGTTTCTCAAGTTCATTTTCTATGATTTACAGTAGATTTAGTGACATAATTTTTTATGCATATTGTATATTTCAATTCATGAAGTTTCATGGTATTCCTGTCATTGTGATATTTATTTTTAGTTCTTTTATGTGTAATAATTTCAGAAACTTGATTAGTCAATACAATGACTTGTATAAGTCATTTTGATTATATAATTTATAAGTAGTAAAATTTTTTTCCCAAATTATTCACATGCTTCAGAACTTCCAAAAACATATATACTGGGAATGTAAAATAATCTCAATTTTCCCTCATTTTTGAAAGTCTATGATATTTTGTTAGAAAGAGATATTTTTGATTCACCCATTTTAAAGTCATTTTGAACAAATTTGTTACATTTCAGAGAAGTTTTTCAGTTTATTGAATCATAGAAAGAAAGTAAAACTAATAAGCAAAAAAACTTACTTTTTAAATATATCTAAACAAAATAGAAGGCAAAAAATTTCTTAAGAATTCTTTAATTTAGTAAATTAAAAAAATGTTAGGGACTTTTAAAAGTTTACAAGAAATTTTGGAATTCAAGTATTTTACGGAAATTTAAAAATAAACTTACTTTTTTATACTTTTTGGTCATAAACAGATCCCAGTTTTCTAACATTTCGAGCCATTTTAATTCTCGTTGTCTCAAAACATCTACTGGTATGACAGTGGAACTAAAATAAATAAAAAATATTAAAAAAATATTAAGTTTTAAAAAATTTTCAATACAGAATGTTGAAAACTAACTGGTAAATTCAATAAACCATCCCAAGATAAAACAGATGTATTGTTTATATTAATAGTGAAATTATTAAGATACAATATAAATTTATTACATAATACCAGAACATTCTTTTGATGCATGCATAAGAAAGCTGTTACAAAGGAAAATTAATACTTTTACAAGAAAGCAGAGTCACTTGTCTTAAAAATTTGATTCCCTAATGTTTTAAAGTTTCAATTTCCTTTTTAACAGAATTACTACAAATGCTAAGATAGTATTAATAGACATTTCTTTATAAAATAATATTAAATATCATACTTCTTTGATTCTAAGATGCCATCAACTATAAGAAAATGATTGCAATGCTATCAACAGGAAGGAAGAAAAAAAAAAAAAAAAAAAAAAGACATACTATAAAGTACAATTAAATGAAATAAAATATTATAGCTAAAAAATATAATTTTAAAGGATTTTGATTCAGTAATAATACTAGTGATCATTTTAACAGCTAATTTGATATTCAGAATTTTAGAAGCCATCTCCATTTTCATTATTCTATTACGTACCCCCCTTGAACCACCGACATTACAAATTTTTTTACAGGAAAAAAAATGAGTAAAAACACATTGTTAGGTATCAAGCCAAAATGAGTGAAAATTTGAAAACAAGAGGCCAAAATGAGTGAAAATTTGAAAACTTACATTATTAAGTGAAACCCCTTTTTTGACCTGATATGAAAAAGCACATCTCAGATTCAAAGAAACAGTAAATGATTCTTAGGTTTAGCATTCTATTATTATTAATAAAGGTTCATAATTTGCTTATGAGGTTGCTTTAAAATATGAGGTAAGACTGTATCTAATAAGTAAAAGGCAACAGCAAGCAGCATGTTATGAATGCCTATTTGTATTACTGGGTTCTCTTCAGTTATCAGAACTGGATTTACAAATGTATGGATGAATGGATATACCAGCTGTACAAGTACGAAATGCAATTTTGTTGTGTCATCACCAAGTGTCAGACATGCACAAATGATAGACTAGAAAAGTGTGTGCACAGAGTTGTGTTCAATACATCGAAATTTATACTGAACAAAGAGTATTGGCGGACAGCATTAATTTTTTGTTTTCATTTGAAGAAAACTGCTGCTAAATCATACCAATTACTTCAAGAAACTTATGGTGAATAAGTTCCATTACAAGACACATGTGAACAATGGTTTTGGTTTTTCAAATGTGGTGACTTTGTTGTAGGAAAGGAATGCTGAAAATCGCCAAAAAATACAAAGATGTGGACCTGCAAGCATTATTGGATGAAGAATGATTCGCAAACTCACACAAACACACACACGCAAAAAAAAAAAAAAAAAAAAAAAAAAAAATCTCAACAAGCAATTGGGCATTAGTTAACAAGCTGTTTCCAATTGGTTGCAAGAGATGGGAAAGATTCCAAAGACCAGGAGATGGGTACCACATCAGTTGAATGACAGGCAAACGGAAAAGCACAAAACCATTTTGTGACATTTTGCTCACTCGGTACTAAGTCGTTTTTGCATTGTATATTTACAGGAGATGAAAAGTTAATTTATTTTGAGGATCCCATGTGCAAAAACTCATGAGTAACTCAAGTGCACTATTCCCATTGACCGCAAGATCACACTGCTTTGGCAGAAAGAAGATGCTCTGCATTTGGTGGAACCAGTGGGATATGGTCTACTATGAGCTGTTAAATGGAGAAATGGTTAATATTAAATGTTACCAACAACGATTGAGTGATTTTAACTGTTCACAGCTTGAAAAAAAGGCCATAATACCGAAAGAGGCAACACAATGTCATTTTTCTTCAATGCTCCATCACATACCGCAAAATCGGTTCATGACACATTGGAAGCACTCAGCTGGGAAGTTCTACACCACTGAGCTTACTCATCAGATTTGGCTCTTTTCAATTATCACTTGTTTACATCAATGGGTCATGCAGTTGCTGAGCAACGCTTTCATTCACACAAAAATGGCTTGATAAATGGTTTGTAGCAAAAGTGGGAGATTTTTATTGGCATGGTATTTGCAAATTGCCCGAAAGATGGAAAAAATGCATAACAAGCAATGAAGCATACTTTAAATAAAGCACGTTATCCTTCTTCCAAATCTAACAATTTTTTAGGAAAAATATCCACATTTCATACTTGTATACCTGGTATGTGTTCATGTATGCATATGCATATATGTATGAGTGTGCATGCACATGCATACACAAACGTGCATACATACATACATTTCTGAATCCGGTTCAGATAACAAAGAGTAATGATTATTCTTAGTGTAATAAATCTAGTACTAGACAATGACTATTACTGACTCTAGCTTCAGCAAGATAATTAGCTGAGCGTATGAGCAAGTTTAAACAAGAATTTACTTCATTGCCAGTGGTTCAAACAGTTAAAAGAAAAAAAAAAAAAAAAACTGTCAAGGAAGATGAAATCTGATTGCAACATTTTATGCCCAAAGGAAAAATGTATTGGTACAAAATGAAAATGTTCTTCCCTTAGTCCAGGCACTTTTCTTAGATAATCGTTATGCTACTACATTTTGAAATACACAATAGTATCTTTGACCTGAATCCAAGAAATCAAATAGCAGAGCAGATTAAGCTTCTTAAATTCATTTGGATGAATGAGGAAATTCTTTCAAAGACAATAGCATGCTCAATATGCAACAATCCAGAATATTGTTTACAAATGGTTACAGCCAAATTTGTATGAAAAAGGCATTTTCAAGTTTACGGTCTAATGCAATGGCATTCAAATTCATGGCAGGGCAACCCCATAAAAATATAAACCAAAACACAATTTTGCAGTCTCAATCATATCATCGACCCTTAGTTATGTATACTATGAATTCCAATTTTTTAGTCTTTATCCACCTTGCGACTCCAATATAAATTTTCATGACCCAACAGTTTGAATACCTCTTGTCTAATACATAAATGCTCCAGGTTTTGAAGAAAAGTAGATGCAGACTATAACTCAATGCTGTTTCATTATTTCTTGCAAAATTTATTAGTAAAATTTGCACAAGATGGGAATTATTGGTTCTTCAACTTTAGGAATTTCTCATAGAGTTATGATCACCTCATAATACCTGGAAAATCAATTTAACAAATTATCAAAATCTACTAACTGAAAACGATTGGATAATAATTAAAAAATTTATAAATTTTGTATCAATTTCAGTTAAATAAAATAATGCATAAATTACAACACATATATATACTCAATATGATTCAGTATTAGATCTTTAAAATAAATCTTTCAGAAATGCATATTTATTTTAGTGTCTCTCTATTCTAAAAAGTAAATAATTAATAATACTTTTACACACTAAATATATATTTGTATGCCCAATATATAAATAAGTATGCACATATGCAAGTTTCTCCTGCTTAATAAAATAGTAAAAAATCAGCATATCCATAAAACATTTTGAAAACTGCTATGGTATAAAGTGATATAATCATCATTATTAATTTTAAATGCAAATTGCCTGATTTGAATGTTTTAATGTCAAATAAATAAAGAAAAATAAAGAAAAAGTAAGTCATAACAAATAACACTTAAAACTTTAAATTTATCACAATTACATAATTGAAATAAATGGGAATAACATTGTGATATGGTGGCATAAAGGTTCTTTGTCTAGGATGAGTGATTTCAGAGTGTAAAAATTTTAATCAGTGGTGAAATCCTGTGCCTTTGTTAATGATTCCAGTTGCAGCCTAAAAGGTTACTCCAGGGGACAAAGAGATAAAAGAAGTCTTTTCATCAGGGTCAGAAGATGGACACTTTGTTATGTATGAGTGAAAGAATCTTTCTCCCTGGGAGTTCAGTGCAAGTAAACAGGAGATATATAAGGTGGTTTCCTGAGAAGAGGGGATAATCTTTCCTCTTTAGAGCTATGGGCATGTTGGCCAGCTAAGAACAATCATTGCTCGTGTATAATACATTAGAGCATTTTTCCTGTAACAAAATTCTGAAATTATGGGACAAAATATACTCAAGTCCCATATTGTCAAGATATGCAACTGTTAAGGTTTTCGTATTATTAAAATTCATGTTACTGTTAAAACTTGAGTTAGAAGTTCATTTCAACCCTGTGTCGTAACCCAGGGTTTGCATAGCGGTTTCGACCAATACATCACAAAGTTACCAAAATTCAGATGCCAATGAATATACATGAAGACTTGCAGATTATAGCATCTAGATGAATCAACTGAGATTAGACAGAGAACGATTGAAAGATTAGGATAGAAAAAATGAAAATTACCTTTTACTAGCCCATTATTATCTATATTTTTCAGATCATTGCATCATTAGTTCCTAGGTCTGCCTGACCTATATCAAAAGTTGAGATTTGTCACCGACTCTGACTAAGCTTGAAATACAACTGTATATTCACTTGGTATTTATATACTGATGCAACCATCTTGATGTAGTTTTTCATAGACAAAACTTATAAATTGCAAAAAAAAAAAAATTACATATTTTAATTAGATATTGATTCAAACTAATTTGACAGCAAGTTTTTGCTTCTTTTGTTCTGGTGGAAATTTTGCAAAATTATATTTAAATTTGAGTTTATGGCGATTGCTTTAAAAATAAACTGAAAATAAATATTGCCTTTAGTGATTCTGTGCCAAAATAATGAATTCAAATAGAAAATTTACCATGCTTTCTTCTATTGCAGGAAAATCCCATAAATACATATTTTAAGCCATATGAACTGGAATACAATACAAAGGATGTACTGAAAACGACACTGCTTATTAAAACTTAAGAACTGCTATGCATATGGTTATCAGAGTTTGGTACATTCTTAAAATTCTATAATTCTGCCTACGATGACTTCGCTAATACACTTGAGTAATATTTGTTGTTAGACTGAATGTTTTTTCACTTCCCACCGCCAATCATGCAGTTCTTCACAAGTAGCTGACATATTCTACAAAACTGCCCCCAAAACTTACATACTCTTTCACAATTAAAATATCGCTTCCCATTAATCGATGCATTAAAAAAAAGTTTTTCTTCATTTTTGACCTCATTTTTCATCATATTCTTAATTCAAAAACATGTAAAGGTAGTTTATCATACATATGATGATCTCGCATATATAAACCTTAATATGATAAAGATGCTCTACAAAATAATAATAATAATAATAATAATAATAATAATAATAATAATAAAAATAACCTAATGGTCTAAATAACAGAAAATGTGGTAGACCAAAGTAGATATTTTTTTAATATAAATGTTACAGAATACATAAAACATTTTAATATATTTTGCAAATGATAGTTCATACATAAGATAAGTACAGTTTGAAAACATATATTTTAAAGAGGAGTTATATTTTTATAAATATGATAGATAAAAACATAAAAATAGCCCTTTGATTATTTTCAAGAGAAAGTTGATATGAATTGCACTTTTCAAATAAACAAAAAATTGTTTGTCAAAATAAACATCTAGGCAAACAGAAAGTAATAATATCTTATAATTAAATTTCAGCTCAAAATTTCTATTACGCTGACTTATTACAACTTAATGTATGACACAATCAATACTGATGTCTAATTTTAACACAAAGAAAGAAGAAAAAAGTCATATAGAAAAACATTTTATTCTACATTTGATTATCATAAAAGGTGTTAATATATGAGTAGCAAACTTACTAATTTGCACCTTTGCTACCAATAAATCCATATCTGTCAACAGCAATTTCAGAATTGTTAAAACCATTCTGTTCTGGAACTATGCTACTGTTTGTAGTATCAGCATCACTTTCATCAATGGAAACGTTAGATGAGCTGGCCATACCACATTGTTTGTGTTTTTCATTAATTACAGAAGCATTTCTGTGCTAATTCTGGAAGAATGCCATATAAAATTATGATACTAAGATACAGAAAAGCACAGAACGATGCTAAGCAATTTCTTAATTTATATTCTGAATAATTCTAGTTTTAACTAGTCCATACAAACAATTTCCATACATACTTCAAAGACTGCTGGTCATAAGGCATGCAAGATTATACTATAATTATGCTATTAATCTTATGTCTTCATAAGGCATTAAGACTATATTATAATTATGCTATTAAAAATCTGATGTCTTAATTTCAGTAATTAGCAATCATTTATAAAGATGCAAATTGATTTTTGAGGCACTATGAAGACATTTTAATATGTATATGCAATAAAGTAAGAAAAATTATAAATAACTTAAATAAGTTAATCTTTCAGTCAATCTTTACATACATGTATGTTAAGACCAAGGTCTGAAGTGTGGCCACTCCCTGAACTTAAGAAAGTCCAAAATATACAATTTAAATGTTATTTTGGGCTTTAAAAGGTACTTGTATATCTCGCCAAAATATATTGATCAAAATTGGAAACTGCCCTTACATTTTTAATGATTTTTAGAAAAATTTGCATTCATGGTAAATAAACTTGTGAAGTACAAGATGGGTAAAAAACTTTTTGCACAAAAAAAACAAAAATTATATTAACTTTTTTTGGTTTCTTTTCAAGAAAACTCTTTTTGCTTATTGATTACCGGTCAACGCATGAACTTTTACATTATTTAAGATAAAAATTTGTCTTGCTTTTCACTAGCTAGAAAAAGTTTTGATCTTATGCGACTTTTAGAGCAAAATTTTAATTTTCTCTATTTCAGTTCTCAACTTTCCACGATTTCTTGAACGAATGAGAACTCTGAATTCAAAAATTTCTTATTCTAATTAAATTAAGTTTTTTTTTCACTATCATGATAGTTTTTTGCATATTACCATCAAAATAAAGGCCGAAGCAGATAGCTTTTAAAATCTGATTTTTGAATTAAATTTTAATTTTATGTAACAGTAAAGACTTAGCTTTATCAATTGGTAACTATAAATATTTTTATTGGTACAACTCTGATATACGCCCTATTTTCGCCAAATGTGGCGATATGTGTTCTGTGCTGGTTTTCGGTGCGATTGCGTGCTGTATGGCAACCCTGTTGACGCTGAAAAATCTTTTGCTTGAGTTCATTGGTTCGTGTCATGCTCTGTGTCTGAGAAGCTAGGGGGGAAAGATAAAATGGTGGAAGTTGTTGAATTGAAGTTCGGCAAAAGGAAATATCGTGGCCATCCTGTTGAGGGGCAGTGGGTATTTGGAGGTCTGGGAGATTATTTTTAGTGGCTGTGCATGATAGAAGTAGGAATTTGTGATTTTATTTATTTGCGAACCTTAGTATGAATTTTCTGGATAGTGTGCCTAGCTGTCATATAAATACGATAGTGATTACATGGCGGCATGTTAAAGGCTATGTGAAATTTGTATTTCTGCTGTTCGAAAAAGCATTAATTCATGGTAAGTGCATTTTATTTTATTCTTATTCTTATTTTGTAGAATGTTATGTTCATTGTATTTTGGTATGAATTTATGTTGTTATTGTTGTTTTTGAATTGTTTGAAATTTATTTTAGTTTATTTTGTTGATTAGTGCATAGCGCCTAGATTGCGCAATTCGTAGATGTTTTTTAAAGTTGAAACAGAACACTGTGTACATGGTATTCTTTGAAATTTATTGTTTTTATATTAATTTATTAAAGCGAGTTGTACATAGTTCGTAGATTCGTTTTTTCCCTAGACTGTGCAATTCGTAGATTTTTTTTTAAAGTTTAAACAGGATGCTGTGTACGTATTCTTTGAAATTTATTGTTGTTACATTAATTTATTAAAGCGAGATGTGTGTAGTTCGTAGATTCATTCATTTCCTAGAATGTGCCATTCGTAGATGTTTTTAAAGTTAAAACATATTGCTGTGTACATGGATTCTTGTCAAATATTTTTGATTAGAAACTTTACGTTTTTGCAGTCTACATTTTTTTTGGGGGGGGAGGGAGATTTTTAGCTTAAATTGTGTGTTCAAAACGTGGTTTTTGCACGTGCGAAAACCGCGTTTTTGTAGACATTTTAGGCTTAAAATTCGAAATGTAGACCAAAAATTTAGATAGTAATAGGGCAGCTTGCAAAAAATTGCCAAAAATGTTTGGTGAGAACTTTGGCGACTTGAGAGTACATATCAGAGTAGTTCCTTTTTATTTAATAAAGGATAAAATTTACTTTGAACCATGAACCTTTTAAGACTGTAACCCATAATTTCAAGTTTTATTTAAGGCAAGATTTGTATATTATTAAAATCTTTGTTTACCCAGCATCATTATAATATAAGATTATTAGGTAATCACGTAGTATGCTATTTACTGCTTTTAGCGAGTTATTTATTTTTCAAGTGGCAGTACTAAAATTGGTTGTTTTAAATATTTCTTTTTCTCACCATCCTACTTTTGAATAAAAAAATAGAGTTTTAGTGGCAACACCTACGAAATAACTAACTAAAAGTGGTAGATCACATACTACATGATTACATAGTCCTGTATAAACCCACATATTGCTAACAGTTTCACATATAAGTGTATAATACTGTGTGTCTTACATAATCCTGATAGGATACCTAAAATAATAATAAAGCAAAATAAAATTATACAGTCAAAAGTCTTTAATCCGGACTCATCAGGACTCGGCGATTCCGGATTATCGGTTTTTTCTGATTATAGATCATCAGTTTAAATCTGGTAAGATGACATGCAGAAATTATAAAATTAAAAATATGAAACCGTAATTTATGAAATAAAGAGCAATTATGATCTATTTACAAAAAAAAAGCTTAACCCATTAACCGCTGGTGTTGTGTTGACGCAACGGTCAAAATAAATGGGTATATAAATATTACCTAAGATATTTTATACCAGCATATGATTTTGTGTAGGGAATATTATGAAGATTATTTCTGTAAAAAATATTTGCCTTCAACAATGATTTTGTTTATAATAATTAATCTCATACTTTAAGCAAAATTTTCGACCGGGTATTTTTGCTGAAAATATTTAACGAAAGAATCGCCGTCTTTATGAGTGATCTATTTTTAGTCAAGGTCACCGTTTATCAGAACATTACATCAGTCAGATGTTTATATTTGTGCTGAGAAGGAAGGGAAAACAGGTGTTGCGCTAACGCAACGTCAGCAGGAAACGGGTAGTCAATCTCCTTCTTCACTCATTCCTGGTTATTTAAAAATGCCTAGAACGAGGTATCTTACATTAGAAGAAGCCTTCAAAGATTTTTTGATGAATAAACAGATGATGATAATGTTAATAATGACCGGAATGAAACTGATATTGTTGTTGTTCCACCAGAAATTGCAGAAGCTAGTGACAAAGCAGAAAGGGGTGTCAATGTTTTAAATAATGATGATATTTTACCAAATGATACTGCTGGGAAAGTTGAAATTCACGTAAGAAGTAAGTTTCAACCTTCTAAAAGCAGTTATAGTCATACTAAAAAGTTTAAAAAGCAGAAGACTAAAATCTTGAAGTGGATAAAAAAGGAACTGTTAGTTATGTCTCAGGAAGAACATGAAGAAAGAGATAGAAGAGAAATTGGTTAATCTTTGAATTATGGTAACTTGGAGATTTTTTTGGCGAAACTTTGGCGACCAACCTACTACAGCAACCTGCTAGTTTTGTTTTGGACGCTATAAAGCAGAAGACTGAAATCTTGAAGTGGATAAAAAAGGAACTGTTAGTTATGTCTCAGGAAGAACATGAAGAAAGAGATAGAAGAGAAATTGGTTAATCTTTGGATTATGGTAACTTGGAGATTTTTTTGACGAAACTTTGGCGACCAACCTACTACAGCAACCTGCTAGTTTTGTTTTGGATGCCATTTTGTTATCACGAAGTAAAGGTAATTTTTTTTTTTTTTTTTTTTTTTTTTACTCAACATTTTTTTCAACAATCTGCTATCCGAATTACGCTTATACTAGAACTTTTATGGAACAAAAATGCTTAATCATGACGAAGATTAGGTGCGAAATTGGGAGAAAGTGCAGAATCGCAAACTGCTTGCCGCGTTTTTAAGAATTGCACATATACGGTATCATCCATGTACACGTCGACCTATTTTCACTTAAAAAAAAATCCCAGAATTGCACAAAAATGGCATTGCGCGCACTCTTGAATTTATCCATGTACACTGCTTAAGTCCTAGCTAGTAATCATTATCTCCTTACCAAAATGTCGCCAAACTACCTGTTACCATATTCCAAAGATTAGCCGAGAAATTATAAAGGACAAAATACAAGGTAAAACTAGTGTGCAGATTTTCGATTTTCTTTTTGGTTTAGACATTTACTCTCTTCTTGATGAACAGACAAATATAAACGCTCAGCAAAAAAAAAAAAAAGCCCAGAATTTATTGCATCTGAAGCCTATATGAGAATATTTATTGGAATATTATTGCTTACAGGATATCATTCTTTACCTCAAGAAAAAATGTATTGGTCTTTTGATAAGGACAATTCTGTTCCTGTTGTACGAGAATCGATATCACATTTGCACTACAGGAATAGGAAGCAGAATTTGCATTTGACAATAGTCAAATTGACAATACTGATAAATTACATGAGGTGAGACCGTATCTAAACTTACTAAATATCACCAATTTTTACTATTGGAAATATAAAGTCTCTTTTAGATTTCAGACACGAGAATGCATTATTCCTTTTGCAAACTCCTATTGAGAGTGTAGAATTAGCCAGAAATAGATCAGCAACAGGAAGACCTAGTAAATTCAGCATTCAAAAACCATTGCAGGGAAATGGTAGACATTTTATCGTAAAGTCCGTTGATAACAAAAGACTTTGTTGTAAAGAGTATCATAGCCAGACTGTTTACAGATGCAAAGTATGTAATGTAGCTTTACATCATGATTATAATCAAGCTTATAATTCATGCTTGAATCTTTTAGTTGAAATAATCTGTATTTGTAAAAGAAATACAATGTATATTTGGCTGATCTTTACAATATGGTAACTGGTAGTTTAGCGACATTTTGGAGGCGATAAAGGTTACTACCTGGGACTTTGGTAATAATGCGAGTAGTACTCAGTTCCGATTACGCATTATTTTGTGTGAGGGAAATGAGAGATCATGTGATATGTCGTGATATTAATGGACGAATTACGGTTCTTTAATCGGAAAAAGGGGGAAATCGAGAAAAAATCCGGAAATTTTGTATTTGCCTTTATTCTGTGTTGTGTGAAACAGTGTTTGTTAATTTTTGGATCCCATGGCCCTAACTAAAGTGAATTCGAAATGGATATTTAGTGGGATTGAAAGGCGTAGCAATAAGTGTTTCTTTAAGGTTGTGCGAGATAAAAGTAAAGATGCTGTATTAAGTTATTTATTTTACCTGGTACCTTGGTGTGAACTATAAGTATGATTTTAAAGATCATGAAACAGAAATAAGAAAAGTTTATCGGACACGTAATCAAGATTCTGAAGAAGAATAGGTAAGTTAGTATTTTTAATTATTTGAGGATATTATTTTTATGCATTGTTCTAAATGTAAGGTGGAAGTAAAGTAATTTGCGTAAACGTGCATGGAAATAATTTAAATATTTGACACTAAGTATTTGTAACCATTTGTAATGAAGTAAAGGTATGAATTAGTTAGTGACGTTTGTAATATAATAGATAATGTAGAGGTAAAAGTTTTTGGATATTTTATTTATTTTATACGGGGAAATGTTCATATTTGGAAAGGGTATATACTTTTTCGCGATCAGGTAATTTCATATATGTTCTTTTTACCGGGTTTAAAGATTCAGAAAATTGTTATGCATTTTCGTGAAATTTTTCTAATTTATGAGAAAAAAGCAGTGTACATGGATATAGTGAAGAGTGTGCGCAATGCCATTTTTGTGCAATTCTGGGATGTTTTTTTAAGTAAAAATAAGTCGGCGTGTACATGGTTTATGTGTATGTGTTATTTTGAAAATCGCGTAAGGAGTATGGTATTGTGCACTTTTTCCCAATTTTGCAGTGAATATTTGTCATGATGAAGCAGTTTTGTTAGATAAAATTTCTAGCATAAGTGTAATTCGGCTAGTGGTTGTTGAAAGAAGTGTTCAGTAGATAAAAAGAAAAGAAACATGTGTTTACTTCGTGAAGACAAAATGGCGGCGGGAAAAAAAAAATAGAGGGTTGCTGTAGGAGAGTTGGTTGCCAAATTTTCGCCAAAAAATCGCCAAGTTACCATAATGTAAAGATCAACCGTATATTTTAATATTAAATTAATTACAAGTAAAGTGATTTGTAGATTTATAAAACATTACACAGCTAAAAAGTAATCCTGTGCTCCACTCAAAAGAAACATCACACGAGTACAATCCTACTCACTAAACATCCGTAGTCTTATTCCGCTGACGTTGCATGAACGCAACACTCACTTTTTCCACAAGTAAGAGCATTTTTTTTTATTTTCAATGTAAATTTATTTTATAAATTAAGCATTTATATAATTTAATATTGTTATTATATTCATGAGAAAAGAAACATTCCTTGTAGTTTTGGCGGTTAATGGGTTAATATTTATTTGTTTACTTTATAAACATTTCCTTCAACGCGCGCAAGCGTAAAGCATACATTACGCATAGTCGAAATTAGAAAATTGCAACCAGAAAATTATTTGATGTGTAATCATGATATTTATAATGACGAGGAATTTGATTTAAATTATATCGGAGTACATCGAAATGAAACACTACATTTAGTGAGGAATTATAAGCCGAATAAAATAAAAACATCTGCCCTGAAGATGCTGACAGATCAACTTCCAGTTCATTGCGCGCCACGAAGACTACATTTTTACGACTACAAATTACTACTAAACTATATTTTTATCATTATTCAGAGTTTCAAAGCTATTGAAAACATATATTCGAGTTTTAATTTATATAGCATTTCTCCGGCAAAATAATAATTTGATAAACAATGGAAGTTAAAAACTGTAAATTTTTTGTAGCAATTTTTAAAACATTTCAATGACAAACGGTTAAACAGCATATAAACAAACGGTTATTTTCAAGGCAGACCTTTCAATTACTCTCCAACAAGACACACCTTCTTTTCATACTCAGTTCAAATAATATATATATTTTATGTTTAAAGCAAAGGTTAAATTTTTTTAAATAAAATACTTACTTTCTTCTCATTCAAGCAAAAATACACACACGAAAATAATTAATTTCTTTCACAAACGAGACATCTGATCATTTTTAACACCGACATTACGGTCCGCGGATAAGTGGACAGACGATAGAATGAAAGTATCGTAAAATATATATATATATATTCTTAACGCAACTTTCATTGAAAATCAAGTAATTTTTGTCAGAAATCTTTTAGCATTTTGACTATTGGGAGAAAAAATTTGCTATTTTGTAAAAATACCTTTCTTATGCAACAAAAGGTAGCCGTCTTTGGAATATTTTAACAAAGTAAAACAGAATTAATTAAAAAAAAAAATAAGTATTTACTATATTTTGGTTTTCTTTCAATATTAAATTTGATTGAAAAAGTTAAAACTGAGATTTTATTTTGCATAGCTTCAGGCCCATTTTATTTATTTGTTTATTTATTAGAACAAGGAACGGCAAAAAATGTTAACTTTCACTAACCGTAGCTGACTGATATCAGTAATCATTAGTTAATGTTTTTATATAATAATGTAAATTAATTATGTGTGTATTATTTAACTGTAATATATAAATTTCTTAATATGCATTGTTATTTATTGTTTTTAATGGATCCAATCATGCGTCAGGAATTTAGTTGTTATATGTTTAATGTGTGGTGTCATTCCTCACATTCCTTTCCCGTCTGTGTCTGGTGCAGTTTCTCGTGATTTTTTCATTTGTTGTGTGAAGAATGGGTAAAAAATTGAGTGAAAGTTTACTGTCAGCTTGTGTTCTTTGTGTCGGTGATGCATGTACGTTGTCAAGAATTTCAGGATTCGCTGTTGTCATTATTTTTTTGCCATAAAGTGTGAATTTAAATTCGTAATTGCTGGTATTTATTAAAGTAAAGAAATGAAACGTAAGATAACAATTTTTAATATATCCAGAAATGGAAGCGTCAAATCAAAGAGATACAGAGGACGTAAGTGAATTTTTTATAAATTATGATAAAATATATGGGAATGATTATTGTGATTTATGATGCACAAAATTTTCTTGCCATTCCTTTATTTGGTTTCATTAAAAGAAACATTTTTAGTCCCGGTTTTTTATGTGTAACGATTTTTTGCTAAGGTATGTTGTACTTTTTTTTTTTTATTCCCTTTTTATCTGAGTTTCAAACATGCATGATATATATTTAGCAAAATTTAATTTTTTAAATAAAACTAAAATATGTTGATTTTTAATTACTTTGGTGCAGTAAAATAGGTAAATTAAAGAATGGGTTTTCATCGGCAGAGAACCCGTTGGCTGTTTAGAAGTTCAGGTTTATTTGTTTCAAAAATTCATTTTTATTATTAATATTGTTAAATGTTTGTCATGGGAATTTGCCCTTAAAAACATACCTCATTATTTTGATGCATCTTCAATTTTCAAATCTCATTTCCTTCAAAACGTTTCTTAAATGACAGATTTAAAAGTTCTGAGGGAGAAAACTTTGAGATAATTAACATTAATTGTTACTTAACTAGGCATATCACTTAGCATTATATCACATTTTAAATTATGTCACATGTATTGTGACTATAAGTAGCGCAATAAATATGACATAATTATTTCTATCTTATCTATTTTATATTCATAAAACCTACAGGTACATAAAAATTTTTCACTGTAATAGCGATTTTCTTTAAAAATGGAATATGGTTAGAAGTGAACTGATAATGTCGAACATTAACTCTTTCTGAATAATTTTGAAATTGAAAGGCTATGAACAATAGTTATGAGATTTAAAGCGTTTTGCTATTTTTTAAGAAACATTTCATAATAGGTTCATATGTATGATGGGTGATGTTATTGTGATATGGAATAGTTTTATTCAGAACTTTAAGATAAAAAGAGATGAAATTTCTTTTTGAAAAAGTTTTTAAGATACTGTTCGAATAATACAAAGAATTCATTCCTTTTAATTTCCTCTTCTAGGAGAAAATTATAATCGTAAATCTTTTGCAGAAAGTTCCTTTGGCAGTTTCAAACACAATTTGTAGGTCCTTGTCTTCCACTTTTATGATAGTAAATCAGTTTTTTAATACTCATCTAGGTAGATACATATTCATCAAAAGTTACAATATATATCAATTTGTATTCAGCTAGGTGATTTTGATAGAGTTCATGTCCGTTGTTGAGTTGCATGCCAAAGCAGATGAAATATGTTAGTTTATTTATTTACTCTAGGTATAAAATTATTTAATGCCATTGTTATTCTTTAACATAAGGTGATTTAAATACATTCCTTATTCTGATAAGTTTTGTTTTCAGATTACAGAATTTATATCTGAAATATTTGTAAAAATATGGCTTTGGATATATATATGTTTCTCATCCTCCCAAAGCAATATTTGCTTTATTACAAACAACCTTATATTATTTTAAAATGTTATTCTATTATTTTCATGATGTTTGTAATTACTGAGCGAGAATATTTCTCTCTGGGAAGTAAAAAAAGTGTACATAATTGTTAAAGCAAATGTTGTTTAATTATATTTGATAATCAAAATTCAAAATGTGTTGAGTTGTCAGCTAACCTATTTGGTGTGTTTTACTATGTTTTTCTCTTTTATCAAAATCATTGCAGAAGCATACAAAGAGCATTTGAACACTTGTTGGATACTGTGTCTGTGGCATTATATCCTTATGCCATTTAAATTTAAATTTAAACAAATTTAGAGATATTTTATTGTTAAAATAGTTAAATATTTTACATTGGAAGTTTCAGATGTACATATGCTGGCTGATGTTATTGCCATATTGCGAAGCTATTTGCCATCATGTAACTAGAATTTCAGATGAACACACTTTGATGCTGTACAAAATGTCATGCTACATCTAATGACCATTCTCATAAACGATGGCTGTGACATTAGATATTTGTAGTTATTTTTCAACGTTGCAAGCAGTAAAATCATGAGTGCATTTCTTATCTGTCATTGTATTAAAAAGAGCTGAAATTTAAAATATTCTTAATTTATCCACAAAATATCAGGATAAGAAAAAGGCTGCACTAAACAATCTCGTGAAGTAACAAAGCTCAGAAAATACTACAACGTGAATCGTGAACTTGAACGAAAAGTTGAGTGAATCGTCTGCTTTTTTACCTCGATGCAAAGATTAGAGGGAAAAAACTTTTATCTTATTTTTTAAACGTTTTTATGTCAATAATTTGGTATTTCCGTTATGACTCGTTATTATTCGGTAATTATGATGTCATTATTCGGTAAGTATTTTTTCTTTGATATTTCGTACTCAATATTGCGGTTTCCGGAACCTATAAACTGAATGTTTATATTTTGAGAGGCAAAACGGATTTCAGGAGTTGCCGAATTTCAGGTCGGCGGGTTTTCGGTATTTGACTGTACTACCAGTTGGTGAAAAACGTAATTATTCTGACAAAATGTTTTTATTAAAAAAAGTCCCATGTTATTCTGTGCATTTCTATTCCCACCCAGAGGTGCCTTACTGATGGATCCAGATTTAAGTCTCAGGGAATGCATGGGTATTTGTAAGCATATAGGGTTTGTGGCAAAGGGGGCACACAAAATACATGGTGAGTCGGAACCCTCTCAAGAGATTGGTTATAGGGAGAGCGGGAGACCCTCAGACTGCTTCCTGGGTTTCTCCCTGAAACTTAGGGTGTTAATGAAGTGAAACTATACATGCATGACCACTGGTGAAATTCTGCTGACCCGCCTATTTCTACCTGTACTTGTGTACTTTCTTTTATAGCACTTTACTAACTAGGCTAAAAAGGCATCTGTTTTTGATCAGATTAGCTGTAGCATCAAATTACAGAACCTAAAATCCCCAGGTTCCGAAATCAGCCACCTAGAGCAGCTAAGAAAGCAACCTGTTATTGGCAAACATTTGGGTTGATCTTTACATTATGGTAACTTGGCGATTTTTTGGCGAAAATTTGGCAACCAACTCTCCTACAGCAACCCTCTATTTTTTTTTCCCCGGCGCCATTTTGTCTTCACGAAGTAAAGACATGTTTCTTTTCTCTTTATTTACTGAACACTTCTTCCAACAATCTACTAGCCGAATTACACTTATGCTAGAAATTTTATCAAACAAAACTGCTTAATCATGACAAATATTCACTGCAAAATTGGGAAAAAGTGAAATATACCAACTCCTTACGCGTTTATCAATCATTCGTTTATCAATCTCCTATCACAATACCATACTCCTTACGCATTTTTCAAAATAACACATACACATAAACCATGTACACGTAGACTTATTTTTACTTAAAAAAACATCCCAGAATTGCACAAAAATGGCATTGCGCACACTCTTCACTATATCCATGTACACTGCTTTTTTCTCATAAATTAGAAAAATTTCACGAAAATACATGACAATTTTCTCAATCTTTAAACCCGGTAAAAAGAACATATATGAAATTAGCTGATCGCGAAAAAGTATTTACCTTTTCCAAATATGAACATTTCCACATATAAAATAAATAAAATATCCAAAAACTTTTACCTCTAAATCATCTATTATAAACGTCACCAACGAATTCATACCGCAACCATTACAAATACTTAGTGTCAGATATTTAAATTATTTCCATGCATGTTTACTTCAACTAAAACGTATACCAAATTCCTACAAACATAAAATTCACAAAATAACTATCATTTCATTAAAATATAATTAAATTCAAAAACACTACTTAAAATATGAATGAGCACATACATTAAATTAATAAAAATTACCTTACAATCCTAATTACTTTAAACTAAATCATTGCTAATAACAATTTTCCCAATAATACCAAAATCCTTTCCACCTTACATTTAGAACAATGCATAAAAATAATATCCTCAAATAATTAAAAATACTAACTTACCTAATCTTCTTCAGAATCTTGATTACGTGTCCGATAAACTTTTCTTCTTTCTGTTTCAGGATCTTTAAAATCATACTTATATTTCACAGCAAGGTACCAGGTAAAATAAATAACTTAATAAAACATCTTTATTTCTATCTCGCACAACCTTAAACAAACATTTATTACTACCCTTTTCAATACCACTAAATACCCATTTCGAATTCACTTTAGTTACGGCCATGGTATCAAAAAATTAACCAACACTGTTTCACACAACACAGAATAAAGCCAAATACAAAATTTCCAGATTTTTTCCCGATTTCCCCCCTTTTCCGATTAAAGAACCGTAATTCGTCCATTAATATCACGTGACATATCCCATGATCTCTCATTTCCCTCACACAAAATAATGCGTAATCGGAACTGAGTACTGCTCACATTATTACCAAAGTCCCAGGTAGTAACCTTTATCGCCTCCAAAATGTCGCCAAACTACCAGTTACCATATTGTAAAGATCAACCAACATTTGTCATTTAATTGACAACTCTAGCTGAAGCTATTGACAACTCTGTATTACATAGAATCTTAAACCAGCAGTGACAAGAACTGCCGCACTGTGAAGCTGCATCATGCTATTATACATACTTTTCAAAGTATTAAATCCTTCCTTTATTTTGGATCATCTTGTATTTGCATTCATAAATGTTTGTAGTTAAAAATAATTGTGATCATGATTCTGAATTGCTATTTATGGTGTATTCATGTCTTACAGTTGGAAGTAAATTTTGAATCAGAGCCATCAAATAAGTCACTGTTTCTGGAAAAGGTACGTCAGTCCAATGCTGCCTGTCAGAGTGGAGATTTTTCAGCTGCCATTAGGCTTTATACTGAAGCTATTGTTCTTGATCCTGGAAATCATGTGCTGTACAGTAATCGTTCTGCTGCATACATTAAAGTGGGAAAATTTGGTCGTGCATTGCAAGATGCTATTAAGGCACGAGAACTTCATTCAAAATGGCCTAAGGTACGTTTGTGCTTGTACTTTGTGTCCAAAATATATGTTTAATACAATTATTTTTTGTAAGAGTGAAGAATTTTTGTAAATTTCACGTTTTAAAAAAAATGTAATTTTCAGTAATTCATTTTTTCAGAGCAGAATTCCAGCATAACATAGTTTTTTTTTTTTTTTTTTTTTTTGTGACATAAAAGCATAAAATTGTAAAATAAGGCTTTTGAAAAAAAGAAAATCACCATTAAGAAATGTAACTGTTATATTTGCTTTACCTTAAATCATTTTTAAACCTGAGTAGCTTTGGTATTTTAAGTGCACAAACTTATAATTTGATAAAGATTTTAATCATACTATATAGTAACACTGCATTTTATGTTTGTGTGCGTCGGAGCACAAAAATTTATGGAACTACCCTTGTGTATGCCCTCGGTTGGCAACAAATTTCTTGCCAGATATTTTTTATGAGAAATTCCACACTGCCATATTACTATCTAAATATTTTGTCTACATTTCAAAGTTTAAGCCTAAAATGTCTCCAAAAATGCTGTTTTCGCAGGTGCAAAAACCACGCATTGAACTCACAATTTAAGCTAAAAATCCGAAACAAAAATTTAAAAAATAAAAAACAGAAAGTTTCTAACCAAAAATATTTGACAAGAATCCATGTACACAGAGATCTGTTTTAACTTTAAAAAACATCACAGATTTGCACAATCTATGCAGCTAAGGAATCTATAATCTACGCACGCCTCGCTTAAATAAATTAACAGAACAATACCATGTATACAGCGTTCTGTTTAAACTTTAAAAAACATTTACAAATTGCACAATCTAAGCACTGTGCACTAATAAAAAAATAAATAAATTACAAACAATACAAAAAATAACAATGACTACAGAAATCTGTACTAAAAAAACAATGAACATAACATTCTACAAAATAAGAACAACAATAAAATAAAATGCCCTTACTATGCTTCTTCAAACAGCAGAAATATCAATTTCAAACATCACCAAAACAATTTCACCACAAATTTCTGAAAAGGATCTTCTCCCGTGTCAGAACAGGACGCCTATTCTATGATCACTGGATCTGTGTACAACTTGAGCGAACAATATTGACTCAAAAAAAAAAAAAAAAAAAAACAGTATGGACAACACTTATTGATCACAACTTATCGGAGAAAGCCTTTTGTGGTCCTCAATTGGTGGGCGGGTGAGTCCATTTGACTTTTCTGAAAGGGGACAAGGCTTCAAAGAGACCAATCACAGTAAAGACGAGTAACGAAATTTATAGCGTGTGCTGGTTGAAGTTCTAGGAATATTCTTTCATTATTTTACTAACTCACACGCTGCATTTGTAGTTCGAAAAAATCGCACAAAACAGTATTATGACCAACACGCAGCAGAATATGCTGCTGTGTTATGTGAAGGAAAATCCCGTTTTTTAAGGGCAAAGTTAACTCAGGAATTTAGAGCTAAGAAATAAAGGGTACTATTCGGTTTCGAGGGCTGTAAAAAATTGCCAAACTAGTGTTGATGCCAATGCTGCCAAAAATAATTGCGGCAAGAAAGGAAGTATAATAGTAAATAACTATCTAAGATTGATGTTTTAAATTAGATGAAAGGTTAATATCATATAATACTTTTTTATTATTATAATTTATATGAAAAAGGCTAAACATGAAAA
Organism: Stegodyphus dumicola; assembly: GCF_044657685.1. Taxonomy (NCBI): domain Eukaryota; kingdom Metazoa; phylum Arthropoda; class Arachnida; order Araneae; family Eresidae; genus Stegodyphus; species Stegodyphus dumicola. Next base: position 198,256,428 of record NC_140773.1, read on the forward strand.
CATGACTGAATGGAAGCAAAAGAGTAAATAGCTATTTCAGATCATTATAGTTTATATAAAAATTGCTAAACGTAACTGAATAGATGCCTGCATCGCTATTTCGCTACCGACTTATCGCTAAAGCATAATTTCATCTCATTGGTTGTTCAGACGTAATTTTCTATAATGAATGATGCCTTTTCTTTGAAAATAGGTCGATGTGCACATTGATACCGAGTATATGCAGTTCTTAAAAACGCATCAAGCAGTGGAGGATTCTGCACTCTACCCAAAATTCTATTGCCGATTTTTTGTCATGGGCAGTTCCCAAATTGTTAAATCCATAGGATATCAAAAAAAAATTAAATCAAAAAAGGATTTAAAAATTAAACTAGTATTTCAGTGGCATCTTAAGAAATATAGAATTATATAAACTTACGCAGTCTGAAATCAGCGCGTCCGCTAGATTTGGCGCGCTGTTAAATGGGCGCTTTTGTGCATAAATTTTCGCTGCAATTTTTTTACTGCCCTCAAAACAGAATAGTACCAAATAAAGAGAGATATGGGATACCACGAAAGCAACGGTAAATAGATAAGAGTAAATGAATTAAACTTGCTTCAAATCCTTTTAGAAAGAAACAATTTTAATCATTTAAATTTATAATGTGATCAATTTGCATTACAATCTAATTAGCAAACTAAGTTTTTTTTTTTTTTTTCATGCTTACATTAAAACTTTTTTCACACAATTTATTTTACAGTTAATATTAGAAAAATATTTCTTTAAGTAAGAAATTAGAAAGAAAATATTTCTTTCTTAATATTTCTTCATTTTTTTATTTACTTTTTCTATGAAAATTTTTTCTTTCAGGAAAAGAAATAAAATTCATTCGCTATTAAGTATGGCCGATTGCTGTTGCATTCAGCTATCACACGTGCATCAAAATGCTTTATTTTAAATACTTTGTTCTATAATTAACATGAAAGAAAATATCTTTTCAATATAAAATACATAACCAAATTAAACTAATCTATCCTGTATGTGTGATTAATTTGTTTTGCAATTTTTGTCACCCAATTACTAATACCTTTTTTTTTTTAATATTACATTGCTGTTATTTTAATTTTATATATATATATATATAAGAACTGCTTGTTTTAAATATTCTTCCTTCTCAAAAGATTTTATTCTGTGAAAATAATTAAAAGATAGTAATACTATTTTCACAAAGCAAGTACTAAAGTAAAAATAATCAGTATAGGTCTCCTGCTGTTGAAATCCTTGTCAAACCAGCTTTTCGACCCATTTTAAATAGGGTTGAATTATTTAATTATGGCAAAGCACACTAGGGCTATCTGCCTATTTTTATAGGGCATTTTAAATAGAAAACTAATAATAATCAATATCTCTTTTACAATATAAAAATAAAAACTCTGCTATGAACAGTTTTTTTTTTTTTTTTTTTCAAAGAAGCAATGATTTTTTAATACTAATAGATTACAAAAGTACTATTCCATGAACAACCCCTCAGTCTTATAGCATTGTTACTTTATAGCATAATACAATAATAATGCAGTATAATTCTGCTAATAAGCCCATCAGCGGCCGAGCGGTAGAGTAGCTGAACGCAGGTAGTTTGGTCTGAGGTTCGAATCCCGCGAGCGAGCTGGTCGCATCGCCGTTTTCGTGGCTTTCCCCATGTGTAATGTGTATACAAGCCAGTTTCCCTCAGAAAGTCCTCCCTTAGAAACCAGTTTTAAAACGTTATAAAATTACACACACAAAATAAAAAAATAATAATAATAAAAAAAAAGGGCTATTTTTTGTAAAACGTCATGCGTGTTACCTTTATTTATTAAACATCATGTTCTTCGCACTTAAACCATAAAATTCATTTCAACAGCAATATCATATAATTTTAAAAAAGCATATCTAGAGAATTTCCGATACATAGTCTTGCATGCTAGGGATGGAAATGTTTTTTCTTTCTTCCCCCCCCCTCCCCGTACAATGTTGCCATTGCTTGCTTTGAAATCGTTGTGTTTCTTTATCAAAAACTCATAAATGCTTTACAAAATATGGAATAGATAATAAAACAAATTCTCAGTTCCAAATTTGGGCCTCCGGATGCCAATATTAGGATAGAAGATCATGTTATTCAGAATTTCATGGCTCTACATACCGTTGTTTTATCACAGGGCGAGAAACATTCATACATTTATACAGATTCCTCATTATTTAAATTCATTAAATATAATACAGAGTGATAATACTTGGTGGCAACGATTTAAAAAGCGAAACGCCATTTATCGTGAAACGCCACAAAATGGCAAAACGAAATTAATAGCCCCTCTGGCTAAAACTTATTTTTTAAAAATATCACACTAGTAGTAGTACTGCTACTGAAAAAATATTATAAAGCTATTTTATAGTTTTATTATTATTATTATTATTATTATTATTATTATTATTATTCTTTTACAGTAGTGTACATTTCACGTAATAATGAACGACATTCCTTTTTGTGTTCACAATATTGTTCGTAAGGTATTCAACTGTTAGATTTAAAGTAAATAATTTTAATTCTTGGTGTACATAAATCGAGTAGAAGCTTATCAGATATCTATATTTGTATTAAATGAAGAAGGTTTATGTGCTTGATAAACTTATTATCTTCTACATTTTTGATGCATACAATTTATATCTATCATTTCAAGAATAGTATAAATAACCTTTCATTAGAAATTGCATTTTTGTTTTCTGGATGTGCCTCCAAATACTCTCTCAGTTCATCACAAATTAAAGTAACTAAATTTTGGCAATCTGAAATACGCTGTGGAAACATCTTTTGACAGAGCAAAAGCATCAACATATTTTCTATAAATTCGCCTTCTATTCAGAGATCTACGACCGTATTCTTCGTTTAAATATGAAGAAATCAGCGGCGAAAACACATACAAAGCCATTGTCTACTTAGTACGTCAACTGCACAACCCTGATTAACGACGCGACAACACTTTTTCGCGCGCTTTCAACAACTTCCGTACTCAGAGAATATAGGATGTCGGGCAGACCTGTTTTTCACTAGCAGCGACATCTGGCAGCCCATAACTTGCTGTCGACTCTTGTAGCGTAAAATAACCATCCAGCAATGGAAAAACATAAAAACAACCCAATAGAACTCAAAATCGTTTTTTCCAATTATAAGTAGGACACATAGTTTTAACATACCGCCTCGTAATCTCTATCGTATTTATATGACAGCCAGACTCGTTATCCACAAAATTTATACTATCTTTCACAAATAAATATTCAAAACCTTCTTCTCCTAACTCCTTCTAGAATTTTCAGCCATCCGAAAAAATATTTGTACCAGACACGCGACTAAAATTTTGCCAACACATCTTTCATTGCATCATAAACCATTCCAAACCACCCACCACATGAACCAACCAGCAACTAAAATCACTACAGTAAAATCCAAGTTTCCACGTAAAAAGGGTTGCTATAGAAACCACCATCACAGAACACGCAATCATGCCAAAAACCAGCACAGAACACATATCACCACATTTTGCGACCTGAGGGCATATATAAGAGTAGTACCAAAGTTATATAAAAATGATTTCAAATAGGGAAACTCTTATAAGATGCGTACATCATTTATTTATTTTAGAACAAATTTAGACCAAGAAGGAAACAAATTAAAATTGATATAAAGATACGATTTGATTACAATTCACCACTTTTTAAATATGCATAACTTGAAAAGTTGCTTGTAAAATGCTTCAAAATAATTTTACAGTGAAGTTTTATTTTAACTTATTGATTCAAGCACTGTTTTCAGAAAATCAGCGATTTTTTTTTTATGATATTAAAAGTTTAAAACAAATCTAAGCACAGCTTCCTTTGGATACCGTATTTGTTTCCTCCCCTAATTTTATTGTGTAAAAAGTGGAAGGGGGGAATTACTCAAAGCAGATGAAAATATGAAATTACAGAAAGATGAATGCTTTGTTTAATATTGTTCTGTTAAATTTCATTTCAAAGCAGGGATTTACATACTGTCCTGTCTTGCAATCCTTGCATTCGCAATAACACTTTTCCCTTTTTTGGAATTTTTGCAGGAGTGTGAACAAACAAAGTTTTGCCATCACACTTCCTTAGAACTTTCATTTGAACAAAGCACATCTCTTGTATCTTAGAAAGCAGTAAGATTAGGTTCTTTTTCTGCAAAACCAACATCTCGCCAATTTTCCTTTTGGGCAGCAGAAAATTTTCAGTCATGCCTTTTCTTCTCATTATAGTTCTACAAGTATTTGTCCCAAGTCTAAAGAGTTTATCAGGAATGGAGAAATGGAAAAATAAAGTCAATATATATGTAGTACCCTTGACCAGAAAGTGCTTCAATTAAAGATTTAACATTTCTTTCACCATATAATCCTGAAGTTACTTTTAACTGTGTTTCCTTGATCATATTAATGATAAAATTACAGATATACCTTGATTTAGATTTATATATTTTTTTAAAAAATTTACAACACTGATACTGTAATGCTTAAAACAGAAACATTTCACGTACACAAGGTATGATTCTTGATTAGAAACTGTTCTGCACATGCTAACAACCAATGCTTTAGGGGTGGGGAAGACCTGTAACATTCATGAATAAATAACATGTGCATTTGATCTTATGTTTGTATGATCAAAATCCAACTGCGTACGAGTCAATTTGATTTCATTTTGAGTAGGAGATCAAATCTACATGCATCTCAAATCCTGTGGACTTATAATACTGTCTTGTGCTACAAGTATAGTAATTTTAATTTTGTGCTACTATACTTGTGCTACAAGTATAGTAAAATTAAAATAATTAAACAAGAATATGTTTAATTATTTTAATTTTTCACACCATTTTTTTTAGTATTTACTTACCTGTTAGTGACTTTTACATTTATACATTTGATTACTAAACATTTTACTTAAATTTCATTTCAGAGCAGGGATCTGCATATTGTCCTGTCTTACAATCCTTGCATTCGCAATAACTCATTTGCCTTTTTGGGAATTTTTGCAGGAATGTGAACAAACGAAGCTTTGCCATCACACTTCCTTAGAACTTTCATTTGAAATGAGCACATCTCTTGTATCTTAGAAAGCAGTTAAGATTAGGTTCTTTTTCTGCAAAACCAACATCTCGCCAATTTTCATACTACAAAGTCTCTAATCCGGACGTCCATTATCCGGAATGATCTATAATCCGAAACTCAAAACCACAAACTTATGCGTGCGCGTCCGCTACGCATGCGCGTAAAGCCAGTAAAGCGTTTACCCATGCGTGTTTCCGATAGTGAAGAAAGTAACAGAGAACGTTATTGAAAATGAAAAAATTTCGATTTACATTGATAGAAATGTTTACTAAAGTAATATAATTTTGATACCCGTTAGATCATAATTGCTCTTTATTTCATAAATTATGGTTTCATATTTTTAATTGTATAATTTCTGCATGACATCTTACCAGATTTAAAGTGATGATCTGTAATCCGGAATCGCCGAAGTCCCGATGAGTCCGGATTATGGACTTTGTACTGTAGTAGCTATTGCAGTATAAACTACTAGTAGCTATTGCAGTATTATTTCTTTAAAAGAAACCTACATTCCAGCAAGGTTAGGCTATTTGAACATCACAAAGCCATGAAGGCTATCTGCATAAGAGGAGGGATACCTTTGTAGAGGACTTTCTAAGGGAAACTGGCTCATATTCACACTACATATGGGGAAAACCAACCAAACATCCAGCACATTTGCCAGGGATCGAATTCAAGCCAGGGCGAACTACCAGTATTTTGCGGTCTTAACTACTTAGTCACTGGTCATTCCAATAAGAATGCATAGTAATATTCATTTCACAATATCTAATGATATCTTCATTTCTACTTTTGTATATCTTGAATATGGCCTTTCGTATTGCTTACAACCTCAAGTTTTTTTATCAGTAGTTCCGAAGTTATACAAAAAAGTCAGTTTGTCATTTCTTTGATATGTGATTTGAAACAGATACATTAGTTTATTCTTAATTGATATGTGAGTTATACTCTTTTCATTTACAAAAGCTACGTATGCTGAAGGAGTCATGAAACTCAGAGGTGGAGGTCCAAACTGCTCAATGTCTAAATAGTCTTGTCCCTAACTTTTCTGAACTTAAAACTGCTATTAAATCATTTCATTAAAAAAAAAAAAAAAAAAAGAGGTGGATCACGAGGAAGTCATTATTGTGAAAGTAAAAGGGGTAAATGCGTTGGGCCATTAAAAGAGGATGAATATACAAAAAGTGCTTGAATTTGCCTATATCTTACACAGTATAGTAAAGCATGTTTTTAGGCAATACAATTAAATATGAACTAATGTAAAAAGCATTTTTGAAAGAAAAATAATAAAAAGGAAACGAAAAATCTAATTGATCAGACTGCCAAATATGTTAAATGTCAAAGACCAAATTGAACATTATTTATAGAAACCATAAAATGAACATCTGGGGAGAGTACCATAGAAAACACCAGTGTTAATTGCCTGAACAAAGTAAGAGTAGAATTGCAGACTGTAAGAGATTAAAGTAAGTAACCTTGTCCGGTGAGTCCAGGATGCCTGTTCTATGATCACTGGGTCCGTCTACTACTTGAACAAAAAATATTGACTAAAAAAAAAAATTTAAAAAAAAGTTATGGACAGCTGTCTTCAACTTATCAGAGAAATCCATTCTGTGGTCCTCAGTTTGATGGGTGGGTGGGTTCATTTGACTTTATTGAAATTGGACAAGGCGTCACAGAGCTTTAGGTCAATCAGAGCGCCAACGAGTGACGAAATGTATAGCACGCGCTGGCTAAAGTTCTAGGAATATTCTTCCATTATTTCACTATGCATTTGTAATTCGAAAAAATGGCACAAAACAGTATTATGGCCAAAACAAAGCAAAATATGCTGCTGTATTATGTGGAGGAAAATCCCGTTTTTAAAGAGGAAAGTTAAGGCAGGAATTTAGGGCTAAGAAATAAAGAGAGATGTCGGATACCATGAAGGCAACAGATAAAAGTAAATGAATTAAGTTTATATAAAATCTTTTTATAATTTAATGATTAAGAAATTAATCAAGTTAATCAATTTTAATCATTTAAATTTATAATATGATTAATTTGCATTTCAATCTAATTGTAAACCAAGTTTTTTTTTTTTTTTTTCATTCTTACATTAAAACTGCGTTTTCATGCAATTTATTTTACAGTTAACATTAGAAAAATATTTCTTTAAGAAATTAGAAAGAAAATATTTCTTTCTTGATGTTTCTTCGTTCATTACAATATGGCCGATTACTGCTGCATTCAGGAATCACAAATGCATCAAAATGTTTTATTTTAAATAATTTATCCCATAATTAACATGATAGAAAGTAATTTTTCAGTATAAAATATGTAACCAAAATTATAATAATCTATTCTGTATGTGTGATTAATTCACATTGTAATTTTTGTCATACATTTATTAGTAATACTTTTTTTTAACATTACATTGCTGTTATTTTAATTTCTTACAATATGTATAAAAACTGCTTATTTTAAGTATTCTTCCTTCTCAAAAGATTTTATTCTGTGAAAATAATTAAAAGATAGTAATATTATTTTCACAATAAGTAAAAATAATCAACATAAGTCTCCTGCAGGTGAAGAAGTCCTTGTCAAACCAACGTTTTAACACTTTAATCGACATCTCTTTTACAATAGAAAAATAAGAACTCTGCTATAAACAGTTAATCCTTACTTTTTTTTTTTTAACATTCGCAAAGAAACAATTATTTTTTAATACTAATCGATTACGAAAGTACTATTTCATGAAGATCGCAAATTAATAACTATAAATTTTGGCAATCTGAAATATGCAACGAAAACACCTTCTGGCAGAGCAAAAGCATCAACATATTTTCTATAAATTCACCACCAATTCAGAGATCTGCGACCGTATTCGTTGTTTAAATATGAAAAAATCAGTAGTGAAAACACATATAAAGCCATTGTCTAATTAGAACGTCATCTGTACAAGCCTGATTTAAAAGCCATTGTCTAATTAGAACGTCAACTGTACAAGCCTGATTTACTATGGGGCAACAATTTTCTCCGCACTTCCGACTAGTTCCATACTCCTGGAATATGGGATGTTGAGCAGACCTCTTTTTCACTAGCAGTGACATCTAGCGGCCTACAAACTGCTGCCGACTCTCTGAGTATAGAATAGGCATCTGTTTTTTTTTTTTTTTTTTTTAAATAGAGATTCTAGACTTTGAGTGCATAGCAAATGATATTATGCTTTCACTGAAGTTGTGTGTGTATTTATACCAAGCAGAGCATGAATTATTTATTCATGGAAAGGCTGGGTACATCAAATACTAGTTATCATTCTATATTCTTATTTATCATTTACTTTATTTATTTAATTATTTTATTCATGAATATATTTATTTAATAATACATCCAGTTAATAATTATGAACATACTATATTAGTCTTATTGTAACTAATAAGTAATGCTCTAATGCAGTAGATTATGTGCCTTTACAGAATCATTTGATTTTTATTATTAACATGGTTTGCTTTAAGAATATGCTGAGATTATTATTGATTAACAATTTAGTTTTATGTATGTAAAGGAAGCTTTATATTTTCTGAATAAATGTAGCTTTTTCTTAAAAATTTCAATAAGATATTAATTTTTATAATTTAGGCATATTATCGACAAGGAGTTGCTCTACAATGCCTGGGGCGTCATGCAGATTCCTTGGCAGCTTTTGCCTCCGGGTTAGCCCAGGATTCTAAAAATCTCCACCTACTTGCTGGACTTGTTGAAGCTGCAATGAAATCACCTCTAAGAGGTAAATAATAATCATAATCATAAAATCAGTGTTTAAAAATGATTAATGTGTTCAAACTCCTAGTTGGAGGAAAGGTGAATTTATGGCGAAATTTATGTCATGATTTTTGGTACATATTAAAGGAGACCACCAGATTTTTAGAATATGCCAAATTCTTGCAACCATATACATAATAATTCTTAAATTTCAAAAGCCTTTTTGCATTCATTCATTTTATGAGATTTTATAGACAGATTCATTACCTTTCTTGGGGTATATATTTTGTCTTAAACGTAGTTTTAAAGTATTAGGATTTTAACTGCAGCGGAAGAAACTGTGATAAAATTTTTGCAAGAATACAGTATTTTGTGCAAAATTGCTAAAGATAACTGTTTTGAATCTTAAGTAATTGCTATGAAATTTTTACTAGAATAAAAGAAATAAAACCCTTAACATTTTAAATTATCAATTCCATTTTTTTTTCTGTAAAATCTGGCTGTGCTTAAATACTTACATTATAATGTAAATGTGAGTTTATAAAATTTTTGTTATGAAAAAAGCTGTTGTATATATTATTGTATTTTTAAAAGATTAATAATTATTTATTTATAGTTTGTACTAGCTAGTAATTTTTAAAAAAAATTTTTTTCCCTTTCAGCTACACTTGAACCTACGTACAGACAGCTTCAAGCTATGCGTCTTGATAAATCTCCTTTTGTTATAACATCTGTTGTAGGCCAGGAACTTCTAGCTACAGGCCACCATGCAGCTGCAGTAGTTGTTTTGGAATCTGCACTTCGTATTGGCACTTGCAGCCTTAAGTTGAGAGGATCGGTTTTTTCTGCTTTAAGTTCAGCATACTGGGCATTGAATACTCTTGATCGGGCTATAGCTTATATGCAGCAAGATCTTGCAGTAGCAAAATCTTTAGGTAACTATCTTCTCTAGTATTCTTAAAGTAATTTAATTTTTTTTTCTTTTGTAAATGCACTTATCAATATATATTGAGCATCTGTTCAAACTGCGTATTATTAAACATCAAGAAATTTATAAAAAAATTTTAATTTATTTGTCTGACAGTTTTTGTCTGTTAACATTTTTAAAGTTGAATATTTGAAAAAGATATCAGAATTTTTTTTAAATTTAATTTATAAAATTTTAGAAATATCTTAAGGTGTATTTTAATACTGAAAACACATATCAGTCAAAGGTTATTTAAATGCTTATAAATCTTAGAAAATATATTTTTCTTAAATCAATATGTTTTAAAATTTATATCAGAACTTTGATATTTTTCATATTTATGCACTTTCAAATTAATCAAGCAGATTTAACCTTTTTAAATCTATTATAAAACGTACATACAAAATAATAAAATTTTACATACGGTGCTAAATTCCTGATATATCTATAGAGTATATATATATTGGTGATTATTATTTTTTAAGTTGCTAATTTTTAAGATTAAAAATTTCACGAAGAACTCTTAAATAAATATTATGATCATTAAAAATATTAAAGATTAGTTATTTTGATATTACTAAAATTTACTTTTTCTGGGGGGGGGTGGATGGATTAAAGACCTGTGAGCTTTTGCAGTATTATTACTTGGGTTTAAATATTTGAACAAACACTGTGCAGTACTAAATTATTTTTCTACCACTGTAGTTAATGTAAGTTGATTTGAAAGTTTGAGGAAATTTGATATAATAAATTTATTTTATAATTAACTCACTTTGAGAAATCTGTTTTGAGTGTAGCATTAAAATTATAAGGGGTGATTAAATGAAAAGGTACAAATGTAGACTTCAAAATATACACCATAGGCCTGAGCACAACAATCCCACTGATGAACAAGGCGCAGGATTCCTTGTTCCCAGAATTCCTGTGGCCATGACGATACCCAGTCCTTCACAGCGTCCTTGAGTATGTCGTCCGAGTTGAAGCGCTTCCCTTTCAGGTATTTCTTCAGTGGACCAAACACATGGAAATCGCAGGGCGACATGTCCGGACTGTAGGGCGGATGGTCCAACGTCTTCCACTTGAACTTTGCCATTTCCATGTGTGTGACTCTGGAGACGTGTGAACGCTCGTTATCAGAACCACACCCTATCAGAACCGTTATCAGAACGTGAGCAGCCCCAGTCTTTTGTTCTTGATGGACCTGCGTAGGCGTCAGAGTGTCTCACAGTACACATCGGAGTTAATGGTTTTTCTTTGCTCGAGGAATTCCACAAGTAGCAGACCTTAAACGTCGAAAAAGATGGTGAGCAACACCTTGCCTGCTGACTGCACGGCTTTGAACTTTTTAGGGGAAGGTGACAACGCATGCTTCCACTGCATACTGTCCCGCTTTGTCTCTGGCTTGTAGTGATGGCACCAGGTCTCATCACCTGTGACATTCCGCTCCATGAAAGCGGGTCTTCCTGATACCGAAACAGAAGGTGCAGTGCTAGCCCCATACTCAGTTCCTTTTGCTTGTCGATGAGTTGCTTCGGAACACAAACGGCACATAACTTCTGATATCGCAACCTGTCGTGAACAATTGTCCACATGTCGTGAACAATTGTCTATAGCTGACATCCACCTGCACCGCCAACATTCACAATGTGACGTGCCGATCACTTCTCAGTAGGTCATCCACCTTGTCGATGAGATCGCTCGTGATGACAGTGTTTGCCTGTCCTGGTCTCAGGTCATCCCCCAAACTCTCACGGCCTGCACGAAAACGGACACTCCATTTTCTGACAAACTTGTCAGAGACACATTTCTCCCCATAAACTCTCACCATCCGGCAATGAATAGCTACTGGTTTATCACCTTCTGCTGTCAGAAATCGGATTACACCTCGCTGCTCTGTCGTCGAGAATTTTGCAACGCGAACTCCATCCTGTCCTCGTATGGACTGCCGCTTTTGATAAGAGCTTCTGCTCTCTCCAGCGCATGCAGGCACCAGAGCGTGCTCCGATCCCAATCAGAGACTCCAATCGCACCCCGAGATGTCTCACTACGTTCTCCCATGGCAGAATATGCAAATATTTAACTGTTACGTTTTTATGTCGTTTCGTACCTTTTCATTTGATCACCCCTTGTATTTCATTATATTTTATGTTAAGTTGGTCTTTATCTTTCTTCTTTCTATACATATTGTTGCTTGCATACCAGTTCATAATAGACTGAATGCTCATAGAATCGATGATAGTTTGATAAAATGTATTTTACCAAAAGGAACACTTTACAGTTCTGGAACCATCCGCAAAAATAGTTGTACAGCTCTTCTCAGTATCACAGAGCACAATCAGTAGTGATACTTCAAACTACTAAAAACATTAAGCACAGCTCAAAGCAAAACGCATCTAAAATTATGCTGAACCGAGAAACTGATGCTCTCGCTGGTCTTACATAGTTTTTCTCCTGCTGCTGAGAAATCTCTAGTACCTTCCACTTTTTGAAATTACTGGGAGACATATGAAGGGCAGATAGGGTGAGAGTTACATATAGGAATCAATTACAGTATTAGTTAGTTTATACCAAAATATCGCCAAATGCTTGCCAAGTTTGGCAACTTTTGGCAATTTCTCATTAAATTTAGTGACCAAAAATTAGTCGTCAAAACCATCGCCAGCTTGGAGATATCTGATCAACTAAGCGAGATAACCATTTACTCAGTGTTAAATAGAATTGCCTCTGTATTCTTATGTTAATTTTTCCTGCAGAGCTTCATCTTTTACAAGCATTTTATGTAGCATTTTGCAAAAAATATTACAATTTCTCGGTGGCACGCGACAAAAGCCCATAGAAAAGACCCCACTGTGATAATTGCCCACACGACTAATACCCACACCGATGAAAGCGCACATTGATAAAAGCCCACATAGATATAAGCGCACGCTGATAAAAGCCCACACTGACAAAAACCCACACCGATATATAATGCTACATTAAAATTAATATTTTTACCCCTTTTTCCTCAGCTTCACAAAGCAGATTCATGAATAAATAAAATAAAAAATACATTAAATTAATAACAAATAATTGAACAATAAATTTAAGTAGTGGAACACATTTCATTTTGGGCTCCGGCTGAATTAAAATCCTATATGTATATAGAACAGAGAGCCAGTCAAAATAATTAAATAATTAAAAACATGTACATGTATGTGTAACTTTGTTTTTATATTTACGTGACAAATGGAAGTGCCCTCGTATAAGTCCGACAAAGGGAGGTGAAAGGGAATACTGGCCACACTGCTTCTTTTAATTCTAAAAAGTTATAAGAAGTATAAAATATATGTAAATTTTCATCATATACAGTGAATAATTTAACACAGCAAAATATTTTGCATATAATGAATATAATATGGAGAATTAAAGCCGAACTTTCATTTCAACCAAAAAAATAAAAGTACCGTATTCTGTTATGAATAAGAAAACATTTGTGTGCGCTATCACAAATACTGTTTTCGTAGTGAATTAAAAGCACGGTTTCAAATATTCTAGTTAAATTTTGACAACTAGGATTTTACATAAATTCATTCCCACTTGAAATTTCATTTTTAATCATAATAATTATTAATCGTAAAATTTTTTAGGAAGTCATTTTGGATTTCCTGAAAATGTGTGCTGTTTTTAAGTGGGCTTTTGTCAAGCAGTTTTCTAATTGGCCGCTGGCTATTCAGGTGGGAAACCATTGAGTTCCTTTTCCCCCATAACTATGCATATACTAGTAATGAATGACGAATTTATATAATATGTATACCTAGAATCTAAAAACGATGAACTTTGAATCTGATGACTCTAAATATATATTTATATAGTTACAAAATTTTTATATGAATAGTTTTTTTTTTTTTTTTTTTTTTTGTAGTAATCTTTACAATCTCTAATAAAATGCTACATATTTATTACTATAGTTTGAGGTAATTGTACTTAAATTTGTAGATATGTTGACTTCTAAGAGTTGTTCCATCCCCCTCAAATAAATAAATAAATAAAATGAAAATTAAAAACACTGTTCCAAATTGCTCTAGTTGAAAGATTAAGAGGTTACATTTGGAATCGTCAAATTATAATTGTTACATTCAAAAAAGCTTTCAATGAGAAATATGTTTAAACTTAGTAATAAGCTTAGTGTAAAGTAAAGAATAAAATATATCTTAGTCAAGTTTTCATTGTGCTTAACTGTTTTAATATTCCTAAACTAAAAAGGAACTAAAGGAAAAACTAAAAAGATATAAAATAAAATTCAAGTGTTTTTAATTAAAAAGTAATAGTTTTAATAATGAAACATAGTTATATTTAATCTCAGCCATATTAACTTAAAAATAGCATCTGAGAAACTCCACAATGATATTTTTTCATTTTCACATACACATACCAAAGTTAAATAAGTAAATAAATAATAAAATGCAAATTTATCATCGAAACATTATAGCGAATCACTTAATCAGAGAGTAGAAAGTTTTCTTTCAACCTAATAAATTAAACAAATAAAGTAGTGATAAAATTTACAAACAGACATATATTTGTGATATTAAAATTCAATCTGTGTGGGCTTTTATCAATGTGCGCTTTCATCGCTGTGGGTATTTGTCGTGTGGGCAATTATCATAGTGGGCTTTTGTAGCGTGCATTTTCGTCCAGTGGGCTTTTGTCTGGGAACCCAGTTTCTCATATAGTTTCAATAAAATTATTTACATACATACGAAATTCGTATCAGTATTATAAATGACGCCTATAAGGCCATTGAATCTATTTTTATGATAATAATGTAAAGACATTATAATCTCATAAGAAAGTTGAACTAGTTTCTGTAATATCCTTTTTGATATTTTTTTTTTTTTTTTTTAAATTATGCTGAAAGCAGTTGTTACAGAAAAGGTATAAATAAATTTCTTTTAAAAAATGTTTGATGAATTATGGTCAAGATGTTACTAATTTTATTGAATATTTCTGAAATAATTAGGTGATCAAGCTGGTGAATGTCGTGCTCATGGAAATTTAGGATCAGCTTACTTTTCAAAAGGAAATTATAAAGAAGCACTTACCAGTCACAGATATCAATTAGTACTTGCCATGAAGTGTAAAGATACGTATGCTGCAGCATCTGCTCTTACTAGTCTTGGTAGAGTATTTGAACTGTATTATAAATTGAAAAATTAGATAGTTTTTTCCCTCATTTCTTAAATATATTTTTCTCAGTACCCTAGGAAAATTTTAGGATTTTACTTATATAAAAAGACCTGTTCTGTTTTTTTAAAGGCCTTTTTATGTAATTAAAATAAACTAAAAAACTTATTATAAAATAAAAATGTATGCTATTTCAAGTTAATGACCAAAAAAATTCTATAATTAAGTACATCTGACATTTTTGTGAATTGCTAATCTTTCTGAGTACCTTACTGAAACACATAGTTTAGTTTTAAATACTCTGCAAGAAATGCACTTTGCTTTAGTACGTGGCATTTAAAATGAAATTTGGTTTGCTTAAAAGCAAGAGTTATTCACCAGGCTTTCATTTAGTAATATTCATAAACATATGTATATTCAAATATTTAAATTTGCAAATGAGGATATGTATAAGGATTAAAATTAAGTATAACCACTCTGAAATAACATGGCCTTGAGAAATTGTCAAAATCAGTTCTGGTTTACATGTCATTGTAATCTTTAATTACCTGTGCCCACTAGCGGCCGAGCGGTAAAGTCGCTGAACACTGGTAGTTCGGTCCGAGGTTCAAATCCCGCGAACGGGCTGGCTGCATGGGTGTTTTCGTGGTTTTCCCCATGTGTAACGTGTATACGAGCCAGTTTCCCTTAGAAAGTCCTCCACGAAAGGCATCCCTCCTCTTAGGCAGATAGCCCTAGTGTGCTTTGCCATAATTAAATACACACACACACACACATACACACACTTTAATTACCTGCAAAAATTAACCCCAGTTTCAGAAAATATTAAACTGTTACATGGACCAAAAAAGTGGTAATTGTAATAAAGATGTCAATATTAAATTGTATAATTTAAAAATTGTCATAAAACAAATGCAGTGTTTTTTTTTTTTTTTTAAGGAAAAATGTTTGTTATTCTGAATGTGTTTCACCATTTCCTCTATCACATTTTATGCATAGAAGGTGAAGTGTTATAAAAATAAGGAGTATCAGTAGTACCTACACTAGTGTGCAAAAATTAAGGATGAGTTAAAGAAATTAACATAAAAGCAGAAAGAGCAACAGAATGGATCAAAATACCAGTCGGAGATGGACACTGTAGTGCATGCATATACATGGTAGATAATGTAAAGGGAAGAATGCTGAAAGGGTTGTTGCACACAAGTGGTGTATGCTTTACAATTAGATAAAAGCTATTGCATGGTGTGCAGTGATTTCAACGAATTTGGTTTGCCTATGATATGGCCAACAGGCAATACTAGCGACTTCCTCGTCATGGATAACAATGCTACACCACATCATACATTAGCTGTCACAGAGCTATTGGAGAGGGAAGATATTCTGTGTAGAGATTGATCTGCAAAGTCTGCAGACCTAAACCCCATAGGAGAGATGTGGGACCTTTTCAGGAGAAGTTTGGCGGCACGTGACCAGCTGTAGGCATTGATTCTGCAGCTGAACTTGGCATTACAAGAGCAGTGGTCCACTGTACTTCAACAGCTCCTTGACAACCTGGTCCTAAGAGCAGACATAATTTCTGTAACACAGTCAGGGGTTTGAAGACTTGTTTGCTGGGTGCCTGTCACATGGACATTTCTGTCTTCTGTCTATTTGTGCTCAAAGCTATCTTCACAATAAAGTGCCTTTTTATCTTTTTTATTCCTTGTTTGCATGGATGATTATGTGCATCAGCTGTTTATTTAATAGTGCTTATTGAAGTTAAATGTGAATCTTATAATTAGTAAATACTTTTCTGATTGAAAATTTTCAATCGCAAATCACTCTCATATTGTACTCATAAAAATGTAAGCATAAGTTTTGTCGGTACTGTTCTGTTAATTGAGAGACCAGATTCAGAAATGTATGCATGTGTGTATGTATGTATGTGCATATATGTGTATATGTATATATACATGCATACATTTATACACATACATACATATATTTCTTTATCTGGTCCTGATAGCAGAACAGGGCCGTTTTCTCTGTTAAATATTGAATTTTTATTGTGTAATTTTTCACAGATGTTGTCTTGAATTAGAACTGAATAATTATTTTGAATGATATCATATAGAGGGAATCTGTGATTTTCAAGTTGCATAATATTAGAAATTAAACTTTTAAATGGTGTCTTAATATCTGTTTTCTAAATAATATACTGAGTGCACAAGAAATCTTTTAGCATACCTTGCCAGTTTTAGTGTCTTGCTCAGCATATGATGAAATGGAAAGGTTTGAAGAAAAATTGCTATTCTAAATATTAAAAAAAAATTTGTTGTCAAGTTTAAGGGAAAATGCAAAGGTTTAGTTTTAAAATTGAGCTTCATTCATAATCAAAATATGGCCTTAAAAAACCTTTTTTCTTTTTTATTTATTTTTCAAGTGGGTGTTTAGTTGATAGTATTCAGTAACCAGGAAATTACTTGCATTTATATTTACATTGTTGTATCATACCATAGCTTATGTATTTTAAAAAGGAAGACCTGTATTTGTGTCATGTGATTTCTACAATTCTGAAATTAAAAAAAATACTTCAGATGTTCAGAATTCATCCTTTAGCTAATTCATCATTGTATTTAATTATGTGTTTATTTGAAATATGTGGTTAAATTTATTATTGCATGTTTCTGTAGGTCATGTCTACACAGCAGTAGGTGACTATCCAAATGCTTTAGCCAGCCACAAGCAGTGTGTGCAGTTGGTTCGACAGGTAGGTGACAGACTTCAAGAAGCTCGTGAAATTGGCAATGTTGGGGCTGTGTATTTGGCTATGGGAGATTTTGATCAAGCTGTTGAATGTCATTTAGAACATTTGCGATTAGCAAAGCAATTAGGAAATAAAGTTGAAGAAGCCAGAGCTTACAGTAATTTAGGTTCATCTCATCATTATAGAAGAAATTTTGAACAAGCTATAACATTTCACAATCATGTTTTAAGAATAGCCCAAGAATTAGATGATAAAACAATAGAAGCTCGTGCTTATGCTGGATTAGGTCATGCTGCTAGGTGCATGGGTGACTATCCACAAGCTAAAAAGTGGCATGAGAAACAACTAGATATGGCTTTGAGTACCAAAGTGAGTTTTTATTAAGTTCTCTCTTGCTTAAAATTTTATTAATGTCATTAATATCATTAATTTTTATTCAAATGCTCATACAAATAAATTTTTTAATAGGATAAGGTATCAGAAGGACGAGCATGTTCAAACTTGGGTATTGTATACCAGCTTTTGGGAGATTTTGATGCTGCTCATAAACTTCACCAAGCTCATTTGAATATTGCTCGTGCTTTGGGTGATAAAGCTGGCATGGGCCGAGCATACGGAAACATAGGAAATGCATACAGTGCAATGGGACGGTATGAGCAAGCTATAAAGTTTCACAAGCAAGAACTTACTATATCTAAAGAAGTGAATGATAGGAGTGCTGAAGCATCCACACATGGTAATTTGGCTGTAGCATACCAAGCATTGGGCATGCACGAAATGGCACTTTTGCATTATCATAGCCATTTGAACATAGCTCAAGAATTAAAGGATACTGCAGGAGAAGCTTGTGCTTTATGTAATTTGGGAAACTGCCATAGTTCTAGAGGCGAATTTTCACAAGCTGTGCCATATTATGAAAGCTTTTTACGTTTATGTCAAGAAATAAGTGATGTAGAAGGTGAAGCAAAGGCATGCCATTTTTTAGGATATGCCCATTATTGCCTGGGTAATTACAAGGTAAGTAATCTGTGGTATTTGATATTGCCTTAAATAAATACTGTAAATTGTTCCTTTTTAAAATAATGTGTAAAATTCTATTATGTGAGGCTATTGGTTAAAATCACATTTTATATATCTTACAGTTTACCATGTAGGTTGCAGTATTTTTTCTAGCTTTATCTCACATTCAAAATTGGGTGAAAAATTTAATTCAGATTTAAAATTTAAATTTAATAAATGAAGTAGTTCTTCAGAACCTTATGCTGTATTAAAATAACAAGATTTCTTTGTAATGAGTGCATTTTAAAGTGTAGTATAATCTGATTGCCAAAGGAAAACTATTATTTTTAAATGGTACCATTAACATGTTTATATTCACTCTTATGCAACATTAATATGAAAACATTCATTTGGTAGTCATACTGAGCATGCTATCGTGGCTTCTATTCTGTTGAGGCAGGATTTAAGTGGTGGTTATAATGTGGATACTTGTAGGTTTTAGAATGTATGCAAAGATAACTGTAGTCCTGACATAGCCGGCGTTCTTCAATTTTTACTTTCTTAAGTCGTGAATTTTTGAATTTCTGAAAACTAGTTTCATTATCTTTCTCAACTTTTGTTTTTAATAAATGTTTAATTATAAAATGTTTAATTTTATAACAAATGTTAAGACTATATAAATCAAAATTTTAGAAAATATAATGTGAGATATCAAATTTCTGAATAAATTCATGAAAATCTGGTAATTTTGTGCTGTGACAGCTCCTATGTCACATTTTTGGCTAGTTCATTACGCTTCAGCAGATGTGATCATTTGCTTGGTTGTGAAATGGTAGCACAGACACATAGTAGTAACACAGTGGTGTAAACACAATAGAAACTGTCCTAAAAATTGTAATCAACATTGGGCTGTGAACAGTTTGAGTTCATCTGAGCCAGTCTAGGTTAGCAACTTTCACAGTTCTCGCAGAGCTTACTCACTTAAGAATTTTAATAAATTAATTTAGAAAGATTAAATTATTATTGATTCTAAGACAAGCTAAGCATTCAAATCTATGCTAAGCATTCACTGAAAGACAAAAGCATTGTATGGGTGCATGGCTGCAGCATTCTATTTGGAGATCTCTTAAGATTTTAACTTACTTCAACACAGTCACTATTGAAAGTGCATTTGATTATATGGATGATATTATGACACATTGTAAAACATCCTTAAACACCAGTAACTTGGACCGATGTGCTAACTGTAAAATATTTATTCTTATAAAACAAAAATGCATGGCGAATTTTAGGGTAAGAAAATCCTCCTCAAGATCCTATTAATAAAAACTTTTGAATAACCTATCAAATAACTGGACAGCTAAAAATATTTTTACAGTTTCATTCAACCATACTTATCCAGCTAGCAGTTCTCCATCACCTATTCACATGCATACATCAGGTTCTAATCTAGTATTTTTAAACGCTTAAATGGAAAACTGTTGTCTGCAACATATTGTTAGCAAAATAATAATAAAGTAAGTTCTATAACTTATTTCTTCTCTCAAAATGCAAGCTAAATTTGTTATTTTTTTAATGTTGTTATTATTAATTTTTTAAGCAAAAAATGTGGTGAAAAAATAGAATAAGAGTTTTATATTCCAAAGCAATGACAAAATTAATCAATATATTTATCATTTAATTTTATGTTCCAAAATTAGCAGATATTTAATAATTAATAGTTAATTCAATTTTTTTTTAAATGAGACAGAGAGATTTTGAAATGCTGAATTATAACGTTTAGTTTTTTGCAGGAAGCAATTCATTATTATGAACAAGACCTTGAACTGGCAAAAGATTTACAAGATCGACTGAGTATGGGTAGAGCATATTGTAATCTTGGTTTATCACATCTTGCTCTTGGAAATTTCCAAGCTGCATTGGAATGTCAAAGATATTTTCTGGCTGTTGCTCAGATGATGAAACATCTGCAGGTAAGTATTTTTATTAGTAAATCTGTGTTGGTATTTATATATTATTTCAGAGCTGGAAATACTCGTGCGTTCCCTGTTAAAGGAGCCACTGTGCTTTTTCCAAATTGGCAAACTTAATCAGATTTGTAATGGACCAGTTCATACATTGTTACAGTCAGTCAGTCACTTTTCTGAGTCATTTTAATGAGAAGCATCTATTTTCAGTTATTTATACCAGGTGATGCAAAAATAAAGTACAGTAATTCAAAAAATATAAACTTTTGTGATGCAGTTTACATAGAAATGCACAAAAAGACGTGCAAATATTTTGTAATAATGGAACATTTCATTGCCAGAATAATTACATTTTTATCTAGGTACTGTAGCAGTTCCAGATAATTTGCATTTCATGCAAATCATGTGACAAGCCTAACGAGGCTGTCATTTGTTTATGTTTGAAATTCTTAGCAGAATAGTGAATGAAGTCAGTTGGTGCGCCAACTTCAAAGTCTTTTGCCCAGTGGGACCAAAAGATTACTTACAATTTTGTGCACCAAAAGTTTTGTCCTCCTGTCCGTTGGCCAAGTTGCTTGTTTTTATGGACAAATTCTTAACTTTAATTGTAAAAAAAATTTTTTTTTTTTTTTTTTTTTTTAAATAGTGTGTAGTGGTTTAGGTTTCTCTGTATTTTACAATTTTTAATAAAAATGTTTTGAGTTTTTAAGTGTTTTTGCATTGTCGCAAAGTGAGAACTGAATTCATTGAATGAGGAATACAACCCGAATGAAATTTGAGGAAATAAGTTTAAATGAAGTACAGCAAAAAGTACATATAATTTATTAGGCCATACAAGTCAGTAGTGTCCGCATCATCTTTTTAGAACATCTTTTCAGTTTAAAACATTTACCATTTAAGGGTCAAATTGAAGTGTAAATGCACTTAACTGTTGCATTCTAGGTGAGAAAGGACTTGTATGCAAATGTGGAAACCCATCTGTATTAGCATGGTGTGTGTTCATTGTATTATTTAGAACAGACCCCTTTTTTCTTTGAGAAAGTGAGCAACAGTACTTTTCAAACCATTTCTATCACAGTCAAGTATTATACAGAGTTTTTAAGAGAAAGCATCCTTCCTTCCTTGCAGGAGAGGCAAGTACTCCATGATGTAACATTCATGTAAATTGGAGTGCCTTTGCAGGTTCTGCCCAGCATCTGTTGCCATGTAGATTTGATGATGACCATGTCTTCCCATACAAATAAGCACCAGGCTCTCCAGACTTTACATTTTATTTATTACTTTTGGTCATAGGGCTGCTTGAAGTGATAAGTGTACAGATTATGTAGCATTATTTCCCGTACTGAAAAAAGTTATTTATTATCAAATGACAGGAATTACAGGTCATATCTGATGACCAGTCTCATAAATGAAGGTTATCACATTGAATGTTTGTAACAGTTGTGAATAATACAGATTTCTGGTATGCTGAAATATCCCCTATCAATGAAAAATATTACTTTTCTTGCACAAAAATATTATTTATTGTTAAAATAAAAATACTATGTCTTTCTGAGTCGTGTTATGAAAATTGTGTTGCACGTCTTGCATATTCATTTTGTGTCAATAAATTTTAACTTTTTTTTATTACTTTTGTATCGCCCAATGTATACATAATCATAGCTTTCTGTTTTCCTTTTTATATTTCCATCAAATGGTCATCAAACTTCACTTACAAGTTAATAATTTGCTATGAAGCTATAATTTTTGAAATGGTGGAAATAATTGTGATATTATCTTTCCTGATGCATATGTTTTGAAAATTGAAATGCTTAATCTGGATTATGTAAGCAGTATGCATATTTTTGCCTTCTCGTGCTGTAGCATTTTTCTTCCTTTATAATGTGGCAGTTTACTTGACCAAGAAGCTGTTAGCAGTATATGTTTATGGTATTATATTTTCTAAGTGATGAATGTGTCTACTGCCAGGATGTGTATATTTTTATAAGCCTTATGCTTACAGTTTACATTAAGTAGATAAAGGAAATCTAAATCCGAAACATAACAGAAAAATCCGAAATTAAACATTGTTTAATCATTGATTTTTTTTTTTTTTTTTTTTTTTTTTTAAATTAGAAATGGCCAGTTTCATTTATTCTTCATACTTTGAAGCCCAGTGTACAAAGTATGAAGCAATTGTAGACTAAACAATGATTTGCTTTACTTAAGAATGAAACTCGGGTAGTAAAAATTTTTTCATGCCAAATTAATAGTAAACTTTAACTACATTGCAGTTAAACAGGGCTAAATGTATAAGGAATATATCATTTTAAATATAATTTCCTTAAAATGTGCGTTTTTTAAATTTTAACCCTTATACATAACAAAAATGAATGTTAGTTTTAGAAGTACTCGTAGAGAAACAAATTTCTCAAAATTATTTCTCAGTATGGTTTTTATTTTCAAAAAGTCATGAAAAATGGTTATAAAGTGATTAAAAGTATGAAAATATATACACGCTATGAAGATTACATAAATAATAATAATAATTTTTATGAATTTCAGTCTATAGAAAAGGTCATTAAAAATTGCCATATGGCTTCTTTGTCCTAAATTGTTATATTGTATAAAAAGATATACTTGTTATATATTGTATTTAAAAAAGTGAACTTTTTTTAATGTGTTAACATTACCAAGTGAATAATTTATAATGCTTATTTTTTTTCATTCATGAAAATGACAAACAACTTTATATAACTTATTATATGCATTATTAACAGAAATATTTATCTGTCTTTTCAAAGGGAAAGTTTCGTGCTCTTGGCAACTTGGGTGATGTTTTAATGAAAATGAAAGATCCCAACCAGGCAGTTAAGGTATATCAGAAACAACTTATTCTTGCAAAACAAAGTGGAGATCGAACTTTAGAAGCTGTTGCATATGGTGCGCTTGGACTTTGCCATAGACAGATGCAGTGTTTTGATAAAGCACTGGGATACCATACCCAAGTAAGCCAATCAACTATTTGTATTTTCGTTATTATAGTATAATTCAAAATTTCAGATTCAAGTATCTTTAAGAAAATTATCTAAGAAAATGTTATTAGTTGTTTCACTTCTTTAAAAAATGTGCTAAGTAATGTAGCCGAAAAATATAAAAAATTAATAATAAATAAATAAATGAATAGAAATCTTAGTATTAAAAAATAAAACTTATGAATAAAAACAAATAATGAAATGAATCTCTGAATGATATGTAAATGAGTATGAAATATTTATTTTATTTAAGCTGTACTTTTTTAATATAAAAAATACCTACTTAAAAAAATGTTTTTTTGCTGCTTTATTGGTATCGGATTACAAGAAGGAATGGGGAATTCTTATCAAGTTTTAGGTAATGAGAATGTTCTTCTGCCTTTTATTATAATTGATATTATTGCAATAAATAGCTATTACAGATTTTTATAACTGAAATGTACATTTGAAACAGTATTTCTCTTCCTTTAGCTTAAAAACTTTATTTTAAAAGTACATTTTTTGCCATAAAATAAAAATTTTCACACTTAAAAAGAGTTGTCATAATCAAACAAAATTTTGCATATGTAAGTGCAATACTGTTAAGCTAAAGGATAATTTATTTCAGGAAAAACTGAATAAATTGTGGTTCTGGTATCCTGTTGGGCCACCTTTAGCATATATATGTATAATGCAACACAAATGGACATTGAATTATAAAAGTTCTGTATGGCATCCTGCATTGTCTTATTCCACAATTGCTGTTAACACAGCTTTTTTTCGAACAAAATTGTAGGCTGTGCAACTTATTATACCGAGTGAACCGAGATATGCATGGTTAGAGATAAATCTCAGGCAGGCCAGGAAAGAGTGGTAATAAGGCAAAGGCAATCCTGTGACACCCTTACTATGTATGGCCAAACATTAACCTGTTTAAAAATGCCTCTTGGGAGTCTTGCCATGAGTGGACAACACATTGGCTGAAGGATGTCATAAATGAACTGCTGTGTAGCACCTGATATCATCTTGTACTATCACAATAGCTGTGGGAGCAGTGTGCCACTGTAAAATGAAGGTAGAATTGAGCCATTCACTATTGGTCCTCCACATCCATGCATTGTTATTCTCTGCTGAAACTGAATCATGGTTCATCACTAAAGATGACCGAGTTCCGTTTGATTTTGGTTCAGTCCCATCAAGTACTGCACCACTGTGAACAGAAGTCATGGTGAGTGGATGTTATAAGCTGCACACATAATAGACCCTGCAATACCAAATAATCTTCAGCCAGGTGACTCGCAATGATGCAGACAAACCTCGGGGACGATGATGCAGTTGACACCGTGTGTGCAGAGAGCCTGGCCACTGTGTATGTGACCTTTCTCTCATCCACTGATGGCAGTAAAATCAGAAAAACCCAAGTAGCCAGCTACTTAGCTGAGCTGTGAGCTGACCCTTTCCCCAGTTTCCATCATCCCAAGGATTTTTCTCCGCTTGAACTCTTGAGAACTAATCATATTGTCTTTGATGCAGTGTAATGGCATTCATATAAAAATAAATCCCTCTGCAACAGATTAAACAAAAATACTTCTGCATACCTTTTTTATATGCCAAGGAGAAAGAAGTTCAGCACTGTCTGGTGGCATTACATAATATTCAATTATGCTTATTTCTGATCATTTCCATTTTTTGCCTGTTACACACTTTCATACCAAGTTTCATTAGGATCCAATAGTTACTTCTTGTTAACAAAATTTTGGGTAATGAATATATTGTCCTTATTCTGTTGTTTTAGTACGTTTCTTCTGTTGAACAGTACAGTAATTTTAAAAGCTCATTATTTTAATTTGCTATTTATAGCTCTCTCTTTATAATTCTGTATTCAGAGACCTTAACTTGCCAATTTGTTTCAAATCAAAACATCTTCAGACAACTCTTTGAGCAACAGGCATTTTTTTATCTCCTTATGAACTGTATTTGTTTCTTATTTATTAGCTAGATTTATAAAATTATTTGCTTTGGTCTCATGAATTACCTTTCATTAGTATGAGATTTTAAGTCATTCTCAAGGATATAAATCAAAATATTTTAAAGAACAAGGTAATATATACAAAGTGGCAGCAAATATCACGATCAGGTATGAACAGTTAAGTGGCTCAGAATTCAAAAGGATTAGCACAGTGTGAAAATCTCTTGTGGTCTGTAATATTTTACAGAAGTTAAGATTATTATTCTTGTATTTTTCCCAAAATGAGGATGGATGGATAGGTATTTTATTATGGCAGAATATTCAATACCTATCTGCCCAAGAGCTAAAATCCTTATGAAAGACTTTTCAGGGAAAACTGGCTTTTATTTCCATTTATTTTGAATTTATTTCACACTTATTTAACTAGCTATGATGACTGAAGGAATTACATCAATCACTATATGTATCAAGTAATGATCATCATTTTAAGTCGTAATCACTAAAGATATATTGCATAATAATGAGAACTTTTCCACTTTTTTGCATTTTCAGAGTACTTCATCCAGAACTGAAAAGCAGTTACAGTGAAGTCTTCTAAGATGTCCATATTTCTATAATTTTGGCCTTTGTTGAAGTTTTCCCATTGTCTTGATGTTGCACTATGTTTAAGATTTTCAGATGCTTCAGATAAGAGAAATTATGCCCTGAATCTTTTTTTTTTTTTTTTTTTCCCTAGGTGTGAAATATAATTTCAAAACACACATGTGCTAGAGTTTCAGAATTCGTCATTAAAGCCTTAAAATTCGCTCTGAAGCATATTTTAAATTTCAGTATTCATTTTATGTGTATTGATATCCATTGTTGGTCTGTATTTCTGTATAATCTACTTTCATAAACATTTTATTTCTCATTTACATATAATCAATGCTATTTATTTATTAATTTAAAATTTCATTTTATAGGAATTAACCCTTCGGCAAGAATTGAGCGATGTCCGAGGAGAGTGTAAAGCTCATGGGCATTTAGGAGCTGTACATATTTCTTTAGGAAATTATACAAATGCCATGAAGTGCTATGAAGAGCAATTAGAACGTGCCAAAGAATTGCGTGATTGTGCCTTAGAAACACAGGCTCTTGGGAATTTAGGTATATCCAGATTGAATATGGGACATTTTGAAGATGCAATAGGTTACTTTGAACAACAGCTGGCCCTTTTAGAGCAGGTACATTTAATCATATTAGTTTATATTGAAAAATGTTTTTAAATAACAGATTTTCAGAAATTTTTAAAACCCATATATATTTAGTCTGATGATTTAACAAGTTGAATTCTGTTACTTTTCAGCTTGGAAATAATAATGCCCTTATTGACAAAGGAAGAGCCTATGGAAACCTTGGTGATTGTTATGATGCTCTTGGAGATTTTGAAGAGTCCGTTAAATGTCATGAACAGTATCTAGCAATTGCTTTGAAAGGTCAATCATTGAGAGATCAGGAAAGAGCATATAGAGGCCTTGGTAATTCTCATCGATGTATAGGCAACTTACAGCAAGCTTTGGTATGTGTATTTTGATACATTTATTACTTTCTTGCAATCAATATCATCTATATTTCTTCTTTTAATATAGTTTGTGCTTAATAACTTAGTAAGAATTAAGATCAGTTGATAAGGTAAAATATTTTTTGGAAATTGATGCTTATACTAATTTTTGGTACTTACGTATTATCCCGTCGACTGTGAAACTGTTGCCAATCAGCATGACTTAATGCCAGTTTATGGATAAACTTGATGCAAACCCGATCGATTCTTGATAATCCATATTTTGTTTTTATGAACAAGAATATAAATTAACTGCTTTTACTGCATTTTTTCTTGCATTCTGAAAAAAATTATTAATATTAGGGACCTGCTTTCTACAGAACAGTGAGCATTTTCAAAGTTATGGTATTTTACCACGAAAAAAGTGTGCATTATTGGGCATGTTGCTCAGCTGAATAGGCTGACTAAAAAGATACAGGTAGAAGCTAGGCCGGCACCTCTGTTGTACAACAGATAACTGAGGTATTGCTGAACCTAGCTAACTGTTAGTAATATATACAGTAAGAGATTGGAATTTGGCATGTTTCTAATCATAGCATTCTAAACAAGAGATTCTGGTAAAATTGGAGGGCCTAGCAAAAGAATAGAAATTGGCAAATGTCTTTTTTTGAAGTGCAGAAATGAAGTGCTTTGAATGCTGATTGTTTATTCAGTAAAATGTGCCTCAGTTCCTTCAGAGTTTTTCAGGAACAAGTGTCACAATCATGGCAGGATCTCTGCCAGCTTGACTGCTATGAACTATGAAAGCATGGTTTGATAATAGCCAACTTTCACAGTCCACACTTTCTTCTGAGTAGCAAATTGATTTTAATCATTTAGTTATTTTGTTTCAATAAATTAAAATATTTATGTGGAGGTGTTTTTTAAAGTACCATGTTACATGAAATGTATGAAACTACAACTAATCTATTTTACTTAGTATTGATCTTTCTTTTTGTGTATTATTTTTATACAAATTGTGTACAAGAAATAATACCCAACATTGAAAATGCAACACCAAGAAAAGGAACTGCTATAAAGTGATGAAGCTTGGCAAGCAAAGAAATCTCTTTTTGTTTATAATGAACAATAAGTGATCTTTATTTTGAAATAATATACATAATACAGAGCGAGAACAGCATCGGTTCAGTAGGTTATAGGACCATCTTGGACGGCGATACACGAAACAATACTTCTAGGTGTCGATGAGACTATGGATGGTGTCTTGAGGAATGGCCCTTGATTCCCTGTCAGTCATTAACCACAGTTTGTCTTCTGAATGCAGCAATGGCAGGGTCTGCAAGTGGTACCCAATCACATACCAAATGTGTTCGATTGGTGAGAGATCAGGAGAGAAGGTGGCTTGGGAAGCATCTGTGCACTTTGCAGAATGAGGTAGCTGATGCAAGCGGTGTTATCCTGCCAATAAAGGGCATTGGACACTTCCTGAAGGTAGGGGCTGTGGCATATCATCTACATATCATTGGACCATCATAGTGTTCACTCAATATGAACAATTTGTATTCAGTATGAACTAGAGGTAACCTGGAATCATACACAATTGTGCCCCAAACCATGATGCCGCCACATTGCTTGAGCCTGGTGCCATTGCAGATATTGGTGTCTATGATGTGGGATCAGTGGCAGGCTTCTTAATGTATGACGCAAGTGCAGGCCACTAGCCACAAATCGGTGACAAATGGTTCTAGTCAATATGTGAACATCCAAAAGGGTGTCTTGAATATGCTGCAGAATGGAGCATAAGTGGCTTGCGGATGCGTCACCGCTTGTTGGCAAATGCATCGATTCACACATGCTGTCACTCTAGCTGCACCGACACCCCTCGAACTTGCTATATTTTCGTGCTCTAACCATCATCGCCACTGTACACCCGTCCAGGTGTGTGTCAGCTGTGATTTGCCGTATGAACCAACCTGCCCTTCTAAGTCGAATCACCATGCCTCTCGTAAAAATTGTCTGTCTGCTGGAACTGCCTCTGTTGAAGATGTCCTGACATTCTCTGCTGTTACATGCGGCCTTTGAGACAAGAACAAATTTTCTACAAAGATTTCCCTAGCAGAAATAACAGCACCAAAATTGAACATTCTTTAATTTCCCTCCCTTATATCTTCTTCAACGTGCATTGAAGAGCTGCATATTTCACATAATTCACATAACTCAGTGATGTGTGTCTACCCTGAAATTTGCATAATTTTCGGGCCATTCCTTCTTGGTGTTGCATTTACAATGTCGGGTAGTGTAATAATCCAGAAATTATAATTGCTTATTCTATATTGTTTTCATTCATTTAGTTTTTCAGATTTTTATGCATAGTAGGCTTTTTAAGACACATGGTTGTAAAGCTTTGATTTTTCAAAAATTGAATTTTTCAGGTATGCTTTGAGAAAAGACTTGTTGTATCACATGAACTGGGAAATACAAGTGCAAAAGCAGCTGCATATGGAGAATTAGGTGGTATTCATAGTCAGCTAGGTAATTTTGAACAAGCCATTGCATGTCTTGAGCATCAGCTCAATTTAGCAAGAGAAATGTCTGACAGAAGTGCTGAAGCTGATGCTGCATGTGGTCTTGGTTCTGTTTATCAGCAGATGGGAGATCACCAGAGAGCTCTGAAATACCATCAAATGGATCTTGACATAGCAGAGGAGACTAACAATATGGCTGCCCAAGGACGAGCATATGGAAATTTAGGAGTTGCTCATGAATCTCTTGGAAACTTTGAGCAAGCTATTGTATATCAAGAACAGCATCTGAGTATAGCTGCTCAAATAAATGACAAAGTGGCTAAAACTCTTGCATATAGCAGTTTAGGTAAATATAAAATGAATTAATTCATTATCATCTTTAATGTTCAATTATAACAAAGTTTAATTAACATATTGATGTAGAACATTTTTCATATATTGGTAGTCCGTTTTTAAGTGGTAAATTTTATGAACTTTTAATGGGATGGTAATGATTAAATTTTCACTGCCAGATTGCATAGCAGTGATTTACCTCTTTTAACTGTTATAATAGTTCAAGTATTAGCCATGAGTATGAATGAAGCAAAATGTATTAAAATGTCATTTGCATTAATGGTACCCAGTTCTTGAAATATCAGAAATTTAAGTTTCCCAGGACTAAATAATGCTTATTATTATAAAATAAAGCATCTGTGAGTGAGTGTGAGTTCATCTTACCCTGATTAATGCTACCCAGTTCTTGAAATATATTATATTTATTGATCTGAAATTTAAGTTTCTCAGGACTAAATAATGCTTGTTATTATAAAATAAAGCATCTGTGAGTGAGTTCATCTTACCCTGAAAAGATGGACACACGTATAGCCATCAAATTTTGGAGACGTGTAGTCTAGCACCTAAACACCTAATGAATTTTTCATATTTTTACACTTCCAAAGGTAGTATTTTATCGTAAAGTATCAAATTTTATATCATCATAAACTATAGCATTTCTTTCAAATCAAGTGTATTCTGCCTTAATTTAAAAAAAGGAATTTTAGCAATTTTTTGGAAATAATTTTTAAAATGAGTTTTAAGCTGTCAATTATAAAAAAAAATAATGATTTTCGAATATATTTATTTACGCATGTGGGTGGGTGTCATCTAATACCTAAGACATTTCTACCTGTAGTAAAATTTATTTTGCTTCCCTGTTTTAAAAAAAAAATTTCTTTGGGGGGGGGGGTAACCTCCTGCTTGAAATCTTCTTTTTTTTTTTTTTTTTTTTTTTTTTTTTTAAATTCTTTGTTTTGTAAGAATGCCAATATTGCTTGCTTCTTCATTGGGAGAAATATCTGAATATGACATCATTCAAACTAAGAGGTTAAAATGGTTTCAGATTTGGTAATATTATGCTGCAATTATGTGCAAAATTGCTTCTGAACATTCTACTATATGCTGTGTTCTCTCTCTTTTTTTCTTTTTTGGTCCAATGATTTGTTCTAGCTTAAATTATATTAATTATTAATAATAATTCTGTGTTGCATCTGCCAGACTGAATGCTGGTCTTGAAAGCGGCTAATTTAAAAAAGGTTTTGGTGCAGTTTGTTTATCGAATTTCTCTGGAAGTAGGCTGTTGTATTTTCTAATTTATGTAATTCATTGTATTCTTCAACATGTGAGAAAGGCAAAGGAGACAGTATTTTAAAGAAAATCTGTTTCTAGCCATTGTTTACAAAATTATTGGGGTTTTGTTGAACAATATGGGGAAAATAATTGTGTCGTTTCTTGTATAGCTCCTTGTTACAAATTCAGGGTTCGTACGGTCCTTAAATGTCCTTAGGTTTTCTGGAAATGATTTTGATCGTTAAAAGTCCTTCATTTAGACTGAAACTGGCAAAAGGTCCTTAATTTTACTCATCTAACACATCTGTCCTTTTTTTTTTTTTTTTTTTTTTTTTTTTTTTTTTTGACTGCCATTTTGAATGTGAATTAAGATTTTGAAGGAATGTTGACAAATATGTATTTGATGGGTGAATATTTGATTTCTTGCGTGTTTCTTAATATGAATGGTGGATACTAAAGTTTTAGAAGTGCAATATCTGCTTTGATTGAAACATGAATATTTCAAAGTAATTCTTTTTATGTAAATGAAAAATTCATAAACTATTACATCAAAAACAACTTTTCTCTTTTATTATGCAATGCTAGATTTGGCGACTAATCAACATTTTGTTGATTTTAAAATCAGTTTGCATACAAAATTTTTATTCGGAGATTTATAAAATTTTGATGACTTTTATAACAAACATAATAACAATAAGAAATATCATAAAAATAATAATAAATTACATATTCTAAAAAGTAAACAAGGTAATAAATGAAGCACACTTTCAGAAACACTTGTTAGAAAAAACAAAAATGTTACTTATTTATTTATTTATTTATTTATTTTAAATAATTTTCCCGTGTTTTCCTGGGTAATTCTTTAAGAATTTTTAAATGTGTATTAACTTTCTCTTGAAAATTCACTTTGCCCTTCTCTTTTTTTGCCCCCAAAAAGTCTTTTGACTTTTTGCTCTTACAGAGTTGATAGGGATAGTTTTTCTTTTGGATTTTAGACCTTGCACCTCGGAAGGTTTGAAGGGAAAGATTTATAGATTATTATGTTGAAGGTATAATTTATAGACCTACAATTTCCAGAAAAATGTGATGAAATGGAAAGTATCTTTGTGGTGTTAACACATAATGGATGTATTTTATAGGAAATTTGAAATGAATTGCTTATCTTTTGGGAAATTTTTGGAAGAAAAGTGAAAAGAAAATTATATGAATTTTCTCCCTTTGATCCCAGAAGTCTTGCCCTTTTTATCTTTATCTTTATCTTTTCTTTATTTTCTTATCTTTCTACTTGACACAAGCATCAGAACAGTCAAAAAAAAAAGCAAAGAAATTAAAAAGTGACAGTTAATTAAAAGCTTCATCATATGTGTCTCAGTGCACCATACATACCTCTGTGCTTGCCCTGAATTTTGTTGCTCGGTGCTTCACTAAATTCTAGAAGTTCTGCCACACTGGCTCTGGTGCATGTCTTGACATTACATCATTTCATATTTAATTTAGCACTCATATTACTATTAAAGAAATAAAATTAGCAGTTATTCTAAAGAACTGCTTGTACTTTCTAAGTACTGCTTGTACAAAAATCTTTAATTAAATTTGACAATTCTAAAATCAAAAGGAACTTCATTGAAAAAGATCTTAGTTTTATAAAAAGAGAGAAAATTATTCTTCAAAGAGACTTGTTGAAATATTAACAAATTATGAGATGAAGCAGAGATTAGTGGGAACATTAATTTGTTTATTGAAACAAACTTAGAAAAGATTCGAAAAATAAGAAAATCAATGTGAATTAGCTCAAATATCTGGAATATTTTCAAGAAGATGCATAAACATTTTGTTGTTTGCTACAAAACATAAATTTTTTGTAGCTTTTAATGTTATATCATTTTTTAATCATAATCATTATTTTAGGATCATTATCACGCAGAAAAATGTTTTTAGTACTTTTCTAATGGTTATTTTTTTAAGAAATTAGAAAAAAATTTAACCATGTAAGTCTATTATGACTAAGAATGTCTAACTACATAATTTAATTATCTGTTATAACTAACTGCTCACTCTTAGAACATATCTCTACATGCTAAAGGGAGTTATCTCTTTCTTTAATCATTATTGTGCATGCAAGATACAATACTAAAATGTCGAAAAATATTCCCTAACGGTTAATGAGACTTCATACATATAACCTCTCATGCAGTGGCTTATTGGAACTTTATATTAAATTGGTTACAACTTCAGCAAAGCTACACAAAGCTTTAATACTAACTATGTCAAAGTGCAACTAACTTTTCAACACTTACCAATGTCAAGCTTTAACATCTGTTATGATTAGTGCCTTTGTGGTCTATGTGTGTCTGTTAAGGTGCATTCAGACGTGGGTGTAAAGCGCATAGAGGCATAGTCATAAGGGCATAAAATACGGGAGACCCGTTCACACCTGCGAGAATGAGGTGTATGTCATGGCCAATGAGAGAAGCTAAATTTGCGCATGCGTGGAATGTCTACAACTTTCCCACACTGTTCTCCCACTCGATTGATTTCCCGCGTTCGCTCTGCTTGTTTTTTTCGTTGTGTCATGGCTTTTTCAGCTCGCCACAAAGTTTTACTGGCTCAAAAGAATGATCTTTTATCTGCCCTTCTCATTAGCCAAGAGGCAACGGAAGAAGGTAAAAAAAGAAAAATAACGAAATGGTCTAGAAATATTTTTTTGAAAGACCAATACTTGGTTGGCACATATCTTTCTGTACAAAGCAGTATGGAATATTTCTGCATTGTACTGTAGTATTCTTTATGCTGTAAACATGCACATGCATATTTATATACTATATTAAACCTTCTTCAATTTTTATATGTAATTTCTCTTAGGAGAAATATGATATTCTAAATATGCCTAATTAAAAAAAAATCTTGAGGATAACTAACAGATAGCCTGTATATAATATTTTTCCATTTTGCAGGTGTGGAAGCAGTTAAGCTAAAAACAGTACTTACCATGCATTATTATTATTGTTTTTTTTTTTTTTTTTTTTTTTTTTTTTTTAAATTTTCAATCAAAAGGAACATGTTTCTGTGACAGTGAAACGTGTGCTTAGCACTCTTTATTCACTGTCCCTGTCAATCACTATAGTAGTTTGCTGCACTACCAGTATCAATTATCACTAGTACTAGTATCCCACAACTGTTCACAATGATCAGCAAACACAACTAGTACAATACTAGGATACGTTCACCCAACAATGTATTTTATGCTCAATCATTAAATACATTTTGCTGTTTTGCCAGCTGCTTGTATACATCTATTTTTAATAATTAGCATGTATAAGCCGCACCCCTGAATTTAATTTCAAGATATGCTGTCATTTCTATTTACGACCAAATCTCAAAAGTAATTTCACATTGACAAATTTTAGGTACCCAAGTCTTCAAATACATCAAAATTATAAACATTCATACCTTATCCAGGAATTTCTACCAGAGAAATAGCATGAATTTAATGATCAAAACTCCATTCAAATGATAGTAATAAAGAGTGGATAATAATAACAAATACTATTCATTAAATTATAGTCCATGTTATGAATTATGTGTGCTATTTAGTTTCATTAAAAGTAAATTCCTTTCATGGAGAATAAAATCAGAACAGACAAAACTGGACTTCAACAGGAGACAAAACTGTCTAGACTGTTGTTTTAAGGATATTTCACTACATTTTTTCTTTCTTGGAATTCATAAGAGCATTTTTCTCAAAAGATTAATCTTTTATTACTTATACAAAGCTTACACCATTGAATTGACTATTGTGACTATTCTTAAATAAGTGAAAATAATGTTTTCTTTTTTTTTAAAAGTAATATTATTACTGTTAAAAAAAAACAGCAGATTCTTGATATCGATTTGATGTTTTAGTAAAATTAATTCATGAAGTTTGTTTGGAAAGAAAATCAGCATTTGAAGTAAATACCAATACAATATTTCCAGCTTTTTTAATAAATTTATTCTTAAATACAAAAATAATTAAACAGAAAAAAAATTACAGTAATAATTTTTAAAAAAATATAGACAGAAAGAAAGTAATAATAATAATTTACACAGAAAAAATATAATTTTTGCAAGCATGCATTTTTTAAAGAATTTTCATAATAAAATGAAAAATATTGGATCAGATCAATCATCTACAGGATCATACACAGCGTGCATAATCCTGAGCTTAACTTTCGCTTTATGAGTTTCTTCCATATTTTTCAATATAAATTGAAAAACTCATTAAAAAGTGCATGTCATCTTTGTAGATTTCTCTCTCTTTATTTCATTCGGATACGATTACAACTCATTATTTTGTTCGGATACGATGTGTTCCATATATAAAAAAAAGTCGCCTTCGATGTGACAGCAAAATCGTCTAAAGAAAGCCGCTTCGTTTTAGCTTCGCTCTGATTGGTCGACGCTTATCCCAAACTCGGCGTAAAGTTGAAAATTTGGAACCCTATGCCACGAGCCCCAAACCAGATTCTGTGACGTAGCAGTGACTGGTTGCCTTGGCAACGGACCTCGGCTTTAACCACTTATGCCCTTTGTTTACGCCCTCGTCTGAATGGGGCCTTATGAGTCGTTCTGATTATTATTTTACTTCAGGGTTTAACTTATTCCACTGACATACAATTCGGTTATACCTTTGGACTGGGCGAGTACTTGATGAAATGATTCATAAAAGAAAGAACCAGTATAAGCTAACTGTTAATACAATTTCAATAAAAAGCCACTAATCTTCTCTAAAATATGTGGTACTATTATTTGTCTAAAATATAAATGTTTCACGAAATTTTATAATTGAGTGCTGAAAAAACTTATGAAGGTCTTATTATTCTTGAATTTGTTTTATGATTAAGTTAAATATTAGACTATGTTTAATAATAATGTTAGGTGTAGATAATTGCTTTAGTTTATTCAGTTCCTATTTGCTTAACAAGTATTTTTTTTTTTTTTTTTTTCATTCCTGCTTTTTAAAGTACTTAATTTCCTTGTACAGAAGTGTGTACAAACCTTGAAATTGCGAATTGCGTGAAAAGTCTTTAATTTTTTGTAACAAAATACAGATGTAATGAAAGAACATAAATTACTGAGTGACACATATTTATGTCTTTTATTATTTTTTATTTGCATGTTTTTAGTAATCTTGATTAAAATATATATTAGTTTCCTTTGAAATAATTCAAAATATATCATCATGTATAAATAATGAAGGTAACTGCTGTCTGTGCTAGGATAATTTTCAGAGAAATGTTTCACACAAGATCTTATGCAAAAGTAGCATTAGTTCTTGGAACATTATTTTCTCATCAGTGCGTATTAATATTCCAAGCAACAAGGCTGGCTGCATGGTTTTTCCTTATGTGCAGCATAGGTACGAACCATTTTCCCCGAGAAAGTAATTCATAAAGGCATCCCTCCCATTAAGTATCATACCTAGTGTGCTTTGTCATAATCAAGTAAACCAAACCAGTGCTTATTAATGCTGTGCCTACATCTGAATCTCTATATGATGAAATTTGCCACTTATGCAGCGTTCTTGGTAGACCAAAATCTCTCTCTTCTATGGATATGCCTTCGTGTTTACAACAATATCTTTGTGGCAAATGTGATTCTTTTCATTTATTCTTTCATCTTCAGTCTTTCTGAATATGTGTTTGTTTGAGAGGATAAAATATCATCCTATTAAGTCACTTCATATATTTATTATAAGTATTATAATCTTAATGTTTAAAGTAATATTTTTGTGTTAATTTCCCCCTTTCTTTCTTTCTTTTTTTTCCCCCTTAATTTAAGAAGAATAACACTTTAATGTGTTCTATGTCTATATGTTGTTTGAAAGATTAAATGAAATCTACCCACAAAAAAAAGTAAGAATCTGTATGAAATTAACTAATTCTTATCACTAAATTTCATCCTTTTTTTAAATTAATCTTATTAAATGTTGCATTCTGCGACTTTAAAATTACCTTTCACTTTACAGGAAAAAACATATACTGTCTTGAGATCAGGTGTTAAGCCCCTTAAAAGAAAACAAATTAACTTGAGATTTAGTGTTAAGTGTTAAATGTATTCATAATCGCAACTCTTCATTTATTTTAAGAACTAATTTCCACACTGTGAAAATGGATTTTTGAGCATCAAATTTAATGTTGCATTATTTTAAAAATTAAAAAATTCAGATATCTGTAAAATCCTTCAAAATATTAATATTTTCTAAATATGTCCTATTAATTGAAATTAAAGTAAAATAACTAAACATGTTTATTTATCTGTCTAATAAAAATGGAACGTAATGTAAATTGTCTGTATTGAACAGATTATCTATTAAAATAATCAAAATATGAAGCAGATTAACTGCCTCAAATGGCAAACATAGGAAAGTATTTTTTAAAATGCATTAAGGTTTTTCACCAGAAATTCATGGCAAATTAAGACTAAACTTTGTCAATTTTTAAAATAAAAATGTGGAGGAAAATGAGGCCAGTATGAATTTTTATGTATTAACAAAAGTTTTGCTTCAAGTTAATAGTTTCATAATATCCCAAATTAATCATGTTGAATGTTATTTTTATATATTTTGTGTATTATCTATTATTAAAGAAATAACATTATTGATATTCAAGCAATCTATAAAAATTTGTTTTATTGTAATACTTTCAGTTTTAAATTTGTTCCTTTTTGTTTTAAATTTCAGGAAGAGTTCATCATGCTTTAGGTAATACTCCTCAAGCAGTTGCATACTTGCAACAAGGTTTGTTGATAGCAGAACAACTTGGTAGGAGAGAAGATGAAGCAAGAATTCGTCATAGACTTGGACTGGCTCTGTGGGGC
Source organism: Stegodyphus dumicola (assembly GCF_044657685.1). NCBI lineage: Eukaryota > Metazoa > Arthropoda > Arachnida > Araneae > Eresidae > Stegodyphus > Stegodyphus dumicola. Next base: position 198,294,637 of record NC_140773.1, read on the forward strand.
AATGATGATCTGGAAGGTGCTCAGCAGCAGCTTTACAGGGCAACAGACTTATTTGAAAGTATTAGGCGAGAAGCACGAGGAACGAGTGATTACAAATTATCACTCTTTGATCTTCAGACTGCTTCATACCAAGCCTTACAGGTTTGTTTTTAACATTTTTTAAACATTTGATGTCAGAATACCACAGGAAATATTTGTAAATGTGAAAACTCTGAGAATGTTATTCTTAGAGTGAGTGTCAAGGATATTTATTATTTAAATGCTTAAATAATGAATAAATGTATGATACTCTTAGTCATTTTAAACATCATTATAGTATATTTTGGTTGTTAAAGAAACTATTAATAACAATAATTTTAAGGAATTTGTAGTATTTTATTATAATGAATGTAAAACTATGTGAATATCAATAATGCATAAATTATTTTCATAGAAATATTCTTTTATAGAGAGTACTTGTTGGCTTGGGACGCTATCAGGAAGCTTTAGTTGTGGCAGAAAGAGGTAGAACACGAGCATTTGTTGATTTACTTTTAGAAAGGCAAACAAGTACAGCTCAAAGTGTGCTTAATTTTAACCCAGCAAATGTTGAACAAATCTATGATATAGTCAGTCGACAGAAAGCTACTGTGTTGTACTACAGCATAGCGGCTGGATACTTATATACATGGTTGGTTGTGCCAAATAAAGGTATGATATTTTTTAATAATTTGAATATGTATGCAATTCGTTTCACAGACCATTTCCTTATTTTTATATATTTATAGAAAAAGTTATTTAAAATATCATTTTAAAAATTATTTAATTTTCCCTGATCCCTATTTTAAAGTAGGTTGTCCTATGTGATTACATCAAAGGTGTCACATTTGTACTATCAGGTGAATGTAGCAATACTGTACATAAATGAGTATTGTATAGTTTTATTAATGCTCGTAAAATGCAGTTTTGTAATCATTTAAAATTACTACATAGGTGATATGCATGGAATCTTAAGTACATCTGTTTCCATAAAGAAATTTTAGCTCATCTGTGAAACACGACATAGTTAACAGCATCCAGTTTTGGGTTTAGCAAAAATATTTAGCTATATAGATATTTTTATGATTTTAGCTGTAAGCATTTATCTTTCAACCTTCATAAAGGTACTCAAATTCTTTACTATAATGATATCTGTATTTAAAAAATCTTGAAAGTATAATGAATACAGTACAAAGTCCGTAATCCAGACTCGTCGGGACTTCGGCGATTCCGGATTAGGGGTTTTTCCGGATTATAGATCATCAGTTTAAATCTGGTAAGATGGCATGTGGAAACTATACAATTAAGAATATGAAACCGTAATTTCTGAAATAAAGAGCAATTATGATCTAAAGGGTATCAAAATTTACAAAAAAAAAAAAAAAAAAATGCTTAATATTTATTTTTTTACTTTATTAAATATTTCTTTCAATGTAAGTTGTTTAAGTTGCTTCGTTTTTTGTGCTAATACTTTCTCTTTAATTCTCTCTTCTATAAACAAACATGATTTCTTGTTCAGTTACAAAGTTCCACTGTTCAAATCCTGTAATTGCTGTGTCAAGAATACCGACTAACTTGTCAATCAAAATTGTTTCATTTTCAATAACTTCTGTGTCACTTTCTTCACTATCGGAAGTGCTCATGTGTAAACGCTTTACTGGCTTTACGCACATGCGCAAGTTTGTCCGGATAATGGACGTCCAGATTACGGACATTGTACTGTATATGTAATTTACCTGTCACACATATGTACCTCTCCAAATAACATTTTTATCAAAATCGTGGCACATCAAATGTGATTCTAAGAAAAGACTGAAACTAAAAAAAAAACAAACATATATGTAATAAATTGTCAAATGCAGTAAAGAGAAGTAGAAAAGAATATTAAAGGCAAAAGAATTAATGAGTAATTTGAAATAAATGTTGCCTTAACAAATGGGGAGCCTAAGGAAAACTATACTTCTAACATTTATTTAAATTTTTAATATTATTGTTACACTTTTTGCTGTAGTGTCATTATATTGTTTGCTTAGAGTCACTGTTATACATCATAGTTATTTGTTTATTATGTACATTTCCCATTCTTGATCATTTCTTCTGTTAGATTTTATTTAATATCTTTCCATCTTTAGTTTGCATAGTAATTCATTCTTCAATTTAGAATGTATATTTATTTTTTCATATTTGAAACTGTTCTTAAACATATCTGATTATAATGAAATCTATTGCACTTTATGAAAGAGTGTGCACTGCATTATTTAGTATACCGTGTAACTGATTCTGCATTTGCTGCAATTTTTTAACTATCTATTAATTTGGGGGAAAAAAATAGGATTTCCAAGTATTTATTGTTATTTTTAATTTTTTTGCTTGAAGGTATAGTGAAATTTCATGAAAGCAACATCAGTGATGTTGAAAATGATAATGTTGACGAAACCAATGGAGCAGTACCCTCTGCCAGCTCTTTATTAGAACAGTATATTGCCCATGTCAGAGAAGCATTGGGTGTGGATATACCATCAACACAGAATAATGGAACCCTTAGTGAAACCGAAAGTGAAGCTGGTGACTTATGGAATCAGCAGCTAGAAGAATTAGGTGATCGTTTAAATCAAGTAAGTATACCACATTTCCTTCTTTTATGAGACAAAGTTTTAAATTGTATTTTTATATTATTCGATAAAAAGGGGAAAAAATTGGATATTCATAAAATATTCATTCAGATTTTACACAATTAATTAAAAACCTTTTTAAATAAATGCAATAAAATACTTCATGAAAAATAAAATAGTGAATTATTATGAATTCAAAAATTTAATAGAAAATGGTTCCATAATATTTTTTGGTATTGAATAGTGTTGCTAGTCTCTATAAGAATTTTAATTTACAAGAGTCCATGTTATGTTGCTCACATAGTAGGTATTAACTGATCTACTCACCAGTAACTGAATAAGATCATGAAATATTAGTATTTTATTCCAGTTCCATTTCTGGCAATTAGGATTTTGAATATTTGATTATGGCTATTTTTCTATGTGGAGTGAGTGCAGTTGTCAAAGCCTTTTTGTGGTATATTGTTTTGAACTTAAGGTAACTTACAGGTTTAAAAAAATGCCTGTTCAATCAGTCTTTTTACAGTTTTTGAGCTAAGTGCCAGTATACAACAGTCTTATCCATTCAAGCACTGGATGTCACTGGCAATGGATTTTATCTTGTATGTCATGAATATGATCCAATTTCCTTCAAATGCCATTCATGGATATATCATTGTTTACACAGACAGCTCTCAAGCTCAACAAATTATCTATATGTTAACAAAGATCTACATCTCAATTTATTTTGGACACAAATCATGTTAAAACCATCATTGATGTTTTGACTGGTACCTCCAACTGATCATTTTGATGTTAATTGCTCTGTTAATTCATCTCTTCCCAGTCATTATTCAGCCATCTTAAAGTAATCAAAAATATGTTTATCTGTAATATACCAAATATAAGAGTATTTTTTACTCATGAAATCCTTTTTTTGGAAATCATGGTCATCTTAAATGCACAGCTTAACATTAAAAATACTATAAATTTTATAAAAATGCTTTATTGGAAATCATGGTCATCTTAAATGCACAGCTTAACATTAAAAATATTATAAATTTTCAATTTCTCTTCAATTTTATGTTGAAAAAAACACTTACTTATACCTGAACGTATAATATACAGTCAACTCCTGATTAAACTGAAGGTGGATAATAAAACAGTATACAAATATAATGCAAAATTTCTGTAGGTAATATAAGATGGAGAAGAAAGTGTATTGAATAGCCATGGTAGCAGATAAAGGTTCCCGTCTCCCACAACAGTAAATGATTTAACTGTGCATTAACATTATTGGAATTCATTAACATTGTTAAATCATCATTTAAAAATAAATTCTTAAATCATGAAAGTTGATCAAACCCTTAATTAATTCTTTCCATAAAAATGCAAGATTAATATAACTTTTCATTTTGTTTTGAAGTGTGTTTTTTCTTGTTTTGATTGCTGATTAAATGTATGTACGAGGGCAATCCCAAAAAAAGGTCTCCTATATTTTTAGATATACAAAGAACCGTTTATTTTCTATAATTGCTACATCACTTTAAAGATTGAAGAATGCTTTATTTTTCAACATAATCGCCATTTCGGTCGGTGCATTTTTGTAGACGCTGTGGCAATTTTACTATGCCCATGTCATACCAGCTTTCTGCCATGCCCTTCAGGAAGCATTGAATCAGCAGTTCAATCTTCAGAAGAATCAACCCGTTGCTGTTTGTGGTCTTCTGTCAGCATACGTGGCACCCATCTTGCACACACCTTCCGATATTGCAACTTTCCCGTTAAAATCCTGTGGATGGTGCTTCTGGAAACCTGAGGAACCAAAATGCAGAGAGCATCCAGAGTGATCCTCCAATCTTTACGCATGAGTTCCTCAACTTTCGCAATTGTCTCGTCGGCAATTGATGGCCTCCCGCTCCTTTCTTCATCATGAATTTCAGTACGACCGGCTGTAAACTCTTTACACCACTTGCGAACGTTTTTGACATCCATGCACGACTGTCCATACACTTCCGTCAATAGGCGGTGAATTTCAACCGGTTTAACGCCTGTTGCGTTCAAAAATCGAATAATTCGCACTTGGCGGTAACGTTTATCGGGAGCTCCATTTCGAATGGCTGCCAAGCCAAGACTGAGCATCCGAGCGAAGCGCCTGCGTGCTTATGTGGTAGCGAAGAAGGCACTACTCACAACAGTGTTGCCAACAACCGTATTCTACATCCCCAAAAAATTGGAGACCTTTTTTTTTTTGGGATTGCCCTCGTACTAAATGAACTTATTCTTCAAGTTGCTTTAAAATGCAAGTAAATTATTACCCCAAAGGGGCAATTTGTCCAGAAGGGCTATGAATTTTGTTTAGGCATTTTGCATTGGTTTTCTATAAACAGCATTTCTCTTTTCAAATTGTTGCCACCAAATATTAGAGCCCTGTATAATATTTAAAGAAATCAAATAATGAAGAATCTGCATAGACCTGCATAATGAAGACCTAGAGACATCAAATTGTGAATAACATAGTCCTCCAGTCGAATATGGGTCTTTGGAAACCCAAATTTGGAATTTGTTTTATTATCTATTTCATATTTTTTCAGACATTAAAAAAATTTTGATTAAGGAACTGAACTATTTTAAAGTGATGAATGGCAACACTGTACAGGGGAGGGGACACTTTTATCTTCAGCATGCGAGACTTTGTATCATGCTGTTTTTTAAATATTTTGTGATATTGCTGTTGAATTGAATTTATGGTTTAAGTGGGAAGAACATGATATTTCATAAATAAATGCAGCAAAAAAAAAAAAAAAAAAAAAAATGTTAAAAAACACCCCTTTGTGCATTATATAAAATCTAGGTTTTTAAAAGTGTTTATTTGGAATTCTGAAAATAAGTGCACACGTACTAGTTTTGACATTTTAGCAAACCCTTGTTATAAAACTCCTTAATAAAACTTGTTTTATTTAATTTCCTTTATTTGTTTAAAATAATCCTTATAAGATTTTATTTCATGATAAAAAATAGTCATTACAGAAACTGAAATAAATAAACTCTATCAATATTTATACAAATCGTGAGATTTTTTTCAGATTTCATACGTATGTTTTTATGAGCCATTGTTAGTATTATTATTTGGGAAGAAAAAAAAAATGTTGCTTTCTTTTGTGATAATCTTGTAACTCTACCATGTGCTGCAGAATTATGCTAGTTTTTGCCAACCAAAATCCCATATAAGTATCAGGACTTGGTTTTTTATAAACAGGAAGAACTTTACTTAAGACTTCAGTGTAGCTAATTTTCACATCATCTATTTCCTTTTCATCATAATTTTCATCACTGTAATATTCATTCTTTTTCAGAACCACAGTGGGTATGATTTGTTTTGTGACTTTAAGCTTAAAAGTTTAACTTAAAAGTTAACACTACTGTGTTTACATCCAACACATGTAAAACATATCTTTTATCATGATGCGATATAAAAAGGTCATTCATTAAATAGCCCAACACTGATATGAAAGATCAAGAGATATTCTTTTTGAGAAGATAATTTATGAATGTTGCTGTTTTCGTTGTACTCTTTCTAATATTACTACATTTTTTAAATGATTTTGTTTCCGAATGTAGATAATCCATGAATGTTGCTGGTTTTTTTTTTTTTTTTTTTTTTCATACTCTTTCTAATGTTATTACATTTTCCAAATGATTTGTTTAAATTGAATGTTGACTTGTTTAGTAGACGTTCTACTCTAATTAATATTTACATTCAGAAACCTCAATCATACTAAGCTGACATGTGGTAAAGGCATTTTACATGCAAGCTTTTTCTTTCTTGTAAAAAACTTTAAAAATGATATTTAGTTTCCTTAAATAAGTGTTTTTCTTAATTGGGAATTTTTCTAAAAATCTGCCTTTGCAAAAATGACTTAAAATATCAATTTAAAATGTTCAATATAAAAATATATATGTTTATTGATTTAAAAGAATTCAGTTTAAACAAATCAGTAAAAATTAAGTCCATATTATTATTTCAAATATAATTTTTACTGATTATTAAATTGATTCTGCATTCATGAGTGTTACAGAATTCCCTTCAGAACTTTCGGTAAGTAAAATGTTTGATAGTCTTCACGAAGACTAGAAAATTTAGTTTCATGTTGCAATATATTCATAAACAGAATATTCACATAAGAACCACATACATATTATTGTTTTATAATCATGTAGTTAATTAAAAGCAAAAAAAAAAAATGTTTTATTAAAAGGTCTCATTTTTACACTATCTAATAGAACTGTGCTATTGAACATGAATGTGTATTAATATGTATGCATGAATGGATGTTATTTACTATGATTACTATTGGCATTTGAATTGTTTGAAATTCCAGTCTGTAGTAAGATGGCAATTTGCCTTGCTGCTCTGCTATTTTTTTTTTTTTTTTTTTTTGTTTGTTTGGAAGAGGGGATAAAGCTTTTATTTAAAGAGAATACAAATATGTACATGAAATTAATGAAGAGTGGTTGTTATCTTATTTCCTCCCCCCCCCAAATATATATTCTATATGTTTTACAGTTATTCTTAGTAATAGGTGAATATATTCGTGAAACTTTTTTTTCTGTTAAAGTTAAGCTAATACAAAATCAGAATTTTGGAAGTATATTTTAATGATTATGCTTATATAGCTTAATAAACATTTTTTTTCTTTTTCTATACAGGAAAATGATCGTACTGGATTTTTAAGAATGGTGAACAGGAATCACCTCTTCAATAGTAGTAACTATAGCTTGAGCAGCCTTTTCAGTGTTGGAAGTCTTGGTGGAAGCATTGCAAGCGGCCTTACAAGCAGACCAGGAAGTATTAGGTCACGTAGATCTCAGTGGCAGGGCCCTGCTCCCCTTCATGCTTTATATGATCTCCTGATAGCTCCCGTTGAAGAGCATTTACCTCGGGATCCAGATTTACAAGAATTGTTGCTCGTTCTTGATGGTGATCTTTATTTAGTTCCTTTTGCAATTTTGAAAAATAGCAACTGTGATGAATATCTTTGTGAAAGGTTTAGCTTGACTGTTCTACCTTCAATAAGTGCCTTAAAAGCGAGCCAGCGATCAAAAATTATAAGACAAAATAACAGCAAAGATATATCTTCTGCTTTGGTTGTAGGAAATCCCAAAATTCCAGCCATTGTATCTGAACAGTGGGGTTGGAATGATATACCTCAGGCTGAACAGGAAGCATCTTTAGTTGCTGAGATCTTATCAACTAAAGCTATCACAGGTAGTTGTGCCACAAAAGAAAACATTTTAAACCAGTTATCTCAAGCTGAATGCATTCATTTTGCAACACACATTTCATGGAAACTATCAGCTGTTGTTTTGTCACCAGGAGAATTTATGGAATCATCTCGCCATTTTTCACATGGTTCTCAGTCAGAAACTAGCCATGAAAATAATGACTACTCTGAAGAACCCACTTCTGAACTTTCATCCACAGATTTACCACCACTTTCTGAATTTTTACTCACAGCTGCAGACATTTTAAACCTCCGATTATCAGCTCGTTTAGTAGTAATAAGTTCGTGCCATACAAGGAACCACCATGGTCGTGCTCACTCTGATGGTGTGGTTGGCTTTACAAGGGCACTTTTGGCAGCTGGTGCACAATGCGTATTAGTGTCATTGTGGCCTGTTCCTGATGCAGCTGTAAAAATTCTTTTGCGAACTTTTTACTCAGCTTTACTGCAGGTATTTGCAAATTTTCTGTCATAAATTATTATGTAAAATATTTTTCATGTCTTTCATTTCTTATGAACCTTATCTTCTCAAATATTTTTAGTCCCAAAAAACATCTTTGCTATTCTTTCCCCCCCTTTTTAAGTGATAGAAAATTAAAATGCTTTTTTTTTTTTAATCCTTGGGGAAAAAAATGTTTAAATGACTTTTTTAAAAAAAAATTAAGAGAAAGTTATAAACATATATTAGTGTTGTTATTATTTTGTAAAAACCATTTATTATAAACTAAAAAAATTTTAATAACATATTGTTATTATAATTAATACTAGCCGTTACGCGGCCAGCCTTTGTCTGGCTTTTAAATGTACCGGAAAAATGTTAAAGGGAACACCAAACATTAAATTTTAAAACTGAACAGAATTTTACTGTGCAGAACAACTTTATCAAAAAAAAAAAAAAAAAAAGAAAAGAAAAAAAAGAAGATACAAATTTCAATAAAAAATGTATTACATATAAAAAAATTCCAATGAAATAAACATTATCCCTTAATACTTTGCCAAAAACGCATTCTAAAAGAATGAAACTATTCAAAATGATGCAATTTCATCAAAAAAGATAAAATTAAAAAAAAAAAAATCTGATTCAAATTTTGAAAAAAATTGCTTTGAGGTGCACTGGCTCTTGTCTAGATGCAACTATATACCAAATTTCGTAGCCCTGGGTCTATTAGCTTACGTGCAGCATGAACGAAAGACACACACACCGACACTCTTTTATTATATGTAGAGATTATGGGCTTCGTATTTATCCCTTTTAAATCTGTATAATTATTTTATCATAATTCCTTCATTTGATGCAAAAATCTGTGTTTTAAACTCGTTGTATAAAGCTAAGCACAGTTGAATCCATCTTTTTCATCAGATGGTGGATATGATGCATATCCAAAGTATGCATCATACATTTTGAATCCACCATATGCAAACTCATATCATATATGTGAATTTTAAGTACTCTTTTGTTAATTTTTTTTTTTTTTTTTTTTTTTTTCTGAATGAGTATTTAAAACGTTCTGCTTTTGCTTTTGTTGTGATGAATGTCACATAGTGTGCATTATTGTTTGTTTATAAATTGTGTTCATGTATTTGCAGTTAACTATGCTTGTCTGTGTCTAGTGCTTAGGAAGAATTTTTGTTTTTCATTTGTAATTAGTTTTATATATGTATAATAAATTTTATCTTCACATTTAAGAAAATTCATGCATTAATTGAAATTTTCTTTGTAATTAAACAAAGATGAATAGAATTTATACCTAAGTAAATTAGTGTAGAAATGCATTTTGGTAGAATTTAATTTCAGCTTTTATTTAATTTGTTTGTTTATTATTAAAAAAAAAACAGCTAAACCCTCAAAATCATTTTTACAAAGTATTTCGTATTTATCAGTCCATTACTCGCAGATTATCATACTATTATTTTTAGTTCTGCTTATACCTCAGGAAAATTTCATTTCACATTCTTGATATATAGTATCTGTAATGTCTGAAATAAGGATTGAAAGTTAAATAAAATAGATGATAAAAAATCCATCAACAACTGAAATCCAAGCAATAGATGTTGACAATGAAATAGTGGATAGTTTAGTGAATTTTGGTAACATTTAGAAATTATTGGTGACAGATTTTTCTCATACAGTGTTAAAACAAGCTACCTTATTATACTGATTATTGCTTTTGTAATTGTAGGTAAATAGATATTTTGTCAAAAGCTATTAAACTTACATGTGTAATTGAATACTGACACAGTATTGTTTTTTAATAAACTTTTTGAGACCGGGGCTTTGGTAGGAGTAAAAGCTACCAAAGGACGGGGAATCTTGAACCGAATGCTTTCCCCTCTTTAAGAAATCACCTCCTATTTGCAACAAAGATTCTTGTATGTAGTTTAATGGATTCAGAGAGGGGTGCATATGTGTCGCAAAAGGAAGACCTTTGAAAGAGATAAGTGGTTAAAACCCTAGGGACGTCAAATTTGACATTTCACCCCACTTTTCAGCCTGGAAAATGGGGGAAAAAGACATGGCCACTAAAGTGGACAACCCCGTCTTTTCAAAGAGAGGACTCTATGGCCACTATAATGGCCATCCTGTCTTCAAAAGGTTAAATTAATTCATTGGAAATATAATAAACTTTCTGTAATAGGCTGCAGCCAAAATGTGTGCAACTGTAATTATATACTGGTCATCAAAATTAAAGGATAATGAGAAAAAGTATGCACATAATGTTGCAACTAGTGCCCATTGCTGTAATTTTTTATGTTATTTAAGTACAATTGAACACAAAATTGCTGTTCTGTGCATATGTTAGCACTGGAAATATGCTAATTCAGTGAATGACAATGTGATGTGCAATACACAGATGTTTACTTTCGGTCTGTAGTGTTGTTTGTGAATGTGGTATCTCACAGTGATCAGTATTCAGTAGTTATGGTTCAAAAGCATCATTTAAGTGAAGGTCAAAAGTAGCGAATAATTGTTAGAATCAAGGGAGGTCAAACACAAATGGAGGTTGCCCATGATATGAATCGCTCAAAGTGTCATATCAAGAATTTGAAGCCACTTCTTAAGCACTTGATCATCAACTGCATCAGAAAAATGTTTTGTGTCATTATCGGCTCAAAGAAACCACAAAGCGACTACAGAAGATTTGGTTTTAGACCTTCAGGCTGCCACAAGAACTTAAATAAGCCATTCCACTGCTGCATGAAGACTTCAGAGGTTGGACTGTATGCAAGAAAACCATTGGTTTATGTCCCACTCAATTCAGCTTTCAGATGGGCCCATTTAAACTGGTGTCATCTTCATGTTCAATGGCGCCAAGACAACTGGGCCCGACTATTGTTTACTGATGAGTTTAGGTGTAGTATGAACAATAATTCTAGATGTATTTTGATCTGGAGAGAGGAATTAACACGCAACTTGCCTTGTCCATGAAATACTCTGTTTCTGCGACTATGGTTGAATGGTTTGGGGAGGAATCATGACAGATGGCCACACTGAGCTGCATATCTTTCAAGAAGGTTCTGTAACCACTAGGAGTTATATGGACTGTATGTGCCAGAATGCTTGAAAACAGAAGATATGACTTAAATGCATTGCCTACCTTACTCAGCCGACTTGAACTCTATTGAGCATGTATGGGATGCCTTAGGATACCGAATTTCAGGGCACCAAATTCCTCCCCAGACCCTCCTGGAGTTGAAAAATGCAGTTTTAGATGAGTGGCATGAATTTCCACAAGACTTGATCAACACTTTGGTAAAATCTGTGAAATCACTATGTGTAGTCTGCATATCTGGCCAAGGTGATGATACACCATATTAAGAAAATTTTTTTCCACAAAAGGTGACTTATTTTCCAATCCCCATAAATTTGGTTTTAATTTCAATATTTTTCAAATAATCAACTGCCAAACATAACAATTTATGTTAACTAATGCTAATGGGAGAGACGTGTATTTTAAGAACATGATAGCATAATATCAAAGGAACCTGATACACTCCTTCAACCTGTAACCCTTGGTTCTCAGTACATGTGTAAAGTCTTTGCACCATACAGGCCATAACTCTTTCGCACATTTCCATAGATATAGAGTGCACAGTTGTCGTTATGTGTTCCTGAAGGTCATTAATGTCAGTTGATCTTGTAGCTTACATGCATTCTTTCACCTATCCCCGTAGCCAAAAAAATCACTAGAGAGATCTAGTGACTGTGCTGGCTGCACTAAGGGTCTGCATCATCGAATCCAGTGCCTATGAAATGTTTCATATAGGTATTCTCTAACAGGTAAGGAATAATTTGGTGGTGCACCATCGTGAGGAAAGTAACCGGATTTTCTGGTATGGAGAGAAAGGTTGTCTACAACAAAATTCTGCAATATGTTGACGTATGAATCTCTTCGTCCAGTTTGCCCATGAAACAAATATGAACTCAGTACCTCAAACCGCAAAATGCCATACCATATATTAACTGTTGGAGAGGATCGAATGTGCTGTCTTAGTTCATGGGGATTTTCTGTATTCGACAGAATTGTGCCTGTTCACGGTGCTGCTGATATGAAATACATCTTCATCTGACATAAAGAACACAACATTAGGGTCTGTGTGCATCATTCATAATAACACTTCTGCAGCTTGTACACGAGCAAGTTTATCTGCATCAGAAAGGGACTGTATCATTAGGCTGCATTCCCATATCAATGTGGAGAATTCTTAAAACACAGTCTACAGAATTCCCGTTTCCAATGATAATCTCATGCTTGACTTTCCTGGACTCCTGATCATTGTGCCTTGAACATTTAGGATGTTTTCGTCCGTTGGAATGCTTTTGCAGTGTGCGCAGAAATTTCTCATATACTCAAAACCATACCTGAAACTTCCTTACTATTGTGGTGACCCTAACACTTCCGTCCAAGCTGTTACCTTTCTTCTCTCTGCAACGATAAAAAATAAAAGATTATGTACTACCATGTAAGTGGTAGCAGCGTTTTGGATAGTACTGTATTTCAGTCAGCATTTTATGCCAATATTAACATTTGGTGGTTGACTGCTGCTCCTTTATGTGAAAAGTTTTTGTTATGACTAAAGCTGAAAAATATTACCATTTTGCTATGTCAGAATGACAAATTCTAAATAAACTCATTTTCTTGTAAATAATACAAAAAAAAAAAAAAAAAAAAAAACTTTGACCAATAGAATCAGGTGAATGATCTGTGTAACGTAAGGAAACTTGTACTAGTATATGTTTAAGTTTTAAAACAATCAGCTGTCAACTTTTCTTTTGAAAATTTAAAATAAAAATCGTACATGTAATGAAAATGAGCAGCATAGTTAGTGGTGGTGGAATGAACCTTTTGACATTTCTGCAGTCGTTGAGATAAAATTTAGAAAAGCACATATTTGGCTAATGACTGGGTAGCGATAGCATAACTGCAAAGTAGAAGGATGTATGATTTGCAGACACTACATAGCACATAATTTATTTTTGAACATTTTTAAAAGATTTTTTTCACAACACTACTTTATGGTGGCGAATAAGCATCCCAGGATTTATCTGTGATGTATTGCATTTCTGAAACAATAGAGGAATCCAAGCAGCAACCAGATGATGGTAGTTTTACAAGCGAGAAGGCGCTAGAATTGAGGAAGAAGGAACGAAAAAGTGAGCAAGATTGCACACTGAAGACCTTGCCAAGGTATCATTACATTAAACAGATTACATTTCAGGTCACGTTACAAGAATGTTTACATTAAGCAAATTAAATTTCAGATATATAACAGATTAATATTCATATGCAGGATTAAGATTTCATTCCATTGAGCATAATTGCACAATGGAAATCAAATGATGGATCACTTTTCAGAATTGCAGGAAATAAAGATTATATTTGCGAAATAATTGCTTTGCTGTTTTTAGAATGGAGAGGGGAGTATGCTCAAATTTAAGAGGAGTTAAAGGGCTATTGTTGATTATCATTAGAAAGGTAGATATTTTATATTTTACACACACATATATATAAAAGTATAATATATTTAACACATTCCTGTTTTTATTCCTCTATGAAAAAGTATTATATTTAAGTTATTAAAAGTACTAGATATTTCATATTTTATATATATACAGTACAAAGTCCTGAATCCGGACTCATCGGCACTTCCGCGATTCCGTATTGGGGGTTTTTCCGTATTATAGATCATCAATTTAAATCTGGTAAGATGGCATTCAGAAATTATAAAATTAAAAATATGAAACCATAATTTATGAAATAAAGAGCAATCATGATATAAAAAGTATCAAAATTTAAAAAAAAAAAAAAAAAAAAAAAAAACTTAATATTTATTTGTTTATTTTATTAAACATTTCTTTCAATGTAAGTTGTTTAAGTTGCTTCGTTTTTTGTGCTAATACTTTCTCTTTAATTCTATAAACAGACATAATTTCTTGTTCAGTTCCACTGTTTAAGTCCTGTAATTGCTGTGTCGAGAATACTGACTAATTTGTCAATCGAAATTTTTTCATTTTCAATAACCTCTCTGTCACTTTCTTCACTATCAGAAGTGGTGCATCGAAACATGCTTTCGCTTTGTAGATCCTTTGGCAGCTCCAGAATTGGAAATAAAATTGTTCTAACAGTCTGCAAAAAATAATAAGCCGAATCTAATTAGAAGATTAAGGAACAACGTATTCTGCAACATTAACTGAAATAGATAATTAGGTAATTTTACCTTAGCTTATATCGTCCGTTAAACATTAAACATGCATGGGTAAACATATTATGCGCATGTGTAAGCGCATATGCACATGCGTAAAGGTATTATGCGCATGCGTAAATGCATAGCTTTGAGGTCCGGATTAAATACTTATATTAAGTTATTATGATAAAGATTATATGTACTCTATATACATATAATCTTTTAATCTTTAGTTTTCGTTTTGTGTAAGAGTATAATATATTTAACACATTCCTGCTTTTATTCCTGTATTAAAAAGTTAAAAGGAGTTAATAAAGAGCTTTTATGTGCTTTTTTTAATATATATCGGGTTTTAACAAACGTTTCCCGCCACAACAAATATCGTCTGTGCAAGCAGTTCACGTTCCCGTGTTTAATCATATTTTGTCAAATAGTTTTTGTTATTTGAAAGAAAAAGACTAACATTATATGTGCATAAAAATGTGGTAAATGCAGATTTTTAAGTTATTTGTTTGGAAGTAATAATGTATAACATGTAAGTAACATTAATATGTAATAATAGATGCATAATGAAGTAATAATGTAAGTAACATTTTAAATTTTCTTTATAGGGTAGTAAAGTAAGTTTAGCTTTGGCTGAAGCTATGAGAACTATACAAACAACAAAACACTTTGCTCATCCTGCTAATTGGGCCAGCTTTGTTCTTGTTGGGAGTGATGTACATCTCAGTAATCAAGTTGCTTTAATGGGACAGGCTTTGTCGGATCTGTTAAAGACACCTGATAAATGTAGTGCTGCTTTGCGTGTTGTTTTACATTTGGTATGTATACGATTAATGCATTAGTATAAATTTATATATTATTCTTATAAATTTCATATGATACTGAATTTGAGAGATTGATGTGATTTAGAATTTAAGCATTTTTTATTACACCAATACACTTCAAAATTAAAATCTAAACATTTTATGTCAGACATCATAAGCAAGAGTCTGGGTACATGTGTAAAAGTAGAAGGGAGAATGTTTTAAAGTTATTTATATTGTTATGAATTTGGTATATAAAAAGCTAATGTTAGTTCAATTATAAATTAAATGGTTTTATTTCTTGCGCGGTGCAGCGCGTGACGAATATTAAAAGAAAGCTAAGCCGGAAAATTGAAAATACAAGAGTGCGTGCATTATATAAATAAATATCTCTTTTTGATTTCGAGAAAGTACTGGAAAATTCTAGCGCATGATTTTAAAATCTTATAAAAGGAGGAAAACATCAGTTTGTAGTAGTTGCTTAGTTTGTTGTTGTTTAGAAAACTGCTCTTGTTGATTGTAGCGAATTCGCGGATTAGTGTTCTTTAGCTGTTTTGAATTACGTTCTATTAGACATTTGAGTAGTTAAAAGAAAACTACTGTGAGATATTGTAATACTGTGTGATAATTTGAGAAAATTTAAGCATTTTTGTTGTGATAATAATAAATTTTTGTTCATTTTTCATCGGACTTGTGCATTCATTTCATAATGAACCGTACGCACGCAACAATATTTGGTGTCAGAAGTGGGATTTGAATGCCAATAACAAGAGCGATGGAAGAGCAGTTAAGGCAGTTGATATCAGCCTTTGCCTCGTTTAAAGAAGAAATGAAAGAAGAGATGAAATCTAGCCAAGGAAAGATGGAAGGGGCCGTCAACTCCGTTAAGGAAGAAATGAAATTGGGCCAGGAATCCGTTAAGGACGAAATGAAAGCTGTTCAAGCTGGTCAAGAAGAAATGAAAAGAGAAATTACTTGCATAATGGAAAATAAATTTGAAGCTATGGAAGGCAGAATTGACACAGTTGAAAACAAAGTTGGACAAATTGAAGAAAAAGTTTCTTCCGTAAAAGATCAAATTGAAGAAAGAGTTTCTTCTGTAAAAGAACATATAGAAGGGAGAGTTTCTGCTGTGGAGGAACGAATTGAAAGAAGAGTTTGTGCCGTCCAACACCAAATCGAACAACAAATTGATGAGACAGTTTCTGCAGTTGCCAAAGAAATGGATACTTTAAAGAAATTCGTAGCATCGGCAGGGAGCAGGAGTGATGATTTTAAATTCTTACCAATGCCTGCTCGTCCACCTCTGTAGCTGACATATGATGGGAAGACCTCCTGGCAGGTGTATAAGACACAATTATCTATCGTGGCGAATGCGAATGGATGGGATTCCCAAGCTAAGGCCTGTCATCTTGCCGCTTCTTTAAGAGCCGACGCAGCGGATATCCTTCAGACTCTTCCCAAAAACAAAAGGTTAGATTTCGAAGCTCTGTCCGGCGCCTTGGAGTTGCGCTTTGGGGAGAAGTGTTTAAAAGACTACAGCAGGCTCCAATTAAAATCTCGTCAACAGAAGCCTACCGAAACACTTCAGGAGCTCGCCACAGATGTTGAAAGGCTGTCCCATCTCGCCTTTTCGGAATGCCCGATAGAAACAAGGAAAATCCTGTCCTTGCAATACTTTATCGACGGCATCCGAGATACTGAAATACAGAAAGCTCTACAAATGGCGGATGTAAAAGATTTAAAAAGTGCTCTAGTGTACGCCATGAAATTTGAGCAGCCCAGCAAGCCACTTGTCGAGACCGCCACCCAGTCAGAGCTGTTCAAGTCCAGGAGCCAGGGGATCAAGTCACCGCTCATCTAGACGATTTAACTGGAAAACTGAACGCCTTGAGACGGAATATTTGTGAGAAGAAACCGACCGTTAAGTGCTGGAACTGCGGTGCTGAAGGGCACATACGACGAAACTGCAAAACACCCCAGGGTACGGATGTTAAGACCGCTTCTAACAAGCAGCAGGGAAACTAATTAGTGGCCATCTCGCGGGAAGGAGGTTGCCAGATAATGAAAAGCCCCCATTTAAAGCGCTTCAGATTTCTGCAGTGAGAGGCGGCAGTAATGGACTTTTCATAATAGGACATATTAATGGAGTTTCGTGCAATATGACTATAGATACAGGAGCCAACGTCACCATCATCTGAAAAGATTTGGCTCAACAACTAGGAAACAAACTTATCTGGACGCCACCCTGCGTTACCCTCCAGACTGTGTCCGGTGAGAAGATCGACATCGACGGAAAAGTAAATGTTAACATCACGTTTGGAAGTGCCGCTTACCATCACATGGCATATATAGCAGAGATCACTGATTCTTGCATACTCGGATTGGACTTTCTAAGGAAATACAATTTTTCCTTGGATTTTAAAAATAACGAATTGCATTCTACATCTGAGGACATAGCGTTATTTCTAGTTAATGATGAAGAAGTTAAATGTGTCCATAAAATCATAGCACAAGACAATATCACAATACCGGCAAGAACAGAAATTTTACTTCCTGGATCCATAGCCGAAAACAGAAATTTCCGCTACGGCATCATAGAATATCCCAATAACTGTAATAGCCCAAAAGGAGTACTAGTAGCCTCAACACTCGTCGACCTATCCAGAACGGTTATCCCGGTGAGAGTCGCCAATATAACTGAAAAGTTGAGAGTTATTAAGAAAGGTGAAGTGGTTGCAACATGTACTCCAGTAACCAGCGTTGAAAGAAAGAGTAACATCTCAGAATCCGTGTCCTCAGAGAGCATTACATTGGAGTTATTGCAGAATGCACAATTAAATGATAAAGAGAAAAGTGGTGCCGATCTTGCGATGCCTGTGCAGGTCGGAAAGGACCGAGGAAACGCAGCCAAGGCAAGCTGCAACGTTACAATGTAGGTGCGCCGTTTGAATGTATCGCCTTTGATATCCTGGGACCTCTGCCACAAACTGCTGATGGCAACAAATACATACTCGTTGTCATTGATTACTTCACCAAGTGGCCTGAAGCTTATCCTATTCCTGATCAAGAGGCTGTCACAGTAGCTGAGGTAATGATACAGCACTGGATTTCCAGGTTTGGAGTGCCTCTTCAGTTACATTCCGATCAGGGAAGGAATTTTGCCTCGGCAGTAATCAAAGAACTATGCAAAGTACTCGGCATTGACAAAACTCAAACGACGCTATTGCATCCCCAGTCGAACGGCATGGTAGAGAGGTTCAATCGAACCATCCTTAATAACCTCTCATTAGTGGTTTCCAGAAACCAACAGGACTGGGACAAGAAATTACCACTCTTTTTACTGGCTTACCGCAGTGCTGTCCACGAGACTACCGGCTATTCTCCATCACAGATGCTCTTCGGTCGTGATCTTCGTCTGCCTTGTGATCTACTGTTTGGCCGCCCTCTGGATGCTCCTTCTTCATCTGAGGAATATATTCAAGATCTCCAGGCCCAGTTTGAAGTGATGCACAACTTTGCACGAGAGCGAGTCAACTTGGCGACGGAGAAGATGAAGATCCGATACGACACAAGAGCTACTGAACATCAGTTCCACAAAGGAGACAAGGTGTGGTTGTGGAATCCGACTCGACGGAAGGGACTCTGTCCGAAATTACAGTCACCTTGGGATGGCCCATACACAGTCCTAAACAGGCTGAATGACATCGTGGTTTGGATCCATAAGTCTTCGAACTCTAAACCTAAAGTCGTTCATTACGACAGGTTAGCTCATTACTATGGCCATAGTACATAATGTAAATAATTGTAAATAGTATAAGACCATGTTCCATTTTGTTTTTAAATGTGTATTTGATTTGATTTGTATTTTGCATTTGATTTTTATTTTGTATTTGATAGCATTTGTTTTGTTTTATTTATTGCATTTATTGTTCATGTTGTTTATTATTGTAATGTTACGCTTATTAATGCATTTTTGCCTCAGTTGTAAGTTTGGCTTCCTGTCCAGGGATTGTACTGCCCAGGACGTGCAGTCCTTGGGAAGGGGGCAGTGTTACGAATTTGGTATTTAAAAAGCTAATGTTAGTTCAATTATAAATTAAATGGTTTTATTTCTCGCACAGTGCAGCGCTTGACGAATATTAAAAGAAAGCTAAGCCAGAAAATTGAAAATACAAGAGTGCGTGCATTAAATAAATAAATATCTCTTTTTGATTTCGAGAAAGTACTGGAAAATTCTAGCGCGTGATTTTAAAATCTTATAAAAGGAGGAAAACATCTCAGTTTGTAGTAGTTGCTTAGTTTGTTGTTGTTTAGAAAACTGCTCTTTTTGATTGTAGCGAATTCGCGGATTAGCGTTCTTTAGCTGTTTTGAATTATGTTCTATTGGACATTTGAGTAGTTAAAAGAAAACTACTGTGAGATATTGTAATACTGCATGATAATTTGAGAAAATTTAAGCATTTTTGTTGTGATAATAATAAATTTTTGTTCATTTTTCATCGGACTTGTGCATTCATTTCATAACGAACCCGTACGCACGCAACAATAGTCTTTCAGTGGTCTATAATCTTTTTTTTGTACTTTTTTAGTATCTGTACCTCCAACAAAAATCATGAAAAAGTATTCAGGAGGCAAAGCCATTAAGTCACCAAAATAGTTATGTGGTAGCTTATGATGTCACCCAAAAATATATATATGGCAGTATATGTATATTTGTAGCACAGGTTCATTTAATTATGCATGAATTTGTACTTTCGAAACTGAACTCTTATTTTCCAATTAGTGTTTCTTTTTCCATTAAATATATGTTTTTTCCTTAATACATCGTAATGAGACTGTGGAGTTTGGTAGTTGCTGAAAAAGAAATTGCTGGATTTCTATAGAAATATGGTGTTTTACCTAGAGTGACTATTTTTTCTACAAGGCAATCTGAGGCATTGTCCTCCCCCAACAACCCAAATTTTTTTAAAATAAATAAATGAAAACAAAACTATAAATATGGTAAAAAATTATTTAAAACATTAATAATTCCTACAAATGATCAATTGCATTTTGAACCTTTTTAAGTAGTTTAACACAGTTTTGAATTTGTTCTTTGAACTTTTTGCTAATGTTCCACTCGAAATTGTGCACACTGCCTTCACACACAGTTATACACACTGCCTTCACAGTATCATTGTTACAACTATGATTTTTATGCTGTCCACAAATTATTTACAACAGAAAACAGCCTTTCAGTAGTTACAGTGATATCATGTAAACAAAGTTTTGTGAGATGCACATAAAGAATATGATTTTCATCGAAGTAATTTAAAATTTGAATCCAATGTTTATTGGTGGGTATTTCTTCATTATTCCATTGTTGAAGTTTTTTGAAGTTTACATATCTTTTCAAATATATTTCATTTTCTAGTGCTAAATATTTGTCTTTAAGCAAAAATTTTTTGATGAAAACTATTGTTTTAATTGCTTTGACATTTTAAATGTCATTCCTTTGACATTCCTCAAGCATTTTGTAAAACTGGGGTGGACAAATCCATCTAGTTTTTCCTTTTAATTTTTTTAGCAAAGAAAAATTGGTGTTTAGATGGGAAGAATAATAGTATAAAAAATATTATTAAAAGGTTTCTCAAAAATGGTAATCGATTGGATTCTTCAAAGTCGGAATGAGTTTGCGACATTTCGGTGGGTGTGCAGTCAGAAAGTGTCCCTTTTTCTGTAAATGGTGTCTTCTGATTCATAATTGATTTCAGTGACTAGTAATAGCAATTAGAAAGGGATTTATTTTACTTTTTTTATCGAGATTGGTCAATATTAGTGGCTATGAGACTTGTGGTAAAACCCAAGATGCAAAAATATTTGACTCTCAAGTGTTTACCATTGCTATTTTGCATGCATATAATTAGCAATTTTCAGAAATGTAATGCGCATTTTATTTGTCGAATACAGCTAATTAAATGCATGTAAATTATTTGTATGTAATCTATTTGGCTGATATGGTATACAATTTTCATTATCAGCTTCTCATTAACAGAGGAAGATTATATCTCATTTACAAGCTTTAATTTATAATAAGACATAATAGTTAAAGCTAGACTCTATAAAATAAATCGCCTAATTTTCGAAGAGCAGGGTAAAAAGAATTAGATATCTAAATAAGCGTGTATGCCTACTGATTATGATACTGAATCCAAATACTCTTACAATTCTGACAGTGTAATTTGAGAATTACCCTGTAAATTACAGCATTCTAACCATTAGAAGCATGTTAAAATACGTCTGCAATCCCCCGATGTATTTTGTGCATGGTGCCTTCAGCAGTTATGTGTTGTTCGCAACTGAGAACCTTTATCGTAGTTGAATACACTGTATTATGTTATTAATCTTTAATAATGTCATTTTGAAATTTCAAGTTTCTTACGACTTCCTGGTACTTTTTACCTTTAATTATGGCATTCAATAAATTTATTATTTCATGTCTTGTTACAGAAAATGATGCATATTTTAACCTTGCATGATATTTTTATGAATTTTCCAAATTTTAATATATTATATATATAACTTTTTTAAGATACTCATTTATAAAAATACGTCATATTTAAACCTTCATCTATCTTGTCAATTTTGTTTTAAAACTATATTATTAATATATTTTATTTGTAATATTTGTGTCTTAAATTTGCAAACACAAGTTTTTCAAATGTCATTAAACAGTAATGAGAATTATTAGCGATGTTTATGTATATATACATATATATATATATATTGATTTCAAATGCGTAGATGAAAGCAGTGGACCTCCCAACAGCTTACGACCACTGCGTAGATGACCGAGAAGACCGTAATGGCTTGATTGGGAATTCAGATGTATAGTTACCTTTTTTTATTTTATCCATTCGTTAAACGATGTGAGATTAGTTGAAATAAACTGCACTGAAATTCCACGCCTGTAGGGTCGAAAATCATCTGCGCCATATTATTGAAATGAAACCATGGTTTGAAGGTGGCAGAGTGGAAAGCATGATGACGCAATTTAGCACAACATATCTTGAAAAATCACAATCTTTATTTTTTTCCATGCATATCAAATAATCCTTTTCAGACAAGATATTTCTTAATAATATTTGAATAGAATAACTCCCATTTTGAAGTACGACGTCATCTTAAGCAAGTAAGCGGCAGCAGCATGGATTAAAAGCATCTTACCAGCGGGAGAGCTAACGCAGGAAAAGGGAAAGGTTATAGCACTTTCATAGCAAGAAGGCTGAACTTTCAGTTCACAGTTTTGGTTTAGAATTAATTTGATTAGACGAGAGGCATCTGCATTAAAACGTTACATAAGATAGGAAAGTCTGGAACCTGTGAGAAGGGATGAATTTAGGGGCAGATTACCAAATTTAGAATGTTAATTTTGAGGTCGTCAATTATTTTTTTGAAACAGCTATCATATTTTGTTGTATCTTACATATCCCCCACTTCAAAAGAAATGTTGGGTGAGCAGGGTGGAAGAACAAGCATTAGAGCAGCAAAATGTGAAAAGTTATAACTGTGAAAATACAAAACATATTTACTGTTTTTTAAAAAAACAAAAAATTATTGCCATAAAACTTTGAACGATATTTTGACATTTCATTGAAAGTCATAAAATTTTGAATTGAATTATGAATCTTAGCACTGTATTATTTTTAAACAATAGCATATTTTAGAGTTCTGAGATAAGAATATCTAATGAAATTTTGTAAAGTTCTTGATAGTTCCACATGGTAAAAGTTCAAATTTTTTCACAAACTAAATGTTCAAATAAAATTCTTTCAAATTTTTGTTGATGAAAATATTTCTATTATATTACAAATTAAGATGCTTTTATGTTATTTATTCATGTTTTTTAGGCAAGGTATTTTAAAATATAAAAAGTTTGTAACACATCATTCATAAACACAATTTCAAATTTTTCACTATTATTAAGACATTTAAAATTTACTTATTCTTTAGAAAACTTGAAGACTCCACAACTTTATCTAAATACTAGCATTTCCATCATATTGGTTTATCAGTTGAGCAAACTGGTGTTTAATATTCTTCACCAGTGGCCAAAACATTTGCCAAATTAGCAGTTACTGTAGAAAAGGCCTCCATTCCTTCTGTAGAGGCAACTGGCCTTTTTCGAACTGCTGTGATTCCATATGAATATTAAAAAAACACTCCGTTTTATGAAAAAATAAAAATACTTAGATTAAAAAAAGTATTTTTTCATAAGGTGAGAGTCTTCAACGTTTATCATAAAAACATCAAAGAAATTCCTACAACTCAAAAATTTCAAACAATAATTTCATTCTTAACATACAGTAAAAATTAAAAAATATAAATTCAAAGAAATTTAAACAATAGTGCAAAAATCTTATTCACATTAGGAACCGTCCTTTAGTCAAACCCTCAAATTCTTTACCTAATTTTTATCAAATTCAATAATTTCTTTTTCCCAATTCAGAAATACAAAACTACATTTTAAATAAATCATAATATTTTTGGAGCCCACCAGCGGCCGAGCGGTAAAGACGCTGAACACTGGTAGTTCGGTCCGAGGTTCGAATCCCGCGAACGGGCTGGCTGCATGGGCGTTTTCGTGGTTTTCCCCATGTGTGACGTGTATACGAGCCAGTTTCCCTTAGAAAGTCCTCCACGAAAGGCATCCCTCCTCTTAGGCAGATAGCCCTAGTGTGCTTTGCCATAATTAAATACACCAACACCAACATAATATTTTTGAATTATTAACATTGATTTTAAAATGACTTAAGCTAAACTTTATCATTAATAAATCTTAAAACAATTACTTAAAAATGCAAATTTTTTTTTTTCTTTTCCGAAACGAAATAAACTCAATTTGGAATTTAATATCACTTCACAATCACATTTCATGACTTTTGATAATATTGCATTTTTTGAATATGAAGAATTAGCAGAATAAAGCACTGAACATGCAAGAGAGCACAAAATACTATTTGGCATTTCATATTTCACTGATGAGGTTGATGACCTTCAAAGGACTTTGGATGTTTAATTTTCTTTCTACGCGATGATCGGAGATGCATAAACATTGTGAATATTCGAAGCGAGCAAAAACGATTAACCATATTTCACTACATTGGCGACACTGACCTTGATTCGAAACAGTTTTGATTTTGAACTTGCAGATATTCGATGATTTCAAAGCACTTTTAAAATATGCCGTTAATTCACACACCGGAAATGAATTTGATGATTCACTGGTAGTTTGAGGCAGCAGAGTTTAAAAACCATTCGGGAAAACTTGCACCAGGTTAATCCTGTCCTGACTTTTTATAAATATGTAATGATTTCAAATGCGTAGATGGAAGCAGTGGACCTCCCGACAGCTTACGCTACTGCGTAGATGACTGAGAAGACTGTAATGGCTTGATTGGGAATTCAGATGTATAGTTTACCTTTCATTTTTTATCCATTCGTTAAACGATGTGAGATTAGTTGAAATAAACTGCACTGAAGTTCCACGTCTGTAGGGTTGAAAATCGTCTGCGCCATATTATTGTAATGGAACTGTGGTTTGAAGGTGGCAGAGTGGAAAGCATGATGACGCAATTTAGCACAACATATCTTGAAAAATCACAATCTTTATTTTTTTCCATGCATATCAAATAATCCTTTTCGGACAAGATATTTCTTAATAATATTTGAATAGAATAACTCCCATTTTGAAGTACGACGTCATCTTAAGCAAGTAAGCGGCAGCAGCATGGATTAAAAGCGTCTTACCAGCGGGAGAGCTAACGCAGGAAAAGGGAAAGGTTATAGCACTTTCATAGCAAGAAGGCTGAACTTTCAGTTCACAGTTTTGGTTTAGAATTAATTTGATTGGACGAGAGGCATCTGCATTAAAACGTTACATAAGATAGAAAAGTCTGGAACCTGTGAGCAGGGATGAATTTAGGGGCAGATTACCAAATTTAGAATGTTAATTTTGAGGTCGTCAATTATTTTTTTCAAACAGCTATCATATTTTGTTATATCTTACATTGTATTCTATTGTATTCTTCATATGTATTCCAGTTTAATATATATATTCCAGATATATTTTCTAAAATACTTCTCAAAATTTCCTTTTCTGTCTTATCATATAAAAAAAGATAATAAATGAAACATGGGAAAGCCTGCTTGATATGAGAGGTTCTGATAAATGTAATTAACTAAAAACTAATTTCTCCTAGAATATAGAATAATGAATATGTGTATTCTGATTGAAAACAATGCTTAGATATTCTTTACATTAAGTTCTTGACAAAATTGATAACGCCTTTTTTTTAATATATATATATTGTATTAACTGTGGCAGCAGTATGTAAGAATTTGTTTAATTTTTCAGGTTGAGAAATCACTGCAAAGGATTCACAGAGGGCATAAGAATGCTATGTATACTACTCAAAAAAGTATTGAAAACAAAGTGGGACCTGTAAATGGTTGGAAAGAATTGCTAATATCTGTTGGCTTTCGCTTTGAACCTGCATCAAATGGTTTGCCTGCATCAGTCTTTTTTCCTCAGTCAGATCCTGGTGAAAGACTGACTCAGTGTAGTGCTAGTTTACAAGCTCTGTTAGGTAAAAGAATTTTAAACAGTTTTTAAATATTTTAGTTTTAAGTAAATCATTTTATGGATGTCATTGAGATGTTATTCACATAGAAAGATAATTAAATGCTATATAACTTTTATTTTTTAAATTATTTTAGTATGATAAATGATAAGTTATAGATTGTTAAAAAATGTTACACATAAGTTACTATATTCAGATTTTTCATATTTTAGTTATTCTCTCACTGACATTTTCCATTTAATGACATGCTAGAGCTCTAAAATTTAAAAATTAAATTTTGATAATTTCATTTACATTTGTATATATTTTATAAAGCATAATTTCCTAAACATTCTATACTTGTTCAAGAGTTCAAAAGTATATTTACTTCTTAATTTAGAATTCTGAATGCTGCAATCGTTGTTTTTCATATTTTAATTCAAGATTAACTCACCATATAGTGAAGAAGTCATTGCCCTGTATTTTAGCACTATTATATACCTGAATTTTTACCATTATAGTATATTTAGTTTCACTTATCTTGAGAGTAAGGCCACTGAACTTCCAAATACATGCCAAACGCCAGCAGTTGTAATTTTATGCTGCAGTTCACAAACACACGATGTTATAATCTTCTTTTAGTAACTTATATACTTGTCTCGGTGATCATCATCAAGTGTCGGGAATGAAAATGATTATTGTAAAACCGTATGTGTATTCCCAGCTTACTTATCACCCTCACACTTTTCTTTGTTCACAACTTGTTTCGTGACTGTAAATATCTAGACTGGAGATCACAGTTATCCAGTGGTCAGAAAGTATTTAATTTGTCTTCGCTTGTTTCTATATATCCTCACATCTACATTAAATTCACATCTGTTTTACTTTTATCATGCTTCCTATTCTCATCAGTGCCTGCATATTTCATATTACACTACTAACCGTCCAAAATACAACATTGTGAAGAAAAGTGCTATCCAAGTTATATTTACTGCATAAATAATATAAGGTGCAAGTATGATTGATTCGAATTCCAGCCTCATTCTACTTTGTAGAATACCCAGAATTCAGTATTTTGTATAGCATATGCCTAGTGCATAGAGTCAACAATACTTGCAATAATGAACATTTTACAAAGATCCCCTTCTGTAGACAGCAGCAGTTGGTATCAGCTGAGATAGACTGCTGTGTACCTTAATTCTTGCATTAGACTTTTGTTATTGCTGTGAGATTTGTCATTTCTATTCACACAACCTATGTGTCTTCTCATTCAGTGTTGTGATGAAGCTGGTGTAACCATTCCTATTGTTTGTTCCATTTTTCTTGAAGTTACCAATTTCATATAATTTCATATTCACATCATTATAATTTGATTTTGTCCATCCTGAAAACTCATTTTTTGAAAGAAAAATTCGGAGTCTCCCAAATCCACAGTTCTTTCTCTATTATTCTCCAAGGAAACTGCTCAAATTACTGCCCCCCTTTCTCCGCCTCCAAAAGGAATGCTGAAGCATCCCACACAAAGGAACAACAGGAAAACACAGTTCAGTACTTAAAACAGGCTATTACATGATTGCTTTAAGGGGGGGAAAACAGGGTATTTATTATGCTTCCTCTTTTATAGTGTTTCTGGTGTGGCATTACTGGTGCACTTGCTTTGCATTATTCACTACAGTGATAATTATTTCCATGGCTTGTGTGTAAGTGCAAATTTCAAGCTTATTGAATGCTTCATTTTGCATTTTGAGTGGCCAACAGTGTAATGTTTTTCAGTACTTTGTTGTGAAAAACGTAATTTTTATCATTTTATTGCAGTATTTTATATAATGATGTGGTGTGGATTTTTTTAATTATATTTCACTGTTATTTAATGTTGATAACATCTTATAATACATAATTTACCATTGGACAAATTCTAAAAAATTCTACAGCACCAGTGTATCATATCTTTTAGAATTGTCACTAATATTAAGTTATGACTCAAAACATTCTAAATTATGCATTTCACGCGTTCACATTACTTATTTTCTGTACTTGTTTCATGTTCAGGCAAGTAGCACATGTATATGAAAGCTAAATGATTGTGTTCATTGATGTATGGACTGTTGCAAGTTCAAATGCTGTGTCATTTTGTGCAAAGATCTCCATTCTTATATTCATCAGTTATACTCCAGATAATGTCAATATGAGAGACTGACAGCATGAATATTGTTTTTTAATTGAAATGCAGTGATTGTATAATTTATTCCTTTGTTCATAATTTATGTGTTCAATCAAGAGTGTACTACCTCAAGTATAGTTTAATACTTAACCGAGATTTACTTATGCTAATTTTTTTAATTAATTAGATTTTTAATTTTGTTAGTAAAGACAATACTTTGATTTCAAATCTTTTCTTTCATTCATTATTAAAGGTAAAATTTCTTTATACTCAATTTTTTAATTGCTTAAAAGTATGAAGAATAAAATCTATTTTTGTTAATTTATTTATTTTTTACAATTTTCTTTGATTATAATGTCATGATAAATAGATCAAAGTAATTGTATGAAGAGTTATGGAAACAAAAGAAAAAGACATTCCATCTTCTATATTGAAAAAAACATTCTCACGTAGCTTCATCATAGTATAGCCAATCTACTAATGTATTTTCATGGTTATCCAGTTTTAGCAACTTTCATATGCTCTCATATGCAGCAAATTTTGCTGAAGGGCAAACTCCAAAACATAAGTATGGATTGATGCTCTCTGTCCTCATATTTTCAGAACTTTTTTAACTGTGGTTGCACATAAGGAAATTATCATGATTTAAGGCTGGTAACAAGAATTAGGTGTTTTGAAACATACTGTATTACCTTATTACAGTAACTTTATTACTGTATTTAAACAGTAACTTTATTACTGTTACTTAATGAATAATTTCTGAAGAAATTGTAGCATAGCTTACACACACACTAATGCCTTGAATAAGTGCTAAAAGTCCTTTCAGTTTCTTGAAAAGTGAAAATTTGAATTCAGTTCCCTTTTCTCAGTAAATAAATAATAGTTTTAAACTGTTTTAGATAAGAACCTTTTAGAAAACTTGTTACCATTTCACTTGTGTATAAGATAGTACTATATATATAGCTATGCATTGAACATTAAGACTTATACCTGTATTCAGCCTTTTCAGTGAAGCAGGTTGTCTGCATGGTAGTGCTTAAATTACACCGGAGCCTGGCTCTGGTGCTTCTGAATTTTTAAGATAAATTACAATTTTAGTCGAAGCGCACCGGAGACCTAAATAAGATGAGCTCCGGTATTTCTTTTTATAAAACTCAATCACAATTTAAATGGAAAATATTTAGAATTCCTAACGTTTTAATTTAACTATAAGCAGACTTTGCAATACTCTATTTTCCTAGAAATACGAACTCATGAGAACATGAGACGTTCAAGTAAAGTCCGCTCGCTGACATGCGGAAACCTTTCCCTTTAAGAAGGGCAGTAAATTTGGGGAGTTTGTTTAGGAAAGCATACATTTCTCGCCATGCCATCATATCTAGTGTACTGTTATCAATGCTTACAGTTAGTTATCCTTGCAGGAAGGAAAATTTGTGTTCTTAAATATGCGTTAAGTGACAGCGAGTACAATAACAGTGAAAATACTGAGATAAACTGCTCAAGCACGTCCTATACATCGTCTTCCCACAGCACCCACTAATGGAGGGGAAGCGTGACCAGCAACTTTACATTCATCCTTAGGAGTCAAATTCAGGACTCATTTTATCCCTGACATACATCTGCTTATTGGCTATAATTATATCAGCAGAGAGCCGCGGTGAAAGAAAACATTCTCTCTCACCAAGATTCCCCTCATTTTTTGTTTCCACCCACCCATAGCCTCATTCTGTTTTGCCCCGGAATTTTCATCAGCTATATTTTAAGTATATTTAACTTTTGTGATGATAAAACAACTCTCCCTTCCCCCCCCCCTGCGATCAGAGCTTAAATTGGGCTGGAACGCACCGGAGCCCTGAATAAGAAGGCTACGGTACTTCTTTTATGTAATTGAATAACAATTTCAGTAGAAATTTTATCTCAAAAATTTTATTTTAACAATAAAATTATATTAAAAATCGCACATTAAATTTCAATTTATCTCTTTACTTTTTATTTAATTTTAATTATTTAATTACTTCAATCTTTAATTATTTCAATAAATAATAATTAATTATCTAATAATTATTAATTAAATAATAATTAACTATTTAATTTAAAAATTATTGATGAGTTTAATAGTCATTTTATTTATTTATTTACTCTTGTTCCTCTTTGCTGACGGTCTTCCATAGGGCTCAGGCACATCTCATTTTAGAAATGAAGCCCTGCTGCATGGTTATATTTGGACTTTTTTTTCTTTTGTATAATAGAAATATGAACTTATTTCCCTAGAAATTCGTTCTCGTATATGAAGAGTTTCAGATTGCTTTATCATAATTAACTTCTGTGGCCAAACATTGAATGTACTGTTTGTTATAGTATTACATGTATTCATAAATTTGAGAATAACTTTCAAATCTGTAGCAGAGCTTTTGTAGTATATATGAAAATTAGAAGCTCAATTTTATTAATAAAATTAAAATATTCATATTTCACAAATTTTTTCCCTTCATAAAGGTCTATCTTCAGTATCTCTGAATGCAATTACAAAACTTCTTTCTAGTCCTGAATATGCAGATGATATTATTCAACTGGTAAGTGATGAAGGTTTATTGTTTTTATTTAAGCCTATTGAAATTTCCCTTAATCTTTTCTTGGAAAACATTTAGCTTTTATATAATAACAAGCAACTAATATTTATATATCAAGTAAAGAAATTTATTTACCAATTTTAAAAAAATATATTCCAGTATAATTGTATGAAGTACTTTTTTAATATATTTATTCAGTATATGGTGGAACCTGTGTGTCTGACCATATATTTTTGTGAAAGAAGATACATTTACTTACATTGATTTATACTAATACTAAACTAACTTTCTTTAAATTAAAAAGTATGTTATTATTCATTATTAATTTTCCTATTAGTTCAGTTAACATTAATGTCACTTGCAGCAAATTTTCTGATTTATTTTCTGATTGATCTGATAGTTTCTTTTCCTCTCATGACAAAAGTACTTTCAAAACTAATTC
Source organism: Stegodyphus dumicola (assembly GCF_044657685.1). Lineage (NCBI taxonomy): Eukaryota > Metazoa > Arthropoda > Arachnida > Araneae > Eresidae > Stegodyphus > Stegodyphus dumicola. Next base: position 198,325,798 of record NC_140773.1, read on the forward strand.
AGACTTTCCCTTATTCTACTATTCAAATTTCAGAAAATTAGCAAGAGTTAGTATAAAACTTGAGCAAGTATAAAAGATGCTTCACCAAGAAGCAAAATTCTAAGAGCTCTTAAAGTTTAGAAGCATGTGTTATTTTGTGCAAAGAAGAATGAACTGCAGCTATACGTTTTCATTAATTCACTTATATTTGGAATTCTGAAAAGGCTTATAGTATACCTAAGTCTTCTTGATGGTATCCATCTTCATAGACTTTAAATGTGTTATTGCACTGAAGGAAAAAATTACCACAATTTTGCAATGGATAAATTTTACTCTAAGCAATATTTACTTGTTAGAAGTAATGTATCATCCCTCAACTATTGTTTACTAAAATAAATAATATTCAAGGATATGTATATATAATACTGTAGCTTAATATCTTTCTCTCTTTATATATATATGTTTATTGAAGAGATTAAAATGGAGCATTTTAAGTGCTATCTGTTGTTAAAAAGTAATAAATAAATAAAACAAATTTTGTGAAAGTATGAAAATATTAAAGGTGTGTGTATTAAATAAAATATATAAACCATAGGTAAATGGGATTCTTGTTCATCTTTAAAAATGAATATATAGTTGCTAATTTTCTTTTCTTTAAATAAAGAAGTAAAAGTTTTAACTAATAATACTTAAATTAAAATATAGTCATAAGAATTAGTCACCGAAGTAACGTTTCAGGCAGTAATTTGTGCAGTGTTCTGTACTTGTATGTGTATTTATTAGTCTTTAGAACTATCAAATACATTTATAAATATCCAAATCTGAAAATAAAAAGGTTACATTTAATAAGTAAAACATCAATAGAATCTTTAGGACTTTTAAATATTTGTGCATTTTAAGAATACTATTTTGTAAAATGTATTTAGCTCATACAAATGAAAATTCTTCACACCATTTAATACGTTATTTTCTCTTTAAAAAAAGGTGTAAGATATAATTAAATACATATTATATTTAATTTTATATTATGCAGTGAAATAATATATATAAAATATTGAGCAAAAATATCTTTTCTTTTCACCATGCATTTTCACTGTTAAAATGCAATAACTAAGAAAGAAATATAAATGTATTATCTAGATCCGTCAAGTTATGTCTCAGTTTCTCCACAAGGATCAGGATGCCGACAACATTGAGTGTTCAGTTAGCGTTAGATTATGGAGTATACCTGGTTGTCATGAATTGTTAGCTTCTTTAGGTATTAAATCTTACTTTACTTTAAAATAACATAATATATATGAAAAGTAATGAACTTTTTTAAAAATGCATCTTAAAAATATGACATTGCATATTATTTCTAGGATTTGATTTAATGGAAGTTGGGCGTGATGAGGTCATGCTTCGTATGGGAAAACAAGCCAACAGGAGGACTATTCAGTTTGCCTTGCAAGCATTACTTGCAGTTTTTGGTAAAGTTTATATTATAATATTGTAGTAATAATATATCCTGTGTTTTATGTTTTGCGAATGGTAGTATTTATTATTAGATTAATATTCTTTATTTATACAAGAATTAAAATCTTAAAATAGGACAATGGCATATCAAAAATACTTTTCCTTCATGAGAAACATCTCTGTCAATTTATACTTTTAACAACGAAATATTTATTACATATAAGAGTAGAAATATCCACTGTTATAGATCTTGCATAATTGTCATTGATTTACCCTCTGTAGCTGAATTATGGGCATGGAAAATGCTAAGTTTGAAACATAAGTATTCTCCACGAATGAGCAAAGTGTATGATTGTGCTGATTTTAAGACTGATGTATCACATGAGCTTCAGAAGTTATGCTGATACTACAATCAATTAATTGAGGCAATTGAAACTATGCTGATGTCACATGTTATGTGAGCTATGTCAGCCTTTATGTACTACTTGCTGAAGCTGTAAACACATGTACGGTTTTCTGTTTATTTTTATTAAAAACTGATGTAATAAATACATTTATATAGCTTTCAAAGAAGCATTTTTTAATAAAAAGTTATAATGGAGATTGGCCATATTTACTTATTTGAGAATTTTCATAAAATCATGTTCTCTGTGCAACTGTAATTTTTCAGTCACTCATGGCAGTCATGACATTTGCAGGTGGCATATACAATCTAATAAATGCCAGACTGCATGGAAATAAAATCTGTTTCATAAAAAAATATTTATAATTCTGTTATATATGCAGAGCTTTTATTCTATAATTTCTGGTGAAGCACAATGGAATATAATGTCCAAAATTCAGACATCTAATATGCAGAATGACATAAAACATGTGAAGAGTTCAAATTTTCAATTTTGCTTTAATACTTAATAAAACACCTTCATTTTGAAGAAACAGTCATCTATTAGCATAAATCTGCATGATTAATAATTTATGTATGAATACTAAAATGCATGGTAATCTTTTGTATTGACATTAAGCTTGGCGATGATTACAGACTTTGCTGATTGCACGCCAAAGTGTGAGTGTGTTGACATGAAGAAATTTAACAGATTTTTTTTTTCCCTCATAGGCAAAAAATAGATTTTTTAAATGATACTCCTAAGCCAAAGCCAAAAGATTACTTTTAGTGCTGTTTGAAATGAGAATAACTGATTTGCTATTCAGATAAGCCAAGGACCAGCGCTAGAGCTTTTGTTGCTGCACTGAGCATCAGAATTTAGCAGATACAAAATTTTTAAAGTTATTCACTAACATGCTAAATGCATTTCTTGTGCATAAAGTGAAATCATTTACTTACAACATTCTTTACCACCAGAAGTTCAGCTGTAAAGAGCGAGTTGTTGCATGATTTTCTGCGGATCTTGTTAGGGACAGTAATATGAGAAAAGTAATTCCTGTAATCGTACTATGAGAAGAATTGAAATCTATTAAATAATATGCATTGAAATTGGTTGTATCACATATACTAAATTCTCTTGTTACAAATTTAAAGCCCTTCTCCCTGCTCACTTTAGCACTCGGATTCCCCATACCTACATTTTCATCATATCTTGGGCAACTATGGTATTAATTTGCTAAATTATCATAAAAAGTTTCCTTTTCTTCATCTATCTTAACTTATGTTGGAGATAAGCAAATTTAATGCTAAAATTAAAGAACTCTCTCTGAATTCTAATTTTATATGCTCTTGAAGAGACTGCTTCAAAATCCAAACCCAGATGTCATATTCTTTTGCTTACAATAAAACCTATACCCTCAATATGTTTTTTAGGATGAAAAGGTCCAACTGTTTCAGCAGTAAATGCAAAGCCTTGTTTATATAAAGACAGCACTGTAACATACTAGAATTCTTAAGAACCACTGAATAACCATTAATTTGTCATGATACTTATAATCTAATAATAGTTTAAGTTAAATGGTTTAATATAGCTGAGTTATTTAACAGCATTCATAATTTGGGTAATATTTTGAAAGTTTGAAAAAAATGCTGAAAGTTAAAAAGTGGGAAGGAAAATTTCTATTAAACTTATATTTATTAACTAATAGTTAGTAAAAAAACTAAATTTCTCTAACATAAATCTTGGAGAAAAGGAGTCTGGCTTTGTTTATTACAATTTTTTTTAATGGAATTAATTATAATTAATGTAATGATATTAAATAAATATTTAAATTTTATTTAGATACTCAAGAAGCTGCAAAAAGCTTGACTTTAGAAGATTCAAGTTCCCTTGAAAGCTTGGATAGTGTGCCTAGTGATACCAGAACTGTTTCTCCCCCACCTGCAGCCACAACAACTTTGGCATACCCTACATGGCGTCCTGTCATTGGTAACCAAGTCCTTGGCAGGAGTAGTACAGGGGCATTTAGTACATATGCTCGTACTCGTGGAGAACCAGATGGCCGTACTGCAACTATTGGAAGTGATCAAAAAGGCAGAGAAAGTGACACATTTACTCCAAGTCCTGTAGACACTATGAAACCTTATGGAAATAATCAAACACAGAAACAGTCTCCACAACCAAGTCCTCATTTAGCTATTAATCTTTCTCACCAAAGCAAAATTCGATGTATGTATAATGATAGTCCAGCCAGTGATAATAATGGCACTCGTCCTGACAGTTCTTCATCTGCAAGTTCTGCCACTGATTGGGATTCAGGACAGTCCACTGTCAGAAGGCAAATCACAGCACGAGAGGTAGAACCTGTTCCAGTTAAAGATCACTCAAGTTTACATTCGTATTCTGGTCTTAAGAAAAGTGTATGTAATAATCCATTAAGTGTAAATCATTCAAAGCATTCCTCTGTTAACTCTTTAAATGGTGATAATGAGATATCAGAATCTCATGACAATTCAGAGTTTGACTTTTCAAGCAATAATTCTGATGTGGGAAATTTCTCGACACAAGTGCCTAACTTCAATCTTGCAGCATCGAGTGTTAAGAGTGAAATGAAGAGAAAATCTTGTATGTTTTCTACTGTTGTAAATAAAACTATAAGTAAAGACTTCTGCAGGAAGGGTGGATCTAAAGCTGATCAGGAAAGACATTATTATAAAAGAGCTAATACACTTAGCCATATGGTAGAAACAAAGGCCCAAATCCATCAGTCAGATACAACAAATGAAACTTTTCAAGCTAGTAGTGAAACTGGAATTTATGCTCCTTGTCTTGAGGGAAAAACACAAGAAAATATTGACATTCTTGAAATATGTGTGCCATCTACTGTAGGTTGTAATGCTCGTGAAAAATCTATATATATGCCACAAGCCTTTCATAATAGTTTAATTGGTAAAAAGGATCATAGTGGTAAACACATTTTGAACACTCAGCTTAGACATTTAAGCCAGGAATTGCCAATTTCTGATGTGTATCATGATCGAAATGTAGGCTTAGGTTTAGCACCATCACTTTCAAAGATTCTGGCTACTGATAATATTAATGTTTTAAATGAAGATAACTCTTCTGAAACTGGTCATAGTATAGCCATGAATCTAAATAGCAATCTGAAACATATCCCACCATGTCAGAAACCTCCCTTGCCTCCTAAACATCCACCAATACCATATAGTCATTCCCATACGAACCATAGGAATTCAGCAAATGAAAATTGTCCGAAAGATGAAAGTTTTAAGAAAACGGTTTCAGGTATAAATTCTATAAATTGTGGTGTTCGTGATCAGGGAGATGGAGGTTCATTTACCGATCTGAGTTGCCCCAGTCAAAACCAGGATTTATTTCCTCCATCTTTAAAGGTGTTTTCTTCCTTTTTGAACAGCATTGAAAATAATCAGTTACCAAAATGTCATAATAGAGATAATGGTAAAAAGTCAAAGTCTGAGATTCTGCAAACTGAAAATTTACCTGCATTTAAAAACAAAGTTGTCAGCTCTGTAGATTCATCTCCTACTATGGATGAGAGTGTTCATAAACTAGACTGTAGCAAAAACTTTTCTCATTTTAATAGTGGTTTTGAGTCTAAAGACCCTTCTCTTGTTTCTTCTAATGATTCGCTAAGCTTGCAGAAGGACGGCTGGACTTTAGACACTAATAGAAACCTATTTACAAACTCCACCACATCAGATACAGAAGGAAGTGATGTAGATAGTTCTCCAAAAAATATATCCACTGTTAAAAGGAATCCTAAGCATGTATTATCGCCTCGTTGCAAAGTTCCTGAAAGCCCTGCATGCAAACCATCTACTTGTTAACCGTGCACCATTTTGTTACATAACATTAAAATATAAGGTTGTTTCCTCATTTATCTATAAATCATGATTGTACATAATGTGAATCTCTTTTAAAATTATTGTTTTACAATTTTTTTACAATGTAATAGTTTAAACATGTTTATATTTTTGATAAACATATGTTTTCTACAAATTTTCAATGTTATATATATTTTTATAACTTTTTTTATAAATTGTTGAAAAATTGATAACTTTCATGATTGAAAATGTTAAAAGATAAAAATTTTGCAAGATCATCCTTTATATTTATTAAACTTGTTCATAAGTTTGTTTCGTGTATTCATCTCAATTTATGACATTATTTCCTTCATTTTGCAACACTTTCAAAATATTTTTTACTACACAAATTTCACAAAAAAAAAAATAAAAAATCATCTATATAATTTTAACAGAAAAGCATTTATTAATTTTTCCCCCAGTTAAGAGTTGTAAGAGTTTAATAGATATCGTAAAAATCTTTTTATGCATTATTTAAAATTAATGTAAAATAGTAATTAAATTTTAGAACATTTCATAAATTGTTTTAATGTAAAAAATATCCATACCCATTTCTGATTGTTAGTTGTAAATTCTTTATATTTACCCTAAAAGTTGCATCTTTTTAGCTTTAGCCAAATTTTAAAATTTCTCGCTTTCTTTTCATGATTTGATAGTGTTAACACAAATTAGCTGAAATATTAAGACCTCATTCTTAGTATACTATGTGAAAGCAGCTTCTAAGTACCAAGGGTAAGATTTCAAAAGCTTTTGAGGAGCCAGTTACCAGAACACAAGCAGATTTTTTAACTCATTTAAGTTGTGAGGATTGTACTTTTGCATATGTCTACTGTTTTGAGACCTAAAAGATAATGCTCCAATATGCTATCCAAAATATTCTGAAACAATCTGTGTTGTACAATGGGGTGCATTGTAGTGTTGAAAAAGATCAGCTACGTGATGAGACTAGAGCTTTGAAAATGAACTTAACAATGCTTAAAGTATAAGAATGTAATTATGACCTGTTTAAATAACCAGAAAGGATTTTCTAGCAAAATACTGTCTAAACGACTGCATTCTTTCTACAAGCTTGTTTTAATTTCCATATTCTGACCTAAAGAAATAACACTCACTTATTCAGCTATTTAAATAATGTAGCAAACGAATTAAATGGACAACTGACTTTCTACTACTTCATCCATATACCAGTGCCAATAATTTGAATTTAGCACATTAATTATCAATATGTGTGTCACCATACCACTTGTAATGCCTTTGTTATACACACCTTGTTAAAGACTTCATTTGTTTTGACTTCATTTGTTTCATATGGAAATAGTCATACTGATCGCCAGTGTGTGACATAATTATAAATTTTTTTAGAATACTTGATTTCCTAATATGTATTAAGTACCACATTAATTGCTTTTGAAAACCCTTATAACTTAACGTTTCCACATACAGAAGTTACAAAAGTTTAAAGTATCCTTCAGAATTTCTAATTGTAAGTGCAAAATACTTAAAATACAGCAAGTAAGAAAACATATAATAAAAGTTTTATATAGTCCCCCCCCCAAAAAAAAAAGATTGTGGAGCAGTGAAAATAATCTTTAGAAAACATATTCAATATTTTTATCATTATAAGAAATAGGTAGCTGTTTAATAATTTATGGATCTATGATTAAAGATTTAAATTATAAAGCAACAGTTATCCGATTTGAAAGTGTTTAAATGTTTCAACTATAATATAGAATAAAGAATTATAAAAGTATTTTAACCTTTCTAAGTTGATTTACTCCTGGAAACTTTAAACCAAAGTAAAAGTCTCAATATATTTAATTTTGTTCATTCAAATTACAAAATAACTTTAAAATTACATATAATAGTTATTAATATCAATAAAAGTAACTGAAAATCTGGAAAAGTCGGGGAATCTCATATGGTGCTTCCACCAAAAACTGATTTTTACCCCAATGTTTGAAGTGATCACTTTTCTTGATGAATTATGTATCGCATGAGTGTCATTCAGGCAGCTGGCATATAGCCAGTTTTCGCAGCTCAAACCAGAGTGTCTTTTAGAAGGGCAAAGCAAGTTTCCTACAACTTTGGTTTCCAGTAACCTTAAGAATCGCATGCGCATATGCGGTGCATGTTGAACAAAAGAAAATACATTTCTCATTCGTGTATAAAACAAAATTGGTTCAGTCTTAGTATACAGTACACACATGATTTGTTGACATTTTCATGAGCAGTAAACGAGTCATTTTGGTGTTGGCAACGATTTGAAAATTGTGGCCAAGGCTGTACCATGTACTAGAATTTTGCCACAAAATCTAAGTCTTTTTTTTAATAAATGCCTTATCTGTCATTTCACAGTAAAATAAAAAAAAAAAAAAAAAAACCAGTAACGCGGATAGACTGGAATTCTTCACTACATGAATAGACCGGAGTTTTCTTTATTTCGCAGATAGACTGAAATTTTCTTCTTCCCCCCCCCCCCAACCTACGCAGGTGTGGATAGACTAGAATTTTCTATTTTCTTCACCTGAAAAAGTCAGGGAATTTCATTCTTCTCTTAGAGTGGCAACCCTGTCCCAGGTTTGGTAGTCAGTGAAATTATGTGCTTTTCCGTAATTTTAGCTGCTTTATTTAAATGAATATTTATAACTGGTAATTGCATCTGTTATCAGCCGATAGATAGCATTGTAGAAAAGCTGCCGATACGGGGCACATGATATCAATCGAAAAGCGAGAGAATGTGATTAAGGTTAAGAATGTTCTGTAATGATATGTATATATTTACTGTAATAATAAAGCATCTATAAAATGCAAGAGTTATCCCGATTGAATGAAAAGTGAAAGCCCAACTTAAACCCTAGCTGTCTTAAGATTAGTAACGGAGATTAAAGATAACATTTCAGAAGCGGAATGATTGATTCAAGCACGCATTGAATGACTCGCGTACCAAGAAGGGGTAAGTTTCGTTTTTAAAGATTTGAATGCATGTGAACTGTAGAATAATTCTAACAGAATTTAGAAGTATAGAATTATGTATTATGGAATTATTAATTTTATGGATGAGAATACAAAGAAAGCTTTAGATAAAGCAAAAACGAAACGTAAAACTTTAAGAAGGTTAACAACACAGATACTTAACAGAATATCTGAATTATTGGAACAGGATATGTAGATACAAAATCATTAGAAGAATTTTGACATGAATCTACAAGAAAAAAGCAGATCAGATATTTATGTTAGATCTAGAAATTGAGAATTTAATTCCTGAAGTATCTGATCTGGAAACAGAAGTCGAGAATACAGAGAACGTATTATCTACGCAAAATCGAAAGTCAAGAATTATCTCCAGAATTCAGATAGAAATAAGGCAGATTTGTCGTTGAAGAATAATTCTTCACTTATTTCAAATAGTGAACCAGACAAACCAAGAATAAATTTGCCGAAACTTCATGTACAACCGTTTGAGTGTAATTTAGAGAAATTTCAAGAATTTTGGTCACAGTTTGATAATGCTATTCACAGTAACGAACGCTTATCTAAAGTAGATAAATATAATTATCTTAAAGCTTTCTTGAAAGGACCAGCCTTAATTAGTATTCAAGGACTATTGGTATCGGAAAATAATTATGATTTAGCAGTTGAATTGCTTAAAGAAAGATACAGGAAAAAAGAAATTATTGTAAGATCTCATATTAACCATTTGTTAAATTTAAGTGCAGTAAAATCAGCTTCGTATTTGAAACAGTTAAGGGAGTTATATGATACAATAAAAACTCAAGTGCGGGGTTTACAAACTCTTGCTGTCGAACTGAATTCATATGGAAGTTTGTTGTTTCCACTACTAACCAAACTTATTCCAGATACAGCATAGAGACGATTCTTGGAATGTAACAGAATTATTAAAATTTCTTAGAAGAGAAATAGAAACGTGAGAACGAGTATTTTTGTTTCGACAAACAAGGGAAAATAATGAATCAGTTAAAAGCATAGACTATAAACTGTCAGTTAATAAATTTTCGGAAAAGGGGAATAGGTTTTAGAAGTTTAAAGGTAAGCAGCAAGATTCGGTTCCTAACGCAATCGCAGTGAGTAGATTTCAGAAAATTTTCATTTTTTGCAATAATTCTGAGCACAGTTCGAAAATTGTGATAAGGAACGCGAACAGAGACTAGAAAATTTGAAACGGAACGGGAGATGTTTTTTATGTATGCAAAAAAATCATATGGTCCGTTTATGTAAATTAAAAGAGCGCTGCTTGACATGTAAGCGTAAACATTCTAGCTTGATTTGTGATGCCAAATGCCTCCCGTGTCAGAGAGTTGCAAAGAAATGATGAATGACAAAATGAAAGATCAAAATAGTGTTGCGATGAATCATGATGGATTATCTGAAGTTTCAACGTATTTGAAGAAAGCAATAATTAACGACAGTGAACCGATCGAATGTTTGATAGGTACTGGAAGCGCTGTCAGTCTATTAAGATTTTCGGTCTTTTCGAAATTACGATTACCAGTGCAACCGGAAACAAAAAAAATTGTTTGGAATCGGGAGCGTAAATCACGCATCTACAACGACCTTGGGAAAAGTTCATGTCTCACTTCGAATCGACAAAATCCAAACAACCGCAAATTTGTTTATTGTAAATGATGAGGTACAGCCGTATGGGAGAGATATTTTAAACGATCAAATGTTGGCTTATGGGAAAATAGGGGATTCGTCTAACATATGGTATGCTACTAAAATTTAATTCGCGCAATTGATTGCTCGAAGCTCAAATGACGGATGTGTCGGTAGAAGAGACAGCCGCGCCATCATAATTAATACGCATGCGCATAAGAAAAAACGTTCGCTCGCCTCTACCCTACACACCCCTCCTGCGAGCAACATTTTTTCAATACAAAAATGAAATACAGTCAAAAGTCGTTAATCCGGACTCGTCGGGACTTCGGCGAATCCGAATTATCGATTTTTTCCGGATTATAGATCATCAGTTTAAATCTCGTAAGATGGCATGCAGAAATTCTAAAATTAAAAATATGAAACCGTAATTTATGAAATAAAGAACAATTATGATCTAAAGGGTATCAAAATTTACAAAAAAAAAAAAAAAAAAAAAAAAAAAGCTTAATATTTATTTGTTTACTTTATTAAACATTTCTCTCGATGTAAGTTGTTTAAGTTGCTTCATTTTATGTGATAATACTTTCTCTTTAATTCTATAAAAAGACATAATTTCTTGTTCAGTTACAAAGTTCCGCTGTTCAAGTCCCGTTAATTGCTGTGCCGAGAATACCGACTAACATGTCAATCAAAATTTTTTCGTCTTCACTAACCTCTCTGTCATATTCTTCATGACTTTATCCATTTTTTGCAGCAATTCCACTTTTTGTTTGTTGGACATCGAAACATATTTTCGTTTTGTAGATCTTTTGGAAGTTCCAGCATCGGAAATTCTATTTGACATAATCGAAAGTTCAAGTTTACTTTTATAAAATTGCTTTTACAGTCTGCAAAAAATAATAAGCGGGATCCAATTCAAAGATTAAGGAACAACGCAATCATTAACATTAACTGAAATAGATAATTAGATAATTTTAGCTTACACCGTCCGTTATACATTAAACGCGCAGGCGAAAAGGTATTCTGCACTTGCGGACACGCATATGCGCAGTAGTCAAGGTCTTACGCGCACGCATAAAAAGGCTGTGCGCATGTGCTAACGCGGCGCATGCGCAGAAAGTTTTTAGCTTTGAGATTATGGGTATCCGAATTAACGACTTTTGACTGTACAAACAATATAATACATTACATTAAGAAATTAAGGGAATTATTTTCAATGTATACATTAATTTTTCTTCACTGACACTCTTAGTAAGAAAATCTGCAATCATATTATCAGTTTGTGAATATTCCAACTTAATGACATTGTCCTTTGTTAAGTCCTTCATAAAATGGAAACGTAAGTTCATTATGTCTGGATTTCGTAGAAGATCTTGCACAGTTGATCCACTGGATGGCAGCTTGACTGTCTGTATTCAAGACCACTGCACCATTAAAAAATTGTTTACATTTTAATTCTGATAATAAATTTAAAGTTCAAATAATATCCTTACAAATTTCAGAAATAGAAAATAATTCTGCTTCACAAATAGACAGACTAAGACTTCTCTGCTTACGACATTTCCAAGAAATCAATGAATCACCTAGTAAAATAGTACCACCAGAAAATGACTTACCATTTTTTGCATTTCCCCAGCTAGCATCAGCATATGCATTTAAAACTCCAAAATCATTGCTATAGAAAAGTTTTTATTTTTTGTACCTTTTAAATACCTTAATACCCTTTTAGCCAAAACATAATGCCTTTTTTCTGGTACATGATTAAATTGTGACAAATAAGTTGTTACAAATGATATATGAGGACGCGTTCTATTCGCTAAATATAAAAGTTCCCCAATTAATTCCTGATACAAAGTTGTATCAATCTTTTCATGTGTACATGAAAAACCTTTATCTGCCCCTTTAACGATTAGAGTTTTTACTGCTTTACAGTTTTCTAGATTGTGTTTAGTCAATAAGGATTCAATATATTCAGTTTGAGACAAACATATACAATTTTCAAGTTTTTCTATTTGCATTCCCAAAAATTTTGAATTAGTATTTTCATGTAACACAAATACCAACAGACAAACGCAATATAAAAATGTCTTTACATCTGTCTTTAAAAATGTCTTTATATACATCATCGTATCATTATAAATGAATATACAATTGTTAAGAATGGCATCCGAATCACAGGCCAGATAGAGACTGACATCAGGTGACGCCAGAAAAAAACGAAGAGTTGCGGTTTAATTTAGCTAAGAACGATGTTTGCACATGTAAGCTAGATAGATATTTCTTATTCATTTAACTTGTACAAATGTGTAAATAAACTTTTTCCTTAAGTTTAAAAGATTTGAAGAGCTCCATTTATGATAAGCTAGCTGTTAATTCAACGCGTAGATGACATGTATCCCTTCTGAGCTAGCCATTGTTTGAAACGTAACATAACAACTGTTACGTAAGGCGTTACGTTCGAACAATGGCTAGCTCAGAAGGGAATCGTAAGTCATCTACCCGATGAACTAACAGCAATCTTGTCATAAATGGAGCACTTCATTTAAACTTAAGCAAAAAGCTTTATTTATAGATAAAGACAATTTAAAAGAATAAAAAATATTTATTTAGCTACAATATCTATCTAATCACATCATGCAAACATCATCCTTAGCTAACTAAACCGGAACTGTTCGTTTTTCTCTGGCGTTCCATGACGTCAGTCTCTATCTGGCTTTTTATTCGCTGGCGTAGTGATGCCATTCCCAACAACAATTATCAGATGCTAATTGTACCAGTCCAAGTTTTTCTAATTCAGTTTTTATTTTCATAAACCAATTTCTATCCGATTGAGGCAACCCATAAATACTTTTCTTTAATTTACATACTTTTCCTTCTCCAATCCATTTTTCATAACCAGGGAAAGGAGTCATATATACTACATCATCGTTTAAGTCACTGTACTAGTACGAGTATGCTGTTTTTACATCATAAAATTTAACAGTCAAATTTAATTTAGCTGAAAGTTCAAGCAATAATCTAAATCATTCAACGTTAACTATTGGTGAATATGATTCGGTATCATCCTTATATTTTATTTGATTAAACACAGCCGCTACTAATCGCGCTTTATATTTTACTTCCCCAGAGTCTCCTTCCTTCAAAGTATACACCCACTTACTTTTTACTAATTTTGTTTTTTCAGGCCTCTCTACTTTTTCCCACACTTCATGTTTATGTAATGAATCTAATTCATTTTCCATCGCCGATTTCCAGTCATACCAATTAGCACTTTGTTTCGCTTTTGAAATATCATTCGGAACATTATTGATTATATTTGACGATAGTTGTTATGATTTGAGCCTCTGGGATCGTCTTAATGGTAATTCATTTCCATATTTATTGCATTTTTCATAGCTATCAGATGTTTGGATTTTATTCCCCCTGTCATCACCCCCGCTACAGCGGCTCATGTGGCGATTTCGAAATTCGATGAGTCATCATATTCGCTTGCTTGAGTATTTCCCCTAACAACCAATTCGAGGTGTGGTTTTGTGGTGATGGCGATAAGGAGCGCGCCTTGCGCCCTCCGATAAGTGTGGCAACCCTAGAGGAGAAGTTTCTTACGAGTAGCGAGCAGAGCAAAAACAGGCAGGCTGTCGGGCAGTGTGCGCGATGTTCCTAAATAAAGCTTAATTTTTATTGTGCACTATGTCTTGTTGATATTTATATTAATGCAGTAAGAAGATAATCTGTGATATGGAACTCGAGGATTGGTGGTAAAAACATAACAGGAAATCACCATAATGGTAACCCGGACTGTGTTAAATCAAGTCGTATGAACAGTTCTCAAGCACTTTCGGTTTTGATTACAAGCCATCATTGTTAACAGATACTTTCCTAAAAACATTGTGGCTACAACGTTTACCCGTTAATAAGCGTAGCATTATATCTGTTAGCAGTGAAGATTTGTCAAAAGTGGCTACAATGGCCGATAAGATTTGGGAATTAAACCCTGTTACTCCCCAAATAGCTGCTGCATCATCCATAACGGTAAAAACGGAAGTGATTAAAAGTTTACAAAAACAGGTTAGTGAATTTAGCTTACAAGTTTCTGATTTAAACAAGCAACGCCACAATCGTCCCTATTGTCGTAACCGATCCAAATCAAGAGATAGGAGTTACAGTGGTAACAGATCTAGTGATATTTGTTACTATCATAAAAAATTCGGTGATAAGTCATTTAAGTGTAAACAACCCTGCAACTACTCATCAACATCACAGACAAATAGTCCGGAAAACCAGCTCCCCGTCTCTCATTGACGACGGAGGGACAAGGGGTGCAGCTGAGTCATCTTTTCATCAGCGACAAAGAATCGGCTACCCAATTTTTAATAGATACTGGGGCAGAAATTTCTGTCATTCCTCCCTTACCTGCAGATAAAAAAAACATCTCAAAATTAGAACTCTTTGCTGCAAATGGTACGAAAATTAAAACATATGGCCAAAAATTACTCAAGCTTGATCTTGGACTCAGACGATCATTCACATGGCCTTTTGTAATTGCGGGCGTAAACAAACCGATAATAGGCATGGATTTTCTTGCAAATTTTAACCTTTTGGTAGATTCTAAAAATCGCAAGTTGATTGATGGTACTACATTCTTAACAACCAATGGAACTCCTTGTTTTCAAAATAACAATAATAATATTCCGATTTTAAATGCCGTAAATGATCCATATAAACGTATAATTAACGATTTTCCGAATTTGTTAAAACTCAATGTAGTTAATAATAAAGTTAAAAATCATAACATCGAACATTATATCCAAACCAGAGGTCCACCAGTTTTCGCTAAAGCCAGGAGACTGTCAGCTGAGAAACTTAAAGCGGCTAAAAAGGAGTTTGAATTTATGCTCCAAATGAGTTTATGCAGACCATCCAAAAGTAACTGGTCGAGCCCACTACATCTCGCTATGAAGAAATCAGGTGATTGGAGACCTTGTGGAGACTATCGAGCGTTAAACAACGTCACGATTCCGGATAGATACCCTCTCCCATTTTTAACAGATTGCAGTTCCATTTTAGCTGGAAAAAAAGTTTTCTCATCCATAGACCTCATTAGCGCGTACCAACAAATTCCAGTTCGCGAAGAAGATATACCGAAAACGGCCATTCTCACTCCCTTTGGCTTATTCGAGTTCCCATTCATGACGTTCGGCCTACGAAATGAGGCCCAAACGTTCCAACGTTTCATGAACAGTGTGTTGAATGGACTAGAATTCGTGTTTTGCTATTTGGATGACATTCTAATAGCCTCTCCAGATGAAGAAACTCATCGAAAACATATATGAGCAGTCCTCGAGAGACTAAACGAATATGGCCTGTGTATTAATGCGGCAAAGTGTAAATTTGGTCAAACAAAACTTGCATTCCTGGGATACGAAGTGTCAGCTGAAGGACTTACACCTCTTTCAACGAAAGTTGATGCCAACAAAAATTTCCCAGAACCAAAGTCATTTACTAGTTTAAGACGATTTTTAGGTATGGTGAATTTTTATCACAGATTCATACCAAATTGTGCAAAACTGCAACCACCTTTAACAACATTGCTCAGTGGTATTAAAAAGAACTGCAGAAAAGAAATAACCTGGACGGCAGAAACAAGAAACGCCTTCCAGATCTTAAAAGATGCACTTATTCATGCCACAAACTTAACTCACCCATCCGAAAAGGCTGAAATATCGCTAACAACTGATGCTTCCGATATTGTCATTGGAGCCGTTTTACATCAGATTGTGAATAATGAAAAACAACCTTTAAGTTTCTTTTCCCGAAATTTGACATCAGCACAACAAAAATATAGTGCCTACGATAGAGAACTCTTAGCCATCTATACAGCAGTAAAACATTTCAAATACATCTTAGAAGGGCGAACTTTTGCAATATACACGGATCACAAACCACTAACATTTGCCTTCCAACAAAATTTGGAAAAAGCTTCGCCACGACAAGCTAGACAACTGTCATATATTGGCCAGTTCTCAACCGATATCCGATTCATACAAGGGCATGAAAATACCGTCGCTGACGCTCTCTCTCGCGAATCTATAACTTCGTAAGGAATAAAATATTGGTTCCACTGGAGTCACAGAAGTGTTATTTTCCTGCATTTGCACACCAGACACTTCAACGTCAAAAATTCTTTTGCTTCGCCGTTGAATTTCTTTAGTTCGATCTTCGGCAGTTTAAATTTGCGCTTCTCTGGTAATTCAGTAGGTAAAGGATTCTTCGACAGCTTTTCGATTTGAGAACACAGTTCAAAATATTTATCTCTATAAGGCTCAGACGAAATAAAATCTTCTTCATATAGCTTTTCAGCTTCTTTAGATTGTAGAATTAGCGACGTTACTTCCTTTTGGCAAATTTCAAGTCGATTAAACTTGTCTCTAAGCTGTTGTTCCAGAATCGAAAGTAGCTTCAAATCAGGAATATCTGATTTCAGTTCTGCATCAATTTTGTTTGCACATGTGGTAAAGGAAGTTCTTAGACATTTTCTTTCGGTTTTCAGCTGTGTAAGCTCCATTTTCAATTTATTTTAGCTGTTATCGCGCCCCACGTCTTGGCGCCACAATGTTATGTTACGTAAGGCGTTACGTTCGAACAATGGCTAGCTCAGAAGGGATTCGTAAGTCATCTACCCGATGAATTAACAGCAATCTTGTCATAAATGGAGCACTTCATTTAAACTTAAGCAAAAAGCTTTATTTATAGATAAAGACAATTTAAAAGAATAAAAAATATTTATTTAGCTACAATATCTATCTAATCACATCATGCAAACATCATCCTTAGCTAACTAAACCGGAACTGTTCGTTTTTCTCTGGCGTTCCATGACGTCAGTCTCTATCTGGCTTTTTATTCGCTGGCGTAGTGATGCCATTCCCAACAACAATTATCAGATGCTAATTGTACCAGTCCAAGTTTTTCTAATTCAGTTTTTATTTTCATAAACCAATTTCTATCCGATTGAGGCAACCCATAAATACTTTTCTTTAATTTACATACTTTTCCTTCTCCAATCCATTTTTCATAACCAGGGAAAGGAGTCATATATACTACATCATCGTTTAAGTCACTGTACTAGTACGAGTATGCTGTTTTTACATCATAAAATTTAACAGTCAAATTTAATTTAGCTGAAAGTTCAAGCAATAATCTAAATCATTCAACGTTAACTATTGGTGAATATGATTCGGTATCATCCTTATATTTTATTTGATTAAACACAGCCGCTACTAATCGCGCTTTATATTTTACTTCCCCAGAGTCTCCTTCCTTCAAAGTATACACCCACTTACTTTTTACTAATTTTGTTTTTTCAGGCCTCTCTACTTTTTCCCACACTTCATGTTTATGTAATGAATCTAATTCATTTTCCATCGCCGATTTCCAGTCATACCAATTAGCACTTTGTTTCGCTTTTGAAATATCATTCGGAACATTATTGATTATATTTGACGATAGTTGTTATGATTTGAGCCTCTGGGATCGTCTTAATGGTAATTCATTTCCATATTTATTGCATTTTTCATAGCTATCAGATGTTTGGATTTTATTCCCCCTGTCATCACCCCCGCTACAGCGGCTCATGTGGCGATTTCGAAATTCGATGAGTCATCATATTCGCTTGCTTGAGTATTTCCCCTAACAACCAATTCGAGGTGTGGTTTTGTGGTGATGGCGATAAGGAGCGCGCCTTGCGCCCTCCGATAAGTGTGGCAACCCTAGAGGAGAAGTTTCTTACGAGTAGCGAGCAGAGCAAAAACAGGCAGGCTGTCGGGCAGTGTGCGCGATGTTCCTAAATAAAGCTTAATTTTTATTGTGCACTATGTCTTGTTGATATTTATATTAATGCAGTAAGAAGATAATCTGTGATATGGAACTCGAGGATTGGTGGTAAAAACATAACAGGAAATCACCATAATGGTAACCCGGACTGTGTTAAATCAAGTCGTATGAACAGTTCTCAAGCACTTTCGGTTTTGATTACAAGCCATCATTGTTAACAGATACTTTCCTAAAAACATTGTGGCTACAACGTTTACCCGTTAATAAGCGTAGCATTATATCTGTTAGCAGTGAAGATTTGTCAAAAGTAGCTACAATGGCCGATAAGATTTGGGAATTAAACCCTGTTACTCCCCAAATAGCTGCTGCATCATCCATAACGGTAAAAACGGAAGTGATTAAAAGTTTACAAAAACAGGTTAGTGAATTTAGCTTACAAGTTTCTGATTTAAACAAGCAACGCCACAATCGTCCCTATTGTCGTAACCGATCCAAATCAAGAGATAGGAGTTACAGTGGTAACAGATCTAGTGATATTTGTTACTATCATAAAAAATTCGGTGATAAGTCATTTAAGTGTAAACAACCCTGCAACTACTCATGAACATCACAGACAAATAGTCCGGAAAACCAGCTCCCCGTCTCTCATTGACGACGGAGGGACAAGGGGTGCAGCTGAGTCATCTTTTCATCAGCGACAAAGAATCGGCTACCCAATTTTTAATAGATACTGGGGCAGAAATTTCTGTCATTCCTCCCTTACCTGCAGATAAAAAAAACATCTCAAAATTAGAACTCTTTGCTGCAAATGGTACGAAAATTAAAACATATGGCCAAAAATTACTCAAGCTTGATCTTGGACTCAGACGATCATTCACATGGCCTTTTGTAATTGCGGGCGTAAACAAACCGATAATAGGCATGGATTTTCTTGCAAATTTTAACCTTTTGGTAGATTCTAAAAATCGCAAGTTGATTGATGGTACTACATTCTTAACAACCAATGGAACTCCTTGTTTTCAAAATAACAATAATAATATTCCGATTTTAAATGCCGTAAATGATCCATATAAACGTATAATTAACGATTTTCCGAATTTGTTAAAACTCAATGTAGTTAATAATAAAGTTAAAAATCATAACATCGAACATTATATCCAAACCAGAGGTCCACCAGTTTTCGCTAAAGCCAGGAGACTGTCAGCTGAGAAACTTAAAGCGGCTAAAAAGGAGTTTGAATTTATGCTCCAAATGAGTTTATGCAGACCATCCAAAAGTAACTGGTCGAGCCCACTACATCTCGCTATGAAGAAATCAGGTGATTGGAGACCTTGTGGAGACTATCGAGCGTTAAACAACGTCACGATTCCGGATAGATACCCTCTCCCATTTTTAACAGATTGCAGTTCCATTTTAGCTGGAAAAAAAGTTTTCTCATCCATAGACCTCATTAGCGCGTACCAACAAATTCCAGTTCGCGAAGAAGATATACCGAAAACGGCCATTCTCACTCCCTTTGGCTTATTCGAGTTCCCATTCATGACGTTCGGCCTACGAAATGAGGCCCAAACGTTCCAACGTTTCATGAACAGTGTGTTGAATGGACTAGAATTCGTGTTTTGCTATTTGGATGACATTCTAATAGCCTCTCCAGATGAAGAAACTCATCGAAAACATATATGAGCAGTCCTCGAGAGACTAAACGAATATGGCCTGTGTATTAATGCGGCAAAGTGTAAATTTGGTCAAACAAAACTTGCATTCCTGGGATACGAAGTGTCAGCTGAAGGACTTACACCTCTTTCAACGAAAGTTGATGCCAACAAAAATTTCCCAGAACCAAAGTCATTTACTAGTTTAAGACGATTTTTAGGTATGGTGAATTTTTATCACAGATTCATACCAAATTGTGCAAAACTGCAACCACCTTTAACAACATTGCTCAGTGGTATTAAAAAGAACTGCAGAAAAGAAATAACCTGGACGGCAGAAACAAGAAACGCCTTCCAGATCTTAAAAGATGCACTTATTCATGCCACAAACTTAACTCACCCATCCGAAAAGGCTGAAATATCGCTAACAACTGATGCTTCCGATATTGTCATTGGAGCCGTTTTACATCAGATTGTGAATAATGAAAAACAACCTTTAAGTTTCTTTTCCCGAAATTTGACATCAGCACAACAAAAATATAGTGCCTACGATAGAGAACTCTTAGCCATCTATACAGCAGTAAAACATTTCAAATACATCTTAGAAGGGCGAACTTTTGCAATATACACGGATCACAAACCACTAACATTTGCCTTCCAACAAAATTTGGAAAAAGCTTCGCCACGACAAGCTAGACAACTGTCATATATTGGCCAGTTCTCAACCGATATCCGATTCATACAAGGGCATGAAAATACCGTCGCTGACGCTCTCTCTCGCGAATCTATAACTTCGTAAGGAATAAAATATTGGTTCCACTGGAGTCACAGAAGTGTTATTTTCCTGCATTTGCACACCAGACACTTCAACGTCAAAAATTCTTTTGCTTCGCCGTTGAATTTCTTTAGTTCGATCTTCGGCAGTTTAAATTTGCGCTTCTCTGGTAATTCAGTAGGTAAAGGATTCTTCGACAGCTTTTCGATTTGAGAACACAGTTCAAAATATTTATCTCTATAAGGCTCAGACGAAATAAAATCTTCTTCATATAGCTTTTCAGCTTCTTTAGATTGTAGAATTAGCGACGTTACTTCCTTTTGGCAAATTTCAAGTCGATTAAACTTGTCTCTAAGCTGTTGTTCCAGAATCGAAAGTAGCTTCAAATCAGGAATATCTGATTTCAGTTCTGCATCAATTTTGTTTGCACATGTGGTAAAGGAAGTTCTTAGACATTTTCTTTCGGTTTTCAGCTGTGTAAGCTCCATTTTCAATTTATTTTAGCTGTTATCGCGCCCCACGTCTTGGCGCCACAATGTTATGTTACGTAAGGCGTTACGTTCGAACAATGGCTAGCTCAGAAGGGATTCGTAAGTCATCTACCCGATGAATTAACAGCAATCTTGTCATAAATGGAGCACTTCATTTAAACTTAAGCAAAAAGCTTTATTTATAGATAAAGACAATTTAAAAGAATAAAAAATATTTATTTAGCTACAATATCTATCTAATCACATCATGCAAACATCATCCTTAGCTAACTAAACCGGAACTGTTCGTTTTTCTCTGGCGTTCCATGACGTCAGTCTCTATCTGGCTTTTTATTCGCTGGCGTAGTGATGCCATTCCCAACAACAATTATCAGATGCTAATTGTACCAGTCCAAGTTTTTCTAATTCAGTTTTTATTTTCATAAACCAATTTCTATCCGATTGAGGCAACCCATAAATACTTTTCTTTAATTTACATACTTTTCCTTCTCCAATCCATTTTTCATAACCAGGGAAAGGAGTCATATATACTACATCATCGTTTAAGTCACTGTACTAGTACGAGTATGCTGTTTTTACATCATAAAATTTAACAGTCAAATTTAATTTAGCTGAAAGTTCAAGCAATAATCTAAATCATTCAACGTTAACTATTGGTGAATATGATTCGGTATCATCCTTATATTTTATTTGATTAAACACAGCCGCTACTAATCGCGCTTTATATTTTACTTCCCCAGAGTCTCCTTCCTTCAAAGTATACACCCACTTACTTTTTACTAATTTTGTTTTTTCAGGCCTCTCTACTTTTTCCCACACTTCATGTTTATGTAATGAATCTAATTCATTTTCCATCGCCGATTTCCAGTCATACCAATTAGCACTTTGTTTCGCTTTTGAAATATCATTCGGAACATTATTGATTATATTTGACGATAGTTGTTATGATTTGAGCCTCTGGGATCGTCTTAATGGTAATTCATTTCCATATTTATTGCATTTTTCATAGCTATCAGATGTTTGGATTTTATTCCCCCTGTCATCACCCCCGCTACAGCGGCTCATGTGGCGATTTCGAAATTCGATGAGTCATCATATTCGCTTGCTTGAGTATTTCCCCTAACAACCAATTCGAGGTGTGGTTTTGTGGTGATGGCGATAAGGAGCGCGCCTTGCGCCCTCCGATAAGTGTGGCAACCCTAGAGGAGAAGTTTCTTACGAGTAGCGAGCAGAGCAAAAACAGGCAGGCTGTCGGGCAGTGTGCGCGATGTTCCTAAATAAAGCTTAATTTTTATTGTGCACTATGTCTTGTTGATATTTATATTAATGCAGTAAGAAGATAATCTGTGATATGGAACTCGAGGATTGGTGGTAAAAACATAACAGGAAATCACCATAATGGTAACCCGGACTGTGTTAAATCAAGTCGTATGAACAGTTCTCAAGCACTTTCGGTTTTGATTACAAGCCATCATTGTTAACAGATACTTTCCTAAAAACATTGTGGCTACAACGTTTACCCGTTAATAAGCGTAGCATTATATCTGTTAGCAGTGAAGATTTGTCAAAAGTAGCTACAATGGCCGATAAGATTTGGGAATTAAACCCTGTTACTCCCCAAATAGCTGCTGCATCATCCATAACGGTAAAAACGGAAGTGATTAAAAGTTTACAAAAACAGGTTAGTGAATTTAGCTTACAAGTTTCTGATTTAAACAAGCAACGCCACAATCGTCCCTATTGTCGTAACCGATCCAAATCAAGAGATAGGAGTTACAGTGGTAACAGATCTAGTGATATTTGTTACTATCATAAAAAATTCGGTGATAAGTCATTTAAGTGTAAACAACCCTGCAACTACTCATGAACATCACAGACAAATAGTCCGGAAAACCAGCTCCCCGTCTCTCATTGACGACGGAGGGACAAGGGGTGCAGCTGAGTCATCTTTTCATCAGCGACAAAGAATCGGCTACCCAATTTTTAATAGATACTGGGGCAGAAATTTCTGTCATTCCTCCCTTACCTGCAGATAAAAAAAACATCTCAAAATTAGAACTCTTTGCTGCAAATGGTACGAAAATTAAAACATATGGCCAAAAATTACTCAAGCTTGATCTTGGACTCAGACGATCATTCACATGGCCTTTTGTAATTGCGGGCGTAAACAAACCGATAATAGGCATGGATTTTCTTGCAAATTTTAACCTTTTGGTAGATTCTAAAAATCGCAAGTTGATTGATGGTACTACATTCTTAACAACCAATGGAACTCCTTGTTTTCAAAATAACAATAATAATATTCCGATTTTAAATGCCGTAAATGATCCATATAAACGTATAATTAACGATTTTCCGAATTTGTTAAAACTCAATGTAGTTAATAATAAAGTTAAAAATCATAACATCGAACATTATATCCAAACCAGAGGTCCACCAGTTTTCGCTAAAGCCAGGAGACTGTCAGCTGAGAAACTTAAAGCGGCTAAAAAGGAGTTTGAATTTATGCTCCAAATGAGTTTATGCAGACCATCCAAAAGTAACTGGTCGAGCCCACTACATCTCGCTATGAAGAAATCAGGTGATTGGAGACCTTGTGGAGACTATCGAGCGTTAAACAACGTCACGATTCCGGATAGATACCCTCTCCCATTTTTAACAGATTGCAGTTCCATTTTAGCTGGAAAAAAAGTTTTCTCATCCATAGACCTCATTAGCGCGTACCAACAAATTCCAGTTCGCGAAGAAGATATACCGAAAACGGCCATTCTCACTCCCTTTGGCTTATTCGAGTTCCCATTCATGACGTTCGGCCTACGAAATGAGGCCCAAACGTTCCAACGTTTCATGAACAGTGTGTTGAATGGACTAGAATTCGTGTTTTGCTATTTGGATGACATTCTAATAGCCTCTCCAGATGAAGAAACTCATCGAAAACATATATGAGCAGTCCTCGAGAGACTAAACGAATATGGCCTGTGTATTAATGCGGCAAAGTGTAAATTTGGTCAAACAAAACTTGCATTCCTGGGATACGAAGTGTCAGCTGAAGGACTTACACCTCTTTCAACGAAAGTTGATGCCAACAAAAATTTCCCAGAACCAAAGTCATTTACTAGTTTAAGACGATTTTTAGGTATGGTGAATTTTTATCACAGATTCATACCAAATTGTGCAAAACTGCAACCACCTTTAACAACATTGCTCAGTGGTATTAAAAAGAACTGCAGAAAAGAAATAACCTGGACGGCAGAAACAAGAAACGCCTTCCAGATCTTAAAAGATGCACTTATTCATGCCACAAACTTAACTCACCCATCCGAAAAGGCTGAAATATCGCTAACAACTGATGCTTCCGATATTGTCATTGGAGCCGTTTTACATCAGATTGTGAATAATGAAAAACAACCTTTAAGTTTCTTTTCCCGAAATTTGACATCAGCACAACAAAAATATAGTGCCTACGATAGAGAACTCTTAGCCATCTATACAGCAGTAAAACATTTCAAATACATCTTAGAAGGGCGAACTTTTGCAATATACACGGATCACAAACCACTAACATTTGCCTTCCAACAAAATTTGGAAAAAGCTTCGCCACGACAAGCTAGACAACTGTCATATATTGGCCAGTTCTCAACCGATATCCGATTCATACAAGGGCATGAAAATACCGTCGCTGACGCTCTCTCTCGCGAATCTATAACTTCGTAAGGAATAAAATATTGGTTCCACTGGAGTCACAGAAGTGTTATTTTCCTGCATTTGCACACCAGACACTTCAACGTCAAAAATTCTTTTGCTTCGCCGTTGAATTTCTTTAGTTCGATCTTCGGCAGTTTAAATTTGCGCTTCTCTGGTAATTCAGTAGGTAAAGGATTCTTCGACAGCTTTTCGATTTGAGAACACAGTTCAAAATATTTATCTCTATAAGGCTCAGACGAAATAAAATCTTCTTCATATAGCTTTTCAGCTTCTTTAGATTGTAGAATTAGCGACGTTACTTCCTTTTGGCAAATTTCAAGTCGATTAAACTTGTCTCTAAGCTGTTGTTCCAGAATCGAAAGTAGCTTCAAATCAGGAATATCTGATTTCAGTTCTGCATCAATTTTGTTTGCACATGTGGTAAAGGAAGTTCTTAGACATTTTCTTTCGGTTTTCAGCTGTGTAAGCTCCATTTTCAATTTATTTTAGCTGTTATCGCGCCCCACGTCTTGGCGCCACAATGTTATGTTACGTAAGGCGTTACGTTCGAACAATGGCTAGCTCAGAAGGGATTCGTAAGTCATCTACCCGATGAATTAACAGCAATCTTGTCATAAATGGAGCACTTCATTTAAACTTAAGCAAAAAGCTTTATTTATAGATAAAGACAATTTAAAAGAATAAAAAATATTTATTTAGCTACAATATCTATCTAATCACATCATGCAAACATCATCCTTAGCTAACTAAACCGGAACTGTTCGTTTTTCTCTGGCGTTCCATGACGTCAGTCTCTATCTGGCTTTTTATTCGCTGGCGTAGTGATGCCATTCCCAACAACAATTATCAGATGCTAATTGTACCAGTCCAAGTTTTTCTAATTCAGTTTTTATTTTCATAAACCAATTTCTATCCGATTGAGGCAACCCATAAATACTTTTCTTTAATTTACATACTTTTCCTTCTCCAATCCATTTTTCATAACCAGGGAAAGGAGTCATATATACTACATCATCGTTTAAGTCACTGTACTAGTACGAGTATGCTGTTTTTACATCATAAAATTTAACAGTCAAATTTAATTTAGCTGAAAGTTCAAGCAATAATCTAAATCATTCAACGTTAACTATTGGTGAATATGATTCGGTATCATCCTTATATTTTATTTGATTAAACACAGCCGCTACTAATCGCGCTTTATATTTTACTTCCCCAGAGTCTCCTTCCTTCAAAGTATACACCCACTTACTTTTTACTAATTTTGTTTTTTCAGGCCTCTCTACTTTTTCCCACACTTCATGTTTATGTAATGAATCTAATTCATTTTCCATCGCCGATTTCCAGTCATACCAATTAGCACTTTGTTTCGCTTTTGAAATATCATTCGGAACATTATTGATTATATTTGACGATAGTTGTTATGATTTGAGCCTCTGGGATCGTCTTAATGGTAATTCATTTCCATATTTATTGCATTTTTCATAGCTATCAGATGTTTGGATTTTATTCCCCCTGTCATCACCCCCGCTACAGCGGCTCATGTGGCGATTTCGAAATTCGATGAGTCATCATATTCGCTTGCTTGAGTATTTCCCCTAACAACCAATTCGAGGTGTGGTTTTGTGGTGATGGCGATAAGGAGCGCGCCTTGCGCCCTCCGATAAGTGTGGCAACCCTAGAGGAGAAGTTTCTTACGAGTAGCGAGCAGAGCAAAAACAGGCAGGCTGTCGGGCAGTGTGCGCGATGTTCCTAAATAAAGCTTAATTTTTATTGTGCACTATGTCTTGTTGATATTTATATTAATGCAGTAAGAAGATAATCTGTGATATGGAACTCGAGGATTGGTGGTAAAAACATAACAGGAAATCACCATAATGGTAACCCGGACTGTGTTAAATCAAGTCGTATGAACAGTTCTCAAGCACTTTCGGTTTTGATTACAAGCCATCATTGTTAACAGATACTTTCCTAAAAACATTGTGGCTACAACGTTTACCCGTTAATAAGCGTAGCATTATATCTGTTAGCAGTGAAGATTTGTCAAAAGTGGCTACAATGGCCGATAAGATTTGGGAATTAAACCCTGTTACTCCCCAAATAGCTGCTGCATCATCCATAACGGTAAAAACGGAAGTGATTAAAAGTTTACAAAAACAGGTTAGTGAATTTAGCTTACAAGTTTCTGATTTAAACAAGCAACGCCACAATCGTCCCTATTGTCGTAACCGATCCAAATCAAGAGATAGGAGTTACAGTGGTAACAGATCTAGTGATATTTGTTACTATCATAAAAAATTCGGTGATAAGTCATTTAAGTGTAAACAACCCTGCAACTACTCATCAACATCACAGACAAATAGTCCGGAAAACCAGCTCCCCGTCTCTCATTGACGACGGAGGGACAAGGGGTGCAGCTGAGTCATCTTTTCATCAGCGACAAAGAATCGGCTACCCAATTTTTAATAGATACTGGGGCAGAAATTTCTGTCATTCCTCCCTTACCTGCAGATAAAAAAAACATCTCAAAATTAGAACTCTTTGCTGCAAATGGTACGAAAATTAAAACATATGGCCAAAAATTACTCAAGCTTGATCTTGGACTCAGACGATCATTCACATGGCCTTTTGTAATTGCGGGCGTAAACAAACCGATAATAGGCATGGATTTTCTTGCAAATTTTAACCTTTTGGTAGATTCTAAAAATCGCAAGTTGATTGATGGTACTACATTCTTAACAACCAATGGAACTCCTTGTTTTCAAAATAACAATAATAATATTCCGATTTTAAATGCCGTAAATGATCCATATAAACGTATAATTAACGATTTTCCGAATTTGTTAAAACTCAATGTAGTTAATAATAAAGTTAAAAATCATAACATCGAACATTATATCCAAACCAGAGGTCCACCAGTTTTCGCTAAAGCCAGGAGACTGTCAGCTGAGAAACTTAAAGCGGCTAAAAAGGAGTTTGAATTTATGCTCCAAATGAGTTTATGCAGACCATCCAAAAGTAACTGGTCGAGCCCACTACATCTCGCTATGAAGAAATCAGGTGATTGGAGACCTTGTGGAGACTATCGAGCGTTAAACAACGTCACGATTCCGGATAGATACCCTCTCCCATTTTTAACAGATTGCAGTTCCATTTTAGCTGGAAAAAAAGTTTTCTCATCCATAGACCTCATTAGCGCGTACCAACAAATTCCAGTTCGCGAAGAAGATATACCGAAAACGGCCATTCTCACTCCCTTTGGCTTATTCGAGTTCCCATTCATGACGTTCGGCCTACGAAATGAGGCCCAAACGTTCCAACGTTTCATGAACAGTGTGTTGAATGGACTAGAATTCGTGTTTTGCTATTTGGATGACATTCTAATAGCCTCTCCAGATGAAGAAACTCATCGAAAACATATATGAGCAGTCCTCGAGAGACTAAACGAATATGGCCTGTGTATTAATGCGGCAAAGTGTAAATTTGGTCAAACAAAACTTGCATTCCTGGGATACGAAGTGTCAGCTGAAGGACTTACACCTCTTTCAACGAAAGTTGATGCCAACAAAAATTTCCCAGAACCAAAGTCATTTACTAGTTTAAGACGATTTTTAGGTATGGTGAATTTTTATCACAGATTCATACCAAATTGTGCAAAACTGCAACCACCTTTAACAACATTGCTCAGTGGTATTAAAAAGAACTGCAGAAAAGAAATAACCTGGACGGCAGAAACAAGAAACGCCTTCCAGATCTTAAAAGATGCACTTATTCATGCCACAAACTTAACTCACCCATCCGAAAAGGCTGAAATATCGCTAACAACTGATGCTTCCGATATTGTCATTGGAGCCGTTTTACATCAGATTGTGAATAATGAAAAACAACCTTTAAGTTTCTTTTCCCGAAATTTGACATCAGCACAACAAAAATATAGTGCCTACGATAGAGAACTCTTAGCCATCTATACAGCAGTAAAACATTTCAAATACATCTTAGAAGGGCGAACTTTTGCAATATACACGGATCACAAACCACTAACATTTGCCTTCCAACAAAATTTGGAAAAAGCTTCGCCACGACAAGCTAGACAACTGTCATATATTGGCCAGTTCTCAACCGATATCCGATTCATACAAGGGCATGAAAATACCGTCGCTGACGCTCTCTCTCGCGAATCTATAACTTCGTAAGGAATAAAATATTGGTTCCACTGGAGTCACAGAAGTGTTATTTTCCTGCATTTGCACACCAGACACTTCAACGTCAAAAATTCTTTTGCTTCGCCGTTGAATTTCTTTAGTTCGATCTTCGGCAGTTTAAATTTGCGCTTCTCTGGTAATTCAGTAGGTAAAGGATTCTTCGACAGCTTTTCGATTTGAGAACACAGTTCAAAATATTTATCTCTATAAGGCTCAGACGAAATAAAATCTTCTTCATATAGCTTTTCAGCTTCTTTAGATTGTAGAATTAGCGACGTTACTTCCTTTTGGCAAATTTCAAGTCGATTAAACTTGTCTCTAAGCTGTTGTTCCAGAATCGAAAGTAGCTTCAAATCAGGAATATCTGATTTCAGTTCTGCATCAATTTTGTTTGCACATGTGGTAAAGGAAGTTCTTAGACATTTTCTTTCGGTTTTCAGCTGTGTAAGCTCCATTTTCAATTTATTTTAGCTGTTATCGCGCCCCACGTCTTGGCGCCACAATGTTATGTTACGTAAGGCGTTACGTTCGAACAATGGCTAGCTCAGAAGGGATTCGTAAGTCATCTACCCGATGAATTAACAGCAATCTTGTCATAAATGGAGCACTTCATTTAAACTTAAGCAAAAAGCTTTATTTATAGATAAAGACAATTTAAAAGAATAAAAAATATTTATTTAGCTACAATATCTATCTAATCACATCATGCAAACATCATCCTTAGCTAACTAAACCGGAACTGTTCGTTTTTCTCTGGCGTTCCATGACGTCAGTCTCTATCTGGCTTTTTATTCGCTGGCGTAGTGATGCCATTCCCAACAACAATTATCAGATGCTAATTGTACCAGTCCAAGTTTTTCTAATTCAGTTTTTATTTTCATAAACCAATTTCTATCCGATTGAGGCAACCCATAAATACTTTTCTTTAATTTACATACTTTTCCTTCTCCAATCCATTTTTCATAACCAGGGAAAGGAGTCATATATACTACATCATCGTTTAAGTCACTGTACTAGTACGAGTATGCTGTTTTTACATCATAAAATTTAACAGTCAAATTTAATTTAGCTGAAAGTTCAAGCAATAATCTAAATCATTCAACGTTAACTATTGGTGAATATGATTCGGTATCATCCTTATATTTTATTTGATTAAACACAGCCGCTACTAATCGCGCTTTATATTTTACTTCCCCAGAGTCTCCTTCCTTCAAAGTATACACCCACTTACTTTTTACTAATTTTGTTTTTTCAGGCCTCTCTACTTTTTCCCACACTTCATGTTTATGTAATGAATCTAATTCATTTTCCATCGCCGATTTCCAGTCATACCAATTAGCACTTTGTTTCGCTTTTGAAATATCATTCGGAACATTATTGATTATATTTGACGATAGTTGTTATGATTTGAGCCTCTGGGATCGTCTTAATGGTAATTCATTTCCATATTTATTGCATTTTTCATAGCTATCAGATGTTTGGATTTTATTCCCCCTGTCATCACCCCCGCTACAGCGGCTCATGTGGCGATTTCGAAATTCGATGAGTCATCATATTCGCTTGCTTGAGTATTTCCCCTAACAACCAATTCGAGGTGTGGTTTTGTGGTGATGGCGATAAGGAGCGCGCCTTGCGCCCTCCGATAAGTGTGGCAACCCTAGAGGAGAAGTTTCTTACGAGTAGCGAGCAGAGCAAAAACAGGCAGGCTGTCGGGCAGTGTGCGCGATGTTCCTAAATAAAGCTTAATTTTTATTGTGCACTATGTCTTGTTGATATTTATATCAATGCAGTAAGAAGATAATCTGTGATATGGAACTCGAGGATTGGTGGTAAAAACATAACAGGAAATCACCATAATGGTAACCCGGACTGTGTTAAATCAAGTCGTATGAACAGTTCTCAAGCACTTTCGGTTTTGATTACAAGCCATCATTGTTAACAGATACTTTCCTAAAAACATTGTGGCTACAACGTTTACCCGTTAATAAGCGTAGCATTATATCTGTTAGCAGTGAAGATTTGTCAAAAGTGGCTACAATGGCCGATAAGATTTGGGAATTAAACCCTGTTACTCCCCAAATAGCTGCTGCATCATCCATAACGGTAAAAACGGAAGTGATTAAAAGTTTACAAAAACAGGTTAGTGAATTTAGCTTACAAGTTTCTGATTTAAACAAGCAACGCCACAATCGTCCCTATTGTCGTAACCGATCCAAATCAAGAGATAGGAGTTACAGTGGTAACAGATCTAGTGATATTTGTTACTATCATAAAAAATTCGGTGATAAGTCATTTAAGTGTAAACAACCCTGCAACTACTCATGAACATCACAGACAAATAGTCCGGAAAACCAGCTCCTCGTCTCTCATTGACGACGGAGGGACAAGGGGTGCAGCTGAGTCATCTTTTCATCAGCGACAAAGAATCGGCTACCCAATTTTTAATAGATACTGGGGCAGAAATTTCTGTCATTCCTCCCTTACCTGCAGATAAAAAAAACATCTCAAAATTAGAACTCTTTGCTGCAAATGGTACGAAAATTAAAACATATGGCCAAAAATTACTCAAGCTTGATCTTGGACTCAGACGATCATTCACATGGCCTTTTGTAATTGCGGGCGTAAACAAACCGATAATAGGCATGGATTTTCTTGCAAATTTTAACCTTTTGGTAGATTCTAAAAATCGCAAGTTGATTGATGGTACTACATTCTTAACAACCAATGGAACTCCTTGTTTTCAAAATAACAATAATAATATTCCGATTTTAAATGCCGTAAATGATCCATATAAACGTATAATTAACGATTTTCCGAATTTGTTAAAACTCAATGTAGTTAATAATAAAGTTAAAAATCATAACATCGAACATTATATCCAAACCAGAGGTCCACCAGTTTTCGCTAAAGCCAGGAGACTGTCAGCTGAGAAACTTAAAGCGGCTAAAAAGGAGTTTGAATTTATGCTCCAAATGAGTTTATGCAGACCATCCAAAAGTAACTGGTCGAGCCCACTACATCTCGCTATGAAGAAATCAGGTGATTGGAGACCTTGTGGAGACTATCGAGCGTTAAACAACGTCACGATTCCGGATAGATACCCTCTCCCATTTTTAACAGATTGCAGTTCCATTTTAGCTGGAAAAAAAGTTTTCTCATCCATAGACCTCATTAGCGCGTACCAACAAATTCCAGTTCGCGAAGAAGATATACCGAAAACGGCCATTCTCACTCCCTTTGGCTTATTCGAGTTCCCATTCATGACGTTCGGCCTACGAAATGAGGCCCAAACGTTCCAACGTTTCATGAACAGTGTGTTGAATGGACTAGAATTCGTGTTTTGCTATTTGGATGACATTCTAATAGCCTCTCCAGATGAAGAAACTCATCGAAAACATATATGAGCAGTCCTCGAGAGACTAAACGAATATGGCCTGTGTATTAATGCGGCAAAGTGTAAATTTGGTCAAACAAAACTTGCATTCCTGGGATACGAAGTGTCAGCTGAAGGACTTACACCTCTTTCAACGAAAGTTGATGCCAACAAAAATTTCCCAGAACCAAAGTCATTTACTAGTTTAAGACGATTTTTAGGTATGGTGAATTTTTATCACAGATTCATACCAAATTGTGCAAAACTGCAACCACCTTTAACAACATTGCTCAGTGGTATTAAAAAGAACTGCAGAAAAGAAATAACCTGGACGGCAGAAACAAGAAACGCCTTCCAGATCTTAAAAGATGCACTTATTCATGCCACAAACTTAACTCACCCATCCGAAAAGGCTGAAATATCGCTAACAACTGATGCTTCCGATATTGTCATTGGAGCCGTTTTACATCAGATTGTGAATAATGAAAAACAACCTTTAAGTTTCTTTCCCGAAATTTGACATCAGCACAACAAAAATATAGTGCCTACGATAGAGAACTCTTAGCCATCTATACAGCAGTAAAACATTTCAAATACATCTTAGAAGGGCGAACTTTTGCAATATACACGGATCACAAACCACTAACATTTGCCTTCCAACAAAATTTTGGAAAAAGCTTCGCCACGACAAGCTAGACAACTGTCATATATTGGCCAGTTCTCAACCGATATCCGATTCATACAAGGGCATGAAAATACCGTCGCTGACGCTCTCTCTCGCGAATCTATAACTTCGTAAGGAATAAAATATTGGTTCCACTGGAGTCACAGAAGTGTTATTTTCCTGCATTTGCACACCAGACACTTCAACGTCAAAAATTCTTTTGCTTCGCCGTTGAATTTCTTTAGTTCGATCTTCGGCAGTTTAAATTTGCGCTTCTCTGGTAATTCAGTAGGTAAAGGATTCTTCGACAGCTTTTCGATTTGAGAACACAGTTCAAAATATTTATCTCTATAAGGCTCAGACGAAATAAAATCTTCTTCATATAGCTTTTCAGCTTCTTTAGATTGTAGAATTAGCGACGTTACTTCCTTTTGGCAAATTTCAAGTCGATTAAACTTGTCTCTAAGCTGTTGTTCCAGAATCGAAAGTAGCTTCAAATCAGGAATATCTGATTTCAGTTCTGCATCAATTTTGTTTGCACATGTGGTAAAGGAAGTTCTTAGACATTTTCTTTCGGTTTTCAGCTGTGTAAGCTCCATTTTCAATTTATTTTAGCTGTTATCGCGCCCCACGTCTTGGCGCCACAATGTTATGTTACGTAAGGCGTTACGTTCGAACAATGGCTAGCTCAGAAGGGATTCGTAAGTCATCTACCCGATGAATTAACAGCAATCTTGTCATAAATGGAGCACTTCATTTAAACTTAAGCAAAAAGCTTTATTTATAGATAAAGACAATTTAAAAGAATAAAAAATATTTATTTAGCTACAATATCTATCTAATCACATCATGCAAACATCATCCTTAGCTAACTAAACCGGAACTGTTCGTTTTTCTCTGGCGTTCCATGACGTCAGTCTCTATCTGGCTTTTTATTCGCTGGCGTAGTGATGCCATTCCCAACAACAATTATCAGATGCTAATTGTACCAGTCCAAGTTTTTCTAATTCAGTTTTTATTTTCATAAACCAATTTCTATCCGATTGAGGCAACCCATAAATACTTTTCTTTAATTTACATACTTTTCCTTCTCCAATCCATTTTTCATAACCAGGGAAAGGAGTCATATATACTACATCATCGTTTAAGTCACTGTACTAGTACGAGTATGCTGTTTTTACATCATAA
This sequence comes from Stegodyphus dumicola, assembly GCF_044657685.1. Lineage (NCBI taxonomy): Eukaryota > Metazoa > Arthropoda > Arachnida > Araneae > Eresidae > Stegodyphus > Stegodyphus dumicola. Next base: position 198,360,015 of record NC_140773.1, read on the forward strand.
AATTTAACAGTCAAATTTAATTTAGCTGAAAGTTCAAGCAATAATCTAAATCATTCAACGTTAACTATTGGTGAATATGATTCGGTATCATCCTTATATTTTATTTGATTAAACACAGCCGCTACTAATCGCGCTTTATATTTTACTTCCCCAGAGTCTCCTTCCTTCAAAGTATACACCCACTTACTTTTTACTAATTTTGTTTTTTCAGGCCTCTCTACTTTTTCCCACACTTCATGTTTATGTAATGAATCTAATTCATTTTCCATCGCCGATTTCCAGTCATACCAATTAGCACTTTGTTTCGCTTTTGAAATATCATTCGGAACATTATTGATTATATTTGACGATAGTTGTTATGATTTGAGCCTCTGGGATCGTCTTAATGGTAATTCATTTCCATATTTATTGCATTTTTCATAGCTATCAGATGTTTGGATTTTATTCCCCCTGTCATCACCCCCGCTACAGCGGCTCATGTGGCGATTTCGAAATTCGATGAGTCATCATATTCGCTTGCTTGAGTATTTCCCCTAACAACCAATTCGAGGTGTGGTTTTGTGGTGATGGCGATAAGGAGCGCGCCTTGCGCCCTCCGATAAGTGTGGCAACCCTAGAGGAGAAGTTTCTTACGAGTAGCGAGCAGAGCAAAAACAGGCAGGCTGTCGGGCAGTGTGCGCGATGTTCCTAAATAAAGCTTAATTTTTATTGTGCACTATGTCTTGTTGATATTTATATTAATGCAGTAAGAAGATAATCTGTGATATGGAACTCGAGGATTGGTGGTAAAAACATAACAGGAAATCACCATAATGGTAACCCGGACTGTGTTAAATCAAGTCGTATGAACAGTTCTCAAGCACTTTCGGTTTTGATTACAAGCCATCATTGTTAACAGATACTTTCCTAAAAACATTGTGGCTACAACGTTTACCCGTTAATAAGCGTAGCATTATATCTGTTAGCAGTGAAGATTTGTCAAAAGTGGCTACAATGGCCGATAAGATTTGGGAATTAAACCCTGTTACTCCCCAAATAGCTGCTGCATCATCCATAACGGTAAAAACGGAAGTGATTAAAAGTTTACAAAAACAGGTTAGTGAATTTAGCTTACAAGTTTCTGATTTAAACAAGCAACGCCACAATCGTCCCTATTGTCGTAACCGATCCAAATCAAGAGATAGGAGTTACAGTGGTAACAGATCTAGTGATATTTGTTACTATCATAAAAAATTCGGTGATAAGTCATTTAAGTGTAAACAACCCTGCAACTACTCATCAACATCACAGACAAATAGTCCGGAAAACCAGCTCCCCGTCTCTCATTGACGACGGAGGGACAAGGGGTGCAGCTGAGTCATCTTTTCATCAGCGACAAAGAATCGGCTACCCAATTTTTAATAGATACTGGGGCAGAAATTTCTGTCATTCCTCCCTTACCTGCAGATAAAAAAAACATCTCAAAATTAGAACTCTTTGCTGCAAATGGTACGAAAATTAAAACATATGGCCAAAAATTACTCAAGCTTGATCTTGGACTCAGACGATCATTCACATGGCCTTTTGTAATTGCGGGCGTAAACAAACCGATAATAGGCATGGATTTTCTTGCAAATTTTAACCTTTTGGTAGATTCTAAAAATCGCAAGTTGATTGATGGTACTACATTCTTAACAACCAATGGAACTCCTTGTTTTCAAAATAACAATAATAATATTCCGATTTTAAATGCCGTAAATGATCCATATAAACGTATAATTAACGATTTTCCGAATTTGTTAAAACTCAATGTAGTTAATAATAAAGTTAAAAATCATAACATCGAACATTATATCCAAACCAGAGGTCCACCAGTTTTCGCTAAAGCCAGGAGACTGTCAGCTGAGAAACTTAAAGCGGCTAAAAAGGAGTTTGAATTTATGCTCCAAATGAGTTTATGCAGACCATCCAAAAGTAACTGGTCGAGCCCACTACATCTCGCTATGAAGAAATCAGGTGATTGGAGACCTTGTGGAGACTATCGAGCGTTAAACAACGTCACGATTCCGGATAGATACCCTCTCCCATTTTTAACAGATTGCAGTTCCATTTTAGCTGGAAAAAAAGTTTTCTCATCCATAGACCTCATTAGCGCGTACCAACAAATTCCAGTTCGCGAAGAAGATATACCGAAAACGGCCATTCTCACTCCCTTTGGCTTATTCGAGTTCCCATTCATGACGTTCGGCCTACGAAATGAGGCCCAAACGTTCCAACGTTTCATGAACAGTGTGTTGAATGGACTAGAATTCGTGTTTTGCTATTTGGATGACATTCTAATAGCCTCTCCAGATGAAGAAACTCATCGAAAACATATATGAGCAGTCCTCGAGAGACTAAACGAATATGGCCTGTGTATTAATGCGGCAAAGTGTAAATTTGGTCAAACAAAACTTGCATTCCTGGGATACGAAGTGTCAGCTGAAGGACTTACACCTCTTTCAACGAAAGTTGATGCCAACAAAAATTTCCCAGAACCAAAGTCATTTACTAGTTTAAGACGATTTTTAGGTATGGTGAATTTTTATCACAGATTCATACCAAATTGTGCAAAACTGCAACCACCTTTAACAACATTGCTCAGTGGTATTAAAAAGAACTGCAGAAAAGAAATAACCTGGACGGCAGAAACAAGAAACGCCTTCCAGATCTTAAAAGATGCACTTATTCATGCCACAAACTTAACTCACCCATCCGAAAAGGCTGAAATATCGCTAACAACTGATGCTTCCGATATTGTCATTGGAGCCGTTTTACATCAGATTGTGAATAATGAAAAACAACCTTTAAGTTTCTTTTCCCGAAATTTGACATCAGCACAACAAAAATATAGTGCCTACGATAGAGAACTCTTAGCCATCTATACAGCAGTAAAACATTTCAAATACATCTTAGAAGGGCGAACTTTTGCAATATACACGGATCACAAACCACTAACATTTGCCTTCCAACAAAATTTGGAAAAAGCTTCGCCACGACAAGCTAGACAACTGTCATATATTGGCCAGTTCTCAACCGATATCCGATTCATACAAGGGCATGAAAATACCGTCGCTGACGCTCTCTCTCGCGAATCTATAACTTCGTAAGGAATAAAATATTGGTTCCACTGGAGTCACAGAAGTGTTATTTTCCTGCATTTGCACACCAGACACTTCAACGTCAAAAATTCTTTTGCTTCGCCGTTGAATTTCTTTAGTTCGATCTTCGGCAGTTTAAATTTGCGCTTCTCTGGTAATTCAGTAGGTAAAGGATTCTTCGACAGCTTTTCGATTTGAGAACACAGTTCAAAATATTTATCTCTATAAGGCTCAGACGAAATAAAATCTTCTTCATATAGCTTTTCAGCTTCTTTAGATTGTAGAATTAGCGACGTTACTTCCTTTTGGCAAATTTCAAGTCGATTAAACTTGTCTCTAAGCTGTTGTTCCAGAATCGAAAGTAGCTTCAAATCAGGAATATCTGATTTCAGTTCTGCATCAATTTTGTTTGCACATGTGGTAAAGGAAGTTCTTAGACATTTTCTTTCGGTTTTCAGCTGTGTAAGCTCCATTTTCAATTTATTTTAGCTGTTATCGCGCCCCACGTCTTGGCGCCACAATGTTATGTTACGTAAGGCGTTACGTTCGAACAATGGCTAGCTCAGAAGGGATTCGTAAGTCATCTACCCGATGAATTAACAGCAATCTTGTCATAAATGGAGCACTTCATTTAAACTTAAGCAAAAAGCTTTATTTATAGATAAAGACAATTTAAAAGAATAAAAAATATTTATTTAGCTACAATATCTATCTAATCACATCATGCAAACATCATCCTTAGCTAACTAAACCGGAACTGTTCGTTTTTCTCTGGCGTTCCATGACGTCAGTCTCTATCTGGCTTTTTATTCGCTGGCGTAGTGATGCCATTCCCAACAACAATTATCAGATGCTAATTGTACCAGTCCAAGTTTTTCTAATTCAGTTTTTATTTTCATAAACCAATTTCTATCCGATTGAGGCAACCCATAAATACTTTTCTTTAATTTACATACTTTTCCTTCTCCAATCCATTTTTCATAACCAGGGAAAGGAGTCATATATACTACATCATCGTTTAAGTCACTGTACTAGTACGAGTATGCTGTTTTTACATCATAAAATTTAACAGTCAAATTTAATTTAGCTGAAAGTTCAAGCAATAATCTAAATCATTCAACGTTAACTATTGGTGAATATGATTCGGTATCATCCTTATATTTTATTTGATTAAACACAGCCGCTACTAATCGCGCTTTATATTTTACTTCCCCAGAGTCTCCTTCCTTCAAAGTATACACCCACTTACTTTTTACTAATTTTGTTTTTTCAGGCCTCTCTACTTTTTCCCACACTTCATGTTTATGTAATGAATCTAATTCATTTTCCATCGCCGATTTCCAGTCATACCAATTAGCACTTTGTTTCGCTTTTGAAATATCATTCGGAACATTATTGATTATATTTGACGATAGTTGTTATGATTTGAGCCTCTGGGATCGTCTTAATGGTAATTCATTTCCATATTTATTGCATTTTTCATAGCTATCAGATGTTTGGATTTTATTCCCCCTGTCATCACCCCCGCTACAGCGGCTCATGTGGCGATTTCGAAATTCGATGAGTCATCATATTCGCTTGCTTGAGTATTTCCCCTAACAACCAATTCGAGGTGTGGTTTTGTGGTGATGGCGATAAGGAGCGCGCCTTGCGCCCTCCGATAAGTGTGGCAACCCTAGAGGAGAAGTTTCTTACGAGTAGCGAGCAGAGCAAAAACAGGCAGGCTGTCGGGCAGTGTGCGCGATGTTCCTAAATAAAGCTTAATTTTTATTGTGCACTATGTCTTGTTGATATTTATATCAATGCAGTAAGAAGATAATCTGTGATATGGAACTCGAGGATTGGTGGTAAAAACATAACAGGAAATCACCATAATGGTAACCCGGACTGTGTTAAATCAAGTCGTATGAACAGTTCTCAAGCACTTTCGGTTTTGATTACAAGCCATCATTGTTAACAGATACTTTCCTAAAAACATTGTGGCTACAACGTTTACCCGTTAATAAGCGTAGCATTATATCTGTTAGCAGTGAAGATTTGTCAAAAGTGGCTACAATGGCCGATAAGATTTGGGAATTAAACCCTGTTACTCCCCAAATAGCTGCTGCATCATCCATAACGGTAAAAACGGAAGTGATTAAAAGTTTACAAAAACAGGTTAGTGAATTTAGCTTACAAGTTTCTGATTTAAACAAGCAACGCCACAATCGTCCCTATTGTCGTAACCGATCCAAATCAAGAGATAGGAGTTACAGTGGTAACAGATCTAGTGATATTTGTTACTATCATAAAAAATTCGGTGATAAGTCATTTAAGTGTAAACAACCCTGCAACTACTCATGAACATCACAGACAAATAGTCCGGAAAACCAGCTCCTCGTCTCTCATTGACGACGGAGGGACAAGGGGTGCAGCTGAGTCATCTTTTCATCAGCGACAAAGAATCGGCTACCCAATTTTTAATAGATACTGGGGCAGAAATTTCTGTCATTCCTCCCTTACCTGCAGATAAAAAAAACATCTCAAAATTAGAACTCTTTGCTGCAAATGGTACGAAAATTAAAACATATGGCCAAAAATTACTCAAGCTTGATCTTGGACTCAGACGATCATTCACATGGCCTTTTGTAATTGCGGGCGTAAACAAACCGATAATAGGCATGGATTTTCTTGCAAATTTTAACCTTTTGGTAGATTCTAAAAATCGCAAGTTGATTGATGGTACTACATTCTTAACAACCAATGGAACTCCTTGTTTTCAAAATAACAATAATAATATTCCGATTTTAAATGCCGTAAATGATCCATATAAACGTATAATTAACGATTTTCCGAATTTGTTAAAACTCAATGTAGTTAATAATAAAGTTAAAAATCATAACATCGAACATTATATCCAAACCAGAGGTCCACCAGTTTTCGCTAAAGCCAGGAGACTGTCAGCTGAGAAACTTAAAGCGGCTAAAAAGGAGTTTGAATTTATGCTCCAAATGAGTTTATGCAGACCATCCAAAAGTAACTGGTCGAGCCCACTACATCTCGCTATGAAGAAATCAGGTGATTGGAGACCTTGTGGAGACTATCGAGCGTTAAACAACGTCACGATTCCGGATAGATACCCTCTCCCATTTTTAACAGATTGCAGTTCCATTTTAGCTGGAAAAAAAGTTTTCTCATCCATAGACCTCATTAGCGCGTACCAACAAATTCCAGTTCGCGAAGAAGATATACCGAAAACGGCCATTCTCACTCCCTTTGGCTTATTCGAGTTCCCATTCATGACGTTCGGCCTACGAAATGAGGCCCAAACGTTCCAACGTTTCATGAACAGTGTGTTGAATGGACTAGAATTCGTGTTTTGCTATTTGGATGACATTCTAATAGCCTCTCCAGATGAAGAAACTCATCGAAAACATATACGAGCAGTCCTCGAGAGACTAAACGAATATGGCCTGTGTATTAATGCGGCAAAGTGTAAATTTGGTCAAACAAAACTTGCATTCCTGGGATACGAAGTGTCAGCTGAAGGACTTACACCTCTTTCAACGAAAGTTGATGCCAACAAAAATTTCCCAGAACCAAAGTCATTTACTAGTTTAAGACGATTTTTAGGTATGGTGAATTTTTATCACAGATTCATACCAAATTGTGCAAAACTGCAACCACCTTTAACAACATTGCTCAGTGGTATTAAAAAGAACTGCAGAAAAGAAATAACCTGGACGGCAGAAACAAGAAACGCCTTCCAGATCTTAAAAGATGCACTTATTCATGCCACAAACTTAACTCACCCATCCGAAAAGGCTGAAATATCGCTAACAACTGATGCTTCCGATATTGTCATTGGAGCCGTTTTACATCAGATTGTGAATAATGAAAAACAACCTTTAAGTTTCTTTTCCCGAAATTTGACATCAGCACAACAAAAATATAGTGCCTACGATAGAGAACTCTTAGCCATCTATACAGCAGTAAAACATTTCAAATACATCTTAGAAGGGCGAACTTTTGCAATATACACGGATCACAAACCACTAACATTTGCCTTCCAACAAAATTTGGAAAAAGCTTCGCCACGACAAGCTAGACAACTGTCATATATTGGCCAGTTCTCAACCGATATCCGATTCATACAAGGGCATGAAAATACCGTCGCTGACGCTCTCTCTCGCGAATCTATAACTTCGTAAGGAATAAAATATTGGTTCCACTGGAGTCACAGAAGTGTTATTTTCCTGCATTTGCACACCAGACACTTCAACGTCAAAAATTCTTTTGCTTCGCCGTTGAATTTCTTTAGTTCGATCTTCGGCAGTTTAAATTTGCGCTTCTCTGGTAATTCAGTAGGTAAAGGATTCTTCGACAGCTTTTCGATTTGAGAACACAGTTCAAAATATTTATCTCTATAAGGCTCAGACGAAATAAAATCTTCTTCATATAGCTTTTCAGCTTCTTTAGATTGTAGAATTAGCGACGTTACTTCCTTTTGGCAAATTTCAAGTCGATTAAACTTGTCTCTAAGCTGTTGTTCCAGAATCGAAAGTAGCTTCAAATCAGGAATATCTGATTTCAGTTCTGCATCAATTTTGTTTGCACATGTGGTAAAGGAAGTTCTTAGACATTTTCTTTCGGTTTTCAGCTGTGTAAGCTCCATTTTCAATTTATTTTAGCTGTTATCGCGCCCCACGTCTTGGCGCCACAATGTTATGTTACGTAAGGCGTTACGTTCGAACAATGGCTAGCTCAGAAGGGATTCGTAAGTCATCTACCCGATGAATTAACAGCAATCTTGTCATAAATGGAGCACTTCATTTAAACTTAAGCAAAAAGCTTTATTTATAGATAAAGACAATTTAAAAGAATAAAAAATATTTATTTAGCTACAATATCTATCTAATCACATCATGCAAACATCATCCTTAGCTAACTAAACCGGAACTGTTCGTTTTTCTCTGGCGTTCCATGACGTCAGTCTCTATCTGGCTTTTTATTCGCTGGCGTAGTGATGCCATTCCCAACAACAATTATCAGATGCTAATTGTACCAGTCCAAGTTTTTCTAATTCAGTTTTTATTTTCATAAACCAATTTCTATCCGATTGAGGCAACCCATAAATACTTTTCTTTAATTTACATACTTTTCCTTCTCCAATCCATTTTTCATAACCAGGGAAAGGAGTCATATATACTACATCATCGTTTAAGTCACTGTACTAGTACGAGTATGCTGTTTTTACATCATAAAATTTAACAGTCAAATTTAATTTAGCTGAAAGTTCAAGCAATAATCTAAATCATTCAACGTTAACTATTGGTGAATATGATTCGGTATCATCCTTATATTTTATTTGATTAAACACAGCCGCTACTAATCGCGCTTTATATTTTACTTCCCCAGAGTCTCCTTCCTTCAAAGTATACACCCACTTACTTTTTACTAATTTTGTTTTTTCAGGCCTCTCTACTTTTTCCCACACTTCATGTTTATGTAATGAATCTAATTCATTTTCCATCGCCGATTTCCAGTCATACCAATTAGCACTTTGTTTCGCTTTTGAAATATCATTCGGAACATTATTGATTATATTTGACGATAGTTGTTATGATTTGAGCCTCTGGGATCGTCTTAATGGTAATTCATTTCCATATTTATTGCATTTTTCATAGCTATCAGATGTTTGGATTTTATTCCCCTGTCATCACCCCCGCTACAGCGGCTCATGTGGCGATTTCGAAATTCGATGAGTCATCATATTCGCTTGCTTGAGTATTTCCCCTAACAACCAATTCGAGGTGTGGTTTTGTGGTGATGGCGATAAGGAGCGCGCCTTGCGCCCTCCGATAAGTGTGGCAACCCTAGAGGAGAAGTTTCTTACGAGTAGCGAGCAGAGCAAAAACAGGCAGGCTGTCGGGCAGTGTGCGCGATGTTCCTAAATAAAGCTTAATTTTTATTGTGCACTATGTCTTGTTGATATTTATATTAATGCAGTAAGAAGATAATCTGTGATATGGAACTCGAGGATTGGTGGTAAAAACATAACAGGAAATCACCATAATGGTAACCCGGACTGTGTTAAATCAAGTCGTATGAACAGTTCTCAAGCACTTTCGGTTTTGATTACAAGCCATCATTGTTAACAGATACTTTCCTAAAAACATTGTGGCTACAACGTTTACCCGTTAATAAGCGTAGCATTATATCTGTTAGCAGTGAAGATTTGTCAAAAGTGGCTACAATGGCCGATAAGATTTGGGAATTAAACCCTGTTACTCCCCAAATAGCTGCTGCATCATCCATAACGGTAAAAACGGAAGTGATTAAAAGTTTACAAAAACAGGTTAGTGAATTTAGCTTACAAGTTTCTGATTTAAACAAGCAACGCCACAATCGTCCCTATTGTCGTAACCGATCCAAATCAAGAGATAGGAGTTACAGTGGTAACAGATCTAGTGATATTTGTTACTATCATAAAAAATTCGGTGATAAGTCATTTAAGTGTAAACAACCCTGCAACTACTCATGAACATCACAGACAAATAGTCCGGAAAACCAGCTCCCCGTCTCTCATTGACGACGGAGGGACAAGGGGTGCAGCTGAGTCATCTTTTCATCAGCGACAAAGAATCGGCTACCCAATTTTTAATAGATACTGGGGCAGAAATTTCTGTCATTCCTCCCTTACCTGCAGATAAAAAAAACATCTCAAAATTAGAACTCTTTGCTGCAAATGGTACGAAAATTAAAACATATGGCCAAAAATTACTCAAGCTTGATCTTGGACTCAGACGATCATTCACATGGCCTTTTGTAATTGCGGGCGTAAACAAACCGATAATAGGCATGGATTTTCTTGCAAATTTTAACCTTTTGGTAGATTCTAAAAATCGCAAGTTGATTGATGGTACTACATTCTTAACAACCAATGGAACTCCTTGTTTTCAAAATAACAATAATAATATTCCGATTTTAAATGCCGTAAATGATCCATATAAACGTATAATTAACGATTTTCCGAATTTGTTAAAACTCAATGTAGTTAATAATAAAGTTAAAAATCATAACATCGAACATTATATCCAAACCAGAGGTCCACCAGTTTTCGCTAAAGCCAGGAGACTGTCAGCTGAGAAACTTAAAGCGGCTAAAAAGGAGTTTGAATTTATGCTCCAAATGAGTTTATGCAGACCATCCAAAAGTAACTGGTCGAGCCCACTACATCTCGCTATGAAGAAATCAGGTGATTGGAGACCTTGTGGAGACTATCGAGCGTTAAACAACGTCACGATTCCGGATAGATACCAGATTGCAGTTCCATTTTAGCTGGAAAAAAAGTTTTCTCATCCATAGACCTCATTAGCGCGTACCAACAAATTCCAGTTCGCGAAGAAGATATACCGAAAACGGCCATTCTCACTCCCTTTGGCTTATTCGAGTTCCCATTCATGACGTTCGGCCTACGAAATGAGGCCCAAACGTTCCAACGTTTCATGAACAGTGTGTTGAATGGACTAGAATTCGTGTTTTGCTATTTGGATGACATTCTAATAGCCTCTCCAGATGAAGAAACTCATCGAAAACATATATGAGCAGTCCTCGAGAGACTAAACGAATATGGCCTGTGTATTAATGCGGCAAAGTGTAAATTTGGTCAAACAAAACTTGCATTCCTGGGATACGAAGTGTCAGCTGAAGGACTTACACCTCTTTCAACGAAAGTTGATGCCAACAAAAATTTCCCAGAACCAAAGTCATTTACTAGTTTAAGACGATTTTTAGGTATGGTGAATTTTTATCACAGATTCATACCAAATTGTGCAAAACTGCAACCACCTTTAACAACATTGCTCAGTGGTATTAAAAAGAACTGCAGAAAAGAAATAACCTGGACGGCAGAAACAAGAAACGCCTTCCAGATCTTAAAAGATGCACTTATTCATGCCACAAACTTAACTCACCCATCCGAAAAGGCTGAAATATCGCTAACAACTGATGCTTCCGATATTGTCATTGGAGCCGTTTTACATCAGATTGTGAATAATGAAAAACAACCTTTAAGTTTCTTTTCCCGAAATTTGACATCAGCACAACAAAAATATAGTGCCTACGATAGAGAACTCTTAGCCATCTATACAGCAGTAAAACATTTCAAATACATCTTAGAAGGGCGAACTTTTGCAATATACACGGATCACAAACCACTAACATTTGCCTTCCAACAAAATTTGGAAAAAGCTTCGCCACGACAAGCTAGACAACTGTCATATATTGGCCAGTTCTCAACCGATATCCGATTCATACAAGGGCATGAAAATACCGTCGCTGACGCTCTCTCTCGCGAATCTATAACTTCGTAAGGAATAAAATATTGGTTCCACTGGAGTCACAGAAGTGTTATTTTCCTGCATTTGCACACCAGACACTTCAACGTCAAAAATTCTTTTGCTTCGCCGTTGAATTTCTTTAGTTCGATCTTCGGCAGTTTAAATTTGCGCTTCTCTGGTAATTCAGTAGGTAAAGGATTCTTCGACAGCTTTTCGATTTGAGAACACAGTTCAAAATATTTATCTCTATAAGGCTCAGACGAAATAAAATCTTCTTCATATAGCTTTTCAGCTTCTTTAGATTGTAGAATTAGCGACGTTACTTCCTTTTGGCAAATTTCAAGTCGATTAAACTTGTCTCTAAGCTGTTGTTCCAGAATCGAAAGTAGCTTCAAATCAGGAATATCTGATTTCAGTTCTGCATCAATTTTGTTTGCACATGTGGTAAAGGAAGTTCTTAGACATTTTCTTTCGGTTTTCAGCTGTGTAAGCTCCATTTTCAATTTATTTTAGCTGTTATCGCGCCCCACGTCTTGGCGCCACAATGTTATGTTACGTAAGGCGTTACGTTCGAACAATGGCTAGCTCAGAAGGGATTCGTAAGTCATCTACCCGATGAATTAACAGCAATCTTGTCATAAATGGAGCACTTCATTTAAACTTAAGCAAAAAGCTTTATTTATAGATAAAGACAATTTAAAAGAATAAAAAATATTTATTTAGCTACAATATCTATCTAATCACATCATGCAAACATCATCCTTAGCTAACTAAACCGGAACTGTTCGTTTTTCTCTGGCGTTCCATGACGTCAGTCTCTATCTGGCTTTTTATTCGCTGGCGTAGTGATGCCATTCCAACAACAATTATCAGATGCTAATTGTACCAGTCCAAGTTTTTCTAATTCAGTTTTTATTTTCATAAACCAATTTCTATCCGATTGAGGCAACCCATAAATACTTTTCTTTAATTTACATACTTTTCCTTCTCCAATCCATTTTTCATAACCAGGGAAAGGAGTCATATATACTACATCATCGTTTAAGTCACTGTACTAGTACGAGTATGCTGTTTTTACATCATAAAATTTAACAGTCAAATTTAATTTAGCTGAAAGTTCAAGCAATAATCTAAATCATTCAACGTTAACTATTGGTGAATATGATTCGGTATCATCCTTATATTTTATTTGATTAAACACAGCCGCTACTAATCGCGCTTTATATTTTACTTCCCCAGAGTCTCCTTCCTTCAAAGTATACACCCACTTACTTTTTACTAATTTTGTTTTTTCAGGCCTCTCTACTTTTTCCCACACTTCATGTTTATGTAATGAATCTAATTCATTTTCCATCGCCGATTTCCAGTCATACCAATTAGCACTTTGTTTCGCTTTTGAAATATCATTCGGAACATTATTGATTATATTTGACGATAGTTGTTATGATTTGAGCCTCTGGGATCGTCTTAATGGTAATTCATTTCCATATTTATTGCATTTTTCATAGCTATCAGATGTTTGGATTTTATTCCCCCTGTCATCACCCCCGCTACAGCGGCTCATGTGGCGATTTCGAAATTCGATGAGTCATCATATTCGCTTGCTTGAGTATTTCCCCTAACAACCAATTCGAGGTGTGGTTTTGTGGTGATGGCGATAAGGAGCGCGCCTTGCGCCCTCTGATAAGTGTGGCAACCCTAGAGGTGGTGTGGTGGTGTATTTAATTATGGGAAAGCACACTAGGGCTATCTGCCTAAGGGGAGGGATGCCTTTCGTGGAGGACTTTCTAAGGGAAACTGGCTCGTATACACGTTACACATGGGGAAAACCACGAAAACGCCCATGCAGCCAGCCCGTTCGCGGGATTCGAACCTCGGACCGAACTACCAGTGTTCAGCGACTTTACCGCTCGGCCGCTGGTGGGCCTCAACCCTAGAGGAGAAGTTTCTTACGAGTAGCGAACAGAGCAAAAACAGGCAGGCTGTCGGGCAGTGTGCGCGATGTTCCTAAATAAAGCTTAATTTTTATTGTGCACTATGTCTTGTTGATATTTATATTAATGCAGTAAGAAGATAATCTGTGATATGGAACTCGAGGATTGGTGATAAAAACATAACAGGAAATCACCATAATGGTAACCCGGACTGTGTTAAATCAAGTCGTATGAACAGTTCTCAAGCACTTTCGGTTTTGATTACAAGCCATCACTCAAGATCTCCAAACCAGAAGTAATGGATTACATCGGTTTTCATCCTCCGGATCACAGATGAGTAGTAATTATAGATCATTTTATAATTCTGTTTTCTACTTATCATTTAATTTCATTTTCTTTAGTTAAATTTTTGCTTTTATTTTGGCTTAAAAACCTTGCACAATGTCTGATGTTTATGCCGTCCAAATTCCGGTTTATAACCGATGAGACCCATCCTTATGTGTGAAAGTACCTTTGCTCTTGCCACCCCCAAACCTATCACAGAATCCATTACTAAATATAATTATGTAGTTGCTCATCTTCCTCCAGATATTGCATCACTAGTACGGGATTGACTTATGAAACCAGATCCTATTGATCCATATACAAAGCTCAAAACTGAGTTAATAAATCGTTCAGGAGAATCTTCTCAGTAAGAAATTCGCCAATTATTATCTGGAGAAGAATTAGGTTCTCGAAAACCTTCCGATTTGCTTAGAAATATGAAGCGTCGAGCAGAATCTTTAAATGTTCCTAATAACTTAATGTTAGAATTATTCCTTCAACGTTTGCTTTCGACTGTTCAGTCTATTTTGGCAGCGGTTTCCAATTTAACTGTAGATAAAGCTGCAGAAATTGCCGACAGAATTTTAGAAGTAAATCCAACCCCAAGGACTTGTGCCGTTTCTCGCACAGTCGATCAGTCTCTTGAGGATAAATTATTTAAACAAATAGAAAAATTAAACAAACGTATTGATCGCATTTCTCTTTCTCGTGGTCGCTCACCAAATCGCGGAGGTCGCAATAAGGAAAGAAGCAATTCCAAAAGGAGAGATTATTCTGTTTGCTGGTATCATAAACGTTTTACGAAAAAGTGTAGAGATGACAAATGTACAAAACCTTTTTCATGGCAGGGAAACGAAACCAGCAAAGAATAGAGGCGACTTATTCTTTGCCTCAAGTTTCACGTCGCCTGTTCGTTCGTGACCGTAGAACAAACCTTTCATTCTTGGTCGATACCGGCTCTGACGTGTCCTTACTTCCAGCAAATAATTTTCAAAAACGCAATTCGTCCCAACAAATACTTTTCGCTGCTAATTCTTCTACTATTCATGTTTATGGTCAAAAAACACTTTCTTTGGATTTCAAATTAAGACGACAGTTTACATGGACTTTTCTTATAGCAAATGTTAGTACACCCATTCTTGGAGCAGATTTTCTCCATTTCTTTGAATTGGTGCCTGATCTCAGAAACAAATGTCTCAAAGATTTAAAAACGCATTTTAAAACCGTCGGTTGCGTGAAAAATGCAAGCATTTATTCAGTAAAAACTGTATTTAGTGATACACCATATCACAAAATTTTAAAAGAATTTCCTTCAGTTACTAGATTACCAGATCCTAACCAACCTGTTAAACATAACACCGTTCATTATATCATAACTAAAGGTCCACCTGTGGTTGCAAAACCTCGTCTGTTAGCTCCAGATCGCTTAAAAATAGCAAAACAAGAATTTCAAACTATGATGCAATTGGGGCATTTGAGACCTTCGAGCAGCAATTATGCATCCCCACTTCACATGGTTCCAAAAAAGGGAAGTCTGGAATGGAGACTTGTAGGAGATTATCGAGCATTGAACGCTCAAACAATAAAAGACAAATACCCTATTCCATGCTTAGCCGATTTTACTGCTGCATTGCACGGTACTAAAATTTTTAGTCATGTCGACCTGATTAAGGCATACCATCAAATACCAATTAACCCAGCCGACATCCACAAAACCGCCATATGCACACCATTCGGTTTATTCGAAAGTACACGTATGCAATTCGGCTTATGCAATGCATCCGCGACTTTTCAAAGTTTTATAGATGAAGTCACGCGGGATTTAGAAGGTGTTTACGCTTTTGTCGATGACTTGCTCATAGCCTCTAAAGATTCTGAGGAACATTGCAGGCATTTGAAAGCTTTATTTTCCAAACTTCAGGAATATGGACTTTGCATAAATGTTTCAAAATGCACTTTTGGTCAAACGTCTATTGATTTCTTAGGTTTTCACCTTAGTGAAAACGGAATTGAACCTCTTCCTGACAAAGTCAAATGTATTTTAGATTTTCCTCAACCTACCACTCTCACTCAGCTTCGCCGATTTTTAGGCATGTTTAACTTTTATAGATGTTTCATACCTAAAGCAGCACATATTCTTTCTCCTTTAATAAAATTGTTAGAAGGCTATATTAATAAAAAGAAACCTCGTTTTCGTGTTCAGGATTCATCCCCACAATTAAATTGGAACGAGAATGCTGAACAAGCCTTTATTGCTGCCAAAAATGCAATTGCTCAGGCTACCCTTTTGAGACACCCTATTCCCGGAGCCCAGCTAAGCATCTGGGTAGATGCCTCAGACGTCGCAATAGGCGGCACACTTATGCAGTTGTCTCAACAAACATGGGAACCTATAGCATTTTTCTCTATGAAACTCAATAAAAGTCAACAGAAATGGTCCGCGTACGATAGGGAATTATTTTCAATTTATTTTGCAATTAAGAAATTCCGACACATGTTAGAGGGCAGAAATTTTATAATTTATACGGATCAAAAACCGTTAATATACGCTTTTAAACAGAACCCTGATAAATGTTCACCTCGACAATTGCGCCATTTAGATTTTATTTCTCAGTACTCTACTGATATTAGGCATGTGCAAGGTTCAAAAAACGTCGTTGCTGACGCTCTTTCAAGAATCGAAATTGATTCCATAACAAAATCTCCATTTTTGGATTTTAAAAAAATTTCGAAAGCTCAACGGCATGATCCGGAGGTACAAGACCTTCTCAAAAACAACACATCATCTTTGAAACTGGAATTTAATCCGTACCAGTATTCTGATGGTAATATTCTTTGTGACATGTCAACAGACATTCCTCGTCCATTTGTTCCGAATTCCTTTCGCAGACTCATCTTTAATCATCTGCATAATCTGTCACATCCAGGAATTGCAGCTACTACGAAGCTTATTTGTTCTCGTTATGTATGGCCCGATATGAAACGTCATATCAAAAATTGGGTGAAACCCTGTGAATCTTGCCAAAAATCGAAAATTACTAGGCATACTAAAGCAGCACTGGGCACATTCTCTCTTCCTGATGCACGTTTTTCAGAAATCCATATGGATATCGTCGGACCGTTACCTCCATCAGAAGGCAATGTGTACCTTTTAACTCTCATAGATAGATTCTCCAGATGGCCTGAAGCCATTCCCATCCCGGATATGAAAACGGAAACCATTTGCAGAGCCATCTTCAACTGTCGGATATCTCGTTTTGGCTCCCCATCGATCATAACAATAGACCAAGGTTCTCAAATGAGATCCGCACTTTTTGCAGAATTTACGCGCATTTTGGGTACGAACAGAATCACAACAACAGCCTATCATCCAATGTCCAACGGCATTGTTGAACGATTTCATCGACATTTAAAATCTTCTCTCAAGGCTCACGAGACCAATAACTGGACTGAAACACTACCAGTTGTTATGCTTGGTATTCGGACAGTCGTAAAGAAAGATCTACAGTCATCTTGTGCTGAACTGGTGTACGGCACAACTCTCAAGCTGCCTAGTGATATGATAACGTCATCTAAGATATCTCCGTATGACACACAATTTATCACGAATCTTCGGCATAGAATGCAACAATTGAATCCAATAGCAACATCTGCACATTGCCAAGAAAAATGTTACGTAAGTGCTACCTTAAAGTCGTGTACGCATGTATACTTACGTGTCGGTCGAGTAAAGCCACCTCTGTGCCAACCATATACAGGTCCGCATAAAGTCCTTTCAAGAACGGACAAAACTTTCACAATTGATATTAACGGTCTGAAATCTACTGTGTCTATAGACCGTGTGAAACCAGCCTATTTGCTTTCGGACTCTAATTTCCCTGAACTGAAAACAAATAAAGACTTAAAGACAGTTCAGCAGAATAAATCTGCAAACGAACTCTCTAATACACAAACTGTCACCAGATCGGGAAGACATGTTCACTTCCCTAAGAAACTTGCTTCTTACATAACAATTTAAAACACTTTTTTAAAATTCATATCTTAACATATTTCTTGTTATTTCATGTTTATTATATGTGTCAATACCTTGTAATATATTGAATTGCATTTTGATCTTTTCTAATTTTATATTCTAATTTTGTAATCATGTAAAAAATACCCGACAGTACGGATCCTCTGAGATAATTTCATAACCTATGTCGTTCCTTTGAATAGCCATTAAAGGAACTGGGGGAAACTCTGTGGTGCTGGCGATAAGGAGCGCGCCTTGCGCCCTCCGATAAGTGTGGCAATCCTAGAGGAGAAGTTTCTTACGAGTAGCGAGCAGAGCAAAAACAGGCAGGCTGTCGGGCAGTGTGAGCGATGTTCCTAAATAAAGCTTAATTTTTATTGTGCACTATGTCTTGTTGATATTTATATTAATGCAGTAAGAAGATAATCTGTGATATGGAACTCGAGGATTGGTGGTAAAAACATAACAGGAAATCACCATAGTTTTTCACTTTTTGTTTTTTGATGTACTTCGTTTTCCTTCCACGAAATTCCTTTTAATTCTTCAATATCCCAAGTTTCTATGGTTTTATTTTTCCCCATATAATTACTACCTTTTAAAGATTCGTTAAATTTAACTGACCGTTCTTCAATTATTTTATTACTTGCTATATCATAAATACGTCATCCTTTTCTTTCTCTAGCATATCCTAACATTATCCCTCTTTTTCCTGGTATATCAAATTTGTTTCGCATTACTTTCGGAATGTGAAAGTATGTCACACATGCAAACGTTTTTAGATAGTTCAATTTGGGTTTCTTAACAGTCCAAATTTCTAAAGGAATTTTTTATCTTCCTCTCCAGGGTGTTAAATTTGATACTTGAATACTAAAATTAATTGCTTCTGCCCAGAATTTTATCGCTCTCTCTCATGTAGTAATGCCCTAGCTCTTTCCAAAAGAACTCTGTTTGCCCGTTCAGCTCTTCCATTACTGTCACTGTTATATGGCATATTTTTCATGAAAAATACCTGAATTAGCAAAATAATTATGTATTTGTTCATTTACAAATTCTAAACCATTGTCTGTTCTCAAACTTTTAATTCTTTTACCAGTTAAAATTTCATACTTATGTTTAAATTTAGAAAATGCATCAAATACTTCGTTTTTACTTTTAAGAAAATAAGTACAATACATTCCAGAAAAATCATCCACTAAGATCATAAAATATTTAGACACATCAATTGATTTAATTTGAACAGGACCACGCAGATCCGAATGAATTAATTCTAAAATTTCTGAACTCTGATTAATGTCAATATTTGAATGACTTTTCTAGTTATGTTACTTATGTCACAAGTTTCACTCTTAAAATCACTTACAACATTAATATCAATGTATTCTTTCATTTAATATTTTCATTTTCATTACATTTTGAATTTAAATGGCACAATCTACTATGACAAAGTTCATAATTATCACCAGTACTATCATTAGCAATGCAACATTCAGAATTATAATATGGTTCTAAATTAACTTTAAGCCTACCGTTATTCTTAAATGCTTTAAAAAGTAATTGACTACATCTACTAAAAACTAATACAGAATTATTCCTTAATTCAATTTTACATCCTTTATCCATTATTGCAAGGAGTGACAATAAGTTATTTCTTAAATCAGGAATATAACTAACATTACTAATAGTTAAATTAACAGAACTAGAATTCTTTGTATTTATAGTGTTTGCTCTAACAGTACCAATACCCTCTGAAAATATTTTTGAATCTTTACCTGCCTGGTAAATTTCCCTCACCTCTGGTGTAATATTCCGAAACCAAAAAGAGTCTTTTGCTATGTGTCCAGTTGCACCAATATCCAGCAACCAAATTTTGTTACATTCATCATTTTTTCCAAGTTTGAAGAGCGAAATCACTTTCTCTTTCATCAGAACAAGATGAAACGTTCATACTTGTAGGTTGCGACTTCTTTCTTTTTTGTTACCTTTAAATAACTCACTTTTTGAATTCTTGTTTCTGTAGTAGCAATCTTTTGCGATGTGACCAGGCCGTTGGTGTCGGCAAATGTAACCAATTTTTGGATTATAGTTTTTATTTTTCCTTGATATGAACGCCTCAGCATTGGTTCCATCAGGTCGTTTCCCGTTCGTTGAACTGTGTGTAGATTCTTCCTTACGAAGCATTTCGAGTACTTCATCAATTGTTTTTCCACGTTACAATTTCCCTAATTCGAGAGAATTTTCCACGAAGCCCTCAGACTGTGTAAAACACCAATTACCGAGGAAATACTTCTAGTCCTAGCGATTGGCACTTAGTTGCTATTCCTCTCGCTCTTGCGATATAATCATTAGCGGACTTATGCAACTTCAATTCTAAATTTTTTAACTCATTACCGGCATCTATTTTTCTATCTTCGGCTTGTCCCGTAAATGTTGATTTTATTTTCTTCCAAAGAAATTTCGTATTCTCTTCTGTGGAGAAATGAAGCGCCTGTTGATCCGATAGTTGAAAGTTTTATATACGCTACGGCGTGAGCGTTTTTCTCATTCCACAATATTTCATCTTTCTTGTCTAAGTTTTTCTGGTTTTATAGTCGAAATTAATGAGTCAAGTCTTTTCAATGATAAGGCAGCTTTAATTTTCAATGGCCAGATAAAATAGTTCTCACCAGTTAATTCGGGAACGTTCCACTTCTCCATATCTGTCTTTCACTAACACAGTTTCAATTTCTAAAATCCAATCCCCTTGATATAACCACGCTCTGCTACCATTTGTTGTTCAGAGGCCCATATTCAGAGTAAAGAAGCCGTTG
Source organism: Stegodyphus dumicola (assembly GCF_044657685.1). NCBI lineage: Eukaryota > Metazoa > Arthropoda > Arachnida > Araneae > Eresidae > Stegodyphus > Stegodyphus dumicola. The sequence continues at coordinate 198,380,532 of NC_140773.1, forward strand.
ATTTAGGACAACACACTTTATTTACACGAATAATGAATAAAAAGAGCACACAGCATATAGCATCTCACCACCTCCGTACGCTCGAATGACGGATGTGACGAAAGAAGAGACAGCTGCGCCAGCATAATTAATACACAGGCGCCTAAGAAAAAAGTTCGTTCGCCGCTACCCAACAATATCTAATCTACCTCGGCTTGATACTTTCATACGAAGGTGATTATGCAGTGTTTCTACTGCGACAGCAGTACTTCTCTGCAACTTGAGATGTTTCCACGATGAGCATGATGATGAGGTTTACATGAGTAGATCCCAAGTTGGAATATCAGCATTCAAAAGAAAGAAAATGACCCATAAACATGGCTTGGGGAAGTGAAGAATCTGCGGAAGATCTTCGAGAGATCTTCGTCCAAAAGTCATTACCTACTGAATATCGAACTGACGATATGCGGATCTGTAAGTCTATGATCTATCCGTTCGGTACTATATTGATGTTCGATGCTTGTGAAAATATGAAGTGACTAAGAAACAGATCAGGAACTTCTGTGGAGAAAGCGTCCAAAGTCCGACGTGGGATGAGATAGTTTTAGCTGTTTTGACTTAACATATTAAAAACATGAGTTGTGAAGGGCCGAGCAAAGTAGTCGTCATTGATTATTACATAGTTTAGCACGTCAGAAAAATCAGCAAAGTGGTTATGGACGGCTTTTTGATAGAAACTTTCGTTCAATTTGTTGAGGTGCGTCTTAACGTAGCCGATGTTTAGATCTCTATGAAGATTTTTGTTCCTGATGAAGTAAGGTGCTCCAGTAATTAGTCGTAAAAATTTATTTTGGATGGTTTGCAGTTTTTTAATTTCGTTACGTTTTGCATTTGCCCAGACAGGCGAGGCATGTGAAAAGATGGAACGGATGATTGGTGGTATAAATACGCTTTTTCCTGGTCATGCTGAGTCCTGAGTTTTCTGAGAGTAGAAAATAAAGTTTCCGCATGATAGCGTATATTTTTACCCTGGTAGTATTGATGTGCGCTGATCAAGTGAAGGAAGGTCACTCCCAGATATTTGGCAGTATTTACGAAAGGAACTTGTTTTTCGAAGAAATAAACATAGTTATTAATAGTATCCCTGAGCTTGTATCTTCTGATGAGGAGGATCTGGAACTTATCAGGATTTATGCGTGTTCTCCACGTCCGACGCCAATTTTCTACTTCTGTCATTTTTCGTTGTAACTGAAGGATTGCGTTGTCCGGTTTTCTTGATTTTTGGATGAGCGCAGTGTCATCTGCGTAGCATGCGAGCAGGAAATTGTGGTCTCTGGAGAACTTAGGGAAATCGTGCACATAAATTAAGTAGTATATCGGACCTAAAATGCTTCCTTGAGGAATTCCAGCAAGCATGGGATGAGGATCAGAGCTGATATCACCTTGCTTCACTGAAAACGTTCGATGTTTCAGGAAAGACTTAGTAATGAGTATCAGTTCACGAGGAATTCGAAGTTTGATGAGCTTGTAAAGCAAACCCTCATGCCAGCTCCGTCAAAAGCTTTTGCCACGTCCAACACGAGGAGTTTGTTTCGCAAGGCAGAGCCAATAAACTCAGAAATCCTGATTAACTGATGCATCGTAGAAAGACCCTTTCTGAAGACGTATTGCTCATTTGGGAGAAATTCTAGATGTGTCTGCCTCGGCTGCCAAGTTGCTGTTCATTATAAATCTCAATAATGCAATCAGTATTTCTACATGATTACATCTAAATCTACACCAAAATTACAGATATATGATCACCTTTTTCTTCAATTTGTGTCACGTTTTATTTACTAAAGTTTTGACATTTAACGCATTCAAACTTGTGTACCAATAATTGATGCTGAGTGAAGGTGTAAAAGTAGCCACAGAAAAACTACATATTAATCAGAATTTGGTATGCTTCCAAATGAATCATCAGTACAGAGATCTGTAAGCATGTGTGTTTGTAAATTTTAAATATGAAAAAAGTTGATTCAAATAAAAACAAGGGTACATTTTGTGAATACTGAGGTACTTTCTAAATTGACGGAATTTCTAAAAACCTGCCTCAAGTTCTCTGGCTTGTAGGGTTAGATCACTTTGTAACATTTTAATTTCATTTTCTAATGTTTTTCTTTTTTTACCCCCACTGTTTAATGTGTTGAAAATTTTTGCAGCAATATGTTTTATATCTGGTTATAACGAAAGTTTTCCACCAAAAAGCTTTCTTAATAAAGTTAAAAGAAAAAAAAGCATGAAAGCAGTATCTTTAGTGCAGTAGTAATCACCACCCAAATCTATGGTTTTGGTAGCTTTTCAAAGCCTTCGGCCTAGAAAGATGGTGGCCGCGAGACCAAAAACAGATCAACCTCATTTTGGACGTCCTGTGCAGAATGAAAGATAGCACCAGCAAGATGTAGCTGCAGGTGTAAAAAAAGATAAAAGTATGAAGGAGCAATATTGGTGGGGGTGGCAAAAGATCCCATTCCAGTCCGAGTCCCGCCGATGAATGCAGATACATGTGGTCTTGCATTACCTTTTTGCGCCTGAATTCAGTTCGATGTTTTTCCTTGAAAGCAGTGTCAACTAGCATCTCGCTGTACACCTTGTTGATGAGGGTTTTACCTTTTTCCAGATACTCTTTGTTGGTAATAAATCCCACTAGATACAAATCATGATCTTTCTGTTAGTCAAATTGTGCTTTGCAACATTGCCGACAGGCTCACCGTGAGCAAACCAAATCCCCTTTTCGGCCTATGTTGTTCAAGTAAATCCACTTTTCATAACAAGTAACGATCCGGTCAAGAATTTTGCCCTTGCGTTGATATTCGAGCAAATTAGTGCAGGCCCGAACACGTCTGTCCTAATCTGCTTGAGTCAGCTCATGCGGCGCCCAGCGATTGAGCTTATACGCCAATTTTATGCAATGAATAGCACAACTAATAGACATGGCACTGGTATCTAACTCCTTAGCAAGCTTTAAGGGTTCCATACAGATCTTGTTCCACAAATTCTCGCAGGCGGGCCTAATCAACGTCAGTAGACCGGCCAGAGCGCACTGCTTCTTGAATGTGGCTCAGTACCAAACCTTCACAGTGTCATATGATACATTAGTATCTAAAGATACATACGATACATTAGTATATATACATATGATACATTAGTATACCTGTGATTTGGTGGCGTTCTTGTAGCTGACTTTTTGAAAAAGATCTGGAAATAAATAATGGTTCTGATTTGCTAGTGTGATAGTTGCATTTCGGACACCTTGTACTTAATGACAAGGGTACTTTTTTTTACAAATTTCACAACATAAGTGTTCTAAAGCAAGTCTCTTTCTTTCAAATGCCAAAAATCGTTCGACAAAATATCATTAAACACGACAACATGAACTGTTTGCACAGATGATATTTGCAGTGACGGGAAACGTCCGCTAAACCCGATATTTATGTTTTTTTTAAATGGAAAAAAAAAAAAAAAAAAAAAGAGGAAAGAAAGAAAAAAGAGAATATTACTTCCAAAGGAGCATTTTTATAACGTTTTGTGTGTTAATTTTATATATTAAATATCATGTTCTTCACTTAAACCATAATATTTAATTCAACAGCATTATCGCAAAATAATCTTAAAATGAGCATATCTTTAGAATTTCTGATAAACAATCTTGCACGCTAGAGATAAAATTGTTTTTTTTTTTTTTTTTTTTTTTTTTTTTTCCATACAATTTTACCATTGCTCACTTTGAAATCACCGAGTTTGTTAATCAAAAATTCGTTAACGTTTTACAAAATGTGAAATCGATAATAAAACAAATTCCAGATTCAGGCTTCTAGATGCCCATATTTGTGTTTAGACGTACGTTATTCAAAATTTGATGGCTCTAGGTACCGTTGTTTTATCACAATGCGAGAAACGTACATACATTTATGCAGACTTTTCATTATTTAATTTCTTTAAATAAATATAGTACAGGGCTCTAATATTTGGTGGTAACAATTTGAAAACTAAATAAACATTTATAGTGAACCAACGCAAAATGCCAAAACGAAATTAATAGCCCTTCTGAGCTAATGCCTTTTGGGCTAATAGTAATTTTTTCAAAATTATGAAATTGACCTTAGAGTCTTCAATTACTTTAATTTTAATTTACACAGCATATTTTTCAATGCTGCAATTGCAATTTTGATGCTTCTGTAATGATCGAACATATTTGGAAAGCGATTCAGACTGACTTGTTAAAGATCTATTAGGATGATAAATTTTGTTTTACATGCATTAATGCTATTGAACTTTTCAAACACTGTCTTGATTTTTTCCTTGCAATTCTAAAATTAAATCACTTAATTTTTAATTTAAAATCTATAAGAAACAATAGATTGCTAAGCTATGTTTCATCATTTAAATTAGCACATTCTTATTCTATATTATTATTAACTTTTATCTTAATTTATAAATCTCGAAATAGTTGCAGAAATTTACTCTTACTTGCCACTTTACATTGGTATATATAATAATAATTCTTGCTATCCTTCAGTCATTTTGCAAATAGATGAGACACCATTTGAGGGGACTAGAGTGGAATAAACAATTTTGAACAATATTTCTTTTGTACTTAATCTTTACTGCTAATATTTAGAAAGACAAAATATACTATGGTAGATTTTTTTAAAAAAGGATACTTTTCTGTTATCGGGATTGGATTCAGGAATGTATGTAGGTATATACTTATGCATGTGTATGTATACCTAAAAACATTTCTGAATCTGATACCGATACCAAAAATTACCTGATAATTCGAAATCATTTTGTAATACAGTTACAAGTCCACTTATAAAGCCTACCATTGCTCCTGCTCTATCTGTTGTCATCAAAAATAATTGAAAAATTCGTAGTTTCAGATTAGTAAACTTTCAAAACAAATGAATGTATCTGCTCTTCTGATCCTTTCTTTCAAAGAAATTGTACCCAAATATTCTACTTTGGATATATAAGCTTTAAAAATCATACGAATAAAAATAAGCAATTTGTGCTGTTTCACTGCAATTGTTTCAATTCAATTATACTGCAATTGTGCTGTCGATACATCAAACTAGAGAGAAAAACAAGTGTATTTATTTATACAGTACAAAGTCCGAAATCCTGACGTCCATTACCCGGAATGATCTAAAATCCGGACCTCAAAGCCACAAAAAAATTTTTTTTATAAATGCTTTACGCATGCGCATTTGATTTTTCCTTCCATAATAAAACATCTGAATATTTTCTCTTAAAAATTCCGATTCTTAATTTCACTTAGGCACTAAATGTAATACCTCGTTATGGAAAACAGTCATGTAAGCATAAATTTTTCAGATTAATAATTTGGCTCCGTTGCTGAGAGTCTATTTGGCATATATCTCAAACCGAAACATTCACCTATTTTATATCCCTGACGCCGACCTGAGTAGTCATTATCTTATATCTATGCGGCTTAAGTGTTTGTCGCCGATAATTTATTGGTTGCTTGCGTACCCGCAAATTATTTTATTCCCGGTGCAGTGCAGCGCATGAAGAATATTATGAGAAAGCTAAGCCGGAAAAATTAAAAATACTACAGCACGTGCATTTAACATTTAATAAATAAATTTAACGTCTATATACAATAGAATTCGGAAATATGCAACCGGCAAAAACCGGCGACAATGAAAAAACAAACAAAATGAAATAAATAAATATCTTTATTATATGCGTCTTAAGTGTCTGTTTATCGCCGATAGTTTATTGGTTGCTTGCGTAACTCTAAATTGTTTTATTCCCCGTGCAGTGCAGCGCGTGACGAATATTATGAGAAAGCTAAGGCGGTAAAATTAAAAATACAAGAGCACGTGCATTTAATAAATAAATTTAACATCTTTTATATATGTAAGCGGCTTAAGTGTTTGTCGGCGATAGTTTATTGTTGCCACTCGAAAAAATGAGCGCAGAAATTAACTTTTCCGCAATTTTTAATTAACCCTTAGTCTGTCGAGTGATTTTCTAGAAATATCTTTAAAACTGTCACTAATTTTGGACCGAGCTTCCCTTAAAATGTCGGGAAAATAACCCTAAACCTCTGAAAAATGCCAGCTACTGCTATTGTTCTTTCCCCTCCCTGAATACTAGATCAAGGGCTCCGACTGTAAGTAAGATGGATTACTACCATAAATATTAGTACCTGTAGATGTGAGTTGTCAAGAAAGCTGCAAATGACTATAATAGCTTCTCCGGGTGATGACCGTCCAAATGCCGCAGGCTACAGGTGCGAATACTATCTTAAAGGTTTTTCTTTCCTAAGACTCTTATTTTGAAATAACTTGATTTTAAAATTTACCCGCTCTTCTTTTATAATTATTTTTCATGCTTAATCTAAGTTACCTAAATCTCTGGGTCATTGATTATCATCAGAATTTCAATGAAGATTGGTTAAACTGCTATTAATAAAATCCATATTAAGAAATATCTGGTGCAATATTCATTCCTTCTGTGAGATTTCTGAAATATTTGAAAAGCAATGTTTATAGTTCGATTGCATTTGATATTATTTCTGATTTTCCATGTTTTTGTCATAAATTAGAAATGCATTTACATGCAGATAAAAAAAAATCTGAAATGTTTCAGATTTTAAATTACGTCCAAAGGGGCGTTTTTTAACATTTTGTGTGTTACCTTTCTTTATTAAATATCATGTTCCTCGCACTTAAACCATAAGATCCAGTGCAACAGCAATATCGCAAAATAGTTTTAAAACGAGCATATCTTTAGAATTTCCGATACAGAGACTCACGCGCTGGAGATAAAAATGTTTTTTCTGCACAACGTTGCCATTGCTCGCTTTGAAATCCTTGAGTTTGTTAATCAAAAATTCGTCAAAGTTTTAAAAAATAGGAAATCGATCATAAAACAAATTTCAAATTTCAAATTTGGTCTTCCACATGCTCATATTCGTTGGATGATTACGTTATTCAAAATTCGATGACTCTATGTACCGTTATTTTATGACAATGTGAGAAATATACATACATTTACGCAGATTTTCATTATTTAATTTCTTCAAATATAATGCAGGACTCTAACATTGTATGGCAACAGTTTGAAAAGTGAACCGACATTTATCCGTCCGACGCAAAATGCCAAAACGAAACTAATAGTCCTTCGGGATTCAAATCCCTTTGGACTAATAATTATTTTAAATTTCTTTTTACTTAAATATTACCTATAATTTAAGATATTTAGCATAATATTTGAATAATTACTATGAAAAATATCTCTTTTATTATTTCTGGCAAATTTAATCAACTTAACTTGATGTGACTTTTAAACTTGCTTTTAGAGAAACTATAGTTAAATATTAAGAAGATTTCAAAATTTAAACTTTTAAAGCATATTTAATCCTGAAATTTACTTAATTTTTAAAACGGATGTTATTTTCTGAAAAGATTTCGTTTTTTGAGTGAACAATATATACTTAATGTATACCAAATATGTTAAGTAAAAGTTAATTATTCAGCGAGCTAAGATTTGGTAACTGAATATCTTAATTTCAAGAGCGGAACAAGATTTTCATGATTATACCTGGATAGCTAGCTGATTTGAAAAGGGGATGGGTTTCAAATGTGATTTTTTCATCTGATTTATGAAAACAAAAAATTAGGTGATTTCAGGATAGCATAAACATTTGCTTTAAATATCTTCTCGATCTCAAAGAAATTAAATTTGCCCTAGGTATAAATAAATAATAATGCCTTTGTTTCTGCTTTTTCTTTAGCAATGATTTCGAGATTTTTTTTAATACAAAAATTATGGTATTAACTTTTAAACACCTGATCTGTTTTTAAGAGCAATAAACAAAACATTTAGGAGTTATTTAAGGGCTGAAACAGTGATAATATCAGTGTCAAATTTGCATTTCACTTTTTTATATACGTTCAAGATATTCTGAAATTGAATTTTAACCTCAAATAGTTTTTCTTTATGAATTTTCAGTTGATCATAAATTTATTGACTAAATTTAAAAATTCTTGCCTTCCCGTCCTTGAAACACCAGTACACTTTGTCTGAAATAGGATTAAAAACATTATCCTATAAGAGAAAGCTGAAAAGGAAAGATGACACATAGTTAATAAGAAACAATACAATTTTATTTTTAAATGTTATTTTATTAGCTTATAATATAATTGTTCAGTATGGTATTTTTGTAAATAAAGGGTATTATTGTACATTTTGTAAAAAATAAGTAAGCTTTATATTTAATAATTATAACAATTATTAACTATTTAATAAGTCATTATAAGATTATAATTCAATATTTTTTGTGGAATATACTTTTTGAGGATATTTTCTTCCCTAGGAATCCCAGCATTCAATTGTTTGAAGCATTAAGTTCTAAGAAATTGACTTGCTTCAACGTAGAATTAATTATTCACATGAAGTCCCTTAACCAAAGAAAATGCCTTACAAGGGTGTATTTTTGAACAACAGCTTTTATTAGAATAAATATTTTTATTTTAATACTATTACTAATATACAAACAAATATTTACGTTCACTAGAGTGAATAAGAGTAATGGATGATGATGTTTGTTCTGGATTTGTCGCTAGCAACCAAATAAGTTAGCGGCTTGGTGTCTTTATAATTTTCCCCATGCGTTATGCGAGTTCAAGCCAATTTCAATTTGAAAATTTTCCAAGAAGGTATTCTCTTAAAACAGATAGTCCAGGACTATTTTAACAACTGTAAAAAATAATCTATGGATATTTTTGTTATACGACAGCACGAGCAAAATGATTTTCTCTGCAAAAACATATGCACTGATTATCGGCCTCCGTTAAGTTAACTATATCTCTTATTCTTTCCAGTACTTTTATTTATTTTTTTTTCAAAGAAAGTTTTGTCAGTAAAATACACTATTTATAATCTGTCATTTTATTTTGTTCTTCTGTTATGTAAATAACCAACTTAAAATACATATTTCGTAAGCTGAGAAAGCCCAATAGCGCGCGAGCGGTTTCTTTCTATTCAAAACGGTTTAGCGCATGTTACCTTATTATAAAAATCTCATGTATACACCACATGACTTCCTTATACGGAATGTTAAATTATACGCATTTTTTCTTGCATTTCGTTTAAACTTGAATTAAATCTACTTTGCCGACAGCGCATAAATCACAATAGAATAAATGCATTCTTTAAAATTCACTCTATTTGTTTACCATAGCGACACTCTGGCGCTAGATTCACTTAACAGTATTATATTTCGTTCCTATTATAACACAGAATGCACAAAATTTATATCATGTAAAGAATTATCTAATCGTTGCCTCATGTTCTATTCATATCCTATAATAAAGCTAGAAAATGTATAAAAGCAATTAAGCAAACAAAACAAAAAAGAAACAGTTTTTCACAGACGATTGAGTATTTCTCATTCGATTAATTCAGTTCTGACTTCGCGACAATGCAAAAATACATAAAAACTCAAAATATCTGTATTTTCTTCTTAATTACTTATTTCTTCGAAAAATTCCAGAAAAGATTAAGCATGATTTAATTCGCAATAATAAATGAAGGCGTTATCTTTGTTGTTGCGAAGCTACGTTTCTCTAGATTGGCAACAAATCCACTACTCTGCTGTTTCAAATGTAAACAAGCAATGGCAGCCATCAAAAAAATTATTAGGCTTAGCGGCACTTAAAAGAACTTTAAATTTGTTGATAATTCTAAAAACATTGCATAGAGATTTACTAAAGGCATAAAAACCTTAACCGGAAGATAAGAACAACATAAGTCAATCATTTTTAAAGCAAAAAAGGTACAATTTACAAACATATAAGTGTAAAGAAACTGAGATCACTGAGCCGGGTAACAGAGTGGATATATATATAAATATATAAAATATGTTACGGTGAAACACCGAAATCTGGAGAATGTCGACTTTCACCGGTGAATGTCAACATTCACATAGTGTCTTGGTGTATGTCCGAAATATTTTCCAAATACTCTTATTTCTGACTTACACCGGTCAATGTCGACATTCACCATGTACTAATGGTGAATGTTGAACATATAACAATATTATATTTTCTTCTCCGTAATTCAGTCGCGAATGAACGCACTTGAAACTTGAAATAAGAACTTAAGAACATGAGAACTTAAAACACACAATACATTCAAAATGAGAAAGGAAAATAATAGAAGTTAAAAACTTACTTAATTATACAGTACGTTCTAAATGAGAAAATAAAATAACAGTAATAAAAAACTTACTAAATTATGTGATTCAAATCTTATTTATTGCAACAACTTAAACTATTATGGCTCTTTATGACCTCTCTTTTCGACTTTCACCAGAGCATATCTGTGATTGTCGACATACACCGGTGAGGGTCCGAATATACAAGAATGTAGTGAAATATTCGGTCTTTCACCGACGTATTTGGTGAATGTTGATATTCTCCGGTGAAAGTCGGCATTCACCAATTTCGGTCTTTCACGATAACATATATACGTTTGGTGCGGCCGATTGCAGCCACAATACGAGGTGCACATCTACATGTTATAGTAGTCATATATACAAAATTTCAACGTTCTGAGGTTACTCGTTTTTGAGTTATGGAGATACGTACGTACATACGTTCGTACAGACGCCACGAAAAATTCTCTTCAGAATTCATTTTAAAGCAGTTTTATAATTTTTTTCGGAAGAAAAGAGTCTTTTATTCTGGCCTTACGTACAGATATCACGCAAAAACATTGTTAAGTTGCATTCGAAAGCGGTCAAAATGGATATTTTCGTTGAAATATGCTGCCTGAAACTTTTCGCGATTACAATACTTCCTTTTACTTCGTACAATGAAGTAAAAGAGGGTTCAAATCGGTTTTTAGCTTAAACATTATTTTCAGTATTAAACATAACATCAATTATGTCAATAGTATTCAATATTAATCGTAGGTTTGTATTCATAAATATAATGTACACAAAAGTGGCAGTAGAATAAATTTATATGAAATTTTATATCATAAAAATTTAGATTAGAATTGTTCACAGCACTTGAAGATTATATTCCTAAAAGGAGTTGCGTCTCGTAAAGGACGTTTAAAGGGAAAGAATTCGTATTCATGCACATGAGGAAAAACGAAGAAACCTCCCCTGCAATAAACCCATTTGCCGAGATTTGAATTCCTTCAAATTACCAGTCTTTAACGAGCTTACCGATCTTAGCGCTCAGGGGTCACGCATATTTAAAAAATTGCTTATGTATTATAAGAAAAGGGGACTAGAAAAATTTAGAAAAATGTAATAAGAGCACAATAAGAATTTAATTCTCTTAAAAGAGCATCCTTTTTGTTGGGGGGGGGGATTTACAGAAAATAGTAACGTGTTTTCAGCTGAGTTCATTCATCAGAGAAAAACTTTGCATGTAAAGCTGTTTTTTGAAATGTTTCACTATACAAGTAATACAAAATGAAGCATAGAAAATTTTTTTTTCTCACATGCACCCAAATGCACGCATTACCCTTTCCTGGATTTGAAGAACTCACAGAGAGAGAGAGTAGAAATACGGACAACATATTTTTATTGGTGTCTGACTAATACTTTGGGAATAAGTAGTCTTTCAGTCACTCATGCTCCGACGCATTCAAATGCGAACGGTTCTCAGAAGCTATTCGAACAAACAGGGCCAACGGGTTTAGTTATACTACATTACAACGAAGATAAAAGTGGCGTCCACTATGTTAGAGGAAAGGCCTTTTAATGGTGAAATCTGTCAATGCGTACATCAAGGGTTGGCCTCTTATCTGTTGACCTACGTCTGTAAAGAAATACCGCAGAAACATGTGTTCAAAAAGATCACTTTTATACTTCTAAATACTTTTCTGACAGTAAGATTTTTTTTAAAAAATCAAGTTGTTTTCAATATAGAAAAAAGAAAAGTAATAAGCTAATTTAAATTGTTTTTCACAGAATCAAGTAGGAAGATAAAATATTATTATATTTTCGTAGAGATTATTTTGCGAGTAATGTTTTTCAAGTTACGAAAATCTCACCTAAGTGCATGTATTTTCAAATGAGATTTATTTAATGCCTAATTTACTAAGTTGTCTTAATTTACTAAACAATCGCACTTTCGAACATATAAAATATACATTAATACTGTAATGTATTTTGCAGTAATTTACAAAACAGACAATCTTCTTAGTAGAACATAAATTTTATTTCTAGTTCTCGGTGATAGACAAATTTTATACAATTCTTAAGTGGCAAAATTTTAATACTACTCCTAGCTGTTAAAATCTTCAGAATACAAAATCTTTTTAAAACAATATCTCTCGTTGCTGAGTAATGGTTTGATACAAATATGGCGTTGCCACTTCAACAATAATTATATTTATTTATTAAATAACAAGATATTACAACCTCTCCACAAGCACAACACAGAATTAAAATACAAGCATTTAAAGGAGAATTAAACAAGAAATAACATAATAACATGCACTGAAGAAGAGAGGAAGGAACAAAATATTTTTTTTTATCTATAATGCGTCTACATTTTTATGGTTTTTACCACTTCGATGAACGATCGTGTAATTGTAGGGTTGTAGTACCAGTGCCCATCTCATAAGTCGTGGATTTAGACTCACATTATTTTTGAGCCAAACTAAGGGATTATGATCGGTCATGATGAGGAATTTAGTATGACCGTCTAAATAACATTGAAGTTTCTTTACAGCAAATATTATGGCGGCGCATTCCTTTTCTGTGGTACAGTACTTTTTTTCAGTTTCTGTAAACTTCTTACTGAGGTATAATACTGGATGTTCATTGTCTCGTTCATCTTTTTGAGCTAAAATGACACCCATACCAGAGTCTGAAACATCAATTTGCAAAATAAACTCCTTATTGAAATCAGGCGAGTGTGACAAAGGCTTTTGTGGCAGTTTTGCTTCTTCAACAACTCGCTCTTGTCTGTTTAGTTTCTCTAAAAACTTCTCTTTGACTTGCATCTCAACTCCAGAACTTGGCAATTCATCTGGAACTTTTAACTGAGAATCGTTTAATTTTGTCAGTTCTTTCTTGTAAGATAGTTTTTGCTCTTTGCGAGATGAATCTCTGTTGTTATCTGCTACTTGCACTCTCATTGAATGTGGCAACTTTGAGTATCCTTTATCATGTTTGTGCCTCTTTGCTAAGTTTTCTGACGTGTGCGTAGATTCTGAACATATTTTTAATTTCTTAGCTTTAGAAGCACCTTCATGAGTTCTTTTATCAGAAGTTCTTTGATCTGCTGTTAACAAACTGTCAAACACATTTGGTGGTCGTGTGCTTAATGCATGATATAATTAAAGAAAATAAAAGTAGACAATCTCCTATAACAAAAGAATATATTAAGTACTAAATTACAATTTAAATTACATTGCAGAGATCAACGCAAAGCTCGGAACACAGTTCATGTTACCGTCGCGTACAGTTGTCTCACGAGAAGTCTGAGTGAGTAATGACGTCGCTTTGCTGCTCCGATTAAGAACTGGATTTTACACGTGGCGCCATCTCATGAATAGAAGTTGAAGTATCTGTCGGAACGCCACATACATCTTTGCTTTTTGGAGAAGAAGGAACTGGGGAACTTGTAGAGGAATAATCACACACATTATCCATAGAAGATGAATCACCAGGTAAATAAGGTGAGTCAACTTCCATATAAATAACTTCAGCTTTCTCATCAAGAGATGAGCGCTTAGATTGTTTGTCAGATTTCCGTGAAGCATTGACAGAAGCCTGACTTTTAGGAGGGTGAGTACTGACCAAATTACCATGAGTTTTAGCACTATTATTTGTTTGGTTCTGAATCAAAGTAGTGTAGTTCTGCATTTGATCCCTATATTTTTCAGGAATAACAATTACTTCATTTTCATTTCCATTTTTATCTAGTTTCTTTTTCATCAACAGCCCGTTCTCCTTTACTTTGAAATCATTTCCGAAAATTTCACTTTTAGCTTCGCTAAGCAATGAAGCTAGATCTCTGCTTTGATGCTGAGATTCAATTAATTCCTTTGAATTAGCATTAATTATTTTCTTGATTTCCTTGTCTTTCTCATCAGCTTGCGGTAAAATATCTTCGTCAGACTCAATAACAGACAGTTCTTCTTTTTTCCCCATTTCGGTGTCTCTACTTCGATCTTCTTCACGAGATCTTTTTACTTGAGATCGTGTCAAAACCGCATTTATTTTTTCTAAATTTAAGAATGATTTATTTTTGAACAATTGGGCAGTTTTGTTACCCAATACATATCTGCCAGGATCATTTGTAACAACAGCTGCCTTTGTTTTTATGTGACCAAGTTTACAATTAATTTCAACTTCAGCTAACGATAGACACACTAAATGGTCATTTAAGAGATATTGTACCCAGACATGTTCTCCAATCATTTTTGCTTTATCTACATATTTTCGAGATATAACATCTACTGTGGCTCCTGTGTCTCGAAGAATAGGCATTTCATACCCATTAACTAAACCGTTAATTGTATACGTCTTTAATAAATCATCATTCGAAAATACGCAATTTATCTTTTCATTTGGTTTAACATCAAAATTAAACTCATTTTTAACATTGGAGGATAAACATACTTTTGCCCAATAAAAAGGGAATGGAATTTTCTTGATGCGCTTCCAGAACAGTTCTCGGTGGGTGTAGTCTAAAAGAGCTACTGCTCTTCTTTAAAGAATGAACGCTGAATTGTGAATCATTTCGGAAACGAATAGTACATCTCTACTCGATAGACATTAAGAGGGTATTCAGCTTCAGTCCATGCCTTTTGATGCATCTCGAGCGTTGATTTTAGATGGCTGATTTTGAGTGATGTTTACTGTCTTTAACGTTTCTCCACAGGAAGAGTTCCAGGTGTGTAAGGATCCAGGTGTTCTCCACAGGAAGAGTTCCAGGTTCGCGGAAGCCACGAGACTAAGCCACCCCGTCTAAACCATGAGTAGGAGAACTCATTGATTGGATGGATGGGAGAACTAGTGAACGGAAGTAAAACATGCACTTTTTTAATTCAATTCGAACCAAAAACTATTTCCGTAAGATTTCATTATGTAATACGGTTGCAAAATTCTGGCATTTTTATCGATAATTTTCTATTTCACTTCAAATGGTAATCAGATTTCTGCTTTGAACCAATAAAAATATTTTTAATCTCATGTATTACTGACGTTATGCCAATATTAGGAACAGGTACAGCATTCGGATATTTTGAAGCTACACAAATAGCTGTAATTAAATATCTATTGCCATTCGGTGTTATTGGTAAAGGACCGCATGCGTCAAAGTTAATTTTTGAAAATACTTCTGCAATAATTGGTACTAAAGTCAAAGGTGCTTTGGCTTTATCATTAGATTTTTCTCACTCTTTGACATGGATCGCAAGTTTTAACATACTCTTCTATTTCTTTATAGCAATTAGGCCAGTAAATGTATCTTGTTAATCTATCTTTAGTTTTGACGACGCCTAAATGTCCAGATGTGCTATCATGACATAATGACTTTATTTGATCTCTATATTTTTCAGGAATAACAATTAATTCCCTTTCATTTCCATTTTTATCTATTTTCCTTTTCACCAACAATCTGTTTTCTTTTACTTTGAAATCATTTGTCTTGCTGGAATTTTCATTTTTAGCTTCGTTAAGCAATGACGCTAGATCTCTGCTTTCATGCTGAGAATCAAATAATTCCTTTGAATTAACATTAATCACTTTCTTAAGTTCCTTGTCTTCCTCATCAGCTTGTGGTAAAATATCTTCGTCAGTTTCAATAAACTTCACTTCTTCTAGTTTCTCCATTTCAATTTCTCTGCTTCGATCATCTTCATGAGATCTTTTTACTTGAGATCGTGTCAAAACCGCATTTATTTTTTCTAAATTTAAGAATGATTTATTTTTGAACAATTGTGCAGTTTTGTTACCCAATACATATCTTCCAGGATCATTTGTAACAACAGCTGCCTTTGTCTTTATATGACCAAGTTCGCAATTAATTTCAACTTCCGCTAACGGTAGACATACTAAATGGTCATTTAAAAGATATTGTACCCAGACATGTTCTCCAGTCATTTTTGCGTCATAAATGTATTTTCGAGAAATAACATCAACAGTGGCTCCTGTGTCTCGAAGAATAGGCATTTCATACCCATTCACTAAACCGTTAATTAAAAACCGTTAACCAAAACCGTTAACCAAAAACTATTTCCGTAAGATTTCATTATGTAATACGGTTGCAAAATTCTGGCATTTTTATCGATAATTTTCTATTTCACTTCAAATGGTAATCAGATTTCTGCTTTGAACCAATAAAAATATTTTTAATCTCATGTATTACTGACGTTATGCCAATATTAGGAACAGGTACAGCATTCGGATATTTTGAAGCTACACGTTAATTGTATGTGTCTCTAACAAATCATCACTCGAAGATACGCAATTTACCTTTTCATTTGATTTTAAGCGAGAACACTGAGGCTTAAAATGTTCGTATGATCCACACTCGAAACAACGTGGTCGATATCTTTTGTCATATAAATTTTTTTGGTTTTTATTTTGTAACTGATTCCTTTGCTGATGATCTTTCTTGTATTTTGAATCATTCCATCTATCAGAATGCTTAAAATGAGGCGGATGCTCTATTTTTTTCACAAAATTATCATAACGCGGTTTAAATGATCCTTTGTTAATTTTCTCAGTCTGATTTTCAGAAAATTTCGGTTTTATTGTTTTCCTCACATCTTCAAAATCTTCAATTTTCTTAACCATTTCAGTAGGTGAAATGATGGTTCTCCATTGATCCATAAAATGTTCTTTGAAATCAGGAGAAGTAGGCTTTTTAATTTGATCAGCCAGCATGAGATCTTTTAGCTGTTCAAAAGTTTTCATATCTAATCCGTTAAGCCATCCTTCTAAATAATTCCGTAATTTATAGTAGAAATCATACCAAGTACTTTCAGTAGATTTTTGGTGTTTATTAAATAGTTGTCGAAATTTTTCCGCACTCAATTTAAATCGTTGTAACAGTAAAGTTTTTACATATTCATACTTTTTCGCGTCCTCTTCTGGTTCTCTAGCAATAAGCTGAACAATGTCGGGAGGCAGCAATGAAATAAGTTGAGTCACTTGATTTTCAGCAGGTATATTCATTATTTTAGCTTGACGCTCAAATAACACCAGAAATAAACTTATTTCATCTTCTTTACGGTTGAAACGTGGCATGACATCGTGAATTCTGATTTTTAAAGGCTGCTCAGGTAACTGCGTAGTTTCTACCGGCTGCACTGTTGCAGCTATTGCTTCCAACTGGTTTCTGTAGCTCAAAGGCTCTAATTCGCTCTTCTCTTTCACGCTCTTCTTTTCTTTCTTGTTCCTTTTCTCTTTCTTTTCTTTCACGTTCCCTTTCTCTTTCTTCTCTTTCGCGTTCCCTTTCTCTTTCTTCCCTTTCACGTTCTTTTTCTCTTCCTTCTCTTTCGCATTCTTCCTTTCTTTCCCTTTCTTCTCTAATTGCAGCCAGTAGTTCTCGAGTAAACTCCTCATCATAACCGGGACTTTCAGTAATCAGTTTATGCAACTGAGCAATCTTAAGAAAAAAGCAAGAGAGAAGAAAAAGGAATGATAACTGTTATTTTGTCTGTGTGATTCTATATCTAAAAAATGTATTAATCTTAGGACTGTAGTGGTGATCACGTACGATGGAGGCAGGATTTTGGAAGAGCTCCTGAATTTTCAAAGGTGTTTTCCAGAAAATCTTCATTTATTTAAGAAAATTTTCGCGAATATCCTCTGCATTGTCTCGTTCTCAAGGCCGGGAGTTCTCCTGTACCTGGGGGGTCTTGATTTCCTTGCAATCTTTTGCAGCACTAAGACGGAGCGTTCAGATAAGAACTTCTTTTCTCTAAGCTAAATCAAATATCTGTCACTAAAGTACCTTTAAATTCATTTATTTATTATGATCATTATTATTATTATGCTCATTGTATTATGTTCTGGCATTAAATACTTAGTAATTGCTTTAAATCATGTGTTTCTTTTTTGGTTACCATCTCGTAGGGACGCTATCCTTATCAGTAGTGTTAGCACTACCCATTGGGGCCCCTTTGAGGAATTTCTCGAGAGGGAAAAACACGATCTCGGGCCTCAATGAATGTATAGAGTTGTAGTTTTTGCTCCTTTAATCTATATTTCCTATCTATTTAAATTAAAAGCATATATTAATACAGTGTGCCTCCAATTGATAAAATAGTACACATATAATAAATTATGACCATTAATTTAATAAATAAATAAAATGCTTATTTTTTTAAAAAATTAATTAATATTAAAATAAAAAATAATAAATAAAAACTCCGTAATTTATTTACTTATTTATTTTTGCTGATATGTTCTCGCCTTGTTTTGGATTTATGATTTTATCTGATGGTGTTTTCTGAGTATATAAATATGTTGGAAACCGCAATAGATGATGTTACTTAGTTTTAATGTTTTTTTTTAAACAAAATTCTCTTACTTCCTTTCCTTTCTATAGGCCTTTTTAGTCCAAAGGGATTTGAATCCCGAAGGACTATTAGTTTCGTTTTGGCATTTTGCGTCGGACGGATAAATGTCGGTTCACTTTTCAAACTGTTGCCACAAAATGTTAGAGTCCTGCATTATATTTGAAGATATTAAATAATGAAAAATCTGCATAAATGTATGTATATTTCTCGTATTGTGATAAAACAACGGTACATAGAGTCATCGAATTTTGAATAACGTAATCCTCCAACGAATATGAGCATGTGGAAGACCAAATTTGAAATTTGAAATTTGTTTTATGATCGATTTCCTATTTTTTAAAACTTTGACGAATTTTTGATTAACAAACTCAAGGATTTCAAAGCGAGCAATGGCAACGTTGTGCAGAAAAAACATTTTTATCACCAGCGCGTGAGTCTCTGTATCGGAAATTCTAAAGATATGCTCGTTTTAAAACTATTTTGCGATATTGCTGTTGCACTGGATCTTATGGTTTAAGTGCGTGGAACATGATATTTAATAAAGAAAGGTAACACACAAAATGTTAAAAAACGCCCCTTTAGACGTAATTTAAAATCTGAAACATTTCAGATTTTTTTTTTTTTTTTAATTATAAATGAAAATTTTTTTTTCCCCTCTCCATTACTTTTGGGCCATTTATTTTTTTACTTTATTTTGTCCCATCTTTTCTTCCTGGCCTTTCGAACTCGTATAAAATATACGAAGTTCCTTTTTACTTTCCTCTGAAATACGAAATTGCCCCCCTTTCTATATACCTTTCCTTCAGACCTATGCTTGATTTTTCGCCCATCGGTGCAGAAAGACTTAGCGGGTGCAACAAAACACATCTGTCTGAGCAAGTTACCTTTAATAGGCTTCCTTTTGAAATACAATCTAAAAGCTCGTACTTGTATTAAAAATATATAATTTTTGGAGAGACTTAATTTCTCAAATACGAAATTCACACCAACCAATTGGAGAGATTTATTTAAACAACTTTGCCAGGTTGGCACAAAATACTATAATTCTACGTCGGGTTGACTCAATATTCACAATAACTATATAAACACCTTCGCCAGTTAGGCAATTACCCACGTCAGTTTGACGATTTTACTATCTATCTCCACGCCTCGTTGTCGATAACAAAACAATTTTTGCCAGTTTGGCAATTCAACTTTTAGAATATACAATCTGTAATACGTCGGGATGACGTTACTATCTACCACACGCTTGGATGGCGAGAACTAAGAAAAAACCTTTTTCCAAATCTGCAGTATAATCAAATCACACTACGTCAGTTTGACGTTATTACTTATTTTCACGCGCCTGCTTGGCAACAAATTCAAAAACTCAGCTAGCAGTTCTTTTTTTTATAAATGCCGGGATGGCTTACACATATCATTTTTCAACATAAAAATTCAATACAAATAAAAGTAAAGCATAAATAATAATTTCAAAATACAACTTTACCACAAATATCAATTATAAATTTAAGCTGAATAATTTTGGGGTCAGTTATTTTAAGCAAAATCTTACACGATAAACTATAATTCTGAAATAAAGTATTAAAATTTAATAAAAGCTTTTTTAAGAAAACCAAAAGTTAATCTTATCTTCAGAGATCAGCAGTATCCTGTTTTGACAGATTTTTGCTCGGACGTAAGTTATAGAAGCACAAAAGATAACCTTTGAATGATCTGCTTCAAATCTGGCTTTAAAACGGCAGATTTCTTACATCCATTTCTCCTTGAAATAAACAAACTCAGCAATTGGTATTAGCAAATTTGTTCTAAAAAATTCAGGAAATTTCTGGGATTAGGAGACCAGCACTATCGAGTTGATAATTGCACTCCTAATTTCCAGTATCTCGGTGGAACCTCCAATTAATTAAGACTGTAATGTATTTTGCAGTAATTTACAAAACAGACAATCTTAGTAGAACATAAATTTTATTTCTAGTTCACGGTGATAGACAAATTTATACAATTCTTAAGTGGCAAGATTTTCATAATACTCCTGTAAGGATCTTAAGTTTTACTAACGTTTATTTTATTTTAAATCTTTACTATCACTTCTTATTTTCTACTTCCGGCCAGAATTAAAAGCGTTAACTTATTCATGCAAAATCTGTCTGGCGAACGCCAAGTTCTTAAGTTGTGGCTTTTTGCCAAGCGAGAGGGAGGAAGGAGTTAGTCGAAGCAGGCCGCTTGCCTTAGAAGTTTTACTCAGTTGCTGGTTGCCTTCCAGGCCAGAGGTTTAATCCTCTTGATAATTTTAAACGTATTGTAGTGTTAACAGTTCTCTGTACTACATACGGCTTCCTGTTAATATAAGGCCAATCCTCCACGTTTATTATTTCAAAGTCAAGTTAGAGTTTAGTTATATTTTTATATTCTTACGTTTAGACCACAAGTAGTGGATCTTTGTATTCTGAAGTACGGAAATTATTGTAAATAGAGAAAAATAAAGGGTTTTGTATACCCTTCTTGTGTATCCTGTCTACTTCCCACAGTTATTGAACATAGCTTTAGTAAGCTCTCTGTTCCGAGTCAGGTCCTTGCATGTTCCCGAATAAAGTAAGACGGAACATTGAACCTGATATGATGAATGTAGTCTTTTAGTGTCAAATAACTGAAGTCTTTGATAATCGTAATTCTTGACAGTATTGGAGCTATGCACTGCTTGATGAAGAAGACGATGTAGAAGAAGGACTGAGAAGAGGAAAGGGAGTGATGTTGTAGACCAACAATAAAGGTAGATGGCAGTTGATGATGATATACTATATATATGATATAGGAAATCCATGATGATGTAGATGATGGTTGAAAAAAAAGACATGATTAATTAGGATGGGTGACATACAAGTGATATGCAGGAAGATGGTAAGATAAGATATGAAGTGCTATGCAGGACGATGATAGATGATGAATGTGTTGATAAGTAACGATGACAGAAGACTGATGAAGATGGATGATGATGATAGATGATGACAGAAGACAAAGATGGATGATGATAGTTTCTTGACATTATTGCATTGCATGATGATCAAGACGATGAAGAAGAAGGACTGAAAAGATGGTGAAGGGTAGCTGGATGAAGATAGATGGTAATCGTTGACAAATAATGTTGATAGGTGATGATCGTTGAGAGAAGACAAACGTTGACAGATGATGTTGAAGGAGTATGACGAAAAGTACGTCTTACGTTACAATTGTTACTTTTTCCTGTTTCTTCTAAATTTCGGTAATGTATTATAACAACGAGCGATTCTGTTTAACTTTCATTTGTATAAATAACCACAAGGCAAACTGTTGTAAAACGATTTATCTTCATTCACAAGCTTGCAGTCGTTGGAAAGATAATGCACACCTGCTCTCTGACAATGATTCTTCATTCTCGGGACCCATCCGTAAAGTGTTCTTTTCAAACAGACTTCACACCCTATTAAGACTTTTGTGAAAACTGACAGCCGCTTGCAGAAAGGTAGGGGAAGGAAGACCAGATCGCGTCGTCTAAACACGTCTTAAGCAATCTTCGCGAAATTCGGGCTTCGTGTATACACGTCTTAAGCATTTTTCGTGCGATTTGAAATTCGTGTAAAGACGTCTTAAGCATTTTTAAAGAAACTCCAAAAATGTTTAAACATGTCTTAAGCAGTTAAAGAGTTAATATCTCGGCCAATTAAAGTCGCACGAAGATGAGGATGGCATCGATGGATTTGGAGAATTTTTGGAATCCAAGGATACGCATCTCGAATTTCAACTCGGCGCCGTTCCGTAGATATTCGAGAAAAAAGAATTTGCCACGTAGCCAAATCCCTCTAATAGGGAAAACCCAAGAAAGAAAGTCAAAAATTGGTTTTTAATTAATATCTCGTCTAATTAAAGTCCCACGAAGACATGAAAGGTCAAAATGGCGTGCCACAGACCTGCGAAATCCAACGGTGTGCTTCGCGAAGCCCAGGAGCCGGTCGTTTCGGAGAAGATGATGTTACTTCACCACATATATATATGCAGCTTAAATGTCTGTTTGTCACCGATAGTTTATTGGTTGCTTGCGTAACTGTACTAGCCAATAGGGTGAAGTTGCCACGGCACAGGGATGCCGTTTCAATTGGGACATACACAATTTCCTGTAAAACTTGCCTTTGCTATGACCATCAATAAGTCTCAGGGCCAAACGCTTAAGCGTGCTGGCATTTTTTTACCTGAGCCTGCATTTGGACACTGTCAACTTTATGTTGCCTGTTCAAGAGTTCGTGAAAGAATGGGCGTAAAATTAAAAATAATTGATGGCCCTCTGCAAGGCGAGCTTAAAAATGATGGAAAGATCTACACAAGAAATGCTGTGTGCAAAGAGATCTTTGACATGTGAATTAACGTTTTATGACCAGCGTGTGTAAATGTACGGCCAGTTGTTTCCTTCATTGCACTCTACTTTAAGCAAGTAGAAGGAAAAAACCCCGTAGGGCAGTAAGCAAAGGGGCGTCCTCGCCGCCTGCCCTGGGTAATTCAGTTTGAATAAGCAGACACCTTTGCACAAATCATATTAATTACAATTTATAATACCTAGAATAGCAGTCATTTCGTATGACCGCTGGGATTTCTAGTTTATTATATTTTGCTTTCATCACCGCATGTTTATCAATACATGACAGCTTCAGTAATAACTCGTGCTATGATGTCTAAACGTTTTTTATATTAGTAATTGAATAACAAGCACATGGCAACCTTTTATGCTTGGTAATGATTCTAGACTTTATAAATGCTCTAAGAAATTTTGACGAGGAAAAATTCAAAAAAAATTTCTTTTCATATGCTAAAAATAGATTTTGTTAATGAAACTCATAGGCCAAAAGATTACATTGAGTGCTATTTTAATTAAGAATAACTGATATGTTATTCACCATAAACCCAGAAGCGGCTGCAGAATTTAGTGAAGACAAAATTTTTGAAATTTTGTGAAGCACCGAGTGGCAAAATTAAGGGATGAGAAGTTTTTATGATTTAGGGAAAGCAGTGGGATCCAAAGTTTAGGAACAGTGAAAATTTAGAACTTAGGAAAGCGCTTTGTAGCAGAATTTAGGACCCGTAGAAACGGCGGTATCGAGCGCCGGCCAATAGATAAAGCGTTAAGTATATGTGGGAGTTTCTTTATTCAGGATTCGGATTAGTTTAAAGTATGTGCAAGAAATAAACGTAGGTATAGTAGACAACTAATACAATTCAGGATTAATTCAGTACGCAATAGGAGGTAGACAAAATTTAGCAAAACAACTTGGCTTCCGTTGCCAATCTTGTGATAGAAAACCAATAATGTATACCGGACGCTATTAAGCTACGCTAAAATTATCTTTACTGATTCTAAGGCATTTCAATTAATGTAGCAGACTGCGCTGCTCCCTGATCTTCTAATTTGATCCAACTTATTATTTTTTGCAGACTGTTATTATTACGCCAATTTTATAAAAACTAAGCTTGAACTTTCGATTATGTCTAAAAGTTTCCAATTCTGTTGTTGCCAAAGGATCTACAAAGCGAAACCATGTTTCGATGTCCATTAAACAAAAAGTGGAATTGCTGCAAAAAATGGATAAAGGCATATCCGTCTCAAAATTATGCAAGGAGTATGGCATTGGAAAGTCCACTGTTTATGACAAAAAAGGGGGGGGACTTTTTGTAGAAGCATCTTAAACATCTTACATTGAAAGAAATGTTTAATAAAGTAAAAATAAATATTAAGCTTTTTTTTTTGTAAATTTTGATACCCTTTAAATCATAATTGTTCTTTATTTCATAAATTACAATTACATATTTATAATTGTATAACTTTTGCATGCCATCTTACCAGATTTAAATTGATGATCTATTATCCGGAAAAATCCCAAACCCTAAATCGCCAAAGTCTCGACCAGTCCGGATTTCAGACTTTGTACTGTATTATTATATATTGCTCGTATATAGCAGTTCTCAGGAAATATTAAAAAAAAAAAAAAAAAAAATTCCCCATCCAAAAATGTTTCACCTTTTTTTTTTTTTTTTAAAAAAAAATAAACGTATGGTTTTTTTCAATGATGCAAGTCACTGCATGTACTTTAACATGGGATTTAAAAAACATTTCCTTGAGCTCTAGAATTAGTTTCACATGTATGCCATAGAAAATTGGATGAAATTTGAAAGTATCATTAACTAGCAATAAATAAACTTAGAAGGAAGAAGCCACATCAAATGATATGAATAACATTAAAATAAAGTTATTAGACTTGTTATTAGACATTAGGTTAATTGGAAAAGCTGGAGAAATGAAAAATTAGCAACGTCTTCACCGGGAATCGGACCGCGGACCTCTCAATTACATACTGAGTGTGCAGGCAACTACACCACAAAGGCGGAAGAAATATGTTATATATTCCCCCTTTTAAAGGGTGACTGGAGTTTTAGGGGACTCAATCGCCAAATTCTGGCTCTCTAAACCAAGGGGCAGAATTTCTTTTATTCAACATGCACAGATTTCTTCTTCATGTATGGTCTCTGGAGGTTACAGAAAACCAAAGATGCTGGAAGCTTGTTTTGCCCTTCGAAAGACAATCTGATTGGCGCTGTGAAAACTAGCTCTATGCCAGTTGCTGGAATGATGCTCACGCAATACATAATTTGCCAAGAACGCAATATGCTTCCAACATTGTGATAAAAATCACTTGGAGGGGGGATCACCGCAAGAAATTCCTTGACTTTTCCAGATAGCGTGGCAACCCTGATGTTACATCATAAAATAGTCGCATGTATTCCCGTGTCTACAACTATTACAGGATCTATTATCGAATCTCCTTCAACACATAAACTGTGGCTTCCACTGTGAACGGATGTTATCTATAAAGGACAGACAGCTGACTTTTTCTGCTTCTCTATATAGTTTTACTTACTCCTTTAAACATAGAAGAGTCTCTGTAATGTTCTTCACTGCTGCAGCTTTAGCACTTATATTTATTATTTACGGTTTCTTTAAATGTGCTATTTTCTTCATCAGCTCAATCACCACTCTCAGCATCGTATCTTCTGCTGGCTCTGTCTGCTATCTCCACTTTCATGACCCAGATAAAAGCATTCTTCAGATTTTCTTTGTCTGCTATTTGAATTCCTATTGCATTACATGATTTCTGAGAGCACAAAATACTAGAGACTTTGTGTTTTTAATTTCTTCGCTGCAATCTACAAATGTCAGCTATGCTAATTTTTTTTATGTTTATCACCAGTTCTTGAAAAACCTCTCTCGCCTTTCATTACCGTGTCTTAAACTGCAGCATCCTTGAAAAATGTTTCTCCACACCACGAACTAAGGCATTAGCATCTAGATGTTTTTCAGCTGGAATTATCTGCATGATGTTTGCAGCCTTATCTCATAAACAGGCAACCAGGTTTAATGCTTTGATGATGAAGTCCCACTAATTTTACCAAAATCATTTCTAACTATATTTTGCACATTTCACAACTTCCTGTCATATACCAAGAGCTCAACTGCAAGATGAAGTAACTTAACTGGAACGTTGCTCAAAGCAGGATCAGCCAGAATGTTCAATCATTCAGCCTGAATTTTTTTATAGTCAAGTTGGAACATTGTTTACGAGTGAAGCCAATTCTAGAAAATTCTTTTTTAGTCTTATAATTTCCATCTCGAGTCTCAATTCACAGCAGAATTTCTTTTGCAACGCTTGCTATTTTTCCATCGAGAGGATTTTACATTTTAAACTTTTTTGCTTACAATCTCTAACATTTCCGATTTTACCATCTCTTTTTCAAGTTTTTCTTTTGCGGGGGCTAATTTTTCATTCATAATTTTGCCATTCACTATGGCAACACCTTCCTGCATTTTTGCATTTCTTTCTTCACTTTGGCAGCAGTTGCTTCCTTTCTTCATTTCAGTGGCTTCTTCCCTAGTGGCAGCAATGATTTTCATAATACCTGTCAGCTTTCTACCATCCTCCTAGTTATTGGCATTTAGAAAAATCTCACTTCGGACCCCAACTGTTATGAATTCCTGAGTTATGGATTCATTAATATGTCTTTAAATAATAAGTTCACTTAAGCAAGAGGATGTCATAAATTTATTTTGAAAACTGCTGACACAGGTCACAGAAATAAATCAAGGTAAGCATGGATGTTAAACAATTCATCCTTAGTGCAGGAGAAATATTCTCAACTATCGAAATCACTTACAGAGTAGACTCAAACTTTCAATTCAGCTAACCGCTAAATCTCAAAGTTAGTTAAGAACTGACTGTTAAGCTCTTGAACTCCCATTTAGCATGGCTCTGGAAGAATCAGTCACAAAGCTTCAAAAATGTGTTTTCCTAAATCTTCCAGAAAATCATCAGATATCACCAACAATTTCTGCCAAGGCCCTTCATTAATGAATTTGTTCATATCTCATATTCTACTTGAGTTATTTTTACAATTCAAAAGTTATTGCACTTGAGTTATTTTATTGCACTCAGAATTGAAAGATCTACAATTCTATATAAGAAATATACATTAAGTTTAAGACATATAGCCACAAATTTGATTATATACAAAATAAATTCTAAAATTGTCATCGTTAAAGCAACAAATAAATAACAAAGCAAAATAATACACAACACCTACTATGATACAGAAAAAAAAAGACACAATCAAAAAAGCATTCAAATATTTACAATATTTTTTATATCTGAATGAAATAGTCTTTGGAAAATATTTGTTTACTATTTCCGCAAATCTTCGTTCAAAATTTCAGCAATTTTCAGTATCTCTTAAATTTTACAGACAAAAATTTTCTAAAATTGGTTGGCAGAATTTTGAGAATATTTTTTGCTGACTGTACTTTGGTTGAAAAACAAAAAATCCCATTGTACCAACTGACTTAACTATATATTTAATTACATTAATCAAGATCTGTATTTAAACTACAAATTAATAATGCCACAATTACGTCAATCTGGAAGTATAAGAAGTGAAGTGTTTATTTAATTAGTTTAACATATTAAGGATTCTCTGTACATCAGGAAATCATTCTATACAAACTATTGGCTGATATTACACATGTAGTTTGACCCATTCTTCTAGAAACCATCGCCCAGACGAAATCTCTTCTATTAGACAATTCTAACTACTCACATTAGTGTACTTGTTCAAGGTGGTGTTGGTGTATTTAATTATGGCAAAGCACACGAGGGCTATCTGCCTAAAGGGAGGGGTGCCTTTCGTGGAGGACTTTCTAAGGGAAACTGGCTCGTATACACGTTACACATGGGGAAAACCACGAAAACGCCCATGCAGCCAGCCCGTTCGCGGGATTCGAACCTCAGACCGAACTACCAGTGTTCAGCGTCTTTACCGCTCGGCCGCTGGTGGGCCTCTACTTGTTCAAGGAAAAAGGATATCTGCAGATTGCAGGAATGATATCACTTTCATGTATTCTTAATTTAAACATGTTTCATAAATCACTCAACAAGAAATTAATACAAGTAATGGAGGGGGAAAAGGAATATCCCCCCTAAAGGTGGGGTTTGTAACAGTTTAAAATTTTAAGTTATATTTCTAACATGCATATTTTAGTGATAATTTTTATCAGGAGATATACATGAAATTCATGTAAATGAAACATACTTTTTCTATTACATACAAAAACCATGAATAATATGAAAGAAATAAAAACTGACAGAATTTAATGTATAATGTTTATTAATGTACAATGCAATACAAAATGCCTACACAATACAAACTGACTAAGTACAAAATTCAAATATTGCACAAATGTCATTAAATAAAAACATTTACAAAATATAGTTTATCTGCAGTTTCAAAAGTATAAACCAATACTAAATATCTATTTTCCTGTCTATTTCTACATATATATTACAGAATAAATAAGATCTAACAAATATTTCATCATAAATATTATACATAAGTTACTTTTTTCAACAAAACAAAATGATCATAACTGGGTTACTCGATCAAATGAAGATTAACCAATAAATTTTTATTTATATAACTTGTTCACTTCATGAGAATTCAATTCATTTAACAAATCTGATTTAATCCAAACGATTGAAATGCTGAATTATTTTATTCAATGAGAAATTGACTTTTCAGTAATTTAATTTTCTACTTCCAAATTCAAGTTCCTACGTTTAAACTTTAATATAATTTTCAATCATTGGATCTTTTCATAGAAAAGCATATAAGCACAAGATTGAGATACTTCTGAAAATGAAACCTCTTTGACATCTGTATCTGATACACGAAACCATCTGCTCAGATTTTGGTTATCAGAAGAACAACGCCTGAAGGTGATAAAATGGCCAGATGATGTATCACCAAGATGAACAATCACAGCTTGTAATAAATAGACATAGTTGTATGAACAAAAACTGGAAAGGGAAAAAAAAACTATTTTTATTACATTCTTAAAATTTAAATATAATATATATTTTTAACACTTTAAATTTACCCTGCATCAAAAGAAAGCACTCTTTCTCTTTATATATACAGTACAAAGTCTGAGACCTCGACCAGTCCAATATCCAGACCTCGAAGACACAAACTTTTTTTCCTTTGGAAATTCTTTTTGTATGCTTTACACATGTGCATATGGCGAATCATTATTTATTATATTTTGCTTTCATCACCACATGCATTTATTATATTTTGCTTTCATTACCACATGCATGTCATGCAACACATGACAACTTAAATAATGACTCATGCACAGATGCCTAATTTTTTTTTATATTAGTAACTGAATAATAAAGAGTATGATAACCTTTTCTGTTGACACTATGCTTGGTGATAATTACAGATTTTAGTTAAATACGCTAATAAATGTTAATGAGGAAAAATTTAATTAAAATTTCTTTTGATATGTTAAAAATAGATTTTGTTAATGATACTCATTGGCCAAAAGATTACATTTAGGGCTATTTGAATTAAGAATGACTGATTTGTTATTCATATAAACCCAGAACTGGAGCCAGAGGTCGTATAGCTGCAACGGGTGGCAGAATTTAGAGAAGACAACATTTTGGGAAGTTAGAGAAGCACCGAGCTACAAAATTAAGGAATGACAAAATGTTTAGAATTTAGGGAGGCACTTGGTAGCAGAATTAAGGACCCACAAAGACTGCATCAGGTGGTAAGATTTCTGCATGCCATCTTACCAGATTTAAACTGATGATCTATAATCCGGAATCGCCGAAGTCCTGACAAGTCCGGATTAACGACTTTTGACTGTATATATGGGAATTTATTTATTCAGGACTCAGATAGGCTTTAAGAATGTGCAAGAAATAGGCATAAGTATAAGAAATAACTAATATAATTCAGGCTTAATTGTCTCAGTGCACAATAGTCGCAAGACAAAATTCAGTGAAACAACTTGTCTTTCATCGCCAATCTCGTGAATAATGTATAGCGAATGCTATTAAGCTAGGCTAAAGTTAGTTTTTACCGATTCCAAGATATTTCAGTTAATATAGCAGATTGTGCTGTTCTTTAACTTTCTGACTTGATCCAGCTCTTTTTTTTTGGCATGTTTTTATTATTGCAGCAATTTTATGAAAATTAAAGTTTGAAATCTCGATTATGTCAAAAAAGAGTTTCTGATTCTGGAGTTGCCAACAGGATCTACAAATCGAAAGCATGTTTCAATGTTCATTAAACAAAGAGTGGGATTATCACAAAAAATGGATAAAGATATATCCATCTCAAAATTATGTGAGGAGTATGGCACTGGTCATACTCCTCAGCTGCATATGATATAAGAAAACAGAAAACATATATACACAAGAATATAAGAAAACAGAAAATACATATACATAAGAAATCAGAAAATATGTAAGCCAATTAATTCTGTATAATATAAGAAAACAGAAAAAAGAAATTCTTGGATTTATTTATTTATTATTTATTTATTTTTTTGGAATTCCAACAATCCACTCACAATGAATAGCAGAAAAATTATTCATTATGCTATAAGTGACACAATCATGAAAAAGTGATGTTTGAATGGGTCAGACAGCGTCACAGTGAGGCTGTGCTATTGGCAGATCCAATGCTAATGGCTCAAGCCAAAATATTTTGAAGAAATGAACTTAAAAATTAAGTGCACATAATTGACAGATTGGTTAACCAAATTAAAAAATCACCATGGTAAAAGGCAATTAAAAATTTCAGGTGAAAAAGCGTCAGCTGATACTCAAGCTGCTGAACTATTTGCAGATGAATTCATTGAACTCATTAAGAGTGAAAAGTTATCTCCAGAACAAATTTACAATGCTAATGAAACTTGTCATTCCTGCCAGTATGTACCATGAAATACCTCTGCAACTTCTACAGAAAAGGATCCAACTGGTGTCAAAGATTCCAAAGTGAGGCTAATAATTTTAGCATGTGCAAACGTTACAGGAAGGCACAAGTGTAAACTTTTTGTAATCGGAAAAATTATATGACCTCGAGCAGTTAGGGGGAGGAGTAAAGATTTTGAAGTATGAAGCAAACACTTTTCTACAATCAGGACAATTTTTGCATCATCAGGTAAACCAACCGAATTCAAATGTTGCCAAGCCTCGAGTATGAAATGATTTTCAAATTAATCATTCATTAATGCTTATGTCATTCATGCAATTTAATTTGCATGATATATAATTGGGAAAATCTTTACTCCTTTAAATGCTAGAGATCGTGTATTTTTTCTGATTACAAAAAAGATGACACTTGTGCATGCTAAAATTATTATTCTCACTTTAGAATCTTTGACACCAGTTGGACACTTTTCTGTAGAGGTTGTCAAGGTATTTCACAGCATGTAGCCAGAAAAGACCAGTTTCATCAATGTTTTAAATTTATGGCAGAGATAACTTTTCATTACTATGAGTTCAATGAATTCATCTTCAAATAGTTCAGCAGCTTCAGCATTAGCTGAAGCTTTTTCACCTGAAATTTTTTATTTCCTTATACCATGGCGATTTTTAAATTTGTTAACCAATTTGTCAAATATGTGCACTCAGTTTTTAAGTTCATTTTTGCATAAAATATTTTGGCTTGAACCATTAACATTGGACCTGTCAATGGCACGCCCTTGCTGGGATGTTGTCTGACCCATTCAATCACCTCTTTTAGCATAACGAATAATTTTTGTTGTTCATTGTGAGTGGGGTGTCAGAATCCACAAAAAATTTTAAAAAGTTCCTTTTTCTGTTTTTTATGTTGTGTACTGTTGTCTTTCCAATGTCATACTCCTTGCAGAATTTTGAGATAGATATACTTTATCCATTTTTTTTCCAGCTTCCACTTTTTGTTTAATGGGCATCAAAACATGCTTTCACTTTGTAGATCCTGTTGCAGTTCGAAAATTAGAAACTCTTTTCAAAGGTTCTAATCGAAAGTTCAAACTTGAAAAATAAGAATACTTTTGAAAAATAATTTTTATAAAATTGCTGTAAAAGGGTTCGTACACATTTCTGCACATGGAAATTAAGTACTTTTAAGAATCATTAATGAAAAAAATTAAGGACCTTTGAACAAATGAGAACTGAATAAATTCAATTAAAAATATTATTCTATGCCTGAATTTTACTTTTGTAATACTATTTTAAAAATAAAATAGATCCCTAAGTAATATACATTATTACTAAACATGAATTAATTAACATAATTATTAATAAGCTTGAGAATAAAATAAACTTTATGCAATTTATCAAGTAGCATTAAATATTTTACACTTATAATATTTGAAAGAAGATAAGTGAAATTTACATTTTACTAATAGTTAGCTTTATGTTGAATTTTTTATGTTTCATTCTGTCACATACTTGGTCAGTCTAAAGGTTTAGTACATAGCAGGTAGATTTTATGTCAAATGGCATAGGTTAAAATGAGAAGTATGATCATAATTAGCATGATTCATAACAAAAGACTGAATGCTGTCACCGCTACTGCTTGTCTAAACAGAGACCTGCTGATTAGAACAAACTTGAAAAGCCTGATAGGCATGGTTGGCAAGTATTGAAAGTTACTCAGGATCTGTTTAATGCAGTTAGTGTCATAGCTTTGTGCAGAGTTCCAGGGGTTGTAACCCAGTTAATATACTTTAAGGTTCCAATAAGAAATTAAAGCACCAGAGGTGATAAGTTGTTTTGCATCATTTTAAGTCTCACTAGATTCAAAGAAAAGGTTTTACTTGAATTTTTACATTTTTATGTTTTATCTTGTGACTATTAATGAAAGGCAATAACTCACTTTAATATGTAGAGATAATTTTTAAGGGTAATCAGTTAGCTATAAATTATTAAATTAGGTAACCTTAGTCACTATGGATTTATGTGGCCACTATTAAATTTTATTTTTTAACAATATTTGTTAAAAAGCTCTATTAGAACCAAAATCTAATAAAATTTTACAGTTTAAAATACATGTAATTTATGACATTGATTCTTAAACGATATTAGGACAATTACACATTAAAAGCTACAAAACATTTATGTTTTGTAACAAGAACACAACAAAATATGTATCCGTGATTTTAATTTAAAGCCTTCCCAAACATTTTGGCTAGTTTATATCGATTTCTTTCTCTTTAAGCATCTTTTCTAACAATTAGACATTTGTCTCAATATGCAAACCAATGCTTTTGCTAATTCCTGCGTGCTTTATTCCCTAACTTGTCAAGCTTTCCACAATGCACCTATGAGGATTTACTTGATCTGGTAAAAGTTAAATAGTCCCAAACCCCTGACTGACATGGAGCAAATTATTGCTATGTCTGAAAGTAACTACAATATCAGACAAAGTTTTAAATAAGCCTCTTATTTAAAAAGAACTTAGAACATAAAGGCATGTTCTGATGTTAACAAAATCAATTACAGCTCATGGTGACGTAATTAAACAAGAATAGTCAAATTCAAATTAAAAATGTGGACTAGTGGTAAAAGATAAAATTTAATTTTAATTTAATTTGGCTCAGTAACTATCATATGAGGAAATAGAAAATCATAGTAAAGGCTAAAATGGGTAATTTACATAATAATAACTACACATATCTTTGAAAAATAATTTTCTTCATTCTTTCTTCAACATGTTTCCTTTTCATTTTAGAATTTTGGGATTTAATTAAGGATTTCTGTTATTCTAAAAAACACTAAATGCATTTAGAATGTATAAAAATGTCATCTTATTTCTTTAATAATATGAACATTCAGAAGAAATATGAAATATATATGATAAAGGATGGTTCCAGACCTGGTGTGGCAGAATTTTTAGAATTTAGAGCAGGCATTGGAAGCAGAATTTAGAATCCATAGAGACTGCATTAAAAGGGAAAATGCCTAGTGCCAGCTCTATGTATGATGCATTACGACATATTAGATGAATATTTTAAATTGTAAGTTTTCAATTTCTTTATTAATAAAAAAATTACTTTCTATAATTGCCTGCCCAAGTAATAAGATTAGAAGCATTTTTTATATTTCCCATGCTTGTGTCTAGTGAAAAGTAGAGAAAATAAAGGGAAGATAAACATGTTAACAAAATGACTCTAGTACCAGGAGTAAAACATTCAAATATTATGTTTTCATTGTTCTTCCATGCATTCTCCAAAAAGTAAGAAATTCATCACAAACTTTCTGTAAAACATCCATTACGTGTTGATACCATGGAGGCATTTTTCATTTTGTCACATATTTCTCAAATGACAGTGAAAAAATAAAAATGCTTTATTTTAATATTTTTTAAATATAACTTCAATATATTACCATTATTTTAATGAAATTTATCAATGTTATGATGTTTTAAAAAGAATCTCAGATCTCAGAATTAAAAATTTTCTATAGAAACTAACTTTAAAATCCCCAAAATGCTGACAAGTCACGAAATTTAGAACCGTTTAATAAAAGAATTCACATCCCCAAAAGAGAAAAGTTGTTTAAGAGCTCTTTATTAGAAAAAATGAATTTCGAAATGCTTATGTTTCACTTCTTGCTTAGAAACTCGAGTATACCGTTATTTACACTCATGTCCATAAATTAAGGATAATTCGGAGTCACGTGGAAATTGAACTCTAAAATAAATATATCACCTGTAAAATCACTACACACATCATCAAGAATCACATGCAAATTTCAGGAAGTAACTAAATTACACCGATGGTACGTCACAATGACGAGAGTGATATATAAGGAATACAGGCAAAGAAGTAAAATTGTTCGCAGCCGCTTTATAAGCATTTCAGTGCACTAACCGAATAGTTATGACACAAATGACGCATTTGGATGATTTTTTACGTGGTAGAATTATCGGCCGTCTGGAATGTGGGCGTACCCAACTGGAAGTATCAGACGAACTTGTAATTGCCCAGAGTGTCATCTCCAGGCTTTGGCAATGATTCCAAGATGATGGAAATGTGAGTAGACGTTACTGCACAGGTTGCCCCAGAGTTACAACGCCGAATGTGGACCTGTATTTGGCAGTTACTGCCAAAAGAAACAGGCGGAGCACAGCCTCAGACCTGTCTCTTCAGCCACTGGTACGACAATTTCGTGTACAGACGCTTAGGGCAGATTGGTTTATATGCTCGTAGACCTGTCTGATGCGTTCCACTTACTGCAACTCACTGTCGCCTGTGGTTATCCTGGAGTAGAGAGCATGCATTGTGGACACCTCAACAGTAGGCTTGTGTGATGTTTTCTGACGAGTCAAGGTTTAGCTTGCAGTCTGATTCTCGCCGGACTTTCATATGGAGAACATCAGGTACCCGTTACTCCCAAGAAAACATCATTGAATGACACCGTTATGGTGGTGCAGGAGTGCTCGTTTGGGGTGGAATTATTCTGGGTTCCAGAACTGACCTGCATGTTCAAATTGGAACCATGACAAGCCAAATCTATTGGAACGTCATTCTGGAACAACATGTACGTTTGTTTCGGGGCGCCATGGGTGCACAATTTGTGTTTATGGATGACAACACCCATCCTCACCATGCAAACATCGTAAGCGAATGCCTTCAATCGAAGGATATCACCCGTATGGACTGGCCAGCATTCTCACCGGATTTGAATCCAGTAGAGCACGTGTGGGACATACTTGGCCGATGAGTTGCAGCCCGTCAACCTCCTCCTACATGTCTAACGGAACTTCGGAGAGCATTTCTTTTTCAGTGGTGTAATATCCTCCAAGATCAGATCGATAATTTGATACTCAGCATGCCTAGGCATTGTACGGACTGTATTGCATTGTTCTGGGAGACATACAATGTATTAACAATCATACCAACCATGTAATATTGGTTTTTTGTAAATAGTTTTTTTTTTTTTTTTTTTTTAATTTGCTCCAGGGAGAAAAAATTGCTATTTTGTTTAATAATATCAAACATATAGCATCTTTTTTTGCTCTTTACCTTTTGTTTAATAAATAAGCTTTACAAATAAGTCAAATTTGTTTTGCTTCTAACTCTTCCTTTGCCTGATTTTGTATTATCCTTAATTTATGGACATGAGTGTATATTAGAAATAGAAACAAATTATAAGCCATTCAAAAAATAACCATACATGTCAGTGAATCGCCAAAAATATTCCTCCAAAATGCTAATTAACACTCAAAATGGCAGTCGTAAAAACAGACAGAAATTTCAGATGATTAAAATTAAGGACTTTTAAGGACCAAAAATCAATTCCAAAAAATTTAAGGACTCTTAAGGATCGTACAAACCTTGCGTAAAAATAACAGCTTACAAAATATAAGGTGGGTCAAATCAGAAAGTGTGACTTGATCTGACTGTGAAACAAATTTGAAAATGAAACCACTCTCTAAAAGTTATCAAGTTAAACAAAAACTCTGAAGTAATATCTAAAGTTACCTTTAAAGTAGTAAATTAGGGATGAAAGTTTCTGAAATATGTATACTTAACACTTATAACAGTTACATACATTTTAAGGAGACTATCACTTTGGCCATCCCTATAGTCATTTACATAATCATTAATTTATCACAGTGGGTTAAAAATGTTAGAACGATTATACATTAAAAGCTACAAAATATCCATAATTTTGCATTTTTTTTTAATTTGAAATTTTCATGAGTACTTTAGCTAATTTATATTCTTCTCCTCCTTTCTAACACCTTATCTAAATTCATCTGCTTTAATAAATAGTACTAGTCTCCTCTTCATCTGCTGATCTGTCACTTCCAACAATATCAATTTGAAAAATTTTCTTTTGCTTTAAGCAATTAATTTCTTAATAAAATTTTTCTCTTCTTTGAATTTTCAGATTTAGTTAAACATATATATATATAATGTGCAGAAGAAATTATACATCTTATTTCTCTAATTCTATAAATATTGAGAATGCTTTCAGAAAAATTTACGAAGCGATATATGGTGCACTTAAATATATAATTTACATTTCATTACATAATAAATAAATAATAAATCTTTTAAATCTTTAATTCACAAATAAATTCAGTTATTCACAGATAAATTCTTTTCTACAGATACCTCTGTAAGTGAAGATTAGAATCTTTTTCGTAATTTTCCTTGCTTATGCACAATAAAAGCATAAAAAAGGAGGAAGAGAAAAGAAATGTGTCAGGAAATGGAGAAAAACTCCTCAGACCAAATGTAAAAAATTTAAATAATTTTCTAAAAAAATTTCCAAATAATAATATAAATTCACCACAATCTTCCCATAAAATACACCTATTATGTGTTAAACCATGAACACATTTTTCATCTTGTTGCAAACTTTTCATGGGTTTCATTGGATCTTTTTTGTATACGTTGCTAGAAACTTCCAAGGTCCTTGGCCCAAAAGAAAATTTTCTTAGCAAGGAACAGTTGGTTTCAAAAACCAATTCATTGTCATAATTGCCAACTTTATAAGAGTAAAACATCAGAAGATTTTGAGGGCGAGGAAAGGGGAAAAAATGTGAAAAAAGTTTAAAGTGAATTTTACAGAGAAAACTGAAATATAACTAAATATTTTAAAATATGTACACAGAGGGAAAACTCTAATTAAAAAAGTAATATACAGATAAAAGTATATAAATGAAATTAATTTTTAATAATTACAGTAGAATTTTTGCTTTTCTAAAAAGTGATTCAAAAATTGTACTTTTTATTATTTTACATAATCAAAGCATTCGTAGGTCACCAATATGAAAGAAAATACGACAGAAAATAAAAGCAAGTTTTATTTTAAAACTATTTTTCTAAAACAACAATTTTTTACATTAATGAAATTCTAACAATGCTATTATGTATGTAAAAAGAAAGAAAAATTTGCAAAAGTAAAAATTATACATACAAACTGATCTGAAATTGCCAAAATGTTGGCAAGTCATAAGGACATAAGAAGCCTTGCAGCAAAGGCAGTTAAAATTGATTTAAGCATGTGGCTTTCAAATTTAAATTGTTTTGATATCAGCAAATTGTTCACAGTATATCCCATCTCCTTTTTTAAGTGCCTTATTCATTCTTTTCTCAATACTTTTCATTCTTTATTTAATTCCTTTCTCAATACTAAATTTCTGCATCTACATATATAATATAGAGGATTGATAACAGTAGGAATTTTAATGAAAAGTGACTTCCATGAAAGGTCACATCTTTGTCATAGTACAAAGAAGCACAATCAAAAGGCCAAGGCTTAAGTCCAAGAAACTCTGTTTTCCCAACGCAAACTGATAGTATTATTGTCGATTTCGAAACTGTTAATTTACAATCGAAATGGCACTCATAAAAGAGGCACAGAAACATTATACGAGCAAAACTAAGGAATTTTAAGGACTTTATGATCCTTTCATATTTGTTGGAATCATGCAAATTTATGTATAGTTTTTTGGATTATTTCTTCTGGGTAATAAGATAATGAATATATTTAGAATACTGCAATTTCTAATGTTTTTGCTTTCATTATATGTTTGTTTTCCAAACTATATAACAATGTCGATGTGATAGATATATTCAAAACTTTTAAATAGCTCTTCACATTATAAGGTATTTCTCTCGTACTCTTAGCATGCCTTTGTGGTGTAATGACTAGCACGCTCGGCGCATATTGAGAAGTCAGTGGTTCGAGTTCCAGCGAGGGCACTGCTAATTTTTTAGGTCTTTCAGCATCAAAAATCCTAATGTCTCTACAATGGCACCCGAACTAAAAAAAAAGGTGGTGGATAATGGTTATCCACCACCAGGATTTGGCGATTGGGTCCCCTAATCCCCAGTGGCCGTTTAAAAGGGGGGAGTATATAAGGTATTTCTCCTGCCTTCTTAGCATGCCTTCGTGGTGTAATGGCCAGCATGTCCGTGGTTTGAATCCCGGTGAGGACATTGCTCATTTTCATGTCTCCTGCTTTAAAAAACCTAATGTCTTTACAACATAACAGACTAAAGACTATTTACTTAACAGTTTTAAGAAAAGTGACTTCCAAAGATTTTCTATATATTAGCAAGTAATAATAATTAGCACGATTTTTAAAATTAATTGCTATAATCTGATTGTAGCAAGATAAAAAATTTCCACATTAATGAATTTAATACTTACGAATCATCTTTCATTGACACACAACTTTTGTTCGTTACTGTACGAGTCCCGGGTGGAGAAGCAGAATTCAAAATGGTTGAAGAATTCTGGGTTAAATTATTTTGCCTGTAATGAACATGAAATTTTTGAATAATTTTACTATTATTCAATTTTAAATTTTGTTTTCAGAATTTACTATCATACATTTTAAAAAAAGAGGGAAAACCACCGACACTAGAAAAATACCTAATTAATAAACTAGCATTTGCAATGCAGAATTGTAAACATTTTTTTCAGTAGTCCACAGTGGATAAACAATAAAATTATTTTCTTTTCATTAAATTAGCTTCTGATTTAATGAAGAAATTTTTACAAGAAAACTTAATTTTACAGAAATATTCTTATCCATGTGCTATTTTCTGGACTTTCCATGGCCTCTAATTGTCAACTGTTACCAAGGCTTTTCAAGAGGAAACATCAATCATGAAAACTGCAAACACTAAGGGAAAATCCAGAAACCAAGAGCCTTGAAAATGGTCTAAGACGGATGTAAAAATGAGCTTCCACACACACTGATTTTATGATATCTACATTATACTGAATTTTCATACTGTTATGTGCATGTGGGTTCATAATGGACAGAGCCGATGATAGCTAGATAAAATTAATTTTTGCATAAGAAACATTCTACTGGTCTGGAACTTTTCACAAATGTACTCGTTACAGCTCTTCTCAGTGTGACAGAGCACAATCAGTAGTTACTACTGCAAACTACCAAGAACAATAAAAATTAAACACAAGACAATGCAAAAAGCCTAAAATACATAACCTTGACACCCACCATTCACAAGCCTTTTTGTATGTTGGGGTCCTGGAAGCCATCAATGAAAAATTGCAAGGACAGCATTCTCTTGTTTCTGTTGGGCAGTCTGAAAAGTCGATATGTGACAAGCTTTTAACATATATGGTGAGCTACTGGAGTATTTCCATGGGCTTCTACTGGCGAGATTTTTTAAGTGAAGCCAACTGCAGTCTTTTAAACACATCATGTCTTCAGACCTAACACACCAAATAAAGCTTTGCCTCTGGTTCTATATCTAGTCTCTGGTTTTTGAGTAGATTTTGAAAGATATTCACTGTGTCTGCTCTCAGAGAAGCATCAGGATGCAATCCCTTAGCTTTGGAATCCCATTCATTTTCATCTACTACTATACAGAACTGAGTTTTGTACACTTACCAAGAGGTCTTTCCATCACATAGGAATAGTTTTAGAGAGAATCGGGAAGACACAGGTATGAATTTAAAGGCATCAGAATTCTGTCCAGCTGTCACTATAGATTTCTTCAAGGTGTCAACTTCCTTTGCAGCAGCAACAGAAACTTCGTCATCAATTTGTTGTTCAAGAGCAGAAATTCTTCTTCAGTTTCTCTAACTTTATATTCAACCTCGTCTAGTCTGCTTTCTATAGTCCCAGCTTTGTTTTTGATTAAGGCAGTAGCTTTCTCCAGTCTTATAGCGTTGACCCATCTGCCAAGAAATTTGCAGAATCTTCGATTTCTCAAAATTGCTGAAAGGCATACATAGGGCTTGGACCAGTTAGTTACACAGGGTTTAGAGAAAAATGTTGCCAAGCTTGGTGACTTCTGCGGATTTCTTGCTAAACATGGGGACAAAACTAGTCGCCAAAGCCATTACCAGCTTGGTTGGCGAGATAGCCATTTACCACAATGATAGACGGAATTATCCATATAACCATATTTTTCCGGTGATTCTGCACATTCTGGGCCTTTAATGTTACATTATGTAAGAGATACTACAATTTATATATAATTTTTTAAAAATTATTTACATAGATACAAAGTTCACATGACACATGCTAATTATTAAAATATTTTTCTTACTGATCACATTTTGAAGAATTCCCACCAGTAAGCCGCAGCCTTGTATAAGTAGCTCCCAACTGCTTATTTTTATTCATGTGAGAATGAACAAAATGATCCATAACCAAGATGGCAGGGAATGCAACATAATCATAGCATTTAACAGCAATGCCATTTTTGAGCCACATTGTTCTTTGTATATGAATGGACAAGATCTTTGGAAGCTAAGAAAAAGACATTGTAAATAATTCATATTCATGATTCATTATAAATTATATTAACACTCTAAAAATTTATCATGTTAAATTTGCATTTTTGCAATTGTGAACAAATGTTCATATAAACTTCCTTATATCCTAACTGAAAAATATTTAATTTCATAGCAAGTCATATTTATAAACACTTACAAATGCTAAATTTTATTTACAGTTTTTACTAAAATTCGATATTTTTGCATAATGAACTCAATGCAATGTTCGTCAAAACAATTTATAAAAACAATCAGTTCAGACAAAACCATGAGCCATTCCGAACTGTTCCTCTAGCATGCAACCATGGCCTAAAAGGCTAAAAAAGAATTACGTTTAGATTGAGAAGACTGTTTTATGTAAATGCTTTAAACATTTACTAATTAATTGCTTTTACAACTTTTGAAATTATCAACTTAATTTTTTTCACACTCAAGCTGAGCAGTTTTCTTAATGTTAAATGCAGAGTTACTATTTATTACAACTTGTGATTCTTTATTACCTGCGCTAGAGAAATGATTCTGTGTCTTTTTTAGCAGCATGGTTAAATGCCTACAAATCAACAAGTGTTAGCTTTCATGCATTCTAAATAAAAAAGTGACAAGATGTTAAAATCTTTAATTACATTTAAAATGGGGTTTTGGGGAAAATGTCATCTCTGCTTAAAAATCTTATAATTTATGGAACTGTATATTATATTTTCTATAGCTAATTATATATATAATATATATATATATAACTGCAAAACAATACTTATAAAACTCTCCAGTACCATTTCTTTCGCTCATCGTGAATGGTAATTTTTTTTAAAAACGGTGTGAAAATGTGGGAGTTTACGAAGCAATGCACTTAATGCAAGTGAGCAATGTACCTCAATACTAATAATAAAATGCAGATGATATAGCAAATGGCAATTGTTTATCGCCATGGCTACCAATTGATAGGCTATTTTCAGGTAGCCCCGAGAAAAAAGGGATTAATAGGCTATCGGTCGGCAGGCGTTGCCTAAAAAAGCCGGTTAATAGGCAATCAGTCGGTAGACGTTGGTGATGGAAAGACGATTAACAGGCTATTGGTCGGCAGACGTTGCCTAAAAAAGTTGGTTAATAGGCAATCGGTCAGTAGATGTTGGTGATGAAAAGACAATAATAGGCTATCGATCGGTAGGCATTTTCGATAAAAAGCCGATTAATAGACGATCGGTCGGTAAAGTGTTAATAAATTTCAATGCAACTAAGAATTTAAAAAATGTTAAAACCAAAACTTTTCAAACAAGCAAAACCCCATTAAAAATTAATAAAATTTAAAGAAAAATGAACGAAAATAGAAGAGGAATTCAATTAATTGCAATGTGATTCTTTCAAACCTCACTCAAAATGTCTCAGCTGGAGTGTGTCCCGGGTAAAGATCAACCAATCAGACGAAAGTTCTGCTTCTGAAAGATCACATGATCCCAATCTGAGCAATAATCGATTACTGTTTGGTGTTCATATCTCTGTAGCAGGTGAAAATGGTAAGCTAGCTATATGGGTTTCCTGGAATTGTCCCTTTCGAC
This sequence comes from Stegodyphus dumicola, assembly GCF_044657685.1. Lineage (NCBI taxonomy): Eukaryota > Metazoa > Arthropoda > Arachnida > Araneae > Eresidae > Stegodyphus > Stegodyphus dumicola. Next base: position 198,423,337 of record NC_140773.1, read on the forward strand.
GTCAAGTCCCCTGTAGCTGAATCATAATGTGATTGGGACCTAATATGCGGCAGAATGATGCAAAGTAAATAAAGTAAATCTTTGAAGCGAGGATGCATTTAATTAAAATTTATGAATCTATTGACAAATGATTCAGTTTTAGTTTTCCAGTTTAATAATTTTGTTTCATATTTTACACACACACATACACACATATATAAAGATGGCCATTGGCATTTGGGTATAATTTGAATTATTAAAATCATTCAAAGCTACTGATGACACTTTTCAAATCGCCGAATCTGTCTTCGAGAAAATAATGAAGTGGTTAAGTAAGGTATGTTTGCAATACAGGTTGAAAATTTCATGCAAACACAACTGTATGTACAGGAGTGCACATACAGGCATTTCTTGCACAAAATCCAAAACCATCCACATTCATGGCACCAGCCAGTAAGTTTTGTAATATGAAGTTGAAAATCACGTGCTACTCTGAGTCTTGAAGACTGTTGGGAAAGAGTGGGAGATGCTCGAAGCTAATTTTCCTCAGGGTGTGCTCTATTCAAATCGAGACAGAACTTTACAGTTAGTATGATGAAACTATACCTACGAGACCATTTGGTTAAGTTCTCGTGTCACACCCACCTCTTCCTGTCCTGTCCTCTGAATTGCTGTCGGGCATTCAGTTCTTAACTTAAGGTGCAGACATTCATGACCAGATACATGAAGTATAAGGTGACAATAAAATATGAAAATGGGATAAATTGTTCAAGAATACTGATGGAGAAGTGAAAAGAAATGTAAAACTGGGTGTCATCATAGGCAGCGCAATTGTATGAGCAGGATTAAAAGCTTAAACCGACAAGGAAATTCGGTAAAAAAACAAAGACTTGTATATAAATTCTGGGTCGGTGGGAAAGTGATTTTACTTTAAAAAATAACTTGTAATAAAGCACTCAATAGTTATCAAATATAGGAAATATTAAATTCAGAAAATCATGAAAGGAGGACTTTATAAATTTGTATCTATATTACACACAGGAACAAAGCAAGAAAATTTTCCAAAGCCAATCTGCTCGGCTACCTAAAACCAAATGTTGGACAAACTGTTGGCATTCTTGATAACTGATTTCATGAATCAAAAACATAAAACAAGAGTTGTTTCTTGAAGCAAAATTTTTTGCTTTGCTCTTACAGCCCAGCATTAAAAGAGTTGTGAAATGTAATAAAGTATAATTCCAACATCAAATATATAATATTTCCTCACTTTTGTGAAATTAAATGCTGGAATACCATTTAAGTGAATTTTGATTAAATGGCAGAAAATTTTGCATAATATTCTAATAATACAATTATAACATACAATCAAAACTAATACTGGAATAAAAAAATAAGAATGACATAACTATAGAAATAAGATAACTACTTTCAAATACAATGTTTAGCATGAAGAAATACATATAAAAAAAGTCTGGAATAGCTTAGAGAATACTTCCAAAGTTAGATATGCTCAAAAAGCAGTTTTAGCCAATTAGTATATGAAATTATTTTAAGGTAACTTTACCTTCCCAAAACTAAGCTGTTTACAAAATACTGTTTTTGGTTTAGAACTACCTTCATCCATCAGCTTAGGACAAACTTCACATGTTACATCTTGTACAAATTCACAAGATATGAACTTCAATAGCAAATCTTGAAGTGTAAGTTGTCCCTATAATGCAACAAAATTCTTCTGTCACATTTCTAGACACAAAAATATGTCAGAAACAATTTAAATGATCTACAGAACAGCGCATAATTTAAAAATAAGCTTAATTTTTTAAAACTTACCCACTGCGATGTCGGAATAGTTAGAGATATACTGTCAAATGTATCATAGCTTGCTGGAAACTAAGAGGAAATACAAAAATGTTTTTACATATTTTTGCCCATTTCAAATGCTCATGTTTTTTTAAGAATAAATATAAACAACCAAGTGTAATTTTTTATGTTCTTTATATATTACTCACCTTTGACTTACAAGAAGTACATTTTAACTCACTGACCAATAAACCACGAAGTGGAGAAGCAATCTTCACTGGCGATACTTTTTTGGATGAAATAAAAGACTTTTTTACTTCTGTTGCAGTATTTTCACTAGACAAATCCTATTCAGAAACATACATTATTAAACCGCAAGACATGCAATTAAATATACCTCTAAAATAAAAATACATCAAACTGATGTTATTATGTTTTCCATTAATTACTTTTTGATGCTTTATTTTAATTAAAATGCAAAATTAACATTCAACACAAGTCAATAACATGGAAAAAAATTAATTTGGAAAAAACTATCACATTGATAATTTCTAAATACTGTATTTGCCGGAGTATAAGACATACTTTTTTTCTTTGAAAATCGGTCTGAAAAACGGGGTGGGTCTTGTACGTCGATACTCAGTTTATTCGGAGTTAGCATTTTGCAAGTTTGTGAATGGGTCAAAGCTTCATGGGATGCTGTGAAAACAGAGACAGTGGTTAAATCATTTAAGAAGTGTGGCATCAGTAATACACTGGATGGTACAGAGGACAATTTGTTGTATGAGAACTCAGATTTAGAAGAGGTTTCAAGTGACTCTTCAGTTAGTTTTGGAGATGAGTGAGTGGGTTTTGACGAAGAAGATTAAAGGATGTTCTTTCTCAGATAGATTGGGTATTGCAGAAAGTATTACAGTCAAAAGTCTTTAATCTGGACGTCCATAATCCAGAATGATCTATAATCCGGACCTCAAAGCTACAAACTTTCTGCGCATAATACGTTTACGTATGCGCATTTAATGTATAACGGACAGTATAAGCTAAGCTAAAATTATCTAATTATCTATTTCAGTTAATGTTGCAGACTGTTAGAGCAATTTTATAAAAGTAAGCTTGAACTTTAGATTATGTCAAAAAGAATTTCCGATTTTGGAGCTGCCAAAGGATCTACGTAGCGTATTCGGAAACTAAGTAGCGTTTCATTCTAGCGCCGTTACAGCGCTGTGGTAGGCGTCCCGCGCATGCGCACTAGTCTTTCTTGTTCACTGACTTTCAATTGTCACCATTTTGGTTGCTCTATGTTGTGTTTTCAGTTTGCTGTGCACATTCAAAATGTTTAAGACAATTAGTTCTCCCGCTGACTGTGAGATTCGTGCCGTGATTAAATTTTTGAACGCGAGGAATGTTAAACCGGCCGAAATTTATCGTCAAGTGACAGAAGTTTACGGTGAATACGCAATAAGTGATGGAATGGTGAGCACGATAAGTGGGTCAGAATGTTTAATGCAGGTCGAGGTCGGCCATCTGTTGTCACCGATGATTTGATAAGGAAAGTTGATGAAGCAATTCATGACAACTGACACTTCACAATGACAACACTTTCAGAGGCATTTCCACAAATTTCACGTACTGTTTTGTTCGAAATTGTGCCTGACCGCTTGAATTATCGCAAACTGTGTTACCGATGGGTTCCAAAAATGCTAACTGATTTTCACAAAACAAAGCGACTTGGTAGTGCCCTGACATTTCTCACGCGGTACAGTGATGAGGGAGAAAACATTTTAAATCAAATTGTGACAGGTGATAAAACATGGGTGTGTCATTTCACACCAGAATCGAAACAACAATCGATGGAGTGGAGACACACTCCTTCTTCCAAAATACAAAAGTTCAAAGTGACAATGTCATCACAAAAAATCATGTGCACTGTCTTCTGAGATAGGCAAGGCGTTTTGCTTACTGAATTTCTTCCCAGAGGTGAAACCATTAATGCGGCAGGTTATTGTGAGACTTTACAAAACTAAGGCCTGCCATTCAAAACAAACGAAGAAGAATGCTCAGTAAAGGAATTGTGTTGCTCCATGACAATGCTCGGCCCCATACTGCTGGTGTCACTCAATCGTTAATTCGACAGTTTCATTGGGAGCAGTTCGATCACCTGCCGTACAGCTTGGACTTGGCGCTGTCCGACTATCACTTGTTCCTGCACATGAAGCGCGAGCTTGGTGGCAAGCTCTTTGGATCTGACAATGACACAAAAAATGCTGTGGAGTCGTGGTTATCGAAACTGGCGGGAAGTTTCTTTGACGATGATATACAAAAACTGGTCACCCGCTATGACAAGTGTTTGATCATTGGCAGAAACTATGTTGAAAAATAGTTTAAGACATGTATTTTCATGTAAAAATAAAATTGGATTCGAAAAAATTGTTTTATTATTTTTTTTTAAAACGGTACTTAGTTTCCGAATATGCCTCGTACAAAGCGAAAGCATGTTTCGATGTCCATCAAACAAAAAGTGGAATTGTTGCAAAAAATAGATAAAGGCATATCCTTTGATTCTGTAATCATTCCGAAATATGTTTATCAATTTGACGCTGCTCTGCCGGGGGGGGGGGACATTGCGGCGTGCAATGAACTGGAAGTTGATCTGTCAGCACTATCCTCATCTTCATGGTAGATGTTTTTATTTTATTCGGCTTCTAATTCCTTACTAAATGTAGTATTTCATCTCGATGTACTCAGTCTTTGATATGATTTAAATCAAATTCCTTGTCATTATAAATAACACGAATACACATCCAATAGTTTTCTGGTTGCAATTTTCTAATTTCGACTATGCGTAATATATGCTTTACGCATGCGCGCGTTGAAAGAAATGTTTAATAAAGTAAACAAATAAATATTAAGCTTTTTTTTTTTTTTTTTTTTTTGTAAATTTTAGTACCCTTTAGATCCTAATTGTTCTTTATTTCATAAATTACCATTTCATAGTTTTAATTTTATAATTTCTGCATGCCATCTTACCAGATTTTAAATTGATGATCTATAATCCAGAATCGCCAAAGTCCCAACGAGTCCAGATTAAAGGCTTTTGACTGTACTTTGTATTACTTTATATTTAAAACACTGTAAATTCAGTAATAAAGTTTTATCCTTCAGAAACGTGTAAAAAAGAGGGTACGTCTTACATGCCAACATATACAATATTTAATTTCAGCTCTAGTGAGAGTTGATAATTTAATATTATAACAATAACATATGTACTTATGCATCAACATAATAGAATAAGAGAAAATAAGTAAATATCGCCTATTTTCTATTTACAAGCATTATTTACATGAATTACAATTCATGCTATTCATACTACAGTCAAAAGTCGTTAATCCGGACTCGTCGGGACTTCGGCGATTCCGGATTATAGATCATCAGTTTAAATCTCGTAAGATGGCATGCAGAAATTCTAAAATTAAAAATATGAAACCATAATTTATGAAATAAAGAACAATTATGATCTAAAGAATATCAAAATTAAAAAAAAAAAAAAAAAAAAAAAAAAAAAAAAAAAAAAAAAAAAGCTTAATATTTATTTGTTTACTTTATTAAACATTTCTCTCAATGTAAGTTGTTTAAGTTGCTTCATTTTATGTGATAATACTTTCTCTTTAATTCTATAAAAAGACATAATTTCTTGTTCAGTTACAAAGTTCCGCTGTTCAAGTCCCGTTAATTGCTGTGCCGAGAATACCGACTAACTTGTCAATCGAAATTTTTTTGTTTTCACTAACCTCTCTGTCACATTCTTCATGTCTTTATCCATTTTTTGCAGCAATTCCACTTTTTGTTTGTTGGACATCGAAACATACTTTCGTTTTGTAGATCCTTTGGAAGTTCCAGCATCGGAAATTCTATTTGACATAATCAAAAGTTCAAGTTTACTTTTATAAAATTGCTCTTACAGTCTGCAAAAAATAATAAGCGGGATCCAATTCGAAGATTAAGGAACAACGCAATCATTAACATTAACTGAAATAGATAATTAGATAATTTTAGCTTACACCGTCCGTTATACATTAAACGCGCAGGCGAAAACGTATTTTGCACTTGCGCACACGCATATGCGCAGTAGTCAAGGTTATACGCACACGCGTAAAACGCCTGTGCGCATGTGCCAACGCGGCGCATGCGCAGAAAGGTCTTAGCTTTGAGGTCCGGATTATGGGTGTCCGAATTAACGACTTTTGACTGTATAACTTATGGATCTGATCTGATTCAAATGAGAAGGGTTAGTAAGAAGAAGATAATTCATACAAAAATTATCTCGCATATAACTGATCAACTATTTCTTATATTTGCTTCAGTCTAAGTGAAAGAATAAAAAAACAGGCACACACAAGATTTATATATGTACATACACTAAAAAAATTCTAAATAAAAATGAAAAGCAAATATTAGTTCTTTTCACTTAGCACAGCTTTAAACTGCCTTAATAGTTATCAATGAATACACATGAGGATCTGCTCATCTGCAAATATTTTCTTTGAATTCTTATTTATTTATTTCCTCTCTTAAAATTATATATGTGTTTCTCTTTCCTAAAAATAAACCTGGCTAATGAAATTATATTGTTTCTGAGATACTAAAATGTATTTTTTAGTAGATATTTTGCCAGATACTTTAAGTCTTTTTTAGTTTGTAGAAAGCAGATTAATAACTGATACATGATATGTTTTAAAAATTATATACATATACCACTTAATTCATACTTATGGACGAAAATTATTAATTTAACACTTAAATATGAAATAACAATTAATGAAAAGGCTAATATTTGGAATATGGTAACAGGTAGTTTGGCGACATTTTGGTAAGGCAATAAAGGTTACTAGCTAGGACTTTAGCAGTGTACATGGATAAAGTCAAGAGTGTGCGCAATGCCATTTTTGTGCAATTCTGGGATTTTTTTTAAGTGAAAATAGGTCAACTTGTACATGGATGATACCGTGTATGTGCAATTCTTAAAAACGCGGCAAGCAGTTTGCGATTCTGCACTTTCTCCCAATTTCGCACCTAATCTTCGTCATGATTAAGCACTTTTGTTCCATAAAAGTTCTAGCATGAGCGTAATTCGGCTAGCAGATTGTTGGAAAAAATGTTAAGTAAAAAAAAAAAAAAAAAAAAAAAAAAAAAAAAAAAAAAAAAACATGCCTTTACTTTGTGAAAACAAAACTAGCAGGTTGCTGTAGCAGGGTTGGTCGCCAAATTTTTGCCAAAAAATCGCAAAGTTACCATAATCCAAAGATTAACCAATGGAAATACCATATTAACAATTTATAAGATGCTTTATTAAAAGTACGGGTTTGATTTCAAACAGCAAAAATAAGTAACTCAATTTTGAGAAATCATTTTTATCTTAATGCCTGAAATAAACTGCATTAAAACATGTTTGAAAATGGGTTTTTGAATTGATATGCAAATTCTTCAATATAATAATTATTCAAGATAGGTACAGTGCATTGGTAAACTTGCAATTCCCTTTGCCTCAGCACAGTGTTGAAAAATCCAGTGCTGTGTGTAATTCCGCGGTAGAAGCTAAGAAATGAGTGAAGATTGTGTGTCATCCGATGTACCTTGTGTCATTCTCGTTGTTTTTAAAGGCAGTAGCTGTGATTCTCTCCAGCACAGTGCAGCGATTTGATGCATGGAACCTTGGAATAGACTATAGCTATTGAAGATTAGATTAGGAATAGGAATCTAGCAAAGTATTCCAGAGAGCATATATGTATGAAGTATCATATGGAATTGTAGCCAAGTACTGGCCGACCTAAATGAATTGCCAAGTGGACGCTACTGACATAACACAGTAGTTTATACCACTCAAGTTAATAACCATTATTAACTTTAAGTTTTTTTGCATGTCATAAGCTGACATGCCCTATTCATCTATTTTGTAAACCTCATGGAAAGCACCCATTAAAACTAGGCAACTGAATTTTCTACTACATATTGCTTTCAACATCACCAAAAATAAAACAACGGCTTATGGGCCCGGATAGTCCATTGGAGATACACATCTAAGCAGTAAGTCAAATATCTGCGCTTTTTTGGTGTAAAAAAATGGAAACATAATTACTTTTCTCCTTGACTTTACTGAAACAGTATGTTACTAATGGAAATGAAGAACACAAATACAGTCAAAAGTCTTTAATCTGGAGTCGTCGGGACTTCGGCGATTCCGGATTATAGATCATCAGTTTAAATCTGGTAAGATGGCATACAGAAATTACAAAATTAAAAATATGAAACCGTAATTTATGAAATAAAGAACAATTATGATCTAAAGGGTATCAAAATTTACAAAAAGAAAAAGCTTAATATTTATTTGTTTACTTTATTAAACATTTCTTTCAATGTAAGTTGCTTCGTTTCATGTGATAATACTTTCTCTTTAATTCTATTAAACAGACATAATTTCTTTTTTAGTTACAAAGTTCCGCTGTTCAAGTCCTATAATTGCTGTGTTGAGAATACCTACTAATTTGTCAATCGAAATGTTTTTGTTTTCAATAACCTCTGAGTCACTATCGGAAGCGAATTATAATGACGAGGAACTTGATTTAAATCATATCAAAGACTGAGTACATCGAGATGAAATACTACACTTAGTAAGGAACTATAAGCCAAATAAAATAAAAACATCTGCCTTGAAGATAAGTATAGTGCTGACAAATCAACTTCCAATCCGCTGCATGAAATGATAAACAGATTTCGGATTTCGAAACACACTTTCGCTTTGTAGATATAAATTACATATTAGTAAATATACATCGGAAATTCTATTTGACATAATCGAAAGTTCAAGCTTACTTTTATGAAATTGCTCTAACAGTCTGCAAAAAATAATAAGCCGGATACAATTCGAAGATTAATGAACAACGCAATCTGCAACATTAACTGAATTAGATAATTTTAGCTTAGTTTATACCGTCCGTTACACATTAAACGCGCATGCGCACAAACATATTCGCAGCCGTAAAGGTCTTACGTGCACTCGTAAACGCCTGTGCGCATGCGTGAACGCGACGCATGCGCAGAAAGTTTGTAGCTTTGAGGTCCAGATTATAGATCATTCTGGATTATGAGTGTCCGAATTAACGACTTTTGACTGTACTCAAATTGAGAAAATGGATAACACTAACTTTCCAAAATGGTGTTTCCAAGTGAAAATGTTTAATCCAGTCAGAACTTTGGGAAGTTGTAGGTAGTTAATGGAGCCAGAAACTTCCGAAATTTGCCGAACTAGACAAATGGGTAGTAAAAGACCAAACAGTTTTAGCAATTATTGCTGACTGTGAAATCTCCTCTGATAGATCACATTAAAAAACTTAAAACTTCCTATGAAGCATGGATGAAACTGTTAGAAATAAACTTTATTTTATTTTTATGATGTTGTATCTGGCACAGTAATGCTATAATTATAGACTCTATGTTCCTTAATATTAATGTGTAGCTCTTTGTTGTTTTGCTGAATGGCAACAGTTTATTTAGTCAAGTAAATAAACATACATTTGTGGTTTGCTTATTTCTTTCTACTATATTTCAAAAATATATCTGCCATTTAAGTGATTTCTATCAGAAACTGCACGAAATCCATCAGCCTAAAGATCCTATTGCTAAAGTAAGCCTTATGAAGCAACTCATTTTTAAAAAATGAACACAAACAAAAAAATGCAGAATTATTTATCTTCTGTCTTTGAAACGGCAGATAAACTTACAGAAATAGGATCCCAAATTTCTAGAAGAATAATCACTTTGCTACTATGTAGCTTAACCAAGGAATTTGAAAGCTTTAAACATAACAGAATCTCGTGACAAACTGCCTGCCTTAAACACACTAAAATTTAAGTTACTAAGAGAATCTAAGAGTCAGCAATTTAAACTAGAGGAAAACTACCAAATGTAGGTGTTAATTACTAAATATCACAGCAACACAAAAGTAACTAAAATACCACCGTAATGCGAAAAAGAAGTCTAAGAATGCAAAAGCCTTTAGGTGCTACAACTGCAAGAGAATAGGGCATAAAGTATCAGAATGCAGAAAAAATAAAAACCAGAATCCTAATCAGGTACTTTTCTGTTACATATCTGTCACACAATTGTGTACTTTTCTGTTATGTGTTTGCCACACACGGAAGTACATAAGATATTTTCTCTCTCCTTTTTTTCTACATGTATGTGGAAGCACACAGCACACACAACATGCATTTGGGAAGTCTCAAATTCAAATCCCAGGGAAAGCACCGCAGATTTCTTCAGTTTCCTGACATCAAAAAAATTGTAACTGACTCTACATACTTAAAGTTGCAATAATGCTTACAAATTATTACTTATGAAGGAGAAAAACAATTTCAATAACTAAGAAACATTAACAGAGATAAAAAAAAATTAGGTTAAATTTAACCTTAGACTGATCCTTATTTTACTGAATAGCTCTATGCATCGGAAGGAGCAAAGAAAGTTCTTATTTTATAGGGAGTTAATAAACTTATAATATTTTATGCTCTAATTTAAAAAAAAAATTGCAAACTCTTTATAAGGAATTATCACATTTCTCCATGCAGGCTCTTATAATTTAAGTAGTTAGCATGTCCTCGATCATTTCTTTGCTTAAAAATATTCTGAAAGGTTTTCAGAATTTTAAATTACGTTCAAAGGGACACTTTTTTTTAACATTTTGTCTGTTGCCTTTATTTATTTAATGCCACGTTCTTTGCACTTAAACCATAAAATTAAGTTCAAGAGCAATATCACAAAATAGTTTTAAACTGAGCATACCTTTAGAATTTCTGATACAGAGTCTTGCACGCTGGAGATAAAAAAATTTTTTTTTTTTTTTTTCTGTACAACATTGGCATTGCTTGCTTTGAAATTGTTGAGTGTGTTAATTGAAAATTCGTTAAAGTTTTACAAAATACGAAATCGATAAATAAAAAAATTTCAAATTTGGGCTCCCACATGTCCATATTCGCAGTAGGATTACGTCATTCAAAATTCTATGGCCGTATGTACCGTTGTTTTAACACAATGCGAGAAATATGCATACATTTATGGAGATTTTTCATTATTTAATTTCTTCAAATATAATGCAGGACTTTAACATTTGATGGTAACAGTTTGAAAAGTGACATTTAGAGTGAACCAACGCAAAATCACAAAACGAAAACAATAGTTCTTCAGGGGCAAAGCCCCTTTGGACTTTGGAAAAAAAAAAAAAAACTAACATTATTTGTACAAGCACCTAAACTAAAACATGGTGTCAATGAAATCCTGATACATATAACACAAAAAAGTGTTATATATCAGGCCCTATTGCTAAAGTAAGACTTATGAAGCAACTCTTTAAATAACATCAAAGTACCTACTGAAAAATACTAATAAAATAAATACTGACTTAAAATAGGAGAGGAAAAACTGGAGTTCAGCTTGATGTTTCACATGATCACATAACCTGAATAGCAATGAATATCAAAATTTAGAAATACTTTTAAACTGACAGAAAGAAATACCTCTAATTTACCAGCATCCAAAAGAGACATTACCGGAGATGGAGATGTGAGTTCTTCTTCAATAGTTGTTGTAAGAACATGAAAAAGTTCATGGGCATCCTAAAATTTTTTAAATAATTAATAAAAAAAACAAATAATATCCTATTGTAAAGACAATAATAATAATTAATAATTAAATAAAAACAAAAAATAAAGACCTTTCATATTTTTAGTTAAAAATCTTCATGGAACTCAAACATGTGAAACAGTTTATTTATTTATTTAGAACATATTACCTGTTCATCATTTGAGATGCACCATCTGTGAGATCTTAATACATTAATCACACTTTCTCCACTACACATGTCATCTGTACCATTTAGAGCTGAAAATATATTATGGGAATCAAGAAACTGAAATAATAAAAATATATAAATATGAAATATATAAAAATTACTTAAGTTTCTTTTTTTTAGTTTAAAAAATTGCACAAAATTTTTAAAATTAAAAAAATTCTTATTATAGTTATAAGCAAATAAAAATTCTTGGCTTTACAATTGTTTTAAAAATTCTCTTTTAAATGTCATGTGAATATTTTTTTCCCCTTCCCAAATGTAAATAACATCAAAGAATCTTGGTTATGGAACATGTTTTACATCATTTAAAAAGGTTAAGGGTTTCTAGAAAGAAACTGCATGCATGAGATGAATAAAAAAGTCTACATGTATCACACTGTTTTAAATCATTTAATACTAAAAATGTAAATAACTGACTATATTCTATCATAAAATATATAAATAATACAAAACATAAAATATTAAGCATATGCAACATATAACATCGTTGAAAAATATAAAAGTGAAATCCATACTTGGATATGAATTTCGATATCACAGCATCTATTTATAATGAAATATATTTACTAAAATAATCACATTTTTAAGAGAAAAGTTAACATTCGAACTTATTAAAAATTAAATGTTACCATCCAAGTTAATTAAAAATTAAATAGCCAGCAAATAATAAATAAAATCTTCAAAATCTATCTTTTTAAACCTGCATCATTCATTTACATTTTAAAAACTATTTATTAATAGTTAACTGAATCCATAATATCAAAATTAATGGGTATTAGTTTCATTTAAACAGTTCTTTTTAACTGTTAAGCCTTTTCAAATATGATACAAGAGAAGTAGCCCTGCATTTAGTTTAAAAACATTAAGTTGAATTTTTAACCAATTATTAATAAACTAATGAAGATAATTTAAAATGAGTAACAAAAAAATTTTCAAATGATTTTCTGCGAATGCATTGTATTTCATTAGTCTATTCAATATTTATCATAATTGAGAATTCACTTAATTCTAGTATTATTTATAACAGCCTACTGAAAGTCTTGTATTATAAAATATTAAAATACTCATGAAAGAAGGCTATTCTTAAAACTTTTCATCAGACTGATTTTATTAATTACAAACAAATAAAGTATTAATTATAGGGCTCAAATACGGTTTAGCCCACTGCTTGGTGATTTTTTTTAACGGGCAATAAACACGCCAAAATGGCTAACGCGATATTTTGAAGCCATGTTGTTATTCAAATTGTTGCCACTAAATATTATTGTCCTGTGTTATATTTAAAGAAATTAAATAATAAAGAATCTACATAAATGTATGAATGTTTCTTGCATTGTGATAAAACAATGGTATTTGAATTTTGTTTAAATTTCATCATATATTTTAATTTCACCAAATTTTGAATAATGTACGTTTCCTCCCGAATATGGGCATCTGGAAGCCCATGTTTGGAATTTGGAGTTTGCTTTATTATCTATTTCATACTTTATAAAACTTTAATGAATTTTTAATTAACAAACTCAATGATTTCAAAGCAAGCAATGGCAACACTGTACAGAAAAAACATTTTTATCTCCAGCATACAAGACTGTGTATTGCAAATTCTAAAGATATGCTCATTTTAAAATTATTTTGCAATATTGCTCTTAAACTAAATTTTATGGTTTCAATGCAAAGAACATGATATTTAATAATAAATAGAGATAACACATAAAGCATTAAAAAAAAAAAACCTTTGGGATGTAATATAAAATTTGAATTTTTTAAAAATTTTTACTTGTTGGTTTGAGCAGTTAATTTAGTTGCTGTTTGAATGGTCTTACGTGTTTTTTTTTTTTTTTCCCCTTCCTCTTTCCTGTGTGTTTTTCCATTTTTCTGCATATATTCCGGAAACAGCGGATAAAAACGGAGTAAATTTTCATAAAGATGGGGGGGGGGTTCAGGGAGTTTCCCCCTTGACATAAATTCAAAATACATATATAAAACCCCTCAAATACTTTTAATTTTTCCTGAAAAGAATAAGTGAACAATTTTTCCCTTTATTTTTTCTTTTTAAAGTTGCTTATTTGTAACATTTTATCTTTTGGGCTTAATCCTAGAAGATGGGCAAAGCCAAGGCAGTGCGTGATGCCGAGTTTGTGCAATTCTCTGATATTTTATATGTGAAAATAGATCCATGTGTACATGGGCAAAGCCAATGTATGTAGTGCACACTGCCAAGGTTGTTTGCGATGCAAGTTTGTGCAAGTCTCCAATTTTTTTTTGAGTGAAATTTGATTGATGTGTACATGGAGAAAGCCAAGGCAGTGCGCAATGCCGAGGTTGTGCGCGATGCCAAGTTTGTGCAATTCTCTGATTTTTTTGAGTGAAAATAAGATTGTGGACACTGAGTTTATGCAATTCTTTGATGTTTTTTGAGCGAATACAGATCGTTGTGCACATGCAAGGCTGTATATGATGCTGAGCAGTGATGTAACATATTTTATGTGCAATGTTTAATGTATCATTTGCGTATTTAAAATTTGTATTGCTCTTTTAATTGTAAATTATACTTTAGACATTTTTTTATTTATTTAAATAGAATTTTTAATTTTTTGGTTTTGATATGTTGATCATGCTTTTTGACATACAATAAATATCGATAGTCCGACGATCTACTCAGCAGTAGCAAAACTGTAAACTTTTACCTTATTATTTTAATACATAGTGTTCATATGTAGCTATCGTAATTGCACTTGCTAATATTTGTTCATTGATAATATATGTGTGTGTGAGGCATTGCTTAGTGTTCCAAATTTGTAGTACTTATTTTCTCTCATTGTGAGAAATTAAGATTTTTTTATTTATTAATGTGTAGAATTCTAGTATGGCCACAGAGAATATGATTTGATTTAAGAATTTATGAAACAGTGATACGAAAGCTGTGTATGATGATGATATGCAATATTTTTTTTATTAATGTAAAGTTGAAAGAACAAAAATAATGAAGAAAGAAAATAATGAAGGTTGTCAACTTACTGGTATGTAAGAGATTGTGCCATTACTTAGCAATAAGGTAATTTGTAAAAATGATCAAATTAAAATGTTCTGTAATATGAATTTAAATTTTAAAAAAATCTTTTTTTATCTGTATAAATTCTAAAGCTTAAAAATCTTTGAAAATACTGCAGTTGTATGAAATAGCAGTATGACAGACTGCAACATTGTTTACCGTTTTAATAACTGGTAGAATTCACTTACTGTATCCTGTTAATTTGAAATATAAACATTTTATTATACTTATTTCTATACCTATAGAAAAAACATTGTGATGTCAAAAGCTTAGTCCCACCCATTTATGGACATCACATAGCTCCACCTTCGAAACTTTGTTTATGCAGCGTATCCTGAACTTCTACTATCGTTTCTTAAAAAAATTGTGCCACTTTTTTTAATATTTGTTCTTTGTTTGATGCTGTTTTGTTCACTTTACTTTTGGTCTCACTTAGCAAAAAGACACTGAAGAAACTGATTTAGTTTGTTGTGGATGCTATGCTGAGTAAAATAACTTAAATGATAATTCCAGAATGGATTAAGTACGATTTAATTTCTAATAGTGAAAGAAGACATTACTTTGTTGTTGCGAAGCTTAATTTCTGTAGACTGGCAACAAATACACTATTCTGCTAAGTTTCAAATGTAAACAAATATGGTTGTTACGATCAATAATTTTTAAAGCAAAAAACTGTTCCATACTCAGAAGTGCAAATTGGCAATTTCACCAATAATAGTTTTGAAAGTTAGCAGGAAACATAGCAACTTCTGGTACCATTCCGTTTTGAGGACCGTAAAAAAATTGCAGCGAAAATGAATGCGCAAAAGCGCCAAATCTAGCAAACGCGTCCAATTAACAGCGCGCCAAATCTAGCATACACGCTGATTTCAGATTGCGTAAGTTTATATAGTTCTATATTTCTTAAGACGCCATTGAAATACTAGTTTCATTTTTAAATCCTTTTCTGATTTAAAATCCTTTTTTGATATCCTACGGATTTAACAATTTGGGAATTGCCCATGACGAAACGTCTGCAATAGAATTTTGGGTAAAGTGCAGAATCATCCACTGCTTGACGCGTTTTTAAGAATTGCACATACTCGGTATCCATGTGCACATCGACCTATTTTCACTTTAAAAAAATCCCAGAATTGCACAAAAATGGTACTGCGCACACCCTTGACTTTATCTATGTACACATCAACTTATTTTCACTTAAAAAGTAAAAGAAAATTGACAAAAATCCAATTGTTTTTACCCTTGTAAAAAGAGGACAAAGCAGTGGGCGATTCTGCACTTTACCGAGAATTTTTTCAAAGAAAAGGCATCATTCATTATAGAAAATTAGCGAAATAGCGATGCAGGCATCCATTCAGTTATGTTTAACAATTTTTATATAAATTATAATAATGATCTAAAAAGTATTATATGAAATTAACCTTTCATCTAAATTAAAACATCAATCTTAGATAGTTATTTACTATTACATATTCTTTCTTTCATTAGGGTTGCCGCAATTATTTTTGGCAGCACTGGCATCAACAATAGTTTGGCGATTTTTTACGGCCCTCAAAACCGAATAGTACCGTTTTTTAATATTTTCAATCCTAATACCTAATATTCATGAGCACTTTTTTAATAAAACATTTTATAATCACATAAGTATACACTCATTATGCAACAATTATTTTATTAATATGTTATTTTCTAGCCAATAATGTTTAAACTGAACTTGAAATTCTATGCTTAATGTAAGTTGAAAACACTATGCTTAGTGAAGGGAAAAAAGTTACAAAATGAAAACTTTCATTTGAATCTTTAAAAATTGTGCAATTTTTTTCCTTTTTTCAGAAGCTAACACTAGTTTTCCACTCTAATTCCGGTTTACCCCCCCCCCCCGCAAAAAAAAAGGAAAAGGAAAAGAAAAAAGAAATATAAATCCCAAAAATCATTATACATGAATTATTATTCCCAAAATACAGATCCCCCAAAATTGAAGAAATGCATATGTATTCATCCATTAAGAAATTTCTGGAAAAAGATAAATATTTAATACATATAAATAATTTTTGAAAAAATAAGTCGTTACCTGTCAAAACTGATAAAAGTGTTTTTATTAATGCATAATTTTCATTTAGCACAGACTCATCTGCAGATGTAACAATATCTTGAAGCCAGCTGATACAGGATGGGCATGAAGCCAGAGCTTGTAGAACAGCATTTAGAAAGCAAGAATTGCCTAAATTCTGTAATCCAGGTATAAAACCTAACAAAAAATGGAACTTTTTTAATTACATTTTATATTTACTAAATTTTATTGGAATATTCAATAAACTGTAAAAAGTTGAATATAACATATGAAAAGTATACATGGATTATCGTACATATCAAAAGACACATATCAATTAAATATTAAGTATTAGATATAGATTTCTATTTATTTTGGAAGCACTTCCGCAGAGAACCCGGTAAATGTAAACATCGCCAACTTTGGCGATAATAGTTCAAACATGGTAACCTAGCTAATTCATCCCATTCGCTTGTGCGAAGGTTGTCGTTGTTCGCATTTGGAGATTTATATTATTCTTCTCTTATTTATTGTTATTTTTTCTGAATTTTTTAACAACGAATAGATAGAAATATTTTCGCATAATTAAAGAAGTTTTCGTCGAAAGATGCCGGTTCTCGGCTCGTCAGTTCGGAATCAAAGGAAGAAAATATGGCGGGAGGGGTGAATGCTAATTTGTAACATGCTGTTTACGTTATGTTCTTAATTATTAACAGCTGTAAGCACGCGGAACCATGAGGTTTCCAAATCCTAAAATAATTTTTAAATGTATAAAGTTCTAGTTATATTAACTTAACAATGCTAGTAAAGAAAATTTCATTACTGTTGAAGGTTATTTGTATTGTGAAATATATTATGAAAAAGGACAGGTATTTGTTGCAACGTAAAATGCTTTAAGCTGTATGCAAGTAACTTAGAAAAAAAAAAAAAAAAATACTGAAAACTATGTAAAATGGATATATTAAAGGTCATGCTTTCATTAATTTATTACATGGGCATGGCTCTTACCGAAATACATCAATCAACATGCCAAGTACTTAATAATGAAAAATGACACTTGTAATAGAAATATTAGTATTCTATATGAATTAGAGAAAATACATATAAGTATAATGTAAACGTAAGTATAACAATACTAATTTTTATTTTTTAAATGAATTTCTACTTCCCGTTATGCTTAATACATTGTTTTCTGTGCTAACTTGAATTTAATACAAATTTATTTTCGTATACCACGTTTAACCTGTTAGTTTTACATGTACATACTTATTATCTGTGAATTTTTACTACCATTGTCTGCTAACTTGAATTTACATACACTAAAAACCACGTTTACGGCTCGGCTCAGCTTGGCGAGTAAAAATGCAACGGCGCCAACGGGTTCTTTCCCGAAGCGCCAACGGGTTCTCTGCGGATGAAAACCCCCTATTTTTCTAGATAATATATTTTTTTTAAATAAATATTTCTACGAAGTAAATGAACTAACCTAGTGAAATCTGGAAGAAACAAAACAAGCCTCTTTCAAAACACTCAGTTTAAAGCTGATACAATAAGGTGATATAAACATGCATGCAAAAATATAACTACATCAACATTATGTCACAAAAGTTTCACTAATTCATTTTATTCTCTAAAGACTAATTATTAAAAAAAACTCTTATTTTGAAGTCTTCAGTTTTGAGATACATAAACACGTCTCTTCTAAAATAATATATTAAAAAACTATGCTTGAAAATTAAACAGCAATTTTAAGAAAATTTTACCATGATTTAGCAATATTTTAAATGAAAATAATGGCTATCTAACTAAATATCAACATCAAGCAGGTTAAATTTAACACTTATTAATATGCAGGCTGTGTTTCACTTCAGTCTGCATATTATGGTATTCACATCTTTTCACTATTTAATCAAATATCTCAGTTGTGCAAGCCTGTTAGGTGTAAATCATTCTGTATTTCTTATAAATAAAATTTTTAACCCCTCTTTTTAATGATATTTGATATTTATTGAACAGTTAAGATTCTAGTTCCCCTCTTGTTTTATTCCATAAATTATCTAGTATTGCTGAAAATAATTAATCGATGTAAATGCAAATTTCCTAAATATTTACCATAAAACTGAGTTTTCAACTCAAATTACCTTAAAAATATATAAGTAAAATATACCTATTTTCAATGCCTAGTAAGGGAAGGGAGGGAAAACAAAACTTTTTAATTGAATGACACTCAGACCAATCTCAATAAATGGTTTCCTACTTAGACTTTATTTACTTAAAGCTTGAATTAACTTGCCTCCGTCAAACATAGTATCTAAAGCATCACACTTTTTTATTAACTTTCACTAAAATAAATTTGAATATCGTAAAGGAATCGAAAATCAGGCCTTATGAATCAAAAAGAAAATTTTTAAAATTAAACGATCAATAATTTCTTACAGTTTTCAAACATAATGCCATTCTCAAATTCGTATTCATTAATGTAAAGCAAAAATTAACGGAAAAACGAGCGCAAGCGTTTGGGAAAAAGAAAAAAAAAAAAAAAAAAAAAAAAAAAAAAATTCCACTATTACATCTGGCAACACCACAGCTCAAAACTATACACACAAATGGCGTTCGTAGAGAGATTGTGAAATTTCTCTTACTTCAAAATGTCAGTGAAAAATACGTCTAAAGGTGTTGCGTGGCTTTACAGTGAAGTATGTGCATTACTGGATGTTTGGGCAGATCAAGAAATACAGCAACAGTTATCCGGTAGACTTCATAACATGTGCATTTATGATAAAATATCAAAACGGCTGATGGACTTGGGTATCGATCGTACCGGTGAACAGTGTCGGGAAAAAATTAAAAAATTACGGCGTGATTATAAGACGGTTGTTGATAATAATTATTCTCCAGCATTCGCTAGAAAACTGTTGGGTTGCTATGACAAAGTACACGAAATTTTCGGAAAATGCACTGTTATGAAACCATCATCGGTAATAGAGAGTATTGTATACAATGATGAGGCTGGAGCACCGGAACGAAAAGATGATCAAGATGAAACTAAAACAGAAACCAAACGTGAAAATAAATATGATAAAAGCACGACTTTGAAATCACATGTTGATTTTTCAACAGAAAAACGAAAAAAACTAAACGTAAATAAAGACATTTCGTTCAAAAACAATAAAAGAAGGGAATTTCAAAAACAAAATAAACAAACTTTTCTACAACAAAGGCAGAAAAAAGTTCATGACAGATACGTAGCACTCGAGAGAAAACGATTCAGTGATGAATTATCGAAAGAACGACAACGATTACTTACTGAAGAAAACCACTGGCGTCAAGAGAAACAGAAGGAAATGGAAGTTTTTAAATCACTATTACAGATGCTTGGCCAAAAGCATGGAATTACAATAACTTTCAACAACATAGATACAGTTAATTGCTTAAACCATAATAAATGACAATACATACTTTTAACAAAAACATTCTGTAGTTTAGCTCTTTAAATATTAATGTGTATATATATATATATATATATATGTAAATGTGTATGCAACAATTTAAGAAAATTATTATAATACAGAATGACATTTACATAGTTAAACTGGTTTTAAATCAGTATCATAGAAAATTTCTTATGCTGGACAACAGATAATCATGCATTTTAATTAGACAATAACATACCCATTATTTTAATGCTCAGAATTTATTATTTGTTTGATTCATATAATTATTTCCTATTTTGTGTATACTAACAACTCTGAAAGTTATTAATACCTTTAATTATATTTACAACATGAATAAGTGAAAAGTTCAACTTTTTTTATAAGAATTAATGACAAACAATGTGTGAAATTTTAGCAAAACTAATACGAAAGATAGAATGTGTATGCAATGCAAGCAAATGGTAACAACTGCCTGGAAATGACATTATTAATAACAGTTAATAGAAATAACAGCAAAGTTTTAGGTGTTAATAAAAAACCCATAAAACAGATATATTTGTCATATATTTTACCCTCTCTTTATGAGATATAAATATGAGAAAATCTGTAGAATAGGGTTATTTAATGTACAGCCTGCAGGACACAATTCAGCTTACTGGAGGCTTCAATCTACCTTGTATTTAGAATTTTAAAAACAAAAGAAAATCTGAAAGGTTTCAGATTTTAAATTACGTTCAAAGGGGCGTTTATTTAACATTTTGTGTGTTACCTTTATTTATTGAATATCATGTCCTTCGCACTTAAACCATAAAATTCAGTTCAAGAGCAATGTCACAAAATAATTTTAAATTGAGCACATCTTTAAAATTTCTGATAAACAGTCTCACATGCTGGAGATAAAAATATTTTTTCTGTATAACTGGCACTGCTTGCTTTGAAATCGTTGAGTTTGTTAACAAAAAATTTGTCAAGTTTTACAAAATATGAAATTGATAATTAAACAAATTTTAAATTTGGGATTCCAGATGCCCATATTCGCAATAGGATTACATCATTCAAAATTTGATGGCTCTAGGTACTGTTGTTTTATCACAAAGCGAGAAACATAAATACATTAATGCAGATTCTTCATTACTTATTTTCTTCAAATATAATACAGGGTGATAATATTTGGTGGCAACAGTTTGAAAGGTGAAACAGACATTCAGAGTGATTTGATGCAAAATCACAAAATGAAAACAATAGTCCCTGAGGGACAGTGTCCCCTTGGACTAAAAACCAAATGATTATTCTTTACCAAGATACATGCCACATGGCTTTAAAAACATCTTTTATTTATTACAATAACAGTGCCAATGTTCATGAAAAATCAGATATAATATAAATTATATCAATTGTGTTATCAATATTAATTTTAGATCATTCACTGAGAACAAAGGTAGAAAATAAGATTAAAAAAAAAAAGTCTGAAAGATTTCAGATTTTAAATTATGTCCAAAGGGGCGTTTTTTTTAACATTCTGTCTGTTACCTTTATTTATTATCTTGTTCTTCGTACTTAAACCATAAAATTTAGTTCAAGAGCAATATCACAAAGTAGTTTTAAATTGAGTATATCTTTAGAATTTCCGATACAGAGTCTCGCACGCTGGAGATAAAAACATTTTTCTGTACAACGTTGCCAGTGCTCGCTTTTAAATTCATTAAAGTTTTACAAAATATGAAATTGATAATAAAACCGCAAAATGAAAACAATAAAGGGAAAGTGCAGAATTGCCCACCGCTTTGCACGTTTCTTAAAATCACCAATTTGAAAATAACAAGTCAAAGAAATGCACAAACTCAGTATCCATGTACACATCGACTTATTTTCACTAAAAAAAAAAAAAAAAACAGAGAATTGCACACTCCCTTGACTTTGTCCATGAACACATCGGTACATGCCATATAAATGGGCGATTCTGCACTTTACCTAA
Source organism: Stegodyphus dumicola (assembly GCF_044657685.1). Classification (NCBI taxonomy): domain Eukaryota; kingdom Metazoa; phylum Arthropoda; class Arachnida; order Araneae; family Eresidae; genus Stegodyphus; species Stegodyphus dumicola. The sequence goes on from NC_140773.1 coordinate 198,445,528, forward strand.
CAATAGTCCTTCAGGGACAAAGCCCCTTTGGACTGTTAAAAAAAAAAAAGTCAAGATGCTTCATTCTTTTTATTTGAAATCTGACTTTTTAAAACTATTTTATCCTGCAAATATTTAATATTTTAAGTATGTTAAAAACTATTTTCTATTTAAATTATATTGCTAAATTTTAAAATAGAAGAATATTTAATATTTATTTTTGCTGTTTCATTAATGTTTATAATAAATACTCTCTAAATCTTGTGTCTGGTTGGTTGAATAAGTTTTTGACATTTATGTAGATATGAAATTTATTTTCTTTTAGAAAGCAAAATTATGAGCTTTTCTAAAATTACCAGTTTAAAGGAAAAGTGGCTTGTCTTTAACCAAATATTTACCTTTAGTGAGAATATCTGAAGTCTTTCATTTACTTTTGTTCTTCCTCAAGATGCATTATTAAAAATAACAGATACAAATGATGAAGAAGTGCATTTATTTTTTGTTTATTTCTTCAAAGCATCTTTTACTTACCATAGTAATGGTGCATATGTTGTGGAAATTATTTTGATTAATTGATAGATGGCGCTAGCATCGCGTGTTAAACACAACGTGCCTTCTGAATTTCCAGAAACTCTCCACCAGCAGCTCGATAGATGGATGTTTAGGTGCTTCGCACACTTTAATAATAGTCGGTTCCTTTTTAAAAGATTCTGAATTTTGATTAAGAAATCATATAGATTTGTTTGATAACTGAACTACCATGTTTTAATTAATGATCTGTATATAATGTGTACATATTAAAAGTTATATTTTTAAAAGCTATTTGATATCGAGTCCTCTCAACATTAAGATATTTTTAAACAGCTGGTGCATCGGCCGGGAAAATTGGATTTAGCACACTGCAAGTGTGCGAAGACAGCAAAGGTAAGGCTAAATTTTCTATTTTGTAAAGTAACAATGGTGGAAGAGTCTTTTGTTAAATTAAAATCAAAACGAAAAGTTATCAGGACCACCATGTCCAATATTCTAAAAAAATCGAAACAGAATTGAATAAAGAAGAAATTAATACAAGTAAATTGGAAGAAAGTTTAGATTAATTAATTATGAAATCGAAAACTCTGAGAACTGGATGCTCAGATAGAGCATGACTTGAAATCAGAAGTGGAAGAATTTGAAACAAAAATTCTATCGAACACGAAGAGAAAATTCAGTTATGGCAATTCACAGCAAATAACAAATTGAAAGAATTAAATAAAATAACAAATTCAGATAATAAAAACTCTTTTAACAAAACTAATTCTAAAATCAAAAGCAATAAATGTATGCGTCTCCCAAAATTAACCATCGCTAAATTCTATGGAGATGGACCAGTGGACAGGTTTTTGGAACTCTTTCAAAGTAGCAATCCATGATAATGAATCTTTAACAAAGATCAAAAAATTTAATTATTTAAAATCGTACTTATGCGGCAACGTTGCAAACTTGATAGAAGATTTTTGTATTTCGGAACCAAATTATGATGAACTTATTGAAATACTTAAAAATAGGTTTGGCAAAAAAGATATCATTATCAATTTTGATTTGAACTCACATGTGCAAAAACTCCTGAATCTTACCCCAGTAACAAAATCCAGTGACACTTTAAAACTTCACAAACTTTGTGACACTATAGAAACTCAAACACAATATATAAGATATATATACTCAAACACAATATATATACTCAAACACAATATATACACTATAGAAACTCAAACAGCTTGAAATCATTAGAAGTCACACTGGATAAATAGAGTGTTATATGTTGTTTGCGGCTATAATGAAAACTCCACCATCTAATATAACTTTAGAATTCGATCATAAAACGGATTCTCATCTTTTTTTTTTTTTTTTAATTTTTTTAATTTTGATGAATTATTGAGGTTGTTCACTCAGAACTGGAAAGTCGTGAGAGAAGCCATCTTTTGCTCTCCACTCATAAATCAGAAAACACTTCCTGTGTTTATAAAGAAAGGGTGGAAAAGGGAGTATCACCCATTCCACGTACCAGCTCTTGGCGCCAGTTAATGAAAACAAAACTAATTGATGTCTGTTTTGTAATACATCCAAACACGTCATTGAAGACTGTGAATCATTGACAGTTGATGAGAAGAGAAATTTATTGCGTAAGCAAGCAAGATGTTTTCTATGTCTTAAATCAATAAAAGTGTACAAGATTCGCATGTTCTTTCAGCATTCTCTTGGAGCAAAATTAAAACTATTTCGTTTCAAACGTGTTGGGTAACACTTCGAACAAATACACAGTCGGTTTTAATTAGAGCTCTACTGGATTCAGGTAGTATGCGTTCCTTCCTGAGGAAAGAAATCGAGAATAAATTGAAGCTTCCTATTATTCGAACAGAGACGCTTTCAGTATTTACGTTTGGAAACAAAACACCCATTAGAAAAACATTTGACGTTGTTAAGATAAAATTACAGAACAAGGAAACAACGAAATTGAAATTGAAGCTCTCGTTACTGAACAAATTTCAAGTTCTGATTTACCACCTCCTAATCTGGATAGACACATTTTAGGCAAACAGGTAGAAGGTATACAATTTGCAAACTCTTGGGATTGCAAAGAAAAAATTACTGTTTTGATAGGAGCTGATTATTATTATGATATAGTGACTGGGAAACTTAAGCGTTTAAACAAATATTTAGTAGCTGCTGAAACGTTATTTGGTTGGTCTCTGCTAGGTTACACTAAAGGTACAACATATACTTCCACAGCCTTTAATATCGTAGTTGAGGGAGATATAATACTTGATCAGATAAAGAAACTTTGGGAGCTTGAAAGTTTAGGTATAAAACTTGAAAATGAATCAGCCGACCCATTAGATAATACTATAATGGAAATATTCAAATCAGAAATTTTATACAAAAATTCTTGTTACAAGGTTAGGTTGCTATGGAAGTCCTACAGAAAATATGAGTTACATGATAATAAAGCGATTGCGCTGAAACGATTTGAGAAACTTATAAAGCGATTTCAGAATAACCCCGAACTTTTTTATTCGTACCAAACAGTTCTACAAGATTATTTACTACAAAACATCATTGAACTAGTTCCAAACACTGTTGATAGTGAAACTCAAACTACATTTTATTTGCCACAGAAAGAAATTGATCGCAGTGATCGAACTACCAGTAAACTACGTATCATGTTCGATGTGTCTTCACATGGACCTGGTGAAATTTCGTTGAACGACTGCTTACATATTGGTCCAAATTTGTATCCTGACATTTTTTAACTTCTATTGGCCTTCAGGCATCATCCTGTAGCATTTACAAGTGACATAAAACAGGCCTTTCTGCAGATAGAAGTAGATGAGAAAGACAGAAATGTAACACGTTTTCTGTTTACTAAAAACCCATTCGATGATCCACAAGATTTCATAACTTACCGATTCACTTGTGTGTTATTTGGCATAAATAGCAGTCCATTTTTACTGGCTGCAACCATTAAACAGTATTTGAAACAATATGAGAATATCTAACCTGCCACTTGTGAATTTCTAAATGATCACAATTATGTAGATGATATCATTGGAAGTCACCAAAATGTTGAACTTGCTTTCAATATCAGTTTAGAATGTGTTAGCATTTTTAGAGATGCTAGTATGATTCTACATAAATGGCACACCAATTCTCAAGAACTGTGCAAATCATATTGCAACAAATTTGGACACTTGCTTTAGACTGGGATGATGAACTACCAGAAAATTTATGGGTTGATCTTTACAATATGGTAACTGGTAGTTTGGTGACATTTTGGAGGCGATAAAGGCTACTACCTGGCACTTTGATAATAATGTGAGCAGTACTCAGTTCCGATTACGCATTATTTTGTGTGAGGGAAATGAGAGATCACGGGATATGTCATGTGATATTAATGGACGAATTACGGTTCTTTAATCGGAAAAGGGGGGAAATCGGGAAAAAATCTGGAAATTTTGTATGTGGCTTTATTCTGTGTTGCGTGAAACAGTGTTCGTGAATTTTTGGATCCCATGCCCGTAACTAAAGTGAATTCGGAATGGGTATTTATGTATGTATTAATTTAATCTATGTGCTCATTTATATTTTAAGTAGTGTTTTTGAATTTAATTATATTTTAATTAAATGATAGCTATTTTGTGAATTTTATGTTTGTAGGAATTTGGTATACGTTTTAGTTGAAGTAAACGTGCATCAAAATATGCACGAAATTTAAATATCTGACAATAAGTATCTGTAATGGTTCCGGTATGAATTCGTTGGTGACGTGTATAATGTAATAGATGATTTAGAGGTAAAAGTTTTTGGATATTTTATTTATTTTATATGTGGAAATGTTCATTACTTTTTCGCGATCAGGTAATTTCATATATGTTCTTTTTACCGGGTTTAAAGATTGAGAAAATTGTCATGTATTTTCGTGAAATTTTTCTAATTTATGAGAAAAAAGCAGTGTACATGGATATAGTGAAGAGTGTGCGCAATGCCATTTTTGTGCAATTCTGGGATGTTTTTTAAGTAAAAATAAATCGGCGTGTACATGGTTTAGTGATATTTTAATTAAATGATAGTTATTTTGTGAATTTTATGTTTGTAGGAATTTGGTATACGTTTAAGTTGAAGTAAACGTGCATGGAAATAATTTAAATATTTGACACTAAGTATTTGTAAAGTTTGCGGTATGAATTCGTTGGTGACGTTTATAATGTAATAGATGATTTAGAGGTAAAATTTTTTGGATATTTTATTTATTTTATATGTGGAAATGTTAATATTTGGAAAGGGTAAATACTTTTTCGCGATCAGGTAATTTCATATATGTTCTTTTTACCGGGTTTAAAGATTGAGAAAATTGTCATGTATTTTCGTAAAAATTTTTCTAATTAATGAGAAAAAAGCAGTGTACATGGATATAGTGAAGAGTGTGCGCAATGCCATTTTTGTGCAATTCTGGGATGTTTTTTTAAGTAAAAATAAGTCGGCGTGTACATGGTTTATGTGTATGTGTTATTTTGAAAAACGCGTAAGGAGTATGGTATTGTGCACTTTTTCCCAATTTTGCAGTGAATATTTGTCATGATTAAGCAGTTTTGTTAGATAAAATTTCTAGCATAAGTGTAATTCGGCTAGTAGATTGTTGGAAGAAGTGTTGAGTAGATAAAAAGAAAAGAAACATGTCTTTACTTTGTGAAGACAAAATGGCGGCGGGAAAAAAAAATAGAGGGTTGCTGTATTAGAGTTGGTCGCCAAATTTTCGCCAAAAAATCGCCAAGTTATCATAATGTAAAGATCAACCAATTTATGTTCTGTATGAAAAAAATGGTGCAAAGAAGTTTCAAATTTGGACGAAATCGGTAATAGTGATGTGGAAAGAATTGAGCTGCACTGTTTTTCTGATGCTAGCAAAAAGGTATATGGTACAGTAGCGTATCTGCATACAATTTCTAGCAATGAACAAATATTTACGGTTTTCGTTGCTTCAAAGACTAGAGTAGTGCCTTTAAAACCACTCACCTTACCTAGGTTGGAATTAATGGGAGCTCTTTTGTCAGCCAAACTAAGCACTAGCTTTGTTAAAGTTTTGAAGTTACAACTTTCTTGTTTTTTCTGGACAGAAAATCACACTTTTCTGGATAAAAGACTGCACAAAGAAATTTGGGTTGATCTTTACATTATGGTAACTTGGCGATTTTTTGGCGACCAACTCTCCTACAGCAACCCTCTATTTTTTTCCCCCCGCCGCCATTTTGTCTTCACGAAGTAAAGACGTTTCTTTTCTTTTTATCTACTGAACACTTCTTCCAACAATCTACTAGCCGAATTACACTTATGCTAGAAATTTTATCTAACAAAACTGCTTCATCATGACAAATATTCACTGCAAAATTAGGAAAAAGTGCACAATACCATACTCCTTACGCGTTTTTCAAAATAACACATACACATAAACCATGTACACGCCGACTTATTTTTACTTAAAAAAACATCCCAGAATTGCACGAAAATGGCATTGCGCACACTCTTCACTATATCCATGTACACTGCTTTTTTCTCATAAATTAGAAAAATTTCACGAAAATACATGACAATTTTTTGAATCTTTAAACCCGGTAAAAAGAACATATATGAAATTACCTGATCGCGAAAAAGTATATACATTCTAGTATATACTTTTCTAGTACATTCTAGTTTGTCACATAATGAAAAACATCCGGCAATTCTTTCAAGAGACTCCTGTCTAACGAATTTGATAGTAGAAAGTGCACATGTTAAAATGATGCATGGAGGAGTAGCAACAACCTTAGTTGAAATTCGAAGTCGCTTTTGGATCCCAAAAGGAAATCAGTTTGTCAAGAAAGTAATAAATAAGTGTCTTATTTGTAAAAGATATTTATTGAAGTCTGCTGACCAGACCACTTCTCAACTTCCAGAAGATGTAATCAATGAGACACCACCATTCTACATGTCTGGTATCGATTTCGCTGGACCAATTTACGTAAAAAACATCGAAAGAAGTCAAAAACCCTATGTAACATTATTTACTTGCACTATCACTAGAGCCAAACATCTGGAACTTGTATCAAATCTCTCTACGGATTCTTTTCTGATGGCATTCAAAAGATTCACATCTAGAAGGGGCAATTGTTGAGTAAATTATTTGAACAACACAAAAACTTTTAAAAAGGGGGAAAAAAAAAACTTGAAAATTTCTCTAAACTATTGTTGAAAGAGAAATTCCAAGATTTTCTGTCGAATGAAAGAATCAGTTGGAAGTTTATAATAGAATGAGGAGCTTGGTGGGGAGGCTTCTATGAGAGATTACTGAAATCAGTGAAAGAGTGCTTAAAAAAAATTCTCAGTAAAGCTAAACTAATGTTTGAAGAACTGTCAACAGTTTTAGCACAAGTGGAAGCTATTTTGAATTCTCGCCCTTTGACCTATGTATACAATGACCACAAGGAACCATTGCCACTGAAGCCAGTCAATTTCTTGATTTTTGGAAACAAAGATTTTACATTACCTATTAACTTTAACTACACTGTTAAAGATGGCTCTACCAAGTCCTCTTTGACCAAAAGAAATATTCATCATTAGACAATTGTGGACTAAATGTAAAAAACAATATTTGATGGATCTTCGGACGGCTCATCAAATAAAAAATCCTAACATTTATGATGATCTTGTATTAATTGAACGCAACAACAAGTGCAAATGTCTGTGGAACTGTGGTAGAGTGATAAACTTTTTCATGGTCGTAATAACAAAGTTCATTCTTGTGAACTAAAAACTGCTGATGGAACAATAATAAAACAACCAGTTGAATTATTATAGCCTTTAGAACTTAAAAAACATTTTTGGTACAACTCTGATATACGCCCTAATTTCACCAAATGTGGCGATATGTGTTCTGTGCTGGTTTTGGGCGCGATTGCGTGTTGTATGGCAGCCCTGTTGACGTTGAAAAATCTTTCGCTGGAGTTCGCTGGTTTGCGCCATGCTCTGTGTCTGAGAAGCTAGGGCAGAAAGACAAAATGGTGGAAGTTGTTGAATTGAAGTTCGGCAAAAGGAAATATCGTCGTGGCCATCCTGTTGAAGGGCAGTGGGTATTTGGAGGTGTGGAAAGAGGGTCTGAGAGATTATTTTTAGTGGCTGTGCATGATAGAAGTAGGGATTTGTGATTATTTGTTATTTTATTTATTTGTGAACCACAGTATAAATTTTCTGGATAGTGTGTCTGGCAGTCATACAAATACAATAGTGATTACGTAGCGGCATGAAACTGATATTTCTGCTGTTCGAAAAAGTGCTGTATTTCTGCTGTTCAGTAAGTGCATTTTATTTTATTCTTGTTCTTATTTTGTAGAATGTTACGTTCATTGTTTTTTTAGTATAAATTTCTGTCGTTATTCTTATTTTTTGAATTATTTGAAATTTATTAAAGTTATTTTGTCGATTAGTGCGTACCGTCTAAATTGTGCAATTCGTAAATGTTTTTTTAAGTTTAAACAGGATGCTGTGTACATGGTACTCTTTGAAATTTATTGTTGCTATGTTAATTTATTAAAGCGAGGTGTGCGTAGTTCATAGATTCGTTCATTGCCTAGAATGTGCCATTCTTAGATGTTTTTTTAAGTTAAAGCATATCGCTGTGTACATGGACTCTTGTCAAATAATTTTGGTTAGAAAATTTACGATTTTGCTATCTAAATTTTTTGTTTCTGTTTCGGATTTTTTGCTTAAATTGTGTGTTCAAAACGTGGTTTTTGCATTCGCGAAAACAGTGTTTTTGGAGACATTTTAGGCTTAAAGTTCGAAATGTAGACAAAAAATTTAGATAGCAACATGGCAGCTTGGAGTTTCTCGCCAAAAATGTTTGGCGAGAAATTTGGGGACTTGAGGGCGCATATCAGAGTAGTTCCCATTTTTTATTGTTTAATAATATGAATAAGGTTGAACATGTTTTATGCAATTGTTTATTTTGCTAATTTAGTTTCATATGATTAGATTAAGAATAGTTTAGATTTACTGAAGTAGTGTCCAATTGTATTTGATATTAACATACATACTATACTTTGAATATATTTTCTATTCATTTAATATACTTATTAATTGTTTTATAATTATATGTTAAAATACTTATTGTTATAAATTTGATTGTTGTTAGATTAATGTGAACTCTTGACACAGTTCATGTAGGGAGTGTGTGGAAATTATTTTGATTAATTGATAGATGGCGCTAGTATTGCATGTTAAACGCAACGTGCCTTCTGAATTTCCAGAGAATCTGGAATGCTTAATAGATGGATGTCTAAGTGCTTTAGGAATACTTCGGTTCCTATTTAAAAGATTTCGATTTTCGATTGTGAAATCATATAGATTTGTTTGATAACTGAACCACCATGTTTTAATTAATGATCTGTATATAACGTGTATATATTAAAAGTTATATTTTTAAAAGCTATTTGATATCAAGTCCTCTCAACCTTAGAATATTCTGAAATGTATGTTGTCAGTATATTAATTAACTACAGCTATAATTTGAAAGACAAATTGGAGATCTCATTGGTTAATCTTCGGATTATGGTAACTTGGCAATTTTTTGGCGACCAACCCTGCTAGTTTTTTTTTTTTTTTTTTTTTTTTTTACGCCATATTGTTTTTACGAAGTAAAGGCATTTTTTTTTTTCCACTCAACATTTTTTCCCAACAATCTGCTAGCTGAATTACGCTTATGCTTGAACTTTTATGGAACAAAAGAGCGTAATGATGACGAAGATTAGGTGCGAAATTGGGAGAAAGTGCAAAATCGCCAACTGCTTGCCACGTTTTTAAGAATTGCACATACACGGTATCCATGTACACGTCGACCTATTTTCACTTAAAAAAAAAACACGCCAAAATTGCCCAAAATTGGCATTGTGCACAGTCTTGACATTATCCATGTACACTGTTAAAGTCCTAGCTAGTAACCTTTATTGCCTTACCAAAATGTCGCCAAACTACCTGTTACCATATTCTAAAGATTAGCCATCTCATCTTACATCAAATATACAACATGCCATAATCCTGATGTACACACATTGTTTCACTCTGCTTAATCCTCTTGCTGCACATCCCATGATTTCCACAGGCAATGTAGAAGTAGCAAAATTTGTGCACAGCATCCAAAAACTTGCTAAAATTATCTGAACTAGAATCTGTATACTGGTATCGCACATAAATTCACAAAATAAGAGTAAAAAAAAAACTCTGTAGTGTCGTATCGTCCAACCATATGCATTTCCTTCCTAAAAACAGGACGCTTAATAATGGATACTAAGTAAACCTTCATTTACACATCAGTCAAGCAATGCTTTTTCCTCCTTTCTTTCCAAATCGTACTGAAACTTCAAATTAATCTTACCACATTCAGCCATTTACTGTCTAAACCAAAAAACAAGCAATGTGCTTTCTAACCAACACGCACGACAAGCCCTTACAAATTCACCGCAATAATGCAACTGATTACATCATAATAGGGTTTCCATAACATTCAACTATTCAGGCTACCACCATAAGTAAACCACAGCGCGGCGATAAATGAAACAACTTCGCGATAACATAAGAGGTACTCTTCTTTTTACTCTAACCAACAGAACTAGAAAAAGAAAGGGCTGATCTTTGGAATATGGTAACAGGTAGTTTGGCGACATTTTGGAGGCGATAAAGGTTACTACCTAGGACTTTAGTAATAATGTGAGAAGTACTCAGTTCCGATTACGAATTATTTTGTGTGAGGGAAATGAGAGATTATGAGATATGTCATGTGACATTAATGGACAAATTACAGTTCTTTAATCGGAAAAGGGGGGAATATTTTGAAAAATATCTGTAGTACTATATTATTTTGTATAAAGCTTCATTGTGTGTTGTGTGAAATAATGTTGATTAATTTTCGGATTGCATGGCGTTATGTAAAGTGAATTCTAAATTTTTAATGCATTTATCTGATAATAATAATAAGTTGAGATTGTGTGAAAGGAAGGATATTACAGATAAGTTTGAATGGCGGTGCAAGAAATCTGGTGAAAATGGACATTTTGTGAAACGGAGTGTACGGAAGGGTACGTGGTTTGCTGAAAGTAGTTTGAATATGGGTGAAATTTTATTAATTTCTTATTACTGGGTGAATAGACTGCCAGTTGACTACTGGATTTGGGATTTAGAAATTATCAGTAGTACTGCAGCCGATTGGAACTCTTTCTGTAGGGAAGTGTGCGTGCCATGTAATGAAGATTCTGAAGATTAGGTAAGTTAGTATTTTTAATCATTTGAGGATATTATTTTTATGCATTGTTCTAAATGTAAGGAGTAAATAAATTAATATGGTATTATTGGAAAATTGTTATTAGCAATGATTTAGTTTAAAATAATTAGGATTGTAATCTAATTTTTATTAATTTAATGTATGTGCTTATTTATATTTTAAGTAGCATTTTTTAATTCAATTATATTTTAATTTAATGATCGTGATTTTGTGAGTTATATGTTTGTAGTATTTTGGTGTGTATTTAATTATGGCAAAGCACACTAGGGCTATCTGCCTAAGGGGAGGGATGCCTTTCGTGGAGGACTTTCTAAGGGAAACTGGCTCGTATACACGTTACACATGGGGAAAACCACGAAAACACCCATGCAGCCAGCCTGTTCGCGGGATTCGAACCTCGGACCGAACTACCAGTGTTCAGCGACTTTACCGCTCGGCCGCTGGTGGGCTGTAGTATTTTGGAATACGTTTGAGTATTTTCATGAAATTTTTCTAATTTATGAGAAAAAAGCAGTGTACATGGGTATAGTGAAGAGTGTGCGCAATGCCATTTTTGTGCAATTCTGGAATGTTTTTTTAAGTAAAAATAAGTCGACGTGTACATGGTTTAGTTATATTTTAATTAAATGATAGTTATTTTGTGAATTTTATGTTTGTAGGAATTTGGTATACGTTTCAGTTGAAGTAAACATGCATGGAAATAATTTAAATATTTGACACTAAGTATTTGTAACCATTTTTAATGTTCGCGGTAGAAATTCGTTGGTGACGTTTATAATATAATAGATGATTTAGAGGTAAAAGTTTTTGAATATTTTATTTATTTTATACGTGGAAATGTTCATCCTTGGAAAGGGTATATGCTTTTTCGCGATCAGGTAATTTCATATATGTGCTTTTTACTTAGTTTAAAGATTCAGAAAATTTTCCTGCATTTTCGTGCAAATTTTTGTAATTTATGAGAAAATAGCAGTGTAGATGGATAAAGTTAAGAGTGTGTGCAATGCCATTTTTGTGCAATTCTGGGATGTTTTTTTAAGTAAAAATAAGTCGATGTGTAAATGGTTTATGTGTATGTGCTATTCTGAAAAACGCGCAAGGAGTTTGCGATTATGCACTTTTTCCCAATTTTGCAGTTAATATTTGTCATGATTAAGCAGTTTTGTTACATAAAATTTCTAGCATAAGTGTAATTCGGCTATTAGATTGTTGGAAAAAGTGTTCAGTAAGTAAAAAGAAAAGAAACATGTCTTTACTTCATGAAGACAAAATGGCGAAAAAAAAAATAGAGGGTTGCTGTAGCAGAGTTAGTCGCCAAATTTTCACCAAGTTACCATAATCCAAAGATCAACCAAAGAAAGTTACAGATATTCTACTATGAAACATAAATTTCATTTCCTCAGTCCAACAATAGCAGTTCACAAACAAAACGTTGAAAAGACTTTGACAGAGCAGTAATAGTTGGCGAAGTGGTGAAATGAAAATCAATAATGCATAGTTGCTCATCATGAAGAGTCTTAACTCTACGAATTAATGACCTGTCATTCTACTGTGCAAAAACTGGCTTTTTACATTTTTAATGACTTTGCGTTCAAGGTTTATAAATCCTTATCTCTTCTGATAATAAACTCCAACTACTTAAGAACTGATTGAGGCTCTTCATTTGACATCATTGCTGAAATTATTAAAAATTCTAATTTTGTCTTAAAAAATATATTCTTCCATTTCATACAGTTAAAGAATTTAAAAACTTTGACATTCTTTCCTTCAATCACACTGTTCTGTAGCGAAATCCCCTCTATATAACAAATGTAGGATAGAGTAGACTTTAAGGTACCCCTTGTATTATGGCAAAGTTGTTGTTTGATTTATCGCCAATTTGTTTCATTTATGGTAGCCAGAGTAGTTGAATGTTATGGAAACCCTATTGTGATGTAATCGGGTGCATGATTCTGGGAAATTTTGTATCATGGGATGTTTTGTAAGCGTTTTTGTGGTGTGTGTGTTGGTTTGATTCTTTAGACGGTAGAATGGCCAAATGTAGTAAGATTAATTTGAAGTTTCTGTACGATTTGGAGCGAAAGGGAAAAGAGCTTTAATTGACTGGTGTGTAAATGACGGTTTACTTAGTAGCCATTATAAGTGTCCTGTATGTAGGAAGGATATGCATCTAGTCGAATGTAAAAACCGTTTAGATGGATTTGAATGGGTTTGTAGGAAGAAAGGTTCAGATGGTCACAATGTGAAGCGTTCGATCAGAAAGAGTACCTGGTTTGAAAAAAGTCATTTGAGTATGAATAATATTTTGATTTTTACGTAGCTCTGGGTGTACGAAGCGAACTCGAAAATCATGGTAAGTGAATATTTGCTTTTAGTAGATTTTATTGTTTGGTTTAAAATGTATTTTATTGAGATTATGTGTTTTTTGTTTGCCTATATTGTAGAATTTGGTGCTTCTATGACTTTTTAAGTGAAAATATATTGATGTGTACATGGACAAAGTAAGGGGAGTGCGCAATGCAAGTTTGTGCAATTCTGGGATTTTTTTTAAGTGAAAATAGGTCGACGTGTACATGGATAAAGTTAAAAGAGTGTGCAATGCCATTTTTGTGCAATTCGGAGATTTTTTTTAAGTGAAAATAGGTTGACGTGTACATGGATAAAGTCTAATGAGTGTGCAATGCCATTTTTGTGCAATACGGGTATTTTTTTTAAGTAAAAATAAGTCAATGTCTACATGGATACTGAGTTTACGCAATTCTTTGACTTGTTATTTTGGCTTGCAAAGCGGCGATTTTTCTTCGCAAGCCAAAATAATGAGTCAAAGAATTGCGCAAACTCAGTATCCATGTACCGCCAAAATTCGCCAAGGGGTACCCTATTATACTTTTACCCAAATGTACATTCTGTAAAATTTCGAAACCCTTTATACTCCAGATCTCTTTAAAAATGCTGTATCATACATACAAACATAACTTCAAAATTTGCAGTATGAAGAATATCACTGGAATCTGTATTAATCTAGAATATGTATATTGGTTACATTAGTAATGTGACAACCTATAGTGCACAGTAAATTTTAATAAAGATATTTTATGCAAATGAAATACGAAAAAAAATTTAGGGAATTCTAAAAAATACATGAAAAAATTATTAAAAATTACAAGCAGATGTGACTTATGGTAAACTTGTTAAAAAACAAAAAATGAATTTCACTTCAGTTCAAAAAATGAAAACAGTCATTTCCTACAACTATGATACCTTAGAAAATGACATCTTATAACCATATGTAATCCCAATAATTATTTTAATATTTATAAATCATTAGAATAAGTTTTAGTATTCATCAAATTATAATATATAGAGAATTTTGATATAATACTACCTAGAAAAAATTTAACATGCATAAAAATTCATTAAGTGAGCTCCATTTTATTACAGCAAACAATGTGAATAAAAGTTAACTCAAATGGAAGATCTGCCATGGCTTGAGAAATAAATTTAGCATTTAAGAAATAAAAATAGTTAACTGAAACAACTAATAATCTTCAAAATTTAATAAAAATCACCACATAAACAAATGCCTCTATATAAGAAACTTGGTATTCACAATAAGTGTGAGTTCACAAAAAATTTACAGCGGGGAAGTCAAAAATTAATAATTCTTCACAAAGACTGATTAAATTGCTTATTTAATAAAACAGCAAAATTTACCAATTACTGTGAATTTTAGATAATTCACCAACATAATTTTTTCAATCTCAAATAATCAGCTTTCAAGCTATGATCCAGCTTTACTAATTTTAATCTTATGTAACCTATCTGAGAATAGTTCCAACTTCAAAATATGGTACTGAATATATTAGTACTATAATCTGAATTTATGATCATTGACTGCTTTTTTTGGAAATTTTGGATGATGACACCCATTTTTTTCTTTCAGAAATATATGGATTTCTAAATGAACAAACACAGTTTCCATGCGTGAACTTAGTTTCAAGCTTAAGAGCAAGATTTTTTAAACACCAAATAAAAATTAGAGTTTTCTGTACAGTCCTTAAAAATTAAAATATTTATACGGCATCTGTGATATGAACAAAATTTATGCAGGTTAAATAACCAAAAATTTTCAGTCTAGATTATAAACCTTTTAAAACAAGTAACACATTCCCATAGCGTGTTTCATTATACCGATTCCGTGAACGGAAACCGTAATTACTGCGAAAAATTCTCAACATACATAATTACCATGACTTAACTGTTCTGTTTAAAACATTCCTAAACATAAAAATTTTCAAGAAACATCATTTAACGCGAAGACATTATGGCATAGATACAACTGTAAACATTACAGAATATATGAAACATACCTTTTTTTTTTCGTTTAGGTCGTGTAGAGGGACCCCACAGTATGTATGTTCCAGCTATAGCTATTGCAGCTACACCTACATATACCCAAAAATTTATACCATTCATTGAAAGGGTTGAATTATAATTTTTAAAAAATTTTCCCCACATAACCCATGCTTCGACTAATAATAACAATAATAACAAAGACGTACGGTTGCAGTTAGAAGAATGCTAAGAAATATAATGCACAGTGCATTCAGATGCTTCCTTTTCCCAGTAGGAAGTAATGCATATGGCAATCTGCATTACTTTTATTTATTGGAATAAAGTCTAACTATTACTTATAGACTACAAGAAAAACGTAAAATTTAAATAAAATTCAACTTAAGATTAGCGAAAACTTCGCAGAATATCTCAAATCTGAGTGTGATTAACCTCGATATATTTCTGCAATGAGGAAGCAAAGTCTTCCAAATAAAATTATTTCGTCAACCAAGGATCCGCATTAATCTGTAAATTAGTTTTGATTCTGGAATAGAAGATCTTGGCACAGTCAGTTTAAATTAATGAAATGCGCAAAATTTTCTACGCAACCAAATCAGTCAGATTTTACATTTAGGAAGAAGCTTTCATCTGCTATTATTATTATTATTGTACCATTTCTCTAAAAAGATACTTCCCGCATGCAGTTCAGATTTCTCACATACAGTTATTTCGGGTTTCCAGTCTATTAAGGTGCAATTTGACATATCAAACTCTTTTTCGTATAATGTTCTCTCCCCACAGATGTGGCAGCATAAATCATTTGCTCCAAACTACTATTTTAGTACCACTCCTCAGAAGACCGATATTACCGTAATACCAGGACGTAGTTCTTGGGAACGGGGAAATGTTGCGAATTTTATATATATGTAAGTAATCTTGTTTTGTAAATTGTAGTATCTCTTGATAAAGTAACATGAATTGCTCGAGAAACGAAGCTCTGCCTGGAATATAACAATTGCAGGATTATCTGACGTTGAAATAAATGTCAAGGTGGGAATGGTTTTGGCGACAAATTCGACCAAATTTGGGAAGAAATCGCCAAAAAACGGAAAACTTGTCAACCGTCTGAGAAATCGCCAAAAAAGCGAAACTTGTCGAACCTTTGACGACATTTTGGTCCGATCTCGAACTCTAATTGGTCTGATCCCATATGTAACTGCAACTGTATATGCCTTCCAGCAATTTCAAGAAATGAAGGTACTGTAGATTTCTCGGTGGACGGGTTAAAACTGTATAAGACCGTAGAGAGCATTAGCTCTCGGTTTAGTTCAGAGTAGAGTTCAGAGTTTTGAAAGATCTTCGCGCAAGCTTCGCTCTTTAGATACGCTTTGCCATGTGTTGTGTCTGACATTGTTAGTAGCTAACGTCTATTGATTGTGCTTTTTCCTACTAAGGAGAGCTGCATGAGTACTTTTGATAAAAATTCCAGAACTGTAAAGTCAGTGGCGTAGCTAGGGTGGGGCAAGAGGGCACATCTGTCCCCGGGCGCACCATCCAGGGGGCTCCAAATTGATGCTACGAATTTTTTTAATGGTATGTTTCCCATTCTTCGCACACACAAAAGGACGCAAATTCTTCAGTTGTCCCCGGGCGCTGAAAACCCTAGCTACGCCACTGTGTAAAGTGTTTCTTTTAAAAAAATAAGTTTTATTAACTTATCATTGAGTTCTGTGAGCATTCAATCCATCACGAACCCACACGCAAGTAACAATATTTACACTATTTACACATTGCTTTTGCTTGATTTTTCATTTTTATATCTGAAAATGGAGTTTTTATTATCATATCGGTTTGCTAAGAGCTTTCCTCCAGTGAAAATGAGAATTAGTTCAGATTCTTTAGAGTTTTAATTTTCATATATTATTGGGAAGCTCCATTAAATAATTTTATTATGTACAGCAGAAACTGAGAAATAGTAACTGGTAATGAAAGACACACAAAATGTAAGAATTAGCAGTTTGATGTGATTGGCTTTTATTACATTTTAATAATTTAAAATTAGGACCTTTTTTTCATCCTGATACAAAGTTATGGTATTCAGCATTTAATACAGATAATTTAATTTTTCTTGTGGGAAGCATGATAAATCAAAGGAAGATTTCAAGTTTACAAATTATTAAGATAATTTTATGTTTTGTATTCATAAGTTTGAAAAATAAAAATTACTCCATTTTCACCATGGTGCGCAGCAAATGGTATTAGAAACTGAATCACAGACGTTAAATTTCCTGTCATATCTAAATTAATCATACTCATTAAAAAGACAGCTCTCAAGTAAATTTTAGTTTAGTGAAAAAGCTGCGTTGGATAATGATCAGCATAGCATAATGATTTTCTAAAAAGCTCTAAGAGAGACATTGAAATTTGATGCTTTAAAGTGAAAATGATTGATATTACCGTTAAAAACTGATAGGTCTATGTTTATGCAATCATTTTCCAGTTCAGAAAATGTTAAAAGAATTAATAAAAATAATGTCATAAAAGAAATCTGACAAGTAAACCTTCTCCCCTTTGATACCGGTTTCCCGGAAACCCATATATTTTCTGAAAGCTTAAGCAGAAAAATTGTGAAGTCTTAGGGGCAGATGGACAAGGGTTTAGGAGCTATAGGACCCACAAAGTATCATTGAAGTGTGTACAGACGGACATATTCCTGTAATGACATCTGTTTCTTGTATGTTCATGCATTGTCTGCTTCCGAAGTACCTGAAGGTAAAGTCCTACAAAAAGAACTGGTATCTGAAGGATGTACCGAAATGATCCAGATCTAGATATTAATTTCTTCAGACACTACAAATCTTTTGTTCGTTACATAATGGACACAATCATTATCGAGATGGAACGCATTTGGGCGATAGTTTTTTCTGCGGGATAGTTTTCTGGGGGCGATAGTTTTTTCTGGGGGACGATAGGTTTTTGGGGGGTTCTTTTCTGGGGGGGAGAGATAGTTTTTTCTGGCTCTGCAGATTTTTCATTATATCAGATCAGCGCTCATCGTTTCAGGAACTTGATTAAGTATGCTTTTTATAAGGGCGGATATTTGGACGACGAACCTGACATGTGGATTGGGCCGATGGATTACTGCTTCGATTCACTGACAAATGATGAGAGTGCAAAGTGTGAGGCTATCGCTTTTGAGAAGCGTGCCCAACGTTAACTTTTCTTCTGTCCGTCTCAATGTTTATTTTATGAATTGCACATTGATTGTCTCTTGTAACAGATTTTGTCTGACGTCGGTAACAAGTCTCATTTTCATCATCCCAACGTATATCGTTTCTTTTCAACGAGTTGTTTTTTCCTTTATGTTGAGATCTTCACCTTCTTACCATATTATTAGTTCATATAAATACATGAAAGGAGCATTTTAGTGACGTTTGGTATCATGTTTCCAGCATTTTATTGATACTTTGTGGGTCCTATAGCTCCTAAACGCTTGTTCCTCCGCCCCTAAGATTTCACAGTTTTTCTACTTGTGACATAAGCTTTCAGAAAATATATGGGTTTTCGGAAAACCGATATCAAAGGACAGAAGATTTACTTGTGAGAGATTTCAGATTTTAAATAGTCACCGAAAGAGTTTGTTAAGAATTTTTTTTTCGCTCTCGCTGCACTCTTTGCTTAGCAGTCTGCTGTTACATTCACTCCTAACTAACTCCTTCTTTTCGCTCTCACTAATCTGCTAACCCCCTTTTTTTTTCCTTTTTAGGTTTATTATTGAGCATAGTTTTCTTCGCACTTGCTCCATATACAATTCAGCTGAAAAGTTATAAGAATTTTAAAAGCAGCATATGTTTAGAATACTCGATGGAGTGTTAAGTTGTCAGCAGACATTTTTCATTTTCTCGCTTTTCTCAGTTATGATATCAATGCCCAGCTTCTGAGAATGATGGTTTACGAAACTTTTTTTGTCTGTTTATTAATAACATTTTGTGTTTTAACTTTATTCATTAAATTTCATCTTCTTCGCACTTAAGTTCATGACGTTCACCTAAAGTTAAGTTTCAAAACAGCATATGTTTAGAATTTCCTATACACAATCTTGCGCCGTTGAGATATAAATGTTTTATTCCGTACACCTGTGCTCCTGCTCGCTTTCAAATCGTTAAGTTTGTTCGTTGTATCGTTGAGTTTTAAAAACTATGAAATAGATAATCAAACAAATTCAAAATTCAAAATGCGAACTCCCAGAAACATACGTATATTCATGTAGATTCTTCATTATTTAATTTCTTATATATAACACAAAGTGATCAAATTTTGTGGCAATAATCTGAAAAGTGATACGCTGTTTATAACGCAACGCAAAAATTCAACGCAAAGTTCAACGCAACGCAAAAAAGTTAAGGCTAATGTTATAAGGTATTTCTCCCGCCTTCCTAGCATGCCTTCAGGATGTGGTGGTCAGCATGCAGACAAACGCTTTTTCATTCACATAAGAACTCCGCAACAACCTCCCTCACACATACCACATCCCTCCCAAGTACCAAAAATAGCTTCTCAAAGGTTCACAGCCTGTAATAATTCAAAGTATTCGCACTGTTGATAACGGAATTTCGGATAGTATGGCCTACAACACCCCTTCTGAGTCAGAAACAGACGACAACACATTGCCGACGTCGCACTAGAAAGAACGTAAGTTAATTAATTCATATTCTGGCCTTTTGTATTTTCATGTACATTTCCCATTGTACATTTCATTATATCTTATTATATATTTTTCAATTTTTCAACTTTTATTTCATTTTGCAAAGATAGCAAAGTTTCTTGTGTTTCTTATGTTTCTCGTGTTTATTTCAATTACTTTGAGTTCTATTTCATAAATACAGTTAAGATTACTACTGTTTATTATTTTTATAAAAATAGTTCTGAATTAACATGCATGAAAGCGAGGGTGTCGGGGGACGCTTTACTTAAGTATCAAGTAATTTTTACTACATAATTTCTCTATTCACTCAAAATTTCTAAAGAATCTTTTGTCTTAGCGAAAATACTACATTCAGAATGAGTTGTTTGGTACTCTAATTTGGCTTTAATGTCCCAAGTTTTCTAAAAATCCAGTAACTTAACGGAACTACAATTGTGGCCTTAACTATATTTGCCAGTTTGGCATCTTCATTCTTACTTGAGTAAAAGACGAAACACCTTCGTATTTATTAATTATTGTTCATTGAACGGAAGTTGGTTTGTTCCCCTTGAAAAGTCAACTAATTTACGATCAATGACGATAATTACTTGGTTTATTAATTTTCTTTTTCAAAGTTTGAATTTTTGTTATTCATGATTTAAATCCAAATACCTTTCAAATCTTTTTCATGATTTAAATTCAAGTCCCCTTAAAAACTTTTGTTCATGATTTACATTCAAGTTCCTTTTAAAAACAATTTTTGGAATTAAATTTCATACCTCATTTTGATACATTCTACTAAATTTATATCAGGAGATAATATAATCAATATTTCTTTAATAAATAAATTAATATTATCTTATTTTGCAGCTATTGCGCAAGTATTAGAAAAACTTGTTTTCGATTTTAATGAATTTCAGTTCATTCTACATATATATATATATCAGTAAAGACATAAAGTAAGAAATTTAGACCTTATTTTTCACGATGACCAAAAATTGAAATTTTTAAGTAACAAATTGCAACTAATCCTATAAATGCAATAAAGAATTTAAAAAAAAAAAAATGGTGCCGCCGATTGAAACCAAAATAAGAGGTGCACAACTACATATTATAGCAATTCTATATACAAAATTTCGACGTTTTGAGGCTACTCGTTTTTGAGTTAAACGAGATACATACATACGTACGTACGTAGAGACGCCACGGAAAAAATCTCATCTGAATCCATTTTAAATCAGTTTTATAATTTAGTTTGGGAAAAAAGAATCTTTTATTCTGTCCTTACGTACAGGTGTCACGCCAAAACATCGTTAAATTGCATTCGATAGTGGTCAAAAGGGATATTTTCATTGAAATATGATATCCGGAAGCATATTTCACAAGTGCACATCTGTGTAGCCACCGAGGGAGTGGCTTCTAGGGTGGACCAATGAGCATCCAGTAATATTTCTGTCATGTCACATGACCTTTCGTGTGCTTTAAGATTTAAGCAAGATGGCTGAAAATATTCTGCTACGCAATTTTTTTTACAAAATAATTAAAGCATCGTCGATTGCTTCTAAAACTTTTCATTGCGAAGTTAAGTGAAATATAGGAATTTATGAAGATTTCACTATCTGGTTGAAATAAATACAAACACATGTTGGAAACTTCGCAAAAATATCGATGTGAAATATTATTTAATAAGAAGTAAATAAGATGAAGAAAGAAATATGTGATAAACATCTGAGCCCAAATGCAATCTTTACATAAAACTTTACTAATTTGCATTCGTATACATTTAGAGCATTAAATTTTCCATTTAATAAATGCTAACTCTTAAATGTACTGTCTACACAAGAAATACTCATCAAACAGAGGGAATTTATCATCGAGTATATTCAATTTATTCACATATAATTTTTAATGTTAAACAATGGATATAATCAGATCATATGTATTCTGAATCTTACATTTTAAAAATCAAAAGAATGCAAGCACTGAAATAAGAAAACACTAGATTCAACACTTTCAGTCATTCCTTGCTCAATTAAATAATATATATACTTGAATTCTCTTAATCTACAAAATATGCCGTGAACATCAATCCTAATATTAATGCGTGATAAAAATCGCGAAAGCGAAATGTCAGCGATTAATCAAATTCAGAAAACGAAAGCACCACGAGATTTTCTACTATTACGTCATATATTTATAACTGCGAAACAAATGCAAATTAAAACGTAAACAACATACGCCCACATGCACGAAGATTTAGTATCACAAGAGCAATAGCAGCTCATTGGTCCATTTTCGAAACCCCTCCCTCAGTGGCTACGCTGATGTGCACTTGTGAAATATGCTATCCGGAACTTTTCGTGATTACAGTACTTTCTTTACTTCCTACAAGGAAGTGAAAGCATGTGTACTCCATATAACGTCCTTGTACGGAATATTAAATTATGCGAATTTTTTCCCTGAATTTCATTTAATCTTATTTCCTCGAATTTCATTAGAGGTATATTTCTCATTCAATTAATTCTGTTGTCACTTCGCGGCAAGGCACAAATACATAAAAACTAAATATATTTCCATTAAAAATTGGAAGCTATAGAAAACATAAAACACCAAATACAGTTAAAACGTAAAAAAATTTCGTAAAAAAATTTAGAATTAAAATTGCAGTTTCGACACAAAAACAATCAATTCGGCTAACCCGCAAGGAGATAGATTTTTCGGTGCACAAAACTAAAAGTTTGCTTTTAGTCCCATTCGGTAAAAAGGCACTGAAGGTGTAGAAAGACATAATTCACTATTCTGCTAAGTGTCAAATCTAAACAAATATGGCAGCTGCCATGATGAAAAAAAAAAAAAAAAAAAATCTGATGTGTACACCACATGACTTCCTTGTACGGAATATTAAATTATATGCATTCTTTCCTGCATTTCATTTAAACTTATTGGATTGAATTAAATCTACCTCGCCGACAGCGCATAAACAACAATAGAATAAATGCATTCTTTAAAATTCACTCTAGTATTTGTTTACCATAGCAACAATCTTGCGCAAGATTCACTTAACAGTATTATATTTCGTTCATATTATAACTCATAATGCACAAAATTTATATCATTTAAAGAATAGAATTATCTAATCGTTGCCACATGTTCTATTCAAATCCTATAATAAAGCTAGAATGATGTATAAAAAGAATTTAAGCAAAAAAACAAAAAAGAAATCACAGACGATTGAGTATTTCTCATTCAATTAATTCAGTTTTCACTTCGCGAGAAGGCAAAAATACATAAAAACTCAAAATATCTATATTAAAAATTACGAAGTAAATCTTAAACACTTATTTCCTCAAAAAAAATTCCAGAAAGTATTAAGCATGATTTAATTGGCTATAATAAATGAAGGCGTTATCTTTGTTGTTGGGAAGCTAAGTTTCTTTAGATTGGCAAGAAATCCACTAGTCTGCTGTTTCAAAGGTAAACAATCAATGGCCACCATAAAAAAAAGCTTAGCGGCACTTAAACAACTTTAAAATTGTTGATAATTCTAAAAATATTGCATACAGATTTACTAAAGGCATAAAAACCTTAACCGGAAGATAAAAACAACATAATTCAATCATTTTTAAAGCAAAAAATGTACAATTTACAAACATATACGAGTAAAGAAACTGAGATCACTGAGCCGGGTAACAGAGTGTATACATATATAAATATATTTATATACGTTTGGTGCGGTCGATTGCAACCAAAATACGAGGTGCACATCTACATGTTATAGCAGTCCTATATACAAAATTTCAACTTTCTGAGGCTACTCGTTTTTGAGTTATGCGAGATACGTACGTACGTACGTACATACGTTCGTACAGACGCCACAAAAAATTCTCTTCAGAATTAATTTTAAAGCAGTT
Organism: Stegodyphus dumicola; assembly: GCF_044657685.1. Lineage (NCBI taxonomy): Eukaryota > Metazoa > Arthropoda > Arachnida > Araneae > Eresidae > Stegodyphus > Stegodyphus dumicola. The sequence continues at coordinate 198,469,283 of NC_140773.1, forward strand.
TTATAATTTTTTGGAGGAAACGAGGCTTTTATTCTGTCCTTACGTACGGATATCACGCAAAAACATCGTTAAATTGCATTCGATAGCGGTCAAAATGGATATTTTCGTTGAAATATGCTGCCTGAAATTTTCGCTATTACAATACTTACTTTTTACTTCGTACAAGGAACTAAAAAGGCTTAGCGGCACTTAAACAACTTTTAAATCGTCGATAATTCTAGAACTATTTCATGTAGATTAACTAAACGCGTAAAAAACTTAATCTGAAGATAAGAATAATATAAATTAATCCTTTTTAAAGCAAAAAATGCCCAATTTACCAATATATAAGAATTAAAAAAATGAGCTGAGTCGAGTAACAGAATTGGTATGTATATTTATATACTTTTGGTGAAGGCCGATAGCAACCTATATAGGAGGCGCACAACTACATGTTATATCAATCCTACATACAAAATTTCAACGTTCTGAGGCTACTCGTTTTTGAGTTATGCTAGATGCATACATACGTACGTACGTACGGACGCCACCAAAAAAAATCTCTTCTGAATACATTTTAAATCAGTTTTGTAATTCGTTTGGGGAAAAAGAGTCCTTTATTGTAATTGTACAGATATCGCTCAAAAAGATCATTAAACTGCACTCGATAATTGTCAAAATAGATATTTTCGTTGAAGCATGGTACCCGGAATTGTTCGTGATTACAATACTTCTCCTATTTCGCACAGGGAAGTAAAATTCACATTAGGAGAAAAACGCACTTTTATGTAAAAATCCTCATTTATCAAAGCATTTTGTGGTAAATTAAAACTAGAGTTTTTACAATTCTTATTTTCACAAAGATTAAAGTATGGTATTTTTATAAAGCTAAAAGTGTAGAGAATTTGAAAATTCAAAAGTCCCAAATCACCATTTTTTGAAGATTTTTTGGCTTCCAACACCCCTTAACCCTTTGCGGCACAGTGCTTCCGGTCTGGACACACCTAAAAATTTCCTTCTGTACGCACAGAAAAATTGAATGAAAAAGAATTTATAGGTTACTATAGGTTACTCTGTACCTTCTTTATAGTAGATGGCAGCTCAACACAAACCAGTCCATATATTTTATCCATGTTTAGTTTTTTAAGACCCTCATTTTTCAAAGAAATCTTCCAGACTTTTTTGAAAAAGGAATTGTTTGAAAAGAAATTTCTGTGTTATTTTTTTTGGCTATATGCTAATCTCCTTATTCTATTGTTACGAAATGTACAGGCGCCGTAAGATGGCTTCCCCCGAAAAGCAGTTTTATGGTTGAAATAAAATGGCAAGATAAGCCAGGAAAGCCACATTTGGCGAGAAATCGCCCATTTGGTGATATTTGGCGACAAAATTGGCGACGTGCCATGGCCGGATGGAGAACCTTCTGGAACGAATTCTTACCGGTTTAGCCCAGAAATTACTCGAACACCAGCCGAAAGCTATATAAACCCTGCTGGTACGCGGAGAGTTAGTATCGAGTTGGTGTCTCGTCTAGCAGGTCAATCCCTGCGGAGTCGATCGAGTTGACAGCCGGGCAGCGAGTGCCGAATGGGTCACGAACCACGTACGAACGTGAAGAAGAGAAAATAACGTAACAACTGGTTACGTTATTTTCTCTTCTTTTCTCAACACTATATTAGTTTCTCAACACTATATTAGTTTCTCAACACTATATTAGTTTTAAATTTTTACCTTGAAATCTTGCCTAAAATCAAACGGCGAACCCTAGGTGTGCGAAGACCGAGCTCACCGATAACCTACGACACCTGAGAGTCTGTATTCTTTGTTTCTCCGCATCTCATCGGTCATTTCATTGACAACAATGCTCGTTTCAGCACTCTTTTCGAAGCTCTATTCAATCAGTGAGCCCACTTTGGGCACACTGATTGAAAAGTACAATACAAAGGTCTTTAATCCGGACGTCCATAATCCGGACCTAAAAGCTACAAACTTTCTGCGCATACATAGCGTTTACGCATGCATATAATACCTTCACGCATGCGCATAGTACGTTTACGCATGCGCGTTTAATGTATAATGAATGGTATAAGCTAGGCTAAAATTATCTAATTATCTATTTCAGTTAGTATTGCAAATTGTGTTGTTCCTTAATCTTCTAATTGGATCCGGCTTGTTATTTTTTGCAGACTGTTAGAGCAATTTTATAAAAAGTAAGCTTGAACTTTCGATTATGTCAACAAGAGTTTCCGATTCCGGCCTTTGTAACTGAACAAGAAATTATGTCTGTTTATAGAATTAAAGAGAAAGTATTAGCACATAAAACGATTTCTTCTTTCAGTGTATTAATTATCATATCCATTTTAAATAAAAGCTTGTTGCATAAACTACGTTTTTAATGGCATTTTCTTTTCTTTCTTTCTTTCTTTTTTTTTTTTTTTTAGTTTCAATTACATGTTATCAATTAAGAAATATTTAGTCATTATTAAAACACCAATAAATTGTAAGAAAATTATGCAATAAAAATGTCTGATTTCATTCAGAGAATGAAGAAATCACTTTGAATATTAAGCTCTGGAAATTGGATGTATTACTAATAATATTATAGCGAACATTTTACTTGAAGCTAAAAAGAAAAAATCTGATGTGTACACCACATGACTTCCTTGTACGGAATATTAAATTATACGCATTCTTTCTTGCATTTTATTTGAACTTATTAGATTGCATTAAACCTACTTCGCCGAAAGCGCATAAACCACAATAGAATAAATGCATTCTTTAAAATTCATTTTGTTTACCATAGCGACACTCTGGCGCTAGGTTTACTTAACAGTATTATATTTTGTTCATATTATAACTCGAAATCGAAATCGAGTGAATGGTTAGGCGGCATTTAGTAGCCTCTGCTACTTTAACCGTCTCTGTTGGAGATATGCCCTAAGGCGTTGGGAAGAATTAAAAATTAAGGTGATTTACACCGCACCGACAAATGTGAAGCAGGAACATGTGCTAATGCACGTGAGTTGGTCAAGTAGACTTTGGAGAAGGAGGGTTCAAGTAACTGGCCGCCGTACAAGCTGTGATGTATCTTCACTAGTTGAAGAAAGATGATACGTCGAGGCCAGTCACGTGTGTGGTCACCCACCCAAGTACTGACCCCGAGCTCTGCTGCTGTAAACAGGGGAACCTGTGTGTTGAAAAAGTGAAAAGAAATCGTAAACATAGTGAAATTCCCTCAAATGCTTCTAAGCTGGTGATTACTCTTCACTTTCAGCAAATCTCATCAGTGTCATGGCTGCTTTGAACCCGGCAGTAAACTTCTCAGCCGTGGTTTTTGCAGCGCGGATCTTCTCAACGTGCTCAACCATACTGTTCAGAAATTTTTTGATTTTAGGATCTTGGATCCAGTTTATGATATCCTTGTACTCTGTGGGTGGGTTTTCCAATTTTTTCTTTACTCTATCACTGTAGAGAGGTTTCATCTGGGTTTTACTGCTGTCTTCCTCTGTTTCGATGAATTTCGGAAAATCTGCCGGCGTAGGGATCTTAGCTGCTGGCTTCGCCTGCTGCTTCTTTGCTTCATATCGCTTCTTGTACACGGGGCAACCCCTATATGAACTTACATGCGGTAGTGAGCAGAAGATGCACTTAGGATTTTCTTCTGGCTTTAGAGGGCATTCTTTACTTCTATGGTGCTGTCCACACTTGCAGCATCGCTCAGGATTTGAGCAAAGATGTTGCGAATGTCCATATTCTTGACATCTATAGCATTGAATTACGAGTTTTTTCGGGGCAAACTTCTCGATCTTGACATTAACACTTAACATATTGTTGAGTCCATGAATTGCACGTCCTTCCTTCGTTTTCTTCAGCTCCAACAGGAAAATCGGAAGTTTCTCGATAGCGTCTCCTCTTCGTCTGGAAATACTTATCGGGAATTTCCTTCTCTCCAGATCTGCCTGGATTATTTCTTCCTTCATCTTCGATGGGAGGCCCTTAAGAACAACCTTAATAGGTTTTTCGCTGAGTAACTGGAAAGTATGAAATGGTATATTTCTTTTCTGCAAAACCAGAGTTGCTTTTCTGTAATCGTCTACTGACTTTAAATTAACATATAGTAGTTTCATTTTCATATTGGCTTCGAATTCTTCACTGCAGGTATTGATAAGGATTTCATGAATTTTAGGCCAATCCACTTCGCTTTGCTGGAAAACTATTGGTGGTGGAGTTTCCTATTTTTAGGCTCCTCCTTCTTCTTCCATACCTTCTACTTCACTTAGCTGCTCAAATCGATTTTCCGTCGTAACTTCCATTGGAGCTTCGTTTTCTGATACTTTCGCGGTTTTCTTAGGAGAAATCCATTCTTGTTCCCTGCTGTCTGTTCTTCTTTCAGTATCTGCCCTGGATAAAATTTTTTCGTGAATGTCTCTACATCCATCTCACCCTTAGTTCTTTTATGAAAGTAATTGCAAATTACGTCAAATCCAAATTTCGCAATCTGGTCCCGGATTTCTTCTACAGAACATGACTTGAATTTTGGGATGTCCTCATCATTTCCCATTGATAAATCTTTTGGTGTCTGTTCATCAGTAGCTTCTCCATTCGGTGTTTGAATGTCTCTTTTTTCCTTACCAGGTTTAACATCTTTCTTCTTACTTGGTTGTTCGCTTTCCGTATCTGACATAGTTTTCGCCTTTTTCGCTTTACTTTTCTTTTCTTTGGCCATAAGGATGAAATCCTCTTTCTTCAATGGATAGGTCTTGTTCGTTTTGGACGAACGCTCGCTTCGGTAGTCCTCTTCATCAGAACTATCGAGTAATGTCCTATAAAAGGACATTTTTGTTTTTCGGTTTCGCAAATCAATGACTTATTTATAGACACAAAAATTTTTGACAACAGCGTACGTGGACAACGAACACCGAACTGCTACGAACTTTCATATTATGACTGTTATTATAACTCAGAATGCACAAAATTTATATCATTTAAAGAATTATCTAATCGTTGCCACATGTTCTATTCAAATACTATAATAAAGCCAGAACTATGTATAAAAGAAATTAAGCAAACAAAACAAAAAAGAAACAGTTTTTCACAGACGATTGAGTATTTCTCATTCAATTAATTCAGTTTTCACTTCGCGACAAGGCAAGAATACATAAAAACTCAAGATATCTGTATTAAAAATTACGAAGTAAATCTTAAACGCTTATTTTTTCGAAAAAATTCCAGAAAGGATTAAGCATGATTTAAATAATAAATGAAGGCGTTATCTTTCTTGTTGCGAAGCTAAGTTTCTCTAGATTGGCAACAAATCCGCTACTCCGCTGTTTCAAAGTAAACAAGAGCAATGGCCGCCATCAAATTAGGCTTAGCGGCACTTAAACAATTTTCTAAAAATATTGCATACAGATTTACTAAAGGCATAAAACCCTTAACCGGAAGATAAAAACAACATAATTCAATCATTTTTAAAGCAAGAAATGTACAATTTACAAACATATAAGAGCAAAGAAATTGAGATCACTGAGCCGGGTAACAGAGTGGATATGTTTATAAATATATTTATATACGTTTGGCGCGGACTATTAAAACCAAAATACGAGGTGCACATCTACATGTTATTGTAGTCTTATATACAAAATTTCAACGTTCTGAGGCTACTCGTTTTTGAGTTATGCGAGATACGTACGTAAGCACGTACGTACATACGTTCGTACAGACGCCACGAAAAATTATCTTGAGAATTCATTTTAAAGCAGTTTTTTAATTTTTTTGGAGGAAAAGAGTCTTTTATTCTGTCCTTATGTACAGATATCACGCAAAAACATCGTTAAATTGCATTCGAAAGCGGTCAAAGTGGATATTTTCGTTGAAATATGCTGCCTGAAGCTTTTCGCGATTACAATACTTCCTTTTTACTTCGTACAAGGAAGTAAAAAACGAATATCGCCAATTCATAAGCCCAAAATGGAAAACTCAAAAGCAATTTTCCCGCGAAAAACGATATTCTTCCATCTGCTTGAGACTTCATCACAAGTCATTTTGGGTTGAAGATTTTATTAGTCTTGATTATTAGGAAGGGGTTTATTGGATATTTGATAGCGAGGAGTGCTTGGCTGTCGGTCAAAACTTTTCTTCAACTGTATTATTGTGCTTAATTCTACTTAGCTGTTTTAGCTTAGCGCTGCTGTTGTCCGAAAGGTGATCATACAATGTAGTGCAATTTACTGGAGATATTTCGATCAGAGCCGCTGCCGCCACCTTGTTGCCAATTTTTGAACCATCTGCGTATGCTGCTGGGTCCGACGTGCTTCCAAATTACACCACAAAGAAACGCGGTAGAAGAAGAAAATACTTTACTATAAGAGAACAATTACTAATTAGTGATATTAATTTCGAAAAGAATCACCAAATCAACTGATATATTATCTCTAGCAGATATCTGAACCAAACATACAATTTCTTTTAAATGCTTAGCATGTACAGCAAGATAAGCAAGTTTTTAAATGTTGAATCTATAGATATATGCATTTAAACCGTCATTAATTATCTAACTGAACTTAATTAATTATTTACCGAGCATATACATTCATAGCGTTGAGTGCATTTAAGCAGTTTCGAACTATAAAACAGTATGTAAACATACAATCGTATATTAATTTGAAATCAATGCTACCTGAACTAGGATTACTCGCATCATGATAATATCTGAATTAAACTTGTTATGGCCAGTTACAAATAAAATATTTCTATGGCTTTTTATAGTATTTACGTGATGTCCATGGCGCCCTAAGAAAATGTGTACAATCCCCAGTTGAAACAAATGGAAGGAAATATACAGTTCTTGAGTCAATCTTTTATTTTCACAGCCAGTGATTCTAATAAATATATTCTACAATTCTTAAAAATATTATTAAAACTTAGAAAGAATGATATTTAATAACGTACAGTATTAATTTCAAATATAAATCATCCATTTATAACTTTAATTCTGAAAGATAGATAGAACGTTTTTTCTTGAAATTCAGTTCAATCCAGATTTTATAAGCTTCAAATATAGTAAAGAAATCAAATCCTTCTCATGAACAGAATTAAGATCCAATTGCTAGTAATTTCAAAGCAACTCAACAATTATACTCCTCAACAAACAATTTTTGCTCAACTCGCAGAGTATGATGAACAAAATGCAGAAATATGCTTAATGCAGAACAATTTGCATTCCCAATTGTCATTCAATGATTCAAAGTTATTGAGATAATTGCGTGCAACGCACAAGGCCTCATCTGTATGCTTTATCAGACGTCGGAAAAGCCCTTGCCCAGAAATGGCATAATGGTCTATTTCTGAAACGAATCAATATTCCTATCACAGCTTTCATTCGCAAAACTGCAAATTAAACAACTCATCCTTTCTCTCAAGAAAGAATTGGAAATGCTTTACCTACAATGATAAGTATGTGGATAAACGTGAAAATTCTACAAGAATCCTTAGTAGACCTTTTTATTCTTTTAATAAATGCATTTTGCATTCTGAGGAATATCTCAGACTTATCTGTAGCACGATAAGTTAATGATGAAGCAATTATTTCCGAAAATTGAGGATGAAATTAAACCTGAAAAATGTATTTCAGGAAAGAGTTGATTTCAAAATGTTATGGTTTCTGCTTTGGTATGGGAATGTATAGTCATTTCGAATGAAAAATGCAATGTTAAGTATTATTATTACTACCTGTTATTCTTAATACCAAACTGACAAATGATTGATAACTAGATATTTTAATATGATGAAAAATCGCATGTTTTCTTAAAATCAGATACGATAAACTACACTATGTGTAGACTATGATAAACTGCTCCAACAGCGACAAAGCTGCCACGTATATTAAGACTGAAATGAGGATCCAAATGCATGATGACCAGCTGCTTATACCAGACGCTTATGTTTTCATGTTCCCCGGAAAATACCTTGTAGAGACATTAGGTTATTTCGAAGCAGGAGAGATGAAAAACGAGCAACGTCTTCGCCGGGAATCGAACCGTGGACCTCTAGAATACGCGCCCAGCGTGCAGACCACCAGACCACGAAGGCATGCCAAGAAGGCGAGAGAAATACCTTATATACTCCCTCTTTTAAAGGGTGACTGGGGTTTTTAGGGGACCCAATTGCCACATCCTGTGTGTGGTGAATCATCATCCAAAACCCTTTTATTTCGGGTGCCACTTGTAGAGACATTACGATTTTTTGGAAGCAGGCAAGATGAAAAATATATAAAAAAATATACAACGCCTTCGCCAGGAATCGAACCGCAAACCTCTGGAATACCGGCCCAGCGTGCAGATCACCATACCACGAAGGCATGGCAAGAGAACGGGAGAAATATCTTATGTACTTAGACTACCATCAGCCTCTAGAAAAGATAATCCGTTCGACTGTATTTTAAGTGCCTCTATACCGCCAAGAAATTATTCATTTATAAATTTATATGCCTTCTTCGAGTCCGAGTCCAGTGATATAGTAGCCTGCATCGCTGACCGTCTCGCCAATCAGGGCGGCTTATGGTTTCTAACTGAAATTTTTACATACTCTTAATTTCCATCTCATTATAGCAATAGGATAATAAGTAAAATGGCAATTTTAAATAATGGCTTAAAATGAAGGGGAAGGAAATGAACTAATTATGTGTTGCTAAGATAATACCTATATAAAATTGTATGGTGCACAATTTCATTTGTTTATATGAATATACCGTGAAATAATATCAAGCTTTCATTTGTAGAAATGGAGTTTGGCGAATTATAATCAAATCATTGCAAAATGCAATTTTAGACTGATATTTATTTTCGTTTTTAAATGCAAAGTTTTTCTTTAAAATCAGTTTCAGTCCATAATTACACTTTGCCTTCTTATAATAACCATACATATGTACATTCTGATTTTATTTACTATATTTATTTCATATCTTCATTAATACAATAAAAATAAATAAAAACTATAAAGTAGGTTTAATTTCAAATTGGAAATTTGCATTCGAATTTACGAATCTGTTTCTGGGCAAATGATAAAACTAAATATTCGCCTCATTGTTATTGTATTTAAAGATGCTAATGCATTTATATTCTTTCGTACATAAAATACTTAAATTTTTAATACAAACGACAAGCTTGCAAAAAGATTAATTGGTAATGGGTAAATGCTTCTATCTACAAAATTTCATTTAGTAGCTAGTGTTTGCTATTAACCAGTTACAGTGAATTGCGCATTAAGTTTTGATCGACGTTTGTGTAAATATTGTGCAATAGAAAACATAAAAATTATAACCAACATTTTTATGCAAGTTTGGAGTCAATGATATTGTTCAAGTTCTCTTACAAAAAGCATTATTCTATATTATTACAGTCAATTCTCGATGTACCGGGATAATACAGGGGACGACGGCCACGGTAAACGTAAAATCATGAATAACTCAAGGGTAATTAATACATAAGAAAGGGGAAATATCTCATATTATAATGCAATTAACGGAAAAATAATGTTAACAATTTATCTGTATTTAAGTTTACTTAATCGGAAGAATAAGCTTATTTGATTGCATCAATTGCATCAAACCAAAAAGAATGCGCTGTGCATAAAGAGGAAGCAAACATCATTTATGATGGAGAACTTAAATAAATGGCATCATAGAATAATGCTTTTTGTAAGAGAATTTGAACAATGTCATTGACTCCAAACTCGCATAAAAATGTTGATTATAATTTTTATGTTTTCTATTGCACAATGTTTACACAAACATCGATCAAAACTTAATGCACAATTCACTGTAACTGGTTAATAGCAAACACTAGCTACTAAATGAAATTTTGTAGATAGAAGCATTTACCCATTACCAATTAATCTATATACCTAATTTTTATTTTCTGTTTTTGACAGGAATGAATTCATCGGGAATGATCAGTTTAGCACCTTACGACTCCAACGTGAAGCGATCAAATTCCTCCACCCAAATCCGTGGATAACTCAGCAACATCGATGCACAGTAAGCTGTTGCCAGACTGCTCGGGTAAGGTTTGCAACATCCAGGACCAGTCATCAACTGTCAAAATCGGTGAAAACGTGTCAGTAATTGAGGAACTCTTCCAAAGTGACAAAAGGCTTCTCAAGACAGATTATGGAGCAAACTGGTATTGTAAAAGGATATGCATCAAGCCAATTCAGGGACTAGGATATATGAAACCGGGTAGTTTGATTTCGATCTTCAGAGCAAAAGGCAGTAGAGCAAAAGGCACTGACGTCTTTCGCATCATTGAAGCAAATGCGGCCGCATTACAGTAAAGCTATTGGATCATATAATTGAGCGACTTTCTTACCAATGCTTCTACTAACAAAATTTAATTTATCTTCTGTTTACTATTACCATGCTACAGTGGACTGTGCGTTACTTTTTGACCGATCTTTGTATATTTAGGATTAAGTGCAAGTAAATTAACTACCGTCGTTAATGAAAACAACTCTGAAGTAGTATAACATAATGTGCTATCACTACTAATACTCCACTTTTCTCTGATGATTTATGAGAGCTCCGAAGAGAGTAAACTCGGGGTAATAAATAGCCCGTTTAATACACCTCTGGTTAAACGGGAATTCACTGTAGGAAAAAAGTGTAATATTTACAACGCATTCTCATATTCGTGTATGAATATTTTTAACCAGGGGAGGGGAACCCCTCAAAATTAAAGAATTTGCTATTTTACAAACGAAGCAATTAACAAATGTGCATAAAACTACAAATTTTCGAAAATTCAAATTTGTATTAGAGTATAATGTATTTTGAGAAAATCTGATAGAGTTCACTCTTCTTCAATACGTTTTTTTAAGCTATCTAAATAAATTATGATACTGCATATTAGGAATATATGTATCTAATATATATATGAAATAATAACAGCACAAGGAAAAGCCGGAGCAGTGTCGATGCGTGTTTAGATCCATATTGAAGAAGAATTTTGAATGCGTAGTACGCGTTGGAGAGGACATGCTAAAGTTTTTATTTAAGGTGTTATTGTTTTATGAAATACTGTATCATATTATTGCAGATTTATATTGAATTATTTTTTAAGGTATTATATCATAATGTTTTGTATTGAATTTTAAAATTACTTTAAAATATGTCAATGTATTGTTAATTACCTACGATGAGAAGAATGAATGCACATAATACAATATTTATAAATTGTATATCTTCTGAGTTTTATATGTAAAGAAAATTTTAAATATTTTTTATTCAAAAATTATTATGGAATCATATTTATTGGAAAAAATGCATAATATTTGTGAACTTATTAGTCCACAAGATAAAAATAAGCTGACTTACTGGCATCGAGAAACTTCCACTAGTATCTTCATTTGAGGAAAAGGACTGTTTAATGGACATTTTGAGAAAAATTCAGGACTTTTATGCTTGTAATTTATTTATTATTATTCTTCCATATAAAATTTAGTTATATGTTTATTTATAAATCATTGCAAAATTGTATAATTTAAAAACTTTATAATTATATGAGAAAAGATCATGACATAGTTAAAGCCTGTAAGCTATGTCCTGGATGTTTTTCATGTCTTTCTTCATACTGGCTTAACTAATGTACTAATGCTTTGCTCGCCTGTCCTCTCGTTTTGAGGGGGGGCGGAGATGTAATATATAAATAATACGATGGCTTTGCTCTACGCGAACAGGCAACCTCTAAATAACTTTCTGCAATTTAGGATCTCCCCCCCTAGACTAGTACCTTCGAGCTTTTTAACTTAACCGCTACTATATATAAATAACGAATGCGCACCATTTTGCAGATAGAAGCTTCCCTCTCCCTTGTGCTGTTAAAACCTACGCTACTGCTCACATCTTCCTTTCCTCTATGACGCAATAAATTTAAAGTAATCTTATTTAGTAACAAATATTGATTTGCTTCTGAAGTTGAAATAAAGATATGGAATAGTAAAAAGTGAAATCCTGTGTCTTCTTTGGATACCGCCTTAACACTCTGCTACAGAAATGCCTGAACTTTGATGCCAAGCCTCATGTCCCACGACTGCCGTATATATAGTATACAGTTATGTTTACACTTGAAACAATTCATTATTTTGCTTTGTTCTGTATAAGGAGGACCTGTTTCTTATACACTGCAATTACAAGTAGGAATTTTTAAAAAATTTTTGATATTTAGTCAGGAAGCAGTGACATCAAATAAAAGAGTAGATTGGACACCTAGAAAGAGATGTAATATTATTGTGTTACGAGAAAGTGGTCTTTCCTATGCTGAAATTGCAAGACAGGTGGGTGGTTCAGTGACTGCATCTGGAGTCCGAAAGTTTTGTTTACGATATCAGGAGACAAATTAAATAAAAAACAAAGAAGGAAAAGGCCGAAAAAGGTGCACCCCATCTATTGATGACAGAAGAATAAAAAGACTATGTCTCCAAGATAGAAAAATGTCATCAGCGGCCATCAGAAGTAATCTGAATGATGCTGGTGTTTCTGTCAGTTCAAGAACAATCAGGAGAAGATTAACAGATGTTGGACTGAGAGGTAGAATTTCACGAAAAAAGCCTTATCTTAATTTTCAGCAACGAAAAAAAAAAAAAAGATTACAGTGGGCAAAGGAACACATTAATTGGACAGATGATCGATCAGTGGTCACAAGTTATATGGAGTGATGAAACTAAGATATCGTTATTCGGTAGTGATGAGCGAAAATATGTAAGACGTAGAATAGTAGAAGAGCTACATCCTGACTGCATTCAAGCAACTGTGAAGAACCCAGTTAGTATTATGATTTGGTCATGCATGTCAGCAGATGGTATTGGTCGCCTTCATGTCATCGATGGGACACTGAATGCCAGAAAATACATTGACACTATTCTAGAACCAAAACTTCTATCTTCCATCAGAGATCTCTTTCCCAACTATGCTTCGCTTATTTTTCGGCAGGATTCTGCTCCTTCCCACACGGCCAAAATATCGAAAGAGTGGTTTCGCACAAAGAGCATTAAATTGCTGTCATGGCCAGGAAACAGTCCTGACCTCAATCCTATCGAAAATTTGTGGCACCGTTTGAAAACTCTTATCCGAATGAAGCGCCCATCAAATAAAAGGGAACTAATTGAGGCTATAATTGTTTCCTGGCATCACGTAATAACGAAAGAAGAGCTTAAAACTCTTGTCAGCTCAATGAAACGTCGATGTGAAGCTGTAATAAAAAATAAAGGGTACCCTACTAAGTACTAAGAACTCACTGCAATCATCACTATCTAATGTATATCGATAAGTATTATCGTTTAACTATTTTTGTATTGCAAATAATTGAATTTTGTGTTTTGTATTGAATTCAGTAATAAATTCTCTTTTAAAATGATATATTGCATTTTGTGAAACGTAACGTTTCTATAAGCATACAAAGTTCAAAAACATAAAAATTTCCAAAAGTGTCCACAATTTTGGCCACCACTGTATATAGATATATATGAACTTTTTCACATTGGTAGAAACTCCAGCTTATTTCTTGGAAAAAAAATTATAAACAAAGCTAATGCAACTTCAAAAATGAATAAGAATATATTTCTTTATTTTCAGATTGAGGGAATTATTTCAAATTAAAATTTACGAGTACTTTTATTTAATGATTTAGTTTAAATTTTTTAAACTTTTCATTCTCACCCGAATCAGAATATATTTCTCAACTTCGAAAGAGAGTTTTCGCAATTGCTTTAAATTTAGAGGCTTCTTCAACGAATATTGATTATTCGCTTCTGAAAATAACCTTTTGTCAGAAAAACTCAGCAGTGCTGCTACTGACAATATTTTCTCAGTAGGAAAAAAACTTATCTTTTAAGAGTCACTTGTATGTATCAAATCAATAATAACAATAATTATAAAAAAGTCCAAGAAATGCGAATATATTTTTAAAAATAACACCAAACTGCTCAGTAGGAAGTATGCAATACGTATATATAGCTTTAGAAATATCATTTATTAAATATAATAATGCTGGAAATATTGTATATACTACTTATATTTAAAAATAAAATAGATTTAAATAATTCGAAACATTTATATTTTTAATAATTGAATTATTAATTATTATTGGCTTAACATTACTTTATTACTACATTGTTTTCTACTCTAGGTCATCTCTTTTATTTATTTATTTATTTTTTTCAGAGGAACTGTACGCTATAGTTCGCAATCAGTTGCAACTGAAAATGCGCGTCACAGTTAATGGCAATTTATATATATGGGTAGCAGTATTAAAAAGCTTGGCAGTTAACTGAGTTAACAATGATAATTAATTACAGTAAACTACCTCTAAGGCGACTACCAAATAATTTTGGTTTTCTGTGATGATGGATTCTTTAGAGCTGTGAATTCGATACTCGAGGAAAATATTTGATATTTGTAAATTTTGTAAAAATACTTAAAAATTTACTCTGTAGTAAAATTAATTAACTTAATCATAGAGTAATTACAACTTTCCTTCATACTTTTTCAAGCTTAGGACTAACAGTAAAAATTTTTTGGCATGTTTGGAAGTTATGTGACAGTGATCAGAGATTTTTTTTAAATTATTTTGTTAAGATTTTTACAAAAGCGTTAAATCTTAACTCTTACAAGAGCCTTAACTCTTTTGGGGTAAACAAAATTCCTGCAATAACGTTGGATTCTTTCACTTTGCGCAAGCACCCTTTCTTCATCCTGATCAAATTTAAATAATGACGATCCGTAAAATTTCGTTTTGAATAGATTCGTTTTCTAAAACTTTATTCTAAAGTAGCATGTTTCAGCTGATCATAGACTTCTCTTCCGTCATTTGCACTTTCTCAGGTGAAGAAGGAGGTTCTACGTTGAAACCATCTAAACTAGTCCTGCAGATTTAGGAATACTACGCTGATTATTATTGATTTGTAAAGTAATTTTATTAAACAGTTCTTTTATGTTCCGAATCAATACTGCCAAATTTTCCACACAAATTTTAGCCCAGGCATTATTAAATGAGGTAGAAAGCGATAGTATTTAAAAAGTGGTTTGAGTTCGCTTGAGTCAGAGCGTGTTCCGTCTGCTGAAGGCTTCGTTCCTAATTGTTTCTCTTGATAGCAGTTTATATCCGACGTTGCTATATTCTCGCCATATGGCTTGTCAAGCCGATATTAGGTTCGAGCCAACTTGTGCGTTTTCAGTCTGCGTAACCAGTGGTTAACTGCAAATTACTTAGTTAAGCTCAATCAATTACCTTTCTGAGAATAAATACTGGCTGGTTCTGTAAGTATAAGACGTGCCTTCTGTTAACCTTTATTTGAGTTAAATAAAAGGGTCCTTTGCATTCTTCATAGACGGTTGTAATTTCCAAGACATAGGGACGCTTATATCTTAGGTTGAGTTCTCGTGGTTTATGTTACCAAAAAAGCTGAGACTATAAGACTTAATTCTTCAATTTGGCAATAATAATTGCATTAGGAGACGAAGTAAGCCAAACTTAGTGAATATTTATGAATAGAGTTCAGATTTATGAAAAGAAATTAACAGTTCCTCTTATATACATTGTTATACTCTTGAACATAATACTAAATGGCTGATACAAAGTTCTGCAATGGATGTTTCCAAAACTCCAGGAATTTAGGTATAATTTTTCCAAAGGGGCTTTGTCCTTGAAGGATTTTGTTTTCGTTTTGCGATTTTGCGTTGAATCACTACAAATGTCGGTTTCACTTTTCAAACTGTTGCCACCAAATGTTAGACTCTTGCATTATATTTGAAGAAATTAAATAATGAAAAATCTGCATAAATGCATGCATATTTCTCGCATTGTAATAAAACACCGGTACATAGAGCCATCGAATTTTGAATGACGTAATCCTCCTACGAATATGGGCACGTGGAAGACCGAATTTGAAATTTGGAATTTATTTTATTATCGATTTTATATTTTGTACATGGGTAAAATTTTGAATGACGTAATCCGACTGCGAATATGGGCATCTGAAAGACCAAATTTGAAATTTGGAATTTGTTTTATTATCGATTTCATATTTTGTAGCACCTCAATGAATTTTTGATTAAAAAAACTAAACATTTTCAAAGCGAGCAATGGTAACACTACCAAAAAAAAAAAAAAAAATCTCCAGCGTGCGAGACTGTATATCGGAAATTCTAGATATGCTCATTTTAAAATTATTTTGCGACATTGCTGTTGAACTGAGTTTTATGGTTTAAGTGCAAAGAACATGATATTTAATAAATAAAGGTAACGCAAAAAACGTTAAAAAATGCGCCTTTGGATGTAATTTAAAATCTGAAACCTTTCAGATTTTTTTTTTATTTCGTCAATTTTCATCAATATTGCGATGTAGTTCTTCAACATAATTCTCATTTAATTTAATACACTTACACTAGCAAAAACTAATTTTTTTTAAGTCGACCTCAAAGAACTTTTTTGGTATTTAAGATAAAAGATTTTTTTTTTCTTTTTTCTCAAATGTGGGATCACATATGGAAACAGAATACTCTTCGAAGACGCTGAACAGTTCTGAAGTTTTCACACCATTTTTCCACTAAAAGAAAATTACTCCTCTTTGCCTCTTCCATGGTTGCCAAAACAGTGCTACAAAAATACGTCTGTATCAGTCAAACAATAGAATCGGACGAAAGAATATTACACAGGATAGCTGCATAAAAGTGTCAAGACTTGTCTGTGGTTGATAACTTTATATATAAATTCTAGGAATTGAACAACAGCTCAATTGGAACGTAAAATTTTGCAAAATCTGCGTTTCTGCAGCTGAGGATGATGGTTCGGTAAAACCATCGAAAGTAGTCCTGTGAAAATTTGAAAATATAACGCTGATTTTTGTTGTTTGACTTCTACGTTGAAACCATCTAAACTAAATCCTCATATTTATTTAAAAAGTTTTCACAATTCAGGTTTCGGGAATACGTATTAGCCAGATTGTCACATTTCTTATTTAGGGAATCAGAGGTACTACTTTTCAATTCGGTGAAGAAAGAAAACAAATTTCTAATCTGTGAATAAGCCTTTAAACGTTTTGTCAATTAAAAAATTACTTTTAGTTTTGAGCACGAAAAAAAGGTTCCATATTGAATTTTCAGTTTTATTAAGAAGTACCTCTTATACTGCTCCATCATATTTACTAAGACGCACATTTCCTTTTTTGCCTTATCACTGTAATCTGTATCTCGAATACAGTGTGTGTTAGCTTTGGGAACGTATTGCCTGTGCCAGAAATATACAATTCAGAGCTAGATGTTTCTAATCAAAATTATCCAATAATGCCATAAGTTATAAAACTGCAATTACCGAGACCTTTATTGAATTTTTAAAGAATAGTTCACAGTCTGAATAAAAGGGAAACCTAATTTCGGTTTTATAATACATAGCATTTTTTATTAATGAAAAAGCAATTTTCATATAATAGCATGGGGCTTGTATGCTCATGGAGCTTCCGAACAAGTACCCAGAAGGCCCATGAGTTAAGATGGTCCCGGATTTAATGCTTCGTTGCAATGCAATTAATGTTTATGCATATACTATTTAACATTTAACTAGTGCCAAATTTTTAATTTCCAATAGTCGCGAAATCATTGCATTATTTTATCATCCACTTCTTACGACAAGCTACTGTAATAAAAAAATCTGATGTGGGCACAACATGACTTCCTTGCCTATTAAATTATACTTGACCTATTAAATTATACACCTTTTTTGCATGTATTTAAATTATACATATTTCACTGAAACTTATTTCCTCGAATTTTCATTAGAGATATATTTCTCATTCAACTAATTCAGTTTTCTCTTTGCGGCAAGGCAAAAAAAAAAAAAAAAAAAAAAAAAAAAAAAAAAAAAAAACACCATGTAGGATTCCCCACTGCGTAATTCTAAGTTGCGGTTGAATGTGAAGAATCTTAAGAACTAGTAAGCGAATAATCGCTTGAGTTCGTGAGGTAGAAAACAACAAGTGAGAAGGGGGAAATAACCCTTTATTATTCCAACTAAAGTTTAACAGAACTTCGTCTTTGGAGTTTTACAATAAAGCCGACATTCGGGCTTGAACATGAAAAACTGAGAACTAAACTAAACTAATCTTAACTAAAAAGATATAGCCGAAGCTATCAAGATTCTGAAGGAGTTGGCCCCTTAAGCACTGACTGTGAAGCTAAGGGCCTAAAGTACGGCCGGAGCGTAACAATAGCTTAAGAGAGAGTAACCTAAAAAGGCGGACGCGTGCTAGCCAGAATATCTGGTATCTCTCTCACTAAGAACGGGCGGCGGGAACTGAAGAAATTCAACCAATCAGAATAAGCCATCGCCGGAGACTGTTTTTGGAGACCAACTTTTATGCCAGCAATTGAAGGTTTTGTTTTGGATTTATTTTCCGCTCATATTCCTCTTTTCGTATCTTTTGCTGACGTTTTTCTCGCATCGATTTATAATAATTTTCTAACTTTTATTTCTATAAAAGACAACGGAGTGAACACGGAAAATTCGGTAAATTTTCACGTGAAATGTGTAATAAAATTTCTAGCCTGTCCCCGCAAATAAAGGTGTACTGTGTTTTATCACAAAAATTATATGCTAAATTTTCACTTTATTTGTACATTTCATTTTATTTTGTAGCACCGAAAATTACAGAGAGAACTTGTTTTTTGATCACCAAGTAAAAAATGCACATGAGAAAGGCTTTCTCAAGTTTTCCTGTGCAGAAGATGTGTTGCTTTTTCCTTTATTATTATTTTTTTTATATATATGTATGTATTTATTAGGTATCCAAATTTAGCCAACAAAGCCACATGCTTTTATATATATATTTTAGAAGATTGCTAAATATTAACAAACTATAATTTGATTGAACTTTTTCTAAAATGCATTGCATTTTTTTTGTGATATTTATTGTTTAAGAAATGTAACACGTTGAATAAATTGATACTAAAAATCTCAAATATACTGCTACGTTATTTTCTTCTTTCACGTTCGTACGGGGTTCGTACATTTGGAGTGAATAACGACGACACTTGATGAAGTATCGAAACACAGTTTATTTACCAATATTAATGAGATAGCTCCAAAATCACTTTTACAGTCGTCGACGAACTACTATAAACACGCTGACACATTCAGCGACACTGACAGGCAATAACGGTGGAGACAGCTTCACTGCAAAGGACCCGAGTACAGCTCCCAGCTCTGCTTGGTCGTTCTCGGAACTCCAACTCTCGAGACTCTCCATGCGATGCACTCGACGATACACAAGAGTATAGCTCTCGACTCAGCAGTCTAAGACAAAACTGGACGATACACTAATTCGCGATGCACTAAAAGACTCTCTCGATGCACTCGACGACCAACTCGGAGTTCGACTTCCAGACACTCCCTCAATGACTGACTATCCGCTCACTAGACGAGGCACACACACTAACACTAACTGACTGCGGACCAGCAGGGTTTATATAGCTTTGGGCTTGTGTTCGAGAACATTCTGGGCTAAACCGGTAAGAATTCGTTCCAGAAGGTTCTCCATCCGTCCATGGTATATCGCCAAATATCGTCAAATGGGCGATTTCTCGCCAAATGTGTCAACCATGCCTTCCGTTGCCATTTTATGGCAACAAATTTTTTCCAAATAATATTCTTTATATTATATTTTTAATTATAACTTATTATTTTAAGTAACTTTTTCTTTTTCGAATTTCATTTTAATTGTTTTAAGTTGCATCTGTTTTAAAAGTTTCTATTTACCTATTCGAACTGCGTAAATAAAGGTGCAGCGTTTATTTTTTTTCAAATAGTTTTCTTTAAATATATATATTTTTGTCATAGTTATTATTTTAGGTAATTTTTAAATTTTTATACTTTTATTTTAATTGTTTGTGTTGCATTGGCTCTTCAGACAATTGTTTTAAAATTTTCTATTTATTCCTTCGAACTGAGCATTTTAAATATATTTATTAATATAAATTTTCCAGAATTTGATTTTATTTATTTGAATTGCGTTTCTTTCGGAAGAATGCTTTGTAACCCAGACTACGATGCGTTTGAAAACTGCATATATTAAAAGAGAAAATACAGTAAAGCACAGTTAACACGCCTTTCAATGTTCCGTTCAGAAAAGATATATATAAATAAGAGAGATGTATAACCGACATTTTAACTTAGGATGACTTGCATACACTGCTTTAAACAGTTTTATCATTGTGCCCATTGCTTTACACAATTTTATCCTACATTTGGTTTCTTAAAATGTTATTCATATTTTAGTCAAATATCTTATTTTTGAAATTGCAAGAATCAAATATCATAAGATTAAAAGGTTTTAAATTTAAAAAAATACTAATACTAAATTTTACGCAAAAATTTATTTTTTCTTCTTTTTTTCTTCAGGTATTCTTCTTTATTCTTGCTCTTTTTCTTTAGGCATTCTGCAAGTATATTAAAAAGCATCCAACGTTTCGAAATATCTTGATATTTCTGACAATCATTTTAAATAAAGTTATCGCCTTCCATTTCATAAAGGCCCATAAACGGCCGAGCGGTAAACTCGCTGAAAACTGGTAGCTCACTCCAGGGTTCGAATCCCGGTAAACGTCTGGTTGCATGGGCGTTTTCGTGGATTTTCTCATGTGTTCCGTGTATGACAGCTGGTTTCCCTTAGAAAGTTCTTCACGAAGTATTTCGTCAAAGCCTTTATCAGTCTTTAGAGGCGAAACATTTTGAAGGTATGAGATGAAAGGAAAGACTGGTTTCATCAAGAGGTTTTGGTTTATTTAATTATGACAAAGCACGCTAGGGCTGTCTGCCTAAGGGGAGGAATGCCTTCGTGGAGGGCTTTCTAAGGAAAACTGGCTCGCATACAGGTTACACATGGGAAAAACCACGAAAACGCTCATGCAGCCAGCCCGATCGCGGGATTCGAACCTCGGACCGAACTACCAGTGTTCAGCGACTTTACCGCTCGGCCGCTGTTTCATCAAGAGAGAAAAAAAACGCCTTTAGGTGACATCCACATACAATGCTGGATAAACTCCTGAATCCTCAAATAATTCGACTGAGAAAATCATAGGATTCTCGATTTATGATACGATATGATGTTCTATAACGTAATTTAAATTTATACAACCATATAGTCTACTCTTCACTTTAATCTGCAATGATATCGTTTTTGTCTTTTCTGCTAACACAAGCTCAATTGATGGTTTTTGCTGGTGTACATGTCCAAGTGTTTTCTCTTTGAACGTCTAAATTCTTTGAAGTATCCTGAAAGTATATTCAAAAGCGTCCAACTTTTTTAAACATCTTGGTATGTCTGACAGCCAATTTTCCCTGCAAATGTTTGCTTACTTTTCTCCCTAATTTTCTTCTTTCCTTCTACAGTTATTTTCAGCGCTCACACAAGAAAATTAAGATTTTTCGATTGCTATACTTCCATAAATTTTGCATTTTGTCAATTTTTTAAAATATCAATTACATGAATTGCGTTTCAGCTGAAGACAGCTTTTCATTTTCTAGTCATTTTAACTATAAATAAAGTTTGAAGCGAAGTCCAAAGGATAAATATTTTAATTAAAAGATTTTTGCTAAATGACAAAGAAATAAAACAGTCCAGCAGGGTTTATTCTGTACTACCGAGTAACCCGATTCTTATATCGGCTGAAACAATCTAAATCATATTAAAGATCATGTTTTTTTATACAATCTATAACGCGAGAGAAAAATTAGCTTCTTAAAACATTCTTTCTAAGAGGATTAATATAAAAGATTATATATATATATATATTTAAAGCTGGGACTTTAAACTGTCAAACTTTTAAAGTTTAATTTACATGGTGGTTATAATTAAAGTTTCAATTTTAAATGGCCATAAAACCATAAAAGGAAAACTACCGGACGAAATGTTATCAAACTTGGGAATCGTGTAAAGGAGGTTATGGGAATTTATTTTCCGCGGGAAAAAAAAAAAAAAAAAAAAGTTCAAAAACTCACCACCAGGGGAGAAATGGCGCTGTATACAATATTGTTAAATGAAATAAGACACGAAAACATGTGTTTAAAATGTGTTTAATATTTTCCGAAACGTGTTACAAAGCATGTTCAATGTAGCGTCCAGCATTTTCCGAAAGCAAGTTAAATCCTGTTACTGCATTCTCAACAGCAGCTCTTAGCATATCAGGAGGAATGTTACGGACATGTCAGTGTATCACATTTTTCATTTCTGCCAAATTGTTTAGATTATCATCATGAAAGGTGCTTTTGAGTTCTTTTCCCCTCCCCCCTGTGATAACTAAAATTTCACTTAAAATAATGTGCGTACAACAACAAAACAAAAAAAAAAAAAAAAAAAAAAAAAAAATTACAGTGCACCTTTTCTAAGCGAAGTACTCACAGCTTCATATGATTCTAGTCTTCTGCGAAGATATTTGACTAGAATCATCTGGAGTAATAGTATTTACCTTCGCAGAAGGAGTCTATATTCAGTTCCCGCGTTTGCTTTTATTTCCATATGTATTGATCATTTTCAGGGCTGATCGCCTTAAAGGGGTAGTTTCTAGAGTTCAGTGTATTTCTAGACGTGTCTTCAAGCTATTGTAAAATATGCTTTTTCTAAAATTCGATTTCAGTTCGGCATTGCTTATATCTAACTTTTAGTATAAATTCCAATACATATCAAAACGCTACAGAAAAATAACGTATTGGGCTCATGAATTTAGTTTATCAGACATTTATATCATAATGAAGACATTTCGATAAGACTTCAATTCTCACTTCCCTTCAAGGGATAAAACTTTATGATTCAATATCCCGTGCAGGAAGATAACACCATAACAGGATGGTGAGTTTTATATGACGTATTCGAAGTTTTACCACTGAAAAGCGAACACTTTTCATATATTTTTTATTTTGATTTATTTCATTTTTTGGTTTTGAATTTTATCGTGCAACTAAATTATTCCGTATCATAAATCGATTACACCAACTGAAAGTTTCATTAAAATGTCACTTTCATTTTCATTCTTTTTTGCTCATTTTAAGGCAAATAAACATACGCTGTTTCTTAATAAACATACGCTGTTACAATTAATCTATTCCGCGGATTTTCTAGGACCCAACTTACAACCCTTCCTTCTAGGACAGGCCATTTCTTTACGAAAAGCACATTTATTCTTTGGCATATTAATTATTGTGACTTCATTTTCCTTCCACTCACGTAGCTTTCACCAACACCAAAAATCCTTGCTGCAGTACGATTTCCATTTTCTTTCGTAAACTGACTGACTTTGAAATTGAATTTGAAACCAATATTGTGTTCGTTTTGTTTGGCAGGAGAGCTTTTGGAAAATTTGTTCGAAAGCCTGTGAATAATCTTCGAACAAATGACTTCAAAACATAAGAGCATCAAACATGTATTTTTCAAGTTTCTTCTTAAAAAAAAAAAAAAAAAAAAAAAAAAAAAAAAAGGTGCGCTCATTGTACTGCGAATATATGTAAAAATTTTAAAAAATATAGTTTGATATAATAGTTTTGCGTTATAAACTGGTGCGGCGCTATACGTCAGAATATAGAGTAATGCAAATGTAAAACATATATGTGTGAATAATTACTGTGCATGTGTAGTATAAGCATGCACATGTATTATTTGTATGCCTATGTTATGTATGTATGTATGTATGTGTATTATGTATTATGTATGTATGCACATTATTTGCATATAAAAGTTGTATGTATGTGTATGCAGTATGTTAAATTATGTAATACATATGTGTATTTAAGATTAAGATGAGGTATTGAATAGATTTGCCAGAGCATAACGTATGAAAACTATTTGTAAATGGAACAATTGTGTAGCTTTGTACAAAACCAACAAGACAGTGCAGAACGTTAAAACATTGTAAAATTAAGATTGTGACTATGTTACCTTTATATGAATAAATATTCCACTGTATGAATGCTAATGTTGCGAAGATTCTATAGGGTAGTCACGTAGTGTTCCAGCACAATTCACTATGGTCATGTATGTATCTAAGGGAAAGGGCGTCTTCGTGGAGGACTTGAAAACTGGGAAATAAGTCCCATTCGCGTTACCAAACGGGCACTGGCTTGTAATTAATCATGCTTGCGTGAATACAACGTAGCATATCCAACATTAACTACGGAAACGCTTATGCAGACAGCCCGTACTTCGGTATTAGATCCGAAGTATTTAGCCAGCTTATCTAGTCTCTCATTTGTAAGTTGAAGAATAATGAGATTTTTAATAGTCCTACTAATCAAACTGCAAAGAGAATTGTCTTTACAATGGACAGAATGTACTAGGTGATTTCAATAGATTTTATGTTCTTGTCATACCTTCCTTATTTCATCAAAACTTTTGAACGAAAAATACCGAATTTCAATTAAATATCAATCATAATGGCAGGAATAAAGAAGAACTGAGATAGAAATATTTTAGAGTTTTGTTTCTGTTACTGCTCAAAACGACGAAATAAAGAAGTGGAAGCCTTCTCGCTTTGAACTTTTGTCGTTTATGTTAAAATACAGTCTTTAGAATGTAGCTCCAATTATTACAATACTACTTTGAATTTTATTCAAATTGCTTAAGTGTTTCATGTTGTAAGAAGAATTTTTCTAGATACAAATCGGTTAAGAAGAACCTAAGATCTAAAAATGAGTACGTTTCATTTAAGAAATTTTATTGTCTCTAGAGGACCAAATGAAATAAGTAACAAACTTCTAGAACGTCATAAACGATTTTACTAATAAAAACAAGCAAAATAACCTTTTAGAACGACACAGCCTTTACCTTATTTCCCGGTAGATCGTCTTTCACATGTATAAATTTTTACGTGTGCATTTAGAATTTTTAAACTTACTGTATTTTGTCAAGTTCTAATTTAATACTGCTTTTAGTTTTATAGATAAATGAACGTGTTTCTTAAATTAAAAAAATTCTGAAATCTTGAAAAATAATACAAAAAAATAGCTTTTATGTTTATATTTAATAAAGAACATAGTTTTCGATACGGTTTGAGCATCCTAGCTACAAAAGCTGATTTCATTTTTATCTTCAGGATGTAAAGATTACAGTCATTTTTATCTGCATTTCTTTCTCCTCCCATAAAAAATCATCACAACATGGAGGTAGGAAGTAAGATGGAGTCGCCCTAAACAAGTTTCTCCGTACCCTGCTCTGAAGCACCGGCGATCCCTACGTAGTGACCAAAACATTGGGTCATTTACCATTGAGTTCTATGGGATTTGACGCGTTCGGGTGTTAATATTTTGTAATTACGTCGCAAATATACATATAAATGTATATATTTTCTTTTTCTACAACACTTCAGAGTCCTAAGTATGTGAAAACAACATATTTTTAAACAACATTTCATTCTGAACGGAATTAAATGCTATACTTTTCACAGGACAGTTTTCTCAGAATGGTTTAATTTGAATGAAATATTTTCACAAGTTTTCGTTAATTACATTAGAAAAAAAAATTCGATTTTATTCGGTTAAGGTACAAAAATTAAGATCAAAGGTTATTGTATTATTAATATTAAAATTATGCATTATTTCTTTTCTATTTATAGAGCTTCTTCCTAAAATACTTTCTTAAATATGACATGATTTTTTGGTTTCTTTTAAATCGAAAAATGTAAGTCAATTTATAATTAATGCTCTATTCGGTTCATTTTAAATTAGAGAATTATTAGGAATTAGCGAAATACTTTAAATAAGTATTTCGCTAATTCCTAATAATTAAATAGGTATTAAATAGTATTTGACTTTCTCTGAACATTTCTGAAAGGGAATAAAATAAGTTTTTTTTTTTTTTTTTTTTAAGTATTATTTAAAACTTGTAACTGAGTTATTATAAAATGTAAGGGGAATAATTCTTTTAATTATATTTATCAGATTTTTTTTTTTACCCTTCATTTCAACAATACATATTCCAAAACTCTTTATTACGTTCTTAAGTGCGCATCTCATAGCATTTGCTTTACAATACCTTTTAACAGATTGCTTTCCAATACGAACAATTCTTGCTTAAATAGTTTTATAACGTATTTGTCAACAGGATTTCAATTTATGTTTACAATTCAATATTAAGGTTATTATATATTTAGATAACATTTATAATCATTATAAATTAGATACATTTAATCATTAGATTTCTTCACAGTACTTTCACAGTTGTTTATAAGTGAATAAATTCTTCATTTCAAATACATTTATAAATAATTTAATGAATATTTAAGTATTTTGTCAAAGGCAGATACATGCTTTTTGCAAGCACATGCATAAATACCCATACATATTTCCTATTTATCATTTCCGGCATGTGCAAATCTTTAATTTTTGTGCATTCACTATATTTTTCGTGTAAAGTAATTTATACTAATTTAGCATACACCCGAAAGTTTTACATAAAAAATATATATGAATATAATTTGAATGAAAATTATAAGTATTATTTTTAATACCCACTCAAAGGTCAGTTTTTCTTCAAACTTCCTCCACGATGGCATCTCTCTCTTTAGGCAGATAGCCCTTGCATGCGTTACTCTATTTAATAAAAACTTAATCTGACCTATGTGCCTAATTACAAACAATGAATAGATACATAATTTTATATTTACATTTAGCCATCAAGTTTCAAACTTTTCAAATTTTCCAGAAAATAAATTTTGGCAGATCTCTTTTAGCAATTTTCTTAAAATCTATATTTTTGTAGTGCAACTGCTTAGAATTTTATAAAACAAATTCATAATCAAAATCGCTGTTGTTAGTTATCGAAAAATAACCAAGATGTGATTTTTGCGTAAATGTCAGTAAACTATACAAATTGCTATTATCCATCACACTATGAATGTTTCTTTCATGCGAGAGTGTCCCTTTTTCGATTTCTATGGAACTGTCGTGTGTCGAAATCGTCGAGCAGAAAATACCCTAAAAAAGTTGGTTGTAGAAAAAGAGTGATTTTTGGATTCCTTCTCCCAGGATGCTTAAATTTAATGGTTAAAATTTAGGATGGAGTTAGTTATTAAGTTATACTGCCACCTATAAAACGCCCAAAGCCTTGTTCAACGACAAATGTTCTTTTCCTCTTGGCCATGATTAATTTAGGGACCAACCTAAAGACAAAAAGAAGATCAAGAGGACCAACCTAAAGACAAAAAGAGGATCAAATAGGAACTTGCATTTTTGGTACCTTTCTTACATGTCCGTTACCACTTACATTGGAGACGAATTTTTTGTAATCATGATAAAATGACTTGCGAACTTAAACATAGTAACATCATTGAACCTTAAACTAAAATTCCTTTATTTGATTATCTGTACCGGGTTAGGTGGAAACACGGTTACACATATGATCACCCGGAGACAACATTATAACACAATATATTGACAAAATTATAACATGAAAAATGAGACATTGCCATTGGAAATTTAAGTCTTCAAATTAAAGACTAACATATAACAATACCAATTAGATTCATTTTATTGGCTCAAGTCGCTCCTCATATATTAAACACTTCCAATTCTTACCGATACTTTGGTGCTATCGCATGTCCTGGATGTTTCTTTTTCTATGTATTTCCAAATGTTAGCAGTCGTTTTCTTAGCCGACGGCACTAATAGCGCGTTTAAATTGCACTTCTCTACCTTATACCCTCATGATCAGTTTGTTACACCATCACCACTTTGTAATTGTAACTAGCTGCTGCATTTTTAACTCCATCTTGGCTAATGATATAAGCTCAGGCATGAGATTCTTATTTGAAATGAATAAAAGAAATTTTCAGCTTAATATGCAATTTTTTCTACGATATGCATTTACATACAGCCATGCCTAGTCCAACCATTGATGGTTGAACTCTTGCTGGAAAAATTCGATTTCCATTTTTGGGGAAAAAAACGTTTCTAAGACTTCCTGTCCCTTGTATTCATTAATATTCGTTCTTTAGCAATTACTAGAAACGTTTTGGCCTTCTTTTTATGCTTTTTTGTTGCCGTAAGCAGTATAGTTATGAGGCATTTTAACTCTCCTTTCTGCATGCCTTCGTGGTGTAACGGTAGCACAGTGCGTATTCGAGAGGTCCAGATTCGAGTCCTGGCAAGAACAGTGCCTATTTTTCACGTCTCCCGTTTTAAATAAATTGTAATGACTCTACAGTAGCTCACGATAAATAAAAAAAAAAAAAAAAAAGTGGTGGATGATGATTCTTTACCATTCATGATTTTGCTTTTTTCGCCTGCTTAAAATTCCTGCTTTTTCGCCGCAATTTGGCGATTGTGTCCCCTAATCCCCAGTCGCTGTTTAAAAGGGGGAGTATACAACGCATTTTATACCTCTACAACGCATGCCTTCGTGGTGTAATGGTAGCACACTCGGCGCGTATTCAAGAGGTGCAGGTTCAAGCCCCGGCGAGGGCATTGCCCATTTTCACTTCTCCAGCATAAAAAAAGTCCCACACTCCAGCATCAAAAAATAACTCTGCAAGAGAGACACCAGCAAGACCTTACCAAAACATAAAGTAAACCGACACATCTCGGTGAAACTTACTACCTTTTTATGCAAATAGATTGCATCTTTCCGCCCATGCGCAGAAAGGTTCAGCTTAACGTGGGTACACAGAATCTGAATCATTCAAATATAAGTTAGAGACTGATAGATCTGGTAAAATAT
This sequence comes from Stegodyphus dumicola, assembly GCF_044657685.1. Classification (NCBI taxonomy): domain Eukaryota; kingdom Metazoa; phylum Arthropoda; class Arachnida; order Araneae; family Eresidae; genus Stegodyphus; species Stegodyphus dumicola. The sequence goes on from NC_140773.1 coordinate 198,498,008, forward strand.
TACACTACACTTTATCCATAGCTTCTTTTCAATACAATGTTTTAGTTCGTAAATTCGATAGAATTTCCTTACACTCCATAATAAAATTCCCGCTTTTTTTTTAAAAGATTGCAAACACAACTGGATTCTTACGTATTAATCCTGTAGGCAGTGAAAGTTGGCTATAACGAAAGTTTTCTGAGATCCTGCCAATGTTGCGCCAGTCTTTTCTGTGGAATTACAACCAGTATTCGACTCCCTTCGTTTCTGCTCTTTGTAAAAAAGGCTTTCGTCTATTTCTGCTATTTTGCTAGACCCTGCGATTTAACCAGATATCCTCTTTAGAACGTATCAGTACAAACTTTCTGCAGGTAGTTGTACCAATCTATTCATTGTTTTGTCAGAGATATTCAGCTCACTATATCGTGTCCATTAATACACACTTTTTTACGGTAGGATCCCATATTTTTGAAAATTACATACTGCTTGCTGTTCTGTAAAAAACAAGTCCCAAATTTTAATATTTTTACCCTAAATTCAAGAAAAAATCCAACAGTAATAGGTAAGTTATATTCTTGTCCATAAAAGTAAAATGTGGCTTATCAAGACTCATACAGGAAATCAATTATATTTCCTATAACTTTTCATTTACTTAGAAAAGAAAAATATATTTCCTATTATTCTTCTCTATTTTAGTGTAATTTGTTTATTTATAAAATAAATGTTAAAATTTATTGGATTGTAATATACACCTATGATCTCATTCTTGAGATTGTTACTTTTAAATATTACCTCAATAAACGGTAAAATTCATCTAATAATATGACTATAAATTTAATCATTTGGAGTCTTTCACTTGATTTCATCTTATTTAGATTTTTATTTTTAAACCATGTTTTTCTTCAACTACTGAATATCTGGTTTGGAAACGGTTAGAGCAGAACTCTCTTCCAAATAGTCCACCACTAAAACATGTGAACAAAATTGTCGCTAGACGGCTATACTACCATTATAGGATAAGCCTATGTTGTGTGAGAACAAACTCGTCCAGCCACCAAATCGGAGCTTCCATTGTCATATCCAGACATCGACAAATTTGGTTCCATAGCTAGTTACTACGAATAATAGATGTCTGTTGTATAAAAACCTGTGCACTCGAGCGTGATATTTATGATGCTCAGAGAATGAAATGCTTTGCGAATAAATCACCAGATAATAACCAAATAAACCAGCTAACACAAACCTATTTGACAATATGAGTTGTCTAAGATACAAGTATTTTTTTAGCTATGATAAAGTTGCGTCGAGATAAGGACCTCCCTTCCTAAAGAGAAAAAAGTACTTGCAAGCAACTTTCCAAATTCTTAATATATTTTCTCAAATTCTGGTCTTAATTTATTATAATTTTTTTAAACTTCTTCATAATTTCCTGACAGAATTGAAGTGATAAAAACTAGAAACTAAAGAGCCTCCATGCCAGGAGATAACACTTTATAAATGTAACGGTTGTTACGTAACACTGGGAATAGTATCAAAGTTACGTAGTATCAAACGTACTATAATATAGTAATGTTTCATTGATAAATTACTCAACCTAAGGAAAGAGGTGGCTTCGTGGAGAAATTGTTAAGGGAAATCGACTCGCATTTAATTTATATGTGATGAAAATAACAGAAGCGCCTCCGAAGACAGATCATTTGCAGTGAATTGAACTGTGACTGCCTTGCGATATTTAGCAGCCTAGCAGAAAGTCGCTGAATCTTGGTAGTACGATCTAGGTTCTATTTCAGACGAAAGGACGATTTTTATAGTTTTCCTCATGTGTAATACGGATACAAATCAGTTTCCCTCAACCACCAAACACAAACACCATACAAACCACCTCCACTAAGGTATCCCGTTTCTTAGGCAGATAGTGTTAACGTGCGTCGATATATTCAAATAACCCAAACCAACCTACCCACCGAAATTATTCACTTCGTCATCGGTGAACTTCTGTATGTATAAAACAAAGAATTTCAGCTTTTTAAGATAAAGAGATAGCAAAGTAATGAAAATGTTATAACAGAACATTGAAATATCAAGTACATTTTCAGCAAAAGAAAGAGTAATAAAAATCCTGCTTTCTGTCCAAAATAATAATAATAATAATAATTATCCATCCATATTGCATATGGTTGTTTGTATTCTTACTTGGAATTATGCTCAGAGGATATGATATGCAAATTTTGGTTCTTTTTTATCTCTCGCAATAATTTTGAAAGTAATATTTTCGTGATAAAACAACCCATTTTCGCTTGGCACATATTTTGCAAGTTATAAAACGTTTATAGGGGCCCACCAGCGGCCGAGCGGTAAAGTCGCTGAACACTGGTAGTTTGGTCCGAGGTTCGAATCCCGCGAACGGGCTGGCTGCATGGGCGTTTTCGTGGTTTTCCCCATGTGTAACGTGTATACGAGCCAGTTTCCCTTAGAAAGTCCTCCACGAAAGGCATCCCTCCCCTTAGGCAGATAGCCCTCGTGTGCTTTGCCATAATTAAATACACACGCACACACATAAAACGTTTGTACATTTAATTTTCAAAATGTTGTTCAGATAACACGTAATTCCTATCGATAACTGAAATTGCGTACATTGAATCAGAGAGCTTGACTACAACCTTAGCAAGGCACCCTAAAATATTGCATAAATTTTGAAATAGTTCTGAAATAAATAATAATAAAAAAAACCAAACTTTTTATCATTGAATATCGTATTTCGTCACTTATTCCACCCCTAGCTTTTCAGCGCTAAGTTCAGAAAATTTTTTAAATATTAGCATAGTTTTCCCTTTCCTCTACTGTACATAAATTTTCCTTCTAAGGGCTGGTTTGTAGATAAACTGTTACATTATTATTTTTATTGATTATATATATATATATATATATATATATATATATATATATTTTTCAGTGTATTCAATCAGTGTCTGCATTTCCGTGTTAGCATTTCATTTATCTTATTTTCTGCCAGATTTATCATTAAAAGTGTGCTTGGCTCAGGTTCTTCGTTAAGCAACCCAGACGTGGCAGGAATTCTTACATTTAAGAAACTTTCCAAACATACTTCTATCTAGCTCTTTGTAGCCTTATATTTAGCTAATGGGTTCGATCTTTCAAAATCCGGGTGTTTTTCTCTCTTTCTTTTCCCTCGCTCCTGCATGACCCTCCTAGGAACTACGGTCAAGATTCATTCATGTGAGATGCGCCTGAGGTTTCACAATGTAATTGAGGCGCACTCAGTTACGGTCAACTATCCGTTAGATATCGGCTCGATATCCCTCAGATATTATAATATTAATATTATTACGTATTCTTATTGGAATGTAATCTTTTTTAAAGGAATAATATTGTGATAGTTACCAGTAGTTTATCAATGACTACTTTTCAATTGTTATGTTCTTACTGCAACCACTTTCTTCGAAAATTAAATTAATCGCATAATTTTTTTCTCCCGATTTTTGAGCGATAACATTAATTTAAAAAAATGGAGGAAAATACACTAGGAAATACGGTGTAAGCAATACTTATTCACAATTTTAATATTTATTTTTTCTATCTTTAGATTTATTTACGACAGTAGCTCTGCTCGGAATACTGATCATTAGACCATGGCATGCTTTCTCATATAGGCATTCTAAACTTCCTCAAGAGCATTTTTAAAAAAAACTTTGGATGTTGAGTATTATCATAACTTTCGCTTTAAAAGACACCACAGTTGTTCTATCTGGTTAAGATCTGGAGAATGTCATAGTCAGTCTAAAACATCAATAATACAGTAGTGTGCAAATAAATGTGAACACAGTTGATTTTTAGGTATTTTTATTGAAACACTGAAAATTACTACAATGTTTTATATTTAGAACGAAATGTGACCGGTTCTGGCTTGTATGACTTGTTTGACACGTTTTGGCATAGATTTCATCAGTTTTTGGTACATTACCTTTACGTCATCTTCGTAAAGCTATACTTGGAACAAAAAATAAATCATCCTTTCTTTACTTTTACAGTTCATTTTACGCATTTTTTAAGAATTACCTACAAGTTTTCGTTTGGATTGAGATCGAGTGTTCCTGGCCAATCTAAAAGCTTAATATCGTTTTCTTCAATTACTTCCCCCCTTTTTTGACGTATGGCACGGAGCAAGGTCTTGTTGGAAAATGCCATGTTCCATTGGCCAGAGTTCTTTCAGCTTAGGAATTATTTTTCTTTTAATACTTCTGTATATACTATAAACTGAAGTGGATATATATTATTTTTATGATTAACTTTTGGCACAATTTCAAAATTCACAAAAAGCTAATTTTCGAGTAATTGAACCGCCTTGTTTTAGACTTTATATAATTTGACTGAACAATTTATTTTTCAATTTTGAAGAAAAATATTATTTCATCCATTCTTGATGTAGAATTTTTCTCCTTGATTTAATTAAGTTGGTGTAATTAGTTTCCCCCCTTTTGTAGGTTTATTTAACAATTGTTTACTATTATTTAGCTTTTGTATATAATTTTTGGCCTTATTTGAGTACTAATGCATGTAGGGAAAATCTCTGAATATTTGAGAACTATTAGAAAGTTGCTTTAAAGTGAAGGTTTAGTACAAAAAAGCGGTTTTGAGACTCAAATGATTCAGAGGAACGAAGCATGTATTCGCAACTCATTAACCCGCTTAGATTAAGGCTTCAAAACACTTTTCCCTTGACAAATTCTGTTTAAAGCCTCAAACAGAGAAGATTAATAAAAAGGTTATTTTCTTCTGTTATGTATAATATTCTGTAATGTTTTTTAAAAATTTATCTTTTCTCATATTAATTTTTTGTGAAAGCTTACTTTTTGAAAGTTTCATTAACTTACGTTTACTTAATTTGGTAATTTTTTATCCATAGAAGAAAGGTTAGACCTTCATACGAAGGAACAAAAATTTATTCAATATCATTCTGTCTTTTACTTTTTGATATATGCATATATATATAAAGTAAAGGTCGGAATAATATCCGATTAGACTCAATGCATTCTGATTGGATAACTAATACTGCTGTAAAATTACTATTGGCTGTTTGAGTTTTAGTTCCATTTACATCATCCGAATTATGTAAGAGTCATATCACATGGATTAATCTCGAAATGACGTATTGCTGAGAGATTACTATTTTTAGAATAGAGAAGTAGAATTAATTTATGCTGCTAATTTAATATTTTACATATTCTTTACTTTTCTTAAATATATATATATAAAGAAAGGAATAAGAAAAATCTTAAACCATATAAATGCTATCTAAGTCAAAGGAATAATTGCGCTTTAGCAGAAAAAATTGTAATTAAATTACTATATTAAATACTAAACTTTCCTAAGTATTAAAAAAAAAGTTGAGACTAGAGAAAACAAAACTAGAACTTTAGCAAAAATGAAGTAATCTAGGTCAAATATCCAAAAATCTTAGAGCAGTCGGACTGAACAGTTTTTGCTATCACCAGGGGGCAGTGGAGTAGCTAGATCGGGGCTAGGAGGACATCTGTCCCTGGGCGCAGGATCCAGGCCACCAATGCTATGAAATCTTAGAAAATATTTCGGTCTTATAAACGAATGACGAATCATCCAAAAAATATAAACAAAAGCTTCGTTTTATTTGTAAATTAAATAAAAAGTTGCAATGTTTGCTGAGTCTTTATTACATATTCATAATAATTTTTATTCGTTCTTCTGAATTAAATTTATTATCTAAAGTAAAACAAAGATTAGAATGCCATGAGGGCTATCTGTCTGCCTATAGTTCATCCCATTCCTGACTGAGAGTCCCCTCAGGGGTTTGAAACGGAGGACCTCTAACCTCTTTCCCATGTCACCAACATTTAAAGTGAACTTTCATCTCGACAGATTAAGTGTCCCTTATACTCTAAAGACACTACATATAGGAATAAAATTATAAATTTAAAAGGAAAGGTATAATTTATTTCTATAGCTAAAAGTCCCAAGAGCAACTAACTCGCTGAACACTGGTGATTCAATCTGAATTCAAATTCTGACGGATAGGACGGCTGCATGAAAATTTTCTTGGTTTTACGGCATCTTGTATGAATGCAAGGGAGATAGTCTTCTCCTGCTTTGTCACAATCTAAACAACCCAGTCCAATCTACACCTAAGAATTCCCATCCAATTTTGGGGAAATTGTATAGTTACTTCCTTCTTCAAAACTGCTCCCTTAGAAAAATTATGAAGTTGCGTATAGTGTAAACATTCTAACTTTTTTTTTTTTATAAAAATGCTTGTTAGAAAAGTAATTATAATTTCTTCAATAAAGGCTTAATACATTATATTTTTCAATTCAATTCGGTTTCAGAGGAATTTTTCAGCATCTGAAGATAAAGCGATTTATCTGAAGTAGAAAGAATGCGTAGGTGTCTCACCCTTATATGGAAGAATGTGTGATCCGTTGATTTGTCGATTAGTTATATGCTCCAAGTTCTAGCTTATCTAAAAAAAAAGGACATTGACCTTATTTACTGGGTCACTTTCATTTGGAGAAAACAAGCTAAAATTCTCTTTTTTTTTTTTTTTTTTCATTTGCAGAGTAGAAAACGCGAAATATCCTTCTTCTGAAAAATTATTGATTAGAGAATGTGAGAGCTTTACAAGAGAAACTTTCATATTTTTATGAACGTTTTCGCCAAAGGTTTTTATAACATTTAGATTATTAAAGAATATGATCTACATTTTATTAATGATGTAAATGTATTTATTTTTTTGTATTTGAAATGGATCATCATCTTGGCATAAGAATGAGAAATTAGAGAAAGGGGAATGTTACAGTAATTTTAAAATCTAAGTCTTGAAATTTTTAAGTAGTTTAAAAAGGTTGAATATTCTAAAAGTTAAGATGATGAGAGGAAATTTTTAGAAAGAATTTAAGTAAATAGAAAATAATAATAATAATAATTAATAAATAAATAAATAATTGTAAAGAGAAGATGAGGTTTTTAAAAACAGGATTAAATGAATATGCAAATTAAGATCAATAAATCAAATGAAACATTCAAGATTACACTATAAAAAGAAGCCTATCTTCTCAACTGTATGCTATATCGGTCCTTTTAGCTTTCTGAGCACGTTCAAGACTTGCTTATGATATACGTCAGTTTGGCTGTTAGATGCATTTTCGTCTTACGATGTTTTCAGTTTAATGGATTTATCAGGGTAAGAGTCTATTGCAGACCAAAGCATATCTATAACACTAAAAATGATCGACTGTTCAATAAAAGAGAGTTCAAACTATGGTATAGATATTATTATTGTCAATTTTCTAAGGCGTAGAAGCCAACTTCATACTTAGTCAACAGGGTTTAACCCCTAGCCAGTCAAGGAAGGTAAAGTTACGCCTACGTGAATGCATGGCTGACTCAGAGAAATCCTTGACTGGAAGTCAGTTCGTGTTTATTTTGGTCGTTCGTGTGCAAATATGTTGTGTTCATACAAGGGCTTTGTGAATAGAATGCAAAAGCCGATCTTTGTTGCTAGTCAACCAGACCTTGCTGCGTTATGGAAATTGGTATAAGGATTTCTCTAAATGTTTTAACTGTTCAACTTTCTGTCAACTAGATATAAGAACTGTCCAAACACCAACTGACGTCCAGTTGACGATTGCGCTGAGTCAGCTGCACATTTACGCTTGCACTTTGCCTTCCCTAACTGGCTGCGGCTTAATCCCTGTTGTACAGATGAAAATGGAGTTAATGAATTTTACATCTTAAGACTGTGACAATAATGACATCTAGAGCATCATGAGAACAATTCGTCAGAGAGCGTTCCCAAGGCTTTATCCTCGGACTACTCTGCGGAAGAAATCAAATATGAATTAGTCGTAGAAGGATCCAGTGTGATTATGATTTGTCTGATCTAAGTTTCAAAATTCTTGTATCAATGTTTCTTTTTCAGATCCAGCTAGTTAATCAACCTAGAGCTGAGCGAGTTTATGAGGTTTCAAACCTTTTTTATTGTGATATATACGCACATTCTTATAGATTCAAAAACGGTGCGACTCACTGCCACAACATTAACTCTTCTACTTCTCTTTGGATGAGTTTAAAATCAAACCAAGGTGTATTAAAGGCACAAGTTCGCATAAGAGCCCCAATTTTGAGGCTGAATGAATCCCAAACTTGAAATGCTACAACTGTAGCAGCCAATTGAAATATGGCCTCCAAATCCCCGCTAATATCAGAAGAATAAGCAGCTGACCGATAGGAAACTTAAAAAAAGACCCCATACCGCCCAAGACAAAACCTGAAACGATTCTGCTTGATCCGCAAATCCTAGGAAAAACTCAAAAAACAACGAAAGCGCTCGACAATTACTTGGACTGCAAGAAACTAAATAAGGCTTTTAGACCTCAGGGAAAAGATTTGAGAAGTTCGGAGAAGTCCAACATTCTTGCAAAAAAAACCAGGCTTTTTCTTTGATTCGTCAATCAGTTTTTGTATTTTTTATAAGCTAAATCATTTTTCTTATTTTATCAGATACAGCAAACTATCGCATATAGTGAATCAAACTTTCAATCTCTTGAAATTCGTTATAACGTTTCGTTATAATTTCGGTCCCTTAAAGTTCGTTGATTGTATCCATAAATGGAACGACGCAGAAGAAAGAAGTCTTTAAATCCCCCCAAAATATCACATCCCTTTCGGAGGCAAATTTATGGACAAAAAATCCTTCTGGAAAGGATGCTGTTTTCCAAGGTATATATTGTCTACCCACTGATGGTAGATGTTTTGGTGGAAACGTGCCAGGAAAGTTTGATTCCCTTTTTAGGGGAAAAAGAAATGTTTGTCAACACTACAGTTAAACGATCCACTCCAGAACGGATTCAAAGAACCGATTCACTTATGTGAGTGAATTTACTCTGATTCCAGAAAACTGAGTTATGTCACTTTCGCAGTTCATAGAGAGCTTTTGTTGGAAGCGTACTAGGAACAAAGATCTGCTATTCGTTCACGAAATGATTTACTTTACTGAGCGAGCTTGCACCTGACTGGCTATAAAAGAACTGAGATCTTGCTGGAAGCGAGACAAGAAATTTCAATTTCCATTTTAAGGGAAAAGAGAATATTCTTATCCTGCCATTTATATATCTGTATTTGTCCTCTCATGTTAAAAAGGCGTTTAATTTTTATTATTTCCCAACTCTTGAAAATTTTTATTCTAGAATTGTATTTTTAGTTCTGTGTAGAACGGAGGTTTTAGGGAATCTCAAAATTATATTTGTAAGAAATCAGTTCAGGGAGTTGGCATTTGCATCAGTCATTTCTTCCCATCCCACCCCTCATTTGATTCTTTTCGCTCTACGTTCGAAACCTTGCTAGCCAGTTTCGATCCCACCGCTCGTTCATTTCTTTTCTCTCTTCATTCCATCTTTGCTAATCTTTCTTGATTCACCCGTCGTTCTGAACGTTTCTTTTTCATCAAGGTTATTGTTAATGAGCGGTACGTAATAAAAAAGGATAGATTCATTTCACTGAGCGAACCGCTCTGATCCGAACCCATAAGAGAGCGGGTCTGCCAATCTCTAGTAAACGTTGACATTCTTATCAGTTATGCACAGGGATATGTTCTGACCTTCCCTCCCTTTTTCGTATGTACTTTTTGGTTGCACCCATAAATTGTTTGGTTCTGTGCCGTAAGGAATTGTTAAGGAAAAAAAAGAGAAAAAGAATAAAAGAAAGTCTGCAAAAACATCTTACCAAAACATGATATTAACCGGCGCATCTCGACAAAATTTCTCTCTCTCTTTTTTTACAGGCTAAGTTTTCCACCATACGCACAAGCGTAGAGGGGATCGGCTAGGCTTCTAAAAGTTCAGGTGACGCGAGTCCCACCTATAGTTCAGCTCTTCAATTTAATCTACTGCAAACTGTAAATTTAATTAAATTATATATTTTTAAAAACATCTTCACTAAAAACATTGATTTGTTATGTTTTAGATTAATTCAGTTATTTTTAATCGAAAAGTGAATAATTAAATTCAATTAAAAATTTATGTGAATTAAATTTCACATTTAATTAATTTACATAACCTTTTAGAATATTTTAACTAAAATATTAATTTGTTAAGTTTTAATTAATTTATTTATTATTAACTTAATTAAATTTACAATTTAAAGAGTGATTATGGCAAAGCCTCGAGGGCTATCTGCCTAAAGGGAGGGATGCCTTCGTGGAGGACTTTCTAAGGGAAACTGTCTCGTATACACGTTACACATGGGAAAAACCACGAAAACACCCATGCAGCCAGCCCGTTTGCGGGATTCGAACCTCGGACCGAACTACCAGTGTTCAGCGACTTTACCGCTCGGCCGCTGGTGGGCGCTACAATTTAAAGACTTGATTGGCGTAATTAAGTCATCTAAATTTCGATAATGAAATAAGTAAATTTTGATATTTTAATAGATTAAAATTATTAAATAATTTAAAGTTGTTTGCTGTTACGTGAAATAATGAATTTAAAAAAAAACTCTGGAAACTTCACGGTTTTATAAATACTCCAGAATAAAAAGAAAAGTTTATTACCGTTACCCATAATAATGATAAAAACATAAGTTAAAAAAGTCTTTTCCCAATTTTATTACCAAGTCCTTCACTGGGATTCTTTCTAGTTTATAATTATTAAAATGCAAGCTATTAAAATTCGGCGCACACGACGAGCGAGCAATAAATTGCTATAGTAAGGTTGGGTTCACTGCACTAGTAATTCAAGAGTTCAACACAGATCAAGGACGTTGGCGTCGTGGGTTAACTTATGCCTTTTACACGCAGCTCACGTTGAAAATTAAGAATTGTTTATTAATATTCTAGAAGCTTGATTCTAGAAAAAGAGGGGTGAAAGGAAGACTTGAAAATTTTTTTTTCTCTACATTTGGAATTCTACACCTTACGATGCCAGAAATAATAAATAAATAAATAAATAAATAATAAATAAAAATCTGAAAGATTCCAGATTTTAAATTACGTCCAAAGGGGCGTTTTTTTAATGTTTTGTGTGTTACCTTTATTTATTAAATATTATGCTCTTCGCACTTACACCATAAAATTCAGTTCAACAGCAATGTCGCAAAATAATTTTAAAATGAGCATATCTAGAATTTCCGATATACAGTCTCGCACGCTGGAGATTTTTTTTTTTTTTTTTTTTTTGGTAGTGTTACCATTGCTCGCTTTGAAAATGTTTAGTTTTTTTAATCAAAAATTCATTGAGGTGCTACAAAATATGAAATCGATAATAAAACAAATTCCAAATTTCAAATTTGGTCTTTCAGATGCCCATATTCGCAGTCGGATTACGTCACTCAAAATTGGATGGCTCTAGGTACCATTGTTTATCACAATGCGAGAAACATACATACATTTATGTGGATTCTTCATTATGTAATTTCTTTAAATATAATGCAGGACTCTAACATTTGGTAGCAATAATTTGAAAAGTGATACGCCGTTTATAGTGATTCGAAGCAAAATCATAAAACGAAAACAATAGTCTTTCAAGGACAAAGCCACTTTGGACTAAAAATATAATTCTTAAAAGCATATGGAATTAGGAACAATTGCCTTTGAACACTTGCTTTTAAACTATGTTAGTATGAAGTGGTATTTTTTAATGTGAGATCTTAATGAAAGAGGACTGAGGACTGACATTTGCAAATAAAACAACGATTTACTTTACGCATTTTTATGCAGGGTACAACAGAATTGATAATCACTACATTAAGAGTTGATAAGAACATGGCAAAAGTTCTAATTTTCGTATTACAATATATCATGGAATGTGAAATGTGAAAGCGCAAAGGAAATAAATAAAAAGAACAGGGAGAAAGAAGAGTCGTTTTAATCACGGATATTCACAAGAAATAATGCTTCGTATCTGCAAGAATTGTTCAGATAAACGACCAGTAAGTGTAAATCTCATTTTCGACACACAGATTGAGTATTCTAAAGTTCTTGTCCACAGAATTAGCGTCTCTGCTGCAGAAGTACGTCACATACCGGTGTGTGTATGTCAATTTCTTCGTCATCGTCATAATGTATATATTGTAGTTGGCGGTCACTCATTTGCACAGTTCTTGTAAATATGAATAACTATTTCTTGTAAATATTCATGGCTAAAATGACTTTTCATTTTCTATGTTCTTTGAACTTATCGTGTTTCTGTTGTCACTTTTCACATTTCGCGGCAAACTTTAGTACGAAAATTGTTATTTTATTACGTAACCAATTTAACTGCATTAATTTGCTCTAATCTCGATTAAAACTTGTAATAAAAATCAAAGTTTGTAATTTCCTTCCTTTATTTCTTTCAGAAAAGACAATGTCCTGGTTTAAAATATATAGGTTTGTATTTTATGCAATATCTATTAAACTCGAACGGCTGAAAAAAAACTTATCCCCCCCAAAAAGGGGGGGGAATGTATTTTATGGGTAAATAAATTTGAACGAAAAGTATTGAATTATGAGGTTACTTTGCGAAATACTTTACATAAAATATAATTTGTATCAGTGGCATCTGCTATGTCGGAAAACATTAGTGGCAAAGAAGAGATCCTTATCAGGTTTTTCTCTAGACCTTCTATGGTAAATTCTGGTCCTGAGTGTAAGTAGTTTTAGCATTTTTTTCATTAAAGGTGGAAAGTTAGTTCCTGACACATGACATTTTACCATCAACATTTTACGTATATTTTACCATCAACATCTAGATATCTCTAATATTGGATAACTTTATAGTTTAGTTCTGGTTAGGTTGTGGAGTCCTTAGGATTTTTTGAAGCAGGAGACGTAAGAAATGAGCAATGCCCTCTCCGTGATTCGCGTCGAGTGCGATACCTCTACACCACGAAGGCATGCTGAAAAGAGGGAGAAAATACCTTTTAAAAGACTCCCCCTTTTAAAAGATTGCAACAGGTACTCAAGCGAAGAAAATTTTTGTTATTTAATTTTGATAAAACTTTAGATAAACATATTTTTAAAAGTCAAAACTTAAATTACCTAATGAACTAAAGAAAATTTTTGAGACAATAGAGATTAATTGAAGAAGCAATGTAAATAAAATATAAGGTTGCAACAGATCCTGAGAATCGGTGAAATCTAGATCACGAAATGAAGATATAAAATTACATCGTGAATCACTTTCAAAATTAAATAAACATATATTTGATCAACTTAACCATTACAGAGCTACTTTAGAACATATTCTTACCACTAAAGAAAAATATAGTATGGTTATCAGTTACATATTTAAAAAAATTAACTGATGAAATACATAAAGAAAGTAAATCTAAGAACTAATTATGTAACAAATTGTTACATTATTAAATAAATTAAATAAAAATTGTGTTATATCTAAAGAGGAAAGGAAACGATATTATGATCGATTTCTATCCTGACTTTCACCCTTAATATCTGGTTGTGACGAAAGCTTTCCCTCCAAAAAACTTTCTTAATTAAGTTAGGGGAAAAAAAAAAAAAAAAAAAAAAAAACACCTTATATCTTTAGTGTGGGTTCGCCCAAATCTATGATTTCTGCAATGTTTTGGTAGTTTTAAAGCTTTTGGCCCAGAAATTTGATGCCCGTGGGTCAAAAACAGATCAACCTCATTTCGGAAGTCCTGAGCAGAATGGAAGATAACACTAGCACGATGCGGCTGCAGATGTGAAAAAAAGGCACAAGTCCGAAGGAGCAATTTGCATTACCTTTTTGCGCCTGAACTCAATTCGACTTCTTTCTTTGATAGCAGCGTCAACACGGACTAGCATTTCGCTGTACATCATACTATCGAGAGTTGTACCTTTTCCCAGATAAACTTTGTGGATAATACCACCAGATGAAAAGTATGATCTTTTTGTTAGTCAAATTGCTCTTTACAATGCTGCCAACGGGCTCATCGGGCGCAGTCAAACCTCCTTTACGGCCTGTGTTGTTGAAGTAAATCCCTTTTTCATCACAAGTGGCGATCCGGTCCAGAATTTTCTTTGATATTTGAGCAGATTAGTGCAGGCCCAAACACGTATCTTCTTATCTGCTTGAGTCAGCTCATGCGGCACCCATCGATTTGAACTTGTAAATCAAGTTTATGCAATGCATAGCCCGACTAATGGACTTTGCACTAATGTCTAACTCCTTAGCAAGCTCTCGTATAGTTTCATACTGATCTTCTTCCACAAGTTCTCGCAGGCGGTCCTCATCAACAGCAGTAGGCCGGCCAGAGCACTCTTCTTCTTGAATGTCTAGCCCTTGTTTCTGAAGTTTCGGTACCAAAACTTCGCAGTGTCATATGATACAACATTAGTACCTAAAGTTATACACATGATTTATTGGCATTCTGTAGACATTTTGAAACAGAACTGGAAATGAATGATTGTTCTTATCTGGTAACATGATAGTTCCAATTCAGACACCTTGTACTTAATGATAACGATATTTTTTTTTACAAATTTCACAACGCAGTATTCAAGTCTCTTTCTTTCAAATGCCAAAACTCGTTTGAGAAAATATGATTAAACACGCCAAAGGTAACTATTTGCGCAGACAATATTTGCGACGGCTGAAAACTTTCGTTAAAACCCGATAAATGAGTAATTATACGAAAAAGAAAGTTTATTTGAGTGTTGGACAGATTAGTAAACTGAAATCTGCTTATAGCAAAATAGAGAAAATAACATCACAGAATAATAAATCTTAAACTCTAAATTATGATTTAAATTTGACAAAAATACAAATTAATCAAATTAATAATAGAAAAAGAATAGGTAAAACTCAAATGTCTAAAATGCAGATAAAATCAAAACAACAGCCGAAACAAGGTGGTGCATTTTTAAAGATATTTTAAATCAAATTAAACCAGAAATTCTTAACCAGCTTATGATATATTTAAAACCAAAAATGCTTCAAATACTTCAAACATTAAAAAACTCCGGAGCACCTTCATACACAAATATTAAAAAAAAAAAAAAAAAAAAAAAAAAACTATTTGAAAGGAAATCCAAAATTTTAGATGATTTGAAGAAAGAACAACCAGAGATATCTGGAGGTTTTCTAACTTTTTTATTAACTATTTGAACGCCATTTTTAGGAGCAGTAAGCGATATAGGTTCTTATGGAGCTCACAAATTTTAGGAAGGCTCAGGAGGAAAACAAAAGCGTGGAAAGCCATTATCTCAGTTCTAGGAATTTCAGAGAAAATTATTGAAGAAAATAGGAAAAAGGATTTAGGGGCGTTTTGGGGTCCGATTTATTACCTAAATAGACTAAAGATTTAAAAAATGGAATGATTAATTTAGACGTATCTACAGGTCCTCGACTTATTGGATCTGCTTCTGTAACGATTTTAAATATAAATATGTAGAATATTTCGATCCTTTTGGTGAATATAAATTAAGTAAAATGAAACTAAGAGAAAGTTTATTCCTGATAATATTTTGAAATTTCTTAAAATATGTGATAAAATTTTTATATTGAATATAATGATGATTTTGTAAGATCCTGGGTCTGTAAAATGGGGCTTTATATTGCATGAAATATATTTCTGAAAGAAATACAGGTATTTTGCCAAAGAAGGTACTTCCTCCTTTTACAGAATTTCTTAGCGAGCGTAATGAAAATTTAGTTCTGAGATCATAGACTTCGCCTTCTAAGGCGCCACATTTCATTTACAGGGGCAATAGCTATCCCCCTGTACTAACACTATAAGATATCAAAATTTTTATTCTCGGGTCTGAATACAGCATACTCAAAACGATCTTTAATAAATGAATATATATATTTTCAAAGTCGTTGAATATGTTCGAGTTTACTCAGCGTTATTAACCAAGCAGTTAAAAAATTCTCGTTTCATCACACCAAAAAACATACTCTTGTTTTAAGAGATTATAAATTTCTATTGTCATTCCTTTCTTTTCATCAATTAGCTATAAAATTGAACGGATTTTACAGAAATTTACGTTTGAGGTCGTTTATTCTCCTATCAATAAAATTACAAGTTACATACTTAAGGATCTCATTCCGGATATAAATTCCTGGGGGTATTTACAGGCTTCCTTGCCAGTGTGGTTTAATTTGCATTGGTCAGACTAAGAGGGCTTTAAAATTTCGCGTTAAATTAATTAATAATTTTAATTTCCATAATTTCCATAATGATTATTTTTCTAAGCCAAAAAATTAAATGTAAAATTTGTGAAGAATTATACAAGCTACTTATACAAAAAATCATTTAAGATCATTAAAACATGAATTTATTTTATTTAATGATAAAAAGTATCTAATAACTATTATATTATCATGAAAAGTATAAATTTCAAGTCAGAGAGACTCAATAAATCTGATATTATTCAATATATAAAAGATTAAACACACGCACACGCAAAATTTTTATATTTGTTTCCTTTCGATAAAGATATTTTCAAAACCAAGAAAACGGAAAATAAATGTAATATGTCTGTTGGATATTAGAATCTTATATATCATCATCAGTTAAGAAGTTTAGAACACAGAAATGTAACCTTAACTGAAAAACCAAGAAGTTATGGAAGTAGAATTAGGATATAAATGTAGATTATAAACACATTGGATTAAAAATATGTATGGAATTAAGGAAATTAATGATTTTTTATATATTAGAAGAAATGAAATCGCTAAAAATTTGATTAAAAACAGCTTTAAATAATAAAAAAATATAAAAGTAAATTTTAAACTACTCTGTGATTATAAAAATGATCTTAATGATTCTAATGAAGAACCTATAGCAATTTCATTTAAAACTAAAAATTGTGTTGTAGTAAAGTATTTAGATTTACATGATATTTATGGTAACAGTGCTGAAAAATTATTAACAGAAGCTGCTGAATTTCAAGAAGAAAAATCAGGATGAAAATTAGACACAACAAAAAATTTTTTAAAAGGATCTAGTTATACAGAATTACCCAAAAAATAAAAAATAAAAAAATAAATATAAATGTAAAAAATAATGGTAATAAATATTTCATTCATGTGGTCTATTTTATCTGCAATTTATCAAAAAAAAAAAATATTCTGAAAGACTTTCAAATTATAAAAAATATGAGAATGAATTAAATTTCGAAGGAATTGATTTTCCTGTTTCTTTAGATAAAATTTAAAAATCTGAAAAATTGTATAATATATCTGTTAATATATATGGTTTTCGAAAAAAAGAACTTTTTGTATTAGCATACAATAAAAATATATTAGACAGCGAAGCTTCTGACAGAATGCAAACTTATCATATGTAAATGATCATTATTGTTGTATTAAAAGCATGCCTAGATTAATAAGGAATCAAATGTGATGTCATCAAGTATAAGATGTTTATTAAATTTGCATTCAAGCAAAAAATGAAAAGAACATGAAAAGAATTGTAAAAATACCTGTAAAATTAAAATGTCTAAAAAAGGTGACTTTATAAAATTTTCTTATTACACCCGTTCAATGAGAGTTCCCATTTGTCACTTATGCAGATTTTGAATATTTATTAAAAAAATCACTTGTCAACCAAATCCTACATTAGTTTATAAATACGAATAAGAATTCCCAATTTAGCAAAAGGAATAGATAACGGATTGCATAAATCAATTCTAAAAGAAAAATATAAACTTCATGATGAAAAAACTAATATAATACAGTGAAAATTAAAAAAATGTTCTTAACACTTTCATATCAAAAACATGACGCAAGTGAATTTAGTTATTACATTAAATATAATAATGAGTATTTTAAACCTCCAGTTTATTTTAATGGAACTGACGTAGTGTAAACATTTGTGAATTCGTTAAAAAAGATGCTATTGAAATTGAGAAATTTATTAAGGGAAAAGAAGAAAAATATAAAGATATAAAATCTATGATAGATTTAGATGAAAATCATTATAAAACAACTAATCAGTATCATATATGTGAAAACAAATTTTTACCAAAAGATAAAAAAGTTATTGGTTATTGTCATTCAAGCAAAAAATACAGAGAACCAGCACACGAACGATATTATTTGAACTATGAAATTTCAATAGCTGTGATTGTGTGATTGTACTTATATCATGTGTACTTATACATGTGATTGTATCTGGTTATAATATGCATTTGTTTCTAAAGGAACTTGTAATCAGAAATTCTAAACTAAGTGGTATTCCTGGTGTCGAAGAAAAATATATATCTTTCACTAAAAAATTTGGAAAATATTTAAAATTCAGATTCATTTAAATTTATGTCTAGGAATATAGATGATTTGCCAAAATTTGCAAGAGAACCTGATAATTTTAAAAGACCTATAATGAATATCTGAAATCCATGTTTAAAGAATCTGTACAACATCTTCCTGATTCCGTTTTTAGATTTGATGACGAGAAAATGTGTTTACCCATGAATGAGTTTTATGGATTCTGAAGAATTATATAAAGAAACTAAATTACCAACTCAGAAAGAATTTTACAAGAGATTGCATCACTGTGATATTAGTAATGATAATAATAAACATACACAAAATGCTTTGAAATCTTTTAATGTTAAAAAATTAGGAAAATTAAAACAGATGTTTTTGCTACTAGCAGATATTTTTGAAAATTTTAGAGATGTTTGTTTAAAAATATATAAATTAGATCCTGCTTGGTATTTTGTAATTCCTGGTTTATCTTGGGACGCAATTCTAAAAACGTCTGAAATTAAATTAGATTTTATAAAAGTTATAAACATTGTTTTAATGATAGAAAAGGATTAAGAGGTGGAGTATCACAATGCTATACAGTCAAAAGTCGTTAATCCGGACACCCATAATCCGGAATAATCTATAATCCGGACCTCAAAGCTACAAACTTTCTGCGCATGCGTCAACGCATAATGCTTTCACGTATGCGCGTAATACTTTTACACATGCGCATATGCGTGTGCGCATGCGCGTTTAATGTATAACGGACGGTATAAGCTAAGCTAAAATTATCTAATTATCTTTTTAAGTTAATGTTGCAGATTGCGTTGTTCCTTAATCTTCGAATTGGATCCGGCTTATTATTTTTTGCAGACTGTTACAGAAATTTTATAAAAGTAAGCTTGAACTTTCGATTATGTCAAATAGAATTTCCGATGCTGGAGCTGCCGAAGGATCTACAAAGCGAAAGTATGTTTCGATGTCCATCAAACAAAAAGTGGAATTGCTGCAAAAAATGGATAAAGGCATATTCTTTGTTTCTCTAACCATTCCGAAATATGTTTATTAATTTCACGCTGTTCTGCCGGGAAGGGGGGGGGGAACGTCGTGGTGCGCAATGAATTGGAAGTTGATCTGTCAGCACTATCCTTATCTTCAGGGCAGATGTTTTTATTTTATTTGGCTTATAATTCCTTTCTAAATGTAGTATTTCATCTCGATGTACTTCGTCTTTGATATGATTTAAACCAAATTCCTCGTCATTATAATTCGCTTCCGATAGTGAAGAAAGTGACACAGAGGTTATTGAAGACGAAAAAATTTCGATTGACAAATTAGTCGGTATTCTCGACACAGCAATTATAGGACTTGAACAGCGGAACTTTGTAACTGAACAAGAAATTATGTCTGTTTATAGAATTAAAGAGAAAGTATTATCACATAAAACGAAGCAACTTAAACAACTTACATTGAAAAAAAAAAAAAAAGTGTTTAATAAAGTAAACAAATAAATATTAAGATTTCTTTTTTTGTAAATTTTGATACCCTTTAGATCGTAATTGTTCTTTATTTCATAAATTACGTTTTCATATTTTTAATTTTATAATTTCTGCATGCCATCTTACCAGATTTAAACTGATGATCTATAATCCGGAATCGAAGTCCTGACGAGTCCGGATTAATGACTTTTGACTGTAATAGATATGTAAAAGACAAGAAAGATTTTGATAACAGTAAAAAAATCTAACTATTTAATGTATTTAGATGGTCATAATTTATATGGTTGGGTTATGAGATAATATTTGTCTCATAACCCAACATTTGGTGGATTTAAAGGGGTAGAAGATCCTTATATACTAGAAAAATATGGTAAAAATCCAGAAAACGGATGTGTAGTAGATGTTGATTTAGATTCAGATTTACCTTTAGTACCAGAAAAAAAATCCCCCATGGTTCTAAAAAAGAAGAATTATTAATAATTTTATATGATAAAACTAATTGTATAACACATTATAAGCATTTAGATATGGGATTAAAATTTAAAAAAAAAAAAAAATGCGTAGAATTTCAGAATTCAAAAAATCAGATTTGTTAAAAAATGTATAGATTTAAATACTGAAATGAGGAAAAAAGCTGCTAATGATTTTGAGAACGAATATTATAAATTAAAGAATAATACACCATATGGAAAATCTATTGAAAATGTTAAGAAAAGAGTAAACATAGAATTATGTACCTGTTATGATCAAGTTAAAAAAATAATTGCTAAATCAAATTTTAAATGTATAAGATTATTTAGAGAACATCTAGTAGCTGTTTATATAAATAAAAGAGAAGTGAAATATAATTTAAACATAGAATTATGTACCTGTTATGATCAAGTTAAAAAAATAATTGCTAAATCAAATTTTAAATGTATAAGATTATTTAGAGAACATCTAGTAGCTGTTTATATAAATAAAAGAGAAGTGAAACTGAATAAACCGATTTATGTAGCAATGTATATTTCAGGTTTATCAAATCATTTAATATATGATTGATGTATCTATCATGCACGTTTCATTACTTTTTATGGATACAGATAGTTTTATATACGATATTAAAACAGTCGATTTTTATGATGATATAAAAAGAATGACTGATTATTTTGATGCATCAAATTATCCTAAAGAAAACAGATAATAATATACCTTTAAAAATTAAAAAATGACAAACAATTTTTAAAAAATACACAAAATGAAAGATGAAAACAATGGTAAAATATTTATTGAATTTGTAGGATTAAGATAAAAAATGTATGCTAATAAAACTGAAGACGAAGTAATTAAAAAATGTAAAGGAATTAGGAAAGGTGTGTTTGAAAACAGAGTTACGTTTGAAGATTATAAAAAGTGTTTATTCAATAAAAACGAACAATATAGAACCATGAATCTTATTAGAAGTAAGAAATATAATTTATATTAAAATGAAGTAAATAAACTAGCTTTATCTCAAAAAGATGACAAAAGATTTATGTTAGAAAATGGGATTCATAGAAGAGCATTTTAGGTCATTATAAAAGTGTTCTAAAATAATTCTAAATAAATGGCAGACAAGGTAAAGGAACTATTAGAAAAATTTCAAGCTAAGGTTGATTGGTAACATGTTTCTGAAAATCAAAAGTTAACAGAATTTATTGAAAAATTTCAACATAAGAATTAATTGGAAATATATTTCTACATAGGAAGATATAGCAGATGAATTTACAAAAAAATTTCAACATAAGAATTAATTGGAAATATATTTCTACATAGGAAGATATAGCAGATGAATTTACAAAAAAATTTCAAAATAAGGTTGTGTGTATTTTAATTACGGCAAAGCACACTAGGGCTATCTGCCTAAGGGGAGGGATGCCTTTCGTGGAGGACTTTCTAAGGGAAACTGGCTCGTATACACGTTACACATGGGGAAAACCACGAAAACACCCATACAGCCAGCCCGTTCGCGGGATTCGAACCTCGGACCGAACTACCAGTGTTCAGCGACTTTACCGTTCGGCCGCTGGTGGGCCTAAGGTTGACTGGAGATATATTTATAAATGTCAAATGTTAACAGAAGAATTTATTGATAAATTTCAAGATAAGGCTGACTGGAAATGTATTTCTAGATATCAAGATATATGAGATGAATTTATGGAAACATTTTAAGATAGATTTTATATTCTTAAAGGGCAGAAATTAGAAATTAAAAATTTTAAGAAAACTATACCTCTGGGATATCCTTTTGGATTTCTAAAAAATAATTCTAAATAAAGGGCATACTTTAATTTAATAAAATATAATTTATCAGAGGAATATATTGAAAAATTTTAAGATAAGGTAGATTGGAAATTTACTTCAAAATATCAAAAATTATGATAAGAATTTATAGACAAATTTTAACATAAGGTTAATTGGGATGATATTTCTAAAAATCAAAAATTATCAGGAAAACGTATATAAAAATTTAAAGATAAAGTTTGTTAAATATGTATTGGTGATAATCAGAAATTATCACAAGAATTTATTAACGTATTTCAAGATAAAGTTGATTGGGAATGTATTTATTTATATCGTGATTATCCTGAAGGTTAGAATCATCTAAATAAATTAATATTGAAAAATTTTAAGATTGGAAAGTATATTTCTAAATAAATGGAGGAATCATTAAGTAATATTAAAACTTTAAATTTTACAAATCGTAAAAATATTTGCTTTTTGACCTATCTTTGTAATGGTTTGCATGAAAAACTGTCAGAAAATTTCAAACAATTAGTGAATTAATTGAAAAGGAAGAAAGTGAAGAGATTAAATTGAAAGGATTAGGAATTTTATATGATGTTCAAAAGAATTTATATTGCTGGTGAAGTAATCACTTTGTTTATAAGATGTGACTAATTTATTAAATTGCATACGTACGTGCATACTTGAAAAAATTGTTTAGTAACAGAATTAGAAATTTAGAAATGACAAAAATTTTGAAATGGTACTTGAACACAACTTTTTGAAAAAAGTAGAAGATATTCAAAAACCTCTTAACGTTGTATAAATAAGAATAAAATTTAATTTTTACAAAAATTTTCACTTGAAGGAATAAAAAAGTTAATAAATTTATAAAAATTAGATTGTAGGCTAAATAAAATAATTCACTTGAAAGAATAGAAAATTTAAGGAATTAGATTGCACTAATAATAAATTAACTTCACTTAAAAGAATAGAAAATTACACAGTTGCGGAAATAAAAATTTAACTTTACTTAGAAGAATAACGAAAATTATTAAATTTAAAAGAATTAGATTGTTCTAGAAATGAAAGAACAACATTTGAAGGAATAGAAAGTTTAATAAATTTAAGAGAATTATATTGTTTTGGGAATAATATAACTTCACTTGAAGGAATAAAAAAATTAATAAATTTAGAAATATTAAACTGTCATGAAAATAACATAACTTCATTTAAAGATATGGAAAATTTAATAAATTAATAAAAAATAGATAGTCGTTAAAGTACGAGTAATATAACTTCGATAAACGAATTCATTTTCTTACCCAGGTTGAGTACAGTTTATTATGATTATGCTGATGCTGAACTAATATTATCTCCTGCTCTAAGAAGATGTTTATTTCATTATAATAAAGCCAATATTTATCATGACACTTTTATTCAAAAATCATTGAGAGATTCAATTATGCAATTGCTCCATACAGATATTAAATGTGATTTAGACGATTGTATTTGAGAATTAAATGTATATGAAGACATAAAACACTATATCTGACGAGGAGTTTCATAGTATTAAATTTAGGGAAATATTAATAATTGTGTTTAACAGAATTTTAAAAAATAAGAACAAAAAAGGAATTAATAAACACATTAAAAGAAGATTTCAAAGCAGGAGCTGATAAATGTTTTGTAGGTAAAGTAACTACATAGTATAGACAATCTATTAAATAAATTCGATCCTGATATGCCTATCACAGTTTCTGGAAATGAACAAAAAGATATCATACCTCAGAGAATATTTAGAGAATCAAAAACAGATGAAGAATGTAGAGAAAAATTCATAAAAAAATAAAGAGAGAGGATACACGAATTATGAAGAATGGTTAGATTCCTAAATAAAAAGCCTTTAAAAATGCATACCAATTAATGGAAGTCTCAGATATTATAATAAGTCAATGACTAGTAGTCTCGGATATTATAATAAAACTCTAAAAGGAAAGATTTAGGGTTATATTCAGAACAACACAGCAGTATCGCCGTATCGGCAGTATGGGAGCTATAATCTGATCTTATTGAGAAAAATTCAAACGAAATATGGAGATTCGTGTATTTTAAAAATAGGCCTAGGTGCTGGATAAAAAGAGTATTTTCTTAAAAACCCGGATGGAAAACTTTCTGATAATGCAATCGAGAAAATTAATAAAGAAAATTAATAAAGAAAATTACATATTCAAATATAAAGTTATGATAGAGAATATTTTCATGATGTACCTTAGCATATCATTACATTTTTATGTCACTTATATTTTATTCTAAAAACATACATTTTTATGTAAGTTCTTTCATTTGTTAATACCTGTATTCCAAAAACTTGAGATTTTTGCCTATTTTTTACAGTTTTTTTCATATATAAAAAAAGGGTAAAAAACATATATATTGTTAAGAAAAAACTTGGCATGAGATAGAAACATTCAAGTTTTTGACAAAGTGAGCTAGAAAGATCATTTGAATCTATTTTGCATGTATTATATATGCAACAGTCGTTAGTTATATTTACTTTTTATTTATTTGTGTGTGTTTACAGGTATTGAGTTAAATTTTGTATTGAATGAAACCTCCATATGAATATCCTTGAAAAGTTCATTTGATTTCAGCTTACTTTTACTTCGTCAATAAAAATGAGAAAAAATAACTTTTTCCTCTCGGTAGTTTAAACTAGGTAAATAATATTACCTTTTTCTTATGAGCTTTATTAAAATGAAAAAAAGATAATTATGATATACGGTCATTTTTAGTTCTGTGGTTTCCTGACGTATGATTATTATTTCGATATATCCGTATAATTCCTCAAAGGTCGAAAGCCTGGAAAAAAAGGCTGAATTGGAATTGTGCATCGAAGGTTCCACGGAACATAATATTGAAATTATATTTCGTTAAACACAGAATTAATTTTCAATTCCTATAATCTCTTCAGTTTGTGTTTATATACTGTTTACTGAACACACAATCTTGTAAAATGTTGCTGTGTAACATAAAGAGACAAAATCTGGTGCAAATATATATTTAATCCTGAATTCAGTGAATAATTTGGGGTTCGTTTCGAGTTGAATTTATTTGCAATAGATGACAGCACTATCGCTGCCGTAAAATTCGGTGACAATTTGATAGCTCGTTCTTGCCGCGCAACAACATAGATATATAGCTTCTGCAAAGCAGAAAGAATAAAAGCACATGATGGAAACAGATTATTATTTATTGTAAGATTGCTTTATGTTTTAAAGAGGCACTTTTTGAGATGAGTGTTTTAATTTTTTAATTTGTAACATTGTCAGGGAGTGAGTTCAAATAATGGAAGAACAGCATATGCTCCATGTGACAGTAGCTCCGCCCTTTAGTTGGTGTGCTTGTTCTTTATTGGTGGGTAGCTTTTAACTCATGCAAACATAATAACGTGGGTTTCAACTTTTAAGACAAGTCACGAGTAATTTAGATTTCAGTTGTGTTTTTCTTTTATATTTTCATGATGCAATTAATAATATTCATTCTAGAGCTGCAGTAATTCAACATTATTCTTTTTGATTACATTCTTCTGGCGTTTACACACCAGAATCATTGATCCAGGTATTTGCGGTAAACAACAATTTTCGTCACGCTGCATATACCTTTTGTGAAAGTACGATTTTATATTCTGCAACAGGATTTGTTTCTGCTATGCAGTCTGACCTTTATCCTATCAAAAAAAGTATTTATCTTGTTACCGAATAGGCGTAGGTGTGGAATTATTTGTAAACAGTACTTGATTACTCAAACTCTGCATTATAGGAACTAACGTCAATCACAGTTACCACGTGGTGCTTGTATGCTGCCTTCTCCTCTGTGTGTTTTGATGTCATCCCGCCATCTTGAGAGTGAAAGCTTGGGAATGTACAAAATTTTTTCGCCTTTAAATGAAAGTCTGAATGAGTTTTAGAAAAGAAACATATATTTTAATGTGCATGGGCTGCGCAGGAAAGCGATGAGCCTCGAAACCTTGCTGGAAGCCGCAAAATATGTAGAATATCAAGTCGAAGCAAAAGCACGTGGTAAGAATATAAGCATTTATTTTTTATTTCACCCTAAAATTCTTAATTTTAGGAACTTAAGATGAAGTTACTGATGCTATTATTTGTTAGAATATGCTCAAAATATGTTTACTAATTAGAAATCTGTAGTGAATTCGAATTTTCAAGCACCTGCGCTAAGCGGTTCTTTCGGCATTGCATTTTTATAGTCATTCGAATTTATATGTAGAAATGTGTTTACTTCATAAAACTCTTCTATTAATGAAGAACTTTAAAGTTACATACTTTATATGGTTATGCAGTTAAAAAGGCTTAATTTCTTACTAAGAATGACCCGACTACTATAATTTTCTTCAAACCTGTCATGTACGTCACAATAGTTACAGGGAATTTATCTACTTTTATTTATATGTAAGTGTGCAAAGGTATAAATTAATTACTTTGTTTTATGTAAGACAGCCTATTTATGGTAAGAACGCATTTTGACCTTCGAGTTAGCGTAGTTATCACTTTCCTTATCAATTGCCAAAACTGCGGTTAAACTTGTTTACAAATACTATGTCCTGTTATGCTAACGATGCAGCTTTATTGTAATTCATTCAACTGTAATTATACTTGGAAAAAAATCATTGTCTACAGAAGAAAAATATCTAATGTGAATGCATTTACTCATTTATATTTTGAAATTTGAGTGAAATTTAAAATCACTTATAAAAGAATTAATAAGTGAAGATTTTACTTCTAAATTGTTTTATAATTGTTGGTATATATTTCGTTTTGCAGTTATTATATTGATAAAAAATTATCAATGTTATTTTGAGATGATCTGGTGGCTGTTTGACCTGCTGTTTTTATCATTGCTGATTAACCTACAGTAATACTTTGGAATTTGTTAAAATTTATTTCTTTTGTAGCTCAAAACATTCTTTGAACATTGAAACAATATCTGAATGTTTTTATTTTATTACTTCTTTTATATCAATATATTATTTTATTACTTATTTTATGTTAATACATTGATAGTTGTAATTTCTTGAACAGTTTGTGCCAGAATGCTAAGGTGAAAAAAAATCTTTTCTAAGCTAGAATCTTTCTTATTTTAAATGCTGTTCATTATTTGGTTGTTTGCTATAAATTCATATCAGTGTTAAGAGGGTAATTATTAATTATTCTTACTAGACATTGATGGAATAAGTTTTTTTCATTCATACTTTTAGGTAAATAAATGCTTTATTCATCCTAAACTGATATAATATATTCATTCTTCATTCAATGATTTAATAAAACTTAACTCCTTTGACAATGATTTGAAGACTTTTAATTCATTGAAGACTAATTATTATCAACTTTAGTAAGTAAAGGTACTTTTACTATATGTGAGGTGGTAATAGTAGTAGTAGTAATCAAAAGTAAATTTTATCAATTATTTGCTGTATACAAGTTATATTGTCCTAAATTCAATATGCCATTCAACAGTTCTTCGATTTTTCTCATCCTATGATTGTTTATTATTCTCTACAAATTTTGTCCTAAAATTACTCCTACCAATAATTGCTATACGAACTCTCTGCACTATATGTGTAACATTTGAAAAAGATTTATATTGCTACATTTGGATAAGGCTATGCCCAGGCACCCAAGTCACATGAACGTTTGTTCACCGAGGAATTATCCTAAAATGTATTTTTTACCTGCAACAATAAATATATTAATTGAATCAAGATTCTTTTTTCTTTTCTAGATTACAATGAAGATTCTTAGTTCTTAAAAATTAACACTTGAAATGTTGCAATATTTAATTGCTACTTCTCCACCTTCCACACTATTGTAAATATGTAAACCTGTATATTTTAAAATGGGTTAGAGTAGACTTTAATGTACCCCTTGTATTATGACGAAGTTGTTTTATTTATGGTAGCCTGAGTAGTTAAATGTTATGGAAACCCTGTTATGATGTAATTGGGTGCATGATTCTGGGAAATGTTAAGCGCTTTTGTGGTGTGTGTTTGTTTTATTGTTTAGACGGTAGAATGGCTGAATGTAGCAAGATTAATTTGAAGTTTCTGTATGATTTGGAACAAAAGAGGAAAAGAGCATTAATTGACTGGTGTGTAAATGAAGGTTTACTTAGTAGGCATTATAAGTGTCCTGTATGTAGGAAGGATATGTGTCTAGTCGAAAGTAAAAAATGTTTAGATGGATTTTGAATGCGTTTGTAGGAAGAAAGGTTCGGATGTGGTGACGCGGATATATGGATTGGAGTTCAGATAATTTTAGGAAGTTTTTGGATGCTGTTAAGAAATTTTGTGTGCCACAGACTAAAGACGAAGGGACTTTTAAATAGGGTAAGTGGATATTTGCTTTTTATAGTGCTTAAATGTATAACATGTTTTTCCTTTTTTATGTTATTTTATTGTTTGGTTTTAAATGTAGTTAATTCAGATTATGTATTTTTTGTATGCCTGTATTGTAGAATTGGGTGCTCCTTTGACTTTTCAAGTGAAAATATATCGATGTGTACATGGATGAAGTGAAGGGAGTGTGCAATGCAAGTTTGTGCAATTCTTGGATATTTTTTTAAGTGAAAATAGGTCGACATGTCATGGATAAAGTCAAGGGACTGCACAATGCTATTTTTGTGCAATTCGGGGATTTTTTTTTTTTTAAGTCAAAATATATCATGGATACCGAGTTTGTGCAATTCTTTGTCTTGTTATTTTGGCTTTGTGTAGCGGAGATTTTTGTCCCTTCAAACCTAATACTTTTAAAATAGCATTTTCAGTTCTGTTTCAGCTCTCTTGAATGGCATGACTCGCTTTATCCGGTTATGAGTTTTTTGTCACTTGGCGCATATTCATACTTGGCACAGTTGATCTGTCAGCACTATCCTTATCTTCAGGGCAGATGTTTTTATTTTATTTGGCTTATAATTCCTTACTAAATGTAGTATTTCATCTCAATGTACTCTGATATGATTTAAATCAAATTCCTCATCATTATAATTCGCTTCCGATAGTGAAGAAAATGACACAGAGATTATTGAAAACGAAAAAATTTCGATTGACAAATTAGTCGGTATTCTCGACACGGCAATTATAGGACTTGAACAGCGGAACTTTGTAACTGAACAAGAAATTATGTCTGTTTATAGAATTAAAGAGAATATATTATCACATGAAAAAACGAAGCAATTTAAACAACTTACATTGAAAGAAATGTTTAATAAAGTAAACAAATAAATATTAAGCTTTCTTTTTTTTGTAAATTTTGATACCCTTTAGATCGTAATTGTTCTTTATTTCATAAATTACGGTCTCATATTTTTAATTTTATAATTTCTGCATTCCATTTTACCAGATTTAAACTTATGATCTATAATCCGGAATCGCCGAAGTCCCGACGAGTCCGGATTAATGACTTTTGACTGTACCGAGCTAAGAAGGCAGGAAAAGAACTAAAAAGGGCCTTTTTTCTTGAGGAGCAGTACAGGGAAAAGATGAAGTTCCCCCCAAAAATCAAGAAAATACTATTGGCTGATAAATATTAGTAGGAAATATTTCATGCTAAATGGAATATGTTTTACAAATAAAGATGGTGTGCTCCTGAATGAAAAGAATAAGATCTTGTCAAAATGGAGGATATACTTTAAGGATTTGCTTCATGGTAAAGACACTATAGATATAGACAATAGAATGATATTTCCTCTCCATACTGATGAACAAGAACTTGATTTACCAAGTCTTTTTGAGATTGAATCTGCAGTCAAGGAACTTAATTGAAACGGATCGGCAGGCCCTGATGGGGTAAATGCTGAATTGTTGAAGGTTGATGAACCTGTTCTGATTAAGGCTATACATGTTATTGTTTGCAGGGTTTGGACATTGGAGTGGATATCCATTGAATGGAATGAGGTCTCCATTTGTCTCATCTTTAAAAAAGGTGATAGACAACATTATTGTAAGTGCTGTGGAATTACTCTCTTGAATATTATTTAACATTTTTTCAAATGTTCTTTACAAGAGGTTATTAACACATGTTGAAAAAGTCATTGGATGGTACCAGTGTGGATTTTTTAGAAGAAGGTCAACCACCGATCAGATTCATGCCCTGAGGCAGATTTTGGAGAAAACAAGCGAGTACAATATCGGCACTTACTATCTTTTTGTCAACTTTAAAACTGCGCATGACAGCATTAATTAGCAGAAATTATACAAGGCAATGGAGGAATTTCAAATACTGACTAAGTTAATTAATCTAACAAAAGCTACACTTAAAAGGTTAAAATGTAGAGGTAAACTTGGTAATGATTTGTATGAAGTTTTCTATACTGACAGAGGTCTGTGCCAGGGCGATACTCTGTCTTGTTTACTTTTTGACCTGGCCTTTGAGAAGGATATCAAATACAAATACAAATCTTGGCATTCGCCAATGACATTCCTTTGTGGGTAGATCTAGAAAGTATGTTACAGAATCATTCAATCTATTAGGATCTGAGGCAAGAAAAAGTAATTGTTCCTTATTTCATAAATTACGGTCTCATATTTTTAATTTTATAATTTCTGCATTCCATTTTACCAGATTTAAACTTATGATCTATAATCTGGAATCGCCGAAGTCCCGACGAGTCCGGATTAATGACTTTTGACTGTACCGAGCTAAGAAGGCAGGAAAAAAACTAAAAAGGGGCCTTTTTCTTGAGGAGCAGTACAGGGAAAAGATGAAGTTCCCCCCTTTCTTTAGTGGTATTATTACTTTAGTGGTAAAATTCTTTAGTGGGTAGATCTAGAAAGTATGTTACAGAATCATTCAATCTATTAGGATCTGAGGCAAGAAAATTGGGCCTAACCATAAATGAAGATGAAACAAAATTTTTAGAAATTGCTCATAAATCATCTAACCATCTGTGATTAATGACTGTGAATGACTACACTTTTGAAAATGTGGCACAGTTCAAATATATTGGAACTTTTGTCACTAATAATAATGATTTATCTATGGAAATTAATAACAAGCTCCTCATTGCAAATATATGCTACCATGGTCTTAAAAATCAATTCAAATCTTGATTTATCTGTCGTAATACTAAAATTAATATATATAAAACTCTATGTCCCATCCTAGTATATTGCTGCGAGTGCTGGGTAATGACTAAAATAATTGGAAGTAAACTACTGATATTTGAATGTAAAATACCAGGGAAAATATTTGGCACTGTTTGTGTAAATGGTGTATGGAGATCTATGTATAATCATGAAATCTACCAAAAATTTAGACAGTCTGAAGTTGTCAAAGTCATAAAAAGTCAGAAGATTTGACGGTTATGTCATTTATACTGAACTAAAGACAAAATCCCAGTAAAATAATTTACATTTACCAAACCTATGAGAGCCAGAAAGTGAGGAAGGCTGACAACTAGGTCTCTTGATGTTGTTGAGGATGTCATTAATATCATATATAGGGGAGACTGGAGGAGTATTGCCATGAATAGGTCCAGATGACATAGCCTTATTGAGATGGCCTTGGTCAGCAGTAGGCTGTAGTGCCTCAGAAGAGACATTAGAAACCACTTATTAATTGCCAAAGAATCTTGAGCCCACTGGTTTAAGAATTTGTACTTTTTGAAATCACCAGTTGGAGATTTAATTGCAAAGCATGAATGACTAAAGCAATAATGATTGATTGGCTAGTTCAGATGAATAAAGAAAGGGAAAATAAAAAGTTGTTTATTGGCATTGGAACTTCTCAGTCTGATTTGTATCTGGAATAGATAAAAGTAATCTTTGTACCTCATCTTCAATACTACATCAATAATAAAGCCTTTAGGTCAAGTCATCATTTGTTTATTTAAAGCCTCTTTTAGGAAATGAGTTTTAAAAATCAGTTGTGAAAGGGGAATCTTCAGCATCTGTAACAGAAGGCAAAATCGAATGAATTTTATTGAAAGAAGTTAAGCAAAAAATAACTATAAATTGGTTTTCAAAAGCAGGTTTTAATTAAATATCTTATGAGATTTGCGGTTGAAATTGAGAACATGTCAAATTAATTTACAACCTTTGGTAAATGCATGTAGCCTAAATTCTGTTTTGGATTCTGAATACATTTTAACTGATGACATAGCAGAAGAATTTGATGAATCAACCATAATAGAAATACTAAAAACCTTGCTGCTTGCGAAATAGAAGAATTAGATGAAGATTATAAATAATGCATAAATTCAAATTTTCTGTTATCAAGTTTTAATGAAATGGATAACATGTTTGAAATTTTGAAAGCATTTTTAACACATAATAATGATGATGAAATTTTTAAAATTAATCTCTAATTTTTAAAAATAATCTTAAGTCAGAAGTTCACTTTAAAAATAATACCATACAAAGTCACAAATTCAGAATCATCAGACTTCGGTGATTCTGATTTTGAATTATAAATCCTCAGTTTAAAATTAATGAGATAATATGTAAACATTGCAACATTGCGCTACTTTCTTTTTTGTTTATGTCAGATAGAAGAGTAGGTAACAAAAGTCAACAGGCAAAAATTTTCAAAAAATAGAAGAGCACCTATCAGCAAAAATTAGACATGGTAAAATTTTCAGAATTCAGGACCTGTACTGAGTGCAAATATGCAGAGCTGTCTTACCCCCCACAAGCACTTAAGTGCAAAAAGTATGATCCTAGCCTGCATCAATACACCACCGATCAATGTATTGTTATTGGCTATGATTTGACTTCCTACATGCATGAATCTCAGTCGGGAGAAAAATCACATTTACAACACACTTGCTTTCTTTTTTGTTATATATTATATTTTAATAGATTTTGAGAGGAGAAAATTTTATTATTTTATTTTGTGGCTGGTGGTCCGGAGTTTGGACTTTGTACTATATTATGGAGACAAAATACAGCAAGAAAAATATTGCTGATTATTTTTAAGGAAAATAAAATATAAGTATTGGATTATTTAGAAAGTTCTGTAATTTTACAAATCAAAGCATATTTTTTTCCAATTACATTGTTACTGCTAATAAGGACAAAACTTGCTTGTATGGATGTTAAAATGCAGTCTTCTTCTGCTAGCATGCATTGTGGCATAATTTTTGTTTAAGCATAATGTTAAGAATGAAAAACACAAAAAGTTTTTTTGATCATATTATGCACTTTTATTTTAAAAGAAAAATATTAATCACACTACTGATAAAATTTCTGCTTATGTTGTGTGTGATGTTACATTTTAAAAGTGGTTTGAGAAGTTTAAGCACAAAAATTTTAGCCTGATTGATTCCTGCTGTGGGCAACCATCTTTAGCCCATGACCTATAAAATGAAGCTGTCACTGAAAATTCACGATTTGCAGTTATGAACTATTAGAGTAAATAAATCTTCCAAAAAATATAATACATAAACATTTGAAGAAATTTGGGTTTGTAAGCTGCTACAATATATTGGTATCCTATACTTTAAAAGAGCAGAATACAGTACTTGCTGGAATTTTGGCATGTTATTCTTTGCAGAAAAAAGATAAAGAAGCTCCTTTCTTGAAATGCCTGATGCAGATGAGAAATGGATACTGTACAATAGAAAATGATCATGGTGTAATCTGGAACAGCCCTCTCTAGGAACATTGAAAAGGGCAGCTTTATGGTAGGACTAGAAATGCATTGTATACTATGAATTGTTGCCGCAAAATCAAACAATAAAGTCAGAAAAATACAGTTCCCAGACGGTAGTCTCAAAAGCAGGAACCAGAGCAAAGTGTCCAATACTGACCAATTGTTGAGATGTCTTCCATCATAGCAGCGGTTAGCTGCACATTTCAAGACAGACTTATTTAGTATGGCTGGGCTGGGATGTTTTGTGTCATTCCCCATGTTCACCAGGTCTTGTCTCCTTTGGATTTCCCCCTCCAAGTCCTGCTATGCTGCCTCAACATGGCTGGGGTGTCACTGAGCAGAACGGGCAAAGTACGTCGGGAGCATAGCTCCTGGTAGGGCCACCTAGGCGTGAAGACCGTTCCAACATGCCCAGCTAAAGCATAGCAGGTGAAGATCCTTCAGGGGATTACCGTCCCAGTGATCGTGTGTCACAATCCTGAAGCCCCAGTGATCTCTCCTCCTTTCTGCCTCCTCTCCTCTTCTCACTGCAACTTCTTCCGTTTTCCTTCTCCCATGTGGTTTCCTCTTCCGAGGTTCGGGCTCGTCATAAGAAACTGGAACAGCTTTGTCCCTAGTTCTTCGAGTGGCAAGAAAACCGCCCATGTGTTTGTCGTGCGTGGAGACCCGTGTCACTGGAAAGGAGGGTCCTGGTAGTTGAGGGGCAAGGTACTGTCCCCAACACACTGCTTTGGCTTCTGCTTCAGTTAAACGGGAGGCACCTTGTCGTTCTCACTGGTGTCAATCGGCTGGTTACTAGTCCTTGTGTCAGTGGCTTGGGGACAAACTCTCGGAACTCTCTGCTTTTGGGAAAGCCGACTGTGGGACTTCAGATTGCGTATAGGTCCGGCTAGCCCTGGCGTAGGAATCTGCGTCCCCTTGTTGGGCTCCATGGTGGGTGGGGCAGTCGGACCTGAGTCTTTCTCAATTTAAATATGAATACTATGATACCTTCCTGCTCCAACAATGTACCAATACTCCGAATGTGACTAAAAGACTAAGAAGTGACAGAAAGCACTGCATCAGATCTACTTTATCCACATTTCTTAATTACCAGCTCTGAAGAATTGAAAAAAAATGTCACCCTTTCTAATAAACAAACATCTTTTGTCTGCTGTAGGAGAACTGAAAAATATTAAGAGACTTCGATCTGGAGACCTTTTGATAGAAACTGTGTCCGGAAAGGAATAATCTTTTGAAATTAACTAAATTAGGACAAGCAGACATTGTAGTTAAGCCACATAACACTCTAAATTCGTCCCGAGGAGTAATCTCTGAAATAGACTTACTGTCAGTAACTGAAGAGGAATTTGTTAAAGAGTTGGCAGATTAAAAACGTGTGTGATGCTCGTAGGATCAAAATACAGAAAGAAGATCAACTCATTCCCAATAAACATGTCATACTTACCTTCAAGTCTCATAATCTGCCTAAAAACATCAAAGCTGGATACCTGAACTGTTCAGTCAAGGCATATATACCGAATCCAATGTGTTGCTTTCAATGTCAACGTTTTGGACATGGAAAGACCTCTTGTCGTGGTAGTCTCACGTGCACTCGATGTTCCATCGTAGGCCATGCTAGTGAAGGCTGCTCTGCTGCCCCCTTGTGTATAAACTGTAAAGGCGAGCATCCAGCTTTTTCAAGATCATGTCCAAAATGGCAGACAGAAAAACAAATTCAAAACATTAAAGTTGCACAAAAGATATCATTTGCAGAAGCCAAAAGACTTGTTCTCTTTAATCAGCCAAGACTTAATAAATCTTATGCATCTGCAACAAAATCATTCAGATCAGTATCAACGCAAACCACAATAACTGCACAGAAAAAAGAAGTAGCAACCATAGAAGATCCTAGAAACCAAAATTCAGGGAAAAAAACTTGATGTTGAAGGTACGCCAGTGACAGCGCCCAAAGGAAAACAGGATGTCCAACAGAACAAGCATAGAGATGGTATCAAAGAGAAAAATAAGCAAAAACCCAGGACCCACAGTCAAAGTTCCATTGCAAGCATGAGTTCAGGACGCTTAGACGACTCAGACGAAATGGACGTTGAAGAAGGGTTATCCCTTCCGAAGCATCTTTTGCCTCGAAAGTCAAAACACCAACACCGCCAAAACAAGCATCAATAATGGGTACATTTATTTCGTGGAATTGCCGGGGTTTTCGTCAAAACCTGGATAACATCAAGGATTTAATAAATATGTATCAAAACACCAACACTGCCAAAACAAGCATCAATAATGGGTACATTTATTTCGTGGAATTGCCGGGGTTTTCGTCAAAACCTGGATAACATCAAGGATTTAATAAATATGTATCAACCTGCCTGCCTTGCGCTTCAGGAGACCTTGTTAAAACCAAGCAGACATGCTAAGATATGGAGATATACAACAGTAAGAAAGGACAACCCATCTGGGGATCGTACCTGGTAGTGGTGTGGGCCTTATCACCTCCCACAATCACCCTTACATTGCTCTCCATTTGACGACCTCTCTTCAAGCTGTGGCGGTTCAGATTAATTTACGCTTTTCAATCTCTGTATGCACCATTTATTTACCCCCACATGAGCATATTGATCAGCGAGAGTTGGACAGAATAATACATTTGCTGCTACATTTGCTGCTACATTTGCTTTATTGCTTTTAGGTGACTTCAGTGCCCATAGTACATTATGGGGAAGTAGGGACACTAATTCAAGGGGGCAGCAGATCGAACAATTAATGGAAGATCACTCTATTTGTCTCCTTAATAATGGAGAATACACTTACTTTCACCAGTCGACTAGAACCTTTCATGCAATTGATCTGGTTTTTTGTTCTCCATCTCTGCTACCTTTCTGCTCTTTCAGTGTAGGGGAGAATCTCTACGATAGTGACCACTTCCCAGTCATTGTAAATATTACAGGGACTTCAAAGATCTCAAGACAACCATCCATACTTTACGATAAAGCTGATTGGGATCTTTTTGAATCTTGTGCAGTGCTGACTGAAGAAATGGTCAACGATGTGGACATTAATACTGCAGTAAAAATGATCTCTGATACTATTGTACAAGCTGCTGAACTCTGTATTCTGAAGTCCTCGACAAAGTTCCCAGAGTTCCCTAAACCCTGGTGGAACAATGATTGTCATAAAACTTTGAGAGAGCAAAAGAAAGCTTGGCGTATCTTTCGCCGATATCCAACACTGCAAAATCTTCTTGCCTTTAAAAAAGCTAAGGCGAATGCAAGAAAAGTGAGGCGGCAAAGTCAGAGAAAATCATAAGCAGCCTACGTGTCTACTATTACCTCCTCAATGTCTAGCAAACAGGTTCTAGAAAAAGATGGAATGTTGATTAGCACTAGAGAAGAAATAGCGGATGCTTTAGGTGATACATTTGCTGCTGTATCTGGCACTAGCAATTACTCAAAAGAGTTTCTGCCCACAAAGATGCGCTTGGAAAAGATTCAAATCGACTTTTCAAATCCTAATGCAGAATCTTATAATAAAGATCTCACGATGTTTGAATTAAGAAATGTAATATCTCGCACTGATAGGACTTGCCCTGGTCCTGATGGCATAAGTTATCTGATGATAAAGCACCTGCCCTATGAATCTCTAGTGGTCTTTCTTGCTCTGTATGATAAGATATGGAAGGAACAAATTTTTCCTACTGCCTGGTACAGGGCCTTTGTTATCCTTATAGTAAAACCCAGCAAGGACCCGAAAAATCCTTTAAATTGTCGCCCCATCACGCTCACTAGCTGCTTTTGCAAGATTATGGAAAAAATGGTAAATCACCGTCTTCACCTACTATCTGGAGACTAATCATTGCCTATTGCCTTACAAACACTTACAAAAGTGGTTTCTGTAAGGGAAGATCTTCACTTGATAATGCCCTGTTTTTAGAAACCGCAGTATGCAATGCATTTGTGAAAAGAAATCGTGGTTTCAATCTTCTTTGACATGGAAAAGGCATACGATAGAACTTGGCGGCATGGAACTCTTCATGACCTTTACAGCGCTGGATTGCGAGGTAATCTACTCATCTTTATTCAAAACTTTTTGAAGGACCGCACTTTCCAAGTCAAGATTGGGTCATTGCTCTCTCAAGTATTTGTACAACAAGAAGGTGTATCACAAGGTTCAGTGCTCAGTGTCACTCTTTTCAACCTGAAAATTAATTCCATTTTAAGAGAACTTCCTCCCACAGTGTACAGTTCCCTGTATGTTGATGATCTGATGATCTATTGTCAAGGTCAAGATATGAGATACATTGAGAGACAACTACAAATTGCTCTTAATAGAATCATAAAGTGGGCCAACAGTAATGGTTTTAAATTTTCTAGCCAGAAGACAGTCTGCGTGTGCACTTCTGTCGCAAAAGAAATCTACCTCCTGATCCAGATCTGCATCTTAATGCCTCTTTGATCCCCGTTGAGCCAGAAGCAAAATTCTTAGGAGTTATCTTTGACAGAAAGCTCACTTTCCTTCCGCATATCCTAAATCTAAAGAAAAAATGTGCTAAAGCTCTCAACATGCTGAAAGCCCTGGCCAATACCTCATGGGGAGCAGAACGTTGTTCTATGCTCCGCATTTATAAAGCTTTAATCCGTTCCAGACTTGACTGTGGCTGTGTTATCTAAAGATCAGCAAGACCTTCTGTGCTCCTGAAATTGGATCCAGTCCACCATCAAGCGCTATGGATTTGCTGTGGAGCCTTCAGAACATCTTCAGTCCAAAGTTTATATGTCATCTATTTTGAATCTCTTTGGAATTCAGACGCAAGCAGTCTTCATTATAATATCATAAGTAATGTCACAGGCTGAACATCCTGTCCGACTCATGACATCTGATCAGTACTGGCGTCTTTACCATGCCCGTCCTTCATGTATCCCACTTTTTGATCTTTGCATTCACTGACTGATTGAAGAATTTAACCTAAATGATCTGCATCCCAAAAGCTTTGACCTTTTCGGTATTGCTCCCTGGCAAGAAGTGAACATTCACCTACTTAACATTTTTGGAGAATTAAAGAAGAGCAGTACCAATGATATTCATCACCAACATATTTTCCTAGAGCATAGAAGCAGTTATTCTAACTACAAAGCAATTTTTACTGATGGCTCAAAGAATCATGACCACGTCGGGGCAGCTTTTGTTTGTGATAAAGAAATAAAGAGTAGTAAACTTCATAAGGCTGCATCTGTCTTTACTGCGGAAACTTTTGCCATTTTGAATGCCTTAAATCTTTATCTCTAGGCAGAATAGCAGAAAATTCATCATCTACTCTCTCTGAGTGCTCTTAAATCAATAAATACAAATACCAGCCATCCTTTGGTCTTAGATATTTTAAAGGCACACCTCCGTTTGAGAAACACAGGTTATTATATCACGTACTGCTGGGTGCCTGGACACGCTGGCATCAAAGGCAATGAACTCTCCGATATTGCAGCAAAATCTGGTGATATTACCTCAGAAAACGATGTCCCTTTTACAGACATATGGAATTGCATTAGAACAAAGGTCTTGTTCAGGTGGCAAGAATTTTGGGAATGCCAAACTCTGAACAAATTAAGGCAGGTAAAACCCAATTTGGAGTACTAGGAGTCGAGAGGGAATCGGAAGGAGGATGTACTATTGACTCGCTTACGAATTGGTTATTGCAGACTGACACATCAGTACCTCTTGAAAGGAGATAATGAGCCTATTTGTGGCACTTGCAACGTTTCCATTTCAGTCAATCATATTTTAACCTGCTTCCAGCTTTTAGTCAGAAACGGGAATTTTATTTTAACCCTACGGATGTTAACTTAACAGATCTCATTGGAAGAAACCCTCACATCAACCTCATAAGTTTTTTAACCTGCGAGCACACGCAACGGGTATGTCATACCCATGTGCATTTTTCTCTTTGTATATTTCTCACCTATTCTTTCATAAAACGACGAAACTTGGTGTAGCTGAGTTCAAGGTCACGTACTTAAATGGGGGAAATTCCTGAGGTGACAGGTGCAACGGTTTTTTAGGAACAGCATTGTTCGGGCATGTCATACCCGCGCGTGTACTCGCGTTTCTCAGTGAGTCACTTCGCACTTCTCGTTTTCAAGCTTTTAGTATAGGTTTTTCTTGAGTTGTAAGCATGGCGCCGTATATTCCTTACGATGAAGAGATGAAAAGATTGAGAAATCTTCATGAAACAATTTCTTCTGATGAGGATTCATTTAGTGAAGACGATGAAGATGTTGATGACGAAGAATATAATAGTAATCATGATTCATCCATAGAGGGTAGTGATTCAGATACAGAAACAGAAAATAAAACTTTGGAATGTAGCAATGAGTTTTATGTTGAAAACAATGGAGTAAAATGGAACAAAAATAAATTCCAGACTAATGTTAGAATTGGCGCCAAAATATTATAACTAAACTCCCTGGAAATACGAAGTATTCTAAAGACGTCTCAACACCTTTAGATTCCTGTCACTGCTTATCGATGAAGATATGTTAAAACATGTAATCGACAATACAAATATTTATATTGATTCAGTACGTGGAAATTTCACTCGTGAATGGGACGCGAAAGCAACAAATGATTTGGAAATCAAAGCTTTAATTGGATTGCTGTATTTATGTGGAGTTTATAAATCATCCCATGTGAACGAAGAGATTTGTGGGCAACAGTGGACATACGAGGGCCATCCAGGAAGTAGATTACGTTTCCGTCTGTGTCCGCTAGGGGCGGGGCTAGCGCGGCCATCTTGGGGTCAGAGCGTTGCGCAGCTCAGTCTGCATCTAGCCGTGCTAGTGAGAGGTTCGTGCTGTGCTCCGTTCAGATACTGTGACGGTTTGAAATGTCTGCGTTAATTGAAAATCCCGCGAGCTGCGAGGTGCGCTCAGTAATAAGGTTTCTGACTGCAAAAAACTGTAAACCGATAGAAATCTATCGGCAGCTTCGTGAAGTGTATGGGGACAACATTATCACTGAAGGTGGAGTGCGTCAGTGGGTCATAAGATTTCAAAATGGCCGAACCAATGTTCACGATGAAGATCGAAGTGGGAGACCCAGCATAGTGACCGCCGAACTTCTCGAAAAAGTCGATGCTAAAGTCCGTGAAAATCGAAATTTCACAATAACGGAACTTTCTTTGAGTTTTCCACAAATTTCGCGAAGTTTGTTGCACGAAATCATCAGCGAAAAGCTTGGTTACCACAAGTTTTGTGCAAGATGGATTCCAAAAATCTTGACAGAGGACCACAAAAATCAGCGAATGGCTGCAGCGTTGAACTTTTTGGACGCTTACCATAAGGATGGTGACTCTTTACTCGATCGCATCGTTACTGGTGACGAAACATGGTGAAACATGTGAACTGTGAAACGAAATTGCAATCAATGCAGTGGGGGCACACAAGTTCTCCCCAAAAACCCAAGAAATGCATGCAAACAATGTCGGCAAGGAAGATGATGGCGACTGTTTTTTGGGACAGAAAAGGTGTAATTTTGGTGGACTTCCTGGAAAGAGGCACTACAATAAACTCTCAAAGGTATTGCCAAACTCTCCAAAAACTCAGAAGAGCAATTCAAAACAAGCGCAGAGGAATGTTGAGCTCTAAGATCTTGTTGATTCACGACAACGCCCGGCCCCACACGGCAAATGTCACTCGTAAAGTTCTTGAATCTTTTAAGTGGGAGTTGTTTCCTCATCCGCCGTACAGTCCCGACCTGGCACCGAGCGACTTCCACCTATTCCCAGCAATGAAGAAGTGGCTGGCTATGCAGCGTTTTGATGACGACGCACAGCTGCAAGAAGAGGTAACGAAGTGGTTGAAGGCGCAGGCGGCCGAATTTTTCGACGAAGGAATTTCCAAGCTCGTACATCGCTACGATAAATGCCTTAATTTGTATGGTGACTATGTAGAAAAGTAGTATTTGAGTGTGGCTTTCATCTGTATATAATAAAATTTGTTTCCTATACTTTGTTTATTTTTTTATTCCAAAACGTAATCTACTTTCTGGATAGCCCTCGTATTTCGGGAAACAATGTCAGTGAACCGATTCCTCTTTCTTTTATGATGCCTCTGTTTTGATGACATTAGAGATCATCCCAGTAGAAGAGATGTTGATAAATTAGCTCCAATCAGAGAATTTTTTGGAAATTTTGTTACAAATTGCCAAAAGGCTTACACTTTAGGAGAGTATGTGACCATTGATGAGAAGTTGGAATCATTGTGCCTTCAAACAATATATGCCCAACAAGCCAGCAAAGTATGGCATAAAAATATTTGCTCTTGTAGACGCAAGGGTATTTTATACCTGGAGTATGGAAATTTATGCTGGTAAACAACCAGATGGGCCATTTCAAGTTGAAAACGGTGCAAGCGAAGTTGTCAAACGTTTAATAAGGCCCTTATACAACTCTGGTCGAAATTTAACAGTTGCTAATTGGTATATGGGATATGAATTATCTCAAGATCTCCAAAAGAAGAAAATTACGATAGTAGGTACAATGCGTAAAAATAAGAGAGAAATCCCACATGAGTTTCTGGCAAAGCAAAAAGAAGCATATTCTTCAATTTTCGGTTTTCAGAAAGAAGCAACACTTGTATCTTATATGCCGAAAAAAATAAGAGTGTGATACTGTTGTTCACAATGCATTCCGACGATCAAATCGATGAATCTACTGGGGAATTTAAAAAGCCTGAAATCATTATATTCTATAACATGACAAAAGGAGCAGTCAATGTTGTAGATGAGATGGCTACAGCAAGAGTAGCACGTCGATGGCTTATGGTGATTTTCTTTTCAGTGTTAAACGTGGCTGCCATTAATGCAAGAATAATTCTACTATCAAAGAAGGAACTACCAACGGAATACCGTACCAGGTGTACTTTTCTCAAAGCCTTAGGGATGCAGCTAATAGAAAGTGTTCAAAGTGAACGACGACGAACATCTGTAGTTCCTGATTCTAGAATAACTCTGACCACCGATGAACATGTTAACAATAAACCATCTTCCAGAAAACCTAAAATTACTTACAAGAGGTCTACAGAGTGCTCCAAGAAAAAAGATAGAAAGACTAGATTCATTTGTGAAAATTGCAGCAAAAGTATATGTATGGAACAAATGACCTCATTTTGTAAACAATGTTCAAAAAATTGTAAATAAAGAATTTTACCTCTCCTTATTCTTTCATATTTTGTCTAAAATGAAGTATTAACTTGGTTTTACATTTTAATTTCTTTTAAAAACCGATTAATTTTATTCGGCAAATTTTAATTACAAACTTTTCATTCGGGTATCACATACCCGGCGCGTGTTCTTGTGTTCGTCGGATCGGTGCGTGTGCTCGCGGGTTAAAAGACATCTCCTTTTATCATATGATTTGAACTACATTTTATCCTGCTCTACCTGTTGTTAGAGCTTTTTTCAGTCATTTCTGCCTGGACATTTTAAAGTCATTTCTCCATGCCTTCATCAGTATTTCACGTTCATTTCATCAATTCACTTGATATTTGTTTATGCATCTTGAATTTTACTCACCATTTGTCTGGCACATACTAACCCTCGAGGCTTTGTGCCATTTAAAAAACCAACCTTGGATTTTCATTTCTTCATGTCACTGCAAAATGCTTTAAATGACCTGGAGTTCACTTCTTTGAGACCGTTAAATAGTAGTTCTGTAACTTCTTTATAAATAAACCTAATGATTTCTTTTAACTAAAGATTTTTCATTTTTCAAGCTGTCAGGGAGATGGCAGGGGAAAAAAAAAAATGGTGCTTATGTGATTGAATGAAATTTTGTTATGCTTTTCTATTGCTTAATTTGAATATATCATCACAAGACTGCAGAATGTTTTGGATGATACAATGTATTATAGTAAGACTTTTGACCCAAAAGAAGTCCTTAAAGCCATTTTATTTATTTTCTTATTGTACTCTCAATAAAATGGTTAAAGTTTTAGATATTTCATCATATTTTTATGTTTTTATATACTTATCATATTTTATATTAACAAAGTAGAAAAATTAATAAAACAGGAATGAGCTCTAAAAATTTGCTGCTGTCTTTAAATGCAGGATGTTTATTTGCTTTAAATCATTAATGCCCTAATTATCTTTTTCTCAAGCTCCTTTAAGTAAATGTAGCAAAATGCAACTATTTAATGAAGTAGCAGATGAATGAAGTGACGAATTTAATGAAAAAAACCTTTTTTTTTTTTTTTTTTTTTTTTTTTTTTTTTTTTTTTACTTTACTTTACCAGTGTGCAGTTTTGTCATTTAAACTACCTTCAAAGTTCTGATTCCTAAGTGTTAGTGCTTGGGAATAATATTTCAGGAAAACCAACTTTGGGGCTTCAATTTGCATGT
Organism: Stegodyphus dumicola; assembly: GCF_044657685.1. Classification (NCBI taxonomy): domain Eukaryota; kingdom Metazoa; phylum Arthropoda; class Arachnida; order Araneae; family Eresidae; genus Stegodyphus; species Stegodyphus dumicola. The sequence continues at coordinate 198,542,009 of NC_140773.1, forward strand.
GCTGTTTAGTTCTGGTGCATGAATCTGTGTCTTGTTGGACTGCATGGTGGGTGGAGCTTAAAAATGATTTAGAACTAGTCCCAAAAAACTATTTGAAAAACTGATGGGAGTTTAAATGTGTTTAAAAAGACTGAAACTGAAGCAAATGCCAGTGAATTATGCAATAGTGTATTTCCTCATTTCAGAGGGATTAGGTATCCCAAAACACTTACTTCCATATCAGAGCAAAGGAGCAGCACAGGAAGAACAAATATCATATATAATGGTCATCTTCATTTCATGGAACTGTTGATGCTTCTACCAAAATGTCATTAACATCAAATATCTGAGCAGTGCCCATCGTCCTGGGTGTTTGCCAGTGCAGTAGAGCGCTGGCAGAGACAATCGTGTAGGTGAGCATGTCAATGGAAATATGTCTCTTTAAATCATTTGGCTATCTCTCCAGGTTGTTTCCTTACATCACAAGCTTCCAAGCTATTGCCATCCAAAAAATTATATGAATATTAAATTAAATATATTCTGTTTATTTACATCTGAATGATCACATTTATCAACAAGATTTAGATTTCTTATAGATGAACTGATTAAGATTTTTTTGTAAAACAGTTGCTTGAACCTTTTATCTTAATGATGTTAATGGCTATAGTCCATTCTGGGGAAGTAAATATACCAATTCTTGAGGCAGAGAAACTGATCAAAGATCGTTGTCTTTGTCTTCTCAGTAATGAACAGGATACCTACTTCATGAGCCTACAAGGATTTTGCACACTCTTGATCTGGCCATCTCTTTATGATTTCTCATGCCTTTTTGGAATTTTAGTGTTGAAAATTATTCTTATAATATCAGTCACTTTTACCATTTTTGTATCTCTCGCTTGAGAAAGAGAATCTCATGTTAGGATGTCTTCATTTTAAGCTTGATAGGTCAGACTGGGAACTCTTTTTGTCTCTTACAGAGTTCATAGAAGGAATGTTAAATGATGTGTCTGTTGATGCAGTGAAAATAGTTATTGATAACCAGGTACGGTGTCTACTATGTATGCCACATTAGGAAAATTACCAAAATGTTCAAAACTGTGGTGGAGCTGTGAATGCCAGAACATGTGGAGATAAGAGAGATGCATGGGGAACTTTTGTTAGTTATCATACTTTGGCAATCTTTTATAATTTTCAAAACAACCAAGAATTTGAATGGAAGAAGTGTAAGCTGCAAGAGCCAGAGCACTTCGTGTTTGGATCATTTATCTCACATAAACTATGAAAAATGGTTAAGAAAGTTTACGCAATGTATAAAGACACTAGCTTTCTTTTTTGGAAAAGGATGGTTGAGTGATTAGAAGAAACTGTGAATACAGTTGGTGAGACTTTTGCTGCCGTTTCTAGTGACCGAAATTACTTGCCAGCATTTCTTTCTGTTGAATATCGTTTAGAGGAAATTCCGATTACATTCAGCTTTCCTCTTTGGAGTCTTGTAATGGTTATTTTACTGTGCTTGAGCTAAGGAATTCTTTGTGGGAGACTAGTTCTAGTCCATATCCTAATGGTGTCAGTTAGAAATGATGAAGGATTTTTCATTAAGACATTGAGCAACTCTTCTTGCTGTTTGCAGTTAAGTGTAGAAAGAGCTTACTTTTCTGATTGCATGAAAGAAGACTATTATTATTCAAATAGCTAAACCAGAGAAAACCCCAAATACCTCCAGCTACTGGCCTATAACATTTACAAATTATATGTGCAAACAATTTAAAAAAATTTTAAACTATTGCCTGATCTGCTACTAAGAAAAGAAGAAAGTAACTACAGTACAATGTCCATAATGCGGACTCGTCGGGACTTCGGCGATTCCGGATTATAGATCATCAGTTTAAATCTAGTAAGATGGCATGCAGAAATTATACAATTAAAAATATGAAACCGTAATTTATGAAATAAAGAGCAATTATGATCTAAAGGGTATCAAAATTTACAAAAAAAAAAAAAAAAAAAAGCTTAATATTTATTTACTTTATTAAACACTTCTTTCAATGTAAGTTGTTTAAGTTGCTTCGTTTTTTGTGCTAATACTTTCTCTTTAATTCTCTCTTCTATAAACAGACATAATTTCTTGTTCAGTTACAAAGTTCCACTGTTCAAATCCTGTAATTGCTGTGTCGAGAATACCGACTAACTTGTCAATCGGAATTTTTTCGTTTTCAATAACCTCTCTGGCACTTTCTTCACTATCGGAAGCGTGCATGTAAACACTTTACTGGCTTTACGCACATGACGGACGTGCGCATCAAATGCGCATGTGTAAGTTTGTGGCTTTGAGGTCCAGATTATAGATCATTCCGGATGATGGACGTCCGGATTACGGACTTTGTACTGTACTATGAAAAGTAACCTTGCTATATCAGTAATTTGCTTAAAGGTAGAAAGATCATCAGTATTATCCTCATTTTGGAAACCTGAATCTGTAAAGTCCTTGTCAGAAGAAACTATTAAATTCAGTATTTTACAATAAGGCATGAAGATACAGCATTTTGTATGACTGTTCTGCCAGTCATTATTAGCATCAATGCACCAGTTTTCATACAGGAATTTTTGAAGGATAACCCTTTCCAAATTAGAATTAGCTCTGTGCTATCAAGATACTTTCTGTCAAGAAGACATTGTGCCTCGATGTTGGGTTCTTAATTTTGTTCTTTTTAGTTTAAAAATAAATTTTGTTCTAAAGGAACTTTTGTGTATTATTTCAGGAACTCTGTATTTTGATGACTTCCAGATAAGATGCCAAGTTACAGATTTGAAATGTGGAGACAACTGCAGTTCTCTCTGAACAGGGTATAGAAATGGTTGTTAGGCATGACTTAGTGTTTTCTAAACAGAAGACTATGTGTGTACATTTGGAAGATGAAATTTTCACTCTGAGTCTGAAGACTGTATGTGTGTACATTTTAAGATTAAATTTTCACCCTGAGTCTGAGCTTCACTGTCAAGACTCTGTGATTATTGTAGCATCGAAAAGGAAATTCTTAGGAGTGAAATTTGACTGAAAACTGACCTTCCTTCAGCATGTCCTGTACTTGAGGAAAAAGTGTTTTAAAACATTGAACATTCTAAAAGTTCTGGCGAACACTTCCTGGAACATGGATTATTGATTGCTTCATATTCATAGAACACTTGTTCACTTAAGATTAGACTATGGCTTGCATGGCCTTCTGTATTGCTGAAGCTGGGTCTAGTACATCATCAGACTGTGCATATGTATTCCAGAGCATTTAAAATGTGTTTAGCCCAAATTATATATGTTGGTTGATACGAACCACCCTTCGGTTAAGGTGTCAGCAATTATCTCTTTGCCTTCATTTCAATGTACTTTTACACTCTGACCGTCCTAGTAAGGTTGCTTTGTTTGATGACATATGCAATGTCTTATTTGAAGCTGGACTGACTTCTGAGCCTTGTTGGTCTATAAAAGTTTTCCCAATATTTGAAAAACATCACATAATGCATCCAGGCACTAAAGCATTTTCTGTTTCCATCTGGGGAGATTGCACTAATTACATTTCTTGACATTTTCCAACATCCTGGCAAAAGAGATAATCAGGAGTGTATATATAGGCAGTTTTTCTTGAGCACAGGTTATAAGTATGCCATTTACATTCCTGTATAAGCAAATGGGTCTAAAGCATGTGGTCATATTGGTATCATTTTGTAACGGGCAGCTGCATGAAGGCCAGATGAGTACATGACGCCTGGCTGCTATATACAACATGCTTTTATTCATATCTGGGCTATGCAGAAGAAAGTTTGTTATATACACTCAAAAGTCGTTAATCCGGACTCGTCAGGACTTCGGCGATTCCGGATTATCGATTTTTCCGGATTATAGATCATCAATTTAAATCCTTTAAGATGGCATGCAGAAATTATAAAATTAAAAATATGAAACCGTAATTTATGAAATAAAGAACAATTACGATCTAAAGGGTATCAAAATTTACAAAAAAAGAAAGCTTAATATTTATTTGTTTACTTTATTAAACATTTCTTTCAATGTAAGTTGTTTAAGTTGCTTCGTTTTATGTGATAATACTTTCTCTTTAATTCTATAAACAGACATAATTTCTTGTTCAGTTACAAAGTTCCGCTGTTCAAGTCCTATAATTGCTGTGTCGAGAATACCGACTAATTTGTCAATCGAAATTTTTTCGTTTTCAATAACCTCTGTGTCACTTTCTTCACTATCGGAAGCGAATTATAATGACGAGGAATTTGATTTAAATCATATCAAAGACGGAGTACATTGAGATGAAATACTACATTTAGTAAGGAATTATAAGCCAAATAAAATAAAAATATCTGCCCTGAAGATAAGGATAGTGCTGACAGATCAACTTTCAATTCATGGCGCGCCACAGCATTCCCCCCCCTCATCGCCGCAGAGGAGCGTGAAATTGATAAACAGATTTTGGAATAGTTAGCTAAACAAAGGATTATTCTTTATCCATTTTTTGCAGCAATTCCACTTTTTGTTTAATGGACTTCGAAACATACTTTCACTTTGTAGATCCTTTACATATTAGTAAATATATATCGGAAATTCTGTTTGACATAATCGAAAGTTCAAGCTTATTTTTATAAAATTGCATTTACCGTAAAGGTGCATATTCGCTGCCGTAAAGGTCTTACCCGCATGCATCAACGCGACGCATGCGCAGAAAGTTTGTAGCTTTGAGGTCCGGATTATGGGTGTCCGAATTAGCGACTTTTGACTGTACTATATTGATTCGTTTAGTGCGCTGACCATTTATCCAGAATCCTACAGTAGTTGATATCCAAAGACTAAACATAAGAAGCAGGGGTATCAGGTCTTTTACTGCTGCATTCTCAGACACATGAGCAAATGAGCTAGCAGCCAGAATTGCAAAGTTTGCTGTCGATTTACCCATTTGACTTGTTTTTTTTAGAGGTATTATCAAGGTCATCAAAAAAGAAGTCCTGATCACATAGCACAAATCTGAAATTTTCCTGATCAAATAGCACAAATCTGAAAGTTGAGAAGTGAAAAAAACTAGAGTAGAGTATTAGGAGGCTACTTAGAAATTGGAAGGAGAAAGTCTTGTTAACTCATATAAGAATCTGTCATTCTTCAGTTACCCACAACTACCTTCTAAACACTAAAGTTGAACCTGTAAGTTCCATGTATAAAGCAGTTCTGTTTGTAGATCATTTTTTTAATTGAGTATCCCAGGTTTTGACAGACATTGATTGAAGTACTTTATTAGTTATTCAATGTTTACTCAATAGAGAGGTCAATTTAAATTTATTTTGGTATCTAAAAGAGACTGGAATGCATAATTTAATCTAAACTAGTTTTAATGTAGTTCAATAACTTTACTGTTTTATTTTGTGTACTGAAATTTTATCTGATTTTATTTTTGCATTAATCTTGTGAATTTTATCCATTTGTCCAACATAAAATCATTAAGTTTTCTCTGTCTTGTATTTTAGTACATATATTGCTGTTTTATCTGTTTTTATACTTCCATTCATGTTGCGACTTCATCAAGACATTACCAAATTATCATTAGAATATTATTTGATGTGTTTTAAAATTTAATTTTAACAAGAAGGGACATTTGTTTTGCGTTTTATGACCTTATGAGGTTATGCACCGTTGAATAACAATCCAGTCCAATCCGGATGTAAAATAACAGTGGTATTGTCATTTGGGGAAAATTTCGTCTTTTTGGAGCCAAATCGTAGGACAGAGAGTTAATCATAATACTATTATGGATTATTAGTGGTTGTAAGTTTTCATCAATCAGGAAGTACAATATTTTTGTGGAATGCATAAGTTTAAGAGGTGGATATGCACTAAGGATTAGAGGTTTACAAATGATTAGAGGATGTGGCTGTTTGTTCTTCAACAACTTTTTTTTTCAGTTCTTTTTTCATTTATTGTGTTTAAAAGCACATTTCCTTCCAAGTGGTTCTAGTTTTTGCTGTGTAGAGAAGATTGCCATTTTTTTATTCCTTTTGATTCATTGCTTATAATTAAATCCACATGCTTCTTTTCTGGCTTCACTCTGAATGCATTTCAGCTTTAATTATTCTTAAATTGTTTCTGTTTTATGCCATATAGTTGGAGAAAACTAATTTTTGATTTTTGTTTTTTTTTCTTTGCTTTATACCAGCTCCCATTGTAATTGGCCTTCACAGTCCTTGAAATTTATTCTGAAAAGAACGATCCAGCTTAGTGTTAAATTAAACTCAATAAAAATGAATTTTAATAATATTGTGTATTTTCTTGTTATTGCAGTCCCTTTTATTTAAATGATACCAAGATTATTGATACATTACCAACATATGTTTCAAACCATCACCAAATGGCTGACAGTTTTTAGCATTGTCCTCATTGCTTGGTAAATCAGAAATAGTTAACATATTTTGGAAGCTATAGAGTAGATAGAAATACAATAATAACATTTGGCATACTTGGAACTCTTCTTGTGTTGGGGGAGACTAGGTGACAGTGGTTAAAGCTTCTAATCATTTGGTAATAGTTTGATATGTGCGGCACAATTTATTGATAATCTTGTGGCTGTTTAACCCTCTGAGATACATGACCGGCTTATCCGGTTATAAGATTTTTTTGTCACATGGACATATTAGCTTATAATTTAACACATTATGCTTTCTTACTTTCTTTAATAATACAAATGCATTATTAAAGAGGCCAGCAGCACAATGGCTCATAGGTGAAATGTCAGATTTTTAGGAGTACATTGAAAAGGTATATATGCAATACCTGCATCAATCTTCACATTTTTAAGGAATGCAGTGGTACATTTTGAAGTATAAATTGTTGTTTTGTTTTGATGTAGTTTCACTCTTTGAAAGTCATTGGGATAAAGAAATGTAATTTCTTTTATAAATATTGAACATAAAACTTTCTCTTGATAATACATTAAGTTTATTTTTAATATTTTTTCAGCTCTTCTAATTTTTAATTTCCCACTGTAAGGTAATCCTGCAGCAATCGTAAACCCTGTACTGAAATTTTCTTTGCATTGATGGAATCAGGTTTTTCCATTGGATGGGAAAATCTTATAAAACCATTGCCCATAATTTTTTTTAATGGTTAACTTACAAAAAATTTAGTGCATGGTTGCTGTATACTCTGAATGAAAGAGTGAAAACTCCAGCATTCCACTATGGTTGTACATTTTCTTACTTCACCCTCAGCTACTTAAGAGCACAAAGTTTTTTTTTAAAAATTTAACTGTATTATCACTAGTGATGTAAAATGATGTATTTATATCAATATAAAAAAGAGAAGACTCAAGTCTCCACTGAAAAGTAACATTTTGGTAATCCATGCAAAAGACTGATATGTATTTGATGGGATGTGTAATCAGGTACAAAATCTTTGAAAACTATAGTCAGTGCAGAGCTTGATGTTGAACAAGTGGCTGCTCAACAAAGCAATCTTATTGCTTATTTTTCAATCAGATAGCAATTAATACAGGTCAATGCCTGAAATCCTTTTGAGAATTTTCTGGATTTTATTTCATCAGTTTAAAGCTAGGCATAGGTAAAATTGGGCAGCATGTCATAAGTTCACCATTGTTCGGACAGATATAGTACTGCCACATTACCTGTACAGTTCCATCCCATTTTAAGGAAGAGCACCTCAGGGTGGTGTGAGACGCTTCCTCTGCCCCTCTTTCCCTGCCAGCAACCTTTTGAGGACTTTTGGATTGCCATGTATTTTTGAGTGTGGCTTTGCCGCTCAGGCACTGTATCCTTACAAATATACATGCCTTCTTTGGGATTCGAACCGGGTTCCAAGTATGCCTAGTGTTATTATTGTATTTCTATTGGGCATATTGGTATGGCAATCAATGTCATTAACCACTGTACTGGCTGGGCAACTCAATTTAAATTTAGTAAGATGACATGTAAACATGATAGCTTTGGGGCTTTGCTTATTGTTAGGTTAGAAAACAAAATGCTGACCCAGCAGCATAGCCAATGGAACTGCTCCACGTTGCAAAAATAAAAAAGTTTAGATGAGCAGAGCAGTAAAAATTAGGGATGGTAAAATTTGTTAATTTAGGCGAGGCACTGGGGAGCAGCAAAATGTGTAGCACCTACCCTACCCCACCTAAAACTTGTCAACTGCCAGAAGCCAATCAATATTGCTGACTGCCATATTGAAAGCTCAGTTTCAAATCTTAGGGAAGACATGGATGTTTGTAAGCCTATAGTGTCTGCGTGGCAAGGGGATGCTTAAAATACATGGCGAGCCCAAATCCTCTGAAGACATTAGTGGTAAGGGGCCACCCAAATGGGAGATTGGTTATTGACTTATTGCCATACTCAGAGGCCCAAGTTCGAATCCCGAAGAAGGCAGTAATTTGTCTATTCCGGAATAGGAGGCAATGGTGGCCCGTGTATTAGGTGTCTTAATAATAAAGAGACCAAAGCTTATGGTATTAGGTGCCTTCATAATAAAGAAACCAAAGCTTACGACTTTAGGTAGTAGCCGATGCCTATTAACTGCTAGAGCCTGTCATTTGGGAGGGTGAAGGTTAGTGGTTTTGAAAGAGGAATCGGAGACTCTCGGACCACACCCTGAGGTGTTCTCCCTTTAAATTCCTTCTGAGACAGAACCTTAGCAGTTAGCTAGACCTGTAGATATCTGATGTGCAATTTAGATGCACAAATGCTGGCCTTGCTTCATTGTGCACTTGTATGTAGCCAGCAGGTGTTTGAAAGTGATATGCAGGAATTTGTTACTGGGAAGAAAAATTGCATTTATAGCATACATGCCTGCTTCTTTTTGTTGAGTATTATGTTCTCCATTTTCAGATTTCATAAGGGATTAAATTTTATTATTATTTATTTATTTTTGGCCAGAGATCCAAATATTAGATTATTCTGGATATTGGACTTTTTACTGTACTTACTGTGCAAGGGCAGAAAAGTATTTCTTGTAATGCAATTAATTTTATTGATATCAGAAATGTTAAAGAACTTTATTTGAATAAATATAATTGCACATAATTCTGAAAATAGATTACAGTAAAGTTTTATGTGGTAAAAGATATTGTTTATAAGGTCTGTCTGCTCTACCAAGATTAATGTATCTTAGTTAAGTTTTAATATTATTAAAAATGTAATAATAAATTTATGTGAAAAATAAATTTAAGTATGGTTTTAAAATAAGTGCATTTTTGCTTTAGGCGAAGAACCTTACGATTATACCACTTTCTCCAAACTCTGCTCTGCAAGCAAAGATGGCTTGTATTATCACACAGAGCAACTTCCTCAAAAGAGGCAGCAACCCTTATCCAATTCTTCTCATTCTTCGGAAGAGATTAAAGAGAAAAGACGTTCAGTTAATTCTGTGACAAGAGATTCTTCTTCAAGCCATGACCATTCTGGGTAAGAAGTATTAAGATAATTTAATAATTACCTTCAATTATATATGTGTGGGTTAAGAACTGCTGTTCCTTTAAATCTTACTTCTAAAAAAGTAGGGCTCTAAAATCAATAGATGGTATAAAAAGTAGCAGTGTGTGAGTATGGAAGTTAGGTTTTTGAATGCAAGTATTTTAGAAGATTTCAGGGATCATTTCTGTTATAGAACATTCACTAAACAATTGTTTTGAGAAAGATATATATGCCAACCTTAATATGTGCACTTTCATCACAAATTCTCTTGGACTGTAGCAAACATTTTTTTAAGCATAAAAAGTATATCTCTGTGGTTAGTTATTTCAGTAACCAAAAAAGGGAACAAAATGACACACTTTAAAAGATATCCAGTAAAGGTAATTACTTTTAAAAGAAGAATGCTATTATAAAAGATCTTTTAATGATGGTCATTAGTTGCAAAAATCTTTCAATAGAAAAATTTTTGGTGCATGTTACTTTACAACAGAAAAGATCCAAAGTTAGTCTAATTTCAAAAGCTAGTACCTAATTTCATTCATATCAGTTTAAGTTTTTTTTCAGTTTTATTGCATGCACTAGTTTGTATTTCTTGTGCGTGTACTGTAAAGTGTAAATGTTGTGTTTCTTCAAGTATTTAAATAAACTTGTAAAAAAAAAAAAAAAAAAAATACTGTCATTTGTTATGCTTACTTTCAAACTGTTAGTCATTTCTTCATAAGATTTTAATTCAGGATTTATGCAATCTTTTCCAATTCTTAGGCTTTTTGAAAATGATATTTGGTGCCGTAAAAGTCTTAATTTTGACCAAAATCAGCAAAGGGTCTTTAATTTTACTTATCTGACATTTCTTTCTGTCATTCTGAGTGTTGCTAATTTCAGTGGCATTTGAAGTAAAGTTCTTAGGATTGATGTTTGACTGAAAATTTACCTTCCTTCTCTACATCCTATACTCGAAGAAGTGTTTCAAAACTGAATGTTTTAAAAGTCTTGGAGAACATCTGGGTAGAGGATTGTTGCTATTTTCTTCAGATTTAAAGAACAGTTGCTTGCTGCAAACTTGCATGCTGCTCTGTTGTTTATGATTCTACACAGCCTTCCGTTTTATTGAAACAGAACCTTGTTCACCATCAGGCTCTAGATATATGCTCTAGAGCATTTAAAACATCTCCAGTTAAAAGTTGATATATTGACTGTTGCAAAGCCATCACTTCAGTTAAGGCCTGAGCTAATGTTTTTATTATTTCAAAATTTTATTACAACCTGGTCATCTTCATAATCTAGTTTTGTTTCATGATGTGTTTAAAGTATAACCAGCCTTTGGGTTCACTTGTTAATTGAAGAATATCTGATCATGCTATTGAGAATGCATGTAACAAAGCTCACCTTTGAAAAATTCGGCTTCTGGACATTTACCGTGATTTTTGCGAAAGATAAACTAATGTTTTGGCATATAGGCAGGGTTGTCTTGAGCACAGGGAAAAGTATAGTAATAATTTTTTTTGTTTACTGATGGGCCAAAAGCAGTTGAGCATATTGGTACATCATTTATTAAACCATTCTAGATTTTAGGAATTTCTGCATTTTAGATCATCAATTTAAAACCTAATAAGATGACATATTGAAATCGTAAAATTAAAAATGTGAAATAGTTATTTATGAAATAATGCAACAGTTAGTGCAATAATGATCTTAAGAGAATCAAAATTTACCCCCTCAAAAAGCTTTATATTTATTTGTTTATTTTATTAAATATTTATATCAATGTATGTTGTTTGAGCTTTTTTTTTTTTTTTTTTTCCATATGTGTGCTAATACTTTCTATTTAATTTTATAGCTAAGCACATTTTCTTTTGTTGATTTACAAAGTTTCATTGTTCAAGCTGTATAATTGTCTTGTTGAGAATTCGCACTAAACTATCATTTAAAATCCTTTCATTCTCAAAAACTTCTTTGTTACTTCACTATGGGTAACAAAATTTTCTTGATTTAAAACCATACTACAGACTTTTTCATTTGTTTATTGATTGCTGATGGGCTTATTGGAACCTTCTGTTATGTCATCTTTATATGTTTTATTGGATTTGCTTAAGCTATTTTCTTTTATAACTCTAAATTAAAATTTAACTATTAGGAATTTAAATTACCTTTTACTTTTCGTTTTTGTATGTTTTCGATATGCACTTTACAAAGTTTAAGAAATTTTTCCTTTTCTGTAGTTTTGTTTTTTCCTGCTGTCTTATTCTTAGTAATTTGCACATTATGCTTCTTTGGAATTCCGAATAGTTAATTTTCAAAATTAAAAAATGTTCTTCCCTTGTTTCAAAATTTTGATTTATAGTCTATCTACTATTTTTATTAGCCCAAAGGGATCAGAAGGGCTGTTAATTTCGTTTTGGCATTTTGCGTTGAAAACTTCATGTTCGGTTCACTGTTCAAACTGTTGCCACCAAATATTACAGCCCTGTATTATATTTAAAGAAATTAAGTAATGAATAATCTGCATAAATGTATGTATGTTTCTTGTATTATGATAAAACAACGGTACCTAGAGCCATCAAATTATGAATAATGTACGTTTCCACCCGAATATGGGTATCTGGAAGCCCAAATTTGGAATTCGTTTTATTATCTATTTCATATTTTGTAAAACTTAACACGAATTTTTTCTTAAGAAACTCAATGATTTCAAAGTGAGCAATGGCAACACTGTATGGGATGGGGGGAACATTTTTGTCTTCAGTGTACGAGACTATGCATCAGAAATCCTAAAGATATGCTCATTTTAAAAATTATTTTGCGATATTGCTGTTTAATTTAATTTTATGGTTTAATTGCAAAACACAATATGTAATAAATAAAGGTAACAAGCACAAAAAAGCCCCTTTGGGCTTAATGTAAAATCTGAAAGCTTCAGATTTTTTAATATTATTTTTATTTATTTGTATTAATTAATGAATTTTTGTACATTATCCAGATATAATTCAGAAATGGACTCTGTTGATAATGCTTTTTGTTGCTTCTTGACAAAGGAATTATCATCCATTATTTATAATTTTTTATTATATTCAGAAGTGGACTCTATTGATAATGTTTTTCGTTTCTTCTTGACAAAGGAATTATCATTCATTATTTATTACATTTTATTTAATATTCAGTAATTGTTTTACTTTCTTTCAATTTTCTTTTTCATTTTCATTTTTTTTTTTTTTTTTTTTGTTTCACATTGTTTTTTTAGTCTGTCCTTTCCTGTTAGATTTTTATCATTTTTAATTGATATTATTTCTATATATTTTATCTTAAAGTATGTATATAAGATAAGTATTATATTTTTTATTTTGAAATACATTTTTTTTATTATTTTCTATTTTGTTTCTTTTTAATTTGTATTAATGCTATTTTGGGATCTCATTGTCATCTTTTGATTCTTCAGAGTGAGGTTTGGCACCATGAATGAATTTTAAGTCTGCTGTTCTATTCTGATTTAGTATTTTACTTTTTTGATTCATCTGTATTGATACTCATTTCTTTTTTTTTTGTTTGCTTTTTAAATACTTATTATCATTCTTTTTTATTTTTGAAGTTTCTTAATTATTAATATAGTTGCTAATGATTATAATTCTACATAAAATTTCTTAAATAAGTATATGTAATAAATATGTGCTTTCATTTTTAGTACTGGCACCAGAGAAGTTCATAATAAGCTAGAAAAAAACAGGTAATTTACTTTCAGCTCTTGTTTGAAATATGAACTTTCATTAAATAGGGGAAAAAATAGACGTATTATAAATGCTTAAAATATGATAGGAAACTGGTTTAAAACTATAAAGACTGTTTAAAAATGCTATGAAAGCTGTTTAGATTACGTAAAAATGTTTTATCTGGCAAACAAGATGACTTCTTTTTAAGATTTCATGTATGAAATGAGGTAATACAACAGAGAGTTAAAAAGTAACCTCAATAAGACATGAAAAACTAAAATAACATAGTATACATGGTTGCATTATAGTTATGGTGTGTCTTACCTTAGGATTAGTGCAGAAAGGCTCATTTGCTCATATAGAGAATGTGGCATGAAAATACAATTTACCATGATGGCTGTTCCGTGAAAGTATGTACAAAGGGCTATAGGAAGCATTTTTCTGATGTTTGGTTATTGAAGGTTGGAAATCAGGTCATTCTTTGGAAGAAAAAAAAAAAAAAAAAAAAGCAGTATTATATGTACCTGCACATCACTTCCCATTTCCTAGTGAATCCCTCTAATAACAAGCATTTACTTGTAGAAAGTTCAGTATAAGCAATGGAAAAAAAAAAAAAAAAAAAAGAGGGTAGGCATCTTTAGCTAAGCAGTCAGTTGGGTATGATTTTTCCTGGGAAATCCAGTCTAGTTTATACTAAAAAATGGAACATCTGCATATTAAAAAAATTATGAAATAATAATTTCATCTTTTTTATCAGTATAGTCCTATTCTTTATTACCACTTATTCTGCTAGTGAAAGAATATTAAGGTTGCTTTATTAGTCCAAAGGGGCAATTTGCCTTGAAGGACTATTAATTTCGTTTCGGCATTTTGATTTGAAAACTTTAAATGTCGATTCACTTTTCAAACTGTTCCACCAAATATTACAGCCCTGTATTATATTTAAAGAAATTAAATAATGAAGAATTTGCATAGATGTATAAATGTTTCTCGCATTGTGATAAAACAACATTACCTAGAGCCATCAAAATTTGAATAATGTTATCTTCCATAGAATATGGGCGTGCAGAAGCTCTAATTTGAATTTGAAATTTGTTTTATTATCAATTTCATATTTTGTAACACCTCAATGAATTTTTGATTAAAAAAAGTAAGCATTTTCAAAGCGAGCAGTGGTAACACTAAAATATATATATATGTAAGGGATTATGCGCCCTTTTCCAAAAATATTTCGAAAGCTGAGGACGGAACCTCTCGGGTCAGTTTTTTCATTTCTATTGTCTTGGTTTTTGGTCCTACTAAGACCCTGCGACGTTTTTTTTTACTTACAAAATTGATTACATTTTTATTTGTTTACAGCACCATTCTTCTAATAAAAGTTACATACTCTAATAAAAGTTACATATTCTTTAAGGTTTAAAGGACCAGCCCGTACGTTGTGATTTTTTGACTAATAGCAGACCGCTATTTATTTTATTTTATTATTTTTCTACTTTGATTTTGATTTTTATTTTACATTGCTGGGAATTATAATAGCTTTTGACACCTTAATGTGTTTTTCAGCGGACACGTCGGGAAAAAGGAACAGAGGAGTGGAGCTACAAAAAAGGATTTATTCCAAAAAATTTTTTAGGAAATACTAATGTTCTTTTATAAAAAATTTTTTCGCATTAAATAAGAGCTTCAATGGTCTGTTTCACGAAACGCGTAATAGTATTTAACCTATTTCGTAAAACAGTTTTTTTCCCTTGAAAAGCCAACTGAGAGTACGAGTGGGTTAATTTACCATTTTTCCGCTATTTAATTATTGTTTATTGTAAATTGTATTGATGCATTTTGTGTCTTCATTTTAATTTTAATTTTAGTATAGGCATTTTATATATTGGCAATTTTTAATTTTAATTTTTTATGTATAAGCATTTTATATATTGACATTTTATAATCTATGTTTTTATACCTTCCTTATATATATATATTTTTTTTCCGTCGATCTATTTTTCATGTGAGTTAACCTTTCACATTTCACAACAGTCAGATTAATTAATTTTTTAGTGCATTAGCAAGTCTTCCAGCATTGAATTTGGCAGTTTTATCGCGTATTTACAGTTTCTCCAGTTTTTCCGGACAAATTTCTTATTATTTGTGTAGAACTGTGTTACAATATTTCGTGGAGCTACAACTCCTGGTAACTTTTTAGCAAGTTCGCAGCAATGTTCCTACCTACTACTATTCTTTCAAATCTTTTTGCAGCATTATGCGCAAAAGTTTTTGAGACCAGATAGGTCTTACGTCTAATCACCAGTTAGCTTTACATTTTCTTTTTCAATTATATAAATTTCTACAAATAATATAGTACTCAAATGCATAAACATGAAAGTGTCAGGGACGGTTACTCGAGTTAAATAGAATTTCTCTACAGTAATTGATTTTTACTCCAAATTGAATTGACTAAAATGCTTCATAAGAATAAGTTCTTTGAGTATCAGCATTGGTTCATAATTCCTTCTATTCGTGGAAATATTTGGCCTGACTAGAATTGCCGGTTTGGCTTTTACTTATAACTCGAGTAAAGACGAAACACTTTCGTATTTACGTATTTTTATCAATTATTGTTCATTGAACGGGAGTTGGTTTGTTCCCCTTGAAAAGTCAACTAATTTCCGATCAATGACAATAATTACGTGTTTTAATTTTTCCTTTTACAATTGAAATTTTATTCTTCATGATGATTTAAGTAAAATAAAAATTTATTAAAATGATAATAGGAATTGCATAGGTTTTCAGTCCTGTACCACAAACAAAATGTTACAATCCAGTTTTAGAGAGCATTACAAATGCAAAGTGGAATTCTGACTTCATTAAATAAAATTTAGTTTAACTGATCCTGTATTCTAACATCATTTCAATGTTTCTTGCATTTTTACTTCTTCGTATGAACAGGGTTCATACGATCCTTAAAAGTCCTTTAAAGTCCTTAATTTTTTCAAAAATGATTTTTGGTCCTTAATAGCCCTTAATTTTGGCCAAAATGAATAAACGGTCCTTAATTTTGCTCATTTGACATTTCTTATCATTTCTAATGATTGCCATTCTAAGTGTGAATTACGATTTCTCATGAATATGGAATTAAAATTACACGGCTCTTAACCAATCTGTTGGAGGATTTGCGTTGGAAACGATTAAAAAAAACAATTAGCTACTTGAACGAAAGTATCAGTGTCTGATTGGCTATTCACGCAATCTTTCGAAACAGGTGTTATCCATAAATTTAGGCAGACTGTGACGAAAGCATGAAGCCGGAAGTTCTTTAAGAGGCGAAAGTGATGATGAAGGAGCTCGAGAAAAAAAAGGGGGGGGGGATTCTGAAAATATTTGCCAAAATTAGAGCAATTCCAACCTGGAAGGCCACAACCCTTCCGACGCCAATAGGAACGAGATGCCTGGAAAGTGCATTTTCAATAAACTGTGGCTTCATCAAGCTGACTACAAAGACTGGATATTGATGGATGGCAATCCTTAAATGTGGTTTTTGTCTGAAACAAATTGAAATTTCTAGAATGGTAGAGTCAGCGCTGAAAATTCGCATGAAAATTAAGTTTCGTTTTATCATTTCAATTTGTTTTTACACGGTTTTGCTTAGCTTAATTTCTGTGTTTGTTTCAATTAAGCCATAAATTAATTTATCATCACCTTCTACGGAGTTTATTCTCTTTTGCACATACTATATGTATGGGATATCAGGATTATGAGTTTATTTCTGCAGAGGGTCAGTTATCAATTTCGCGATAAATCTGTTGGCTCCATTTCGATTTTAGGTCTCCAAGGGCAAATTCGGTAACGCTAGCCGAGAAAAAGTGAAGTTCGGGAATACGTTTTGAAGCTTCAATAGACAATTAAGTATTTGGTTTAAACCTATGTTGTTGATAGTAATGCATAATTTTTGCTAATGGCGCTACAATTATTAGTTGAAAATAACTAATTAAAAATTTTTTAATATTTTTAAAGCTGAAAACAACTAATTGAAACTAATTTTCCTGAATTAACTAGACGCAAAATTAACTTTCAGGAATTATTAAAGTTATTGGGTAGAAGTTTAACTGAAAATATACATTCCGTATTATATATATATATATATATATTTATACAGTACAAAGTCCGAGGTCTGGACTCGTCGGGACTTCGGCGATCCCAGATTTGAGATTTTTCCGGATATTAGATCATTTTAAATCTACTAAGATGGCATGTAGAAATTATAAAATTGAAAATATGAAATCGTGATTTATGAAATAATGAAGCATTTATGATTTAAAGGGTATCAAAATTTACAAAAGAAAAGAGCTTAATATTTATATGTTTACTTTATTAAACATTTCTTTCAATGTGAGTTGTTTGATTTGTTTTCTCTGCTAATACTTTAGGCTAATACTATAGACATATAATTTCTTGTTCAGTTATTAAGTTCCATTGTTCAAGTCCTGTAATTGCTGTGTCGAGAATTCCGAATAACTTGTCGATCAAAATTTTTTCTCGTTCAGTAACCTCTCTGTTACTTTCTTCACTATCGGTAGCTGTATTTTCTGGATTTAGAACCATACTACAGATTTCGCCCTCTGTTAAATGATTGATGATTGGGCATTGTCATCACAATGAAAAACTTCTGTTTAACTTCGCTAAATTCTGCCACCTGGTGTGGCCACGCGAGCTCTGGCGCTGGTTCTGGCTTTATGTGAATAACAAATCAGTTATTCTTAATTCAAATAGCACTAAATATAATCGTTTGTCCTATGAGTATCATTAACAAAATCTATTTTTAGCATAAGGAAAGAAATTTCTGCTAAATCTCCCCTTGTCAACATTTTAGCGCATTAAACTTAAATCTGTAATTAGATAATACTCTGTTATTTGGCGTCGCTGCATGATTCATCACTCAAGTTGTCATCCGTTGATAAACATGCGGTGATGAAAGCAAAATACAATAAATAATGATTCGCGATTTCGTCATCAAGGATATAAAATATTAGTTGGTGTAAAATTAACAAATGTTTTGGTTTGAGATTATGCCAAGCAGATACGCAGCTATGGAGTCAAGTTACTATTTCACAAATTTATGCTAAATCACACAAATTACAATTGTTACAATCACACAAATTTATGCTAAAATAATTATTTCTTCAATAATGAGATATTTTATTTAGCGCCAAACTGAGATTAAGAATCAGGATTTCCGGCATTTTTTTTATGATGAGGGAAAAATATCTAATGCGCAATTGGTTGGTGGTGGCTTTGAGGTCCGGATTTTAGATCATTCCAGATATTAGATGTCCGGATCTCTGACTTTGTACTGTATATATATATATATATATATATATATATACATCTTTTAAAATATAACTTACCAGTATGGATTCACTCTTTTAAAATAATTCTACTTTAATTAAACTTAGGAGATAATATGATCAATTAATCAATATTGTTTAGGAAATAAATTATATATAGTAAAAAATGTATATTTTCACTATTCAAGTATTCACTGACAAGTATTCTTATCTTGTCACATGAACAGGCCTCTGTGGAAAGGGGCTTCTCTGTAAATAAAGCAATTGAAATTGAAAATTTAAGTGACTCATCATACATTTTTCAACGTACAGTATTTGATTACATAAAATTTTCTGGAGGTGTTCTTAATATCGAAATTAGTAAAGAAATGAGATCAGCAGCAGCTTCTGCAAGAAGTGGAGTTTGTTATTTAGAAGTTCAGTATTTAGAAGAACAAAAATCTTTAACTAAATCTGAAAATTCAAAGAGGAAAAGAAATATTATTGAGGAAGAAATTGATTATATGAAGCAGAAGAAAAAATTTCTTCAAAGGGACATTAAAGATATTAATGAAGAAGTAGATGCTTTAGCAGATGAAGCTGAGACCAGCAGGAACATTGATTTGTTTATCAAAGCAAATGAACTTAGAAGAATAGTTAAAGAAAAGGAAGATTTCAGATTTAAAAAAAGCACAAATGTTTTGTATCTTTTATTGTACAGTTTATTATTCTAGTATTTTTCAAAAAACCAAGGAAATAAATTGTATGTTTACAAATCAGTTATTTTAATCTGCAAAATATTCTTACATTGTGATTATAATAGTAGGTGACTGTGTTTAAATAAATATCAAATAAGTTAAATAATAATCATGTAAATCTCTAAAATAGTGACTGTTATCAGTGTAAAATACACTTATACATGTTTTTCAAGAAATTATGTTCCTAATTTAATGTTATCTACTTCATAACTTGTAGGGAGTTAGTTTAATTTTCAAAATTGTTTTATGGTAAGTATTAAATTGAATTTAATCATAGTGCATAATGCACACTTATGTTAGTTTTTTAAAGTGAAATTACAAGCATGAAGTCGGTTGTATGGATAATTGCTTTATTCTATTCATTTTTTTGTTTGCTGATAGGTCCTTAATTTTTTCTTTAATGGTCCTTAAAAGTCCTTAATTTTCATATAAGGAAATGTGTATGAACCCTGTGTCTTGCAAGTGGATACATTTCCTTTTCGGATTCACCATTGGCCAAGACGACCAGTAGCTCTGCCATCTTCACTCAAGTACCTCCAGAGACAATGCCATTCAACTCAGACGAGCTCTCGCCATTCTGACGCTTGCACGCAGCTACAGATATGCCGTACTGAATGCTTAGGGTATCGATAACACATGCATTTACACCACCTGACATCCATAGGAGAACTATCTCAATGCCTGCTGTATCTGAAGACTCTTAGGTTAGAAAAGATATGCCATTTTCGTACGAGTTCTACACAGGATGTAGTTGAAAAGATATGCCATTTTCGTACGAGTTCTACACAGGATGTGGTTTTATAACCCGGGTGCCTGCTGACAATTTTTTCTAACACCTGAGTCTTCAACGACAATATTGCAAAATAATTTTAAAATGAGCATATCTTTAGAATTTCCGATACAGTCTCGCACGCTGGAGATTTTTTTTTTTTTTTTTTTTTTTTTTTAGTGTTACCACTGCTTGCTTTGAAAATGTTTACTTTTTTTAATCAAAAATTCATTGAGGTGTTACAAAATATGAAATTGATAATAAAACAAATTTCAAATTCAAATTAGAGCTTCTGCACGCCCATATTCTATGGAAGATAACATTATTCAAATTTTGATGGCTCAAATTTCAAATTTTGATGAAACTTTTGCGCATAATGCTGCAAAAAGATTTGAAAGAATAGTAGTAGGTAGGAACATTGCTGCGAACTTGCTAAAAAGTTACCAGGAGTTGTAGCTCCACGAAATATTGTAACACAGTTCTACACAAATAATAAGAAATTTGTCCGGAAAAACTGGAGAAACTGTAAATACGCGATAAAACTGCCAAATTCAATGCTGGAAGACTTGCTAATGCACTAAAAAATTAATTAATCTGACTGTTGTGAAATGTGAAAGGTTAACTCACATGAAAAATAGATCGACGGAAAAAAAATATATATATATAAGGAAGGTATAAAAACATAGATTATAAAATGTCAATATATAAAATGCTTATACATAAAAAATTAAAATTAAAAATTGCCAATATATAAAATGCCTATACTAAAATTAAAATTAAAATGAAGACACAAAATGCATCAATACAATTTACAATAAACAATAATTAAATAGCGGAAAAATGGTAAATTAACCCACTCGTACTCTCAGTTGGCTTTTCAAGGGAAAAAAACTGTTTTACGAAATAGGTTAAATACTATTACGCGTTTCGTGAAACAGACCATTGAAGCTCTTATTTAATGCGAAAAAATTTTTTATAAAAGAACATTAGTATTTCCTAAAAAATTTTTTGGAATAAATCCTTTTTTGTAGCTCCACTCCTCTGTTCCTTTTTCCCGACGTGTCCGCTGAAAAACACATTAAGGTGTCAAAAGCTATTATAATTCCCAGCAATGTAAAATAAAAATCAAAATCAAAGTAGAAAAATAATAAAATAAAATAAATAGCGGTCTGCTATTAGTCAAAAAATCACAACGTACGGGCTGGTCCTTTAAACCTTAAAGAATATGTAACTTTTATTAGAGTATGTAACTTTTATTAGAAGAATGGTGCTGTAAACAAATAAAAATGTAATCAATTTTGTAAGTAAAAAAAAACGTCGCAGGGTCTTAGTAGGACCAAAAACCAAGACAATAGAAATGAAAAAACTGACCCGAGAGGTTCCGTCCTCAGCTTTCGAAATATTTTTGGAAAAGGGCGCATAATCCCTTACATATATATATATTTTAGTGTTACCACTGCTCGCTTTGAAAATGCTTACTTTTTTTAATCAAAAATTCATTGAGGTGTTACAAAATATGAAATTGATAATAAAACAAATTTCAAATTCAAATTAGGGTTTCCGCATGCCCATATTCTATGGAAGATGACATTATTCAAATTTTGACGGCTCTGGGTTGTTTTATCACAATGCGAGAAACACTCATACATTTATGCAGATTTTTCATTATTTAATTTCTTTAAATATAATACAGGGCTGTAATATTTGGTGGAACAGTGTAAAAAGTGAATCGACATTTAAAGTTTTTAACACAAAATGCCAAAACGAAATTAATAGTCCTTCAGGGCAAATTGCTCCTTTGGACTAATAAAGCAACCTTAATATTCTTTTACTAGCAGAATAAGTGGTAATAAAGAATAGGATTATACCTATAAAAAAGATGAAATTATTATTTAATAATTTTTTTAATATGCAGATGTTCCATTTTTTAGTATAAACTAGACTGGATTTCCCAGGAAAAATCATACCCAACTGACTGCTTAGCTAAAGATGCCTACCCTCTTTTTTTTTTTTTTTTTTTTTTTTCCATTGCTTATACTGAACTTTCTACAAGTAAATGCTTGTTATTAGAGGGATTCACTAGGAAATGGGAAGTGATGTACAGGTACATATAATACTGCTTTTTTTTTTTTCTTCCAAAGAATGATTTGATTTCAAACCTTCAATAAAAAAACATCATAAAAATGCTTCCTATATCCCTTTGTACATACTTTCACAGAACAGCCATCATGGTAAATTGTATTTTCATGCCACATTCTCCATATGAGCAAATGAGCCTTTCTGCACTACTCCTAAGGTAGAAGACACACCATAGCTATAATACAACCATGTATACTATGCTATTTTAGTTTTTCATGTCTTATTGAGGTTACTTTTTAACTAACTAACTACTCTTTTTAACTGTACAAACTCCACTGCACAGAATCTTGGCATTTTGCACATTAAATATTACATATATTATATGCATAATTGGTTTTCTCCTCATTTAAAAAGCGAGCTGTTATATGAAACAAAGAAAAAGTAAGATGACTAGGACAAAATCATTATCTAACACGGAAATTGCCAAATTAAGTGTATCCCTTATTCTTTGCTTTAATGAATTCATAATGTAGTAACAATAGCTTCATAAAATAAAAAAAAAAAAAAAAAAAAAAAAAAAGGAATAGCTTTCATATTCAAACATGCAATAAAATGACAGCAAAAAAATGACTATAAAATGAATCACATCATTTGTTGGAGCACAGCATTAGCAATGTCTTCTTGTGTTGCAAACCGCCTACCTCGTATTGGTTCCTTAATCTTAGGAAGTCACAGGGCGAAAGGTCACGAGAGTACCGGTGGGTGCTCCAATTCTTCCCATCCCCAATGTTGGAGTAGCTACCATACACACTCTGCTTTATGTGGTC
Source organism: Stegodyphus dumicola (assembly GCF_044657685.1). Taxonomy (NCBI): domain Eukaryota; kingdom Metazoa; phylum Arthropoda; class Arachnida; order Araneae; family Eresidae; genus Stegodyphus; species Stegodyphus dumicola. Next base: position 198,564,905 of record NC_140773.1, read on the forward strand.
TTGCATTGTCGTGCAAAAATTATTGCACTGTCCACAAGATTCAGACGTTTATCCCGAATGCATCGTTGTACCTGTCGCACCAGGAAGTCCCTGTAGTACTGTGCAGTCACTGTTCTGCCATGAGGAACAAAGTGGCAAACAATGACACCCCTGATGTCAAACTTGACGATCACCATCAATTTGACTGGGGAAAGGATTCTGACGTTAGCTCATTGCACAGTATCCCGTGGACGGTGCGTTTTTCGATGCCAGTTGCCCTCTCTAACTCGATTAACGTCCATCGTCTGTCTTCATCCATGAGGTGCTCGATGACGGCAGGTGCAAGTCGGTCTTCACACTCACTGGTTGTCCCGAATGTTTCTCATCACTGGTTGACACATGTCCTTGCTGAAACTTTCCTACTCACCGTGTTATTGTATAATATGGTAGGGCATTATTCCCAAGGGCTTCTACTAATTCACTGTGACATTCCATCGCATTTCTCCCTCGGAGAACGGCTATTTTGATGTAAGCGCACTGCTCAACACAGGTTACTTCCATCTCACACGACACTCACCAACTAACTGATTTCAGTGCCCTCATTACCACAGAGCCAGCTATCACAAAGCCATCTGTTGTTCTGCATACACACTATGCCTGCAGAACTTTCATATGACACATATACGTTTTGTGATCCATTCACATATCTACAAGAAAAAAATAGTTGCCATGACTTTTGCCCCAACCCTCGTATATGACAAGAAGAGGTCATGAGACTTCATCTGAACAATGGCATAAGATGATAACTAAGATTTCTGAGCAAAACAAGTACTGCAGAAACAATCTGACAAAAATAGGCAACATAAATAAATTTAAATCTCAGCCAAATTACATTCCAAGATTAGGTACAAGTTGTTATAACTTTAAATACTGGACAGAACATTATGTATAGAATAAATAGCTTTGATTTGAATTTCTTCTGTTGCAACATTTAAATATTACTATACCACATCTTTTCTAATTCTTGTAAAATATATGGTATTCAGTTTGATCAAGCAAAAATAAGTAACTTTACAAATATCTAAATCTTGAATGGTTAATTTTGTAAGAAAATTTGGGAGACTTTTGCTGAAATAATAAATTACTGGGGGAGATAAATATTCAAAAGGTGGTAGAGTTTTGATGCTTTTACTGAGAAATGTAAACTATGATATCAAGAAAAAGTAAATTCTCCTGATAACTCTAAGCTTGAAATTCAAGCCATAAAGATTAAATGGAAAAATCTCTCAGCATTTATTTTTTTATCAGCCTTTGGATCGGTTACATATTGTGCATTTATTGATATTTATGACAACAGAGTCAGCTATTCTAATGCCTGATTTTAATGCAAAGCACCTTCTGAGAATATTCCACATCAAACCAGAAAGGTGCTGATCTCTAAAATTTTTGGACTGCAGTGCCTTTTGTTTTCTGAACGATGGGGTTCCAACACGTTGCTCTTGTAAAACCAAGTAGCCAACTGTTACATGTGTCAGCTTAAATATTTATTTTAAGTACCTGAAAGGTGCTAGCATATGTTGGGAATGATCAGCTGACTGTCGTAATTGAGCTTAAAAATATTCCTGAAGCATTACAGATCAGCTAAAATCTCTTTAATTTCAATAAAGCAAATAGATTTATTTAAGAGTTTACTCGTTCCCCTTTTACAAGTTTTATCATGGTCGTGAAAATAAATGGCATTTGAAAGGTCTCTTTAAAGCTGCTGGGCTGGCAATTCCCACAGGCAACAGGAAAAGGTTCAAACCCAGTTTTAATCATTATTCAGAAACTCTTTTGCTTTTTTTGAGCAAACAAATGTTCTTCAATATGATTTTTTACCTCTTCATTTTCCCCCCATGAGGACTGCACTCAATGCATTTAATGCAAAAATCAAATGAATTTATGCATTTTTTACAAGGAAGATGGATTGATAGCTGTTGAAAGCTTGACTAATACTCTCATGAATCTTTGCTTTTTTTCGATACTTGCATATTTGCTTACCACTTTACAAGTGTTACATTGGATGCACTATTTGATTAGTCATGTTTCACTTATACCCAGACAATCAAATAATTACGTATCGTATCTACTTATTATACCTAGATATTTATGCTTATTAGCATTATCTAGCTTATATACATATTTACATTCATATTTCATTTAAATTTTGAGATCTAGGATTTATACAGTCTGATACATAGATCACATACAATTTCAGCTATAGCTAATACTTATTTCACATACATTCCTTGACACACTTACAAAGCTTTACAATGTTTCTATGCATCATTAACATTTGAGATTCACATATTATTTGATATCTAGACACATACAAAAGGATACACAAATCACATACTTTTCTTAACCCGTTAACTGCCAAAACTACAAAGAATGATTCTTTTCTCATGAAAATAATCACAAATACTAAATTAAGCATTTATAACAAATTTACATTGAAAATGAAAAAAATGCTCTTACCTATGGAAAAAGCGAGTGTTGCGTTCGTGCAACGCCAGCGGAATAAGACTATGGATGTTTAGTGAATTGGATTGTACTCGTGCAATGTTTCCTTTGAATGGAGCACTGAATTACTTTCTAGCTGTATAACATTTTATTTACAAATTACTTTACTTGTGATTAATTTAATATAAAATATACATTATATTTCTTTTACAAATATAGATTATTTCAATTGAAAGACCCAAGCATGAAAAGCTTCACTACACTCATGATGTAGAGTTACATTACATACTTTGCGTCTATAAACAGTCTGGCTATGGCACTCTTTACTATGAAGTCTTTTGTTATCATCGTACTTTACGATAAAATGTGTACCATCTCCATGCAGTGGTTTTTGAATGCCGAATTTACTAAGTCTCTCTGTTGCTGGTCTATTTCTGGCTAATTCTACACTCTCAATAGGAGTTTGCAAAAGGAATAATGCAATCTTGTGCTTGAATTTAAAAGAGACTTTTTATTTCCAGTAGTAAAATAGAAAGTCGTGATATTTAGTAAGTATAGATATGGTCTCATCTTGTATAATTTATCAGTATTGTCAATTTGACTATTGTCAGCTAAATGCAAGTTCTGCTTCATATTCCTTTACTGCAAACGTGATATCGAATCTCATACAATAGGAACAGAAATGTCTTTATCAAGAGACCAGTACATGTCTTCTTGAGGCGATGCGGTGCGCAACAAACTGAAAGTTGATCTGTCAGCACTATCCTTATCTTCAGGGCAGATGTTTTTGTTTTATTCGGCTTATAATTCCTTACTAAATGTAGTATTTCATCTCGATGTACTCCATCTTTGATATGATTTAAATCAAATTCCTTGTAATTATAAATATCACGAATACACATCAAATAGTTTTCTGGTTCCAATTTTCTAATTTCGGCTAAGCGTAATGTATGCTTTATGCATGCGCGTGTTGAAAGAAATGTTTAATAAAGTAAACAAATAAATATAAAGTTTTTTTTGGTAAATTTTGATACCCTTTATAGCATAATTGCTCTTTATTTCATAAATTACGGTTTCATATTTTTAATTTAATAATTTCTGCATGCCATCTTACCAGATTTACACTGATGATCTATAATCCGGAATCGCCAAAGTCCCGACGAGTCCGGATTAAAGACTTTTGACTGTGTATAAATTGTATACATTTCCTGGTACTTACTCAAAACATTGCTGGTTTACAGTTATGTCTTTTATTTTATTTATTATCTTTTATTTCCTATCAGATGACACATTGCATTTGCTTAAAATTTTACATGTGCTGTGTGGGATGTATAGTGTGCACTCATACTTTACCTACACAGCAGTTACTAGTTTCCAAACATATTTCACAAATGCTTTGATGTACAGCTCACATTCAAACTGATGCCTAGATCATATGCTATTTTACCAGTGTGAATCCTAATTCTATTTCAGTACTTATAAAGATTTTTTTTTCTTTTGGTTCGGAAGTTAATATGAGGTTATATCAGATATCTGACATTCTTACCGTGGACTTTGTATTGTACTTCATGGTTTTCAACTCTCTTGAAAACTATACAATAGTTTAAAATTATTTAGTTGCCTTAACCAAAGAATATTAGATTGTCTATTACTTATAGAATTGTATGTAGAAACAAAAGTTATTACAAAAGTAGCTGCATTCAGATAAGATTATGTGGCACTATTTGACAAATTTATCCAACAAAAAAAAAAAAAAAAGGGGGGCAGGGGTTGAATTTGGAGGTTATTTTTAAAGAAAAGAGAAATTTGCTGAAGTTTGGAAGTTAGTTCTTAACAACTTCAAGACTGTATGTATGCAAGGAGATTACTCATGTCTCATGTTATTGTGCCTTTGTGAAAAGTCCTAATGTAAACCGAAACATGGAAAGGTCTTATATGGAAATCCACTTACTGATTCTCATCTTAATGTTATTTTAAAAATGATATGTAGCAGTTTTAAGCCTGATGTCAAAAATAGCAAAAGGGTTTTTTGATGTAGAAAATTGCATTAATGTTTAGGTAAAGCTTTGGATACTTTAAGTTTATTTTTTTGTTTTTATATTATTAAGCTGTCAGGTATTTTATGTACTATGTTGCAACTGTCATAATCTGGCATATATATTCATATTGCTTGAAATAATAATGGGGGAAAAACTGGTTGTTAAAAATTTTGTAATCTCAGTCATATTTTCAGTTCAGCCAAGAAAAGAGGTAAAAAAAAGATTTTTATGTTAAAAAGTAGTTTTTAAATTTAATGAAGTTATGTTGATAGCAGTAATTATTATTTATTTACAATATTTGATAGTTTTCTGGCATAATCTTTTCCCTGCATTCATCTTTTTTACTTTTCTTAATTCCAGCAAAAAATGATAAGCTGAGATTCCATTGTATATTTTATTGCTGTTTCAGACGGGCTCACCTGAAAGAATGCTTTGAAGCTTTAAAAAAACAACTGCCAAATATGGATGACAGGAAAACCTCCAATTTAAGTATCCTGAGGGGAGCCATACGATTTATTCAGGTAAGAATTATTATTAGTCTTTTGATAGATATAAGTAGTATTTTGTCACCTTCATCTTACTGAATTTGAGGTTTTTTATGTGCATAACCAAAAGATATACTCTCAAGTGCTCTAAAATGATATAAAATTATATGTACTTAAGATGCAGTAACTATTAACAACTGAAGAATATTTTGTATTGTAATAAATGCTTTTTCTGCCATTGCTTTCTGACTTACAAATGATTAAATAAAATGACTAAGTTAACTAACAAGTATAGCCATAAGCAATTGATTGATGCTGCAGCTTATCTGGATTATTTATTATGAAAATATTTTTAATAAGTGAGAAAAATACAAGGTAATCAAAAAAGTTCTTGCCATTTCTGATGTGATATTGGAAGAGGGAACCCTAACATAAAAATAGTTGCCAAACCTGGCAATGAAGTGGTTAGGATGGGAGTCCAGACATTGACCAAAAGTATAAAAGCACATTGTATCGGTACTTCAAACATAACTCACACAGTGACTGATTGAAATGGATGTATCAAAGGGGCTCATTTGAAGTTGTTTGCTTTATGTTTTTAAAGTGGGCCTATCAGCAGCAGAATCAAGTCGACGAATTAACAAATGAACCTCTAGGCAATGGTTCCAGAAATTCATGTCAGGGGATATGTGTCTTAGTGATACACCATGCTGCAGTCGTCCACAAGCACTAGACGATGAGGACCTGAGAGCAACCATAGAGAGTCCAGTAGCCAAACATATGTGGTAAGCTTGTTGCACACTTCCAAGTATCAGATTCCATTTGCACTGCATAGGAAAGGCATACAAGCTGAGCAAGTGGATACGCCCACTCAACTGTCTGATGTAAACAAGAAACAGAGTGTCACTACTTGTTTGTCATTGCTTACTTGGCATTGCAATGCATCCATATTTGATCGTTACACACCAGCGATGAAAAGTGGGTCCAGTATAACACACCCAGGCATTCCAGACATTGGTTGTCACCACGGGACCCTGTGTCTCACACTACAAATCCTTCTCTCCACTCACGCAAGATCATGCTCTGTATACTATGTGTATACACTATATACTATGTGTGTCTATACATAATATATACTATATAGAACTATATATATTCTTTGAATGACTCGTTTACTACTCATCGTACATGCCCTGTTTTTACTGCTCATCATAAAGTTGCCAAAAGCAGCCAAATCCCGTGTGCATTGGATACTAGGATGAAACCATTCTCTCCCTTTTTACTGGAGCACAACTTGCCGCTGAATGCATCGGATCACGCTGCAGCTTTATTTAGAAAAATGTTTCCCGATAGTGAAATCGCTAAGAAATACTCAAGTGCAAGGACCAAAACAGGTGCAATTGTTAAAGAAATGGGTTTGAAAAATTAATCTTCAGTTATTGATTGCATTAAAACAGCTCCGTTCTGCTTCTCTAAGGATGGAAATCAATAATACCAATTCAAAACTGTATCAAATTGTTGTTTCTTTTTTTAATCCAGAGTCTTCAGAAATTGAGTCCAGTTTACTTTCTGTCCCCACTTTAGAAGGACATTCAACAGGCTTTAATATAGCACAGCTAATTATTAAAACTTTAAAAGAAAATGCAGTCCCTCTGGATAATTGCTTAGCACTTGGTGTCGATAATGCACCAGTAATGGTAGGCTTGAAGACTGGTGTTGCAGGCATCTTAAGAAAGGCAAATTCAGATTTGCAGATTATGAGGTGCACCTGTCACCTCTTAAATTTAGCAGCTGAAAAAAGGGCAGCTTCTTTACCAATAAATGTGGATGAACACATTGTTGATATTTATTATTATCTTGAAAGGAGTTCTAAAAGAAAAGAAAAATTGAAACAGTTCCAACAGCTGCATAATACTGAAATGAGAAAAATTTTGAAACGTGTGTACACTCTGGCTGTCTTTAAAGAAATGCTTATCTAGAATCCTCGATCAATGGAACCCACTTCTTGCATTTTTTTAAAGAAGAAGTAAATGCTTCGAGAGTTAGATAAAAGGCTCTATTGATAGTTATAAAATACCTGAAGTAAATGGAGATGTAGTTACTACTTCCATTGTTAAAAATAGGTTTGAGAAAAATAAAGTAATTTCTGCATCATTCAACAATTCAACTGGCAGTTCTCAAAACAATACTGCAAAATATAAGCGTGAAGCTGATACAAATTTCTCTTAAAATAAAAAAATTGCTCAACACACGAAACATTTTCCGATTACTGTAAGTTTATCTTGTGAAGAATGAATATTTATGTTTTTTTATTCGGACCTTAACAAAGCTTTTTGCTTTTTTTTACAATTCATTTTGCCATCATTCGATGTTCTTAACACAATTCTACAAAGCAGAATTCCATTAATTCATGTTTTGCAATCAATGATTTATGATCTGTTTAAAGACATTTTATCAAAGTTTGTAAAACCAGTCTGTGTTTTGTCTTGTAATTCTATATATGATGTGATTTATGGTGAAATAGAAAATCAGAAGAAAGATGAAGATTTGGTAATAGGAGCTGCAACTACAAAAGTAGTGGAAGAACTTTCAGAAGAAGACAAAAATAAGTTTTATCTTCATGTTAGAAGTTACTTCTGTCGAGTATGTGATTACGTACTACATAAGTTTCCAGTCAACGATGAAGTGATTTTGCATGCTAAAGTTTGTGATGTTTCTGCTCTAGCAAATGCATCTTTTTCTGATATAAGGTACTTTTTGAACAGATTTCCTGTGTTACTTCGTCGCAATTTTGCAGTTTACAATTAGAAAACTTGGATGAAGTTATAAAATCAGCTAGGATTGACACCCAGTGGAGTTTAATTGGAAAACTGAAAGGTGCTGATGGAATTTTAAAGTATAGTGAACTGTCTAGAATTATGTTGGCCATCTTGACAGTTCCCCATAGTAATGCGGAGTGTGAAAGGATTTTCAGTGTTGTTGCGAAAACGAGGACTAAATTTAGATCTAATATTAGTGATGACACATTAGAAAAACTTTTATTAGTGAAAGCAGGCCTACGTGGCAATTGCTATGAACAAAATTATGAAGTTTCTTTCTTAACGAAAGCAAAATCTGTTCATAACATTTGTATGAAAACTGATTAAAGTGTCTTTTTTTTAAACGATGCACTATTTAAAGTTAATTCATTATTAAAAACTATATTTTTATCATTTAAAAAGTCTTTTTAACATTGTGAAAAATCTCTTGATTTTTGAGTGTCATAGGTTGGCAAGTATGTCTGTATATATAACTAATCACCAAGTGGTGCACTCCTGCCAGTGGGCCAAACCATCAGGGCAAGCCTGTACTTGCACCAGTTGGAACGTGTGCATCAGGCACTGATGCATAAAGAGCCAGCATTGGTTGATCATGAGGGTGTACTCATCCTCTATGACAATGTGAGGCCATATGTGGCTCAGGAAGCCAGGGACACCATCCAGCAACTGGGCAAAGAGACACTACCCCCTCCACCATACTCCCCAGACCTCGCACCAACAGACTACCACCTTTTCCATTCCCTGAACAATCATCTTTGTGGGAAATGTTTCAACAACCAGCCAGATCTTGAAAAGGCCCTCATGAACTTCTTTGCATCCAAGACCCCCGAGTTTTACTGCGATAGCATCTCACAGCTAGCCACTCGTTGGCTAAACACACTGGATGCCGATGGTGGTTACTGTGAGGATTGCCCGTGATTAATATTTGTTTTAGGACTTTTTCTTTCTGACTATCCGAAACGGCAAGAAATTTTTGGTTATCTTGTAGTTCAAGTCCATACTTGTAAATTTAATTGTATCGGAATATTTTTTTTTAGTTATTTCTATTTAAAGTTGTGCAATTTTTAAAATCTTATGTATAAGTAATAGGAACATAGATACCATAATATAACTAAAAACTTTCATTCAACAGGTTTTTTATTGAGTTGTTCATTAAAACTCTTTATCATTATCTTTTTTACCTCCTTACACAAAGTAAAGGAAGTACTGTAATTGTGAAAAATTTGAGTATCATAGTTCAGTGGAAGACATTCATTTTAACCTTTTCGGGCATGACATCTGTATGTCTGGAAAGAATAAAGGAGTAAAGGTTATCCCAAACAAAATTTTATATATATTTAAAAAATAAATAAATAAATAAATAATAAAAAAAAGGCAGCTTTCTACTTTTTTAAATATATAGATGCATTTGATGTTTTTCCATATATGATTTTGCTTATGATACAGTAGTTCATGTTAGATATTACATATGATACATGATGTGTGCATATGCATTCATAATAGATTGAATGCACACAGAATTGTTCATAGCTTGATAAAATTTATTTTACCAAAATGTTGCGGCTCGCAGTGAACTGGAAGTTGATCTTTCAGCACTATAGTTATCTTCATTGGAGATGTTTTTATTTTATTCGGCTTATAATTCCTTACTAAATGTAGTATTTCATCTTGATGTACTCCGTCTTTGATATGATTTAAATCAAATTCCTCATCATTATAAATATCACGAATATACATCAAATAGTTTTCTGGTTGCAATTTTCTAATTTCGGCTATGCGTAATGTATGCTTTAGGCATGCGCACGTTAAAAGAAATGTTTAATAAAGTAAAAAAATAAATATTAAGCTTTTTTTTGTAAATTTTGATACCCTTTAGATCATAATTGCTCTTTATTTCATAAATTACGGTTTCATATTTTTAATTTAATAATTTCTGCAGGCCATCTTACCAGATTTAAACTGATGATCTATAATCCGGAATCGGCGAAGTCCCGACAAGTCCGGATTAAAGACTTTTGACTGTACTAAACATACGTGCTAAATTATTGTTTAAAATTTTGAAAAATAATTAATACTAAATTTGTTTTTATAAATATTATAGCAAAATATTTAAAATGAAACTAATCTATAAAGTAGGCTGCATTTTATGTTTTATAAGTAGAAATGCATTTTATATATGTAAAAAAAATTATATTTCCGAAATCAATGCAAATCACATGTTAGCAATTATTTTACTGCTAAAATATGACTTTATTATTTTTGAAGTAAGGACGAGTTTATTTGAATTAATATGAAACATTTTACCGAGTACAGAGCAAAATGTCCTATTTTCGCGAAGATGTATACACGGATAAAAACAGTGCAATTTTAAGAATTCTGAGAAAACGTCCAATGTTAAAAGACAATGCATATCCATGCATTTTTAACATCTGTCCAATATATATGATGGAAAATTCACCGACAGGCAGAAGTAGAACTGAAAAATTAATGAAAAAAGAGAAAGAAATATTAACAATTTTAATGGAAAATGACAAAATTAATGGCTTTGATAAATTACTAATAAATGTTGACATCAAAATTAGAGAAACTGGGAACAAAAATACGAAATTCATTACCTATGAAAATTCTGATGAACTGTTTGTTATGTTTTTACGTTTTTCCCGTGCATTCAAAAATGCTTGGTTTAATCCTAGTGTTACAGTACACTCGGGATTTGGCGTCATTGACATTACAAATGTTTTAGCGAGCCTGAGAAATATTTTTTGTAAATTTCGTATTTTGTGAACATTGTTCATAATTCTATTCAGTTGAAATAATTCTTCTAGGCCATTTAAAAAAAAGATTCTATTAAATTATCAGAAGAACGGTTGAAAGGTTTAATGCAATCGAATAAATTGTTAATACGTTGCACTGAATTGCTGTTCGACATTCCATGTATATTATTTACTGGATAAATGAAAATCTGAGCTCGAGGCTTGCATGCTTTGGTTAGCTGCCAAATTCGAACAAGTTAGTAACTGCACAATAATTTGACTCCATCTTATTTTCAGGAATATTTTCTTCATGCTTTAGTAATTCACCATCAAAATTAAATACTGGAGAGCTTCAATACAGAAAGAGAAAGATGTACAAAAATATAATGATGGCAGTTTTCTTTGAATTGATTAGAAATCTTCGGGGTAAACCAAATTTCTTCTTATTTTGTTTGTGAATATCTGCTTGCAACGTGCTAATATCATCTATGCAGTTAAATAGTGTTCTGCTTTATGACTTTTCGGTGATTAAAATTATATTGTGGTTTTCCAATCTTCAGTCGCTCCAGCGGTGCAATATTTGGATACACGGATTTGGTTATGAAGTCATGCAATATTTGTATACACGGATTCGGTTATAGCATCCTAAGTGCTATATGGTATATCATTCATATTAATCGATTATTGTGTTCATGATACAGGTTGGTGCTCAGACTTTGCACATATGATCGAAAAAATAGTGTTAAGGAAACATTAACATTACTGTGAAATATTGTAATTTATAATTATGCCATACTTATATGTGTAATATTGAAAAACACTAAATATTTTTTTATTGATTGCAAATTGCAGTTTTATTACTTGTCATTTGGCATCTATTCTTCCAAACACAATGTAATTCACATTTTTTAAAAATATTGCCGTTATGTATGTCTGTTAGATTATCTCAATAAATGAATGTTGGAAATTAGATTTTGTTCATTATTAATTTTAAGTATATTCATTATACTTAAACAAGTATATTAAGTAAGTCATTTAAGTATAGTACATTCATAATTTAAGTATATTCATTAAGTATGTTCTTTGCTTACATTTTATGTGCTTGTGATAACAAAGAAATTCATAATAAATAGAAACAAAGAGTTTCATCGTGTGCTATTTAACGAAGAGCTTACTTTAACGTATTTAGCTTACTGTCGTATACTATATCATTTAAATCATTTTTGTATAGTATCAAAAGGAAAGTTATTGATTATAAAAAGTGCATGAAGTGATCATTGTAATCTAGCACTATTCTAAAATGTAGAAACTAAAAATAGGTAAATTTACATATGATCGAATTTACATATACATTTACATATGATCGAAAGAAATGGTGTTAAGAAACATCAGCATTACTAGTAAATACTGCAATCCATAATTATTGCACTTCTAATTGCTTACTATTTAAAAAACACAAATATTTTTTTATTAATTGGAAATTTTAGTTCTGTTACCTTTCTACTGCTATTTATACTTTCAAACTCTACTAGTTCATGTTTTTCCTTAAATAGTGCTGTCATGTATGCTGTTTGTTAGGTTATTATTTCATTTTAGTTATGAATATGGGAAGTTATTAGATTTAGGTATATTTTTGTATGAAATATTTTTGATCACATTTATTAACTACTTTATACTGTCTTTCATTTGCATAGCTTGGAGATATAGAAGTTAATGGTTATATTTTTTACTGTGAAACGCGAATAAATTTATACTTGAGTTCGGGTAAAATATTGATTATGTTACCTTAAGAACCGCATCCTCATTTATCATGACAGGGGCAATTTTCAATGTCTGTGAGATTTAACAGAAATAAATGTGATAATGCTGTTATCAGAAATGCTCCCTTTTTTTACCCAGATATATATCTTTACTTTTATTTATGCCTAATTGAGTTTTATTTACTTAAAACCTACTATTAATGTTATATACTTTCATAATTACTCTCAAGGCAAAAAAAAAAAAAAAAAAAAAAAAAAAAAAAAGATGAAATCTTAAATAATCGTAACTTGGAATTTAAGTTATTTAAAAAATATAGTTTAGTAAATAAATACCAAAAATACAGTTGTTAAGTACTGAAAATAATTAAGGCTTTTATTAGTTATGCATATTTAGTCTAAAGAGAAATTTAAAAACTTTAGTTTAAAGTACTGAAAATAATTAAGGCTATTATTAAATATGCATATTTTGTCTAAAGAGAAAAAATTGTATTATCTTCTGTTTTTCAGGAAATGATAAAATATTTAAACTTTAGATAAATACAAGGAATACCAAATTTTAAAAAAGAATTTTCAATGTCTGTGAGATTTAACAGAAACAAATGTGATAATCCTGTTATCAGAAATGCTCTTTTTTTTTAACCCACATATATATCTTTACTTTTATTCATGCCTAATTGACATCTGTCCAATATATATGACGGAAAATTCACCGACAGGCAGAAGTAGAACTGAAAAAAAGGAGAAAGAAATATTAACAATTTTAATGGAAAACGACAAAATTAATGGCTTTGGTAAATTACTTATAAATGTTGACATCAAAATTAGAGAAACTGGGAACAAAAATACGAAATTCATTACCTATGAAAATTCTGATGAACTGTTTGTTATGTTTTTACGTTTTTCCCATGCATTCAGAAATGCTTGGTTTAATCCTAGTATTACAGTACACTCGGGATTTGGTGACATTGACATTACAAATGTTTTAGCGAGCCTGAGAAATATTTTTTGTAAATTTCGTATTTTGTGAACATTGTTCATAATTCTATTCAGTTGAAATAATAGTAGGTTTTAAGTAACTAATGAGTTTTAGTTACTTAAAACCTACTATTAATGTTATATATTTAAAATAACCACTTTCATAATTACTCTCACTTAAGGGAAGAAAATGATGAAATCTTAAATAATCGTAACTTAGAATTTTAGTTATTTATAAAATATAGTTTAAAGTACTGAAAATAATTAGGGCTATTATTAATTATCCATATTTAGTCTAAAGAGAAAAAATTGTATTACCTTCTGGTTTTCAGGAAATGATAAAATATTTAGATAAATACAAGGAATACAAAATTTTAAGAATGAAGAAAAATATATTAATTATTACACTTATTTTTCTGCATAAATCAATATATCCTACATAATAACGACATTTTCACAACTGTTGCAAAAAGGTGTAATTTTGTGAACATTTAGGCGTCGTTAAGACATCATGATATGATGCTTTCACAACCAAAATATCACCTGCAAAAGACGCAATAACGATGTCTATGTGACAAAAACCTCATCTGCAAAGATGTAATAAAGGTGTCTTTGCAATGGTTGCAAAACAGTAGAGTTTCGCAGACATCTGGCCGTCTTAAAGATGACATTTTGCAACGACATCCGCGACGAGTTTGCAACGTTGTTACGACGTTGCTGTGCTACTTGGGATATATACGTACCACATGATCCAATGCGTCTGTAACGTTTATGCATATCCACCTCACAACTCTTGTTCCTGCAATCTGCATGACACTATGCACATCTTTTGTTGGTGTTACAATTTCACTTTTGAAGAGTATAGTTTTCCTCCAGCTGCTATGAAATCGCTAGTATCTTCCACTTTTCAAAATTATAGGGAGGCATATGAGAGCCAGAAATGGTTACAGTTACATATAGGATCAATTACAGTTATTCAATTACAATACTCATTACAGTTACGCATGGACTAGACCAAAATGTTGCCAAGTTTGGTGATTTCGTGTCAAATTTGGCAACAAAATGTGGTGACCAAAACTATCACCAGCTTGGCGAGATTGCGATTTACTCAGTGTTATATAGACTTAACACATGATATCAGATATTTTTCTCTTTCTTTGTGTCCGTTTATTTTCCAGAATAAGTAAGAAACATAAGTTTTTATAATATTCTTAGCTGTTGCATTGTATTTTGTAACAAATGTATAAAATTATTTAATTGCTAAATTTGACTACTTCATTATGTTTGGTAATGAAAAGTCTGAAAAGTTTGAAATTAAAACTTGATTTTAGTAAGAATTCTGTTTTGAATGTAAGGTACTAAAATTTAAGAGTAATTGCTGAAGACCTAGAGGTTTTTTTTTTTTTTTGTCATTACATTGCAGTTTTGTTATGTATCACAGTGATATATAACAATGATTTTCATTTTCTGTGATATATTTTATGAAGAGTTCATACAGGGTGATTAGCGAATAAGCCCTGATTTCAAAATTAAATATCTGCAACAAAGATCGATAGAATTATGCGGTAAACTGTACGTTTATTAGCAAAACTGTAAAAATGGTGTACAAAAGTTTAGAAAATTTAGTTACGAAAATCATTAACAGATGATGCTCTGTGCTTAAAACTCTTTCTCTGAAAGGAGTCTAAAAAAACAATAAAGCGAAGCGGGAGTAGCGGGATTGTTTCGATAGACAGTGTCTTTCAATGCATCCCACAGAAAGAAGTCACAAGGACTCAGATCGGGAGAATATGGAGGCCAAGCAATTCCTGTGTCGGTAAATTGCGGATAATCTAACGCAATTACTCTATTCCCAAAGTATTCATGAAGAAAGTGAAAAACTTTATCTGTTCGATGTGGTCGAGCCTCATCTTGCGTAAACTAATCAATACCTGGTCGATCCTCCAATGCTAGTTGAGTGTTGACAAACTGTTCCAAAATCGTAACGTAACGTTCAGTAGTTATTGTTTCTCGTACGAAAAAGGGTCCGATAATGCCTCTGGCACATACCGAAGCCCATGAAGTAACTTTAGGCGAATGCAGTGCTTTCTCTTCGCACAAATGAGGATTTTCAGAACCCCAAAGTCTCCAGATTTGTTTATTAACAATTTCATTCAAATGAAAATGTGCCTCGCATGTGAACCAGATGCAGCTCACATCAAATCTGTCGTTGTGGATCATTGTTAGAATCTGATTCGCAAAGTCAACCCTTTGTTGCACACCTTTCATGATGACTTTGGATTTCGTATGGAAACATTCGTAGGCTATTTTTTTTCTTGCGTGCTTGTGTACTTTAAACCTGTCTCTGATGCAATCCGTCGGATGCCTTTCCTAGGATTTTGCTGAACAATTCCAGAAACTTTGGCTGCATTTTCAGGAGTGACTACAGTTTGCCTAGGCCCAACATTTCCCTTTCGATCATCAGCCAAGCTGCCAGTCCGTTTGAATTTCGTGAAGAGCATGCGAATGGTTTTCACATCAGGTCCAACTTATTTTACTTTCTACACTAGCCTCTTTTTACTAGCCAACAGTCGTACTGGTCACTTTCAACGTGTCTCAAGAAATTTCAGTAAACTATGGAGATTTAAAATTTACTCCTTAATATGGATTAGGAAATGCAAGACCCTGTCAATTTGTTTTTCTGTTCTTTCCATTTAAAATAAGTGACTAATTGGCCCCTGTAGCTCACGGGAAAAGGTTAAAAGCTATTGATAGGTCATTGCGATTACAGCACCCTCTGTTGACGATTTTCATAACTAAATTTTCTAAACCTTTGTACACCATTTTTACAGTTTTGCTAATAAACGTACAGTTTACCACATAATTCTATCAATCTTTGTTGTAGAGATATTTAATTTTGAACTTAGGGCTTATTTGCTGATCACCCTGTATTACTATAACATTAAATGTGTTATAAAAAGAGAAATAATTGATTAGTCTTTCTAAAATTATAGGTTTTAAAGCGAAAGGAAAGGGAATATGAGCATGATATGGAGCGTTTAGCTCGTGAGAAAATAGCATTCCAGCAACGACTTTCATTATTGAAAAAAGAATTGGCATCACAATTGGATCATATAGATGTGAACAATTATGCCATTCCAGAAGATGATAATGAAACTACAACCACAGCCTCAGGTTCCGTAATTTATGTACTTTCATTAATTAGGTTTCATTTGTTTTCTACCATATCCATGCTGGGAAAAAATATTGAAAAAAAAATTTGAAATTAAATTATATTTTTAATTTCTTGAATGATTGTTTATTTGTCAAATTATTTTTTTCATTTATAAAATGAAATATGATAGTAAAAATGTTTGGATATTAAAAATTTCAGCCATGTATTTTAAACTCCTATCAAATGCCACTTACTTACAAAATTGCAAATATTAAGTTATATTAATGAATTGTATACATTAACTAGTAATCATAATTCTTAATACCATATTTTCATAACTCTATTTCTCAAATCAAGTATTTTTAATTGTATTGAGAGGTAGCTTGAAGAAGTTTTTAATTCTAGTATCAGTAATTGGTGGAGTGGAAATTTGTTATTTATCTTTAAGAAACATTTTGTACACGACAGAGAAAATTAATCTGTAAATAGTATCTGAATAAGTATTTTGTAGTTGATGTAGATGACTTTTCTTTGCTCATGTTACATGTATCATTTAATTTTACTTCATAGTCCACAGTGAATATTATAAATTAGTATTAATTTTTGCTATTATTCAGAGTGTGGTGTGTTGAGTGATTTGGATGATACAATGCCTCGTGAAGCATCTGCTATGAATTCTGCTGTAACCTCAGATTTTACAAGTTCATCTTCATCTTCACCTTCCAATAGCATACATGTAGGACCAGCTCTTACAACTGCATCTACTACTTCATCTCATGGTAATGCATGAGTAATTTTTTATTGTTAATTGAATGTGACATAAAAAATTGCATAATGCATAATATATTAGATGTCACTTTTATAAAGCTAAAAAATATGTATGGTAGTGGTAATATTTTTATTTCATATATTATTATGTTCTGTTCAATTATTTTATCCTATAGATTGGCAAGATATCTATCAGAAATTATTATCTTCTCGAATGAAAAGTTAAAATTTTCTTGAAACTGTTTCTTTATTGCTTTAAAGAGCATAAAAACAGCATCTACCCCCAACAGCAACAGTATGATATACAATACTTTTATAAAATTCCTGATACATAGAATGAAAGTGGACAACCACTGTTTTAAATCATGTGCAATATAATCACTAGCTAGTTATGCATAGTTTTATGAGAATACTTTATGTAGGGAAATCTGTGTAAGATGACCATCTATGACTCTAACTAATTTAAGTCTTCTTTGAAGGTTGTTGTTGAGAGGTGATATGCAGTATTGCATCAATAAAACACTAATTGTACGTAATTTATGCACTGAAGCCTTTCTAAGATGACCATGTATGGTTTAAGTGCTTTTGGTTTTCTAAAAAGGTAGTTGCTTTAGTATTCATGTTTATGTTCTAAGAAATTATAAAGTTATTATCGATCACACATGCTTTTGTGCTAAGAAATAAGATTATTTTTGGTCGCCCAAAGCATGGTGGCTGTTGAGAGATTTTACATATTTTTCTATATACTTCAATTAGTAAAGAAGCATTTTCTGTAAACTAATCTGATGTTTCTGCAATCAACATGCACCATTCTGTCAAATATTATGGTCAGACTAAAAACTTCTGCGATTTAAAAAATTCAAAATTTTAGGCTGGAATGCAAATATACGATTTATGATCTTATAGAGAGTAGACCTCATGAATCTGGGAATTGGAAAAATTTGACCATGTCTTTGCAGGGACTCCAAAGCATAGATCTTCCATTTGCTTTCTGGAGATGTAGAGTATTTACACTAAATGAGCTTGCATAGAGGTACGTGGCTAAATTTTTATATTTTACCCTACTTAATGAGAAGAGAAAGGTACGAAAATTGGTCAATCAAATACAGATAGTGATGTGCTATTTTCACCATGTTTTAATTTGGGCACTATTGCAGAGACATTAGGTTTCTGCAATGCCTGGGCATATGAAAAGTTAGATGTGCTACTATTTGCACCAAATGATTGTGCTTGAGAAAATGTGATAATTCCTTATAATTTGAATAAAAATTAGGAGAGCAGAAATAAAATAGGGAGATAAAATCTTAAGAGTTAATCTTAATAAAATTTATCCTTAAATGATGTGTCACATTTTTGTAGTTTCACTTTTATTCTTTATCATTCAGATGCCAATTTATATCAGTACATTTCTCAAAATAAATCTTTTTACCAAAGTGGATAGTAATATTTAATGGTCACATACAAAATACTCAAAATCTAACTTTTGTGAGTATGAAATTACTAACATATTTCATAACATATATCCATGAAGCTTCCATAGCTAAATATGTGCTGTCGTTTCAGAACTAGTGTGAAATTTGAGTGTTCATGGAAGGTGCTACACTGTGGGAATTTCAACTTAGTGTAGCAGTGGTTTGTATACTGCAGTTTTCAAGTCCTGAGCTTGGCTTTCTGCATGCATTGAACGTAATTCCACTCTTTCAAAAGCATCATGCACCTCTTTTTAGATTTTGGTGCCAAGTTTGTGCAATTTTCTGATTTTTTTTTTTTTTTTTTTTTTTCCCTCAAGCGAAAACAGATAGCTGTGTACGTGGGAATAAATAAAGAGCGCAAAAGAATTAAAAAAAAGTCTGTATGACTTGTTTGGAAAAAGAAATGTAAAGATATCAAATGAAACATTTCTCTTCAAAGATTCATGAGAGAATAAAAAAAAAAAAAAAAAAAAAAAAAAAAAAAAAAAATTCATCATTATGACTTCTAAAATGGAGAATTGGAATTTACAGTTAAGTAGTTTTTCATGTCTCGGTGAATGGTTTTTAAAAGTTTATCTGTCAATGATAATTTTGCTATCTTCTATCTTTGATAATGACTGAAAAAATATTAGTAATTTATGATGATAATAGTTTGGCAACATATAAATATTTGTTACTTTTTGCTCACCTACTACTTAGACTTTCAGCTCACCACATATATGAATTTACCATTCAGTAGACACTGTTTCTGTAGTACCATCATTTTAATCACTGCTTCCTCTTCTACCAATTTGTCTCTTCAGATTTAAAAAAGCTTCTAAGGTAGTATAATGAAGATCAGTAAGTACATTTCAGTTCATTCCCTAACATTAGCTTTATCCATTCTCAATGTAGGGTGTTTAGCCATGGGATTAAGTATGTTATGAACAAAAACAAATAGATCATGTATCATTTGATTTTCCTCTGAAGTTGCTATATCATGAAGATTCACTTATCATTACCAGATGCAAATGCCAGTGTTAATCATGGCAAACTTGTGTGATTTATTTTGTGTTGATGTTTTCTTTACAAATTTCCATGTGTTAGCAATGGATTGAGCGAAATTTTTCACATTAATATGTTTAAGGAATTTATGTATTGATCTGAATAGCTTAGCTTCTTCAACAGACTCTTATGAAAGGAATATGATGCTTATGTAGAAAGCAAACAGACTCCCCACTAACAATCACCACGAGATTTTCGGGTGTGATCAAGCATGCGAACAGAACTAAAAATGGAAAAAGTGGCACAATTACCTTCAAGTTTCAAAGCAGGACATATGAAGTTGGGCGTATGCATCAATGCTTGTAGCTGCAGATTGGCAAATGTAATATTTCTGTGAATTGTGAGGTCATTGTAAGATAAAATACATTCTTGGCAGAAGGTGTTCATGTTGTATAGTAGTGACTTTTGCTAAAATTTTGTGATACAGAGCATGCTTAACTGCAAACACACAGTATTGTAGAGTAATAATTACTTTTACAATTAATGTAATGTTTTGTAATCCTTATGCCTTTAGTGCAAATATTGGTGATGGAGTGGATGCTGAAATACATCAGCAGGATCTAATTCCGGCATGTAACATCTGTTGAGATCGGTGTTGAAATAACTTTGACAGGAGGGGGACTAGCATCTAAGGTGGGACATCCACAAGAGCCTAGGATATACAGTACCAGAGACCAATCAGGAGCTTGGGATTAGAGTTCAACAAACAATCTATACAAACAACCAATGTTCACATGAGATTTCTAAATGTGAAACCCGCTATGCAGGCTTCTCATTTATACACATTGCAAATAATGTTACTCATGCATGCTGGAACACTAATCATTTGCAAGACTGTAGTACCTTTCATGCATATTTGACGTTGGTTGCATGCCGGTGTGTCAGTTTTAAGTGCTAGCAGTGTACATATGAACACTTTGCTTTCTCCTAACACATAAGCGTGCCACAGTTATATATCCATGTGGCATGTGTAATTTTATGAGTGGGTCATATAATCTCTGCTGACAGTAGAATACCTCAAAATTCACACACACAATTTGGCAGTCTTTTGGCTGCATATATTGTGGGTAACCATATCACTTCATATATAGTGGTGTGGAGGTTGTGGAAAATTGCACAATTTGCTCGTGTTGTTTTGTTCACATAATATAATTACTCCAAAACATTGTTTTGTTTACATATGTAATTACCCCAGAACATTTTATGCTGACTGCCATAGAGAAGTCTTAATAGATTTCTATATTAGATTTCAAAGAGCAGTTTATATTTTTGATCTAGTGTTGAATATATAATTATGTTAAAAGTAAATAACGAAAAATTTGTGGTGTCGCCTTTCTGGAATCCTATGTCAATGCAGACGTTTCAGAAGTCTTCTTTTTTAACATACTCTTCAGGTGTTTTCTTTTCTCCTGTGCAGTACAGTTGTCTAAAAAACTTGTGCACACTTGGTTTGAGTAGCTTGTGTGTATAATGGCTACGCAATTCAGAATTCTGCCTAATGAGAAGCACTCTTCGGTTATGCATTTTCTTCATGCAAAAGGTGAGCATGTTCACGAAGAAATTGTATCTGCCTCTGGCAACATTATAAATCGAAAAAAATATAATGAAATGGGAGTGTGCTTTCTGTGGAGATATTACTGATTTTTATGACAAACATGGAAAGGTAATCTATTTGTGTTCTCTGATGTCTTTCTTCAAGAACAGAGGAATCAGTTTAAGCAAGTGAGGGGTCTCAGGTTGAAAGAATTGCTGGAATAATTATACCAGAAGGATCTGTGACAAGTCTTTCTAAAGCTGTGGCTGTGATTTTAGGATACAAAAAATTGTGTGTATGCTTGGTTTTGAGAATGTTAAGAGAAGAACACAAAAAGAAAGGGAATGCGACTCGTACTCAACTTCCTTATATACTACAAAAGAGCAGATGATGAATTTCATAATCACATTATTACTGATAACGAGGTGTGAGTTTATCACATTCATTTTTAGAACACAGACAACAGTAAGTGTAGTGGTGCTTTATGAATTACTCAAAAGCCAAGAAATTCAAAACTTCAATTTCAACAACAAAAAAAATCATTGTTTCTGTTTTTTTTTTTTTTTTTTTTTTTTTGGGGGGGGACAGACCAAGCATTCTTTTGATTGATTTTATGCCTCATAACATCACAGTTGATGCTGATACATATTATCGGACTTTAAGATGTCTTAGATGAGCATTTCGAAACAAACATACAGACATGCTGGCAAGGGCAGTTAGCTTGCTTCATGACAACATTCATTCTCAAACAATGGTTCAAATAAAATTACTACTATGAAGTTTCAAATAGGAAATTTTAGGCCATTCACCATACAGCCTGGACCTTGCATTCTGCAACTTCCACTTACTCCTTTACCTGAAGAAATATCTTGCAGAGCAAAATTTCCATGATGACGAAGAAATCAAAACTGAGTTTAAAATACAGTTTCAACTACAGGTGGTAAACTTATGACTGCAGGATACATAAGTTTGCACTCAGACTTAAGAAATACTTGGTTAATGGGTGCAGCTATGACAAAAAGTAAGGCATGCACCAGTAAGTAATTTGTAATGGATGTTCAATTAAAAGTTTTTGATTGAAGTATTGCAGCTTTACTTTACGGAAACACCTTATACTAAACAAAAAAGTTTTTTTGTGGTAATCAGTTTTAATACATTTTTTGTTAAATAGTTTATTATTATCTTAGCAACATGTAAAAATATGACATTTAAAATTGTCATAACGCCTGGCCGCACACTGCAATCCGTGTAGCCCAATTCCTCGACAGGCACCAGGTTCCAGTTTTGGATCACCCTCCATATTTTCCAGATCTGGCTCCTGCGGACTTCTTCCTGTTTCCCCGCCTCAAAGGAGCTTTGAAAAGCCAACACTTTTTTAACATTACTGAGTTCAAACAACGTGTGACAACGGTGTGTCGAGCCATACCGAAAGAAGCGTTTGCAGACAGTTTCCAACAACTGTACACCCAATGTCAAAAGTGTATTGTTGCTAATGGCGAATACTTTGAAGGCCAGTAAAGCTATTTTCCTTGTTTCTCTTGTTTCCTTTTTTTTTATGGTAAAATTCACCGAACTTTTCGAACACACCTTGTATTATGAGAGATAATAAAAAGTTCTGGATGGCGTGCTATTTTCATCTATAAGGGTCGCGGACTTCTTCCTGTTTCCCCACCTCAAAGGAGCTCTGAAAAGCCAACACTTTTCTGACATTACTGAGATCCAACAACGTGTGACAACGGTGCATCGAGCCATACCGAAAGAAGCGTTTGCAGACAGTTTCCAACAGCTGTACACCCGATGTCAAAGTGTATTGTTGCTAATGGCGAATACTTTGAAGGCCAGTAAAGCTATTTTCCTTGTTTCTCTTGTTTCCTTTTTTTTTTTTTTTTTTTTTTTTTTTTATGGTAAAATTTACCAAACTTTTCAAACACACCTTGTATTATGAGAGATAATAAAAAGCCCTGGATGACGTGCTATTTTCATCTATAAGGGTGAAAAATTCAGAAATAATAAAATTAACCAAGGGAGTTCTGTTAATTTTGGACAAAGTTACATGCCACCTGAAGATGTAATTAATTTTAATGTATTGCCTTTATCTGATAATACAACTAGTACACTGGTCATCAAAATTAAAGGATAATGACAGAAATGGAACATACTGATACTTAAGGAAAAATTATTAATAGAAATTTGTACAAAACCAACAGTTAACATAAATTAGTGATTGGCAGTTGATTATTTGCAAAATATTGAAATCAAAACCAAATTTATGGAAATTGGAAAATGATGGAAAAATTAAGTCCCTTTTTCTGGAAAAAATTCTCCTTTAATATGTGTGCAGCCACCATGGACAGATATGCATACCTCACATCCTGATTTCATAGCTTTACCCAAGAGTTGATCAGCGGGTCTTGTAGAACTGCACACCACTTTTCAGCTCCTGGAGGGTCTAGGAAGGAATTTGGCAGGCTGAAATTCAGTACATTAAGGCATCTCACACATGATCAGTGAGGTTCAAATGGTGAGTAAGGAAGGGCCAGTGTCCATTCAAGTGATACCTTCTGTTTGCAGGTATTCTGACATCACAGATGCTCAATGAGGCCAAGCATTGTCATTCATTAGCAAAAACTCTGGGCCAGCAGTACCCCTAAAAAGTCTAGTTTGGGGTTCCAGCACTTTGTCCACATATATCTGAGCGGTTAGAGAACCTTTTTGAAAGATATGCAGCTCAATGTGTCTGTTTGTCGTGATTCCTCCCCAAACTATTAAACTGCAGTCGTGGAAACGGAATATTTCATGGGCAAGGAAAAGCAAACTGTATGTTCCTTCCTCTCTCCAGATCAAAACACGTCTAGAATCACTGTTCAGACTGTACATGGACTCATCAGTAAACAACACTTGTGCCCAATCATCGTGGCTCCATTGAACTTGACACCAGCTTAAATAAGTCCACCTGGTAACTGGAGTGAATGGGACACAAACCATTGGTTTTCTCACATATAGTCCAAATTCCTTAAGCCTTTGTGTGGCAGTAGAATGGCTGATTCGAGTTCCTGTGGCAGCCTGAAGGTCTAAAACCAAATCTCTTGTAGTCGCTTCACGGTTTCTTCAAGCCGACAACATTAAAAAATGGTCTTCTGATGTCGTTATTGTTTTTGGTCACTCGTGACCAGGCTATCTATCTCATCCAGTGCTTAAAAAGCGACTCCAAACTCTAGGTATTGTTTCAAAACGTACAGGAACGATAAGATGGCTTCCACTCAAAGCAGTTTTAGGGTTGTCATAAAATAGAAAGGAAGGCAGGGTTGCCACATTTGGCGACAAAATTGGCGATATGCCATGGACGGATGGAGAACCTTCTGGAACGAATTCTTACTGGTTTAGCCCAGAATGTTCTCGAACACAAGCCAAAAGCTATATAAACCCTGCTGGTCCGCAATGCGAGAGTGCCTCGTTGAGAGGACAAGTTAGTGTGCTTCGTCTAGAGTGCAAGTTGGTATCTCATCTAGCGAGTCAGTCTGTGTGGAGTCGGTCGAGTTGACAGCCCGGCAGAGAGTGTTGAGTGCATCGAAAGAGTCTCTTCGTATATCGCGGTTAGTGCATCGTCGAGAGAGCGTGTTGAGCTCCGGGAGCGACTGAACCGAAGAGTCGGGAGCTGTGTTCTGTGTGTCGTTGAGTGCATCACGAGTTGTAGCGTGGAGAGTCTCAAGAGTACGTGGAGTTCCAAGAACGACCAAGCAGAGTCGGGAGCTATACTCTGGTGCTTTGCAGTAAAGCTGTCTCCATCATGATAGCCTGATAGTGTGAAAGCTGTGTCGCTGATCGTGCCAGCGTTTTTATAACAGTTCAATGACTGTAAACGAGATTTTGGAGCTATCCTGATTTATACCGGCCAATAAAGTGTGTTTCGATACTGCATCAAGTGTCGTCGTTATTCATTCTAAATCCACATGAACACCGCACGAACGTGAAGGAAGAAAATAACGTAACAACTGGTGTCGGAAAAAAATGCAACAATATTACACTTTGAGGGATATTCATATCTTAAGTGACCTCCATTTGTGTTTGACCTCTCTCTCGATTCTACCTATTATTCTCCACTTTTGAGCTTCACTTAAATGATGCCTTTGAGTGATAACTACTGAATGCTAATTACTTTTAGAAAACATATTCACTTTAAAGAACACAACAGACCAGAATTCCAACATGCATCTGTTACACACCACAATGCCAGTCACTAAATTTGCATATTTCCGGTGCTAACAAGCACGATTTCATGTTCAGTTGTAGTTAATTAACATAAATAATTACAGCATTGGACATTGGTTGCAACATTAACTTAGTGAGCATATCCTTTCTTATTATCCTTTAATTTTGATGACCAGTGTAAATCACAACCATTGGATCTTGGAATTAGCAAGTTATATAAAATTATGTTTGAGTACTGCATAATTATTATTCCAGTAGCTTTAATGCATTTAATAGAAAATATAAATTAAATAATTTTAAAAATTTATTTGGCTGGTATAATGAGGTATGTTGAAGTTGCATGGTATAGCATAGATGAGAAATGTAATATGGAAGCATTAAACCCTTTACGCATGGCATACCAGCAACTGGAGATGTTTTGCAGCCTTTTTGACACATTTCTTACCAGTAACTTAAAATCATTATGAACACAAAATAATGTATAAAATTTTTATAAATTAAACATTTTATATATCTTTACACTTCTATAAACATAATTTCTTAACTATTAGT
The DNA here is from genome assembly GCF_044657685.1 of Stegodyphus dumicola. Classification (NCBI taxonomy): domain Eukaryota; kingdom Metazoa; phylum Arthropoda; class Arachnida; order Araneae; family Eresidae; genus Stegodyphus; species Stegodyphus dumicola. The sequence continues at coordinate 198,590,950 of NC_140773.1, forward strand.
CTCTGTAATTTTTCTGTGTATGATATTTCATGTAACAATTCCTAAGATGCATGCCCAGCGACATACTTTAGTGACATACTACTTTGCCTTGTGAAAATTCTTCTGTATCATTTTGGTGGGTTTGCTGATAATCGGAAAGTACGATTTTTTTTAAACATGCTGTGTATCATATAAATGGTTGAAACATGCATTTTCCTTTCAGCAATTTCAAAGCAAGTCATTTCAGGTGCTCAAACATCTGTTCCAAATAAAGAGCCTGCCACTTCACCTAATTCTTTCCCACATGAGCCCATATTGAACATGGCAAACAAAACACTAGTTTCTCCAGCCTCTTCTGGACTTTCAGCTCACCAGATAGCAAGTGTTGAGAATGCTTCTCAAACAGCTAGAGTATGTATTTATTTGAAACTGAAACCTATTCCTTTTTTTTTTATATAACATCAGTGGGGCAAAGCTTCAGTTGAAATTGATATAAAGCAAGCTTACTCATTTAATTAAAAGAGTGAATGAGTATAATTAATATTTACTTTGAGAAAATAGAATTTTGATTTCCACATAGAAAGTTTATAGGTAATTCATTATCTGAGAAATAATGTAACAGACATTGTTTTATTGCACTGTATTTTTCAGTGCTTTAATTCTTCATTGCTTATGCATATAAGAGGGGTAATCACTCATTCTTTTACTCCTCATTATGTATTATTATTTTGATTTTATGAATTAAATTTTTTTTATCAAAAATTCATACAATGCAATTTATTTCCTCATAACGTAATTAGTTTTGATATTATCTGCAAGAGATAAATCTTTCATCTTGCAAGTATTGTACTAGCTGAGAATGAGCATTGTTTACTTTGCTATACTTTTTTAAAATTGTTTAGAATTGTATAAAGTTATTATTTTGATTTTGATACAAGATTTATTTTCAAAAATATATAATTAACATTTTTTCATATTTTCTCTTTTGGAGGATCATTTTTTAAATGATTATTTTGAGTACACGCAATATAATTAGAATTAATGATTTTTATATTTATTTAAAAATATTTTTATATTTAAACGATGGGAAAAAAGGTTTTATAATATTAGAAATTCTCCCCTACCCAACATCTAAAAATTACTGCATTTGAAAGCACTTTCAGACACAGTTGTATTAAAAAGTAATTAGTTTAATTTTTATGGTAATAGGTTGTATATATCTACTCAAAAAGGAATAAAACTGTAAATCAACTACCCTTAAATCTAAAAAGCAAATTTAGTTTAATTTTTTGCATATAATTTCCTGCATTTTGGCAGGAATCTCTTGGTCAGTACTAAAATTTTAAAATTTGAACAATCTTTAGGTAGAGATATATCTGCCAAGAATCATCTGAGTTTAACATTAATGTTTTTCTTAGAATGTGTGCTGAAATATTAAATCGAAATATTGATATATCAAGGTACATATTTTATTTTTATAAATGAATTGTGTAATTTATATTAAATTTTTGTTATTGTATAATATTTACACGAATTTGATTTTATTTTTAGTACATTGTTATTATTTACTCTTTTGTGTGTAATTTTATTCAAAATGTGCTGTACGAAATATTTCTGTTACTTTTTCATGACTCGTGCAGTATAAAAATTAAAATATTATATTCATTATGTTTGCATCATTGCTTATTTTGATTTAAGCATACATTCTTGTTATATAGGTTTTCTCTGGGAATTTGCATACTATGGCTGGAATATTTGCAGCACCTCATGCCATGCAGGTCATTACACAGCCATCTGGAATAAAAGTGATTACGACTCCGAATTCAATCATGGCTTCCAACTCATCTGTGCAGCACATCTCTGTTAATCATCACCAGCATGGTCAAATTCATGTTCTCACTCCCTCCTCCAACTCGTCCTATGCTTCGTCCATTGCCGCCACTTCAGCGAAACAGTTTTGTGCTGATTCACTAGTCCAAGTGGCTTCTAGTGCTGCCAAGAATATTTCAAAACCGCACCTTGTTTCCCCACTCGCATTGGTATCCCCCCAAACTATGGTTGGGATTTCTCATGGTAATACTGGGAAATCCCTTTCAGGTAGTACCAACATCTCAGACTTGATTACTTCCCCTGGTACCTCTAATTCATTGAATATATCTCAGAATGCCATGAAAGGAAGCTCAGTTCTCTCAGGTAACATGGCCATTGCTGTCAAAAATAACTTGCCGAACAGCAGCGTATCAACATCCTGTTCTACACATTCTAACATGATTGCTACACTTCATGTGAGCAAGCCACATTCACAGGTTATGCAGCCATCTTTGGCTTCCAGTATTATTACACCTGGAGGTAATTATATATATCTATATCTATTAATACAGTATTTTATGTATTATTAACTAAAAATATATTAAGACCTTCATTTTCTTAAAGGTAAGAAAATCAAATATTGTGAGAGGAATCTATTAATTTCAAATATTGAATGTTTGAGAATTTATATGAATTTGTATATTCCCCTCATTATATATATACAAATTTGTTGTGGAAAAGATGGATGATTTGTTCATTTAATTAAAAAAAGTTTAGCTGTATATCTAGTAGGAATTATTTCGTATGCCTAATAATTGTTATTTTGCATGTAAATTAAAGCATGAAAGACCTCTTGTTATTTACCGAAAGGTGAGCAAGTGCTGCCCTCGCGTGCCATCTAGCTATAAAAGCAGACCGAGTCCATCAAATTGGGAACATAAAATAGCATAAATCGTGCCATTTGTGCCCACATGTGGTGCTTACAAGGGATAATTCTTGTTACAGTTTTCAAATTTGTTAGTGCTTATAGATTTATTATTTATTTATTTATGTCTAAAATATTACTGTGTAAATTAGTCATGTTAGCACAATATAATAAACAGTGAAATAAAATGTGTACAATAGACAATTGTAATAAAATAAAGATTGTAATAAGTTATAAAATCCACATAAAAGATTATAGTGATGTGAAAGCTGCACAATAAATTTTCTTAAATTTCAAACTCGGTTTACTGTATTGAAACTTAGGATTCATAGATAATTTTATATGCAGTACCTGCCACTTATTAAACTCCCTTTTCAATAAATCCAGTCCTTATTGCATTCAAATTTTCAGGAACCAAAACAAGTACATATAGAAATATAGAAATATCACTATTTATTAAACTCACTTCCACGACTTATTAAACTCGAATTGGCTGACAGATTTTTCCGTGACTGAATATCTTTCTTATACCTATTAGAACATTTCACAGTTCATCCATTTAAAACATTATGAACTGGGGCATTAATGCTAAAATATGTATTGTTTCAATAAAACAAGTCTGACTGAAATTTTCTAACCCTTGGTCCCTGTATGTGTGAGATATTATGTCTAGAGTTCTTTGTTCACTCTAGATTTCTGTGAAGCAGAATTTCCTTATTTTAAGTCTAATGAAAACAATCTTCTAGACCTATTGTAAATGAGGGAGAGTTCTTTCTTGAATACCAGCTGATAGGAAGTGGAAATGCAACTTTGCTATTCCATCTTAAGGTTCCACATTCAAAATCATCCCTTTAAGCTAGACACATTATGTTTGAGTTATAAAAAAGTTCATGAAATATTTCTAAGCATTGTCACACATAAGAGTATTTGAATGGAAAAATTGTGGTACTGATGAAAAGCTAAGAAAGCATTAGTCAGGCTTGTAATCATGAAATGGTGGATTGACTCAACAGACAAAGGGCAACTTTTCTGCTGGCTAAGAAATGCAAAATTTTAAATTTGAATAAATGACTGGAAATAATTTTTAAATTTATGTGTTTTACTTGTAACATGTTCAAATGGTGAATGAAAAGATTTAAGTCTGAAAGAAAAGGATAAATTTAATAATAAAAGATTTTAATGTTTTCAGTAATTGCAGCCAGAAAAAGACATTTAACTGGGAATTTTGCAAATAGTGCTGCCTCTTGTATTTAAACACATTAATGTTTAAAAGTGAAACAGCAGTTGGTTTGAGAACCTGAAGGAATAAGTTTCTGTGTTATTAAAAGACCGTTCACACTGGGGTGTATCTGAGCTAACGGATATAGCCGACCCATCTCCAAAACCAGTTTTTCCTCATAATGCACTGAGTTGAAAAATCTAAACTGCATGTATAGTGGAGCTAGTTGATACATGGAACTGACTCCGTTAACTGAGATAAAGCTCAATGTGAATGGCTCGTAATGTGCAACATGGACCTAACAATGAAGAAGACAGCACTGGTTACTGACAAAAGCAAGAAACCTCGATGTTTCAAAGGAGTCAAGAATTCACTTATAGTTTACCATAACAACAAAGAACTCATAGATCAAAAATAGTATTTTTACTGCCCCCCTTTTTTTTAAATGAGACGATGAACTGAAAAAGGGGAAAAAAAAATCTGTATTAATTTGATAATTGGGCAGCATACACACCTCTGATTGATTTCTAAAAAATATTTGTCTCTTTAGGCAAACACAACTTTTAACACTCAAAATCAGTGTATCATAAAAACTTTCAAATATCTTTACAAAAGAGATGTTCAGAAGATGGTAAACAAAATTTAATTCTATAAAGATGCAGCCATTTCAAAGGAGATAAATGCATAAGTCAATATGTCCGCTTGAGGCCATGCATATTACAGGCACTGCTGGAGGGCAATCTCATAAAACACAACGAAAAACTGCTTTAAAAAATGTGACTTATGTAAATGAAGTCTCAGAGGAATTACAAGCCATAGTTAGTATTTCAGTGAGGAAAGTTACATCACAAGGATTCAGTTTTAGAATGTGTATGTCAGTTCACAAAAACATTGAGACAGTATGAATAAATTCTGACTATGAAAGTGTTAAATGAACTGTAGAAACTGACAGCAAAAGTGATATAAAAACAAAAAATTCCATCATCAGTTGAATCTAGATAAGCACTGCCAATTCTAAGAAAAATTCTTGAACTGATCAGAAAGCTACCAGCAGGTTTATGAAATAAACATGGATAGAGTAGTTATTTTTAAAATGCAAAATTTCATCAGAAATGTAATTATATAAATTATTTTTATAAAAAATTTAAAAGCATTTTAAAAATTGTCTAAATACTTTAATTTTGGTATTGATTAATTATTATTTTAGAATATATATTAGTGATGAATTAGTTGTTAGCTATTGTTTTACTCAAAATATGAAAATGCATATCACAGATTGCAATGTCTAATAAACTCAAGCCACTTAACAAAATCAAATAAATTAGGAATGGAAGGATTTTAATAATACTGTATTTATATGCAATACTAAGATATATATGTAATACTAAGATATAATATAAAAAAATTAAATAAAAATTTGGTTAGTAACAGTCTCACGCTGCTCTGCAGCGGGGGGTTGCAATTTTCTAATTTCGGCTAAGCGTAATGTATGCTTTACGCATGCGCGTGTTGAAAGAAATGTTTAATAAAGTAAACAAATAAATATAAAGTTTTTTCGTAAATTTTGATACCCTTTAGATCATAATTGCTCTTTATTTCATAAATTATGGTTTCATATTTTAATTGTATAATTTCTGCATGACATCTTACCAGATTTAAATTGATGATCTATAATCCGGAAAACCTCTTAATCCGGAATCGCCGAAGTCCCGACGAGTTCGGATTACGGGCTTTGTACTGTATATCATAATTTAGGTTAATAGCTTACCATTCTCAATTTTTAGCCTTCAGTTACATTTCCTTAAATATTGACTTTAAAAATTTAATTATTTTTAATTTATAACAAATTTTTAGTAATTCAGAAGTCAAGTTCTGAATTAGTATTTATTCGGCGTGTTATTGTGTCTTAATTAAATTTTTAGTAGTTTTCAAAATATAAATTTATCTTATTGCTTCTAATTTCACCAATTGTTCATCTGATTTCTAATTTCAAAAGTTCTCATTCTATACTGTTTATACAGTATTTTTAGTTTGTGGTTATGTTGGAGGAAATTATATGTTGATTGTTTATTAAAAAGACTAAATAAATTTTTAATAGCCCTACATTATTTTAATTAATTTAATTTTTTATTCAGCACTTTTGATATATAATCATCTAAATATAATTCGGAAATTTTACTGTGCTGAAAATGTTTTGGCTGCTCCTTGAAAAGACCGAAGAAATTTTGACTATTTTTTTTTAGTAGTATATTATTTTTATATTGTTTTATTATTGTTGCTGTTTTGCTATAAGTTCTTGTTAGACTGTTAACCACCGAAATTTTGATTTAATTACCACATATTTTAGCATATAAAAAGCACTTTTAATACAAAAAATGAGATCGAAATTTGCGGGTGTACTTTATAGGCTGGGTATAAAAATTATACATTTAAAAATAAGGAAAAAATTAGCATTAAAATTTTGATTTCTACATGTACCTAAATGCTGTTACTAGCAGTTTTCTTGGACCCAGATGGCAACACTTTCTTCTAGGATAGGCCATTTTCTTACTCATTTCCACAGATCACATTCATTCTTTGGCATATTAATTATTGTGATATAATTTTTCTTTTACTCACATATGGAACTTTTTCCAATATCAGATATCCTTGCTGCAACAACGATTTCCATTTTTTTTTCATGAATTGAATAACTTTGCATTTGAAACCAGCCCTTTGTTTCATTTTGCAGAAGCCATAATTACTTCTAAAAGGAATGCTAGATCAACTGCATATCAGCTAAAGTAAATGCAATTTACTAAAGCAGCTTCGATGTTAAGCTAATTTACCTCGATGTTCACTTCAAAATCACGGCTTCAATTAACTACAGAAAGAAAAAACATTTGACTCCTAATTCCACAAATTCATTCGGGTTTGAAATACATCCGTATCTCAAATTATGTCCCCCTTTTCTCAAAACTCTAGAATTACATTCTCGTGCATTGAATACAGCCAACTCTCTTTGCAGAATTACTTCTTTAAGCATTTTCCCCACATACATATTGTTCCCCTTGTCATTTGTCAGTTCAGTATACCATTGTTCAAAAGCTTGCGAAAATCTCCGATTGAATGACTTCAGAAGATAACAGCATCACACATGCATCTTTCATGTTTCTTCCTAAGGAAAACGGTGCATGTTATACAGAGAATATATCTAAAATTTTAAAAATGCAGTTTGAAATTACAGGTGCACATTGTATGCCGGAATGTACAGTATTTAATTATTATATCTTGATTATTTAATTGATTTTTCAGCATACAATGCAACTTTAATGTATAATATTAATTTTCAAATCCTTATATATGTATAGATGAGTGTTTTGATACAAATGCTCCGTATTGATTTGTCATTTTTGTAGATAGCAGGGTTCTTTTTCTGGTTCCAAATGTTTATGTTAAAGTTCACTTTTTAACACAGTTTGGTAATGATTCTCTCTTAGTATTGATTCTTCCTTCTTCAAAATGCATAGGTGTCACAATATTTTAATTTGACAAAAAACTGTGCATATAATTTTTAATGATGCAAGTGAGGCAGATGTGGAATTAGAAAATTGTTGCTAGAAAGAAGTGAAAATGAATGATAATGAAGGAGAAGCATTTATAATGAAATCTGAAGATGAGTATAGCCCAAATTTGGAAGCAGACATTTTAGAACAGTGTAAAGAAAATCTAGTTAAAAAAAAAAGATCTTCTAGTGTTAACAAAGATGCCATAATTTTATCTGTTACTGCTTCTCTTTTACCAGTAATTAAAATTGTATCTTGTAGATGAATTTTATGAAATTATTTGCATAAACCCAAAACTTATGCAGAATTTATAACCAGTTATTCATTTCCAGAATGTCCAAGACAGCTATACAATTTTGAACTAGAATGAATTGAAGAGTATGTAATGCAAAATTCGTTGGAATGCAATATAGAATACATTTGTGCGAAACATACTTTTAGGCTTCAGGTTTCATATGCTGACATATAAATGGAAAGCCCTAGGCCCTTTTCAGGGTCTTACAATTTTAAAAGAGAGAAATGTTATTTGCATCAACACAACCATATGTATAAATAAACATTAAACATGAATGTATATGTATAGTATGTTTGTGTGGATACATATATGCATGTATATATGTGCTTGCATAAGAATATACAGTTAAATACCGAAAATCCACCAATCTAAAGTCCGTGTTGCTTCTCAGAATATAAACATTCAGTTTATAGGTTCCGGAAACCGCAACATCGAGTACGAAATATTGAAGAAAAAAAATACTTACCGAATAAATGACGTCATAATTACTGAATAATAATGAGTCAAAATGGAAATATCAAATTATTGATATAAAAAAGTTAAAAAAAATAAGATAAGTTACTTTCCCTGTAATCTGAATAATAATGAGTCAAAATGGAAATACCAAATTATTGATATAAAAAAGTTTAAAAAAATAAGTTTCTTTCCCTGTAATCTGCATCGAGGTAAAAAAGCAGATGATTCACTCTTCCTTCAAATTCACATTGTTGTATTTTCTGAGCTTTATTATTTCACGAGATTATTTAGTACTGCCTTCTTTTTTTTTATCCGGATATTTTGTGGATAAATTAAGAATATTTTAAATTTCAGCCCTTTTTAATACAATTACAGATAAGAAATGCATTCATGATTTTACTGCTTGCAAGGTTGGAAAACGTAAACACATTATAATGACGGTAATGCAAAAAGTGCAAATTCTGCAAAAGATGGGAGCAGGTGCTACTCTTCGGTTTATAGCAGAATCACATGGAATTGCGACATGATTGTGTATGATATATGGAAAAATAAAGAAAAGCTGTGGAAATTTCACAGCAATAGTGTTTCTAACATCGGAATCCGAAACTGTAAATATTTGCATGAGGCGAAATCGACAAACCTTGATGCTGTATACATATAAATACAATGGATAATATAATCAATTTATATATGTAATAATAATTTAATTCATATAATAAATTATTGCATTAATGTATATAATAATTTAATTAAATGTATCTAATACACCTTATTCATTTTGTATTTTTAGTCCGAATATTATGCTTTATCTTTTCTGTCTTGAAATCCGCAAAATCCTAAAATCTGCACAACCTCTGGTCCCAAGCTTTGCGGATTTCTGGAATTCTACTGTAGTACATAAAATATGTATGAAATATCTAAATATTAATGTAGATATTTGTCTTTACATATAATTTTGCAAAAGAAATACACTGTCTAAAATCCAGACCTCTGGATCACCAGCAACCTTACCCCCTTCATTTTTTTAAAAAAACAAATTATGCTTTACATTTGCACAATTGATATTTTTTCATGAAACAGCTGAAGTCTCGATTCTTCACTTCGACATTGACACCAACCTAACAAATCATTATTTATTATTTTTTGCTTTAATCACTGCATGAGTATTATTACACTGCAGATTGAGAAATGACTTGAACAGTGATGTCTAAACAACTATTATTATTATTATTATTTTCATATTAGTTATTTACCAGAGCATGGAATGTGTGTTTGACATTACTCATTTGCGGACTTCAGCTAACTCCTCTGCCAAGTGTGTTGACAATGAGTAATTTAATAGAAATTTCTTTCCATATGCAAAAAATAGATTTTGCAAATGATACTTATAAGCCAAAAGATTACATTTAGTGTTGTGTTTGAATTGAGAGTAATTAATTTACTATTCAGTTAAGCCGAGAAGCGTTGCCAGAGCTGGTGTGGTTGCACTGGGCAGCAGAATTCAGGAGAGGCAAATTTTAGAATTTAGAGGAGCATCGAGGAACAAAATTAAAGGATGGCAGAATCTTTAGAATGCAGGGAAAGCACTGGGATGCAAAATGTAGGGGGCAGCAGAATTTTTAGAATTTAGGAAGGTGCTTGGCAGCAGAATTTTGAACCTGCAGAGACTACACCGGGCCACAAAATGTTTAGTGCTGGCCATGCATGAGCCTTAAGGAAGTTAGTTTATTTATTTCTGATGTAGATGAGCCTTAGGATTGTGCAAGAAATAGTGGTAGTTATAATAAATAATTAAACTAATATAATTCATTCGTAACTTTGTCAGCTTACGTTAGAAGCAAAATAGAATTTGCGGAACAACATATCTTTAGTCTCCAATGTCATGATACATTTTCAATAGTGTATAGCAATTGATGAAAGCCACGAATTCTAAAAATTTCAAAATTTTTAGATATGGCAAACAAGAAGGGAATTTTTCCAATTAATGGAATTTATGAAGAAATGCTAATAAATGGATAAATATAACACAAGTTTTTCATTGCGATGACAGTGCCCTAATCACAGTCAACTAACAGATGGTGAAATCTGTCATATTTTTATAAATCCAGAATATATTGCTGCCGATAGTGAAGAAAGTGACATAGAGGTTGTTGAGAACAAAAAAATTTCGATTTACAATTTAATGGCAATTCTCGACACAGCAATTACAGGGCTTAAAGAATGGATCTTTATAACTGAACACAAAATTATGTCTATCTGCAGAATTAAAGAGAAAATATTAGCCTAAAAAAGCAAATTAAGTAGCACACAGTGAAAGAAATTTATAATAGCAAAAGTTTATAGCAAACAAATATTGAGTTCTCCCTTTTTCTTTTTGTAAATTTAAATTTTTTAAGGTCATAAATGCTTTATTATTTCATAAATCACTATTTCATATTTTTAATTTTCTAATTTCTATGTGTCGTCACACTAGGTTTAATACTAGCTTTACAACATTTTGCGTAAACCCATAATTATGATAATTATGATCAGTGGCTATTTTGACCACTTGTTCTGAATAGAAGAAAAGGCTCGCTCTTTGCTAATATTATGTTAAGTTAATGATTATAATGATACATTTTGCTTGTTTAATAAGAAAATAAAGTAAATTGAGTAAATACATAGCGTATTCAGAAACAAAGTACCGTTTCATTTTAGCACCGTCGCAGCGCTGTGGTAGGCGTCCCACGCATGTGCACTAGTCTTTCTTGTTTACTGACTTTCAATTGTCGCCATTTTGGTTGCTCTATGTTGTGTTTTCAGTTTGCTGTGCACATTCAAAATGTTTAAGACAATTAGTTTTCCCGCTGACTGTGAGATTCGTGCCGTGATTAAATTTTTGAACGCGAGGAATGTTAAACCGGCCGAAATTTATTGTCAAGTGACAGAAGTTTACGGTGAATATGCGATAAGTGATGGAATGGTGAGAAAGTGGGTAAGAATGTTTAATGCAGGTCGAACAAATGTCCACGCCGAGGCTCAGAGTGGTAGGCCTTCTGTTGTCACCGATGATTTGGTAAGGAAAGTTGATGAAGCAATTCATGAGAACAGACGCTTCACAATGACAACTCTTTCAGAGGCATTTCCACAAATTTCACGTACTGTTTTGTTCGAAATTGTGTCTGACCGCTTGAATTATCGCAAACTGTGTTACCGATGGGTTCCAAAAATGCTCACTGATGTTCACAAAACAAAGCGACTTGGTAGTGCCCTGACATTTCTCACGCGGTACAGTGATGAGGAAGAAAACTTTTTAAACCAAATTGTGACAGGAGATGAAACTTGGGTGTCTCATTTCACACCAGAATCGAAACAACAATCGATGGAGTGGAGACACACTCATTCTCCGAAAAAACAAAAGTTCAAAGTGATAATGTGATCACAAAAAATCATGTGCACTGTCTTCTGGGATAGGAAAGGCGTTTTGCTTACAGAATTTCTTCCCAGAGGTGAAACCATTAATGAGGCACGATATTGTGAGACTTTAACAAAACTAAGGCGTGCCATTCAAAACAAATGAAGAGGAATGCTCAGTAAAGGAATTGTGTTGCTCCATGACAATGCTCGGCCCCATACTGCTGGTGTCACTCAATCGTTAATTCGACAGTTTCATTGGGAGCAGTTTGATCACCCGCCATACAGCCCGGACTTGACACCGTCCGACTATCACTTGTTCCTGCACATGAAGTGCGAGCTTGGTGGCAAGCACTTTGGATCTGACGATGACATGAAAAATGCTGTGGAGTCGTGGTTATCGAAACTGGCGGGAAGTTTCTTTGACGATGGTATACAAAAACTGGTCACCCGCTATGACAAGTGTTTGATCATTGGCAGAAACTATGTTGAAAAATAGTTTAAGACGTGTATTTTCATGTAAAAATAAAATTGGATTCAAAAAAATTGTTTTACTTTTTTTTTCAAAACAATACTTAGTTTTCAAATACGCCTCGTATGTGCAGCCAAAGATAATTTAATGTAACAAAGAGCAAAATAAAGCAAAGTGAGTAAATATATTAATTGAAGGATAATTTAATATAACAAAGGGCCAAAAGAAGTCTAGGCATTTTAAAACTTCTTATCGTTTAATAAATCGCCTCATAAAAGTTTTCAAAATGAAATAAATATATTAAAAATTACACATATTAGTACTTACATTACTCGGTTTTCAAGTGCATACAGATTACTTATTTTTTAATGTTACCTATACAGGTTCCACAAATACATTTTTTACAGTATTCAAAGTTTTGTTGCTTTTGCATGCATTTATGTGGCATTGTTTACGCTTATGGGAAGGGTTGATGCAAGTACGCATTCTCTTTTCATTAGATACAGGAAGTTTGTGAATTTGGGATGAAAGGTAAATCTTTCGAAAATCTTCAGCCATATTCAAAATAAAATCACAATTCCTGATATTCTTATATTCGGTTGTTTCCTTGTAAATTATCCATGCATTTATCACTACCAAATCAATGATGTTAAAAAAAAGTCTTGAACTGGCCAACAGCTGAAGGCTTCACGGAGTATTTTGTGGCCATCGGCTCCAAAATATCAATTCCATATTTGGTTGAATATAATAAGATACTTCTCTTTTTGAATGATTTCTTGAGTCAACGCAGCTCATCCCTGTATTCCTTATTTCTTTTACTAATTTCAGCTGTTCATCAAGCGAAAAGCTCCATGTTCTTCTACCTGTTTCTCCAGCTCTTCTTGTTTTATCTTTTCTGAAATAGAGAAATCCGTTCAGTAATATTTTGACTGCAGATCAATAGCAAGTGAAAATTTAATGCTGAATTTGTCTGACGTTTTTAGGCATATACTGAATAAATCAGCGTTGTGTTCATGGGAAATAATCTTTCATCCACTGTTACTGTTATATTTTTGCTCGGTTTATATCATTTCAAGCAGTTTTCTATAAAAGCATTCCAGATATCCGAAACAAGGGCAAATGGATCAGTTTGTAGTCTTTGGTATCTTAATTTAAATTATTATTTTCCTTTTCTGTTTCATGAACAGGTTATCAGACAAATCGGATTCGCATTTTTCAGTGGGAGCAATCCAGTCCTCGTCGGATAAACTAGATGCAGTTTCAGAATGAAATTCTTCATCAGGCTAAGTTTCTGAAGCAGAATTATCATCAAAAAGACTTTCAGCATCGCTTCCCTTTTAGATATTTTCTACTAACTCTTCTACGCAACATGATAAACAAGTCAGAACAAAACTATCCAAATGAAGTAAAGTACATTTGTGCCTACTGAAAAATAAACTTTTTAATATAAGCAAAATGTGCAGATATGTGGCATGCAAAAATTCCAAACAGATGTTTTTTTCCCCCTCCTCACCTCCCCACACACTATGCAATCTTCCTTACCAAAATATACTTGTTTGTCTGTCAGCAAACCAGAACTAGTTTAAAAAGTCATAAAAATGTTGAAATGTATAATTTTCTGGATACAATCAAAATTACCAAAAGCCATAATTCTAGGTATAAGCAATAATATTATTGAGAATAATTACTTAAAATGAACAAAAAAAGTATGATGTAATACTCGTAAGATTTTAGGAAAAGTCACAAAATATCTATTTCTACTCTAAGTTATAAATAAAGAGGTAAAAAAGGTTATGTTCAATTAAAATGGAGATAGGGTTGAAATGACCATTCCCATAATTTTAGTGTTAAACTGATCTAATATGCAGAAATATCCCAAATCCAGAATTGTTAAAATTCGGAGAAGTCTGGATCTCAGACTTTGTGCTGTAATATCCATATATGAGTATAATCTTATAAATGAAAACATAAAGAAATTATAGTGTTAGAATACTGGTGAGAATATAACCAAATAATTGGTCTTTCACCAAGTTATTTGGAATGTGCTGAGAATCACTTGAAAATATTGATATTCTCTTATTTCAATCTTTTATGGTAACATTTACTATATATCTTAATATTTTTAGAATAAAGGAAAGATTAATTTTGATAATATTCTTAGTTGTTGTATGAAATTTTGAAGTAAACAATCAAAAATTTTTAATTAATCACACTTGATAATGAAATCATAACATTTGGCCTTGGAAAACCAAGGAAATTAAATTTTAGTGAGAACCCTATAAGAATTCTTTGTGTTTTTATAGCTCTTCAGTTTGGTTCAATTCAGCTCATCAGTTGCATGATGTTTGAAATGAATATGGAATAATCTTCATTTGGCCAGTATAAAAATAATTGGCATAGCTTTTACTTTCATTGATAATTTTTCTTGCGATAAAGAAATTGTGCCTATTTCTTAATGTATTGTGTTTGATTATAGAAAAGTTGATGTATTATTGAACAAAACTAATAAGTCAGAATATTAATGTGCAATGAAATTATAAAAAAATTAGATAATTTAATACTAGTACTCTCTGATTATCTGCAGACCTAAGAGAAATTAACAACGTATTTGCAACTTTGTAAATTAGCCTTTACAGCTGATAGGTATTGTTCTGGTCATAAATAATAATAAGTATTTTGTGAAAAAAAGTCTGTGTAGTTAGTATTTATATCCTTATAAATTTGCATGTACTCAAACACATATGTGATAAGTGCATGCATAATCTTAAGTCATGCACGTATGTATCACATATTTTGAGGCACAACAGATAAATAAAGAGATATGTAACCACCACAGATATATAAAGAGGCACCACAGATGAGTTAAAGTGAATGTCTTATGTGGATAAATTTAAATCATAATTTTATTATGTGAATTTGTGAAATTTGATAAGTAATGTGTGCATTATTATACTTTTCAGGTTCCCAAATAAATAATGGTGCTCACCATGGAGTTACATCAAGTCTAAAACCAATTACGTCAAATCCTGTAAGATCTTTACCGCATATTGCTGGAGTGGCTCATGTTGCCCATGTTGTCTCACAGTCCCCTATAACTGCTCCTGTGGGACAAATTGTAACTCCAGGTAGCCATGTATCTGCTGTAACTCCACTGGTGGGGTCTGTTTCGGTGGTATCACATACTGGAGCCGTGCACCAGCAGTCTCTGGGAAAAGTTCTTGCTTCTCCTGTTTTGAAATCTGTGAATCAGATTAACCCAATTCCAATAATTCAGCAACAATTTTTACAACAAGTCTCTGTTGGCTCTTCAAGTCAGCCTATTGTCAAACCTGTTGTAGTTGTAAGCATGCCTAGTGTTGTACCAACAGGTAATATGTCCTCCCTAACACCTTCTTCACTTGTCACAATGAATGAGCAAGCTGGTGTTGTTCGTGGATCAGTTACTCAAAAATGAAACTTTTTTTGGAGGGGAATGAACCTTGTTTACAGCTGTAGCTGTGTTTCATGTACAAAACTTGTAAATCCTGTTTCTGTATTGGAGTCTTGTAGTTATAGGTTGGTTTAGAATGATTTTCATGTTACATTTTCCATTTGTGGTGAAGTGGTATGCATGTCCATAATTTTAGGGCTTTCTAAATATAAATAGACATTGAATTATTTAATTATGTTTTACACTGTTGGTCTCTATAAAATTTTAGTGGGTTCTTACATAAAGGAAGAAAAGGAAGGCAGTTGCTTTTAGTAATAATGATTAGAATATTTTTAAAACTGTTATGCATTTTCATAATCAATACTTTAAGTAAAAATTTCTGATTGTGAAATAATTCATTTCCATTGCCTTCATTTATAGAAAACATGTTTTTATTGTCTTCAGTGGTAATTTTTTTTTAATAATCATTAAATGGACGCAGTTTTTATGAAGTTTTATTGCTGTACAACATACTGTTTTATTTAGCATTTTATGTATATTTTCATCTTTCATAAACAGTATTCATGTACTTTTTTTTTTTTTTTTTTTTTTTTAAGGAGTTGTAAATTGCTTTAACGCTTTGAAAATGAAACACATTTTCTTTTCATTATTAATGAAGTTCCAATAGAATACAGCCTAAACATGTGTTTTTAAAAATATGTATTAAAATCAAAGTGTACCAAAAGACCATGTTTGCTATTGAAATTATATAATTCTCTTTAAATATTTCTTTTGCCAACTGAGAAACACTGTAATTGTTGCCAATTGATGTACAATTGGAGAGGGGTGAAGAGAAGTAATGTGATAAGAAATATAGGCATTTCCTTAGATTAGTTAGAGACTGGGAAATCAATAAAAAGATTATATATTTCCCATTATGTCTGATAAATGTTATTTTAATATATATATATATATAATGGAATTTTTTAAAGAAAGGAAGGTAATATACCTTGCAATCCAATAGCTTTAATCATAATTCTTTCTTTCTTTCTTTCTTTTTTTTTTTTTTAAGAATACAATTATATTGCTTCTGTTTTTAAATGAAAGTAATATCTATTGTTACCATCTCATTAAACGAAGTCTTTGCTGTGACATAAAAGTAAAACTCCACTTAAAAAAGAATTTCAGCTTTTAAATCTCCAGTATGTTTCTGCATTTCTTTTTTAAATGTAAAGTGGTTGTAAACAGAGAAATATAACAAAATTTAAAAATATTTTACTGTTTGAGTAAAATGATATATACTTTTCTCCTGTCTTTATATTTATATATAGTAAAATTTCATACTCATTATAAAAAATTAAACATGAAAAATGTGACTCTCATATGACAAAATTGACAAAGATATTTTATTTCAATTTGTTCAAAATTTGCTATATTTAACATCGTTTTGAATTTGCATTGAAGGGTCAGTTAATAAATAAATTAAAATAATTTGAGGTAGATTTTGTCCCCTTAAGTGAAATTCTATCATATTCTTTTGTAATTACTAGTGTTTTTATTTATAATTTTGTGATATTTGGTTTGCCAAAAGAATTTCCACATTCACACACAGTAATTTATAAGTTTTCAGAATCTAAAAATATGTTATTAATAGTTTCATGAAGGTTTATTACTTTAGAATGATAATCTGGTGATCATAAAAAATACATTAAAGTACAAATATATATATATATATATTTTAAATTTTTGCAAATAATATTACAAGTTGGCTATGTGCTAATAACTGAAGCCTCCTAATTGTTCTCTAAAACAAAAATTGTTTGAGATTCTGTGAATAAGATCTGCATTTTTAAAAATTTGTATTGATCCAATATTTTTTGCAATATAATCTGCATAGAAATGCTCATCACGTAATTACTTAGTATCAGGAGCCTTTTTGTAAATAATATTTTATTTTTAGTTATGTACAAATACAAAGAGTTTGTTCTTCAATTTGTGTATGGCTCCTAAATATAATGTTGAAATATCAAAAATCTCAGTTAACTTTTGTTGTACCAGAGTCATATATATATACATTATGTTTTATAATGAATACAAAATTTTCCTAAATATAAATGGACTGGAGAAATGTGTAAAAAGTAACATACAAAATGAATTTTTTAAAACTTAAAACTATGAGACCAGGAATTTTTGATTCACTTAAAAATATTTTTTTAACTGGAAATACATATCAGTGATTAATGATTATGAAAACAAGGCTAGATAAGGGCATGTTGTATGTATATTACATATATTTTGCATGCATTTACGTATTTTTCCATATATATATTTGAATTTAACAAATATTCGTTATTCGTAAAAAGCAAATTTAAAATATATATATAAAATAATTAAATAAGTTTTACTAGTGATCTGTTTTGCCACAGCTAGCACCAGAGCCATGCAATTTGTGCAGCTGCACTGGGAAGCAAAATTTATGGATAATAAAATTTTAGGATTTATGAAAGGCACTGGGTAACAGAATTTGGGGGGGGGCAGCAAAATTTTTAGATTTTAAGAATTCAAGCAGGGAAATTTAGGACTTTCACTGAGGGGCAAAATGCATAATGATGACCCTGATTATAAGGTGCCAGAAACCTATTTTAATTATGATCGTAAATGTTGTTGTAATAGTAAAATAACAGTTGTTGCAAAATATTGTTGAGAAGTCCAGATAAAATGACTTTTAAATGATCAGGTTAAGCAATGGACTTTTGTAATATCAAAATTAATAAAAGATCTTATACATCCATTGGCAACAACATTGCTTTATCTTGGATGGATTTTATTGCAAATCTCTCCAAACTGTTGATGGGAATTAAGAAAAGGGATTAATTTTTATTGTTTAAATTTTATTGCAATTGATTTTTTTTTTTTTTTTTTTTTTAATCTGTATGTAGCCCATAGCTAGGTGATTTAGCACTCAAAGTGTTAATTCATAAAAAGATAAATATTTAAGTGTGGGAAAGCTATGCATCATAGAACATGTCACCAAATTATAACTAGATTAAATCAATTCTAAATATATTTTATTATTTATTTTAATTTAATCTGCTGTATTTTCATCCTGCTTTAGTTATTTTACTAGACAAATGTAGAGAAAAATTATGCTTTTTATTATATGAATTTTGGTTGTTGTTATAAAGTATTTGAATTTTAATGTTTTTACATAATCTGAGCTAGTAACATGATTAACTGTTTTTAATCTGCAATTTTTTAATCTTTACTTCTTGTATAGCAAAAGGATTTTTCAAGCAATTTCTGATAAATATATAATTCGAAATTTAAGGTTATGTATATTTATTACATTTTCAAGAATAGTCTCTAAATTTTTGCAAAATTTACAATTTTAAATTAGCAGATTTAACAGCTGGTAACTTTAAAAGTAACCCCCCCCAAAAAAAGAATAAAATAAATAAATAAATAAAATACATCTAACTTTATATAATGATACATGATATTAATTTTAAAATACTTCTTTTTAATGTTTCCTTACATCACTTGAGTAGGCAAATGAATACTATATGGGGGATTTAGAGCTTTTCCCTCATCTCCTAAGTCACCTGGCTTATTGTTGGTGAGTGAAAAAGAATCATGTTGAAATCTACATGTTATTTGAATAAAAGAAGTTGCTCTCCATATTAAACATTTACCCATTTGTATATAAGCATTCTATATTGCACAGCTTGCATAGGGAAAAACCCATCCCTTTTTGTTGGATGTAGTTTCCGATGACATCTTTCCCAATATGCTTAGGAACACTTTGGCATAATGATGTTTAGACAAGATTTCTGTGGTTTTGTTTCACTGAATGACGTTGATGATTGAAAATGTTCATTTCTTTTCTTTAGATAATAATGCCAGATGAAAAATATTACATACAGATGACCTTCTGGTTTCATGGAGTTAAAAATTTAATAAAATCACCCATAATAGAAGCAATCTTAAAAAAATGCTTAGGTGATGTAAATAGCTTGTTTGTGAATCTTGCATCTTCTTAAACAGAAACTATAGACCTTAACATATGCTTTGATTTCATAGGTAAATACAATATACTATTAAGTACAGTACAAAGTTCATAATTCGGACTCTTCGGGACTTCAGCGATTCCGGATTTGGGATTTTTCCGGATATTAGATCATCAATTTAAATCTGGTAAGATGGCATGCAGAAATTATATAATTATAAAGATGAAATCGTAATTTATGAAATAAAGAGCAATTATGATCTAAAGGGTATCAAAATTTACAAAAACAAAAACAACAACAACAACAAAAAAAAAAAAAGCCTAATATTTATTTGTTTATTTTATTAAACATTTCTTTCAATGTAAGTTGTTTAAGTTGTTTCATTTTTGTGCTAATACTTTCTCTTTAATTCTATAAACAGACATAATTTCTTGTTCAGTTACAAGTTCCACTCTTCAAGTACTGTAATTGCTGTGTCGAGAATACTGACTAACTTGTCAATCGAAGCTTTTTCATTTTCAATAACCTCTCTGTCACTTTCTTCACTATTGGTAGTCATATTTTCTGGATCTAGAACCATACTACAGATTTCGCTGTCCGTTAATTGATTGATGATTGGGGTGTTGTCATCGCAATGAAAAACTTCTGTTATATCATCTTCATTTTCTTTACAAAATCCATTAACTGGAAAATTCACCTTTAGTTTGCGATATCCAAAAACCTTCAAATTCGCGGCTTTCATCTTCATCATCCTCACCATGAAATATGGTAGCTGGCCATAAATTAATTATGCCAAGCACTTTTTAATGTATCTGGAGACACATTCTTCCACGATCTTCTGATGCTCCACACAGCATATTTTATGCTAAAATATTTAAAATATTCTTGAAAATAGTCTTGCCCTTTTTCAAGAAATTTAAGATGGATTTTAAAAATACTAATTTATATTTGCATTTCAGCGCTTGCACTATTCCGATATCCATAGGCTGAATGACAGATGTACAATTTTGGAGGGAAGAATAATGCAGATACATTATCTTTCGCTAAAACTTTAAATGAAGTATGAGCCAAACAGTTGTCTATACAATCAGGACTATTTTTTAATCTTCCCTCGGGTATATAATAATTTTCAAACCAGTCATATATTAACGCTTGTGTAATCCATACAGTTTAATTTGCATGATATATGGGAAAGTCGTTACTCCTTTAAATGCTTGAGATTATGCATGTTTTTCAATTACGAAAAGTTTGCATTATAGAAAGCTTCTCATCCCTTAATTTTGCTGCTCGGTGCTTCTCCAAATTCCAAAAATTTTGTCTTCCCTAAATTCTGCCGTCCGGTGTACGACATATTCTGCCGCCACTTCTGGGTTTATGGTGAATAACATATCAGTTATTCTTAATTAAAATAGCACTAAATGTAATCTTTTGGCCTGTGAGTTTCATTAACAAAATCTATTTTTAGCATATGAAAAGAAATTTACGTTGAATTTTTCCTCGTCAACATTTCTTAGAGCATTTAAAAATCTGTAATCATCACCAAGCATAATGTGAGCATAAAAAGTTGCCATACTCTTGTTATTCAATTATTAATGTAAAAAAAAAGAGTTTAGACATTACTGCATGAGTTATTACTGAAGCTGTCATGTATTGATAAACATGCGGTGATGAAAGCAAAATATAATAAATAATGACTTGCCAGGTCAGCATCAGGGATATAAAATAGGTAAATGTTTAGGCTTGAGATGTATGCCAAGCAGACACTCAACTACAAAGCCAAATTAGTAATCTCATAAATTTATGCTTACATGATTAATTTTCCATGATTATATGATCCAAAACATGATTGTTTTCCATAACAAGGTATTTTATTTAGTGCCTAAGTGAAATTAAGAATCGGAATTTTTAAGTGAAAATCTCCACGTGTTTTATTATGGAAGGAAAAATCGAATGTGCATGCGTTAAACATACCCCCAAAAAAAAGTTTTGGGTTTGAGGTCCAGATTTTAAATCATTCCGAATATTGTATGTCCAAATTTCGGACTTTGTACTGTATATATTTTTATTACTTTCTGATTATCCATTTCCCTACCCAATGAAAAATTGACAACTCATTTGTGACTTAACTAATAACCCTAATCTCAAATCATCTTCATGTATCATAGGTACTTTTCTACTCATAAATATTAAAGAGGAACATTTTATAAAAAATAAAATTCAATGAAAAAAGAAAAAAAATTATATAGCCTATATTTTCATTTTTATAGCCAGTGGATACCTTATGATGCCTAAAAATATACAATATATACTGTGATGAGGTTAACTATACCATGTGTACTCAAACACCTAGATTTATATGCTTGTGTGGGGTGGGTATTGTAGTGGATACACTCCAAAATTTTCCAAAAATATCAGTTTTACATGTTGAAACCAGGATGTGTTTCATCAGAAACTGGCACAGCCCTGGTGTACCACAGTTTTTTACCATAATTCTTCAGTACAGTAATACATTATAATGAGAGGGAGGATTAATGTAAGCTGATAGAATAATATTAAAAAATATGCTAGTTCCAGAAACATAATCTATATTATGTATTGAGTCACTACAAATTAACAGGAGAAAGGAACTGTTGAACATATTTTACAGTTTTCGAAAAATTTACATAGAAAAGAAAAATTTAAGGTGCTACTTTGGTAGACGGTTGCACGGATTTTTGGCGATTTACGTTGGCGCAATTGTTGGCGGGATTTTTACAATCGTCAGCCATCTTGAAAAACGCTGTTTTTACGCATAGTAAAGTATTCGAAACTTAAAAAAAAAAAAAAAAAAAAAAAAAAAAAAAAAAAAAAAAAAATATCGTTAAAAGTAATGGATTAATTTTTTGTTGAAAATGTCGTTTTTTAAGACGGCAGGCAAGTGTAAATAAATACATTTACTATGAGTATAAAATACTAAAGTAAGGCTATTATTACTTTCATATCGCAAAAAAGAGAATAAAAACACCGTTATAAAAACATTGTGCCAACGTTTAATTAGATTAAAATATTACTGAAATTGAATATCGAATTAAAAACCATCCTACCAACATTTAAAAGAATTAGAATATTATTAAATTCAAATACTTTAAAATACGTTATATAAAATATAATTAACATTAAAACATATGTGACAATAATTATCTCAGCAATTTTTGAAAATAGTGTATTAATTTTTTAACAAAAATTGAACTATACAATTATAAAATAAAAAAAAATATGTACTTACATTTTTTTGAGTATTGATAAGTACCACAAAAAAATCGAAATCATAATTGAATCGGCTCTTTTAACCATCTTCATCTGTTATCCACATATCTCGCACTTCATTGAAGAAGCAATTAGCGAAATTTCCTCTGACTCTATTAACAATTTTAAAATAAATCTTTGATTAGGAAAGACAGGTTGGCCAAAATAAGGTCTCAAAGGGCAACTTTTTTATTCCAATACCAATAATTCTTGGTAATTACCAATAACAACATTGTTCTTCGAAACGGAGATATCCATTCCATTTGAAATCTCAGGAATTCGAAGAGATGAATAATAAAATTTTAAAATGGCGCGGTAATGCACAAAATATTCAGTAACCAATCACAGAACTGATTACGTCACGCATAGAATTAAAATTATTTAAATAATCATTCATAATAAAATCATTTTTAAAACAAATGCAAAATTAAATTCTATTTTAATATTTAACAGCCATAAATAATGTTTAAAACATTAGAGTAAATTTATAAATATTAATAAAACCAATTACTTTTTTAAGTAAGGTGATGTCATTGATTACATCATCCACAACATAAAATTATATAAAATATTATAAACAACAAAATTTTCATTTCAAATAAAAATGTGAAATTAAATTGATTTTTAATATTTAGAAGCCATAAATAATATTTAAAACATGGAAGTTATGCATAATAAAACGCATTATTTTTTTAATAAAATGACAACAAAGTACCGGTTACCATAAATAACTTATCCAGCAATGGGTTTACCATAAGTTGTATTACTCGCCAAAAGAAAAATCGCCAAAGTCCGTGCAACCGTCTACCAAAGTAGCACCAAATTTAATATACAGGCAATGACAGAATAGCTTTTTGCTCATTAATTGCAGAAAAACCCTGGAGGAAAGCTTTCATGTAGAACTTTCTATGGAAATTAAGCCACATTCAAATTACGTGTAGGAAAAGGATCAAACAATTTGACAAGAAACAAATCCATAACATAACATTCAGTGGATAAGACACCTGAACACTAGCAGTGTCCAGGTGTCTTAGGTGAGCAATTATTAATCAGAGATGATTTTTTACTATGTATTGAAAACGTATTTTAATTTTCCAAAAGCTAATATATTCTATACAAAACTTCTCATTTATCTTTACATATATATGCATGAGTGCCTGCCTTTATGCATATTTGTTCATTTGAACAAATTTTCTCAAGTATAGATTCTCAAATCTAAGTCTGCAAACATTAAAACATCTTAAAATTTATTCACAGTTGAGTATTCTTTCATATTTCTAGTGTTATGATATCTTCAGTGAAAGAAAAAAGTGCATTTAGAGTTCATTAACAATACATTTTGAACAATGTAATACATGTGTATAAGAAAAGAAACATTCCTCTCTGATAAACATTTTTTTTTTTTTTTTTTTTTGTACAAGATACAAAATGTTACACATTAAAAAATCGGCAATATACTAAACAATTCGGGTATACGCATCTCTATTTCTCCTTCCCAAATCTACAGAAGTCTACCTTTAAAACAGAATTTTACTTTTTCAGACTGACTACAAATATCATGAATTTAGTTTGTTTTATATTAGCTGCCTCCTTTCTGCTATTTGTGAAAACTTATTTGTTTTTTTGCTTTCAAAGTTTTGCATCTGCAGAGAATAGATATATAATGAACATAAAATAATGAAATAATACAGATGACAGATACCCTTAATATGAAATGTTTCTATTCCTCAAGAATTCTATTGGGAACCTTTGCACCCAACATTAATTTACATTTATGGAATTAGTGTACTAGAAGAAGTTATAATTAATTTCTTAAAAAAAGATGCATCATTTATATTAAATTTACCTTACAGCATTGCTACAAGAAATGTAATCTCATAACACAAATACATCATACTGCATTAAAAATAATATATTTGTACAAAGACACTGCATGTTTTATGTTAAATTCATCACACAAGAGTGTTCCAAGAGATGTAATCTTATGACAATACAAATAGAACACACTTTGTCAACAATAATAGTCTTTTTGATGTGCCATCAAAATGTAAACAAATGATATGAAGGTATTCTCAAGCATAGAGGAATGATATTCTAAGCTATATCCAATCATAAGAATGATTTTTTTTTCCTATGTGCCTGGCAAGATACAGAATGGTTATATGCTACCCAATGCTGTACTCAGTAATAACTTAGTTTAATATATTCACTGAATATGGATTGAGAATTTGGTCTGAATGCAAGGTTCACAATTTTTCTCTTTTAAAACCATACTGTCTCTTCTTCCAAAGCACATTTTAAACAGTGTTTATATGTTATTTAAGATTTGTATCCAGGGTATTCAATTTTGGGAGAGCTTTATATAAATGTAATTGCAATATGGATTATTATTATTTTCAAATATTATTTACTTACTGCAGTAAAAAACTGTATGTTGTTATTTTACATTTATATAAAATTGTTGCTTGTCAGTATTTATTTTGGGAAAATATCGAAAAATCCATTCCCGATTTCATAAGCATTAAATGTAACTGTGAAATATTTTTTATGTTGTACAGTCAAAAGTCGTTAATCCGGACTCGTCGGACTTCGGCGATTCCGGATTATAGATCATCAGTTTAAATATCGTAAGATGGCATGCACAAATTCTAAAATTAAAAATATGAAACCGTATTTTAGGAAATAAAGAACAATTATGATCTAAAGGGTATCAAAATTTACAAAAAAAGAAGCTTAATATTTATTTGTTTACTTTATTAAACATTTCTTTCAATGTAAGTTGTTTCGTTTTATGTGATAATACTTTCTCTTTAATTCTATAAACAGACATAATTTCTTGTTCAGTTAAAAAGCTCCGCTGTTCAAGTCCCATAATTGCTGTGACGAGAATACCGACTAACTTGTCAATCGAAATTTTTTCGTTTTCACTAACCTCTCTGTCACCTTCTTCGTGTCTTTATCCATTTTTTGCAGCAATTCCACTTTTTGTTTGACGAACATCGAGACATACTTTCGTTTTGCAGATCCTTTGGGAGCTCCAGAATCGGAAATTGACATAATCGAAAGTTCAAGTTTACTTTTATAAAATTGCTCTTACAGTCTGCAAAAAATAGTAAGCTGCATCCAATTCGAAGATTAAGCAATAACGCAAGCATCAACATTAACTGAAATAGATAATTGTATAATTTTAGCTTATACCGTCCGTTATACGTTAAACGCGCACGCAAAAACGTATTCTGCACTTGCGCACACGCATATGCGCCTTTACGCGCACGCGTAAACACCTATGCGCATGTGTCAACGCGGCGCATGCGCAGAAAGTTTTTAGCTTTGAGGTCCGGATTATGGGTGTCCGAATTAACGACTTTTGACTGTATTTTGTTAAACTGCAAAAGGTAACTATTTTATCTTTACATGCGTTTGTGAAGAATATCCTTCTTTTTTACATATATATAAAATTTTATCAAACTCATTCTTACTTGTCATATAGTGTAGTAAAGAACTGCATTTCTATTATTATAGCTTCTGCACAGCCTAAATTGAACCCTATTTGAGATATGATGGCATTAAGGATTTCATATTTTAAAAGAAACTGAAGTGTGGAAATGAGTCATTTAATCCCTTGCTTAGCATTTATTTATTCAAAGCTCTGAGTATATTTCACTTTTATTAGTATAACATTAGTTGTTTATCCTCTTTCCTCACATATTCCCCCTTCCCCTAGTTTTTTAGTGCCAGATACTGAAGAATTTAAAAAATATTTGTGTAATTTTCCTCTTCAGTGTGTTCATAGAATGAATTTCCCTACATTTTAAAATGGATTCCTCCATGTGGCAAATGTCTTCATTTTATTCACAAAGACAATGCAAATTATTAAAGACAATGCAATTACCTGCGAAATTCGTGCCAAACTTTTCTCTTCTAACTTTATGCCAGCTTCGTACAAGAAATGCCCAATCGCAGCAAAGCAAAACAAAATTGCAAACTAACATTCGGTTTGCAGTTTTGCTGAGTCAGCTACACATTTACCTTCTCTAATTATTTATGGATGATTTGAGGGTTGAAGAAATAATACAGTCAAAAGTCGTTAATCCGGACTCGTCGGGACTTCGGCGATTCCGGATTATCGATTTTTCGGGATTATAGATCATCAGTTTAAATCTCGTAAGATGGCATGCAGAAATTCTAAAATTAAAAATATGAAACCGTAATTTATGAAATAAAGAACAATTATGATTTAAAGGGTATCAAAATTTGCAAAATGAAAAAGCTTAATATTTATTTGTTTACTTTATTAAACATTTCTTTCAATGTAAGTTGTTTAAGTTGCTTCGTTTTATGTGATAATACTTTCTCTTTAATTCTATAAACAGACATAATTTCTTGTTCAGTTACAAAGTTCCGCTGTTCAAGTCCTATAATTGCTGTGTCTAGAACACCGACTAATTTGTCAATCGAAATTTTTTCGTTTTCAATAACCTCTGTGTCACTTTCTTCGCTATCGGAAGCGAATTATAATGACGAGGAACTTGTTTTAAATCATATCAAAGACGGAGCATATCGAGATGAAATACTACATTTGGTAAGGAATTATAAGCCAAATAAAATAAAAACATCTGCGCTGAAGATAAGGATAGTGCTGACAGATCAACTTCCAATTCATTACGCGCCCGCCGAGCAGCGTGAAATTGATAAACAGATTTCGGATTTCAAAACATACTTTCGCTTTAGATCCTTTACATATTAACAAATATATATCGGAAATTCTATTTGATATAATCGAAAGTTTAAGCTTACTTTTATAAAATTGCTCTTACAGTCTGCAAAAAATAATAAGCCGGATCCAATTCGAAAATTAAGGAACAACGCAATCATCAACATTAATTGAAATAGATAATTAGATAATTTTAGCTTATACGTCCATTATACATAAAACGCGCACTCGAAAACGTATTCTGCACTTGCACACACTCATATGCGCAGTCGTAAAAGGTCTTACGCGCACGCGTAAACGCCTATGCGCATGTGTCAACGCGGCGCATGCGCAGAAAGTTTTTAGTTTTGAGGTCCGGATTATAGATCATTCCGAATTATGGGTGTCCGAATTAACGACTTTTGACTGTATTGTGTTAATTGCCGACTACTTTTAATTTGCTCTGTTATAACCACATCTTTTGGAAATTCATATATTCATATATTAAAATTTTTTCTCTCCATTTTCAAATGATAAAATTAGTAAAAAAAGGGGGAAATACATGAGAAAATATGGTATTCAGATTTGATATTAAAGTATTTTTTTGATAAAAATGGTGAATAACACCAGAATGAAATGTTCTGCTTTAGATTTACATTTTTCGTAATGGCTGCCAGGGCTGTGGAGTCGGTAGGGAAAATGACCGACTCCGACTCTGATTCCGACTCCTGGAATTTTAAAAGACTCTCACTTCGACTCCCTCATATGTATGTAAACATATACACATGGATTACAGCTTATTTTTTAATATAAAAAAAGTAATAGATGCTACAGGAAAAAAAAAAAAAATGATGGCATAGCAAATCTTTTATAGTTCGGCAAGATCTCCTTTGATAAAGACCATAGATCCAATTTGATGAACTTCAGAGCTGAGAAGAGTTTTTCTACACTGACTTGAGTAGGAGGAAGAGCTCTTAGGGCTATTTCTTTTAACTTTTCAGGCTAAAATTTTCAGAAACATAACCCTGAGGGTTTTTAAAAACCTTCTTTTAGAAAAAGTTCTAAAAGAGGTGTCTTGCAAGAGCAATCATATTTCTAAAATTTCATCAATTTTGGGAGTTCTTGCTGCTTACCTAGATTGTAACTAAATGAAGCAGTTTAATTAATAATGGCAACTATGTCATCCATTCTCCTCCCTTATATTTATTTATTAATATGTCAAAATAGAAAATAACTGTTTATTAATGTATGTAGTCCATAAATAAAATTAATAACTCAGTTTTTTTTTTTTTTTTTTTTTTTTTTTCAATTCACTTTAATTTCATTTCAAATTCAAACTCTCCAACGTAAACTGGAGTCGGAGTCGACATGTTTTTTAGTGACTCCAGCTCCGACTCCTTTTACGCAGAAATCTGCTGAACTCCAATTCTGACTCCATGACTCTCCAATCCAATTCTGACTACATTCTGAGTCCACAACCCTGATGGCTGCACAGTTTTAGTTATTTAAAATTATATCTTTGATTTTTGCATCTAGAGGTATACAGTAGCAGTGTTTAATAATTATATAAGCTTTACATGCTCAGGTAATTGTTAAACATTGTTATGTTTTACTAAATGCATCCTATTTACTAAATGAGTCCTATTTTCAACAAAAATTACTCATTTTAACATATCAGTTTTTGCCTAGATTTACCTTCCCCTCTCAAAAAGTGTAGGGTGCAGTTTCATTTTTAGATTAGTGTAGTTAAAAATTGCTCAATAACTAGTTATAAATGTATGAGTTAGTATAAAAGTCCATTTAATTATATTACTGAAATTTATTGCAAATAAAATAGAAATAAGTAATTGCATAGGCTGTATTGTATTTTATTATGGCACTGGATATTTTAGAGGCTCATTATTTTACAACTGGCATATGCTTATATAGTGGGTATCTCGTTAAAGAACCTCCTTTGACCTCTGCTTCATTATAAGTATATATTGGTATAATACATAGATGATCAGTATTTACCCAATCATCCATATTCATGTATGGGTATCAGTTCTTACTACAGCAACAAAACTGTTCATGGAAATATTTTTACCCATTTCAGTGTGATTTAGTTTGTCATATAGACTTAATTTGGTCATTATCATATAACCAATTTAAATATATCATCAAAATTCCTTAATTATTAGTTTTCTCATTTCCTGTTTGCAATGTTGATAATTGATAAATTGATATTCAAGTTGAATCAAGGCATATCATATCTATTTTTGACATCAATGTAGTCATTAGAAATTATTCTCTCTGCTGCTTGTCCAGTAAAGGATACCACTCATGCACTAGAGAAGGGATGAAATGGAGAGAGTTGAAGAAAGGAGGAAGACTGTAGCATATATGAATTCTGTATGATCTTATAAAAGTGAAGAAAATAGTATTTATTCTTGTTATAAAAATATTGATAAATTTATGTTTTGTTTAAATGTGCAGTTGTTAAAGTTATTAGGCATTTTGGTTGTGTCACATATGTACATGCAGATTTTGTATTTTTATTAGCATATATTAAAAATAATTAGCTCGAGATCAATAAGTTTTTAATAATTCTGTGTTAAGATAACTTTAAAACAAGATGTAAAATATATTAATTTTAAAAATATGATTAAAAGTTACTAAAGAATTTGCTGGTTATCTAGCAAGAAAGAAGTTGGTTATCCTTCAGAAAAGTGTGGCATGTAATTAATGATCATTGATTTATTTTATGAAGTTCAAAGTGTTCGATACATTAATTAAAAGCTAAATAAATATTTTATCAAGATGTAATTTTCACTGAAATTAGTAAACAAAATTAATGATGTAAGGATTTTTTCTTGCTTGCTATTTTCCACTTGCACATAGCTGCCAACTCCCCTAGTTTATCATCACGACTTCTGGTATATTACCAGATTTCCTAGTTATTGATTTTTAGCTTGTGCTAAGAAAAATTATGCCCAAGAATAGATTAAATTTAAATTGTGAAAGTCCCATCCCGACTTTTCCCGATATGAAATTTTCAGCATAATTTTTCTTATTAAATTTTATTTAATTTAAATTGTCTTAACCCTTTCCAGCATGCTACCTTTTAAAGTTGGAGTTTTGATAATTAAAAAAAAAAAAGGTTGGCAGTCTAATTAGGCCTAAAGCAGCACACAAGTAAAATTTTGCGAAGATAGCACTAATCGTTTAATTCTGTGGGTGTGCCCATTCTGGGCACACCCACAGAATTACCCCCAGAGTAGGCACACCGATTGAATAGAGCTTCAAGTTAAAAATTTAAAACTAATATAGAATAAGGAGATTAGCATACAGCCAAAAAATAACATAGAGATTTCTTTCCAAACAATTCCTTTTATACCCTAAAAAAATCTGGAAGATTTCTTTGAAAAATGAAGGTCTTAAAAAACTAAACCTGGCTAAAATATATGGACTGGTTTGTGTTGAGTTGCCATATACTATAAATAAAGAAGGTTCAGAGTAACCTATAAATCCTTTTTCATTCAATTTTTCTTTGCGTACAGAAGGAAATTTTAGGTGTCACCAGACCACACATTGTGCCGCAAAGGGTTAATCTATGGTAGACATTCATAGAAACATTTATAAAGATTCAAACAATGTTTAATCAGTTAATATTTGTATTTAACATTGTTTTACATCTGTGAATAGTATCTTAATAAGTTTATACACATAGTAGTATATAAATTATTAATTATTTTTATTCTCTATGATAAAAAGCTCTCCTTTGCTTCTCAGGATTTTCTTGGCATAAAAAGTGTAAGAAAATTGCAAAAGTAAATTGGTGTTAAATATTGATACGTTTAACATTATAATCATATGATAAATAATTCAGTAACCTGAATCATGCATCATAAAATAAATTCAAGTCAGTTTGAAGTTCTTTTGAAATGATGTCACTATGCAGCTTGAAAACCTCCTAGAAACTTCCATTTTTTGCTCAAGAGTATCCCTCTTTTTCAGATTTTAAGATGACAGCTATGCATACAATATTTCAGAAAATTAAATGTAAAATAAAGTTTTCCATATTTTTCCTATTAATTTTTTAAAAAATTAATTAATATTTTTGGTAAGATAATATTTATAAATCAAAGTACCACCCATCCACTTCAGAATTTTTCTTTAGCAGATTCTGAGAGTTGTGAATAGGATAAATTCAGTATGCAAATTAATAGTTAACACTACTTGTTATCATCTTTTATGAAATCAGCATCCTGAGTTAGATTTACAAATTCATGTAAATTGCTATCACAAGGAGCCCCCAAAATCATCAGTTATTTTTTAAAAATTAGGTAACATAGTTCTGTGTTGTTAGATGAAGGTCCTCTAGAAGATCAAATAAGGTTCAATTTCAGGTTCTATCACCATGAGTACTTTTTTAGAAGACCAGAATCATTTAGAAAAGTGAGTGATGGTTGTTTTGAAGAAGGTTCGTTGTGTTTGAATAAATGTAAACCTTGTTTATTAGTGCAAAATTAAATATAAGTAGACTTTGTCTAATTTAAGTAAATATGCTATATCGGAAGGGGGCACTTTTTGAATGTTAACAGTAATGTTTAACAAACAATAAAGAAGTTAATTTACTTTTGTTTTAAAAAAATAAATCACAGTTTTAATTTAGATTTTAGGTGACCATAAATTGGCAGTAGCAGATTACTCCTGTCAGGAATATGAGTTTCGAAGCAGTGCCAATGTGGAGGTGTTTTTTTTTTTTTTCCCCTTCTTGCAGTTTTCACATTGCCATATGACTTCCATGATGATATATAACTTCATTTTATGTCTGTTTTTAAAAATTTTGGTGGAAAGTAAATCACACCTTTTTGGAAGAATGCAACATCTTTATTCTCACATGATAAATTTGAACTTTTTGTTTTTTTAATCCCCCCCCCCCAAAAAAAAATTTTTTTTTCACAGTTCTTGTTACTTGGCTTTGGGTTGATGACATGACGATTAATCATTTATTGCCCATAAAGCTTGCAAGTGTCATGAATATTTGCCTTTAAAGTAAAATAAAAGTTTGATGTATCAATGACAGCAAACATTTTTACTGTATTTCTTTATGGGAATCAGAATTTTGCCTTCTTGTGTTGTAAAATTCTTTCTTGAAAAATGCGATTCCATATCAATTTGTCTAGTTATGTTTTAGTTTATTTGCCTAGATTTCTTAGATGTTACTTTCATTTATGTATTATCACAATTTATTATATCCTAAATAAATAATATGTTTTTTGCATGGCAAAAATCTATTCTGTTATCAGAATTGCATGGTAAGAATCTGTCATTTCTTATTTCTTCACAATAGTTTGAATATCTTTTTATATATTTGTAGAAATTATTTGAATTAATCGTTTGCAACACTTTTATAGTCATTCTTTGAAAAGATTCAACTTTGTCTGCACTAGGCGAAAGTTATTTTAATACAGAAGGAAAAGCAAAAATACTATGCATTAACCAAGCAAAATAATTTTTAAAAATATGTTGGGAAAAATGTTATATTTTGTAGATAATTTTCAGCAAAAGTTGTCATAATAAATAAAATGAAGAATTTCGTCTTCTAAGTTTTGTGTGATTTGAGCTATATATTTTAGAAAAAGTATATAGTTGAACTAATGCAAAAATATTAATGTAGTGAAAAATATTTTGTTGTTTTGGAGAGCAAAATATTTTCTCTTGTCAATATTAAAGTTGTTTACAAGTAGCAATCTTTCTCAGGTTTTTAAATCTTAGAGCAATGAGAATTTGTTGAACATAATTTATTGTTATTGTTTAAATAGTGTAATTTTGTTAGTACTTGGTTAATGAATTTATAATGTGTTATAAACATGTATTATTTATTATGAGTATTTGCTTCTGAAACCTCTGTTTTATTTTTAGCTATTCTTATTGCAGAAAATATAAATATTAAGTTAATTAAATTGTCTTACTCTTTTTATGAGATTTAAAAAAGGGTTTAGATACATTCATTGTTCAAATTTTTATGCTAAAAGGTTTAAGTTTATTGATAGCATTGCAGTATGAGTAGAAAGTAATCTTTCATAATGCAGCAAGATGTTTAAACTTCTGAAGATTGTCATTAGAACATTTGTCATGTCAAGAAATATTCCTCATAGGAAAATCTTTCATTTTTCCTTTAAGAATGCTCAACTTTGATGTTTTTGTCACTTTATACAGAATATCTGTGTGGTTCTTAGATTTAAGGATAGTTTTTTAATAGTTGAAACATTTAAGCTTTTGTATAAAGTTTGAAATGTATGTGCTTGGAATGTGAAAAATAACATACTCTACTTTAAGTATTGTAGATGTTAAATGTGTGTTAGAAGGAAATTATTTCAGGTAATGGTGATTGAAATCTAAAACTGGTGGAAACAAAATGTTTTTCACAGCAGTACAAGCTGATTCTGTGCAGTTTCATTTAATATCACAACATAGTTGCTTACATTCAAAAACATGTAACTGTTTTTTCTTTGTTTAAATAAACTAGAAGAAACAAACATTTATTTATTCTTTTTTTATAAGCACAATAAATACCTCTTGTATAGGTACTGTATTTTAAATATTTGTGTATATTCTTTATTTAGCACTTAACACTGTGATTTTTTCTGGGTTTCCATCTACATCTGTATATGGTATTAGAGCTGTGTTAATCTTGTAAATATTTCTATATATATATATTTATTAAAATTCTTATTCTTGATGAGATTCCCTGTTCATCTTTTTATGAAATAAATGTAACAGCAGCAGGTCTCATCATTTCTGTAGAAGACATTTTGATAATAAAAGCAAATGTTACTTCTTATAAGCCGGTGTGAAAACGCAAATCCTCTTTGGTCATGTCATAAATTTATGTTTTGAAAGTATGGCATATTGCAAGTAAAAGCATTCTCTTTTGTAAATATCTTAAATTTTAATGTGAAATGCTGTTTGTTGCCCATGATGGTTATAAAAAAGAAAAGTTATATGAAAACAAAATATGTGCTATACACTTTCAATATTGTGCTTTAAAATGTACTTATTTATTACTGAGAATGTACTTTCACAACTACACTAAATCTTGTACAGATCCCCCCCACTACTGTAATTTAAAAAGAGAGTGTTTTGTCTGTTGATGTTTGAAATAATAATTTAATGATGTACATTACTTGTTTGAATCTGGCACTTTTTGGAATTATGGTTTATTAGTGTTGGAATTGTACCTACTTACTTTGTAGATTCATTTGTAAATATTCCTGCTTTGATGTCATGCATGTAATTAAAAGTTGCATGCCTGTTCTGTATAATTGCACTTTCATGAACAAAATAAAGCTTTATATATTTCAAACCTTATTTTGACTTCTGCAACTTTTCTTTTCTTTGTATAACTTCATTTATTTAAACATTACAGGGAACAAAAAAAAAAAAAAAAAAAAAAAAAAGAGGCTAGAAAAATGTTAATTTTAGGATCAAGGTACTGTTGATAATAAGGAAGCAGAAGTTACACATACAGCACTTTCAGTCGCCTAAATATGGAGTAAGAAAAACAACGTTGATTTGCATAAATATAATTTTAATAGAAGCCCTTTTAATGATTCAGCATTATTGTTGCCCAGTTGCAGATCAATAAAACAAAAATTTTGAACAAGTTACTTTATAGTTACCTAAGACTTTCTGTAATTAAAAGGGGAAAGAATGCAAGTTGTACCGTATAGGAAGGGAAAATGGAATGAGAAAATGTTTCTTGGGTGAGGAAAACGGGTGAAAATTTGAGTCATTAACTAGTTAGTGTAGAGAGTTTTTTTTATGGAGATGGAAAGTCTCATTTGCTAAGTGAAGAAATTTTTGATTTTGCTGAAGTAAAATAAGATTTTGGTTAGAAGGCCAGCACTGCTGGAGATTAACTAAAGGCATTAAACCCTTAACCGGACCACAAGAACACCATAATTCAATCCCTTTAAAAAAATGCATGGCATTAAATCCTTAACCGGAACAGCTTAATTCAGTCCCTTTAAAAAAAATGCACAATTTGCAAACATATAAGAATAAAATAACAGCCGATTTAGAGGGTATATATATTACCCACCCTCTAATCTATCGGGGGGAGGATAATCGAAGGTGATGTCACTAAGTAAATAATGAGGAATCCTTTCTTCCACATGGCAGAACATTTAACAACGCAAAAAAATTAGTTTAATTTAGAATATAACAATGGCTTGGCGCCTCCTCGCCCCAGTTGAACACAAGGCATCACTAAATGTGTTTACACAGTCACACGGCGCCTACTCGCGCTCATGATCATATCTAAAGACGAAAGTCTATCACCGCCACCTCCGCGTGCCGACTTCTGGTCTACATCGCTGTGTTTCCAGGTTGCGCATGAGATTTTCATATCAGGCAGGGGATTTTGAGCTTCGATACCCGGAAATTCCGGGGATCGTCGTTCAAAAGGAAGTAGGAATAATAATGAATTATTTATTTTGATCTGGGTAATTTTGTTTGCTTTGAAAGCAGAAAACGCAAGGTCAGTGTGTGTGGTGAAAACTTTTCCTTTCTTTCTCCACAGGCAGTGATAATGCGTGAAAAGGGGGAAAAAACTTTTTTTTTTTTTGTTCTTTCCTTATTGCGAGTTATGACTCATTCCCCCGGTTCTCGGACATTCTGCAAATGAAATGCGGCTATAAAAATCATTTTCTTCCAAGGTGTGATAAAGTAAATGAATATCCTGCCTAGATATAATATAAATAGTTTTAATTTGTGCTACATTATTTTAGATTACACTCTTAGTGATTCTATATTTCTCGGGAAAAAAAAAAAAAAAAATACGCTTAGAGTTTCAGCCCACCAGCGGCCGAGCGGTAAAGCCGCTGAACACTGGTAGTTCCAACCTGGGTTCGTTTCCAGAAGAACGGGCTGGTTGCATGGGTGTTTTCATGTTTTTCTCCATGTGTAACGTGTAGCTTAGCTTTCTTATAGCTTTCTCACGTTTTTTTACTGTACTTCGCTCATTGATTTTCCTATAAATATGGCTGCTGTTGTTCCCATCTCTCTTTACTTTTTTTGTGCCTGAAGAAATAAGGACCTGTGCTTGATCCCCTTCCAAATCTACAGAGTTTTATTTTAAAAGCTAGTCAAATCTGAAATTGCTCATTTGCTCATTCTCACAAATTTGCCCTCAACAAATTTGTTTGAGGAAATTGAATTCTGTACACTGTAACGTTCTTATTTATAAATGTGCTCCTCTTAAACATACGGAAAACAACTGATAAATCATTTTGAACAAAAAATTCGCTTTCATGAAGAATTCATAAAGACGTGAGGTATAAAAAGGGAAAATGCAAGTAATGTTTTAGTGAAAATATTTAATAAAATATTTATAAACGATAAAGTATTTATGTTCACAAAGAATTTGCACTCAGATTCATTTTCTGATTCTTCTTTCTTTCGTAATCAATAAAATTAAAATAATTACATTTAGGAAAAGTCAAAAATCGTAAAATTACAAAAGTAAAGTCATCGTGCACATACAAAAAGTCATCGTCTTAAAAATTAAATGTTCCTTTAGGAAATTCTAATCCTCCTCCAAATCCTGTGGAGAATTCCGTTCTTCTTGGATTTCTTACCCTCTGGGGAGATCTACGTGTCTGGGAAATTTGCATTCCATGGGGAGTTTCCATAATTTCAGCCGTCGCGGGAATTTTCGTCATTTCAATCTCAGCCGTCCGAGAAATTTCAATCATTTCAGGCGTTCTGGAAATTTCAGCCATTTCAATCATTTCAGTGGTAGGAGAAACTGCAGTCCTTTCAGTCGTCTGAGGAATTTCAAATGTTTCAGACGTTTGGGGAATTTCAATCGCTTGGGTCGTCTGGAGAAATCCAGCCCTCTGAAATCTCTTATTGACGTTGAAGACGTATTGAAGTCTATTGCTCTTTTGAAGATAGAGTTGCCACATCTTTTTGCCAAATTCGAAGATCAGTAGAGTGAAGATGTAGACGGTGAAAGAGATGAAAACTGGTATAAAACTAAGAATTGCTTCAGGTTTATCCGTCACAAGCCACGTTAGGAAAATGCTGATAAGGTACGAGAGGAACAAAAGGGAAATTTTCAGAACAAGAGATAATTTCAGATGCTCCATAGCATCGGACAGTCTGAAACAAATATAATTAGAGTGTCATTAGAAAAAAAAAAAAAAAATTGAACAATCCCAATATAGCAGGTATGTTTTAGGAAACTTTCTTCATTACTACAAAGGTAAAAAGAATTCAGTAAATTGAACTTTAAAACTCATTTTTGCGAGACTTCAAACTCATAAAATGTTATCATAGAATGCTTTGTTTCTATTACATTTTATTCTTTTCTTTCGAACATCGTTATGAAACAAGCCATTGATGTTATATTGGGTTGAAACATAAATAATTATGTTTATGTTGTGTTTAAAATTACGCGGTAAAAATAAAATGTATTGGCATAATGTTTTGTATTATTGGAAAGAGTATCTTTCCCTCTACAAGATGGCGTATTTGATTTTTTCGCCTGAGCTAATTTTTATTATTTTTAAAATCACTAAAATGGAGTGTCAAGCCGACAAAATAAGCATTTTCGGCACCTTTTTGCGTTTAATTGATGCGCCAATGTTGCACAAGCTGCCCGAGAGATTTGTGAAGTGTATGGAGAATGTGCAATGCCTGAACGAACAGCAAGAAATTGGTTTGCCAAATTCAGAACTGGAAATTTGGACCTCGAAGACTCTGCTCGTTCCGGACGACCAAATGAGTTTGATGAAGAAGCGTTTGAATCAACTTCTGCATGACGACGCGCATCAAACCGCTCGAGAATTAGCCGAACGACTAAGTTCTAGCCAAATGACTATAGTTCGACATCCGGGGTCTATGGGGAAAATCCCAAAACTTTGAGATTATTGACTAATTTATTGTTTTTTGTTTTGTTAAGATAACAATTTTAAATTTAAAAAAGGGCCATTACTTATGTTTCAACCCATACGTGATCATAAAAAGCCCAGCTTTTCAGATATAAACTAGTTTCGTTACTGTAGTCACTTATCTAAAGATCTGCGGTAAAATGTTAGCATGAAGTATATGTTTAAAATGTTATGGATATTTTAAGGATTAGTAAAGTTTTAGTGAAAGTGTTTAAAAATATAAAAAACTTCTAGAAAAATACACTTTTTCTAAAAGCATGATTGGTGATATGTGTTCATATATAAATCTAAATGGTAAATATTATCCTACAGTAAAATACCCCTCCCGCCCTTCGGACACTCTGAAATGGGAACAAAAATTACGTGATCCACTAAAATTAACAGAACAGTGTGTGCGACGCTATGAATATAGCGTCGCATACAACTAAACGATTAAGGCATACCTAACTGCAAAATGCAAGAGATCGCAGAAATGTACATATATCAGTAAATAAAACCGGCGAATCTTTGGAATATGGTAACAGGTAGTTTGGCGACATTTTGGTAAGGCGATAAAGCTAGGACTTTAGCAGTGTACATGGATAAAGTCAAGAGTGTGCGCAATGCCATTTTTGTGCAATTCTGGGATGTTTCTTAAGTGAAAATAGATCGACGTGTACATGGATGATACCGTGTATGAGCAATTCTTAAAAACGCGGCAAGCAGTGGGCGATTCTGCACTTTTTCCTAATTTCGCACCTAATCTTCGTCATGATTAAGCACTTTTGTTCCATAAAAGTTCTAGCATAAGCGTAATTCGGCTAGCAGATTGTTGGAAAAAAATGTTGAGTAATTAAAAAAAAAAAAAAAAAAAAAAAAAAAAAAAAATGCCTTTACTTTGTGAAAACAAAATGGCGTCCAAACAAAAACTAGCAGGTTGCTGTAGCAGGGTTGGTCGCCAAATTTTCGCCAAAAGATCGCCAAGTTATCATAATCCGAAGATTAACCATAAAACCTTGTTTACTGGGTTATAATACTAAATTCACTCGGACACTGAAGGATGAAGCGTCACCTTTGGCTCAGTGGATAAGACAGTCGAAGACTAAAAATTCTACCCCCATCTCGAAATACCGGTAAATAGGTTGGCAGCATGGACGTTTTCCCGATTTTTCTCATGTGTAGCATAAATGAGAGTCAGTGTCAATTACAAAACCTGTGTGAAGGTATCCCTTGCCTTAGACAAGACGTCTTAAAGGTTATCATAAACCACCTTTTGAAAGTTTCTCCATTAACTCATCTACATTTTAGGCATATAGTCCCTGCATGTTTGACTATATGCCTAAAATGTACCTTAGATTTAAGGTATCAGTATCAGTAGTGGGCGCAGCTCGACCCACCTAACCAAACAAGTTAGTCTCATGGTCATAACAGGCCACGCCCATTTGAACAAAGGAAAATACCAAACACAAGGTATCTTTGACTTCCAACATGTTCAAATAGAACTCAATATTACTATCAGCAAACTAGATACTTCCAATTACTGTGAATCAGGGCTTGAGCTGCAAGATCAAAGTATCTAATGAAATTGCCAAGCTTCTTGAAGATTTTGTTCCAGAGTAAACTATTCAAGTCGTAATAGTTCCACAATTATTTTCAAATTTAAATCTTTGAATGATTCTCCTACACATATTTTTCATACTTATCGTACTGTTTGTCATACTGATATCAGGATTTCATGGAAGTTAGATATTTTTTTTGAGATATCATACTATACATTTGGTCCACTAGCATCCGAATGACATCATCGCTGAACCCTGGTTGTTCGACCTAGGTTCAAATACTGGCGAATGGCTTGGTTGCAGAGGAAGTTTCATGGTTTTGTACATGCATAACGTGAATCTCTTGATTAGATGATTGGCTTAAAACAAAGCAGCGAAGTGTAATCTGCTGATTTCCGTTGTAAAGAAATTCAAGGGAAACTGGGACGTATTAATTGAAGACAACCGCCAAATCTCTTGCAGCATGCTCTTTCTCCGAAAAACCAACAGACCTGGAGAGAAATTACAAATATTCAGCGGTTTTAGTCCACCTGCGAGCGATAACCTCTAGGTAGAAACACTATGTGCAAAGGTAATTTTTTTTTTTTTTTTTTTTTTTTTTTTTTTTTTTTAAGGTAAAAATAATTGGAAGTTGACATGTTATTGCTATCGGACAATGGTCTTACGTAGCGCTATGGTTGCTTGGTTAGTTGATTACACTAATGATCTCGAATTGGATGCTCGCAGATTGCATGCGACCATCCCCAAAGTAATTTTATACGGCCCACAAAGAGATTTACATAGTTGCAAATACGGTGTCGAAAGAATTCATGATTATAGTTATTTGAAGACTGAAATTATGTTTTCATTTCCATTAAAAACGAACAAGAAAATTATCTATCTGCCTAACAGGAGAGATGCCTTGATAGAAGGCTTTCTGAGAGAAACTGGTTCGCATTCACGTTATACAAATAAAACACACAAAAAACAATCATGCAGCCAGCCCGTTCCTCTGGGTTTAAACTCAAACTGAGTCGAACTCGCAGTATTCGGTCGTCTTAAACACTTGGCGTCAAACTTCTGTTATCGGAACTGGATTAAGAAATACATCTGTTTATGTGAGTATATGCGTGTGTGTATGGGTGTGTACTCACATACATACGTATGTACATATATATAAAAGCATATATGAACACATACATCCATACATTTCCGAATCCGGTCCTGATAACCAAACTATTCAGCCAGTGGTGGGCCTCAGACTTTATCAGAATCGAAACTCCTGAAGCTGTATTCAGAAATAAAAACGTTTATAATTATTTAAACACAAAAATATTTTTTATGAGTTGAAGGAAAATTTAGTAAATAAGAGAATGAGACAATGCTGTTATTTGTGCTCAAGTTTTGCTCCGCTTAGTAAATTTGCTCTGAAAACTTCGAAAGTTTTCATAATTTGCTTAGTTTTAGTAATTTATTTAAAGATTAATTAAACATGATAGAATTATTTGAAAGATATGTCAGTCTAAGAATTTAATACTTGGTTGTCAGTATACTTAAATGGCAAAGCGGAACCAACAAAAATGTTTTTGCACATTGTCAAAAATGTCTTGGAACTTTAGAGTTAAAATAAAAAGTAAATGTGTATTTTTCCCTCTTTGATATTAGTATTGTATGTTTTACCAATTTTAATATTTAGTATGCGAAATGCTTATTGTTAAAAAAAAAAATTGCCTCTCAAATGTTTTTAGATCCTGCATTCGGTCTGCAGGCATTTCGAGACTGCTGAATTAGATGAAGCACGCGAGGGCAGGGGTTTTGGAGGAATGTATTGATGGAGGACTTTTCAAGCACATAATGCATTGTTTTCGCTTATTTGTTTAACCATTTAAAGCAGCGGTTCTCAGCCTTTTGACTAACGTGTACCATCTAAACAAAAACTGAAAGCCTGTAGTACCACCACTACAAAGTACTACTACCGCCACCACTCTTGAACAAAGCTTAGATCGCATAAATTTCCGAGTGTTAGAGAAAAAAACTCAACTAGGATGTTGGGGTTTTAATTTTTGAATTTAATTAAAAATACTTTGCTTCTTTGCGTCCCAGCAGTGGTACGCGTACCACCGGTTGAGAACCACTGATTTAAAGCAAAGCACGCAAGGGCTACACAATACTTTTTTTGCACTCGCTAGCTAGAACAATCCAAAAGTTTTTAATCACCTCAGATTTTGATCTGTAGTTCACATTCATGGACTATCCAAGATTTTACAGCATTATTTCCTAATTTATCAGACTTTATATTTAACTGCATTTTATATTACATAAAGCGGTACTTTTCCGTTTCGCCGGCGCAAATCTCGCCAAGCAGACTTTATTGGCGACAACATACAGTATTCACATAAAAAACGTTAACAAATGTTAGTTCTAAGAATTTTTTATTTTTAAGGTATAGACATTTTAATATCGTTTAAAATTTTGTAAAAAGCTAAAAAATAAAGACAAATTTATTTATTGGCGTCAAGAAGTCGTCTTGACGCCAATAAATAAATTTGTCTTTATTTATTGGCTTTTGAAGTTATTTTTCAAAAAGCCATTAATTTAAGAATTTACTATGCTTTCATGGTACAAAATCCCGATTCGCAGTTTCTTATCACGTAACCCGAAGTGATCTCATCTCACTTAAACTAAGCTACAAAAATCTAATTTTCTCAGTAATTATCTACATTAATTTCAAGTTAAATCTTAATGTGGAATACAAGTTTAAATGCAAGAATTATTTCAATTCGTACGAATAGCTTACTCAAAAATTATATAAAATCGCAGTGCTTTACTTCGCTAGTGCATTCTCATTAGAATTGATGACCTTTATCTTTTCTATATTTTTGCCTTCGGATGAATGGTGTGATTGCATCCTAATTGACTTAATTACCGCGAATGGCCTTGGGGCATAAAATTGAACTATCTGATGAAAATTCTATGTAATTGTATCGCCAATATTGAAAGAAACAATCAATCTGATTAGAAATGGCTGTTACTTGTTTTGAAAATGAGGCGTGAAAGGTTACCAGCGAGGATATTCCGTTTGGCATCAGTTGTACCATTGTTGGCGACTTTATCGCCTGCGCAGGCAAAACGGAAAAGTACCCATAAAGCTAACTAACAATGAATTTGACACCAGCAATATACAGTCATTTGATAAAAAATAAATGAATCGTGGCTTTTTAATAATATTATCTCGAGTGAAAAAAAATCAAAACTAAAAAATGAACAAAATTAATGTTATAACAGTTTA
This sequence comes from Stegodyphus dumicola, assembly GCF_044657685.1. NCBI lineage: Eukaryota > Metazoa > Arthropoda > Arachnida > Araneae > Eresidae > Stegodyphus > Stegodyphus dumicola. The sequence continues at coordinate 198,634,186 of NC_140773.1, forward strand.
TGAAATATTGCAGGCATTATACTCAAACAGTAAAATGCGAATTAACAAACATCGGGACAGCAACAATCTGAAATTAAAACGTTTAAGCATAATATTGATGCAGAAGTTGTTCGGCACTTTGGCCAAGGCTTGACGAGTTCTGATTTTACTTCCCGTTTAATGAAAAGTCTAGTCCTATGAAATCCGTATTTCCAGTAACTCCTCATTCGGTTTATTGGCAAAGCACGCGGAGGCTTGTCTGCCCAAAGGGAAAGATGTCTTCACGAAAAAATTAAAAAAAAGATTCTAATTCACGTTGTACATGGGAAAAACTTCGATAACACCCATAATGTTGGTGTATTTAATTATGGCAAAGCACACGAGGGCTATCTGCCTAAAGGGAGGGATGCCTTTCGTGGAGGACTTTCTAAGGGAAACTGGCTCGTATACACGTTACACATGGGGAAAACCACGAAAACGCCCATGCAGCCAGCCCGTTCGCGGGATTCGAACCTCAGACCGAACTACCAGTGTTCAGCGTCTTTACCGCTCGGCCACTGGTGGGCGATAACACCCATAAATTCCGCTCGCTGATTGGAATTTATTTTGGTTTATTTGATTATGGCAAAGCATGCGAGGGCTATGTCTGGGAAGAGGTATGCTTTCATGAAGGACTTCTAAGAGAAACTCGAGTACACTTTACACACGAGATAAAACACGAAAACGTCCATGCAGCCAGCTCGTTCACTAGGATTCGAACCCTGGAATGAACTACCGGTATTCAGCGACTTTACCGCTGGTAAGCCCACTGGAAAATGAGTCTGAGTCAAGCTACGAGTATTCAAACACTTTCCCCTCAACCGCAAAGTAACCTTCCAAATAACTATACATTCCACAATAGGTCCGAGATCTGAATTTCATGCGGGAAATCTGATGGCCATTGAAAAGTGGCATGCAATTTATAGTGTACAAATATAGACACTATTGCAGCGTATTATTATCCGTATCAAATTAATGTCGAAACATGCTCATGAGCATGCACACGAGGGCTATCTGCCTAAGAGGGGATGCTTTAGTGGAGAACTTTATAAACGAATCGAAATACCAATACTCAGGTCTCGGCTGCTAGTGGGCATAGAGATTTGCAAAACTTATTATTCATCTCTTTACATTTAGGGAAACAATCTGAGCGAGTGTTTTTACCTTTTGATTTTTCAAAATTTTATTATGAGAAGTACATATATTAACTTTTGACATCTTAATACGTTTTCATTGATTTTGCATTACTCCAAAGAAAAATCAGTTTTTTAAAAAATGTTTATTAAAACTCATGTTATTTTCTATCTGTGCTTCTAAATTATTTACAAATTCTTATGCATAATATCCTTAGTTAATCTGTTACACTGTAGTTTTAAAAGATGATTCCATTAAAACTGATTATTTTACACTAGACCTTTTTTCACATGTGTTTATTTTTCTGAGCACTAGAAGTGTAACATTTCGTCATTTCATCCATTTTAAACACAAGATGTGTAACACTTCCTGCTTATATTTTGTCCCAAAATAATTTTGCATTATAATAGCAAAAAGTGTTTCAAGAAATATCTGCTTTTCAATACATGATAAATTTGTGCCAGGACTTGGATTAACTGCACACGTACTTTTAGATTCTTACTTCAAGAAATCGCTTTCTAGCGAGTATGACAAATTTGTAATATAAACATTAAACAATGTTTAATTTTTAGTACCCTATCTCATTAATAACTCCACTCACAGTTGTACTAACTGTTAGTTATGCCTGCTAACTGTGCATTAATATCTGTTAATCGTTTTCTGGAGTAGTGGCCGGCAAGCATTTCTACCATAAGGGCATATTTCAGAAATAAGGAAATTTGGTGGACACCATGGAGTGGTTACAATAATAATAATATTAATAAATAGTAAATAAGAATAATTATATGATCATAATAAGAATAAATATATAATTATATCAAAATAAATTTAATTTAAGTGGATTGGATTGTAAAAGTTGTAATGGACTAACAATTTGCTTTTGTAATTGCGAAGATATGGATGAAAAACGTTGCTATGGGACGTAGTTCATGACTGTTGCTAGCCTATCAAGGAAACTGTAAAATGTAGTTGTCTTCGCAATTTAGATAAATTAATGAGACACAACAATCAGGTGAATTGAAATTATTTTCTTAGTAACACTCATTGCAAAAGCAATGTTATCTGTATCTTTTCGTTATTTTTTAGTTTGAAGAGAAGAATGCATATTACGCATGTAATACAAATCCGTGAAATTGCAAGTTTTTATATGAACAAATCAAATCAAATAAATTAAATAAATTATAAATTGGTGTTTAGGAGTTGCCAGATACCAAAAGGTTAAGGACGTAAAGCATAGTAGTATGTCATGGTTGAACGGAGTATGCGAGGTTAATGCGGGCAGAAAATAGTTTACTGTATGCGGAATCAGATGTTTCTAGCAGTCGAAAATTGATTCATTTAGAATTTAGAAGTCGCTAAGACTTAGTTTATGTCAACAGTTTAATTGAACATACAGTTGGTACAGTTGTTAAAAGGACCAAAATAAAATTAATAATTTTTCGAAAATTATTCTTTATAATTACGAATGTTTTAATAATAAAATTTTGAATTTGTTCTCATAATAAAATTTTGAATAATTTAGATGCTTGAACTGTGGGCACTTTAAAATTGTTTTGCCGACCCTTGCTGTACTAATTAAATAACAAATGAGGGCTGTTCAGTAAGCACTTAAAACAGAAGTTTTCAACTGTTTGCAAAAGGGGGAATTTTGCAGTCTTAGGGGGGAATTGCTTGGTAGACTCGAACTGTAAGAAAAACCATAGCAAAGATGAGTCTCAATTAAGATGATTCGAAGGCTTAAGAAAGCTTAAATTTAGGCATTAGGTAAGCACACTGAAATTGATAGAAACATCTTTTGCCTTCAGTTCACTACGCATTTACACATTAATAAGCTCTAACACAATTGAGGTTTGATATAAGATTCCTTCTGTTTTAATGAAAAAGCACATGACAATATTGAAAAAGGACATGATCGTAGCAGAAAATATATTTAATGTATTTTCATCAAGTGGAGACTTCCTAAAGCGGTAGACGTAATACTAAAACAAAAATAATAATTTTCAGATAGTGTTAGGAATACATTTAATGGAGGAGGGGGGATGATGCTTTAGCACATAGTTAAGAAGAGAAGATATGCAACAATAAAGGTGTAGAATCATTACTTTAAAATTTATAAAAATTGAATGAAGAAATTGGAGAAAAAAGGTACACATTATGAGCACTATAGAATACTTAAACAAAATGATACAAGGATGAGGAAAAGTTAAGATATAGTGTTGATAGATAAATGTATTAGATGTCGACAGAAAAATAATCAGCAGAACATGAAGAAAATATAGGAAATGGTGAACTGCAATATGCAGAATTGAAGTAGTAAATAAGAAATGGAAAATCTTTTTCGTAGTCGAAATCATTCATCGTCATAGCAATAAATTACACATAGCTGAGCATAATTTGTATTATTAAAAGGTATTTCTGTCTTATTTTCAGTTTGTATTCTAAATCACGATTTTTCATCGTCGGATGATTGTTAAGTCGATTTATATTAGTGTGTATTTAGAAAACCAAAATATCAAGTAGTTCAACAGATTCACATTTTTTTTTTTACATCATTTTGATCTAAATTAAAGAATATATATGTACGTACATGAAAGAAACTAAAAAGCTTAAGAGTTACCAGTATCCAGAAGCAATACCAAACACGATGCACAGAATGTGACTCAATATAATTAATCGGGAATGCTACGAAAAGTAAGCACACAAGCTCCTTTTATATAGGAGTTATGTTAGATCTTTTGCGTTATCGGACAATAAGCGCCAAACCATTTTCTACAGAAAGATACATGCGCCAACATTGCCATTTGTATACTATTAAATTTATATTGTTCTTACCTTTTATAACCAAGTTTTTGTTTTCAAAGTACGAATTTCGTATAAAAAGTTTTTAAAGTGTGTCATTCTATTTCATTCTTTGCTCACATAAGAAACAAACCTAAGAAATAAATAGGTTTTTAACAGATATAGGAAACTTTTACTATAGTCGAAGTGAGGTGACGAAAATGTTTTCTCGCCGGATGTGTCAAATAAGAGTCTAGACTAGTGTTATTTGAGGCCCACCAGCGGCCGAGTGGTCAAGTCGCTGAACACTGGTAGTTCGGTCCGCGGTTCGAATCCAGCAAACGGGCTGGATGGATGGGCGTTTTCGTAGTTTTCCCCATGTGTAACGTGTATACGAGCCAGTTCCCTTAGAAAGTCCTCCACGAAGGTATTCCTTCCCATAGGCAGACAGCTCTAGTATGCTTTGCCGTAATCTCAATAAACCAAACAAGTATTATTTGACAAGCGCTATCATATAACGGAAAAGATTCGTTCTATTTTCAAAATGGAAATCCATAGGTTGCTGCATAACACAGCGCTTGTATTTATGACTTACCATGCACCAAAAAAATGTTACTTTGTAACAATTACGGCGAAAGAAAATTGAATTCAGAATTTGGTTTCTTGTTTAATTTCCGAACTGCGACTATTTTGAAATACCAACCTAGCCAGACGTTTTTGGCTTAATAATCCCCAGATAATAATACCATAGTCGAGAGAATAGTCTGCCAACAAGTATTAAAGCAAAACGCACTTCATGCCTTGGAATTATTAGAGAATCTTGAAAGCAGTATTGTTCTTACAAATGTCAGAGTTTCACTGCGTTTGGTCATCAGTTTTCTTTAACACATTTTATTCACTTTGGTGACCAATAATTTATATTCAGAGATTTTATTGTGATCGGAAGAGAAAAAATGCATTTAAATTATTAAAATTTTCTCTCAATATTTATTACTGTTTTTATTTTTAAATCGGAATTTCGATAACCCAGCTTTGTCTTAGAAATGTTAAAAACAGTTAAGCAGAATTTATAAGCAGCAATGATAGCAAATACTACACATCATTGTCATTCCCTTTGCTTTGCAGCAACCGCGATTAACTTTCCAAAAATAATCAAGCTACTAGTGAATTTTGGATAAATTACCCAGCACAAATTTTTAGCCCAAAAGGGATATTAGACCCGGTTGGATATTAGTCCCAAAACGGTATTCTGCGTTGATATTTGAAAAACTTAAATATAATGAAGCATCTATATGAATGTATTGTAGCGTATTTTGCAATTTTTTATCGAAATAACAGATGAGCTTCTTTGTAAACATGAAATTTTATTCTCAAGTCACAAATATATATAATTTAAATTCCATCTATCCGTTACAGCTTCACACTCCAGCTTACTATTACAGTTTTTTTCTCTATAAACTTTTCATACAACTACTAGCTGGTAAAACTTTCAGAATAACAATTTTAAACATTTCTGACGTTGCCGAGCAACGGTTATATGATTCAAATAGGGCGTTCCCACTCCAGTATCAAAGGAAAATAAATATAATTATTTGTTAAATAATAAAAATATTAACAGTATGCATGTTTCTGGCTTTGGGAAAAACACGGTACCTAGAGCTATCCAATTTTGAATAACGTTGTCTTGTACCCGAGCATGGGCACTTGAAAGTCCACATTTTGAATTTCGAATTTGTTTTATTATCTATTTCATATTTTGTAAAACTTTAACGATTTTATGATAATGAAACTCAACGATTTCAAAGCGAGCAATGGCCATACTGTACGGAAAAAAAAAATAATAATAATTATCTCTAGTGTGTGAGACTGTATATCAGAAATTCTATTGCTGTTTTTAAATATTTTGTGATTCAGCTGTTGAATCGAATTTTATGGAGTGTAAGCGCCAAGAAGGTGATATTTCATATATAAAGTAAACACAAAACGTTAATAGAAAAATACATTTGGAAAACCATCTTAGAAGGAAAAAAAAAAAAAAAAAAAAAAAAAAAAAAACAGAAAAATGGAGGCCAACACTTAACGGAGCATCGAGAATTCTTAATGTATATTGCTATTAAAATTTTTGTAATTTTACTGTTGAGCTATATGTGGCGTAAGTGCGAAGGAAATAATTCTTAGCAATAAACATAAAAATATAAATAATAAATAAAAGAGAAAAGAAAATATGAAAGCTTTTAGATTTTATGTTACGCCCAATATGGCCTTTTTTCAACGCTGGGTTACCTTTATTTATTGAATATCATGTTCTTCGCACTTAATCCACATAAAATTCAATTCAACAGCAATATCACAAGATGTTTCAAAACAGCAAAAGAGCATATCATTACGATTTCCGATGCTCAATCTCGCGCGCTGGCGATAAAGATTTTTTTTCGTACAGTGTTGCCATTGCTCGCTTGGAAATTGTTGAGTTTTATTAAATTCGAGACAAACTTATATAATTGCGTTTTCTCGAATGGCAACTTTTTTTTATATATCGCAGAGTTTTCTGATTCAATTTGATGTGTATATACAAAATAGATAATGTCACGCTTTGCAGAGTGGCAACGCAAAGCTTATAAATAGCTATTTTTCAGCAGAAGTTCCTTAAATTGGGGCAAAATATATGTATATAAAGAGCAGGCCTTCAAAAGTTGTACCCCCATTGGTATTCACTTTGAGCCCCTTTCATCCTCGCCCTTTATGTGTGTAATCTTATTCGTTATATGACGGCATGCACTGAACAATTTCTTCATGCAACTTTCTAGAAAGATATATGCGCAAGTTGGTATTTCCTACGAGATAAACATACTTTCATCATCAGCTAATTTCGTTTGGGGCAAACCAAAATTTAATTTAAATTAAAAAATTTATTTAAAATTTATTTTAAAATTTTTTAAGCATAAAAATCTGACGTGGGCACCTCGACTTCCTTGTAAGGCTTATTTTTAAATCATACACATACTTTACTACACTTCATTTAAACTTATTCTCTCGAAATATTCTACTAAATAGTCGCTCAAACGGTGTAGTGGTTAGGGGAGGTTAACCGCTGAGTTGGCTTCCAACCCAGGTATAGATATATCCATGCAGAATGGTTACCAACTCGGCGGGAGTCAACCACTAGCTACCAGGCCGCAGCCCTGGGCAGCCCCGGCTGAGCACACGACATTTATAAAATGCAAGAAAGAGATATGCATATGCATATAAAGAATTTGAAGAAGAGTACAAAAATGTACAAAGAAATATATACATGCGCATACAAGGCACTTGAAGAAGAGTACAACAATGTACAAAGAAATATATACATGTGCATACAAGGCACTTGAAGAAGAGTACAACAATGTACAAAGAAATATATACATGTGCATACAAGGCACTTGAAGAAGAGTACAACAATGTACAAAGAAATATATACATGTGCATACAAGGCACTTGAAGAAGAGTACAATCAAAATATATGTATATACATATAAATACAAACTCATATACAGATATATAGAACAAATAAAAGTATACATCTCTCACTCATACTGATATATACACCCATAACATATACGTTATCTTGATAGTTAAAGTTTACAAGAAACATGCCATTGAGGTACGCGCGATCCTTAGTATAAATTAGGTACCATAAATAAAAGATATAAACATGTATAGATACATTACAGCATTCAGATACAGTACGAATTTTATGTATGAGAACCTGGCACAGCATAAATACAAAATTACATATTGTACATACATATCACATACTCTGTTGCTGACATATTGAACTAGTGGTTAGGGGAGCCTACTACGGTACCGAAGGGCCCGAGTTCGAATCCCGGAGAAGACATGGATGTTTGTAAATGTATAGTATCGGTGCGACATGGTGGCACTCTAAATATGCGGCGAGCCGAAAGTCCTCTCGTATGGATTGGTGGAAGGGGAGAGGGGTGGGAGACTCCCGGATCCCCCTCGGATGCTCTCCCTCAAAATTGGGGGTAGAAAATAGAAGTCCAGCCTCTCTTCGGAGTAGGCTCTGGCAACTACTGTTCCATGTAATATGGACAAGATTACAACATTCTACTAAATGAACCGACCCCTAAAGGCAAGTTGAAAATGACATCAAAAATTGTAAATTTTTAAATTAAATTTCCTGGTCAATTTTTGTCATACGAGAATTAAATTTCTTAAAATTTTAATTTTTCATAACGAGTACTAAATTTTTCCCAATATAAAATATACGAAATGGGAGACGGCATTAAAAGTTAGATTTCGTTATTTCCAAAATTAATTTTAAAAAAATTGACATTGCTAAAGCATGAATATTTTTATTATTTAGAACACCTCAGTAATTGAAAGTATATGACTAAGATCAACGATAGCGAAAATAAAGATCAGGAAAGGACTTTTAAGAGGAGAGGACCATTATTGTAAAAAGATGGCTTGGTGAAAGAAAGTTGCAACGGATGGATGATGGTTCTCTGCATTATAACTTGAAGAGAATCTGCATTATAACTTGAAGAGAATTTAGAAAGATGTCACTAGAAGGTGACGTGGTCGCTAATTTTGGAAATATAATTTTATTCTATGATAATGCACATCATCACTATGGAAGCGCCATGCGCCTCGCAATTTTATACAGCTTATATTTCTTAAACAATAGACGAAAACTGGAAAAGTAAATTCTCTGTGGATAGCGGCAGTGCGACGTAGCGGATTGAAAAGCCGAAGCAGAAGCAAAAAGAGAGAGGGGAATTGCGCATCAAATACCTTTTATATCGAATTCCATTTCAGATCACATGACGGATGTTGGGTTCAGATTTCATCGATAAGTGCGCATCAGAACTGTAGGGAGTATAGTTAGAAAATTATTGCCCTGAAATTTTGCACACACACTACTTATTTTGAATAATCACAAAAAATTTCAAAATTTTGAAAACATAACTAGAATTATAACTCATATTATATTTCAATAATATAAATTACATTTAACATCATAGAGTTTATAATAGTATTACTAAAAATTGCGATTTTTACTGTTATTGCTACATTTTTAATTTTCTTATTTTACACAAAACTCAAAGACCCCACAGTTTTCTCGAATACAAACATTTCCATTTGTTAGACAAATCCACTTAAAACTGACTCATGTATATCATAAGTAGTTAAGGGTTGCTTTGGTGCTTGGCAGTTGGCTTCCGTATAAAGTCCTCCGTTCCTTGTTTAAAGGCAAAGCGTCTTGCAAAGTCTTGCAAAGTCTGAACAAGAAGGGTAATAACCCAGATCGCCCAGCAGCTCTACAAATCTTACGTCACAGAAACCGGGCACGTCCATCTCCATTAACTGGGTTAATAACTTACGGGCAACCAAAAGATTTGACAGTCTACGCAAGACTGTCCATCCCACTCGACAGTTAAAATCGAAGTTCTACTTTCAGAAGAAGTAACTAAGCTCAAGACCTTTTAAAACATCATAGGGCTTTGGCAAGATAGATGTGACGAATTCCCCACTATCTTTCCAAAGGTATGAATTTCACGTCTGAAGACTGATTTTTTCCTAGCACAGGCCTTCACAAACCACGGCAGGTTCCCTTCTTGCCTAGATCGGTTTCTCCGACAGGACGTCAGATCCTCAGGCGGAACGCTGCCACCCGAAGCATGTACCTCTCATAACTCAAAAACGATTATCAATAGAACGTTTTAATTTTGTATATGAGATTGCTATAACATCTAGTTGTGCACCTCCTTTTTTCATTGCAGAATTATTTTAAGAATGAGTTATATGTGAAAAAATGAACGAGTTAATTTTGAAAAACTGGTATAGAAAAGTGAAGTTTTGAAACTGCGCTACACATTCCATTTATCAAAAAAAAAAAAAAAAAAAAAAAGAAAAAAAAAACTGCACTCCATTCATATATAAAAATGACATGAAAAAATAATGTGGAAGCCTTCAAAGTTTATAATTTTCTTATACGAGGAGGGTGAAAGAAAAAAAATAACAGAGGTAAAAGCATGGTCTCTGTTTTGAACCAGTACTCCCTTATCATACACATGCAATTCTTTTTTTAAAAATTTCTTAGTATTTTTATATTCATTATAAATACACTCAGTATTCTAAATATTACATATATTCTAAATTATATTAAAAACACAATTCTTGTATGCACTTTTCTATACCAGTTTTTCAAAATTAACTCATTCATTTTTTCACATATAACTCATTCTTAAAATAATTCTGCAATGAAAAAAGGAGGTGCACAACTAGATGTTATAGCAATCTCATATACAAAATTAAAACGTTCTATTGATAATCATTTTTGAGTTATGAGAGGTACATGCTTCGGGTGGCAGCGTTCCGCCTGAGGATCTGACGTCCTGTCGGAGAAACCGATCTAAGCAAGAAGGGAACCTGCTTTGGTTTGTGAAGGCCTGTGCTAGGAAAAAATCAGTCTTCAGACGTGAAATTCATACCTTTGGAAAGATAGTGGGGAATTCGTCCCATCTATCTTGCCAAAGCCCTATGATGTTTTAAAAGGTCTTGAGCTTAGTTACTTCTTCTGAAAGTAGAACTTCGATGTTAACTGTCGAGTGTAATGGACAATCTTGCCTAGACTGTCAAATGTTTTGGCTGCCCGTAAGTTATTAACCCAGTTAATGGAGATGGACGTGCCCGGTTTCTGTGACGTAAGATTTGTAGAGCTGCTGGGCGATCTGGGTTATTACCCTTCATGTTCAGACTTTGCAAGACGCTCGTGCTGCGAGAATAGATAGCGATGTTAGAACAATGTGCCCTGTTCAGACTACTGTTCGTTTAAGTGCTTGAGACTACGCTTGGAACACGGAGGTTGTGTCATTTGCGAACGGAGGAATACGGAGGCTAAAAGACCGAATTCATTTCTGTGTTGTTTTTGTGTTGTTGTAGAATAAAGTAATAAAATTGGAGTTATATTATTTTTAGGAGATTAAATTGTTTAACGTCAACAACATACGTCAACACAACATACGTCAAACAATTTTCGCTAGAATCATATATGTGCCACTCTATAACGCCAAAAACGAGAAAACGTATTTTGACATTAGCCCTTTATCACTGAGAGAAAAGGATATTGAATTCATCGCCAGTATATCTACTAAAACTGAAACAGTACCGAGAATGATTTTCATGTGATTGTTTGCGCATGAAGTTCTTTGAAAACAATAATCCAGCTAAGAGCAGATGAACACAGCGAATTTAATTTAATGGTTGGAAACAACATTACCTAGTGTTACGAACTTTGCATACATGTAAATAATTTTGGTAAACTTATATGTGAAACTGAAGTCACTTTTGTACAATGCAACAGTAAAAATCTGAAGAGAGCGAAGCTCCTATGGTAAAAATAAGATTGCAGGGCCAAGTCTATTTAACATTGAGGTAAACGGCTATATCGCCAAGCCGGCGACAGATTTGGCGAATAATTTTTATCGCCAAATGTAGAGCGAAATCACCAGAAGTCACGAAACTTCGCGACCTTTTGGTCTGGTTCCTCTTTAACTGATAGTGTAATTGAATAACACTGATTACATTCAAGATGTCCAAGCACGGTTTGAAATGATGCATAATTTGGCATCAGAGCGAGGCAATTTGGTGACCGAGACTATGAACTCGCGATACGATTCAAGAGCTACGTGAAGTCGATTCAACGAAGGTGATAAAGAATAGTAATGATTTTTTCATAAATCAGTCATCCTGGGACGGTGCTTACATGGTCCTAAACAGGCTAAACGAAGTCTTAGTTCGGATCCGTACGTCATCCCGTTCTAAGCCTAAAGTCGTTCATCATGACACGCGGGCTCCTTACTATGACCATAGTACGTAGTGTAGATAATGTAAATAGTACAAGATCATGGTCCTACTTGTATTAAATATGTAAAATTTTTGCATTTATGGATTTAGTATTCGATTTGTTTTAAGTTATTTATTGAAATTATTGTTTTAGTATTGCATTGATTTTCTTTAGTTATAAGTATGGCTTCCTGTCGAGGGATTGTATTGCACAGGACGTGTACTTCTTGGGAAGGAGGCAATGCTATGAATTTGGTATACATTAATTTTGGTGTAGCTATGTTAAACTCTAGTTTCTTTTGTACAATGTAACGTGGAATGTCTGAAGAGAACGAAGTTCTTTCGGAAAAAGGAAATTACAATAGCAAGTCGACCCACGAGCGGCCGAGCGCTAAAGACTCTGAACACTGGTAATTCGGTCCGAGGTTCGAATCCCGCGAACGGACTGGCTACATGGGCGTTTTCGTGGTTTTCCCCATGTGTAACGTGTCCAAGAGTCAGTTCCCTTAGAAAGTCCTCCACGAAGGCATCCCTCCCTTTAGACAGATAGTCCTCGTGTGCTTTGCCATAAGTGAATAATTGTGCTACTGATTGTGCTTTGTAATACTATAGCTGCAAGAGTACTTTTGCTGAAAGTTCTAGAACTGTAAAGTATTTCTTTATTAAAAATAAATTTTATCAAGATCTCATTGGTTCTCCGTGTATTTAACCCAGTACGAACCAGTATACGCGCAACAATACATTTTATTTATAATTTTTTGCGGTAGAAAATTTTGCAAGTTGTTCCATAATGAAAAATGTTTTATTTTTTCAGGAAAAATTTCCTTTTAGAACTGATACTTGGTCATGAGAGTATTCGGGAATATATGAAGACTGTTTCTAAGGAAATATTTTTTTTAAATCTAATATGCATGCAATTAGTTTATCACCTTCACAATAAACGTCCTTTAACTGAATTTCCAGCGTTGTTGCCATTCTTCTAAACGCAGAAAGTCTCCAGATGGTTCAAACTCCTGGTCGCAACTCTCTGAAAGTCATCCGATATCCTAAAATAATACTCTTGAGAACGAATTTTGAGGAATAGAAATATGGTACCAAGATAATTCAGGGCTCTACGGTAGATGAGAAGGCGTTGCGATATTTGTTTGACTAAAAAGTTTTGGTAATTTCCGATTATTTCAGATATTGTTTATTGTGATCAATAAATCAAAATATTTTAGTTTATATGATCAAAATATTTTAGAATAATTTTTTTTAAATTGAAGTCGGCAAGTAAAATGTATTATAAAGATTGTCAAGTTGCAAAAAAAAAAAAAAAAAAAAAAAAGTATCGCCAAATAAGATTTAAGTCGCCATACATGTTGGTTTTAATCTTAGTCAACCTTTTAAAATTAAACAAAATGACAACAAAACCAACTTCGACGTAGATTTAGATTTTTAATAATTGATCTGTTCTGAGGAGATCAGATACATGTCCCTCTTTCAAGAGCAAAAATTCTGCGCATTATTTTTTCCTAGAAACATCTACGCCAAAGGTCCGAATTTCACACTGGCAAGTTCTCTTGTAATGCCGCTCAGACAGGAAAGTGTTTAACGATTCCGACTGCCGTACCGAAGGCCCCGCGTTCGAATCCCAGAGAAGGCATGGATGTAAAATTTCTGTTCCTTCATAGGAGGCAACAGTGGCCCACTTGTTAGGTGCCTCCATAACGCAGTGATCGCCGATTTCGGCCTAAGTAGTGGCCAACGCCTGCAATGGCTAGTACCGTTTGGGGAGGTCTCTTGAAATCAACTTCGAACATTTAGATTAGTGGCCCAGCATTTTTCAAATAATTACCAGAAATATTATAAAACGTTCATAAACAAACCTTTGTATTTCCCTGATTAAAATTTCTTGAAAGTACCAGTTTCTAGTTATATTTACATTCAAGTACTTGAATTCCATTACTATTTTGATGGACATTTTAATATTATTCGGTTGATGCTATCAAAATAGCAGAGAAGAAACGTAATCGCACTAAGTGTAGCCTACTGTATTTAAAAACTATGTCCAATCATTTGATAACACGAACACAAGGTAGCGTTTTCTTTCGAAAATGAAATGGCGAGTTCAGTAACTGAAGGGGCAGATTGCGTTAGTACAACGCTAGTTTAAACATCGGTTGCCAAAAATTTGGGTTTGTTCAATAACCAGTCTTCAAATGACCCAAGAGCAGTTTGAAAAAAAAAAGTTTGAATAGAAATTTATTTCCATTTAGTTCGTTTCGTGCTTTTATAAATCGCTTACATGCAATGCAAATTCAATAGAAATTCTCGTCTTCAGCATATTTGAACAAGGTAGTACAAAAACTACAAAGATTCTGAATATTGTAAGTTACTGAAATCTTTTTGTACAAGCAAGAATTTATGGCATTCTAATGTCAGAATTGCTTATGAGAGTACACAGTTTTCAGATTCCCTTTATTTGAATTTCCCGTTTTTGGCTAACGAATTCTGGAGAAATGAAAGGATATGCACTATAAAGAAGTCAAGATTGTTTATGGAAGAGGAATATAATTCTATGTTGCGAACTAGAGAAGTGCTTTTTTTTATTAATTCAGTTTCATTGCATAAATTTTAACTTATCTGCTTTTTCCACTAAGTTCAGCATCAAACAAGTTTTATATACCGTACACATGATAAAGAAAATTCTTTCAATTAAAAATACGTTTTGTGGCAATGAAAATATCATGAACAGACTTATTCTCACATCAGCATAACAAACATACATTGAATATGAAGACAGATAGAATGAAACCATCTTTTAATGAAAATATTTAATAAAATATTACATTATAAAGTGTTTAAAACAAACTGCGCATTTACATTCAATTTCTGAAGCGCTCTAGATGCTTTCTGTCTTTCATGTTATAATATTGCATTAAAATTATGTGCAAAGTTTAAAATCCTAAAACTACAAAAAATTTGTCACATTTAAATGTAAAAGAGCAGGAATATCTAAGGAATTTCCGTACTCATTCTTAGATTTGTGTTGAAATTAAAACTTCGAGGTCTGTTGCTGCTTTCTGGGAGGAGATTCCCCATCTTAGAATCAGTATTATCTCAACGATGAAAAAAATGATACAAATGATGATAATTGCTGTTAAAATATGAATAGGTGATAAGACCGTCAATAGATAGATGAACAGAGCGCAGGTTAAAGACGAGACAGCGCAACTGGCTAATACCATTATTAGACATTTCACGAAGTAACCCATCGCTCCAATACCTGAAATAAAAAAAGTTTTATGAGAATAAAACACTTAAATCCTAAGTTCCTAAGCTTTAGTTGTTACTTCAGATACTCTACAGCAGTGGTTCCCCAAACATTTTCTGTTAGGGCTTCTCGTAGTGTATCCGAATTCTTGCACAACGCCAGAAGGGAGAAGGTAGTCGTATCTAACAGTTGCACAACAAGTCAGGTATATAATTTTGTTGGTTTATTTTAAAGATGAAACAAGTACTGGAAACTCATAAAATTTATATCAAGTATACTAAACAAGTACATTAAACACTCAGTGAACAAACGAATTGCAAATAATGAGGTCTGACTACAATTTGTGAATGATATTTTAAGGTCTTTGGCATTTAAATGAACATTACAGTCTCATTTTCTGTTTAACACCGTTCCTTCTGTTTAACACCGTTTCTGTTTAACACCGTAGCTGTACTTGCTTCCTATTATGTCAAGCACTCATACTTCAGTTTTACGCAAACAGTGTGTTAGGTTAGGTTATTCCGATGTGGAAAAGTACGCAAGGCCTGTTTGGCTTAGGAGAACTCTCTAAGGGCAACTTGCTCGTATTCACATCACACATGGAGAAAAATCACGAAACCCATTCATGTAGCCAGCTCATTTGCCCGAGATTGAACGCAAGCCGAACTTCCAAGCATTCAATGCCTGTAACAACTTCGTCACTGGTGAGGCTGCAAACACTACTTACTGCGGAGATAGTTTTAATGATATACAATAATCAGTTGGTTCCCTGCTGCGAAGTTTTACCTTTAATGCATTGCCCGAAAGCTGTTTCATGCTATTTCCTTCTACAGGAGGAAGTTCAGATGAAGGGCTTTGGATCTATGTGAATGTATTGAAAAAATTTTCTTGAAAGTAATTTTCAAGCCCCTTCGTAATTTTGTATGTGCTTCAATCAATATACAGATTGTATAACTTTTATTAGATGTTTTTCCTATCACAGTATTAACAGATCCACGACTTTGTTCGAAAACCGGGTGTAGAGTATTAGCGTTAGGGAAACTTTTGTAACCCTTGGTCATCAAGCATAGCATAGTACTCACAAGCTATCTCTACAGATGTTATGCCCCAAGCATTTATTTATTTATCACCATTGAGCAGCTTCTGACCTAAGGTAATGTAATGTATTATACGACTGTGCTGCAACCTTCCTGGCCGATAATAATCGGCCGCACGGTTAACGCAGCAGACCCAAGGCAAACAGTTTCTGACCTGAAGTGTATACCAAACAGAATAGTACCTGCTTGAGCGGATAGATTTACAATCCAACAGCCACCACCAGAGTAGGGCTGAGAGTTCTAACGACAATTTTTTCTTCTAAAAAAATCAGAAAATACATAGTGTTACATAAACAATGACGACTTGAATTCATATGCTACATATAATTCAGAGTTATAAGTTGTAATAAAAAAGTTGCTGATTTAATTTTACAAGTAAGTATTTAAAATTATAAACAAAAATATAAAAATAGAAATCAAATAAATGAGGAAAAGAAAGAATATGAATAAAATGAATAAATAGTAAAAGTACATAAGTTAATAAAAAAAGCTTTATGCGACAATGACTCAGCTAGTTGATGAGTACGAATATCGTTCATTACAAGATTGCATATTTTAGTCAGTTTAGTAAGAGCTCCTTTACTATTTAAAAAGTAAAGGAGCTCTTTCCATTGTTCAAAGTCCATTGTTCCGAGTACTGATCGCTCACCAGCGGCCGAGCGGTAAAGTCGCTGAACACTGGTGGTTCGGTCCGAGGTTCGAATCCCGCGAACGGGCTGGTTGCATGGGTGTTTTCGTGGTTTTCCCCATGTGTAACGTATATACGAGCCAGTTTCCCTTAGAAAGTCCTCCACGAAGGCATCCCTTCCCTTAGGCAGATAGCCCTAGTGTGCTTTGCTATAATTAAATACACCACCATACCATCGACTAACTGAGACAAGTACACTCTAGAATTATCTGTTTAATGTGAGAGATGCCTTCGTGGAAGAATTTTAAGAAAATTTAACTCTTATACAAATTGCTTGCTCTAAAGCAGTCGATTGAAAATTTCTGCTTGGAACCTTGTGGCTCCTAGCAGTTCTTGAATTCGAAGTTTTTTAAGTCAAAATCAAAATTCCAAAGAATTTGTTGTCGTAGAAAACAAAACTAATTATCTAAAATGGTTAAATTTTGTTTGGTACTTTCTGATTATCCATCTCCCCCCCCATACCATGAAATTTCGCCATTTCATTTGAATATGAAGACAACACAAAAAACAGAAAAACAGTTTGTTTCACAGGCTTATGCCTTATAGGTAAACTTCTGTTCATAAGTAATAAAAACAAGCATTTTCTAAGAAATTTTGAGAGGGGGAAATCTGTGTGAGTAATGTTTACGTATTTGCAGGCAGTGGACACTGTTCAGCGAAATACTAGTTAAATGTAAAGCATAAGAACCATGTGCACTCAACTCGTAATACGAGTTTGCTATTGCTTCAATACTTTAAAAACACCGCAGTTTTACCATACGTTGAAATCGGGGGAAGGGGAGGCGGGTAATCAGAAAGTACCCAGTATATTTTTCTATTGTTAGTGTTTAAAATGCAAAGTTAATCTTTTTTGCGAATAAAATTTTAATGAAATAATGATCTTCCCTTCATCTGCTATTTGAAGCGGCACTAAATTAATATATTTTCAATTATTTTTAAGCATTTTTCTAAGAATGGTAACTTTTCCAAGAATTTTCTACCCCAAAAATTAGTTTTAAGTTTTGCACAGAAAACAAATTATATAGTTAGAAATCTATAAAGTTTGAAGACCACTAACCTAAGGAAATGTGGATTTGTAAAGAGTGAAAGGTTTTAGTTCCGGCAAGATTTTTTCATATGAGTTTATCGTTATCGTAGACAGCATAATTTGCAAGACTTACGGCTCTTTGTTTAGTCAATTCTTGTCAATATAAGGATTTTCTAGATCTTTTTATAAGATTAATCAGAAGAAGGAAGGAAATTTGGGATTTATTTCAATTTCATGAAGAATTGGTATTTGAAACCATTAATAATAACGTTAAAACAACCAGCAAAAATTACTTCCCGAGAGAACCTTAATTCATGTGTCCTTAATTATATTCATTTTGAAGCTTCTTAGGAAAAGTTAGCTTAATACGCTAAAGCTGCTTGTGAATGTTCTCTAAATGAAACAGTATAGAAGAAATTCATTTTAGACATAAAAATAAGTTTCATCAGAAGCTTTCATACGGGATCAAAATGGAGGGAATTAAAACAAGAGTTTAAGAAAAATAAAACACTGTATAAACTAACCTCTAAATACACCAAAAAATTCAGAAAGGGATGCCCCTTCCTGGGATTTATCTTAAGTATACACAAAAGAACATTAGCGTATCTCGTAAAATTGGACATAAATAAAAGTTGACTAAACTACTATATTGCCGACCTAGGCAATAGAAGAATAACAGTAATAAGCTTTTTAGCCAGTATCTACCGCTATGTGGTTAATTTTAACGAGCCGCGATCACTATCCATGACAAGGTTATTCAAAAACAACTTGCAAAATTGATGTACAATATAAACGAATATGCAACTGCGAAATGAAATCTGTTGGCTGTCATTCAATGCAATTTACTAAAATGAAAACAATCGCATCTTGCCTCATCAACGGCAAAAATGGCGCATGTGCAAATTAAATAGCTGATAAATAAATGACAAGTTTTCTTAGGTAAGAGGAAATAACTCAAAAAACTGTAGCCGATATATCTGTTGTATCCATATATGAAAAAACATTGTTGAGCGTATTAACTTGCGTGTCCTGAAAATATTTAACTCTGTTGAATGGCTTAAGAGGTTAACTTTTTTTTTTTATAGTTTCTGAAATGTAGTTAGTCTTAATAAAAAAAGCGTCCTGATTAAAAATGTTAAAATATTAAAAATTACAAAAACTGTCATTGCTTACGTTAAAAAGTGGATGATCGATTGTGAAATATGCAACTACTATTCTAAGAAAGAGCATAATTATTCCTCCATTGATGATGAAATTGGTGGAAATCTGTTGGGCCTTACGAAGCGCGACAGCCAGAATTCCAAGGGAATGCTCAAAACCAGCATTATGGCAAGTCCCGCAATGAAAGCCTTGACGAGAGGCAGGAAACTGTAAATCGTAAGAGAATCCTTCAGAATGTCTATTAGTAGAGATAAGATAATGCAAAAGCCAAGTGCAACGGCAGACAATTTCACAAGATTCATGGCTCTGGATAATCTGTAATATACACAATTAAAATTCACTTAGAAATAAAATTAATAAATCATGCTCATATGAACACAGCACTGGAACTAGTCACATTAATGTTTTTAATTTCTGTGTTCTTAATGTAATTATGTCTGCGCTGTATGTATTATACGGTATATAGTGTGTATTTAATTATGGCAAAGCACACTAGGGCTATCTGCCTAAGAGGAGGGATGCCTTCGTAGAGGACTCTCTAGGGGAAACTGGCTCGTATACACGTCACACATGGAGAAAACCACGAAAACACACATGCAGCCAGCTCGTTCGCGGGATTCGAACCTCGGACCAAACTACCAGTGTTCAGCGACTTTACCGCTCGGCCGCCGATGAGCTATATGCATTATATAGAAAACTAAACTTGTTCCGCATTTTGACGATTTCCCGTTCTCTGGAGAATTGTTTTTTTAATGCCGACTTTACTGCTATCCCTTGATCGCAAAAGCTTATTTTTGAACTATTTCTAGTGTTCGACATTTCTTCGCATTCAAGAAAAAATTTTAATCCTTGACTGGCATGACACATCTCAGAGACTACATTCCTCCATTTCTTTAAATTTTGTTTACCAGCAGAACACACGGTATACAGCCTTTTAAAAGAATAAAGAGAATGACATATTTCGTAGTATACAGGCGATTAACTTTAAAATAGACATTTTATTTTAGAACACCATATTTTCAATTCGTTAGGGTTATTATTTACATCAGTGAAGTAATATGTATCATACAAAATTGAACCCTCCTTCGCTGCATTGTTTGGTAGTTGTCAACTATCACAAAATGATATTTCCCAAGGTCAGTTTTGGGGTTGGAGAATAATAGCAATCACTCAGCCTAATCGGGACTATATTATAGATGAGGAAGCTTAAGATATTTTTTAGCCTAATATTTTTTCGCACTCAGGTGTCCGATTTGGCCCAACGATAGTCCTAGGGAAAGAGCCCTAGGGATGTTTGTAGTTCCATGAGACACAGGCCCAATTCTTTCTGAAACACTTGAGTATACTCTCTTCTCTTTTTCAGCCCGTGTTAAGACCAAAACTAAAATAAACTTTGCAAAGCACAGATGTCAGAAAACATGCTGATTCAACTGAGAAAAGCCAACAATATTTACAAGGATTCCCTTCCCTAACTTATGTTCATTAATGGTCGAGAGGCAGAGCCGTTAACTCATGCAGTTCGAAACAGTATCATATCCTGACAAAGGGGAGAACTGCATCGAATTTTCTGAGATTTTCTTCACATGAAATGTGAATACGAGTTATTTTCTCTTAAAATATCCTCCACGAAGGCATTTTAAAGCTAAGACACGCAGCTGCTGATTGCTTTTCCATAATATAAATTATTCTTAATCCATGTCTGCACTTTTCTCTAATTCATTTTTCTTTCCTAATCCTTCGACTCAGAAGAAAAAACTTTTGAGAGATTACATCTTTGTGTCACCAGTAAAATTATTAAATGTATCTAAGAATGAAACTTAACAATTTCTATGCATAATTTATTATATTTTTGAAAAGATATTAGGGATCTAAGCTTTTACAGAAGGTCTGAAGATGCACCATACCATAAAATTTAAGTGTCAATAAGTAATGTAAACAATATTTAATTTCAATAAAATTTTAATCCTCGAAATTAACTTTTCATTTATTTTAGGGCCGGTTATCGGTCCAGAGAATAAGACAATGTACACTCTTATGACTTGAATGTAAATTTAGGCGAACGGCGAGATCGCATTCGTAATTTTTCTCTATTGGTTGAATAATTATGAGCTAGTTACGCTTTAAAAATACTACAAGAAGTCATTTTCTTCAAGAAAAGTTTTCGAACTTCCAGAAGATAATTGCCGCGAAGCGTCCAGGAGAAATGAAACAAGTATTTAACATTTCCCAATAGCATACAGTTCGCAGAAGAGGGTGCATACGTGGCTCGAGCGTCGGCTGTATTGACAGATGTAGATGCAACTTCACAGAAACATGTGTGTTAACGTCATGGAATGATAAAGAACACTCCTGGCATGCGTACCTTACTACAGCGAATATTGTTGAGCAGTATGGTACAAAATAGAGTAATGAGTAGCCGCCAACAGGTACTATTAGGAAGTAATATGTTGTACGATTACCCAAAGATGGTGCGATTCTCCTTTTATAATATAAATATTAATGATAGATGTGAAGTAGTAATACTTAATTTATTACACAATTCCGATGTATACCGAAAAGTGCTTTATATGCAAGTAGTTTTTTTCTGCATCAAAAGTTCTTAGCAGCAGTTATTTGAAATTCCAAGGCAATACCAAATACATTGAAGCAAATTGTCATGGCTTTTGGGACAGGCGATACAAATAAAATAAAAAATGGCTCAAATTCTTTACAATATACATTCTCATAAGTAAATCTTTTCTTTAATGCTGGTTTTCCGGAAACCCACTATTTTCTGAAAGCTTATGTCACAAGTAGAAAAACTAAAATCTTGTATTTAGAATTTAGAGAGACAAGCATTTAGAAGCTATAGGACCCACAAAAGTATTGGTAAAATGTTGGAAACACGATACCAAATGCTCGTATCACGTATTTATATGAACTAATAATATGGTAAGAATGTGGAGATCTCAATATAAAGGAAAAAAAAAAAAACTCGTTGAAAAGAAACAATATAAATTGAAAAGTTGAAAATGTGACTTCAAACAAAACTTATCACAAGAGACAATGTGCAATTAATAAAATAAACATTGAGACGGGCAGAAAGACAGTTAACATTGAGCACATTTCACAAAAGCGATAGCCTCACACGTTGCACACTCATCATTTGTCAGTGAATCCAAGCAGTAACCTATCGGCGCAATCCACATTTCAGGTTCGTCCTCCAAGTACCCGCCCTTATAAAAAGCATACTTAATCAAGTTCTTGAAACGTTCCCGCTGTAAACCAGAATATGCAACCAAAGCATCTTGAAACGATGAGCGCTGATCTGATATAGTGCAAAGTCTGCAGAGCTAGAAAAACCTATCGCTATGCCAAATGCGCTCCTTCTCGATAATGATCGTGTCCATTATGGAACGAACAAAAGATTTGTAGTGTCTGAAGAAATGAATATCTAGAGCTGGATCATTTCGGTATATCCTTCAAATACCTGTTCTTTTTGTAGTACTTTACCATCAGGTACTTCGGAAGCAGACAATGCATGAACATACAGGAAACAGATGTCATTACAGGAAATATGTCCGTCTATACAAACTTTAATGATACTTTGCGGGTCCTATAGCTCCTAAACTCTCGTCTCTCTGCCCCTAAGACTTCACAGATTTTCTACTTGTGAGATAAGCTTTCAGAAAGTATATTAGTTTCTGGAAAAAAAAACCGGTATCAAAGGAGAAAAGATTTACTTGTCAGATTCCAGAACGCGTGCAGTATCACACTCGTTTACGACAGAATGCCTCGTACCTCAGAGATACATTAAGGTTGCTATTGCAGGCGCCGATTTACTTGCCTTGTTCTGGTTTTTGCAGGTGTTTTCGAACTATAAACCTATGCGAACTATGTACCAATTAGTTTGTTGACATGCTTGAGCATTTCTTCACATGGAAGTTCAAGGGCGATTTTGGTGGGCAGTTAAGTTGCTTTTAGTTAAAAACCCCTCGTTTCTACACTGCTGTATTTGAATATGTAATAGCATTTTAATACGCAAGATGCTAACATTGAATATTTTACATAAATTTACACATTTTCTAACCATATCGTTACTCATGTTTATGCTTGTAGAAAATAGAATTCACCCAGTACCTGAAATAGTGCTTCAATAGTTGCAATTAATATCAAACGTTCCAGTAGCGTAATTAAAATTACGTGAGTAATTTTACATGAAATTTACTACTTCACGTGAGCCTAAAATTGAGAACATCTTTTCACTGGTTTCAAAATTTTTCGACTCTAATAAAAAATTTCTGTGTTCCAACATTCGTTCCTTCTCTGATTTGGTTTAATTATGGCAAAGCACTCAAGCGCTATCTGCCTAAGGGGAAGATGCCTCCGTGGAGGATTTTCTAAGGGAAACAGGTTCGTATACACATAACACATGGAGAAAACCACGAAAATGCTCATGGAACCAGATCGTTCTCCAGGATTAGTGGCCCGGACCGAACTACCAGTGTTCAGCAACTTTACTACTCACCCGCTTGTGGGCGCGTTACTCTTCTGGAAACTAGGTTATGTTACGTTATGATTAGGACAAACCAACTTGAGGGTTATCTGTCTAACCGCAAACCTTAGCGGAAGAATTTTAAGGGAAACTAGGATAGTCATCTGTTATCGGGAGCAGATTCAGAAATGTATGTATGCTTGTATACGAGTACTTATGTATGTGTATGTATATACACACTCCTATATGTACATACATGCCCAAGTGCATACATACATGCATGCATTTCTGAATCCGGTTCCGATAATAGAAGAGTACCAAAGCTGGTTCGCATCTATTCTGTAACAAATAGGCAAACCCAAGAAAACTCGGATACAGCCATACTGTTCGCTGGGATTCGAAACTGGGTGGAACTAACAGTGTTCAGTGATTTTATCGCTCGACTGCTGGTGGAACTTTCTTTTTTTGTGTGTTTCTATTGTAAGTTAGAATTGAAATTTATTGTATCATAAGATATTAAGCTTGATATGCAGGGATAAAATTCTTATACAAGTTGATTAAAAATTACGATGTTGCACCGACTCTATAGGACACGGAATTCCGTAAATTACAAGCTAAAGTTATTTAACTATAATTGTGATTTAACATTTTTTAACATATTCTATGTTGTAATTTTGAGCCACTTAAAATTTCAGCCAAAGGAAATCTTCCCATTCTATCTAGGTATGAAAGATTTTCTTCTATCTATATTAGCGCATATATCTTGAATAGCTTGATGACTGCATTATCTGGCTTTGAAAACAGATTTAAATTTCTCCATCATTCGAATAATAAGTTTCCGAATTTCAATATACTATTTTTTCTGTTCTGGAGTTCATGATGTAGTTTAACGTTTAACGCTGGAATTTCGAGCGATAAAACATTTACGCAAAATGATTTAAAAAACAGTTTTGTAAAGTTCTTTGCCTAATTATATGGTATCGAGTTCTGTAGCTTTGACATACATGATAAATAATTTGAATATAACAAAGACTAATAATAGTTTAATACATGTCCTAGAGGTCTATTGGTGAATCTTTACATTACGGTAACTTGGCGATTTTTTGGCGAACATTTGGCGACCAACCCTGCTACAGCAACCTGCTAGTTTTGTTTTGGACGCCATTTTGTTTTCACGAAGTAAAGGCATTTTTTTTTAACTCAACATTTTTTCCAACAATCTGCTAGCCGAATTACGCTTATACTAGAACTTTTATGGAACAAAAATGCTTAGTCATGACGAAGATTAGGTGCGAAATTGGGAGAATCGCAAACTGCTTGCCGCGTTTTTAAGAATTGCACATACACGGTATCATCCATGTACACGTCGATCTATTTTGACTTAAAAACATCCCAGAATTGCACAAAAATGGCATTGAGCACACTCTTGACTTTATGTACACATCGACCTATTTTCACTTAAAAAGTCAAAGAAAATTGACAAAAATCTAATTCATCTTACTCTTGTAAAAAGCGCAAAACAAATAAGTGGGCGATTCTGCACTTTAGCAGCGAAATTGTTTCTAAGTGCTTATTAGCTAAAATCACGATCGGAATTTTTCGGAAAATGTCACATTACATGTCTCATGATCTCTCATTTCTCGGAGACAAAATAATCTGTGATTCGAACTGTGTACTTCTCAGATTATTGCTAAAGTCCTAGCTAGTAACCTTTATCGCCTTACCAAAATGTCGCCAAACTACCTGTTCCATATTCTAAAGATTAGCCGGTCTATTTTATTAAATATATTCAATTCAAATAATTTAAAATATTTCCTTCATATCTTTAAATTAGAAAGTGAATATACTTTGGGAGCTAATTTATGATATAAAGACAAGTTACAGCCACGTATAACATCAAGGTGATACATATAACCAGGAAAAACGCTTAAGCGATATTTGCGAGAATCTTGACTCACTTTCCCCTGCATAAAACCAGAAGCTACACTAAATAGTAACAGGAAACAAATCCTCATTTATGCACATTCAGGCAAATAACTTTCACATTTTACTCAAATGAATCATAGGAGCCATTACATAAAATTAAATATTGAAAAATCATATTTGAAAAAGCGAGGGGAAGAGTATTAGCGACTATCTTTTAAACAAAAACATTAAATCAAAGATTTAAAGAAATAGATTTAGCATTCACTAACCGCATAATTAACTGAAATCGTGTTTAACATGTTTTTTGTACAGAGAAACATTCCAAGCATTTGGCAATAAAAGGAAAAAGGATTAACTCTTAGCAGACGTACACTTCCAAAAGGTTTGGCAGATTTCCTTCCTGGCAATGCATTCATAACTGGGATAAAACTCAGAATGCAGTTACCGAGCGTTGCGGACCGGTTGCACAAGAGGATTTGACGGGTTCGTCGGAGAGAGATGTCTCTTCTGAATGACAATGCGCCTGCGATAGAGTTGGAGTTATGGTGCAGTTTCTAGTCAAAAATCGTGTGTTAGTTCTTGACAGTCTTCCACATTCACTCCATTTGTCGCCGAGTGACATTTTATTCCCGAAAATAAAACTTCATATGAACGATCAACGCTATCAGAACGTAACCAACATTCCAATCACAGTGACTCGCAAGTTGAATAACACCCCAAATACAGACTTTTTTAGAGTTTCATACGGTAGCGTGAATGTTGTCTGCATTGTACGCAGGTGGGAAAAGACTTTGTAGAACACACGAAGCAGTAAAACCTTCACCTTAGGTTCCCTAGTTTTCATTAAACGCGTCGAAACGTGTTTGGACAGATGATGGAAGAGAAATATTTAATGTGAAATTTAAATTAGACTTAATTATTCGCCCAATAGCGGCCGAGCGGTAAAAGCCGCTGAACACTGGTAGTTCAGTTCGGGCCTCGAGTTCCGGCGAACAGGCTGACTACATGGGCGTTTTCGAGGTTTTATCGATGTGTAACGTGGATACCAGCCAGTTTCGCTTATAAAGGCCTCCATGGGCACCCCTCCCTTTCCGGGTAGTGCCTAAAGATGGAACACGTAATAAGTAAAAAAAAAGACAATTATTCCGATAAGTTTAGTGTAGGATGAACTCGACTTTTAAGTAATAATTTAAGCATCATGAATGAATACAATTTAAACCTCCATTCTACTTTTTAAATTCTTCTTGGCATTTCAGAGATTTAACGTAATACTCAGATATAAATGATCAACAATATAATAACGTAGTGTTACGCAGTACTCGTAACTAATCATGACAGTAATCAGGTTTAAGTGCTCCTCTGTGGTTTGCTATTCGATCCATTAGCGTAATTGGTGTTTAATGTCAACAATGTCGTCCTTGCTTTATGAAATTTTATAGAAGTTCGAATCTTTCCCAGGAAGACAAAATGCATTTTAAAAATTATTTTAAGGAATGCCAATTTAAAAATCAAATTAACAGTTTCGCAAAATTTCTCATGAAAAATGAAAATAACCAGAGCGTCAAGAATAAAAGCGAAGTATTCAGAAATTATTCCAATACTATTTCTCGTTCTCAAGTTTAAGACGCCACATGACACAAGAATAAACTAAGATAAGCAAAGTTTGAAACATTAAATTCATATTTTTATAGTTTAAATATTTGATGAAAACCATGAGTTCAAGAAAAAAAGTTGTTAATTGTGAAACATATATACAAAATGCATACATATACAAAATAAATACATAGAACCAAACTGCTTTACAAATTCACTAAAAATAAGGTGTATAAGATATTACCTTAAGATGAGTTACTGTCTTAAATTCCTAAAATGCACGTCGAGGCAAACCATACATTCTGGAAGTGTTAGTATTTAAAAGAAGAGAAGTTAAACACACTGACGCCAAAATAAAACCTCGAAATTAGAGAAATTGCATATAAAGTAGCCGAGAGGTAAAAAAATTATAAAATTCATTGTAACATGTTATAATTAAAAAAAATGTAGACACTTTTTCTTAATTTCATTAAAAAAGTTAGTATTCCTACTGATTAATTTGCATGTAAAGGAGCACAGATTTTATTTTCCACCTTGCTTGTTTAAAGTGTAGTAAATAAAGATATCTTTAAGTATTTTCTGATACCAACACTACACTTTTATGTCAAAATAAAAATATATGGTTGAGATTTCTTAACATATTTAACCTCACCCTTATCTTCTCTGATACAAACTTCTTGATACAAACTGGTAGTTGTGAATAAAGCTGAAACACATATTGAAATATACTCGTAGAACTGTATCACGCAAAAGTGTATTGTATTTTATTACCGGATGAACAAAAAGTAACAAAAAAAGTAAAAATCCAGTAATTCGATAAGTATGACTAATAGCCTGAAGCGGTTTTCGCAGAAGTGTGAAGATACGGAATTCCATTTTAATAACGAACACTTTTTTTTGGTCGAATAGTTACATTTTTGCTTCGTAGGTGTATAGTAGCCGATAGACGTTACTGGTCGTGATGAAAGACGTTATTCTTCATCATATAATAGGAATTAGAGCTGAACACTCTTAAATGCTATGCAGAATTCATACCATGTCTGAGGGACAATCTTGTGAATGATGGCCACTACACACTCTTTTAATTTGCAATCTTAACTATGTTCCGAATTATGCCGCAGCACTATATGACCTTTTGATGCAGATACAGAATGGTTAAAGTAAGGATGGCACCTGTTTATTCAAGCAGGCATCATATTAGGCATCGCAGGGCCTTGCTACAACTTTTGACATAACTGAATTAGCACTTGTCGGTGAATAGTATAACTATTCTGGCCATAAAATCTCTTTTTATTTTTCATTAAAAGAAACTCATCTCTTTCTGTAAATTTTGGTGAAAATCGCATCGTGTTACCACCTGCATTTTTCGAATAACTGAATTTTTACTTTTTTTAATACTTTTTCAGCCGGTATTTATTACACTATCAATCAACTGTTACCTAAGTTGAATGTAACTGTACTGGTCACCTTCATCTTAAAAAGACGTATCCCATAAAATGACTGTAACGGGCCTAAGAGGTAGGCCGAGTCCCTCTACCCCCGAAAATAAAATGGGGCAGTTCTATATTCTCGCTCTACTTGATCAGTTGACGAAATTGAACTTGCAATTTTCATGTTTCAAAAGTGCGACTTAAGATGTACATTAAATTTATATATAACCTTGTTGTAACATACGATTTTTGACGCAAAGTTTGTCTGTTTATGAAATGATACTCCAAATTTGTTTCAATATTTAGATTTTATGACTTAAATTATGCCTAAATCCCAAACTCAATAAAGTTTGATGACGAAATTCGGAGTAGAATATTAATTATCGCCGTTTCTTCACTTTTGGCCAAAAATTCCCTTGGCAAACTTCTCAGTTTGTATTAAGCTGTCCACTTTAACTTATATTTTGCACCTACGAAAAAAAAACAGGGCATCATTTATTACTTTTTGCAAATATTTTTAATTCGTGTTATATACTACTTTAATCACAGCTGTTATTTATATGTATGCATTTTTAGAATTTTCTATTAAGTATTTCAGTTGCGTGGTTGAATTACATTTCTTCAAATAATTGTTCTAAAATTTTCTATTCATTCACTTGGATTAGGTACTTCAAGTATATTTATTCATAAATGCTTTTTGGAATCCGATTTTATTTATTTGAATTGCATTTCCAAAAGAATACTTTGCGACGCAGTATAGGCGACGATGCATTTGAAAACTGCACATATTAAAAAAAAATACAGTAAAGCACGGCTAATATGTCTTTCAATGAGCATTCGGAAAGGCTATATTAATCAGAAATACGTATGATATTTTAAATTTATAATGACATGCTCACTCACAGTTTTCTTCTGCTTTACGCAGTTCCTCCTTGTGCCATTGGTTCACACAATATTATTCTACTTTTAATTTATTAACGTATTATCATTATTCAAATGTTTCACTTTTTAAATCACAAAAAAAAAAAAAAAAAAAAAAAAAAATAAGATTAAAAAAAATAGCATAAGATTAAAAAAAAAAAAACATACAACTATATGCATTCCTTCCAAAAAAGTCTTCTTAATGGCCTTGATAATATCTTAATTTTTTCCCTCCTTAATGCCTTACTTAATGAAAGATAAAGATCTCATACTTTGTCGAATGGTGATACTCTGAGATACAATACGCGATATCTCATGGAAAATAGAATGAAGACATTACGTTTCTTTTGCCTTTTGATAATACTTGAAAGGGCGCACAGTAGTACAAAATGTGCGTAATAACCTAATTCAAATTTATTTAGAAGATGTCACTGAGGATTTTTCATTTTACTTTATCCTGTATGTAGAGGAAATTTTGGACAATCTCTACTACTTATTGAGTGATTCACTTCACTTAGGATGCAATTAAATTTGCCAGTCATTTTTTTAAATATAGTAGTCTTAGGATCGATGAAGGCTAGAACCCTTTACACACTTCGTAGAATTTTTGGACTCAGTATGAATACACCGGGTTTCGCCTTGACATAATGCATTTTGACTTTCAAGTGCAAGTGAGTTGTAACATTATAAATTTCATAGCTTCATACGATTTACATAACTCATAGAAAAAGTTGGAGAGATTTATTAAATTTCAACCATTTTAAGAGTGAAATTGATTTATTTTTAGAAGTGGGATTCGTTTTGATTTAAGGTCCTCTTTTAATTCGTCAACGGGGATATCCTGGGAGAGTTTTCTGACAAGCTTTCATAGTTTCATCATTACTTACGTCAAAATTATTAAAGATTACTTTTCCTTCATAACTTTATCTTAAACATTTCTGAATTCGTCTACATAGAAGAATTTGATATTCAATTTTACTCCGAAAAATTTTTGTTTCAAATTTATTAACTCTAAGAAACGCGATTTTCTTTTTCTGGAGAGTAATCCAATGAGTGTTCGTTTCGGATGCTACAAGTGAAGGAATTTTTCTTGAATAATTCTTTCACTTGTGAAAACGATTTCATGTTGATCCATTTCTTGAATGAATTAAGCATTTGATTTTTCATCAACTTCCAGGAAAGCAAGTTTTATTTTTTTAATCTCATCTGGAACTCAAGGATTTCCTCAACGATATTTCTTGATATTTGAATTTTGAGTCTCTCTTGAGTTATCCTGTGCAATTACTTAACTGTTTGCTAGCAATTTGTATTGATGTGCCGTATTCTAGTTGTTACCTGGAACCATAAAGACAGCCAGACGACTTTCGCCCCATCTTAAACCTATGAGTAAAGTTACTCTAATACAGAACGAAATTTATGATAAACCTTTTTATGTAATCCCCTAACTTATAGTTGCACAATTTGCGTAATAACAGGAACACTCTCCACAGTTTTAGAAAAAGCAAAATAAATGTTAAAGTAAAATCCAGATGTTAAATTGTAAGTTAAAGCGCTCCTACAAAATTTTGCTCAGGCCCTCCACTCTTCGTGAACGACTTCAACTGGCAAATCTAAAACGGATTCAAGTAATTCAGATGCTAAGGAAACTAATAGCAACACGGTCAGCAATAGCTTACAAGAAGTCACTCTTGCACCCAAGATCTCTGTGCTTAAATACTTTTTTTTTACTAATTTTCAACAGTGATACTATTATTTAATTGTCAAAGACATTAATACAAGTAAATATTCGAGTTATTTTTAGGTACTTTTTTGTTGTACGGAGACACAAAGAAACTTTTTTCAAGCATGTGGTAACGTGCCTAAGATAGCAACAGTGTGATCAGCTGAAACATCTCGGTTTTAGGAGTAAAATTGAGCCTAATTTTCCTCTGTTATGGTTTGCTAGCCTTTTTTAGAACTACGTGAAACTTACCTTAATAGATGATTTTCTTCGTATATCTTATTTCATTCATTGCTTTTTTTATAAAAAAATAAACGAAAATAGGTTTCACAATCTAGGAGTTACCTAAAGATGAGGAGGAGGCAGTGAAACTCCTACAGGATAAACGAATTCTTCATCGGGGAATATTTTGTAAGAATAATTTAAAATGATGTTGTGTTTTACCACTTACTATACAATAAATTGGCGCTGCAACCTTAGATCTTGTCGAGAAAAATAGGTGCCAGATCTCATACTTGGTTTGAAAGATCGCGCCTACTTTCCCTACAGCTGTAAAAATTTACCTAGTCTTAGTGCCATGAACTGACCTCTGTTCAGTTTTGTAATATGCAA
Source organism: Stegodyphus dumicola (assembly GCF_044657685.1). Taxonomy (NCBI): domain Eukaryota; kingdom Metazoa; phylum Arthropoda; class Arachnida; order Araneae; family Eresidae; genus Stegodyphus; species Stegodyphus dumicola. Next base: position 198,665,872 of record NC_140773.1, read on the forward strand.
CTGAAAATGAACCACAATGAAGTTCATCGACTGGAACAATTATATGCGAGAGGTTTAATGGCCACGCCTTGTTATGTAGATATGAGGTCAAAACTGGTGGAAACGACAGATTAATAGAGGTTGACGAAAGTCTTTTCACGAGAAGAAAGAGTAACGTTATACAGTTTCTTCTTCTATAGTGGATTTTTTTTTAGGTCTTTGTGGAGGAACAATTCTTATAGATGATCTGGATCGTTCAGTTAAAACTTTACTTTGGAGCGATTGAAACAATTGTCGCAGATGGTACTATACGTTTTCTGAATGTTGAAAAGAATACAAAACAAATGATTTGAAAGAACTAAGATATGATCATCTCACAGTTAACACAGATACAATTTCGTAAACTCAAATATTGGATGTCATACACAAACAGTTGAAAGAATGTGGGGCAGTGAAAATGGGGTATTAAATGCCAACGTGCCATTCACTATCTTGAATCTTAGAATTTATGTAGCTGCTGTAAAGTTATGAAGTCTTTCTGAAGCAAGAGTAGTGAAAATTGAGTAATGTTTTAGCCGGGAATCGAACCTGAACCTCTCAAATACGTGCCGAGTGTGCTACCGTTACAATATTAAGGAATGCTGGAAGGAGGGAGAAAATATTTTCTTCATCATACGAGCTAGTCTTTCGCCTTTTACCTTATATACACCCCCTTTTAAAGGCGACTGGGGATCAGGGGACCCAATCGCCAAATCCTGGTGGCGACGAATTATCGTCCATCTCCCTTTACTTCGGGCGCCACTGTAGAGTCATTAGGATTTTTGAAGTTGGAACACGAAAAATTAGCAATGCTCTGGGCAGGATTCCAACCTGGATCTCTCGAATACGCGCCGAGTATGCTACCGTTACATCACGAGGATATGTTGGAAGGAGGGAGAAAATATCTTGTACTACGATTACATTAAAAAAAAAAAGGAAATTTTTCCCAAAATGTGGCAAGATATCTCTAAATTCATATCCTCTGTTCAAATATAATTTGCATTACATTTTATAACTTATTAAACTGTCGAAATAATAATAAAAAAAATTGTTTTTTCGTGTCGCCTATATAACAGTTTTTTTTTTTTTTTGTTTTGTTTACGCTGCATCAACGCTTTTTGAATACCGGGAAATCAATTAATCATGTCTATAGCGGAAAACCCAAAACCGTTCCTGAAGAAATCAAATGAAAAGCTGTCAATCTAAGTTGTAGATAACAAGTACGCGACTTATATCATATACCTATGCTGTAAGTAATTAGTAAGCATATATCTTTAACTAATATACACAAAGCAAATATTAAATCGCAAAATAAAATATCGCTAAAAATTAGTAATAGTTGCAGTTTTACCCTGAGATACTTTTGCCAAATTTTTAGCCCAGAAGGGCTATTAGTCTCAAAATGGCATTTACTTAAAGAAATTAAATAAGGAAAAATCTGCATGAATGTATGTATGTTTCGTATATAGTGAAAAAAATTGACGATATCTAGAGCCATCAAACTGTGAATAATGTAATCCTCCACCCGAACATGGGCATATGGAATCCCGAATTTTGAATTTCGAATTTGTTTTATTATCTATTTCATATATTGCAAAACTAAGAACTAAGTCGAATTTGTTAATCAAAGAATTTTCTATTGACAAATTCAACTATTTCAAAGCGAGCAATGGCAACACTGTACTGGAAAAAGCATTTTTATCTCAATCGCGCGAGTCTGTCAGTCGGAAATTCCAAACATATGCTATTTTTAAACATTTTTTAATATTGCTGTTGAATTGAATTTTATGCGGTTTAAGTGTGAAGAACATGATATTTAATAAATAAAGGTAACATACTAAACGTTAAATAAAGTCCTTTTGGGCGTAATATAAAATCTGAAAGCTTTCGGATTTTATATAGTATATCTATTCAATAATTTGCTTTAGCACTGTTTTCTTATAATTTGATAATATATCAATGACTAGCTTTGAAATAGCTAAATACAAGTATTAGTAGTTTAATCGTTTTATCTAATACTTAACTATTCATAACATATAATAACCATAGAAGTAGTAATACTAATAGATGGAACACATTAAGCTCTCCAAACACATTTTTGATTCCAATAAATATCTGTGGAATCAGCCATTACAGCAGTAATAAGTACTTTGATATGTGTTTAATCTGTAAATTATGCTGCTTGTAGTATAATTAATTACACTCATGTCCATAAATTAAGGATAATGCAAAATCAGGCAAAGGAAGAGTTAGAAGCAAAACAAATTAGATTTATTTGTAAAGCTTATTTATTAAACAAAAGGTAAAGAGTAAAAAAAGATGCTATATGTTTGATATTATTAAAAAAATTAGCGATTTTTTCTCCCTGGAGCAAATTACAAAAAAAAAAAAAAAAAAAAAAAAAAAAAAAACCACCTATTTACAAAAAACCAATATTACATGGTTTGTATGATTGTTAATACATTGTATGTCTCCCAGACGATGCAATACAGTTCGTACAACGCCTAGGCATGCTGAGTATCAAATTATCGATCTGATCTTGGGGGGATATTACATCACTCAGAAAGCAATGCCCTCCGAAGTTCCGGTAGACATGTAGGAGGAGGTTGACGGGCTGCAACTCGTCGGCCAAGCATGTCCCACACGTGCTCTACTGGATTCAAATCCGGTGAAAATGCTGGCCAGTCCATACGGGTGATGTCCTCCGATTGAACGCATTCGCTTACGATGTTTGCACGGTGATTACGGGCGTTGTCATCCATAAACACAAATTGTGCACCCATGGCGCCCCGAAACAAACGTACATGTTGTTCCAGAATGACGTCCCGATAGATTTGGCTTGTCATGGTTCCAATTTGAACATGCAGGTCAGTTCTGGAACCCAGAATAATTCCACCCCAAACGAGCACTCCTGCACCACCATAACGGTGTCGTTCAATGATGTTTTCTTGAGAGTAACGGGTACCTGATGCTCTCCATATGAAAGTCGGGCGAGAATCAGACTGCAAGCTAAACCTGGACTCGTCGGAAAACATCACACAAGCCCACTGTTGAGGTGTCCACAATGCATGCTCTCTACTCCAGGATAACCACAGGCGACAGTGAGTTGCAGTAAGTGGAACGCATCTGACAGGTCTACGAGCATATAGACCAATCTGCCCTAAGCGTCTGTACGGTCTGCCTTGCAATTGTCGTACCAGTGGCTGAAGAGAGCTGACGAGACAGGTCTGAGGCTGTGCTCCACCTGTTTCTTTTGGCAGTAACTGCCAAATACCAGTCCTCATTCGGTGTTGTAACTTTGGGGCGACCTGTGCTGTAACGTCTACTCACATTACCATCATCTTGGAATCGTTGCCAAAGCCTGGAGAGGACACTCTGGGCAATTCCAAGTTCGTCTGATACTTCCAATTGGGTACGCCCACATTCCAGACGGCCGATAATTCTACCACGTAAAAAATTATCCAAATGCGTCCTTTGTGTCATAACTATTCGGTTGTTGCACTGAAATGCTTATAAAGCGCCTGCGAACAATTTTACTTCTTTGCCTGTATTCCTTATATATCACTCTCTTACACTCTCGTCATTGTGACGTACCATCGGTGTTATCTGGTTACTTCCTGAAATTTGCTTATGATTCTTGAAGATGTGTGTAGTGATTTTACAGGTGATATATTTATTTTAGAGTTCGATTTCGTCGTGACTCCGAATTATCCTTAATTTATATACATGAGTGTATTTTGAGTTATTACACATGAAACAGTGAGACACGACTTTAGTTTCTATTTTTATTATTTTTTTCCGCGTTGAAGTCTTGCGTTGCTTACAATTGTACACACTACTTTTAAAAAGAAAACGGAATAATTTTTCATAAAAAAATTATCATGAGCAAGAATTTCATAAGTGATAATTTAATAATTTAAGAAAAGTATTAAGGATATTTTACACCTTTTCCCCTCTTTTAGAGTCAAATATTAAAAAACTTCACGAATATTATGCTGGATATATCAATATTTTAAATATGTATGCACATGTAAAATTAGTAAATTGAAATAAATGGACACTTTCTAATTACCTCCTGCTCAGTTTCAACATTTGGTAGAACTGCTCTGTTTTTGATGTATTTTTGAGTGAACATAGTACATATTTAAATTAGGGGTTTCAGAAATTGGAGTTAAGGAGTAATTGAGTTACTTTCTGTCTTCACTCCATGGTGTACAAATGACAACAAACAACCCCACATTTGCTTGCTGTACACGCACCTTAATGCATGTGCATTTGCATACTTTATATTTAACTGAACAGTATCTACCGCTATAAAAATATAAATATTCGGCATAGAGTTTTTTATTTTTTTCGCATAAAGTTTCTTTTCTTTTAAATTTTTTAAAAATATTATTATTATTTATGAACAAAATAAAAATCATACGACGTAAAGACAGCTTAACAAAGATTTCTCACCGATTCATAAAGTCACCAATGAGGTGAAAACTTCTCATTGGAGGGTGCAAATAAATCCGAAAGTGCCAGTAAAATATTTATTAATCATTAGTATTGTATATCTTTACCGTATTTCGATAATTTTAACCGTGTAATATAAAATTATGTCTTAAAAAAAAGCACTCGTGGTGTCATTGATACTCAAATTTGAAACAAGAATATTTAGTGCGAATTAGTGCCATTTACTATAATTGCCAATGGGTTTTTTTGTTTTCTTTCCTATTCTCATGGCTGTTGCCCGCTTTCTGGCTGAAAAGTGGATTTATTGCGAAATGCGCGATCTGTTATTATTACTATATCTATGACAAAAATACATAAATATAATAATCCTCCTTTTTAAACTTTCGTACCAATTATACATCTACTGCTGCAGTTGCAGTTATCCCTGACAAACAAACCTGCTTTTTCATTTTTCCCATTCCCCACATTTATCAAGAATGTTGTACTACGTAATGTTGCATGAATACGCAATGTTGGGTAATATTGCACTACGCCGTTCTGCCGCAAGAATTTTCTCGCGCAAACTTCAATTGATTGAAACATTTCACGAGGATGAAGGAAATGATCTGATTTAATATTATTATTTACATTCTCTTACTTGAAATGCATTTCATCTACCATGATAGCATTTCTAGGAAATTATTAAGTAAATTAAAAAATTATAACTACCTTTCCAAAACGAAGAATCATTTGATTTTGAAACGCTGCAGGAAACGAACTTGCATTGAATTTTGGTATAAACGTAAACTTGCTTTGTGGAGAGAATTTATTTTTAATTAATGTAGCAGATGTATTCAGAAATTCTGCATTTGAAATAAATCAGTGAGAAACTTGTTGTATTAAAATCCATGACTTAAAAAATGAAAATTAATAGGATCTTACATGTACTTTTATCTATCGAAACATATCTGTATCTTCAAAATTCATTATTCAATATTTTGGGGTAAGCGCTTTCTAATATTACAAAAAGTAACGAAAATTACTCAGACTCATCTAATTTCACTATACAGAGCTCAAAATCAACTTCTGTAACACGAAGCCTCACCAAAAAAAAAAAAAAAATATATATATATATATATATATATAAAAAAAAAAAAAAAAAAAAAAAAAAAAAAAAAAAAAAAAAAACTATGCAGCGCTCAAGATCCATATCTAGAGCACGAATCCTTGATGACGAAGAAATATCTCCGCCTACTCCATCTGTATACTTTACACCGCCAGGTTCAAGATGTGGCTTGCTGCTTCATAATACTGTCGAAGAAGCCACGACGCACTCCTCTTTTGCCAGATCAAGACGTAAGTTGAAACAATTCTTTTGTAGTGATAACAGCAAAATAACGTTCAAACATTCAGAAACAGAATGCGATCAATGTTTCTTTGGGTGCCGCTAAGTATCGAACGGGAGGGATGCCTTTGGGAGAAACATTCTAAGGGAAAGTGGTTGGTATTCTTGTTACATATGGGAAAACATAAAAGTATCCAAATGTCCTTGTTGGGTGGGATTCGAACCCGAATCGAATTACCATTATTCATTAAAACATATCAACTGGGCCACTTCTGAGTTAAAATTTACACTCATGTTCAAAATTATGTTTACATGCGTAAATTCACGGATTTCTCAGAGAGTATGACTTATAATTTAATGAATTTTCGTGGAATCATACATAGCATGATGACACATAAATGCAAAAGAAAAAAATTGAAGATCACCTCATATGATATAAAATTGTAGCATGAAACAATAAAAATGATAATAAAGTGTGACAAAGAGAGTTAAGAAAAAAAGGAATGATTCAGAAAAAGAATTAAGTCTTACGAATTTAATATGGAATATGATCTCCCCTGACTTGTGCACACATATCACAACGTGTTTTAAGGCTGGAAATAGTGTTGTTAACCACAGTTTGGGGAATTAATCTCCACTCTTCCAGCAATGCCGTCTTCAGAGCATTTACATCTCTAGGAGGAGGATGTATAAGTGCAATTGCTCTTCCAAGGTAGTCCCATAAGTTCTCTATCGGGTTAAGGTCAGGAGAGTTTGGTGGCCAAGGTATTCGCTTAATGTCTTCACTTTCAAGGAATTCATCAACGAGGTTTGCTCGATGTGGACGGGCATTATCATCCATAAATAAAACGTCAGGTCCATATGCAGCCCTGAAATGTCTTACATAAGGATCTAAGACCTCATCCCGATATATCTGGCCTGTCACAGATCCGCTGCTGAACACGTGTAGGGGCGTACGTCCATCGATCATTATTCCACCCCATACCATCACACCTCCACTACCGAAACGGTCACGTTCCACAATGTTCGAGGGATCATTTCGTGTTCCTGACTCCCTCCAGATGAAAACACGTTTAGAATCACCAGTTAAACTAAACCGCGACTCATCAGTAAAGAGAACATGGGACCATTGATGTTCAGTCCAGTTTTGATGTTCTTTACACCAATTAAAGCGATCCCTCTTTTTCTGTGAAGACAGTAAAACACATACCCTTGGTTTTCTGGCATAAAGGCCTTTTTCATTAAGCCTTCTGTATATTCTTTGCCGTGATGCAACAGTTCCAGTAGCGGCTGCAAGCTCTGAACTTAACTGGCGAACAGTAGCCTTTCTGTTACGACGGGCAGTTAATGCCAGATACCGATCTTCAGAAGCAGTTGTTATTCGTTTCCGACCTTGTCCAGGCCTCCTTACAACACTTCCATCATTTTGAAACTGTTTCTATAGCTTAGAGACTGTCTGTCTTGAAATATTCAGACATGTGGCTGTTTCCATGATTGACTGCCCTGCTTCTAAACGGCCGATAATTCGACACTTTACAGATTCTTCCAAATGATACTTCGAAGCCATAACAAACCGCTTTGAGTCCCTACACACTGAAATCAAAGGCTATGTTGCAGAAATTCATTCAAATATTCAGTTTGCGCAAAGCGCTTGATTCACCCTTGGATGACGTAACGCCTATATTTGCATATCACAAACCGTTTGATTACTTTTGATTGGATAATGCTAATTAGGCTTGGTTTTCACACATTCCCTGCAAATACGGATCACATTGATTCGATATTTCATTGAATATCATCATTTTTGGGTATGTAAAGATAATTTTGGACATGAGTGTAGTTGTAAGTAGAGTCAGGTTTAAGTCTAATAAGTATAGCTGTCATTGTATTATAATTACAATTATAACTGCATTAATTATAGTTTTGACTAGAAAGTAATTACACTGTAATTACCGACTGTGCTCAATCCATGAAATACTGCTTAATCTCAAATATAAATTAAAAATCTTATGCTTTGCCTAGTGGTAAAATTCTAAGAAGTAGCTATGCTCAAGGGCACGTAGAAGATAAATTAAAGTCTTATGTTTCGTCCAGTGGCAATATTTGCCGAGGCCTGCTTAAAGATTATTTCCGTTCTTCTCTTCCTTCAGTTTCAGAATCATGATCGTGTCTGCACTTTTATTTGTCGAAGAAAAAGTTTGGTAATCATGTAGTATGCAATCTACCGCTTTTAGTCATGTATTAATTTTTAGATGGCGAAACTAACATTGACTGCTGTTTTAATCATTTCTTCCCCCCATTTGATCTTCTGCTCGAATTTAAAAATAGCTTTTAAGTGGCTCTCTCTAAAATTTAATTATAACTGCATTACGATAACAGTTAATATAATTACAATGCTAGTTACAACTACCGCTATAATTATATTGTTGTTGTAATTATAACATAATTAAATTAATTATAAATACAACTGTAATTGGACTAATTATAATTACAGTTACATTACTGCGATCACACTATCTACAAATACAATTATATTGTAATATTGAATTTTATTATAATTATACAATTATAGCTGAAGTTACATTGTAAATTTAGCCGCAATTACATTGTATTTATACTATTAATCAATTACCTTGTAAATGATAAATCCCCAACTCTGATGCTAACTCACTAAGTAAACTCGTAACTTTTAGGTTCTTTGAAAAAAAAAAGTGAAATGTTTAGTGAAAGTCTAGTGTTAGTCTTTGTTTAGTGAAATGCCTTTTGAATATATTAATATTAGCTGAAGGAATTTTAGCTTTATAACAGAAATAAAATAATTTAATAACTGTCATAAATTGTAAAATCTTTTAGAAACCAAGAACTTCAATTTCTACGAAACTATTGTCTTATTTAGAAGTATTTCGCGACATAATAATCCGAACATGTATAGAATTAACGTCTATATAGAGGCCCGATGTTCTGTAGCTTCTTATAGTGACCTCTCGCTTTCTTTGAGAAATAGGACGTTATAATGAACTATCACTGTAATGGAAATGGATTTAATTTAATTTAATCAGCTACAACCGTTATAAAGGAAAGTTGTAACAATTGGTCGTTGTAACAGAATGTTTTCTACAATGAGCAGCTGTTTTAAGGAAATTTGTATGTAGTAAATCCATGCTTATAGTGATAAGACAGTTGAAAAGGGACCATATCCAGTTACTTGATAATGGATAGCTCTGCAATTTTATTATTTTATCAATTGTTGATGGGTAATTTATATGCACTTCTGCTCTGTTCACAAATATTCCATTCTTACCATTTTTAATGCTATTGTCAAAGAATGTTTTCATACCTGTCTTCTATAGTGGTCTTTACAATGAAATTATACTGTACTGTATTTTACAATGAAAAAAGGCTATTATGACCTAACGGAATTACGAATAGCCAGCCAGATTATAAGGTATATCTAACACTTTCCTAGCATCCTTCGTGGTGTAACCGTAGCACGCTGGGCCGGTATTTCCAGAGTTCCGTGGTTCGATTCCCGGCGAAGGCGGTTGCATATGTTTCATCTTTTCTGCTTCCAATTAACCTAATGACTCTACAAGTGGCGCCCGAACTAAACGGGTTGTGGATGATGATTCTCCGCACCCAGGATTTGGCTACTAGGTCCCCTAAAACCCTAGTCGCCCTTTAGAAAGGGGAGTATATAAGGTATTTCTCCCACTTCCCTAGTGTGCCTTCGTGGTGTAGTGGTTCTGCCCACTGAGTGGGTATTTCAGAGGTCCGTTGTTCGATTCCCGGCGAAGGCGGTTGCATATTTTTCATCTCTCTGGCTTCCAAGAAATCCTAATGAATCTACAAGATCATTAACCGTTTGTTTCTAGCCCATCCGCACATCGTTGTTTCTCGCTCATGCGCAGTTCTATAACCCTACGTATCGATGTAGAAACGTTTTACTGGCTATCCTTTTGGGCCCAATTTCAGAAAATTCATAAAGATGAGGAGCTCGAAGAATGTGATAAATGTCTTTACCTTCTGTAGTCAATGTTGCCGAATATAAGAGGTTATGAGTTAATTGAAAGCTCTCTGTTAACGTCAGAAAATTATGAGAAAGTTTTCAGTGGTTTAAAAGAAAGATTTAGGAAAACGAACTTATTGACAGAAATTTATGTCAGAGACGTGCTAAAATTGATTATTTCTAATGTTCGCTCACAAGGAAAAAAATCGCCGACATTTTGTAAAAATTATTCGATAAACCGAGTCCCACCCAGAGGGCTTTAATGTCCATCAGTTTGGATCAAGGTTGAAATGCGGCTTGGTTATTACTGGGTCATTCCTTTCAGCAGACATTCTTCGTACGTGGAAGCGAAGCCCTCTCTTTAGTCGATGATAAAAAGAAATTGCGCCTTCTTCATTTGTTGGAAATTTTAAAGAGTGAAGTATTAAGGTCGTACAGAAATAAATGACACAAATGTTGCCGCAGAGCGGAATACAAATTATTGACAAAAAAAAAAAAAAAAAACTGATAGTACAACAGTTAGAAATAATCCCCGCCCACGTCAATACAATTCTACCATCTGGATGGGAGGTCCCGAAGAGCTTTGGTAAACCAATCTGTGGGGGTGTTGATGCACCACCTATGAACAATTGCATGCAGTTCGGCAGAGGATTCAACATTATGGCCACTGATTGCGTCCTTCATCTTGTCAAGCAAGGCGTAGTCCAAGGTCTTGGTTCGAGGCCTGAGGTTCATCCCCTTTGTACACAAGGCTAAAGAAAGAGAGCACTGACATTTGCTACTGTATGCGATGTTAGTGGTCGTCCCCCACTAACACCTTTGGATGCAGTCTCCACTCCACTGCTGAATTTGGCCAATCAACGGGATACGGTACTCCTTGAGGGTGCTTTGTTCCCGCACTCCGACACCATGCGACGATAAATCTCACTAATCTGTATTCCTTCCTTCCATAGGAACCACGCTGTCCAGCGCTGACCGTAATAGCCACCTTCGATCCGGTATTTAAACAATGTCTTGACGATGGAGTGACAGGGAAAATATCTGAAAATTAAATACATAGAGAAATGTTATTACTTGCCTCTTCACCCTACCTTAAACCCACAAAGTACCATAACCAAAATTAGGCTTGTGTTTGATGTTTCTAGCAAAACTGTTCTCGCCCATCTATTAATGATTGCTTGTTTAAAACACCCTAATCTTATCGAGCCAATACCGGAAATTTTCTTGCGATTCAGAGAAAAGGTGACTGACATGTCTTCGGATATAAGACGTGAATTCCTGCAATAGAATTAAAGAGAGAAGACCGAGATGTTTTTTTTTAATTCTTATAGTGGAAGAATGATACAATTGATATATTTCGTCAAAATAGATTAGTTTTTAGAGTTACGTGCAGCCCATTTTTGTTGGGAGTAGTAATTTCTTATCATCTCTCTCATGTCTCATAAGAATATAAACCAGTTGCAGACAAGTCAATGAAATCTTTTTATATAAATAACTCTGTAGCCTAGGTAGAAAACTGTCCTGAATTAACCGAATTTGTAATAATATCTGCTAAAATATTGGATGATGTGAAAATGGATTCGCCGAATGTGGCGTTGTGATACTTTTCATGATATAGGTAAAAATCCTACTTTCACATATCATAGCGAAGAAAAAATGAGCACCTATGTTTTCTTGGTCATAAAGGGGACCGTGTTGATGATACCTTTACAGTATATTCTACAGATGAGTTTAAATTAGAGAATATATCAAAGCGACAAACTCTTTCTTTGACTCAAAAAAATATTTGATCCCTTTGGAATTTTATCACCTGTATTGCTGCCTGCAAAGTTGTTAGTTCAACAAACTTGGAATAAAAAGTCTGATTGGGGTGTGCTTTTGCCTTTGAAAATTCAACATAAATACTTCCAATAGTATAATGAACTTAGAGCACTTTCTGAAATTATAGTATCTAGTAGAGTAGGATATAGATCTCCAATAAATTGGACAATGCAAAATTTTTGTGACGCAAGTTCAGAAGCACACAAAGTGATTTTTCTACTTTGCAACAATCATGGTGAAATTAGTGTGAGATTTTTAGAATCCAAATCTCGAACTTCACCTTTGGAAAGAGAAACTATCCTTCGAGATACATTGAAGCTTTGAATTTGACGATGAATAACATAAAGTTTTGGTCAGATTTGACTACAGCAATTTATTGAATCATTACAAATGACATATAGGGAACTTTCGTAGGAAATCAAGTTAAGGAAATCCTAACATTAATCGAACCCTCCCAATGGTAGCATATTTCAGGGAAGTGAATCCTGCAGATTTAACTTCTCGAGGTTTCACCCTAGGACAGTTTGTACATAGCAAATGGTGGGAGGGACCAGAGTGCCTGAGAAGACTTGAAGAGAGATGGCCGAACGACGAAATCATCCAGATGCAAAGGAAATTTCTTCTAAGAGAAAGATGAATATATTAGTAAACACAGGTGCAAATATTGAATCTTACAAATGGTACGAGAAATTTTCTAGATTTTCAAGAATTGTTAGAGTTCTCACCCGGATGAGAAGATTTATGAAACATTCTCCAGAAGAGAGTGGTTTGTAAAGACCGTCTTCTATCATCTTGTGAAATTCAGAAAGCGAAAGACATCTTTTATTTAATTCTTCAATGAGAATGTTTCCCTGATACTGCCTTTTCTAATAATCTGGTTACACTATCAGGTTCAATGTTCCGTCTTACTTTCTTTGGGAACATGCACAGACCTGACTCGGAACAGGGAGCTTACTAAAGCTATGTTCAATAAATGTGGGAAGTAGACAGGATACACAGGAAGGGTATACAAAACCCTTTATTTTTCACTCTTTACAATAATTTCCGTACTTCGGAATACAGAGACCAACTACTTGTGGTCTGAACGTAAGAATATAAAATATAACTAAACTCTAACTTAACTTTGGAATAATAAACGTGGAAGATTGGCCTTATATTGACAGGAAGCCGTATGTAGTACAGAGAACTGTTAACACTACAATACGTTTAAAATTATCGAGAGGATTAAACCTCTGGCCTGGAAGGCAACCAGCAACCGAGTAAAACTTCTAAGGCAAGCGGCCTGCTTCGACTAACTCCTTCCTCTCTCTCGCTTGGCAAAAAGCCACAACTTAAGTACTTGGCGTTCGCCAGACAAATTTTGCATAAATAAGTTAACGCTTTTAATTCTGGCCGGAAGTAGAAAATAAGAAGTGATAGTAAAGATTTAAAATAAAATAAACGTTAGTAAAACATAAGATCCTTACAACACTTGGAGATAAAAATAATCTTATTACAGTTTAAACTAAAATAACAGAAAAAGGTGATCAATTTTCATTCAGATATCCTATCCTACTTCCATTAAAACATCATATGGTTGACTATCTAGTAATGAAAAGGAAGTAATTTTCGCATGGGATTTCAAACTCTTATGACTATTTTAAGACAGGAATTTTGGATTATATTGTCCAGACTTACTATTCGGAATATTACCAGAAAATATATCAAATTTAAGAGATTCCCTTCAAAGGCTCTTGCCACTCTATCCATTCAGTTGCCTTCCGACAGGGTTAAGAAGGCTTTAACCTTTGAAATTACGGGAATAGATATGTGTGGACAATGCCTCGAAATAAAATTAAAGCATGGGTGGTCCTTTTTACATGTGAAGTGCATAATGCTGTCCACTTAGAGCTCGTTACATCTTTTAGTACTGAAACTTTTGTTGAAGCCCTGAGGATATTTATTACCAGAAGAGGCCGTCCATCAGTGATATATACGGGCAAACCAATTTTACGGCCACATTTTCAGCATCGAGAAAAATAAAGAGGAAGACGTGATCACACATGAAACATTACAGTGGTAGTGGAAATGGAGCGATTGATTCGAACCACCAAAAACTTGTCATTTAGTGTTTTGGAAATTCGTTGGTCAACTATGAGCAATTGTTAGCTATCCTCTGCGATATCAAAGCAGTCATTAACATTTGTCCTCTTATTTAGGTCTCAGATGACACACAAGACCTCATTCCCCTCATTCACACAAAGTATAACTATCAAAAATGCTTTTAGGTACCAAATTCAAACTTTATATGGAAAATAAATATTTGGCACATCAGCTGTTTTGAGATCGCACATTCGGCTTGCATGCAATATGAGTCTGAGACCACTGAGCATACTGTCTTTTTGTTCTTCTTACTAAACCCTCTGATCTGTATCAGATCAGATCCATATGTTCATTTGCCTTCATGACTCCCAACACCAAATTAGGTCTCTTCAGCAGATCTTCAAGCACAAAGGCAACACAACTAAGATGTTGAGCAGTGGCTTTTTAGTTTTTACATTTACAAATTGGAAATGTTTTTGTACCATGGGAAAATCTAAGTGTCCTTAAATGTCCTTAAAGTCAACACATCCAGAGCCGTTTGGTTCTCCCTGTCACCTTTGAAACCAAGTCCTTGTCCTCTTGATCATGTAGCATATTGTAAATTTATTATAGTATCATTAATATTATTATGGTACGTCAATGAAACCGTAATGGCCTTATATAATTTTATTTGGATAGAAATGGATTACGTTTTATTTCACCCAGATATTGAAACCAAATTCTGCATGGCGAAAACATGTAAGTCAGCGTAACGCAATTCACCAGTCTAAAATTTCGGAACAATTCCTATAAGGATTTTCTGGTGTCAAAAGCTATCCAAATTTGACTGCCGAATTTGACGCAGTCTTTTTTATTAAACGTAAAACTTTTTCTAGGCTATGGTTTTCTGTTGAAAAGTATGCACTGTTAAAATATTTATGAGTGCTTCCCTTAAAATACCGGATTCGATAAAATACAGGATCTATTAGTGTTCAGATTCTTGGAAACCTGCGTAATGAAGTTAAAAGCATCTGATTCTGGGTGTTTGGAAACCAATTATAAATCAATTTCCTGTATCCAAAAATTTGTGTTTAACGGATGATTTATTTCTTAGTTTAGCAATGGCCTTATTTAGCACTTTACTCGATTTCCTGCTCTTAAACAACACGGAATCATTTCGCACTTGGCTAACAGATACCTGTCCTACTCAGTTTTTTTATTTCATGAAATTCAAAATCATTAGTACTAATAGGCAGCCACCCTGTTTAACATGATATTTAGCAGTGTTGACTGCCATGTCGCTGGACGCCAGGATTGAACGCCAGCGTAGAAATAGGTTTTCGTAGCTGCCATGCTTCCGCTCTTGCAGCTGCAGTATCGAATCTACCTCATGTGACACAACCGGGGCAATGTTCTTGGAGATTTGAAATGACCAATGGATACTATGAATCCGAACTGATATATACCGAGCAAGTTTCCGGGCAGTGGAGAAAAAAGTGCAAACCATACTTTATGCACTTTTTAAAACCACGCGTTATACACTACAATTACTACATGTACAGTTTTTTATATCGTCTGTTGAAGATTAAGCTAAAATATCAAAATTCCTTGCATTTCGGAATGGAAGAGGGAATATTTCAGGTATGTGCATGTTAAATCCAGTGTTATTATTACCTTATTTGGCTTTCATTTAATATCTTATGGTACGTAATTTTCAGATTCAACTGTACCGAATGTACGATGAAAATCATATTACAGATGTTATTTACTACCACTAGCATTAGATCCTAGAACACTTATTAATTGAAGATGCGAGATCACCATTGCTACTAAATGGAAATTTGAATTCTTGCGTTCTTCAAATAAGTAATGTTTTCTAGTGAATGACATTTTTTATACTGCAGGTCTTATAGAAGCCAGCAGAGGAAATAGCAAAATTCCTGTTTTTAATCGCAAAGCCAACTACAACCCTTACACTGAAAAGAAAATCCCCATCTCTTCTATACAGCACGAAAGTCACAAAAGTGAAAGAATCCGGTGGCAAGGTGGCCATAGAGAATATCCCGGAAAAAAGACCATGAATGGTTATTATGTAAATATGAGATTCAAAAGCACTTTTACAGCTTTTGGCGAAAAGAGATATTGTGGTACAATGATTGAAAAAGAGATGCATATCTGTTGGATGAGATGTTCTAGATTAGAGCTGGACAAAGACGGAGAAATCTTCAAATACTTCTTAGGGTGAGTATTGCGATATCGAAATTTACTAGAGTTAGGGGGAAAGTAAATACAGAAAGCTACCGATTCATAATATAATCTAGCTATTTATTGCTAAAACTTTTGCTGTGCATTTTCCTTCAGAAGGGGAGGAAATATCTTAAAACGCTGTCAATCTATCGGAAACATCTTCCAATTTCGCAAGCAATAGTTCCGTCCAAGAGCAGCAAGTTTGACCTCATCCTTTTCGTTTAGGAAAATATTGAACTGTCTTCCGCACGCACAATGCTATCAATTCACATTAATTTGAAATCGGATAGTTACAAATTTTTTTCTACTGCAGTTTGAACAGAATCTGAATGCTCGAAAATTTCATTTTGGGGTGGGGGGGGAACTAATAAATTCGTTAATCCGAAATGACTGTGTTACGACATCGGACAAATCAAAAAGCTTTTCTTATATCGTTTAAAATATACAAGGGTTCGATATAATGTAGTAACAACATACTGATAGCTCTAAAAAGACTTTATTATCATAAGTACGAACATTTATAACTCTCTCAATATCACCGCAGCTTAAGTCTACCACCTTCTGCCAAATTATTAGAAGATGTCTTACGCTATTAGCACAGCCATTTCTGTTAAGGCCTCACGTTGACAGCCCTAAAGTACGCATAACCTTTTCTTTACTATTGTAATAGATCCTCTTAATGATTCTTTCCTTTTGCTGAAGAGATCATAGTCTCACATACGCCAGTATGGCGGATGTTTCAGTGCCTCTCAATGTCATTGCAGGAGATTAGTGATAGCCTTCGCATTATGACACCAAACGTTACCATGGAAGATTATGCGATAACCAACAAGAAAAGTCACTTTCTCCGCAGTACCAGACACAGATGATAGTTCCTGTAAGCATATTTTACAAGTGCACATCAGCGTAGCCACTGAGGGGTTTCGAAAAATGGACCAATGGGCTTCTATTGCTCTTAGGACGCTAAATCTTCGTGCATGTGAGCATATGTTGGTTATGTTTTAATTTTGCATTTGTTTCCCAGTTATAAATGTACGGCGTAATAGTAGAAAATCTCGTAGTACTTTCGTTTTATGTGTTTAATTAATTGCTGACATTTCACTTTCGCGATTTTTATCACGCATTATTATTTGGATTGATGGTCACGGCATATTATGGCTCTTTACATGAAGAAAATGACTCAGACTCACGCTAAATAGAATTCAAGTGATTAGTTTTTTTTTTTTTTTTTTTTTAATTGAGCTAAGAAGGACTGAAAGTGTTTGCTGAGTATTTCTTGTGTAGACAGTATATTTAAGAGTGAGCAGTTTTTAAATGTGAAATTTAACACACTAAACAAATACAAATGCAAATTAGTAAAGTTCACTTTGAATAAAATTCTGCATTGGCTACTACTATAGAACATCTTTTTCATGTAGATTGCAATAAAAAGTGCTGACTTCTATTTACATATATAATTGGTGTAAATATTTTTCTCATATGCATAGTTTTCTGTAAAGATAGCGTTTGGGATCAGATGTTCATCACATATTTCTTTCTTCATCTTATTTACCTTTTATTAAGTAATATTTCAGATGGATATTTTTGGAGTGTCCAATATGTGTTTGTATTTATTTCAAATTCTTTCAAGCAGATAGTGAAATCTTCACAATTGTTTATATTTGATCTAAATTCGCAATGAAGACTTTCAAAAGAAATCGACGTTGCTTTAATTATTTTGTGCAGAAAATTGCGTGGCAAAATATTTTCAACCATCTTGCTTAAATCTTAAAGCACGTGAAAGGTCATGTGACGTGACAGAAATATTACTGTATGCCCATTGGTCCAGCCTAGAAGCCACTCCCTCGATGGGTACACAGATGTGCACTTGTGAAATATGCTTCCGGTAACTAATTTCACCATCACCCATAACGGTGTAGTGTCATAATGCGAGGGCTGTAATAGATCGCCTTTGGCGATGGCGATGGGAGATACTAGAATTCTGCCCTATTCACCAGAAATGAGTCCTGTTTACCTAAATGAAAGAAACCAAACCGAAAAATTCATCATGACATTACACAAGAGAGAAGGATATTTGGGCATTTTAGGACGGTCGCTGTGGAGCATCAATAGTACGCGTACTGATGTACGACAGTAATTTTCAGAAGGTGTTAGACATGTGAGGCGATTATTTTGAAAGGCTGTAAGTGCTTATGCTTATGATAATAAAGTCTATTCAAAACTATCGACGGTTTGCTACTTTTTTATATTTAACCCTTGTAGTTTGTAAGATTTTCACTAGTGTAATTCTCAGTTACTGTAGAAAGTGACGAATCTTAAGAACTAGTTGGCGAATAATCGCTTAAGTTCGTGTGACGAGAAACAAGAAGATGGAAGGGTAACTAACCCTTTATTATTCCAATAAGATTTAACAAAACTCCGTCTTGGAGTGTACAATCAAAGCCGACACTAGGGCTTGAACTTAAGAGACTAAGAATTAAACTAAGATTAACTAAAATATAGCGGAAGCTAACAAGTTTCTAATGCAGTTGTCCCCTTAACTCTATTTGACTACGAAGCTTATCAGGGGCTTGAGTACGGCCGAGCGTAATAACAGCTTTGAGAGAGAGGAACTTAAAATTTAACTGTTAATAAAATTAACATAATCCTTATAAGTTTTATATTTGCTTTTGTTTTCTAATCAACTTCAGTACACCACTGTTTTTGATCAGATGCTGTACTTCTATCGCAGTCTACTTTTTGCGTTTTGATGTGCTTTAATTGATTACGGTGATCATGTGAGGACTATTTACCTACGAAAAGAAATGCCTTCGTGGAAGATTTTCTAAAGGAAACTGACTCATATTAAGTTACATATAGGGAAACCTACAAACATGCTCTTGTAGCTAGTAAGTTCATTAAAATACGAACCTCGGTCAAACTACTTGTTTTCAGCACACTTAGCCACAAGGCTAAGTTTATTGGTAGGCTTTATTTAAGATAAGATTATCAACATTTATCTGCGATATTAGCTTACAGTATCACTAAATATCTTTCGGAAACGACTCTGCATGGGAAAATATCAGATCATTTCGAACAAATACAAATTTCCATCATAACATTCAACAACAGCTGCTTGTTTAATTTGCATCTAAAAGCGAAGAAAATGTAAATGAATTCAGTTTGGGTAATCCGCTCTAGCACCCGAAAATTATCGTAACTACTTTGATATGACGATGCATGATACCAGCTGTTTCGTAACAAAGACTTTTGCTTGTTGGCCTTAATCAAACAAAGCTCTACACCAACGGTTCCCAAACTGTGGTAGGCGTAGCCTGGGTGTACTCGATGGCCTAGTCAAGGATACGCAAAAAATAAATACCAGCAATGGCAGAAAATAAAGAAGTGCTATAAAAATGACTGTTCATTCTGAAAACGGAATTTGTAACACGAAATCATTCATAATAATTATTACTTCTATGGTACTTCAAATTAAAACAAAATTCTAAAATGTTTCTGATTCAAAAAATCATAAAAAATGTTTTACAATTCATATAGTTATTGGTTATATTCACAACAGCAGAACGTATAATGATTTCTTAATTCATTATTTATTTTTAAAAGGTAATTACATTTCTAAGAAAAGGAATGACAGAATAGTTAAATTTCTAAACAGAAAAGCAAACAAGAGCCCACTATAATCTATTACTTTCAAATAGGCACTTCAGCCGTCATAGCCATCCTTTCCTCACTTATGATCGTAATGTGTGTCCTCATCACCGCGTAAAGGAAATTAAGGGATTTTAGAAAATTAAGAAGGTATGACTTTTTTCTGCAGAGTCTGAGAGATTACTGTGGTTATAGGGCAGGGTTCCGGGAAGGAATGGTCTTGAAATACCTATTCTAAAGTAACAGACTATAACATGAAGCGAGTTATAAGTGTATAAAATTGCATCAGATATGAGGATGGTGAAGTTTCTGCAAGAAAAATACAGCTTGTAGTATTTATTTATTTATTTATTGAAAGGAGAAATTTTTGTTTACTGGGTATTAATTTAAAGCACGAACTTTCATTGTTTGAAAAGATTCATCGATACGTTTTGAATTTCTTTGACTTTTTGGAGAAAACATTCGAAATTTCCTGATATTTTTTAATAAAACTTATATTTTCCCTGATAAATTTTTATTTCCATTTTTGGGATTATTTTACTTTTCCAGTAGTTATTTTTAATTTTGGAACCCTTTCCTTTAAATTCTCGTTTTTAACTACAACTCCCTGCAAGAATCAGAGTTCAGCATCGCTTTTTGTGTAAATGAAGCAAAATTAGTATTTAATGGGAAGTTCAGTTACTTCCGTAGAAGATCTCAGAAGTTTTCAGTAGAGCATGTTCTGCCTTCGGGCCACGTCGTTGCTGTAAGGCTATCTTACTACGATCAGCCGTGGTCTTATATGCCGATTAGTATTCGCCGGTGAGGTTTAATTATGGACCAACTCGGTTAGTTATTTTTGTATAGCTTCTGCTAAAGTTTAGCTAGTTAGAATTAGTTCCTTATATTCTATCTCAAGTTAAAGCCCAAGTGGAGGCGCTTCTGTAAGCCCTAGAAGGAGCCGTCTGTGAGTGCTTCTTCGAGTGAATAAAAGGGCATTTTAACCCATTGTTGTAAAAAGACCAGCGAATAATCGCTAAACACTTCACTAAAGTTCTACTAACCAAGGACAGGTAAATTAACTAGAACTTTGTACGACTTCCTTTGAGTTGACTTTCGTGGTGAACCATATACGGTCAACTTAAATGATGTTCTCCTCATGTTAAAATAATTGTATGTCTAGAGGACTTTATAAAAGTATCTAGCTTTTATTCACTTCAAAAATACTCAGAAAAGGTCTATATGTTACTAATAATGGTTGGCTGTTGCTCATTTTAGTTGCACTTAGTAGGAAATACAAAAGTCCATGCATAAAACTGGCTTAGGTACAATAAGGCATCTAAATTCTACCTCTGTGTTACATTGTGTTACATTCTGTCTTATTAATTTCCTTCAACTGGTCTGTAAATGTGATATTTTTCTAACACATGAACGGAATTCTTTAAATGAAATGATTTCTCTTTCAGACGCAAAAGAGCCTTAAATTTTGAGGAATATAAACAGTTTCTTGAAGAGCTTTGCGACATATATGAATTGGACTATTCTGAAATTATTAAAACAATGGCGTTTATTCGAATGCCTTCCAGTAAGTACTCATTTATTTCTCTTGGCATAACTAATTTTGTTCTGGACCATTTTAGGAAAGATGTAAAGAGACATTTGCAATATGTGTTCCAGTACGCTGAACTGATGGAAAAGGCTAAGATTTTGTGCACGAATTATAGCAAAGGTAGAATATTTAGATATGGGAGCTACTTTATCCGCTTTCCTCGTTTCTGGGATATTTATTTTTTGTTGTCACCCTATTATTTTAATAAAACTGAGGAATAAACATCAGTTGGGTCAAGAAAATTTTCTTAGAAACCACACTAGTGGTTATATATACATTCACTAAATAATGAGGCCTTATTGAGCTTAAAACTAAGTTAAATAAAATATTTTCCTACGCGTTAAGGGTTAATGTATCACATTCATCTCAAAACTTATCTTTTCTTACTTGTTCCTTTGTTCCACAAAACAACGTTATCAGGCAAACTCCTCTTATAATCCAATCAGTAATTCCACAACCTTTAGATCAGCGGATAGTTTCAGTTGCCTGTCTTCGCGAGGTAGACCTTGAAGTTTATCATTAGTTTCTTAGGTTCACAGCGCAGTCTTCAAGAATATATATACAAAGTGCTTGTGAAATATGTGGCAAAAATATAAAGACAGACAAAAATGGCCGAAACAAGCAGATTTTGTAAGGAAATATCTGTACCAAATTAGTACGTTGAGTTAATACAGGGTGTTGTTGAGCCGAGATAAAAGCTTTCACTTGGCGTAAATTGTCATTCTCTTTGCGGATTTCGAGCGATATGCATCGCGGTTAATACGAAGCAGCTAATACAAAGAAGTGCAAGGAAAAATTCTCATGTAGCTGCTTGGAGCAGCTGTTCGTTCTTCATCTAAAGCTCTACAGATAAAATGGATGTCGGAGAGCTATAAACGTTTCGAAAACCATACTGGGAATGATAATTCCCGCCAGCAGAGCTCTATTATGTACCATTTAGTAGTGCCTTGTATCACCTCAATGCAGCATTTGGAACCACACGTTAAATTATAAAATTTGTTTATATAAGTCACTTCTATCTGCATTTATATTTTTGCCAGGCATTTTTGGAGCATCCTGTACATCCATACACACACACACACACATACACACACCAAAAGAAGAAAAAAGGAAACCCTTCTCCGGTATATGAAACCCTAGCTACCTATCCGCTCAACCAATTGAAATGAAACTTAATATATTATTACTAGAAAGTATA
Source organism: Stegodyphus dumicola (assembly GCF_044657685.1). Lineage (NCBI taxonomy): Eukaryota > Metazoa > Arthropoda > Arachnida > Araneae > Eresidae > Stegodyphus > Stegodyphus dumicola. The sequence continues at coordinate 198,688,241 of NC_140773.1, forward strand.
CTCTTGCGATTGCGATGATTTAAAGAGCCATTCACACTTGATACTCAGCAACAACACCGGGATCGTGCACTTGCGATCTTCACAAAATATGAAGCTCAGTTTAGCACTTTCAAACCTAAGCAAGACTCTTACAATTAAGATTGTCATCCGTAGATTAACTGATGGTTCTGGTGTAAATGACATCAAAAAAGGACTTTCTGATGAAGGTTACTCTGTAAAATTTATCAGGAAAAGCTTTTGCTGAACTTGAAGGTTACTGTCAGAAGATTTAGAACCAGCAAACATTTTATGATTTGTTTCCGCTGCCAAAGATATGGACACGGACAACTCTTCTGCAACAATTCTCCGAATTGACTCAAGAGTGGAAAAAACCATCTTACTTGTAATTTGAAGAAAGAAAATAAACCGACTTGTCTCAGAGGATAACAAAGTCATGTATCTTCATTTAAAGATTGCGAATTTTATCCTAAAATTCGAAATTTAAATCCTAAAGATAAACCTGCTCCTGAGCGGACTTAATCCTGCCAAGAAGGCTTCTAAATATAGGAAAGCATTCTCATGACGCTATGCTTCTGCGCATATCTCAACACTTCCCGACTAGTTTTCTATTTCACCTTCCAAGACAGATTTTTCTGTTGGAAATTTGGTATATAGATTTGCTGACTTCTTCAGTAAATTTCTGGAATTTATTGCCAAGTATAAGAAACTGAAATCTCCAGAAAAGAGACAACAGTTAGCACTATGTTTAGTAGAAACTTTTCTTTAGTCTGGAACTTTTAAGATTTTTTAACTACTTGAAATTTATAATTTAAAATTTCAACATTTAAAAAATATATCGGAAATAAAATTTTGAAATTTTCATAGATTTTTCGAATTGCATTTTATTTTTTATGTATCATCTTTGAATTAGCAAACATTCTAAATACAAGAATTTTCGAAACTTCATGGAACAAAATTGAAGAAGGTACAAAACGAATTGTTAAAACTGATTATACATAACGAATTGACTTAATTTTCGCCTTTTAGAGCTTGCTGTTAAATTACACTCGTACTCACGAGGGGAAGGTTGCATCGTCAATTGCAAACAGACAATAAAAGTTGGCATAAAACGAAATCCCGCAGTCATACCAGAATTCCGCAGTCTTGCCAGAATTATGCGTCAATTCGCAGGCAGCGATACTTGCGTGTCATCTGAAATAGCCAAAGCGGAAAGCGTGAGCCGAAGACATTATTTACACGATGAAATGCGTTGGAGTGCTGTCGCTATGTTGCAAGCTGGTGCAAGGCAATCGACTGTTGCAAGAGAGGTGAATGCGCATTGTAATAGCATTAATGGTGGAATCGTTACCAAACGTGTTAAAAACCGTGGGTCTGGACCAACGACTTCATATATCTCGGTATATATCTTGTTGGTCTAGACGCCGGCCGGCAGACGATCGCTTCCTGTTGCTAAATGTAAGGCGCCGTAGATCACAGCTGACGTCGCATCTCTCTGCTGCTGCGACACACAACTCATATCCAGCCAAACTGTGTCTCGTCTACTACATGAATATAGGCAGTACGCCCGACGACCTGTGGTTTGTGTTTATTTGTCCCCATCGCATGTCAGAGCGCGGTTGAATTGGACCCGTGAAAGTCGCAGTTGAACACCAGAGCAGTGGAGCCACGTACTGCTCGTCGATTTAACATCCATAACGATTCCCGAAGGGCAATATTGCAAGAGCCGGGGACACGCTATAGGGTGCCAAACATTGTCAAAAGAGACCATTACAGAGACGGAGGCTTACATGTATGGGCTGGGATAGCAACGAACTACCTCTAAATGATTCCTGGTTGTTCCGTCACAGCTGTCCGTTATCACGATTCTACACCCTCTTGTGCATCCTTTTAACGCTGCAATGATTACTAACTCAATATTTATGGACAATAACGCCCACCTACATTGAGCTCGAGTGGTGCGAAATTATCCTGAGAGTGAAACCACTCCCCATCTGCAGTGGCCTGCTAGATTACCAGACCTGAATCCCATAGAGCATGTACGAGACATGTTGGAGTTGCATAGCAAAAATATGCGTATTTTACTGATTAATGGGTCAGTCTTGAATAACAAAAGTGATCATCATTAACTTTATAGTTAGCCTCTAAAAGTGTATCTCTTTATTAACATCTCCATGAATAAATAACCCGTTAAGCTAATGATCAATATAACATTTATTCCTATATATGATTATTTTGTATACGAGATGTGTGCCTGAGGTTTACTGTAATATAAATACGGTTTGAATAATGCGGTTTCAAATATTTATTTTTATTTTCAGCCAAAAAATGGAAGTAGGCTCAAGTTCCTTTTCTACTCAAAGCTTTGCAACACAAAGAATTTTTTAAAAGTTTGCTCGGACATCTTAAAGCTGAAAACAAGTGCAGAAAATCGAGCCCAAAAATGTATTGTTAACCGAATCCAAACACCTAACATTGAGGATTGAAATGATGCTTTGATTCATTACGATGTTGGTTATGCAAATCTATTATCATAAAAATCATTTTAATAAAATAAATTTTAAATCCGATTTTATTCTTTACTTCAGTGGTTATGATAATTGTTTTGAAATTAATAAATATTTTTATTATATATACACATTATACAGTAAAAAGATATTTTCCTTTAAAGTTACCAAATGAAATTGATAAAATATTGCTTACTTAACATAATAGAGGTTTCATAGACCGAAATGCGAAGAAAATACAGAGCCTCAAACCAATCCTTTGGTACTAAATCTGAGCTGGAATAAAAATTACCGGGAATCTTTAAAAGAAGATTAATATTTGATGCTTTTTCTCTTTTATCCCATTAGCTAGAAAGAATCAGTTAATTTCTAAATATTGTAGGCGTTTAATTTTTAAGTAACGTGCAATTCCCAAAAAGTATACAATACTTAAATGATATAAATTATAATTAATTTGAAACTTTGACTGAAACCAAATACGTAATTTAATAAATTCCAAATGAAACCAAAACCATGTATCTACACTAAAAATATGCATCTATACTGCTGGCCATTAAAATTGCAACACCATGAAGGAAAGCAAATACAGAAAGATATTTTATGTACGTAAAACAGTATGGCATAAAGACAAAATGATTAAACTTGAAAGCAGTTTGGGGGTTTACAGGGGTGCAAAATTAGTAGAAAGAGCTGCGACCCCTGGCAGCTAAAACGGTTTCTTCCGGTTAGGCATGGAGCCGAACTGGGCTTGGATGACAAAAATGGGCAACTCATTCCATGCTGCTTCAAGTCTATGGCGCACTTTATCAGTCGTATTAGCTGGAGAGGGGTGGCTGGCCAGTCTCTCAGCAATCATTGACCAGATGTTTTCAATGGGTGACAGATCTGGAGACCGTGCAGACCAGGGCAGCAATACAATATTCTGTGTATCGAGGAAGGTCGAAACAAGATGTGCAACATGTGGTCTTGATTTATCTTGTTGGAAGATGGCGTTTGGCAGGCCTCGAAGATAGAGCACAAGCACTGGACTGAAGATGTCACAAATGTACCGATTTGCGTTCGAATCACCGTCGATCCGAACTAGAGATGTGCGTGTCGTGTACCCAATGGCTACCCACACCATCACACCAGGTGCAGGGCCTCTATGCCGATATCCAATGCAAGCCGGCGAAGTAATGGTCACCGTGCTGAGAGTCCACGCTGCTGAAAACATCGACGCATAAAACATAATTTTCATGAAGCATTTTGGAAAAATACACAAAAAAAAAGTTACGAGCGGATACTGCGCGTGCTACAAACATGCCCATTTCCTGATTAATGGTCCGTGATGCAGTCGTACGGTTTTGCAGGCTGACCTCATAATATATCTGCCCTCTTTGGTGTGATTCATGGGAGGGCGTTGAGATCCTGCATATCGTTCAGTACGACCCTGAGCAACCCATTTATTCCAAATTCGCATGACAGTGGTTGGGTGTCGACCAGTGCGAAAGGGCAATATTACGGAACGATAATCCACACTGTCGATAGGCAAGGATCCTGCCTCTATCGAATTCCGGCATTTATTGATAAGCATTTCTTCTTATTATTCGAGGCATAACAAGGTAGTCTGACCTAACTCCGACCTTACAAAACGCTTTCCAAATGATAACTTCACTACACAACTTTTCTCTTGTGCAGTGCTGCAGATGTCGTTTCTCCCTCCTGCTTCGTCTAAATGCGTTGAAATACTAATAATAGCATATCCCAACCTCTTCGTCCTTTCATATGATTTTGACATTCCTCAGATCATTCCTATCTGGTGTTGTAATCTTAATGACCAGCAGTGTAAATAAATGAATACAAATATGCAATTAATTATTTTATTCAGAATATCTCCGTAAATGTAATTATATCATTGTTACCATGCCAAAACATAAATCTCAAATATACATAGATAAGATGGAAGTTTTTCCAAGGAAAGATGATAAGTCTTTTGCATGTATCTCTATAATATAGAAAATACATTTAGATCCGTCTGGTCCAACCCGCCTTCCGTGGGCCGCATGTTGCCCTCTTATACCTTTTTGTTGCATTTGCCCTTCCTACTAGAAAAAAAAATATATATTAATTAAACATTTGGAAAAAATCATATATCCTTCTTATTTGCTTAGTGGTATTGTTTCAGATTCTCTTGAAAGATAAGGAAAAAAATTTAAGAAATTAAAATCCCGCTGGAAGACTGGAGAAAGGAGGAAGATTTAGTTTTGTTGAAAAGTCCAAAGCTATTTTATTTCCACGAGGTGATAGGATGGTTAAGCATTCAAGGATTACCTTAAATAGCAACCAATTAGTTTCGCTACTCGTAATGGATCACCTTGGCATGACTTTTAATAATTTTCATGAAGCATTTTGGAAAAATACACAAAAAAAGTTTATTTTATTCTTAATTACTTTGGAATTTGGAATAATTGCTTAGAAATTTTAGTCCTGAAACTCTCGCCATAAAGAGTGACACTCTGGGGAAGATTATGGCCAGTTATTTTTCTGATTACATTGAATATGGAATAGCCACTGAAAATCTTATTTATTTCGCGAATGATCTTCATAAAATCTACAAAAGATACAGAGATGTTATTTGTTAAATTTTTTTGACCATTTCAGTTTTTTGTTTTTGTTTTATCTGTTCAGTTAAGAGGTAGTTAGTAATGAAGTCTGGTCATTTTATTAATGGTTTCATTAGAATTACCTGAAGCTTTTGTGCTCGAGATCATTCTAATGAGTCGAGCTTTTATGCTCATTCAAATACAGCAGCTTTTCTATACTATTCAATGTAAAAATTTTGCAGTGTCACTTATCGGTCAATAGATTGTGAAATGGCCACTAGTAATAGCTCGACGAGTCAATTACAACCTTGACTGTCATTATGCCAAAACACTTGATAGCGTCCAGAAGGGGTGTTAATTAGGTGTCGCAGGGTGAGGTCACATGAGAGTTCGCTCTTCTCCGGAAAGAGGGAATTTACCACCGAAGGAAGGGAGGTCCCCGAACCATGGGGTGATCCTGTCGTCAGGTGCCTTTATTTCCTATTCGCAGAAATAAACGTGAAGACTTGAATTTTTGTGCAACTCCGGAAACCAAAAATATCAATTCTTTTTCATAACATATGAATTTCACGTTATTTCATTGCTTATTTTTAAAAATAAGATCCCTAAATATAATGAAACTATATTATTTTTAGCAGAAGTATTCTTTTTGGAGTTTAAAAATGAAAGAAATGACCACAGGTTTCCACCCCATTTCAGCGAGATCTTCCCTCATCCCAGCTGATTAATAAGGGCATTCGTTAATAATGCTGTTTTTATGCAAGAAATATTTTCTTTCTTTTTTTTTCTGAAATAAATTTGATCCCCCCACTTCAGATATGTAAAATAATAGATTTTAGCTCAAAAATAAAGAAAAAGAAATATAATAAATATTCATTGCAACATAATTATTATAATTAATTAAACAAGTATAGTAATAATTTATGATCGCATAATTGTTATAACTAATTATTTAGAAACTCCTTTTTTTTCAGCGTACATTAATGCACATATGTATATTTTAGTTCAAAGATAAAAAAGATGGCATTGAAATATCAACACACCCACTTTAGTGCTGTTTGGATATTTATAAAGATGAAAAGGAAAAGTTACTAATCTAGTGCAAGTTGAGAGTTTCCGTGCCTTATTTTAGAAAAATTCTCAAACTATCGGTATTTATCGTAAGTCGGTAAGCATTATCAGCATATGAAAAGAAAACATACTTCAGCAATTTAAAATACAAATTTGAACTATTGGATAAAGATTACGTGGTACACTAAAAAAAAAAAATAATAAAAAATAAATAAATAAATAAATAAATAAAACACTTGCATTCTTCTTAAAATCTTTTTGTGGGCTATCCTTCTCCCAAAGTACCCAGTGATCTGTTTTCGCTTAAAAAATATCAGATTATCGCAGACATTCGACTTCGTGCAAACATCGGTAACAGCGGCTATCAAGGAAACGCATTTCTTCGTTGTTCACTTTAGAAAACTTTCAGAAGAATTCTATATTCTTACAAAAATTATCGCTGCTGGCAAATTCCACAGGATCTTTTATTGCTGGAAAATTCCACAAGATCATATTTTACAATTAAGGCAAAAAATATCACGATTTCATTATAAAAACTGTTGGAACTTGGAATACAACAAAAAAAGAATGAATATGAAAATGGCAGTGTTGCTCGACTGAATGACTGCTATGAGAATGATTGCGGAAGAATGGTTATGCACATAGTTGTTAGAATTTGACCCATTCTGAAAATTTGGCGACTTATAGTAACGCGGTTGCTTTATAACCTAAGTATCAGAAAGATATATAATAGTCCTTCGCTTTAAAGAAGGCAGCTCTCTGGGCAGGCAACACCATTTTTCCATCCATCAGCTTCTACACGGCGTCAGCGTCCTACAGGCACTGAACAAGAACGGCACATAAGCCTTTCACATCTCTTCATTAAAAGAAGTGCTTATTACCCTGTCTTCTTCCAGGCAAGTGTCTTTATGCTGGGTACGTAGTCATCAAGGTACCCAAGGTAACGAAAGGGCCGACTCTTTAGCTAAAAAAGCCGCAAGTCACCCCTTCATCGACTTAGAGATACCACTTTCCATAGTCGCTGCCAAACACATGATCTTCTGCGTCTTCATGTCCATCTGGCAAGCTCGCTGGGACGGTCAGATAACCAGGTCTAGGCACCTGACGAAATGGGAAGGCATCAAGCCTCAACTCATGTATATATGTAAATATCTCTAAGCTAACTAATCCTTTTTGCTAATTTTCTACTAACATTCCAAAAAAATTGTAAGTTGGAGCACCCAACAAAACTAATAACTATTGTTAAATCTGTTTATCTGTAATAAGGTTGAAAAGATAAACAACCAAAATAGGCAGGCGGAATAATAATAAATAAATATAATAATTATTAACTATAGTATTATTATAATAGTTATTTATTATCGTAAAATTATTATAATTAATTATAATAATTATTATAATAGAATTCTTTGTAATGAAAATTTTACAATAAAATATAATAACTAAAAAAATTATAACAATTATTACAGAATGATAGTTACTTATAGTTTAGTATACAATTATATATATATAGCAGAATTAAGCTTTCGAAACACTCATATTTTTACCAATATATAAAAAAATATATAAATGTACACAGTTAAACACAATGTAATCAAATAGTTAATTACAAATATATATATATCTTAAACTAATTTAAAGTAATTTTCTGCCTCCTTAAACCAATACTATTTGAACTCAATGAAAATAAATAGAGAAAAAATAAGAAGGAAAAACTCCCAACTACACGATATGCCTATCCACCCTATATCATCAATAAATTGATCCAAATATCTCCTTGATCCCAATGGAACATGCACACAAGTGTCTTGTTTTGCGCCCGCAAAGTCTATCTGAACACAGGGCGAAAAAACAATCTTAGGTACGAAGGAAAGGCAAATAGAAAGAGAGAAATTTTGTCTGAGAGAAAAATAATTTCGTAGCATTTGACACGGAGTTCTTAAAGCCAGGTAAATAAGCAGGTTAAAAAATATGACCCACACTAAATAAAAATAATAATATTATGGACCCAAGTAAGATAGAGAAGATGAAAGAGAAGCGTGAATAAACCTAACCATAAATGTGTCCTAACATGCAATGAACTATGTGTCAATTATGAAGAAGTACACTTGACCTAGCACCTAATCGTGAAGGCCCCAATGTGCTGGTGTAAATATATAGTATGTTGAGTGAGGTGTTGAAAATACTAGCCAAGTATAATAAAAACGATGAGGATGCTTCATTCCAGTAACTGAACACTCCTTAACATTTGTTTCTCATCAGAGGAAAAAAATGAAACTAAAAAACCTCTGATCAGGAGTGTAGCTCTTGGAAAACTCTTTAAGCGTGCTTGAGCTAGTTAAAACCGCAGACAAAGACGAAAGAAAAAAAGGGAGCAGATTGTTTATAATTTAAAACCTCATTAGGAAGCTAACTTTAAGCTAAGACAGGAAAGTAAAATAATAATAATAAAAAGTTAAAAATATAATATAAAGTAGGGGATCCAAACGTGGAATAGAAGGCAAGAGGATTGCTTCTCCATGAGACTTAATAGCAACAAAGAAACACAACATCAGAGAAAAGTTGATTTTTCTGATCCATTTTAAAACACAGCAGCAGACAAATGTAAATACGCATACACAATTTAAGATCCTATCAACCGAAAAAAAAAAAAAAAAAAAAAAAAAAAAAAAAAAAAAGGTGGAGATAGGAGACCAGATGCTTGATACTCTATCAGCCAAAATAAAAGATACTGACAAAGTAAATAGCGTTCAAAGTAAATAGCAATAAGCCAGAACGCACAGTGAAGATTCATATAAAAGTATTAAATACTTGGAGTAATTCACGAAACGTTAAGAAATAATCACATGATCCTAAAAAGCGGAATCTTTAAAGCCGCAACGATTCCTAGGAGTAACAGTAAATAAATAAAGTTTACATATGAGGCAATAAATTCATCTTAAACATTTCCACGCAAGACTTCAACAGTCATACTGAAAGAAAAGTAACGCCTGGGAACAAATTACGAATGCACAAATAAGCTTTAGAAACGGTACTAATTTTTACTGAGCAAACAACCTTCCCTGCGAAGGGGATAAAATTTTTAAATCTAAATATTGATATTTTTATACAAGAAATAAATGAAAGTAAAACGTACGTATTCCTAATTCCAAGGAGCAAAAATTTTCCCTTTTCCTCTCTTGCAGCAAATACTGAGATCAACGAACTACAGTCAAAGAATCTCTAAGGAGAAGAATGAAAGCTTCTATAGACGCAATGTAAACCTGTTTCGCCTCTGCGCCGCTGTACCGAAGAGCCACGGCTATGCAGTGGAACACCAGCACAGGGTGAATTTTCAATAGCGCAGTCCGAGGAGATAGTAAATTTTTTACTTTGAAATAACTCAAAATGTTTTATTTTCATACATTTCTGAGTTTTATGAGCAAAATGATGTTAGTTGGAATTTTGTGCGAATTATAGAAATCTTATCCAATTTTTACTTTCAATTTAAACAGCGAGCCATACGAAGACAAAATTTAAATGAAATAAATTTCTTAATACTTAACAGGATTCAGAGACTTTTGTTCTAGATAAATTGTGTAGTTGATCTTTTATGTTCTTATCTTTAATTGTTTCGCATGGAACATCCTAAAATTTAATTGCAAACTGAATTTTAAAAAAATGAATAAACTTTATATTTTTATATTATATTATATTTTTATTTTTTCCCCTTAACCCTTCATTCTGTAAATCCACATAATTGTTTTTCATTTGATATAATATCCAGCATTAACTTATAACTAACATCATAATTAATAGAAAACAAAATTAACTACGGCTGTGATGTTAAATTTCTAACAAATCTGCAATTAATTACATAAATAACGCTATTTTGTAATTCTTTTCACATCAAGCATATTATTAAATATTAACATAAAGAATAACACATTTTAAGTAAAACAGTGATATTTATTGACATTTCTCAAGTTTCAGAATATAGGTATGCAAAATAATTTTAAGCATCTTCACAAATACCAAGGAATTTTTTAGATAATTATTTGGAATGACCATTATGAAAGCCATGAACAATGTTTGCAGCCTAGAGCCAAAAGCATATCACTTAAATTAACAAACACAAAATTACACTTAAAAGGTCTTTTAAAGAACTTCACATAAATTATTAAAATAACTTATTTCATTCTTTTTTCGTAAAATATTCAATACTTCTTACATTTATTAATATAAGATTAAATACTTAACTTGAAAATCAAACCTATAGGTATTATTAAAACCTGGGAAGAAATTTTGCAAATAATTTACTGAATCAATAAATATTGTTATATCAAACAAATATTGTAGCCATTGGGACAAAAATTATTTGAAATTATAAAATTAAGAATAATTTTTTTTAAATAAAAATTACAAAAATGACTATTTTCCACCTTCGCTATACAACTAATAATTGTAAAATTGCTGTATGCTTGGATTTTTCATAATTTTAATTTTGCAAAAAATCTATTTAATCCAAAATTATTCAACAAATGAGTACATTTAATTATGTAGACTTAAACAGGGGGGAAAACACATGCCATACAATAGGTAATAAATTTTTATGAATCCATAGTTAAAATTTTACAGTGAAATTTTAAAAGCAAAATTTGCATATAAGTAACTGAAACAGAAAAATAATTAAAGATAATTAAAAGCACCCCAAAATAAATTGAAAACACTGAAATGCATTATAATTATCCGACAACAACTTAAAAAAAAAATTTACCGTGGAAACTTTTAGACAATTATTTGGAATGACCATTATGAAAACCAAGAGCAAAGTTTGCACCCAATAGCCAAAAGCCAAAACCATTTCACTTACAGCAGGGATGTCAAACTCATAGGTACACTTGGGCCAAACAAACAAGGTTTAAATTTAGGCGGGCCGAAAAAAAAAAAAAAAAAAATCAATATTCATAGAAACGTAGATTTATTTCGAATAATACAATATTAAACATATATATATATATTTATATAGAAAAGAACAAGAAAAATTTAATGTTTACGCCCTGATACTTGACATCTCTTCTCTGCTATTATCTTTCCTATTTCGGGAGAAATTTTGTTTGCAGTGATAACTTTCAACGCTGACCCAAGGTGAGCATCATTAATACGGTTTCTAATAGGAGACTTATTACCTTTCATGACTGAAAATAACTGCTCGCACCGATAAGTGCTACCAAACATCGAAATAATTTCATATGCGAATTTACGAGTATTTTCAAACCTGGCTGGTAAATATTTGTAAAATTCAGGCACGCCCACTTCAATGAATTTTGCTTTCAAATTTGAGTTGCAGTGAATCTCGATCACCTCCATTTGCATATGGCTGGGTACTGAGTCAATACTTATTGAGAAAATCGAAGAAAAAAAAATTGTCTTCGAGGAAACTAAAATCATTAAACCTCGTTTCAAATTCAGTTGTTAAATTTGCAATTTTTTCTCCGTATTTTTGATACGAACAAGTATCATCTAAACTTGATTTGTTCATGCTGCACGTCGGGAAGTGCGTCAAATCTTCATTTTTAAGTTGTTTTTCCCACAGAACTAGTTGCCATTTGAATGCTTTAATTATGTCAAATATGTTCGTAATGATATGATCTTTTCCTTGTAACGATAAATTTAAATCGGTTAAGTGTTTGGTTATATCAACCAAGAAAGATAAATCTTATATCCATATTGGATCGTAAAACAAACTTACGTCTTGATTTTTCGTTTTTAAAAACTAACATATTTCTTCTTTCAAATCCCAGAATTGTTTGAGAATCTTGGAGCAAGATAACCAACGTACCTCGGTATAGTAGGACAAACCCGAATATTCACTATCTAACTCACTTAAGAAAGCAGTGAATTGACGCTGATTTAAACCTCGAGATCTTATAAAATTTATAACTTTTTTTTATATATGACAAAACATTCTCCATATTTATTACTTTCGTGCATAGAACTTCTTGATGTGTAATGCATATGATGAATGTTTGAACCGTGAATTTCACTAAGTTTTTTTTCTTAGTAATGCTACGAAACCCTTGTTTTTCCCTATCATTGATGGAGCGCCATCTGTAGCTACAGAATCTAATTTTGCCAAAGGTAGATTATATTTCTGCAGAAGTCCAAAAACACAAGTAAATATATCTTCTCCTGTGGTAGTACCAGGTATCGGTATTAGTTCCAGTAATTCCTGAAAAATGTTAAAATTCTTGTCACAAGAACGAAGAAACACTACTAATTGAGCTTTGCCACTAATGTCCGTGCTCTCGTCACAGGCAATGGAGAAACTTTCGAAACTAGATGATTTTGCTTTGATCTGATCACTTCAATTCGCGGCTAAATCAGTAACTCTTTCCGAAACTGTATTTCGAGATAATGAAATTGATTGAAAAGCCTTCACATTTCCAGGACAAACAATTTCTCCAGCTTCCATTAGGCATTCCTTGATGAAATCACCGTCAGTAAAAGGCTTCTAATGTTTAGCTATCGAGTCGGACAAGACGTAGCTTGCATGTACCGCCGCTTCACTTTCTTGCAATATTTTACTAAACATGGACTGTTGCTTTTTCACTCCTAACTTGAGCTCTTTCAACTTTTCTTCTCTCATTAATCCTTCGTAATTGTTATATTTCGATTTGTGTTGTTCGTAATGACGTTTAATATTATATAACATTGGTACATTAATAGTATTATTACATATCAAGCAGATTATTTTATCTTTTATTTTACAGCAAAAATATTCTAATTCCCATTTTACTTGGAATATTCTATGTTCGTCAGCGATTTTTCATTTAATTTTACTACCACTTGGTTTTGATATAGACATACTGAATATAAAGGGCTAGAATAAACACGGTTAACGTTAAAAAGTTAACAAAATTTATTCTTTCCACAAGAGATAAATCAAACTGCTGAAATATTTCTTCAAAAATATTCTAGCAATATCACAAAATGTCAAACGTTTAGCAAAAATCAATTCAAAACAGTGAAACTAATTCTATCTCACAGCGAAATCGCTACAAATCAATCACAGCATTAAGTAAACAAACAGTTCGCTAGAACTACAGCTACTACTGAGATGAGTTGTTTGTTCTCGGCTTTTATAAGCTTTATAATTAATTTCTCGAATAGACTGGAAACATCTATAAATATCTGGATTTTTGTGGATGGCAACAGCAATTACGAGATATTTATTTATTAGGTGTTAAATGCACGCGCTGTTCTATTTTTAACCTTCCAACGCAGCTGTCTTTTCAAAAATCTTCTGCGTTGCTAAGGCAACATGAAGCAAATCTAATTACAATTCTAAATAAAAAAAAACTAAATAAATAAATAACTATGAAATCCGTAACAATATGAATTAAGTAATAATTAATAATAAAGCAAAGTGCATGCACATGCATGCACCAATATATCGTACAAAACTATGATTGGAAAACTGAGACCATGAGTTCGGGCACATTCGGCTATCGGGGGATGCGTACAAGTTCTGAGTGCACGTGTCCCCCAAAAGCCGAAGGTAGCTGAACGCAAGCTACTCACACGCATCTGTAATTTAAGTAGTGTGTGTGTCAGCTAGCTGTGAGTAATCTAACAACACAATAAATTATCGTTAATTACTTAACAATAAACATTTCATTTTTTTCTTCGTCGATATGTTATTTTATTATTATATATTATTATTTGCCGATATATTGGCCGGGCCGCAAAAATATTTGTTGTGGGCCGCGAGTTTGACTTCCTTGACTTACAGCATTACATTTAAAAAGTCTTTTAAATAATTTCACATAACTAGAACCAAGTACCTCCGACTACAACAAAAAAGAACCTTTTCGAACAATGCGGTAAAACATTGCTAATATGGCCGACGGCATGCTGGATGTTATTTCGCACATGCGCAGTGAGGTATGGAGGGTGGATGGATTGCCCCTTTAAAATAAGCTTCAGGCATATACATAATGTGTCTCTTCGGTCTGACGGAGCCACATTTTCCTCGGGAAACCTTTATTCTTCTCCTTAGATATTCTTTGCTACAGTCTTTACCAAGAAAGAAGCTCCTCTCCCCATTTCAGACGAAGGGGGCAGGTCGGAATACAAACAGTCGGATAGCGTCATTACGGACGACATTATAAGGAAGAACTATACGTATACAGAAAGTTAAAAAATCATATTAAGATCACAAATGATGAGCAGTAAAAGCTGATATAAATGAAGAAGTGGAAAGGAAACATCCTACCTTGACTATGGAATTTCAGGTTATATCCCTAAAAGGTTTCATATAAATTCTTGAAAGGAGCAAAGACATGAACAAAAGATTTTCTTCTTCTATAACTAAGGAAGAGCAATAATGCTCATCCGAATTGTTAAAATAATTAAATAAATAAATACAAAACTCCGAACTTTCCGAACAAGAACGTTAAGAAAAGATAAGATAAAAAACATAAGATAAAAATATACGATAAACATAAGATAATAAACATACGAGCCGGCTATGAGCCGGCATATGTGTTAAACTAGCATTCATTAAACTGTAAGTAAGCATTTCGTAGAAAGCGAATGTATTATCTAACTCAGTTTTCCATTTTCTCAATTTAAACCAAACAACCTCCTAACAGTTCATTAATAAAATAATATTTGAATGTTTAATTCTAGAATTAAATGAAAATGACTTGAGAGCATTGGCATGAGGGCTCAGATTAAATCAATAATTAGAATCCTGATTAAACGGAACAGAGTGAATTTTTGCGAAAATAAGTGTTTACTCATAATTGGGTTATAACTGACGTGTAATTATCATGGCGGATACGTCAGCGGAAGCGCTGCGATCACCGAGGCAAGCGGCCGCACGTTCACAACACTCGGTAAATAAGTGAAAAGCATTTCTTTCTCCTTAGTGACTATCAATTACATTACTTTGAAATAATGTTCCTTCTAGAAAACCTACAGCTTTTCAAAAGATTTTCAACTCCGATGTTGATGATAATGAAAAACGGACAATGTGAGGATATACTGCGAAAGCCTGGAATTTTGAGATGAGTACCCTTCTTTTATCTAAACTAAATCAAATTTCTATAAATAAGTGCCTTTAAATTAATTAATTGAAATTTTCATCAGTTTTTAGCATTAAACAATACTTGAAATTGCTCATTACTTATGGCTTCCTTTGTGGTAACAATTCCAAACAGACGTTATCAGTTCACGTCTGTCACCACATACAAAACCCCCCTTATCTTGTTTTGAGGAATCTACTTCCTTCTCTGATTTTTTTGTTTCCCTTTTTTCAAAATCGCGCTTTCTTCGCATTTGAATGTTATACTTCACCGATATTTTTTCTCATACTGTTCTTTGCTATCTGTTAAATGTCCATATGGTGAGGATGGATTATTCTTCATTGCCTTAAATAAATTCTTAGAATTATGAGTTTATATAAATAACAGTGTACCTTAATGTGTTAACTAGCATTAATTAACAAGTAATAAATTATGATAGTAAAATAATTAAACTTGTAATAAATTATGATAGTAAAATAATTAAACTTGTAATAAATTATGATAGTTAAATTAATAAATACAATGTTTAATTTATGTTTTTAATACATATACTAGTAATTTATATACATATATATATATATTTTTTTTTGTGCGGTTGTGGTCTTGTTTTGTGTATGGTTCTATGGTCTTTGTCTGGTGCTGTTTTTTGAAAAATGTGTGAAAATGTTGGGAACGAAAATAGCTAAAGTTATTTTAGTTAAATTAATATATACTTTTGTTCACGTCTGTCACCACATACAAAACCCCCCTTATCTTGTTTTGAGGAATCTACTTCCTTCTCTGATTTTTTTGTTTCCCTTTTTTCAAAATCGCGCTTTCTTCGCATTTGAATGTTATACTTCACCGATATTTTTTCTCATACTGTTCTTTGCTATCTGTTAAATGTCCATATGGTGAGGATGGATTATTCTTCATTGCCTTAAATAAATTCTTAGAATTATGAGTTTATATAAATAACAGTGTACCTTAATGTGTTAACTAGCATTAATTAACAAGTAATAAATTATGATAGTAAAATAATTAAACTTGTAATAAATTATGATAGTAAAATAATTAAACTTGTAATAAATTATGATAGTTAAATTAATAAATACAATGTTTAATTTATGTTTTTAATACATATACTAGTAATTTATATACATATATATATATATTTTTTTTTGTGCGGTTGTGGTCTTGTTTTGTGTATGGTTCTATGGTCTTTGTCTGGTGCTGTTTTTTGAAAAATGTGTGAAAATGTTGGGAACGAAAATAGCTAAAGTTATTTTAGTTAAATTAATATATACTTTTGTCTCATATTATGGGTCCTTTGGTGTTGTGTCTCTGGATGCAAGCATATATATTACTTTGTATTCCATGCTAAATACCTTGATACGAAGCATCTTAACACTGTCCCCCTTTTTTATCCTTTTCAATTTTTTCCCCAGTTTCACATCTATTCAGCATTGCCATACACACACCTGTGAGACACTATTTATTGTAAATGAACACAGCTTCCTCTCCTTTTGAGTACACTCATGAATACAATCGTTATTTTAGGATGTTTCCTACTTCTTTTCCTTTTCTTTCTGCAGGCCCCCTTCTTTTTCGCAGTGGCTAATCGTACCGACGGTCCGAAAAGCGCAGTGGCTAATCGTACCGACGGTCCGAAAAGCGCAGTGGCTATTCGTACCTCTACGTTAGCGCATGCTCACAATCAGTCAAGGTACAAGCATTTTACTCCCATTTGCCATAAGACAGGCGGTAGCGGGAGCGAGGGTTGTTAACAGTTTCTGCTTAACTTCCTTTATGCGATTTCTTTGTTAATTAATTTTTAGTTATTGTTACTGAAATTTACGTGTTATTTGTTTAACATAATTTGAGGACGATGGATGTGACAAAAACAAATTTCTTGCCTTTTGCGTGTGGAAACAAGTTTTCGACATATTTTGAATTTGAAAGGGCAAAAGAACTGTATGAAAATCAAAATTTTGCTGTTTTGATTAAAACGAGATCACAAAATTTCACGATGGTCATAAACATCGTGAAACGGTACCGTGCAAATATATTACCTGTGAATGCAAGAAAGGACATATTCATAAACAGTCATTATAAAAAGTTATATTCATATTCATAAAGAGTTAAATTCTTTTATTTAACATAGGAACTTTTATGCAAGCTTAGACCCTAGTCTTCTTATAGCATAGAACTGGGAGAATTTATTTTTCAATAACAAAACTTATTGGAAATTATAATGTTCTTATATATGCATCACTTTTTCAGTGTCCACACATAAGTTCAAATGCCATATTTCAAAATCAAAGCTATTCATGAAATAAAAACCGTATAAAATCTGATAATTCATTTGCGTGTGCAAATTTGTCAATCTAAATTTCTTACATTAAATTATTGTCTTTTAAATTATAGCCCCTTATTTATTAAAATTTAATTTATTAATGTGTTTCTATTAATATTTCAAAGTCCTTTGGAAATATTTTTTGTGTTCTAAAAATGAAGACTATTTTCATAAAAAAATTAAACAGGCATACAAAATTGTTAATAACCAGTATATGATTAATTTTTAATTTAATAGTTTATTTTATTCCTTTTAACTTATTTCATGTCTGAATTTTCTACGCAGACATACTCTGTCTAATTTTTATTACCTTTTTTCAGACGAAAAATTTCAAAGCGGAATGAACAAAAATCTTGATTGTGCGAAACACATACTTGAATCTAAATGTATTCGAAGAAATACAAAAAATTTAAACGAGGTTTTAGTCAGCCCCCTTCAAATCAGTCATTTAAACTATTCCAATCGTTCAAGAGAACGAACGGCTGGAGTAGTTTATGCGAACATAAAAATCTGCCCTTTTTATATATATACATAAATTAAAAGAAAAGTGTTCCTTCTTTGTATATATATAAGAAAAGGAACGCATTTCCCTTTCTAATCTTTCGGAAGTCGCTAACACGCTTAAAGAATGAAAAACTACTTCAAAGTAGTAAACTGGATTAAAAAAAAAGAGAGAGAGAGAGAGAGAGACTCACTTCAACAGACTTGGCAGTTCGCGTACTTAGGATTCCTTCTTTTCGATTCGGTTCAAATCAAGGAGGTTAGAAAAGAAGGAGGGAAGGTTTAACTTAAACGGTGAAGCTTGGCGGGCATGTTCCTGTTATCGCTGACTTGTGCAAGGAAGTCTGTATTTGCAATATTTTTTTTCTTCACTTTGAAGCATGTCAGCTTGTGTTGTATATGGATGCACAAACAGTTTTCGAAAAAGATTCCTGGAATTACTTTTCACGCGTAAGTACTGATTTTCTTATTTTTTTGTGTAATTTGATAACTATGGTAAAAAATATCACAATGTCATGTTGTTTTCATTCCAGATGTGAAAAAAAGGACTTCATAATAACCAAAATATATAAAATACATTTTAATGTTTCTGTTTATAGCTGGCATCTTTTTTTCTTAACATACAATGATGTATGCTAGGATTTAAACTATATAATTTGAACGTTTTAGGTAATTCGCTTGATAAT
Source organism: Stegodyphus dumicola (assembly GCF_044657685.1). Lineage (NCBI taxonomy): Eukaryota > Metazoa > Arthropoda > Arachnida > Araneae > Eresidae > Stegodyphus > Stegodyphus dumicola. Next base: position 198,706,991 of record NC_140773.1, read on the forward strand.
TTTCATGAAAAGTAAGACACCGATTGTTACTATTTTTATGAATTGTAAAGGTGTTAAATAAAGTAATGCTGTTTTTTATGTATTAATTATTATTCATTTTAAAGTTTTTTGAACTGTTAAGAATATAATTTGTGCATTTGATCAAGATAAAGTAACTTTTCTGTTGTTAAAATGTTTTTGCATAAATTTACAAATTTGTGGCCGTATAGCGATAAAAGTAAGTAAAATATTTACACAACTGAACATGTGGAAAGATGGTGTCCAAAAATATAGATATAGGTATATTTCTGTAATTCAGCTTAATTCAAGGCAATTTCTTTGAGATTCATAAATATGAAACGCGCATAAACTGAAATCACTGAATTCACATAAATCTGTTTCATTTTATTAATATTTATAATCTTGTTGTTATAAGGTTGTTGGTTGTGAAAAGAATCTATTTAAAACTTTCATTTAAAAAAAATGCAACTTGTGACTATTTTTTAGATAATTATCTGCTATTAATTTCAGGTTAAATATATTTTAAATGATTCTTTGATAAATTACAGTATTGTGAATAAAACAGAAATATCACTTATTAAAAAAAAACTGGAAAGTACACCCAACAGGTTGCTAATAAAACCTAAAACAAACTCTTGAAATATGCAGAAACATTATTTTTAAAGGCTTTAACGTTATGAACATGCATTTAGATTTCGAACTATTTCTTAATGATTTTTTGTACGTAGTAAATTACGGATATCATCTTTATAACTTTAAAACAAAAACCAACAATAGCGAAGTATTTCATTATAAATTTTACATATTTTTAGTGGAAAATACATGCACGGAACAGCTTAAAAACACGTACGTTTCACTGCCGTAATGCAATGTTTTGAAGTTACAAACATGGACGCCACTTGTTCGGGGCAGTTTCATTCCCCGATAGTGGAGGAAACTGCGTATCCTCCCTCAAACAAGGAGGTTAGGATAGAAGGAGGGAAGGTTCAACTCAAACGGTGAAGCTTGACGGCCATGTTTCTGTTATCGCTGTGACTTGTGCGAGAAGTCTGTAATTCCAATTTTTTTTTTTTGAAGCATGTCAGCTTGTGTTGCATATGGATGCACAAACAGATTTTCGAAGAAAGATTCCTAAGATTACTTTCCATTCGTAAGTATTGGTTTTCTTTTTCTATGTAATTTGATAAATATGTTTAAAAATATCACAATGTCATGTTTTTTTTTCTTTCCAGATGTGAAAAAAAGTACTTAATAATAATCAAAATACCTTAAATACATTTTAATGTTTCTGTTTATAGCTAGTATCTTCGTTCCTTAGCATAAAATAATATATGGTAGGATTTAAACTCTATAATTTGAACGTTTTAGGTAATTCGTTTTATAATTTTCTTTAAAAGTAAGAAATCAATTGTTACTGTTTTTATGAATTGTAAAGGTGTTAAATAAAGTAATGCTTTTCTTTATGTATTAAATATGATTCATTTTTAAGTTTTGTGAACTGTTAGGAATACAATTTGTGCATTTGATCAAGATAAACTAACTGTTCTGTTGTTAAGAATGTTTTGCATAAACTTACAAATTTGTGGGCAGTATAGCGATAAAAGTAAGTAAAATATTTACACAACTGAACATGGGGAAAGATGTATCCAAAAATTTATATAGGTGTATTTCTGTAATTCATCTTAATTCAAGGCAATTTCTTTGAGATTTATGAATAGGAAACTCGCATAAACTGAAATCACTGAATTCACATAAATCTGTTTTATTTTATTAATATTTATTTTCTTGTTGTTATAAGGTTGTTGGTTAAGAAAAGAATCTATTTAAAACTTTCATTAAAAAAATGCAACCTGTGACTATTTTTTTAGATAATTATCTGCTATTAATTTCAGGTAAAGTATTTTAAATGATTCTTAATAAATTATAATATTGTGAATAAATCAGAAATATCATTTCTTAAAGGAAAAATTGGAAAGTACATCCAACAGGTTGCTAATAAAACCTAAACAAATTCTTAAAATATGCAGAAATATCATTTTTAAGGGCTTTAATGTTATGCATATGCATTTAGATTTCGAACTATTTCTTAATGATTTTCTGTACGTAGTAAATTACGGATATCATCTTTATAACTTTAAAACAAAAAAACTAACAATAGCGAAGTATTTCATTATAAATTTTACATATTTTTAGTGGAAAATGCATGCACGGAACAGCTTAAAAACATGTACGTTTCACTGCCGTAATGCAATGTTTTGAAGTTACAAACATGGACGCCGCTTGTTGGGTGGAGTTTCATTTCCCGATAGTGGAAGAAACCGCGAACCCTCCCTCCTTCTATTCTAACCAAGGAGGTTAGAATAGAAGGAGGGAAGGTTCAACTTAAACGGTGAAGCGTGGCGGCCATCTTCCTGTTATCACCGTGACTTGTGCAAGGAAGTCTGTCATTGCAACATTTTTTTCTTTTCTTTTTGAAGCATGTCAGCTTGTGTTGCATATGGATGCACAAATAGGTTCTCGAAAAAAATTCCGGGCATTACTTTTCACACGTAAGTATTGATTTTCTTTTTTTATGTAATATGGCAACTATGTTAAAAAATATCACGATGTCATGTTTTCTTTCCAGATGTGAAAAAAAGGAGTTAAATAATCACAACATGTTATGTAATATAACTACAATAAAAAAATGTTAAATATATTTTAATGTTTCTGTTTATAGCTAGTATCTTCGTTCCTTAAGATACAATGATATATGGTAGGATTTAAATTGTATAATTTGAATGTTTTAGGTAATTCCTTTTATAACTTTCATGAAAAGTAAGAAATCAATTGTTACTATTTTTATTAATTGTAAAGGTGTTAAGTAAAGCAATGCTTTTCTTTATATATTAATTATTATTCATTTTTTAAGTTAAGATAAACTGTTCTGTTGTTAAAAATTTTTTGCATAAACTTACAAATTTCTGATCAGTATAGTGATAAAATTAAGTAAAATATTTATTGAACATGTGGAACAATTGAACATGTGAAAAGATGTATCCAAAAACTTGTATAGGTATATTTCTGTAATTCAGCTTAATTAAAGGCAGTTTCTTTGAGATTAATAAATATGAAATGCGCATAAACTGAAATCATTAAATTCACATAAATCTGTTTTATTTTATTAAGTTGTGAAAAGGATCTTCTATTTAAAATTTTCATTTAAAAAAAAATGCAACTTGTGACTATTTTTTTAGATAATTATCTGCTATTAATTTTAGGTTTCCTAAAAATGCAGAACGAAGAGCAGCTTGGATACGAGCTGTTCGAAGAGAGAATTGGATGCCAACTTCCTATTCACGACTTTGTTCGGATCATTTTTCTGAGGATCAGATTGACAGAACTTCATTATGCTGTGTAAGACTGAGAGAAAATGCTGTGCCTAATATCTTCAAAGCATTTCCACTTCATCTGCAGAAGGTACATTATTCTGTTATTATTACATAGTGTGTGTGTATTTAATTATGGCAAAGCACACGAGGGCTATCTGCCTAAGGGTAGGGATGCCTTTCGTGGAGGACTTTCTAAGGGAAACTGGCTCGTATACACGTTACACATGGGGAAAACCACGAAAACGCCCATGCAGCCAGCCCGTTCGCGGGATTCGAACCTCGGATCGAACTACCAGTGTTCAGCGACTTTACCGCTCGGCCGCTGGTGGGCAATATTATTACATAGAATAAGGAATTAAATAAGAATTTGTGTACATGTTTATCTCTGAAATGATATTTGCAAAAAGATCAAATACTTCAAGTAGTCTGATTTCAGTAAAAACTAGTAAAATGATATTGGTCTAATGAAACTTGCAATGGCATAACATGCAAACTTATCATATGTGGTTATATGTGTCATTGTGGTAATGATTTCCAAAATATCTTTCATTCAGACTTAATGAAAAGATAATGTTACTTTAATTTAAAGAATATTTCAGTAAATTTAGAAAGCATTATTTCAAAACAAAAATAAATTGACATTAAATCATTGTTTGGAAAATGAATTATCTTATTTTTAGTTAGTGTTATTTTTCATGAAATTTTTAAACATAATATCATTTTGCATGTTAATTAGACTACATAAATATTACAAGACACTTATAAAAAGTTTATTAGAAGTAAATCTGCATTAGTCATGCTTTAATAAATATCTTTTCTTTTCTTTTCTTTTTTTTTTTTTTTTTTTTTTTTCCCAGACCAAAAAAACACGAAAAGTTCCTGCAGAACGTCTTCTTGAGGATAAAAAGAAAGAGGTAAGTTAGTTTTGAATTTAATGTTACCAGCAGTTCTTTTGTTTTCTTGATAAAATGTATTTGAAAGTAAAATATTTTGTATTCAAAGAGAATAAAGCAACTTTTTGCGTGAGAATTATCATAATAAGAAATGTTTAGAATCAACAATAACCTGTCCCTTAACCAACAGAAATTTTTTTCTTTTTGATTTGCTACTTTTGGATATAACGTTGTGCTTTATGCAAGAATTTCTCTTCTAAAGCCTGAATAAAGTTAAAAGCTTAATGCAAATAATTGCTGGAAAAATTGGTCATGACTATTTTAGACGAGGACAGTTTTTTAATAAGAAAAATGAAAGAATTAATGCTTTCTGGGGAGTTGGCCATTTGTCTGAAGCTTAAAAAAGACAAATAACAGATTTCTTCTTGACAAAAAACTGAAAATGTTCTATAAATTTTATTATTTTACCAATTTAAACAGTGCCATTCCTGAAATGAAGCTTCGGCAACAGTCGCCAATTACTACTGATTAATTCTAAAGGACACATTCATCTGTAATGGGCACTGAATCATACTGTTTTACCAGTCAACTGAATAATATTCAAATAAAAAAAAATAATAAAAAATCTGATATTCATTCAGAACACATACATTCATACAGATTCTTTATTATTTAATTTCTTTAAATATAATACAGGGCAATAATATTTGGTGGCAACTATTTGAAAAGTGATTTGCAGTTTATAGTTTTTAACGCAAAATGGCAAAATGAAATTAATAGTCCTTTAGGGCAAATTGCCCCTTTGGACTATTAAAGAATGAATGATACTATTAAAATGAAAGCAGGAATACCTTTTGTTATTTTTATGTAATTTTTTATTTGCCATACATCTGATTGATTGATTTTTTTTTTCCAAGGAGCCTGTATTATGTGAACCACAAACTAGTGCAACGTCTGTTGAATATTCTCCATGCAAGCAACAGCTGAAGCGAAAGCTGCATAAAGCTGAAGAATTAAATAGTGTCTACAGAAAGAAAATTAAGCTGTTGCAACAAACTGCACGTAGACAGAAAAGGACTATCTGCAATTTGAAAACTGTTTTAAAAGATTTAAAAAAGAGCAGGATAATAAATGATGATTATCTGGACATTTTAAGAAAATCAATTCCTGTTAATGAAGAACTTCTTTTACGGGAATTAGCAACGTGTGGGAAAGGCCAGTTACCAAAACATTACGGTAAAGAATTAAAGGCTTTTGCTTTAACTCTTCATTTTTATTCACCTAAAGCATACAAATATGTTAGAAAAACATTCAATTCATGTTTGCCACATACCAAGACTCTAGCAAACTGGTACAAATCTATAAATGCAGCACCTGGTTTTACAACTGAATCTTTGAATGCATTAGATAATAAACTTAAGAGTACTTCATACCAATTGCTTTTTTCATTGACCATTGATGAAATGGCCATACGTAAACATGTTGAATTTGATGGCCAAATTTATCATGGATACGTTAATACAGGTATACAGAATGATGATGATTCCCTTCCACTAGCTAGAGAGGCATTAGTGTTTATGCTAGTGTGTATCAATGATAACTTTAAAATCCCAGTTGGATATTTTTTAATTGATGGCATTAGTAGTGAAACTAAAGCAAACCTTGTGCTTCAGTGTTTAACTGTATTACACAATGTTAACATAAAAGTTGTATCATTAACATGTGATGGTTTATCTTCGAATTTGAATATGCTAAAACGTTTAGGTTGCAGATTTGACAGTTCAGATTTCAATACTATACTTAAGCATCCTGTTAACGGGGATGATATTGTAGCTTTTTTAGATCCTTGCCATATGCTCAAATTAGTCCGCAATACCTTGGGAGATAAAAAATGCATTGTTGATGAAAATGAAGGCCTTATTGACTGGAAATATATTACAGCATTACAAGAATTACAAGAGACAGAAGGACTTCATCTAGGTAACAAACTGAAAAAGCAACATGTCAGATTCTTTCGGCAAAAAATGAAAGTTTCTCTTGCAGCGCAGCTTTTTAGCAAATCTGTTGCTGATGCCATTCAGTTTTGTGCTGAGGTTTTAGATTTAGATACATTCAAAAATTCAACAGCAACAGTTGAATTCTTAAGAAAAATTAATGATTTATTTGACATTCTCAATTCAAGAAATTTAAAGCAGACAGGATTTAAAAAAGCTGTGAATATACATAACAGCAGTTTTATTCTCAAAGCTCTTAATGACTTGGAAAGGTATTTAAGCAACTTGAAAATTAGTGTAAATGGAATGAAAATTACTGAATCTAATAGAAAAACTGGCTTTCTAGGTTTTTTGGTATGTATTAAGAGTTATAAAATAGTAATACAAAAGCTGGTAACTTCAAATCAACCCTTATTAATATACTTACCATCATATAAATTTAGCCAAGATCACATTGAAATGTTTTTCCAAATGATTCGTATGCAGGGAGGATGCAATAATAACCCTACTTCATATCAATTTAAAACTGCGTACAAAAGAGTACTCGCACAAACTCAAATAAGTGATTTTATCAATGGCAATTGCAGTCCACAAGAAAATATAAGCATTCTGACTGCAACCAGTACGACTGCATCTGAGAAAATAATAAATATGACAACTGACAGGTTAAGAGCTACGGATGAAACAACAAATATATCTTGGGATACTGTCAGTTCAGATCATGATTACGTGTTTAATCCAGCAATATTAACCAGATGTTCGGAGCATATTGTTTATTACATAGCTGGTTTTGTTGTTAGGAAATTATCTTCAAATATTAAATGCGAGATGTGTTTAAATGCACTTACATCAAAAAAACCTATTTTACAGCATTCACTTGTATCATTTAAAAGCAGGGGCAAATTAATTCATGCATCCCATGATGTGTACTTAATATGTAAAAAAAGTGAATCTGTTTTTCGTTGTAAGCATTATTCAATGAAAACACCTACAATTTTGACAGCGACGATTCAAGTTTTGAATGCCCTAAAGGGTAATGATTTATTTCCTTTACTAAATGGCCATATGCACGATATGTCTCCACTCGACAATCATGTAGTCCATTTAGTAAAGGCAATAATAGAAAGTTATTTGCGTGTTAGGTATATATATTGGGGGAAAAATAAAATAAATGCTGCCGAATCAATTCGACAGATGTACAGTCGGTCACAAAAGTATTCGAACACCGGTACCCTATCAGAAAATGACAAGATGGCGTTTTTTTTTCTCTTTCTCTCTGTGTGTCGTGTTATTCCATCCTAGGTTTTCTTCTCCCCCCATCTTGGAAAAAACTGGAAAAAATTGGTCACGATCTCTTTTTGAATGGGGAGATGCCATTTTGAGAAAAAGCTGACGACCCTATCTTGGAGAATGAACATGACCGCTCTACACACCATTTCTCTCTCTCTCTCTTTGAATTGGGAAGCCATTTTGGGAAAAAGCAGACGACCCTATCTTGGAGAATGGAAATGAACGCCTCTCCCTCTCTCTTTGAAATGGGAAGCCATTTTGGGACCCTCTATTCTTGGGGAGGGAGAAAACTGAAGTCTGCATTTCGCTGTCTCTGAATGCGGAAAGCCCTTTTGGGAAAAGCGGACCCTCTTCTTCTGATCTTGGAGAACTGGAAATGAACGCTCTACACGATCTGTCTTTGAATTCAGAAGGTATTTTGGAACCTTCTAATGTTGGAAAACTGAAATGAACGCTCTACGCTTTTTTTTCTCTCTCTCTCTCTCTCTTTGACATGAGTAGCCATTTTGGAGGATTCTCCACCACCATCCTAACCTTGGAAAACTGAAATGAACGCTCTACACCTTCTCTCTCTCTCTCTCTCTTTCTCTGAAATGGGTAGTCATATGAAAACTCCCTAACTTTGGAAAAAACAGAAATGAACGCTCTACACCATCTCTCTTTGAAAATGGGGGGTGTCATTTTGAGACCTCCCTCCCTTAAACTTGGAAAAAAAACTGAAATGAATGCTCTACACTTTCTCTCTTTGGACATGGGTAGCCCTTTGGGGACTCTCTCCTCTTGGTAGGAAAAAAAAAGAAAAAAAAAAGAACTGAAGTGAAGGCTCTACACAATCTCTCTTGGAATGGGATCCATATTTCGGGAAACGTGGATCACCTCATGCTGGAAAACTGAAGTGAACCACCAAGATTGGACTCTATATAATATTTTTTTTTAATTGACATCATGACCCTCCTCCCATTTGTTATTAAAAAAATTGTTTTTTTTTGTTTTGGTTTTTATCCCATTTCCGATGTGATTTCAGAAATGCAATTCCATAACAGTTCAATTTCATTCGAGGTTAAATGATCTAAACAGTCTTTGACCCACCCATCCGTATGATTATTTTCTTCTCCTTCCTGTTGCACCAAATTTTGTAAGTCCATATAATCATTCCATACGGGAAGGGCTGGATCCTCACAAGGCTGTCTTGAAACACTTCGAGTCTCTTTGGGATGAGTGGAGGGATCTAGGATGTCTGGACCCGGCTGCGATTCTACCTCCATGATTTCTGGACCCGTTGGAACTTGTTTACCCGGCTGAAATTCTACCTCCATGATTTCTGGACCCGTTGGAACTTGTGAACCCGGCTGTGATTCTGTCTCCATGATTTCTGGACCCGTTGGAACTTGTTTACCCGGCTGACATTCTACCTCTACGATGTCGGGACTTTTTGAAGCTTGTGGACCCGTCTGACATTCTACCTCTACGATGTCGGGAGAGGTTAGAGGAGAAGAAGAAGAAGAAGAAGAGGATACTGGAAGAGGTTCTGTCTGTGAGGAGTCCGAAAGAGGTTGCCTGTTTGAACAAGTCGGGGAAGAAGAAGAAGAAGAAGAAGCTTCTGGATTCTGAAGCGGATCTTGCACGCCAGGTAGGTTCCGGTAAGTCGACCGTTTTTTAAGAGGTAATTTTTTTCTTCCTCCTCATCTTCAATTGTGATGACTTCAATTTCATTCCGTTACCGGGTCGATTTTGTTTCGGGCCAGGACGACGGTTTGGTCCAGCTCCTCTTATCATCTAAGGAAGGGATGGGTAAAGGTGGCGGAGGGTTTTCTTCTTCTTTTTCTTGAAACATCATCGGCGATTGGAAAGAAATCTCCTCTTTCAATTGTTTCCAAAGCGAGTACGAGCACCGATCGACGAGAAAGAGACTCTTCTGGGTTGTGACGATGAGATATTGCGTTTTCGGGGGAACGACATAGTTTTGAAAAGGTCTTAGAATCTTATATTTCATCCTGTCGCTGACTTTAAAACTTCTTTCCTTCAGATTGGGGGACGATGATTCGTAATAGGCGAGAGGAGCGGCTGTGGTTTGAACAATATGAACTTCGTCCTCAGCCGTCGTTCTCACTCCAAACGTAAAATATCGTTTCGTGAGAAAAATATTCTTCCACCGAAAACTCGTGCGCGGATCTGTATATCGCCGGTCTGTTTGAATGGGCCGTCTCAAAGCTCGATCCATCCGATTCCAAGAGAAGGGAGATTCCTCTTTCGTTTGTTGCGATTCGAATAAATTTCTGAATATATTCTGAACGAGCAGGTTGGAGGATTCGACATCTTGGTTGAAAGAAACGATCGCTTGATGAGGTGGTAAATGCGGAATAAATGTCGCACAATGACACGCCAAAAAAATTTTCAAGTTGGAGATTTGCTTTAGCGTCTTCAAATCCTCCCCGTTCGAAATCCGTTGAGTTGGAAAAACGTCTAATAGCGACATGGCTCCCAATGGAAAAAAAATGATCTCGCCCAGTACTCTCGTCTTTTTATATATCTATATAGACACACACAGACACACATAGAGGCTGTATGACGTCCGTTTTATTTGTTTTTTTTGTTTCTCTCTCTTTCTCTTCTTTCCAAGAAATCTTATCTCCATGACCTCTTTTTCTTTTCTTAAAGAGATGAATGTGTGTGGGAATGAGGAAGTGAAAGTAATAATTAATTAAACAAAAAATTATCCAACCATGATCTTTTTTTTTTTCAAAGTCAACCTTTCCAATCCAAGGACGTCCAGAGATAGAGGAAGCAGGGAGAGAGGAGGAGGAGGGAAGGGAAGGTCACACTCTCTTTCTCTCTATAAATAAAAGGGGAGAGCCCCAAAGTCGTATTTTTGTCCAAGTGGATCATGAGGAGGCATCCCCAGCTCACTACGTGTATTCCTTTCAAATATAAATATGTTGATCTTTCCTTTTATATCATCCAAGGAGTTGTTTACCTGAAAGCCTCCGATTTTTCAAAATGTGCGGGTTATTATACCGTGGGGAGTTATCAAAAGATGCGGGACGAATTTTTGTCCGACGAAAACGTGTTGATGGCTCGTGACATTCCACCTTTGGATGCACAAATTTTGTTAATGAAACGAGCCAAATATTTTTACACGTCCCACTTTCTAACCGTCTCGCAAATGAATAGGATTATGGATCGTCTTGAGAAGACAAAAGGGATTCTCGTTCATTTTAGTGAATGGTTGCATAAATGTTTGCACGAAACTCTCTCGATCGAGAAGACTGGGAAGAATACCTATTATATTCTTCTCGAGGACTCTCCTCGTTCGTCTCATCATAGAGAGGCCACGACTTTTGAAAAAATCCTCGAGCAAGAAAAAATAGAATGGTGGAACAACTACCCCATCCCTCTCCCCGAGCATCAAGAGGAGCCTGTTCAGAAGAAAACGAAAAACCTTTCCAAAAGCCTATCCTCATCCTCCTCGATAATGATGGGGATGAGGAGAAGCCTGTTCAGATTCCTCTCAGTTTGTCAAAACCCGTCGAGGATGAAAAACCTCTCCCTTCCTCAAAACCCCTTGAGGAAGAGAGACCCCTCGAGAAGGAGAAATCTCTCCCATTGTTAAACCTCCTCGAAGATGAAAAACCTCTCCATTTATCAAGACCCCTCGAGAAGGAGGGACCTCTTCCTTTATCAAACCCCCTCGAAGATGAAAAACCTCTCCATTTATCAAGACCCCTCGAAAATGAGGGACCTCTCGATTTGTCAAAACCCCTCGAGAATAAGGGAACCAAAACTTCTCTCTCTTTCGAAGAGGAGGGACCTCTCAATTTGTCAAGACCCCTCAAGAATAAGGGAACCGAAAATCCTCTCCCTTTCTCAAGACTTCTCGAGGAGGAGGAGGAGAGACCGCTCCATGTCTCAAGACAGGACCCCCCTCTATCTCTTGAGGATCCGAGGGAAACGATTCCTATTGAAAAACCATCTATCGACGATCCCCAGAAAAGGTCGTCGGAGGAGATTAGACTTCCATGTAGAAAACGAATCTGCCACAATCATCATCATCATAATAATAATAATATACCCCATTCTCAACAACAGAATCCTACAACATTTGCAGATAAATGCATTCAAACCAATCCCTTTATAGTAACCCTTTTGATTGGAGAACCCGTGCATTAGCCTCGAAAAATAAAATGAGATTCTAGACTGTTTCTATGACCAGAATGTTAAGCCAATAGATAGGTCTAGCTCAGAATTTTTCTTTTTAAAAGAAAATAAATAAATAATCCAAAGACTATTCGTAAATATAAATGGTAAAGTCTTGAGTCGGCTGGAAAAAAATTTTCAGAGCTGAAAAAAATTCTACAACTCAAAAAAAAAAAAAAAAAAACTTTTTGTTAATTTTTATCATGTCTTAGACATGATAAAAATTAACGACCCTCTTCCCTTTTCGTCTGGGAATGTTGTCTCACTTTTTTGAAAAACAAATCGTGATTCATTCATGGAATGATTGCCATTAGAGAAAGGATGAGTCATGGTCTATTTTTAGAAAGGGTGAGACATCCTTCCCAGACAAAAAGGGAAGGGGGTCGTTAATTTTTATCATGTCTAAGACATGGTAAAAATTAACCAAAAGTTTTTTTTTTTTTTTTTTTTTCATTAGAATTTTTATCTCACCTCTGAGAAATTTTTTTTCCCTCAGCCGATTCGAGACTTTACCATTTGTTTTTAAGAATGATTTCTCCCTGATCGATTATTTCAAAATTCCAAGTTTCGCTTCAGAACCATCTGTGCTGTTGAAGAAGTAACGTGATATATGTATTTTTTTTTAATGAGTTCTGTCAAAATTGAATTGTGCAGGATCGACCTTGCGAATTTCTTCTCTGTGTCTTTAAATAATAATGATACCGAACCGCTTTTTGTAGAGCGCAATGGAAAAAACCTTTTGTATGGTTAGGACAATTCATGTGTTCGATCCCATTGTATTTGAGAATCTCTTGCGTCGATCCCGAAATGCAATAAATGGATCTTTGCAACCATTTCTCTAAAAACCGCCGTTTCATTTCTCCTCGCACCCAAATCATGGAAAAAGGTTCCGTCAACATCGTTAACACCCATGGAAAATAACTGTACGGAATTTCTCCTTCGTACCACGACAAGCCGTGATAATAATCACTCGCCCACACACCGCCACGCGGTTCGTTTTTCTTTCTCGGTGAGCATTTGCCATGGAAACGGGGGTTTAAAAACAAATACCCCTCGAGAATTACCGTCCAATGTGACGTAAGCCAATTCTTTCACAATAAATGCTCCTTGAGAATCGTAGAAACCTTCAAAGTCGAGCACGAGTTCCATGTTTTTTATTTCTTTTTCTTTCCAATGTGACCTTTATTATTATGATGATGGATGTGTATTGAGATACGCACGATATTATTCAAAAAACAAATATATATATACGAATGTGACCTTTCCCAGAATTCATACGACCTGTCACGTGCAACCTTCTCTCTCTCTCTCTATAAAAGAGGAGACGGCGAGAGAACGCTATCCATTTTTTCCTTCAGGACACACAGCGAGAGAGAGAGAGAGAGTTTTGTTTTCTTTTTTTCCTCAATTGAAGAAGATGGACATTTTGAGTGCCAAACCTCTCAAAGATTCCTACATTGTTCTGGACATGGAATACTTTCACTGTTATGATCCAAAGACGGGAGATATATGTTTCATCTAGAAAGAACTGGGCTACATCACTTGCGATTTAACCTTATGCGGATCCATGATTTTTCTCCCTCCTGTCCATTACGATGACTTATCTTCCCGCAATCAAGCTGTGGTCAACCAGACTACAAATAATCGACACGGCCTGCAATGGACCGAGGGTCGTCTTTCCTACGAGCATCTTCCTACGATCCTGAAAATACTGACCGAAAATGTGGAGGTGATCTACGTCAATGCATACGATAAAGCCGAATTTTTCAGCAAGCTCTGCCAGCGATCCGTTTACGAGTTTTACATCCCAGGGAAAACCGAGTGGCGGAACAAGTCGAAATGCACGAGACACCAATATTTCCAAAAGATGATTCATTGTGCTGAGAACAAGGTGAGAAATTTTCGATACCATTTGATGTAGGGTAGTTACGTTTTCCGGAAATTACATTGTTACCCCTCCGAAAGCAAAGCTGTCGAAGAGGAGGCGGAAGAATCTTCCCAGGAGAACTCGTGCGACGATGAGGAGGAGGAGGAGGATGAACTTTCTAATAATAATAATAAATGTCTAAGTTGGGATGCTTTAGAGACCCAAGAATATTGGTCTCAACCCTTATCTCACCTAGACCTGAAAGAGGATCCTCAAGTGTACTCTTTGTGGTCCTCTTCTAAAATTTGGTCTTGGAGAGAACCCTTGAATGTTCATGAATGAAATGGTATGTAAATCCCTAGAGGAAAAAAATAGAAAAAAAAAGTTCCTTTTTTTTGTAATATGTTGATTTCTTTCCAATCCCATTTCTTTTCCATAACTCCACCCCAATCGACGAGAAGAAGAAGAATTTTCCAAGTTACACAAGACGTAGAAATATTTCACAAGGATTTATAAATTACACGCTCCCACATGATATATGTATAGAGAGAAAAACCCTCTGTTCTCTAGCCAATACGTCAAGACTTCCCTAAACTAAGAGAGATCATGAGTACCGAGGAAACCTTAGCAGAGCAAGTGGAAAGACTTTCAAAGAGATTAGAAGAGTTAAGACGGGACAGATTTACAGTTCCGCCGACTAAAGAGGAAACTATCATCGATTTCAACAAACCGCTGTACTTTCATCCCCTACCCCAAAGAATGAGACGAATGGACTCGCCGTTGAACAGTTCCAATGAGAAACAAAATGTAACTTATTTGAATAGCCAATTTCAACACATGAATATTTCATAAGTATTTTTTTCCCTAAAGCGTAGGGAGATCGGATCAGAAGTTTTTACCTTTTCATCGTCGAAAAAGATTGGGAGGAAAAATCTTTCTCAGCTCTCTCAGAAAAATTTTTAAGCCTTAAAAAAAAAAAAAAAAAAAAAAAAAAAGAACTTTTTGTTAATTTTTATCATGTCTTAGACATGATAAAAATTAACTCTACCCCCCTTTTGTCTGGGAATGTTGTCTCACACTTTCTAAAAATAGACCATCACTCTTCCTTTCCTAAAGAATAGAATTCCAAGAATGGGATCTGGTCTATTTTTAGAAACGGGGAGACCTTATTCCCAGACAAAAGGCGGGTAGAGTTAATTTTTATCATGTCTAAAGTTCAGGGTCCATCCATCTTCTTATGTGAAACAGTGACCCTGACGAGATCGAGATAAACATGTCCTGTGAGTTGTTTTGTAATCTTGACGCGATCCAAGAAAGACTTTTTATTATTTTTTTTTGAAATAGGCGGGGGGTGGGGAGAGAAAATGTTCTCACGACCCTCAGATATCTTTTCATAAATATATTTTTTATCAAAGTGTTTCTTTCATTCCGATCCTTTTAAGAGGTTGGAATGACCCTGACATTTAGATGGGGTCGCGATCCCGACAGATGTCGCGCGAGTATAAAAGTGTGTATCCTCCGCAAGATTTCTTCAGAGAACAGAAGAAGACGTGAACTGAGCTGGTAAGTCCCTTTGGTCCTATGAATATGCTTTAATCATAACTTCATTTAAAAAGACCTTTGAAACTTTGAAACTTCTTAACCCTTTGAAAAGAAAAATGTCTCTTTCAAGACGACGACTCTAAAACGTTTTATTGTTTCCCCCCCCCTTTCTAGATCTTCCCTGTTATACATATATACCTTTTCGATTCTCTTTTTTGCTCCTGTTTGTGGAAGACATCACCGTATTCATCGCCATGGCGTGTTCAGAAAACTTTATCGTGCTCGATCTAGAGGGTTTCCAGTCCTACAACCACAAGAAGGGTGAATTTACCTACGTTTTAAAAGAATTGGGCTATGCGACAAAAGATTTTTTGACCGTGGGATCGTTGACGTTTACTCCTTCTCACCCCTTCCACCAACTGAGTGAAAAAAAGCAAAAGACAAATGCCTGGCTGACAAGAAACCGGCACGGACTTCGTTGGAACGAGGGTCATATTCCCTACAACCATTTAGGACGCATTCTCCAATCGCTCACTCACAGCTTCTCCACGATTTATGTGGTGGGATGCCAGAAAGCTAAATTCTTTGCTAAAGCCTTGGATTATCAAAAACCCGTGACGGAAATTTATGTGCCAGATGGAATCATTTGGAAGTATCGAGAAAAATGTGCCCGACATCATCAAAGGATGAAATATTACCATTGTGCCGAAAACAAAGTGCGCAACTATCGATGGCATATTATGGAAGGAGATTTTCATATCAATCACGTCTATCCAGACGAAACGGAGAAAGAGGAGAGGATTCAGGAGGAAGCAGACAATCCTCTGCAAGCTTTTGATAAGGCCTACGATCAGTTAGAGAAGGATCCGTCCCCAAAAGCGTACGATAACCTCATCCAGAAATGGGATAATCTGTCCTGTTTCCAAGTGATGGAACATCCGGATGAGCATACGCCTTTCCACTTGATGGGCTCTTCTTCTTTGTCGTCAACTTCCTCCAATAACTCGAGGAAGACGGAGGGTTGGGGAGACATACCTGAAAATATTCCCCATTACGATCCAGCAGCCTGTTGGGACGAACCTTCCAAAGAATCTCATGAGACCCCCAAAATATCTTCAGAGGATCCAAAGAAAAAATCCACTGAGTGTTGGGACGATGAACGGACGACTCATGCTCTAAAATCCACTAAGACTATGTCCACTGAGTGTTGGGACAATGAACAGACGACTCATGCTCCAAAATCCACTGAGACTATGTCCACTGAATGTTGGGACAATGAACGGACGACCCATGCTCCAAAATCGACTGAGACTATGTCCAATGAGTGTTGGGACGATGAAACCGAAAAGACGACAGAGAATTGGGATGACCGTTCTCAAAAGTATTTGAATTGATATATACATAAACTCAGGAGAAAAAAAAAATAAAGAAAAGATTTTTAGAAATAAGTAGGGAAAGGTTCTCCGCTTTCCCTATATTTATGGAAATGGACTGAGAAGAGAGAGAGAGAGAGAGAGACGAATCAGGAGACCAAAAAAAAATGGGTCTTGGAAGGAATGAGTGCAAATGCATTCGATTCCTTCCAAGAGCCATTTTTTTTGGATCCCTCTCTCATCCAATCTTGGAAAAGAACTTTGTCCTATTTTTCTAGGTCCATTCAAAAAGAAATGAATCTATCCATAAATTTTCTTAAAAGAAAAAAAAACAAAAAGATCCTTTACCTCATGACGGTCGAAAGTCGAGAATCTTGGAAAAAGTTATCCACTCTCCATCCAGTCAAGCTTCTCTGTAGAAAATCTAGTAGGTGCATCTGCATTCTTGAACACCCGGCATTTATTATTGGACGCGAAACGTCGAATGCTGAAATAGTTAACAGTGAGCCCATTCTTAAAGAAACGGGGATGTTTTATTCATCCAGTCGAGTGCGGAAAAATTTCTGAGAGCCGGAGAAAAAATTCTCTGACTGAAAAAAAAAAAAAAAAAAAAAAAAATACCCCCCTTTTCCCTTTTAGTCTGAAAATTGATGTCTTCAATTTTTCAAAAATTGAAGACATCAATTTTCAAATTTTCAGAGTAAAAGGGGGGGTATTTTTTTTTTTTTTAATATCTAACTTTGAACCACAGAAATTTTTTCCGGCTCTCAGAAACTTTTCCCAGCCGACTGTCCACAAAATAAAAAAAGACATCATTTTTTTCTTGGATCCAGCTCCACTTGTATTGGAATATACTGAAAACCAACGTGAACGCCTGTTTTCAGTATATTGCAATACAAAATTGGCTGTCCACAACATAAAAAAAAGACATCATTTTTTTCTTGGACCAGCTCCATTTGTATTGAAATATACTGAAAACCGACGTGAATGCCCGTTTTCAGTATATTCCAATACAAAATTGGCTGTCCACAACATAAAAAAAAGACATCATTTTTTTCTTGGATCCAGCTCCATTTGTATTGAAATATACTGAAAATCGACGTGAACGCCCGTTTTCAGTATATTCCAATACAAAATTGGCAGTCCACAAAATAAAAAAAAGACATCATTTCTTTCTTGGATCCAGCTCCATTTGTATTGAAATATACTGAAAACCGACTCAAACACCCGTTTTCAGTATATTCCAATACAAATTGGCAGTCCACAAAATAAAAAAAAGACATCATTTCTTTGTTGGATCGAGCTCCACTTGTATTGAAATATACTGAAAACCGACTCAAACACCCGTTTTCAGTATATTCCAATACAAATTGGCAGTCCACAAAATAAAAAAAAAGACATCATTTCTTTCTTGGATCGAGCTCTATTTGTATTGAAATATACTGAAAACCGACTCAAACACCCGTTTTCAGTATATTCCAATACAAATTGACAGTTCACAAAATAAAAAAAAAGACATCATTTCTTTCTTGGACCGAGCTCTATTTGTATTGAAATATACTGAAAATCGACTCAAACACCCGTTTTCAGTATATTCCAATACAAATTGGCAGTCCACAAAATTAAAAAAAAAGACATCATTTCTTTCTTGGATCGAGCTCCATTTGTATAGAAATAGCCTAGAAATCAGTTCGAACGCCCGTTTTCAGTATATTGTTATACAAATGAAATGACATGAAAAATGCAAAAAGAGGAAAAGTAGCCTACCTTGACGGAAATTCTATTCCAAAAGGGGAAAACTTGTATCCAGGTTTTCCCACAGCACGGCCGGAACTCAAGCGAAACTCGATAGGTTGAAATCGATCCATTAAATAACATTCTTAAAAAACAGTAAAGTTTTATTCTATTCCAAAAGGGGAAAACTTGTATCCAGGTGGGCCCACAGCACGGCCGGAACTCAAGCGAAACTCGATAGGTTGAAATCGATCCATTAAATAACATTCTTAACAAACAGTAAAGTTTTATTCACATCGAGTCGGCTGGGAAAAGTTTCTGAGAGCCGGAAAAAATTTCTGTGGTTCAAAGTTAGATATTAAAAAAAAAAAAAAAAAAAAAAAAAAATACTTCTCCTTTTACTCTGAAAATTTGAAAATTGATGTCTTCAATTTTTGAAAAATTGAAGACATCAATTTTCAGACTAAAAGGGTTTTTTTTTTTTTTTTTTTTTTTTTTTTTTTTCAGTCAGAGAAATTTTTCTCCGGCTCTCAGAAATTTTTCCGCACTCGACTGGATGAATAAAACATCCCCGTTTCTTTAAGAATGGGCTCACTGTTAACTATTTCAGCATTCGACGTTTCGCGTCCAATAATAACTGCCGGGTGTTCAAGAATGCAGATGCACCTACTAGATTTTCTACAGAGAAGCTTGACTGGATGGAGAGTGGATAACTTTTCCCAAGATTCTCGACTTTGGACCGTCATGAGGTAAAGGATCTTTTTGTTTTTTTTTCTTTTAAGAAAATTTATGGATAGATTCATTTCTTTTTGAATGGACCTAGAAAAATAGGACAAAGTTCTTTTCCAAGATTGGATGAGAGAGGGACCCAAAAAAAATGGGTCTTGGAAGGAATCGAATGCATTTGCACTCATTCCTTCCAAGACCCATTTTTTTTGGTCTCCTGATTCGTCTCTCTCTCTCTCTCTCTCTTCTCAGTCCATTTCCATAAATATAGGGAAAGCGGAGAACCTTTCCCTACTTATTTCTAAAAATCTTTTCTTTATTTTTTTTTTCTCCTGAGTTTATGTATATATCAATTCAAATACTTTTGAGAACGGTCATCCCAATTCTCTGTCGTCTTTTCGGTTTCATCGTCCCAACACTCATTGGACATAGTCTCAGTCGATTTTGGAGCATGGGTCGTCCGTTCATTGTCCCAACATTCAGTGGACATAGTCTCAGTGGATTTTGGAGCATGAGTCGTCTGTTCATTGTCCCAACACTCAGTGGACATAGTCTTAGTGGATTTTAGAGCATGAGTCGTCCGTTCATCGTCCCAACACTCAGTGGATTTTTTCTTTGGATCCTCTGAAGATATTTTGGGGGTCTCATGAGATTCTTTGGAAGGTTCGTCCCAACAGGCTGCTGGATCGTAATGGGGAATATTTTCAGGTATGTCTCCCCAACCCTCCGTCTTCCTCGAGTTATTGGAGGAAGTTGACGACAAAGAAGAAGAGCCCATCAAGTGGAAAGGCGTATGCTCATCCGGATGTTCCATCACTTGGAAACAGGACAGATTATCCCATTTCTGGATGAGGTTATCGTACGCTTTTGGGGACGGATCCTTCTCTAACTGATCGTAGGCCTTATCAAAAGCTTGCAGAGGATTGTCTGCTTCCTCCTGAATCCTCTCCTCTTTCTCCGTTTCGTCTGGATAGACGTGATTGATATGAAAATCTCCTTCCATAATATGCCATCGATAGTTGCGCACTTTGTTTTCGGCACAATGGTAATATTTCATCCTTTGATGATGTCGGGCACATTTTTCTCGATACTTCCAAATGATTCCATCTGGCACATAAATTTCCGTCACGGGTTTTTGATAATCCAAGGCTTTAGCAAAGAATTTAGCTTTCTGGCATCCCAACACATAAATCGTGGAGAAGCTGTGAGTGAGCGATTGGAGAATGCGTCCTAAATGGTTGTAGGGAATATGACCCTCGTTCCAACGAAGTCCGTGCCGGTTTCTTGTCAGCCAGGCATTTGTCTTTTGCTTTTTTTCACTCAGTTGGTGGAAGGGGTGAGAAGGAGTAAACGTCAACGATCCCACGGTCAAAAAATCTTTTGTCGCATAGCCCAATTCTTTTAAAACGTAGGTAAATTCACCCTTCTTGTGGTTGTAGGACTGGAAACCCTCTAGATCGAGCACGATAAAGTTTTCTGAACACGCCATGGCGATGAATACGGTGATGTCTTCCACAAACAGGAGCAAAAAAGAGAATCGAAAAGGTATATATGTATAACAGGGAAGATCTAGAAAGGGGGGGGGAAACAATAAAACGTTTTAGAGTCGTCGTCTTGAAAGAGACATTTTTCTTTTCAAAGGGTTAAGAAGTTTCAAAGTTTCAAAGGTCTTTTTAAATGAAGTTATGATTAAAGCATATTCATAGGACCAAAGGGACTTACCAGCTCAGTTCACGTCTTCTTCTGTTCTCTGAAGAAATCTTGCGGAGGATACACACTTTTATACTCGCGCGACATCTGTCGGGATCGCGACCCCATCTAAATGTCAGGGTCATTCCAACCTCTTAAAAGGATCGGAATGAAAGAAACACTTTGATAAAAAATATATTTATGAAAAGATATCTGAGGGTCGTGAGAACATTTTCTCTCCCCACCCCCCGCCTATTTCAAAAAAAAATAATAAAAAGTCTTTCTTGGATCGCGTCAAGATTACAAAACAACTCACAGGACATGTTTATCTCGATCTCGTCAGGGTCACTGTTTCACATAAGAAGATGGATGGACCCTGAACTTTAGACATGATAAAAATTAACTCTACCCGCCTTTTGTCTGGGAATAAGGTCTCCCCGTTTCTAAAAATAGACCAGATCCCATTCTTGGAATTCTATTCTTTAGGAAAGGAAGAGTGATGGTCTATTTTTAGAAAGTGTGAGACAACATTCCCAGACAAAAGGGGGGTAGAGTTAATTTTTATCATGTCTAAGACATGATAAAAATTAACAAAAAGTTTTTTTTTTTTTTTTTAAAGGCTGAAAAATTTTTCTGAGAGAGCTGAGAAAGATTTTTCCTCCCAATCTTTTTCGACGATGAAAAGGGAAAAACTACTGATCCGATCTCCCTACGCTTTAGGGAAAAAATACTTATGAAATATTCATGTGTTGAAATTGGCTATTCAAATAAGTGACATTTTGTTTCTCATTGGAACTGTTCAACGGCGAGTCCATTCGTCTCATTCTTTGGGGTAAGGGATGAAAGTACAGTGGTTTGTTGAAATCGATGATAGTTTCCTCTTTAGTCGGCGGAACTGTAAATCTATCCCGTCTTAACTCTTCTAATCTCTTTGAAAGTCTTTCCACTTGCTCTGCTAAGGTTTCCTCGGTACTCATCTCTCTTAGTTTAGGGAAGTCTTGACGTATTGGCTAGAGAACAGAGGGTCTTTTTCTCTCTATACATATATCATGTGGGAGCGTGTGATTTATAAATCCTTGTGAAATATTTCTACGTCTTGTGTAACTTGGAAAATTCTTCTTCTTCACGTCGATTGGGCTGGAGTTATGGAAAAGAAATGGGATTGGAAAGAAATCAACATATTACAAAAAAAAGGAACTTTTTTTTCTATTTTTTTTCTCTAGGGATTTACATACCATTTCATTCATGAACATTCAAGGGTTCTCTCCAAGACCAAATTTTAGAAGAGGACCACAAAGAGTACACTTGAGGATCCTCTTTCAGGTCTAGGTGAGATAAGGGTTGAGACCAATATTCTTGGGTCTCTAAAGCATCCCAACTTAGACATTTATTATTATTATTAGAAAGTTCATCCTCCTCCTCCTCATCGTCGCACGAGTTCTCCTGGGAAGATTCTTCCGCCTCCTCTTCGACAGCTTTGCTTTCGGAGGGGTAACAATGTAATTTCCGGAAAACGTAACTACCCTACATCAAATGGTATCGAAAATTTCTCACCTTGTTCTCGGCACAATGAATCATCTTTTGGAAATATTGGTGTCTCGTGCATTTCGACTTGTTCCGCCACTCGGTTTTCCCTGGGATGTAAAACTCGTAAACGGATCGCTGGCAGAGCTTGCTGAAAAATTCGGCTTTATCGTATGCATTGACGTAGATCACCTCCACATTTTCGGTCAGTATTTTCAGGATCGTAGGAAGATGCTCGTAGGAAAGACGACCCTCGGTCCATTGCAGGCCGTGTCGATTATTTGTAGTCTGGTTGACCACAGCTTGATTGCGGGAAGATAAGTCATCGTAATGGACAGGAGGGAGAAAAATCATGGATCCGCATAAGGTTAAATCGCAAGTGATGTAGCCCAGTTCTTTCTAGATGAAACATATATCTCCCGTCTTTGGATCATAACAGTGAAAGTATTCCATGTCCAGAACAATGTAGGAATCTTTGAGAGGTTTGGCACTCAAAATGTCCATCTTCTTCAATTGAGGAAAAAAAGAAAACAAAACTCTCTCTCTCTCTCTCGCTGTGTGTCCTGAAGGAAAAAATGGATAGCGTTCTCTCGCCGTCTCCTCTTTTATAGAGAGAGAGAGAGAAGGTTGCACGTGACAGGTCGTATGAATTCTGGGAAAGGTCACATTCGTATATATATATTTGTTTTTTGAATAATATCGTGCGTATCTCAATACACATCCATCATCATAATAATAAAGGTCACATTGGAAAGAAAAAGAAATAAAAAACATGGAACTCGTGCTCGACTTTGAAGGTTTCTACGATTCTCAAGGAGCATTTATTGTGAAAGAATTGGCTTACGTCACATTGGACGGTACTTCTCGAGGGGTATTTGTTTTTAAACCCCCGTTTCCATGGCAAATGCTCACCGAGAAAGAAAAACGAACCGCGTGGCGGTGTGTGGGCGAGTGATTATTATCACGGCTTGTCGTGGTACGAAGGAGAAATTCCGTACAGTTATTTTCCATGGGTGTTAACGATGTTGACGGAACCTTTTTCCATGATTTGGGTGCGAGGAGAAATGAAACGGCGGTTTTTAGAGAAATGGTTGCAATGATCCATTTATTGCATTTCGGGATCGACGCAAGAGATTCTCAAATACAATGGGATCGAACACATGAATTGTCCTAACCATACAAAAGGTTTTTTCCATTGCGCTCTACAAAAAGCGGTTCGGTATCATTATTATTTAAAGACACAGAGAAGAAATTCGCAAGGTCGATCCTGCACAATTCAATTTTGACAGAATTCATTAAAAAAAATACATATATCACGTTACTTCTTCAACAGCACAGATGGTTCTGAAGCGAAACTTGGAATTTTGAAATAATCGATCAGGGAGAAATCATTCTTAATAAAATGGTAAAGTCTCGAATCGGCTGGGAGAAAAAAAAATTTCTCAGAGGTGAGATAAAATATCTCTAATGAAAAAAAAAAAAAAAAAAAAGAATTTTGGTTAATTTTTATCATGTCTTAGACATGATAAAATTAATGACCCTCCCTTTTTCTCTGGGAAGGATGTCTCACCCTTTCTAAAAATAGACCATGACTCATCCTCTCTGTAATGGCAATCATTCCATGAATGAATCACGATTTGTTTTTCAAAAGAGTGAGACAACATTCCCAGACGAAAAGGGAAGGGGGTCGTTAATTTTTATCATGTCTAAGACATGATAAAAATTAACAAAAAGTTTCTTTTTTTTTTTTTTTTTTTTTTTTTTTGAGTTGTAGAATTTTTCTCAGCTCTGAAAATTTTTTTCCAGCCGACTCAAGACTTTTCCATTTATATTTACGAATAGTCTTTGGATTATTTATTTATTTTCTTTTAAAAAGAAAAATTCTCAGCTAGACCTATCTATTCGCTTAACATTCTGGTCATAGAAACAGTCTAGAATCTCATTTTATTTTTCGAG
Source organism: Stegodyphus dumicola (assembly GCF_044657685.1). Classification (NCBI taxonomy): domain Eukaryota; kingdom Metazoa; phylum Arthropoda; class Arachnida; order Araneae; family Eresidae; genus Stegodyphus; species Stegodyphus dumicola. The sequence continues at coordinate 198,731,144 of NC_140773.1, forward strand.
GCTAATGCACGGGTTCTCCAATCAAAAGGGTTACTATAAAGGGATTGGTTTGAATGCATTTATCTGCAAATGTTGTAGGATTCTGTTGTTGAGAAGGGGGTATATTATTATTATTATTATTATGATGATGATTGTGGCAGATTCGTTTTCTACATGGAAGTCTAATCTCCTCCGAAGAATTTTTCTGGGGATCGTCGATAGATGGTTTTTCAATAGGAATCGTTTCCCTCGGATCCTCAAGAGATAGAGTGGGGTCCTGTCTTGAGACATGGAGCGGTCTCTCCTCCTCCTCCTCCTCCTCGAGAAGTCTTGAGAAAGGGAGAGGATTTTCGGTTCCCTTATTCTTGAGGGGTCTTGACAAATTGAGAGGTCTATCCTCTTCGAAAGAGAGAGAAGTTTTGGTTCCCTTATCCTCGAGGGGTTTTGACAAATCGAGAGGTCCCTCATTTTCGAGGGGTCTTGATAAATGGAGAGGTTTTTCATCTTCGAGGGGGTTTGATAAAGGAAGAGGTCCCTCCTTCTCGAGGGGTCTTGATAAATGGAGAGGTTTTTCATCTTCGAGGAGGTTTGACAATGGGAGAGATTTCTCCTTCTCGAGGGGTCTCTCTTCCTCAAGGGGTTTGAGGAAGGGAGAGGTTTTTCATCCTCGACGGGTTTTGACAAACGGAGAGGAATCTGAACAGGCTTCTCCTCATCCCCATCATTATCGAGGAGGATGAGGATAGGCTTTTGGAAAGGTTTCTTCTTTTTCTTCTGAACAGGCTCCTCTTGATGCTCGGGGAGAGGGATGGGGTAGTTGTTCCACCATTCTATTTTTTCTTGCTCGAGGATTTTTTCAAAAGTCGTAGCCTCTCTATGATGAGACGAACGAGGAGAGTCCTCGAGAAGAATATAATAGGTATTCTTCCCAGTCTTCTCGATCGAGAGAGGTTCGTGCAAACATTTATGCAACCATTCACTAAAATGAACGAGAATCCCTTTTGTCTTCTCAAGACGATCCATAATCCTATTCATTTGCGAGACGGTTAGAAAGTGGGACGTGTAAAAATATTTGGCTCGTTTCATTAACAAAATTTGTGCATCCAAAGGTGGAATGTCACGAGCCATCAACACGTTTTCGTCGGACAAAAATTCGTCCCGCATCTTTTGATAACTCCCCACGGTATAATAACCCGCACATTTTGAAAAATCGGAGGCTTTCAGGTAAACAACTCCTTGGATGATATAAAAGGAAAGATCAACATATTTATATTTGAAAGGAATACACGTAGTGAGCTGGGGATGCCTCCTCATGATCCACTTGGACAAAAATACGACTTTGGGGCTCTCCCCTTTTATTTATAGAGAGAAAGAGAGTGTGACCTTCCCTTCCCTCCTCCTCCTCTCTCCCTGCTTTCTCTATCTCTGGACGTCCTTGGATTGGAAAGGGTGACTTTGAAAAAAAAAAGAAAGTCATGGTTGGATAATTTTTTGTTTATTAAATTATTACTTTCACTTCCTCATTCCCACACACATTCATCTCTTTAAGAAAAGAAAAAGAGGTCATGGAGATAAGATTTCTTGGAAAGAAGAGAAAGAGAGAGAAACAAAAAAAAACAAATAAAACGGACGTCATAGAGCCTCTATGTGTGTCTGTGTGTGTCTATATAGATATATAAAAAGACGAGAGTACTGGGCGAGATCATTTTTTTTCTATTGGGAGCCATGTCGCTATTAGACGTTTTTCCAACTCAACGGATTTCGAACGGGGAGGATTTGAAGACGCTAAAGCAAATCTCCAACTTGAAAATTTTTTTGGCGTGTCATTGTGCGACATTTATTCCGCATTTACCACCTCATCAAGCGATCGTTTCTTTCAACCAAGATGTCGAATCCTCCAACCTGCTCGTTCAGAATATATACAGAAATTTATTCGAATCGCAACAAACGAAAGAGGAATCTCCCTTCTCTTGGAATCGGATGGATCGAGCTTTGAGACGGCCCATTCAAACAGACCGGCGATATACAGATCCGCGCACGAGTTTTCGGTGGAAGAATATTTTTCTCACGAAACGATATTTTACGTTTGGAGTGAGAACGACGGCTGAGGACGAAGTTCATATTGTTCAAACCACAGCCGCTCCTCTCGCCTATTACGAATCATCGTCCCCCAATCTGAAGGAAAGAAGTTTTAAAGTCAGCGACAGGATGAAATATAAGATTCTAAGACCTTTTCAAAACTATGTCGTTCCCCCGAAAACGCAATATCTCATCGTCACAACCCAGAAGAGTCTCTTTCTCGTCGATCGGTGCTCGTACTCGCTTTGGAAACAATTGAAAGAGGAGATTTCTTTCCAATCGCCGATGATGTTTCAAGAAAAAAAAGAAGAAAACCCTCCGCCACCTTTACCCATCCCTTCCTTAGATGATAAGAGGAGCTGGACCAAACCGTCGTCATGGCCCGAAACAAAATCGACCCGGCAACGGAATGAAATTGAAGTCATCACAATTGAAGATGAGGAGGAAGAAAAAAAATTACCTCTTAAAAAACGGTCGACTTACCGGAACCTACCTGGCGTGCAAGATCCGCTTCAAAATCCAGAAGCTTCTTCTTCTTCTTCTTCTTCTTCCCCGACTTGTTCAAACAGGCAACCGCTTTCGGACTCCTCACAGACAGAACTTCTTCTAGTATCCTCTTCTTCTTCTTCTTCTTCTCCAACCTGTCCCGACATCGTAGAGGTAGAATGTCAGACGGGTCCACAAGCTTCAAAAAGTCCCGACATCGTAGAGGTAGAATGTCAGCCGGGTCCACAAGTTCCAACAGGTCCAGAAATCATGGAGGCAGAATCACAGCCGGGTTCACAAGTTCCAACGGGTCCAGAAATCATGGAGGTAGACTCGGAGCCGGGTCCAGACATCCTAGATCCCTCCACTCATCCCAAAGAGACTCCAAGTGTTTCAAGACAGCCTTGTGAGGATCCAGCTCTTCCCGTATGGAATGATTATATGGACTTACAAAATTTGGTGCAACAGGAAGGAGAAGAAAATAATCATACGGATGGGTGGGTCAAAGACTGTTTAGATCATTTAACCTCGAATGAAATTGAACTGTTATGGAATTGCATTTCTGAAATCACATCGGAAATGGGATAAAAACCAAAACAAAAAAAAAACAATTTTTTTAATAACAAATGGGAGGAGGGTCATGATGTCAATTAAAAAAATTACTATATAGAGTCCAATCTTGGTGGTTCACTTCAGTTTTCCAGCATGAGGTGATCCACGTTTCCCGAAATATGGATCCCATTCCAAGAGAGATTGTGTAGAGCCTTCACTTCAGTTCTTTTTTTTCTTTTTTTTTTCCTACCAAGAGGAGAGAGTCCCCAAAGGGCTACCCATGTCCAAAGAGAGAAAGTGTAGAGCATTCATTTCAGTTTTTTTCCAAGTTTAAGGGAGGGAGGTCTCAAAATGACACCCCCCATTTTCAAAGAGAGATGGTGTAGAGCGTTCACTTCTGTTTTTCCAAAGTTAGGGAGTTTTCAAATGACTACCCATTTCAGAGAAAGAGAGAGAGAGAGAGAGAGAGAAGGTGTAGAGCGTTCATTTCAGTTTTCCAAGGTTAGGATGGTGGTGGAGAATCCTCCAAAATGGCTACTCATGTCAAAGAGAGAGAGAGAGAGAGAAAAAAAAGCGTAGAGCGTTCATTTCAGTTTTCCAACATTAGAAGGTTCCAAAATACCTTCTGAATTCAAAGAGAGATCGTGTAGAGCGTTCTTTTCCAGTTCTCCAAGATCAGAAGAAGAGGGTCCGCTTTTCCCAAAAGGGCTTTCCGCATTCAGAGACAGCGAAATGCAGACTTCAGTTTTCTCCCTCCCCAAGAATAGAGGGTCCCAAAATGGCTTCCCATTTCAAAGAGAGAGGGAGAGGCGTTCATTTCCATTCTCCAAGATAGGGTCGTCTGCTTTTTCCCAAAATGGCTTCCCAATTCAAAGAGAGAGAGAGAGAAAGGGTGTGTAGAGCGGTCGTGTTCATTCTCCAAGATAGGGTCGTCAGCTTTTTCTCAAAATGGCATCTCCCCATTCAAAAAGAGATCGTGACCAATTTTTTCCAGTTTTTTCCAAGATGGGGGGAGAAGAAAACCTAGGATGGAATAACACGACACACAGAGAGAAAGAGAAAAAAAACGCCATCTTGTCATTTTCTGATAGGGTACCGGTGTTCGAATACTTTCGTGACCGACTGTCTGATTATACTGGGAGAACCATAAAATCGGAAAAGCGATGGGTTTCACAGTTAACGAGGCAATCGAAGACAGACTGGGAAAGAGAGATCCTTTTTTTTTAGCTGAGAAGCAGATTGCCCTGGAAATCCGTAACTCTGACCATATAATTTTTCCATAGACTCTTTGAACGGTATTCAGGAGACATCCTCCATGAGGGAAAAAAAATCTCCCCTTCCCCTTCTAAATCGACTGGAACGAGAATGAGGTGGAAGAGATCCATCCACGAGAGATCATACTCTTGAACGTCAGACAAATATGAAGTCGAATAGCTTAAACAAAAAATGCTTGAAATGTCATCGAGTCTCGAAAATCTAGGCCTCTCTCTCTCTGAAGGAAATGAGAAAATGGGAATCTGTGTTTTTCTTCCTCAACGGCTGACATTCATCTGAAGTCACACTCGAAATGCTTAAATAGATAAACGAGAGTCCATTCTTAAAAAAAATGGCGCTATGTCGTCAATTGGAGAATCGAGTCGGCTGAGAAAATATTTTGAGAGCCAGGAAAAAAAATTTTCTAACTCTATATAAAAAAAAAAAAAAAAAAAAAAAAAAAAAAAAAAAAAAACTTTTTGTTAATTTTTATCATGTCTTTAAGACATGATAAAAATTAACTACCTTCCCCTTTTGTCTGGGAATGTTGTCTCACTGTTTCTAAAAATAGACCATCACTCATCCTTTCTAAAAAGAATAAAATTCCAATGGGTTCTGGTCTATTTTTAGAAACGGAGAGACAACATTCCCAGACAAAAGGAGGGTAGAGTTAATTTTTATCATGTCTAGAAGACATGATAAAAATTAACATGATAAATGACATGATAAATTTTTATCATGTCTAGAAGACATGATAAAAATTAACCAAAAGTTTTTTTTTTTTTTTTTTTTTTTCAGATTTAGAAATTTTTTTTCAGGCTCTCAAAATTTTTTCACAGCGGACTCGATTCTCCATTGACAAGACAGCGCCATTTTTTTAAGAATAAACTCTCGCTTATCTATTTAAGCATTCCCAGTTTGGCTTTAGATGAGTGTCAGCCATTGAAGAAAAAGCATCCTGTCACTTGGGAGAGACATATTTTGAGGAGTCAACATGTTGTGTGGACCGTTGAGATCGATTTTTCTCTTCCCATTGTGTGGACATTGTTGAGCGTTTTGTGAAGCTTTGAAAGAATGGAGGGGTTTTGATGGAGAATATTTCTTTTTATTGAATTTTTTTTTAAAAAAAGATTTAAGATTGACATTTTATAACAGGTTTTACTTGGAAAGAAGGTTTTTCTTCTAGTTTGACGATTTCTTTTTCTTGGGAGATGTTTCTATTGGAAAGATGGAAGGAAAGACGATTCCCACATTGAAGAAGGTTCATGAGAAACTCCTACGGATCTTGGTTCTCTTCTCGAGTCGATATATCATACGGAATCCGGGACATGTTTTGCAATCGCTCCAGTTCCTCCTCGTATTTTTGCTTGCTCGCCAATTTCATGCGGGGACGAAACTGGTCCAAAATATACAATCCCTGGGGTTGAGTCACTCGAGAAAAAGCGACATATTGTTGAAATCGATTAAAAGGTCCGTGCATGTAAATTGCGATCGACGGAAAGGTGGCTCCTTGGGCTTTATGAGCCGTGATCGCTTCGGCTAACATCAAAGGAAACTGTTCGCGATAAAATGCGAGTGTTTTCGTCGAACAGGTGTCAATACGAATGGAGACGCGATCGATAGGAGCTAGACTATTCGAAAATTGCTGCCAGACTCGCGTCACAACTCCGTCTTCATCCTGGTCTATTTGGTGTAGTGTTCCAATTCTCCATTCATCCATCCTTTGGATCTGTCAAGCGTTTTAGTCAATTGATATCGCGCTCCTCTTTGTAAATGGAGGACGGATTCGAGATTCGCCATCTGAGATCGATGTAAATGTTGACTCCGTTTCATCATCCTCTTCGCAATTTTTCGCTCTCGGAATAAATCACGTCTCGAGCCAGACACGAACAGTACGTCCCTCGGGATTGGAGAATTTTCATATTATATTTCTCTGCATCCTTGCTCGAAAAACAGAGAATAATAGCTTCGCGAGGAATTTCGTCGAAACTGCGAACGCGGGACTGGAAAAATGCCACATCGTCCGGTTCTAAAAAGTGATTTCTCGTTAAACGATCGAGTCTCTCCTCGTAATCCAGAGAGATTCGCATACATTCGACTAGTTCATAGTAGAGCGTGGATTGAGGCGTCCACCACCCTTCAGAATAAAAAATGGGCATGTCGCGAATCGGTTGGAGCTGCTGCAAATCTCCGAATTTAATCATATGCACATTCCCAAACGGTTTATCCGGCACATGACACAATTGTCGAAGTTGCTGGTCGAGGCGCGAAAATAAATTGGATCCGATTGTGGAAACGTCATCCAAAATCACCATCCGTAAAGGAGCATACAGGGGTCTGTAATAGTCTAAAGTCTCTTGGGTCAGAGGTCGAACAAAAGTCCCGTTCATTTGAAGACGCAGGGCATGATGCAAAGTATCTCCCGTAATGTAAACCGCTCCTTGAGCACTGAGTGCGAGTTTGAGAACCGAGCACGCTTCGCTAAAAAGAGGCGTTCGAATCAGAGTTTGGTATAAAGCTTGGATCAGGAAAGATTTATATACATATACTTTTTGAGGAGGGGGGTGTGTGTGAAATGACCTCGTCTCGAAACGAACCAATAGCACTTCGAGAAGACTTGGAACGAGATAGGTTTCTTAGAAAGAGAGAGAGCGACACAAAAAAAAATATATAAAAAATCAGAACGATTTATCCGTCGACCTCTGGGCTAAAAGTAAACAAACAAAATTTGAAAAGGTCAAGGTGAACTCACTGAATTCATCTTAGAAATCAGATAGTAAAAAAAAATGAGGGTACCCATGTTTCCTCTTCAACAACATAGACTCATCTAAAACGAAACTCGGAATGCTTACACAAATAAACAAGAATCCATTCTTAAATAAAAAAATGGGGACGTCTTGTCGATCGAGTCGGGTGGAAAAAATTTATGAAACTCTGGGAAAAAAAAAAAAACTTTTGGTTAATTTTTATCATGTCTTCTAGACATGATAAAAATTAATGAACCCCCTTTTTGTCTGGGAAGGATGTCTCACTCTTTCTAAAAGTAGACCATCACTCACCCTTTCTAATAGCAACAATTCCAAGAATGAGTCATGGTTTGTTTTTTTCGAATGGGTGAGACATCCTTCCCAGACAAAAAGAGGGGACAGTTAATTTTATCATGTCTATAAGACATGATAAAAATTAACCAAAAGTTTTTTTTTTTAACTCAGAATTTTTTTTCCCAGTCAACTTGGCTGGACAAGACATCTCCGGATTCTTTCTGGAATGGACTCTATGATCTATTTAAACATTTCGAGTTCCGAGTTTCGCTTCAGTTGAGTGTGAGCCGTTCTAAAAGAAGAAATCATCCTGTGACTGGATAGAGAGAACTATTCCTTTTTTCCATTCACCCGTTGTGTTGAACCGTTCAGATATTTGCTTTTATTAATATTTTTTTTTCCTAACCCACGCGTCTTTAAACAATGGAATAGTTTGAAAGGGTCAACCCATTTTATAGATATCAACCTCATACCTTCATCTCAACGGGTCTCGAGTGGGAGGAAGGAAGGAGCAGGCGACGAGAACTAAGCATGTCTGTTTATCGAGTAGACGCATCGGGGAAAGAACGATACCCGACCGACCCCCAACATCCTCATTACGAATTATACGTTACGGATCCTGAAGGAAATCCTATCTTGGCTCGAGACGAAAACGGTCATGAGTATTACGCGGTAGATTTAAACGGAAACCAATACATTTTAGCTCCTCGACGGTATGCCCGAACGTCTTTTGGACGAGAATACTACCCGAAATTTCAAAATGGGGACGAGTATTCGCTTTATACGTCTGTTTTATTCCCTTATGCCAAAGACGAATCGGGGCATGAAATGTATCCTAAAAAGGCGGATGGAGTCGAATATTGTTTAACGGCCGGCGATCGAATTCGTTATGCTCGCGATGCTTGGGGAAACGAGTTTTATCCTCGAAGAGCGGATCAGCAAACGGAATACCTCTGTTTTTCCAGAGCTCTGAGAATTTTTTTTTCCAGTCGACTCGATGATCCAAACAACAAGACATCCAAAATTGTTTCTAAAAGAAACTCTCGCTTCTCTATTTAAACCCCTCGCGTTTCCAACTTCAGATCCGTGTGTGCTGTGCACTCGACCTAGAATTGCGCTTCTCCTCCCTCCTGGAAAGAGCCTTTTTTTCCTGAGCTCTTAGCATTTTTTCTCAGCTTCATTTCCATTCTCCAGGTTTCTGTCTCCTCCTTTCCGTTAACACTGCAAAATTTCTAAATTTCTCATTACTCGGAGCTTGGAAATCTGTCATCAAAAAAAAACATGACATAGCTCTGTTTTCAAGGAGTCGGTTTAGATTCGTTAGGATCATGGCTGATTTTCCATGACGGCTCTCCAACCTCAATATTAGAGTTTGAAAGGAATAAGGTAAAAAAGTTCGTGCTAGATATGCAACGAAACGTAAAAAGAGCGACGAGGATCTAAAAAAGCTACGACCCTTTCCAGAAGGGGAGGGAGCAATGAATATTCAGGTGAGTCCACAGCATGGACTGCACGAAAATGAAACGGCTTCCGCAGATAACAGAATGTTCGAGATGTCTGTCGTCGATCAAGTCAGCTGGTAAAATTTTCTAAGAGCTGAGAAAAATGTTCGCATACCTTCACAGAAATTCTTTCCAGGAGGGAGAAGTGTGTATCCAGGTCGAATTCACAGCACAGACTGAACTGAAGTTGGAAACACGAGTGGTTTAAATAGAGAAGGGAGAGTTCCTTCTAGAAACAATTTGGATCTGTCTTGTTTGGATCATTGAGTCGGCTGGGAAAAAATTCTCAGAGCTTTGGAAAAAATTTCTGAGTAATAAAAAAAAAAAAAAAAAAAAAAAAAAAAAAAAAACTTTTTGTTAATTTTTATCATGTCTTCTAGACATGATAAAAATTAACTCTCTCTTCTTTTTGTCTGGGAAGGATGTCTCACCGTTTTGAAAAACAAACCGTGACTAATTCTTGGAATAATTGCCATGAGAAGGATGAGTTTTGGTTTCGTTTTCGAAACGGTGAGACATCCTTCCTTGACAAAAAGAGGGGACAGTTAATTTTTATTATGTCTATAAGACATAATAAAAATTTTTATTATGTCTATAAGACATAATAAAAATTAACAAAAAGTTTTTTTCTTTTTTTTCTTTTTTTTTTTTATTACTCAGAAAATTTTTCCCCCCCAACCAACTCAATGGACTAGACGATGAGTTTTTAAGAATGGTCGTTTTGTTATTTATGCAGATATTCCGAGTTTCGCGTCAGGTAAATGCGCGCTCATCTTTGATTGGATTCCCTTCAGACAGGTCTAGAGATTGGATAACCCATCAAGAATTCTTCAACAGGTTTTTGGAAAAAAGAAATCGTCAAGAAGTGAGTATTGATTTTGATATTTTCTTTTCAACCTTGGGTCAGTTTCTAGTACATTCCTATACTAATTCCATTGTATTTAAAAAAAATAATGTCAGCATGGTCTGATCTGACCCGAAACGCTTGCCCATCCAGTTGGCTGCTGGAGAGAGGGAAAAAAAAAGAAATTTGTTGTGAAGGATATGTCAATTCTTTTCTAAAAATAGATTTCTAAGAAAAGAATGAACCTTTGTTGGAAATCTATTTTTAGAAACATGTCTAGACAACATGTTGACAAGAAAAAAAATTCTTTTTTTTTTCCTGAGAGCGAAATGATTTTTTTCTTTCCACCCACTTTTCTTATTCATTGGGAGGAAGGAAGAACTTCCCTTCCCCCCGCCTTTTTTCCTCTAGTATTTATATAGATCCGAGTTTTTCTGCTTACAGGGTTCATTCTTGTTCTTCCTTCTCAACCGAGCAAAACTAAAATGTCGACCGATGCCGTTGCAGTTCTACCTACCCTGGTGGAAATCACGCCCGTCTGTCATCTCGATGTAGCTGATCAATGGGAACCTCTCTCCCGTTTCGAAGAATGGTTTCGGGACCCGGAGCGTATGGAACAAATCGTCCAAGAAACCATGTGCTATTTATCCTGTTACGATGGAAAAATCCTGCATTATTTTTCGTCCATCGAAGTTTTCAAGCATTTTGCTTTCCAATCGATGATGGAGGCAGGAACCTTTCGCTTACACGCTTATCTGCGATGGGAAAATGTGATCGCCGTCGATGCTGGAACTTTTTTAAAACTGTTTTACGTTTCACCCGAGTGGGTTCATATTCTTCAAACCGGAGAAGCTTCTATCCGTCTTTATGGATGGGAAATGGAATCAGAAGCCGACGGGTATCGTATGATTCCCTATCGACTGCGAGCTCGCTCCGTGTACATTATTCACGGACCTCTTTACTACCAACTCCAATTTCATGACAAGACGGTGTTTGCCGTAGACGCCCTCTCCAGGAAGAAAATGGAGTCTTTACGAGCGTTGCATCCTGAACAGCATTTTCAATTCCCTGCTCGCGAGGAAGAGAGGAGAAGGAAAAGATCCAGAAGGAGGAGACACCTAAAGAGGTACTAAAAAAGAAGTCGGAAGGTAGAAGCATATTTGTTTTTCATTAACGGAAAAAAAAACTGTGGATCATTCTTTGTATATTTCTTGGAAAAAAAAGAAGAAAAGACTAATAGTCATAATAGAGGGAGTTAGGAGGGACCCTATCTATATATAACTCTCTATATAAATCGGAAGCGTCAACAGGACGGTCCACCGAAAACAATCTACCTTATCTTTCTCAGAGCAGAGTGGAAGAAAGGCCAAGATACGTGGACTCATTGGAAGCAAAAATATTCGAGTGGTTTAAATAGATAAGTGAGAAAAGATTTTGAGAGGTGTTGTTTTATGGATGGAGCTGGCTGGGAAAAAAAATTGGCAAAGCTCAGAGAAAAATTTCCTGAAAAAAAGAAAAAAAAAACTTTTTGTTAATTTTTATCATGTCTTATAGACATGATAAAAATTAACTCTCTCTTCTTTTTGTCTGGGAATGATGTCTCACCATTTCGAAAAATAGACCATCACTCATCATCCTTTCTAAAATAATAGAATTTCAAGAATGGGATATGTTCTATTTTTCGAAACGGTGAGACATCATTCCCAGACAAAAAGAAGAGAGAGTTAATTTTTATCATGTCTATAAGACATGATAAAAATTAACCAAAAGTTTTTTTTTTTTTTTTTTTTTTTTTTTTTTTTTTTTTTAACTCAAAATTTTTTTCCACAGCGCTGAGAAATTTTTCCCAGTCGACTCACTCATCCAAACAAGACATCTAAAATTGTTTCTAGAAGGAGCTCTCATTTTTTTCTATTTAAGGAACTTGAGTTTCGGCTTCCCATCAGTCTGTACACTGCATTCAACCTGGATACCCATTCTTTGGAGATAGAGGGGAAACTTTTGCAGTTTTTTTTTCTGAAACTCTCTATGGATCAGAGAATCTCACACATATCCTCCTCCGTGGATCGAAATGGTTTGACCGCCATATCTGTTTTAGATAATAATTTTGAATTTTCCACCTCCTCCACAAGATTGGACTATCTCAATATTTTTTTTAAAGAAAAACAAAATTATTTTTTATGATTATTCTACAATTTTTAGGTTTTCTTTCCCCCCCACTCCTCTTTAAGAAGAATAAAAACATAAAGCACATTGAAACAGTTCCGATAAATTTTGAAACTGAAAGTCCATCACCTTGTTCTCCACGGGACTAAAATAAGTTTCCCCGGTCTGAGAATCTTCTTGGATTTGAAGAGGTTCTCTCATCACACTCTGAAGCCAGGTCGAAAAGAGGAGAGCGTCTGGACCCAAATCGTTGAGCAGTTTTTCCAGGGAATTGAAGGTGATAAAAGGGGTATAGCGGAGAATCCGGCTAGGGCGGTCCGACGTATCGATCCAGAGATCCGTCGTTAAGGATCGGTAAGGGCGAAAAGGGGTTCGAGAGATCCATTGCTGAATAGTCCGTTGAATTTTCGAACTCATCCAAGTCCCTTGCTGGGAAAGGCAAGTTACGAGTTCCGATCCTCGAAAATAGAGCGTGCCCGACCCCAAGTAAAACATGAGGGGAATTGTCTTGGCGAAACGGAAACGAATCGCGAGGGAAAAAGACTCTCGCCGTAACCACTCCATGGCGTTTGGTTTTCTCTCTCTTGAGGACGAGATGGAAAAAAAGAAAAGACAACTTTTCTCTCGGCTTCTTTTATATATAGGAAGAGAGAGGGGGAGGAGGGTTCTTGAAAAGACTCATGGGAAATTTCCTCTTCTTCTTCTTTTTGGGGTAGGTGGGAGGAACTCGTTTTTTTTTTGCGGAGAGAATGCGTCGGATGACATCCCGAGACATTTAAAAAAAGAATAGATAGGATGGATTCTTCAAATGAGAAATGCGGGGTGGCTAAGGGATCTTATTTTAAAGAATATTATTACCATTCTTCGAGGGTGAGACGTCTTACCATTAAGTCAGGTAATCCGAGATGATGAGCATTCCTTTTGACATGCCTCATATGTTTTCTAATAGTTATGTAACATAAATTTTCCAGGCTAAGAATACGCGGTTCAACAGCATAATTGAGTAACCGCATATTTTCCTCTTCCAATTTTCCATTTTTTCGCCAGCGTTCTAAAACGGTTTTGGGATCGCAACACCGGACATTCGCACCAGCAAGCAACAACATATCCACGATGAGTTTGCATCGTAATTGACAGGCATAGTGTAAAGGGGTAAAACCAAAAATATCATGTTTGTTCATGTCGCATCCAAGAAGAATCAGTTGCCGAACGATATCATCCATTGAGAACAAAATAGCGAAATGTAAAGCATTTCTTTTCGTTAATCTGTGTTCATAAAAAACGGGTGGTTCCGCGTTTATTATTAATTTTGTGAATATCCATTGATGAAAAATGTTAGAAAAACTCATATTGAATTCAACTCTATTAAATTTACGCGTAGCTTCTTTGATAGATAGGTAGGAGATATCCTTAAATTTTTCACTGGACGGGGTTCTTGAGAAGAGAGGGTAGAACCATGTTGGAGAGCACACACTCATTCTAAAAGGAAACACGGATTGAACTAAAGCGAAACTCGGAATGCTTAAATAGATGAGCGATAGTCCGTTCTTAAAAAATTGGATAGTTTTGTCCATCGAGTTCGCTGGGAAAAATTTCTGAAAGCCAAGAAAAAAATTTCTAGGCCTTGAGAGAAAAAAAAAAAAAAAAAAAAAAAAAAAAAAAACTTTTGGTTAATTTTTATCATGTCTTAAGACATGATAAAAATTAACCAAAATTAACCAAAAGTTTATCATGTCTTAAGACATGATAAAAATTAACTCTCTCTTCTTTTTGTCTGAGAATGATGTCTCATCCTTTCGAATATGTTTCTAAAAATAAATTTCCAGGAAAGAAATGAGTCATGTTCTATTTTTAGAAGCATATCGAGACAACAGGTTATCAACATCATTTGAAAAAGAGGGTATAGTTAATTTTTATCATGTCTAAAGACATGATAAAAATTAACAAAAAGTTTTTTTTTTTTTTTTTTTTTTTTTTTTTAAAGGTTAAAAAATTTTCTGAGAGAAATATTTTTCCCAACGACTTATCTTTTTTACTCCTACCTACTTTCATTCCCCCCTCTCACTCTTTCTCTATATAAACGATTGCAGAAGGAATCGCGGCTCATTTTCTTGAGCAGATAGGTCTAGAACAGATGGCTACGGGAGACTTAATCATGACGTGTGAAGACGATAATGAACCCTGTTTGGACTTGCAACCTTCTTCGCCTTTATATGAATGTGTTTCTTCGGAGAATGAGTATATCACGTCGTGGTCTGACATATCGCCAACTCCTTCTCCTCCACCTGTCCGCCGTAGGATCAAAAAGAAGAAACCTAATCCAATTCGTGATACTCCTTCTCTGAATTTCAATCCGCCGTTATCGCCCATTTCGTCTTCTTCCTCTCATTATTCAGAAATAATGGACCAATCCTCTCCACCACACATGCGTTCTACAATCGAAGAAGATCTTCCCTCCTCATCTCATTCTACTTCTTCTACTAAAAAAAAGAAATATCGAACTGAAATTCATCCGAGTGTCATAGGTGCGCTGGCCATCACGTCTGATGGATACACTCTGACAAACAGTGTCCGGTTTGCCTCTAGAGAGATGAAAACGTATCGACCGCATACCAAATGGATTCAGCAATTGAATGAGGATCTGCGAAAACTTCATATTAAAAGACTGTATGTCGCGAATGAACATTGTCGAAAAAAAATTTATCAATTGCTCCGTGTTGAATCTGTATGGACAGTAAGCTATAAACCTTTTCGTCGTCCACAGAAATGTGAGTATTGTGGAACGAAATATTGTCATCGATTTATGGCTATGATCGCCCTGCAACAAATAGTGAAATATGGTGTCAATAAATATATTCATTGAAGAACCAAATGAAGTGTCTTTTTTTTTATAGATGATGATTAGTATTTTGTCCAACCTCCTCTGTGTTCTATGACAGATGCAATTCGTCGAGGCATGGACGCGATTAATGTTTCAAAATAAGTTTCTTCCAAACTATAAAAAGCATCGCGGACCAAGTCCCATAATTCCAATCGGTTTCGAGCTACCCGATTCGCTAATCGACGTTCTAATTCCGCCCAAACATTTTCGACGGGATTCAAATCAGCTCCTTTAGGAGGCCAATCTTCGACCATAGGAATTTCATGTTCTCGAATCCATTGAGTGACGCGTAAACTCGTATGGATCAGAGAGAGATCGTGCATGAACAAGAGACGGTGTTCGGTGATCAAATGGTTTAAAGAAACATCGGGAGGTTGACTATGATCGAGAAGCACCGGCTCTAAAATATTAGAGAGGTAATAGTCGGCATTTAAATGCTGGATCCCGATTCGACGGATATGGTTGGGAAATTTTCCGCTCATGCACATCCAGACACTGAGATTAAAACGACCGGAACGTTGACGGCCTTCTAACGCAGAAGAAAAATAACGTTCGTCTTGATAACGCAGGACCTGTCGAGGCCGCCATACGCGAATAGGACCGTACCCGATCGAACTGAATACTTTCTCATCGGAAAATATAATCCGGGAGCAATCGTCGACCGTCCATTCCGCACGCTGAGAAGCAAAGTCGTAGCGTCGTTGACGATGAATCTCCCGCAAATAATCTTTTCGGACGGGGATGCGCGACACTAATCCTTTTTCTTTTAATCGTCGACGAACCGTTTGAGCGGTGCAAGGCACTTGTAATCGACGACCAATATCCGTCGCGGGTAAAAAGGGATCACCCGTCGACATTTCAAAAATACGTTGATCCATTTCTTGGGTCGTGGCTCGAGGTCGGCCGGATTTGTGTTTGGTTTGATAGTTCTCCTCATTTTCCGAGGAGCGGGAGATCCAATATTGAACTGTGGAAGGAGCGACATTCAAGTGTCGAGCAATTTGACGAACCGTTTGCCCTCGTTCATAATACGAACGACGAATTTCCCGTCTTATTTCAATAGGTGTATACGGCATGATAAGAATAATACAAGTAGGATCTTGGTTACCATGTTCCTTGATTTCATTTCAACGTGTCACGGTCCCGATAAAATCGTAGCAGGTGTCAATGGTCAATTGCAGTGCACGGAATGTGATCAAATTCAAGATGCGTATGCTTTTATTTTACGAGCGTCCTTTCCTGATGACAGTGATCCGTTCTTATCAGCTCGTCTAGCTCGAGAATATGCGAATTGGACGGGAGATTTGAACGTACCCTGCACATTTCCTCTCATAGGGATTCCTGGTATTTTACCGATCCGTAATGTTTCCGTCACGTTACGTATTTTATTAAACGGGATTCGATTATTACAATGCGTGAATGCCCCTTTTCGATCCCAGGCCGAACCTTTTGAATCGTATGAATCGCTCGAACGGTTCATGATCGAATACATGGACGAATACGCCCAGCATATTGAAAAAATCGCCAATGAAGAGAATCACTCCCAAGTCGATAAAGCGGCTCTGCACGCTCTTTTCACCAACATGAAATCGCTCATGGAAAATGTCCATCAAGACGAGGACCAACCTTTCAATTTCTTAAGTTATTATCACAAAGTCCTAGCTCCCTACGTAAAAATATGTGACGGCGACGATGCTTCGTTTCTTCTACCTCCTACTTCCAAGGATGTTGAAAAGGATCCCACTTATCAATTATGTTTGGAAATGAAAGCCTCGAATCAAATTCGGGCTCGTTATTCTCCTTACACGACCCTATTTGATCTTGTGCACGTCATGATTTATTGCAATTTATGCCGGAACGAACTCAACGTGGTGGCGAATTTCGTGTTTGAGTTTGGAGTTCGCATTTGTCGTCGCCCCTTCTTCTTCAAAGAATCGTTCTTGACCCAGCAATTGCGAAAACTGGTCACTTCTCAAATTACGTACCATCGGAATACAGAATTCTACTACCTCCTTCGAGAGATTCAACAAGGCGGCACGTGTGATGCCTTATCACTAGAATTTATTGAAAAAATGAGTCGAATCGAAACCTTTTTAGCGAAAGTGTTCCTAGGAAAAGCGGATGATCGAATAAAGCAGTTTGCGTTCAAACAAAATTTCCCCTACGTCCTGTTTGTTCCGAAAGAAGACGAAGAGACGACGAAAAAAGCCACCCAAATTGATGAGTACCTCGGATATCTTTTCGGGACCGGGTTTATTATTTCAAAGCTCAAAGGTAAAGGATTAGTGAAAGGTTCGATCGCGACGGGTAAGAAATTTTACCGTCTTGTACAGAAAGTGGCCTTGAAAATACGCGAATTTGAAAAATCCGACGAAGAAATTTTCTGGACGATGGAAATGGTGAAACTGTTCTTATGTTCCGACGGGTATATGGAAAAAGAATTGAGAATGTTACTCAATGTTGCGACGAAGGAATCTCAAGTTCCCTCTCGTCAAGAAATATGTCAAGGAGGAGGAGGAAGAAGAAGAAACGAAGACGGCGAAGAGATGGATATGTCATAATCAAGTAAATCATTGGGAAAAATGGCAGACGCAGAGGAAGAAATCTGTGGAATTTGCCTGAAGGCCTTCAAAGAAACGAAACGCCATAAAGTCTACAATCTCGATTGTGAGCATTCCTTTCATATTAAATGTATAAAGAAATGGATTCGAGAGTATGGTAAAAAGAAATGCCCGACCTGTCGGACTCGTATCAGCCAGGATGATATGCTCTATTTTACCAGCGGAACATTGCAAATGGAACATTTAAGAATAGATTCGGATGAAGAGGAAGAAAAGGAAGAACCAGAGGTGGAAGAACCGCCAAGGCAACGACGAAGACGAAGACCCGAAGAAGAATTAGTCGATCTGGGAGGCCATGGTCTCATTTTTTCAGGGCCTAGTACCAGTCAGACGAGACCCAGAAGACAGAGAAGAGAAGATTTAGTGGGAGATTATGCTTATATGGATACACCTAGACAAAGTTCACCTACCTCAGATGATGAAGAACGGGAAGTCAATCCTTATTTTGGACGACCGAATGCATTTTGGAGAGAAATGAGACGACAAAGACGAAGTAGAAGGGATTAGATGATTCTTAAAATAAAAATAAAAACAGTAAACAAAAATGGAAAAGTAAGACTGATGACTGGTGTATAATATTTCGTTATCAACAGATCCATCTCCTATACATCGTTATATCAACAGATCTATTTCCAAATGGAAAAGTAAAACCGACCGACTGTTGAAAAATATTTCTCAAAAAATCTAATAAAAAAAAAAAAAAAAAAAAAAAAAACTTTTTGTTAATTTTTATCATGTCTTTTAGACATGATAAAAATTAACTGTACCTTCTTTTTTATTTTGAATGATGTCACCTTTTCTAAAAATAGATTTCTAAGAATGAATCATGCTTTTCTTGGAAATTTATACTTAGAAACATGTCTAGACAACATGTTGACATCATTCCAAACAAAAAGGAGGGTAGAGTTAATTTTTATGATGTCTAAGACATGATAAAAATTAACAAAAAGTTTTTTTTTTTTTTTTTTTTTTTTTTTTTTTAATACCACATTAGATTTTTTTTTAGAAATATTTTCCACCAGTCGGTCGGTTTTACTTTCTTTTTTTGGAGATGTTGATAACGATATATAAGTCGATATATAAGTTTCACTCACTGGGTTCTGATTCATTCGTTTTCGCCTTTGCTTTCACGAGATATCGAGACCGCTTCAGCATTTCGAAGGAAGCCCCTTTGATGTTATACTGTTTCTTCAATCGTCGCTTTAGATTAAATAAATACTGGTAATGATTTTTTCCAAATAGTTTGGATGGAGGAGCATTGAAAAGAAACTGGAATAACTTTATCTGATTTGGATCCTTATAGACTTCTAAAGATTTAGACGCAAACGCTTTTCGTTTCTCTGGATTATCGTTTAGATAGCCCAAGATGTGAATCATCCTCAATTCCGTTTCTAAAAGTAATAAGACTATCAGCGACAGTTCATCTGTTTCATAATTGGAGAGACAGTGATTACGGATTTGATTCATCTGCTCTGCTGTAAAAAGTTGGTGTTTTCGACGACGAGGTTTCTTGACCACCACCTCATCTGCAGAAGGTAAGAACCATTTTCGTCGAATAGCATTTAAAGCATATGAAATATATTTCGCGGAACGTTGTTTTTGATCGATAAGATATTGGTGATATTCTTGAAGTGTTTCGGTATGATTTAGATCTTTATGCATTTGTAAACACCAAGTTTCATATTGATTTTCATAAATAGAGTAGACTAATTTACTAATTTTTGAGGGAGACATGATGCTTCTTTTATTTTTGGTATAATGAAGAACTCTTACTTATTTATAATTTTTTTAATAGGTTTTGAATCAAAAAAAATATTTATAATAAGAAGAAGAAACAGTAGAAACAAAATGGCCGAATGTTGTCCAATTTGCTTAGACGAACTCATCGCCGAAGATGTAGAAACCATTTCTACTTTAACGTGCCAACATCAGTTCCACACGAAATGTATTGACATTTGGAGAGAAAAAGCATTGACGTGTCCTGTCTGCCGAGAACCGTTTAAAGATGCCCTGCAGAAATTAACTTCTATGTTTCTCCCTTTGCGACGTTCTTTTTTATACGATGTAATTTACGATTATGAAAACCGCATCAGGTTTTCAGACGATGAGGCTGACTTAGATGATTTACTCATGTATGAATTATTGGGACCTTGGGAAACTTCTGATGAGGAAGAGGAGGAGGAAACAGAATCAATCGAACCTGAGGAAGAAAACCAGAGTGAGGAAACTAATTGAGACTGGAAAAAGGAATCGAGACCATAGATGGGTTTGAGTAAATTAGCCGATGACGGATGTAAGGATCGGACTCGAACCGATGGAATGGATTGGGACTGATATTCATCCCATTTCTTTAATCCCATCCGAAGATTTAAAGCCAATGACTTTTTCATATATTCGGAAAGAAGGAATCGCCAGGTTTTGGGACGATACTTTCCAACAATCTCGAGAGCGTTTAACATGCTGAGATAGCATTCTTGAGCTGTCCGACACAGTTTCAAATGAAAGACAACATCCATTTCATTCTCGACTTGCTTCCACCATCTCCCAGTTTGATATTTCCTTGGGTACAGCACTTCATTGTGTGGATATATACCAATCCTAAATGATAATTCAGTAACTGACAATTAGATAAATTGAGATGAAGATGGCTCGTGAAAACAATGAGACGATCGGCATAGGCTGGTTTGACCACCGAGTCTCCAAAATTCGGTTCGATCCAGATGAGAAGATCGCAATGCGTGCCGTCGCATTCGTAAGACGGATCTAACCCGCTGACGAACCAATCGTTGGAATCGTCGAGAAGAATATGGACCGTTTTATGATGTCGAACAAAAAGGGTTTCCAAATGATAGGATAAGAGGGAAGGATGCCTTCCTAAATTACCTAATACAACGGTCACGGGTGCGTCTTGACATTTCTTGAAAAGATCTTGAATGGAACCCATGCTGGTTGTTCCGCATACTTGATTCCCGAGACGAGTCAGAAAAGATCCCATGCTTCTTTATTTTTTTAACGCAGCTCGCATATATTCTTGATCTTTCTGGAATTCCGATTCAGGATAAGGTGGCTTTTGAAGACTGGCATTCACTTCATTATGAAATTGAAACCAGACGTGGGCAAAGTGTTCGCCTAAAAACCGTTCTTTATACGTTTTGAGTTTGGATAAGTAATGATACACACAAATCCCGCATCGGAGAGTTCGATATAAAGATTCTGTCACAAAGTCTCTCCAAAGAGTTTTCGCGAGACGAATATCCTCGTCCTGCTCGTCCTGAACTGAAAACGCTTCGGCCATCCAATGTAAAAGCCGCCAGTAATAAGGACCAAAGACCAACGTGTTGTGGTAATTGATGTGATGAAAATAATCTTCGGCTGAAAAAGGTTGTGGGGATATGGAAATGCCGATCCGGGTCATCAAGTCTCGAATCGCCTGACTTTTCCCCTGGAGTAATTCAATCACCGCTTCGTCTAAAAAGAAAAAGTATTCGCTCTTCCATCGAATACGGTACAGGAGCGTTAAGACGCAGTACGTGGTCAATTTAAAGAGTTGAATCCAACTGTATTCGCCTACCCAAGCTCCAGGTCGTAGAAATGTCCGTCCCCATTTATCTTGGTTCATTAAATTGGCCATGAATAATAAATAGGTGACGACGACTTCATCTAATCGTTGTTGGGGCTCTTCTTCTCGGAAAGCGGTCGTAAAGTGGGTGACGTCAATACCCGGAGGAGGAGGTGAAGAAGAAGGGGTTTTGAAGTGTAAAAGTTCATGAATTTTATGAGCCACGAACGGTGAAACACGAGCCTGGCTTTCTTGGAGTTCGTTCGAAACGATCGGTTCATCTTCTAAATAAGTTCGTTTTAAACGTTTAAAGGTTTGAGCATCCATTCTCTTTACTTAAACCACCATTGACGAAAACGGCAATACCAATCTCCCACGTCTTTATTTTGCACCAAACTGCCGAGCAATTCCCCGAAAGTTGTAAAAATCGTCAGCTTGCGAATGTATCCAAAAGCCAGAAAGAGAAAAATGAGTCCGTTGATGAGGAGGAAAAGGAGAAAGAACCAGCTTTGTGTTAAAATGAGACAAAACAGGATCACGAAGGACGTATACGCTCCAGCGACTAAAAGCGTTCCTAATGTTAAGGAATCCATTTGTTTTGTTTTCTTCTTCTTCTCTATTCTTGACCTAATGTCTCGTAATAAAGGGTCCGATACGTAATATTCTGGTAAGCATTATAAACGGGATGGTGGATAAAGAGAAATAATAAAATCCATAAGAGGATCGATACCATATTTTTGTTTTCTTTGTTCTGAGTCAGAAGGGAAGAGATAATAATAAAGTAACTCATATTAATTAAAAAAATGGTTCGAAAGGATAAATCCAAATCTGATAAAGCGGAACGAAAATTGCTTCGAATGGAAGCAGCTCCTCCTAATCATGTAGGAGACCCAGTCGTTGACAACCCCCTTAACAATCACCCTCCAAGCAATCCATCTAACCATCCTCCTCCAATCCATGACAATCCTCCTAATAATGATAATGTAGGCAATATTCCCATGGACGTGGATGAGGAAATAATTCGTCGGCATAGGCGAGATCTCCTCAATTACGAAGAATACTACCCCGATCGAATGAAATCAGATAAGCGCTATGCCAAATTGGCTGACGGAAATGAGATTTATGCTAAGAATCGACAAGGAGATGAATTTTATATGCTGGATCCCGATGGAAATATTGTGTTTGCAAAACAAATCTCTCCCATCACCGGTAAAATAACCCCTGTCTATGCCGTCGATCATCTGAACCGTTCTATTTTACCCGTCGACGCCCAAAACCGTCCCGTGTATGGATTTGATGGTGATGGGGAACCCATGTTTCCCATGGAAAACGGAAAAATGGTGTATCTGTTCTACGGAGGAAAAGAATGGTATCCGGAAAATCCTCAGACCAAAGAACAAATCTATGCTTTAGACGAGCACCATCGACCCTATTTTGCCAAAGACGAGCATCAAAAGCCTTACTACGCTCGAAAACTTGATGTCAATCAATTCCCTATCGAATATGCCCCTCTCGATTCCAACGGTCAACGGATCTATATTCCCTTAGAGAACAATAAATTCCAATACCCGTTTAATCTCGTCACAAAACGACCGCTGTTTGAACTCTCTCCGGATCAGGACGAAATGTATTTCCGAAACAATACGCTAGGTGAATATTATCCCGTCAACGAATTCAACGATGAAATTTACGCTCGAGATCGTTTGCACAATGAAATGCCGGCTAGGAACATCGATGGAACCCCTTATTACGCTAAGAGAGCGAGTGGGGACGAATACTATCCCAAGCAACTCAACGGTCTCGAAACGTATATTCGAATTGGAAATAGGGACGAACCGGCCTTAGATGCTTTAGGAGGAGGCATTTATGCGAAAGATGAAAACTTGGACGAATATTATCCGAGAATTTACCACGACGACAATGACGAATAAAGCAAAACGATTACCAAAGGATCTTCGATGGCAAAAGATGAGTATTATGCAGTCGACAATCTTGGAAATCAACGATATAGAAAGGATCGAAGGGAATTTGAAACATATATTACCACTGACGATCCCAGTCTACTGTATGCCCTAGACAAATATAAAGTTCCCCATTATGCTAAAAAACCCGTGTATATCGGTGGAGAAAAAAAATTTGAGGAGTATTATGGAAAAATCAATAACTTGCCCGTCTTTCTAAAATACCAGGGTCGAGAAATTTATGCCAAAGAGCATTCCGGGGCCGAGATGTATCCCAAAGATTTGTTTGGGAACGACATGATTGCTCGAGATGCCGACGGGCGGTATTATTATGCTAAAGATGAGACAGGAGATGAGACAGGCCTTGTTGGCCGACGATACGGAACACAAGCCCGAATACATGTCTTACGCCCTCGATAAAAACGGTATTCCGTTCTATCCTATCAATTCTCAGGGTAAACCCATCTATCGTAAAAATGCTACAGGCGATGAATTTTATCAAATCCTTCACCCTTTCACTCAGCAAGTCATCTTTGGAAGAGATACCGATCAGAACCAAGTGTATGCGCGGAAAGCGGATGGAGGCGAAATTTACCCGGATAGCGGTCAATTCGCCATGACGAGGCTGAAAGAATTCTTTTATGCTCATGATAAGAACGGGGTCATTATTTACCCGGTTGATCAACACGGCAACGAACGATATTTAGTGACGGACAAAGGATCGTACGATCAATTGATGAAAGATCCGGCCGTGAAACGATACGCCAAAGATGCAGACAATAATGAAATCTATCCGGAAATTATTCATGCCGATAAGCGCATTACCCAAAAACCTTTAGGAAACCGGTACGCTCAAAATAAATTGGGTGAATATTACTACCCGGTCGATCGATACAATAACGAGTACATTGTCCAGTTCAAGAAAGTGAGTGAGGAAAAAATCTTTGCGAGTGGATACCCCATCACGTGTGATCAAATCATCATTGTTCCCAATTTAAATGACAAGCCCTGGACGCCTGCGTTTATACGAGACCCTAGAATTGAATCCGAAAATTTGATAGGCTACTTGTACCGATCGCATTCGAAACCGATGGATTATTTGACCAATTTGAGATCTAAACGCGCTTCTCGACACGGGTTCCAACCCTATAAAGTTATATATAATAACTCGGAGGGTAAAGTGGTCGAGAAAGTGGAAAGCGGTCTTCCAGGACAAGAAGATCCAGTGGAAGAGGAAGAGAAAAACAAGAAAAGAAAGAAGAAAATATATGCCAACCCGATACAGTCTGACGAAAATAATCATCAATCCACCACCAACTGGACAAAAATCATTCTTTCTATGATAGGTATCTTGGTCATACTTGCGTTCCTAATCTGCATTAATATACTGTTTAAAAACTAAAGTCATGAGAGAAAGAAAAATATCTGAAACAATCCATTCTTAAAAAGATTAAGATGTCTTTTCAATCCAGTCGGTTGGAAAAAAATTTTCAGAGCTGGGAAAAAAAAAAAAAAAAAAAAAAAAAAAAAAAAAAACGTTTTGTTAATTTTTATCATGTCTTTTAGACATGATAAAAATTAACTATCTACTCTTTTTGTCTAGGAATGATGTCTCACCCTTTCGAAAATTAGACCATGACTCACCCTTTCTAAAAATAAAATTCCAAGAAATAAATGAGTCATGGTGTATTTTTAGAAACATGGTGAGACATCATTGAAAACAAAAGGGGTTAGTTAATTTTTATCATGTCTAGAAGACATGATAAAAATTAACAAAAAGTTTTTTTTTTTTTTTTTTTTTTTTTTTTTTTTTTCATTACAGAATTTTTTCTTAGCTCTGAGAAATTTTTTCCAGCCGACTGGATTCACAAGTCATTACCATTTTTTTTAGGAATGAACTCTTCCTTATCTATTTAAGCATTTCGAGTTTCGCTTCAAATGTGTACGTGCTGTTGAAGAGGGACCCACCTAGATCCTAGTTGACTCATTCATGGGGAAGGAAAAAAAAAGTATTCTATAACGTGTTGGATAATGTTGGAGGTAAGTCTCTTTCTTTTTCATTTTTTTCTAAAGATTTATGAATGAAAAACGGAAAGGTTTCTTTCTTGTACTCTTGAAGGCGATGAAAATAAAACAAAGCTTCTTGGAAAGCACAATATTTGGTCCGACCTATATGTTTCGGACAAAACGATGAATATTCATAGTTCATTGGTATGGGCGCGGTATGAAACGCCTCCTTGTTCTTGGAGACGAAATTGAAATAAATAGGACGGGCCAGTATCTGGTACAAAACATTAATTTTCCAATAATGAGGGCAGTAAATGTTTTTATATCCTGCCGTTAGAGCTACGAGAAACGGTTTTAATTGATCGTACGGCAAATGACCCTCATTCCATGAAAAGCCATGCGTTATATCCGCTAACGGTAAATGAACACTCGATACACTTTGTTTGGCGGAATAGGATAATTCAGACCACGGTATGGGTGGTTCCACGTAAATAATGCCTTGGGAACGATCATGGGTGATATAAGCCACTTCTTTAATAATATAGTCGGAAAAGTCATCATTATAAGAAAGATTAAGTTCTTTGGCGAGAGAATCACCATTCAATTCGAAACCTTCGAAATTGAGAACGATATAGGATTCCATGTTTTATTTTTATCGGTCATCTTGTTTCAGGAGAACATTGAATCTAAAATCCTCTACGGTTATCACATGAAAATCTCTCAATTTGCCTTTTAGATAGGTGGCTCCAACTAAGTGGATGGATTGAGTTCCATATTTTTTCTTTAATTGTTGGAAACAAATCCGCTCTGATACTTGTACTGCAATAGGTCCTAGACGTATCTTATCCTTGCGAGTGAACAGAGTTATATATTCTATACCCACTCGATGTTGACGAAACTTTTGTAGAAATTGTATTAAGGACCAAGATTGAAGACCCAAGGTCGATTTTAAATCTCTTTCCAAATTAAACGTGGCAGTATGGGAAATAAGAACAATATATCGAAAGGAGGGACCTATTTGTCGATTGAACCGTTCGGTGATTCGCCATGGAAGAAAGGTTGAATGATTCATTTTTTTTTTTCAATTTAATTTAATTTTTTTTTCTTCTTCGGTTCGAAGGATTAAACAAGCATGGCAGAGTATTACGATATTTCTGTTTTGAAAACTATTCAATTACCGATTGATCGACTCATCCGATTCGTGATTGGGCAAAATCCTCAACTTGAAAACTATCAAGCGACGTACCGGTTTCTGAATTTATTTTTTGAGATTACGCCTCGACTCGTTCGAGATTTTCAATCACAGGCCGTTGCTCATATCCGTCACGTGTTAGATAATATGTCGCAATATGGACACCTATATCTTTTAATCGATCAGCAGCCCCTGTTTAATGCCCTGGAATGGAATGATGAAGAATTTATTTTATCGAATGAAGAAATCTTAGACCCTATTCACAAAATGGCCAGTCAGTTTTTTCCTAAAGATTCTGCTCATTACCATGTCACTTGCATCTATCTCTTATATTTTTACGCACTACTCGCGAATCCGAAATATACTTGGATCACAATGGATTATTTAATGCACGGCAATAAATATCATCAATATTTATTAGCTAAACATGCTCATGAAGAAAAGTAAAAAGAAAATCATTAGACGAGAAATTTATTTTTGAAAAGATAAAGCAATATAATGGAATTTTATCCGAATCGATATGGTAGCGAATATTACAAATATCGAAAAAAAGATCCAGTCTTTGTGAAAAGTGAATATGGTCATGAAAGGTATGCTATTCACTCCCAAAAGGGGGAAATCTATTCCGACAAAGGTGATCCTTTCGCTAAAACTCGAGACGGCCTTCCATATTATGCCAAAGATCGGAAAGGAAATGAAAAATATCCTCTACAACGTAAAAAATCCCTCGTTATTCAAATTCAAAACGAATTCGTTCTGGCCAAATACGCGGACGGAAAAGAACGATACCCGGTGGATTTCCGAGGGAACGAATATTATTTAGTGAAAAATGAAGAACCTTACGTCCTGAAAGATGCCCAAGGTGAAATCTACTTTGCTAAAACATGTAGTGGAAAAGTCCTCATTCCCTGGAATTATTTTGAACAGTACAAGTATCTTCTCTCAGAACATTATAAACGCACATGCGATGCTGCAGGAAACTGCGTTTATCAATCCACGGTACCCGTTGAAGAAATTCTTAAAAAGTTGTTTCCATGCCTCTGTTTGTGCTTAGCTGAAATACCTACAATGGCTTTTATTCTAGCAGCTACGTTAATGTCAATACCAGGACTGTAAGAACAACGTTCTTATATATAAGTAGTGTACAAATGAGAGAGCTGGCGCAGTGACCTTTGGGGGCGAAACAATGACTGCGAAACCCTCCATTAAAATCGAACCCACTTTTAGAATGTGATGGCTCTCCAACCCTCCATTAAAATCGAACCCACTTTTAGAATGTGATGGCTCTCCAACCCTCCATTAAAATCGAACCCACTTTTAGAATGTGATGGCTCTCCAACCCTCCATTAAAATCGAACCCACTTTTAGAATGTGATGGCTCTCCAACCCTCCATTAAAATCGAACCCACTTTTAGAATGTGATGGCTCTCCAACCCTCCATTAAAATCGAACCCACTTTTAGAATGTGATGGCTCTCCAACCCTCCATTAAAATCGAACCCACTTTTACAAACGCTACTTTTCCAAAACGCCGCTTTTACAAACGCCACTTTTCCTCTTCATCGCATGCTTCTTTTGCAAGGGGACATTCGTCCCCCACATAATCCACTGGCATGGTATATTTAGTGAGGGTATTAATTTATACCATCAGTGCACCATTATGTATGGCTTCTAGAGCGTCAAAGGAGAGACAATGGGTAATTGATTAATAATACCTAGTGAATAATAAAAGCATTTAAAGAGAAGGTTTGTAGTATATAGAAAGACAAAATGGATTTTCAATCAAAAACAGTTCGACAGTTACAAGATTACTGTCGAGAAAATGATATTCGAGGATACTCGAAACTTAAAAAGGTGGAACTGATCGCCCTCATTCAATACCACAACGGCTTTTCCAGGTTCCACAATGACTTGTTTATCAAGCGAAAGAAGAAGAGGGAGCTAAAAATCAGGTGTTGCGGAAAGTTAATAAAGGAATCTAGCATAAATAAGCACTTACAAACTAAAGCTCATCAAAACTATAAGCCTAAGAAGGCCAGCCAGGAGGTTCACAGAGATGATTTTGACAATATGCAGGGGCTGCATCATATGACCATTAACCAACTACGTGAATTTTGTCGATCGCGTGGCATCGCAGGCTATTCCAAACTACGGAGGAAGGCAGACATCAAAGCATACATAGAAAGCGTTTTGTTCAACCGTCACTTCGAATTTGATTCCGACCTGTTTTCAGATTCGCGAGAGAGAAGGCTATATACCCCCAATGAAATTGATACGGCTTTTGAAAACCGTTTGGTGACGTATGATGTCCAAAATGAGCACAATCTGATGCTTCCCAAAGACTTCTTGAACGATGTTTCATCACTGGTCCGGGGTCTTATTACAAAACATCTGAAGAGGCTGCATGGCTTGAAGGTTAATTTCCAATTTCTCTGTGACTATGAAAAAGGGAAAGATGAAACGATGACAGAAATGGAGAAAAACTTCAAAACAAAAAATGAAGTCATCTTAGAATCAACTGATTTGGTAGCTTATTACAGATCAGTTATCCAAAAATTATTGACGGAGATGGAGGAGTTTGTTGCAAGGGGTTCAGGTTGGACGCTTGCTAGAATCAAAAGTCTTGAGGTGAGGATCAATAAGTACACCCCACTGAGAGGATCATCCTACATTGATTTGTCAAAAGTGATTAAAGCTAAAAAAGCAGTCATAAACGTAAAAAATGAGAATGATAATGAGTGTTTTAAATGGGCGATACTGTCTGCACTACATCCAGCAGAAAAAGATGCCCAAAGAGTCACCAAATATAAGCCATATGAAAATGAGCTAAAGTTCGAAGGCATTGAATACCCAGTAAAGATGGAAGACAGAGTACTCGAAAGGTTCGAAAAATTGAATAACATATCAGTGAACATATACTCATACGATGAAAAGACTAACATATACCCCTTAAGAATAACTAAGCATAAAGTAGATAAGCATGTCAATTTACTTTACATAAGAAACGAGAAAGGGAACAGTCATTACTGTTGGATAAAAGACATGTCCAAATTAATATGTGGGCAATTAACCAAGCATAATGGAAGAGTATACCCATGTGAAAGGTGCCTGTTATCTTTTCACTCTGAGGAAGATCTTCAAACGCATGAAAAGGATTGTAAGAAAAATCAGGCTGTTAAAATAGTAATGCCTGAAAAAGATTCAAAATTAAAGTTCAAACATTACCATAAATCGCTACGAGCACCTTTTGTAATGTATGCAGATTTTGAAAGTTTAACAACTAAGATAGATACATGTCAGCCAGATCCCAAGAGCTCTTACATGCAGAAGTACCAAAAACATGAACCCATGAGTTTCTCACTTTGCATTAAATATAAGCACGGAGACTACAAACCGCCTATCACATATAGAGGTCCAAATGCAACTAAAGTATTTTACGAAACGTTGAAAGCTGAGGCCTTAGAGATAAAGAAAATTTATGATAAGAAGCACCCAATCAAAATTACTGATGAAGATGACAGGCATTTCAAGAGAACCCATATATGTCATATCTGCGGGTTTAACATCAAAGAAGTACCATCACCATATTCGCCGAAAGACTCTGAGGACTTCCAAAAAGTAATGGATCATGACCATTTACTCGATCCATCCAAACATGAATCAAACTATAGAGGGCCAGCTCATAAATTATGTAACTTAATGTACCAATACCGTTCCCTCATTCCTGTCTTCATTCACAACTTATCTGGGTACGATTCTCATTTATTCATAAAAGAGCTAGGTGGTGATAATGGGAATATCGATGTCATTCCAAACACTGAGGAAAAATACATTTCATTCAGCAAAGAGGTTGGAGCGGAATGGGTAGATGCAGGTGATGGTAAAAAGGTCAAGCTACCCGGAATAAAGTTGAGGTTTCTGGATTCTTTTAAGTTCATGGCTAGCAGCATTGATAGTTTAGCCAAAAATGTGAAAGGATTCAGAGAAACAGCCAAATTCTTTCCCAAGGACAAATTGGACCTCGTTACCAGAAAAGGCGTGTATCCGTATGATTATATGGACTCGTGGGATAAATGTGACGAAACACGACTACCCAACAAAAAAGAATTTTACAACAAAATGACTGAGTCGGATATATCACACGAGGACTATGCACATGCCAAAACAGTATGGAAGACCTTCAACATTAAAAATTTAGGTGAGTATTCTGATTTGTATGTGAAGACTGATGTACTGATCTTAGCTGATATTATGGAACATTTTAGAGATGTCTGCATAAGGACTTACAAATTGGATCCTGCATGGTACTTCACTGCACCCGGTCTCTCTTGGGATGCTATGTTAAAAACCACTGGAAAGGAATTAGAATTATTGACTGATTATAACATGATTTTAATGTTAGAAAAAGGAACCAGAGGTGGGATTTCTCAGTGTTGTAATAGGTATGGGAAAGCTAATAATAAATATATGAAAGACTATGACAGAAGTAAAGAATCTAATTATTTAATCTACCTAGATGCCAATAACTTGTATGGATGGGCAATGAGCCAATTTCTACCATATGGCGGCTTCAAGTGGGGGGATACCGATATAGATGTAACAGCGATCCCCGACGATTCAGATGTGGGTTATATCTTAGAATGCGACTTGGAATATCCTGAATATTTGCATGATCTCCATTCAGACCTCCCACTAGGAGCTGAGAACAGAGTTCCTGATGGCTCAAAACATACAAAATTACTAACAACCTTATATGACAAAGATCATTATGTGGTTCATTACAGGGGTTTGAAACAATTTTTACAAATGGGCTTAAAATTGAAGAAAGTACACAGGGTATTAGAGTATAAGCAAGCACCTTGGCTGAAGACATATATCGACTTGAACACTGAAATGAGAACTAAAGCAACTAATGACTTTGAAAAAGATTTCTATAAACTCATGAACAACTCTGTGTTTGGTAAGACAATGGAAAATATTAGAAAAAGGCTTGATATCAAACTGTGCTGTGATGCGGAGAAAGCCGAAAAACTTATTGCTAAACCAAATTTTAAAGGAAGAACCATATTTGAAGAAAATTTAGCCGCTATACATATGCACAAAACTGCAGTACTCTTTGATAAACCTATCTATGTTGGAATGAGTATCTTAGATTTATCCAAAACTTTAATGTACGACTTCCACTATAATGTGATGGCACCTAAATATGGGAAAAACATTATACTGTTGTACATGGATACGGATAGTTTCATCTATGATATAAAAACTGATGATTTCTATGAAGATATGAAAGGAATGCTTGAACATTTTGACACGTTTGATTATCCGGAGGATAATAGGTATGGAATGCCGCGAGTTAATAAAAAGGTTTGGGGGAAGATGAAGGATGAAAATGCAGGGGGGATCTTGGAAGAGTACGTTGGCTTAATATCTAAGATGTATGCCTGTAAAACTGAAAAAGACTTAGTTAAAAAATCAAAAGGTATTAAGAAATGTGTAGTGAAAAATAGAATTACTTTCGAGGATTACAAAAACTGTCTATTCTCACATCAAAAACAGTACAGATCTATGAATCTCATTAGAAGCACAAAACATAATATTCATTCCATACAAGTAAATAAGATTGCCCTTTCAGGAGATGATGACAAGCGGCACATATTACCAGATGGTATCCATACTTTGGCTCACGGTCACTATGCGATAAAGAGCAACCTCAAAAAGTCACCTGTACAGACGCCAGGCGAAGGATCAGCATTTTGGTAAGGCCCCCAAGAAACCTCTCCTCTATAATAGCTCGGCTACGTACTGAACATTTCAAGGGTATCACCAACTGGTCCTATCCCAACTGCTGTCCTGAATCCCTCATGCCTCTTCGAACTCCGCCAATAGAGATCCGCCTCCAGAACTGGCAGCACCAAGACTTTTTGATTTTTGCACCTCATGCACTTATGTATAGACATGACAACAACATTATCAATCAATTTAAAAGGGGTTAAAAGGAAGACTTATTAAAATAAATATGGACATGACGGAAGAAATGGAGGAAATAATGAGATTGTTTAGTCCAGACACAGAAGTTTCTTCAGACTTGAAAACTAAAGAGTGTGAACACAAATATGTAATTGGTGATGACTGGTACAATTGCCAAGCATGTGGTGAAGAACTGAGATATAATCCAAATAAACCCCCTATCAAATTAGAAGATTTATATTTCGAAAAGGCGCAGACAGCTAGAATGAAAAGCAGAATGACAAATCTTTATAAATGGATAAGTAAGTATAACTTTCCTTTCGAAGAAGAGCTTATGATTGATTTGTCATCTTTTATCTCTAAATACATAGAGTTGTATCCGAAGCGTAAGAACTTAATTAGCAAAGACTATATTTTATACCAAATGTTACGGAAAAGAGGTGGTTATGAGGTCCCACTTAAGCTACCTAAACTGATGACAACGCTAGCTCAGAATGAAGAAATCTGCAGAACCATCTTCGATGCATTAAATTGGAGCACAAATATGGGTGCGATGACCCCAATGAGTGAATTATAATTTTTAATAGCTTTCGTCGGCTATTAAAAATAAACTAAATCCTTCTTATCAATCCAGCTAGTCTCAGGATAGCCTAACCATTTTACTAGATATTTGTCCCCTTTCTTTTTGATGACTTTTTCAATCTTATATACGTTGTCTTTCTTATCATACTTTACCAATTCATTTTCATAAAAAGTACCTTTAACCTCTTCATTATTTAAATCCTGAACTCTATAAGTGATTGGATCAGTTTCTAATACTTCAGAAATGACAAATATTTCTTCTGTAAAAGTTGCTTGATAACCTCTTCTGAAGGCAGACTTATATATTGATATTCTTACTTTATCTCCTACTTGGTATTTAGGTTTATGTATGACCTTTTCTTTAAACAAATTGTGATACACATCACCACTGTTTTCTTTTAGACTGGCTTCAACAGGTGTCATTTTGATACTTCTGTGGTAGGAATTGTTATAATTTTTTACTAACTGACTCAATACATCTATGTATCTTTTTGTATTGTTTGCTGCTAAATATTTTCTAATTTTACCGTTTAAAGTTCTGTTGAACCTTTCCACTATGGAGCACTTGATTTCGACATTTTCAGTAGTAAACCAGTGAATATTATTCTCTTTAAACAGTTGTTGCGTCTCTTTGTTAATGAACTCGGTCCCCTTGTCTGTCTGAATTTTTTGAGGAATTCTTTCCTTAAAGATCTTTTTAAACGCTATAGTAACTTCTTCTCCCGTTTTTCTGCGAACTGGAATAGCCCAAGCATATTTGCTAAAAATGTCTATGACTGTTAGTAAGTAGTTGTTACCATCATTAGAACTTGATAATGGTTTTAAAAATAGCAAGTCTGCTTGCCATTGGTCGTCAATGTGTGATACGTAAGTTCTCCTTCTTTTGAATTTACGGATAAGTGGTTTGTGTTTGGTATAAACATCTTGCTGGTGTAAGAACTCTTCGATATCCTTTCTAGGAACATGCACCTTCCTCTGAAGCTCCTTGATGCCGCAATATCCAGTTTCAGGATCATAGTACACATCTCTCAGTCTAGGGGTGTTCTGAGTTACCCCGTCAACTTTAAAAAAGAACTTTTCCTTGATCCACACTTTTCACACTTTCTTTTCATAATAGGCCTTCCGTTGCTTGTTACCGAATTTTCAACATTTAGTGTACCTGTCTTCTTTTTACAAATCAAGCAATATGTCACAATAGCACCTAGTCCAAAAACTCTTTTGGTTTTTATGATAGGTCGGATGATAGCCCTAGCTTGTTTTTCTCCGAGTGGATAAAATCCGCTGTTTGGGTTTTCAATGGCATCTAAATCCTTTAAAAGCTCTTCATCTGCAACATGTCTCTGTCTAGTGTCTTTTGTTTGACTGTATGCTATGTTATGCTTCTTACATGCTTTATCTACTCTGTTAACTCCTGGATCCCCTCTAGTCAATCTTTTAGAAAGCTTTGTAAAAGGTCCACAGTACTGATAACTAGGAAGATGCATTTCTGGTGGATTGAGCTTATCTTGCATCCAACCGACTAAATCTCCACCTTTAATCTTTCTATCTTGTTTGCTCATTTATTAAGAATAGAAAATTATTTTTCGTACCCGTTCAAACCTTTCTCCTTTAAATATTTTTCCATGGGGAAGTACTTCAAGTCCTTAATAAATTCTTGCTCTTTAATCAAAGCTTCCTCCTCCGAAATAGTCTTTGCTCTCAAGCAATTTAGTAAAGACTTATAAAACTTGTAGGCAAACTTGTATTCTTCTTTCCTTTCTGCGACATGCAAGGATTTATCAATAATCTCTATGACACTGGCCACGATGCTCAAGGATGCTAAGGGAAGCAGAGCGAAAGCTGTCAAACTCGAAGTACCAAACAAGAACTTCGCAATTGTCAGAGACAGACTAACATCACTGTAGAATTTGTAGCTTTTTCTGTATGCGTACAAGCATGACTCTAATTTTTGTTCCATGTTTTATTTAAAGAAGAAAAACATTTCCTATACCTCATTTCAGGGTTAACTAAATCAAGCATGAAAAAATCATGAGGTTTCGTGACACACTTTTTGTACATACTATCGAACTCCTCGCTGGTGAGACTACCATCGATTTCCCTCAGGATTTGTTTAACCTCTCTTGGTTGGAGTCTAAAGAAGATAAAGTAGTTACAGTTCTTGCGTATGTTGATGGGTGTTGAGTAATATGATTGAGATATATAGATGATGGACGCATTTTTCTTCCTACCTCTTATGAATAGGTCCTCTATGACTTTTTGCTTCTTTTCTGTCACGCAGTCATCGAATACAACTAGATTCTTAACGTTAGGATCAAGTTCATCTACTGTTATAAAATCGCCCAACTCTGACGTGAATAATGTTTCCTTCTTGAATTTGTGAAACATTTCTAAAACTT
Organism: Stegodyphus dumicola; assembly: GCF_044657685.1. Lineage (NCBI taxonomy): Eukaryota > Metazoa > Arthropoda > Arachnida > Araneae > Eresidae > Stegodyphus > Stegodyphus dumicola. The sequence goes on from NC_140773.1 coordinate 198,766,215, forward strand.
TTTCTTTATCAACCTTCTTAACTTTTTTAAGGCTAAGAATATCATCTTCCTCTATATCATTAAACTGCGTGTATGTTTCTTGTAGAGATGAATACTTGGGCTCAAAGATGTCTTTAGCACATACGTAGAGATTGTCAAACTTCAACCAATCATAGATGAAGTTAAGAAGCAAGTTTGTCTTACCACACCCTGAAGGTCCGGTGATTAAAAGTCTGAAGGGATGTTTGGGTAGCAAAGGATGCTGATCAGCATATGCAAACTCTTCAGGTTGCGTGTAATTCTTTATTCGAATCATATCTTTATTTAAGGTGAAAATATTTGCTTTAAGGCAAAAAATATTTACTTTAAGGCAAAAACATTTACTTTAAGGCAAAACTTTATTTGCTAAGTAATAAAGATGAATCAATTAGAAAAGGAACGCATTGAAAAGATAAAGGGGCAGATACTAGCCCAAAAAAGATTGGGTGAGTTACAAAAAGATCTTAGAAGAAAAAACGAGCAGCAGCTTCAAGAAAAATTAGGTGTTCGAGAAATGTTAACAGAGTTTCATAAGCCTGTGACAGAAGAGATGACTAAGCAGGAAGTATCTAGAAACAAACACCTTAAAGCTGTTCAGGATGCAATACAGGAAATATCCTCTCCATCGTTAGAGTCCACAACAATTCCAGAATTGGATTATGGAATAAAAGATTTGGAGCGCAGGATTTATAATTTAAACTTAAATAAGGATATCGACGAGTCTTTCATTCGGGAAGAGGGTTTTGAACTACCATCGGAATTAGTGAACAAAAGTGAGGGCGAGCTGAATGAAATCATAAAACGCGCCAACGACAGAAATAAAGAATTCGGAACTAGAAAAGGGCCTATGAAAAAAGAATGGAAGAACAGTGCAGAAGATAATGAAGATAGGAAAAAATATTTAAGAAAAGAGTTGGACAAGTTCGACTACAAAATTCAAATGATGAGGAACTATACAAAAGCACTCAAAACACTCAGGGATGGAAATTATTATTCAGGCGAGGGTATCGATAGGGTGGAGCTGCTTTCGCGACTGACGGATAAAAGATGTGGAGGGAATAAAAGTAAAACGCTCTACAATAAAATCGTTACTCTGTTGGATGCGCTTTTGAAAAAGGGTGAGCTAACTAATGATTTTGTAAAAAGCTACTACGCAAAGTTTTTGAGCTAACTAAAATTTTCTCTACATATAATAAATGAGTAACTACATTAAAATAAAAGTGCATCTGACTGATCATCAGATCAACAAGTTAAAGACTGCACACAAGAAAAAAGAGGAGGTCACTCTACAGATCAATACCTCCAAGGCGCCAAATCATGATCTATATCTTACACAAACACAGATCGAGCAACTAAAGAAGGGCAAACGCATAAAGATCAGCAAAACACAACTGGAGACAAATGGTGGATTCTTGCCTTTTCTTCTTCCCATTCTTACTACTTTAGCTACCGGTGCTCTTTCGGGGGCAGCTGGATGGGGAGCCAAAAAGATTATGGATAAAGTGAGCGGATCCGGTTGCGGGGGAAAGAAAAAAAAGGGGAAAGGCGTTCTACAAAACTGGGAATCTCGAACAAAATGATTGAGGAATGCATGAATGGTGAGAGAGGATTTCGTGGCGTCTTCACATCAGACTTGCTACCCAAAAAGATGAGAAAGTTTGAAAGTGGAATTATTAATTTAGACTTGTCGACAGGGCCTGGAACACATTGGGTGGCTTACTACAACGATCCAAAAAATAATTTTGTAGAATATTTTGATTCATTCGGAGACTACAAATATAAAGGTATTACTTTAAAGGATGACACTATCCCGGCAAACATATTTCATTACCTGAGAACATCAAACAAAGAAGTTCGGTACAATTCAAGCTTCCTGCAGAAACCCACATCTGAGCGTTGTGGCTACTTCAGTATGACATACATAAAAAAGAGAAATAGAGGACACCCTCCTTGGGACATCTTATACTCCCTAACTCAAGAACCAAGTGATCATAATGAGAAGAAAGTGCTACTTTAATGAAACATGTGTGTTATTTTAATAGGTAAAAGCCCATTAAAATAAAAAAAAATAAAATGCTTATAATAAAATGACTCTGCTTATATTAAACTCAAAAGACTACCCGAAGTCAGAAGACTTTACTGTCGAATACGCTACGCCTCTGAGAATCAAGAGGGTTGCTTTGCAATCATTTTCCTTATGGGTTTCATGGTACAACATTTGCAAGGCCTATGAGAACAACATGCTTTCATTCTATGATGGAAGCCTTTGGTATGATCTAACTATTCCGGATGGAAATTATACTCTGGGGGAGCTAAACGATTACATGATGCAGTACTTCAAGGACGAAAGTCCTCCCATACAGTTTGGCGTGATATTCGCTCGACAGAGATTTGTGATAAAACTGAAAGAACACTACAAGCTTGATTTATCAAAGAGTAAGCTTCATGAGATTTTAGGATTTGAACCAAAGATTTACGAATAAGTGAAACAAGAAGCCAAGTATGTGGCTAATATTTCTCGAAGCATCGATGATATTCATATCCATTGTGATATAATAGAGGGAGCTTATTTGAACCAATTTGCATCAGAAGTTATCCATTCTTTCACACCGGCTCAAGAGCCAGGCAGTTTGCTCTCTAAAGATTTTGACAGACCTATCTTTTTTAAGACAAAGAGTAACCACATATATAGGATCAGGATGCGTCTGACCAATCAGGATGGTGAACCTATTGAGCTCAATAATCAAAGGGTACTTTACAGGTTGCTGGTGGAGTGAAGAAAATTTTTGTACTTACAATAAATGAACAGACATAGACTTTACGGAGCAAGCAAGAGGATACAAGGGCGAGGTTTCTTTGGGAGAAAGCTTTTGAACCTAGCTAAGAAAGAGGTTGAACAAGAGGTGCAGCAAGCAGTGAATAGTAAATTGGAGTCAATCCTTAATAAAACGATTAAAAGAGGCACAGGTTTAAAAGTAGTGAACGAAGCTAAATTAGAAGCTATCCTTGGAAAGAATATGAAGCGAAAATAATTTTACTGCATATAATAAAGATGAACAATATTTGGGAGTTGAAACAAACGTCAGAAGACGTCATCAGAGATATAGAAAGTTTTGAGTATAGAGAAATCAAAGAAACGCACAACACTCAAGATACGAGTGAAGATGCCACGTATAACTTTCACATACTCGATACAAACGCTAAAATTCTCTACTCCAAAGGATATATTCACCAAGAACTCAGAGTCCTAAAAGCAAATGGAGATTCTGTAGGGGAAGAGAACGTGACATTGGTGAATGGTGGAGGTTTACTCAGGAGAAGTATCATGACCATCGGTGCCTACGAGATAGATTCAGATGTGCATGACACATCCTTGATGTTACAGGTTATGGGTTTAATTAACTTCACACCTGATTATGCAACTTCGGAAGCGACCAATATGTTTTACTATATAGATACCTCCGATTCTACCGAGAGAGGATCGTTCAAGTTTAACGGTGCCCTTACCGACGCTACAACAATAACAAATTTTTTCGCTAACTTAAGAGTGAATGATGACCATAACGAAGGTTTTACCAAAAGATGGATGTATACCCGAGATAGTCAGTCTGTGCACATATTTATACCGCTCAAATACATTTTCGGCTTCCTCAATGATTATGAAAAAGTCATTACAGGCTTTGATGTAAAATTTCAGTTTCAAAGAAACAGTCACAGGAACATGTTGTATACAAATGTACCTAATCCTAAATATAAAGTACAAGTCAAGAAACTTTCGCTTTGGCTACCTTATGTTAAATTCAATTCTTCTGTTGATGGTCAGTTTACAAAACTGATTCTGTCGGACCAATCCATCGACATTAACTGGAGGCAACCTAGAGTAGTCAAGTCCAACATTTTAGAAAATAGCAGCGGATCATGCAACATACCCGCCACTACTGATGAAGTGATGAGCCTTTACGTTGTGCCCCAATATGATAAAAGAAACGAAAACTTTTCTCAAAACAACATGCTGTTCGATAACTTAAACATGATTGATTGCTGGCTTATGGTCAATAACGTGAGGGTTCCAAACATCAATTATACTATGGACTTTGAGAAAAAAGATTATTCGAGACTCTACACCGCTCTCTTAGATGCAGGGCTTAACAATATCACTTCCGAAGCCGGATGTCTGATCAACTATGAAACCTTTAGAAGTCTCTATCCAATCATATGCTTCAACTTATCTTTTCACGAGCCGTACGTAAATGTTAGCAACCTGATGATTGAATTTCACTGGAGACTGAAGAGCAGCCCTGATGATAAGTATGTATTTTACTTTGTTTTGAATGAGAGAAAGAGATGCAAACTCAATATGGTAGAAAAGAAGATCATAGTGTTGAATACTTTAAGGATGTAATATTTAGAGATTATTTTTAGATTTTAATAGATTACAATCTATTAAAAACTTATTTATATAATAATAAAGATGGCTTGGTATCCTTTTGGAATATACTATCCCAGAAAAGCGGTGGGTCTTCGCGGTCCACCTGGAATAGGGTTTAAACTCACAAACGATGGGAATTATGATATGGAAAACAAGGTGCTGAAAAACTGTAAAGATCCAGTAGACGCCAACGATGTCACCACGAAGTCCTTCGTTTCCGGAGAATTGGAGGATTTAAAGCTGGAAATTAGGACACTTTATGATGTTATGACCAACAGAATAGAGGAATTAAAGCTGGAAGCTAGGAGAAGTAATGATGCTATGGTAAACAGCTTTAAAAATTATTCGTCAGAGACTTCGAAGAAGCTTAAAAGCTTGGAAATAGGATTCAAGCATACTGAAGAAAAATTACAGGAATATACTCAAAGTGTTTATGTATGCGCAGATCCTCCTGAAAGCGGGTACAGCAGCTCAAAATTTCAGAAGGTGACATTTACTTCGTTCAGTAATAATTTACTGAATGGAGCACTCATGACATTGAATGAAAGTGTAAAGGCTAAAATAACCTTCTTCGCACTCATAGATAATAATGGTACTTATCTTGAAAGTGTGGTTGAAGCTCAAATTTTTAACGGTAATAAGATGCTGCGGGAGTTCAATTATAACACCGAACAGGTATCATTTATAAACTATATTAAGAAAGATAAAGAGATACAAGTATTCGTTAAGACTAAGGACCTAAAAACTTATGTATACTTGAAAGTAGAAATTCTTTTGTGTTTATAATAAATGGCTGACGTAAATTGGAACGATATTTCGAAGACCGGTTTGTTGGAAGGACAAATCAGGGCATTACAACAGAATATAAGTTGGTCGCTCGTGAGTCGATACTCGACTCTTTCGGAGGAGTTCATCGAAGAATTCTCAAATCAGGTGAACTGGAAGGTCATTTGTCAGTATCAGACGTTATCAGAACCATTTATAGAAAAACATGAAGGTTTAGTTGAATGGTATGAAATCTCCAAATACCAGAAATTGTCGGAACCCTTCGTGGACAAATATGCCTATAGTTTAGACTGGGAACAAGCTTGCAGGTACCAAAAGATGACAGAACCTTTCCTCGATAAACATATAACAAAAGTGCATTGGATAACAGTTTCCCACTACCAAGTACTGAGCATAGACTTCATGCGGAAGCACAAAGACTATATCGATATGGTTCTTATCTCTTCCCAACAAACACTCACTGAAGATTTCATGAGGGAATTCGCAGAACAGCTGGAATGGGAACGAATTGTCAGATATCAAACCTTTAGCGAAGAGTTTATCTTAGAACACCAGGATAAGATAGACTTTTGTCATCTGATGACTTATAAACACCATTTACTATCGAATGCCTTTTACGAGATGCACTATAAAAAACTGATTTGCATCCTTCTAACTAACATATGCAACAGAAATTTATATAGATATAGCAGCGAAAATGAACCTTAAACCTAGTAATTTTTTAATGCTGTGTAGATGGTAAGGCCGTCTATATATACTGTGTATGTGCGTGTTGTAATGGCTGTTCGCTCAAACTTTTTAGTCCAATGGGGAAGAGTGTCCGCGGGGTCCTTCGGTCATGCTTGCGGGGCCTTCCTGGCTTTCTTCTCGGTACCTCGGCGAGCGAGTCCTTGGTATCGTTGGTGAGTGTCATCATAGTTAATTACTACAGCTTATGAATATACTGATCTCAGAGTCATTTCAAACGAAGGTTTCGTAAAATTTCGAGGGGTCTGATGAAACCTAGTGAATAATAAAAGCATTTAAAGAGATGCATTCTATATGTAAAGGTGGAATTGTTACAAGAATTAAACACATTTAGTTCTCTCAATGAGTTCAAGAAAATGAGCGAACTTAATATCAATGAAAAGTATCCGGTTACAGAAATTAGAGAAATAAACACAAAGTATGGTAAAAAAATAATAGTCCATTTACCTGAGTGTGTTGTATCTTTACCGAAGCGATGTGATAACAAAGCATCTGATTATTTAAAGCTCAATGGCATTAAACCTCTTTATTTTGTTTATTTAGGAAGTAAAGATGTCGGGAAAGCCCAACCTGGAAACATGTTTAAATTTGAGCAATAACTTTTTTTTTAATGGTTTTAGAATCATTAAAAAATAAAGTAGGCTTAGTTACACAAAAGAAATCTGGTCATTTTTGATAGAGTGTCATAACCCATATTCTGTACCTTACTATTCTTTTCTTCGTGTAGTATTTGATACATTTGAATAATATATTTTAAAATTAGCGAATGAATTTCAGGATAATTATTATTCATATCTGTTTCTTCTCCAACAGCAGTCAGTAAATGCTGACACATTCTAGCAAGGCCGCACATTCTGCTGTTATTACCTGAGCTATATAAAGCTCTAATATCACCGAATAAGTCATAAATATTTGCCATCTTTACATATAGAATGCATCTCTTTAAATGCTTTTATTATTCACTAGGTATTATTAATCAATTACCCATTGTCTCTCCTTTGACGCTCTAGAAGCCATACATAATGGTGCACTGATGGTATAAATTAATACCCTCACTAAATATACCATGCCAGTGGATTATGTGGGGGACGAATGTCCCCTTGCAAAAGAAGCGTGCGATGAAGAGGAAAAGTGGCGTTTGTAAAAGCGGCGTTTTGGAAAAGTAGCGTTTGTAAAAGTGGGTTCGATTTTAATGGAGGGTTGGAGAGCCATCACATTCTAAAAGTGGGTTCGATTTTAATGGAGGGTTGGAGAGCCATCACATTCTAAAAGTGGGTTCGATTTTAATGGAGGGTTGGAGAGCCATCACATTCTAAAAGTGGGTTCGATGTTAATGGAGGGTTGGAGAGCCATCACATTCTAAAAGTGGGTTCGATTTTAATGGAGGGTTGGAGAGCCATCACATTCTAAAAGTGGGTTCGATTTTAATGGAGGGTTTCGCAGTCATTGTTTCGCCCCCAAAGGTCACTGCGCCAGCTCTCTCATTTGTACACTACTTATATAGTCAGTGAGAAGAGAAAGAATGACTCGTAGCTGGCTGAGAAAAAATTCTATTAAAAAAAAAAAAAAACTTTTTGTTAATTTTTATCATGTCTTTAGACATAATAAAAATTAACTCTACCCCCCTTTTTTCTTTTTGTTGTGAATGATGTCTCACCCTTTCTAAAACTAGATTTCTAAACAAAAGAATGAGTCATATCGTTCTTGGAAATTTATTTTAGAAACATGTTGACACCTGATTCAAACCAAAATAGGGGTGAGGGGTGGTAAAGTTAATTTTTATCATGTCTAAAGACATGATAAAAATTAACAAAAATTTTTTTTTTTTTTTTTTTTTTTTTTTTTTTTAAATCTTTAGAATTTTTTCTCAGCTGTTAAGAAATTTTTCCAACCCGACTCGATCGACCGGACATCACCATGTTTTAAGAATGGACTCTCACTTATATATTTCAGCATTGCGAGTTTCACTTCACATGATTCTGTGTTTTTGAAGAAGAAACATCTTGAAATCTGGCTTTCTTCAGTCAACTTTTGTTTTTTCCAAGTCATTACACAATGAAATGTTGGGAACCTACCTCATGCATATGTAAAAAGGTTAGTAATTCTTGTCTTTTTTCAGATTTTTGATGATAACATTATCGTAATAAATAACTTGTCTTTTATGCTGAGGCAGATCAATGGGTTCATCGTCCACTTTTAAATGTTTCGTGGTTGAGTGTTCTCCCTCTTCGTCGTCATGCTTTCGTTTGAGAGACGAATTCAATTCGGCATTTTCAAACTGAAGGGGTTCTACTATATCCAAAGAAGAGGAAATATTATTTTCGGCTGAAAAGGAACTGAAATCCATTTCGGTCCGTTTCAAATGTCCAAATTCATCATTGAAACGCATAATGAGTTCCGTTTCGTGGATGGAGGTGTCGCGCATCGTTTTCAAAAATTGTCGAATGGCCGATTTCAGTTCGTTAAAGGTCGTAACAGAACCGGGAATGATTTGTACATCGGCATACTGTTTGAATTGTGTAAAAATATCGGTCGAAGATAGAAATTCGTTTTTGAATTCTACTAATATTTCAGGTTCGGAACGGTAACGGATCATGCCGTCCTCCATGTTAATATTGTGGGCCAGATGCAGATAAATCATTAAAAAGAAACCTTTATAGGAATCTTCGACGATAGAATCTTTGGTTTCGAGTAAATATTGATCCTGCATCACTTGTTCTGAGGTGAGGGATGGAGCATTTTTCGTAAACACGGCGTCAAAAGGAATTGCTACCACGCGATCATTAAATGCCTCTGTGGCCGTACACACTGGGAACGTATTGGTAGAAGCCATGAGTTTGGCACTGGGAATCGCTCCTACATTTTGCTCGTATAAATTCCGAAAACTGGTGGTCGAATTACCCGTGATTTCTTTCACGAGGTTTTCGTTTAATTTTCCCGACATTTCTTCAACAGTCACTACTCGACAACAAAATAACGAAGAGGCCAGTTCGGGTTGGGCTGATAGTCCTTGACCACTCGTCGTTTGTAAATTGACGGCTCGAATACCATGACTATAGCCTCCAAAGACCTTCGAAATCATTTGAAAGAATTTACTTTTTCCATTGCGCGTGTTGCCTTTCAAAATAAAAAATTTGCGACCGTAATTGGTCGCAATGAGAAGACTGGCCAGGACATCTAAAAGGTACATGAACAGATCGTATTCGAAACACGTATATTTACACATGTGCACATAAAAATGAAGCATGCTTTGAATGAGCGGGTTGGTTTCTAGTTTGTCATGAAACTCGCGCACTTTTTCCCGCAGCGTATCCAGTAAATCGTCCGTGAGGTCGAGAAAACAGCTTTTCAGGTATTGTAGAAAAAATTTCCGGTCGGTTAATAAACGATAGATGGCTATCAAATCCGGATCGTGACGAAATTGCATCAACTCGTGTCGACTAAAATTGATGCCCAGACGTCGATCCGATAGGTAAAATTCCGGAACCGTCCCTCCTACATGACCCGTCAAGAGATTGAGAACCCCATCGTGGGTTCGAATATGCCATTTATGTCGATCATTTGAATGATTTTACGATCAATGTTGGTTCGACTCAGAATGGACGAGACCACATAATTAATGTTGACCTGTTTCATAATGTCTGTGAAAGGACACATGTTTTTAGTTTTATCGGCAAACTGATTCCGAGCATAGGCCTGAATGGAGGACCAGATGGCATTCATCAAGTTTAGAATTTCTATCTGGTGGGGCACTTCTTGCCAGTACTCGTGGATATTATTCCACATATAGTGTTGAGGTTTCTTACAGGAATTGTGCATGGTAATGACGAGAATCGGAAAATATCGCTCTTGAATTCGATGAATTTGTTCCACGAGCTGATCTCCAGACACCGAATATAAAATAACGCCTTTCATGGTTTTGATAATAGCTTCCAGTTTATCTTTAAATTTGTAAATTTTAGGATTGAGATTCGAACCACAAAAGAGGATCGTGTCGAGAGTAAAATCTTGGGAAATGATATCTATAATTTTACTGTTGATTTTTTCTACAGAATCTATGAGTTCGTGAGATTCTAATATCGTACGCAAATGGGATGCGAGTGTATGGGAGGACATTCGTAAATGTTGACACAAGGCACAAAAGACAGGTAAAAAATAGTAACCTTGATTGTACTGCATAATCGTACGAAGGGGATTGGGATCGGAATGCAAACTAGGATTGTCTAACTTGAGAGCTTGATTCACCGTCTGGAATAAATACATCGTTTTCGATGACGATAGAATTTTGACTTTCCCGGTACCATCGTTTTAGAGCCCGGTTATTCGATTTAAAGTCTGAAATCACAAACCCGTTAAACTTGATAAAGTAAAACGTTTTTAACCAATGATGACCTTCGGTTCCAAAATCCTTCCCTTTGTAAATATACATCGGGGTTTTTAGTTTATACACAAATGTAGCCACTTTTTCATCGTCGGGTCCAGCTTCCTCATCTTTGCTAATAAGCGTAGGATACGATACTCGATACAAAGGATCGTACAGTGTCACCACAGGCATCATATATTCATAAAGTTGTTTTTGAATATCCATTGGCTGGAGGTGGAGCAGTTTACGAAAAAAGGAATTGGTATTATCCTTGCGACGTTTAAATTTTGATTTAATGCCTAACAACCGCATGCTGAAAGCATTGGGATTGGTCAAATCTAAACGCCAGGTGGTTTGTTCGTCTACATAAATAATCAGCATGGGTTCGTATTTATTCGTATAGGGCTTGGACGAATTCACAAGCGTCGCATTCGCTAAAATGTCCAACTGGAAAATAAATTCAGATGTTTCGTGATAGAACCGGGGTTGAAGTTGGCTGCAGAATTGAATATAATCATCATGAGCGATCGAGATTTCCGGCAAATGGACATGAATACCACCTCCTGGACGAACAGCCACAATAAAAATAAAATGCTTAAGGGATAAAAAGTAAAATTTTAAGGTTGAGAGAATAACAGAATCTACATAATCGTAGAGCATAGATGAAGGAAGGGATGCATCGCATTCGGTTTTAATATCAATATCTAGGATAAGGGAATGATGGGTCGTCGAGCAAAGATCCATCGTTAAAAAAAGATTTTCGGCAGACGTTCGAGTATAAAATCGAGAAAATTGTGCGTAGTCTTTTCGGTTACAGTAAAAGATTCCTCCCGACATCTGGTAGAAAATGTAAGCATTGTTGGGCGCATCTCCAACCGAATTAATCCTTGTTAAATAATGGAGGCTCTGCGACATGATTATATATCTTTAACTTGATTAATATTTCTTAAAAAAATACAAGCAATGCTTTGTAAGTAAATATCCTATAAAATCTCCACGTGCTCCTCTAAAGAATAAATAAACTGAGCACTTTTACCTTCATAAAGTCTGTTCCTATATACTGTTGAATTCACGGCACAGAATGATTTAAAGTGAAATTCGTTTCGCACGTCTTAAATAGATAAACCAGAGTTCTTTCTAGCCAGAACTCAGAAAAAAATTCTAAAGTAGATATTAAAAAAAAAAAAAAAAAAAAAAAAAAAAAAAAAAAACTTTTTGTTAATTTTTATCATGTCTTTAGACATGATAAAAATTAACTACCTTCCCCTTTTGTCTGGGAATGTTGTCTCACACTTTCGGAAAATAGAACATGACTCATCCTTTCTAAAATAGAACTCCAATAAAAGAATGGGTCAAGGTATATTTTTTAGAGAGTGAGACATCCTTCCCTGACAAAAAGAGGGGACAGTTAATTTTTATCATGTCTAAAAGACATGATAAAAATTAACAAAAAGTTTTTTTTTTTTTTAATATACATTTCAGATTATCTGAGAAATTTTTCCCAGCCAGCCTTTACTTTTCTAGACATAAACGTCCTTGTTTATGTCCTTGAATGACGTCATCTCTCATGTATATATAAAGCGTGTAAGTTGGCTCTGTAGACTTATTCCTTTCGAGGAAGAAGGCGAGATAAAGTAAGCTCTGTCATGGATAATGAAAAGTATTACAATGTTTCGGATTATGTGGAAGCGTATGGAAATGTTTATAGACAATATTATTTTATAGCTGTTCGTTTCAAACTACCCATCTTCCATGTCGATACTTTGAAACATTTTAGCCCGGGTCTCGTTCGAGCACCTTGCATTCTCGTGGTCAGTGAAAATCGACTCATTTTCCAAGGAGAAAATTTAGACAAAGACTATCCGTTTCCTCATGGGTCTTTAGTCTTTTGCGTGCATGGAACAAAAGAGGATCCTCGTTGGATTAACGTCTCTAGAGATACGACCGATCAGTTTTTACAAAGTTTATTTCCCTCTCGAGATTTTATCAAGGTCTCCTATGAAAATAATACCTTATTTGTTTGTTCGACCATCAATCCGTTTTCCTTGTTCTGGAAAGTACTTCCTCGCAATATGGCTTTTCGCGCCTTAAGCGATCTGACGATGACCTACATAAAAAGAGAACCTTTCCAGTTAGAGCATTGCATGCGCCTCCGATTTTTCAAACGAAATACGCACGTCTGGGAATCGTGGTCCAACTGGTATCACTATTTACATCCCATGCTCATCCTCCACTTCATACATTTAACGGGACAAGCTGCGAGTGCTCAATTGGCTGCCAAACTTCATAAATTGTTTAAACGCTCCCTTCCACCTTACCTGCATACGGATTCTATTCCATCGGACTTTTATACTTGTGAAATTACTTTTGACGACACGAAATTAACCGGTGTTTGGTTTGTCGTTTTGAATATGTCTTTAGTGATGTATGTTTCGCCCATGATTGCGTCATTCCATCATGAAACGTTCCTCGACGTGAATCGTGAACAATGTAATTATTGGCTACCGTTTTACCGAAATAATGAATTATGGACCCGAGAAGGATTTAAAATATACGTTTCCCACTTTAGAAAGAATCGTCGCTACTTGAAAGAAGTCATGATTTGGTTATCGTCCCGCTCCGAAGAAAAATATCAATATATGTTGCTCGATTTGAACAAAGTAGCCTACCTTTTAATGATTTAAAAAAAAGCAAAAAGAAAAGAATGTTACGAGAACTGGTTCGATGTCTTATTCAATACCAGTCCGACCCCACTTTTATATCTTTAAATGTCGTTGATGGTCTCAAACAAAATCTTCGAGACGACGTGATCGATGCTTTTCTCCTGAGTCGACCTTTACTCCATCTCTATTCTCAACTGTATAAAAAGAGTTCGAGCATCATCGATTTCTTGTTTCGCATTTCGGGCTTGCATTTGGAAGAGATTGTTCCGATGGAATCGCAGGACCTGGAAAACAAAATCGCTTCTTTGGAAACTCAATTGGAGGCAGATCGGAAAGCTTTTGAGAAACAAATCGAAACGCTCCAACAAGAGCACCGGAACGAAATGCGTTATTTTCTAGCAGAAAAAGAACAATATGTGAATACCGACGACAATTGCAACGACAATTGGAACGACAATTTGCAACGACAATTGGAACGCCTTACATGGGAGAAAGAAACCCTGCAGACTGAGTTGGAGCAGCTGAAACGGAATCACGAAACCTTACAAACTCAGTGGGAGCAATTGAAACGAGATCACGAAACCTTACAGACACAAATTCGAACGCACGAGTCTGAAAAAATACAATGGCAGAGGCAAATAGTAGAACAACAACAACAACAACAACAATTGAATAATAATAATAATAATAATAATAATAATAATAATAATATCGAGTTTCCAAACCGTTTGATGAACGAATGGCAAATGCTCCACCAACGCTACGAAACAGGACTTGAAGAATGGATGCAACGAACGGAAAGTTTAATCCGCCCTTTGCAAATGGCTTTACAAGAAACGATCGAGCAACTGAAACTTCCTCCTTCTTCTACGACTACGGTCATTGAAACTTTACCGCTCGAATCGCCTCCTTCTCAGCAGCTCATGATCGAGTCGTCGCGATGTAAATTAGAGCAATTACAAGAAACCCTCGACCAGTTTTTAACATCGTATCAATTGGAACAAAAACAGCACGTCCAGCAATTGAACGAGGAACTGAAAGGACAATTGACCCTTTGTCAAAACGAAAAACGGATATTGGAAAAGCAGTTGGAGCAGGGTCAGAAAAAACGAACCGACCTCCTGCAAAAATGGAAAATCGAGTCCGAAACACATTTCCAGGAAGGTATTCAACGCGTTCTTGACACGCTGCAAAAGAAAAATCCTCATATCGAGACGATTCTTCGAGACGAAATGGCTAAACAAATGAAGGAGTTCCACGAAACGCAGTTTATGACGTTTTTACAGACGATCCTTCCCCCCTCATTTTGGAAACCTTTAGGTGCGAACCAAGATTGGAAAACGTTTTTCTTCCAGCAAATTCAAACGTATATCCAGTATTTACAAAATTGGCAAACCCAGCTTTTGAACCAATTAACACTTCTCGGGAATGCTTTAAATCAATCGCTAACGCCCGACAATTTAGCTCATACCATTCTTCACAGTCTCCCTTCTTCCTCTAAAAGCATGATGGAAGACACGACCCTCTTGCAACGACTGCACGATCTTCAACAATCGATTGAGAACCAGAACGAAGCGAAGGAGGTCCTACAACAAATCCAAGCTCAACTCCATCGGGATCGTAGCCAAGAACATAAAAAATTACAGCAAAGTCTAGAACATGAAAAACGGCAACGCGTCGCTTTGGAAAAGAAACTGGAGGTCCTGAAAACGAATTTGGTAACTCTGATACGGACTAAATGGAATGCGTATTTTGGGGCCACGGATTACGATCAGATTCTCTCGGAACTCGAAAAAGTATTCCATTTCAAAGAAAATCTAGAGAGGACCCTCGAAACGCAATTGGCGCAACTGAAAGGTCATTTTCCCGAAATACCGGTCGTTCAATTCGATAATTTGGCGTCGAGCATGATCGAATGGGCTCGACAGGTCGAGAATCACAACGATTGTGAAGTCGAGCTCCGTAAAACCAAAGAACAACTTTTCGAATTGAAACAGAAACTCGATCAAGTCGAAAGTAATTATACGAAATGTAATGAGTACCTTCTCTACGCCAAAACGAAATTAACCACGTTCCTAAAAACGATCCTTCAGAATGACCCTAGTGATCAAAGAGAAGATTGGCCGCAAGCGGTTGTCCATCAACTCCAAAACGTGATTCACGAGCATCGACAATTTCAAGATCTCGTTTATAAACAAATTGTCACGCTTCGAGCCCAGTTTCCGAACATACCGGATCCCATTGAAGAATTGGCGAATTCGGTGATTTTATATTTCGAGCAGGAACGAGACCTATATCGACGGCAGTTGGAGAAACGTCCTCACATCACCGAAGTGAAAGAACCCACTACTGTACCGGCCATTACGTATCCTACGGATCAAGTGGAGGAATTACAGCGGGAAGTGAAAGATTTACAAAACCAACTGGAAGTGTCTCGGTCTCGAAACCAAAGTTTAGAAAACCAACTGGCTAAAGCTCTCGTAGCTCCGCAGGATGTAGAAATGTCCGATACTTCGAAATACAAACGAAAGCACGTATCGACGGTCGACGAAGACTATGTAAGAGGTCTGTCATTGGATTTACAAGATGCCAAACACGCTTTAGATCGATGTCTGGACGAAAAAGCCCACTTGCAAAAGGAATTGGAACACATTAAAACCGAACCAACCCCTTCTCCCTCCGTATCGTCCGATTTCAAAATGCTCAGCGACCTGTTTTATCAATTATACGTGTCCTATTTTCGATTACGATTTGATGTCGTGTACGGAAAAACCGTTTTTTCGTCGGAGGAATATATTAGATCCGTGCTGAATAAATTGGATTTCGTGGATCGAAGCATTCGATCCAATATGACTGTGAAAGAATGGACCGATGTTTTATTGCAATACATCAAGTGGGACGTACAAACTCTGACAGGAGGGTTAGATTGGCAGGGGTCGCATACAGCCTACATTAAAGATGAATTCTTAACCTATTGCATGAATCAAACGATTGAAATCATTGACCGGTACGCGAAAGAATTGAGGAAACAGACCGAGATGTTTAGAAGTCCATAAAATAATAATAAAGGGGAACTATGGAATATTCAGAGTTAATCGATCGTATTCTTGCGCACCCGATTTTAAAAGCGGGGATTGACGAAATCGTTGAAAATAACCCGAGAACGTTAAACCTCGTGAGCCGGGAATGGAAAAATATATTAGCCAACAATCCTCAGTTTCAAGATTTTCAAGCTAAAGCGATCCCGTTCCAGCATCCCGTAGAAAAAGGTTATATTCAGATTGAAAATATTAAAGATTTCAATCATCATTATAATATTCTCGTAGCGGGGTATTGGGTTCTCTGCGCTACTAATTATAAGAGGAATCTGAATGCCCATTCTTTCATATGTAAACTCTGTCCTCCTCTGGTGGACATTACCAAAGCCGTGGCTGCCGATCATTCCCAAATGCTGATTTCAGAACAATGTCGGTTCTTCATTGAAAAATGTAGACCTTCTCTCTGTAAAGCGTGTCGGCAAATGAGTCAACGAAATGATCTGAATTCTCAGATGTCTCAAAATCAATGGTGTTTACGCAAAACCAAAGTGTTTGATGGAACGACCCTTTTAAACGTGTTTCAAGAAACCCTGAACCAAGAATTTGTGAATAACGATATGTTTATTGGTATTTTAAATATTAAAATTAATTCGCGGTACTTTTACGAAACGGACGCTTTGTATTGTAGAGTAGGAGGCATTTGTAGAGATATGATTCTCTTTCAAGAAGATGCTCTGAATATGATCGAAAAACCCGTGTTTCAGTTAAATATTTTAGAACCTTCTTCGAGAAATATTATTAACGAAACCATTTCCACTACCTTCGATAAAGAGAAAATCAAAACTGAAAAGGTGGATCCAGACCAGGTTCCCATCAAAAGCAAGATCAATCTAGATCTGTGCAAACCATTCAAGAAAGAGAAGTCTAAGAAGGAGGCTGAGGATGTAAAAGGCAATGAGGATCCAGTCTATTTAGGTGAGGTTTCTGCCAGTTCTATGAAGAACAAGTTTAGTAAATTTGCGTATAAACCGTACGCTCTCAGGTCTCGTCGTGATCTGGATGATCTGGATTAGAAGTTAAAAAAAAAAAAAAAAAAAAAAAAAAAAAAACTTTTTGTTAATTTTTATCATGTCTTTAGACATGATAAAAATTAACTACCCTCCCCTTTTTGTCTGGGAATGTTGTCTCACTCTTTCGAAAAATAAACCGTGATTCATTCTTGGAATGATTGCCATTAGAAAGGATGAGTTATGGTCTATTTTTAGAAAGTGTGAGACAACATTCCCAGACAAAAAGGGAAGGGGGTTGTTAATTTTTATCATGTCTAAAGACATGATAAAAATTAACAAAAAGTTTTTTTTTTTTTTTTTTTTTTTTTTTTTCCAGATTTTAAAAATTTTTTCCAGCCGACTCGATCAACAAGACCATCATTTTTTTTCAAGAATGTGTTCTCACTTATCTATTTAAGCCATTCGAGTTTCATTTCAGATCGTTTGATGCTGTGGCCTGTGTACAAGCTTCTACATGATGAAAACAGATTCTGTGTCAAGGTATATTACCATTTTGTTTTTTTTTTCCTTTTTACATAATAGAAATTTTTCTGTACTGACTTTTTAACCCCCAATCAAATCAATTTTTTTCTCCAAACCTTTTCGCATTTAGCAAGTTAGGAACCGCGTATCAGAAAACTGCATGGCATTTTTCATAATGAGATTATCGGGCAAATCCTTTCTCGTCAATTGTTTATTTAAAGCCGTTTCTTTGGGATACGTGATGCATTTGGATTGATAGAGATACGAAGATCCTGTTTCTTCTCCCATCACAACAATCGGTTCAGGGTGACAAATATCTTCTAACGTATAAAACCCAACCCCTTTCTTGTACGCGACATTCGAAATGACGGTTTCGGGAACGAGGTCTAAATTGGGTAGTTTATGAAAATCGAATAAACAATGCGCCAGCAGGAAATTGTAAAAAGGAGAGAATTCCGTTTTAGGGTCGACAAAAAGACCTCCATTCGCCATGTCGCATACCTTTATCTTGTCGAAGAGCGTCGCTACATTTGAATTATTAATATAGTGATATAAACCGCAAAGACGTTGCTGAAGCGTGCTCTTGAAATGCACCATCATTTCTTCTTGCATCTTCGTGGTATTGTTCACGCCTAAACCAATTTCGTTCGTGTTGCCAACACTTAAATTCCGTAGCAGTTCGTAATGGAAACGCCGATCAAACACATCCATGGCGTTATTGCGTTTCAAGTCGGTCGGGTCTTGAGAATACAGGTGGTTGATATAGTGCTCGATGCACGGGTTGAGTTTAAATGTGAGATCGTCCAACTGGACATCGTGTAAATCGGGTCGGAAATGTTTATCCAGGAACTCGCGCGTCGGTAAAATGACAGTATTTTTCGGAAACGAGAAATTTTCCTTCACAATCAGGAAAGGTCCAACGACCTTGGTATGCGATTCCGATTCCATTCGATGATAATAAATTTGCAATCCATAAGGATTTCGAAGATGGTTCAGGCAGAGAATATTCCGAAACGCCGAAATATTGTCCGACCCACAAGGAATTTTTCGATTACTAAAAATACAATTGGATTCGTTCATTGTCTTGGTTGCTGAAAATCCGGCAAGGGTCAAGAGACATGCGATTTTTTAACAAGTCTGGAGGCAAAGTCGCTAAACAATTTAAACTATTCGACATTCCTGTCAAACGAGCAGGGGAGGTCGCTAAAGTCGTCGCGAAGAATAAACCTCTTCAAAAAGCTTTTGATAAAGTGTTTAGTAAGAAAGCTCTTCTGACCGTAGGAGGGGTGACGGCCGTCGCGCTCGGTTCTCAATATGTCAACCAATACATTCGGGACAATTCGGGCTGTTTTCTCTACAACGGAGGGGACATGGTTTGTAAACTTAAAGAATTGAGTTGTTGTCAACCCGAACCTGTTCACGGGATCGAATCGTGCACGGGATTTCCTATTCAGCAATGGAATGCGTGTGAAGGGTACGACAACGAGAAAGAGGATACGTGTTGTCGATTATGTGATTGTCAATATCACGATTGTACACCGACGCAAGAATTGAAATGCCGTCGACCCACGATCGGAGAAGCTTTAACGCATTTCAGTCAAGACGTGACGGGTTCCATCACGAGTGGTATTTTAGACGTTTTGGGTAATATACCGTACCTAAAACCAATCTTGTTGGGAATCGTTCTTGTCATCATCGGCCTTATTATTTGGAAATTCGTATAAGAAAAGATGGATATCATTACACTTCTATCCTTGAAGACTCCTATCGATCACCTTCTTCATCATAAATATCGTCCTCGACTGAATACCGTGGTACCTCAATATATCAAATTTCATAAATTTCCGCCCTTCACGAGCCTCGTCACGCTCGAACTGGTGCGCGATCCAGAAGTACGGGAAGCGGTGCGAGACTATATTCAAACGCTGTTTCGAGAAAAAGAGAAATACGGCTATTTGTATTTTTTGAGTGAACAAAACCTCGTACTTCCATTTACAATTCAATGGAATACAGAATTGGTCGTGGATCCATTGAACTTTTTTGCTATCATTACGGAAATAGATCAGATAGCCGACCAGTTCGCTCAACGGGGAGATATGACGTACGAAATAACTCGCGTTGAAATACTCTATTTTTTAGTGTTGATTGTGAATATTCAACTCAATTGGATCACGGTCGATTATTTGCTACGATGTAATCAGATGTATGATTACTTGATTGCTGCTCCTAATCGAATCTTGACCAATTCCGAAATGGAAAAGAATACAATATGATCTCCAAGTTACGAAATGCTTCTTCTTCAACCCTCCTGAGCGATCTGAAGTAAAACTTGAAATGTTTAAATAGATAAGCGAGAGTCCATTCTAGAAAGAATTTTGAGATGTCTTGCCAATCGAGTCAGCTAGGAAAAATTTCTGAGAGCCCAGAAAAATTTCTGTAGATTAAAAAAAAAAAAAAAAAAAAAAAAAAAAACTTTTTGTTAGTTTTTATCATGTCTTAAGACATGATAAAAATTAACTCTCTCTTCTTTTTGTCTGGGAAGGATGTCTCACCGTTTGAAAAAAACAAATCATAACTCATCCTTTCTCATGGCAATCATTACAAGAATGAGTCACGGTTTGTTTTTCGAAACGGTGAGACATCCTTCCCAGCCAAAAAGAAGAGAGAGTTAATTTTTATCATGTCTTAAAGACATAATAAAAATTAACAAAAAGTTTTTTTTTTTTTTTTTTTTTAGCTCTCAGAAATTTTTTCCAGCCGACTCGATTCACAAGACATTTCAAGATGACGTCATCGTTTCAAGAATTGTGTATATCAGTGGATAACTTTCGAACTTTCGCACTTCTTGTGAGTTGAGTTCCTAGCTGAGCTAAGGGAATCACCATCTCTCAATCTACAGATATTTGCTTCGTTTTTTTTCTCTTTACAACAGAACACATGGAGAGGAAACTGGTCGTTCCATAAATTCAATTCTTAACCGGACAATATCGAGAAATTTTCGAGCTTCCCGACTTAGGCGAATGACGATCGGGGACGATGAATTTCTTGGTACAATGATACCTTCTTCTTCGGTTTCGACCGTTTCGGCCGAAAAGCATATTTTATGTCGAGCCAAAGTTAGAGCCAATTGAAAGAGTTTCAGATTGCCGTACCTGATTTCTGGATCCGTGGAACGATTCTGATGATAAAACTCCAGCCATGATTGAACCAGGTAAGGTAGATAAGCATAGGGTTTAGCAAGTGGAACTGGTTTTCTTCTTCGATTTTGGTCAGACACCATAAATCATGAGGAATGGAAGCATATCGAACTCGGTGAAGCGCATGCTGACAATCGTATTCGTAACTCTCGAGAAACGTCAATTCGCTCACATCTGTGACGGGATGGAACAGACACGCCGTGTTTCTATTAGCAGGTTGTTTCGGATGAGATTCGAGCATGACATAACTTAAACATAAGAAAGCCTTTTTGTATTCAAACCCGATGATCGTCGAACAGAGTACGACCGGTTGAAGTGGATACGTGGTTTCTGGTTCGTAAAGAATAGGAATCCAGTGCACGGTCGTGGGGATGGCTTGATATTCCATGTACCGCTGATACGGTGATCGAACATATAAAATCGTTTCCGGTTCAGAACCGTTGACGACGAGTCCAATGCATTTCCCGTTAGGATTCGATCGAGTAGCATTTTCGAACCCAATTTGAAACGGGTATTCGATCAAGAGTCCGACCTTCTCAAGCGAATTTCTCTGATCGTACGTATTCAAAATATCTTGGACAATATATTGAGGATGGTGCTGATACGTCCATTGTTTTTGAATGAGCGCCGTACTCTTATTGTACTCAATGGGAAACGGGATGGGTTTCTCAGGATTCACGGACGGTAAAAATTCAATAAAGGAAGACGGAAAAGCCGTTCGCGTTTTCAGAGGATCGTAATAAACGTCCGGTCGATCTTTCCATTCGTTGATGAAATTATGGACGAGGTCATTCTCGTGATGGACCTGGTTGGACAAAAAACAAAGACGATACCTTTTCCCTCCGTCATCTTCTGGTAAATGTAATCTGGGCCCGTTATCATCATCAAAGTAATGTCCTCCTGGATACGGTATATCCCATTCGTCTAAATATAGAATTGTATGATTATTTTGGGAGCGGTACACGTTTTCGAACACGGGATTTTGTAAATACCGTTCGATCGTTTTAGGATCTTTCACAAAAAATGGTGTGGCGAAAAGTTTGAAAAGATTGTGGGAGGATTCCGATGAATTCGGGATCGTGGGGAAAATGACCCGTTCGTTTTCTAAAAGAAGGATCCATGATGCATTGCGTTGAAGAAAAACGGTACACGACAAGTCCGACATTTTACAATAGGCGGCTAGGGCGAGAACGAGTGGTTTCTGACTCGGGACGACTTTATCGAAATGAGCGAGTTTTCGAATCACAGAAGGTTGAAGCCGCATATGGGCTAAGGGAAAAAAAATCGTATCTTGAATCACATTGAATCCTCCTAAATGCAAGCCATGAAATTGGCTGTAAAGTGTAGCGTATTTATGAATATTCATTATCCTTTGTTTTTGAGAGGACAATTAGGATTAAAAAAAGAAGAAAATAGACATCTGAGAAAGTATCCGCAAGTGGAAAAGCTTACGATGAGCCGATTTTATAGTTGGCGTAGTATCCGAACTGACATTCGCTAAGGGGTCTAATAAAATCTAAAATCCATGGCTAGAGAATAGATGGGAAAGTCTTTTATGCTTCTGATAAAAACCGCTCGTTGTAAATCCAGAATCCATTGGTTAGAACAGATGCGGGAAATGTATTTGGAATTCTAATAAACAGACCAAACTGCCTTGAGTATCTGCAAGTAAAAAATCTTACGATGAGTCAATTTTATAGTTGAAGTAGAATCTTGGATCCATTAAGGATATTGATAGAACTTGTATGTAAATAGAGAGAAAGGAATGAACAAGATAAAATGAGTTATGAATCATTTCTCCGATCCGTTTTTGGATCTAATTATAAGACATTTATGCCTTTTATTCATACTATTCAGCTTTACTGTTTATTTGTCATTACATTAGTAATTTGTCTGACCATCTACATGATTTATGAAACACAGCAAGATAAATATTAGGAAAACTATGTTCCCCCTTCATGGTATTTGTTTTTCAGACATATATATTATGGATTAAGTTATTTCTTTATCAATAGCGTCAGATCCTGGCACCCATTCAAAAAATCATTAATAATAATTTAATATCATTAATAAAATTTTGAAACCTTCTAGTATAAACCTTTTTCTTAAATTTTTGTAAAATAACAAAAATAACTAAAGTTCTAACCCTTCTATCATAACCCCATTACTTGATCAAGGTGCCTTGTTCGAGAAATGGGGTAATAATAGAGGGGTTAGAACTTTAGTATGCTTTGTATTTTACGGTTAAAGGATATTTAAAAGGTTTATAGAACCCCTATATTTTTTTAATCAATTTAATTTTTAGATACCAAAAAAGGATTAGATTAAAAAAATATAAGACGGAATCAAAAATAACATATATAATAATTAATATGAAGGGATTGAATCAAGATGAATAATGAGGAATCTACAATTTTATCTGAAAGGAAAAGGAAGAAAAAGGCCTATATGAAACATTATTGGTCATTGGAAAGAGTAAAAGAAGCAAATCGATGGAGATTACGAGAGAGGAGAAGAGATCCAAACGTTCGATTCAAAGAGAGGGAATACCAACGAATGAGACGATGGAAATGTTGGGAAAACTCTCTTCCTAAACATAGACACAAGCATGACAATACAGTATTCATACCATGTCCGTCAATGGAGGAATGTCAAAATATTATTAAACGGATGAATATTTCGGAAGCAACACGAACTAATTATGAATTTTATTTTAATGAATTCTATGACTGGTATCGAAAACATGGTGATGGTATAAAATATCATTATAAGAGAGCACTACAGAAATATGAAGAGTATCTGACTGAGGAAAAAAAGAAATCGCGTAATCAAGTGAAGAATAAACTATGGTTTTTATATCGTTTATTAAGTGTTAAATGGGAGCGTCCGAAGCAAACTAATATTAAAAGGTGTCGAGGCCCTCTTCTTACATTAGATGACCTAAAGAAACTGAAAGAAATAGTTATAAAGTGCTATGAATATGAAGAAATGGCATTATTTATTCTCATCATTCTTGAAACTGATTTAAAAGCAAAAGAAATTTTAAAAATTCTGAACGAAACAGATCTTCGACGGCATTACGCACAAAAAAAAATTGGTATCGTCCAATATATGGGATCAACGTAATCGGTTTTTGTATGAATTTCTGGCTTGGGTTATTGCCGGCCCACTTTTCCCTCGAAGATTAGATAGTTGTTCAAGAAAGTTAAAACGATTCTTTCGAAAATATTTTCCGTATCGACCTTTTAATCCTTCCTATACTATCATTAAACGTTCCATGAAAATTGTAGGTTATCGTAAACATATGCTAGAAGAAGCAAAAAAAGAGATGGAATCAAAAACGTAACAGCTTATTTTTTAAAAATATAGTAACTGTTAACGTTTATAGATTGAGTCGAAATGCTTAGATAGAGTTAAAAAAATGGGAGTGAAGAAATATGTCAGAGAATCAGAGTTATGAAAGAATATTCCATGAAAGGAGTTGGTCAGAGAAAATTTCTTTTAAACAAAATGAAAAATAGGTAAAAAGCAAAAGATTTCCTACCTTTACTGAAGTCTTTGTCATAATGCATATGTAAGCCAATTTGGAAGATGTTACCTCCTTCAACAGCACAGGCGATTTTGAAGCGAAAGTCAGATTACTTAAATAGATAAGAGAGAGTTTATTCTAGAAAGAATTTTGAAATGTTTTGTTGAATGAATAAACTAAAAAAATTGTCTAGGAATAATGTCTCACCTTTTCTAAAAATAGATTTGTGAGAAAAGATTGATTATACCTTTCTTGGAAATCTGTTCTTGAAACATGTTGAGACCTGATCCAAACAAAAAAGGGGAGGTAGAGTTAATTTTTATCATGTCTAAAGACATGATAAAAATTAACCAAATTTTTTTTTTTTTCCACCCAACTTTATTGACTTGATCCTAACAGTTCATTATGGTTCCCTATAAAACCGAGCTATATTCCTATGTATACATTGAGGTTTTCCTTGAATTATAGCCTTTACTTGTGGAAATTGACACATGCATTCGTGCTGATTGAACCCCCTATAGATAAATGTACCATTTTGACAAACATCTTTCGCCAATTCTCCACAATCTGGTCCATTGTAAAAAGCTGGATCCGTGCAGTAACACGACCACTGATAAAATCCATTTTTTTCCGTAAGAATAATTATTCCCCCCTTTTCAGTTTGACACGGGTAAGGGTTCAGTTTGGGCATACAGAGTCCTCGAACACATTGCATTTCTTCCCCGTTTGTGCAAAGAAAATCACATGTATCCACACACCAGACTTTTTCTCGTCGGCAATCTTTAAGCGGTATCGATTCGTTCATGGGGATGGAATCCGATTCCATAACAGAAGTAGGAAAGAAAAATAGAAAGAGACCAAACATCATCAAGAATATATATATTTCAGCCATCTTTTTTCTTTGGACAAAAAACAAAGGATAAGGATATGGAAAGACGAGTTGATCAACACGAAGAACGTCGATCTTGTCGTCGAACGGCTCTTCAGTCTAAAATTAATACTTGGCGAGATGCTTTTACGGCATGCTTTAAAATCATGGATGATTGGGCCACGATCGATTTTAAAAAATTCCATTTCATATTTGAACGATGGGTCTCGATTCTCAATCGTATCTTGGAAAATCCAATTCGTCGATTGGACCGTTACGAAATGTCCATGTATTATTGTGAAGAGCCAGGAGGACCCAAAGAGATTATTCAGTTATATATTAATGAAACCGAAACCGAGGAAGGAAAAATTCCCGTCTACGTTATTTTTAATCATTTCGAGTTTATTAAAATTCATCGCAATTACTGCTTAAACTATTCCACTTCGAACAAGATGCTGGTAGATCAAAACAGGGGTACGATCAATATGAACACCTATTATGCTAATCAGGTCAATGTAGATCAAACTCGATTTTATCGTAATGAAACGACATGGCAATTATTATTCATTTTTACTTTACATGCCTTGGCTCATTTAGATGTGTTTGATTTATACGATCACGCTTACTATGATACACACCAGCACGTTCGAGATTCAGTTTTCTTCCGATTATATTTCTATGGACAAGTCATTTGGGATATATAAAGCAAAAAAAAAATGTCTTATCCTTCCAAAGTTCCTATTGAGTATGTTCAAAAAGTGTTAGAAAAGGAATTAAATCGAAACGTGCGTCGTTCGGAATTAACAGGGACATGTTCGTTGGGGCACGTTTTATTCGACTTGTCTCATTTACAAAAATTTTTTCCCCGCTATAGTCCAGAAGAGTTTATAAAGTTTCGAGACGATAAATTTATAATCATTCCGGGAAATTACTGGTATGACGCTATGAGTGAAGAACCTCGTGTCCAAGACTATGTAAAACGTTTCTTAAACCGTAATAAAGTAGAAATAAATCCAAATATGCGGCGTCGATCTCAACGTCAACGTTCTAGAAGTCGATCGAGAAGTCGATCGAGAAGTCCAACGAGAGTCCGAACACGATCTCAAAGTCCAACAAGAGTCCGAAGTCGATCTCCAAGTCCAACAAGAGTCCGAAATCGATCCTGAAGTCGCTCTTCGAGTATAGATATACCCATTCGGCATTACTTGGCTCCTCTACCCAAAAAAAGAGGGAGAAAGAGAAAGTCTAAACTCAAAGCTTGTGTTGGCTACGATCAAAAGTTTATAAAAGCCCTTGAGACAAACGAATCAGGTCTGATTCTAAAACCGACTCGAGGAATGGATCGAGATTTAAATTTGCCGGGATCTATTTGTCGGGGTATTCGCCAAGTCTGTCGCTACAAGGATCGTCAAACGAAACGTTACATCAATTTTGTTCGTGACGGGAGTGAAGACGATGAGTATGTGCTGCAACTGGAATATTAATGAATGATGGGATTTTCTAACGGGTTAAAGGCCAGCGGGACAAGAGCTTTCCAGTGATCCGAATAATGTAAATTATAAGGATCGTAATCGTATATATAAGACGGTAAAATGGCTTTATTGGTATGATTCTTCCAAGCATAATCATCTCGAAGAGACAATAATACTGATTTAGAAGTGCATGGTGATGATAAACCTTGAATCATGCGTGTTTCCAGTAAAAGAGATGAACGCGGTCCAAAATATTCGGGATCCATAGCTTGATGAGTGATCTTGGCCGTTTCATAGTTATACACCCACAGTCGTATGGACTGAGGTAAATATCGAGTACTTTCGTCGTAAGTTAAGTTCAAAAATTCTCTAATGGCAGGAATATTACTATTCAGGTACATTATGAAATTATAAATTTGTTCTTCGAATATCTTGTATTTAAACATATCAAATTCAGCAAGATGGTGGCTGGACAGTTTAACACGAAAACATTTTTCCGGATATTGATTTATAATAAAATGTTTAGGATCGATTTGTCGTCGAATAACCAATTTACTACTATCATCCGAAGTGATAAATTCCAGTTTATACGGATTGGGTTCTTCTAAATATCTTTGATTCAGCTCGAAACATGGAGAGTCGAATCGTTTTACTTTCCCGTCTGATTTATAAACCATTTTATAATAAATATCCATAACTACATAATCCACTAAAATGGGATATTTTTTCTGTTTCAATAAATCGAGGACGAGTTGTTTATAATCCATCTTCTTGTTTATCTCGCAGAAAGCCACGTTCGAATGAGTTGACGAATAGGCTCATGGGGCATGAGTTCTTGAAAAGTATCTAAAACCTCGGCCAGACTGCGTTGTCGACTTTTACAAATCAGTTGATGCGTTACATCGTTGAAGACGACTTTCTCGGAGAGAATGCATTGACCACGACATTTCTTCTTAAAATAATCCGGATGCATGAGTTTCACGTACCGAATAATGTCTCGAGTCGTTCGTCGTTTCAAGAACCGATGCCATTTCTTCTCGTTTAAAAATTCTCGATGACCGATGCGTTCTCTCTTTTCCACATTCAGAGCTCCAATATCCACGAGCACGGGATGATGGTCCGTGTACACAAAAGAACATAATTTTAAAACGGGAGCCGTTCCTCCGAGTCGATAACAAATACTACACAAGAAAACAATGAACGTGTAAAACGTTTCTGCTAAATATTCCGGTTGAAGAATGCGAGCACTATAAAGTCCAGGATTCATTTCAAAGAGACCTATTGTATATCCCGAACGTTCTCGGAAATGCGTCGCAAAAGGCAACACATACTCCGAACTCAATTGTCGATGAAGAAGGATCAAATCGAAAAAATGTTCGGGCAAGTCACAAGAGCTGCTGGCACTGTAAGATCTCCACTGCATCGAGTGGGAAGTAAACAGGCAGTGGAATCGTCTTTGATTGAAATTATTTAAAATGAGAAAACAGGCATAATCAAAATGCCAAGGACATTTGGAAGGAGCATAATAAACAATTTCTTTCACGTGTTCAATAATAGTATGAGTGGTGGATCGACTCATCTTCTTCTTTCTTTAAAAAAGAAAGATGGTGGTGGTCTGTGTCTTAGATATGGATGAGACGCTTGGATACTTTGAAGGAGAACCATTTCAAATTCGACCCAAAACCAATTTCCTGATCCAGTTTTTACGTCTTTGCAATATCGATATCATTTTGTGGAGTAAAGGTTCGGATGATTATGTCGAGCGAGTGATCAACAGTTCATTGCACGATATTGCACGATATGCGTATCGGATATTTGGCCGCACGCAATGTGAAAAGTCGTGCCGAAAGTATAATATTTCAAAATGTTCGGAACATATCAGAGTCTTGTACGATTACGACATTCTTTTAATTGGGGTCGATGATAACGTCAATGAAAATATGGACGAGCGCTATGATTTAAGAATTCACGTGAAGCCGTACAAGCAGATAGATCCCCGTGATCAAGAACTGTATAAAGTCGTGGAAAAAATTACCCAATTTTGTATAGATCATCAACGAGAGTTGTAGATGAAGCGAGATAGGGTTTTTGCTATGTCAGCTGGGAACCCCATTCCGTATAGAGAAGTGAGTACGAGAAAGTTATGTGTATATAGTTCTTGAAGCAATGACGTCATTTTTAAACAAACCAATAGTAAGCCAGTTTTAAAAAATGATGATTGAGAAAAGGTCGGTTGAAAATCTGGCTGGAAAAAAATCTGTCAGGAAAAATTTACAACTTTAACAAAAAAAAAAAAAAAAAAAAAAAAAAAAAAAAAAAAAAAACCTTTTTGTTAATTTTTATCATGTCTTCTAGACATGATAAAAATTAATGACCCCCTTTTTTGTTTTCAATGATGTCTCAGCACCATGTTTCTAAAATACACCATGACTCACCATTTCTAAAATTCCAAGAAAAGAATGAGTCATAGTTTATTTTTAGAAATGGTAAGACATCATTCAGAGACAAAAGGGTGGTAGTGTTAATTTTTATCATGTCTAAAGACATGATAAAAATTAACAAAAAGTTTTTTTTTTTTTTTTTTTTTTTACTCTCAAGATATTTTTCTTCCAGCTCTCAGCTCTCACAAAATTTTTTTTTCCACTCGACTTCATCAACCAAACAAGACATTGCAAAATTCTTTCTAGAATGAATTCTCGCTTATCTATTTAAGTCATCCCATTTTCGCTTCAAATCAGTTTGTGCTGCTGAAGAGGTAACATCTCCTAAGGCCAGTAGTCTAATAACCAAGATACTACATTCTACTTTGTTCGAAAAAAAGAAATCTATTGAGTAAGAATGGATTATTCGTTGATTATCAAGAATATTCTTTCTTCTCTCATCCTTGAGAAAGCTATCGACGAATTAAAAGAACGTCAAGGTGCTCTCAACTTAATATGTCCCAACTGGGAAGATGTTTTAAATCACGATCCGCTGTACGAGACACATTGTCAACAAAAAGTTCAATTTTCCAAAGGAACTCGAAAAGATACTGTTCACATCCGAAACATTATTGGTTTACAAAATTGCTATAATGTTCTCGTGGCTGGTTATTGGTATTTGAAACCGGGGGAGAATAATAAAACAGGAACTTCGTTCATGACTCGACTGTGTGCTCCTTTAACTAAAATTGGCGAAAGCATGAAAGAGAATCCGCAACACAAATTTGCGGAGAATTGTCGTTTTTTCATGGACCGGTGCGATCCCGCATTTTGCTCTGCTTGTAAAGGAGCCCAAGATAAATTTCAAATTCATAGAAATATGTGGTGTATACGAAAGAGTCGGATCTTTAATGGAGAGGGTTTAAAAAATACTTTTCAGTGTTCGATTGAAAATATGTTTGGTACGACGACTTCTTTTCTAGGTATTCTAAACCTTCAAATTTCTAACCGGTACACTTTCGGAGAAAATTCGTACAAGGTAGGAGGTTTAGTTCGCGAATTTATCTTATTTAAAGAATCTGTCCTGTTCTCGACCGATCTGGATATCGAAACTCCTCTTTCCCTCCCTGTAGTCGAAGAGATGGAAGAAGGGGAAGAGAAGTGTCCCGAAATTATCGGCATTCTCAATTACTTCAAACCCGTTACTCATTTTTAAATAAGAAGAAAGCATTTAGAAATGGATTTATGGAAAATCCATCGTCGACATTTATTATCCAAACGACGTTACCGATTTTTTGCCAAGATGGCTCAAAAAGAAATGGATCAACTTCCCTATCTCACCCCTCATAATATGTTTATTCATCGAGGTTTATCGGAATCGCTGTTGAGTAACAGTTTTGTGATTACCGATCATATGCTTTCCAGCATTATACACCGAAAAGATAATATTGATCCTCAGTACAGTCAATATTTGAACAAAATCGTTCCTTGCCGCAATTTTAATCAACCTCTCCTCCTTCAGTTAATAGCCACCTCGATCGCGGAAAAGGTGAAAACGGAACAGAAAGAATTACCGATGGACACAAGAGGACTTCCTAAAGACCCAATAGAGGATCCAAATGCTAGGAAAGTAAGTGTTATTAAGGGGGGTCCAGGAACCTCCACGGAGGATGCACTGAATCAAATGTTTGGCGTAAACAAGTAATTTAAAAAATAATGGACGACCCTGTCAAAATGGTGAAGGCTCAACGAAACGATATGGTCTACAGTGTTCGAAAGTATTTATTATCGATCCAGAATCTACAAACCAAATATAAATTTTTGCAATATTTTGAACAAATAGGGGCTCAACGAGATAATGCCGGTCTGGTGCATGAAGATCGAGGCGATAAAATAAAAGTTGTGAACCTCTATTGAAAAAAAGAAGATGACGCTTTGGATATTTCTTCTCGTCTTTTATCTTTACCTGATCATGATCTACCTGTTTCGAAACGAGTCCCAAACGACTACAACCCCTCCTTGGCAATCCATTTCCTACCACTCTCCTCAGCGGACGACGCTTTATTCGACTTGTATTCACGCAACCGATTGTGACGACGATCAAATATGTTTTCGGGGTGAATGTCTTCCCAAACTCCTTCCCCATGCTACTTGTTCTTCAGCTACGGGAGAGTGGGTTCTGGTGAATCAAAAAGGATTGAAATTCGCGACCTGTTTTTGTAAATACCCTCATCTCGTCACGCAAAAAGAACGCGGGGGGAATTGTGACGTAGACATTGCTTGCGGACCTCACGGCCAATTAGAAAGTTTAGACAAAGATCCTTTGAAAGAAGGTAAATGTGTTTGCGATTTTGGATACAAGCCGCTTTTGCAAGGTTTCGGGTGTGAAGAAATGACCGCTCACGAACGATTAGCATTTTCGAAGGAAGAAGAAAAAAACAACGTATGGGATCCGACTGTATTTTCCGAAAAGTATCTCGCGTCTTTCCAAAAACCCGGTTACTTCCAGCAGCCCTGTTCCTTCGATGCTTTTACAGGTCAGCCTTTAAAACATACTTTTTATCATGCAGAATTTGGAAGTTGTGTGTGTGATCCGAGGTATGGGAATATCGGGGTGCGACTCGATCATCCCTATTATTTGAAAAATAACGATAAGGGCTATAATGCTTGCGCGAATATTTTTAAAAGCGAACCCGATTCCCCGATCCATCATGTGAAACTGTTTGCCTATTTCTACATGTTTGATTATTCGCCGGTCGCGTTCATCGAATTTGAGAATTTAGACCCGACTCAATTATCCTATCCTTTCAATTATTACGTGGTCCAATCCAAGAAACACCATCTACAAATCGAAGAAACGTGGCCTTTTGACTACATGCAATATGTTTTTAAGTACCTTCCCTTTACGGTGCATACGCGTCACTGCCACGAAGATCCTATTTTTCATGTTAAAACGTGCTACGAAACCATTATTCGACAAAACCAGCTCACGCGTTGCCAGTTGATCGAGCAAGAACTGGATGGAAAATTAAGTCAACACGCGAACGCCTACACGCTCCTGTATTGATATCCCGTATGTCTTTTTTCAGAGGAGGATCGACGCGTTCCCGAAATTTATCAAGGCCATGTCGTTCTCAATCCTTTCCATTTACTGTTGAAAACCCTCCCAAACCTTCTTCGATCGAACGGTATTCAGATGAAACCGAATGAGGAAGGCATGTGGCATGTTACGTTCGCTCGAGCTCCTTATGTAGAAACATATGCGGCGACGTTAGATCCAGCCGTCTTTCCCGATATTAAAGGAGAACCCACGAAAGCGTTGGAAAAAGGTCATTTCTTTTAAAGAGAAAGAGAGAGAAAATCAAAATAAAAGAAAGGGAGACATATAATCAAAATAAAAATGAAACGCGCTCATGAAGAATCCGAAAAGGAAATGGACCATGAAGAGGGGGAGAAGGAGGAAGAAGAACCTACCCATAAACGAATTAAAGAGTCGGACGTGTCTCTATTATTAGAGCTTCAAAATAAACACACAGATCCTGGTCAGCAAATGAATCGAGAATTGGAAACGGCTCGCGAAAAATATCTCGTTTCTTATCTACGCAAAGTCATTGAAAAACTGCCCATGAGTAAACACGTTCTAGATTCAACGACCGAAATTCCAGAAGGCTACGAAGGATTTTTAAAAATGTACAGTATCGCTAAAACATGCGTCCATTCGGAAATTCAGTTAAAAAAATTGATGGCGTTTAATTCCATCTTTGACATGTTGAATGGCGTGATCGGAAAAGTCATTCACGATAAATATATCGCTCCATATTTAACGAAACTCGTCACCGATCATGATTTGAATCGGGCTTTTGCCGTATTCCAAGAAACTCTGCAAGCAGACGATACGAATGTATCCACGGAACTCCATTGCGTTTCGTTTTTGATTCAAGACGAATTGTCAAAGAAGGAACCTCTCAAAGTCCCCAATTTTTTGTATAACCGTTTCACGCAGCAAATGTATGCCGTCAGTAAATACGTGACAAGTATATTAATGGCGATCGCAGCGAATCATGCAACTGCATCTACGCCTGACTTTGAAATGATCGGAACACCTAGAAAAGGAGAAAAATAACCAATGAAAAAAAAAAGCTTAGGAATACGAAAGTCCATTAGTAACAAAACATGACAATGTCAGTTGGAAAAATTTTCTAAGAGCTGGAAAAAAAAAAAAAAAAAAAAAAAAACTTTTTGTTAATTTTTATCATGTCTTTAGACATGATAAAAATTAACTCTACCACCTTTTTCTTTTTTGTTGTGAATGATGTCTCACACTTTCTAAAACTAGATTTCTAAGCAAAAGAATGAGTCATATCGTTCTTGGAAATTTATTTTAGAAACATGTTGACACCTGATTCAAACCAAAATAAGGGGTGAGGGGTAGTAAAGTTAATTTTTATCATGTCTAAAGACATGATAAAAATTAACAAAAAGTTTTTTTTTTTTTTTAATAGTCAATTCGATGTGGACAAGAAGTTACCCTTTTTTAACCAGAATAAACTTTCACTTAACTATTTAAATCGTCAGTCAGTGCTGTGGACTGGATCCAAGCTTATACTCCATCATAGGAAAAAACCTTCTTATTTGGGTCCATATTCTTAAAAGAATTTCTTTTTTTGAATGTCTATTCTCCATTCGATAAACCACGCAACCAACACCAGAAACACGATCCATCGAAACTGAAATGTATAGAAGAGTTTAGGAAAGAAATGAAATCCATGGAATATAGTTTCGGCCGCTTCATGATACCGTAAACGCCGATCAAGGTTGACGAGCTGTTTAACCGGTTCAGGAGCGATTAATAATTGTCTGTCTTGATTCACCAGAATCACGGAATGAGCCCAATCCACCTCATTTAAAGAATCCACGTTGAATTTTTCTGCCGAGGGGTAATTGGGATAAACATGTTCCGTTACATATCGTAAATGCGCGTCTAAGAGTTGAGCTGTAAAAATAATATTTTTGGGATACGTCAATAACAATTGACTTCTTAGAAATTCTTCCTGATAAGGAATCCAAGCTGATGAACGATCAAGAATCGTTTCCATCATGATATTATTTCATCTACTCTGTTTTTTCCTTCTTTACCTATTCCAATGCTTCATGTACCGAAATTTACTCGTCTATTATTCGGGACAATCGATCCCTTTACATTTCAATCTTCTTCAATGGTATCGACAAGTCCATCAAGAAATCACATAATAAAGGAATCATTAGTGGATAAAACAATGTTTGGTTTTAATCTTCGTTCGACTCTCGCCATAACCATTTTAATATGTCTGGTGACA
Organism: Stegodyphus dumicola; assembly: GCF_044657685.1. Taxonomy (NCBI): domain Eukaryota; kingdom Metazoa; phylum Arthropoda; class Arachnida; order Araneae; family Eresidae; genus Stegodyphus; species Stegodyphus dumicola. The sequence continues at coordinate 198,800,613 of NC_140773.1, forward strand.
ACACTGGTCATCATGGCCCTCATCGTATATCGTCTCTCCTACGGCAGTGTGGCTTTCGTTTACGATGCTGCTGATCCGAATAAAGTCACGACCAAAGGAACGACAGCGAGCGATTTCTGGGCCAACAATAAAATGTTGCTCATTGCTCCAACGGTTGTCAATGTGATCAATATACTAATGGTCGGTTTATTACTTTACGTGTAACCGAAAAGAGAATAAAGACTAGATTCAAAAATACATCACGATGGATACAAAGGCTATCATGGTAATTATCTTATTAGGAATTGTATTTGTCTCGTTACTCAATTTCGGCTACCTGGCAACAGCTATTTACAGTGATGCGACACCCAAAACAGGAGCCGAACATTTTAATCAACGCAACTGGATGTTTTACGGAAATATAATGTTACATATTATAGCTCTGATGCTAGGTGGAGGCATTTTTATGAAAAAGTAATGATTTAATTTAAAAAAATATGACAAGACCTACCCAAGATGAATCCAAAATCTTTCAGAGAAATACTTTCATACATAACGATGACTCACTCGTATTCATAAACACGTTCAAGGTGATGGACGCGCGTAACTTGAATCCAAGAAGAAATATACCAACAACTGCTTTTATTGACATCTTGCCCACTCAAGAAGGAAGAACAAGAATGATCAAAGTCAGCTAGAAAAATTTCCCAAGAGCTGGAAATAAAAAAAAAAAAAAAAAAAAAAAATTTGTTAATTTTTATCATGTCTTCTAGACATGATAAAAATTCACTCTACCCTCCTTTTCGTTTTGAATGATGTCAACATGTTTCTAAAAATAGATCTCTAAGAATGAATCATACTTTTCTTGGAAATCTATTTTTAGACACATGTTGACATCATTCAAAACGAAAAGGAGGGTAGAGTTAATTTTTATCATGTCTAGAAGACATGATAAAAATTAACAAAAAGTTTTTTTTTTTTTTTTTTCCACTACTAGAAAATATTTTTCTCAGCTCTCAGAAATTTTCCCAGCCAACTCGATTGACCAGACATCACCATTTTCTTACAATAATGAACTTTCACTTATTTATTTAAACCATCCCAGTTTCACTTCAAATCAGTTTGTGCTTGAATACAAGCTTCTGTTCAGGTATGTTAATAATATATTTTTTGTTTCTTTGGCTTTTCGCGTTTAGTTTATGTGATTCGTCTTTCGCTATAGAGATCCAATATTTTATAATGGCAATTTTGATTTAAGATGGTCACCATTTTCGCCATTTTCCGTAGCGCTTGATCTGCTCGAGTGTCCATGTTGCGTCTATCTTCATAAGACATATCTAAATACAGCTCATTGGCGTTCGGTTCAATATTTATGTGATACACTTCATGATTGCGTTCTTTGTCCATGATAAACTTGAACACATCAAATTCATTTGGCCGGCGATCTGATTTGAACGGTTTCAGGACTCTCGGACTGTAAAGTCGTTTCCCCTTCGGATCAAAGACGAAACCCGGACAAGGTCCACCTTTTTGAGAACGAACTTCCACCTCGTCCGGTTCAACATCTTCTTCGACCTGTCGGCCATTGTCGGAACGATACTGTAATTTAAACCGTCGCCAATTGTCAATAAACGCGTCGAGAGTATCCTCCGATTCTGGAAAATATTGTCGGTAAAGCGTTTCGGCTTGAGTTTGTTCTTCGGGTAATAAATTAGCATACTCCACATATTCAGTGAACAATTTCCGGAAAATAGGATCTTTCTCACTTAAATAAGTGGCCATTTCATCCAACGTCATTTCGTATAACTGTTCGACAAAATTCATGATGGAAGTGCTTTTTTCTTCTTATTATTATTATTGAATTTTCAAAGCGGACATTATATCTTCCATTCTCTCACATTGATAACGGTATTTTAAATATTTGAAAGATGTGATGGCCATGAGCGCTAGAAAAATGACGAGCGTTAAGACCGTGAAATGAAATTTAAAGTGAGTTTCTTCCTCATGCACAATCAACACGCAAATGGAATAGAGTAATCCGCTCGCTAAAGCAAAGATACCGAACGGTTCTAGCTTCGAAATATTCATGGGGATCCTAAAAGCGACTGGGCAACTCTCAAGTTAGTAAATACTTTATTCCAAAATTCTTCGTGAATAGCGAGCGAATTTTCTAAAGAGGCCTGGAACGTTTCGTACTGAGGCAGAGTTTGAGCAAACGATAAAATACAGTCTTTGGGATTCTGCATCGGCGTATGAACTAACCATTCGCGTAACCGGTTCCACGTCTCGGGCCAACATTGAATTTTTTGGTTGAACTGATCGGCAATTGAGGGACCGAACGTTTCATTCAAAAACCAAGAAATGCAAGCTACAGTTTGTTTCATAATCGTTTCTGAATTCATGGTTCCTTATTTTTAAATATTTTTTTTTCATTTATTTCAGAAAAAGAAAAAGAAGAGCAAAGAATGAATCATTTAGAGGAATTGTTTCAGTACCTTCTCCAACACAAGAAAACAATTGTGTTTGGGAACCTGAGTCGATTACCCTATGTGATCAACGATTACATTTCCAAACATTTATCCCACCTCACCATTTTTGTCATTTGTCCCTTTTATACGTACCCGTCTTCCCCTCATGTGCGTGTGATTAAACCGGAAGAATTGAGCACGAACACGTGCGATTTATTATTCTACATTGAACCTTTTCCGCATGCCGTTTTACACCACGACATTAAAACGGCTCAACACCTCGTCATTTTAACGAGCCACATGATTTTTATCGATCGATACCATACGTGTTCCTATTTATCCTATTTTCATTTCCCGGGAAGTTTAGAAAGGTATATGGAAAATACCAAACAGCTGATGGATTTGGAACAGACGTTCCTTTACAAAACGGATCTACCCGAAGTTAAAGAATCCAAGAAAGCTCTTTCGATCGGTCCTAGTCCTACCCTGGATCGATGGATCAGTCCCGAGAATCCCGATCCGACTCCCTTAGAAAACATGTCATGGATTTTAATCGATCTCACGTCCTTCCGGAATACGTGGTCACTGTTATTTCATTTTTGGACAGCTTTTGATTACATGCTGAATCATATCGATCGCATTGAAGGCTGGCAATTGTGTTTTAAAACGTCCGCGGAAGCTCGTGCTTATAAGAAACTCGTTCAGAAATGGATCGATTATCTCTGTTGTAGGGAATTCCAGCACGGGAACGTGTTACAATTGAATGAAATTCTCTCCCTCACGCCTTTTTATCGAGCAGGGACGGTCGATCTTCCCATTATTTTAGAAAAGAAACGATTCGGACCTTTGGAATATATTCTTTGCACATCGGTTCAAGATGCGTATCGAGCTTCTATGCGATATAACTTAGATCCTGTCGTCGGATCCGTGTTTCGATTGAAATAAAGTCAGAATGAATGATCCTAACGAGGATGATGTTTCGAAGGAAATTCCACCTCTTGGAACACCCGAAGTTATTTATTATGACGATATTCTACCTTCACAAATTCAAAACCAAGTCGACCTTCCCGACGATTTCGAACTTCAATTTCCTCTCCACACGTATGCCAAATCCGATGTAACCACTAGCCCTTACATTATTCGACCGTCCGTTTCTCCTTCTTCTCGAAGTTCGAGTCCAAGTTCAAGAAGAAGTCCAAGAAAACGCAGTCCAAGTCCAAGAAGGAGCAGAAGTCCAAGTCTAAGCAGGAGCAGAAGTCCAAGTCCAAGAAGAAGAAAAAGTCAGAGAAATCGTAGTCGTAGTTTAGAAATACGTCATTCTAGAAGAAGAAGTCCTGTAAGAAGAAGTCGTTCGGCTTCCTTTTCATCGTCTGCATCTTCTTCTTCTTCTCCTTCCAATATCAATCGTAGAGGAACACAAAGACCCATTCGTAGAAGACCTATGAGAAAACGTCGAGGATACGTTCTTGGATCTCGAACCGTTCGTGTGGGTCCTAATCGATTGCTTCATAAATATGGTAACCATTCCATTACGTTTGTGACCGAAGGTGGGGCCCACATACGAAATAAGAAAATTCCCAATAAAGCTTGTCGATATCTATTAAGTCATTGCTCACGACGGCATCCAACAGCTCGAGATCGATTGCCACGACAAGCTCGTATTGTTTTGAGAAAGAAAAGAGCTTAAACACAACGAGTTGAAAAAGAAACAATATCCAAGCAATTCACAAAAGCCAAAAAACAATTCAACAAAATAATAAAGTTCACTTACCAAAATGTGTATATAATAGACTTTAACTGAAGATCTTTCGAGGCTGGTATCCAAAGCACAAACTGATCTGAAACCGAAACTCGAGTAATTTAAATAGTTAAGTGGAAATCCTTTTTCTGGTTTTATCGATCGAACCAACTGGGAAAAATTTCCAGAGCCGTATTAAAAAAAAAAAAAAAAAAAAAAAAAAAAAAAAAAAAAAACTTTTTGTTAATTTTTATCATGTCTTCAGACATGATAAAAATTAACTATCCCCCTTTTGTTCAAATGATGTTAATCTGTTGTCTCAATATGTTTCTAAAAATAGAACATGACTCATTTCTTTCTTGGAAATTTATTTTTAGAAATATGTTCGAAAAGATGAGACATCATTCCCAGACAAAAAGAAGAGAGAGTTAATTTTTATCATGTCTAAAGACATGATAAAAATTAAAAAAAGTTTTTTTTTTTTTTTTTTAAGCTAAATTTTTTCCTACTACCCAACTTTTGCTTCTCCTTTCTACCTCCCCCCTTTCGTTTCACAGTATATAAACAGCTGGAGCTGAGACGATTTTCTCATTTCATACTGAGGACAAGATGGATCAGGAAAACACTGTAACCCTGGAACCTTTGACATTACCCTTGAAGGATCGTCTCAAGTACGTGTTGGATGAAGTCGTGCTGGAAGAATTTAATCAATCTAATTTGTTTACCACTAAAACCACCGTTCAGTTGAGAGTTTTAAAAAGAATAGCTAATATGATGATGTTTCCGTGGACCTTGATTCAAGATTTGAAACCTCTTGTACCCGTCCATCGATACTGTTTAAATACCATTTGGCGTTTATGGATGGATGTGCAACAGCAGTTGGTACAAAATAAAACCATCTCCACGCCAGATGAATGGAATATGATCGAGAAAGTTTTATCTAAAGACTATTCTAGATCGACCGATTTAATAAGACTTTCCAACATCTTATTCAAACGACAGGAAATACCTAAGATAGAAGTGTATAAATTATTTGTCGTAGACGGATTGCTGGGCGAGGATCTGCAAAAGTATGTTTTTAATCTACAGTACGGAGGAGATGAAAAAACACCTTTAAACGAACAAGAAGTTCTAGATTTTAAAGCAGTTCATGCTCGAATCGTCCGTTGTTTATATCACGAAGTTTCCAAACGATCGGAATCTCTTCTCTACGTGGATGTGATTCGACGTACTATAGAAGAAATAATAAACACTACACCTTCTACCAGTGATGAAGTAAGCGAATGGGGTGCATTGTATTTAAAGTATCTTGGAGAGGATCTATTTTCAAATATATTTTACGAAATTAAAGTCTGGAAGACGAAAGAATTGGAACAATACCAGGCGAAAAAGAATCAACAAGAAAATAATTCTCAAAAGAGAAAGAATGTGAGAGAGGATCCTAGAATCAAGAAGAAAAACAGAAATAATATGTCGGACCTTACTTTAGCTTCGAGTGATTATTTCGACCCTTCGATTGTCGATTTGCAACCTGTTCGTTATCCTTCTCCCAAGAGTCCACCTCCATCGGAAAAGGGGGAAGAAGATCCTATTTCTCCCGAGAGTCCACCTCCATCGGAAAGGGGAGGAGAAGATCCTGTAGAAGCTTCCTTCCAAAGACTAGAGTGTGAAGACGAAAATGTAGAAACTACAAGTAGTGAACAAGGCAAAATGAACCCCTAGAAACTCGGAACATTTTTTCCATGGCTCTTTAATGGAATATAAAGAGTGGACAGTCCAATAATACATTGAAGGTATGTGGGAGACTATATATATATATTTTGGAATAGATTTAAATACTTTAGATGCACAAATATTAGACGAAATGAACTTGTTTTTGTCCTTTACAAGAAGAACTACTAACCATGATAAAATGTTTTTCGAATAGCATCCTTTCCAAAATATTTTTTCATCAGGTTCCATCCTCAACTGTAAAAACTGATTTTGACAAGATTTTATAGATAAGATAGTTCATTAAAAAAATTTTTGAGAACTGGTTTTTATCGCTATTCCATACGCAACTCTAAAAACTAAAATTTATAGGATTTTATAGTTGAGACAATTTATTTTTTAATTAAAAAAAATTTTTTTTCGAACTGGTTTTTGTATATGTTCCATACGCAACTGTAAATATTGAATTGAATCTCATTTTATACTTGTTACTATATAAAAAAAAGAATCCTTTTATTTTTGTTGTTAAAAAAAAGCAACAACATCGAACATTTTTTCAATATACAGGAACAAAGCCCTCCTTCAAGATGAAATGGGATTCGTTTCAAAATAGAAATGAATATACTGTCACTTCTTACGATCTCGATCACGCTATTCGGTATGCTCAAGAAGCGACTCAACTCTATATTTACGAACAAGCTCTTCAAAGTCGGTACGCTTTTATTTTTAAACATACCACCTTCCAAATAAGAAAAGCCGACTCCAAACGGGATTACTACATACCTAAAACCCTCGATCCGGAACAATGTCACGTCGTCGAAAAATTTGTTTTTACGCAAACGGGATGTGACATGATTGCCTGCTTCCCTTTCCAAGAAAATTTAGAATCGTGTTCCCTGGAAGATGAACCGCGATGGATTCGACTCGGAACGGGTTTCAGTTTAGCTTGCCAACCCGCCTGCGATCGTTTATATTCCAACACGCAGCAGAGTATGGACACGGAATATCGAAATGGAAAATGTGTAGCCGTAAATCTCGCCAAGAAATTATTAGCTCTCTTGCCCGAACAAGTTTTCTTTCAATCAAATCATCCTTCTCTTCCTCGTCATCATGCCGGCCTCAATCTCGTCGAGGGTCATTTACAACTCAACCAGCCTTATTGTGAAGCGTACGGTCTTGTTTTCAACGGGTCTGATTGTGTGACGACGACGGGGCAAGATATTGGCGAATTTTTCTTGGGAAGCAGTATCTATCGATCTATTTCCACTCTGCAAAAAAATCATACGTTACCACCATATCCTCCTCATCTTCCCGACTTTGTACAAAACTGGCCCAAGAAACATGTGAAACGGTCCTTGGTTCATGAATTGGCGATTGATGTAGGGATCGATATTGGATTAGAAGCCGCGCAAAAAATCCTTGAAAAACGGATGCCTAAACTCTTAACCAAATTGAGTATGCAGTCTCTTCCCATTCAATCGGCCATCCTTCAAGCCGTCGTTCGGACCCAATTAAGTACGCTCGCAACACTTTCCAGAATCGCCGCGACAGGATTCTCGGTTACTTCCAATGTGCTGACGGGTATAAGTATTCTGTCCGCCGTACTCGATATATTGGATCCGTTTCATTTCAATAAAGTGCTGACCGCTCGAACTCTTTACGATATCGACTGGCGATTAGACGTTCAGTTTTATCAATCGGAAACGGACCATGTTCTAGAAATCACACCCGGTCTTCTATGGGACGTGTTAGAAGAAGATGCGAGCGATCGATACCTCTTCTTTGCCGAGAAAGTGCAAGAATATTTAGATGCTATCCATAAAGTGCCCATGACCGATCGACCCCAAACGCGAATGTCATTTCTCCAAAAATCACGAACAGACGAAAGAACCCCGAAAAATTGGATTTATTTCACGATAATTGTTTATTTGTTAACAGGATTCACCTTCCTATTTCAACCCTACATGCATTACTTATGTGTGACCATCTTTTTCCTATTTGTGTTTTATTTTTATCGTCATTCTAAATGAAAGCTGAAGATTTTTGGAGAGAAAAAAAAACGAATGACTTGGAGGGGGAGTAACTAACCAGTGAATAAACTAAAAATCAGTTAGTACTTACAAATTATAAGAAGATGTTTCTTCTTTCACAGCACAGAGTGATCTGAAGTGAAACTTGGAGTTTAAATAGATAAGCAAGAATCCCTTCCAGAAACAATTTTGACATGTCTGGTTTTGTGGATCAACTCGGCTGGGAAAAAACTGTAAGAGCTGAGAAAAATTTCTAGATTAAAAAAAAAAAAAAAAAAAAAACTTTTTGTTAATTTTTATCATGTCTTTAGACATGATAAAAATTAACTACCTCCCCCTTTTATCTGGGAATGTTGTCTCACACTTTCTAAAAATAGACCATCACTCCTTTCTAAAGAAAGAATTCCAAGAATGAGTAATGGTTTGTTTTTTCGAATGGGTGAGACATCCTTCCCAGACAAACAGAGGGGACAGTTAATTTTTATCATGTCTATAAGACATGATAAAAATTAACAAAAAGTGTTTTTTTTTTTTTTTTTTTTTTTTTTTTTTCAGCTGTGAAAAATTTTTTCCCAGCCGACTCGATGGACAAGATACTATTTTTTAAGAATGGACTCTCGTTTACCTATTTAAGCTTTCCAAGTTTCGTTTCAGATGAGTCCATGTTGCGGATACTGTTCTCCTGAAGATCTTTCAATAATACCACTTTCTCGGATAAAATTCATCACCATTCGCTTTTTTAGCATAACTTAGATAGATATAGAGAAATTCCTCGTTTTTATGATCTTTCGGGTAATACTCATTTCCATTTTCGTCTCGTGCATATCGGATGTAATTCGTCTCTGGCTTTTCCCGAATTCTATCCTGTATATAATATTCTTTTCCAATGCTGGATTTAGGATAAATCTCTCCTCCCCTCGCATTGACAGCATACGTTTTCACATTTACATCCAATGAATTTAACGGGTATTCTCCTCCATTGTTTAATTTAGGATAAAACTCGTCTCCGGAATTGGGTTTGGCGTACCGACGAGGAAGCGCTATATATTCATGACCCCGATATTCCACAGCGTAATATTCATTTCCATGCTCGTCTTTGGCAAAAATAGGTCGATTGTCATTATCGAAATAATACAGCTCCTGTTTAGGTTTTTTAGGATCTTTCGGATATCGTTCTTTTCCAAATTCATCTATGGTGTAAACCGAAACCATGTTTTTTTCCTTTACCGATCTTGATATTTACATGAGTCACCTCTGATTATCCAGTTATCTTTTGATACATCTTTCGAATCCAGTCTTCAATCGATTGGCCCGTCGTTTTGAGATGTTCGGAATTATGAACGGTCAAATAAGCCATGTAAGCGGCTAGACCAAACGTGAGGACTAATAAAAATAAAAAGATGAGCCGGTTCGTTAAGAGGGTAACTGCGACTAGGATGATGCTGATATAAACCGTAGAGTAAAACAATATGCCTTGACCTAAATAACGATCCATTTTTTTCTACTTTATTCCATTTGAATCAACGAGTCGGCCGAGACCGGATAGTCATCGGTCGTGACGGGCTTTTCGGTCATTTCACCCGTGTATAACAACGTCATGTCAGGATCGGGGAGGGCTTTTAATTTTCGGTCTTCCCAGTAAGCTGAACGAGGATGCGTGACGAGAATTCTAAAAAACAATTTCATGTCGCGCTCGGTTCAAATTTCATAGACTGAGGTAAGGAGGGGGATACCTTCGGGATGCTGAGTCGCATCAAAAACAGCTTCTCGTCCATCTATTTTATATCGCGCTCCATGTTCCGGTACAATACGACTCAGCTCTTGAACTTCAAGTCGAAGGGTTAATCCAGCCGGTAAAATCCCTTCATAGGCTTCTTCTTTGGGTACGCATACGTGATACCCGTACGGAGTGGCTCGAATTCCTTCTGTGGAGGAAGAAGGAAAAAAGACAAAAGGTTGACGCCAATTACAAGTGGCGTATAATACGGAATCGGGAATAAATCGTCCCGATCGTATGCGATGGCCTTCACGACACGTTTCGGGAACGCTATAAGTCGAAGCCTGTTTCACGAATCGCTGCGACCAAAATTTCAAACCTTGCCGTCGAACGCGTTTCTTTCGAATTTTTCCCTTTTCGAAAAGACACATGTGAGGAGAAGTGGGTAAATAAATAGCCGTTTTCAATTGTTTGAGGAATGGGTACGGCGTGCAGTCGGGATGAGAACAAATATTATAGCCGGGAATATAAATTTCTTCGTTGGTTTCGTCACAAGAGGCACGAGGTTCATGATCAAGAGTCGTCCAGGGCCGAATCCAATTCGCAACGATCGATAAATGATCGAATTTAAACACATCGAGATGCCGATACTGAAACGCGCCGGGGATGCGCGGTCGACATTCATTTCCGTCAAAAAATGTTTGAGGAGGACACGTTTGAATTTCCCTCCGAGCGCAATCAAAATATCGATCGCTCGTATCGCCTATCGCGAGTTTTGACGATGACGACTTATCCTCACAAGCCCATTCAACCGTATATTGATCCGACACTCGATAGCCTGGTTCTAGAACCGTACGTTTTCGGGTTGGATCACACGTGTAAGCTACAGCTCGATCCAAAGATGTTGAAAATTGATAGGACGGGAGATGTTTCGTATACTCGTGAGCGGGAACGACAATTTCTTTTGAGCTCGGTTGAACATTTTCACAGAAAAGAGGCGGTTGACATGTTTGAGACGTTTCGTCGTACACCATCGGTAAATGGAATAAGGCATCGCCGATCCATGTATCCCAGGAAAGAGGACAGGATATAGTGTCGCGAACCATTCCGTTTTCACAAATCGCGTAACCCGGAGAGTACAGAAAAGATCCTTTTTGGACGATGGGGAGAGGTCGTTGCGTATTATCCGGAAATCCGTCGCAGAGATCAGACACGCATCGCCGATAATGTGTCGAATATTTTTCTCCGGGCGAACATCGAATCATTTTCGGTCGATGGCCACGACACTCGATATACGTCACCTCGTCAATCGGAAAATGTTGACCGTCTTCACAGTAAGATACGAAATGTTTTCGCGAAGTGCAAGCGTCGTAGTAGAAAAATGTCTTGGGCGGACAGGCGATTCGAATCGGTTGTTCGTTCTGGCATTCGTAATAAAAACGTCGATTGGTTGGATCGGGTAAAACCGATCCGTCATGCTGATCGATGCAGGGATTGATAGGAATGCAGGTAGAAGGAGAATGTTCTTCTTGACACATGAGCACGTCTAGAACACGACCGTGCCGACATCGATAATAATAATACATCATGGACTTTTCGCGGGGTACAAAACTCTGTGATCGTAATAAAAACAGGTAGAGGTTTTTCCCCGTTGCGGGGAGCTGAGTATCATCGGGCTGTCCAAAACATTCATCTTTTTCCCAAATCCGTCCTTCCGCGAAATAATATTCGAGTGGGAGAGGAAACGTCCATGTTTTTCCCGTGGAGGTGTGAAACGAAACCTCGTTGTCATTTGAGGTCTCGATCTGATATTGGAAACGCGTTGTTGTCGTCGGAGGAGAAGAAGGAACTTTCGGGGACGGGACCGAAAAATTATAGAAATACAAGTAGCAGTAGTATAAACCCAAAACGAATAAAAGTATGGCGAGCATCCAGCCTTTATTCATAAACGAGATGTGCCAATTATGGAAAGAACAAAAAATTCCGAAAAAGGACGCAGCAGCGTGTTGTTCCAAACCGAATTATCGACATTTTTTAAAACAAGATCGCGCGTTGGATGAAATGCCGGCTCTGTATCGTGAATGTTTATCCTGTCAACAAAAAAGAAAGATCTTGGCGCGATAAAAAAGTAAGTCAGAATGGATTCGTATCGTCTAACCCGACGTTATTTTCGTCAATTGCAACGGCTTCACTTCCTCTCGCAAATGCGGCAACGTGATTGGTATCATCATATCGTCATCCAATACGTGATGGATCCCCAAAAAGGACGCCATTTCACACTTTTTCATCCGGCTATGGATACCCATACAGAAGAGTCGCTGGTCATCTTTGGAAAACGTCGATTGTTTCTTACGTTTATGTTGAAACGGATCGTTCACCAAGGTTTGAATGCCGAACAACGGTTACAACCGAACGTGTTATTGCCTCTCAAATCGCTCGACGATCCCGTCTATGAAACACAACGCAAGGCTATTCAAAATATTTGGGAGGTCGATGCTCATTGGTATACTACGGAGAATAAAAGCGATATTGCCGTGAAGAATACGGCTCCTTTCATCAAAACCGAACGTCAAGCTCTGTAATTTAAAATATCCATCGGATGGGTGAGATGATTCGGATACGACACGATTTCAATCGTATGAGGCCATTTTAGCATGTATTTATAATGTAAAAGATCGTGCCGCTTCAGCGTATCGAGCCGGATAGCTGAAATATAGGTTTTTTCTTCGTTGGTTTTCTCGTACAAATAACAAATACCTTGATCGACGAACACGTAAACGTCTTGAGGAAACAGTTGCAGAAGCGACTTGTCCTTGGAAAAGTGTCGAATCACAGTATAATGAGAACTCGTAGGGATCGGAACCGGTTCTAATTTATAAAGGAGGAAAGAAAGAAAAATGATACACCCGAGCGCGATCATTCTATGCATTGTATTTCTAGTGACTCTCTTGAATCTTTTTTATAAACCCGATCTCCGGATGCCTTCTATTCCTCCCTCATCATCATTAGCCTTACCAGAAATTTCAACCGAGACGCATTGCCCTTTCCAAATCTTTCAGTGTCCCGATAGCCATTGCGATTGTTCTCAGCTCTGTGAAACAAATCCCACGTTTTACGAAAAACTCACTCTTTCTGATAAAACATGGAATCATCTCGAACCGGGTACTTATTGTATTCCCCAAGGAATCCGGACCGCTTGTCTTTCTTCCTCGGAAATTCCTATTTTTTCGGCCTCGGGATGGCTCTGTGCTCCTCGTTCCTCTTTCACCCATCCCTGTCAACATCCAGAAGCCCGTGATCCTTCTCTCAATGTTTTAATAGATCATCGAACCCAACAACCCGCTCAAGAAGTAGCCGATTATTACGAAACGTTAGAAGATGGATCGTTCCGATACCAATGTCAATGCCATTCTTTAGATCGACGAGGTAATCGAATGATTCAAACATCTCCGTGGGTCTGTTCTGTCGATTACTGCGTTCGAGATTTGTGGAACGTGCCCGGACTAGGATGGGACGCCGAACGACACGTCTGTGAATGTGGACCCTACGTGCATCGAGTTCTGGGCGATCTATCTTCCCCCTGTGTTTTGGAATATACACACATAGACGAAAAGCATAGGTTAACGGGAAAACGAGAATGTATGACCGACCAATCTGTTGAATTCCGACCGATTTATTGTCCAAAGAATCAGTCGGTTTTACGGTTCACAAAACGGGTCTTGCGAGGCAACACAGCGTACGATTATGTCATTGTACATGGAACAAGTGTTCCTAAAATTTCGAGAGGTCAAGAATGACATCTCATTTCAAACGAATCGAGAAAAATTTTCAATCGGACCAAGAATTGAGTCGGTTTGAAAAGGAAGACGAAAGCCCCAAAGAGGAAGGATGGTCGAAGAGACAAACGTTCGCCATTCATTTACTACTGGTAACGGCAGGTCCTACGATTCTTTTCGCTTTACTGGGCAACGTATTGAAGATTCATTATTATGTCGTCTGTTTAATTCTATTATTTTACTTTGGAGCTCTGGCCTACTTGATACGATACCGATTTCAGTGGCTATTGCAAGCTTTTAAAGAAAGCCAGAAATATATTCGTTGAATATGGGACTTGAAGAGTGGATTATATAAAAAAAACTTTGAAAAAAAATGAAGAGGGAGAAGAGGAATAAAAAAGAAAGAAGCAATAATTTAACCATGGCGATGGATCCTGTACTTATTCATCTATCTCCCAAAAATTCTGAAGGTAAAGAGTTAGATTTGGAAATATGGATAAACCCCGATGATACGGATGACAAGATTATAGAAATACATCGTCATAATCGCAAAGACAAAACGAAAGAATTTGAACCCTGTTGTCAAAATCCTTTTTTAACTCCCGCTATCCTCGAACGTAGAGAAAATGAAAAGAATAAGACGATAGATAAAACATTAGAATTGACCAAAGAAGCCATCCACATGTTGAAAGAAGTCTTTTCGGGAAATGGAGAATTCAGTACAATGGAATTTGATGCATCGTCCACTGAGGTAAGAGCTGATTTTAGACAGCCGACCAAAAAACCTGAAGTTGAGAAAGCAACAAGTTGTCAAGGTCGTAAACATAAGAAAAGAGTTAATAAAAAGAAATAATACATTTAAAAAGACCTCCCCATCCTTCTATGAATTTCTTGAACAATGAACTGTTTTCACGAGACTCAATCCACATCTTTGCTGGATCTAAAGAGAATCTTGAGAGAAGACATGGCTTAAACTGTTTCCAGAAGAGTTGAAGTGCAGGCTTTTTCAAAAGCACAGAGGGATCTGAATCAAAAATTGAAATGCTGAAATATATAGAAGAGAAATTCCATTCTTAAAAAAAAACTGGGATTTCTTGTCAATCGAATCGGGTGAAAAAAAAAAACTTTTTGTTAATTTTTATCATGTCTTTAGACATGATAAAAATTAACTCTACCCTCCTTTTTGTTTTGAATGATGTCTCACCTTTCCTAAAAATAGATTTCTAAGAATGATCATGTTTTTCTTGGAAGTCTATTGTTTACAAACATGTCTAGACAACATGTTGACATCATTCAAAACGAAAAGAAGGGTAGAGTTAATTTTTATCATGTCTAAAAGACATGATAAAAATTAACAAAAAGTTTTTTTTTTTTTTTTTTTTTTACTGAAGAATTTTTTCTCCTAGTTCTTAAAAATATTTTTCAACGATATCTCGATACCTCTACCTATTTTATTCCCCCGTCTCTTAGTATATAAATGGTTGAAAAAGAAATCGGGGTTCATTCTGTTTCGTAAAAAGATAGCGAGCACATGGCAACGGATAACTTAGTCATTTCATGTGAAGAAGATCCCTTTGAGGATATTCCAGATACGGAACCCACTTTTTATGGACCATTTTCACCCGTTTTTAGAGTACCGAAAAAGTCTTCTCCTTCTCCAACTCATTCTTTGGAAATACTGTCTTCTCCTCCCTCGTTATCCACTCATCAGTGCTCTAGAAAGAAGAAGTCCTCACAGACCAAGCTTCACCAAAAAATTGTTGGTGTGTTGGCTGTCACCTCTGATGGATATACTCTTACGAACTGCGTCCGGTTTATAGCCAGAGACCTGAAAACACATACGAAGGAATTTATTCAGCAATTGAATGCGGATCTGGAACGACTTCATATTGAAAAACTCTACGTGGCGAATGAACCCACTCGAGAAAAAATTCATCAAAAGGTACATCTCAAGTTTTTATGGACTGTTATTTACAAACCTCAACATCGTCAGCCACAGCAATGTCCATCTTGTCGATCGAAATCTTGTCATCGATTTATGGCCATGCTAGCGCTCCAACAATTAGTGAAATTTGCTGTTCATAAATGTATTCATTGAGTGGATAGGTAATCAAGGAATTTTTCTCCCTTTTTCCTTTTTTCAGATGATCCAGAGAAACAAATACTCTACTTCATATGGTTTAGTGGTAAAGACCTCATCAGGACAGGTGGTGATGATTCATCGAAAAATGCCATACTGTTTTCAAAATTATTTAATTCAGCTTTTAAAAAATAAACGTATCGAACCACCCTTCGATTTGGAAAAAATATCGATGCTTCAAGATGAATTTGAAAACCATATTTATCCGACTCTCCATCCCAATTTACAAGACGATTATGATCGGTACAAGGCTAAATTAGCTTATGAAGATGAATGGGATTTCCCGCATGGACAAATGGATAAAAGACGCTTCAAGAAAGACGACGACCCTCGATTCAAATGGTTCAGAGTTGCGTATCAGGAATTTGAAGAAGAGTCCGGCTACCGATTCGCCTACCAACCCTCGGACGTGGCTCAATATCCCTTAATCAAACTAGAATTTACGGGATTAGATCAATGCATTTATACACAATATTTTTTTATAGTCGAACATCCTAAACATTTACGGCGTAATACCTACTTTGATAATTATTCTCCTTTCCAATCTCAAGCTGCTTATAGAATGGCTCTCGAACGCAATATGGGGAGTATTGATGATCGGATGGTCTATCGGGGTTACTTAATTAAAATCGAAGAGGCTCTAAAGTATCTAACACGTCAACAGGAAATGAAAAAGGACGGGAAGGATCAAGTGTTGCTATATTTTTTAGAAGGAGATAAATGGAATCCACCCGATTCTATTTATTATTTAGAAAAGTAAAAAAAAATGGAATAAGATCCCTTAACCACCCCGCATTTCCCATTTGAAGAATCCATCCTATCTATTCTTTTTTTTAATGTCTCGGGATGTCATCCGACGCATTCTTTCCGCCAAAAAAAACGAGTTCCTCCCACCTACCCCAAAAAGAAGAAGAAGAGATATTTCCCATGAGTCTTTTCGAGAACACTCCTTCTCCTCTCTCTTCCTATATATAAAAGAAGCTGAGAGAAAAGTTGTCTTTTCTTTTTTTTTCCATCTCATCCTCAGGAGAAAGAGAGAGAGAGAGAGAAAACCAAATGCCATGGAGTGGTTACGGCGAGAGTCTTTTTCCCTCGCGATTCGTTTCCGTTTCGCCAAGACAATTCCCCTCACGTTTTACTTGGGGTCGGGCACGCTCTATTTTCGAGGATCGGAACTCGTGACTTGTCTTTCCCAGCAAGGGACTTGGATGAGTTCGAAAAGTCAACGGACTATTCAGCAATGGATATCTCGAGCCCTTTTTCGCCCTTACCGATCCTTAACGACGGATCTCTGGATTGATACGTCGGACCGCCCTAGCCGGATTCTCCGCTATACCCCATACCATCAGACCGGGGAAACTTATTTTAGTCCCGTGGAGAACAAGGTCATGGATTTTCAGTTTCAAAATTTATCGGAACTGTTTCAATGTGCTTTATGTTTTTATTCTTCTTAAAGAGTGGGGGGGGGGAAGAAAAAATTAAAAATTGTAGAATAATCATAAAAAATAATTTCGTTTTTCTTTAAAAAAATATTGAGATAGTCCAATCTTGGGGAGGAGGTGGAAAATTCAAAACTATTATCTAAAACAGATGTGGCGGTCAGTGCATTTCGATCCACGGAGGAGGATATGTGTGAGATTCTCTGATCCATAGAGGGTTTCAGAAAAAAAAACTGCGAAAGTTTCCCCCCCTATCTCCAAAAAATGGGTATCCAGGTTGAATGCACAGTACAAACTGATGGGAAGCCGAAACTCGAGTTCCTTAAATAGAAAAAAATAAGAGCTCCTTCTAGAAACAATTTTAGATGTCTTGTTTGGATAAGTGAGTCGACTGGGAAAAATTTCGTGTTATATATATATATATATATAAAAAAATTTTGGTTAATTTTTATCATGTGTTATAGACATGATAAAAATTAACTCTCTCTTCTTTTTGTCTGGGAATGATGTCTCACCGTTTCGAAAAATAGAACATATCCCATTCTTGAAATTCTGTTATTTTAGAAAGGATCATGAGTGATGGTCTATTTTTCGAAATGGTGAGACATCATTCCCAGACAAAAAGAAGAGAGAGTTAATTTTTATCATGTCTATAAGACATGATAAAAATTAACAAAAAGTTTTTTTTTTTTTTTTTTTTTTTTCAATTCAGGAAATTTTTCTCTGAGCTTTGCCAATTTTTTTCCCAGCCAGCTCCATCCATAAAACAACACCTCTCAAAATCTTTTCTCACTTATCTATTTAAACCACTCGAATTTTTGCTTCCAATGAGTCCACGCATCTTGGCCTTTCTTCCACTCTGCTCTGAGAAAGATAAGGTAGATTGTTTTTGGTGGACCGTCCTATTGACGCTTCCGATTTATATAGAGAGCTATATATATAGATAGGGTCCCTCCTAACTCCCTCTATTATGACTATTAGTCTATTCTTTTTTCTTCCAAGAAATATACGAAGAATGATCCACAGTTTTTTTTTTCCGTTAATGAAAAACAAATATGCTTCTACCTTCCGACTTCTTTTTTAGTACCTCTTTAGGTGTCTCCTCCTTCTGGATCTTTTCCTTCTCTTCTCTTCCTCGCGAGCAGGGAATTGAAAATGCTGTTCAGGATGCAACTCTCGTAAAGACTCCATTTTCTTCCTGGAGAGGGCGTCTACGGCAAACACCGTCTTGTCATGAAATTGGAGTTGGTAGTAAAGAGGTCCGTGAATAATGTACACGGAGCGAGCTCGCAGTCGATAGGGAATCATACGATACCCTTCGGCTTCTGATTCCATTTCCCATCCATAAAGACGGATAGAAGCTTCTCCGGTTTGAAGAATATGAACCCACTCGGGTGAAACGTAAAACAGTTTTAAAAAAGTTCCAGCATCGACGGCGATCACATTTTCCCATCGCAGATAAGCGTGTAAGCGAAAGGTTCCTGCCTCCATCATCGATTGGAAAGCAAAATGCTTGAAAACTTCGATGGACGAAAAATAATGCAGGATTTTTCCATCGTAACAGGATAAATAGCACATGGTTTCTTGGACGATTTGTTCCATACGCTCCGGGTCCCGAAACCATTCTTCGAAACGGGAGAGAGGTTCCCATTGATCAGCTACATCGAGATGACAGACGGGCGTGATTTCCACCAGGGTAGGTAGAACTGCAACGGCATCGGTCGACATTTTAGTTTTGCTCGGTTGAGAAGGAAGAACGAGAATGAACCCTGTAAGCAGAAAAACTCGGATCTATATAAATACTAGTGGAAAAAAGGCGGGGGGAAGGGAAGTTCTTCCTTCCTCCCAAAGAATAAGAAAAGTGGGTGGAAAGAAAAAAATCATTTCACTCTCAGGAAAAAAAAAGAATTTTTTTTTCTTGTCAACATGTTGTCTAGACATGTTTCTAAAAATAGATTTCCAACAAAGGTTCATTCTTTTCTTAGAAATCTATTTTTAGAAAAGAATTGACATATCCTTCAAAACAAATTTCTTTTTTTTTCCCTCCCTTCAGCAGCCAACTGGATGGGCAAGCGTTTCGGGTCAGATCAGACCGTGCTGACATTATTTTTTTTTAAATACAATGGAATTAGTATAGGAATGTACTAGAAACTGACCCAAGGTTGAAAAGAAAATATCAAAATCAATACTCACTTCTTGACGATTTCTTTTTTCCAAAAACCTGTTGAAGAATTCTTGATGGGTTATCCAATCTCTAGACCTGTCTGAAGGGAATCCAATCTAAGGTGAGCGCGCATTTACCTGACGCGAAACTCGGAATATCTGCATAAATAACAAAACGACCATTCTTAAAAACTCATCGTCTAGTCCATTGAGTTGGTTGGGGGGGAAAAATTTTCTGAGTAATAAAAAAAAAAAAAAAAACTTTTTGTTAATTTTTATTATGTCTTATAGACATGATAAAAATTACCTGTCCCCTCTTTTTGTCAAGGAAGGATGTCTCACCGTTTCGAAAACGAAACCAAAACTCATCCTTCTCATGGCAATTATTCCAAGAATGAGTCACGGTTTGTTTTTCGAAACGGTGAGACATCCTTCCCAGACAAAAAGAAGAGAGAGTTAATTTTTATCATGTCTAGAAGACATGATAAAAATTAACCAAAAGTTTTTTTTTTTTTTTTTTTTGTTATCACTCAGAAATTTTTTCCAAAGCTCTGAGAATTTTTTCCCAGCCGACTCGATGATCCAAACAAGACAGATCCAAATTGTTTCTAGAAGGAACTCTCCCTTCTCTTATCAGGTTCAATGTTTCTTCTAACCTTCTTCGGAAACATACAATGACCTGACTAGAACAGAGAGCTTACTAAAGCTATGTTCACTAATTGTAGTAAGTAGACAGGATACAGACGAAGGGTATACAAAACCCTTTATTTTTTCTTTATATACAATGACTTCCGTACTTCGGAATACAATGACCCTCCACTCGGGGTCTAACTTAAAAGATATCAAAATAAAACTAAACTCTAATTTAACTTTAGAATAAGATTGGCCTTATAATAACAGAAAGCGTATGTAGCACAGAGACTGTGAACACTACAATACGTTTAATTTATCAAGAGGATTAAAACCTCTGGCCTGGAAGGCAAAGTAGCAACTGCGTAACTTCTAAGGTAAGCGGCCTGCTTCGAACTCACGGCTTCCTCTCTTCTGCTTGGCAAAAAGGCCACACTTAAATACTTGGCGTTCGCCAGACAACTTTGCATAAACTCCTTCACGCTTATAATTCTGGCCGGAAGTAGAAAATAAGAAGTGATAGTAAAGATTTAAAATAAAATAAACGTTAGTAAAACTTAAGATCCTTACACTCTATTTAAACCACTCGTGTTTCCAACTTCAGTTCAGTCTGTGCTGTGAATTCGACCTGGATACACACTTCTCCTTCTTGGAAAGAATTTCTGTGAAGGTATGCGAACATTTTTCTCAGCTCTTAGAAAATTTTACCAGCTGACTTGATAGACGACAGACATCTCGAACATTCTGTTATCTGCGGAAGCCGTTTCATTTTCGTGCAGTCCATGCTGTGGACTCACCTGAATATCCATTGCTCCCTCCCCCTTCTGGAAAGGGTCGTAGCTTTTTTAGATCCTCGTCGCTCTTTTTACGTTTCGTTGCATATCTAGGACCAACTTTTTTACCTTATTCCTTTCAAACTCTAATATTGAGGATGGAGAGCCGTCATGGAAAATCAGCCATGATCCTAACGAATCTAAACCGACTCCTTGAAAACAGAGCTATGTCATGTTTTTTTTTTTGATGACAGATTTCCAAGCTCCGAGTAATGAGAAATTTAGAAATTTTGCAGTGTTAACGGAAAGGAGGAGACAGAAACCTGGAGAATGGAAATGAAGCTGAGAAAAAATGCTAAGAGCTCAGGAAAAAAAAAGGCTCTTTCCAGGAGGGAGGAGAAGCGCAATTCTAGGTTGAGTGCACAGCACACACGGATCTGAAGTTGGAAACGCGAGGTGTTTAAATAGAGAAGCGAGAGTTTCTTCTAGAAACAATTTTGGATGTCTTGTTGTTTGGATCATCGAGTCGACTGGAAAAAAAAATTCTCAGAGCTCTGAAAAAAATTTTCTGAGTGATAAAAAAAAAAAAAAAAAAACTTTTGGTTAATTTTTATCATGTCTTCTAGACATGTCTAGGAAGTCTTTTTGTCTAGGAAGGTTGTCTCACTGTTTTTAAAAATAGATCATGACTCATTCTTGGGATAATTGCCTTGAAAAAGGGTGAGTGATGGTCTATTTTTAGAAAGGGTGAGACATCCTTCCCAGACAAAAAAGAAGAGAGAGTTAATTTTTATCATGTCTGTAAGACATGATAAAAATTAACCAAAAGTTTTTTTTTTCAATCTCATCTAGAGAATTTTTTCTAGCCGACTCGATCGACAAGACATGACATGACCATTGTTTCTTTTTTTTTAATAATGGACTTTCACCTATCCCTTTCAACCCTCCGAATTTGGCTTTGGATCCGTGTCCTTGCTTCCACATTCAGGGCTCTTTTCTTCAACATTTCGTTGCAGGGGAAGAATCAATTCTCTCACGACGTTTAGATATTCTTTCAGAATGCTAGAAAACTCATTCAAAGAAGAAGTATCTAAGGGTGGAGTTGCCGGTTGAGGAAAATTCACGAGTCTTGGAACCGGATTATGCGAATCCGTCTGTATGCCAAACTGTAAAGGAGAACCACCCGCTTTAGGAGAGCATATAATAGTAAGATCCATCTTTTTCCAATTTTTGATTTGAATATACTTGTTTCTTCTTACTCGGAACATTTTCCTTTTTCTTCGTCCTCATCCAGGAACTGAATTCCAGGTGGAACGGAAGCATTTGTAATAAACTGTTGTTTCTTGGTTCCACACGCCTGACATTTTCCCGTGACCATCGGCCGTCGATTTTTCGACATGCGATAGTGGACGTCGACCGTATCGGTCTTGGCTCGGCATTTCACACACCAAATAGAATACGAAACAGGTTCCGCGTCAGAATGCTCCATTGCAGTAACACACTCTTTATTATTTTCTTCTCTTTTGAGAGAGAGAGATCTAGAGAGAGAGAGATCTTAACCAGAAGTGTAGATATAAAATTTAGGATACGTTTCGGATCGGTCGGCTCTTTTCGCATACCCCACTTCTTCACAGAGGTATTCCGTTTGCTGATCCGCTCTTCGAGGATAAAACCCGTTTCCCCAAGCATCGCGAGCATAACGAATTCGATCGCCGGCCGTTAAACAATATTCGTCTCCATCCGCCTTTTTAGGATACATTTCATGCCCCGATTCGTCTTTGGCATAAGGGAATAAAACAGACGTATAAAGCGAATATTCGTCCCCATTTTGAAATTTCGGGTAGTATTCTCGTCCAAAAGACGTTCGGGCATACCGTCGAGGAGCTAAAATGTATTGGTTTCCGTTTAAATCTACCGCGTAATACTCATGACCGTTTTCGTCTCGAGCCAAGATAGGATTTCCTTCAGGATCCGTAACGTATAATTCGTAATGAGGATGTTGGGGGTCGGTCGGGTATCGTTCTTTCCCCGATGCGTCTACTCGATAAACAGACATGCTTAGTTCTCGTCGCCTGCTCCTTCCTTCCTCCCACTCGAGACCCGTTGAGATGAAGGTATGAGGTTGATATCTATAAAATGGGTTGATCCTTTCAAACTATTCCATTGTTTAAAGACGCGTGGGTTAGGAAAAAAATATTAATAAAAGCAAATATCTGAACGGTTCAACACAACGGGTGAATGGAAAAAAGGAATAGTTCTCTCTATCCAGTCACAGGATGGTTTCTTCTTCTAGAACGGCTCACACTCAACTGAAGCGAAACTCGGAACTCGAAATGTTTAAATAGATCATAGAGTCCATTCCAGAAAGAATCCGGAGATGTCTTGTCCAGCCAAGTTGACTGGGAAATAAATTTCTGAGTTAAAAAAAAAACTTTTGGTTAATTTTTATCATGTCTTATAGACATGATAAAAATTAACTGTCCCCTCTTTTTGTCTGGGAAGGATGTCTCACCCATTCGAAAAAAACAAACCATGACTCATTCTTGGAATTGTTGCTATTAGAAAGGGTGAGTGATGGTCTATTTTTAGAAAGAGTGAGACATCCTTCCCAGACAAAAAGGGGGTTCATTAATTTTTATCATGTCTAGAAGACATGATAAAAATTAACCAAAAGTTTTTTTTTTCAGAGTTTCATAAATTTTTTCCACCCGACTCGATCGACAAGACGTCCCCATTTTTTTATTTAAGAATGGATTCTTGTTTATTTGTGTAAGCATTCCGAGTTTCGTTTTAGATGAGTCTATGTTGTTGAAGAGGAAACATGGGTACCCTCATTTTTTTTTCCTATCTGATTTCTAAGATGAATTCAGTGAGTTCACCTTGACCTTTTCAAATTTTGTTTGTTTACTTTTAGCCCAGAGGTGACGGATAAATCGTTCTGATTTTTTATATATTTTTTTTTGCGTCGCTCTCTCTCTTTCTAAGAAACCTATTTCGTTCCAAGTCTTCTCGAAGTGCTATTGGTTCGTTTCGAGACGAGGTCATTTCACACACACCCCCCTCCTCAAAAAGTATATGTATATAAATTAAAGGAAGTGATTTTCTATACACACACTTCACCTTTTTGAGTGGTGTCACGATGAGCCTATCCAGTAGAGAACGTCTTAGGGAAAGAATGCGTGAACAGAAACGACGCTGGCGAAGCAATTCAGCTAATCGAGAGCGAGAACGAATACTTCAAAAGGAACGTTATGCTGTTCTTAAAAAGAACTCCCGACCGCGAAAGAAACATCTTCCTCCCAAGCAGTGGGAAAGCTATACGAATTTGCAGTATAAGGATATGTGGTCCGAAGTAGCCTATCAAAAATGTATTCGACAATGTAATAAAGAGAAATACAATTTCCTGATCTACGTTCTCGTCCGTTTGTACACTTATTACGCGTTACCCCCCCTCCTCTGGATATTATTGTGCAAGGATCTGCCGGAACGGGTAAATCTTTCCTGATCCAAGCTTTATACCAAACTCTGATTCGAACGCCTCTTTTTAGCGAAGCGTGCTCGGTTCTCAAACTCGCACTCAGTGCTCAAGGAGCGGTTTACATTACGGGAGATACTTTGCATCATGCCCTGCGTCTTCAAATGAACGGGACTTTTGTTCGACCTCTGACCCAAGAGACTTTAGACTATTACAGACCCCTGTATGCTCCTTTACGGATGGTGATTTTGGATGACGTTTCCACAATCGGATCCAATTTATTTTCGCGCCTCGACCAGCAACTTCGACAATTGTGTCATGTGCCGGATAAGCCGTTTGGGAATGTGCATATGATTAAATTCGGAGATTTGCAGCAGCTCCAACCGATTCGCGACATGCCCATTTTTTATTCTGAAGGGTGGTGGAAGCCTCAATCCACGCTCTACTATGAACTAGTCGAATGTATGCGATTCTCTCTGGATTACGAGGAGAGACTCGATGGTTTAACGAGAAATCACTTTTTAGAACCGGACGATGTGGCATTTTTCCAGTCCCGCGTTCGCAGTTTCGACGAAATTCCTCGCGAAGCTATTATTCTCTGTTTTTCGAGCAAGGATGCAGAGAAATATAATATGAAACGTCTCCAATCCCGAGGGACGTACTGTTCGTGTCTGGCTCGAGACGTGATTTATTCCGAGAGCGAAAAATTGCGGAAGAGGATGATGAAACGGAGTCAACATTTACATCGATCTCAGATGGCGAATCTCGAATCCGTCCTGCATTTACAAAGAGGAGCGCGATATCAATTGACTAAAACGCTCGACAGATCCAAAGGATGGATGAATGGAGCGATTGGAACACTACACCAAATAGACCAGGATGAAGACGGAGTTGTGACGCGAGTCTGGCAGCAATTTTCGAATAGTCTAGCTCCTATCGATCGCGTCTCCATTCGTATTGACACCTGTTCGACGAAAACACTCGCATTTTATTGCGAACAGTTTCCTTTGATGTTAGCCGAAGCGATTACGGCTCATAAAGTCCAAGGAGCCACCTTTCCGTCGATCGCAATTTACATGCACGGACCTTTTAATCGATTTCAACAATATGTCGCTTTTTCTCGAGTGACTCAACCCCAGGGATTGTATATTCTGGACCAGTTTCGTCCCCGCATGAAATTGGCGAGCAAGCAAAAATACGAGGAGGAACTGGAGCGATTGCAAAACATGTCCCGGATTCCGTATGATATATCGGCTCGAGAAGAGAACCAAGATGCGTACGAGTTTCTCATGAACCTTCTTCAATGTGGGAATCGTCTTTCCTTCCATCTTTGCAATAGAAACATCTCCCAAGAAAAAGAAATCGTCAAACTAGAAGAAAAACCTTCTTTCCATGTAAAACCTGTTATAAAATGTCAATCTTAAATCTTTTTTTTAAAAAAAATTCAATAAAAAGAAATATTCTCCATCAAAACCCCTCCATTCTTTCAAAGCTTCACAAAACGCTCAACAATGTCCACACAATGGGAAGAGAAAAATCGATCTCAACGGTCCACACAACATGTTGACTCCTCAAAATATGTCTCTCCCAAGTGACAGGATGCTTTTTCTTCAATGGCTGACACTCATCTAAAGCCAAACTGGGAATGCTTAAATAGATAAGCGAGAGTTTATTCTTAAAAAAATGGCGCTCTCTTGTCAATGGAGAATCGAGTCGGCTGTGAAAAAATTTTGAGAGCCTGAAAAAAAATTTCTAAATCTGAAAAAAAAAAAAAAAAAAAAAAAAAAAAAAAAAAACTTTTGGTTAATTTTTAGACATGATAAAAATTAACTCTACCCTCCTTTTGTCTGGGAATGTTGTCTCTCCGTTTCTAAAAATAGACCAGAACCCATTCTTGGAATTTTATTCTTTTTAGAAAGGATGAGTGATGGTCTATTTTTAGAAACGGTGAGACAACATTCCCAGACAAAAGGCGAAGGTAGTTAATTTTTATCATGTCTAAAAACATGATAAAAATTAACAAAAAGTTTTTTTTTTTTGATATAGAGTTAGAAAATTTTTTTTCCTGGCTCTCAAAATATTTTCTCAGCCGACTCGATTCTCCAATTGACGACATAGCGCCATTTTTTTTAAGAATGGACTCTCGTTTATCTATTTAAGCATTTCGAGTGTGACTTCAGATGAATGTCAGCCGTTGAGGAAGAAAAACACAGATTCCCATTTTCTCATTTCCTTCAGAGAGAGAGAGGCCTAGATTTTCGAGACTCGATGACATTTCAAGCATTTTTTGTTTAAGCTATTCGACTTCATATTTGTCTGACGTTCAAGAGTATGATCTCTCGTGGATGGATCTCTTCCACCTCATTCTCTTTCCAGTCGATTTAGAAGGGGAAGGGGAGATTTTTTTTCCCTCATAGAGGATGTCTCCTGAATACCGTTCAAAGAGTCTATGGAAAAATTATATGGTCAGAGTTACGGATTTCCAGGGCAATCTGCTTCTCAGCTAAAAAAAAGGATCTCTCTTTCCCAGTCTGTCTTCGATTGCCTCGTTAACTGTGAAACCCATCGCTTTTCCGATTTTATGGTTCTCCCAGTATAATCAGACAGTCGGTCACAAAAGTATTCGAACACCGGTACCCTATCAGAAAATGACAAGATGGCGTTTTTTTTTTCTCTTTCTCTCTGTGTGTCGTGTTATTCCATCCTAGGTTTTCTTCTCCCCCCATCTTGGAAAAAACTGGAAAAAATTGGTCACGATCTCTTTTTGAATGGGGAGATGCCATTTTGAGAAAAAGCTGACGACTCTATCTTGGAGAATGAACATGACCGCTCTACACACCCTTTCTCTCTCTCTCTCTTTGAATTGGGAAGCCATTTTGGGAAAAAGCAGACGACCCTATCTTGGAGAATGGAAATGAACGCCTCTCCCTCTCTCTTTGAAATGGGAAGCCATTTTGGGACCCTCTATTCTTGGGGAGGGAGAAAACTGAAGTCTGCATTTCGCTGTCTCTGAATGCGGAAAGCCCTTTTGGGAAAAGCGGACCCTCATCTTCTGATCTTGGAGAACTGGAAATGAACGCTCTACACGATCTGTCTTTGAATTCAGAAGGTATTTTGGAACCTTCTAATGTTGGAAAACTGAAATGAACGCTCTACGCTTTTTTCTCTCTCTCTCTCTCTCTCTTTGACATGAGTAGCCATTTTGGAGGATTCTCCACCACCATCCTAACCTTGGAAAACTGAAATGAACGCTCTACACCTTCTCTCTCTCTCTCTCTCTCTTTCTCTGAAATGGGTAGTCATTTGAAAACTCCCTAACTTTGGAAAAAACAGAAATGAACGCTCTACACCATCTCTCTTTGAAAATGGGGGGGTGTCATTTTGAGACCTCCCTCCCTTAAACTTGGAAAAAAAACTGAAATGAATGCTCTACACTTTCTCTCTTTGGACATGGGTAGCCCTTTGGGGACTCTCTCCTCTTGGTAGGAAAAAAAAAAGAACTGAAGTGAAGGCTCTACACAATCTCTCTTGGAATGGGATCCATATTTCGGGAAACGTGGATCACCTCATGCTGGAAAACTGAAGTGAACCACCAAGATTGGACTCTATATAATATTTTTTTTAATTGACATCATGACCCTCCTCCCATTTGTTATTAAAAAATTGTTTTTTTTTGTTTTGGTTTTTATCCCATTTCCGATGTGATTTCAGAAATGCAATTCCATAACAGTTCAATTTCATTCGAGGTTAAATGATCTAAACAGTCTTTGACCCACCCATCCGTATGATTATTTTCTTCTCCTTCCTGTTGCACCAAATTTTGTAAGTCCATATAATCATTCCATATGGGAAGGGCTGGATCCTCACAAGGCTGTCTTGAAACACTTGGAGTCTCTTTGGGATGAGTGGAGGGATCTAGGATGTCTGGACCCGGCTGCGATTCTACCTCCATGATTTCTGGACCCGTTGGAACTTGTTTACCCGGCTGAAATTCTACCTCCATGATTTCTGGACCCGTTGGAACTTGTGAACCCGGCTGTGAATCTGTCTCCATGATTTCTGGACCCGTTGGAACTTGTTTACCCGTCTGACATTCTACCTCTACGATGTCGGGACTTTTTGAAGCTTGTGGACCCGTCTGACATTCTACCTCTACGATGTCGGGACAGGTTGGAGGAGAAGAAGAAGAAGAAGAAGAGGATACTGGAAGAGGTTCTGTCTGTGAGGAGTCCGAAAGAGGTTGCCTGTTTGAACAAGTCGGGGAAGAAGAAGAAGAAGAAGAAGCTTCTGGATTCTGAAGCGGATCTTGCACGCCAGGTAGGTTCCGGTAAGTCGACAGTTTTTAAGAGGTAATTTTTTTTCTTCCTCCTCATCTTCAATTGTGATGACTTCAATTTCATTCCGTTGCCGGGTCGATTTTGTTTCGGGCCATGACGACCGTTTGGTCCAGCTCCTCTTATCATCTAAGGAAGGGATGGGTAAATGTGGCGGAGGGTTTTCTTCTTCTTTTTCTTGAAACATCATCGGCGATTGGAAAGAAATCTCCTCTTTCAATTGTTTCCAAAGCGAGTACGAGCACCGATCGACGAGAAAGAGACTCTTCTGGGTTGTGACGATGAGATATTGCGTTTTCGGGGGAACGACATAGTTTTGAAAAGGTCTTAGAATCTTATATTTCATCCTGTCGCTGACTTTAAAACTTCTTTCCTTCAGATTGGGGGACGATGATTCGTAATAGGCGAGAGGAGCGGCTGTGGTTTGAACAATATGAACTTCGTCCTCAGCCGTCGTTCTCACTCCAAACGTAAAATATCGTTTCGTGAGAAAAATATTCTTGCACCGAAAACTCGTGCGCGGATCTGTATATCGCCGGTCTGTTTGAATGGGCCGTCTCAAAGCTCGATCCATCCGATTCCAAGAGAAGGGAGATTCCTCTTTCGTTTGTTGCGATTCGAATAAATTTCTGTATATATTCTGAACGAGCAGGTTGGAGGATTCGACATCTTGGTTGAAAGAAACGATCGCTTGATGAGGTGGTAAATGCGGAATAAATGTCGCACAATGACACGCCAAAAAAATTTTCAAGTTGGAGATTTGCTTTAGCGTCTTCAAATCCTCCCCGTTCGAAATCCGTTGAGTTGGAAAAACGTCTAATAGCGACATGGCTCCCAATGGAAAAGAAATGATCTCGCCCAGTACTCTCGTCTTTTTATATATCTATATAGACACACACAGACACACATAGAGGCTCTATGACGTCCGTTTTATTTGTTTTTTTTTTGTTTCTCTCTCTCTTCTTTCCAAGAAATCTTATCTCCATGACCTCTTTTTCTTTTCTTAAAAAGATGAATGTGTGTGGGAATGAGGAAGTGAATGTAATAATTTAATAAACAAAAAATTATCCAACCATGATCTTCTTTTTTTTTTCAAAGTCACCCTTTCCAATCCAAGGACGTCCAGAGATAGAGCAAGCAGGGAGAGAGGAGGAGGAGGGAAGGGAAGGTCACACTCTCTTTCTCTCTATAAATAAAAGGGGAGAGCCCCAAAGTCGTATTTTTGTCCAAGTGGATCATGAGGAGGCATCCCCAGCTCACTACGTGTATTCCTTTCAAATATAAATATGTTGATCTTTCCTTTTATATCATCCAAGGAGTCGTTTACCTGAAAGCCTCCGATTTTTCAAAATGTGCGGGTTATTATACCGTGGGGAGTTATCAAAAGATGCGGGACGAATTTTTGTCCGACGAAAACGTGTTGATGGCTCGTTACATTCCACCTTTGGATGCACAAATTTTGTTAATGAAACGAGCCAAATATTTTTACACCTCCCACTTTCTAACCGTCTCGCAAATGAATAGGATTATGGATCGTCTTGAGAAGACAAAAGGGATTCTCGTTCATTTTAGTGAATGGTTGCATAAATGTTTGCACGAACCTCTCTCGATCGAGAAGACTGGGAAGAATACTTATTATATTCTTCTCGAGGACTCTCCTCGTTCGTCTCATCATAGAGAGGCCACGACTTTTGAAAAAATCCTCGAGCAAGAAAAAATAGAATGGTGGAACAACTACCCCATCCCTCTCCCCGAGCATCAAGAGGAGCCTGTTCAGAAGAAAAAGAAAAAACCTTTCCAAAAGCCTATCCTCATCCTCCTCGATAATGATGGGGATGAGGAGAAGCCTGTTCAGATTCCTCTCCGTTTGTCAAAACCCATCGAGGATGAAAAACCTCTCCCTTCCTCAAAACCGCTTGAGGAAGAGAGACCCCTCGAGAAGGAGAAATCTCTCCCATTGTTAAACCTCCTCGAAGATGAAAAACCTCTCCATTTATCAAGACCCCTCGAGAAGGAGGGACCTCTTCCTTTATCAAACCCCCTCGAAGATGAAAAACCTCTCCATTTATCAAGACCCCTCGAAAATGAGGGACCTCTCGATTTGTCAAAACCCCTCGAGGATAAGGGAACCAAAACTTCTCTCTCTTTCGAAGAGGAGGGACCTCTCAATTTGTCAAGACCCCTCAAGAATAAGGGAACCGAAAATCCTCTCCCTTTCTCAAGACTTCTCAAAGAGGAGGAGGAGGAGGAGAGACCGCTCCATGTCTCAAGACAGGACCCCCCTCTATCTCTTGAGGATCCGAGGGAAACGATTCCTATTGAAAAACCATCTATCGACGATCCCCAGAAAAGGTCTTCGGAGGAGATTAGACTTCCATGTAGAAAACGAATCTGCCACAATCATCATCATCATAATAATAATAATAATATACCCCCTTCTCAACAACAGAATCCTACAACATTTGCAGATAAATGCATTCAAACCAATCCCTTTATAGTAACCCTTTTGATTGGAGAACCCGTGCATTAGCCTCGAAAAATAAAATGAGATTCTAGACTGTTTCTATGACCAGAATGTTAAGCCAATAGATAGGTCTAGCTCAGAATTTTTCTTTTTAAAAGAAAATAAATAAATAATCCAAAGACTATTCGTAAATATAAATGGTAAAGTCTTGAGTCGGCTGGAAAAAAATTTTCAGAGCTGAAAAAAATTCTACAACTCAAAAAAAAAAAAAAAAAAAGAAACTTTTTGTTAATTTTTATCATGTCTTAGACATGATAAAAATTAACGACCCTCTTCCCTTTTCGTCTGGGAATGTTGTCTCACTCTTTTGAAAAACAAATCGTGATTCATTCATGGAATGATTGCCATTAGAGAAAGGATGAGTCATGGTCAATTTTAAAAAGGGTGAGACATCCTTCCCAGACAAAAAGGGAAGGGGGTCGTTAATTTTTATCATGTCTAAGACATGATAAAAATTAACCAAAAGTTTTTTTTTTTTTCATTAGAATTTTTATCTCACCTCTGAGAATTTTTTTTCTCCCAGCTGATTCGAGACTTTACCATTTGTTTTTAAGAATGATTTCTCCCTGATCTATTATTTCAAAATTCCAAGTTTCGCTTCAGAACCATCTGTGCTGTTGAAGAAGTAACGTGATATATGTATTTTTTTTTAATGAGTTCTGTCAAGATTGAATTGTGCAGGATCGACCTTGCGAATTTCTTCTCTGTGTCTTTAAATAATAATGATACCGAACTGCTTTTTGTAGAGCGCAATGGAAAAAACCTTTTGTATGGTTAGGACAATTCATGTGTTCAATCCCATTGTATTTGAGAATCTCTTGCGTCGATCCCGAAATGCAATAAATGGATCTTTGCAACCATTTCTCTAAAAACCGCCGTTTCATTTCTCCTCGCACCCAAATCATGGAAAAAGGTTCCGTCAACATCGTTAACACCCATGGAAAATAACTGTAGGGAATTTCTCCTTCGTACCACGACAAGCCGTGATAATAATCACTCGCCCACACAGCGGTTCGTTTTTCTTTCTCGGTGAGCATTTGCCATGGAAACGGGGGTTTAAAAACAAATACCCCTCGAGAAGTACCGTCCAATGTGACGTAAGCCAATTCTGTCACAATAAAGGCTCCTTGAGAATCGTAGAAACCTTCAAAGTCGAGCACGAGTTCCATATTTTTTCTTTCCAAGATGACCTTTATTATTATTATGATGGATGTGTATTGAGATACGCACGATATTATTCAAAAAACAAATATATATATACGAATGTGACCTTTCCCAGAATTCATACGACCTGTCACGTGCAACCTTCTCTCTATATATATATAAAAGAGGAGACGGCGAGAGAACGCTATCCATTTTTTCCTTCAGGACACACAGCGAGAGAGAGAGAGAGAGAATTTTGTTTTCTTTTTTTCCTCAATTGAAGAAGATGGACATTTTGAGTGCCAAACCTCTCAAAGATTCCTACATTGTTCTGGACATGGAATACTTTCACTGTTATGATCCAAAGACGGGAGATATATGTTTCATCTTGAAAGAACTGGGCTACATCACTTGCGATTTAACCTTATGCGGATCCATGATTTTTCTCCCTCCTGTCCATTACGATGACTTATCGTCCCGCAATCAAGCTGTGGTCAACCAGACTACAAATAACCGACACGGCCTGCAATGGACCGAGGGTTGTCTTTCCTACGAGCATCTTCCTACAATCCTGAAAATACTGACCGAAAATGTGGAGGTGATCTACGTCAATGGATACGATAAAGCCGAATTTTTCAGCAAGCTCTGCCAGCGATCCGTTTACGAGTTTTACATCCCAGGGAAAACCGAGTGGCGGAACAAGTCGAAATGCACGCGACACCAATATTTCCAAAAGATAATTCATTGTGCCGAGAACAAGGTGAGAAATTTTCGATACCATTTGATGGAGGGTAGTTACGTTTTCCGGAAATTACATTGTTACCCCTCCGAGAGCAAAGCTGTCGAAGACGAAGAGGAGGCGGAAGAATCTCCCCGGGAGAACTCGTGCGACGATGAGGAGGAGGAGCAGGAGGATGAACTTTCTAATAATAATAATAATAAATGTCTAAGTTGGGATGCTTTAGAGACCCAAGAATATTGGTCTCAACCCTTATCTCACCTAGACCTGAAAGAGGATCCTCAAGTGTACTCTTTGTGGTCCTCTTCTAAAATTTGGTCTTGGAGAGAAACCTTGAATGTTCATGAATGAAATTTTATGTAAATCCCTAGATAAAAAAAAATAGAAAAAAAAAAGTTCCTTTTTTTTTGTAATATGTTGATTTCTTTCCAATCCCATTTCTTTTCTATAACTCCAGCCCAATCGACGAGAAGAAGACGAATTTTCCAAGTTACACAAGACGAATCTTCCAAGTTACACAAGACGTAGAAAGATTTCACAAGGATTTATAAATCACACGCTCCCACATGATATATGTATAGAGAGAAAAAGACCCTCTGTTCTCTAGCCAATACGTCAAGACTTCCCTAAACTAAGAGAGATCATGAGTACCGAGGAAACCTTAGCAGAGCAAGTAGAAAGACTTTCAAAGAGATTAGAAGAGTTAAGACGGGATAGATTTACAGTTCCGCCGACTAAAGAGGAAACTATCATCGATTTCAACAAACCGCTGTACTTTCATCCCCTACCCCAAAGAATGAGACGAGTGGACTCGCCGTTGAACAGTTCCAATGAGAAACAAAATGTCACTTATTTGAATAGTCAATTATCACTCCTCCTTTCCTAAAGAATAGAATTCCAAGAATGGGATCTGGTCTATTTTTAGAAATAGACCAGATCCATTGTAATATTTTTATATCCATTGTAGAATTTCAGTATTGTAATATACTGAAAACCAACGTGAACGCCCGTTTTCAGTATATTCCAATACAAAATTGGCTGTCCACAACATAAAAAAAAGACATCATTTTTTTCTTGGATCCAGCTCCACTTGTATTGTAATATACTGAAAACCAACGTGAATGCCCCTTTTCAGTATATTCCAATACAAAATTGGCTGTCCACATCATAAAAAAAAGACATCATTTTTTTCTTGGATCTACCTCCACTTGTATTGTAATATACTGAAAACCGACGTGAATGCCCGTTTTCAGTATATTCCAATACAAAATTGGCTGTCCACAACATAAAAAAAAGACATCATTTTTTTTATGGATCCAGCTCCATTTGTATTGAAATATACTGAAAACCGACGTGAACGCCCGTTTTCAGTATATTCCAATACAAAATTGGCAGTCCACAAAATAAAAAAAAAGACATCATTTTTTTTCTTGGATCGAGCTTTATTTGTATTGAAATATACTGAAAACCGACTCAAACACCCGTTTTCAGTATATTCCAATACAAATTGGCAGTCCACAAAATAAAAAAAAAGACATCATTTCTTTGTTGGATCGAGCTCTATTTGTATTGAAATATACTGAAAACCGACTCAAACACCCGTTTTCAGTATATTCCAATACAAATTGGCAGTCCTCAAAATAAAAAAAGACATCATTTCTTTGTTGGATCGAGCTCTATTTGTATTGAAATATACTGAAAACCGACTCAAACACCCGTTTTCAGTATATTCCAATACAAATTGGCAGTCCACAAAATAAAAAAAAAGACGTCATTTCTTTCTTGGATCGAGCTCTATTTGTATTGAAATATACTGAAAACCGACTCAAACACCCGTTTTCAGTATATTCCAATACAAAATTGGCAGTCCACAAAATAAAAAAAAAGACATCATTTTTTTTCTTGGATCGAGCTTTATTTGTATTGAAATATACTGAAAACCGACTCAAACACCCGTTTTCAGTATATTCCAATACAAATTGGCAGTCCACAAAATAAAAAAAAAGACATCATTTCTTTGTTGGATCGAGCTCTATTTGTATTGAAATATACTGAAAACCGACTCAAACACCCGTTTTCAGTATATTCCAATACAAATTGGCAGTCCTCAAAATAAAAAAAGACATCATTTCTTTGTTGGATCGAGCTCTATTTGTATTGAAATATACTGAAAACCGACTCAAACACCCGTTTTCAGTATATTCCAATACAAATTGGCAGTCCACAAAATAAAAAAAAAGACGTCATTTCTTTCTTGGATCGAGCTCTATTTGTATTGAAATATACTGAAAACCGACTCAAACACCCGTTTTCAGTATATTCCAATACAAATTGGCAGTTCACAAAATAAAAAAAAGACATCATTTCTTTCTTGGACCGAGCTCTATTTGTATTGAAATATACTGAAAATCGACTCAAACACCCGTTTTCAGTATATTCCAATACAAATTGGCTGTCCACAAAATAAAAAAAAGACATCATTTCTTTCTTGGATCGAGCTCTATTTGTATTGAAATATACTGAAAACCGACTCAAACACCCGTTTTCAGTATATTCCAATACAAATTGGCAGTTCACAAAATAAAAAAAAAGACATCATTTCTTTCTTGGACCGAGCTCTATTTGTATTGAAATATACTGAAAATCGACTCAAACACCCGTTTTCAGTATATTCCAATACAAATTGGCTGTCCACAAAATAAAAAAAAGACATCATTTCTTTCTTGGATCGAGCTCCATTTGTATAGAAATAGCCTAGAAATCAGTTCGAACGCCCGTTTTCAGTATATTGTAATACAAATGAAATGACATGAAAAATGCAAAAAGAGGAAAGTAGCCTACCTTGACGGAAATTCTATTCCAAAAGGGGAAAAACTTGTATCCAGGTTTGCCCACAGCACGGCCGGAACTCAAGCGAAACTCGATAGGTTGAAATCGATCCATTAAATAACATTCTTAACATACAGTAAAGTTTTATTCACATCGAGTCGGCTGGGAAAAGTTTCTGAAAAATAAATTACCCCCCTTTTTAGTCTGAAAATTTGAAAATTGATGTCTTCAATTTTCGAAAAATTGAAGACATCAATTTTCAGACTAAAAAGGGGGTATTTTTTTTTTTTTTTTTTTTTTTTTTTTTTCAAGTTAGAGAAATTTTTCTCCGGCTCTCAGAAATTTTTCCGCACTCGACTGGATGAATAAAACATCCCCGTTTCTCTAAGAATGGGCTCACTGTTAACTATTTCAGCATTCGACGTTTCGCGTCCAATAATAACTGCCGGGTGTTGAAGAATGCAGATGCACCTACTAGATTTTCTACAGAGAAGCTTGACTGGATGGAGAGTGGATAACTTTTTCCAAGATTCTCGACTTTGGACCGTCATGAGGTAAAGGATCTTTTTGTTTTTTTTTTCTTTTAAGAAAATTTATGGATAGATTCATTTCTTTTTGAATGGACCTAGAAAAATAGGACAAAGTTCTTTTCCAAGATTGGATGAGAGAGGGACCCAAAAAAAATGGGTCTTGGAAGGAATCGAATGCATTTGCACTCATTCCTTCCAAGACCCATTTTTTTTGGTCTCCTGATTCGTCTCTCTCTCTCTCTCTTCTCAGTCCATTTCCATAAATATAGGGAAAGCGGAGAACCTTTCCCTACTTATTTCTAAAAAATCTTTTCTTTATTTTTTTTCTCCTGAGTTTATGTATATATCAATTCAAATACTTTTGAGAACGGTGATCCCAATTCTCTGTCGTCTTTTCGGTTTCATCGTCCCAACACTCAGTGGACATAGTCTCAGTGGATTTTGGAGCATGGGTCGTCCGTTCATTGTCCCAACACTCAGTGGATATAGTCTTAGTGGATTTTGGAGCATGAGTCGTCCGTTCATCGTCCCAACACTCAGTGGATTTTGTCTTTGGATCCTCTGAAGATATTTTGGGGGTCTCATGAGATTCTTTGGAAGGTTCGTCCCAACAGGCTGCTGGATCGTAATGGGGAATATTTTCAGGTATGTCTCCCCAACCCTCCGTCTTCCTCGAGTTATTGGAGGAAGTTGACGACAAAGAAGAAGAAGTAGAAGAGCCCATCAAGTTTAAAGGCGTATGCTCATCCGGATGTTCGATCACTTGGAAACAGGACAGATTATCCCATTTCTGGATGAGGTTATCGTACGCTTTTGGGGACGGATCCTTCTCTAACTGATCGTAGGCCTTATCAAAAGCTTGCAGAGGATTGTCTGCTTTCTCCTGAATCCTCTCCTCTTTCTCCGTTCCGTCTGGATAGACGTGATTGATATGAAAATCTCCTTCCATAATATGCCATCGATAGTTGCGCACCTTGTTTTCGGCACAATGGAAATATTTCATCCTTTGATGATGTCGGGCACATTTTTCCCGATACTTCCAAATGATTCCATCTGGCACATAAATTTCCGTCACGGGTTTTTGATAATCCAAGGCTTTAGCAAAGAATTTAGCTTTCTGGCATCCCACCACATAAATCGTGGAGAAGCTGTGAGTGAGCGATTGGAGAATGCGTCCTAAATGGTTGTAGGGAATATGACCCTCGTTCCAACGAAGTCCGTGCCGGTTTCTTGTCAGCCAGGCATTTGTCTTTTGGTTTTTTTCACTCAGTTGGTGGAAGGGGTGAGGAGGAGTAAACGTCAACGATCCCACGGTCAAAAAATTATTTGTCGCATAGCCCAATTCTTTTAAAACGTAGGTAAATTCACCCTTCTTGTGGTTGTAGGACTGGAAACCCTCTAGATCGAGCACGATAAAGTTTTCTGAACACGCCATGGCGATGAATACGGTGATGTCTTCCACAAACAGGAGCAAAAAAGAGAATCGAAAAGGTATATATGTATAACAGGGAAGATCTAGAAAGGGGGGGAAACAATAAAACGTTTTAGAGTCGTCGTCTTGAAAGAGACATGTTTCTTTTCAAAGGGTTAAGAAGTTTCAAATGTCTTTTTAAATGAAGTTATGATTATTATCATTATTAAAAAAAACTAAGAATCAAATCGAGTTTATAGATAACCATATTCATAGGACCAAAGGGACTTACCAGCTCAGTTCACGTCTTCTTCTGTTCTATGAAGAAATCTCGCGGAGGACACGCACTTTTATACTCGCGCGACATCTGTCGGGATCGCGACCCCATCTAAATGTCAGGGTCATTCCAACCTCTTAAAAGGATCGGAATGAAAGAAACACTTTGATAAAAAATATATTTATGAAAAGATATCTGAGGGTCGTGAGAATATTTTCTCTCCCCACCCCCCGCCTATTTCAAAAAAAAAATAAAAAGTCTTTCTTGGATCGCGTCAAGATTACAAAACAACTCACAGGACTTGTTTATCTCGATCTTGTCAGGGTCACCGTTTCACATAAGAAGATGGATGGACCCTGAACTTTAGACATGATAAAAATTAACTCTACCCGCCTTTTGTCTGGGAATAGGGTCTCACCGTTTCTAAAAATAGACCAGATCCCATTCTTGGAATTCTATTCTTTAGGAAAGGAGGAGTGATAATGGACTATTCAAATAAGTGACATTTTGTTTCTCATTGTAACTGTTCAACGGCGAGTCCACTCGTCTCCTTCTTTGGGGTAGGGGATGAAAGTACAGCGGTTTGTTGAAATCGATGATAGTTTCCTCTTTAGTCGGCGGAACTGTAAATCTATCCCGTCTTAACTCTTCTAATCTCTTTGAAAGTCTTTCTACTTGCTCTGCTAAGGTTTCCTCGGTACTCATGATCTCTCTTAGTTTGGGGAAGTCTTGAGGTATTGGCTAGAGAACAGAGGGTCTTTTTCTCTCTATACATATATCATGTGGGAGCGTGTGATTTATAAATCCTTGTGAAATCTTTCTACGTCTTGTGTAACTTGGAAGATTCGTCTTGTGTAACTTGGAAAATTCGTCTTCTTCTCGTCGATTGGGCTGGAGTTATAGAAAAGAAATGGGATTGAAAAGAAATCAACATATTACAAAAAAAAGGATCTTTTTTTTTCTATTTTTTTTTCTCTAGGGATTTACATACCATTTCATTCATGAACATTCAAGGGTTCTCTCCAAGACCAAATTTTAGAAGAGGACCACAAAGAGTACACTTGAGGATCCTCTTTCAGGTCTAGGTGAGATAAGGGTTGAGACCAATATTCTTGGGTCTCTAAAGCATCCCAACTTAGACATTTATTATTATTATTATTATTAGAAAGTTCATCCTCCTCCTCCTCTTCCTCATCGTCGCACGAGTTCTCCAGGGGAGATTCTTCCGCCTCCTCTTCGTCTTCGACAGCTTTGCTCTCGGAGGGGTAACAATGTAATTTCCGGAAAACGTAACTACCCTCCATCAAATGGTATCGAAAATTTCTCACCTTGTTCTCGGCACAATGAATCAACTTTTGGAAATATTGGTGTCGCGTGCATTTCGACTTGTTCCGCCACTCGGTTTTCCCTGGGATGTAAAACTCGTAAACGGATCGCTGGCAGAGCTTGCTGAAAAATTCGGCTTTATCGTATCCATTGACGTAGATCACCTCCACATTTTCGGTCAGTATTTTCAGGATTGTAGGAAGATGCTCGTAGGAAAGACGACCCTCGGTCCATTGCAGGCCGTGTCGGTTATTTGTAGTCTGGTTGACCACAGCTTGATTGCGGGACGATAAGTCATCGTAATGGACAGGAGGGAGAAAAATCATGGATCCGCATAAGGTTAAATCGCAAGTGATGTAGCCCAGTTCTTTCAAGATGAAACATATATCTCCCGTCTTTGGATCATAACAGTGAAAGTATTCCATGTCCAGAACAATGTAGGAATCTTTGAGAGGTTTGGCACTCAAAATGTCCATCTTCTTCAATTGAGGAAAAAAAGAAAACAAAATTCTCTCTCTCTCTCTCTCGCTGTGTGTCCTGAAGGAAAAAATGGATAGCGTTCTCTCGCCGTCTCCTCTTTTATATATATAGAGAGAGAAGGTTGCACGTGACAGGTCGTATGAATTCTGGGAAAGGTCACATTCGTATATATATATTTGTTTTTTGAATAATATCGTGCGTATCTCAATACACATCCATCATAATAATAATAAAGGTCACCTTGGAAAGAAAAAACATGGAACTCGTGCTCGACTTTGAAGGTTTCTACGATTCTCAAGGAGCCTTTATTGTGAAAGAATTGGCTTACGTCACATTGGACGGTACTTCTCGAGGGGTATTTGTTTTTAAACCCCCGTTTCCATGGCAAATGCTCACCGAGAAAGAAAAACGAACCGCTGTGTGGGCGAGTGATTATTATCACGGCTTGTCGTGGTACGAAGGAGAAATTCCCTACAGTTATTTTCCATGGGTGTTAACGATGTTGACGGAACCTTTTTCCATGATTTGGGTGCGAGGAGAAATGAAACGGCGGTTTTTAGAGAAATGGTTGCAGAGATCCATTTATTGCATTTCGGGATCGACGCAAGAGATTCTCAAATACAATGGGATTGAACACATGAATTGTCCTAACCATACAAAAGGTTTTTTCCATTGCGCTCTACAAAAAGCAGTTCGGTATCATTATTATTTAAAGACACAGAGAAGAAATTCGCAAGGTCGATCCTGCACAATTCAATCTTGACAGAACTCATTAAAAAAAATACATATATCACGATACTTCTTCAACAGCACAGATGGTTCTGAAGCGAAACACTGAATTTTGAAATAATAGATCAGGGAGAAATCATTCTTAAAAACAAATGGTAAAATCTCGAATCGGCTGGGAGAAGAAAAATTTCTCAAAGGTGAGATAAAAATTCTAATAAAAAAAAAAAAAAAAAAAACTTTTGGTTAATTTTTATCATGTCTTAGACATGATAAAAATTAACGACCCCCTTCCCTTTTTCCCTTTTTGTCTGGGAAGGATGTCTCACGCTTTCTAAAAATAGACCATGACTCATCCTTTCTCTAATGGCAATCATTCCATGAATGAATCACGATTTGTTTTTCAAAAGAGTGAGACAACATTCCCAGACGAAAAGGGAAGAGGGTCGTTAATTTTTATCATGTCTAAGACATGATAAAAATTAACAAAAATTTTTTTTTTTTTTTTTTTTTGAGTTGTAGAATTTTTTTCAGCTCTGAAAATTTTTTTCCAGCCGACTCAAGACTTTACCATTTATATTTACGAATAGTCTTTGGATTATTTATTTATTTTCTTTTAAAAAGAAAAATTCTGAGCTAGACCTATCTATTGGCTTAACATTCTGGTCATAGAAACAGTCTAGAATCTCATTTTATTTTTCGAGGCTAATGCACGGGTTCTCCAATCAAAAGGGTTACTATAAAGGGATTGGTTTGAATGCATTTATCTGCAAATGTTGTAGGATTCTGTTGTTGAGAAGGGGGTATATTATTATTATTATGATGATGATGATTGTGGCAGATGCGTTTTCTACATGGAAGTCTAATCTCCTCCGAAGACCTTTTCTGGGGATCGTCGATAGATGGTTTTTCAATAGGAATCGTTTCCCTCGGATCCTCAAGAGATAGAGGGGGGTCCTGTCTTGAGACATGGAGCGGTCTCTCCTCCTCCTCCTCCTCCTCGAGAAGTCTTGAGAAAGGGAGAG
Source organism: Stegodyphus dumicola (assembly GCF_044657685.1). Lineage (NCBI taxonomy): Eukaryota > Metazoa > Arthropoda > Arachnida > Araneae > Eresidae > Stegodyphus > Stegodyphus dumicola. The sequence goes on from NC_140773.1 coordinate 198,841,995, forward strand.
GATTTTCGGTTCCCTTATTCTTGAGGGGTCTTGACAAATTGAGAGGTCCCTCCTCTTCGAAAGAGAGAGAAGTTTTGGTTCCCTTATCCTCGAGGGGTTTTGACAAATCGAGAGGTCCCTCATTTTCGAGGGGTCTTGATAAATGGAGAGGTTTTTCATCTTCGAGGGGGTTTGATAAAGGAAGAGGTCCCTCCTTCTCGAGGGGTCTTGATAAATGGAGAGGTTTTTCATCTTCGAGGAGGTTTAACAATGGGAGAGATTTCTCCTTCTCGAGGGGTCTCTCTTCCTCAAGCGGTTTTGAGGAAGGGAGAGGTTTTTCATCCTCGACGGGTTTTGACAAACGGAGAGGAATCTGAACAGGCTTCTCCTCATCCCCATCATTATCGAGGAGGATGAGGATAGGCTTTTGGAAAGGTTTTTTCTTTTTCTTCTGAACAGGCTCCTCTTGATGCTCGGGGAGAGGGATGGGGTAGTTGTTCCACCATTCTATTTTTTCTTGCTCGAGGATTTTTTCAAAAGTCGTGGCCTCTCTATGATGAGACGAACGAGGAGAGTCCTCGAGAAGAATATAATAAGTATTCTTCCCAGTCTTCTCGATCGAGAGAGGTTCGTGCAAACATTTATGCAACCATTCACTAAAATGAACGAGAATCCCTTTTGTCTTCTCAAGACGATCCATAATCCTATTCATTTGCGAGACGGTTAGGAAGTGGGACGTGTAAAAATATTTGGCTCGTTTCATTAACAAAATTTGTGCATCCAAAGGTGGAATGTCACGAGCCATCAACACGTTTTCGTCGGACAAAAATTCGTCCCGCATCTTTTGATAACTCCCCACGGTATAATAACCCGCACATTTTGAAAAATCGGAGGCTTTCAGGTAAACGACTCCTTGGATGATATAAAAGGAAAGATCAACATATTTATATTTGAAAGGAATACACGTAGTGAGCTGGGGATGCCTCCTCATGATCCACTTGGACAAAAATACGACTTTGGGGCTCTCCCCTTTTATTTATAGAGAGAAAGAGAGTGTGACCTTCCCTTCCCTCCTCCTCCTCTCTCCCTGCTTCCTCTATCTCTGGACGTCCTTGGATTGGAAAGGTTGACTTTGAAAAAAAAAAAGAAGATCATGGTTGGATAATTTTCTGTTTATTAAATTATTACTTTCACTTCCTCATTCCCACACACATTCATCTCTTTAAGAAAAGAAAAAGAGGTCATGGAGATAAGATTTCTTGGAAAGAAGAGAGAGAGAGAGAAACAAAAAAAAACAAATAAAACGGTCGTCATAGAGCCTCTATGTGTGTCTGTGTGTGTCTATATAGATATATAAAAAGACGAGAGTACTGGGCGAGATCATTTTTTTTCCATTGGGAGCCATGTCGCTATTAGACGTTTTTCCAACTCAACGGATTTCGAACGGGGAGGATTTGAAGACGCTAAAGCAAATCTCCAACTTGAAAATTTTTTTGGCGTGTCATTGTGCGACATTTATTCCGCATTTACCACCTCATCAAGCGATCGTTTCTTTCAACCAAGATGTCGAATCCTCCAACCTGCTCGTTCAGAATATATACAGAAATTTATTCGAATCGCAACAAACGAAAGAGGAATCTCCCTTCTCTTGGAATCGGATGGATCGAGCTTTGAGACGGCCCATTCAAACAGACCGGCGATATACAGATCCGCGCACGAGTTTTCGGTGCAAGAATATTTTTCTCACGAAACGATATTTTACGTTTGGAGTGAGAACGACGGCTGAGGACGAAGTTCATATTGTTCAAACCACAGCCGCTCCTCTCGCCTATTACGAATCATCGTCCCCCAATCTGAAGGAAAGAAGTTTTAAAGTCAGCGACAGGATGAAATATAAGATTCTAAGACCTTTTCAAAACTATGTCGTTCCCCCGAAAACGCAATATCTCATCGTCACGACCCAGAAGAGTCTCTTTCTCGTCGATCGGTGCTCGTACTCGCTTTGGAAACAATTGAAAGAGGAGATTTCTTTCCAATCGCCGATGATGTTTCAAGAAAAAGAAGAAGAAAACCCTCCGCCACCTTTACCCATCCCTTCCTTAGATGATAAGAGGAGCTGGACCAAACCGTCGTCATGGCCCGAAACAAAATCGACCCGGCAACGGAATGAAATTGAAGTCATCACAATTGAAGATGAGGAGGAAGAAAAAAAATTACCTCTTAAAAAACGGTCGACTTACCGGAACCTACCTGGCGTGCAAGATCCGCTTCAGAATCCTGAAGCTTCTTCTTCTTCTTCTTCTTCTTCTTCCCCGACTTGTTCAAACAGGCAACCTCTTTCGGACTCCTCACAGACAGAACCTCTTCCAGTATCCTCTTCTTCTTCTTCTTCTTCTCCTCCAACCTGTCCCGACATCGTAGAGGTAGAATGTCAGACGGGTCCACAAGCTTCAAAAAGTCCCGACATCGTAGAGGTAGAATGTCAGCCGGGTAAACAAGTTCCAACGGGTCCAGAAATCATGGAGACAGAATCACAGCCGGGTTCACAAGTTCCAACGGGTCCAGAAATCATGGAGGTAGAATTTCAGCCGGGTAAACAAGTTCCAACGGGTCCAGAAATCATGGAGGTAGAATCGCAGCCGGGTCCAGACATCCTAGATCCCTCCACTCATCCCAAAGAGACACCAAGTGTTTCAAGACAGCCTTGTGAGGATCCAGCCCTTCCCGTATGGAATGATTATATGGACTTACAAAATTTGGTGCAACAGGAAGGAGAAGAAAATAATCATACGGATGGGTGGGTCAAAGACTGTTTAGATCATTTAACCTCGAATGAAATTGAACTGTTATGGAATTGCATTTCTGAAATCACATCGGAAATGGGATAAAAACCAAAACAAAAAAAAAACAATTTTTTTAATAACAAATGGGAGGAGGGTCATGATGTCAATTAAAAAAAATATTATATAGAGTCCAATCTTGGTGGTTCACTTCAGTTTTCCAGCATGAGGTGATCCACGTTTCCCGAAATATGGATCCCATTCTAAGAGAGATTGTGTAGAGCCTTCACTTCAGTTCTTTTTTTTTTCCTACCAAGAGGAAAGAGTCCCCAAAGGGCTACCCATGTCCAAAGAGAGAAAGTGTAGAGCATTCATTTCAGTTTTTTTTCCAAGTTTAAGGGAGGGAGGTCTCAAAATGACACCCCCCATTTTCAAAGAGAGATGGTGTAGAGCGTTCATTTCTGTTTTTTCCAAAGTTAGGGAGTTTTCAAATGACTACCCATTTCAGAGAAAAAGAGAGAGAGAGAGAGAGAGAAGGTGTAGAGCGTTCATTTCAGTTTTCCAAGGTTAGGATGGTGGTGGAGAATCCTCCAAAATGGCTACTCATGTCAAAGAGAGAGAGAGAGAAAACGCGTAGAGTGTTCATTTCAGTTTTCCAACATTAGAAGGTTCCAAAATACCTTCTGAATTCAAAGAGAGATCGTGTAGAGCGTTCATTTCCAGTTCTCCAAGATCAGAAGAAGAGGGTCCGCTTTTCCCAAAAGGGCTTTTCGCATTCAGAGACAGCGAAATGCAGACTTCAGTTTTCTCCCTCCCCAAGAATAGAGGGTCCCAAAATGGCTTCCCATTTCAAAGAGAGAGGGAGAGGCGTTCATTTCCATTCTCCAAGATAGGGTCGTCTGCTTTTTCCCAAAATGGCTTCCCAATTCAAAGAGAGAGAGAGAGAAAGGGTGTGTAGAGCGGTCATGTTCATTCTCCAAGATAGGGTCGTCAGCTTTTTCTCAAAATGGCATCTCCCCATTCAAAAAGAGATCGTGACCAATTTTTTCCAGTTTTTTCCAAGATGGGGGGAGAAGAAAACCTAGGATGGAATAACACGACACACAGAGAGAAAGAGAAAAAAAAACGCCATCTTGTCATTTTCTGATAGGGTACCGGTGTTCGAATACTTTTGTGACCGACTGTACACAAAAGCTGTTTTATTCAAAGGGCAGTAGAAAAAATAATTACATGTGATATACACTCTTTTGCAAAAACATAATTTATGGAAACAATTTTGCCTCTGTTTTGGGATATATATGCTGTAATACCTCCCATTGGATATAAAAGCAGAAAGGTATGTAAATTTATATGCTTTCATAGTTATTTATTTCTGAGTACAATGTACATCTCAAAATATGTTAAAATACTTGTCAATGTTGTATGTCATATTTAACCATTTGCTTATTACATATAGAAATCAAATTATGTACTTCTCCGTTTTGCCGGTGCAAATCTCGCCAAGCAGACTTTATTGGCGACAACATACAATGTACACAAATAAAAAGAAAATTAACGAATGTTAGTTCTAAGAATTTTTATTTTGAAGGCATAAACATTTTAATAATATCGTTTAAAATTTTGTAAAAAGCCAATAAATAAAGACAATAAATTTGTAAAAAGACGTTAATTAAAGAATTTACTATGCTTTCATGGTTCAACATCCTGATTCACCGGTTCATATCATTTGACCCAAGTGATCTCATCTCACGTAAACTATGTTACAAAATTCTAATTCTCTCAGTAAATATCTACATTAATTTCAGGTTAAATCTTCATTTGGAATATAAGTTTAAATGCAAGAATTATTTCAATTTGTACGAATAGCTCACTTGGAAATTATGTAAAACCGCAGTGCTTTACTTTGCTAGTGCATTCTCTTTAGAATTAATGAATTTAACCCTTGACTTTGCCTTTTGTACATTTTCCCCTTCGGGTGAGTAGTGTGATTGCATCCTAATTGACTTAATTACCTCAAATGGCCTTAGGGCATAAAATTGAACTAGCTGATAAAAATTCTATGTAGTTGTATGCTAGTATTGAAGGAAACAATCAATCTGATAAGAAATGGCTGCGACTTGTTTTGAAAATTGAGGCGTAAAAGGTTACCAGCAAGTATATTAAGTTTGGCATCGGTTGTACCATTTTTGGCAAATTTATTGCCTGCGCCGGCAAAATTAAAAAGTACCTTAAATTTTGTATGTATGTAAGGTTTAGTAAATAAGCTGAAGTTAAAAAAAATACTTGGTTGCATGTTTCTAGAAATGATTAATATATATATATATAATGAATATTTTATTATACTTATCTACTGTTTTATGAAGAAGAAAGTGTTGTAAATTAATAAAAGGAATTTGCTTGTAATTTTGTATGTAAACTTCTCAATTTTCTTTAAAACATCATTTTTTCACTTAATTGCCAAGGATAGAATTGAATATAATTTATTTTTTATAAACATCTTTAGATACCTTTGTAATCTATCAAGAACAGCTGTACTGTGGTATTGTGATGATTTTAATAAAAATTGGCAAAACTTTTTTCACTGCTGAATTTTTTTATTCAATATTAGACAAAGACATTTTCCCATTATGCGTAGAAATTTTCTGATCAGGAAAGTGTTACAAATAAGTTAGAATAGAATTTAAATAAGCTTGTAATTTTTTTAACTTGGAGATGCACTGAGCTGAGCAACCATGTAAATCCATCGTCCCTTAATGAACTGTCACTTTTGACATGTATTATGCAAATCTATTTGCTGTTTGTTTTTATCTCTATTTGTTCAGCATTTTAGATTTTCTGATTCCATGAAGTTATTTCCTTTACCGTAGCTTAATCAAAATTAACACTTTTCTCAGGTTTCCACAAAAACAGTCTTCCCTTCGCCTAAAATATTTCTAAAAATTGATAAAAGTCACAATGTGTTTTCTAATTGAAATTAAGAATTATTTAAATTTTTAAACTATGCCAATAAGTGCTTGAAAAAAATGAAATACTATTTGCATCAAGTATCAGTCTCCTGAAATTAGCTATTACAACTGCTATAGCCAATAAATAATATGTGAATTTCTGTTTTAATGTATTACTAATAAAAGCTGAAGTATTTAAGCATAGTAACATAAAATAACTTTCTTTTCTATACCTTAAACTTTGTATATGAAATGATTCTTTAATAAATTATGATAATATTGTGAATAAATCAGAAATATCACTTTTTAAAGGAAAAATTGGGAAGTACACCCAACAGGTTGCTAATGAAAACTAAGCAAATCCGTGAAATATGCAGAAACATCATTTTTTAAAGGCTTTAATGTTATGCGCATGCATTTAGATTTCGAACTATTTCTTAATAATTTGCTGCACATAGTAAATTATGGATATCATCTTTCTTACTTTAAAACAAAAATTCAACAATAGCGAGGCATTTCATTATTAATTTAACATATTTTTACTGGAAAATACATGCACGGAACAGCTTAGAAACACGTATATGTCATTGACGTAATGCAATGTTTTGAAGTCACTAACATGGACGCCGCTTGTTCGGCGGAGGTTTCATTCCCCGATGGTGGAGGAAACGGCGAACCCTCCCTCCTTCTATTCTAACCTCCTTGGTTCAAACAAAGAATTCATAGACATTCTTTGGTTCAAATGACGGATGACAACTGAAAGCGCATGCGTAGTTAATGTTGATGCGAATAGCTGAAGCGGCTAATTGCACCGCTGGTGTGATCGGCCTTCTCCCCCCCCCCTTTTTTATTTTTTGGGCCATTTATTTTAAATTTTATTTTATCCCATCATTTCTTCCTGGCCTGTAGAACTCGTGCAAAACGTACGAAGTTCCGTTTTATTTTAGTTTGAAATATGAAATAAATTGCACAACTTTCTATATATCTTTCTTTCGCACCTAAGCTTGATTTTTCGCCCATCGGTGCAGAAAGACTTAGTGGGTGCAAAACAACACTTCTGTCTACATTGTCTGTGTGTTTTGTTGGACACGTCAGCCGCGATTTAGGTATATTTCATAACCAAAGTGCAAGTTATTTTTGTATTTTATGTGTGAGCATGTATTTTGAATATTTGAATGTAGTTAATGTTAGTTTAATTGTGATATTTCTTATCTTTTGCATCTGTTGCTGGATCACGTTTTCTGGTGTGAAGAATATGCCGGGTGTTTTGCGGTATGATGAAGAAAAGTTTTACTTGGATGTTCCCACAGATATCAGAAAGCCTTTCCCACATTTGGAGGACAGTCCTTCAATTTTTCTATCTGTTATTATACCAGCCTATAATGAGGAAAATCGTTTGCCAACAATGTTAGAAGAATGCTTAGAATATCTTGATTCTCGGACAAAATCTAATACTGATTTCTCTTATGAATTAATTATTGTTGACGATGGTAGTTCCGATAGTACAACTGAAGTTGCTCTTAAATTTGCCAGAAAATATGGCACTGAGAAAATTAGAGTACTGACTTTAAAAAAAAATCGAGGCAAAGGAGGTGCTGTGAGACTTGGCATGCTGAGCTCTCGTGGAAGATATCTTCTGTTCGCTGATGCAGATGGTGCTACAAAATTTAGTGACATAGAAAAGTTAGAAAAAGAAATGCAAGTAGCGGTTACCGAAAATACTAATTCGATAGTTATTGGTTCTCGAGCACATTTAGAGAAACAAGCTATTGCTTCCCGGTCTCTTTTTCGAACAATACTTATGTATGGCTTTCACTTTTTAGTGTGGTTTTTCGGGGTACGTACTATTCGAGATACACAGTGCGGGTTTAAAATGTTTACTCGTGAAGCTGCGAGCGTATTATTTCCTGTTCTACATGTTGAACGTTGGGCTTTCGATGTGGAACTTCTCTACATTGCAGAAAAGAGAGGGATGATAATTAAAGAAGTTGCTGTGAACTGGACTGAAATTGAAGGCTCTAAACTAGTGCCTTTTTGGAGCTGGCTACAAATGGGTGTAGATCTGGTTTTGATATGGTTAAAATATCAGACTAGAATTTGGAAAGTTGATGATAAGAAAACAACTTGAGAAAATATTTAAGGAAATCTTATGTGGCAGTTTCTTATGCATACACCATTGAAAATTGTGTAACCATAACTATCATTCAGTGCACAGTACATTGAGGCTTCTACTTATTTGATGCAGGCAAATGAGATTATTTATAGCATTCAATGTACACTAGAAGACTTTAAGATAAAATCTGATATAAATGCGATTTGCAGTCAATTTTCATATTTTTTTACATCTGAGAAATACTTTTTCTTCTTTTCTGTGATAACCATTTAACTATGATGGAAGAAATGTTTTCAGATGTATCAGCAGGTATATGTAATTTGAAATGAAAATGTTTATGTACATGTTTTGTATGATACTAGTATGGTGAATTGTCAAATACATCTCTCATTTGTGTTTTAGTAACCAGGGGCCAAAATTCTTTTAAATTAAAAAAAATTATGAAGCATTCCTAAGCTCGAGGAATCAATATTTATGTAAAAAAAGGTTAAGTATTTTATGCATTAAGTAATAGTACTGTGAAATTTTTGTTATGTGATAGTTTACATCTGTGGTATTTTTGCTGTTTTGTTCATATTCACTCAGATTAGGCAAAACACTTTTGAACTCTTAAAAAGCTGAGATGAAAAAATCAGAAATTTCAGTTTTTTTTTTTTTTTTTTTTTAAACCATAGGCTCTTGAACTTGGTGAGGGGAGGTGCAGTTAGCCTATCATTTAGCTGTTAAGTATTTAGTTTTAGTTTGTCAGCATGAAAAACTACTTTTATTTAGATGATTTTGGTTTCTTTTGTAGCTATAGCAAACTTGGAAACAGTGATGTCTGGCATCCTGGTTTGATTATGTTCTTAGAAATTTTGGTCACTTTCAGAGATGGGTGCTGTAAGAAGTTTTGTGTAATATTTAACAGCATATTTCTTTTAGGCACACATGAGAGCTATAGAGCAACAGTTTTTTTCTTTTCGAGATGTAAATTTTCTTGAGAAAATTATGTTATTTACAATAATCTGCATTGAACATTAACCATAATATAAATATAGCAAACAATAAAAAAGCAGGTTGATCTTTACATTACGGTAACTTGGCGAAAATTTGGCGACCAACTCCCCTACAGCAACCCTCTATTTTTTTTCCCCGCCGCTATTTTGTCTTCACGAAGTAAAGACATGTTTCTTTTCTTCTTATCTACTGAACACTTCTTCCAACAATCTACTAGCCGAATTACACTTATGCTAGAAATTTTATCAAACAAAACTGCTTAATCATGACAAATATTCACTGCAAAATTCGGAAAAAGTGCACAATACCATACACCTTGCGCGTTTTTCAAAATAACACATACACATAAACCATGTACACGCCGACTTATTTTTACTTAAAAAAACATCCCAGAATTGCACAAAAATGGCATTGCGCACGCTCTTCACTATATCCATGTACACTGCTTTTTTCTCATAAATTCGAAAAATTTCACGAAAATACATGACAATTTTCTCAATCTTTAAACCCGGTAAAAAGAACATATATGAAATTACCTGATCGCGAAAAAGTATTTACCCTTTACAAATATGAACATTTCCACATATAAAATAAATAAAATATCCAAAAACTTTTACCTCTAAATCATCTATTACATTATACACGTCACCAACGAATTCATACATGAAGCATTACAAATATTTAGTATCAAATATTTAAATTATTTCCATGCACGTTTATTTCAACTTAAACGTAAACCAAATTCCTACAAGCATAAAATTCACAAAATAACTATCATTTCATTAAAATATCACTGAACCATGTACACGTCGACTTATTTTTACTTAAAAAAACATCCCAGAATTGCACAAAAATGGCATTGCGCACACTCTTCACTATATCCATGTACACTGCTTTTATCTCATAAATTAAAAAAATTTCACGAAAATACATGACAATTTTCTCAATCTTTAAACCCGGTAAAAAGAACATATATGAAATTACATGATCGCGAAAAAGTATTTCCCTTTACAAATATGAACATTTCCACATATAAAATAAATAAAATATCCAAAAACTTTTACCTCTAAATCATCTATTACATTATACACGTCACCAACGAATTCATACATGAAGCATTACAAATATTTATTATCAAATATTTAAATTATTTCCATGCACATTTATTTCAACTTAAACATACACCAAATTCCTACAAGTATAAAATTCACAAAATAACTATCATTTCATTAAAATATAATTAAATTCAAAAACACCACTTAAAATATACATGAGCACATACATTCAATTAATAAAAATTACCTTACAATCCTAATTACTTTAAACTAAATTATTGCTAATAACAATTTTCCCAATAATACCAAATTCCTTTCCACCTTACATTTCCAACAATGCATAAAAATAATTAAAAATACAGTCAAAAGTCTTTAATCCGGACTCGTCGGGACTTCGGCGATTCCGGATTATCGATTTTTCCGGATTATAGATCATCAGTTTAAATCTGGTAAGATGGCATGCAGAAATTATAAAATTAAAAATATGAAACCGTAATTTATAAAATAATGAGCAATTATGATCTAAAGGGTATCAAAATTTACCAAAAAAGAAGCCTAATATTTATTTGTTTACTTTATTAAACATTTCTTTCAACGCGCGGATGCGTAAAGCATACCTTACGCATAGCCGAAATTAGAAAATTGCAACCAGAAAACTATTTTATTTGTATTCGTGATATTTATAATGAGGAGGAATTTGATTTAAATCATATCAAAGACGGAGTACATCGAAATTAAATACTACATTTAGTAAGGAATTATAAGCCGAATAAAATAAAAACATCTGCCCTGAAGATAACGATAGTGTTGACAAATCAACTTCCAGTCCATTGCGCGCCGTGACGTCCCCCCCCCCCCCCGCGCAGAGCAGCGTGAAATTGATAAACAGATTTCGGAACGGTTAGATAAACAAAGAATATGCCTTTATCCATTTTTGGTAGCAATTCTTTTTTTTTTTGTTTGATGGACATCGAAACATACTTTCGTTTTCTAGATCCTTTGGGAGCTCCAGCATCGGAAATTCTATTTGACATAATTGAAAGTTCAAGCTTACTTTTAGAAAATTGCTCTTACAGTCTGCAAAAAATAATAAGCCGGATCCAATTCGAAGATTAAGAAACAACACAATCATCAACATTAACTGAAACAGATAATTAGATAATTTTAGCTTATACCGTCTGTTATATATTAAACGCGCACGCGAAAACGTAGTCTGCATTTGCGCAGACGCCTATGCGCATGCGGCGCATGCGCAGAAAGATTTTAGCTTTGGGGTCCGGATTATAGATCATTCCGGATTATGGGTGTCCGAATTAACGACTTTTGACTGTACTAACTTACCTAATCTCCTTCAGAATCTTCATTACGTGGCGGATACACTTTTCTTCATTCTCTTTCAGAATCTTTAAAATCATACTTATCTTTCAAAGCAAGATACCAGGTAAAATAAATAACATAATAAAACATGTTTATTTCTCTCTCACACAACCTTAAAAAACATTTCTTACTATCCTTTTCAATACCACTAAATACCCATTTCGAATTCACTTTACTTACGGCCATGGGATCCAAAAATTCACAAACACTATTTCACACAACACAGAATAAAGCCAAATACAAAATTTCCAGATTTTTTCCCGATTTCCCCCCTTTTCCGATTAAAGAACCGTAATTCGTCCATTAATATCACATGACATATCCCATGATCTCTCATTTCCCCCAAACAAAATAATGCGTAATCGGAACTCAGTACTGCTCACATTATTACCAAAGTCCCAGGTAGTAACCTTTATCGCCTCCAAAATGTCGCCAAACTACCAGTTACCGTAATGTAAAGATCAACCAAAAAGCATTTTGTAAGATCAACATGATAAAGTAATAAAAAGTTATAGAGCTTAAATTGTATCAGAGTCCATTGGAGCCTGGCTCCAGTACTTCTTAGTTTTGGTGATAAATCATAATTTTACCTGTAGCACTAAATAGAAAGCTTGACACTTCTTTTATGCAAATGAACAAAATTTCATTTGAAATTTGATGTTGAAAATTTTATTTTTAGTAATAAAATTATATTAAAAATTGCAAAAAAGTAAATTTTAATTTATCTCTTCATATTTCATTAAATTCTAATTTAACGGTCTTCCATAGGTCTCTAGCACTTCTAATTTTAGAAATTAAGCTCTGACAAGTAACAAGAATAAGTATCGTGTGAGTAAATTTGTAGGATTTATAACTTTGAACGTCTAACTAAAACCCTGAAAATTCGCTCATGCAATGTTGCTTATAAGTTAATTGTGTAACCGTATTTACACAATTTCATTGAAATAATCGTGCAAGTGGTAAAATTATATAATTAGGCCATTTATAATGTTTGTAATTATATCAATAGCATATTTGGGAGTTTTGTTAGTTGTGATAATTGAGACTTTACATCTGTGGTATTTTTGCTGTTTTGTTCATATTCACTCAGATTAGGCAAAACACTTTTGAACTCTTAAAAAGCTGAGATGAAAAAATCAGAAATTTCAGTTTTTTTTTTTTTTTTTTTTTTTTTTAAACCATAGGCTCTTGAACTTGGTGAGGGGAGGTGCAGTTAGCCTATCATTTAGCTGTTAAGTATTTAGTTTTAGTTTGTCAGCATGAAAAACTACTTTTATTGAAGTCTTGTTAACTACTGACCATTATCTATACTTTTTATTGTTTAATTTATAAAAAGATGTTAAGAATAAGTGAATCTAATAAAATAATTGACTCATAAATGGTTCAATAAATGTTAAAATGGGGTATTCAGTAAATTAACTTTTCTAGGTTTGAAAGATAGCTAGTTACAAATTTATCTATTGTGATATAAAATTGAAATTTATAGTATGTTTATGAAATGTATAATTTAAGGTACTTTTCTGTTTCACTGGTGCAAATCTCGCCAAGCAGACTTTATTGGCGATAACACACAGTATACACATAAAAATGTTAAATTTTAGTTCTAAAAATTTTTAATTTTGAAGGTATAAACATTTTAATGTTGCTTCAAATTTTGTAAAATGATACTAATTTAAGAATTTATTATGGCTTTCATGGTACAACATCCTGATTTGCCGGTTCATATCATGTGACACCAAGTGATCTCATCCCACGTAGACTGTGCTACAAAAATCTAATTCTCTCAGTAATTATCTACATTCATTTCAAGTTAAATCTTAATTTAGAATGCAAGTTTAAATGCAAAAATTATTTCAATTTGTACGAATAGCTTACTCAGAAATTATGTAAAACCGCAGTGCTTTGCTTCACTAGTTCATTATCATTAGAATTGATCAACTTAACCCTTGACTTTGGCTATTGGGTAAGTGGTGTGATTGCATCCTAATTGACGTAATTACCGCCCATGAATGGCCTTAAGGCATAAAATTGAACTATCTGGTAAAAATTCCATGTAATTGTATGCCAGTAATGAAAGAAACAATCAATCTGATAAGAAATGGCTGTGGCTTGTTTTGAAAATGAGGAGTAAAAGGTTACCAGCGAGGATATTCTGTTTGGCATCAGTTGTACCATTATTGGTGACTTTATCGTCTGTGCTGGCAAAATGGAAAAGTACCCATTTTAAATAAAGCTGAACATTTATGCAACAGATTTTAATCAGTTTAAATCCATTAAAAATATGTAAATGTAATATGAAAATAATTCACAAAAGTACACATTGTTATATATATATATATTCTAGAATTTGCAGATTTGCAAAATATAAGTGCAGAATTTGGAATTAATTTTATTTACAGATTATCTGTAAGTAGCAAGAAATTTTTCTCTGTCGATAATAGTGTTTTTATTTATTTGTTTTTTAAAAATTATTTGAAGACCCTCCAATCTCTCTTCTCCTAACATTAACCTCTAGAGAGAATTTTGTCTCATTGTGTATTTTGAGTGCCCCCTTGCTGCACAGATTCTGTGGACTTAAAACATCCATGCCTTCACCAGGATTTGAACTTGGGTCCTTCAGTACTTCAGTCAGCATCCCTAACTATTGTCACGTCTGGGCAGCATGTGTAACTCGAGTGGAAAAAAAATGGGAAATTCTATATTTTGCATTCTACTATGCTGGTTGATGAAATTCAAGTTGCATTTTCATGTCTTGAAAGCGCGTCTTTGTATATATATTAGATTTATAGGGCAAAATATACTTCAGGTTCCCCTTGGAATTATTCGACGCCATTTCTGTTTACATGCTACGCCTTCTCAAGTAAATTGCTGTCTAAAACATAATTAAAATATAAAAAAATTATAATCTCAATAAACTGCATTTTAAATTAAAATAAAACAAGGAAATGACCTAGAAATGGAAATACATGTTATTTAATCTGTGCAGTACAAAAAGGAAATATTGACGTACCTTATTTAGAAACTTTTGTGTCTTCGGTATGTGGCACTCAGAATTACTTAACAGAATCCAAAAACTGTTTAAAATTATCTGAACTAGATTCTGTGAACTGCTGTTCCTCCATAAATTCACAAAAGTAAGACTAAATAATATCCTACCTAGTGCTGGATTATTGGTAGTATTTCTAAAATTGCTTTAAGTTACACCCCACATACCTACCTTCGATAGTTTTGATATGAGTTCTGGATCCGTAAATATCACTGTGTGATTTACTGAGAAGTGAACGAAGCCATGTAAACTTTCATTTACACACCAGTTAATCAATGCTTGCTTTCCCATTCATTCCAAGTTATACAGAAACTTCAGGTTAATCTTACCACCAGTAGCCTTTTTACAATGTAAAACACAAAATAAGCAACATACTTCCTAACCAACATCCAACACAGAAATAATCTGAAAAGAAATTCTCCCAACAATCAAAATCGTTCATCACAACCAATCACGTCATAAAGAGTTTCCAAAATATGCACCGTAAAATATTCAGGTTACCATAAATGAAATAATTTGGTACCCCAAAATATAGACTTCTCGATTTATATATAACAGTGTTCTAACATAAGTAATTTGACACAAAATAAGATTTTTCTCTGAAATGATACACCAATTTTTTTTTTCATATTTTGATACTATGTCTCAAATTTTCCCAAAGTTCCAAGTTTCATAAAAGACATCCGAGTACTAAGTAGTTTTTAAACGATTATGTCTCAAAATTTTAGTTCCTTAATGTTAATGGAATTTGATTTACATTTATTAATATCTTTTTCTTATTAAACTTGCTTGATTCCTTCTTTCATAATTCAAAATTTAGGTTCAATAAAAAAAAATTCATTTTTCATGATTTGTTTTTAAAATTTAATTTTAACCTTTAAATTTTTGCTGTCTTCTAAATGTAGATGTATTTCTAGGTAGAGATTTTTGTAATCTTCAATGAATTGCAACAGTTATTTTAAATCTTAAACTTTCAAATAAACTTATGGAGAATCTTCATAGAGAATTTCTGTATTTTCATTTTTATTAATAATGCCTAATAAATATTTATTAAACATGAAAAGCTACTTTTTAAATTTTTAAAAAATATACAGATTATCCCCCCTACTTAAGAGTAAATTTTGACCTTTGTCATTTTATCGTCTACCATTTTACTTAATTTTATTTCATACACAAGAAATTTATTTTGCTGATTTCAAAATTGTTCATTATATAGACATTCAATACTTTGGAGTATGTCAAAAAATACTTCAAAAATAGAAAGAAAACATGTTGTATTCTACTACAGAAATATCCAATAGCCGCAAAATTTACAAGAATATAAGATTTTTATCTACTGTTGTGTGTGTAGTAAAAGCAACAAATAAAAATGATTTTTAAGGTATTCTATATCCAAAGATATTTCGGTATGCAAGTTTCTTAAACTTGTTTACATCTGGAAAGGACCCCTCATTATCATCAAAGACCTTTTTTCAAAGCAAAATGTATTTTTATGTAAAAATAGGATTTGAAATAAATTCATTTTTAGGATACAAATTGTGATTTATCTAGATCTGAATTGTAATCATCAGTAATACAGTAAGTGATGATTATTCTTACATTTATTTTCATGTTAGTGTTTCTGTTATACTCAAATTTATTAAAATTCTTCTTGTAAAATAATTTCAAAAATATGAAAGGTTCTTTTCTGTGGTCATATTGCTAATTTTATATCAATGAAAATTTTAACACCTAAACTTCTACTTTTTCTGTCAACTCTACCAGAAAGTACAGTATGATAGACCAAGGACCAAGGAAGGGTTCTATTATGGGGCTCTTAGGCATGTAGCCTTTATCCCCACATCGTCAAAGAATTATCTTTATCGCCAAAAAGAGGGTTCCGCAAAGAGGTAAATTTAGTGCCAAAATGTAAATTTAACAAAAAGAGTAACTGCCTTCCACAGTGAAAAAAGGGGAAAAAAAAAAACCACTGAAGGACTTAATTTAGTAATTTTGGTGTCGAATAAGGGCCAGAATTAATTTGGAAGGGTTACATCATGAATTTTGAAAAGCATCTAGGTTTCCTTGATCAATGTTCATGTGGCGTTAACAACACGAGAGCGGAAACACTCGCGAAAAACTTCATGTCGCAAGTGTTTCAGCTCTGGGGAAGGGGAAAAGTGGGAACTCGTTAGGCGAGTTTGAGTATGATAGATACACTACCAATGGTTGGCTATTCAACCATTGGTAGTGTATCTATCATACTCCTCCCATTAGGTTTTGATGAGTTTCTAGTTTTTGTAGTTTAGAAATGGTATATAAATTGGTTATTTGAATATGGCAAAACACAAGCAGGATGTCTGTTTCAGGGAAGCAGTGTATTCATGGAGGACGTTTCTAAGGAAAAGTTGCTCATATTCATGGTTCAGATGGAGAAAACCATATTGCCAGCTGTAAGCCTGGGTTGGTTTCCATACACTCTATTAGCAGTCGATAACCGTTCGCTAGTAAAACCACTTAAAATAAGAGCTAGGTTATTGAATTTTTAATGCATCATGTTAATTAACCAGTTATGATCTAAATCTTTACTATAATTTCTTTTTGTATTCTTAGCTAGAATGAAAATGAGCTTTATCTATATTTAAGCTGAGGTATTTTTTAATCTTTAGTTGAGAGAGCTTCTGACAGTTGTTTGATCTTGTCAATATTTTTAGCCACTCTGTTTAAGAATTCTATTCAACATTAGCATGCTTGCTAGCAGATGATTTAAGTATGTGCTGATAAAGTATATAAGTCAGCTTACTCTATTTAATGTGTCATCTTAGCCTACATTATTGACATTTGAATTTAATTGTTACAATATCCACAAGTTGTGCCCTTATATTCAAATTGAGAGTAAAATAGAAAGGTTATTTAAACTATCTCATATATTTTGTGAATTGTTCAAGATATAGTGATAACTTAACTATCTCTCTAGTAGGGTCTGTAGAATTTTGACTCCAATTATGAAGTTTCCAATTAAATAGCAACCCTACAGATTCTAATTTACTATTTGATTTGCAAATATTTCAACTATTATTATATTCTCAGCCACAAACAACAGTTTTGTTAATGCATTAGTTTTTAAACTACAAGTCATAGTGTAAATGAACATTCAGTTACATTTGCTATTTTTGTAATTATTGATGTTCTTGGAATCTAGGCTAAAGACGGGAGAAAGTGTGAAGGAAACATTACTCATTAAATAGAATACACATTGACTAGAAAAAGTTGACCCATATATTTTACTGGGGATTTGTAAAACACTGGCTAGCAAGAATATTGAAGCCAGAGTATAATTTTTAAACAGAGCTGGCTAAAAATACTAGCAGTAAGACGTGATTGTCTTTCACTAAGGATTCAAAACCTTCAGTTTAAATACACACAGAGTTAAGAATGCTGCAGAAAACAAGCTGTTTCAAACATGAGTATGTACTTTATAGCAAACAAAAAAGCGAGAATGATTACAGATTTATCTGCAGAATACCTCAAAATCATTAAAGCATCTAATTATTTTTATTTATTTGCATAAAATTTAGTCCTTTTATATTATGCTATTTGATTTTTGAAATTTAAAAATGAAAAATTTAGGTACTTGCATATTAATGCAACCACCTTAATAGAAGTCACTAAATTTTCAGAATATAACAAACTCTGGTAACCATACTCATAACAGTTCTTCATCCAAGCAACATCGCCATTTTCATACACATTCTTTTTTTTTTTTTTTTTTTTATTATTATTATTATTGTATTTTAAGTTCCATTGGTTTTTATAAACAAATTGTGAATTATTTGGAATCATTATTTAGTAATTCAAGTTTGTATTTTTTTCTTCTTACTAATCCTTTTGATCTTAATAAGATCAGACCCATAAGCTCATTTGCCTTCATAACTTAACTTGCAACACGAAATTATGTCTCCTCAGCAGATCTTCACGCACCAAGGCAACGCAACTAAGTAGATATTGTACAGTAAGCTTCATAATTTTTACATTCGCATAAATTGAAAAATTTTTAATATCAGAGGATCCTGAAGTCAACCAAGTCCTGAGTCATTTGGTACTTCCTCTCACCCTTGAAACCAACAGCAGTAGTATGATATTATGAGTTTGTTGGTAGTTGTCTTCAAGAATTGTTAATTAATTTTCTTCTTGAGTATAGTTCAAGGTAGGTCAAAGGTTCTGTATAAACCTGAGGCATGGAAGTATCCTCCTTTGCTAGTCTTATCAGCTGTATCATTATATTTTAGATTTACCTGGCATGTTTCAGATATCTGTTTTAAATAGCTAAAGTATGTTTTTGTTTCATATGTTGATAATGCTTACCAACTTGCAATAAAAATTGATAGTTTGCAAGTTTTTTCTAAAAAAAAAAAAAAAAAAAAAAAAAAGGGCATGAAAACCACCAACTTGATATACGCTAAACACTAAATGCACCATTAAACTTATTTTACTTCCAAACTTACTTAAAAAATATGCTATATTTTAAGTATACTTATAAAATAGTATAAAAATATATATAATTAGAAGAAGAAAGGAAAAGTCGGATCTTAACTGATTGTATATAATTTAATCCCTATGAAGGCCCTAAGAATTCTTTCTCACTTAAAGTCGTAACCCAAAAGGAGAACAAGTAAAATTAAACTTCAGATACGTATGCAGTACTGAATATAATACAAAAAATACAAAATATGAAATAAATTATATATGTACGAAACATAACTAACCAATTATATTGATATTACGTAAATATACCTTGTTCTATATTTTGTCCCGTTTATATATACCTAGACATAGATATAGTATATAATTTAAGGATTCAATATTAAGTTCTACATATAAAACGCAAAAATGCATCAATAATGTATTTTTCAGTATTATTTAACTTCATTATGAAGAATTTTCTGCAGTCTAGTTTGCGTTATTTTATTCATAAGTCTCAAATAAAAACAATTATTGTTTATTTGTCATTAGAAAATTAACCAAAAAGCAGCGACCACAGTTTAATTGAAGAACAATCCTTAGACGTGAAAAAATTGAAAGCCATTTGAGTTATGACTATTTTCTCAGATACTCAGTTACATAGCATTCGAAATGAGAAACGCAATATTTACTACAGATTCATTCATGTAACAAATATCTGTCTTTCTACACCTATGGCTTTAAAAAAAGATGTTATTTATCTACAGTTTATCATTAAGTAATACATTTTCATTGTACAAAATTACATTCATTCGAAGAATTCAATTTGTATTTTCCTCTGCATAAAACTGAATGTAGAGAAGTTAGACATTTAAACGACCCCCACATTTTCTCAAGATCCCGAGCAAGATTGCCTCCTTTTCAGCTCCCCCCGTGAAAAAAGGAGTTGTAAATTTACGACCTGACCGCATATAGGCTGATTTCTCTTTTTTTAAAGTCCCTTATCTCTGTTGGGGTAACCTTGTAACCCCTACAGGTTACACGAGGCAGTTGAATACTTTTTTTCCCCTTTACTCAATAAAGATTTCTATAACATGCTGTGTCTTTCTTAATCGGCCTACGTACTTGAGATGTATGTTTTCAGCCGAGATCACATTCTTTCATGATAGTTGAAAATTTATTAAGATGCATAAAAGCTTTATCGCGAAAAATTTCGGGTATCATATTTCAATGAGAATATCCATTTTGACCGCTGTCGACTGCGATTTAAGAATGCTTTTGTGTGACATCTGTACGTAAGGACAGAATAAAGGAATCTTTCTCCCCCAAAGAATTGTGAAACTGATTTAAAATGAATTCTGAGCAGAATATTTTGTGGAGCCTGTGCGTACATATGTATGTCTATATATATCTCGCATAACTCAAAAACGAATAGCCTCAGAACTTTGAAATTGTGTATATAGGACTGCTATAACATGTAGATGTGCACCTTCTATTTTGATTGCAATTGGCCACACCAAAAGTATATAAATATATGTATATTATATATATATCGACTCTGCTACTCTGTGATCTCATTTCTTTATTCTTATATGTTTGTAAATTGTGCATTTTTTGCCTTAAAAACGATTGAATTATATTCCTATCTTTCGATTAAGGTTTTTTTGCCTTTAGTAAATCTGCAGGCAATATTTGTAAAATTATCAACAACTTAAAAGTTGTTGAAGTGCGGCTAAGCCTAATTTTTTTTATCATAGCGGCCACATTAGTTTCCATATGAAACTTAGCAAAATAGTGGATTTGCTGGCAATCTGGAGAAACTAAGCTTCGCAACAACAAAGATAACGTCTTCTTTTATTATTGCCAATTAAATCATACTTAATTATTTCTGGAATTTTTTCGAGGAAATGAGCGTTTGAGATTTACTTCGTAATTTTTAATATAGATATTTTGAGTTTTTATGTATTTTTGCCTTGTCGCTAAGTGAAAACTGGATTAATTGAATGAGAAATACTGAATCGACTGTGAAAAACTGTTTTTGTTTTTAAAATTTCTTTTATATATCGTTTTAGATTTATTATAGTCTTTGAAAAGACCGCGGTCTTTTCCTCGATATGGCCGTTAATTTGCTTCCTGCGTCGTTGCTGAGAAATGGTCTCAATTTCAGTACCTGGGGTGTTCTGCAATTCTTTCGTACGTTGCCTTCAGCTCCACAGTTCCAGCACTTTGGTTTCTTGTCAATCCTTTTCTGTCCCATGGCATTTAATTGTCTGTTTAACCAGCCTCTTTTATTTTCCGTGATCTGGTGTGTTCTGCAGTTCCATCATATGTGGCCTTCAATACCGCAATTCCAGCAATTTAGGTTTGGTTTCTTCTCACCAATATTCCGTCTCAAGGCATTCACTGGTCTTGTCAAATCATCCATTTTATTATCCGTGCCCTGGGGTGTTCTGCAATGCCGTCGTATGTGCCCTTTAATAAATTTGGAAATGAGTAAAGAAGAATCTGAAAATTATTTGTCTGTCGATGACAATATTATCACTCTCAAGTATACTGTAGCTGAAAGTAAAGCTGAAGCAGATGAAAAAATAATAAAAGCGACGATGATAACGACAAATATCAAGAATTTTAAGCTGAACTGCCCCCAACATACCCAGTGGCTTTTGAGTGCGCAGTAAAACTTCAAATTTCTTTGAATCCAGGAATGCAAATGACGAGGATTCTCAGGCCATGAGACAACTCCGAAGGACAACTCAAGAAAGAGACAAGACAAATCAAAGCAAACTAACCAACTTCTTTTGTACTGCACTGAAATAAAAAAACAACAACAAAGTATGCAGTCAGTATGTATGAATTTTTATGATACATATCCCAGTCCCTTCGCGGTCATTATAAGCCAGTTCAACTATAAAAATGCAAGATAAAAGCCATGTAAATCAGCGGTATAATTTAATTTATTCTTTTAATTCCTCGTTTTCAATTTGGGTATTTCCTTTTTATTCTAGAAAGATTAAAAACATTTCTGGACTCCATGATTTCTAGATCAATTTATGTCGCATGCCTCGTGTAACGCTGATGATGTAGCTTATTCGAAACTTGAATTCAAAATTTTGAGAACTGAAACTTTCCTAACCTAAACCAAAATCTTCCTCTCGGTGAACTGCATATTCGATAAATGTACATTACACCTTGTATCTCTGTTGCTGCTTGGATGCAATTTCGCTGTGCTTTCTTCCTATCGCTATAGTATTTAAAAATGCAAAAATTCTGGCAAGAGGCACGATTAGAGTGCCAAGTGAATTGTGGCTATAAATGTTAATTTAAATAAAAATGGAATTTAATCTACCTCCTCTGCCAAGTTTCTTAGTTATTAAGGATTTTACATTCTACGGCATCAGAATTCTTACTCTTCAATACGGATTCAGCGTGAAACAAGCAACCAGTCGACGATCACGCGTCTCTAAATCAATCACCTTGAGTTCAAGATGCATTGCTGGCTATTAAAATTGAAGCACATGGAAGGAAAGCAGATGACAGAATCATATGCATTGTGCAGAAACAATAAAATGGAAGGAAACTATGATTAAAATTGCAGGTCGTTTGGAGCACAGAATTCAGTACACAGAGCTACCACCACTGGCAGTAACAACGGCGGTAATCCGGTTCGGCATTTAGTCGAAATGAGCTTGTACAACAGATATGGGTACTATATTCCATGCGGTTTCAACTGTATGGCACAGTTCATCAATCGTAATGAATGAAGAGTGTTTGTGTACCAGTATATCGCAACCCATGAACAATTGTTTTCAATGATGTGAGAAATCTGGAGAATGTTCCGGTCAGAGCAACAGTCAAACTATCTGTATCGAGAACCGTATGGACAATATGGGCAACGTGCATTTGAGCATTATCTTGTTTGAAAGATACCGTCATGCACTCCTTGAAGACAAGGCACAGTCATGAGTTTTAACACCTCAGAAAAGTAACGCTGGCTCTCGAAATTACTGGCAATTTGAACAAGAGGTGACTGCGATATGTTCGCGATAGCACCTCATGGCGCGTCAGGTGTCAGGTCCATATGACGATGACGAATGCAAGCAGCCAATGTTCGTCTATCTGTCTCTCATGATGCTGCAGTATAGAGTCATTACGTTATTTTTTTAAAGCAGCAGTGATGAAAAATGAGCAACGCCTTCGCCGGGAAACGAGCCACGGACCTCTGGAATACGCCTCCAGCGTACAGCCCACTACACTACGAAGGCATGCTAAGAAGGCGAGAGAAATACCTTATATACTCCCCCCTTTTAAAGAGCGACTGAGGTTTTAGGGGACCCAATAGCCAAATCCTGGGTGTGGAGAATCATCATCCACCACCCTTTTAGTTCGGGCCCCACGGTAGATTCATTAGGTTATTTTTTAAAGCAAGAGTGATGAAAAATGAGCAACGCCCTCGCCGTAACTCTAACCACGGATCTCTGGAATACGCGCCCAGCGTGCAGGCCACTACACTACGAAGGCATGCTAAGAAGACGGGAGAAATACTTTATAGCACACAGAATCAAGATTGTCTGAAATGACAACGTAGTGTCACTTCTGTCTCCAGTGTTATCGTTTGTCGCACCACTGTTTACTTAGCTGTCTTTGCTGCAGCATCGAAGGAAGTTGTCACAATGGTCACTGTGCTGAGAGTCTGGTGCTGCAGACGTCGTCGAATTGTCCATGCGGACAACTCTCGTCTGTACATGAGGAAAGTTCCTAACTCAGTGTACGTGGCAAAGCTGTATGATCCCGCAAGACGAGGCGACAAGATGTCTATCCTTTAGCGCGTTAACAGCCCGAGGCCGCTGGATCCATCGATACTACATTTGCATGTCAGGCATGGTGTCTCGGTCAAAACAACCAACAAAATCTCGGAACGATAAACTGAAGTCCCAACAGGCAACGATCCTACCGCCGTTGATTTCAGACACATGCTGGTAGGAGTTTCTCCTTCTTACGTGAGGCATAATAGGACCTTTGCACAGATGACCAACATTCAAATGGGATTGCCAAATGGTAAATCAGTTGTGCAATCTTTTCATTTACACATAATTTAGATGACGTTACTCACAAATCCTTTTCGAGCATCAATGCGCTGGAATGCTGGTCATTCGCATATCCCAGTATACAGTACCTTTCATGCAAATCTGATGTCTGTATCGAAGAACAAGATCAGTAACAAGCAATGTGAGACACCACTGTAACGAGCAGTCTTGGGTTATCTTGTTGAAAGATGATGTCCCGCAGGCTTCGAAGATACGGCTAAGCAACGGCCCTTAATACGTCAGAAATGTAAAGGAGATTGTCAACATTACCGACTATGCGAACAAAAGGCAAACAAAATGTGTGCTCAATGCCACGCCATGTCAGCACACCAGAAGATGAGGCCATATGACGATGACGAATGAAAGATGGCAAAGTTATTCCCTTCGGTGTCTCCACACATGGATCCGTCTACTATGATGCTGTATGCAGAACTGGAATTCGTCTGAAAAGATGGGCTATGTCAAGTGTCGTTGTTCAATGCTCTACTTTATACGTGTTTGTCTCTGCTGCAGCGTCAAGGGAAGACGCAAAAATAGTGAACATGCTGAATATTTCTATGCTTTCCTTTCATGGTGCTGCATACGATTGCGGTGCTGTAGACGACGCCGCACTGTCCGTGCGGACACTTGTCGTCCTGCACAGAAGCCAAGCTCCTGACTCAGATTATGTGACATGGCTATACAATCCTGCCTGGCCAAAAGGATATCATGTCTATCCTCTCGGATATTAATGGCCCGGAGCCGATGAGATTCTGCATTTCATTCAGAAAAGTCTGCTATCCTGATAGGTTACAATCCTGCCGCAATCGAATTCTGACACCTGCTTGTAGGAGTTTCTCCTTTTTATTCGAGGTATAACACGACCTTTACGCGAAATGCCCACGTTCAAACCAATTTCCAAATGAGAAACTTGATGTCATTCTTCTCAATGGGATTACTCATTCAAGATAGCATTACTCATATCTGTTCTGTACACATTCGCTGGAATGCTAATCATTTTCATATCCCAACATGAAGTATCTTTCATGTAAATCTGACGCTTGTTGCATTCTGCCTTTGTGATGTAGCAATTTTACTGGTAGTACATACTATTGAGAAGTCATCGTATGTGATAACCCAGAGCAGTGTTACATATGTGTAAGATATGTGTGTTATGTGTAAGGTAAGTTTTGTGGGAATCGTGCCTCAACGAAGCACCAGATGTCGCTATCTATCTCTACTCTGTAGGAACTCTCCAGGTAAACACATCTTCACTTGGTTCGAGAAGTCCGACAGAAGCGGTCTAACAGAACGCTCGCGAAGGAGCTACAACTAGACGCTTACTGGTCGCGCGTAGGCGATCGGACTTGGAACTTATCTAAAGTGACCGCACGTAGGTGGTCAGCTGTGACTTTTACATCTCCATACGGGAACCAGTGTTGTGATTACTCTCCTAAACATATTTAATCCATTTGTACATACTCATTCCGTTTATCATTTCTTCTATGAACCAGGAATAAACACCTGATACTTTGAATCGTGAGTGTGATCTCTGTTTGATGATAAGACGCCACCCTCACAACTATGAGGGCTCTAAGCCGGCGAACTTCAAAAAAGGTACTGTGAAAACTTTTCCTTCTTTAAGATAGTGATACTTGTGTTTCGTTTTAAAATGAATTTCTTAAATAATTCAAACAAGATGGATTTAAAATTAATTGCCGAAAGAATTGGAGAGAATGTTCCAGAAAATGCTAAAAAAGCTGACATTAAAAAAATTATAGAAAATTCTGATGTCTTCAAAACGAACATTAAATTTGTTCGTGGCGTCGTCAAATCCATCGTCGAGGATCGGCCTAAGACAAGTAATGAACACTATCTGTTCGAAATCGAACGTCTTAAATTAGCCCAACTTGAGCTAAAAAATTTAAAATCACAATCATTATCGGGTGATAGAAGAAACGCACAGACTAGTGTTGGAAATTTGCTGAAGAGTGTTAAAACGCTTATAATCTCTGTTCCTGAGCGGCCAGAGGTATTGCATTTGTTTTTCATTTCATTGGAAAAAGCTTTTGCCACCAAAGAAGACTCCCAAAGACTTACAAGCTGAGATACTAATTAATTTGCTAGGGGTTGAAGCGAATAATGTTTTAACGTATGGAACTGAAAAAGTATTGTCGAATTACGAAAAACTAAAAGAGTTGTTTTTAGCTGAATTTCAGCCGACACCAAGAGAGATTCTGAACACCTTTAAACATACTCAATGCTCAGCAAACGAGTCGCATGTTCAATTTGCATCGCGATTGACCGCAGCATTTGAATACTACTGTCAGGTTAGGAAGACACAAAAGGATTTAAAAAAGTTATTTAATTGAATTGTTGCAGATAAATTGTATGAAACTTTGGATTTCAAAACGAAAGAATACATAGGTGTTCGCGAGGGGAGAACATGGTTTAATCCAACAGAGTTAGGCGAGAATGTGATTTATATTTTTCATCCCGGGGAAAATCATTGTCTGAAATTCATAACCCTAAATTTCAGTCTGATGAATCGAAAGTACCAAGTGTTCAAAACCAAAGTATTAAGAATGACTCATTCCGTCGTAGCAAACCTAAAAGCAAACCGGATGTCATTTCGTCGACGCCAGAGAGATCATGTTACATCTGCGGGGGAAGGGG
This sequence comes from Stegodyphus dumicola, assembly GCF_044657685.1. NCBI lineage: Eukaryota > Metazoa > Arthropoda > Arachnida > Araneae > Eresidae > Stegodyphus > Stegodyphus dumicola. The sequence continues at coordinate 198,868,465 of NC_140773.1, forward strand.
TGAAAATTTTCATTTCGCTAGGGATTGCGTAAAACGTAAACAAAGTGAATCGCATAAGGAAACAGAAAGAAAAAACAAGTGTTAATAACGTCAGTTTTATTCACGAGTTGCAATACGCTGATAGTTTCGTAGAAAAAAAAAATAAAAGCATTTATCGATTCAGGCGCTCAAGTTCCGGTCATAAATTCATCATTCATTCAAATGAAGACACCGCTGGACGGTAAAATAATACTTAGCTCATGTTTTGACGAAGAAAAAGAGGCAGATATCGCTAGAGTAGGATTATCTTTAAATAGCAATTCACCAAGGTTAGAAATCATTGTTGCAGCCGTAAATAAATTATCTGTTCCTTTAATTTTAACACCAAACATTTATTCTCAACTTCTAAAAGTAAGTCGGGAAGACAAAAATGAAACATCTAATCCTGATACCGAAAATGATTTTAAAAGTGAATCATCATTACAAGAGTGTTTTTATTAAATTTTGCAAATGTGATTGACGAATGTGATGTGGATTTCTTGCATATTACTGATGTGAACATTCGTAAGGATTTATCGTTATTGATTCATAATTATAAACCAAATAAAACTAAAGACACGAATTTAAAAAGGAATATTATGTTAAAAGATGATATTTTAGTATCGCAACGGTCTCGGAGATTACCGTTTGCTGAGCAAAAAAATATTGATAAACAGATAGACGAGTGGTTGCAAAAGGGGATAATTAAACCATCTTGTTCCGAATACGCATCTCCAATTCTGTTATGTAAGAAACGTGATAAAACACATGGATTATGCGTAGACTTCAGACAGTTAAATAAAAAAGTAGTGAAAGATTCTTTTCCTATGGCCCAGGTAGAGGAAGTACTTGATCATTTGGGGGAAGCGAAAGTTTTTTAAACTTTGGATTAGAAAAATGTTTTTTTCTACGTTCCAGTCGATGAAAGATGTACCAAATATTTAGCATTCATTTGTCATGCAGGTTTATTTGAATTTTTAAGAGCACCGTTTGGTTTGATTACAAGTCCTAGCGTATTTTTAAGATTTATCTATAATGTATTCAGGGAATTAATAAGGGATAATACAGTTGTAATTTACATGGATGATTTTATCATACCTTCCCGTCATGAAAAAGAGGGATTAGAAAAACTTAAACGAGTTTTAAAAGTATCTTCAGAATATGGACTAGAAATTAATTTTAAAAAATGTCAATTCCTTAAAAGAAAAATTGAATTTCTCGGTTATTTAATTGAAGAAGGTACCATTCGTCCATCTCCAAATAAGATCCTTGCAGTTAAAAATTTTCCTTAACCTAAGAACATTAAGCAATTGCAAAGCTTCCTAGGTCTCGCAGGCTATTTTAGAAAATTTGTACCTGGTTCTTCGAAAATAGCCAAACCATTGAGTGATATGCTTCGCAATGGTGTAGAATTTGAATTTGGGCCAAGACAGAAGCAGGCATTTGACTACCTTAAAGAACTTTTGAGCAAATGTCCTGTACTTAACATCTTTCAGCAGGGAAAACCTTTGGAATTGCACACGGATGCTAGTAGTCATGGTTTCTGTGCAGTTTTGCTTCAACGCTCAGATGATGGACAGCTGCATCTAATCCATTACATGAGCAAGAAAACATCACCTCAACAAGAAAAAATGTCAAGTTATGAACTCGAAGTGCTAGCTATCGTCGAAGCCTTGAAAAAATTTCGAAGTTATCTCTTAGGCACAAAAATCAAAATAGTCACAGACTGCGATGCATTTTAGAAGACAATGCAGAAAAAAGATCTGACACCAAAGATAGCTAGATGGGCACTGCTACTCGAAGAGTTCGAATATGAAGTTATCCACAGACCCAATCAACAGATGAGACATGTCGACGCATTAAGTAGGCATGCTGTGTGCATGGTCACTCGTTCGCAAAGTGAAATCACTACTAAGATCGCAACAGGCTGATGAGCGTCTGCAATTATTGAAAGCTCTGGTCGAGAAAGGACGTAGAGATGACTATCTGTTAAAAGATAATGTGTTGTATCTGCAGGAGAGAGGTCGAGAACTCATCGTTGTGCCGGAAGCGATGGAATTCGAGATCATCCTTGGCATACATAACAAAGGACACTTTGCTGTTCAAAAGACAGATCTTTTAAAAAGAGATTTTCATATTTCGAATGCTACAAAGAAAATCGAGCACGTTATAATGAACTGTGTCGAGTGCATCCTCTGTAATAAAAAGCGAGGCAAAGCAGAAGGTCCCAAAGGACAATATTCCGTTAAGCATATATCATATAGATTTTGTAGGACCCTGACATCTACAGATAAGAGATACCGACACATATTTATAGTGGTAGATGCTTTTACAAAATTTGTCTGGTTTTACCCAGTCAAGACAATATCAACGGCAGAAGCTGTACAGAAACTAAAAATCCAACAAGCTGTCTTCGGAAATCCTTCAAGAATTATCTCTGACAAGGGATCTGCTTTCACTTCAAAGGACTTTGAGGAATACTGTAAAGATGAAGGAATTCAGCTCATACAAATCACAACAGGCGTTCCAAGAGCCAACGGCCAGCTCGAAAGAATTCATGGAACCCTTATTCCAGTGCTTGCAAAACTGTCAGTAGATGATCCTACCAAATGGTTCAAATTTGTGCCTGACGTTCAAAGAATCATCAACAGCACCGTCAGTAGATCAACGAAATTCACTCTTTTCGAGCGAAAATTCGATCGACAGGCGTGAAAATGAGAAATAAGGCAGACCAAAGAATTAGAGAAATTCTCGATGAAGAATTCCTGAACTCCACCATCCAGGAGAAAGAGTCTATTCGTGAAGAGGCTAAAGCGAATATCTTAAAACTGCAGGAGGAGAACCGACGACAATACAATCGACGTCGTAGAACCGCTCCACTCTACATAGTCAACGATCTAGTAGCCATTAAAAGAACCCAGTTAGGAGCGGTCTCAAGCTAAGACCTAAATTCTTAGGACCTTATAAAGTGATTAAGATTAAGCCACATGATCGATACGATGTAGCCAAAGTAGGATCTCATAAAGGACCTGAAGCAACTTCCACTTCGGCTGACCACATGAAGCTTTCGTCTGATGACATCGGAACTTGAGATCATTTTGTAAACTATTTTTCAAATGTTTCTTTTTCTTTCTTTCTTTCTTTCTTTTTTTTTTTTTTTTTTTTTTGTATTTTGTGTTTTACAGATGTATTCCAGTGTTCGGAGGTCCTCACCTGTCGATGTCCGAGCATGTGGGAATCATGCCTCAACGAAGCACCAGATGTCGCTATCTATCTCTTCTCTGTAGGAACTCTCCAGGTAAACACATCTTCACTTGGTTCGAGAAGTCCGACAGAAGCGGTCTAACAGAACGCTCGCGAAGGAGCTACAACTAGACGCTTACTGGTTGCGCGTAGGCGATCGGACTTGGAACTTATCTTAAGTGACCGCACGTATGTGGTCAGCTGTGACTTTTACATCTCCATACTGGAACCAGTGTTGTGATTATTCTCCTAAACATATTTAATCCATTTGTACATACTCATTCCGTTTATCTTTTCTTCTATGAACCAGGAATAAAAACCTAATACTTTGAATCGTGAGTGTGATCTCTGTTTGATGATAAGACGTCACCCTCACAGTTTGCTATGTGTAAGATATTTTTTAATTTTGCATTCTCACTTAGAAGTGCCGCAGGCTTTGCTCTGATAATGAATTTACTGTCCGTCTGGATGATAAAAATGTGTTTTTATTTTAAATTCTCTAAATGTCAACTTAATAAAAGAATGTTCCGTTTGATTAACAAAATTAGGTGGCCATAACCTCATTGACTAGTTTTAACCACCCATGTGTATGAAGTTCGTAACTTTGCCGGAGGATTGTTGCCGTGAATGTCGAGGTTATTAAGATTATTGTTTGCAACAGGAATAGTACTTACATAATTTGTATTAAACGTTGTGGTTTTTCTGATTTGCAGGTTTTTTTTTTTTTTGGTGTGTGTGTGTGTGTGTGTGTAATTGTGTTTCTTGAAACGTAAGTTAAAGTGATGTAATCGATTTTTCTCATGCATGTAAGCTTTTAGGTTAATCAGATTTTAAAGATAAGAGATATATTATTATTCTACGTTATCGAATGGAACTACAAAGGACGTGTAGCATTCTAAATATTTCCGTACTGAAGAAGGTTTGGAATAAAGACACTACGGAAAGGTTTCGAACAGGAAAGTAGTTTTAACGCACCACAGAGAAATGCATCGAACTGGAGAAGTTAGGGTAATCCGAGAAAGTAAGTTTTAATTGAAAATATGAATTAATACAGTTGGCCATGAGAAACATGGAATTTTATAGAAATTCTAGTAGATGAAGATGGTTAGAGATTGGTGATAATATGAAAGGTAAACAGTGAAGCCCTTTTACTAGATTTTAAGAAAATGTATCCAAATATTAGCTTTTACAGGTATTCCGAAGAACAACAAAGTCATTCTGAAGAACAGCGATGTCTGAGAGCTCTTAGCTCGGAGTCGTCTGTGCTGTCTTTGTTTTATCTCTTCAGTCGATCCGTTTTATTCATAAAATAAACATAAAAAGTAACCAACCTATTACATTTATGACAGTTCAGCAGTCTATCTGGGGAATATCTGACCATCTGCGTAATTTTGCTGTTTAATTAATCAATTTTAAAATTTCGAAAGACTCAGTACTTTCATAAATGAGACTAGTAAGTTCCAGCTGAAGTCGAAAATACAGAATCAAGGTCTGATTCTAATCCACGCTCAGAAGTTTAAGATATTTTCTCTCAGTGGATCCAATGGGAGGTTTTTTTTCTTTTTCTGATTTGAAAGCATAATGATGTTATGCTATCCGAATAATTATGGTATTTATGATATCCCAATAATTATGTTTATGCATAATTATGGTGTTTTTATGCTGTCAAATATCACTTATATTATCAGGTATCATTATTATTTGATCTATGTTTTAGTACATTAGCATAAAAATAAACTGTAATTTTGAATGAGTGATTGACAATAATTCTCGCCTTTCATTTCCAAGCAGGTTTACAGTGATCCGTACAATAAGCACAGTAAATTTAATTTTCCTATCATTCATAAATTGGAATAATTTAGGGAAAAATGGTATTAATCATTATACCATAATATATCATTATTGACATTTCATTATTAATTCATAACTTTCTTTAGTGCAAAAGTTTGAAGCGAAGAAGAAAGCTCTCTCCGCCGTTTTGAAATGTTTTCACAAAACATTTTATAATTTGTCCAGATTTTGAGATCGTTTAAGTGCTTAGCAAATGACATAAATTCTTGTTATATAAAAATATTTATATAAAAATATTTCTGGAGGAAGAGCATGAAAATGATTCACATTTTCTGTAACTATATATTTAATTATTCTTTGTCAAATAATGTCCGTTTTTATAAGAGTTCATTTGATTCTCATTAAATTGAACTTCTTTTTGCGTGGAGTTTGAAAGAAAGTAAGCTGCTGCGAAATTAGCGAATTAATTAAAAAAAAAAGCAGATTTATAAGTCAACCCTTAAATGCAAGAATTTTTATTTTTTTTAATTCAAGTCAAAAATACATTAGGATTGATGTAACATAAAGTAAGAAAAATACTAAAAAAATCTAAACTAAGTTTTTATTCCAATTTTTGAAAAAATATTATTGTTGCCAAATGGCTGCATTATGAAAAAAGTATGATAGGAAAATGTGTAATAACAATTTTATATAATAATATATGCCTTGTTAGGTAGAAGTTTACAATTGGGTGCCCCTTGTGTTTTTAGCAATTCTTTTTTGACGCCAAGAAGGCACAATTTCAAGATGGCTTCTACACAAAACAATAAGAATTGCACAAACTCGGTGTCCATGTACACATTGATCGATCTTCACTTAACAAAATAAGAGAATTGCACAAACTAGGCATTGCGCACTGCCTTTGTCCATGTACCCATCGATCTATTTTCACTTAAAAAAAAATCAGGAAGCTGAAACCAAGTTACAACTGTCATGGTAACCAGAAACGGGGTTTAATTGCCAAAATTAAACAAAATTGGTCACCAATCAAAAAGGCACCCAGTTCTACACTAGAGACCCTTATAAACTTATTCAAAAAAAAAAATTAAACTTTGAATACATCAAAATAACAACGAACACAAAATAAAAAATTCGTAAACACAAATGATGTCCACTCTCAACACATCAACTCAAAATAATCACCGTTGCACCACACTGAAACTTTCAAAACTATATACGTAAACAGTAAGTATCCAATCGCTTACACCAGTGCTCCGCAACCGGTGTGCCGCGGCACACTGGTGTGCCATGAGTAGGATATAGGTGTGCCGCAATCAAATACATGTATTTGACATTTTGAAAATTTTTTATCATGGATTTAATACACAATGACAATTTTTTCCCTTAATAATGTCTATTTTAAATGTTTTTATATATTTCACTGTTGTGTGGCTGTGTGTGTGATTGTAAGTGTGTCAGCATTTGAATTTTTTCGGCACTTCCTTGATAACTCGGAACTCTTTGGTGTGCCACGAAATTCCAGAAAGATTTTTTTGTGCGTCGCAGGTGAGAAAAGGTTGCGGAGCACTGGCTTACACTATGCAGTAAGCTAAAATTTGTATTTTGATTTGATTTTCATGACTAAATATGAGTATGTTGCCAAATGACAACTACATCCATTTAAGGGTTAAAAGTTAGTTTTATTTCTCACTAGATCCAAACTATTACATTGTTTTATTTTAACTAAGAACTACAGTTTTTAATATAGAATTAAGTTTTAAGAAAGTACGAATTATATTAAAACTATTCAGAGAATCCTAATTTCAGTTAAACTGGGTATTCGTACTTAAACAATAGAAAATACAGCACTCGGATTCAGTCAAATTTTCAAATTTGTTACATAAACTGAAGCTACAGAGTTATATAGAACTCAGGCTATATTTTAATCAGATTTGGTGAAAAAATTAAGAAAAACATAAATTCTGGGCTGAGTCAAATTTGACAATATTGAAACGGTGGAGGAAATATGAATCGGAATTGATAAATCTTAAATTAAGTATTGTTTCCGAATAAATCATAACACTTATTGATTAAACAGAGATCATGAACATTAGTTACTTTGCTAAAGCTTACTTTTAACGTATTCAATGCAATGTGTTGTATTGATTATTATATTTGTTAACATAATGAAACATGAGTAATCTGTTAGCTAAAGGGTATGAAAAATTAATATTAGCAATAATGTTTTTCTCATGTAAATTGTAGAGACATTAGGTATTTTTTTGGAAGCAAGAGAGATGAAAAATTAGCAACCGCCTTCACCGGGAATCGAACCACGGACATTTGGAATACGCGTCCAGCGTGCAGACCACCACACCACGAAGGCATTCTAGGAAGGCGAGAGAAATACCTTATAAAATTACTCGGATGACTGAAGTCTGTGATAACTTGTAGAAAGCATTCTTCTGCTCAATTATATCTGACATACAGAGCATGCTATCGTCCATTGGCCTGCGATACATTTCCTAAAGAGATTATTGGGTGTGTCTCGATAATATTTATCGTTTATAAATATTTGTTCAGTAGTAAATAGTGCTTCCGCATGTTTTAAAACGTAAGTTGAAAAAATTTGCTTTTACGCTAATCCAAAGATGAATCTTATCAAGGTAGAAAATTCTTATCATGTTTTAAAATAATAAAGCGTCTGCTTTCATAAGCAGCTGATCATATAATCAGTTATGTTCCAGCTCTTTATTGTATTCGAAGTTTTGTAAAGTAACATGGGAGCTCTAATAACTACGCCAATAACTATTTTAGTGAGCCTTGTTTCAACAAGACCGTCAGGTAAACATTTCTTGCTGATGTAATACGTTAAATTATCATTTAATTTAATGTTTTCTCAAAATGAATGTTCACTGAAATCAATCGAGTAATCTTGTTTTTAATAATAAATACAATTGCTATTTCAGTTCAAGTATATTTAATATTTCTCTCTCTCTGCATATATAAGTCTATATATATATATAAGTCTACATCTCTCTCTCTCTCATATATATATAGAGAGAGATGGACTAAGTCTTATTAAACTAATTTAAAGTTTAAATAGATGATTGATATATATATATATATATATTTAAAAACTGAATGAAGATGAATATGTTCGTATCAGTTGTAGTTACTTGTTTTCCTTTATATATTTATTTAACGTTGTAAAATGTGTATGAAAATAAAACATAATAAATTGTTAAAAACCATTCGCAAAATGTTATGTGTTGTGTTTGAAATATTAGAATAAATATTTGCAGTTAATGAAAGATTTGCATTCCACGTATATATGTTACAGTAATAAATGGAAGATGCAAAAATGTTATTTACTGTCTTGTGAAACGGAGAACTGGACAATTTTATTTCCTAGCGATCTTTGGGTTTTTCATTGTATTGCTTTGGAAACAGCAATTTTTAGGCAGATTCAAGCTGCGAAATTTTATAAATTGATACAAATTACTTAGTTCCTTTCCCTAATTACATTAATATTTTATCACTTTTACATTAACATTTAATATATTGAATTTCAACTTTGAGTCCCCGCTTTTTCAACCTGAGACTAAAGTTCACTCAATTGTTTACACATTTCGGCATTGCATTTTGTTTAGTTTTATAATTGCATATGCTATATTAATCAATCATAATCATTAAATGCATTTTACCTGTTAATTGTTAACTTAATTATGGTAAGACCTGTGCAAAAAAAAACGGATGCTTTCGTTAAGAACTTTATATAAGAAATTTTCTCTTATTTATAGTATATTACATATGTTGAAAACTTGCAAAATGTAATGAATCTAGTCTCTTTAGCTACCTCAGATTCGAGTTTGAGGCAAATTGTGAATTCGTCTTCGTACTTATAGATTCTTAAATTATATATATATATATATATATATATATATATATTTCTTTTTTTTTTTTTTTTTTTTTGTCATTATATACCTTAAACTCTTGGTAAAAACTAGTGAATGCAATTAACTTTAATTTCTTAACTTATAATGAAAACTTCTCTTAATAATGAACAAGTATTCAGGCTAAATCCTTTTCTGTTGATATTATTCTGTTCCTTTTTACTGGTTTGGACTGTTATTACCGAATCGAAATGATCTGCAATTTATATGAACATGATGCTCTTTCCAGACTATGAACTTTATTGTGATTTTTAGTGTACTGCATCTTATTCATTATTCTTATTCATTATAAAGTATTTTCTCCCTCCTTCCAGCATGTCTTTGTGGCGTAACGGTTAACACACTCGGCGCATATTCGAGAGGTCCAGTTTCGTGTCCCGGCGAAAATGCTGCACATTTTGCACATCTCCTACTTCAAAAATAACTTAATGTCTTTACAAAGTGATACAGAAAACACCTCTGAAAAATAAAGTGCACTGTCTGTTACTCACTATCTAGCTTAACCCCTTGCACTCCAGACGTGACTCTCGGTCACTACTTGAGTTGACGCGGTAACTTGACAGATGACTCTCGGTCACCACTCGATTTGATGCTGTAACTGAGAAGGATTCTCGATCACCATTCGGTTTCACGCGTTAATTGAGCAGTAAAGATATTTATTTAGGTTTGGTTTGGTCAGTATAGCTTAAGTGTATTCAACAATACATGCGTATAAAACAACTGTCAATCTTTAATATTAATTACGTTTTTAGATTTATTGTTATATATGCGATTTTAACCTTCAAATTCGACATTCGTAGCAACAGAAATATTATTTTCTTAGTTATGGAACCAAATAAGTATGGAATATGATGAAGGAATCCGTTTTGGTTGAGTTCGATGTTTCATTGATGAAGAACGAAATTACGTCTATGCGTAAACTATTTGACAATGGAGAGAAGGAAAGCAGTGATGAAGATAGCGATGAAATAAGAGGTGTAAGAATGCAAGGTGATATATAGTGGATGCGAAAGAGACAGGCATTACGCAGAAAATTCAGAAAATTATGTGCACTTCTAATTCTGTGCACTTATATAAAGTGCACAGAATTAGAAGAAACACCATGAAGAATATCATTTATTTCCGGCGAAAGAGCCCCAGGATCGCAAGTATATTCAGATATAAAAGACCCATTATCTCCCTGAGATTATAAGGTATTTCTCCCGCCTTCTTGGCATGCCTTCGTGGTGTGGTGGTCTGCACGCTCAGCGCGTAATTGAGAGTTCCATGGTTCGATTCACGGTGAAGGTGTTGCATAATTTTCATCTTACCTGCTTCCAAAAAATACCTAATGTCTCTGCAAGATCAATATAAGTTAGCTATAAGAAATTCACCAAATATATAGAAAATCGTCTTGAGTTGCTTATTCGACTCAGCGAAAACAGCCACGAGATCAAAAGGTTAATGATGTGAAGTGCCATTCTCCTCAAGAGACGTAGACAAAAGATAAAATTTCTAATGACAGAGAAATTAACAAACATGCCACACACTTCTAATTCTTTTTTTAACGATTAAATGTATCCATTCGCTAATATTATTTTCTACTTTGAGAAACATATTTACATTTTTGTTTTCTAGAGTGTAGCTTATAGTGATTTTATTTACAAGTCGATATTAGTTATAAATTTAATTATCTAAGAGCACTTGACATTGAAGAAAGTTTTCTTCAAGTTATCCAAGTAACAAAAGCTATAATACTTTTTATTTCTTTACTATTTTGGTTGTCGCTAAAACTATGCTTTAAAAGATTTTGCTGGTTTTAATAGAAGTTGTTAACCAATGAACTGTTTACCATGACTTAGCTGTTATCCTTTACTTATATTTGCTATAAAACTGTGAGAAGAATTCTCCTTATATTTAAGCTATTATTTATTCAAACAATGAAATTCGAAATCTTATTCATAAAAATAATTTGCAGATTTTCATTCATAGGATATTTGTAGCATTGCATTTAAGAGTAATTTTTATATATCAATAAAGTATGGAGAAAATAAATTATCAGCCTGGAAAACTGAAACTTTCAGCTAAAAAGGAGAATCTAATTCCATTATTTATTTATTTATTTATTGTTTGACCGTAAGATCCCATTATTTATTGGAGTTTGATCTATCTTTTTTGTTGAGAAATGCTTCACGAGACCTTCTAGTTGTGAATCACATTAACTTGCCGTCATTGACCACATGCAGTCACCTCTTGATTAACTAGGAGTATATTAAGCGGCATGTGAACTATCCTTCCCTAAAAAATAAAAAGGCTAAGTTTGTGTATAGCGGAACGATGAAAAATTCACTATCAAAATAATCAGCATAAAATAAAACTGCAAATGATGTTACAATCATTTAATAACATAGTTTCTTCATATTTAATTAAATTTATTCTTCCATTATTTATAATATGTTCCTTTTCGTTTCGAATAATGATTTAATTTACGTAAAAAACTGAACTTATTCTCCACAATAAATTGCTTAATATATAAGAGAATTATTAGAAATGTTTCTGTACTAGTTATAACATGGTTTCTCCTCTTCCTGAGGTATTTAGTTTAACGATTTAATTGTGATTGAGTTAACCGTCTTCTGCATTGCCGTGCATCAAAATTCTGCAATTTGATTATGACTTTTAACCTGGTTTTTAAAGTCTGTGCGTTTTAAAATATTTTAATATCTTTCATTTTTTTTCTTTTAGTTTTTCTGTGACTGACGGCAGTTTTATCCCTCATGTTACAATGCAATATTGAAAATTTTGTGCAATACATTTTATCTTTTACGTCAGTGAAAACAGTCGGGCCTTTCTCATCATAAGATAATATGCAGTAAGCAGATCTGTTCAGAAAGATATATGCACCAATAATGCCTTCTGACGTACCCCTCCGAAAAGGGGAGACGTACTTACCTGTTTTCCTGTCGGCCCTGAGAACTAGCGGATATCCTTCCAAAACTGCGCCAACGATTCCGGTGGAAGTCTGAAGGAATATATTCTTCACTTAGATAATCATAGATACCTTTTCACTTAATTAGATAATAAACAAATACGAGTCACAAATATGGCGAGTCACAAATATGGATTCGAACCTCGGACCGAACTACCAGTGTTCAGCGACTTTACCGCTCGGCCGCTGGTGGGCCAAATAAGTTAAGTACCGAAAAAGGTTTTTTAAACTACATCATTCGATTTCGTTCTTTGCATACGTAAATACCTAATCTGAGAAATAAATATCTTTCCTTTAGAAAGAATGCTCAACAGCAGAAATAATCTGATGACGAAAGAGGATGTTCTTGCCGAACATATCACATATGTCTTTCTAGAGGACTTATTTTTCGAGTGTTGTTCCTATTGGACAAAGAACTCTGCAGTTATTGAAACATTTTAAAATATTTCTCACACAAAATTTAAAACAAATTAAGTGTTTTTATTCAAATTTTTTTAAAGAACGTGAGCTAACAGAAATATTTTAGAAGTCTAACTTTAAAAATAAAACGAAGTAAAATTTTACTACACCAGATTATTCGTCTATTCTGTCCCTTATGTTCATAAAAAAATGCAGAAAGAGAAAAAAATGGGTCAAGATAATTCATCTGAGAAGATAAAAAGTTTAAAGGATACTAATCAACAAAGATAAAAGTATTTTAAACAATAAAGGCTTGTGTGAGGAGAGGTTTTAAGCGATTAAATTATCTCAAATAAAAGTGCAAGTTTCATATCATATTATGAATTGATAAAAAAATACATTTCTTAGCAACATAATACAAGCATAAAGAATGAATAAAGTGGAATTTTCAGTTGTATTTATCTCTTCACAATGACGATGATTTTAATTTCAAGCAGAATCCAGTACAGATTAATAGTTCGAAGAGAACGAGTATATGAAGCAATTCTTCCATAGTGCAATTGCAAAAATCCTTTACAGAACAAAACTTACAGATTAAAAGATCGCAATTCACTTAACGCTAAATATTCTCACAAATGAATAACAACTAATAAAAATGATAACCCGTTGATACTGTTACGGATTTGGCATTTAAATAGCTAATGTTAGTAGAATTATAAAACGCACGCAACAATACGTAATGGATATGCTTATTTGTCCTTGTGGGTCGCAATGAGCTAACGAGCAAATAAGCCCGTGGGTTCTAAACGTTGAGTGAGTAGAAACGAAATTTCCTTAGAGGAAAATCGAAGTTGGTAAAAGGGAAGAGAAACCTTTGTCTCGTGGAAGTAAACCAGGTAAGTAAGAATTAATTCTCGAAGAGATGCACACCACGTTCTGCGAATCGAATACAAAACATTCAGAAAGAACAAATATAGAAAATACAAAATTTATGATACGGACAAGGTTTAAATACAAAACTATGCAATGAATAGTACAAAGTATTTAGAATAACCCAGATGCAAAAAACGGGAAGTAAAACTAAATATATATACTTAAGGTTTGTATGACCAGGTCACAAAATTGTGGTCTCTAAGAATACGAGTCGCACAGGGCCGCATCAGATTGTTTGCAGGAATAACCTGATATCGAAGAACAACAACTTGTCCGAGCTCTCTGAACTATATTTGTAGTGTAACACGGGCTTCGTAAAATTTCGAGAACAATCGGTAGCGGAGAAGCGTATTTGCTTACGTCGAACGTTTTATTTAAGCTATTTTTACAATTTAGACATTGCCACAGTCCGAACGAAGGATCAACAACTAAAGATGAGGACCAAATATTTACATGAAAAAGGAATTTGGCCACAAATACGGAAGTAAATGACTAACAATAAATAAATGCTTTATTTGCAATTCCACCATAGCAGTAACAAAAGTATATATATATATCTAGTGTATAAGGTGAATCTGAACACGGGGACAAAACTTTACTCGGGGACAGACCGCAGCAATACAAGCAATATTCGTCATCTGAAGTCTAGGCGGAACGTAAACGGTGATGGTGGTATTGTAAATGGTATAAAAAGGCACCGAACGGCCTTTTTCTATCGTAGATTGCCGAGACGATGGCTAGTTATATGAACCACGAAATGTTCAGGGTGATTTATCCAGCAAGACAACCGGATCTCTCGTGTTTGGACTTTTTCCTATGGGGGCCACATGAAAAACCTAATTTACGATAATGCCCCGTTGAAACGAATCTAGTCATCAGGTTGGCCGTTGTTGCCGATGATACTCGGGAAATGCCTGGTGTCTTCGCAAATGTGCGTTATTCCCTATCGCGCGAGTGTGAATCCTGCATTACGCCACGTGGGAGGTCGTTTGAGCAATTTCTTTGAACACGTACATCAATTACATTCCTGTTAATAAAATGTTTTCGGAAGTATCTCCTCTCATTCTTGTGTTAATTCTTTAAATGTTTCAGTAAAAAACTACCTTTTAATTTCTCACAGTTTGCGTTCCGGCCATACATTCTATGACAAATATTGCTTATATAGCTGCATTCTATCACCCCGTAAAGTTTTGTCCCCTTGTTCAGCTTCACCCTGTATACTGTTACATATACAAAATTCGTAACATTAAGGTGACAGGGGCAAATTTATTTTAACAACATATATACACTGGTGTGCAAAAATTAAGGACGAAGTCGAAAAATTAGCATATCAGCTGAACGAAGAGGCAGAGCGGACAGAAAGACCAATCAGGAGATTAAGTAAGGTGATGTACGGTAGCACATGCGCAGATATGCAGGTAGACGTAATGGGGGAGTGTCTGAGTAGTATAAAGCATGTTGTCGGTGTAAGATCAGTATTTCTGGCAAAGAGATTGCACGCCGTATAGCAGTTAAAATCACACCGAGTTGCTGCCTCAGCGAGAAATGGCGAATAATCAATCTGTTAGACGACATCTGGATGCTTTTACCCGAGGTCGAATCATTGGGAAGTTGGAAGAAGGCCGCAGTGTGACAAGTGTGGCTGCAGAGTTCGGAATAGCTCACAGCATCGTTTCACGACTTTGGAGACAATTTCAAACTACAGGAACAGCTATCCGGGGGTTTAGTAGTGGTCGTCCACGAGGAACCACACCCACAGATGACCGGTATATTGCCTGACAGGCCAGAAGAAACAGGCGGCAGACAGCGGGAGAAATCGCTAGACACACGACGCAGGCGACTGGACGACCGATATCGCGTTTTACCGTGGCCAGAAGACTGCACGGTGGTGGTCTGTTTGCACGACGCCCTGTACGGTGTGTACCTCTAACGCCTGCCCATCGGAGAAGGCGTTCTCTGTGGTGCCGGGAACACCGGAATTGGAGAGACAATGAATGGGGACGAGTACTCTTTACAGATGAGAGCAGATTTGGTGTGAGTAGAGATTCTCATCGCATACTCATCTGGAGAGAGCGGGGAAGCCGCAATCATCCCTCGAACATCATTGAAAGGGACAGGTATGGAGGTGGCGGTGTTCTCGTTTGGAGAGGCATCATGCTTGGTAGTCGTACAGACCTTCACATCTTCGACGCAGGTTCAGTCAACGGGACCCGTTATTGTAACGAGATTCTTCTTCCATATGTGCGTCTTTTTAGAGGCGCTATGGGTCCGAAGTTCCTTTCCATGGACGACAATGCACCATGTCATCGCACAGTAGCTGCCGAACAGCTCTTACAGAGTGAGGATATTGAACGTATGGATTGGCCGGCACGATCTCCGGATCTCAATCCCATCGAGCATGTATGGGATTTTCTAGGCAGACGCTTGGCAGCTCGTACCTTACCACCAGTAACGATTCCGGAGCTTCGATTGGCGCTGCAAGACGAATGGGCAGCAATGCCTCAACAACTCATTGACACCCTCATTCTCAGCATGGGCAGACGCTGTGAAACCTGCCTAGCAGTCAGGGGAGATATCCCCTATTAAAGAACGGATGTTTCTTGCTGGACACCCATCACAGGGATGTTTCGGCCTTCAGTCGCATTGCGCTCCATGCTACTTTTTCAATAAAGCTTTTTTTTTATCCCTCTGATTTCTCTTTTAGTAAGTGTTGCTTACATTACTCATGTCCTTACGTATTGGGAATCTTACGGTATTAAATGTGTTGATTTGGAAAGCTTTTGTACAAAGTTATATTGAAAAAACCGTCTCGTCCTTAATTTTTGCACACCAGGGTAATGTATATACTCACCCCTCTTATTCAACTTAAAAATCCTTACCCGGCTGAATAATTCACAAGTGCACATCAGTATCACCACTGAGGGAGGGGGTTTCAAAAATGGACCAATGAACTTCTATTCCTCTTGTGACGCTGATTTATTAGTGCATAGAATACAGAGACTTAATGTTCTAGATATGAATGAAATGTGCTAAATACTCAGTGTGTATGTACTAAGTAACGTATTTCTTTCTTTTCTTTTTTTTTTCCTGCAGATATCGTCTTTTGGTGTAAATGGCTCGCTTCTTACACTTACGCTTCTGTTCAGAAACGTGTTACAAAAGGACGATTAGATGTTTACGACATGGAGCTCAACAACGAACCTTACAAAGTGGGATTCTTGGCTCCGCCAGAAGAAGTGAATCTGGAATCTCCCATGTCAGAATCTCACCTTTTAATGGTAAGCATAATTCCAAGCCAGTTTTATAGTATATATTTGTGAAATCATTTCTGTGAAGATATTGAAGAAATGACATCTTTTCCACGGATCAAGATACATTGCATAGGGTCCAGCAAAAAATATCTCCCGCTCAAAATAGAAAAAAAAAAAAAAAAAAAAAAAAAAAAAAAAAAAAAAAAAGCGTAATACACACTAGTGGGTAAAACTTACAGAAAAAATTTGTTTTTCAACATAACAACCGAAGAATTGTTGAAATTGCTATCAGTGTAATGAAAGGTCACCTCAATACAAAGGTAAGACAGATCTTTACTCCTGCGTACCTGATCGGAAAATGCAAGGTTTATTGGAACTATTACTAATTAAATGCACTACCATACTGTACTTGTCCCTGAGTGAAAGATATGTTGGTTTAACCAACAAAAAATATCTTTATTAAAATCTCAAAAAAATTTGCAATTATCTTAATAATATGAAACAATTACAATACATAAAATTATTAAAATAATAACAGTCCATACTTAGTGTTACAATAATAGCCAAACAATAACAAATACAACTTGTATTTACAAAGTCATATAACAACAGTTCTTGCAATTAACATCATTTGTAATTAATACATTTCAGTTATAAAATAAACAATTTTTAGACTAATCATTAGATTATTTATACATATCACTTAATGCATCAATTCATATATTTTTACAAGAGAGGCTATTCAAAAATTACATCTTCAGTATCTGTTATTACTTTCATTATTTTAAAAAGTCCTAATTTAGATTTTTCTTTTTGATAAATCAACCAAGTCAGAAGTATTTTGCAAAACTGGCAAAAACTTAAGACATAAATTTTTAAACTTTACACAAAGTAAAGCATGTTCAACATCAGCATCAATAATATCACATTTACATTTTATTGCTTTAATTGAGAGCCTGTTATGGTGTGCAGGTACATGCGCATGATTGGTTAAAAATTGGTTTAAATAACCATTTCCAATACATCTTTTATTATCAATTTTTTGATATACTTATAAGTATATCTTCCTTCCTTTTGCATTATTGTCCCAAAGGTTTTATCATTCTTTCAATATTTTTTTTTTTCAATAAGATTATAAAGGAATCATAGGGAGTAGGAAAAATCTCATCAATTTAAATCTTTTTTTTTTTTTTGTAGCTAATTTAACATTCATATCCACTAATTTATTTCCATAATAACCAGAATGACACTTTATCCAACGAAACTTAATTTTCCTTTTTCTCAAAATTTCAAATAAGATATTATGTGTTTTATAAACCAAATCAGTACAACGCATTACAGACAAAATTGTCTGAAGGGCACTTTGACTATCTGAATAAATATCAATATCTTCTAATGCAGATTTTTTTTTGATGTTGTAGAAATCCATTCCAAAGATTTTAATATATCATATACTTCTGCATCATCAGAAATCAACAGAAATACCTATAAAATCATAAGTATTATACATACATACATCATCAGAAAAATCTATAGAAGAACATCCTACTTTACCATCAATTTTTGAACCGTTTGTAAATATTTCAAAACCGGTTCTTTCTGGGAGTTGTTTATCCCATTATAAATTATAATAAAGAGCAGAATGAATTATATCTTTTAAACAATACGTTTCAATATCTGAAATACTATTTACAGTCATATCGATACCATAGACCAATCCTTGGCCATTCTTTAAATCAAAAATTAATTTTTCTGTTTGTGCAATCAAATAAATAGGTTCACATCCACGAAAGTACGCAAAATTCGCAAAGTATGAAGTAGACTGACTATACATGAAACCAATCACTATCATTTAGCCTCCTACTATCCGTCAGACAGAAATATTTTTCTAAGCTTTTATTTAGCTTACTCATGATGTTTGCATTTATAATCAAAATTTTGTCATCGATTTTTAAATTACTTTTTGATAAGCTATCGATTTTAAATCTTGTACCCACACTGTCTGTGAGTGAAAACTTAAATGTGAAAATTCAATAGTTTTCAAATTTTATTTTATATTTTTTAAATTTCATGATGAGACGAGTTTTTGCATATTTTAACTGTCAAACTAAAATTCAGAATTCAGGACTCAGGATTTTGCTTTTACACCATCGGATAGAGCGAATAACAAATCATAATGACGCTTACACGAGATTTTAATGCAGTTTCGGATGTTTTAGCAAAACCGCTGGATGGTATTGACCATTTGACATAATAATAGATATGGAAGTAAAAGAGTGATTATTCATGGTTGAAAAATGTTTCTTCAATAAAATAATTTGTCACTGGGAGTAAAATAAAGTTTTATTTAAAACTTATAAAATGTTTCATGAAGGAGAAATAGAAAATAATTTACTATGCAGTTTAATGATAACAAAAAATAAATGTTTATTTCTATATAACTCACCTACTGTTTTATATCAAGAATAATAAAAGGAGGGAATCCTTGATACATTTAATGGCTTATACTTTTGGCAATGTAATTCGATTATTAGATTTATTATTGAGGTGTCCATGTTTTTATTACTTGTGATATAAAACTATAGATGAATTTTGCAAAGATAAATATTATATCTTTTGTTCCCACTGAATTACATAAAAAATTATTTTTCTACTTATATATTTCGTTAATAATTTTATGAGTTTCGAACACAAGCTTATTTTGTAAAACATTTTATTTATTTACTTACTTTACTGAGAATTCCCTCGAAGAAAAAACTTTCTATATGTACTATTTTAATTATTGAATGTATTACTTATTCTTGATTATATTTTCGATGCATTAGGGCTTTTCTGTATATTAGATGAACTTCTTAAGATACAAGCATCTTGTTCACTAAAACAGCTACAGTGTAAATAGGAAACTTATTAGGAAAATAAAGTGAAAAGTAATAAGTTTTAAAATTTATGGGAAGGTATTTCGGATTATTTCGCTTCCATTTTAATAGATAATTATTTTCATAAATAAGAGACATCTTCAGTGCAAAGTACCAATTGAGACTCTTTAATGATACAGATTTATTGCAGGCATAAAACTGCTATTTTTGTTCTCAATGAATGCTGCTACTTTTTAAAACTGAAATTTTTGAACTGTTTACAGGGCGCAGATGAAGTATTTTTCTATGGTGTGAATTCACATACTCAACGCTTGGTCGTTCGCATTGCCAGAGGTAGTAACCACGAATCCGAAGCTTGGATTTACTTAAAGCTAGCCGATGATAAAATTTTTGAACTGAAAGAAACATCGAGTTATCAACAATCGTGCTGTGACAAAAGAGCTTTTACTTGTGGAGGACTTCAAGTGTATCATGTATCACCGATGAGAAGATGGAGAATATTTTTTAATGGTTTACTTAGGTATTATTACATTTAATCTTTTCTGTTTCTTTCACATTATATATTATTTACTTACGGCATTATTTAAAAATATTGATGTAATCTGAATGAGTATTTTGAGATAATTCATACTAGTGGTACATTGGCAACGGAGGCAAGCAAAGTAGGAAAAAATAGTCAAAAATTTCTTCTGATTGGATAAGAAGGGTCGTGTTGCAGGATTACATAAGCCAGCATGGAACGGATTAATTTGGAAAGACGCAGTCCAGAAAAAAATTATTATTAACAGTTTAAAATAGAACACTTCACAATTTTGAAAGTTTAGCGGATCTTCAACAATGAATGATACAGAGAAACGAAAGCCGTGTGTTAGCAAGAGTAACGGCAACGGAAAATGGGTTGCGCATTCAAAAGAAGCGGTAAAAGTTTCAGTTCTTGGTTGAAATCTTTTATGTGTTCACACACACACACACACATATATATATATATATAATAGCTATTTAGTCAGCTAGCCTCACAAGGGGCTAGTTTATTGGTTCTCCACCTGTTTTTCTTAACGCACCTCTTTCATCATTGCTTATAAGACTATTTCTCTATCCTTTCCAAAAGCCTAAATATGCAAATATGCATATACTTTTATTTCGATTTAGAATAATTTTAACACATCTTTAAAAAAAAACGACTTTAAACGACAAAATGGTATAGAAAATGTTAATAAATACCAGAAGTTTAAAAAAGTAGCTTTCTTAACAATTAACTAAAATACTTAACAGCTAAATAAAAGGCTGATCGCATTATCCCCTTAAGAGATCATAATCTCTCCTCTGATTAAGAAACCGTGGTCTAGCTGATTAAATTTAAAATATACTTTTCTCACGCTCCTCCGAGTGGCAACACATTGCTTTTAAATTACTGAGTTTGGTAATCAAAACTTCATCAAGTTCGTTAAAAATAGATAAACTAATTTTAAAAAATCGAAAAGCGAAGTTAGAGCTTCGAAGTGTACACGTTCGGGTAGAGGACTATGTATGTTCGAAATAAGGTGATTCTAGGTGCCGCCGTTGTTTTTCTACCAGAGTGGAGAAACATGAATACATACATACAAAACGGATACTTCATCATTTAAATAATAGTGACATTTGTAAATTTAATAAAGTGACATTTTGTAACTCAAATAAAGTATTTTAAATTTAGTATGGAACTGGATCATTGCTTGAAGTATTTTACAATGTAAAAGTAAAATTTTCATTAATTTTATATTTAAAATTATAAATTTTCTATGCATTTTTAGACGTTTAGGAATACTAATTTAATTGAAATTATTATAGTTAATTAAAATATATATTGATAGAAATTGAAATTATTATAGTTAGAATTTTACAAATTTATAGTACTCAAGTTTTTGATATGCTTAAAATTAAAAAGTGAAAGTAATTCCCCAATTCATTTTAGACAGACATCTGAGAATGATTCATCAGTGGATAAAATGGTGCATGTTAAATTCGCATTACGGTAAGTATTAATATTTACTTCGTAGCTGTTAACTAAATTCGTACGAATTCCTGTGATAAAAGATATCAGTAATTTGTTTATTTAAATAAAGAGTTTCTTAAACAAATTTTTGTAATATTTGAAATATTTCTTAATCAAAGCCTCAAAAGAAATATTTCTCTGCGAGAATATTATTTGAGTTACCAGAAAAATCTTAACTCTTGTAACGAGAATATAAAATTATCTTTCAATAAATTATAACGAAAAATGGACGCAATGCTTATCACTTATAGATATTTTACTTGTCATCGCAAATATACTTTTAAGAAGAGTACAGATAAATCGATTTCGTGCAAAAGAATAATCGAATTAATTTTCCGTTTTCTTTTTTCTTTTTTTGTATGAATATTTCTAAACTACTGAAGTGATAACCTTGAGGATGCTAAATTTATTTTTAAGACTATTGTTATTCTCTATAAAGTCATTTTTCTATAATCCTTTTCCTTTATTCCCAAACTAGAAATATGCAACAAACATATTTAATTTCAAACAACTTCGAATATGTTACATATGTACATTTTCCATGCATTTATTTTATCCTAAATAATATTTATTTACTTATAAGGGACTACCTGTTGTATTTAAATTCATCGATCACAAATTAGCTTTTATCGTAATAGGTGGAGAGCTTCTTCTGACATTTTCGATTTCACGACAGATGTAAACACAGCTGAATTGTCTAGAGGTCTCGCAAAAGCGAAATGGAAGCATATTTTGCCTCCAATTTCTGAGTAAGTTGATATTACGAATTATGCTATTTTCTAATTTCTATGATGTTGCAGAAATTTGTAAGGTTTCATATTTATGAATCCATAATCATAATATTTTTATCCTTACTGCCACTCTCGTTGGTTCGCACTAAGATGTAAATTAGTTAACATGTAAATAATAAAAGAATTTTTTAAAATTTAGGCTGTGAGCTTTTATCAGAGATTTTACCGTCGTTTTTATTTCTTCTCCAATTGTTAGGAGGCCCCACCAATGGCCGAGTATTTAAGACCGCTGAATGCTGATAATTCGACTGGGTTTAAATCCAGGTGAATAGGCTGGCTGCATGTTTGGTTTTTCGTGGTTTTCCCCTTATGTAACATGAATACGAACCAGTTTCCCTCAAATGTTTTCCACTAAGGCATAGCTCTTGCGTATTTTGCCGTATTCAAATAACTTAACCTAATATTAAAACTAGATATGCCGTCTTCAGCCTTTCGCTAGCCAGGTTGGTCGCATACTTAGAAATTTGAGGCAAAAAATCGGAAAAAGCTTGCCAAAAGCTAGAAGGAATTGCTTTCTAAATTCTCAAGATTATTTAATTAAGTTATAATGTAAAGGTTTATTTTAAAACTTCATCTAAGTTATAGTTATTTCACTACCTCGAAAAATCGCCTGGCTTTCTATATAGCAACATAATTTAGCTTGGTAATGTTTAGGTTTTCGTGCAACTCAGATAAATATTATGAATTACAATACAAATTTCAAAAAATTAATTAAATTTTAATCACCGTTCTTACGACGAGTTCTTGTTTTCTTTCTTAACAATAAGATTAAAATTCTAAATACACAACCAAGCCTTCCAGTATTTGCTTTCTGCGGGATTCGAACATGGTTCTAATAATACGGCAACCGACAGCATTAACAATTATACGGATCAGAGTGGCATAAGTCGAAGTATATTTTCTATGTTGTGAACCCAGGTATAAAATTAAAACGACTGAGTAATTTAAACTTGCGTTATTACTAAATTTTCTCTGAAAACAAAACTTTGAAACAGTTAGTAAAATGCCACCTTAAAATATATTTCAAGGTTGGAAAAGGTAATAACATCTATTGCGAACAGTAATTTTACAGCTGAATTTCAAATAAGTAATATAATATGCTTTAGGGATGCTGATTTTCTTACAAATTAAATACGCTTATTAGTTTCATTTCAAATACTTTTTCAATTTTACCAATTATCTTTATTAGTAAAATTCTTTATGCACATTCTACAGTAAAAAAACTGAAATAGAATTTAATTTACAGTGCTCTTAATTGATTCATCCAATGCTTAACATTTCAACAGTTAAATATTTATTGGATATCTTCTTCAAAGTCATTGAATTAAACAATTACAATAAATATATTGCACTAAATATTATATTAATTGCATGCATTTTTATTTACATTTCGTTTTACAGCTTCTAGTTTTAGATTCTCATCGGAAGTTCTAATTTGTATTTCAATTCTTAATTATCTGTTGTATAAATGTTTAAGTACTTCTGGATTTCAATATAATGCGAGTTGATTCTTCTTTATATAGACTTTATGATGCTTTGAATTTTTATGCACAAACTGGTACCATCATGGGAACAATAGAAGTTGATCCTCTCTGTGAAGGCGAAGGCATATATGACAGCAATTTGTATCTTTTTGGAGAAAGACTGCGATTTTTAAGTAAATTTTGAATATTTTTTAATTGATGCTGCTAATTTCTTTATTCATTGTATTCTCGAAAAGCAATGATTTTGATGCATCTTTAGCATGTATACAAATTACAAGCAAAAGTTAAGATGATATAGTTTTAATCCCATTATATGTACTGGGCTTTAAAGCTTTGAAGGAGAAACTGTTGATCACAACAGCTTCAAATTGTGTGTGAATATCACTGTGGCGCCGCCCAACCGATATAGTGGTTAGTGACTTTGCCTGCTATACTGAAGAGCCGGGCTCGAATCCCGGAGAAGGCACTGATGTTTGTAAAACCATTATCACATTAGGTTTCCGCTACGCGGTCCTGGACATCGAAAGGGACAATTTTCAGAACCTGCACATTTCCAGGAAACCCACGTAGCTAGGTTACCGTTTTCACTTACTGCAAAGACTTGAATGCCAAACAGTACTCGATTATCGTTCAGATTGGGATCACGTGATCCTTCAGAAGCAAAACATTCGTCTGATTGGTTGTTCTCTACGCGGGATGAAGCTCCAGCCAAAACATTTTCGTGAGGATTCAAAAAATCCCGCGTAGCCGGTACATCGTTTCTGTGGCGCTAGGCGGAACTTTTCTTCCAGCGGACCTGTTTTTTTCTAGAAATCCTCCCGCTTAAACCAGTGCTACCGGAATTTCGTTTCTAAAAAAGTCCCGTCTAGCAGGGACTGTCGCTAGATGTGATAACCTCTTAAATGTATAGTGCATGTGCGGCATGGAGCACTCCAAGTATCTGGCGAGCCAAAGGTCCTCGCGATAGGTTAGTGGTAAAGGAAAAAGGGTGTGAGACCTTCGTTCTCGTTCGCCTGCCGTCTCTCCTTCAAAATTGGGGACAGAACTGAGCCAAAGTGGATTTGTCACCTATATGGCACAAAGCTTAGCCAACGGCAGGCACATTTGACTCCTTCCCACAATAAATATTGTGTGCTGTTAACCATTGTCAGGTGAGTGAGATTGGTAACAACACAACATATCCTTGAGGAAATATTAAATTGTTACGACGAGAGAAAATACATTATGTAAAAAATATGCCACTAGTTGGTTATCTGTAGCTCCCTCCGTCATTTTCAAAATATGCAAAATTATATATGATTTAAATGCGTATGTTTTTAAAAAAAGGAGTTTATTTCTTTTAGGGCAGGTTAACATCGGTTTTTTGGATTGCAATAATTATATAAAATCGCTACATACTCGAGAAGCTGTTTGAATCAAAAATAACGTTGAATTCTTTATTACCTCTGCCCACAGCAGCTATGCCGAAGTTCCAAATATTGAAAGTCTTATCTGTTTCAGGATATACAAATGGTTTACTCAAAATAAATTTTAAGACCAAAAAATACTTATTCTTTGTATAGCAAACGTGGCAGTGGACTACAGTCAGTCTATAAGCAGTCAATATCGGAAGCTACAGCGGCTATACTGAAGAATTGTGCATTTTTTGTTTGCTTATCGAAATACGCTAAATCGCGCAGAGATTATATTTCTAAAGGGAAGACATATTTTCGTGGAAGGTTTTTCTAAAGAAATCTACATCATATTTATTAAAAACAGTTTGGCCACATTAATTGCTGAAACCGATAGTGCAAAGCGGGTTGTAAATATGATCTAAAAGGGGGGGACCTCTGTTTCTCTAAAATTGCACATGTTTAAAAAAAAATTTTTTCCTAACGAAAGTGCACGAGAGACGTTCCGTTACAGATCCTTGCTTGGATGAAAGTTGACAGCAGGCACCTTATACTCGACCGAAGTCTTTTCCGCCTCTTTAGTAATAATAATATATAAAATTACAGAATTTGTATGATCAAATATCGATTAATACTGCAATACATGACGCTTCATGCTACAGCAATTCCTGTATACTGCAGATCTGGACATTAGTTTTCTAGCAAATCTCTCCTGTGGTTCCTGGTTTTTCTTCCAACAACATCCATTTTCACATTTTTTTTTCTAAAATCACTTGCTTCCAATACTATCAACAGCATCAATGCTTGATTTCCTCAGTTTTCTTACAGAATGCACAAAGCTTCATACGCAGCAAAATTAAAGGATATTTGCTTGGTTTTTCTTTGGAAGGAAAGAATAACAGCCACCGAAGACTAGAAAAATAACAGGCCATGTGTTTACAAAATTTTAAACCATGTACCTAATGTAAGGTGATATTATTTAAAGTGGACCTGTTGTAATAATAAAAATTCAAGAGAATTTCATTAAGAAAGTTACGAGAATGGTGACCCGTAATAGTTCGCTTTTGCTATTACTATAAGGATTTGTTAATTTTCTTTTATTTGTGTCTTGCTGGAAGCTACTAAAATATATTTATTAGTGAAATACGGAGAGAAATAAAGGAAAACTATTTTCAATATTTTAAATCTTTTTTTAGTTCCTTGTACGAAGTAAAGGAAGTATTGTAGTGGCAAAGAATCTGAGGTATCATAGTTCAACTAAAGTATCCATTTTGACCGCTCTCGAAAGAATTTGAGCGACGTTTCTCTGACATCTGTACGTACGGACAGAATAAAAAAGGACTTTTTTTTAAAATCAAAAACGAATTGTAAAACTGATTTAAAATGGATTCAAAAAGATTTAGTTTTCGTGATATACATCTCGAATAAGTCAAAAACGAGTAGCTGTAGAACGTTGAAATTTTGTATATGAGTCTCTTATAACATGAAACTGTGCACCTTCCTTTTTCGTTGCAGCGGCCTTACCAAACGTATATATATATATATATATATATATATATGGTGTATATATATATATATATATATATATACACACACACCATATCTGGTCTTTGTTACCCACCAGTGTGACCAAAACTTAACTTTCAGTTTTGCGCACCGAAAAGTTTTTCAACCTGCCCGCTGCCAGATTTGCTCGTTTTTGCGTAGAAACTCTAATTTTAAGTGTAAAAATTGCTTTTTAAACTATTTTGAACTGTATTTGGTATTTTAGGATTTACTGTATTTTCAGTTTTTAATGAAAATTGAGTTTTTATGTATTTTTGCTTTGCTGCAAAATGAGAACTGAATTGATTAAATTAGCAATATATCTCTAATGTAATTCGAGGAAATAAGTTTAAAATGAAGTGCAGCAAAAATGTGTATAACTTAATAGGCCGTACGAGAAAGTCATGTGGTTTTCACATCAGATTTTTGTTTTATGTTCAGGTGATACAACTTTAGTTACTGGAGCTGAGTTCTGTCACGTCTTGGGTCATGATTGGAAAGTAAGTAAGTTTTCTAAATACCTTTTACTAGATTTCTCCCTCTGTATTTCTCGACTTAACATATTCGTCCGTCATCTGGATAGACAACAAAGGAAAAATAACATATTGATTTACTTTTAGTGTAAAGCTAGATGAGATAAGACAGCTGCAACTTTCTTAAATGTAAGAAAAAGGACGCACCAAAAAGACAAAATGCTAAGCCAACAAGGATCGGCATAATGTGAATAAATTAGCGAGATTGTAGTACGAAATGTAAACAGAATCTTCTTCGTCAATTGCGGGAGTGAAAGTGACGGTAAAGGAACATATGAGTCCGTGACAGCAAACAGAAAGAAGATAAAGCCATTGGTGCCATCGGATTGATCTAATGTAAAAACAACTGAAGAAAACAATTCCTGAAAAGATATTTTAAAGAGAGTTTTTTTAGAATCGAGATTACTTACCAGAACCGAAAGATTTTTTACGAATGTGAAATGGCTCCAAGGAATCTAATATCTACATCAGGTACGAAATTTGAAGGCTGGCTTTGTTTAGAACCGTATCAACAGCCATGACATTAGATGTGTAGATCTTGCTCTAGTTCCAGCACCATCATCTACAACGTCAGACCCAGATTTCGTCATATATGTGCAGAATAATATACACGAATAATGTCTATAACAAGTATATATGAGATAATATGACAGTACTGAAGATATATAAAATATGTAAATATAGAAATCTTCAAAACTGATAATTTTTCTTAAATTTTTATCTCTGCATAGGATCAACGATTAAAAATACAGAAATTTATACATTCAATAAAATATAAAATATTTTCAGTACGATAAGTTGTCTTTTTGAAATCTTAAAACAACAAGGCCGCTTGATAACAACGTGAAAAGGTTGGCAAATGATTTCATGAATCTGCACTTATATTTCAGAAAAACAGTCATCGGTAGCGCGAGTAAAGAAATTCAGCTATATACTCTTTCTTCTTATTTTACAGGATGGAAAGTTTGTGCACCTTGGAAAAGTCTCCGTTGCAAATATTGTTAAAGAGTAAGTATATTTATCTTCATTATTTTTACCTAAAAACCAACTAAAATAATAAAACCATAAGTAACAAATCCAATGCGGCTTCAGTAACTGAAGAACTCAAAATTTTGGGCACAGCTTTTTGAGTAAAATAATAGCAATAAAACACAAAATTTTATCATCTGATTTGCTTTTACTAATTTTTCGTGTCCACTTACGGCCAGTTTATTGACTTGCTTAGTATTATAAACTTCTCAAATACTCTCGAAAATTAGTTAAGCTGCTTAAAAGAAACTGAAATTATGAATAAGTGGTTTCTTCACATAATATTCCATACAAATGTAACATGTTGAGGATTTCTACTCAAGGTAAGCACTCGAGAATTGTCTTATTAATATCTGTAATTATTTCATCCTCTTTTGATTACAATAAAAGGCTGTCATAGGACCTCATTAAGCGAGTCGCAGTGGACCGTAGTACCAGATCATCTGTGAACAAAAGCGACTCTTGTATTTTAGTTCTGTATTTATAATTCTGCTAACACATCGTTGATCATGATGCTCAGGAGGACTGGGTTTAACGGTGTCCGCCGAAAACATCACGGACGAAAACGTTGCGGAGAAAACAACGCAAGGCGAAAACGTCGTGGTATAAAACATCGTGGTACAAAATACCGTCGTCGAAAATAAAGCGATTCAAAAACTTTGCAGTTTAAAGACATCGTCGTCGAAAATATGGTGGTATAAAATAAAGTACCTACAAATGATCGCATGACGATAGCATCACAGACATGCGTTTTTCAGGCTTTAATAATTGTAAATGGATATTCGCATAATGATTTATGAGCGCAAGATGGAAAGAATGATAATTTTTACATTCATATTTTCTATTAACTTATAAGGTATTTCTCCCGCCTTCATAGCGTGCCTTCGTGGTGTAGTGGTTCTGCACGCTGGGCCGGTATTCCAGAAGTCCGCGGTTCGTTTCCCAGCAAAGGCGCTGTTAATTTTTCATATTTTCTGCTTCCTAAAAACAACCTAATGTCTCTAAAAACTAATAAAATTTTGCTAAAAAAGTAAGAAGGAAAGGAAACTTAATAATATTCTTCATGAAAAATATAATTAAAAACATTTAAAATTTTCTTAGGAAGATGGTTCACTGTAAGTTCAATAAATAACTACAAAAATTTCAAATAAAAAGTATATGAAAAATTAAATAATACATTTAAAGAGATTATAAGAAATGTATAAATCTAAAGGAAAATGTAAGCAATCCTAGTTAAAGCGTCTACTCAAAATTCTATATCTTTTTTGTCTAGTTGTGGATGTGGTCAACTTACATAATGATTAAAATCTATGTTTAGTGTTCTCAAAAACACTGTTAGGGAAATAGTAACCAAGGGGGTTTACTGCAAGTGTGTATTATTTCTAAAAAAAAAAAAAAAAAAATTTGCATGAGATTTTCGTGATTTTCCTAAAGTGTAATGCGCATATGAACCATTTCCTGAGAAGTACTCCACCGAGGAATTCCATAAGTAGATAGCTATATATGCGTTGACATAATCTGACAAATCGACATCCAAGTAACTGACTGCAAGCTGTGCATGAAAATTTTAATGCTAGTTTAAGAATAAACTGAAACAAAACAAGAAATAATTTTCAGTGTAAGAGTATCAGGTTAACAAAAGTGAAAGAAAATAATTTGGTAATTAATTAAGCAATGTTTTATAGACAAGGTCATGCAATTACTTTTATTAATTTTTCTAATCTTTTTTAGACGATATTTTTCATAAAAAATTACCAGTAAAACTTAAAAAAAAATTATTACTGACTTTTGTTAGTTAAATTCCATTATGTGCTATAAGTTGCATTAATTTTATGCTTAAGCTTCCTTCTTACTTTTTCAGCAAACATTTATTAATTAATAAAAAATATGAAAGTGAAAATTATCCTTCTTTCCATCTTGTATTCACAAATCATTATGCGAATATCCATTTACAGTTATTAAAGCCTGAAAAATGCATGTGTGTTATGTTATCGTCATGTTTTATTTTTTTACCATGATATTTTCGATGATGCTATTTTCAAACTGCAAAGTTTTTGAACCACGATGATTGAGAACATATATTTATATATTTGATATTTAGATATATGTTTAGATGATTTAGAATATATATTTAGAATTAGATATTTTGTATCACGTTTCAGGACCTGCTTTGTTTTCTCTTTGCTTTCTTTTCTCCCACGATGTTTTGTACCACGACGTTTTCGCTTTGCGTTGTTTTAGTCCACGAGGTTTTTTCCGCGATCTTTGTTTCAGAGGGGAATGGTGTATACATCTGGGCATCTGGGTCTAAGGCCCTACCCTTATTGAACAATATTAGAAATTACTAATTATGTGTGCATTATCACAAAAAAATTTAATTTAAAAATTGAGCTATATGAAGAGATTTAAGTGAGAAGTTACATAATAAATTTTGTCACAAATAACTTTAGGGTAAATCGTTATATTATAATACAAAGGTAATAAAGTTAAGCAAGATATTAACATTAAATTATTAGTAACAAGTGAATATGAGATAAGAATTTAAAAGGTGTAGTGAAACAGAGTCGACTAATGAAGGAAGCATCTGGTGAAAGCTTTTTGAGCCCATGGCAAACATCCTGAAAGCAAGATATACAACAATTGGAAGAATAAACAAGAAGTGGGTGCAACTCCTTCGGTGAAAAATTTAAAAGGGCAAGAGAATAAAAAGGCGGGTAAATAATGAATAAGTTTGAGCAATTTGAAATATTAAATTGAGACTGGTGCTGTCAAACAAAATACAAAGTACGATAACATGATACAAAATATGTGCATATATGAGAGGAGATATATACGAGTACATAATACAATAAGCATAGTTACCATATATAATGCAAGTGCTGAATAATAATGCAGGTAACAGTAAGAAAACATCAATCAATATTTACATTAAGTATGGCCATAGAGCGTTTGCAGTTAGCAGGATCATTAATGTCGTAATTACATATTCTAATGGCAGGGTTTTGAATATTTTTTTGGCTTTCGAAGAACTTCCTTGCTAATTTACAATATATAGTTTTTAACCTGGTCCATTTTGAGCTCAAAATGGATACGGTTATTACGAATGTACCAGGGTGAGTTTGAAATTTGACGTAATATACAGTTTTGGGCTGTTTGGAGTCTTTTTCTATCCGATTTGCAAGAATATCCCCGTACTGGGCAGACATAATAGAGCATGGGACGAAATACGAATTTGTAAATGAGTAACTTGTTGTCTATAGATAGAACGCTGTTTAGAGCAATTAAAGGGAGTAGCGTTGCTTTACGAGCTCGAAGCTTCTGTAAGAGAGATATTATGTGTGGGGTTCATGTAAGAGAATCTGAGGATCACCTCGAGATAAGGGACCTTCTTAGCACAGGGGATATATGCTCCATAGAAATGCAAGTTTTTATCAATTTTCTTTTTCTTGGTAAACAAGATGGCATGCGTCTTGTCTACATTAACAAGGATTTTCCATTTTTGCAGCCAAATCTCAAATACGTTTATGTGATCTTGTAACCATTGTTGTAGGAATGTTTTTTCATATAAATATTAAAAAGTGTGCATGGAAGGAGGTGCCAAGAGGGACCCCTGGGCTATGCCTGCTAATATGGAACGTTGTGTACAATACGAGCTGAAAACATGAACGACGAAGTATCTACCGGTCAAATAGGATTTAATTTTCTTTGTTATGTAATCTGGGAAACTCAGATTGTGTATTTTGTAGGGGAGTGCTTCCAGCCATACTCAATCGAAAGTCTTGAAAATGTCTAAGAAAATTTCACCTGTGATGTTCTTGATTTCTATTCCTTCAGTAATCGTTTCAACAACTCTATACAGTTGGTTTGTTGTGCCTAGATTCTTTCGGAATCCAAACTAGAAAGGGATGAGGATATTATTATCTTCCAGATGCTTGTTCACTTTTGAAGAATGACTACTTCGGTAATTTTCATTAGGCATGGCAGGAGGTAATTTTGCTTAGGCTGATGGAACTGTAAGAATCTGGTTTATTTGATGGTTTTCTAGGCATTAATATCGGGTTATTGTAGCAAGCTTCCAGTCTTGATGAAAATATTGTCATTTCATGATCAGGTTAATGATTTTGACGAAGATGAACACAGTCTTTTTTGGGAATTTTTGAATTATGTAGTTTTATAGTTTGAGATCTTGTCGTACCCTAAGTCTTTCTTCTTCTTGAGTTGTTGAATGTCTTCAAGGATTTCCGATGGCATGACTGAGGGTATGTTGTCAGTGCGTGGATTGGGAGAATAATTGTTCTGAAAGCTAGTGATCATATTTTCTGTAGTTGTGTCATGTATGTTGTGAAGTTGAAACTGGGATTCTGGATGCTGAGCAATAAGTTTTGCTTTCTTAGTTTCAGTGTAATGTATCCTATTGTAGCCTTTAAGGGGCGGAATGTTGTTGTAGCATTTCTTATAACTTTTGAGAGCTTTACACAGCGAATTATCATCGGTAGACTGTGATGTAAGGTATTTGGACCAGTCGAGTTGTGCTTGTACGTTAGTCTGAGATTTGACTAAGTTACACAATTGGTTAAATCTAGTTTTGTCTACAGGATTTCTGGTGCGTTGAAATTTTCTCCGATTGCATTTCATTGTTTAAGGAGTTCAGTTATTTCCTTGGTGCGACCTTTGTTTCTGGTTTTAATTTCTTTTTTTGCTCCGCTATATGCAACTTGAATTTGTTCCGTAAAACTCTTTACTAAACTGTCAATGTCATTCCCTGACTGTGTAGTTGGAAGTGTGTATTGAATGTTGCTTAGAGCTTTGACATATTTACGCCAGTCAGTAGTAAAGGCTCTTTTGTCTGTTCTGTGTAACGTGTATACGAGCCAGTTTCCCTTAGAAAGTCCTCCACGAAGGCATCCCTCCCTTTAGGCAGATAGCCTCGTGTGTTTTGCCATAACTGAATAATCCCTAATCCCCTCTAGATAAAAATTAGTCTATTAACGACAAGTTCTGGTAATTTATACAGACTTGACAATACAGAAGGAAATTTACTGTGCTTGAGGACTGGGTTAAATTAAGCTTTTTATCATTTACTGAGAAGCACGTTTGTACTAGTAAAAGTTAATGATTTTTAATAACACTTCCATTAACTTTTCACCAAGGATCTCTAGGGAAGAAGATGAAATTTTGTTACGACCAGTGCTCTTACTAGGG
This sequence comes from Stegodyphus dumicola, assembly GCF_044657685.1. Lineage (NCBI taxonomy): Eukaryota > Metazoa > Arthropoda > Arachnida > Araneae > Eresidae > Stegodyphus > Stegodyphus dumicola. The sequence continues at coordinate 198,901,886 of NC_140773.1, forward strand.
GAGAAAGGGGTAGAAGCTTTAATCCAAATTTACTCAGACCAGCGCTGTCCAACTTATCATAGCCCACGGGCCATATTTTCTTCTCCAAACATTTCGGGGGCCAAGAAGGTTGATAAATGAAAGGTCAGTTTGTGTTAATTAAAAAAATATTTTATTTATACTAAAAAGAAAACTTTAAAATATTCGTAATATATTAATGAGAACATTGTGGCCGTAATTGTTTAGCAACAATATCTTTTATGTCCACATCAACATTTGTTGCGGTAAGTCTAATTATACCTTCAAGAGTGGAATCTTTCAAACTGTTTCTATATTTTGACTTTATATATTTCATATCGGAGTATGCACGCTCGCAGATATATGTACTTAAGAACATTGATACAATTTGAAGTCCAAAATCTCTCAATTTTGGATATTTCTCTTTATCTAAAAATTTGAATATTTCTATTCCAGTTACTCTACGAGATGTAAAAAATGGGTCAGTCTGCAGGTCGCATAATTCAATTTGATCTTTAAGATCAACGGAGTTGATATCAATATTAATTGGATCACAAAATAAATCAATAGACGGTTTAAGATCATCAAATTGAGAAAATCTTTCACTGAAATCTGTAATTAGCATATCCAATTTTTGTAGAAATATTTTAAAATTCGCTTCTGTATCACATTCCTTCATTTCTTCATAGATCTCTTTGCAAGATTCAAAACGAAATTAATTATTTTGCTCCAAATTAAACCTTAACAATTTAAATTTGTTTCTAAATCCAGTAACATATTTATAAAGGCAACACACATTTTGATCCTGTCCTTGCAAGGACTTATTGAAAATATTTAAATAATTTCTAATGTCCGTTAGGAAAGCAAGTGAATAAATAAAATTTTTATCAACTAAATTTGCTGTCAAATTTTAATCGACGGCAATTTTTTGTGAAAAAAAGATAAACTTCTTTTTCAAGTGTAAAGGATCTCTTCAAACACTTTCCAGCACTTAACCAACGAACTTTACTTTGTGAAAGCAGATCTCCATACTCATTTTAAAATTCATCCAAAAATGTTTTAAATTTTCGGTGTGTAAGAGAACGATTTTCGCCGCGAATTAAATTAGTGATTTTGCAAACCTTGTCCATTACGTCTTTTAGTTGTAGGGATAAACCACATAATGCCTCCTGATGGATAATACAGTGTAACATACGACATGTTATTCCTTCTTTTGCAAAAGTCCCGCGAGCCCAATATTTTTGCCCGTCATAGCTCTAGCACCATCGGTTACAATAGCAGTGCACTTGTCAAATCCGCCATACTGCTCTATTGAACATTTTAATTGTTTGTAAATATCTTCACCTTTTGTTGTTCCGTGCAATAATTGTAATTTTAAAAGTTGTTCTGAATAATACAGTTCTTATAAAGATAAGCATTTGACTTGTATCGGAAATGTCTGTGCTTTCATCCAATGCTACCGAAAAATAGCAGGAACTATTAATTAGGTTTTCTAATTTATTAGTGACATGCATGCTAATCTCGTTTACACATCGGCTTACAGTCTGGTGAGAAAGTGATACTGTTTGAAATTTTCTTACCATTTCGTTGTCATTAAATGCTTGAGCCATTTTTATGGCACGTTTTTTAATGAATTCTCCATCCAAAAATGTTTTCTTTGCCTTTACTATTTCTAAACAAACCTCAAACGGTGCAGCTACTTCTTGAAATTTTGGTTCTTGATTAAAATAAATCGTTTGATGATCCAGCTGCTCTTTCATTTTTTTCACTAGTGGTATTTTCATGTTTCGCGTGTACGAATGATACTTTTTTCATGCATGGAAAGATAATGGCGCTTCAAATTATATTCTTTACACACAACTATGATTTGTAAACCTTCCAAACACTGTGGTTTACCATTCTTGTTCAGAATAAATAATTAAATCTCCTAGCTATCTTGAAATTCTCGATTTTCGAGGTCTATTTTTCTTTTATTAATAGCACTCGTATTCAATAATTATTTTTATTAATAAATAAATAGGAAATTAAGTTAATAATATTATAACACAGTCACCCCTCAACAAATCCTAGACAAGACTGCACTCGCACAATTGTGTGAATCAACCAAATACCGCAGGATAGTGTGCGCATCACGTGCGCCAACCATAGATAAACAACGACCAGCCACAAATATAATATGTGGCGCCAAAGTAGAGCCAACCATCATCAGACGTTAAACGGATTGCTGCTGTATTCAGCCAGGTTAAGTGAAGTTACGCAAACTAAATAGTACCTACTTTAAATTCAAATTAGATTTAATTTTTCACATAGTAAAATAATTTTAATATTAATAATAATAATTTAGTAACATAAATTTATTCATAGTAAAATGTACTCGCGCGCCGTAAAAATAATTTTGCGGTCTTTATACGGCCCGTGGTCCGTCAGTTGGACAGCCCTGACTCAGACCATTGTACCTAATTGCGAAAGTTGTTTAATTTTGTAGTCTAATTTCTAGCTGATTTACAGGGAAATTATTGCAGAATTTGTAGAATTAATGCTGATAAAAATGTAATGTAAAGAATTTTTTTTAAATGTCATTATACTCGTAAATTAATATTCTCGGAAGTATAGTTTTGAAGAAAAATGGGAAATTCGAAAATGTATGTTTTTCATGTAGAAATAAAACTTTCAAAATATAACTAAATTACTTTTCAACAGCTGCCTTTAATGGGAGAGGCATTTATGACACTATAATTCACTTCTTATTCTTAACGTCTAATATAAAACTATTCAAAACCACCTGAGCTATTGATTTTTCTTTCTTTTGTGTTTAAGATTAAACTACTGTAAGTTTCATGTTTTTACTTTAGTGGTGTTGAATGCATTTTTCAGCCTGAAATTTGGATTCTTTGTTCAACCTAATGGTCAAATGTCCATTGTTTCCAACATTGATTTACAAATTTTTTCCGAAGAGAGGGAAAATGACATAAAAGCAGTATTTCAAGTGGATGGTAAGTATTTTGTGTGTTACCTTTATTAAATATCATGTACTTTGAACTTAAACCATAAAATTTAATCCTACAACAAATATCGCCAAATAATTTTAAAATGAGCATATATTTAGATTTTCCGATACACAGTCTCGCGCAGTGGAGATAAAAATGTGTCCCATCCCGTATATAATAAAATAAAATAGTGTTGCCATTGCTCGCTTTTAAATCGTTGAGTTTGTTAATCAAAAATTCGTTAAAGATTTACAAAATATGAAATCGATAATAAAACAAACTCCAAATTTCAAATTTGGGCTTCCAGATGCCCATATTTTATGGAAGATTACGTTATTCAAATTTTGATGGCTCTAGGTACCGTTGTTTTATTATAATGCGAGAAATATACATACATTAATGCAGATTCTTCATTATTTAATTTCTTTAAATATAATAAAGAGCAATAATATTTGGTGGCAACAATTTGAAAAGTTAAACATTTTAAGTTTTCGATGCAAAATGCCAAAACGAAATTAATAGCCGTTCTAGACTAATAAATACTCTTATATTTCTCTAATCAATTATAAAAATTTTTACAGAACATTTTATTGAAAACTTAAATACTTTTTTACCGAGGTCGCACAACAGCGGGATCACATTAACCGTCAGCAAGCGCTATGGTATACTCAGTGACATGGTTCGGGATCGGTACACTAGAGCACATCAAGCTGGCTGGGTTTCCGGAGAAGATATAGTTGAGCTTTCATGTTTTCCACTCCGAAAATCCGGAAGTCTATATAGTGAAACCAAGTCAAAATATGGTGGATGGTAACTTAGTCTCACGGCCGGTTTGGTGGTGTTTTGAGTAATGTTATTTTTTCCCGGGCGAGCTGTTGTACTATAATGGTTGACACATTTAGTTAGTAACTAGAAGATCATCGGTCAATCCTCAGATAAGACAATAGTTGATTTGTCAAGTTTCTTGCACCAAAGACGGAGCAGTGAAGCGGAATTTAGAAATGATGATTCTCACATTTTCGGTTCTCAGATCAGAGAAGGGTCACTTTAAAAGTGACAAACTGTCAGTCATTTAGCGAAAGCAGAGTTCTTCACGAATAGGAAGTGATAGCCCCCCTCCCCCATTGCTGCAATGCTTTGACCTCTGCATCTAGAACTACATTCAGTTTCTGATTTCAATACTTTGCATTCATTTTCGTTTATTTCTTTAACTAATGTTATGTTGAAAATTTGGAAGGAAACGTGAAAACAGACCTATAAAATGTCTAAAAAACAATTCTATTTAGTGGTCATTAACATAGTTATCACTTTGTTTAAGATTTCAGTAAAATATTCAAGGGGATTATGTAAACAATAAATATTTAAACCCCGTATTGCGACAAAAAAAAATCCGCTAATAGCTCAAACCAGTCTTATTTGTAGCATCTTCTTTACAGATGAACAGTATAATTTAAAAGGACAAATCGTCAGCAGAAAATCCCACTTCGAGAGCAAGAAAGGTTGGGATGGATTTCTATCAATCAATATTCACAAGATAAATCGATGGACAGTGGTATCAAATCCAGTTTTGGTAGCTGAACCAAACAGAGCAAGTGGTGTTGTCATTAAAGGGTGAGTATTTGCTTGATATTCAAAGAAAGAAACGTAGTCTAGGGATTATTATTAATTGTTTGTCTAGTTTAAAACAAAAAAAGGATGAAAAAAGGATATATGTATCTTTTTTTCATGAGCTATTGTAAGAAACTGCAGCAAGCAATAACTGAAAATAAATATATTGATATTCACAAGTAAATAATAAATGAAATCTATAAAAGAACGAGTACTTGCAGAGTAAGATTCAATATACATCTGCTCATCTATCATTTTATAGTTTCTTTCCAATAAGTGATCTTTTTAGGGCTTGGGGTATAGAATGATGGAATTTCGGAAAGTTATAAAATTCTGTTGTGTAGCCGATTATGGGTACTTTCAGAATATTTATTTGATTTGCCTGTCTATCAGAGGCTCGGCTAAATTTTTTACCACTGTATATTTTCAAGCAAATAGATTCGTATATAAGTTTTCAAAAACATTAGCAGTTAAGGTTGCTAATAGCACTGAAATGGTTAGCATTAATTCATATTCATCCCCTCATGCAGTTTTGCAAGTAATATTAAATTATAAAGTTTCATAACTCACTACAAAGATTATTTCTAATTATAAAAGCCGTTGTTATTTTGAAAGATAAGTATGCACATACATGTATATATATATAGATTGATTCATTTTGTTTATCTTTTTTTACGTAGGACTGTACTACGACCGTCTAAAAGACGAAGTTTCACGAAGCAATCAGGAAAGGAAAAGATGTCGTTTGTTAAAGGTAGAAATATTGCATTTTTCTAAATACAAAATTTCACTATTTGAGTATTGAACATATTCTTAGCTTCAGAAAGTAAGTTTTATTTTCTTAGAATTTATTAATAAGCAATTTTTCATTATTTAAGTATTGCTATAACAAAAAAATTATTAATACAATTTAAGTATTATTATAATATTAGAAGCCTATTATAATCTTATCGAATTAAACAGAATGAAATAAAAATTTGAAAAAATAGTCACTATTTATAAGCTGTAGCTGTACCTTTCTTTATTCTAAACTTTTAATACAACTTTGTTGTCCTACAGCATTCTTTTCTTTATCCTTTGTGGTATGGCTGGTGGCAGGTAATAGATCTGACTCCGTATAATGATCAGTACTTTTGTAAGGGTGCGCAATACTTAGTACATTTCTGAACTTAAAAATATATTTATTACAATTACGAGAAGCTCTTTATATATATACGGACAGAGTAGAACAATTATGACGGTAAAGTATAGTCTCCGTGTCTTGAGGAACCTGCTAACTAGGGTCTCTCTAGTCGAGAATTCAAGAACATTCTGATGTCTTATTCCGATGGAAATAAACGAAAGACTGAATTAGATATGCTTAAATAATTTTCAGAAGTATTTTAAATCCACTGATTCGTTATATCTGGAACAATATCAAAGGAAAAACAAGATCATTGGTTCGTCAGCCCTCGTGAAATCGAGAGACTTTGGTGTTCCAGACACAGTGCTAGAACGCTAAAATATCTTGACACTAGTCATGAAGTTATGTCTCTTGAACAGTCAACTGGAAAGAATTATTGCGTCTGCGATTTCAGACTATGTCGTCTGGCACATCATAAAAGCTTGGAATATAAGCGACTTGCGGAGACCGTACACACGATTTTCTCATCTCTTTGCGGTCTAAAGCACCTTCATGTTTCTATTTCGTTTTTAAGAAGGATTCTATCGGCAGCGCGGTTGCATCGGCAACGTTTTCCTGCAGGCCCGTATCCTTCATACAAAACCATCCTATAGGTTGTGAAACGTTTAAATCGGCAGCGTGACTAGCCGACTTCGATCCGGCAGATCAGCTAAGGTAGGGCGGAAAGTGCAAACGGAAGATGTCTTATCATACGGCCTCACATATCCAAACAGCAGCAACAAGAGATAGAACTGAAAACTGTGACCTCTCAAAAAGTCGCTCTTGGAAAATCCTAAATAAATTAGGTGCTCATCCATACCGACCAACACCCAACCAGGAATTACTGGACGGGAATGCCGAGAGATGCTTTGTATGGTGTAACGTTTTCAGTAACCAGATAGAGGTCCAGCCAACAATCTTGGTAAGTATAGTGTGGACGGATGAGGCAAGCGTTTCGCGGAATGAAATATGAAATTATCAGAACACCCTTTACTGTGAATTGGAAACTCCATCATGTTCTGCCGACATTTGACATCGGTTTTCAATTAATGTTTGATATGAAATTTATTATAACAGGCTTATCGGCTGAATATTTTACCAGTGTACGTTAACCGCCGCACAATATTTAGAACTTCTGCAAGACATAATACCGGATATTTTAAGAACCTGTCGTTGTTTCAAATCCTGAATAGATGGGTCCAACATGACGTCGCAAGGAAAGCAGGAATTCGGAAAACGGATAATTGGGTACGGTGGTTTCGAAGAGTGATCTCCTCATTCAACTGACCCTACTCCAATGGACGTTTTATTGGCGGATACCTCAAATAATAGATGTATGTGACCCCTCCACAAACATTGCAGAGCCTTCAACGACGTATTACAAGTGCTTGTGCAAACGTGTCACACGCTATGCTACAGTGTGCGGCATGAAGTTCTAACAAGGGTCCAGATGTGCATCTCAGCTGATGAAGAGATATTTCTCATGTGTTAAACATCGAAAGTAAAGATAGTTTGTGATAACACCTAGGTAAGCAGTAACAAAGGCTGCTTATGCAAAGAGAAGGGATATTATAACCTTCTGTAATTCATTAGATATCTAGGTAAGGAGATCCAAGAATAGTTTTTTGCATTATTACCGCAAGTTAGATGTTTTCTCATACATGTGAAGCGGTTAGTTAGCTTAGGGTAAAGATTAGCAATGATATTAGGGCACTGCTGGCTGCATATCTATGACTGGCTTTTAAATATAGTATTAGATAATTAAATTATTTAACGTTGCTGTCATGTAGTGTAATAATGAATAATATTAAAAAAATAACACGTTTAAAATCCCCCTTTTTATATTTAAAATTCTAATTTCTCTTTTTTACATTTTTCTGCTTCCCCTAATTGCTAGGATAACCGATTAGTTAGTTTTGCGCCGTTTTTCAATTAAAAACATAGCTAAAAAAAGAAATTAAGTGATGTATAGTAATTGCAATAGTTATTTAAATATATTTAATTAAAAATTAACTAATTTCTTTGCCTATAGTTTTTTTAATCATTACGACATCTTATTCGATATGTTAAGATAATCAGCAATCGAGGTAAATATATTTTTACAATTTTAAAGGCAATGATAATCGTTATAACGACCTGCCGTAACAAACAAGAAGAGGACTTTAAAATCTGCGGCCATTATAAGCGTTAAAAAATCAGCTATATAAGTTAATATTGTAGGTTTTCTTAAAACATAAGCAAACCTAAGAAATTTTTTCTTAAATCTAATATATTACGTTTTTGCAATATTTTAATTGCTTTAGATGTTTTGCATACGCGCTGTAGCTTAGAAGAAATTAGCATTAGTTTCTTTACTTTGGGTAATATTCATAAATATTTAGCGAATTTTATTTAGTAATTAATTGACTGCATAGTTAATGTTAATTTGAAATCAAAGTTTGGTATTTTTAAATTAATGAAAAATCATAATGTCAAATGCTCTCATAATGAAATGCAAGTTCTATAAATGGAAAACTTTTTATTTCATTTTTATAAATCATCATCATAAATTTTCTTTATGTAAAAAAATTCCATTATGCGTTTTCCACTTTGGTATCACACACTGGTGAATGAATTGGAAACCCAATATCAATATTTATTTTTTTATTATTATTTATTTTGCACAGATAACTGCTGTAATTCGTTTGGTCATCGAGTCTACATACTTCTACGCCCAGAGAATACCATTCATTGGCTATGCAGCTTTTTATACCCTGTAAATTAGATGGAGGAGGAGAGTCTTTCCACAATGTCGATATTGTGGAAAATGTGGAAAGACGCAATATTAAATGTGGAAAGACGCAAAAATGTCTGGGATATTGCGTTTTTCCACAATATCTCAGACATTTTCTATGGGGTTATGATCCATGCTATGCTGTGGCAAGGAAAGATGTTGGAAGTCAGATTGATGTTCAGTGAACCAATTTTGAACAGTTCTGGACAGTTGTATAAGTGCATTATTCTCTCTGAAGTATCCGTCGCCATCAGGGAAAAAATGGAAGACTGCAGGGTGCACTTGATATGCCAGTATATCTAGGTATCTCAGGGCTGTTTGTTTACCTTCGAGGAACACAAGGCAACGCTTTCATGCCAGCAGAACATGTCCCATATCGTGATACTCCTACCAGACCCTTGCACAGCGCGAGGAAGGCAAGATAGATTCATGGCTTCATGGCATTTTCGCCAAACTCTACGTCTTCCATCAGTGGAAAATAAAGTGTAGCGCGACTGATCCGACCACATTACCCTTTTCCAATCCTCAGATGTTCAGTATCTTCTTTTCCGACACCACTGCAAACGAATTCTTGCATATAGGGCAGAAACGAGTGGTTTTTCTCACAGGCAACCAACTATGCATTCCTATCCTCTGCAATTCTTTGCGCGTCGTTCGAGCTGAAATCTGTTGGGAAATGCCTTAGTTGACGATCTGTGTCAGTTGAAGCACAGTAGAGCCCATGTCCTGCCGTGAAATTCTTCGGAGACGACTCCGATCACTCTCTTGGAAAACAGTGCTCAAAGCGCAGTTATGTCTTCCAGAGAAGGACTGTGGGTTCTGATTCCAACTTTTGAAACCCTATGGCTGCTTTTGAGAATCCAATGAGAGTTGCGGTCTTCGAAGTCGCAGCCCCTGTTAAACGGGCAGCAACAATAAGCCCCTTTTCAAATGGTGATAAAGCTGTCGTTTTTCTCATTTTACTTCATTCATTGTGAAAAACACTCTTAAACCTTGCTTATACTAGCGTTATAGCCAAGCGTAAACCACGTCATAAAAAAATCGCATATTTCATCCTTAGCACGCATTCAAATGAAAATCTCAAATGTTTCTAATTCATTGGTCAGTGTGTGTATAAGCGCGTGCTTATAGTTCTTAATCATTAATTCAACTTCAATAAAAATCATCATTAGTGACAAAATTCTGTCTTTTTAGGTGCACATATTAGGACAGAGGAATACTCTACTTCTTCGCTTAAAAATTTGGTGCTTACATGTGCCACCATTTTCCCATAACATACATACATTCATAACACAGATTCTTCATTATTTAGTAACAAAAATTGTTATCATTTTAAAGAGAGTACCTGTTGTTTTTCGAAAACAGCTATTTTTCTGATATAAGCTAACGGAATACGGAAAATTGTTAAAAAGGATTATACAAGAACGCTTTAGATATTTAGCAGATATTTAAAACTTCGTTGTCTTTTAAATCGATACGTATATCAATCTTTAAAGTAATTCAGAGACAGTATAATAATTGAATTAATTTATTCAAATGCCTGCGTTGAATTATTTTTGAATAATTGCAAATCTTTTTTAATTTTAATAATAATTATTCATTGCATAAATGTGAAATGAAATCTAAAATGAAGAATCTAAATAATAATACATATACTCTGCACACACTCACCATGAAGGGAAGCAGTTCTATATCTCCCATTCTATTGGGACGACTGATTTAATTTGCGTTTTTCATGCCTCGAAAACGCGAATTATATTACATTTACATATATAGCATTGTTCTACACATAGGTACTTTGACACAATATTAAGACTTTTTCTGAAATGACATACCAGTTTTTTTCCATTTTTGGATTTTACGCCTCAAGTTATGCCATAGTGCCAAATTTTGTAAAAGTCGCTAGAATAGTTTTAAGAAATTAGCTCTCAAAATTTTAACTCCTCAATGTTAATTAAATTTAGTACATAATTTTTAATATATCTTTCTTTATTAAACTCATTTAATTCATTCTTTCACAGTTCGAAATTTATCTCATTCCAAATAAAATTCGCTGATATTTTCTGATTTATTTTTTTTAAGTTGTATTTTTTAGTAATTTTTATAAATTTTGGAAAAACGTTTTGAATTATAACCGATAAAATTTTACAATCATCTTAAAGTAGATGTATTCCCATGTATATCGGCAAAACAAGAGTTTTTTGTTCAAAATTTTTCTAAGATATGCGAGAATTTACATATTATCTCATTTTTAAATTTAACTTCTTTGTTTAATGCAATAATAACGCCAAATGTGGTTTACGGATATAAAAATAATAATTATGATCTACGGGTATTTATGGTTTACGGATATAAAAATAATAAAATGTAACATAAAGAAAGTTATTTGAAAGAATGAACGACGTACTTTTTTTCGCTCGTGTAGAATGAAAGGGAAAGGGAAGTAGGTTACCATAAATTAAAAATTTCGCCAAGGCATCCCTCCTCTTGGCACAAACTAAGCAAAGTGCGCCAAGATCAATTTTTGAATTTTTCGGTAATGTTCTCACCAAATTTTACAAAATTTGATATTTAGGCATAATTTGAATCGAAGAATCGGAATACGGAAAGAACTCCGTATGTCATTTCAGAAAACGTTCGATTTTGTATCAAAAATTCTTTCTCTTTGTATATCTAATACATATCGTAAGTTAGCTTTCAAGATATGAAAAACGCAAGTTAAATTTGTGATATATATATATCTATATATTGCGTCTGTGTGTGTTTGTGCAGATTTTAATGCTTATGATTAGTAAGGCACATATTATTTCGCAGTTGTACCTCCAGTTGTACATTTTTCCGATGAAATATGTCAGGAACCAGATGTCAGTGGAGGTAAAGGTTCTTCCTTAGGAAAGCTTACTCAATTAAGCAAAGATCTTCAGAATGTAAGTAAGAGAAAACTTTTCAAAAAACATATACTAATTTTTTTCATTCGTTATAGATTTTTGAAGCTTATATATTTAAAATGCAATGAGAAATGTTTTGTAAGTGCTGTGTAACATAATGCTTTTTAAGTGCTCAGTCTATTACAATGCATACATTGTATTAGATTAAGAATCCGAACACTGTAAGAAAATCTTTATTGTTACTGTTAAAATCTTATTAAACATATAATCCAGAGCAAAACGGCTTTGTAATTGAGGAAAGAAATTATGCTTTTAAAGTGGGAAAGAATGGCATATTAAGCGAAAATCGGTAGGATTGAGCACAAGGTATTGGACGTTAATTGAACGAGATTTGATTTTCACAAAAGCGCTCTCGGTAATTCAACGTTGTTTTCTTCAGTTAGCATTAAATGGTCACAACCTACTACAAGGCACAACCTACTTCGCTTCTTTTTGTTATCCTTCCTCCAGTATAGACTGCTTGTGATAACTACTAGTGAGTTCTCGAAAATTCATTGATTTCCATTTCTGTATGCACTCTCAGACATTCAGTGCTACCGCCTTCTTCTGCTGTAACCAAATGAAATGCAAGTACCAAAAACAGATAGAGAAATTACAGATTTTCGAAAGCAATGCATTCACCCTAACAGTAACAACGACAACATTTCTGACAAAATTTAAGATATTCATTTGTGAATAAAAGTGAAATTTTCTTCAAATATGAATTCGATATTCTTTAAAGCCTCACTCATTTCTAATATCTTTAACGTTAGGAAACTTAAGCTGATCTTGAAGAAGGTGAGAAACTTGAAGAAGATTTGACGAAATTTCTTTTATTTGCTTTTTGTTTAAATTGTTGTTCTTGTCATGCCTGATCTCACTAGTCTGATCTTATCGAACATGCCACGAAATTCATCGTGGCAAGTAGCACAAGATTACGCCTGTCGTTGGCAAAAGCCTTGAACTCCATAGAGGCGATAGTACGATTTTCCCTAGTTTCACCCCAGTTTTGAGGGACAGCTTCTCGGAGGATTGGATCCAACAGTCTCCCACCCCGCTTTCCCTACCACCAAATCACACAAGAGGACGTTCGCCTCGCCATATATTTTGAGTGCTTCCATGCCGTAAGGACACTATGCGTTTCTAAACATCTGTGCCTTCTTAGGGATTCGAACCAGCCCCTTCGGTATGGCAATCAAAGTCACTAGCCATTATCCCGTTTGGGCGGCACCTCTGTTGAAACTGAATGAAATAGCGAAAGATGTAAAGCAAGTGATAAAATAAATAAAGCAACTAATAGAGCAAGAAATAAAATAAAAAGAGAATGTAATAGAACAAGAAATAAAATAAAAAGAGAATGTAATAGAACAAGAAATAAATTAATACTAGATAATTTAGGATATTTAGTTGTAGTTGAAGAAAGCGGTACAGTTGAATTGCAAGCCTTATCCCAAAATAAAATTTGCAATTAATACTTTTTCTTTTACTTAATATCATCAGTGTTTATTTTTTTCATATATACAGATACTAACCCAACTAAGGACTTTGATACAGAGTGTTTTTTTAAAACAACCATACAGAAGAAGCCGTACAGAAGAAATTAATTAATACTAGATAATTTAGGATATTTAGTTGTAGTTGAAGAAAGCGGTACAGTAGAATTGCAAGCCTTCTCCCAAAATAAAATTTGCGATTAATATTTTTTCTTTTACTTAATATCATCAGCGTTTATTTTTTTCATATATACAGATACTAACCCAACTAAGGACTTTGATACAGAGTGTTTTTTTAAAACAACCATACAGAAGAAGCCGTACAGAAGAAATTAATTAATACTAGATAATTTAGGATATTTAGTTGTAGTTGAAGAAAGCGGTACAGTAGAATTGCAAACCTTCTCCCAAAATAAAATTTGCAATTAATACTTTTTCTTTTACTTAATATCATCAGCGTTTATTTTTTTCATATATACAGATACTAACCCAACTAAGGACTTAGATACAGAGTGTTTTTTTAAAACAACCATACAGAAGAAGCCATACAGAAGAAATTAATTAATACTAGATAATTTAGGATATTTAGTTGTAGTTGAAGAAAGCGGTACAGTTGAATTGCAAGCCTTTTCCCAAAATAAAATTTGCAATTAATATTTTTTCTTTTACTTAATATCATCAGCGTTTATTTTTTTCATATATACAGATACTAACCCAACTAAGGACTTTGATACAGAGTGTTTTTTTAAAACAACCATACAGAAGAAGCCGTACAGAAGAAATTAATTAATACTAGATAATTTAGGATATTTAGTTGTAGTTGAAGAAAGCGGTACAGTAGAATTGCAAGCCTTCTCCCAAAATAAAATTTGCAATTAATACTTTTTCTTTTACTTAATATCATCAGCGTTTATTTTTTTCATATATACAGATACTAACCCAACTAAGGACTTAGATACAGAGTGTTTTTTTAAAACAACCATACAGAAGAAGCCATACAGAAGAAATTAATTAATACTAGATAACTTAGGATATTTAGTTGTAGTTGAAGAAAGCGGTACAGTAGAATTGCAAGCCTTCGCCCAAAATAAAATTTGCAATTAATACTTTTTCTTTTACTTAATATCATCAGCGTTTATTTTTTTCATATATACAGATACTAACCCAACTAAGGACTTTGATACAGAGTGCTTTTTAAAACAACCATACAGAAGAAGCCGTACAGAAGAAATTAATTAATACTAGATAATTTAGGATATTTAGTTGTAGTTGAAGAAAGCGGTAAAGTAGAATTGCAAGCCTTCTCCCAAAATAAAATTTGCGATTAATATTTTTTCATATTTTTTCTTTTACTTAATATCATCAGCGTTTATTTTTTTCATATATACAGATACTAACCCAACTAAGGACTTTGATACAGAGTGTTTTTTTAAAACAACCATATAGAAGAAGCCATACAGAAGAAATTAATTAATACTAGATAATTTAGGATATTTAGTTGTAGTTGAAGAAAGCGGTACAGTTGAATTGCAAGCGTTTTCCCAAAATAAAATTTGCAATTAATATTTTTTCTTTTACTTAATATCATCAGCGTTTATTTTTTTCATATATACAGATACTAACCCAACTAAGGACTTTGATACAGAGTGTTTTTTTAAAACAACCATACAGAAGAAGCCGTACAGAAGAAATTAATTAATACTAGATAATTTAGGATATTTAGTTGTAGTTGAAGAAAGCGGTACAGTAGAATTGCAAGCCTTCTCCCAAAATAAAATTTGCGATTAATATTTTTTCTTTTACTTAATATCATCAGCGTTTATTTTTTTCATATATACAGATACTAACCCAACTAAGGACTTTGATACAGAGTGTTTTTTTAAAACAACCATACAGAAGAAGCCGTACAGAAGAAATTAATTAATACTAGATAATTTAGGATATTTAGTTGTAGTTGAAGAAAGCGGTACAGTAGAATTGCAAGCCTTCTCCCAAAATAAAATTTGCAATTAATATTTTTTCTTTTACTTAATATCATCAGCGTTTATTTTTTTCATATATACAGATACTAACCCAACTAAGGACTTTGATACAGAGTGTTTTTTTAAAACAACCATACAGAAGAAGCCGTACAGAAGAAATTAATTAATACTAGATAATTTAGGATATTTAGTTGTAGTTGAAGAAAGCGGTACAGTAGAATTGCAAGCCATCTCCCAAAATAAAATTTGCGATTAATACTTTTTCTTTTACTTAATATCATCAGCGTTTATTTTTTTCATATATACAGATACTAACCCAACTAAGGACTTTGATACAGAGTGTTTTTTTAAAACAACCATATAGAAGAAGCCATACAGAAGAAATTAATTAATACTAGATAATTTAGGATATTTAGTTGTAGTTGAAGAAAGCGGTACAGTTGAATTGCAAGCGTTTTCCCAAAATAAAATTTGCAATTAATATTTTTTCTTTTACTTAATATCATCAGCGTTTATTTTTTTCATATATACAGATACTAACCCAACTAAGGACTTTGATACAGAGTGTTTTTTTAAAACAACCATACAGAAGAAGCCGTACAGAAGAAATTAATTAATACTAGATAATTTAGGATATTTAGTTGTAGTTGAAGAAAGCGGTACAGTAGAATTGCAAGCCTTCTCCCAAAATAAAATTTGCGATTAATATTTTTTCTTTTACTTAATATCATCAGCGTTTATTTTTTTCATATATACAGATACTAACCCAACTAAGGACTTTGATACAGAGTGTTTTTTTAAAACAACCATACAGAAGAAGCCGTACAGAAGAAATTAATTAATACTAGATAATTTAGGATATTTAGTTGTAGTTGAAGAAAGCGGTACAGTAGAATTGCAAGCCTTCTCCCAAAATAAAATTTGCAATTAATATTTTTTCTTTTACTTAATATCATCAGCGTTTATTTTTTTCATATATACAGATACTAACCCAACTAAGGACTTTGATACAGAGTGTTTTTTTAAAACAACCATACAGAAGAAGCCGTACAGAAGAAATTAATTAATACTAGATAATTTAGGATATTTAGTTGTAGTTGAAGAAAGCGGTACAGTAGAATTGCAAGCCATCTCCCAAAATAAAATTTGCGATTAATACTTTTTCTTTTACTTAATATCATCAGCGTTTATTTTTTTCATATATACAGATACTAACCCAAATAAGGACTTAGATACAGAGTGTTTTTTTAAAACAACCATATAGAAGAAGCCATACAGAAGAAATTAATTAATATTAGATAATTTAGGATATTTAGTTGTAGTTGAAGAAAGCGGTACAGTTGAATTGCAAGCCTTTTCCCAAAATAAAATTTGCAATTAATATTTTTTCTTTTACTTAATATCATCAGCGTTTATTTTTTTCATATATACAGATACTAACCCAACTAAGGACTTTGATACAGAGTGTTTTTTTAAAACAACCATACAGAAGAAGCCGAACAGAAGAAATTAATTAATACTAGATAATTTAGGATATTTAGTTGTAGTTGAAGAAAGCGGTACAGTAGAATTGCAAGCCTTCTCCCAAAATAAAATTTGCAATTAATACTTTTTCTTTTACTTAATATCATCAGCGTTTATTTTTTTCATATATACAGATACTAACCCAACTAAGGACTTAGATACAGAGTGTTTTTTTAAAACAACCATACAGAAGAAGCCATACAGAAGAAATTAATTAATACTAGATAACTTAGGATATTTAGTTGTAGTTGAAGAAAGCGGTACAGTAGAATTGCAAGCCTTCGCCCAAAATAAAATTTGCAATTAATACTTTTTCTTTTACTTAATATCATCAGCGTTTATTTTTTTCATATATACAGATACTAACCCAACTAAGGACTTTGATACAGAGTGCTTTTTAAAACAACCATACAGAAGAAGCCGTACAGAAGAAATTAATTAATACTAGATAATTTAGGATATTTAGTTGTAGTTGAAGAAAGCGGTAAAGTAGAATTGCAAGCCTTCTCCCAAAATAAAATTTGCGATTAATATTTTTTCTTTTACTTAATATCATCAGCGTTTATTTTTTTCATATATACAGATACTAACCCAACTAAGGACTTTGATACAGAGTGTTTTTTTAAAACAACCATATAGAAGAAGCCATACAGAAGAAATTAATTAATACTAGATAATTTAGGATATTTAGTTGTAGTTGAAGAAAGCGGTACAGTAGAATTGCAAGCCTTCTCCGAAAATAAAATTTGCAATTAATACTTTTTCTTTTACTTAATATCATCAGCGTTTATTTTTTTCATATATACAGATACTAACCCAACTAAGGACTTAGATACAGAGTGTTTTTTTAAAACAACCATACAGAAGAAGCCATACAGAAGAAATTAATTAATACTAGATAATTTAGGATATTTAGTTGTAGTTGAAGAAAGCGGTACAGTTGAATTGCAAGCGTTTTCCCAAAATAAAATTTGCAATTAATATTTTTTCTTTTACTTAATATCATCAGCGTTTATTTTTTTCATATATACAGATACTAACCCAACTAAGGACTTTGATACAGAGTGTTTTTTTAAAACAACCATACAGAAGAAGCCGTACAGAAGAAATTAATTAATACTAGATAATTTAGGATATTTAGTTGTAGTTGAAGAAAGCGGTACAGTAGAATTGCAAGCCTTCTCCCAAAATAAAATTTGCGATTAATACTTTTTCTTTTACTTAATATCATCAGCGTTTATTTTTTTCATATATACAGATACTAACCCAACTAAAGACTTAGATACAGAGTGTTTTTTTAAAACAACCATATAGAAGAAGCCATACCGAAGAAATTAATTAATATTAGATAATTTAGGATATTTAGTTGTAGTTGAAGAAAGCGGTACAGTAGAATTGCAAGCCTTCTCCCAAAATAAAATTTGCAATTAATACTTTTTCTTTTACTTAATATCATCAGCGTTTATTTTTTTCATATATACAGATACTAACCCAACTAAGGACTTTGATACAGAGTGTTTTTTTAAAACAACCATACAGAAGAAGCCGTACAGAAGAAATTAATTAATACTAGATAATTTAGGATATTTAGTTGTAGTTGAAGAAAGCGGTACAGTAGAATTGCAAGCCTTCTCCCAAAATAAAATTTGCGATTAATATTTTTTCTTTTACTTAATATCATCAGCGTTTATTTTTTTCATATATACAGATACTAACCCAACTAAGGACTTTGATACAGAGTGTTTTTTTAAAACAACCATATAGAAGAAGCCATACAGAAGAAATTAATTAATACTAGATAATTTAGGATATTTAGTTGTAGTTGAAGAAAGCGGTACAGTAGAATTGCAAGCCTTCTCCGAAAATAAAATTTGCAATTAATACTTTTTCTTTTACTTAATATCATCAGCGTTTATTTTTTTCATATATACAGATACTAACCCAACTAAGGACTTAGATACAGAGTGTTTTTTTAAAACAACCATACAGAAGAAGCCATACAGAAGAAATTAATTAATACTAGATAATTTAGGATATTTAGTTGTAGTTGAAGAAAGCGGTACAGTTGAATTGCAAGCGTTTTCCCAAAATAAAATTTGCAATTAATATTTTTTCTTTTACTTAATATCATCAGCGTTTATTTTTTTCATATATACAGATACTAACCCAACTAAGGACTTTGATACAGAGTGTTTTTTTAAAACAACCATACAGAAGAAGCCGTACAGAAGAAATTAATTAATACTAGATAATTTAGGATATTTAGTTGTAGTTGAAGAAAGCGGTACAGTAGAATTGCAAGCCTTCTCCCAAAATAAAATTTGCGATTAATACTTTTTCTTTTACTTAATATCATCAGCGTTTATTTTTTTCATATATACAGATACTAACCCAACTAAAGACTTAGATACAGAGTGTTTTTTTAAAACAACCATATAGAAGAAGCCATACCGAAGAAATTAATTAATATTAGATAATTTAGGATATTTAGTTGTAGTTGAAGAAAGCGGTACAGTAGAATTGCAAGCCTTCTCCCAAAATAAAATTTGCAATTAATACTTTTTCTTTTACTTAATATCATCAGCGTTTATTTTTTTCATATATACAGATACTAACCCAACTAAGGACTTTGATACAGAGTGTTTTTTTAAAACAACCATACAGAAGAAGCCGTACAGAAGAAATTAATTAATACTAGATAATTTAGGATATTTAGTTGTAGTTGAAGAAAGCGGTACAGTAGAATTGCAAGCGTTTTCCCAAAATAAAATTTGCAATTAATATTTTTTCTTTTACTTAATATCATCAGCGTTTATTTTTTTCATATATACAGATACTAACCCAACTAAGGACTTTGATACAGAGTGTTTTTTTAAAACAACCATACAGAAGAAGCCGTACAGAAGAAATTAATTAATACTAGATAATTTAGGATATATAGTTGTAGTTGAAGAAAGCGGTACAGTAGAATTGCAAGCCTTCTCCCAAAATAAAATTTGCGATTAATATTTTTTCTTTTACTTAATATCATCAGCGTTTATTTTTTTCATATATACAGATACTAACCCAACTAAGGACTTAGATACAGAGTGTTTTTTTAAAACAACCATACAGAAGAAGCCGTACAGAAGAAATTAATTAATACTAGATAATTTAGGATATTTAGTTGTAGTTGAAGAAAGCGGTACAGTAGAATTGCAAGCCTTCTCCCAAAATAAAATTTGCAATTAATACTTTTTCTTTTACTTAATATCATCAGCGTTTATTTTTTTCATATATACAGATACTAACCCAACTAAGGACTTAGATACAGAGTGTTTTTTTAAAACAACCATACAGAAGAAGCCATACAGAAGAAATTAATTAATACTAGATAATTTAGGATATTTAGTTGTAGTTGAAGAAAGCGGTACAGTTGAATTGCAAGCCTTTTCCCAAAATAAAATTTGCAATTAATATTTTTTCTTTTACTTAATATCATCAGCGTTTATTTTTTTCATATATACAGATACTAACCCAACTAAGGACTTTGATACAGAGTGTTTTTTTAAAACAACCATACAGAAGAAATTAATTAATACTAGATAATTTAGGATATTTAGTTGTAGTTGAAGAAAGCGGTACAGTAGAATTGCAAGCCTTCTCCCAAAATAAAATTTGCGATTAATACTTTTTCTTTTACTTAATATCATCAGCGTTTATTTTTTTCATATATACAGATACTAACCCAACTAAGGACTTAGATACAGAGTGTTTTTTTAAAACAACCATATAGAAGAAGCCATACAGAAGAAATTAATTAATACTAGATAATTTAGGATATTTAGTTGTAGTTGAAGAAAGCGGTACAGTAGAATTGCAAGCCTTCTCCCAAAATAAAATTTGCAATTAATACTTTTTCTTTTACTTAATATCATCAGCGTTTATTTTTTTCATATATACAGATACTAACCCAACTAAGGACTTTGATACAGAGTGTTTTTTTAAAACAACCATACAGAAGAAGCCGTACAGAAGAAATTAATTAATACTAGATAATTTAGGATATTTAGTTGTAGTTGAAGAAAGCGGTACAGTAGAATTGCAAGCCTTCTCCCAAAATAAAATTTGCAATTAATACTTTTTCTTTTACTTAATATCATCAGCGTTTATTTTTTTCATATATACAGATACTAACCCAACTAAGGACTTAGATACAGAGTGTTTTTTTAAAACAACCATACAGAAGAAGCCATACAGAAGAAATTAATTAATACTAGATAATTTAGGATATTTAGTTGTAGTTGAAGAAAGCGGTACAGTTGAATTGCAAGCCTTTTCCCAAAATAAAATTTGCAATTAATATTTTTTCTTTTACTTAATATCATCAGCGTTTATTTTTTCATATATACAGATACTAACCCAACTAAGGACTTTGATACAGAGTGTTTTTTTAAAACAACCATACAGAAGAAGCCGTACAGAAGAAATTAATTAATACTAGATAATTTAGGATATTTAGTTGTAGTTGAAGAAAGCGGTACAGTAGAATTGCAAGCCTTCTCCCAAAATAAAATTTGCGATTAATACTTTTTCTTTTACTTAATATCATCAGCGTTTATTTTTTTTCATATATACAGATACTAACCCAACTAAGGACTTAGATACAGAGTGTTTTTTTAAAACAACCATATAGAAGAAGCCATACAGAAGAAATTAATTAATACTAGATAATTTAGGATATTTAGTTGTAGTTGAAGAAAGCGGTACAATAGAATTGCAAGCCTTCTCCCAAAATAAAATTTGCAATTAATACTTTTTCTTTTACTTAATATCATCAGCGTTTATTTTTTTCATATATACAGATACTAACCCAACTAAGGACTTAGATACAGAGTGTTTTTTTAAAACAACCATACAGAAGAAGCCATACAGAAGAAATTAATTAATACTAGATAATTTAGGATATTTAGTTGTAGTTGAAGAAAGCGGTACAGTAGAATTGCAAGCTTTTGCCTAAAATAAAATTTGCAATTAATACTTTTTCTTTTACTTAATATCATCAGCGTTTATTTTTTTCATATATACAGATACTAACCCAACTAAGGACTTAGATACAGAGTGTTTTTTTAAAACAACTATACAGAAGAAGCCATGCAGAAGAAATTAATTAATACTAGATAATTTAGGATATTTAGTTGTAGTTGAAGAAAGCGGTACAGTTGAATTGCAAGCCTTTTCCCAAAATAAAATTTGCAATTAATATTTTTTCTTTTACTTAATATCATCAGCGTTTATTTTTTTCATATATACAGATACTAACCCAACTAAGGACTTAGATACAGAGTGTTTTTTTAAGACAACCATACAGAAGAAGCCATACAGAAGAAATTAATTAATACTAGATAATTTAGGATATTTAGTTGTAGTTGAAGAAAGCGGTACAGTTGAATTGCAAGCCTTCTCCCAAAATAAAATTTGCGATTAATACTTTTTCTTTTACTTAATATCATCAGCGTTTATTTTTTTCATATATACAGATACTAACCCAACTAAGGACTTAGATACAGAGTGTTTTTTTAAAACAACCATACAGAAGAAGCCATACAGAAGAAATTAATTAATACTAGATAATTTAGGATATTTAGTTGTAGTTGAAGAAAGCGGTACAGTTGAATTGCAAGCGTTTTCCCAAAATAAAATTTGCAATTAATATTTTTTCTTTTACTTAATATCATCAGCGTTTATTTTTTTCATATAGACAAATACTAACCCAACTAAGGACTTAGATACAGAGTGTTTTTTTAAAACAACCATACAGAAGAAATTAATTAATACTAGATAATTGAGGATATTTATTTGTAGTTGAAGAAAGCGGTACAGTTGAATTGCAAGCCTTCTCCCAAAATAAAATTTGCAATTAATACTTTTTCCTTTACTTAATATCATCAGGGTTTATTTTTTTCATATATACAGATACTCACCCAACTAAGGACTTAGATACAGAGTGTTTTTTTTAAACAACCATACAGAAGAAGCGTGTTTTTACTTTAGTTTATAGACAAGATGATCTCGTAAATCCTTGCTGAGTTGTTAAAAATTGAAGTGTCGTTTAAGAGACCTACGACAAAATTTTACGACGATAACATTTTGCAGGTTGCCAGGCTCAACTTCGCCCATGGTATTATTTCAATAGCCTTTATGATAGGCACGACACCAACAGCGACAAGATGATAGTACGGTAAACAACTTTATGCATATTTGCTATAACAAATATATGCATATTACTATATCATATGCACATTGCTATAACAAGCATATGCAAATTTCTTTGCATGTTGCTATGACCTAATACTTGTAATAGGGAGACCGGAAAGTAATGTCGCTTTCTTACATTAAATTCATACGAATAAATTTTAACATGTTTTTTTTTAAATCAATAATGTAATCACCCTCGTTATCAACAACCTTTTGCCATCTAGTGTGCAGATTTGCACACCCCGGACCGATATTGGTTTTTTAGTAAAATATCTCAAGATGGCATTTTGGACATCATTCAAATTTTAAACTTTTTTGGCACTAAGAAAGTGTTGTAGGGATCGGAATAAATGGAAATCCGAATGTACGATATCAGGCGAGTATGGTGGTTGATGCAGCACCTACTATCCCAATTCATTCATTTTTTCCAGTGTCCGTCTTGCACAGTGCGGTCTTGCATTGTCGTGTTGCAGAATGATGCCTTTTCTATTGACAATCGCCCGATATTTTTCGATTAAAGATTGGTTCACTCGATCCAATTGTTCACAATAAAGATCTGCGTTAACAGTTTGTCCAGGTTTCAGCAATTCAAAATGAACAATTTGCGAATACTCCACCAAACACACAGAAACTCCTTTTTGGGATGTAAACCCTTTGTAACCCTTATTAAAACTGCCTTTTGCGTTTTGGATTATCATATAGAACCCATTTTTCGTCTCCAGTAATCAAATGATCAAAAAACCGTTTTGTATGGTGCCGTTGAAGCAATACGTTGCATGTGATGGATCGGTTGGCTTTCTTCTCTTCGGACAGATTATGAGGGACACAAACACCTGCTTTGCTTATTTTTCCATTCTGCTTTAAATGTTTTTGGATGGTCGACCAAAGTTGGTTAAGAATGTTTGACATGGATTTGCTTCCACTTCTGCCCTTAGCATGTTGTTGTCCACATGCGCATAAACGACATTACTTTCCGATCTCCCTATTAAATTAATAATTATATATTTTAAAATTAGAATGAGATCCTTAGTGTAATGAATTAACCTTCCGAGCAATTCTGATTTTCTTTTGCAAAACGTTGACCCATCACCTTCGAATCCAGGCGGATGGTTGAATAGTTGTGTTTTTGTGATTTTCCCTATGTATAACTAAGTGCGATCCAGGTAAGCTCTTAAGCAGGTAGACTTGGAGACTTTACTATATTCAAATAACCTAACGTAAGTCAACCTTTAAAAAGTTAAAAGTATTGAGTTGATATTACTGGTTATTTAAGACGGATGTGTCATTACATGCAGTTCAATGATTCATATGGATGGAAGATTTAAAATATTATTTTAGAGGCTTTATCTCAAAGTTCGAAATTAGCTCCATTACTTAAAACTAATTCAGCGTACTGCGATATTGTAACATAGAAAAGGAAATAACCTTTCAAATTAATAAAAAAGTTTAATAGATTTGAAGTTAAAGGGAAATACTCACACTATTAACATATTATATTTCGCAGATTCACATTTTTAGTTTCCGAATGAATAGTCATATTTCTGAATATAAATATCAGTATTTTTTGCTTATAACTATTTTTGAAGTTTTATTTATCGTTTTCAGTTTATAGTTCCAAATGGTATTGTTGTGACAACATCTGCTTATGCAGCTTTTATTACCAAAGATATTTTGAAAGAAATTAAGAATTTAGAAGATGTATTATAGTAAGTATAACATTCTTCGTAAAATATTTGAATGTTGTTAATGTAATGCCTTTTATCGTAACACACTTTTAATTCTCTTAATATTTAAGAGCGTTTGAAATAAATATTATTTTCTACCTAGAAGTGCATAAAGAATCGAAGTCTTTTGAAGAACATGTTTGTATATGCAGAATCCGAAAACAAAATGCTGTAGTTAAATGATGAGGATTATGTTTTAAAAATGTATTAAATGGCCTTATATTGGTATTCTCAAAATATAAATATATTGCAGGATGAAACAGAACTTCAGATAATTATTCTTATTTCTGAGTTATTTATTTTAGTCACAACTGCGCATAAAAGAGCATTGCGCACAAACACCACCTATTTTCATCTAGGGAACCAATTAATTGACTTTACAGTACAGGAATCAGTACATACAAGAGTGCGTTCAATATCCCGTATTCTGGACATGCCAATAACGACATCTTTTCTGATGAATACCACCTTTACTTACAGCTTATTGGCTGTCGAATCCATGTTTAAAGGCATCGAAGAGAACAAACTTTGGAAGGTTGGGCATTCATCATCGGTGATTGGCTCAGCATGTGGATGATATAAGATGCCATTTTAAACACATCCTGTTCATTTCTACCCCGTACATGCAGTGCACCGAGCATCCATTGCTACACTGATGAGATTTTAATGCGCGTGGCTGTGCCATGTGTTTGGTATGTCCGTCGACCCAAGTTTTAACAGGATAGTGCGAAACCCTATGTTGTCCAAGCTGCTCTATGTTTCTTGAATCATGTTGCATTCATATGTCTTACCAGCTGAAAACATCCTGTCAGCGTTTGCAGAGAGACTGACTCAACATCATTTGCTACTTAATACGACGAATGAAGATGAACTCTGGCCGCATTAACTGCAGTGCTCGTAATTACCATCCAAAAATCTGTCCGATTCCATGTCAGCCATATAACAGCTGTTATTATTTAAAGAGGAGGAAGAATGGTACGATGATTTCTGAATGTTCTATATCTCAGACTTACTTAGAATTATTTCATCCTTTCGTGATAAAATATTGTGAAATATATATGATTGCACTAACTGCATTTTTTATGGTGTAGCAATTTTTTATGGTGTAGCAATAAATATCCATCAGCGTATAACAAAAATTTATATTTCTAGTTAAGAGAGAGTAAATTAAAAAAATAATAGTAAGGTATGTATTAGCAGACATTTGACAAAAGCAGTTTTGAAATGTGCGTCATTGTTTAGGGTTTAGCTGTTTATATATAAGTATGATGATACCTATCACAATGTACTAATATTACATCTATACTGTATATTTATTTTATATGACGTCTTCAGTAAATAATAAAATTAAGAATAAAAATGTAATTTT
This sequence comes from Stegodyphus dumicola, assembly GCF_044657685.1. Taxonomy (NCBI): domain Eukaryota; kingdom Metazoa; phylum Arthropoda; class Arachnida; order Araneae; family Eresidae; genus Stegodyphus; species Stegodyphus dumicola. The sequence continues at coordinate 198,927,669 of NC_140773.1, forward strand.
CATGAATTTTTATAATGCGTTTTGCAGCTTAGAGATAGTAATAAATGCTAAAATGAATAATCTAAATATGTGGTAATACATGTAACGATAAGAATGATATTTTTAAACGTTTGGACCATACGTCTTTCTACGAAACGTTTCTACTTTTGCATAACTTATTCGTATCTCATACCGTTTCTGTCTTAGAATTCTTTAACATTTAGACTAAAATTTTTCGCTTCGTAATATATTTTCATTACATATTATGTATGCAATAGCAGCCACATAATTGTTTGTTTCTTTTTAATAGTGGTAGAACATCAGGAGATACTAAAAAAGCTTGTCAAAGGTAAGGCAGCAATTGTAAGATCTATCTCTTCTTTTCCACATACACTAATTTAGAAATGTGGAATAAGAAAATCCTACACAATTACTGAAGATAGTATGCTGATAAATTTATTAGAAGTAATTTATGTATGCCCTCCAGGTTCAGGATATTTGTCAAAATCATGAAAATTTAATTTTATTATGAAATGTTCTATAGTCCATGCCTATCAGTTTTGACAGATAATAAGTTTCATCAGCAAATTAGATAAATGAAACTTCCAACAATTTATATCCTTTTTAATTTAAACTCGAAAGTTTCAATAAATAAATTTGTTGTTAAAGAATTGAAGTTAACATATTTTAGGAAAAAAATGAATAAAATTCATTTTTATTTGAACTGATATTCATTTGCAGATTGTCAGTGACATTAAACACTTCTAATCCAAGAATTTCTAACTAGATCGTGATTAGACTGTGTTACTGTTTTTGCGTTTTAAATTGTTGTCAGGCTTTAAAATAAATTAATAACGATTCATAGGCAACATTGTCTTCTTTAAAAACTACATCATTCGCACAATCCCTTATTTCTACGAAAGAAGGAGTTCTATGTGCAGAAAAATATCATGAAACTATCATGTATCTTTCTTTCTCTGGGCTTTTCCCATGACGTATAATATTGTGGGTTAGGTCTAGAACTTGCAAATCATCTAATACATTGGATGTTATCACTTCTAAATGGAAAGTTAGATTCATATGTGAAAACATCTGGTGTCAGTTTGAGGTGATAATTTCAAATGCTTATTGGTTCTGTTGTTCTTCGATTATTGGCAGAAATACTACTTTATAATAACTGTCCACCAAGGTTTAGCTGCTTTCGCAGTGCAGGAAATTTTGGATTGACATTTTGTGACAGTTAGATTTTTCTTATTATCAATCACTATCGTATCTGAGAGTGATAACGTTTGGTCGAACATTTCAAGAAGCAATCTTTATTTTACTTTCAACGCGATCTTGCCTTCTTGCCACGATGAATTTCGTGGTTTGTTCTGATGTTACTTATCAGACAAGTGAGATAAGTCATACAACACAGTTCTGTGGTGAAGATTTCGAGAATATCTTTATGCTTATGCCTCGCGTTTCCTGTCTGGATAATATCCACCAGCGGCAGAGTGGAAAAATCGCTGAACACTTCTAGTTTGGCCAGGGGTTCGATTCCAAGGGAACGGGCTGGCTGCATTGTCCTCATATATAATTTGTATACAATTCAGTTTTCCTTAGACAGCTCTCCACGAAGGAATCCCTTAGGCAGATAACTCACTTTTAGGTTTATTGAGGGAAATTAAAATGCGAGATTGTATTCACAAATACAAAGTAGTATAAACTCAGATAAAACCACCAAAGAGTTTTTAACTTCATATTTATACGACACGATTAGTACCATATTACCAAAAATGCGTGCCATGATTAATAAATACTATAATGTACACTCTGCGCACACAGAACAAAAGCAATGAGTGCCCATTGACGAAATTGGACTTGCGTTTTTTATACCTCGAAGGTGCTACTTAGTAGATATATTAGATTTATATTTTTCTAATATAGGTATCTTGACACAAAATCAGACTTTTTCTGAAATGACGTACCAATTTTTCTCTGTATTTCGATTCTACGAATGAAATTGATTCTAAATTTTAAATTTGTAAAATTTGGGGAGAAATTAAATAAAGAATTTAAAAATTTATCTTGGCATACTTTTTTCAGTTTGCACCAAGAAGAACCTTGGCGAAATTCTTAATTTATAGTAGCCCATTTCCCTTTCATTGTGCTCCATCGGAAGAAAGGTGCATCGTTCATTACTTCGACTAATTTTAACGAAGTACACAAACCACATTTGGCAATATTTATAGCTTTTAACAAATATCTCATACTTCAAAACTCACCAATACATAAATTTCCGTATATCTTGAGAAATTTTGAAAAAATGGACTCTATATTTTGAAGACTTGCCTAGAAATACATCTACTTCAAGGTGATGGTAAAAAAATTATAGATATATAATTAAAAAATTATTTTCGAAAATTTATAAAAATTACAAAAAATACAAATTTTTAAAATAAATCAGAAAATATCTGCGAATTTTATTTGGATTGAATCTAAATTTCGAATTGGGAAAGAAGGAATCATGGAAGTGTAATTAAAAAAAACGAGATATTAATAAATATATACCAAATTCAATTAACACTCAGGAACTAAAGTTTTGAGAGCTATATTTTAGAAACTGCATCAGCAATTTTTATAAAAATTGACATTTTGACATAATTTGAGTCATAGAATAGAAATATAGAAAAATATCGTTATTTCGTTGCACGTCCCATAAAACGTTCATTTTTGTGTCCAAATACCTATGTTAGAACAGTGCTATATATAAATCTAATATATATCCGTAAATGAAAAAAAATTCAATTCATCATGGAAACACAGAATTAAATTTGTTTTCGTGTTATTTAAAATTAATTTTACTTTTCATGCTTCTTAAATACTTCGCATATTTTGCTACAATAAAATAATTTTATTCAATAATTCTATTGGAAATATATTCTTAAAATGAATGAATACGTCTTAATCAATTAATTTATTTCCAAGATTATCAAATAAATTGCTTTGCACAATTCACTGATACGTAAATACTTTTTTTAAGGGTGATTGATGAAGTTGTCAAGACTAATATACCAGATACATTACTCCAAGCCATTGTGAAGACTCTTCAGAAAGTTTTTCAAGATAATATGCACACTCTGAAATTTGCAGTGCGATCGTCTGCTACTGGTACCATTTAGCTGATTTTACGTTTTGAATAATATTATGAATAACACTTTATGCAAATTAAATTTGACACTACACAAATTAGAATTTTTCTCCAAATTTTGCAGGGGAGGATACGGAGCAAATGTCAGCAGCTGGTCAAATGGAAACATTCCTTGGAGTAACTGGATTGAAAGAGGTAAAAGTTTGATTTCTGTATTAGAAATGAGCATAAAGCTTCAGAAAATAGTTAATGTTAAATGTTCTGAAAGTTTTTATAGTCAGTGAAATATTTATTCAGTTTTATATTTAATCACATTATACAAACGTCTGCGTAACAATGCGTTTGTATGCCTTATTTTAAGTAGCACCAAATAGGTAAAGGTTCAGGTAAGGTTTGAAAATGAAACTATAGCATCTCGTTCAAATGCATTTGCAACATAATAAAAAAAAATCTGAAATGTTTCAGATTTTAATTTACGTCCAAAGGGGCGTTTTTTTTTTAACGTTTTGTGTGTTACCTTTATTTATTAAATATCATGTTCTTTGCACTTAAACCTTAAAATTTAGTTCAATAGAATTGTCGCAATGTAATTTTAAAATGAACATATCTTTAGAATTTCCGATACACAGTTCGACGCGATGGAGATAAAAAGGTTTTTTTTCCCGTAGAGCGTTGCCATTGCTCGCTTTTAAATCGTTGAGTTTGTTACTCAAAAATTCGTCAAAGTTTTACGAAATATGAAAGCGGTAATAAAACAAATTCTAAATTTCAAATTTGGGATTTCAGATGCCTATATTCGCAGTAGGATTACGTCATTCACAATTGGATGGCTCTAGATACCGTTGTTTTATCACAGTGCGAGAAATATACATACATTTATGCAGATTTTTCATTATTTAATTTTTTCAAATATAATGCAGGATTCTAACATTTCGTGGCAACAGTTTAAAAAATGAACTGACATTTATAGGAGCCCGACGCAAAATGCCAAAACGAAGGGACTCAAATCCCTTTGGACTAAAAATAGTTGCTGTTTTTCTACAGTCGCAATACAGTTTCTCCAGACTGTTAGGCAATTTTAACTTGTTTTGATTAGGCCAATTTAACAAGAGAAATTTTTACCAAACGAAGTCAAAATAATGATTTATGTGAATAAGAAAAATCTTTCAATCACTCACCAGTTGTGATGCATTTTTGAAAACTACAATGACTTTAAGTTCGAATGTGTCGCTATGTTATGATGAAGAGCGTGTAATGTTTGAAATTTTTCACGACTGCAAACTGTGACCAAACCTTTAATAGACATAAAAAGGTTTCTCGTTATGTCTGAGAATACAATAGAAAACTTGGAAAATGGTTTGAAAGACCCTTTATTGTAAACTAAAATGGATGAAGAGAAGGAGCATCTGGTGCTTACAAATCCCCCAGCGACGATATTTCAAAATAGAATTCAAATGTAAAGGTAACTTTTCTATACTTATAGCCAGAGCCTTACGCAGAGTAATTTATCGCGAAGGTGGTTCGGACTGTACCAGTGTGAATTTAACTTCAGACGGGAACTCTTATCATAGAATAACAAAACTAGTAACGTGGTTTTCAAGGGGCGGAACACGCTCTGTCTTGAATGATCTCAAACCCCATTTATGTACACTCGAACTAATTTGCATTCTGGCGAGAAAAAGGAAAGAGAGAAGTGACAGTAAAGATTTAAAATATAAAATAACTGGTTATTTAAACTAAAAGGAAACCTCACATATGTTTGTGCGTAAATTATTAAAGCAATCCTAACTGAAGTACAGTATGCACGTCTGCAAGCTATTCGCTATATTTCTTTTTTAATGGGCCCAGCAGCAGCCGAGCGGTAAAGTCACTGAACACCGGTAATTAGGTCCGAGGTTCGAATCCCGCGAACGGGCTGGCTGCATGGGCGCCTTCGTGGTTTTCTCCCTGTGTGACGTATATACGAGCCAGTTTCCCTCAGAGAGTCTTCCACGAATGCATACCTCCTCTTAGGCAGATAGCCCTTGAGGCTTTGTCGTAATAACATAAACCAAACCATTTTTAATGATGGAACACATTCTTCCTTACTTCAAAAATCAATGGCAAAAGACCTCTGATTCCTTGGTTTGAGAATCGATGGTTTAAGACCATATTTCCCCATTTGATTGGAAGCGTTATCTCGCTTAATATTAAAAAAAAAATGTTGTATTTTTACTGGATGTTCGAAAGTTCAACGCTTGCAGCATATTCATAGTATCTACAATCTTGCTAAGACAGGATTGTCTTCAATAACTGTCTTTCTGTATCATTACATAAATAGATTTTCATTTTATTGGGGTTAGACCTGATTTTTTTAGCTGTTATCAACACTTTAAAACAAATGTTCATGCTATTTTCTATTAAAGGCTTTTAAATATCTCTATAATTAAAATTCAAATAAAGACGAAAACCTGAATATTTTTTGTCGCTGTTTAACACATATTAACCAATAGTCACATAAGTAATAAACTTATTAATAAACTTTAAAGTTCTGATCGAATGATACAGAGAGATTGCATTCAGTGTGTTTCCTATTTATATTATAAGGACGAGTTATTTAAACCAATTTAAGGAAAAGTTACTTAAACCAATCGACTTCTTTAGCTAGTTCTGTGCAATAATTGAGCCACAGAACTCCAGTTATGTGGAATTTAGATAACTCTAGTTATCGGACTTCAGATATTCAAAAGCATAATTACTTGGAATTTAGAAATCTGAAACTCCAATTTATTGGATCGTTTGTTTTCTTTCTATGCCAAGTAAAATTAAGCATGTTGTTAAATAACAGAAAATATGTTCATTTTAAATTTTCGGGCAGATAAAAAGTTTAAGGAATGTTCTACAGATAGACAAATTCTTGCTGTTAAGTGATCACAGAAAAAATAACGTTTACATTCAAAGGTATATAATAATAAGTGGCATTGTGTATACAGAGGGCTTACGTGGGTGATTATTATGGAAATTCTCAGCATAACGGCTGTATTAATTGATACCTATAGTCATATTTTATATTTACAATAGCAACATGTAAAAGTATATGCAGCGGGACTTTTATTAAAGCCACAGAAATGTAATCAGCAAATTAAGCTCTTTTAATAAATAAAATATTTATTTGAATTAACTGTATTCATTTATTAAAAATATTAATATTTTGTAGAATAAGTGCAGTGCTTTGAACGGAAAATGCTAATGCTAAAAATAATGAAGACAGATTATGCAAAATGTATCAAAATTGATAAATTAATATTTATTTTAAGATTCTTTCTGCTGTGAAGAAATGTTGGGCATCCCAATTTAGTTTCATCGCAGTGCACTACAAAAGGTAAAAAATCATTGATCTGTTTGTTGAAGATAATTTGCTAGCAATATTTTATTTTATCGTCATATGTTAAATCACTTGTTTTTTTAATTTTTTTTTTATAACTTTAGCTAATTTCTTATTAAAAATTTGGTCGTATAATACCTATTTATCTAAACTGCTAAATCAAATATGAATGGCAGTGTTATTATTAGAACAGAACTTCGGAAAGCTGAACTAAATGTCGAAGCACGGAATTTCAAATTAACATATTTTGTTAAATCGAATTTTTTGGGTTTAAAAATTAAAATCCTTAGTGTCGGCTTAACAAAGTTCGATTATATAGTTAGTATTTAGAAATAATTTAGAAACTTTGCTCTTATAACAAACAACAAAGTTGTGAATAAAATCCGATTTATAGATGCAAAAGATATCCCAAATTATTAAGATATCTTACAGAGTTTACCATTAAAAAATTAGGAAATTAAAAAACCCAAAAATCTAAAGCTTAAAAAGAGATTTCAATCTAATCTTGGTGGAGAGATTTTAGTATAATACTTAAAAAAATTTAGACTGCGCAGTTGCGATAACAACCCTCTCTCCCTAAGTTAAATAATAAGTCCTCCAGTAACTAAAACATAGAAGGCAAAATCTCTTATTGTATCTTATGATAATGGCAAAGCTCAAAAATACGATAAAATTATTATGATTATATTTAAGAGTAAAGATATCAGATAAGGAAACCAGAATGCGAAATACCTTGAAAATGTTTTCTTCGAGATCTTGAGAAAGATAAATCTTATCAAAAACGGTATGTGACTACTCTAGTATGTCAGGTTTCATGCACAAATGACGAATTTCTTCAGCAACTATTAATTTCAAAAATCTATTAAAAATATCTGATCTCCGATTGAACTTTGAATCCAAGATTCCCCTACTCCTCTTCTCTTACTAATCCGATTTGTTACTATGAGATGTTTGTTACTACGTAGATGAGATTCGGATGAGCGCGATATGACGAACCTTAGTGAATTGTGAATTTGGCTCCACAGTCTGGTAGCGTATGTCTCTGAAAAATCACTCTTTTCTGTTTAGAGCAAATTTGTTTTAACCCAGAACGTGTTGTGACTTATCTCACTTGATGTACCTCATAGAGTTTGTTTGGCTTTGGTAACGTAAACTGGTGTCAAACTCTTAATAGATGTACAGCAAATTATTGATATATTTGAATAGAACTACAGAGTCTTAAGAAAGATTTTTATTAAATCAGAAAGATTTTTATTAAATCAGAATTGGAACATAAACTCACGTCTTGTGCTTGGCAGATCAACCAAGCACTTACGTTGATGCAACTTAGGTAACAGATGAATTCAATTTTAAAAATTGTGACACATCTCACTTGTCTGACAGTAACATCAGCACGAGCCTACGAAATTCATCGTGGTAAGGAGTGCAAGATTGCGCCTGTCGTTGGCAAGAGCTTTGAACACCACTCAGGTGACAGTACTACTTTGCTCAGTTCTGGCCCCGATTTTGATGAAGAGCACCCCGGGACGACGTTTTCGATGTTCTCCCACCCCTCTTTCCCTACTATCAACCTTTCGAGTGGACTTCTGTCTCGCAGCATATTTAGAGTGCCCCCATGATGCATAGACACTTTACTTTTATAAACATCCATGCCTTCTCCGAAATTTGAACCCAGGCCCTTCGTTACAGCAGTCAGCGGCGCTAACCAGTATCCCGGCTGGGCGGCTTAACCCAAAGTAAACGGTAGATGCTATCATTAGACAGAAGATTCCGAAGTAGAAAAAAGTGAAAATGTCATGCTGTCTCTGAGACTCGAGACTCTCCGGATCTCCTAGTTGCTAGCCTGATATTCTTTACAATGACACCACGAAAGGACATAGTAAAGAAGCATAAAATACAACCGCACCTTAAAACCATACATACCTTACAAAACATTTCATCAAACTACATGATGTTCCACTTCCAAGCAAATAAGTCGAAAAATGTTCAAGCAATAAGTGATGATTTCTAACTTGTCAAAATTTTGAAAAGATTAAAAAAACGCTCACCTTCATGAAACACTTAAGAACAAAATAATGTAAAATTGTTTCAGGGTGGTGAACTTAAGTTTTGACAAAACCATTTTAAAATACTGCAGGCAGAATGGGCAGATGATCAACTCTCCAATGGCAGTGGTGATTCAAGAAATGGTACCTTGCGATGTGGCTGGGGTCTTGTTCACTTGTGATCCCCTTACAGGCAATACCGCTCGTATGAGCATTACAGCGAACTACGGACTAGGTGAAGTAAGAATAATTCCTTATTATTTATTTATTTTGAAATACTTTATTCAACATCATGGCAAGTTTTAGAGCTTGAATTTTGCGTGAATAAGCGGCCCAATGTCACGTCCACTTTCAAAAAAGGACTTCATGCAGATTATAGAAAGCATTCAGGAATGCTTTTAGCAGGGGTTTTGAACATTCTTTTGACTTATTTCCCCGCTCCCAGCTTACGTGTCAAATGATATTTTAGTGTCTCTGACTGAAATAGTTCATAAATATATAGTATTTATATATAAAAATGATTTATTATTTATATGATTATTTACATATAAATTTATATATATAATAAATGTATAAATAAATACCAATAGAGATTACTTTTTGTTGGAACATTTAAAACCAACTCTATTAATAAACCACAGCGATTCGAAAGAGTTGAAAATGAACATCACAGCTACTATTCAGGGTGTTGATAAAAGAAAAGTCTCGTAGGGCTAATAGGAAACGGAAAATGCATTGAAAATGAAAGGACGTTATTTCAAATATATACTGTAGGCAGTATGTGTCTCACAGACATTTATTATTATGAAACTTATTATTTTTATTAAGGGATTACTTTTAAATCGAACACCTCTCTATTTTAGAGAAGGAAAATGTAAAGAAAGCTTATTTCTAGTTGCTTTACATAAAGAGGAAACATCGCAAGCAACTTCTAATATAAGCAGAATTTTTAGCAGTTTTCACAAATTGCTCAAAACATAAACCTCTGAGTTGAGCACCTTAGTACTTATACCGTTATTTAATAGCTTTTCTTCCCTTCCGAAGTTAAAGATATAAATTGTACATAATAAATAATTCAGTAACTGCAAGCAATTAACTATTTTATTTGGTATAATATTACGTAAATGATTTTGTTTGTGAATAATATTTGCTCGTCGTATTTAACTTAAAAATTGCTTTTCCCCAGTTTTACATAAATAAAGTATGTCAGTTTATAAGGTATTTCTCCCAACTTCCTAGCCTGCCTTCGTGGTGTAGTGGTTCTGCACGCTGAACCGGTATTCCAGAGGTCCGTTGTTCGATTCCCGGCGAAAGCGTTTGCTATTTTTTATCTTTCCTGCTTCCAAAAATATACCGAATGTCTCTACAGTGGCGTCCGAACTAAAAGGTTGTGGATGATGACTTTCCACACCTGGGATTTGGCGATTGTGTTCCCTAAAAACCCCCAGTCGCCCTTTAAAATGTGGAGTATATAAGGTATTTCTCACATCTTCCTAGCGTGCCTTCGTGGTGTAGTGGTTCTGCACGCTGGGCCGGTATTTCAGAGGTCCTGGTTCGATTCCTGGAGAAGGCGTTTGCTAACTTTTCAATTCTTCTGCTTCCAAAAATACCTAATGTCTCTACAAGTTTCATAACATTTTATAAGAACACTATCCTGATTTCAATAAAATTTGAAGTTTAATAAAACGAATAACCAACATTTTGTCAAAACCATCCTTCATATTGCATATAACTCTTCAATAAATTAAATTAAGATCAATTAATGAATAAAATGAATAATTTCTTATAGTTGAGACATTTTATGAAATCCAAGTTTGGTTTCTCTAAAATTAATTTTATTTTTTATGAATAATCCCGACAGTCTGTGGTATCTGGTTCAGAAGAGCCTGATACGATCGAGCTTCAGAGAGATGCTGATGATAATCTGGTTGTAAAAAACAAAAGCATTGGATCAAAAAGTCGACGAATAATTATAAAAGGTAAGGATACTCTTATAAACTTGTAACTGCAATTATAAACTCCAATTAATTAAAATTGGTGAACAGAGGAAATGAATTTTTAAAATGTTCTTCTAAAACATTTAATCAACTGTGAATCTGCTGACTATATCTGAAATTATTGGTGATTCGTAATTTATTTATTTGATTTAACAACTAAGTATCATATACTTGCACTGAAACCAAATGGAATTAGAGAATAGATACCTCTTGTGCCATGATAGGAGTCAGTGAAATTAACCTGTAGGATATGAAAAAAATAACTTTGAATACTTCTTGTTTTATAATCATTAAAATGTGAACTTGTGTTCTCCCATTAAGATACATTAACATTGTTAGTTTTTCGAGATCATTATGACTCATCTTTATATGTAATGTATCATGTAATGTTTATATTTCTTTTATCAAAAAAAGTAAGTGGAAAATTGCAACATAAACTTCACTTTTAAAAGATACCTCTAGTAAGCCAAACTATCAGCCTAACTATATGTTTAACTCTACCCTATCACATATTTCATTGTTTCTTATGCCCATATCTATCAGCTTAAAATAATATCTGAAATCTCTCAGATTACTCAAAGGCTGCAAATTACATTTTAACCCTGTTCTATGTATAATTCTTAAGATAAACAAGAGTAGAACATATAATGTTGAAATGTTTCTTGCTTCAAAATAACCCTAATGACTGTATAAATTGCGCTCAAACAAAAGTGTGGTGGACGATAATTCATCACCCCTTAGATTTGATGACTGGGTCTCCGCCTTCCCAGACTTCCTTTAAGTGTTGGTAAAGGTGGTAACAGAATGTAAGGAACTGCATCCTTCCTTACCGCATGCCTTGGTTAGAATCTCAGTGTAATTGGTAGTATATCCCGCTGGCAGTCGGGAGGATGTGAGTTCAGTTCCAGTGAGGGCATCGAGGTTTTATCAGTTCCTGCTCCAAATTAAACTTAATGACTCTATAAATGTGGAAGGTAAAATAGAATAATACATATGGAAGAAATAACTCCAATATATAATATAAAATCGCAACAAAGTCTAATAGAAAAATTGTTCAGAATGTTTTTTACTTGAACATTGAATGATAATCATTGAACATTGAATAAGAGATCCCTACTCTACTGTGTTAAACATCCAAAGGCTTGAATGCAGTAAATTATGTGACTTTAATAATTCGATCGAATACGAGTCTCAGTATGGAGCAGGGACAGCCTGGAAAAATATAACTGGTTGCAATATAAGTATTTTATGCAGTTTCATTTTTGTTACGATTTTTAGCTTATTTATTGACAACCTAAGTCTGTACTCGTTTATTTTACTCCCTAAGTTACAGAATAATAAATATTACTTTCATTAGACATTCCTTTTCAAGTTCTTTTCATTTTAGCTTTCAAAACTTTTAGTCCGTCTTGTGTTTTAAGCTCTGCAGTTTAGTAAGCAATTAAATAATTACTTCTATACTATTTTTGTACATTTTACATATCTACATTTTTCAGATGTGACTACTTTTCTTTAACTGTTGCTACTTTACACAACAAAGAAAGCACAGAACAAATTAACTTTTATTGCCTATATATCCCTCTACAAATTTATAATCCTCTTCTGTAACCCTCTATGGAAAAATATGTTTAATTTTCTTTTTAATCAATTTTTCCCATAGATGATGAAGGCACACAGACAGAAGATGTACCTGAAAATGAAAGACAGGCTTGCTGTTTGTCCGATGAAATGGTTTTGAAACTTGGCCGATTGGCGATAAAAGTAAGACATCCAAGACATATTTCCCTTTAGATTGCCTATATTTTTAAAAATATTGCTTAAGGTTAAAAAAAAGCTAAATCAACAAAATATGGGAATACTTAATCCCTTATCAACGCAACACTTTCAAATAAAAGTATAATTTAATAATAATAATTAGTTTAATTTCAGAAATATGTTCTTGAGTCTTAATTCTTTAAGTCTGAGAGTTTCTTCTCATATAAATTATGGGGTAAACCTACTTAAAATGTCAAATCGTCACTTTCCATAATGCTCAGTGGAGGATTTCACGTTCCTGACTAACTTCAGATGTAAACACATTTAGAATCAGATGTTAAATTAAACCTTGACTCATCAGTAAAAAACGCATGACATGAGATCATTGGTATTCACTCCATTCTGATGTTCTTTGCACCAATTAAAGCAATCCTTCTTTTATTATGAAAACTGTGAAACATATACTGCTGGCTTTTTGGTTATAAAGGCCTTTTTTTATCAAATCTTCTATATACAGTTTGTTGTGATACAACTGTTCCAGTGGCGGCTGCAAGCTCTGAACTTAACTGCTGAGCAGTAGAATTCCTATGGATTAGATGGGCATCCAAAACATTAATATAAAGAAGTAGCTGCTATTCGTTTACGATCTTGAGCCAAGGCCTTTTTAGTCTAGAGTTCTGAAATTATTTCCATAACACATAGAAAGTATATCTTGAAATATTTACGCATCTCACTGCTTCCATATTATCTACCCTGCTTTTAATGGTCGATTATCTGATTAAAACACCACACAGATATACTATATATGTGTTTACAGTCAGGTTTAAATCCATTTAAACGTAAATATGATAGCAACCAGTTTGGGTTGATAAACCAATTTGCAAGATTCAAGCCCAATTTTGCCAATTTGTAAGATTCAAGCCTAATTTTAATTAGTGAATTTTTATACCACAGATCACCAATTCCGTTGCCGAAACCTGGACCATCTGTAAATATATCCTATTCTCCTGCGCAGACATTTTGTCTCTGATTTTCCATTTCTTTTCTTTCTGTATATATATATATATATATATATAGTATAATAATTTATTTACTAAAGAAATATTGATTATATTATCTCCTAAGATTAATTTTAGTAGAATTATCTAAAAAGAGTGAAATCATAGTTAGTAAGTTTAATTCCGAAAATTGTTTTAAAGTAACTTGAATGTAAATTGTTAAGAATGTTTGACGGGGACTTGAATTAAATCATGAATAACAAAATTTCAATTGTAAAAAGAAATTAAATTAAAAGCAAGTAATTATTAAAAGCAAGTAATATAGAAGTAGAAATTAAAAGCAAGTAATATAGTAGTAGAATAACTTGATTTCGCAACTAAGGGAATTTAAGATCATACAACATTATATATATAGTATATAGTATTACATATATAGTAGTCTATATATATATATATATACGTCTATATATTTACATATATATATACGTCTATATATGTATATATATATATATATATATATATATATATATATATATATAATCTTCTTCTTCTAATTTTCCATACTTTAGGCAGTATTTAGTTAAGTTTTGATATACCAATTAAATCAAGTTCATTAAACTTTTAATATTTTCTTTCATCAAATTTAAGTTTTATTTAACTTCCTAAAGAAATTTTTGAGAAATTTCTGGTAATTTTTAAAGGTTATTTAAGGACTTCATTTCAAAAAAATTTTGGGAAATTTTACTTTAAAACTTTAATATTAAAACATTTCAGTTTTTATTAATTACTTTAATTTTTTGCAATTTTCACACAAAATATCTTTCACTTAATTTTTTTAACAATTTTCACAATTTTTCAACAGAACACACATTTCAAATTACAAACAGTTTACATTTTTTTCACATACCACTTCACTTTAATTTCCTTCAAGCAAACATACATCTCTTGATTGGCTCAGTTACTTAACTCCCTAAATAATTGATATTTCTACCTTTAGGAATTTTAATTTAATTTAATTTAATTAATATTAATATTTACAAAAATTTTTTACTATAACAAAGATAGCAGCTTCACACTCAACTTTACCTACATAAGCGCCATCTATATAATTTGAAGAACACACTTACTTCTCTTTCACAACACTTTTTCAGACCCCAACACTCACATAGTAGGTAAGTTAGAATTAAAACTTACTATTTACTTGCTTTAAGTATTTTTTTAAAAAATTTTTTATGTAGTATCTAAGTATTTTCTAAATATGAAATTATATTTTTAAATATATATTTATTGTTAAAAATTGTGAATTAGTTCTTTTTGTTTCTTTTTGTTTTTTATTTCTTATTGATTTATATGGATTATGTATAGCTCTTTTATAGATATGCATATTCGAGTAGGGGAAGTTTCTGTAGACAAGGATTTCTAAAATACATTGGTTTCTAGATTTTTTTATTTTTTAAGGAATTAATTTTTAAAAAATTTAATTTTTTAAGAAAAAGTTTAATTCTTGACTTTACTTGCTTGTTTCTCAAAAGACTTAATTCGTATTTTCCTTTTTGAACTTTAATTCTTAGATGTTAATACTTAAATGTTAATTTCTAAGGGTACCACTTTATTGGAATTACTTTTGGTTTTGACCTTTACCTTTGCCTGCATGAATGACGAAATACGAATTGAATGATTGGAGAGTTAGGTTTGGAAGCAACCTCCCCTTGATAAGTCTGTCTCCTGCCTACTATACGATCATTCACATATGCATTTTTAAAAAAAAAATGTTTAATTTAATTTTAATTTATTAAATTAGAAGATTTATTTTCATGGATAGATTTTGCACTTGATTTGCTTATGCTTCTGAATTTAAATGATATTGTAGATTAGTTCGAGAATTAAATCTTTTACATGTTTGCATATTTTTAAATTATTTTAAATTATTTTGGCTTTTTTCTTTTTCTTTAGAATTTAAATTTGCTTTTTTACTTTTTTACTTTTATACGTATTTGTTAAGAATTTAAATTTGTTTAAATATATATATATATACATATATAGACGTCCTTTCTGGTTTGGAAGCACTAGCATATGCTGCTTGCTGATAATACTAATAGTTGGGTCCCACAAATAAAAGATCTCTTTGTAAAAGTTGAAGAAATATATGAAGTGAAATGAACTGGATGAAAGCCCATGTTGGTATTATATTCAACGAGAGGGCCGATGTGTTAGTCAAAGAAGCTGCTCTGAATAATGCCGGGGATGCGCTCGGATGTTCAAGCTCAAAAAGCATTCCTATTGGTAAATCAAGGATATTTATTATGATTGTTCGAAAGAGAAATGGAACATTTTGGAATAAAAGAAAGGATATTTATAGGAAAGGCTAGGATTTGTTTAAATTTTTATAGTCTACATTTGATTTCGCATGAACTTGAGTTAAAAGCAGTCTGTATGTTCACAAGCTAACGGAGCTTTTTTTATGTTGAACATCGTTTGTTTGATCGTGAGGCTGATGTATTTATTAAACAGTTTTCTTTGTTGACCTAAGTAGGAATTGAATGTAAATTGACTTTACATTTTTTTATATTACTTCTTTTATGGTTACTTTGATAGTTTGGTAATTCAAATTTGGTAGTATCAGAAATGCTCAATAGCATAATCGTATAATGAGACAAAGTTTTCTTATTAAATTTTAGACTTCATATATCTCCTCACAATCACGAGTAAACTGGGGTCAAATCTGTAAACCGAACGGGACAATGGACATTAAAATACTTGCTCAGCTTTATTTTCACAGACCATTTTTTCAGACATATAGACTTGATATGAGCTGATGCCCTATTCAGCACAAATGCGATTTTAAGCAGCACATTTAGTTCTAACAGAGACTGCATAAGTTACGGAAAGGATAATCTGAAAAAGAAATTACTCTTTCGTTGCACAAGTGCCCCAGCTAAATTTTGGAAAATGTATTAAATTTAAAAGAGTCCCCTCCAGAGAAAAAGATGAAGAAATAGTGAAACTACACCGAACTATCAGTCATGTTTGAGTGAAGGAACCACACTGTACGTGCGTTTAAATGAGTCGCCCATTTACGACAGTGATGTCCGATATGCCAGAGATACATAAGCTGACATTTCTATGCAATGAAAAATGCGATTCTTTTGTCCACAGTTCTGCTTTCTGTGAAATTTTTAACAAAATTATAATTTTCTTCTATGCAGTATCTACATATATAATTTAATAGAGCTATTGAAATTTACAAGAATAAGCATGAAAAATACAATAAAGAATATGCTTTACCTGGGATAATGGAATATTCAACTTTTTTGTCTATGTATAAGCATAGCTATTTTTGTACATCTCTGAAATGCTGCTTTATACATTTCAGATGCCTCTGTTTTGGCTCCATCCCTTTTCGCTCATAATCTTCCATACAATAAGATTTTTTCTGTCATATTTTTCTGCTACAGAACATTTTCCAAAACTTTAGATGCTGATTCATAGTTGATAGAGGGAAAAAGCTTTACAAACAAGGATTTCTCTGTTAAAATTGACATTGTAGCAAAAATCTATCATTCAACTCAATGCAGATTATAAAAATAAATTAAATCTATAGAAACTACCATGCTTTCCGCTAGATTTTGTTTCTTTGGTATATCATATGAGCAATCGTGTAATTACCTTTTATGAATGTGTTTTAAAGGTGAATTTTTCTTAATTATAAAAAAATGTCGTACCTGACCAATATTTGTGGGAAAAACATCATTTCACTGCAATAAATTTCCTTTATTTGTAAAATTTTTATATTCTTCTTCGTTCATTTTTGAATTCTGCTCATCCGGTTATCTCGAATAAATGAGTTAGTATTCAAGTTCATTGAATAAAAAAATGAAAAATGATTAGAGAGCTTATATATATATATATTACCGTGCAATACCGATATCTGGCAAATGTCGATATTCTGCGAGGAATGTCAGCATTCAGATAACCGCTGGATGAATGTTCGAAATATTTGCTAAATATCATTCATTCTAATTTACACCGGCAAATGTCGACATTAAGTATATACTGTGATGGTTTATGACGAATAAAAATATTTTTGTTATTATAAGACAAAAATGCAACTATTTGAATCATACTTTATTATCAAAGAATATTTGGATATATCTTAAAATAGGAGAAAGCTTGAGTAACAGCATATGTAAATAAATTATTAAATCTGAAACGAATAGTACGTTCTAAATCAGAAAAAATAATGTCAGTATTAAACCTAAACATTCATTATGTGGTTACTGTTATATAATCTTATTTATTGCAACAACTGTAACTGTTATGACGCTTTGAATTCACAAGCGTCTCTTGCTTTTACAACTGCATTTAGTTGAGAAACTCTTCTTTTTTGCAATTACAGTGTGTATAGCCTTACCCTTCACTTTTCGAATTAGTTGCAACTACTTCTCTCGATGACATTCTTGATAAAAAAAAAATTCATCTATGGAAAGTAACTTTTCTTTACAAATTGCGAACGGATTAAGGGTCAAATTCTGCTGACTATTTTTGTCAGCCTATCAATTGCCGCCAATACAGTTTGGGCATCTATGCGACCACAGTTGATATCAGGGATTTGTATTCATACGTTATCCCTAATATGAACAATAGGAAATTTTCTTTTTGAGCTTCGTAACATTTTCGTTGCATGCAATAGAAGATTCTATTTCGAGGACGCTCTTTTTATAGAAATAAACTTAGATACTTAGTTGTAATATACTGGGTTTCTATTGCACTGCGGCAGTACTTCCCAGTAGCATGAGAGATATCCCGAAGGAACATAGCGTTGAAGGAAAATCAGTTTGGTCCTGTAGCAGAAAAAATCAGAAGAGGCTAAAACGAAAGAAATAAACTTATGCTACTCGGTCAGGACTTTATATGAAGATGCGATAGGATGCTGCTGCTCTTCAGTATTTTCCTCTGGAATAAAGAAAGTATGGTCACTGCTTTCTTTTCTTTTCACCATCAACGGAAAAACTGGCCCACTGGGTTAGGTGCTTTTCAGCCTGTTGGATCCCGTTGACGGAATTAAAAATAAATACATGAATAAATATAAATAAAGAGCTTAGTACTGTGTCCTCTGGGGATTGGCCACGAAACGAGGAACATTGAAATAAGGACCAGAACATGGAAAGAAGGTGCATGGTGGGGACTGCTGAGACTAAGCGGAACATTTTTCACTATTATCATACATGTTACGCATACAGTTATATTAAGGATGTGCTATAATAATCAGGTACAAATGTAAAGATGATCAAATACATTACAAATTGTTGAATACATTAAATGAGTTCTGGATTAATCATAATATTAAATATAATTAAAAACAGTAAAAACAAAAAAACAAGACATTAAGTAAATTAATATATGTACGGAGCAGGCTGCTGACGACACGGTGTCCAAGATAAGAAGTCACTCCAGGCTGTCAGCAATGCTTTTAGCAATGGTAATGCAGTCTCTAATGCAGCTGAGCGCATATTTATTCTTAATTGTGTTCTTAAACCATGCCGACATGTTGATTGCAGTTGGTCTTTTTAAATGTGAATTCTCAGTGTGCGAGCAGTCAAACAGATAGTGATCTGGGTCACCAGTATTGCCACAAATACATTGGTCACTGTCTCTTAGGCGAATCTGTGAAGATAGGACATATATGGACATATGGGCCATGCCCTGTACGGTCACTACACAGTATTTTCTTCAAAACTATTATTAGTTTCAATACTTGCCATTTACTCGCCAGACAAAGATGACGATGCCAAGTCTCTTTTCGGTTTAATGCCAAAGAGAGAACTTCGGCATATTCTTTCGTGGTATGTTGTGTTCTTGGCCTATCTGATCAATTATTTGTATCGTTATTGTTCATCCATGTAGTTAACATATTCTGTATATCCTGATTTACCCTTTCAACTGAGCCTTGTGTTCGACAATGACGAGGCTTTCCGTGAATTATTTTAACATCTTTCCACATAGCTTATAGTTCGAATACGATTTGATCACTCAGTTCTCTACAGTAACCTGAATCCAATATACCTAGCACCAAATGCAAAAAATATTTGGAGGTGATATGCTATTTCTTCGGCGATCTTATAAAGGTCGTATCAAGACAAACTTTGTTAAGTGATATTGATACACCATCTTGAGAAAGATTGTGATGCACCATCAGTGATCTTGATTCTTGTATGACTGCAGATTTATCACGTAAATCTGAAATCTGGAGTTTAACTCCGGATTGACCATTGGTTTCACAGCGATATCTTTTTAAACTTTATGTGAAATATATTTGTATTTAACTTGCAGTTCTCTAAGCATACGTATCTGAAGCCTCACATGATCCCAATCTGAGCGATAATCGATTAGTGTTTGGCGTTGAAGTCTTTGTAGTAAGTTAAAATGGTAACCTAGCTAAGTGGGTTTTCTGGAATTGTTCGGATTGTGAGAATTGTCCCTTTCGACGTCAAGTCCCGCGTAGCTGAAACATAATGTGATTTGGACTTTGCCATTTCAGGAAATATCTGGACACTTTTCTTGAAAAAAATAAAAACAATTGTCTTCTAGTTTACTCGCAATTAATGAACGTAGCTTAAAGAAAAAACTGAAGGATAAAAGATAAAAAAAATACAAATCAAAAATGCTCTTTCTTCTCGGCACATGACCTCAATCGCGATTTGGCTTTTTTTGTCGCTTCTCTTTCTGCTTATCGTTTTCAATCCAACAAGAGCTTATCTGTTCTTGTCGACATATCCAGCATTGTTTCGAATGTATGAGAATATAATCAAATATTCGTTCTTTAACCGACGTAAATAATATAGGTAAAAAAACAACTGACATTCTCTAACTTCGGTTTTTCGTGGTAACATAGGTATATCATATTTATCTGTTCCTTCCTCTATCCCTGCAAAAGAGAACAAAAAATGAGGGCAGTGTAATAATACTGAATAATTCTTAAATTTTTTTGCAAAAATTAAATTTAGATAATTTAGATAACAGATTTACTTTCATACTATTAGATTAACTTGTAAGGATTTTAAGTTTTACTAACGTTATTTTATTTTAAAACTTTACTGTACCCTCTTGTTTTCTCCTTCCGGCCAGAATAAACGCGGTTAGTTTTAGTATGGAAATTGAGCTTGCAAACTGTTAAGTATTTAAGTTGTGGCTTTAAGCCAAGAAAAAGTTAGAGAGAGAGACACTTCTCGCTACCTTATCTAACGGCGCTTTTCAGTCAGTTGCTATCCGCCTTTAAGGCCAGAACTTTAGTCCTCTTGATACTGAAGACGTATTGTAGTTTTCCCGCATTCTGCGTACTACATACGTAAAGATTAAAAGGCCAATCTTAGCGTTACTAGTATTTGTAAAGTATTTAAGTTTAGCTCTTATTTAAATTTAGTTAGTTTGTAGTTCTTTACGTTTTGGACCATAAGTACTGGTCTTTGTATCTCGAAGTTCGGGAGCGCAGCTATAAAACTATGAAGAATAAAGGGTAGTTAAACCGTGTCGTATCTTCTACACTTTTAGGAACATAGTTTTTAGTAAACTCCCTGTTCTTAATCAGGACTCCAACACGTTTGTCAAAGCAATTATAAGAAATAGTAATCCGGATAAACTTTCATAACATTAAATTTATACAATGAAATTTAAATATATTTAAAAAATGCTAATGTATTTACCTACCAAATTCTGAGAATTAAAAATATTTGCGCTAATGTTGAATACATTCATCAAGAAATTCAATATCTAATGAGTTATATTTATCAATAATAAAATTCCTCTTAATTTTATTAACTTACTTTCTCAGAATTTACACATTAGGTCGATTAATTTTTCTTGTTATTAATAGGAATTACTTAAACCAAATTAGAAGATATTTACTAATGAATAACAGTTGTAACTATTCATGCAAGTATGTTGTCTTTCGATCTTTGTTACTAACAAATGGACATCTCTTTTTTGGTCCTATTATACGCCAAATAGATGAAAACATGAAAACGTTTTAATGTTACTCACCTTTTTCATTTTCACAAGTTTTTATATTCCCATCAAATAAAAACTACATTTCTTTTCAAATTATTAAAATTCAATTCCGCATACCGTTAAACGCTTCTATAAATTTATCTAAGCCCACCAGCGGCCGAGCGGTAAAGTCGCTGACCATTGGTAGTTCGGTCCGAGGTTCGAATCCCGCGAACGGGCTGGCTGCATGGACGTTTTCGTGTTTTTCCCCATGTGTAACATGTATACGAGCCAGTTTCCCTTAGAAAGTCCTTCACGAAGGCATCTCTCACCTTAGGCAGATAGCCCTCGAGGTTTTGCCATAATCACACACACACGTAAATTTATCTAATAATTACTAACTTGGACTTTCAAACTTCCAAAAGACTTAGCAATTTTAGAATATAATTTAACTTTTAATTTTGATTTTAATTTTTAATTCGTTTTTAATTTTCACAAGTTAGATCCTACAATAAGATGTAACTTAAGCATAGCCTTTACGGCTCTCTACCACTTTTATTTTTCACTTTTGCAGACGACTATTACGCAACGCAAAACGCAATTCTGGAATTTTTATTTTCTTACTTTATCAAATTACAATTCTACTATTCAAATCGTTTCAACACTTCACATCCGTTTTCTTAGAGTCTCCTAAAACAGTCTCATAAAATTCAGGAGCTAACTTTCTTCTTATGCTCAACATTTATTGGAAAAATATTAATTTACACAGAATTTAATTTGCCTAATTATAATTCTGGTTTATAACTTCAAGAATTCAAATTTTATACTGTTTAATTATTCTAGAATATTACGTACTTAAGGGCACATTGGAACAGATTATATCTTGATGATAATAACAAATTAAAAACACATTTGAACTTAAGGTAATAGTAGTCTTTATTACTATTACATAAAAAATTTAATGGCCTTGCATTAAATTTGCTTATTATTTTCACTTATTTTTGAATTTCATGAATTTGCGTTACATAAGCATAATATACAATATAATACATAATTTACATAATATAAATAAATTCATGTATATATGTATACATATATACATAAAATTGGTTGTATTATGTAATGAATACATGATATAAGCATTGCATATATTGAATATTTACATATATACATGAATATTTGCTCATTTATATTCATGTATGTAACGTTTACAAAATGTAAAGTATTTATTACAATATAGTTTAAAGTTGAGAATGAAATTGTTATTCTTTTATCGTGAAGTACATACTTTTGTGATGAATAAAGACGAGGAAAAACATTTACGAACATCATTCCAGAAATGTCCTTTCAAATAACTATATTTTGACAAAATGTATTGTTTTTTTAATTTAGATTGAAAAGTACTACAGATCCCACAGAGATATTGAGTGGGGTTTCTGGAACAAGAATCTGTATATATTCCAGGTAAGAAATTAAATTTGATTTTCAATTAGGGAGGATATTTAAACCAAAAGTTTACTGGGCACAAATATTAGTCACTTTTAGATGAAACAAGTTTAAAAACCTAATTCTTGAGCCAAACGCTAGCTCGAATTTGACATGGCAAGTAATCGGACAATGTGTTGATGTACTGGTCTCAAACTCAAAGTTCATGGGAGAAGAATGCTTGATCTGATTTGATATGAAACTCTCGAGCTAGAACAATTTTTAACAAACTTTTTAAACATTTTTAACAAAATAAAATTAAAATAAAATAAAGAATAAGTATACAAGAGAGTACAAGCATACGGAGATACAAATACAGCCTAACCATCCTACCTTTTTTTTCTTTTAAGTATAAGCCTCGCGCATAAACTAGGTCTATATCTTTTTGTCTCTAAAATTATGAATATAGTATTCGCTTCAAGGACCGCATAAAATTCTTGGGAGGCCGCATGCTTAGAGTTTGTGACTACTTTGTGGACGTACTCAGCATCAGTGTAGGACCATTCTTCCACCAACATTTCTTAGTGAGGTTACTTGAAACATGGTTAATTGCCTGATGGCTCATTGATGATAATAATCTTAACAAAGAAATCCGAAATCGGAAAAAGAAGAATAAGCAGCCCTAAACTATGTTTCAGTGAGAGGATTCAGCTTTGTGTTTTGATAACATGGGACAAATAATGGATTAGAATCCTTCTTTATGAAATATTCAAATCACGCCTACTTTCGTAATCACTAGACCGTCAGTCGCTTCTGTAAACCAATTGAAGGAATTCATCTAAGTGATCTATGGAATCACTAATATCAAATTTGTTTATTCTTTTCAATGAGAAAATCTAGCTGTTATCTTTCAATACAGAATTCGTTAAATTTTCATTAAGGGGCATTTTTTTCGGAATCCTTTTCTTATTCTCCTTATTAATGCTAACCTTATCATGAGTTTGCTTTATTTCTCAGAAGAGTCGCAGTTTTCAGCTTTGAGTTACAAATTAAAAGAGAAATCTCATTGCAATCACAGTCGTTTACTCATTTGGTTAATAACACCAGTTTCTTAGAGCCTGGAACAGTGTCCTCTCTCGAATTGGTGATTCTGCTCAGAGCAAATTCCAGCCCTGGGAATTCTAACAAGTTAGCATTAATTGCAGTTATGGTCTTTGTAATATCGCTGTACTGCTATGCAGCTTTAAGAGAATTTTCTTAAGAGGATATAGCCTTCATTCGTGTTGCATATAAGAAAAACTTGTACAGTTCCTAAAAATAAAGTCTAGAGTGACAATGTGTTATAACCTTATTCCAAATAGTCAATAGAGTATGCAGCGAATATTTTCTCTTTGAAGAATAGTTTTTTGGTCTTCGTTACCAAACCTTTGTCTGTTGACTTATTTACTAGACTCATAAAGCTCTTTCTTAAACTGAAAAAAAATGTCGAAAACATAACACTTCGTAGAATTTATTCTTTTGCATTTTTTCTCTGTTAATACTGTATTTTATAATTTATTTAATTCTCTAGTCCAGACCTGTTACCAGCGGAACAGGAGAAACAGATTATGAAATCGAACATGAATTTGATGCACCAATGCGTGTAGAAAATGAATATTTCACTGTATGCAATGTTGGGTAAGTTACTTTAATTTAATGTTGATTTAAATTTAATTTGAGTCCTAATTTAGTTTCATTTTGATTATAAACATATTATACAGCTTTATGATATTATACGATTTGGTAGAGTTAAGGGGAGTCTTCACCTTTACTCATTGCAAATCTTCATCTGACATATTCATACAAAACAGCAACTTCTCTTCTTCCAGTCATCTGGAAGAAAAAAAAAATTTTAGCAACAAAATTTAACACATTTTACATCATTTTCCTTTTCAAATAACTTTATCGGAATCTTTTTTTTAATTCAAATTTCTCAGAAACTTTCATATGTTTTCAGCTTTTTAGAGTTACGTTTTTCATTCCCCGTTGTTCTGCAGTAAAATGTGTGAAATGTACCAGAAGTGTCACTTGTGCAAGTGCATTAACGCTACTATTTAACCGACATTCTGCATGCTAAAACCTTAGACATACTAGACTTCAAAAACACATTAATTTCAGAACTGCAACTAATGTGAGAATAAAACCTAAAGGAACCGCCTTTGCATTTTTATTGACTTCACTACATGGGTATGGGCTTAAATCAATATCTATTAATTCATTTGTAAAAGTGGCTTTTGTGGTATTTAGATATCCGGGCGGTTATAACTAACATCTTTAACTAATGACAGTTATGGCATTGATTGAGATACTGATTAACAAACGTTTGTAGCTGGGGAAAATAAACTGCCTTGTGAACTCGCTGTACCTTTTATGCTAAGGTGACCTAAGATTGGTTAAGCATGCAAGTCCTGTAAAATACTCAACCTTAACCCTTTGAAGGCCAAAACGCCAGAGATGTCCTTTCATTTAATCTACCCCAACCACACGAAACGGCCGAGATTGCGGTGTTGTTTTCTTCCCTTTTCCTAAGGTATCAATCAAATAGCAGGTGCAGTTCTCACAAATGCATTGTTTCAGTTTATTGCAGATAGCTTGTCGTTCATAGAAGGCTAATGAAAGCTTCTTTGTTAAGAAGTAGAAAGGATGTCTTTTGAAATCTTCACACCTCTTTCTAGTTAATGGACGGGGAGTAGAGGAAACGGACATGCGTTTAAATATTTGAATCATACAGGTTAGCGAAGGCTTCGGTTTTCTACAGGTTATACTAGTTGGGATAATCGTCTTAAGTCGTTGTTGCTTTTGCATAGAATAAGAGATTTTCACTGATTTCATTGTGTGTTATTTTTCTTAATTTTTTTTTTTTTTTTGCTTTTGATTTCGTGTACTTTATGAGAATTAAAAAAAAACTAACCTAACTTAACCTATATTTTAATTTTACAGCGAGGTCATGCCTGGAGCAATGACACCGTTGGGTATGGATACGCTTATGAAATTTTTCAATATAGTTTTTAAGGTAATTAAAATCTTTCTTGTTTGAATAAGCCTTCTGGATTAAATAAATAGAAATGTTTTAGAATAGGATGTCTTTTTTTTTTTTTTTTTCGTTCTATTATAAAGAAGAAAGTCGTTCATAAAGAAGAAGAAACAGACAAAAAACATCATTGCAATAATGTTTTTTGTCTGCTTCTTTTTACGTCTGTTTATGTTAACTTTTGATGCCCTGCTCCAACTTTAGACTCATTAATGGCCGAGCGGTTAAGTACTAACTAGTTCATTTCGGATTCGAGCTTAGGCAAACAGGTTGGCTGCATGGTAGGCTTTCCCCATATGTGACGCGATTACGAGCCAGTTTCTTTTCTAAGTCCTCCATAAAGGCTGACCTCTCTTTAGGCAGATAGCCTTCGAGTTCTTTGCCGAATTCAAATAATATAATTAACAAAAATAGAAATTATTATTTCTGCGCATACCTGAAACTTTTAAAATACAGTAAATATGTTAAAGGTTTCTTTATCATTAGGAATCAAATAATACTGCCATTTCTTCGGCTAATGTTATTCTACATATTGGTATTATGACATCATCAAGTTAAGTTTCGAGACTTAACTTTATGATGATACCAGTTTCGAGAGCTATTGTTAGTCATCGGCGGAACTTTTAAAGTCATAAAAGTACACTTTTAAAACCTTGTTTTAAATTGTCTTCACATTATGTGGATGCAGGGCAACAAACTGGGAGATTTAAAGTCAATACACGTACTTCTTTAAAATTTCTGCTTTAATTTTTTACCAGCCGTAAAATCCTGTTGAGCCTAAGTTTGCAACTCCTGCATTTTACCTGGTTTCCATAGTTGTAACCCAATAGCTAGTTTGGATTCTAACAGCTGATGACAATTGGAGTTCACGTTACTTCCCAATTAAAGATTCAACAAAACGGAATGTATGAAATATAATCCCCTTTGTTTAGGGATCATTTATACTTTCACTCTATGAAAAAAGAAAATAAAAAAGCAGTAATTTCGTCTTAATAATTCGAATAAAGGTTTCTTTTTTTATTGAATATTTCTAGTTAAAAATATTCGATTTAATGAAAAAAATAAATTTTTAGTGTTCTTTTCATTCCATCTGTCTGAGGAGAGTAACAGTCTGTTCAATATAACAAAAATTTCAAATTACTGAAATTCGAGAAATCAAAATTCTACTCCAGTCTTTTTTGGTACAAGTCAACATCCAGCAAAAAAAAAAAAAAAAAAAAAAAAAAAAAAAAAAAAAAATTAATTTCTTCATTGTATTCTTATTTGTGGGAATTTATGTGGAGATGCCACAATAAACATAAAAAATAGGAACAGGAGAATCGAATCCTGAATCGAATCTTCGTACTGTTTTCGTTCCTTTTGAATCTTAACCTAAAATCCCGTTACAAGTTTTAACCGACATCTTTGAAGGGATTAGTTTCCAATAGACGTATTCTTTAAAAAATATGATGTGACTAACATGATCTCCAATAACTCCATATTTTAAATAGCAACGAGCTTTACATAATGTAACGCATCCCACTGGTTCATTTGCAAACAAAACCTATTTTTTATTCTAATAAGGCATTTTCCCCGCTTCCTTAGCATGCTTTCGTAGTGTAGTGGTCAGCACACTCGGCGTGTATTCGAGAGATCCGTGGTTCGACTCCCGGAGAGGGCATTGCTCATTTTTCATCTCTCCTGCTTCAAAAATACCTAATGTCTCTACATTGATGCCCGAATTAAAAAAAGGTTGTGGATGATGATTCTCCACCACTGGATTTGGCGATTGGGTTCCCTAATCCACAGTGGCTCTCTAAAAAGGGAGAATATATAAGGTACTTCTCCTGTCTTCTTAGCATGCCTTCGTGGTGTAATTGGCCAGTACACTTGGCGTATATTCGAGAGCTCCGAGGTTGAAGTCCCGGTGAGGGCATTACTCATTTTTCACGTCTCCTGCTTAAAATAACCTAATGTCTCTACAGTTCCAATAAATAAAAAGGTCCATAGTCTATAATATGAAATTTTAGATTATATTTTATTAGATATATTTGGGTATGTGTAAAAACGTTTTCCTAAATATATATGCCAACATAATCAAATGCTTGTCCCTTTATTTATTTTTTAACACTTTTTGGGGGTAGTTGAATAACGTAGTTGAATTTTAATCGGTTTTAATTAAACAAAATTAAATGTTTATAATACAGTATTTAAAATAAATACTTTGAAATGAAATCGTAATTTAATATTCTTCTGTGTTATTCCTGAAGTATGGATAAATCTAAATTCTTTTGAGCTAAACGTATATCTCTGCGATATTTAGATATCAGTAAACAGTACTCATTAGTTTGCAACAGTATATTATGGTTTATATATGCAACAATATATTACGTTGATTGTTGCAAAACTGTTTCAGTAAAGTCTCACTTCCGTTTGTCCGACATTACCCAAAATGTAATCAACTATTTATATGAATGCAGAAAGCTAAAAGATGGAGAACAGGAATTTTATATGAATGCAGAAAGCTAAAAGATGGAGAACAGGAATTTTTGGAAGTTTGTTATGCGAGTTATTGTGGATGAAAAAATCATCAGATATATACAGATATATATACAGATGGATATATACCAATAAAAAAATAGGAAAAACGTATTGTGAAGATTTTTAATCTGTACTTTTATTTGTTAAAAACCACCATCAAATTTTTGAACCATGAATTCTATACAATTATTTGTGCTTATACACAGGCCTTGTATGCCCATGTAATATTTATATTCATATTTTTATACGGAAGAAATAATCCCTTCTGCCTGGATGACTATTAATCTGTAAGACTTTTACAACAAAGTCAGGTCAGGGTTATCTCAGGCGGCGCTTAGTATCTTTATAGTTTTATTACATCTGGTATTCCGAAAGAATTTTCACACAAATATTTATATTTTGAAAGTCTAAAAATGCCTTATTAATATTATAATGAAATTTTATTTCATTAGAATCATAGCTTGGTAATTGTACAAAAATTCATTCCAGTACAAATATTTTTCATTTTTAATTAATGCAAATAATATTAGAAGACCTTTGAATAAAAAAGCCTGCCGGTGTTTTCTAGAATACGAATTCTATAACATTCTGTGAATAAAAATACGATTTTGAAGAAAAAAAAAAAGCTACATTGACCAATATTTTTCACAATAATTTGCATAGAAAACAGGTATATACAGGCAGACGGATATATACCAATGGAATAGTAAAAACTTTATCCTTTCTTTAAAAATGTTCATCGCATCATCAAAAGAATTTATTTATTACTTGTTCCACCATTAGGCGCTACATGGAAGGGAAGGGGGTGTCGCATGGAGGACTTTTTAAGGACAACTGTCCACTATTTAAGGAAAAGTGGCTCGTATCTTGTGTTCTACACATGGAAAAAAAACCACGGAAACGTCCGCGCAGCCAGTCCATCTTTGGGACTGGCACCCCGGATCGAACTACCAGTGTTCAACGGTTTTTGTCGCTCGGTCGCTGATGGCTTTTTATCTTAATATTAGAAAAATATTTAATGGTGTTTTGTTTTTAGTAGTGCACAAATGCAAATATTTAGATTTTCAATTTGTGTGTGATCCGTGAATAAAATTCTCAAATTTAATATCCAAAATCTCGAATAATTTTTCTTGTACGGGAGTTGAACATTTTGTATTTGATTTCCTATAACGAGTATAAAACTTTTCTAAATATAAGTATAGGTACGGGACAATAAAGGGCAAGTGCTCTTGTGGACTCGGTATATATTCTCAACAGAAATGTTTTTAATGTGCATCATGTCATTTTAGTATCTAGCTTATGAACTAACTAACCTAAAAATATGTTTTTTACATTTATAAACATTTTAATTCCATGTTTTCTTGTAAAATATCATAATATAGCAATTACTGTTATTGTTTCTAGAGAAGAACATTTATTGAATGGCAAAGTGCAGTGAAGAGTAAGTATTTCCCCAAAGGAATGGCATCCCTATACAATCATACAGTTTTCTATGCAATCGATGTAAGTAAGATTTCATTAAGAATCTTTTTATTTATTTAGCTTTTTATTTATTATCAGTGATATAATAGATTTAACGCACTATTAACCGAAATAATATAAGGAGCGAAGTCCACTGTTAACTTAGAATTATGATTAATCTGAGAGAAGCTAAAAGAAAATTAAAAAATGGATAATTTATACAGTTAACAGAAAAATATTAACAGTTTAACTGCATTTCAAGCAATTTAATGTGAAGAATAAGTTCATCTGACTGTGTAAGTGAAAGCAGTATTCAAAATTAACGGTATTGTTCCATTATCGGGACCAGAATCGTCGCCGCATTTTTGGCTAAACTGGCCAAGAGATTGGATCATACCAAGTCGCCAAGGTTTACTTTTAAAATTATTACAATATTTACTTTAAAAAATAAAAGAATATTTTTTCAAAGTTGGCAACGAGAATACAAATACTAAACATGTGACGGTAACTTGTGTTATTATTATTATTTTTTTACTTACCATGTGTATGATCATGGTAAAGCCTCGAGGGCTATCTGCCTAAGGGGAGGGATGCCTTCGTGGAGGACTTTCTAACGGAGACTGGCTCATATACACGTTACACATAGGGAAAACCACGAAAACACACATGCAGCCAGCTCATTATTAATGTACTAAGGCTGTTGGAAACGGTATAAACTATAAATATAATTTTATCGAACTTGATGCTGATTGTCATACGTAAACTAAACTATGGAAAGATTACGGGTCAGTGCGAAATGGCGAAATAAATGTCAACGCAGCACTGACCGTAAGCAGTTAGATTTTTATTTAACTGCGTTTATGTGGCTGCAAAAGCGTCCTGAAACACAAATGTTTTCAGGCATTTTAAATGATATCTGCAGTTTCATGATTCAGCATTAATCTTTATTCGCTAACTGAATTTTTTTCCCGATTTCTTTGGCAAGTTGGTTAATTTACACAAAAAATTTATTAACTTAGGAAGATATGTTACTTTTTAAAATTTTCCTTGAATTTTTCTTCAACTTAACCGTATTGCAAACATTTTAGCGATTATTTTTATGTTTCGAATTTTTCGCCAAATCGTCAGCTTTTGTCAATATCTGAATCCGGTCCCAATAACTGAATAATATAAAATTATCTTAGTATCTCTTCAAAGCTCGCATATGTTCTCATATGTTTTCCTCCTGGACCACTAATACGAATATTCCATCTCCACGAGCAAAAGATGCTCTGACGATGATGTCTTGTTCAGAGTCAATGGGTTTCAAATAAACCGAAAGCAAAATGATGAGTTGAAAGATGCAGTAATTTAGTGGTAATAATTTACAATTAAATAAGAACTGAATGCAAATTTAAATATTGTTTACGCATATAGCCAAATAGAACCAAAAGGAATAAGTACAAAACATTTCAAACAATCACTGCACGAAACTGATATAAGTGGAATATCCTTGAAACTTAAGTAATTTGTGATATAATTAGATACAAAATTAAAGTCTCAAGGTATTTCAAAAAACACTCAGTTATGTCAAAAGTTGAAAAATTAAATAATTTGAGGTAAAATTAAAAGTTAATTTAAAACCGAGAATAATTTTAAAAACACTGAATTTCACATTCCTGTATATAAGCCATCTGAGTCTTATGCAGATTGAATATAGACTAACACTGGCCATTAGCTATACAACTCACAATAGAGGCTCATAACCAGGACAGGTGATGAAATATCCTAAGGACTACACCAGAATTAAGAGCAACTAGATTAAAAACAGAATATCAGAATATAATTCAAGTTCAGTTCTTTTTAAAATAAAGAAGTTTTAAATGATGCGATTCTTTTTGTAAATTCTTTCTAACTTTAATTTACTTCAAAGAAAACAATCTTTAATTATCATAATTTACTATATTTCTTTCTATCTGCTACTTATAATGTTTCCAAATATGAAGTTAGGCTAAGCTTTGGATGCTTATAATGTGATGAAATAGTAATAATAATAATAAATGAAGTGTCTTGATACCCACAATTTCTAACAATATAAACTTTATTTCTCTTAAACTTTTAAATCATTTATTATTTTTCATTTTTCTAATTAAAATAGTTTTTAAATTATTTAGATTAATTTTTATTACTCTTCAGTTAAGAATTATAATGGAAGTGAAAACTATTGCTATTAAATTATTCTAATAGATTCCAGTAAGATCTTTTGTTAGAGTATCGTGGATATATGACACTTTTACTTCAATTAAGAGACGCAATTATTGTTCATATAAAAGAAATAACTGCTTGATACGATTCTGTTCTGTAAAAACAAAAGAAATCCAGTCTTTCCAATATATTTAAAGGTGACAGACGAAAAGAATAAGGAAATACCACTATAGAGATATCGAATTTGAAATGCATGGAACTGAGGCAAAAGAGTTCGAGCTCCATTTCATTAATATAGCAGAATTCCAAATGAATATAACAGCTGTTTTAATATCACTCTAATTTTCAAATTTCAGTTATAAAATTTCCAGATGTTTTCCCCATTTTAGCTGATGGAACATATTAGTGAAGGGAGAGGCATTGTTGAAGCCGCAATGATTGGACTTTATGGAAGAATTATTGATGATGATGATATGTTCGAGATGGCAATGATAAGATATGGAAAGAAAAAAAGACAGTCTTTCTTGGCGAAAAACTTCAAATTATTTCTAGTAAGAATAGCTTTTACTTATTGTTCCTTATCTTCAGAAAAAAATGGTACTCAACTGTGTTTTATGAAAGCTTATTTTCTCTTGCAGACTCTCACAACTGCTAGCAAAAGGTTGAAGGAATATCAGAAAGCGTACGTTGGATATAGAATACCCGTTGAAAATTTTAATAATTCCAAAGATCTTTTCGATTTTCTCTTATATTCTTGCAGTGATCTCTGTGGTGTAAGTTTTGTCTTGAAATCCATTTATAATCATTAATAATTTCACATTTTAATTAAAGAAGGTACGTTATCATTATGCCATGAGTATCACAATTTTTTTGCTTGGCCAACTATTCGGCAGAACACCCCTACTCTAGGCGTCTGTGGCCTTAAAATTCAAATATAAGTACACAGTTTTTGAATTTAGAGAAAGAGCAGCATGGGCTGACCGCTACTGTATTATACTTCCTTGCTGTTTGAAATGAATTTATGGGCTTTAGCTTGGGCATGCCGCTTTTGTTTCGCAAATACTTATGACCGAGCCAGGATTTATTAGGAGGATTTCATCTGTATTTCACATTCAAATGTAACTTGAATTGTTGCTCTGAATTTTCCGAAAGCTGAGAAATCATTATGCTTTTGTGATATTACGCTTTTAATTTTGATATAACAGCAGACTGACTTACCAATAACTAAATTTCATTTTAAATTTTCACTTTATATTGTAATTACCGTAGTTAGATAGTTGTCGGAATAATAAGTAATTTGACTGTCTTTACTATTCTTGCAAATTTAGCACTTCATTGAAGAACCGTATACTCTATGTACTGGAACGAGCATAGAAAGACAGCGGATTCAAGTTGTTACAATCTTCCAGTTTATAAACAATATGCTTTTATGAACAATGCAATTGGTTCTGAAACGTTTTTAATGCCTTAATGACATTCCTATTTAAGATTTTACGGTTTTTACGGTTTTGTGGTTCATACCAGTTCGTAAAATTAAAAGCTTTCTTTAATTTACTGAACACATTAATCATAGCAAAATAAATGAGGGCTGCACCTTCATCTGCATATGTGAAACACAATAGTGTTTGTATCGGTGTTAAGTAAACGTGCTGCCTGCAGAGAAGGAGTTTCAAAGTTTTCATATCTTAACGTTACATTACAACACTCTTTTTTTGATGGCAAAAATATACAAAAATTAATATTTGAAACAGAACATCTAGAACGAATCCGATACACTGTGCAGAGAGAAATCCTTCAGAAATTTCTCCTGTTTACGCATTTAATCATTCAACAATTGCACAAAAATCAGATTAAAATTTTTCATTATTCTTAACTAACTTGCCGTCCATCACAGAAAGAGGCTATAGTAGTATGCTCTAAGCAAACACTGAATAATTTGGGCTTTAAGAAAAAGGTGACTTTTAATATGTTTTAAGTACCTTTCGGTCAACTATAAGAAGGCACAGTAAAACTTCTAACTAATGGTAGTCCAAGCGTATATTTTAAAGTATATTTTGGATCAAAAATCACATTCATTAAACCGTAGGCGGCGTTTAATGTGATGATGCGTAATGCTTTCAAAATAGCAATGACATGTTACTAATTAAATATAAATATAACTAAAAATATGTAACTAAGTAGGTTTCAGAATTTTATTAAGGAAACTAGGAAATGTTATTTATGAACTTTATACAATGTATTTAATGTAAAATCCATTTATGAACTATTCATAACGTTTCTGGGAATGACTTGACCGTTGCTATTCTTCTAAGACTCGGAGGATATCCCTTATTGGAAAAAAATGCCTTTAAAATTTGGCAATACGCAAAACATCAAAATTAGTTTGGGGTAAATGATTTCACCGAATTTGGTTTTCAGGATAAAAAAAATTGCAGAAATGGGTTTACTCCTGAAAATAGGGACCTGGGTCTGATCGACCTCAAAGTCGATAGAGTCATTCAAAATCTACGTCATGCTAAAGTTGATTTTTTGCCTAATTTTAAATAGTTAACTGAAATCAAAACCAAACTGTTTGGCGACTTAATTGTTTACTTGGGACACTTCTCTGTCACTTGATAACGTTTACATTCTACGCTAATGGAAAGTGAAATCCCAACACGTAGCAGAAATGAGTTTGAAGGGACGACATGTAGGCAGAACACTTATCTTGTATTTATTTGATAATTGTTTCATGGTAAACGCGATAAGAGCCATTTGAAATATGAAGTGGAAGGGCATTAATAACTGCTGTGGTCACCACTGTTTTAAATGCAAGTATGCAAACGCGCATCTCATGCCTATGCCGTATGTCATTTTTGGAATGAAGTCTCATGCCTGCTGCACTTAGTCAAATCAGCAATGATCCGTTCTGGTTGTGGATGACGATGGATTTGTCGCATAATCATGTCCATTCATGTTCGATGGGAGAAAGATCGGGTAATTTCGTACGCCAAGAAAACATGTCAACACTTTGTAAAGAACGACGAGTGACAGCAGCGGTATGAGCGTTATCTTGTTGGAAGATGCCCCCTGGAATATTACTCAAAAATTACAGTGCAACCACTGTAATCAACAATCTAGTGTATAAATTTGCTGTCAAGGTGTGTGGGATAACGAAGAAAGTGCTCCTATTGTCATAGGATATTACTCTCCAGACCATAATTCCTGGTCTACGTCTAACGTGTCTACGCAGCCCAGACACTTTAATACCTAACTCTCAATAGCCTCTTTCTAGCCAAAGTTCGGCCATCATTGGCACCAAGACGGAAATCACTCTTATCCGAGAACGCGAGAAACCTCCACTCCACCCACTAATGAGCTTTATCTTGATACCACTGAAGTCACTGCAGGTTTTGCTTTGGAGGTAGTGGTATGGGTGGTGGTGGTGGGGGGGGGTCTGGCTAGAAGCTCTCTCTCAAGTAATCGGTTTGTTGCAGTTTGCTGTGTTACTTTGGTGACACAGATCATTGTAACAACTCACTGTCAAATTCTGCAGATCCAGTGTCTTCCGCAGATGCAGTGAGATGCGACAAAGACATGTGGTGAATAAGGAGGTCTTATCTTTGAGTGGTAGTACGTGTTCGGCCAAACCCCAGCCTTTTCGAAACAGTATCTACGCATGACCGCTGCTGCCAGAATACTTGTATAGTGGATACATCCTTATCAAGTTATAAAATGTTTTCTCCATCCTTTCAGCATGCTTTGTGGTGTATGCGTAATAACTGGACAGGTCCAAGTTCGAGTCATGGGGAGGGCACTGCAAATTTTGATTGTCTTCTAGTTCGAAATACCCTAATGAATATACAAACAATAATTCGTCCCCACCAGGATTTGGCGATTAGGTCCCCTAATCCCTTTAAAAGGGGAAGTATATAAAGCATTTCTCTCTCCTTCTAGTATGCGTTCGTTGTAGCATGGTATTCTCGAATACGCGCCGAGGTAGAACCTTCGGCGTGTATTCGAGAGCTTTAGCTTTGAATCCCTGTGAGGGCACTGCACATTTTTTCACGTATCCTTCTTCGAAATAAACTAAACTCTACAAAATCTTTCTG
Source organism: Stegodyphus dumicola (assembly GCF_044657685.1). Taxonomy (NCBI): domain Eukaryota; kingdom Metazoa; phylum Arthropoda; class Arachnida; order Araneae; family Eresidae; genus Stegodyphus; species Stegodyphus dumicola. Next base: position 198,963,674 of record NC_140773.1, read on the forward strand.
CAATCCTGCGAAAAGAAAATCTACCCTCTTGTAGCCCTATTACATGGCTCGTTAAAACTCAGTAAGCTGCTGATACTGCTTTCTTCGTCTCTTTCTTTTTCGTCTTTTTTCTAAGGCATTCTCAAATCTCCGTCACAACACCTGAAAAATAAATAAAGCGCATGAAATACTAAAAACCATCGCGTATTAAAAAGCAAGCGTGATTTGGATGTTCATAATGACGCTACTAGTACTACTCTTATTTATCTGGTACGAAAATTAAATAGACATAATCCTCGAAATCATTGATCATTGATAATATGAAAACACACCTCCCGAATTTTGTTTATCTGGCAGTACTCTTTTTTGCTGTTGGAACTTCATTGTGCATCAGTGCATTTTGTGTTTTCTGGAGACTTCAGTTTCTGGAGAATTGCTTCAGTTTAAAAAATTTAATCTGTAATATTTTGAACATATTATCGAAAATGTTAATGACGTTAAAAGTTGTAGTTTTTAGGTTTTCGTATACAAACGGACGAGACTTCGCCATTTCGATAACAGTACACAAATGATAATATTAATCGCCATCAAATTGAGCGGTGTCTGCTGTGAATCCAAAAAACGGCACGTTTTTGCTGTCATGCTAGAGCCCCAGAAGAAGAGTGAAATAAGCAAGGCTAAGATCCAATATTCGAAATCAAATGAAGAACGATTTTTTCCCAGATCTTTAAAAGGATTTATAACAGATTATTGGAGCAACCAAATAATTGGAAAGTAGCTTTTCATGAATGGCCATAGAATAAGCTTTTAGTCTTCAAATTTTTTGCCAATATGAAACTTTATAATTTTGCTTATGATTATTGCAATACATTTTGCCATAGTGAGAATGAACCTTTGTTGTAACATTATCAAAATTAAAATTCCTTAATTTGAATTTCGTTAAAAGTTAAATAATTTGTTGTTTTTTCCAAGGCTATGCAAGCCCATATGATATGTTCCCAGACCTCATCAATGTGGAACATGTTTCTCCTTTCAATCCTTCGTAAAGCAGCTGGAGGTAAGGCTGGACGATGTTCCTTTATAAATAAAGCATAGATTTGGTCCAAATCCTTGTAACTTATTTTCTTGTAATTATGTTTGAGGGCTTTAGAAATAACAATAAAAACAATAGCACACGCAGGAAAATAAGTTAATAAATTTCGTCCTCTGATCAGATAATTGCATTCTTATCAACGTTGTTGCATTGGTATTAACATAAAATGTATCTAAAAATTGCTCAGTTTACTGTATGGGAAATTTTTATATGTAACTTAGCTTTATGTATATAACAAGAAAATGATGCAGGATAATTTAAAGTTTAATAGTGCATCTCTCTTATTTTCTTACTCTCTATTATTTAAAGTGTGCAGCTGTCTTATTCGAAACTGAGAAGAGAGAAGATAGGTTCGTATAAGCCTGTTTTGTAGCAAAACACTTGTTAGAAAAGTGAGGGGTTAATGCAATAAAAAGATGCCTTGCTAAAATCCTTTATGAAAGCTGTTTTTGAAAATATGTTTCATTTTATGCGAAAAAAGGTTTTAAAGCAGAAAAATTGTAGTTACTGAAACAAATGGTTTTATTGTAGTCCAGTTACAAATCTGTTATTATAATTGGTCATAGCACCATAAAGTATAATACCCATGAGTGAAAAAAGGAATGCTTCAGTGACTGTAAGAGAAATGATTACTATCATGACAGCCAAAGTTGAGTACTGAAGTTAAATGACGCGAAAGACTGAAGACTTCTTATCGACTTGCTATGAGTCGATAAAAAGCAATTATAATTTCTAATACCTGAATTTCGATTTATCACTACAGCTTTGTTGTAAATATGTAATGGTCTATGTAGTGGTTAGCGTTGCCGATTGGCGTTATCTTTGGTCTGGGTTCGAATCCCGACGAAGATTCGATATTTGTAATGTACAATGTCTTTGCGGAAAGGACTCTTAAAATAGACGGCGTGCCGAAAGTCCTCTCGTGTAGTTTGGTAGTAGGGAAAGAGGAGAGGGAGATCGTTGGCCATCCACCGAAGCGATTATCCTTAAAAATTCGGACTAAAATGGACCTAATAAAAGTCGTACTGTTACCTGTACCTAAGGCTTATGCCAAAGAAAATTCAGTCCTGCCTAGCTACGATAAAATTCGTGGCCTTGTTCTAATGTTACTATCAGACAAGTGAAATACAAAGAGTCTAACACGCTGCTCGTGTTTGGCAAAATATAATTCCATGAATAATAATTATAATTTCTATGGAAGAGCTCAGAACTTTGAATTATAATTTCACTCAGAACTATAATTTCTACGGAAGAACTTTCAGAAGAACTTAATCTAATGCTGAAATTTCGTCCTTGGTACTGTTTAGCTATTAGTATAAAATACAACTCAGATATAAAAAACTGTAAACTTCAAACATATAAGCTCCTTTCCTTTAAGATGACATACCGCTTTAGTTAAAATAATATCCGTAAACATCGTAATACATAGTAAATATATGTTAAAACAATGTATTTATAAATTTAAATTTTTAAAAAATACGCTTACATAGAAGCTGGCATCTGGCAATCCTGAGATCATACAGTAGTTTCCAGATAGTTTTCAGCCCTAGTTTGCTGAAGTTCCTTTTATGAAGCATAGTACTTCTTTAAAATATAAGCAAAACTCTCAACAATTCTTCTGTTAGAGTAGTATAAAAGTTGCATTCGAAACTTGCCGAACTTAAATAAATTTGAAATGAAACTTTCTGCATTTGTTGCTTGCCATACGTCCATACGGTCCATCGACCATTTAAACGAAATTTTTAAGAAAGAAAAAAATCCTTATTAACACAACGCTCAGGATTGAGAAAGAAAGTCATTCCACGTGAACTCCCGTGCCACTTATAAGAACAAATAATTTAAATTAATTAAACGGATGAAATTAGTAACTGCAGAACATGAGGTGCATATTCTATAGTTTTTTAGAATTTCTGTTCAAATAATACCGATATATGTAGTTAACGGCATAAGATATGAAGGTCTCAGTAAGAAATTGCACTGTTTCGTAAACAAAATCAAACGGCGAATGATTATAGAATTATTAACATCTGTTCATTTATCACAAACTTCAGAAAATTAATCCTCATGCCCGCCGTAAAATTTTACGTTGCAAAATATGCTCACCGTTATTACCATCGCGGAACTTAGATGTCGTAATTTAATCAATTTAATCTAAAAGGAATAACATAAAAATGCATTAATCGCATATGAAACTATTGAAAATTATTTTGACACAACATTCAAAAGTACAGCAAAAACACAGCATTCAAAAGCACAGCATTATTTACAATACTGACTTGAAGAATTTAGATATTACTTAGCATTTTTACTTCTTTGTACGAAATAAAAAGGAAGTATTGTAATCGCGAAAAGTTTCAGGCAGCATATTTCAACGAAAATATCCCATTTTGACCTCTTTCAAATGCAATTTAACGATGATTTTGCGTGATATCTGTACGTAAGGACAGAATAAAATACTCTTTTCCTTCAAAAAATTATAAAACTTCCTTAAAATTAATTCTGAAGAGAATTTTTCGTGGCGACTGTACGAACGTATGTACGTACGTGCGTACGTACGTATCTCGCATAACTCAAAAACGAGTAGCCTCAGAACGTTGAAATTTTGTATATAGAACTGCTATAACATGTAGATGTGCACCTCGTATTTTGGTTGCAATCGGCCGCACCAAACGTATATAAATATATTTATATATATATCCATTCTGTTACCCGGCTCAGTGATCTCAGTTTCTTTACTCTTATATGTTTGTAAATTGTACAATTTTTGCTTTAAAAATGATCGAATTATGTTGTTTTTATCATCCGGTTATGGATTTTATGCCTTTAGCAAATCTGTGTGCAATATTTTTAGAATTATCAGCAATTTTAAAGTTGTTTAATTGCCGCTAAGCATGTTTTTAATGGCGGCCATTGATGTTTACATTTGAAACAGGAGACTAGTGAATTTGTTGCCAATCTACAGAAACTTAGCTTCGCAACAACAAAGATAATGCATTCATTTATTATTGCCAATTAAATCATGCTTAATTCTTTCCGTAATGTTTTCAAGGAAATAAGTGTTTCAGATTTACTTCGTAATTTTTAATATAGATATTTTCAGTTTTTATGTATTTTTGCCTTCTCGCGAAGTGAGAACTGAATTAATTAAATGAGAAATACTCAATCGTCTGTGAAAAACTGTTTATTTTTTGTTTTGTTTGCTTAATTTCTTTTATGCAGCATTCTAGCTTTAAATTCTATTCTTTAAATGATATAAACTTTGTGCATTATGAGTTATGATATGAACGAAATATATACGTTAACTGTTATATAATTATTGGATTATATAACAGTTAACTTAGTTTCCGTTATATAATTATTATATAAGTTAACTGTTATGTAATTATTAATACTGTTAAGTGAATCTAGCGCCAGAGTATCACTATGGTAAACAAATAGTAGAGTGAATTTTAAAGAATGCATTTATTCTATTGTGGTGTATGCGCTGTCGGCGAAGTAGATTTAATTCAATCCAATAAGTTAATGAAATGCAAGAAAAATGCGTATAATTTAATATTCCAATACTAGGAAGTCATGTGGTGCACACATTAGTTTTTGTTTTTCGTTTTCAGAACTGAATGCTAACGTATACTGCGATTTTGCTCAGTTTTTAGCAACAAGTGGAAAAGATGTTGAAAGTGCCGATGTTCCATCTGCCATACAGGTGAATACTTATCTCAGAAATATTTATACTTACCTTATCTTTCAATATACTTAACCTTATCTTATACCTCAAGCAAAACTTTTGTTCATTCGCAATAAATTCTGAATATTCACTGCTGAAATGTGTTTGAAAACTGAAATGCGTTTGATTGAGGTATCAGAATATAACAAATTTTAGTGAACTCAAATCTAAAAACGTAAAAAACTGCTAATTAAAAACGCTGCTAGCTAAATGATGAATTGAAAAAAATAAGATAATAAGTTAGAATCGCATATCATTTCTTTCCGTAATTATCTCTTTAAAATAATGCAAATAAAAAGAACCTAATTTTAAAATGGTCATCCAGTCTTTTACATCTGACGTTATTGTTGTTTGAACATTATAAACTGAAGAAAATTATATCATTGACTCCATAAAGAAATATATAGCTTGTCGAATTTAAAGAAGGTAAACTTCGCTTAATTCTTAAATACATTTGACCATTAAAGTCACGTTCATTAATTTGTTGAAAAATGTTGCATTGCTGAATGAGATATTTTTGAACGTGGTGAACATTCATGTAAGAGAAAACAATCAGTTTACCGCTGTGAATAATGTAACAGAATGAAGAATATTTCAACGAACTCAAAAATGTTGTAATATATTTTTGATTTTAAACTTGGAATAATTTTAGAAAGAGTTTAATGTTTGCTTCAAGTAATTACTAAGTACACATTGTTCCAGCTTCAAAGAAGTAAATGTTATGACATTGTATACTTAAGATTATATGCAGTTTGTTTTCACATTTCATAATGGTATAACTCGAAATATCCATTATTCAACTTTCCATTGCAATACCTTAAAAAGTATATTACCTTACTTTTTAAAGAAACAACACTTGAAAGATATGCCATATTAGAAAGTTAAAAATCAGGAAGAATAAATTTTGCGGCACATAGAAAAATGAAGAGTATAATTTTTTTCGAAGAAAAAATAATTTTTGTCCATCTACCATTGAAGAGTGAGGCAAAATTAAGTTTTATTCGATTATGTTTTTCATAAATTCATTTAAAAGAGCTCTATATGCACGATGCAAAAATTTTTAGGGATTGTCTGACAGACTGCCCGTATGATGTCCACAGGAGAAAAGGAACATACATTTTAATTACCTTTAAACTTTAAATAGTATGTTCTTCATCTGTAAAGACGGAAGATATGATTTTTTTGTTAGAAACATGAGAATATATAACCACGGAAAAATTTAGGTTTCACTTTCTTGTTCTTCAGAAATGAAGAAATAACATTGAGGTCGTCGATGTTATTGCGTCAATGTAAAATGATCCTGAAAGCAGCCACTTAGACGACCATTGATAGAGTTAATAGGCAGGCACTTTAAATTTTTTCCATAAATTGGGAATCGGATGCGTTGATACATCGTGAACACATTAAAGCAGGGAGCGTCTATGAGATGGTAACACACTGAAGCAGGAAACGTTGTCTTTAACGTCTCTGTGACTTGTGTGAGATCTGGATCCATTCCTACCGAGTGGGCTCCTACTAACTGTTACTGTACGTTAGCCAGGCTTCCGCTGGAGTTTTAATTCGACTTCGGTGACTTAAACTATTCAGCAGAACGTAAATGTAAGGGCTGTATTACACATCCTTCTTTTTCGGACGAACAATTGTTTTAAACTACACTCATGTCCATAAATTAAGTATAATTCGGAGTCACGCGGAAATCGAACTCTAAAATAAATATATCACCGGTAAAATCATTATACACATCTTCAAGAATCATACGCAAATTTCAGGAAGCAACCAGATGACACCGATGGTACGTCACAATGACGAGAGTGTAAGAGTGATATATAAGGAATACAGGCAAAGAAGTCAAATTGTTCGCAGACGCTTTATAAGCATTTCAGCGCAATAACCGAATAGTTATGACACAAAGGACGCATTTGGATGATTTTTTACGTGGTAGAATTATCGGCCGTCTGGAATGTGGGCGTACCCAACTGGAAGTATCAGACGAACTTGGAATTGCCCAGAGTGTCATCTCGAGGCTTTGGCAACGATTCCAAGATGATGGTAATGTGAGTAGACGTTACAGCACAGGTCGCCCCAGAGTTGACGAATGAGGACCGGTATTTGGCAGTTACTGCCAAAAGAAACAGGTAGAGCACAGCCTCAGACCTGTCTCGTCAGCTCTCTTCAGCCACTGGTACGACAATTGCAAGGCAGACCGTACAGACGCTTAGGGCAGATTGGTCTATATGCTCGTAGACCTGTCAGATGCGTTCCACGTACTGCAACTCACTGTCGCCTGCGGTTAGCCTGGAGTAGAGAGCATGCATTGTGGACACCGTAACAGTGGGCTTGTGTGATGTTTTCCAGGTTTAGCTTTCAGTCTGATTCTCGTCGGACTTTCATATGAAGAGCTCAAGGTACCCGTTACCACCAAGAAAACATCATTAAACGACACCGTTACGGTGGTGCAGGAGTGCTCGTTTGGGGTGGAATTATTCTGGGTTCCAGAACTGACCTGCATGTTCAAGTTGGAACCATGACAAGCCAAATCTATCGGGACGTCATTCTGGAACAACATGTACGTTTGTTTCGGGGCGCCATGGGCGCACGATTTGTGTTTATGGATGACAACGCCCGTCCTCACCGTGCAAACATCGTAAGCGAATGCCTCCAATCGAGGATATCACCCGTATGGACTGGCCAGCATTCTCACCGGACTTGAATCCAGTAGAGCACGTGTGGGACATGCTTGGCAGACGAGTTGAAGCCCGTCAACTTCCTCCTACATGTCTACCAGATCTTCGGAGAGCATTGCTTTTTGAGTGGTGTAATGTCCCCCAAGATCAGATCGATAATTTGATACTCAGCTTGCCTAGGCGTTGTACGGACTGTATTGCATCGTCTGGGAGACATACAATGTATTAACAATCATACCAACCATGTAATATTGGTTTTTTGTAACTAGGTGTTTTTTGTAATTTGCTCCAGGGAGAAAAAATCGCTATTTTTTTAATAATAGCAAACATATAGCATCTTTTTTTGCTCTTTTCTTTACCTTTTGTTTAATAAATAAGCTTTACAAATCTGTCAAATTTGTTTTGTTTCTAACTCTTCCTTTGCCTGATTTTGCATTATCCTTAATTTATGGACATGAGTGTATTTTTCTACTGGATTTATCACTGAAAGAAGGATACGCCATTGTTTTCTCCCTTTCGTAAAATGTAGAAGATTCTACGTTTTCACTTAATCAGCATCAAACTAAAGAACTTGAATGGAAGTTCTTTGTTGGCTTCTGTCTTTGTAATGGAAAACCAGTTCCTCCTTTCCCTCAATTAGCATCAAACTAATGGATGGAATCAAAATAATGAATGGAAATTTTTTGTTGGTTTCTGTCTTTGTAATGGAAAACCAGCTACCCCTTTACATAGTAACCCAAAGTGACGCGTGGTAATTGGCTGTTTCACATCATGTGAAAAATTGCTTTAAACAGTTCTTATTCTGCAACGATTTGAACTAAACATGTATTGATACTGCTTTTAGGAGGTTTTTTTTTTTTTTTTTTTTTTTTTTTTTGTGGTTGTTGTTATAGTAGCTACTTTAGCTTTCATACCTTCAAATGGACGCTATGATAGCTTCAATATTTCTCGGAAATATTATCGGAAGAAATTTATATCTAGACAATAGTTTCCTCAGTGGTAACACCTTAGCTTTGTTTATTTGTAACATATTTACTGTAATATATTATATATTTGTAATATATTAACATGCATCATCTGAAACTTTGAATATCTGTATGTTTTTTCATATTTAAACAGGGTTACGGCCAACCACACATAAATTAACCTGCAGTTTAATTATATCGAATAATTTTTATTATAAACATTCTATACAATCACCTAAATATTTGCGTTTAATTAAATTTTTCAGAAATGTGTATTTTTTGATACCCTGATAAGTGAATGCTATGAAAAACATTCCTTTGCTTTCGGTGGTACTAACACATCATTTTATTTCAATAGAACCTGGCGTTTCACATCGCGAATGAAATAAATCCTGAAGCCTTCAAGAATATGAGTAATCAGGTGAAGTTATCATTTTTAATTGTCACCATTTTAAATTTTAATTGATATATAATGTGTCAGTTTTCGCTTTTTGTTACCTTTTACATAGTTCTGGGTATATCTTTATATCATTTGTACAACAGGAGATCTCACATTGGTTGGAAACGTCACCTTCTGTCGCTGGCATTAAATTTAGGGATTTCCTTCAGAAACATGGCCATAGATGTCTGAAAGAGGTAAGTTTAATTTTAAACTAAAATCGAAATTAACAAGCAGTATGAAATAAATTGGTAAATTCCTAGGAGAGCCCATCCTTGGTGACAAACTGTGAAATTGCGCCCTGCTTCGAGGGTTTCTCAAAATCGCCAAATTGAAAATAACAAGTCAAAGAATTGTACAAACACGATATTCATGTACACATCGACCTATTTTCACTTAACAAAAACATCAGAGAATTGCAAAAACTCGGCATTGCACACTCCCTTGACTTTGTCCATGTACACATCGATACGCGCCATAACCAAAATCATTCGCGCCAAGGGTGTGGGCTCTGCTAGGATCCAACCAATTAATTTAAAGTATTAAAACAACGACTTAATCTAAAAACTTTTTCTTTATAACTGAAAATCCTTACGCTAAATAAAACTTCATTAAGTTACAAAATTAAATTATAGTTGTCTACAGTACTCTACTTAAGCTGTTTAGAATTAGGAGGCAGAAGATTGAAGAGACTGTATTGGTGACTAGATTAATTATGAGGAATGCAGATTAAAGCATACTTATTAAAGTATAGTTTATTGTATACTTGAGAATGTTTCTTTTAAGAAATCATTGTAAAAATCTAAACTCTCAGACTTCAAGATCGGAAAACCAAAATAAGCAGAAAGAATATCAAGCGGAAGCTTTGGAATTTATATATATATACGCACACACACACTATATATATAGTAATAATAATAATAGTAATAAAGATGAAATAAATATATAATGTTAATAGTAATAAAGATGAACCTGATTCTACAAAATACACCAATACTTCACGTAATACTTCAAAAGGATAACTGAAAACGAATATCTTGGAAAAGACTTGCAGATAGTATTTCTGTTACTGATATTGTTGCGTTCTACGGGTTCGTAGATTTGGAGGGATTCATGAAAACACTTGATAAAAAATGAAAACACAATTTATTATCCAGTATTACTCAGGACAATTCCAAAAACATGTTTACAGTCTTTGAAAAACTACGGCAAACACGCTGAAACAATCAGCAGCATACCCTTCAGGCTACAACGGTGAAGACAGCTTCACGGCAAAGCACTAAAGTACGACTCGGTCGATCGCTCTCGGAGCTCAAAATACTTTCCACGATAAAACTCACAGTGCACTCGATGGTACCCTGAAGATACACTGCTGGTCTGAGAACAGGCAGGGTTTATGCAGCTTTTGACCTGCCTTCGAGCACATTCTAGGGTAAACCGGCAAGAATTCTTTCTAGAATGTTCTCGCTCCGTCTATGGCATATTGCCAGTTTCGTCACCAAATGGGCGATTTCGCGCAAAATCTGAAAACCCTGCATCTTCTTGCCATTTCTGTCAAGCCTAAACCCGCTTTGCTGGGAAGCGAGAACCGCGGCTTGGCATTTCGTAGCAATATGATGCCTGGTGTGAATAGATTGAGGCTTATATTATTAAAGGTAAATATGATGAGTTGAAGAATATCAGGAAAGATGATGAGATTAAAGATCTACTTAAAAATAAAGAGAATGAAGGAGATGATATTAAAACTTCTATTACGAATATTAAAATCAGAATTTTATTACGATATTACGGATTTTCTATGTATATACGTACAATTTTAGTGAAAGTATATGTAAAATTGTAGTATATTTTTTCTATTATGTAACATGAAAATATAGAGAAGTGATGCTTTGCTAGAAAAATAAGAATACAGGGGCAAATCTATTTAACATTGAGTAAATGGCTATCTCGCTAAATTGGGGAGATATCGCCAAGCTGATGATTGTTTTGTTGACTAATTTTTGTCGCTAAATTTTGCGAGAAATCACCAAAAGTCATTTGATGACATTTTGATCCGGTCCTGTATAACTGTAATAGGTATTGCAATTCAATAACTGTAACTAATACTCTATTTAGCTGTAACCCTCATAATGTCTTCCAGTAATATCGAGAAGCACTAGAGATTTCTCCGCAGTCGAAGGAAAACTCTATAAGACCGGAGAGAGCATTGGTTTCTCAGTTCTTAGTTTAGAATTGGGAGCACTAAGATATCTGTGACAGCTTCGCCGTTTAGATGCACTTTGCACTGCTTTGTGTTTTACTTAGTTTGAATTGTAACTATTTATTGTACTTAAGTAAAAAAAATACTAGTACAGCTCTTCACAGTATGAAGAGCTGTACTACTATTTTTGTGGAAAGTTCCAGAACTGTGAAGTGATTCTTTTGGTAAAATAAATTTTGTGAAGCTCTCATTGGGTCTATGTGCATTCAATCTATTATGAACCTGTACGCATTCAACGATATTAAATTTGTGTATTTGGATTCAAAGGTAGAGAAGTTACCTATGAAAACAAAAATTCTAACCAGTCACTAAAACTGAACTAAATTTATTATTCAAGAAGAAGCAATCCCATGTCTTCTTTCATGTTACCATGTATTTATTACAAAATAATCCTGAGCAAGGAAGTAAATGAAAAGGAAAGAAAAGATAAGTAAAACAGAAATACATAGTTTAAAACAAAGCGAAAGGAAGACGTAAGTTTAAAGTAGTTAGTACGCATGTGTTATTAGTTCAATTAAATTAGTAACTGCCATAAAATTTTCCACTTAGGCATATTTACTTTTAAGCACAATGTAAGAATAATTATTTGCTGTTAATAGTATTTCATGGGTCTTAAAAAGATTTACTTATTTATTTTTTTTTTTAGTTTGATATACATTCAACCACATGGGGCACAAATCCTGAATCTCTTATTACTCACTTAAAGGTAAGATAAAAGTATTCTTATGTAAATTTTAGAATACGAGCTTTATGCATCTAAATAACAGAATGTTCTAATCGCCCAACTTGGATGCTCAGAATTACAAAATGCGACTTTTCCGTTCCCTTAACGCGCCTTTAAAAATATGCATCTCAAATTATACACTAGCAGTTCGCTTCAAACTACTTCCCTGGTGCTAATTTTTTACCTTTCATGCTTAAAAAAAGTCTTAACGTCTCTACAGCGGTGCCTGAACTAAAAGGTGCTGGATGATGACTCCACCAGGATTTGGCAAATGGGTCCCCTAATCCCCAGTCGCCCTTTAAAAAGGTCAGTATATAAGGTTAGTTCTAAGCACTGGCCCTCAGCTCATCTAGCAGGCGAAGCCTGCCATATGAGGGGAAGGAGTATATAAGGTATTAGTATTAGTATTAACAGGCGCAGTCTCCGGTCCACCTAGCTGGCATAATCCAGCGATATAACTAAAAGAAGAACTAGCCAATCCAACCAAAACACTGATAATAGATCCCTTTCTGGATGCAGGCCTGGATCTCGTTTCCCACAGTGCTGTTGAGAAGTTGTATAGCATTTCTTTGATATCAGAAGTATTAGAAAATTGTTGCCTTTCAGCACAGGCTTTAGTTTGAGAAATAGCGAGAAACCATTGGGAATTACATTGGGGATAATCTTCTTTCTGGCGAAAGTCTTTCACATAGAAAGATTACGACAGCTAGTGGCAGATAGCAACTTCTCATATGCCATTCTTCAGTTAAAGTTAGCCTTATAGTTTTTCACTTAAACTATTATTCTTCAACTATCAGTCTCATCCTTAATTGTCTGGTGCACTGTGTCGAATCTTGCAATATCTTAACCATAAACGTCCGTCACTGCTGCTTCGGCTGTCGGCTTCTAGAATCATTTCTCATACTTTCTGTCATTTTTTAAATTTCACATAACATTCAAACACATTTCTTTTTCATGAGATCTTCAATATCAGCCATTTTTAATCTGAAATTTCAGCTACGCGTCTTCTGATTTTCATGCAAAATCAAGTGTTGATATACAGTTGCAAATTTCGCTAGGTCATTTTTATGATGAACTGCGCACACAAATGTCGATTACTTTCTTAATAACATTTATAGTCAACACTGTGGGCCACTGCAGAAACAAACTTATTATTTATCAGTTATTCTCAGTTTTTGTTGCAATGCAATTATATTAACGTCTCAGCAATATGATAAACTGAACATGTTGAATCTGTCTCAGGAAATACTTAAGTTTAAAAATTGAAAGAAACTTATATGATATCACTGTACACAGTTTCTTGAAAAGCCGGTTTTCTTGGCTGGTAGTGTAATAATGGTAAATAAAATATAATATAGTTCAAGACATGTATGATACTTCAAACGTATAATATTGCCTAGTATAGGTAACTAGAACTTATTTTACAACAGGAATTAGCAGGGTGTAATTTTTAACGGAACGTTAAAAAAAATTTTAACTCATTTTAAATTTTGTCTCAAATTTAGTTATTACAACTATTCCGGGTGAGAAATTAAAGCAAACCTTATCGGAATTTGAAAACACCGACTAGCATCGTAAGATAATTGCTTAAGTTTTCAAGAACAGAAACAAAAATTATTCTAAACCTTTAAAATATCTGCTTACTTGAGAAAAACTATCTATCACTTTAGAAACTTTTTCTTTGTATGCGTAAATTCACTGAGCTTCGTAAGAATAAATGATTATGTATACATTAACTAAACCGTTTTTGCACAGTTAAAATTTAAAGGTTTCGAATTGATTTAAGATATTTTCTCTTCTGCCTGCTTTCGTGATGTAACTTGATAGCATATCTAGCTAGCATCGGAGGTTCGAATCTCAAAGAGGTCATTGTACATTTTTCGCGTCTCCTGCATCGATAAATTTATAAGTGTATTAGATGGAACTAATCTTTTAAAGCTTATGCTTTCGAATACTTTTGCACTCGGCCTCACTGATTAAAGCAGCGCATTTCAGATTAAATAAAAAGGAATTTGTGTCTGGTTTTGGAAACTTTAGGCTGAGGAGCATACAGCATCGATAAATTTGAATACTATTATCTGTACAGAGTAATATATAATACTGTAAAACCTTTTTTATTCTTCATGTTGAGAGCATCACGAAATCAGATAAAGAGAGAATTTTCTAGCCTCATGTTGAGATATGTTAATAGATACATTAAGTGATTTACATATTGAATTTATTTATTAATTTATTACATATTAGTTTTAGGATCAAACTTTAATGTATTTTTATATTATATTTTTAGAGCAAAATAAAAACTTTTAATTCTTGTCACTACCTTGCTTTTGGGAGCAATTTACAGTAAATTAACCTAAAATATTATTATTGCATTTAGATGGGAATATCAAACGCTTCTAAATTTATTTAATTCAATCCCTTTTTTCATCCATTAACTTTAAGAAAGGTTCATCGTTCCATGTATTTTCGATCAAACTTTTGAGCTAGTCCATGGGAAAAAAATATTCTGTCGAAAGCAAAGATCCTATTTTATCTATCCCAACTGAGTATTTCTGTGAAGATAAACAATCTGAACTTGCTCTTCTCTGAGATATCGATTGTGAAAATAATGTTATGCGTGATATAAAAGTTAATAATTGACATATTATAGAAACTTAAATATTTGTTCAAAAGAGGTAGCTTTTTTGGTAAATTAAGCAACTCTAACTTGAGGGTATTTTAAGATTCTTTATCAAGAATTATTTAAAAATGTTTAGCGTAGTGGTTATGTTCACACGCTTATGTTCTAAGTGGCTAAAACGATGCATTTGCTTCCGTAATGACTTGCTCCTCTAAGTTGAAAAATGATACTCCTCTAAAATAAGATGATACTCATCTAAAATGAAACAACAGCAACTTTCAGAACACAAAAAATGTAACTTACCTGATTCCGCAAGAACTGCTATCCACGGGTGTTGCAACAATGCCGGTATTGATGCTGCTAATTCAGTTTCAGGACTTCTTCACATAACACGAGTAAAGGAAGCGCTTCTTCCAAAATCTTTATTATTGCAAAAATGAGAAAATTTTGATCTCTTACGTTTACTATACAACTTTGAGAAAGAATTAAACATCCGAATGTTCAGTCTTTGATCAACAGAAGAGGCTTTAGTTTTCTATAGACCAGCCATTCGCTTTCCTTTTCCTTCTCGATAACATCTGTAGATAACTCCTTCCGGATATATAAGAAGTTTCTTATCTATGAAAGTTTTCTACACTCATAACACAGAGTTTTTCATAAAAAGGGCTATGGAAATCCATGAAGCTATCATTTCATAGCATGCTGTAGTAATACAAGAAAATAAATATCTTCACTGAAAAATAATCTGACATTCAACTCTGTTCGACCCAACAACTGCAGTTCACCACTTTCTCTTGGTACAAATTTTCCTTCGGGTAATTTCAGAACTCATTCCTGTGAGTATTAGATCATGGCTAATGACAGGTCTACAGAAAAGTATCTAAAAGTACACTAGTAAAGAAAGTCACAGAGTCTTCATGTTTCTTTTCAAAAAGCGGCTCCATACGACCGCAAACTTCAGAGATTGCAACTTTTTTTTTTTTTTTTTTTTTTTTTCTCTAACGGCGGGCACTATTTTGTCTTTTTTGACATTGGACACTCCTAAGGCCGGAAGTGGTGGCCATTTTATTTTATTATATAGGCCTCTAATAGGCGACCACTGTTACTTACTATGAAGGGACGGACAGTTACAACCATGCCTTCTCCGGGATTCGAACCCGAGTCTTTCGGTATCGTAGTCAGCTCCCCTAACCACTATACCGTCTGGGCGGCCGATTGCAACCTACCAGATATTGCAGCCGTTTGATGTATGCCTGAGAAATGGAAAACTTTAAAGATATCATCCCTTTTAAAAGGCACATAAAGTGCAAACTCACTTCCCTTCCATCACTGTTTCTATTCTTGTTGCTAGTTGTCTAACTCATACCCTTTGCATTTAACCCAGCATGCGCCATCCATGCATTATATTAATATAACAATCTTTATATATCAAATGCTTATTAATTTACTGATATTTTATTTATGAAATAAGAATTTCGCGCCACTATATTTCGTTTCATACAACAAAGCTCAAGTAATATAAGAATTCTACTTCCGGTTGAAACATTCTATAACGATCTTTGTTGAGCTTATTCGACATTATTTTTTTAAGTGTTCCAGTGCGTAACGTTTTAAGCATTGTGACTTTAGTTGCGTTCCCTTTGGTGTCAGGAAGTTGATTCGGAATGTAATGTGTAATAATCTTAACTGATCTGCCACTTTAAATTAGCTAGTCTTAATCAACCATCGTAGACAGCAAAAACCAAAAGTACACGAGAGACTGCCTTCTAATCACTGAATGTTTGATGGGTGTGTCTGTGATAGGTTTAACTGCGATTGCAATTTTAGAAAGAGATTGATTCATCTATATGCCCAGCATGATCAAATGTATTAGGTTTCTACAGTAGTTCATTTTTGTCCAGGAAAATATATATTCGAAAATGCGATTTGTTCACCGATTTATAGCTCTGTTTACCTTAGTTTAAATACATTTTAGGTGGTGCTGGTGAATATTTTCCTTCACTGCTATTTCTAATGATTGATTAGTGCAAATCGTTTATAACATATAAAGTAGAATGATTAGCATAAACCACATAATAACTTAAAACTAAAATTAAACCTAAAATCATTGTCTCAGTTTGGTATCAAGGTATTAAACTGTATTTAAGTCAGTTACTTACATAGAATTTTGCCTTATGTGTCACTACATGAGGTTCAGAATTATTATGGTTGATTCTTTGATGAAACTAGTCATTAATTTCGTTGACGGAAGAATGAAGTGCTAATGTGCAGCAGAGAATTTCTCTGTTTTGTATCTGTTTGAAACTCTAATTTTTACTTATGTTAATTCATCCTTTGATACGTGTATGGTTATTTTTCTTAGAATCTTGCTGGAAACGTAAAGAATACTACAGAAGAAGAGTCAGACAACTTCAATAAACTGATATCCAAACTTTCGATACCCTTAGGATACCGAGAAAGGTACAATTTGTTCGTATTTATATTATTATTAATAAATTTTATGTACGATATTTGCATTATTCCATTTTATTTGTACCGACGAATTTTGATAGTGAAATTCTGCTCCTAGATTCTAACTTGAGTGCGTTTTTTATAGAATGATATTAAAGTTCCTTTTACCGAGAAGCAGAAATGCTGTGCAAAACAGAGAAAGTTCCAAAGTAAGGATTACTGATGATTTTAATCAATTTAAGATTAATATTTAGACCAAGAGCTTCGTTGCCTTTTACTTTGTAAATCACTGAAGTTGAATAGAGAGAATGAAAGAGTAATTAACAGAAACAAATCACTAAGCAATCATAGAATAATTTATTGAAGTGAGTTAGTTATTGTAATTTAAATTACATATAATTTTATCATATTTTTTCGTAAAGTTTTTATTAATTAGAATTTGATTAATAATTTTAATTGATTTGAATTAGCAGAAAGACTAATTAAAGGCATAAATTATAGATAACTAAAACTTCAATCTATTATTAGTTATGCAGTCCAGTAAGTTAAAATTTATAATCAGCTAATGATCTTTCTTTTTTGTTTTGTTTCTCTCAGTCTTTGCTTATCAAAGGAATAGATGCATGGAGAAAAGGGTACAAAAAGCTTGCAAGTCTCATGGTCTGTGAAGGAAGAATACCAGAAGAGGAACTTCTTTACTTTATGACCCTCGAGGAAATTCAAGAGCTACTAAAATCTAGAAACGCGAAGATAATTTCAAGGTTAATAACTTTCTATTTCGTTTACTTTAATCCTTAAGCATATCTATGCAATGTGCTGAAAATAATATGAAGATAACACAGAAATGGTACTTTGAGGCTGAATGAATTTTTTCTTTGGATATCAGTAATAAATCCAATTTTATTTGTAAGCGCTCAATGATTTTCTGAGAAATCATGTAAAAATAAACAGTGTAAAACTGCGATGCATTATTTCAGACTTGAAATCTAATAGAAATAATTTTTGTTTTTAAATTAACCATATTAAAATTTTAAATTATATCTTTCACATATTTTTCTAATGGCTCCTATGTTTTCATTACTCTTTCTGACGGTACTTCGTTGAAACCAAAATATTTATCTACCGGCTTTATAAAAAAACAAGGGGAAACGAAAATTAAATTTTCAGGAGACTAATCAATCAAAAGGAATTCCGCATAACAATTAAGAGCGCCCAAAACTAAAAACCTAAATTGTCTAAAATTTTGGAAAACATTTCAAGCACTGTTAAAGGTAACTAACAGTTACGAAAATGTTACCCTTCCGAACAGAGGCTTCTAAAAGATCCTTTTATGTAAACATTATTTTAATATAAAATTTTGGAAACACTGGTTATAGAATTGATATAAAATGTTGATGACATCTAATAAATTTTCTTTGAATCAAAAACTTAAACCTTTTGATTAGGTAAAAATGGTTAAAATTACATAATTTTGACATTTCTTTTCCAGCAATATTATGGCCATTTTGAATAACTTTTCCCCCTTAAAATATCTGAAACAGAATTAAAACTAACTGGAATTTCCTTAATTCGAGACCAATATAAAATGTAATCTATTCATAATTTTACTAAGTAGTATCACGTGAATAAATTATTTCATTATGACAGTATATTTCATTATAGTCTTGAAGTGAAACCAGGTAATTACGATTAACCCTGCGAATGACACTGGGTGTTTAACATTTTTGACATCTTGTAGTACCGCATTTACCATTAATTCTTGATTTAACATAAAGAATGCTCTTTTAAGGAAAATTCTAATTTAAAATTGCATTTCCTTTAGAGCGACACACAGGCGACGACGCTATCCAGAAATGGATAGTTATATTTTCCCGGAAATTTCAAAGGGAATTCCTGTTCCGGTAAGTCAACATATTTACTTTTAAAAATTCAATATACCCTTTTGAAGTATCCTCGGACTTGGTAATTTCAGAATTATTATGGTCTTCTTACATTGAATTCGCCGTCATCGTGTAACGACATCCATCTGGTTTCTACAGATATGCTTACAAAATTACTTACAACTAACACCATGGGTATAGTTTCTGTGTTTCCAAATAATCTTTGAATTGTAAAAGTGACCTAAATCGCTGAAATTTTGGAATATGGATGATGGAATTTGGAATGTTGTCAATATGGATGATTTGTGACCGTTGAAGCTTGTATTACGGATATTATGATATCTTCCATTCATAGTCATTCCTAATCTATTTAACTTCAATGAAATGCCAGTTCAGATTTTAGTTATTACATATATCCCATTCAGATGCCATTATTCATGCATGTTGCTTGATTGTTATTATTGGATTTTACTTCTTATATTTTTCAGTTTCATTGCAAATGATTCTGGACTAAAATTTAAAGGGAAAAGTATTTTAGTCTTTCAAGGCTTTGATTTGTACAATATTAGCGGGTGTACCGATGCCAGTTAGCTTGAGAGTTATGTATCTAACAACAGAGAGTACGATACCGCTTTAATCCTTCTCTAATTATTATCTGTTGCGCTGCCTCAGCAACTCACAGTCGGTTCTCAGTGTCTCTCAGTCTGTTCCGCTCTCGTAAGCACGCCGTTGTCGTGCTTAAGGTGCAAATCGAGCGACCGATTTTCGCTATAGTGGCATAATTGATTTCATAGCAAAAGTAACGCTTTGTGACGACTTTTACAAATTCACTTTCAAAAGCAAAGAAAATGCGTGTGATGCAATAGCATGCATGTTGATGCTTGCGTGTTATTGAGTGAAAGATCAAATATTTTAATCTTTGCTGAAGGATTGCATACTTTGAAATATTTTAATTTGGGTACTGCAGCACATTTCTCTTAAATAGCTGAGTTTTTTTTATTAAGTTTTAAATAAATAAATATAAGTGCATTTTCCCGAGTGACAACACAATTTGTTTTTATATCGCCGAGTATTCTGATTAAATTTGAAACATATATATCCTACGCTTTTGCAGAGTGACAATGCAAAGCTTTCAGATCGCTGAGTTTTTAACCAGAAGTTCATTAAATTCGCGTAAAATATATGTATGTTGAATTTTTTTGGAAAAAACTGACCTAGAAAAGAATTGCAGAATGTTTGGTAATGATAGGCACATCAGTGACTGAGTGTATCGCGAACAAACAAACACACACACAAACAGACATTCTTCTTTATATATATATATATGTAATTATTTTAAAATGTGTAGATGAAAACAGTGGAACTTTTAACAGCTTACGATACTGCGTAGATGTCCGAGAAGACCGTAGTGGGTTGAAGATAGCAGAGTGGGAAGCATGATGACGCAATTAAGCACAACATATCTTGAAAAATCACAATCTTTATTTTTTTTACGTATATCAAATCACCCTTTTTTCAAACAAGATATTTCCTGATTATATTTGAATACAGAAGTTGCATTTTGAAGTACGATGTCATCTTAAGCATGTAAGCGGCAACAGCGTAGATGAAAAGCATTTTGCTAGTAGGAGAGCTTATGCGAGAAAAAGGGAAAGTATCATAGATCTTCAGAGGAAGAAGGGTGGGAGTCGGAAAAATTTCAGTTCGGAGTTTTGGTTTACAATTAATTTGATTGGATAAGAGGCATCTGCATTAAAACGTTACGTATGATAGAAAACTCTGGAACCTGTGAGAAGAGATGAATTTAGGGGCAGATTACCAAATTTAGAATGTTAATTTTGAAGTCGCCAATTATTTTTTGAAACAGCTATCATATTTTTTTATATGATGTTTTCAGTTAATGACGCCAAATATATGAGTAAGTAAAGGCTTAATGAATGAGACTATGTGTACTGACAAAAGTAGAACATTTATTTTTCAGTCTCTACACATTTTTTCTGTTGCATTGTATACACAGAAGCATTTTAGATTTTATCATAAACAAAGAGATTTCAGTCATTGCTAAGATTTGATATGCAATTAATTATAGGGAGCTGTTTCCTCAAGATCTTAACGCATCTTTTCCCAGCTGAAATAGATTCTTCAACTAACTCTATAGCTCCTCATTTTCCAGTCATCTCTTATACTACTCCAACCTTGAAGAAAGAAGCAATTAAAAATTAAAGTATTTGATCAAGACTACGCACTTCATGTTCTTTAAACAATAAACTTTATCAACCGTCAGAATATGAAGAATTACTGCATGACTTCAGCATTCATTCCTCATCTTTTACTTCGAATTCCTTAATAGCAACATTAACTTAGGTAATTTTGACCTTAAAATCTACAGTGACAGCTCTAAATCAGCCTTTTGTGACTTTCAAAATAATGTTATAATTAAACAACAGAGCATTCGACTCACTTCCACAAATTCAATCTTTCAGGCTGAACTCCTTGCAATAAAGGAAGCAACAGCATTTGTAATAGGCCATCCAGTACGCAGCATAATATTCTCAGACAGCGAATCTAGTATTAAGCAATAGTTGCTCATAGCCGCTCTCCAGTAGTTATACAAATTCTTACTCTTCTTTCTTCCTTCCCTTTTCATTCACCTCCTCACCTCCAATAGACTGAAGCACATATTTGTACCATTGGAAATGAAATAGCTAATAATTTGGCAAAAACAGCAGCATCAGATTCTTCATTACCATCTATTATGATTCCCAAACCACTTTCACTTCTAAAGAGAAAACTTGAAGAAGATCTTTTTTCCATCTGGCAGCATTGCTGGAAAAAGCAAAATACCTGTCGCGGAACTTTAAAATTTTTTCCTAAAGTTTCCAGAAACCTAATATCTATAAATATATGAGTAAATATCTTCCTTACAGCACATGGGCCTTTTATTGACTATCTCCATAGATTTGGCCTTCATCACACATATCAATGCATCTGCGTAAATACAGGATCAATCTACCATTATATGTTTGACTGTGAAATAACTAAAGATATTCACTTTATAAATATACTTCAAGCCACGTTTTGGTTTCAACAATTCCTTAAAAATTATTTGCTTCGAAATAAAGCTAAAAATCATCAGTTATAATATTTCGACTAATTGCGATGGTCTAAAAGCTACTTAATTCTTTCACAAAAATTAATTATCGTCATACTCCTTCAACATCATCTGTCAACGTTTGTCTTCTCTCAACGATCATCACCCATCAACATTATTTGTCAACGATTACCATCTATCATCATCCAGCTACCCTTCACCATCTTTTCAGTCCTTCTTCTTCATCGTCTTGATCATCATGCAATGCAATAATGTCAAGAAACTATCATCATCCATCTTTGTCTTCTGTCATCATCTATCATCATCATCCATCTTCATCAGTCTTCTGTCATCGTTATTTATCAACACATTCATCATCTATCATCGTCCTGCATAGCACTTCATATCTTATCTTACCATCTTCCTGCATATCACTTCTATGTCACCCATCCTCATTAATCATGTCTTTTTTTTCATCCATCATCTACATCATCATGGATTTCCTATATCATATATATAGTATATCATCAGCAACTGCCATCTACCTTTATTGTTGGTCTACAACATCACTCCCTTTCCTCTTCTCAGTCCTTCTTCTACATCGTCTTCTTCATCAAGCAATGCATAGCTCCAATACTGTCAAGAATTACGATTATCAAAGACTTCAGTTATTTGACACTAAAAGACTACATTCATCAGATACCTCAAATTCAGACTATACCTTTTATTATTAACTCTTGACTATAGACTAAAGACTGTTTGACTTTTGATTTTTCAAAATTTTCCTAAAACTTCTCTATTGTCATTATTTTTAATTTCTTAATTAATCTTTACTTTTATAAAATTACGAATTTTTTGTTTTAAGGCTATTACTATGTTACAACTTTATGTACTTGTTATTCATGTATATTTTTCAAAATTCATTAATAAATGTAGCGGATGGCAGATGGTTCCCTCAGTTAAGCAATAAAGCTGAAAAGTCATAACGGCTGTTCAACTCTTTAACTGAGTCTCCAGTACTTCATCAACGAACTTGACGGCCCCTTTCCTCTTTCCTTGGTGCTCTTTGGTCTCTTTTTTTAAATGCGGCGAACACTGCCACAAATTACCTTAGTTGTTCTTCCAACGCTCTTGTCATCAGCATTCAGTCCCATATCTGACATAAAATATTGTTACTTGCGTACAGGTTCTTAAAAGTTTGAATACACACAGAACCCATAACAACTTGATAAAATTTGTTTTCCCAAAAGAAACACTTTACAGTTCTGGAACTTTTCACAAAAGTACTCGTGCATCTGTTTTCAGTATGACAGAGAATAAAGAGTAGTTACCACCACTTGAAACTACTAAGAATTTTAAACACAACAAAATATAAAAAAGTCTCATTGCTCGCAGAACAATCACTCAGTACCCTAAAATAAAATTGGAACTCAACCCTGAACTGAACTGAGAACTCATGCTCCCGCCAGTGTTATATAGTTTTAACCAGTGTTATATAGTTATATAGTTTTAACCGCGACCACCGAGAAATTTCCAGCACCTTCATTTCTTGAAATTGTTGAAAGTTGTACTGCATACATAGTTGTAGTTACACACGGCCGGATGCAGTTACAGTTATATATGGATAGAATCGATTGCAATTATGCAGGGATCGAACTAAATGTCGTCAAATGGTAACTAAGTTTCGCGATTTCTCGCCAAATTTGGGGACAAAAATTAATCGCCGAAACCATCGCCTGTTTGGCGGAGAGCCAAACTCTCTTCACGCCTTTTCTATTATATTGCAAAAATGCGGCTACAATTTTACATATAGTGCTGGAATTATATACGTGTATGAAATGTAGAATCCCATACATTGTGCAGCCGGGGCAACAGGACTGAGACAAATTTTGGAATATAATAAAGTGATACGTTTATTTTAGCATCTACTATCTCACAAGCGTTCCTTCTGTACCTCGAGGGAGAGAAGCCCTATTTATAGATATGTGTGCGTCATGGTGCTCATCCAATCAGCGATATTAATTAAAATCACGAGGTGACGCTATCTTCTCATCAGGAGTGTTCTTAAGGACTTTATGTAATATGACAGATTTATGAGTTTGGCGATTTGTCGGGCGCCAACAGGTTAATATAATTTATAATAAGGAAAGGATTTTGCCAAAATTTAGGAACAGGGATGCAATTTAGGTAGAGAATGGCCAACACATTATTAAGCAATATGATTAGAATTTAATTTAATAAATTGATTTAAAAATACCATTACATGTATACAAAATTCGTTACAGTATCCCAAGTGGCGCTTTCGAAGCCTGAAACCCAAACTTGAATTTTGTTAGTCTGCCAAATAGAACGGGAGACATATGAGTGTTTCTCCGCCTTTTTTTTTCAGTCAGTTACAGTGTTTTAACCATTTACGTCAGTTAGGTGTTAAGGAAGATGTCTGCCATAATTTTTATGGTTTAATAATCATTGATAAATTCTACGATCTTAACACTTGATGGGATGTAAAACCCAAAATTTTCTGCAAAAATTAAATTGTGTGGTTTGTTCATTTAAACTCGGATCAGATTATATTGATCATTCAAACTGAAAAGTTTAGGATTATTCTTAGAAAACGTTTTCCAAGCATTTGGTAGGACTGACTGAATTTGACAATTACGAATTCTATCTGAACATTATAGTAGTAGTTTCTTCCAAAGAATTTCATTTATTATATAATTGATGTAAAATATTTAAAACATATATTTTGGCGAAATTTCTTTTTGGCGGTTCTGTTAGATACTGCTCTATCAAAGATAGAGCTTATGGATAGCCGTATTAATAATCATACAACTGTAATCTCATAATAATGTTTATTAATATCCGAATATGATTTAATGAAATTTTAAATTACAACATCAACATATTTTTATTTTTGTTGAGAAAACACTGCTTTGGAATACTTCCAACGTAAGTAATATCCTTTGCCAGAAGAAAAGACTAGATGCCGCCCAACCGGAGTAGTGGTTAGCGACGCTGATTACCCTACCATCGGGCCCGGATTGGAATCCTGGGAATGGTATGGATGTTCGTAAATGTATAGTACCTGTGCGGCATGGGGGACATTCTAAATATGTGGCGAGCCGAATGTCCTGTCGAGAGGTAGAAGTAGGTCCTGGTAGGGGAGAAGGGGTGTAAGAACCTCGGACCCGTTCTTCCGGGATGCTTTCCATCAAAATTCGGGGAGTAACTCAGCAAAGTATTACCATCACCTGTATGGGACTCAAGTTCCTGCCAGTGACAGGCCCAATCTTGCACTTCTTGCCATGATGAATTTCGTGGGCTTGTTCTTCAAACAAGTGAGAACAAGTCACAACACAACAGCAACAAAAGACAAATTTTCGCTGGATTGTTTTTTATGGCTCAAATTGAAAGAAGAGTTTGGAAGTATTTAATGATGTGTTGTTTTAAAAATTTAACGTACATCTTTGCATGTTTGTTATGCTACAGGCAGCAGAGCTATTTGCGACTATTGTATTTTTCTGATGCCTTTTTTCCATAGCATAAGAAGTATAGACTTTTTTTATTCTGATAGTGGAGTAGTATCTTATATCTAAAGGTTATTATTAATATTAAGGGTATGTAAACTGATCAAACAGTCTGAAATAACAGGAGTTTAATTTAATTGTAGTGATATAAATGTGTTCAATAAAACGTTAAAGAAAAAGGAATTACTCGATAAAGATGGCGTACTTATCATACGGCATTAAGTTTGGCGATCGAATGCCGGCCAGTTAATATATTGCCCACAGTTCGGCCACTGAACTGCCAATTCAACTGTTACGTTATTTCTCACTGAGAAAGAGAAACTCTTGCTTGAAAATGAATTGGAGTTGGATCTAATTGCTGGAATATTTAACGGAAGTGAAGCATTAATACAACTATTAATCAAACTGATCTGGCGACAGTGGAATAAGCATAGGTACAAATGGAATATAGGGTAAGGACGTATTTTCCTAATTATAAGACAAGTATCTGCGCGAGAAGGAAAGAGAGAATTTTCTCACTTTAAGAATTTAAGCATTGTTTTCTATTACCGTTAACCATGTTATCCTATCCCTTTTCGTTTCTATATAGTGAAGCTAAATTTGAGGAGATTATCATAATGCTTATGTATTTCAAACCTATTTGAATTATTATAGGACAGTAAATTTAATTAAAAGTATTCTGCATGTGTTACCCTTAGAAATAAATTTTAATGCGTGGGTTTATTGATGTTATCAGATTGTAGTAACTTATAACTGTAGAGAATAAATTTATTGATGAAATTGGTTTTTATAATTTCGCTTTTAAATGCATTTCTTAATTATTAAAACGTTTATTTTAAATTGCTGCATTCATTACCATCTAAATTTTCAGGTAAATTTGGACAGTTCTCCAACAGAATCATCTAGCGGTGAAGGTTTTTCAATGAAAGGTGAGATTTTTAATCATACTGAAAGAAAAGTTAGTTATTTCTGAAAGCTTCAAATAATTAGATTGTATTTTTCTTTTAGTTTTTTACAATTATAAGGATTTCCATATCGATTCAAGTCTTATTATAGGTGTATATTTGATGAGTAACGAATTATGCTCGCTTTTGTCTTAGGGAGATAATTCTGACATTTTCTTCACGAATAACGCACTATCTCGCTCTTGCTGCACCACGAAGCTTTCTCGTATATCTTAGCCCAAATATATTTGACTTTATTTCACCCAGTCTTTTTCTACAAGGTATTTCTACAAGATATAAAGAAGAATATTTTCTCCTTATATAGTATATTATACCCTGATTACAAGATTCATTTAGATAATATCTTAGCTTGTATTCATTCTTGAATATTTTTTATTTATAGTGTATTTTAAGCAAATAATTTTAAGAATTAATAAAAATTCTTTTTGTCACCAGGTATACCTGTTAGCCAAGGCGTCACTAAGGGATTTGTCCGAGTTGCGTTAACATTAGAAGAAGCATCGAAATTAAAGGTACAATA
Source organism: Stegodyphus dumicola (assembly GCF_044657685.1). NCBI lineage: Eukaryota > Metazoa > Arthropoda > Arachnida > Araneae > Eresidae > Stegodyphus > Stegodyphus dumicola. The sequence goes on from NC_140773.1 coordinate 198,990,596, forward strand.
TTTTCCCGTCTCTGTGTATGTCTTTTTACTTGCCTTTTCTTTCTACAGCGGAAATAATATTTCAGGGCTAGCATTTGTTATTTATTATAGAAATCATTATGGATTTTAATATGCTTTATTTGATGAAGTCTTATCTTTATACGAGTATCACTCTGAAATATTTGAGATACAACCAAACGGTACAAGTTAAACTTACCGAATCATAGAAGTTTCCATAGTACTTGAGTTCTCCAGTGCTCTTTCGTAGGAGAACATTCCAAAGATTAAGTACTTCAAGCCATTCTTTTCCTTGAATGGATGAAAGATATGTTTTAATAGCCTTCTCAATATCATCTTCTGAATAAAAACGACTGTCAAGTAAATTTTGTTTTAGATTAAAAAACAGTCAAATATCACACATAGCAAGATCAGAAGAATAAGGTGGATGTTCTGTAAGGATTGTAAGATTTACTAACGTTTATTTTATTTTAAAACTTTGCTGTCATCTCTTATTTTCCACTTCCAGCCAGAATAAGCGAGGTTAGTTTTGGTTATGCAAACTGTTAAGTATTTCAGTTGTGAAAGTTTTAGCCAAGAGTTAGAGAGAGATTTCTCGCTACCTTACCTCGCGCGCGCTTTTCAGTCAGTTCCTGTCTGCCTTTAAGTCCAAAACTTAGTTCTCTTTGATACTTGAAGACGTATTGTAGTTTCTCGCAATCTGCTCACTATATACGTAAAGTTTAAATGTCCAATCTTCGCGTTACTAGTCTTTGTAAAGTATCTGAGTTTAGTTAGTTTATTTCTTATTTTTTTACGTTTGAGAGCAAAAGTGCTGGTCTTTGAATCCCGAAGTGCGGGAACGGCTGTAAATTGTGAAGAATAAAGGGTAATTCAACCCTTCCTTTTTGTGTCGTATCTTCTACCCCCACACGCACGAACATAGTTTTTAGTAAACTCACTGTTCCTACTCAAGACTCCAGTTATGTTTGCAAAGGCAATTAGAAGAAATAGCACGCTTGATAATTCTATTCTTTTAATATACTTTTGCTCAAGAAATTCGATTTTAAATCTTTGCTGAATGAGATGGAGTATTATCATGGTGAAGCCACAAGTTCTTTTCATTTTGCCTTTCTTAAGAATTCCTAGAACTCACTTAGTAGCGAACCAGTTAGTTTTAACTACATTCTGTCCCCCTGATTTGGCACTGCTTCAAATTTAGAAAGTTATAGAGCGGTAATGTTCTGTTTAAATTTCCATTTTAAAACTGGAATATGGAAAAGCTAATAGCAGTTCTGTAGTTTTTCAGTTCACTTTTACTTACTGTAAAACTTTTCATTTCAGCCTGGAGAGATTCTCTTGACTTATAGTACAGATATAGGCTGGACTCCTTATTTCCCAGCATTAGTTGGAGTCGTCACAGAACTGGGTGGTCTAATATCACACGGTAATTGAATTCTGCACATTTTCAGTTATTTCAGAATGTCTCATTTTTATGAATTTTTAAATTAAACACTTGCGTGTTCAGGTTTGGTGTCGCAAGTTATGCATGCCAGACTGAAGTTTGGCTTCACAAACGGATAGGTTGGAAAATTTTATGAAATCGCTTAATTAATGCATTTTGATTATTCGTGTTTAGAAAAGAGTTTATATAACTAATGAAAATTTGAATACTACATAATAGATACATGTTTGGAAACCTTAAATTTTCTGATCTAGGATGTATTATTACATCTCACAATGAAATTAAGAAAATTAATATTTAAAACGAAATGTTTATTTCGTTTTAAATATTAATTTTAGCGAAATGAAACGCAAAGAAAAATGTGTGTGAATTGAAAATATTATAAATGACGCAACGAATTTCTTTACAAGTAATTTTAAATACCACTGATAATGTTTTATATAATAAATCTGAAAGAAAACTTCAGATTAAAATAAAAGAAAATGAGTACTAAATGCAAATTCTATCTACTTATCTATCTGTCTCTCTCTATACGCACTTTACATAAAGAAGTAAGGTACTAAATAAGTATATACGAAATTAGGAAAATATACTGTGATGTATAATGATGCCATATTCTCCAAATCATGTATCCAAGGGAAATCGCATGATGTCAAAGAAAGAATGATAATTTCCTTTTCTGATTTAAAGTCATATTGTAGCATATTAGAAAAACGTTTTAAAACAGGGCGCAGAGTTAGGTTTATAGCCTGTAAAAACTTTATAACTGGTGCATTTCTCAATATTGGAATTTTAACATAATGCACACGAAAGCTTCATAAAAAAGCAGAATGATTTTCAAAAAGTCGTAAAAATTAATAAATTAAGTTAAAATTTTAATTTAATTTAATCTTTGCTTAAAATATTATATTAAAATATTATATTAAGCAAAGATTATTATTTTGCTTAAAATATTAATCTTTGCTTAATTTAATCTTTGCTTAAAATATTTCCTCTATTCTATCCGATGACTGAAAACATAACATTCTAAGAATTTTAATTTGTTCGTTTGCTTGTAAAAAATCAGCAGAAGACCGTTCCAACATAAAAAAGGTAAATGCAATTTTGTAAAATAAAAAAATGCTTTAGGCCTACAAATTTATTGCTCGAGAAACATGTTGCAAATTATTTTGTCTCTGCACTTTACGATGAATTCACATACAGATTCTTTATATTAAAATAATATAGTAAGAAGTTTTAAGATATGTTACTGTTTTAGTATTATTAAACATTAATGCTAAAATACTTGAACATTCATTGTTTGATTTCATTAACGTAAAAAGAAAATGTAATCTATTATACGAGCTTTCATTATTACAGTTCATTATTTTCATTATTACTTAATGTAACAGTATCAGAAAGATTGTCATTTTTTCTGAGATTAGTAGCGGAATTTCAGTCAGAAATTTATGAATTCACTAAAGATAAACTCTAAGGTCAATGATCCAATGTTCACTAAAGATAAACTCTATGATCCAATGTTAATGTTTTTCATGCAGGTGCTGTAGTTAGTCGAGAATATGGTCTACCTTGCATTGCTGGGCTTCATGGTGCAACAAGAGAGTTCAGAACAGGTCAGATTTCATTCCTGTTGTTTTAATTATTAGAAATATCGTCTTTTGTAACTAATAAAAATAACGGAATGCAAATGAAATTTGTTTTTCAGGTGACTACGTATTATTGGATGGCAACAAGGGTATTTTGCAAAGACTTCCGAAACCAGAAGATTCTTGAAAATCTTGATTAAATAGATCATCGATTTCATCATGAAATACATTTATTATCTTAAACATTAACACAGAAGAAGTTTCGTTCATTTAATTCAGTGACGGCCGATGTGGGCATTTACAACGTGAATTGAAAATGCAGCCTGGCTCCAGTGATCGAACAATGTACTTTGAAGATATGTCAATACTGAAGATATGCCCTGAAATTATATTTATTCTGAACATATAGTGCTCTGACACGTTCTAGTTAATTCAAGTTTTATTAATGTATATGGAATTATTTGGATGTGCTGATTATCCCAATGTGTATATAATAATTTGTTACATATATTATATATATCTGAGTTATCAATATATTCATTATAGTTATATCAAATGATCTTAAGCAATTTCTTTCATTAAAAACGCAAACATTATATGTTAAATTACAGACATAAAAATCAAACCTTCAATTTGATGTATTTTCAGTTAAATATTTAACATTTTAGGATCAAATGTGGCCGAGCGGATAAGATCGTGGAATACAGTTAGTTCCATGTGTTCAAATCTTGACGAACGTGCTACTAGAGGGCTTTATCCGGGTTTCCGCATGTGTGACATGAACAGAACCAGTTTTCTTTAAGAAGGTCTTTATGGAAATCATCCATTCTCCCATAATATTTCGCTCCATAATAGGACCAAAGTCAAAACAAAGGAACCATTTAATATTTATACCACACTTGTAATGTAAAATTTTAATTTAGATTAAATACCTTTAAATATATTCATTTTATTGAGAACTCTGTGTTCATTTTTAAGAAGCAGTAAGCTCATTAAAGGAAATAATTCAGTGAAAGTACTGTTATTTTCAACGAGTTTCTGATAGATGGGCGTTAGCCAATTTCTCTGCAACAATTTTAATGCACTCGCAATCGAAAATTCATTCAACCAGCATGTATTTGTTTACAAACATATCTACACGTCATCTGTTAATATTATTTAATTCAGTAAATTTTGGGGTGTTATCATTTTTAAAAAATTAATGCTCGACTCAAGTTTTGATTGAAAATAAATTCACGTACGTCGCATGTTCTCAAATGTATAGTTTTCCACTTCATTACTTTGAAATGACGCCCACCATCAGTTGTGGTGTATGATATTTAAATTAGAAAATCATTCTTGGAATTGTTTCCGAAACACGTTCAATATTGACTCATGGGAGTTAAAATCATTAAGTTACAACTTATCTTCATTAATTCTCTGCAAGCAAAAGAAGACTTAAAACGTTTCCACTGCCAACTGGATTTAAAAATATTTATACGGTTTGTGAACGTCGGATTTGCGATAATTTGATATTATTTCAGAACCTGAAACTGATTTCTATCATCTGATTCACATGAGAGAAATATTCGTTAGAAAAATAAGTGATTTGTTAAAATGGAAACCAGATGATTTTTCTATACTTCTCGAGATCATCAAGAAATTCTGCTACTTCTTAACTTAAAAATAAAACTCCTTTCAAACAGTCCTATATGCCTCTCCAGTATAGTTTATATTACATTATATTTTCATATCCTTCAGCCACTTATATCAGAAAAGAAAGAAACTGTTGAGGAGTCGATCATATATTCCTTCCTTAAATAATTTTTTGCAGAAGCTATATTTGTTTTTCATAACGTTATCCATGTTTAAATAAGTTGCCGCAAAGAGTTTCTTAATAGGAGATGCAGTGCAGTACTGTACATTTCAGTTACCCACAACTGACTCCAGGTTTTCATAGTAAACCAATTAAAACTATTTTAGTTCCAGTCACTCATTTTACACCATATTCTGCAATAGCTCAAAAATTCTTCAGTTTTTGAAACTCTCATAACTCCATCATAAATATCGGGGCTTTAAGTTAAATTATGCAGCGTCACTAACGCATCGCTCTTTAATAGCAAAATCGTGGATATAGTTAGAAGTTGAGCGATTAATAAACTTATAAGTGTTTCATCAACAAATTTCTTCAGAGTTAATGAAAACTAGAATCTGTCATTTTATAGTTATTTATTTGATAAATGGTTCTTCTAGTGGCAGTCACTTTTGACAGATGAACACTTTTTAATTCATGAGCAATTTTTTTCTACTAAGAATGCACATCATGTTGCTTCACAAATTGTCTTCAAATGAGGATTCTTCTGCTTCCCAAATTTCTTAAATCAACAAAAGATCAGTTATGAAAGATGTATCACACTTATTTAGTAAAAACATAATTTTAGGTGATAAATTTTCATTTAAAATCAAGCATATCTCATACGAGAACATCTCTAAAATAATCTTCCAATTTAGTTGGTAATGACTTAGGCTGTATTCCGACACGAGGTACAAAGTTCTGTATGGTGCATAAAATTATATTCCTAATGTGCAGATGCACAGTATACTTGCAATGAATGTGAAATTTGTTATCCTCATTGTTGTAAAAGGAATGTTTTTTCCCCCGATCACATTTTGCTGTTTTTTCTGCATTAAGCTGACATTTGCTAGACACTGAATGCAAAACTAAAATCAAAAGAGTATTACCGATCACTTTATGTATCATTTTGAATTTGATTGTTTGCTTAGCTGATAGGATTATAATTGATCTGGTAATGCTAATTTAGTCCAATAACTATAACAAACATGAAGCGAATTATCGCTATGTCTGAAAACAATGACAAAGTCTCGAGAAGGTTAAAATAACCCTTTTTATTTAAACAGAATTTAGAACATAACAGCAATCTCTTCTGATACAATTTCCACAAATTGTGATGATGCAAATGAACTGAACAGTCGAATTTAAATTAAATGTTAAGCAATCGTTAAGGACTATACAATTAAATACTACTAGAAGTTGACTGATTAACTCGACCGGAACGTCAGACGTTAAAGTGTTGGCAGTAAGAAACCACAAAGCCGAAAACTTGCAGCTCGTAGCCCCTTATGACATTCTCCTTGTTTCTCCCAAGAGCTGGGTAAATTTTACGAGGTATGAGGTAAAATGAGTAGCCACGAACGTGCGAATGACGGAATGAGATGAAGAATTGTCGGTATATTGGAGGCAGGCCAATAACGAGCGCACTTGGCTACAAAGCTCAGTGTAAGCTAAGTGTCATCTGCAATTTTTGGAAACAGTTTCAGGACACTAGACCCATATAGAGAAGGTCTACCAAAATCCACAACGATGAATGAGGATCGTTTTTTGACCCTTTCAAAGCGGCAGCACAAGAGTGATTACAGCTTTGTTTATAAGTACCAGTAATAAGGAGAAAATTTGAGCTTTATGGATTTGAAACTTCTGGATAATAGATTGTATGTGTGGGAACCATGTGAAATTTTTGTCTACGATTATCTCGAGATAGGCGACACGCTTAACCTAGTGCAAAGAGAAATCATACAGTTTTATATTTCCATTAATCTTCCTTTTTCTTTGCAAAGAGAAGCGTTGTAGATTTGCCTATATTGATTTCCACTTTCCATCTAATTACCTAAGCCATAAGTGCATGGATGTAGTTTTGTAATGCTAGACGACGAAAAAGCATTTAGTGAGGAGATCTCAGTGTCGTCAACGTAAGGCGCTAGTGTGGTGCTGGCTTCCTGCGGAATGTCGTTCACGTACAAATTGGAAACTGCAGGTCACAAAAGCGATCCCTGAGGTACACCGGCTAGGATAACGCGTTGGGACTGCCTGAGTTTACGTTGTGAAACTCATGTTAAAATATTGCAAATGCTGCAAAACACCACTCTGAGGCAAATCACTATATGCAAGTGGTTCATAGCAACATTTCAATTCATGAGAATTTAAAATTCATAACACTAAAAAGTATATGGCAAACCAAAAAAATTATTTAATTATATCAGCATTATCAAACGTCCGTCTATTCAAAGCTTAGACTACTCTATAACTCCAGTTCTCACAGTAGAAGGCGGGGAACTGTACTCCTCAGACTTAATTAATTTTATAATTTGATTATTCTCTTTTGCAGCTTTACCTTACTCACTATACCTGACCTAGTTATTTCATATGTGTTTTATTTTTAATTTCTATCGTGCATAACTTCACATAATTTTGTTAGGTTAAACATTACCTATTTATAGTAACAATAATCTTTCCTAGTCATCTCCCTATCTCCCTGATTTCTGTTTTGTTTTACCCTTCTGATTTAGTTATAGTTCTGAATTTCAGAGCTTCCTCCCCACCTCTAAGCCTGATTTATGTTGCATATTCACTAACCTTCTCTTCCAACCCCCAATTTTGGATCATCTGCCAGCCAAGCACAGCGCTTCTTGACTTCGTACATTCTCACGTCATAATGCCGCTGAAGTAATAGGAGCTCCATTTCGTGGTTTTCTGGTACAATCTCATAACATCAGTGCTATGATGTTATGAGAAACAGAAATTATCTTCCTATTCGCAGGATGGGACTTTTGTCTATTTGCCTGTTTCCATGCGACTGCGTTACCTAAGCCTATAACAGACAAATCTAAAATCATTAAACAGTCCAAGCGTAATGCTAAAATAATTTCTTCAAATAAATTTGTAATAAATGACAGGTATTAAATCATACTACTAAATTTCAAATAGCTCGTATTTTATTTAATCATTAATAAATCCTTGCTTTTGATTAAAAAATATTACTGCTCTGTTATAGTACATTACCAACTACAGCCCACTACAAAAGACTTGGATAGAAGAAGAAAGAAAATAAAGAAATTTAATGTAATATCCACATAAAATTAATTCAAAAATATTTAATGTTAGACATATTAAATTGAACACATTTCCTATTTATGGCATGTTCTGTATGCCGTATGTTCCAAATTTTAGATTAGGGGTTTTGAATTCCAATTAATAGCAAATAGGATGCTTTATTGATTTTTAGATTAGAAACGGGTTTTTCAATAAGTTTTCTTTTCTACAGTGAGTTGCGCTTTCTATACACTCTGCTATTCAAAATTTTCACTTATCCAAATTGTCCGAGTTCTGCGGATAGTCGCTATTTTACTGTAAATAATAGAAGGATGGAAAGTACTGAGGTTTATATCGTGCAAATATCAGGTCAAATATTAAAATGAAAGAAAATTTGTGAAGAATGTATTTAATGTAAAATTTGTAAAGAATATATTTATCAAATAATAATTAAAGAAAGAAATTTAAATGTTTATTACATCAAAAAATGCGTAGAATATATTTATGAAATTATATTTATGAATATATTTATGAATATATTTATGAATATAGATACAATCTTTTTTCAATAAATTTATTTAAGCTGAAATTCAGTTTTTAAATTAAACGTATACAGAATCAAATTTATTAGTTGACAAATTTACAAAAGCAATTAAGATATCTAATTATCTACCTACCTCTATTTCTATTTCTTTGATAATTTATAAATATTACCATTTATAAATTTAATTTTAATTTCCTCTATTAAAAATGTCATTATCAGTAATATTAAAATTAGAAGGAGCATGAAAAAATACAGAACTTCAAACATATATGCACGCAAATAAAAAAAAGGCTTCTCTAGAATGGGAGTTAGGGAGGGAGGTGCAAGTCCAGGGGCTACGGCCCTTTATACTAGCTATCCAGATTAGCAACGCCTTCCTGGACCCCACGTTAACGTTCTGGTACCGAGGGGCAACTATTGTCTGGTGCAACCGGCATCGCAAGCTCTGCCACCACTGACGGTGTCACCGGTTGTCCCGTCTTATATCTGGACCTACTTTGGCTGGTGAGGTATTTGATTGCATGCGATATCTTGCATGTTCAGCATACCTAAGGATTCATTGCTTACAGATACAATCCATGTACTTAGTTCCTTTACACACTTTGGTTATTAATGAGCACTTTGATACTTTTTAGAGAAAATGCAATTTACATATTGATTCATTGACTTGCTGGTGGGCTTAAGTGCTTCATACCATTTATATGGAGACTAGGCGTGATTTGAAATGCTTTCATTATCTGATGTGACCGCTTTTAACTAGGAATTTACACAACAATCATTGGGGCTTTTCTTTGCATGTTGATTTGGGCGGGATCACTCTGTGTTGCACATATCTAGACCCCTTGATGCTAGAATATCCCTTATTTCCCTTATTTGGGTTATACGCTTCCTTATGTGTATATTATTGAATGCACACTGAGGTACGGATTTACATCTTGTTTTAGTCTTAGACTTCTCAGGTGCAGACTTTTTGTTATGATGCATATGAAAAAGTAATGCTCTGGTTTGTCCCTGTTCTCACATGAGCATAGATCTGAAAGTGGGAGATTCTTCTTGTAGAATGCCCACCAGCGGCTGAGCGGTAAAATAGCTGAACGCTGGTAATTCCGACTTGGGTTCAGATCCAGGCGAACTGGCTGTCTGCATGGGCGTTTTCGTGGTTTTTCCCATGCGTATCATATATACGAGCCAGTTTCTCTTAGAATTTCTCCACGAGCGCATCACTCCTAGCCCTAGTATGCCTTAGTATGCTTTACCTCCATATCCCTAGTATGCTTTACCATAATACACTCAACCAAATCAACCTGCTATAGAAGTATGTTAGGGTAGGGCCGTGGCCCTGAGATCAGCCATGTTATTTTTCTATTTATGATGTCTAAGATGGTGTTTTTTTTTTCTTTTCTTTTTTTTTTTTTTTAATATTGGTCGTATGTGCGCTTTTACTCTTCATCGGTATCTACCAGTGTTTCCATGCGTTTTATAATGTATTTTTGAGTTGCACCTTAAGGTGAGAGAGCCTGTCCATAGAACGGTCAGTTTCGTTACATTAATGCCTCTAGCTGCTTCTTTTGCTAGGGCATTTGTTTCCTTGTTGCCCTACATAATATTATGAAATACTGTTTTGTTGTTTTAGAGGCACTGTTGAGGATTTCCTGTATTATTGAGGATTTATTCGTTGAGAAAGCTTTTGCGAGTATAGCGGATAAGCTATTTGAAAAAAAAAAATGAAAGATTTTGACGGAATGGTTAATATTGTATTTGATGGCTTCTAATATTGCAATTTCTTTGAAAAACACTATTTTCTACATTTAGTTGAAACTTTCGCTCTTCTGTTGTCTGTCTGTTGAAATATATTTTTAGTGCACATTCCTTTCTACATTCCAGGCCGGAGCCATCTGTGTAAATTTGTAGGAATTCGTTCATGATTGTCTCCTTGTTGACGCGGAGAGTTATATTGTTCTTTACTGTAGGATGTTGCTCATACAGATGTGAGGGAGTTGAGTATCATTCTGCTTTTAATTTTTTTCCATTATGGGTGAAATTCTTTCTGAAGTGCAGTACGGGTGCTTTTGTACACTCTTTTTCTGCTGCTATGAAGGGTATGGAAATTTAAAAAATCTAGGACAATGCAGCGTTCTATGTTGTCTTTTATCCTCTGGTGTAATTGAGAAGAAAAGCCCTTTGAATTGCTTGCAGTTTTTTCGTTTAAGGTAGACATTGGGTTTGCTCAAACGTTTGCTCCCGTATAGAGCGATTTTTCGATGACAGAAAAATAAATCGCGTTTTGTATTTTCGTGTTTATGCCACATCCAATTTCCTGAATTCTCCGTACGTTTGTTGCTGTTTTAGATATTTTGTTTTTGACATAATCTAGATAGCCAAAAAAGTTAAGTGCCAAGATAATCCAAATGCCAAGATATTTTATAAATTTGACAATTCTGACCTTTTTATTTTCTATATGGAATTTTGGGAGGCTAGAAATTTTCTGTGAAAGTTTGTGAAAACAGATCTTTGTGACTTTTCATGAAATATGATTAATATTTGCTGCTTGTATAATTCGTTAAAGATGTTTAATATGCTGTTTACATTATTTTCAAGCACGTCTCGATTTCTGCCATTAACAAAGGGCGTATCATCGGCGAAGGCGATGCATTTGGTGTGTGATGCCCATTTGTGTTGGATAATGTTTTCGAATGCTAGATTCCAGAAGTCCGCGCTAAAACAAAAGCCCTACGGACGAGCTCTTTCTTACTTCTTTTTAAATAGTCTTATTTTTGAAAATAATAATCTTTTTTTCCTGCTTTTTTTAATATTTACGAAACTTTCCAAAGTAAGGTTTCGTAGATATTTTTCGGGCATTTGATGTCCCTAAGTGTGCCTAAGACTTCAGGCCACCGCAGAGAATCAAATGATTTTAAGATCGACGCAGAGTAACGCCGAGTGCAGATTCTAAGATTTTGTTACTTGAATTTTGCTGTTGAAGGCAAAAAATCGATCTCAAATGAGATAATTTTATAAGCTGATATATTCTCATCTTGTAGGACAGTCCACTGATTTATTTTTTGGGATATTGGATTTTTTACAAGAGTAATATCTGGCCATCCTGATCCGTTAATTGTTTGAAAGGTCGGAGCAGTGGTGTTATCTTTGATTACAATTAGGTTGAAGCTGTTGATAAGATCTTCGACTTCTGTGCCTCTTGAATCTGTGCGAGAGTAGCCTCAGACTGAGTTATGTGCGTTGAAATCCCCGCTAATCATATGGGGAGAACTGGGAATTTTTTGCAAAATTTCGCACAGAAGTCAAGGTTTTGAAAGATCTCTTAGTTGGGGGAGGAGTAAAATGATATGAAAAGAATTTTCTCTCTTGTGTAAGGAGCGATTTTTATAATGTCTTTGGAGAAAAAGATGATTACTGAGGACCAGTTATCGTTGCGGCATATAATTGCCGCGTTTACTGTATTTTGTCGAGCTTCCGTATGTTGGAAAATGTTCCAGTTGCTTGGAATGGTGCCTATTTTTCCCTGGACACAATATGGTTCTTGGAGTAGCAGAATACATGTTGGGTTCTTTGACAGGAATATTTCTAATATAACATTAGATACATATGCTCGTTGCAGATATATTTGTGAAATTTTATTTGAGTCTGACTTGGAATGCATTTTTGTAAGTATTATAGAATCATTCCGTGGCACTGAGTTCTTAGTCAGATCCATAGTCTGTTCGAGTCTAGACCTTAGCTACCTCTTTTTGACAACAAGGGCATTGCGATGACAATGCAGGATGTACTGTATTCAGGTTGATCTTGTTGATGTTGTTGTGAAGGCATCAGTTAATACAGGGCTACACGACTACATTCTGCACGTCATTCCTCAGCCGAGTGCCATGGACCACAAAAAGCACAGTAATGTTTGTTTCGACACTGTTTGTGCTGGTGGGTAAAGTACTGATAAAGCAGGGACGAATTTCTGTGAATTCCTTCTCTGAATGTGTTCTTCAGCCCATGTTTAAGGATATTGTCTCAATATATTTTTGAATGTTTGTGGCGAGCATTCAATAATCCATCCCACAAGGTCTTTGGTTTTATTCGATAGGCGGAATTTTGTTCCTATGTCATTTTGGAAAGCTAAAAAATTGTCATTAGTTTTTGTTTTATGTCATCTTCGAACAAGTAACCTGAAACTTTATCAATTATGATTTCGGGGTTCTTTTTGTTGAAAATTTCAAGTCTATATTTTTGTTGATTTGCTTTGACTCCTTAAGGGATTTTGTGAGGGACTCTAGGTCTTTTGCTGTTTAGCATGTTACGGCAAGTCCTTAATTCCAAATTGGTGAGATCTTCTTAATTTTAGTTCTTATTTTGTAGAGCGGGGATTGCAGTTTCCAAGTTGTCTGAAAGCAACTTTTCCAACTTCTTTGAGTAGATAAGTAATGTTGGGAGCTCACGTTTCTTTCTTAACATAGGCATACGACATAGGGACTGATCATAAATCACTTCGTGGCACCTGTTCAAAGTAAATTCACTAATTTATTTTGAACTAATTTATTTAACTTTGTGAAAGTAAATTCATTAATTTACCTTGAACTTGTGTTTCGATTAAAATTCTGTTCCGAAGGTTCTGGGATACAGGACTGACTTCATTGAGTGCTGGGATTTCAACTGAGCTTGGTTTTTCAGGATAATTTTGAGATTGATAAGGTTATGGAGTATACTTTGAGGTATGCAAAATTACGACACTAGCAATTATTTGAACAGTCTCTTTCAAGGCTTCTTGCATAGTCTCGGTGAAAATGAATTCCGTTCCTCTGAGTTCAAAGTGTCAAGGAATTCGGAGTGGAGGCTACCATTAGCAACCTTTCTTTCCCTTGCTAGATACTTCAAATCAAATGTATATAATAAGAAAATCGTTATTAAATTATTAAATTAGTAACATGCTTGAAATTCTCCAACAAAACAATTCTGTCATCAGTGTTTGATAAAAAAAGATATAAAGAAAGCGTTTCATTTGATAATGTCTACTGATATCTTTGTTTACTATTAAAATTTAAGCTAGCTGTAGAGGATTTACTAAACTTACCAGATGATCTACCTGAAACAGCGTTATACTGCAAGTTTTTATTACGCAGTTATTTTATTATATGGATTAATCATGCAAAAATTTTAAAAATTGTTTTATTAAAAGTGGATGTGTTTTATTAGAACAGTAGAACTACAAACAGTTTATCCGTAAGATGTAATTTACCAAATACTGAAAATATATGTAACATTTAGCAATATGTCCAAATATTTAAACTTCTTTCATTATTAATATAACAAGTAACATCCAGTTCGCCTAGATTGAATGGTTACTTCTTCTGTACGTTCTTAACTACATAATTATGGCAAATGCATTAAGATAATCTGACTGTGAGGTATATTCCAAGAAGTCATTTTAAGAAACGCGGGCCAGTTTTTCATTACTCACGTGATAAATCAGCAGTCCAGTTTAATTGCTAAAGATTATCTCTTTGCTTGGTCGCGCTTTTTAGGCAAAAGAATAGCACACTAAATATTACATTCCATAATAATGTTATCTAATATTATAAAGTATAATAATTAAAGAATATAATATAATAATAAACATAATTTATAGTAAACATAATAGCTCTCTTTCTCTCTCTAGCTTTTGAACTTTCCTCTTCTTTGCAAGTAATTTAAAATTTTGCAGCACAATGCGCAAAATTTTTTACCACGAAGGTCTCTCTTGTTCGTGTTATCTTTCTACGTACAAGTATATATACACGTCTTAAGGGGGAAAGTGATCTAAAGTTTATTTCATATATTTTCGTATATTTCATTTCATTGATATAGTTTTTATTGATTAACATTCTTATTTTTGTGATTTGTCATAAACATATATATCCAGTTTTGCTGTTATTTCTGACACAGAGATCTTGTTGTAGCCATCATGCTTTAATATTTCGCTTATGAAGTTTCTTTCAGAATGCTTAAATTGAAAGAGAATTCTGTAGATACATATTAAGGTTAGCTGCTATATTTATCACACTGATCTTTCTGTTTGAGATAATAATTCTCTTTAATAGTTTCCTTAATTACCAACGACATTCGTTTTCCTTCTACAATTTAGCCTCTAAAACAATGCTTTGTCAAATATGAATGCTACCATGATTTCAGCTAATATCTCTCTAAACTCACTATAACATTGCAGCTGATGTCACCGGCCACCAATTAGCTGGACGCTTACAATTTGCCTTTTCAGGAGCTCTAGAAGATCCTTCATTTTGTCTTCTCGTTGAGCTACATTTTGTGCATCTCGAGTTAGAATGTATTCAAACATACTTTTACAAATTATAAGTATTGGAATTACTCAAAATATTTGGTGAGTGCTTTTAAACATTTTCTGAGAAGAAAAAAATTACGTTTTCTAAGTCGGGTTCTTTTTAATATTTTATACACATTCTGTATATTTTTTGAAACAGTATAGATCGGCTTCGGTACATAATAGGACCAGTTTAGGGTGTTTATTTATACCACTTATAGCAAAAATTGTTTTCTTCAACAGTAAACGGACATGGATTGTTTCAAAATAATTATAACATTTAATATGAATTACCTTTGATATTATAGATGAAACAGCACCCAGAAACATTTACGTAACGCACATGAGAAAATGTAAATGCTATTTTAACATATTTCCTCGTAACATTTCCTGATTTCCTAGTATAAGTTAATGAGAGTGTTAGAATTAAAGAATGATATTTAAATTAATGAGAACACTGTAGGCACACATACAAAGCAGTAAATCAAACAACAGCATCAAATAGCAGCAATCTGCAGTTAAAATCACTTTTTAGCTATTGTCAGAAATCTAAGTGTGCAATGTGTATACTCTCAGAAGAAAGCTATAAAAATACACACATTAGATAATCCATAATCAGTAATGAAAATAACGCTTTTTTAGCCTCAATGTGAAACCGCAAAAATCCTGTAACTTGCAGGCCTCCAGTCTGATACGCACTATTTAAAAATATTACAGCGGAGTTTACTCTTTTCTCGAAATTAAATGAATATATTTTACTGTCGTTAGGTCTAAATAACAAAAGCAAGGTTTAATCTATAGCGAAACCTTCAACGTGACTACTTATCATTTAACTGCAACTGTAATACCAATAAACTGTAAGTCAAAATGCAACCAACTGTACTAAGCATTAAATTTCTATTAACTCGAATCACGTTATAAACTGTAAGATGCACAGTTTCTATTTCGCAAAGAATTTTCAGAAGACGAAGAATATTTTTCTCATACAGTTTTCCTTGACAATTTTCTATTGAAAGAATTCGGTAAATATATTGATATCTGGCTTTCACATTTTCAAGAGATTCCGGAATTTTAGAAGCGCACACAAATATGCTGAAAATTGAAATTGCAGAGACAAGTAATATCAAAATTGACTCTTGTATCCTAATATGCCTAGAAAAGCTTGCGTATCCAAGAGCCAATGTTAGAGCTGTAAAGGTAGTCATCAAGAAATAGCATAAGTCTAATAAGAGAGGGAAGGAGTAACACTTTTCAAATAATTTGCAGCAGTTTAATATTGCATTGTATGACTTCAGTTGATGAATCAGATCTTTAGAAGTAACTTTTATTTTCCTGAAATGAAATAGTATGATCTTGTTCAATATGCAGCAAAGGACGCTATATGTCACTACAAATATACAAGGTACTATATGAACGCTGTAATACAACGCGGCACTTATGAATATAAGAGTTTTTTCCAGAATTTGATTTGATGGTAAACTATGTCCCATCAACCAAAATTGAATATGATCTAGATATCTACCATAATAGTGAAATGTTATCAACTGTACTGAAAATATTAACGGTATAACGAAAACAACAAACAGACTTACATTAATCAATTTGTACCTTAGGAAATTGTGCCCTGCTATGGAATAGCTCAAGTCGTTCAAGTTATGAAGTAGTCTACAGAGGAATTTAGATCTTAGCTTAATGATGTACCATAAGTATAATGAAAGACAGTTACAGATAATGCCTGAAACAATGCTTTTGGAAATTTCCCGAGCTACTGTTAAAAGCAATAAAATGTGAAAGAAGATAAGGTGCAGGTAAATACAAGCGGGTTGTATGTGTTGTTTCAGGCACCATTTTGATGTATTTTTCATTTGCACATTAATTTCTAAAATTCTCAATGCTTTCAATAACCAAGTGTGCTGCAGATGAGATCTTACAACTGATATGTTAATAATATCACGAAGGGGATACTGATCCTTGTCTAAACAAAGTGCTGTCATAATTTAGTTTCAAGGGCAAATAGATTATTTCTTTCTTCCCAGCAAGATATGGATCTCAGTTGTTTTCCCTTCTCAACAGTTAAATGTCAGCTAGGTTCAGAATAGGTAAGGTTTTCCTCCTGGAGACTTAACCGCACTTTAGCACTATGTCATAGAATTAAAAGCGAAGTTCTGCAAGCATCAGTCTCTTCTAGAATTCGTGTCAATAGCAGCAATCTCTGTTTTCATTGCCAGGAACCTAAAAGCAAATTTGTAAATTTAGAAATTTTTGTTCAAGAAAAAGTACATGCACTTCAGAGCAAAGCATTATTACCGTTTAAACATCACAATGAAAGATCCGGATTATTTGTCTATTTTATGAATATGAATGATTACTGTTAAGAACTTCTACTGGTAGCTGTATTTTTCTTAATAGATGTTAAGTTTGATAAAAAAAAAAACACTTTCGCAAGCATGAAAAGATATATCAAATTTAGTACCAGTTTTAAGTAGTAAGATTTTAGTAAATAATCTCTTTAGAGCAGGATTTAATTAAAAAGTAATTGTCTGGTTACTGCAAAATACATAATTTACTAATACTGAAACATTAAACATCAAGTAACTTCTTTTTGTTTGAAAGGAAGCAAGAAATATTGGCTTTTCTCCAAGACTTTTACTTATCTCTAATGGATTATTTAACACGTTGAGTCCGGGCCGAATTTGCTGTCCTTTCCGTTCAGCCGGCGCGAGTGATGAAGCGGTGCAATGTTGCAGGGTGATCCGCGACTTCATGCACTGAGTAGAGCTTATCTGTTGGTGAGCTTTGCCGGCTACCGACATACGAGCCCTGTTTGTGAGTGATAAAGCTCGTGGTCGCGAATGTTAATACTGTCGGTCCCTCGGACCGACGCCAGCCAAACGAAAATTCCAGTGCCGGTCTCCAGGGACCGACGCCGGCCACACGGAAAATTCACTGCCGATCCCCAGGGACCGACGCCGGCCACACTGAAAGTTCACTGCCAGTCCCCCGGGTTCAACGTGTTAATTGCTCAAAACGCACTAGAACTATCAACGTGTGAAGAAAGATGTCTGCATGGAAGACATTTTAAGTAAATCTGCAATGTATTTATGTTGCATATGACAAATCTGTATGCAGCAATCCTATTCAATATCTAAGTATTCAACTTCAAGCAAATTTTCCCCTTTACACACTCGCCCACTTACCTTAAAAGGCAAAGAATTATCTTTTATAGTATGAAAAGGAACATGTTTTTTAACAAAGTATTCTATCCACTAAAATAAAATAATGAAATAATTTTTATTGATGAATATATCTTAATAGATTTAATTCTTTCGCTTACATTTTTACTCTTTATTACTAAATTTGTAGATTTTTTTAATGGTGTTTACACTCTTTAAGAACGATTTTAATTAAGAATTTTAAAAAAGCAAATGTTCTGGAATAAAAACTTCTGTCAACAGCCTATTATTCGAAATGGGAAATATCTTCTGCTATTTTTAAATGTATTCTTCTTTGAAAATGTCATATCTAAACAAGCCGTGTGTTGAAGGATATTTTTTTAACTTTCCAACAGCAATATTCCTATTCCATAGATAAAAATGTTGTGAAATGCATGGTATTAAAATTTTTAAGCACAAAATTAGCAATAATATTAATTGGAAAGGAAGAAACCGTCATTCATTTCTTCCAAGCAGAAAGAAGACTAAGAAAATACGAAAAAGGAATACCCAAAAAAGGTACCTGTTGTTTCTGATGTTTATAAATTTAAAGCGTTGATAACAAAAGAAAACTCTCCTACTCAAATCAGTTTCAAAGTCTTCAAATATTTCTGAACTAACAATGAATAAAATAATAAACCAGAGTTTACAAATAATGAACGCTAAAAACGTAATGTTCACTAGTTTTTGCCAAGGCAACTCAGAACAATTTGTAGCACCTTGTATGAAACTATTTAGGAGAATATAAATTGGTATAGTATTATGATTCTTGATAAAACATAAGTTTACCTAAATGACTGTAACATCAAAAGGTCCATTTATCATCGAAACCCAAGATAAAAACTGTAGAAACCTGTTTCCGTCAATGCAAAGAAAGCTTCAGTAAGGGGTTTATGATTGTCGCAGTAATTGATTTCAGTAAGGGGTTTATGATTCTCTTATAACGGGAAATTAAAAATAAGAAGAGAGGGGAAAGGAAGTGTTCAAAATCAACTCAAGAGAATGTTTTACGTTATAGAAGAAATTCGATTTCGTTATCCCGACGGATTTGTCCCAACGGTTTCGTCCAATTCAAAGACTGAAAACTTTATCAAGACAAAGCAATAAGACGTACTTCGTAAAGTATCCCTGCACTCCTTGAAAAAATAAAGAATGATATAGGTACTTCATGTATACCTTTTCAACGTGCTCTTACGAAGTACTTTAGAAGTTTCACCTATGGACTATTATGTCTTTGAATTCTTGAAAAGAGCTCTTTAAGCTATTTCTAAGCGCACACCCACCACGACTGATGGACTGTTGTAAGTAGTGGAAGAGGAATGGAGATCCTTAGAAATTTTATGAAAAGCCCTTTCTGTCATGGAAATCACGATGAGAATTTATAGTCTAGAAAAAGGTTATTAGATCGAACATTTAAAAAACTACTTCTTACATTTATCACTATATAAATGATATATCATATTATATCTTTGGCCCGACGCTGTGGATGATCAGATATCGGAATTTAAGTAAATATCTTGAGGGATCATAAGCAGAAACTTTTGTATGGTGCTAGAAATTTCGTTTTGCATACATTTTTTTTCTCAATGATATTTGATCAAATTTATTTTCATTTTTTTTTCATACTTTCATAATCCATTCACAGATCTCTAAAACTTGAGCAATATATTTTAACTCAAACCGAAATCAAATAGTGGTTACATCCATTCTGAGCAACACCTTTGAATTTCATATTTGAGAGATTTTTAATTAAGAAGTCAGAATTCTGCAATGTTGAAAATAACTGTCAGAGAATTACAATTTCCTCCGTTCGTGACTTTGGAATAATCTTCGATTCTACGTATAGATAGCTCCGCCTGATGTAGCTCAGACTTCTCCCACAAAAGTATGCGGATTCAGCCTACATTCAATGAAATCTCTTTCTATATTTTTCTTCATTAATAATATAAATATGCAAAACTTACTGTGAGGTGAAACTATGTTAATACCTTATAATGTGTTTTACTTTTGGTGTTTTTCCAAATGTTTCTTTGATATTGTTAGAGCAATAGTTATTTCTAAAGCCAGAAGTATTGGAAAATCAGTGAAGTAAATAAAAATCTTCTACTTTTACGGCGTTACTGATCCTTTTTCTAATCAATTTCTTTCTTATATTTTTCTACTCTTCCTTTTGTGTCATCCAGAAACTGGACGACTAGATGATGCGTATACAAATAACTCTCTCTCTTTTAAAGTAGCATTCTACGATAAATTTTCGCTTATTTATGATAATGAGTGTTACTGGTCTTAGGTCTTGGAGACTCCACTCCCACGACGTGCAGTTCCCTAAAGAGGCACCGATATTGTAAAATTCTATAAATATTTTATCCATTTTATTTCAGTGTATATATCATTTATTTTGTATATATGAGCTTATTTCTTGTACAGAATTATAGATATCGCGATACAGTATTCAGCAAAGATTAAATTGTGAAAATAGCTCCAATGGAATCTTAGCCAGCAGAAACCGTTTTACCAAGCCTTAATGACAATTTTCATAGCCAAATTATCAATACATGATGTTTTTTTTTTTTTTTTTTTTTTTTTTTTTTTTTTTTTCAACTGGGTGATATTTTTGAGGCTTCGGGGAAATGCATTTTTTTGAATTTCTAGGAACGATTTTTTCCCAAAGCTTCGAAAAAAACTGAGCAAACCATACTTTTGCAAGCTACTTGCTAGCTGAAATCTCATTCAAGTAATTATTCAAATGAATAAAACTGATAATTTAATGCAGTTAACAAAATTACACAGTGAAAAATAACAGCTATAAGTTTACTCAACAAGGACGCGGAGATTAGGCAAATTTTCTTTAATAAATGAGAAATGTCACAGATTACCAATATTACTCGCAAGTCTATGAGATGATCATTTATGATCATTCTTCTTTTACAAAAAGAAGTCATTAAATAAAAGACAAAACCAAGCAGACAAACTTGATTGGATGAATAGAGTAGTATGAAATTTTGCAGTTGCTAAAAGAATTTATATTTTATAAGTTTTCTGTTTTGTTTCGTCTCTTTATGCGTAAAATATTTTTTTAATTAATCTTTTTCTCATCAATCTGAAAAGTGAAACGCCACAAAATGCCAACAGGAAATTAACAGCTCTTCTGGGTTAACGCCATTTGGGCTGATAACTTGACTTTACAAGTGGTTTCCAAACTGAAAGATGGGCGGAGAGGGAGAATATAAAGTTTTTCTCCTTCTTTACCTAATGCATTTGTGATATAACTACTAGTAAGCCTGTCCGGCTGACAAACGGAAAGTTCGAGGCTCGAGTCCCAGCGAAAGCGTAATTAATTTTTCATGTCTTCTGCTTCAAAAAACTTAATGATTCTATAACCGTAATACTACCAAATTAAAAATAACTAATGTAATAAACATGAAACACGCATTGCAATAAATTAGAAACAGAATGAACACTAAATGTACCTTTCAAATGGAATAATTTTTCTGAAGTTTTTTATAGTTATAGAAAAGCATAAGCCAATTCACAAAAGTGTTCTTCTTACATACTTAACAGTTATACATAATAAAATAAAAGTGTATAAAAGAAAGCTCAACGTTTTTATTTTATGTAAACCGTAAGTGAAATAAATGAGATATAACAATATTGCAAACAATTAGAAGAATATGCCGACTTAAAAATCATGTTTAAATTTTTCCTTTTCTTTTTACACTCGAAATCGTAACTTCTAAGTGCGAAGTTAAGTTTTTTTAAATCTCAGGATGGGCTTTGTTTTGAACTTTCACATTCCATCTCCTTATTTTTATATATAACTTAGTCCCAGCTTATGTGTATTAATGGTATAAGACTCCACAATGTCCATATATTTAGTATTTGAAGATAAAACTGATAGCTATTTCTCTCGGATCAGGTACGTTTCTTGGAATTTAAACTCGAAGTCTCTCAATTTTTAAAAATCTAATCGTCTGAATATTTTAGCTACTTTTTTATTTCAAATTATTTTAATACCTAGTTTGTCGATCTCGTAAGAGTTAACATATCAGGTATTTTCAAAGATTTCGTTGTTTATTTCGTCATTAAAAGCCACATCTTGGTTATCTATTGGTAGACATTCTACAGATTTTTGGAAATTAACTCCTTAAATGATGAGAATATAACACTGAAGGTGTAATGTATTTAAACAATTTTAAGGTAATAGTTTTAATATTATACGTTATGTAGAACATGACTGTGAGCTTTTGCTATTTTTTCCAGTGTTAAATAACTACAACGCAATAGGTTTAAGATTTTGTTCAATACCAGATACATTTGAAGACTAATAAAAGTTTTCTGACAATATCAAAAGCCACATTTTCACTCTTAGCTTTCTTTTTGCTTTTTAACGTAATTAAGCTTACTTATGCTGAGTTTTCAGCAAATTTAATGTTTAAAATTATAAAATTAGAAAGAGTACTCATCCACCATTCAGTATAAGTGAACAGCACACTTCTGACTATTATATATCACTTAATATAGATTATTGTATAAACTGCAGCTTAAGCTTCGCATAATCATTCACATCAATGATCTTGAAATGTGTTCAAAAGGAAAAACTACAAACCGTGCAGCAGTCTTAAGTCGTGAACTGAAGATAAAATTCCGTTTTGGTGCAGTCATTTGAATGTATAAGAATTTTATCTGTACATACTTAAGGAAATAAACACCTCATTTTTAGCTTTTCTTCAAGTTTAAAGAGAAATGGAACAGTTTTACTATCGCAGATTATATTCCGTCCAGCCTTCATCGACAAATTTCAAGGCGATTAATTCTTACCTGAATGAAACTGTATCATCAATAAACCGTAAGTCAAGATACATCCGACTGTACTAAGTATTAAACTTCTATTAATTCGAACTATATTGAAAACTGTAAGATGCGCTATTGGTATTTCTGATAAAATCTTCAAAGGATGAAGTATATTTTTCTGAACAGGATTTCCTAAGTAATTCTCCATGCAAAGAATACGATACGTGCATTTATATTTGACTTTCTCTTTTTCAAGAGACTCTGGAATTTTAGATGCATTGACAAATATTGTAGAAATGTTAACTATGCACATAGTTAACATTAAAACTGATTCTTGGAAGCTAATAAGTAAAGGAAGGTTTACATATCCAAGAGCCAAATTGAGAGCAGTGAATATAGTCATAAAGAAAAGAGATAAAACTAAGAAGAGAGGGAATGAGCAACATTCCTCCAGTTGCCTACAACTCTGTAATATTTCATTATATGATTTTATTCTATTAACCAGATCTTGGGGAGTTAACGATATAATGTTCAGATGAAACTCTATGCTCTTGCTTAATATGCAGCAAAAAACATTATATGTTACAGTAAATACTATAATACAACACCGCGCTTAAAGATATCAGCATTTTCTCCAGAACTGTATTTGAAGAAAAACTATATCCAAGCAACCAAAAATAACTCGTTCTTGAATGTCTTTCCAAATGGTGAAAAACTATCAAAGAAGCAGTAAAAATCAATGGTACTGCCACAGTAACAAGCAGACTTATATTAATTAAACGATATCTCACAATATTCTGTCCTTTATATGTATAATTCAAATAATTTAATCTTCGAAGTAGTCTGCGCAAGAATTTAGATCTCGATCTCATAGCGTACAGCAGAAACAATGAAAGGCAATTATAGGTAATTCCTGAAAGAGTGGATTTGGTAACTTCAGAACGGCTGAAAAATACTGCGCGTAAGAAAAGCAATGTGCCATACAAGAAAACGAAGTGTAAATAAACACTTACTGGCTGTACTTTTCTCTTTAAGCATTTCATTGAAACAGTTCTTTGAACGTCAACTCCTAAAATTCTTAGTATTTTTAGTAGAAAAGTATGTTGCCAAAGTAATCTTGTTATTACATCAAAATCGTGACAAAATTCATTACCGTGATTAAGCATTTCCATTATGTCAAAACAAATTAATTCGCTTCTGAACGGTAAACTTTATTATCATACCATGTATGGTCGTTTTCTATGCTTTCTTCTTAGTACTACAAAGGTATTTCAAAATAAATATTTTTCTTGCTTTCAGTTAATTTTTGTGTGATGCTAGAATATTTGAAGGAAAGAAATAACGAATTTACCAAGAAGTTTCAAAATATAATTTATTGCTCATGAGGCTACTTTTATGCTGTTTTCGTGGCCTTCGTTATCGCGTATCCTCACTTTATATTTGCTTCAAGGAAAATATTGCCACCAATTTTTTAAATATTTAAATTTTGAAATAACATATTGCAAGCTACATACAGAAAAGTGACTGAAATATCTTGCCTATTTTCAATCTATAGTTGACTTCGTTCACTTCTAAATTAAGAAACTAAGTTCCACATAAAAGTTGTAAAGTTTACAAAAGAAAAATGATAACATTTTACTGAAAACAGATTGAGTCGTGGCTATAATCAAATCAAGCAGTTGCGAAATAATTTAAATTTGCTTAATGAATGTTACAAGTTTTAAATAGTCTTGTTATTCGAAAACACTAAACCATAAGATCTATTATTCAATTAATTAAAATTTTCATTTGGCATACGTTTAAAATTTCTTTTGAAACCAGTTTGAATCTTTGTTACACATTCTGTGTAACTTTAACACGCATTGGATTTGGAAATCTCACAGCACAATTTTGGCCTTAGAAGTTTCACAATACAGTATTAATGATAAAATTTCACTGCTTTCTTTGAATTAACATCGGTACTAACAATGCATTTCGAACAGTGTGATAAGCGTGAAATGTTGGTAAATGTATCTAGTTTTCAAATCTTACCATTAAACAACATATGTATTTTATAAATTTCCAGATCATCAACACTTTGTATCATATGAAATCACAGACAGTAATTTTAAATACTAAATCGATTGTTGTGAAGAGCATATGTCCCTTTTACTCTGAAATTTAATTTATACTTGATAGCCTGCACGAAGCTCTAATATAAGCTTTTTGCAAGTATTGCTTCCATGAGAGGTTGCCATTAGCGACGTCTCTGTTTCCATTGCCAAACACTTAAAAATATTGAAGAGCTTAAAAATCAATTAATATTTGTAATACTAACTGATTGAAATTCCGAGTAGAGCAATATTTTAATAGAATTTTGTTACAGAAAATAACAATGATTGATCTGTTTTTAATATTACTTCTGGTGATTTCTTAAATGTTCAATCAATCTTAATACAACACCAGAAGTTTTGGGCATAAAAAAAATCTGGTTAAAATGCTGTTTTCTATTTTTTAATAATTTACCCTTTTGAAACATGTTTTAAATGAATTAAAAACTAAAATGTTTATTCATAGAGTGAATTCAAGCGAAATGTCTCTACTTTGACTCTATGAGTAAAGGAGCAAGAAATATCCATTGTTTGATGTTCTATTTATGGATAAAACATTTGGTACGTTAATTAAATTTTTAATAAGAAGTATATTTTAAAAGGTTTTTTTAATTCCAGTGCCCTACAAACTTTTTGCCTCTAACTTTGAAAGCAATAAAAATTTAACAAGCCATAAATATGTAATTTTGAAATGATTCAAAGACTTTTTGTACGGCTTCCTTCTTAAGTAAATTTTGAGTATTGAAAGAGCGACATCATACGAATATAGCATTAATAAAAAAAAAGAAAATATTACATTTCATTAATTTAATGAAAGCGTATGAATCTAGATGTTGTTTCGTGTATCTAGTTTTAGTAGTTCGTAGTTACATTTAGTTATCATTATTAGTGATTACATTGTTACTTAGTTAATGATAACAACGCTAAGCTTGCGAACGTAAATAAAAAAGAATCTTTAAATTTAATACGTAGTTCTTTCCGTATAGTTTACTTCATTAAATAATCTCATTAAAGAAGAAGGCAATAGAATGAATAAAGAGTCTTAATAGTTTTAATATTTTGCACATTTAGTTATCCATATAATTGATTACATTGTTAGTTTAATTCATTAAAAAATCTCTGAAGGCAATAGAATGAACAGAAAATCGTTAATAGTTTGCACATTTAGTTATCATTGCAATTGATTACATTGATACTTAATTAATGATGACAACACTAAGTCTGAAAACATCAATTAAAATGTCTTTTAATACATTTTTCGTTTCGTATAGTTTACTTCTTTAAAAAACCTCTGAAGGCAATAAAATGAACAAAAGATATTTACCTCAGAAATTTTAAAATGGGATACTGCACTCATAAACTCTCATTTGTTTTGCCCTATTCTCATATCAATTCAGTAATAACGCTACTTTCTTTCATTTCATTGATTCTACCATGAATATGTTTTTCACTTTACATTTGCTAGGAAGGCAAATTTTCTTCAATGAAAGTTTTAAATTTGTTTTTAAATAAATTATATGTGAGCTAGTCGCAAAAAGTGGTCATAATGTTTTTTCTTTGGTAAAAGTTCATTATACCTAACCATAGAATATTTAAATAGCTATAATAGGAAATATCATAAGGTATCACTTCAGATCGCTATCTGAAAAAAATATAGTATATATCGCAATTTGGAAGGAAGGCAAATGGTGATAACGCAGTTTATTTATTAGCCTTATAAAACTCCTAAATTTTTATTATCAGAAACACTCATGCGCTATGCTACGAGTCATTCATCAAAAGGGAATTTTTAATTTCCTCTAGATTTTCTTTTGAGGTTCCTTTTAAACGTTCCTTTAAGAATGTATATAGATTTTAATTCATAATACCTTTTCCTATATAAAGTGAAATACAAAGACTTTGTTTCTTATTTTTGGTGTTAGTCATTAATAATAACAGAATATTATATTTAACTTGAAATAGTAAATATATATCTTCTTCTGCTATGAGCTGTCTTAAACCTTTCATGAATTATTAACAGCAATTGTAGGGAAGAACAGCAATAATCAAAATGTCGAGTTAATCACTTAAACACTACAGCTCTCCAAGAGAAAGGGAAAAAATATCCTGCTAAATATGCTCCAATCAAATTGCTTTTCAGATTCATTTATTAACAAATCATATGGACCGATACATATCGATGAATCGAAAATATTAATGCAATCAGTAACAGTCATAACGAAATACGTCAATAGCGAAATAAATGTAACCTTTATTATGAAAACAACCTTTAGAAAATAAAACTTTAGAAGTTAAAAATCAATAACTGAAACTAGAAAGTGCTTAAAATTTTTAACGATGTAATTATTTAAACATAGTTTTATTAATACGAGATACGAACTCTCGACTTTTGTCTAACTTCTAGCCAAAAGAGTCTAAATGTCTAAAAATAACAGAAAAAAAAATTTACAGGCATTGAAAACAGATTCTGCTTTTAAATTTGGAGTAAAGCATTATTTTATAATAATGTTTAATTTAAACTATTTATTAATTCGAAAGTAAGTTTGGCAAAATATAAAAATAATATTAAATGGTAATTATTCGTTCACTCTTTACTTTCTTTACTATGCAAAGGAA
Organism: Stegodyphus dumicola; assembly: GCF_044657685.1. NCBI lineage: Eukaryota > Metazoa > Arthropoda > Arachnida > Araneae > Eresidae > Stegodyphus > Stegodyphus dumicola. The sequence goes on from NC_140773.1 coordinate 199,018,062, forward strand.
GTATTATAGTCGCGGAAAATTTCGGCATCACACTTTAATGGAAATATCCATTTTGACATTCACCGAATCCATATAGATGAGTTTTTTGGTGACACTTGCACGTACGAACAGAATAAACGATTCTTTATTTCCATGGACGTCTGTCTGCATGCATATATGTATGTACGTATCTCGCATAATTAAAAAACGATTAGTCGTAGAACATTGAAATTTTATATATGGGACTGCAATAACATCTAGCTGTGCACCTTCCTTTCTTTATTGCATTCGGCAGTACCAAACATTATATATATAAAGAAATATACCCAAATTCTTGTCGAGGTTAAAAGTGCCTAACCTTTATTTTTGCAATCGTCGGTAGTAGTCATACACTTCCAGTTACAGAAGTGTTTTAACTGACGAAAATATTTAAGTTCTGGCAATGCTAAATTTAAAAAGAAATGAATTTTCTACAAATAACGAAATCTAATTTTTATGCAATCTCGCAGTTTCTGTATTCATATTTAGGAAAATTTCATACTCGGTATGAAAAAATAAAATTATAATGATTCTCGCACGGAAAAAACTGGCCGGGATATTTTATTCCAAAATTTGCCGTTTTTGAGATCATTTTCAATTTGCATTGATGGATCGATTAACTAAGTTAGAATAATTCAGGAATAGAGTTTAAGTCAACTGAAACAAAAATGTTGCATAATTTAATAAGTCGTACATGTGTCTATGTAAATAAGTCATGTGGTGTCCATATCAGATTTTTATATTTCAGTAAAATGACAAAACGAGCTTTCTTTATTTAAATTTCTTGATTAGTAACAATGATAAAGAAAGTTCATTTAAACCTTTGGAAATACATTTCGAGTTTTCTTATTTATAAACAGAGATTTCTGAGCATTAGTCATTTTAATTATTATACAAAAGTAAATCTTTGAAGGTGGTACACCAATGTGACTTGAACTTTCCATCCAATGAAATCTGCTGCCATCCAATGAAACTGATAAAATTAATTTACGCATGCATGTTTATTATAATAATGGATATATTCTAATTTCAAAATTTGGCTCCTGCTTCAAAAATAAGCAACAAAGACAAAATATAGAATAAAACAAAAAAACATTTAATGATTTGCCTGAAACTCATCCAATAGGTTGGTGAGCATTACTAGACCGCACAGCAAACAATAAAGCAAAGAACCAAAAACATATGTATTACGAGCATCACATTGTAAAAGACTAGATGAGGAGGAAGAGTCTGAAATGGAAATATCTCGCTAATAACGGGTATGATACTCTCTAACTGAAATGCATGCTTGATAATGGCGCAGAAAACTGGCAGTAGTTTTGCTGATTGCTTATTATTACAGTAGGACCCATTCCTGTAGTAATGCCTGTTTGAACTCACGGAGGGTGCCTGAGAGCATATTGCAGCCTGCTAGCCTTCCTCTTAACATGTCCAATACATGCTCTATGGGATTTAGGTCCAGTGAAGACCCATTGTAACGATAAAAGAACGCACAAGAGGGTGTAGAATTGAACAGGTGTGACAGAACCACTCGAAATCACGTAGAGATCAATACGGCCGTTCGTTGCTATCCAGCCCATACAAGTAAGCCTTCTCTTATACAGTGGTCTCTTTCGACGAAGTCTGTCACCTAATATCGAGTTTTTGGCTCTCGCCATATCATTGCCTTTCGGGAATAGTTCTCGATGTTAAATCGGCACTCATCCATAACGAGTACGTGCTCACACTGCTCCGGTGTCCAACTGCGATATTCACGAGCCGAATTCAACCACGCTTTGACATGCGATGGGGGACAAAGGAACACAAAGCACAAATCATCCGACGTACAGACCACCTTCATGCAATCGAAGCAACACCACTTGGCGGGATATGGGCAGTTCTGCAGCAGCAGAAGGATACGACACCAGCTGTCGTGCTGTTAGTGATCAACGGTGCCTTGCACATAGCAATAGGAAGCGATCTTCTGTCGCTATGGTAACCCTCCGACTTCTATACCCACATATTCTACAGGGATTCGATTCCTTTGTTAGTGATTTCACAGCCTATTGATGATACTACTTTGCACATTCAGCTGTTTCGCAACAGCGGATTGTCTTCCCCCAGTTTGCAACATCCCTACAGTCCTTCGACGCATTTCATCGTGCAAATAGCGCTTTTCGGCTCATACTTTCCGCCTTGCATTCTCTGATTGCACGGAACTACCGCTGCTTCCGAGCTGATGCATAGGTTCGACATGCCCCTTTTTCAGGCATTCTTGTGTGACTGCGGGATTGCGTTTTATGCTGATTTTGGTTTTCTATTTGCATTCGGCGATGCAACTTCTAAATTAAATGTAAATTGTATTTTTAATTTCATTTTTACATTCATACCTTTCCTTTTAGCGTTTGTGGCTTACTTTTTGAGCACGAGTGTGATAAAAAAATTCATAAAGGTAGAAAAATCAGCGAAACAATTTTTCCAACTTTTTTTTGCGATATTAGTATTGTTGCTTATGTGTGTTTCGATAAATATCTAGTAAAAGAAATTCAATATATCTTAGTCCACTTTGCAAGGTAATCAGTGACAATGAAGCTGTATTTATTGCTGTCAGCAGTTTCTGACGTATGCTCCAGGATGTCAAATGCAATACGTTCGACACTCGCTCCTACACTGTGACGTAACAGCTTCCCTCAGCTGCATTTCTTCGGTCCTTTCCGACCCGCACAGGCATCGTAAGCTTGACACCTTTGCACGTCATTCCATTCCGAAGTGGCCTCCTGATGAACTGCTATGTAATTTCTTAAGGACGTCCAGGATATCGGATTTTGGGAGCAACATCTCCCATCGGAATATCTTTCCATCAATCTAATTCGAACTTCAGGTACAAGACGCCGTTTCGAATATGGAGTGACTCCTAGTGAGCCCAGTATTGTTTTGCAGTAGGACTATAGATCAAAATGTCCTGCCACGTTGGTTTCCTATGGTTGAGGATTTCATTAAGTTAATTGACTTAATGGAATTTTTTTTAATTGTCTTCACTATATATTCAGATGTCACCAACATAGCAAAATAGTATACGTTTTTGCTTTTGTGTCTCCTTAATGGGCGAAGTTAATTACACTGTGAATACAAACTTGCAACATACAGTCTAGAGAGAAATGATACACTATGTGAATCATCCATGAAGGCGGACCAAAACTGTCCTGTCCTATTGCACCTCAGAGCGATACTGCACCCGCACAGGATTCGTAACCTGATATTCGTATCTGTGAAAACAAGGTTGTAGTTGCGAAGAAAGTGCGTAATATTTCAAAAAATTTAGATTTTATTTTTAAATTGGTGAGTTTGTTATTCACATTGTATTTGCATATCATACTTTAGGGTTCAAAATTTTTTTCAGGTTTATAATGTACTCATAATGAATAAGAATAACTTTAAAGAACATAAAAAATCTGTTGATAATATTTCATTATTTATATGATGAAAAGAATATGGTGTCACAATGTAAAAAATGTTCAAGAGTTATTAAAGTTAATGTACGAAGTACAAGCGGACTCTACACACATTTAAAAACGAAACATGATACAAATTTGTTAAAGAGGAAAGACTCTAATTGCGATGAAGATACAAATTTAAGCACAGTTTCTAAGCCCAAGCCATCAGGAATTTTAGATTATTTTGAAAAAAAAAATAAGATAATTTGGATGAAATTAGAAGTAAAATGGCAGCATTACATGGTTTGCCATTTCGAATGTTTTGCACTTCTACTGAGTTAAGAAAATCACTATCTACCAGAGGTTTTAAAAATCTACCAACATCTATTAACATTATAGGAAGAACAGTTATAAACTATAGGAAGTATTGCGAATGGTGTTCGCAATTCTTCGAAATACGAGTTAATACAATAAAAAGTAAATAGTGAAAAATTTAGTCTTACATTTGATGAATAGGCAAGTGTAAGAAACAGACACTATTTAAGTATAAATATTTATTCAAAAACAAAATTTTGGAATATAAGACTTACACATGTCTCCGGAAGTATGCCAGCCGAAAAATGTGTGGAAGTGTTTAAAGCTAAATTAGGGAAACATGGATTATCCCTGAAAGAAGATTTGTATCAACAAAGACTGTTGGACCAACGGTTATGAAAAAAGTTGGAAAGTTGTTTGGTGCAAATCAGCAATTGTGCTATGCTCATGGAATTCAATTAGGAGTAATTAATGTATCATGCCAAAAAAATAAAGAAGAATCCAAATACTGTGGATGTAGAAACTTCTGCTTCCGACTTTGAAGAGAGTGAGAGTGATATTGACAATGTAATTGTTGAAGAAGATATTGCTAATGAGGATAAAATATTAACTCATCAAGAATTACTTCCTATAATTAATAAAGTTCGAAACATTGTTAAGATATTTAAACATTCCCCCTACAAAAAATGCCTTATTACAAAAATATATACTAACTGAAAATAAAACAGAACATATGTTAATATTAGATTCTAAAACACGTTGGAACAGTTTACTCCTAATGATGGAACAATTTTAGAAACTGAAGAATCCAATCCAAAAAGCAATAATAGACTTAAACCTGCAAATTAATTTTTCCGATAGTGAATTCGACTTCATATCCAAAACTGAATCAGCTCTATTTCCAATAAAACTGGCTATGGAGGCATTATGTCGGAGAGATTCTAATTTATTATCAGCTACTGCAGCAATAAATTTTATGTTGCAGTCACTGAAAGAACAGCACACGTAACTATCTGAAGATTATATATTACATTGAAAAATCGCAGAGAAGGAAAGCATACCGAAATAGAGAATGTCTTACAGTATTTACATAATTATAATAATTTTAAAAATGAAGATGAAAAAGAAGAAAAGAGACTAACCAAACCAAATTTGATCAAGTTGATAGTAAATTTTCTTAAAATTTTTTACTTACAAACCTATTCACATTCAGAAGAATTCTTTGCAGTTATCAAAGATGATGATGACACTAATGTCGATATCGATAGTAAAAAGAAATTGTCTCTTGAACAAAAATTAGAATTGGCGATAACTAAAAAAATTTCAAAAAACCAAAATCAATACAGAAATGAGTTATATCCAAAATCATCCGACGAGAAATCGATTTATTTGAAGATGAGGGATTTAGAGGTAAATACTTGGGAAAAGTATATCGCGCATTGCTAACAGTACCACCAACTAGCGTAGATGCTGAAAGAGCGTTCTCGACAGCTGGTAAGTTTTGCACAAAATTACGTTCCAGTCTTAATGACAGTACAATTGATGCATTATGTTTTTTTAGATCACGTTTCGAAAAGTTTTCATAGTACCACAGACTGAATATATTTACACTTTTTTGTGAATTAAATACATAAGATGTTATTTGTTTCTTTCTTTTTTGTGATTCTTTATCTACTGTTATAATTTATAAATTACAAATGATTTTTTGTGATATTTACTCTCTCTAATAAAACTGGCAAATAAAACAAAGAAACACTTCTGTTTTCTTTCTTTTCTAATATTCCTACAACTGGTATTAAGATCTAAAAAATGCCGAATACCGGTATTGGACTTTTGGTCCGAAATTGCAATCCCTAATAGGTAGTAATATATTGTTCATTTATTTTAACTTTTCTTTCTATATCCTAATAAATTATTGTATTTAATTAAATAACTGGCTTTTCATGGTAATAAGAACCATGTTGTCATTATATATTCACCCAAAGTTTTATTTTATTTTTTTAATTTTTCCTAAAATGCTAGGGAAGTCCTTATTTTGGTGTAAAACTCGTATTTAATAAGACAGCAATTAAAGTTAAAAGATAAATTTTGGAGAAAAATACATATGCATATATATATGCCATAATCTGAATGATTTGGAACTTGGTGGTGGCATTAATAGATGCATAGCGAAGAAACTTTGCAAGGCAGACATGGCAAGATTCAAGATAATTTTATTATTGGAGAAAGCAATTTTGGATTCGCAATATTTGGTTCGCATACGGACGGGCGTCTTATGCGCCCTATATTTTTGTTAGTTCAGCACATATTCAGTGAACAAAAAAGATAGCCTCAAAGCGTCTTGCCAAGTGTAAGCGAAAATGTCGCAGCATTTCAGAGGAAGAAGGAAGGGAGTCAAAAAGTTTCTGTTTGAGCTATAAAAGTTTTGGTTTACAATTATTTAGTGATTGGTCAAGATGTATCTGCATTAAGCGTTACGTAGGATCTCGTGAGTAGTTTGAATGACGCAGTTTAGACTTATAGCGCTATCTTTAAGATAGAGAGAGAAAGTTCCCAAATTAAATGAAAAATAAAAGAGGTTATAGCCAATTAAAGTTAGAAGTTTGCTTTCATATTTCTTATCTTACACATTATATGTAAGATATAATAAAATACGATGACTGAGCTAAAAAATGATTGGAGACCTCAAAATTGACTATTCTAAATTTTATATTCTCCCAAGTTCATCTTTTCTCCCAAATTCGAGATCTTTCCAAGTTACATAACGCTGCTTGAAAAAGGAAACTATAACCTAAAATTAACCAATTGCAGCTTAGCTGTACTTATTCACCTACGCACTATAAATACTGTTTCGCGAGCAATTATGTCACTCCTTTTCCTAACTTCTATCATGCAATTATCTCTGCGCTGCTATGTTTACCTGTCTAAGATGCTTAAGTCGTACTTTTAAAATTGGTGTACATAAAAATTATCATATTTAACTATTATTGTATAAATATCTTGCCTACCAAAATGATAATGATTTGATAGGCGTGAAAATAAAGATTGTAATTCTTCAAGCTCAGTTTCGTTAGCTGTGGCATCATACCTTCACCCTCAGCTACTACGACTGCATTAAAATATTACATATATATATATATATATATATATATATTAAAAAGCTAGTAAGTACTGTGCAGTAAGACCTGTTTGGTCTTAAAAATTTTTTGCGCAATATGTTGCAAGTATATATTTGCTATGTGAATTAAACGTAGAATGAAAGCAGTTCGTTTCCATTTAACATTTTCAATGTTTAAATTAACTTTTCGAAGAGTATTAACTTTAATGTTTTGAATTAGAATATCTTTTGCTGTGTAAACCTATATGTAAAACACTTTCTGTTCTGAAGTGATATTAGGAGTCTAGAGGCAGCTGAATCCATTATAAAAGACGCCAATTTATTAACTCAACAACTGTGACTTTTCTTATTTTGTTTTTCATTTATAATCTCCAAAAAAGTAGAATAATCGTTTGGAGACTTACTGTAGATAATTCTAATCTATAAAATCCTCTGATGACTAAGAGTTCGCACTGTTAGTCAAATGCAGTTGTTTAGAAACTTATCAGCATTGTAAGGCTTGTTCAGTACCTTATCAGTATTGCAATATTCTACACTCGGGCACTATGTTTTTGTTTTCTTTATAAATTCTAAGACAACAAGATTGTGATTAAATTGGTTATGAGCATATAGTGAGCAATAGCAGTGTGGTCCAATATTTTTCTTTATGAATGAATCCTTTTTGGCTTAGAACCAAACAGTAAATGCCCGGATACAAGGAGAAACTTGAAACAACTCCAGTAACAACTCCATCATAGAACTCTGAGACTTTACTTTGGCAACATGACAGTAAAGACTGAATGTTTCTGTGGAATATTGTCCTTATCTGCTTGAGTTAATATGAAGTAGTGCTGAGACGAAAAATTTGTTAGGATCAAACTCTTAGACTCTTCGTCAGATTTGAAGCTGCATCAGTGGATCCATACGTGCACAATAAGTATAATTAATAGGTTATTGCTCATATGCAATGTCTAGTGCATTCTTTAGGGTTTAATGTCATCGAAAATCAGAGGAGTGATTTCGGAACAGTTGTCTCTGCTCTCTAATCATTAAGAGTTGTAAATTTCCTTTCTATATAAACACTCTCTGTCACAATGTAAAACTTGGCTGCAGGAATGAAACGCCTGTGAGAACCTTGTACCAAAATGAGAAGAAGTTATACTGATTTTAAATCATTACTAGAGTCAATTAAAAGCCAAGTAACTTCTCCTTAAGTCTGAAATTTATTACATGTGATATGACAAATTTACTGCAACATACTTAATTTTTGGAAGGCATTGTATAACCAGGGTATAAGAAGCAACCAGGAAACATATTCTTGCTGAGACTTTTTTTTTTCATTTTCATTCATTTCTATGTCGATTCGGATTTCAGCAAATCTAGAGATGTATTATATTTTGCTTTGGCAGAGTCTTCTATAATCTTACACACAGGAAGCATTTGTTCTCGACTTTTACTTTGATGTATCTAAAAAATATGACACCATATATTTAAAGCTAGAAAGCTAGAATATGTTCAAATAGCAGGAGAAGAAACAAATTTACTTTACCAAATCTTTCCTTAAAGGACAATACTATTAATTAGCCACTTATGCATGGAATCGTGCAGTTCATAAAAGTAATTTTCGTTAATTATTATATTTTACGTTACATATAACCATAACTACGGTTAAAAATGTGAGGCTTTGTTAACATCTAATGTAAAACTGACACAGCACAATAAGAGTTATTTAGCTGCTTCAACTTTAATTTAGACTAAAGATTGAGATACCTCAAATTTTGAGAAGCTATATGCCTATCCTCAGAAGATTCGCATAAATGCTTATAATATATTCTGTTTGAAATTTAAAAGATTATTATTTGGTCGCCTTCGAAGTATCCATCATAACACTTACACTGTCTTCATCAGTCTTCATATTTCTATTATTGTTGTTGTGACTTATCTAACTTGTCTGACAGTAACATCAGAACAAGCCCACGAAATTCATCGGAGCAAGGAGTGAAAGATTTCGCCCGTCGTTGACAACAGTCTTCAGTACCATACAGGTGACAGTATACGACTTTGCTCAGTTCCGCTCCCAATTTTTATGGAGAGCAGTCCGGGAGGAGGATCCGTGGGTCTCCTACCCCCTCTTCACCTACCAACAACCTCTCGAGAGGACTTTCAGCTCGCCGCATATTTAGAGTGAGTATTTTAGTGTCATATTTAGAGTGTCGCACATACAATATACATTTACAAACATCCATGCCAGAAGGCATGGCCAGAATTCGGTCCTTGGCTTTTCAATACTGCAGACGTGTCGCTATCCAATATCCCGGTTGGGCGGCCCTGATATTTCTTCTTTCGTATACTGTCCGTCGCGTCATTTTCAATAACTTGAATTACCTAGAAACATTCCTCTCGTAGAACCATTTCGGCAAATGGAGTCAGCGGAGTCAGAGGGTGAGAAAAATCTTTTATTAAAGCAGTTATGCATGGCAGGGATCTCCTTCTTATCTACGAAATCCAAATTCTTCTGTCCAAAATGCAACATTACGCCGAATATTCGAAAGATATTTTAACTCCACTTTCATTAGAACATGAACTACGCTATCTTATTAATATCATTTCACACATTTCTTCTATATAGAGTACGCTAATGCTATCTTCAAGTATTGCAAATTTCACACAGTTAACTTTATTTTCCCCAAAAAATAACTTATCGAGTATTCTTGACATCAATTTTCTTTGATTTTTTAGTATAATCTAGTTTAGTTACATTCTGGTTTTCGTATATTGAACATGAGGTAATATAACAATAAAGATTTAATTAGTCAATTGACCGACAAGATGTAGTAGTATGTTCCAAGCTTTTCATTAACTTTTTAATACCATACTAAAACATTTACATATATTATGTTTACATGCTCAAGGAAAACAATTGCCAGCATTGTAGAGGCTACTTTTTAAGATAAACAAAAACAATGCAAATATTTTATTATCATGAGAGCTAAATAATCCAAATAAAACTCTTTTCCTTCCGTGACGAAAATACGAGTAGCTAACAAAGTGTCTGGTCGTTTAAATCTAGCTGTAATATTAATAAACTATAGGTTAAAATACATCCAACTGTAGTAAGAATTAAACTTCTGTTAATTCGAATCATATTAAAGATAGTAAGATGCACTATCTCCATTTCGCAAAAGATTTTCAAATAGTCAAGAATGCTTTTTTCGACAGACTTTACAGAAGAATTTTCCATTTAAATATTTCTGTATGCGCACTGATATTTAGCTTTAACATTTTCAAGGGATTCAGGAATTTTAGACGCATAGACAAAAACACTATGAATGTTGAATTACACTGACAAATGTTGACACATGTTGAAATTACACTGACAAATATTATCAGAGTGGATTCTACAATACTAATATGTCGAGGTATACTAGCATATCCGAGAGCCAAAGTAAGAGCTGTGAATATGTCTGTAAAGAAAATAGATAAAATTATAAAGATGGGAAAGGAGTAACATTCTTCTAACAACCTGTAGCTGCGTATTACTTCATTATATGTTTTCGTTTGATTAATCAAGTCTTGAGAAAAAGCTGATACGTTACTGAAATGACACTGTATAATCGAACTTAATAAACAACAGAAGATATTATATAGTACGGTATATATGCATGGCATCAAGTAAATACTATAATACACTACAGCACTTAGTAATATCAGAAAATTTTCTAGTAGTAGATTTGATGAGAAACTATATCCCAAGAGAAAGAATTCGACATGAGGTAAATATCTTTGGTAGTATAGAGAAAATACCATGGATAAAGAAAATACTAATGGTACTGCAACTGCAACACATAACATCACATTAATTAATCGAAATCTCACGAGGTTCTGCCTTGTTTTCTTATTGTTTAGTTCGTTGAAACTACGAAACAGTTTGCATAGTAATTTAGATCTCGATTTCATGATGTACCACAAAGATAATGAAAGGCAATTGCGAGTAAATGCTGAAACATAATTTTTGGTCAATATAAAATATCTGCATAAAATCAACATGAAATAAAAGAAAGCGAAATGTAAATAAAGGCATGCTGGTTGTAATTTTCGTTTGAAACATTTTTTTGCATGAGAATTTCTGTGAATATCAATCCCTACTATGTTCAATAATGTCAATAACCAAGTTCTTCGTGAAACTAAAGTTAACAGAGATAAACTGACAGTAGCACGAGCTTCGTTTTGCCAAGAAAATTTATCCATGACACGTAAAGACACTTACTTTTATCTTAAGGCAAAATATACTAAATCTTCATTCTCAGCACATTTTTCCCCAATAGCGAGCTCCAGCCGTTTATAGGCGTTGGCCACTACTAAAGCCGGAAGCGGTGGTCTCTTTATTATGAAGGCACTTAATAGATGGGTCACTGTTGCCTCTTATGACGGACGGACAAATTACATCCATGCCTTCTCTGGGATTCGAACCCGGACACTTTGGTACGGCAATCAGAGTCACTAACCACTTTTACGACTGGGGGGCACTTTCTCAGTACATTTCAGAATTGAAACTGAAACTGTAGTTGCTACACGTTATTGATAGTACTACGACACAGAGATAAAATCATGATCAAGCTTTATTTTAAATTATGAGAAATTCAACAACAAGGTTACATTTGTTTATTTGTTGGTAACATTTCAAGTTCGCAAATTTCAATATATTGGCTCTCACTTTACATTTGCGAAACGTAAAGTTATTTAAAATATTTAAAAATGTAAATTCAGATATGAATAAAGTAATTAGATTTCATCTGAGATGCTCACCAAAAAGCAGCCAACTATCATTTCTTTTTGAAATATCAGTAGCAGTAAATGAATGTAAGATTAACACAAAAAACTCAGAATGCTCAGAATTAACTCAGAATACAAAACTCAGGATGCTCAGAACACAAAACTCAGAATTTCACTGAACTTGTTATACAAAAGACGTACAGGCTTGTATTTATTCAATCATTCATTTCAGCAAAGATTTCCAGTTGGAATATATTTAAGTTTTCTCGTGGGTCCAATTCCGCTTCAAAATACACATGAGCTTTTAGTTGCATTTGCCTTAAACTTCCATAATATATTGGGAAAGAATTCATTTCTTGCTTTGCGCTGTATCTCATATTTAAAATACATTTAGAACGATTAGTGAGAAAAAGAACTTTTAAATAATATTCTAATACGCAAGTTATCGCGTTAGCTCTGGGGAAATTTTCAAAATTTTCAACCAGTCGACATGAAATGTGAAGTGTAATCAGATTAGTGAAAATTTTTGGAAGCTAGATTTGTTGCTAAGAAGAGCAAGCAGCATTTTTCTGGATATTTAATTACACTGTGTTCTTTTTGTAAACATCACTATGTTCTATCTAGCACCTAGTGTCAACATTTTGTAAGCATCACTATGGTTTCCAGTAATGGTTGCCAAAAGCAACATGTACTTTCATTATTAAAAGCCTGGAATGAAACCAATTCTATAAAATTAGAAAAAAAAAGAAATTCTGAACAATGCAATATTCTGATTAAGTTTTGATAAAAGAAGGTATGGAAGATGGATGTCTTTCAAATGATTGATGTCATTTAAATGTAGCCCCTGGCTCCTAGCTCCTATAACAAAAGTGTTGGTAAATATTTTACGACCTTAAAAATTTTATCAGCATAGCTAAGTTATAATCAAAATTTTATTAGCCCAAAAGAGATATTAGTCCCGAATGCGATATTACTTTCGAAATATAAAATTCGTTGGATCACTATAAACGGCGTATCACTTTTCAAGCTGTTGCCACTAAATATTATTTCCCTGCATTATATTTAAAGAAACTAAATAGTGGAGAATCGCATGAATGCCTTGTTGCTTTCGTACGGGTTCGTAATAGATTGGATACACACAAATCCGATGATATATTCATAAAGTTTATTTTTATCAAAAGAAACACTTCAGAATTCTAGAATTTTGCACAGAAATTATCGTATAAGTGTTCACAGTATCACAGAAGTACAGTTACACTTCACACTACTAAGAGCGTTAAACACGACGCAATGAAAAGAGCATCTAAAAAGAAAGCTAACCCGGAAATATCTCAATTCACGCTGAACTGAGAACTCGCAGCAACAATAACTAATCAACTGCTGAGATCAAATGCTCTCGCCGGCCTTATGTATTTTCCCCCGGCAGCTGAGATATCTCTAGTACATTCTGCTTCTCGAAATTACTGGAAGGCAATATGAGTGTCGAATTACGGTTACAGCTAATATACTAATCAATTACATTTATTCAATTTCAATACATATTACGGTGATATAGGGACCGGACCCAAATGCCCCCCAAATTTGGCGAGTTTGGGGGATTTATAGCTAAATTACCGAGATACCTACCCATTTACTCAATGTTAAATACACTTGCCCCTGTATTCTTATTTTTCTGGCATAGCTCATCTCATCTGTTGAGATTTTTCATGTTACATTAAGCAGCAAAATATAACAATTTCACAAAGGATTGCAGTAAAATCATCTATTTATGTACAAAATTTGTAACAGCAGTGGCGCACACAGGGATTTTTCAAGGAGGTCAAGGGTCGAAAGTCCACCATTTTCATAGCATACCACAATACGCCGTCAAACATAGTTTTTAAGTTTAGCGATTGTCGGGATCAAAAAAGAGTGAAAAAAATATTGAATAAATAATTAGCATTCATTAATAAAATAAACTATTAATAACTAATACTCAATTAAATTACCAGAAAGCACAAGAATTTCTGTATTTACTTTTACGTATCATAGCTCAAACATAAAAACGGCAAAGCAAATTCATCATTATAGAAGCACCAAGACATAGAAGAAGAAAAATCTCAATTTAATCCGTAATTACAAAACTAAAAAATTGATTATTACAGTGTTTTAATTTACGCTCACCAGTCTGCTTCTATACGCTTACAAATAGTTACAGAATAAAATGTAGTTTTCTTGGGTAGTGGGGTTTATCACTGAGTATTTGCAATTATGAGTGAAAACCTTAAGAACTAGTTAGCGAATAATCGCTTAAGTTCGTGTGACAAGAAACAAAAAGATGGAAGGGTAACTAACCCTTTATTATTCCAATAAGATTTAACAAAACTCCGTCTTGGAGCGTACAATAAAAGCCGACACTTGGGCTTGAACTTAAGAGACTAAGAAATAAACTAAAACTAAGATTAACTAAAGAGATATAGCCGAAGCTATCAAGATTCTAATCGAGTTGGTCCCTTAACTCTATTTGACTGCGAAGGTCATCAAGGGCCTGAGTACGGCCGAGCGTAATAACAGCTTTGAGAGAGAGTAGCCAAAAGGCAGACGCTCGCAAATCAACTCTGATTCTCTCTAGCTCAGCAAGTAGACTTCCCGGTTTAAATACCGCTCCTCCTCATCAAGTATTCAGAGTGATTCCAAAACTACGTTCTGGCCGGAAGTAGTAAGTTAAGAATTTGACAGGAAAGAAACTTAAAATTTGACTGTTAATAAAATTAACATAATTCTTACGGAGTTTTTATGCGATTTCATTATAGCTTCCTCAGGAGTGATGGTCACGTTTCTTGAAATCAGCAGTGAAAGACCATTTAAATGGTCATTATGCATGGTAAGTATGTTTTTAGCGTTCTCAAAGTCGGGAAAGATCTTGTGTTTTCCTTATAGGAAGACTGCACAAAATTGTTATAGGAAGAGTGCACAAAAAAGTCTTTTATCATGAGGATAAATTTCATCATTGCAGGACAAATAATATTTAAATGCGAATGGTGAGGAATCATGTTTTAATGCCATCTCAAAGAGTTTGAGCTCGGGAAGTAAAACATATCTGTGCTCAAAAAACAAATGTTCGCCTTTTGAATGAAATTCGACCAGTTTCGAAAAGTCATTTACATTTTCTGCATTATGAGTTTGGTTCATTGAGCAGGGAAATTTTCCTAAAATATTATTTTCCTTTTGCAGTTGTGTTTTGAGTTGTGAAATCATGTTGCTTATAAATAGTAGAAAAACACTTCGCCTGTAGTATTCTTCAGCATTAGCAGCTGGGACATTATTACGATAACCGGAGCATTTTCCGGCATGAAACCGGGCATTCTCAATCTTACTTTATTTCCTTCTGAATCTTTCAATAATTTTTCAGCTTCGTCATATATTTCATTAAAAATACAATCGACATTAATTTTAAAATCCTGGAGGCTTTCAATTACCGAATCTGCATAATTTAGAGCTTTCTTCAAACCAATAGTAATTGATTATAAATATTCGCAAAGCTTTTTAGTTACAGCAAACAAATTACTAAAGCAAAACTGGCATATTAAGAAATAATGAGGCCTTAATTAAGTTGAGGCCTCACATAAATTGAGACGAAAACGAAAAATTTCAAAAACGAAATTTCTTCAAGAGCTTCTTTCACGACAGGAAAAGTCTCCACCAAGGTGATTATAGAATCGTCTCTTTCAACTCATCTTGTCATGCACATTACAACCAATTTTCGTTTTTTTGACTCTGGGAAATATTCTTCAATTTTAGATTTTAGACAATTTTGTCCTTTTGGTGTCTGAAAAAAATTACAAATTCCTGATAAAATTCCCAAATTTCCATATCATTCTGAATCTTTGGATATCGGATATGGCTAGATTTAAACTGTGCAAACTGCAGCAGAAACAAGATTTTTTAAAGGTTGTCGTTAGCAAGATTAATTAAAAGACATGGTCCCTTTCCCGAATATTTTAATAGGGACGGCATCAGCAACACCGGCCTCTGTTTGCCTGTGGAAAAATTGGTACTCCTGATCATTATCTTACCATCTGCCCACTTACCAGAGAACACCACGTTAAAATCCCTAGCAACAATATACTAGCTTTCTGCAAGTTATGCTGAAGCAACATTATCTGGTGGTAAGGATCGCTCTGATTATCGACAAGCTTGCAAAATTTGGAGCTGACCTACGCCTCGTTATACAAACATATACTTTTAATTTTATTTAACTTTTTTTGTGAGAAGGAGTTTAATAGGAACAGTGCCTAAAGTAGGAAATAAATATTTATTCAGTTTGTTTCTAGAAGTTCTCTCTCTTCTACTACTGTATTTGAATGTCGCGCAATGTACGTTTGTAAATTTCTGTAAAGTCTCTAAAGTATTGACTTTGTAAAGTGTATTTGTAATGTGTACTATTGTAAGTGAATAATTATGTAAATTATGTAATTATGTTCTGAGCCACAACGGCTACAATATCTTAGAATGTTATTTGATGTATCTCATAAAGCTAGATAAGCAGGGACACGAGACAATGCCACTTAACCTCTTGGTAGAATGACGGTATCTCCGTCTCTCGTCAATTATCAGCTATGCTTTGTTTAATAACATTACCTCAAATGATAAAGATTTCAACTAAGCTAAATGATTTTATGAATGCTATGTAGTATATTTAATTAAACTTAGGTTACGTTTCAAGCGTGCGTTTTAGGCATCCTAGTATGATTGAAATTAAGTTAAAACATTGCGATTAAGTTAAATATGATGAGTTTTCCTAGTATTGTGTATTGAGCTTTAAGTAGCATGGGATTTTGCGTTAATTGTGAATTTATGATGCAAGTGTTATGATGCATTTTCATTTTCAACCTTGGTTTTCCATTCAACCAGTTTGATCTCTTTCATACATTTTTACTTATAATCTCTCTTCAAAAATCTGCCAAGAACGGTATGACAATTCTGTACGGCGTACTTAATGGGGTGGAAGTTGTAGGATTCTCCTCTGTGTAATTCTAATTTATCGTTGAAGGTGAAGACGCTTAAGAACTGATAAGCGAATAATCGTTTGAGTTCGTGTGACAGGAAACAACACGATAGAAGGGTAGAATAACCCTTTATTATTCCTACTAAAGTTTAACAAAACTCCGTCTTGGAGTTGTACAATAAAGCCAACATTTGGGCTTAACCTTAAGAGACTAAGAATTAAACTAAACTAATCTTAACTAAAGAAATATAGCTGAAGCTATCGAAATTCTAACAGAGTTGGCCCCTTAACGCTAATTGACTGCGAAGATATCAAGGGCTTAAAGTTCGGCCGAGCGTAATAATAGCTTACGAGAGACTAGCCTAAAAAATCGGACGCGTGCAGCCAGAATATCTAGTATCTCTTTCACTAAGACAGAAGAACTCTGCGGTTAAATACCGCTCTTCCTCATTAGCATTCAGACGTGATTCTAAAACTACGTTCTGGCCGGAAGTGATAAGTTGAAATTAAGATTCGATAGGAAAGGAAGTTTAACTCAAAATTTAAGTGTTAATAAAATTAACATAATCCTTACAAAGTTATCCTAGTGGCATCCTGCTGGCCACTATTTCTCATCAACAAATGGGAGAAATGGCTTTAATATCTTCCAATATACTTAGAATTTCTTCCAAATATAATTCTAAAATGTGGAAATTTAAAGGAACGCATAATCAATCATTCTGTTGCTGATCATGTTACTCCTGTTTTCACTCGCTTCAGAAAAAAATGCTGCAACTTTTTAAATACTAAATATCTGAGTACATGAAAGATAAAAAGATGTAGAAAATAAAATAATCTTTTACTTTACATTTTCCAATATGATTAAAGTAAATTAATTTTGTAGTCTAATACCAAACCTCAAATTTCAGGTTTTTCTTTGAGCACATTCATGGAATTCGTTATCAAAATGTTTTGTTTCATGTATTAATTTTAAGGTATTTCTTTCGTTCGGTCACATGAAAAGAGAAACATTATCCAACATTTGTTCATTTCATAATTTTTTTTTTTGTTATGTACAGGGCATAGAAAATGAATGCCCAGATTACGAAACTGTATTATGCTAAATAAATAAATAAATAAAATAAATACATTATTTAGAAAATGTGTAATTTTTAAATACATTTCAGAGCATTTCGATACACGCAACATTCATTACTCGATATGTGAAATGGGCAAATCCGCTCTTTTATGGGATCAGATCAGAACTGTTCGCTCTCTGCACTGAATCAGTTCTTTTTTGAAGATTTGTAGAGACATTAGGCTATTTAGAAGCAGGCGATGTGAAAAATGAGCAATGCCCTCGCAGGGATTCGGACATCTCGAATACGCGTCGAGTACGCTGACTACTACACTAAGAAGGCATGCTAAGAAGGTGAGAGAAATACCTTATAGACTCATTGCTCACTTACAATGACCTTGATGAAAACGATCGGGAAGCGTAATGCCAAACCGCACGTTGAGTTGATCAATGTTAAACGAATTTCGCTTACTGCGCATGCCCAAAAGAAAATTTGGCTCAGTTACGACTTTGGCACAATTTTAAAAGACGTTATATGGTCGATATTGCGTTATCTTGGGTAAACAGTTCGAGGTTTTAATACGTGTCAGGTTGTAAGCTGTTTCATTACTTAAAGTGTAAATGTCGATTGTAAACTACTGTAAATGTATTTTGCAGTAATTGACAAACAGGCAATCTTCTTATTAGAACATAAATTTTATTTCTAGTTCCAAGTTCCAAGTACCCCTGGATGCGCCGCTGATTAACTTGCAGGATTTGCAAGTTTTGTTCCGGCTGTCTGAGTTAGTTGCTATAGAGCGCTGAAAGTAGGAGAATACATGAGTGAGACCTAAGTCAGGATTGCAGATGTTGAGAGGGCGTGACTACCTTGTCACGTGAGGTGTGAAGAAGTCGTTAATACGTTGCGAGATTTCAGGTTAGAAATGCTGAAGAAAACCTTAAATGTACAAATTTGCAGAAATAATTACATAAAAGGGAAATTTTTCTAGTAATCATCAGAGTAACAACATATGGAATAAACCAAATTTCATCACATAATACAGTCTAGCAGTCCTGTAAGTTGAAATTCTGAGTCCATGATAACGTGATGGGGGTGGTGTAAACAGAATCATGGTTTCATTATAACAGTCGAAGATGCTTCAGGAAAGCAATAATTTTAGTAAGAGTTACAAAATAACAAAATAAATGCAGAAAAAATGTTAACACAAAATACATATATTACAAATTCAAAATGTCTATTCCAGAGTATACTTAGAATAAGTCACATATCACGTGAGCGGAATCAGGCATTCTGATTCGTTTAGCGTAAACTTGTCCAAAACTGATGAAAAGAGTAAAATAATTAAATAATGGGTTGCAATAGCGAAACATCACTATTTTTCTCATGTTCTTCAATATGATATATATAAGGAATACCAGAAATTTCAGTCCTAAAAAATGCAGAAAGTCCTACAACAAGGCTGAACATAGAACTCAAGTTCTTAGGTCACGTGGGAGGTCACTCTCCCAGGCGCTGACTTTTAAAAGTGCTTCTTGAATATTGAAGAAAAGCAGTATTCTGGAGTAAAGTAAAGGAAAATAAGAGTAAAATCACTACGTACAGATCAAAATTTCCACTAACTTGGTATTAGGTGGGGAAATCTTCGTTTCCACTGAGTATGTAAGCTGCGAAAGGTCGAAGAAATCGATCATCGGTGAGAACTTCATAATGAAACATGTTGAAATGATTCATAAAGTTACATTTCTGCGCATTTTTGAAGAATTTATCGTTAAGTTTCCGCAGATGTACCGCGATGGTATCAATTTTGAGGTCCTCATGGAGGGTCTTGTTGCGGACATAATAGTGTGCGTTCGTGATAATACGCAGGAGTTTATTTTGAACGATTTGGAGTTTGTTCACATCTGAGTCTTTGGCTGCCGCCAAGGCAGGAGATGCATAAGTCAAAATAGGTCTAATTGTGGAGAGATAAACAAGTCTTTTCTTCCCCAAATCCATTCTAGAGTATTTACCGAGTATAGGAAGCAAACACTTGATAATTTGTAGTGCAGTGGTTCGAACATTGTTGATATGGTCAGTCCAAGTAAGGCGATCATTAAGAGTGACCCTGAGATATTTGGCACTTTTCACTATAGGAACTCTTTCATTAAAGAGGAGAAGGTGATTCTTCAGTTGCTTATTTCTTTTCCTTCTGCGAATGATCAATAATTGAGATTTTTGAGCATTAATCTTCACTTTCCAATTCGCGCACCATCACTCTATACTTGGAATGAAGGCTTGTAGTTTCTTAATAGCGAAGTTAATGTTCGCAGACTTAACTGCCAGGGCAGTATCATCTGCGTAACATGCAAAGATAGAGTCGTTACTGTTGGGTTTAGGGAAGTCTGCAGCATAAAATAAATAGAGTACAGGGCCTAAACAAGACCCTTGAGGTAGTCCACTTTGCATATTACGTTCTGAGGAGTAAGCTCCTTTCACGTACACTTTAAAAGTCCTGTCCGAGATGAATGAGAGGATGATCAGAAGAATTTCTCTTTCAAAATTAAGGTTGATTAGTTTTGCAATGAGTCCCTCATGCCAGACGCGGTCGAAAGCTTTCGCTACGTCCAGCATGAGGATAACAACATTCAATTTGTTATGTAAAGCAGCTCCAGAATACTCCGTAATACGAAGAAGTTGTTTTGCGCTCGAGAGCTTCTCTCTAAAGCCAAACTGCTCCGGCGGAAGAAGTTGAAGATAATTTTTCATTCGGCTGAGAATAATTCTTTCAAATATTTTACTTAATACAGGCAGTAAACTAATGGGCCTGTATCCGTCAGCTTGTGAGTGGTTTTTTCCAGGTTTTGGTATTAAGATGACCTTAGCAGTTTTCCATAATTTGGGGAAGTATGAGGATGTAAGGCAAGCATTAAAAATACTTGCTATTATTCCGATAGTTTTTCTGGGAAGGCATTTCATAGCTTTATTTGTGATGCCATCTATTCCCGGTGCTTTCCTGGGATGAAGTTTCTTGATAATTTCTTTAATCTCAGCTGGGTTGGTGAATTTAATTAAGTTTCTAGCAGTGGGGGAATATAACCAGTCTTTGACATGTGTCAATGTGCTATGTTCAAAGTCCTTATTATTTGGCCATTCATTGGGTGTAAATTGTTCCTCTAGGTAGGTCGCAAACACATTTGCTTTATCCTGATGAGTGACTGCGAGAGCTCCATTATGGGTAAGAGGGCGATTTGTAGTATAGTGAGATTTAAGATTCTTAATTAATGTCCATAATGACCCATCTCTAGTGTTAATACTAATTAATTTCTCGCACCATAATTCTTCTCTATAATTTTTTATGTCTTTCTGAATTTCTTTATTAAGTTTATTGATTTCGCGTTTCATTCATGGGTCCCAGGTCACGTGATAGGATTTTCTCATTCTGTTGCGTTGTCTAATCTTGATGCGAATGTAATTAGGAAGTCGAAGGCTATTATCTTTAAGTGGTTTAGTGTCACTTGCTTCAGCAATAGCACTTTTAATATTTTCAGTAAGTGCAGAAACCGCATTTTCAATTCCTTGCACTGTATTAAGGTTATAGAGAGGAATAATACGATCATTCATAAGATTTTCAAAAAGAGACCAGTCAGTAGTTGTGTTAAGAGTACGAGCTTCAGTTCTATTAATTCCCAGATAAGCGATAACGGGCAGGTGGTCAGATGAGAGTTCTTGAAGCACTTCAGTAGTAATAGGAATAGTAGTGGTAGACAAAGCGATGTCTAATATATCAGAGTACTCGAGTCTATCTGGACGATAAGTATAATCATTCGGTGCATGAATTACAATAGGATTATTAAGTATGTAATTATATAATATTTTGCCATTTGCATTGGATCGTCGACAGTTCCAGGCAGTATTCTTTGCATTTAAGTCCCCTGCAAGGACGGTCGGGATATCACTTGGCAAAAAAGCATTTAATAAGTTATCACTAAGCCTGTTATTAGGCGGGTTGTATAGAGCAGTGAAATAAATATTTTTAAAAACTGGTAGCGTCACACAAACTGTAACTAGTTCACAGTTAAAGTCTCTGCTTTCCTTAATTAAACATGATTGTAACGTGCGTTTAACGTATATACAAACACCTCCACCACGGTGACTAATTCTATCACACCTGTAAAGTAAATAATTTGCAATCCTGAGACGGTGACACTGTTGCGCATGCGTTTCGGTAATCACAGCAATATCAATATCATGATACTGTAGAAAATTATGAAGTTCATATAAACGGTTCTGGAGGCCATTGGCATTCCAGATGACGAAACGGATGGGATTCACAGTTCTGGTAGTTTTATCCATGTTGCTGGGTTTTGTCAGGAAGTGAAGCTTTATCAGTAGTTAATTGCTTAAAGATTTGAGTTATTCCAGATTCCTGAATGATGGAAACGATGGCCCGTAAGTCACAAAGCACTTTTTTAGCTTCCATGAGAGCTTCAGGGGCTAATCCAGAGCTTAAGGCTTCAGCGTATGATTTGTTTGTGATGACTCGATCTGTGAAGGGTTTCGGTTGAGAAAAAGGTTTCGTCTTAGGAAATCTTTCACATCCTCTGTAGTTTGCTGTGTGTCCTTCCATAAGGCAATTCGCACACTTTGGAGGAGTAGTTTTATCTTTTTTGCATGTGAAAGATTCATGCTCCTCACCGCAGCGAACACAGCGCGGGGCGTGATGACAATTACTTTGAGAATGGTGGAATCCTTGACAGCGAAAACACTGAAAGGGCCCAGCTCTTCCTTTATAACCTTCGACTTTGATTTTCATTCCAAGCACAAAATGTTCATGGAAGATGGCATTGCTCTTTTCCTCTCTTTTTAAAGTAACAAGGAACAGTGGTAAATTTATTATTTCTCCGTCACGGCGACGCTTCATTTGGTTGACTCTGATAACACTATATCCTTTTTCTCTGAGTTCTTCCTCTATATCTTCCGATTTCATATAAGATGGGAGGCTTCTGATGACTGCTTTTACATATCTGGTCTCTGGCAGCTCGTAACAATGATAAAACACACCTGTATCTTTGAGTACTTTAATGATTTGGCGGTAGATGGTAGGATTGTGAGCATGTATTTTAATTCCTCCGCTAATAAGTTGTCCGTAGTAATCTCTGTTAGTGGAGAGGTTATATCCGATTAATAAGGCTTTGAGTTGCATGAAATGTTTCCTTTGGTCTTTAATTATTATCGGCGGTGTTCTTTTAAAAGGTGCTACATCCAGATTGGCTGCGTCTTGAGCTGGAGTTTCGTTAGGGACCGTTTCCATATTTTCGGAAGTTTCATTTGCAGTCGTCTCCGGAGGCGGTATTCTCGACGAATCAGAATTATCCGAGGAGTTGGTTTTCCGGACGGGCTTTCTTAGACGTATGGTGGTGTCTCCTCTGGGTCCTGTATCAGAATCGCTGCTATCCTCGTCTAGGGCTTTATATTTTTTGGAGCCTTCCTCATCAGAACGGGCTGGGCTGTTGGATGTTCGAGCGTTAGGTTTGATCTGACCAAGAGTCGGAAATTCATCATCAAATATTTTAGCAGCAGGGATATTAGGCTTCGGTGCAGCGGCGGTTCTTTTCTGGGTGATCTCATTTTCTATGAAAAGTTTTAGTCTTTGAAAAAATAGGAGATCCCTGGCATCTTGTTCACTAAGAGGACCATCTGCTTCCTCTATGCACTGCAGATTCGTAATTTCAGCGCTAATGAAATCAATCATACGTTCCATGATGAAACGATGAGCAAAACAGTCAGGTGAAATCAGAGTTTTGACGCTGAACCTCTAATGAAGTAATACACAATAGTGTTTTTATAAATTTATAGTCCTTGTCAAACAAAACAATTCAAAACTTGGCTAAAAATCCCAATCTAACTCAATGAACTGGTTTTTTTTTTTTTTTTTTTTTTTTTTTTTTTTTTCAAAACGCCTCTATACATTACATTCAGAATTCTAACTTAACTCTACAAGAAGAGCAAACATATTCTATATTTATTTCTAGTTCACGGTGATAAACGAATTTATACAATTCTTAAGTGGCAAGAATTTCATTCTACGCCTAGCTGGTAAAATCTTCAGAATTCTAATCTTTTAAAACAATATCTCACGTTGCTGAGTAACGGTTTAATATAAATATGGCGTTGCCACTTCAACAATAATTATATTTATTTATTAAATAACAAGATATTACAACCTCTCCTCCCTCCAGATAAACTTTAATTTATATTTTTATAAATTAAAGTTTAAGTTTTTTTTTTTTTTTTTTTTTTTTTTTTTTTTTTTTTTTCCAAAACAACAATATTAGCACAATACAGAATTGAAATACAAGATATAACATAATAACATGCACTGAGCAAGAGAGGAAGGAACAAAATATTTTTTTATATATATAGAGAAACAAATTATTTAATCAGGTCAGGGAGTACTACTTAATGCGTCTACATTTTTATGGTTTTTACCACTTCGATGAATGATCGTGTAATTGTAGGGTTGTAGTACTAGTGCATATCTCATAAGTCGTGGATTTAGACTCACATTATTTTTGAGCCAAACTAAGAGATTATGATCGGTCATGAGGAATTTAGTATGCCCGTCTAAATAACATTGAAGTTTCTTTACAGCAAATATTATGGCGGCGCATTCCTTTTCTGTGATAGAGTACTTTTTTTCAGTTTCTGTAAACTTCTTACTGAGGTATAATACTGGATGTTCATTGTCTCGTTCATCGTTTTGAGCTAAAATGACACCCATACCAGAGTTTGAAGCATCAGTTTGCAAAATAAACTCCTTATTGAAATCAGGTGCATGTAGTATAGGCCTTTGAGACAGTTTCTCCTTTAGCTCTTCAAATGCTTTTGTGCACTCTTCTGTCCAATTTATTTTTCCTTTCTTTAAGTTTCCTTTCAAAGTTTCTGTTAAAGGTGCTGCGATAGATGAGAACATGGGAATGTAATGATTATAATATCCCGCTAATCCTAAAAATGCTCTGACTTGACTTTTTGTGGATGGCACTGGAAAATCAAGAATATCTTTTACTTTCACTTCGCTTGGCATTCTTATACCACGACCTACAATATGTCCTCGATATTTTACTCTATCTTGCGAAAATTTACATTTTATTGGTTTAATACTTAAACCAGCGTCCTTTATTTTGGATAAAATGGCTTTCAGGTGGCTTAGATGTTCTTCCCAGGTGTTTGAAAAGATTGCCACGTCATCTAAATATGGAACAGCAAAGTTTTCACAACCGTGAAGGATTTCGGCCATCATTTTATTAAATGAAAATGGTGCATTTTTAAGTCCGAAAGGCATCCGTAGAGGCCTAAATGTGCCAAAACTTGTAACAAAAGTAGCTAATCTTTGAGCATTAGGTGTTAAAGGTATTTGCCAGTATCCCTTTGTTAAATCCAAAAGAGTTATATATTTTGCGCCTGCTACCGTTTCTACTCTTTGTTCGCCAGCGGCCGAGCGGTAAAATCGCTGAACACTGGTAGTTCGGTCCGAGGTTCGAATCCTGCGAACGGGCTGGCTGCATGGGCGTTTTCGTGGTTTTCCCCATGTGTAACGTGTATACGAGCCAGTTTCCCTTAGAAAGTCCTCCACGAAGGCATCCCTCCTCTTAGGCAGATAGCCCTCGAGGCTTTGCCATATTCACACACACACACACACACTACTCTTTGTTCGATGTTAGGCAAAGAGAAGAATTGTGTTTTAGTCAATTTATTCAATTTTCTATAGTCGATACAAGGTCTTGGATCCCTCCCTGCTACTTCTACTAAAATCATAGGAGAAGTGTAATCTTTATCTCCTATTTCAATTATTTTATGCTGAAGCATTTTATCGATTTCTGTTTTTAATATATCCGTTTGTCTAGGAGACATTCTGTATGGTTTACAGTGGATTGGGGTGTTTTCTGTCAATTGAATATCATTCGTTATTAAATGAGTTTTTCCAGGTTTATTAGAAAAGGTTTTTGAAAACTTCAGCAGCATATCATGCAATTCTTGAATCTGTTGTTCATTTAGCTTATCACTTAAGGAACTATTCTCTTTAATGTCCTCAAAATCGAACAATGTTGGTTCAAAGTCAATTGTTGGGAAATTTTCCTCCATATCATCAATTTCAGATTGATCTTCTGTAATCATAAGGTTAACCGATTCTGCTCGCCTATGATAAGGTTTTAGCATATTAACATGGTAGACTTGGTTAAAGTCATTTTTTCCTTCGAAACTCACAACATAATTAGTTTCGGATAATTTCTTCTCAACCTTCCCAGGACCTTTCCATTCAACTGCTAGTCTGTTTAGTTTATTCGTTGATATAACTAATACTAAATCTCCTTCAGAGAATTCTCTTTTAATAGCTTTACGATCGTACCACACTTTTCTTTTGGTTTGCATTTCCAGCATTTTATCTGTAGCCAGCTCTTTGCATCTTTTTAACCGATTTATCAATTGAAAAACGTATTCAACAACATTATTTCCTTCGTCTTCAGGATTCATCCATTGTTCATATAATAATGTTACAGGTGTTCTAAGATTTCGACCATATACTAATTCTGCAGATGTAAATTCCGTACTCTCGTGCGTTATTGTTCTTAAAGCAAATAGAGCTGCGGGAACTTGTTTCTCCCACACACGGGCTGCTACGATACATAAAACTTTTAAAATTCGTTTGATTGTTCGGTGAAATCTTTCAACAGGGTTGCTCTGCGGATGGTGTACTGAGCTTCTAGTTACTTTTATTCCAAATTTTTCTACAAATTCAATGGCTAAATTGCTCATAAAGGAGATACCTTGATCAGTTTGTATTTCTTTCGGGAAACCCATTCTACTAAATATTTGTAACATGGCTTCAGTTACTGACGTTGTGCCAATATTAGGAACAGGTACAGCATCCGGATATTTTGAAGCTACACAAATAGCTGTAATTAAATATCTATTGCCATTCGGTGTTATTGGTAAAGGACCACATGCGTCAAAGTTAATTTTTGAAAATACTTCTGCAATAATTGGTACTAAAGTCAAAGGTGCTTTGGCTTTATCATTAGATTTTTCTCACTCTTTGACATGGATCGCAAGTTTTAACATACTCTTCTATTTCTTTATAGCAAATAGGCCAGTAAATGTCTCTTGTTAATCTATCTTTAGTTTTGACGACGCCTAAATGTCCAGATGTGCTATCATGACATAATGACTTTATTTGATCACTATATTTCTCAGGAATAACAATTAATTCCCTTTTATTTCCATTTTTATCTATTTTCCTTTTCACCAACAATCCGTTTTCTTTTACTTTGAAATCATTTGTCTTGCTGGAATTTTCATTTCTAGCTTCGTTAAGCAATGACGCTAGATCTCTGCTTTGATGCTGAGAATCAATTAATTCCTTTGAATTAACATTAATCACTTTCTTAAGTTCCTTGTCTTCCTCACCAGCTTAAGGTAAAATATCTTCGTCAGTTTCAATAAACTTCAGTTCTTCTAGTTTCTCCATTTCAATTTCTCTGCTCTCATCTTCATGAGATCTTTTTGCTTGAGATCGTGTCAAAACCGCATTTATTTTTTCTAAATTTAAGAATGATTTATTTTTGAACAATTGTGCAGTTTTGTTGCCCAATACATATCTTCCAGGATCATTTGTAACAACAGCTGCCTTTGTCTTTATATGACGAAGTTCGCAATTAATTTCAACTTCCGCTAACGGTAGACATACTAAATGGTCATTTAAAAGATATTGTACCCAGACATGTTCTCCAGTCATTTTTGCGTCATCAATGTATTTTCGAGAAATAACATCAACAGTGGCTCCTGTGTCTCGAAGAATAGGCATTTCATACCCATTCACTAAACCGTTAATTGTATATGCCTCTAACAAATCATCACTCGAAGATACGCAATTTACCTTTTCATTTGATTTTAAGCGAGAACACTGAGGCTTAAGATCCACACTCGAAACAACGTGGTCGATATCTTTTGTCATATAAATTTTTTTTGGTTTTTGTTTTGTAACTGATTCCTTTGCTGATGATCTTTCTTGTATTTTGAATCATTTCATCTATCAGAATGCTTAAAATGAGGCGGATGCTCTATTTTTTCACAAAATTATCATAACGCGGTTTAAATGATCCTTTGTTAATTTTCTCAGTCTGATTTTCAGAAAATTTCGTTTTTATTGTTTTACTCACATCTTCAAAATCTTCAATTTTCTTAACCATTTCAGTAGGTGAAATGATGGTTGTCCATTGATCCATAAAATGTTCTTTGAAATCAGGAGAAGTACGCTTTTTAATTTGATCAGCCAGCATGAGATCTTTTAGCTGTTCAAAAGTTTTAATGTTTAATCCGTTAAGCCATCCTTCTAAATAATTCTGTAATTCATAGTAAAAATCATACCAAGTACTTTCAGTAGATTTTTGGTGTTTATTAAGTAGTTGTCGAAATTTTTCCGCACTCAATTTAAATCGTTGTAACAGTAAAGATTTTACATAATCATACTTTTTCGCATCTTCTTCTGGTTCTCTAGCAATAAGCTGAACAATGTCAGGAGGCAGCAATGAAATAAGTTGAGTCACTTGATTTTCAGCAGGTATATTCATTATTTTAGCTTGACGCTCAAATAACACCAGAAATAAACTTATTTCATCTTCTTTAGGGTTGAAACGTGGCATGACATCGTGAATTCTGATTTTTAAAGGCTGCTCAGGTAACTGCGTAGTTTCTACCGGCTATGCTGTTGCAACCATTGCTTCCAACTGAAGTTTCTATAGCTCAAAGGCTCTAATTCGCTCTTCTCTTTCACGCTCTTCTTTTCTTTCTTTCGCGTTCTTCTCTTCTTTCTCTTTCTTCTCTTTCGCGTTCCTTTTCTCTTCTTTCTCTTTCTTTTCTTTCGCGTTTTTCTCTTCTTTCTCTTTCTTCTCTTTCTCGTTCTTTTTCTCTTTCTCTTTCTTCTCTTTGGCATTCTTCTTTTCGTTCCCTTTCTTCTCTAATTTCAGCCAGTAGTTCTCGAGTAAACTCCTCATCATAATCGGGACTTTCAGTAATCAGTTTATGCAACTGAGCAATCTTAAATTCAGGTTTCACAGTTAAACCTAACTCTTCTGCTAGTGCTTTTAAATCCTGCTTTTTACTCCTAGCTAAAAATGACATGTTGACACAAGCTACCTTTATTAGGCTTCCTTTTGAAATTGAATCTAAAAGATCGTACTTGTACTAAAAATGTATAATTTCTGGCGAGACTTAATTTCTCAAATACGAAATTCACACTAACCAATTGGAGAGAATTATTTAAACAACTTTGCCAGGTTGTCACAAAATACTATAATACTACGTTGGGTTGACGTTTTAACTCACTATTCACAAGCCTCGTTAGCTATAAGTATATAAACACCTTTGCCAGTTAGGCAATTACTCACGTCAGTTTGACGATTTTACTATCTATCTCCACGCCTCGTTGGCAATAACAAAAACAATTTTTGCCAGTTTGGCAATTCAACTTTTAGAATATACAATCTGTAATACGTCGGGATGACGTTACTATCTACCACACACCTGGATGGCGGAAACTAAGAAAAAAAAACTTGCCAATTCTGCAGTATAATTAAATCAGTCAGTTTGACGTTGCTACTTATTTTCCACGCGCCTGCTTGGCAACAAATTCAAAATTCAGCCAGCAGTTCTTTTTATATATATATATATATATGAACGCCGGCATGGCTTACACATATCAATTATCAACATAAAAATTTTTAAAATCCTAGTATACGGTGCAGCCTTGGCGCGATTTTAAAAATTATCGCCAACACCAAAAATTACTAAAAGAACGTCTATGTATATATAGTGATAGTATACTATACACTATATACATAGTATATACTATGTATAACTATATATATTCTTTGAATACCGTTTACTACTTATCGTATATGTCACGTTTTTACTATATCGTATATTATCGTATATGTCCCGCTCATCATAAAAGTCGCCAAAAGTAACCAAATGCCGTGTGCACCGGATACTAGGATTAAACCTAAAAATTCAATACAAATAAAAGTAAAAATAAATAATAATTTTAAAATACTTCTTTACCACAAATATCAATTATAAATTTAAGCTGAATATTTTTATTGTCAGTTATTTTAAACAAAATCTTACATGATAAACTATAATTCTGAAACAAAGTATTAAAATTCAATAAAAGCTTTTTCAAGAAAACCAAAAGTTAATGTTATCTTCAGAGATTAGCAGTATCCTGTTTTGACAGATTTTTGTTCGGACGCAAGTTATAGAAGCACAGAAGACAACCTTTGAATGATCTGCTTCAAATCTGGCTTTATAATGGCAGACGTCTTACATCCATTTCTCCTTGAAATAAACAAACTTGGCAATTGGTATTAGCAAACTTGCTCTAAAAAATTCAGTAAATTTCTGGGATTAGGAGACTAGCACCATCGAAATTGATAATTGTACTCCTAATTTCCAGTATCTCGGTGGAACCTCCAATTAATTAAGACTGTAATGTATTTTGCAGTAATTGACAAACAGGCAATTTTCTTATTAGAACATAAATTTTATTTCTAGTTCACGGTGATAGACAAATTTATACAATTCTTAAGTGGCAAGATTTTCATACTACTCCTGTAAGGATCTTAAGTTTTACTAACGTTTATTTTATTTTAAATCTTTACTATCACTTCTTATTTTCTACTTCCGGCCAGAATTAAAAGCGTCAACTTATTTGTGCAAAATTTCGCATAAAAATAACTTATTTATGCGAACGCCAAGTACTTAAGTTGTGGCTTTTTGCCAAGCGAGAGAGAGGAAGGAGTTAGTCGAAGCAGGCCGCTTGCCTTAGAAGTTTTACTCAGTTGCTGTTTGCCTTCCAGGCCAGAGGTTTAATCCTCGTGCTAATTTTAAACGTATTGTAGTGTTAACAGTTCTCTGTATTACATACGGCTTCCTGTTAATATCCGGCCAATCTTACACGCAGGCCCTTGTTGATTATTCCAAATTTAAGTTAGAGTTTAGTTATATTTTTATTCTTACGTTCAGACCACAAGTAGTGGGTCTCTGTATTCCGAAGTACGGAAATTATTGTAAAGAGTGAAAAATAAAGGGTTTTGTATACCCTTCCTGTGTATCCTGTCTACTTCCCACATTTATTGAACATAGCTTTAGTAAGCTCCCTGTTCCGAGTCAGGTCTGTGCATGTTCCCAAAGAAAGTAAGACGAAACATTGAACCTGATAGTGGCGCCCAACGAAGAAGAATAACCATGGCCGAGTTTCAAGAAGAACCTGTGCTGCTTGCAGAAGCGGCTCAGAATCCAGAAATGCCAGCTGCCGCCCTGGAAGGATTTGGTTACATCGTCCAGACCATGCGCGCTTCGATGAAACCAGAAGCAACATTTAATGGAAACTCACCGGTAACCAGTTTTTTGGAAAAATTGGATGACCACTTCATGCTCTACCCCGTCCACGAGTTTCAAAAAGTTACCTTAGCTACCAGCGCTTTGAGGGGCCAAGCGCTTAACTGGTTCAAATGTATAGGCAGAAGTCTCTTGGGTCAAGCAGGAAGTCCCACCTATACTTACGAGAATTTCAAGACTACCCTAGTAAAAGCCTTCCCTGTCGTAAGCGATCGTGCGAAATTAGAAACGGAACTTTTCAGCATATATCAGCAAAGAATCGAAAATCTCTCAAGCTTTATTTTAAGAAAATTCACGTCTTCAAACTTTTGTATGGAAAGCGTCCGGATCCTGAGATAATTCAAGTGATTTTGCCGAGGTTACTTCCCCAAGTGCAAGACTTTATTGAATTAAGGAATCCGACTACACTTAAAAAATTATTTGATCTAGCAATCCAGTTTGAAAGTAGAAGAACGGCGGACATTGAAAGAAGACGCCAATATCAACAACGAAACCAATTTGGTGAGCCAAGACCACAGCAAAGTCAAGCACACGGCTACGGAGCAAAGCGAATCAGTGGGCATGGAAACCCGAGCATTCAAAAACAGCCGGCGAACGTCCACAGTTCAATAGCAATCCAGGAAAAAAGTCTCAAGGCCAGTGGAAAAAGAAGGAAAGCATGGAAACAAGAAAGTATTTAAACTAAAACGGATTTCTGCTGACGGGAGGGTGCGGAAATCCGAAAGCCAAGAAAACCCCTCTTCCTTCAAGTTAAATACAGTAATGGTGAAAGATTTGACTCTTCCGAAGATTAAAGTGTTGGTGAATAATATCCCAGCCACCGCACTCCTGGATACAGGCGCGCAGTGTTCCTGTGTGGCAGAAGACTTTTTTAGGAAGTATTTTCGTAAATACCGCATATATAATTCGGATAATACGACAGTGTTAGCGGCGCAAGGACAAAGATGTAAGTGCGTAGGTAAATTACCACTATACATCCGTATCAAGGACGAAGAAGTAAAGGTTATGTTTTTCATAGTAAAGAATCTGCAAGCACATATTATCTTAGGAATAGATTTTCTTTCAGAGGCACAAGCAACGATGGATTTTAATGAAGCGTCCCTTAAGCTGACGATGAAACCAGTTCCAGAAGAAAAGGCTGAACCGCCGATGTTAAACCTTGACCCCCTGCCTAATGAAGAGCAATGAAGAATCCGACAAGTGGTAAGTGAATTTGCTTCGTTATTTAGTGATATTCCAGGATTTACTCAGGTTACTAACCATAGTATTGACACCGGAGATTCAATGCCAGTTCGCCACAAAGCATACCGGTATGATAAGAATAAGGGAAAAATTATAGAATGGGAAATCACCGATATGCTACGTAAAAAGATCATAACGCCCATCTCAAGTAGTTATGCTAGCCCGGTGGTTTTATGTAAGAAAAATAATGACTATCCATTGACACATCCAAAAAGGTGGCGATTCGCTATTGACTACCGTAAATTAAACTCCATAACTAAATATCCGGTATATCCGTTACCTATTATTGAAGAAATTCTAAAGAACATAACATCGACCAGATATATGACGACTTTAGACTTAACGACTGGTTATTTTCAAATAGGGGTTAGGCCTGAGGACGTGCCTAAGACTGCTTTTATAACCAAGTCTGGCACTTATGCATTTCTGCGTATGCCGTTTGGCCTTTCAGGGGCACCGGCAACATTTCAGCGATGTATGGACATTGTGTTAAGGCCTGTTCTTGGAAAGTCCACATTTATCTATTTAGATGATATCATTATTACTAGTGATAATCTCGACCAACATGTACAGGATTTCAGACAGGTGTTTTCTTTATTAAATGAGGCCGGTCTAAACGTTAATGTCGAAAAGTGCAAATTTGCAGCCCCTGAATTAAAATATTTAGTTTACAAAATATCTCAGAAAGGAATCGAGACAGACGAATCAAAAATAATCGCTGTACAAAAGTATCCGACTCCAAACACGGCAAAGAAGCTCTCTTCTTTTCTAGGACTTGTTCATATTATAGGTCCTTTATAAAAGATTTTGCAGCTATTGCTGAACCATTGTTAAAATTAAAAAGGAAAAAGGCAAGATTCTCGTGGACGGCCGAAGCCAATAGTGCGTTCGAAAAATTAAAGCAAGCATTAACGTAAGCCCCTGTGTTGAAATTTCCTGAAAAGGATGAGAATTTAGAAATTTCAGCTGATGCTTCGGATTATGCGGTAGGAGCGGTACTTTCACAAAATCAGCAGCCCGTGGCATTTTTTAGCCGAACTTTAAATCAAACACAAAGAAACTATTCCGCGACCGAGAGAGAGGCACTTGCAGTTCTGTTAGCAGTGCAAAAGTTCCGAGTCTATTTTGGAAAGGCGCCAATAACAGTGTACTCTGATCATGCGGCGGTAACTAGATTGTACTTAGGGAAAAACTTATCCCCAAGGTTAATAAGATGGTCACTCTGTAAGGATCTTAAGTTTTACTAACGTTTATTTTATTTTAAATCTTTACTATCACTTCTTATTTTCTACTTCCGGCCAGAATTATAAGCTTTAATGTATTTATGCAAAGTTTGTCTGGCGAACGCCAAGTACTTAAGTTGTGGCTTTTTGCCAAGCGAAAGAGAGAGGAAGCAGTTAGTCGAAGCAGGCCGCTTACCTTAGAAGTTTTACTCAGTTTATGGTTGCCTTCCAGGCCAGAGGTTTAATCCTCTTGATAACTTTAAACGTATTGTAGTGTTCACAGTTCTCTGTACTACATACGGCTTCCTGTTAATATAAGGCCAATCTTCCACGTTTATTATTTTAAAGTTAAATTAGAGTTTAGTTTTATTTTTATATTTTTACGTTTAGACCACGAGTAGTGGGTCTTTGTATTCCGAAGTACGGAAGTTATTGTAAATAGAGAAAAATAAAGGGTCTTGTATACCCTTCTTGTGTATCCTGTCTACTTCCCACAGTTATCGAACATAGCTTTAGTAAGCTCTCTGTTCCGAGTCAGGTCCTTGCATGTTCCCGAAGAAAGTAAGACGGAACATTGAACCTGATAGTGGCGCCCAAAGAAGAAGAATAACCATGGCCGAGTTTCAAGAAGAACCTGTGCTGCCTGCAGAAGCGGCTCAGAATCCAGAAATGCCAGCTGCCACCCTGGAAGGATTTGGTTACATCGTCCAGACCATGCGCGCTTCGATGAAACCAGAAGCAACATTTAATGGAAACTCACCGGTAACCAGTTTTTTGGAAAAATTGGATGGCCACTTCATGCTCTACCCCGTGCACGAATTTCAAAAAGTTACCTTAGCTACCAGCGCTTTGAGGGGCCAAGCGCTTAATTGGTTCAAATGTACAGGCAGAAGTCTCTTGGGTCAAGAGTGAAGTCCCACCTATACTTATGAGAATTTCAAGACTGCCCTAGTAAAAGCCTTCCCTGTCGTAAGGGATCGTGCGAAATTAGAAACGGAACTTTTTAGTATATATCAGCAAAGAATCGAAAATCTCTCAAGCTTTATTTTAAGAAAAATTCACATCTTCAAACTCTTGTATGGAAACTGTCCGGATCTTGAGATAATTCAAGTGATTTTCCCGAAGTTACTTCCCCAAGTGCAAGACTTTATTGAATTAAGAAATCCGACTACACTGGAAAAGTTATTTGAGCTAGCAATCCAGTTTGAAAGTAGAAGAACGGCGGACATTGAAAGAAGACGCCAATATCAACAGCGAAACCAATTTGGTGCGCCAAGACTACAGCAAACTCAAGCACACGGCTACGGAAGCAAAGCGAATCAGGGGGCAAGGAAACCCTAGCATTCAAAAACAGCCGGCGAACGTCGACAGTTCAATAGCAATCCAGGAAAAAAGTCTCAAAGCCAGTGGAAAAAGAAGGAAAGCACGGAAATGAAAAATAATTTAAACTAAAACGGATTTCTGCTGACGAGAGAGTGCGGAAACCCGAAGGCCAAGAAAACCCCTCTTCCTTCAAGTTAAATACAGTAATGGTGAAAAATTTGACTCTTCCGAAAATTGAAGTGTTGGTGAATAATATCCCAGCCACCGCACTCCTGGATACAGGCGCGCAGTGTTCCTTTGTGGCAGAAGATTTTTTTAGGAAGTATTTTCGGAAATACCGCATATAAAATTCGGATAATACGACAGTGTTAGCGGCGCAAGGAGAAAAATGTAAGTGTATAGGTAAATTACCGCTGTATGTCCGTATCAAGGACGAACAAGTAAAGGTTATCTTTTTTATAGTAAAGAATCTGCAAGCACATATTTTTTTAGGAATAGATTTTCTTTCAGAGGCACAAGCAACGCTAG
This sequence comes from Stegodyphus dumicola, assembly GCF_044657685.1. Lineage (NCBI taxonomy): Eukaryota > Metazoa > Arthropoda > Arachnida > Araneae > Eresidae > Stegodyphus > Stegodyphus dumicola. The sequence goes on from NC_140773.1 coordinate 199,053,473, forward strand.
ATTTTAATGAAGCGTCCCTTAAGCTGACAATGAAACCAGTTCGTGGAGAAAAGGCTGAACCGCCGATGTTAAATCTTGACCACCTGCCTAATGACGAGCAAGGAAGAATCCGACAAGTGGTAAGTGAATTTGCTTCGTTATTTAGTGATATTCCAGGATTTACTCAGGTTACTAACCATAGTATTGACACCGGAGATTCAATGCCAATTCGCCACAAAGCATACCGGTATGATAAGAATAAGGAAAATATTATAGAATGGGAAATCACCGATATGCTACGTAAAAAGATCATAACGCCCATCTCAAGTAGTTATGCTAGCCCGGTGGTTTTATGTAAGAAAAATAATGACTATCCTTTGACACATCCAAAAAGGTGGAGATTCGCAATTGACTACCGTAAATTAAACTCCATAACTAAATATCCGGTATATCCGTTACCTATTATTGAAGAAATTCTAAGGAACATAACATCCACCAAATATATGACGACTTTAGACTTAACGACTGGTTATTTTCAAATAGGGGTTAGGCCTGAGGACGTGCCTAAGACTGCTTTTATAACCAAGTCTGGCACTTATGCATTTTTGCGTATGCCGTTTGGCCTTTCAGGGGCGCCGGCAACATTTGAGCGATGTATGGACATTGTGTTAAGACCTGTTCTTGGAAAGTCCACATTTATCTATTTAGACGATATCATTATTACTAGGGATAATCTCGACCAACATGTACAGGATTTAAGACAGGTGTTTTCTTTATTAAATGAGTCCGGTCTAAAAGTTAATGTCGAAAAGTGCAAATTTGCAGCCCCTGAATTAAAATATTTAGGTTACAAAATATCTCAGAAGGGAATCGAGACAGACGAATCAAAAATAATTGCTGTACAAAAGTATCCGACTCCAACCACGGCGAAGAAGCTCTCTTCTTTTCTAGGATTTTGTTCATATTATAGGTCCTTTATAAAAAATTTTGCAGCTATTGCTGAACCATTGTTAAAATTAAAAAGGAAAAAGGCAAGATTCTCGTGGACGGCCGAAGCCAATAGTGCTTTCGAAAAATTAAAACAAGCATTAAAACAAGCCCCTGCGTTGAAATTTCCTGAAAAGTATGAGAATTTAGAAATTTCAGCTGATGCTTCGGATTATGCGGTAGGAGCGGTACTTTCGCAAAATCAACAGCCCGTGGCATTTTTTTAGCCGAACTTTAAATCAAACACAAAGAAACTATTCCGCGACCGAGAGAGAGGCACTTGCAGTTTTGTTAGCAGTGCAAAAGTTCCGAGACTATTTTGGAAAGGCGTCAATAACAGTGTACTCTGATCATGCGGCGGTAACTAGATTTTACTCAGGGAAAAACTTATCCCCAAGGTTAATAAGATGGGCACTCAAGCTACAAGAATATAATCTGGTAATCAAGCATACCCCCGGAAAGGAAAATATCGTAGCAGATGCCCTATCCAGAATTAAAATAGATGAAGAAGGTAATATCGTAAAGGTGGCAATGCTCACAGCATGTACAATAAATTCCCGAGAAACTGTAATAACCGAACTGGGTAAGGATCCTGAGTTTGGAAGCATTTATGAGTATTTAAAGGATCCTGAAAATTTTAGCCACCAAGATATTGTGGCGATAAGAAATAGGGCGGCCCATTACGAACTAATAGATAGTCTATTTTTTTATACAAAAACTACGAATTCCAACAACGAATTTCGACCTGTTATCCCAGCTAGTCTTAGATTAAATATCCTGCAGAAGCTCCATGACAGCCCTTTAGCTTCTAATGCTGGTATTCGAAAAACTATCCAACGCGTACGCGAGGCAGTCTATTTTCCTGAACTGCAAAAGTTAACAAGGGCGTATGTCCAGTCCTGCCCAACATGTCAAGCAGTTAATTATATTAATTTCCGCCCGGCCGGGTTTCTAAATAGTATTAAATCCGAATTTCCAAATGAAATAATTGGCATCGATTTATTGGGCCCTTTCCCCAAAAGTCAGTTAAATAAAAGTCGCTATCTCCTTGTTATGGTTGATCATTTTAGTAAGTGGACCGAAATTGTTCGCTTAAAACGAGCCTCCGCGAAATTAGTTACTGATTCTATTTTAAATAAATATATTTTAAAATACAGGGCGCCCCTAAAAGTTATATCGGACAATGGTCCTCAATTTGTAAGTAATGTATTTGAAGACATGTGCCAAAAACTGGGCATACGTCATTTAAAAATGGTCCCGTATCGGCCGCAATCAAATATAGCGGAACGGGTGAATAGAAATATAGTGAAAATTATCCGTAGTTATGTTAAAAATTTTCATAAAAGCTGGGATAACTATGCCAATGAATTTGCTTTCGCCCTTAGGACCACAAAACATGATACAACGGGCAAAACTCCTGCTGAGTTATTTTTAGGCAGAACGATTATAACGCCGTTAGATAAATTATTTTATGTGCAACAAAGAGCCCCAGAATTTAAAATGGGTGATATAGAAAAACTAATTAAGGAAGCAAAGAAGAATACTGAAGTAGCACAGAGAAAACAAAAACTGTATTATGACTTGAAACGACGGGGAGTAACTTATAAAGTAGGGGATGAAGTTGCAAAAATTAAGCATTCACTTTCTTCAGCACCAGAAGATAAAACTGCCAAATTTTTTCCACGATTTGAAGGACCATATGTCATAGAAAAAATAACTCACGCTGTAGTAGTGTTAAAAGCCAGAAATGGTGAAACCTGCTCCGCAAACATTGATCAAATCAAACCCTACTATGATCGTAATAAAATGCAAATATTTTCAGATCTTTTGCAGGATCCGGCACGGCAGACACCGCAGGCACAAGCTCCAGAGGTGGAACAACAACAAGTACAAGGGCAAGCCATTAAGAGGCAGGAGCAAGTGAAAAGAAAGTTTCCCCGTTGGAAAATTGAAGGTAACAAGAAAAAGAAACCGTTCCACCGTCCAGAAAAGAGAGCTCACGAACACCCCCAGAATGAAGAAGGGAGAAGGACGACGTATGCAAAGAGAGCCAGGAGAAATGACGGAAACTATAACCCAGCTCTAAAACGGAAGATCTACTCATCCGACAGGACTCTCCGCAGCAAATGTCGCCGAACTGCGGAAGGGCCATCAGCGGCGGAGGAAAAGTTACAAGGAAAATTTGAACGGCCAGCAACGAGGTCCAAGCAGGAACACGAAAGAAGTTTCCCGGTTCCACCAAGACCAGCTGCCATCAAACGGCCAAGACCACAGGCAGAGGCGAAAAAGAAGGTATTCAAGGGTGACCGAACTGGAGAAAAAAGAAAGCATCTAGAGGAAGGCACTGAAGGGCGAGCCCGTACAACAAGGAGGATAAATCAAATAACAATCTACGCTACCTTCCAGGACTGGGCCCAGAAAAGAATGTCCGAATATCACAAAGATAAATAAAATTTTATGTTAATTTGCAAACTTAAGTTAATCTTTCATTCTTACTGCAAGTGGCAGATTTCAAGAAGTTTTACCTCATGCGAGGTCTACCTTTATCGCCAAAAGGGAGAGAAATTAGTTGTTACCGATTTTGGTATTATGTTTTTCAATTACTCGCGTGTAAAACTAAAGTTGATGTATAATAGCGATGTGTAAAGACTTAAAGATTGTAAAAGGTTTTGTATAAATTTTATTTAAAACTTTCTGGCAAGAAAGAAGTTTTAGTCTGAAAGACTTTTTGAAATGTAGTATTTCAATGTAGAAGAATTGGCACTTGCTTAGAAAAGAATAGAAGTTAACAATGTACTACTAATGTATGTTTTCAAATGCATAAAATTAACGGCATGTTAATATGTTCTTATATACAATGTGAACTGTTATTTCAAATGTTAAGAAATACAGTGATATGGTAAAAGTGAAAGTAATGTTAATTTTTTTTTTATTCGTGTGACTGTAAAAAGACTAAATCATGGTGAATATGTGTTAAAGGTTGAATGAATGTAGTTAGGCTCTCTGACGCTACACTTCAGAGTTAGCCACTTTCAGAATAGTACCTCAGGGTTTAGAGTTGAAGTTAGGGTGTGTTACGAGGTCTTGGTATGTTGAATTTTTAACACGTTAGTGCTTTGATTGTAGGAGGAAGTGTTGAACACGTAGACATAAAACACATTCGTGTTTCGTGTTCTTTTACAACACATGTCAGAGAGCACGGGGAGAGATAATTAAAATAGTCATGAATGAAATAAGAATGTTAAGAGAAATATAATTATACATGTTACTTGCCATTTCATTGTGTAACATTTCATTAAACTAATTTTCCTTCCAGATCTCTGGAAGGAACCAGATTTGAATAAAAGCTCCTGTTTAGATGCAGTACAGATGAAAAAATTGCGTATCATGGGAGCTGCTATTGTAAAAACAAATTTCTTTCTTTTAAATTTCTAGTTTCTAGCGAAAAATGTTTGTAAAAGATTGGCCTCGCGTTAGATTCTAAAGCTAAAAGTTTTCAACAAGGTCGTTTTAGACCTCAGTTTCAAACTAATTAACTCTGGCGGGAAGTATGTAAGGATCTTAAGTTTTACTAACGTTTATTTTATTTTAAATCTTTACTATCACTTCTTATTTTCTACTTCCGGCCAGAATTATAAGCGTTAATGTATTTATGGAAAGTTTGTCTGGCGAACGCCAAGTACTTAAGTTGTGGCTTTTTGCCAAGCGAAAGAGAGAGGAAGCAGTTAGTCCAAGCAGGCCGCTTACCTTAGAAGTTTTACTCAGTTGATGGTTGCCTTCCAGGCCAGAGGTTTAATCCTCTTGATAACTTTAAACGTATTGTAGTGTTCACAGTTCTCTGTACTACATACGGCTTCCTGTTAATATAAGGCCAATCTTCCACGTTTATTATTTTAAAGTTAAATTAGAGTTTAGTTTTATTTTTATATTTTTACGTTTAGACCACAAGTAGTGGGTCTTTGTATTCCGAAGTACGGAAGTTATTGTAAATAGAGAAAAATAAAGGGTCTTGTATACCCTTCTTGTGTATCCTGTCTACTTCCCACAGTTATCGAACATAGCTTTAGTAAGCTCTCTGTTCCGAGTCAGGTCCTTGCATGTTCCCAAAGAAAGTAAGACGGAACATTGAACCTGATAACTCAAGCTACAAGAATATAATCTGTTAATCAAGCATACCCCGGAAAGGAAAATATCGTAGCAGATGCCCTATCCAGAATTAAAATAGATGAAGAAGGTAATACTGTAAAGGTGGCAATGCTCACAGCATGTACAATAAATTCCCGAGAAACTGTAATAACCGAAGTGGGTAAGGATCCTGAGTTTGGAAGCATTTATGAGTATTTAAAGGATCCTGAAAATTTTAGCCACCAAGATATTATGGCGATAAGAAATAGGGCGGCCCATTACGAACTAATAGATGGTCCATTATTTTATACAAAAACTACAAATTCCAACAACGAATTTCGACCTGTTATCCCAGCTAGTCTTAGATTAAATATCCTGCAGGAGTTGCATGACAGCCCTTTAGCTTCTAATGCTGGTATTCGAAAAACTGTACAACGCGTACGCGAGGCAGTCTATTTTCCTGAACTGCAAAAGTTAACAAGGGCGTATGTCCAGTCCTGCCCAACATGTCAAGCAGTTAATTATATTAATTTCCGCCCGGCCGGGTTTCTAAATAGTATTAAATCCGTATTTCCAAATGAAATAATTGGCATCGATTTATTGGGCCCTTTCCAAAATAGTCAGTTAAATAAAAGTCGCTATCTCCTTGTTATGGTTGATCATTTTAGTAAGTGGACCGAAATTGTTCCCTTAAAACGAGCCTCCGCGAAATTAGTTACTGATTCTATTTTAAATAAATATATTTTAAAATACGGGGCGCCCCTAAAAGTTATATCGGATAATGGTCCTCAATTTGTAAGTAATGTATTTGAAGACATGTGCCAAAAACTGGGCATACGTCATTTAAAAATGGTCCCGTATCGGCCGCAATCAAATATAGCGGAACGGGTGAATAGAAATATAGTGAAAATTATCCGTAGTTATGTTAAAAATTTTCATAAAAGCTGGGATAACTATGTCAATGAATTTGCTTTCGCCCTTAGGACCGCAAAACATGATACAACGGGCAAAACTCCTGCTGAGTTATTTTTAGGCAGAAAGATTATAACGCCGTTAGATAAATTATTTTATGTGCAACAAAGAGCCTCAGAATTTAAAATGGGTGATATAGAAAAATTAATTAAAGAATCAAAAAAGAATACTGAAGTAGCACAGAGAAAACAGAAGCTTTATTATGACATGAAACGACGGGGAGTAACTTATAAAGTAGGGGATGAAGTGTTAAAAATTAAGCATTCACTTTCTTCAGCACCAGAAGATAAAACTGCCAAATTTTTTCCACTATTTGAAGGACCATATGTCATAGAAAAAATAACTCACGCTGTAGTGGTGTTAAAAGCTAGAAAAGGTGAAACGTGCTCCGCAAACATTGATCAAATAAAACCCTACTATGATCGTAATAAAATGGAAATTTTCTAAGATCTTTTGCAGGATCCGGCACGCCAGACACGGCAGGCACAAGCTCCAGAGGTGGAACAACGTCAAGCACAAAGACAAGCCATTAGGAGGCAGGTGCAATTGAAAAGAAAGTTTCCCCTTTGGAAAATTGAAGGTAACAAGAAAAAGAAGCCGTTCCACCGTCCAGAAAAAAGAGCTCACGAACACCCCCAGAATGAAGAAGGGAGAAGTACGACGAATCCAAAGAAAGCCAGGAGAAATAACGGCAACTATAACCCGGCTGCCAAACGGAAGATCTACTCATCGCACAGGACTCTCCGCAGCAAATGTCGCCGAACTGCGGAAGGGCCACCAGCGGCGGAGGAAAAGTTACAAGGAAAATTTGAACGGCCAGCAACGAGGTCCAAGCAGGAACACGAAAGAAGTTTCCCGGTTCCACCAAGACCAGCTGCCATCAAACGGCCAAGACCACAGGCAGAGGCGAAAAAGAAGGTATTCAAGGGTGACCGAACTGGAGAAAAAAGAAAGCATCTAGAGGAAGGCACTGAAGGGCGAGCCCGTACAACAAGGAGGATAAATCAAACAACAATCTACGCTACCTTCCAGGACTGGGCCCAGAAAAGAATGTCCGAATATCACAAAGATAAATAAAATTTTATGTTAATTTGCAAACTTAAGTTAATCTTTCATTCTTACTGCAAGTGGCAGATTTCAAGAAGTTTTACCTCATGCGAGGTCTACCTTTATCGCCAAAAGGGAGAGAAATTAGTTGTTACCGATTTTGGTATTATGTTTTTCAATTACTCGCGTGTAAAACTAAAGTTGATGTATAATAGCGATGTGTAAAGACTTAAAGATTGTAAAAGGTTTTGTATAAATTTTATTTAAAACTTTCTGGCAAGAAAGAAGTTTTAGTCTGAAAGACTTTTTGAAATGTAGTATTTCAATGTAGAAGAATTGGCACTTGCTTAGAAAAGAATAGAAGTTAACAATGTACTACTAATGTATGTTTTCAAATGCATAAAATTAACGGCATGTTAATATGTTCTTATATACAATGTGAACTGTTATTTCAAATGTTAAGAAATACAGTGATATGGTAAAAGTGAAAGTAATGTTAATTTTTTTTTTATTCGTGTGACTGTAAAAAGACTAAATCATGGTGAATATGTGTTAAAGGTTGAATGAATGTAGTTAGGCTCTCTGACGCTACACTTCAGAGTTAGCCACTTTCAGAATAGTACCTCAGGGTTTAGAGTTGAAGTTAGGGTGTGTTACGAGGTCTTGGTATGTTGAATTTTTAACACGTTAGTGCTTTGATTGTAGGAGGAAGTGTTGAACACGTAGACATAAAACACATTCGTGTTTCGTGTTCTTTTACAACACATGTCAGAGAGCACGGGGAGAGATAATTAAAATAGTCATGAATGAAATAAGAATGTTAAGAGAAATATAATTATACATGTTACTTGCCATTTCATTGTGTAACATTTCATTAAACTAATTTTCCTTCCAGATCTCTGGAAGGAACCAGATTTGAATAAAAGCTCCTGTTTAGATGCAGTACAGATGAAAAAATTGCGTATCATGGGAGCTGCTATTGTAAAAACAAATTTCTTTCTTTTAAATTTCTAGTTTCTAGCGAAAAATGTTTGTAAAAGATTGGCCTCGCGTTAGATTCTAAAGCTAAAAGTTTTCAACAAGGTCATTTTAGACCTCAGTTTCAAACTAATTAACTCTGGCGGGAAGTATGTAAGGATCTTAAGTTTTACTAACGTTTATTTTATTTTAAATCTTTACTATCACTTCTTATTTTCTACTTCCGGCCAGAATTATAAGCGTTAATGTATTTATGGAAAGTTTGTCTGGCGAACGCCAAGTACTTAAGTTGTGGCTTTTTGCCAAGCGAAAGAGAGAGGAAGCAGTTAGTCCAAGCAGGCCGCTTACCTTAGAAGTTTTACTCAGTTGATGGTTGCCTTCCAGGCCAGAGGTTTAATCCTCTTGATAACTTTAAACGTATTGTAGTGTTCACAGTTCTCTGTACTACATACGGCTTCCTGTTAATATAAGGCCAATCTTCCACGTTTATTATTTTAAAGTTAAATTAGAGTTTAGTTTTATTTTTATATTTTTACGTTTAGACCACAAGTAGTGGGTCTTTGTATTCCGAAGTACGGAAGTTATTGTAAATAGAGAAAAATAAAGGGTCTTGTATACCCTTCTTGTGTATCCTGTCTACTTCCCACAGTTATCGAACATAGCTTTAGTAAGCTCTCTGTTCCGAGTCAGGTCCTTGCATGTTCCCAAAGAAAGTAAGACGGAACATTGAACCTGATAACTCAAGCTACAAGAATATAATCTGTTAATCAAGCATACCCCGGAAAGGAAAATATCGTAGCAGATGCCCTATCCAGAATTAAAATAGATGAAGAAGGTAATACTGTAAAGGTGGCAATGCTCACAGCATGTACAATAAATTCCCGAGAAACTGTAATAACCGAAGTGGGTAAGGATCCTGAGTTTGGAAGCATTTATGAGTATTTAAAGGATCCTGAAAATTTTAGCCACCAAGATATTATGGCGATAAGAAATAGGGCGGCCCATTACGAACTAATAGATGGTCCATTATTTTATACAAAAACTACAAATTCCAACAACGAATTTCTACCTGTTATCCCAGCTAGTCTTAGATTAAATATCCTGCAGGAGTTGCATGACAGCCCTTTAGCTTCTAATGCTGGTATTCGAAAAACTGTACAACGCGTACGCGAGGCAGTCTATTTTCCTGAACTGCAAAAGTTAACAAGGGCGTATGTCCAGTCCTGCCCAACATGTCAAGCAGTTAATTATATTAATTTCCGCCCGGCCGGGTTTCTAAATAGTATTAAATCCGTATTTCCAAATGAAATAATTGGCATCGATTTATTGGGCCCTTTCCAAAATAGTCAGTTAAATAAAAGTCGCTATCTCCTTGTTATGGTTGATCATTTTAGTAAGTGGACCGAAATTGTTCCCTTAAAACGAGCCTCCGCGAAATTAGTTACTGATTCTATTTTAAATAAATATATTTTAAAATACGGGGCGCCCCTAAAAGTTATATCGGATAATGGTCCTCAATTTGTAAGTAATGTATTTGAAGACATGTGCCAAAAACTGGGCATACGTCATTTAAAAATGGTCCCGTATCGGCCGCAATCAAATATAGCGGAACGGGTGAATAGAAATATAGTGAAAATTATCCGTAGTTATGTTAAAAATTTTCATAAAAGCTGGGGTAACTATGTCAATGAATTTGCTTTCGCCCTTAGGACCGCAAAACATGATACAACGGGCAAAACTCCTGCTGAGTTATTTTTAGGCAGAAAGATTATAACGCCGTTAGATAAATTATTTTATGTGCAACAAAGAGCCTCAGAATTTAAAATGGGTGATATAGAAAAATTAATTAAAGAATCAAAAAAGAATACTGAAGTAGCACAGAGAAAACAGAAGCTTTATTATGACATGAAACGACGGGGAGTAACTTATAAAGTAGGGGATGAAGTGTTAAAAATTAAGCATTCACTTTCTTCAGCACCAGAAGATAAAACTGCCAAATTTTTTCCACTATTTGAAGGACCATATGTCATAGAAAAAATAACTCACGCTGTAGTGGTGTTAAAAGCTAGAAAAGGTGAAACGTGCTCCGCAAACATTGATCAAATAAAACCCTACTATGATCGTAATAAAATGGAAATTTTCAAAGATCTTTTGCAGGATCCGGCACGCCAGACACGGCAGGCACAAGCTCCAGAGGTGGAACAACGTCAAGCACAAAGACAAGCCATTAGGAGGCAGGTGCAATTGAAAAGAAAGTTTCCCCTTTGGAAAATTGAAGGTAACAAGAAAAAGAAGCCGTTCCACCGTCCAGAAAAGAGAGCTCACGAACACCCCCAGAATGAAGAAGGGAGAAGTACGACGAATCCAAAGAAAGCCAGGAGAAATAACGGCAACTATAACCCGGCTGCCAAACGGAAGATCTACTCATCGCACAGGACTCTCCGCAGCAAATGTCGCCGAACTGCGGAAGGGCCACCAGCGGCGGAGGAAAAGTTACAAGGAAAATTTGAACGGCCAGCAACGAGGTCCAAGCAGGAACGCGAAAGAAGTGTCCCGGTTCCGCCAAGACCAGCTGCCATCAAACGGCCAAGACCACAGGCATAGGCGAAAAAGAAGGTATTCAAGGTTGACCGAACTGGAGAAAAAAGAAAGCTTCTAGAGGAAGGAACTGTAGGGCGAGCCCGCACAAGAAAGAGGATAAATCAAACCAGAATCTGCGCTACCTTTCAGGACTGGGTTCACAAAAGAATGTCCGAATATCACAAAGATAAGTAAAATTTTATGTTACTTTGCAAACTTAGGTTAATCTTTCATTCTTACTGCAAGTGGCAGATTTCAAGAAGTTTTACCTCATGTGAGGTCTACCTATATCGCCAAAAAGGCGAGAAATGAGTAGTTACCGAATTTGGTATTATGTTTTTCAATTACTCGCGCGTAAAACCAAAGTTGATGTAGAATAGGAATGTGTAAATACTTAAATATTGTAAAAGTTATTGTATAAATTTTATTTAAAACTTTGTGGCAAGAAAGAAGTTTTAGTCTGAAAGACTTTTTTTTCAATGTAGAAGAATTGGCACTTGCTTTGAAAAGAATAGAAGTTAACAATGTACTACTAATGCATGTTTTAAAATGCGTAAAATTAACGGCATGTTAATATGTTCTTATATACAATGTGAACTGTTATTTTAAATGTTAAGAAATACTGTGATATGGTAAAAGTGAAAGTAATGCCAAAAATTTTAAACTTATTCGTGTGACTGTAAAAAGACCAAATTATGGTGAATATGTGTTAAAGGTTGAATGAATGTAGTTAGGCTCTCTGACGCTACACTTCAGAGTTAGCCACTTTCAGAATAGTACCTCAGGGTTTAGAGTTGAAGATAGGGTGTGTTAAGAGGTCTTGTCATGTTGAATTTTAACACGTTAGTATTTTGATTGTAGGAGGCAGTGTTGAGCACGTATACATAAAACACATTCGTGTTTCGTGTTCTTTTACAACACATGTCAGAGAGCACGGGGAGAGATAATTAAAATAGTCATGAATGAAATAAGAATGTTAAGAGAAATATAAATATGCATGTTACTTGCCATTTCATTGTGTAACATTTCATTAAACTAGTTTTCCTTCCAGATCTCTGGAAGGAACCAGATTTGAATAAAAGCTCCTGTTTAGATGCAGTACAGATGAAAAATTGGGTGTCCATAGAGCTGCTATTGTAAAAACAAATTTTTTTTTAAAATTTTCTAGTTTCTAGTGAGAAATGTTTGTAAAAGATTGGCTTCGCGTTAGATTCTAGAGCTAAAAGTTTTCAACAAGGTCGTTTTAGACTTCAGTCATGAATGAAATAAGAATGTTAAGAGAAATATAAATATGCATGTTACTTGCCATTTCATTGTGTAACATTTCATTAAACTAGTTTTCCTTCCAGATCTCTGGAAGGAACCAGATTTGAATAAAAGCTCCTGTTTAGATGCAGTACAGATGAAAAATTGGGTGTCCATGGAGCTGCTATTGGGAGCTGCTATTGTAAAAACAAATTTTTTTTTTTTAAATTTTCTAGTTTCTAGTGAGAAATGTTTGTAAAATATTGGCTTCGCGTTAGATTCTAGAGCTAAAAGTTTTCAACAAGGTCGTTTTAGACCTCAGTTTCAAACTAATTAACTCTGGCGGGAAGTATGTAAGGATCTTAAGATTTACTAACGTTTATTTGATTTTAAATCTTTACTATCACTTCTTATTTTCTACTTCCGGCCAGAATTAAAAGCGTTAACTTATTTATGCAAAATTTGTCTGGCGAACGCCAAGTACTTAAGTTGTGGCTTTTTGCCAAGCGAGAGAGAGGAAGGAGTTAGTCGAAGCAGGCCGCTTGCCTTAGAAGTTTTACTCAGTTGCTGTTTGCCTTCCAGGCCAGAGGTTTAATCCTCGTGCTAATTTTAAACGTATTGTAGTGTTAACAGTTCTCTGTACTACATACGGCTTCCTGTTAATATCCGGCCAATCTTCCTTGTTTATTATTCCAAAGTTAAGTTAGAGTTTAGTTAAATATTTTTATATTCTTACGTTCAGACCACAAGTAGTGGATCTCTGTATTCCGAAGTACGGAAATTATTGTAAAGAGTGAAAAATAAAGGGTTTTGTATACCCTTCCTGTGTATCCTGTCTACTTCCCACATTTATTGAACATAGCTTTAGTAAGCTCCCTGTTCCGAGTCAGGTCTGTGCATGTTCCCAACGAAAGTAAGACGGAACATTGAACCTGATACTCCTAGCTGGTAAATTCTTCAGAATTCTAATCTTTTAAAACAATATCTCACGTTGCTGAGTAACGGTTTAATACAAATATGGCGTTGCCACTTCAACAATAATTATATTTATTTATTAAATAACAAGATATTACACTACCCAAATTTTCTTTTAAAAAGGATTACAAAACGGGAAGCATCACAAGATATATTAGCTGATTATACTTCTAAGGAATAAAAACAATTGAGTATTTACAATACGTTCCATTCATATATACTTTAACAAATTAAAAATTAAATGTAATTTAAATTACTGAATTAAAGGTCAAATAAATTATTGTAAGTAAATGAAATAGACTGTTGCAATTGTAAACAATCAATAAGACCTACATGACGAACAGGCTTGTGTACGGTTGCTTATACTTAATCGCCAGTATTTTCTCCCACGCCTGGGGTACACCATTGAGCATGGGCAGTAAGCGAAATTCGTTAACATTGATCAACTCAATGTGCAGTTTGCCATTAAGCGATCGCGGGGGAAATTGGGAGCGAATCAAGAACGGTTCGCTACGATGGAGAGAAGAAGGAGAGAATAGGATGTGGAACTGTTAGTGAGACTGGAGTGGAAAGTGAAAAGAATATTTAGTATTTCTTTCAACTTGTAGGTTTGATATTTCCTTAAACCTTTTCTGTACAAAACTTAGATCTAGCACAAAAAGAAATTTTAAAAGTTAGGACGTGGTAAAAATTAAACTCATTTTTAACATTGGAGGATAAACATACTTTTGCCCAATAAAAAGGGAATGGAATTTTTTTGATGCGCTTCCAGAACAGTTCTCGGTGGGTGTAGTCTAAAAGAGCTACTGCTCTTCTTTAAAGAATGAACGCTGAATTGTGAATCATTTCGGAAACGAATAGTACATCTCTACTCGATAGACATTAAGACGGTATTCAGCTTCAGACCATGCCTTTTGATGCATCTCGAGCGTTGATTTTAGATGGCTGATTTTCAGTGATGTTTACTGTCTTTAACGTTTCTCCACAGGAAGAGTTCCAGGTGTGTAAGGATCCAGGTGTTCTCCACAGGAAGAGTTCCAGGTTCGCGAAAGCTACGAGACTAAGCCACCCCGTCTAAACCATGAGTAGGAGAACTCATGGATTGGATGGATGGGAGAACTAGTGAACGGAAGTAAAACATGCACTTTTTTTAATTCAATTCAACACAAAAACTATTTCCGTAAGATTTCATTATGTAATACGGTTGCAAAATTCTGGCATTTTTATCGATAATTTTCTATTTCACTTCACATGGTAATCAGATTTCTGCTTTGAACCAATAAAAATATTTTTAATCTCATGTATCTTTTGCTACCCTAGCATAGAACAAATTTCGTTTACATACTTAAAATTCCAGTCTCTGAATAAAGTTAATAACAATAATAAATTTATTGAACATAACAACGACGCAACATGTCTAACATGAGCTTATTTTGTTGAACATTTTATTCTATCCACATATCTGGGATAAGTTTGCTTTGTTTATATTTGTTTTGTTTATATTTTCTTTATTTCTTTCTGTTTGAAAACCAGGCTGTATTTTTATGTTCCAATTTCTTCTTAAAGTATATCATTTTGCAAACATCACCCTTGCTTTAATTTGTTGTTCCGAATAGCAAAATCGAAAACCTTTGTCAAAGATTTAAAAAAGGAAATGCGTCAGGCTTAAAATTGTCAGTCACTAAAAGATGAGATTTAAAGCTTTTATGATAATGAAAACTTTACAAAAATGGAGGCTGGTTAAGATAAGTTCAAATCATCAATCACTTTGAAATCTAATCTTTGGAAAGGCATTTGTTTGTTGATCGACCTGTAAAAGTTTTATTTAGATGAATTCTTATTTCAAATTTTTGGGGAAACTTTTATATTTATTGAGAAAATAGAGATATTCCATTTGAAAAAAAAATATTGCTATTAAAATGCAATTAATAACAAAAACTATTCACCTTGTGTAAAGTACGTTGGAAATTTGTATCTGATTACTGCAATTCATAGGGCATGTTACTGTGCAGAGTAATTAAGTATTTTTCAGGCGGAAAACAAAAAATTCACCAATGTTTTCGGCAGGATTCAAACCCTGTTGACTAGAAATCCCAGCCCCCAAATCTGAAAGGTAACGAGTTGTCCTCATTTTTAGGTTTATTTTTTTATCAGGACAAGCCCTGGCCGAGATCTGATCTTCGGACCTCCCTCTTCGGCTTGTAATCATGCCCTGATTTCCAGTCCGGCCATGCTTTCATCAAGAAGGCACGTGGCAACGAGGGAGAAAATTTCTTACATTCTCTCCTCATTTAAAATATAGCTAGGGAGGAAGAAAACCAATTGTGAAATCCAGTGGTAATGAATTACTATCTACCACATTTCAGAACGAAACTTTTAGAGCCTTTTTATATTTTTTCAAAGTCAGGAACTTGAGAAATCAGTGATGCTCTAGACGAATTTGAACTTCGTACCTCTCGACTGTCAGTCGCATGTGCTTCCTATTACACTACGAAATCTCAAAGTAAGGAGGGAGTAAATTCTTTATAAATACTTTATGTTCAAAAACGGTTGGCATAAATCTAATTATTTAGACTCACTGAAGTTGACGAACCGTAGAATCTTTGACAGTCGCCTAGATCATTCAGCAGCAAACACGTAATTGATTATGAATCAAAAATGCAGAATCTAAAAATGAAATTTGAATTCCGCAATTGCAAGATTTGCGACTATTATCGGTATATTCCCTCTTTCTTTCTGCTGCATTCAAAGGATAAGTAAGAACGCAATATCAGACAGCAGATATGTATTTTTCTTCTGGCGACTGCAAGCTTAGGAATGGAAATAAATCGTTTTACAAAAGTTTGTCTCTTGGTACTTTATACTGATGAATGTCAAATGGAATCGATCGTTGTTATAGTACATTACCGAATTTTAGTAGAAACAAGAAAAAATCAGAATTGTAACAGAAGACGTACTTTTTAATGAATCATATACTAAGTATTTATTTATTAATTAAAAGTTGATTACAATTTCTGATTTGTCAAGACCAGGAAAAAATATAAAATGTGGCAAATGGCTTTTCTATTTGCTCTCGTATTTGAAGTAGGGATGTCTTAAATGGTAATTTTTGTTGCATTTTGAAATGTCAAAACTGCTTTCTGCATGCCTTTGCTTTGTACTCGTACGTGGGACTGTGCATTCATTACAAATGCGAATTTACATACAAAAATTTCTTGAATGTCGAAAGGAAGGTATTCTACTCTAAAACTCCAGTTAAATTGAATGAATAAATATACCGAGAGAATTTATAGAAATATTTGTTAAAAAATTGTAATTAATATTTGAAATGCAACACATATTTAAAATCAAGGGGAAATATATTTAATTTTACGGCAACTTTTCTAACAGAGATTTTTTTTGTTTGTTTGTTTGTTTACCTGCATGTACTTCTGAATTTTTGAAGATTTTAATGCTCTTCCTAATTTTAATATTTCTGACATTTTTACTTCATAGACGAAATAAAAGTTAAATTTTTAAATGGTAATATTTATAAATTTTTAAAGAAATAAACAGGGTAATTAGATAGTTTTATTGTTAAGTCGTCATTTCCTAAATTTGATGCTGCATACATTTAATTTAAAACTCGAATTTCCGTTCAAACAAATTTGTTGGAAAACCAGTGAATTTACATTAAAAATTTCATAAATATATTCTACTCATTTTTAAAGTAATAAACATTTAAATTTCTTCCTTTAATTATTATTTGATAAAAAAATTCTTTGAAAATTAAATAAAATTTCAGAATTTCATTTAAATTTTTGTTCTGGCATTTATTTGCGCGATATAAACTTCAGTACTTTCTTATCTTACCTTTTGTTATTTACAGTAAAATCTCGATTATACGCAGATCTCTGAAAATTCGGATAAGTATATCCTGATAAATGTATGAAAAGTGCAATTCACTGCAGAAAAGCAAAATGAATGAAAAAAGGCCATTTCTAGTCCAAAAATCTAAAAAGCGTATTATTTGTTTTCAACTTGAATCACAAATGCCTAACCTGAAATTTAAAACAGG
Source organism: Stegodyphus dumicola (assembly GCF_044657685.1). Classification (NCBI taxonomy): domain Eukaryota; kingdom Metazoa; phylum Arthropoda; class Arachnida; order Araneae; family Eresidae; genus Stegodyphus; species Stegodyphus dumicola. The sequence continues at coordinate 199,070,418 of NC_140773.1, forward strand.
TCTCATGCATAATATGCCCTAAATAGGAAATGTTTTCAATGTAATGCATCTAACATTTAACTTTTTTAAATTATTCTTAAAGATATTACACAAACATTCTCCATTTACTTTATTCTTCTATCCAACCCTTTTATACTAAGCTGCAGTTGGTAATGTACTAAAACAGAGCAATAACATAGTTAATCAAATGGAAGAATTTCTAATAATTAAAAAAAGACAAAATATTTGAAATTTAGTCTTAGAATTTCATCCCTGCTGTTTATTACAAATTCACTTAAACTCATTATGGTGATTCACTCTGTAATCTCGAACCGTGCATTCAAAGTTTCAGTAGACGATGCACTCTCAACAGAAAGAATCATTGAAGCGAGCATCCCTCAAGGTTCCTTTATTAGGCCTCTGCTTTACTTATTTTATGTTTCTGATTTCCCTAAGTTTCACTGCTATATTCTATACTAGCATGTTAAGCAGATGATATTGCCTTGGCAGCCTGCAAACATCAATCATGCGATCCGGATATTTCAAGAGAATATTCCCTCCATAGAAGACTGGTTTAGAAGCTGGAAAGTTTGTATAAATGCCAAGAAGGTCCCACGTTTACTCATAAGAATGAAAAAACGTAATGTAATGATCAAGACCGATCTTGTACTGTTCAACGAACCAGTACCAGTGGTTTAGGAAGCCAAGTATTTGGGAATCATCCTAAATCACAAACTCACGAGGACTCCTTATATTTTACATTTTAGAGAAAAAGCTGTAAACATTTTTAAGTATAAAAATACTCCAATATGTACTTAGCGAAAAAGGGACTGATTTACTTGCCTATCATTCGACCAATTATGACCTACGCTCCGCTGGCATGGGCTACAACTACTGATTTCGACTTGCAAAAACTGCAAATTCTGGAAAATAGATTCCTACGAAAAATCCCAAACTCACATTTTTATGTCCGAGATAATCTTTTAAGCGAGTATTTAAAGACAACCACTAAAGAAATTCCTTCACAAAGACAACAAGCAAATCTATACAACACACAGAACTGCGACCATCTAAATTACTTCAATGCCTTCCGCTAGGAAATACTAAATGAAGATAAATAGCTTAGCGCTTATGCTGCTTACATAATCAGTGCTAATTAAAGTTTTTATACTTAATTAACCCTATTTAATCAGTACTGAAAGTTTGTATACTTAAGCAGCAACCATGCGAGCTACAATCCGGGTGGGGGACCAGCTCACGTGTTTATTTCTTTATGTATTTTGCACCGCGCAGATTACTGCTGAACTGTCTGCGATGTAAATATGTATATATGTGTTTTGCTCCCATTATTCTCCTGAATCTCCATTTGCTTTTTTCTTATTTGCCACTGCTGTTTTTATGAAGCACTGCCTGAACTTGACTCAATTCTTAAGCAACAATGGCTGGAGTCACTACTCGGGTGGACGCCCACCCACATGATCATTAGTCTTGTATATTGCACGCTTGTAAATTACTGCTGAGGGTGTAAGTGCTCTAACAGAAACAGAGAAATTCTGCACAATTTCATCTTAAATTATTTGGTCTCTGTCTATGTTCCGGATGACTCCACATATCGGCCTGAAAATCCTAAGAAAGCTATGATTCTTAACTTGATTTTAACTAACACCATTATTCCTACGGGATTTGAGGTCAAGCAAGAATTCACTTAGGATGATGTGCCCATTTTAATCACACTCGGTGCTACCAAAATTAAAAATCCCTTCTACAAAATTGTTACACACTGGAAGTTTTTCACAAAACTCTCCGCAAGCATCCACTGGAAATTAAGACTCTTTAAATCCAGTGTGACATAGACAATGCCGTAGATAATATCCCTCCTCCCATCCACTCAGAAGTTAATGAAATATCTCCCTCTTCCTTTGGGGCAGCACACTGACGGACTTCCTGCGAAATTCAGAGAGAAGATCAAAGAAAGTAAATACTTAACAAGATTAGTAAGAATAATAAAAACGAGATTAATAATTTCAGAAAAGGTGAATGGGAAGAGAAAATCCTCAATCTAGATACCCCGAGTGGTTTTTTCTGGTCATTCACTGGAGGACTAAAAAGAAAAATGCATGCACCATCCCAATCTGCAAGAGTAATCCTGCTGCGCTTACAGACAAAGATAAGTCTATGGTTTTAGCAGATCATCTAGAAAATCAATTGAAACCAAATGCTAATCCCTAGGGATATCGACTTTGTCTACGAGATATGCTACACTGTATAAGAGATTGGCTTAACACACCAACTGCGAGAAACATGTCAGATTTCACCACGCACAGAGAAATGAGCCAGATCATTCGGAAACTCAAGATTAAAAAATTGCAATGAAATTAGTAGCCTTGCTATCAAGAATCTCCCGCACAGTATTATAAGCAAATATACTAGTATTTCAGACATCTGTCTAACGCATTCATATTTCACAAAATCAAGGAAAATAACCAAGATTATTCTTATCCCTAAGGCAAAGACACAACTAAAGCTGATGGTTACAGGCCTATCAGTCTGTTACCTGGACTGCCAAAATTTATGAACGTATCATTTCTCAACAGAATCCAGCACTACATGAACTTGCTTTCCCCGAACAATTCGGATTCAGGAAAAGCCTCTCTACGACAAAGTAACTGTTTAGGTTCACCGAGTTTATTGGAGCGGCTCTGTTTAATAGAAATATTATCACCTTACTCATGCTGAGCTTGGCGAAAACTTTCTACCGCGTCTGGCACGAGAGGATTATCGACAAGCTCATTAAATCTTGTTTTCAAAGAAAACTCATCGAGTTAATAATGTCTTCATCACAGGCAGATTTCCTTCCTCTTTGCGGAATTTCGTAAAGACCGCTCTGATCTTCAGAATATTAACGCTGGCGTCCCGCAAGGGTCCATTATTGGCGCCATCCTCTATTTATTCTTTGTTTCAAATTCTCTCAAGCCTTATTTGGATAATAATTAATTTTAGGATGTTACGCAGACGACACAGCCTTAGCTGTGAAGTCTGAAAATGCCAATAATGCTCTCATGAAATTGCCAAATTTATTCCTTCGATTGAAGAATGGTTCACCGTGGGACGAATATCTATTAATGCGCATAAATCACAACATTTAATAACTTGTAGAAAATGGGTGAACACGCCTGTCAGTAGAAAAATTTACCTCTTTAACATCGAGATCCCTCAAGTCAGTATCACACTAAATGAAAAAAGGAACTGGAATAATCACACCAATAAAATTCGCTGTAAAGCTGTAGGTATTATGAACATTCTAATGTAACTAACTGGTATTACACAGATTTGCTTCTAAAGAAGAAGAGAATTTTGTATATGATGGCTCTCAGACCTGTTATTGCATATGCTTCGCCCGCATGTACAGCATTTAAGATTTTAACAAGCCTTAGCAGCACATGGAGACCCGCGTATTTTAACATCTTATTTGAGACCATGTCAAGCCCAGACTCGTCTTAAGCTTCTCCACGTACTTCCAGACCTCCGAGAGCTTGACTAGAGGAATGTTGTCAGTGTGTGGTCTTGTTGCGAAGTTTCTAAGTGAGACTGTAGCTTCGGTGGGTGAGTGGGATATGTTGTTAGTGTAGAACTGAGTAGCATAGTGATTGACTAGCGACTTAACTTTCTCAGCCTTTGCGTATGCAACTCCATGTGGACCAGTTAAGGGCGGAATGTTGGGGTAGAATCTCTGAAATTTCGAAGTGGCCTTCCAAATAGAGTTATCTTCCCCTGAGAGCCCAGCTTTTGTCTGCGTGTTGTCGTGCCAGGATCCTGACTTGGTAGTTTAATTGATTGAGCAGAGCTTTGTCCGGAGGATAGCTTGAGCATTGCCATTGCCTAGCTGCTGCATTTCTCTTCCTGACGAGATTAATGAGCTCTTTGTTGTACGTTTTTCTTCTACCATTGATAGAAGTACTGGTGTTCTGCAGGGCACTTTGTAGTTCTATGGTGAAGGTCCTAATTACGCCTTTTAACTCATCACCTATGTGTGGTGTTGGAATGAATAGTGGCGTGCTGTTTAAGGCTTTCGTATACCCAGACCAGTTGGTAATAAAGGCCTTATTATGTGATGGATCATGAGCAGAGACATCAAGTTCAATCATAAACTGGGTTGTGATCCGAGGCGAGTTCACTCAGATTTTCCACGTGCTTATGGGGCACAATAAGCAGCAGGAAAAAATCCAGTACTGACGATGATGTACCGTCTTAGCGTGTTTTGTAGAGCTGCAATCGTAAAACCAGCCCCACGGACAGAGCGTAAATTACGTTTCCAATGAATGTATGATTAGTGCAGTTGCACTCGCGGTGGTGTGCGTCAGAGTCTCCAGCTAAAATAATTCTGTTGTTGAGCCGGAATAAAGTTTCAAAACCTTGCAAAATAACATCTCGTGAGGTCAATGAAGTGATAGTAATAGCTAAGGCCTCAACAGCTAAACGCTGTGGTAATGTGTTGTGATAATGGGCGATGGATCGCTTAGTAAGAATAATTAAACCTACCGCGGGACATTGGCTTATTCTGTTTCTGTCAAACCTCTATAATATGTATTTTCCGATACCGAAGAATGCACTTGGACTATGTTTGTGTTCCTGTAGAAGTATCACGTCAAGACTATATTCAGTATCTCTAGTAGCTCTACCTACGGGGAGAGATGATCGAGGATTTCCAAGGAAAACTCATGTCATATTAAAAATAATGCACGTACTTTTCATTCAATTTATAGTTATACATACTTCTTATGTAAAATCTTCTTATATATCTAAGTTATTGTAAATGATTTTAGTTGAAAAATATAGTGAATTACTAGAAATTAAAGATTTTCGCATGCTTAAAATGAAAATATATTAAATATGCATGGGTATTTATGCATATAGAAATCTAGTTATTATACAGATATATATTTATAACGAGATCTTAATATTTTATTGAAAACATAAACTGAAATTCTGTAGACAACTATATTGGTCGTACTGGGAAACAATCTGTTAAAAGGTAAAGCACAGTCTATGAGATGCGTACATGTGTTAAAATTCTGAAATTAACAGTAAAAAATTTTGATTAAGTATTAAAAGAATTATTTCTTTACATTTTATAATGATTCAGCTACAAGTTTTACATGATATTATCAACACCCCTTCCCTTTGATACTCGTAGAAAGTTAAGGGTATGGAAATCAGAAATCAGCTATAATAATTAACGTATTTAATTATTAAAATAAAAGAGGCTGCGATGTAAAATGAACCAAACAAAGCATTAATCATAAAGTGACTATTATCTTTGATTTGACGTATCAGAAAATCATCTCATATTTGATAAAGTATTTCAGAAAGACGTTCTGTGAAAAGAAATAATAATTTTGGTAATTGTTAATCGAATTACCTTAAAATTTCTTTCTAATGTAATTTATCGAAAACTTGTAAAAACATTTCATTCAAATTAAAACAGTTCTAAGCAAATTCTTCAGCGAAAAGTATAGCATTTTTTATAATGCTGTTTAAAAATGTATTTCGCATACTTAGAACTGAAAAAATAGTGTAGAAAAGAAAAAATGTACATTCATACTTATATAAATGTTTACTTACGAATTTGTCAAAACCTTGATCCTGGCAAGTTATTGAATATTTTTGTCACCAAGAAAGGTGTGTTACAGCTTCAAGACAGAGTTTTGGAATCAATTGTTTAGAAATGTGAGGGAATGCGGTCGACGCGTCCAAACACTGCAAGGTGTTGGAAAAGTGGTTTTTTTTTTCATATTTTTTAGAAAACGCAGTAATTTGCATTTGGTATCCAAACCCGGCGCGTTGTTCAAGATGGCAGCTGATTGTCTAATGAATAGTTTTTTTTTAAACTTTATATTTATATGGATTTAAAGTAATGTGAAACTAATAGTTCTTGTTTTTTTACGACTGATATACTAGTTTACCGAAGAAACCGCGCAAATTCCAGGTGAAATATGTTTCTGGCCACGACTTGGAGGAAACAAATGGCTTTCAATTGAAGGTTTGTCCAACAGTGCTTTTTTCCTTGTTTGTTAGAGATTTTACTGCATAGATTAATAATTTGCAACCTTTTTCATGTGCACATTGTAGCAGAATATTGGAGGTGCGTGAAGAAAGAACATTTGGGGTAAATCTGTTTTGGAATAATATGTTTTTGTGGTGCTAAGCTTGAGAATATAATAAAACTTTTCTTGCAATGATATAGTATGCTTGCATGTTGTTTATTTAAGTTATGTTAATGTTTTTGCGGTGGAAGGGTAATTTAGTACTTAAATCTATTTTATGGAAGCATCAGTGCTTAAATAATAAATCTTTTGTTTGTTTAATAGTTACAAATTACTGTGTTTATGTATTTTTTTTTCATTGGTAGTGTCTCATAGAATTTATCGAATACTTTAATATTCCGACGGTTGTTCGAAATTAAAACACATTCATTTGGAATTGTAAGAAATAAATATCTTTACGCTTAAAATATATAAAAATGAAAACTTACTAAGAATAGCGGGAATCGGAGCCTATAATTTAGCAATTCCCCCTCATCTGAAGATAAAGCAAAATTATGCAGGACCATAAAATAATTAGCTTAGGATAAATTCAAATAAAAAAATATAGATTAATGTTCTTTAAAGTATGTTGTACATTTTAATTTTCAAATTTCCTGTTTTCTTTCTTTTATATTTAGATATCAAAATTATTTATAAGAAGCAGTGCATTTTTGCAGTCTATAAAAAATTTTAACTAATTTTGTGTCTGGCTTATCAGTAAAACCGGTAAAGTATGTAGCTAAACATCAGTAGTTAGACTTGGATTTAAATCATGGCAAACAAACTAGGTGAGTGAGTATTTTAATTTATCACTTTTTGCATAGGTAACTTAAAATATGAGCCAGTTTATCTTAGAAAGTCCTCAACGAAGCATTCCTTTTTGACATAGATAGCCCTAATATACTTTGTTACAATCAAATGAGCAAATTTTTGTTTAAATTAAGAGTTACACTGATATATTACTAATACCAGTATTTCACGATCTCGAATATAGAATTTGTTAGCATTTAGAAGTTGAATTTCCAGCAGTACATTGCTTTTATAAGAAGTGTGTAAAATTCTGAAGAATTTATAAAATTAGATACAGGTAGATATATTTTCAGTATGTTCATATGTGTGCATGTATATTATCATCTTTATGGAAAAGAGTGTGATCATTTCTGTGTGATACAGTATTAATTCCAATCACATTTAGTAAAAGAATGCCGCTGAATATTTTTTAATAGTATTTTTGTATGCTTAAACATTAGAATTATAAATGAGGGCTGATCTTTACAATATGGTAACTGGTAGTTTGGCGACATTTTGGAGGCGATAAAGGTTACTACCTGGGACTTTGGTAATAATGTGAGCAGTACTCAGTTCCGATTACGCATTATTTTGTGTGAGGGAAATGAGGTGGTGTGGTGTATTTAATTATGGCAAAGCACACTAGGGCTATCTGCCTAAAGGGAGGGATGCCTTCGTGGAGGACTTTCTAAGGGAAACTGGCTCGTATACACGTTACACATGGGGAAAACCACGAAAACGCCCATGCAGCCAGCTCGTTCGCGGGATTCGAACCTCGGACCGAACTACCAGTGTTCAGCGACTTTACCGCTCGGCCGCTGGTGGGCTGAGGGAAATGAGAGATCATGTGATATGTCATGTAATATTAATGGACGAATTACGGTTCTTTAATCAGGAAAAAATCTGGAAATTTTGTATTTGCCTTTATTCTGTGTTGTGTGAAACAGTGTTCGTTAATTTTTGGATCCCATGGCCCTAACTAAAGTGAACTCGAAATGGGTATTTAGTGGGATTGAAAGGAGTAGTAATAAGTGTTTCTTTAAGGTTGTGCGAGATAGAAGTAAAGATGTTTTATTAAGTTATTTATTTTACCTGGTATCTTGGTGTTAACTATAAGTATGATTTTAAAGATCCTGAAACAGAAATAAGAAAAGTTTATCGGACACGTAATCAAGATTCTGAAGAAGGATAGGTAAGTTAGTATTTTTAATTATTTGAGGATATTATTTTTATGCATTGTTCTAAATGTAAGGTGGAAGTAAAGTAATTTGCGTAAACGTGCATGGAAATAATTTAAATATTTGACACTTAGTATTTGTAACCATTTGTAATGAAGTAAAGGTATGAATTAGTTAGTGACGTTTGTAATATAATAGATAATGTAGAGGTAAAAGTTTTTGGATATTTTATTTATTTTATACGGGGAAATGTTCATATTTGGAAAGGGTATGTACTTTTTCGCCATCAGGTAATTTCATATATGTTCTTTTTACCGGGTTTAAAGATTCAGAAAATTGTTATGCATTTTCGTGAAATTTTTCTAATTTATGAAAAAAAAAGCAGTGTACATGGATATAGTGAAGAGTGTGCGCAATGCCATTTTTGTGCAATTCTGGGATATTTTTTTAAGTAAAAATAAGTCGACGTGTACATGGTTTAGTGATATTTTAATTAAATGATAGTTATTTTGTGAATTTTATGTTTGTAGGAATTTGGTATACGTTTAAGTTGAAGTAAACGTGCATGGAAATAATTTAAATATTTGACACTAAGTATTTGTAATGCTTGCGGTATGAATTCGTTGGTGACGTGTATAATATAATAGATGATTGAGAGGTAAAAGTTTTTGGATATTTTATTTATTTTATATGTGGAAATGTTCATATTTGGAAAGGGTATAAACTTTTTCGCGATCAGGTAATTTCATATATGTTCTTTTTACCGGGTTTAAAGATTCAGAAAATTGTCACGTATTTTCGTGAAATTTTCTAATTTATGAGAAAAAAGCAGTGTACATGGATATAGTGAAGAGTGTGCGCAATGCCATTTTTGTGTAATTCTGGGATGTTTTTTTTTAAGTAAAAATAAGTCGGCGTGTACATGGTTTATGTGTATGTGTTATTTTGAAAAACGCGTAAGGAGTATGGTATTGTGCACTTTTTCCCAATTTTGCAGTGAATATTTGTCATGATTAAGCAGTTTTGTTAGATAAAATTTCTAGCATAAGTGTAATTCGGGTAGTAGATTGTTGGAAGAAGTGTTCAGTAGATAAAAAGAAAAGAAACATGTCTTTACTTCGTGAAGACAAAATGGCGGCGGGAAAACAAAAATAGAGGGTTGCTGTAGTAGAGTAGGTCGCCAAATTTTCGCCAAAAAAACGCCAAGTTACCATAATGTAAAGATCAACCTAAATGAGTTGTTAATTCAGAAGTCAAACAACAAAAATCAGCATTATATTTTCAAAATTTTCAAAATAACACTGATTTTTGTTGTTTGACTTCTGAATTAGTATTTGTTCGGCGTGTTATTGTGTCTTAATAAATAAGTTGGTTTTATCTTGGCTAATTTTTGTTCCTGCTTCAAATCTTTACAATAAAATAGGCTTGACTGTATGTATTTTATATCACTTGTCATATCTTTGGTAGTTATCCACTTCATTGATAGCTAACCTGCTTTAAAATTCGGGTTATAATTAACTAATAAAAATTTTTTTGTGTAGTGCTCATACAAAGAAAGTATTTTATTATTTAGAAAATGAGAATTATATTCATTTTATATTTTTTTCAATATTTACATTTTGAAACATATTACTGAAATTTTGATATGCTTTTGATCATTTAGATAAGAAATAGTGCTTAAATTTGAAAGGAAAAAAGAAAAAGGTATTTTCTGATTATTTGCACATGCAAGGAAAAGTCCTAACTTGTTGCCAACTAATTTTTCACTAATTTAAAGTGCAAAAGGCAACAGCCATTTTCAAAATGGTTCTGCCCTAAGAATTCCACACAAGGAAAATCAGTCAAATTAAAAGCATAATTTTTCAAGCAATCCCTGTTTGTGTTATTCTCCCCATGTATGCAGCAGTCTGTTTTTATTAAAAAAAAAAAAAAAAAAGTAGAGAACTGCACAAATTCAATACCCATGCAGCTTTGGTTTTATGCACTAGCCGGAATACGGAATACGTGCTACATGCATGTCTGGCTTGCAACATAAGTACTTTTTGGCAATTAACTACTTTGTGGGTTGCCACATTTCTATTTTGGTGGCTTATATTGGTTGATCTTTACATTATGAATACTATTTTATGACATTTTGGTGATTTGCCTGTAAGTAATCAGAAAGTTTTTAAAAAAAAGGAAACTAGCAAGGAACTTTAAGATTAAATGCCTGAGTACGATTGTTAAATATTATGCATAAATTGCATCGAAATTACTCGATAAATTTTGAATTATGGGAATTTGAATGTATATTAAAAGGAATTTTCTTTCTAAATTCTTCAATATTCTTGCTGCTAATTATTCAAAATCCTTATAAAGCTTAGATTAGTAGCCCTCTATATTATAACACCAGTTGCTTGATCTTGTACGGCACATATTCAGGAATGGATTTGTAAGTTATGGTAGAAATGCCACAAGCTGCTACCGATAGAATTGGGATCTAAGATGACATTATGCCATTCACTCCTTAACATGCAGGATTCGTATTGCCATTTACAATCATAGACATCCATGCTATTTAAAATATGGATGCCGAATAATTGGAATGTTTTAGAGTATACTGAAGGGTGCCCCTTGGATTATTGCTAAGTTGTTTCATTTATTGCCAATTTGTTGTTTCATTTATGCTAACCTGAGTAGCTGAATGTTATGGAAACCCTATTATGATGTAATTGGTTAAATGATTGCAGGGAATTTTGAATGACGGGAAAAGATTTGTAAAGGCTTGTTTGTGTGTTGTATGTGAAGTACATTGTTATTTTGTGGTTTACATGGTAAAATGGCTGAATGTGCTAAGATTATTTGAAGTTTCTGTACGATTTGGAACATTGCATCAAGAAAAAAAGCTTTCAATTGACTGGTGTATAAATACAGGTTTACTTAGTAGCCATTATGAATGTCCTGTTTATACGAAGGAAATGTATCCTGTTTATACAAAGGAAATGTGTATGGTCAAATGTCAGAGAATACCTACAGTACGAGGATATTTTTTATTCTTATTTTTGTGAATTTATGTGTCGATGCCAGTATACAGATTCTAGTTCAGATAATTTTGGGAAGGTTTTAAGGAATTTTGTTTGACTGAAGACGCAGAAATTTCTAAATAAGGTAAGTGGATATTTCCTTTGTGTACAGCTAAGATGAATTTGCTTTTTAAAGTTATTTCATTGTTTGATTTAAAATGTAGTTTACTGAGATTATATATACTTTTTTGTTTTGAAGTGAAATTAGATTGATGTGTACATGGACAAAGTCAAGGGAGTGCGCAATGCCAAGTTTGTGTAATTTTCCGATTTTTTTTAAGTGAAAATAGGTCGATGTGAACATGGATAATAAGTTTGTGCAACATTTTTATCTCCAGCGTGCGAGACTGTGTATTGAAAATTCTAAAGATATGCTTATTTTAAAATTATTTTGCGATATTGCTGTTGAAGGCTCGGGTGCTGTGCACGTAGAAACAGGCATCTGGGCTTAATAAGCCTCATCCTGTGTATAATGCCATATGGAGTGCATGACTTCCCTACCATAACATGGCATAGTTCTTAAATGAGAATAAATCTCGTGATAAGCGGTGATGAGACTTTGGCATATATGTAACGTCGAGTCAGTTACTTCAGTTGTCTGGAGGTGTTGTCAAGCAACAATGTAATGGCAAAATCGCAATTAGGCATATCTCAGTTGTTGCATGCAACTGACACGGTTGCTGATGCTCAGATACTAAGGTTGCTTTTGCTGCGTTTCTACTGCATTGTGGCAGTACTTCCCAGTAGCAATGAGAGAACTCCCTAGGGACCTGGCGTTGCGAAGAACTCAAGTGAATCCTTTAGCAGGAGAACATCATAAGGAAGCTGAAAAAGAATGAGAAGAGAGCTGATGTGCCACCCTCTGGTGGCGGTGATGGAGGTTAGAAGAAATTCAAAGTAAGAGGGTGGAAAGCCGGGATCAGGAGCTGGCGAATCAGGAGGCTGTGTTGGTAAAGGAGAGCAAGTTTCGCCGATTTCCTCAGGCCAGTCCTGTGGGAGGTCACCTTCCCGGAAATTGACCCGAGACGATGCTGCTTGAGTTTTCAAACATGATGAAAGATAAAAGTTCATAAATTTCATCAGATTTAGTGAACAAAAAGAACTTAATTCTTCTCTTCAGCAAAATTCATCAGGAACATGGTAGCTTTAAATCCTACGGAAAGTTTTTCTGCGGGGGATCTTGCTTTGCGTATTTTATCCAGGAATTCAATAATGTTTCCCAGGAAATTTCTTATCTTCTTGTCTTGTAACCAAGACATAGCTTCTTCTCTTTCTCTCGGTATTGCATAAGGTTTTCTTTTTACTTTCTCACTGTATTTTGGCTTGGGACCTTTCTTTACTTCATCAGTTTCTACATTTGTGAGTTGTGGAAAGTCTTCATGCTTCTTTTGAAAGACTGCTGGTTTCTTAGGGGTTGTTTTCTGCTCAAATTTTTTCTCATACATAGCACATCCGCGGTAACTACTTATGTGATTTTCTTTATAGAAAATGCACGTGGGTTTTTCACCTTTGCTCATCTGACACATATTACTTCGGTGAGGTAGTCCGCATTTACAGCAGCATTCTTGATTTGTACACAGGGGCTGAGGGTGTCCCCACTCCTGGCACTGAAACATTGGATCGGGCTTTTCTTTGGGTTGTATTTCTCGATCACGATATTTACACTAAACATATTATTGAGATTATGGATAGCATATCCATTTTTACTTTTCATCAGCTCGAGTAGCCAAATCGGTAATTTTTCAGAATTATTCTTGGGGGATCTGCAGAACTGCTCCACTTTAAGTATGGGGTATTTCCGCCGCTCTAAATCTTTAAATATTGCTTTCTCAGTAGTTTTGTCAGGGAGATTCTTCAGGATAACTTTTAAGGGTTTCTCGTGGCTCATTAGATAAGTATGGTGAGGTATGCTTTTCGACTTCATTAGCTGCAGAACGGTTTTGTAGTCTTCTATGGATTTTATGTTAATGAAAATTGATTTTGACTTCATTTGTGCTTCAAATTCTTCTTTGCACGAGCTTCGGAGTTCTTTTTCAAGCTGTAGCCATTCTACATTTTCCTGCTTTAATACTATAGGAGGGGGTACTTCATCTGAGTTTATTTTGGCTTCATCGTCAATTTTAGCGTTATCAAGTCTTTCAAAGCAGTTGCTTTGGGAAATTTCCATGGGTTCTTGGTTTTGCGGGGACTTATGGTTTTCTTTGGAGAGATCCAGGGTTCTTCAGGAGTTAGTTGTTTCTCTTCATTTGTGTTTTTCATCTCATCTTGTTTTTCGTTCATTGATGCTGGGCTTACTCTGTAATGAGGAGAATTCGTCACTTTTTTTACAAATGCTTCCATTCCTTTCTCTTGAATGAATTTCGTTACTTCTGTTATTCTTTCATCTTCTACATAAGGTGATTTTTCATTAGTGGGAGTTAAGGGAGGCATCTGCTTCACTTCCTTCATAGGGTTTTTCTTGATAAAATCTTCTTTCCTCCATTTCTTGAGATTTCGATGTCGAAGCTCGGAATGAGCATTTAGAATTCTGGTCCAAAGTCAGGTCGTCGTCATCAGAAAAATCGTCGGGTGTCCTAAAAAAGGGCATTTTTTTCATTCCCGAAGGTACCTAAAAACAGCAGATTATGAAAATCGTAATAAAAATCAAAAACACTGAACTGACCACCTAAGGTGCTGGGTAAGCTACTGCACATGTGATAATGAGAATCTCTCAATGATTGCCCTCGATGGTGTACTTGGAAAGTAAGTGCTTAATCTTGCTAATCAGGCATTGGTCGGGGGGGAAGCTAAGTGCAAATCTTGTATCTCAAAGTAGATTTATTTAATAAAAATAAAATATCTGCAGTAAAAAGATTAAGGAGTGAAATAATTTGGCTGGCCTAAACATCTATTGCAGGGAATTAGAATAAAATAAATTGAAGATTATTACAAACAGAGGTAAAACCTGAGTAATGCTATTGATGCATACTTGGTCAAGGCTCTATAATCTGAAACAAGATGGTGACACTTATGTGTGCCTTCAAAGCTTCATTAAAATGAGTAAAGTAAGGCAACTTTACTGGGAAAAGTAAAGAGATTCAGGGGTAAAAGAAATTGTAATTCAAAATCGACAAAATGAATTAATTTAAGTGCCCGAGGTCTGGGTCTTTTTCTTTTTTCGTAGTCTGCATAGTTGACTCGGGCAAACGCAGTTCGCGAAACGGGCTCCCACGCATCAGCCCAATCCCAGTGTATGTCGTTAGCGATTTTCTGTCTGGAATGTAACTGAGCATGAGGGAGTCCTAAAAAGTTCAAGTGAGTAAAAATGGCAGTTAGATGAGTTCTGGGTTGATAGCATAAACAGTAGAGAGTCTCCGAAGAAACACTGTCTCATCTGCATCATCACAAGTAGGTCGTGTTGATTGGAAACAACTTACAGATTATGTTTTCGGAGACCCACCAACTGTTGCTAATTATTTTCAGTATTCCAATGACCATTGTTTGTGCTGTGAAAGATGTTTCTTAACTCTTAAATATATTTTTAAGAAGCACTGCGAGCAAGGACAAACTAAAAGCTCTAGCCTTGCTCTCAATTGAAAAAAGCATGGTAAATGCCTAAATTCAATGAAAGCCTTACTGATTTGTTTGCCTAAAAAGGGAGGGGAGGTGAGTGGATTTAATTAAAGCTAAGTAAAACGGAGGAAAGAGCATTCGTTTCTCAGTAGTAGTAGTTTGGTTCAGCACGAGTTCAGAGTATTGGGATATCTCCGTGCTAGCTTTGCTTATTTGATGTATTTTGCATTGTATTGTGTTTAACGTTCCGAGTAGTTTTAAGTGTAACTACTGATTGTACTCTGTGATACTATGAAAAGCTGTAAGAGTATTTTTATAGAAAGTTCTAGAACTTTGAAAAGTTTCTTTTGGTGAAATAAATATTATCAGTCTATCATCAGTTCTGTGTGCATTCAGTCTATTACGAACCCTTATGAACTCAACAGTGTATATACTTTTGGTATTGTCAATTGTAATAAAATGCAGAACTATACGTTATAGCAGTCCTCTATATAGAATTTCAACATTTTGCAGCTAATAATTTTAAAATTATGTGAGATATATATGTACATGTACGTTTCTCGCATCAGGCATTTGTACAGAATTCACATACTATGCACATAAATTTTAATGTGCTAATTCTTTTTAGCTATGTTACATACATATGTATCTTGCTTTGATTTCATTGTCACAAAAAATGCGTTTTGAATTGCATTTTTTTGTGCAAAAAAATTGTTTAATCCATTTTATGATCTGCTTTAGAATAAAGAGTATGTACATAGACATCACACATATGAAAAAAAAAGTCAAAGTGGATATTTCTATTGAAATCTAAAATATAAAAATTTTCATGATTACAATACCTTATTTATCTTGTACAAGGAAGCAAAAAACCAGAGAATTGCGCAAATTTGGCGCCAGTGCACAGATTTTGATCCATGAAATTGAATCATGTAAGAAATACAACTTCATACAAAAAATTTGAATTCTATACTGCCATTCAAAATGACATATTTCATGAAATGTGATGTTTTCTTTTTATGCAGCCAACAAACTTCAGTGTCCCATTAAGATTCCATAAAAAAAAATAAAAAACAGAAAGAAAAAGAGAGCACTCAAATGCATCAAAAACACACAGAAATATGGCCATCATGTTTAAAAGCTGAAATCACCTGTTGTCTGTTGCGCACATGCGCATAGCTAGATTGTCAAATGAATAAATTTTGTTTATGTGATGGGTTGTTTATTTTTGCAACATTACCTTGGGAATATTTCTTGAGGGAGTGTGGATAATTGGAAAGTATCAGTACCACTTTGTATATTGTTTGACTGACTGGTGTTCATACTGCAAAAGTAAAATGCTTATAGGAATTGGTGAAAAAGCAGAACAAAATGCACAGGCTTTACTCTAACTTGGAATCTTTGTAGCAGCAATTGCTAAACTGCGCCAGCAATTAAGAGCAGCACTTGCTAAAATGTCAGAAGGGTGTTTAAAATTAATTTTGCATGTGTTTGTGTTATTTAAATAAGTGTTTATAATATCATATTAAATAAAATAATAGTATATTAAATTACTTTAAAATCCCTGTCCTGTACGTATTGAATTTGTTATTTGCATGAGTTTGTAACTGTCTACTTCTCACTGAAGCTGAAACATTTTTTACCAATGCTACTACCTCTACAAAAGTAGAGGAATATCTTTGTGGAAAATTTTGAAAGGAAAACTTGTCTGTACTTATACATATGAGGAAAAAGCACAGAAATAACCGTGCAATCGGCACATTTCTGGGTTTTTGTATCTAAGTTGAACTATCACCAGTAATTTTCCTTCCAACACTAAGCAGCATGCATTAAATTATAATGTTAAATATAGAGTATCTGCTACTTAAATAAAATACAGTATTTTTAAGTAAAGTTTCAATTTATGATTATTTCTTTCAACAGTAATTGAAAATTATTCAATTTTTGATATTTTCCAATGGGTTACCTACAAGGCCAGAACTGGTGATCTAGCCTGTATTATGTGATACCTCACCTGACAGTAAAGCATGAGATGAATTTTATTGATCTTTCTATGATGTCAACACTCAGATGATAGAATGCCCATGGCATTATCGTAAATAACATATTATACTGAGTGTGAGAGGAAGAAGATCTGCAGTGCTGCCCTGTCACTTACCTAGTTGTGATAGTGATCTGTAAATACTATGTAAATCTGTAATGGACTGATTTCTGGCTGCGTTGAGGTGTATGAAGACAGTGTTTGTATGAATAAAATAGGAATGGCTACCAGTGCTGCTTTATATCTGAATATAATAAATTATGACTTGCTGACAAATGTAAAATAGGACTGCTTCAAATGACAAGATTCTAATTAGGATTTGAATTGCCTTTATAATGTGTTTAAATACTATGACAACCATCAAGGGATATGAGAGGTCCTTCTCAGGACCACATTGATGCAATCTTTTGGTAATGTTCTGTAATTTAATAATCTGATGATGTGACAAAATTTATTAAGTGTAAGTTTTTTATATTTATTTATTTTTTTGCTGCTACTTTTCATGTGCTTAAGTGTGGCAATGTTCTCAGTTTCTTTAGTTTGGATCATGGCTTTCTGGTAGTAGGTCACCTGTTGCAAGAATGCTTTTTTTTTTTTTTTAAATAAATTATGCAATTAATATTAAACACAGTTTCATTGTATTTGAAACCATTCAGATGAATAACAAACATTTAATTAATCCTTTTTTATTTACAGATCTTTGAGCTGGTATTTGAGAAATAAAGCAAAGTTTCTTTAACAAGTTCCCCACATCACTGCTTTAAGATTTTTTATTTGCCAGTTCCTTCAAAACACAGTGATCCATGAAAGGTAATTAATAATGCACTTTTCATTTTTAATCTCTTTCATGAAGTTAAAATTTGTATTTCAGTGGCATTATAGTGTCTTTATATCTGATTATAGTAAAGTCAAGAACTCAATTTGTTATTATAGTTTAATCAAGAACTTAATTTGTGTGTTAATTAAGAACAGGATTCTGATAGATTCTAAATTACTATTATAAATTATATTTAGTGCTTTACTATTTTGAGTATGGTTCTTAGTAATATGAGTCAGTTCTATATAGAAGCATTATTTTTCTGTGGCTGTTATTTATACTCATTTGTAAACACTCATTATAGCAAACATGCAGAAGCAAATTGTTAAGATTTTTGAAAACAAATATGGGAACATGTATTGAAGTATTAGTGCTGAAAAATGAAAATATTCATTTAAATGATGTACAATTTTTCACAAAAATAAGTTGTGTAATAAAAGTAAATATGTGAATATTGTGCCAGAATTAAACTACAATGTAACAAACTTGTTCTTCAAAGATGTTATATGGTTCTTAAGGCAGGAAGCAACTAAGTGATGAACTCTCATTGGTGTCATTGAGAAGGGGCTGTAATCTTACAAGAAGAAATATATTCATCTTTGTTTAGAGAAATATTAAAAATTTTTGAGCATGTAAGTTCAAATAATGTAACAAAGACAATGTTTTCATTGTATAATCTCCAACCAATTCAATTTTTATTTCATTTGAATAGTGAAACTGTTATGGGGCTCAAAATGAATTTTTGTAATGCAATTTCAGGAAATAATTAGATGATAGTTATATTTAATAGTTTAATACGGAATAATAATAATAAAACTATAGTCAGATTGTTAATTCTTAGTTGTAGTTAAATTTTTGACTGCTAGATAGACTAGATAAATACTAAACTACTAGATAAATTTTTGACTACTACTACTTTGTAACTAGATAATATGAGGCATTCAGAAAATAATTTCTTCTATTTTAAGAAATAGTTGCATTGCATATATGCATATTGTGTTTGCTTTTGTATTCTCCTCCCTTTTCCTACTAATTTTACTGGTTGAAAACCAGGAGGGAAGAATAACGTGGTATGTTCTATTTCTGAAGTACATACCACTTAAATGATAACACATTAAAAAGGACAGATGAAAACACACTAATATTATTATACTGTATATCTCAAAGGACATACAATTATAATAATAATCTTTTTATTTATGGAAAAATCTTTCTTATTTGTCTTTCTTATTATTCATTTATAATAGAATTTCTCTTAACTGGCAGCAACAGGACTGACCGTTTCCAGAATATTTGAATATACGTTTCTAGAAGAACTTAACTATTCATATTTTGTGATGCCATCCATAGATATTTACACAAGTTTTATATGGTCCTTAATTTCAGCCAAAATTGGCAGAAAGTCCTTAATTTTAATCATCTGAAATCTCTGTTTTTACAATTGCCATGTTGAGTGTAAATTAGCATTTTCGAGGAATATTTTTGATGGTTCACTGACAAATATGGCTATCTTTTGAATGGGTTCATAGGTTATAATTTGTTCCTATTTTTAATATAAACAGTGGGATATTCGAGTTTCTAAGCAAGAAGTGAAACATTAAGCATTTCGAAATTCTTTCTTTTTTTTTTTCTCTCTAATGAAGAGCTCTTAAACAACTTTTCACTTTTGTGATGTGAATTCTTTTCTTAAATTGTTCTAAATTTGGCGACGTAATCAACATTTTGGCAATTTTAAGATAAGTTTCTGTAGAAAATTTTTAATTTGGAGACCTGGGAAGTTTTTGATGATTTTTTAAACATTATACGTTAATAAATTTCATTAAAATAATGGTAATATATTGAAATTATATTTAAGAAATAACATTAAAAACATATTTTTATTTTTCGTTGTCATATTATAAAGTGACATTACTTTTCATTTTGGGGAGTTTTACAATATTTTGGATCAGTAAAATAAACAATATGATAAATGCTATGAAGCACAATTTACGAAGTAATTCTTAGCAAAAACAAAATCTTTTTAATCAACAAGTCTTCTTTTTAATTTTTTCATGGTTTTATCTTGTGTAATTAAATGTTTCAGAATATTCAGATTTCTCAGAATATGCACCAGTTTTCTCCATAAAATTAATTTTATGCTTTTTCCGCTGATTTTTTTTTTCCCAAAATATTTCTGGCTTTTTGCTGTTGCAGAATTGTTAGGGGTAATTTTTCTTTAGGTCTGTAGACATAGTAAATTTGGAAAGCCTAGAAGGATTTGAAGGCAAGATTTATAGACCCAAAATTCTAGAAGATGCTAGAAAAATAATGACAAAATGGAAAATGTCTTCATGATATTAAGATGTAGTGGATGTATTTTACAGAAAGTTTGTGAGGAATTTCTTACATTTTAGAGAATTTTTGGAAGAACAATGAAAGCGTAATATTTGAATTTTTTTTTTTTTTAACTTCTGATACAAGAAGTATTTTTCTGTAATATGTTAATCTTATCTTTATTTTTCTCTAATTTTCACTAGACACACGCATGGAAAATATCAAAAATGCTTTTAATCTTACCGCATGGACAAGCATTTATAGAATAGAATTTTTCTATTGATAAAGAAATTGAAAACTGACAAGTTAAAAGATTCATCTTATACGTCTCAAGAGATCATACACAGGGCTGGTGCTAGGCATTTTACCACCTGATGGATCCTAAATTCATTTCATATTTATTTTCAATCTTTATATTACTAAAGAAATAAAATTAGCAGCTTTTTCATACATTCTAAATGCATTTAGTTGTTTTTTTTTTTTTTTTTTTTTTTTTTTTTTTTAGAATAACAGAAGTCTATAATTAAATCCAAAAATTCTAAAATAAAGAGGGAACATATTGAAGAAAGAAACCAAATTCATAAAGAGAAACAAAATTATTCTTCAAAGATATGTACAGTTTTTATTATGCAAGTTAACCAGTTGTAATTTCAGCCTTTTCTATAACTTCTCCCTTACCAGAATGCATATAGCTAGTTTTTAAACTTAGCAGTTTAGATTTAAGACAGAGTGTATTTCTGGCCTCTGCTTGCATGCTGCATTAGTTCCTCCCAGCTCCGATAATTTATAATTATATGTCTTTGTGTTATTGCTGCCGACATTTGAATTTGTTACGACGATAGAGTCTTTGACTACTAGTCCACATTTTTAGTTTGAATTTGACTATTCCACTTTCATTGCACCACGAGCTGTAGTTGATTTTGTTAGCATAAAAACATGTCTTTATGTTCTAAAGATTTTTTTTTTTTTAAATATGAAATTTATTTAAATCTTTGTCTGACTTTGTAGTTATTTTCAGACATAGCGATAATTTGCTTTATGTCTTGTGAGAGGTTTCAGATAATTAAACTTTTATCAGATCAAGTAAAACCTCGTAGGTACATCATTGAGAGATTGACAGGTTAGGAGATAAAGCACACAGAAACTAGTGAGAATATTGGTTTGCATACTGAAGCAAATTTCTAATTGCTAATAAAGATGCTTAAAGAGAAAGAAATTGATATAAATTAGCCAAAATGTGTGGTAAAGCTTCAAATTAAAAGGATGAATAATTATTTTGCTACAAAACAAAAATGTTTTGCAGCTTTTAATGTGTAATTATCCTAATATTGTTTAAGAATCGACACCATAAATTACATGTATTATAAACTATGAAATATTATTAGATTGTGATTTTAATGCTTTTTTAACAAACATTTTAAAAATTGAATTAATAGTGGTCGTGTAAATTGATAATGACTAAGAATATCTAACTACTAAATTTAATTATTTGTAACTAACTGCTCACCTTTAAAAGTTAGTTATATCTGTATATTAAAGCGAGTTATTACCTTTCATCAATCCTTATCGTGGTCACAAGATGCGGCACAAAAATGTAAAAATTAATGTGAAATATAATCTTTGCATGTAGTAAGGCTTAAAATAATACAAAACAACTTATCACTTCTGCTGCTTTAATGTCTTATTCAAACCTTAAAGTATATTAACTGGGTTACAACCCCAAGAACTCTACATGAAGCTAACTGCATGAGACAGAACACAACTAACTTTCAAAACTTGCCAACTGTGCCTTCATCAGGCTTTCAGTTTTTTTTTTTTTTTTTTTTCTGATTAGCAGATCTCTCTCTCTCTCTAGGCAAGCAGAAGTATGTGGCAACAGTCAATGTTCTGTCACGAATAGCCCACCAGTAGCTGAACGGTAAAGTTGCTGAACACTGGTAATTCGGTTTGATGTTCGAATCCCGCAAAGGTATTGGCTGCATGGGTTTTTTCGTGGTTTTCCCCATGTGCAACATGTATACAAGCCAATTTCCCTTAATAAATAAAGCAATTCAAATAAAGCAATTCAAACCTGTTAAGAATCATGCTGATTATGATCGTACTTTTGATTTTAACATATGCTGTTTGACATTAAAAATAAACCTGCTATTTACTAAACCTCTAGATTGAGCAAGTACCTGACAAAATGAGAGATAAAAGAAAAAAAATCAACATAAAACTGACTGTTAGTAAAATGTAAATAAAAAACCACTTATCTTTTTTTAAATAATGTCCAACTACTATAAGTGTAAAATTTTTAATATTGCATAATAACTTTTGTAAAGTTATTCGAAAATTTATTTTACAATTATATTTAATAATAATGCAATCCTACTTACGAATCTATTTTATTTTTAGGATGATATTATAAAAGAAGTTCAGGCATAGATAATATCTTTAAATGAATTTATGAAGTTCCTATTTGTCTGATAGGTCCGTAATTTTTTTCATTAATGGCCCTTAAAAGTACTTAATTTCCATGTGCAGAGACCAGGAATCCAATAGTGTTGATACACCTTTCGAATAACCAGTATTTCCTGGAATTTTGAAGATAATATTTTCAGAACTAGTCCTAACATTCATTTGGAATTTATTTTCTTCTATATCAGCCATTGTTACCAACATAATTTTCATCATTTGATTGATTTTCTGATTCACTCTCTAATTCAGTGTCTGTATCACTGATGAATTATGATTGCTGTTGTATTCTTCATCTATTAATTCTGCTTCCTCTTTGCTAAACAATTCATCATCTGTTGAAATGGTTTCTAGCATATTTCTCAACCTTTACATTTCTTTATCATAGCTTAGGTGCCTCGCCATGCTGACTAACTAAGAAAGTGAGGGGGAAAATCTGAGAGATGCGAGAAAGTGTGCGGGTATCACATACCCAAACGGTACTATTCCTAAAAAAGTATTTGAAGAATCACTACGGACATCCCAGTTTCAAGAATGTGAATCCAGTTTCAAGAATGACCTAGAATTCAGCTACAAAAGGTTTCGCCCATTTCCAGGAAAGAAGTTTGAAGATAAGGGACAAAGGATATGCCCGGTGCGTGTGCTCGTGGATTAAGTTTAGATCATCAAAAGTGGCATTGTTTTTATACTGAAAGTTAATTGTCTGTTGGCTATGAGGGATTTTGCTGTACAGTTTTATTAAAGTCCGAAATCCGGAATGATCTATTATCTGGACAACCTGCCAAAAAATAAGTAAATGAAATAAAATGTTTTAAAAAAATTCCTTATCTCCTTACAAATCTAAGAATGAAGAATACAATACTGAAGAAAGCAGGTACAGTACAAAGTCTGTAATCCGAACGTCCATAATCCAGACCTCAAAGCTACAAACACATAATGCGCGTGTGTAAACGCATTATGTGTTTACGCATACATGTTTAATGTATAATGGACAGTATAAGCTAGGCTAAAATTATGCAAGGCATTTCAGTTATGTTGCAGATTGTGCTGTTCCTTAATCTTATAGGGCCCACCAGCGGCCGAGCAGTAAAGGTGCTGAACACTGGTACTTTGGTCCGAGGTTCGAATCCTGTGAATGGGCTGGCTGCAGGGGTATTTTCGTGGTTTTCCCCATGTGTAACATGTATAAGAGCCAGTTCCCCTTAGAAGGTCCTCCACGAAGGCATCCCTCCCTTTAGGCAGATAGCCCTCAAGGCTTTGCCATAAATAACCTAACCTAACCTTAATCTTCTAATTGGATCTGGCTTATTATTTTTTGCAGACTGTTAGAACAATTTTATAAAAATTAAGCTTGAACTTTCAATTATGTCAAAAAGAGTTTCCAATTCTGGAGCTGCCAAAGGATCTACAAAGTGAAAGCATGTTTCAATGTCCAAACAAAAAGTGGAATTGCTGCAAAAACATGGATAATGGCCTCTCCGTCTCAAAATTATGCGAGAAGTATGGCATTGGAAAGTCCACTATATATGACACAAGAAAAAGGAACTTTTTGAATTTTTTGTGGAAGCATCTTAAACAACTTGCATTGAGAGAAATGTTTAATAAAGTAAACTAATAAATATTAAGCTTTTTTTTTGTAAATTTTGATATCCTTTAGATCATAATTGTTCTTTATTTCATAAATTAAGTTTTCATATTTTTAATTGTATAATTTCTGCATGCCATCTTACCAGATTTAATTTGATGATCTATAATCCAGAAAAACCCCTAATCCAGAATCACCGAAGTCCAATGAGTCAGGATTACGGACTTTGTACTGTATACTGGAAATGTGATTTTTTTAATGATGTCATGACACTTTCAAACACTTGCTAGCTTGCAAGCTGTGCCATAACCAATTACATTGATTGACTTTGTTTTAATGTTGGTCAGGATAGCGCTTTCTTCACTTTAGTGCTTGTATTTGTGGGAAAGGGGAAGACAGGGCTAGTGCAATGCATTTTTCTGTCTGGTGCAATCTGCAGTTCCTAAAATGAAAGTTTCATTAATTATTAATCTATTTCAGTTCAGATCAGCAATTTAATTACATAAGCTGGTACAAAATAAAAGGTATTGATATACAGTCAAAAGTCTTTAATCCAGACTCGTTGGGACTTTGGCGATTCCGGATTATCGATTTTTCCGGATTATAGATCATCAGTTTAAATCTGGTAAGATGGCATGCAGAAATTATAAGATTAAAAATATGAAACTGTAATTATGAAATAAAGAACAGTTATGATTTTAAAAGGTATCAAAATTTACAAAAAAAAAGTGTAATATTTATTTGTTTACTTTATTAAACATTTCTTTCAACGCGCGCATGCGTAAAGCATACATTACGCATAGCCGAAATTAGAAAATTGCAACCAGAAAACTATTTGATGT
Organism: Stegodyphus dumicola; assembly: GCF_044657685.1. Taxonomy (NCBI): domain Eukaryota; kingdom Metazoa; phylum Arthropoda; class Arachnida; order Araneae; family Eresidae; genus Stegodyphus; species Stegodyphus dumicola. Next base: position 199,095,116 of record NC_140773.1, read on the forward strand.
GTATTTGTGATATTTATAATGAATTTGATTTAAATCATATCAAAGACAGAGTACATCGAAATGAAATACTACATTTAGTAATGAATTATAAGCCGAATAAAATAAAAACATCTGCTCTGAAGATAAGGATAGTGCTGACAGATCAACTTCCAGTTCATTGCGCGCCGCGATGTTCCCCTCTCCTGCAGAGCAGCGTGAAATTGAAAAACAGATTTCGGAAAGGTTAGAGGAACAAAAGATATGCTTTTATCCATTTTTTGCAGCAATTCCACTTTTTGTTTGATGCACATCGAAACATGCTTTCGCTTTGTGTAGATCCTTTGGTAGCTCCAGCATCGGAAATTCTATTTGACATAATCGAAAGTTCAAGCTTACTTTTATAAAATTGCTCTAACAGTCTGCAAAAAATAACAAGCCAGATCCAATTCGAAGATTAAGGAAGAATGCAATCTGCAACATTAACTGAAATAGATAATTAGATAATTTTAGCTTAGCTAATACCGTCCGTTATACATTAAACGGGCATGCGTACACGTATATGCACATGCGTAAAAGTATTATGCGCATGCATAAACGCATATGCGCAGGTGTGAATGCATTATGCGTTGACACATGCACAGAAAGTTTGTAGCTTTGAGGTCCGGATTAACGACTTTTGACTGTATACATAAACCATTATAAAATAAGGCTTGGATAATTACAGAAACCACTACAATGTTTAAAAATAATTAAGAGGAAGATTAGTTTAATGTATTACAGTTGTGTTCATATAATATTGAATTATTTTAATGTGTTTAATTCTTTATATAATATATGGTATATATTTAATTTTTTTTTAATTGCTTATTTTTATTCTATTCTAGTTTATTATGCTTACGTGGTGATTGGAAATGCAGCCTTGCAAGATGTCTTGGAAAATATTTTTTCTCTTTTATAGTGGAAAGTTAAAAGATAAAGCAAATTAATGCACTTTGATTTCAACTCTATCAAAAAATAAAGAGACATTAATCCAAACTATTATTTATATAGTACTGTACTTTTAACACTTATAGCAAGTAGTTTTTTATTTGCAAGAGCAAAATATACTTTGATAAATTGGCATGTATAAAATAATTGTATTGGATTGTGTCTTTCTTGCCTTTAAAAAAATAAGGTTTCTAAAATTATAGGTGAATCCATTTGAAAAATTACTGGTTATATGTGAAATGCTGTAATCTCTAAACTTTCCAACAGGTAAATTACTTAGTATTTAATGTATCATTTGCTATTAATAGTCATTTCTTAGTCTGGTGTTCTTGTGACACATCTGTACTTTATTATATAGAGTTCAAGAAAGAAAGCTTTTTTAAAGGTGATTGTTATTTGTTACATGGTATTATAGTGAAATCTCTTGGTGGCTTCCTGTCATAGGTAATCATCTCTGTGGTCAGTCTTTATGAGAAATATAATATATTGAAACAAATATTGGTATTCATAATCATATTATTTTGTAAGGTGCTTATTCACTATTCTGACTGTGACCATTTTACTAAATATATTTAATTACCTTTCCTTTTTTCTTCATAAATTTTATTCTTTCTTAGTGGGGTATAATTTGTCGTATATCTGTGAAAAGTCGTTCATGTTTCGTATATGAATGATCTCGTTTTTATATACCAGTTTCCATTCTGTGCACTCATCACATACAAGGAATTATGTTCAAGAGACTTTGTTTAGGTGATTTTCTTTTTTAATGTTATAACAGTTAGTTAGGTGCATTGACTTTTGAGTTTGCCATTACATATAAATGCATATGTTTTTAAATTTTATGTTTCATGAACTTTCTCTCTGAAGATGTCTGAAGAAGAGCTTGTAGTAAAATCTGAAAAACAGCTTGTAACTCAGCCTGAAAAGCGGCTTATATTAGAGCCTGGAATACAGTTTATGATACCACCTGAAAAGCCACGGGTTAAACATAAACTGAAAGCATTAAATTTAGAAACACGAATGAAAGTTATTGAAGATGCTGCTGCTGGTCTTTCACAAAGGAAGTTGGCAGAAAAGTATGAATGTAGTAAAACACAGATACATAAAATTTTACAAAAGAAAGAAATAATCAAAGAGAAGTGGCGTAAAAATGCTAACAGAAATACAAAAAAGGAAACTTTTCAGCCTTATAGAGAAATAAATGATTTAACTTTGGCCTGGGTCGAATGGGCTCGTACACAGAATATATCAATTAATGGTAGGTATCTTCGTGAAATAGCTTCTAGTTATGCAAAACACCTTAAAATTGAGAAATTTAGTGCAAGTACTGGTTGGTTAGAAAAGTTCTGTCGACGAAATAATATTGTTTTTAAAAATGTGAATAATGAAAATAAATCCATTGAATCCAAGAGGAAGAATGAAAATAATGTTTCTAAAAGTCAGTGTGGTAAAAAAAAATCTGTTGAACCCATCAGTGAGAATGCTAATGTTGATGCCATTGACTCTGCTAGTGAGAATGTGGTAGTAGATTGGTTCCAGCCATTGCCATCATTAATAAAAAATTATGATTTTAAAAACATTTATAATATAGATGAGACAAGTCTTTGTTATCAGTCATTGCATTCTAAATCATTCACATGTAAAGATCCTGACATGTTTGATGCTGAAAAAGTAAAACAGAGGATAACAGTAATGCTGTGTGTTAATGCTTTAGGAGAAAAAGAAGCACCATTGATAGTAAACAATTCCTTACAACCGAAATGTTTTAAAAATCTCTGTATGTCTGATCTTGGTGTGGAATGGTATGCCAACCAAAAGTCCTGGATGACAGATAGCATTTTCACTAACTGGATTGAAAATTTTAATTCAAAAATGAAAAAGCAGAACAGAAAAGTATTATTAATTTTGGATAATTCCCCATGCCATCCCAAAATAACATTGAGTAATGTTATTTTATTGTTTTTACCTAGTAAATCACAACCTTTGAATCTTGGAGTAATAAAATTATTTAAACTTCAATATCAGCGTCGTTTACTGACTTCAGTATTTGCACTTACAAATTCGGTAGAAAATGTAAATGAAATGATTAAACAAATTACCTTAGCAGATGCAGTAGAATATGTGAAAGAAGCATGGAGCTGTGTAAATGAGAATACAATAAAGAACTCTTTTAAGAAAAGTGTTATTAATTGCAAATTGCCTGAAGATATACATGCTGAAGAAGTCATAGTCCAGACAGAAAATGAAGTCATAGCTTTAAGTCAGCAATTAGGAATTGATATCAAAATTAATTTTGAAGAAAGAGAGTTTCAGGTTGAAGATGATTGGGAAGAAGACAATCTTGAAATGCAGGCCATTGCATCTTCTTCTAAAGAAGTCCAAATAAAGGAAGAAAGTGAAGAATTTCCTGCTCTTCCTTTAAATGAAGCTCTAGACTATGTAAACAAGTTAAAACAGCTTGGTCGTAATCTAGGAAATAATAAGATGGTTGATTTGCTTTATGGAGTTCAAACTCTTTTAGAAAAGGAAGTGATTAACCATAAGACAAATTTAAATAGGCAGCCATATTGAATGAAATATATTTTTGGTTAGATAGAAGCAAAACTCAAGAATTCACTAAATGCAATATTTTTGAGTAAGTGAGTAAAGTTTATTGCATAAGCTTTCTGTGCTTCTCACATAAAAGCTGTTTCTGTGCTTTGCATATGAAAGTAAACTAATTTTATTGGGTAGCGATAAATAGTGTGTCACATTTCAATTTCTCTCTCTCTTTTTTTTTAATACAAGAGCCTTTATGTAAATGAATCCTCATCATGACTAGTCATATATTTTATCTGAAGTAGTCGCCTCCGCTGTAAGCCATAAGCATCTGGAATTATGGTTGGGATTTTTAAGGAAGATTTCGTTGTATCAGTCAAGCTGCTATACATACCTCTTTTTATCTTTAATTCTTGAAAGTTTTTTTTTAACCCCCTGCAGTTGCTGATGTGTAATAATTATTTGACTATACAACTATGTATGTAAAATTTTGGTAATTGTTTTGTTAGTCTGCTACCTGACTTTATTATTATTTTCTTTTCTATTATTTTCAATTAGCTTATGTTGCATTTTCATTGTGATTTGTGAATCAATAAAGAGAAGGCTTACTTTAGAGCATGAAATTTACTGATGGGATCAAGAGATTATTTTTAAATTTTTGGAAAGAAATGGAATTATTTGAATGAAAAGCTGTATTTGTTAAAATTATGGAATATGGAACTGATAAGTGCAATTTAAAAAAAGATTTCACAGTTATAAAGTGAAATTGCACAGTTATAAATCAAATTGCATTTACAGGAAAAAAGCAACAGAGTGAAATGCTCTGTTGTTTTTTCCTGTAAGTGCAATTTGAAGATGATTTCCCAAATTCTTTGCATTTATAAATTGTGCTGGATGCATAAATGTGTTTATTTCTCTTGAATATATACCAAAGTAACCTAATTTTGTATTTCAAATTATTTTCTACTTATAAGTATATTTTGATCATTAATAATATTTGTAATGGTCATGTTTTCTGAATTCATAAATAACAAAAATCCTTCTTTATCTGTTAAATATTATACCTGTATTTATTCCATCACAAATATTAATAGTCCTATAATTTTTTGTATGTTCATATATTCTGTATGTCTGATTTTTCATTTTGTATGATATAAAATCTGATTTGGCATTAATTTTCCTATAAGCAGCATGCATTTGTATAAAAATAAATTCATGTCATTTGGATTTCTTCATTTGATTCATAATTATTTTATTTTAAAAGCGAGGTAACCTTCTTTTATTTTAAAAGCTGTAAAGACCTTTAGTGACTTTTATAGTAACTATTAGTAACCTAAGTAAATAACCTATAGTAACCTAAGTAAATAACCTATAGTAACCATTTTTTCCTGTAAAGAATTTGGAAGAAGTAGGTTCATAAAAGCATTCATTCCTTGAACCGATTAATTTATCCCAACCAATATAAACTATAAAATTAATTTTCTAATCATGCAGTGTAATTAGTTTGAATAATTAATAATTGAATGATTTTTAAGTTTAAAATTAATTGAGTTGGTATAAAACTTGATTTATAGAAATAAAAAATTCAACTGTGGGTTAAAAATCTTTCTTTGAGGCCATGAGGCAAGGATTTCGTACTATTTAAGAAGGAAAAGATTTTTTTTTTTTTTTTTTGTCTAGTTTTGTGTTTAAGTGGGTATATGTTTCTCCAAATAATGCTTGATGTGTTATGTAAAATTTCAGATATGTTCATAATGAATTTCCTAAGTTAATTCTTCCATTCATTTATTAATTTTTATGTTGTAGTTTTAACTGAGAAATCACTTCCTAACTAACAAAATCAACTTGCAGAACAGGAGAAGGGGGTTAAATCTCTTTTCATTAAAACTCTGGCATGGCAGGCTGATGATTGTAGGAAAATGCAACATTGATTGACATAGATTTTAAGGAGGAGCAATTTCAGAGATTCGTACAATCACCTTCTACAGCTGCAACTGAATGAAACCCAAGTGCTATGAAAAACAAAAACTACAACCAAAGTTATCTGTGTTGCTTTTTTCGTATTTCTTTCTTCCTCCCACCTTGACAAAATTAAAAAAAAAAAAAAATTAAATAAGTAAGTTCAGGCTGCGAAAGATGCACATTAAATTAGTATTTTCAAGCATTTGTGTTAGATATCAAGGGCAAAATAAAAATTAAATATTTAAATTTTTGATAGGAACAAAAAAAAATTGGTTATTAATTGCAGTCAGAAACAAAGAATTTATAATAATTTTGAACATTGTTTGTATGTAAATTTGAAGAATTTGATATCCATAAGTCCTGGATGACAGATAGCATTTTCACTAACTGGATTGAAAATTTTAATTCAAAAATGAAAAAGCAGAACAGAAAAGTATTATTAATTTTGGATAATTCCCCATGCCATCCCAAAATAACATTGAGTAATGTTATTTTATTGTTTTTACCTAGTAAATCACAACAATAATTGTGTGCCAGTGAAAGGGCTAGCCAAATTACCTGAATTTATTCTTGCTACACTTTCATTCCTCCTCTCTTCAAAATTTTAGTAGCATATATATATATATATATGTATATATTTAATATTAAGAGAAGAAAACCTGATTGTAACATTCATCATTCAGCTCAATGGTTCTCAGTTTGTCACATTCTTCATTTCCACAATCTGTCATTATGTCATTCCTTTTAAAGTTATCCTTCCTGTTACTGGAAAATACAACTTAAATAAAATTGGTGCATTCCCAAGTAATATATAAAATCAAAATTATTTTATTTTAATGCGTCAGTTTTATTATATTAAATGTATACATATGTACAGAGTGTTTTATAATTAAAGTTAACCTATTTATACCTATGTAGAGTCCATTCTGGTTGACCTATTTCATTGAAACTTGGTGTATGCATTATTGGACCACAGAGAAAAGAAAATTGCAGTAAAAAATGATAGTTCAAATGTTGACCAACAAGTCAGAAGGGGGTTCATGATGAACAAAAAAATACAAATTATAAATGTAAAACTTTATTTAATCATAGTATTTATTCAGTGTGTGTTCCATTTGCATCAAACACATATTTAAGGCATGTTATAGTGTGTTCAGTAGCAGCATGAAGGGATTCTTGATCAATTGCAGCAAGATGACATGTTATGCATCAGGCATAGTTAGTATGCTTCTTTCATAGACAGGATCTTTTAGGAATCTGCATAACCAGACATGGAAACAGGGATTCAAGTCTAAACAAGAAGGCTGTTCAATTGTAAACTTTTCAAAATAATCTGCTCATCTCCAGAGTGGGCACAAAGCAGTGCATTCATTGGTCCTCTAGTGTGAGGTGGTGCACCACTAAAATAATTTTATGCTAGTGAAGGGCTGGCTTTGGTAGTTACACAAATGAGAATGTTAAACTTTGGTAGTCTAAACAATTCTCATTCGTGTAAGGCAGAAATGACTTGCTTTTGAAGAAGTTCACAAGTGGCTGTTATCGTGGGCTTTTGTAAAGTAAAGCTTTTGAGGCTTGACTCTTACCTTTGAGGGCTTTGTTCAGTTTTTTATCGGCATATAAGCTGACGCAGTCACAGAAGTCAGATACCAAGGCGATTCTCTACCCTGTGTGTAGCAGATGAAGAAAGTTTTGGGCATATCTTTTCTTTTGCTAGTATTGTCCAAAGATGAGATGACACATATCGTTAAGCGAAGTAGAAAAATAAATGTAGAACTATCACAATTATGTAGTTGATAGCAATTATAGGCATGTTGCGTCGAATTAAGAAGTGAGCATAAAATAGTTAGAGTCATAACTTGCGATAAATGATGAGATTCATTTTGAGAACCCGTAGTCACCCTGCTGGTATCTGTCGCTGAACTGGAAGAGCGTCTAAACTGCCACTAAGTTCAAGAGGTCACATGATCTAGAGCTAAAGCTATTGGAGGGAAGAAGAGAAAGTACAGTGTAGTCAGACCATCGGCAGGCATTGGGGGGAGGGGGGAGGATTTCCAGAGCCATACATAAATTAGAGATTGATTGAGCCGAAACGGGGGGGGGAGGGTCTAAGAAGTCATAAATAACCAATGTTATGCTAACAAGAAAGTTTTAACTTTGAATAAGTGCAAAAATTTATGATAATCATTGGGAATTAAATTAATTAGTGGAGGACTGAATGTAATAATAAAAGAAAAGCACATAAAATTGTTTTAAGGCAAAATTAACAATAACTTAAATTTACTTGAAGCAGAGGCCACCTTTATTAAGATATATTTGCACACTTTTAATTGAATCTTCTAGGTCTCCTGGTGTTCCTGCTATCGTTATAGTCATAATCCATATGGGGAATGCTTTCGTTATTGACACTGGTAATTTTCCTGTAAAATTTCCTAGCCAATTTGGCCATATAGCTTTTTAACTGAGGGACTTTAAGCTTGTAATATTACGTATAAACCACCTGCTTCTTGTCATTTGACGTAGCGTCAGGTTTTGTTGTATCTGTAAATTTTTCATATGCGTCTCGCTGGCAAAACCTCAAACAGGACAGGCATAAGTGATAATAGATTGCAACATGACTTTATACAAGAGCAGCTTATTGTCTAAGGAGAGAACAGAATTCCAAGCAATTAGGGGGAAGAGTTTTGATTTAGCGGCTCGGAATTTTTTAATTAGCTGTGTTATGTAGTGGTTCCATGTAAAGGTTTTGTCCATCATGACTCATAGGTATTATCACAGTCTTAGCCCCACGGGGATAACATTCCATACATAGTTATCTTTTGTGTGATTATTCTTTTCTTCGTAAACAGGACGGCTTCCGACTTGTCCACATTGATTAGAATTTTCCTCTTTTGAAGCCAGGCCTCAAGGTGCATGAATGTGTATTTGTAGTGCTTGTGCAATCTGGTCTAAATTTGCATTTTTTGCGAGACTTGCTGTGTCATCGGCATAAATGGCAAGTGTAGTGCAGGGTGTCTGTGGGATGTCGTTCGCATAAAGTAAAAAGTATATCGGGCTGACCAAAGACCTTTGTGGTACTGCCAGCATGAATGCGTCTCTGTGTGGAATATGTGTTATTGTAGCGAAGAACAAAGTTTCTCTCATAGAGATAAGATTTAGTGATGTTTATGATGTATCCTGGAAAGCCCAGGGTGATAAGTTTGTAGATTAAACCGTCTAGCCAGACTCTGTCGAATACTTTTGATATATCGAGGAAAAGTGCTCATGTGCTTTCTCTTTTATTGAATCCTTCCGAGATTAATTCTGTGACCCTGCACAGCTGCTGAGTTGTAGCGTGTTTCCTTCAAAAACCATGCTGCTGTGGAATTAAGGTATTTTTACTGCTGATGTGCTCCAGTATCCTGTCTTGTATAAATGCCTTGGCAATTTTGCTGAGTGTAGAGAGAAGACTTATCGGACGGTAAGATGCAGGGTCGTTGGCAGGTTTTTAAGGCTTTGGAATTGGTACTATCACAGCAGTTTTCCATCTTTTTGGGAAGTAGTTTAGGGTCAGCATATGATTTAAGATGTTGGTGAACTTGAACAGCATCACATGACCTACCTGGTGAATCATCTTTGTACTAATGCCATCCAAGCCTGGGCTTTTTCTAACTTTTCTTTTCTCGATATATCTAATAACTTCCGAGGGTTTAACTAGACGAATGTTGTCTGTGTTTGTTTTTGAGAAGTATTGATTGTTTGTAAAGCTAACTGTGTGTTCTGTATGTGGGTTAGAGATGTTGTGAGTGTAAAACTGAGATGTGTAGTTATTAGCTAGTAACTCAGCTTTCTCAGTTTCGGTGTAGGTGATTTTGTTACGGCCATTAAGGGGTGGAATGGTGGTGTAGCATCTTTTAAATTTGGAAACTGCTTTCCAAATTGTTGTCAGTGGAAAGAGAATCCAAATAATTAGACCAGTCTCTTTGTGCATGTAAATTAGTAAGGGACTTGACCTCCTGATTCAGTTGATTAAGGATCTTTTTGTCATTAGGGCAACGTGATCTTTGCCATTCCTTCCTCGCTCTATTTCTCCTTGTAATCAGAGCATTGATTTGAGGATCTCTGAGACGTTTCTTATGAGGAACTTCTTTACCGTTATTAGATAGAGTAGTTTTTAAGGTGACTATGAACTCTTCTACTAATGCGTCTAACTCAGTCTCACTCTGTGCTGTGGGTAGGGTGTACTGGGTGTTGTTCAAATCTTTGGCGTAATTTTCCCAGTTCGTAATAAGGGCTATTTTGTATGGTGTGCTATAGCCGCTGATAGTAGTTTCCATAATCACCAGATTTTGATCCGATGACATCTCTGAAAGGCTGTTGGATCTTATTTGGAGTGTTGACATTTTTCATGATAAAGATGTCAATGATGCTAGCACTATCAGAGCTATAGCGTGTTGGGTAGAGCGGAGCTACAATCTTGACATTAGCCATGTTGGCAAATCTATTTATAGTGTGTCTGTATGCGTTATTATGACTGCAGTTCCAATTTATGTGTTGTGCATTAAAGTCACCACCTAAAATAAGTTGTGTATTGAGTTTGGAAAGCGCTTCTAAATCAGTGTAAACTTCCGTTTATGATCAGTGGGAGGGGATATAGATGGAGACTAAAGTAATTAGTCATTGGGTGTGTGGAATGATCGTAATAGCTAACACCTCTATTGCTAAAAGCTGTGAAATTGTGTTTTCGTAGTGAGGGATGGAGCGCTTGATTAAAATCATATGTCCACCACTGCATTTTCCATTTGTACACTCTCTATCTTTTCTGTAGGTGTTATAGTTGCTCATCCTGAAGTTTTGGTGTAGGCTAAGCATTATTTTTTGTAGGAAAATAACATCGGGAGAGTGCTCTTGTATAAAATCCCTGAGTTCATTAACTTTCAGGGATAAGTCATTTGCGTTCTATGTAACGAAGGAAATGTTATCACATACATTAGTTACACTGGCCATTAATCTCATTCATCATTACAAAATACACAAATAATTTATCAGTATTGTTCGTATGAGACGTTGGAAACATAGGTTTTAAAAATTGTTGTCATTCTTGCAATATTTGCTTGACCAAAAACATTATAAATTTCCTTCATATAAATTAAAAATTGAAAAATATCTGAGCTATTAGTGCTCTTAATATTAAAATTTGTTAAATTTTCAGAGACATTAGCATTAGTATTTTAATTTTTATCCTGTGGAAATCCAGCAATGTTCAGTTTTTTTGGACTTAAGTCCTCCCTAACTGCATTAGTCATGTTAACAGGTTTAGGGCTTGAGCGAAGCTAATGACAGGCTTTATTTGATTTTTCTTACTGTTTGATGGTTTGTATTTTGGAAATTTAGGGCATCCTCGATAGGAACTTGGATGATTTCCAAGGCAATTTACACATTTTAGTTCTTCATTTCTACCTTTGATGGCACAAGCAGTAGTTCGATGTTTTTCTGCGCATTTGACGCACATTGGCTCAAAGAAACAATTCTCAAAGGAATGATGCCACTTTTCGCAATTGTGGCACTGAGGGAGCTGATTTTCAGACATGTACTTCTCTACCTTAACAGAGAATAACATCAGGCCCCTCAGGTTGTATATCTCATCCACTTTATCCGACTGCATTAGCATCAACAAAAATAATGTCATTGGTGCTTTGGTTCTTCGGCGAGTAAGTTCTGCAACTTTTTGCACAATGAAACTTTTATCAGAAACTGCCTGGGCTCTTTCTTGGTGATTTGCATTTGAGGGGAGTCCTTTAACCTTGATTGGCCTTTTATATTTTTCGCTTATTATATAATGCTCAACCTTAGTTTCCTTGAAAAATGCAGTTAGGGTACGGTGATCATCCGGAGTTTGGGGGAAGATTTTTAAAAATTCAATGTTGATTTTCCATAAAAATTTAGCCTGTGTTTTTGTATCAAGTTGCTGAAGAAAATCACCAAAAGATAAGACTCCGGGTTTAACCATTATGGGTGGAATATTTGGGGGTCTGGGGGGAGCTATTGCTGGATTTCCACGTCCTCAGGGGAAGTGCCAGCATTATCCAAATTATTATCAATATTACTTTCATTCAAAATAGCAAACTTATTTTTAACTTCTAACACATTCTTCATTTTTTTCAATTTTTAACTGCTTAGATGTTTTAGTTGGAAATTGAAAACCATTACTATCAGTAATATCATCATAATTTTTCGAAACAGTTTTACGTTTGTTACTTAAGGTACTACTACTAATTGTTGCAATATTTAATCTAGACATGCCTGTCGAAATAGTCAAACCACACTTACCTCCAAGTTTGGCTACTTAATTCTTGAGCTGCTTGATGAGTTTAATCATGGGCTTAGTCACAATGTCCGGCTGTGTCACAGCACGCTTCTGATGGTAGGCTTTCACGGCAGATTTTGTATGTTCTATCTGTTTCTCCAAGTCCACGATCTGCGAACGCATAAAGTCGATCGAAACACTATTAGCAGTTAAGTTGGCGACTTCTTGAGCCTTAAGCTGAACGTTACTATCGATGACATGGACGCTATTGTCCACGCGATTATCGTTATCACCATCAGGCGAAACAACTTCAGCTGGCTCGCTCATAACAAGCACCTACATCCACCAGGAATCAGGACCGAATGGCTTTGTGCAGTGTTCTCAAAGAAAAAGGGGCCATGAACGAAATAGCTGTAAAACCACCCCATACAGTAATGTAATCAAGATACAGAGACCATTCATGCACAACATTAGGACTTGAATTACCCAATATATGACAGTTTTGAATATTAAATACACCATCTAGGGTAAAATGCGCCTCATCCAACCACAAAGTGTTTCAAGGCCAGGCATTGTAAATGGCTTCTGACAAAAGAAGGCTAGCAGAATCAGTTCATTTGCTCAGGTCTGCAGAATGCAGCTCTTGTAAAAGTTGGATCTTGTATGGATACCACTTTACAATGGGTCTACATAGGTTTAAATAGGATAAATTTAATTATAACAATCCTATATTTAATCAGTATATATTTATTAATCTATAAACTTTTATATTTAGTAAATGCAGCTAAGAAATTATTTTTATTGGTTTTGCTGTATATAAATGATGGCATGTGTTTAACTTTTTCACTTTATTTGGGTTAAGCAATTTCAACTGCTTATAACCAATTTTGCCATAAGTTTTTTCTGGCAATTTGAATGTCCCATTTTGTGGTCAAATAAATATCCTTAAAGCTATAAATCTGTTTTTAAGGAGGGGGATACCTTTTCAATTGAGAGTCCATGATTTAGCTATTTTTCCCTTCTTTGTGTAGAATAGTTTTTGTAAATATTAATTATTGAATATTATGTGTAAAAAATGTAATGCATATTATGTGTAAAATATGAATAAAAAATGTGCCTGTCTGCTATAATCTTTTTAATCTTTTAAATATTTTTTTCCATATGACTGTATTTTCTTTTTTTAATCAAATGCTATGATATTTAAAGATAATTTGAAAAATTAAGTTTTTTCCCCCTTTTAAAATATTGTGTGTTGCCTTACTTTTTGTATAAAAGTGTTATATCATATTTTTGTTAAATTATCTTTGCACATGTTAAAAGACTAGTTAAGCAAAATAATGGTTGAAAGTTTTAATGTCTGTTACTACAGTTGATCCGTTGCTGTTGTATTACATGTTATGGTAAATAAATTGAGAAATAAAATTTATTATTATTTTATATTTTCATATGTTTGATTAGAGTAAGTGCATAGAAGTTAATTTTGTTTGCATAAAAGCAATTGCGAAGCATCTGAATATATAAGTAGTCTGATCCAGTGGTAGTCGATGTTTAGTCATTTGGTTTATTCAGTATTTAAATGATATTAATATATTTGCTTTCTTTGTGTAAAACATATTTTTTCCAGCCCTTCTTTTTTCACTCTTTTTTTTTTTTTTTTTTTTTTTTTTTTAAGTTTATTTTGCTAAGCTCTCCTTTGAGTTTTTTTGTGCTTCTCTACCCTTGTAACAATGATATATTACATGTCGTTTGAATGTAATCAGGACTGAAGTAGACAGAAATTTTTAAGTATTTATTACGCTTGCATGAAATTTGAATTACAACTTGGAATCTAAAAAGTATGCATATTATATAGACATCCAGTATCTACCAAAAGAACATGCTACTTGGGATATTTTAGATAACACTGCTGTAAGTTCTGGTATAGGGGGGAAAAGTGAAACTGCAGGCAACTTGGACCAACTTGTGGAAGGGTCAGCTGAAAGGCCTATTTCAAATGTGTTTCTAATAATCAAATTCTTCAAACTTATTTTTATTACTTTCTTGCTTCTTAATGTTCTTATTAGAGCTCCTCAGGGCCCACTGATGCATGATGTGAAACAATTAATTCTAAGCCCCCCCCTTATTAGTGGAAGGAGGAAAATTTAAATGGTGATACTAGAAATTAATTCCTTCCTGTCAGCATATTTTTCTTAAGTTTTAGTGATTAACAACAAAGCAAGCCAGAATGCTTATGAATAATAATTGGACAGTTTTAAGAAGTAATATGATTATTAATAAAATAGCTGCTATTTGAACGTGTTTGATTGTTGTTTATCCTTTTTAATAAGCCAGTTACACACTAGTTCTTTTGCTGTGTTATTCTTTCCCAGGCATAAATGTAGATATGACATCCTTTCCCTTAAGCAGATAGCACTTTAAATGTGTTTTTCCATATTCAATTGAAAATACTTGCCCTCTATAAATATAAATGTTAAAATTTGGCTATATTTTCTGAATTGTAGTTTCATAAAAATAAAGGAAAGAAATAGTAGTATAGAGTGTTTCTAGAAGAAACTGACCGGCTTTTTTTGGAAGATATTTGTTTTTTACATGTGACAAAAATGTGTGGAAAACTTTTATTATGTGTGACAAAAATGCAAAAGCAGGAAATTCAGTTTGTCTTTTATCTCCTGTAAGCTGACAAACTTTAAGTGATAATTAGCATCTTTGCATAAAAGTTGTGCAATGCATTGCTGAAATAATTTGCTGCCAGATTTTGTCCTATGAGGCAGGTAAAGGCAGAGTTAACACAGTCCAGTAAATTTTGCCATGGACCACATGCCTATGGGTAAGTTTTCTGTGGCCATCAATTACCAGTTTACTACCTCTAATCTATAAATAATTTTCAGAATTACTGATATTTTTTAAATATATTACTTGATTGTATAGCAGAAGAGTCTTCATTGTATTTTGTTGCAAATTAATTGCTAATTTCAAACTAACATTATGCTTGATGAGATGCTTTTGATTTCTGTCAATGATTTATTGTGTTTTTACATTTTTAAAGTATTTTAAGCTGTCTGAAACAATGAACATTTGTATAACTTAAAGTGCTCAGTGAAAAAGCATATTAAAAGCAATATTTTCCCTCATATGATAGGTAAGAATGGTAATTAATATAAATTGGGAGATTTAGTAGGTTTTCTTTTCCCTCTTCTTGCTAGAGAAATAGTTAAGAAAATAATTTATTGGTATGTATGATTTGAGAACTGAAATTAATTTTGCATTGGCTTAGCTAATCGCTGAAATACATTTGTAATTCCTTTATTTGTTACTTTTTTTTTATTACTACCTCTTAGAAAACTGAAATTATACTTTTTTTTGGTAATGAAGTTTTTTATTTTTGGTCAGATATTTTCTTTTCATTTTTAAATATCAGTTGCACATGACGAGTGAATGATGCTAACTTTCATATATAAAGCACTGTACATAAAAATTTCATGTATGCATTAAAGAACTACATATTTTTTTACTCTTATGTTTTAAAGTGTGATTATTAAATTGATATAATTAAGGACTAGGTCTTTCATAACTATTTTTTTCAAGTTTTTTAAAAGATTTGAAGCAAACTGTTGTGAATATCAAGTCACATTGTACAAGGTATATTTATTAATTAAAAGTTCTGATTTTTATCATATAAATTTTTTGTGGGCTTTATTAGTAATATTTCATTTAGTTTCTCTGCAATATATTTATATCTGTTATAGATGTAACATGGAGATTAGTTAATTCATGGCTATATAATAATGCAATTAATTAAGTAACACTCATTTATTTGAATTACAGCAATTTCTAATTATTTTAATTTTCATGATTTGCATGAACTTTTATTCTGTTCCCTAATATTTGGAGTGAAATTTGGGTACTTCTTTGTTATAGCGGCCTCGGAGACTGAATTGCCAGTCAACAGATATTTCGCCAAAACCTGGCTGCATGTTCTTATACCTCACCATGTGATCATATACTTCAATGCCCAGGGCGACTTAAAGCACCCAAGGACTATATAAAGGATGTAACATGGAGTTGGCTCAAAACTTCTAACTGGCGAAACAATTTAAATATTGACAATAGCATTGGCTGCATGTTTTATACCTTGCCACATAATTGTATATTAGCACCATGTTGCATTTTTACTCTCAACACATCTTATATTATTTATTTTTGATAAGGTTTTTGAATTTGCATTGTTTATTTAAAAATATTCATGGCGTTTTTTATGTGTGAATGTGATGTTAGCAATCTTTAATTTACGTAGTAATGAGGTGGATACCATATTGTATTTTCAAGACCTGACAAACGAGTATGTGAAAATAGCCACAACATGAAATGGTTAACAACAAAACCATTTGGAGGTGAAATGTTAAAAATTTCAAAAAGGGTCTCCATATTGTAAATTGGCTCAGCAGTTCTAGGGTATTGCTCACTGCTGCTATTAGATTTATGTATTCTTGGGCAGTTGACATCCCTGAAATGGTGTAACAAACAGCTTAATATGTGTGAAAAGTGCTGCAGTTGACTGGAATAGTTAATATGCAATAAAATAATAATAAGGGTCCTTAAAAATGTTCTTAGGAAATGACTGTGTGAGTATTATTATTATATGTTGCGATGTTTATTTTACATTCACACTTCACAAGGTTGGCATAATTATAACTGAGATCTTCGCACAAATCTAAAATCACCAAATATCGTTGGGGGCCACTATAACAAAGACGTACTGAAATGTGTTATTGTGTTGTAGATATATTACTTTTATATGTACTAAATGTTTTTAACAATTTTCTCAAAGTATTTCGAAACTTTTTAAAATTTAATTATGAGGACTAAGATATTGGTTATAATTATATATAAATTACAATCTGAACTTCAATAGTAATTATAATGTTAATTTATGTAATAAGGTAAATAAGATTTTTTTTCTGATTTTTAACCAACATCAAATACAGTACATTATTATAAAGATTAAAGAATACAAATTCCATTCGCATAAATGTAATTGGTGTGATTAACCTGTATAAAAACTATGTTCAGTCATTGAAATTTTCTCTGTATGCAAGTCATTAAAGTTCTTATGGAAATTAGAAAATACAAACTATTATATGATATGTAGTTATTATGTATTTATCCGTTTTAATAGGTTTTAAAAGGTATTCATCACTTTTTTGTTTTACTTCTAATAAATACATGAAAATGTTAAATAGCATATTATGATTAAAATATTTTCTATGAAAAGGCTATTAATAAGTTATTTGTTATTTCCTTGAAATAGTATATTGCATTAAATGTTACTCTTTTGCTTAATAATCCTTCTAAATCCTGTGAGAAAACCTTTATTGCAGAGCTGCATAAATTGGGAAAAAGAATAAAAGTTTTAATAAGTATATTCAATCTAGTTCTGATTATTGAAATTATGTTTAACATTCTCTGGCTTTAAGATATATTGTAGTTAATTCTAAAAATCTTAACCTCTCAAAATCTGAGATGATTATATTTAAGGTGTTTCAGGTTTTTTAGAACCATTTTGTTGCAAAAAGATTTTAAAAAGTTTGCAAAGCTATTTCTTTCTTTCTCTCTTTTTTTTTTTAAACCCCTTAACTGGTTTGGCCGTACAGTGTATGGGCTACTGATCATTGGGCGCATCTGGTTTGCCTGTACAGTGTACGTGCATCGATATTTCCCCCTTTCTTGTTTTGATTTTCCCATATTTTTAATATATTGAAAGAGAGACTTCAGTATTAGAAGATTTCAATAGGTGGCGTAGCTTGTCCATGCCATTTAAAAGCATTCTAACCAGTTTTTTCTTTTGTTACCGGAAGTTTAAAATATTTTGCATTCTTGGTCCTGGGAAGTTTTGCTACACGGTTTTCTGGTTGTGAATTCAAAGCTCTTTAGTTATGGATGATACAATAGATGATGATACTTTATTGTTAGATGCTTTTGATGATTTGGATACAAATTCAGAACTGTCTCGTAATGTTCTGGATAATTCTTTAGATGACACGTGTAGTGAGCTCAGCTCCGATGAAAGTTGACTTCTGCTAGAAATTTTATTGAAATTGATGTGGAAAATCTGCCTCTTCCATGTCCCAGGTTTAATTTTACTGGTGTTCCAGCAGTAAATATACAGATTGATGGTACTTTTGATGAACTACAATTTTATGAAGCATTTATTGATTCTTCTCTTATGAATAAAATTGTAGAAGAAACAAACAGTTATGCGACACAGGGCATCCAGTCAAGCACTGCAAAAAAATTCTCAAGAAGTAAATTTTGGGAACAAACAACTCAGGAAGAGATGCATGTACTTTATTGCTCTGGCTATACTCCAACTATATACTTTAAGGAATTTTAAAGAAGCCTGCAATTGATCAGTACTGGAGTAAGATACATTCCACATACACGTCCCTTTTCCCACCAAATAATGACTCATCCTCGATTTCATCTTTTGCAATGGTACTTACATTTTTGGATAATTCAGCATTTGATGAATAAAGTCATGGATGCCCAAAATTAGTGAAATTATGGCCAGTTTTGAAACATCTGAATGAGAAGTTTCGTTTGGCGGTGACATCACAATGTGATGTAACTATAGATGAAAGCCTTATGCTTTTCAAAGGAAGATTAGGGTAGAAGCAGTGTATTCCCCTAAAAAGAGCAAGATTCGGACTAAAATGCTTCATGCTGTGTGAATCGATTTTTAGTTATGTATGCTTTATGATAATATACACAGGCAAAAACATGCTTCTGAAACCAGAATTTTCAAATCTATGTATTTTGTCTAAATACTGCATAAAGGATATTGTCTTACGATGGATAATTATTATTCGTCACCAGAATTAGCTGATAAATTAATTTTGTGTCGAACAAATACATATGGCACCCTGAATCTAAAGAGAAAAGAAGTCTCAAAGGAAATGCAAAAGAAAAAACTAAAAAAAGGAGAAATCATTGCATTTCAGAGAGGAAAAGTTACTGTTATGAAATAAATGGACAAAAAAAAAAAAAAAAAAAAAAAAAATGTTTCATTACTGTCTACTATTCATAATCCTCAAAATGTAGAAATACAGGTCCGCTTTAAAACGAAACAGAAACCAAAAATTGTTATGTATTACAATAACACGATGGGAGGAGTAGACCGTATGGACCAAAATTTGAAAAATTTTGAAGTCATTAGAAAGAGAGGGAAAAAATAATTATAGAAAATTTTTCCCACATTTTTGATATTGTCGTATGGAACTCGTATAACTCATTGTAAGAAGGTGGAAAAAAAATGCAGTTACAGTTCAGACTTGATCTTGTTGACAGAATTATTGAGAAATACCATTCTGGGAGGACTTTCAAATATGGACGACCTAGTTCGGAGCCTAATCCTTTGAGACTGACCGAGAGACACTTCATAGAAGTTACTGCTCCAACAGAGAAGACAGTGAGACCTGCCAGACAATGCATTGTATGCTGTTCCAGAAGGAATGAAAGTGGAAAGAGAACCTGAAAGGAAACATGGTATTTCTGTCTTGATTGTGAACATTTGATTGTAGGACTTTGTCTAACACCGTGTTTCAAATTGTACTACTCAACAATAGTATTGAAAGTATAAATTTTTAACGTATGGTAAGTTTTTTTTTTTTTTTTTTTTTTTTTTTTTTTTAGGATTTGTGAGATCTGTGTACAGTCTTCTTTGCATAAACTCTGTGATTACAAAAAGCCAACATGTAGGGGCATTTGTGTTACAAAGTTATAAAACAAAAAAAAAAAAAAAAAAAAAGCTTAAATTCATTATTTATCAAATTTTTTAAAAATCTCTTTCATTTTCCTTTTATACTAAGTTAGGACTTTAGTTATATGAAAAAAAAAAAAAAAAGGTTTTTTTTTTGAACATTTCTGGAAAATAATTGACCAGTTAAGGGGTTAAGAAAGGGGGGGAGAATCTGAGGATTTCTCTTAATAGAAATTTTAAAAAGGGACCTACTTATATGAATTCATTTTGCTCTTTAAATTAGTTTCTATAATCAAGGAAGTTTCCAAAACACTTTAAAAATGATAAAACTTTTTAAGATGTAAAGTTTTCTTTATAAAAGAAATGAGGCTACTATCTATGCTCAATCTAAAAATCCTATACACCACATGTAGTTAGCTTGTGAATGGTGATTAAAGCTATTCTAGTTTGTTAAAGTTCATTTGATTGAATTGTAATTAAAATTTCTAAATGGTAAATAATGTACAGCATTTTTATCATGAATGTGTACAAAATGAAAGATTTATTGGTAATAATTTGAGTGTTAGTTCATTTAACGTGCTCAAAAGCAAAATGTGTAGCATTTGATTGTAACTACCTGAATGACATATTTCAGCTAACAGACTTCCAATAATATTACTTTTCTGTATTTTCAACAGTTGAATGATAGAAACATAAGAGGCAAATAGTTTTTTTTTTTTTTTTCCTTTTAAAGGTTTAAAGTAAAATATATATATATATATATATATATATATATATATATTATTTATTTTGATTGCCAATTTTAACATATTTGAAATATAAACTTTCTAGAAAGTGACCTTTTTTTATTACACTTTTCATGTGATGAGGAAATGATGTATTCATATAACATGTTTTTGACAATATTGATGATGTAATAAATTTATATCTTATGTTTGCATGGAAAACAAAAGGTCTCGTAATATTCTTAATGATGTTCAGTCATTTTAAAATTATTGTTTTATTGCTATTATTATTTATAAATCTCTAAAGTATCAATTTATTACCATTTTTGTGTGTAAGATAATTAAAACTGAAAAGATTCCCAAGTCTCCCTCCCTCAATATTGAAAATATAGGCATATATTTTTGATACCAAAATTGAAACACATATTCTTATAATTGTGTCCTTGCATTTCAGACACACAAGTGATCGTTAATTTTTTTTTTTTTTTTATGTTACATTCTATGTGATCTTAAAGAGAATTTAAAGTACTGATATTTATGTGGGTTGCAGCTTTATTTGCTTTAGTTTTTTTATGATTTTTGCCTCTGTAATTTTTGTATTATTGTAACATTCATCAATATTCATTTTATTTAAGAAAAACGGAAAAAATACTGCTGTTTGAATTTTTAAATTATGAAAGCTTGTTTATAGTACCTTAAATTAAAATAGATTATTAATTCAACTTAAAGAAAACCTTCAACAGTCTCTGTGAAAACTTTGCTTTGTTTAAAAAAAAAGGTGGGGTATCATCATTTGCAATTTTGAAACTAATTTTGGCAGAAATTTATATTGTTAGTTGTTTTCAAAACTTATATAATTACTATAAAAGCTGGTGAAAGTGGAGCTGTACCTAGAACACTTTAAATCTGACTTACGACACCTATATAAAAACTGTTCTTAAATATGGCAAGGAAATTCTGGTTTTGGCTGAGTAGTCCAAGTTAGAAGTAACTGGAAAGAGCCCTGAATCACAGGAGCAGTAGCGTCAACTCCGATAGAAGCTTTACAACCCTATACTTCAAACCTTCTAAATGCCATTAAGGTATAGAAAAAGGCAGTTTATACTGTTGCTAGACTGAAAGCATCATAGCAGGCAAATTGAATGTAAAATTATAGCAAAGCTCACTAGGGCTATCAGCCTAAAGGGAGGGCTTCTATACACATTACACATGGAGAAAACTATGAAAATGCCCATGCAGCCAGCCCACACGCCTGGAATCAAATCCAGTTTGGAACTACCAGGGTTTACTGATTTTACCGCTTAACCGCTGGTTGGCAGATGAAAATAGAAAAAACAACAACAAAAAACTAGATATTATTCTAAAAGCAAACGCCTTGTCACTGTTGGACAATAACTATCCTGAACCAGAATAGGTACGTGCTTACAGACGGCTCTAGAATGAATAATATTCTTAATGATGTACTGGTGCAGGTATATATTGTAAGCTAATTTCATAGTATGATCACAGTATGGGTCAACATTTTTCAAACTTAGATGCAGAAGTTCATGCAGTGTCATACATATGACCAATTTCAAATCTAGAATTGAGTCTTTTTACAAAGGCCATCATTCTTGTTGATTCTCAGTCATAGAGATAATAGCTCTTCAGCATCACTCTGAGCCTCCTTTTGTGTGAAAAATAAAACAGGATTATCAGGGGACTAAATAGGTACAGTAAAACTGTAGAATTTCAGTGGTATCATCTCACAAAGATACTGATGGTAATGAAAAGGAGATATCTAAGCAAAAAGCGATACAGAGTTATTTATTGAACAGAGTTTCATTCTTTTGGATTTACTTAAAAGAAATATTCGAGAGAATCGTATGTCGGCGTACTGCACAGAACTGTGAATTAAATCGAAAGGTAAACCCTGGGCGAATATCGGAAATGATAGGAATTAGTTTACTCGCAGGCCACATAGTGAGGCTGTGGCGAATTTCAGACGGGGTACAGAGGATGCCTGCTTAGTCAAACATCTCAGCAGAATAGGCATATTCACTAATAGTTAATGCCCTATTTGTAAAACAAACACTATGAATAAGCAGCACTTGCTCTTCTGTCCAGACTTTGACTCTTAAGTTACAACATAGTGGTGATGTTCTTCCTGCTGTATTGAATGGCCAGGGATCCTATGTCCTGAGCACATTGTTGTTTCTCCTCTAACCACTGGAGAATAAGATTTCAGTTATGAAATTTTTATGTCTTAATTTATTGGTATTGTAAAGATTTGAATTTTAGAATAGTAATTTGTGTTTTTAATATTTTGTTGATGTAATTTTGAATTTAATATTTTGTTTTTTGGTGAGTTACATGATGTAAAATGGATTGATTTCTGAATAAAGCCATAAGAAACAACATAATTAAAGCTCTTGTTTAAAACAAAATTTTTAAAAAATGAATTTTAATAATATTTTGATAAATTTAAATATTGAGAGCTTTGTGCTGTATAGGTTTACTGTATGTAAAATATTTGTCATTTAATTTGCATGTTGCTGTATTATTGAAATCTGTTGAATGTGTCATAAATATGAATTTGTACAAATCACATTTTTACTTAAGGATGGGAAAAATAATTGATTGTCATTATACAAGGTCTGTATAATTATTATTATCAAAAACATGAGTTTTTATCAGTGTTCGAAAGTGGCAGTATCTGTGGTCTTAAATTGTTGCTGTTCATATTCTTCTTCACAAATGTCAACTATCTTTGTGAAACATCCTGAATGTAAATAAATTAGGGATTATTACTAAAATTATGTCTTTCATACTAATGATTGCTAGCATTTCATAGTTACCTTTTTTAATTCTTCAATGTTGTTATACAGTATGTTTGCAAGCAATTGCATGTCAGTATTTCTTGAATATTTGTTGCAGATCCATTATTCCATTTTGAGAAGTAAAACAAATTAGGCAGGCTTTTATATTTTGACAATTATTATGATACCTTATGATAAAAATATGCTAAATTAAAAATTTTATTATGGATCTTGTTAGTGAAAAGTGTCTGTGAGAAAGTATTTTCCATTGCTGAATTAGTTAAAAAAAATCTCGTGTAAAAGTTCTAGTTTTAACTAGAGTTGAACGAAATATCATTTAAATTTTTGCTGACTGTATGTAATGTTAAAAATACTTACACACATTAAGTTTCTAAATTCAGTCTTCTAAAAATAATAATTTATTATTGGAGGTGTTATGATAGCAAGAATCAGCATTATTTTCTTGTTGCCTTAACATCTTCAATAATCATTTAGCATGATATTCAAGAAAGTTCATGTTAGAAAAGCATTATAAAGAGGCAGCAGTTTCACATTCCCATCCAACATTAAGTCGCAAAATCCGAAAGACAGAATTCAGTTTTATTTGATCTCTAAATCCACTTGTCTAGCAAAACTTTTATTTGTGTGAAAGTGATGTAATTCATATGAATTTGATAATTTTCCCCCTGCAACTCCAGTTTTACATAAAATGAATTTTTTCTAAAGTTTATCTTCTACTACTAGAATTTCGATAGTGTGCTTTTGCTCAAGTTATTCATTTTTGTTAAAATGTCTCTTATCACCGAAATTTTTAGTCAAATAGTCTAGCTTACTTGATTCATTGCTTAATTTTCTGAGCAACCAGGCATTTTAAAGCCACTCATAAAGAGTTGTATTAACCCTTTCAGCTAAGGTTTTTTTTTTTATGTTTTCCAAAAAAGAAAGCTCAGAATATTGTTTATAGATGTTAGTAGAACTTTGGTGCAGCATGTTCTTGTGGTGGATAGTAAAACAATCTGTACTATCGATAAAATAAACCTCTATATAAGATGGAAAATCCACCAGTAGGACCAAAAGGTCTAATCTGTGTATGAATTGAATTCATGTAATTAATTGCTCTACTCTTGTTCTCGAGACTTTACATTCTAGATTATTAAAGCGAAGTATGTTTAACAAATGTATGTGAATTATTCTCAGATTTTAAGGCTGGAAGAAAGTGTTAAAATCTCTGAATATTAAACTAGAAACTAGTTACTGTAAATAGTTTGATAGAAGTTTAGTCATGCAACATTTTTAAACACTCTGTATAGTTGACACATCATTGTATGCAGCTTTTGCTTGTGATCTGATTTTAATCACATATTCAGTATTTTAGATGGTGAATGATGATAAAAATGATATTGTGACTAACTACCTCTACACATGAAGCCTATAAAGTAACTGTGTTGTCTGTTTTCTTATGTATGCCAAAAAGTAGATAATTTGTTGCCTTTTTGCATATTGGACCATTAACATTTGCATAATTTGTTGCCTTTTTGCATATTGGATCATTAACATTTGCATCCTTATTAAAGAAGAGAGGGAAAAGTGAATGATTTGCTGCAATTATATAGAACTTAATAAAGTGAAAAATTTATTCATCTCTAATTCATACACGAGTTAAACACTTATGATTTCTGATAAATTTGTAAAGTAACAGGAGACATTTTATTCTTATGCATTTAGAAACGTATATGAAAGTAATAGGAGCTTAAAAATAATTGAATTTAGATGTCTTTTATCTTAAGTGCAAATAATATTGAAGTTTCTTCTCATTCTTTTAACATCTCTCATTTTGTAGAAGGTTTTTAAATCTGCATTTGATTTGTATGTTTTTATGTTATTTATGTTGTAATACTTTTTGTTATTAATTATAATATATAAATAATATTTTTTTTCTTATTTTGTAATTTTTTGTGGGCATTTCTTTAGTTATGTTATCTTTACAGTTCGCAGCAGTCGCCATTCCCATATTGATGAATCTGTTATTGCTGAAACAACCCCTAATTCTGTTGCTTTAAACTACCGAGAACATCTACCATTTTCTGAACAAACTGCTACTCATTCATTTTCTGTTAGAAGAGAAGGTACAGTGCTTAGCTCGAGGAATTTGATGTCTGGTGTTAATATATTTCCTTGTCCATATTGTGGTAAAAGATTTGGTCATAAAGGAAGCTTTCGTGTGCATTTACGAACACATACTGGAGAAAAACCATTTAATTGCAATATATGTGGAAAAAGATTTACTCAAAAAATTCATGTTCTCAGACATCAGCACACTCATAATAGATACGGAGTAGTTTAATTAAGAAAGGGTAAAGCATTTCATTGTGACAGAAATAAAGCTGTGTTAGACTGCCTTTTCTTCTTGATGCTTTTTGTTGATTCAGCAATGTTTATTATTTTTGTGAAAGTTATAATGTGTATTAATTCATTTAAATTTGATCTGCATTTGGAATTTTTTCTTCATTGTAATCAGTAGCATGAAGTAGCACTTTCATGTAAAAAGTAGCTTGGAAAGCTTTTAGTTTTATTTATATTGAATATTAAAAATTGTTCATTGATTTATAAAGTTCTGTTTTAATAGCATGTTGCTCTTTTCTGATTATACAATTGTTAAAATATAATGTGTTACTTTTTGAAGTGTTTTATATATTATGAATTCTGATGGAATAAAATTCATGTTGCATATTAAAATATTTCATTTTAGAATATTATATATATTTAAAGTAAGATGTGCATCCAATGTTCATGGTGTAAACTTTTAAGTTTCTTTGATTTATAAAGCTGCAGTAATATTAATCTTATTAGTGTATAATTATGGCATTTTTCTATTTGAATTACAATGTTGTTTATTTATGCTATGGAATCAATTTTTTTATTATATATGAATAAATTTTGTGAAAGTTTTTTTTATACAGGCATTTTTTATGTTTATACAATATTTACAGTAAAGTAATAAACTTATCATTTTAACACAAACTTTGCTTTTTCGTGTATATGTATTGAAACAAAATTTTAGTTTAATATATTTTGTCTGTTTGATGAAAAAAAATGGGGCTATATATTGTTAGATTTTATGTTCTATGGGAAATGCTATTTTTGATTCTTGGTTGAAGTACATAGATTTCAAGGAAAGAACAGTAAGGTGTAAGCAAAAATCATTGAGTTTGTTAAGAAGGGAATTTTCATTTAAAAAGCTGAAAGTTTGTGTTAATTAGTCGAAGTATTTATTGTATACAATGCATTTTTGGCAAATAAAAATCTTTTCAAATGTAAGATTATTAAATTAATATTATATACTCTACAGTAGTTTTTATAAAATTGAGAAGTATAATTTATCTTAATTTTATAAATAATTTTAGTGATTTTGTTTTATGACTGTACTCGTACTAGCATATTGCTGGTATTAGTTTTTCTAAAAGTCATTAATTGTTAAAACATTTAGTTTTTCTAAAAGTCATTAACTGTTAAACCATGGTGTAGTGGTGAAAAGTTCCAAGAAATTTTTTATAGCAATATATGATAAAATTGAATATTGAGAAAATTTTCTGCAGTCTTCATAGAGAAAAGTGAACATGCATGGTTACCTCTGTAATTATAAATGGAAAATTTATTATGTACTGATGTTCAAAATTTTATGCATAAAACATCAATTTTTCAGTATGTGAATGCCTACAATGCAGTAAACTATACAAAGCTGGTTTTCAAATATTTGTTTCACAGCAGATAAAATTTAAAACAAATAAATGACAATTCATAGAGAATGTGATCTCACTTAACTCCTCGTACGCAGATGTCATTGCATGATTTTATGCCATCATTAAGTTGACTAATTAAGAATTTGATGAGATAATAATGATATAACAACTTCTGCTTCTTCACCAATGTGATCTTCAAGGTACTAAGATATGTGGGAAATAAATTCTATTAAATTCTGTATGATATTCAAATCGGAAGATTTGACTGGTTTAATCTGCTAAAGTTGATTTGTAGAATTTCTTCACTTAGTAGGGGTACTTGTTTTCATCTATTAAAAAAATAAATAAATAAATAAATAAAAAATTCAGGCACCTGTTAAAAAATGTTTGTTATTGTAAAATTTTATTTTCATATCACTAAAAACATAAATTCCCTTTTAATGAATTACCTGCAGGAAAGTATGGTAACCAACTGTTATTCCTCCTTATACCATCACATCAGCATTTTACAGCAGCCATGTTTTCTAATGTAGGTGAGAATGTAGACTCGTATGCCTTTAAAATCAAGTTCAAAATGAACCTTGAATTCTTGTTAAAGAGAACTTTAACCCATTGACTCTAGCTATAATGCTCCAAGTCAGGCTGACCATCTTTTGTTATAACACTCATGAAATACAAGCTCTTGTATTTTCTTCTTATTATTATTATTTTAATGTTCCATTGTATGGCTGTAAACCCTTAACTTGAATTACCCAGCTGTTAAGTTCCTGTTGCAGCAAATAATTGTGAACAGAAAACAATTTTGCTTTTCTTCTACAGTCTTATCCTGACCTTAACAGTTCAGGTTTTAAACTGCTTTGAAAAGATAGACTATCTGGCTTGAAACATAACAACCGTTTTGCTACTTCCATATTTATTTGCCTGCCCTGCTTTTTAATGGCTTTTTAATGGCTTTTAATTCATTGTATGTTGAAATCAAACTTAATTGCACAAGCTCACAGAGAAGTATTATTATGTATGTAAAGGACTTGCTATGTCTTTAGATGACTTATGCCTTTATTTTCATTTCAGAAACTTAAATTAGGTAAATTAATTATAATGCGTTTGGTTTTAAGAGAAAAATTAGGTTTTTTTTTTAAATGTAAAAAATCAAACAAATTTGGTTATTTTTTAATTCTGGTTAATATTATTACTTTAAAGTTTAGTTTTAAATGCCAAATTGGATATAAAAGTAACAGTTTTTGGATATTAAGTGTAAAATAAGTTGATTATATAATATTTCAAATGTTTTAATAGAAAGAAATTAGAAACATTTATGTAGTTGCCAATATGTGCTGAAGTTTATTTTTAGACTTATTAAATGAAGGATTAAAAAAAATATTTGGATACTAGAATTAGTGTATATAAATCAAGAAATAATTATTTTTTATTACATTTTTCAACTAGGCAGCTTCTTCAGATTCACATTATCGGTACATAATTTTTAATTAGGAAGAGCATATTAGTTTTTGTGTTGCAGCATATTACCTGTGCAGAATAATTTTTCAGTCTTGGTAAGATTACAGGGAAAACAGATCAATGATTATGAGTTATAAACTATTAAATTATTTTAAATCACGAGTATTAAATAAGAATAATTAAGTTGATCTTAACTTGCTGTTAGTATGTATAAACTTTGTCTCATGAATTTTTATGTTTTTAATAATGTTGTTATTTTATTGTGCTAAAATTAATAAGCATGTAAAAATAACCCTTGCTGAGAAACGCAGATGTGTCCAGAGAGTGATTTGTTATGTGAATCTGAGCCTCTGAGTGGCACAGGATTTTAGATGCGTTGTGAAGACCGGTATTTAAACAGCATTTATTAATTGAGTTTGTATAATTACTTATTTTGGTCTGTATTTTCATAAACATACCTTCATTATGATGATATCTACGTTATTAAAGAAAGTAAGAAAGCAAAATAGCTTAAATTATAAGCTAATATATGCCAAGTAGCAAAACTTTTGATGACTGGATAAAGCCAGTCATAATGCTCAGAGGGTCAAGCATTAATAAGCATAAATTAATTCATTTTTGGTTCTGGTTCAGGAGATAAATAGCCTGGTTGTGTGAATTTTCATAATAACATATAAAAATTCATAATAACATATAACATAAGTATGGGGCAGTTTTAACCAAAGAGAGATAGCAGTAGTATAGTCAAATAATCCAATTCATTCAGAATTGAATAATTCATTTTAATTCAATCCTTTGGGTTGCATCAAGGATTCTTTTGATATTAATCCTGGGTTTGACTTTTTGCCAACTATTAATGTTGAAATGTGTTATCAAATTTTGTAAATTTATTGATCTTCATTTTTTTAATCTACACTGGTTTCCAAAAAGTAAGGAAAAATCACAAAAATTGCGATAACTTGTTCAAGAATAAGCCAATCTGTATAACATTTGAATATGTTGTTAAATAAGAATTGCTGAGTAAAACTGCAGTATGCAAATTAGTGGTGCTGTAATCAAAATATGTCATGTACGAGGAACATAAAATTGTATGTTTCAGACCAAGCTTGCAAATTTTACTGTGATACCGAGACAAGAAATCTGGGATAGCCAATTTGTAACAATAACATCCCGACATCCTTTGCTTGAAGAACTGCAATGGAGAGCATTGGGAGACTAGAGGCAGGACAAAGTCAGACAGAAATGGCCAGATGACTAAATGTCTTTCTACGTTCATAGATTTTTGGCAACAATTTCTAACCACACATTTGGCATCCAGGAGGTTCAATTAAGAATGGCCAAACATTACGACGAACACTGATTATTATTCATCAGTATTTGTTATGCGCATGAAGGAATAGAACCTCAACTCGTATCCTCCCTCGCTGTAATCACTGAAAATCTGGTGTCAACGTCAACCGTGAGTAGAAGGCTTCACAAAGGTCTGTATATGAAAGGACTAGTCATTTGTGTGCCTCTCGTGTCACGTCATAAAAGTGAACATTTGAAGTGGGCACCTCAACATGTCCACTGGACAGCTGATCAATGAAGGGCTGTTTTCTTTATGGACGAGTCCAGGTTTAGTCTCCAAAGTGATAGTAGGCATTATTTGATTTGGAGAGAATTTGATTTGAAGAGAATTCTCATTATCATCCATCAAACATCCTTGAAAGAGATGCATATGGAGGAGACAATATTTGTGTTTTGGGATGGTATCTCTTTGGGTGGACGCACAGACCTCTGTCTTTCCACATGGAACTATGAGTACTTAGAACTATAGAGATGATGTCCTTGGTGCCTATGTATGCCTTTATGCTGGGGCAATATGTGATAATTTCCTGCTACAGGACAACAATGCTAGATCGCATGATGCTAACATCATGGATGATTATCTTCAGCAGCAAACAATTAAACGCATGGAATGGCTAGCTCAATCACCAGACCTAAATTCTTTGAGCATGTTTGGAATGCTTTGGGAAGACTTATAGCTGTTCTCAGTCCTCCTCTTCAGACCCTTGCCTCTCACTTCCTATGGAACTGATAGTCTGCATAATTGAAAGCATTGCGCATCGTTGTAGTGCTTCTAGGGGAGATCATAATCCATATTTATACCAAATTGACATATCCAATTTGTTCATTTTAGGCATATGCTAGTTTCTATAATACCAGAATTGTCTGTTAATTTCTTTTCATGTTATTTTTTACCTTACCATGTGTTGTGTACTGTGAGTCAGTTTCATTAAATTCTATGTGTAATTTTTTGAGTAATTGTCATTTTTGTGATTTTTCCTTAATTAATGATAACCATTGTATATAGTATTATTAGGTTTACCTAATTATTATTCCTATTGTTATAACTTGCATAATGGTCTGATTTACGGTATATATAACCTAAAAGTTTTTTTTTTTTTTTTTAATATTCCCTCATCACTGACCAAGTGTTAGACTTTCAGTTTGATGAGAAAAAGGTTAATTTAAAGGCAAAACTCTTAAGCTGTATAGCTTTCATTAATTTCTTCTTGCAAGTTTTTATGAGTTAAGATGCCCACTACACCATTGTTTAATCTCTGCATACAAGTCTTTAAAGCAGCAATCATTTGTTACTGTAAATTGCTGTATGTAAATAATTTAAGGACTTATTCTGCTTTTGCAGGTTCTGCCCGAACATCTGTGTGTGATATTCCATTTTTCCTTCAAGTACCAAATTCTGATATGTTTATTTCGCAGTTTGAAGATCAACCTAAGAGAACTTTCACATGCTCATTTTGTGGAAAAGTATTTCTTAAAGAAACTTCTTTGAGAGAACACAGGCGCATTCATACAGCAGGAAAAATGACTTGTCCTTGTTGTGGAAAAAAATTCTATCATAGAAGTAGCTTTCATACACATTTGCGAACTCATACCGGTGAAAAACCTTTTGAATGCGAGCTTTGTCGTAAAAAATTCACTCAAAAAATTCACTTGCACAAGCATATGTTTACGCATACAGGTGAAAAGCCATTTGTGTGTGCACTTTGTCCTAAAAGGTTTACTCGAAATGAACAATTGACTAAACATTTACGGACACATTGGAATTTAGCTTTTAATATGTAACATATTTCATTAAACCCACAAAATTGGTTTAATCAGTCTTATTGTATGATTTTGTATAGTTTATTATGAATTCTGGAATTGGATTCATAAAAAAAATGCTAAACGTAAACTAAAAGTTTTTATATTTATTTATTACCTCTTCTCCTGTTTAAATTATAATAAACTGTAAATAAATGTTGGCTTTTTATGGTTATAATAAGTTAAAAGGCATGCATTGTAATATAATAAGAGTTGAAGCTTCTAAATTTGATGATGAGAGATAAAAATGTGAAATTTTTTGTAAAATGCACAATGTAAGCTTTCCTGTGTTTTAAATATTTTAAAATTAAAGTGTGTGAAGAAAAAATTTTATTTTTTAACAAAAATGAAATTTTAAAGATAGCTGTGATTTTTAAGTATATTTTCTGCATGAACTTCAGAAAGTCATAGAGTTTAAATTTGTTGCCTATTTAAATAATGCAAATTTTGCTTGTGTATAAGTAAATTTAGATGGCTGTAATTGCAGTTTTAACCTTGAAAACTGTGTCTGTAATCACTGAAATTTTATTTTACCGTACAAATATTTGAAACATAATCACACATACTAGAAACGCTGTGTATGCTCTTCATGGTTCAGTTATAAGTTTTAGTGCACTCTTCGTTCAACTTTGTCAAAATACAAGGTAACCAAAAAAGTTCTTGCCGTTTTGGACAGTCTGAAAGAAAAAGTCATGAAACAAATTGCAGATACATTACGTATTTTTTGGAAGCAGGAGTCGTGAAAAATGAGCAATGCCTTCGCCTGGATTCGAACCACGGGTCTCTGGAATGCGTGCCCAGCATTCAGATCACTATATCACGAAGGCACACTAAGAAGACAGGAGAAATACCTTATATACTCCCCTCCCCCTTTTAAATGACGACTGGGGTTTTAGGAGACCCAATCGCCAAATTCTGGGTGTGGAGAACATCATCCACCACCCCTTTAGTTCGATTGCCACTGGGCTTAGGTATTTTTGGAAGCAGGCAAGATGAAAAATGAGCAACGCTTTCACTGGGAATCGAACCACGGACCTCTGGAATATGCGCCTAGCGTGCAGACCACTACACTACAAAGGCAGGAGAAATACCGTACATAAAATAATCATCACTGCTAATCTTCAAAGTAATCACCATTGGCTTTTTGCCAATGAGTAGCTAGCTGTGTGATGCCATCGTGGTAAAACTGGAGTCTTAGATGCAAAGAAGTCTGTGAGGGCCTTTTGAGATCTTTCAGGTTCTTGAAGGATTTTCTGCGAAGATGGTTTTCTAAAGAACGGACGAGAGGTCGTGAATGGTCTGTTGGCGAGAGGTCTGGGAAGAGTGGTGGATGGGGTAGTGTCTTCCAACCTAGTCACTGGATGGTGTCTCTGGCCTATCAAGCCACATATGGCCTCACATTGTCATGGAAGGGGAGTACATCCTTATGATTGACCAGTGCTGGCTCTTTGTGCATCAGTGCCTAATGCACATGTTCTAAATGCAGTGAGTACAGGACTGCTATGATGGTTTGGTCCACTGGCATGAGCTCACAGGGCACCTCTTGACGACTAGTCCACCAGATACAGAGCATGATTTTGCGTGGGTGGAGAGAAGGTTTCTCAATGTGAGGCACAGGGTCCCGTGGTAACAACCAATGTCGGGAACACCTGGATGTGTCATACTGGACCCACTTTCCATTGCTGGTGAGTACTCGATCAAATATGGATGCATTGTGATGCCGAGTAAGCGATGACAAACTGGCAGAGACGCGTTGTTACCTGTTTGCATCATATAGTGAATGGGTATTGCTTAATTTGTATGCCTTTTCTATGTGGTTCAAATGGAATCTGATTGTTTCATCACATATCTGGAACTGTGCAGCAAGCTCACCACATGTTTGGCTACTGTCACTCTCTATGGCTGCTCTCAGGTCCTCATCGTCCAGTGCTTGTGGCCGACTGCTGCGTAGTGCATCACTAAGAGACATATCCCCTGACCTGAACTTCTGGAACCATTGCCGCAGTTCATTCTTTAACGGCATCATCCCCAAAGGCCTGGCAAATTGATTCTGCTGCTGACAGGTCCACTTTAAAATCATACAGCAAATAACTCCGAACGAACGCCTTTGATGCGTCCATTTTAATCAGTCGCTGTGTAAGTTGTCCTTGAAGCACTGATGCAACATTCTTTTATACTCTTGGTCAGTATATGTACTCCTATCTTAAGCACCTCATTGTCAGGTTTGGGGACTATTTTTATGTTGTGGTTCATGCTTCCAATGTCATATCAGAAACGGCAAGAACTTTCTTGGTTACCTTGTGTATGCTGTTTATGCTCTCCAGGTTATCATTCAATTCCTAGTTAAAAGCCTGCTATCTTCTCAAGTTTAGAAGTGTCTAGAAAAACATTAGAGGACTGACATTTTCTTTTTTCTCATTTTTTTATGGATTCAGATAAACTGTATTCATATAATTTTAATAAAATATAAAATTATGATTTGATTTCTATTTTACTCTTTTTTTTTTTTTTTTTTTTTTTTTTTTTTTGTTCTGAAATGGCTATTCTGTCAATGAGGGGCTAATTGTCTAGTGAAAGTCAATAGAACTTCTTAATTTTATTATCCACAGTGATTTAGTGCATGTATTACTTGAAATGTAAGGGAAAGGGAAGTGGAGATATGAAATGTGTAAATGTATATCCTAACAAATTAAAATTCATAATATTGAAACATCTAGAATATACTTTTTCAAGCCTTTTAAATATTACCATTTAGTTTCCCCGTGTTGTTCTATTATATATAATTAAATGTAGGATTTTAAGAAATGTTGCAATAATGCTTAGGAAGCAAATATGGAAAGAGATGCACGAGTGCCTCAGTGGCATTTAGAATTGTGTTAAGACTGTAAATCTTATTGCATGAGTTTCATTTTTAGTCTTAAATCGTGTACATCATTATGCATTTTTGGTTCCAAGCAGTTTCTTTTTTAATGAGAGAAATTTTATTACACTTGAATTATTGTAGATACCTAATTATTTTATGAAGTTTTAGCTTGATGGGATTTAAAATGTGATTATTGGTAAATCGAGTCGTTTAATTGGAAAGTATGCCATTCTTGACAGAAAGCTATAATTTTTGAATTAATTTTTTTTTTTTTTTTTTTTTTTTTCCATTTTGTATCTTTGCCTTTTAGAATAATTGTATAAGCCCAATAATATATACATAGTGTGACATGATAATGAGAATAAATTTAAAAAAATTCTTAGAACTAACATTTAAAATAACATGTCAGTTAAAAAAAAAAAAAAAAATTGTTTTTTAGGAAAGCAGTTTCTTTCTTTTTTTTTTTTCTTTTTTTTTTACTCTTTGTAGATGGAAGAAAAGTTTCACCAAAATTAGTTTGGGACTGGAGACTATTGCAAATGATTACTTAACTTCAATCTTCATAACAGCATTTGTATCTGTGTTATTTAGGTGATGGAAGTTTTGAAATTTTTAATATCTAGAATTCAGAAAATAGTTTTTAATGTGGTGTTTTAAATTATTCAGTTTAAACCTGTTGCCTCAAACACTTAACAGTACTCAGCATTAACTCGTAAGCAACAAATTTATAACTTCAACGCAAAACAAACTCCTGTTTTTCAGATTTCTTATCTTGAGACTATTTTCTCTTTCCAAATCTCAAAAAACAAAGGTACTTTTTTATGTTGGGAAAAATCTAGAAAGCTATGATTTTCACTGTTAAAGCCATATCAAAAATAAATATTCCGAAAGATTAGTTTTAAAAAAAAAAAAAATTATCTGATGCTGCTGATATCAATATGAAGATGATGGTTTAAGCAATATTAAATCGGTATAAATTCTGTATTAAAAATACAGTATAATTATTAAATTACCATTTATATTAGTACAGTGTTTTTCTATGTATTTAGTTTTTTTTTTAATCTTTTATAGTAGCTATATATAAACCCAATAATAAAAATATACTTAAATTTTATGTAGAATTTCATTGTATGTAATTTTTTATAGTTGGTGAGTGTAAATGAT
Source organism: Stegodyphus dumicola (assembly GCF_044657685.1). Lineage (NCBI taxonomy): Eukaryota > Metazoa > Arthropoda > Arachnida > Araneae > Eresidae > Stegodyphus > Stegodyphus dumicola. The sequence continues at coordinate 199,130,519 of NC_140773.1, forward strand.
ATGAAGTTTTCTTTGAGTCACTAGTTTATGAAGCTCAGAAGATAAACTAAATTTTGAGATGCAGTCATAATCGGTTGTTATTGTGATAAAAAATATAAATATATCTGTAATTTGTTTATTTTATTCCATATTTTCGTAAATCTTTCTAATTAAAGAATGGTTATTATTTTTAGATGCATCTCTGTTGAAACACATTTAATTTTCCCTTCTGATTTTTGTTTTTGTATTGTTTACATGTTGCGCTTTGCTGCAAGCAAATAATTCCATCCTTTTTTTTTATTTAATTAAAATACTAGATTTCAGAATATTATTAAACCAAAATTTAGAGCTTATGGTATTGTTGCCATTGCATTAGTAACAAATCACCATCCATTGTATTCATCTACTAATGCAGGGATGGTGAATCTTTTTCGATTAGTGTGCCAATCAAAATACTGTTTATTATTTTCAGGTGACCAGTGTGTCATTTATTATATTTCTTTTTAAAAATCATCGTTAAACCCTGCTTTGATTTCAAACTATCAAATTGTATTTTGTAATTATGCTGTTTAGTTCATAACTTGTATAAGGTATTTTTTTCCTGCTTTTTGCATGCCTTCGTAATCAAAATGCTTAGTGGTGTAAATTTTTGCACACTCGGCACATATTCGAGAGATCCAGGTTTGAGTCCCAGCAAGGGCATTGCACATATTTCACATTTCTTACTTAATAATAATAATAAAAATAATAATGACTCTACAATTGCTTGTTTAGTTCTTTACTTGCTTAGTTATTAACTTTTTATTTAATTATTAATGGCTCTCATGCTCCTGCTCATTTTTGGATCTGCCTTTTATGGCCGCTAGTTTTGAAGATTTTTTTAAGAATGTTTTCAGTGAATGTAAGTAAATAAAAGCAATTTAATATGTACCTGTGATATGCCACTGAAATACCTGCCGCATGCCATAGGCTTGCCATGCCTGGTCTAGCGCATCTTTCAGTGTACGTTGATCGTGCTGCAATTTATTCCCTGGAAATGCACTGTTTTGGCATGTTAGTAACATAAAAAAATAAAAATGAATGATTTTTAGATAAATCAACATTTGTGCCATTTATATATACATATGATTCAGAATTTGTGTATTTGTCACAGCATAAAATGTGAAATTGTTTTTCAGTGGTTTACATAGTGAACTCAAATTCTGATTTCTATATGGAATAACCTAGATTATCACTTGTCTTTGATTACATAATTCCATTTTTAGCTAAAGAAATTCATGAATCTGTTCTTTTAGTTTCATTATTTTTATATTATGGATGAAGTATTTAAAAATTATGTATTTTATGTAAGTTTGGCATTGTATTACTAGGTAGTACTGCTGTTGCAATATCATTTGAATCCTCAGTTTTAATAATTTCAGATTATGTATAATCAACATTTAGGTGGAAAAAAAAAAAATCAACTTCTTGTGTCTCCTCAAGAAAACTCTAAAGAAAATTCAAGTAATTCTGATCTTCATGCTAATTTAGAAATTGAGATGAGGGTAAAAATTAGAATCAGAAACTGATGATAATTTTACACACTTATTATTGTTCTTGATTCTATTGATGGAAAGTGTATAGCCCCAAAGAAAGTGCTAGTATTAATTTTGGGGGAAAAATTAGTGATTATTTATTATAACTTTTTATAAATATCCATTTTTTTAAGTAATTAGGTAAAAGACCTAATAACTTACAAATTTGTATATTCTTCATTGAACAAATGACGTGAATTTTTTAAATTTGTATTTATGGTCTCTTACAAGTTTTGAATCCTCTTTAATCAAAATTTTTATATTAAATTCATACTTGATGGGTTTTTTTTCCTCCATTGAAATGTAATATTGGTTATAATCAGAGTAAGTAAATCAATAAATTCAGAAACTAGATCATTGATAAATTAATCAAAATACTTATTTATACTTTAGTGAAATTGAACACATTTTCTGAATAAACAGGCATAATTTTATTAAGGCTTTATTGAAAGTAAATGTATGATTTTTATTCTCGTTGATGTTTCAGATTTTTCGTTGCGAGAGTTTGCCCAGAGTTCTTATGATCCTTATTATGTGCAAATGGAACAAGAAACACTGCAGGGTGATTCACCATCAAAAGTTTGGAAGAAACACATCCGCCGGGACAAGAGATTACGAGGTGAATCTTATATTGGATTCCGTGGAGTTGAACATGCTGCTCGACCTATGCTAGCATCTCCTTGCTACTACAAAAGCAATCATCATTGTAGTAAACTGATAAGTGAGGCAGAAAGGCAAAACATCTATAATAATTTTAGAGCTCTTCCAACAATCAATGACCAGCGTTATTTCATTGCACGGCATGTGAAGAAAATACAAAAAAGGAAAGCAACAAGTGGGGATTCCTCAAGAAGAGAAAATACCTATATCTATTCTTTTGCTGTAAATGGTGAAAGTATGAAAGTTTGCAGAGAATTTTTCATGGCCACATTAAATGTTACTGATGCTTTTATTCGTACTACTTTAAGCAAGATATCTAGCACTGGTATACTTCAGCCAGATCTCAGGGGACATCATCCTCCTCATAATAAATTTTCTCCAGAGACAGAAGCTAATATTCGGGAATTCATTTTATCATTTCCTACTACAGAATCGTATTATAGCCTTGAAATTTCAGACAAAAGGTACTCTAGTGGAAATATCAGTGTTGCAAAAATGTATAAGATGTTTATAGAACACTGTAATGAAAAACAGTTGCAAAAGGTTTCTTTTGAGTCATTTCGAAAGATATTTAGGGAATATAATGCAGGGTTCTGTCATCCAAAAGAGAATTAGTAAAAGAAATGCTTAAATTTCATAGCTTATACATGAATTAAGAATGGTTATGGTAAAGAATTTTAAAAAGTTTCATGGAATCTTGAAGAAAAAGGTCATGAATGAAGATGTGGCAGTAAAATGTTAATTCTTAATGATATAATTTTCATCTTGATGTAACCTTAACTAATCTGAAGGAAATGTTGGCACAAACTTTTCACTTGCATAAACTAGTTGATGTATTATTATGTTAAATTATCACTCTTTTGCAGTTTTTGATGCATCAGTTTATAGTACAAGTAAATTGCATGACAGTAAGTATTACAGGAGAAATTTCGAGGAAAAAAATGAAATTATGTTTGTTGAAATAAAATGAAAACAAGCACAGCATCTGGTATTTTGGTTATTGGTTTGTATGTAATTTACAAGGGGAAAAAATAGGCTCAAATTTATACCCCCTTTTTCTAAAAACATTTAGGTTGGTGATAGACAAGATTCATTTTCTGGCCTGAGCATCTGCAAATACAATTCAATTTCAGTCTTTTTTTTGGGGGGGAATTAAAAATCAAAACAGCTAACAGTATATCTGTTCAAGTTACACAGTTAATGTAATACAATTTGAAAGTTTCTGTCATTTTTCTGAGATATAGAAATTTATGAAAATTAGCTATTCGTAGGAAAAAAGTTTTTTCCCTGTAGCGAAAAGAGATGCTCAGTATGACTGCAAAGATTTTAAAATAAATCTATCATAAAATGCGAAAAATGGTAGCTCACCAATAAAAAATCAAACCTTCTAAGTCCACTGCTTTCTAAAGACTTTTAGATATGTTGTATATCTAGAGAATACTACAACTTTATCCTGAAAAGATGAATAAAAACAGTATGTGGGACAATTTATCAAGTGCTGAGCAAAAAATGTGATTATGAAGACTGGAAAAGTGTCTGTTTATGAAGATTGGGAAACAAAAATTTATTTCTGCGGATTTCTTAACTGCTTTTATAATTTCAATTCATTATTTCAGTTCTGTGCAATTATAAATAATTTCAATTCTGTGCAATTATAAATAAAATTTCACATATATGACTGTTTTCAGCAGATGGTGTTAAATGTTTTTAAGGCAAACTTAAATTAAAAAAATTAAATTGGGAATAAATGTTTTTTATGTGTCAAACCTTGAAATTCTTATCTCAAAACTTTAATTTTGGGATTTTTACTTTTGGTACAGTGCTTGGCAATAACAAATATTAGAAAAATTAGACCTTTCTAAGGGATCTGAAAAATAATAAACTGAAATAGGTATACCCAGGAAATATTCTGTATAATCTAGTAAATGTTTTCAAAATTTATTTACCAAAAATGGTTTTTCTTTGCAATTTTTAGAGTATTCAGCTGTATGAAAGGTTAGTAAATGTGTGGTGTTTATATATTTCCTTCTGTTTTAAGTCAGCCTTTTAGACACTTATGAAATGTGAAAAAAGTTCAGCTTTTATTCAGACATAATTTGTTTCACTGATTTTTCTTTAATATATGGATCAGTGGTTTCCTATGTGGGGTACATGTGTCCCAAGAGGTATGCAAAATGATACTTGGACCTACGTCAAAGAAGTAAACTCATGATCAGGTACAAGGAGTATATGATCGTGTATCACTGTATCTGCATATACATATATATATTGCATATTATACTATATTACATTATATTATATAGGGTATAACTTAGAATTACTTTTGTCTTGGGAAACAGAATCAAAAAATTCAGAAGTCATTGATCTAGATGATAGTATAAGTTCAGCTGCGTCTCCTATTTTCTTTTACAGGCACTCACTTTGGTATTAGAAACGTGTTAATGTAAATAATACTCTCCTGCTAAAAAAATAAGCAACAAAGGCAAGACACGGGAAAAAAACTATTTAATGGGTACGTGTGAAATTGATCCAAGAGGTTGGTGTGGCATTACTACATCACATCTTAAACAATAAAGCAAAGACATGCAAGTAAAAAACATGTATTATAACCATCACATCACGAAAGACCAAATGGAGCAGAAGAATGTGCACATCACACTAATAACTGGTATGATACCCTTTAGCTTAAATGCATGCTTGACAACTGTGAAACAAGGTGGCAATAGTGTCCTTGATCACTTGTTCTGGCAATAGCATTCATTCCTGTAGAAATGCATATCGGAGTTTGCAGAGGTTGCCTGTGAGCACACTGTGACCTGCTATCCATCTTCCCCACATGTCACATACATGCTCTGTGGAATTAAACTCTGGTGATATAGCAGGCCATGCCAGATGTGGATTGGTTTCATTAAGGTCCGCACCACTTGAGCTGTATGCGGTCAGCCGTTATCATCCATAATATTGTGTTGGTATCCATTGCAGTGATAAAAGGATGCACAAAAGGGTGTCGACTTTCATTGTGATATCAAATGACTGGCACCGAACCGCCAGTAGTCACATAGAGGTCATTGCATCCATTCATTACTATCCCAGCCCATACAAATAATCCTTCTTTGTAATGGTCTCTTTCGATGATTTTCAGTGCCCAATATCATGTCCCTCGCTCTTGCCATATCATTGCCCTATGGGAATGGTTCTGGATGTTAAATTGAAACATCCATAAAGAGTATATGGCTTCACTGCACTGGTATCCAACTGCAATGTTCACGGGCCCAATTCAACTATGCTCAGACATGCAATGGAGATAAAGGAACACAAACCACCTTCATGCAATCGACGTGACATAGTTTGGTGGTATATGGGCTCTTCTGACACAGCAGAGAGATGTGACACCAGCTGCCATGCTGTTAGTGATCTACAATATCTCACACTTAGGATCGGGAAGCGATTGTCTGCTGTTGTGGTGATCCTTCGGCATCCAGACCCATATTCTGCAGGGGTTTTGATCCCTTTCGTAATGATTCCAAAGCCTATTGATGACATTACGATGCACATTCAGCTGTGTCGCAACAGCGGATTGTCTTGCACTGGCTGCGTGCAACATCCAAACAGCCCTCCAACGCTTTTCATAATGTTCGTGGTGTCTTTGAGTCATTCTTTCCACTTTGGCTATTTCTAATTACATGGAACTACAACTACTTGCGAACTGATGCATAGGCATGCCCATTTTTAAAGCATTGTGGTGTGATTGCAGTTTTGAGTTGTATGCTAATTATGGTTACCTATTTGCATTTGGTGATGCAGCCTCTACCTCGTATGTAAATTGCATGTTTTGATTCCTTTTTTTACATTGGTATCTTTTCTGTTAACGTTTGTTGCTTACTTTTTTAGCAGGAGTGCATTTTGTAAGCTGAGTACTTGAGGTTTTCTTACGGAAAGAATGAAAATGAAGTTTGCTTTCTTTTGTCTCCATTTTAAATAAAGCCAGTAGTGATAAATATATTCATATTACTATGGTAAACATTAAATGTATTCTTTTCCTGGATGGCCCACCAGCAGCCGAGCGGTAAAGTCGGTGAACACTGGTAGTTCAGTCCGAGATTCAAATCTCGCGAATGGGCTGGCTGCATGGGCGTTTTCGTGGTTTTCCCCATGTGTAACGTGTATACGAGCCAGTTTCTCTTAAAAAGTCCTCCACGAAGGCATCCCTTCCCCTTAGGCAGATAGCCCTCTAGGTTTTGCCGTAATTAAATAACCTAACCTAACCTTTTCCTGGATGTTCAGATGTCAGTTTGTTCTGTATTCTAAAATTTTCAAATATCAAAAGATGGAGTGCACTAGATGATACTGTATTTTGTTTTGTTGAACCATGAAGTAAAAAGCCAAATCTGTAGAAAAAATATACCATTTAGTGATAAATTCATTCACTATTTAAACGTGCTACTAAGGTATTTAATCATTTTTTTAATGTATTCTGTTTCAAAAATTTCATCTGCTAATCCTTACTATGCGTAATATGTTTCATTATTTTTCATTTTATTATTTTCTAGAAGCTTATACTTCTGTAAACTTTTACATTATGGTCAAATATTGGGCAGAATTTTTGTATAGTATATGCTTTAGAAATATCTGCTTTATACAAAACTGCAGGTAGAACTTTTCATCGTGCTTACATTGTTGTAAATAATATATTTTTGGTCATGAGTGCCAAATTTCTCAAAAACAATTTTTGTTGCTTTTCCAAAGTATTTCAGAAATGGAAACTCAATAAAACTCATTTCTGTGGGAGAAATTGTATGGGATGGCAAAGCAGAGATACCAAGTATCAGAGTTGGTGGATTTTGGAAGATAACATTACAAAAAACTGCGAAGCTGGCTAGAAGTGTCTCTAGAGCTAGTGCTGGCCCATTAAGAACATATAACCTTTCTATTTTTCAAAATAATGTTTTCAAGCTAGAATCAGCAAACCCTTTACTACAGTGTCATTTTTAAAAACCTGGTATATCTTCTGAGAAACTTGCATTGTGTTTAATATGGGGTTTTTCATATATTGGCTCTTTTCCTTTTGTCATTTATTGTTTTTATTAAAACATTTCAACATTTTTGGATTGCTAAAAAACACAAGGAAACTGAAAATAAATAAAATATAACATGTAGAAATATTTATATTAATTATCATGAATTCCATTTTGAAAAGAAGTTATAAGTTACAAACATTTTAATTAATAAAATCACATCTTTAAAAATTGGCAGGTTTGTGTTTTAGTTTCATCAGAGTATTTGTCATATTTTACAGATCTGTTTGGAAGTTTTTTACCTTTGAATATATAAACATATAGCTGAACAAAAAAAAAAAAAAAAAAAAAAAAAAAAAAGGATCATTACAATGATTAAAGGTTTTTATTGTGTTAATTCCGAATATTTTCCTTTCACTCTTCTGCAGAGCATTCAGTAATGAAAGAACATGTTCAGCATTTGCATTAAACTCTTGTGGAGCTAAATAAAAACTAAGTAAACATTCCTAGTTTTCAGTATCCAGCTTTAGCTACTATTCCACATAATTTTTTTGCTGACATTTAATCCACTTTACAACACACTTCAAATTTCTTTTCTCGTTATTTTATCACATGTAAATTCATTAAATAAATCCTTTATGTATAGAAAAATTTTGTGGTACTGTCTTCATAAATAATGTAGCTTTTTGTATATTTTTTCAAGTTTTTGGCTTCTCTTGCTTTAGATTCAGTCCATATATGGAAGAGATGTGAAACATGGTGTTTACCATTCTCTAATATATATTCAATGCAGGTATCGTAGAAATCTACTACTTAGCTTTGAAATTTTACTTTTTCCTAACTCTTGTAATGCATGTCTCACATTTTCTGCTTTCTTAAAAATAAACATTTTTGTATGTTCGTATGTTTGTTTACTTTATTCTTTATGAACTTCTTAAATAACTCAGGATCATATAGTGGTATTAATAATGCAGTACTAAATGATGATAATGTATGTGATGAACTCATAGTAATATTTGCTATTCCATGTACCTGTGCATTAGGAATTATTTTAAATTTGTGTAATAAGAGCGTGACATTTAAAAGGTGGAAGATGAAATGGTTTACTGTTTGTGAATACTTGTTCTAATTGACATCACTTGTGCTTGTCATTCAAAATGTGCATAATATTAAGTTTACATACATTTGAAACTGTTGTTAATAATTAATGTCATTGGAAGTTTTTATTTTATGTTGAGTAATGTTGGAATTTGGGCATATTCAAAATATTAATATTTCTTTTAGTTTTGTTGTTCACATTGCTAAATTAGTTTTTCATTTTGTGCAAATATACTCTTCACATTTTTATATTCAGTTTTGATTCTAGGTACTGTCCTCAGTGTATAGGGTATGTTTAAGTCCCTTAAAAAACTAATAAAACCTTAATAGTAGAATTAACAAAGGAGTATAGAGCACTAATTTTGTCCTTTGATAAGAATAGATGCAAGTTTGTAGCTGTAAAATTAAAAACTTATGAGCTCTTTTCTTGACAAGTTTTCTATTGTATCAAGATAAGATATCTCTTAGCCTCTTTCATTGTTAGCTGATATTTCCATTAAACTTGCATTATTCATATAAATTAGTGTGTAGTTTCAGTGGGTGTAATTGAGCTATTTTTTTCATGTTTTTGGTAAATATTACTAAATATTTTAGAGCACGTGACATTCTCAAATATTGAAAACATTATACAAAAATAATTTTAAGTCTTTTTTTTTTTTTTTTTTTTTTTTCTTAGATGCATCTTTCAGATTTTATAATTATCAGCATATGAGTCTGTCAGGTGCAAAATTTAGCACACGCCATTCAATTACAATTAGCTGTATAATTCATTTAAGTGTGTTTATAGTTATTTAGAAACTACTTTGAAGAAGAATTCTAAGTCATTAATGTGTAGTGTTATTAAAATTCTCTTAGTATTTTTTTCTAAAGGGTACCAGTGATTTATTATATGTTAAAAGTGTCCGTGTGCTAGCTTGTTTATATCTCATCACAAATAAATGTGCAATGTGTTATGTATGCTGTGCCAATGCTGTATTAGATTTACTGTTCTAAGCTTCAAAGAATTGCTCAAATTCGGAACTTTGTGTTTCGGCATTCTGGACAGTAAGCATTATATACAGTGGCTCCCAAAAGTGTTTGTGCATTTATAATTTTCATTGAAATAGGGTTCAATCCATTAATTAAAAGTAAACTTTCTGAATGAGATTTTAATAAGATCTATAATCTATTCGTAACAAAATTACATGAAATATGTTTAAAATATAGCAAAACTTTAAGAAATTGATGATAAAAAAATGACAAACATTTTATCTCACAAAAGTCTTCATACACTTTAAAAAAATCCTGGCAAAAAATCCATATTTTCATTTTTCGTTAAATTAATATTTAGTAGGATATCCTTTAGCATCCACAACAGCTTTTAAACGTCTGGGAATAGATTTTACTAGTTTTTTGCAATTTCTGCATCAATGTTCATCCATTCTTCTATCCTGACTGTTTTGAGTTCGTTTTTCGTTTTGATGGCATGTTTTCTTACTCTAACCTCCAGTTCTTTGTGTGTTCTATGGGGTTTAAATCTGGTGACTGAGCTGGTGTTTTCAAAACCTGTGGACAATTATAGAGACATCATAGGTGAACGTTGAGAGTCGTATGCGTAAGATTGTGTTATCATGATTAAAAATAAAATTGTTTCCAATACCCAAATTTTGGGCTGATAATTTTAAATCGTCTCTTAAAATATTTAAATAAAGAGCATAATTCATTATGCCATTAATGAATAACAAATTACCTAGTCCTGATGCTGCCATGCACCCTCACACAAGATCACCTTCACCGCCATGCTTAACTGTTCCAACTAAGTTCTTAGAATGAAGTTCCTCATTTTTTCTTCTCCATACAGTTATTCCACCATTGGAACCAAAAATGTTAAATTTGCTTTTATAGCAAATAGTCAGCAATATTCCAGTACGTTTCGGGTGTATTTATCGTTGATTTTGCGAATGAAAGCCTAAGCTTTCTGTTTTTCTCACTAATAAAAAATATTTTACTGGCAGAACACCCATGTAATCCAGCTTCTCTGAGAACTCGTCAAACAGTTTCAGGTGAAATTGAAGTAGAAAACTTTGCATTAAATTCCGCAGAAACTTTTACAGCACTCAAACGTGAGTTTTTCACAAATTTTCTAATAATAAATCTCTTATCATATTTAGTTAACTTTCTTGGTCGACCTTTTCTTACCTAGTTTTGACTCCGGTTTTCTACTTTAAAGCGTTTTATCACATACTGTACTGTAGAATGGAATAAATTAACTAATTTAGCGATATTTTGAATTGATTTACCACTACTATAGTGACAAATTATCAATTTTCGAATGCTGTTTGTAATTTCTTTACGACTGCGACCCATTTTTCAATAATAAATAGAATATTATGAAGTAAACTATAAAAAATTAAAGCAAATGGTTTTTCAAATGCCACCACAGTGCAGAAATTAAAAAATGTGGCAAATGATAATTTTAATTTTGATTTTATCCAAAACTATTTCAGCGTACAAAGATTTGTGAGATAAAATGTTTGTCATTTTTTTATTATTAATTTCTTAAAAAAAGTTTTGCTATATTTTAAAAATATTTCATGTAATTTTGTTACGAATAAATTATAGATCTTATTATTAAAATTTGATTCAGAAAGTTTACTTTTAATTAATGGATAGAGCCCTATTTCAATGAATATTGTAAGTGTACGAACGCTTTTGGGAGCCACTGTATTTTATATTGTATGATTCATTATTGTTATTATCAGTTTATTTATTTTCTGAATTTCTGTATGCATTGGTAGGGTTGCCGGCATTTAATTAGATTTCATGCCAGTGTTTCCATTTGACACTAATTGGCATTCTGTTAATAGAAAAATATTCTCTCTTAAAAATTTAAGCATAATTAGAAATCTAGAATTCATTTAAATTGTATTAAATAAAACAGTTTAAATGAACTTATTTTCCACAAGCAATTCTATTAATTCATTTCCCATAATTTTCAAATTTTATATCATATTTAAGACTAAAATGTATTGATTTGTTGCATTTTTCAATTTATTGCAACCGACGTATATAATTTGATTTTTAAAAATGAGGTATTTAGTTTTAGATGCTTTTCTATGCATGTAAAGTTTAGTAAATTAGATTAAGAAATTAAATTAATTGAAATTTAATGCGAATGTTGTTCTAAGAATTATGTAATGAAATTTTGAAGACTTTTTCTTCCTATTATTAGAATATGTATAGTAAGTATATAATGAGATATATTCGATTGCAATTTGTAACCTGGATCCTTTTGCTTGATATTATCGTAAGAATAAGTTTAGAGATAAGCTAGTTTGAATTATTTCCATTTAAGGGTGAGGCTTAGATGACTTAATTTTAATATAATTATTTGACTACTACTAGTTATATAATGTTCACTTGTGTCACACTTCATAAACAATATACACAAAAATATCTTATAACTAGCTTAATTACTGGTGCAAGAGAAAGTAAATAACTTTTGTGGGAAAAAAATAGCTGGCTGTAATGTAAAGGGTAGATTATGTAATACAAATTTAATTTTTGAAATTCAATTATAAATAGAAGTAGTTTAAACTTGTTGTTTAAATGATTTATGATGAAATATTAGTAACTTACAATTATTGTAATTTTAATTTTGTTTTTTTCTATATCTGTATTTCTGAGGTTGATTTCATGTGATTGAAGTGGATGCTAAAAACAATGCTTAGTATACTTTTTTTATCTTTATGAAATACTTAATATGTTGATTGTTTAGTTATATATTTTATAATAGCTCAGTTTTTAATTGTTTAGTTATATATTTTTATGATGCATGCCTTGTTCTTGTTGCTATTTTGTATTAAAAGCATTTATAAAAGTGTAACCATAGTTATTCTTTTAAGTCTGTATTTTTGTGCAGTTTGCATAAAATTGCCTTAACACAGATTGATGCCAAATTTGCAATTGTTATATTTTTCTGATAATAGTGAGCAATAGCAATGAAATTGTGCTTAGTAATATATATATATATGTGTATATATATATATATATATATATGCATCTCTTCAAAATCAAAGAGTGAAATTCAATAAATTTTGTCCCCTCCCTTTTTTTGTAAGTTCCTATTCTAAAATATCTGAACTCAGAAAATGATATCTTAATAGTTAGTTGTGTATTTCTGTTAATTATGTTCTCCACATTTGATTATTATACGTAATGTTTCGACAGAAAGGAATAATGATAATTTAATAAAGAACTTTATCTCTAAAGGATCATATCTGCGATACTTGATTAAATTTTCAAGTTGAAATTTTTGCAGTAAAAATAAATAATAAAATTGGAAATGTTTTCTTATGCGGTTGTATTTTATTTTTTAATTTTTCATATTCTCTAATGAATTCTTGCTATGTATTATCTTTGTTGATATGATTGGCATTATTGTTTTTTACATGCTTTCAAAATGACTACATTCCAAAGCAGGGGCAAATATTTGATTTTATTATTATTTGATTTTATTATTTCAGGTTTTCCATGTTCAACATTGATGTGAATTTCATAGAATAATTATGTCCTTAATATATCTTTGATACCCTGTAGAAAAACTTTTTCCATTGATAATAATGCAAAGAAAATGCTTATTACAACAAGGTACTTAGAGCTGTTTTATTGATTAGGCAAGCCTATATAGCACTAATCTTCAGCCAGACCTTTCCATATTCATTTCTCCATACTGATACTGTTAAATTTGAAGTATGGATTCTGTTATAACGTACATTTAAAGATGTATGCTGCATGGATTGCATAATGTTTAAAATATAGACAATATATAGACAGAGCAAGCATGAGGCTTTTTGGAACCAGATGCATACTCTGCAACTTCTAAAGTTTCTTCCCAGTTTCTTCATAAATTCTAAAAGTTTTGCTGCCCAGTGCAACTGCACTGGTTGTACCAGCTCTGGCCCTGAGTAAGGATTTCCTTAAGTTATCAAAATTTTAGTATTGAGCTTCCTGAAGGTTTTAAATAATGCAATTTTTCCATGTACTCCATATGTCTTTTATTTAGCAGTTCGTTAGCAAATTATGTATAGGAATGAGTTGTATATCAGTTAAATATTCTTTATTAAATATCAGTATGTAAGATAATAGCAGAAAATGTGCTGTGATGTGGAAAGTATTTTTAATCACAAAACTCAGATTTGGATTGTTAAGTAAGCAACAGTATTTATAGGTAAACAAATCATATCAAATTAGCAACAAATTTAAAAAAAAGTCATAAATTGTATTCTCTGTCTTTACTTGATACTGAATTAACTCCATTTCCTCATATGTGTTAAGGAACAGATATCTATTCTTCTCTGTTCTTTAAAATCATTTAACCCTTTTGTTACGTTGATTCTTCTGCATAAAGATTGCTTTTGATAATTTATAGTATTTATATTTTGGGAGAATAACATTAAATATAATTCAGAGTATTTCATTATAATAATTGTATATTTATATTTCAATTCAATCATGTGGTAAAAATATATGTATGGGGAGGATTTTGTTCCTCCTTTTAACATTTAAATTATCATTTTGTGTTTCTCATAACATAAAGAATACATGTTAGATCTGTTCATTTTGTTGTCTGCAGCAGATCTCTGTTCCCTTCCCAGCAAATAGATTTGTAGTTAAAGAAAATGTATAAAATTTCAAGTGTTCATTTTCTGAAGTTTGAAGATTTTTAATGTTGCATATAGGATTTGATGCATTATATAGCAGTGCTTATTATTGAGTAAGTCAGCATTCTGTGTATTACATGGCATACTGACATTTAAATATTTCTAGGCATTTTAACTGCATCTTAAGTACTGGTTGTAGTTTGGCATTTTCCCAGCAAATAACAAACAAATTATATGTCCAATGGTATGACATTGCATATTAGTTAATTTGTAATTCTTGTATCTATATTTTCAGAAATCTGAAAAACATGTTCTAAAAGAAAGTTAAGGGGGTCCTTGGTGATATCAAAATTTTAAGTGGAGTCCTTTCAGTGTTTTGTTCATTTCCTATCGTAATGAGTTTACCATGTTTTTTTTCTCTAAAGCAAGTCATCTTTATATTTTTACATGCTATTTGTATAAGGATGAATGTATGAAATTGCTTACCAGTTTAGTAAGCTGTTTTAAATGTACATATGGAAAATATAGCAGAAAATATTCTGAAAATTATTTTTTAACCAATGACTGTTGATTTGACAGTAGTAGCATTTACGATGGTGACTGTTTCTCGCTTAAACAAATAACAGACTATGAGAAGCATGATACGCTAGGCTTTTTTTCCAGCAGATGCTTACAGAAACTTGTTGGAGTTTATTTTTTGCTGGATTATAATTTGTTTTCACATTTTAAATTTCTTCTCTGCGGCTTAAAGCAAATTATTCTTGTACAATTTTATAGCTGAAAGAACTGATTTCCTTCCCCTTTTGTAGCTGTCCTTTTCCATTGCTAAAGCACTATTACAAATTTTGTTATTTCTTAGAAATTAATTGTTTTAAAAATGTAAGTTTTATTTATCCAATTATATTTATCAATTTATTTTTTTTTTGGGGGGGGAAGTCTTTAACTAATATTCATAAATTAGTACAGTGTTATTTTATATGATTTCTTAAAATTACATTATGAATTATTTCAGTTATGTATCCAATGGTATGTTAGTTGACAGTGCATATTAGTTAATTTGTAATTTTTGTATCTAAATCTTTCAGAAATCTGAAAAACATGTTCTAAGAGGAAGTTAAGGGCAGGTATACAAAAAGAAGTTATTTTTGCAGTAGAACAGGAAGTTACAATTGCAGTGAGTGATTTCTGGAGGAAGTTTTTTGCCAGTGAATTAATTAAAGATAAGGAATACCAGATAAAGTATGCAATTACAGATTTAAGGAATACAAGTTTGTAATCACGTAGCAGTACAAGTGTGCATGTTCAAATCAATGACAATGTTGCAATAACAACAGCAGGCTCTGCCATATTACAGTGATAAGTAATGCATAGCATCACACATATATGTATAAAAATTGTACAGCTTCCTTGTCAGTATAGTAGTGTTGCTAGCAGTTATCATTGGGTCTGTATTTAAATCATGGAGAAAGCTGAGATTTTTATAAGTATATAGTGTCTGTGCACAATGAAGGCACTTAAAATATTGGCAAGCTGAAAAATCCTCTTGAGAGGTTTGGTGATAGGGAGAGAGGGGTAGGATATCCTCAGATATCTTCACCTGGGTGTCTGTTCAAAATTGGGGAACTTCTCTGTTCTCAATTGTGTAAGATTGGTCTCCCCCTCTGCTGCACTTTGGGCAGCATTCTTCATGAGAGGATAGCTAAATGATTGATAAGTATTGGTCATTCTTAATGCATTAAGTTGCAAGTGGCACAAGAGCATAGTGCATTAAGTTGTTCAAAGGCCTTCCTATCCAAAGCAATGTTCAAAGGCCTTGCTCTCCAAAGCAATGCACTTTGTAACATCGATGCATGGATCTGATCAAAAGTATCAGATCTCTCATGGATCTTTACAGCTGCTTTTTGGCTTTTGCAACAAGGTCTTCATCAAGTCTAAGTTGCCCTGTAAAAATAAATAAAGGGAGTACGAATCTAGGGATTATTTAGGCCACTTCAACTAATCTGGCCTAATAATCCATTTTAGTGGATAAGTCACATTGAAACAATACTGCACAATTTGACTGAAATGTACAGCCAGCCCTGATCACTGAAATTACCTGCTAAGACAAATGCTTGCGGGATATCATGGAGTAATTCTGGCAACACAACTTCCAAAAATATCCAGTATGTTCTGTTGAGTAGTGTTAAGAGAAGGTATGGGCTTACTAGATGATCTCTCATAATTCTTGCCCAAAATGTTTATGGTAGTCCATCATCGAGCACTAGATGGCCTTGTTGCTCGTGGGTGTATACATCCATATGTGCCAATTGTGCATGTCCACAACACCCTCCTTGAATATGTAGTTTAATCCATGAAACAAACCCAGGCTGGAAAATTCACCTGTGCTGGTGTTTTGGGAAAACCAAGTTGTAAATGCAAGTTTCAGAGCTTAATTGATTGTGTTAAGTACATAAAGACTCATGGTGCAATATGTGAAATATTGCAAACACAATATATGCAACATTGAAATTGGATTGTAAAATGTTAACATTATAAGAAATCATTCACATATTTGTACTTGGATCATGGTCAACTTTGCATTTGACCGATTTTTTTTTTTTTTTTTTTTTTTTTTTTTTTTTTTGAGATAGGTAAATGCAACATTTGGTTCTACCCACAATGTTTGTGTACTTTAAATGTCCCCGCTGTAACTTCATATTTGATGCAAAGGCTCAAATGTCTGATGATGGGCAACTGCCAGTTTGGATAATGGCACTGATATGAACACTGTGCTGCACAGCCATTTCCTCTAGTTTCCTAATAAATAAATATATCTCTATCAGTGCTGTATTAATATTACATTCTACACTGAGAGTATTGGTATCTCGAATGATCCTGCAGTGCAAGTCCTAACTCATTTTCTTCCAAAGAGCTCCCACTAGTTTCATTCATTGCATTTATAACCCAATGTTCTTTTGTAAAAATTGCTCATTTTTGTATACCTTATCTAAAGCCCTTAAAATTATTTAAGGACTTCAGTCATACTGCATGTTAATTATGTATAAGGATGTAATAGTGTAATATTTTCAGTAATAGTGTGTGTAAAGCATTAACTGCTTTTCTCATTTTATGCATTTGAATGTCTCATGGTTGTAAAAAGATAAAAGCAACCAGCAAAAAGTAATAGGAAGGGTAGATTTTATTAGCAATTTATGAAATAAAACTAGGTGGAACTTTCTTTCTTTCCACCAAAAGCAAGGCAGCCAATCCACTGGGGCTGTTAGCATATTGGCCAGGTAGCCCCGCTGATGGAATTAACTTGGTCCACACAACCCAGTTTGGTGCATATTGTGCTCAAGACAAGTGCTGGGGGGTGTAAACAAATGCTGGGCGAGTCAGTGGTGCAGTGATGGAAGAATTTCAGTTTTAAATTTACAAGTTTTGTGACACAAAGCCCATGGGGGGTTAAGTTGCGCCAGACAAAAGGTTGTGTATTTCCAAAACTTATGATAATAGAGATAAAAAAAACACGTGCACCATTCAGTGCATACTCAAGAGTGGAAATTTAAGACAACGTTACATATAGGTATAAAATAGCAAGCAATAAGGTCAAACACATAAAATTCTTTTACGAAAAACCAAAAATCTATAGTTAAAAGATAAATTTTGATCATATGAATCAAACTAGAACGGGTTAGATCTTCTGAAACCTATACGGTACAAAGTCTTTAATCCGGACTTGTCGGGACTTCGGCGATTCCGGATTAGAGGTTTTTCCGAATTATAGATCATCAATTTAAATCTGGTAAGATGGCATGCAGAAATTATAAAATTAAAAATATGAAACCTTAATTTATGAAATAAAAGAGCAATTATGATCTAAAGGGTGTCAAAATTTACAAAAAAAAAAAGCTTAATATTTATTTGTTTACTTTATTAAACATTTCTTTCAATGTAAGTTGTTTAAGTTGCTTCATTTTTTGTGCTAATACTTTCTCTTTAATTCTGTAAACAGACATAATTTCTTGTTCAGTTCCACTGTTCAAGTCATGTAATTGCTGTGTCAAGAATACGGACTAACTTGTCAATTGAAATTTTTTCATTTTCAATAAACTCTGTCACTTTCTTCACTATTGGAAGCGGTACATTGAAACATGCTTTCGCTTTGTAGATCCTTTGGCAGCTCCAAAATCGGAAATTCTGTTTGATATAATCGAAAGTTCAAGCTTACTTTTTATAAAATTGCTCTAACAGTCTGCAAAAAATAATAAGCCGGATCCAATTAGAAGATTAAGGAACAACACAATTTGTAGCAGTAACTGAAAAAGATAATTAGATACTTTTAGCCTAGCTTATACTGTACGTTATACATTAACGCATTATGCGTTTACGCATGCACAGAAAGTTTGTAACTTTGAGGTCTGGATTATGGACGTCCGGATTAAAGACTTTGTACTGTATTGGGTTCAAAGCATTCAAATAGCGTAGTAGAACTTTGTTGCTTTCAAAAAGTTAAAAATGTTAAAATGTGGTTTTTTATCAACTGAATGTTTTGCTGAAATCTCACAAGTATTAAAATAAAAATTTTGAAAGCGATTAAAATTTGGACAATCAATTAAAATGTGTTTAACGGTTAAAATAGTGCTGCATTCAGCATATAACTGGTTCGCCCATCAACAGGTATTTGTATGTTAGCCTTGTGTGACTGATTCTCAATCAGGTCAGAAGGACCTGCTCCTTTCAGTTTAGAGAACATTTTCAATGTTCTATTGTAGGTTTTATATTTTGTAATTTATTGTTTATAACTGCAATATCCCAAAGCTTTTGCCATTTCATCAGAATTTTCCTCCAATGAGAGTGTTAATATCTGAATAGGGAACGGTTTGGTTCAATGTCCCACAGGCACATTTTGCAGTGATATCTGCCAGTTTGTTTCCTTTTGGCTTGGTATCCAGCAATAAAGGATCCAATAACCTTTGGCCTTGAAACTAACATTGAGCTTTAGCACTTCTACAATTAATAGATTTGTGTTATTCACATATGATTCGAGAGCTTTTAGCTCCATAAATGAGTCTGTAAATAATGAAATTTTTCCTATGTTGTTTATTTATGAAAGATAGAGCTAATAGCAAAGCAACGATGTATGCAGTAAAGATAGTACAAGCGAGATGAAGTTTTCTTCATTCAGTATTATTCTTGGACATGAAGACAGAGCTGACGTGATCCTGGGACTTTGATCCGTCTGTATGCACTGCAACATAGTCTTTATAAGCCTGTCTATGTTCATAGAAAATCTGCTCTTACACAACATGACTGGTGCTAGCTTTAGCTAAGCTGGAAAATATGTTGAGAAGCTCAATGTGAGCATCTTTCCAAGGAGGTATTTCCAAATACTTTACTGCTTGAACTTTCACCTCTTCCAAGTCATGTTCTTGCATCCACTATCAAATGTGTAATCCAAAAGCAGGAATGCAAGAAGGATGCACTCGGTAGAGCAAATAAAACTGGCTACTAAGCACTGAGTGATTGGCTGGATGATCAGGATGCGAAAAAGTTTTGAAATAATATTGAAGAGACATTTACTAGCGTCTCAGCTGAAGGGGTGGCTCGAAACATTCTATATACAAACTCTGAACAGGAGATGTTTTGAAAGCTGCTGAACAAATTCTCAGGGCTTGGTGAGAAACAGCATCAAGCTTCTTAACAACAGAAGGTCGTGCCAATCCATAGCCAACTGATCCGTAATCGAGTTTGAAGTGAATAAGAGCTCTGTAAATTCAGAGCATGGAAGTTTTATCTGCTCCCCAGGAGGTATTTGATAATACTTTCAAAATGTTTAATACTTTTAAACACTTTTTCTTTAGGTATGATACATGAGAAAGGTGAGTTTCTTATCAAATGTTACTCCTAGAAATTTAACTTCTACGACTACTGGAACTACTGAGCCTTCTAGGAAGACTTCTGGATCCAGATGAAGATTTCTTTTATGGCAGAAATGGACACAAACTGTCTTTTGATTAAAGAACATGAATTCGTTTTTATTTGACCACATTACAGAGTTACAGATAGATAGTTACAGCTCAAGTGCTATCAATAGGTATCCACAATGTGAACAATAAATTAGTACTGCTGATAGTTAAATTACAGGTATAACTGAGTTATATAATCAGCTGAATAGTGCAATAATTATGAATATGAACTATTAGCAGAGTGACTGATAAAAAAGTAAAAATAATACATTAAATAAGGCAAAATACATAATTCAAGAAAATAAGTATAAACACAAAAGAACAGAAAAGGCTAACTTAAAAGCAATTAACTACAAGTATGGAGTATACGGGGGCTGAAAAGTGACTTGGTGAACTGTGAATTTTATAACAGCTTCCTTGAAAGTTTTGCTTCATTTGCATAAATTGCCTAAAGATGGACAGTTAGAGTTTGTGTTGAATGCCAATTTTTACATCTTCTAATAGTTTTTATTCATTTAACTAATTTTGTTAGAGGCGGGAAGCTTGAAATAAAATCCTTAATATATATTTTCGACTAGAGCACACTGTACTAATCATCCAGATTTTTAGACTAGCATAAGCCTTTAGAAAGAACTACAAATGAGCCTTTAGAATTATATAACAGCAAGCTTGAAGCCACCTTTTGAGAATATTTACAATTTAATTGGGGAAAACTGAGAAATTACTACGTTTCTCTTTGCATGTGCCATTATTGTGTAGTGATTACCATATCCAACTGGTAGTTGCAAAATCTCTAGTTCACTCCTGCTGAAAGCATAGTTAATTTTTTTTTAAAGTTTGTGCCTATTTATGTAAATTCAATAAAATTTATACTAATTCCATGGGGCTAGTTACAAATTTATTAAGTTGGACTGTTTTACCCAATTTAATTTTACAAATGGTCAGGTGAGCTGCATTTGTTTTGTAGTTCTTTTCTTTCTCCTTTTCTGTGGGAAAAACAAATATACTATCTGGTTCAGGGAGTGTTTAGTTTTGGTCAAAATTATGCATAAAATTATCAGAGTCAGTAGTTTTATTTTAAATTTGCAGATTTTGATCACTTCTTGTTAAAAATCTAGAGAGAATTTTTCTGTAACATTGACGCAAAACAAAAATTTTACGAAGTGGATGTTTGATTTACGAAGACTGCATGAGAAACCTTTTTCAAAACTCTAGTAGTGGTTTCAGCAACAGATATACTCTATTAGTATATCTGTTGCTGAAACTGTCCTCATAGAATTCTGTATCTTATTTAGAGAAATTTGATAACTGGTAGTAAGTTTAAGATCAATATTTAAGAGAATAAAGTCTAGTTACCTTTCTCAAACACTATGTACACAGAAACACGAATAAAAATTACTTTTACTACGCTTGCTTGCAATTTCACTAAATATTGTATTGATTACTAAATTTTCGTCTGCATTATTCCCTCTTAGCTGTAACAATAGAACTTTTACACCTTCTGTTAATAAATTTTATAAATGTTTTAAATATATTTATTTTTAATGTATAATGGATATAAGATTTCAAGCTATATCAAATAAATGGTATTGTGGTAAAAATACAAGGGCAGACCAGTGTGTAATAATACTTTTATTCAGATACTTTATGGGTTATTTTTGACAGTTAAAGGTATAAATTTTTATATTATTGTTAAGCAGCAGTATATATAACAATATAATAAACTTCTTTGGAGCTTTTTTTTTCCTTGCAAAGTTTTCATATAATTACACCACACACATTTTTATGAGCAGTATATGTAAAAAAAATTTCTCTTGAGGGAGAGATTTCAAATTTCATTATTTTTGTGTAAATGTAATAAAGTCATTTTATAATAAAATATCTAACCGAATATTATTTTCCTACACCATTTTTATTAGTCATAGTTAAATTAAATGAAGTTGTTGTATCCCATTCATTAAAAAAAAAAAAAATCTATTAACTTACAACTGTAGTTTGCAGCATTTTAGATGTATAGGTTTAATGCAGTTAAATGTTATATACAGATAGGCCTTGTATGCTTAACCATAATCCAGTATGTGTTATTTCATTTTGTAAATGTATGTTTTTATTGCTTGTTGTTTTATACGTGCTATAAAATGTTAAGTTTTAAGCATGCATTATTTCATACACATTGCAGAAACAGGTGATATGATACTCCAGAAAGAGCATATGTGCCATGAATCGATTTTTGAGTGCTTGCATATTATCCTGTTGACCATGAAAGTTGGCAGAGATTCTGCCAAAAATGCATCAATCATTGTGTGGAATTCAGGAGGATATGATGTCTCTTTATTTAATAAAGAATCAATATTCAACCCACTTCGTGTTTACACTTCGTAAAAAGGGCTTTCATCAGTTTCTATTATTTTGTTAGACCCTTCAGTTTTATCAGAAGGTCTGTTTAAAATGCTGTAAATACAAACTTCATACAGATCATTGCTTCAGTCTATAAGTGTTTTGTCGGCCATATTCATATTCAGCTGACCATATTGTGCCTAGTACTACATATGTTTTTTTTGATGGTAGGATACCATAATTTTGAAAATAATTCATTGCTTGCTGCTCTGTAGACGGCAGATCCCAAATTTTAATCATTTGTTTTTCATGTACCAAGAAAAAAAAAAAAAAAAAATACAGCAATAACAGTTAATTTACATTCTTGTTCATAAAAAGTACAGAGAATTTATTAGGATTACATCAAACGAATATAGAGATGTTATAATATTGGTTCACGATCTGTAACTGATTCAAAATTGTGCTGCTTGGCAGTAGTTTCACAGGTGACTAGATAATATGTAAATACAAATTTTTGTTCCGATTAGTTGAGTTTTTTGTAAAAAACATCATTATTTGTGATAATATAGAAGCATCTTGCATGTTCTGTCAACTTTGAAACCTGCCTGTTAAATCTCTCGAATGGTTTTGAGTATAGCATTTCTCTGTTTTATCATAATGAGTGAACCCTGAAGAACAAAGTTTGTGTGGAATAGAATGCTGTGCATACTGATGTCGTTTTGTTGGTGTAGCAGGGAAGGAGAAAGAATAAGGTTTTTATTAATTTAAACTCAGCCTTTCCCTTGAAACATGGTAGCCATCAATCAACCAATGAATATTGGAATTTTGCACGGCCAGAAATGTAGATATAAAATAGCCTTTTTAAAATTGATGCAACTCTAAGTCCATCCTAGATTTCTTGAGATATTTTAATATGAAACCTGCTGTAGGATACCAAGGACTATATGCAGGTATTTTTAAAATGCTTCCATAGGCATAGGGACACAAGTCTATGATAACTGAATACGCAATTTTTTGAAAACATGTCTGTTTAAAGAGAAAGTATTAACACATAAAACTAAATTGTGTGAACAACGTATGCCAAAGAAATATTTTTAATGAAACAAAGCAATTGCTAGCATTGGGTTTTTTTATTGTAAATTTTGGTTTCTTTAAAATTATAAATGCTTTATTATTTCACAAAAACGTTTCATTTTTAAAATTTTATAATTTTTACATGTAATTTTACTAAACTTAAATTGATTTAAAATGCGAAGTCGCTGAAGTCCCAACCATTCTGGATTTTACACTTTGTTCTGTAATATAAATATCTTCCAATATGTAAAAATTCGTTCGGAAAAATTTCTCACTAAGCAGATAACTGCTTTATGTTTTACTCTATTAAATTATTTATCTACTTTCTTTAAAATTCGTAACTTTTTATTAGAGTTTTTAATTGCTTTTTGGAGGGTATTTTAAATGGCTGTATATGTAAAAAAATCACTTGCATTATGTTGTAACATTATTATCAAACTGTTTGTTTTTCAGATGGATTTCTCAGAAATACTTTATCGTCAAATATGCCTTTGATCACTGAATCATCTTTTGAAGTTGATTCGCCAGTAACTGAAAATTGTCATCTGCAGAGTGCATACTATAAAAATAATTTAGAAGTAGCATCCTTTCTCTCACAGCCTTTACATGAGCAAAAAGCTGAATCTTTTGGCATATTTAATTCAAAGGATTTTGTTTGCAAGTTCTGTGGCAAAAGCTTCAAAAGAAATGCTTATTTACGTAATCATCTTCGTATACATACTGGAGAAAAGCCCTTTCATTGTCGATTTTGTCCAAAAGCTTTTGCCTCTCAACCAAATCTTATAAGGCATCTTTATATTCATACTGGGGAAAAACCATATAGTTGTCAGTTGTGCTGTAAAAAATTTATCAGGCGTGATCAACTTGCTATCCATTCATGTAATCCAAGGTAATTGTGAACAACTGCATGCATTAAATAAAAAAACAGTGTGCATTTAAGATTTGAAAATGAAATGCAATATGTATCTGGTTGTAATGAAAGTTTTCCGCCAAAGAAACATTCTTAATAAAGTTAGAAAAAGAAAACATGAAAGCAGTACCTTTAGTGTGGATAGTAATCACCACCCATATCTGTGATTTCCTGCTAACATTTTGGCAGTTTTTCAAAGCCTTCAGCCCAGAAACTTGGTGGTTGTGAGTCCAAAAATAGATCAACCTCATTTTGGATGCCCTGTGCAGAATGGAAGGCATGATAGTTCCATTTCAGACACCTTGTATGTAATGATAACGATATTTTTTTACGAATTTCACTGCACAGTGTTCTATAGCAAGTCTCTTTCTTAAAATGCCAAAAATCGTTTAACAGAATATGATTAAACAGGGCAACATGAACTGTTTGCTCAGACAATATTTTCGGTGGTGGGAAACTTTAATTAAAACCTGATATTTGTCGGAGCATTAAGCAAATTGATAGCGAAAATGTTCTCTTCCTATTCCTTTTCATTATTACTATATTTTGCATATTTCTGTTAAGTTTTTAAATATATTTCCTGATAACATGGTATTGATTAGTACTCCAAAGTTTTTTTTTTTTTTTCATTGTGACATATGTTTTTATTATGCATGCTTTTATTGTAGGATAATCATAAAATTATTCACCTCATAATATAATACAGTAATGTTCCATATACATTCTAATACTGTGAATAATATAGTCTGTTACTTTAAAATAGAAACTTCAAGGTTATTTACTGCTGCCCAGTTTGATTTGTAACCATGGGAGCAACAGCTGCAGGAAAAAAGGTCTAGTTGCTTAATTCTCCCTCTGCCCCAACTTCATTTCTGTTTAGCATGTTTCTATTCATAAAAAGCACACAAATGAAGGTTGATTTAAAGTTCAATCTTAAATGATGTGGCAAAAATAAATGCTGTGTGTTGATGATGACATGAGTTATGATTGTGAATGGGAGGCTGGCAACGGCCTTGAAATGCCTCTTCTAAAGTAATAGACTATAGTTAATACTGAATAAAAGTGAATATTTGTGTAACATTACATAAATGCAGTAAAGTTTAGTTGGTAAATTATACACCATAAGACATTACCAACCTCATATAAAGAGTACTGAACAATACACTTGTGCAATATTACAGATTATGTTAAAGTAATGTATAATATATTGTACATTAAATGCAGTGTTCCCTCATTTTTTTGTGTACATGTGAAAGAAGAGAATTCTGATTCCTTGTCTAATTTGCAAGAATAGACAAGTGTGGGTGAAATACTATACGGTGATATGTGAAATACTATACAGTGATGCCTCTTTACACACAGCTATACACACAGCATTTTTCTTACTGAGTGCATGTTAGAAAACTTAATGCTCATTTCTTTAATTAAAAAAAATATTTTGGCTACCATAAGTCATAGATATTGTATCAGCAAATACAACTATTTTGCTATCTTAAATCCATTTGAATTAATTTGCTATACTGAACACTACAATATACCAGGATTTCAGAAAGCCGGCATTTTATAAATCTTAATAAGAAACCTCCAGTGTACAAAAGTTAATTTGATTTTTTTCAAACTTAAAAGCACATTTTAAAAAAGCACATCTTGTGCAATGTGAAGAAAACTTTTGTTATAGTATTACGTTGATTTCATTTTGTAACTGACCTTTGCATTGTATCGTATATTCTTTATTTAAAAGAAGTAGTTCAGAGACTTTACATCTTTTGAACAAGGAGTTGGTGAGTAGTGTCATAACTGTTACAACTGAAAATGAGCTTTTCCTAAAAAATCAATATACACCTATTATAGCAAGGCCTTGTTTTTGCTAAAAGATACATGAAGCACATCTTCAAATTAAAAATGAGTCAAGTTCAAATATATCTACATGATTAATATCCATTGGATTATTTGTGTTTTGAAAGAAGGTGTTTTCGATTATGAACACATGAGAGTGTTCTGAATGTTTATTTTGGAATATTAAGTGTACATTTATTTTATCTATTGAATTAAAAGAATGTTACAATGTTTCTAAAAAAAGTTCATTTGTATTTTATGTAATCATGAATGCCAACTGCAGATTTTGCTTATTGCGGTTTGTTTCTCTGAAGAGGCTTTTGTAATATTTGTATTGCATAAAAGTAAAGCTTCAAGAATTCCTTGTAAACATGTTTTTATTATTGATATCTGTAATTTATTTCTTGGAGGGTTATTTTTTTAAGATAATAAATAAATGAGTTCTATATTTTTGTAGTTCTGTTTTCAAGAACATATCGCCTAACAGCATTTTTAACACAAAACTAGTATCTTATATTGTTTCAGCTCTTGCATGAATGATTATGTTGTTGATGGATTCATATTTGCATTGGATAAAAGTAAAGCTTCAAGAACCTCTTGTAAACATGTTTTTACTATTAATATCTTCAATTTATTTCTTGGAGGGTTATTTTTTTAAGATAATAAATAAATGAGTTCTGCTGGTGTAGTTTTTTTCTATTGGCCCATATCCAAAAATAAATAGATTTTTCATAACCACCATCTTGTGGATATCTTGTAACCATCATCATTGCTTTCTATGTTATACCTTTTTGTGGATTTGTAAAAATCAGGGAGTTTCTTTAATACAATTTAATTAATAATTATTCATACTGTGTGAAGATAAATCCTATACTGATGAATTTGCAAAGTTGTATTATGAGGTGAATCATTTATGGGGCTTTGAGATCTCCGCCTTTTTAATAAAATGTTTTACTTTCTTTGCTGTACTGTTTTTCTTTGTTGTCTTTCACTTTATTTAAATATGATATTACAAATTATAAGAAGTTAAATATTATATTACAAATATAATGAATTCTTAAACTAAAAGATTTATTATTTGTCAACATATATATAGATAGATAGCATGTTTCTCATAACTTAAAATATTGTATAATTATGATTGCTGCATTTTAGACTTCTCATCTTTTCAAAAACAAAAGTAATTTAAGAAATGTATCAAATAATTTAACTTTGTTTCTGAGTTTACAGTATTTGAGGCTTTAAATTTAAGAAAATGTGTACTCATTTAATTTCAAAAGTCTTAATACTTTAATGGAAATAATAGATTTCATGAAGTATAATACAGTCATTTACTTGGATATGTAAGTTTTCTACAGTGCACAGTTTTGTTCCTACAATTTTTAAGCACCTCAGCTTTGAATTTCATTCATATGTCAAGGATTTAATCATAGGAGAAGTTTGTGATAATATTCTTCTCTGTTGAGCTTTTATTTTAAAATGTTTATTTATTTATTTCTAACTCATTCACAGATAAGAAAAGGAAGAAACCAACAGCTACTGGTGTTAGCTTAGGAAAACCTGAAGGCATTAGAAGGATTTGTGATGATAATTATGTATCTCCTGATGCACATCCTGTTGATGTTAATATTACTGATTATTGCGGGAAAGTGTTTTCTACAAATGACATTTTAAAAGAGCATCATTTACAGCATTCTGGTATGCAGCACCAACAAATAAAGGTTATTCCCTTCACTTGTGAGCACTGTGGAAAAAATTTCAATAGAAGAGGTAACTTAAACACACATTTACGTGTTCATACTGGACTTAGGCCTTTTCAGTGCCAACTATGCGGCAAAACATTTTCCATGAAGCATCATTTAAATGATCATAAACGAACTCATACAAAAGAAAGACCTTTCAAATGCAATTATTGTATGGCAGCTTTTGCAACTAAATCTAGATTAAAATCTCATGTATGTGCTAGACATGGATGCAAGGGAATGTATTAAATGTATTATAAAATAATGAAAACAACTTGCCTAAATTTAGAAATTGCTAAGAGTTGATGTCATTAGTTTTATAGTAGTTCCAAGTTCTCGTTTTGTAAGTCATGCACAGTTATTAGTTGAAAAATTGTAAATTACTTCATGACTGGTGTAAAAATGTGGCTTTAATCAAGTGAAATTTGGACGAGTTCTGCAGTTTGTTATATAATTTGGAATTATTATTTCTTCTGAAATTTGTACCCTGAAATTGTAATTTCTTGTGAAATAAAATGTAAATGTATTTTTTCCCAAATGTTGTGTTTTTATAAATGTATGTTAATTGCTCTAAAGAAGGTGTATTGGGAAACTTGTTATGATTTTAGCAGAAAAATTATTGAAGCGTTTTATCTCGATGCATTCAGTATTAAAACACTCAAGAGAGTTTATCGAGCTATCAGTTTTATTAAGTGAAAGAAAAGTGACTTGGAAACTGCAGTAAATTCATTGCTGAGAACTGTAAAAGAAGCTTTGAAGTGCAGCTGTAATGGATATCAGTTACTTAGCAAAAATTCTCCAAAAATTTTTTAACATAGTAATATTCATGTAGAAGTGATTGAAAATGCAGGAAGAAAATATAGCAGGATTATGCAGAGAGAAATAAATGAAGCCTATTAAATAGTAGACACTCTGTAATCCCCCCCCCAAAAGTTTCTATTATATATTTGTTAACAGAGGGTTTATTGCTATGAAATTGTGTACATTTTAATGTCACTTTCATATGAAACAATATATCTGTTACCCTAATCAAATTGTGCTAATCATGGAAGTTTTGAAACAAGCTTTGTGCACCTAAAGGCCATGTTAATTTTGAACTTTTTATTTCATGTTTAATTAATTTTTCATACTGAACATTTTATTTTTCATTGTAACAATGAAGTTTAATTGCTAAGTTCTTCAGGATCTTTTAAAATTGCCTTGTTGTATTCTTCACCTGGTTTAAATTTTATTGATATATTAGTTTGAAATTACAGGTATTTTAGATATGTATATAATAGAGTAAATCCAAAATTATTGTTTCTAAGTCTTCTTCTTATATCATACTAGAATAATTTATGAAATATGAATAATTGAACAAAAGTGGTATTTTTAATGAAACTAAATTATATTTATTATTTTGCAGTACAAAAATGATCTTGCAAATAATATTTTGTAATATTTTGCTAGAATTAGTTTAAAATTTGGCTATAATAGTATTTTAAGAGGAGTTTAAGTGACCATGTACTTTATTATATTTAAAAAAAAAACTGCATAAATATATTTTATTATTACTTATAAAATATATTCTGATTTATTTTTAATTTTAAATCTCATTCATTTACTTTTTTTTAGCTTTTAAAAACGAATTTATCTAAATAGAATATTATTATTATGTTAGTGTTATATATATTTATAACAGTATGAAAAGTTCATATTGATGTAGAATGCAATCTGCCACTTTTGTAATAGCATCCCCTAAACACTGTACTGTAAACCACCGAAAGAAAACTTTATCAGTCATGCAGGCAGTACTAATACTCAAGCAACTGTGTGCTGCGTGATTTTGAAGCTTTATTTGATTTTGGTCCTCAAGTTACTACGCAGCTTTCAGAGTACTGCATCACAAATGCTTCTGTGTTATCTTGCAGAAGCATGGTGCAGAATCATTAATAAAAGTGATTTTTCAATGACATCCCTACTTTTGTTTTGTGATTGTGAAAATGATTTAAATTTAATGGATTTAAAATTTAATAGGTTATTAAATTAATTTATGAAATCATTTTAATTTATGTATTGTTAATAATATGTATTTTCATGTTTACAAATAACATATTAATAGCATCATCTAAGAAATGAACAATTAATAAGAAGTGGTAGATCAGATACTACATCAATACCAAAAGGTTGCAATGCATTCATACAATGTTTCTTTTGAAAATTATTTTTGTTAAAATAGCACAAATTTTAAAATTAAAAACATGTTTAAATTAATCTTCAGTTAAAACAAGTATTGCATAGTTATCTCTTCAGTTTGTGATTAATTTGATCTGTAAAAATTTCTCATGTTTTATATTTAATCCATTTTCTTAAACTAAGTATTTCTATAATTAAATAAATAAAATGGTTAAAACAAGCATTATATGCATTGAAAATTCTGACAGTCATGTTTAATTTTTAACTTATTTGATCTCTTATGATGATACTGATGTTATGTGAAATTTCAGAATCTGAAGGGATTGCAATTTATTTTATATGCATATTAATGAAATTAATCATAGAAATAACATACTGTAAATTAAATAATCATGTGAAATGTGCAATCAAAAATATCAACTTAGGAAAGGTAGGAAACCTGCGTTTGAATATTTAAAAAAATAATTTTATGATTTTGTTTTTATATTTTAAGAGTACTGAAAATGCAAAAGATTCATTTTCGAGTACTGTTTATTTGTAGGAAGTAATATGAAAATATCTCTCAGCATTTCGAGAACTATAATTTTTTTTCAATGACTAATTTACTTATTATATTTGTGCAGCTTATTATTAATGGGAAAAATATTTTATTTTTGGAGTTTTAGTTTAAAAATATTTTCTCTGTATAAATTTCATTTTGTTTCATGATGTAACTATTCATCCATTAATTTTTTTCCCCCCCAGAACTTGATGCAGTGCTTTCAGAAAGCAGTGTCAGTTTCTTTGGAAAACAGCAATTCATCATGAAAACAACTGGAAATAATTTCACCTGCAAGTATTGTGGAAAGGTTTTTAGCTACAAAAGTCATTTCAGAATCCACCAGTATGTTCACACTGGGGAAAAACCATTTGCTTGTGATACATGTGGAAAAAAATTTAGCCAAAAGAGCAATCTGAATGTTCATCTCCGTATTCACTGTAGATATTAATTATTTTATTGGAATTATATATATATATAAACTATGTAACTATTTTATCCATATGACATTTATTTTCATTATGTTTTTAGTCTAATATATTGTTCAATAAACATTCTTCCATGTTTAAAACACAGAATGTGTGCTTCTACCAGTTGTATCACATGAGGAAATTTTGCTTTGAAAAAGTCTCTCTTTCTTCACATTAAGAATAAAATAAAGCAAGCATATTGATAATGACTTATTTTGCTGTGAAACTGCTAGGGTTATTGTACGTATTAGAATTGATCGAGTTGCAGAGTATATTTTAACTTGGGAAGAAGCAAGTCCTGTACTAGATTATTAGGAAGAAATATTCAAGTTGAGTAATGTGCTGTTATAGTAAACTTATTTGGAAAATACAGCAGTGATATTTTACTTTTTAATATTCTAATTTAATCTCCATTTTTAGCATTTTAATTTTAGTGATATGGTGGTATTGTATAATTATTTGAAGGTGAAATATTTGTGATCTTATTCTTTTATCATTGACCATATGTTGTTTTACCCAATTTGTTCTTTTTGTAGTTTTTATAATATTGTTGTTGACCTTTTAATTACTTTAAAAAACTATGATTACATAGCACAGTCCTTCCCAACCTAAGTACCATGAAAATTTTAACCTCAGATTCCTGATTACGAAGCCGCCTTCTTTGGAAGGTTAGGCTGCTGAATGGTTCCTTTGTACTCTGTTGTTCTTTTGTTATGCACTTATGAAGGCATCGTTCTAGGACATCACAGGCAGTCTCTTTCTATCATTTCCACCTCTGCATTTTGCCTGTATGACACAGAAAATCATTATGCTGCTTCAGTTCCAACTTGGCTGTTGTGAGAGTACTAGGTCGATTGTTTCACAACATGCTATTTAAATGCTTTCAGGTGAATGTACAGTGTTGCTAAGTTGTCTGTGTAAAATATTTCAGCAGAAATGACCTAATTGTGTCTTTTTTTGAATTTGTGTTTTAACAAGTGTGATTGTTTGTATAACATAAGTCAGATTGTTATTATTTGCAAACAAAGACTTTATTTCCTGTTACCCTACAAGAAAGAAGTACCTTCACGTGATGAAATAAACAATGGTGAATCATTTTTCCTTATAATTAACCATTTTTTTTGTATGCAATCAAAAAATATTTGAGATATTTTGACAATGGGCACCGCATGTGTAATTTGTATAGCTTGAACGTAGTAATTATAAACATTTCTGTCAACAGAATGCCTGTTGAGGAAGAAACTAAAATCTTTCCTAATATGATTTTGTAAATTTTTGTATTTCAGATGCCCAAGTTATGATGCTTATTTTGTATCTTCTATTATAAAACAATTTTTTTTTAGTTTTATGTGGTTTACATATCAGTGGTGCCAAGAAAATTGCATTAACATCTTTCTACCAAACCTCATTCATACATAGATACGGATTTTAACTATTTCAAACATCTGCAAACTCAAATTCAGATGCAAAGTTCAGTATTGTTCTAGTTTGCAATCTACTGCTTTTATTTACTTATTTATTTTTTGGATGATACCACTAAAATTAGTTGTTGGTTTAATCATTTCTTTTCCCTGCCATTTTATTGTATGTTTGAATATGAATATTTATTGCATATTCAATTTAGTTACAATCATCAAACCTTAAACCACCAAAAGAAAGTTTATCAATCCTACAGATGATACTAATTTGAATTAATGGAATCAATTTAATTTATTCTTAATTATTTGTATTTATTTTCATATTTAAAAATAGTATTTTAATGGTACCATCTAAAAAATAACTAACCAAAACAATAGATTTCATACTGCATCATTATCCTAAGTTCTTTCATGAAATCAGACACAACAGTATCAAATCAAGCTGTAGGAGTAAGTTTCAAGTCATTTTTCTTTTATTAGCTTGTGTGGAAATTGTCAAAATTATCCCTTGGAATTGATGAAGTAAAGGTTTTTGGAAAAGGTGCCACTTTCAAATAATATGATCAGCGGGTACATTGAAAGCATGTTGGTTAGCATAGAAATATCCAAGAAATTTGTGAAGTTGAAAAATGTTCTGTACAGGTTGATGAATCAACAGCTGTTAGCAATTATTGTAACCTAATTGTACTTGTTCTCATTCCCAATGAAAAAGAGTATTATTTATTCTGCAAAGAATTTCAGAGACAGAAAGTGGGAAAGAAATCTTTAAAGTGATCAATGAGTATTTTGATATGAAATCTGATTAACTGAATTCTAGGTTACTGCAAAAAAGGGGTTTCCATTCATCAGTGAAAGTGTAATTATTTTTTTACCATTTGTTACAACATACGTGTTTGAGCACAGTTTTATTTCTGTGTTTACTCTGGAGAATTTAAAGAGATAATCATTGAAAAGTTGTGATCATAAATTGCATATAATGCTTTTGATCATGGAGCCAGATGTAGAAAAGCTGTATTCAGAGAAACTAGTATGTCACCGAGATAAGAAAGTAATAATATATTAATTATGGCAAAAGAGTATACTAGCAATATAACAAATATTTAAAATGTTTATTTTTTCATTCAGTTTTTATTTGCTAATTTATACTACATATAGTCAGTAATTCTTTTGTGTGTAATTAATTTTAATTTTCTATTTTCATATCATAATTATATAAAATAAGTATTATAAAAAATTAATCACAGTTTTAGTCAGTCAAATCTGACCTAGACCTTCACTGGGGATGTATAAATTAGGTATTTTCATTCTACTTGTTTCATATTTATGATTGCATAAGAAGACTTATTCGAAAGGAATGTCCAGATGGTATGTTTCATTGTTATAATGAGAAATATTTGAGAGGATCTTACTTTGAGTCCTAGTATAAATTAGAAGAAATTTATCATGTTGATAGAAAAACGAATGACATAGCATGTCATGAACATTATTCTTCTAATGTGTGCCGGGATATTATTTATGCTTGTATGGTGTGCTTTGACATGAAAAAAAGTTGGAAAGCACTGATGCAGATTTTAGTTTCTTTTTCTAATATGTATATTTTATAAATTATCTGAGATGATTTTAAAAACACAAAAGATTAAGAAATAGCAAAAATAATATTAATGACTATGTACTAATGTTAGATGACTTTTTAATTTGATTATTACAAAGTTCTTTCCTTTTACATAAGTATAAAATTAATTATTAATTAAGTATAAAATTTTAAAAGAAATATATTACTAACCATAATGAAATCTAGGAAATTAAATAACTGTGAAAATCAAGGTTTTTTCCCCTAAATATAGTATTTATACAGAGACCTGGAGGGACATCTATAAAATGCACAGTATCAAAGAAGACGAAAAGTTTTAAAATTTAGTTTTCCTGTTGCTTTTATTGGAATGATTCAGGATTGTTTCAATACAGTCTACCTGGTAATATCTGTTATTGATGTTCAAGTTTTACATATTGTTCTTAGCCAGTGATGACTATTTAAGAAGTCATAATCTTTGAAATCAGTGCCCATGCTAATTTCATGAATAGTATGAGCATCCATAATACTGCAGTTTGAATTTGAAGAAAGTTCATTGTGTTTACACCTGCATGCATCTGTCATTATGGGTTAAGCAAAGGAGAAGATCTTTAAATGGTATTTAATCTTTGTTTCTACAATTTTATGTAGAAAGTCTGCTTCTCTGTTTCTTTTGAAAATATGGTATCCCAAAAGACATAATAGACAAGCAAGGACATAGGACTGTAATTGTTACAGCTGATCAACAAGTTATAAAATGATTTCGTAGCTTTCTTCATGCTTTATAATGAATGATTTCTTGTGTATGGAGATCTGTTCTTGTTGCTCCAATACTGTCCAAATTTAAATTTTAAAATACTGTATTAGTATATTTAATTTGAAATATTTTATGTATCACAAGAACTCTTATGAACACGTACTAAACTGTGGCATTAAAAGTAAATTAATTTTAAAAAATCTTAAAACAAAAACTGTATCTCTAAGGTGGGTAGGGAAATGAATGAAAGGCAGCTAGTCTTTTGTAGTTTTATTATAGTTTGCATGTTTTCTTTAAACCCGTCTGGAATTATAATATATATACATAATATCAGTTCCTTTTCAAATGTAGTTTGCTAAATAAGTGCCATATTACCGTATATTTCCAAATATAAGCCGAAAGTGCTTTTTTCTTCAAAAATATACCCTAAATACAAAACCCGTATATAAGCGGAAAGGAGGGGATGGGAGAAAATGTATGAAGATGTTGCCATGAGAGTGAAATGTTAATGTTGCCAACTAGGTAAAACGAGTGGAATATTTTGCACTATTTGCACATGCTCTGGCGGTGACCCTGTGGTAACCCTGCTTGAAGCTCACACATTTATTCTATTCATTATCTTGTATACAGTCTGTAGTATATGTACTAGTCTTATTCTCCTTGAAAGTGAGCTGGGAAATATAGTAGAGTTCCGCAAACTTGGCATTATGTGGGCTGAGAGACTGGGGAGCTTAAGAAAAGTCGAGTTTTGCAGAATAAGGGGTAGGTTTTTCGGAGCCCTTTAATATTTAACCCTTTGACATCCAACACCTAAATCCATTGTAATTTTGTTTACACTTTTCTCTTTCTCCATTCTCTTTAAAGCATCTAGTTTCATTTCCATTGATTGTCACATTAGTTTGTTTTCTTTTGAATGACATTTTCACTTCACAGAATATCAAAAGTTCCCCAAAATATGTAACATTTATACACCTCGATGTGAACTGAGGAATGATACTCGCAATGAACTGGTGTGAGATTAGTTTGTAGTAAGATGCAGTCACAAAACTTCAGACAAGTCTCCTAACATTTTGCAACCATAGAAAGGAATGTGAGCCAGCCGCTATCTGACTTTCTTTTCATCGTCAAAAGAAGGAAAAAGCATTGCCAAGTATAACAACATATCTTGAAATTTGTTAGGCAGTTCCAAGAGTTAATGGTACAATGCAAAAATGGCAAAAATTACAGAAAAAGAACACAGAAATCATGTGCAATATTTGCTCTGTTTGGGGGCTAGAGTTATTTAAAAAAGTTCCTGAAAAGTTGTTGAGTTTGCGGAACTCTATCGTAATTTTTTATAGGGCAAATTTCAAATGATAGATGATTGAATTTGCTAAAAATTCTAACAAGAGTATGGCTGCTTGGCATTTCTATGTGAATAAAAAACAAGTTTGAGTGTGATGAAAGACGGACGCAAATTTCACTAACAGACATTTCATTTTGTCAATAAACCAGCATTATAAACAATTTCGAAAATAAAACAGCTGATTTTCATAAAACGAATAACTAATTTCATAAAAAGTAATTTCTTTATAAATTTAATATAAACTAAAATAATAAAAAAGTGTGATATTTAGTGATTAATCGCTTGTGCCTAGTTAATGGAAAAGTACTTACATTTTTTGCAAAAATTAGTGGATCCATGTATAAGCTGACCCCCCTCCCCCAACTTTAGAAAGGTTCTAGAATTTTTCGGATATACACACGAAAATATGGTATTTGTATTTTTGGTTTCTTGGTTAAATATATATTTATTGTAAAATGCAAATAATTCACTTTTATCTGCATTCTTTGTATTTTTAACTGGAGTATTTTCTTATGCAGTGTTTATGTGTTGCTGCTTCCTAATCTTGCACGAATAATTCTGAAGATAAAAATGAAAATTTTCAGTAGATTATATTTTGCTTTTAGAATTTAATAATTCAAGATATTTGCAATGTTATTAGTATTCTAGTTTTTTTTTTTTTTTTTTTTTTTTTTTTTTTTTTTTTTTTTTTTTGTGAATTTAGTCAGAATAACATGTTTTGATTTTAATGTAAGTAACTTATTAAATAAAACTATCCATGAAAAAACTAAAGTGTAGATTTTTAGACGGTATGTGTCATAAAATTGTATAAGTTTTAATAATTATAAATTTTTTATATATTCAGTATGTAAATATTTATATTTTTGAGGAAAATGAATTTTGATTAGATAATGCATTTGAGATATTGATAATGATGTAATTTAAAATATTTTCATTATTTATAAAAATAATTGAGATTTTGTATCAGTATTAACTATTTAAGATAACAGTAATTCAACAGGGACTTTTTTAAAAAGAAGTATTTAATTAACAGTTAAGTAATTCAATAAATTTTTTAAAATAGAAATATTTCATTTCCTTTTGGGATTGAATTTTCAAAGTAATAATAACTAAAACGAAACGTGGGTTTAGAATTTATTTATGAATTACTTGAGTTTACTGAACTTTTTTATGTAAACATATAAGTATTCAATATTCTATATCAGTTCAGACTTTAAAAAATATTTTATGATTAATGATATTTAAAATAAAACCGTAGGAATAGTAATAAATAATAATAAAATTAGACTGTCAGTGATTTGTATTTTCAGTGTTATTCTGTATGTAAGATGTGTTATGTAATATACAGTTTTATAAAATGTTTTAAGTATATGGTAATCTGAAAGGACAAAGTATCATAGCAGTATATGTAAATCATCTATAGCATTTCATGTCATGTCAAATGACATTGCAAAGCTGGCAATGGCTGTAAAGGTCTGTTTATATTGGCAAGTAATTGCAAATGAAAGTGGTGATATGAGTTAGCAGCCAAGTGTAGATGCCATGAAAAAGTATTTTCTTTGGTGGCTAGAGTTTAGTATTTTTTATGTCTGATGGTACACAAGTCTGTTTAGATTTAAG
This sequence comes from Stegodyphus dumicola, assembly GCF_044657685.1. Classification (NCBI taxonomy): domain Eukaryota; kingdom Metazoa; phylum Arthropoda; class Arachnida; order Araneae; family Eresidae; genus Stegodyphus; species Stegodyphus dumicola. Next base: position 199,168,227 of record NC_140773.1, read on the forward strand.
ATTGTGAAATACATTAAAATTTTCAAGCACAAAAATGGAAATCAGTATAAATGTGCTGCTGACTGTCAAGATACATGTAGATAAAGACTTTATTTTTATAACGAATTACTCAGCAACTTAATATTGGACTTTAATGATGCCTTGTCTGCTGGCTTATAACTTACTCTTATTCTGTGTGTCATGATAAAACTTGAGTATGACATTTGATATACTTATAATGTATACATGTTAGTTCGGAAGTCAAAGATATGGGACTTATTTTGCTGAAGCATATTATTTTTGAATTTCTCAATGTTAGAATTTTGTTATTTTGATCTTATTAATCATGTTTCTGATTGCATGCAGCGCAAGTGAGACGCAGATAACATTGAAAAGATGAATTATTATGCATATGTAGAGCAATGCTGGTAAATGAAAATAGTATTAGTTTTTTTTTTTTTTTTTTTTTTTCATGATATTTTCTAGAGTTACTGTATCTTTAGCATGACTTACCAATGATTTACATTCCTTCATAAAGATTTCCTATAATAATGCAATTTTTTGACGTAATAGTGTCACTGTGCAGTAGTGGCAGCCAACTGTTTAAGGAAATTTTCAGATGATTCTGGAGCATTCAAATTACTTCTCTAATCTCCTGATTGTATCCAATTGAGAATTTATGCAATGAGTATAATAGTTGGGTTCATTTGTGCAAAGTTTTTCTGGCAGCTGAAAATGCTGAAAAAAGCCTGAAATGTTTGCAATATGCATTATAATCTCGTATCTATCATCTCATTTGTTGTAAAGAATAATCTAGCCTACATTTCTGTATGGAACTCATTGAATCACTGTAAGATATTTCATTACTGCTTCTGTAAAAAACAATAGATGAGCCATCAGTTTATTAAAATGTATGTGTTATATTTTGTTCTTTAATCCTAATTTTTAGACTCCAGGTATGCTTGCATGTAACTCAATTTCTGTTGTTATCCTTTAAAAAATTTAAACTGCAGTTCAACCGATATTTTATTGAAAGCCTATGTTGCAGTGATCGTAGAATGAAATATCCTGAATTTTTAAATTCTTTAAATAAAAGAAAAGTGTAGGGAAGATTTGTGAATTAATGAACTTCAAAATGATTCATAATGAGTTAGCAGTAAAAATCTGAGATCAGGAAAACTAAAACATGTTATGAAAAATAGCGAACCAAAAACAAGCTCATCTAAAAAGATGCTGGAGAAACAGTAAATAAATAACTGATCATGATAAATACTGAGGAACTGATACTGAATGTTGAAGCATGGAAGTATTAACTTAGAATTTTAGAAAGTTCCCAAGGCTGAAAAAAGAGTTAATTTTATAATTTCTGCATTGCAATTAAATCCAGACTAAAAAATTTATACCATTTTATTTGATTTTTACATTGCAATATGACTGTTATAAGGCTGGCTGCCTTATTGGGAAGGCTTTGCTTATGCTTTTAGAGACCTTTTATTTGCAATATTGCATTTCTTTGTTTACATGCTGTTGCCAGATAATTATTGTTCTATGCTTTTTAGGTTACTTTTTCATGTTGCAGTGTTCCAGGGTTTGTTTCCAAGGTCTTTCCCCTCCCCCCCATACTCTCAATATTTTACTTTTAGACATCTTTTTCAGTGCTTCTTCATTTTAAATGTTTCTTTTCATGGGCTTTTCTAATTCAAAATTTCAAAAGTCAGTTTAATGCATCAGAAAGTTCATATTAGGAGCATTGTTATTAACGTTTTTAGGTATTTCACTCATTATTTTGCTTGGAGAAGGTGGATATAAGAGAGTATTTCTAATGCTGGGGGTTCATCAGGATAATAATAATTCTTCATTCGGTATGCAAAATAAGGACAGCTTTTCTGAATTTCAATTATTGTATGCTAGAAAAATTTGAAAACAAAGGGGCAACGTAGAAAAGTGCGATATACTCTGCATTTGTGCAGAAAGAAGAAAAAATTATTGGAAAATTTCAAAGCAAAGTACTTGTATCTTAGCCAGAATCAAATGTAGGTCGGAAATACTGCTTGACCCCCCTCCCCTCTCGCCATACTTCAGGGATTCCCCAAATCATGTTAAATATAATGATAGTAATATAAATCCCCCAGCCAGTCTTTAAAACCAAAGAATCATTTGAAGTATCAGAGAACACTGTATCAAGGACTACAGACTATCTTTATTGTGCAGCATTGAAAACTGTGATAGGCATAAAAAGTAATTGCTTTCCATTACACTTTTGTCTGGCTTTACTAGGCATGCTATTAACTATTGACAGATTCATTCATGCACATTTAAATCATCTTTTGTAACTTAGACTAGTTAGATCCTACAGTGTGCGTGCATTATGCTTTTTTCTGTGCTGTGATTATTGCTCAGAAGTTAAAAATGTTTGTTTTCTATATCATGATATCATGCATTGGTTTGGAAAGTATTCTTGTAACATAGCATTAAGAAAGAGATGGGGAGAATGAGAATAAGAATTTTTTACATGCAACAGCTGGTCCATCCATCAGGAATAAAAATTAAAAAGGTGAGCTAGACCACTACCATAGTTAACTACCCCATGAACCAAAAAAATAACTGGTGTTCAGATTGATTCAGCTGAGTACCTTGGTGCTTATTATAGCTTCCAGTTCCAGTTGAGAGAGTGCTAAAAATACCTTGATTTTAAATATATGTATATACAGAGGGTGTTTATACATTTTAAGAATGATTTTAATAAAGAATTAAAGCAATAGTTTTGGAATAAAAATTCATGTCAATAGTTTATTATTTAAAATGAGAAGTATTGTTCGCTACTTTTTAAAATTTATTTTTCTTTCAAAATGTCACATGTGAATAAACTAGATTGAAAAAATGTTTTTATGCTTTCCAAGGAGAAATTTTCTTATTCGATAATTAAAAATTGTTGTGAAATGCATGGTATTAAGATTTTGAAGTTCAGAATAAGCAACATTGAGAAAAACATCAGTCATTATTTTTATATAGGAAGAAGACTCCAAATGAATATCCAAAAGAGGTATGTAATATTTCTAAAGATAGTTTTATGTCTGATATTAACAGAAGTTATTTCATTTCTGTATCCCACTGACTTTCAACGAGTGAAACTTTATCAAAACAAAGCAACAAATCATACTTCAAAAAGTACCATTGCATTCCTTGAAAAAGTAAAGATTGGTAAAGATATAATATATATGTACATTTTCTATGTATTCCTATGAAGTCCCCTGACCTTTCACCTGTGTGCTATCGTGCCTCTTTCTAAGCACAAAAGCCACCATGATGAATGGACTATGGAAGAGGAATAAAAATCAGTTCCCTTGGAAATTTTGAAAAAAGCCGTTCTGTCATGGAAATTGCGATATAGACATATAATCCAGAAAAAGGCTATCAGATCGAACATTTAAAAAAATACTCTTTATGTTTTAAACATTTATTAAACGGCCTCAAAATCTTTCTAAAATACGTAAACACCTTCTGTAGTTCTATTATGGTAATCTTTTATTGGATTTAAGATAGTATTTATTTATTTTTCAAACTTCTTTTAAAAATTAATTTGAGTATAAAGTGGAATATACCCTGAAAGAAAAATTTATCAACAGATGTATAGGATTTTGAATGTTTTCATTTCCTTTGTCTTGCCTGAAGGACATTAAGTGAGATAATTTTATAAAATGTTTTGGACAGAGACTTTTATAATACTAAATTATTTATTGCTTTTTGAAATTTTTACTTTGAAAATATGTAAATAATATTAGCATAAAGTTTTCTGCCAGAGTGGTTTTCTTTTCAGTAATGTGTTATGTGTTTAAATATTGTATATAAATTAAGTTCTTTTTCATTTCAATAAAGTTACATGAAATTGAAATAAGTTCTTTTCTTTCTTTAAGTATTCTTTGTCGCCAATCTACTTTTTAAAAACATACATTAAATTAGAGTAATGTCTGAAAATTTGTCTACAATCTTTTCTTAATATGCTTTGTATTATTTTGGCAGATATTTGCTTAAATGAACTATTTTTAAACTTGCATTTATTTTATTTGTTATTTAATATTAGAGTTTGTATATTTTTATTTATGAAATAAAAAAGCTGAAAATTACTGATATTAAAATCTTGATAGTGAGGAAACTACATCTTAAGGTAACAGATATCTGCATGTATAGAAAAAATGTCTGAATTAATTTATCTTCTTCAGAATTCTTGTTGTATATAATTTGATCAACAGTTAGGTGGTTATTTAAAGGTTTTTGCCCTGCTGCATAAGAGAAAAGCACATGGTATTTTCTTCATTCTTATTATTCACATAATTTCACCATCTTTTTTTATTGTTTTACAAGTTTTTCTGCTGAACTAGTCAGTGAAATCATCAGCTATCTGGTCTTCTTTATATTAAGTTGTGATTAAAATATGATTGACCATTAGTTTTCAGAATTCACATCAGGAATTTGCCCTAATTTGTTTATCTGTTTTAGAAAAAGCTGTGAAAAATAAATCAAACAGATCTAGGTTTTTTTTTTTTTTTTTTTTTTTTTTTTTAAATTCCCTAACCTGTAAGCATAAGTTTTGGAATGAAAACTGCCCTGATGAGAAAGAATTTCAAATAAAAATTGAATACATTATCCAGTAATTTTAGTTATCAGTATGCCATTCAAGGTTATTTAGAAGGTAGTGTAAATAAAGTGCATTTTAAGATCATCACTTTCTTATCTACTTTTCAGGGAGGTGATTTATTGGTAGAGAGAAAAATTTTAACTTGCACTGAATATTTTTCAGTTGATAATAAAATAAACCTAAGTACCATAAAAAATTTTATTGCATATTCTATCCATAACAGATAAGCAGTTATATTTGAAATTAAACAAAGTGGGAAAATTTTTGAATAAAGTTCTTGTCTGTTATGAGGTTGATCAGACATGTATCCCTCTCATCTGCAAGTATTAATACTCAGCCGTATGAACTATTTCATAAAGGTAAAGTATCCATGTAAAAATTTGCAGAAAAAAAGATAGAGAGTGTTTAAGGTGACACAAATATATCAGTTCATAGAGCATTACTAGAAATTTTCTGTCCAAGTATTAAAATAGATTTCTTTGAGGCCTATATATATTTTTTTCATTTGTAAACAGTGTTTATTGTAAATTGTTATTTTTGCAATTTTTATGTCATTTAACTTTGAGGAAATATTTACTCTTTGCATGTGTTGATGTTTCACAAGCATGCACTTATGCATATGTATATTAAGTTAATATATACTAAATTGCAGAAATGTTTTGCTATTTTAAAATATAGCCCACCAGCGGTGGAGCGGTAAAGTCGCTGAACACTGCTAGTTCGTTCCGAGGTTCGAATCCCGCGAACAGGCTGGCTGCGTGGCCTTTTTCGTGGTTTTCCCCATTTGTAACATGTATACAAGCCAGTTTCTGTTAAAAAGTCCTCCACGAAGACATCCCCCCCTTAGGCAGATAGCCCTAGTGTTCTTTGCCATAATTAAATAAACCAAACCAAACCATTTTAAAATATTTTGTTATATACTTTAAATATTTAAATATTATCCTAGAAAATGGAAGGTTATGAAAACAAATAGTAGTATAAATAAATATACAAATTTGAACTTATAAATTTTGCTCACAACTCTTCAGAAGTATGACTAAAACACTTCACCCCTTAGGTTCAAACAAATAACACCAGTTGTCAATTAAGTTTTGACCAAGTTTTCTGAATTTGTGTTATTTTTTATTGATGTATCGGAAGGAAATTGGTAAGAAATTTGGATTTAGTGCTTAAGTACTTGCTTTTTGGAATTTAAATGTATTTAACCTTTGTTTAGAATGATTATTTTGAAGCACTTTTCAACTATATTTGTGTATTTTTAAGTGAATAATATAAAAATAAAAGTGCAGCATGTATTTCTAATTTGTCTTAGTTTATAAGCCATTTCTTCTGCCTTCATGGTGTGGTAGTCTGCACGCTGGGCACATATTCCAGAGTTCCGCGGTTCGATTCCTGGTGAAGGCGTTGCTCATTTTTCATGACCCCTGCTTTCAAATAAGCCTAATGACTCTACAGTGGTGCCTGAACTAAATGGGTGTTGGATGATGATTCTCCACACCCAGTATTTGGTGATTGGATCCCCTAAAAAGCCTAGTCACCCTTTAAAAGGGGGAGTATATAAGGTATTTCTCCCGCTTTCTTGCCATTGACGCCGCTAAGGAGTGCCAACATATGGACATTTTCAACCTATTTCACTATGAAATTTTACACGAGGACAGGCACCTCCGTCCATATGCCGCTTTTCTACTCAGTGGAAACCAGGATTTTCCAACATAATTTGTGTTTTTAAGTATGTAGTGAAAAACTTATTTGACTTGTAAATAATGATGTTTAGAAATCTTAGCCGAATGATCATGTGACACACACAGCCAAGCCCACAAGATATTACTTATATTTTTCCTGTATATACTATTATACTTTTTGGAATCGTATTCTATTTTCTGCATTTATGACTGCAACACACACCTTTTATGAACTGATTTAGTACTATTTTATGTATAACTACTGTAAAACTTCAGATTTACAGCGCTACGATGCCTGGATACCTCATCGCCAACCAGATGTCTTATCGCTCATCACGTGACATTGGTCACACCCCCTGCATCTGCTATCCTGTCTCCACGAGAACTACGTTCGGCATTTCCTTACCTGCAGCGCTCCTAGAAGCACCAAAGTTCGATAGCCGGAACACAACCTGCGATTTCGCAGGTTAATCGCGGCAAATAAAGCAAGTTGGAGTTGGAGTTTCTTGCCATTGCTTGTGTGGTGGTCTGCATGTTGGGTGCATATTCCAGATGTCTGTGGTTCGACTCCCGGTGAAGGCGCTGCTCATTTTTCATGACTCCTGCTTCCAAATAAGCCTAGTGACTCAACAAGTTGTTAGAACCTGATGTCTTGTACACTCAAAAAAAAAAAAAAAAATTGTGTATTTAACTAAGATAGAAAATAACTCCTGTACACTTTTAAAATGCTTTATTAAAGTGTGATGTCAGGTTAATTATTTTTTAATAATTAAGAAGTTAGTTTCATTTTTAAATTAAAAAACTTATAAAAGAAAATATGTACAAATAAGCAAGATGTCCTGTATAAATGAAGCATATATATTTACAGAAGTATTGAAAAAAGTATCTGAATTATAAGAAGCTACCAAAAAATATCTAGTTAACTGACTATGTGTTTTCTCTAATATAATTTTTCAATTTAGAATGTGTAGCTTTTCATCAGTATTTCACTATACTAGTATAATATTTTTGTCATGCTTTTTTATATTAAGAATTTGGTATGTCTATCAGAGTTGTATTTGACTAATTGAAATCTATTTGTCATATAGTTCACATTATAAGTAGATATCACATTATGATTTGTGTACTTTTTATCAGAAAATGCAAAAATACCTCTTGTGTATTAAACATCAGAGCTGTAGTAGTATTTGCCAAATTCTTAGATGTTTTGTGAAATAGCAGTAACTACAAGCTTATTCAGCTCAATACAGTATTTTTTTAAAACTTTTTACTGCAGATAGAAGCATTTTTTTATTGTTTTTTGGAGGGAGGGGAGTATTTTGTGAAATTCTTTATCTTTTCATAATTTTTTTTTATTATTTTATTTTTTAGAAATTAACATACGTAGTTATGTAGCATGTTAAATACAACTGATGTGTTGAATTATATTAATATTGTGTTGTGTTTTACATAGAAATGTTTTAAATATATACATTCAGGTTCTATATTTTAATATTAAATATTGAAATAAACTTCTGTACTGAATATTCCATATTTAGCATCTCCTAGTTTTAAAGGAAAATTTGCTTTCATATACTGCTGTATGTATAATTGCTATATATAACAAATAGTTACTTTTTCATTATCCTTTATTCATTTTTTCATTATCACTCGTTTCAACATTTGCTAAAACTGCCATGTTTTGGCTTATTTTTCAGCATACACATAACTGTAGTAAATTCAGGTATGCACACACAACACATGTGTTTGAGTATACATGGATTTATATGCTTTATATTTAATTGTTATTTCACTGAATAGTATTCATTAACAGGGCCATATTAAGACTCAGCTGTACGCATTTAAGTTTTGCGTATCCCCATACATTCATGCAATTTTTTCCCCTTTTTTTCTTTGTAAGTCTTAGTTTAGCCATATTATACATTCCATAGTAAAACAGTGAAAAGAAATTTTGTGTTACCTCCTTTCCTTGATGCTCTGATTATGTGCTTATTTTGCATAGTTGTTAATCCAGCTTTGTTTACAGGCTTTAAAAATTCTCATAGATTTTTGTCCTACTCCCAACCCCATGAAATTTCTTGTTTATAAAAACCTTCTTTTTATTATTTAATTTTTAGCCATAGAAGTAACCAAACAAATTTTTCTGCCAATTCACAAAATTGCCAACCCATTGGTTACTTTATTTTCTCTGTCTGTATATAAGGGGGATAATCAGAAAGTGCAAATGTTTTGGCTTACTTCATCATTTTGCATCATATTATTTATGCTCAAATGAAGTGATTAATGAAATTCTCCCTATGTGAAACTGATACAGTTTCTCTTTTAAATAATTGCCTTTGAAAGTTAATCTTTATCTGTTGTATATTAATTGTAAAAATTATTCGGTAATTCAGTCATGTGATAAAGTGATTTAATAGTAATTATTGGGTGCCAAAAAACAGTTTTTTAAAATACGGTAAACTGTGCAAAATGTTTTGAACTGTAAGTTGAAATAAATTCACTTTTCCATTGATATTTCAGGGCATTAGATTATACGTATGATATTTTGGGCATACATTCATAAGATTTTATGAGATATGTAAAGATAAATGTATTGTTTTACTACTAGTGAGTATTTTTGTGTTCTTTATTCCATTTTCTTTTGTTTATGCATGTTGAAAAATTTTACAAAGCATTCAAAATATTTATTATTGAACACAGAAATTATTTGGTAATATTTAACTAATTAGGCATATGTAAATGGTAAGTTGTTCGATTTTTTTTTATGTTTGTTAGTCCATAAAATAATGATCTTTATGTAGTTTATACTGTTTCACTTTAATATACCATAAAATATTCATAATTCATGGATAGTGAAACATTATCACAAAACCAATGTTTGCCAGTATTAGTTATAGTATATAATTAAACTGTAAACTATGCATGTCTTAATTTAGCATTTTAAAATTATAGTACTTATAGAATTTCCTGTTAACTGTGAAGCTTGGCTGGGATACTACCAAACTTGAACGAATCATTCCAGCAAAAGTTTGGAGGAACAAGTTGATTTTTATTTAGTTAGGTAATCAGCAGATATAAATTACGGATGTAATATATAAAAACTGAAATAAATATGAGCTCAAACTTTGGAGATTATCTGACAAACAACCATAAAATAATGATCTTTATGTAGTTTATACTGTTTCACTTTAATTTACCATAAAATATTCATAATTCACGGATAGTGAAACATTATCACAAAACCAATGTTTGCCAGTATTAGTTATAGTATATAATTAAACTATAAACTATGCATGTCTTAATTTAGCATTTTAAAATTATAGTACTTATAGAATTTCCTGTTAACTGTGAAGCTTGGCTGGGATACTACCAAACTTGAACGAATCATTCCAGCAGAAGTTGAGGAACAAGTTGATTTTTATTTAGTTAGGTAATCAGCAGATATAAATTACGGATGTAATATATAAAAACTGAAATAAATATTAGCTCAAACTTTGAGATTATCTGACAAACAAATTTATCAAAACACATGCCAATCATTCCAGTAGTCAAAAATTCCTGATCGCATTTAAAATAGCAACAAAAAATCATTGTCTTTGTGATCTTAGCAGTACATAAATTTGTTTAAAAAGGCATTAAACTGATATTGCATCATGACCGTGCAGTGATTTTTTACTGGACCATTTTCCTGAACCCTAGAATCATTGAATGTTTTGAGCATGTATATGCCCTGGAACTTTGAAAGTACTCCTTTGCTTATTGTTTTGTAGAAGGCGTTTCCCAAATTTAATATTTTTTTTAATAAATGTGAAAAGCAGTTAACTTATGCTTTTCTTTGCAGAAAGAAAGCTGGTTTTGTGAGAATTGGAGTTTTATAAAACAAAAGCAAAGATTTTTTTTGCTTGTGTTCTTACATCATGCGTATTCATTAGTGTTTATTCATACTGCTTGGTGACATTTATTGTTTGCCAAAGACAAAAAATACCAAGTACCTAAACTACTTATGTAATTAATGAATGTATACCTAGCACAAAAAAAAAAAAAAAAAAAAAGAGGTGGAGACAGATTTATATCTCTCTTCTACTGGATTGATTATCGAAATTTAACTGGCATTTTCCATGTCTCAAAAGCGCAACTTAGAATATATGTTAAATTTATATATAGCATTGTTCTAACACAGGTATTTTGGCAAAAAATCGCACTTTTTCTGAAATAACATATACATTTTTTTCCATATTTCAATTCTACAACTGAAATTATGCCAGAGTGCCAAGTTATGTAAAAATGTCTCAAGTAATTAAAAAAAAATTAGCTCTAAATGTATTAGCTCCTCCATGTCAATTGAATTTGGTATATATTTATTAATCTCTCTTTTTGTATTAAACTTATTTGATTCTTCCTTTCACATTTTGAAATTTAGGTTCAATTCAAATAAAATTCGCCCATTTTTTATGATTTATTTTTAAAATTTGTATTTTTAAATAATTTTTATAAATTTTTCAAAAAAATATTGAATTATGACCTATAAAATTTTAACCATCATCTTATAGCATAAATATTCTGTTATTTTAAATATTCTGTTGTCTATCTTCTGTAACAGAATCATCTTATAGCATCATAAATTTCGATAATCGATCTAGTAGAATTAGATATATAGAACTCCCCCCCTTTTTTATGTGCAAAGTGTACATAATTCAAATACTGGAAGGGTTATTTAGAATTTTCAAATCAGTATAATAAGAATGATGAAATTTCTGTGGCAACATTACCAAAGCAGATTCAGTTTTTAAAAATGCAAATGCTGATAGGTTAGTTTGAATGTTTAGAGCAGGTTGATGAAAACATGTGTTAAAGTTTCTGTTACTGCTTTATCCAAAGCAACTTTAGAGATTACATTTGCATTGTTTGCTGAAGATTTAAACAACAGGAATTTTATTGTTCTCATTTATTTAAATGGCAATTAATTAATAAAGTTATATTTTAACAGAATTTAAATTTTATGTTAACTTATGCAGCATAACAATATATAAAACAACACTGATAATATTTCTAACATATAGCTTTAATAATCTATTGCATGAGAAAAATACAAAGTAATATCTGAAATAAGTTTCTAGTTGTTTGTGTTTATTTTATGTCTGGTAGTATGTAAGATTTACTTATGTTTTATGTAGTAACTGCAATAATAATGTGTAACTTTTCAATATTCCTTTTATATTATATTGCCAAATTAGATTAAATTACTTTTTGTTTTGTTTTGTTTTGTATAAATTATTTAATGTATCTTTCCTAACAAAAATATTCCTTTCCATACTTATTATGTACCCTTTTTGCCAATTCAAATATACAAAATTAATTCCTATGTATTATATTCTTCTTTTAAACTTTTTATAATTTAGTAAATATTAATTATGTATAATTTTAGTTTAAATTTTTTAATTATATTACATAATTGCAATTAGCATGTAAGATAGTTTTAGTTTAACTAGTTTAAGCTTAGCTGATGAAATCTGTTTTAATATTATATTTTGTGAGGAAGCAAAGTTGCATGAACTAATATTTAAGTTCTTTGTTTCTTTAAAAATGTAATTCTACTTTTGAATTTTTTTTTTTTTTTTTTTTTTTTTTTTTTTTTTTTTAAGGTGTAACAAAGACAATTAGATCAGATACAAGTTTAAACCAAGAATCTTGTGAACCTTCTTCAGGACATGAAACAGGAAATAACTCTCATTTTTCTCTTGATGTTCTGCAGCACCCATCTAGCATTCAAGCGGTACCAGAATTAAGTGTAATGTTTTCACCAGAGACTCGCTTAAACTCTTCATCAAAAACATGTAGGTACTGTGGTAAAGATTTTTTGTTTCAAAGCCGTTTAAAAAGACATCTATATGTACATACTGGAGAACGGCCATTTGTTTGTCAGTTTTGTGGAAAAAAATTCAATCAGAAAGCTTCACTTGGCCAACATCTGCTTATTCATAGTACAGTTAAACCTTTTGTATGTAGAGTATGTGGGAGACAGTTTATAAAGAGAAGTACTTTTATTGCTCATACTCGGGCTCATAAAGTATAATAAGTTGATTATAATTTGAAATTTTATTTATTTTTCAATATTTTACATTATTATTAGAATGTTTTTGCTGAAATAAACAAATGTTTGAATGTTTCCTGTTTGCTTTAAATTCATTTAAAAATTAAATTACTTGGATATTGAATAAGAAGAATTAAATTTTTTTATGTATCCTAAAATGAAAATCATTTAAAGAGCAAGTATGTGTACTACTGCATTGAACTAATTGTAAATATATATAGTTTGCATTACTTTCAAACAGCAGGCACTAATAATGCTAATTCTGCAATAATTGTATATTTTATTAATATAAATATTTTTGTATAATTAATCGTCAGACATATCAGCTTTTTTCCATCACTTATAGGCATAAATTTGAAGTGGGGTATCACAAATACAAAAACTCAGCAAGAAGAATGTTCCAGAGAAAAATATCAAGTAATTCAGAATAATTTGGAGTGTGAAAGCAATCATGGATGTGAACTTTTGCAGCACCAATATACTTTGTCAACCAAATTCAGGTGGTTTTATGTGTACTATATGCAGTAAAATGTTTTTATATGAAAGTTCATTGAAACACCTTATATATATTCACACTGGGGAGAAACCTTTTAATTGTTAGGTATGCAATAAGAGTGTTAGGCAGAAGGTCCATTTAAAAGTTCATTTGCATTCACATACTAGTGAAAGGCCCTATCATTGTGTCAAGTGCAAAAGAAATTTTTGTTCAAAACAAAAGCGTTACTAATTCATCATTACATGTAAAAGTAAGAGTGAATTATATTCTTCTTTAGAAAATCATTGTGGTAAGTATAATTCAAAAGAATAATATTTTATTATATGAAATTTATGGAACTTTGTATATATATATATATATATATATATATTAATTTTAAAAAATATTGAAAAATCAAATATTTTCTGATGTTTAAGAAGTGTAAAAGTGAAGGATTTATTATTATTCTCCATTTAGTGTTAAAGTTTTGAAATGTAATTAAAATAAAGAATGTAGTAAAAAAAGCTGAAAAATTGAAATAGTTTCCTTATATATATCAAAAATACCTTTTTTTTTTTTTTTTTTTTTTTTGTTTGTTTGTTTGTTTGTTTGTTTGTTTCTGTAAAATTATATATCTTCTACACTTGGTATTTTGATCATCAATATTATTGCCATTTTATATGTTTATCAATTTTTATAATATGCATATTTCTTTTTTTATATTTTACTTTCATTTTGATACATAATTTAATAATTTTATTATAGAAATTGTTGTATTTGTTATATATGTATATATTCTGATCTTGCTAATTATTTATTTTTAATTGACAGTTTAGTTAGTACAAGGCAGGGGTAGCTATTGCAAGTTAAAAACTGGTGAGCAGAAGCACATACAATTAATATAGCTATAGATCATTAAAACAATCAAAATATCCTATATATAACTTGATTTATTGCATAATAAATTTTGCTGATTTCTAAGTAGGCTTACAGAGAATTATGAATATGTGGATGATACACAACTTTGACTGATAGTCTGATTTTTTCTATAAAATTAAGAATTTTTATAGAAAAGTCTGATATAAATAATGAAAGTAATAATTAATCAGGTAGTGTTTTTGAAGATGATTTTTAGAATGCCTTTATTTATACGTGTACACAGGGGAAGATAAAAAAATATTAATGTCCATAAAACACAATTCATGGACAATGCAATATTAATTGCAATTCAAATGCAATATTATTTGCATAATTAATGGCTTATCAGTTAATCATCCATGAATCTGTTTGGGATAAACTATTTTTTTCATGGAGGTAGGAAAGGGAGGAGGGGCCATTCCGCGCTAGAAGTGAAGCACTGCTTTGAAGCTTGGGTCACCAGACGGGGTGTTCTTTGTTTACATTCAGAAGCTCGCTTGACAAGATTCTGATAGTATTTCGACACACGACAGTTCCATAGAAATCGAAAAAGGGACACTCTTGCATGAAAGAAACATTCATAGTGTGATGGATAATAGCAATTTGTATAGTTTAGTGACATTTACGCAAAAATTACATCTTGGTTATTTTTCGATAACTAACAACAGCGATTTTGATTATGAATTTGTTTTATAAAATTCTAAGCTGTTGCACTACAAAAATATAGATTTTAAGAAAATTGCTAAAAGAGATCTGCCAAAATTTATTTTCTAGAAGATTTGAAAAGTATGAAACTTGATGGCTAAATGTAAATATAAAATTATGTATGTTAAAATATTTGTAATTAGGCACATAGGTCAGATTAAGTTTTTATTAAATAGAGTGTAATATCTTGTTATTTAATAAATAAATATAATTATTGTTGAAGTGGCAACGTCATATTTGTATCAAACCGTTACTCAGCAACGAGAGATATTGTTTTAAAAAGATTTAGTATTCCGAAGATTTTACCAGCTAGGAGAAGTATGAAAATTTTGGCACTTAAGAATTGTATAAAATTTGTCTATCACTGTGAACTAGAAATAAAATTTATGTTCTGCTAAGAAGATTGTCTGTTTTGTAAATTACTGCAAAATACATTACAGTCTTAATTAATTGGAGGTTCCACCGAGATACTGGAAATTAGGAGTGCAATTATCAATTTTGATGGTGCTGGTCTCCTAATCCCAGAAATTTGCTGAATTTTTTAGAACAAGTTTGCTAATACCAATTTCCGAGTTTGTTTATTTCAAGGAGAAATGGATGTAAGAAGTCTGCTGTTTTAAATCCAGATTTGAAGCGGATCATTAAGGTTATCTTCTGTGCTTCTATAACTTGCATCCGAGAAAAAATTGTCAAAAACAGGATACTGGTGATCTCTGAAGATAAGATTAACTTTTGGTTTTCTTAAAAAAGCTTTTATTGAATTTTAATACTTTGTTTCAGAATTATAGTATATCGTGTAAGATTTTGTTTAAAATAACTGACACTAAGAATATTCAGCTTAAATTTATAATTGATATTTGTGGTAAAGAAGTATTTTAAAATTATTATTTATGCTTTACTTCTATTTGTATTGAATTTTTATGTTGATAATTGATATGTGTAAGCCATCCCGGCATTTATAAAAAAAAAGAACTGCTAGCTGAGTTTTTGAATTTGTTGCCAAGCAGGCGCGTGAAAATAAGTAATAACGTCAAACTGACGTAGTGTGATTTAATTATACTGCAGAATTGGCAAAAGGTTTTTTCTTAGTTCTCGCCATCCAGGCGTGTGGTAGATAGCAACGTCATCCCGACGTATTACAGATTGTATATTCTAAAAGTTGTATTGCGAAACTGGCAAAAATTGTTTTCGTTATCGCCAACCAGGTGTGGAGATAGATAGTAAAATCGTCAAACTGACGTTGGTAAAATTCCATTGTATTGCCTAACTGGCAAAGGTGTTTATATAGTTATAGCTAACGAGGCTTGTGAATAGTGAGTTAAAACGTCAACCCGACGTAGTATTAAATTATTTTGTGCCAACCTGGCAAAGTTGTTTAAATAATTCTCTCCAATTGGTTAGTGTGAATTTCGTATTCGAGAAATTAAATCTCGCCAGAAATTATATATTTTTAATACAAGTACGAGCTTTTAGATTGAATTTCAAAAGGAAGCCTATTAAAAGTAACTTGTGTCAACATGTCATTCTTAGCTAGGAGTAAAAAACAGGATTTAAAAGTACTAGCAGAAGAGTTAGGTTTAACCGTGAAACCTGAATTTAAGATTGCTCAATTGCATTATTACTGATTACGGAAAGTCCCGATTATGATGAGGAGTTTACTCGAGAACTACTGGCTGCAATTAGAGAAGAAAGGGAACGAAAAGAAGAATGCGAAAGAGAAGAAAGAGAAAGAGAAAAGGAACGCGAAAGAGAAAGAAGAGAAGAACGCGAAAGGGAAGAAAGAGAAAGAAGAGAAGAAAGAGAAAGAAGAGAAGAACGCGAAAGAGAAGAAAGAAAAGAAGAGCTTGAAAGAGAAGAGCGAATTAGAGCCTTTGAGCTACAGAAACTTCAACTGGAAGCTATGGCTGCCACATCACAGTCGGCAGAAACTACGCAGTTACCTGAGCAGCCTTTAAAAATCAGAATTCACGATGTCATGCCACGTTTCAACCCTAAAGAAGATGAAATAAGTTTATTCCTGGTGTTATTTGAGCGTCAAGCTAAAATAATGAATATACCTGCTGAAAATCAAGTGACTCAACTTATTTCATTACTGCCTCCTGACATTGTTCAGCTTATTGCTAGAGAACCAGAAGAGGAAGCAAAAAAGTATGAATATGTAAAAACTTTACTGTTACAACGATTTAAATTGACTGCGGAAAAATTTCGACAACTATTTAATAAACACCAAAAATCTACTGAAAGTACTTGGTATGATTTCTACTATGAATTAAAAAATTATTTAGAAGGATGGTGTTCCGTCTTTTTGGTAGATAGGTGGCGCTCTTGATGCGCGCCGATGAAAAATATATCACTTGATGCTTGAACATGAACAATGACGCATGTCATATTTATTTGATGCTTGATTATGTTTCATGGCCGCTATAGGCGGAAGTAATATAAGTTTATCGTTAATAAATGTTATTTCTATGTTCTAAGAAATCTTCATAATTGATGAAAAAGAATATGATAACGAACTACTTGTATGTGAAGAATATGATGAAAAAATTATAACGTTTAAAGCTAAGATTGTTAGTAAAGTAAAGAAAATTAACAGTAATGAAGTTGTTGAAAGAAGTATAATTGCAAGTAGTAATGGTATTAGTAGTACTCTGAATGGTAATAATGTTGTTACAAGTAGTGCTTCAGTAAAGTTACCTAAATTAAGTATTGAAAAATTTGCTGGTGATCCCAGTAAATGGCTCGAATTCTTTAATTCGTATGATAATGCTATTCATTCTAATCCAAGTTTATCTAAAATAGATAAGTTTACATATTTGAAAAGTTTATTATCTGGTTCAGCATATAATTGTGTTTCTGGTTATGCTTTATCTGAAGAAAATTATGATCTATGTATTAAAAGTTTAGAAGAGAGGTTTGGTCGTAAAGATGTTATTATATCAAAATTCATGCAGATGTTGTTACAGTTAGAACCAGTTAAAAGTTCTTCAAATATTTTTGGGTTAAGAAAGCTCTATGATCAGTTACAAATCTGCGTTAGAAATTTAAGTAGTTTAGATGTTACTAGCGGTTCATACGGACAGTTATTGAACCCAATAATTCTTAAATTGTTACCTGAAGATTTAGCTCTTGAATTCCATAGAAAAAGAACATCTAACAAAAATATAGAAGTAAGTGAATTAATAGAGTTCATTAAAATAGAAACTGAATGCCGAGAAGCAAGTAATTTGATTAATAGCACAAAAGGTAATAAATACACAGGGGTTAATCCTAAACAAGGGTTAAAAAATTATAAAGTCAAATCACAAGCTTCTGCTTTTAACACAAATAATGTTTTGCAATTATTAAAATAATTTTTATAATAATTAAAATGTTTTGCATATTCTGCAAATCAAACGAACATACATCTGCCGGATGTTTGAAATTTTCCGACGAACAAAAACGAAAGAAATTAAAACATGAAGGTCGCTGTTATAGATGCTTTCTAAAACATTTGTCGGCGTTTTGTCATTCAAAAATACAACCATGCGAAAATTGTAACGACAAAAATCATAATAAACTTTTCTGCCGTTTGAAATCGAAAGAAATAGAAGATGTTAACTCCGCAGATACGCAAAATAAAACTTTAGTATCTACTTCCCACTGTAACACTCTAAAACCTGAAAATATTGTGCTTTTACAGACATGTTCTGTTATTGCTCAAAGCAAAAATAAATCGAGAATCGTAAGATTATTAATTGATTCAGGTAGTGAACGAAACTTCATCACCCACAAGTTAGCGCGCGATTTAGAATTGCAAGTCATTAGAAAAGAATTTCTAACAATTTATTCGTTTGGAAATCAGCGCGGTAACTCGCAAGAATTTGATGTATATAGTCTAAAAATAAAAAATAAAAACGATGATCGCTGCCTTGTTGTAGAAGCTATAGGGATAGAATTAATATCATCAATAGAATTCCAGGCGCCATCAACATGTCAAAACATTAAAGAATTTATGACTAAAAAGGGTTTGGAACTTTCGGATACAAGTCCCGTTAATGAGAACATAAATATTCTGCTTGGCGCGGAGCATTTCTGGTATATACAAACAGGAAGTAATTCAATGATAAATGATGGTTTGTTTATAGTACCGACCATATTTGGATACACAGTGATGGGTAAAGTAAAAAATAATAATACTCGAATTGAATTAATGCGTTGTTTTTATCTGCCGTTGAAGGAAACACATTTGATTTGCAGTCATTTTGGAAATTGGATTCGATAGGAATTGAAAATGAAAACAAAACATTTTCGGAAACTGATTTGGATACTATTAAGCATTTTAACGACACTTTAAAATTTAATAACGGCAGATACGAAACAAAACTCTTTTGGAAGGACAATAAATCACAACTCGCTGATAATTTTTTCGTTGCTAAACAACGATTTCTAGGACTAAAGCATAAATTAAAGGGAAATGATTTCCTATATAATGAATATGATAATATAATTAGAGAACAAGTTGAAAGGGGGATTGTTGAACAATGTAAGTTTGTTGAAAATGAACCTAACTGTTATTATATGCCTCATAGGCCCGTTATACGTGAAGGAAAAGTAACAACAAGAATAAGAATAGTTTATGATGCCTCTTCTAAGTCTGAAGGAGCTAAATCGTTAAATGAATGTTTGATATCAGGCCCTAATTTAAATCCTAACTTGTTGGATATAATTTTAAAATTTCGCGTACATAAAGTTGCATTTTGTGCAGACATAGAGAAGGCTTTTCACCAAATTCAAATTGATAATGAAGATAGAAATTTTTTAAGGTTCTTGTGGTTTGATCATTCTTACGACGATAGTGACAATAGTTTAGGCTTTAAGGTTTTCCGAATGTGCCGAGTGCCGTTTGGAATGACAACAAGTCCGTTTATTTTGTCCGCCACTATCAAACATCATATTAAGGGTTATGAAAAGAAATATAGCAAAGCTGTTGACATGTTAAATAAGTCCCTATACGTTGATGACCTTATCCATGGAGCAGACTCCGTTGAAGAAGTTTTCTCATTATCAACTGATGCAGTTAAAATTCTTCAAGACGCTGGTATGAACTTAAGAAAATTTGAATCAAATTCAGTATCTTTAAAAAATCATTGGCAAGATATTGGTTTAATTAATAAGGAAGATAATTTGGATAAGAAAACGTTAAAAGTGCTGGGAATAATTTGGGATTTGGATGAGGATACATTGAAATTAGATGTACAAGAACTTTTACAACCAGTTGACTGGAAACATCTTACAAAGCGAAAGGTATTACAGATTGTGGCAAAAATTTATGACCCAGTTGGATTCATTGCACCCTTTGTTATCAGAATAAAATTCTTATTACAAGAGTTATGGGAATTGGGTATTGATTGGGACACAATTTTGCCCAGCTATTTGAGTGAAAAATTTAAAACTTGGTACTTTGAAATTGAAGTTATTCTCAACTTGTGTATTCCTAGAAAATACATATTAAATGATGAATGTGTAAATTTCGATAAAATAGAGCTTTTTGTCTTTTGTGACGCCAGCCTCAAGGGATATGGAGCTGTTGCATATTTTCGTGATCCTGATTCTTGCTGTACGTCTTTTGTTCTTTCAAAGAGCCATGTATCCCCACTTAAAAAATTAACCTTACCTCGTTTAGAACTTATGGGAGCTATTATTGCCGCAAGAATAGTTAAATATTTAAGGAAATTATTTAATATCCAAGAAGATAATGTATTTTGTTTTAGTGACTCTAAAATTGTTCTTCACTGGATCAGGGGTTCCGCTGATAAATGGAAACCCTTTGTTGCTAATCGTGTACGGGAAATACAAGATGTTGTATCACCTTCGCAATGGAAATACTGTAAGGGAAATGACAATCCGGCTGACATAGTTTCACGTGGATTAAGAGCTTCTGATCTAGTGGAAAATAAACTTTGGTTCAATGGACCAGTGTGGTTAAAAGAGAAAAATGTACCTTCATCATCTTTTGATCCTTTGATTGAGCCTATGGTGGAAGAGGTACAGGTAGAACAGCGTCAAACTACTGTATGTTCTGTTATTAGCCAAGAGGCTGAATTTGAATTGACATCCAGATTTTCATCCTGGAAAAAATTGAAACGCGTAACTGCATGGTGTTTAAGATTCTGCCACAATATTAAACCTACATCTGTAAAACTCAAGGGTTTTTTAACAGTTCAAGAATTGGATAAGGCAAGCAATTTGATTTTTAAAATCATGCAAAATTCCGAATTTAGAGAAGAAATTAGACTTTTGAAAGCAGGGAAGAAATTGAATCTCAGCAGTAAAATCCTGAAATTAAATCCCTTTCTTGATAGAGAAGAAATCCTTAGAGTCGGTGGTAGACTCTGTAACTCGAATCTTTCAGAAAACACAAAGTATCCAATCATTCTTCCCAAAAGTCACCAAGTTACTGAATTGATAGTCAAACACTTTCACGAAGTGAACCTTCACGGAGGAGCCACATTAACATTATCTGCTCTGCGACAGAAATATTGGATCGTTAATGGCCGAGAAATTGTAAGAAAAATAATTTGAAAATGTATAAAATGTTTTAAAAATCGAACAAGCACATCCAGTCAGATAATGGGCGACCTACCTGCTTCTCACGTATTGCCGGATAGAACATTCTCGAATACAGGACTAGATTTTGCAGGCCCCTTTTTAATTAAAGCTAGGAAAGGAAGAGGAGGAACGAGATATAAATGTTACGTTTGCCTTTACATATGTTTCACCACAAAGGCCATTCACCTAGAAGTGATCAGTGATCTAACAACTGAAGCATTCCTAGCATCTCTGAAAAGATTTGTGTCACGCAGAGGAAAACCCAAGAAAATCTTTTCAGATAGAGGAACCAACTTTGTTGGGGCTGATCGAGAATTAAGAAGATACATAGCTACACTTTCCTCTGACGAAGCATTTCAAAACTACCTGAGCGGTGAAAATATTCAATGGATCTTCAATCCTCCTGCTGCCCCTCACTTTGGAGGCCTTTGGGAGGCTGGAGTGAAACAAATGAAGATTCACTTAAAGCGGACTATTGGTACCCAGGTTCTGACATACGAAGAATTTCACACCTTAATTACACAGATCGAGGCGTGTTTGAATTCCAGGCCAATAGTTTCCATCTCATCTGACCCTGAAGATTTTAATCCTTTAACACCTGGACATTTCCTAATTGGGACTACATTAACAGCAATTCCTGAACCTGATCTTACAAATAATAAGCTAACCCCTGCTGAAAGATGGAAATTGACACAGCAAATTTTCCAGAGCTTTTGGAAACGTTGGTCTAGAGATTATCTTTCACAATTACAAGGGCGTACCAAATGGTTGAGGGATAAACCAAATTTAGCCCTCAATGACTTAGTCTTGATAAAGGACGAAAATTTGCCTCCATTAAAGTGGCGACTTGGACGAGTAATTGAACTATATCCTGGTGCTGATGGAAAAGTTCGTGTTGTGAAACTAAAAACTTTATTGGGCGAAATGAAGCGTCCTATACATAAACTTTCCCGCTTACCATTGAGTGAATAAGACTCTAAAAAAAAAAAAAACCATTAATTGTATATTCATAATTTGTGTCTTTATTATTATTATTAATTCAATTATGTTTCAGATTCAGAGAATGGACCACAATTGTGGATTATGGTAATTTAGCAGTTTCATTATTTTGTTTTCCTTCTAGAGATTGTAAGTATGTTTTATTTGTAAAATTTTGTGCTAAATTTAATGTTGTTATTCAATTTAAATTTGTCATTATGCATTTTTATTTTATATGATATACTGTTGAACTTTGGAAAACTTGTTTGAATCTAAAATTGAAGATTTTTATAATAATGTTGTAATGAACCAATGTTCATCGGGGCGGAGTATGTTCCGTCATTTTGGTAGATAGGTGGCGCTCTTGATGCGTGCCGATGAAAAATATATCACTTGATGCTTGAACATGAACAATGACGCATGTCATATTTATTTGATGCTTGATTATGTTTCATGGCCGCTATAGGCGGAAGTAATATAAGTTTATCGTTAATAAATGTTATTTCTATGTTCTAAGAAATCTTGAAGTTTTGCTTTGAAATTCTAATGCTCTCCTAACCTTGACTCCTGAAACGAAACGATCTTTGAATTTATGACTCATGAAGAGAGACACCATACAGATGGCTTAACGGATTAAACATTAAAACTTTTGAACAGCTAAAAGATCTCATGCTGGTTGATCAAATAAAAAAACGTACTTCTCCTGATTTCAAAGAACATTTTATGGATCAATGGACAACCATCATTTCACCTACTGAAATGGTTAAGAAAATTGAAGATTTTGAAGATGTGAGAAAAATAATAAAACCGAAATTTTCTACCAATCAGACTGAGAAATTTAACAAAGGATCATTTAAACTGCGTTATGATAATTTTGTGAAAAAAATAGAGTATCCGCCTCATTTTAAGCATTCTGATAGATGGGATGATTCAAAATACAAGAAAGATCATCAGCAAAGGAATCAGTTCTAAAACAAAAACCAAGAAAATTTATATGACAAAAGATATCGACCACGTTGTTTCGAGTGTGGATCATATGAACATTTTAAGCCTCAGTGTCTTCGCTTAAAACCAAATGAAAAGGTAAATTGCGTATCTTCAAATGATGATTTGTTAGAGACATATACAATTAACGGTTTAGTGAATGGGTATGAAATGCCTATTCTTCGAGACACAGGAGCCACTGTTGATGTTATTTCGCGGAAATACATAGATAACGCAAAAATGACTGGAGAACATGTCTGGGTACAATATCTTTTAAATGACCATTTAGTATGTCTACCGTTAGCGGTAGTTGAAATTAATTGCGAGCTTGGTAATATAAAGACAAAGGCAGCTGTTGTTACAAATGATCCCTGAAGATATATATTGGGTAACAAAACTGCTCAGTTGTTCAAAGATAAACAATTCTTAAATTTAGAAAAGATAAATGCGGTTTTGACACGATCTCGTGAAGGAGATCGAAGTAGAGACACCGAAATGGGAAACAAAGAAGAACTGTCTATTATTGAGACTGATGAAGATATTTTACCGCAAGCTGATGAGGAAGACAAAAAAAAATTAATGTTAATTCAAAGGAATTAATTGAATCTCAGCATCAAAGCAGAGATCTAGCCTCATTGCTTAGCGAAGCTATAAGTGAAAATTTCAGAAATGATTTCAAAGTAAAGGAGAACGGGATGTTGATGAAAACGAAATTAGATAAAAATGGAAATGAAAGGGAATTAATTGTTATTCCTGAAAAATATAGGGATCAAATGCAGAACTATACATCTTTGATACAGAACCAAACAAATAATATTACTAAAACTCAAGGTAATTTGGTCAATACTCACACTCCTAAAAGTCAAGCTCCTATCAATGCTTCACAGAAATCTGACAAACAATCTAAGCGCTCATCTCTTGATGAGAAAGCTGAAGTTATTTATATGGAAGTTGACTCACCTTATTTACCTGGTGATTCATCTTCTATGGATAATGTGTGGGATTATTCCTCTACAAGTTCCCCAGTTCCTTCTTCTCCAAAAAGCAAAGATGTGTTTGACAGTTTGTTAACAGCAGATCAAAGAACTTCTGATAAAAGAACTCATGAAGGTGCTTCTAAAGCTAAGAAATTAAAAATATGTTCAGAATCTACGTTCACGTCAGAAAACTTAGCAAAGAGGCACAAACATGATAAAGGATACTCAAAGTTGCCACATTCAATGAGAGTGCAAGTAGCAGATAAGAACAGAGATTCATCTCGCAAAGAGCAAAAACTATCTTACAAGAAAGAACTGACAAAATTAAACGATTCTCAGTTAAAAGTTCCAGATGAATTGCCAAGTTCTGGAGTTGAGATGCAAGTCAAAGAGAAGTTTTTAGAGAAACTAAACAGACAAGAGCGAGTTGTTGAAGAAGCAAAACTGCCACAAAAGCCTTTGTCACACTCGCCTGATTTCAATAAGGAGTTTATTTTGCAAATTGATGTTTCAGACTCTGGTATGGGTGTAATTTTAGCTCAAAAAGATGAACGAGACAATGAACATCCAGTATTATACCTCAGTAAGAAGTTTACAGAAACTGAAAAAAAGTACTCTACCACAGAAAAGGAATGCGCCGCCATAATATTTGCTGTAAAGAAACTTCAATGTTATTTAGACGGGCATACTAAATTCCTCATCATGACCGATCATAATCCCTTAGTTTGGCTCAAAAATAATGTGAGTCTAAATCCACGACTTATGAGATGGGCACTGGTACTACAACCCTACAATTACACGATCGTTCATCGAAGTGGTAAAAACCATAAAAATGTAAATGCATTAAGTCGTACTCCCTGGCCTGATTAAATAATTTGTTTCTCTATATAGATAAAAAAAAAAAAAAAAAAAATTTGTTCCTTCCTCTCTTCTTCAGTGTATGTTATTATGTTATTTCTTGTTTAATTCTCCTTTAAATGCTTGTATTTTAATTCTCTGTTGTGCTGATATTATTGTTTTAAAAACTGTAAACTTTAATTTATAAAAATATAAATTAAAGTTTATCTGGAGGGGGGAGAGGTTGTAATATCTTGTTATTTAATAAATAAATATAATTATTGTTGAAGTGGCAACGTCATATTTGTATCAAACCGTTACTCAGCAACGAGAGATATTGTTTTAAAAAGGTTTAGTATTCCGAAGATTTTACCAGCTAGGAGAAGTATGAAAATTTTGGCACTTAAGAATTGTATAAAATTTGTCTATCACTGTGAACTAGAAATAAAATTTATGTTCTGCTAAGAAGATTGTCTGTTTTGTAAATTACTGCAAAATACATTACAAGAGTAACGCATGCAAGGGCTATCTGCCTAAAGAGAGAGGTGCCATCGTGGAGGAATTTTGAAGAAAAACTGACCATTGAGTGGGTATTAAAAATAATACTTATAATTTTCATTCAAATTATATTCATATATATTTTTTATGTAAAACTTTCGGGTGTATGCTAAATTAGTGTAAATTACTTTACACGAAAAATATAGTGAATGCACAGAAATTAAAGATTTGCACATGCCGGAAATGATAAATAGGAAATATGTATGGGTATTTATGCATGTGCTTGCAAAAAGCATGTATCTGCCTTTGACAAAATTTTGAAATATTCATTAAATTATTTATAAATGTATTTGAAATGAAGAATTTATTCACTTATAAACAACTGTGAAAGTACTGTGAAGAAATCTAATGATTAAATGTATCTAATTTGTAATGATTATAAATGTTATCTAAATATATAATAACCTTAATATTGAATTGTAAACATAAATTGAAATCCTGTTGACAAATACGTTATAAAACTATTTAAGCAAGAATTGTTCGTATTGGAAAGCAATCTCTTAAAAGGTATTGTAAAGCAAATGCTATGAGATGCGCACTTAAGAACGTAATAAAGAGTTTTGGAATATGTATTGTTGAAATGAAGGGTAAAAAAAAAAAAAAATCTGATAAGTATAATTAAAAGAATTATTCCCTTTAAATTTTATAATAACTCAGTTACAAGTTTTAAATAATACTTAGGGAAATGTTCAGAGAAAGTCAAATACTATTTAATTCCTAATAATTCTCTAATTTAAAATGAACCGAATAGAGCATTAATTATAAATTGACTTACATTTTTCGATTTAAAAGAAGCCAAAAAATCATGTCATATTTAAGAAAGTATTTTAGGAAGAAGCTCTATAAATAGAAAAGAAATAATGCATAATTTTAATATTAATAATACAATAAACTTTGATCTTAATTTTTGTACCTTAACTGAATAAAATCGAATTACCTTAATTTTTTTTTTCTAATGTAATTAACAAAAACTTGTGAAAATATTTCATTCAAATTAAACCATTCTGAGAAAACTGTCCTGTGAAAAGTATAGCATTTAATTCCGTTCAGAATGAAATGTTGTTTAAAAATATGTTGTTTTCACATACTTAGGACTCTGAAGTGTTGTAGAAAAAGAAAATATATACATTTATATGTATATTTGCGAGGTAATTACAAAATATTTACACCCGAACGCGTCAAATCCCATAGAACTCAATGGTAAATGACCCAATGTTTTGGTCACCACGTAGGGATCGCCGGTGCTTCAGAGCAGGGTACGGAGAAACTTGTTTAGGGCGACTCCTTCTTACTTCCTACCTCCATGATTTTTTTGGGGGGGAGGGAAGGTTTTGGAAAGTAGGAATTCAGTTTTGCTATCATTTTTGCCATTGTGCTTCAGTATATTCGAACCACCCACTTCTATTAGCAATCCCTGGCACTGGTATTCAACTTTACATTCTCATGGTCATATCTTATAGTGTACTTCCATACTTTATGTAAGCAGGCAGTCAGGTTATCCAAGACTGCTTTTGAAATTCTGTTAACAACAGCTTTGCTTATCTGTGCCCTTACTAATCAAGCATCCATAACTTGCCCACATTAGAAATTTGACAGATCCTTCATTTTTCTTTCTATGTGGGCATATTGTTGCAGTTATTTCCTTCACTGCTGTAGTGTGCTCTGGTAGGTAGCTAATAACAGGAAAATAAAATGCATAACAAAGTCTAATTTAGAATTGCAAACTTGTAAACAAAACTGCCCATTTCTTACAGTTATTGATATTCCCTTGTTTATTCCCCCTATATTTTTCTAAATTTTTGCTTTATATACATCCATATATAAAAATCTAAGAATTTTCTTCTCATGGATGCAGCTATATATCTTTTCTAATTGCTTCAATGTATTTGGATTCAGTTGTAATTTGAATGTTTTGCATAGATTCAGTTTTCTTTGTATTTGACCCATTTAA
Source organism: Stegodyphus dumicola (assembly GCF_044657685.1). Taxonomy (NCBI): domain Eukaryota; kingdom Metazoa; phylum Arthropoda; class Arachnida; order Araneae; family Eresidae; genus Stegodyphus; species Stegodyphus dumicola. The sequence continues at coordinate 199,195,589 of NC_140773.1, forward strand.
TGAAATTTTTTCTCTGATATTCAGTTTTGTATTTTTTATGTGCCTATCTGTATTATTATAGTTTAAATGCACATTTCTTTTCTGCTTAAAAAGATAATAAACTGCTGGAGTGAAATCTTATTTGTTTTATTTTTTAAAGAGTAACTGATATTAAAAAAAATTGCATGAAGGATCACTTGTAATTGTTATACTTAATTATCTTTTTTAACTTCTTTTCAAAGCATTAATTTTAGAAATTTAGGTTGATTAAAAACATAAAATTGGGATCAAATCCAGAATGTTTTTCCTGTTAAAAAGCAAATTGATTAAAAATGAATTGGTATGAAGAATTATTTGAAATTGTTACTCTTATTTATGTTCCCCTCAGAAAACTTCTGTTTTAAGTGTTAATTTTAGATGTTTAAGGTGACTAAGAGTTTAAAATTTCTTTTAGTTAATTTTTCAGGCAGTAAAAGTATTACATAAAAAACATTTCTTTGTATTGCTTTGGATGTTTTTTATAAATTGATTTTATTTGGTCAGCTTGGTTTTATTTACAGGCAAGTTAAGTTGCTATATGCTTTCATATTTTATTTTTTTTAAATTTTCTTATTTTATTTGGTGTATTTTTAATTTTATTCAGAAAATAAGAATATTTATATCTGTATAAAAACACTATTATTATGTTTTTAAAGTGCTGTTTATTATTTAACTATGTTGTATCTGCATAATTTGATTGTTCATTTAGCATGCAAGTTTTATTTATTTTAAAATAAAGTTTTTGGTTAGAACTGTAATGAACTTATTTTTCTTAATATGTCACTCTCAAAGTTCAAAAACTATGTGCTGCAAGTCCTTTATTTGAATTGGTTTTATTCTGATCTTTTGGCTCCACGTAACAAATGATGATTGCAAGAAATATACTTTTCTCTATGAAAAAATTAATTGTGTATGTATATTTTGTATTATATATTCTTGTAATAATATGGCGATCTTATGTATATGCTTGTATTTTTGTATGTTTCTGAAAGTGTATGATTCATATTTAGCATGTTCTTTTAATATTTTCTGAAGTTATATTTTATGTTTGTTGCACATTTGTAGTGTCTGTGTGCACTCTGGTCTTCAATACTCTGTTGTGGATACACTAAAATGATTAATCTCTTATAAAAAAATTGAAATAAGGATAATTTACAGTACTTAGTTTCTGTGAGTTGTCAAACTAGTTTAATGATAATTTCTGCTCGTGGATGAGGCTTGGAAATCTAATGGATGTTGTAATTTGCATATCTTTTTGAACACTTTTTTTTAACCTATTTTTTGAGAAATTCAGACAACTGTAATTCTACTTTTGCATGACTGAATAATATGTCACACTTTGGTTTTGGATATTTTAGGCTGCACCGGCAACAATTTATTCAATTCATGTGCACTATATATCTTTTTATATGTAAATAATGATGCTGCACAATTTTATGATTGACTTTTTTTGTTCAAATAAGATCACTAAATTTTGAATTTTGCTGATAGAAGTGCTTAATTGCCCTCATTTTGTAGAGTGTGTTCCTTTTATTATAGCTATACATCACAGTCATTAGTATAGTTGACTGTTAAGCAGTTGTTTGGAGATATACGAGTTTCCCTGTTCATCTTGTGTATGTGTTTTACATATTGTATGTTTTTTGTATTTAATGCAAAATTCTTTTTTATAATCTTATTTCAAAATTTTCTTTTAGGCTTTGCTTCATGTGTTTCTCAGCATAGTTTTCCGTATGCAAAGAATGCTTATGTTTTCTCTCAAGATTCATCCATTTATAAATCTGGACCATTTATGTGTCAAATATGCAACAAAGCATTTCGAAGTAGAACATCTTTGGCATATCATTGTAATATTCACACAGGGGAAAGACCTTATGCATGTGATATCTGTGGAAAGCGATTTAAGCAAAAAGGTGCATTAGGACAGCATAAATCTGTTCATAGTGCTGAAAGGCCATACAAATGTAATCATTGTGGAAAGAGCTTTAATCGAAAATACAGTGCATTTGCTCATTCTATGACACATTATAACTAAAAAAGATACACTTTTATTTTTTAATTATGTGAGTTACTTTGCAGTTGTTTAACATGTTCTTTATATTTTTTGTAATAAGGACCTTTTGAAGGCATTCTGTGAAGTAGTGTGTCCCATTGACAATATAAGTATTTTTTATGGAAGTCCGTCAAATTTTTATAACTAATTTGTGCATTTTAAATATCTGTGAATATTAAGTGCTTATTTGCAAAAACTGCCTTTTAAACTTCGTTTTGTATCTTTGCTCAAGTAGAGATATAACTTAAATAGTTGCCAATTCTGCTTTATCATCCCCTTTCCCTGTCTTCCAGTAAACCACTGAATCTAACAGTTTTTAAAATTTTAACCTTTTTTTGAGGAAAATGTCTTCCTGCAGCAAATGAAATTTACTGAATTAATTCAGTTATGCAAATTCCATTCCCCACCCCCAAATGATTTTCAGCATAATTTTTCTCATTAAAATTTATTTGATCTGAATTGTTTGAATCTACTGCTGACATCCAAACTTTAATCAGTTATTATTTATATTTAATTTTATTTCACATCAGCATATGGTACATTAAGTTTATTAACACATTAGAACACATATTAATTGTTAATTTTATTAGAAACATTTTGATAAATAAAAGGTTTTATTTCCTGTTCAGGATTTTCTCAGTAAACTATAAGAAAATTATTAAATGAAATTAGCCAAAGAACATAAAGTTTAGATTGTGTTATAAAATGAATTTAAGATAGTTTGGAGGTCTTTTGAAATGGTGTTGCTGCACACATGAAACACATCCCCAAACTTCCCAGTTTGCAAAAGAACTTCCTGATGTTTCTTATTTCAAAGGTGGCAATAAAGATTGAAAGACTGAAAGATATGGTTTTAACATTTGAATAGTATTCAATAAGGCAGTATGAATAAAAAATACACTTAATTGTTGATACGATGATTTCATAATCTATATAGAAATATGAGAAAGATAGCCAAGAATCACAGATATTGTTTGTAAGACTCTTATGTGATTTATGTATCCATGGTGGTTTTTATTAGCAGGGAAATCTTGATTTGTGTTGCTGAGGTTAAAAGAGAGGATATGTTTAGAGTTGTATTGGTTCAGATGCAAAATAATGCTGGTGGATAGAAATTATAATTTGTCTGTGGACTTTCAAGATCTAATTAACTGGAAATTTTATTCTAAATTTGCATTCAATTTTTAGAACTGATTGGCTACCGCTGAATCTGTTTTTAAAAAACATGATAAATGCAGTGCCTAATAAAATTTTGAATGTTGCTTTTTACTTCCTTTTTACAAAGTAAGGGAAATATTGTAATTGGGAAAAATTTTGGGTATCATATTTCAAAGAAAATATCCATTTTGACCACTCTCGAATACATTTAAATGATGTTTTGGCATGACATCTGTATGTATGGGCAGAATAAAGGACTTTTTCCAAAAACAGGTTGTAAAATGCATTTCAAATGGATGCAGAAGAGATTTTTCTTGATGATGTCTGTACATACATACGTATATCAAAACTCACGCGCCTTCCCGCGGGTTAATATAGTAAACAAATAAATATAAAGCTTTTTTTTTTTTTTTTTTTTTTTTTTTTTTTTTTGTAAATTTTGATACCCTTTAGATCATAATTGCTCTTTATTTCATAAATTACGGTTTCATATTTTTAATTTTATAATTTCTGCATGCCATCTTACCAGATTTAAACTGATGATCTATAATCCGGAAAAACCGATAATCGGAAATCGCCGAAGTACTGACGAGTCCGGATTAAAGTCTTTTGACTGTATTGTGAAAGTTGAGGTAATGTGTTGTAGTGCAAATAGTATTTCTGTTACAGTTTTGAAAAATAGAAAAAAATTAGTAATGTTTTGTTGCTTAAAAGATAAAAGTAACTGGCTACAGTTCCACTCCTTAGCCTGGAGGTGTTTTAGTCAATTAGTTAAATCTCAATTAGTCTCATTTTTTGTAATCAGTTATTACATTTTTGGCATACCTGCTTGGATATTGGTCATCTGGATTTTAAACTTTGTACTGTATTTACATTCGATACTAAGAAAATAACTTTAAAAAAATATATATCATCTGCCCTGTACTGTGCTTTTTTAATGTTCCTATTATTGTATATTTTCAGTGTAAAATAAAATTCTAACTTCATAATTTATTATGCTAATTAATAAATTTTTAGCTCACAAAAAATGGGAGAGGGAGTAACTATTAGATCTTTAAATCAGATTTTAAAATGTGTGCTACTTTCAGTATAAATGATTTGAAAATGAGATTTGCTTACAAGTGGATTGTCAGCAAAGATGGTTAAAAATATAATAGTAAATATATGGACTAATTTGTATATTAATTGTGCATGTGAAAAATTTATATGAATTCATTATATCTATGAGCAAAATAACTTGTTCAATATGCATTTTTCTTTGAGCTTTCAACCAAAGATAAAGGATGAAAGCAAGTTGCTGTCAGTTAAAATAGAACTTTTTCCATATTTAATTATGTGTCTGTCAGAATTTGTTTAAACAGTTGATAACCCATTTGATTGCTTTCAAAATTTCACATTCTGTTGTTTCAAGTTTGATGACAGATTTTGTAAAGAAACTGTTTGGTGTGTTAAAATATTGAATGCACTTGATTTATAATAAATGTATAAAAACCGAATTTCGCTTTTATTTTATTATTTTTGCATATCTTTAATTTTTATCGCATAAATAAATTAAGTCTATTATTTTAACAATAATTTACCATCTAGAGAGATTCATACATAAAAAATGTGTCAGTTTTTCAATTTGTTGTACTGGTATATTTAATTTTACCAATCTTAGAGAAAACAATACTTTTGATTGCATTTCTAACACTTGAAAGTTCAAATATCACTTATTTGAGCAATTCTAAAGTTGCAAAATAAATTTTTTAGTCTAGATTTATGATTTTCTTTTCTTTTTTTTAAGACACAAATGATCTCAGTAATATTTTATGATATTTTACTAATATTTGAATATATGTGTATAAAATAATTATTTAATTAATTTAAATTAAAACTAATAACTAAGAGCGGACTAGAATGTCAAACTTCAATCAAATTTATAAAAATTAAGTTAGTGAAATCTAATATAATCTGCAATGAGTTGGAAAAGTAAGATGTAGAAAAAGAGGTAAAAATATATTGTTTTGAGAACCTTTTTTACATAATTTTTTCATTTGTTTATATATATATATATATATATTAAGTGTACAAATTTATTAATTTTTTCTACCGCCCTTTTGATTTTGTCAAAGTCCAAGTTATTTCGACTTGTAATTTTAACATTTAGTTTTTAAGAGATTGCTTTTACTACTTTATTATTGTGTCTAGATGTTGAATGATTTTACATTTTTGCTAAGGAACTATAGAGTCAAATGAATTTTTTAGCATAAGCTTTTAAATGTTCCTCTTATTTCTAAAAATTTTTGCAACTCAATGCACAAAATTCTTGACCATTAAGGCCTCTCTAATTCATGTTGTCTTACTACAAGTTTACAAATAATATATATATTTGTATACCTATGTATATAAACCTGAAGCATTTAAAGTTAATATTAAATTGGAATCAGAGCAAGGCAATTCCTCAACAATATGAATAATTGCAACTATGTATAAAAGGTTTAACACAATATCTAAACAAATCAGAATTATAATAAGCATTCATAGAAGAATAAACTCGAAAAATATACTATGAATACTATACTTGTTCTACTATGAATTCTTATTTTAATTTTTAATATTTTTAGATACTGTGTTAAACCTCTAATACACAGTTTCAATTATTAATACAGTCAAAAGTCGTTAATCCGGACTCGTTGGGACTTCGGCGATTCCGGATTATCGATTTTTCCGGATTATAGATCATCAGTTTAAATCTGGTAAAATGGCATGCAGAAATTATAAAATTAAAAATATGAAACCGTAATTTACGAAATAAAGAACAATTATGATCTAAAGGGTATCAAAATTTACAAAAAAAAAAGCTTAATATTTATTTGTTTACTTTATTAAACATTTCTTTCAATGTAAGTTGTTTAAGTTGCTTCGTTTTTTATGTGATAATACATTCTCTTTAATTCTATAAACAGACATAATTTCGTGTTCAGTTACAAAGTTCCGCTGTTCAAGTCCTATAATTGCTGTGTCAAGAATACCGACTAATTTGTCAATCGAAATTTTTTCGTTTTCAATAACCTCTATCACTTTCTTCACTATCCGAAGCGAATTATAATAACGAGGCATTTGATTTAAATCATATCAAAGAAACATCGAGATGAAATACTACATTGAGTAAGCAATTATAAGCCAAATAAAATAAAAACATCTGCTCTTAAGATAAGGATAGTGCTGGATCAACTTCCAATTCATTGCACGCCGCCCGGTGTTAAAGATAAACAATGTTTAGATAAACAAACGTTAAAGTTTACATAAACAAAGGATATGCCTTTATCCATTTTTTGCAGCAATTCTACTTTTTGTTTAATGGACTCTGAAGAATACTTTCGCTTTGTATATCCTTTACATATTAGTAAATATATATCAGAAATTCTATTTGACATAATCGAAAGTTCAAGCTTACTTTTATAAAATTGCTCTAACAGTCCGCAAAAAATAATTATCCGGATCCAATTCGAAGATTAAGGAACAACGCAATCTGCAACATTAACTGAAATAGATAATTTTAGCTTAGCTTATCCCGTCCGTTATACATTAAACGCGCATTCGTAAACGTATTTTGCGCACGCGCATACGCAAATTCGCAGCGGTAAAGGTCTTACGCGCATGCGCAGAAAGTTTGTAGCTTTGAGGTCCGGATTATAGATCATTCCGGATTATGGGTGTCCGAATTAACGACTTTTGACTGTATTGTTAAGGAATTGCTTTGCTCTGATTCTAATTTAATATTAACTTTAGATGTTTTAAGTTTATTCTACTTTAATCCTGCAGATAAAGTGCAGGACAAGTTTAATTTTTTTCCCATTTTTAGCCTATTATTATGTTTATATATATATATATATATATTATATAAACATAATAATAGGCTAAAATTAGATATATATATGCACACACATACACATTATGTATTCAGTAATTAAATATATTAATTTCTTTCTTCTGTTTATTTAACCTCCTGAGTGGCAGGGTGCTTTTTATTCTGAGATTTTTTGTCACTTGATGTATTAGATTATATTTTAAAGTATTGCTAGCTTACTTTCATTAATAATGTGAACATCATTTTAATGATGAAAGTTTATGAAAATAGGGAGTAAAACAAGTAATTGTAAAAATTTAACTAATAGTAGAAGTTGTTTAAGTACAGGTCTTCATGAGCAGATCCAAAAAGCCATGCCACTCAGAAGTTTAGATTTGCAGGGTTTAATTTTTATGAGAAGATACGGAATATGAACTGAAACCCAAAGGTCATATTGTATAAATTATTATTCTTTAAATTATAAATAGTTATCAGCTAGAGTCTCTGCCCCCAAAGAAAAAGACAATGCAAGCATTAAATACTTCATTATTTATAATTTTTGTTTTCTAATTTCTTTAGGTTTAGGGAAAGATTCTTTGCAAATTCATCCTTCTACTGAACACGTAATTTCAAATAATATGCAGAAAAATGCAGATGTACCACATAGCATTGTACTTCCTACCTCAAGAGATTCAAGAATACCTGAGCAAAGACGTGTGTATTTTTGTCCTCATTGTTGTAAAGCATTTGATTTCAAATCTACATTAGATCGTCATGTGGTAAAACATACAGGTGAAAGACGTTTTGTTTGTCGTTTATGTGGTGTTAGTTTTAAATATCAAGGCGCACTACATAATCATGAAAATAAAGTTCATAAAAAACATGAATCATTTGATGTACATGATTAGTTCATATGTACTCGTCTGAAAAAGCTGGAGTAATGTTTAAGATTGCTTTGTCAGTTATTGAGTTGTCTTATCTTTAATTTGCTTATACTGAATTTTAAGTATAACACTATATTTTATAGTTTGTGTCTTTCTATTGCAAATAAGTTATTTTTTTAGCATTAAGTGTGGCCATATAAATAGAAAAAGAATCATTCCATGAATTTAGATTGGCTCAAAAGAGAATTCTCTAGAATAAAGCAAAACATTTAAATCATATATCTCTATTATTAGTATATGACTATATGCTTGTATTCTTAGATATACTGATTAGAAGTAAATATAGAATGTAGATCTTATATTCATTAATTTTCCTGTAGGACAGCAATTCTTAAATTGGGGTCCTTGGAGCCCCAAGACTTTTAGAGTTAATAATCCGAGATCTGTCGGTGGTTTTCCAAATTAGAGACTTGTTATTTTATTTCATTAAAAAGATATTTGAAAAAAAAAAAAAAAAAAAACTATGAAACTAAAATTGTAATTTCTTTAGAACATTATCAAACTGTAGAACTTGATAAAAAAATAGTTATCCCTTGAAATTTCAAGCAAAATAGCATTCCTGACTTTTTGTTGAAAGCCTGCACAGAACTGACAGAAAAAGCTACTGGCAGAAGTTATTTCTCTTCTGCCCATATATTCAAATAAAAGAACTTTTTTAAACTCTTTTTTTATTATTATTTTTTTATTATTGAATATTTAAGTTCCTTGTGCACCACGTGGTATGACACAAGGCTTACAGAGGTAGAGGTAAGTGAAAAAAGCAAATAAATACAACACAACACAAAATAAAATAAACTTACAAATTCACACATGACATGTGAGAGATAAATATACAGACAAAAGAGAATGCCATTTTGTTTTGAACAAATACATGAAGAGGGTGGGGGAATGTAAGTTTCACAGAGTTTAACTTTTCCTTCTGTAAGCTTTGAACAACAAAACAACAAATGTTCAACATTTTGTAACCCCCCCCACACACACACACACACACACCGAAGCTGTGGGAACACAAGTCTGTATTATATAACCCAAATCTCTTCAGATATGAGTTGAAAGTACCATGTCCAGTTACAAATTTAGTAATTTCAAAATTTCAGAAAAAAGTTTTATTATTCAATCTGTGAGGAATGGGAGGAAAAAATAATTTAGTCAAAGAGGCAATAGTAGAATTTCTGTATAATTCATTTCACTTGAGTATTGTCTCATCCCTACTTTTCTTCTTGTAGAAAGACTTAAGCTGTATCATTGGAGTATTAATTTGAAGATTTGTAGTTTGTTTTGCCAACTAAGTTAGCCCTTTCATTTTCTAGATTGCCAGTGTGGCCACATGCATGAGAAAAGATCACATTAACAGCTTTATTATTAAGGTCTTTAAGAATGGCGTGAGAAGTGACAATTTATTAAAAGAGAATCTATTCATAAGAGAATCTGTCCAAATAAGAAATTTAGCACTTAATGAACATTTATTAGATATCCACTTAATTGACTTACTAATGCACAGCAATATGGCTTGGAAAACACTGCATTCATTGAAAAATTCTAAAGAGCTTGTATTACAATTCAGAATCATGATGAAAAATTAATAATTGAGTAGCTAACCCAACTCAATTATTAATTTTACTGTCATCTGTGTAACACAGAACTGGGAGATTATCATTAACGGAATTTCATAAATGATAGTTTGAATTGGCAAACAATCAGCAGGGTGAGGAAGATCTTCAAACACCTTGGTATCGAAAATAAATTTTCTGATGGTATCTTTAAATTTTTTGTCATTTAAAACATGAAGATCAACAGAGGAAACCCCAAAATTGTGAAACAGGCTTCATAGCTAACTGTTCTGTGGCACACAGAACTCTCAGTTTAATTTTTCTTTGAATTCTACGAAGGATATGGGAAATTATCTAAAGCTGTTCCTCATACTCTAGAAACATAGCAAATGAAGAGGGCAATACCCTGTTTATAAATCATATCAATAACATTAGATTTTAAACCAAAAGTATTGCAAGAGACACGTTTAAGCCTCTAAATATATTTTCACACTTATTAGATAAATACATAATATGATTTTTCCAGCAAAATTTATGATCAAGAATAAAGCCTAAATATTTAATTTCATTCACTATTTCGAGTAAGGTATTAACCAAGTACAATTGTTTGTTTTTATAGCTGACATGCTTTCTTTTAATTATCATAATTTTAGATTTATTAGGATTTTTTAAACCATGCATATATAAAAAGTAGTTATCAAAGCCTGATGGATGTTGAACACACTTCAGTCATTGAATCAGATGCTTTCTTAGGTACTAAATGTGATTCAGTCATTGAATCACATTTAGTACCAAAGAAATAACACTTTCTCATAGCAAACTGTAATGAGTGCATGTTATGCTCCATAAAAATAATATTGTGACTTTTTTTATTACAAAGCTAATTTTTGGAGAAACTATAGATTCTAATAAGCTAGTATGCAGGAAAATATTTATTTTCTATTGTATTAAACAAAAGGAAATTGTTGATGGTAAAAGCACTGGCAACAAAATTTAAGAGCTGCTGTCCTAGAATGCTCTGAAATCACTTTTATGGTTGTTTGTAATGATAATAGTAAAGCTTAAGTAGTTGCCCTCAGATTATTTTGTTTGTAAATGTGTTTTATTGCCAATCATTTTTCCTTCATAACAAAGTTTATGAGCAAAAATGAATTTTCATGCATTTGCCATTGTTAGAAATAATCATTATAATGGTAATATTTTTTTTATAATTTTGTTCAATAATTTCATTTGCATTTTTATATAATTTATAGTAGGTCATCAGGTAGTATTTATAAATACAAAACTCAGCACCATGTTATAGAATATTTCTGCATCTAAATCTTAAAATTGTTATCTTATTCTTCATTTGTTTGTTTTACATAATTTGGTGTTCTTTTCTTCAATATATTTTGTCCCACTTTTTTATAGTTTTGCATTTTTGTAATTTTTTTGTTTATCTTCTGATTTGCATATTAGTAGGAATTTTTATGTATTTGTCAATTCACAATTTTAAGTATTTAATGTATTTTAAGCTAATTTTGCTTTTGTTATTTGCTGTGGAATTTATTATAAACCATGCTGAAAGAAGAGTAAAGGGAATTTTTGTAAAAATTTGCTTTCTATTACCTTATAATCAAAACTTGTTTTAAAATATGCATGCATTTGTTATAGGTTGTTATCTTGTTTGTTTACTTTTTGCTATGTAATCTTACTATTATTTAAATTCCTATTTATACTTTTTGCTTTTAATGGATTGGTGGGCATGTATGCAAATATTGGCAATCGATGAATTAATGCTCTGTATAAGAAACTAATATTATAAAAGCAATATGTGTTAATTAGTTTGATTAACTAAAGGAATGTTACCTTGCTTTATTAATATATACTTTCTTCCATTTATTTCCTTATTTTTTATTTTATTATATTTGCTGGGTATTATTTTGATAATTCCTTAAATAACTGCTAGTTTCTTATTAAAGGTGTAAATGTAAAAACATACTCCTCTCCCTTTTTTGTTGTTAGTTGGTTAATTAATCCCTCCTTACCGACCCATTACTTGTAAAATAATGATACGCAATGCATTATTTGTGTGTTCATTGAGAGTACAAATAAAAAAAAATTTTGGGTGCTAAGAAAATATTTATTCTGAGTATATACTTCAAATACATATATTTTCCTTTGTCATAATTCCTTTAATTCAAATACTGTGAATGCATCACTGCACTGTTTTTACTATTACACTCACTCAGGGAATTTATAAAACTATATTTTTTCTTTCATGAAACTCCCATTATTCACTGAACTGTTAAAAAATTGAAAATATTTTACTACTGCATATACTTTTATTTGGAAAATGGAAAGAAAATCATTATTCCATTATAATTCTAGTTTTAAAACCAGATCCACTTCATATTATTTCAGGTAACATTAACAATATTATGATAGACACTTATCTTGAAATGTGTCAGACAATTAAGTTAATAAAAGTATTGGAAGAAAAAAAGTCAAGGTGTAAAGTAAGAGAGCCATTTTGGAATTAGGATCAAGGAAATATCAGTTACTTATGGCCTTCTGGAAAGTTTAGGGTGTGGGGGCCAGATCCTCGAAGGGAATTTGTGTTTGGCAATATAAAAATTTAAACCTTACTCTTATACATTGACATGGTATAAAGAATAAATAAATATGTTTAAAAATAATTAAAGAGAAACAGTGAACTGATTTTGAATTAAATAGTTTCTCTTTAATGTTTACATTAGAATAAATAAATAGATACTTTAAAAAATATTAAAGAAAAACTAGCTTTAAAAAAAAAAGTCTCTTCTGATACTAGGCATAACAACTGAAGGAATTTTTAATAGTTTGTAGAACATATTCTATTGAGTTGTATCAAATTTTTTTATATTGAATATCAGCACAGTAATAAGAATGTAAAGAGTATGTTGAATTTTTAATAATTAAGTATGCATTTTAATAACTAATTATGCACATTTTTATCATGTAGTAGTCTAAAGTAGAATCATAATCGAAAATGTATTTAATTTTTTAACATTTCATTGTGTCTTATTACATGTGAATAGATCAGCATCTGTTGCATTTTAGCATTGATTTTTAGCATCTGTTGCATTCATGAACACAGCTTTACGACGTGTTCAAATTTATTTTTTATAGTATTCATATACCAGGTGCTGGTAGTATAATTTTTGAAAAGTAAAAAAAAAAAAAAGTTAGTTTCTTTAATTCTGCTTGTTCATCGAATGAAAATGTGCTGAAGTTACATATACATTTTAGTAAAACATACAAAATGTGATATAGTAGGCACTGTTTAATTTAATCACAGCTATTTTGATAACATTAAATGATGAAAAAGATATCTTTTGAAACAACAATGGATTTATATTTTATTATATTTATAATTTAATATAAATGTAGCTAGAAATATATAAATATTTTCACAGCATTTTAATTTACTAGTGGAATGTCTCCAAGTGTTAATCAAGTTCACTTATAAACTGTTGTTTGCATAATGAACATAATGTTTCTGGAAATAATTTGACTAATTCTGTACCCCTAATCTGAATACTCGGACATCCTTCATCTCGGCATTTTCAGTAAATTCAATTAATTTTGTCATAATTATCTTCACAAAGTTTATCGCATGATGTGCTTGAATTTGTTTGAGAAAGCGACTGACATATTCGAACTTATTAAACTATCATCAGATCTTCATATAAAAAACAGGTTCCTTTGATCTTGGTTGACTTAATGAAATTGGAAGACAGCATGCCAATGTGAGATTTAAATTTCTGCAAAATCATAAAGAAGATGAACCTACGCCTGATTGTCCTCAAATCAGATCTGGTGTAGCTCAATCTACGCCAATTCAAGTTTAAGTCTAGTTTTAAATGATTGACTAAAATCAAAACCAAGCCATTGGGAACTTAATTCCATAATTAGCAACATTTTTTTTACATCTGACAAATTTATAGTAATGTCATTGATAACAAATGGGTTGTTCTTTGCAATCCGTATTTATAAAAAAAAATATATATATAATGCCCATTGAGGTATGCAGCTCCATAAAATCAGTTAAGTATTTGTTCAAATGTGGGTATAAGGGTCGTGATGCAGCTAAAGTTGTTCTGGAAGAATCTGGAGATAGTATTTAATGTGGGAGGAGATCAAATGGTTCAGAAATGCAAGATATGTGTCTGCCTCTGAAGCAGTGTGGAAGCTGTTTGAAAAGAGAATGCATTCAAAGTCACACTACTAGTTCATTTGGAAAACTTGCAGCCTGTCTATTTATCTCAATCAGAAGAAAGAAATGTTTTGCAGAGAGCTGGTAATGATTGCTTTGAGAACTGTCCTGTTCAGTTCAAACCATCCGGTAAGCATAATATTTTTCTCAGCAGCTCTCTGCAAAGCATTCCTTTCTTCTGATTCAGCAAAATAGACAGGCTGCAGGTTTTCCAAATGAATTGGTAGTATGAACTGGTAGTGTGACTCTGAATGCATCCTCTTTTCAAACAGCTTCCACACTGCTTCAGAGGCAGACACATATCTTTCATTTAAGAAGCATTTGATCTCATCCCACATTCAGGTTCTATCTCCAGATTCTTCCAGAACAACTTTAGCTGCATCTTGACCCTTATACACATATTTGAATAAATGCTTGATTTATTTTTATGAAGCAGCATACTTCAACGTTCTATTTTTTTAAACTTATTGGGTGACTTTTATGTTTTCTTTTGTGACTTTACTTCAGTTTAAAAAAATTCATTCTTATACCACTTTGATGATATTAACTGAATACAGGGTGCCACACTACCTGGAAAACTGGAAAAAGTCAGGGAATTCGAAAATTAACTAAAAAAGTCAGGGAATTTAAATATTTTAATCAAAATCTGGAAAAGTCGGGGAATTCCGCCCCAAAAAATGATTTTTACACCAATGTTGGGAGTAATCACTTTTCTTGACGAATTATGTATTGCATGAGCGTCATTCAGGCAGCTGATGTAGAGCCAGTTTTTGAAGCTCCAATCAGATTGTCTTATAGAAAGGCAAAGCAAGTTTGCACCAACTTTGGTTTCCAGTAACATCGAGAAATTCGTGTGCATATTTGCAGTGCGTGTTGAACAAAAGAAAATGCCTTTTGCATTCTCGTATAAAACAAAGTTGAGTATACAGTACACACAGGATTTGGCAACATTATAATGAGCAGCAAACGGGTCACTTTGGTGTTGCCGACAATTTTCAAAATCGTGCCAAGGATGTACTGTATACTAGGATTTTCCCACAAAATCTTTTAACACTTTTTTATCTTAATAAATGCTTTATTTGTCATTTTGCAGTAAAATAAACAAATAGTAAGCAGTCATCTAGGCTAACCATTTAATATAACTAACTATATCCTCCAAAATATTGTTGGTTGTTGTAATTCAATTTTTAAGTAATTAACTTTATTTTAATGTTATTCATATCATTTAATGTTGCTTCTTCCCTTTAAATGCATTTATTATGAGTTAATAATCATTTCAAATTTTAGGCAATTTTCTCTAACATACTCCTGCAACTAATTCTTGCAGTATAATGACGTATCATTAAGAAATTTAGTGCACATATTTTTTGCTTGTGTATGCTGCTAAATAAATGTAAAATACCTGAATTTATTTAAAAATATCATTAAATAGATTTCTTTCTTTAGCTTAGCTGCAAAATACCCCAAAAAAGATATATTTTAATCTAGATTGGGCATATTCTCAATCTTCAGTAGAGAAAACAACTGTGAATATAGTAATGCTTTGAGAAAGTGATTCATCATATGTGATTTTCAAATTTTTGTGTTTTCAAGTGGTACCATAATTAATTTACCTTTCAGCACAGCAAACAAACATTATGCGGATAGAGTGGAATTTTCTTAAAACACACCTGGAAAAGTCAGGGAATTTCATTCTCTTGTTTGAGTGGCAACCCTGTAAATAGTTAATCATGTTAAACTATGTGTTTCCCTTGTTTTTATATACAAATGTGTAAGTCTTCAGCAATTTGATAATAATATCCAAATAATAACATTAACCTTGATTGCATTAAACAGCATCTACTGTATATTGGTTTAGTTTATAGGTGTTGGCTTTCTTTCCATATTAATGCAGATGCGTTGGGTATTTTTGAAATTGAACACGAATTAAAATGATTTGCATAAAAAAGTTATATATGAAGGTAGAGGATAATTCACCTGTATACTATTAATAAACATATTGCTCTCCCTTCTTCGAAAAACTAAAATGAAACTTAGAGTTTATTTAAAAAAAATATTTGTACATGAAAGCACCAGTTATACATTGTATGAAATTTCAGTTTAAGATTGTGATACTTGTTGTATATGTTTAGTTGTAGAGTTTTAATTCCATTATTATAATATTATTATATCACTACTATTTTATGCATGTAATTTTAATAATCCTGGTTGTAAATATGTATAGTTTTAAAAAAATTATATTTCAGTTTTAAAATCATGAAAATGACATCTTCTGTCATTCAATTTTAGTTTTTCTTTAAAAAAAAAAGAATAATATTTAGGTGTTGTGATGTTCAATCTAATTATGAATCCCAAGTAAAATGCTAAAACGCTAAAATCAAACAATATTCAGTGAAAATATTCTTACCATATAACATTAGGATGAAATATTTGCTATTAGCAAATTTGATTCCTCCACAAATTTCATATTCTGTTTCATCCTTTTGAGCAATTCTACTGCTAGTCACTCTCCAGATTTGAATCTCATTATTATTCAGTTTGAGGTGTCCTATGTTATCCTTTATCCCCTCAAATACTTATTTATATACTTAAAAGAGAGATTATTGCATATGAATGATGTGCATTATTTGGATAGGTAAAAAAATGAGGAAATGTTTAAAAGTTCAATTTTTTAACAGTATATTTATGTAAGAAAAATGATGCATATAATTGTAGCAGTGTTGAAATCGTGTAGTTGTAATGAATTCACAAAATAGATGATCAAGTAAGATGGATTCATGAAACAGATGATGTGATGGGTCTGCTTGAAACTAATAAAACTTAATGAAATGTTTTTCATTGCTTTGAAGGAAGTACTACTGTTGTCATTATATAATTTCTGCTCATTGGCAAAACATAAATAGAATAGGTGTCAAAAATGTTGTAGAAATTGCTGGTGCTTATAAGAAATATTTGTTGCAAGTCTTGTTCCAGGGCAGTCCATTGAAAAAACTATGCAGTAATATCTTAAATGATTAAATCTTTTCTTTATTAAAGGAATGTAAACTTCTGCATGCAGTGTTAGTTTATGACAGAATGACGAGTTCAATACATCAATAACTCTGCTGAGTAAAATTGATATTTTAAACAGACCATTTTAATAATATGATTATATATGTATTGTATCTTAAATGTCTGCTGATTAATTATTAAACTAAAAGGACTTTGTAACTGTTTTGAATGTTTGATTGGAATCCAAATGCAAAGATTAGATAGCAACTTTTTGAATTTTTTATTTTTTTTATATACCCCCTTTTTTAAAAGATTTTAATGATTCAGATGTTCTTCATTTAATAATATGTTTTCCCTTTCATCAGTAGAAATATTATGTGAAAAAAAAAAGATTATATTTCAAAATGTATTAGATGTTTTAAAACTGAATAAAAATGTAGAATATCAGAAGCTTTCCTATAGGTGTTTTGCTTTATTTCAAATAAAAAAATAGACTGCATTTGTGAAATAAATTTGAATTTTTCATTTTTAATGCATTTTTAAATACTTATTACATTTGTTTGTGGAGTGGATGTCCAAATAACCTGAACACCGTTGGAGTTCGAATTAATATGCATATGAGGATTCTGCTAAAGAAGTGTGAGGTAGGAGAACCCATGGATAGATACAATATCTCACTTCAGCTTATCAAGGCAGAAATGCAAAGAAATAATTTCATAGTCATGCAGAAATAAAAAATGTTGAATATTTCACTCTATATACATTCAACATGTATTCCAAATGGTTCCAATAATACCTTTCATCTATAGAAAATACTCAGTTTTACTTTTTAAGAGTCTTGAACTATCAGAGTTTTAGTTAATGAAGTTTTACTGTGTATCTGTAATTACAGAAAATATGTTATATTCTGTTGAAATTATGGCCAGTGATGACAAAAATTTGTTATTTCTTTTTCCATCAGAACTGTGATTAGTGCATGTATCATGTGCACTAACTTGAAACACTTTTAACAGTTGTTTCATTTTCTTATAAAACATTAAAATTAAAACCATAGCATGAATTCTAACATATAGTAAATGTCTAACAAAGCCTCATGCTGATAGTTTTTCTAGGAAAAGTTATTGGAGAAAAGATAAGAGTTGTAGAAAGTGTATTTTCTAGACAGAGATCTTTATATTTGTCCCTTATTCAAACTTTCAAAGAATTATTTAAATAAAAATAATAGAAGGGCTGATGAGATCTAAAATCATTATATTGAAAAGAAACGTATTTATTGACATAAAAATTTGGATGATAGTCAATACTAGACTAATGGTTTTATTTAAAAGTTATACATTTCAAGGGAAGCTGATGTTATTTCTCATCTTCAAAAAGCAAAAATATTGTATTGATTTCTTTTAAATCTAAAATTACTTTAAATTATTCTTTACCTAGAAGATAATGTATTCTCCAAAAAAATAATTTTAAGTTTTGATGAACTATTGCAACTTTTACAAACAATAATAGTGATTGTTATACGCTGCTGGGCCACTGTAAATGCAACACCCTGAAGGAAGCATGCAAATAACATGAAATTTACAACATGCATTAGCGGAGGTGAGATATGCAAATGATTAGAATTTCAGCGCAGACTCACCTCACGTCACGTGTGCCTGTGGCGCCACTTCAAATCGCTATTTAAGGCTTGGAGTTTTCGACGATTTCAAGTTCGGCAATTGTATTTTTCTGGTGGTTTTTTCAAAAAAACGATCCATTATGCCTCATAGGAAACAGCGATCATTGTTTGATCAAGTGTCCAAGTTCAACAGAGGAAGGATAGTGGCCTACCGAGAGTGTGGATTATCTTTCAGGGAAATTAGTAGTTGTGTTGGACAAAACCAAACAACTGTAATAAGGATATGTGACCGTGGATGCAGGAGAGTACGAGTGGCCAGCGTGTTCGATCGCATCCACTCAAGTGCATCACTTCACATGATGACAGGAACATTGTGCACATGGCAGTGATGGATCGCTCAGTCACATCATGAACCATAGCACAGCACATTCAGTCTGTATCGCATCATCCAGTGTCTGCGCGTATAATTCGATGCCATTTACAGCAGAGTGGTCTGTCTGCAAGACAGCCATTGCTTCATCTACCCTTGACGCAGAACCACAGATGTCTCCGCTGCCAATGGTGCAATGAAAGAAGGATGTGGATGGCAGAATGGAATGAAATGGTCTTTACTGATGAGTCACGCTTCTGTCTGCAACACCACGATGGTTGGATTTGAGTCTGGAGACACCGTGGAGAGAGGATGCTGAACAGCTGCGTTATGCACCACCCCACTGGTCCTGCACCGGGTATTATGGTATGGGGCTGTATTGGATATCACTTTTGCACTCCTCTAGTATTGTCGGTACTTTAAACAGCCAGTGCTACATCTCCAAGTTGTTGGAGCCAGTTGTCCTTCCTTACCTTCAAAGCTAGCCCACAGTCATATGTCAACAGGATAATGCGCGACCACACGTGGCACGCATTGTCGAAGGGTTCTTCGTCAATCGCCAGATTGAATTGCTTTCCTGGCTGGCTAGCTCTCCAGATCTTATCCCAATAGAAAACATGTGGTCCATGGTTGCTGAACGATTGACCCAGATTACATCCCAAGCTGCCACACCAGATCAACTTTGGCAGCGTGTGGAAGCTGCTTGGTCTGCTGTACTCCAAGAGCACATCCAAAGTCTCTTTGAATCAATGCTGAGGCATGTGGCAGCAGTGATCTCCGACAATGGTAGCTACTCTGATTACTGATTCTGGAAGGAACCACACTTCACAGAAGTCTATAAATTTAATCATTTGATACTTGGTCAACATGTTACCTACTAAATAAATTTTGTTATAATATCTCTTGTCTTTCTTGGTGTTGCAATTTGGGTGGCCAGCAGTGTATTAATTGAAACGGTAAGGTTCGAAAGGTTCTCTAGTTAGAGTTGGTCGCCAAAAATAGGTGAAACTGGAGGAGGAAGGTTTGCCTTTCTTCCCTGTGCTGCGCGCCACTGAGCGGCGGGAAAGTATAGAAAAACTTTGAATTGAAATCTTTTGAAATCCCAAGTGGTCTAAAGTGAAAATATTGTTTAGCTAAGGTTAAATTAATTTGATTTTGAATTACATGATTATTTACAAGTAGTGTATTCATGAAGAGATTTGCATGATGTCCAAAAATAAATGTCATTGCATTCTCCATACAATTTTTAAATTTTTCACCAAAAATATCAGAAGTCACTTTCATTGCGTGAACGAAGTTCAGGTTATTATGGGTGCCTGGGTAAGAAACCCTTATCCCAGTTGAGCAATTGGATCTGTTTCCGATTGTTAATGATTATGGCGTTGAAGAATAAAAGATGTGATAAGCTTAAGGTAGAGGAATTGAAGAATGGCATAAGTTTCTTTTTCATTTTTTGTAGAGAGAGTCCTTAGTTCCAAGTCGATTCTGAATAGTAGAATAAGGTGTGATGGCAATGTGAGCAATACTGTAGGATGAATACTTCCGGAGAGTGACGACCGGAGAAGCATCCAGGCAGCAGTGGCGGCGGGTGGAGGCTGAATGAATTGAAGTCAGGAAAGCATCGAATTTGGCCAAGAGAAGGCCGTTGATTGGAGTGCGATAGTCATGTGTGCTGGGGGGAGGGGCTAAGGCTCTTTTCAGTCCATACAAATTTTGAGGGAGGGCCGAATAGTAATGAGGGGGAGGGTTAGGAATTGTAGTAAGCCTGCTGGACTTAGAAAAATAATTTGGATTTTTGTAGGCAATCAGCTAAGTTTTATTTTAAAGGGGGGAAAAAAAGTGAAAAAGCTTTAGCATTAATTTATTGTGCTTAGGATAGCTAGGTTTAAGAAATTATGTATGCATAATTAAGTTAAATAAATAACAGCAAGTTTATTTGTATTATTATTATTATTGTTTTATTTATTTATTTTTTATTTGTGTTCAGGTTCGTTGAGCTCTTCTATGATAAGAAATAAAATGTACATTTTATCCATTTGAGTTTCTGCAGAGCTGAGGTTATTGAGGTTTTTCTTAAGCAAATTCGTTAATTTTGTAATTTGTTGCCAGCCAAAGATAGATTCGATTTCACGCATGACTTGGAATAATTCTAGAAGTCCAGATGTGTTTGAGCTTTGGTTATTTTCAAAATTAATTGGTGCTGAGGGTTTGTTTGAGCGAAAATGTTCTGTTTCATGTTGTATATAACGGGTGGTCAAAGTGCGGCTTGCGAACCTGATGTGGCTCTTGCAGGCAATTTGTGCGGCTCGTACATATAAAATATATGTATGAAATATGGTAAACTAAAACTATTCAGTGTCCAAAAGGAAGTAATTAATTAGTTTAGACTCTTTTTGCAAAGTTATCAGATATTTCTTTCTATTTAAAACCTCCTCCATTACTTGTATAATGATGTAAATATGAACTTGTGGCTTTTAGAAAATCTAGATGCGGCTCTTGAACATTCCTGAATTCAAATGTGCTGCTCTTACTGACATGAAGTTTGGCCAACCTTGGTATATAATATTATATTCCATGTTTAAACAAACTTTACTGATGCCATTCTGTGCACAAGTTCAATTTCATTTTTTTTTTTTTTTTTTTTTTTTTTTTTTTTGCATCTGTGAAACGTTTTGAAATAACGAATGAAGTTTCATAGTTAGTTAGACTAAACTGTAGTACTTAGTTTTAGTTTGTAGCTTCTATACTTGAAATATTATTTGTGTTTTTTGCAACTTGAAAAAATTTTAACATTCTGTTGTATTTCTCTCCTGATAAAGTTTGCTATTAATTCGCTGGCTAAGATCACTCAATACTGGTAGTTTCAATTTCTTGACATGGATGATTTTCTGTATGTAAAAAACACAAATATGAGATAGTTTCTTATAGAAAAAAACTTCATGAAGGCTCATCTCTTTGTCAAACAATTTTTGAATATTTTATCATAATTTGCTTAATCTACTCAAAACTTTATACTTTCCTTTCCACACTTAATATGTACCTGGATATGTCAGCTGTTTCTTCCCATGTTTAAGCATCTACTAAATTAGTAGTGTGATTTCATTATTATTTAATATAAGGTACCGTGAAATTTACACTATATATAAAAAATAATAGTATTTTATATTTTTAACTATTTAAACTATTATGGCATACTATTTATGCTATGAAGAAAGTAAATATTAATTATTTCAGCAGAAACAATATTCTGTATTTAGAGGGTCTGTCATTTCATGTGTTCTGTTATTCACCGTTTTGTAATACTGGAAGGACTTGTGACAATTCAGTTGTAATAATTAATTTTCTGTTTTTAGTTGCATATTTTAACTGTCAGTTTATGTAAAACTATATGAAAAAATTCTATTTTATTAAATCTACAGATTAAATAAGTCTTTTTAGAAATGTTAATTCTTTAGTTTAAAATATTTTTGAGTTCTTTTCGAAATCATTGGGAAAGGTATGCAATTCCTTTTAAACAGTTTGTTGGAAAGAAACTGTGTGCAGAAAATTTCTTTCAACTTGTTATTGAGACATTAAGCAAATTGGAAGTTATTTCTATATTTTTATTTATATAAACTTTTTAATTTTTGTTTTTTCAGGAAGAAGGGAACTCCTTCATTTAGATTTAACAAGGTCTGCTCCACAGATATCATCATTCTTTCCCCAGATCCATCAAAATGTTCCTTCCCTTCATATTGATTCAAGTAAAACTTTATTTCAGAACCAAAGTGGTTTAAACACTGGAAATTCTTCAAAATTTAGATGTCATTGTGGAAAAAATTTCTTTTCAAAAGCAAATTTGAGAAGACACTATATTACACACACGGGTGAAAAACCTTTTGAATGTAATGTTTGCGGTAAATGTTTCAATGATAAATCAAACATGAGGCAACATCTTTCAGGGCATGCCCTTAAAAATAGTTTAAAATGTATCATATGTGGAGAAATGTTTGCTAATTATCAGCAAATGCAAAATCATCTTAAAATGCATCATAAGAATTGAATATTCTCTTGAAAATTACTGTTAAGTATTTGTAAAATAACAATTTAATTATAAAAAAGTGCATTTGTTGTGCATTAGAGAATTTTGATGCTCTTATTATTAAAGACTTATTTAAATTTGGCATGTTTTGAAAAATTTGGTTTTTCCCAGAATGGTTTATATTTATGTAAATTATTATAGGTGCCTGTTAAAACATTTCCATAATAATATTAGCACCTTTATAAGTATAATGCTTGTAAATATAATAAGGCAATTCAAAAACTAAGTAATGAGTTTATGATTGAAAAAATAATTTTTCAGAAACATGTTTTTCTCATAGATTGCTGGACGTTCTTTGAATATCAGTTAAAATTTGTTCAGCTTTATTAGATTTACTACTAATTTTATGTTCGCATAATGCATAATTTTTGCTTATATTTTGGATAAAATTCACTCATTTTAACAAAATCTCAATGGCTACTATGAAGACAATGTGTGAATTTTTCAATTTATCCGTGCAATCGTGTTACCTGTTGTACAAAAACTGATTAATTTATTTGTACAATTCAGCAAGCAATTTTTTTCAAGTATGATAATTAAGTGCTGTAAATGATGTGATAGTCTAATTAAAAAATTATAAAACTGGACTTTTTAAAAATGGCTATTATAACAAATTTTCTTTTTGAAATCTGATTTAATAGATCATGCTGTGAAACATTCTGTTAACAATCAGCTATGAATTTTTTTATAATTAAGTTATCCATTTTATCTAAATAATATATACACTGATGAGCCAAAACATTATGACTTTCCCCACATTTTTCAGTGGTGTCTGAATGATGTGGAGGGCACATGGTTAAATGGGAATGGAATTTCATGTCTCAGCTAACAGCCCAAGGCAGTTCTGGGACCCTTGGGACTCTTATTTTTGGTAGAACAGATGATAAAAGCTGTGGATTATTTGAACATCACTCGCACCATTACATGGTGTCTTCCCAAGTGAAAATGGAATCTTCCAGCAGGTTAATACCCCAAGTGATAAGGCTCTAATTATATTGGAATGGTTCAAGGAGCATAAGGATAAATTCTAGTGGATGTCTTGGCTACCTAACTTGCTGATCTTAACCTGATACCACATGTGAGATGTCAGGAACAGGGCTGTTCTTAGCGAGGGTGCGGCACGTAAAAGTACATGGGGGGTGAAAATAAGGAGCAGCTGAACTCGTACCATACCACGACTAAATATTTTAAATTCATTGCAAGTACTTGTCATATGCA
Source organism: Stegodyphus dumicola (assembly GCF_044657685.1). Classification (NCBI taxonomy): domain Eukaryota; kingdom Metazoa; phylum Arthropoda; class Arachnida; order Araneae; family Eresidae; genus Stegodyphus; species Stegodyphus dumicola. The sequence goes on from NC_140773.1 coordinate 199,219,656, forward strand.
AGTACTTTTTATACAATTTTTCACATGCAAATACTTCATTTTATTAATCATGGAGCATTTTTTTTTTTTTTTTTAATTTGGGGGCGGCAATCCATGGAAAGTACGCAGGCAGCCAATGTCCTAAGAACGGCCCTGGTCTGGAAGTGGCAGCTTAGAGCTCAAACACCACCATGTAGGAATATCTTGACTTTGCATGACCACTGCTTAGACATTTGGTGTAACCTATCCCCAATCATCTACTAAGAGCTTGTGGCATCCATGCCAAGGCAACTTGCAGCTGTTTTGCAGGCCAAAAGTCATGCAGCATGTTATTGAGTAAGTGGTCATAATGTTTTGGATTTTCAGTGTATGATAATTTTAAAGTGTGCATTGCTCACATCATCAAAATAATGAACATAGATAAATAATTATGATGATCTGGCTTATGTCATGAGGATTTTTATTTAGAATGAATAATAGCTCTGCAGACAGCAGAAAAATACATCTACACCATCCTGCATTAACTGCATAATATTTTGCTGAATGGCATTACAAATATCTAGAGTTGCATCATACTATTGAAAACAAACATATACAAGTATATCTATATAACAGATTGATGAAATCAGTTTTGTGATTTCCATATGGTGGTTTCACATTAGTTTTGTCTGCAAAACTAATCTGTTACTTTATGTGCAATGATAAGAAGTGATGAGCAATGCCAAATGTAGCCAAATGTTTTAGACTGTTGAATGCTTGGAGTTTGACTTATTTCAATCCCAGGCAAATGGGCTGGCTGCTGTTATAAATATAATAAATCACTTTCCTAGAGAAGCTCAAATGAAGCTTTAATCGACTAAAATTGCACATAAAACAATTGTTACATTGTAAGAACAATATTTAAACTAACAATGATTGTTGCAATTCAATGTAGTATAATTTTAGTGCTGCTAACAATATTAAATATTATACCACATTCACCCCTCCCAAAGATTATTAATAAATTACATAGTCTGCCAGATAAGGTTCCTGATAATTCTTCATTTGAAATTATTTCATCAATTGTTCTTTGGAAAGAAGCAACTCCATTTGTTATGTAGAAATTGATAGAGTTTACCATCAGCTTCAAACACAGTATAGTGTTTCTTTGATTCTTTGATAGGAACTTGATGATAAGCACTTCTGAGATCAATTGTACTAAATATTTTATATTTTGATACTTGTGAAATCAACTCTTCAATTTTTTATAGTCTGCGAATAATCTATTACCATTCTGGGTCTATGATGTTCTCCTTTCACAACAAAAGCTTGTGCATGCCAAGGAGAAGTACTTGGTTCAATTACACCTTCTTTAAGTAATTTACATACTTCTGTAGCTATGAATGTTCTATCTTCTTCAGTTTGGCGTCTTGACTTTGTAACAATAGGTCTACAATCAGGAGTTAAATTAGAGAACAATGACACAGGGGCTACAAGAGCAGTTGCTAATGAACAAATTCTGAGAGGTGTTCTGTCACCTTTAAATTTTATCTCAACAGAAGAATGATCTTTTAATAAATCATGTCCGATAAGAAAGTCTGCACAGTGGTTTTTCATAATTAATACCTCTACATTAATGTATACATGGATTTGCAATTTGATATTAACTAAAGAACAGCCTGTAACATCTGAGCTTAGAGAAGAGTTAGCCATGGTTATTCTACCAAAACATGGTTTTACTTTAATTCAACATCTTTTTACAAAACACTGATTTATAAAACTTAGTGAACTACTGGTATCAATTAGGGCATTCAGCTGAACTCCATTTACCAGGACTTTAGTTATTGATCTTTCAAGACAGTGAGAAAGCATTGAAGCTGATGCTAGTGTATAAACTGCCGCTGTGGGATTAGTAGTATTGCGTACATGTTTGGATTTGCATAACTTTTGGTAATGGCCTTTTTTACCACATCCTTGACATATTGCATCCTTAGCTGGACAGATACTTCATAAATGAAGGTCTCTGCCAGAAAAGAAACATTTTCTGGATCGAATCTCCTATTTAAATAATTCCTGTACGAGTTCATTATCGTCATTTTTGTTCTCACACTGTTCAACAGCAGCTACCAGTGCTGAGGAAGATATTAAATATGAGGCAGAATGATGTTCAGCAAGTTCTAAGGCTCAGGTTTGATCATAAGCTTTTTCTAACGAAATACTGGCATTTTCTAATAACCGTTCTCAAATGCAGGGGTTCTTCAAACCTCGGATGAATGCATCTCTAATATACTCATGTTTATATTCTTCTGCAGTAACAGACTTAAATTCACAATCCTTGCTCAACTGTTTTAATATTTGTAAATATTCATTTACAGATTCACCTATTTGTTGAAATCTGGATGCTAAATGGTGCCGGGCAAATATTTCTTTTAGCAGTGTGAATCCAGAACATTAATTGCATTATCATAAGATTGTGAATCATTAATATATTCATAAACACTTGCAGATACGAAATTGCATAACAGCTGTAGTTTTCTTTCTTCAGTTCCCTCCTTCACTTGTGTGAGAAAATTTGAAAAAGTTCTTTTCCAGTGTTTCCATTTAGATTCCGCTCCAACACAGGCAGGGTCAACATCAAATCTTTCTGGTTTCAATAGGTTTTTCATTTTGCAAAAGAATAAAGTATAAATTAATTTTAGTCGATTAAATTGTTATAAATATAATAAATCACTTTCCTAGAGAAGCTCAAATGAAGCTTTAATTGACTAAAATTGCACATAAAACAATTGCTACATTGTAAGAACAATATTTCAACTAACAATGACTTTTGCCATTCAATGTAGTATAGTTTTAGTGCTGCCAACAATATTAAATATTATACCACAGCTGCATGGTTGGTTTTTATCATTTTCTCCATGTGTAATGTGAATACAATCTTTAGAAAGTTTGTGAAAGATTTCTTCCCTCTAGGCAGGTGTCTTTGCAGTAGTGAAGTAAGCTAATCTAACTTAATGTATGCATGGCGGTATTTAGACTTGATAAGTCCCTAAGCTATTTGAAATATGGGGCCCTTTATAAGTCCAGATATTATATGTCAGTGTCAAATATGATTTTCGGATACCTAGAGGGTTTTATGGGGGAGGGCTAAGCTATAGCTTGTGTAGCTTATATGTAAATCCTGCACTGAATGTATGCAATGACTCTGGTAAGTTGGTTGTTTATTTTTTTATTTTTAAATAATTCCTGTACGTATTCCCCCGAGTGACATGGACACCTTTATACACTCATGAGATTTTTTTGTTACATGTGTATATTAACTTATAATTTAAGTTTCATTTCAATTTATAATTAAAATTAGTTAATTCTTGTCAGAAGAAGATGCTTTTTTTTTTCTGCCTTAAAAAAGTGGGGGGGGAGAAAAAGTAAGAAAAAAGCTTTGTGCATTGAACATCTAAGGATATATTTTCCAAATACAATAAAAAAACAACAAACAAGACTTGTATATGTTTAAGATTAGCAATATTAATTTAAGAATTCAAAACCCTATTAATTCAATTTAAATGTTTAATTCCATCTGAACTTTGTATTACTATTTTTAAAATGATATAAATATCAGTTATTTTGTTCAAAAAACTCTTACAGGCAAAAACATATTATTTTTGGCTATGGAGGTAAAGGATGTATTAGAAGGCTCTCAATTGTTATAATTCTGTAAATATATTATAATCTAACTGTATGTTTATAAAAAAGGAAAAAATTTGAAAAATTTTTGCCTTTGAGCCATGTTTGTATATGAATTTTTTAAAGTGTTAAAATATAGGTGGGAATTTTCCTCTGTTTAATTTCTCATTTTTTATGTCTTTGTATCATTTTGTTCAAACTATGAAATATTTACAATATGGTAGTTTTTAGGTAGAAAATGTTTATTATTTTAATTGACGATTTTAAAATTTTCATGATTTATTATGCACAAGCGAGATTATTTATTGAAAAGATACTCTTAATTGCTTCTTGATAAACAGTTTATACTGATGAGAGATTAAATGGTAGTAATATGTGTTAAATATTTAGATTCATATTACTTTGATTATAAATATGGAATGAAAAAATTATTTCAGAGCTCTAAAAGTATATTTTTTCACCTTCTTTTCTTTGATTGAATTTTATTTGCAACTTGTACTTGAAAATTCCTTGTATTAGCATATTTTAGTTTATATTTTTCGTACTAATAGACATTTATGAGTATTGTTATTATTTTCATTATTATTATTCCAAATGAACAATAAATTACGTATTATAATTTTTAAGTTGTAATGATTAACATCTTTACTAGTTGCTTTATGTCCAGAAAAATTTCTGACATAAGACAACATAATTTTTGAAGTGATGAGCAATGCACCTGTGGAGCATGCTTCATGCATTAACAGCATGCTTCACCCAGGAAATATTTATTTTGTATACTTTCTGAATGAATAATGCTCAGAAACTTTAACCCCTTAACTGCCGCGGGCGTATATATACGCCTTGCTCAGCCGATGCGTTAACTTTGCGAATAATTTTAGGTGTAGCAGTGCAAAGCAAATGATAGCAGTTTGGAAGGACGTATATATACGCCTGGGGCAGTTAACGCATCGGCTGAGCAAGGCGTATATATACGCCCGCGGCAGTTAAGGGGTTAAATTAAGGATAGTGCTCAGAAACTAATAAATACATTTATAATTTTTACTCAATAAACTCTGCATTCATAATTTGTTTGAAGTAAAAATTGTGAATGTGATTAAAACTGTACTTTCTGAATGTTAAAATTTTTATTTAAATAAGTCATTTTTGAAATCTTCTCTTTTATTTATTGAAATTATCTGTCGATTGCAAAAAGTAAATTTTACTTCAGGCCTTTTTTTATTATTTGCATACTAAATTAATGAAGTTTGGTGTGCAAATGTGTATATTTTATGCAATTAAGTATTGTATATATTTTTCAGGCCATTATGCATTAACTTCAAGCATCATTACAAGTAATGAAAAATTGCAAAATAGTTCGCAGAATGATAACTTTTTACCAGTGATGTCTGGAAATATTCTTTTTCCAAGAAAGCAAAGATTATTACATTGTAATCATTGCCATAAGGTATTTGCATCACAATCAAAACTGAAAGTTCATTTTCTTGTGCACACTGGTGAAAAGCCTTTTGCTTGTGAAATCTGTGGGAAAACATTTAGCCAAAAAGGAAATTTAGCTCAGCATTATACCCTTCATACTGGACAGAAGTATTTTAAATGTGAATTGTGTGAACGGCAGTTCAATCGCAAAGATAGATTACGGATGCATAGTTGTCTCGGACAGAGTAATACTATGCTTTAAAGTCCAAGATGAGTTAAAATAAAGTGTCAGCATTTTTTGTTGCTATTATTCATTTTTTGTTTTATTGAATTCATTCTCACTTTTTATGTATATGATAAAAACTGAAAAATGATATGTCTAAATATTTTCATAAAATTACTTCAAATTATGTAGTACTATTATTTGTTTCATCTTTTATATAGAATTAATCATAAAAAGGTATTAAGTTATATATATAAATGCTATTTTTAAGATATGCACAAATCTTCCTCACTTCTAATCATTAATAACATAGCTGTCTACCTGTAGTATATCCACATCTTCATTTTAAACTATTTTTAGTGAATATTTTCTTTTATAAGCTATTATATTGCTGTTTATTGTACAAATGCAAAGTGTAAACACATGAACAAATTTTGTAATTTTTTTAAAAATCAAACTGAGCATAAGCATAAAGCTATAAATATGTATTACATCTAACACAAATGTGTGTTTTCTTAATTACTACTTCATGTGCTAAATTTAGTATGTTTATATATATATATTATAGAAACCATTACTTTTTTTAAAATCAGGTTCATAATGCTAATGTCAATATTAACATCTGTTATGAATAATTTATATTGATACATTATTTGGTATAATTTTGCAGAGTATAAAAGTTACTTTATTAAAAATTTGGGTACTTTTCCGTTTCGCCGGCGCAAATCTCGCCAAGCAGACTTTATTGGCGACAACATACATTATACACACAAAAAATATTAAAAAAATGTTAGTCCTAAGAATTCTTTTTTTGAAGGCATAAACATTTTAATATCGCTTAAAATTTTATAAAAAGCCAATAAATAAAGACAATAAATTTATAAAAAGACATTAATTTAAGAATTTACTATGCTTTCATGGTTCAACATCCTGTTTCGCCGGTTCATATCACGTGACCCCAAGCGATCTCATCTCACGTATACTACTCTACAAAAATATAATGCTCTCAGTAATTATCTACATTAATTTCAAGTTAAATCTTAATTTGGAATACAAGTTTAAATGCAAGAAATACTTCAATTCGTACGAATAACTTACTCAGAAATTATGTAAAACTGCGGTGCTTTACTTCGCTAATGCATTCTCATTAGAATTGATGAATTTAACCCTTGACTTTACCTTTTCTATATTTTCGGCTTCGGGTAAGCGCTGTGATTGCATCCTAATTGATTTAATTGCCGAAAATGGCCTTAGACATAAAACTGAACTATCTGAATGAGGCGTAAAAGGTTACCAGCGAGAATATTCCGTTTGGCATCAGTTGTACCATTATTGGCGACTTTATCGCTTACGCCGGCAAAACGGAAAAGTACCAAAATTTGAACTTCTCAATGTTAAAAAACTTTAAACTTCTTGAAAATTTTTCTGTATTTAAAAATATTTATTAAATTTTCAAATAAAAACACTGTACCAACTTGAAATATCAAAATTTTAAAATAATTTTGAATAACTAAGTGGTTTAGGCTTTAAAATTAAGCCTATTTATAGTTTAAAGTTTTTATCAATTTTTCAAATATGCATGTGTGCATCTCTCTCTATATATATACACTACATATGTATAATATCTTTGTGCTGCTATTTAACTTGATGATAGATTGAAAAATCAGTTGCAAGCATTAAATTGTGATATTTATGTATCAATGAAAAATTAAGCTTTGAATTAAATTATGGGAATTGAAAATGTAAAAACGGTGTAAAAGCCAAGTATGTATATTGTATATGTTGAAAAAGGTGAGATTAGTAAAAAAACGAATTCTTTTTTAAATGTAACCCTAAGTAAGTATAAAACTTATATCATATGATGTAAACGCTGGGGAATGCAAGAATGCTGAATAACTGCATGGCTAGTTTATCTTTTCAGAGAAGTTATAATTAGACTTAAAGAACTGACCTTTCAATTAATGTTACAATTATAATTATTTTATTGGTTATTTCTTATGTATTGCTAGTTTTGTGTAATTTATTACTTATCTTGTTGATTTCCTTTTGATTGCAGTATAATCCTTTTATATGTATTTTCTGGTAGAGTGTAAATTATGTGATTATAATAAAATTATTTACTATAGTATTATTTGCATTGTGTTTGTATTCTGAATTCAGCAGTATGTTTATAGTTTTATGGTAATACATTGCATGGCTAATTTATTTCATTAAGAAAGCAAAAGTTAGATTTGTCATGAGAGATTGTGAATTGCCTTTTTTTTAATAATTATAATTATTCTTTTAGTTTATGTATTAATTGAGAATATGTACTAGCCGATTCCTGCTTCCTTGTTGAAATAAGTTTGTGCAATTTCAAATTTTCTGTATATATATTTTTTTGGCAGTTCGTTTCACACCATATTTTTTAGTGTGATTTTATGATTTTAGTATTATTCCTTATATCTTTTATTTATTGCTTTTACATATGTCAGCACCTCTACTATTTATATATGCATTAATCTTTTATATTTATGTCTTTTTCATATTCATTGTCCATGATTTCATTCAAAATTTAATTCTTCATCGGTTCATATTATCATCTTTTAATATTTACTGAATCAGTTTTTCTATATTTGTATATACAAGAATCCCCCATTTAACACATTTTTTATGTTAACATGATGTATTGTAACCTTATTTTACATAATACAAGATGAATTTCACTTAGTGAAGTAAAAGCAAAACTTTATAAAAGTTGCTAATTACAGCTAAATAATGTATATTTTCCAATTTGTATGCTTGATTTAAATTTTAAAAAATCTACTGCAGAGTGTGTTAAGCCATTTTTAAAAAGATTTCAGAATCATTTAATTAAAGTTCAAAATTTAAATATTTATTATATAAATGTTCATATTGATTGCCTGTTTTCTGGACTGTAAGTCTGCATAGTGTTCCCCCCCCCTTTTTTTTTTTTTGTAAAATTTCCAATTATACTGCTTTTCATTCATCATTAACTTCTTTCCCAAATCCACAATCATGATAGGTTATGGACTTAAAAATAGCTCTTTCAGCAGGTCAGAGCATAATAGTCAATAGGTGAACTGTTTGGGGGTTTCACTGGAATACCTTGAAAAGGTATACAGGTAATACCTGAACAACCTTCATTTTTTTTAGGAATGCAACTTTTGCTTTCACAGTAATGCGACGATTTTTGTCTTGGTTCAAGACTCATTGAAAGTTGTTGGAATGATGAAATAGAATTTCTTCTGTAATTATAAGATGTATAACTTTTCTCTGATTGTATTATGAACTGATTTTTTTTCACTATTATTTTTAATCTTATATTGTAGGAAAAACTACAATAGTCATAAAAACTTTATTAAATCTTCCTTTGCATTGTCAAAACAGTTTATCCATTTTTTTACCATTATTTCTGATAATAAGTACACTTTTTACTGTTTAAGTAATTTATGTAAACTTATGCTTCATCAAGGGTGATAATGTGTTTCTATTTCATCTTCAGCTGAAATTGTGTTTATGCAGAGCTTCATACTTTTTCCTTTATTCACTCAAAAGCCTTGGCAAAACGCAGCAAACATTTTGATTTTTAGCTCTTTTTTTAAGGTGTAAATTTTATTATTTTGTTTATTGCTGCTACAGAGGTATTTAAAGACTAAACTTAATTACGCATCACTGAATTTTCTCTCGGTACCACAGAGTTCACTTTAGATACAGTACATACCTCTCTGGATATTTGTTGAAAGTCTTCGCATGTATAAATAATGATTAATGCTTTTTCCTTTTCTGATCAATAACTTGAGAATTTTGCTCTTCAAAATTTTAAAATCAGGCATTTTACTATGTTATATAATTGAAAAAACAATAATTCACTTCAAAAAAGGACAAAAGCATATACTTTGAATAATAGCTCATTTACTTGTGACATTTTGAAAATAGAATAAATTTCAAGCTAGTAAATAATATTTCTATTTTCAAATTATATGCTACTGCCAGATGTTTTTATTGAATAACAATTACATTTTAAAAATCTTTTACTGAAATAGTTCTAATAATTTGTTAAAATTGTCTGTAACACAAAGATACTTGAAATTATTTCTATAGAAATGTTAGTTGTAGTTAGCAGCTGGTCACAAGGAATGATAAAATTGCAGCCATTGGACATGAATTAGGTTTCAAAGAAGTAAATTTTTGCAAAGGGATTTCTGTATAGGTATTGCAACGTATATTATCATTTTTCAGTGTATAATTTTCTTCAATAAGAATATTTTTGGCTACAGTGGTTTTGCATATAGCAGGGAAAAATAAATAGAACATTAGAGACATATTCTGTTAACATGGGACACTTTGACATTTTCCATTTTATTCCTTAATATAATTTCTGAAATAGAATTTATGCTCTGTCTAAACAGACAAAAAGAAAAGAAGTAACTGAATCTTAATCTTTAAGTTTTAATTTACATAAAAATTTCTAATTTAAAAAAAATCACATTTTGTAGTTTTGAGAGTGTTTTTAATTTTTGAGCAGAATTTAAGCAGTATTCTTCTTTTAAAATAACTATTTGAATTACATTTGGAAGCTTGAAATATTTCTAAATTTTAAAATTTTTGTGCTTTTAATTTGCATTATTATGTATTACCTGTCTGGAGTAAAACATAATTTGTATTTCAGGCTTTTATGCTTTAACCTCTGCTATAAACATAAATGACTTTCCTTCTTTAAATTGGTCTGAAGATGAACAAATGAATAGCTGTCTTCTAGAGAGCAATCAGAAAACACTTCCCTGGAAAAGTCGAAGAATGTTCCCATGCAGTCATTGCTCAGCAGTATTTTCATCAAATTCAAGTCTTAATCTTCATGTCCTTGTCCATACTGGAGAGAAACCTTTCATATGTGATATTTGTGGAAAGGAATTTAGACAGAAAGGACATTTAAAAGTTCACTATACTCTTCATACTGGGCAAAAGAATTTTAAATGTAGCACATGTGGACGTCAATTTAATCGCAGGGATCGACTGATGGTGCATACCTGCTCTCATAAAGGAAAACATAATATGTAAAATTATGTTTAATCTTCTGAGTTTATTTGCTTTAAAGTTATGATGACCATTCTTATTACATTCATCTCACTACATCTCGTTTTAAGTTTTTTTGTTAATGTTGTATATAAAACATATCTAAATGCTGATTTATCTTTAGGATTGGTACTAAAAAGGATGAGTTCAATTTTAATAAACCATAATTTTATGATATAATAGTAAAAAAGAAATATCCTTAAAGAAAAGTTTAATTCCAGAAAATATTATTTGAATGAGGCAGTATAATCGACATTTACATTTTGTAGAAAAGTTTTGGAATATATCATACATCTTTTTTAAGTATTTGAATCTGTTTTAATAAAATAACATTAATTCCAAGCATACTAAGTAGCCTTTTTTTAAGGGGAACTTTTTAAAAAATCCAAAAATATTAGACTTAATATTTCAGCAATGTCTTACATGTTGTAGATAAGAAACAGAAAACAAATTTTAGCATGGACATAGATTTCCTCCCTTCCCCTTTCTTTTTCTTCTAAATGAGAATAAACTTTTGCATCAAAAATGTAAAACTTGCTAATGTTTCTGCATGTAGTCGATGAATATTAATAAATGTAAAAGTACACAACTAATTAATATTGTATTCAAAAACTTTTATTTTTAATTAAAATGACTTAATCTTCTTGTAATAATATAACTTTTCTTTATTTCTTAAATTCTTTGCATTATGCTTTTAATTAAAGTTTAAATAAAAGTTTTGTTTAAGACAAAAACTGCTAAGCATGCAGACCATTGCATTATCCAGATTGATGTAGAAACAGATAAAATAATAACATAACTTTATAATAGCTTCTTAACTCTCCTTTTTAATTTGATTATTTCACCTTTCTGCCCTGAAAACGGTATTATGTTAAAATAAATCTCTCTGAATTGTATCATTTTAAAATTAGTGCTTGTCACATAAGTATCATAATGAAGTTGAACCAAAACTGAATCAACTGTAATCTAATTGGAATTGATGCATTTTTCTTTCACTTGCTGCTCTATTACCTTTTTCTACTAAAATTTATTATTATAAAAATATAAAAAAGGCACAGATATGATCAAGAATTGCCATGCAGAAACATTAGATATATTTTTAAAAGAACTGATATTATTTAGAGACTACTTATGAGTTCAACAATATGCAAATAAATAAATAATATTTAAATAGTATAAAAATATTAAAGTTTACTAAAGCAATAAAGAAAACTAACCCTTTGCATTATGAGAGACTCATTTTAAGGGATGTGACCCATGATTTTTTGTAGCTGAGTATTTTTCTGACTGAAAACAGCAAATTGGTGCATATATCTTTCTAGAAAACATTCTTTGGCTGAGGCTGTCTTATAACAGAAAATATCCAAATTTTTATTACTTTTCCAAAGAATTTTTTTTTTAATTTTTTATTATCTGTATCAGCAGTTGCAAAGATTATTTTTTAAAAAAAGAGAGAAATGTAAATACAGTCAAAAGTCTTTAATCCGGACTCGTCGGGACTTCGGCGATTCCGGATTATCGATTTTTCCGGATTATAGATCATCAGTTTAAATCTGGTAAGATGGCATGCAGAAATTATAAAATTAAAAATATGAAACCGTAATTTATAAAATAATGAGCAATTATGATCTAAGTATCTATCAAAATTTACAAAAAAGAAGCTTAATATTTATTTGTTTACTTTATTAAACATTTCTTTCAACGCGCGCGTGCATAAAGCATACCTTACGCATAGCCGAAATTAGAAAATTGCAACCAGAAAACTATTTGATTTGTATTCGTGATATTTATAATGACGAGGAATTTGATTTAAATAATATCAAAGACGGAGTACATCGAGATTAAATACTACATTTAGTAAGGAATTATAAGCTGAATAAAATAAAAACATCTGCCCTGAAGATAACGATAGTGCTGACAGATCAACTTCCAGTTCATTACACGTCCCCCCCCCCGCGCAGAGCAGCGTGAAATTGATAAACAGATTTCAGAACGGTTAGATAAACAAAGGATATGGCTTTATCCATTTTTTGTTTGATGGACATCGAAACATACTTTCGTTTTCTAGATCCTTTGGGAGCTCCAGCATCGGAAATTCTATTTGACATAATTGAAAGTTCAAGCTTACTTTTATAAAATTGCTCTTACAGTCTGCAAAAAATAATGAGCCGGATCCAGTTCGAAGATTAAGGAACAACTCAATCATCAACATTAACTGAAATAGATAATTAGAGCTTATACCGTCCGTTATACATTAAACGTGCACGCGAAAACATATTCTGCACTTGCGCAAACGCATATGCGCAGTCGTAAATGTCTTGCGCGCACGCGTAAAACCCCTATGTGCTGTGCAGAAAGATTTTAGCTTTGAGGTCCGGATTATAGATCATTCCGGATTATGGCTGTCCGAATTAACGACTTTTGACTGTATAGTTCTTTTCCAAGAAAACTTATTCTCATATAAGATGCTTGTGTTATATTTTTAAAGTAAAATGTACTAATTAAGACACAATAACACGCCGAACAGATACTAATTCAGAAGTGAAACAACAAAAATCAGCATTATATTTTCAAATTTTCACAGGACTAGTTTGGATGGTTTTACCAAACCATCATCCTCTGCTGCAAAAGTGCAAATGAGATCAAAACATTTGTTCTCATTTGCTAACTTGTCGATCGAAATTTTTTCATTTTAACTAACCTCTCTGTCACTTTCTTTATGCCTTTATCCATTTTTTGCAGCAATTCCACTTTTTGTTTGATGGACATATTTCGCTTTGTAGATCCTTTGGCAGTTCCAGAATCGGAAACTCTTTTTGACATAATCGAAAGTTCAAGCTTACTTTTTATAAAATTGCTCTAACAGTCTGCAAAAAATAATAAGCCGGATCCAATTAGAAGATTAAGGAATAACACAACATTAAATAGATAATTTACGCATGCGCAGAAAGTTTGTAGCTTTGAGCTCCAGATTATAAATCATTCCGGATTAAAGACTTTTACTGTACAAATATTAACTAATTAAACATTTCTTGAATCTTTTAAAATATAGTAGATTATGACAATTTAGTTGAAATATAATTTAATTATAAAAATTGTTTAAAAGTCATAGATGTGGAAATGGAATTTGCACATCTACACCTACCAAATTCAATAAATAAAATTTATTGGTAGGAAACATTTTCTTAGTCAAAACTATGAAATTTGGTGATCTGCTGGGAAAGGTTATGAAAAATCAGGAGCCTGTTACATTTCCATAATGTAATTTTCACAGAGTGGCAGTTAAAAACAATGTGTAGCTGCATGAAATAGCTTTTAATCTATTGACAATATATCTGTAATAAAAATGTCAAAGTAATATAATATATTATTTAATATGAAATGCATTTTACATTACCTCAAAATACCTTGAATTAAATAGTTACTTATCCTAAAAGAATCTTGAAATGCAAAGGGCTTATATTTTGTATTTTTATAAGAATAAAAAGATTGAATGACAGGGAATATTTCAGATGACAAAAACTAACTGCAAGAAACATATAATGCAAAGAGTATATAGATTTTTAATATTACAATTTTACAGACTTAAGAATCAAAAAATGAAAAGTATGCTCAGATAAAAAGCTTGCATTTTTTTTTTAAATTTAAATTTCAAATGCAGAAAGCTTGTGGTCAGAAGCCTAAGGCTTTGAAATGTAATAAATGCCATCAAATATTTTAATTTTTATTAGCTCTATCTTAATGGTACAGTTCATACGAGGGCCATCCAGGAAGTAGATTACGTTTCCGTCTGTGTCCGCTAGGGGCGGGGCTAGCGCGGCCATCTTTGGGTCAGAGCGTTGCGCAGCTCAGTCTGCATCTAGCCGTGCTAGTGAGAGGTTCGTGCTGTGCTCCGTTCAGATACTGTGACGGTTTGAAATGTCTGCGTTAATTGAAAATCCCGCGAGGTGCGCTCAGTAATAAGGTTTCTGACTGCAAAAAACTGTAAACCGATAGAAATCTATCGGCAGCTTCGTGAAGTGTATGGGGACAACATTATCACTGAAGGTGGAGTGCGTCAGTGGGTCATAAGATTTCAAAATGGCCGAACCAATGTTCACGACGAAGATCGAAGTGGGAGACCCAGCATAGTGACCGCCGAACTTCTCGAAAAAGTCGATGCTAAAGTCCGTGAAAATCGAAATTTCACAATAACGGAACTTTCTTTGAGTTTTCCACAAATTTCGCGAAGTTTGTTGCACGAAATCATCAGCGAAAAGCTTGGTTACCACAAGTTTTGTGCAAGATGGAAGGCAAGAAGAGGTAACGAAGTGGTTGAAGGCGCAGGCGGCCGAATTTTTCGACGAAGGAATTTCCAAGCTCGTACATCGCTACGATAAATGCCTTAATTTGTATGGTGACTATGTAGAAAAGTAGTATTTGAGTGTGGCTTTCATCTGTATATAATAAAATTTGTTTCCTATACTTTGTTTATTTTTTTATTCCAAAACGTAATCTACTTTCTGGATAGCCCTCGTATGTTAGAATTTTGTGCTTTTGAAATAAAAAGTTTGCATTATTATGTTAATATGATTATATCATTTTCATTCAGAATTGTTAACACTGCGGTAAAATGAAATTATTTCTATTAAAAGAATGCATTTTATACATTTGAAGGAAATTTTATAATAATTATTTCAGTGAATCATGCTAAACTTTTGAAAGAATAAATGTCATGCTAAAATTTTGAATTATGTACCTGATGTAGTTTAATTTTAGTTTTATTCATAAGAATATTTATCAAATGCCAAATATTTGTCATAAATCTATGTATTTTCCAGTATCTCTGAGTAGTATACTTAAAAATCTTTCAGTGAACTGCAGCTATCCATGATTTACAGAATAGTATGCTATTCAGATGAATTAATTTCAACTAGTTTATTTTTAATAAAAAACGTGCATTATACATCAACAAGGAGTAATTTGAGTCTTAAAATGCAAAGAGTAATTTTTTAAAATTATTAATATAATGTTTAAAACCTTGTATAATTTACTTTGAAAGTGATATTCATATATGTACATGCTTTGAACTTAGTAGCTTAAATTTTGCACCCAGAAGTACTGGGAAACAATATGGCTAAGTGACAAAAACTCGGTAGTTGTAAATAAATGAGATATTCAGATGATATTTTACTTTCTTCATAAGCTTCAGATGTCATATAAAAGTAATGTAGTAGTTTGCTGTTGTTGCAGAACATGCTTTTATCGAGTTCTGAATCTGATTATAAGATCTTAAGACATTCCATTTGCCATAGTCTAAATTTTATTGTAAATAATCCAAATTTTATTGTGGAGCAAAATAAAAAGAATTTGCTTTCAGTGTCCTTTCAGTAATGATTTATGAATTCATTTTAAGTGTTGTTTGAACTAAAATAAATTTAATGTAATTAAAATAGTTAGCCTTTTCATATGACACTAAAGTTATAAATGCTAAATAAAGATATTCTTTTGTGGTTGTTCAGCTATTTTAAAATTCCTGATTATGTTATTATAATCTAGGTTCTTATTTCTTAAACATTGACAACATATCTGTAGTAAAAGTATCAAATGTGACAAAGCTATTTATGAATACTACTACTGCCAGTAACTGTAATGATGATTTATTAAAAATACACTTCCTATCCCCCCCCCCAAATAAAAAAATAATAAATCTGGAAAAAATAGTGAATTGTGATTAAACTGATCAAAGACATTGGGGAGACGGGTATAGGTTATAGCAAGGCCAGCACCTATGCATTCAAGTAGGCATATTAGGTATCTCCAGACCTTGCTAACTGCTACGTTTCCACCCAGATGGAATTCTGAGGGAGAACACTCCCCGAATGTAGTCTGGGGTTCTCCCACTCTGCTTTCCCTACCACCAAGAGTATTTTGGTTTGCCATGTATTTTAACCCTTAGCGCTCTGTTGGCTCTGCTACGGAGCCATCCGTCATTTGTTCCGTAACTCCGTAGGCTCCGCTGCGGAGCCTAGTGTTCTTAGCATGATTAGGCTTAAGATGTTATGGAATCGTCGGCGTTGGCAATTATTATCTGTAGTTAAAACGTGCTCAGTCTTGCTACTGTTACGATTGAAACATTATTTGGCCCATTTTATGATTAGCAACATGGAGAAAAATAATTATTGTGATGAGAATATAGAGCTGAGTGATATAAAAGATGTATTTGATTTTTCATTGTTAGAAGATATTGTGGAAGACAATGTTGATTATAATTCTGACACTTCAAGTAGTGATTCCAAAATTATACTACCAAAGAGACGATGAATGGTAGTTATTGAAAGTGAAAGCGAAGAGTCGCCGGAAGACTTAGATGAATGGCGATGTCACAGAAGAATTAGATATTCCGAATAGAATACATTTTAGTATATCGTCAAAGGTCATTGGACCACAAATTCTTACAAATATTGTACAGCTAACACAATATTCCAAATTATTTTTAACAAACAAACTGGTAAATGAAATTATAAAAGAAACCAACAATTACACAGAAATGTTCTAAAGAATAAAGAAATATCTAGTAATTCTATTTGGAAAATGTGGCATGCAGTGGAAGAGGATGAGTTGTGGGCTTTTACTGGAGTTATTATCAATATGGGTACAATACCCCTGGCGAATATGAAGGATTGTTGGTCAGTTAAGGAGAATAGTCACATCCCTTTCTTTGGTAAGATATTTACAAGAAAGAGATTTATGCAGGTATTCTAGATGCTGCATTCCACTGTGAAAATGTGCCGGAGTTGCTGGTAGGCAGTGGTACAAAAACATGCGGGCCGCTAAGGATTAAGTGCTCCCTTGCTGCATGGACACTATACACTTACAAACATCCATGCATTCTCTGGGATTTGAACCTGGGTTATTCGATATGGTAGTCAGTGTCACTAACCACTGTCTGGCGGCACAATTCTGGAAGCAATGAGGAAAACATGAGAGGATCAGTAACATCATTAACATTGCATTAAGAGTGGTCCAAAAACATTGCAGGTTAATATAGAGTAAAACTGCCTCACTTGTCGATACACGCAGAAACATGATGTGGCATAGATGCATACAGGCATCTAATCAGAATTTAAAATTTTTATTCTGTTGCTAATAGATATTAAATCCAATTTTGAATTTTTTACTGAGAGGGGTGTAAGCAAAAGTTAATTTTACTATCATAAAAATGAAAATAGAAATAACTAATTAATCTTTATAGCAGGAAGACTAAAATTTTGGATGCAGATGAATAAATTGATAGATATGATCTTTAATATCTGTACTTTATATAGAAGTTTACCCAGCTACCTTTTGTGATGAATTAATACTATCATTAAATTAAAAAGCTGCAAACATAAAATTGAGAAAAGATATTACGGTAAACCTTAACCAACCCAAATTTGCAGAATATGATTTTACACATACACATGTTAATTCTTTCCATTTAATTTACCCAATGCTAGAATTTCATTCATACACAACTCTGCATTTGTGAGTGTCACTAAATGCTTGCTGGCATCATCTTTGGCCAGAAGTTGTCAACAATTTTAAAGAACTATCAACTGAAAATGAAGCCAAAGAAATTGTACAAAGTGCAAAAGCAACATAATCAAGAATGAAAAATAGTGAAGAAGATAAAGAAAGCGTTTTTTAATTACAAGAAGTTAAATGAATTTAAAGTATGTTAAAGTCACAGAAATTATCCAATTTTGCAATGAAGATCAACCAAATAAAAAATCACGATAACATTTTATGAGGAAAAAACTCTGCTATATTTACCTTTAAACATTTTAAGAGTTGCATCAATCATTCTCCCTAGCAAAAATCATTTCAATCAATATTTGTATAAGTTTTTCTGTTTTAATTACAATATTTAGATACATTACAATATTTAGATTTGTTTAAATTTACCTACTTGAGTTTTTTCCCATAAAAAGTTACCTTCGCAGAGTGTAATTTTTCGTGTGTAACCCCTGTGTTCGGCAAGGGTTTACTGCATACTGAAGTTTAGCAACCTAAGCATTGATAAAGATTTCATTTGGAATTATTCCTAAGTGAGAAACTTGTATAGAAAAATTTGGCTACATATGTTGGCATTTAATGCTTTTTAATATATTCCTTTTCTCAAACTAAACATTATACAAATGGTAAGAATGCTATTAATTTTTTCTTAGTGTACTAAATTGATTAATTCTCAAAATCATGATGATTTTTAATATCTGTTTCTATAATATTGCATTGTTTGAAACCTATGTATTAAGAGAAAGGAAATCTTTGCATTATATGAGAATATTTTTATAAGTTTTAAAACTTTTTTTTGTATGTGTGTATTTTTACAAATGATATAAATATATATGTTAGATTTAACAGTTTTTTTGTCAAATTAATTGTGTTCTCTTTATCTTTTTATTATTATTATTATTATTTGTAGATTTAACATGTGTTTTTAATAAAATTTTTCAGATGGTGTTTATAGCGACACAGATAAATTGATACCTAATTTTCATTATCAGACAAGAAATGAAAATTATGATGCAGGATTAGGCAACAGGAAAGAGCCTCCAGAAAAGAAATATCAATGTGGAATTTGTTCCTATATGTTCAGAAGCATGTCTCATTTGAAATCTCATTTATTGATACATACTGGAGAAAGGCCTTTTGATTGTCCTATATGTGGAAGAAGTTTTAATCAAAAGAGTCATGTGACTGCTCATGTTCAAACGCATACAAAACCATTTAAATGCAAAATTTGTGACAGGAGATTTAGTCGAAAAAAATCATATGCGACTCATATAATACATTGTCATAAATAGTTTAATTTCTTATTTTGGGAAAGAGATTACAGTTAATTTTAAAAACTGTATTCCATTTCATGTTACCTTTATTTATGTGTGTTTGATTAATGCAATCATTTTTAAGAAGATAAGTTCTTTTATAGTAACTCTGTCAGTATCCATAAGTTTATATACAACTTCAATTGTGATGGCAAATTCTTGTCTCTCCTTTTTTATCAAGAAATATCTCATCTTTCAACCAGTTCCTTGTCGAAATTTTTGATTTTTGAAGAGAAACATTGAAAATAAATGAAAAAAAAAATCTAATTCATAAAAAAGGTAATACACTTAATTTTAATTCATAAACTGAGGCAATACTTAATGATTCTATAGGGTACTTTTAAAAACCAAAATAATAATTTGTAAAAACAAGTAATTCATAAATTGAGTTTTATAGAAACATGGGTCCACTGTATAGTGAAATTTGTATTGTTAATAAATGTGAATGATTTTGTAAACTAAAGTAAAAATTTTTAAAAACATTTGCCAGTTAGGAGTTTTTATTCATGGTACTTTGTGTACAAATTTTCAAAGATATGGTAAAAATCTGAATATTAGAATAATTTAAAGACTAAATGAGCTTCTCTCCCCTTTTCTAAATATTTCCTAAGAGTTTTTTAATACAATAATATTGCAGTTTATTATTATTATTAAATTAATGAATGTTTATTATACTAAGAATGCATTTGATCGAATTATTTAATTTTAAACATTATCATATAATTTTTTTTCTTTCATTTTATATGAATAAAAAATTACTTGCCTTTCAGGCTGTTTGCCAACAGCCAAATAGTTGTGCTTCATTAAACAGCTGGAAGCATGAAAACTTAGAAAAACGCTTAATCGAAAGAAAAGGCAAGTTTCAGTGTAATTACTGCCCTAGGAATTTTAAAAATTAAAAATTTAAAGCATCACTTTCTTGTGCATACTGGTGAAAGGCCTTTCACCTGTGACATTTGGGGAGAGACTTTAATCGAAAAGGAACTTTAGTCTTACATAATACAATTCACACAGCACAAAAGTATTTTAGATGTGAATATTGTGGAAGACAGTTTAATTGAAAAGATAGATTATGTAGGCATGTTTGCACTGCCTAAAGTAATGCTGAATTTAAAATTTTAAGTATGTGATAAGATAAATAATAAGCTTTCTTTATGAAAATTATGCTTTTCTGAAGTTCTGCCCCTCCTTTCCAATATATCATTCAGTTTTTATTTTCATATTTCAGTGTTTCTTCAACAAAATAGTATGTCGCTGGTTGTAACAAACGTTTCTGCCAAAAACGTTCTTCAATAAAGTTCAAGGGGGGGACCATGAAAGCAGTATGGTTAGTAAAGCATCCTCCCTAAAGTATGACTTTCTGCCAACATTCTGGTGTGTTTTTAAAGCCTTTAGCACAGAAACTTGGAGGCTGTGAGTGCAAAAACAGATCAACCTCATTTTGGATGTCCTGTGCAGAATGGAAGATAGCACCAGCAAGATGTAGCTGCAGGTGTGAAAAAAAAGGCAGAATTCCAATGATGTGATGTCGGGGTATATGGTGGGTGTGGCAAAAGATACCATATGTTTTATTTATTGTAGATATAATATTAGTTTATTTTTTCCAAGCGGATTGGAGAGGAATGACCATTTCTAAAGCACTGAAAGTGCTACACGAATTGCTTTCAGATAGTGAATCTGATACGGATACCAACACATGTGCAAAACATGCAATATTGGGTTGTGCTTTTTCAAAGGTGGTGTCACTTTCTTCAAAAAGTACCACAATGAAAAAAATGGTATGTCATAGCTATATTAAATATGTCTACATTATTTAATGTATGCTTATAAAACTGTTTGCCTAAAGACAAATGATTATACAGTACAAAGTCCGAAATCTGGACTTCGGTGATTCCGGTTTTGGGATTTTTCCGTTTTTCCGGATATTAGATCATCA
The DNA here is from genome assembly GCF_044657685.1 of Stegodyphus dumicola. Lineage (NCBI taxonomy): Eukaryota > Metazoa > Arthropoda > Arachnida > Araneae > Eresidae > Stegodyphus > Stegodyphus dumicola. The sequence continues at coordinate 199,240,798 of NC_140773.1, forward strand.
ATTAAAATTTAGTAACATGGCATGTAGAAATTATGAAATTAAAAATATGAAATCGTGATTTATGAAATAATGAAGTATTTATGATCTAAAGGGTATCAAAATTTACCAAAAAAGGCTTAGTATTTATTTGTTTACCTTATTAAACATTTCTTTTAATGTAAATTGTTTAAGTTCCTTCGTTTTTTGTGCTAATACTTTCTCTTTAATTCTGTAGACAGACATAACCTTGAAGTACCGAAACTACTGTTTCGAAAATTCCGATTAACTCGTCAATCGAAATTTTCTCGCTTTCAGTAATTTCTCTGTCACTTTCTTCACTATTGCTAGCGATATTTTTTGGATCTAGAACCATACTACAGATTTCGCCATTCATTAATGATTTATGATTGAGAAGCATTGTCATCACAATGAAAAACTTCCTTTTATATCATCTTCATTTATTGCCGCTTCTCCACATTTTACAAAATCTGTAAAATCCTAGAAGAGCCCACCCCCTTGGTGACAAACCTGGAAACTGCAGAATCACCCACTGCTTCGCACGTTTTTCAAATTCGCCAACTTGAAAATAACAAGTCAAAGAATTGCACAAACTCGGTATCCATGTACACATCGACCTATTTTTGCTTAAAAATAAAAACAAAAAGAGAATTGCAGAAACTTGGCATTCCACACTCCCTTGATTTTGTCAATGTACACATCGATACACGCCAAGGGTGTGGGCTCTGCTAGGATCCAACCACAAAATTCATTAATTGGAAAATTTCACCTTTGTTTTGTGATATCCAAAGACCTTTAAAATTAGTGGCCATCATCATCAAATTTAGCTTGAAAAGAACAAGCTATACATATTTGGCTATGCATCACGAGCTTGACAACTAACAACAAAATGTTCCGTTAAATTTTATCTTGCTTCAATCGTGCACTGAGACAATTAAACCTGAATTGTATTAGTTATTTATTGTGCTTATGTCTATTTCTTGAACAAGCTTAAGGCTTATCAGAGTTCTGAATAAATAAATTCCCACATATACTAAATGTAATCTTTGGGTCTATGGGTATCATTAACAGAATTTATTTTTAGCATATGGAAAGAAATTGTTAAATTTTTCGTCAACATGTTTTAGCGCATTTAACTTAAATCTGTAATCATCGCTAAGCGTAATGTCAACATAAAAGGTTACCACACGCATTTATTACTCAATTATTAACATAAAAAATTTGTTTATGCATTACTACATGAGTCATTACTCAAGTTGTTATGTTTTGGTAAACATGCGGTGATGAAAGGAAAGTATAATAAATAATGATTCGCCAGGTTGGCGTCAGATCGACAATGTATCTATGTGGAATGTTTCAGTTTGAGATGTGTGCCAAAGCACATAGGCAACAACGGAGCCAAATTACTGACAAAGCGAAATTAAGAATCAGGGACTCTCCAGATGTTTTATTATGCGCAGAGGGGAGAATCAAATGCGCATGTGTAACGGGGGGGGGGGAAACGTTGGTGGTGGTTTTGAGGTCCGGATTTTAGATTATTCTGGATAATGGACGTCCGGATTTCGGATTTTTTACTGTATAATGAAAACTTTAAATGGGATTTATTACAGAATAAAGTATATTTGTAATTAAAACTGTCATTATTCAAGAATTAATGCATAAATGAAATGTACTTAATTTTGTTTCTCAGATGTTATGAAATACCTTTTAAGTACAGAAAAGTGTAAAATGGTAAAATTTGTCAGCAGCCTTGTAATACAATATAATTTATCTTGCTTTGAATCATCTTTTACAATAAGTTTCTTACAATATGTTTAACAAGGCTAATATTGTCTCTTACTTGTACATACTTGCTTTGAAAATACATATCTAACTGAGTACTTAATATCAGTATCTTGCTATAAATTTATAAATAATTTTCATTAAATTACTTATAATAAAGTGAAAAATATTATGATTTAAATTAAATTATGATAAAAATAATTTTTAATGTTTTGTTCCTTACCAAATCGTAATTACTGAAAATTCTAAATTTTTCATTAAAGATTGGTACTCTTCAGTATGAGGAATGGATTCTGAAATGCATGTATGCACATGCATATGTGTCTGTGTGCATATATGTGTGTGTACACGCACCTGCATATTTAAATACATATACATACACATGCATGCATGCATGCATACCTTAACCTGATCCCGATAACAGAAGAGTACCGAGAGATTATATATGGAATGGTACCTTTTACTTTAAGGGTGAAGTTTTTAGCTAATGCCTATAAAGATGCAGCAGAAAAGCAATAGAATTACTTGCACTCTCCAAGAATTGATCCCAACTGAAATATCATATAGTCTGGGAAATGGGGGAAATTATACATGCTAATATAACATTGGATTATTCTTAGCTAACTTATTAGAAATTCTGGATAACTGAGTCTTATAAATAACTAATTTCAGTTAACTTTTTCCTCATATCTTGGATAATCATCAGTTTGAGAAGTAAGCTATATATTTTTAATGCAATTTTAGATATATTTAAAATTAAATCACATTTTATAGGAAATTAATGATAAAAATGCAGTGGTATGTGTATAATAGATAACTGTATTATTATTGCATAAAATCAAAATGTTCAACATAACATAACCAATATCAAAACATTTATTTGCAGTATATACATTATATATAAAATGTTTATACAACAATATATTTACGAGAGTACATATATGCAAGATCCAATGCACCTGTAGCTTGATAGATAAGAGATAAATTATAGGCTATTTCACGCTTCAGATTAAATACTTCCTAAGGTAGAAAAGAAAATATAATCAATTAGCAAAAACACAGATGAATATTTAAATTACAGTAATGCAATTTGAAAAGTTTTTGTAAAAACATAACCAAAAACTATATTTAGAATGAAATTGGAAAACATGAAATCAATTAATTACTTCATCTGGTCCCTTAATAACAACTGGAGCACATAGAGCTTTTTTATAATACTGAATAGCCATATCTTTCATACCTAGAAGAGATTAATACATATAAGGAAAAGTACTACTAATGTAATTAAAATTTCCTAAAACTATGTTGAAGTTCATGATATTGTCTGAAATTAAATATCAGGCTACCTTACTTATATTTATAGAAGGACTGCTGATTTTTTTTATAATAATTACACTAATATTAGTGTTGATGTAATGCTATTTAATCTAGATAATATACTAGTGTACTCAATTAAGGTTGCAAATGAAACACATGCAATACCTTGAAATATAATTAGTTTATTATAATGAAATTTTGTACAGAAATGACCAACATCATCAAGAGCAACGATTTTTATAGTTTATAATTTCAAATTGTAGATATAATATTAGTTTATTTTTTCCAAGCGGGTTGGAGAGAGATGACCATTTCTAAAGCACTGAAAGTGCTACATGAATTGCTTTCAGATAGTGAATCTGATACGGATCCCAGCGCATATGTAAAACATTAAATATTGGGTTGTGCTTTTTCAAAGGTGGTGTCACTTTCTTCAAAAAGTACCACAATGAAAAAAATAGACTAAAGTGTAAATAATGAAATATCATATACCCAAGTTACTTTTTTTTTTCCATTCATAAGCATGTAATCATCATATAACCCAAAATGAGCTTTCTAGGGGGGTGTAGAGTAGCAAATTTCCTCATGGCACACCCTGGGTAATGCTAAACCTGCTGTGATATTCAGAATCTAGTGTTTTTTAATCGTAGGCAAAATCTCTTTATTCTTTTACGCACTTCCCAGCAATGCTCATTTCAGCACTCTTTTCGAAGCTCTATTCCAGGGTTGGCCAAACTTCACGTCAGTAAGAGCCACACATTTGAATTCAGAAATGTTCGAGAGCCGCATCTAGATTTTCTAAAAGCCACAAGTTCATATTTACATCATTATAGAAATAGTGGAGGAGGTTTTAAATAGAAAGAAATCCCTGATAACTTTGTAAAAAGAGTCTAAACATATTAATTACTTCTTTTTAGAGACTGAATAGTTTCAGTTTACCATATTTCATACATATATTTTATATGCACAAATTTCCTGCGAGAGCCGTATCAGGCTCGCAAGCCACACTTTGGCCACCCCTGCTCTATTCAATCAGTGTCCCGTGGGCACACCCACAGAATTAAAACGATAAGTGCTATCTTTACAAAATTTTACTTGTGTACTCTTCTAGGCCTAATTAAACTGCCGACTTTTTTTTTTAAATCGAAATTCGAGCTTTAAAAGGTAGCGTGCCAGAAAGTGTTAAAATGTTAGGTAAAGATGCAGGCACGTTTATTAGTTTAACAGTTATATTTGAACCTCCATTGACACATCTTCTATGAACAGAAACTTGCTAAATTCTCAAGCCTTCAGAAGAGGTCATTGTATTCTCGTATAATGAGCATTCTTTGATTATAGATAAAATGGTCTCGTGACCATTCAAATTTTATATGCTAAAGAAAAAATTTTTTATAAGTATGCAGAAAAGTCAAAAAATTTAGAATTAAAGGGAAAAAAGATTTAATGGTAAATTATGACATACAATTTTTAAATCAATAAAGTTAAAATGTTTTAAAATTTTCTCTCTGTTGGCATGTAGAATTACACACATTTTCCTTTGTTCTGTAATCCTGTGAACATCTAAAATATAAGACTACACCTAATTTCAGACAATTTTATGTATCAAATTCTGCTTTTGAAAATAGCGTTCTTGTAATAGTGATCAATTTTTCATCACAGCTTCTTAATTAATTTCAGTTACCCTACATTATCATTATTAAAAGCTATATCAACGTCACTCACAACAAAAGAATAGAAAAAATTGTTTGCATCTGAAATTTGATTCCAAATTTTTTAAAGTAAATTATATGATGACAATATAGCAAAGATATTTTATTGCAATTATGACAGACACAAAACATTGTCACATTTTAAAAATATTCTTAATAGCTGAATTATTCAAAATCATACACCATCCTGTTTATAAGAATTTGCTGGGTAATTAATTATTTATTTAGCTATTATGGCAAATCATGCAAGAATTATCTGCCAAACAACGTGCTGCCTTCACAGGATGACATTTTAAGGAATTATATAGATTAGATTGGATTAAGCACATGATGGCCATTTGTCCAAAGAGAAGGAAGAATGTTTAGGTAAAGCTGGTTCACATTTCAAATTACAAGAAACCACCTGCAGCCAGCCTATTCATCAACATTTGAATACGAGTCGAACTAACACTATTCCTTGCACATGATCTTATTCACTTAAGGAAAATATTTAAAAAAAAAAAAAAAAAAAAAACTCTGAATATAATTTCATCAAAACTGTTTAATACTTTAAATTAGCCATTTCAAAAATTTTTCACGCATTTAATTCACATTCTTTAACTGCAAATTAACAATTAATTTATTGTAATTTTAATTGTACGTATTTTCTTAAAGTAACTGTCAAAAAAATATTATTCTCAAAAGTTACATTGAAGTGGGGGAAAAAAATAGTAGTTGCTTATTATTTTAATGCAAAATAACATCACAAAATTTTATACTGCAGATAATTCCATTTGCAATCTCAATAGTGTCTGAAATGTTTTCTGTTAAGAAAGAAGATATTAATTTCAATGCTCATTATTTCATATTTGAGAAAAATTCTAATTAAAAAAAATATGACTAGGTAATGACATGTTTCAAAGAAAATTACATTTTATAGTTAAATACATTTAGATTTATAACATTATGTTTGGATCTAGAAGTAATGAAGTTTCTTTACTTATATATTTAGATTCACACATAAAATTCAAATTACCAAATACTTGTGGGCAAATTTGCTTTCGCATGCTCTTCTGCAACTGCCTAGATACTTAAACTAATAAAAAATATTTTTTGTAACAAAGCTTTCAGTATTTCACATAATATTAAAAATACTGCAAGCACGTAGACATACTATCTACCCATGTTAAACTTATCCCCATAACACTTAAAAAAAACTCAATCCAGTTGCGAAAAGGGATTGTCAGTTTTGGTGAGATGTGTTAAGAACATTTTGCTTTTTAGTATGACCTTGCTACTGTCTTTCATTTTTTTAAATACTAACATAGTACACAAGTAACCAAAAAGGAAGGGAAAATGGATCAGAATGTTTTCAGTAAATGACAAAGAAAAAATTGTTAATATTTACAAGTCTTTGAGACATTCCTTTCTAACCTCAAATGGAATTAAACTTCCTTAAGCTTTCAATAAGTTCTACCATTAGTGAAGGGACTGTACTTGGATCATTTCTGTCTACTTTGTGTTTTACAGAAGTAAAGACATTTTATTTTATGATTATATTGCTCATAAAATACCTATGAAGTAAAAAGTGTAGTTTGAAGACAAATATTGATTCAAGTTATTCACCTGGAATCATTCCACGTAACACTGTATTCTCTGATGATGTAAAAGGTGATTACAAAAGAAAAATGAAAAATATGAATTACCTAACTGATGTAGAGCTCTTCCAATATTATAATATGCCTCTTGACATTCACCTTTTAATTTCAAATAATGAGACAGGAAAACAAATCCCTAAAAATAGCAAAATAATTACGATAATAAATAATTAACAATTTTTATTCAGAAGACATTTTTATACAAATTTTAATATTTTACAAGATACACTAAAAAGTATTTTTAACACTTGGGAAAAAAAAAAAAAAAGTTATTTAAATGGAAAGTCTTTCGTATTCTCTTACCTGTACCACAATGAAAAATACTCATTTGAAATAAATTATAATAATTACAGGAGCTTAATATGACATTCAGAATTAAAAATTTAAAAAGACCAATTTTTTTCATATATATATTTACTGGCTTTTCTTGCAAAATATTTTTTTTGTTTCCCAGTTTATTATCTATCTCCCAAAAGATGCTCATTCATCAACATGAGTAACGTGCACCTTTAACCATGGTAAAGCTTTCCATATAGCATTTCATTAAAGCATTTTTTTATTTCTATTCTGTGCCAATAAAAATAATAATTTATTCTTAATACTGAATGTACTGATGGAAAGCCAAAATGTTTTCTTCCTTAACCCTTTCTGGCACACTGTGCCCAATCTGAGTACACCTAAAAGATTCCCTCTTGTACACACAGAAAAATTGAATGAAAAAGGATTTATAGGTTGCTTTGAACCTTTTTTATTTAGGCATCAAGGTGGCAGCAACGCACAAACCAGTCCATGCATTTTAGCTATGTTTAGTTTTAAAAAACCCTCATTTTCAGATTTTTTTTTTTTTTTTTTGATATAAAATAAATTGTTTGAAAAGAAATTTCTATGTTATTTTCTTGGCTGTATGCTGATCTCTTTATTCTATATACGTTTTAAATTTTTACCTTGAAATCTTGCCTAAAATCGAATGGTGAACATCTGGTGTGCCAGAGCGGGATCATTGAAACACTAGGACCAGATCAACCAACAACTGTATCTTTGCTTCACTGCAGTTCTCCGGTGATCTCATTTACAATAGAAAGGTGGGTCCACATCTGTGTTTCATTTCCTGTTTTTCCTTTTTGTTTTGTTTTGTTTTGTTTTTTGGAGGGGAGGCTTGGTTATTTTTATCAGTTAGCTCTTTGTTTTTCACTACAGTAGTTCTCTTTTTTTTTTTTTTTTTTTTCTTTCGCTTTTGTTGAAAGAAGCTTTGTTAGCTCTATGTTTTGATAGTTTTCAGTTGTAGATGTTTATTTAATTTTATTTTAAAGTTTATATTTTCTTAATTGTAGATATAATATTAGTTTATTTTTTCTGAATTTTAATTATTTTGCAAATGGATCAAAGAGAGCTGACCATTTTTGAAACACTGAGAGTGCTAAACGAATTGCCTTCAGATAGTGAATCTGACACAGATCCCGGTACATACGGAAAACACACAATGTTGGGTTGTGCTATTTAAAACGTGGTGTCACTTGCATTGAAAAGTACCACCATGAATAAAAATAGAGACGAAAGTGTAAATATGAAATGTAAATATCACATAGCCAAGTTAATTTTTTTCATTTATATGCATGCAATCATCATATAACCAAGAGGATGAGTAATGCTAAGTCTGCTATGGTAAGTGTTTTTTAATCGTAGGCAGAATCTTTTATTCTATTATGTGCTTCCCAGAAATGCTTGCTTCAGCACTCTTTTCGAAACTATTCATTCAGTGAGCCTGCTTCGAGCACACCCACAGAATTAAAACGGTAAGTGCTATCTTTACAAATTTTACCATTTACTACTCCCATAGGCCTGATTAAACTTTTTTTTTTTTTTTTTGGTTGAAATTCCAAATTTAAAAGGTAGCGTGCTTGGAAAGAGTTAACACATTCACTGCACTGACGTGCTGGTGCATCAGATTTTTGCCACTCTTTATGGAAGCAGCGCTCTGAGACATTGATCAAATATCAAACATTATGTGCTTTATTTTTAGTGTAGTACTGAAAGTTGAATGAAGAGGTTGTTTAGAAGTATTAGTGAAGGATTTTTTTTTTTTTAAATGTGTGTGGTTTTTCAAATTTTGTGCTTGAACTTTGTGTGTTTTTAAAAATGGGGGACGGTACAAGTACAGCAGAAACTTCACAACTGAAGAAAAGGAATGTAAATAATAAAAAAAAAAATTATAATGCCAAAATATTAGAATTATTAATAAAGAATAACCTTTCCAAGCTTTGAGAGCACAGACGATGAAGATTACAGTTGGGATTCTGTGAACAGATAGGAGATGATATTGTGGTGGACATCATAGAAACGTTGGATTCAGACAAAACAACAAAAGACAGCACTTCAACTATTACAGACGATTATGCACAGACAAACCAGTTATTGCGTGAACTGCAATTAAATATTCCATAAGTGATAATGCAGTAATATGATAATGTTTCCTAAACAAATGACATCTCATTTGATATTAATTTATAATTTTTGTATTCTTTTCATGCTTTCTTACTTCACTGATTATGTATTATATCAAATTTGCTACGTTTTAAAATCTTTAAATTTAAACATTCAGCATGTAGGTACATGCATACATTTTATTTTGCTTCAATATTTTGAAATAATAGGAATAATTTAACAGCACCAATATCTGTATTTTGAATTTGTTATTTGAAGAGATCTATATTTTTTCATTAATGCGACTTCTTATTGTCCAATTATACATTTAATTTCTTTTAAATTGTGGTTTTATGCAATATGACAGTAATATCTTAGAATAATGATCACACATGCTACAGCGTCATTCGCGCACGGATGATAGGTTGAACCTGATGTGCTAATGATGCTCTACAGCAGGTGTCAGCAAACTGTCAGCCAAATCCGGCCCGTCATTTGTTTTTAATCTGGCCTGCAGAATGGTATTACTTTCTACATAAAAATAAATAAAATTACATATTATTCTGCAGTGGTTGACAGTTGAGTTTAAAAGTTGTGAATAATAATCATGAATCATACTACTACCATATTCTTGAATTTGTTGTTGCTTTTGAAAGCACTCTCAACAGATGAACGTTTGTGCAATGTATGCCACACAAGCATGTGGAGTTCTGCTATAGCAATGTGTGTGATATCATCTGTCAAGGTTATCTGCAATACTTTGTTCTTTTTTTATCTATCTTTATCATGTCACTCTCAAAATCAAATAAGAGAAAAAAAAGACCTCAAATACCGTGCTTTTAAAGCAGAATAGAGTGTCAATTATTTTGTCATAGAATTAAAGGAGAAAGACTTATGTTTAATATGCAGTGACATAATAGCTGTGTGAAAAGCATACATATCATCATTTTTAAACTAAGTGCATGACACAGTATTCAATATTCATAAAAAATGAATAATCATTAGAATTGAAAAGTTTAAAACATAATGCAATTTATTCATAAAAATAAAAATGATAATGAAGTCGGCTTAAAAATAGATCATTTATTAGCCACAAAAGAAAAGCCATTTACCGAAGGTGAATTAATTAATTCATGTTTGCTAGCCAAAGAAATATGCCCCAAAAATGTATATTTGTTTCAAATGGTCAGTCTTTGGTAAGAACAACTATTAGAAGACTTGAGGACATTGGAAGCCTCATCAAGAATCAGTTAAAAGACACAGTAAAAAAATTCCCATAGTTTTCATTGGCCACTTTTGCTTCTATGAATAGTCTGTGTGGAACAACCACAGAAGAAGATATATTCAAGGAATTCGAAAAAACACTAACACAATACAATAGCAATGGAATCAGTTAAAATGTGTCACAGCTAATAGTAGAAAAATATGTGTGGAACTGGGAAAGGTTTAGTTGGACTAAATGTTTAAAACCTTTGGTAATCCTCTGTATTATTCACCAGTAAGCTCTTTGGCAGCATTTTATTCTGTCATGAGTCATTGGACCAGTTGTATCAGTAGTAAACTTCTTTCACTCTCAATGGCTTATTCACTCAAACTATTTACAGTTTTGTGTATTTTTATTAGAGATTGAAGCTGAATATCCTAACTTACCTTGTCAAACAGCTATTTGATGGCTCAGGAATGGGAAAGTTTTGTTGAGATACTTCGAACTGAGAGAAGTCACGGATATTTTTTAAATGAGAAAAATTGCCCACAACCTTTATTATTGAACAATGAATGGTTATTAGAAATTAGCATTTGCCACGGATGTCGTGGGATACATCAATGAATTCATTTTAAAATTACAAAAGGAAACAATGCTCATATGTGAAATGAATTCTATCACAAAGTTTCAAACAACACTACACAAATTTGACCATTTTCCATGCTGTAAAAAATTTCAAATATTAGTGAAACCCTCCATTCCTAAAAACATTTATGCAGGATATATTTTCTGAACTTATACTACAAATAGAAAAGCATTTTGTGGATCTTTATGCAAATGCAAAAGATATTTCCATGTTTTAAAATCCATCAGACTGTATAATTGAGGAGCTTCTACTGAAACTACTGATCTTCACATGAAAGTCATTGATTTGCAAAGTCATGATAAGTAAAGAAAATGATCTAACTCAATTTTATAAATATCTTTCAGAAGATAAATACACTCTAAAAAAATCATATGCATCGGGATAGATATCCATATTCAGAAGTACCTTACCACTGCAAAAAGACATTTTCAAAGATAAAGTATGTAAAATTGCAGTTCAGATCATTATTAACAGACGACCATTTGCAAACAACATACTAATTTTGAACTCAAGTATGATGAAATATTATCTCAGAAAAACAATTACATTCTTTGCTTCAAAAATGTTAATCTATTTAATAATAACACTGTTTAACATGTAAATGAAAATATTTTATTCCACTTTTTTTGGGGGGGATAAATGTTATCACTTCACAATGAAAAGAACTTTTTTACTCTATGGGGAAACTATACCCATTCATGTCTTCATATTTGCTACTTGGGCTCCCAAGCCTAAAATTTTTATAATCTATACTATACCCATTCATGTCTTCATATTTGCTACTTGGGCTCCCAAGCCTAAAATTTTTATAATCTGGCTTTTTCTTAAAATAATTTGCCAACACCTGTTCCAAGAACATTGGAAAAAAATATTACACTAAACATGAAAAAAATTTTTTTTCCATTTTTCTAGTTTTACTAGTAAAATATAAGAAACATTTTTAAGCATTAAAGCACTATTTTGTAATCCAACTTCAAAGGATGAAAATATCAGCAGATATGTTAAATTTACCTTCTGGAGATCATACCTATCTTTTATATGCAGAACCTGATATTTAAAAAAAATATGCAATAAAATCATGTATTTTAGTGAGTTTAATGACAACAATTTTTTATTGCAATTCATAATATCAGTTTTAAACTTTTTACGTAAAATAATTAAATAACAATTAACCTACAATTAAACCAATATAATCCTAAAATGATAATTAAAAATTAATGTTAAAACTAAACTATTTAGCAATTTTGAAATTTTTTATTTTTTATAAGAATATTTTTATAATTACACTCTTGAAACTTTATTTCTTAGAAACAACTACTATATCATCTGTGTTTGTTTCATATTGCTCAACAACAACTTCTCAAATGTATTCTTAATTTCATAAATCTGCAAGTAACCTTTTTGATTAGCACCTCTCTGCTCAAGAGTTTTTCTTAGAATCTGCAATATTCTTCTATATGATTGATGACAGCATGTAATCACTTTCCCTCTCAGTTTGTACCATAGTCAGTTTTTAAACAAGTTGTCTCAATATTGCTGTGAACTGACACATATCCTAAAAATGAATTTCCATAACTTCCCTCAGTGATGTCTGAAATATTAGCTATAGTTTGTAGTGCCTCTAATGCTTCTACATAGAAGCCATGTTTGAAAAATAGCTTTTAACTTATTTTAAGAGACTGACCCATTATCTTGAATACAATATGCATGGCAATAGCAGAGATATCAACTTAGTTACCTCCTTTGAGTTTAATTCAAATTCCTTCGAATTTAATTCTGTTCATCCTTTTTTGAAAACTTTTCTCTGTAATGATATTTAAAAGCCTTTATAATACTCTAAAAAAATAGTAGAAGTTGTATTTACTGGAAGGAAGCTAATGTTTGCCAATAACCAATGCTATCTTCTTAATTGTGAGGTTCCTGTTGCACCTTATTAGTATTGAAATTTATTATTCCTTCAGTTTCTCATATCAGCTGCTTTTTCACTTTTAAATATTAATGTCTTCTGGTAACGTTCCATAATGCAGTCCAGTTTGTCTGTATTATACATTTCATTGCTTTTATTCATTTAGCGGTCCAAGTACAACAATTTTTTATCCAGTTATCAGCTGAACAATGAACTGCTTCTTGTTTCTCACCATACAGTACTTGATGAACAATGCTGGATTTTTCTTTCTTCAGTTTGCAAGCCATCTGCCAATCGATAAAAAGTTCTCTCCAGGCACTTAGTGAATTAGCGAAAAAAGATCTAGAAATTAGAACACATCTTAATTTTATATCTTGAAACCATTCTAGAAAAGCAACTGCAATGTCTCTCTATTTTATTTTTTGTGTTTCTTTGAAATATTTTCAAACTTTTAATAGTTCTTCATTAATTACAATTTCTTGTTTAAGTACACTGCACAATATTGTTTGGGAGATTCCCAATTTAAATGTAGTTTTTCTCTGGCTGCAGTTACCAACAGCATTAAAATCTTTTCACAATTTATCCTTTTCTTTCAGACTTAAGTCCTTTTGCTTGGCATTTTCAACATGCCACAAATTAAGCACACAATGAATTTTAAAAAACGCTTCTTATAATGATTTATTTAAATTTCAAAACTTATATCTCTAACCAATAAAAATTTATCTTTGTCTGCTGAGTCGATCTGCTATTTCATGATTACGAGCATGCTTTTCTTGCTTTTCCTTCAGTCTACAGTTACCACCTCCTTTCCAATCAAAGACAATGTAAGGTAATGCTGAGAAAAATTTTAAATAACTCTCTGTGAACATAATGTATTGCTTCCAAAGGTAAGATTTTGATGTGAAAATCTTAAAAGATGGGATACAGAAATTGCACTTCCACCTCCTTATCACTTGGGATTCAAGAAATAACTCTCCCTAATTTACAATGTTTCTGCTATACAGAACTGGTTTCGTTAACCTTAAGATAAAAAAATTCTCTCACACGTACAACTACTAGGAGTTCAGAAAATTTCAGTGTAACCAGTTTTATTGAACCTGAACAATACATTCACAATCCACAATACATTAAATGGATGAATAAAAAGCTTTGGCAGGTACAATTCTAGCACTAAAAAATCAGTCTTTTTCCAATCTTTGCACTTAATTTTACCTCTCAGTGCAATATTTAGTGCCTTTAATTGTCTTTTTTGTGGAATCTTATCAAGACACTAAATGTTAGATTGTCAGTTATATGAAAACCATCTTTATTCTTGCAAAACAACTTAAAATTTGCTGGACTATCTTATAAGTCTGACTATCTTGAATTCAGACCAGTTATTTCCCAGACAGAATATTCCAAGAAGTTCAATAAACTTGTTATTTCAAAATAAAATTTCTGATAATTTTAAACATGACAGATTTTTTTATTCATCTATAGAACTAGATATATTCCCATGAAAAATATATACACAAATGAATTTTTTTATTTTTTAGTAATGTTGACTTTACTATATGAAGGTCATAGTTTAAATTATTTAATCTGCAATATTGTGATATTAAAGTGATTTGAATGAATTGATAAGGAAACACATAAAAGAAACAAAAAAGTTAATACAGTACAAAGTCCGCAATCTAGACTCATTGGAACTTCAGCGATTCCGGATTAGGGTTTTTTCCGGATTATAGATCATCAATTTAAATCTGGTAATATGGCATGCAGAAATTATACAGTTAAAAATATGAAACTGTAATTTGTGAAATAAAGATCAATTATGATCTAAAGGGTATAAAATTTTACAAAAAAAAAAAAGCTTAATATTTATCTGTTTACTTTATTAAACATTTCTTTCAACTCGCGCATGCGTAATGTATGCGCATTCTTTACACACATGTGTAATGTATGCGCATTTTCTACGCGCATGCGTAAAGTTTGTGGCTTTGAGGTCCGGATTATAGATCATTCCGGATAATGGACGTCCAGATTACAGACTCTGTACTGTACTGCTATTCCTCATTATTGTAAAGATATAATATTATCACAAAATAGCATCTAAACTTCAAATAAATTACTTAAATTTTCATTTTCATTATAAATGATATCATTATTCTCATATCGTGCAAGTTACTTGTGCTAAATAAAAAATCATTTTAAAAAAGGTCTTCCACAATTTTAATCAGTTTTTATACTCAATCATTAAATTTATTGTCTATACACGAAAAGTGCATTACCTGAAGAGCAAGAAAATGGCGCTTAGTGGCAAATTTTTGGCAAGCCATATGTATAAAAGTATAACCAACACAAAATGTTGCAAATGGATCATTTGGTCGTTCCTTGAGAATGCACATATATTCACCTGTTTAAAGTGAAATATTAATTACCTTTTAAAGACAATCACAATTTGATACGAAAATATAAATAATAACATAGGTATTCATGTAATTTATTTTGTAGCTCAAAATACATTACCCAAAGCATGTTTATAAGTGCCAGATATCATAGCATTGTGTCCATTTAGAAATCCAAGAGCCAAATGATCTTGATGCTGAAAATCAAATTATAATTATGATTTAAGAACTCAAGTAAGAAAACTGTACAGAAACCAGAAGCACAAGGAGTAATATTGTAAGTACAATATTAGGGGAAAAAATCAAAACAAATACAAATCTTTAACCATCATAATTAAGATGCTAAAAGAAAAAGGAAAGTTAAAATTTTCATTATGCATATTCTTAAAGTTTGTTTGGAACAAAAATCTTTACATACCGATTTTAAAAACAAATAAACTTTCTAAACACAGATATGTTCGATCAGAAAGTGCTATTATGTTTTATATCTTTAAGTAAAGGTAAGGCATGAAAAAATTACAGCTTCTATATTAAGTATTCAAGTGCACATTTCATGCTGTCGTTAATTAGAATCCGAAGTATCTGGAAAACACTGATAGTAAATTGCACTAAAATTTTATACAGGGAAGAGATGGAGGTAAAAGTAAGAGGAACACCATACCATCATAATAAATCACTAAGTTTTTGTTCCTACTTACTAATTATTTTCTCATTTAAAACTGATCAAACAAATATAAATTGTGTTCTCAGTGAGGTCTTCAGATGTGATACAGGGTGATCAGCGAATAAGCCCTGATTTCAAAATTAAATATCTCTACAACAAAGATTGATAGAATTATGCGGTAAACTGTACGTTTATTAGCAAAACTGTAAAAATGGTGTATAAAAGTTTAGAAAATTTAGTTACAAAAATCATTAACAGATGGCGCTCTGCACTTAAAACTCTTTCTCTGAAATGAGTCTAAAAAACAATAAAGTGAAGCGGGAGTAGCGGGATTGTTTCAATAGGCAGTGTCTTTCAATGCGTCCCACAGAAAGAAGTCACAAGGACTCAGATCGGGAGAATATGGAGGCCAAGCAATTCCTGTGTCAGTAAATTGCGGATAATCTAACGCAATTTCTCTATTCCCAAAGTATTAATGAAGAAAGCGAAAAACTTTATCTGTTCGATGTGGTCGAGCCTCATCTTGCATAATCTAATCGATACCTGGTCGATCCTCCAACGTTAGTTGAGTGCTGTCAAACTGTTCCAAAATCGTAACATAACGTTCAGTAGTTATCGTTTCTCGTACGAAAAAGGGTCCAACAATGCCTCTGGCGCATACCGAAGCCCATGCAGTAACTTTAGGCGAATGCAGTGCTTTCTCTTCACACAAATGCAGATTTTCGGAACCCCAAAATCTCCAGATTTGTTTATTAACAATTTCATTCAAATGAAAATGTGCCTCATCTGTGAACCAGATGCAGCTCACATCAAATCTGTCATTGTCGATCATTGTTAGAATCTGATTTGCAAAGTCAACCCTTTGTTGCACACCTTTCATGATGACTTTGGATTTTGTATGGAAACATCCATAGACTATTTTTTAATATTTTTGTTGCATGCTTGTGTACTTTAAATCTGTCTCTGATGCAATCCGTCAGATGCTTTTCCTAGGATTTTACTGAACAATTCCAGAAACTTTGGCTGCATTTTCAGGAATGACTACAGTTTGCCTAGGCCCAACATTTCCCTTTCGATCATCTGTCACACTGCCAGTCCGTTCGGATTTCGCGAAGAGCATGAGAATGGTTTTCGCATTGGGTCCAACTGGAACATTGAATCGGTTTTGAAAGCTGTGACGTGTTGTCGTAAGACTGTGTTCTAATCAGTAAAATTCCAGAACGAGCAAAAAAAAAAAAAAAAAAAAAAAGTTGTTTAATGGAATACATTATTTCACTTTCTACGCTAGCCTCTTATCACTTGCCAACAGTCGTACTGATCACTTTCAATGTGTCTCAAGAAATTTCTGTAAACTATGGAGATTTAAAATTTACTCCTTAATATGGATTAGGAAATGCAAGACCCTGTTGATTTGTTTTTCTATTCCTTTCATTTAAAATAAGTGACCATAATACGTTTGAAATTAGCCCCTGTAGCCCATGGAAAAAGGTTAAAGGCTATTGATAAGTCATTGTGATACAGCGCCCTCTGTTGACGATTTTCACAACTAAATTTTCTAAACTTCTGTACACCATTTTTACAGTTTTGCTAATAAACGTACAGTTTACCGCATAATTCTATCCATCTTTGTTGTAGAGATATTTAATTTTGAAATCAGGGCTTATTCGCTGATCACCCTGTATCTGTGTCACTCATTCTGATAGGAAACATGACAACTTTCATTTTTCCATGCTTTGAAATATATCACTTCTCTGAATTATACTATACATCAACCATCATTAATTTATATTTCTGTACTGTTTCTGTAAAGAACTGATTTTTAGAGGATGAGTTCAGTAAAATGCAGCCAGTTAGCTGCTAACTGTTACTCATTTGGCAGAAATTCGTCCTAATTATTTATATAGCTAAGCTAGCATTTAAAATAAATTATAATATGCCCTATTGACGATTTTTACAAATATTAGTACCATTTATATAATTATTAATAGATGTTGTGACTATTATATATTGTCATATTTGTTAATACAAAAGTATATATCATATATTGACATATTTGCTAATACAAAAGTCTCCCCTTCCTTCATCTAAATCTTGTCATTTTTTACAAAGGCCTAGTCCAAATCAAAATTTCAATCTGTCTTCTATAATATATATTTTTTTAATCACAGTTTTTCTAGTATGTCATCACTTTGTAATTATTAACAGCATAATAGCTTCATGATATCCAAAGCCAATTTTATGCCTGAAGGATATATTGTTTCCAAATAGCTCCTTTTGCTACATAAGTTAGCAGAAACTGCACAAGCTCCAATTGTAGGTGACATAGGCAGTTAGCCACTTAGGCTGCCATCTAAGCTGTTTTCATAAATGAAAACTAAATAGAGGTATAATCCAATTAGAATTATAAAAATATTTAATTTATATAGTACTGGATCCAACCAGATGATATCAATTTTTGAAAATAACTTTTTGAGAAAAATATATTAACATCTACCTTACCTTCATCATAAGACGAAGACAGAAACGATTATGTCTACTTTCCTGGCTTCGTGTAATGATCAAACAAAACAGGTTCCAAGCCTTTGGATTATTTATATTCTAAAAGAAGAAATATACTTTCTCTTATTTCAATAAAATCATAAATGCAATTACCTGTATAATGGAAATATTTTATAATGCATTCAGAAATAAACAAGGAATGAAAACAAGAGATAAACAATTTTTGTTGTTTGACTTCTGAATTAGTATAAACAAGGAAGTTACCTTAATCACAAGATCTTTGACTAACAGGTAAGCATAATAGTGACTATTGTTGAAGAAACAACTCAATAGAGCTTGGAATTCGCAATCCTGAAAAACAGTAATATTAGTATATTTATTTGTCCTAGTACAACTAAGACTTTATACTTTACACACTTGAGATTAAAAAAATAAATAAATATACATGAATTCAAATTCAAGATGAATAGGCCTTGAAAATTTAGTGAATAAAACTTTGCAGTATCTACAATAATAATATAAAAAAATATTAGGTAAAATGAAGTCTGATTAAAAGGAAATCAAATTTGCAAGTAATCTGCCACAATTAATTTTAGAATTTTCATAATGATATCTGTTTAGGGAAGGCTTTTCAAAACTTTTCACCAAATTTTACAAATACTAAAATTTGAAATACCATTACTTATTTTAAATAGTGACAACAAATTGTGAAATTTTATAATATAACTAATTTTTATTATTGTAACTTTTACATCATTTGAAATATTACTACTGAAATTATGATTTTTATCACTTTTAAGACATCTCTAATTTTTATTTTATTTTACACTTAAGTGGAAGACTTCAGTCTTAAACCTGATCATCTATTAAGCAAATCCAAATTAACGAATTGATGTATTAATACACCAGTGGTTAAAGGGACACTAAACAGTCACTTATAAACACCTCCTCCTTGTTTAAAGGCAACTGGCCTTTTTAAACTTGTGCTAAGATATCCCATTATATTGAAAAAAAATTAAAACTTCATTATATTAAAAAGAAAACTAATAATTATATATGAAAAAGTTACTATTTTTCTAAAAGCCTTCAAAGTTTTCCATGAGCTTTCAAAGTTTACCTTAAGCCTTCAAAGTTTGCCATAACATATTCTATCTTGGCACAAAATTATAAATTAATTACTATTGCAGTTTTCATATTCAATATTGCAGTTTTCATATTTTTATATTAACACAAAAAAGCAAAACTTTTAGTGCATTTTTCATAACAATTTTATAAAATTATTTTGTTCATTTTCCATGTTCAAATCATTCTTAAAATAATTATAAAATTCTTAGCAATAATTCAAAAATATAATTATTTATCTTAACGTTCCATAAAATAATTTTAAAAATCTTAAAATTCTTTACTTACTTTACTAAATCAAATTATTAGAATTCAAATTTCTAATATCATGGAAATTATACTTTTTCATATAACAGTGCTGCATTTTTCAAATCTAGTTCAGTAAGAAAAATATCAATTTGTAATGTGAATGCCATTACAGAAGAGCAGAAGGGAAAATAATTTTCTAGCACACTCTTCAAGCATAATTTTCAATCCTGTACTGATTGAAAAAAACCTGACTAATTTATTCGTGAGCCAGAGGAAGCAAAGTAAATATGCAGTTTGGAGACCTTCAGAGTACTTTTCAGCATGAATACTAAGCATAAACCTTGAAGAACCATTTTGATGATTCATTTCTTATACACCGCATTGAATTTAGCATACAAACAATGATTTAAAGAGCTGGCTGAATAAATTTACCATTAAGGTCTGAAGCAATAGGCAGCCATCCTGCTGACTAATATAGGATGAAATAATTTCTGTAGGTACTCGATTCTTAACTGCACATATAGAATAACGAAGCACGGTATATATGGAATATTACATAATAGTGAAGAAAAACATTAGCAAAAGTGGCACTGATTCATAAATTGTTTTATTTCGTAATTCAACATATTCACATATCATCATGAGCATAACACACACCCATGTAATTTTCAAAGCTTACATTAGACAGAACTGAATGGCACCAAAGCTAAGCAGCAAAGCAAAAAGGGGTGTGAAGTAGTAGCAATGGTATTTATAGTGAAAGATTTTTTTAATCCGACTGGACAAGAGCTGTCGTGCTACAGGGTTAAAGATGGCATAATGCAGATTAGTTTTTCAAGTGATGCAGTTAGTTTTAAGACAGGAAGAGGTCATAGCCAAATTAAAATGAGTAAGTAAAAGGTTCATCCTGTATCCTAAGATATGTTTAGTAAATATTAAGTTAAAAAAATTATTATTGCAAACAAGTAAAACAATTCAAAATATTCAAATATATTACATTTGAAATTCAATCTATTAAACTGGTATAATAAATTTAATTTGTACCTTAATACAGGAGAAAGAAATTAGTTAGAATAGTAAAAAATAAAATAAAACAGCCAGAGATATGTACTCACAGTTTTGAACAACTTTAGTAAAAATGACAGTTAGATATAGGTTACCATAAAAAGGGTAGACACTGCAATTCACATGTGGGTTACCATTAACGAACTCTAATCTCACAATATAGCAATGGCAAAATAAATATGATCTAGAAAATATCTTAAAATGTTAAAAAAAAAATTAAAAAAAAATAAATAAATAAATAAATAAGGCAAAAGTAAGGATAAATAAGTAATTATTTGTTAACAAATAAAACAATCTCCATACTAACTGGCTGATAATAACAACTTTTAGAAATTAAATAGCCATTTATTAGTCAAAGAAAGAGGAAGACGTATTTTTATAAGTTTACAGAAAAATTACACAATTGACAATTACACAAAATGAAAATTTTTTCACATATACTATATCTCATACCTCCTATTGGGTTTAAGAAAGAACTTCATAATGTTAGAAAATGTTCATACATCATAGACTACTCCAGTCTTCAAGAACTGTAATTAAATGAAAGCTAACAGAACTTGATTATCTGTTAAAGTTGGTACAAGTAACAGAATTTCTTTTTGCTGCTCTTTTACTTCAGTAAAAATATTTTTAATATGTACTAATTGATTATAAATAGCACTTCCTCTTATTTTTTGCAGGATGTTAGTTAATCAATTAATAAGTATATTTATAGTGAAGTTGATAACTCTTCTTTAGTCATAAAGTCTTAATTCCTGGAGATTGATGATAGATAAATCAAGATCCAAATTGCAGTATTATAATTATATCTTTAGGCATAATACTTTCATACTTAGACTGAAACTTTTCAATAAATAATGAATATTCATTATTTATTTTAATATTTTTAATTTAAGCCACAGTTAATTAACCTGAGCTGTTCTTGTTTAATTTCAGATATTCAGGATATATATTGCTGTTTTCAATGGGATTAAAACTGTTAAAAGCTATTATATCGTCAATATATCAGAAGGGCTGCCTAGACGGTATAGTGGTTAGGAAAGCCTGACTGTGATACTGAAGGGCTTGGGTTCGAATCCCGGAGAAGGTATGGATGTAAATTGTCTGTCCCTTCATAGGAGGCAAAAGTGATCCACCTATTAGGTGCCTTCATAATAAAGAGACTACCACATCTGTCTGGTCTTAGGAGAGCCAATGCCCACATAGGCAAGTGCCCATCATTGGAAAAAATATATATATCAGAAGGACAGATGAAATTTTTGCAAATCATTAATTGGAAGCGAATATATATATATATATGATGTAACTACTGCTAACTGTAATAGCCATGCTGACCATGCATAGCTGAGTGATTTCAGTTTAGGCCTGCATCTTTAATTACTTGTCACTGATATGCCTAAAAACAAACAGGTGATAATATAGTATCACTAATAATACTCTTACTCAGTTTAATGTTGCTGTTATTTCAAAGAACTTAAAAGGGGCAGAAGAGATTCTCAGAATTAATGCAAGGTAACATAAATATTCATCTATATTTTTAATTCTTAAAAATTATCTTAGAATGTTAGGAAGGTCTTACATCTGATGGATCTTATTTTCTAGTAAACGCTGTACACATTTTTATCTTAGCATTTAAGATTGCTGCATTTTATTAATTGCAAAATGTTTAAAAGTAACACTATATAATTATCATTATATTTTATACTCCGAAGCAGCATTCAGCAAATTTTAGATGGTCATTACTATTATTTTTAAATAATTAATTATTTATATTGTAGTACATGCCTATAATATTAGAGTGAATGTTGTTGGAAGAAGAAAAACATTTTTAAATTCCCATTAAAACAAAGAATTATTAGATGTATACTCAAAAAGATAAAGGCACATAACTTTATACATGCTTATTAAAAATTTGATAATAGTAATTATTGATTCTATGATCAAAAATTGCATTTGTACATTTTCATTCCATTATACTACATATGTATGAAAAAATGCATTATGCCCATAGTTTCTCAGCACATGCAATACAGTCTCAGCACCGATCTAATAGAGCTTTAGTGGTCCAAAAGGCAGTAAAAGCATATTCAGAACCAATAGGGCAAAAACAGTATGCTTGCGAAATATGATTGCTTAAACATTTAAATATTCATTTGATTATGCAAATATTACAGACATGTTATCTCCATAACAGCTATGACAAATCATGTCGGTAAATTCTTCACATAAGTTGTACTTAGTTTCATTTTTCTCTTCCAAGTGATTTGAATTTACAAAAGATATTTAATTATTTAATATTTTAAATCGTGCCCACACGTGCTATTTAAGTGTTTCCAGTATGCCAAAGCAGCATGATCTTATATTTTCCATGGTAAGAATCTATACATGTTTTCCAAGTTGATTATTATACATGTTTTGAGACATTTTTTAACATTATCATTCTGTTTCTGTATTGAGTGGTGAGTTATAGTTAATGATTTGGCGCAATAAAGTTACAATAAATGCCTACAGTTTACATTCAAAAGATATCTATTATTGAAGCAATGAAGCACGACATTGAGAAACACCTCAAAAAAGGGGCAATAAGTTAAAAAAAAAATGGAAAAGTATGGTTAAGGCATTTCACACATAAAACAAATTACATCTGTAAAGCACTTTGGCTCATTTTGGAATATCATTATTCAGCCTACTGGTCTCAGTAAGATACTGCATTTTATAATTAAAAGTCAATCAAGATTGATACTTAAATGGAAAATCATTACTATAAATACTATACTTTTGCCATCTCTGGATTCTTCATAAACATAGTAGATGTTAATGCTGCAAGAGATAAACATTGAAGTTCTTCAAAACGCTTTTGTTCCAAGAGTTTATTTGATACCTAAATGGAAGTAAAAATATATATATGAAGAAAACTTTTAATCTTGATAACAGATGAGGAAATAAATAATCTTGATACAATGTTTCTATAATTTACTACATTAAAAAGGTCAGTGCAATATTTTTAATCTTATAAAAAGGTTAATCAGTGTAATGTTTTTGATTTTACAAAAGTAAATTTTTTAAATTGATGCGAATTTTTATCAAAGCTCTCATTTTACTACTACTTTTTGAAATAAATAAATAAAACTGTCCTGTTCTATCAATTATCATTCATGAACTCTATCCAAATAAAAACTTCATCAGCTTTTAAGTTGACACTTTTTTTTAATCAAACCTCTCATTTTACAACTACTGCTTTAGCCCCCCGAAAAAAACCCTCTCCTTTAAATTGACATAAAGTTTACTTCACTCACAGTTCTGATGTATCTGAAGTAAGTGCAACCTTTTTAAATTGAAATAAAGTTACTCAAAAAGTCTTTCAAGGAAATAAGCTAAAGAAAACAGTGCATAGAGAAACATATACAATCAAAAGTCGTTAATCCGGACTCATCGGGACTTCGGCGATTCCGGATTATCGATTTTTCCGGATTATAGATCATCAGTTTAAATTTGGTAAGATGGCAT
The DNA here is from genome assembly GCF_044657685.1 of Stegodyphus dumicola. NCBI lineage: Eukaryota > Metazoa > Arthropoda > Arachnida > Araneae > Eresidae > Stegodyphus > Stegodyphus dumicola. The sequence goes on from NC_140773.1 coordinate 199,264,910, forward strand.
GTAGAAATTATAAAATTAAAAATATGAAACCGTAATTTATGAAATAAAGAACAATTATGATCTAAAGGGTATCAAAATTTACAAAAAAAAGCTTAATATTTATTTGTTTACTTTATTAAACATTTCTTTCAATGTAAGTTGTTTAAATTGCTTCGTTTTTTCATGTGATAATATATTCTCTTTAATTTTATAAACAGACATAATTTCTTGTTCAGTTACAAAGTTCCGCTGTTCAAGTCCTATAATTGCTGTGTCGAGAATACCGACTAATTTGTCAATTGAAATTTTTTCGTTTTCAATAACCTCTGTCACTTTCTTCGCTATCGGAAGCAAATTATAATGACGAGGAATTTGATTTAAATCATATCAAAGACGGAGTACATCGAGATGAAATACTACATTTAGTAAGGAATTATAAGCCAAATAAAATACAAACATCTGCCTTGAAGATAAGGATAGTGCTGACTAAAGATAAACAAAGTTTAGATAAACAAAGGATATGCCTTTATCCATTTTTTGCAGCAATTCCACTTTTTGATTAATGAACTTGGAAACATACTTTCGCTTTGTAGATCCTTTACATATTAGTAAATATATATCAGAAATTCTATTTGACATAATCGAAAGTTCAAGCTTACTTTTATAAAATTGCTCTAACAGTCTGCAAAAAATAATAAACCGAATCCAATCGAAGATTAAGGAACAACGCAATCTGCAACATTAACTGAATTAGATAATTTTAGTTTAGCTTATACCGTCCGTTATACATTAAACGCGTATTCGTAAATGTATTTTGCGCAAGCACACATGCACATTTGCAGCCGTAAAGGTCTTACGTGCATGCGTCAACATGACGCATGCACAGAAAGTTTGTAGCTTTGAGGTCTGGATTATAGATCATTCCAGATTATGGGTGTCCGAATTAACGACTTTTGACTGTATTTATATTTACTTGTACTTACTATTTTAAAAATATCCCACATGTCAGACAAAGATATTTTGCTTCCAATGAATTCAGGTGCTGGTTTCTTAGCTAAAAAATATAGAAATGTAATTAAATATACTCATTGCATAAGGTAACTAGCCTTTGAGAACTGCATTAAAGCATTCCATATATATAAAATTACACTCATTCATAAGGTCTTCAACTTTATCTTGTATAAGGAGGGTAAAAGGAAAAATTACAGAGAGGTAAACCCTAAATATATTTGATACTTGACATTCAATTTTTCATTAATTATAACATTCATTTACTATAATTCCAAATTATTTTTCTCGATAGATTTCACTTTTTATTTATGTTATAAGGTACCGTGTTTGACGGCATATAAGACGCACACTTATTTAGAAGGCCACACACAAGGGAAAAAAGTTTCAATAGTCCGCACGTTCTTTTAGTTCTCACGTTTCGTAAAAGCCGGAATGCAATACAACAACGGTAAACATACTGTAAACAATCATTGAATGCAATTACCAAACATATTTTTATTAAGGAAAATTAACAAACGCAAGCTATTTTGAACATGATATGTAAATTTCAATAATGAATAAATGAATGAACGGCAAGCAATCAAACATAATACAAAATAAAGCAGAAACAACAAAAAACACAGATTCAAGGAAAACGTTGCCTATCATGAAATATGCCTGAGGCCAAGATGGAGGTGGGCGTCGAAGGTTATGTTTTTGTTTTTTAGCAGTCTTCAGTTGATCTTCCTGCAGTTGCCAAGTACGTATCAATTTTTCGGTAGGTGGTGGACCGAAATGCCTTGCTGCTGCTCTGTTTCCATGTACTTTGACATAGTTTAACACTCCTAGTTTATACTGAATTGTATAGCTTAATCTCTTGTTTCCTGTAGTCATATTTTCCAGGGTATTTTTTTTAAACAAATAGTTTTAAGCACCGATACCGACACGTGTGTCGGCTGAGTCAAAGAAAGTCTATGTAAAAAAGGAAAGGCTCCATAGACGTCATGTGATAGTCGAACCCGTTTGAACTTCGACATCAGCTTCGAGCTTTGCCACTTTTTGGAGACAGATATTTCACGCATGCGCAAAATAATTATGACAGATGTAGAAAAAGTTATGTGTGTCTAGACCTTTATTCGGGCTAAAAATAGCATTCAGTATTGAAAGTTAAACTGGGTCCTTCACGTATAAGGTACTTCACGTATAAGGTACTTTGGTCACATATGCAGGTAACTTTTTTGAGACCAAATTTAGGAAAAAAAGTGCATCTTGTATGCCGTCAAATACGGTATTTCTCCCACTTTCATAGTGTGCCTTCGTGGTGTAGTGGTTCTGCACGCTGGGCCAGAGGCGGCTGTTCATTTTTCATCTCTCTTGCTTCCAAAAAATTACCTAATGTCTCTACAGTGGCGTCCGAACTAAAAGGGTGTTGGATGAGGTTTCTCCACACCCAGGATTTGGCAATTGGGTCTCCTGAAAACCCCAGTCGCCCTTTAAAAAGGGGAGTATATAAGGTATTTCTCCCACTTTCCTAGCGTGCCTTTGTGGTGTAGTGGTTCTGCACACTGGGCCGGTATTCCAGAGGTCCGTGGTTCGATTCCTGGCGAAGGCGGTTGTTCATTTTTCATCTGTCTTGCTTCCAAAAAAATTACCTAATGTCTCTATATTTTATATTGTTCTATATCATAAATATCATTTTTCATACATTCATTATAACACTATCAACTCAAAACACTTAATATTTTCAATATTATAACATAATTTTCTGTATTTTTTAATGGCCCAGCACCTTTTATATAATAGCTATTAGTCTTGCACCAATACAAAGGCTGGAAATGCTGGCCATTTCATTATGGAAGCACCTAATAGGTAGCCACCACTGCCTCCTATGAAAGCATGGACAGTTACAACTATGCCTTATCCAGGATTCGAACCCAGGCCCATCGCTATGGCAGTCAGGTTCACTATCCACTATATTGGCTGGGTGGCACTTTTCTGTAGTTATATTCAAAATTATTTCATTTATTTTTCATATTTACCTCACTTCCACAATAATTTTAAAAATCTTTAAAAATCTCATTTTCAAAAATTTAGAAAATTCTTAAAATTAAATTAAAAAGTTTTACAATAATTTTAAAATACAATATTAATTATAGTAAAATTTAATAACCTTCTCTAAATAAAATAATTAAAAAATCTTTTTATCTGTTACTTAATTTATTAAATATGATTATTAAAATTAAGTTTCCAATACTATAAAATTTTTATTTGTTACTTTCAAAAAGTACTGCTATATTTTTAAAATTCAGTTTAAGAAGAACCCAGCATTTTGTGTTCAAAATTTCAAAATAATGACAATAATATTTTATATATATATATTTTACAAATCATTTTTAGTTACACTAATGAATGATCAATTTATCTGTTTCATAGACAAGAAAAGTTTTAATTGATACTATACTAATAACAGTATAGAGCACTAAAGATGAATTGCAAAATAATATTATAGACACTTAAAAAAAATTATAAATTCCAAGCCATTTAAAAAAATACTGCATTGTTGTATTTACATAACTTAAACAATAATACTTTTCACTCCCCCCAAAAAAAGAATAATAAAATTTCAAAAATAATGTTACATTAGATTAAACTAGATGCAAAATGTAACAATCCCACAGCATGTTTAATAATTTTGATTGTGTGAAAACAATCCTGATCACTCAAAGATCATAATTTAAAGTTTTTGATGGATGAACGCAATGTGTTTAAGAAGACAGGAAGTGAAAAAATTTCTTGTGCAACACACACTAGAACATAGTATAAACAGAGACCAATGACCTTGGAATCACTGCAATAATGAATCTTTAAAATATTAAATCACTTTGATTATTTACAGAAAATTTTTTCTTCCATTTCTAAAGATTAATAAGATGACCAAAAAATTTTTTAAACCAAATTAGCTATGAGTTGGGATTGCAATGTGGCATTTCATTTCACTGGATGTAAGAACTTTTGAACTTATTTGAATATTAATAGATAAACTGCACTTTAAGGTCCATTTAAAGCTCTCAAGGCTATTATATATCATGATCCTGTGGAATCTGAAATGGATCTCATAGCAAGACTCATCTACACTGCTGCTACAATAAAGAAACTCCCAGTGTGTTCAGCTGTGTCTAGCAATCAATGTTCCATGGGTGTCAGGCATGCTTGATGTCTGATGGTGCAAACTACAAGCCTCTGTTATAACATTACAGCTGTATTCATCTTGTATGTCATTTGTACTCATAATGTCCAATAAAAGTTTCATATTAATCACTTCCTTGTGTCCTTTCTGATCTTCTATTGCTGCTATTACTTAATCCTGATGTTTCCAGTCATGGGCTGCTATGCAATTCTCAAACTTTATGATGTGTCCTACCTCCCCTAAAACTTTGTGGCTACATTTTCCATACACCCAGAATAGATATATGCAAAAATATCAGCATGTCTTTTATGATTCATTTTCCTGAGTTTTTTCTATATTTATATAGATAAATTTTATTTCTACTTCAAACATACACGATAGCAGTATAAATACACATTTCAAATTTATTCATTTTCATATATACAAATAACAGTAATAATTATTTCAATGAGTTTATAGTTATAGCTTTTATAATCAATAGCTCCAACAAGCGTTTATTTCTCAAACCTTTATAAAAAGTAACACAGACAATAAAAGACAACAAAATATTTTCAAAGCCAGAAATGGCTCTATCCATGTTACAAATAAATTGTGCTTGGAATTATTTTTTTAATTTAGATTTATCACAGAAATATGGGATAGATGTCTGGGTTTTCATACTTTTCCTCATGTATATCATAAGTAGTAACCTCAATTTACTATAGAAAATTCTCCATGAATACATTGGTGCCTCTAAGGCAAATAAATAGCCTCCAAATGCTTTGCTATGATAAAACAGCTTAATCTACCATAATTCTAACAAAATTATTGATAAAGTTATTAAAATCATTCAAAGCGATGCAAAAAAATGCATATTTGACTTTAACTCATAACAATCTTTATAAAAAGTTTTACATAAGAGTGTAATATTGCAATTAAACTTTTTGACAGAAGAAATGCAGGCACTTTAATTAATAGAAGTCAGTTTATATTTCCCTATTGTAATAAAACACAATTACAGAACTTCTTTTTTTGTCTTAAAACCAATTTCTTTTTTAAAGATGCTAAAGTTAAATTAATGCTGTAATATTTATTGTATATTCTTTTGGAAATCCATCTTTATACATTAAAAGACAAGTTGATATCAAAGATGAATAGATTTATATAATAGTTTCTGACAGCATTTTCAAAAATACAAATGTAAAAAGAAACCATTATTTATTACTTTTAAATTCAGATGTTTGACATATTAAGACTAAAAATAACATTAATGATATCAGATTTAGGAAAACAATTTTGATATTCTTCATTTTATTAAGAAGATTTTAAAGAGTTAAAAGTAATTATTAAAAAGTAGGTATCAACAAAAGCTCCATAATTAAGCAGATTCATTTTTAGCAAATCCAGAGAACTAAAATAATTTAACTTACACTGAGCTTTTAAATCTCTTAGAGCTTCATTTCTTCTTTTAGATGTCTGGTTGGCCATAACAGCTAAAATGGGGGTAAAAAAGAAGATTAACATTAAAAAAAGAAGAAGAAAAAGATACAATGGGATATATTTCAAATTTAAAATTCAAATCAAGAAATGAAATACAGATTTCTCCCATTTCCTGAAAGTTGCCATCCTTATAAAGCATGCTGTAAGCCAAATTAGTATAAAGTGAAGAAACAATTACCATAAAGTTATATAGGGAATTTTATTTTAATATTCTCAGTCTTCAGAAATCACCTATCAGTTCATGTTAAATTAAAACGTAAAATGGCACTAAAAGTAGAAATGCTACAATATGCAACTACAATAAACAGAAATAAATGTGATTTATTTCTGTTTATATTTTCACCTTCCAAATGGGATAGTCAGTGATGTTGACATAGTAAGCCGAGATACCAAAAATCTAGCAGTGACAAATATTAGAAATCAAAGGATTTCTTATATTTCCGAGGAGGACTGCCATTTTTAACTATCAGGTTAACATAGCGGGTTTTTTTTAGTTCAAAGATCATTTTTATAAGCTGTGCATTTTGCCAGACCCATAATCATTAACCAACATGGTTAATCTGTTATATTTTTCAACATGTGCATGTGTGTGTCAGTATTAAAAAGAAATATTCTTCTCAAAAAGGTTGGATTTTCTGGAAATAATACTTAGCCTGAATACAACAGAAATTGCTAACACAGTGTTTATTAATCTATATAAACAACTACAGTAGAATGTCCGATATCTGGACTCGTTGGGACTTCTGTGATTCCAGATTTGGGATTTTTCCCGATATTAAATCATCAGTTTAAATAGCATGTAAAAATTATAAAATTAAAAATATGAAATTGTGATTCATGAAATAATGAAGCATTTATAATCTAAAGGGTATAAAAATTTACAAAAAAAAAAAAAAAAAAAAAAGCTCAATATATATTTGTTTACTTTAGTAAACATTTCTTTCAATGTAAGTTGTTTAAATTGCTTAACTTTTTTTGTGGTAATACTTTCTCTTTAATTCTGCAGACAGATATAATTTCTTATTCGGTTACATTGTTGAAATCCTGTAATTGCTGTGTTGAGAATTCCAACTAACTCATCAACTGAAATTTTTTCATTTTCAGTAACCTCTGTGTCACTTTCTTCACTATCGGTAGCTGTATTTTCTGGATATGGAACTATGCTACAGATTTCGCCCTCCATTAATTGATTGATGATTGAGGAGCAGTCATCAAAATGAAAAACTTCTTTTATATCTATCGCTTTTCCACATTTCTTTACAGAACCCTTTAATTGGAAAATCTCACCTTTGGTTTGCGATATACAAAAACCTTTAAAATCCATGGCTATCATCATAAAATTTAGCTGTCGTTCACTATACATATTTGGCTATGTATCAAGAGATTGGCAAAAGCCCACACAAAAAAGCCCACTATGATAATTGCCCATGCTATAAATACCCACAGCGATGAAAGCGCACATTGATAAAAGCCCACGCTGATAAAAGCCCATGTTGATAAAAGCCTACATAGACATAAGCCCACGCTAATAAAAGCCCCCACTGATAAAAGTGCCCATAATCAATTACTAAACCATGTACTTATAATTTTAATTACAATAAATAGAGTATTCAGATCTAAATTTTAATGTCTTAAATATATGTCTGTTTGTATATTTTATCACTACTTTATTTGTTTAATTTATTAGGTTGAAAGCAAACTTTCTACTCTCTGATTAAGTAATTAGCTATAATGTTTCGATGATAAATCTGAAATTGCATTTTATTATTTATTTACTTATTTAACTTTGGTATGTGTATGTGAAAATGAAAAATATCATTGTGGATTTTCTCACATGCTATTTTTAAGGTAATATGGCTGAGATTAAATATAATTATGTTTCATTATTAAAACTATTAACTTTTTAATTGAAAACAGTTGAATTTTATTTATTTCTTTTTAGTTCCTTTCTAGTTTAGGAATATTAAAACAGTTAAGCACAATGAAAACTTGGCTAACAGATATTTTATTCTTTACTTTAGACAGATTATTATCAAAGCATATCTCTCATTGAAAGCTTTTTTGAATGTAACAATTATAATTTGGTGATTTTCTAGAGATATTTTCTTTTAGATTTCTGAATAAATTAAAACTGTCAGCTGACACTCTGTGGGATGGAACAACTCTTAGAAATCAACATATCTACAAATTTAAGTACAATCCCTTCAAACTATAGCAATAAATATTTAGCATTTTATTAGAGATTGTGAAGATTACAAAGAACTATGCATATAATAACATCTAATAAAATTTTGTAACTACATAAATTTATATTTATAGAGTCACCAGATTCAAAGTTCATCGTTTTTAGATTCTAAGTATACATATTATATACATTCATCATTCATTAACAGTATGATGTATAGTAATAGAAAATTAGTATTAATGTTTCAAATTGTAATTTTTTAATAATTTGTCTTGTATTTGCTGTATATTTGTTCAAGAGGTATGGATATGAATTATATAACATGAAAAATACACAGAGAGCAGCTAATCTTATATAACAGCTAATTGTGAAAGAAAAATTACAGTACTTTTAATTACAGAGCAGAGGACAAAGCAGAGGAACAGTGGTTCTATTTCTTTATAAGTATGTGAAATTAAAAAAAAAAAAAAGGATCCTATATGACTAAAATGGAATTAGATTCAAAAACACACCTCTTGAACATGTCTGAAATTCATTATTCTGCTTGGAATAAACTTATCTAAAGAAAATGTTTAAAAAATATTAGAACTCAAAAGCTAAGTCAGGTCAAAGTAGTAAGGGTCATTTCGTTTGAATATATCTTTTCTTAATGATAAAGTGACTTTTCGAACAGCGAATGAAACGGAAAAGACGGATTAAGTGCGAATGGCAGCAGACAAATGACACTGTTTCGAACTTAGCATGAAAAGAGAACGCACGAAATGGCAATAAGCCAAGGGAAGGCATGGAAGATATTTTTAAGAAAACTTGCTCGTATATATGTTACGCAAGAAGAAAACCACGAAACTACCCAAGCAGTCAGCCTTTCTATCGGGAGTTAAACCTCGGACATATAAAAGCATTCTGTACCGCACTACGCGCATAGGGAAAATACATTCTTGGGATTGGGTATAGCTTCCAATGAGAGCATTTCCTCTACACTTAAGGAAGCTTTTGCTTAGGCTCGAGAGTACACCTCCATACCAATTGTTTATATTTTGATAGCAGTATTAGAAAATTATCACTGTTAATGACGTGTGCTGTATTTTTGATGCCATGAGATTTGGTGAATTAAATTTAAAAATTGTAGCAAATTTTTCCTCTAGAGAGAAAAAGTATTATTTCTTCTAGTGTGCTAAATCTATAAATGTGTATTAATATTCGGTGCAGAGTTTTTTAATTAATGTATTCTTAATTTAAAACTATTCATAGTAAAGGTGTGGTGGTTATTAATTCGTTATTCCGTGTTCATTATATATCCATTCTCTGCAGATGTAATCTCTTCCGAAAATATGAAACAAGTCATTTTTCGCTGATGGCAAAAATGTTGTGAGTTAACATAATACTCATTAAATTCACTATATTTTTAGTTAGTCAAGATAAGTAAAATTCATTTTTGAAGTTAGACTACTATAGATTTGTATTAGAAAAATAAAGATACGTAATTCAATAATATTACTTTATGAATATTGCCTATTTTTAAAGTGTAACATCTTTCGTATATTACTTTATGAATATTGCCTATTTTTAAAGTGTAACATCTTTCGTACATTTCTGTAAAAATAATGTTTATCAGAAAAGGAAGTTTCTTTCCTTATCCACGCGTATTAAATTCAGCAACAATACTGAATGCATTTTTTTCTTTCATTTAAGGCAACAGAATATTACAAATGGGAAAGACATGGATACTAACATCGAAATAACATATGCATTTGCAAAGGAAATATTTTCTGCAATATGAAAGGAAATGAAGGCAACAAAATTGCACTTATGAGAAATATACTTACGAGAAAAATATACGAGAAAAATACTTACGAGCACACACAGTCTTTACATTTCGGCCGAAATCGTTGGGTAATCCAGTGTGTTTTGGTTTTTGTACTAAATTCTAGAACTTGATAATCTAAGCGCTTAAGTTTGCATCTGCTATTAATGACATCTTTAAAGGATTTTATAATTTTATTATTCCATAAAACAGGAAGCCATCTGCAGAATGCTGCAAGTAAATATTTTCGTCTGCAATATTGTTAAAAGAAAACAAACGATAATTTTAACATTTCCGTGTCACTAATGCATGACATTCAACGAAAACAAAACCTTAAGAATCCCCCCTAAACGTCAATATGTCAAGAGAAAATGATGTCAAAGGAAAGTATGTCCAATCACAAGCACAGATTTTCCCCTATGTGTGTGGCACAGTACAGAATGCTTATATGCATCCCGGACTGAACTACCAGTGTTCAGCGTTTTTACCGCTTGGCAGCTGGTGAGCCTTGTGTCTACATGAAAAGCATAAGAATTGGATGACTGACGCTTTTCTTAATGTACAGCTTTTATTCCATTTTTTTATTAATTTTTATTCATCTAACTAATTATTTATTTTTTCGATATTTGAACTTTTTAACTTTTTCTCAGATTTATTTTCAAAGGAACAATGTCTAAAAAGTTTTGCGAATCGAAAACAAATGATTAAGTCTTAGATGAGATATGGTCTACCAATAAAAAAAAAAAACGTTTTCACATTTAGCATCTTCTTTATATACATGCAGCTTAAGTGTTTGTCGCCAATAGTTTATTGGTTGCTTGCATAACTGTAAATTGTTTTACTCCCCGTGCAGTGCAGCACGTGACAAATATTATGAGAAAGCTAAGGCGAAAAAATTAAAAATACAAGAGCACATGCATTTAACATTTAATATATAAATTTAACATCTATAATAGAATTCAGAAATATGAAACCGGCAAAAACCAGCAATGATGAAAAAACAAATAAAATGAAATAAATAAATATCTTTATTATATGCGGCTTAAGTGTCTGTTTGTCGTCGATAGTTTATTGGTGGCTTGCGTTACTGTACTAGCAAATGGGGTGAAGTTGCCACCGCAGAGAGTTGCCGTTTCAATTGAGACGTAGACAATTAATTTCCTGTAAAAACTTGCCTTTGCTATGACCATCAATAAGTCTCATGACCAAACACTTAAGCGTGTTGGCATTTTTTTACCTGAGCCTGCATTTGGACACGGTCAACTTTACGTTGCCTGTTCAAGAGTTCGTGAAAGAACGGATGTAAAATTAAAAATAATGGATGGTCCTCTGCACGGTGAGCTTAAAAATTATGGAAAGATCTACACAAGAAATGTTGTGTACAAAGAGATCTTTGACATGTGAATTAACATTTTATTATTTAAATCACCTTTATTTATTGAGCTAGCTGTGGCTCTTAAGAAATGTACCACCGGTGGTTTCCTTCATTGCACTCTACTTTAAGCAATTAAGCAAGTAGAAGGGGGAAACCCTGTGAAGCAGTAAGCAAAGGGGCGTCCTCGCCACCTGCCTTGTGTAATTCAGTTTGAATTAGCAGACACCTTTGCACAAATCATTTTAATTACAATTTATAATATCTAGAACAGCGGTCATTTTGTATGACTGCCGGGCTTTCTAGTGTAATAAATGTAAGTTGTTATCCATACTGCTTATCTCAACAAATGCTCAATTTTTTTTTCTCTTTTGAAATCAATAGAATTGTTTTATGAAACTAACCCCAATAAAACGTAAAATTTTATTAAATTTTATGTTTGATTGTTATCTTCAAGAATGGAGCTAACAAACAAATTATAAGGTCTAATCGTTCACGGGAGCATGCAAATTGTCAATGACGTTCTGTACGATTGCTGGTGACTTCTCACTAGACAACAGAGTCTGCCGAGCGGTAAAGTCGCGGAACACAGGTAGTTCAGTCTGAGTTTCGAATCCCGCAGACAGGCTGGTTGCATGGACGTTTTCGTAATTTTCCCTATGTGTAATTTATATAGAGCCAGTTTCTCTTAGAAAGTCTTCTACGAAGGCATCCCTCTCCTCAGGCAGATAGCCCTCGAGGCTTTGCCGTGCTCACATACACCAAACCAAACCAAACTCACTAATCAACTTGATGTTAAGTAACAACAGAATACAAAATAAGGATAAAGGTTGAAACCTTTTATCCAAGAGAACTATTTACAAGAGTACACCTTGTGCTTAACATATAGACCACTGCTTGTAGTGTTATGTTAAGTTAGAAATGAAGGGGCCACCTAATATTTACCTGAAGTAAGTAGACATTAGCTCTACACACTGACTAAAAAAACAACAACCTTCCGGCGTCTTCGAATCATGATGAAATTGTGACTCCAGCCAACACTGCAAGTTCTGCCATTGACGGGTGTTAAATTAGATGAAGTAACATGCATTACATTACATGATATATACAGTGATACACAGTTGTACAGGTGCATGTTTTATGACATTATTTATTGTAATGGGTACAGGCATGTTTCAGGACATTACATATTGCAGTAGATAAAGGCGTGATGTAGATAATGTTCTTTTAGGGCGGGTTTGTAAACATAATCTGTTTACATCAGTGTTTACTATCAAAATTAAGTTAGCACTATAAAATTGTTTACAAAGGTTACTTCATTCTGCATATTTATGCTTACTGCTTACATTTAAATATTGTTATAGATGTGCTGATACTTTAGCTACTCAGTATTCACAAATGAGTTGCTAAAGTATCAGTACAACCATACAACAATACTTATGCTTCAGTTTAATTACCTTTTGAAATATGTGCAAAAATTAGATTATTACATACCACTATATTCTTCTTCAGTTTCTAATAGATAACAGTGGCTGTATTGAAGTAAAACTGCAGCCTGGATGAATTCATCCCATCTTTTTTCTGCCTGTAACAATCTACACCTTTGATATAGAGCATCAATACCCTACAAAATTTAAAAACTATTTTAAGTACCTTTAAAGGTATATTTAAACATTTTGGTAATACAAAATACAATTAAGAGCTAAAAAAGATTAACTGTAAAGTGAACATAAAATTTTATGAACATCCAAATCAACTTCAATTTCATAAAAAATATTAATTTTCTCTTTAAGAAAAATACTATTATACACCTAGAAAAGCAAATATTACAAAAGGGTGCCGTTTGTACCAATTAGTATTTTATAAATAAGAATCATGGTTACAAATCTGAATGAAGAACATACTTTAAAGGTTCAAGTTCCAGTGAAGACATTGCACATTTTTCACATCTCTTGCTCCAAAATAACCTAATAACTCTATAACCTTTTGCCATCTTTTTGGTAACACATAGAACATTTCGTCTTTTTCAGCAAAAAACTCAACCAAGTGCAAGTTCAGCTATTAAAATTGTTACCTTTTAAGAAGTTTTGTAAACTTCAAAATAAGTGATAATCTCAAGGTGCAAGGTCAGGCTATATGGGGGATGTGACATCACTTCCCATCCAAGGTCCAATAATTTTGTACGTATTACTAAAGATGTGTGAGGCCTCACACTGTCATGGTGGAAACTTTAACATGATTTCTTTACAATCTGCCAATTCTGGTCTTTTCAATTTGATTGCTTCTTCCAGTTTCATAAGTTGTTGTTTTTTGAGTTGATCTTTGGTTGCTTAGAAGCATCTCTAAATACACAACACTTTTGTAATATCCACCAGATTGGCAGCATGATTTTTTTATGATGCACTTTAGCTTGATTCATCATACTTGGACCATGATCTTTTTCAATTAATGTTATTGTATATGACAATTTTCATCACCAGTGATAATAAATTAAAAAACCTCCCATTTAATACAGAGGTCTTAAGATGGGGTCGGGCTTGATCGTGCATCTACCTTAAATTGTGCTACCAGATTCTAACAAACTAGTTCTCCATTTCCATGTGTTATTGGCAGTAAACGTCTGAGTTGATTGTTTGGTTGCATGGAAGCAGTTCCCAATGCACAACACCTTTGTAATCCCACCAAATAGACAGCATGATTGTTTTCTGATGCAATTTAGCTTTTGATATGATTTGTGCTGATTCATCATGCTTGGGACATGATCTTGTTCAATTAGTGTAAACAATCTATTTTTCACCACCAGTGATAATTCGTTTAAAAAATCTGATGTGTACACCACATGACTTCCTTGTACAGAATATTAAATTATACGCATTTTTTCTTGCATTTCATTTAAACTTATTGGATTTAATTAAATCTACTTCACCGACAGCGCATAAACCACAATAGAATAAATGCATTCTTTAAAATTCACTCTATTTGTTTACCATAGTGACACTCTGGTGCTAGGTTCACTTAACAGTATTATATTTCGTTCATATTATAACTCAGAATGCACAAAATTTATATCATTTAAGGAATTATCTAATCGTTGCCACATGTTCTATTCAAATACTATAATAAAGCTAGAACGACGTATAAAAGAAATTAAACAAACAAAACAAAAAAGAAAGTTTTTCACAGATGATTGAGTACTTCTCATTCAATTAATTCAGTTCTCACTTCGCGACAAGGCAAAAATACATAAAAACTCAAAATATCTGTATTAAAAATTACGAAGTAAATCTTAAACACTTATTTCCTCGAAAAAATTCCAGAAAGGATTAAGCATGACTTAATTTGCAATAATAAATGAAGGCATTATCATTGTTGTTATGAAGCTAAATTTCTCTAGATTGGCAACAAATCCCCTATTCTGCTGTTTTAAATGTAAACAAGCAATGGCCGCCATCAAAAACATTATTAGGCTTAGCGGCACTTAAACAACTTTAAAATTAAAACACAATAACACGCCGAACAAATACCAATTCAGAAGTCAAACAACAAAAATCAGCGTTATATTTTCAAAATTTTCACAGGACTAGTTTCGATGGTTTTATCGGACCGCCATTCTCAGCTGCAAAACCGCAATATTTATTTTGTTTTCTAAAATAAATATTACAAGCAAACTGAAGGATTAGCCATGGGAAGCCCCTTCAGTCCCATCATGGCTGATATCTACATGCATTATTATGAATCAAAATTGTTTGAAACTTTAAACTTCCCGGCATGGTTCTGTTACGTAGACGATACTTTTACCCTGTTTGAAGGTAATAAAGATGATTTAAATAAAGTTCTTTCAACAATGAATTCTATTGATCCTGCTATTCAATTCACTTTTGAACCTGAGCCTTGCACTTCTCTTCCGTTTCTAGACATTCTGGTCACACGTAACACATCCAACTTCAGTACTACAGTTTACCGTAAACCTTCATCGGTTTGCCTTCCATCACACTTCAAATCATGTCATCTGACTAAACAAAAGTTAGCTTCATTTTATTCCTATGTTTTCCGTGCTCTTCAAGTTTGCTTCTCTAAACTATCCCTTGATGAAGAACTAAATTATTTAAAAGCAATAGCTATTGACAAGGCTTTTCACCCAACATTATTAATCAAGCGGTTAAAAAATTCTCATCTTAATACACTAAAAGATCCGTCTCTTCTTTTAGGAGATTATAAAAATTCTGTTGTCATTCCCTTCTTTCCATCAATTAGCTATAAAGTTGCACATATTTTGCAGAAATTTAACTTTCGGGTTGTTTATTCTATTATAGTATGGAACTCGGAATTTTAAAAATTCCGAGTTCCATGCTCAAAGACCCCATTCCGGATATGAATTCCTGGGGTATTTATAGGATTCCTTGCCAGTGTGGTTTAATTTACATTAGCCAAACTAAGAGAGCCTTAAAATTTCACGTCAAGGAACATGAGGCATATGTTAGAAAAAAGGAAACAGAGAAGTCTTTTGTTGCTCAACATTGTTGGTCCAAAAATCACACTTTCAATGTTTCTGCTGCCAAAATTATTCAAAAAACATCTTCCGTTGGAGAACTGGATTTTCTAGAGGCATTTCACATTCAAAAAAATCTTTCTGTTCTAGTTAACGATCCTAATTCCAATCCATCTTTGCCTTCGGCCTTTAAAGAAAATATGTTTTAGTTCTGGTTTCATCAACAGATGGCGCCACTTGCTTATTTTTGTCCAGGCTTTCTTATCTTATCTAATCATCATTTCCTATCTTGTTCATTTGCGGTTTTGCAGCCGAGGATGGTGGTTTGATAAAACCATCGAAATTAGTCCTGTGAAAATTTTGAAAATATAAAGCTGATTTTTGTTGTTTGACTTCCGAATTAGTAACTTTAAAATTGTTGATAATTCTAAAAATATTGCATACAGATTTACTAAAAGCATAAAAACCTTAACCAGAAGATAAGAACAACATAATTCAATCATTTTTAAAGCAAAAAATGTACAATTTACAAACATATAAGAGTAAAGAAACTGCAACCACTGAGCAGGGTAACAGAGTGGATATGTACAGTGGCTCCCAAAAGTGTTCGTACACTTATGATTTTCATTGAAATAGGACTCTATATATTAATTAAAAGTAAACTTTCTGAATGAAATTTTAATAATAAGATCTCTAATCTATTCGTAGCAAAATTACATGAAATATTTTTTTAATATAGCGAAACTTTATTTTTAAAAAATTAATAATCATTAAATGACAAACATTTTTATCTCACAAAAGTCTTCGTACACTTCAAAAAAAATCTTAACATATTAGTTAACAATTTCATTTTTTGTTAATTAATATTAGTAGGATATCCTTTAGCATCCACAACAGCTTTGAAATCTCTGGGAATAGATTTTACTAGTTTTTGTTTTGTAATTTCTGTATCAATGTTCATCCATTCTTCCATCATGGCTGTTTTGAGTTCTCTTTTCGTTTTGATGTCATGTTTTCGTACTTTAACCTCCAGCTCTTTCCAAATGTGTTCTATGGGGTTTAAATCTGGCGACTGAGGTGGTGTTTCTGAAACCTGTGGACAATTATAGAGACACTACAGACGAACGTTGAGAGCTGTATACTTTGGATAGTTATAATGATTAAAAATAAAGTTGTTTCCAATACCCAAATTTTGGGCTGATAATTTTAAATTGTCTCTTAAAATATTTAAATAAAGAGAATGATTCATTATGCCATCAATAAATACCAAATTATCTAGTCCTGATGCTGTCATGCCCCCCCTCCCACACACACACAAGAACACCTCCACCGCCATGCTTAACTGTTCCAACTAAGTTCTTAGAATGAAGTTCCTTATTTTTTCTTCTCCATACAGTTATTCGACCATCAGAACCAAAAACATCCATTTTCAGAAAATAGAACATTATTCCAGTATGTTTCAAGTGTGATTTTGCGAATGAGAGCCTAAGCTTTCTGTTTTTCTCACTAACAAAATTTTTTTTTACGAGCAGAACGCCCATGTAATCCAGCTTCTCTGAG
Source organism: Stegodyphus dumicola (assembly GCF_044657685.1). Taxonomy (NCBI): domain Eukaryota; kingdom Metazoa; phylum Arthropoda; class Arachnida; order Araneae; family Eresidae; genus Stegodyphus; species Stegodyphus dumicola. The sequence continues at coordinate 199,281,955 of NC_140773.1, forward strand.
AACTCGTTGAACAGTTTAATATGAAATTAAAGTAGAAAATTTTGCTTTAAATTCTGCAGAAACTTTTGCAGCACTCAAACGTGGGTTTTTTACAAATTTTCTAATAATAAATCTCTCATCACGTTTAGTTAACTTTCTCGGTTAACCTTTTCTTACTTGTTTTCAATCCGATTTTCTTCTTTAAAGCATTTTATTACATACTGCACTGTAGAATGGGATAAATTAATTAATTTAGCGATATTTTGAATTCATTTACCATAACTATGGTAAAAAATTATCAATTTTCGAATGCTGTTTGTAATTTCTTTACGACTGCGGCCCATTTTTCAATAATAAATAGAATATTATGAAGTAAACAATAAAAAAATAAAGCAAACGATTTTTTTAAATGCCACCCCAATGCAAAAATTAAAAAAAGCGGCGAACGATAATTTTAATTTTGATTTCATCCAAAAATATTTCAGTGTACGAAGACTTTTGTGAGATAAAATTTTTATCATTTTTTTATTATTAATTTTTTAAAAATATTTCATGTAATTTTGATACGAATAGATTATAGATCTTATTATTAAAATCTCATTCAGAACGTTTACTTTTAATTAATGGATAGAGCCCTATTTGAATGAAAATCATAAGTGCACAAACACTTTTGGGAGCCACTGTATATAAATATATTTACATACGTTTGGTGCAGCCCATTGCAACCAAAATACGAGGTGCACATATACATGTTATAGCAGTCTTACATACAAAACTTCAACGTTCTGAGGTTACTCGTTTTTGAGTTATGCGAGATATGTACGTATACGTTCGAACAGACGCCACAAAAAATTGTCTTCAGAATTCATTTTAAAGCATTTTTATAATTTTTTTTGGAGGAAAAGAGTCTTTTATTCTGTCCTTACGTACAGATATCACGCAAAAACATCGTTAAATTGCATTCGATAGTGGTCAAAATGGATATTTTCGTTGAAATATGCTGCTTGAAACTTTTCGCGATTACAATACTTCCTTTTTACTTCGTACAAGGAAGTAAAAAAGGGTCGATTGCATGACATTTGAAATGCGCATCACAAATATTGATTTGATGTGTTAAGGGAATTTCTTTCAATTCATGTGAAACCCAAATATAGAGCTTTTTAACGAGTCCAAGATATCTTATATGATTTTCAGTTGTGAGTGATGCATTTAATCATTTTGCAGTCTCTACAATTTTACGACAATTTGATTCCCTTACAGCTTTAATTTTGTCATCAGCAACTTCAGAAAATTGGCCAAGACATTGATCAACTTCCAAGTGAAAAGTCTCCAGAATGAAATCATTTTTGTCAATTTCCAAGTGAAAAATCTCCTGAATGAAATTTTTGAAGCCATTTCTTGTGCATATCAACACCATAATCTTCACATATCTCTTAGCAAGAATCAGTTGCTTACTTGCCATTTTGAAAATAAAAAAGTAAACTATATTGAAAATGTTTATTTTTGAACCCCATGTTAAAATTGATGGTAAACTAAACTGTTGTAAACAAAAATACACAGAATTTGTTTCTATAGCAACTTAAAAGTATCAGCTGCTAAATCTCAAATGAAAAAATATATATATAAGATGGGCAAAAGAATAACAAAATGAATATAACTCTTATCTATTTGTGTAAACTGAAATTACTTTCTTGCTAGCTCAATACTAGTTAATATAAGGATAAAATTTTAGAGTTTCAATCAACACCATAATCTTCACATATCTCTTAGCAAGAATCAGTTGCTTACTTGCCATTTTGAAAATAAAAAAGTAAACTATATTGAAAATGTTTATTTTTGAACCCCATGTTAAAATTGATGGTAAACTAAACTGTTGTAAACAAAAATACACAGAATTTGTTTCTATAGCAACTTAAAAGTATCAGCTGCTAAATCTCAAATGAAAAAATATATATATAAGATGGGCAAAAGAATAACAAAATGAATATAACTCTTATCTATTTGTGTAAACTGAAATTACTTTCTTGCTAGCTCAATACTAGTTAATATAAGGATAAAAGTTTAGAGTTTCATAATTGCATTAGCAGAAAAAAGGGAAAATCTAAAATTTCATCAATAGCAAATATGGATGAGGTATCTTTCACTTTTAGTGTGCTTTCATCAAAACAATGGATCACAGTAAAACTACTACTCTCAAAACATCTGAAAACTAGCTAAATATAAGGATAAAATTTTAGAGTTTCATAATGGCATTAGCATGAAACAGGGAAAGTCTAAAATTTCATCAATAGCAAATATAGATGAGATATCTTTCACTTTTAGTGTGCTTTCATCAAAATAATAGATCTCAGTAAAACTATTACTCCCAAAACATCTGAAAATTAAAGGCAAGCAAACAAAGAATACCAACAAGAATTAAACTTAGAAGTTGGAAGGATGAAAAAGGAATAGCAAAATGAACAAAAAATGCATAGTTTAAATGTTCTGGTGACATAAAAAAATTCCTCTCATGGTATTAGATTAATTCTGATGGCACAAAACTGAACTGTTGAGAAGAAATAAAGAAACAAACCTGATGCAATGAAATCAAGTACACCCAACCAGATGCAATTTCATTTTTAATTTTTATATTATTATAGAGAAAAAACTCTGTCATTTAACAAGTACTTACAGAAAGCACCTACTTCTGTTTAACTGAGATGAAGTGTTTGACACCTTTTCTTTAAGCTACCTACAAATTTTTAGTGCTGTTTGCTTGATGGTATTTCCATCTACTGGCAATCCTTTTTGTGGCTTATCTTTGATCCATACTGCTAGAGACTTTCATTTTTTCCTTGATATATTCCTTGTATTTTATGATGAATTAAAACTTACTTTTGTTCAAAAACATAACAACTTCCTCACTGAAGGTTCACCTTTCTTAATAGTTTTTACATAGCTTCATGTAAGCTTGTAAAATACTTTCCTACAGATGTAGCATCTTGTCCAGTTATAAGGCAATCTTGAATTTTAAGTTCCACAGAATTTTTTTAATGATGAATTATGTGACATTTCATAACGGATATCAAAAAATATTGCAGTATGTATTAATAAAAAAGCGATGAAAAATTTGTAACTTTATAATTGATTGTCAAAATTAATAAATTTATTAGTTGATAAATTTCACTAAAAGTTCTTTCACTTTGAAACAGAGCTACGTATTAAATCATGAAATGTCTTTTGAAGACACATAACATGTAAAAATTATATGTAAAAATTATTAAATGTCTTTTGAAGATACAAAATTCAATCCCAAATTATACATAACAACACAACTTAGAAACAAGAAAGAAAGAAAAAAAAAAAAAAAGAAAGAAAGAAAGAAAGAAAGAAAGAAAGAAAAAACTAATACATTTAGTAACATGATTTGCTGTTTGCTGTGGAGAGGTACTTAATTCTTCTCCATTAGTTATTATGCAATTGATTTGTGTATGCACGTAAAATATATGCCATAAATATGGACTGTCTTTCTTAAAATTTAGGGGGGGGGATTCAGAAATTGGCTTGGATTGCTTGTGTTAAATCAAAATGGCACTGTAAAAAGAGAATGAAATATTTATTTTGAATTCATGTAAAAAAAGTGAATCGAATTCGTGGAAAAAAAGTTCATGTAAAAACAGAATTAGGTGTACAACTCAGATCAAACTCAACTATAAAATTAGCAACATAATAACCTTGAATTTGGCATAGATTTATGTCAAGATCTCAATCGATTTTGAGGACAAGCAGGAGTCTTCCAGTCTTGCAGATTTATTTGCTTTTGACAAAGAGGAACCTGTACTACTTCCCTCAAAATAGAATGAGATCTTGACATAAACCTATGCCAAACTGAAGGTTGTTGTGATACTAATTTTATGTTTCACTTGGCATGTTTCTCTGCCGTTTTCAAACACAGCTATAATTCCTGGGAGCCGAACTAATCAACTTCAGGTTTTAGGTGCTTGTGGTAAAAATCATTCAAACATTTCTTGAAATGCAATAACTAGGTGCACAGCTTCAGGTAAGATCATCAGATTCTGTGACTTCAGTAAGAAGAAAGAGGTTCCATATTTCAAAACTATGTAAACAAGTCAAAGCATTATGGGATGCAATGAAACAAAGACTTGTCAAAAAATCATTTCAGAAATATTTTAAGAACAGCACTTGGTAGCTACAAAGATGATGAATGCTTTAAATAAAAATAAAGCAAACAGATCATAGCTTAGTTTTTGAGATTTCAAGTGATGAATTGCCTAGTTCTGAAAAAAACTTCTGATCTTCTAAAAGGCAATGTAATGATTCCTGTTAAAACATTCAAAGGTTACAATTATATTGTTACCTTTAAACAAAAGGACATCTAAATGTAATTTAAGATGCATGCTAGTTCATATATTATTACCGTTTTACACTTGAATATTCATTACTTTTGTAACTAAATAGATTTTGTATCAAACGCATGAAAATTAAAGTATTGTGATATCTTGAAATTAACATAGTAATACAGAAGTTAAAATAAATACACCCATAGACATAATATTAAAATAGGAAAGATTAGACAACTATTCATTAGATGAACATTTTAATATGAACAACATTGAAATTTATGTCAACTGCATGCGATACAAAGATTACTAATATCCACTAATATTTACATCACAATTATGAAACTAAATGATCTTACTGCAATGAGAAAATCTTTGAAGACTGGAAAAAATATTCTGAAGTGCAGATCAATGCAAACCTCCTTAACCTCTTTGAAGTATCTAACAACAATCTTATATTGAAGTTTAAGCAAGCTCCATTTTCTGGAAGCTTTGGTATTGGCTGCTACTCTCCATTCATTTGAACCAGAATCTTCAAAGGTGTTCAGCCTAGATTATACCTCCACCACATACATACCTTTATATGTTAGAGTATGAATCCCCAGTTTTATTAAAAAAGGTTTGGTTCTGAAATTCCAAAATCAATCAAATGTGAGTTCCTTTTCCAGATACACAAGAAAAAGTCTTTTTAAACATGTAGCCATTGCATGTATATCCTATTCTTTTAGTTTAGGTGACATAAATCAAGATATATCCGTACTTTCTGTTTCAATAAAACAACTTAGAAAAATAGAACACAGCATTTTTTTTTTTTTTTTTTTTTTTTTTTTTTTTAAGGCATTAGGATAATGAAGTGTGTCTTACATAAAAATGCATTCCTTTAAACTCCCACTGTCCAAGTAGATATTGATTTTCTGGGATAAAAGTGTCATTACAAAAATGCTTAATTAATAAATTTTAACCTCTAGCTCCTGACCTACCTTTTGGTGTGAAATGAACACAGTAAATACATCACTTATGATCGTACATTTAAAGTTGACAATAGTTTTATTTTATCAACAAAATTAATGTTTCCTTCCTGCACTGATAAAATAAATTCATTTATTCTAATAATTTACTTACTAGGGTTGTTACTTCCTTTCCTTCTTCATACTCTAAAAAGTAAATTAAAAAAATTGATCATGACTCTAAATCATACAATTGTAAACTACTTTACCAAATCTCATATTATTTTTTAAATATAAATTAAAATTTAAAACATTCTCATACAGTTTAGATTTTTAGGGTACAAACATGACATATAATTTCTTATTTTCTTATAAAAATGAAATAATACTGATTTTCTGAGAGCAATGAAAAAAGTACTATGTCAGATGACTAGTGTATGAAACATTTCTTTACAGCTTTAAAAAAAAAAAAAAAAAAAAAAAAAAAAAAAAAAAAAAACCCACCTAGGATTTTTTTTTTTTTTTTTTCTATTTAAGTTTTAAATAAATAGTAATTTAAATTAGCCATCACTGTATCGAATATGTAGATTAGTGTATATAAGAAATAAACAAATGATGAAAACATTAAAATTTTGTTCATGCAAATACACACATACATACAAAATAAATCATACTTAGAAATTCCTCCCTAAATTTCATTAATCATTAAAAAATAAATGTATTAAAAAAGTTTTTTTAATCATTACATTCTTAATGAATCTTTTTTCCATAAATTATCGATGTTGATTTGTTTAAAGTGATGTTCTAAATGCTGAATTCTCAGTTTCCAAAATATTTCTTTTATTTAAAGGTTATCAAGAAATAAGAAATAAGTTTCCTACTTCAGAGGGTTCTAGAATGTGTTCTATTGGTCCAAATGATATCAAATTTGAACTACAGATAATTCAAATGATGCGTTTATAAATTCATTAAATAAAAAAATTTAGTACCAAAACCCATAATACACATAAAAATATTGAATATGCTGTATAAGTGTTAAATAATACAAAAAAGTAGCATTAGCATTGTAAGGGCTCAATATTATCCCCCTTCATGTTCAACAATGTGCTCTACCTGCAGAACCACACTTTACATAGCTAACTGGAGTGAGTCTGTTGGAATATCAAGAACATGGAGGGCGCCTAATGCTATCCTTCAGATCTGGCATAGATGGTGGCCTTTCATGATAGATACAGTACAAAGTCCGAAATCCAGACTCATCGGGACTTCAGCGATTCCGAATTTGGGATTTTTCCGGATATTGGATCATCTTAAATCTAGTAAGATGGCATGTAGAAATTATAAAATTAAAAATATGAAATCGCGATTTATGAAATAATGAAGTATTAATTATCTAAAGGGTATAAAAATTTACAAGAAAAAAGCTTAATATTTATTTTTTTACCTTATTAAACATTTCTTGCAATGTAAGTTGTTTAAGTTGCTTTGTTTTTTGTGATAATACTTCCTTTTTAATTCTGTAGACAGGCATAATCTCTTGTTTAGTTACATTGTTGAAGTCTTGTAACTGCTGTTTCAAGAAGTCTGACTAACTTGTCAATTGAAATTTTCTCGTTTTCAGTAACGTTTCTCATTTTTAGTAACTTTCTTCACTAACGGTAGAGGTATTTTATGGATCTAGAACCATACTACAAATTTCGCCATTCATTAATTGATTGATGTCTGAGAAGCATTGTCATCACAATGAAAAACTTCTTTTATATCATCTTCATCTATTACCGCTTCTCCAGATTTCTTGATTTCTTAATAAAATCCGTTAATTGGAAAATTTCAGCTCTGGTTTGCGATATCCGAAAACCTTTAAATCTAGGGGCGATCATCATCAAATCTAGCTATCCTTCACTATACATATTTAGCTATGCATCATGAGCTTGGCGACTAATGACAAGTTGTTCCGTTAAATTTTATCTTGCTTCTAATTGCACAGAGACAATTAAGCCTGAATTGTATTAGTTATTTATTATACTTATGTCTATTTCTTGCACATGCTTAAGACTGAATAAATAAAAGTGACTGAATAAATAAAATAGTGACTGAATATATAAAAGACTGAATAAATAAAATAGTGGAGTTCTGAATAAATAAATTCCCACATATACCTACTTAAGCCTTATTGAGGGCCGGCACAAGTTGTCATATTTTGATAAACATGCGGCGATGAAAGGAAAATATAATAAATAATGATTTCCCAGGTTGGTATCAGATCAACGATGTATCTATGTGGAATGTTTCGATTTGAGATAAGTGTCAAGCAGATACGCAGCAGCAGATCAAACTTACTGATCATACAAATTTATGCTAATGTGATTGTTTCTTCAATAACAAGGTATTTTATTTCATGTCGAAGTGAAATTAATAATCCGGACTCTCCAGATGTTTTATTATGTGTGGAGAGGGAATTAAATGTGCATGAGTAAAGCCTACGAGAAAAAACGTTGTTGGTGGCTTTGAGGTCCGGATTTTAGATCCTTCTGGATAATGGATGTCCGGATTTCGGACTTTGTTCTGTACTGTCCTTCAGAAAACCTCGCAAACAAAAGTCACACGGGGTGATATCCAGCAAATGAGGAAGCCACGCTGTTGGAAAATGTTGGCTGATCATCCCTTCATCTGTGAAATACTGTCTTAGCAATTGCTTTACACAACGATCTATGTGATGAGGTGCACCATTCTGAAGTTACTGAACCAATGCTGAAGTGGGATTACAAAATCTCTCAGTATATCACCATACCGTTGTCCTGTGGCAGAACAGGTTTGGATTCCATTTGCAGTTATCTCTTCCAAAAAATACAGTCCAACATTAAAGATAGCCATAAAACCACACCATACTGTCATACTGTCATTTTCTCAAGATGCAACGGTTATTCCTGGAAAGGGTAATGTTTTCTGCTACCCAAATTTGACAATTGAGTATGTTAACTCATCCATTCAGGAAAAAGTGGGCTTCAGTCCATAGAATGTTCCATGATCAAGTACTGTCAACCAACATTAGAGCACGAAACGGAAGCGCGAAAGATTTATGAACCTCTGAGTCCCCGTGCTGCAATAGGTGGATAGGCTTGATCTGATTAAAATTCAAAATCCACCGTAAGATTTTTCACATAGTGGAATATGGCATATCCAATACATGAAAACAACTGGCACAGTCACATTACCATGTCATAATTGACTGATGGCTCAACGACCACAATAGTCACATTTTTTATGCTTAGAAGACTGAATTTGCTTTTGTCCTCTACCTGAATGAATGTAAAGTTGTCTTAAATTTCTTTATCATTTTGCATAGGGCAAAAGGAGACATTGGATCCCTTTATATCTGCTTCATCCGACAGAATTCTTTTACTGCTGTACAGGAGTTCTACGATTTCTGGTCCAACAATTTTACCAATAGCATTTTTTTTTGGCAACATAAGCATAATGTGCAGAGCATGCAGACTATCTGCCTTCTTTTTATCCAAAGACTAATGCTAATAGGCATGCACTGTACGTTCAAATTTGAACGTACAGTGCAAAAAAAAAATGAAACAATCTGGCTGCTACTTGTCAGTACAATTCTTCCTAAATCATCCTATTACTCTGTACAGTCATTAAGTTAAATCAATGCTGCAGTGTAAAAAATGTACAATGCCATTGCCAGGATTCAAACTCTGGACTTCCTGGGCACATAGTGAGATTGCTTTCTATTTTACACAACGTGTAGGTATACATGTGGAGAAAATACCCTATATACCCATCCTTTTAAAGAGCAAATGGGGATGAGGGGAAGCAGTTGCAAATCCTGGTGGTGACGAATGGAAAAAAAAGTGGAAAAAGTGGTTCATCACTTTCTTAGTTTGGATGCCAGTACAGCATTGTTTTAGAAATGCTCAATGTCAGGAAACAGAAGAAATCTGCAATGCTGCTGCCAGGATTCTAATTCAAGACCCTCTGAATATGTAGCGAGCACACTTCCAGTTACACCTTGAAGGTATGTAGAAAGAAGGAAGAAAATAACTTATATACTCCTCCTTTTAAAAGGTAAATGGGGATTAAGGGGTCCAAATGCCGAATCCTAGTGGTGATGAATTACCATCCTCCACCTTTTAGTTTGTGCACCACTTGTAGAATCATTTAAAAATTTTTTTAAGTCATAAAACAGAAGAAATCCTCAATACTCTTGCCAAGATTTAAACTCCAGGCCTCCCAAAATACATACCAACATACTTCCAGTTAAATTATGAAGGCAAGCAATTTCATCAACCAATCATTTTAGGTACAGGAGGAAGAAAATACCTGTACCTAAAATTTGCGGCTATCATCTTCATCGTCCTCACCATGAAATATGGTAGCTGGCCATAAATTATGCCAAGCATTTTTTAACGTATCTGGAGACAGATCCTCCCACGATCTTGTGATGCTCTACACAGCAGATTTTATGCTAAAAAATGGCCTGATTTTATGCCTGAATGGATGAGTATGTTAACTCATCCATTCAGGAAAAAGTGGGCTTCAGTCCATAGAATGTTCCATGATCAAGTACTGTCAACCAACATTAGAGCACGAAACTGAAGCGCGGAAGATTTATGAACCTCTGAGTCCCCGTGCTGCAATAGGTGGATAGGCTTGATCTGATTAAAATTCAAAATCCACCGTAAGATTTTTCACATAATGGAATACGGCATATCCAATACATGAAAACAACTGGCACAGTCACATTACCATGTCATAATTGACTGATGGCTCAACGACCACAATAGTCACATTTTTTATGCTTAGAAGACTGAATTTGCTTTTGTCCTCTACCTGAATGAATGTAAAGTTGTCTTAAATTTCTTTATCATTTTGCATAGGGCAAAAGGAGACATTGGATCCCTTTATATCTGCTTCATCCGACAGAATTCTTTTACTGCTGTACAGGAGTTCTACGATTTCTGGTCAAACAATTTTACCAATAGCATTTTTTTTTGGCAACATAAGCATAATGTGCAGAGCATGCAGACTATCTGCCTTCTTTTTATCCAAAGACTAATGCTAATAGGCATGCACTGTACGTTCAAATTTGCGGCTATCATCTTCATCGTCCTCACCATGAAATATGGTAGCTGGCCATAAATTATGCCAAGCATTTTTTAACGTATCTGGAGACAGATCCTCCCACGATCTTGTGATGCTCCACACAGCAGATTTTATGCTAAAAAGTTTCAAAAAGTCTTGAATAGTCTTACCATTGTTCAAGAAACTTAACATAGATTTTAAAAATGCTACTTTATATTTGCCTTTCAGCGCATGCACTATTCCCATATCCATAGGCTGAATGATAGACGTACAGTTTGGAGAGAAGAATAATATGGATACATTATCTTTCACTAAAGCTTTAAGTGAAGTATGCACTGAACAGTTGTCACCAATCAGAACTATTTTTGAGTCATCGGGTAAACCAACCGAATTCAAATGTCGCCGAGATTCGGGTTTAAAATGATTTTCAAACCAATCATTCATCAATGCTTGTGTCATCAATGCTCTTTTATTTGTGAAAGAATTACTCCTTTAAATGCATGCGTAAAGCATACAAAAAAAAAAGTTTGTGGCTTTGAGGTCCGGATTATAGATCATTTCAGATAATGGATGTCCGGATTACGGACTTTGTACTGTATAATGATTTGCAAACTTGATAGTTGATAAAATTGCATTATTCATTCCTGAAAGTGGGAAGAGGAGTGGTTATTCCTGTCCTCTTGCTTAAATTCTAAGATAAATAAATTATAGTAAAAAGCAGAAAATATTTAAATTTGATTCATTTCATGTAACTAAAGTATTTTTACACCAAACTGCAAAATCATAATGCAAAAAGATAGCTACAAACCTATAAAAAATCATTCTATTTTTCTTGACAAGATAATTACCCTCACAACTAAATTCTGGATAATTTGATTCTAAGGAAAAATACACTGGAAAATAGTATATAAAATGATGATTATTATTTATTATTATTATTATTATTAATTTAATAAATCGCTTAGGGAAGAAGTGAGCATATTTCTGAAAAAAAGGCCCATATTTAACATTATTTGTGTACTCAAGAAGATTTGTATAAGTGACTTTCGCCTATTGTTGAGTCTTTATTTTGAAAAAAAAAAAAAATTCAGTTATTTCAATAGAAATGTGGTCAGAGCTGTCTACATCACAGCTCATACAAATATGAGTTAAGTAATAAGTTAAAGCATTTTTAAAACAAAGAACTCTGGACTGTATGATATAATGAAAATATTTACCTTGTTTTAAGATGCTTGCAGCTTCTGCTATTTTTCCTTTTTTAAGAAGAATATTAGATAAAGCAAGACGAGCTTCCTGATAAGTGGGAGCCATTTCAATAACTTTTTGATATGCACTCATGGCTTCTTCTACATGAGATAAAGCATGCAAACAGTCTGCATATTTCATCCACACTGCTGGCTATAGTAATAAAAAAAATATTCATTAACATGTGAAAGGGACAATGCACACTGGCACAAAAAGTGAAAGACAACATTTTACCTTTGCAGTCATGTTACATTCTGAAAGATCATATGCACCAATCAAAATGTTAGCTTAAAAAAACTCATTTTATATTTTGAAGTTTAAAAAAGACTATGAGTTATCGAGAAAAGTTATAAAAAAAAGGACTTTTTAATTATATTAAATGTTCATTTGCACTTTTGCATCTGAGGTAGCTCGCATTTGATGGTGGCTCGGTAAAACCATTGAAACTAGTCCTGTGAAAATTTGAAAATATAACGCTTATTTTTGTTGTTTGACTTCTAAATTAATATCCAGTTTCCTTATGATGTTCTTAAATCTCAAGTAAACATTCTCACATCTAGTCAAAAATGAAACAATCTGGCTGCTACTTGTCAGTACAATTCTTCCTAAATCATCCTATTACTCTGTACAGTCATTAAGTTAAATCAATGCTGCAGTGTAAAAAATGTACAATGCCATTGCCAGGATTCAAACTCTGGACTTCCTGGGCACATAGTGAGATTGCTTTCTATTTTACACAACGTGTAGGTATACATGTGGAGAAAATACCCTATATACCCATCCTTTTAAAGAGCAAATGGGGATGAGGGGAAGCAGTTGCAAATCCTGGTGGTGACGAATGGAAAAAAAAGTGGAAAAAGTGGTTCATCACTTTCTTAGTTTGGATGCCAGTACAGCATTGTTTTAGAAATGCTCAATGTCAGGAAACAGAAGAAATCTGCAATGCTGCTGCCAGGATTCTAATTCAAGACCCTCTGAATATGCAGCGAGCACACTTCCAGTTACACCTTGAAGGTATGTAGAAAGAAGGAAGAAAATAACTTATATACTCCTCCTTTTAAAAGGTAAATGGGGATTAAGGGGTCCAAATGCCGAATCCTAGTGGTGATGAATTACCATCCTCCACCTTTTAGTTTGTGCACCACTTGTAGAATCATTTAAAAATTTTTTTAAGTCATAAAACAGAAGAAATCCTCAATACTCTTGCCAAGATTTAAACTCCAGGCCTCCCAAAATACATACCAACATACTTCCAGTTAAATTATGAAGGCAAGCAATTTCATCAACCAATCATTTTAGGTACAGGAGGAAGAAAATACCTGTACCTAAAATTATGCATATTGTGTAAATTATAACTTACACAAAATACATCTTTAACCAACTATTATTTACACTATTGACACAAATCATTATTAGGAAATATACTTATAATGATTTGTGTCAATTTATTTGACATATACTTAAATACACTTTAAGCTATTCCATTCTTAAAAACATTAAGCCCTTATTTATTAGAGTCCATCATTCCCAATACAAATTAAAAAGGAAGGAACAGTCTAGCAATCTTTGGCTACACATGCAAATACAAGCCTCCATGATTCAAACAATATGCGATGAAGTTTCACATATTAAAAGTGAAAAATCATAAAAAAATTATTACAATTTGATTGCAAAATCTATTTTTAATTTAAAGACTATAACTGCATATTTTTTATATGGTTGTAGTAGCAAATTTCAGAAAAGTAATAGTTTGGAGCATACTAATTTATAAACTGTATCACCTTGCAGCAGCACATAATAAGAAATTAAAAGTTTGAATAAGGTTATATGACAAATGCTATAAAAACTGGAATTGTGAACATCAGAATTTTAATCTTCGAAGAGTTGCTTTAAGAGTTCTGGAGTTTTAATTTTGGGTTATAAATCAACATCCATTTAGACAACATCAATAGTCTAATCGGATCAAGATATTTTTATCACTGAAAATGCACCATGTCTTTGAAGAGAAAAACAGGAAAACAGTAAAAATTATTTTTTAACTGTTTACCTTTTCATAAAAAAGGAAAGAAATGTGAAAACTGAAAAATTCAAACATCTCAAAACAAAAGAAGATTTTTTTTTAATGTTAATTATTTAGTACTCTTCTATTGACACAGCACCAATCATCAAATGTGTGCCAAAGTGTCAAATGTGGTAGCCTATTTATATCAAACTATGAAAATTACATAATGATAATACCCATATTTACTCTTGCATTCTTACATCTCTTGTAATTTTCACTTTAGCATTTTAGTTTCTGGAAAATGTTTTGGGCATTCATGTAATTTTCAGATTCAGAAAGGGAGCTGTCCTAAATTTTAAAATGAATTCATCCACTTAGTGGTTGTTTTCATCTGACTAGTTGATCCAGTTGTGGATTTTGGGTAAATAGGCTTTAACTGATGATTTAACTGGTTATTTATGATGAGACAATAATAGTGAGAGTTTCAAGAAAACATGGATATTTAAAGCTGTTGATGGTTCTGTAGATCACTGGATGTGAGAATATATATAGAATGATGATGAAGACAATGATAACAGTGATGACCTGCAAACTTTTGCAAATAACACAGACTGTAGTTCCAGCAACATAAAACAATTTAAGGTCTAGGAAGTAATGGATAGCAAAAAGTATACACAAAAGTCAGGATACAAGGAAGTAGAGATCAAGACATTTTTATTAGCTATTGTAATATTAACATTACTAAATATTCCTACTGGAATATACATTTCTTTTAAATGACTAATATTGTGATAATTACTGGTAGTTTATATATACATGAATAATTTTCAGTTGTTATGCTCTTACTGTACAGAAATTACATTATTCAAATTATTTTCTCTGCTTGATTTTAGCATAATAAAATTAGTATTAAAAAACGAGAGGAGAAATTATTTCGAGTAAATATGGTATGTTTAATATTTGCAATGTTAAATCTGTGTGTTATACCAAATTTGTGAAATTCTCTGATTTTTTTAAGCAAATCACTGTGTAAATAGGGAGAATGGAACAGCTGTTCATTTTATATACACAACAATCTGTTTCCGTTTAAAAAAGCGGCAGAAAATACACAAATTCAGCATCATGAACAGCATCGGCAAATATGGTATGTTTAATATTTGCAATGTTAAATCTGTGTGTTATACCAAATTTGTGAAATTCTCTGATTTTTTTAAGCAAATCACTGTGTAAATAGGGAGAATGGAACAGCTGTTCATTTTATATACACAACAATCTGTTTCCATTTAAAAAAGCTGCAGAAAATACACAAATTCAGCATCATGAACAGCATCGGCAAACAGCATATTAAACATTACATGCATTATATTTGTTATATATAACACAGTTAGTTTTTTCAATTTATATTTGGTGCTAAGTGGTATCCTGTTTACAAAACAGTACCATTATTTGAATTGAAAATCAGTATTAATACCAGTCATTACTAATAATGGTACTTATCGCAACCACCTTACTAGAAGTCACCAAATTTCAGAATACGCCAGACTCTGGGAGTCATGTGCATAATCTTTCTTCAGGCAACCATGCTCATACCAATCCTTCAGCAAGTAATGTTGCCAATTTCATATGCATTCTTTATGTTGTATTATAAGTTCCAACAGTTTTTATAAACAAAGTGTGATTCCCCCCCCTTAATTTTGAAGTATGCACCTGTGGAATTTAACAGCAATGGAAGAAACTTTGGTAAAATTGCTACAAAAATAGAGGATTTTGCCACAAAACCTCTAAAGGAAACAAAAGGAGATGCATTTGATAGATAGCCAGTGTCGCTGAGGTTTGTGCGGTGCTCAGTCTCTGCAACTCTTTGATGTTTACTTAAGCAAAAATAGGCTGCTATGTACTTGGAAAGATGAACAGCGCTGAAACATTACTGAAAGATTTGGAAATTAATGTTTTACTTTTTTTAATGTATCAGGCAATCTTTAATTAACAATTAAAATTTGCACATTGACTTTTCACATGTTGATAATGCTTCCCAACTTGTATAAAATATCACTAGTTTGGAAATCCTTTTACAAAAAGTTGCCAAAACCACCAACTTCCATCTAATAAGAAACTTTTACACTTTCTTCTGCAAAAAATCGCCAAACTGCACCAACATACATTGGTTCCATTAGCACATTAAATATCCTAATAGTAATTCTAAATAGCTCAGTGCCTGGCTCAAAACAACCAGTATTTTGTTGTAGCAATACGCCTAAGATGCATTTTTCAAACAGTTTGGAGAAAACAGCACAGCCATCACAATACTGGTCTTGTGTACTTTACAGTTAATGTGCAAAAATGTAAAATAAGAGAATATAAAAATATGATTCTTGTGGATTTTCTTTTAAGAATTAATTCAGTTTACATTTACATCCATGAACAATTCTGTTAAAATTCCAGGTCATTAAAAAAGCAGATTAAAATTAAATCATAACAAATTTTTATAACATAAATGCAATAATACATTCGCATGAATAGAGTTCTTTCTTTATTTGTCTCTTTCAAAAAAACTTTATTAAATGTTAGTTAAATTTGAAGAAATGTAATAACAACATATTTTTTTTTATTCACTTGAATCAAAAACTTTCAAATTCATAGTCTTAAATTTAAAAAAAAAAAAAAGTTTATTATTATTTATACTTTCATTTGATAACTGAAATGAGTTTCTTGCTTCATCTTATAACAGAAAAAGAAAAAAAGGAAAAAGATGCGTATATTGCGAATTGCAATCTCACTGGTCAATGTTTACATTTACAAGGTGTTATCATGCCTATTTTTTATATTTGCTATACTATTTATATTTTGGGTGTATATTGATGAACATATCTAGATGCAAAAATTGTTACTGCTTCAAGTTATACAAAAGGTTCAAAATTTTTGGTTAAACTTTTGTTCTTTTGGAATATTTATTCACAAAGTTTATAAAAACTGTTAGCACACAAAAGCAGTAACTCAGTATTTCAGAACACAGAAAACTATAAAATAATTAATTTAATTAATCTTTGAAGTTGAGATGGCAATGAGTTGTAAAGCAAAGACTTTTATTTTGAAAAACAAATAAGATATTATTTTTACATACTTAAAATTGTGAATATTAAGATTTCAATAATACAATCAATAGGATTTTATATAAGCCTTACCTATTATGATTTAATTTTACAACATGCATTCTGCGAATTGTTCCGATGTTAGTTTTAAGATATTATGAAATGACCTAAGATTTAGGGCATGAATTGTTTACTTTATTATTTATTGTTACTTTAGCTATTATTTTCAGTGTTAGAAGTGACATCAGCATTTTGTTTAATATGATTCAGAATGGCAAAGAGAAAAAAATGGTGAAGGAAAAGGAATTATGAAGAGAAAAAATTTGTTTGGTGTGCACGCATTCAGCTGATTAATGTCTACATTTCCAAGTAATGTTTTTGAATGAAAGCAATCAAAAACAACCTGACAGAGAAAATTGAGCAATCAAAAAATATTAATTTTCTTTGCATACTCGATGAGTTTAATTAATTATTATTGGTTGACATTTTAATTCAAGCATTATTTAATTCATTACAGAATCAGGGGCTTACTAGTTCTTACCTAATACTGACATAGTTACAATTACTACTTGAACTAAATCTTATTTAAGGTCAAGATTTTACATCATGACAAAATTCCCAAAATTTATGAAAAATTTTAAAAACAAACAAAGAACAAACCAGATTATAGTTATCTGTTTTTAACAACTTAGAAAGTAAAGTTTTTGCAAACTCATATTCCTTTATCTCCATGAAAGCTTCTGCAACATCTAAATATAAGTCTCCAAAATCTTCTGGGTTTTCTTGAATAAGAGCTTCCAAAAGAGGCTATAATAAAAATAATAATACATATTTTCATTCTTCTTTTACACATATTCTATATCATAAGTTCTCAAATTAGGTAGTATGACACAGAAAAAAAAAAAAATTCACAAAATTTTTATCAGAAGAAATGGAACATCTTAAAACATTATTATTTCTAAATAATTAGGGAACTGCACTTTTTGAAATCAGGTATATGGAAATGAATTTTTTATGAATAATTCAACCATAAAACAATCAAAATTAAGGAATAAGTTTGTATGTATTCTATTCTTCTTTTATTAATCAAATTCTACCAACAAGTATCTACCATCACTTGGGAACGATGTAAATATAATGTTTACTTACGTGCTATTAGGGACCATGCATTATTAAGAGTGTTTATTTATCTGTATGTCTTTAACTCAAATGATAAATTGAAATCTGTATAAATAAGTCTGCTATATTGTTTGATATATATGGATGTAGAACAACATGAATTATAAACAATTTACAGTTTCAAATCTATTTTTCTGGAAGTTCTTTCATAAGTTTTCAAAGCAACTTAAGTACGTATCTATTTAAAACTTAATAAAAATAGCAGCTTCATATGGTAAAAATATACAACATAATACACCAAAAAATTTATTATTATTTATTTATTAGTTATTATTACTTTTATTTATTAGTTATTATTATTTACTAGTTATTATTATTATTTAAGAATGGATTTCCAGTCTAAAAGTTTAAATCAACACTCACTTGAACTGCAGTTAGAGACTGCAAATGTATTAAACATAGCAAGACTTTTACAGCTAGATCAACAGGAAGAACTTCTGGAACATAACAGCTGAAAGAAAGTATTTATTTTTCTTATCAAAAACTAATGAAAACTGCAATAAAGTTACATAGCATTAAATTATTTTTATTGGTCAATGATATTTAAACATAAGGACAATTGAAAAAAATTATTTATTTATTGATGATTATTAGAATATAACTGGGAATTGAGATATCCTTTACTTTATGAGCATTTACGTTAAGGCAATTTGCTTTTGTGACTTAAATTAGTACCTTTCTAGATTAACAAAAATGAAAAAAACTTCTCAATTTCAAGAGACAGTCATCAGAAAAACAGGGACCTAAAGTTAATCACCATCATAACTGGTATTTTTATTTTCAAAATCTATCCCATCTAAGTTTGCTTTATCTAATTTTAAATTATACTTTAAAAATTATGCAACTGTGTTCTTTAGGCAAGAGTGTTGCTTTATTGATCACATCTCTAAGAAATAGTGGTCTTTCCATGAATACAACTTACTTTAAAACAACTTTAAAATCATCATCTGTGAAAGTCTCTAGTTCATCAGGTGTATCAATTTCTCTGTCAGGCATCTGAAGCTTGACACCACAATGTTGAACAAAATTCTAGAAACAAGTTATAAATAACAAAAAAATAAATATATTGTATTAGGTTATTTGAATTTGGCAAAGCATATGTGGGCTATCTGTCAAAGGGAAGAGATGCCTAAGGAACTCTGCTTCACACCCATGTTACATAAACAGAAAACCCTGCAAATTAACCATGCAGCCACCCCATTTGCCTGGGACTGAACCCTTGTCTAACTACCAGCATTAGCAATCTTAACTACTCAGCCACTGGTGAGGCCAGCACACAAACAAAACAAAAATTGAATGTAAATAATATGAGCAAAAGATATAATTCTTAACAAAGCGGAAAAAATGAAGGAAAATAAAAACAAATTTAACATTATTATGAATAAAATAATATACAGGCCCAAAAAATAAAAAAAACAACTAATAAAAACTCATACAACTTAAATGATTATGCAGTTAGCACAAGATCTTTATTTTGGCACACTTGATATATTTTCAAAATGCAGACAAAAATTAAATTTAAATAAGAACATAAGAAATGTGATATAGGACAGGACAAGGAAAAGGTGATGTTACAACATTTAAGACATATATTTAGAAAAAAAAAAATAGTGAGGTGTGTGGTCACCCTGACCAACAAAAAGCTTTCCAGAGATTTTAAATGTTTTGTATTAGATTTAGTAGGAATTAACGTGGTAACAAAGTATATTTACAATGAATAGCACTTTGAAACTCCTGCACAATGCTAGGTGAGGAGTGTAGTGAGACAAGTCAGCATTCTAATGCATCTTATACATGTTCTGTTGGATTTAAATCCAGAGAATTGCAAGCCACTTCATCCTTCAGATTCCTTTGCCTAAGATAATCAGTCACCAGTGCAGCATAAAGGGGGACAAGCATTATCATTAATTATTGTCATTAATTATTGTCGTTATAGAAGTGGTAGAAACAAAGATACAAGGGTTACCTGCTTGTATTATAGTTGCTTTAGAGCAAAGTATGAGTCAGTGACATCACATGCTTAAAGAATTTTTGATTGGGTACAGAAAACATTATAGCACAGTAACCTTGGTAGTAACAGCAACAAGAGATCATTTTGCAGCAGGTGGCTATATTCCATAATTTCACAAATTTGCATTAAACAGTTATAGCAGATTTAAGTTCTGTGTATCATAACATGCACTGCAAAGTTACTGACACTGTTTTTACTATCCAAAGTTTCTATACATATCACGGTCACCTTACTCGTCCCTATAAGAACTCTATACTGCCAAAACTTTGACACTTTCTAATTACTTTCGTGTAAAAATTAAGAAGACTTATTTACAACAAAGCAAATTATATAGGAATTAAAAATCAGGTTCATCTTTTTTAGTGACCCTATACATCTTCCTGCATTAAACATTACAATAATATATCAGTTTGTTTTTCTGAAGGGTTCTAATTTAAAAGAATTGAACAATGAAATGAGTTACAAAACACTCTCTTGGAAAACAGCAAAGCAAAACTTTGTGTCCATATAAAAGATTTGGCTGCACTTTAAATTTATATCTACTCTCAGGAAGCATCTTGTACATAAATTTATAATTTCATAACTGCCAACTTTAAATGGGAAAAAAAGGTTCTCATATAAAAAGGAGGTTACAACAGGTTTTCATGTTGCATAGTGATGCCATTTCAGAAGAACTCAAAACTGATGCAAAATTTACTTTATAATGAATGATTTAACTTATAGAACTATTTATAACATGATTATGATGTAAAATATATTTATTTTTAATTAGATATCCCAAATTCTATGTGTTTTGGATAATTTCATTTGTAATTTTTTTTACACTTTTATGTTGAGAAAATCATGAATAACTAAGGAAAGCTTTTATTTATTAAAGTACGAGGCGTATTCGGAAACTAAGTACCGTTCTGGAAAAAAAAAAAAAAAAAAATAGTAAAACAATTTTTTCGAATCCAATTTTATTTTTACATGAAAATACATGTCTTAAACTATTCTTCAACATAGTTTCCGCCAATGATCAAACACTTGTCATAGCGGGTGACCAGTTTTTGCATACCATCGTCAAAGAAACTTCCCGCCAGTTTCGATAACCACGACTCCAAAGCATTTTTTATGTCATCGTCAGATCCAAAGCGCTTGCCACCAAGCTCGCGCTTCATGTGCAGTGATAGTCAGACGGCGGCAAGTCCGGGCTGTACGGCGGGTGATCGAACTGCTCCCAATGAAACTGTCGAATTAACGATTGAGTGACACCAGCAGTATGGGGCCGAGCATTGTGATGGAGCAACACAATTCCATTACCGTGCATTCATCTTCGTTTGTTTTGAGTGGCACGCCTTAGTTTTGTTAAAGTCTCGCAATATCGTGCCACATTAATGGTTTCACTTCTGGGAAGAAATTCAGTAAGCAAAATGCCTTTCCTATCCCATAAGACAGTGCACGTGATTTTTTGTGATGACATTGTCACTTTGAACTTTTGTTTTTTTGGAGAATGAGTGTGTCTCCACTCCATCGATTGTTGTTTCGATTCTGGTGTGAAATGACACACCCAAGTTTCATCACCTGTCACAATTTGGTTTAAAACGTTTTCTTCCTCATGACTGTACCGCGTGAGAAATGTCAGGGCACTACCAAATCGCTTTGTTTTGTGAACATAAGTGAGCATTTTTGGAACCCATCGGGAACACAGTTTGCAATAATAATTCAAGCGGTCAGACACAATTTCGAACAAAACAGTACGTGAAATTTGTGGAAATGCCTCTGAAAGAGTTGTCATTGTGAAGTGCCTGTTCTCATGAATTGCTTCATCAACTTTCCTTACCAAATCATCGGTGACAACAGAAGGCCGATCACTCCGAGCCTCGGCGTGGACATTTGTTCGACCTGCATTAAACATTCTTATCCACTTTCTCACCATTCCATCACTTATCGCGTATTCATCGTAAACTTCTGTCACTTGACGATAAATTTCGGCCGGTTTAACATTCCTCGCGTTCAAAAATTTAATCACGGCACGAATCTCACAGTCAGCGGGAGAACTAATTGTCTTAAACATTTTGAATGTGCACAGCAAACTGAAAACACAACATAGAGCAACCAAAATGGCGACAATTGAAAGTCAGTGAACAAGAAAGACTAGTGCGCATGCGCGGGAAGCATACCACAGTGCTGCAACGGCGCTAGAATGAAACGGTACTTAGTTTCCGAATATGCTACGTACTTTTAATTACAATGAAAACAAAAACAAAAACAAAAAATTAACAATGTATGCAATATATATTCTTGTGTGAATTAATTTAGTAATGCATCATAATACTGATATAAAACAAAATTAAATACAAATGTTAAATGATAAACATTAATTCAGTTTTCATAAAAAGTCCTTTAATTTCTATAGTATATAAGACAATTTAAATAAAATAAAATTTTAAAAGAAAAATTATGCTGAAAATCACTATAGATAGGAGAATGGATATAGAATAATTTCCGAAAATTAAAAATCAGAAGTTTCTGTGATCTAATGAAAGATATGATGAATAACCAAAACATGTGGCAGTTATATAATTTCATGCTAAAAATACCACCAATACCATGATATAAAACATTAAGTTTTATATAAAATATTATAAAAATGAAAATTTATAGTATATGATGCATATCAAATTACCTTTATGGCTGATGTGTAAAATTTTTGAATCAGTTGTAACTCCAGAAGAAAATTCACATCTAAAACAAAATATTTAAAAAATTACACAAATAAGTTTACACATACATATATGCATATATACACAAATACACATTAAATATACAGAAGGATTTTAAGTTACCTTCTGAAGTAATCAGTGAAGGGAACTTAGTAAAAGCCATTTCTAACACTTTAATTGCATTTATGTAGTCAGTATTCTCATAATGAACCTAATAAAAAAAAATGGACGGAGAAATTAGCTTTGACAAAAAAAAAAACAAAAAAAAAAAAAAATCACACAGTAAAATCTTTTCCTTCATTTTATATATCTTGCAATGATATTAATTCATATATATTAATAACTAAATTAAAATAACTGATATATATATATATATATAACAATATCTAGCACAAATAATTTACCTTTGCAATCTCTCTTGACATTTCTACACATTTCTGTCCAGCTTCAGGGGCACTCAAATGCTTCAAAATTTGTTCATATCCAGCCAAAGCTTTTTTTCGATCTCCTATTCGTTCATATAAATTGCATCTTTCCCACAGAAATGGTACATTATCTGGCTCATTACGAATTGCTATAACATAGAAATTCAAGTTATAATTGTTGGCGACTACTGAAATTTAAATTAATAATTCATGTGTGAAAACATATTACTTTCAGTTATTAGATTTTGCATGTAAACAGTTGTTACTTACTATAAAGATATCACATAATATGGCAAAAGACATTTGTAATAAACATTTTATCAGCTCATATGTTGAATTATAGTACTTAGACATATGTTGAATTAATATTTCAATATTTTCCATTCATGTTACATTTTATAGCATGTGTTTAATAACTGTGTAACAAATTTTTATTTTTGTAAGCAGCAGTGCAGGTTATATCCTGAGTGGGAACTTCTATAATATAGCACCAACCATGAAAGAAATTTACCGAGCATAAATGCATGATGCGAGAGAGAAAAAACAGTCATGAAGATAGTGCGCATACATAACATAAATGTTTTACAGAAGAGTAAAATATAATAAAATTACATTTATTTCTACATCTACATTTATTACGACTAAATTACATTTCCTCACTAATATTTATTTCTTGCATATATAGCTTCTACTGGCCATTAATTTGCAAATGCTATTAATGTGACTTAAAAAGAGTTTTTCTATTCTATCAAATGGCATCATATATGTTTTGCTGGTATAACTCAACAGTGTTGAGATATACCAGCAAACATCACTCTTATACATCACTGTTGAGCCACATCTCATTTTTTCTGCCTGTAACATTCAGTGTTTTTTCTTTGAATACTTTTATCATTAATATATAGGTGCCTCTTGTGACCATTTTAGCTTAGTCTATTATAATGCAGAATGCTGCATTATTCTTACTCCTTGGTATATCGAAAATTGATAGCATTTTGTATCCAAAAGGATGATCAATATGCACTTTTAGTTTATCTGCAGTACATGTCTTTCTTGAAAGAAAAAGTTGTTTAGTATAAGAAGTTAAGTAGGATCGACTTTCAACTGCCAATAAACTTAAGCAATTAATTATGGAGATGGTGATTTTCTTTTATGGTGGCCACCATAGCATAGAAGTAAAGCATAATGCTTGTAAAAATGTGGCAATCAGCTTTATTTCCTTAATTAAATATTGAACCTAAATACATACATTCTATAAGATTAGAAAAAAAAAAAAAGAGTATTTTCTGTTAATGAGTGGCAGTCACCAAATGCATGTCAATGTGTCAATTGTGGTAGCTTGTTTATATGGTGTCATGAATAGCAGTGCATGATGCCATTGCAAATAAGTGGGAAGAATGAACATCAGTCCAGGAATTTTTTGTCCTAGACTTTCAGTTGCTTAAGTGGATGTACTGGCAGCTACCAGGTATGAACACCTGCAAGTTAACCACAAATACAACATTAAATCATTGTACAGGATTGATGCGTAAAGAAATCACTGGCCACCATCATCTAGTAGATTCTTACTTCAATGAATTCACATGTTTGGGACTGCATGAAAAGATGTTAAATATTTTTGGCAGTGTTAAATGATATTAGCAGTTTTATGCCTCTTGTGTAATTTGAAATTAATCTTGTAAAATCTGTTTTGTATTTCTGCATTTGTCTTTATTACAGTAGATAACAGCTACCTATATACATAAGGGGTAATGTTTTCAGTTCAAAAATTCAATAGTGAGTTTTCAGTGAATGAACACAAATTAAGGTCACATTTTTACTACTTTTATAATAATGTTTGTTGGTCTGTGTGTGTGACAACGTTTTTTTGGGGGGGTCAACCATAACTCTTATATGACACTTTAAAAAATTTCCATTTCACATATTTAACTTTCTACATACATATAAAAAGAGTTGATTAGATTTTGGGTAAAACTGGACAACCAGAAATGGTGCTTTGCAGGAAGCCCATAACAATCTTTAATGGACTTAATCTTTAATAAAGTTGTATTCTGTATGGAGCCCAAAACAGTTTTTAAAGAAAAACTATAAAATTAACAACAGACTTTCACAAAAGGGTATGTTATGAGACAATCCAAAATTTCTCAAATTTGGTATCTAAAATAGGTATGTGATTGAGAATCATATTACATTTATAAACATTAAATGTATTCCTGAAATTATGCTAAATGCAATGAGAATAAGCTCATTATGAAGCTAAGCTCTCATTATGAAGCAGTTAAATATATTAGTCTCAATCTCCAATGCATTTATTTCCCATTTGTGTTGAATCACCTTAAGAAAAAAATCTGATGTGTACACCACATGACTTCCTTGTACGGAATATTAAATTATACGCATTTTTTTTTTTTTTTTTTTTTTTTTTTGCATTTCATTTAAACTTATTGGATTTAATTAAATCTACTTCACCGACAGCGCATAAACCACAATAGAATAAATGCATTCTTTAAAATGCACTTTGTTTACCATAGTGACACTCTGGCGCTAGGTTTACTTATCAGTATTATATTTCATTCATATTATAACTCAGAATGCACAAAATGTATATCATTTAAAGAATTATCTAATCATTGCCACATGTTCTATTCAAATACTGTAATAAAGCTAGAACGATGTATAAAAGAAATTAAGCAAACAAAAAACAGAAACAGTTTTTCACAGACGATTGAGTATTTCTTATTTAATTAATTCAGTTCTCACTTCGCGAGAAGGCAAAAATACATAAAAACTCAAAATATCTATATTAAAAATTACGAAGTAAATCTCAAACGCTTATTTCCTCAAAAAAATTCCAGAAAGAATTAAGTATGATTTAATTGGCAATAATAAATGAATGCGTTATCTTTGTTGTTGCGAAGCTAAGTTTCTCTAGATTGGCAACAAATCCACTAGTCTCCTGTTTCAAATGTAAACATCAATGGCCGCCATTAAAAACCGGCTTAGCGGCAATTAAACAACTTTAAAATTGCTGATAATTCTAAAAATATTGCACACAGATTTACTAAAGGCATAAAATCCTTAACTGGAAGATGAAAACAACATAATTCAATCATTTTTAAAGCAAAAAATGTACAATTTACAAACATATAAGAGTAAAGAAACTGAGATCACTGAGCCAGGTAATAGAGTGGATATATATATAAATATATTTATATACGTTTGGTGCGGCCAATTGCAACCAAAACACGAGGTGCACATCTACATGTTATAGCAGTCCTATATACAAAATTTCAACGTTCTGAGGCTACTCGTTTTTGAGTTATGTGAGATACGTACGTACATACGTTCATACAGACGCCACGAAAAATTCTCTTCAGAATTAATTTTAAAGCAGTTTTATAATTTTTTTGAAGGAAAAGAGCATTTTATTCTGTCCTTATGTACAGATATGACGCTAATACATCGTTAAATTGCATTCAATAGCGGTCAAAATGGATATTTTCATTGAAATATGCTGCCTGAAACTTTTCGCGATTACAATACTTCCTTTTTACTTCGTACAAGGAAGTAAAAAGGATGTTGTCACCAAATGTTATTGCTATGTATTTAAAAAAAATACTAATAATATAGTAAATTTAAATAATATAGTCAATAGGAAAAGAAAAGTATAGCAATGCTTAACACTCTATCAGGAATTCTAAAGATAAGCTGCTTTTGAAAATTTTGTGATTTGCAGTTTTTTTTATTATTATTTATACTGGATTTAATAAAATAGTAACTCTTTTCATCAAGTTTTACATATTGTTAAGTTTGATACCATCTAATTAGATTCTGTGCCAACATTTATATTTGGCACTAAAAGCTGCCCAGTTAACAGAAAGTACTGAAAAAATAAAGAGGACGTATCTATAGCTAATGCTTTAAACAGGAGTCTTGTTTCCTTCAGCATGTGAAACAGTCAAAAATTTTTTAATTCAGTCAGAATTATTGTTCTTTACTTAAGAACTTAAATATCAATGATGATATCGACTCAGCTTCATCATCTCAAAGATTTAGTAACAGCATAGTCTTCAACACTGGGATAGGCTATTAATGCTAGCTGGCAAGTACAAGACATACATGAAAGCACTGTAGATCAATCCAGAATAGTGATGAGCTAAACATGTGAATACTAAAGGCATGAAGGTATGCAGTATTCCATTAAATAAGCACTGCCATTTAAATAAAAAAGTTTTATGATGTCATGGTGCTAAAGCAAGCAGAAAATGCACATTTCTGACACTTTTTATTACAAAATTTCTCAAAATATAGTATAGAATTTTATGAAATCTGACTCATATATGAACAGAATTTTGTAAAAATAAAATCTAACTGTTTGTATGTTCTCGACAAATTAAAAATTATAATTAGTAAAATAGCCATCATACTTTATTTAGACATGAAAAGTGAGTAGAGATACTCAAGAACAAATCTAATAAGACCGATTCTTTTTCTACAGCTATAAACATATGATTTAAATTTTAACTCATTAATGAATAATGAATGTTTTAACTGTAATTTTTACTCTAAAAATGCTATTTCACAAAACGTTCCTCCTATACAGCATTGAGATATGTTCATAATGTTCCAAGCTTTGCCTTGTTACTTTGTAATTTTAAGTAAATACAGACTGCAATCACCTTTCCCAAACAAATTGCATATAACCAGCTCTGTTACTTAAGCAGAAATGTTTTTGCACAAATAGATGAACACATTACATTTAAATAATTGTTTAGATTTAATATGACAATAATGAAGGATTGAGCTTAATTTTGATATGTATAAAAAGAATCGAAAATGGTACTTTAAATCTGGCAATTTACCATAACTATAACAGCTGATAGCTTGAGCAATTTTATTTTGCTCTAGTGAAAGATCTGCTAGTCGTATCCATTCTTCGGTATCAGAAGGGTCCAAGCATGCTGCAACCAAATAGCACTAAAAGTGAAAAACAAACTGCAAATTTATTACATACAATTACAAAATATATTAAAATTAAAAAGAAATGCTAAAACAATAATTTAAAACAGCTACAAGAAATGCAAAAAGAAAAAATTTTGATAATGCCACTAAAATACAAAAAGGTCTGAAATCCAGATGTCCAATACCTGAAATGATCTAATATCTCAGCCTCTGGACTACCAGCTAAAATAAATTAATAAATAAACTAAATATTATAAAAAAATCTGCCTTTCTCTTACAAAATCTATGAATGGAGAATATAATACTCAACAAAAAGAAGCAGGTGTGCCATATGATTTTTCTCCCGACTGACTAAGATTCCAAAATGTCACTTTCAAACACAAGTTGGTTAGAGATTTGCATCATAGGCAATTACAATATATTGATTGGAATTGTGTTGATGTTGATTATGATCACACTTTTTGCCCTTAAGGGAATATGGGGGGCAGGACCGGTGCTATGTATTTGCTGCCGATGGGTCCTAAATTCTGCTGTCTGGTAGCATAAATTCGAAAAATTTTGCCACCTCTAAACTTCTGCCCAGTGCCTCTTCTAAGCTCTAAAATTTTTGCCATCCCTAATTTTTGCTGCTCAGTCAACCTCTCAAGTTTATAATTCTTGTCTCTCCTGAATTTTGCACCACAATACGCCTGCACCAGCTCTGGTGCCAATCCTGCTACAGGCTTAGTTATGTCATTTTACTAGATTTAAATTTATCATCAAAAATTCGGAAATCTAAGACATCTAATTATGCGAACTCCTGATGATTCCATCTCATACTTTGTACTGCATTTAAACAAGCATTACATGAAAATATAAATATTCAGGAACTGTAATTTAAAGGTAAAAAAGAAACATATATATATAATTCACTCCAGAAGCCAAATTTTAAAAGAAGTGTTAATTCAAAAAGAAGTGTTTTTACACCTATATTATTCAAATCAATTTGGCACACTTCAAACACGAGTGTAAGAAAATTATAAATATTTATTCTCATTGATTAGATTATAACAAAAATCACAAAGCAGATTTACTGAAAAAGGTCAATGTGCTCAGAACTTTGAAGAAAGCAGTTAACTTATCAAATCGTTCAACTGCAGTTGATCTCCTTTGAAATCTCGCTGTATCACTATGACATCATATGCATTCAACTTTCAGTAATGATTATTATAATTTTCTTCAACATATAATTTAAATGCATCTGCAGTTGCATGTATTGTTTAACCTTATAAGTGGTCAAAAGTTCAGCTCTGACAGCTCAATTTTTTTTTTAAATAAAGAAAATGCATTTTCTTGGTTACAATTCCAAAATGTCCCTACTATTTTATACTTTGATTTTTTATGTTCCAGCATACTACTTTAACTGTTTGGATGAATTTCAAAATAAAACATACACTTATGTGCATATACGTGCTTACTTGAGGGTATTAAGAAAAATATTCTTGTATGTGTACATTACATGGCTTGTCTGGCTGAAGAGTTAACAAAATTACACTTGATAGTTTTTCAAGAAGATTAAAAACAAACAAATGTCTCAAAGAAAACTGTTTGTTCTCCAGTGAAATAAAATTATTTTTATCTTAAATAGTATTCCAGTAACATCAGAAAAAGTGTTCTAACATTTTGCAGTTGCTGACTTGAATGTGCCCTGTATGAAAAACTCAACTAGTAGCATAACTTGATGTCTAATAAATGTATGTTGCATTATTGATTAAAATAACCAACAATCAGACAATTAATTTAAAGCAACTCTGTTACCTTTGAAGATAGCAGAGAAGATGGTTAAGAGCAATTTTACTATGGCCATGGATCTTAATGTTTACCCAAGAAAATTGTTTCTTGTTTTGAAAATCAGTGATTCAAAATTAAAAAACTTTTCTAGAGTCATTGGAAAAAAGTCAACACTGCCATTAATCATCATTCAATAAACTTGCATAAATGACAAAACAAATTCACAGCAAAGATTAAATAAGGCTGATTTACTGTACATTAGCTCATTAATGTTAAGTATGCAATATAAATTCAGAAAACTCCAAAGTTCACCTACAAATAAAACTATTGACTATACTGAATATTTTTTAACTCTGAATCTCTTAAAATTGTGCACAAATAAGATAGAATTTCATTAATCTATGCTAATATTTTTTTATATATACACAAATAAAATTTGATTTTTAAGAAATTCAGCATGGCAAAATTAACTAGAATTTTTCCTTATATGTATATACAAATAAAAAAAGGGGATGGGGCACATATAACTTAATTTGGTGAAAGAAACAAATATGTTTTGTAGCTGTACAAATAGTTATTAGTATTTCCCACATACTCCTCGGTACACTCTTTTATATACTAAACACATACCATGAGTGTCTACACATTTTTTGCATTAGATAAATCTTTATTTTGTGATATATATATCCTACTGTCTTTTAAAATTAATTTTAAATTTAAATAGTCAGCAAGCATAAAGAATTTATTTATCCACAGTTTCTCAGACACTGAGAACATAAACATATCTCATAGCTGTTTTGTTTACGCTCTGCACAGTAATTAAACTTGTTCACATCAGCAGCGAATGCAGACAGATTCTTAAAAACAGCATCTGTAGAGATTTATCTAGTGTTAAAAGTCTAAAATACAGTAAAAAAGGATAGAGACATTATCTTTTAATATATTCAAAATTTAATTGTAGCAGATTTCATTAATCATTAGAAATGCTATGCATCCAGGAGCATAGAGGCTTAGTTAGGGGGAAAAAAAGGAAAAGAAAATCACTGCTGTGGCTTTGCAAAGGCTTATAAAATAGTGTATTTATTTATATTTTTCTCTGATTTAAGAGCATAAAAATTACTCTGAAAGGAATTTCACTAAAGATTAAACAATTATTTTTTATAAAATACATCTACATGTTTTTACAAAAAGAAAAAAAAGAAAGAAAGAAAGTATTCAGGAGGCAAAGCAGTTAGTATGTTACCATAGTTGTTATGTGTAGACCCCAATGTCACCAAAACATATTATGTAACAACACAGGTATGCACATAGCACATGTTTGTTTTCATTGATGTGCAATGTGGATGTTGTATAATGCTGAATTTGATCAATTCTCCAGTTTTTTTTAAGTAAAAACAGGCTGATGTGTATATGGGGAGGGGGGAAAATCCTTAAAAAAAAAGTTAATGTTTATTGCCTGTGTTTCTTGCTTCTCCTATTTTACTCTTTGAATGCTATCGTAAGAATTTTTAGAGTGCCACTATTTCAGAAATTACTGTTACTTTTCACACATTAACTTGGCAAAAAATTAGTCACTAGTGAGTTCGTGACGTTTCAGTGACGGGCGGAGATAATCAGAAAGTACCATATATAATTGTATTTAAAAAAAAAACTAATAATTTTATATTCAATAAATCTTGATTAAATAATTGTTATAGTATGAGATTGTTATAGTATTATAACATATTTAAAGCTGCTGTATGCATGGCATGCTTTACACATGGGAAGACATACCAAATAAATATGCAGTAGTACCTCCCAATAAGGGGCATCTACCAGGCCAGCCATTTGTCCTTTAAATAGAGTTGACCCTTCTTCAGAGGGTACACACCAAAAAAATTTATTTAATTTGAAATTCAGGTAGCATTAAGATTCAAATGAATTATATATAAATAAGTAATACAGCCACAGGTATTTATTTGAATTTGAAGGTAATGAAAGATGAACATTCTTACTTAAAAAAGTTTAATTATTGTAAAAATATGTGAAATGAACACTAAAATATTGTATTTACAGAAATTTAATGAAAAAAAAATCTGTTACATGGGTTTGTTTGAAAGTCTGTGCATTGGGGGCATTTTTTTTTTTTTTTTCACATGAATGTTAAGTTACTCATGATCTTAAATCCTTCACTACCAGTAACAGTTATCATTGATTTTTTAATTAGGTGTATTTTAAGGCATCTGTAGAGTTTTTATGCCACATTTTTCATCTGACTCTTCTTCATCTTCATCACTACTTTCCAAGCTATTTTTGTTAAAGGTCACATCAACAATTACAATTGAAATAAAAGATTTTATATCATCGTTGGTGACTTCAGTGCACAAGTTTTCATCAATTTCTAAATATTCTTGCATTTGAGCACTGACACTGATTTTGACAAACTCAAACAATTCATTTTCATCAGTAGTATTTTCACTCGAATTTCAAAACCTGCTTTCTGAAAATAGTGCTGAATGCAACTTTGTGATACAGATTTCACAGCCTTTATTATCTATTGAATGGCATTCAGTATATACATTTTTGAAAGCCGATTTTCATTTCTGCAAACAGCTTGACAAAGAAAATGCCATAAAAATAATTTTCTGTAATGAACCTTGAACCTTCTAAACTAAGCTTTTTAATTTCTGCTACATGAATTACTATATCAACTTTTTGCTTTAATCTTTTTTTCCTTTTTGAACCTATGCTAGATAACATATATAAAAATACCACACAGGTAAAAATTACACTTTGTTTGCTCCCCAGTCCTAGCATGAACTGGTACATTCTATGTACATTGTGAGATACATATGCCTTGGCAGACTACCCAGTCATCTAACCACATATTCTTTCCTATTGGTCCCTGTCTTGAATTGCCTTCAACTTGCTAACAGTGTTTCCTCCCTCCTACTGATAACTGTAGCAAGAATAACTGGATTTTGAGTTCCATGAATATGAAATATCCATTTTTATTACACCACAACTTGCTTTTTTCTAATATACTGTTCCTCTGTCTCCTACTGAAAAGTAGTTTCCAAAAGAGTGGGATTAACTTTTCATTTCATTGTTCCCTTGTCACAAAACTATCTTTCCCTGAGCATAAACTTGCCTTTGAAGCCTCAAAATGTTACTAAGAAGGAGCATTTCTATGTTTATTTGTTTTCTACCTCTATCTCAGTTTTGAAACTTTTTTTCAGCAACCGTTAATGAATGGTAAATTCATTAAGGTCCCTATTCAAAGAAACAGGACCAACAGAATGTCCCTTAAATAAATGTGTCCCTTATAAAAGGTACTACTGTATATACAAAATATACTGATAATTACCAATGCAATTTTACAGTAAGATAATCAAAATACTTCTCATTTACACCAGAAAAACATAATAAAACAATATACAGAAGGGGGAACATGTTAAAACAGAAAATACAAGCATCAAAAGCAATTTTGGACATAAGAAACATTTGCCTAAGTGGAAAGTACCTAGTAATTTCATTCTAGATGTCTATATATTGGTTTATTTTGCAACATACCTGTAATGATTTCCTAGGTTCCCCTGTTGCATCATATATAACACCTAAAGTCTGGAAGGGTTCTTGAGCAGTTGGTGCTGAAAGGAAATTTAATAACAAATTTAAATATATATTAAATAAAAATTAATAAATAATATTAATCTAATATAATATCATAAATAATGTTATAACCACTTTTATCATACTCCCAATAACCTAACATACAATCATAACATTAATTTAATAAAGTAATTAAATAGTTAAATGTACTTAAACTATTATACTAGGGAACAATTTGTAATACAATTTCTGTTAAGTTCAATTTTTGAGCTATTTTAAAGTTAAACGGCAAAGCTGATTTCAAAATTATTAATCAGTTTACTTCTATACATCATGTTTTTTTCCCCTATCTGTTATGTGAGTGTGACCACTCTCCATGGCATTGAGTCTGAATCACAGGAAGTACTACTGCTCTCGTATTAGCTGACATAAGCCCTCCGATCGCCGTTGAATGAATGATGGTGTAGGAGACCAGCAGCAGGTGCATACTTATCTAGACTAGTTCAGTTACACCTAAGATACTGTAATGAGACACTGCGGGTCACTCTCACATATGGAAGTGCATTCCAATGTGCGATCCTAGTTCTTGTTTGTATACAAGGTTAGCAGTGTTCAGTATCTATTTATATACGAACTGAAAGCTTTCCTTATGTCTGCCTCTGCTAGTTTGCATCATAACTGCTTAACAGCCCCAATTCGCCTTGTTATATATGTAATAGTTTTGGCATTCAGAGTCAACGGACAAACATCAGTATATTTGTCAGGTGAGCCTATTTTGCCTATTTTAAAGTGAAAAATTGGAGATCAAGATAAATCATGTACTCCTCACATGATTTATCTTGATCAAACAAAGTGTGCAAGCACTGTATTGTGAGTTTACGGATGTGGATAAAGTTTTACATTTCCATTTGGTATACCCATGATTTAGTGAGAACCTAAAGATCAACAGGATCATTTACTTTTGTATAGTAAAACTTCAGGATATAACAAGGAAAACAAATGCAAAATAGAGTATCCTCTGTTACCATCAGGGATATATACCCAATGCCTCATTCATCTGAATTACTAGTGCCAGCTTTCAAAGAATTACTGTCTTTGGAAATACAGGAATACGATTCAAGTGAATATCAAATGGACCCAAACAACGGAGGTTTTGAAACTGAAGATGATTCTATTCATAAGAGATTTGACCAGCATGAGCTGAAGGATTTGGTATGAAATTTGGGATTATCCAAAAAAGCTTCAGAGCTCTTAGCATCAAGACAGCATGAAAAAAACTTGCGTGAAAAAGGAGCTAAGGTATCCTACTTTTGATTACAAGAAAGTGTGTTTCTGCAATACTTTTTAAGTGATGATGTATTTGTGCATCGCCACAACAAATGTAGGTTTAATGAAAGAGTTGGGAATTTGAGCTTATAATGCAACTCAATAGGGACTATTCATCAATAGCTCTTGTGATTTGAAAGTGAAATTTGAAGTGTCTCTTCCTTTACAATTGAAATTTATTTGGTGCAGTCCCAGTAGGCCATTCAGTTTGTTTGTGTGAAAATATGAAGACATAAAGAGAGCCATTGATTTGCTGCAATATCACATATTTGGATCATTTGTATTGACCTTAAAATGGTCTGCCTCCTCCTTGGCCAGCAGTATAGACATACCAAGTTTCCCAGTTTTTTAGGTATGTGGGACAGCAGTGCTTGTGAGAAACACTATGTGCAAGATGTGACCTGAAACTGGGTAATCCAAACATTCTACATCAGCCACTTGTCAACAGAAAAAAACATTACATTTCCCCCTTTGCATATAAAACTGGGTCTAATTGCGTAATTTGTTAAAGCTTTGCCAGCTGAAGGAGACTGCTTCAAGTATCTCATTTTGGCCTGTCATTTGAAAAGAAAAATACCTGTGTGTCTGATGGTCCACAGGCTCGGCAGCTCCTTAAAGATCATTATTTCAACAGAATAATGACAGAACTTTAAAAGAATGCCTGTTTGGAATTCAAAATATTGTCATATATTTTCTTGGAAATACATGAGCGCAGAACTACAGTGACATTGTCCAGCAACTTTTGGACAGCTTTAAAATGCTTGGTTACAACATGAGCATCAAAATCCATTTGTTACATAGCCATCTTGATAACTTCTAGAAAAATCTTGGTGCAGTCAGCGATGAGCACAGTGAGTAATTCTACCAAGATGTGAAGGTCATGGAGGCAGGGTACCAAGGTGGATGGGATGTACATATGGTGGCTGGCTATTTTTGGAGCATCAAGCAAAAATATCCACAGATTAAACACTATAGAAAAACCATAAGTGAAAATTTTTACCTTAATATGCATGTTTATTGTTTGGTTAAAAAACTTTACTATTTGTATGAACAAAATTTAACTTGCAGTAATTATATGTAGCCTTTGAATTAAACTATTCTTTGTGAACAATATATTTGGTAAGTTTTCCCTTTCTATGCATATTTTATATGCCTTTTGAGACAAAAGAGAGGATATCCTGTAACTTAAAAAGCTGGCTTAATCAACAAAAGCTGAGGTTATTTTTGGATTCAGAGGCCAGAAGTTAGTCAAAAACAAGTGACAGATCTAAGACAACAAAATTGCTGTTTCCTAGTGTTATCATTCCAAAATACAATCATAAGATTAATTTAATAAAAATAATAGAATATTTAAATCTACTTAAACTATTATCACAAAAATAATTCTGCCTTTAAAACATCTCACCCAATCGAATAAGCTCCATGCACATTTTAATAGCATCTTCTGTTTCCCCTTGAGCAAACTTTACATGGGCGGCTCCCATTAAACCTTCTAATTCTTTTGGTAAATGACTCATTTTCCTGCGTCCTTTCTGTAAAAGTTAATCAAATTCATGTATCACTTACATTTATTACAAAACAAAAATATAATATGCATAAAAATGTTTACCTTTTTCTTATTTTTTAGCTCCATTTCATATTCTCTATGTTCTTTTTCTATCTGGGACTCTTGCCCTAAATAAATAAAAAATAATTTTAAACCAAATACAGTATACTGCTCCATAAAGTATATCGAAAAGAAAAAATATTTTAAATAAATTAAAATTTGGCATACTGACAAAGTACATAGTTTTCAATTAAAAAATGTTTATGTCTTCAATGATCAAGTTTACAAAGAAATTAATTAGTAAAAATTAGTACAAGGGTCATAAATAATTTTGGATAATTCAAATCATTAACTCAGCAATGATTTAATGATTGTTCAAACTCTATCCTGGCATAGACCAAGCGCTCAAGAGTATTTGCTTTCTAATCATACACACAGATTCTCATTTCACAAGAAATCTAGAAATTGCAGAAGTCAAAGAATTAATTGCATAGTCACTTTGAAAAGAATATCTGCTATGTGGTTATACCAGTTAAAAAATATCATGTCCCCAACATATGGAAGAAATGTTGAAAATAATAACATGCTCGTAATGTATGGAAGTGCAATGAGCTGCAACATATCAGCATTATCTCAAAATACAACTATGAAATACCAACTTTGAGCGGTATGCCCAATTTATGCAATTCTCTGATGTTTCTAAAGTGAAACCAAATTGCTGTGTACATAGAAAAAACGACATGGGGGAAGGTGTGCAGATAATAAGAAAGTACCCAATAAAATTTGGCTTTATTTAAAGCTTTCTAACTTCCAAAATTAATCTGCTTATTTTATATGGCAATCAATGAATTGGACTCCTTTCATCTTTAATTTCCTCAAATTCCATTCTAAATAATAACTCAGCAATTAAAAAATTTACAAAAACAAACATTTGGTGATAAAACTCATCTCTACTGATCATAACTGATCAATGATGGATATTGACATTGTATAATATATAAAAAATTACCATATTTATTTGCATATTTTTTCTTCTAGATTTTTCAGTACACAAGTTAGAATCTTAACAGCAACAACATTAAATATATTCACAAATAGGAAAGAATATTGTGCAAGTAAAAAGAATACAAATGAAATTAATAATTTTAACTTACAAGTTTGAAGTACAGAGCACAATAATATTTTAAGGTCTGCTTAAATGTGCCTTTTAAAGCTTTTTTTTTTTTTTTTTTTTTTTTTTTTTTTTTTTTTTTTTTTTGTCTTTCTCTTCAGTACAGTAAACAATACATAATTTTCTATTCATACGCTCTTTCAAAAGGTAATATTAATAAAAAAAAGGGCAAAAATATGCCAATAAATACAGTATTTAAACTTACAGTATTTAAACTATATTTACTTCTTAAATCTTAGTAAGAAGTTAACTTAATATGAAATTTTTCTCTCAATAATACATAAAAAATTACTAAATAATGATATGTACCAAGTGCAAGTAAATTGATTCAAAATTTTATAAATAATTGTATTTAATTTCTTTTGCGCTAAAAATAATGGCATTAATTAGGCTTTCAAGTTTGAACTTCATACCAGTAGTTCTAGAACTTAACAATCTATGATTAAGATAAAGAAATTTTGAATTTTCAAAATATATGACACAGGTACAATGATAAATTTATCTAAAATCTGAATAAATTTTAGAATTTTCTAAAAATCAAATGAATTTTTTAATTGATTTGATTTCAATACTACTTATCCTAATAAAATATCACATTATAAATTCAATTTTAAAAATTATGATCTAGAATTAAACTCGCTTATAACAAGCGTGAAAGAAATGCAATATTTGCTCATTTTAACTGTTTGTAAAAAACAGATTTGTGAAAAATCAAAAATTCATACATACTTACCATAGTATATACTATATTTACTTTATTTATTTCTGTACAGTGCAAAAGAAGTTGGTTAATTTGCTTTGAGATGTCTTATTATTTCTTTCTTTTCTTATTGTTCCTTGGAGAAAACTGATAGCTGGGAAAGCATCATCATTTGCACCCCCTAGCTTCGAAAAAAGTTTGAAGTTTTTCTGCGCACTCAAAAGCCATTCAGTCTGTTCAGTTTGAAATTCTTCACATTATCGCTTTCATTATTTTTTTTTTAATCTGCTTTAACTTGAATTTCAGTTACAATATCCTCGGGGACTAGGTATGTTGGAAATGATAACATTGGCACTAACAAAGAAACATAATTTTCAAATTCTCCGAGTCATCTACTTCTTCTTCCTCAGTGACTTGCTCTGCCTGAGAAATGTCCAATATAGCCTTACAAAAACAACTGTTAATGCATGTCAACATAATGTTTCCTCCTGCAGCCTCATTAAATGCATTGCATTGAGTATGTTTATAATGCACATTACGAAGTTTGATTTAAAACTTCTGATGACCCTTTAGTCCGTGGGCTGGATATGTGTTTTACAATTATCAATTAAAAGGAGAATTTTACATTTCTTTCCCCAGTTGCCTCCGCATTTTGAAATTAATTCTGTGAAAATGTCTGAAGCCATCTAGGCTTTCTTGCTATGGTCATAATTTGGACTTGCCAATAACCAACAGTTTCTTCTTGTCAGTACCAGATATATTAGAATGCACGAAAGCTGTCAATCAGTTTTTGGACAGCTAGCCTCCAATACACTTTTCATCCTTGAACCTAAAATTCTGCTGTATGGTTATGTTGTAGAAAATACCTGTTTCATTGGCATTATAAATGTCATTTTTTGTACGGCCTTCTCTGATGACTCACTACTTTTCACTCATCAACGTTGTGATATCCAGTATGTTTGTAAACTCTGCTTCATCACAAATTTTTCCAAAGGTTATACCATGCCTGTTCTTCAATCTGTCAAGCCAGGCATTCGAACATAGAAATCCTGAATAGCCAAACTGTTCAGCAAATTTTTCTACTTTTAAAAGTGATTGCACTTTAAAAGATCCTTTATCCACTTTAAAAGAGTTTCCTCTAAATCCTTTTAGCACATTTCTTCAAATGTTAATAGTTGTTCTTATTTTGATCAAATACAGTCATTAATTCTTTCTTATTTTTTAAGTGTTGAAAGAGTAGAAGAAGATAATTTTGCATACATTTTTCAGATTTCAGAATTTTGTATGCCATTCTCTAACTCCATAAAATTCTTACTTATTCATCAACTGACAAAATTTTACATTTGACAAGCACACTCTATGAATACAGATCAAAGAGTGACCTCCACACAAGTCCCCTACCCTACCACTCCTATGCAGTGTAAACTACCATCCAATCAGCAACCTCCATTGTCTCAGTCCATCTCTACAAGGTTGTTGTGAAATACCAACATATGTGCACTCCACAAGATGAAAAAAGCTGCCATCACATTTGCGCAGGATTTATGACTCATCACTAACTTTCAGTTGACTTGACAAAATGTTAATGGAATGTTCAATAAATGTTAAAAGGAATTTTTCCAAGAAAGGATTACCTGAGCTAGAGAGGAAGTCGATAGAAATTTTATGAATCTCAAAAATATAGCTCGTTAAAAGAGGGTTATGCTTCAATAGAATTAGCATTATACTAATCAAGTATTTCCAGTTTCCTTGATAAATCTGAGTTCTCATTAAATCAGGACTCGTTATAAGAGAGTTATATTGTACTTAATTTTTTAGTATCATTTGAATAATCTAAATTTATAATTAAGCCTAGGTTCATGCACAGCTAAAGATATCTAACCAACTTTAAAGCCATTTTCAATGACTAAATACCCACAAGGCGAACCTGGATCAAATATAGTCAAATCTTTGATCGAAGTCTTTACCCTTGCTACCATTCTCTAAAAAGACTATTCCAATGGTTCTAGGGAAAAAGCCCACAGGAATAATGCTCACATGTATAAATGCTTACAGAAAAAAAAACCCACACAGAAGAAAGCTCACATGGAAAAGTGCTCACTTAGAAATATGCTCACATGGAAAAACGCTCACATGGAAATAAGCCCACTGATAAACAAAATACATACATTAATCAATCAATAATTAATAGATCTGAACATCGTGTACCTACTTAACTTGTAAATGAAAAATTATTCAATCACTTGAAAACATTATTGGACAAATGCTCACATTAAACTTTTCAGAGACAGTATATAAAAGAATGAAAACTATAGTAAAATTTCGCATGTACTATAATATTTTATGCCATTGCCTCTGTACGACATTTTTATTCTTGTAACTGCCAATAGTTAATTTTTGTCTTTTTTTATTCTATTTTTGCATACTTTGATGTGTATCTATAGGAATTGATGTTTGAATGTAGTTATTTAAGTTTAGAGCCAAAAAATTCTAGAAGACCACAGTTTCCAATCAAAGTGTGGAATCATTATGAAGCAGCCTTCGGAAAATCTCCTAAAACCACAAATCGTTACGAAAGTTTTCATAACGTACTAAATTCATTATTTAATTGTAGCCATCCCAGTATGTGGTTTTTATTTGACAGACTGAAAAAAGATTTAGTCCATCAATGTTTATTATTAGCTATTGTAAATACAGGGTGTGCTGAAGTTTTAAAAAAAAAAGGAAATATGAAAACTTACATTAGGTAATCACAAATCATGTAAGAAACTATGACGAACTTGATGATAAAATTAGATTTTTACATATATTAGCTAATATTAGGTATTTATAACTTTTTGAAATGTATATTTATGATTTATATATAATAAGGTATTTTACGTAATTTAAATAAAATAATTATTTATATTTACTTATTCTTCTAAATGTTTATATTAGAAAATATGTAACTTATATTCACTATTATTTTATTTTTTAACAATTAAAATTGTAATAATTTTTCACTGTATATTCTGTTTCATTTTTCTTCCTTCCTCCTCTCCCTTTCATAATCCAAAACAGTCCATTTGTTAATCTTATATAGCAACTGAATCTACACATAAGTTAAAGAATTTTGGTATATATATATATATATATATATATATACAGGGGTTGGACAAAAATATGGAAACACCTTTAAAAAAACATGTTTCTTTGCTTAATATGGTGTAGGAAACCCGTTGGCATCCTAAACAGCTTGCAGTCTTCTTGGAAGGAATAAATACAGTTCCTGTATGTTTGCCAAGGGAATATTATACCATTCTTCCTGCAAAACGGTGGCAAGTTCAGATAACGATGTT
This sequence comes from Stegodyphus dumicola, assembly GCF_044657685.1. Classification (NCBI taxonomy): domain Eukaryota; kingdom Metazoa; phylum Arthropoda; class Arachnida; order Araneae; family Eresidae; genus Stegodyphus; species Stegodyphus dumicola. The sequence goes on from NC_140773.1 coordinate 199,323,375, forward strand.
GGCGGTGGATAACGAGAACGCACTTTCCGTTCCAACGTAGACCACAAAGGTTCGATAATATTCAGGTCTGGTGACTGTGGTGGCCAGGGGAGATGGGACAACTCATCCTCGTGCTCAGAAAACCAGTCCTGGACAATGTGAGCTGTGTGAACAGGGGCTTTGTCGTCTTGGAAGACACTATCACCATCGGGGAACAAAGTTTGTACCATGGGATGAACTTGATCGGCCAAAATGTTCACATAAGTCTTGGCAGTCATGTGCCCTGACACAGTTATCATGGGGCTAGTAGAGAACTACGATATGGCTGCCCAAACCATAACAGAACCCCCGCCATGTTTCACTCTTGGCAACAAGCAGTCTGTATTATGGGCTTGAGATGGCGTTCTCCAGACGTAAACTCGGCCAGAAGTGGGAAACAATGTGAAAGAAGACTCGTCAGACCATATTACTCGCTTCCACTGCTCTATAGTCCAGGCTTTATGACTTAAACACCACCTTTTCCTGTAACGGGCATTAGCATCACTGATGAGTGGCTTCTCAATTGCAGCACGGCTAGCAATTCCCTGTTTATGAAACTCTCTTCTAATTGTTTTGGTACTCACAGGGTTCGGTAACACAACATTCATTTCAGCAGTAACTTTTGCAGCTGTGGTCTTCTTATTTTTCGTCACAATTGCCCTTAATGATCGTCTGTCACGATCACTCAAGACACACTTTCGTCTGCGCTGTGATTTAGCAGATGATGTTTTTCCACTTTTCAAACATGCGGAATAAATCTTCGATACAGTACCTCTTGAAACACTAAACACCTCGGCTACCTTGCTTACGGAAGCACCTACCATACGTGCTCCAACAATTTGCCCACGTTCGAAGTCTGTTAACTCTGACATAATGCAATGACAACCTCACATAACAGTACTCCGACAACAACTGAACTGTTTAGCACATTTACGAAGTTGTATAGGTGGCGTCAGTAGTCAAAAACGCCAGCGCTACCTACATATTTCATTAAAATCAATCTTTCTTTTCAAACATGAATTTCACAAGGTGTTTCCATACTTTTGTCCATCCACTGTATATGATAGATGTTTTGGTAATTTCAATAATTTTTCTTTGAAAAATTCAAGTAGGTATACAAAATCTACTAATTATTGATTGATTAACGTAAGGATATTTCTACGTATTTTATTTATCAGTGGGCTTATTTCCATGTGAGCATATATCTATGAGAGCTTTTTTCCACGTGAGCATTTTTCGAACTGAACATTTTTCCATGTGAGCAGTGGCGGCTCGAGGCTAAAGTTAGTGAGGGTGCTGTTCCAAAAAAATGTAACCTTTGTTTTAAAATTGTGTAAAAGGAAACAAACATGTATAAAAAGAAAATTTATTTTGAAACTTCATGAAATCTTACAAGGAAAAAAATTAAGCATTTCTTAATTACTTTAACCAAATTTGTTACAGTTCAATCTTTGTCAATTCATCTTAAAATGAAATCCATTCTTCTTGTTTTAATTTACACGAAAAAAATCAATAATTTTCTCCTTGATCTCTGGATGACAACAAAGGAAATTTTTCGTTATTGAAAGCAATGCAAGCGCAATTAGTCTTTCCGAATTCTTAGTGCTTCTTAGAAAAGTTTTCATTCTTTTCAATGTTGAAAAGCAGCATTCTGCCTCTTATGTAGTCATAGGAATACTCAAGAGAATTTTTATCAGCTTCGTAATTTCACTAAGAACATCATCTAGATTGTTTTCGAAGATAAATTTCAGTAGCTCAATTAATTTGCAGTATCCATGGATATCAGACCTACAATAAAATAATTTTAGTTCAGTTTCAAGCTTTTCTTTGTCACTCATCGTATATGCTTCAGTGGTCAGTACTATTTCTTCTGTAAAATGTTCATTCCAAAAACTAAAGAATAATTTCTTGTTAAACAATTTAGCAAACTTCTAAGAGTTTAGTGGAAGAATATCTGTGCATTATATCAATACATAATATAAAGTCACATATTTCCTTAGCTTCTGCCATCAGTGTCTTTGAAAAATTCTCACAGTACTTTGAGTTTCTTAATTCTAAAATAACAGGTTTGAAATTTGTTATATACTCATTAACTTTAAACACACTAATTTCTCTGGATTGCATTTAGCTGTATATTATTTCAACATGAGGCATCTGATAAAAAAGTAACTAAAACTTGAAATTATCATCATTTAGATATTTTAAAATTCCTGTTGCTTTTGCAATAGTTTGATTTGCATTTGATGTTGATTGAATTTCAGTAAGGGAATTTTTTAAAGGTTGCAAATTTTCATGAACACTGTTTATGGTCCGTATGAAAGTTCCACCTTGTGGAGGAATACCACATGCACGGAGTAAAAAGAAATCACATTTTAACAACATGCCAAGAATTTCGGCACTGCAAGAGCATCAGTGCTCTTTTCTCTATACAGCTCTCGTGTTGCTTTCTGTCTGCGCGTGCGCAGAACAGCCAAACACCACATCACTGGAACTGTGAAGCGCGCAGTTCCAAACAAAGACTTTCATACTTTTTTCACAAACTGGGGAATGGCTACTAACATTAAGCTTAAGTATTATGTATTGTAAAAGTATAAAGAAAAAAATTAAAGACTTAAGGGCACACTATTTTAAACATTAAAAATAATAATAAGTGGAAATAGCAGGTGCTGCAGTTCTACAGTGCTTATTACGTGCCGCCACTGCATGTGAGCTATTTTCTATGTGGGCTTTTTTTTTCTGTGAGCATTTTTCCTGTGGGCTTTTTTGCTTAATTTAATAATAGCCCCTTATTTCCTCATATTTAATTAGGATACTTCCTCTTGATATTATATAAGTAATAATATTTCTGGACTGTGCAATTTCTAGATTAATCTTTGTCACATGGCTTGCATAATACTGATGACATAGCTGATTCGGAACTTGAACTCAAAATTTTGATAACTGAAACATTTCTGACCTAAATCAAAACCTTCTTTTGGTGGGCTTCCATATTGGATAACAGCCCACTTTAGCTTCTACGCTGCTTGGATGTTATTTCGCTATGCTCTCTTTCTCTAAAATGAATGTTAATAACATAGCATTTTAACTGTGCATTTGTTTGTGACTTCCTACACTGGAATGTGATGAAACAATCTTAGAAAGAGAACACAACAAGTTGTAAAAAAAATACCTTTATTTTCAACATTCAGGCTTCTCTCTGTCAGCTGAAATGCACATTTGGATCTTTGTTAAAACTTCATGTTGCACACAGTGTAGCACAGTGGGTGATACATTTGCACAAGCATCTGTAATACAGTACAAAGTCTTTAATCCGGACTCATAGGGACTTCGGCGATTCCGGATTAGGGGTTTTTCCGGATTATAGATCATCAATTTAAAGCTGCTAAGATGGCATGCAGAAATTATATAATTAAAAATATGAAACCGTAATTTATGAAATAAATAGCAATTATGATCTAAAGGGTATCAAAATTTACAAAAAAAAAAGCTTAATATTTATTTGTTAACTTTATTAAACATTTCTTTCAATGTAAGTTGTTTAAGTTTCTTCATTTTTTGCGATAATACTTTCTCTTTAATTCTATAAACAGACATAATTTCTTGTTCAGTTCCACTGTTCAAGTTCTGTAATTGCTGTGTCGAGAATACCGACTAACTTGTCAATTGAAAATTTTTTGTTTTCAATAACCTCTCTGTCACTTTCTTGACTATCGCAAGCGGTACATCAAAACATGCTTTTGCTTTGTAGATCCTTTGGCAGCTCCAGAATTGGAAACTCTTTTTGACATAATCGAAAGTTCAAGCTTACTTTTTATAAAATTGCTCTAACAGTCTGCAAAAAATAATAAGTCGGATCCAATTAGAAAAATAAGGAACAACACAATCTGCAACATTAACTGAAATAGATAATTAGATAATTTTAGCCTAGCTTATACTGTCCGTTATACATTAAACACGCATGCGTAAAGGTATTATGTGCATGCGTAAATGCATTATGCATTTATACATGCACAGAAAGTTTGTAGCTTTGAGGTCCGGATTATGGATGTCCAGATTAAAGACTTTGTACTGTGTATCATTGAAGGTCTTATAATGTTTGCAGATAAGTGGAATACACTTCGTTTTTGAGATGTCTCCACAAGAAAATGTCCATTGGAGTCAGGTCAGCTGAACGTGGAGGCCACTCTTTGAAACCACCATACCTGATTATTCATTCTCCAAATTCTTCCATTATGTGTTGCTTTGCTGGTGATGTCTTGCCATGTTGGAACCACCCATTTCGGAGTTAAAGCAATGGCAAGTTCTCAATAAAATCAAGTATTATGTCTTGCAGAAGTCCTAAATATCATGCAGCCGTTAACTTAGCTAGGTAAAATATTGGGCTGATTAGCCTGTTATGGTAAATTCCACACCAAACATTAAATAAAAAATTGTGTCTGATGTCAAATGTTGGCAATACATGATGAAATTTGAGGTGCCCAGTAATGGATTTTCTGCTTATTGTACATTTCAGTCTGTGAAAAGCATACCTCATTCATGCATGCTGTATCTGCCAAGAGTATTGGCTGCATCTGTGTCAGTTCAAGACAAAGTTGCACTATGCAAAATGTCTCTCAACATTTTAAGTCCAGTACTTTCTGATGAGGTTTTTGGCATTATGGATGAGCATTGTGACTTTTTGAGAGGCCACAGATTTCACTTATATCTTTTGTGCTGCTGTTTGGATGTGCGAGTGCATATGATAACACATCTTCTGATTGTACTTTTTGCCCTACCTTAGCTGGTCTGCCTGAGCAAAATCAGCTAATCAGGCAGCCTGTCTCCTTAAAAGCATTTCACAACGTATAGGATGGTTTTATGTGAAGAACGTGAGACTGCAGGAAAAACTGCAGACACAACTGGCCTGCCGACTACACCTTGCGCCCACATTCACCATAAAGTTGAAACATTTCACAATAATTTTTTGAAAATCGCTCCCTGAACATGAGCTTCAACATACAGCCCCGAGGAGGTATCTCTTTTATAGCACCCCTCAGGTGAAGATGGTAACACTATTTGTATAATGCAAAAATTTCACACACCAAGCACAAGTTGCATTAAGTTAATGCATTTTGTGACACGATCTGCCTATTGTCTACTCTGTTTGTAATGGCAATCAGTACAAGGATGCATCCCACAGGGTTTGAACCATAGTCCTCTTGACAAACAATACCACTGTATCACAATGTAGGCACATTCTTCATCCAAAAGATAATCTTTTTCTCCTTATGTTCAAGTTTCGTAACGTCAGTTTTGAAAACCAAAAAAAAAAAAAAAGTGTATTTTTAGCATTTTGTTTTCAGCATTCATATGCAAGAGGTGTTTTTTTGTTCTAAATCGATGATACTCTACAACTTTGCAATTCACTTTTTCCTAACATGTGAAATAGGAGGAAAAAAGAAATTACAAAGCTCTACAGCAGCATTTCTTAAACTGTGGGTCACAACACCTGCAGCAATAGGTTTAGAAAATTTGATATTTCTTTAACTTATAACAATTTTACAATTACCAAATATTTTTACACAATGTATCTAAAAATAGATAAAGATAAGACAATACAGACAAAGAAAAAAGGAAAATGTTTCAACGCATTCTTTTCATATTAGAAATGTTCATTTTACTTGCTTTGCACGTGATGCTGTTATTTTGCCTGTTACGTTACTGTATGTCTTAAAATTAGAAATTAAAGTTAATGATCTAAACTGCAGTTGTATATTACAGTACAAGTGAAAAAATGACAGTTTCACACACGCATGTGTCGAATTTGCGCAATGCTTATGGAGTCCCACAAAATTTTCCTAAATATTATGAGGTACTAGGATCGCAAAATAAATCTCAGTGATAAAAAGAGGTCGCGACTGAAAAAATTTAAGGAACCTTGCTCTAGAGCATCATTGTCATGATGCATTATGCACAGTATAAAATGCCTATTTTTTATACTTTCCCAATAATATGTATGCACACACATATATTAAATAATTTAATAACTCAAAATTTTCATAAATTCATATTTTTAGGAATACCTGTCACATCTCTTTGAATAATAAACAATTATAAATCAATCTAATGTAAAAATTAAAAATTAGTAAGACACTTTTTTTTTTTTTTTTTCTAATTTTCTCTCAATGATTATACTTTTAAAAATTAATTGCAATTTCAATGTACCATATATTTTGGTGTACCACGCAATTTCAATACAAAAAAATAAGATCCAAAATTTATGGGTACATGTTATACACCACATATAAAAATGACAGATTTAGAAATAAGGAAATGATGAGCAAACAAAAATTACATTTCTTCATGTACCCAAATGCTGTTTAAGACATTATATACCTTATGAACTTATAAATTTTGATTATTGGGTAACATAAAAATTCTTCATACTCATCTTCCCTTACATCTTCAGGTATATCATCATATTCGGTTTCATCATCAATGTTACTCTAATTCATAAATAAATAATCATATTCTCTTCCATCTAGATTGTTAGATATACTGCATTTTTAAATGACTCTTGAATTTTATTGGACTCAATTTCAATCTATGCTTTTACATTCACTCGCACACTATTTCTAAACTGGCATGACACATTTGGCTCCATTTTGTAAATGTGTTTTCACTTTCTAACATCCACATATTCCTCTGTCATTCTAAATTTTCTTTGAATGGCTTCTAGATACACATATCTAAAAACCAAATTAATGGCATTAATCCACTTGGATTAATGGCAATATTTGTATTACACTCTTTCAACAATTTCTTCAAATTATCTGCTAGATGGGATCTGAACATGTCCCAAACTAAAAGACTTTCTGGATTAGTTAAGGCAACAGGATGCTTTTGCCAAACATTTCTTATCCACAATTTCACACCATTTTCATCCATCCAACCTTTCTTGTAAACATGAATGAACACAATAGTTAGGAAATTATATTTGGCATCATCTTTCTTTTAAAAATAACCATGGGTTTCAATTTTGTACCATCCACTAAGTAGGAAAGCATTATGATGAAGTAAGACTATTATTTATAACCTGTTGTTTCATTAATTTATTATTTTACATGTGAACCATTTTTTGTTCCTTTCACATCAATTGTTTTATTTCTTAGCATATCGAATACTACTGGAGTTTTAACCATATTTTCAGTAAGTGACAATAAATAACTTTTTTTGCATTTGTAGATTAATAACATACTTTTGTAGACCAATTTGTTGCCCAAATCTTTTTGCAAGCCTTTTGCATTTTCTTGTAGAACTAAATTATTCCATGCCATAAATGAACTACACCAACTCAAAGTTGCTTTAAAGTTTTCAGTTTCTTTTTTTTTTTTTTTTTTCCTCATTTTAAGGCAAGTAAACATATACTGTTTCTTATTAAAATTAGTTCATTCTGGTGATTTTTTAAAACCCAGTTTGCAACACTAGGACAGACCATTTTGTTAGTCCATGAGGCAAAGGACATTTATTCTTTGGCTTACTAATTGTTGTGATATCATTTTTCTTCCCCTCACACATGCGACTTTCAACAACATGAAACGTCCTTGCTGCAGCGGGATTTCCATTTTCTTTCATAAATTGAATCACTTTGCATTTGAAACCAGCACTGTGTTTGTTTTGTTTGGCAAAAGCAATATTCAATAAAGCTACATTTGACTCCTAATTCCATAAATTCATTCCGTTTAAAAATGCATTTTTAGCCCAAATTATGTCGTTCTTTTTTTAAACCCTAAAATAACATTCTTATGCACAACGACATTAAATACAACCTACCCTCTTTGCAGAATTGTTTACTCCCTCAACCATTTCCCACACATACATATTGTTCCTCTTATCACTTGTCAGTTCAATATACCACTGTTCGAAGGTGTGGGAAAAGTAGAATGAATAACTTCAAAATATAAGAGCATCGTACGTAAACTGTGTCCGTACATAATGTACATAAATATTATATCCCTCTTTTCTCAAAACCCTAAAATAACATTCTTGTGCACAACAACATTAAATACTACCTACCCTCAATGCAGAACTGTTACTCCCTCAACCATCGCCCCCAAACACATATTGTTCCTCATCATTTGTCAGTTCAATATACTCCTGTTCGAAAGCCTCGAAAAAGTCTTTGAATGGTTTCAAAATATAAGAGCATCATACATTTATTTTCCATGCTTCTTTGTAAAGAAAATGGTGCATATAATGCAGCGAATACACCTAAAAATTAAAAACTGTAGTTTGAATTTATGTGTCTCTTATACACCTGTGCACGTTACATACCAGAATATATGGTAACTAAATTAAACAATATTTAATTTGTATGATATATTATTAGCCCCTTCGCGCCGACTGTCACGTATACGTGCCAACAACGAACACACTTACCTACCGGCCAACACACAGGCGTGCCAGAGCATTTTTCCGTTTACTACCGACTGTCACGTATTTGTGCCAGTACCCTGGAACGTTTTTCAAACTATAATTTCTGCCACAAGATGGCACTGTATGTCCATATGGTTTCAGATACATGTACATTAGACCTTCTACTCGAAATGAGAGAAGCACGACTCACATACACGTGTTTTTGATTATATAAACAAACGGGGAACTAAATGTTTCCGAATGGCGTGATTTATGACGTCTCTTTAAATCGCACTTTATTCGCACGTGGTAGTTGTTTATTGTAAGTAGAAGATTTATATGCACTAAAGCGTTGAGTATTTCGGTTTACAGTTCAGTTTTTAGAAAATAATTAGATCTTGTTAGATGTGAATTCTTTCTGTTTTTACAGTTGCAATGTTGAAGCGTCGAAAATGTTTAATAGAGCACGAAATAGCAGAAATGATGCAAAATATTTCAGATATTGATTCTGAAATTCTGATAGTCTGATATTGATTCTGAAAGATTAACTGAAAGACGTTTTCCAAAACTTTGTTCAGAAGAGACTGATAAGAAAATGAGACGACGATGCTTCGTTTGTTCACATTCCCGGAAAAATCCTCCAAAATGGCAAATGAGTTATTACGAGTGCAAGGAATGTAACGTAGGACTGTGTGTAGATCCCTGTTTTCAAATTTTTCATACGAAAAGAGAATTTTAAGTAATATATTTAGTTTTCAGATGTATAATGTTAAAAGTCATAAAATGGTGAGTAATTAAAATAAAATGTGTAAAATATGCATTTAAACAAGAAATAAGGTAATTAAAGTATATATATATATATAAATATCTATAAAGCATAAGCCGTTTAAATACTCTATAGAGCATTATTAAACAATGCGTTTATACTTCGGAAATTTCATGGATTTAGGCTTAGTAGCAAAAAAGCCCCCGGCCCTGGAGAGACGCTCGCGTAAGACACTGCCGGCCTCCGCGATAAGCGCGCGTTTTCACTACTTGGCTCGAAGGAGTTAATATATATGTTTTCATAGCATATAACTCACCTTTAACTTTCAAAATATGTTAAGTAAATTGATAATAAATAACTCTGAAATAAAACTATTTACTTGGTTCTTTTGGCTCTCTTTCTGTACGCCTTTTTTTCCTTGGGTGGCGGTTAGGTTTTTTATTTTCCATAATATCATTTAATTCAGAAAACGTAATTTCGCCTACAAAAATAAAGACATTAACTTAGAAGAATATGGCCCCATTTCATTGTTTGTAAAAGAAAGATATAATAAAATCAACACTATGACATAAATAAATAACTAAAATTATTTCTTCAAAAATAACAAAATTAATGTAAAGGAATATGTACTTTTTTCAATCTTTGTTTTAAAGGATATTATAATAAAAGCCACATTTATAATACAAATAAATAAAATAAGTAATCATATGGAGGTCAGATCAATATTATGATAATACAATCTTACGTTAAATCAATAAGTGAATTTGATGTTATTCTTTTCTTTACAGTATGCATACGATTTACATATACTTAAAAATTTTTATTACTATGTTACTTTGAAAATTTCACATGAAAACAGAATGCAGATTATACTGGAAAGCTTTACCTTTTCACTCACATGTAACCTTCCCACTAAAAAAAAAAAAAAAAAAAAAAAAAAAAATCGATCTATAACTCCCAATTTAAAGATAGCTATTTTAAGAAAAATTCAATATTTTTGCCCTTATATTTTAAAATTCTGTATAGAGAATTTATTTAGATAAAATATTTCCCCACAGTATTCAATTATACAAAAATATTTGTTCATTTATCATTACTTTCTGACAAAATGTTTTCAATGGCAAATATCAAATTTTAACAACCTATTTTTTTATCTTTCTGCCCAAATGCCTTAAAAAGTTGGATATATTTTATTTATTTATTATGGATTTGATGGAATACACAGAATATTTCAGACTTTATTTTCTTAACATTAATTTTTCTTGATCATTCCTTATTTTTGGCAAATTATTTCTAAGAAAAAATTAGATTTTATCCATTTTATAATTTATTAATTTTTGCATCATTATTTCTATAATGTTCTACCACTTGCAAATATAATTTACAATATATTTAATTTATTTTACAATTTTGTACAGATTTTGTAAAACTCTAAACCATCTATCTTCAAACAAATTAATATTAATTTTGCCAAGAATATACATGCTTCTGCATGACCCTAAAAGAAAAAGTTTCATATTGTAGAGTATTCTCTTCCATTAATGTTATTTCAGCATTCCTACGTTCTGAATGAAAAAAATAATTGCTATTCAAAATTTTAAAATGCAAATGTTGATTTTGATTAATAACTAAATTCCACCCTCTACTATAAAATATCTTATCAATTTTAATTTCTACAAATTACTTTATATACAATGAAATATTTGTCATTTTAATATTCATAATAAAATTGAAAACATTTTAAAAATAATGATGGACTGATTGAGCCACTAAATATAATACTAAACTAATAAAAATGAATTTCAATCCAAGTTATTTCCCTAGCTTAATTTTTTTAGAATTTACATAATTAAAAAAAAACTAAAAATCATAAAAATAAAATTACTTTATTTAGAAATTTTACATCAAGCTTTTAAGCATATCTAATTTTGTATTTAAATAAGCCATTATAGAGGCAGCTAATTAATATTCCAAACCATATAAAATTAACTTTTCATTGAAAATCTTATTTTAGATTTGAAGTTATACCATGCGCAAAATTCATTGAAAACTTAAAAAGAATGATATATACTTTCAGGACAATAAGAATAGCTGTTTCAGGACAACAAAAAAATTTTATATTGTTGAATATTAAAAAAGGAAAAAAAACTTTAAAAAAATTATTTACCATTAACATATTTAACAGCAGCATCACAACCCCATGCTGTTTGGCCACTGTCATTTTCTTCATCATCTGAAGCTTCACTAGCAACTTCAGCTTCTTCATCTTCAACAAGTTCAACATTCTTTAAAAAAAAAAAAAAAGTCTGTAAAGGTTCAGATTTTAACGGTTGCCCAAAAGGACTCTTTTAAAGTTTAATATGGTTTCTCTGTGGGGATTATTGATAGAGATACATCAACTGGAATAATGAATCATTTTACAGGATATTAGATGAATACACATTTAGACTAACAAGGGAATGTCATATCTTCTGTAAATTTAAATGTGTTAAAAAAAACATGCAATGCAATTTTATAAAAAATATTTAATGTTTTTAATTAGATATGTCATGAACTGCATCAATTGCTTTTAAATAGTTTAGCTGAGAAGCGTAGTTAGGGATTTTAGTGCCCGGGGACAACTGAAGATCTTGCACCCCTTTCAGTGTGCCAATATTGCAAAATGTTTCAATCTAAAATTTTTTAACACTAGTTTGGCACCCCTGGATGCTGCACCCGAGATAGATGCCTCCTTTGCCTCACCCTAGCTACACCACTGGTTTAGCTAGTTAATTAATAACAGGCAGATTAAATATGAAAGAAATTTCTAAATGGCAATAGAATGAAATAAAAAGTGAAAAAAATCTATTGACGTGACATGACACAAAATTGCACTTTCAACAGAATAGCCCTTTCAGGATAATAAATATACTGACAGATAAAGTAAAAATGTGCTTTATGTTAATTTTACTTAGTGAAATTAAAATAACTACTTAATTACTTAGTGAAATTAAATGAAAATTGATTGATAATTCAAGGTCAATGTTATCCCATAATCCAGTTGGATTCACTTTCATTATACAAAAAAAAAAAAAAAAAAAAAAAAAAAAAAGCACATTTTCCACCTGTTCTTTTGCTACATGTTCCACCTGTTCCTTTGCTACAGGTAGGAGAACAAGGAGGTGATTCAATAAAATTTTCACACATGGAAAGAAAAACATATTGTTCAGAAGGCATCTGATGGATTGCGAGAAATTATGTGCAAATGGAAGCAAGACAGACACTGATGCAGATTTGCAAAGACTTTAAAGAAGCCAAAAGCATCAAGTAAAAGAATTTGGAAATGGTCTAAAGACACTAGTGATGTATACATATAACCAGATCAAGGCCAAATACATACAATAAAAGACCATTATTTGGCAATGATTGTTGAAAGTAATAGGCAAGTCACATCAGCCCAGATTGCAAGGAAATTTGCTATCTACATAAGAAAACCCATGACATATGTCCCATTGACTCGAGTTATGGAATGCATCGATTGTAGTGTTGCAGAGATTGTGATTAAAGAACTACCAGATGGAGCCACCACGAACCTGGTGGACAAATTGTTTTTACTAGTGACTCTTATTTTTGTTTTTGAGAGTATTCTTGACATGTTATAATCTGGAGAGAGCAAAGCAAATGAAATAACTCTGAAAACATACGTGAAAAGCATCAGTACAAGGATGGTAGAATCATGGTATAAATATTTTGAATGGTACACTTGCCTACTCATTTTTACCAGTATAATTATGAATGCTGAAGTGTACTGAAGTAAGTTTCTTGATCCTTGCATCAAGTTGCTTAGAAGTGTAATTGGTAATAACTTCCTGCCGATGGAAGATAACATTAATCCACACTACTCTGCATAAGTGGCCAATTATCTTGAGAGTAAAGTAATCTAATGGATGGAAAGGTCTGTATATCCTCCAAATTTAAATCTGATAGAACATGTGAGGGATACACGACGGTGCATCAATACACCCCTACCAAGCATTCTCCAGGAGCTTCAAAGTGCTATTCATCAACAATACACTTTGTTACCACAGGAACTCCAAGACAATCTAACACGCAGCATCGAAAATCATTGTGAAGATGACGTTTAGGTCAGTGCTGATCATACATCTTATTAATTTGATACTTATGTGTTATTGGAACTACAATAGCAGAAATTACCAAATTTTATTTAGAATGTGCAAAACTACCAGCCAGGTGAATAAACATTCTTCAGGCAGCCGTGCTCACAACAATCCTTCAGTAACGATACATTTTCACATGCCTTCTTTTCCTCGTTTTCCAAATTCCAGTAGTTTTTATTAAAAAAAAAAAATTGTGAAAAATTTGCCTTAAATTTAATTGTAACATATGTGTTTGTGGAATTTGCCAGCATTGACAGAAACTGCAGTAAAATTTCTGCGGGAAAACAGAATTTTGCCACAAAATCTCTAAAGAAAACAATGGGAAGTTGTATTTGGTAGAAAGCAGGTCTTGCCGAGGTTTGCACAATACAGTCAAAAGTCGTTAATCCGGACTCGTCGGGACTTCGGCGATTCCGGATTATCGATTTTTCCGGATTATAGATCATCAGTTTAAATCTCGTAAGATGGCATGCAGAAATTCTAAAATTAAAAATATGAAACCGTAATTTATGAAATAAAGAACAATTATGATCTAAGGGTATCAAAATTTGCAAAAAGAAAAAGCTTAATATTTATTTGTTTACTTTATTAAACATTTCTTTTAATGTAAGTTGTTTAAGTTTTGCTTCGTTTCATGTGATAATACTTTCTCTTTAATTCTATTAAACAGACATAATTTCTTGTTCAGTTACAAAGTTCCGCTGTTCAAGTCCTATAATTGCTGTGTCAAGAACACCGACTAATTTGTCAATCGAAATTTTTTCGTTTTCAATAACCTCTCTTACTTTTTTTCGCTATGGGAAGCGAATTATAATGACCAGGAACTTGTTTTAAATCATATCAAAGAACGGAGCATATTGAGATGAAATACTACATTTGGTAAGTAATTATAAGCCAAATAAAAACATTTGCGCTGAAGATAAGGATAGTGCTGACAAATCAACTTCCAATTCATTATGCGCCCGCTGCGGCGCGGCATTCCCCCCGCCGAGCAGCGTGAAATTGATAAACAGATTTCGGATTTCAAAACATACTTTCGCTTTAGATCCTTTACATATTAACAAATATATATCGGAAATTCTATTTGATATAATCGAAAGTTTAAGCTTACTTTTATAAAATTGCTCTTACAGTCTGCAAAAAATAATAAGCCGGATCCAATTTGAAAATTAAGGAACAACGCAATCATCAACATTAACTGAAATAGATAATTAGATAATTTTAGCTTATACATCCATTATACATAAAACGTGCACGTGAAAACGTATTCTGCACTTGCGCACACTGATATGCGCAGTCGTAAAAGGTCTTACGCGCACGCGTAAACGCCTATGCGCATGTGTCAACGCGGCGCATGCGCAGAAAGTTTTTAGTTTTGATGTCCGGATTATAGATCATTCCGAATTATGGGTGTCCGAATTAACGACTTTTGACTGTATCAGATATCTGCACTTCTTTTTCTGCGCAAAAATAGACTGATGTGTGCTTGAAAAGAAGGATAGCAAAAAAAAAAAAAAAAATTACAGATGAAAGTGTTTTATTTTTTTAAAGTGTCACATAATCCTTTTTTAATAATTAAAATTTGTATTTTAATTTGCTAAAGTTTGTTTTCTTTTTATATGTTGATAATGTTTGCCAATTTACGATAAATACGAGGGTTGGAACTTTAATAGTGGCAACTATTTATTTACAAGGAATACAAAAGTGATTCATGTCACCATGTTTTACAGTCCTTCAATATAGTCGCCAGCATTGTGTACAACCCATTTTCCAACGATGTGGAAGTCACAGAATACCTGTAGCAGTGCCTGTTTTGTTGATAGTTTGAATGGACCGGTCTACTGCCGCAAGAATCTCAGGAACAGTTTGGAAGCGAGTGCCATGAAGTGGTTCCTTCATCTTAGGAATTAAGTCACAAGGGCTTAGATCTGGGGAGTATGGTGGATGATAAAGCACTTCCCAGCCCCATCGCTTGAACAAATCAGTCACAGCTTGCTCTGCATGCGGCCGAGCATTGTCATGCAAAATGAGAGGAGCGTTCTGCAGAAAGTGTCGCCATTTTTTTCTCAAAACTGGTCGGAGATTGTGCTCCAAAAATGAGCAGTAATACTGCACAGTGACGGTCCGCTGTGGGGGAATGGTGTACGTTAGGATGACACCATCACAGTCGTACACGAGAATCACCATAACTTTCACACTGCTGGGGTTCTGACAAAATTTCGAACATCGTGGTGACCTGTGATGACACCATTAATTTGATTGGCGTTTCAGTTCTGGCTGGTACGATCGGGTCCAAGTCTCATCCAGCGTAATGATACGGCATAAAAAAGCATTTCCTTCATGCTCATAGTGCTCCAGGTGGGTTCGGGCAGCATCGTATCGTAGCCATTTCTGCATTTCCGTCAACTGATGTGGAACCCATCGTGAAGCAATTTTTCTCATGGACAGGCGTTCCTTCAGAATGTGCAGCACAGTCGTATGCGCTAATCCTGTTTGTCCGGCCAGCTGACGAATTGTTTGGCGCCGATCACTGTCCATTAGTGCGGCAACAGCTTGCACGTCTGCATCGCTGACACTCGGACAGCCTGGCCGCAGAATGTCTGCCACGTTTTGGCGTCCTTCATTGAATGCTTTCACCCATGTTGCTACGGTTGTGTAAGGCAATGCAGATTCCCTGCAAGCCTCTTGAAGCCCTTGATGACACTGTCGTGCTGTACGACCTCTGGCACATTCAATTTTTATCCAACATCGTTGTTCTTGTTTTGAAAATATCCTGACAACACTTACTTTAGACCGTAAGCTAATACAAGGGTCCATTCTTCGCGTCACTCCGCATGCACGTGACATAGGCAGGACGAGTCTTTTTGCTGAGAGGTAAGGTAGGTATGTAGTTCATGTGTGGTATATGCGATATTCTTTGGTTTTGTTGCATAGCGTTTTTTCAGCTATGTTGCCACTATTAAAGTTCCAACCCTCATATGAATAGTTTGGGAACATTTTTAAAAAACGTCATGAAAACCAATTTGACCTGATATGTAATTTTTATCTTCTCACCTGTAAAAAATCACCAAATGGAGAGCCAAAATGTTTACATTAATATGCAAGTACCATTTTTTTTTTTTTTTTTTTTTTTTTTTCAAAATATTGTAACATCATCTTTCCCATACGCCATTTTAGACCATATTTCCTATGTTCTTATTGAAATTAAAATTTTTGCAGAAATAGGCAAGATATCTCAAGCATGATGAAATAAATATGCAAATTCTGCATTAACTACAAAATCATTCAAGTTAAATGAGTTTTCATAGTTACTCCTTTAATTTTTTCTGCCAACGTATAAAAATGTGAAGATAAACAATTATTTAGCTGTATGGCCTGAGATACATTTTCCAGGCATTCTTGAATGTTAAATATAAATTTATAAGGATACAGTCCAAATTTAAAATAACGATACTAATCCTTAATGCTCTAGTACCAATTTTTGTTGGCTTTAAAAGCATCAGTGGAACTCTGCAAAACTGAGACGAAACATACTATATGGAGGGATATATTGCACAAAATACACATAATTCTCAATAAAAGCCTTTTTTTATATAAATTTGAGATTACACATTGCTGTGAACATCATTAACTCATTTTTGTTAAATTACATTATTTATTGTGTATGCCACAAACAATGGATAATATTCAGTTCACCCTTGGCAGATTGGTTTCGGCCTTAGCAACGATGACTTTTTGTAATGCTTGTTCAAATATACATCTCATATAATGAATCTATCAATTCTTTGAAGACATTTGTTGGTACTTTCTTATTAAAAGCAAGCACTGGAAGCACTTTGGAGAAATTTGGCAAAATTTGAAATTAATTTGGAGAAAACTAAAGGAACACTGCAGTAGTCTTCAAAAAATAAAATACCACAATACCAGAGAGAAACATAAACATTTTTTTATCTGAGTGAAATCCGTAATTGATTAGATACTGGTATGGTAAAATCAAATATTGATACTCTCTAATTTTCACCTTTATTTAACAATTTATTGCACTATTTGATGAAAGTTTATTTGCGATCCAACAATAAATATACAAATAACAAAGGTGTAAGGAAAAGAATCCTGGAACCATGAAAAAAATTATCAGCACAAAGATTTAGACAGTTTTTCACTTGCACCTTCAAACACTTTACCTCCCCAGTGTGTTAAATTTTGTGTTCTTGAAATAAACACAAATGCTTTTTCCTTAGTCCATTTCTTAATCCAAATTTTGTCATAGCAATAGTTGATAGTGAACTTAATACATTAACATCTAAGAGGGTAAATATTAAAAAGAATAAGAAAGAATTAACGATATTGAAAAAAAAAAAAAAAAAAAAAAAACTGCTGCTTGTTTTCCACTTGATGGAATGTTAAAAATGATCAACATTTCAAATGGAAAAAAAAGAAACGAACAAACAATATCTAAAGTGAGCATGAAATTCAAATAAATTGCATGTTGTAAATGTCACAAAAATTACTGTTTCTTTTCCAACTGATTAAAATTTAAAACAGTAAATAATTTAGAGGAGACAATATACAGAATTGATGATATAACATGGTCAACAACTGTTATCAAAAGTCTGAAAATCAAAGTTGTTCCAAATTAAAAATCCACCGATTAAGTTTGCCAGTCCTGACAACTAATCTTGCAGTTTTGGAACTGGCCAATATGGTTGCTTTAATAAGGAAGTAACCAGTTGTTATTACCAGACATTGTTTCTGACAGCTTTTGAACAATTGCTTAAATATTACAATAAATAAAAATTGTTCCAAATAGATTTGAAATTTGACATTTCATGAAAAAAAATATTGGAACTACTCTGATATGCGCCCTCAAGTCACCAAATATTTTTGGCGAGAAACTTCACACTGCCATATTACCATCTAAATTTTTTGTCTACATTTTGAACTTTTAGCCTAAAATGTCTCCAAAAACGCGGTTTTCGCACATGCAAAAACTACGTTTTGAACACACAATTTAGCTAAAAATCCGAAACAAAAACAAAAAATTTAGATAGCAAAAACATAAAGTTTCTAACCAAAAATATTTGACAAGAATCCATGTACACAGCGACATGTTTTAACTTAAAAAAACATCTACGAATTGCACAATGTAGGCAACGAACGAATCTACAAACTACGCACACCTCGCTTTAATAAATTAACATAACAACAATAAATTTCAAAGAATACCATGTACACAGCATCCTGTTTAAACTTTAAAAAAATTCTACGAATTGCACAATTTAGGCAAGGAAGGAATCTACGATCTACGCACTCCTCACTTTAATAAAATAACATAACAACAATAAATTTCAAATAATACCATGTACACAGCATTCTGTTTCAACTTTAAAAAACATCTACGAATTGTACAGTCTAGACACTAAACAACAAAATAAACTAAAATAAATTTCAAACAATTTAAAAAAACAACAATAACGACAGAAATTCATACTAAAGAACCAATGAACATAACATTCTACAAAATAAGAACAAGGATCAAATAAAATGCACTTACCATGAATTAATGCGTTTTCGAATAGCAGAAATATAAATTTCATACAGCCTTTAACATGCCGCCATGTAATCACTATCGTATTTACATGACAGCCAGACACACTATCCAGAAAATTTATACTATGGTTCACAAATAAATAAAATCACAAATCTCTACATCTATCATGTACTGCCATTAAAGATAATCTCCCAGACCCTCTTTCCACACTTCCAAATACCCACTACCCCTCAACAGGATAGCTACAATCATATTTCCTTTCGCCTAACTTCAATCCAACAACTACAGTCAAAAGTCGTTAATTCGGACACCCATAATCCGGAATGATCTATAATCCGGACCTCAAAGCTAAAAACTTTCTGCACATGCGCCGCGTTGGCACATGCGCACAGGCATTTTACGCATGCGCGTAAGACCTTGACTACTGCGCATATGCGTGTGCGCAAGTGCAGAATACGTTTTCGCCTGCGCGTTTAATGTATAACGGACGGTCTAAGCTAAAATTATCTATTTCAGTTAATGTTCATGATTGCGTTGTTCCTTAATCTTCGAATTGGATCCCGCTTATTATTTTTTGCAGACTCTAAGACCAATTTTATAAAAGTAAACTTGAACTTTCGATTATGTCAAATAGAATTTCTGATGCTGGAACTTCCAAAGGATCTACAAAACGAAAGTATGTTTCTATGTCCAACAAACAAAAAGTGGAACTGCTGCAAAAAATGCATAAAGACATGAAGAATGTGACAGAGAGGTTAGTGAAAACGAAAAAATTTCGATTGACAAGTTAGTCGGTATTCTCGGCACAGCAATTAACGGGACTTGAATAGCGGAACTTTGTAATTGAACAAGAAATTATGTCTGTTTATAGAATTAAAGAGAAAGTATTATCACATAAAACGAAGCAACTTAAACAACATACATTGAAAGAAATGTTTAATAAAGTAAACAAATAAATATTAAGCTTTTTTTTTTTTTTTTTTTTTTTGTAAATTTTGATACCCTTTAGATCATAACTGTTCTTTATTTCATAAATTATGGTTTCATATTTTTAATTTTAGAATTTCTGCATGCCATCTTACGAGATTTAAATTGATGATCTATAATCCGGAAAAATCGATAATCCGGAATCGCCGAAGTCCCGACGAGTCCGGATTAACGACTTTTGACTGTACCATTTTATCTTTCCCTCCCATCTTCTCAGACACACAGGCGACCAACGAGCTCCAGAGAAAGAATTTTCAACGTCAACAGGGTTGCCATAAAAGACGCAATCGCGCCAAAAACCAGCGCAGAACACATATTGCCACATTTGGTGAAATTAGGGCGTATATTAGAGTTGTACCAAAATATTTTAAAGAATAGAAAACTGCAAATCTTATTTATTACATTTGTAAAGCACAAACAAGTAGGAGTTAGAAGTTGCAACAATGAGTATTTATAAAGTAAGCAGAGATGCTGAAAATCAAGAGGCTTCTTTCTGATAGAGAGACACAACACAGGAAATTAAGTATTTAATAACCTCAACAGCATAATAAAGGTCAAGGCCAGTCATTTATAATGTTTTAGAAAAGATATTTATGCTTTATCTTAACTGATATAAGCAAAAGAAAATACATTTGACATTTAAAAGATTATACTTAGATTGCTTATTAAAACAAAATACGCAAAAGAAGGCAGAAATCCTTTCAGGAGAGATTTGTAAGATAAAATCATTCCCATTACATATATGAAAAATCATGCAAAGCAGCCAACCTATTCACTTACTGGAAGATGAGCCCCAAAACATTTACCAGCATTCAGTGGTCTTACAAAGCCTGCTACTGCATCCAAAAACTGTAGACTCACAAATTAACAGTAACAATCTGCAACACAATTCGAGCTTTTAAATCAAACATTACAGAAAAACTAAGTGACTGAAAGTCTTTTAAAAATTTTTTTAGTCACATTTTGAAAAGTTTTGTCAGAAAGAAAAATAAATAAATAAAATGGGAGAAAGTGCAGAAATGCCCACTGCTTGGCACGTTTTTAAGAATTACACATACTCAGTATCCATGTACACATCGACCTATTTTCACTTAAAAAAAATCCCAGAATTGCACAAAAATGGTTTTGTGCACTCCCTTTTTCCATGTACACATCGACCTATTTTCACTTAAAAAGTCAAAGAAAATTGACAAAAATCCAATTCTTTTTACTCTTATAAAAAGCGCCAAACAAATAAGTAGGCAATTCTGCACTTAAATGTACTTGATTTATCCATCAAGCCATAAAATGTACTTGATTTGTCCATTAAACTATGAATATTGCCATATAATGTTGATTGCATGTTTGAATAAATATGCAAATCATAAGAAACCTATTCAAATAATTATATAAATCAGAAAAAGTACATAAGCACACCTGTTTAAATTACATAATCACACCTGTATGAATTTAAAAAATGGGGTAGAGTAGACTTTAAGGTATCCCTTGTATTATGGCTAAGTTGTTGTTTTATTCATGGTAGCCTGAGTAGTTGAATGTTATGGAAACCCTATTGTGACGTAATTGGGTGCAGGATTCTGGGAAATTTTGAATCATGGGATGTTTTGTAAGCATTTTTGTGGTGTGTGTTGGTTTGATTCATTGAAAGGTAGAATGGCCGAATGTAGTAAGATTAATTTGAAGTTTCTGTACGATTTAGAAAGGAGAAAAGAGCTTTAATTGACTAGTGTGTAAATGAAGGTTTACTTTGTAGCCATTACAAGTGTCCTGTATGAGGAAGGATATGCGTCTAGTCAAACGTAAAAACCGTTTAGATGGATTTGAATGGGTTTGTAGGAAGAAAGGTTCAGATGGTCACTATGTGAAGTGTTCGATCAGAAAGAGTTCCTGGTTTGAAAAAAAGTCATTTGAATATGATTGATATTTTGATTTTTACGTGGCTCTGGGTGTACCAAGTGAACTCGAAAATCATGGTAAATGAATATTTGCTTTTGGTAGTGCTTAAATGTATAGCATGTTTTTCCTTTTTTGTGTTACTTTATTGTTTGGTTCAAAATGTATTTTATTGAGATTATGTATTTTTTGTTTGCCTGTATTGTAGAATTTGGTGCTCCTTTGACTTTTTAAGTGAAAATATATCGATGTGTACATGGGCAAAGTAAAGGGAGCGCGCAATGCAAGTTTGTGCCATTCTGGTTTTTTTTTTTTTTTTTTAAGTGAAAATAGGTCAACGTGTACATGGATAAAGTCAAAGGAGTGCGCAATGCCATTTTTGTGCAATTCGGGGATTTTTTTTAAGTGAAAATAAGTCGATGTGTACATGGATACCGAGTTTGTGCAATTGTTCGTCTTATTATTTTGGCTTTGTGTAGCAGCCATTTTTGGCGCAAAAACAGCCGCTTCGCGAGCCAAAATAACGAGTCAAAGAATTGCACAAAATCGGTATCCATGTACCGCCAAAAATTGCCAGGGGGTACCTTAAACTATACTTTTACCAAAAAATGCATATGCGTATATATATTAGGATAATTCTATAATTAAGAAGAGGCTAAATCTTTTCCATTCAACCTTATCAAATGAAAAGAAACATTTTCTATGTTAATGTAGGTTTATACTAATAAGAAGCGACAAAACAGACGGCTGATCTTTGGAATATGGTAACTGGTAGTTTAGCGACATTTTGGAGGCGATAAAGGTTACTACCTAGGACTTTGGTAATAATGTGAGCAGTACTCAGTTTTGATTACGCATTATTTTGTGTGAGGGAAATGAGAGATCATGAGATATGTCATGTGATATTAATGGACGAATTACAGTTCTTTAATCGGAAAAAGGGGGGGGGGGGGGGGAATTTGGAAAAATATCTGTGGCAGTATATTATTTTGTATTAAGCTTCATTGTGTGTTGTGTGAAGTAGTGTTGAATAATTTTCGGATTGTATGGCGCTGTCTAATATTATTTTAAAGATCCGGAAACAGGTGCACATACCAATACAACAGAGGGTACGTTGAGTGCTATAAAACGCGCCATTCCGAAGAATTGTGATAAAGAGAATTTCGCTTTTTATTTAGCGGAGGAAGTGTGGCGGAAAAATTCGCAGAAAAAATCATTCAATAATTTTATTGAATCAATAATAAAAGTGAATCCACCATGTAAGCAAGATTCTCAAGAAGATTAGGTAAGTTAGTATTTTTAATTATTTGAGGATATTATTTTTATGCATTGTTCTAAATGTAAGGTGGAAGTAAAGTAATTTGGTATTATTGGAAAATTGCTATTAGCAATGATTTAGTTTAAAGTAATTAGGATTGTATGCTAATTTTTATTAATTTAATGTATGTGCTTATTTAAATTTTAAGTAGTGTTTTTGACTTTAATTATATTTTAATTAAATGATGGTTATTTTGTGAATTTTATGTTCGTAGGAATTTGGTATACGTTTAAGTTGAAGTAAACGTGCAAGGAAATAATTTAAATATTTGACAGTAAGTATTTGTAATGTTTGCGGTATGAATTCGTTGCTGACGTTGATAATATAATAGATAATTTAGAGGTAAAAGTTTTTGGATATTTTATTTATTTTATACGTGGAAATGTTCATATTTGGAAAGGGTATATACTTTCTCGCGATCAGGTAATTTCATATATGTTCTTTTTACTGGGTTTAAGGATTCAGAAAATTGTCATGCATTTTCGTGAAATTTTTCTAATTTATGAGAAAAAAGCAGTGTACATGGATATAGTGAAGAGTGTGCGCAATGCCATTTTCGTGCAATTCTGGGATCTTTTTTTAAGTAAAAATAAGTCGATGTGTACATGGTTTATGTGTATGTGTTATTCTGAAAAACGCGCAAGGAGTTTGCTATTGTGCACTTTTTCCCAATTTTGCAGTAAATATTTGTCATGATTAAGCAGTTTTGTTAGATAAAATTTCTAGCATAAGTGTAATTCGGCTAGCAGATTGTTGGAAAAAGTGTTGAGTAAATAAAAAGAAAAGAAACATGTCTTTACTTCGTGAAAACAAAATAGCGGTGGAAAAAAAAAAAAAATAGAGCGTTGCTGTAGCAGAGTTGGTCGCCAAATTTTCGCCAAAAAATCGCCAAGTTACCATAATCCAAAGATCAACCAAACAGACTGGAAATGTTGAAATTTTTTAAGCTCCAGTTCTTACCAAGATTTACTGCAATTAAAAACATCATCATTTCATGTTGTTCAATAATTATCCAACACACATCAAATATAAATAATTTAAAGTAAACTCACGGCTATCATTTCCTCTCTACATGGTGAAACAGATCTATCAGACATGCAACTGTCATCATCGCTCGCAGAATCAACTATATAATTTCCATACTGAAAGAAATTTAAAAAATAATCAAATCTGATGTTAAAAATGCAATAAAGCAACTATGCCTACATCATTTTTCTTACAAACCTTATTCATTTGTTTATAGTTTTCCCATTCCTCAGGAGTAACATCACTCAAAACAGAAGCGAAAAGTTCAGATGTGCCTTCCATTGGATCATCATCCATCTTTCAAAATTTATTTTACGGCTCTATATTTCATATAAATCTACAGTTTTGCCAAAAATGAATACATCTCTATCATAAATTTTATAAACTTCCAATTCGCTACTAGCATAAACAAAGTACAGTTTAATTATACTACAAAATTTAAGACTTTCAGCCTAACGACAGAAACTCTGAACAAATTTCATAGGCTTCTTCGAAATTGCAGGAACAGAAAATTTTGATGTAACTCACAGATCGTATTTTATTCTCGAGTGTCAAGATGTAGAAACATCATTTTACTCGACTTCTGATAAAAATCGGGAGGGGGGGGAGAAAGAGAAGGGTGAAAGGAGTGTGGGTGGCGGATGAAAGAGAGTGAGGTCCGCACTAACGGCGGCGAAAAAAGGGGGGTGTCAAGTTCAGGGGAGGTTTGCAGATATATGCGACGACAAACGCTGAGAGTTTACGGAAGTTAGCGGGTCTCACGTGACCGATGGCAACACTAAGAGGTTACCGTAATTTGCGCCAAAATTGAAAAATGAAGCCAAATGTAATTTTTCGAAGTAAGCAATACACGTTTTCGCCATTTTGCTTGCACGTGCTGCTGTGGGGGAAGCAAGGTACGTAGTATTAGCGCTGATATTTTGTGTTTTAATTATCTTATTTTAGTTATGTGTTTGTCTAAGCAATCCAAAAAGATGAAAATACTCATAATCGGGGAGTCTATGATTAAGATTAAGAATTTACAAGAATATTTGTCTGCGAATTTACCTGATTACGAAGTTGATTTTCTTTGCTTTCCAGGAGCTAGGATTGAAGGGTTGACACGTGAGATTGCTTTTATGAACAACCATTTTCATTTAGTTTTTGTCCACGTTGGTACCAATAATTCAAATGACGATTTAGATGAAATTCATCGTAAATTTGGTTGTCTATATAAGGGAATTGAACGATTAAACCCGAAGGTCATTCTGTTTTCAGATGTTCTCCCACGATGCCCGGATTTATATCGAGATTGTAACACGTATCATCATAGGAAGATACTAAACATAAATTCAAGATTTCTCGCAACATACGAAGGTAAAGATGGGTTTTTCTTTTGTAGCTCTTTTGACTATTCTTGGAGTACTTGTTTATCCAGAGACGGTTTACACCTAAATCGGAGAGGTAATCAGCAGCTGGGGAAAATTTTTGTAAAAGATATCAGGATAAGTTTGACCGTTGCAGAGGTAAGTGCACCATTTTGTTCTACATCCCTTAGCAGTTTCCCAGCATTAACCAGTATTCCTTCTGTTCTGAGTACTCATTTGGGTAGTAATCTTGGTGCTTCTGTTTCCAAACCACTCTTTTCAGATGTTGTGAAACGTTCTTTAGTTTCCAGTGTTCGGGTTTGTAATTCTAGAGACTTTTTGTGCCATGTTTCTTCTTCTAAACCGCTTTATTCAGATGTTTTAAAGCATGATTGTTTTACTAGCTCTGTTTTGAATACTAATCCCAGTATTCCGAGTTTATCAGATTTTCCACTTCTTGAATATTCACTTGGCACTAGTGTAAATTTTTGGATCCACCTCCTAAGCCACTTTACTCAGATGTTTTAAAACATGGATTTTCTAGTATGATTTTGGATAGCAGTTCCAGTGTTTTGGATGTATTGGATTTTCCAGCTCTCGAATGTACTGTCCACACTACATCAGGTGTTTTAAATTCTACTGGATCTCAACATCCTGATACTGCAGCTATTTCTGAACTTCCTGGAAATTCAGTGTCTTAATTCTCAACCTGCAGGCTCTTCGAATTCCAATTCATCATCATCTCATCTTGGTATCAGTTTCAATTCTTGTACTTCCATGTCAAATTTTCCAGTTTTTAAGAGTTCATTTGTTTGCTCTGATTCAGATTTGCAGAAGGCTACTATATCTGTATCTAAATTTTCTTTTATGTCGTTAGTCACTTCTCAGCCTACTGGCTTTTGAGGCTCTATTTCATCTACTCAGCTTGTCACCAATTCCAATACTTGCCCATCAGTTGTTGGTTCTTGTGCAAATTTTAATTCTTACCATCCATATTTTCATTTTAACAAGTTTTCTATTCTTAAAAATTATTCAGAATGTTCTAACATTAAGTTTGGGGGTGCAAATGATTCTAATCAGGGTAAAAGTAATGTACAGAAATCTGAAAATGGGTATGTTGAAGAAAACTGCAAAGTTATTACCTCTGTTAACCCAAATATAAAGACTATAATTTGTCCATGTTGTGAGAAAGATTTCTCTTGTAAAGAAACTTTATCAAGACACAAACGTAACTGTAAAATTTTAAATAAGGATAATTTAGGTACTACCATAAAGAATGATGAAATAGAAAATAAATATCCAAGAACGTGCGAGGTATGCATGAAGTCATATGGGTAAAATCCTAGTATACGGTGCAGCCTTGGCGCGATTTTGAAAATTATCGCCAACACCAAAAATGACCCAAAGAACGTCTATGTATATATTATACACTATCACTACATAGTACATACTATGTAACTATGTATAACTATATACATTCTTTGAACGACCCGTTTACTACTCATCGTATATGTTTCGTTTTTACTGCTCGTCATAAAGTAGCCAAATCCCGTATGCACCGGATACTAGGATTAAGCCGTCACGTGCTTCAAGACAGTCATTTTTTAATCATAAAAAAAGGTGTAAATCTGTGTCTTCTGAAATTGATTCAAAATCATATATTTGTGACAACTGTGAAATAGACTGTAAAACCCGCAGTAACCTTTTTCATCATAAGAAGTTTTGCTGTTCTAAAAATAATTTAAATATTCGTAAACCGTGTGTTTTTCCTGACTGCAAGGCATCCTTCCAGTTTATTAGTGATCATAATAAACATTTGGCTGAATTTCACAATTCTGAGATGGATGTGAAGGAGCTTACATTTTCATCAATGGTGGAGTTTCAGCTGTGGTTAGAATGTCATTCTAAGGAAACATTCAGTTCTTTTAAGAAGTGTTCTGGGAGTAAACATAAAGTTAATAAAGCATACCATTATTATTGTTGTCACTTCACTGTAACACAAAAAAAACCAGTGCCAATTTCAAGTAGAAAAAATCTTAAAGGTTCTTTACCATTAGGCTTCAGATGTCCATCCAGAATTTTAGTTTCTGAGGAACAAGATCTTGCGACGGCTATTTTTTATTCAGGTCACAATCATGAGCTGTCGTTTGAAAATACCAAATTTCAACAGCTTAGTCAGAATTGTCGTGATCAAATCAAAACTTATGCTCAGTTAGGTGTTTCCATCGATCAAATTCAAGAATTTATCTGAGATGGAAGTGGATCACGTGATAATAGAGAGAGCTTAAGTATTAAAGATAATTTTGTAATATGTAGGACTATAAATTACTATGTAAAGCATGTAATGATTTCTTCTCTTAGTGATGATTCACTTTCTGTTGCTGCCATAGTTGAGAAACTTAGGCAGGAATCGTATGACCCTATTCTTATTTACAAACCTCAAGGAAAACCAACATTGTATGGTACGAAAGGCCTTGACACACTGTCTTTTGCACTAGGATTGCAGACAAAGGAGCAAAAAGAAATGATGATTAAAGGTTGTAGCAGGATTTTATGTATAGATTCTACTCACAAAACAAATCAGTATGATTTTTATTTGCTAAATTTAATTGTCCCAGATGAATTTGGTAGTGGTTACCCCGTAGCACATTTTATTTCAAATCAGTTGGATCAGGATACGATGTACAATTTATTTCTTAGTATCAAATGTGTAATACCTGAGCTTAATATTAATTGTTTAATGACAGATGATGATAAAACTACACATCCTGCATTTGAAAAACCGTTTGGTCCAGGTATTAAACATATACTACGTAAATGGCATGTACATCGTGCATGGCAACGTAGTTTATTTCGAATGGTTTCAAGTCAAAAACTTAGGGATGAAATTTATTTTAATTTAGTTATATTGCTTGAAGAAACTAATTCTTTATTTATTTCTATGATGGATAATTTTCTTCAAAAGTTTCGAGCTGTTGTACCATCATTTGTAAATTATTTTGAGGAGTATTATTATTGCCGAGCAAGTCTGTGGTCAATGGCATACAGAAACTTCCCTCATGCATTCACAGATACTAACATGTATTGCGAGTCATTTCACAATAAATTGAAAACTATGTACTTAAAACGCAAATTTAACAGATGCCTCGATAATTTAATTAATGTGCTTTTAAAAATTGAAGAAGATATTTACATGGCTTATAAGTATAAAGTTGAAATTAACTGTAAAGAGAGCATCTACCAGCCAACTTATAATAAATGACATGAATCTGGAATGAAAATACCTGATAGTGATGTAACAGAAACACGTCCTTGTTTGTGGTCTATAAAATCACAGACACATAAAAATATTCAATATACAGTTAAGCGGTTGCATGAAGTATGTTCAGAAACAGATCATCGTTATTCAAAGTGTATTAACCTCTCCTGTCTAAATCTGTGTCATCATTTATATAATTGTAATTGTCCAGACTTCAGCACACTATGTAAACACGTACATAAAATACACTCAATTACATGCAGGCAACCAAGTCCTTCTGTAATTGCAACAGATATCCTTAAAGCAGAAAACTCCTCCCCTCTAGAATTGATTAAAAAATCTAATGCTATTTCAGATACTGTTGTGTGTCACTGAACCTAAAATTAACACTTGTAAGACTTTAATGTCTGAATTATTAGTTATGTTGCCACATCCGACAATCCAAAAGATATTAATACCTAGTATAACAAAGAAATTAAAAGATATAGTTTCTAATTGTAAAGGTGCAATAAAATCAAACCATTTGAAAGATTTTTCTGATAAAATGCCATTTACTCAGGTTGCTCCAAATTTAAAATTATCACGTCAAACTCTGTTTCGTACAACATCTGTGAAAGGTATAAAACGTAAAATTCTAGATTATCCCGATACTTATAATAAAAAAAAAATGTCAAGGAAGGTTTGTTAGGGTTATCAAATAATATTAATGTGAATGATCATAAATCATCACAGGATACCACAATTAAGGATACCAACTCTCCTACAGCAACCCTCTATTTTTTTTTCCCGCCGCCATTTTGTCTTCACGAAGTAAAGACATGTTTCTTTTCTTTTTATCTACTGAACACTTCTTCCAACAATCTACTAGCCGAATTACACTTATGCTAGAAATTTTACCTAACAAAACTGCTTACTCATGACAAATATTCACTGCAAAATTGGGAAAAAGTGCACAATACCATACTCCTTACGCATTTTTCAAAATAACTCATACACATAAACCATGTACACGCCGACTTATTTTTACTTAAAAAAACATCCCAGAATTGCACAAAAATGGCATTGCTCACACTCTTCACTATATCCATGTACACTGCTTTTTTTCTCATAAATTAGAAAAATTTCACGAAAATACATGACAATTTTCTCAATCTTTAAACCCGGTAAAAAGAACATATATGAAATTACCTGATCGCGAAAAAAAATTTACCCTTTCCAAATATGAACATTTCCACATATAAAATAAATAAAATATCCAAAAACTTTTACCTCTAAATCATCTATTACATTATACACGTCACCAACGAATTCATACCGCAAGCATTACAAATACTTAGTATCAAATATTTAAATTATTTCCATGCACGTTTACTTCAACTAAAACGTATACCAAATTCCTACAAACATAAAATTCACAAAATAACTATCATTTAATTAAAATATAATTAAATTCAAAAACACTACTTAAAATATAAATGAGCACATACATTAAATTAATACATACATAAATACCCATTTCGAATTCACTTTAGTTACGGCCATGGGATCCAAAAATTCACGAACACTGTTTCACACAACACAGAATAAAGCCAAATACAACATTTCCAGATTTTTTCTCGATTTCCCCCCTTTTCCGATTAAAGAACCGTAATTCGTCCATTAATATCACATGACATATCCCATGATCTCTCATTTCCCTCACACAAAATAATGCGTAATCGGAAATGAGTACTGCTCACATTATTACCAAAGTCCCAGGTAGTAACCTTTATCGCCTCCAAAATGTCGCCAAACTACCAGTTACCATATTGTAAAGATCAACCCTGATTTTGCATCTGTTGATTTCTTTTTTATTCCATCTCTTATCAATAATAATCATTGTGTTTTACTTGTTGCAAAGATTAAAGATAGAAAGTTTCAGTTTTATGATCCACTTGGTTTTAATGCCGTTCAAAATTCTGTGTATTCATTAATTCATTTGTGGCAAAGTATCCTTAATAATGTTTTAGATATATGTGATAATTGGTATTGTTTGTTTTCCAATCACACTATTCAGAATGATGGCATGAGTTGTGGAGTATTCATTTGTTATTATGCCTATCGGATTAGCAGAAATTTAGATGTTAAACAGGCTTTCAATTCATATGAATTTAGGAAGTTTATTTTTACACAATTAGGTGGAGAGATTGTGAAAATATAGATGTTAAATATATAATTCATTTGTTTTAAATATTATTTAATTTTTGTTTTCTGATTAAACTCACGTAGGTAGTATTTTATCTTGTGTTTCCTGTGCCCTAAGCTTTTTTATATATTTTACTGTCGTAACTTGTAAATTCAAAGACTGCATTTAGTATGAATTTTCTTTTTCCATGCTTTAAACATTGAATTGAGTGTTTGTAAAATTTAATTCCGAAATGTATTTCCCGTATTAAATTGGTCTTGTCTTATTTTTAGTAACACTTGATGGTACTTAGCTTCAAAATTGGCTGTTTAAAGCCTTGTAACATTGTTTTTATATAGGCCTTAAATTATCATTTTTCTTTCAACTAACTGATATAATTTTCTTTGAATGTTCAGAATTGACGTTACCAAAAGAGCAACTATGTAAAAATATTAGTTTAGGGGAACCAGCATGGTAACGAGCTTGCACAGTACCTCTTGGGTGGCATGGAAACCTGTGTATTTTTATATTGTCTCAATGGATTTGAAAAAAAAAAATTTAAGTATTCTTTATAGTTAATGCTTAAGTTAGATTTTCACAATGTGTTATGTGTTAAAATACTGTTTTTATGCTTTTCTAGTACTATAACCTTTTAACAGTGACAGGAGGATAAAAGCACCAAAAATAAACCCACTGTGGTTATTGCCTATGCGACAAAAGTAAATTCTTCTAGCTATTGCCTATGATCTAAAGTGATACTTCGGTTCCTTTGCAAAGTAGTATAAACACAAAGTAAAGATCCAATTGTAATTCAAAAAGTAAAAACTCAAATATATGAAATACTAATTAAGAAAATTAGAAAATGGTGAAAGCTTAACTTGATTCAAAGTTAAAAGTTTATATGTATGTAGAATAAAGTTTAAGCTATCTCAAAACATATTAGAAAAAATACTACAAAAAATGTTGAAAAAGAAAAACTACTACTAAGCAGCGGTAAATGGGAAAATGCAAGGCGATGCTGCTTAGCTGTAGTTTTTTTTTTTTTTTTTGGGGGGGGGGTAGTATTTTTTCTAATGTGTTTTGAGATAGCTTTATTCTACATATTAACTTTTAAGTTTAAATCAAGTTAAGCTTTCTAATTTTCTTAACTATTATTTCATATATTTTATGTTTTTACTTTTTGAATTAGAATTGAATCTTTACTTTGTGTTTATGCTACTTAGCAAAGGAACCAAAGTATCACTTTAGCTCATAGGCAATAGCTAGAAGAATTTACTTTTTAAATTTTATTTACATAAATATATTTAATGTACATGTAAAATTTCTTTTTCATACATTCTTAATGTTAAATTTTCATTTTTGTCTTATGAGAATATGTTTTTGTACACTTGTTTTTACAAAGTTTGCATTGTTTTTAAATAATCAAAGGCAGAAGTGTCATAAAGCAATTTTTTCAGGTAAGAAAATAAAACTTGCTCTTATAAGAATTATATATTCCGATTTGAAGATTACATTTCAAGTTTGATAGAATGACCAGTTTCTGTTTTTTTATGAGCAATTTGAATAATTTTACTAAACAGCTTTTTAAATCTTGATTTTTACTGGAGAAAAAGACGAAACTCTTTCGCATCTATTAATTATAAAAGTCAACTAATTTCTGGTCAGGACAATAATTACTTGGTTTGTTGATTGCACTTCGCTTTTAATTCCATTTTAAATATGTTAATGAGTAAATTCATTTCTTTTAATATAATTCTATTTTTATTTTTCAAAGAAGAAAATGTATTCAATAATCCCCCTGAGAAAATTCGTAATATCTCAATTTAATTTTTATTATTACTAATATTGGGAGAGTCAACGGTGGTTCTAAACTGACTGAGTAGTCTTAATTTTTCACTTGTCAGATATACTTTCTTTACTCATTAGCAGATGTTATTTCATTGACATTTTTAAATTAAGACAAGTTGTTAATCAAATCTATTATTTATAGCTATATATCAGAAGTGCATATACTAGTTTCAAATTTTCTGTTTTAAATGAACCATTAAAACCCAGCAGGTAATCGAATATATGTTTATCAGTAGCTATCTGTAGAGTTAAACAGCAACTGCCAGCAGTGTGAAGCTAAAACACAACTTTTAAATGTTTTAATTTTAATAAAATACAATAAGGTATTCGTATTTGCATAGAGTTGGGGATTATCATCAAGATAAAAAATTTGGCAATTAGGGCATTAATGTTTTAGAGCTTAGGATAAAAATGCAGATTTAAAATAGTTAATTTTCATGGTGTTCCAAATGGAGGAAATGTAGATTGTATTTATAAAACTACCTTTTAATACATTTTTGAATTTGCCACAAGAAGGCATGCAGCTTCTCTTAAAAGATCACAAGATAAACTATTTCGTAATTCAAAATTTCACAAAGGACATTATATGACCTCTAATGCAAAAGGATATTGTCTGATTTTGACTTAGCAAGAAAGGAAGGTAAGAAAACAGTTGTAAAGCAATTCGAGAAAGGGCCAGCTTACCAAAAATTTTAGTTCAAGGAATTCGACTTTCAAAAAGGATGACTCTTAGTTTGTAATAAGTACTATTTTCACAATAAAAACTTCTTAATATTCAGTTAATTGATTTAAAAAAAAAAGCATACGACTGCTGTCACAAACATCCTGAGGGTAGTTGAACCTATCAGTTTCACCTGTGGCTAAGTGAATAAAACAGCTCTAAACTTTTATCACTTAACAAAGGTTTGAATGCTGGCAAAGAGG
Organism: Stegodyphus dumicola; assembly: GCF_044657685.1. Lineage (NCBI taxonomy): Eukaryota > Metazoa > Arthropoda > Arachnida > Araneae > Eresidae > Stegodyphus > Stegodyphus dumicola. The sequence continues at coordinate 199,357,026 of NC_140773.1, forward strand.
CTAGTTTCACACTGCTTTTATAGCTTTGCTCATACTGTGTATGTAAATATGAGCCAGTCTTTATGAAGTCCTCCATGCTGTGACGAATTCAGAAGGCAACAGGTAGTGTAAATAAATTTATTGGGGTTCTTTCTAGGCTATATGCAAAAATAAATAAACTCACTGTAGGGTGAGGGGGGGGAGAACTATAACAACCAGACATTGTGAATAAAGTTTCCATTTAGCACTGATTCTAGATAAAAGCTCTTGTTTCAAAATAATTCAAGATGAGGCTGTTTAGAATTAATCGCCATTAAGTCAGTGGTTCCTGGACTGAATTGGATGCTGTCTGGTAAGGTAACACGAGCCCGGCTACCTCACTGTAAACTCTTGGCAGAGATACTAATGTCACTCTACGCAGAGCGAAATAAAATTTGCGCATGGCCAAGCTGGAAAAACCAAGATAAGGTTTCTCTCTTCACTTACTGTAACTCACTCTCACTCCTTCTCTAAAACTGTATTCCGTGATTTTGTTCCAGTTGTCCTGGGCATGTTGAAAAAATATTGAGGATCCTCATTTGTTCGTAATTTTAAAAGTGCCTCTTGACTGGCAAGAGAACCTTGATTAAAAACCGGATATAATAAAGACAGCCTGGGGACTCAAACCATGTGGTCTGAGACAACGCACCTATAAACTGATGAAAGGGAACAGAACAATGTCTCCCTTCGGACAACTATAAGAGGAACAAAAACTTGAGTTTGTTTTGTGGTTATTGGTCACTTTCTGAGAATTTGTTAAGAAATGCTCTGTCCATGGGAACTTTCAAAGCCGCCATTCTTTTTCTCAGAATGTTGTGGTGGTCGATACAATAGCTTAAGCCGTTACAATGCCCTGTTCTGTTAATCAATTAAACATTAACTTTTGCAGAGTTCGAACATAGAATTTTTTTTAACAGATCAGTGCATATTTTGCTGATTGGAGGTTTTTCTCTCTGGAAGCTATAGAAAAAGTTATTTTTTTAATCAAAATCCTCAATGTCTTGGAGTCAGTCTTCATCTTATTTTGAAAAATTCCATAAGTGGAAGAATGTATATTGGATCAGTTTTTAAGCTAATAAATCAGTTCATGTATACATAGGGTATGAAGAAATATGCTCTGTGTAAGTAAACTGAAAGCATTTTCCCAAATAACTTTAAAATAAGAATCGCAAAAAAACGCTTCTTGAATAGCAATAGGTAATAAAGAAGAAATATTAAGAATTATTTCCTTCGAGATTGAGCCAACTTGAATAAAATGTAAAATTATTTTTTCAAAATAAATCTGAGTATGTAACTTAAGTGAAGATTGAAATATCAAAAAATTCAGTACATAAATGAAATAAAATTTGTATATTCAATAAGCATCAGGGATGTAATTTTTAAGCTTTCTCTTTTATGTAGGCAACAAAAAAAATCTATCCCTAACTAAAATATTTTGTGTAAATAATTAAATTTCAGTGAAATGGTAAAATTTGGTTTAACTGCAGTAATTAAGTTTGTATGATTTTATTGCTATTTTATTTGCACATTTACTAAAAATTTGTATATTCAGTAAGCGTCAGGGATGCAATTTTTAAGATTTCTCTTTTATCTATCCCTAACTAAGGAACAAAAAAAAAAAAAAAAAAAATCTATTTTAACTAAAGGAATATGTGAAAATGATAATAAAATTTCAATGAAATGGTAAAAATCGGTTTAACTGCAGTAATTAAGTTTATGATTTTATTGCTATTTCATTAGCACATTTACTACTATAATAATACATATTTTGACTCTCGTATATATTACACAGTAAGAGATGGACTATGAAATGCTTGGGATATGCAAATTCTTGATAAATAAAATTTCCAGATAATAATATATAAAATGCAATTGGCAAAAAGTCCTGTTAATGGAGAAAGAAATTTCAGGTCTAATACTATAAAAACTGTCTTCTTATTTGTTATCAGCTTCTAATCAAAAGCCTACAATTAAATTATGTAACGTTTAAAAAAAACTTCACACATAAATTTGTATGTATTTGCTATGCTTTTGGCATATGAAATTAAAATATCTTCTTATTAAATGTCATCATGAAAATTAAAGGAGATGTTGCCAAATTTGCACCATTCATTCCAGTGGGAGCTTAAAGAAAGTGGCCAATTTTTATTTAATATCATGATTCAAGTTAAGGATATAGCATATCAAAAACTTAAATTTTGTATGATAATTTTGCACTTTGTATCCCCATTGTTCATTTATTTTTTCCCAGTTTAATGTCATAAATTATAATTAATCCGATGCTAAAGTCTTTCATTAAATTTTGCTTGTTTTCACCTTTTTCAAAACTTTATTATTTTGTTTTTTATATGTTGAAGAATCTTCCATTTTTGCAGTCAAGTTCTGGCAGATTTTCAGTCAGTAGATGGATAATTAATCAAAATACATACAATATTAATTTCCTGTCACACTAAAAGATGTTTAGAAATTGTTACCTATAGCCTATTCAACTTGAGGACCAATTTAATGAAAAATCTGTTAGTAAAACAAGTGAAAACAATTTCTGATAGAACACCTGTGTTCAAGTGCACTTCCAAATTCCACTCTATGGAGTGACCATGGTCCTTTTTGCTCACCACAAGAAATCTATGTTCCCCTCTAGTAGTAACAAAGGACTTCTAATGGGAACTGAACTGTGTAACTTCCCACAATAGGTGAGAAGAATCAGAATCAGAGCCAACAATAAGGACTATTATAGTTACTGTTAGCCTTGGGTGAGGCCTATTCTCTGGAGGAATTCTTAGAACAGTATGATGGATATAACAGTGGGGAAGAGGGAATATAAGAAAGGTGTGTAAATGTAAATCTGTTCACAATTTAGAAGTTAGCAGGATTTCTGGAGGCCTGTCCCTGCTTTATATGTCACTTAAATTTTCTGAAATTAAAAATTTTCCAGTTAGTTGATAGTCCAGCTTTTACTGTATTTTAACATTTAAGTGTTATGGATATATAATATTGCTGTATTTAATAATTATTTAAGTAAATTATATTCATAAGTGTGTCACTGGCTGCTATCCACATAGGTATTTGTTGCACGGGCAAGTATCACAATGGGATTTGTCCAGTGGTCTTTTATCCGGGAACCTATTTTAACTTGTTCTGGAATATTCAAATATAATTTAGGAAATGACTGAAAAGAATTAAGCATAATTTCCTGCTTTTTATATGGAAACCAGATTTCTATTTTTCGGTAACTTATTGGGAATTTCTTCTTGTATGACTGGTTTCATAAAGGCTGATTACATACAAAATATACAGATGATTGATGAATTAGATATTAATGAAGTTTTTAATGTAACAGGATATTTAATCTTGATTGTGCTGTTATTAAGGATTTAAATTTTGTGTAACATTAAAAGTGAAATTATAAATTTAAGTTTTATTGTCTTTATGTAACATATTTTTTTATGCTTTAAAACACTTTTTTGTTGAAATAATTTTTTTTTTTAGTTGCATGGTAGCTGAATGATCTCTTATATGGATGGATGGATGCCATGCCAGTATAAGAAGAGATTAAGTCCCAATGGCAATTGTTTTTGTGATTGACTGTGCAATATATTTGTAAAGCTTTCAGAAAATAATTGCTTTTAGGACATATAAAAATATGTTCCCCATATAGAATTTAAAGAACATCTGGTAAAGTTACATTTGAATTCTTGTTAATTGTTAAAAAAGCAGATGGTATATTTCACAGAAGATGGATGATATGTTTCACTTGTTTTTATTCCAGATTTCTGTTATTTTCAAATATTGCAACTAAATATTCCTCAGATTTAAGAAATGTGGCCAGCACATCTCTAACCATTTTGAGACGTGGAATTGACAGAATAGTAACGAGCTTTAAGTGAACTATCAGTATCTAGTTGATCATTTATAAATGAAATCTAATTAATTTGTTAACTTTATGGCTCAGTCTTAATTATAAACACTAGTCATTTTTTAGTATTCATTCCTCCCATCAAATATAAAAAAAAAAAATAATAATGATACATGAAGTCATCCTGTGGTCATATATGGTTTCGGATTCACAAATCAATGACTTAATCATATTTTTTTTAAATCTTTAGAATTCTCAATATAGTGTCAACTATGTCAGTCCATTTCTTTGTATAGTTGCTAAATTGTATCCTTAAAAATAACACATAACAGTAACATTTGGTGGAAGCATTTTTATTGGAAAAGTGAAATAAATATGAAATTATGGACTAAGGCTAATACATTTAATTCCTTCATAATGAATTTATTCTCATAGCATTTAGCACAATTCCAAAATACATTTAACGCTTATAAATATAATATGTTGTTCTCAATCACATACCTATTTTAAATACTAAATTTCAGAAGTTTCTCTTGTCTTTTTACAAAAGCTTGTTCCAAGTGTTAAAAGTATCACTTCCAGTGTATTAATATTAAGAAAAATCTAGTTGTTCCCATTGATATAAGTCTTAAATGCCAAAACTGGAAAGTAAGAAGATGCAGATTTGATATAGTATGGAGAAATCTGTAAAATTAAAAAAGATATGAATGGGTGCATTAACCACTTCACCGTTTGCCCCGATAGAGTATCGTCAGTTTGAAATGTTTATTTAACCGTCAGCGACGGCAGACTATCGTCGAGGTGAAATTTGGCATGAACCGTGACCCCCGAGAGAGATTCGACGCTTCTTATTTTTCCTACCCCTCAGTACCAGTGGAAAAGGAAAAGAAGTGATTGATGGCTTAATTGACCAGACTCACTCCACAGATTGTACCTGAAAAGCAAACGACGGGGGATCGCTTTTTCCGAGGGAATAATCCCCCTTAACACAGATTTCCAGAGATGCACAACAATTCACACACCTTCCCATTAACTGACAAACAAGTCTGAAGGTTTTAAATGCTATCCTTTCAAATCCGAACGTGGCTTTTTTTTTTTTTTTTTTTTTTTTTTTTTTTTTTTTGAGTACATACACTGTATACTCTGAACTCTTTCTGAAGTAATAAGAATTTCGCATAGAAATAATTCCCTTACCCCTTCATGATTAACTTAGTATAAATAAAATATTTTCTGTTTTAATTTTGATTCCTTGAAGAATTTTTTTTTAAACTTTTTGAATGTAGAGAAATGAATTCACTTTGAAAACGTACCACTTTTTCATGTTATTTGGCTGTTTTTTAGTTGAAGTGATTGTATTCGCTTTTGTTTTATTTTATTACTGTGAGAAGTAAAGGAAGTTTATAAGCGCGAAAATTTTTGGGGTTCATATTTCATCGGAAATATCCATTTTGCCCGTTCCCAAATCCATTTTCACAATCCTTTTCCAACTGTGCGTACGGACAGAATAAAGTCATTTTTTCTTAAATGGGTAGTTAAACAGTAAAATAGATTCAAAATAGATTTTTTTTCCTGACATCTGTATGGTACGTACATACGTATGTATGTATCTTGCATAACTCAAAAACGATTAGTCCTATAACAATGAAATTTTGTATGTTGGGCAGCTATAACATCTAGTTGTGCACTTCTCTTTTTTATTGCAATCGGCAGTAGTACCAAATATATATATACTGCCCCTTACCAGCTTAAATGTTTTTACACGGCTTTTATTTTATTTTCTCAATCTTTGGTGGTAGTCATGTATATCCAATTATGAAAGTATTATAAATGATGAAAATATGCATGTTTTGACAATGTCAAATTAAAAGAAAAAAAATTATTTGGATAAATATTGAAATCTATCTTTCAATGTGTTCTTCAGGTTCCCATGCCTATTTAGGCTAGTTCTGTACTCGTTATGAAAAAAAAAAAAAAAAAAAAAAAGTTACAAGAAGCTTGACATCTGCACGACAAAAATTTTCCGGGATATTCAGTGCTATTTTTCGTCTCATTTTCAACTTGCATGAGGGATCAGTTAATTAGAATAATTCGAGAAAATAAGTTTAAATGAAATGCAGAAAAAATATGTATGATGTAAATAAGTCGTCTTGTGGTGTTCACATCAGTTTTTTTTTTTATTCTTCTTTTTGATCATTCCCCAAAGTATTTCGGTTTGGTTTAGATGTATACGGCAAAGCATTCGAGGACTATCTGCATAAGAGGAGGGATGCCTTCGTAGAGGCCTTTGTAAGGGAAACTGGCTCGTATACATGTTACAAATCGGAAAACAACGAAAGCGCCCATGCAGCCAGCCTCTCCGCAGGGATTCGAACCCCAGACCAAACTACCAGTTTTCAGCGAGTTTACCGCTCAGTTGCTGGTGGGCTCACAAAAATAAACGAGATGTTTTCATTTTTTGGTCAATAGTTTAACTTATTTTTGGTTCTTTGGTTATTATTTCAGAAAAAAAAAAAAAAAAAAAATAGTTGGAAAACTTGTAGGGAGGGAACTAAAATGACTACTTCTTGTATCCATAATAATAAAAAAAAATTTCTTTTAATCCTTCTGGAGCGTCTAAGTCTTCTTTATTAGGACTACAGCAAAGAGTGGTTAATATCTCTTGAGAAGAGAAATAAGAGGGCAGAGGATTAATATAAAAGTGATAAATAAGTACATAAGTACAATTAAATAATTAAAAATAGAGTAAATAAATATAAACAAAAAGATGTCTAACAGCAAATAAACTCATATTAAAATTAATAATCCCAGAATAAGAATAAAATCGAAAGATTAGAATCTTTTTGCTTGTGGAAAAGCAAAAAGTAAAAAGAAAAATTCTTGCATCTGCAAAAAACAGGCTCTGGTCGCTTTTCAAATCAGGCTGCACAAGCTATCATTTTAGTTTGATTTCCACAAGACTTCTAATCACTTGATGTTATCCACAATCTGGGATTATCATTTTGCATGTTATTTTATTTGCTCTTTTTTTAATACATATTAGACTTTTTTTTAATCTAAATTTATTAGCCCAAAAGAGCTATTAGTCTCGTTTCGGAATTTTTGCTTTGAATCACTTTATTGCGTCGAATCACTTTAGATGACTGTTTCACTTTTCAGATTGTATATTATATATAAGGTATAATATATAATCTGAAAAGATAGAATATATATATTATATAAGATATTAAGATATTTTATTTATTTTTATGTAAGATTTTTAATTTAGGAATATTTCGTACGAATATAGTTTTATTATTTATAAAATGATGTATGATATATTACACTTTAAAATTATTCCTATATTTAAAATAATTATAAAAACAGATTTCCAGGGACGACATAGCTTGGTCTTAAATGGTAGTGTGGTCAAAGCTGATAATATCTCCTCTACGAGGTACCAGCTTCTTTTGTGTTCGATGGTCGCCTTTATGGGGTTGTCACTGACGTCCTTGAGTGTGACAAGTACAGGGTTCAGGTTCATTTCAATAGAATTTCTCAATAGACCTCACAAGTAGTGGAAGGGGGAAGGAAATATTTCTCTCGTTAACTGAGCTAAATTTCAGACACAAAATGTTTACCTTTGGAAGAGAAAAATGGTACAAAATATAGAAGTTTTGCTCGCCGGTGAAGTGGTTAAATACAAAGTAGTGGTTTTTGCTTATTATTAAAGCAAAAAGCATTACTTTGTATTTAATGCACCCATTCATATCTTTTTTTTACTTTATATCTTTTTTTATACTAAGTTCCAATACAGCTTGCAAAAGAATTTTTTTCCATTAAAAGAAAAAAAAGATAAGACCGGATTTTAACCATATTTAGGCATAAAACTCTTGAAGCAGTTCTAATTGAAAAGTTAAATATAATGGGAAAAGAAACTTTATTTAAAAAATTCCATAATTTAGAGCTTAATCTTACTAAGCATGCTAACTATAAATATTTATATTCATTATTTGTAAAGAAATTATAATTTTATGATCATTATATGTACTATTCTTCTGTATCTAAAATTCAATTTTTTTTTAATTTTATTTTTCTGTAGAAATCAGAATTCAGAAACCTAAATATATATGATTTATGGATTCTAATTTTCTCTATGATTATTTGTGATTTAAAATATTTGCATCAATAATGTTTTAGTAAATTTTGATATTTCTGCTTTAATAAAAGGAAAATTTCTAATAAAATATGCATATAATTTATAAGATTTATTTATTCAATTTTATATAGAGAGATATTTTAAGCTAATCTAATTAAATGGATTACAATTAATGATTTAATTAAAAATTAATAAATGGGTAATAAAAATATGCTTTATATGCACATTTTCAAATTTGTAAAAATGTCATTCGCACATTGACTGCTGACAAGTTTTGCTCTTGGTTGGAGTATAAGTAGTGTAAACAGGCCTTATGAGCTTCAAGCAAAGTACCACTTCTAGTTGTCCAATTTTGCCCAAAATCTAATCAACTCTTTATGTACGAATGTAGAAAGCTTAAATATGGAAAATGGGAATTTTTGGAAGTTTCAGCAAGCGTTATTGTTGATGAAAAAATTTTCACACACAAACAGACATCATTCTAAAAACAGCTGAAACATGTTGTTGAGTTCCCTAATTCGCGCTTTTTCGTGGAAAACATGATTTAGAACAGCGAAAAAAAGGTTGTAAAGCCCTTTAGAAAGGCACGATCCAAATCACTTTTCTGCCCTCCTTTATTACTGTTCCCTAATGAGAAGAGTCATTACAGGGGCCCACCAGCGGCCGAGCGCTAACGCCGCTGAACACTGGTAGTTCGGTCCGAGGTTCGAATCCCGTGAACGGGCTGGCTGCATGGGCGTTTTCGTGGTTTTCCCCATGTGTAACGTGTATACGAGCTAGTTTCCCATAAAAAGTCCTCCATGAAGGCATCCCTCCCTTAAGGCAGATAGCCAGTGCTTTGCCGTAATCTAATAAACCAAACCATTATAGTGGTTATTTGTGCCCTCCCCATGAAAGTAGTAAAATTTACAGAATGAAAAACATTCTAAAATTTCGTAACATCAGTTTGACACCTGAAGAGATATGTTGCTAGCCACTGCTCAGAAAAATGAAATGTAAGTGAAATATAAATATAAACGCATAAGCATAGGGCCCGTACGCACTTGGGGCTATAGGGCGTATGCACTTGAGGTTACGCATGTGTTCCTCAGCGGACACATGCGTTAAGACGGTTTTGGCATAACTACACTGAAGTGCAAAATTAAGAAAATTTGCAAATTATGTCTATTTTTACAAAAAGTATTGAACCAAAGATACTAATTATGGCTCTAAAGAATTATGATGAAACATGTCGAATATAAAGCGTACGCATATCTGCGGAGGGTATCTAGGCCGCACGAAGGGTTTTCGGCGATTTGTGTACTTGTACTTCTTCACAACATTTGCTGTGTTTCTCGCAAGAGTGGGGGTAAATTTTATGACGTATCAGGTAAAATTAGTAGCCAAGAATGTATAGATGATGGAATAAGGGGGGGGATTATCAGTAGATTGGAGATAGGACAGTCAAAAGCGCAGATGGCTGCAATGTAAAGTCCAGTGTCATTTGCAATTTCCGGAAGTAGTTTCACTAAATGGATCTATATCGTTCCTATTTTATATGCACTTCCGAGAAGTACACAATGGATCTATATCAAGAAGACCTGGACAAGGTCCACAAACATTTAAAACGATGAAAGAATCATAATTTAGCACGTTCAGGGTGGCGACACAGGACCGCTACAGCTGTTACGTGAGATGTGTGCTGTCAATGTAACTCGAGGTTTACGGTCTACAGTTGCCTCAAAGCTTCGTGAGATAGGGCTGTATGCCAGGAAAATCTCTGGTTGCGTTCTGCTCACTGCAGCACGGAAGAGAGCATGTTTAGCATAGTATAGATGACACGTGCCTTGAGCCAGATTTCAGCGGAGCAGCGTGCTTTTTCACAGGTGAGCCGCGATTCATCCTGGGGCACTGATTCTTAGCGTATCTTTATCTGGAGAGAGTATGCAACAAGATACCATCCCCTCTTCATCAGAAAAAAGATCATTATGGTTGTGGAAGTGTAATGGTTTGAACAGGCATTATGTTGAATAGCCACACACCCTGCATGTGTTTGACAAATGCTTCCAGACTATTACAAGGTACAGAGAGACCTTAGAGTTCTCTTTTCGACTTTCCAGGAGCGCAGTTGGTGGTGGGTTCCTGTTAATAAACGATAACGGTCGTCTATAAAGGGCTCAGCTAGTCAACCATTACTTGTAAAGTAAAGTAAGTATATTTGTCAACATAGACTGGCCAGCTAGATGTCCTCACCTTAATCCTATAAAACATCTCTTCGACGACGGTTTTGGTAGTCCAGTTTAATCTCGCCATTTCCCCCTCCAAGAACTAAAGCGAAGTTGAAAACTGCCTTGCTGTAGAAGTGGGATCGCCTGACACAGGGATTCCTTAACTGCCTCATGTCCAGTATGGCGTCACCTTGCGCGACCTGTCTGGCTGTGAGAGGGACACATAGCCCATATTACACTTATTTTTAGTTCGATATCACAACGTGGATTTTCGACATCCTTGCATCGTGAACTTTATTGACAATCGCGCATATATATGATTTTTGAATAGTACATCTCTTTCTCTTTTATAAATGTATATTCATAGCAAATTTCGTTAAAATCTGCTCATTAGTTTTCAGAAGTTCATTGCTAGTTGCCTAAAATATGGATACTTTTGTGGAGGAACCCACCAGCGAAAGAGTGGTAAGATCGCTGAACGCTGGTAGGTCAACCGGGGTTAAAATTCAGGCGAACATGAAAGGTTTCATGGCTTTCCTCATATAAAACGTGAATGTGTGCCTGCTTTCCTTAGGAAGTCTTCTACGATGGCATCTCTTCCCACACAGATAGTCCTCGAATTTCTTTAATTAATTAATTTAACTTTTAAGTTAGTCGAAGACTTCGAGAGAAAGCGGCTTATAAATCACGTTAGACACGAGGGAAAAGCAACAAGCTGCAATTTCGAGTTTTGACTTGCCAGCAGCTACATTGACTACCAATAAGTATTTGGACACCTGTGATAGAAAAGAAAAAATAATTTTATTCAAAATCAATAATTGGTAGAGCCTCCACGAGAGGTAATTACAGCGTGGACCTTCCAGGGCATACTTTTCACAAGTCTTTGTATGACAGCTAGTGGTATATTCTTCCACTCGGCTTGGAGAAGACATAGAAGTTCCTTCGCCAATTTTGCACGGGTATTGCACCCCTAAATTCGGCGATGCAACTCGTCCCAGAGGTTTTCGATAGGGTTCAGGTCTGGACTCTTGGCAGGACAGTCCATTCGATGAACTCCATTGGCACCATACCAAGCCTTGGTTAACGTCGAAACATGACAACTGGCATTGCCGTCCTGAAAGTAACAGGGGTCCAACCCGTAAAACTGCCACAACGTAGGAAGCACATTATCATCCAAAATAGTGCAGTAGGCATCGGAGTTGAGCTTACCATGAATGGGGACCAAGGGTCCCAGCCCATACCAGGAGAAACACCCCCAGACCATAATTCCACCTCCGCCGAACTTGACTGTTGGCACAATGCATTCTGGCAGGAGACGTTCTTCAGGTAGACGCCAGACCCAGACCCTGCCATCCGAACGGTAAAGGGTGAACCTTGATTCGTCACTCCAAAGAACCCGTTTCCACTGATCTACGGTCCAATTTCGATGTGCTTTGCACCACATTAACCGAACAGCGCAGTTGGACTTTGTGATCAAAGGCTTATGGGCAGCATCACGACCATTAAAACCAAGCAAATGTGCTTCCTTACGGATGGTATTCACTGAAACAATACTCCCGGATGCCTGTAGAAACTCCTCGCGGATGAGGGACATTGGTTGGGTGTGGTTCTTCCGAATTTCTCTGGACAGCACTCGTCGGTCTCTATCTTCCAGTTTCGTTGGTCTGCCGACTCGGGGCACATTCCGACAATCATCGCACACCTTGCACTTCTTAATCACATAGGACACTGTCGATGTACTTCAGATCATTAGACATGTCCCTTAAGGATCGGCCACGTTTGTGATACCCGATAATTATACCTTTCTCGAAATCAGAGAGCTCCGAACTGCGAGGCATCTTGCACGCGACTAAAGCCGATGCTGTTTCCTACACGATAAATACCTGCGGAGTTCGTGACGTACCTTAGGACCGCAGATATCATCCTTTGCATAGGTGTCCAAATACTTATTGGTAGTCAGTGTATAACCATTAGATTATGCATATGAATCAACATGAAAATGTCAAGCTTATTTTTCCAGCGTAGAGTTGTCATCCCATTTGTGAAACGCACTGTTCGTTTCTCCTCTATTCAGATATTTTTTCCCTTATATCATTTTGGATATGCTTCCTATACAGAATAATAGTTCAATATGCATTTGTTTTATTTTCATTTAATAAATTTTAAAAAAAGTTTGGGGGATGAAAAGAAATTACCCATCAATAATTTATGGCCTTTGTTTTTAAGTTCCACTCCTTTTTTTCACGACATTATAAGATACCAACAAAATGCTTCGTAACTTGCCCAGAAATATTATCAGTAAATTTTCCAGCATACTTAACGCCTGTTTCACACTAAATTACTTTCCTGATCTCTGTTATCAAGCAAAGACCATACTTCTCCCCAAACCTGACGGATATCGACCTATCAGTCTGTTATTCAGCCTAGGAAAAATTTAGGAACGAATTATACTTACAAGAATCGAGCCATATTTTTCATCTTTTACCTAACGATCAATAAGGCTTCAGAAAAAATCTTAGCATGACTTGCCAACTCGTGAGAATTGTTGAATTCGTCGGATCTGCATTTCACAATAAGTGTTGCGCTCCTTATGCTGGACGTGGCAAAAGCATTTGACCGCCTCTGCCATGAGAGGCTCATCTTCAAGCTTATCAAACTAGGACTTCCTAGAGAACTTATACTTCTGATCTTCTTCTTTTTGCAAAACTGTACATTCTTCGTTGCACAAGGAAATGAAAAGTCAACTCCAAGACCTATAAGATCCAGTATCCCGCAAGGCAGTATCCTTGGTTCTGAGCTTTACCGCCGAATTTCGTGTTTTTTTAGGGATGCATGCCGCTCCAAATCTGCAAGAGTAACGATGATTTTCGCCAGCTAAACGCTTTTACTTACTGCTCAACAACGGCCTGTATCCCCTCAAAGCACACATATTCCATTACAAAATTTCTTTATTTCATTCCCTCTATCTGCCTTTCATTTTTGGCTGATATTTTTTAATCACTTTGTATATGTGTATGTTTGTATAAGATAAAAATTCTATTTTTATTTCAGGCCCTTTAATTTTTAATATGGAAATTCTTCCTTTTTGAATTGCGTTATATACCAGGCTCTGTTTTATTTCAAATAAAATTTAAGAAGTAAACATTATTTGCCGATAGCTTTGAGGGAACGCTTTGATGATTAAAAATGTCTTATTGCAACATAATCTCTCTCCAAAAATTCAAAATATTTTAAAACGCGGCAAACTCTTCCAAGCCCGCATCTGTTAACATAATTAGCACCTAATTTACCTGCTGAATTCTTCATGTGTGTGAGTAGCATGAAAATGACAGTTCTGCATCAGGAGGAGCTGAGGGAGTGGTCAATGACATCACAGAGGGCGGGGCCAAAGGCAACGTCATCACACTAGGAGGCGTGGTCACGAGTAGAGTTGAGGTGTTCGTAGACTGCTGGTTGAGTTGTAGACCTCCTGCTTTTCATTTAAAGTTGGTTTTTTTTAATTTGGCAACGGAGTCATGGCGTCCTCTAGGGACGAAAAAAGAAAATAATGTATTTAGGAATTGCTTATGGCGTCCTCTAGGGACGAAAAAGTGAATTATATGTTTTAGAAATATATTTTTTAAGTCTGGTGTTAAAATTATTCAATGCGCGACTCTGAAAACAATGTAAAAGAAACAAATATAAAAAAGACTTTCCTTTAATGATAGTTCATCATGTCATGAAAATGAAATTACAAGATAATTTGTTTTTATTACTCAATTTTATTCTGATACTTTTATCCTTTCTAGTTTTAAATGAAACTTTAACTTATTTCTTAGGTTTTCTGTTCATAATAACATATTCATTTACTGTCATATTTTTTTAATACTTAACACGTTTCTAATTTGTAATATTTATTTAATTTCCACATACTATTTTTTTTTCATACCTTTCATAAATTTCAGCATACCCTGATTTTTAACTTATATGTTATATTTCACAAACGTTCCCGCACATGCTGTTTATTTGTTACATTACTTAATTTTAGATGCAATTTAACACTTTTTTTAACGTTATAATGTTCAATATATTCTGAATTTTAACTTCATTTACTTTTTTAAACCACTCTAGTATTCTATACACACTTTAACTTAGTGGTATGAAATTGTATTTAAAAAGAAACGTTTATTTTTCGTAATCTTAGTTCTTTTACTAAATTTTCTACAGAATTTCTAATTTCTTTCACGTGTTTAACAATATCTTCCTTACATTACCGAATATTTTTTAAAAAAACTTAAGTCTATAACTGTTAATTGCTTTTCTTACGTTCATGATTTCCCTTCTGTGTTTATATTTCTTAATTCTAGCTTAACTTATTTATTATAATGTTTTTATTTCTGTCTCATCACTCGTAATTCCAACATTTTGAATGTATGAAAGTTTAAATATTTTTTTTTAATTTAATGTAGATTGGAGTAAAATATCTGTATCTTTCTTCATTTCAATCGGTAATATCTGTATGCTGGTAAAGGTACATATGTTCGTAAGAATTATACTGTGTCACATTTTTGACAATCTTCTTTCATTCATATTAGCTAATAAGAGAATTATTGAAGTTAGTAAAGTAATGAAAATCAACGTTATTGAAAGAAAACTCTAAAAGCATTTACATTTCCAGAAATATATCAAAGTTCCTTTTCTTAAAAACAGCAGGTGTATCGTAGTTTTTATTTCTATTTCATTAAAAGCTGAACTTGTAAAATAAAAATTTTCTATTAGTGTAAGGTAAACAAAAAGAAAATCAAGAGACAATCCGTATCATGAATGAAATTCAAGTCTTACATCGGATTAAAAAGAAATATTCTGAATCTAAATGTTTATGCCTATTAGGCACAAAATGCGTTTATTTGTGTTATAAATTTAACTAAAACCATTCTTATAACAGTATGTTGCCTTTAAACTGGGTAAAAGTGTTAAGTATATTTTCTGATGGTATTGATATACTTGTCAAAGAAGTTCTAGAAACCTCAAATGTCGAAAGAGCATATGATAAGAATCTCCTTTCCTATCGCTACGTCAGTTACAGGTTAAGGGGTGGCTTGAATGGATAAAGGTAATGTTTGTGCAAAAATATAGTAGTTCTATTTTGAAATGAGAAATAATTCGCTTTTTGTCAATTAAGAAAACTTGTGGTATTATTAAACAGAATGTCAGTGAAAGACATTGCGTTTGCATAGTGAATTATGAAGGTACTGAAAAGTAGTAAAGAAGGTGAATGAAAGAATTAATTTGAACAAATAAGGTAAAGCTATCATTAAAAGAAAAAACTATTTAAAAGATGTATGTTAGAATTAAAAGTAAGATGTTAAAATTTAAAAAGATGTAACAGAGTAAAACCAAAGAATACTGGTAATTCCCATCTGGAAAACAGTAATTTGAGTACGATATTGAAAAAGTTGGTTTTAAGAATTTCTTTATGCATGTGATGCAAAACAATTGCTAGTTTAGCATGAGTGCTGACATAGATGCAATTAGTGCAGGAAAAATAGCAAAATTAGTATAGTTAGTGTCTTTAAAACATGAAAAAATAATAGTGTGAGCAGTGTAAATTCATTTGAAGTACTGAAATATGACATAGACTAAATATCAGAAAATGTAAGAAATATTTTGGTATGTGTGGATGAAACACTGAACGTGGTTGTAAAATTAGAAATGAAAATTATCAACACACTTAAAGGTAATCGGGATTTAAAACTAAATATGATGTTAGAAACTTTGAAGACCATAAAACTATATGAGAAAGAAATACATTTAGATATAAATGGCATTAAACTGTAAAGTTGTGAATGGAAATTTCTGAGTAAAACCTGTAGATGATCTATTATGATCGAGGAATAAAACAAGTATTATAAAAATTGTAAGGAAATATTTGAATATGGAGTAAATGAAAACAATCCATATCGTTAAAATGAATAAAAAGGGATAAAATGTTGGAATTACGAGTGATGAGACAGAAATAAAAACATTATAATAAATAAGTTAAGCTAGAATTAAGAAATATAAACACAGAAGGGAAATCATGAACGTAAGAAAAGCAATTAACAGTTATAGACTTAAGTTTTTTTAAAAAATATTCGGTAATGTAAGGAAGATATTGTTAAACACGTGAAAGAAATTAGAAATTCTGTAGAAAATTTAGTAAAAGAACTAAGATCACGAAAAATAAACGTTTCTTTTTAAATACAATTTCATACCACTAAGTTAAAGTGTGTATAGAATACTAGAGTGGTTTAAAAAAGTAAATGAAGTTAAAATTCAGAATATATTGAACATTATAACGTTAAAAAAAGTGTTAAATTGCATCTAAAATTAAGTAATGTAACAAATAAACAGCATGTGCGGGAACGTTTGTGAAATATAACATATAAGTTAAAAATCAGGGTATGCTGAAATTTATGAAAGGTATGAAAAAAAAATAGTATGTGGAAATTAAATAAATATTACAAATTAGAAACGTGTTAAGTATTAAAAAAATATGACAGTAAATGAATATGTTATTATGAACAGAAAACCTAAGAAATAAGTTAAAGTTTCATTTAAAACTAGAAAGGATAAAAGTATCAGAATAAAATTGAGTAATAAAAACAAATTATCTTGTAATTTCATTTTCATGACATGATGAACTATCATTAAAGGAAAGTCTTTTTTATATTTGTTTCTTTTACATTGTTTTCAGAGTCGCGCATTGAATAATTTTAACACCAGACTTAAAAAATATATTTCTAAAACATATAATTCACTTTTTCGTCCCTAGAGGACGCCATAAGCAATTCCTAAATACATTATTTTCTTTTTTCGTCCCTAGAGGACGCCATGACTCCGTTGCCAAATTAAAAAAAACCAACTTTAAATGAAAAGCAGGAGGTCTACAACTCAACCAGCAGTCTACGAACACCTCAACTCTACTCGTGACCACGCCTCCTAGTGTGATGACGTTGCCTTTGGCCCCGCCCTCTGTGATGTCATTGACCACGCCCTCAGCTCCTCCTGATGCAGAACTGTCATTTTCATGCTACTTGTATGCAAATTAAATGCCCATCACTTGAAACTGTACGTTGCTAAAAACGAAGGATCAAATATTTCGAATCATAAATTCGTCACAATTAAGAATAACGCCATAATAATAATAATAATAAAAACTGAATGATTTTTTTTTTTTTAAAGTACAAATTTGGTAAATTACTTTAGAAGTTCCAAAAACTCTTGATTTGGAATATTATTTTTCGTCCTATCTAACGGTACAAAAATCGAAATTCTGCACTGTTTAAAACAAGGATATGAGAGAAAATACATTACCCAACATTGGAAAATGCAGCACCAAGCAGGACAGGCCTAAAAATTACGCAAATTTCAGGGTAGACGCACCTCACCGAATTATGCGAATGATGTGAGATGTGCAGCTCTCCAACGCACGTTGAAAAAGATATAAGGGAAGGAACCTGCAGAATGTTCAACTTTAGTGCCGTTATTTCTGCTAGGGAAATCATCGTACAAAATCTGTTCTTATCTTAGAGGACGCGTCTAATAGCAGAGAATGCCAGGCCGTCAACGGAGGCAGTTACAGCAGAATTTAAGAGGGGCATGGTGATCGGACTGAGAAAGGCAGGTTGGTCCATACGGCAAATCTCAGCTGACACACACCTTGATGCGCCCACAATACCAGCTGTGGCAACGATGGTTGGAACAAGGAAATGTGCCAAGTTCGACGGGTGCCGGTGCAGCCAGAGTGACTTCAGCACGTATGGACCGACGCATTCGACGACAGGAGGTGGTGCACTCGCAAGTCACTTCTACCTCCATTCTGCAGCATGTTCAAGACAACCTGCATGCTCCAATATCGACCAGAGCTATTTGCCGTCGATTGGTGGCTAGTGGCCTGCATTCGTGGCGTCCGCTAAGAAACTGCAATTGACCCCACATCATACACTCCAACGTCTGCAATGGTGCCGTGCTCGAGCGATGTGGACGACGGAATGGCACAAAGGTCGTGTTCTCAGGATGAAACAAGCTTCTGTTTCTCCAATGATAGTCTCCGCGTACGAGTGTGGCGTCGATGTGGAGACAGGTTCAATCCCGGCAGCAATTGTGGAACGCTCCACTGCGCGACATCATGGTTTGGGGGCCAACTGCTTACGATTCCAGGTTACCTCTAGTTCGTATTCAAGGCACTATGACGGCCCAATGATACGTGGATCATGTGCTGCGGCTGCTGACACTTCTGTACCTTCAGGGAGTGGCCAATGCTATCAGCAGTACAACGCCCGACCACACACTGCTCGCATGAGCCAACGTATTCTGGAAGGTATCTTTTTGTTAGTGAAATTGCGCTTTGCGACGCTGCCAACGGGCTCACAGGCCACAGAACAACCCTCGTTTCGGCCTGTGTTATTGAAGTAAATCCACTTTTCATCACAAGTGACGATCCGGTCCAGAATTTTGTCCTTGCGTTGATATTCGAGCAGATTAGTGCAGGCCCGAACACGTATATCCTTATCTTTTTTTAGACAGTTCATGTGGCACCCAGCGATTGAACTTATACATCAAGTTTATGCGACGTATAGCGCGGCTAATGGATATGGTACTAACGTCTAACTCCTTAGTAAGCTTTCGATGAGTTCTATACTGATTTTCTTCTACAAGTTCTCGCAAGCGGGCCTCATCAACGTCAGTAGGCCTGCCAGAGCGCTCTGCTTTTGAGCCCAGTCCTTGTTTTTGAACTTTCGGTTCCAAACCTTCACAGTGTCATATGTTACGACATTAGTACCTAAAGCTGTAGCACATGATTTGGTGACATTTTGTAGCTGATTTTTTGAAACAGAATTGGAAGTAAATGATGGTTCTAATCTGGTAGCGTGATAGTTCTATTTCAGACACCTTGTACTTAATAGTAACTATAATTTTTTACAAATTTCACAACACAGTGTATAAGCTAGTTCTCCCGCCTTATTAGCATGCATTCGCAGTTTAGTGGTCAGCACGCTGGGCGCGTATTCCATAGGTCCGTGGTTCGATTACCGGCGAAGGTGTTGCTCATTTTTAACTTCTCCTGCTCCCAAAACATACCTAATATCTCTACAGTGGCGCCCGAACTAAAAGGGTGGTTGATGATGATTCTCCACACCCAGGTTTTGGTGATTGGGTTCCCTAAAACCCCAGCCGCCCTTTAAAAGGGAGAGTATATAAAGAATTTCTCCTGCCTTCGTAGTGTAGTGGTCAGCACACTCGGCGAGTATTCTAGAGGTCTGTGGTTCGATTCCCGGCCAAGGTGTTTGCTAATTTTTCCCTTGTTCTGCTTTCAAAAAATACCTAATATCTCTATGAGTGTTCTAAAGCAAATCTCTTTTTTTCAAATGCCAAAAACCATTTGACAAAATATGATTAAACACGCCAGCGTATTATGTTTGCGAAGACGGTATTTGCGATGGCGGGAAAGTTTCGTTAAAACCCAATATATATGTATGTTATTATGATACCCCTTAAAAAGTCGGGATCTGTCCATGGAATCAGCAATAATTCTTCTGCTTTACTCTACTATTTAGTTTTTATTTACACTGCTGTACCTTTATTTATAATCTGGTAGCTTATATTCAAATCTAAAAATGCTTTCTTAATTGCCAATTATTACCACAATAGCCCACTTTTGCATTCTAAATTTCATTTCGAATTTCCCAGGAGAAAATTTCCTTTATTTTGCTTTGTTATTCTCCCTCCTTTCAGCATGCCTTCGTGATGTAACGGTTAGCACACTCGTTTCGTATTCGAAAGGACGAGGTTCGAGTCCTGATGAGGGTATTTCTCATTTCCCATATCCTCTTGCTCGAAAATAACCTAATGACTCTACAGTGGCCCCGACCTAAAAGATGGTGGATGATGATTCTTCGATCAGGTTTTGGCGATTGGGGTTCCCTAAGGTATTCCCCCCCTCCTTTCTGCATGCTTTCGTGGTGTAATGGTAGTACACTCGGTGCGTATTCGAGAGGTCTAGGTTCGAGTCCCGGCGAAGGCATTGCTAATTTTTCACATCTCCCATATCAAAGAAATCCTGACAATCTACAACTGAATTGAATTATTTATATAAATATAAAAAAGAGGGATTGTCATTGATTAGAATGAAGACATAAAATTATTTCTGAAAACATTTTTTAGAAATTTGATATTTAGCTTTAAATATAAGTAACCTAATCTGAAGAGAAGGTGAAAATGTAATAAATTGATAAAAGAACTAATTTTGTAGGAGGGGGGGGAATTCTCGTAGTAGAAATGAAAGAAGTAATATACGTTTTAATCTTACAACAACAACAAACAAACAAAAAAAAAAAAAAACTGAGATATGTAAATTTAACGAGTTATCTTTTGACTTTCATTTTCTAATCAGTGAAAAATTAACATTAATAAAATTTAAGCTATCCAAATGAAGAAGCTTATAATTTAGCATTTAAATACCTAAATGATATACAAATAAAAATTTCATCACAACTTTCTAGCTTTAAAAACCAGTTATTTGAACAGTAAGACTGCTTTAAATCTTTTGAAGATAATTCTCTAATTACAGCCTAGTTCAATCATAATGAAATTTGAAGCTGAAATAAGGCTAATATTCCCAGTTACTGTTGCTGATGGTAAGAGAAGCTTCTATAATCTTAAAATAACAAAAAATTATGAAACATCCTCATCTATTCTCTGTATAGAATATGAATTAAGCTATCAAATTCCTTCTGGAAAAAATATTGATGATTTTGTTCTATAAAGGTAAGGAGAATTAAATTATATACAGTCAAAAGTCTTTAATCCGGACTCGTCGGGACTTCGGCGATTCCGGATTATCGATTTTTCCAGATTATAGATCATCAGTTTAAATCTGGTAAGATGGCATGCAGAAGTTATAAAATTAAAAATATGAAACCGTAATTTATGAAATAAAGAACAATTGTGATCTAAAGGGTATCAATATTTACAAAAAAAAAAAAAAAAAAAAAAGCTTAATATTTATTTGTTTACTTTATTAAACATTTCTTTCAATGTAAGTTGTTTAAGTTGCTTCGTTTTATGTGATAATACTTTCTTTTTAATTCTATAAACAGGCATAATTTCTTCTTCAGTTACAAAGCTCCGCTGTTCAAGTTCTATAATTGCTGTGTCGAGAATAACGACTAATTTGTCAATCGAAATTTTTTCGTTTTCAATAACCTCTGCGTCACTTTCTTCACTATCGGAAGCGAATTATAATGACGAGGAATTTGATTTAAATCATATCAAAGACGGAGTACATCGAGATGAAATACTACATTTAGTAAGGAATTATAAGACAAATAAAATAAAAACATCTGCCCTGAAGATAAGCATAGTGCTGACAGATCAACTTCCAATTCATTGCGCGCCGTGTCGTCTCCCTTACCCCGCAGAGCAGCGTGAAATTGATAAACATATTTCGGAATGATTAGATAATCAAAGGATATGCCTTTATCCATTTTTTGCAGCAATTCCACTTTTGGTTTAATGGACTTCGAAACATACTTTCGCTTTGTAGATTCTTTACATATTAATAAATATATATCGGAAATTCTATTTGACATAATCGAAAGTTCAAGCTTACTTTTATAAAATTGCTGTAACAGTCTGCAAAAAATAATAAGCCGGATCCAATTCGAAGATTAAGGAACAACGCAATCTGCAACATTACCTGAATTAGATAATTTCAGCTTAGCTTATACCGTCCGTTATACGTTAAACGCGCTTGCGTAAACGTATTATGCGCATGCGCACACGCATATTCGCAGCCGTAAAGGTCTTACGCGCATGCGTGAAAATGACGCATGCGCAGAAAGTTTGTAGATTTGAGGTCCGGATTATAGATCATTCCGGATTATGGGTGTCTGAATTAACGACTTTTGACTGTATATAAAATTACATAATTAGTACAGCATTTTTTACATTGCTATCTATTCTGTTTCTTTGATATTTGCTATTTTTTAAACATTTCTCAGTTTATAAATATAGATCATTAATTGTAACATAATTTTTCTGAATATATAAAGCTATGATTGAACATATTATAAGTGTTAGAATGTTGTGATTTGAAATATTTATCTTCAATGAATATGAAAGCGTATAAATATCATTAATTTCAATAAACATAGGGGTATGCCTCTGCTTAAGGCAAAAAAATATCTACGTAATGCTCTACTTAGTTAGAGTCAGCATTGCAATATATGTTTTAAAAATTCCTCAGTGTAACCTCAAAAATATGTATTGATATTTATAATTATAAAAACACATAATTTCTAGACCTTTCACCAGAAAACGTTGAGGCATTATTTCCAATTCAATCAGTTCTTATGATTCAGAGAACGTAAAGAGATAATATAAAAATCAGCTCTGTGCTTCAAATCCCTAATGCATTATTTATGGAACTCCTAAATGTATTCTTTTCATGTGGTATCTATTGTCATGACTTTGAGCACACATGTTTGGGACAAGTATATTTGCATCTGATAAATGTTTGTTAATATAAATATTCAGTTTAAATTGAATTTTCAGAATATATTTTCATATGTGAAATTTTCAGAAATTTTTATACATGGAACATACCTTCATTCACATTAAGAAACCTTATAATGTATTTTGCTTATATCATTTAATGACTATTATCTAAAAATATGTCGCATTACTTAGCATTCCTGACTGCATAACTTTTCTTCTGTTTTATCTTCTCAGAAACAAAATAAATCGTTATATTTTAATGCTTTTCTGCATAAATTATTTTCTTTTATTTAGTCCCAGAAATAAAATAAACCAACTTACTTTAATGTTTTTTTCTTAAATAATTTAAAGTAGTCTTTTAGATATTTTCAGTAACAATTTGGATATAAAAGTTCAGCTGAACTTTGGGAAGTAGCCATTACATGTTTTGCTATGCTTTTGTACACTAAAGCCTACATTTAATAATTTTATTGCATCGAATCTACTGTCTCTTATTTTAGATTACAAGTGAATCATTTCTTATGGGATTCACGATTAGGCCTTTTCAACACTAGATTTTTTTTCCACTTGTTGTAATCTCAACTATTTCTAAATGTTAGGTTAGGTTATTTAACTATGGCAAAGCCTTGAGGGCTATCTGCCTAAGGGGAGGGATGCCTTTGTGGAGGACTTTCTAAGGGAAACTGGCTCGTATACACGTTACACTTGGGTAAAACCACGAAAACGGCCATGCAGCCAACCCATTTGCGGGATTCGAACCTTGGACCAAACTACCAGTGTTCAGCGACTTTACCGCTCGGCCGCTGGTGGGCCCCTATTTCTAAATAATGTCATCTGGTGTGACCGTACAGATTCTAGTGCCAGCTCTCACGAGGTTTCAGGTGGTTTTTAGACGTCTTTATTTTTTTTCAGAGGCAGATGTAAATGCTCCAAGTCCTTATATGCATCATAAGAGAGTGATTTTTTATTACTGAAAAACAGCTAAAACAGAAGCAAAATGCATGGTCTTTTTCTTCACTATGATTAATTAATTATAATCTCCATTGTTCAAGTCCCTGATGCAATGATTTGGTGAATATTTTCTAAAATAAAATAATTATCCCCTTTCTCTAGCAGATCTTTCAGTTCTTTGGCATCACTTACAGAAGGATTCTATCTTATCACATCAATGTTGAAGTACATTACTCAATTTCTTTTATGAAGAGAAAAATGCTAAAGCAATGCAATTATTGCTCTCATTATTACTAATGTCAAAATTACTAGGATAACACGTCCTGATTTTGGTGGGACAGTCCTGCTTTTTGGAGGACTATCTCGTGCCCCACAGATTTTTAAAAATGTCCCGCTTTTTTAGAAAACATCTGCATTTCTTATTTTAAATGTACTGTTAAAATATATTACCTATTATTTATTAATTATTATAGTAAATATAAAGAAATAAAAAATACATAAATAAAAAAAACACATAAAATGTATGCAGAGTACACTAAAATAGGCGATGTAACGAGTTAGATTTACTCGGTGGTGTTCGATCATTGTCATTACGTCTCGTCAAGGAATATCTATTGTTAATGGAGGAACAGCTAGCATTAGCTCAAGGGCTATTTGCTTTCCACACTATAAACCACAATCAAAGTTTCAGATCAATTGATTGTACATCGTAAATGATCAAAACATTGTACGACAAAAAATTTGCAGAAGCAATGACAAAAACTGAAGCAATTATTTGTAATGTTTTTTCACTATATTCGTTTTCACAATTGCAGAAACAATTAGATTTTAAATGCACATTTATATCCATATATTATGATGCTTCCAACCACAAAAATTTAAAATTATTTTCCACAATTGTTAAACTTTTTGATCTAGAAACAGAAATTAAAATTAGAATATTAGATTTTATTTCACTGCCGGGTGAAACTTCAGAAATAATTTTTGATTCAATAAGTACTACTTTAAAAAATAATAATTTGAACTATAAAATCATTGCCTATTGTGAGGATAACACTAATGCAAATTTTGGTGGAAAAGCTAGAAGAAGCATCAATAACGTTTTTAGGAACTTAACGAACATTTGAACCACAAAATTATTAGAGTAGCTTGTTGGAAAGAAGGAATGGAAGACACTCAGATGTATCCCCAGGGGTGTTCTCTATCAAAATTTGGATGGCTGCAGCATTAGCGCAGTGGAATTATACCTGTATGACCAACAGTTTAATTCGCATATTCCACCACATGATGAAATGATGCTTGGTACTGAATTTGGAAAGAAATGAAGGACAGAAGATATGCTTCTAGTTCCATATAATTTGATATTAGTCTAACACTGACATACAGTGTGTTCATTTTAAAGCAGGTAAGAAACAAAATCATTATTTCAGTCTTGTATCTCTATTATTACAGTTGTTTTAAAGGAAGAATCAAGTAATAGAAAATAAAATAAAAAATAGAAATGCAAAACTCAAATAATGATTTTTTTAAATGATCTGTCTTATAATAAATGCACTGTGTTATGAATAACACAACATATTGCATTACACTTTACTCATATCTCATCACAAGCAACTTCAGTCCCGTCTTCCCTAGGATACTATGTTCAGCTGTTTCTTTGTAATATACATGTCAACAACCTTATATTTATGTAAGAAGATAGGGATGTAAATGTATTGATGTATGCTGAAAATTTGGTGACATGGTCTTCCATCCTCAAAAAAGGTACACTGAAATAGTTAATTAAATGATGTCATGAAGACTTGAGTACTTGGTGCCAATTAAATAACATGCATAGAAACAGAAAAGCCTGTATAACTTTTGTATTGTGTCACAAGCCTTTTAACTAGGAGTTTTATATAATAATATCCATGTGCCTCAATACTAAACTTTTAACTAAATGGGAATTGTCTTAAATAGAAATTTGTCTTGGAATTAATGGATTGGAGGAATTATCATTGAAATAATTGTTTCTAAACATTTAACTACATGGTAATTGTCTTAAATAGGAATTGGTCTTGGAATTAATGGGTGGAGGAACTAACGTTAAGGATAAATAATTTTTTCAATGTAATTAAACAACAGGAGTAAGGTGGGGATATGCGACTTCCACTTTATTTACAACTTACAAACCTACTTACTGTTATGAAATATTCCAGCACTCAATTAATAACTGCCTTTGAGGATTTAGAGAACAAATGCAAAATCAGATTCTTCGCCTTGACTGGCATTGAAAAAAACAACCCTAAGAGTTACTTTTATACTGAACTGGACAACTGTGCATGTCTCATGAGATACAAATTTCCAACTCAAGTTTCAACAACATTCTTAGACTTTCATAGATGTCTCAGATAAACTTTGAGCCACGAAGCTTAAAATTCAGCAGGGTTTCGTTTAATTTACATTGAGGGAAAAACTCAAGGATTTTGATGATTTACTAGACTGGTGCCCTTGTGAAGATACAATAGTTGTGTTTTGATCAGTGGAATATCATTGCTGGGCTGTCCACATGAGTAAGACTGGAATTTTTAATAGTCTTGATTATCTCTGCCATTCTGGATTTATGGATAGTGATCACTCCTTCTTTGTCCTGCTCTAACAAAGAATTCTCTACTTAAACTTAATTGGGAAGCTCAAAATAACATGAGACTTTTTTCACACTATTTTAAACTTTAGTAATTTAAATTTAGCATTTTAAACTTTAGTAATTTAAATTCTGGCTTGGCTATTGAATTCTAATTTTATGCTTATATGCTATATTTTAATATTGTTTTATCACCTAAGGACAAATTTTCAAAGGTTTTTCTTTTTAAGTATATAGTTTACGAAATTTAACTCATAATATCCTAAAATATGATTTCAACTAACAAGGAATAAATAACATTTTTATGACTTGAGTATCAAGTATAATAACTGAAATTCAAATATTTCTTATTCGTAACATATTTTACTTGTATTCACTATCAAACATGCCAAACTTGAATAACACTGAATCTTGAAGGATCTTAATATCCAGTACTGTAAGCCTGAATACAGATGATACTGTAAGCAGCTTCTGTTTTATTACTTGATAAATACAAAGTTCTAAGATTGAAAACAAGGGAAAAAAAAAAAAAAAAGATTAAAAACCTAGGAATTGAAATACCACAACATATAAGGTAGAGTTAAATAAGCACGTAACTAAAAAAATAAGAAAACTGTAGCATGTTTTTCTTTAGTACTATTACTTTAATACATTTTATTACCTGTTACAACAAGTTTGATTGTTATGGCATTTGGATTTACAAAGTAGATCAGCTGATTTGCACAAACAGATGTTCGTAGTACACTTCTTTTAACAGCTGCATTTTCTAAGTCCTTGTCCCCCAACTAAAGAATTTTTTTTTTTTCTTTTTTTTACTATTTCACATACACTTACTTCTTCTATACCAACTTCTTCAATGTTCAAAAAATTTTTCTTTACAAAAAATAAACTGCTTTCCTGTTTACAACGATTTTAATTTACCAAACTTACTATCAAAAACATAAAAACTCATCATCTTAAATATCTCTAATAACGGCTATTATTGATTTTGGATCCATTTTTGATTTATCAATATCAGGTACTTTTATTTTAACATTTTTCCAAAAGTATTTGTCCAAATGTAGGTTTCGGAAAGTTTTTAGTAGACACAGTCTTCATCTTCTTTGCCTGCTTCTGAAGTCCTTCCTTAACTGTCTCTCGAAACACTTTCACATTTTGAGTTTTCTTGATAATTGCACCCGTTGTGTCAGAGCATATATCTGGTTCTTTCATTTCAATTCAAACTTTAGTATCTGCTTCCATTGTTATGTCTGATTATTTTTCATATGCATTATTATTATCTTGCAATTCTAAATCAACTGTTGATTCGAGATTAGTTTTCCCATTTTCTGTATTAACCACACGTTCATTAGTAATACATACTTATAACTTTTTTCTAAATCCTGTTCAGTGGTCATGTTACTAATCAAATTATGTTCCAAAACTGAGTTAGCAAGTCCTAGCTTCATAAGACAACTTTGCAGGATGTCACAGGATAGCTTCATTAAGATGAACATTTGAATCCCTCCTGATATGCTTTGTTATTTATTTTTGAACAAATTTTAATCCTTCTGACCAATTTCCTATCTTATTTGTTTCCAACATGTTCTCAACATCTTGGTTCACCCGTTTGACAGAACTTTGTGACTGACTGTGTCTCGGTTTTCAGTGAGCTATTTTTATATCACTCCACATTTCACATAAACTGTTTATGATTTGATTTGGTTGCAAAATTCCCTCCTATTATCAGAATGAAAAATGCTCAGGACTCCAAAAGCTATGAAAATATCCAGAAAGTGATATGCTACTTCAACAATTCTTTTACTGTGTAAACTTCGGAGTAAGACAAATTGTGTAAGATGATCTTGATGCACTCAAATGAATTTCATATCATGATCAGTATTGGACTGCATATCTATTAGGTTGACTTGGCATCGAGAATTCATTTCACTATGCACAACTGATTTAATTACAATCCCATCTTTCACAGTTTTTTGTTTCTTCTGACATGGTTCGCATAGTCTTAAATATGTGAAAATAGGTTCTACTGTTACATTCTTGTACTTACGATTCAGTTCTTTAATCATGCAAGTTCTTTCACCATGGCCAATTGCAATATGAGTGCTGTGTTGAAGACTTCATCAGTTGTAACATAATATAGGATTTTTGCAAATAGTGATATTATAAGTTTGTCCTTTCCTCCAATTAGAATACGACAGCATTTCAACCTTCTGTAATGAACTGTTTGTTTCTCCATCACATATTTCTCACTTGTTAAATAAAAGCAGTTATCAGGCTTATTTTTTACAAATTCAGACAAAATGTCATAATCTTTTTCCGCATAACATCACTCATTTCCCATCAGCAAAATAAAAAAAGCAAAGTATGTAAAAATGGAAACAAACTTCAGGGAAAGTGCAGAATCACCCCTGCTTAGCGCATTTCTCAAAATCGCCAACTTGAAAATAACAAGTCTAAGAATTGCACAAACTCAGTGTCCATGTACAGAACAACCTATTTTTGCTTAAAATAACATCAGAGAATTACACAAACTTGGCACTACGCACTCCCTTGACTTTGTCCATGTGAACATCGATAAGTGGGCGATTCTGCACTTGCGCCCAAACTTCTTCTTTTTTAGATCGTAGCTGCTTACACTTGTTTAAATTATGTCCAAGTTAGACTGCGAATGGTGCAAATAAGGAGAGGCAGGAACAGAAAAGTGTCATAACGGAATTTGTGTGCGGAGGCTTATTCAAGGTTGATTTAAATCCCTTGTTTCAGGATTTTACCAGAAGGCATTGGTAACTCCTCGGTTTTACCTCAAAGGCTGAAGTGGAATCATATTAAAGCATACTTCGAGCTTTTAACAAGCTACTTTGGTAAAAGCTAGGTTTTACTGGTAAAACCTAGGATTTACCAGACTTTAGGATCTTACAGTAACATATCTCCATTCATACTGCGTATAATATTTTACTTGTAAAATGTATACGATTCTCTTATATTCTTATATATATTGATTCAAATAATGAATAAAACTTAAATGCAATAATGAAAAACAAGTGCAAATGATTTTTTAAAAAGTACGTAGCTTTTTCATATTATTTATTAAATTATAAATTGAACAAATATAATTTTTTCACAATTTTTATTTATTAAATTATAAAATGAACAAATATCATTATTTCACAATTCACAAAATTACACATATATACAATAGTTAATATATATTATTAGTAATCTTCCTTTTACTTACTGTTTATTCCTAACCTACTTTTTTTTTTTCTTTATTACAGATACTTTAATAATCCCATTAAAATATTCTCGTGCTTTCATGAAAAGCAGTATTCAGCAGAATTACTAGATTTTATTTTAAATTAGATTTTATTTTAAATGATGTTATGATCATCAATTATGTTATGATCATGTTATCAAAAACAGCAGTAATATTAAAGAATATGAAGGTTTAAAAATTATTAGAACACTGCTCGTATTTTGTTATACTTCTAACTTGGAAAAAAAATCTTCCGGATTCTACAATTCTGAAGTTTTAGTTACATGCTCCATTACATAACGCATTTGTAATCTAAGTTTGTTTTATTTGGTTATTAATGCAGTTATATGTAATCATGTCGAAACATTTATCAATACGTAATGGATGTAGTTACCAAATAATTTTTTGCCATCGGTGTTTGTTTACATCATGATATTAAGGATTTTCTATAAACTAAACTTCTCGAAATTCACATAAAAAAGTGGAAAACAGCCAATTATAGTAACCCAGACAAATAGTTTGTGACGTATTGTTGCCACCAGTCACGTGAGACCCGCTAACTTCCGTAAACCGTCAGCGTTTGTAGTCGCATAATTGTAACGGACTTAGTTCAGGGTCGTTACAAGATGAAGCCGCGGGTGGTAAAACCGCAGAGTCAGTTTTGCGTGAATGAGTCAATTA
This sequence comes from Stegodyphus dumicola, assembly GCF_044657685.1. Classification (NCBI taxonomy): domain Eukaryota; kingdom Metazoa; phylum Arthropoda; class Arachnida; order Araneae; family Eresidae; genus Stegodyphus; species Stegodyphus dumicola. The sequence continues at coordinate 199,387,269 of NC_140773.1, forward strand.
AGGTTGTGAATCTTATGTGGGGAGGAAATCACAAGTTTAGCTATGTTTGGGACGCGGGGAGTGTCTGAGAGTGCTAATAAGGCTATTACTGTGGGTTTGTACTGAATAAAAGAAGTTGACCGCTAATCGTTTAATATACTCTTGAATAAATTCCATTCGAAGGTCTCTGTGGATATAGATGTTGGGAATATACCAAGGAGCATTGATAATTTCTCGTAAAATTTTATTTTGTAGAATTTGTAATTGTTTAATATTGGTTTTAGCGGCATGTCCCCAGATCGGTGCTGCATAAAGGAGGGCTGGGCGCAGTATGGAGCGATATAGAATGAATTTGTTTGTAGTAGATAAGTTGCTTTTTCTACCAAGAAGAGGTCGCATAGTAGCTGTGGTGATTTTAAATTTTTGTACTACGGACCGGAAATGGGTTCTGTAAATTTTTGGTCAAGGGTGACTCCAAGGTATTTGGTTTCATTAATCCAGTCTCTTTCTTCGTTAAATATATCAGGGGGTGGAGGATAGTATTTCATGCTTCCTTTACGGAAAATTATTGCCTTAGTTTTATCAGTGTTAATTTTAATTCTCCAAAGGGTAAGCCATTTTTCCAGTTTTATGAGATAGCTTTGGAGTTGGTTTCTTACGGCGATAACAGTGCAGGCTTTAGTAAGTATGGCGGTGTCATCGGCAAAAAGCGCAAGATGAACAGAAGGGTCTTTAGGGATATCTTGTGTATAAATATTAAAAAGGTACGGCGAAAGTGCCGAACCCTGTGGGACACCAGCATTGATTACTCTTGTGGTAGAGTAAGCAGTACCGATTTTGATTCTGAATGTTCTGTTGCTGAGAAAAGAGGCTATTAAGCGAATAAAATGATCTGGAAAATTGAGAGTGATTAGTTTGTAAATAAGTCCTCGATGCCATACCCTGTCAAAAGCTTTCGCGATATCGAGAAATATAACACCGGTCGGAAGCTTGCACTTGCAGCCTTCAGTGATAATGTTGATAACTCTAAGAAGTTGGTGGTAAGTGCTATGATGATTACGAAATCCGAATTGTTCTTCTGGGAGAAAATTCATGGAAGGGTGAATTTTTTGGATGTGAAAAAGTAGGATTTTTCTCAGTAACTTTAGACAGATGGCTAAGTAAACTGATAGGGCGATAGTTCTGTGGGATAGTTGGATTTTGTTGCGATTTAGCAGAAACAATTATTAAGCTTGCTTCCATGAGTTAGGAAAATGAGCGAATTTGATAATGTTGTTGATTATTTTAGTTAGGCAGGTAAGAGCGTTGATCGAAAGATGCTTCAGTGCTTTGGTCGAGATGCCATCGTGCCCTGGGGCTTTCTTCGTTTGTAAGGCGCTGATGGTGTTGGCAACGATGGTTGGGGTAGTCAGGAAAGTGAAGTTGTACGGAGCAGGGGTGTTAAGGAAGTTATTGACCACCTGGTTGACCCGTTCAATATGGTTATTGTCGTACGGAGTGGGATTAAGAGTGAATGTATCTTCCATGTAGTCCGCAAAAGATTTAGCTTTATCTTCTTCTGTATATGAAGTTCCACTAGGTCCATGGATAGGTGGAATAGGTTTATAAGGTTTCTTGAATTTGCGGGAAATGTCAATTAGGGAATTGTCCTCTATAGCTAGGTTATTTAGGAAATTGGTCCATTTTTGGTTTTTGCAGTTCTTGATTCTTCTGTTGATTTCTTTTTGCATAGAGTTTAGTTCGTGTTTGAGTTGTGGATCCCTGGTGGTTTGCCATCTTTTACGGATCCGGTTTTTCTCTTTAATCCTATTTCTTATATCGGCAGGCAGGGGAAGGAAAGGCTTGTTCACATAAAAAGTATTGATGGCTTCCTTTAAAGCAGAATTGATGCTGTTGGTAAATTTTGAGACTTCGTGTTCTAAATCTTCAGTATTGTTGATGCATGTGTTACCTTGTATGGAGTTATTCAGAATTTCAGAGTATTTGATCCAATTTGTAACTCCTATACTTCTGTCAAGTGAGAGGAGGTATTTATTAATGGGGATTTCAAATACAATAGGGTTGTGGTCGGAAGACAGGGCTGAAATTACAGAGATATTGCATCTGTTTGTAATGTTATTTGAGATGAAGAAGTCAATTGTGGTGGCGCTATTGTACCCGTTATGGGTGGGCTCGTCTGGAGCATGAATGTTATAATTATTTCATTGAATGAGCTTAAATATGTCATTTCCTTTTTTGTTAGCAGGTCCTCGGTTCCAACAGGGGTGTTTGGCGTTGAAGTCCCCTCCGACTATGGTAGAAGTATTAGAATTAAGGAGGTGAATCAATTCTTGTGCGCTGGGATTATTATTTGGTGGGATGTATATATTCGAAATTTTGAATTTTTTATGTTCTATTACAATTTCTATTGTGTTACTTTCGAAAGTGTTACTGGAATTAGGAATTTGAGCGTGTTTTATGCTCCTTTTAACAAATGTGATGATGCCACCGCCTCTTCCTGTCTCACGATCAGTACGGTAGGTGTTATAATTAGCATAAAGTACTTTGAGTGCTGGTTTAAGGTGAGTCTCTTGTATGAGTATTACGTCAGGTTCAATTTCAATAATGAGGTTCGATAATTCATCTTTTTTATGGTAAAGACCGTTAGCGTTCCAAGAGAGGATTTTTATGTTGCATCTGTTCTTGAATTTATTAGCATTAAAGATGATTTCCTATTTTTTCAATGATTTCGACTACTGCGATTACTTTATCAAGAGGTGATTTCTTGGTTTTAATGTTTTTGAGTCCTTGTATCACTATTGTCCAGATTGTTTTTAGCGTAGAGAAGTCAAAGAGGTCTGACAGGGAGGATTCTGCGGTGCTGGTAGTTTCTTCTGTTAGAATTTTGTTTTGAATGGAAGTTTGAGCGATATTTTTGTTACTGTTTGATGTCAGCGGAGGAAAGATCTTGTTTTCTGTTAGTCCAGGGATTGGTTGCTGGTGGAGGACTGGGTTGGAACTGAACTTGTTTGTTTTTTGGTCTGGCTGGGCAATTTGAAAAGTTGGCTGGGTGAGGACCTTTGCAGTGATAACATATGGCTGGCTGGTCGCGAGTACGGGTGCATTCTATGGGTTTGCGATTGCCTACGCAACGGACGCAAATCCAGTCTCTGGTGCAGAGCAGGGAATTGTGAAAAAATCCCTGGCATCTATAGCATTGTGGAGGGCCAGGTTTCTTGCGTAATGATTCTATTGTTACATTCATATAACCTATGCGTTTGATTTTGAATACTTCCTTATTTTCTTCTGATTTTGGTATATGTACTAAGAAAAGCGGCATTGGTTTGTTTTCTTTTCTGTTTCTTAATAGTGTAATAAAGTTAACCTTAAATCCTTTGTCAAGAAGTTCTTGAGTGATGGTTTGGGGATCTGTGGTGATGGGCAAGCCTCTTATTATGACTTTTAAAACTTTATCTTCGGGCAGTAAGTAGGTGTGGGCTTTAAGGTTAGTTTCTTCGACTATTTTGCAAATGAATCGATGTGAGTCAGAGTCTGCAGGCTGTATTTCAAGGCGGCGTCCTTTTAAGGTCCCAGTTATCTCTTTTTCGGTTTGCTTGTTTAAATTTTTTAAGAATTCATCCGCTTTTGGTACGTCATCTACGAAAATAATTGGCACTTTATCAACTCTGCTTGTTTTGGGGCTGGAGTTTGGTTTTCTATTTGCGGGAATGGTGTCACTTTTGTTTGGTTGGTCTTTTGGGGTGGTAGTGAGCTGAGTGGCTGATTCATCGTCGTCCAAATGCATGTCGTCTATTTGGTTCTCTAATTGCTTATATCGATTGCTGGTTTTGAGGGAAGGCTCCTCATCGGAGTCAGAATCCGTTTGTCTATGGCGCAATTTTCTTTTTCTTTGTTCTTTGAAACCACTAGTGGATTGAAGTATGTCGCAGAAATTTTTAATCTCTTCAAATTGCTTAGCGAGCTTTTCGTTAGAGGTTTGTAATTCGTTTATTTTTGCATAGGTCATCTCGTTTTCCTGCATACGCAGTTGATTAATGGCTTTAACAAGGAGAAAGTTTAGTTCTTTTTGATCACTAGCGGACAAAATCACATTTGTGTCGTTACGGATATCTTGGATATCTTCCACCAAGGATCTGGTAGTTTCGACATCATTGGATAAAGTAATTTTGTGACTTAATATTTGGAGAACGTTGGGTTCATCATTGAGATGTCTCATGTGAGGATTTTCTGAGTTTGGAGGTGAATTTTCCATGTTTATGTTATTATTAGTTACAGTTATGTTTGTTGTGTCATATTGATTAATCATGTGAGGCAAATAAGTTGGAAAAAGGCCTAACTAGAGGCCGTACCCGAAGGTACCCTTATCAGCATGGTGAATAAAGAAAATCAGAAGAAAGAATAAAATACGACCTGTTTTATCCAGCGAAGGGTGCAGCAGTGGAGTTAAGGCGACGCTTTTGCGAGGCGAAAGCCAAAGAAGAAACAACTCAGAGCCCGTGAGGCGATGTCGATGAACTCGGTACAGTAGCGGGGGTGGTAGCAACGCAAGGAAACGGAGAGCGAAGCGATAAGACGTCTATCTCGAACGCTGTCCCACCTCGGAATGTTTTGATGTAACACAAACACCAGGGTGCCTGAGTCCAAGACAAATCGTACAGGAAAATAACTTGTACAGCTTACACATAATAAATTCAAGAAATGTATACACAAACAATATTTACATGACATACGTAATTCTTTTTTTTTTTTTTTTTTGTTTTGTTTAAATATTGTTGCGTGCGTACGGGTTCGTTATGAAATGAATGCACAAGTCCGATGAAAAAAATGAACAAAAATTTATTATTATCACAACAAAAATGCTTAAATTTTTTCAAATTATCACGCACTATTACAATATCTCACAGTAGTTTTCTTTCAACTACTCAAATGTCCAATAGAACGTAATTCAAAACAGCTAAAGAACGCTAATCCGCGAATTCGCTATAATCAACAACAGTAGTTTTCTAAACAACAATAAATTAAGCAACTACTAACTACAAAGAGATGTTTTCCTCCTTTTATAAGATTTTAAAATCACGCGCTAGAATTTTCCAGTACTTTCTCGAAATCAAAAAGAGATATTAATTTAATACACGCGCTCTTGTATTTTCAATTTTCCGGCTTAGCTTTCTTTTAATATTCGTCACGCGCTGCACTGCGCGAGAAATAAAACCATTTAATTTATAATTGAACTAACATTTGGTTTTTAAATACCAAATTCGTAACACTGCCCCCTTCCCAAGGACTGCACGTCCCGGGCAGTACAATCCCTGTACAGGAAGCTAAACTTACAACTGTGGCATAAATGCATTAATAAGCATTACATTACAATAATAAACAACTAGAACAATAAATGCAATACATAAAACAAATCAAATGCTATCAAATACAAATCAAATACACATTTAAAAACAAAATGGACCATGGTCTTATACTATTTACAATTATTTACATTACGTACTATGGCCATAGTAATGAGCTAACCTGTCGTAATGAACGACTTTAGGTTTAGAGTTCGAAGACTTAACGAATCCGAACCACGACGTCATTCAGCCTGTTCAGGACTGTGTACGGCCCATCCCAAGGTGACTGTAATTTCGGACAAAGTCCTTTCCGTCGAGCCGGATTCCACACCCACACCTTGTCTCCTTCGTGGAATTGATGTTCAGTAGCTCTTGTGTCGTATCGGGTCATCATCATCTCCGTCGCAAAGTTGACTCGCTCTCGTGCAAAATTGTGCATCACTTCAAACCGGGCCTGGAGATCTTGAATATATTCCTCAGACGATGAAGGAGCATCCGGAGGGCGGCCAAACAATAGATCACAAGGCAGACGAAGGTCACGACCGAAGAGCATCTGTGATGGAGAATAGCCGGTAGTCTCGTGGACAGCACTGCGGTAAGCCAGTAAAAAGAGTGGTAATTTCTTGTCCCAGTCCTGTTGGTTTCTGGAAACCACTATTGAGAGGTTACTAAGGATGGTTCGATTGAACCTCTCTACCATGCCGTCCGACTGGGGATGCAATGGCGTCGTTTGAGTTTTGTCAATGCCAAGTAGTTTGCATAGTTCTTTGATTACTGCCGAGGCAAAATTCCTTCCCTGATCGGAATGTAACTGAAGAGGCACTCCGAACCTGGAAATCCAGTGCTGTATCATTACCTCAGCTACTGTGATTGCCTCTTGATCAGGAATAGGATAAGCTTCAGGCCACTTGGTGAATTAATCAATGACAACGAATATGTATTTGTTGCCATCAGCAGTTCGTGGCAGATGTCCCAGGATGTCAAAGGCGATACGTTCAAAAGGCGCACCTACGTTGTAACGTTGCAGTCTGCCTCGGCTGCGTTTCCTCGGCCCTTTCCGACCTGCACAGGCATCGCAAGATCAGCACCACTTTTGCACGTCATTCTTTGCATTATTCCAGTAAAAGCGCTCACGAACTCTCTGTAAGGTCTTCATAATTCCAAAGTGACCTCCTGTAGGGCTGTTATGTAGTTCTTTGAGGACATCAGGAATCCGGGATCTTGGAAGTATGAGTTGCCATCGGAACGTCTTCCCATCATCCTACTCGAATTTCCGGTATAAGACGCCGTTTCGAATGTGAAGTGAATCCCAGAGTGCCCAGTATTGTTTTGTTGTAGGACTACAGATAGAAATGTCCTGCCATGTAGGTTTTCTGTTTGATGACTCTATTAAATCAAGTATGGGTTTAATGTCGCGGTCTTCCAGCTGGTCTTTCCTGACTTCATCATCACTCCACGGGTCTCGATCAGCCGATGTTGATGTTGTAATTTGTCTTGAGACCGGAGTCAGCAGCTCGTATTTCGCTTCAACCCTGGAACAATATCGGCAGCTTTCTTGGCAAGGTCTTCTAGACAGGGCGTCGGCGTTTCCGTGTGATGATCCCTTACGATGACGGATAGTGATGTCCTATTCTTGGAGTCTCTGTATCCACCTGGCTATTTGACCCTCAGGATTTTTGAAATTTAAAAGCCAGGCCAATGAGGCATGGTCCGTGCGGAGGAGGAATTTTCTCCCGTATAGATAATGATGGAAATGTTCTACAGCTTTGACTATGGCGAGCAACTCTTTCCTTGTGACACAGTAATTCCTCTCCGGTTTAGACAGGCACTTGCTCCAGTAAGCTACTACACGTTCTTGGCCGTCTATTTCTTGGGACAAAACAGCACCGACACTTTCATTGCTCGCGTCGGTGTCGAGAATAAATGGTCTGTCGAGCTGAGGATACGTCAGGATTGGAGCAGATGTTAAAGCTTCCTTTAAGTTGTTAAATGCATCCTCGCAATCCCTTGTCCACAAGAATTTTTGCTTGCTCTCTGTCAGCTTGTGAAGTGGTCTTGCGATGGAAGAAAAGTTCTTCACGAATCTCCTATAGTAGGTGCAAAGCCCTAGGAAGCTTCTCAGCTGATGGACATTTTCGGGACGCGTCCAGGATTTAACCGCTGATACCTTTTCAGGATCCGTGCGCACACCTTCTGCAGAGATGACATGTCCCAGGTAAGTCACTTCCTTTCGAAACAATTTGCATTTAGCTGGAGTCAGCTTCAGATTGGCCTCTTTCAGTTTCTGAAGCACCTTTCTAAGATTTTCTAGATGCTCTTCAAAACTCTTTCCGACCATGATGATATCGTCCAGGTATATCAGACAGGCTTCGTAGGAAAGGCCTTTCAAAACAGTCTCCATAAGACGTTCGAATGTTGCCGGCGCATTACACAGTCCAAACGGCATCACTTTGAACTGCCAAAGGCCTTGTCCCGTAGTAAATACCGTCTTTTCTCGGTCATCAGGATGGATTTCTACCTGCCAATACCCACTCTTTAAATCAAGTGTTGAGAACCACTTGCTTCCAGAAAGAATGTCTAGAATGTCATCAATTCTAGGAAGAGGGCAACTGTCTTTCTTCGTAACCTCATTCAACCGGCGATAGTCAACGCAAAATCTTGTTGAGCCGTCTTTCTTTCTGACGAGAACGATGGGAGATGCCCATGGACTCGCTGAAGGCTCGATGACATCGCCTTCTTCCATATCTTTTAACAGTGTTCGCACCTCTTCCTGTTTAGCAAACGGTAGACGTCTTGGATGTTGCTTGATCGGGGGATGATCGCCAGTATCTATTCTATGTTGTGTCAAACTAGTTCGACCCACGTCAGAAGACGAGCGGGAGAAAACAACTTGAAGATCTTTAATGACGCGATCGGCAGCATTTTTCTCTTTATCGTTTAATTGTGCATTCTGCAATAACTCCGATGTAATGCTCTCTGAGGACACGGATTCTGGGATGTTACTCTTTCTTTCAAAGCTGGTTACTGGAGTACATGTTGCAACCACTTCACCTTTCTTAATAACTCTCGACTTTTCAGTTACATTGGCGACTCTCACCGGGATAACCGTTCTGATAGTTCGACGAGTGTTGAGGCTACTAGTACTCCTTTTGGGATATTACAGTTATTGGGATTTTCTATGATGCCGTAGCGGAAATTTCTGTTTTCGGCTATGGATCCAGGAAGTAAAATTTCTGTTCTTGCCGGTATTGCGATATAGTCTTGTGCTATGATTTTATGGACAGATTTAACTTCTTCATCATTAACGAGAAATAACGCTATGTCCTCAGATGTAGAATGCAATTCGTTATTTTTAAAATCCAAGGAAAAATTGTATTTCTTTAGAAAGTCCAATCCGAGTATGCAAGAATCAGTGATCTCTGCTACATATGCCGTGTGATGGTAAGCGGCACTTCCAAACGTGATGTTAACATTAACTTTTCCGACGATGTCGATCTTCTCACCGGACACAGTCTGGAGGGTAAGGCAGGGCGGCGTCCAGATAAGTTTATTTCCTAGTTGTTGAGCCAAATCTGTTCGGATGATGGTGACGTTGGCTCCTGTATCTATAGTCATATTGCACGGAACTCCATTAATATGTCCTATTATGAAAAGTCCATTACTGCCGCCTCTCACTGCAGAAATCTGAAGCGCTTTAAACGAGGGCTTTTCATTATCTGGCAACCTCCGCCCCGCGAGATGGCCACTAATTAGTTTCCCTGCTGCTTGTTAGAAGCGGTCTTAACATCAGTACCCTGGGGTGTTTTTCAGCTTCGTCGTATGTGTCCTTCAGCACCGCAGTTCCAGCACTTAACGGTCGGTTTCTTCTCACCAATATTCCGTCTCAAGGCGTTCAGTTGTCTAGTTAAGTCGTCAAGTCGAGCGGTGACTTGATCCCCTTGCTCCTGGACTTGAGCAGCTCTGACTGGGTGGCGGTCTCGACGAGTGGCTTGCTGGGCTGCCTCAAATTTCATGGCGTACACTAGAGCACTTTTTAAATCTTTTACATCCGCCATTCGTAGAGCTTTCTGTATTTCAGTATCTCGGATGCCGTCGATAAAGTATTGCAAGGACAGGATTTCCCTTGTTTCTGTCGGGCATTCCGAAAAGGCGAGATGGGACAGCCTTTCAACATCCGCGGCGAGCTCCTGAAGTGTTTCGGTAGGCTTCTGTTGACGAGATTTTAATTGGAGCCTGCTGTAGTCTTTTAAACACTTCTCCCCAAAGCGCAACTCCAAGGCGCCGGACAGAGCTTCGAAATCTAACCTTTTGTTTTCGGGAAGAGTCTGAAGGATATCCGCTGCGTCGAGTCTTAGAGAAGCGGCGAGATGACAGGCCTTAGCTTGGGAATCCCATCCATTCGCATCCGCCCCGATAGAAAATTGTGTCTTATACACCTGCCAGGAGGTCTTCCCATCATATGTGGATAGCTTCAGAAGTGGACGAGCAGGCATTGGTAAGAATTTAAAATCATCACTCCTGCTCCCTGCCGACGCTACGAATTTCTTTAAAGTATCCATTTCTTTGGCAACTGCAGAAACTCTCTCATCAATTTGTTGTTCGATTTGGTGTTGGACGGCACAAAGTCTTCCTTCAATTCGTTCCTCCACAGCAGAAACTCTCCCTTTTATATGTTCTTTTACAGAAGAAACTCTTTCTTCTATTTCTTCTTTCACCGAAGAAACTCTTTCTTCAATATGATCTGTTACGGAAGAATCTTTTTCTTCAATATGTCCAACTTTATTTTCAACTGCGTCAATTCTGCCTTCCATAGCTTCAAATTTATTTTCTATTATGCAAGTAATTTCTCTTTTCATTTCTTCTTGACCAGCTTGGACGGCTTTCATTTCGTCCTTAACGGATTCCTGGCCCAATTTCATTTCCTCTTTAATTTCTTCTTTAAAAGATGTTTGGCCAGCTTCCATCTTTTCTTGTACAGCTTCTATATTTTCCTTAACGGAGTTGACGGCTCCTTCCATCTTTTCTTGGAAAGCAGCAAATGCAGTCATCATTTGCCTGAATTGTTCTTCCATCGCTCTTGTTATTGGCATTCAAACCCCACCCCTGACACCAAAAATTGTTGCGTGCGTACGGGTTCGTTATGAAATGAATGCACAAGTCCGATGAAAAAAAATGAACAAAAATTTATTATTATCACAACAAAAATGCGTAAATTTTCTCAAATTATCACGCAGTATTACAATATCTCACAGTAGTTTTCTTTTAACTACTCAAATGTCCAATAGAACGTAATTCAAAACAGCTAAAGAACGCTAATCCGCGAATTCGCTACAATCAACAACAGTAGTTTTCTAAACAACAACAAACTAAGCAACTCCTACAAACTGAGATGTTTTACCCTTTTATAAGATTTTAAAATCACGCGCTAGAATTTTCCAGTACTTTCTCGAAATCAAAAAGAGATATTTATTTAATGCACGCGCTCTTGTATTTTCAATTTTCCGGCTTAGCTTTCTTTTAATATTCGTCACGCGCTGCACTGCGCGAGAAATAAAACCATTTAATTTATAATTGAACTAACATTAGCTTTTTAAATACCAAATTCGTAACAATATATAATTTTTGGAGTTAAGAGAAGCCAAAGGTATTTGATAATTAAATTAATAATAAGGTAGGTTGTGCAAAGATCTCAGATGTTGTTAAAAGCTATCTGGAAAGCTACGAAGTTAGCCGTCGAGCTGGTCTTGGGACATGTGAAATAGCATATACATGTATGAACCCAGAGATGCGATATGAAAATAAATGAAGATAATACATATACATGATATAAATACCAAAAAATAAGAAATATGTGAGTGAAGATACTACACAAATACAAAGTACATGTCAATTAAGGCATACAGGTACATTAAACTGCTAAGTTGCCAAATATGGCCATTGGTATTTTACTGTACATCACAATCCCCGCAGGATAAACCAAGGCCAACTAGATATCTACAGGCCTGCTCCACCGATTTGTGACGTCACAATCGAAAGCGATCGTTCCCCGGTAGACGCAGCCGACTGATTCATTTATGTAGTACGCAGCGTTTTATTTCAAACTCAAGTCAAGTTAAATTAATGTTTACAACTAATATTTCGAATTTTAGGAATAATAACGTACTATGTTACATCGTAATGATGGCTATTTAAATACTAAATACCGTTCTACCGATTTATCAAACAGAAAATAAAAATAAGATTCGAGTGATATTGTAAATATAGCAGAGCTGATTTAAATAAACTGAAACATATCTGAACTTTTATACAGAAATAAAATGGACACAAAATTATTTATAAAAATTATACGGTATGTTAATATCAATGAAAATATAACATATGTAATGAACTAAACATGAAATGTTTCATTTTGTAATAAAAAGGTGTTGGTGTATTTAATTACGGCAAAGCACACTAGGGCTATCTGCCTAAGAGGAGGGATACCCTTCGTGGAGGACTTTCTAAGGGAAACTGGCTCGTATACACGTTACACATGGGGAAAACCACGAAAACACCCATGCAGCCAGCCCGTTCGCGGGATTCGCACCTCGGACCGAACTACCAGTGTTTAGCGACTTTACCGCTCGGCCGCTGGTGAGCCTGTAATAGAAAGAAAAAATATGTTAAGGCTCTCAGATGATTTTATAGTGCTTAAATTATGAAGACTGATTTATACTGCTTGAATACTAAACAAACATACATAGTATTTCATAATAAAATTAATATATAATAAAATATTGCTTTATAATTATTTTTCGGTGCAATGATATTGAAGCAATGAACTCTTTCTTTTCTTCATTCCCATAAAGATTTTTCAAGATTCAATCAGAGATCCTAAGATGCTTTTTAATAATAAATACACATCTGGACATTAAGTGAAATACATAAATCTTATTAATACATTAATATATTAAAAGTATATCTGAAAAAAGGTTCATTCTAAAGATGTTTTATAGCAAAAACATTACACAGAATATTCAAAAATATATTTCAAATTCTCTTAAAAAAAGCAAGATCATAACTATGCAATCAATCCCAATGAGCATCATATCATGCTCCAAAAAATTCGTATGAAAGAAAATCTGATTAAAAATAACTCTTAATACATCTCATTAAAAATCACAATATTAAGCAATGAAAAATCCTGAGAGTCATTACGATAGTATAAGATACTGATTAGCCAGTTGAAATTATCATTTCACATCTGCAATAAGTTGTCATTTGAATTTTTTAAATATTAATAATGGAACATTATTATTGTAGACTCTGATGTGAGGTCCACAAAAATAAACTTCAAACTTGAATAAGTTTCTACGACTCACTAATATTACAATATATCATCTATATCATTCAATATGTCAACATGTATATAGTTTACAGATGCTTAGTATTCAATTAATTTAGACATTCTTCTTTTAAAAATATTTAAACTCTTTGTACACCACATACTACTACATTAATTTGTATTGCTTAAATGAATTAGATTGATTTATACTGCTTAAATATTAAAAAGATATGTGATATTTCATAACAAAATTCATAAACATATTAATTTTAATAAAATTTTGAATTACATTTATGATTTTACATGCAATCCTATTGAAGCAAAAGCCAATTTTTTTTCTTTCTCATAAGGACGTTTCAACATTCAATCTAATATCTTAAGGTACTTTGGTACTTACGTATTATCGAAACCAGGTTGACGCTACCCACATAGCACAAAAACATCCTTGGGATATCCCAAGGATGTTGCTCGCGGGATATGCGCACATCCTTAGGACATCCCGCGAACCTCCTCCCGAGTGCTTAATGTCACATCCCGGGATATCCTCAGGACATCCTAACCAAGTCCCATCGACAGCGTGCGGGATGTTATTAGGATATGAACTCCTACTTACTACATCCCACAAACCTCCTAAGCACATCCCATTATATCCTAAAAACATCCTATCTATGTCCCATCGACAGCATATGGGATGTTATTAGGATTTAAAGTCCTACTTACTACATCCTCAGGACATAACGTAATATCCCAATTTCCTCCTAAACTCATCCTCCTGAGCGCTTAATGTCACATCCCAGTATATCCTATCTATGTCCCACCGACAGCGTATGGGATGTTATCAGGATTTGAAACACTAGTTACAATATCCCTTTAACCTCTTAAATACATACTCTCAACTGCTTAGTGTCACATCCCAGTATATATACAGAAGAAAATTCCAGTGAAAGTATGTGAAGGTGTGATGATCTAAAGCCTACTTTTTTTTTTACACAGATAGTCTCAAATCGTTCTCCTATGGTTACTATGGAAAAATCAGAAATGTTGAAAATATTAATACAACTTATTTTGTTTTTAAATCTGAATTTGTGAATATATTAAAACTGAGCAAGAAAATTAAAATGAATTATTAATACAAAATATTAAAACTGAAAATTTTGCTTTTATTTTTAAGATATTAAAAATCTTTTGATCATTTTTAAACATCCAATAGCCCCCAAATTGAATTATTCATAATTAAATTATTTTACAAAATCAGTTTCTAATTTCAGTTAATTTGTATTAAAATTGAATAATAAAATTACCCATTTAATAATCTTTACATAAATGAATCATCTTTCTTTAAAACATGTAAGGAATTTATAGTGTTTTGATGACACTGTTGGAAAATTGTTAAAAGGAATAAATTGTATTTTTAAAACTAAATCAATTCCTAGCCTCAGAATAAATAAATATGTTTTTGTAACATGAGAATGCTGCAGGCTTTTTTATATATTTAATATTTAGTTATAAAAATTTGACATTATGTTAACAATTCTTTATATCATTCAAAAGGTAACTCAAGAAGCTCTTCTAAAATTCTATCTTTCTGCTCACACAATTAAAAAAAAAAAAAAAATCTGAAAGGACTCAGATTTTAGCAGTCACTCAAAGAGGCTAAAAGTTTATGAATGCATAGATTATCAATACAGATGGGGCAGTGGAAATAGCAAAACATTTTATAAGATACTGACACCAGAAAGTTATATATCTTCTATATATTTGAAAAATGAAGAAATATTAAAATGTTTTCAATTAGATATATCATGAATTAAATGCATTTTAAATCAATCAGATTAAAAATTAAAAAAAGCATTGTTAAGAACTGTGTGTAAATCTTTTAAATAGCTTGGCTTGTTAGTCAATAATATATTAGATTTTAAAGGTAAATATGTTAAATTTTGCCAAATGGCAAGACTTGAATGAAAAGCGAAACAAGTTTACAACTGACGATATGAAGTCACATTTCAAAACTAATAGCCCTTTTAGATTAAAAAAAAAAAGTTCTGAAAATAATTTGCAATGGTTCATTGGTATTATTTTACGCAAAATTCGGTAAAATGAAATTTACCCATTGAAATCAGCACCAAATTAAACTTTGTAAATTCTAGCGCATGTTAAAGGTTGTCTCATCCAGAATTTTATTACGAACCATTCATTTCAGAGCAAAATAAAACAGTAATTGCCATTTATATGACAATCAATATCAAAAATTTAAATCTGCATTTTACGCAACATAGAAAAACTTCAAAAGATCTACTGTTTACCATGCAATTAAGGCATTTTATTCTGCTATCAACTCTACCAATTATTAATTCCATTAAGTATATTCAGTTTACTCTTTCTGCTCAATATATGCAATGTAAAATTTTCCATAAATTTATTAATTCATTTTATTTTGAGGTGAGCTTTTATTCAACTCTCAATGTCAATGAGAATGTTTAGTTCATTTTTTTATTCGGTCTCAAAAGGTGGTGTATTGAGAATACGGCAAAGCACACTAGGGCTATCTGCCTATTCTCGAGAAGTCTGAGTCTCAAAAGAGAAATCAAAATACGTGGATTTATGTACGTGTATTTATGAATCGAAATACATGAGAAATCACAGTGAGAAAAGCACTGCTACCTTAAACTGTGATTATATATAACAAATGCAGTGAATTATAGTTAAAAAATAGTGAAAATATTTATATTTCTGAACTATTTCATATATAACATTTTCAGTTTTGCATATGTGGCAATATGTTAAGAACTTTTTTACGTATACCAATTTTTTGAAATATCTGCAAATTTTTGTATCTTCAAGGAAAGCTTATTCTTTCACCTTTAAGATTTCACATTTATATAAGTAATAGTAATTTACAAGATAAAATTACTTAATGGGGAATACAGAAAAATATCTAACCACTTACCTTTGTGACTTCATCTGCAAAGAGACTAAAAAAGTAGTTCAGCTAAATCTGCTATAATAAATATTTATAATAATGCTAAATTATGCAATATCTATTAATATGACAAATTTTTGTAAAGCTATTTATTTGGATGAAAAATAAACACATTCAGAAATTTATGGCACTATATTATGATTAACAGATGAAAAACACTTTTCAAAATTCAAAATAGTTTTTATTAATCCAATTTATCACATTTTATTTGAATTCATGAAAAACAATCTTATATCCATGTATTCTTATGTATATAAGAACTCTTGATAAATTGGATCTCTGTCATTGCCTTTCACAGCACCTAAAATAAAAAAAACACTCACAATTACTATATGTGAATATAATTCATAATTAAATTTAAACAAATGACTATCAGAATGCAAATTAAAGGAAACATTTAAAATATTTTAACATTTAGTACCTATAAACAGAGTAGCAATTATTTGATTTTTCGATTATAGTAAAATAAACATGGGGGATGCCTTTTAAAATTTTTTATGTCAGAATATAAACTCAAACCACCAGCTGAACATATGAGCAGTTTTATCAATCAGCCACTGGTAGGTAACCTGGATACTGAATCAACATATAAAGTTGCCAAGATAAAGAGAGAAACAAAATTATGATAATCACATCTTACCTATTCATAAAACTATTTTAAATTTAATGTGTAGGCAAGTCCAAAAAGAGTGAGAATGAATTTATTTTGCAACACAAAGTAAAGTCTAGCAGGAGCAAAAAAAACTTGTCTCATGAGATTGGCAAGTAAAAAATAATTAACTGCATCTGGTAACATTTATCTGACAACACATAAGTAATTGTTAGCTATGTGCAGAAAATAAAATCTGATCAGGGGCGTAGCTAGAGGGGGGCAAGTGGGCATCTGTCCCCGGGTGCAGAATCCAAGGGGCGCCAAACTGATGTTAGAACATTTTAGAATTAAATGTTTTCCATCCTTGGCAAGCAGTAGGGGGTGCGAAATCTTCAGTTGTCCCTGAGCGCTGAAAACCCTAGCTATGACTCTGAATCTGATCATGTTAATGCAATTTTAAACTTTTGAATTTAAACGCAGAAATTTACCAAAGAAGTACTTGTAACAGTAGTAAATGAAGATGTGGCTAATCTTTACTGTATTGTACACCTTGGTTTCTGTCTGAAAAAAAATCGCAAAGTGGTATTGGTTGTTTGTGAAATGTGGAAGCCCATTGCGTCAAATAAGTTTTTCGGTAACCCTAATGTTGACGAAAGTAGCCTTTGGGGAAAAAAAAAAAAAAAATTGTGAATAAAAAGGAGTTATTTCTGCAAATATTGCCAACGTGCTGTGATAAATTTAGTTTTGGGCTACTTTTTTTAATAGTAAACCTTTTGTACGGTCCCAGGTTTTTGGTTCTTACCATTCTTTTCAATTGCTGTGTTTGGTTGCACGGAAGTGGTATGGTCTTGTATTTTGAACATGCTATTTATTATTTTGGTGTGGGTACCATCGCTTGAGTATGTCTGAGGTGACTAAGAGACGAAAAATTTAATTGAATTGCTTACCTGGAGGATGGTGGTGGGAAGCCTAAACATATGCATGTGAAAAAAAAGGTACGTGAAAAAAATGACGTTTCATTAATTTTTTTGTCTCTGTGTGTTAATTTTTGTTAGAAGATTTGTTGTTTAATGTTTTTATGTTAGGAAATATGTATTTTTGGTAACTTATTCCTCTCTGTTTGTGTATTTTTGGCTGTCTGTGTGTTAAGACAGTGGCGAATTTTTTTTGGTAACTATGATATTTTTAACTTTTTGATTTTCTTAAAGTGAAAATAGATCAATGTGTTACATGGACAAAGTTAAGGCAGTGCACAATGCCCAGATTGTGCAGTTCTCTGTTTTAATAGGTCGATGTGTACATGGACACAGAGTTTGTGGATGTCTTTGACTTCTTATTTTGGTTTTGTGTAGCGGCCACCTTGAAATTGGTGCCGATCCTCTCAGGTGACGATCTTGATATAAAAAAAAGAAACGATTCGCCAAGGGTTACAGTAGATTAAATTTTTACCAAAGATGTTCTACCATAATCACCATTTCAGTGGTTTAAACAGTAGTGGAGCAGTATGCAGAGATGAAGATTTGAGTTTTGTTTACACAGCATGATGGTTTAGGCACTCCAGCCATTACAGTGAACAAAATTATAATAAACATAGCCACAATAATTGTCTATAAATATTGATGTATAACACTGCATTAACTAATATATTTCTTATGCTAGTATATACAGAATCCTTAATCGAAGGGAAAATCAGAAGACTGTGCATGCATTTTCCTTTAACTGAAACATGGATTTGACCATACAAATCTCAGTCTTACGGGACATGCCACACTATGCATATAGACAGTAAAAAGTGCTTGCATTGTTTTTATTTGTTAGAGGTATGAAATAAATATAGTAGATTTTAATTTTTTCTTTTCTTGTTTTACATTTGGATTACCTATCAAAAAGTAAGGAATTTTGATATTATTACAATATCGGAGTTAAAATAATTATTGGACATGTTAAAGTAATGAAAATTTTAAATTAGGTTAAAAAGTAACCCTTAATGTGGCATATTTTTGAATTAAACTCTATCGACATTAAAAACAACAAAACGTCCCTCTTTATTAAGGACTTTAATTAACTAATTTTAAATACGGAGCTATGAGTGAATTTTTCCCTTGCATGTTATAATAACTGAAACAAAATTACTCTGATACAGTCAAAATTCCTAAATGCAAGTACATAAAATTTACTTTAGCAATTTAAAGAGATGAGACACACTGAACACATGAATAAATTTCTATCAAAGAATAATTTATTAAATTTGGCCCGTTCCATAGTAAACTTTAACCATTAGATTACATTATTACACCATGTTATCAGTTTGAAAAGCAAGTCATATGCCAGATCTTGGATGTAAAAGAAATGCACAAAATAATATACAGATTATTGAAAAATGATGTATACCAATGTTTATAGATATGATTAAATGTAACAGAAAATTTACTGTCACAACCACATTTTTAAGTGAAATATATTATTTTAACATTTTACAATATTTAAGGTATGGCATTAAATGCAACATTATGTGCCTGGATATAAGTTAGTAAATTTAAAAAAATAATAATAATAATCAAAGAATGAATGTCATGAAAAATTTCAAAAACAAGCAGAATTTAATTTAGAAGACCTTTAGACATTTATGATAAATAAATTTGAGAATTCTTCACCCAAAATTAAATTATAATTAACTAAAACCAGTTTGACTGACCTTCTACAAAATCCTTCAGTTGCAATTTTTTCTAGCTTGAAAACCAAATTCTTCTCCACATGGTAATAACTTCTTAACCACTTGAAATTCCTGCAGAAAGTTTGATAACACAGTAATAGAATTAATAGAATAGAAAAATTAACACAAAAGTATGGAACATCATTTAAACTTAACATTATTACAAATTTTGGTGCTTTCTGACTATCTGCAAAGCTGTGAAAATTGGCAAAATGGTTAGTTTATGGTACATATCTACTGCTCTGTTCACAAGTAGTAATTCAAATAAACACTTTATAAGAAACAAGAAATTTTAGGATGCACACACACAAAAATATATACATTGGGTCAATATTCACATATTTTTCATCCAATGGAATACTATTCAGAAATAAAGATTAAATATAAAGCATGTAAATACATGTGTGTGGTATGCATATTCATAGTTTGCTATTATCGTGTCCATACATACTCTTGCTGTTTTAGCATAAGTTGAAGCTGTGAGGGCAGATGATAAGAAAGTATCAGAATTTTTCATGTATAAGAAAAGATTGCCCTGACAGTATCTCAATTGTTTAGCACTGACATTTACATAGCACATTAGAAATATATAGTAATATATGTATAATAAAAAGATAATTGCATATTATTAATTCATTTTTTTAAATGCCAAACTTTAACAATTCTTTCACATATAATTAAACAGAATTCTTTCACATGAACATCTAAAATCCATTCTTAACTAAAGAATAATTAATAAAACCATGTAAATTTCTTATCAAGTCCATCATTTCCGAAATGTCTACTTCTGAAAGTTCCCAGCATTTCTCAATATATTATTAAATTACTAAACTAAGCATCAATGATCGTCATGTTCGCTAATGTGGCAATATCTTTCACACTTCTTTGTTACCACAAGTAACAAGTAGGTTTCAATAAATCTTTAACTGTTACATGCTACTTTTGTCTAAAATTTGTACAAATAATAAAATTAAATGAGCTCTTTATAATATGCTCAAAGAAATAATTTAGTATGAAAATTTGTATGTTATATATTGGCCTGATTAATGATTTAGGAAATAATTCGGGTTTTCAAAGTGCTTCCAATAATTCAAATTTCAGCTTGTGTCAAAATAAAATCTATAACACAAAGATAAGCAAATTTCCTTATGAACAATGCATTTTAACATTATTCAATCACTGGCAATCACACAGTACTGATTGCTTCAATAAACATTACTGTAACTGTGTTATTTAAAAGACTGTAATTACAGTCTTCTCTTTCTAACACCAAAAGAAAACCCAGATAAGAAATACAGTCAAAAGTCGTTAATCCGGACTCGTCGGGACTTCGGCGATTCCGGATTATAGATCATCAGTTTAAATCTCGTAAGATGGCATTCAGAAATTCTAAAATTAAAAATATGAGACCGTAATTTATGAAATAAAGAACAATTATGATCTAAAGGGTATTAAAATTTGCAAAAAGAAAAACTTAATATTTATTTGTTTACTTTATTAAACATTTCTTTCAATGTAAGTTGTTTAAGTTTTGCTTCATTTCATGTGATAATACTTTCTCTTTAATTCTATTAAACAGACGTAATTTCTTGTTCAGTTACAAAGTTCCGCTGTTCAAGTCCTATAATTGCTGTGTCAAGAACACCGACTAATTTGTCAATCGAAATTTTTTCGTTTTCAATAACCTCTGTCACTTTTCTTCGCTATCGGAAGCGAATTATAATGACGAGGAACTTGTTTTAAATCATATCAAAGACGGAGCATATCGAGATGAAATACTACATTTGGTAAGGAATTATAAGCCAAATAAAATAAAAACATCTGCGCTGAAGATAAGGATAGTGCTGACAAATCAACTTCCAATTCATTACGCGCCCGCCACGGCTTTCCCCCCGCCGAGCAGCGTGAAATTGATAAACAGATTTCGGATTTCAAAACATACTTTCGCTTTAGATCCTTTACATATTAACAAATATATATCGGAAATTCTATTTGATATAATCGAAAGTTTAAGCTTACTTTTATAAAATTGCTCTTACAGTCTGCAAAAAATAATAAGCCGGATCCAATTCGAAAATTAAGGAACAACGGAATCATCAACATTAACTGAAATAGATAATTAGATAATTTTAGCTTATACGTCCATTATACATAAAACGCGCACGCGAAAACGTATTCTGCACTTGCGCACACTCATATGCGCAGTCGTAAAAGGTCTTACGCGCACGCGTAAACGTCTATGCGCATGTGTCAACGCGGCGCATGCGCAGAAAGTTTTTAGTTTTGAGGTCCGGATTATAGATCATTCCGAATTATGAGTGTCCGAATTAACGACTTTTGACTGTATAAAAATATCAGTAAAAATAAATTATATTATTGAATGACACTTTACATTAATTACACTTATGCATATATTATTTTATTATAAATTATTTCAAAATCAAAGAAGAGAAGGGGGAGAAACTTTAATATTGACATTTCTAAAATGATATAAACATTAATCATTTAGTACAGTTTGTTATTTCAGGCAAAAAGAATTCACTTTTCTGGATACCATTTATATTTCCATCTCACTTTCAATGAAACATTAAGAGAAATGCATATAATTTAAACACCAGTTTATTTTATTTATCAGACAGATTATGTCAAGTCGAAAAAACCTATCAGTACAATTCCGTAGTAATAATTCTGAATGTTAAGCAACTTGCAAGATTCAACAAAAATTATCAATACTTTTATTATAATGACAATACTACAGTAACATGAACATAAAATGAAACTGCATGTAACTATAAAATAAGCCAGCATATAATAATGGTGCATTGGTTTCTAAAACAATGGACTCGATGAAAAAATACATGTATTATAGTAGCTATTCATATTCTTCAGCTTTCCTAATATTCTCATGTTCACTTTACATAACTAAAGTATCTAAAATACAATAAAAATGCAAACAATATTTATGAGAAAATGTTAAAAGCAATCATAAGCATTTGATTCAATGACCATATTTTGTCTTCCTGCAAGTCGAATCTTAAAATGATATGCAATTTGAAAAATGCTTAATCCTTTTATAAAATATTCAAAAAAGATTAAAAAAAGTTACTGTTCTGTTATCAGGACCGGGTTCAGAATTGTATTTGGGCTCTCATCCGCAGAGAACCCGTTGGCGCTTCGGGAAAGAACCCGTTGGCGCCATTGCATTCTTACTCGCCAAGCTCGCGGTTCATCGACGATGAGCCGAGCCGTAAACGCATGGAGGTAGGAAGTAAGAAGGAGTCGCCCTAAACAAGTTTCTCCGTACCCTGCACTGAAGCACCGGCGATCTCTACGTGGTGACCAAAACATTGAGTCATTTACCATTGAGTTCTATGGGATTTGACGCGTTCGGGTGTAAATATTTTGTAATTACGTCGCAAATATACATATAAATGTATATATTTTCTTTTTCTACAACACTTCAGAGTCCTAAGTATGTGAAAACAACATATTTTTAAACAACATTTCATTCTGAACGGAATTAAATGCTATACTTTTCTCAGAATGGTTTAATTTGAATGAAATATTTTCACAAGTTTTCGTTAATTACATTAGAAAAAAAAAATTAAGGTAATTCGATTTTATTCGGTTAAGGTACAAAAATTAAGATCAAAGTTTATTGTATTATTAATATTAAAATTATGCATTATTTCTTTTCTATTTATAGAGCTTCTTCCTAAAATACTTTCTTAAATATGACATGATTTTTTGGCTTCTTTTAAATCGAAAAATGTAAGTCAATTTATAATTAATGCTCCATTCGGTTTATTTTAAATTAGAGAATTATTAGGAATTAGCGAAATACTTTAAATAAGTGTTTCGTTAATTCCTAATAATTAAATAGGTATTAAATAGTATTTGACTTTCTCTGAACATTTCTGAAAGGGAATAAAATAAGTTTTTTTTTTTTTTTTTTTTTTTTAAGTATTATTTAAAACTTGTAACTGAGTTATTATAAAATGTAAAGGGAATAATTCTTTTAATTATACTTATCAGATTTTTTTCTTTTTACCCTTCATTTCAACAATACATATTCCAAAATTCTTTATTACGTTCTTAAGTGCGCATCTCATAGCATTTGCTTTACAATACCTTTTAACAGATTGCTTTCCAATACGAACAATTCTTGCTTAAATAGTTTTATAACTTATTTGTCAACAGGATTTCAGTTTATGTTTACAATTCAATATTAAGGTTATTATATATTTAGATAATATTTATAATCATTATAAATTAGATACATTTAATCATTAGATTTCTTCACAGTACTATCACAGTGAATAAATTCTTCATTTCAAATACATTTATAAATAATTTAATGAATATTTAAGTATTTTGTCAAAGGCAGATACATGCTTTTTGCAAGCACATGCATGAATACCCATACATATTTCCTATTTATCATTTCCGGCATGTGCAAATCTTTAATTTCTGTGCATTCACTATATTTTTCGTGTAAAGTAATTTACACTAATTTAGCATACACCCGAAAGTTTTACATAAAAAATAGATATGAATATAATTTGAATGAAAATTATAAGTATTATTTTTAATACCCACTCAAAGGTCAGTTTTTCTTCAAAATTCCCCCACGATGGCCTCTCTCTCTTTAGGCAGATAGCCCTTGCATGCGTTACTCTATTTAATAAAAACTTAATCTGACCTATGTGCCTAATTACAAATATTTTAACATACATAATTTTATATTTACATTTAGCCATCAAGTTTCAAACTTTTCAAATCTTCTAGAAAATAAATTTTGGCAGATCTCTTTTAGCAATTTTCTTAAAATCTATATTTTTGTAGTGCAACAGCTTAGAATTTTATAAAACAAATTCATAATCAAAATCGCTGTTGTTAGTTATCGAAAAATAACCAAGATGTGATTTTTGCGTAAATTTCAGTAAACTATACAAATTGCTATTATCCATCACACTATGAATGTTTCTATCATGGGAGA
This sequence comes from Stegodyphus dumicola, assembly GCF_044657685.1. Taxonomy (NCBI): domain Eukaryota; kingdom Metazoa; phylum Arthropoda; class Arachnida; order Araneae; family Eresidae; genus Stegodyphus; species Stegodyphus dumicola. Next base: position 199,411,198 of record NC_140773.1, read on the forward strand.
GTGTCCCTTTTTCGATTTCTATGGAACTGTCGTGTGTCGAAATACTATCAGAATTTTGTCAAGCGAGCTTCTGAATGTAAACAAAAAATACCCCGTCTGGTGACCCAAGCTTCAAAGCAGTGCTTCACTTCTAGCGCGGAATGGCCCCTCCTCCCTTTCCTACCTCCATGCGTAAACGTGATTTTTAGTGCATGTAAATTCAAGTTAGCAGATAAAACAATATATTAAGCATATGGTAGTAAAAATTCACAGATAATATGCATGTAGATGTAAAACTAAAGGGTTAAACGTGATATACGAAAATAAATTTGTATTAAATTCAAGTTAGCACAGAAAAGAATATATTATTAAGCATAAGACAATATATAAGCATTTATAACAGAAATAAAAATTCATTTAAAAAATATAAATTAGTATTAATATACTGAAATTAACTGGTTAAACGTGATGTACGAAAAAAATTTGTCTTAAATTCCAGTTAACACAGAAAACAATATATTCCTTACACCAGCAGTTGTTTGCTAATTTTGATGACCATGGTGATGCATCAAACTATTCTGTCATCTTAGATAATCAATATTTTTTTATTTCAATTTAATCATCTATTTATGCCACACCTGCCATCCTCTGAAAGGTTATTGTTAGAAAAGCATTAACAATATATTATCTTGTTAAAATTTTACGCCATAAAAATTGCTTTATTCTCATAAGATGACAATAACCAATAATAAAAATAAAAGCATTACTTAATTAGTTAAAGCGCACATGCACATTTTTGCGGTCTACGAAAACAAATTATTTTAGACTTTGGAAACCTCATGGTTCTTAGAGCTATTAATAATTAAGAACACAACGTGAACAGCCGTGTTACAAATTAGCATTCACCCCTCCTTTCATTCCGAACCGAGAACCGGCATCTATCTACGAAAATATTTCTAACTATTCGTTGTTAAAAAATTCAGAAAAAATAATAATAAATAAGAGAAGAATAATATAAATCTGCAAATGCGAACGACAGTCTCAATTCAACAAAATAAACGCAAGAGGAATGGTTGCAAACTTCGAACAAGCGAATGGGATAAATCCGAAGGGTTACCAAGTTAGAACTATTATCGCCAAAGTTGGCGATGTTTACATTTACCGGGTTCTCTGCGGAAGTGCTTCCTTGTATTTATGTATGCTTGTATATTTGTATGTTTGTGTGTCTACATATACACATCTATGCACATACTTACGAACACAGGTTCATACATTTCCGATTCTGGTCCCAATAACAGAACAGTACCCCCAAAAAAACTTGAATTACAAACTAGATTAAGACAATGTTTCAACCATACATATTTTGGACAAAACAATGCAAACTCTTATTTTTATACAATTGTTCAAACTATTTAACATAAATTTATTGCTGCAATAAAATAATAAGCAATCTGATCACACATATTATTTTGAAACTGAATGCATAAACTAGAATAAAAAAAATTCAGTCATAAACATTTGGATAGCAGGGCAAATTAGATATTTGAAACGTCAAAATGACATAGATAACATAAATTCGAAAAGCAAAAAAAGTAAACATACAAGTATTGCAATTGAACTTACCTTTCATGCAACAAAAAATATCCATACAAGTTAACCACATGGCGCAGCCATTTTGGATTTCGTTTCAAATCAGACAGATGTTTACAGATTTGCGGAAGAATACGAGGAACTAGTAGTTTGCCGGATACAATGTGCAATGACGCGAAAGAATATAGTTCTGTAGAACTTCCTACATTATTCCGTAATAAACAGTACTATTTCCTAATTTTTTTCTTTATCTAATTAATTAATTAATAGGGAAATAGTTAAATAATGCCGAATTCATTTTTAATGAAATGTAAAATTTTGCATGTATGGGACGACCACCTTCCATCCAATATTTCTGAGAATATAAACAAATTTTGGAATCTGAGAGTATCAGTAAATAAATATATAGAATATCGCCTCTCAAACGACCACTTCTGAAAGTGACCAATAGTTCTGAGATTATAAATAAATATTGATATTAAGCATTTTTTCTATAAGACGACCATCTCTATATAAGACCGAAGTTTCTAGAATCTTGGATAGTCATCAGAGATGTATCTTTACTGCGAAATTATCGCACGACTGTAATTCAATATCAATAACAGATCGCGCGATTGAAAAACATTTTCTGTCCTGTAATTAGAGGAAAAAAATTTTCCTTATGAGGTATTTCTACCGCTTTCCTAGCGTGCCTTCGTGGTGTAATAGTTTTGCACGCTGGGCCGGTATTTCAGAGGTCCGTGGTTCGATTCACAGCGAAGGCGGTTGCTAATTTTTCATCTCTACGGCTTCCCCAAAAAATCCTAATGTCTCTACAGTGGCGCCCGAACTAAAAAGGTGTTGGATGAGGTATATCCACACCCAGGATTTAGTGATTGGATCCCCTTAAAAAAAAAGTCGGCCTTTAAAAAGAGAAGTAATATAAGGTATTTCTCCCGCTTTCCTAGCGAACGGGCTAGCTGCATGGGTGTTTTCGTGGTTTCCCCCACGTGTAACGTGTATACGAGCCAGTTTCCCTTAGAAAGTCCTCCATGAAGACATCCCTCCCCTTAGGCAGATAGCCCTAGTGTGCTTTGCCATAATTAAATACACCACCACCACACCTAGCGTGTCTTCGTGGTGTAGTGGTTCTGCACACTGGGCCGGTATTCCAGAGGTCCGTCCTTCGATTCCGGCGAAGGCAGTTGCTAATTTTTCATGTTTCTTGCTTCCAAAAAAATACCTAATGTCTCTATATCCAAATTTAAAAAAAAAATTCGTTTCCGTAATTAAATATATCTATATCTAATTTTACCTATATTTGTAGTAGGGTTTGTAATCTGTAAGTAATTATACATGTAATTTATACATTTTTTTATAAAAAAAATATATGTTATTTAGAAATTTGCAAATATTCTAGAAAATGCTAATCCATTGAAAAAAATCTTTTCCATGACTAAATAAATTTTTAAAAACGTCAGAAAAAATAGCAGTTAAAATTAATAACAAAGTAACAAGAATAAATCATCAATCATATCAATATTTTTAATGTACAGCATTTAGAAACAACTTAGTAAAATACATATGAAAAATAAAATAATGTGCAAGTTTCAGATGTGCAATGTCAAAAAATTAAAACTGGTAAATTTGAGAACAAATATCCTCAAAATGTTTGACAACGAAAGTCCTCCGGACAATGCAGAATGAATGTCCTCAGGATGTGAAATTGGTGAACTCCTCAGGACATCTGAGAATCAACATCTTCAGGACATCCTGTCATATCCCGGGACATAGCGACTTAAATAAGACATCCTCAGGATGTTAAATTACGATCTCCTCAGAACATCTGACAATCAACATCCTTAGGACATCCTAAGTATATCCCGGGATATTGCGACTTAAATAGGACATCCTGAGGATGTTTTGTGCTATGGGGGTATTCGTAAGTTTTGACGCTATTTGTAAGTTTGAGTAAAAAAGTATGAATAGAAAGAAAATGTACATTTATTAATTACAGATAATTTTTAATACAGTTTTTTATATTATTTTCTTTTAAAATATAAAATAGCAATTAAACCCTTCCGGTTTCGAATTTGAATAAGTTGCAGAATTATTTTTTCGGCGGAAATCTTTTGGCTATTGCTTTTAGCACTGATTAAAAACCGTATTCGCCATAACCATGTACACGTCGACTTATTTTTACTTAAAAAAACATCCCAGAATTGCACAAAAATGGCATTGCGCACACTCTTCACTTTATCCATGTACACTGCTATTTTCTCATAAATTACAAAAATTTGCACGAAAATGCAGGAAAATTTTGTGAATCTCCACATGCTCTTTTTACAAAACTACGTATAACATGTAGGGTTGCCGTAAGTAGGGTTGCCAAATTTCGCAATTTATGCGAATTTTGACCTGGTTGCGATAATACGTTAATACGTAAGTACCGGTACTTTTTAATTATAAACGTACAAGTGAACATTTTGGGAAATACAGTCAAAAGTCGTTAATTCGGACACCCATAATGATCTATAATCCGGACCTCAAAGCTAAAAACTTTCTGCGCATGCGCCGCGTTGACACATGCGCATAGGCGTTTACGCGTGCGCGTAAGACCTTTTACCACTGTGCATATGCGTGTGCGCAAGCGCAGAATACGTTTTTGCGTGCACGTTTTATGTATAACGGACGGCATAATCTAAAATTATCTAATTATCTATTTCAGTTAATGTTGATGATTGCGTTGTTCCTTAATCTTCGAATTGGATCCGGATTATTATTTTTTGCAGACTGTAAGAGCAATTTTATAAAAGTAAACTTGAGCTTTCGATTATGTCAAATAGAATTTCCGATTCTGGAGCTCCCAAGAGATCGTACAAAACGAAAGTATGCTTCGATGTCCATCAAACAAAAAGTGAAATTGCTGCAAAAAATGGATACAGACATGAAGAATGTGACAGAGAGGTTAGTGAAAACGAAAAAATTTCGATTGACAAGTTAGTCGGTATTCTCGACACAACAATTAACGGGACTTGAACAGCGGAACTTTGTAACTGAACAAGAAATTGTGTCTGTTTATAGAATTAAAGAGAAAGTATTATCACATAAAACGAAGCAACTTAAAACAACTTACATTGAAAGAAATGTTTAATTAAGTAAACAAATAAATATTAAGCTTTTATTTTTGTAAATTTTGATACCCTTTAGATTATAATTGTTCTTTATTTCATAAATTAAGGTTTCATATTTTTAATTTTAGAATTCCTGCATGCCATCTTTTGAGATTTAAACTGATGATCTATAATCCGGAAAAATCGATAATCCGGAATCGCCGAAGTCCCGACGAGTCCGGATTAACGACTTTTGACTGTATATGAGAAAAAAAGTTTTATTTTAAAGATGTTTTAAAGCATGAACATTATACGAGAAATCGGTTAATCTTTGGATTATGGTAACTTGGCGATTTTTTGGCGACCAACCCTGCTACAGCAACCTACTAGTTTTGTTTTGGATGCCATTTTGTTTTCTCGAAGTATAGGCTCGAAGTATAGTCTGGAAGTTTTTTTTTTTTTTACTCATCATTTAATTAAGCTTATATTAGAACTTTTATGGAACAAAAGTGCTTAATCATGAAGAAGATTAGGTGGCCTAGGTTAGATATCTATTTGGCCTTGCTTGGTGCCCCCATAGTTGTGAGGGTCTTATCATCAAACAGAGATCACACTCACGATACAAAGCATCAGGTTTTATTCCTTTTTTTATAGAAGAAAAGATAAACGGAATGAGTATGTACAAATGGATTAAATATGTTTAGGAGAGTAATCACGGTACTTACGTATTAACGCAACCAGGCCAAAATTCGCATAAATCTCCAAATTTGGCGACCCTACTTACGGCAACCCTACGTGTTATACGTAGTTTACGTCGAAGAGTGCAATCAACATTTGGGTGTGAGAACCGGAAATTGGTTTAAAGGTAGCCGAATTTCATTTGTGACAGCGGTGCGCTTCATTTATTGTTGGTGTAAAGAGTTAACCTCAATTAAATTTTGTGCAGAAGAGATGGGAATTGCTAACGAAACTGTTATAGATTGTTAAAGCCGTCATCATCTTGACTCATAGCTTATCGAATTTATATGGCGCCAAGCTCAAGCTGTTAATGGCGAAGACGGTTTTCAATCAGTGCTAAAAGCAATAGCCAAAAGATTTCAGCCGAAAAAATAATTCTGCAACTTATTCAAATTCGAAACCGGAAGGGTTTAATTACTATTTTATATTTTAAAACAAAATAATATAAAAACTGTATTAAAAATTATCTGTAATTAATAAATGTACATTTTCTTTCTATTCATACTTTTTTACTCAAACTTACAAATCGCGCCAACCTGGTTGCGATAATACGTAAGTACCGTAATCACAAAACTTGTTCCAGTATGGAGATGTAAAAGTCACAGCTGACCACCTACGTGCGGTCTCTTTAGATAAGTTTTAAGTCCGATCGCCTACGCGCGACCAGTAAGCGTTTAGTTGTAGCTCCTTCGCGAGCGTTCTGTTAGACCGCCTCTGTCGGACTTCTCGAACCAACTGAAGATCCTGGAACCTGGAGAGTTCCTACCAAATAGAGATAGGTAGCGACGTCTGGTGCTTCGTTGAGGCACGATTCCCACATAAATAGGAAAAAAGTAAATAATGATTTTAATGAATCCAGCTAGAATCATTTCATAAAATGTTTAAAATTTATAATTAGACATTTCATGATTTAAGTGGATTTTTATTTAAATCAGATTAAAAAGTGATAAAAAATATTTTTAAGAACTGCAATTATTGCTTTTCAATCACTTTGTTTGCTACTCCCATGTTTGCTACTCCCAAACAGAAAGATGAAATCTTAAAGTAAATATCTTTGGCTTTACTGAATGGTAACATGCTGGTGCAGGGAGGTAATAAGTAGTATTCTATTTGAGGGAACGGAAATACGTTGTTTTCAAATAGCCAAATCTGTGGATTAAAATTGAAAGATAAAAAATTATCTTATATTGTGCCAAATGATGACAATCTGGCGCGCTGGAGATAAAAATATTTTATTTCTAACAGAGTTACCCCCTTCTCGCTTTCGAATTGCTGAAATACATAAAATAAAATTTGTTAAATTTGTACAAAATGTGAAATAAATCAGAAACAAATTCTAAATTCTAAATTCGGGTTCGATGTGCCCCTGTTAAAGTATTAAATATTCGGTGGCTCTGGATGCCATCGTTTTTTCCACAATGCGAGGAACACATACATACGTACAAAGCCTTCATTATTTAATTTTTTTAAACCTTACATGGGTATAACATTTTGGTGGCAATGATTTTAAAAGTAATTCGAACACAAAAGCAATACGCACAAAAAGAAAGTTTCGAGATTAATAATTACTTTGATGATAAAAAGCTTAGTTTGACAGAATGTTTCAATAACTTTTTAGGTTTTGAGGGCGATGAGACACAGGCTCTCTTTTTTAGGAGCAAAAATAATTTCCCTAGAAACATCTTTGCGAAACCTAGTTTGTCTGCCTTTTTTTTAAATCTAATTTTAAAATTTTACATTAGAATGTTCGCTTTCAATCAGAGATACCCTTCGAGTATTAAGATTAGGGACACAGGATAGGTCAAATAACTTCGTGAAGGGTTATGAATTGTTCACACATGAATTTTTGCATTTAAGGCAGTATGAACACTTCATAAAAAAGCTTTCACATTTTCCTATTTAAAATGTTGTGAAAGTACCTGTTTAACGTTTCATTCGGTTAACGTTGTCAAAACAACTTTAAACGAACATGATCACATTAAGCGGCGCCTACTATATGTATGTCTTCCACTGTTTAATGTGTGGCGATTTATTGATACAAAATCGGAATAACATAAAAGGCGGAGTCCTAATAATTCCAGAGAGGCTTGAACATTTCCTTTGCTTTTATCACTTTTCAATTTAAAATATTCATTTTGTTTCAACTTCCATTGAAGCAACCTTTTGGTTTGGTTTATTTAATTATGGCAAAGCACACTCTTGCTATACTAAGGGCATTGAGGCCTTCGTGGAGGACTTGCTAAGGGAAACTGGCTCGTACACACGTTACACATGAGGAAAACCACGAAAACGCCCATGCAGCCAGCCTGTTCGCCGGATTCGAACCTCGGACCGAATTATCAGCGTTCAGCGACTTTACCGCTCGGCCGCTGGTGGGCCTAATCACCCTTTTGAATACATATAGTTTTGAGATGCGACTTTTATTGGCTACTTAAAGGATGGTAGGAAATGTTAGGGACTTAAACATACATCAGGCACATGCAGGAACAATAGGACCATTTTAATCACATCTGTCCATTAGAAGATTTTTAACAACTTGTTTTAGATATTATAGTGCCGAGCTTGGAGATGTTACGTAACTGTCGCAGTATTCTTTCGTATCCAGTTTCTTATCAGTATAAAGAACTTTAATCCTTACTGTTCATTATCGTGCAAGAAGATTCGTAAAACTTCTTTCCCGAGTTTTTCTTTTCTTCTTTTCCCATCATTAACTTGGCTGGCCGCTAAGAGGATTGGCAGTTTTGGTGCTTGTTCTCTCTTCTTCTTCCGGCAAATTTTCTCGGGAACAATCCAGCCACAATCAACTTGAATTTTGCGTCTCAATTAACGTTACTGAGAAGTTTTTAGCCCCTGAGAATCCTTCGTGTAACAAACTTTGACAGATTTAGTAACTATGTTAACTACACGATTCGATAATTGTTTATATTTAAGCTGCTTAGTAGAAAAACGTGTACCTTCTTTCTACTTCAGCGCAAAATTATAACACGGATGAAATGCGGAATTATTTAAAAGTGCTACAATTTCTGTTCTATGTAAGTCTTTTATAATTTAAGCTTGGCAAATACTATTTTTATTTCATAAATAATATGAAGTGTAACACATAATGTGCCATTTCAAACTTAGGACCACGCCAATGATGAGATAGAAGAAAACATGAAAAAAAAAAAAAAAAAAAAAAAAAAAAAAAAATTTACGAAGCATTATTTTCAGTTCACTGACATTATTTTTTAATAAGCTTTATAGTTTATTACGAAGAGATTAATTATACGAATGCGAAGTTCGAAAGGAGAAAACTACAATTGACGATTCTTCTACGAATGTTATTTTTGTTTCGACGAGTTTGCATCAGTGGTAATTTTATCTCGATTTGGTATACAAAAATATATGACGACATCTTTCGTTTACATTTAAAGAAAACACCAATATGTATCACAGCAATACAGACACATCGCAACGTCGAAATGAAAGCGAGTTTTTACTATAACAGGAGAAACACCCAAGTTATATTTTATTAAAATTTCAAAGCAGATTTCTATAAAGATCAATATTTAAGATATTGGAATAATAAATAAAAGGTCTTTAACTACAAATCTTTATTTTTATATAGAGTCATTTAAATTTGTTCTTTTATTTTTTTGGGGGACCAAATTACAATTCCAGATAGATAGAGATTCAGGAAGAAACATTTCTATTAATTAAACCTTAAACAGAATTGAAAGGCTCTGAAATATTTATTCAAGTAAGTAAGCAGATTCAAAAGTAATTTGTTATAGTCTTTAAGTTTTTTTGATAAATTGTCATAGATTTAGGAATCGAAATATTTCTCAAATGAAGTACATAATCGAAACAAAATTAGTGAAATATGAGGAAAATTCCTATTGCAGATAAAATTTTCTTTTAACATATGCAGTAATAGTTTTGATGGGTACGATGCGATCATTCTTATTCATTAGCTTTTTGTGTCTTTTAAAACCATTTCCACATTCGAAATTTCCTTTCAAAAGCACTTTAAAGAATACTTTTTCTTCGAGTCATTAAAATAAATATAAGGATATGGTTCAAATTTCCATGAGCATTTATGGTTTTAGCATTTTTCTTAACTTTTGATGGAATAAACTAGATGCATGGTCGTTCGTCATTTATTTTCAGATTTTATCCACGTAAAAATAGCACATGGCTGCTATTGGTAGAAAGTGCAGTAAAATGTGCTAGCCTTTCGATATAACTGAAACGCAGAATTCGAAATTTATGTTAACATTTCTGCTACGTCAAATTTTCAATTTCTCGGTATTGTTTTCCTTGCCCCTTCAGTAAAAAAATTTTTTTTTCCTTACTCGTACCGAAATTGAAACGCGTGCGATTAATAGTCGGGAGATAAGAATTTTAAATTCGGACGAAGACATTTCTTCTTTTTCACCTTTCCTGCTCAAAAATAAACCTAATGACTCTATATCTTTAGTTCTGGATTCAGAAAGTTCGACTTCATGTTATGAAAAATACTTATATATCTGTTAATCAAATCGAAATAGTTTCAGAAGACATATATTACGTATTAATGAAACTGCAAAAGAGCCGAATTTGTTCATAAAATTGCAAGCACGAAATAAGTAAAATATACAAGACAGGAATGATAAAGGATCCCTGTTCAGCTATAAGTTCTTAAATTTTGTTTCAAGACTAATAATATATCTGAATTTAGTACAAAAAAATGATGTAAGATTTAAACATTTATTTTGGACATTTTTCTATTTGCAGCCCATAGCAAATGTGCACACTCGCAAGCGTTACCTCGTGTGATGTATATAAGTTGCTTCATATTGCAAAGTAGAAAGCTTGCAAATATTTAATCACTGTTTTTCAGTTTCTTCTCTCAAGGGAGAAGACGCGCAGAAAGTTTAGGAACTTTTTATATTACATCGTGCAACGGCACGATAGGCTTAATGACATAAATCTTGATAACAAAATGCGGATACAAACACAGAAATATTATTAACACTCATAAAATCATAGCGAATAAATAAATGAGGAATTTAAAAATAGCTTGTTTTACTGCAAAGGCTCATGATTATACATCATTGGTCCTTTGCATCAATGGCAAATGAGACTGAAGCATGAAAAAAATACACACCACAAAAAAAAAAAAAAAAAAAAAAAAAAAAAATTAAATGTTTCAGATTTTAAAGTACGTCCAAAGGAGCGTTTATTTAACGTTTTGTTTGTTACCTTTATTTATTAAATATCACGTTCTTTGCACTTAAACCATAAAATTTAGTTCAATAGCAATATCGCAAAATAATTTTAAAATGAGCATATCTTTAGAATTTCCGATACACAGTTCGACGCGCTGGAGATAAAAAGGTGCCCCCCCGTAGAGTGTTGCCATTGCTCGCTTTTAAATCGTTGAGTTTGTTATAAAAATTTCATTAAAGTTTTACAAAATATGAAATTGATCATAAAACAAATTACAAATTTCAAATTTGGTCTTCCATATGCCCATATTCGCAGTAGGATAACGTCATTCAAAATTCGGTGGCTCTATGTACCGTTGTTTTATCACAATGCGAGAAATATACATACATTTATGCAGATTTTTCATCATTTAATTTCTTCAAATATAATGCACATTTTGTGGCAACAGTTTGAAAAGTGAACCGACATTTATAAGAGTCCGACGCAAAATGCCAAAATTAAAGTAATAGTCCTTCGGGAATCAAATTCCTTTGGACTAAAAAAAGACTGAAATCTTTAGATTTTATATTACGAGAAAAGGAGTTTTTTTTCTTAACGTTTTGTATGCTACCTTTATTTATTAAATATCATGTTTTTCGCACCTAAACCATAAAATTTAATTCAACAGCAACGTTACAAAACAATTTGCAAAGAGCGTATGTTTAGAATTTCTGATACACAGTCTCGCACGCTGGAGATAATTTATTTCTTGTTTCTTGTTGCTATGGCTTGCTTTGAAATCGGTGAGTTTGTTAATCAAAAATTCGTTAAAGTTTAAAAAACATAAAATTGATAATAAAAAATTCTAAATTTTAAATTTGGGCTTCCAGATGCCCATATTCGTGATTCAAAATTTGATGTCTTTAGGTACCGTTGTTTTCCCACAGTGCGAGAAACATACATACACTCATGCAGATTCTTCATTATTTAATTTCTTTAAATATAATGTAGGACACTAATATTTGGTGGCAACAATTTAAAAATGAAACGCCGTTTATAAGAAACCAACGCAAAACACCAAAAAAAAAAAAAAAAAAAAAAAAAAAAAAATTAGCCCTTCTGGGAAAATTGTCCCAATGGGCTAAAAATAGAATTACGAAAAGACAAAACAGTAACTATAACTACATCGAAATTGAGAAATGGAATAACATATGACTACATTAGGCATAAAAAAAATAATCGCTGGCTATCAGCTGCATCAACTCCCAATATGGACTGCCAGCTCTTTAGAAAGGACTGGAAAAAGCGAGCAACGGAAAGCAAACTGGAAAACGTTAGAGTATGCACTGCTCAAGCCCGTTCGTCTGAAGCAGTCGAGCAAAGGGAAGCGACACTGGAAAACGCTTGCAACTGCTCGATTCAAACGAACACTGCACATTGAACACTTAAATTTTCGTGTATTTCATTACGATGCTAATTATGATTACAGTCTTCATCCAAGAGTTGTCGTTGGAGAGATGGATAAATTATGCATATGTTGCAGAGTCCTCAAATTTAAGAAAAGCATCAGGAATGTGCTGCGCGGTGGAAAGTGAAATTACCCGCACCAGATGGAAAAACAAAAAATATTGAATATCCAAAAGCACTTCAATAAACAGAATTAAACAGAAACACTCTCTCTTCCTTAAATAGCATTGCAACGCATGCCAGATAAACAGCCACGTATCCCAGTGCTTCCCACATATATGCCATTCGAATTTAAAAGTTTGGAATTTACGATGCGACTCGCATTTGCAATGACAATCAACAATCACGGGGATAATCGCCACAAGTTTGAGGACTAAATTTAGAAAATCTGTGCTTTTTCACATTACTATATGCATTACTATATGTGGCTTGTTCATGATCAGAAGCCCTCCCGATTTTTCGTGTACGCACCAGATAAAGAAATAAAAAATATTTCCCAAGTAAAAGCTACAACCTAAACATTAAAAAATAATTATTTTGTGGATGATTATTGTTACGAATTTGGTATTTAAAAAGCTAATGTTAGTTCAATTATAAATTAAAATGGTTTTATTTCTCGCGCAGTGCAGCGCGTGACTAATATTAAAAGAAAGCTAAGCCGGAAAATTGAAATTACAAGAGCGCGTGCATTAAATAAATAAATATCTCTTTTTGATTTCGAGAAAGTACTGGAAAATTCTAGCGCGTGATTTTAAAATCTTATAAAAGGAGGAAAACATCTCAGTTTGTAGTTAGTAGTTGCTTAATTTATTGTTGTTTAGAAAACTGCTCTTGTTGATTGTAGCGAATTCGCGGATTAGCGTTCTTTAGCTGTTTTGAATTACGTTCTAATGGACATTTGAGTAGTTAAAAGATAACTACTGTGAGATATTGTTATACTGCATGATAATTTGAGAAAATTTAAGCATTTTTGTTGTGATAATAATAAATTTTTGTTCATTTTTCATCGGACTTGTGCATTCATTTAGTAACGAATCCGTACGCACGCAACAATTTTTGGTGTCAGAAGTGGGATTTGAATGCCAATAACAAGAGCGATGGAAGAGCAGTTAAGGCAATTGATAACAGCCTTTGCCTCGTTTAAAGAAGAAATGAAAGAAGAGATGAAATCAAGCCAAGGAAAGATGGAAGGGGCCTTCAACTCCGTTAAGGAAGAAATGAAATTGGGCCAGGAATCCGTTAAGGAAGAGATGAAATCTCTTAAAAATGAGATGAAAGCAGGTCAGGACGAAATGAAAAGAGAAATTTCCTGCGTAATAGAAAATAAATTTGAGGCTATGGAAGGGCAGAATAGACGCGGTTGAAACTAAAGTTGGACAAATAGAAGAAAGAGTTTCTTCGGTAAAAGAACAAGTAGAAGAAAGAATTTCTTCTGTAAAAGAACATATAGAAGAGAGAGTTTCTGCCGTCGAACAACAAATTGATGATAGGGTTTCTGCTGCCGTCGCCAAAGAAGTTGACAGCCTAAAGAAGTGCATAGCGACGGTAGGAAACACTTCTGAAAGTTTCAAATTTTTATCGATGCCTGCTCGTTCCGTTCTGAAACTATCTACATATGATGGGAAGACCTCCTGGCAGGTGTATAGGACACAATTTTCTATCGTTGCGGATGCGAATGGATGGGATGCCCAAGCTAAGGCCTGTCATCTCGCCGCTTCTCTGAGAGCAGACGCAGCGGATATCCTGCAGACGCTTCCCGAAAATCAAAGGCTAGATTTCGAAGCTCTATCCGGCGCTTTGGAGCTGCGCTTCGGCGAGAAATGTTTAAAAGACTACAGCAGGCTCCAATTAAAATCTCGTCAACAGAAGCTCACCGAAACGCTTCAGGAGCTCGCCACGGATGTTGAAAGGCTGTCACATCACGCCTTTTCGGAGTGCCCGACAGAAACAAGGGAAATCCTGTCCCTGCAATATTTCATCGATGGCATCCGGGACCCTGAAATACAGAAAGCACTGCGAATGGCGGATGTTAAAGATCTGAAAAGCGCTTTAGTGTATGCCATGAAATTCGAGGCAGCCCAGCAAGCCACTCGTCGAGACCGCCACCCAGTCAGAGCTGCTCAAGTCCAGGAGCCAGGGAATAAAGTCACCGCTCGTCTAGACGATTTAACTAGACAACTGAACGCCTTGAGACGGAATATTGGTGAGAAGAAACCGACCGTTAAGTGCTGGAACTGCGGTGCTGAAGGACACATAAGACGGAATTGCAGAACACCCCAGGGTACGGAATATAAAGCAGATGATTTCACCAGACAAGTCAGTGGCTTGAGACGGAACAGAAGTGAAAAGAAAGTAGTTCTAAAGTGCTGGAACTGCGGAGTTGAAGGCCACATACGAAGAAACTGCAGAACACCCCGAGGTACGGAAAATAAGACCATTTCCCAGCAACGACGCATTAAACAAATTAATGACCATATCAAGGAACGGAGGTTGCCAGATAATGAAAAACCCTGTTTTAAAGCGCTTAAAACTTATACAGTGAGTGGCAACAGTAACGGAATGTCCATTAATGGGAATATCGATGGAGTTCCTTGCAATATGATCATTGACACAGGAGCTAATGTTACCATCATTAGGAAAGATTTAGCTGAACAGTTTAAAGATAAACTTATTTGGACGCCATCCTGTGTTACCCTTCAGACTGCGTCTGGTGATAAGATCGACATAGCTGGGAAGTTAAACGTGAAAATCACATTTGGAAGTGCCGCCTACCATCACACGGCATATGTGGCGGATATTACAGATCCATGCATACTCGGATAGGACTTTTTAAGGAAATACAATTTTGCCTTAGACTTGAAAAACAACAAACTGCTTTCAGGATCTGAAGACATGACTATCCATCCTAAGAAGGGATCCTCACCTGGAAATGCCGACGCTTTGTCCGAAAGAACCAGCTCGAGAAACAGCCGAAATCATGCTAGGGTCGAAAAGAAACACCTGACTACCAGCTATTCTCCATCTCAGATGCTCTTCGGTCGAGACCTTCGTCTGCCTTGTGACCGCCTGTTTCATCGCCGTACGGATGCGCCTTCATCGCCTGAGGAACACATCCAAGATGTCAAGGCCCGTTTTGAAGTGATGCACCGTTCCGCACGAAAGCGAGTCAACTTGGCGACGGAGAAAGTGAAGACCAGATACAACACGAGAGCTACTGGACATAGATTCAACAGAGGAGACAAGGTGTGGTTATGGAACCCGATTCAACGAAAAGAACTCAGTTTTAAATTACAGTCACCTTCGGATGGTCCATATACAGTCCTGAAGAGACTGAATGACGTCATAATTCGTAAGTCTTCGAACTCTAAACCTAAAGTCGTTCATTACGACATGTTAGCTCATTACTATGGCCATAGTACGTAATGTAAATAATTGTAAATAGTATCAGACCATGGTCCTTTTTGTTTTTAAATATGTATTTGATTTGATTTGTATTTAGTATTTAATTTGCATTTAGTATTTGATTTGTATTTAGTATTTGTTTTGTATTTAGTATTTGATAGAATTTGATTTGTTTAAGTTAGTTATTGCATTTATTGTTCATGTTGTTTGATATTGTAATGTAATGTTTATGCCACAGTTGTAAGTTTAGCTTCCTGTCCAGGGATTGTACTGCCCGGGACGTGCAGTCCTTGGAAAGGGGGCAATGTTACGAATTTGGTATTTAAAAAGCTAATGTTAGTTCAATTATAAATTAAAATGGTTTTATTTCTCGCGCAGTGCAGCACGTGACGAATATTAAAAGAAAGCTAAGCCGGAAAATTGAAATTACAAGAGCGCGTGCATTAAATAAATAAATATCTCTTTTTGATTTCGAGAAAGTACTGGAAAATTCTAGCGCGTGATTTTAAAATCTTATAAAAGGAGGAAAACATCTCAGTTTGTAGTTAGTAGTTGCTTAATTTATTGTTGTTTAGAAAACTGCTCTTGTTGATTGTAGCGAATTCGCGGATTAGCGTTCTTTAGCTGTTTTGAATTACGTTCTAATGGACATTTGAGTAGTTAAAAGATAACTACTGTGAGATATTGTTATACTGCATGATAATTTGAGAAAATTTAAGCATTTTTGTTGTGATAATAATAAATTTTTGTTCATTTTTCATCGGACTTGTGCATTCATTTAGTAACGAATCCGTACGCACGCAACATTATTATTCTTGAATGAGTTTTTTTTTTTTTTTTTTTTTTTAAGTTATAACGTTGCGCGCCTCTAACTAGCACGCAACCAAGAGGTGACTGTGAAAGCTTGTATAAACCACAGAGTCTTATAAAGGGTTTAAGTCCCTTTTTATTCAACGTACTAATTTACAATTGCGTTCTCTTGACGCTTACAAACGGTGCCAACTCGGCAGTCAAAATAAAAATAAAAACCTGAAAAGAAATTAAAGACAATATTCTAACTACGAGGCTCTCTCAAATAACTAACTCACCGCGTTTTACAATACGGCTGCTAATTCAGCAGACTTGAAGCTCACTGGAACAATTGCAACTACTTCCCGCCAAGCACATAGGCCGCAACGCGGGGTTTTTCAAATCTCTATAACTACCTCCGCGCTCGCTAAGTAAGAATAACTCTCTCTCACCGAACTTGTTTCCTTCTATTTAAATCATACTACTTCCGCTGATAATTTGAATGCTTGCGCGTTCTACTCAAATTTACATATTCTGGCATTGGCAGTTCCAGGGGAAAGTAAGGATTGACAGGAAAGATAGTTTAAACTTAAAATAAATGTTAGTTAAAATAAATATAAACCCTACATTTGCCGCTGCCAGAATTTGGAAAACTTGGAAGCAGGTCCTACAAACGACCTGTTGTAAGTTTATCTAATTCTGAACTAACTAGCGAAAGCCTCGTTTACACAAAAATAATCTTATGTAACAATTAAAATTCTGTTACTCTTTACAAAGGTTTCTTCTTACAGCAACTTTTCCTGGACTTCATCAATCAATCTTGGTCTTTCCTTCCAGCATCTGGAAGGAATAAGTATCAGTATCTTTCTACATACATTATAATTTACAATTTCTTGACAATATAAATTTTTGTTTTTAACGTTTCGTTTTTCTTAGTTATTGCTTACTTCACATTCATTCAATTTTTCAAGCATTAATTTAACTTTACCCTGGCTCTCCACCGTGTGTGGTGTCAAACGGGAATATTCGTGTTTTAGTCTTACAACACTTCCCCTAACCACCATGATTTGTTAGAATTCAACAACCAAATAGACACACCTTACTCGACATTCTACAACTCAATGAGCTACTTTAATATTCTTAAAAATTCAAATGTAGGTGGAGAACCCTACAAAACACATTCATTCTAACTTCCCCCTCATTCATCTTTTAAACATGCAGGCTTTCGCTCTAAAGCATGACTTTACAGTTTAATACTTAAATTTTGACTTCATTGCTTTTAAGCATTCACTTTTAGCATCTACAATTTTATGCTTCTAGACTAAATTCTACTTTTACATAACATGCAAGTATTTACATACATTTACAAAAGTTTAATACATATGCTTTTTACAATTTACCATAAAATGAATAAGAGAAAATAAATTTTTACTTTACTCATCCTTCGCCAAGCTGGCGGCACTGAAACTAAAATTCTTATTAGTACATACAAGAATACGAAGTTATTTTTATCTCCGGCCAAATTTTGGCTTTAACATAACAGAATTAGTCTTTCGACCAACAGAAAATGCTTGTTTTTAGCTTTTACACTTAAAGAAAATAATACTTTTGCCTTAGCTAAATAAAGTAAAACAAAACTAAGTCTCAACCGAGACATATTGACTTTCGTCAAAACATAGAACTTCGTACTTATGCATAACATTTCGGAACAAAAGAGAAAAATATTTATAGAAGGTTTTAACTTATCTTTGAGTTTTCGATGCTTGAAACTCCGTCATCCGTTTTTGACAAAATTGATCCCAAGTTAGAGGTGTCATGGATGTCAATCTTCTCCTTGTTGATCTCCAATTGTCGTCCCCGTTGATCTTTCTTTTGCGTCCTCTACATGCTGGCCTCTTGACGGAGTAATCGTCTGGTTGTTGGCTTTTGCGTTTCTGCCTGGGACGGCTGGTCTTGACGTCCTCCGGTCTGGAGTCCTTGAATTTCTTCTGTTCCTCGTACTTCTGTGCTTCCTGTTGGCGTTTCAGTTTCCGGAACGGCGGCCTTGCTGGCACCTGACTCTGTGGCCGTGTGCGCGTTCTTCTTGATGTGTAATTCCTCCTGCCATCCTTTGTAGGTGGTGTTTTTCTTTTTACCACGGTTTCTTTACCCGGTTCATCTGTACTTTTGCTTTTCTTAAACGCCGGAGTTTGATAATCATTTTTTCTTTTTGATACCGACGTCCGGGTTGTAGAAGTGCTAGGTCTCTCTTCAGTTCTCCGTTTCTTGGGTGGTGGAATAGTTGTTGCAGTCTCTGGCCCTTCTATTTCGTTTAGACTTGAGTCCTGCAAGAAACTTTTAAGGATTTCAAAATCATTGGGATTATAGTATTTTTTCACCTGGTCGGGACTTGCTTTACAGATTTCCCCTCTCTCGTTTTTAAGATATAAAACTACTCCTTTGATTTCCTGAATTACATAGGGGCCTTCAAACTTTGGAGCTAGCTTTGCCATAAAATTGTCTGGGGCACTTGATAAAGAAAATTTCCGTTTCAATACTTTATCACCAACTTTAAAATCTGCTTCACGGCGTTTTTTATCGTAATAAATTTTCTGCCTATTTCTTGCCGTATCCGAGGTTTTAAGCGCCTGATCAATTAGTTTTTGCACGTCCTTTTGTTTGAATTCCTGCTCTCTTTGTTGCACAAAGAATAATTTATCTAAAGGCGTAATTAACTTTCTGCCTAAAAATAATTCTGCTGGAGTTTTTCCCGTGGTATCATGATGTGCCGTTCTTAAAGCATAAGCTAATTCATTTATGTAGCCATCCCAGCGCTTGTGATGTGTGCTAACGTAACTGCGAATTATTTTTACAATGTTTTTATTAACTCTTTCTGCTATGTTAGCCTGTGGTCTATACGGAACCATTTTGATATGGCGTATATCAAGTCCATTGCATATGTTTTCAAATATTTGACTAATGAATTGTTTTCCGTTATCGCTAATGACTTTTATCGGTGCACCGTATTTTAAAATGTATCTGTGTAAGAATGCATCTGCGACTGTTTTGGCTGACGCGCGTTTAAGTGGAACAATTTCTATCCATTTTGAAAAATGATCTACTATTACTAAAAGAAAACGATTTTTATTTAACTCGCTCTGGGGGAAGGGACCAAGGAGATCTGTGCCTAAAATTTCATTCGGAAATGTAGCGCGAATGCTATTTAAGTACCCGGCCGGGCTGTAATTAATATCATTTATTAACTGACATTGATTGCAGGACCTGACATACGCCGTTACTATTTTGTATAATTGCGGGAAATATACCGCCTCGCGTACCCTTTTTAAAGTCTTTCTGACCCCGAGGTGGCCCGCTGTTTTTTTTTCGTGCAACTCCCTCAAAATGCTTAATCGAAGCGAGGCTGGGATGACTGGCTTATACTCAAGATTTTCGTTCGTTGTTTTCGTATAGAATAATAAATTATCTATTATTTCATAGTTTTTTGCTCTATTTCTTATCGCATCGATATCTGTATGCTCAAAGCCTTCGGGGTCTTTCAAATAAGCATAGATATTTCCAAATTCAGGATCAGCTTTCAGTTCAGTAATAACCGTATCTCTAGAATCTAAAATTTTTGAAGTCAACACAGCGCATTTAAGTTCATTACCTTCCTCGTCCAGTTTTATACGAGAAAGTGCGTCAGCTACATTGTTTTCCTTACCCGGTTTATATTTTATTGTGATATTATATTCTTGGAGTTTTAAAGCCCATCTTATTAACCTGGGCGTTAGGTTTTTTCCCGAGTAAAGTCTACCAACAGCCGCATGATCCGAAAAGACAGTTACTGGCGATTTGCCGAAATAAACTCGAAATTTGTGTACAGCCATTAATACGGCTAATGTTTCTCTTTCTGTAGCTGTATAATTCCTTTGTGTTTGATTCAATGTTTTACTAAAAAATGCCAGCGGATGGTTATTTTGCATAAGAACCGCACCCACCGCATAGTCTGATGCATCTGCCGCAATTTCCAGGTTTTCGTCCCCCTCAGGGAATTTTAAAACAGGGGCATTAATAAGCGCTTCTTTTAATCTTTCAAAAGCCGTGTTAGCTTCCGCTGTCCACGTAAATTTACTCTTTTTTCTTTTGATTACTAAGAGTGGTTCAACAATATTAGCGAAATCTTTTATGAAAGATCGATAGTAAGAACATATTCCAAGGAAAGACGAAAGTTTCTTGGCGGTGTTGGGCGGTGGGAAATTCTTAATAGCTTTTATTTTTGAATCTTGCGTTTCTATACCCTTTTGCGAAATTTTATAACCGAGATATTTAAGTTCTTTAGTTGCGAACTTGCATTTTGAGGCGTTAATTGTAAGACCGGCCTCTTTTAATAATTTAAAAACTTGTTCGAGATCACTAATGTGTTGTTCCAACGTACTACTCGTTATAATTATATCATCTAGATAAATTAAAGTTGATTTTCCTAGGACAGGCTTTAGAACAATGTCCATAGCTCTCTGGAATGTTGACGGGGCCCCACACAACCCAAAAGGCATGCGTAAAAATGCATAAGTGCCCGATTTTGTTATAAACGCGGTTTTATGTATATCTTCGGGTCTCATAGCTATTTGATAGTAGCCAGACGTTAAGTCCAAAGTAGACATATATCTCGTCGATTTGATCTGTCTAATGATCTCGTCTATAACCGGCAAAGGGTAAACTGGGAATTTAGTTATGCTATTTAGTTTTCTGTAATCGATAGCAAACCTCCAAGCCCTTTTATCCGAAGGAGGAAACTCGTTCTTTTTCCTACATAGTACGACTGGACTCGCGTATTCACTATTTATGGGCGTTATTATTTTATTCTTTAACATCTCCTGAATATGTTCTTCGATGATTACGTCTTTTTGTTTGTCATAGCGGTAAGGTTTAGTCCTACAAGGTTTTTCGGCATTTAATTGAATCTTGTGAGTTACAATCTGACAGTTTCCCGGCTTTTCTGAAAACAAATGAGAAAAATTACTCACCACTTGCTGTATTGCTTTACTTTCCTGGTCATTCAAATGGCTAAGGTCCAATTCAGGTGTCTCCACCGGTTCCACCACCCTCTGGTCCATCTCCAGCACCACGGAACTATCTTGAAAATTTAATTTGGCCCTCGCGGCCCTTAAAAAGTCCATACCTAAAATAAGAGAGTGTTGGAGGTGTTTCACCACAAAAATTAATACTTTGAGATTTTCCTCTTTTACCTGTACGTTTAATGCTACTTTCTCGATGCAGTGACATGTTTTTCCTTGCGCCGCTATAATTTCCGTATTTCTGGTTTTAAAGAGTCGTATCCTATAAAAATTCTTTTTGAAGAACTTTTCACTCATGAAATTGCCTTCTGCCCCTGTATCGATGAGGGCTTCTACTGGTACATCGCCAACCAGGACTTGTATAATTGGTAGCTGTGAGTTTTTTACGATGACTGTATTTAGATGTCTATTTGAGGGTTTTTCTTTCAATATGTGTCTTCTGGGTACGCGGATGCTTATTTTCAAATTTTCTTTTTGGGCCTTGCCCTTCAAGTTTCGATGCGTTAGCTTGATAGTTCTTTCCCCCATATGAGCGATTTCCATTTCTTGTTTCCTCCTTCCTTCTGGTACTTTGAGAATATGTTTCCCCTCTCGCTCTTTCCGCGATTCTGCGATTTTGAAACTTCACCGCCAATTCGAAAAGTTCCTGCAATGTGGTTGGGTTTCTAATTTCAAAGTAGTCTTGGACAGCGGGTAACAATCTTGGTAATATTATTTCAATAATCTCCGCATCGGGTTTTTTCCCATACAACATATCCGTTAGCTTGATTTTTCGTAAAATAAAGTCCGTCAATTGTGCTGTATCCCGTTGATAGAAACTATATAGCTCGGCTTCCAGCCGTGCGCGATCTTTCACTATGGGGAAGGCCTTTACTAACGATTTTTTGAAATTTTCAAAAGTATACGTCGGGCTTCCAAATTCACCTAGAAGAAATTTGCCTATATTTTTCCACCATAGCGCGGCCTGTCCTCTTAGTGCTAATGTGGCGATAGCAACTTTTTGTCTTTCGGGCACAGGATAGAGCTGAAAGTGGTTTTCTATACCTTCTAAAAATACGGACACCGAATTTTTTCCGTCGAAATAGACGTTTGGCTTGATTGATGCTCTCAAAGTCTGGACCAGGTATCCAAATCCTTCTAACTGCGTTGTCATTTCTTGGTGTTGTCCAGCGGCTTCCATACAGTTTTCGGCCATTTCAGTTCGATAAGTGTTCGGGCGCCAATATAACGTTGCGTTAGCTTGTATAAACCACAGAGTCTTATAAAGGGTTTAAGTCCCTTTTTATTCAACGTACTAATTTACAATTGCGTTCTCTTGACGCTTACAAACGGTGCCAACTCGGCAGTCAAAATAAAAATAAAAACCTGAAAAGAAATTAAAGACAATATTCTAACTACGAGGCTCTCTCAAATAACTAACTCACCGCGTTTTACAATACGGCTGCTAATTCAGCAGACTTGAAGCTCACTGGAACAATTGCAACTACTTCCCGCCAAGCACATAGGCCGCAACGCGGGGTTTTTCAAATCTCTATAACTACCTCCGCGCTCGCTAAGTAAGAATAACTCTCTCTCACCGAACTTGTTTCCTTCTATTTAAATCATACTACTTCCGCTGATAATTTGAATGCTTGCGCGTTCTACTCAAATTTACATATTCTGGCATTGGCAGTTCCAGGGGAAAGTAAGGATTGACAGGAAAGATAGTTTAAACTTAAAATAAATGTTAGTTAAAATAAATATAAACCCTACAAAGTCGACAAAAATTTGGCACCTGGACATTAAATATCCCACTTCTTTCTTCCTTGTTGGCGGATAATATTTAACAGTGGGAAAAGTCGATTTTTTAGATGAGAATTAAAATAAAATTTGTGCAATCTCTTTATAACGCTAGATACTTCGTTTACGACAAGAATTCACCAGATTCAATGTACCAGTTCCATCCGTTTGCTTACATTTGCGTATTCTAACGAGTCTCTCCTCACTATTTTCTTTATGTACAATAGTTTGACTATTCCTCAAATAGCTGTACTTATCTTGAAAGCTTTCATTCGTTTTTAACTGTAATAAATCAATGTCAGAATTAATCCTTATTCCTAATAGTGACACAAAGAAATTAGTGAGGTAGGGGGTTTATTAACATATGATTACGAAGGTATTTAGGAAAATATTGAAGGAAAAAAAAGTTGGACGCACAGCTGAATTTTATTGCAGGAACCCTGATAAAAGCTAATTACATTTTATCGTATAACATCAGGACGTAAATCCCTGCTTGCATTTTTTTATAGGTATTTTATGATTCTCAAAATGAATCTCGGTGAAACAGATTTTCTTTTTAGAGGGCCATTACAATACAGTATAGCGTTCCCGCTCACCTAGAAAGCATGGGACGTCAGGGAACTGGAAAATGGTCAGGGATGACATAGAAAATCGGAATCCCCTACTCTGCGTCCCACAAAAAAGTAGTGAGCAAAGTAAAGTAGATCTGTCCTTACGATAATAATAAACATCGTGTTTTAAATAGTAACAATTAAATAAAATCATCTGTTTTGTAAAAGAAACCAAATACTTTTATTTTAATCCTTTATTAGCCCAAAAAAGGGTGTTAACTCAATTGGGCTTAGTATCGAAACGGGATTTGGCGGTACATCACTTTAAATCTCTGAATAATTTTTCAAATTATTGCAACGAAATATTACCTCCCTGCATTTCTTTTAAAGAAATGAAATAATGAATGAATGCATATATGTTTCACACAAAGGGCGAAAACGACGGTATCTAGGGCCGTCAAATTTTGAATACTATAGTTCTCCACCCGAACATGTGCACATGGAAAACACGAATTTTGAATTTCAAATTGTGTATTTCATTTTAAGTAAAACTCTAATGAATTTTTAACAAATTCAACTATCTGAAAGCGAGCAGTTGCAACACTCTACAGATTAAAATATTGTTATCTCCAACATGCGAGAATGTATAGCGTAAATTCTAGAGATATGCTCTTTTTAAATATTTTGTGATTTTGCTATTCAACTGAATTTTGTGTAAGGGCGAAGAACATGTTATTTAATTAATAAACTTAACACATAAAACGTTGATAATAAAAAGACGAAAAATTATTTTGCAAGCCATCTTAGTAAGAAATTTGTACATTAATATGATAAAAATTGAGAAAAGACTAAAAAGCAGAAAAATGCTCGCCAAAGCTCAACACTTCATCGGGAATTCTAAACACATGCTGCTTTTAAAATTTTTATTATTTTGGTGTTGAATTGTATATGGCGTAAGTGCGAAGAAAATGATGCTTAACAATAAACCTAAAAAGACAGAAAGGAAATGGGTTAGCAGGAGTGAATGCAACAGCCGATTGGTAACCTCAGCGAGAGCGTAGATATACCTTAAAGAACCTTTACAGGCGACCGTTAAAATGTGATCTTTTTCAGATTTTTTTTTTTTAGTTCAAAGGGGCTTTGTCCGCGAAGGACTATTGTTTTCGTTTTGCGATTTTGCGTTGAATCAGTATAAATGTCCATTGAATCAGTATAAATGTATTTCAAACTGTTGCCACAAAATCTTAGAGTCCTGCATTATATTTGAAGAAATTAAATAATGAAAAATCTGCATAAATGTAGGTATATTTCTCGCATTGTGATAAAACAACGATACATAGAACCATCGTATTTTGAATGATGTAATCCTACTGCGAATATGGGCACATGGAAGGCCAAATTTGAAATTTGTTTTATGATCTATTTCATATTTTGTAAAACGTTAACGAATTTTTTATTAACAAACTCAAGGATTTCCAAGCGAGCATTGGCAACACTCTACGGGGAGGGGGAAGAAATCTTTTTATTTCCAGGGCGCGGAACTGTGTATCGGAAATTCTAAAGATAGGCTCATTTTAAAATTATTTTGTGACATTGCTATTGAACTGAATTTTATGGTTTAAGTGTCAAGAACGTGATATTTAATAAATAAAGGTAACACACAAAACGTTAAAAAAAATGCCCCGTTGGACGTAATTTAAAATCAGAAACCTTTCAGATTTTTAAAAAATTTTTTTCATAATGAATTTCATTCATCTCATATAATTTTATCAATTCACAGGTCTCCTTTCAATATCTTAGTGAACTATTATTGATCATCTTCTTTAGAAAGGATTGTTTGCACTAGTGGAAATGTGAGCCCAAGAAAAGCGCGTGATTTTACGGCTGTGCAAAAGGGGAAAAATACCCTGCACTCTTTTGGCAATAAAATTGAGTAGCATTTTATCGCAAAACACAAGTATACAGTCTAGGCCAGCGGTTCTCAACCTTTTGACTAACGCGTACCATCTAAACGTAAATTGAAAAAATATAGTACCACCACGATATTTTGCAATGATTATTTTTCAGTTTCTCAATAGAAATATTAAAAAAAAATATTTTGCCATTTGCACAACCTATTGGTTATTCGTGTTAAATATGCGCACACAAAGAATATTAGATTAAAATTTGGTTACCATTTTAATACTTTAATTATAAAATTTGCTGTGGAATCTTGACCTGTTTAAGGAAGATCAATTTATTTATGTCTGGTCTTATTTCACTTAGTTTTAACCGTAAATTAGGATCCACTTTTAATTTTATTCTGTATTTAGTTTTGAAATATAACGTGGAAGAAAATCGTTGTTCACACAAATAGGCTATGCAAAATGGCAATAAAAATTAATGAGATACATTCCGCAAGAGAAGAAGAGGAAGAATGACCTTGCTTGTTTGCATTAGCTGTACATAAGTCACGTGATCTCTGAGGTCATCAGCATTGTTTGTTTACAAAAGGTATACATAAGTCATCTGATCAATGAGGTCATCGGAATGTATCTCATAGCTTTATTTGTAATGCCTTTAAATTCTTTTTTTGGTTCAGCCAAAAGTCAACAAATGTGTTATTTTTGAAATCTTCAGTTAGAGTTCGATTACAAGAAATATTTATCAATTGTTCTTTTTCTTCACGAGATTTTTGAATTGAATAGTTCAAAATAATTAGTTTCTTTGTGTACCACCTATTTTTCTCTTGCGTACCACCGGTTGAGAATCGCTGGTCTAGGAGATAATGTTATTTCAAGAATGATAAGAATGCCTGTTAAAAATACACAGACGGAGCTGTCAACATCATGTACATTTATTATATTCAAAATTCTGCTAATGTAAACGCGTAACTCTGTTATGAGTTCTCAATTTAGAACTGTACCTTTTCTCACATTCTTTTTAATTCTTTACATGAAATAAAGGAAGATTGGAATCGTAAACAATTTCGGGTAATATATTTCACCAAAAATATTCATTTTTTATATGAATGTCCGTAGAGAATAATGAATGTTATTTATATGAATGTTCGTAAAGTATAAAGACTGTAAATAGTGTTTATAAGTGCATACATAACAAAGGATTATAAACACCCAAAAATTGGAGAATTTTTGAACTCCGAGATTACTTAGATTACATCAAAGGGCAACTCGATTTCATATTCCTTCAATGGATTTTTATAAGATGCCTCAAAATTGTCGTTCTCGAAAGAACAACTTATATTTTTCTCTCTTTATTTATCGCAGTTTGTTGATTTTATAGTATTACTAATACCATTGTAAGACATACCGAGAGAGAATACTGAACAGGGAAGTGGAGGAGACCATATGTATTATACTTAAGAAAAAGTTTAGGAGTACTTACAAATTGTTACAAAGTCTCATTAAAGATACAAAGTAATAATTTATTTTTATTAACAGGTTATTTTATAATTAAGATACAATAACACGCTGAACAAATATTAATTTAGAAGTCAAACAACAAAAATCAGCGTTATATTTTCAAAGCGTTATATTAAATAAAATTCCGAGATCCATACTCAAGGACCCCATTCCGGATATGAATATCTGGGGTATTTACAGGATTCCTTGCCAGTGTGGTTTAATTTACATTGGCCAAACTAAGAGAGCCTTAGGCATATGTTAGAAAAAAAAAGAAACACAGAAGGTCTTCTGTTGCCCTAGCATTGTTGGTCCGAAAATCACACTTTTTCTGCTGCCAAAATTATTTATGAAACATCTTCCATTGGTGAACTGGATTTTCTAGAAGTCTTTCACATTCAAAAAAATATCTCTGTTCCAGTTAACGACACTAATTCCAATCCATCTTTGCCTTCAGCCTTTAAAGGAATTTTGTTTTAGCTCTTGTTTCATCAACAGATGGTGCCAGTAGCTTTTCTCCTGTCCAGGCTTTCTTATCTTATCTAACCATTATATCTTATCTCGTTCATTTGTGCTTTTGCAGTTGAGGATGGTGGTTCGGTAAAACCATCGAAACTAGTCCTGTGAAACTTTGAAAATATAACGCTGATTTTTGTTACTTGACTTCTAAATTAATAAGGTTATTGTATGTTATTTAGCTTTTCTGTCTTTCTCGCTTTTAATTTTTCTGCCAGAATGTTAGCATTCTGGTTCGCGCATTTCATTTCTCGTTCGCCCGTATTCCCATGAGGTAGAAAGAGATGGCATTTAAAGTAAGGTTTTAAAAGCTAGAATCAGAGCATGTTAAGCCTGCTGAAGGCAACCTTACTAGTTGATTCTCTTGAAAACAGTTTATCTGTGACGTTGCATTATTACCGCCATTAAGCTTGTGACGCCGATATTAGGTTGAGCCAGCTTGCATGTTTTCCGTCTTTGTAGCTGTCGGGCTAGCTACAATTTACTTAATTCACTTTGTTACTTTTGATTTACACAATAAATGCTGGCTGGTTCTGTAAGCACAGAATGTGCCTGCTGTTAACTTTTTCTGAGTTAAATAAAAGGGTTTTTTTACACCCTTCACAGTCCAAGACATAGCAATAAGTCACTTAGTCTTATTAAAGCTCTCATAGTATATGTTACCAAACAGGTTACAGTCGTTTTCCTAAGGATGAAAGACGCAATGGTCTTACAGAAGAACCCATCCCAGTGTCTGTTTCGTATAACAAACTCTGAGAAACCTCTTATTGGCTCAAAGTCTTGATTATTGTATTTCTAGAAAATCAGAAGCAAGGCCAGATCATATCTAGAATCTCTTTTCCGTCCATACCAGCAATAAAAGACCTGACATTCTATGAAATTATTAACTGAAAACGGTAATTTAACTACCTCTGTATGATTTATGGTAATATTCTGTTCGACGAGGTGTTGAGAGAATTTCGTTTTCGGTCAGATAGAGCTCTTAGATTTTGTACATCCTACTCCGCATATATTAAAATGATTGAAAGAAACATCCGAATACTTATATGAAATTGAAATTCTAATGCGGCATGCCCTGTTAACTGCACGCAGATTAGGATACAACTATTTGGGATTGAAGTGGATTCATTAGATAATGACAAAACATACTGAGGCTACAACTTCATGGAAAACTTAAAAAAAAAAAAAAAAAAAAAAAAAAAAAAAAAAAAAAGTCGGTGCAACAACTAAAGTTCCACTAAAAGTCGGTGCAACAACTAAAGTGCTCAGTGGCTAGTAGCCCTAGCCAGAAATCTTATAGAAATAAATGTCGATTAATTTTATTTCTTATTTCATCAGGATTAGTATAAGATTGTTATAGAGGTTTGTCAAAATGAATTGAAATTTGCCTTTTAAGTATGGCTGAAAATCTGAAAAAAATTACGAAACTATAAGATTCATTGTAAAATTTTTAATGAAGATTCTTTATTTTATTATTTTTGTCATTTTCATTTTCATTGTTATTGCTATTACTTACTTAAGTCATTATTACCACCACTACCACCATCACTATTACTTGTACTACAACTTTAATATCTGTATTTTTAAGACTTTGGTGATATCATAATTGTATCGTACATATCCGTTTTTAAAAACTGAATTTCATTGCCCATATTTCGTAAACAATCGCAACTAGCAGACGAATTCTCGAATTAGAACGCATTAGTTTCTTATCAGCATTTGAAAACTGAAAAGAATTTCGATACTGCTGAAAAGAAACAATACTTTGGTTGCAGCATTTTATCTCAAAAGCCTCACAATTTTTCAATACATTCCAAGGAAACGACGATAACAGGCAACGAAGAATCGTTACCAAGAGAAACATAAATCTTCTTCTTTGCAAACTAGTTGCAGTTGGAATGCCGATAACATGCATTCGGAGCTTAAACCATAACCGGGCAAACCTGCATTATTGCGAGTGATAAAATGGTCGATTCGGACATCGATTGGACATTGGGCATTTTAAGCGAAATGGAGCGGTAAACAGCAATTTTTACTGCTAAATTATCTTGCCGTGCTCGGTCGTCGGCTGAGAAGGAAGAGTTCTAATTTCGATATTGCGTCATCAAAGGCTTAATTAAATGACTCGTTTTGAAAATTGAGTCTGGAGTCCATAATAAACAATTCCTTGTCTCTAGATTGCTTTTGAAAGCACAGAACTCCATTTGCAAGTATTGAGAATGTTGAAGATAATATATGAATGAAAGCATCGTATATTTTGCTTTGTATGGAAATATTGAAACAAATTTTCATCCAGTGCTTCACATAATGAACAACTATGGATAATTTGTTTGAAATATGCTTTGGATAATTCATATAAACTTAACTTTTTCAATCATCCTTTTAAGAACTACTGAATTAAACATCTCTCTAAAATTTGCTACAGGGGTGATACTAAATCATCACTGATATCAAAAAAGCACAGTGCATAGAATAGCCTAGGATTGCTTAAACGAAAGCGAAATTCAGTAAAAGGATTTATCTTTTATGGATGTTTTAACCTTTTATACATTCCACTGGTACCTATACTTATATTTAGGAAAATTTTATGCTCGTTAAAAAAAGTACAGTAAAAAAGAATGATTCTCGTATGGCAAAACAAAAACTGAATAGGTATTTGATATTAAATTCGGAGATCATTTACAGGGACATACAGAAATTGAAAAGGGAAATGTTTACGTTTGCACGTAACTAAAAATAAAATATCAATTACGAAAAAGTATCTCTTATTAAGTGATTTTAAGTGATGAGCATCCCTGTGCAGGTTATTGTGAAAAGTATTAAGCAATGTAAATATTTTAAAGTGCAGATCTTACTCACAGAATCTTACAGAATTGGTGCTCTAGAAAACAACAGCAGGAGTCAGTTATGGACATGCAAAAAACGCGGCGTTAACTCGGCTTTATGATCATGCAGCCAACTCGTATTATTTTCTTTAACTAAAAATGAAAAATATTTGTAATTTAATGAATTTTTGTATGATTACCATATTATGATTCTAAAGTAATAAAACTTCATGAGAATAGAATATTAATAACGCATTTTTAGACTTGAAATCATATAAATTACGTGTATAAAAATTTTTCAGCATACCAAATGTGCAAAATTATAAATAAGACACAAAGCAGTATCACTGAATAGCATTTAAGATAAAGAAATCAACCTTGAATTACATACCCACAGAACAAAGGCACAAAGAACCTGTTATAGTTTGATAAAATTTATTTTCCGAAAAGAAACATTTTACAGTTCTGGAACTTTCCACAGAAGTACTTGGATAGTTCTTCTCGTATGACAGAGCACAATCAGTAGTTACGCTTAAAACTATTAGGGGCGTTAAACACAGTACAATGCAAAGCGCATCGAAAGAGTAAAGCTAACACGGAGATGGCTCAATGCTCTAAACTCATGTTAAATAAATAACTACTACTGCGAAACTAATGCTCTCTTCCATCTTACTTAGCTTTCCCCCGGCCATCGAGAAATCTCTAGTACCTTCCACTTCTCAAAATTACTTATGAGCGCCGGATACGGTTACAATTACATATAGGATCAATTACAGTTATTCAGTTACAATACCCATTACAATTATACAGGAACTGGACCAAAGTGGTTCCTAATGGCTGCAAAGTTTGGTGACTTATGGCGATTTCTCGCCAAATTTGGCGACAAAAATTAGTCAGAAAAACTATCGTCAGCTTAGCGATATCTCACCGATTTAATGAGATATTCATTTTCTTAACATTTAATAGATTTGGCCTTCTATTCTTATTTTTTCGACAAAGCTTCGTTTCCTTAGGTTTTCATGCTACATTATATATAAAAAAAAAAAAAAAAAAAAAAAAAAAAAAAAAAAAATAAATAAATAAATAATAAAAAGCTACAAATTCCCATGTAACTTAACTAAAATTATTTACATGTGTACAAAATTCGTAACAATATGTACATGCACACTAAATATTAAGTTAACCACAACAGATTGTTAACCACATTAGATTGGCTTTGCACTGTGTTGTGGTTAAATAAAGTTAACCACAACACAGTGCAAAGCCAATCTAAAGAACGAATCTTACACGGAGATCTCTCAAGACTACGAATTTAGTTTGAATTATACGAACTCAAACTAAAAACTGATGCTCTGTCTGGCCTTATATAGATCTCACACTGGCACTGAGAATTCTGTAGTAACTTCCATTTCTGGAAATTACTGGAAGACATATACTGTTAAAATTATATAAGGGTCGGATTCGGTTACAGTTACACATAGGTATAAAACACAGTTACAAAAAAAAAAAAAAATTCAGTAACGTAGAGACCAAACCAAAATGTCGCTAAACAGTTGCAAAGTTTAGCGGTTTTTGATGACAAAACTGAGTCGCCGAAACCATCGGCAATTTAGCGAGATAGCCATTTACCTCAATGATAAATAGACGTCCCTTTTTTCAAGCATTTCGTGTTACATTATATAAAGATACTATATTTAACATATAATTTCGCTATAATTGTTTACATATGTACAATATTTGTAACATTATTAAATAGTAAATTTTTATTTGAACATCAGGATCAAATTAGTTTTTTGAAATGTGTTTAACTTATAATGCAATCAAAGATCGACATTCGTCTTTTCATTTAGGCCCACCAGCGGCCGAGCGGTAAAGTCGCTGAATACTGGTAGTTCGGTCCGAGGTTCGAATCCCGCGAACGGGCTGGCTGCATGGGCGTTTTCGTGGTTTTCCCCATGTGTAACGTGTATACGAGCCAGTTTCCCTTAGAAAGTCCTCCACGAAGGCATCCCTCCTCTTAGGCAGATAGCCCTCGAGGCTTTGCCATAATCACACACACACACGTCTTTTCATTCAATTGAAATTTATGATTTTAATATGACCGATGACAAATTCGCGATTTCGGATGTTTTGGATGCTAGTTTGCTTTTTACCAAGATAAGCTGCGAAAAAAATTAACAGTTCTATATCTCAAGTTCTACTAGGCCAATTGACGAAATTTAACTTGCGTTTTTCATGTCTTAAAAGCACGACTTAGGATATAAATTAAATTTAAGTATAGCTTTGTTCTAATATAGGTATTTTGAGACAAAATTGGATCTTTTTATAAAATGTCATGGCATTGTTTTTTCATATTTCGATTCTACGACTCAAATTACGCCAAACTGCCAAGTTTTGTAAAAGTCGTCCGAGTAGTTTTTAAAAACTTAGCCCTCAAAATTTTAGCTCCTCAATGTTAATTGAATTTGATATATATTTTTTAATGTTTCCCTTTTTATTAAATTTACTTCAGTCCTTCTTCCAGAACTGAAAATTTAGGTTCATTCTAAATACAATTCTCCCCTTTTTTATAATTTATTTTTAAAATTTGTATTTTTTAATAAGCCTGCTAAAAATGCCCCGTAGAAACCAGTAAAACTTTTTATGGGTACCCATAAGATTTTATGGGTTTTTATTGACTTTTACTGGTTTCTGTTGGTCTCTGTGGGTTTTTCTTATTGGTTTCAAAATGACCCATAGAAACCAGTAAAACTTTCTACTGGTACCTATAGAATTTTTGATGGTCTCTACTGACTTTTACTGGTTTCTATTGATCTCTGTGGGTTTTTCTTACTGGTATCACTTGACACCCATACAACCAACATCAATGGCAGAACTTTGTACTGGTTTGTATAGGTTTATATTGACTTTTACTGGTTTTCTTACTGGTATCAATATAATAATAAATCTTCTGTTGGTTTATATGGGTTTATGCTATTTTTTATCTGACGTTAATAGACTTCTTGTAAACAATAAAATTAACAGAATTAAAATATGATCTCTTTAAGACCATCAGAGTAACCTGAAAACGCAGGTAGTCGTTTTAGAGAGGGTTTTTACTAAATACGCTTATTTATTTGATTTAAAAATTGTTTTTCGGAAACAATAACAGTAATCATATACACCACACACAACGAGGTCTCTCTAAGGCTACCAGCTGCAAATAAAAATTCCTCTTTGAAAGTGGTCGCCTTAGAGAGGTGATGCTCAATACCAATATATACTCACGTTCTCAGAGATACGGTTATCTTTTAGGTGGTCGTCTTAGGGAGATTGCATCTACGGAATGAATCTCTCTAAGGCGACCAGCCACACTAGCAGAATTTTCTTTGTGAATGGTCGCCTTACAGAGGGAATATTCAATGCCAAAGTATACTTATGTTTTCAGAAATACTGGTCTCTTTCAGAGGCGGTCGTCTTAGGGAGGTGGTTTTTGCTACGAGTTGGTTCTCTGAATACATTTCTGAATACATAAGCACTTACATTTCTGTTATTACAAATAAACACCGGTATCAACCAACATCTCTTTAACGCAAACAAGTTCATTCACAATCGCAAAACTTTTCTCTCTGTTAACGCTGACGTGAAGAAAAAATCCCCCCTCCCTCCCCCACTCTCAGAAGTTTCCCAAACAAGCAATATGGCGCCCCCCTAGTTATTGTTGTGCGATGGTGGTGTTATTTTCTTCGTGGTTGTAGTAATGCAATATATTATTGTAGTGCCGATCGCTTGGAGCTGTGATGAAAACCAGATGCCGTGACGTCATTCTCTCTACGAGCTGCGAAGGCGCCAAGCAAAAATTAGGGGAATTACCGTTTTGAGATGATAGACGATTGACGTGGGAGCAGAGACGCTGCTTCTGTTCAAAAAGAACTTTGACGAATCATTTATTGTTTAATTCTCTTAAATGTTAAATTTATGTAACAATCGTTTGTCTAATTAAAATGTCTTTCGTTATTTAATTTGTTCATCGTTTAAAATCCCCACAAAAATTTTCTCAGAAGTGGGATAGCAATTAAGCACTCGAATGAACTGTAGTTTTACCTGCTTTCCTGGATTACTACCGGTTTTGAAGAATAACTGTTGCTGTGCTGGACTGTTTTACGATGCATAATCAACTATGTTTCGAACAAAAACCTCATCAAGCTCCTAGGAATGTATGCTGATTTACCTGAACTGAAACTGCGTAATAGTGAGTAAATAGTGTGCGGCTCTATTAAAGACTGGAATTAATTTTAATAATACTGGATGTCAAGTGTCAAGACGTGAATTGTGGCCAAAAATCCATCGGACATAACCTGTTTCTACTCGCCTTTTGTCGACACCATTTGTGATCCATTGGATGGTATGGAAGTAATTTGTTTCGTTTCTGTTTCCGGATTATAGAGCCAGGAACATCGTGGATTACCATTATATGAAGTGAGTGATTTTCTCAATTTTATTAACTATGTTTCTAATTGATGTGCCAGGAATGGAAGATGTCCTGAAAAGTGAAAAAGCGCATAATATAAAATTATTACACAAAATAATATTTAACGATGTGGGCGACAGAAATAATCGAAAAAGGTTAAGACAATTTAGTGGTTTCTCTTTAGAAGAGAATAGTAAAGAACTTAATGAAAAACTCGAAAAAATCAAACAAGATTTGCAGGCTTATGAATTAATTTCCATCGCCAATGTTTTATGCATTGATAGCTCTGGCGCACAAGATGACTTAGCAACCCGAATTGTTTCTTATCTGAATAATTTAGAATTGCTTAAAAATAATGTAATTTTAGAAGAAAGTGAAAACGAAAGTGATTTAGAGGGTGTGGATGGTGGGGATAAAAATGAAGCAGATGGTAATGTTCGAGATGAAACGAAACTAAGAAACAATTCTGGTGCCACAGTGAGACAACTTCCTTCCCAATGTGCTAATGATAATATTCTTAGTACAATTGAAAACAAGTCGAATGTATTTCATAACTGTAGTATAAATGTTACTATTGAAGACATCAAATCTTTTGTTGCTCAATTTGATGGCCAAAGCCACGAAAATGTCAGTAGTTGGGTCGAAAGTTTTGAAGATGCAGCTACCATTTTTCAGTTAAATGATTTACAAAAACTGATTTTTGCTAAACGCCTGATGACAGGCAAAGCAAAACTATTTGTTCTTAGTGAACCAAAGTTGAACTCATGGCAAGTTTTTAAGAATGCTGTTCTTGATGAATTCCGGTCTAGCTGCAATTCGGCCGAACTGCATGAGTTATTATCAAAACAAAAAATGAAGAGCAATGAAACATTTGATGAGTATTTTTAAATATGAAAAGAATTGCTAAAAATGGTCAAATTGAAGATGTTGCTTTAATACGATATAGATGGTATACCAGGCTCCGCGTTTAAAAAATCTTGCTTGTATGGGTCACAAACATTAACTGATTTTAAGAACAAATTGAAGCTTTATCAACAGATATGTGATGATGAAGAAAAGTCGCGAACGTCTAAAACAAAATTTGAAAGTAAACAAAAAATTGACTCTAGACATAAATATGACTCAAAAAATTCTGTTAACCAAACAAAGCGTAACGTAACCGATAGTCGAGGAACAATTTCTGAAATTAAACGCAATACAACCTGTTTCAGCTGCGGTGAAAGCGGTCATATTTCCAAACAATGTGTTCATAAAGATAAGGGAGTCAAGTGTTTTAAATGTAAAGAATTTGGGCACCGAAGTTTCGAATGCTCAAATACGAATTCGAAACCAGAAGTATCAACCGTGAATATTGATGTAGTCTCGAAGTTGACCAAAGAAGTAAAAATTAATGATGTATATGTAACCGCGTTAATAGACACAGGAAGTCAAACTACTTTGTTATGTAGATCGACTTTTGCTAAACTGAATATCGAAGGCCTCGTGCCCGTAAGTTCAACGCTGAGTGGGTTCAGTAAATGTCAAGTAAAACCTCTAGGTTTCTTTAAAGGTAATATTAAAATTAATGATTTCCAGTGTACTGCAGATATTTGTGTTGTAGACAACAATGTAATGACACATGAAGCCATTTTAGGCTTAAACGTAATATTAAAAGGTGAAATATTAATAAATGAAAATGGGGTTACCATAAAAAGTAAGTCACAGAGTGTAGAGAAAGTAAATATTGTATCTGTTTTACCTCTTGACCTAGCTAGTAACGAAGAAGAAATAAACATTGCACCTAGTGTTCCAAACTACTTTAAAGAGACTGTTCAACAGTTAGTTTCGAACTATATGCCACGTAAGACCAAATCTACGGACATACAGTTAAAAATTTGCGTTAAAAATAACGAACCAGTATCGCATCAAACGCGTAGATTACCGTTTGCGGAAAAGAAAATTGTTGAAACCCAAATATCCGAATGGCTAAAGTCAGGAATTATAGAACAGAGTTCTTCGGAATATTCCAGCCCATTGGTCATCGTTAAAAAGAAAGACGGGACACCAAGAGTTTGCGTTGATTATCGTCGTTTAAACAAAGTTGTCGTAAAGGCTAGATTTCCCCTTCCCCTGATTGAGGACATCCTAGACCGCCTTCAAGAAGCACGTATTTTCAGCACTATTGATCTCAAAAATGGCTTTTTTCACGTGGACGTCGAAAAGGAAAGTCGGAAGTACACATCATTTGTTACGCATGAAGGACAGTACCAGTTTTTGAAAGTGCCGTTTGGACTCTGTAACTCACCAGCTGTATTCCAGAGATTCATAAATACCATTTTCCGACCGTTAGTTAACGATGGCATCGTTTTGCCGTACATGGACGATATCATCATTTTGTCCGCCTCATACGAAGAGGGAATCGAGAGGCTGAGTCAAGTTTTAAATCTAGCGAGTGAATACGGATTGGAAATAAATTTTAAAAAATCGCAATTCTTAAAGAAACGAATTGACTTTTTAGGTCATGTCATAGAAGAGGGTAAAATTTTCCCATCCACTTTGAAGACGCAAGCTGTTATAAATTTCCCTGAACCATCTAATTTAAAACAGATCCAAAGTTTTCTTGGGCTGACAGGGTATTTCAGAAAATTTATTAGTAAATACTCTATAATTGCCAAGCCACTTAGCGACCTGCTAAAAAAGGGTGATAAGTTCGAATTCGGTGAAGAGCAAAAGATCGCATTCAATCGTGTGAAATCAGCGCTAGCTGAGAAGCCTGTACTTGCAATTTATAACCCTAATTATGAAACCGAACTACACACAGACGCCAGTATAGAAGGATATGGGGCGATTCTAATGCAGAAACCCCCAGGTGATAGCAGTTTTCACCCCACTTATTTTATGAGTAGGAAAACCTCTGATGCAGAGAAAAAGTACTCAAGTTACGAGTTGGAGGTCCTCGCGATCGTAGAAGCACTGAAAAGGTTCCGTGTTTACCTTTTGGGAATTTCATTTAAGATAGTGACGGACTGTTCAGCATTTCAACGGACGATGGAAAAAAGAGATTTAGCGACGCGTGTTGCTCGTTGGGCTCTGTTGTTACAAGAATTCGATTATGTTATAGAGCATCGTAAAGGTGTTAGAATGCCACATGTAGATGCTCTAAGTAGAGCTCCTGTAAACGTCTTATGCATTTCTATTGAAAATATCTTACCTAAATTAAAACTTGCTCAAGAAAATGACACTGAAATAAAAACCATTAAGGAATTATTGAAAACCTCAAGTTATGAAAATTATTGTAATAGAAATGGCGTACTATACAAGTTTATTGAAATTAAAGTAAAGAATTGATAGTCGTACCGGAAAGTATGCAGACTGAAATCATAAAAGATGCTCACGAGAAAGGGCACACCGGTATCAAACATACAGAGAAACACTTGGATGAATACTATTTTATTCCCAAACTTCGGCAGAAGATAGAAAACGTTATCGCGAATTGTGTTCATTGCATCTTAATAAATCGTAAAGCTGGGAAAAAGGAAGGATTTTTACATCCGCGATTCAAGGAGGACATTCCGTTGCATACTTATCATATAGATCACTTGGGTCCTCTGGAAAGTACCCATAAAAACTACAAGCACCTATTAGTAGTGGTCGACGCCTTTACTAAATTTACTTGGATTTATCCAACAAAATCTACGACCTCAGCCGAGGTGATAGCGAAGTTAGAGAATCAGAAGGCCATTTTTGGAAGCCCTTGTCAGATCATTTCTGATAGAGGAACGGCTTTCACATCCAGTGAGTTTTCTGACTACTGTGCTAAAGAAGATATTAAACATCATCTAATCA
The DNA here is from genome assembly GCF_044657685.1 of Stegodyphus dumicola. Classification (NCBI taxonomy): domain Eukaryota; kingdom Metazoa; phylum Arthropoda; class Arachnida; order Araneae; family Eresidae; genus Stegodyphus; species Stegodyphus dumicola. The sequence goes on from NC_140773.1 coordinate 199,449,825, forward strand.
CCACAGGCCTGCCGAGAGCAAATGGACAAGTCGAACGAATCAACCAAGTCATTATATCAGTATTAGCGAAACTGTCCTTAAAAAAACCAACCGAATGGTATAAACATACACACGAAGTTCAGAGAACGCTTAACTCAACATATCAAAGAAGCATTAACACCACTCCGTTCGAATTTCTCTTCAGTACTAAAATGAACAGTAAGGGCACCGATCAGCTCAAAGAACTGATAGAAAGTGAGTTTCAATCTCAATTCGAGTCTCAAAGGGAAGAATTACGAAAGCAAGCCAAGAGGCAAATTTTCCAAGTCCAACAGGAAAATAAAAAGACATATAATGCCAAAAGAAGACAAGCACAGCCGTACAAAGTTGGTGACTTAGTGGCAATCAAAAGGACTCAATTCGGACCACACTTAAAATTAAGAGCGAAGTATTTCGGACCTTATAAGATCAAGAAAGTTAAGGGTGGCAACACCTATGACGTAATAAAGGAAGGATGCCATGAGGGTCCCATATGCACCACCACATGTGCCGAATTCCTCAAGAAATGGACGGCGCTTTAAAATTTTTCACGAACACTTATTTATGTTATTGTATATTCTTGCTTGTTGCTTTGTTTTTTTTTTTGTTTGTATTTTGCAGTGTCCTGGAGGGCCAGTCCACCCTCGGATGGCCGAAATGTAGTGCCGATCGCTTGGAGCTGTGATGAAAACCAGATGCCGTGACGTCATTCTCTCTACGAGCTGCGAAGGCGCCAAGCAAAAATTAGGGGAATTACCGTTTTGAGATGATAGACGATTGACGTGGGAGCAGAGACGCTGCTTCTGTTCAAAAAGAACTTTGACGAATCATTTATTGTTTAATTCTCTTAAATGTTAAATTTATGTAATAATCGTTTGTCTAATTAAAATGTCTTTCGTTATTTAATTTGTTCATCGTTTAAAATCCCCACATTATTTACTATGCTTTACTGTATTACAAATTTTACTATGTTTTACTGTTTAGAAATTAATAATAAATAATAAAATACCAGCACTGACTATGAATATACCACTAAAGCCATGCACGTGTAATCGTGTCTAATGTTTGAGAGAACGTTGCTGATAACTGACTAGTTGTGAAATGGAGTTTCTGAGCGTGAAATTGATTTTCCATCTTTACTTTTATCCTGAAAAACAATGTGCTTAAAGACTGAAAAGTGATAATTTCAGACTTGATAATTTGGTTCAGTGATCAGATGCAGAAATATAGTTTTTGCATTCCACTGAAATTGCATTTTGGAAAATTTATTTTTTTGATTACAGTTTAGAAATACTTTTTTAAAGCTTGTTCATGTAGATGCTTTATCATTTGAATATTATGTACTAATAAGTTTGAGCATACCTTACTTAAAAATGATCTTGCATGATTCAATTTTCAATTTTTCGACTAATGTGATGTGGCCGAGCAAAAAGACTAGTTGTCCATTTCACAGACTAGACTAGACTAGTCCATTTCACAACTAGTCGACTAGCAAAAAGACTAGTCGACTAGTTGTGAAATGGAGTTTCTGAGCGTGAAATTGATTTTCCATCTTTACTTTTATCCTGAAAAGCAATGTGCTTAAAGACTGAAAAGTGATAATTTCAGACTTGATAATTTGGTTCAGTGATCAGATGCAGAAATATAGTTTTTGCATTCTACTGAAATTGCATTTTGGAAAATTTATTTTTTTTGATTACAGTTTAGAAATACTTTTTTAAAGTTTGTTCATGTAGATGCTTTATCATTTGAATATTATGTACTAATAAATTTGAGCATACCTTACTTAAAAATGATCTTGCATGATTCAATTTTCAATTTTTGGACTAATGTTATGTGGCCGAGCAAAAAGAATACTTTTTTACGTTTTAAAAAATGTACTAATTATATTTCGCAAGCAAAAAAAGGTAAATTTTATTAATGAAATAAACATTGAAATATTTAATGTGTTTATTACTTATTGAATGGGGTAGACAAGACATACAAGCTTAAGGAATCTTTTTTCCACTACTAAAATTATGTGAAAATTTAGATGATCATAGTAGCTTACATTGTTTTTTCTTTTTGGTCTATTTTTCTTTACAAGTATGAGACTAGAACCACATTTTTACATTAAATATTTTGTGCCATTTTGTTAAAACACATATAATCATTTTTATGCATACTTTAATTTTCATTATTATTTGTTTGATGAAGAAAATTTCAAATGTGATTTTCATAAATTGCTTTTGAAATAGAAATAGATTTGTGAATAAGATTTATGTAATATTAAATGTACTAGTTTTGGGAGTATAAAAAGTGAATTATTTATTTGAAAAAAATTACATTAAGTTGAAACCTCATATAGTGGTTATTTTCTTAAATGACCACCACTGGTAATGGCACATTTGTCAGGACAATAATTAAATAACAGGACTTAAAAAATCACTCATAGTTTTGTCAGGCTACAGGAAACTGCCATTATCTTGAATTGTGGAGTTGATTGTTTTAGGAACGTTTTGCTGTATAATCAAGTGAGTTCGGTGTAGTAATTTTTACGTGGGTATGAATTTTGGAGAGGTAATTGAAAGTTTTTACGAGACAATTAAAACCAAAGCTTTTCGGATCATGAGTCTTATAAGGGCACTGTTATAGCATTGCTTTCAAGTATAGTTAGAGTAATATTTAAACATTATTTTCGGAAGCACTTCCACAGAGAATCCGGTTGCTCTCTGCGGATGAAAACCCATATAAATAAATCTTCTGTACAGCCTTATACAAATGCAGTTAAAATTACTGTCATTACAATTAAGCGAATATAGCTACATTTGTTTACAAAAAGTTATTATTGCTAAACTGCACTATATAAATTTCATTTGGCATTGTAATTTCAGAAAATGCTCAGCATGAGGTATTTTTATATTATATAATCTACTGTCAAAAACATTAGCTACCTTTTCAGTACTTTAAATTTTACTCTTTCGAATTTTTATGGTTCAAAATAATATTTCTATACATTTTCTAAAGTATTCTTTCTACAATAGAAATCTAAATAACTTACACCTAAAACACTGACTAAATTTATTCCAATAATGCATCGCTTTAATTAAATTTATGTTCCTTTGAGATGATATATGAAAAACCTTGTGTAATAATAAATTATTAATATATATAGATAAATGGTATTTTTATATATTTTTTCGGGTAAAGTGCATAATCGCCTACTTATTTATTTGGTACTTTTTACTAAAGTAAAAAGAATTGGATTTTTGTCAATTTTCCTTTGACTTTTTAAGTGAAAATAGGTCGATGTGTACCTGGATAAAGTCAAAGGAGTGCGCAATGACATTTTTGTGCAATTCTGGGATGTTTTTTTAAGTGAAAATATATCGATGTGTACATGGATACCGAGTATGTGCAATTCTTAAAAACACTCCAAGCAGTGGGCGATTCTACACTTTCCCCATTTTTCTATAGGAATTTAGTTTCATTAAATTAGTTATTTAGTATAATTATGTGTATATGAGTATATTCATACTTATTCACATAGATGGAATTTTTACAGTACGAAAGTTGATCTTTTTTACATCAAAAACTACATATAGTATAAATACACATTATATTATAGATTTTATTTATATAAAATCTGTGGAAGATTATATAGCACTAAAAGTGAGATACGGAATAAAACATTATACGCTATGAGATATTTCCTTAATTCCCGAACTGTGCGTTGCGAATTGGTATTTGTTGAGACTTGTAAATTTTTTAAAATTCATTTTGTTACAATATAATTTATTGTACTTTGGGTATTATTAAGTTTATTATATGTTATCTTCATGTTTCATTTATCTTTTGAGAGATACAGGTAACATTCAAAGTATTGTAATAAGGGGTCGACACAGTGTTTGTATATTATTATGGTTAATCTTTGGATTATGGTAACTTGGCGATTTTTTGGCGAAAATTTGGCGACCAACCCTGCTACAGCAACCTGCTAGTTTTGTTTTGGACGTCATTTTGTTTTCACGAAGTAAAGGCATTTTTTTTTTAACTCAACATTTTTTCCAACAATCTGCTAGCCAAATTACTCTTATAACTAGAACTTTTATGGAACAAAAATACTTAATCATGACGAAGATTAGGTGCGAAATTCGGAGACAGCGCAGAATCGCAAACTGCTTGCCGCGTTTTTAAGAATTGCACATACACGGTATCATCCGTGTACACGTCGACCTATTTTCACTTAAAAAAACATCCCAGAATTGCACAAAAATGGCATTGCGCACACTCTTGACTTTATCCATGTACACTGCTAAAGTCCTAGCTAGTAACCTTTATCGCCTTACCAAAATGTCGCCAAACTACCTGTTACCATATTCCAAATATTAGCCATTATTATTTCTTCACTACATTATATTCTAGGATTCATCCTTTCTTCCACGCAAAACATCTATGTGTATGCGTGTCATAATAAATTGTAGGGTGTTACTATCAGTGGTAAGCGAGCCTTAAGGGGATAGCAAGTATGCTAAATTTGAACTCTATGTTAAGTTTCTAATTTGCAAGTCCCGTATTCTTTTTGCTTGCTTGTTAATAATGTTTCTTTTTCTGAAAATTTGGGTTTCTTCTAATTTTGTTTTTTAATTTGGTTTAGTGCATTGTAGGTGACTTAAAATTTAAGCAGATGCTAGAAAGTACCATCCTTTGGCAATACATTTCTCATTAGGTATCAAATTGTTAAACAAGCTGATGTGATTAAATACAATTGTTTAATTTCCCAATTAAAGAACTGAAATACAAATATATGCAGTGAGATACTATATGTATATATTTATAATGAAATCAATAATGTATATACAGTCAAGAAGAATAATAGAAGTAATGATTCGCAACCATCAAATGAAATGATATATATATATATATATATTGTAATGTATATATATATTGTAATATATATATATTGTAATAGATTCTGTAGTCGAATACAAGCAGCTGAATCCGTAATGAACAGAAAGAATTTTGACGGCTTAGAGATGTTGAAACTCCAATCCATAATGAATAAGAAATTTGGCAGTCGAGGTAGATGTAATTCAACTTTTCTTTCAGCGAATATGTTGCAACCACAAACAAGTTGGCACATTATTTATGCCTATTCCAAAAATTAACATTTTTGATAAATGTGTAGTAAGAAACAAGGAGCAGACAGACTGCAATCCAGCTAGGCCAAAGCGTGAAAAGCAAATACGTTATGTTAAGGGTGAAATCTTAATTCAGACCGAGTTAATTTTGGTTCTCGATGCATTTTTACTCGTATTTGATAGTTAATACTGCTATAAAATTACTATTGGCTGTTTGAGTTTTAGTTCCTTTTACAACATCAAATTATGTAAGAGTCATATGACATGAATTAATCTCGAAGTGATGCAGTGCAGAAAGATTACTGTTTTTAGAATAGAGAAGGGAAATTAATTTTATGCTGCTAATTTAATCTTTTGCTTATTCCTTATTTTTCTTACATATATATATATATGTACATATATCATTCGATGGTTGTCAATCATGACTTTGGTTATTATCTTTCTCTTCATTTTATTTTCAAAATTATATAAAGGTAGTTTAAAATTTTGTAAAGAGAATTTATACAAATATTTTGTAATATGTTTATAGATATTGACGTGCATTAAGGACAGGGGCTCGTAGGCTTCTAGATATTTAAAAATTTTTATTTGCATTGAATTTTATTTAAAATTACTTTACATGCTTTCTCAGCCATTTAGTTCTGTACATTTCAGTGCTAATTATGTACTTCTGCTGGTTTATGTTTTTATGGAAATTTGATTTACAGTTCTATTTTTGTGTATTGTTTTTTATAGGGATTCTGTATATGAATACCCGTGGAAATTTGGCCAACGGATATGCATATAAAGTTCTGATTTTTGGCTATGGGTTTTTACTGGGATTTTGTTTATAGTGCCTACAATTCTACAGGTTTCTACAGAGATTTGGCCTACTCGTATTCGTACAATTGTACAGGTTTCTGTTTACAGGTATTTGGCCTACAGGTACCCGTACAGCCATGCAGGTTTCTTTATATGGTTTTTTACGGGTATTTGGCCTATGGGTACCCGTACAACCGTACGGGTTTCTTTTTATGGGTTTTAGGGGAATTTTCCTACGGGTACCCGTACAACCGTACAGGTTTCTTTTTATGGGTTTTTACGGGTATTTGGCCTACGGGTACCCGTACAACCGTACGGGTTTCTTTTTATGGGCTTTTAAGGGGATTTGGCCTACGGGTACCCGTACAACCGTACGGGTTTCTTTCTATGGCTTTTTACGGGGATTTGGCCTACAGGTACCCATACAGTTGTACGGGTTTCTGTCTATGGGTTTTTACGGGGATTTGGCCTACGGGTACCCGCAGAGCTGTACGGGTACCCGTAGGCCAATTCCCCGTAAAAAAATTTTATGGGTTTCTACGGGGCATTTTTAGCAGGGAATTTTTATAAATTTTTCGAAAAAATATTGAATTATAACCTATCAAATTTGTACCATCATCTTAAAGTAGATGTAAAGCTTACTTGCAAAAAACTAGAGTTTTTATTCAAAATTTCCTAGGATATACGTGAAGTTGCATATTGGCGCGATATTAAATTTGGCATATTTGTTATAAGCGATAATAAGGCCAAATACGGTTAACGCACTTTGTTAAGATTATTTGAAATAATGAACGATTACTTTTATCCGATCGTTTACCATGAGAAAAAGGAAAGGAAAATAGGTTACTATAAATAAAGAAGTTCGCCAAGTGAATTATTCTTGGCGCAAACTGAAAACAAAATGCGTCAAGATAAAGTTTTGAATTTCTCTGTGAATTTATCCCAAGTCGCGCTTTCGAGACATGAAAAAGCAATTTGAATTTCGTCAATCAGCCCAGTAGAACGGAAGATATAGAAGTGTCGCAGTTTTTTTTTTCCGCCGTGTACGTACCTATACACGGTGTTCGAAAGAAGAGGCTATAGACTTTATTTTATAAAATATGGATTCCATAGATTCCCAAAGTAAAGTTATAAGAAATTTATTCGTTCCCGCAGTGTTTTTTCTTGTTGTAACTTCGTTCTTGTTATTCTTCGTTTCTTCTTGTAAGCACGTTCGGGTAGCAGTCCGAAGATCTGGGATTCGAATCCCGGGTAGGATATCATAGATTTTTCTCACCTTCCTGTTTCTAAAAATATGTTAAAAACTCTACAATGACGCACCTTTGTAATATGGTGGACGATAATTCATTACATCTATATTTGGCGACTGGATCCTCCTCCTCCTTAGTTACCTCTTAAGTCGAACGGAAGATAAGGTATTTTCTCCTTTCTCTCTTATGTGCATTTGTGATATAATTGGAAGCGAACTTACCTAGCGATCGGAAGTTTTGAAATTCGAATCCCCACGTGGGGTATCGTTAATTTATCATGTTTTCAGATCCAAATGACTATCTAATCGTTCTACAAAGAATAGCACTTTATAAAAACAGTTTTAATAGTAATTAGTCTTGTAAATTGCAGTTTTGCAAATATAAAATGTACATATAATTTTTGTATTCCCTCTGCGGAAGATGAAAACATGGTATCCGGCTTAAATTGATTTCTTAATGTTATTGCACCCCTCCACTGAAAAGAAGCAAAAATCGATAAATGCTCCAGTGCTCGTTGAGTATTTGAGAATTTAATTACTTTTTTATAGCGGTTAGTGTCAAGGCATATGTTTTCACCTCTTCCTGTGAGATTAATTTAAATGGAGTTGCTTTACATTGTTGTCATTTACGAAGTACAATTAAATCACCGTATTAAATGTTTGTTTTATTCAATTACACATATTGCTCAGATTAATGTATAATTTTTCTTGTAAATAACGTTTTTTGATCATTTTTGGCTGAAATTATATACTTTATCACGCAGGAAGAAGGATTTTAATAAATAATAATTTAATTAGTTTAAATTTTGTCCCATTAATGAATATGTAGATCTTTTAATAATTAGTTTTAGATTAACCAGCTATTAAAATTTAACTAAGGTATTTGCTCATGTATTTTCCACTGAGCGTTTTATGATTAGTTTCTGCAAATTTGAAAAATATTCTCGTAATTTTTCCCTTCCTCAATACATTCAGAGAACGAGTACAATAAATTTTTAAATGGATTCGTCCACACAGTTATTGTTTTCGTCTCGCCGATGCTTTCCTTTCTAACTGTTGAATTTTATGCCAGCCTTTAACAAGAAGAAACTTATCAAAGCGAAGCAAAACTGAACTGGTATTTAGTCTACGATTTCGGCTAGTCAATTGCACATTCCCCTTCTCTATTTATTTACAGATGATTGGAGGCATAAGGAGTAGCAGCTACAATAATAATAACGGGTGAGATTCAAGTTGCGGGAAGTAGAAATGAAACTATCTTATTAAATACTTTAATTTTAATATATGCATTTTCTTATTGGAATGTGGGTTTCTTTTAAAGAAATAATATTGTGATAATTACCTGTAGTTTATCCATGAGTACTTTTCATTTGTTATGTTCTTACTGTAACCGCGGCCTTGGGAAATTAAACTATTCGCATAATTTTCCACTCTCGATTTTCGGGCGATAAAATTAACAAAAAAAAGGAGAGAAATATTTAAGGAAATACAGCAGTTACTCTATTTAACTCTGTTTATCAAGCCGAATTATTCGCCATCTTAAAAACGATGAACTGGATAAAAAGAACTTTTCAAAGCAGCACACAATTCAGATTTATTCCGACTCCATATCAGCATTAGAGAGTCTCTCCAGCCCGGACCAGCCGAGTTTCCGATATTCAAGAAGTGAAAGAACTCTATAGGGAACTTCCCATAAAAAATCAAATAAAGCTTTCTTGGGTGAAAGGGCACGTTGGATATAAGGGAAATGAGAGGGCTGACGCCCTTGCAAAAGAGGCCGCTACTAAGGTAAATATAGAAAGAATAGATCGTCTGGGATCTAAACGGAAAGCAATAAGGAAAATGGATCTAAATGAAAACAAAGAACGGAATAAAAACTGGAAAGCTTCAGAACATAGAAAGGATTACTTGGAAAACATCGAAATCTCGAAAAAAAATGAAAGTCATTACCGATATACACCTTTTTCAGATCCTTTCAACTCACAGTAGAATTATGGCATACTTAATAAGATTTAAAAATTCAAGGAAATGCATGCAGACTGCTTACTATGCGGAAAGCTGGGAAATAACTGACAGTATGTGGAAGAGTGTGAATTAAAAACTTTGGGTGTAGCAAGAAAGACTTTAAAGACCTGGTTTATAATAGAAATGAAGCAAAAAACTTAGCGAAGGAGATCATGGAACGAATTAATAAAAACCTGGTAGCAATTGAAATAGAACAATAACAAAGAACACCCAATATGGTTGTTCCTGGAGACTTCGCTTATTTATGTTGTGTTGTCCTATATGTTTTTCTTACTTTTATTTTATTTAAATTTAACCCCCCATTTTACTTAGTTAGTTATTAGTCCATAGGGGCTTTGTCCCTGAAGGACTATTGTTTTCGCTGTGCGATTTTGCGCTGAATCACTATAAATGTCGGTTTCACGTTTCAAACTGTTGCCACCCAATGTTAGAGTTCTGCATTATATTTGAAGAAATTAAATAATGAAAAATCTGCATAAATGTATGTCTATTTCTCGCATTGTGATAAAACAACGGTACATAGAGCCATCGAATTTTGAATGACGTCATCCTCCTACGAATATGGGCATGTGGAAGACCCTATTTGAAATTTGGAATTTGTTTTATGATCGATTTCATATTTTGTAAAACTTTAACGAATTTTTGATAACAAATTCAAGGATTTCAAAGCGAGCAATGGGAACACTCTAGACGGGGAAGAAAACCTTTTATCTCCAGCGCGTGGAACTGTGTATCGGAAATTCTAAAGATATGCTTTTATTTAAAAATTATTTTGCGACATGGCTATTATTTATTATGGGTTTAAGTGCCAAGAACATGATATTTAATAAATAAAGGTAACACACACACACACACACACACACAAAAAAAAAAAAAAAAAAAACACGCCTCTTTGGACGTAATCTAAAATTTGAAACCTTTCAGATTTTTTTTTTTTAGTTTTCTTCTTTCCTGTTGTGCCGTTTGTTACGTATATTTTTAAAGTAGAAAAAGTAGAAATAATGTAGGCGTTAATTTATAAGTTTCTTTGGTTTGTTTAACTAAGATTTATGTTACTCGACACTCGGTTTCCGGAAAAGCTTAGGAGAAAGTTAGAACCTTCATAGTTATAAAGTCAATAATGTTTTTAAAAACACATAAAGATTTTAAGTAATAAGTGCAGTATAAAAAGGTAAAACTCAGTAACACAAGGAAGCACAAGAAAAAAATATAGGAAGAAGGCAAAACTAATGATCCACAGCAAAATTCGTTATACCATTACATTGACGACACCGCTACAAGCTAACTGCTGCTCTCCCTTCCTCAGCACCATTAAGATTTTTGTATTATGAAGAAAAATATAAAGCGTTCGATGGAAAACATTGTTTTGAAAGGGGTCGATGCAGGAAGAGGTTGAGAATCCCCAGTCTAGAACTAGTTTCATGGTTTGATGCTTGTGTAATTATGGAGGAGTTCTACTGACTATACCGTACTTTCACGCTTCTTTTCGAGTAATCCCACCCTGGACCTGGTGATGAAGTTTACGTGAATTGTAGCTCAGAATGAGCGGACATCCGATCGAGGAAGAAACAGGAGGGCATGCTGTCCCCTATACCCCAAACACGACATAGGATGGAGGATAAATAAAACATCATTGCTATGTTGACATTCAGACACTGCGGGAATTACTAAAGGTTTTTAAGATTCTGCGTAGATAATAAATAAAATACTGAAGCACTGACCTCTATGCAGAAGCTTCAAACTGCTCAAAATATTGCACCTTGTGAAGCGGTGAACTGCTGGTGGTTCATTAGGAACTCGGTGATTTACCGCGAATTTAAAATTTTTGAAATTAATATGTATATGGCCTAACCGGCCGAGACATTCTCCTGAAAATTCCCGGAAGCTAATAATGATACTTAGACCTATTCTAAGTTACGATTATAATGATTATGCTAATCGCGAAAGGCCAAAAGGCGGTCTTAAGATATATCACTTAATTGTTTTCCTTTTCCACTGTATTTGTTGTCGACTCTTTTACTGTTGCATCGTAATTTTTTGTATCCGTATGTGCCGTAATATTTTAAGGGCTCTATCTAAACTTATTTTTGCAATCACTGGCATTTCTTTTCTAACTCTGTTTGGCTCTCCCCAACCGCACATCTCACTTTCGCACTGATGCTTGCAGTTTCTCCTAGCCCAATTTGAGCTAGTGGTAGTTTGGTGTAGCACCTCGCTCTCTGTCGGTCCTCTGACATCTTCCCTGAAGAAGCTATGATGAAGTAACGTTACTTTACCATGCATAAAAAATGCTAATATGTCATTATAATTGCTATCTTAGAGTTTCACATTTCACCATCTGTTACTTATTCAAAAACTCTATACGTTAGAAAATCGTCTACTCATGTTATATCAGGCTAGCAACTCCACGCGGGCACCCATGGATTCCGAATGCATTTCGCCTGAACATAGGATAAATCAGAAGCCATCCGAATTCTTAGTTTCTGATCACATGATACATACAGCCAATTAGAACCAATGTCACTAGTAATTAAATGCGGAGTATTTTCTCAAGTTCATAAAAAACTCATCTGCATCTTATAGCACACAATACGGCATAGCGAAATAATAAAAGCGAGTAACGAAGCAGAAAATTATACACAAGTCCAGACTAATGAGGACAGATTAGCAGTGATAAAAATTCTTAAAGTTCTGATCACGTGAGGTGTACATCTAATCAGGAGTGATGAAACTAGAAAGAAACGATAGGAAGGTATTTCCTCAGTTAGAAAGTAGAACTAGTTATAGACTTATATTGTTATTTATTTGATCATTAGAGGTTTTTGTTATTCAGTGCATAAGAAGGAACGTAAAGTTGGCTTTTATCACAACATGTTACAGAATAGCAGGATGAAGGTAACATAAATAAATAATTTTTCATTCTTAATAGCAGTTGTTTCGACTTTCAGTTATTTTCCTTTCTATGAGTTAGCACAGAGATTTATTTTTACTCTTTCGGTTAAATTAATTAAATTGCTGCACATACTGGTAATTTGTGTTAAAACACTCTGACCGGCAAGACCGTATATATAAGGTCTAGAATATATTTTGTGATGTCTGTAAGAGCGTATATATACGTGAATCTTGGAAAATGTCCAAAAATTTAAGGCAATACAGTAATAGTACATAAATCCAGGTATAAAGTAATAAGACCCTTTCGAAATTAAAATAAAGAAAATACCTCTTTTTCATGGCACTTTTCGCAAATATGGGCTTTCTTAGTGAAACCCCGTGCCTATCAGAGAGTTAAACGAAATTTATGTGGTTTTCAGTTTATCATTATATTAATACCTATATATTATTGTTCTTCTAGAGAAAGAACAGTGATTTATATGACTTCTTCCTTTAAAATGTACTCTTTTTATTTACACATGGGGATAAATTGCATGCATATATATATATATATATATGTTTGCACACACAAATGGCGCCCAGACGAGAAAGTGGTTAGCGACGTTGACCGCCGTACTGAAAGACCCAGATTTGAATACCGGAGAAGGCAATGTGTTTGTAAATATATATTGAGTGCGAGAAGCACTCAAATTATGCACCGAGCAGAAAGTTCTCTTGAAAGGTTGGTGGTAGGGAAAGAGGAGTGGGAAACCCTTCGTATTCACCCTCGGGAAGCTGTCCTTCAAAACTAAGGATGGAACTAAGCATAAAGTTAGACTGTCACCTGTATGGTGCTTAATGTTCACCTCAATGTTCAACAGACGCAGTCTTGTAGACCTTGCCACAATAATAATTCGTGGGCTTGTTCTGATTACATCAGACAAGTGAGATTAGTAACAACAGCATATACAAATACAGTGCTGTGAAAAGGTACTGGTATAAAATCAATTTTATGAGTTTTGCTATTATCATCTTTTTTATAATTACCGAATCTTTAGCGCTGAACATCTGCTCCAGTTTTGCAAGTTCAAGTTTGAGATATTTTCTCTGCACTTATAGCATGCCATCATGGTGTAACTGAAAATACTTCCCACTAGCCAATCGGGAAATCCGGAATTCGAATCCCAGCTAAGGTATTGCACTAATTTTATACGTTTCTGCTGGGATAAATGTTTTAATCGCACTGGCTCTCGAATTAAAATGGACTGTATGCTAACGCTTAACCACCAGGATTTGGTGATTGTTTCCCCCATTTTAAATGAGCCTCCCCAGTCGCCTTTTAAGTGGAGAAAAGGTAAGATATTTTCTCTCTCCTTAACGCGTCCCTTCGTGATGCAACTCGAAGTACGTTCAGCTAGCCGTCGAAAGGTTCGGAGTTAGTTTACGTCGGAAGGTTCGGAGAAACCCGGCAAGGACATTCTGCATTTTTTCTGTTTCATGCTTCAACAAACCTCATGACTCTACATAACCGATAACGAACTGAACTAAACATGAAAGTAACTTTTATTTAAACGCATGGAAGAAACTTTCTTCCCAGCTATTTCTTGTTTTCATTCCTAGCAAAATAAAAGCTTATCATCTGAAAGGAAAATTTAATGTTGATTTCGTGCGCAAGAGATTTAACGATATAAAGCACAGTTACGTCTTAAATAATTAAATTTTTTCTTTATCGAAGAGTGCAAAAAAGCATAAAAAAGAGTGAAAAATTGCAGCATTTTATAAGTTTATGATTTTAATATCTTTAAATATTTTAAAAAACATTTTGAACTTATGAACATTTAAAGTTAATGACTAATTTTTCTCAAATTTAGTTTTTATTTTATTTTGGCTGTTGAACTAGATATATAAATTTGAGAACGAACACATTCTTTTTCTTGAGAAAGACGTTTCGCTGGAAGAATCTTAGATTTCTTTTCTTATAATATCAGAGGCAGTAAAAACAACAATTCGAGAATTGATGCGGGTAAATCAAGAGACTTGTTTTAGAGAAGAGAAAATTCTCTGAGTAGACGTTTTTAAGGAAACAGTGACAATAGATTACTTCGTAAAATTATTGCCACGAAGAAGTTAATACGTGAGTCGAAGTTAACCAGAGTTTATTATAAAATGCGGAGAAAGTCGAGTAATAAAAGTATTTTTGACTGATAAATCAGAATTTAAATTTCTAGTAAATAAATAAAAATAAAAATCTGAAAGGATACAGATTTTATCGATGGCCTAAAAGTATTTGTTAAAGTTTTTCACTCTCTCGCTGACTTCGTAGTCTACCCGTCTACTGTTGCACTCATTCCTGCTAACCCACTTTTTCGTTTTGTCTTTGCAACTTTCCTATTAAGTATCTTTTTCTTCTCACTTAGGCCATATTCTGTTCAATAGCGAAATTACCAAAAAAAAACTTAGCAAAGTGGCATATGCTTATAATTCCCGATGTATTATTAAGTGTTGGCATAAACTTTTCAATTTTTTCAGTCTTTTCTCAGTTCAACATGTTCAGTTTTCTTAATAAGATGGCTTGCAATTTTTTTTCCCTTCTTATTTTTAATTTGTGTATTATACATAAAATTAATTCAATTCAACAGAAAGACCAAAAAATATTACAAACTATTTAGAATATTATTTAGAATTTCCGATATACTTTCTGAGCTGGAGAAAAAAACGTTTTTTCCTGTATAGTGTTGCCACTGCTCCCTTTCAGATCGTTCAATATGCTAATCAACAATTTGAAATTAAAGTTTTACAAGGTATGAAATATAAAATTCGAAATCCAAAATTCGGGCTTCCACGTGCACACGTTACGCTAAAAAGAAATTTGATGGCCCTAGGTACCGTTGTTTCTTCTCAGTGCCAGGAACATACTTCAGATTCGTCATTATTGAATTGCTTTAAAATAATGCAGGAGGGATACTATTTGGTGGCAACAAGAAGTAATGAGCCCTTTATAGTGGTCAACGCAAAATTCCGTTTCAAGATTTATTGGCCACTCAGGCTAGCGCCCTTCTGGGCTGGAAGGAAACAGGATGTTAGACCAAGATCAAATGAAAGGTAAACTGCAAAAAAACGGGGGCGGCAGTTTTATATCTCCCGTTCTACTGTGCCGATTGACGAAATTCAAATTGCGTTTTTTATGTCCCGAAAGCGCGACTTGGGATATATATTAGATTTGTATACAGCATTAGTGTAAAACAGATATTTTGACACAAAATCAGACTTTTTCTGAAATGACATGCCAAATTTTTCCCATATTTCGATTCTACGACTCAAATTATGGATAAAAATTAAATTTTGTAAAATTTGGTGCGAAATTTACGGAGAAATTCAAAAATTTATTTTGGCGTATTTTTTTCACTTTTCGCCAAGAATAATTTACTTGGCGAACTTCTTAATTTATAGCAACCTATTTTTCTTTTCTTTTTTTCATTGTAGACGAGCGGGAAAAAAATCATTGTTTATGCTTTCAAATAATTTTAACAAGAAGCATATTACCGCTAAAAAGAAGGCTGTCAAATTTTAAAACGTTCTGATATGTAAATTCATGTATATCTTAGAAAATTTAGAATAAAAAATATTTTCCAGGTGTGCCTAGATATACATCTAGTTTAAGATGATGTTAAAAATGTTATAGGTTATAACACTAATGTTTTTCGAAAAATTAAAAAAGAATATTTAAAAATACAAATTTAAAAAATAAATCCTAAAAAATGAGCGAATTATATTTGGTTAAGCCTAAATTTCGAATTCTGGAAGAAGGAATCAAGTCAGTTTAATAAAAAAAGAGATATTAATAAATATGAATCAAATTCAATTAACACCGAGGAGCTAAATTTTGAGAGCTAATTTTTGAAAAACTACTCCTCCAAATTAACAAAACGTGGTAGTTTGACATAATTTGAGTCGTAGATTTGAAATATGGAAAAAAAATTGACTACTCCTTTCAAAAAAAGGTTCGATTTTGTATCAAAATATGTATGTTAGAATGATTGCTATATGTAAATCTAATATATATCCCAAGTCGCGCTTTTGAGACATGAAAACGCAATTTGAATTTTGTCAATCGGCTCAGTAGAGAACGGGAAATATAGAACTGTCCTTTTTTTTTTTTTTTTTGCGCCGCGTACAAATGGAAACTGCAATTCTGTTACCGAATATAAAAGTGGCAATATTTTTATTTAAGAAATGCTATACAGGATAATCACTGACTAAGGTTTATCCTGCATATGCAACTAATGAACAGAATAAAATCTAATTTGATATGAAAACTGTGGAAGGCATGGGAAGATAAATTCCAAAAAAAATTGGTACCAAAAGTGGCCGATAAGAGAAATTTTGGCTCTGTCGGAACCGAAAGCGGGTGAATAATTGCAGTGAATGCTACTAAAATGGATTACATAAAATTTCATTAATGTTTCAGTAAGGAAAAGTTCCCATGCACAACGGAATGACATACAGTACGAAACTCACAGAAAATAAACTTTTATTTACCAATATTAGGGTCCCCTGGGCCATGTAGAACATTTTGGGAGTGCTGACAACCACTGTGTAAAAGATATTGAATCCGGTGCATGACGTTCTTTATTGCTATATCTAAACTGTTAGTTTGAATGTTTGTAACATCCTGTCTTATGTTCACTTTCAAAGAATTCAGGTTTGTAATACCAAAAGTATACACAACGGATTTAAGGTTCTCCCATAAACAAAAGACACGTGGAGTGACGTTAAAGGAACAAGGAGTCCTTTCAGCCGGAAAATATTGGCTGATAATTCTCTTATTACTGAAATGATTCCGTACTGAACGAAGAAAATGCAGCCGTGCTCCCTCTTGCATGAAAATTGACAAATATTGTTTTTGTTAGGAACGACAAAAGTTTGCAACATTTCATACCAGTAAATGTGCAGGTAACAGGACTTGTAGGAGTCATCCTATTATGAAATCGGCGGGGAATACGCAGCACAGAGTTACTTCTACAGAATATAGTGGCATTAGATGGATTACTGTGGGCCTTTCATCTGCCGAAATTCGACAGTTTTGAATATTAACCCTTCAAATAAATTCAAATAATGAGCCATTCATATAAAAATGAGCCTTATCTCCCAAAAATGTTTTCCAAGGCCAATACTGTGCTGAACTTCCATTTAAATCTACCCGCAATTCTTCTACGAATTTCTTGATTCTCATTTATTTTGTGTCAAACGGAAATCCATTACCCGATTATATCAGAAATTTAATTAAAAAAGTGCAGTGCAGGTGAATTAGAATATTAGAATGAAGAAAAATTCCCGATATTTGACAGAAAGAATCTTTCGGAATTTATGTGTTTTAGAAATTTACAATTCATATATAGTCAAAAACATTCTCCTACTTATCAAAGCACTCCCTTAAAATCCACATAATTTAATTTGAGAGAAAGGAACGAAAATAAAAGATTTATATTACATATGGTAGGGTACGAACTGCGCCAAATTTGATCGAAGATCCCTGTCCTCCCTCTCATCTAATTCACGAACTGCGCGAAGTTTCTTATCCCCTATTTCTTTCTCAAGAAGATTGGATGCTACAAAAAGTCATTTATCGCCATTAATGGAACATTCTATTGAGACTGCAAGCCTTTGTTTTCGTTTATCAATATTGTAAAAATTGTGCATGCAAAACAAATATTAGAAACTCGGGTCGAAGACAAAGTGTGCGTCTGGCGCAAAGTCGAAGACAAAGTGTGCGTCTGGCGCAAAGTCGAAGACAAAGTGTGCGTCTGGCGCAAAGTCGAAGACAAAGTGTGCGTCTGGCGCAAAGTCGAAGACAAAGTGTGCGTCTGGCGCAAAGTCGAAGACAAAGTGTGCGTCTGGCGCAAAGTCGAAGACAAAGTGTGCGTCTGGCGCAAAGTCGAAGACAAAGTGTGCGTCTGGCGCAAAGTCGAAGACAAAGTGTGCGTCTGCGTTTAAGTCTGGCGTGTGCTAAAGTAAAAATAAATTTCTTTTACACTCATTTTAAAGTTTTATGATGCTTAAAGGAATGATGAGCCAGATCTTTTTTATTCTCTGTAAGAATTAAAAACTTTCCAAGTTTTAGATTTAGTCGCTGTAATAACATACACAAAACTGATACATAATCAACCTATCAAATATCGGATTTGCAGCTCACCTTAAATAAGTTTCTTGTCTAGATAAATATTAACAAATCTTCTTAGATAGCATAATGGTTTTAACTTTCAAATTTACCATTTTAGGTAAACAGTTCTAATTTAATTAAAAAATTTCTCTTTATTAAATCTAAAAATTGGACTTCTTAAGTCGTTCTCAATTCACACTAATGTTATTGCAATATATTCCCGTATTAAGCTTTCCATTTTTAGTCATGGAAGTCATTTTAAGTTTATTTAACTTTGTTACAAATTCCATATTTTAATACTAGAAACGTTTAAATATTTATTCTGTTTTCCACTTGATGTACTTTGGCATGCATTTAACTTCTAATACACATTTAATTAATAAATTAATAATTATGAGCGTCAGTAGAATTTTCACAATTAACAACAACAACAACAAAAAAAATTCCTTATATTTATATCCTGGGATTTTCAGTTCCTTTTTAATCCATTCCTTCTTCACATATTGTTGCACACTGTACTCAAGTTTTCATGTATGTAGAATTTATATATTTTGTATTGTGTTTAGGCAAATTTATATTTAAATGATAATTTTTACGAAATATTGCATCATAACTCTAGTTAAGAAAATATATTTCTAACACCTTGGTAAAGCTTAATCTTCAGCATGCAGCTTATTTTCTAACCTAGTTTCAGGCTGAATTATTTGTAAAATTAATTACTTGAAATTTTTTGTTAACGAAGATGGTCACTAAATCACGCTAATAATATTTCTAACTGTTGTAATTTATAATGCAACGAGTTCGTGTGATTTATAATATAATTCATTTATAATTTTTTCAGCAGTATTGAAATTAATAGCAGATACTGATAATGTTATACATTTAGATTATAATGATTTAGATTGCCATTGCCTTCTTCACTCATTCTTTTATGCTACATTCCTACTATTTCATCATGGCATACAGGTAAGTTTAACTCATTCACCAAACATGTAAATCTCTGATTCAGCCCACTTTTGTTCTTACGTGTGCTGTATCTTTTATTTTCTTTAATATTAGATTAATTTAATTGAGATTTATTGAGATTCAGCCTAATTTCAAAAGGTCTTATAATCAAGCGGAAAAGTCACTAAACATTGGTAGTTCTTCGACCCGAGTTTCTAGTCCGAGTGATTCCCAGCTATTTCTTTTTTTGTACTTATTTACTGTGTAAACATGTAGCGCAAAAATTTCAGTTCATGAAGTAAAAATACTTTTTTAATTTATTCTTTAAAAATATTGCAAAAGTTTTCAACTTTACCTTAGCATATCTTTTTACAAATACCTCTAATAACTAAAAATAAGGAAAGAAATTAACTCGGTTTCGGTGATTAATACCTCTGTGCAAATTATATGTAACATTTTTCCAAAAGCATAGAGTTTATATGGATATCAATAAATTAAGGATTATTTCTCCATCTAATTTTCTTAACATGTTTATTGCAGAATTTTATTTTCACACTGTAGCGCTTAACTTTATGAGTTTTCTATAATCATTCAATTTCTCTAGCCATGGCAACTTTGAATACCTTCTGACAAGTAGTTATATTTTTAACCACTGTATTTTAATTCCTGTTGACTATCAGTACATTATTCACTTGTTTCACAAGTGCAATTTCTATTTTATACGCAAATCTACGTAAAATAACATTAAAACTTCAGTTATGCGGAGTTCCTGATCGATTGCTTGTTTTAGATTGAATGAAATTAAGCTTAATATTACTGTTAATTAGCTTGTTATTAATTTAATTATACATTTCTAATTAATTATATGTTCAGATATTTTCAAGTATATTACTCAAACTTTTGGATCCCAATTTTTAATTTTTGGTTAAAAAAATAAACTTTTATTTATTGAGATGCCTGATTGATTATATTAATTTGCAGTATTGTTTATCTAATTCCTTTCTTCTAGATAAATTTTAGAAAAAACTTCTTAGCATAATAATTTAAATTTATTTACAATTTATACGTCAGTGTTCCAAATGCATAGTAATGTTGTTATAATAGATTTCACGCTAAGCTTTTTTTAAATTTAACTAAATTTAATTTCTGTAAACATTTACATGATTACTTAAATCAACAAAAAATATTTTTAGAACACTTTAACACACTTTGATATGGAATAATTTTTTGCACGCTAGTAAACTCTTATTAAATTTTCCAGTCTAGTTCAGACATCTTGACTATTATTGATGTTATTTATTAAAAATACAATTTGTATGCTTTATAATTATTTAATTTATGATATTATTATAATAAATGAAAGATGTTTATAATGCTAATATGTATGTTTACCACCTTTTATTTTCTTTGTTAGCTCTCGCATTTATTACTGTTATTCAAGTAATTAGCCTGCTTGTTAGATATTTTTTACTTGTTCTTGTGATATGTAATTCTATTTATTTATTTTCCTCTTGGCTACAATTGGCTTCGAAAAGTTAAATTGTAACCCTGTAGGCAGCAGCGGGAAGAAATTTTGATTTGCGCAGTTGGACTCTAGCTCGAATCGGGTGGGGGGATTTTCATTAGCGTAGTTGGAGTACACCCATTACATATATATTCAACTTTAATCGTGTCTTTTCGTTCTTTTAATCTGAGTTTCTGACATAATCTGCTAATAATAAAATATATGGCTCCCTGGATTGTAAAAATCTTGTTAAAAAAAGATACTTCATTAGCTCTAGTGTCATAAGATTGTATTTGTATTATTTATTGTGGTTATTTTAGTCCTTATTCCCACTGTCCTGAGATCCAATTACAGTTAAAAATGAAAAATTGGAGGGGAAAAAATTAAACGACGGGTTTGTTATCTCTTACGTATTCTGGATTAAAAAATGAATTCATCGAAACAAAACTACCATTTAACTTTCCAGATGCCCCCAAATCGAAACTTGAGTCATAAAACTAGATATAAAAAGGCGAAAACTTACGCTGATGATATAGCAAGCGCTGAATATCGCCATTTTTTCTTCAAAAGGGTAATGATTATTTATCACACTTTTTGACGTTAACAACGCTCCAGAGAATAAAATCTATTTTTTTTTCATGTTAGAGGAAATAGCTACCCACCTCGCACAGAAACAAAAAAGTCCCAGCTATAGCATCTAATGGTTTCAGGCACAATATGCTAAATCTCAGATTCTAGTTGAGGTTCGATGACGTTGCAGTACAAACAGGAAGGTAGTGAGAGTTTTATGGTAATGATAGAGTTCCACCGCTACATTAGAGACATTTTTTATGCGGGAATAAACTGCAGTCTGCACTGAAGAAACTGCATAACACTTTGTTTTGTGTATATATATATATATAGTTAAAATTACTTTAGTTCAAAAAATGGGAAAGAAAAGAATGGGAAGTGTTTTTTGTTCTGTGGATAACAATGAAGATTTCGTGAAGAGTGTTAAATTTTCAAAAATAAAAGTCCCTTCTTCATATTACTTTATTTGATATTATTATGTGAATTTAGATAGCTTCGTAAGCATTTTATTATAGATTACTTGGATAAATAATATTTTTTGGCCTTTACTGTTCATACGTAGAGTAATAGCTGAAATAATATTATTGTTACGAATTTTGTGTATACGTAAACAATTTTAGTAAAATTATAAATAAAATTGTAGTATCTCTTACATAATGCAACATAAAAGGCAATAAGTTGCAGGTGTAAATAACATGTTAACATTGGTGTAAATAACATGTTAACATTGGTGTAAATAACATGTTTAACATTTATGTAAATAGCTATCTCAACAATTTGGTGAGACAGAGCTAAGCTGGCAATGGTTTTCTCGAGTAATTTTTGGTGGCGAAATTTTTCGAGAAATCGCTTAAAGTCACCAAACTTGGCGATACATTGGCGACATTTTAGTCCTATTCCTGTATAACTGTAACTGTATCTATGTAACTACTGGGTGGGTGGAAAGTAACTCTCTATTTTGAATTTGGAATAGCTATTGATGTTACTTGTAGATTGCAATGAAAGTTACCTTGTTTTGTAGAATAGTGAAGCATTATTTGTAATATCCTTTTCCTTTTTCATATGTCTAATTTTTTTTCTTTTTCTTTTTTTTTAATTTCAGACATTGTCTAATTGACATAATTGTTTCTGCATCCCAAACTGCATATTTCCCATGTTCGTCCCTCCACCACCGTTGAACCTGCGTTACAGATTGCCACACCTCAGACCCTGCTGCAATTTTCGTTCCGTCCTGAATACTTAATCGTTGTGACATTTCTCATTTAGAAGCTCTGAAAAAAAAAAAAAAAAAAAAAAAAAAAAAAAAAAAAAAAAAAAATTAGACTTATAATAAAGGACAAAATATTACAAATAATGCCACAGTACAGTCTACAAAACAAGGTAAATTCATTGCAATCTACACATAACATCAGTATCTATTCCAAATTCAAAATAGGGAATTCCTTTCCGCCCATCCTGTATATCTATGCCTTCCTAAAAATTCCTTTGAGAAATCGAAGTTGCTGGAAATTTCTTTAGCGGTATGGGGAAATCTATATAGGATCGAAGAGAAGATCAGTTTATTTTAATTCTCGAGGAAAATAGATATTTTAAACCCTACGCTGCTCATTTGCTGCATACTACACTGAACAACCAGGCTGATCAATGAGAAAGCAGAGTTCCCTCGTGCTTTTATTATTCAGTTTGATACTGTGTCTGCAAATGCCTGAATTCTGAGAGACTACCAGCATCGACACCGACCAGTTTCCAGACTTCCCCGGTCTTCAAATTAGAAGCAATGCGCTTCAATCTGTACTACGGCAGCACGTACGACTAGAATTGGATAATCCAAAGTTCCCCGATAAAAGCTTTGCTGAATTTTTAAGTTTTCGGTTTCAGCAACACACATAAACACCAAGTCGGGCCACATTCCCTGGCTGCCTCCTGGGCTGCCTTAACATGATCATATAGCCTTCCTCAGACGATCAATGAGAAAGCAGACGACTGTGTCGACGGGGCGCCAACCCACCGAACAGCCCGCAGAGACTTTTCATGTTCATCGCCACAATCCATCGCTGGGGACTGCGCGGGGAGCCGCCACCCCCCCCACACAGCGCTCATATCTACATGAGTAGCCCTCCCACAGCGAAGGCAACGGACACGACAGTACCAGTATGGTCCCTGCCAAGCCCGCGCCTACCATAGGATGGACCTATGGTTCTAGTCCTGTGAAGAATGATTATTTATCACGTCGAATCGAAGCTGACAGGATACAGATCCAGTCAGTGGTCTGGGAAAACCACTGACTGGATTCAGCAACACACACAATTCCCCTCCCCCAAAAGCACCTAATTACAGTATTATAGACCTGCAGTGACGCTAGATTAAAATAATTCCTCACTTTGATTTGGACACCTAGGTCTCAATCCCGCGTGAGGAAAAATGTAAGGAATTTTCGTTATCCCATTATGTGCTCCAATGGTGTAACTGATAGCACGTTCAACTAGACATAGGAAGATGCCGAGTTCGAATCCCGGTTTCGAGGTAATTGCTTTTTACAATTCTCGTTTAAAAAAAATTATCTAAAAATTATCTATACATCTTTTGCTCAGTTTTATTAAAAAAGTAAAAGTTTGTATTTATCAGATAGCAGTAGATATCATGCTATTTAGTAACCCGAGTTATCTAAGTAATGCTTTTCGTAAGCTTTTTCACAACTCGAACTTTATATAGTTCGTATCCGAAAATTGCTTAGGTGTAATTTCATAAGAAACTGCAATATTTATTATTTTATATATTGTTATGTATGTATATATGTATACTTGTGCATTATTACACAGTCTTTTCTTCATAATGATTGTTCCCTTCAACATTACCGATTTTTTTATGTTTCCGATAATGCAAATTTTATACTTTACTAACCTTATTCACTGTTGAAAAAGAACGATTTATATCCTGAACTATTGTTGATACAATTTCGCTGTCTTCATACGTTCCAATTATTTTCAACTTTTCTTTTAAAACGTAATGGCAACATTTTACAGTTATTATCAGTGCATTAAGTTTTGCCTTTCGAATCCATTTGTAAGGGAAAAAAGCATAGAACCCTAACAAAGAAAATCAAATAACTAACCTGCTGCTTTGATTGGTATGTGATATTTATTTGAATTTTAAAATAATATATTATGATAGCTTTGTACTTAGATGTTTTCAAGCATACTGTATCGAAGAACCCGGGCTCGAATCCCAATTATAACTTGTATGTTTGTAAGTATGTAGTGTACGTGCAACATGAGGGTACTTAAAATAATGGTGAGCCAGAAATCCTCAAAAATTTCTTAGTACAAAATTTTCAATCTGGACTCTTTGATTTGTGCACGCGTTTCACATTATAATGATACCAACTTATGGTACATTCCAAGGGTTGCTGAAATTGGAAATATCAAAATGCAATTTCTGTTACATTCTTATTTAAGTTTTGCTTAAAATTTTAATTGCAAATTGACCTTATGATTGATCCACATGGTGAAAATATGAAACCTTGCACTTGCAATGTACGATAGTGAGACAAGAGTGAATTTTAAGTGAAAATGTAGAAATGTATATATTGAAAATGTAATCATTCTTAAAAAATTCTTGAAAGTGGCAGAATTTCAAAATGCAGTAATCAATAGGCTGCATTCTATTCGTTTCTCAGAGCGCAAATCAAATGATTCTTCATTTTCAAACATAAACTACAAATTATCTAACCACAGAAATCAAGATGAAGTTCTTAAATACGACTTTTATCTACAAGGTATAGCTAAGAGACGAAGCATATACTTAATTAATGCATTATGCTTGGACAGGAAGAGAAACATCGCGAATAACAGCAGCTTTTCTTCATGCTAGCTTGCTCCCTAAAACTCATAACATATCGAAAAACAAACAAGGGAAAAAACGCTTGATCGACAAAAACAGGAAAGAGGCGGTACTTCATCTCTGAGATTCACTGAATCGATTCAGAACTAATATAAGAAAAATCAGTTCTCTGATAAACAATAACAAAAGTAGTTTAAAAAATACTTTTTTAGGGAGGGAGAGGATAAAAAAAGCATAACATAGTCTCCAAGCACATACTTACATTTCAATAAAGAAAGCTATGAAAGAAATTAGATGTACAAATAAAGAAATTAGATGAATACATAAATATGAAAGAGATTAGATGCACAAATATATACATAATAACAAAATATGCACAAAAAATGTGTATAAACTTCAAATGTAATCTGATTAAACAAATGCGAAGGAACAGAATAATGTTTTTCCGTAATTTAACAATTAAGCAGTAGAAGTCTTAATATAAATTTATTCTAGAAATCGTGTTTAGTATTAGAAGTGTAAAAATGCCATTTAACTATACATTAAATTAGAAAATTAGTGGTACAAGAATTTATACAACTGTTTTGAATTCGAATTCTGAATGAGATTTTACTCTGCTGCGAAAGAATACTACAGCAAGTAAAATTGAGTCCAGGAAAAACAGAGTTACATGACAGATTTACTGTAGCAAAACTACATTCAGCTCCAGATCTTTCTTAGAAACAACTAAACGAAAGCCAAGTCCAACAAATAAAAAGATAGAAAAATGAATTTTCGAAAACATTTTAATAGCTAGCAATGATGCTTTCCATAATGAAGGAGAAAAGAAAATTAAGTGGTGATTCCGAATTAAATGTTTAAGGTTTTCTGTATACCGTATATTCCGGCGTATAAAGCGCATCTGTAATTTAAAACTAAACTTTTAATTTTTAGGTATATTCGCCGTATCATGCGCACCCTTTTCTTTAAGATCAAACCTGAAAGATACTTGTGCGATGCTCTTATCTTTGGAAATCATTCATCAAGTATTTTTTCCAAGTGTTCAAACATTGGTATACTGAATTGACAAGCCATGAGGGGAACAATATATATGGGAGGAAACGCTTGAGGGAGCAAATAATTCGGCAGAAACATTGGGTTGTATTCAACGTAGCTGTGCAGAAGAATGTTGTTCTATGATTTCGAGAAAAGGGGAACAGAATTTGGTTGGAATGCCCCTCCAATCCCAATAAATTCGTGGAATCGGGATTTCTTCTCTTTTTTGTCATCATTTGAAGACATGATTTTTGAAGTGAACATGGAAGGCTTTAGTAAATCGCATTTGCTTTATTTGAAATACAATTGATCTAGTGCTCCTTGTAATAGTAAAAAGGCTCCTGCCAAACGAAACAACACACTGTTGGTTTCAAATGCAAAATCATTCAATTTGTGAAAGAAAATGGAAATAGTACTGCAGCAAGGATGTTCGGCGTTGGTGAAACATGGAAAGGATAATGATTATTTTACTAATGGATCAGAGTAACAGTGATAGTGAAGACGAAACATAATTCGATGATGTGCATGAACGAATGATGTGAAGGAAGACGAACGTTGCGAACGTTTCATGCTACCCGATAATGACAATTTTTAAGTTCATAAGGTATATGCCATTTCTTTTAAATAAATTGCATTTAGGTACAAGTAAAAAAATAATTTCTGTATGCTGGTTTTTTCCTTGTTTTTAATCTCTCATTTTTATGCAACGCGCACCCGTAAATTTCGGCCTTATTTTTTGTATTAAAGGTGCGCGTTATAGCCGGAATATCTTATATACTTAAAAATATTTCTCTCCGTTAGTTTCCGATTCATACTCACTACAAGCACACCAGTTCTCGAGAGAACGTTTATCCAGGGTGCACGCAAGGGTGTACCACTATTGCGCCCTCTAGAAGGGAGGCGAGGACACACGTGTAGTACAGCTAAATCTTAACATGGGCATCGAACCCGTACTCGCGTAAGATTTGGCTATATATGTGTGCCTTGGCGATATATTTGGCTACATATGTGTGTATGACTTGGTTTTTCAGCAAGCAGTCAACCTCCGATCACCACTGTAGCGCCCAGGACGATAACATAATACTACTAATACATATTAGTTGCTCAACTAATACATATATTAGTATAGCAATTAATTTTAATGCAAATTCAACATGCTGTCTGAAAATAATTTTGTGGAAGTTAATGCATTGAATACGTTCTATTGTCTTACTAATAATCTTATGGCCATTAAAATAAGTTTCTCTTTTCAGATGGCACATTTTAATATGCTAATAAACCAAAAATAATAAAAAACATCTGAAAGGTTTCAGATTTTAAATTACGCCAAAAGAGGCATTTTTTAGCGTTTTGTGTGTTACCTTTATTTATTAAATACCATGTTCTTTGCACTTAAACCATAAAATTCAGTTCAATAGCAATGTCGCAAAGTAATTTAAAAATGAGAATATCTTTAGAATTTCCGATACACTGTTCAGCCCACCAGCGGCCGAGCGGTAAAGTCGCTGAACACTGGTAGTTCGGTTCGAGGTTCGAATCCCGCGAACGGGCTGGCTGCATGGGCGTTTTCGTGGTTTCCCCCATGTGTAACGTGTATACGAGCCAGTTTCCCTTAGAAAGTCCTCCACGAAGGCATTTCTTCCCTTAGGCAGATAGCCCTAGTGTGCTTTGCCATAATTAAATACACCACCGATACACTGTTCAACGCGTTGGAGATAAAAAGGTTCCCCCCCCGTTAGTGTGTTGCCATTGCTCGCTTTAAATCTTTGAGTTTGTTACTCAAAAATTTGTTAAAATTTTACAAAATATGAAATCCATAATAAGACAAATTCCAAATTTCAAATGTCTTCCACATGCCCATATTCGTAGGAGGATTATGTCATTCAAAATTCGATGGCTCTATGTACCGTTGTTTTATCGCAATGCCAGAAATATACATACATTTATGCAGATTTTTCATTATTTAATTTATTCAAATATAATGCAGGACTCTAACATTTTGTGGCAACAGTTTGAAAAGTGAAATGGACATTTATAGTGATTCAATGCAATATCGCAAAACGAAAACAATAGTCCTTCAGGAAAAAAAACCCCTTTGGACTAATAATGCTATAATTTGAAAGAAAATTAAAAACAGGCAGTTGTCTAGCTAAAGTACGATTTTCTTCCTAAAGGAAGAAGAAGAGCAAATCTTTCAGGTTTTAAAATAAAAGATGTTTGTGAGGTAGGATTTAATTCTTAAATGTGTAATGCATCCCCAGTTTCATCTTTTTAAGAAATACAATGTATGAAACAAGTTCGAGGTCTAATATATCTTTGTTACTGAATAATTCCTCCTTCAGGCTCTGGCAACCATTCGTCTATGAAATTCATAGACAAGACAACAACAACTGAATAAATCATTTAAAATAAAGAATTGTTTCCGTTTTGCATATGAGCTAGGGGATGTCATACACCTAAAATCAGGAAGCTGAGAATGCAAGAAATTTATCATTTACCTCACTTCTTTTACAAATCTCCTATTCGATCGCTGTCTTGTTTGGTATGATGTCAAGAAAGGCGGTTACTATAATTTAATTCGAATTCGAATCTATGTGAAGGCATGAATGTTTATAAATATTAGTGTCATTGTTGCATGGGGTACGTAAAACCCGCCTACCTCAAAAGCTATTCGAGAGGTTAGAGGTAGGGTAAGAACGGTGGGAGATCTTTGGAATCCGTCTTCTGGTCGGATTTCAATCAAAATCCCGATAGAAATGTGTAAAGTCACACTGTCACCTGTTAGGTGCTCAAGGACTTGTCCAGCAATAGTTTCTAATGAATTCTTGGATATGGTTAAGATTATGTTCTAATCTTGAGGATAATAGAACAACAATATCTTCTTACATGTATGTATTTAAAATCCCTCTTTCCCCAAATCCACTCGAGAGGTTAATGGTATACAAGAGCAGAGGATTCTACTCCTCTGGCATTATTTCGGTCAAAATTAGGCTAGAGCTGGATAATGCCCTGCTATCATCTATTAGATGCCCAAGTCCTTGTCAACGACAGTTTCTGATCTGGAGCTGAACTACATATGTTCTAAATTGGAGCATAAATAACTAATAATATTTTCATCAATCACCTTAAATATCTTCTTATCTAGAGTGAGTGTTCCTCTACTACCTTTGTAATTTTAATGAACTGTTGGGTGAGAAAAAAGTGAGATAAGTGAATGACTGTAACTAAACTTACCACAAACTTTGGCTATAGTAAAAAACGTTTCCGATGCATTGCGGCAATATTTATTATTGTACCTCAACCTTTACTTTTCTCTAATGGCAGCAAATAAGATTAATTTCCTTGCTTCAGGTTTCCAGACGAGGATAAAGAAAAAGAATGTGGATGATAAGGAGATTTAATAGCCGCTTCTTGTCTCCTCTTTCGTGTTATCAGGAATTGAATGCCCCTTATTGCTTTCTTTGATTACGCAGTGATTTTGATGCTACTGCTCTAGGTACTCAGTATTTCAGGTTTATGCCTGTGCAACAAAATACATTCTTTGTGTTTGAAAGCTATCAACGCACATTTTATTTATTTGTATAAAGAACTGGAGAAGATTCTTCTTCGTTTTAGCGATACAGTGTTGAAGAAAATGGATGTAAAATGTGAATTTATGTATTTCTACTTTGAAAAAAAATTACCTTACCTTCAGTAATTTGTACAGTCATCATAACAGGTTTCCTACTAGAAACACTTACTGCGGTGTTTCAGCAAAATTTTAAGCTGTTATGTAAAATCAAGTCACATCACATTACACGAAAATACTAGGCACAAGATTTAAAAATTATGTTTGATGCACGAGGCTATGCAATTTTTGATTCCTTTTTTACGTAGTATGGTAAATAGTTTTCTAAATTTTGTTGTTTTACGTTTTGTAAAATCTTCTTTTAGGTAATTATAACTGCGACTTTTTAACAGATAGAGCAGTTTGAAATGTGTATCTTAATGATTTCTATCGTAGTTTTAATACATTATTAAAAATGAAACCTACATAGCACAAAAACGGCTTCGGCATATTATAAAGATGTTATTTATGGGATAAATTTATATTATTAGGAAATTTCGGAATATCCCTTTAAAAGGTACACCCAAATGCTTAACATCGTGTCCCAGTATATTCCAAGGACGTCCTCGTTAAATCTCCTTGACAGAATACGAGATTTTTGAAGGTTTAAATTCCTATATACCATATCCTCAAGACATCTCAGAATGTCTCTTTAAGTGTCCTTCCAAACGCTTAACGTCACATCTCTGTATATCCCAAAGACGTCCTAGTTAAGTCTTTCTAGCAGCATATGAGATTTGTGAAGATTTAAAATCATACTTTCCATACCTTTAGGACATCCCGAAATATTCCTCTAACATATACTCTCAAATTTTGTGAGGCTTTAAAGTCCTAATTACTACATCCTCAGGACATTCTACGTCATCTCAAATGCTTAATACTACACTGGTGTGCAAAAATTAAGGACGAGATGGTTTTTTCAATATAACTTTGTACAAAAGCTTTCCAAATCAACACATTTAATACCGTAAGATCCCCAATACGTAAGGACATGAGTAATGTAAGCAACACTTCTAAAAGAGAAATCAGAGGGATAAAAAGAAGCTTTATTGAAAAAGTAGCATGGAGCGCAATGCGACTGAAGGCCGAAACATCCATGTGATGGGTGTCCAGCAAGAAACATCCGGTCTTTAATAGGGAATGTGATCTCCCCTGACTGCTAGGCAGGTTTCACAGCGTCTGCCCATTCTGAGAATCAGGGTGTCAATGAGTTTGTTGAGGCATTGCTTCCCATTCGTCTTGCAGCGCCAATCGAGGCTCCGGAATCGTTACTGGTGGTAAGGTACGAGCTGCCAAGCGTCTGCCTAGAAAATTCCATACATGCTCGATGGAATTGAGATCCGGAGATTGTGCCGGCCAATCCATACGTTCAATATCCTCACTCTCTAAAAGCTGTTCGGCAACTACTGTGCGATGACATGGTGCATTGTCGTCCATGAAAAGGAACTGTTGACCCATAGCGCTTCTAAAAAGACGCACATATGGAAGAAGAATCTCGTTACAATAACGGGTCCCGTTGACTGAACCTGCGTCGAAGATGTGAAGGTCTGTACGACTACCAAGCATGATGCCTCCCCAAACGAGAACACCGCCACCTCCATACCTGTCCCTTTCAATGATGTTCGAGGGATGATTGCGGCTTCCCCGCTCTCTCCAGATGAGTATGCGATGAGAATCGCTACTCAGACTGAATCTGCTTTCATCTGTAAAGAGTACTCGTCCCCATTCATTGTCTCTCCAATTCCGGTGTTCCCGGCACCACAGAGAACGCCTTCTCCGATGGGCAGGCGTTAGAGGTACACACCGTACAGGGCGTCGTGCAAACAGACCACCACCGTGCAGTCTTCTGGCCACGGTAAAACGCGATATCGGTCGTCCAGTCGCCTGTGTCGTGCGTCTAGCGATTTCTCCCGCTGTCTGCCGCCTGTTTCTTCTGGCCTGTAAGGCAATATACCGGTCATCTGCGGGTGTGGTTCCTCGTGGACGACTACTACTAAACCCCCGGATAGCTGTTCCTGTAGTTTGAAATTGTCTCCAAAATCGTGAAACGATGCTGTGAGCAATTCCGAACTCTGCAGCCACACTTGTCATACTGAGGCCTTCCTCCAACTTCCCAATGATTCGACCTCGGGTAAAAGCATCCAGATGTCGTCTAACAGATTGATTATTCGCCATTTCTCGCTGAGGCAGCAACTCGGTGTGATTTTAACTACTATACGGTGTGCAATCTCTTTGCCAGAAATACTGATCTTACACCAACAACATGCTTTATACTACTCAGACACTCCCCCATTACGTTTACCTGCATATCTGCGCATGTGCTACCGTACATCACCTTACTTAATCTCCTGATTGGTCTTTCTGTCCGCTCTGGCTCTTCGTTCAGCTGATATGCTAATTTTTCGACTTCGTCCTTAATTTTTGCACACCAGTGTATATAACAATATAGCTTCAGGATATTAAGCTACCAATTCCTCCGGAAGAATGAAAAAAAGAGATCCTCATGATATCCTGAGTGGGTCGTAGAACACTGCAACTTAAACAGAACATCATGAGGATGTTCTACTTTGTGTGAAAAAAGATTACTTAATATATGTTATATTTAAACCGATGATTTTCAGGAATATTTACAGCATTAATGTAATTAATAAAAGTTGTTGTTTCGTAAAATTAGTTAAAGCAACAACTTGTGTTTGGCGTAAATTTTAGTCAAGACTCGCATCTGTACCTGTTTGCCCTCGATCAAACAGGTATAGGTCTATCTTTCGTTGGAGAAAGGAATTTGCAACGAACGGAGGGCCACAGTTGTATTTTTATCCAAAAGGAGTAAAGCGAACAAGAAGTAGCACCATCTGTAAGCTTCTTAAGATCCATCTGCACCATCAACAAGAAGTAGCATTACATTCTTTGTGCGAGAGTCGCACGTTGCACTCGAGTCTGG
This sequence comes from Stegodyphus dumicola, assembly GCF_044657685.1. Classification (NCBI taxonomy): domain Eukaryota; kingdom Metazoa; phylum Arthropoda; class Arachnida; order Araneae; family Eresidae; genus Stegodyphus; species Stegodyphus dumicola. The sequence goes on from NC_140773.1 coordinate 199,482,511, forward strand.
TTTCAAATATTGCCATTCACAAATACCTCAATGTTCATCTATTTAAATTATTTAAACTATAAGATTTTAATACTATTTAAAGCTGTTACAACCTCTCCCCCAACGGAGAGACTTTTTCCGAAGGAAAAAGTTCTGTAAAATTTGACAGTTTAATAAGCTCGGCTTGCTCATTTGCTTAAAGAGAAAAGGTAACTTCTCTCATAAGTTTCCAAATTTCAGGTCAAAAATTTAAAGTTTTAAACAAATATTTTTACACCACATTTAAATAGGAAGAAAATGGACAGTATTCAAATTAGTCTTCTTTTTTTTTTCTTGACGGCGCCTAGATCTCTTCCATGGTGGACCAGTTCCTCGGCTATAATTCACAGCAAAGCCTTTCCTCAGTTCATCTGTGCCTTTCGGATAATATTCATTTGTAATTTGCTTTCGACAATTGTTTTCTTCGTCTATTAGTAGCGGCTTTGATATTAAATCAAAAGCCGAAAGATGATGATAACGCTGCATTGCAAAATGATTCTCAATATTAATTTCTTTATCGTTTTTCAAATTTTCGTGAACATCTCCCACGTTTAATTCTGGTGAATTAACTTCTTCTTCAAATACATCTCTGGATGCTTTATTTTCTTTCTTCATCTGTTCCAAGATCTGCTCTTCAGCTATTTTTCTTTTCCTTCGAGCTCTAGTAGAAATGGCATTAAAATGGTATCACTAAGTTTACGTTCAAGTGATAAACTAATAAAATAAGGCAGTTCAGTATTAACAGGAAGTAATAACCTGATATCACTAATATTTCGTTCAGTGATGAACTAATAAAATAAGGCAATTCAATATCAACAGGAAGTAATAACCTGGTATCACTAATATTATGTTCAGTGATGAACTAATGAAATAAAAATACGCACGATTATTCGATCTCGTCGGTGCCTCCAAAATAATTATGACTGTGATACATCTTTGGCGAAATGAAGCAACTCCAATGATGGAACACAGCAATAACTTTTATTTAACACTAAAAAAAATGGCGACATACAAACAAAAAGAGAAAACATATTCAAACATTTAAAAATAAATTACATTCTTCGTGCGAGAGTCGCACGTGGCACTCGAGTCTGTTTTCAAATATTGCTATTCACAAATACCTTAATGTTCATCTATTTAAATTATTTAAACTACAAAATTTTAATACTATTTAAAGCTGTTACACCTTTAACAAATAATGACCACGAGAGAAAATTCCTCCGTCAATTGCAACTGATCTCAAATAATTTATTTTCTTTAGTTAAAAAAAGGCATTTTTTTGCTTAGCTCTGTGACTTGACTTAGCATGGAAAGGAAAACTAATAGAAAAGGGTTTACAGTAAAAACAGTAGTGTTAAAATCTGATTAATTGCGGTTTATAAGAGTATCAAGAAAGATATTGTCAGATTCAGTTTCAAAAGTGAACTGGATGGCTGGCTCAATTAAATTTACAACAGATAAAAACCGAGATAAAGCTTTTTATTACCATTAAAAAGAGCGAAAATACTGTCTACATGGCGAGTCCAGATTTTTCAAATATGCTTGAATTGCTCAAATTGCTCAAATATGCCAGATTAATTTCTCAAATATGCTTGAAAAAATTCATTTTGGAAAACAACGTGTTTTTCATTTAGAGAGACTCTAGTAAGAGAAATTTAACTCTTCATTTTCAGTATGTGGGAAATGGAGTAATCGAAGCCAAGTTTCAAGACATTTTAGTGCTCCTTCGACTAGAACATTAGTGAGCAGCGACTTAACGCCAAATGAAATCATAATGCAGTGTAGAGGAGAAATATCGTTAAGTTTCTTGGCAACTTCAAAAGAATGTTTTACAGTGCGAATACTGCCTGAAAGTAAAGATGAAAATATAGAAACTAAATATTTGTTCAAAGGATATGATGCCGTTCCTATACTAGAAACTGTAAGTTGAAAAGAAATTTCAATGTTGCGGACTTCGGGGAGAGTATGAAATTTAGCACAGTTAGTAGTGGGTGGAATGAGTGACGTTTTGAACTGAGTTGGGAGTATGAGAAGGTATAACAGTTGTTTTAACCTTTGTGAGGTCAGGGTTTGATGTTTCTTAGTCTTTTTAAATGAGAGAATCTCCATCAGGTCCGTGATATCATCATGGCTGCGTTGTAATAAGCGCTAGTCGGTGTTCTTAAACGACACTCCACGCATATTAGTATATGTTTATTCAAATGTTTTGTGTAACGAACTACTAAGTATACTGTGAGCAATACATTGCTATAATTTGAAAGATTAAAAACGGATTTCATGTAACGTAAAATGGCAAAAGCTAACAAAACTAAAAATTTTTCATGCTGATTAAATAAGTGTATGTAAACTGATAACGTAATGGGAAGATCAGGGTATTGTGTTGTTCTAAAGATGGGGAGATCAGGGTATTGAAGCTTTTAAGTTAAAAAAAATAAAATCCAGGCTTGGCGATATTTTCACTAAAGTTTATAAAACATGTTATATAATCTTCCTCTTTGTCTTTACTATTCCATTCACATAAACAACACCAATATTACTACATGCTACGCTACTGCAAAGACCTCCTTAAGTAATTAAACTAAATAAGCAGAAAGTTTAACACTTTATAGAGTATTTTTAATACTTTATGAGGTGAAAAATAACTCTTACAGAAAAGAAAAAACTATAAATAGCTTACTTCCAAAACAAGAAACCAAAGAAAAGAACACAGATAAAAAGATGTTCTTCTTAACAGCCGAGTATTGCAAATCTCCAGATCCACACAAAAAGTGAAGCCAGGAACCATCGAGCGAAAATCTCAATAACACATGAAATAGTCATCTGATTCTGAACTTAACTCGTAGTTCTGAACTAACTAAGCTTCAAAAGCAGCCCCTTACCTATATCTTTGCTCGAAGGGAAATGTGAGCTTTTCTCACAGAAAACTCATTTACAGGGCTTCAAGAATATATTATTCAGTAGCTTCTTGAATATAGCCACGTTAGCGAGAAATTGCAAAATATTTCTCATCTGGCCCGTATGGGGTCCATATCTTCGGTTTTGCTTTAGCTATCTATAATTCAGAAGTCATCCGACATAAAACTATAAGATCTACAAAACAATATGTGAATTAAATGAGTAAAAATGCAATAAGTAAGTATTATTACCAGTAAGTAAGTTAAGTACTTCAATTAAACAAAGTGTAGAGACATTAGGTAATTTTTGGAAGCAGGCAAGATGAAAAATGAGCAACGCCTTCGCCGGGAATCGAACCACGGACCTTTGGAATACGCTCCCAGCATGCAGACAACCACACCACGAAGGCACGCTAAGAAGGCAGAAGAAATATCTTATATACTTCTCCTTTTAAAGGGCGACTGGGGTTTTTAGGGGACCCATTCGCCAAATCGTGGGTGAGGAGAATCATCATTCAATACCCTTTTAGTTCGGGCGCCACTGTAGCGACATTAGGTATTTTTTGGAAGCAGGCAAGATGAAAAATGAGCAACGCCTTCCCCGGGAATCGAGTCTCGGGCCTCTGGAATACGCGCCCAGCATGCAGTCCACTATATCACGAGCACGCTAAGAATGAGAGAGAAATACCTTATAAAAGTACATAATAAAGGAACCCAGAAATATTACGCAAACTACACTAAATAAATTAATATATAAGCAAATTAAAAAAAATAAAGGCGACATTTACATAAATTACAATAGCGTTTTGTGATCCATATTGATTTCTTATATTGGTCTACTATTTTTACAGTTCTTTCATAAGTTCCCCTTTATGGCAATTATTATTTTTAATTTTACTGTATTGCATCTTAAGAGTCGAAGCATATCCGTTAGTCTCTTTTCATTGCAATAATAGTGCACACAGAAGAAACGACATTACAGGCTCTTTGTGCTAGCACGAATCCCTGACTTATCCTGACTTTGTGCTAGCGCGGATCCCTGACTTGTGGAAAACTGTAGTTTAGTTAAAATGTTACAGTTTCTCTTCGACAAGCAGCAACTAATGCTTCGCCAATTCATACTTCATGTTATTGTACCGTAATGTGAGATTACAAAATCAAATCATCTAGAGTTTTCTTTTTTTTCATCTAAGAGAGTGAAGAAAGTTCATTAACTATGCAACGAAAATCCTACCTCTCACTGAGCAAGGGAAAAAATTAAACAAGTGACTATAATTAACCTCCTGACATCTCCGAATTAAGCAAATCTGAATCTGCTAAACAGATCTACTCAGAGAACATTCTGTCCCTTGGCTTCAGTGCAGCCATATCTATAGGGTTTTCCAGCACTTTTGGAAGTCGGGGAGAATAGTATCAGAGACTTTGAAAAGGAGTTTTCTGGAAGCTTCCAAATGTCGCCAACTTGGTGACATAATTTGTACTTTAGGTGAGGTTTTATTTGCATCTCCTTTTCTATCTGAGATATCTTCATAATTTATGGTACCGTAATGTGTAATGTGCCTTGCTGAATTTCAAGCTGCATGCTCTATAACATTATATATGAAGTTTAACAGATTTTCAAATACGACAGATGACTATAAATGCAAAGTTGCACTTATTAACAAAAATACACCAAATAAACAATTAAAGTAAACGGTATAAAAATGCACAAAATGGAAAACAAAATCAAATAAGCACAAATATTCACATAAGTTTACAACAATATGAACTCTTTCATTAAATATCCTTTGCTAACACAAGTAACTTTACTCGAAAAAATACTACATATTTGAGGAAACTCTTGTTGCATATTAGTTTGCGTTAGATTCCCTGAATAAGTCGACACATGGAAAGGAAACACATGATAGTTCTTATTATTCCAAAACGGTAGCTACTAATACATTTGAGACTTAAAAGATAAATATAAATGTACCTACAAAACTTCTTTGAAAACAGTAGCATATACCTTGGATTCAGTTACAGAAATAAAGGTCATCAAGTGTGACTATTCTATTCTCAAAATTTCTTGTTGAAAGTACATAATGTCGACCTTCAAACATGCGATGAATTTGTAAATACTATCATCGACATAAAATTTAAAATATTTCCAATAAATTAGTATAGAATTCTGCCTTTATGCTGAATGTTGATCTTTGAACTGATTGACCAACCTCAGCGACTCACTTATACATACTGTTTCTAAAAATTAAGCACACGATGCAAATTCTGAGCCTCGAAACACATGCTTCGATTTCATTTTGTGAAACATACTAAGATCATAGAAACAAATATGGAGTTTTGATACGATGTGGTCAGTCAGATGTTACTCTACATAAATATACAAATAACCTACTGATTGAAGAGGATAGAAGTTTTGTTGATAAAAAGTTTTGATGGCGATTCTGTTATTTTTTTTTTTGATTAGATGAGATTAATAACTGCTTTATGAAGACGCTTTGATACTTCTGAAAGACAACATGCTGTCGACATTTGAAAATTTCTCCAAAACTCTGTAATTTACCTCCTTTGGAAAGAATTTCATGTACAGGACTTCCCTTTCGTTGAAGGATTAACACATTTTCTGATGCTAAATGTATGGCTTCGTTAGCTTTATTAGCAATCCCGTCAAATCTAAGGATAACAGTTAGAGTAGCAATTGAAAGTACAAAATCTTCGGCTACTGTGCTGGCATATGAAAAGATGATATTTTTACGAATTTTGTACATATGTAAATAATTTTAGAGAAATCATATGTGAAATTGTAGTATTTTTTGTATAGTATAACATGAAATGCTTGAAAAGAAGATGTTCTGCCGGAAAATGAAGAATATTGGGTCAAGACTATTTAACATTGAGGTAAATGACTATCTCGCTAAATTGGCGATGGTTTTGGCGACTAATCTACGGATCTTGCCAAGTTTGGCGAGAAATCTCCGGAAGTCGCTAAACGCGGTGACCATTTGGCGACAAGTTGGTCTGTATAACTGCAATTGGTACTGCAAGTGAATAATTGCAGTTGATCCCTATATGTAACTCTAACCATATCCAGCATTCATATGCCTTGCAGTAATTTTGAAAAGTAAAAAGTACTGGAGATTTTTCGGCGGACGGAGGAAAAATTATATAAGACTAGGGAGAGTATCAGTGTCTCGGTAGTTGTTGTTTAGTGCAGCGTGAGTTAGGAGGATTGAGATATCTCCGTTTGAGCTTCGCTCTTCAGATGCGCTTTGCATTGCATTGTGTTTAACATTCTTAGCAGTTTTAAGTGTAACTACTGATTGTAGTCTGTGATATTGTGAAGAGCTGTACCAGTATTTTTTGTGAAAAATTCCAAAAGTCTGAAGTATTCCTTTTGGTAAAAAGAAATTTATCAAGCTATCATTAACTCTGTGAACTCATTCTATTACGAACCCGCGCGCATGCAAAAATATGCCCGATTGCAATGAGTTTCTGTTACTTTTAAGCATGAAAGATCAAGGAGCCTAGTCTAAGTGGATTCGTCAAATTGCGAATTGGAATGTCTTTGAAAAATCCAAAAGTTCCAAAAGTACTGTTCACGGATGTGTTAAAGTTTGCACTGGAATCCAACAAATAACAAGCGAGTGAGATTCTGAAAAGAAGGCGGAACGTATAACAAGCCCAGTAATAACATTTGAGATTCCGCTTTAAGTCCTTGATGATGTAAAAAATGGGTTGAATACCTTTTGTGTGTAGAGTAGTTCAAAAATATTTGTAGGAGATATTGTAGTGTATCGAGATGAATTCCTTGGCCCAATTGTTAGGTTATATGCTTCAGAAGCTGGTTCGGTATTTATTATATTGGACAATTATGCATGTCCATTTAGAGCAAACATGTTGCAAGAGTATCTCGATGATAAATGTTTGCACGGAATAGCTACCACATTCGCTCAAGTCAACCCCATCTAAAACCTGTGAGGTACCTTTAGAAACGCAATCTCTGCTTTTAAATTTCCAAACGGCTTTTTAGGGACTGAAAAATGCTCGGTCGGAGAAATTATAATTACTCTTCATTTAATCATTTGACGGAAAATAAGAAACATAGCTGTAGAGCTTGAGTGAGGGTCAGAGATGATCACATTGCTAATTGTTTTGTCTTTTTGCATAGCGTACACATTTGAGTTTGAATGTACAAAATGTGTTACACATATTTAAAAGGTTATTGATATATTTAAATTAGCGTTGCACTCTATAATGTTTAGTTTATAAATATATAAAAAATGCCTACTTTCATATGAAATTTTAAAGGTGTAGAGACATTCGAAGTTATTTCGAAGCAGTAGACATGAAAATGTGCAATGCTCTCTCCGGGACTTAAACCACGGAACTCTCGAATACGCACCGAGTGTGCTGACCACTACACCACAAAGGCATGCTAAAAAGGCGGAAGAAATACCTTATAAAGTAATTAAGGCCTAATGTTTGCAATTAATTTGGAACAAATTATATTTGCTTCTTTTACCTAATTTTAAACCTAAATTAAACATTTTGTTTTATATATGAGCTACAAAAGATACATTCTCCAGTGAGAATCTTCTGAACAGACAGCGAACATGCATGAGATAATTCGTATTCCAAATTTATCAACATATCTGTGTATAAGGTAATTGGCCATAAAAGTATTTTCCATTAATTTTGCGAATTAAAATTCGACGTATAAATATTATGTTTAAAACACATTATTCTGAGAGTAAAAATGTGTTCGATTCATTAAAAAAAATAAAGACGAATAAAAAATTCAACATTCTAACCTTAGCTTTGTTCTAGTAAACGAGAAATAGTGAGGGGAAAAAGAAAAGAAAATATGAAAGTAAGTAATTACATGTTTCGAACACGCAAGGGGTGTTATCGCCGCATGAGAGTAAGAAGAAAGCAATAACTAGTATGAAAAACACGTGGATGCTGTTTTTCCGGTATGTCACGGTTTAGGATTCAAAGCGGAATGGGTGCGGAGAGGATAATCATGTCTTAAAAATCGGTCACGGAAAAATTTCATTGTTTTAATGGTCACGTATTTTGAATGCAGTTTTTAACAAAAAAATTATTTTCTTTCGCAAGTTTTAAAGAAAGTTTCTTCTATTCTTTCAGTAAATATTTCACTTCCAGATTGAGGATTACCAAAATTACCTTCTGATATTGTTATGAGAGCTTGTGGTAGCTATTGTACGCGTATTTTCTAATACTTCCTTTCAAAAATATTTTTCTTAAAAGTTTTGTAATTTTTTATTAGCTTTGTAATTAATACAATTTTTAAAAATTCGTCTTCTCGTATGAGTTACATTTTCTGCTCCTTGACAGCAAGTGGTTATCGAGTATTACCATTTTTTTTACAGAATTTTGATATGTAATTACTATATTATCTGCTAACTGTGAAATAAACAATTAATACATTTGTGTTCATATGCAAACAAAGAAGGTAAATTTCAGTCAATCAAAAAAGTTATAAAAATTAAGAATTATTTATAGAATACTTAAATATGACCAGTTTTATATTAAATATCATTAAACTGCATTCAATTAATCAGAAATGTATTCTTAGAACCTACTATTTTAAGTAATTCAGCTGTTTGGAATAAGCGTTCAATATACCGACGTAGTAACTTCACATAATGAGATAAGATAATAAGATTTTAAATGAAATGGGCGATCATGAAAACTGCTGAAAAAGAAGAGGATACAAAGAAGATGAATACTTATTTAATGAAAATAATTTCTAGTAGCATCAATGCATTATTGCCAACTTCAGGCAAGGCCACTTATTTTATACCACGTTTGTAAAAAATCAGTCTTTGGAAGTAATGATATTCTCTTCCGCCCTATTCAGATTGATGCGTTGTTGAACAGTATTTCTTGGACGAGAATGGGTCAAGTACCCGAAAAAATGGTGCTTACTTTGGGAAATGTGAGGAGGCTACAGAAGAGGAGGCACAATTTCGTATCCTAAACTCTTGATTTGCAGTACGGTATTGCATTATGTAGTCAGGCATTATCTTGAAGCATTGGAATTCCATGTCTGTTCACATATGTTGGTGGTATAAAGAAACATTTTCATGCCTTTGCCTCTTACTTGTACGATATTGAGCTATACGTCTCATTTTACCTTGTGGAAGGAATGCATGTTGAAAGCAAATGGACAGAAGACCACTTTACAGAGAGTATCATCTTCGTTGCACGCAAAAGATGACTTTGAAGTTATGTCTCGTGTGTCTTTTACTCCCAACCACTGCAACAAACGTACATGATTACCGCAGAATATTGAATTTTCATTTACAGACACAATTCATTGCAGGAAAGGTGTTTCTTCACTTCTTTTTCAGACAGAAAAGCACACCAAGGGTCAATGGAATTCTTGTCAGGTTTCCTCCTCCGAATGTTTTATTGTTTTTTCTGCGGTTACTGCAGAAGTCTCCAGTTTGAATTCATAAAGGTTTAAACACCTTATTTAAATGAGTTTCATGATTGACGTAATGTTGGCAGCATTCAAAGCTTAAGAATGAAATAAATACTATCATAGCGTCACCATGCGTGATCACACATGACATGAAAATTTGTATAAACCTGAACACTTGATTTCTTCCACAACCAGTAGAACCCTGCTGTTATTTAATGACCGTTTCATTTGCAACTACCTAATAGATTAAATAATGTTAGGTCAATTACTAAATTAAGTTTGCAAAATTTTTAATACTTTTACGTAAAGTCGATTTCTTTTGTATTGGTTTATAGAAGTTTAAATTTTATAATTAAAGCTACCGCTTTAGTTTAAACACTTCATGCAATATTGAGTTATCATTAATAGTTCATTACATCAAGGTTTTGTAAACTGTGGGTCGCCAAAACTTTTAGCACTTTTGATATTTCTTTAACTTATTATAATAATTTTACAGTTATCACATATTTTTACACAATGTATCTGAAACTAGATAAAGATAAGACAATAAAGAGAAAGAAAAAAACCGAAACGTTTCGACGCATTCTTTTTATAATATAAACGTTCATTTTCCTTGCTTTGCACATGACGCTATCATTTACTTATTAAAACTACTTATTTAAAACTACTCATTTAAAATTTTCTTGTTTAAAATTTTAAATAAATAAAATTAATTTTACTTATTTATTTTTTAATTAAATCTAATTTTATTTTATTAAAATTTTCACATTATTCTATGTCTTAAGGCTAGAAATTAAATTTAATGACCTAAAACTGCAATAGTATGTTACAGTACAAGTGAAAAAATTGAGTTTCACTGACGCGTGTGTCGGATTTGCGCAATACTTTTGGGTCCCACAAAGGTTTTGTAAATATTATGGGGTCCTGGGGATCGCGAAACAAATCTCAGTGATAAAAAGGTGTCCCGACTGAAAAAAGTTTTAGAAACCCTGCATTACATCATCTTTCGGCATGAAGCCAACAGTTTTGACAGCTGAGCTGACCCGTAAGATAATTCTAGGAGATATATACATGTAATAAATTATATATATATATATATAATATACACAGAAAATTTGAGATTTAATATTTAGTGTATACAGATGATAATCTGTTTCCTTCAAAAGTTGGCATTTCTTATTTTAATGCACTCAGAAGTTTCTGATAGCTACGAGTATACAGACAATAAATCTAGAAAATGTACACAGAAGATGTTCACAGAAGATCTACGTACAAGATCTGGAGCAAAATTTTTCAACCGTTTTTACTCCATGCGCCCCTTTCACCGCTGCCACTAATCTTTCTCTCCCTTATTCCAAAACTCGAAAAATACCTAAGCATTTATTTAAATTTGATTGTTTTTTTAACTTGTTTTATAAATTAAATAAGAAAATATGTATGGAAAATGTTAATAAGTACCAAAACTTGAAAAAATTACTTTTTACATTCATAAAATAAAACAAAAGGCTCGTAAATGAAAGGCTAATCGCATTACCTCTCTGAAAATATAAATTCCTACTTAAGAAAGAATTCTTCCCTGTTTGAGAAACTATGATGGAGAATATATATAAGCATATATATATACTTACGTTGTCGCTTGTTGCAGCGATGCAATGCATTTGGAGTCTGCAAGAGTAGTAATATGTAGAAGATGTCGTTGAGAATACGCAGATGAATGTTGTAGATGTACGTGATGCAGGTAGAAAATTCTTACATGAGATCTAGAATAGGGATTCCCGACGGGGATACTGACCTCTTAGGAGCCAATGAAATTTTAAAGGGAGAAAATGATAATCAACGGGACAACAGGGGGTTAATGCCAAAATATTGGCCCGGGATTGATCGGCTTAATCAAGATTTCATTAATTACAAAAACATTAATCAATGTTAATTAGATAATTATCGATATAAATGTATATCGTATAGCAGAGTTTCTTAAACTGTGGGTCGCGGGACCTGCAGCAGGGGGTCGCCAAAAATTTTAGCAGTTTTGATATTTCTTTAATTTATCATAATAATTTTACAGTTACCAAATATTTTTACACAATGTATTTAAAAATTGATAAAGATAAGACAATACAGAAAAATAAGAAAACAAAAATGTTTCGACGCATTCTTTTTATAATATAAATGTTCATTTTACTTGGTTTGCACGTGACGCTGTCATTTCGTCTGTTACTTATTTAAAATTTTCACATTGTTCTATGTCTTAAAAGTAGAATCTAAAGTTAATGACCTAAAACTGCAATAGTATATTACAGTACAAGTAAAAAATAGACAGTTTCACTCACGCGTGTGTCGCATTTGCGCAATGCTTATGGGGTCCCACAAAATTTTCGTAAGTATTATACGGCCCTGGTGTTGCGAAAAAAGCTCTGTGATAAAAAGGGGTCGCGACTGAAAAAAGTTTATGAAGCCCTGCGTCGTATAGTAATGAAGAAATCGCGTAAAATAAATATAAGGGGAAAGTAAGCTAAAATTATTTAATATATTGATGCGAATTTTGTGCACATGAAAACAATTTTAGTGAAATTACATGTAAAGTTGTAGTATTTTTTGTACAGAGTAACAGGAAATACTTGAGAGATGAAGTTCTGCCCGAAAAACAGGATTACAGGGGTAAATCTATTTAACATCGAGGTAAATGGCTATCTCGCTAACTTAGCGAAATATCGCGAAGCTTTCGGTTTTGACGACTCATTTTTGTCGCCAAATTTGGCGAGAAATCGGCAGAAGTCCCCAAACGTGGGGACCATTTGGCGACAATTTGGGTCCGGTCTCTGTATAACTGTGGTATCGTACTTAAATAGCTGTAATTGATCCCTGTATGTAACTGCAACCGTATACACTTTCCAATAATTTCGAGAAATGAAAGATACTAGAGATTTATTTTGGATTTCGAGAAACGGAAGACACTAGAGAATTCAATTCATTACAAACCTTCACGCACGCAACGATATTTTAAAAATCAATATCATTGATTTAAATATATAACATTTAAACTAAGCATTGTTGTGTCAAATATTAAAAAATTGCGTCAATACATCAAACATTACCATCACATTAATTAAATACATTATTTTTTTCATTTCGAATCTGTGATTTGGTTTCTGAAAACTTGTTTATTATAACAATACCCGCGAAAAGATACATAAATTTAATAGCGATTTTTTCTAAAACTTTTGTTCATATTTAGTCTAACTGTTAAGTTCAAGTTATTTATGTACAGTTATTTGTATTATACTGTATGCTGTTATCGAGAAAAATGTAAGGGGGGTCGATGAAGACTACCATTCCCTTTAAAGAGATCGATATAGGAAAAGGATTGGGAATTACTGATATATAGAAGATTGATAGCTGGATTCAAGTTGCACTCGAATGCATCGATATATCCAGAGGCTCTAAATGCTGTGACTGTATAGAAGATGAGTTCTGGAGTTGCTGTCAGATTTTAAAGCGTATAAGTATTACTCTAATATAGCAACATTGGAATACAAACCTCTTCCCTCTGGAGCAATCCTGATTCACTAGAAGACCTTTAATGCAACTTTTGGACAGAAACTCTGAAGAATGTATTTTTTTACTTATTTTTAAAATAAAGTACCTTAAACTTAAAGGTTAATTCAAGTTAGTGTCAAAGACAGTTATCCCCAATCCAAGAACGTAGAACACACAGTTCAACTAAAATAATTAAAAATTTATCTAAACGATAGCTTGCAGGGCAAATTAAGATGATATGTTACATATATACATGTTAATGCTCACAAAATATATATTAAATAAATCAGAAGATTTCGCTAGCTTACGAGCAATTATGTTCTTCATCTAAAATTTTTAACAAGTCACAGTTTTAGCTACTCATTCAATTATCTGCAATCTCCTTTACTCCCCAGGCTCTTAGAATCATTGCCAACTAGTAGAATACAGGGGTACACTTTTAAAAGCTGTGAGTATACTACCAAACAAGAACGACTCTAACTATATTTCTGCGTAAACTGCAGTTTAGGAACCGCAGTATTTACGTTTCTTGTCTCCTAACAGATATTTACATTAACTCGAATGGCACGGCCTTTTAGATCTGCACATGAAAACCTGTATTTAAAAAGCATATTAGCTAAAGTTATAGCATTTCTAATTTCAGTCTCTATTTTTATAAGCTTACATTCATTAAGATGATATTTACATTATTAACGAAAGTAATATAGAAAAATATCTTAAATTATAAGTTAATATGTATCAAGTGACAAAAGATATCATGATCGGATAAAGCCGGTCATGCTAATTTGTGAACTGACGAAATATGGCAGAAGACATGGAGAAATGGAGCAGCGTAAAAGACCTTAAAACTTAACTGTTAGAAAATTAATATAATTTTCACGACATTATGGGAAGAAAACCTAAATTCAAGAAATGGCTCTTTGCAAATAACCATTGGATTAGCTGCAGTACACATTAATCCAGCCCTTCACTGGTATTAATTATACTGCGGTGTTTTACAATCATTCGTTATTCATGACTAGAAGGACTGCATTTAATTGATACCGAAACCAAACTGATGCTTACTTAGTGCTGCATAAACTATGCTCTGTAACAAAAATTACATTTGGTGGTTTCTGTTAACTATTAAATATGATTACTTTGAAAGCATGGATTCATAATGGAGTATTATTATATTTTGAACCTTCATTAAGATCTTTAAATGTATGAGAGTCTTTAGGTTTACAATGCGTATAAATGAATATAGGTTTCTTCTTCTTTTTAGCTTTCAGTGATTTTGAATATAAGATCATAGAGAACTGATATTTCGTTCCAGATTTCATCTTTTGGATTCAAACAAACTGGCTGCATAGAGGATTCGTAAAAATCATGCATCATACTGGGGCTTAGGAATTGGTTTTAAGACATTGTTTTAACTGAAACTTCTTTGAGTGCTTTTCCAGTGGCTGCATAGAGGTTTCGTGACAATCAAGCATCACGCTGGACCAGAGGAAGGGACTACAAGATATTATTTTAACTGGGACAACTTTGAGTGATTTTACAGAATCTAACATAATTCAAGAAGTTAATCGATGGAGAAATTAACAGAGGTCAATCTTAACCTCTGGAAATGCCGGAATAGAATTAAATATCTATTAATCTATAGAGTTCCTCACTTTTATTCTGTTAATTAAGTGTCGAGGAATTTAGCGAACTTTAAGCGAATTATCGCTTAGTTCAAAGAACAGAAAGCGTAAACTCAAGAAGGGTTAACTACCCTTTGTTTACCCAAAATAAGATTAACAATCGGCCCTTTTTTTGGGCTTACATCAAAGCCTCTACTCGGTTTTAAACCCATAAGTAAGAAATAAGAACTTACTAATGACTATTTAAAGAGACTTAGCTGAAGCTAACACAGTTCTACTGTAGTTGGCCCGTAATCTTAAACTATCCGGCGAACTTTCAAAAGGCACGTAATAATTCGGGCGAGGGTAACAACAGCTTAGAGAGGCGTAGCCCAAAGACAAACGCGCGCTTCTCAGGATTCCTAACTCTCTCTCTCGAAGTCAGTTGAATTTTCCTTTAATACTGTTCTCTTCCTCATTTGCATTCAGTGCGATTCTAAGACCCCATTCTGGTAGAGAGTTGTAAGTTGAAATGAGATAAGACAGGAAAAGTGAACTAAATTAAAATAACTGTTATGAAATTAAAATATACCTTACAAGGCCATAATAAAAATTTAAGGTGTGTAATCTACAGCTAGATCTTGAACTTGTGATATAATGCTTAATATAATATAAATGTCAATCATCCTATGATTCGCGGGAAAAGATCTCCATAAGGACATGTTTTATAAGGCTTCGATAGATGTGTTAATAATTTATGCTGACTTAGTATTGTTTTCTTCAAAAGCCCATCGTTTCCATCGGACTTGATAAGCATTAATTCTCCTGCGTTGTAATTAAGAACTTTCACATCACTACGCTGCTTAAAAGTAATTGCTTATCGTGCTTCAATTAATATTCATTGGAACTATTTGATATGAAACAAAAAAAAAAAAAAAAAAAAAAAAAAAAAATCGAAAATAATCTACTTCTGAGTTGCATCGGGATAGCGCGATAAAACGCAGGATCCCATCGCAGCGAACTGTGTTCGCCTGAGCCGAGAAACACTTTCTTCTGAGTTTGCAATGTTGTATAGTGGGGTTCGGAAATATAAATGGTCCTGATTTAGTATAAATTCACATGCTTATTTTATTGAACACTGTAGATACTGAAGCTTTCTTCTCATCATTATTTGGCGAATTTTACAAGAGAGTTAACGAAATTCATATCATTAATTGAGTTTCAGTATGCTCTATTTGTTTTGAGATTATGCTACCATTAACTCGGATTTTCTCAGTTCCTTCAGTCTTAAGTCCTTTGTAAACTGAAATAAATATCCCGGATAGGGGATCACATCATGGGAAAGATGAGTTCCGGAACAAATACGTTTTCTCCCATTGCTGTCCCGCACCGGAAATACTTTCTGCGAATAGAGCAGTAAATTTGGCAGAATTCCAAACGCTTTCCTGAAGGCAACGGGTAAATCATGTGACCATTTTCTTATCTCACACGTTTGTTCGAATGATCGAATGAGTTTTTCTAGCCTCCCTCTCCCCTTTTGTTTATTTTCATTTTTTCTTTAGATCGTAGATCAGAGATCAGTGTTGCTTTTCACTGCCAGAGATCAGCCAATGAAAAAAAGGAGCTATAAAACAATGCAAAAGTTTTTGAATAACGGAATATTTCTTTCAACAAACACATGACTTATAACTGACAAAATGGAACGTGACGTAGCAAAAATCTTAGCTTTATATTTTCAGCGTACAGCGGTTCCATTCTAGGTAGTCAGAGTTAACCATTGGTGAAAAATGTCGATGTTTTTAGTCTACAGGAAGTATAACAAACAGTTTCACAATATCCAAGATTACATATCTGTCTTTCATTATTTTTTTGTTTTTTATTTAAATTTAGTGCTCATAAAGCTGCATTTATTCAAGAATATTTAATGTATGTTTAGTATGTATGGGTTCGTAACGAATTAAATGCATACAGAACCGGTGATAGCTTGATAAAATTATTTTTGCCAAAAGGAGCACTTTCCAATTCTGGAACTTTTCACAAAAATATTCGTACAGCTCTTCTCAGTGCCACAGAACACTCTCAGTAGTTACACTTCAAACTACTAAGAATGTTAAACATAACGCATCTAAAGAGCTATGCAAAGCGCATCTAAAGAGCGAAGCTCACGCGGAGATATCTCCATTCTCCGTGGTCGACTCTGGATATGTCAATGTCGTAACGCAATTAAAAGGCAATCAGCCTAGTGCGGCCTTTACCAATATATTGTAAATAGGGTATCTTTAATGATGAGTTGAATCCAGTAAGATGGAACGTACTTTTTTCGCACCTAGTGCAGAATACCTAGAAGAGAAGTAAACGTGGTGCCCTCTTTTGGCAAAAATTGTAGTGAGCGTGAGCGGGACTGATCGACTTTGGATGATCTCAGCGGTCTTATATAGTTTTCCCCCGGCCGCCGAGAAATCTTAAATACCTTCCACATCTCGAAATTAGTGGAAGGCATATACGGTTAAAGTTACATCTAAAAGCCAGATACGGTTTCAATTACATATAGGGATCAATTATAGTTATTCAATTACAATACCAATTATAATTGTACAGGGAATGGACAAATGTCGGCAAGTGTGGCGACTTCTGGCGATTTCCAGACAAATATGCTGACAAAAGTTGGTTGCTGAAATCATCACCAATTTGGCGATATCTCGCCAAATTAGCGAGATAGCCATTTACTCAATGTTCAATAGACTTCTTGTAATCTTAATTTTCTGGTAAAGCTTCGCTCTCTTCAGACTTTACAGGTTACATCATACGAAAGATATTACAATTTTAAACGTAACTTCATTAAAATTATTTGCATATATGCAAATTTCGTAAAAGCATTTATCCATGAAGTTAAATAAAACAATTCAGGCTTCAGATATTTTAAAAATTTTTTATTCGTCAGTCGAATCCTAATATAATGAATCCGGATTTAACGCTTACCTCTGTTTAAGGAATTTTTACGTTTTAATAATAAAGTATATCAGTTTAATGAATTTTTATCCCAGTTTAAATAACTGTTAAAATATTCAAGTACTCCATTTTTAAAGAATGCGTCTTGAACGTGAGCTAGTCTGGTAATCACTTTTATATTGTCTGGTAATCACCTACGAATTTCTTCAAGAGTAAAGCGAATAAGGTCCGACTTCTCTTGTTAGGTCTTCCGTATAAGCATCATCTTGGCAGATATAGCTGTTGCCTGTTTTGTCGTAATCCAAACTATGACTAATTAGATTAATTACATTTATTTACAATTTTATAGTTACTAGTCATCAATATCGAATACAAGAAAACGCAGTTTTCGATGTGAGACGAAAGCTTAGCAGTTATCAGTGCGGGAAAATTTAAAGTTTGACCTGTTAATTTGATATGTTACCTCGCTCTTTTGGGATTATAAATCATAAAATTTAATTAACCGGTTCTACCAAGAATAAATGTAGTTTATTTTCATATGTATTTTTATATATGCAGTTATAGGGGATTTGTTTTTTTAATGCTTCTGATTGAGATATATTCTATTTGATGAAATTAAATTATTCTCACGATTGATTCTGTTGTATTAGTTTCAAATACTAAAGGAATTTAAACGAGTCAAACAAGGAAACCAAACAATCCAAAACTATGACTATAGCCTTCTATTTACGTTCGTCAAAAACGCGATGTTCTTTGAAGCTAAATTCATTTATCGTATCCCAAAACAAAGAATACGCTAATTACACCTAAATTATTTTCCCACACACACACACACACACACACAAAAAAAAAAAAAAAAAAAAAAAAAAAAAAAAATGGCGCGGGAAAGTAGAAATTCGCATTGTTTCCTTCTTGAATCCTTGAACTTAACATTAAACTGATTAACTAAGCATGCATTCCAGATCAAACCTGTCAAAGCTACGTAAACAGAAGCTCATTCAAAACAACTCACGATCTTTAGGAGCAAGATACTTACTGTAGGGGTAAAGTACTAGAGCTTGGAACTGAGCCAAAAGGAGTCCAATAAATATGCGGCCTGCGTCCAGCTGCACAGAAATTATCGAACTATATTGGATTACGAAAGACCTGCGGACTTATAGGAAAGGGTTTTCTCGGCTACCTCACCTAAAGGAATAACATAAAAGGGCACGTTTCTATTCCGTTAACAATCTTCTTATCCTGCTCAAAGTTTCTTTATATCCTCCAGAAAACTTTCAGAGTTTGGAAATCGAATAAAATAAGGAAATTGTGATTAACTCATAATTCATCTTCGTTCCTTTTATTCGGTATGATTCCCCCAGATAAATTCAGCGTTATTCCTTATAATTATTTTAAAGGACTGACTTGTTTAAAGAAATTATAACGAAAAGTTTTCAGATTTTTAATCGTTGCCCAAAAAGGTTTGTTAAGGCTTTTTTTTTTTTTTGCTTTCACTAAGCTTGCACTATACCAGTCTGCTGTTGCGCTCACTCCTGCTAATCCATTCTTTTTTATCATTTTAGCTTTAATATTAAGCATCGTTTTCTTCGCACTTGTGCCATATATAATTCAGCAGGAAAACCACAAAAAATTGAAATGTAGCATAGCAGTATACGTTTACGATGGTGACCAGGAAAAAGCGCACAGGAAAAATGCTCACAGAATAATGCTCACAGGTATAAATGCTCACAGGAAAAAAGTCCACACAGAAATATGCCCACATAGAAAAAAGCTCACATGGAAAAATGCTTACTTAGAAATATGCTCACAAGGAAAAAGGTTCACATAGAAATATGTTCACATGGACAAATGCTCACATTAACCTTTTCTGGGGAGGCATATGAAAACTCTAGTAAAATTTTGCATGTACTGTAATATTTTATACCACTGCCCTTGTACGAAAGTTTTTTCCTGTAACTGCCAATAGTTAATTTTTGCTCACATGGACAAATGCTCCCATTAACCTTTTCTGGGGCGGCATATAAAAGAATGTAAAATTCTGCATGTACTGTAATATTTTACACCACTGCCTTTGTACGAATTTTTTTTTCTTTTAACTGACAATGGTGACCGAAAAAATTCCTACCGGAAAAAGCCCACAGGAAAAATGCTCACAGAATAATGCGCATTTTTCCTGTGGGCATTTTTCTGGTCACCACAATAACTAAATAACTGCAAGCAGGAGCTCTGTGGCCTTATATAGTTCTCAAACGGTCGCCGAGATACTTCTACTATTTTTCGCTTCTCAAAATTACTGTAAAGCAATAATGAGGATCGAATTACGGTCGCAGCTAATATAGTGATCAATTACATTTATTCGGTTCTAGGGGAGAAAAACCCTATGTGAGCTTTTCTTCCGTGTGAGCATATTTCTAAATGAGCATTTTTCCATGTGAGTATTTTTCTATGTGGGCTTTTTCCTGTGAGAATTTATACCTGTGAGCATTATTCCTGTGGGGTTTTTTCCTAGAACCGTTTAGGATTTCCAATGGAGTGTTTATTTTTGGCATATACATTTTCCTATTTTCTTTTCCAGTTCATCATATCGGTGTTCACTTTCCTTTGCTTACAAACCTTTTCTTTAATTCCTTTTTATTAAAAACGTTTTGTGAGTTACTTTATTTATTAAATATCACATTCCTCGCAATTAAGCCACATAGAATTCAATTCAACAGCAATATCACAAAATATTTAAAAAACGGCGTAGAATTTCTGATAGATAGTATAGACAGTCTTGTGGACTGGAGTAGTATTGAATTGGACGTTATAAAATGCATGTTATTTTGTGCTTCCTCACTGCTTACCTAAAGGGAATAACTGGAAGTACGTTCGGCTAACATTTGAGAAGTTTGAAGTTCAAACTTCAGGGATGATATCATATATTTCAAATGTTTCCCGTCTTTAAAAATTATAATGACTACACCGTCTCGTTTAAAAGGTAATGGATGATAATTCTTCACCACCAAGATTTGGAGATTGATTTCCTTCCCTCTAATAGCCTAAATGTGGGAGAATGTAAGATAATTTCTTCCTTGATTCGTGCCTTCGTAAGATAATTGGAAGCACGTTCGGCTAGCATCAGGAGGTCCAAAGCTTGAGTTCCGCAGATGGAATTACACATTTTTCACGTCTCATACTCCGGAATAATATGCCTGATGGCCTCTACATTTTAGAAATCCATCCATTTAATCCATTGAAATAATTAGATTAAAGCAAATAAGATTACTGAAATCGAATATTTCAGGTTACATTTTAAAACAAGGCTCTCAGTCAGTGGGAAATTTTCTCCAGCAGAGAATTTTTGAATTTCAGAACGACAGAATAAAATTAAGAGAACTATGAGCAAGAGCAGCTAAAACGTGGCTGAAATCAAGTGACTAAAAGTTAGGTTGGGAAACAGTTAGATCTAGGCATTATGTAAGTGAAAAAAAAATTAACAGAGGTATTCCTATAATTACACTTAGCAAACACACTAATAATTTATAAATACAAACAAGCTTAGCTACAAGCGTGTTAAGAATTAACCCCGAGGCTTTCGATGTAACTGAACATAAGAATTGTATTCGAAATAAGGATGAAATACAGAAGAAATATTATTCCAATTTAAATTAACCCTAAGAGAACGTTTCGCTCATTTAATAGAGAAAATAATACTCCTTCATTAAAGCAGTAGTTGAGTTATTTTTCCTCATTTATTACTTTTATATGATGTTTGGAACAAATAATTCCAATATATATCAAGAATTGTTTAAAATATCAACTATTTTTGTGTAAAACGTAAGCTAAAATTCCATAGTGAAGACTATAATACCTTCTTCGAAGTATTAATAATTGGAGAAGAAAGAAAAATAAACAATCGCTACGCTGATGATAAAGTAATATAAAATAAAAAACAGAAGAATCCAGGATGGATCCAAATTCAAGAAGTTTTTATCAAAGAGATCCACTAAAACGGATTATCTGGATTACAACAAATCACTAGAATTCTATTTGCTTAACGTTGGGGATGCGTTCGTGGAGAACTTATTTTAAGGAAAATTGGTTCTTATATGGGAGAAAATAAGGAAATCACCCATGCATCCAGCCTTTTCGTTAGTATTTGAACATGGATCGAACTACCTGTGTTTAACGGTCTTGCCTTTCGATCCTTAGCTGCTCAAGTAGGGCCAAACTATTTCCACCTCGATAATAGTTTGGCCCTACTCCATCAAATGGAATATTTAGGGGTTTAGGATGATTAGTATGCATACGTGTTTTAGGCTAAAATATGTGACCTTGGTGAATGTAATAGCTTTAACTGAGTACTGTGAATAAACTCTCCTTTTCTAGTTCATAGCGCAGTGCCCTCTTTCTAAGGCTATATCTCATAGCTTCAGAGGGGATATGATCATTTTTGAGAGATGACTGTCAAGCGATAAGAAGCGACGTTTTCTGACGTTTTCTCAAAAATGCTGATTTTCCTCCTTGACATTTACCTTCAAGACCTGGCCTCCAGGAGAGGATTCACTGTAGCTTTTGTGAATGAAAATGTTTAAAAACTGCATAAGGTTAGAAATTTGGAAACTACCCTTAATATTATGGTTAACAGAGACTGCTGTTTGAATCCAGTGCAATGCTTGCATGTTTGTGATTGTCTGGCGTGAGTGGAGTGTCAAAGTTCCCTAGCTTGTTACAGGAAAGAAGAAAAATGAAACGCTTGAGCCCTCCTCCAAGCAACTACCAAGACGAGTTAGGCTAAATAAAAGTGGCACGCATAAAGTACATGACTAATGGCAGATCAATTTATCTCCTATTTTCATGGCGTTTCGTGTTCTTACCTAAATGCAAGTGGGATAAATATAAAAACAGAAATATAAGAAGGACAATTTCTTATCTTTATGCGTTTACCTCGTATCAGTTCCAAAATAAATGCGAAATAAAAGAGAGAATTCTGCGTATTATAAACGCTAATTTGAAAAGTAGATTTAAATTTAAATGCTTCTGCGCAAGTTGAAAGCAGACAAGGCTTTAATTTTAAACAAATCATTATGGAATTAAAAACCTAAGGTTTATTATGTACTGGAAGTTACTTGTCATGCTATACATATTTAAGTGTTCTGTAGGACTATTATTTTAAACCAACCAGTTATTTGTAATTTCAGCCTTTAGCCTTTTTTTTTCTTTACCGGAATATAAATCAATTAGATAATATTTAAGCTGAGATTTTTGGACTGTAAGACAGAGCGTTTTTTCGCCTGTCGAGGCCACGTTACTTTAGTTCTGCCATCTTTGATGATTTTGTAATTATTCGGCTTTGCGTTATTTGCTGCCGACATTTAAATTGTTACACCCGCAAACATTAGAGTTTTGAATCAACTTCGATTTAAATTTTATTGTGTAGTCTTTGAAGACTAGTATACGTTTGAATTTGACTATTGCTTTAGTTTCATCTCCACAAGTGGTAGTTGATTTTTTTTAAGCACAAGAAGTGCGCTCATGGTTTCAATAAAAAAAGTTCTGTTTTAATAAAAAGGTTTGTTGTAACATTTTCAGGTTTCTGTCGTCACATCAGATACTGCGATAATTCGCTCTATGTCTCTTCAGAGTTTGAATATAGTTAACGCTACCAAAGCAAGTCAAGTAAGTAAACTAAATTTCTAGTATCCTGCGAAAACACGATTAAGCTTAAGTTGCATCTATAAAATGAAAGTTTTTAACAAAACTTAACATTTAAATTTTAATTCTTGTCTATTTTCTTAGATATTTTAAACCTGTAGTTAAGACGTGAAATCATTAGAAACACATAGAAATTAAAATAGGGTGAAGTTTAACATTTAATTATATTTAACCTTACATATTTAGTACAAATAATAATTTAAAATGGTTTTAAATGTAAAATTAGGCTGTATAAGGGAATGATCGTTTCAACCTATCTTAACAAAGAAGCTTTTTATTCCACTACAATGATCTAACTATATAGTAGACGGCTAGCTAAAAATGCTTTTCAAAACAAATACTTACATTTATTCTGCTTGTTGAAAGTGCAGAGTCTCCTTTTAAAATAAAACTACTTTAAAAATTTTTAGAAAAATAGAACATGCTTAGTAAACATTTAAAAAAATGCACCACCTTTCTGAAATGTTTGCTTAACAAAATCAAATGAAGATACTAACATTTTTTAAAATTCTTGCAAAGTATTATAAAACAAGGAGAGTTTTTCTTTATTGTCAACAAACAACTACACATTATACTTTTTGATTTCGTTTTATAGCCCACTTTATTGACTGCACTACCAACAATCCTTAATGCGGTAATATATATCCATTATATGTGTATATATGTCTGTACGGGATTCGTAATGGGGAGGTTTAATGCTTTAGCACGAACTACGGGATTGAATATTTTATCCCTTAACTACCTCTTTTGACAAATATAGTTCACCTCCTATCCTGACTAATAGCGTGTCTAATAGCCATTCAGACTCGTTTAGGGGGTACTGCCATTGCAAATGAAAGCGGCACAAAAGTAGGTGTCAAAATCCGTTATGATCTTTACGATTGATAGCCACTAAATTTATAAACTTTATTGCCATAGGAACGGATTTGCTGTGATGATTGCAGGAGAACTCGTATTTCGTCTTGTGGAACCATCCGATAGCGGTTCATATAAATATGTATATCACTGCAATTGGAAGAATTTACTATTTTATATAAAGCTACTTAATACGCAAAATCATGCATATTAACAATTAATAATTTATATAATTTAAAGCAGTGACTATTTTGAATGCTTAAATCTTTGTACTTTCTTAACATCCTGCTTGAAATTCAAAAGACGAAATATTATAGCTTGCGTACGAGTTCATAACTGATTGAATACACACAGGTCCGATGATACGTTAATAAAATTTATTTTTTATCAAAGGAACCCTTCAGAACTCTGGAATCTTCCACAGACATCCTCGTACACTAGTTCACAGCATCACAGAGTACAATCAGTAAAACTGCTAAGAGCGTTAAACACAACGTAATGAAAAGCGCATCTGAAGAGAGAGCTAACCCGGAAATATCTCAAATCTCACCTGAACTAACAACTTGCAACAACAATAACCAAAAAACTGAGAGTAGATGCTCTCTCTTCCCAGTTCTCTCTCTTAAATAGATTTCAACCGGCACCTGGGATAGTTTTAGTACTTTCTGCTTCTCCAAATTACTGGAAAGCAATAGGTGGGTCGAATTACGGTTGCAGCTAATATAGTGATCAATTACATTTATTCAGTTACAATACCTATTAGGATGATACAGCGACTGGACCAAAATATCCCCAAAAGGTTGCCAAGTTTGACAAAAAAGTCACCAAAACCGCTATCAGCTTGGCGACATCTTGCCAAATTACCGAAATACCCATTTTACACAATGTTAAATGGACTTATGTTAAATGGACAATGTTAAATGAGCTGCCCCTGTATTCTTACTTTTCCTTCATAACTTCTTTTGTCTAGATTTTTTGCGTTTACAGAAAAATACAATTATTTTACATATAACTGCACTAAAATCACCTCTGTATGTACAAAATTCGTAACAACATAAAAATTTCTTAATAAGCATTGATTTTTCAGTAGCTGAATGTTAATATTTATTGAAATGTTTTAAGTTGGCCAAATATGACTAGTTTTAAATTAATTTGGTTATGGTAAAATGAATTAGAACTGTCAGCTTAATAGCGTGTTTTAAGGTAAATTCTTTCGCATTCTTGTTATACACAAATAAAATCACGAAATTTCCCATACAGGCTAACGTTCGTAGGAACTGAATTCACTCAAATTATTGGATTGGCAAGAAAGTAATTTCCAATTACATAAATAAATTACGTTATGTTTGTTCATTTTGTTACTCTTCTGCCAATCCTATAATTTGTTTTCTTTTCAGATTTCGTAGTTGACAGTTTTAGGTTGTTGTGGAAACAAATTCCATGCATTTCTCTTTCCAACCGTTAGTTTACGATCAATTTTAACATGGGGGTACAAAAAAAAGCCTTTTAGACACATTTTAGTTTTTTATTTTCATAAAGCTAAGCAGGTGTCTGAAGTCCACAGAGAGATATGTGAAGTCTATGGTGTTGACTGCTTAACAGAACGCATGTGTCAGAATTGGTTTAAAAAATTTCGATCTGGAGATTTTTAATTGAAGATAATTAGCGGCTGACCTTCTGAAGTTAATGGTAACAAAATTAAAGTCATAATTAAATCAAATTTTTATGTAACCGTGCAAAAGATTTCAAAGTTCTTAAATGTATCATACATGAAAACTGAAAATCACATAAGATGTCAACATGAATTCAAAGAAATTCACTAAACGCAAAGAATCAACATTCGCGATATGCATTTAAAACGTAGTGCTATCGACCAATTTTTAAACAAATTGTCACTGGTGATGAAAAATGGATCGTCTACAGTACCATTAACTGAGAAATATCATGGACCAAGCATGATGAATAAGCACAAATCATGTTGAAAGCTAAATTGCATCAGAAAAAGTGTCAATGCAGTGGGATTACAAAGGTGTTGTATATTTTGAGCAGCTTCCAAGAAACAATACTATTAACTCATTTGTTTACTGCCAACAACTTGCGAAACTGGAGAAAGCAATTAAAGAGAAAAGACCAGATTTGGGAAATCCCAAATCAATCGTCTTCCCTCACGATAATGTGAGACCTCCCACATCTTAACAATATGTACAAAATTGTTGAAGCTTGATTGGAAGTGATTCGCCTCCCCCATATGCCCCGACGTTTTACAACTGGATTATCATTTATTTCGAAGTTTACAAAATTTCGTAAATGGTAAAAATTTCAGTGATGATGACCTCAAATTGAACTTGGTTAAGGTAAAGGCCAGAAGTTTTATGAGGGCGGAATTATGAAGTTACCAGAAAAATGGCAAAAGGTTACTGAACAGAATGAAAACTATTTGGCTGATTAAAGTTAATTTCTTTTACAGAAAAAATTGAGTTTTATTTTTCACTAAGAAACTGAATTTATTTTCTTGCCAACCCGATACTAATGTCTAGCGGTTTTATCCGTATGTTACAAATTCAATATAAAATCAATCACCCTATTAGGTGTGCATAAACGTATCTGTTTGAGTATCATTCAACACCAAAATAACGTTCATATTAATGTTAAGTTGATATTCTATTTTTATAAAATAAAAACAATGATTAGCCGTAAATAAAATTTAAAAGCAAGTAAACTTCAGTAGAGTAGGGGTCTTACATCCATTTGTAAAATATTCTACAATTTGTCGCTATGAAATAAAACGCCAGATAATATCAAATTTTATACGCTCTGTCCACAAAAGTCCTTACTCAGCTTTTATTTTCAGAATCGTTGTCACAAACATTTACTTCCAGTTATAGAAATGCTTTAAATGACGTAGGGATTCATGCTTCCGTATTTTAAAATTCAAAATAAAAACCTGGGTTGTATACAAAATACGAAATTAACTTTTAACATGTTTATCCGGTCTCTATATTTAGATTCAAGAAAATCTTTTACTTGTTATAAAAAATAAAACACAAAACTTTTGACTCACGCACCAGAAAAGTTGACCGAGGTATTGAATTTCAAAATTTCAATATCTGATGACATTTTCAATTTTCATTGCACTTAATACCTTAATTTGCATTATTCGAGGTTGATTTCACCCTTAACACCCTTCAATGTTATTCTTTTGTGATTTACTACTGTCTTTATTTGTAATTTGGTTACTTTGTTATGCCAAAAGAACATTCACCCAAGTAATTTATAAATTTCCTAATCCTAAAAAGATTTAATTCTCTGGTTTATTAATATGGTAATTATAAAAATCAATTAATACATAGGTGAATAATGTTATGACAGTACAGAAGCCTGAGAATGTAATATTTAAATGTTTTAAAATTCACTAATCTTGCACAAACTGAAAATTATTCAAAATGCGGAAGAAATAGACAAGAAATAAACACAAAAGTATAATAAACAGCAGGACGGTAGGCATTGAAGTCTGAATCTGGTAAGCAGTGTGCAACAACTCACCTGTGGAAGCAACTAGCTCTACTATTCTCAAACTTCGCATGGGTGAGAAGTCTGGCTTTCATGATTGAAGCCCGAACAATTGGATGAGAGTGCCCAGTGTGCCATAATTGGTAAACATAACTGGCGCTGTGGAATAAATCAAACGCTTGGTGTCTGAGCCCGATGCGAGACCCTCATGAGACCCCATGAAGGGTATTGGTTGGTCTAGACAGGAGGACGGTAGCCATGGAAGTCAGAATACGCTAAGGAGTGTGCAACAACTCACCTGCCGAAGCAGCTAGCTCTGCGAGATTGAGCTATTTTAACTTAGTTGAATTGCGATTTTAAGGTTCATTCTGTGAGTTATTTTTGGAATTCGCGCTATTTCTCGTGCTCTAAGAAGAAATTGCTTAATATCCGCCTTCTACCCGAGCTGTTTTCAACTACGTAATGTGCTATGTCTCATGAATGTTTATAAATAATTGTCAGTTTATTCCTGTTTAACTGGAGCAATCATTTAAAGAAGTATCACTGAACCAGTAGATTGCAAAAACATCATGTTGAAAAGGATCATATTCCTTTTTTACGAATTTTAATTTGCAAATTTAGCTCTAATGTCTAATGTGGAATTATCATATAGATGCCAATCGAATTCCACAAGAAGCGTTATAAATATTATGTATATTTCCCTTTCAATGGCACCCCTTTATTTCTAGTTTAGCGATCGCCTTGTGATAAAATAAAGAATTGAAGAATACAGATTACAGTAATTACAAGTAAAAATTTACAGCTATTAATACAGCAGCATTAAATCTTTTATTTATCTCATTAAAAGCTCGGAACAACATCTCAAGCAGTACCTTGGAATGTTGCTCCGAAATTTATTACTAAAACCATTTTTTGAAACTCTTTATAAAATCTTTTAAATTTTTGGTGAAGAAAGAGTGCAGTAGTGTCTAGCAAATCGTACACTGCTGTGTAATATAATTTATAAATCATTGAAATCTTACTGAAAATATAAATTAAGTGAATTTCTCTATGGGAGATATATTTTTGATGTTATATTGAAACACGGATAAGAAGATATATTATTTTAAACTTAAAATTTTGCATTGCGCAATGTATTTTAAAATTTTAGTTAATTAATTTAGGCCAACAGAACTATCATTATAATAAATTAAAAGAACTAACAAAGTATTTCTTCTAATGAAGTGTTTTTCCCATTAAATCACTTAAATTGCTATCTTGTAGTAAGGATAATTTCAGTTCCTTGTTATTCCTTGTTCCTTTTTCTCATGAATATTTTATTTTAATTGCATTTAATTAGCTTAGCTGATTTTTTTGCTACAGTATAAATTCATATGGAATACAAAAGAACTAAATGTTGAATATTAAAATGCATTTTTTTTTAAGAATCGGATTTTTACCATAATTACCATTAATTTTTTAGTCTATAAGGTAAAAAATACATAAATTGAAACAAAAGGTTTTTAAATTGTCGAAATGAACCTACACTAATTAAGAAAAGCAGAAAGGAAGAAAATATACTTCTTAAAAATTTAAAAATAACAACTGCTACGACAGTTTCAGGTCACACCAACTGTGTAAAACTGTTTTCTCTGCTTTATGAATGAAGTCGCAGGGCAAACAACTTTAACAATAAAACATTATAGATGAATTCATGCAAGCATAATCAATTGGAGGAATAGTCTTTCCTGGGTTTTTTCGTACGAAATATCACATACATTTAGTTATAATTTTAGAGAAAATGTTGTGCAGCAAATTAAAAAGGTAACAATAACATCTATTTTTTTTTCTTTACCAACATACTAATTGAAATGTAATCAACATTCAATTATTTCATGAGTATTTTGGTAATTTCTTTACCAGCATACTCACGAAATCTAGAGTTCACCGATTTATTCTTTGAAATCTACAATCAACAAATAAATTTCGAAAACCGATTTCTAATATAATATCTCACAAATTTCTATCAGTACCAAATGAATTTTAGATGATATGCTTTAAGGAGTTGGAAAATACTAATATCTCCTTTGATTTTAAATTTGGAAATCAATCCTTTTTTTTTTCCCAAAAGATTTTTAGTTCAGCTTTTAGATAATTGTAATTTAATATTGGGGATGAAAGATCTAAAAACATTTTTCAAAACGTTCGAGATTCCAGCGGTACCCACGTTACAAAACTTCGGGAACTTCATTATCAGGAAAGTCATGACTTAGTTTAAGCTTTTTGTCTTTAAATGTCAATTTACGATTATGATGTATTCACATTTTATCCTTAATACGTTTGAGGATGGCTGTCGAGAGTTTTCCTGCGACAGTCGTTAACAACCGCCTCATCTCGTTAGGATTGCATTTCTGATCCTGCATTGCTCTGGGATTCTGACTTGCCTAAGTGTGTCTTGCCTCTCCTAAAAGTTTGTTCTAGTTTTTAATCATCCTATAGAATGTGTTGTAGAAGATCCTTAAACATATAAAGACTAGTATCTAATTAGTACTATTATGTTATCTAAAGATAATCTGAAAATTTAAAAAAAAAAAAAAAAAAAAAAAAAAAAAAACAATATGTTGAGAAAATCTCACATTTTTTTATTTCATGCATTATAGATGCTTACGTGAACTGATATTTTGAGTGAACTGATTTTGAAAGAGAGGAAGTAAAGTCAAACTTTAAAAGCAAAGATTTGGATAATTTTAAAAGGCAATAACTTTAAATTCACTCTTTTTTGAAGATATTCTGAAACTTCTTAAAATAATAAAAAATCTGATCTTTGCTCGAATGTTTTAAAGAAAATCCTCAATTATGTTTTATTTTCAAGGTATAAATTACGATTTTCTTTTTCCTATGTATTTTTAATTTAGAAAAAAAAATGATTAGTTTTTACTTTTTAATATTCTTACTAAATTTCCTTGCTTCGATATTTAGTTCTTAATTAATGTATTGATATCTCAGGTTGAGCGTTGAGCAGATATAGGCCACAAAGGAATTAAAAAATGATTAACCTTTTTCTAAAAAATGAAAGGAAAATTAATGTGATGTAAATCTGCTACGTGGTCTCAAAGCCCTGGGAACGAATGAGGCATATCATTTGAATTAAAAAAAGGGAAATTTTTTCACGCCATTTTGATATTAATTTAAAGAAGTTTGGAAGAAGAAAATTATCCCTTTTTTTCAATAATAAGAACATTTTATTTTCTCTTTATGCGACCAGGCTTTTCTTCCAACTTAACGAAATATTAGCAGTATGTTAAAGGTAATAGTTATTATTTGTTAATTAAGTTCGTTCTCTCATCGGAAAATTGTCTTCAAGCCGACGGCTGAGTTTTATTAAGAGTTCTAAACAGTAGAAATTTCTTCAAGAACCTTGAATATCGCGCCACATATCTGAAAGTTATATTGCGAATTATTAGCAAAGTACGTTGATTTTTTAATAATCCCTAACTTTATAAATCTAATATTTATTTAAAATATTCAGTTATTAAGTTTTCTGCGTACATTTCAAAACTGCTTCGAATCATGTAGTGTAAGTAGGCCCAATTTGATTAATGTAAGAAACAATATGAGTAACATTAGAAACAAAAACAGTAAAAATTTCATTTATGATTTGATTAGATTACAAAAGATTAATTATAAAATATTTCAACAATATATTTACTAATGGAAATGTAATTGTAAATGTTGATTTTCAAAGTTTTTATGTTTGATTAATGATAAATGCATAATCATGCCATCATAAACACATGCATGTGAATATTTACACATACATTTTGACAATTACATGAGTATAATCTCTTACAACTTTTACTTCCTGAAAAATATTAGTTTTTAAGAAAATTTAAAAAAAAATGTTATACATTGGCAAGAAACATCACCTTTCTAAGGTACCCACTCCCCCCGTTTATTTTGTACTAAATCTTATCGCTCGACTTATCAGCACAAATACATTACATTACATTACGTTATCTGAAAATGGCAAAGTACGCGAGAGTTATCTGCTTAAAGTAAAGGATATACCTTCGTGGAGGATTTTCTACGGAAAACAGCTAGTATTCCTATTACATATGGGGATAATCACGAAAAACAAATCACAACGCTAGCCCATTCTCCTGGGATCGAATTCATATCGAAGAAGTTCCAGTATTCAACGCCCTTATTCACTCGATCATAGATAGGGCTTTATCATCATAAGATAATTAAATATTAGTATCGCAAAACAAATTCCAGTCTTTAAAAAATATTAAAAAATCCGAAATATTTAAGATTATAACGGTCTTCCAAAAGGGTTTGGCAAGATTTTTTACTCTATTGCTTAGCTCGCAGCCTATCATTCTGCTCTTGTAACTCCCGCTAACATTTTCATTTTCTGCTTTATTATTAAGCATATTTTCTTTGTACGTATGCCATATACAATTAAACAGCAAAATTATAAGAATTTTCAAAGCAGCTTAGCAACACTCCCGATGAAGTGGAATAGAACTCCCGATGGAGTGTTAAGTGTTGGTATTCATTTTAATATTTTTTAGTCTTTTCTCAGTTCATTATATTATTGTTCAGTTTTTCTTAAAAAATGGTTTGTGAAAAAAACGTTTTGCGTGTTAATTTTATTTATTAAATATCACGCCCTTTGCACGTAAGCCACGTAAAATTCAATTCAGCGGCACAATCGTAAAATATTTAAAAACAGCATATCTTTAAGAATTTCCGATACACATTCTCGAGCAGATTTTTCACGATGCGACGAACATACCTACATTAATACAGATTCTTTATAATTTAATTTCTTTAAGAAAAATACAGGGTGATAATATTTGGTGGCAACAATTTGAAAAGTGATACGCCGTTTATGGTGATTCAACGCAAATTTCTGTTTCGAGACTAAGCCCAGTTGGCTTATCTTCGCTTTTCAGTTAAAATTCTGTTGTCTTTTCTATATTTGATACATTATTTCTTTAAAAATAATAAATGGCGATAAAATTCAGTCATTGCAACATTTGAAAAGTGATAGGGCAAGAAAATGATTTTTAAAAGCACCTCTGGTGCTTAAAACAGAAAAAAAAAGAAGAAAAATGAAGAATGACTTTGGTATACCTTTTTGTCGTTATCAGGAGATAACAAACAACTCTAAATTCCGCACACTTTCTGATTCAGTCATGAATGAATTTTCTTCAGTAATAAAAGTCTGAATTAAACTAACATTGCTAGCAATTATAATAACAATTTTTACAAAGAAATTCTGTACCGTAAATGGAACTGCTCTGAAAAAACATGTAAATTTATATATGAGGAACAAAATCTAATAATCTGAAAAAATAAATTATAGCCAATATTAATGTAAAAGAAATAATACACTGATGTGCAAAATTAAGAGAATTTGCATATTATGCCTATTTTTACGAGAGGTATTGAACCAAAGGTACTATTATGCCGCCAAAGAATTATGTAGATATTCCGAGTCTCGAATAGATAAGCATATCCGCGCATGTCTGCAGAGATGTAATTATGGAGATTGATTGATTGATTCATCCACTGAGATTGTGGAAGGGATATAAGCGCGCGAGGGATTTTGACGATTTTTGTATTCCTGCTCCATCGCGATATTCACCGTGTTTCTGGCAAGACTTGGATAAATTTTGTAAGTTATGAATTACAATGAGTAGCGACTAACATATAGATGACTAAATGGGATGGAGAATTGTTGACAGATTGGAGGCAGACCTAGTTTACAGAACTCATTGTAACAGCTCAAAACTCATTTAATACCCAGTATCATAGTGTTACAAAATGTACAGGCGCGGTGAGATAGCTTCCCCGCAAAGCAGGTTTAGGGTTGCCTTAAAAGGGCATGGGAAGGCATGGTTTCCACATTTGGCGAGAAATCGTTCATTTGGTGACAAAATTGGCGATATGCCATGGACGGAGGGAGAACTTTCTGGAACGAATTCTTACCAGTTTAGCCCAGAATGTTCTCGAATACAAGCCGAAAGCTATAGAAACCCTGCTGGTCCGCAGTCAGTTACTGTGCCTCGTCTAGCGAGCTGAGAGATAGTTGAGAGAGTGCCGAGTGGGTCGTCGAGTGCACCGAAGGAGTCTCTTAGTGTATCGCGGTTAGCGCATCGTCGAGAGAGAGTATTGAGCTCCGCTAACGACTGAACCGAAGAGTCGGGAGCTGTGCTCTGTGTATCGTCGAGTGCATCGCGAGTTGTAGCGTGGAGAGTCTCGAGAGTATGTGGAGTTCCGAGAACGACCGAACACAGTCGGGAGCTGTACTCTGGTGCTTTGCAGTTAAACTGTTTCCACCGTTATAGCCTGATAACCTAGAGGCTGTGTCGCTGGGTTTCAGCGTGTTTATAGGACATCTTCGACGACTGTAAACGTGATTTTGGAGCTGTCCTGAGAATATTGGTAAATAAAGTGTGGTTCGATACTTTATGAAGTGTCATCGTTATTCATTCCAAACCTACGAACCCCGTACGAACGTGAAGGAAGATATTAACGTAACAACTGGTGTCAGGAGAAAAAAAAAAAAAAAAAAAAAAAAAACGCAACGATACGTAATTTGTGGATAAAGTTTCAGGACACTGGAGCCAATTGGAGAAGACTTGGCCAAGGTCAACCAAGATCCTCAATGACGAATGAGTATCGTTATTTAACACTTTTAGCGCAGCGACATAGGATTGATATAGATTCACAGCTCTCGCGTGAGCTAAATGCTGCCACTGGAACCCGAGTTTCACGGTTATGTAGCACGATAGCTACACGAGACAGAGCTCTGTTCCTGTTTGCGTCCCGCTCACTGAAGAACGCAAGACAGAGCATTTAGCATGGTGTAGACAACATATGTCTTGAATCAGATTTGTAATGGTTTGAGCAGGCTCCATGGATGGACGGCCGCACACCACTGCATATGTTTGCGCAATGTTCGGCTCTTCAGGGACGCAATTTGTCCTGAGTTTCACTTAATGGAGGAGAACGATCGTCCACATAGGACTCAACTGATCGACGATTGCCTGGAAAGTGAGGAAATTTGCCGCAGGAATTCGGCAGCTAGATCTCTTGATCTTAACACTATACGGCATGTCATGGATGCTCTAGGGAGGACAATTTGATCTCTCCATCTCCCTTTGAGAACCATCCTGCAGTTGAAAACTTCTTTATAGCAGGAGTGGGATCGACTGCTACAGGACCTTCTCAGCTGGTTCCTGTACAGTATACCACGCCGCTGCGCGACCTGTCTGAGTCCGAGAGGGGATCATACCCCATATTACATTCATTTTTAGTTCGAGATCACAATGGGGATTTAGACATCCCTCTATATCCTAGATTTACTGATAAGCATGCATATATAAAATGACTTTCGAATGGTGCATCTCTTTCTCTGTCGCATATTTATTTTCATACCAAAGTTCTCTAAAATCTGTTCTTTAGGCTTACAGAAATTCGACACATTGTGCAAATTCTCTTAATTTTGCCCAAGAGTGTAATTATATTAAGTGAAAATTAAAAGGCGATGTGAACGATCA
Organism: Stegodyphus dumicola; assembly: GCF_044657685.1. Classification (NCBI taxonomy): domain Eukaryota; kingdom Metazoa; phylum Arthropoda; class Arachnida; order Araneae; family Eresidae; genus Stegodyphus; species Stegodyphus dumicola. The sequence goes on from NC_140773.1 coordinate 199,517,573, forward strand.
AGAAACGATGCAAGAAATTTCATCTACTGCAACTCGAAGTAATGCCGTCGAAACCCGCAACTTTGCTTTCAAATTAAAGTTCAAGTTAAGCTATATAAACTTAACAATAATAAAAATGAAATCATGGCAAAATAATAATCATATTTAACAAATAAACGTGCAGAAAGCAATATCACTACTTAATTAAAAGTGTTAAAATATCGTTTTAACGCATTATTTTAAGTGAACACCTGCTACATTATCTATTTTATTTATATCTACATTTTTTAAACTTTTTATTTCTTGCAAAAATAAATAAATAAATGGACATTTTTTAATAATTAGTTTATCTTAATTAGATTTCCAACCGTTTATAATTATTGTAGTTTTGGAATAGAATTGCGTACCTAATTTTCTTTCGCAAAAGTTTCATTTATTTCAGTCAGTCAAATCCAAACATTGAAGAAATGGTGAAAGGTTAAGAGAAATTATTTTCTTAATTATTACAAGTTTACTAATATTTTGGGGAACATCAATTTAACAGAAACTATCCCCAATTTTTAACAGCCGCGTTGTCTGACTGCCTAGTCAACCATTCTAAAAATTAACTAATCTGTTATAGTTTTTTAAATCTCTTTCTTTGCATGACATCCATTCAAAATGTTTTCAAGTTATCGTATTTAACAGAAAGCCTGTGCTCAGAATCGCAAGTTAAGTACTATTCTTCTTTACGGAAGCCCATGAAATCTTCAATAAATTATTCTCAAGCTACGCTGAAAGAATTTTTTTCTTGGTTTTATTGATTTCTTTGTATACGCTTTTATGTAAATATAAACTTCGAAGACGGAGGAAGCTTTCACTTGCGTAGGCTCATTTTAAATTTATATCGGAAAATCGATATATAAAGCTAACAACTTGTGTGAGATGTTTCTCTAAATTACTAAGAAGGAGATTTATAAAGGATTTGGCTACGATGCTCGAAAATTATGATGTCAAAGACACTTCCACATGCTCACTGCGAGTTTCATATTAAGAAACAAAGATATAAAACAAAACAAAAAATAGATATAAAACAGATATGAAATAAAGTTGTCACAATATGAATTATCTAACCCTGTTTAAAAGAAATTAATTTTTGCTTATTTTCGTACTCAGAAAATATTCTTTTAAACATATTTCGGGTACTTAATTCATAATACCTGAAATAAATGAGATGAACAAATTTTAAATGAATTTAAGTAAATAAAATAATAACAAAAATTTAATAAAATTTTTTAATTTCATTGATTACAGTAAAAAGAAATATTTTGTTTTAACTGAGATAAATTTGCATGATTATACTTAACATAGGAATTACAAAAAGAAACATTTGTCGCAAGCAAATGTTGCGGGCACAAAACGTATAAGAATGGAAAATTCGTAGCAATCGGGGGATTGATTAAATAATATTTTTTTACCCATCAGAAAGCTCAAAGGTATCCTAAACATAGCGAACCGGAAACGGATAAAACAGTGTTTCAAAACAACTTTGACCTAAAGACAATGTAAGTGAATAGTAGCAAGTACTGTACTAAAGACGCTTTTCGCGGATACAGTCTTTTGATTTGGTTGTGCTAATGTGTTTTGGTAAATAAATAGCTAATGATCAAGAGAAAAGTCAGAAAAAGACTTTTTGGTATCAGTTTTAATAGTTCCATACCTCATTTCAAAACATTTTAAGACTCCATCAAATGAAAAATTAAGTGATTAAAATCAAAAGAAATTACATTTGACCTCTGATAAGAAATATTTAGTTTATTTACAAATTCAAAAGTTCATTCGCAACATAAATACATATTTTTACGGAATTTAACTACCTACAATACTCTTTGGCTCCGTGAAAACAACTAAGTGATTTAGGACTTCATCTTAATCCCTCACTAAAGAAAATAACGCCAAGCCAAGAGGAGGTTTAAAACCAACCTTTTTATTAGATCTTCAGACTAATAATTTACACGGCTCAACTAACAGGTGGCTCCGTTGTTTGTTGAATGAACAGAATAAAAAACTAAAGTTAAACCTAAGTATGGTATTCAAAATTAAAAATTCATCTATAAATTTTGACTCTTGCCAGGACCAACACACGCAGGCAAACGTGGCTAGATAAGGCCGCTGCCAAAACATTTCCCCTAACTTTAAGAACTCTGTTTATGGGTACATTAATTTAATTGCATCCTAGTGGGAGAGGAAGAAAGCAGAAGTGATAGTACAGGAAAAATAATAAAATAAAGCTAGACGAAAATAGTATTGACTCGGTCAGTAGTCATTGCGAAAACTTAACTTTCTCCTAACTTCAAGAACTCTCTTCTTATAATTAATTAATTTGCATTTTAGTGAGTGGCGATGAAAGCAGAAATACTGGCAAAATAATATGATAATTAGTCAGTACAAATAATACCTTAAATATGGTTAGTAAGCAATTGAGAAACCTAAGGAATAATTAATTGGTTAATGAATATACAACCTAGTTAAAAAGATTTGGCTGAAAAGTGATATCAGTTGCTTCTAGAAGGAGAGAAACTCCGTAGTTTTTCTGTCAAAATTGCATAGAGGATTACTTGCAAAGCAAGTTGAATCCAAAACTGAATTTATATTGATAGAAATTGTCATTACATATTCTCACCAAGTTTGCCTTTCACATCCTTATTATTTCGTAACTTTCGGAAAAATAATTTTATTGCCATATTACAAAAGGGCTTTTTTAAAGAAAGATAGGTTCTTATTTAAGTTTCGATCCTCAATGTACCATCGCGATGTTCCTGAGTTCCCACTCTTAATTAGGAAAACAGAATTTAGCATTCAATGCTTAATGCATATCTGTGTTAACTTCTGAAATAATTCTAAGATTCCAGAAGATAAAAAAAATTCGATTTTGACTCATATATTTTATTAAGGTATATTGAGTAAATCAGCGTCAAGACTCAGGAAGTTTAATTACATACGTTACTTGTTAAATTTTAGCAATCTTCTTTTCCTCTTTAGAGGCACAGTTGTTTCCTTGCGTCAGTTTTATTCTTAAAACTTCTATTTTAATTGGGTCAAATTTTTATTGGAAACTGTAACCGAGACGTTTCTCAGATAATTTATATTTATACCATATAAAGAAATAAGCGTACTATAATACACTAAATGAACGTGCAAATGGTTTGTATTTGCAGTTCATGGAAACTTAACAGTAAAGCAACTGTGTTACCAAACGTTAGAAACAGCCCCCATTTTGTTCAGCGCCACTCCAACGGACGATCTTATTATACAATACACAGGGGATTTGGCAATGTTTGATGACTAGTTTGGAAAAGATGAGCTCAAAAGCGTCATTTTGACAGTTTTCAAAATCTCACAAAGGCTGTACCATGTACTAGAATTACACCGTAACTTTTATAAATTTTATCGTGTAATTCTTTTATGCAGTATTTGTGTGTTAATTAAATTAATCTTTTTAAATGTACAAAGTTTATTTCAAATTTAAATTTTTTCATTTACTAACAATTATTAGCTAGCCAGTAAAACAACACTGCAAAATTAGTAAATGCTAAAATACATAGATTAACATCCATTTTTTTAGTTAGTGATTAGTTAGTGATAATTATCCATCCACGAACAAGGTTTTGCAAATTCCTATATAAAAAGACAGCTGTAGATTCAAATTCTAAACATTTAACGCTTTATTACGGAAATTTGGGAATTTGATTCAATTAGTTAAGCTAAGTACGATATTAAAACGGATCCAGTGTTTCAAGAATTTAGAAACCCTTTAAATTTTGAAGTTAATAGGTTTGAAGTTAATTTTCCTGCAATGAAGTGTAGAATAAAGTAAGAGATAATATGGAAAATATCTCGAAAATTATTATGAAGCTTGATTAGGAGCCTCAAGGGAGATCCTGCCTTGCCTTCTATGACCGATGTAATTTTGATATTCCGCCACGTTCAATTAAAATCATTGCAGCGATGACCGACGTAAAGAAGATGTGTATAAGCATTAAGAGAAAGGAAATGCGGAAGAAGCAGATTTCAAGCTGAGGCCCGAAATATAATTATTTTTTGCCGCATCAGACAGTTACAAGGGAAGATAAAGACACCAATGGATTGCGAATCGGCTGCGTTGCCTCATCGAATACCACAGACTGTGTATCATTGAATAACTGCTTTCGATTCTGGTTCTGATATTTAATCAGAATTGTTGAACTTATATATTAGATTTCGTCAGCATAGTAACTTTTACAACTGATGCAGAAATGACCTTTTGTAGACTGCTGGAACAATCCTGTATTTCCAGGTTCGTTTTCATTTTCTTTTAAAGTCGCAACAGATTAGTTGAAACTGACTGCTTCACCGAGATATGGGTATGGCGCTATAAGTAAGGGGTATGTTAGGGTAGGAGCTTTACTTCCGAGTAATGGCTTGGCTCCCTTGGCCTTTCCTCTCATATATAGTATTGTTAAGCCTTATCGTGTAACCTGGACAAAGTTCTCTCTGATGAAATCGGCTAAATGTTCGGCGAAATCTGAAATTGGCTAAATCTGGTTATTTAGTACGGATGTTTAAGTAGTAAGTATCCAGTCAATCGCTAAAAATTGAATTTTCTCAATAAATTCGGTTTAGAAACCGCATTCTTATATCTGGTTTTTTTATTAAACTTAGATTTACAATTTTGCTTTAATTAAAAATATTAAATCATGTTATTTCTTCTTCATTTTTAGCCCAAAGTGGTCTATTAGTCTCGAAATAGGATTTTGTTTCGGTTTCTTATAAACGGTGCATCATCTTTCAAATTGCTGCCACCAAATACTCTGGCCTGTATTATAAATGTAAAAATACAAAGGTACCTAGAGACATCGAATGTTGAATAACGTAGTCTTCCACGCTAACATGTGCACCTGGAAGCCCGAAATTCGAATTTTGCATTTTGTATTTTACAAACCTTTAAGTAGTATTTGATTAACAAACTTACCGATTTGAAAGCGAGTTGTGGCAATACTGTACGGCAAAAAACTTTTTTAACTCCAGGCCAGGAGACTGTCTATCGGGAATTCTACGCTGTTTTTAAATATTTTGTGATTTTGCTATTGAATTGAATTTTATGCGGTGTAGTTGCGAAGATTGTGATATTTAATAAATAAATATATAAAATAATAATAATAATAATAATAATAAAACTTAAAGCTTTCAGATTTTTATTAAACCCAAACGGGCGTTTTGTTTCATTTAGACAGATACTGGTTTCGCGAGCATTTGGGCTAACGCCACATTATTCTAAACATGTTATTCTAAAAAACAGTAAATCTTTAGAATTTCCAATAGACAGTCTCGAGCACTGAAGATAAAAATATTTTATTCCCTACAGTGTTTCCACTGGTCGCTTTGAAACGGTTGAGTTTTTAATCAAAAATTCGTTAAAGGTTTACAAAATATGAAAGAGATAATAAAACAATGTCCAGATTATAAATTCGAGCTTCCAGTTGCCCATATTCGTGTGGAAGACTATGTTATTCAAAATTTGATGACTCTAGGTACCGTTGAGTTTCACAGTGCGAGAAACATATATGCATTCATGTAAATTCTTCATTATTTAGTTTCTTTAAATATAATACAGGGAGATAATATTTGGTGGCAACAATTTAAAAAATGACTTGGACATTTAAAGTGATTCGACGCAAAATATCGTTTTGAGACTAATAAACCTTTTGGTTTAACTCCCTTTTGCGCTAAAAATATAATAATAAAAAGACAAAAAAATTTTTTTGTTAGCCATCTTACTAAGCATTGATATGAAGCATCTTACTGAAGACTGATATGATAAACTGAAAAAAGAATGAAAAAATATAAAAATATATGGTAACCCTTAACAATGCATCGGAAATTCTAAACATATGCTGCTATGCATGTTTGAAATTTTGTGATTTTGATGTTGAACTGCATGTGCTGTAAATGCGGAGCAAACGATGCTTAAAAATGAAGCTAAAGTGACAAAAAAAGGAATCTGAAAGCTTTCCAATTTTATATTACGACCAAACGGCCTTTTATTTCACTTACATACACATATCGGGAGCATTTGGGCTAGTGCCACTTTAGGCTAAATACATTTAAAAACAGCATATCTTTAGAATTTTCGATAGACAGTCTCGCGCTGCAGATAAAAGCCTTGTATTCCCTACAGCGTTACTAATGCTCGCTTTTAAATTGTTGAGATTTTTAATCAAAATGTCGTTAAAGTTTTACAAAATATGAAATGGAAAATAAAACAAATTCCAAATTCGAGCTTCTAAGTACCCATATTTGGGTGGAGGAGTATGTTATTCAAAATTTGATGACTCTAGGTACAATTGTTTTTTCATAGTTAGAGAAACATATATACATTCATGCAGGTTCTCCATTATTTTGTTTCTTTAAATATAATACAGGGCGATAATATTTAGTGGAAAAAGTTTGAAGAGTGATACAGCCTTTATTAGTGATTCGAGACTGATAGCTTTTCTGGGTTAACGCCCCTTTAGGCTAAAAACGTGGGCTAGCAAAAGCATGTCCAGGAGCTGATTGGCGGATTGCGAGTTCAGCGAGAGCGTAAATAACTTTAACAAACCCTTTTGAACGGCTGTTAACATCTGAAACATTTCAGATTAAAAAATTTGTTTTTATTAATTTTATATAAAAGGATAGAGTAATTCGATAATCGTTTCATATTTACATTCGAGAACATTTAAGATTCGCCCTTTCTCGAGATATAATTTAACTAGTTTGTTCAATACAGACACAACATGTTGAAATATGTAATAACATGCTATAAAATTCTATTATAAGTGGCATGTTATTAAAGTCTAATTTTAATGGACATATATAAAAAAAGTAAGTCAAAATATTGTCAAGCAAAGCCATTGAAGCTTCGAAAATCTTAGTAATCTCGTGTAGTCATCTAATGAATATTTCAGCTGTGTTACCGATTATCGTCGAGTACATCGTTAGTAAAGATCTGGTTCATTAACTTCCTTTCTTAGTATGGATCATTATAATTTAATATTAAGTATGGTAGGTGTTTCAGGTATCTATGTTCTTTGAGTAACTCATACATCAGTTACATTATTAATATAAAATCAATACCTTATTCAGTACCTGACATCGACTCTTTAATATTTCATATTGGAGAGCTTCAATTTGATGAATTTCAAGCACATTTTGGAGTTAGAAAACGCATTCTAGCTTACTCGGACTACAAAGGTTTGTGTATATAGTTTCCATATTAGGATATAAGGTATTTCTCCAGCCTTTCTAGCGTGCCTTCGTGGTGTAGTGGTTCTGCACGCTGAGCCGGTATCCAGTGGTCCGTGGTTCGATTCCCGGGGAAGGCGTTTGCTCATTTTTCATCTTGACTGCTTCCAAATTAACCTAATGTCTCTACAGTGGCGCCCGAACTAAAAGGATGATGGACGATGACTCTCCACACTCAGGATTTGGCGATTGGGTCCCCCCAAAACTCCAGTCGCCCTTGTTGTAGTTGCTGTTACTAATCTCCATGTCTAGGAATATACTAGACGAGGTCCAAGAGTCCATTCACCTTCAGAAAATAGAAAACAACCTTAGGAGACTTGTAAAGGTCCTCAAGAGACAACTCCAGGCACTCAAGGATATGTGCAGGTGATGCCGGTGTATCTTTACATTTAGAACAAATTGGGTGCATCTTGAGACCTCTCTCAAAAGTAAGTCCTTTCAGGTGTCCACTGAAGAATCGGGAAAGTGTTGTCTGAACACATCTATCGCAATCAATAGCAAGAGATCTTCCAGGACAATCAGCTGGATGCCAGGGATGATTCGGGGGAACGAGTCAAATTTGCCTGCCTGTATGTCTTCTAATGGAATACATTACAAGATATGTCAATGAATTGGTAACTGGCAATGGTTCACTAGAACCCTCCTTCGCCAGAATGTCTGCCATATGTCAACATGGGAAGGAATCCACAGAAGGTGCACTTCACAGAGTGACGAGACCTGCTTGCTAAGAATTGCAATTCTGGCTCTATCAACAACTCTTCGCCAGTTTGAAAGATATTGGATGGCGCTACGACTGTCAGACAGAAACCATACTGCCTTAAGATCTGTAAAAGACGAAACAGCGTTTAGTCCCTCTTCGATGGCTATAAGCTCATTCTTAAAAACCGAACTGAAGTCAGAATTTCTTTTCTTTATTTTAACCCAGTCGCCCTTTAAAAGGGTGAGTATATAAGGTATTTCTCCCACCTTCTTGGCGTGCTTTCGTGGTGTAGTGGTTCTGCAAGCTGGGCCGGTATTCCAGAGGTCCGTGGTTCGATTCCGGGGGAAGGCTTTTGCTAGTTTTTAATCTCTCTTGCTTGCTTTCAAAAAAATCCTAATGTCTCTACAGTAGCGCCCGAACTAAAAGGGTTTTGGATGAGGTTTCTCCACACCTAGGATTTGGCGATTGGGTCCCCTAAAAACCGAGTCGCCCTTTAAAAAGAGGAGTGTATAAGGTATTTATCTAGATTTCCTAGCGTGCCTTCGTGCTGTAGTGTTTCTGCACGCTGGGCCGGGATTCCAGAGGTCCGTGGTTCGATTCCCGGCGAAGGCGATTCTATTTTTCATCGTTCCTGCTTCCGAAAATATACCTAATGTTTCTAGAAAGATAATATATTAATCATTGTGCAAATAAAAATAGTTGTAATAATTGTGTAAATAAAAATGGCAACTAAAATTTATATCATTAAGAACTGTTTAATAGCTTAAAAAGCGGAAGGTACATTTGAGCAAGAAACTGGACTAGTAATTAAATACTGAATAGATTTTAATCTTTCTCCGAACAGTACAAAAATTGAATCCATTGAATTTTTGAAAATGGTATCTTATAGTTTATATTTTATTATATATATTGAGTTTGCTGACGTTCTGGCCAAGGCTAGATCTGTCGCTCCTCAACCCAGTACTCATGTATGCTATTACAGTGCTAAAAGAATCATTAAAGCTGGATGTGGAGTTCACCTTCGGGAGAAGAATGGGGGTCTTTATGAAGGGGAATATTTGAGGTTCTTTGATGGCGAATCCCATTCCTTCTGACCTACCTAGATCTGCAAGTGTCGCTAACTTTAGATTAAGAATTAGACATGACTACTTCATGAAAAACCCTCATAGATATAGTTTAGCAGAGTCTCCATCTTCCCGTTATGTGATATTGGCAAAATGCGCGGTGCCCATTTGGACACTTGTTCTGGACTTAATGACCTAGCATCAGCTAATTCTGTCAAAAATTATTGTAATTTTTTAATGTTTCTGAACTGTATTGGGCTGTCCATCACAAACCAATGGCGGTAATGCCTAGCGCAGGTTAAAAAAGTTAATATTTTATTACCTGCCGCTTATAGAGATATATCTCCAGTTATAAACTTTCAAAATAAGATAGAAAATTTGTGACGATCCAGATTTCTTTCTAATTTCTAGGATTATGGATCATACGGAAAGTTCTGCAGTTTTTTACAGATAAATATAAATGAATTTGTAAAAAATCATAAAAAAATATTAATTTGAATCCCATAAGCACAACTTTGTTCTACGATCTTTCGCCATTTCTTCGGTAGTGTAAAAGCCATTTGGTTTATTCGAAAAGAAATTATCGGGGTATTGTTTGACAGTCTCCAAAGAAGTGAACTCCAGAGGTTTGAAGTAATATGCTGCAATAAAATGCCGGAGGGAAAACGATTTGGTGAATATGGGGAATGACACAAAACATCCCAGCAATACTCAATAGGACTTTGCCTGACATTTATCTAAACGTGGAGCTGAGCCTTGTCGTGATGATCGAGCGCCACACGTTTGGTCAGGTCTGGGAGCTTTTAATTCTGTTTTTAAAACTGTCATTTCGAAATAGTAGTTTTCAGATATATTGTTCATTTGTTTGCAAAAATTCGTAGCATTTAATTCCTTTGTAATTTCCCCTTAAAGAAAACGTTACTTTTCTGAATGCTATCCTTCTCTCGATGTTAATAAAGCAGGTTCGTTAGAACCACATGATCTTTCCCTTTTAACATTATAGCGAAATTTTGAGAGCCTTCACTAACAAGATTTACTCGGTCACTGAAATAACCAGACAGGAGTGAAAAGTAAATAATAGGTATTCTCTATAAATTTTGTATCTCAGGTAAGAACAAAAGAAGCTTAATTTCTACGCCTTGTTTGCCTTTCCCATAATATGCTGATGATAGAAGTTCTATTGCTCTTTTAATGTGTATTGTTGTTTTTGCTAAGTTATTACTTGTTAAACAGATAGTTTTAGAGTAGTTGTGTACTCATTTCTTATTATTTAACTTTATTTCGAATAACGAAATTTTCCATTACTCATTAGTGCGTTAAATTCTATGTACATAATTCTAGGAATCACTGCAGATCGCAAAAAGTTTGCAGGAATTCTTTAAATAGCAGCTGAAATCTATCAAAGTTACAGTCAGTCAGGGTCTTGGCAGCAGATTTGGTTCGCAATGCTCGTAAGATTTTGAGATTTTTACTTGTGTCTGGTGAGAAGTCTTCACTCATGAGTCAAAAATATACTTTAGACAGAAACTACCACCACAAAGTTTCAGAAATTATCTCTGATTATCCTCATATCCGTTGCTTTCGGACATATTTCATGAATGTTTTCTCTTGCAATCTTCGCCTTTTTTATGGCTTTTCTCTAGCTTGCAAAGTTTTATATTTTCTTGAAATTCAGATACAGCCTTTTAAACAGGATACATTTAAACGCCAAAAATTTACATGTCATATGAAACGAAATTTCCCAGCAGGGAATATACACTTCTAGGATATAACTGTAGAATGTTTTGATTTGTGGAATTTTTTAGAATTCGAATTTGCGAAACGTTCTGGTATTATATAGAACATTCTTTATTTCTTTATTTTTGATTATTTATTATTTGTTCACTCTAATTGTTTTTTTTTTTTTTTGATTCTTTAATATTTTTTTTCTTAATGACCCTATATTTCATTAACTCATTAGTTTATGAAATGTCAATGTATTAAATTCTATACAGATATTCCTAGAAATATGTATAGGCCGTATGATGTCTGTACGCAGTTTACAAATACATCAAATAATATTTATGGTCTTCCCCGTAAAAGTCTATCAGAGCTCGGCAACAGATTCGTTTTACCATGCTTACAAAATTTTCAAAATTTTTTTAAAATTTAACATTTTTTTACAATGTTCTAGAAACAGACAGGCTTTCGTTCTTCTATTCTTGCAGTCATATAGAAAGTCTTTTTAATACAAAAATCCATTAATCCTCTCCAAGTCCGCCATTTCTAGTGGGAAACTATATAATGAAGGCTCTGTTTCAAAGAGCAGTATTACATCCACAATAAGATTATGTTTGACCTCAAGAGCTTTTATGCTTGTTGCGAACTCTAACCGATAGATGGCGCTTATAAGGTACTAGTTTTATAAAAAAAATTAATGTTCAGAATGCAGCTAAAATAAATACAGTATCGTCAAGAGTGATTCTGTATTTGAACTGATTGTCCATTGAACATTTTTGTTTTATGATGCCGAAATAAATGGGAGCTATAGTAATTAAAAATGGCACAACCTGGTGAATTACAGAAGTTAAAGAGTAAAAGAAAAACATTTCGAACTTCTTTAACTAAAATAAGTAACGCATTAAAAGGGGAAAGTATTGGTTATGATGATTTGGATGATTGAAAATATCAGTTAGAAGAGAAAGCTAATCAGATCTATCAGATAGATTCTACCATTTCGCCCCCAGCAGCACATCCAATTTTGTTGCCAAGTACTTGTCACTTTTCTGATCTTATCATTAAGGACTGCCATGAAAGAGTAAAAAGTGGAGGTGTAGCAGAAATATTGACCGATCTTAGGAAGAAAATGTGGATTTTATCACTGCCAGCTGTGAGAATATCAGAAGAGCATCCTTTTCAAAGTCTGGATTCGATTATTGAGGACCATTGTACATTAAAAATCAAGATACCATGAAGAAGATCTATAAACTGTTCTTTACCCGTGCCGTAACCAGAGGGATACATTTGAGTTTCACTCTTTACTAGACCATTCAGACATTTCTACTAAGTTTCCTGCTTTAAAAAATTTGTTGGAAAGAGATACACTTGCTGTGTAATCTTTAGTGATAGTGCAAGGCTATTCCACAAGACAAATCGAGATATGAATCTGCTGTGGAAAATCATAAAAGGGGAAGGGGTGTAAAAATTTATTTGGGAAGTTATCTATAAAATGGAAATTTATCGTCGAAATGGCTGCCTAGTGGGTGGATTTTTGTTAAGTGATATCACTTAAGATGTCTCTAAAGAGAATCTTAGGAAGAGCATTAGTTTTATTTCAAGAACTGAAAGTTATATTGATGGAGACAGAGGGAATTATGAACTTTAGGCTCTCACTTACGTTTTCAGTGGTTCAAATGAACCAGAACCGCTATCATCTGGACATTTCTTGACCGGACGGGTATTCTTGACTTTATTGGGATTCCTTCCTCTGAATCCTAACTTTTCAAAAGGAAAGGTACTAAGAAGTTTTATATAATCGAATTTGAAAAATATGGAAGGCATCATGCATTCTTGAATTTAGATTAATTCGTCAATCACCACCAGTAAACTGGTCTACAGAACTTCGACAGTACACTGTGGTTTTGATTGAAGATGACAACGCGCTTAGAATTTTGTGGCGGATGGGCATTATTACAGAATTGCATTCTGGGCGTGATGATCGTGTGTTTATATGCACGAGGCTTTCGAATGGAACTCTCGTTAAGAAACCTGTACAAATGTTATGTCCTCTGGAACTGTCAATCAATATTTATAGCATGTTTTCGTCTCTTGACGAACTTTTCGCCCAGGAAGATGTCGCGAATTCTAGCCGATAGATGGCACTGATACGGCATTACTGTTTTAAAATTTTGTTAATGTTTAGAATGTAGCTAAGATGTATTGCGTATCATCAAAGCTGTAAAGCTGTTCCTGGTTATTATATGTAAATAAAGGATTAATATTTAAAATAGGTCCGTTTACTATCTTTGGCGCTCATCAGATTACGTATCAGGTTAGGACCTTTCTATTTTATTTAGTTTGAACACTTTTGTTTTAACGCTAATTAAAAATTCTTATTAAAATCTGGTGGTTCTGTTTTTCTACAGCCGAATTTTGGCTCTTGAATTAAAAGTTTAGAGATATCATGGTACTAGACTTTTTTAGCTTTGTCCTTAAGGAAAGTTTTAATTACTTGGAGCTGCGGTAAACATTTTCAATTTAGTATCTCCATAAAACTGATATGATTCTTCTGATATGAAAAAATTTATTAATATAATTCCTATTAATTTATTGATAAAAATTCATATTTTTAGAAACTTTTATTTAGTTCACTCATGGTGATTGTCGTTACGGTCAAAAGTTTGTAATCGATTTTTGAACTATTTCTTGACAAAATATCGAGCTCAATTTTTGTACACATACCGTTTATAAATGAAAAATATAATATGATGAAGAGATATTTTCAAATTTTCATTTAGATGTTTTTTAATTTAATGCTGAAACGATTTTTCAAACATGTCTTGAATTTACGAAGAAACTAACAATCTCACAATTTTACTACTAGTGCGACCATCAAAAATAAATCTTCGAAAAAGAACTTATGTAAAAGTTTTGACATATATTCTGATTATTTGACAAATTTTAAGAAATCGTTCGAGGTTTCCGACTATCTGATGTTTATTCATTTAAAATTTTAACATTTAAAATATTTGAAACTTTTTTGATTATAGAACTATTTTCTATGTTAAAACAAAAATTATGAAAAGATATTAATTGAGCTATTTTCTGCCTTTTTTTTAAACGAAATATTCTGCAGATTGTAAGAAGAAAGCGAAATTATCCCTTTGGTTCATGCTCTTCTAGTATCATGTCATTTGTTTGGCTTTCCGAAGTTATGATGTCATTATACGTCATCAAAGAATTACCATGGATCTTATAAGAGACAGACTAACCCAGTGGGCGGGGCGCGCGTCACCGACATGTCGGCAAGAAAGAGTAGGGACGATTTAGTTTACTTTAACACTGAAACCTATGGCGTTTGTATCACATAACTCTTTTTAATTATTAAATGTGATACGTTGTATAGTGATGAGATTATAAAAGCCACAGTTTTTTCCAAATAGGATTTAATATATCTCATTAAAGTACTTTTTACTGCATTTCGCCCATTTTTTTTCACGCGTAATTTCTTGTACAAACATCTTTACTTTAGTAAAACGGTAAAAACTCTAAGAACAAAATTTATGAACTTAATTTTGCGTAAAAATAAAGTAAAATTAAATTAGATTGATAGTACGCGATGCTTTGAAATAAATAAGGTAAAATTAAACAAGATCTGATAATTTTTTTTAAAATTTCATGAACATTTTCAGGCAGTGATTTTCCAAACTATAACAACATTACAAAACGATCATATTTATTTGATTATATGATCATTAAATTATTAACATTAAAGTGAATTAGTTATTTTAATAATTCATAAAATTCGGAGCATAAAAGTTTCTGAGCGTAATGAAGGAAAAAAAAAAAGATAAAATAAAATCTAAAAGCACTCAGATTTTATATTACGCCCAAAAAGAATCTTTTTTTAAAGTTTTGTGTGTTACCTATATTTATTGAATATCATGTTCTTCGCCCGTAAAACATACCATTTTGAAACATACCATTCCACATACATTTGAAAACAGCATATCTTTAGAATTTCCGCACTGGAGATAAAACTGTTATTTTCCGTACAGTGCTCGTTCTGAACTCGTTGAGTTTGTTAATCAAAAATTTCTTAAAGTTTTACAAAATATGAAATAGATTAAAACAAAATCGAAATTCGTCCGTCTAGATGCCCATGTTCGGGTGGAGGGATACATTATTCAAAATTTGATTGCTTTAGATACTGTCGTTTTTGTCACAGTGCGAGAAACATACATGTATTCATGCAGATTCTTCATTATTTAATTTCTTTACATATAATACAGGGCGATAATATTTGGTAACAACAATTTGCAAGGAGACACGGACATTTATAGTAAAACAGCGCAAAATGCCGCTGCGAAACTAACACCCTTTCTAGGCTACCGCCCCTTTAGTCTAATAAATTAAATTAACAGTAAATAAAAAATATCTTATGCAGAACTAAAAATAAATTTTAAAAAATAATCACTATAAAATACAAGCAAAATTAATTATTACGGTTAAATATAATTTTAATATTAGAATTAAATGTATAAACATTTTTAAGGAGTCAAATGTGTTTATCACTATGATGTATTATGAAATATAATTGAAATAAAATTCCTTTATAGAAATTGTGCTATAATACTCATCTGTAATTTGAAAAAAAGAGCACAATTTAGAATTTTAAACACAACTTTCAAAAATTCGTTTTTAAATATTTTAGTATTTTTTATTTATTTATACCAATAAAAAGGATAAAAATTGCAAGAGAAAATTGCTTGTTTGAAATTTTCTATTAATTCAGATCTAAAATTTAATTTTCTAAAAGAAGTAATTACAAATTTCCTTACAGCATAGGAAAAGCTAAAAAAATATCCAGTCCTGAAAGCTTGCAATAGCTTTATAATTATTTTGAACGTTAATTATGCTTGATAAATATGCTAAATTTTTAAAAACCAATCTCAAATTCAAAAATAAAACTATGTAGAAATTCTAATTTGTGAAATGAGGCGCTACAACCAGCTTTTTCTTGACAATTATACACGCTGCAATAGGCAACCAATGTTAAATTTCGGCAAGTCGTCCCTACTCTTCCGGATGTGATCAAGGTGACAGCCAGCCACGCCTCAAACGAGGGAGAAAACCCGTTTGGGTTAGCCTATTTCTTATAAGGTCCATGAGAATTACTTGCAAAGAACTTAAGCTCCTGTAGAAGTCTATTGCCGTTTTATAAATGTTAGTTCTCCGCACTTCATTATACAATAAATTTTGCATTTGTTATTCATTACCTTTAATATGAAAAACAGCAGAATTTAACTATTGATTAGCGTTTAAAATTATTTGCAACGTAAATGAACATGGCATTTTTATTTTCATCTGTTTTAAAAATTTATGAATATTTTTTTTAGCTTTCCATTTTGAAAGCTATCCTTAATTGTGAAACGTAATATTCCTTTTATTATCTGGACTTCAAAATTTTAATAACCAAAAATTTATGCTATAAAGATCTGAAATTTTTGCCCGATTATAAAACAAACATTTCATTCTTTTTTAAAACAAAAATGATGGAAAAAGGGTTTATTAACAAAGATCCTTGAATTTGTTTGCAAACTAGTCGCTTCCTCCGCCAGCCCTCAAACTGCCTTTAGTAGGTTTATGAGCATAAATTTTAATGTAAAGTTAAAAGTCATATATTTTATCTTAAATTTATTAATAATAATGGAATTGTTGGAACTAAAAATGTTGTTATTCGTTGTTAAAAAGCGATTTTTCATCTGAGTAACTTGATTGATAAAGTGGCATTCAGACTGAAAATAAGGGGAAAAATAAGCTCATATTTAAACTAATAAGGTAATTAATGAATAAATAATTTAAAATATTTAAATATAAATTTAAAATATTTAAATATAAATTTAAAATATTTAAATATAAATTTAAAATATTTAAATATAAATTTAAAAATAATTTATCATATAGATTAACGAGAACAAGAAATTAAATAATTGACATCATATAATTTACCTACAATTTTTTATCAAGACTAATAAAAGCTAAATTATGAAATCGAATTACATTGTCAAAAGTATAAGATTTACGCTTTATTATTCGTGCTATAAAATTATAGATTAATTACGCGAAAAGAATTATTTAATCCCTTATTCCTATTAAATTGTATGAAAAATTACTTTTCTACTTTAAGCTTGTAACATCCTAGTTAAACAGGACGTTCTTGAGGTCTAGAATATTGAAGAGCTGTGTAGCGAGTTGTGGCAGAGTTCTGATGAGTAGTAAGTTCGAAGAAGGGTTAATTTAATCTTTTATTCCATTTTAAATAGATGAATAGACGGTCTTTTCTCGGGACTGCCTAGGATCTGTACTTAGGCAGTCTAAACCACGGGGCACAAAATCAGTCTTCACAGGACTAGAACCATGGTTCAGGCTCGGCAGGGACCGTACTGGTACTGTCTTGTCCGTTTCCGGGGCTGCAATTTAGCAGGCACTTAACAATACGGCCGAATAACACTAAGAGGACTAGCAGCAACAACGTGGCCGGAAGGCAAACACACACTTATAGTGAAGTAACCTAGATTTCAGTTTAAATACTTGTTTCTACCTCATTTACTTAAAACGTAATCCTGAAAACTTATTCTGGCAGGGAGACATAGGTGGAAAATGAGAAAATAAAGGAAAAGTTTTTTCCAAAATAAAAATAACTGTTAGAAAATTTAAATAAACCCTTACAAGCTCATTAATCATTTTATGAATTTTAAATGAAAGCTTGTTTTGTAGAAAACTTTATGACGAATGATTTTTATGAAACAAGAACTTTTATAACAAGAGATTTTATAATAATGAATATTATTATATAATAATGAATATTATTATAAAATCTCTTGTTAAATTTCAAAATGGCGCTACACAAAACCAAAATAAAAAGTCAAAGAATTGCACAAATTCTGCGTCCATGTACACATCGATCTGTTTTCACTTAAATAAACATCCCAGAATTGCCCAAACTAGGCATTGCGCACTGCCTTAAATTTGTCCATGTACACATCAATCAATTATCATTTTAAAAAAATCAGGAAGCTAAAACAAAGTTAAAGCTATCATGGTAACCAGAAATGAGGTTTCATCGGCAAAATTTAAAAAATAATTATCGCTAATCGAAGGGGCACCCAATTCTACACTAGAGCCATGTTTACAATTGGGTGTCCCTTGTTTTGTTGGCGCTTATAAATGAATATTATTATGAAAAAATAATTTTTTTGTTTAAAATTAACATTATTAAAATCTGCTAATAATGCTAACATTGCTAAAAGATATCAATTTGCAATTACTATGAAGCGGTATAAGTCTTGACGAAGATTATATCTTGGTTGCTTATTTTCGTATTGTATTCTATGTATAAAAGTTTAACTGAAGCTTATTCGCAAATTCTGAACGACATTATTCACTCCTTTAGTTAAATTACCGCTCCTTAGCCGCTCCGAAGATAAATCCTGCCTACGACAGGCTTGAGATCCCGCAAGCAATGCATCATTCCACCGAGCTAACGTAGGAAAATATTGTAATTAATGAAGTAAGGATAATGAATATTGATCTCTATTTGAATAATTGACAGACGAAATGCTTAGTTGAGCAGGAGAATAAGAAAAGTCTCATGAAAGCATTAAACCAATCTATTGGTAGTAAAATTAACTGGAATATTATTAAATCGTAGTGATTTCTTGATTACTGTTAATAAGATAGTCTAGCATTTTCACTAAAAATTTTGATTTTTTTAGTGCTGAAAATGGCTTGCATTATACATTTTATGCTTTGAAAAGCTTCTAAAAATTATGTTATGAAATTTGTTTCATTTAAATGCTATATTTTGTGAGCTTTAATGTAAAATAAACTGTGTCTTGTCCTAAATTTTCTTAAAATGTTTGTTAGTTTTGCCTAATTCAGGTGATACGTATTCAGTTGTTCTTTGAATTGCGATTGATATAGGCTACTTACGCGTGGTTTTTTGGTTCACCTGGAAATTACTAATTTCGTTGAAAAAGGAACTTGAAGGTAATGTTTTTCAATCGTGAAAAGCCAAAATCAAAAATAATATTTCGATTTTATGTTTTCATAGTTTTTTTTCCGGTTATCCATATTGTATATCTGAATATACCTTTGCGAGTTTGTTTAATATTAAGATTCAGCAATTATTAAGGTCAGTTTGTATCTTATTTAGGTCCTAAAGAAAATCTTTTAAGGGTTAAGGAACGTTTACTTATGCTGTAATCTCAATGTAAATGAAGAGATGCGTAATTTCTTCCAAAATATAGGATTTTGTCACACTTGACTAATAGTATGTATCCGTTCGTAAGAAATATAATTTAAGAGGAGAAAGTCAGTTCTTACAACAGAAAACGTGAAAGTTTTCGTTTTAAAAGACGTCAATAATTTTCAACTGAAAATGGTTTTTCTAAAAATTTACGTTTGTAGTATTATAATTTATGAAAGGAATCTGAAAACTGCTGTGAAGTGCTAATATTCAGATAAATATTCATACGTATGTACTTATATATATAGATATACTCGAAACTGTTTCTTATTTTTTACTTTAAATTCAAATAGATATTTACAAATATGGTACAAAATTCAAATAAATATGTTTGAGTTCTAATTTGCAAAGAACAAGAATTCAAGAATAATTTTCAACGCAATATAATTATAAAATCCTAATTTTTTTATTTTAATGTAAAATTGGTAATGCATAGCAAGAGAATACTCATTGAAGATAAATTAAAAAAGCTTAATTCAATGAAACAAAATCCTGTTCATTTCAAGCGATACATTAAAATGCATTTTGACAAAAACAAAACTATTTGGATGTAACCGAACTATTTTATCAAACGCCATCTAGTGGCGACGTGTCCGCCGAAAACATAGCAGCAAATACACGACGTTGGACGAAAACGTCGTGCAGAAAACAACACAAGGCGAAAATGTCGTCGCAGAAAACATCGTGGAGAAAAAAGAAAGCAAGAATAAATCATCATGCTTCTAAAACACCGTTGTATAAAACATTGTCATCGAAAATAAAGCAGTTAAAAACATCGTTGTAGAATATATCATAGTGAAAACTAAAACAACCGCAAAACATCGCATGACAAGAAAATCGCAGATATGCATTTTCAGGCTTTGATAATGCGCATATTAGCATAATGATTTGTGAGAGTAAAAAAATATTTTTTTGCTTTTATATTTCATATTTTTGTAATTAACAAATACATTTTGAGGGAAAAGCAACGAAATTTTAGCATTCACAAGATGGAAATGAATAGAAAAACAATGCTAGTCATAGCAATTAACATGATTTTATATACTTAACTAATAAAGGCAAGAAATTAATTAATCTCCTTTATAAAATTTATTGTTAATCTTTCATGAAAAATATAACCTAAAAAAGATTAGAAAAAGGAAGGCGAGTAATTGTATTGTGGTTACCTCTATTATATTTGTTCAATTAATTACCAGATTATAAATAAACACCAAAATAAATTGCTTTGTAAGAGATTTAGAAGTAGGGCATGCTTTAAAAATTAAACTAACTTTTAGCATTGAGCGATGTGTTCTGATTTAAGACTTTTTGGTAATTAGATATATATACTTTGTTATTCAATTGGCTGTTTTTTCTTATTGTCAAGAGTAAAATGTAATAATGAATGGTAGTTATAAAAGGCAAAAATAATTCATTTGTGATTTATGAACGTACTTTAATGGAATGATGGCCTAGTGGTAAAGCATTACTTCATTTTCTACAGCCTCTATATTAATAAAACTTATTACATTATATTAGTGCTACTCATAACCTTGGCGTTATAAGAAACTTGACAACGAAATTGATGCAGTAGTGCGTTAATTTATTGCTGAGATATAATAAATGTGGCATGAAAATGATTATTACTTCATCACAAATACATAAAAACTCTCTTCTTTTCTGTATCAGACGATCCATTTCATTTTCATATATTAAAAAATGATAATTTTCCAAGCAAGTAAATTAGCGACTCCTTTTAAACGTGTCCTGTATTTGCGCTATTTTGCCCTTACTTTTAAGAGAGAAAGCGACTCAGTTAAAAATGTATAACTAAAATATTGGTATTTATACATAAAAATTAATCCATTGTTCAAGTGGCAGCCATTTCATTAAATGTTCATTTATCCCTGAAGAAGAATAAAAAATTAATGACAAACCACTTACACTTTTGTTAAACAAAACAACTTGTGTTGTATAGATATTGAACGAATTTAATATTTGCTGTAGTCGGATTCTTTTCTCATGGTGTTTACAACATTTAGCAAAAAATCACACTTTCTTAATTGCGTTAGTGCTGTTTTCTGTCACCGAGGCTATTACAGAAGACAAGAACCCATTTGTATTCTTAAACAGGCGTTCATTGTTGATTACGTCAATTGTAGCTTCTGCTCCATCCAAAATTATATTTTCAAAATGTAATAAAACCGATTTAGTTCTTAAAGTTATTTTGTTGGCTTATTTTGTTGTCAACGAGAAAACAAAAAGTAGCAGTTATTTTGTCACGATTATTTCTTATTGCATCTACATAACTTCAAGTATTTCCAAGTATAGCTCAATATTACGCAGTCAACTTTTCCAATTTATTACATCTAGTCGACAAGATGGATTTATCTTTAAAGTGCGTGGGCCTTTTGATGGGCAATTCAGCGTGATCGTTCCTCGTGGAAAAGTTATTCAACCACCTGTTTAAATAGCTGCTAACATAATGGAAAATTCATCATTGGAGAACAACCCTAACTTAAGTACAGTTCATCTACAGAATTAAAACAATTATTTTTATAGTTTTTGTTGTAGCAATATCTATGATTAAGTCTATTCAAATAGTGCCATGAGCGAAGATGACAGCCCTGGCAATCTGCAAAAATGTTATCATCGGAGAGGTTCGGCCTCTCAAACAAGACCCCAGTTTTAACAACTCAGCAAGGTCAATCAAAAGTGCGTCTAGGCGTCAATTTTGCGTCCGGGCAGTTAACATAGTTTTTATATCCTTTTCTGTTCTCTGTCAATTTCAATCCTATGTGATGGCCACTTCCAAGCCTGACTATGATTTCAGTTAGATTTCGATTTCCATAGACGTTATGGAACAGGTACTGTACTGGAATTGAATGTTTCTCCAATCTGTATTTAGCCATGGCATTTGCGTCTGAGAGGGTGACATCTACATTATTATTATTGTTGAGATTTCTTCCGCCAGTTTATCTTCGTTCTTGTTACCTGTGATGTTGACTTGCGCTGGCAACCATTAAAGAATGCAGACCGTATCTAACTTTTGAATCTCGTGTAGGCGAAAGCGGATCCCGTTGATGATTAGGGAGATTCCATCCAGGATTGCCTGTAAAGATGTTTTTGAGTTTCATGGTATTTTTAACCACTTCGGGTTTGGCTGTACTTTGTCTTGGGATGGTTTCGTAACAGAAGCAACCCGTATCTTGAAACTGTTTCACCCACCATTCGATGTTGCCACGCTGCGGTGGTCCTTTACTAAGACTCGTGCAAAAATGTCTTTGAACTGTAGAGACATTAGGATTATTTTGGAGACCGGAGAGATGAAAAATTAGCAAATGCCTTCGGCGGGAATCGAACCTCGGGCATACCGGCTCAGTGTCCAAACCACTACACCACGAAGGCTCACCAAGAAGGTGAGAGAAATACCTTATAGAACAAAGAATGATATTTTGGCATATCCCGAAACGCAGTACGTTTTTTTTTGCGTGGACGATGGCATTTTGATTAATAGTGCTTCTGGCGGCGATTTCGTAGCCGGGTTTTTTCTCTGTTGCCAGTTAAAACTTGTATAATTGTAGTTTCAGAATTAATTCGTTTCCGCTTTTGTCCCATTCAATATGAAACACTCTGTATTAAATATTATTTTGCTAATAATTTACACTGAAAATTTTGCATGGGCATGAAATTAGTAATTTTATTCATTCATAGAATAACTGAAAGTGCTTGGGGAAGTTTAAAGTTTTAGGGAGTAGAAAATTACATAGCGTAATTAAAAGTATTTTATAAATAGAAATTTTCTAATGATAATGCTTTTTAAAACTTTAAACATGTAATGCTGCTTTTGTATTACAATAAATTTTAAACGTTTTGCACTGTTTTATGCAAATCGTATCAGACTAAGATTTTATGATATTAGAAATTTGAAGCTAATAATAATAATAATAATGTGAAATGTATAGTAAAAATATTTATTAATATGTTAAGCAAAGATTTTCCCCTGCCTTAAATAAAATATTTTCATCTTTCAGTGTTTTGCCCATTCGGAAAAACGTTAATATAATTAATATTTCTTTCAAATTTAATTTGCCTGTGATTGATTAACAAGTTAAGCGATTTAAACTCTTCTTCATCTCTATTATTATTAATTATTAGCTGGACTCTTGAGGTTACACAAGATGGACTCATTAAAATTAGAATTAGCCCAAATAGGCGTTAGTCCAGAAGGGCTATTCTCAAAACGGCATTTTACATTGAATCATTTTAAATGTCAGAATCACTTTATAAATTGTTGCCACCGAATATTCTCGAGCTGTACTATATTTAAAAAAACTAAGTAATGAAGAATCTACAGTAGTCAGCTATGTATGTTTCTCGCATTGTGATCAAACAACGCTAACAATTCTGAATAACATAGACCTCCACCAGAACATTGGCACCTGGAAGCCCGAATTTGGAATTTGTTTTATTGTCTATCTTATGCTTTGTAAAACGAATTTTTGCCTAAAAAAGTTCAAAGCGAGCAGTGGCAACACTGTAGGAAATAAAATATTTCCATCTCCAGGGCGCGAGACTGTCTATCGGAAATTCTAAAGATACGCTGCTTTTAAATATTTTTAGAACAATATGGTGTTTGCCCAAATGTTGTCGCAACGTGTATGTGTCTGTAAATGAAAAAAAATCTCCCGTTTAGGCGTAATATAAAATCTGAAAGCTTTCAGATTTTTTTAAATTAATTTTGAACTTTTTGTTCTTCATAGTAACTATTTTAAGCGGCAAACCGCGCAACGGTTAGTTAAACATTTTAGATAGGAAAGTACTATTTATTGCGATAAACAGATATAAGAAAAGCAAAAAATAAAAGATGAGAAAAGTAAGTAGATGTATCCTAGTTATAGAACACAATGAAGAAGAAAAACTATTCTTCTTCATTGTGTTCTATAACTAGGATGCATCTGTTACTTTTCTTATCTTTTATTTATCTTCTTAAACTCATATAATCCCTATTTGGAAACTTACTATCAACAAGGAATAGAATTTACAATTTACATTACAACAGTAATAGAATGTGTACATTACTGGGGACTTGAGGATAGAAGATAAACCTTAATATAAGCATGCAGAAAGTTCTATTAAAGCAGCTTACATATTAAAATTCTTCTCGATAAAAACTATGTTGTAACTAAATCTTAGAATGAGATAGATTATAGAGTTGGATCATAGATCGATTGTCTTCAAACTTGAGGCGTAACTTACTCGACTGCAAAGGATAGACAGGTTTGTTTTAAATCTGAATTTATTATTCCAAAATATTCTTCTCAGCGCAATTCATGCATAAACACGTACATAAAACATTCAATTTAGGAAGTTGGAACTTCTGAATTTTTTTAAAGCAAATTGTTATTCTGTTTTCTCCGTGGCATACAGTTTTTTTAAGGATTTAATGCTTTTACTGACTAAGTCTGACTCTTGAATTCTTTTTTTTTTTTAATCACACAAGACTTTGTGCTTCGTGTCTGAAAACATTTACGCATCGAAAGCTTTTTGTTTCATATATTTTAAGCGACACGTTTTCTAGTGAAACGATATTGCAATTAGAGTATATGATAGATACCAAAATAATTTTCTTTTATTCGTTAAAAAGATGACGCTTAATAAAAATGTTGATTTTCTTAGAACTCGCTTTTCTTTTACGAATCTAATTATGTAAATGCATATAAATATTTTGTCACTTTTTTTCTCTTTTGACATTAACATTCTGCCTCAAGTAATTGGTATAGACTCAGACTCCATATATTGAGTCAAATGTCTTCCTTATTCAAACAGCGTTGTGCTCTCAGAATATTATAAAGTCTTGCCAAGAAAGGATGTTGTATTTATATAAAGCATGAACGTTTTCATGACATTCATCTAGTTTTTGCACATATCTTTTGATAAAACTAGGAAATATTGTAGGGTTCCCCTAGTTCCATTAACCTATTACTCAAATTTTTGTTATCTTTCCTGAACTCCTCAACTTCCCCTCGCATTTCCTCGCCAGGATGTAAATTTAAAGTTGAATGAAGTGGTTATTTAAACGGCTGAATCTTTGAGTTTACTCTGAGCGCGTTTTCTCAAACCAGCACACGTTTTGTGCCTGACCTTGCTGTTACACTGACACGCCGTTTGGCCATTTGAATAATTATCACGTCTGTTAGGTTCTAATTACATTATGTTTCAGCTATGCGGGACTGGACGTTTAAAGGATTGGGATCACGTAATCCTTCAGATCGTCGCTCAGATTGGGATCACGTAATCCCTCAGAAGCAGAACTCGTCTGATTGGTTGACTCTACCCGGGACAGAACTCCAGCCGAGACATTTTCGATGAGGTTTGAAAAAAATCCCGCGTAGCCGCTACATCGTTTCCGTAGCTAGGCGGATCTAGGGACTGTCGGTAGAAGTGATAATTTCTTTAGGTTGTCGAGTCAACCTAATTTAGCAGTAACTTAAAGTGCTAGTCCAGCACTACTCTTTTTAGACTTGAATTGATTTGTGTAACACCGCGTAAGTTCCGCCACAAGTTGTCGGTGTTATTGTAAAACACGAAGTACGTGCCTTTTCTCTTCATAGTTAAAATTAGTAAAGGGTTATTTTCACCCTTCTTCTGTGCTGGTAGTTTTTCACGCCTGTGCGAGAAGTCGCCAGGTTCATTAGTATGATCTAAATTAGTTCATGTGGGCAAAGGGAGTTAGAAAATATAAAGAAGAAACATATATAAAAGTTATCCAGTTCTTAATGTTTTCACATGCTTTTCTTTTTAACAGACAGAAGCGAAATTTTGATTGAAGTGAAATACGGATAGTAATGTGCTGCATTTAAAAGAAAGGAGTACTCCCAGAAACTTTAATATAAAGGGAAGAACTATTGTAACTTTTCCGTCATTTCGATAGAGGCAAACTGTGGGAAAGCGTGGAGCAGGTGGCATGCCTGCTGAATAAACATGGCACGCCAAAGACATTTTCTGGCACGCAACTTAGTTTCATCTCAAGAAATAATTTCATAAATAAGCATCTAACTTCTTCGATGAGTTGTGTAATTTTGTTTAACAGTGTACGGCTTTATTAAGCAGAGTACTTCTTTCTTTCTGAGGTTATCTGTTCAAAATATTAGAAATAAACTTTATTTTAAATGTCCGTATGGATGAATTAATATATTATTTTTTCGATAACTTTTACTTATTGCTCGTAAGAAATTCGTAAAAGAATACCTCTTATTTAATTTTCTTATGCTATATTCTAATTAAATTAAAAAAAAACTATAAGACTGCGTACAGGAAGTTTTGAAAAAAAAAAAAAAACTTAAATTTCACTTTAGTGTGAATAACTTCCTTGGTCTGAACCTAGTCTAAATCAGATCCATGTACTACCCCCAATGTTGCACCTGCCGTTGCCCAAACTCTTCGGCAGCCTATAAGTGACATTAGGAGTTTGCCTAGTTCCATCCTAGTTTTCACGGAGAAATTCCGTGGTTTATATCCAAACATCTCCTCCTCCTCTTTCCTTAAAATCATCCGCACAAAACGACTCTTAGGTCGACAGTGCAATGGTACACATTACAGTCGTATCCGTTTTGAAACAAGTCCAGCTGACATAAGTCCTAATTGACGCGAAGACGCTTCTTTAATATACGATAATTGTTTAGAATATGACTAGAGTTCGCTGAATCACGACTATTGTCACACGCTTCACACTTGTTTACCTCTTTCGAGACAAAGACACAAAGTTTTGCATAAAAGTTCCATAGTAAATATATAGCAACCAGCTCTGAGTCAACCTGTATGCAGCCAAATTCGATGTCACTTGTGTCAATTGTATTCGATGTTTCCTGGCAGCGAATTGCTCCGCCCACCCGTGTTACTGTTCAGTATAGCAGTCAGTGTTACTAGTGGATAGTAACACTGACTGCCGTACTTATGTGCCCGGATTCGCTTCTCCCAGGAGGCATGAATGTTTGAAACTTTATAAAGTCTGTGTGACAAAGGGGAATTCAAAATGCACTGCAAGTCAAAAGTCCTCTCAAGAACTTGATAGTGGGGTAAGAAGGGTGGGAAAAACTCGAGTCATCTTCCTCCGGGGTGTTCTCTCTCAAAATTGGAGACAAAGCAAGCCTCTGCAATACCTAATATGTACCTAAGGCACAAGTGCCACCCGTGTTTCACTTTGCACCTGTACTTGCAGGTGGTTTGCTTTTTCAATTGTCTTTCTTAAATAACCATAGGTCCCTAGGGTCTCCCATCTTTCTTTCCCTTCGACCAACCTCTCGAGAAGACTTTCGGCTTGCCACATATTTAGAGCCCCGCATACTGCACAGACATTGTGCATTTACAAAAATCCATGCCTTCTTCGGAATTCGTACTTGGGCCCTTTAGTACGGCAGTTAGAATTTGCATCGAACATGTGGCAACGATTTAATAATTCATCAATGATATATTTTATTGTGCATTCTTTTCTGTATTGTAATTCGATAAGTTACATGCGTTTTTGAGTGTCGCTATAGTAAATAAGCATACTAAATTTTAAAGAGTGATTGTATTTATTCTATAATGTATTCTGTAATGTGTTTATGTATATATCTATCAACAGAGTTGCTTCATTTCAGTACATCGGTTATGCAAAGACGCTATATATTTATTTACAAGCATTCATGTTTGGCCTAGAATTTAAACCGAGAATTTTTCTTCCAGAATTCTTCTCTGCTTAATATAGAGGTAGCTTTCATTGTTTCTTCCTATAAAAAATGAGCTCATCTGCTTTCTTTTTTGCTGATATTAAAAACTGATGTTTGAAATTTAGAGGTTATGCATGGTAATAAAAAATTTCATTTAAAATTTATAAGCCATCAGAAGGTGAAAGAAATTTCGGTAAAAATTTCATTTTAGATCTTCGGACCCATTCAGTCTTAATTGACTTCTAAAAATCGTTTGTAAAATGTTTTGATTTTTAACATTAAGCAAAACTAAGAATTTGCTCTTTCTCTTGGTTTAGGTCGAATTTCCTGAAATAGAATGCAACTGCGTAAGTTGCATTCTATTTCAGACATATAAACATACAAAATACATACAAAATATATCTAATAACTCAAACATACAAAATATATCTAATAACTCCTGCTACAAGAATATAATGAATACTCGCAGACCTTGGACTGATGCTCTTTTCTATGGACAAAGCGAAGCGATCATTAATTTAATTTTGTCCGAAACTTATGTTCCGGATCGTTGTTTCACGAGCCATTTGTGTCTCTAATCTATTTTTATTTTGCAATGGGCATGGATTGGCATAATAACTTACAATATTATCCTTTCCTCTAGACAGAAGAATCATTAAATATTTTTATGTTGCGTCAATATGAAATATACCAAAAACGTGAAAGTTTATGCAAAGACTGTTTGAATATTCATGAAATTTCGTCAGAGAAAAATCTGAGTAAGGAGGTGTTTACTCAAAGATATGAGAATCTTTATTGTATTTAGTGGTTCAGGAATTATTGTAAAAATGTGAAAAATACGGAAAGGATATGCGGATAAAATAAAGGGGATAGAAAAATTTGTTATTTCTTTTAAAAACATTGCTGTTAAAATAATAGGTAAAATAAGGAAACTTAAATTCTTTCAACTGCTTACAAACTCTTGCCTTGAACCCATATTCATGGCAAAACGAAATTTCATCCTTATTAAAATTTCATATCCTAACTTGTCAGATTGTATTTTTAGTGAAGATTAAGCTTTATTTAAGTATTGTCCTATATTCTTCCTTTGATTCCTTCCCTTTTGATTCATTTCACATACATATGCTTGTACCAGACAGTTACGTTAATTAATAGCACTTAAAAGGTCATTGAAAACCTAGTTAGGGTAACTGCAATTCATGCTTTGTAGAGTAAAAGTTAGAAAGATATCTGTGAGAAATAACGGCATTCTATTTGCGAAGAGGTAGTATTTCTCCGAGGCCGCACCGATTCTCAGTTTTCCCTCGTGGTTAGTAAGTGCCTCTCTAGCTATTGTCTGAAGGAACAGCAAGGTGTCTTGTTTGAAAGAGATTGACTTTAGTAATTGTAGTATATCTTGAATGCAGGTAACCTAAAAATTTACTATAGTGTAAAAAATATACCTTTTAATTTCTCTTTCTCGTTTCAGCTCGTTACGCTTAAGAATTTGAAAATAACATCAAATATTACATTTGGCTTCGTGAAAAGTTGAAGATTTAGAATCTTTATACTAAATGTCGTTTGACTGTGTAACAAACTCCCTTAGTCTATTATAAAAACAGTTCTCTTTATGGAACTTGGGAAATGTGAAAGATCCCTTATCTAACTCCTTGGATTTTTATTAAATTTTGCTTGCACTTGTCTCGTCTGTTAGAAAGCCAGCTTCAGACTCTATCTAGGAAAGGTATACTTCGCTCAAAAGTTTTAAATCTGCACTGAAGTACTAATGTATATAAATTTTTATATGGTCTATACCAGTTCGCAAGCACTGTCTAAAAACAACCTAATAAGCCCTTAAAAATAGAATAGACTTATTTAAAATTTATTTAAATAAATTTTAAATTTTGTTTGCTAAACCTTTATGAAAATGGGAAATAAATGATAATAATAATAGCATAAAGAAAAAAACTCAAATTTCGATTTTCTTTCTATCTGAAATCTAAAGTTTAGTACTTGCAAGAAATATTTGTTGGTTACTCATTTTAATTCAAACATACTGACAGTTAAACGTTAAATTCTTAGGCTGGCATTCCTTTTAAATAATTCTAGCATGGTTAATACATAACTTATTTAAATTTAAACTGTTAAATTTTCATCGACGCATAAAAAAAAGTGTTTGTATTGAAGTTATAAGGTATTTCTCCCGCCTTCTTAGCATGCCTTCGTAGTGTAGTAGTCAGCACTCTAGGCGCGAATTCCAGAGGTCCGTGGTTCGAGTCCAGGCGAAAGCATTGCTCATTTTCCATCTTTTCTGCTTCGAAATATTCTAATGTCTTTACAGTGGCACCCGAACTAAAAGGGTGGTGGATGATGATTCTCCACACCCAGAATTTGGCGATTGGGTCCCTCGAAAATCCCTGTTGCCTTACAGCTTAACAATTTGTGGTATTGGATTCTGTTAAAATTTGTAACCTTGGAGAGTAATTATTGGAAGTTTTCTGCCAACGAATTGTAGACCCTCATCGGCCAACCGAGTTTTTTTCTTATCAGTTTTCAACTGTGAAAAAGAGATGTTCACATATAAATGTATTTCCAAACAAGATGATTATTCTTAGTGAAAAAAATCGTAACTGAGCTTATTTATAAAAGAAGCTTATGAATAAAAGTTAATGAAATCTGTATCTTGAAATCTTTGAATAAGATTTATATCACATTGTAAATTAATTATGTATAGATATTCTGTCACGCTGTTTACGTTCATTTTTTACGGAAATGAAAATAATATAAACTCAAAATTCAAATAATTAAGATCTTGAAATTTTTGTACTAACGTATTTGCAACAAATCCATAAATGAAATATCATTTTCGGGAGACATATGGGCCCGCAGGCCGCCAGTTTAGCCCGACTGGTCTACGCAGAAGTGCTAATATGCATGTAGAATTTCGTAATGCATTCAGTAAGTTGGTTTGATGAGGTTTTCTTTTAATAACTATTAGGTAATTTAAATTATGTAGGAGAGTTTTACAGAATGGCTAGATATAAATCAAAATTGACGTTGTAAATGTATCTTCAGAAAGTAGCAAAATTCATAAAATGCATTTTCATAAATGTTTTGTTAATACATTCTGAGATTTGTGTATTTAAAGCTGCACACGAATTTATGCGATCTGATGCAATAGTTCATATAGCATATAATAGCTATCATAGATTCAAAGTTGATACTGAACAGTTGAAAATTGTATTTTAAAATAATGTTTAGAAAAGCGTAGTAATTTACATAAATATTACACTTAAAAGTCATTATCAAGTGCAGGAAAAATAGACGTTTCTAGATTATCGTGAATTCAAAATGAAATTTAATATTTGTCTATAGAATTGAATCTTAATTTAAAGCTTTATAATTTATAAACGTACGGTTATAAAAATTCTACAGTTTTGCTTAGTACAGTTTTCTTTAAATTGAATTCTTACACTTTTTTATTTCTTTTTTAAAAAGTTTTCCATAGGAATACATTTTTACAGTTATCCTATCAATTTTGAAGATAAATCTGCAGATGAAGAATGTATTGATTTAGTGAATTAAGATATTTTTCATACGTATGCTCAAATTAGTTTAATTTTAATGGTATATAATCGTAATCCTTTGTCTCTACGATAAATAATTATATTCGGCCACCACTGAAAAGTTGTGGATAAATAAGTTATTTACACGAGTGAGCTACATAAATTCAAAATTGGTTTTGAAAAACAACCCAGTATGTAGCTAAAAGTAAAGATTTACCTAATGTGAAAATTTTGCACATTCATCCCCCGTTTACATAATAAAAAGAGTGACATGATGAGTTCAGAAAATATTAAACTAAAGTAAAGCGAAAAAAATCTGAAAGGTTGTAGAGACATTAGTTATTATTTGAAAGCAAGATATGTGAAAAATGAGCAGTGCCTTCGCAAAGACTCGAACCACGGACCTCTTGGATACACGCCGAGCGTGCTCACCACTACCCCACAAAGACATGTTAAGAAAGCAGTTCATATATTCCCCCTTCAAAGGGGGACTGTTGAAAAGGGGACCCAATCGACAAACTCTGCTGGTGAAGAATCATCATTCACCACCTTTTTTAGTTCCGGCGCCACTGTACAGACATTCGGTAATTTTTTTAAAACGGGAGAGATGAAAAATGAGCAATGCCCTCGCCAGACTCTAACCAGTGGCCTCTCGAATACGCGCCGAGTGTGCTGACCACTACACCCGGAAGGCATGCTAAGAAGGCGGGAGAAATACCTTATAAGTTTACATATTTTAACGGTAGCACAAAACAGTTTGCTTAAGTCTTTTACACTCTCTCTGAGCTCGCAGTCGGTCAGTCTGCTGTTACATTCACTCCAACTAAACCATTTATTTTGTCTTTTTCCCTTTATTATTAAGCATAATTTTTTTCGCACATACGCCATGTACAATTACATAGTAAAATTACAAAAAAAAAAAAAAAAAAAAAAAAAAAAAATTAAAAAAGCAAAACGCATAACAGCATGCGTTTAGAATTCCAGACGCAGAATTAAGTGTTGTCTTAAATTTTCGTATTTTCTTCAGTCTCAGTTCATGATACTAGTGTTCAGTTTCCGTACAAAATTTTATTTTTTCTTATTATTTACTTTTTTGTCTGTTTACTTTATTTATTGAATATTTTTGCACTTACGCTACCTAAAATTCTATTCAGCAGCAAAATAACAAAATATTTTAAAACAGGAAATTTTTCGTTGGGCGGAGAAAACTATATAAGACCCTTTGTTTATATCAGTTTTTAGTTGAGAATTGTGTTCAGAGTTTAACTCAGAGTATTGAGAGATCACTGTGAGAGCATACGCATTTGAGGCATTTGGAGGAAGAGTTCCACAATTGTAAAGTATTTTTGGAAAAATAAATTTCATCAAGCTGTCAACGGTTCTGTGCGCATGCAATCCATTACGAACCCGTACGCACATAACAGTACTGGGTGGCCATAATTAAACTGACAGTGCTCACAGTATTCTGTAGCGCGATCTAGTAGCGAGAATGACGCCACATTTTGTAGGAAGATTAAACAAGACGGGGGACGAAGGATTCCGCGGAAAAAAAAAATAGTACCAAACGTCTCCGCTAGGGGAATATTTGGCGCTGTGTAGTAGCAAATAGAGTGTTAACAAATGCAAATTAATACGGAATAAAATTACCTTTTATTATAGATATGCCTTATGGAATATGGATATTCCTTACAGTATGGTATGGAAAATCTTACGAAAGATTATCAACTTCTATCCGTACAAGATGAGCCGTGTACAGGAGTTACTGTTCCCCGACCATGATAAGTGATTGACTTTTGCTCTCACCTTTCTTGCCAGAATGGAGGTGAATGATACTTGGCCGTGGAAAATCTTATGGGAAGACGAGGCCCACTTTTACCTGAATGGAACTGTGAATACCCAGAACTGCCGAATTAGGAATGACAAATCACCACATACAGTCACAGCAATTCCCTTACGTTCACCAAAGGTAACTGTTTGGTGTGGGTACACAGCGGAATTTATCGTAGGTCCATTCTTCTATGAGAACTTTATCCCGACAGGACCGAAAACCTGTGTTACCGGAGAGAAATATCGCCACATGTTGAACAGCTTTGACATTCCGGCACTTCAGCAAAGACAATGCCTGGAGGAAAACATTTTCATGCAAGATGGAGCCCCTCCACGCGTTGCTGTACGGGTTCAACAGATGCTACGACAGAAACTCACAACAGAAAGAGTCAATAGCAGCTACTTTCCAACTGCATGGCCACCTCGGTCGCCTGATCTTACCCCATGCGACTTCTGGCTATGGGGTTACCTTAAGTCCAAAGTCTATCAAGAAATGGTCCAGGACCTGGATACGTTGAAGGATAACATATCACGGACTGTACGGGAGATTCCTGCAGACATGTTACTTTCTGCTGTTGTGCATACTGTGCACAGAATGCAATATGTGGTCCACAACAACGGCAGCCGTATTGAACCTCATTTGAATGCAAAATAAAAGGTAATTTCCGTATTGATTTGCATTTGTTAACACTCTATTTTCTATTACACAGCGCCAAATATTCCCCTAGCGGTGACTTTTGGAACTATTTTTTTTTCGCGGAATCCTTCGTTCCCCGTCTTGTTTAATCTTCCTACAAAATGTGGCGTCATTCTCGCAAATAAATCGCGCTACAGAACACTGTGAGCACTGTCAGTTTAATTATGGCCACCCGTTATATTTATTATATATTGAGATTTTCCAAGGAATGAGTAGTGGCATTACCTTTGTTCAATCACACAGGTAAAGCTGAAAGTGAAGATAAAAAGCAGTAATTTATAGCTATACTCCGCTATTCTAAGAGCCTTAACATAATAAATGTAACGGTTAGTAATTTTTCAGTTGAATGTTTCAAAAACTACTTGAAAATAGCTTGAAAAATGCAAAAACTCTTTTAGTCCAAGATATTCCAAATTTCGTTTATATACAATACTTTTACGTTTGGAAATTCGCTATAGTACTTTAAATAGAGAAAAAAATCTTACTCATTTTTATTTTCTGTTTAGTTTATGACAAGACTTTGGCTTTCTCTTTTCAAGTTTTCTTCGTAGCCTATAATTTAACTCTAGCAAATTGACTAATATGATTTTTACTTGGAAAACAGAGGAAACACTACTCTCACTTAATTTAGTTATTGTTAATTGATAGCATTGTTGCGTGTGTACGGGTTCTTTATGAAATGAATGCACAAGTTCGATGAAAAATGAACAAAATTTATTATTATCCAAACAAAAATGCTTAAATTTCCTCAGATATTCGTGCAGTATTACAATATCTCACAGTAGATTTTTTTTTAACTAATCAAATGTTCAAGAGAATTTTATTCAAAACAGCTAAAGAAAGCTAATCCGAGAATTCGCTACAGTCAACAAGAGCAGTTTTCTAAAACAAACTCTTAAAACAACAACAAGCTAACTAAAAATAACAACTAATTCGAAATCGAGTCAATGGCTAGGCGGCAATTAGTAGCCAACCGCTACTTTAACCGTCTATGTTGGTAAATTGCCCTAAGGCTCTTCAACTCCAACTTGCTTTATTTGCCGCGATTAACCTGCGAAATCGCAGGTTGTGTTCCGGCTATCGAACTTTGGTGCTTCTAGGAGTGCTGCAGGTAAGGAAATGCCGAACGTAGTTCTCGTGGAGACAGGATAGCAGATGCAGGGGGTGTGACCAATGTCACGTGATGAGCGATAAGACATCTGGTTGGCGATGAGGTATCCAGGCATCGTAGCGCTGTAAATCTGAAGTTTTACAATAGTTATACATAAAATAGTACTAAATCAGTTCATAAAAGGTGTGTGTTCCAGTCATAAATGCAGAAAATAAAATACGATTCCAAAAAGTAAAATAGTATATACAAGAAAAATATAAGTAATATCTTGTGGGCGTGGCTGTGTGTGTCACATGATCATCCGGCTAAGATTTCTAAACATCATTATTTACAAGTCAAATAAGTTTTTCAGAGTACTACATACTTAAAAACACAAATTATGTTGGAAAATCCTGGTTTCCACTGAGTAGAAAAGCGGCATATGAACGGAGGTGCCTGTCCTTGTGTTAAATTTCATAGTGAAATACTCGTAGGTTGAAAATGTCCATATGTTGGCACTCCTTAGCGGCGTCATAAAATGCCGTGTTAGTTCTTCTTAAATATTCCACTATTGTATCCATTTTTAAATCTTCATGGAGACGTTTGTTCTTCACATACGGGTGTGCATTTGTGATAATTCTTAAAAATTGGTTTTGCACAACTTGTAATTTTTGGATTTCACCCTTCGTAGCGGTAGTCCATGCTGGCGAAGCATACGTCATGATGGGTCGGATTGTGGCTAGATAAATAAGTCGTTTCTTGTCCAACGAAAATTTTGAATATTTCCCTATCATAGGATATAAACATTTCATGACTTTAATGATTTCATGATCCCTGATTTGTTGGATGTGATGCTGCCATGTGAGCTTGTCGTTGATGGTGATGCCCAGATATTTGGCTTGTTTCACGATAGGCACAGCCTCGTTAAAAAGATAAACACTTTGCCTGATCGGAACATTTTTCTTCCTTTTCCTTATGAGCTGCGATTTTTGAGCGTTAATTCGTATCTTCCAATATCCACACCATTGTTCTATGGAGGGAATAGTGTCTTGGAGTTTCCGAATAGCATGATTGATGTTAGCAGACTTCACTGCCAGGGCAGTGTCGTCTGCATAACAGGCTAGCATAGAATTATGATTTAAATGCAATCTCGGAAAGTCTGAAACGTAGAATAGATAGAGTATAGGGCCAGTCACAGAACCCTGTGGAACACCGCTAGTCATTATTTTAGTGCTGGATAATTCATTTTTTACCGAGACTCTGAATGTCCGATCCCTGATAAAAGAATGGATTAGCAGAATGAGTTCTCTGTCCAGTTGAAGGTCAATTAATTTAGTAATTAAGCCCTCATGCCAGACGCGGTCGAATGCTTTCGCCACGTCTAGCATGAGTATAGCAACATTAAGTTTGCAGTGCAGAGCTGCACCAGCGAATTCGGTTATTCGGACAAGTTGCTTCGTTGTTGAGAGGTGAGCACGGAACCCAAATTGTTCCGGCGGAAGATGCTGAAAATATGGTTTCAGTCTATTCAGGATAATTCTCTCAAAAATTTTGCCTAAGCCCGGCAGTAGACTAATAGGACAATATCCGTCTGGTCGGGTGTGATCTTTAGCCGGTTTAGGTAGTAAAATAATTTTAGCAATTTTCCAAGGTGTTGGAAAGTAAGAAAGAGCAAGACAAGCATTAAAAATACTTGTCAGGCTGCAGATGATGTTAGGCGGCAAATTTTTAATTGCTGTATTGCTGATTTCATCAATTCCTGGAGATTTTTTTTGTCTCAGGTGTTTGATAATATTAGTCGTTTCAGTAGGAGTGGCATATTTAATCGGAAGTCTGAATGAAGGGCCGTTGAGCCAATCCCTCACTCGTAGGAGGGTCTTTAATTCGAAATCAGAGTCATTTGGCCAATCATTTGGTGAGAACTGTTCTTGGAGGTGTGCTGTGAAGATTTCTGCC
The DNA here is from genome assembly GCF_044657685.1 of Stegodyphus dumicola. Classification (NCBI taxonomy): domain Eukaryota; kingdom Metazoa; phylum Arthropoda; class Arachnida; order Araneae; family Eresidae; genus Stegodyphus; species Stegodyphus dumicola. The sequence continues at coordinate 199,554,432 of NC_140773.1, forward strand.
TTTTCCTGATTGGAGATGGCAATATTACCTCTGTCATAGAGGGGTCGATTACTTATGAAGGAAGTTTTAAAATTTTTGATTAAAGACCAGAATGTACCTTCTCTAGAATCCAGATTTAACATTTTATCATCCCATAGTTCTTCTTTGAAGGTTTTAATGGCCTTCTGAATTTGCTTATTTTTACGATTTATTTCACGTTTAAGTGCCGGGTCCCACGTTAAATGATAACATTTCCTGAGTCTATTTCGCTCTCTCATAAGCTGTTGTATATTAAGGGGCAGTCTGAAAGCCTTATCACGATTAGTAATTTCAGTACTGCCTTCCTTAATTGCACCTTGAATGCTTTCACTTAAGGCATTAATTACGGTGTTTATGCCTTGTTTGGTATTGAGATTTTGCAGTCGAGGAGGTGAATTTTTCATGATATTGCTGAAGAGATTCTAATTCGTAATTCGCTTAGTAGAGAACTCAGAAGTTTTTGTAACTCCTAATGTTGCGATTACGGCGAGGTGGTCAGAGGACAATTCATGAAATACTTCCATTGCAACGGGGATAGTCGTTGTAGTGACTGCAATGTCTAGTATATCAGAAAATTCAATTCTATTATGAAGCCGCGTGTATTCTGGTGGGGCATGTAGCGACACCGGATGCTGTAAAATATATTCATGGAGAATTTTACCATTTAGGTTTGTTTAACGACAGTTCCAGTCTATATGCTTAGCATTAAAGTCCCCGGCAGCAAGGGTAGGTATGTCATCCGGTAGAATGCTATTTAGAAAATTATCACATAGTCTATTCGTTGGAGGGTTATACACAGCACAAAAATTTATGTTATTAAACACAGGAAGAGTGACACACACAGTAGTTTGCTCACAATTAAAATTTCTTGAATCAGATATAAGACAAGATGCATAATTACGTTTCACATATATTGCCACATCACCACCTCTGTGTGAAAGTCTATCACAGCGGTATGAATTATAATTTGCAATTCTCAGGCGTTGGCATGGTTTTGCATGAGTCTCTGATATGATTGCAATGTCAGTATCATGCTCACTTAAAAAATGGTGCAGTTCAGTAATTTTGGTGGGTAGCCCGCAGGCATTCCATATCATTATTTGTACGGGAGTACACTTTTTCATGTAATTAGCCATTAACAGGGGCTGCAGGAGTATGATCTTGAGATACGTTTGATTTTGCCATCAGAGTAAATCCAGTTTCTTTTAGAGCAGAGACAAGCATACGTAGCTCAGCTGCAACTTGTTTTGCTTCAGTTAGAAATTCAGGAGCGAGGCCGGTGTTTAAAGCTTGTGCATAAGTTTTATTATGCACTACCCGATCAGAGAACGTTTTCACAGCCGGAGTGGTTTTTGGTTTTGGAAAACGCACACATAATCTGTAGTTAGCTGTATGACCTATCTCATGACAATTGGCACATTTAGGCGGAGTTGCCTTATCCTTGTCACAGTTAAATGATTCATGAGGTTCACCGCAACGAACACAACGTGGTTCGTGATTGCCTGACCTAAGGCGTTGGTACTTGAGTTTTTAATTAAGGCGATTTACGCCGCGCCAACTAGGCGAAACTTGTCAAATTTTGTGAAATGTAGGTGGAGTGGAGGGAGATGATTGGCAGGAGACTGTCACGTGGGTGGTCACCCACCCAAGTTCAGACCCCGAGCAAAGCAGCTTACGCGTGCAAGGAGAAATATTGGATATATTAATAATTATCAAGTTTTGGAACAGATTATCCAGATTGGAATAATTAAACTAATATCTCGATCTAAATGAAGACAAATGGCACAGCTAAGTGCAACAGATTAGCTAAACAAAATATTCAAATTCATCCTTGCTGTAAAACACAGATTGGACAGTGGTAGTCACGTGGGGTTCACCCTCCCGTGAACTGTCCACAGCCAATGCATCTTGAAATAGTAGATATCACAATTCAGTAAAGTCTTGGTCTGAGAAATTAAACACTTAAGTTCTTGTACAACACTGAGGCACATGAGTTACTGAAACTATACACTTTGTACATATAGGGACGGCGGTATTTGAGCGAAGTAGCAAATGGTGAAAAACATTTTACACTAGCAATAAATAATCACAGCTTTGAAGATCCAGGTACACGGATCATGTCCATAAGTCCACAATATTACAAAGTCTCTGATATAACAATAAGAGGATTACGAAAATGACAAATATAAGATCAGTGCTTTGAACATCCAGGTACACGGATCATGTCCATAAGTCTATAAAGTTTCAAAGACACTGGTAAAATGACACAATGAAGATAAAATAAAGATAATAGTACTATGTACAATATATACACATTTCACCATTTGCTGTTATGGAAGATGCCTCTTGGGCGCTCTGCTGCAATTTCTATAGTAGGATCATAATTTATCAGATTACGGATATGTTCGTATTGAGAAAGTTCTATTTTAGCATAGAAATTGTGGCTCGTGGTGAGAATTTGATCAGCTATGGGTCTTATTTTTAGTTCTTTATGTATCTGCAGGTTACGTACGAACCATGGGGAGTCAACAATTTGTCTGAGTATTTTGTTCTGAAAACCTGTAGTTTGTGTCTGTAAGTCTTGTACACAGTGGCCCAGATAGGCACTGCATAAAGTAGGGTGGGTCTTATTAAGCTGGTATAGATCTTCTTCTTGAGACTGATGTTTAATTTAGCATTTCGATGCTACTTTGGTAGACGGTTGCACGGAATTTTGGCGATTTACGCTAGCGCAATTGTTGGCGCGATTTTTACAATCGTCAGCCATCTTGAAAAACGCTGTTTTTACGCATAGTAAAGTATTCGAAACTTAAAAAAAAATAAATATCGTTAAAAGTAATGGATTAATTTTTTGTTGAAAATGCCTTTTTTTAAGATGGCAGGCAAGTGTAAATAAATACATTTACTATGAGTATAAAGTACTAAAGTAAGGCTATTATTACTTTCATATAGCAAAAAAGAGAATAAAAACACCGCTATAAAAACATTGTGCCAACGTTTAATTAGATTAAAATATTACTGAAATTGAATATCGAATTAAAAATCATCCTACCAACATTTAAAAGAATTAGAATATTATTAAATTCAAATACTTTAAAATACGTTATATAAAATATAATTAACATTAAAACATATGTGACAATAATTATCTCAGCAATTTTTGAAAATAGTGTATTAATTTTTTAACAAAAATTATAAAATAAAAGAAAAATATGTACTTACATTTTTTTGAGTAATTTAACCTCTTGTTTATTGATAAGTACCACAAAAAAAATCGAAATCATAATTGAATCGGATCTTTTAACCATCTTCATCTGTTATCCAAATATCTCGCACTTCAATTGAAGAAGCAATTAGCGAGGTTTCCTCCAAAATTTCCTCTGACGCTATTAACAATTTATAAATAAATCTTTGATTAGGAAAGACAGGTTGGCCAAAATAAAGTCTCAAAGGGCAATTTTTTTATTCCAATACCAATAATTCTTGGTAATTACCAATAACAACATTCGTCTTCGAAACGGAGATATCCATTCCATTTGAAATCCGAGAAATTCGAAGAGATGAATAATAAAATTTTAAAATGGCGCGGTAATGCACAAATATTCAGTAACCAATCAGGGAGCTGATTACTTCACGCATAGAATTAAAATTATTTAAATAATCATTCATAATAAAATCATTTTTAAAACAAATGCAAAATTAAATTTTATTTTAAATTTTAACAGCCATAAATAATGTTTAAAACATTAGATTAAATTTATAGATATTAATAAAACCAATTACTTTTTAAGTAAGGTGACGTCATTGATTACATCATCCTCAACATAAAATTATATAAAATATTATAAACAACAAAATTTTTATTTCAAATAAAAATGTAAAATTAAATTGATTTTTAATATTTAGAAGCCATAAATAATATTTAAAACACGGAAGTTATGCATAATAAAACGCATTATTTTTTTAATAAAATGACAACAAAGTATCGGTTACCATAAATAACTTATCCAGCAATGGGTTTACCATAAGTTGTATTACTCGCCAAAAGGCAAATCGCCAAAAAGTCGCCAAAATCCGTGCAACCGTCTACAAAGTAGCACCAGCATTTCTTCTTATTAAAGGGTAAAGAGACATTTTAGCAGCGGTGGCTTTGTGCAAGGCATACTCCGTGTGTTCTTTGAATAACAGCTGTGAGTCGAAGACCACTCCTAGATACTTGGTACTTGAAACAATTGCTAGGGCTTGATCATTAATTTTTATATTTACATTCACAGGATAACAACTAATTGAGAGGTTTTCCTCCTTTTATAAGATTTTAAATCGCGGGCGAGAATTGTCTGGAACTTTCTTGAAATCAAAAAGATATATTTATTTATTAAATGTTCAGTGCACGTGCTCTTGTATTTTTAATTTTCCGGCTTAGCTTTCCTTTAATATTCATCATGCGCTACACTGCACGGAGAATAAAACAATTTAATTTATAAGTCTCCTAACATTAGCTATTTAAATACCAAATCCGTAACAGTATATTGGTTTGTTCCTCTTGTAAAGGCAGATAATTTGCAGTCAGTGATAATGGCTACCTCTCTAGTGCTTAATTAAAATTACTAAGAATACTAAATTTAAATTTTAATTACTACTAAATTTAAAATTTTAATTTTACTATTTAGAATTTTTCCGGTTTAAAGTACTATTTATATACAGCTTATTAAAATATTTTTACTACAATACAAATCCAAATAACTTTTACTTGAAATACTGATTAAAATTTATTCCAATAATTCATCTCATTAATTAAATTCATGTTCCTTGGAGATGATATAGATAAAAAACTTTTCTAATAATAAATTGGTGATTTATAACTTAGCAACTTTAGCGAAAGTATTCAGCTTTTTAAATTATTCGTAATTACTTAATTTATATATATTTATAATAATTATTTTAGGTTGTTGACCGTATAAGCCGCTAATTTTGAAAAACATTTATTTGGATATATTAAAAAGAAAAAAATAACTATTAGATTTGCTATGGTGAATTTTATAAAAATAGAATATTTGTTCTAACATCAAAAAATGAGCACGGATTATCACGAAGCGTGGAGCTCGAATTATCGGAATTCTACTCGAAAATCATGCTATTATTAAGTGAAACATTTCTCCTAGTAATTCGAAAACATTAATCTACTTTAATAACATCGGATATAGTAAATTTCCCAGTTTTGTTTTCTGATTTTCCACTTCGAGAAAATTATTGATTAAATAACAGCATTTTTTATTGAATAAGTAGCGTATTATCCACTACCACTTCTCGTTAATTTATGATGAACTAGGTGTACCCGCCCGGCGTTGCCCGTGCATTTAGAAAATGCAGATAAGTGAATAGCGCAGGAATAGTAGTGTAGGACATGTAGACTGTCTCTCTCTCTTCCCCCCCCCACAAGCTACAAAAAAGAAATGAATTGTAATTAATCGATTTAATGTATCGTCAAAACAGCAAACTAACGCTAGAATAAAGAAATCAATTGTTACAATCGAACGTTATTTGAAAACAAATAATAATATCAGTGAGTCAAAAAAACCGTGATTAATAAATTATAAATAATTTTTTTAAAATTTTTCTAATTCAAAAATCGAAAATCGGGCTTCGAGGTCTGGTGGCCAGCCCCTTTGTGCTTCCGTATAAAAAATTCCAGGTCCCTGCGTGCGATAGATTTGGCTGGAGAGCTCGGTCAGACAGACAGACAGACACATTACACTTGCTTTTATTATTATAGACTAACTGATCTTTGTGTCTAAATAACCATTCTCTTACATAATTTATATCATCTGCCGCAGAAACCGACAGTAATCGCTATGTATCCCTCCAAGATTAATTCCTGGGCCTTCAAAGAGGGCAGCATTAATGCCGATCTATCGTTTCGAAGGATTGCAGTGGAATTATTACGAATTAGTGAGTTCTGAATTATTGAGGATTTACTGTTTATAATTCTGCCAGTTCGAGCGACTGGAGTATGCTTTGATAATGCTATCGGTAACAGGAAGGATTTTCTGTTGTTCTACACTTCGAAATAACGGCTCTTTAATCCTTTTGTCGATACAGAGAAAATAAACAGTTGTATAAACGCTTGAATTAAATATACCTGCAACATTTCCTAGAAGTCGCTACGCTTTAAAGTCAGTAGGTTTTTTTTCAATCAAAAGGGCGTTAGCCAAATTGTTGCCACCTTATATTATCTCCGTGTATTATATTTAAAGAAGAGCCATCCATCTTTGAACAACGTATGTCTCCAGTCAAATATGGGCAACTGGAAGCCCAAATTTAGAAATTGGAAATTTGTTATTGTTTATTTCTTATTTTTTAAAGCATGTATGAGTTTTTGATTAAGAAACTCGACAATTTCAAAGCAAGTAGTGGCAATCTAGTAAGAAATAAAAAAATCTGATGTGTACACCACATGACTTCCTTGTACGGAATATTAAATTATACGCATTTTTCTTGCATTTCATTTAAACTTATTGGATTGAATTAAGTCTACTTCGCCGACAGCGCATAAACCACAATAGAATAAATGCATTCTTTAAAATTCACTCTAGTATTTGTTTACCATAGGATGCTCTGGCGCTAGGTTCACTTAAAAATTATTACTGTAACTAAATTTGTATTACTGTTAGTTTGCGCGCAGTGCTTCAGTACAAATTTTAAATTTTCGGAAAATATAGTTAGTTTTTTCTTTGTAAAACTAATTCTTATACACTATTAACTAAAATAAATCAAGAAAGATAATCATCTATGTATAAAGATGACACACTGAAAATTTCATATATGTATGACAAAAACAGTTTGACTTATTAAAACTCGAAAATCAGCTAAAATTCTCACTTTTTGTGTTGCGCAAAACTGATGATGCCCCTTCAGTATTATATTTCGTTCACATTATAACTCATAATGCAGAAAATTTACATCATTTAAAGAACAGAATTATCTAATCGTTGCCACATGTTCTATTCAAATACTATAATAAAGCTAGAATGATGTATAAAAGAAATTAAGCAAAAAAAAAAAAAAAAAAAAAAAAAAAAAAAAAAAAACGGTATTTCAAAATTAAATTTTAAAAATCTGAAATGTTTCAGATTTTAAATTACGTCCAAAAGGGCGTTTTTTAACATTTTGTGTGTTACCTTTCTTTATTAAATATCATGTTCCTCGCACTTAAACCATAAGATCCAGTGCAACAGCAATATCGCAAAATAGTTTTAAAACGAGCATATCTTTAGAATTTCCGATACAGAAACTCACGCGCTGGAGATAAAAATGTTTTTTCTGCACAACGTTGTCATTGCTCGCTTTGAAATCCTTGAGTTTGTTAATAAAAAATTCGTCAAAGTTTTAAAAAATAGGAAATCGATCATAAAACAAATTTCAAATTTCAAATTTGGTCTTCCACATGCTCATATTCGTTGGAGGATTACGTTATTCAAAATTCGATGACTCTATGTACCGTTATTTTATGACAATGTGAGAAATATACATACATTTACGCAGATTTTCATTATTTAATTTCTTCAAATATAATGCAGGACTCTAACATTTTATGGCAACAGTTTGAAAAGTGAACCGACATTTATCCGTCCGACGCAAAATGCCAAAACGAAATTAATAGTCCTTCGGGATTCAAATCCCTTTGGACTAAAAAAAAAAAAAAAAAAAAAGAAACAGTTTTTCACAGACGATTGAGTATTTCTCATTTAATTAATTCAGTTCTCACTTCGCGAGAAGGCAAAAATACATAAAAACTCAAAATATCTATATTAAAAATTACGAAGTAAATCTCAAACACTTATTTTCTCGAAAAAATTCCAGAAAGAATTAAGCATGATTTAATTGGCAATAATAAATGAATGCGTTATCTTTGTTGTTGCGAAGCTAAGTTTCTCCAGATTGGCAACAAATCCACTAGTGTCCTGTTTCAAATGTAAACATCAATGGCCGCCATTAAAAAAGGCTTAGCGGCAATTAAACAACTTTAAAATTGCTGATAATTCTAAAAATATTGCACACAGATTTACTAAAGGCATAAAATCCTTAACCGGAAGATAAAAACAACATAATTCAATCATTTTTAAAGCAAAAAATGTACAATTTACAAACATATAAGAGTAAAGAAACTGAGATCACTGCGCCGGGTAACAGAGTGGATATATATATAAATATATTTATATACGTTTGGTGCCGCTGATTGCAACCAAAATACGAGGTGCACATCTACATGTTATAGCAGTCCTATATACAAAATTTCAACGTTCTGAGGCTACTCGTTTTTGAGTTATGCGAGATACGTACGTACATACATTCGTACAGACGCCACGAAAAATTCTCTTCAGAATTAATTTTAAAGCAGTTTTATAATTTTTTTGAAGGAAAAGAGTATTTTATTCTGTCCTTACGTACAGATATCACGCAAAAACATCGTTAAATTGCATTCGATAGCGGTCAAAATGGATATTTTCGTTGAAATATGCTGCCTGAAACTTTTCGCGATTACAATACTTCCTTTTTACTTCATACAAGGAAGTAAAAAACATTTTTATCTTCAGTGCTCCAGAGTGTGTAACGGAAATTCCAAAGATATGTACTTTTTAAATTATTCTGCGATATTGTTGTTGAATTGAATTTTATGATTTAAGTGCGAGGAACACGATATTTAATAAATAAAGGGCGATATTCAATAAATACAAAACGTTAAAAAAGCACCTTTTTAGGCGTAATATAAAACCTGAAAGCTTTCGGATCTTTTTTTTTAGCCTGAAGGTCGTTTTGACATTTTGCGTTAAAAACGTTAAATTTCGGTTCTCTTTTCAAATTGTTGCCACCTGTACGGAGGGGGGGCATTTTTATCTCCAATGCGCGATATTGTGTATCATAAATTCTAAAGCTAAGCTCATTTTATAATTATTTTGAGATATTGCTGTTGAACTGAATTTTATGGTTTATATGCGAACATGATATTTAATAAATAAAGGTAACCCACAAAACGTAAACAGAACGCCCCTTTGGGCGTAATGTAAAATCTGATATTTTTCACGTCTTTTGCTTTAAAATAAAAATCTGAAAGCCTTCAGTTTTTTTTTCTTCTTCTTTTCTTGTTCTTTTTCTTTCCTTTGTTCTTGCCGGGAACTCGAACCCTGTACTTTCTGTACACTTCCAATCACACTACGAAGACATGCGGAAAGGAAGGAGAAAATACCTTATAACACCGTGTAACAAAGATTAATTCTCTTTGTTAACTGAAGAATCTTTTCAGTTTCACTAATTAGAATAAAACACTATTATATGCTAGCTTCTTCTTTATAATGAGCTATGTTGGAAATGCTACTTTATGATGGATATTTAAGGATGAAGAAGAGATAGAAATCATGAAACCTTACTTTCAATCGATTATATGTCTGACTTTCCACGCTTGCGTTTTAGTCTAGAAAAAATTCCAGTTTTAAGAAAATGTTCCAGATACCTTTTAGGAAACAGATCACATCTTTTTGTTTTAAGACGAACAGAAAACTTGATCCAAAATTCTATTCGACTTATCCCATCAAACTGTAGGTTAAATTTAATTTAAATCTTTCTAAGAAAACGATAATTTTAATCTAATTTCATGTGGAAAGAAAAGAGAATTTTCACGTCTGTTTTAAAAAAAATTAAAATTCTGTTTGGCATGAAATATATCACTTTACCTAGACTGCCGTCTTACTACAATAATATTTCTAATTTATGGTATCGTGAGAGACCAGAAATTAAGATGAATTTTCTAACTTTTGCCAAATAAAAATAGATTAATATGCGCTCGTGATAAACGAAAGAGGGGCAAAATGCGTATTACGGTTAAAATTAACCTGTAACATAACACGATAGGTACTAGAGTGTCATCGGCCATCTACACCATTGAAGGGTTGGGGGTAAGGGTAAGAGTGTGACTAAGAGAGAGAAAAGTGGTGGTGGCACACACTCGAGGAACCAATAAATACTCGAACCCAGAAGTAAGGATGTGGTGATGCGCCTTCGAGGAGCGTAAATGGAAACGCCAGTATGCCCCTCCACTTTCTATGCGAAGGTTGTCCTGTTGTATTGAGAATAAGGCTTTGTTTTCGTTATTTACTTTTTAAAGTTATGCTTAAAAAACCTGCTGGGGCGTAGAACTCCCGGATTCCAACCGGACGTAGAACGTGGACTTCAGCTAGCATACTTGCATCGTAAAAGCTTCGAAAAATCTTGCTTTTACAGTGGAATAAAATTTTTTTCAAAGAAAGACAATGTAAGGTTTAAAAACGGTGTGTGGGGGAAACGAAAATAATGAACACAGATATAAGTTTATAACATTGAGATGACAGTATCATCAGAATGAGAACAGATAAGCAGAAAATGAAAAAAAAAGGTGAATATTAAAGGACTAACTGTTTTTTACAGACAGATGTAACATTCCTTCAATGTGATTATTGTTGTTATCAAGGACCCATTATGTACACAAGCGATGAAGACGACTTGTAGCAAGATGCATAACAGCTGAGGTACTCAGTGCTTCTTCATAACACTTTCCTTTAACCTATTCAGTGTACGAGAGTGATTATTGCAGATCCTGAATTTCAGTTAAATTCAAAGCTTAAATATCTTTGTTAGGGAAGAAAGGGAGCCATGAGAACGAAAAATGACAAGAGATAACTCAAAGTTCGTTTCATCGAGTAAAAGTGTTTAGAAAGGCTTAAACATAGTACAGAATCATTCCCTGTCCTCGCCCGAGCCTCCTTAATTTCTTAATCGGAATAGGGATAACATACTAATAAACTTTCGTTGCAGATTCGAGGAAAATTAAAATTTCTTATAGGTTTGCTAAAGCGTGCACACGTGATTCAAACTGTCATAGTATGAAAGTCCTTAATTTTTTAAATTCAAGTCTTGATTTGGGAATATGGGTACATGACTAATTTAGGTAGTCCTTACAGTCTTTCTAAAACATCTTATATAGGGTGATTCTAGGTATCTGTCAAAAATTTTAAGGCTGGTAGAGGGGCGGAAAAGATGCATGTAACTGCTGGCATGTAAAGAAGGTATGAGTAAGAGGTTAAAAAAGAAGTTAAAGTTAAAAGAAATAAATATTTTAATGGCTTAATGGTTTTACAGTAGGTTTGAGGAAGTGCGATCACTAAGAGATTCCCAGATAAATTGTGGATGGATTGGCAAACATTAGCAGAAATGGCAGCCACTTTTTGCCTAATTCCAACAACAAGGGATATTAGATCTTTATATAACTAAATGGGTTTTTTGTAGATCCTGATCTTTATGCGCAAGAAGAGATCCATAGAGGTCATCTCTGGTGCTAATACACTGACTACCAATACGTATTTGGACACCTATGCAAATGACGATATCTGCGGTCGTAAGGTACGTCACGGACTCCGCCGGTATATATCGTGTAGGAAACAGCATCGGCTTTAGTCGCATGCAAGATGCCTGGCAGTTCGGAGCTCTCTGATTTCTAGAAAGGTATAATTATCGGGTCTCACAAATGTGGCCGATCCTTCAGGGACATATCTAGCGATCTGAAGTACCCAAAATCGACAGTGGCCTATATGATTAAGAGGTGGAAGGTGAGAGGTGATTGTCGGAATGTGTCCCGAGTCGGCAGACGAACGAAACTGGGAGATAGAGACCGACGAGTGCTGTCCAGAGAAATTCGGAAGAACCGCACCCAACCGATGGCCCTCATCCGCGAGGAGTTTCAACAGGCATCCGGGAGTATTGTTTCAAAGAATACCATCCGTAAGGAAGCACATCTGCTTGGTTTTCATGGTCGTGCTGCTGCCCATAAGCCTTTAATCACAAAGTCCAACCGTGCTGCTCGGTTAATGTGGTGCAAAGCACATCGAAATTGGACCGTAGATCAGTGGAAACGGGTTCTTTGGAGTGACGAATCAAAGTTCACCCTTTATCGTTCGGATGGCAGGGTCTGGCGTCTACCTTGAGAACGTCTCCTGCCAGGATGCATTGTGGCAACAGTCAAGTTCGGCGGAGGTGGAATTATGGTCTGGGGGTGTTTCTCCTGGTATGGACTGGGACCCTTGGTCCCCATTCATGGTAAGCTTAACTCCGATGCCTACTGCACTATTTCGGATGACAATGTGTTTCCTACGTTGTGGCAGTTTTACGGCTTGGACCCCTGTTACTTTCAGGACGACAATGCCGGTTGTCATGTTTCGACGTTAACCAAGGCTTGGTATGGTGCCAATGGAGTTCATCGAATGGACTGGCCTGTCCAGAGTCCAGACCTGAACCCTATCGAGAACCTCTGGGACGAGTTGCATCGCCGAATTCAGGGGTGCACTACCCGTGCAAAATCGGTGAAGGAACTTCTATGTATTCTCCAAGCCGAGTGGAAGAAAATATCACTAGCTGTCATACAAAGACTTGTGGAAAGTATGCCCCGGAGGGTCCACGCTGTAATTACCTCTCGTGGAGGCTCTACCAACTATTGATTTTGAATAAAGTTAGTTTTTCTTTTCTATCACAGGTGTCCAAATACTTATTGGTAGTCAGTGTAGTTGCCAAGGAACAGGTCCACCAGTCAGATTCAGTTGGACGGTAAATGTCGGTGAGGTAATTTCTGAAGTTACTGCTGCAGTGAGCTGACGCTCGATCATGTTGATCATGACTATTATGGAATCTCAGTCGAGTGCAAATAGTTGGATGAATTTTGGAAAAATTTCTGGCAAGATATCTTGTAGAAAAATGTCGTAAAAATACCATGGAATGTGTAAAAAAATGTTTGTTCTACTTAATAACTGTGTGCCACGTCAGCTGAAACTTTAATGAAAAATCCTTCCTGGCAGGCTTATGACATCATACCATATAGATTATCATACTCTACTTGAAATTTGCGGGTGTTAAACATACTCGAAAGTTCAAATATAGCTTGACATGTTAATAAAACGTACGAAGGGAAGTGAGAATTTTATGAAACCTTTTGTAGAGGCTCGTGGCTTTCTGTTTTAACTTAGCACGCAAAGGATAATCGTTGTTGTGACTAATCTCGCTTGTCTGATACCAGAGCAAGCCCACGAATTTCATGGTGGCAAGAAAGCAAGATTACGCCTGTCGTTGGCAAGAGCCTTTGGCACCATACAGTTGACAGACTTTGTTCAATTCCGCTGTCTCCTGATCTAACGTAGTGTGTTTCCTTCCATTTGGAATACATTAAGATGTATGCCTAACATTGCTGGTATGGCTCTGATAGACACTGCTGAAAAATATAGGGACCACGCAAGAATACTTCTTGGATGTGTGTCGTGTTGTAAAAGAAACCTATGTGAAACATCTTAAAACAGATAGAGAGATCAGTCCGACTGTCATTTAAATAAAGTAGATAGTTTTTACCTGGTTTTTGATTTCTAAAGCTTCTTAGAGAGTAATTGAAGATATTTTAGACATTAATCTTTTATTTGCACGATATGATGAGGGACAACTTACACGCTTGACGAACATACATCTTACACATACTATCTCGCTGCATTTTAAAAACTAACAAATCATAAAGCAAGACATTTATAGTTCATGAAGAAAGTTTCATGCTTTCGTTTTTTTTTCCTGTGTCAATCATTCTTTGTTCCAACAACATTTTGTTTCGAACAGCGAGAATTATTTTGTCTTTTTTTTTATTATTATTTTTTTTACATTGACCTCCCCAGAAGTGATGGCCATTTTATTGTGAAGGCACCTAATAGGCAGCCACCGTTGTCTCCTATGAATGGACGGACAGTTACAATCATGCCTTCTCCGGGATTCGAACCCGGACCCTTCAGTATCATAGTCGGCTTCCCTAACCACTATACTATGTGGGTGGCTTTCAACAACAAATGGCATTAGATATTTATCGAACTCAATGGGCTGTTCATAGATCTTGCTCTTGATGTGCCCTCACAAGAAAAGATCCATAAATGTCAGATCTGGTTATTGCGGTTGGAAGAGGTCCACATGTCAAATCCAGTGGGACTGTAAATATTAGCGAGGTGATTTCTGATGCTACTGTTCCAGTCAGCTGATTTTCGATCTTGCTGACCATGCTCAGCATGACTATCATAGAATCGCTATCGAATGGAAACAACTGAAGGAATTTCCGCATGATATATTGTAGAAAAAAGCCGTGGAATGTGTAGAAAAATCTGTGTTCTTACTTAATATTTATGTACCGTGCCAGCTCAGACTTTAATACAAAATCCTTCCTGTGTTATGCGTATTACTTACAATTGTCAGGACTTGTATGTCTTTTGATTTGTTTTGGGAATATTGCGTGTCCTAAATAGGAACAGGGGGCTTACTCAAGCTATGTTCAAATATGTGTGGAATGGACGACACAAGCAGGAAGAGTTAATTTTACCCTTTATTGTCCACGATATTACAGGTGCTCCCGGCACTTCGGGATACAGAGACCACCACTTGTGGTCTGAACATAAAAATATAAGAACTACTAACTAACTAAAAATAAGAGTTAACTTCGAGTGCTTTACACAAAATAAGAGTTAACTTCGAGTGCTTTACACTGGTCTTTTAAATTATTACGTATGTAGTACGCACAGTACCGAAACTACAATACATTTTAAATAACGAGAGGACTAAACCTCTGGCCTTAAAGTCAGAGAGCAGCTGATTGAAACCTCGTGCGTAATACAGTGGCAAGGCGGCTCACTTTCCCTCTCTATCTAACTCTTGGCAAAACGCCACAACTTAAATACTTGGGCGTTAGAAAGTACAATTTGCGTAACCAAGTTAACGCATTTAATTCTGGCCGGAAGTGGAAAATAAGTGGGTATAGTAAAGTTTTAAAATAAAATAAACGTTAGTTAAACTTAAGATCCTTACACAATGACTTGTGTGATAAGTAGATCTAAATTGTCGAAGCTTTTAAAATTATTATAAAAGATATTTTCTAAAACTTTCTTTAAAACTGATCAAGAAAATAATTCAGGAAAATACCACATGACTTCATGAGCCGTTACTTATAAACTGATTAAATAGCGAAGATATGAAATTAAGGTGGTGAAAAATTTACTTCTAGTTCCGTTAACTTACAGAGAGGTCCTTAAAGGGTGCCGAAGGGATGAAAATGAGTTCGCTGCAAGGCATTCTAGTTTCTGTACTCTTTCTCGTTCGGATAAATAAATGATCTTTCTACATTGGAACGATATTCCAATCAATAAAAATCTCTGCCAACAAAAAATTCTGACTCGGAAATCACTTTTTGATTGGATTAACGTCTTACCGGGTATTTTCGAACTGTCATGGGAAAGATGAATTTCTGCAGTCCTGTAACGGGGATGAATATCAGTCACGACAGATTGAACTTAACTCAATCTATTGAAATGAGATTACTCAAGGGTGGATTAACTCCCGAGTATTCTGAAAAATGCCGATGTAGGTGATATGCTATTTCGGGGATAACAATTGTGAAAATGTTGAAATATTTGATTTAAAATCAATTTGTTATAAAAACTTTGTTATGTTTCAAGCTGAACTGTAAGCTGTTTTTTAGGTTTTATAATCCGCAATCATTTAAAGGTTTCTCTTCTGTATCGTTTGTAACCACTTCTTTCTGAAATGTAAATTTTTGATTAAATAAAAATAAGTAAATAAAATGAGAGAGTACTA
Organism: Stegodyphus dumicola; assembly: GCF_044657685.1. Classification (NCBI taxonomy): domain Eukaryota; kingdom Metazoa; phylum Arthropoda; class Arachnida; order Araneae; family Eresidae; genus Stegodyphus; species Stegodyphus dumicola. The sequence goes on from NC_140773.1 coordinate 199,570,137, forward strand.
ATTTGATTAATTGATTAAAGCACACAACATTTAACACTTAGTACTGCTTATTTTTTTGTTTAATAGTTTTCGATACTTTTCTTATCTCTAGGGAAAAACATTTTGCTTCATATTTCTCTAAATATCTCGGGAATTCTCTGAAAAGTCTTTAGCAATGACTTAATTGTTCGCTTAATTAAATCCACGAGAAATTCTAAATAAGAGAGGAGTATCAATTACCCATTACGAATTGCACATAAATACTACTTCTTTCATATTTATGTAAAAAATAATTATCACACTTTTATTTATTGTATATTCCGGGGTAAAAAACGCGCACCTATAATTTCAAACTACATTTTTTAAAATATGAGGAATAATTGCCGTATAATGCGCACCTTTTTCTTTACGAAGAGAGTTGAAAGATATGCTTTAATCTTTTGAAGATATTCATCTGGAGATTTTTCGCAGGATTTCGAGCAATGGTATACTGAATTGATAAGGAGAACCATATGTGTGCGAGGGAAATGTTTGAGAACTTAAATAATTCTGCTAAGAGCGTGGGTTGCATTTAAAGCAGATGTGCACATGAATGTCATTCTAGGGTTTCATGAAAGACGGAATATAATTTGGGATAATAATGCCCTTCCTACTTGAACGAATCGCGGAATAATGTGCCAGGTGTTTTCTCTTCCTGTAGTCATTTGAAGCTTTGATTTTGAAGTGAACATCGACGGCTTTAGAGAATCGAATTTCTGTAGTTGAAATACAGTTGATCTAGTTTTTCTTTTAATGGTAAATAGGGCTCCTGGCAAAAGAAACAAACACAGTGCTGGTTTTAAAAGCAAAAGTCATTCAATTTGCGAAAGAAAATGGAAATCGTTTAAATGTGCTTTCCATAAAGCAGTAACAAAGTGGTCTATTTAGAAGAAAGTGTTGTAAACTCTGGAGTCTAGATAATCGCCAGAATGTATTAATTGTAACAAGAAACAGCCTAAGTTTATTTTTCTTAAATTTGGCAAAAACGAATACAAATGAATGTGAAACCTTTAAAGCACATTTGAGTTGGTGCAATCGATTTATGGCAAGGAATAATTTAATTCTACAAGAAAAAACAGAAGTTTCACAATGGCTTCGAAAAGATTTGGGCAACTAATTGATAAGTTTCCAGAGGTATGCTACTGGCCTACGAAGGCGCAAAATTTTTTTACTGTCACGTACTGAAAATATGGTTGAAATTCCAGTAATACTTGATATGATAAGAAATAAAACAATAGATGGGAAAGGGAAAAAACGGTTCACATTAAAAATAATTAAGTAGGTCACAAAAAATCTCGTCTCATCTGCTTTCTGCTTAGCATACGATAAAAAATTATACCCATGGTTATTTTTAAAAGAAAGGCAATGCCAAAATGCAATTTTTATATGGTGTTTTCATTCATATTCGGGAAAAAGCATGGATGAACAAACAATATCAAACTATATATGAGATATGTTTGGCAAAAGCGTCTTGTTATCGGAAAGAATCCAGTATGTTTTATAATTTCAGACATGTTCAGACTGATCTAACGGATAATACGAATAAATGTTGAAAGAGTGTAATACAAATATGGCAATTATTCCAGATGGATTAACGTCATTAATTCAGTCTTCGGATATGTGTATCAATAAACCATTCAAAGAAAACATGAAACAAAAGTGGAATACGTGGATTTTAAAAGGTGAAAAAACATTTACAAAAGCAGGCCAAATACGTCATGTCAGTCTAGAAGTAGTTTGTGAGTCACAATAAAAGCATGGAGTGAAATAAAAATATTTATAACAATCTTGATCTAGTTCAACAGTCTAGATGAAACGAAAAATGATTAATTATTTATGGTTCAGAGGAACAATGATAGTGAAGAGGAAACAGAATTCGATGATGTGCCTTAAGATATAAAGGAAGACGAATGTGACGAACTTTTCATGTTATCCGATAATGAAACTTTTACGTTCCTAAGGTGTGTCATTCCTTTTAAATAAACTTAATTTAGGTACATGTAGAAATCTAATATTTGTATGCTCATGTTTTCCTCATTTTTAAATCTATATTTTTTATATCCGGTATATAACGAGCAGCTGTAAATTTCGATCTTATTTTTATATTCGCTACTCTAAACAATATCATTCTGAAGAACAATGGAGCTGTGGAACATATTAATGTTAAGCTTGGATGCAAAATGACTTAAAGGAATGCAATGTTGTTGGTATAGAACAAACTTTTGCTAGCTGAGTAGCAGCAAATTGTAATTTAAATTCAAAGCTTATCAGCAAGTACAGCAGCATCTTATCACAAAGCTTCGCAACACACGCATATTGATTTCTCTAGTCTTCTCTGAATAAAACTGAGCAATGAAAGCAAATACCATTAATTCATTTTTTAGCAATGATGATAATGATAATGCATCACTTTCAATATCTCGAATTAAGCAATTTTAAACTCCAGGCATTACGATATGTATTACGGTGTTGTCTCTGACTGTATTATGATGTATTTACATTACTGTAGTATTTCGATTTGTATTTGTATTTATTATATCTTTTGTACAAATATGTGATTACTTACTAGCACTGGGTGATTAGCATTTAGCTTATGAAGAATGCCCCAGCATAGCAGCTTTCGTTTTCCCCTTTTCTCAGTTTTAGTATTCTAAATTGAATTAGAATATTAATAATATTTAAAAATTATTTGAGATAATTGATATTAATAATATTTAAAAATTATTTGAGATAATTGATCTAAGGTGTGGGCAGAATTTAGTTCATAACTCTTAGCTTAAGTCGATTAGGGTCAGGCTCTCGCAAACAGGAACCCTGGTATTCGACAACGTTAAAGAAGTAACTTATTTAGAATTATTTACTTTCACAGCCCCACAAGAATTACATTTCCCTAGCCTCAGAGTTCCAAATAAATTGTGGAAGTTTCTCTTTCTCCCTTGACTGTTCCGTATTCAGGCATATCAAGTCTTGCAGCTCCCTTAGGGTTTTCTCATTCATCAGTTATGTGTTTAAGCACTTAAGGCTCAATGAACCAAAGGAAAAAATCTAATGCGAAGAGCTAGGCAAGGTTCGAAACCCATTAAGTGATTCGAAGCTTGAAGCGAAAAAGGGGAAAGAATTCCTTTCGGATGTGCCACCGCCCTCAGGGACGCAACCAACCATAGCTGTTGCAAAATTCAGAGCAATACTAGGAGAATGAGAGTTTGGAAAAAAACGGATAGTGCCCAGAAATAGTTGTAATAGTAATGATTTATTAAGATATTACCATATAGTTGCTGAATAAAACATTAAAAATATTGGGTACATGTAATTTACAGTTATTAATATCGATGTTTAATGTAAATTTATACAGGTTCTTGTGTAATTTTAAATGATGACTGGAAAATTTAAATCAGGTTTTCTTTCCTTGTAGGAAGTAAAGGAAGTAGGTAATCGCGAAAAATTTCGGATATCCTATTCCAAAAAAATAGCCATTTTGACTGCACTAAAATGTAGTTGAATGAACGTTTTGCTTGATAACTTTACATACAAGCAGAATAAAGGACTCTTTTTTTTTTTTTTTTTTCCGAAAACGGATTGCGAAATTGATTTGAAATGGATTCCGAGCAAACTTTTTTCGTGATGTCTGTACGTACGTATATATCTATCTCGCATGTTTAAATATTTATCCTCTTGCGAGATGTACTTACCTTTTTTTCAAATGTTAAATAAAGTGGATTTAACTGTTAACTGAAGTTTGTGATCTTCTGGTGGAGTCTAATGGCATTAAATCATCATGACATTTGGTGACTTAAAATAAGCACTGCACTGGTGAACCATACGTTGCAGCTCCACCTGCCTTGAAAAGTGGTTATGCTTTTGCCCATGATATTGCACGAAAGATGCTTCTCAAGTTATAAAATCTTGTGGTACACAACTTTTCCGAATGAAATATGCTGCAGTTTTAAGTGATTTTGGAGGAAGTTTTGAGCAACCTGGATGGGCTTTTGTGATTTCACTGTAGTATTACATCAGTGCGAATGTTCTTAATATTTTTGGTGAAGATTTTGATCAATTGATGCGTCCGTGCTGAAGCTGGCTTAAAATTATTGATTTTTTGAATGCAAATAGGATTAATTTTTTTCATATGAGTGCGTTTTCGAATTTAAGAGTGAACGTTTTTCAAAATTCTCAAAAGAAAACAAAAACCTTAAAGCTTTTAAATTTTACATTACGCACAAAGCGGCGTTTTTTAACACAAAACTTTTTTTACCGTTTTGTGTTTTACCTTTATTTATTAAATATCATTTTCTTCGCATTTAAACCGTAAACTTCAGTTCAACAGCAATATCGCAAAATAATTTTAAATTGAGCACATTTGTAGAATTTCCAATACACAGTCTGGCGCGCTGGAGATAAATTTTCCTCCGTACGGTGTTGGCATTCCTCGCTTTGAAATGGTTGAGTTTGTTAACCAGAAATGCGTTAGAGGTTTACAAAATACGAAAGAGATAATAAAACAAATTTCACATTCCAAACTTGGCTTCCAGATGCCCATATTCGGGTGGAAACGTATGTTATTCAAAATTGGATGGCTCAAGGTACTGTTGTTTTATTACAGTGGGAGAAACATTGATACATTTATGCAGATTCTTCATTATTTAATTTCTTTAAGCATATACAGGGCTCTAGTATTTGGTGGCTACAATTTGAAAAGCGAATCAACGTTTATAGTGAATCAACGCAAATGCCAAAACGAAATTAATAGTCCTTCTGGGCAAATTGTCCCTTTTGACCTAAAAAAGGATTTTTAACTGATAATTTTATTGGATTTGTAAAAGATTTTTAGAATATCTTTAAAGTGTAATTTTTAAAGAAAATATTTTTTATCGTGCATTCTTGGCATTCGCTGGACTCGGTGGTTTCTTACTGATAATGTACACAACATGTATTGCCAGGTGAATATTTTACATTTTGTTAATATTCGTGTACTTTTCATTCGCGTGTGTATCCGTAATGATTACAGATGCGTGATAGGTCTTCTATTTTTTTATACCATGCTTTAGTATTGATATTTGTCTTGTGTTTGCAATTTGAATCTTATAGCTTTTCTAAATTTAATATTCATCTCGTCTAAGGAAAGTTCTACCACTGATTTTCTAACTGAAAATATAACCGCAATTCAGGTATCGCAGGTTTGAGTTTGTCGTCGGATCTGCTGCAGGTGGCACGACAGGAGTTTGAGTATCTCGTGTCACAAGGAATTATTCCGCCATCAAATGTGCATGGGCCAGTCCTTGTCACATGATCCGTAAGGTGACTTTCGCCCTTGTGTTGACTATCGCCGCTTGAATGTTGTAACTATTTCCGGCCGGTATCACAAATCAAGGACTGTACATAGATTTTTTTCTTTGGAAAAAGTATTTTTTCAACACTTAATTTGGCTTCGGAGTCACATCAAATCCCTGTTAACCCACAGGAGGTGCCTAAATCAGCTGTGACTTCTTTATTTGGATTATTTGATTTCCTTAAAATCCTTTTAGTGTGGGAAACACAAGCGAGACATTCCAAAGATTATTCATTAAGTACGTTTTCGCTTAGACTTTTGTGTTCCTTATTTAGATGATCTGTTAGTGGCTTTAGCGATGAAGACGAGCACTAGAGCCACCTCTGCTTGATTTTTGATAGATTGCATAAGTGCGGGTATAAAGGGGAATCCTTCTAAATATGTTCTGGAAAAGTCATCGATATCGTTTCTTGGCTGTTTAATTACCACTTCAGGTGTTCGCTTTCTTCCTGCAAAAATTGCAGTAATTCCTAACTCTCCTAAAGCTGTAATCATGTCTAAAGTAAAGAGATTCTTGGCAATGTTGAATTTTTATCGACGATTTTTGCTTAAGGTAACAGCTACCCAGGCTCAGCTTCATTCTCTTTTAAAAGATTCTAAGGATAATGATAAACTTCCTGTAAACTACTGCGGCCTTTGAAAAATGTAAAACTGATATAATAAATGCACTGACACTTGCCTTCTCCGGGATTGAAATCCGCACCCATTGGTTCTGCAATCAGCGACGCTAACCACTATCCCGGTTGGGCGGCAGGGTAAGGTTTAACCCGAGGTATCCCTTGTGCCTCTGGCACGCGAAGGGGGGGGTACTATGGCGGAAGTCCTTATTACAGTAAGTGCCAACATTCATCTTTGCTGTACATCTTTCCATATGTGCTTGCCATAGCGCGAAGGTAAAAAACTTGAAAATTTTCACAGAGACTTACTTCTCACCTTTTTTTGCCTGTTCATTGCCGATTTCTGGCGTTGATTCGTGTCTGTGTTAATTTTAACTATTTAGCCTCTTGCGAGATGCACTTTCCTTTTTTTAAATGCTAAATAAAGTTGGTTTTAAATGCTAGCTGAAGTTTGTGACCTACTGATGGTGTCTATTCGTAATTCGTGGATGATATTCGTAAGTGGAATGATAAAAATTGTTTTAAAGGCATTTATATTTTAATGCACAGAAGCATCTCATTTTTTATGATTAAGATTAGGATTAGGAAAGGGAAGACGGGCACAACACCTTTACCATTTGGTTAATTGGTTTAGCGCCGTCTTCCTACTGCCGACGTCTTCCTACTTCCTAGCTCCGTCTACTGCGTGACCGCAGCCGTTTATTGATAATAATTAAACATAAACATAATTTGGAATGAATACATAATTTGGAATGATACATAGTTTGGAATTTAATACAATTCCAAACTATTTCATTTTTTAGAAATTAAATACCGGAAGTGAAATTATAAGGTAATTATCCCATCTTCTTAGCATGTCTTCATAGCGCAGTGGTCAGCACGCTCGACACATATTCGAAAGGCCTGTGCTCCGAGTTCCGGCGAAGGCGTTGCTCATTTTTCATGTCTTCTGCTTTAAAAAATAGCCTATTGTCTCTACAAAATATACATTAACGTATTTCTTTTCTTCAGATCTGCTCTGTTATATTTATACCATTTTACGACTTTTTAAAAAACTTGTAAGTATATGTTGGCAGTACGGATGGTATCTTACACATCTATTTTCTTTTGTCATTTTAAGCTTTTCCCTTCTTTTCTTTCCTTTTTTTTTAAAATTTTTAAAGAACATCGAAACAAATCAAGAAAGAAACTTAACGATAATATCATAAAATATATACTGTAGACTGGATAGATTAATTATAACGAATATTGTAGAATTACAAAATTAGTATAATTACAAAATTATACTGAACAAATATTCCTACAAAAATTATACTCAACAATTCCTACAAAATTTATACTATAGGAATTATTCGCTCATTTCCATCTAGGTAAGGCAACTGCATCTAAAGTCTTTAAACTACAGTATAAACCTCAAAGAAAGACTTGCTTTTAAATATACGTAGAAAGACATAAAATTAAAGAAAGAATATTTTAGATCAATTACATACTATACCGTGTTTTGATATTTGTTTTTGGAAGTTATTCCCCCCCTCCCCCCAAAAAAAAAACTGAATTGCAAAAGTTTATAAAAATTCTTTAGATATAATTTGAACAAAGCACATTGTTATTCATATCAATTAGATTAAAAAATAAAAGTAATATTATTTAGAGCTGTGCGTATTAATTTTAAATTGCTTATTCTATTAATCAGTAGCAGATAAAATAAAATTCATTGCTTTGCCGAATCACAATATACTTACCCGTGGAAGATAAAATTATTTTGTTTCAACTCTTTGCTTTTTAAACTGTACGCTTTGTCCAATAGGAACACGCTGGTGAGTGGAATACAAAAGTAGTTTACTTGGGGAACTGTTTGCCTTTAAATTACAGAGACTGATAATAAAAAATAATTAAATTCCTATAAAACATGAAATAAATGAAATAAAATTTAGGCTTTTGAAAAGCGTATGTTCATCGAGTGTAGAACTAGGTGTGTTCAAACTTTAGTGGCTCTAGGTGTCGCCGTTTTTCTGCAGATCAAGAAAAAAAGCATACATGAAGATTCTTTATTATTTTAATAACAGGGATAAGGTTTAGCTTAACAATAACTCCTGATTAATCCGTCGAATCTAAATTTATTTGGACGGATTATCACCATCACAACCAAACAGACGTATTCTGGAATTTTGGTAACCACCCAGAAAATAAAATTCAATTAAATATTTATTGCCATAATGCATAAATTTTATATAAATTCAGAACTCAAAATAAAAAAAAATGTCTAAAACTAGACTAGAAGAGAAACACGCTAATGTGACAATCAAAAACGTGAAAAACAACCTTATATTTAGCGTAGGTATAATGAAACACTCAATCGATTTCGAGGGCAGCTAAAGGTCCCTCCTCATCAGGAGAAAGAAATACATAGAAAGAAGAAAATAGGAATCACAGAAACACGTGGTGCTTATCAGCACTGCACGTCGTTATAACTAGATTTTTAATCAGAGTTGCACTGGCCGCCTACTTTTACTGAGCCAGGCTGTCTGATCAAGCATAAAGAAATATTAGCGAAGTTAAAATAGGGAGCGAGGGGCAAATGCACATTACGCTCAAAATCTGAACTTCAAATAATGGAAAGCAACCACTGAACGGATTTTTATACCCTCTGGTAGTACCAAGTGCGAGGAGGTAACGCCATCTATCGGCAAAAATAATTGAATTAAGACAGTAGAATTTTAAAGGCATTAGGAAGGACTGGATTGGACTTCAAATCATTAACTAAACTTTCTAAATCTTTGTGAATGTGAAAAGCCTCAAGAAAATCCAATTCGCCTATGGAAGAAGCCTTTTGGATGATTTTTGCAGACCCAAAATCAAAATTATGGTTAAAAGTCCAGCTATGATACGCTATTGAAGACTTGTTAATTTCCCCTTTTTTGACATAAGATTCATGTTCCTTGATACGAAACTTCAACGCTCTTTTTGTTTGGCCAATATATCTTAAACCACACTGACATGATATACTATAAATTCCCCAAGAATTCAAGACAGAAACGCAATCTTTTAGAATCGAAGGGTGAATTTTATTAATAGGGGAGAAACCGACTTGAAAATTGAATTTCTGGAGAATCCGTGCAATTTTATAGCTAACAGAAGGATAAAATGGAAGCACGACAAGGTCATTGATATTATTTCTAACAGTGGAATGTCTTCTTTGATGGGAATCTGAAAATTTTTTGACGGCTTTATCAATAATCACGGGAGAAAATCCACGGTCAATCGCAACTGCTCTCAAATAATTAAGTTCATTGGTAAGCAAAGATTCAGAGGAACAAACTTTTAGCGCGCGGAAAACATAATAGTAAAAAGAAGCCATTTTTTGCTTAACAGGGTGGCATGACTTGGCATGGGGTGGTAAACAAACTGCAAAGGGTTTACGGTACACAGTGGTGCTAAAATCGGTTTCATTGCGGATTATAAGAATATCGAGGAAGGGGAGGGAATTGTTGGATTCAATTTCAAGAGTGAATTGGATGGCTGGATCAATTGAATTCATAATAGATAGAATCTCGGATAAATCCTCTTTATAACCGTCAAAAAGTGCGAAAGTGTCGTCAACATACCGAATCCAAAGACGAAAAGATAATTTATCAAATAATTTCATCTCAAAATAGTGCATATAAATGTCAGCAAGTACCGGACTGAGAGGATTACCCATAGCCAATCCTTCAACTTGACGAAAATATGCATTTTGGAAAACAAAGTGGGTTTGACTTAGAGAAACTTTAGTAAGCGAAACCAACTCATTAATTTCAGTATGTGTGAAGTGAAATTCCCGAAGCCTAGTTTCAAGACAATTTAGTGCTCCTTCGACCGGAACATTAGTAAACAATGATTTGACATCAAATGAAACCATAATGGAACGAAGTGGGGAAATATTTTTAAGTTTATCAATGACTTCAACAGAATTTTTTTACAGTGTGAATATTGTTATCAAGTAGAGGAGAAAATCTGGAAACTAAATATTTGGCCAAAGGATATGAAGCAGTACCTATGTTGGAAACAATTGGTCGAAAAGGAATACCGGTTTTGTGAACTTTTGGAAGAGCATAAAGTCTAGCGCAATTAGTAATAGGCGGAATAAGTGATTTCTTCAACTGAGTTGGCAGAATGTGGGAAGAAAAAAGTGCTATTAAATCTTAATAGAATAATTCGAATAAGTAGAATCATTATCGCTGAAAGTAGCATGCCAAGGAATTTTCCCCTTATCAGGTGGTTCGCTATTACCGGCCATATCGAGGAAAACAAGCAAAAATGATATTTACCAAAAATCAAGAAGAGCAGTCTGAGACTCGTGCGTCGTAAGACAGTAACTACGCAGTTTTTTGATATTATAACTATGTCTATGTCTTATCAATTAGTAAGAGACAATCGACCATTAACGGCCTTTACCAATATATTATACTTGACTTTTAAATGTTTGAAGAATCGAGTAAGTTGTATCCAATAATATGGAAATACTTGTGCACATGCTATGCTAGAACTCAGAGATTACTAGCGACGGAGGCTCCTCTGCCGCCGTCTGTAGAATAAGTAAAATTTGAACAAATGAGGGGCTTGTGTGGCGCCATCTATTAGTAGGGATGAAAAGCATTTTAGTTGACTTGAGCTCTGGTGGTGCCATCTCTTGCAGGATGTATTGTAAGGCATTTTTAAAATTTCATAAGAATTATTCTTCTCATAAGCAATAATTGGAAAGAAAAATGATGAAAAACATAATTTGCAGTACATTGAAACGTTTAACAAGTGTAAAAATTATTTACACACAAAGTCTACCTGCTTTTGCAGAAACAAAGTTCATAGCGCTTTGTAATTTGATAAATAAAACTATAAATAAAGAAAATGAAGTAAAATCTTGGTTAAATAAGAAGAAAACGAAAATGTATACATTACCAGCGACTTATTATGGCGAATAGTTGATATTATAACTATGTCTATGTCTATGTCTTAAGTCAGTAGTAAGAGGCAATCGACCATTAACGGCCTTTACCAATATAAGATATTATAACTCAGAATGCACAAAATTTATATCATTTGAAGAATTATATAATCGTTGCCACATGTGCTGTTCAAATACTATAATAAATCTAGAACGATGTATAAAAGAAATTAAGCAAACAAAAAACAGAAACAGTTTTTCACAGACGATTCAGTATTTCTTATTCAATTAATTCAGTTCTCACTTCGTACACAAGGCAATAATACATAAAAACTCTAAATATCTATAAAAAATAACGAAATAAATCTTAAACACTTATTTCCTCGAAACAATTCCAGAAAGGATTAAGCATGATTTAATTCGCAATAATAAATGAAGGCGTTACTTTTGTTGTTGCGAAGCTTAGTCTCTCTAGAATGGCAAAAAAATCCACTATTTTGCCAAGTTTAAAATGTAAACAAACATGTCCGCCATCGCAAAAAATAATTCGGCTTATATATATATATGTATATACATATAGTTATATACGTTTGGTGCGGCCGATTGCAACCAAAATAAGAGGTGCACATATAGCAATCCTATATACAAAATTTCAACGTTCTGAGGCTACCCGTTTTTGAGTTATGCGAGATACACACGTACGGCCACGACGAAAAATTCTTTTCAGAATTCATTTTAAAGCAATTCTATAATTTTTTTTGGAAGAAAAGAGTCTTTTATTCTGTCCTTACGTACAGATGTCATGCAAAAACATCGTTAAATTACATTCCATAGCGGACAAAGTGGATATTTTCGTTGAAATATGCTGCCTGAAACTTTTCGCGATTACAACACTTCCTTTTTACTTCGTACAAGGAAGTAAAAATATTAATCAAAACATCATAGATTGTTATCTCTTTGTTGAGTCATACAATGCAATATTTATTTCCATTATTTGATGAAGCATTTTTGTACTGCGCGCAAGCAAGGTTGCATATCCGTAAAAGAATTTAAAATAATTAAATTCTTTAACGAAAGCAGTAAGCTAAAGATATCAAAGATTTTGACAGTCCGAAGGATATTGAATTTATAACATTATTCAAAGTAATAAAAATTAGCTCTATAAACGCTTAATTAACCCATCAAATTGATGGAAGAGCATCAATCATGATTTAAGAATAAAAAATATTCTCTTATATTTTAGCAATTTTTTAATCATGGCATGTTCTTCGTTCATTTAAAAAGACTTATTTCTTACATAGAAAAATTCTAATGATTTAATTTAGTGATATTAATCCTAAATGAACTTAATTATCATGTCTTTTTAATGAAACATACCACAAGGCTTTACTTCTATCTGTTGTCTTGGTTTCTTTGAGTCAAACTTTTAAATTAGTTTTTGCCGCCTTTAAACTGCCCTCAATTTGTTTAAAGTTTTCTTCATATTAATTTGTAATCAGAATAAAATATTACATAGGAATTTCTTCGAAATTCGATACTGCATTAAAAAATTAATATTCAATACTTCTCACACTTTTATACTTAACGGTCAAACTAATTACTGCGAAATGTCGATTTTTAACTATGTGATAAGTCGAAAAAAATCTTATAGGCTGTTTGAAAATTTTGCATAGTTTACTGAGTTTAAACAGCTTTCAAAATATCTTTCGATGTTTTTAGTTATTGTACAAGGTGATCAGAATTAAAACACCCCTTCTCTGAGTATACATCAAACTGCTGAGTGTAAAAGCTTCAAAATTGTTTGAATATATGTATATAAATGCATACCTAGTAACTATTATTATAAATAATAATAAGTATTTGCTAAGTTAAATAAAGGTATCCATTTTAATATGAGTACTTTTTTCTTAATTGGCATATTGTTGTAAGCAATAAGTATAGCACATTAAAATATAGTAGGCAAAAGAAATGACATTTTTGGTTTCAGAAATTTGCTTCTACTTGCATAAACAAAAGAAATACCATACAATCATTTTTTAAACACAATCTTACAGCTGAGACTACACTGCCCTTAATATTAATTAATTTATTTATTTATTACGAGAATCTCTCTACAAATAACAAAATAATTATCGTTTTCTTTTGAAACGAAGTCTATTAACATAATATTTGCTAATTTGAAATTCTTCTAAAGAAATGCTACAGAAATTTTAGAGACACCTAATATAACTGAACACTTATTTTTAGTTACAAAAGATCATACATTTAGGTTTCATCCGCACTTTATTAATTTTAACAGAGAAACATGAGAAAATAATTATGATACAACATGAGAAAACAATTAAGTGCATTTTTATATTCAATATTGATAATTTTTGACATCGTCGTGTACATTAAGGAAATTAGCTTATTTATTATTCATAATGTTCTACACTAATTATATAATATGTGCAAGCCAAACTATTTGCTGCAACTGAAATATCATTGAATTAACTATAAATACGATCGAATGTCTAATTACACTTGTATAACATTTGACGGATAAAATTTCAGCTCGTACTAGAGCACTTAAGTTTGAACCAGACTTTTAAAACGTTTTGTGTAGCGATCCATGTAGCACAATAAATTATTAATTAAAACTTTATCTAGAGCATTGTGAAAACTGAATCTCATTCGTCACTAACGATGTCTGTAAAAGCATTAAGTGGTACAAAATGTTTCTTTCCTTCAAACAAAGGATTAGCTATAAATTTTTAGTGAGAAAAAAGATCTCATAAGCGTCCAGATGAGTCTACCTTCTAATCATTTACACAGATCTTTCCGGAAGACGGTAAATTTGGCTCCTGTATCGACAATCATGTTGTAAGGAACTTCATTGATATCTCCCATGGTAAAGAGTGTATTTGTGCTGCCACGCGTTGCCGAAATCTCAAAAACTTCTCAATTATGTGGAAACCTCTGCTCTGCGAAATGGCCACATTTTAGTTTACGTCCTCCTTTCTGGTATTAGTTCCTGTATCTTGAGGTGTTCTGCAGTTCCTTCATACGTGGCCTTCATCCCTGCAGTTATAGCACTGGGTGGGTTTGTTTTATCTCCTCTTCTACCTCAATCTCTTCTACCTCTATCTCCTCTTCATTAACTTGCCTAGTTGAGTCGTTAAGACGAGAAGTCAGTTGATCCACTCTCTCCTGGACATAAGCAACTCTGATTGGGTGGCGCTCTCTTCTTGTTGCTTGCTAGGCTGCTTCGAATTTCATGGCGAACACCAGCGGACGAGCGGTAAAGTTGCTGAACACTGGTAGTTCGGTTCGAGGTTTGAATCTCGCGAACGGACTGACTGCATAGGCGTTTTCGTGGTTTTTCTCTATGTGTAACGAGTATACGAGCCAGCTTCTCTTAGAGCGTCCTCCACGGAAGCACCCCTCCCTTTACTCAATGGGAACTCAAATGGCTCAGATTTTAATGGTCACAAAAAGGGTTTATTAAGGTTTTTCTACGCTCTCGTTAAGCTCGCAGTGTCTGATGTTGCATTCACTCCTGCTAACCCATTTCTTTTGTCTTTTTAGTTTTCTTATTTAGCATAATTTTCTTCGCACTTACATCACATACAATTCAACAGCAAAATTGCAAAAATTTAAAAAGCAACATGTGTTTAAAATTTTCGACGAAGTGATAAGTGATAGCATACGTTTTTCTATATTTTTCAATCTTTTCTCAGTTTATCATATCAATGTACAGCTTTCATGGTAAGATGGCTTGCAAAACGCTTTTTTATCTTTTTATTATTCACGTCTTGTGTGTTTAATTATTAATTAAATATCATGTTCTTCGCATTTAGGTTACATAAAATTCGATTCAACAGCAAAATCAAAAAATATTCACAAACAGCATATCTTTAGAATTTCCAATATACAGTTTTGTGCACTGGAGATAGTGCTTTAATACGTACAGTGTGGCCACTGCTCGCTTTTAAATCTTTGAGTTTTTTAAAAATTCATTAAAGTTTTATAAAATATGCAATATAAAATTCAAAATTCAAGTTTCCAGGTGCACATGTTCGGGTGGAGAACTATGTTATGCAAAATTTGATGGCTCTAGGTACCGTCATTTTTTGAGGATTCTTCTTTATTTAATTTGTTTAAAAGTAATAGGCGATAATATTTTGTGTCAACAGTTTGAAAAGCGATTCAGACGATACGCCTCGAAATTCCGTTTAGAGATTAATAGTCTATTCTGGTTAAAGCCGTTTTGGGCTAATTATATTGCAATTTAAAAGCAACAGGATCATGAGAAGAGAATTCAAAAACCTTTCAAAATAACATGAAGCCTTTTAGAAGTTTTGATTATTACTGAAGTAAAACATAACAAGACCTTCTAACACGAACATTATTCGCTCTAAATAAAAATTAAATGAGCCAAATTCTCATTATGCAATTTAAATTAAAGATAGTACAGAAAGGCTGTTTTAAAAAAAAAACTTTCACTAACATTGTAAATACATAATATAAAAATGATTATCGATTTCCGCAATTATTAGCTCTTAAAAAAATGTAGTTTTTTAAATAAAAATTCATTATGTAATTTAAATTAAAGATAGTATAGAAAGGCCGTTTAAAAAAATAATTTTCAGTTACATCGTAAGTATGTTTGAATACATGATATAAAAATGATGATCAATTTCCGCAACAAATTCTTCTTATTCATTTTACTCATGTACGATAAATATCTAAAACAGTTATGCTTTTATAATAATTGGTAATTATTTCTTTCAGTTTCCCACAAAATTCAGGCTCTAAGAACTAAAATATAAAACAAACAACCTTCCTTTCAAAATACGTTACGCCTCTGCATTACGGAAGCCGTTATTAGAGCTGTTGCTATTTTAAATGCGAAGCTAATAAAACGCGAGATTGATGTTTTCAGTTACACGGAAGAGCGCTAGATGGCGCTGTCGCAGACATCGAAATTACCAGGCAAATCCGGCACTTTGATACACCTGGTGATACTCGCTTGCTAGCACGAATTTCAGAGAGTTTATGCGGACAGGGAGTCTGGATGTACACCAGTACTATACCCAGTATTACCAGAGTATTAGATTCTGTTTGATGTCATCTGATTAGCAGCTTGCTGGTGAAATATCAATGATAGGTCTGTGTGTTTTGTTTCCATTAATAGGATTTACGTGATGATATTCTATACAGTGTACTGTGGAACGCAGACGATAACTGTACCCGTCAGTTAAGCTTTCACTTAATATACCTGTTGACTGGGACTTCGTCTCGGATCGAATTTGTTCTGAATGGTTGTTTCTGGATTTTCTAATTGAATTATGTTTGCACTTTAAAGACATATTTTTTTTACACTAGTCATGTAAGTCTATTGCAAAGTACTGAAATTTAATCAATTTTTTGATTAAATTAAACATTGAAAGTAATAATTGTAACCAACTGTGATTTGTTGCGAATGGATATTTTCATACCGATTTAAAGGTTAAAAAAGAAACGATAAATATATAAAGAAAATTTACTTGAAAATGATACATAGAATAACAATATAGTATTAATCTGTGATGGAATGTATTAATATACTAGTTTAAAAACGTTGTGTCATTTTCATAAAACGTATTAGTCAGTGTTAAAATAAAAAGTGTAATATATTTGATACGAAAATTCAAAGTTTACATATGACATGTTCACATTACAGAATTTAATAATCGACTATTATTTAGAATACATCTGAACTTCGTTATACGTGATCTTAGATAAGTGTGAGTAAAGTCTGATATTTGCACTTTCAGAAAAAAGGAAAATATGTGATACGAAAAGTAGTCTCGGAAAATAACTGAAAACTTGAAAGCTGTACTTTAGAATTGTTGGACATATAATTAAGATTTAATTGTAATATAGGATTATCGGAAACAATTTGTGATTTTTCAAGAGCTTGAGGGCTTACGTTTCGTTCCGTCTGTGTAAGAACTAAAGTCTTCATCTGCGTAGAAATCACTTTCAGCTGAAAAGTTTTTAACATGTTTTTTCTACCTAGTAACAAATATTTTCCTTTCCTTTTCCAGTATGCTTAATGGCTAGCTCAACATAGAACAACTGTTTAGTGTCTCTTCTAACATTCCATGATCATCACTAGCTCCTGGTTATAGTTTGACAATGACTGAATCAGCATGTGATAATAAAAGTCGACTAATACCAACAATGGTATTTTAAAAAAGGCAGTAATGTTGTATAGTGTAAAATATATATAGTGATAAGCCCGCCTCGCCTGATAAAAGTACATTTGAGAAAATTCAAACCCAAATTTGGGTAGGAGACTGTAACAATAACATGCATCATCATCGTAGAAGGGTAAGTCATCATTATTTTAATACTTTATACTTCGCTATTGGCAACATATATTTAATCATGTCTATATTCTATAGTTGATTTATTGCAGTGATTTTTATCATTATTTTTTAAATAGCTTACTTTATATGCTTCTGTATTAAAAACATTTATGTACGTTACTTTTAAATTCAACAATAACTACTGTTTTATCTCCTTTTAAAAATATTCATTGAAATGAGATAATATAGAAAGTATACTTTAATTTTACAAGTATCCTCACGAACGTTAATTCCATTATATCTTAAAGTTATCTATGTATACAATAAAACACATTGAAATAAATTTTATAATATCATAAACAAAACCTCGCATAGAACATTTTAAACCTTTTCTTCTCTGTTATCAAATCGTTCTAAATAGTGTTTTAAATTATTTAGTCATAAAATTCGAAAACGTATATTTAGTTTACATTAAACAGCTTTTATAAATGTATACGTATAAATATTTAACATGTTCCAGTAGTTTCACACACACAAAAAAAAGATATAAAATTTACGATTGCCAAGTACGGGGTGATGATCTGTTCTGTTTACAGAGATCTTGCCTTTCAATTTAACAGGTAAAGTTCAGACTATCTAATATGTTACCTTATGAGGATTCCTAACAGATATGATGTTATATAATCCTAACAGACTTTCTTACTAATATATAATGATAATAGTAATTAATATATAATATATACCGATGACAATTGTTGATAAATTTTATTTTTAAACAAAAAATTCTATCGGTACCACAAATGAATTCAAAGAATTAGCAGCTGGAATCCAAAGATAACCAATGCGAATTCTTATTTGGTTTTTGCTTTCAAATCGAATAGCTTTATAACATTTGCAATATTAAATCCGTTAATAACGTATTTCGTTGCTGAAGTAATGTATTTAAGTGTTAATTTGAATTATGAAACCTTCAAATATTTTTGTTCAGCTATTAACAGTTCTGGAAAACGTATAACAACAGCGTATACATGGGTTCATGATAAATAATTATGCGCTTTCTCACCTGTATTGTAACATAAATTATAATGTGTCAATTTTATGTTGTCAAAATTCGCTAAATTATGAGCTTTAAATATTGTGCTAATTAATGCCTGTTCATCTTAAAGTTCATCTTTAAGTTGATAAATATCGTGAATAAATATCGATAAATATCGTCATTTGATAGATACAAAATCGTGGAAAAATAAATTGTATTTAAAAATGCAAATGTACAGTTTAAAAAATAGCGTGCAGTATGCAAGTAGTGGTGCGCGGATTAAGCGTAATACTCACAAACTGTTTTGGTGAAACTCCTTTTAATAATTCTAAGGTTTTACTGTAGAATTAAATATATTGACAAATAATCGGATACCTTCTTTGTATCCTAAGAAGTATAAACGTTATAGCATTGTAACAAATATTCCTGTAGTATTATAAGTAGACATATCTCAAGAAGAACTAGAAATAATCTTATTGCACAATATTTTACAGTGGCGTTTAAGGCATTAACAGTTTTGAAAAGAACTAAGGTAGTATTATATTTGTATGTGAAAATTTTATCAGTGTATGTCTGGTAAATTGTTACAGTTGAAAGTAAACTATAAATATATATTACAGATAATAGTTGCATCTGACTAAAATGATGCATAATAGTTTCTTCTTTGCGAAGTATACCTCGAAAAAGTTTCAGCATGACAAGAAAAATCAATGTTTCCCAGACAGATTAGATATACATTTTTATTCCTCTCACCGAATTGACTTAGTTTACTGAGGCTTTTAGTCGGAAATTTGAATATGCTTTGCTTAAACAGTATAACACCCTACATAAGTAACAATAAGATAAAATTCCAGTGTCTTGCTGCTTCAAATAGGAAACGAAAAATATGCAATTATTTGTAACGCATGCACAGTCATTTCTTTTCATTCATATACCTATTTATGTATACATACATACCTATACGCTAATATTTGTAATCGGTTTCTTCATATGAATGACATTACGTATGTGAAAATGTTTTCAAAAATTCGTGCACCGAGAGAATAGTTCACGGAACAAATAACTGCTACGTAATTGGTTAGAATCAAACAGTTTTAGTTTGATATTAGAAAAATCTACCTCCTTTTGCGTTATTCCCATTCGCCAAAACTGAATTTTCTAAAGTTAAAAATATCTCAAGTGAATTTTTTTCCGAATTTTTCGGCCTTTATATCACGTTATATTATACGTTAGTATTTGTCATCCATAGGATCTGAACTTTTTATCATTGCATAAGATAATTAACCTTTAAATAACTTTTAAGTCATATTCCTTTCAGACAGTTAAACTTAAGTAACCTTCAAGTTATATTCCACGTGGATAAGTAAAAAGTCAGTTTACTGAAATTCAGCATGTGTACGATCTCTAATTTGTATTTCAAATTACTGATAACATGTGTAATTTAAAATATATTTTAATTATAATACATTCAAATGACAATTTTAATTCAATGAAAAATTTTATGGAAAATATATTCAATAACAGATTTTATGGCGATTTCGTAAGCCATCGTGATTAATAAAAGATGTTTCTGTCCCACATATTAAGTACTTGTCACATGGGTTTCAATATTAAATGTTCAGAATATCTTTACACCAGAAATAAAATATTTTATACTAAATGTAATAAGACATCAGTCTGAAAACACCTTATAAAATGATACGTCACAATAATTTCTTTTGTGCAGTAAAAGATGTGATGTTTAAGTGGTATAATTATGCCTATGTTCCCTTACAAATCTCATTAGTTTGTCAAAAGAGAGTAAATCGCTTTTATACAGGGTGTTTCAGCAAATTGGTTGCAAACTTTCAGGAGAGATACACCTTGACGATGAAAAATAATATAGCAATGCATGGTCTGAAACGCTTTCCTGCCACGGTAGTGACGACAGAAATCACAAGAAAGGAAGGACACGAACAGGGTGAGAATGCATGTTTATTATGCTTTGTACAGCAGAACCCAAGAAATAAGAACAAAAGCAGACAACAATCGTCATCAAAGAAGGTTTTCGAAACCGTGCGTCATGCATCTTGCATGCGATCTTCCATGCATAATGCAGATCTTCCATGCGCCCGAGATGTGAGGCCTGCTGGAGATGTGTATATGCATAAACACTTTATATTATTTTGTATACATATGGGTACACTGCATTAACGGTTTCTTTATATATGGCCTGTTTTTTAAATTTTGCGTTTAGAATGCATTTACGAGCTACAGACATACTGATTTCACATTTTAACTGTTCCCGATAATCTAAAATATAAAATAATATAAATGCAAATAGTTAATGTGTGCATTCATTAAAAATCACTTAAAATATTAATCGAATACTTTACTGACCTGGGTCTGAAAATACATTTGTTTTCCTTTAATTGCTTTTCCCCAAAACCAAACTTATGTCAAGAGTGCAGCTTAACGGCAGTTTAAAAGTACTGAAATGTAGAAGTAAGTTCTACTGTCCGAAAATTATTTGGTTCCACTTTATCTAAAAGAAGGAAGGAAGTATTGAATCCTACTATCCGAAAGTAGAAATTTTCTCTAGGAAAAGTCTGTGGTTAGAAATAAAATACTTCGTAAAACTGAAAAGCGCAATCCGAAGCAGCATTTGCCTTGGATTATAAGGGTAAAAGATTTTGATTGTTCACAGATTTCCATGAATGGTGAAATGGTTAGGAACATTGAAATACGGGGACTTGAACCAGAGCTCTACCCAGGCGAACTAGCTGGCTTATGGGGTTTTCCTATGTCAAAGTGAATACGAACCAGGTTTTCGTAAAAAGGCCTCTACGAAGGTATCTCTCCGCTCTCGTGTGCTTTCTACATCCAAATAATCGAACCCAAGTACAGGTCTTCAGACTCTTATCAAGTCACACCAAACCACTTTAAAAATCCAGCTAACTCAAACAAAAAAATCATGGTTTATAATACTAATCGTTTCATCTTTTGGGAATAAACAAATTTAATATTTTTAAACAAGGCCGATTAATCGACAGCCTGTTTAATCTGCCACCTATTAATGGGCATTTAGTGCTCTCAGGATTTCTTTAGTACTGTGATAAATGCACAATACTTATAAAGACAATTTATGTCCATAATTTATTTATAATTATGGACGCTATGTTGAGTCAATACATGAAATAATTTAATAACTTAAATGATAATTACAGAATGAACTAAGCATGTTTCAATTCACAATAGTAAAATAAGACATTAGGGTTACAGCATCAAAGCGAACTAGTTTTCATTTTCCTTTTTTCTTGTTGCCAGTCTAAAGAAAATAAACTTTGCAAAAACAAAGATAATATTGTATGTACAGGGAGCTGCTACATGGAATAATTTAATAATTTAAATGATAATTGTAAAATGTATTAACCGTCTAAGCGGCAAGGCCTATATATACGGCCTAGAATATTTTTGTGATATCTGTAAGAAAGTATATATAAGTGCATATTGAAATATGTCAAAGAAATTAAGGCAATATATCAAAAGAAAACAAATCCAGGTATGAAATACCAGGAGAGTTTTTACATTAAAATCAAAAAGAGGGTTAAGCATATTTTAATTCACAATAATAAAAGAGGACATTAGGGTTACAACATCAAAGAAAACTCGTTTTTGTATTTCTTTTTTCTTGCTGTCAATCTAAAGAAACTTTGCAATAACAAAGATAACATTATACGTAAATAGAGCTGCTACATCCTAAGAAATTCATAATGCAGTTTAATATTCCAAACTGTAAAAGACAGCGGGCACAGCGAAGTTGTGGTGGTGGAAATAACAACCAGTACTGTATAGGAAGAGGATTAAGATAGTCTACTATTATCTTCTCTCCAGTGGCACTCATTAGTTACTAATATACAGCATCTTCTACTTGTCAAAGAAGAAAATTCCAAGTTTAGGTTGGTTTGAGTTTTGGCTAATGTGAAAGCTTTGAAATAAAGTAACTTACTCAATATTGAAGCATTTATTCTTAACGTTTTGATCCTCGCAGGCAGTTAAAGAATTCTGCAAAAATAATTTACACCTAGCTATTAACCCTTTCCCATTTCACATTTTTCTGCAGTCATTGCCTAGAAATTTCTGAATGAATATTTTTGCTCCACACATTGCTTCATAAAAGCGAAGTATAATGGGTTATCAATTAACCAGGCTGGATATTTCCACAGTCAAGTGACGGTTAATTCCATAGCAATTAAAAACACAGAAAAGAGGAATATAATTAGCAGTGAATTACAGTTAATAATTTACCTGTATTTTTAAGCAGTTTAGTTTGGAGAATAAGTGCATTTGTTATGTAAATTAAATCAGCGTTCAAATCAAAAAGAGCAGACTTCAAGACAGAAAGAATAATGCCTTTGTTTGTATTACACTTGTAGTTCATTAAGAATCAACATGAAACGGAAGATTACCCTTAATTTATTTTTACGATTTAGTAATTTATTTTCACGGATGATTTAACAATATTTATATATTTCAGATTATGTGGAATTAATTTAGGCACTATTGTTGATAAAATCAATTCCTAAATATTGTCACATCATATGCTATTCACTGGTGTTATTTCATGAATTTTTAATGCAATATTAGTTTCGAAACGGCACTTTGCGTTGAATCAATATAAACGGCGTATCATTTTTCAAATTGTTGCCACCATATATTAACGGCCTGCATTGTAATTAAAGAAATGAAATGATGAAGAATCTGCATGAATGTATGTCGTTTCTCACATTGCGAAAAACACAGTAACTAGAGCTATCAAATTTTGAATAACGTAGTCCTGCCCCCATAGGCATTTGGAAGGCATAATTTTGAATTACGAATTTGCTTTATTATCTTTTATCTATTTTTTAAAGCTTTACTAATTTTAATTAACAAACTCAACGGTTTCAAAGCAAGCAGTCGCAACACTGAACAAAAAAAAAAAAAAAAAAAAAAAAAACTCTAGGGCACGAGCTTGCCTATTAGAAATTTTAAAAATAAGCAGTTTTTTTAAATATTTTATGTTTTGCTGTTGAATTGAAATTTTATGTGGCGTAAGCGACAAAAACGGGATACTTAATAAATAAAATAAACATACAAAACGTTAATAATAAAAAGACAAAAACAGTTTTCTAAAACCATCTTAGTAAGAAAACTGAAAATTGAGGTGATGAACTGAGAAAAGACTGAAAAAAAAAAAGCATGCCAGCAGTCAACGCTGCATCGGGTGTTCTAAACGTATTTTGCTATGCAGTTTTCAAAACTTTTGTAATTTTGCTGTTCAAGTGCAAAGAAAATGATGCTTAATAATGAAGTTAAAAAGGCAAGAGAAAAAGTGTTAGTAGGAGTAAGTGCAGCAGCAGACTGGTAGACTTCGAACTCAGCGAAAGCGTAAGAAATCTTAACAAACCCTTTTGGACGACTGATAAAATATGAAGCATTTCAGACTTTTTTATGTTTATACTCGTACACCCTCGTCTGGCTTTTAAATGTACCGGAAAAATGCCTAAACATTAAATTTAAAAACTGCTCAGAAATTTTTTTATTCTGCACAACAATTTTATAAAAAACAAACAAAAACAAAAGAAAAAAAAAACCCACAATTTCAATAAAAAATTATTACATATAAAAATTACAATGAAATAAGCAATATCCTTTAAAAACAAATATTAATTATCCTAACAAATAAACTAACCAACTTCCTGTTGCCTTCTCTCGACAAACGTTCAGTATCCAAGAGCAGCAACAATGGCTGCGTGCCATTGTTGTTGATATAATGAGAAAGAATTATTAATCTGATGCGATTTCATCAAAAAACATAAAATAAAAAAATAGCATTCGAATTTTGAAAAACTCGCTTCGAGTGCACTGGCTCTTGTCTAGATGCATCTGTGTACCAAATTTCGTAACTCTGGGTCTATTAGCTTATGCGCAGCACAAACGAAAGGCACACACACACACATAGACAAACAAACTATTCCTTTTATATATATAAATTACTATTGTACTTCGATAAGATCCAACGTGAAACAGAAGATTACACTTAATTTACTTTTACGATTTAGCAATTTATTTTCACGGATGATTTTACTGTGTTTATATATTCCAAGTTATGTGGAATTAATTTAGGTATTATTGTTGATAAAATCGATATAAATCGTTCTTAAATATTGCGAAATCGTCTGCTATTCACTGAATTTAAGTGAGAGTTTTTATAAGTATGAGAAATTTTTTATGCTCTGTATTAATTGCATGGTTGAATTAATCTTTAATCCATATAAATTGCGAAAGAATCTGTCTGTGAAATATCGGCAATTTTTTTTTTCAGGTTTCACACATTCTAATTCAGTTGCACTGCTGTTTTTTAATCAAATTTCTGACATAATCGGGGAATGGATTTCCATTTGACACAAAAGTGTAAACGGGAATCAAGATGTTCGTAGAAGGCAGGTATATTTAAATGGAAGTTCAGCACAGTATTATATAGGTTGGTTGTAACTTTCCCTTTTGAAGTCATCCGCAGCTAAAACCACCTGTTACGTTCCGTGTTCTAACCTACAAAACGTTGTAGAGGCTAGTAGTGAATTATCACTGCGTCTTATAAGTACCACTGAGGA
Source organism: Stegodyphus dumicola (assembly GCF_044657685.1). NCBI lineage: Eukaryota > Metazoa > Arthropoda > Arachnida > Araneae > Eresidae > Stegodyphus > Stegodyphus dumicola. The sequence continues at coordinate 199,595,025 of NC_140773.1, forward strand.
AAAAGATGTAAGTGACCCTTTTATTTGACTCAAATAAAAGATGACAAATGGCATCACTCGTGTTTACAAAAGCCAAGAATTACGGCTTAAATACAAGATAGTAGATTAACTAAAACTAAGAAAAGTAAGTTTAGCGTAACGGCTCCACAATTAGAATAACGTGAGAGCTGGTTCTTACCTAAGGTCGAAATAACAAGCAAGACTAACACAACGTCGCAGAATACTCCTAGCAGGATAATCAGTTTAGCCACGTGGTCTTCCGCAGGCAGAACACGCTCTGATTCTACTCGATAAAACCTTTCTTTAAATACTCTCTTCTTTTTAATCTCATCCAAATATCGTGCGAGCTAGAAATTCACATTACGAGATGGAAATGGAGGATAGAGAATTCACATAAAATAACTGGTTAAAGAACTTAAATGATACTTTACGAGGTATTAAAATTAACTCGTTGCAAAATAATAAAACTAACGTAATGTATAACAATTGATGAGTAACAAAATAAGGTAACAGTAGTGACTCTTTCTTCTAAAAATCGCTCGTAATATTTTTTTATCGCAGTCATATATCGCACAAGTATACAGTCGCAAATTTTGATTTTAAAACTATCTTGTCGCAAATTCATTTTCTTATTGCATTACTAAAGTATACAAATTTGAAGCTAATCTTTACATCCATGTAGCCATATTAGATATCGCCAGGCCTTACTAATTGTTAAGTTTTCTCTTTAGATGGAATTGCCAAGCAAGATTGTCTCCGAAAGGGGGACACTACCACCAATCTATCAAGAAGATTTCAGCTTGCCGTGTAATTTAGCATAATTTTAGTGCCACGCAGACACCATAAACCTCCGTAGGTTCTTCGGAATTCAAGCTTGGGCCCTTTCAGTACGGCAGTCGGTGCCAATAACGATTATCCCTTCTGGGCGCTCTTAAAACAATCAATTCAAATCACTTAATTAAATTAAGAACTTGAATTATCATTTACATTGTTTTGTATTGCAAACTTTATGTATTAACCGATGCCGCCGAATATTACTACAGCAATAATTCCTTTACCTTTTATTGTTGAGTATATTTTACTGTTTGAAATGTGTCTGTTAGTTTAAATGTCTCTCGCTAATCTGTAAATTATTTTTAACCCAAATTCTTACTTTGTGTCTGTCAGTTTACATGTCTCTCGGTATTCTGTAAATTATTTTTAACCCAAATTTTCTTAATTTGTATTTAATTCCTTTCGTCTTGTAATATTTTGCTATTTGAAGTGGGTATGTTAGTTTAAATGTCTTTCGGTATTCGGTACATAATTTTTACCCCAACATTTTTTTAATTTGTATCAAACTCATTTTGTTTGGTTTACCATCGAATACTACGACAGCATTAATTCCTTAACTTTTATTGTTGAGTATATTTTTATATTTGAAATGGGTCTGTTAGTTTAAATGTCTGTCGATATTCTGTAAATTATTTTTACTTGAACATTTTCTTAGCTTGTATTAAATTCACTTTGCTCTGTTTCCATTCGTTAAGTAGTTTTATTTTAGTTATTATTTATTTTATTACTTTCTTTATTTTATTTTTTGTCATATTCAAAATTAGCCTGTTTTATATAAAAGTAAGAAAGAAGACAAAAGAAAGAAACGAACTTAATATTTAAAGTTTTTAATTAACTCAACTTCCAAAAAGTTTAAGAAGTCAGTTTTAAAAATACAGTCAGAATAATATGAAAGTACAAATGAAATTTTTTGAAAGTACATAATTAAAAATCTTCAGTTTTGTGTTTTATTTTCTCAAGTAGTTTAGGAAAAAATAATTCGCAACTATGTCAGCTTCTTTTTACAGTTTTTCAGAACCTTTATAAACAAAGGCGGAGTACCATTTTAAAGTAAACATAGGTAACACTAAATGGAACACTGACATCACTCCAGAAACTAAAAATGTGACACTTAGAACTGCCACGAGATGATATTAATGGCACTAGTTCCTTGACAATGCAACATTCACTTCTTTCACATCTTTCTTTTTTAAACGAATACTTTTGTTGGGAGTCATAAAACTGACCTTTCTAAAGATTTGAGTTAAAATATTCATCAAGTAATGTTCATTACATTTTTAGCTTAGGATTGGAAAGAATGGAATGATGAAAAAAGCGCAAAAATTAAAGATTTAAACTTTTTGACAAGATTTTGGATATTGGAGGATTCGAACATCCCATTTTTATTATACTGGTAGAATAAAAGAAATAATTTGTTCGTAAGAAAATGATAAATTCTGTAACTGTTTAAAGGAAATTACTAATGACAACAGCGGTTCTCAGAATACAAATGTTAAATTAGCAGTGCAGTTGATATTATTTCTTCTTAACTTGCTGATTTAACTTGCTGATATTTAATTTCAGTAATTTCAAGTTTGGATTTGCAATTTTAATGAGATCTTACTTTTCGATGACAAGAAAGATGATTCCAGAAATATCTTATCTACTTCAGTTTCCACTGATGTAGTCTAGAAATAATGCATCAGATAAGTTCAAGCTTGAAATCAAATCTCGTTTCTTCTCTCCTTTCCTTTTGTTCTCCTCTTCTTTCCTTTTCCTTCTTCCTGCTTTCCTTTGATGTTAACAAGATTTATCAAAAACATTTTTCTGTTTTCGGTCCTTCTCATGCCAAATCTTATAACTCTGATTGAAAACAGCAATAATTTTTTTTATCTCATCTTACTACGCGACGCAACGATTCCACTTCTACCAGCCCAGCATCCCGTATACGCGACGCAACGATTCTGCTCCTACGAGCCCAGCGTCGCGTATACGCGACATTAAAACGGAACGATTTATTTGAATTTTTAAAAGCCAGTAAATGGAGCTAAGTGGTAATTATTTTCATATATAATGATTCATACGGCATTTGACCTTCATGTACTGGCATTAGTTTTTGTTTTGTGCTTCTGGTTTTGAGAGATTTATTGAAATAAACAAACACAAACTGGAAATCACGGCTAAGTGCGCCTGTAAATTTTTTTGTTTATTTCGTTAGGATTATTTTTGTTTGTTTTTCTATTTATTTTGAAACTTAACATAAGCTTTCTTCGTTAATTAAAAAGTAACATTACAACATTATTACAGAAGGGGAAAGACTATCAGCTTTCTCGACGCGTAATGCGTCTTGCTCGCATTTCTCAGGAAGGAGCCAGCGTTTTTGTTTTTCTTACTCGATTTAATAGATCATTATATATAACGCCTCGAATGGTCATTATATATAATGACATAGGCATTATATTTTGGTATGTAATGTATTTACTTTACATATAATGTGTATATTAAAGTGATCAGTAACGGATATCCCGCCAGTGGGGGGGGGCTTTCCTTGATGACTTTCCAGTAATCATAGACGCTGTTTTTGATTTAGAAAAACAGAAAGTCTTCTAATATAAACCTGATGTCACACATTGTTTGAGGATGAAATATTTCTGAGTGTCTTTTGAAATTTTGTGACATGTGTTGGGGTTATATTCAGTTTCATTTCGTTAGCCATGGCTAAGAGAGCTAACTTAAAACTTAAAAATTTGTTTAAGTCACCAGGCACTCCACCTTTCCGTCTAACTGGAAGACAGTTTCCGAAAATTTACGTTGACGGAGAAGGTAATAAAGGTAGGAGAAGATGCTTTGTGTGTGCTAAAACCAAGGAAAAGCGAAAGCAAACAACGTATTTTGAGTGCGAAATATGCAATGTAGGACTGTGTGTCGATTCTTGTTTTGAATTATTTCACACACAGCAGAATTATTACACTGGAATTTAATTACCTACAGGTAATTCTTGTTTAATTTTTTTAAAATTCCGTATTTGTTAATTTGTTTTTAGTCCAAAGGGATTTGAATCCCGAAGGACTATTAGTTTCGTTTTGGCATTTTGCGTCGGACGGATAAATGTCGGTTCACTTTTCAAACTGTTGCCATAAAATGTTAGAGTCCTGCATTATATTTGAAGAAATTAAATAATGAAAATCTGCGTAAATGTATGTATATTTCTCACATTGTCATAAAATAACGGTACATAGAGTCATCGAATTTTGAATAACGTAATCCTCCAACGAATATGAGCATGTGGAAGACCAAATTTGAAATCTGAAATTTGTTTTATGATCGATTTCCTATTTTTTAAAACTTTGACGAATTTTTGATTAACAAACTCAAGGATTTCAAAGCGAGCAATGGCAACGTTGTGCAGAAAAAACATTTTTATCTCCAGCGCGTGAGTCTCTGTATCGGAAATTCTAAAGATATGCTCGTTTTAAAACTATTTTGCGATATTGCTGTTGCACTGGATCTTATGGTTTAAGTGCGAGGAACATGATATTTAATAAAGAAAGGTAACACACAAAATGTTAAAAAACGCCCCTTTGGACGTAATTTAAAATCTGAAACATTTCAGAATTTTTTTTTCATGTTTATAGTAACGATTTTAGTATTTTGCCGGTTTAATTTATTTATATTAATATGATATTCTTTATATTAATACACATTAAAAACAAGTACATTAAATACGCAACTTCAAAAATTAAAGTCATAATATCGAAATGCTGATTTTATACGATATTTGTTTTTTGTAAAATTAGGCTTAGCTGCTGAAAATGCGCGGGCTGGTGGTGACGATCCATTTCAGAGGGTCCGGTCCCGTGACTGCGCTTCGTTGTCCCGGCGCTGGTCCTTTGACTTTTAAGTTATTGGGTTATATCAAATTCACTGGTAATTATTTCACTACTGATTACACTACATATTTACTGGTTCATTACAGTTTTACTGATTATTGGGTTATGGCAAATTCACTCTTAATTAAATTCACTACAGTTTTACTGATAAAGCACCATGCAACAGTCTTACCGATGCACTACAGTTTCAAATTGACTACACACAAATTCACTCGAAATAAAATTCACTACAGTTTTACTGATTAAGCCCGATGAAGCAATGCCCAATGGAACGAACCATTCAGCTAGTCCACGGGCCAAGATTTCAGCTTATCTATAGCTACGAGTGGCTTTATCTATTTGGCCACTTCTAGGAATATTTGTTCTTCGCGATTTTCTTTTACTCAGAATTTCAGTTTCTTATAGCTATTGTTACTGGCAATGTTATTCCTTTAGCTGTTGAAAAAGCTTTTTTACAGTTTTCATGTTATAGCTATGAATAATATTATCTCATCGAAAACAGTCACAATAATATTGTAATAATTTCATTTTTCTCTTCTCTTAATTACAAAATCGTGCAGATTCTGCACAAGTTCCATTTCCAGATGAATTTCTCTGCTATCAACGCAATTAATTACTTGATTCTTAGAAGCCATTTAACACATTTAAAATTCTTGCGGAATTTTTAAGATTCCTTTCCAGTACTTTTAACATATATGGGCCAAACTATAAAAGGGAGAATATCTGGCATTAAAGGTGATGAAAGGAGAAACGAATAAATAATCCATAACTAACAGTTAATGGATCTTTCATATTGTTTTAATACAAATTTATTTTTCTTGAAAATATTTAAAATGTTTCTTAACTTGTGAATTAAACTTTGTGAAGTGTTTCACTTCCCAAAATTTGTCAGCTTCCGTTAAGATTTGAATCTAAATTTGTTTCAAAGATTAAAAACTTCTACCTCATGATTTTCAATTCCTTTGATTTCCATTTTGCTAGATAAGTCGAGTCATGACTTTTGCTTCCTTTTTAATTATTTATTTATTTAATTTCACCTGATTACTTGATGTAATTCCGATACAGAATGCAAAATATGTTTTCCTCTTTGAAGAAAAAGGACGTCGTGCTAGCTTTCCTTGAAATGCATATGTTTCAAATATATTTCAAATATATTTTAAATTTCAGCCATAGAATGAAACTATGGTTGAAATTTAAAACATACATGCTTCGCATCCATATATCAGTGCACAGCTTTTAAAATCTGATATACACAAGGTTTTATCCATACATCAGTTTATATTTGTTTCAGTTTTGGATATCACATAAATACATTTCTCATCCATATGTTAGTTCCTAGCTTACTGCAGTTTTAATTTTGAAATGCTTTTTTTCCCAGGTATCAGTTCATTCTTGTTTTATGACGTTTTAAATAACAGTCATTTCTGTGATATTTAAAGGATCATATAGAAAAAAAAAAAAAAAAAAAAAAAAAAAAGAAACAACGGCATATGCTCGCTGTGCTTCATTTTTCACTTGAAATTTAAAACCTATTAAAGCCTGAGATACCACAAAATTCACGGTCGGGAAGTTAAAAATTCTGCATCGAAATCGTTCTTATTCCTTTCTTAAGTTAATGTAACATTATAGAGTCTTTCTCTTCTTTTCCACATAAACTAGAATAGATCCTATAATGACCTGACGAATTCTCGCACAGATGTGAAATAAACTACGGACTCAGACGAAGGGTAAGTATAAGCCTTTATTAATTCTAAATAGTTAACAGAAAGGTACGGTCTTTGTGCCTTACAAAAACACTGTCAACTTGCGGTGAAAACTTAAACGTAGAACATAGCTTAAGTCAAACTTAAAATAAAATAGTGCAAGATAGCACTTAAGTTACGCCTAAGAAGTGGACTCACAAGAAACCTAACCGGCGTGATGCTAAATCTGATAAGGCCAAAAGGCTTCCTGGGCTAACAGCGAAATAACAACGAAACGTGCGCTTGGCTAGCGAAACACGCGCCTGAGAGAATCACCCATTTAAAGAAGCACTTAACTTTAAATTTACATCCTGGCGAGAGAAAATAAGGGGAAGTTGAGAAGTCTAGTACAGGTATTAAACTTAAAATAAGTTTGTTATGGAAAATAAGGAAAACCCTACAACATATTACTTTAATTATTTTGTTCCTAACATGGCTGATACTTTAACACTTTGACGCTTTCAAATTTTGCACACCGTATGATTCGGTCAACATTCAACAATGCTGAATCCAATTTGTTTGTAGTCCAAAGGTTGTGTTCACTAAGTATCATTTTTAAAATGCCTTTTCTGATAAGTATGCGAGCCTCAATTTCAGAGTTTAAAAGCAGAAAATGTTCTATTAAAAGAGAAGCGAAAAGCTCCAAAGGAAATTTTAAATTAGACAAAACAGAAGCCTTATGTTTGGCGTAGATTTTAAATCATTCTCCATCCATTTCTAGGGTGAATAGGTACAGGTCTCTCTTCGTGAGGAGCAAAAAAAATTCTATGTGGCTGTTGATAGAATTACTTGCGTCTGTTGATCATGACTGATGTATCAAACCCTTATTTTCGGTTTTCATAGCTTCAGGCTGCATTTGTAATGAATTTATGCTCTCTGGGTTTTTTTCCGTATGTGGTTAAATGACAGTACTTTTCTTCAACAGCTTATGAATTGCTGGGCTTATATTTATAATTTATGCTAGATTTTCCTATTTTGGAGATCCGATTTTAAAACCTTTTTTCCCAACCCTGCAAGACTAGTTTTGTTAGTTTGCTTTTCCATTTCTCATTCGTTTTTCCGGATGATGGTCACTTCCGAATTTTTAATTTTTTAAATAATTTAATAAATCACAATCTGAATTTTTAATTCGAATAATCAAATTCAAAAATGTCGCTATCCCTTTATTTTTAAAATAATTTTTGAATTATTTCAAGATTAAAACTTGGCCAATTAACACTTTCCATTTTTTTTTAAAGTTTTGACTCGGATTTAAAAACAAATTACTGTAAGCGATAGTCAACATTACAACGCTTTCAGTCAATGAGGTTAAACATGAAAAAATATTTATAATAAGGGGTACTCTTCACAAAAAAATTATCCGTAACATTAGTTTAGTACACTATTAATGCAATCACATCAAAATGTATGCTGTTTACTTTTGATAGTATTCTGGCTAATTTATAATCAAATGTTATTTTATAACTTTCAAAATAAGTTTATAAAACATTGTTCATAACTTCTCACAAGTAAAATTAAAAGAATAGTATTGAAGATGTACATAAACAACATTTCATCGGGTCAGTTCATAAGTTCGTGCGCATTAAGAGTATGCGTGGAATTCACTAAGACGCATTTACTAAAACAATACAATTTTGAACCTGTTGAAACTTGTCATCGTTTGACTAACATATTATTCAGTTCATCACCAACTTTCGTAAATATCGAACGTATTTTAGTACCCATAGAAGATGAATATAGATAATCAGTACAAACGTGCTGTGCTACATTTCTTATTTTCGTATGGTGAATCTGCCAGGTTTGCAGCGATAAAAATTAATAGTGTACATGGTAAACACACTATTAATGTAAGGACTGCCCAGAAATGGTTTTAAAAATTTAAAGTTGGAAAAAGCAGCATGGATGATGAACCCCGTTCAGGACGTTTTGAACTGTTAGAACCAAATCAAACGATTGATTCAGAAATTTATAGTGAACAACTCTGCTGTCTAAACTCAGAATTGATCAAAAAATATCCACGATGGGTGAATATCAAGAAAGTGTTGTTTCATCATGATAACACTAGACCACATACAGCGCGAACAACGCTGCAAAAAATTAGTGAATTTAATTGGGAGCTTCTGCCACATCCTGCTTACTCACCCTGCAATTTCCAAGTGATTTCCACTAATTTCATGCCTTACAAAATTATTTACTGGAAAAAAATTCTAAACAGGATGTACACAATGAACTTTCAAGCTTTTTGCATCAAAACCAGTCTTTCTACAGCAATGGCATAAAAAAGCTGCCTGTAAGATGGCGAGACATTGTAGATAATGGAGGAAAATATATAATTGATTAAAATGTCAAATTGTGTTTTTTTTATATTACTTAAAAATTTACCAAAAAATGCGTACGAATTTATGCCTGACCCAATATAATACGAGTGAACGAGATTTTAAAATGCACCATAGATACAAAAATTATTGCTCACCCTCTCCAGTTGAAGTTTTTGATAAGGAAATGTATAGAATTGAATTAAAGAATATTAATATTCACTGGATTGAATTAAGGAATACGATCAGGACTAACAACCGCATTAACAAAGTCATTATCATTTGCCATTCATAGCATTCCGAAAGTTACACATCGAATTATCGACTGCATTCTCCTAATGCACACATCTCGGGTGCATAGCGACCAAATCCGAGCTCATCAAATATCCATTCCTTGGAATCGCCTGATTAGAATCTGAGCTCTAGAAGACCACACGGAGAACACTGTCGCCGATACTGTAAGCTTCCAATAATCATCCTTACAGCAGAAGGGACTCGATAGTCGAATATGCAGTTCGCAGACCTGATATACTCTGGAATGTTTGATTTCGACGGCTGTATTTACCAGATTGGGAAAGAGGTTTTATCCGTAAGACAGCACAGCACGTGAAATGTAATGTAATCATGTTCTATCGAACGATGTCAGTGCTGGAATATGTTCAATCGATCTACTATATCTTCACTTGTGCCACTTCTGGATTCCATGGAAGCTTTCTGAATCTCATTTCACGCTGTATAGATCGATATTTTTTGACACATAATGTACATAGTAGATTAATATGAAAGAATGCAAAGTAAATATTAAACTCATTTATTTACAATGAATCCATTCATTGCACAAACTAAAACGTAAAATTCGTAAAGATAAATTTATTGGCTGTATTTTTCTGATCGTCGTATTCGTTTATCTAGCTTTAAAATGATGTACATAACTACGTGATTTACCCTTTATTTTGCTTTAAATTCCATTCATTATATTTTTTAAATATATATATATACCCTTTTAGGAATTTGAAAATAGCATCTAACGTAAATACTCATGCTGGTTTTGATTACGAAATACGAAAACTCTACTATATATGAACAAATTATTAATTGCTCATTAGTGCAACTTTTGTCTTTAACGTAACTTTGCTGCTAGGGAGTTATTATATGGGCTTTTTTATATGGGAGTTATTGAACTAGCAGTCCAGGTGCTTTATATTTCGAACTAATACTAGAAAAGGAGAAAAGCTTATTGTAAAACTGTAGAGACATTAGGTTAATTGGAAGCAGGAGTTATAAAAAACTAGCAACGCCTTCGCGGGAATCGATCCGCTGACCTCTGGAATACGCGCCCAGCGTGCAGACCACCACATCACGAAGGCATGCCAAGAAGGCGGAAGAAATACCTTATATACTCCCCCTTTTAAAGGGCGACTTACCCAATCTCCAACCTTGAGTGTGGAGAATCATCATCCAGCACCCTTTTAGTTCGGGCGCCATTGTAGAGATATTAGGATAACTGGAAGCAGGAGTCATGAAAAATTAGCAACGCCTTCGCCAGGAATCGAACCGCGGACCTCTGGAATACGCTCCCAGCGTGCAGACCACTAAACCACGAAGGCATGCCAAGAAGGCGGAAGAAATATCTTATAAAGTTACCAGTTAAATGAAAATGAGATTTGCTTAGCCTAACTTTGTTTTGAAACATGTAAAGTTCTTTCTTCCTTTTCACTGCGTGCTTTCGCGGTGTAATTGGTAACTCATCTGGCAAACAATTGAAAAATTTGATGTTCAAACCCCGGCTTGTTTCTCATATTTCCTGTTTCAGAATGCCTAATGACTACAAGCGGCGCCTAAACTAATATATGGTAAACGATAGATAATTCAGCACAACCAAGATTTGGCCATTTAGTCCCCTTTTATGTACGGGAAAATGTAAGTTATAGAATGCAAGGTTTCTGCCTTCTTAACACGTGAAAAACGTTTAGCTAGCAACAGGATCTCCAGATTTCGAACCCATTGAGAGCACTGCACATTTGAGCACTGCGCAATGCATATTTTGGAGCACATATCGTGCTCCAAAATAAACCTAATGTCTCTGAAAACAAAGCTGGAAAGCTATTCGTTCAAAGTGTATTGCAGTAAAAAAAAGCAGTGTAAAAATTTGATGTTCGAACCCCGGCTTCTTTATCATATTTCCTGCTTCAGAAATACGGCTGAACGCCAGTGACTCACTCAAACATCGCAAAGAAAAAAATAGATTAAAGAATATATGTGATATATATATATAAAATTTCGGATAATTTAGAGAAACTAGGAATGCAACATGAATGATATGGACCAGACATTAATAAAATATGAAACGCTACCAATATTCAATTATAAGCTTTTAGACTAAAATTGTAACCTTTAGTAAAGTTTAAACTAAATTATTTAGAAAATGTATAATAGAAATGTAAGTAACTTCAGCGAAATATTTAGTCCAACTCCTGTTTAAGTCTTTTCAAGGTCAGACTAACTTTCTTTAAAGCAGAAACCGTGACGAATTGTTAAGGTATTTTGTTCAGTAACTCTATTAAATTTTTATTGTCACTCTCAATGTATTAATATAGCGGATTGTAACAAAGTATCTGAATCATACCTTTACCTTTATTGTAATTATCTTACAGAACTTAATTGTTCACGTTGTTGGAAACCTATTAAAAGAATGTAAGTTATATTTATCCATCTCTAGTTTTCTATGTGTGGAAATTGAAATTATCCTCTTCTTTCACACCACAACCTTCGTTCATTCCTGAATATTGACTCTTCCAGCCCTCTTATTTGCACCCTTTAAGCATTCGTCTTGTACAAAACTCACAAATTTTTTTTTTTTTTATTTGAATTCAATTTTGCGTTAGCCATGATTCAAACAATGGATCTCTTGCTTGCTATCTGGGCGTGCTATCCACATATACGACGAGAATAGTAGCGGAGAATACGATAATTCTGCACTCTCTCCATCAACTTTAAAAGCGCTGAAGACAACCAAGACGACCAGTCGACCAAACCAAAGCAGGGACAAATTATCATCGATTATGTTTCAGCTGAAGCGCCACTGTAAAACTCATTAGGCTTTTGGACAAGAAAACGTGAAAAATCAACTGTAATTTTATCGGGATTTAAACTATGGATCTTCCAATGTTAGCTCTTGCTAACCACTAACACACCTAAGTATTTTTTGGATTCTGATTTTTTAAAAAGACTTAAACATAACAGTTTACTTCCCCCTCCTCCAAACATACCCTTAGGAAGCCTGCAATCCAGGAACTTTTGTACCAAAATTAATTGGGTCAGCGAGCCCACCTGGCTAGCTAGTGGATCGGCTACCCTGCCGTCGGTGGAAGGAAAGGAATTTCAGAATAAGTATATTTGGAAAGCTACGAAATAAACAACTTCTGCTGCTTTAAGCATCACGGGTTTTTTCGATCTCTGTAATACAGCATTTTCATCGACGTCTGATGGGGATTTTACATCTGCCGCGTTACAAGTTTTGTTTGTAACATTTGAAGTGCCTCCCCTCCCTAAAAAACACTTTTGAATGAATTTTTATAATTTAATTGCTTTTAAGAATTTCTCCCTGCTCTGAAGATAAGTTTTTCTGTTAAACAGCAAAAAGTTCAGTGGTTTGACTTTCTATTTTATTGTTATTCTTTGATGTTTTATATTTTGAAATACAGAACATTTCCGCCTTCTTTCGCGGAAACCAAAAACGATAGCTGTAAAATCTATCGTTATAATACCTGCCTTCGTAAAATCTAATTACTCCTGTCGCTGTAAAACTTGATGAATAGAACCTTACGTTGTTCAGAACTAGTCTATGTATTTCCTGGGAATACAAGGGACAGAAGTTCAAGAGTTAATTCTTTGCTCTGACATTTGAATTAGAAATTCAAGATAGCAAAGTCTTCAAAGAAAACACTTCGAGAAAGCAATGCAAACATTCTTTGAATTAATGCTGGAACTACAGGGAATCCTGTTTTTCGACATATTGGGTAATTAAAAAAAATAATAATTTTTTTTAAAATCTGGAAGCTTTTAGATTTTATATTATGCCCAAAAGGGCTTTTTTTAACATTTTGTGTATTAAATATCATGTTCTTCGCACTTAAACCATAAAGTCCAATTCAACAGCAATATCATAAACTAATTTAAAAACAATATACCTTAAAAATTTCTGATACACAGTCACGCGCGTTGGAGATAAAAATGTGTTTTTATGTTGTACAGTGTTGCCATTGCTCGCTTTGAAATCGTTGAGTTTCTAATCAAAAACTAATAAATGATTGACAAAATATGAAATAGATAATAAAACAAATTCCAAGTTTGGGCTTCCAGATGCCCACATTCCGGTGGAAACTTTTACGTTATTCAAAATTGATGGCTCTAGTTACAGTTGTTTTATCACAATACGAGAAATATGCATACATTGATGCAGATTCTTCTTTATTTAATTTCTTTGAATATAATACAGGGCGATAATATTTGATGGCAACAATCTGAAAAGTGAAACGCCGTTTATAGTGAAACTGCACAAAATGGCAAAGCGAAAATAATAGCCCTTCTCTGCTAAAGTCGTTTGGGGTAAAAATATTTAAGTTTGCGTGGACGAACTACAGAGAATAAATGTTTTCGACATATCAGATCATTTAAATAAAACGGTTAACGATATCGAAGATTACCTGGACTACATTGCCAATTCTGCAAGATCTGTATTAAAAGTTTCTTCCAACATCATTACTATTTTATCTTGGGTTGTTTACTGATGATTAGTTTTAGTAATATACTGATTGTTTTGTTTTTTGTTTTATAAAACTTAGTTACCAAGTTACATATATTGAACGCAAAAACTCACAGGAGCATGAAACTTTTAGGTGAAACACAAATTAAATAACTAATCGAATTAAAGGAAGGTGTTACATATGAGTTAATTCTACATGTGATTTCTTAAAAATAGTAATCCTACGGTATGCTTTCTATTAACCCTGGAACGGAGTTTAGACTCATTGGGCTATGTGAATAAAATAATTTAATCTAATACAGTCTAAGTAAACTCAGAGGTCTTATAACAGTTTTAAGTACACTCACAGACACGAAACGTGAAATGTCAACATTGAGCTAGCCATGGTTCAAAGTATGGAACTTTTACTTGCCTATGTGGGGGCATGTTACACATGCTACAAAAATGTGAGTGGGTAATATGATAATTCTCTTATAAGGTTTTGATAATATGCTATTTTCATGGTAATTAAAGTGTGTGCATGGGAATCTCAGCCGAATCTGTATACATCTTCTCAGCCTATGTATTTTTTACATAGGCTGAGAAGCTTATGTATCAGCCTATGCATTTTTTAATTCCTAAAAATGTTCCTAATACTCCACAGATAATCTTAATTATTAACTTACAGTTATTAATTAAAAATATTGTAAATAAGAAAAGCAAATCCTATCTAACTCAACTGGATGTTCGCAAATAGCAAAATAACCTTACATCGCTCGAACTTGAACGGACGGGTATTCGAAGTAGTTCAGCTTTACCGTTTTTCATATTTCATCTTAAAATCAGCAATATTTGGGAGATATGTTTTCATAATCTAAAAAATATAATTTTTATCACAGTATCAAATTTGACTTTGATGGACATATGATCTTTGAATATTGACGTATGATCCAAGTTTTCTTGTTATCATCTTATTATGTTCCATGAATCAAATATAGGACGTTATACAAAATTGTATAAAAACATATTTTTTTAAATGTATGTAATTAAATATGCGTCATAGGTTAAGCTATAATGGTTTCAAAAACGTTTCTCATGTTTACATTGCATAGTGTTTCTCGAAAGATCTATTATATGGCAAAATATTTAATTTTGAGGAATTATTTGAAAACAATGTTTAAAAATCTCTAAAGGAAAATAACATCATCTTTCAAATGTTTATTCAAAATATCTTTAAAAATTATAAAGAGAAATGATATATTGTTTTAAAAAACGAAAAGCTAACTGTTTTTTAAACACAGTTCTTAAATATACATTTGTTGATGATTTTATTTTATGGATTGTTTTAAAGTAATAAAAATTATTTTATTATCTTCATTTAGTGAACTTTTTAATGAAAAATTCAAACCCGATTTCCTAATAAATTTACCTTTCGCGATATTTTAAACGTTTTATTGGCTAAAGGGCATAATTGATAAAGAAGCTTCTTTTTAGAGAACGAAAAAAATGTCCTTCGTCTTTTATTTTGAATTTGCTAATATCCTTTGAATTATGATTTCATCCAAAAAAAAAAAAAAAAAAAAAAAAATTCCAGAAGCACAGCTTTCATTTTCCCACAAAATGTCCAAACCACCATCTGGTTATAGTACGATAGGGAATAAGAAGGGTATCAAAAAATAAATTTATTTCTAGCAGAAAATATTATTTTCCTCTCTAGAAAGAAAGTTAGATATAGGATTAAATTCGATAGTCTTAAAATGTAATGCGAATGGCATATTTGGCATTTTCTTTATGAAACACTATTTCACGTTTAGGTATTATGTTGCCCACAGTTCGTCCAGCTCAAATTACTATAACTTGACTTCCGTGCATTTAAATATGATTTTCACAGTGAATATTAATCATAATTATTAGTATTTCCGTTGTCACTGCACATATATATATTATTTTTACAAGACTTGCTATATCACGTTCGACCGCCCAGACGTTATAGTAGTTAGAGAAGCTTACTTTGGTACCGAAGGGTTCGGGTTCGAATTCCGGAGAAGGAATGGATGTTTGTAAATGTATAGGGTGTTTGTGGCATGGAGACACTATAAATATATGGCGAGCCGAATGTCCTGTCGGAGAGGTTGATGGTAATTGAAGAGGAGCGAGAGATCCTCGGACCTGTCCGTCCCCGCGGTGCTGTCCATCAAAATTGGGGGCGGAGCTGAACGAAGTTGTATTGTCACCTGACAACGACAGGCGCAATCTTGCTCTCCTTGCCACGATGAATTTCGTGGGCTTGTTTCGATAATACTGTCAGATAAGTGAGATAAATCACAACAACATATCACGTTGGCCGGTGTTTCTAACCAACTAAGTACCTGCTCCACTTCCTCCCCCCCAAACAGTACCTTAGCTGTAAATGGAGAATTACCGCCCTTAGCTTAAACTAATGCAATAAGAAGTAAAATATTAACTTCATTTTTCTCACTACTGTTTCTCTCAGTACGAGTTCGAAATAAAATAATAAAAAAATTATCTAAGTCTCCTCGACTTTAAGCGACTGGTTACAATCCAAGTGGTTTCAATACCAGCGCTCTTATGCTAAGCTAAAATTCGTACTTGAGTTGGACTACCTAATTATAGATTAAAATCTATTTACTATCTCAGTCTAATGCGCCCGGCGAATTTCTTTTAGTGTAACAGCGCTTCAGATGCAAGCCAATTTGGCTGAAACTCCCTTATTACAATCATGCAATTACGATTCATCCACTTTAACCTATTTTACTTGTCAAGTACAATCTTATAAATCTCTGGACTGAGCGAATATGTGGCGAAAAAAAGCATAAAGAAAAGATCGAAACTAAATTCTTAGCTTTTAGTTAAATGAAATGTTAAAATTGTACTTTATACAAATAAATTCTTAGAGTTTATAATTAGGCAGATGTAGTTTGATATTGATTTTACAGAACAATATTTATATGCTATATTAAGATGGTTTTCATTTTACAGGCAAAGAAGTTATTTTTTTTTTATAACAGTAACATCCTTCTAATGCAAACATGCCCCTAGTTTTAAGTGGAAATATGCATGATCCTGTTCGAAATATTTCTGTATCTGCTAACTACATGCAGGAAATTGATTATTACTAAAAGATCGTTATTGAAGAAATAACCAGTTCATTACTGTTGTTCATATCAGGATTAAAAGCTCTGCGAATCTCTAAACATTTCTTTAAAATGATGGCATCTAAGCATCTGGATATGTAGTCATCCTTCATTAAAGCGTTTCTTGGTTTCATTTACTAGTTTCTCAAAGATGCATTTGGTTTTTTTAATAGTTGTTAAATGTCTTTCTCATTAAAATTGCTATTCTCTGAATCTTAACGTTTGATGTATTCTCTAATGAGGGATGCAACAGCATATTATACTTGGGAAGAATAATTGTTGCAGAACTTGTGCAATTATGTTCCGTAGCACAGGTTTAATATCGACTGCAATATGCTGCCATGAAACTTATAGGGTTTCTTTCTTGAAATAGTATCTCATTAAGCACTTCATGCCAGTATTGCATAAATTGTTTATGGAACTGAAATTATTTTTCGAAAGACTGTCTGTTTTGTGTTGGACGATAATGAGAAAGTGGAATTCAGTAGTTTTGATTTTTAGAAATGAGATCTTATTTCGCTGTGCCGGTATTACTTAGAACAAACATGGATTACTTATTATGCAGACTAAGCTCGGGAAAATGGAAATAGCTCTAATATATTTGACTAAATGTCATTATGGTACAGGAAAATGTGTTCTTTTATAAACAATGATTTCTTTTCTGACAATTTTGCTGTTCATTGAAAGAAAAATATATTGGGAGTTATTCTATTATGATAGTTATGGATATGAACAGAAGGTCAAGTTATTCAAATGGAAAGTAAAGTTTAAAATCAGAGAAAAAACAGGACATTTGTTTTAAGTAAATTTTGAGTAAAACTCTATCGATTGCGACGGTGATCAGATACAAGTCCATCTTTTTCGGGAGCAAAAACGTGTTTGCAAAGTTAAAGGAGCGACATTTATTTTAAAAGTCAAATATAAGAGAAATACGCCTACCTTGGCGGAGATGAGACAATAATGTTGCTTGCTTTCAAATTACCGTAATAAACTTCCATAATTCCATTTAATCATTCATTTCGGTTACCGAATTGCTTGGATTGTTCAAAGTTCAACTTTTAGGTTATTTACTCACATACCAGTAAAATTCGTTGTTTGATTCAGGAATTCGCTATTTTTGCTTCGACTTTTGATGTTATTTCTCCTTTCGATTTACGAAATTAACAGCATATCTTGTCAGTTTGATTTGAGATATGCCAACCAAATGTTAAAATTTCGCGTGAAGAAACACGAATCGGATGTTCCGAAAGAATAAGTTGTTCTTCGATAGTTAATCATAGTAGGTTAGCTATCTACATAACTACTAACATAATCTTCGATAGTTAATCATGACTGTGATATTAATCATAGTCGTGATCATATTTTTGATTCTGCAAAAAATATCCATAAATGATATCCATAAATTCTGCAAAAAATATCCATAAAATCCATCTTTTTCAATTGGTGAATTGCATTTCCTTGAAACTTTTCTTATTTGAAATTAACGACGTTAATTCCAATTCAGTTCTTCCTAATACTTTCAGAATACTAATATCTCAGTTTTTCCCGTTTCATTAATATTTTCATCGATAGATGGCGCTATTGTGCTCTATCAATTCTTTGCTCATTGCTTTCGGTATGAAAACGATCATCGCTCCAACCATTTTGCAAGTAACATTGTTTCTCCTGAAAAAGAGGAGTTCTGTTTGATCACCCTAGAAATTAATAAAATCGTTTTTAAACTCTTCGTCCATCTAAGCTTTCTTAAGTGTGAGCAGTTTACCCGAAAGTTTGTATCAGCTACAGAAGTTTTCCATGTTTTTCTGTTGCAACATGAAACTGTGATACGGATTGCTTAAAGCTTTATGATTAAGTTCATATTAAATCGAAAGGTGACGAAAACAACACTCTTACTTCTTATCACAGTTCTTTTAACCCTTTGAATACGAATAAAAAATTATTTTATCCCATTTTCTATCCAAGTGATAACTGAAATCATCAATTCTTTGAAATGGAAAGTGTATAATTCAGAGTAAAACATTTTAAACGTTTGATTACGAATTAAAAACAAATAACATGTATTCTATCCAAGTGAACAAAATATGTCACATATAAAATAAACTTAGCATTTGCAGTTTTTTTTTGACAAACTGTTTTCAAGCTAAAGGCTGGAATACATATGTCCTACACGTAGCGATCGTGTAAAGACACGATCGCTACGTGTAAAGCATTCTTTGATTAACCCAACACGTTTGCGTAATTCTACATTGTAAAGCCTTCTTTGCGTAACCCAACACTGACCAACTCACATTTGTTCTTTTCTCTATGTTCATTTTGTGTACACCGAACGCAGCGGCGTCTTGATGTTCTAACTACTGGCAGATAATCTCCAACATTCAGGAGAGTCTTAGCAATCTTCGACCTAGCAGTAGTTTTTAAACATTTAGTGGGACATATATTTCACGTTAGTAGTCAAAGGCTTAAGTTTAAGACGCATTCATACATCTTAGTTCCTTCATAGTACTGCCATCAGGCCGAGCAGTAACATTACTGAGCACTTGTAGTGCCAAATCTGTGATAAATAGAAAAGTTAAGAATTTTGAAACTTTTCTATGCTAGAAAACTGCTTAACAAGAACGCAAATGTGTGTCAGAACTTTGTCGTGTAGCAGAAAATTGTCATTCATCTTACCCATTTTTAGACCTAAAATACTGAATACTCTGCAGAAATTTATCCATTACGTCTTGCCATGCTTATGTCATTATAAAGTAATATGGAGCTCAGTCCTGTTCCTCGGCGAAAACGTCTCGTGAATTTTGCCATTCCAATCAAAATAAGTCACTGACATGGTCTTTATTCGAAATTTCTGGAACTGAAAAATCGGTGGCCACAGAGAACATTCTTCGATCAGAGAAGATGAGTTGATAAGGTTTTTTTTGTCTTAGGATGTTATGCAAAGCAGGAAATTTCATTTCCATCACATTCTTTTGAAAAGTCAAGATGAATGATTTCAATTCGGATCAAATAATGACTTACAGAAATTCAATCTTCTTTCTTGCTTGGAAATAGCCCGCAATAGAAGAAAAGAGAACAATTGTTATTTTAAAGTTTGAAAGGTAAAGGGTTTTGAGCAGTGTCTTTGATGTTAAATGCATCAGCATTAGTTCGAAGAAAGAAAAAATGATTTTCCAGCAATAATTCCAGCAATCGTACGGTGTTTTCCTACATTTGAGTCTATGATGTGTAACCAATGGGTTCAGTAACATCTTCGCATCTCTCAGGAAGTCTCTCACACCAAAGTGAAACATCAAAGCATATTAATTTTGGTTCGTGTATGTTTTACACCATATTCCAAATGTCATTGTTGCTGTTTTCTGCGCTTTAAAGCAACACTTTATAGCTAGTCTTTGCTCAGCATTTGAACTCATGACATAAGATGTTTACTAGATCAAAACATCCATTTAACATAGAAAATTCTCTCCGTAAGCAGACGATATTCCAGGAGGAATAAGTTAAGGTGCTATATAAACAAGTGTATCATCAATTGCCGTTTGATAAGTTTACCCGATTTTGTTAAAAAATAGTTTTATAAAACTTTGTAGACGCATTAATATGATCCTTAAATAAACAATGATATTTTTCTGACGCTTTCAATGCAGTGTTAAAAACTGCGTTTTTATCATGTCTTTATGCAATCATTCACAATGGATATGAAACTGGAAAGCAAATATTATTAAAAAAAGCTGAACGTATTCCGATAGAGTGGCTCGCGTTTGTTTTCAGACGCTTGAGTTTTCTAATTTTATTTGAATTTTCAGTTATTTAATATTAGCTGATTTACCTTTTCTTTCACGTATACTATTGACCATTTTTATTAAACCTGCTTGTGTTAAAAAGTCACTGAACCCTTATACGAAGCTCCAGCTATAGTTCAGAATAGCAGTGAGTCTCCTTATCACTAAGTCGTCTAGAGCGCATCAGTCATCAATTGTATTGACGTGAATGATAATTGTGATGTAAATGCAGATCAAAAGTTAAAAAATAAATCTCACCTTCTGTGTTAGATTATTATTATTATTACTTGTAGCATAATACCTACTCTGTTTGACTTCATTTATATCACATTTATCTACAGGACTGAAAGAACTAAGAAAATTGCAAATAGGAAGCTTCAAGGCACAGTCTAACTGTAACTGCACAGACTTAACGCTTCGAAGAATAGTTGCGCACTGTAAAGTGCCAAAGCGTTAAACATACATTAAACAAAATTTAAACAGTGCAACTTCATAAAAATTAAAATAACAACGCATATGGAATTAAAAATGTTTTTATTGATCAAAATAAAAGCATCTTTAATACAAATATAGCTGCAAATGTTCATCAAAATTATGAGTTGGATGTGTTATAAATTAAGCGTATTTTAATTTATATTAATTAGAACATTGTTAAAACAGTTAAACAAAATTGTAAATTATTATGAACTGTGTTTACTGTGTGCGAGAAGAATTATGAGCTGTTCATGAAAGTTATGAGTTGGCTATGTGCGTGGAAGATAAATTAGAAATTAGATGTTCTTTGCAATGACCAGATATATTAAGGGCTCTTCTGTATTTTGTGAGTTGTTCCCAGTCGTCTGTTTATGAAGCATAATCATGTGTACGATTGTATTCTGTCAGGAGGAAATTTGACATAATAATCGAAAACAATGCTGCCTTCTTCTAGTTGTATTTAAATACATGTCATAACTTGAAGGAGAAATGCCACCCAATCGGAGCCCACTAGCGGCCGAGCGGTAAAGACGCTGAACACTGGTAGTTCGGTCCGAGGTTCGAATCCCGCAAACGAGCTGGCTGCATGAGCGTTTTCGTAGTTTTCCCCATGTGTAACGTGGATCCGAGCCAGTTTCCCTTAAAAAGTCTTCCACGAAGGCATTCATCTCTTTAGGCAGATAGCCCTCGTGTGCTTTGCCATAATTGAATAATCCCAATCCCACCCAGTCGGGGAGAAGCCCAGTCGGAATGCCACACAGTCGGGAAATGACTCTGACTGCTGTGCCGAAAGACCCGGGGTCGAATCCCTTGGGAGGCATGGATGCAAATTGTCTGTCCTTTCATAAAAGCCAACAGTAGCTCTGTTAGGTACTTCCATGATAAAGTGACCACCAGCTTTGGTATTAGTAGTGGCCAACGCCTATAATTGCTAGTGTCCTCCACTGGAAAGAAATAAAATCTTGAAGGGTAAATACTAATATATATAGTCAGCTCAGTTTTGAATAATTAACACTGTTCTTGTCAATTTATAAAAGTAAACTAATTTCCATCGACGTTCTTAATTGTGAGATTTTCAAAGAATTATTTCATTTTAGGGGCTTACTATCACAATATAAGAGAACATAGAATACAAAGATGATAAAAAAGTTGATAGAAAGTAAACAAATATACATATATATTGTGTTGTATACGTTGAAGTACTATATTACGGGGGATCCCTTTCACAAAACATTCTTCTTATGGGTTTTTACTTGATCTGGAATTACCTCTAAAAGATGTGACGCGAATTATCGCTATGTCTGAAAATAACTATCAAATCGTGGAAAGGTTTAAGAACATAAATACACTCTCTCATGCTAACATTATCAGCCACTGCTGGTAATGCAACTATGCACAAACAGTCAAAATTCAAGTCAAATTCAAACGTGTAACAGTAGTCAAAGACTTGGCTATCTCATCTGCAGTCTGGTGAGGAAATGAAAAGGAGAAATTATAGTAAAGATCCGAATCATAACTGGTTAGTTTAAATAATAACCCTACATTATGATAGAACATGTATTAAGTATCTATAAACTTTTTACCAGCTTTGTTTAGGTGAAAAAGAAAAGTGAAGAAAATAAAATTTAGAATACCTCTTTATTTACTTACATAAATACCATCATTCATGCCGTCTGTGCTGCGGTAAATAAATTCCTTTTTGATAAAAATCTTGGGGTTTGGAATCGAAAAATCTTGTAATGGTGTTTTTGCCTCATGCACATCGTCAAAGGTTTGAAAGGACAAGGCATTCTATAAAAGTTAAAAAAGAGGATAGTCCAAAGGTTCAATGTCCAGGGATGAGGCGACGACTCCGAGCCTAAGTGGAGTGAGTATTTTTTCCCGACTGATTTAAGGAGCATGAGGTCTGGCGTTATCATGTTAAAAGATAATGAATGACCTTGTGGTTGACAAGCACTGACCTCTTTGTATCAGATTTTGTATCAACTTGTCTGGTTGTTCGCAGCATGAATGGTTTGGTTACGTGGGAGCAAATCTCAGTGGGATGTTCAGTTCAAATAATGCATTTCGGGATGCCCTTTTCTACATATGTGGAATAGGTTCTTCTACGCGACATTTAGTCTTTCAACAATTGTATTATGATAGAGTACATATTTCTCATTCCATGTCTCTTCCCAAAATGGTTCATTTCTCGAAAAAGGAAACAAAGAAAATTAGGTACTTAACTGGCTCTGACCTGTCTTTACTTTTCAGACTGCTGATGTGGAAATCATTGATCCACTTTTGTGATGAACCAAATACATGCATACACAATAGATTTTTCAACTCTTGTTTTTTTGCATGGTTAGAGTTCTTCGATAGTTGTATGTGATGAGATTGATATGGTTTGGTTCAAAATCTACTCAGGCACTATTAATGAAAAGTGGTTGAATTTTAAAACTTCTGCTCCCATTCCTGAATTTCTGAAACCAGAGACGACAACTGTTACCAAATGCATCATTCCGTACACTTGAAATATGTCTTGGCTTGTTAAGGTTGCAGTACAGCCTCTACCAAACTCGTAAACAGGTGATATCTGATGTGCTTCTTGTTCTTTGTCATTTTAAACCGTTTGAAATTATTTTACGAGTAACTTATACTTACAAGCATGTTGCCTTTGTATGCTGTCTACTTACACATTTTATTGGCTAAGATTCTAATCATCACAGCATAATGCATGACATAACATCTGCTCGTAATATGAATGCCCAATAATGTGTAGAACTTTTGTATGCACCGCATATAAAAATAGGTATTGAACATCAGCTACCCATGCCAAAATGGCGGATGTTTCTTTGAACATAATAAATATTGATATTACATATCAACCTTCGAGAAAACATCTACAAATATTCCTGTTGGGGAGTTCCACTGGATTTAGCATATCTCCTGTGCACGAAATATGCTAAAAACATTTTTTCGCCAAGATACATCCTGCGAGAATATGCGAGACAGCTTATATTTAAAAAGACTGCTTATATAAAATAATTCAGCAGCCCCTTAATAAGCTGTAATCCCCAGAAGGGTTGAGATATCCAGGGTTACACGTTACTGTTGAAGCCAACTGATATAATTTTCTAAAGTTTGCTATTAAATGTCTTGAAACTGCATAGATGTTCTGCTTTGAAACTCTATTACTAGCTACTCAGTCTATGCATTGTCTAGTATCGCATTACAGAGGGTCATATAGGATTTTCTGGGAAAGCTTTGGAACTAAAGCGGGCAAATGACGATAGAAGAGTAGCAAAAGTTTATAAAAAGGGTAAAAATGAAAACAAAAGGACTATTTTTGAACACACAATAGGAGTGCTGGTCGCTTTGTGGGAGGTAGGTTGAGCTGTTTGGATGCTGTTTTTCATTACTCCTAGGTGGCAGTTCTGCAACACAGAAAGTGCTATTCCTGACCGTGGGAGTTAAATTTTATGTTGCTTCTGAATTTACAGAATTTTGGGTAAATCCGAGTTTCAAAGCTATAAAAAATTTAGTTTTAAAGGCACCTGAAATCAACTGAACTATTTGTGGTTCAATTTACGAAACCCAGAACTGAAATCGGATTATTCACTCTTAAAGTTTCAAACGTGACTTTCCGTTGCTCGTATGCTCTTACGAAATTCAAGGCAATGACGAGAGGAAAAGTACATAATCTTTTTTAAAGTAGTTGAGTTTCGGAAACTATTTAGAGGATAAAAGTATTTCTTTCAATAGTTAAAACAGGTAAGGATGGGTTGAAAATTCGTTCTTTGTCTCAAGTTAATTTTAAATGTGAAATTGTTTTCGAAAAACAAAACAACTCGTTCAAGTTTTAGAGGAAAATTATCAGCAGTTAATCTATTCTTGAAAAACAGAAATTATATTATATAGAAACAAATCGAGCCTTCTTATTTGAAATTCTTAATTAAAATAATTTGTGACTGAATTAAATTATGAAAAATAATTTTAAACAAAAGGAAGCTGTGCCATTGCAGTAACTGAAATATTTCTCAGCAATTTAGCTTAAACTTCCCCCTAAGGCATCCTATGAAACAGTCCCTAAAAGTAAAAATCACGTCTAAAAGCTATAAAACATTGTTAATAATTTCAGGAATCTTTTTTGTTTTGAACATTTTTGACTTTAGAAAGTTCATCTAGTATTTGTCGACCTCATAATATAATTGAATAAAAAAGAAAACTCATACCTACACAGGACTTATCTGTCTAATTATTCACTCTGAAGTTAGAAATACAAACGAATGTCTGCGTTATAGATACAATTATAGAAGTGAACCAAAATTCCACCGGTTATACATTTCTTATAATTTGAAATTTAGCAAAAAAATGCTTAATTTATACAAAAAAGCAAATTATTTGTATCACAATCCTTTTTCAAGTTGTCACGAAATTGGCAATATTCATTTGGACGAATGTGATTTACTTATAATTACTATCCTGACACTAAAAAGGAAAGTAGTGAAAATGTTAAAATCCAGGACAGACGAATAAAATATATCTACTCTAAATCGATATTAAAACCCATTATTTAGTAAGAACAGATATTTATGCGGATTTCCTATGCAAAAAGAAAACAAGAACTGACGAACTTAAATTTCAAGATCATCGAATTTTTCTCTCTTTATTTACATAAAATGTTGCATTACTTATTATGTAGAATGGAATGATGCATAATGTAAAACGTTGCATTATTGTAAAGTGCGAAAGTGCATGAAGTAAATTCTGCGTTATTTAGTGCGCAAAATGTTGCAATTAACCAATAAATTAACTCGTTATACTTTTTTACATTTTTAAATTTTTTATTTAATGTGTTTTCCAATGAAAGCTTTTACAAATATCTTAATTAATTCTTCTGACTTAAGTACTGCTAATTATCAGAACCATGATTGATAAATATAATGTTATCCGTATGCATTTTTGTTTTTAAGCTCTATCTAAACTCGAATATTTGCCCAATTAACATTTGCATTTGCGCGAAATACGTTAATAATAGTGAACTATTGAACTATGCAACAAAATAATAAAGACTGTGATTAAATATAGGGTGTTTTATACTGAATGGGACAAAAAGAAAGCATGCCTGTGAAGTCTGTAATTAGTTTATTTTGATAAATCAAATTTATAGTGAAACCAAGCTTATCTATGTTCCTATAATGTCCCTCCGGTATTATATGCGTGCCCCTCCGGTGACACGGCGAATATCTGTACTGTCCAATTCCTGCCACAAACGTTATAGAATATCCTTTGTAAATGATTCGAGCACTTCAGTTATTCCTAGAGAAATGGAGGCATGAAGACTTTGATAAATCCCCACAAGAAAAAATGACAAGGGGTTAGATGTGGAGATCTCAGGTGAAAACAAAGCAGTGGGATATCGTTTGACAAATTTTAATGAATTTTTGATTGACATACTCAACGATTTGAAAGCAAGCAGTCTAAAACTCATCCAAGTAAAACAGTTTTTGACATTCGGAAAAATGTAAGTTATTTACATTACAACATTCAACTTTAATTAATAAACTCAGCTGTATGAAAGCAAAGTGCTGCCACGACCGGACATAAAACACTTTTATCTTCCATGAGCCAAAGTACTGCCATTTAATAAGACTAAAATACTTTCACAATTAATCTGGAAGATTACGGAGTAATAAACTAAGAGATTTAAAAGGAATAAACACAGTTTTTAAGAATACCTTTTTCTACATTTTAATGTCATTGATTTAAATAAAAATATATTAAAATCATGAGATGTCTAATTAAAATTATTCAACATTTTAATAAAATTGCCACAGCTGGACTTATTAAAATTATTATACACTGTTTCTTTTCCATGATAAGTATTTTAGATTGCTGGCTGCCCAAGTAGCTAACTTTTAAAGAAATAATACAGCGAATAAATGTCACCATATATGAATGTTTTGTACTTTCCCTGTTGAATTGAATTTTATGTAGAAGTGCAAAGAATGTGATATTTAATAATTTAAAGTTAACTCATACAAAGTTAATAACAAAAAAAATTGTTTGTCGTCTTACTAAAAAACTGAATATTGATAAACTGAGAATATACTAAAAAAGATATAAAAATGTGTTCCAACACTTAAAATTGCATCTGTGCTGCTTTTAAAAATTTTGTTGTTGAACTGTATGTGGTATAAGTTCGAAAAAAAAGATGCTCAATAACAAAGCTAAAAATCTGATGTTGACAACACATGACTGCCTTGAACGGCCTATTAAATTATATTAATTTTTTACTGCAATTAATTAAAACTTATTTTCTCGAATTTTATTAGAAGTATATTTCTCATTCAATCAATTCAGTACTCGCTTCGCGACAAGGGAGAAATACATAAGAACTCAAAACATCTTCATTAAAAATTGTAAAATGCAGAAAAACGTAAAACACAAAATACAGTTAAAAAGGAATTTGTACAATTAAATTGGAGTTGCTACGAAAAATAAGTAATTCAGCAAGCGGGCAGGAAGATAAATTTTTCGGTGCACAAAACTTAAAGTTTATTTTTGTTCCAAATTGGCAAAAGACACTCACCAAATTCAGTGTCTTTCTACTATTCACTATTCTACTATTCTACTAAGAGTTTCAAATGTAAACGAATGGCATCTTCATTAGGCTTAGTATCACTTCAATAACTTTTAAAATGTTGATAATTCTACAACTTCTGTATGCAGATTAACTAAAGACATAAAAACCTTAACCAGAACATAAGAACAACATAATCACGTTTTAGGGAAAAAATGCGCTATTTACCAACCAATAAGAATAAAAAAATGAGCTCACCGAGCCATTTAACAGATTGAGTATATATATTTATATATGTTTGGTGCAGCCGATTGCACACAAAAAGGAAGGTGCGCAACTAAATGTTATAGCAGCCCCATACACCAAATTTCAACGTTTTGAGGCTACTCGTTTTTGGAGTTGAGCGAGATGCATACATACCTGAGTACGTAAAGAATTCTATTTTACAATCTAAATCCATTTTACAACCCGTTTTGAGAAAAAGAGTCCTTTATTTTGTCGTACGTACAGATGTTAAGCCAATCGTTGAAATATGACACCCGAATTTTTTTGCGATTACAATACTTCCTTTACCTTGCACAAGGAAGTAAAAACTAAAAAAAAAAAAAAAAGAATGGTTTAGCAGGAGTGAGCGCGAGAGAACACTGGTAAACGGCGAGCTCAGCAAGAGTGTAAAATACCTTATTATACCCTTCTATATGCTTCTTCCGCCAGCTCATCAGAATGAAAATTAGATAAGATTTAATAACCAGCGACAAATTTGGAGACCCTAAGCTGGCCGTCAGATTAGCCAAAGTGGTTTGTTGAGCGTTTCCAATGCTAGGGTTTACGCATAGAGGTTAGTAGTTACAGCGGAGCTTTGTATGGATTAAATCTATTTGTTGTTCTACATCCATTTCAACATTTAAGTTCCCAAGGCCCGGCAAAGAATTGTAGATAAGTTTATCATAATTTATTTGCACGTATATGGCATAGTATTATTAAACATTTAATTAAATTTTATCTCTTGTCTGTGTTCTTAGAGTTTTACAATTTTAATTAAGCACGAAGAATCTTCCACAGCACTGGAAGCTTTACACAAACAGCAATTAGTTAAATACCATTATGTTTAACCTAATACCTTTACAGATGCATTTGTCACCGTGAAATATACAAAAGTCGTGAAATGTTATGCAGTGTAACTTTTGTCTAATATGGAATAAATATTTGGGAATCTCATACTGCATACATTGCGATCAGACGTTATGTACACTGCTGGCCATTAAAACTGCAACACCATGAGGGAAAGCAAATACGAATAGCAAGAAGACAGAATGATCAAATTTGTAAGCAGTCTGGGGGTTTACGGGTGCGAAATTAGTAGAAACATCTACAGGCCTTACCCGGCTGGACCTGGAGTTGAACTGGGCTTGGATGACAAAAACAAGCAACTCATTCCATGCTGCTTTAAATCTGTACCACACTTCATTGACCGTAGAAGCTGGAGAGGGGTGGCCGGCCAGTCTCTCAGCAACCCATGACCACATGTTTTCAATGAATGACAAATCTGGAGACCGTGCAGATTTGTTAGGGCAGCAATCGAATACTCTGTGTATCGAGAATCAGAACACAACGTGCCAACATGTGGTCTTTCATTATCTTGTAGAAAGATGGCGGTTGGCATGCCTCGAAGATAGGGTACAACCACTGGACGTAAGATGTCAGAAATGTATCGATCTGCGTTCAAATTAGCGTCGATCCGAATTAGAGATGTGTCCAATGGCCCAAAGGCTGCCCAAACTGCCCCAATGGCCCAATGGCTGCCCAGACTATCACACAGGTGCAGAATCCCTATGCCGATATCGAATGCAAGGAGGCGACGTGCGGTCTCCGTGGAGCCTCCAAACACGCCATAAGAAGTCTGCACACAGAACCGGGATTCTTCTGAAAAGACGACAGTGCCACTCCTGTATCCAGGATTGTCGTTCGGGGTACCAGAGTCGCCGTAGAAAGCTGAAATTTTTGTATGAGATTACAATAGCATATAGTTGTGTATCTCCATTTTTTGTTGCAATCGAAGCACTAAACATGTATATAGTATATGTATACCCATCCTCTTACTCAGCTTGGTGAGCTCAGTTGCTTTAATCTTATATATTGGTAAATTGTGCATTTTTTTGCTTTAAAAGTTATTCAATTATGTTGTTCTTACACTCTGGTTAAGGGTTTTATGCCTTTAGCTAATCTGCATGCAATAGTTGTAGAATTGTCAAGAGTTTCAAAGTAGCAGCTATCCGTGGCATTAATACAGTTGGTGCACCAACTTGTGTGTCTTTTTGCTCTAGCCGAAAGTTAATTTTAAATTTTGTGCACCGAACATCTTATTCTCTTGTCCGTCGTCCCAATTGCTTATTCTCGCGTAAAAACTCTAATTTAAATGTAAAATTGCTTTTCAACTGTTTTTAATGATATTTGGAGTTTTAGTTTTTTTCTGTAATTTACGATTTTTATTGAATATATTTAGAAATTTTATGTGGTTTTGCTTTGGCACGAAATGAGAATTGAATTGTTCGAATCATAAATATATATCAAATGAAATTCGAGGGAAAAGGTCTCAACAAAGTGCAGCAAAAAATGTGTATATTTTAATAGGCCATACAAGGAAGTTATGTGGTGTCCACATCTATTTTTTATAAATAAGACAGCAGAGCTAAAATAAAAAGGTACATTTGTCTGAGTATTTTAGAAATTTTTTTATTTTATTTAAATGATTAATTAAAAATTATTTTGAACGTGCTTTATTAAAGCGATATGATCATTTTCTAGAACAGCGGTGCATACTTAGAATTGTTCCTTTATTTCGCTGAACCATGAGTTGAGAAATACTCCACCTTCGATCCTTAGGGGAAGGGCTCTCCAGCTTACACTTTAATCTTCTTTTGCGCTGTCTTCCTGCTACGTCTATTGAAGAATTCTTGTTTCGTCCCTTTTGAAACGAAAGGCATTGCCATCGTAATGGAGTAAACTGTCGAGGCCGTAAGTAAGTTCGCAGCTATTGAAAAGGCATTTCAAATGTGGACGAGCACTATTAAACGAAAAAGTTGCTGACACGAGAGCGACTGCTGATAAAGAAGTTCTCGGCCATGGCCGAAAGAATAGACTAGGTTCAGAAGACAATGGCGCACCTATTTTGTTATTTTCCAATGACAGATTGTGAACAATTACAAATGTAACTTAGTCCATTAATTTATACAGGGCCGGATGTAGTGGTCTCTTTATTATGGAGGCACCTAATAGGTGGGCCACCATCGCCTTTCCTATGAAGGGACGGGCAGTTACACACATGCATTCTCCGGGATTCGAACCCAGGCCAGCTTCCCTGACCACCATACCGACTGGGCGGCCCTATTTTGTTATTGTGTTCACAATATTTCAAGTCCTTACTTAGACTTCATTGTCTTATGATTACGATCTTACCATGCGCCTGGAGAGCGTTTTAAATTAAGTTCTAGTTCGGTATAGCAACACAGGTGAACGATGCTAAATTTCTTAACATTTATAATCTATAATTGAATTGAATTGTTGATCGATTACCGCAAAACATGGAGAGAACATTCAGACTTTCGATGAAAACGTCTTAACGCAGTGCCACTCGTGTTTACGTTGCGTATGCAGAAAAAGATGAAAATTCCATGCATTTTTTTCAGAATCGAACTCAGGAAGAACTATCAGTATTCAGTGGTTTGTAGAGCCTTACCTTCTTTGGGTAAATAAACTCATGAAACTCTAGCTGAACCTAAGCGAATTATCGCTATGTCCAGTAATCAGACAGAAAACTTAAAAATAGTATAAAAAAACCTTTTATTAAAACTCAATAATAAAAGATACTTCTTATACTTACAAAACCAGCCAGCAGTTATGGCGTTACTCAAAAGTAATGAATTCTGTATAAACTAAATTAGGTCATAAGTTAGTCAAAAGCTACAATGCGCAATAATAATAATGTGTAAATAATAATGCGAAATTTGGTTCAAACTTAAGCCAGCGTGACAAGCACTATTGGGAAGAATAAGTCAACGCTAAAAACATACATGTGTTGAAGAGATTCAACTTTTAAAGTGGCCTTCAACAGACGGAGCACGTTCTGAGTAAACAATGTAAAACCTTCCTTTAAATACTATCTCTCTGCCTCATTTGAATACGCACGAACTAAATTTTGCATTCTGACTCGAAAAAGGGAAGCAAGAATAACAATAAAGGTACTGAACATACACTGAAGTGACAAAAGTCATGGGATACCTCCTAATATTTTGTCGGTCCTCCTTTTGCCGGGCGAAGTGCAGCAACTCGACGTGGCATGGACTCAACAAGTCGTTGGAAGTCCCCTGCAGGAATATTGAGCCATGCTGCCTCTATAGACATCCATAATTGTGAAAGTGTTGAAGGTGCAGGGTTTTGGGCACGAACTGACCTCTCGATGATGTCCCATAAATGTTCGATGGGATTCATGTCGGGCGATCTAGGTGGCCAGATCATTCGCTGGAATTGTCCAGAATGTTCTTCTAACCAATCGCGAACAATTGTGGCCCGGTGACATGGCGCATTGTCGTCCATAAAAATCCCATCGTTGTTTGAGTACGTGAAGTCCATGAATGGCTGTAAGTGATCTCCATGTAGCTGAAGGTATCCATTTCCAGTCAATGATCGGTTCAGTTGCACCAGAGGACCGAGTGCATGCCATGTAAAAACAGCCCAGACCATTATGGAACCACCACTAGCTTGAACAGTGCCTTGTTGACAATTTGGGTCCATGACTTCGTGGGGTCTGCGCCACACTCGAACCCTACCATCAGCTCTTACCAACTGAAATCGTGACTCATTTGACCAAGCCACAGTTTTCCATTCGTTTAGGGACCAACCGATATGCTCACGAGCCCACGAGAGTCGCTGCAGGCGATGTCGTGCTGTCAGTAAAGGCACTTCAGTCAATCTTCTGCTGGCATAGCCCAATGAAACCAAATTTCGCCGCACTGTCCTATCGGACACGTCCCTCGTACGTCCCACATTGATTTCTGCGGTTATTTGACGCAGTGTTGCTTGTCTGTGAACATTGACAACTCTACGTAGACGTCGCTGGTCTCGGTCGTTAAGTGCAGGTGGTCGGCCACTGCGCTGTCCATGGTGGGATGTTATGCCTGAAATTAGATACTCTCGGCACACTCTTGACACTGTGGATCTCGGAATGTTGAATTCCCTAACGATATCCGAAATGGAATGACCCATGCGTCTAACTCCAACTACCATTCCGCGTTCAAAGTCTGTTAATTCTCGTCGTGCGGCCATAATCACGTCAAAGCCTCTTCACATGAATAACTTGAACATAAATGAAAGCCCTGCCAAAGCGCTTGGCATTTATACATTTTCTACGCGATGCTACTGCCATCTGTATATTTGCATATTGCTATCCCATGACTTTTGTCACTTCAGTGTAAAATAACTGTTTAAATAAAAATAAATAAATCCTTACAGGTTTTATCCACTCTACCACCCAATCTGAAATATATATTGATCTTTTTAATGGTGATTTTATTTAAGATTCACATTTAAAGCAGCTTTGAAATATGTGATTAGAGAGGTCACTTCAGAAACTAAAGGCTTGTTTATTTGTAAAAAGCTCTTGTAACAGAAGATTGTTGTTTATTTACTTAAATATTGAATTATAATAGGGTGACCTTGCACGAAAAAAAGAGGGGCACAGCTCTATATCTCCCGTTGTACTGGACTGATTGAGGCCATTCTTCTTGCGTTTTTAATGTCTCGAAAGCTCAAGATATGTATTAGATTTATTTTTAGCAGTGTTTTAACATAGATATTCTGACAAAAAAAAAAAAAAAAAAAAAAAAAAAAAAGGACATTTTTTGAAATGACATACCATTTTTTTCCGTATATGGATTATGCGACTCAAATTATGTCCAAACATTAAATTTTGTAAAATGTAGCGAGAAACTTCCCGAGAAATTTAAAATTTATATTGGTGCACTTTCTTCGATTTGCAACAAAAATAATTCACTTCGCGAAACTCTTAATTTATAGCAACCTAATTTCCTCTGCCTTTTTTCATTGAGTGGTGTGGTGTGAAAAAAAGGTGCATCTCTTCATTCTCTCAAATAATTTTAACAAAGGGCTTTAGGCATATTTGACGTTATTATCGCATACAACAAACATACAGACTTTCAAAACACACCAATATATGAATTCATGTATATTTTAAGAAATTTTGAATAAAAATCTCTAATTGTTTGCAGCTATGCTTAGAAATACTTAAAACTGGCATTTAAAAACATAAATGCATAAAATATTTCGTTGTTGAATATCTTTGTGAATAATTTACTGTTGAAAATACGAACCTGTTTTAATTGTTAAAACATGATCAACATTTAACTTGATTGAATTTTCATTTTTCTGGAGCCATATAAAGACTATATTTTGAAAGCTATATCGGTGTCACTGAAATAGTTTTACAAAAATTCTTTGTCTTACTTTAAGAAACTACAGTGGATGGACAAAAATATGGAAACACCTTGTGAAATGCATGTTTGAAAAGAAAGATTGATTTTAATGAAATATGTAGGTGGCGCTGGCGTTTTTGACTACTGACGCCACCTATACAACTTCGTAAATGTGCTAAACAGTTCAGTTGTTGTCGGAGTACTGTTATGTGAGGTTGTCACTGCATTATGTCAGAGTTAACAGACTTCGAACGTGGGTAAATTGTTGGAGCACGTATGGTAGGTGCTTCCGTAAGCAAGGTAGCCGAGGTGTTTAGTGTTTCAAGAGGTACTGTAGCGAAGATTTATTCCGCATATTTGAAAAGCGGAAAAACATCATCTGCTAAATCACAGCGCGGACGAAAGTGTGTCCTGAGTGATCGTGATAGACGATCATTAAGGGCAATTGCGACGAAAAATAATAAGACCACAGCTGCAAAAGTTACTGCTGAAATGAATGTTGTGTTACCGAACCCTGTGAGTAGCAAAACAATTAGAAGGGAGCTTCATAAACAGGGAATTGCTGGCCGTGCTGCAATTGAGAAGCCACTCATCAGTGATGCTAATGCCCGTAACAGGAAAAGGTGGTGTTTAAGTCATAAAGGCCTGGACTATAGAGCAGTGGAAGCGAGTAATATGGTCTGACGAGTCTTCTTTCACATTGTTATGATAACTGTGTCAGGGCACATGACTGCCAAGACTTATGTGAACATTTTGGCCGATCAAGTTCATCCCATGGTACAAACTTTGTTCCCCGATGGTGATGGTGTCTTCCAAGACGACAAAGCCCCTGTTCACACAGCTCACATTGTCCAGGACTGGTTTACTGAGCACGAGGATAAGTTGTCCCATCTCCCCTGGCCACCACAGTCACCAGACCTGAATATTATCGAACCTTTTTGGTCTACATTGGAACGGAAAGTGCGTTTTCGTTATCCACCGCCAACATCGTTATCTGAACTTGCCACCGTTTTGCAGGAAGAATGGTATAATATTCCCTTGGCAAACATACAGGAACTGTATTTATCCATTCCGAGAAGACTGCAAGCTGTTTTGGATGCCAACGGGTTTCCTACACCATATTAAGCAAAGAAACATGTCTTTTTAAAGGTGTTTCCATATTTTTGTCCAACCCCTGTATGTTAATATATATCATCAATATTCAACGAATTAACGTCCTGTCGAAAATTTTCCCAAACTACCTGTACATGTTTTGTAACATTTAGCAGCAATTTTATGATAAAATTCTTGTTCATCAGATATTCAAAGATATTTCAGCATAAAATAGAATAGCTGTAAATTAGATATTTTGTATTGATAAAGTATGCAGTAACAGTTTGCGGATTGTCCCAAAAGAAGCAAGAAGAAGACAGCGAATTGAAAACAATTCCTTAAGAAAATTTTATAAGAATTATTTATTACTCACGAAAGGACAGTAAGCAGGAAACCAACCAACAGTTGCATACAGCAAGAGCTTTTGCAACTTACCTGCTCTTTAGGCCCGCCCGCAACCTAGCGGTAAAGTCACTAAACGCTGATAGTTTGGTCGGGGGTTCGAATCCCGACGAACGGTCTGGCTGCATGCACGTCTTCGTGTTTTTTCTCATGTGTAACTCGTATACCAGCTCATTGTCCTTAGAAAGTTATCCACGAAGGCATCCTTCCCCTTAGGCGGTAGCCCTCGTGTTCTTTACACAATTAAATTAACCAAACGAAATCTGCTCTTGAATTGTGAGTGTGTCGCTGTTGATGTTTTAGTAACTGTAACCGAATATTGTATATTCCGGGGTATGACGCACATTTTTGATGCAAAAAATATGACCGAAATATACGGGTGCAGGTTATACGCCGGATATAAAAATGATAGATTTAAAATTAAGAAAAAATTGAGCATATATAAATAGCTCTCTACAAGTACCTAAGTGTTGTTTATTTCAAAGAAATGACATCTCGTGAACTTAAAAATTTCATTATCGGATAACATGAAAAAATTTCGTTATATTCGTCTTCAGGTGCATCATCGAATTCTGTTTCATCTTCACCATCACTGTTATCACCGTTACTTTGATCCTTAAATAAATAATTAGCTTCCGTTCCATCTAAACTGTTAAATATACTACATTTTTAAAATTACTTTTCAATTAGTCGGGTTTAATTTCATTCCGGGCTTTTATTACTAGCTAGACTGGCATGACGCATTTGCCTCTTTTTATAAATGTTTTTTCACCTTCTAGCATCCACGTATTTCATTGTGATTTTGAATTTCGTTTGAATGTTTTATTGATACTAAATTAATACATCTAAAGGCTGAACTAAAGGAGTCTGAAACGTGCTGTATCTTTCTCAATCGTTCTACATACTTGAGATATACGTTCTTCATATCACATTCTTGAATTATAGTAAACAATTTGTCAAGATGCATGAAGGCTCCATACACATTTTTGATAATCAAAGTCTTGACAATTTTATCAGTTCTTTTTCCTCGTTTTCACTGCACATTTAATTTAAAATCTTCTGGTACAGTAAAGTTTTCATTTGACAGAGGTATTAAGATTCAGTTAACTCATTAACGTTTTCGTTTTTAACGTCCAAATTTGTTCATTAGGCTAACTATTTCATCTGCGATAGTTTGCGAAGTTTCTTCAGAATTTTAAAATCACTCACCATTTGTGAGCATTATGGTTTTCAGGAACATTTCGTTTCAGACTATCGAGGATAAGAGAATCATTGCGTCTTAGACTACCGAGAATAAGAGAAGGACTTATCATTCTCCATATTTTTAAGGCTTTATGAGTCTGAAGATCTCGTAAGATATTAGACGTAAATAAACTTTTTAAACTCTAAATTATTAAAAGAAGCGACATTTTTTTCCAAGGGCTTTAACAAGAAGATTGTTAATCAGGAAGCACACTCCAAGACTAAGTACTTTAACCGACATGCCTACTTTACGTGCAATAATTTTACCACATTTCAAGCTGTATAAATTATGATCTTTTGAAGCTCAGTGACTAAATATTAATAACTCCAAAGGAAACCCCCTTCCAAGAGTTTTTTCTGTAAAATAATAAATTAAAACTGAGAGGTCACTTGTCATTAGAGGCTGACAAGAGTGTCAACCTTTGCTCAGCTGACAATGACCATAAATAAGAGTTTCCATTTAAATAAAAGGAAGCGGAACTAAGCAGGACAAAAGATTAACAAATTCTGAGCATGCACACTTCGTTGATTATATCACGTCACGGTAGATGGGATATTATTTTGCCTAGTTGTAACCGGTTGCATGATTAGAATTTAAAATGTTTTTCTAACAAACATCCGTAATGTTTGTTTGCGGGTGGGGCTTAGGACTCAGCTGACCCTAATTTCAGAACAATATAACAACGGAGGAAGGAAATATAATGAATTTGTCGTTTTGTTAACAAGTGTGAAATATAATGAAGTTCAGTCGATCTTATTTTTATCATGTTATTAAAACTAACAGCTTGAAATTGATGGATTAATTTAACTTACTGAGTAAATGCAAGATATGCTTTTTCAGAGGTTTTAGATGCAATAGAATTTTAGAAGGATATCTGAGAACGTCTTATCCAATTATTATTAATTCAACACATCATATACATCCTGATTCATTTTCTAACAGTATTCAATGATAAATACTATTTCGTGGGATGGAATGAGATATATTTCCAAAATTTGATCAGATCAGTGATATTTTTTAGTTTTTATTTGAACCACGAAACAGTTCTATTTAGAAAATTATTTAATCAGAAAAACTTCCAAAATAGATAATCTTCATATATTTTGTTGCTAGAAGTTGTCCATGAACCATTTAAAAAATATTTGATCATTATACACAACTCATTTGTGCATCTTACACATTATGAATTTTGTCCATTGATATAAATTAACTTAATACAAAATATGGGTTTATCACTCTTGCACTAAATCTGTCACTGGTGGGTGCACGCTAAAACTATGGGTAAGGTATATAACATATGAACTAAGAAAATTTTTTACAAAAACTGGCGTGTCTCAGACTTGCTGTGATTCGAAAATTAATCTTGTATTTTTTGCAGAATCATGTCTAAATTTCTTATAGTTTCCTGTATTTCTCTGTATTTGCAGGTCTATTTCAAAAACTATTAATCTTAAATTTAGAATTACACAGTGCATTTTTGTAAATAAAGGGATGACTTAGTTATATTTATGCTAAACTCTGAGAGCTGAAAGCATTTGATAATGCAGTATAACAAAATCTTCGTCCAGACGGTGTTTCTGAGGCTTCTGGCTTCGACCAATTAATAATTTGAAAGAGATAGCTTCTTTTCCATCAAGTGCATTTAAGTGATTTTAAAAAAGTAATTAATTGAATATTCATATAATTATTTCAAAGATATTATATAAAGTTAAGTAATTTTCTGGTCCCATTTTGTTAGTTTTCAAT
The DNA here is from genome assembly GCF_044657685.1 of Stegodyphus dumicola. Classification (NCBI taxonomy): domain Eukaryota; kingdom Metazoa; phylum Arthropoda; class Arachnida; order Araneae; family Eresidae; genus Stegodyphus; species Stegodyphus dumicola. The sequence continues at coordinate 199,633,467 of NC_140773.1, forward strand.
AAGTTATCTATGCAATTAGTCCATACAATAGTTATCCATGCATTTGAAAATGATTAAATTGGATAAAATACATTAGAACTGTCATTTATAAAAACATTAATTCTGATGTTAAAGGAAGATTTTTAGTATGTCTTAGATTTCAGTTAAATACTAAATGAATACTGGTTTCTTTCCTCATCTTTTCAATTACGCCAAAATGAATTGGCAAAAATCTGATACGGACACCACATGACTTCTTTCTATGGCCTATTAAATTATACGCATATTTTGCTACATTTCATTTAAACTCATTTCCCCGAATTTCATTAGGCATATATTTCTCATTCAATCAATTCGGTTCTTATTTCGTGGCAAGGCCAAAATACATAAAAACTCAAAACGTCATAAAAATTTCAAAATATAGAAAAACCTTAAACACGAAATGCAGTTAAAAAACAATTTTCTACAATTGGAAAAGCAAGCAATTTGGCCAACGGGCAGAAAGACAACATTTTCCGTGCCCAGAATTGAAAGTTAACAACTCAAAAAGATAGTTGGTGCACCAACTCATTTAATTCTCTATTCTGTTAAGAGTTTCAAATGTAAGCAAACAGCAGCATCTTCAGCGCCTAGCGCCACTTAAACTTTTAAATTGTTAATAATTCTTAAAGTATTGCACGCAGAGCCGCTCAGATGGTATAGTGATTAGGGCAGTCGTCTACGATAACAAAAGGCTTAAGTTCGTATCCTGCAGAAGCCATTTTTTTAATTGTCCGTCCCTTCATAGGGAAATAAAGGGAGGCAAAGGCGGCAGCACATTAGGGGCCTCCAAAATAAAATGGTCGCCACTTTCTGCCTTAGGAGTGGCCAAAGTCGAAAAAAGACAAAATAGTGCCCGCTGTTCGGGAAAGGGGGGAAAAACTATCTATTGTAGGCAGATTAACTAAAGACATATGAACCCCAACAGAAATGAAACAACATAATTCAGTCACTTGTAAGGATTAAGGTAATTTTATTAACAGTTAAATTTTGAGTTAAACTTCCTTTCCTATCGCTTCTTAATTTCTACTTACCACTTCCGGCCAGAACGTAGTTTTAGAATCACGTCTGAATGCTAATGAGGAAGACCGCGAAGTTCTACTGTCTTAGTGAGAGAGACCAGATATTCTGGCTAGCACGCGTATGCTTTTTTAGGCTGCTCTCTCGTAAGCTATTATTACGCTCGGCCGTACTTTAGGCGGCGCTTGATAGCTTCGCAGTCAATTAGCGTTAAGGGGCCAACTCTGTTAGAATTTTAATAGCTTCGGCTATATCTATTTAGTTTAGTTTAATTTAATTTTTAATTTTCTAAGTTGAAGCCCGAGTGTAGGCTTTATTGTACAACTCCAAGAGAGTTCTGTTAAATCTTATTTGTAATAAATATATATAATAAAGGGTCTTTTAACCCTTTCCAAGTTTATTCACTGTCTCACGAACTCAAGAAATTATTCGCTTACTAGTTCTTAGGATTCTTCACTTTTAACTGTAACTTAGAATTACACAGTGGAGAATCCTACACACTTTTAAAGCAAGATATACGCAACTTACTAGCATATAAGAATAAAAAAACTGAGCCCACCGAGTCAGCTGAGAAAATGAGTGATTATATATAGAGAGAGTGACATACACATGTATGTTTGCTGCAGCCTATTGAAAAAAAAAGGCAGTGGCACAAGTGCCTGTTAAAACAGTCCCGTAGCGTATACAAAATTTCAACTTTCTACGGCTAAATGTTTTGAGTTATGACAATATGCACGCATACGTACATGCTGACGAATGTACGGACGTCATGGAAAAAAAATGCCTCCTGAATCCATTTTTAATATATTTTACAATCTGTTTTGGAAAATGTCGTCCTTTTTTCTGTCCTCTCGTACTAACGCAAAAAAAAAAAAAAAAATATCTAAATGGATTGGGGAGCCTTTAAAATGGATATTTTCGTTCAAATGTTATTCCCGAAATTTCCGTGATTACAATAATTTCTTTATTTCGTAGAAGGAAGTAAAAAGTACAGCACATGCTTGTTTTGAGAAAATCCGATTCTTGACTTTTACATGTTTGCATTTGCTCTCGTTGTTTTGCATCTTCTTCTTATTTTTGCAGTTTGCTGAGTTTAAAAAAATAATATAAAAATTGTGGGTGAAGATAACAAAAAATGCTGATTCGTGGAATGACATGAACAATACTATTCATATCATTATCTGAAATTTTGTAAATAAAGCCCGCGTAGAATAACAGTTCTTTGAATTGGATCTTTTTTAAGTTTATCTCTCTTAAACAATAAAAATCTGTATGTATGTCCCCCGCATTGTGGAAACACGGTGGCATGCAGAGTTAGTGAAGTTTCAACAAACATAATACTCCATCGAACCGTGCACCTTAAAGCCCGAATTTTAAATTTCAAATTCGTTTCTTATTCGTTTCTTATTTTGCACGAATTTAATGATATTTACACTAACAAACCTAAAATTTAAAAGCAATGTTTTATTTCCCGACAAAGCGTAATATATTTATGTTTCAAAGCTGTTAAAAAACTCGGCGAGTTAACAGACATATGTCACCAAAGACATAACTTTGGGGTGAAACTGCGCAAAATCGTATTGTCACCTATACGGTGCCCACGGCTTTTGCCAGCTATAAGCGTAATTTTGTACTCCTTTTTTATGGTAGACACTGGTCACTTTAGGCTTTGGCCACTACTAAGGCTAGAAGGTATGGTTATTTTATTATGTAGGCACCTAATAGATGTCCACAGTTGCCTCCTATGAAAGGAATCCTGTACTCTTTGCCACGATGAATATCGTAGGCTAGTTCAGATTATGCGATCAGACACGTGAGATCAATCACAACATCACATATAAATCTCTTTGGAATTTGTATTATTGTAAGCTGCTTAAACAACTTCGCGAATGTTTGGGTAGCTTCTTGTTTCAGTACTGTTCATTAAAGTTTTAAACATTTTTGGAGATACATTAACATTCATGGAACTGTCTCATTTATGTGGATTTTTCATTCATCTGTATTCTGAAACCTTCCTTGCACGTGAGGAATTGCTCCGATAAGATGAAGCAGCACACCTAACTGAAACGATCATGACGTTTTAGATCATAAGACTAATAATTTTGCATTTCACAACATAAAACGATAGTACTGAGCAAACTGGAGAAAAGACAAACCCGTAAAGGCATGTGCATTCTAAGCATTAGGTTATAGATATTTACAAAAGTATACTATTTTCGAGTAATGGGCTAATGCTTTAGTGTAGCGGTTCTCAACCTTTTGACTAACGCATACCAACTAAATAAAACTTGAAGACCTTTAGTAACATCACTACAAAGTAGTACTATCATCACCACTCTTGAACAAAGCTCAGATCGCATAAATTTACTAGTGTTAAAGAAAAACCTCAATCAGGATGTTGGTATTTTAATTTTTGAATTTAATAGTTAAAAAAAGAAGAAAGAAATTTAAAAAAAATCCGAAATGTTTCAGATTTTAAATTACGTACAAAGGGGCATTTTTTAACGTTTTGTGTATAATCTTCATTTATTAAATATCATATTCTTTGCACTTAAACTATAAAATTCAGTTCAGTAGCAATGTCGCAAAATAATTTTAAAATGAGCCTATCTTTAGAATTTCCGATACACAGTTCCGCTCCCGCTGGAGATAAAAAGGTTTTTCCTCCACCGTAGAGTGTTGCCATTGATCGCTTTTAAATCTTTGAATTTGCTACTCAAAAATTCGTTATAAAGTTTTACAAAATATGAAATCGATATTAAAACAAATTTCAAATTTCAAATTTGGTCTTCCACATGCCCGTATTCGTAGGAGAATTACGTCATTCAAAATTCGATTGCTCTATGTACTGTTGTTTTATCACAATGCGAGAAATAGATATATATTTATGCAGATTTTTCATTATTTAATTTCTTCAAATATAATGCAAGACTCTAACATTTGGCGGCAACAGTTTGAAAAGTGAAACGGACATTTATAGTGATTCAACGCAAAATCGCAAAACGAAAAGAATAGTCCTTCAGAGACAAAGCCCCTTTGGACTAATAAAAATACCTTGCTTCTTTGTGTACTACCTATTTTTCTCTTGCGTACCACCGGTTGGGAATCCCTGCTTTAGCAGACTGTCCGCCTTACTGTTAATGATAAGAAGAAAACAATATTTGCATAAGCTTTGAAGTTTTCAATGATAACTGGGTCTGCAGCTACTAACAACTAATAATTTGTAGAGTATGTCTTTCACGTAAGCTTCAAATTTCGGTTGCTATACTTGGATTCCTGCTCATTAAATACTTCTTGCCATTTGAACTGAGTATATTTTTAAATTCATTATCTCAGAAAACAAAGGGAAGAAACTCGAGTTATATCCTTTAGAAAATTCCGAAAAATAACTCTTTTCCCAAAGAGAATGGAGTAATATAACATCGAAACTCTTTTGTTTCATTTCAACTTTCTTGTCGCCGACATTTCATGGACCGCTCCCGAAGGATTCGATTTCGTAGCAGTTCCTCCCTCAAATGCGCCTGGCGTTCATCTTTTGCAAATAAATGACAATCACGATTTCATCTGCCGATCACGGTTTAGACTCAGGGCTACAGTGTTTTTGTCTCTGGAGAGAAAGACAAGAATCGTACGGATTGATTTGCTTTTAGAGAAGAATAAATCTAACGGCTTGATAAGAACATTTTTCTTGTTCAATAAAAGAAGCCTGTGCTCACTTTTGCGGAAGATTGCAAGAATTGGACAATAAAAGTCTTACCACATTAATTTTCTGTCTTTTATAAATATTTAAATATCCGGCTAAATATCTAATTGTTTTCAGCCTAAAAAGGCTATTAGTCCCGAAAAGCTATTTTGCGTTTTTTCACTTTTCATTCGAGTCTGTTGCCATTCGCAGAAACATAATATATAATTCTTTCATATTTAATGTATCTGTTATTAATTAATAAACTAAAATATTTAAGAATAATAGATGAATTTCTTGAAAATATTTTTTTTTACGTTTTATTTTGCGTGATTTAAATAAAAATGCCCCGAACTCATAATCTATATAATTAAACATATTAAATATTTTCACAGAATTAGGTATACATTTTTTTTTCATTTTTCAAATATACAGAAAGTATGTAATGTTCCCATGTTCATAAATGCATATTTGTTTAATATCTTAGTAAATGTTTCGTTATTTCACAAGGGACATCTCTGTTAGATAATCCCTACTAGTAAATTATATTCAACTTTAAAAGAACCTTTTCTGGCGATCTTAAGAATTTGAATCCTTTCAAATTTTAATTGGTTTTGAGCTATATTCCATTATTTGTCGGAAAAAACGCATCATTTTCATTTCGATTATGTTTAGGATAAGGGACAGATTCTCAAAGCTTGCAGTTTTGATATAATTGAAAGAAATACTGGAAAAATTATTCTTTTAAGATGTGTTTTCCTCACCAACGGCCGCAGAATTTGTTAATTTAGCTTTCATAGGCAAGGACCGATCTCATGTGTGATTTAGCCATCTCGTCACAAAATGCTGTTCATGGTACACCTGTATATCTGCGTAATGTCTTGCATTAGTATTTGGAATATATGTCTGCATAGTATCTGTGTAGCAGTGTGTAAAATGTATAGTCTAATGTCTTCATCAGCATGTGTAGCATCTTAATAAACTCCCCATGCGCTCCTTGTGGGACGTCAAGGGTGTTGCTCTAACAGCTGTCCCGGTGGTTATCTGCTCATGGTACACCATAATGACGACAAAATTACATTCCGATAAAGGGGAAGGAGAATTCGATGACCATTGTGCCACATCCACCAAAGCATTCTCCTACTCAGTTTTGATGGAGAACACTTCAGTGAAGGGATCTGAAAATCCCCTACTCTAATTCCCCTACCAGCAACTTATCCAGAAAAATTTCAGGAAGACCATGTTTTAAATGTCTCCATGCCACAGAAATGATATATGATATATGCTTGCAAACATACATCCTTCTTCGTGAGTTCTACTTTGAGTTCGAACCCAACATCAGGTCAGCTGGCTTAACGTTTTACAAGTGTCATGCAACACTTAAACACTATAAATATGAATTCAGTTTTTAATAATAATAATGAAATTAACGAACATAATTTATAAAAACTTCATACTTTAACGAATATAATTTTTAATGTATTAATCAATTAAAGTATTATTAAATTTTAATGTATTTATTTAAATTTAAATTTTAGAATTTTATTTGATACAGTAGCGCAAGAGAAATTCCTTTTTTTTAAATGGAATTCGGTTAATATAAAAGGCTAATTTTCACGGCTCAGTTTGTGAAACGTTATCTCATATTTCTAAGTGTCTTCTCGTGGTATAAGTGGTTAACATATTGCGCTAGCAGTTAAGATATACGTATTTTTAATCCCGCAGTGAACGCAGTTGATTTTTTTTCTATTTAGGAAAGTCTCCTATTCAGGAAACTTATAAATATTTATAGTTGCGCGCAAAGTAAAAAATGAGGTAGACCCTAAAAATTCACCGTATGAGTTTGGTTGACTGGATCTCTTATCGCAGTCCATTCATTGCTTAAGGGGAGGAAGAAAGTACGGAGAAGTGCATTCTCCTTACGTGTTCTCACACGGCATATGTACCTTTTGGTTTCGTAGAGTAATTGAAAGTATGTTCGGCTAGCAATCGGGACTCCAGAGTTCGAGTCCAGGAGAGGACACTACATATGTTTTCTTGTTTACAGCTTAGATAAACCTAATGATTCTAAAGTCGGGGTCCAAACTAAAATGCAGCATACGATAATTCATTACCACCAGGATTTGGTGATTGTGTCCCTGCCTCCCCAGTGTTTTCTAAGTGTGGGAGAATGTAAGGCATTTTCTCGCACCTTATCACTTGCCTTCGTGATTAACTTGAAAGCTCATTCGGCTAGCAATCGGCAAGCCTAGAGTTTGAATCTCGGTGACGGTACTCCATTGTTTCATGTTTCGGCAAACCTAATGATTCTATAAGATGTTAGCACATCAAGCTAAAAATAGAAGATCCGTGGTTCAAATCTTGGCGAAAATAAAGATGATTTAAAAAAAGATCAAAATGGATCTGTTGATGTTATATCTTTTCTAAGCCGTAAGTTTGAACTAAAGTACAGGAAGAGGTTCATTAATGATATTTTGAATTCATATGTTAATCGTGCAAAGTAACTTGTGTTAGGCGTTGATTCACATTGATTCAGGTTATTCAGAATGGCGTATATTCAATGCTGAAGACCACTGTGTGAATCTTTAAACATTCAAAATGAAATTCCGATCTCTTTTTACCCCTGTATGGCTCAATTACGGCTAACTGCTATTCTTCTAATTTCGATTTAATTTTTATTTGCTTTAATAAAACGGAATGATTAATAAAAACAAGCAAAGTGATGGCGTCCAAATCAGCCTTCTCTTTTTCTTTAGTCTCCCAGGATACTTAAGAAGCGGAAAATAACGGCTTCCCTTTAGTATGTCATATATTACTCTAACAGGTTAATCACTCGATCTCACGCTTTGATAGAAGAAAATCGCAGGGGCATTAAGGAAGGAACGTCACGCACGATGGAATTTTCGCATCATAAAAGTGTCTATCATGAATAAAAGTATTTCGATATGAGCAGAAACACTGTCAAGGATTTGGAAGTAAAATTGCCACTTATGATAGGGGTTTAAGTTTTCTCACATTCTCAAGCCATTAAACGAAACGAAGTATCAAAATGTCGCGATTTAGTCTTGTAATATGATGCCAGAATATTAAACGTTAAATGTTGTATGTGTTACATGTGTTGTTTCTAAAATCTGTCTGCTGTTTCTACTAAACCCTGCCACATGGGTCTGCGTTTGACATTGACTGGGCGTTTGACATTAATTTAAAATTTGACTTGAGAACATCTCACCTTTCTTATGATCTTGTTTTAAGTATGGATCAAACGACAGGAGCATGGATTATGAACACTAAAACTTTTCTTTGAACTCGTTGAAAACATGGATAAAAAAAGATGCATGAGCTGAAATAGTAAGCCTCTACCCTGATCTTGCTGAGAGCTTAAATGATGATAATGAAAAGAAAAGATGCATGGAACTGAGACACGTCAAACGTTTTTTTATTCTTGTTGAAAGCATGGATCAAACAAAAGATACTTTGAAGAGAGCACTATTTTCTGATCTTGTTGAAGGCATGGATCAAAGAAAAGATTCACGGATTGAGAGCAATAGAACTCTATTCAAATTCTTTTGAAGGCATGGATCAAACAGAAGATGCATGGATTGAGCGTAATAAAACTCTACTCAGATCTTATTGAGGGCATGGACAAAACAGAAGATGCAAGGATTGAGAACAATAAAACTCTACCCTGATCTTATTGAAGACATGGATCAAACTGAATATGCGTGGATTGAGAACAATAAAACTCTACTCTGGTCTTGTTGAAAGCAGGCATATGCCTCTTGAAATGAAGGCAGAGTTCGCAGCCCTTATGAACCTGATATAATATGCTCTATGTCCAAACGAATTCTTATCTGGCCTTCATTTTCGCAATCATTAGTCGTAGACATAGCTTTCCAATTACATGAGGCAAATGCTTGTGTTCTGATTATTTTTTAATTTAATGAAATCAATTTTATAAAAAATTAGAAAATGTAACGTTGTATGCATTCTTCCGGTTTCTATACTTATATTTATGAAAACACACGAAAATTTTGACCTCCGTACGAAAAAAATTGACGAAAGAATTTTCACGCAATTAATGCAGGAAGAATGCAAGAATACACGTAATTAAAGCAATTAATGCATAAATTTGTACACAGGTAATTAATAAGTTTTCAAAATCTACAAATTCTTTATATATACTCTCATGAAGTTTTATTACTTAGAAGTTTTATTATTTAGAATTATAATTTGGTAATCATAAAATTATTTATTGAACTTCAAAAGTTTCATTTTAAGCATTGAAGCCTGATAGTGTTTCTTAGAATAAAATTCTACAAGATTTTATGAATAAGCTATCCATCTTGAAGAAACTTGTATTGATCAATACTTTTCTCAGTAATCTGCATAAAAATACTCGTCTTTTAATTTTTTAACATCAAACCTTTTTCTAAAATGATATTTTTAGCTGCTCACAAAAGCACACATTTCGTTCTTTAATTTTTTGCGGCCCTAAAATATGATTTCTTTAATATCAAATATCTCCGTCAATTTTTACCGAATGGAAGTCAAGCTTTTTATATTTTATTTTTTATAAGGAGTGCAAAATTTTCCTAATGATAATTTTGGAATCGCAACATCTGAATGCTAATTTAACGATTTGGTATAAGAAAATTTACTAGCAGAAAGATTTTAAAACGAAATAGTTTATATTTTATTATTTTTAAGGGCTTAGATAAGTGTTAACATTGTAAAATTTGGTTGCTTATTTTTGAAGAAACAATTGAGAAGCTAAAAACCATCTCAGCATGAAATACGGAATTAACGAAGAACCTCTACTGTAGTGTATGCAGAAATGGTGAGTTTAAAAGCTCAGATTGTTTTAAATGATTAATTTTCATCTTTGTATTCATGCAGGTCAGTTTAAATGGTAATTTATTTTCCACATCAGTGTACATCATCTGTTTATAAATATTAGTTTTGTTTACATCATTAAAAACACTAAGTGTTAGAAAAGAGAATTTGTTATATATTGGTGCTAATTTGTAAGCACAGACGTTTTTAAGAATCAATTTAACGAACGGTACATCCGTAACGAAGGATTTTTAAAAATAAAATTTTTATGCCCACAAATCATGTTTGAAAAGAAAAAATATAGGAGGTACATCAGTGCCTGTGTATTAAATAACGTGCTTGTAATAAGCGATACATTTGTGCCAAACGATTTTAATTGTATAATTTTTAGCAGAAATTGATCTTGTACATGCCTGTGTATTAAATAAGATCAATTTTAATGAAACGTACAGTCGTGCTAGACGATTTTTAAATGTAGAATTCTTTCTACATACACTTTGTTTGAAACATTTCTAAATAGATTATTATAGTGATACGAGTACAGTAATTCAATTTTAAGATAATATCAGTGTTCGAAGACATCAGTGTTCAAACTGGTATAATATATGTGATTGCAGCAGCATTTATACACATGTGGAGAATGATTAGAAAAATTACAGGATGTTATTAAGCTATTATTACTTTTAGAATACATCAATATTCAAACAATATATTCTATTCTGACTGAAGTAGCAACAATATAAGGCTCAAATATGAAATCTGTATTTGTGTTTGACTGAGCGCATAGTTATAATATTGTAATTGAAACTTTTTTTTCCTAAATATATTTGATTTAAAAATTTATGTCGAAATTACAAGCTTTTATTTTTCATTTTTCATCGTGTTTAAAAAATTGTGTGTCAGCATAATTAGTGCAGACATACAGGAAAATAATTTTTTTATCACGGTGTTTTATAAAATGCTTCTATCTTTTAATAACGCATAATTTTGCTACTGGTGGAACTCTTTATACAGGCTACATTTTCTCCTGTATCGATGTTTTGACAATATCTTGAGGTTACATATTTTATTCTGTTACATACATATTTCATTTCGTTCTGTTTCATTAAATGCTTAAAATCGATAAAGTTTGATAAAATTTTCCTTTTATGATTTCTAAAAGAAATTAAATCAATACTTTAAATTAAGTAAGATTCCCTTTAATGAATATTTTGTTCCTTACCAAACGATTTTAAATGTAGAATTCTGTTTACACATAATTTTTTGAAACATTTTTAAATAGTACATCCGTGCAAGAGATACGAGTATAATAATCTAATTTTAAGGGGATATTGTGAAGTTATTATTATTTTTAGAATGCATCATTACTCATAGAATGTAGTGTTTACGTATTATCGCAACCAGCGTAGTAGAACTCACTAGAGTTTCAGAATGTGCTAAATTTTTGCAATTATATGCGCATAATCAGTCTTCAGGCTAATATGCACAAAGCAAAGCTTCAATCAAAGCAACGATGATATTTTCATATGCATTCTTTTTGCTGTATTTCAAGCTCGAACGAGTTTTACATATACACCGTAATATTTTGCCTTAAACTCAATTTTAAGATGTAGGCTTGTAGAATTTGCAAACAACAGAAGAAACCGTGGTAAAATTTCTCCAACAATACAGTATTTTGCCGAAAAATCGTTAAAAGTAGCAATAAAGAACAGCTGACGTGCAGTATCAAGGTTGTACGCGGTGCCGAGTTTGTGCAATTTTTTGATATATTTTAAACGAAAACAGGTCGAAATGTATAGGGAAATAAGAACAGCTAAATACAAGAGAAACATAAGTGTTTTTTTATGTACCATGTAATGGTTATTTTAGAATTAAAAATTTCATTTTCAATTGCTAGTTTTTTTTAATATATGCTGATAATGTTTGCCGACTTAAGATAAGCATCGATAGTTTGAGAATCTTTTTGAAATATCGTCATCTACAACCCACTAAGTTGTAGAGACATTAGGTTAATTGGAAAAGCCGGAGAGATGAAAAATGAGCAAACGCCTTCGCCAGGAATCGAACCACGGACCTCTGGCATACCGGCACAGTGTGCAGACCAGTACACCACGAAGGCACGCTAGAAAAGCGGAAGAAATACCTTATAAAGTAACTTCAACCTTTTCATTGGTAAAAAAATCGCTAAATTGCGCCGAGGATTTTGCGTTAATACATATGTACCGAGAATGTATTTTAGCTGAAGTAAAAACAATTTAAGGATCATATATGAAATCTGTTTGCGTTTCTTTGAGCACACACCAGGTTTTTATTTGTTACTTTTGAATATATAGCGGTGATAGCCGAAAACATCGCGGACGAAAATGTCGCGGAGAAATCAACGCAAGACGCAAACGTCGTACTAGAAAACATCGTGGGAGAAAAAAAAGCGAAGAGAAAACATCATAGTTCTAAAGCATAGTGGTACAAAATGTCGTGGTAGAAAACAGAGCGGTTAAAATACTTCGCAGTTAAGAAACATCGTCGTCCAAAATATCGTGGTAAAAAATAAAGTATCATCGCATGACGATAACATCGCACATATGCTTTTTCAGGTTTTAACAGTTATAAGTGCATTTTCGAATAATGATCTGGGAGCACAAGAAGGAAAGAAGGATATTTTTACTTCTATTTCATACTTTTGAATGAACTAATAAATTTTTGCTGAAAAACTAAGAAGGGAACTTGAGCATTTGAAATTTGAAAATGAGTAAAAAATTAATGCAACTCTATAGCACTTAGTAGAATTTTAAATTTACATAGTTAATTAACAAAGGTAATTAATAAATTAATCTTTTTTAATAAAATTTTACTGATATTTTTTCATGAAAAATGCAGTTTAAAAATGTTTAGAAAAAGGAAGATAAATAACTGTGTGAGAGTACATCTATAAAAATTGCTTAGTTAATTATCAAATTATTTTCTTTCACTGTTATCTTATTGTATATGTTATTGCCAATCTGTTATTGGTAGGTACTGTATTTTTTATCACGATGTTTTCGACGACGATGCTTTTAAACTGTGAAGTTTTTGAGCAGCTTTATTTTCAACCACTATAAATTTTGTACCACGATGTTTTAGAACTCCGATGTTATTTCTTTGCTTTCTTTTCTCCCACAACGTTTTTGCCTTGCGTTGTTTTCTCCGCGACGTTTTCGTCCACTATGTTTATTGCCGTGATGTTTTCGACTATAACCTATATAGCATGTTAAATATCAATAGTATTGTCTTTGAAAGCGATTGGGTTATGTACATTTATGTGAATTTTACATACAAGTGTGTTTGCAAGAAGATAAGAAAAAAATAAAGATTGGGAGTCATGGATAAATGCGAAAAGATGAAACCCATGTCATCAAGGAATACGCAATGGAGGAGGACAAAGTTTATAATAGCTATTACGAAAACATTTCTTTTTCTTCGAAAAATTAAACATGAAGCAAGACCTATTTTAAAATATATGTAATTTCTACAGTTATCAGTATTTTATATACAAGTATAATTAACGTAAGGAAGACATCGTATAACAATGCAATCGGCCGATGAAAAACATTTGTCAAAAGAACAATGAGCGTAATCTTCCGGGATAAGATAAATAAACATATCGTGCTATCTGAGAGTAAAGAATGTGTCTCTTATCTACTCATGTAAATGAAATCTGCCAGAATGAATACATTTCAGTAGCTACAAGCAGAAAAGCGATCTTAAGCTTGAGCGAATATGAAATATTAATGAGCTGTGTTCCTTCTAATTTTTCTTACAGCTGCGCATAAAAGAGAAGGCTATTTGAGATACGCTATTCAGCTCTCATTTACAGAAATGAAATTTTGTTCAATGCTGAGAGTTTCGTTCTGTAAAGAAGTACACGAGCGACTTTGACATATACCATTAAACGTCTCTCATGAGGTTTTTAAAGTTAGTTTGTATATAGTTTGTAAGGAAAAATTTTTCTATACTTTAGTCTTTTTATTCACTGTGTTGAGCTTTACGTGTTTGGTTATCGGCCAAATGTCTAAACTCTTCGTAAGACGTTAAGTAACTTATCGTTAAGTAATAACTGAAACTTGGAAGGATGTAAAAGAGCCTTTATTTAAAATTAAATAAGATGAACAGAAGGCACTACTGATGCACTCAACTCACACTTTATATATATAAAAAAAGTAGTACTTAGAAGCAGACGGTCAAATGTAAAGTTTATATTTAAAAAAATTAGCTACACAAAAATGCAAGGCCGGAAAGAAGATTTCTTATCTAAAATAGTATTACGAAATGTCCAGCTGCGGTAAGATAGCTTCCCCGCAAAGCCGGAGTTAGGCTTGCCAGAAAGTGGCAAGGAAAGTCAGGGTGCCAGATTTGGCGCGAAATAGCCCATTTGGCGACAAAATCGGCGATATAGACGTAGCGAGAACGTTCTAGAGCGAATTCTTACCGGTTTTCCCGAGATTGATCTCGAAGGCAGGTCAAAAGCTATATATATGCTGTCTGTACGCGGATTAGTGTATCTTGAGAGTACCAAGGGTATGTTGAGTTCAGAGATTAGCTCGAGAATGATCGACCGAGTCGGAAGATGTACGTTTGTTTAGCTGTACTTAATTTAGTGCTTTACTGTGATAGCCTTAAGGATGTGCTGCTGATTGTTTCAGCGTTTTAATTGCAGCTTTTTACGACAACGCGTCTGGGGAACTGTCCTGTGAAATACTGACAAATAAATTGTATTTTGATTGTTCAGCAAGAGTTATCATCAGTCGCTCCAAATCCATGAACCCGTTGAACGGAACATTAGCAATCCAGTAACATGGTCACAGGGGCAGAATACGCTCTCTTATGATCTCAAAACCACTTTGAAAACATGCGAACTAAATTTGCATTCTGGTGAGGAAATGGAAAGGGAGAAGTGCAGTACAGATTAAAAATATTAAATCTTCACAACTAATTATAACATGTTTAAAGCTTTTTTGATTATTTTCTTATAGTTGATGAAAACAAGTAAATTTATTTAGATAATCATAAATATTTTATATATAGCTTCACCAAATTTGGTATGTGTGCACAGAAAGAAAAATGCCTGTGCAGTATTACGGAAATAAGGTGCGGAAACCCGATAAAATGTGGCACACAATAATTCCGTACCACCTGGATTTGAGCGTCTGAGTTTCTTTCCTCTAATGAATGATCTCCATTCCACTACATGCTCTCATGGTGCAACTAGTAACATTTCTAGCTAATAATTGGGAAATCCGTGGAATGAATCTCGATGAAAGAAGAATCAATTTGTACAATTATTAGGTACTTGTCGATGTACTTGTCAAATGACCACTAGGGAGGAGGGAATTCGGAAGCCAAATCCAGTTGACGAGAATTATCATGTAGCGCATCTTAGTTCAGACGCCACTTGTTAGGTCTGTTTAGAATTTTTGTTAAGCCTGGAAAAGTGAATAATCAGCGATATCTTCACCGGATTTACATTTCCGGCCTTCTGATGTTAGCATGTTGTAGAGACATTAGGTATTTTGGAAGCAGAAAAGTTGAAAAATATGCAACTCCTTCGCTGAGAATCGAACCTCGGAACTCTGGAATATGCGCCCAGCGTGCAGACCACCACACCCCGAAGGCATGCGAAGAAAGCGGGGGAAATACCTTATGTACTCCCCCTTTTAAAGGGCGACTGGGGATTTTAGAGGACCCAATCGCCAAATCCTGTGTAAAGAGAATCATCATCCAACACCCTTTTAATTCGGGCACCACTGTAGAGACATTAAGTTAAAAGCCGGAAGAAATGAAAAATGAGCAACCGCCTTCGCCGGGAATCGAACCAGAGACCTCTGGAATATCGGCCGAGCGTGCAGAACCACTACACCACGAAGGCATGCTAGAAAGGCTGGAGAACTACCTTATAATGTGCTTTCCAATTATACCTCGAAGACACTCAGTGAAGAGAATTCCTTACACTTAATAAAGTTTAAGGAATATTTTATTAATACGTAAGGAATACACTTTATTAAGTGTAAGGAATAAAGAAAATTCCTTACACTTTATTCACGTTTTCTGTTTTAAAAAATTACAGTGTCTCTACAATTAAAACATTTCATACAATAACAGGTAAAACAGTTCATACTATAACTAAACGATAATTAAATAATATTGAAAGTCTTCAAGGACTTTTAAAGATGTGTCCTGCAGGCTTCTGTTCCTTGCGACTTCAGCTATAGATTTGTTTATCTTTTTAAAGATATCTAAAAATGAGGTAAATTTCATTAACGAATTCCGAGCGTTACCTTGGTTAGTATCGGCTGTACGTAAAATGGTGAATTTTATATGGACTTTTCATCAAGTTATGAAAACTTTAGAACAAATTCTTGAGAGTCTTTGAAAGTTGTATAAATCTTTCCAATATGCGCAAGCAGTGCTGAATGAGCAAACATAAAATACAAACGAAAACGATATAAGATATTCACATTTTAAAAGGCTTCTGTTCGAAATGATTTGGAAAGGAAGGTGGTTTAACATTTTCTGCAGAAGCGCAAACTGGGATATAAGTTAGATTCTTAAACATTAATTTTCCGAAACCTGAATCTTTGAAGAAGCAGACTGAATTCCACTCATGTCTCTGTTAAAGTGGAGGAATGATTATTGCTGACGTTATGAAGTCAAACATTTCATATCCGGCAACTCCGACCTTCCTAGAAATCAATTTACGAGACAACAAAAGAACGGAGTGAGTTTTGAGCAAACACAGATCGTTAAAAGCGGGCCACTTATAATGCAAAATGGAAGCCAGTGACCCACTTACATTCTATCGATTATTCGTTCGCCAGCGTGCAAAGTACTCCTTTCCGTTTCTTCAGCTGCGCGATCTGCTTCGACGGACAAGACGAACCGTTATCCGTTTTGATTGATTGCGTCCGAATTAAAAATGCCCCTATTAAACTGAGACAAGGATACGAGTTCTCATTCCGGTATTAAGAAAGAAGAGTAATTATGCGCTGTAATCTTGCGTAATACAGCAGCAGTAAGGAAAGTATTAAGCGGAGGTATTCGCTAGCAGAAGAGTGTCGAAGGCATTTACAATGTATAAATCTGCTTTAAAAAGTTTTTGTTGACACTGAGTGGATAGGAAAATTTACTGCATTATTTCCAGTGTTTGTATTTTTAATTATTATGAACAACAAACAAATGATGATAAAGGAATTTATTTTTGTAATTGGAATACCAGAAGTATATCGATTATTCAATAATTAGTCATCAATAATTAAATGACCAGTATTTGAGAATAATTCGTATGCTATATTTTGCTGTAAAATCTTCAGTAATTATGCTCCAACTGTATCTTAATGACGCAATTTAAATTTTTATTCTTAAAAAATCTACCACTGTTTGTATAATTAACTTGAAATTAAAAAATGTCTAGAAACCATTACTTTAAAAAAATGCATGGAATTTTAAATAATTTTGGAAACTCAAAGCAATTTATACTAAAAGTATATAACTCAATTTTGAATATTATTTTGTACTGTTCTTGTAATAAATACCTTTTTTTTTGTTTAATATGGTTTACTAATAAAGCTGTTTTATGATAAATGTTTAACAGATATGTTTTCTGTAACAAATGCCGCGGCAAAATAAGATATATTGATAAAAGTATTTCAAATTCAATAATTTGATATTTTCCTGAAAGCTAGATAATTGCTGTAAATGTAACGTGACTCGCACGTACTTTATACGAGCACGTACTCGTAACACATTCTGAAAACATTTCTTGAAGTACCAATGTTGTACGCTGAAATATGTATCGTAAAAACTCGGTTGTAAGTAGTACACACTATTGAAAAACCACATGTGCCGAACATTCAAAATGAAAGTAACTCCGTCGTGGAAAGAACCCATATGCTTTCTAAACGTTCCGGTGCTGCGTTAAGTATTTATTAGAACTACGTATTTATTTGTAGTTAATACTACTTGTTCACTTGTGCGCAAAACAATTATTTACATTTATTGGCCAGCCGTCTTTTAGATATTATAAAAAGAAAGATATATTTTAATGAGTCCAACTAATTAATAATAAGGAATCGCGTTTACTGTTTTAAAATCCCTTAGTTTGTTAATCAATAGCAAATAGATAGGATTAAAAAAAAATTAAATATCTTAACGAAATGACAATACATTGGTAACTTAAGAAACGTGTAAGCTAAAAGTATTTCATTTCGGGCAATGACAACAAACACATTTCTTTTAAACCGCCAGTCTGTTTATTTAATTTTTAAGACAAACATGTTACGCTTTGCGTGTGAGTCACGTTACTTTTACAACACACGTTATTTAATTTTTAATTAAATAAGTCTATTTAATTTTTAAGACAAATGTGTTAAGTTTTGCGTGTGGCAACACATTTCTTTTAAATTGCCGAATTTTGTATTTAAATTTGAAACACAAATAGATTACACTTTGCCGATTCCCAACACATTACTTTTAAATCGCTGAGCGTGTTAATCAAAATGTCAACGCATGAATCAATGTTATAAGTATTCTTTTCCCTCTTTACAGCATGCTATCGTGATGTAACAGTAGCACACTCAGCGCGTATTCGAGAGGTCCATGTTCGAGTCCTGCGATGGCATTGCCCATTTGCCACCTGTCCCGCTTCAAGAAGCGGTGGACAATAATTCGTCACTACCAAGATTTGGCGACTGGATCTCCTAATCCCCAGTCGCCATTTAAAAGGGGGGGGGGTAAATGAGGTATTTTCTCCCTCCTTCCAGTCCAGGTTCGAGTCTGGCGCAGGGGATTGCAAATGTTTCAAGTCTCCAACTTTTAAATAACCTAATGACTCTACAAAGTACCACAATATCTCCACAATGTGAGGAAAATACTGCATGCATACATACTGTTAAAATGTTTTTATATATATGTGAAAAATTTTAATGAAGTTTTGTTTAAAATTGTAGTATCTTTTGGGTAATGTAACATGAAAATTTGAAGAGTCGAATCTCTTCTGGAAAAATAACATTACAGGGGTCAGTGCATTTAATATTGAAGTAAACAGCTATCTCGTCAAATTGGGGAGAGATCGCCAAGCTGGCCATAATTTCAGCAACTGATTTTGTCACCAAATTTGGCGAGAAATCGCTAAAAGTCGCCAAACTCGGCAAGCATTTGGCGACATTTTGGTCCAATCTCTTTCTAACTAATTTATACTGTTACTGGATAACTGTATTTGATCTCCGTATGTAACTGTAATCTCATCCATCATCATCTATCCCTTGTATATAAAACTTTAACCCTAAATGCCTTCCAATAATTTTAAGAAATGGAAGATACTAGAGATTTCTCGACGTCCGGGTAAAATTATATACGTCCGGAAGGAACACGTTCGTGATAAACCTTACTCCATAATTCGTTTTTCTGATGAAGTTCTTCATACCTTATGTGATTCATTTTTCAAAAGGAAACTCCGAATTTACGAACAAACCCTTCAAGAGACCTTTTAGTTGTGCAATCTTTTAAAACCTCGTATATGCATAAAATTGTAATTCCGCGTAATGTGCATTATTTGCAATTTTAGTCACTCCTCAAAGTGTACTTGCAATTTGGAGGAACATTGGATTAGCATTTCGGCAATTTTCTGGTTTTGATAGGTTAGCGTACCTGTTTTTTTTAATAAAATAAGTATTTGAAAGAGCAGAAGGTTTGTGAAGTATTGTTATAATAAATTATTTAATAAATTATCCTTTCAAAATAGTAACATCTTAATATAACATATAAACTTAGACAAGCTTTCAGAATGGTAACATCTTATGCTTCGTAAAATAGTAACGGTGACAGTTCATGTACTATTAATGACATTCTCAATTATAATAAGACTCATAAAAATGCAATGACACTAAACAAATGAAACAAATCTAAAGAAAGAACTAGGGACATTCATTCGATAAAATTATCATCTTGTGCAAGAGAACATATGCCGTTACAGCTTTCTGTATTAAGACGGGATTAGCAACTTTTTTAGATTTATTAGCCATTTTTTTACAGGTTAGGATTACTTCTTAATACAAACTGTATGACGTATATTATGAAATTATGGATGTAAAGCACCCTGAAAAGTTGTCCATCCTTTAAGGGAAGCCTATTTTAAATACACTAGCGTGTTAGGCAAATGACTCAAGCATTTACGGACAAGTTTACAATTTTGAACTGCTTTTGATTTTAATTCAGTAATTTTAGCGTGTTTTAATGCTTTTTGTTCCTTTTTGTAAATTAAAAAATTTTTGTTTTAAATTTTGAATCCCTTTTGTGTGTTTTTAATTCTTTCTGACTTTTGTATTTTGTGTTTCTGCGAACTAGAGAATAAAATTGTATTAACAGCTATTGCTAAAAATCGAAATTGAGAGATATGCAATTTATAGTTTTATGTGAAAAGACAATTTAGAAAACTAAATAATTAATTTCTTATTTTTTTACCTACATTTACAATATTGCAAAACAGAAACATAGAAATGAAAAATTTCCTTTTAATTTTACTTAGTTTGAATTTAAAATAGTGATCATCAAAAACTGCACAAAACAGCAAGTTCCAGGTGATCCAGTAAAGTAAAAACTGCTTCAGAAAATATAGCATAACCTTAAAAAAATTATAACCTTAACTTTCCTAAAGAAAAACGTCTAAAGATTATATCATTAGCTTTCTTCTGTGAGACTTACAAAAATGATTCTCTTATAGCATACTTATGTTTTCATTAATAGCATAAGGGTTATCCTGATTACGTATATGTGTTATCCTGATATATGTGTGTTATCCTGATTATATGTGTTATCCTGTTTACGTATGATGATTTAGTAGAATGTTAAAATTCTCCTTAACTTTGAGCGGTAGATATATCCGTATAAGCTTAAAATTTCTTGATATTAGGAGTTAGGTTCATTGCTGAAATGTCAAAACTTGGCTGTTAAAAACTGCGAAGCAAATGTTGCGTGCTACGCTTTTATTGGGCAAGCAAAATAAACACGCTGAAAATTGATGGTGGACAGAAATGCGCCACGGGCAGCGATACGTGCAGAAAGATGGATAGCTAAATTCTTACTCTCACTAAGAATAAAATAACCGGCAACCCTCACTTCTCATCAAGTTCCTCTGACTAGCAGAACCATTCCAGACGAACTCTCGTTTTCCTTTCCATTAAAATAGCTCTCATTTAAAAACTTACTTCTATTTAAACGCTGTAAATTACTTATTTCATCTAATGTGTATTTACATATATGTAATATGTGTTATATTCGTGATTAGTTTGTTTTCTTTTCTACAACATGTGGGTTTTATGGTAGTAAATGTTATTCAAACTATGTGGATTACTATATATCAAGAAAAGAGAAGTCCATTGCAAAAGGTAAGAAGCCATTTTGTAATATATTTGCATTTATGTTTACTTGAACCAACAGGAAATTTGCATTCTTCATCAACCATATAGAGGCTGTTTTGAAACATTTAGAAAGATACTGGGGAAATAAATACATAAATCGAGAACTACCCGAAACGATTATTTATCAAAATGGTTATCTTTGTGTAGCTATATTATCGTCTGATATTCTGTCTGATATTCTTAAATATTCACATTTGCTTTAAGAATGGCGCATAAAGCGGTTCAAATCGGAGGTTTTGTTTTTGCCTTTCTCAAATTGAAATATTCTTTTGTTTATTTAAAAAAAGTGTTAAAAGCGTAGAATTAACCTTTGAAATGCAAAAGTAAGTTATATTATGCATAATAAAGGGGGAAACTTTCAGATATTGATTTTAAAGGCAAATAAATCAACATCCGGAAGAAAGGGCGCTCTTTTTTTCTCTCTTTCAGAGATAATCCGGGAAGAAACTATTTCATCTCATGAAACATCTGCAATGACTTTAAATGTTCTTTCATCATTAGTTAGCAAAATAATATACATAATTTTAAATCTTTAAAAAGGGTGGAAAGCGTAGCATTCTTCGTCTTTTACACAGGTACGGATGAACAAAGAGAACATTAATCAAAATCATTTATATGAAGACAAGTGAAAATAGTGTCATTATTGATGAAGAATGGATTTTACAAAATGACTGTGATGCAAAACGTAACTATCTATGTACTGTAGCAAAATAGTGAAACGTTATTTCATGAATTAAAATACGTTTCCATGAAGATATAAACATAATTATTGTTGGTTTTTTCTACAAAGCGAAATTAAAATTACGAAAAGTGAAAAATGAGTTCAAAATCAGCTATCAATATTATCAAATTTATACTTTGATTCCTATATTTGAAGTAGAGATTTCTCCCGTTTTTTTTACAGCGTCGTCAAAGATTATACTACAGTCACGGTAAAATTAGAATCTAGAAAATATACTACTGAATGTCAAGAAAAAAGGATAAAAGAAATAGATAGATATTAGATATAAATCTTTCGTTCATCTTCTTTTAAATTCCCTGATGCTTTATGAGTGGATTATAACTCCTGACTTTTCCACACCAGATTTAAATCATTAGACGGGTTAAGGAAAGCAGATCAAAGGATAACGAGAAAATGCCATTGGTAGCTGTAACAACTGCGCCCTTAATCGTGGATATCAGAAGCAGATTTTATAATTTAGCAAAAGTTCTAATAAATTAATGTGGCCGATGCCTTAGAATGTAGGCAAAGTCCCCCATTTCAGGGAAACATGCTGCTTCAAGATGTGTTCCGGAAAAATATACGGCATACTTTTAATATTTTTGAAACTTTAAAGTATACTTAAAAGACATTTTGCTAGTGACATTCCAAATGATCAAGATGATGATTTTATGGGATGCAAAATATAATTGGCAGTCTTTCCGAGTTTTCTAGGTAGACGCTTAGGGAGTTCTGTAGATCTCCGAACGACTGGTTTGTGAATGAATTTCTAGATTTCTATTCCAGTATTTGGAAAATTGGCAGTAAAATTAGATTGTGTGAAGAAGTTTAAAAGGATCAACTTCGGAAAATATTGTAGAATGTAAACATTTGGAGAAATACCCAACATGCAAAAAATATTTTCACGTATTATTATTAGCCGATAGCAAATTATTCAGGTATTGTAATTAGAGAAATAAGAAATGACCGGAAAATTATATATTTGTCCGAATATAAAGCTGAAACTAAATGCTTCCCATAATCGGATCCATCAAGGTTTTTGAAATCTGTAATAGTACAAACTGAAGTCCTCTTACAGTGAACAAGTGCAACAAAATAACGCATATTTCGGTAATACCTACTACGAAATCCAGTATAGTGACCACCAGTAAAACTTGTTTAAATTTCTGAAAACAAAATATTCATACTGAATGCCAATAGTAGTCATATTCTCTTAGTCTTCCCCTATAGTCTTTCACAGGCAGAAATACTCTAGAAATGTAGAGACTATTTTGACGGTTTTAATTACAAAAGTTTGCAATTACTTTAATTGGCTCGTTCCTACCGGCTTCTGTCTTTGGAAAGGACTGTTCTATTGACATTAGAGAAACTATTTAAATAATAGTTATTTTTTATTAGACCAAAGGGACAATTTGCCCAGAAGGGCTTTTAATTTCGTTTTGGCATTTTGCGTTGATTCACTATAAACGGCGAATCGCTTTTTAAATTGTTGCCACCAAATATTAAAGCCTGTATTATATTTATTGAAATTAAATAATGAAGAATCTGCGTAAATGTATTGCGATAAAGCAACGGCACCTAGAGCGATCAAATTTTGAATAAAATAATCCTCCATCAATTATGGGCATCTGGAAGCCTAATTTGGAATTTTTAATTCGTTATATTACCACTTTCATATTTTGTAACACTTTAAAGAATTTTTGATTAAGAATATTAGTGTTTTCAAAGCGAGTAATGGTAACTGTACGAGGGGGAAAAAACATTTTAATTTCCAGCGCGCGAGAATGTGCATCGGAAATTCTAAAGACATGCTCATTAAAAAATTATTTTGAGATGTTGCTGTTAAATTGAATTTTATGGTTTAAATGCGAAGAACATGATATTTAATAAATAAAAGTAACACATAAAACGTTAAATAAACGTCCCTTTGAGTGTAATGTAAAATCTGAAAGTTTTAGATTAAAAAAAAATAACTATGTTTTAGAAAATTAGTTTCAAAAAGAGCAAACGACTTTCGTTTCGCTCAGACTTCCGCGCATCTTACTGGTACATTGATGAGAAGCAAGCAACTCAAAACTGTTTCACTAAAATAGAAAAATAATACATTCATTAAGTTTCTATTCTTAAATAATAAAAAAATGTTTTGAAACCTCAGCTGCAGGAATAATCTGACATGTATCATGCTTGATTCCTGCAAAGATAAAACGCCGAAATTATCAATGCATCTTAAAGCGAATTTTTTTTTTTTGTTATTTACTCTTATTAGCATTCTTCTAAATTACTGGCACTATAACATTACTGTTAATAGCATAGATTATCTCTTTGAGTTTCTATCCAGTTTCTCAAACAATGAATTATCATAAAATAACAAAATTGTAAATAAAATATAAGGATTAGAATATTTTTTATGATTTGATTCTGTAATGATAATCGCTTAAAAATTAAAATGAGGTATAATTGTATATACTAATTAAATCTAACTCTGGTTTCAAAAGGTACAGGAGGCCCAAGATAAGCTGAGCTCAAAGGGAAGAACATATAAACTGTAAGGCGATGTTATACAAACAACACCAAGAGAAAACGAACTGGACATAGGAATCATTACTTGCTTTGTATTCCGTTTGTCTTGGACAACAAAAAACCAAAGGCTAGCTCCTAACAGGAAAATCCAGTGGAAATAATACGCTAATTTTAAAACAAATTGCAGTAATTTCCTCTATAACGTATAACAAACACTAATAATAATTAATAATCTTTCTATAGAAATAATATTTCATAGTGATGAGTAAGTTTATTGAATTGATCAGTTAGTTATTCAGGAGAAGGTAAACAACACTATATGGCGCGTTTTAAAGAAGATACGTTACTTTGAACTCATATTTCGGAATTGTTTCTATAGCGTGTGTGTGTGTGATTATGGCAAAGCCTCGAGGGCTATCTGCCTAAGAGGAGGGATGCCTTCGTGGAGGACTTTCTAAGGAAAACTGGCTCGTATACACGTTACACATGCGGAAAACAACGAAAATGCCCATGCAGCTAGCCCGTTCGCGGGATTCGAACTACCAGTGTTCAGCGACTTTACCACTCGTCCGCTGGTGTTCGCCATGAAATTCGAAACAGCCTAGCAAGCAACAAGAAGAGAACGCCACCCAATCAGAGTTGCTTATGGGTAGGAGAGAGTGAATCAACTGACTTCTCGTCTTAACGACTCAACCAGGCAAGTTAATGCCTTGAGGTAGAAGAGGAGATAAAACAAACCCGCTGGTGGGCATTTCTATAGCAATAATGTGTATTCCAATTACTAGTTACAATTTTTCATTTGCTTTCATTTTTCTCCTATCAGTGGCATTTCTAAATGTTGTGAGCTAATATGTTTGCAAATTTTAGCAGATTTATGTTTATTTAAATTTATGTTTATAAGAATAAATGATAAAATATATACGCTTTCTCGTGATCAGTCTAACTACGAATTCGATTTAATACTTGCGGACTATGTACTAGCCCCTAATTTGTTAGTCCAAAGGGGCTTTATCCCTGAAAAACTATTGTTTTCGGTTTGCGATTTTGCGTTGAATCACTATAAACGGTGAACCACTTTTCTAACCGTTGTAACCAAATGTTAGAGTCCTACATTCTATTTAAAAAAATTAAATAATGAAAAATATGCCTAAATGTATACATATTTCTCGCATTGTGATGAAACAACGGTACATACAGCCATCGAATTTTGAATGACGTAATCCTCCTACGAATATGGGCATGTGGAAGACCAAATTTGAAATTTGGAATTTATTTTATTATTGATTTCGCATTTTGTAAAACTTTAAACGAAGTTTTGATTAACGAACTCAAGGATTTGATAGTGAGCAATGGCAACACTCTATAGGGAAAAAAACTTTTTTATCTCCAGCTCGCGGAACTGTGTGCCGGAAATTCTAAAGATATGCTCATTTTAAAATTATTTTGCGACATTGCTATTGAACTGAATTTTATGGTTTAAGGGCAAAGAACATGATATTTAATAAATAAAATTAACATACAAAACGTTAAAAAATGCCCCTTTGGATGTAATTTAAAATCTGAAACCTTTCATATTTATTTTTTTAAAAATTATTTAGATTATTGGAAAAGCCTCTAAGTCGTTTTCAGGACTTCTGCAAAGGCCTTAGCGAGAAAGTAAATTTGGCGTGTTTCTGCATCGGTAAGAAGCCAATGGTTACCGATCTGCGATGTGGGAGAAACAAACCGTTAACGAACTAACAGGTTTTCCTTAACTGCATAATGCCAACTTATCGGCTTTTCGTTGTGAAATACTCCTTATACTCACTATTTTTTGCCCAAAAGGGACGTTGATTCCAAATGGGATTTGAGTCTCAAAACTGCATTTTACGTTTAATCACTATAAACGATATATCAACTTATTTGCTTAGTAAATTGTTGCCGCCAAATTTTATCGTCCTGTATAAATGTTTAAAAAAATTAAGTAATGAAGAATCTTCAGGAATACCGCATGTTTCTCGTTTTGTGAAAAAACAATCGAACGTAAAGCCATCAAATTTTGAATAATTTAATCCTACACCCTAACATGGGCACGAATTTTGAATTTCGAATTTGTTTAAATATTTATTTCATATTTTGTAAGCCTTTAACGAATTTTTATTAAAAAACTCAACGATTTCAAAGCGAGCAGTGGCAACATTATATGAAAAAAAAAAAGTTTTTATCTCCAAAGCGCACAGAGACTGTAGCGGAAATTCTAAAGATAAGCTGCTTTTAAATTATTTTGTAATTTTGCTGTTGAATCGAATTTTGTGTGGCGTAAGCACCAAGAACGGGATATTTAATAAGTAAACTAAACTTGTTTCTGTTTTCGAATGTATGTAACTTCTCAGAATAATACTTTTTAACAACTTGAAGAATTGCCATTGATACCAGCTGCTAAATGCCCCTTGAAGCAGCAAAATACGTTGAGAAACTTGAGTACATGCAGAATTACTATTCCATTTCGAAATGGCATGTGGATATTCATGTGGATTCTGTTTCTTCAAAAATAGGTATGTTTATGAGCAATACCTATATGGTGAGGAAGACTTTAAATGAATATTATTACTTAATTAAATGAATTAAATGCTAGGTTAAGGAAGCGAATTATCTGAATTTTTCATCTTCATTTTACCATATCTAACTACCAATAATTTAGTTCTATTTTATTTATTTTATTTAATTTTACGATTGATTACTTTAAAATAATATTTATTTATCTGTCATGCACTTAACATAATTTAATAAGGTTTTTATCTATATTTTATTATTCTATTTATTTTTAATCAGTTATTATTTATTTTTAAAATTTATTATTAGCTCCAGAGGTGCTAATAATAGTCTCAACCTCACTTTTTGTATGTATCACATTTTAAACGCTGCCACCAAATGTTGTCGCGATGTTTAATATACAAGAATATATGGCAATATAAATAAAGGGATGTTGCCACCAAACGTTATCTCTATGATTATTTTTACAGAAATAATTTAGCGATTGATAAATATTGTTACGAATTTGTTATTTAAAAAGCTAATGTTAGTTCAATTATAAATTAAATGGTTTTATTTCTCGCGCAGTGCAGCGCGTTACGAATATTAAAAAAAAAGCTAAGCCGGAAAATTGAAAATACAAGAGCGCGTGCATTAAATAAATAAATATCTCTTTTTGATTTCGAGAAAGTACTGGAAAATTCTAGCGCGTGATTTTAAAATCTTATAAAAGGAAGAAAACATCTCAGTTAGTAGTAGTTGCTTAGTTTGTTGTTGTTTAGGAAACTGCTCTTGTTGATTGTAGCGAATTCGCGGATTAGCTTTCTTTAGCTGTTTTGAATTACGTTCTATTGGACATTTGAGTAGTTAGAAAATAACTACTGTGAGATATTGTAATACTGCATGATAATTTGAGGAAATTTAAGTATATTTCTTGTGATAGTAATAAATTTTTGTTCATTTTTCATCGGACTTGTGCATTCATTTCGTAATGAACCCGTACGCACGCAACAATTTTTGGTGTCAGGAGTGGGGTTTGAATGCCAATAATAAGAGCGATGGAAGAACAATTCAGACAAATAATGACTGCATTTGCTGCTTTCCAAGAAAAGATGGAAGGAGCCGTCAACTTCGTTAAAGAAGAAATTAAAGGCGAGATGAAATTGGGCCAAGAATCCGTTAAGGAAGAGATGAAGGCCATTCAAGCTGGTCAATTAACTTTTAAAGACGAAATAAAAGCCGTACAAGTAAAGATTGAAGAAAGTCAATACGAAATGAAAAGAGAAATTGCCTGCATAATAGAAACCAAATTCGATGCTACGGAAGGTAGAATAGATGTGGTTGAAAATAAAGTTGGGCAAATTGAAGAAAAGGTTTCTTCTGTCAAAGATTAAATAGAAGATAGAGTGTCGGTTGTGGATCGACAAGTCGAAGGAAGAGTTTCGGCCTTCCAACAACAAATTGAAGAAAGTGTTTCTGCTGTCCAAGGACATATTGAACAACAAATCGAAGGCAGAGTTTCTGCCGTCCAAGGACATATTGAACAACAAATCGAAGACAGAATTTCTGCTGTCGTCGCCAAAGAAGTTGACACTTTAAAGAAATTCGTAGCGACGGCAGGAAGCACTTCGGATGGTTTAAAATTTCTACCCATGCCTGCTCGTCTCTCTCTGAAGCTATCGACATATGATGGGAAGACCTCCTGGCAGGTGTATAAGACAAAATTTTCTATCGTGGCGGATGCGAATGGATGGGATTCCCAAACTAAGGCCTGTCATCTCGCCGCTTCTTTAAGAGCCGACGCAGCGGATATCCTTCAGACTCTTCCCGAAAACAAAAGGTTAGATTTCGAAGCTCTGTCCGGCGCCTTGGAGCTGCGCTTCGGGGAGAAATGTTTAAAAGACTACAGCAGGCTCCAATTAAAATCCCGTCAACAGAAGCTCACCGAAACACTTCAGGAGCTCGCCACGGATGCTGAAAGGCTGTCACATCACGCCTTTTCGGAGTGCCCGACAGAAACAAGGGAAATCCTGTCCCTGCAAAATTTCATCGATGGTATCCGGGACCCTGAAATACAGAAAGCACTGCGAATGGCGGATGTTAAAGATCTGAAAAGCGCTTTAGTGTACGCCATGAAATTTGAGGCAGCCCAGCAAGCCACCCGTCGAGACCGCCATCCAGTCAGAGCTGCTCAAGTCCAGGAGCCAGTGGATCAAGTCACTGCTCGTCTAGACGATTTAACTAGACAACTGAACGCCTTGAGACGGAATATTGGTGACTAGAAACCGACCGTAAAGTGCTGGAACTGCGGTGCTGAAGGACACATACGGCGAAACTGCAGAACACCCCAGAGTACGGATGTTAAAACCGCTCCTAACAAACAGCAGGGAAACTAATTTGTGGCCATCTCGCGGGGCGGAGGTTGCCAGATAATGAAAAGCCCCAGTTTAAAGCGCTTCAGATTTCTGCAGTGAGAGGCGGCAGTAATGGACTTTTCATAATAGGACACATTAATAGAGTTCCCTGCAATATGACGATAGATACAGAAGCCAACGTTACCATCATCCGAAAAGATTTGGCTGAACAACTGGGACGCAAACTTATCTGGACGCC
This sequence comes from Stegodyphus dumicola, assembly GCF_044657685.1. Lineage (NCBI taxonomy): Eukaryota > Metazoa > Arthropoda > Arachnida > Araneae > Eresidae > Stegodyphus > Stegodyphus dumicola. The sequence continues at coordinate 199,662,832 of NC_140773.1, forward strand.
GCCCTGCGTTACCCTACAGACTGTGTCCAGTGAGAAGATCGACATCGATGGAAAAGTAAATGTTAACATCACGTTTGGAAGTGCCGCTTACCATCACACGGCATATGTAGCAGAGATCACTGATTCTTGCATACTCGGATTGGGCTTTCTAAGGAAATACAATTTTTCCTTGGATTTTAAAAATAACTAATTGCATTTTACATCTGAGGACATAGCCCTATTCGGAATTAATGATGGAGTGAAATCAATCCACAAGATTATAGCTCCAGATGATATCACAATACCCGCAAGAACCGACGTTTTACTTCCTGGGCCCATAGCCGAAAATAAAAATTTCCGCTACGGCATCATAGAATATCCCAATAACTGTACTAGCCCGAAAGGAGTACTAGTAGCCTCAACACTCGTCTACTTATCCAGAACGGTTATCCCGGTGAGAGTCGCCAATGTAACTGAGAAGGCGAGAGTTATTAAGAAAGGTGAAGTGGTTGCAGCATGTACTCCAGTAACCAGCGTTGAAAGAAAGAGTAACATCCAAGAATCCGAGTCCTCAGAGAACATTACATCGGAGTTATTGCAGAATGCGCAATTAAACGATAAAGAGAGTAATGCTGCCGATCGCGTCATTAAAGATCTTCAAGTTGTTTTCTCCCGCTCGTCTTTTGACGTGGGTTGAACTAGTTTGACACAACATAGAATAGATACCGGCGATCTTCCCCCGATCAAGCAACATCCAAGACGTCTACCGTTTGCTAAACAGGAAGAGGTGCGAACACTGTTAAAAGATATGGAAGAAGGCGATGTCATCGAGCCTTCAGCGAGTCCATGGGCATCTCCCATTGTCCTAGTCAGAAAGAAAGACAGCTCATCAAGATTTTGCGTCGACTATCGCCGGTTGAATGAGGTTACGAAGAAAGACAGTTACCCTCTTCCTAGAATTGACGACATTCTAGACAGTCTTTCTGGAAGCAAGTGGTTCTCAACACTTGATTTAAAGAGTGGATATTGGCAGGTAGAAATACAGCCTGAAGACCGAGAAAAGACGGCATTTACTACGGGACAAGGGCTTTGGCAATTCAAGGTGATGCCGTTTGGACTGTGTAATGCGCCAGCAACATTCGAACGTCTTATGGAGACTGTTTTGAAAGGCCTTTCCTACGAAGCCTGCCTGATATACCTGGACGACATCATCATCGTCGGAAAGAGTTTTGAAGAACATTTAGAAAATCTTAGGAAGGTGCTTCAGAAACTGAAAGAAGCCAATCTGAAGCTGAGTCCCGCTAAATGCAAATTGTTCCGAAAGGAAGTGACTTACCTGGGACATCTCATCTCTGCAGAAGGTGTGCGCACGGATCCTGAAAAGGTATCAGCGGTTAAATCCTGGAAACGTCCCGAAAATGTCCATCAGCTGAGAAGCTTCCTAGGGCTTTGCACCTACTATAGGAGATACGTGAAGGACTTTTCTTCCATCGCAAGACCCCTTCACAAGCTGACAGAGAGCAAGCAAAAGTTCTTCTAGACAAAAGAATGCGAGGATGCGTTTAACAACTTAAAGGAAGCTTTAACATCTGCTTCAATCCTGACGTATCCTCAGCTCGACCGACCATTTATTCTCGACACCGACGCGAGCAATGAAAGTGTCGGTGCTGTTTTGTCCCAAGAAATAGACGGCCAAGAACGTGTAGTGACGTACTGGAGCAACTGCCTGTCTAAACCGGAGAGGAATTACTGTGTCACCAGGAAAGAGTTGTTCGCCATAGTTAAAGCTGTAGAACAGTTCCATCACTATCTATACGGCAGAAAATTCCTGCTCCGCACCGATCATGCATCATTGACCTGGCTTTTAAATTTCAAGAATCCTGAGGGTCAAATAGCCAGGTGGATACAGAGACTCCAAGAATATGACATCACTATCCGTCATCGTAAGGGATCATCACACGGAAACGCCGATGCCCTGTCTAGAAGACCTTGCCAAGAAAGCTGCCGATGTTGTTCCAGGGTGGAAGCGAAATACAAGCTGCTGACTCCGGTCGCAAGACAAATTACAACATCAACAGCGGCTGATCGAGAACCGTGGAGTGATGATGAAGTCAGGAAAGACCAGCTGGAAGACCGCGACATTAAACCCATAATTGATTTAATGGAGTCATCAACCTGAAAACCTACCTGGCAGGAAATTTCTATCTGTAGTCCTACAACCAAACAGTATTGGGCACTCTGGGATTCACTTCACATTCGAAACGGCGTCTTATACCGGAAGCTCGAATCGGATGATGGGAAGACGTTCCGATGGCAGCTGATACTTCCAAGATCCCGCATTCCTGATGTCCTTAAAGAGCTACATAACAGCCCAACGGGAGGTCACTGTGGAATAATGAAGACCTTACAGAGAGTTCGTGAGCTCTTTTACTGGAATAATGCAAAGGATGACGTGCAAAAGTGGTGCCGATCCTGCGATGCCTGTGCAGGTCGGAAAGGACCGAAGAGACGCAGCCGAGGCAAGCTGCAACATTACAACGTAGGGGCGCCTTTTGAACGTATCGCCTTTGACATCTTGGGACCTCTGCCACGAACTGCTGATGACAACAAATACATATTTGTTGTCATTGATTACTTCACCAAGTGGCCTGAAGCGTACCCTGTTCCTGATCAAGAGGCTGTCACAGTAGCTGAGGTAATGATACAGCACTGGATTTCCAGGTTCGGAGTGCATCTTCAGTTACATTCCGATCAGGGAAGGAATTTTGCCTCGGCAGTAATCAAAGAACTATGCAAACTACTCGGCATTGACAAAACTCAAACGACGCCATTGCATCCCCAGTCGGACGGCATGGTAGAGAGGTTAAATCGAACCATCCTTAATAACCTCTCATTAGTGGTTTCCAGAAACCAACAGGACTGGGATAAGAAATTACCACTGTTTTTACTGGCTTACCGCAGTGCTGTCCACGAGACTACCGGCTATTCTACATCACAGATGCTCTTCGGTCGTGATCTTCGTCTGCCTTGTGATCTACTGTTTGGCCGCCTTCCGGATGCTCCTTCATCGCCTGAGGAATATATTCAAGATCTCCAGGCCCGGTTTGAAGTGATGCATAACTTTGCACGAGAGCGAGTCAACTTGGCGACGGAGAAGATGAAGACCCGATACGACACAAGAGCTACTGAACATCAATTCCACGAAGGAGACAAGGTGTGGTTGTGGAATCCGACTCGACGGAAAGGACTTTGTCTGAAATTACAGTCACCTTGGGATGGCCCGTACACAGTCCTAAACAGGCTGAATGACCTCGTGGTTCGGATTCGTAAGTCTTTGAACTCTAAACCTAAAGTCGTTCATTACGACAGGTTAGCTCATTACTAGCCATAGTACGCAATGTAAATAATTGTGAATAGTATCCAGACCATGGTCCTTTTTGTTTTTGAATGTGTATTTGATTTGATTTGTATTTAGTATTTGATTTGCATTTAGTATTTTGATTTGTATTTAGTATTTGTTTTGTATTTAGTATCTGATAGCATTTGATTTGTTTAAGTTAGTTATTGCATTTATTGTTCATGTTGTTTGATATTGTAATGTAATGTTTATGCCTCAGTTGCATTTATGCCACAGTTGTAAGTTTAGCTTCCTGTCCAGGGATTGTACTGCCCGGAACGTGCAGTCCTTGGGAAGAGGGCAGTGTTACGAATTTGTTATTTAAAAAACTAATGTTAGTTCAATTATAAATTAAATGGTTTTATTTCTCGCGCAGTGCAGCGCGTGACGAATATTAAAAGAAAGCTAAGCCGGAAAATTGAAAATACAAGAGCGCGTGCATTAAATAAATAAATATCTCTTTTTGATTTCGAGAAAGTACTGGTAAATTCTAGTGCGTGATTTTAAAATCTTATAAAAGAATTTAATGACAGAACAATTTCGGATGCGCTGAAACAAGAACATTGAAATGTAGATGCGTAGAAAAAATGCTGATTAACGTAAATAGTTGGTGCTTAGAAAGTCCACCCATTTTGAAGCAGCAGCAGATGAACCGGATTAAATTTCTTTTTATATAGATTCACATTTTGTAGCCACAATTACTTGGCACACTACTCGTATCTATTGAAGAACATTTACAATTTTTGATATTATTGCCATAGAAGCAAATATAGCAGCTCATACATGATTGCAATAATGCATCTGGCCAAGAGGAAAGCACAAACAAAAGTGACGCATCAGTGCATAGAAAGATGGGAGAGAGTTAAAAGTTTCGGTTTTTAGTTTTGGTTTAGAATTTGGTGATTGGTCAAGAGGCATCTGCATTAAGGGTTACATAAGATCGCGTGATTAATTTGAATGACTCAGTTTAGACTTACAGCGCTATTTTTAGAACAGATAGATGAAGTTCTCAAATAAAATAAGAAATAAGACGTTATAGTGAATTAAATTGCAAGTTTGCTTTTGTATTTTTTAAAACTGTGATGATAAGATCTAGTAAGTAAAATGCAGTAACTTGATGAAAGAAGAATGCTTGACTAGGGGAGACATTATTTTGCAGTCTCGAGTGGATTGATGATTAGAAGATTACTGAAAATATCAATTATGTAGCAGAAGATGCAGGGAACTTTTGAAAAATTACCAAAATGACTTGATATTTCAGATATATCTTTTTTACTTGTTGCACTTCACAATTGGATCCAATGTGCACCCCACAATTTTGATGATGGCGCATTAGCTTTTTAACAAAAGCAGACAAGCAAGAGTCGTCCTTCAGCCAGCAAGCATAGGCAGAGAAAGAGGGAGGGTAGTAGGATTGCAACAATATTTATAGTAAAATTTTTTCGTTAATGAGATTGGCTAAAACTTATAGGTAATACAGAAGTGTTCAAGATGACATAATGCGGAATACGTTTTCAGATATGACGCAGTTTAGGGAAAGTTATTACTAGAGAAAAAATACTCATGAAAAATGAGCAATTAAGAGGCATTTTAAATTATAATTTTGATTGCCGTCTTTTTTATCTGACATATACATATATATACATAATTGTGACTAATGTTTTTGACATAGTTTATTTAATACATTAAAATTTGTCGCGCAAAGTTTCAATTGTCTGTTTCGGCGAAAAGCGTAATGGAATTAGCTTGGTTTGAAATTCATTTTAAAAATTTCCCTCGACAAGCCAAAACGAACTTCGAATTGGGCTAATTAACCATTTACCGCTTCTTAATTTTAATATTTTTATATTTTACCTTGATCAATTGATTAGTATTTTACTGTGATTTAAAATCTATTTTATTCATTTAGCATATAGCTTACTATTTTTATTTTACCTCGTTCAATCGATTTGTTTTTTTACTGTGTTAAAAATTACTTAATTCGTTTAGCATATAGCTTACTTTTTATTAAATTTACTTGTAAATATTCAAATATTGTATTTTTCTCCTCTTTCACACATTTCATAGCAACTAAATGTGCTTATGTTGAAGTTTTCACGGAGCCACAGTTTTTGGTAATATTTTGGCGTGCGTACTAAAATTTATCTTCTAATTTCCTTAATTTTGCAGCACAATGCGCAAAATTTTGACCAAAATTGGTCTTATTTCGTTTGTTTTTACAACTTAACTTTAAATTATATATATAGTTATAATAATTTCCCCTGAAGGAGCCATAATGAGATTCGAATTAAGCTAATCTGCCATTTACCGCTTCTTAGTTTTTATATTTTTGCTTAAATCATTTATTCGTACTTTATTCTAATGTATTAAATATGCTTTACTTTGATTAGCATATCGCTTACTATTAGTATTGATTTTTATTTGTAAATATTCAAGGCTTTGTATTGTTTTTTTATCTTTGTAACACATTTCACTGCACCTTATTTTGCTTATGTTAATTTTTTCACGGAACCACAGAATTTAAGAAACTTTTTAACGCACGAACTAGGTATTTTCTTTTAACTTTTTTCTAAATTTTGCAGCACAATGCGCAAAGTTTTTGACCACATAGGTCTTTTTTCGTTTGTTCTTTTTACTTTAATTAGTTATATATATATATACAAAATTTCAACGTTCTGAGGCTATTCGTTTTCGAGTTATGCGAGATACTATATGCATAGATACATACGTACATACAGACATACCGAGCAAGATCACTTTGAATCCATTTTAAATCCTTTTTACAACCCGTTTTGGGAAAAAGAGACCTTTATTCTGTCCTTACGTACAGATGTCACGCAAAAAATTCGTTAAATCGTTAAATTGCATTTTATAGTGTTGGTCAAAATAGATATCTTCGTTGGAATATGTTACCAGAACATTTTCGCGATTACAATACTTCCTTTACTTCTTACAAGAAAGTAAAAATGGAAAATATATTTACATATTTGCAGCAGATAAATATTCCGATTGGAAAATGTAAAATAATGCCTGGCGTATTCCTCCGCGACTTGCTCTACAACAATGCACTCTCTTGAAAACGTCGTAATCATTTTTTCACAAATTAACCTATCCAGGTGAATAATAAAGGCGTGCAGTTTCCTTTTTAAGAAAGGTGAATAATGAAGTTAATCGGTTTCCTTTTTTGTTTGTTCTCTTTAATTTTGGATTTTCTGAAGTTTGCGAACTATTGTTTTATTAGATACATTTTCCCGTTCAAAGATTTGACGTAGTTTTCATGTCAGGTATAAGGTATTTCTCCCGCCTTCTTAGCATGCCTTCGTAGTGTAGTGGTCAGCACTCTGGGCGCGTATTCCAGGCGTCCGTGGTTCGATTCCCGACGAAGGCGTTACTTATTTTTCATATTTCATGCTTCCAAAAACTCCTAATGTCTCTACAAGATCAAATCAAACTCGACATCTTAAATCGGAACTTTTAAGTGTTGCAAATATGCAAAAATATTTTCCATTTTCTAAAAATAAAGTATTTCTGGTAAATCCGGCGCTTTTGTTGGGACACTCTTGGATTTGTGACTTTTTAACAGTTCGAGAAGCTAGTTTAAGTCTAGAAGTAAGGAGAGCCGAGTAATTTAATATTATGCTTTGAGACTATAAGAGAGATTCCTTTCCAAAATTATGTGAATGTACAGATGGAGAATTCGTAACCAAGGACAACTTTGTCAGAATAATTTCCTCTTCCAGTGTCGCAACCACAACAGTGCAGCCATTTTGCAGCACTTGTGGTTTTATAAATTCCGCAAAATTCAAGCACTAGTGCATTCTTTCTTTAAGTATATTGTTTCAGAGGAAGCTTCCTTGTAATGTTGCTGTTGCTATATCATTCTTATGTTATCAAAACTGTTTTATATATTGCATGCATGTTGCTTGTTTTACTATGCGAAGTGATAATTTAAAAGGAGTCTAAATAAAGCATCAGCATATTACAAAATTTTAAACAACTTAAAGTATGTGCGTTATAGGCTTAGCTTTATTTTTGTTCTTTGTTTTAGTGTTTTGAAATTTATTTCCTTCTCATGAATTATTCAATAAGATAATTTTGTTTTCAAAGTTACTGAGACATCCTTCCTGGATGAAATGCTTAATAAAGCAGAGTTTTTTTTGTCTCATTTAAATTATTCATAAAGTAAAAGCTATCTTCTCCTTGTTTGTATTATTTAATGAGTCTGGAGCTGATTCGAATAAAATAATTTTGAAATTTCTGCCTCATTACATGAACTGACTCAAATTATGAACCAAAAAAAAAAAAAAAAAATGAACGAGTCTTAAATTTCTTTGTTATGTTTAAAGGTATTTCGTGAAGAGGGTTATTTCTTTGCTTTGAAGGACTTTAGTAATCAGCTTCAAGATTTATTACTTTATTTAAATTACTGAATAAAAAAGAAGTGTATACACTGAAATTGAATTATTCAGCGAATCCAAAGACGTCACTTTAATCCATTACTCAATGGGTCTAAAATTATCAATCTGCAAATTAATGATTATATAAATTAGAAACCTTTTTTTTGATTTATTCCGTTTAAAAAATGATTCAATGAGCATGAAGTTTGTTTTGCTCAATAAAGCTCATTCAGTTAAAATGATGCCATATTTATGTTTGAATTCTTCAATGATTTCAAAGCTTGAATTACTCACGAAATTTTTATTCCATAGTGTTTTCATTCAGTTCATATTAATTTTTTCCTTTCATTATTAATAAGGCAAATCTTAATAAGCTTTAACCCGATTCAGTGTCTTTACCAGCTACTTCAAATGCTTTTAATATTTGCTTGTTATGATATGTTTATCTATAAAATCAATAAATGCTCCTAAGTTTAGAAATATATGAAATAGCTTACTACAGAAATGGAAATGCTGTGAAATTTTTGAAAAGGTGATAAAACGTATAGATTTATTTAAATGACAACAAACCCTTTAGATTATGAATCGCTTTGTTGGTATTACTAATATTTAAAATGGGTTACAGATATATTTGGCTTTTGAATTTTACAACTGCTGTTAAGTTTTGGAATTTTAACGAATTATGTTTTTAAAACAGATCGCATTTTGGTTTGAAACTAAAATCCTAAACAAATTATGAAAAAAATATAAGAAAAGACTCTGGAATGTCGCCAAATTGTTGCTATGAATGTATTAAATGTATGAAAAGGATCTGGAAACCTTCCAAACTGTTGATCTATAAATTCAATCAAAGTTGCAACCATCATGTTATTTTACGCCGCTGTAACTGTAAAATCTGTAATTTGGTAGACTATCTAGTTATTTCTTGAAGTAATTAATGAAGAAGGTAATAAATTAATAATTTCTCACTTTAACTATTTATTTCATGAAATAACGACCTATACTCATTTAAAGTGTAATATAATCGTCATAGTTCATCCTGCTGTTACTATACCGCTGGTTATTAAACTTGCTGCGCCAGGAAGTAAGAAAATATCAGAATCCTATTGCACGTATGCCGTATAATAGGAGGAAGACATGATTAATCTGAAGGGTGGTTTGATTTACACACGCTGCATAATTAAGTACATAGAACTGCCACCTGTGGCAGCAACAACGCCTGAAATCAGACTAGACAATCGAGTAGAACTGAGCTTGGATGACAGATATGCGTACTTCATTCTATGCGGCTTCAGTTCTATGACAGGGTTGATTAATCGTAGTGGCTGCCGAGTGGTACCTTGTTACTCTTTAGGCAGTCCATGACTAGATGCCCTCAAAGGGTGACAGATCTGAAGAAAGTGCTGGCTAGGGAAATATCCAAGGACCCTCTTTATCGGGGAAGATCAGGAGAGCTCTAACAACATACAGTCGTGCATTGCACTGTTGAAACACGACGTTACCTAAGTCTCGAAGATAAGACACAGAGGCCTTAAGACGCCAGAAGTGTAACAGCATATGTACAGATTACTGGCCATGGGAAAAAGAGGTGACCGGGATGTAACCTCTTTTTCTCAATGACACACCATACCAACTCTCAGGGTTCTGGTCCCGTATGACGATGCTGGTGCAGGCATGGCAACTGTCATTGTTTTCAGTACCTGTACACAAGAATTCGATCATCATGATGCTGTACCCAGAATCGAAATTTGTCTGAAAAGATAACATTGTGCCACTACTGTGTCCAGCGTCGTCGCATATGTAGGCACGACTGTCTTTGCTGAAGCGTCAAAGAAAACCGCAACAATGTTAATCTCGCTGGCAGACCGTTTTCTGAACACTTTTCGTGCGGACATTTGCACGGGAAAGAGCAGGTAACGTAACTGCGTTATCCAGCAGGGTGAAGAACACAACATGTCTACACATGGTTTTCTGTAGGTTCATCCTCATCGCGTCGATTCCATATCCGCCTGACAGTAATGGTATCCTGACCATCAAGAGCAGCAATGTCTTGGAACGATGAATTTCAGTCCCGACAGGCCATGATACTGCAGTAATCGAATTCCGACATGTGCTGGTAAGGTGGTTCTCCTTCTTACGTGAGACATAATATGATCTTTACTCAAACAACCAAAGTTTAAATGCGATTTCGAACCAAGAAATCCGCTGTGAAATCTTCCCATTTATACACAATATAGAAGACCTTACTCATACCTGCTTGTTGCGCATGCGCTGGAGTGATAATCATTTGCATATCCCAGCATGTAATGCATTTCATGCAAATTTGAATTTTGCTGCATGCTGCGTGCACAGTATTATAGTAGTAATTACAATGATTAGCAGTAGCTATTGTATTGCTATATACAGAGTGAGAAATTAAAAAGTTGTAATATGAAAAACACTAGTCGAAAGTAGCACATCAAGTTCAGGTAAAATGCAGTCTGTCAAGAAAAGGTATATCTTTTAGTAAAATTATTCTGTACAGTTCCAACAGCCATTTTAATAATCGCTGTTATAAGAAATAATGGTATACTGGTTAGCGTCGCTGACTGCCGTGGCGAAGGTCCCGGGCTAGAATATTGGATAAGACACGGATGTTTGTATAGTGTCCCTGCAGCATGAGAGCATTCTAAATATGCGGCGCGCCGAAAGTCCTCTCTAGAGGTTGGTGGTAGGGAAAGAAGTGTTGGAGACCATCGGACCCGTCCTCCCGGGTTGCTCTCCATCAAAAAATGGGAGCGGAAATGAACTAAATCTCACTGTCACCTGTGAGGTGCTCAAGGCTGTTGCCAACGACAGATGTAAACTTGCGCTTTATGCCACGAGGAATTTCGTGGGCATGGGCTGATTATAGGTCAGACAGGTGAGCATTAGCAACAACAATAAGTGATTTTATAGTGTCTCTAAATAAATAACTTTTTGTGTGTTGTATAATTCAATTCAGTTGTTCTCTGTGTATCTAGTTATTCTCTGAAATATCTAGTTAAAGTATGGAATTAGCAGTTTATTACACCCTTTAACTGCCTTGATCAATTATTTCATGAAATAACTCGGTATTCTATGAAACAACAAAATTATACACTTTAGCGATAACATCGTAATATGTATGCATCGTATTACATTATGCTGTAACAAGTATGTGTAAAAACGCTTTATAAAGATTAGAAAATCAGAAATTTGAATATGTGTCAGATAATAGGTGTATCATATTTGATTATTATTCTCACGATTGCTTTCATTATCATCATAATCGTTTTAAATTTTTCCCATTCTTTTTTTTTCCTGAAATTTATTTTACTTACATTCTGTCATACTTTGAAAGATATATTCTTCCTTTTACTAAAATTTAACTCAAAACATTATGATTTGAAATCCGATGTTATCAATTAATTATATCTAAAATTCTAAAATATTATTTAGAATATTTTAGTAAGATATTGGCACAGGTAGAAGTGGGCGGGACACCAGCAGCTCAGCTATAGTCTCGCTGTACAAACTGCACAGTTCTGTTCCACGTTTGGGGAGAATAACCCCGGTGGGAGGTCCGAGGGTTTCTCATACCTTTTCCTTACCAGCAGTCTCTGGAGAGGACTTTCGGCTGGCCGTGTATTTTGAATGTCGCCTTGCCGCGCAGGCGCTATACGCTTACAAATATCCATGCATTCGCCGGGATTGGAACCCGAGTCCATCGGTGTGGTAGTCAATAGAAATATATGCATAGTTCACATTTTTGGTGTTTTCTGTTGTGAACTAATTCGTTTAACATGAGTCTTATTTTGGTACATTCATTCCTTTACAAAAATATGCGGAAGAAATATTTGTGTAAGCTTACACTGCTGGTGTATTCGACTGTAAACTTATTCGTCAACATAAATTCGTCTACTGTGCTTACCTTTCTATGGTTCCTTATCTATAATAATTTTATATTATATATATTTTAGATTTTTAGTATTTGCCATAGGTTTTCTTGCCACATAAAATTATTTTGCATTATTTATTACATTTGCATTATGTGATAAATTAAAATTCGGCAAGCCTCTAAAATACTAACAAACAAAGTAGTGTAATGGTAAGTTAATAGCTTAGCCTAACATAGATCACTGTTAATTGTTTTATGCAGGTGTTTAATTTCAATGAACTTATTTTAAATGTGATTAAAGTATGAAGAATATTATGTTTGTGCACGGGAAAAAATGTTGCTGTAACTAGTGTGTACATTTTGCAGTGAAATACAAAGTAAAAGTACACGTGTCATTTTTAAAGTTAGAACTGATTCGTTAAAGAAAAGATTAGTTGGATGTGTTATTTGCTTTAAGATAACATTTAATGTCTACCTTTCTGTACAACTGGCAAACATTAAAAACAATTGTCTACTTGCGATATTCTTTAACGATCTCCTCGTAGAATTAGGACATAAGTCCTTTCGAATATGTTTCTTCAATCTTTTTATCCGATCTATTTATCACTCCTGTTCGACCCAAACACTGTAGATTGAAGGGATTCTGAGATCATTTCGCAAGGCAGCAGAAACGGAGACTTCATTCATGAACATCCTCAGAAATAAATTAACGTTTCTTGAAAAATGATCCTCTACCAGTTTCATGAATGATAATTACTGGTCATTGAGACCAGATTATCTTGGACATCATCATTTTTCCTAAATAATCAGCAATGTTTACGAATATTTTTTTCTCATTTCTCACATCCACAAAACTTTAGTAATCTGAAGTTAGATTTTCAAAGGGTAAATGCTTCAAGTAATTAAAAACTGAGTTGCCGATCATAGCAATCAGCGAACATCTCTTTAAATCAAGTGTGAGGTGCACATGCAAACACCATGTATCTAAAGTAACTATAAACCATGATGATGTTTTTATAATCTTGTTCTATGAAACAGAAATGAGAACATAGCGCTCGTTCTTGTGCTAACACCGCTCGTTGTGATGCATTTAACATAACAGTCAAGTTTTACAGTCTACACAGTTAAAATTTACTCTAAGCTGGCTCAGAAATTATAAACTGCGTATCAAATTCAGATGTCAACACCTTTAACGCCTAGCGGAATAATTACAGCTTATCAGAGCTGGCAGGAACTAATGTAACGTTCTCGCAAAAGGCAGAAACATCCTCTGTCTTACAGTCCCAAAACTTCCCTTTGAATAGTTCCATTCTGGTGAGGAAATAGAAAGGAGGAGTTACAGTAAAGGCTGAAAATATAAATTACTGGTTAATTTAAAAATAATTTTAATCGTCTTGTTCCTGTCAACACATTTTTCTTAAGTGCGGTAGTAATGATCATATAGAAAATCGCAGTCTATCATATGATTATAATGCCTTATCTGAGTTTGATACCAATTTTCAAATGGACAGGGGTCCATAATATTCATGACGATCACAGAGATAGACGGATGCTATCAATCTGTTTTATACTGACATATTATACTGACGTTTTACTATGGATAAACCATTTTCAGTTATTGGCAAATTGTGAGATTATGAGGAATTTAGATGCATCCAAGAGTAACTAGAAGATAATTAACCACTTTTACCAAGTTTGAAGCATTCGTTTATTATTGGCATTCTATTATCAGATTATGATACACCTAGATCTCATTTTCTAAAGCATTCATATAAATGACGCATAGCATTTCATAAATGATCGCACATTACACTTTGCATTATATGTTAGGTCTTTAGCAAGTAATTGCACTCTAAAATGATTATCAAAGCATCAGACAAAGAGCGTGCATTGATTGAGCAATTAGAATTAATTCATTTCCCGTTGATATAGTTTAACAGCAGGAGACATTAGTGATAACATAACGTAGTTTGATATCTGTGAAAGGGGGAAATGTGCAAAGTGATCAGCGGTAATACGTCTTTTATATCCATATGTAACTATTGCAGATATCTCCAAAATAAAAATTCGCACCTCCGCTTACATACTATATATTCATATTATTCTCATCTGCACTTGCATATTTATTCGTATCATAAAGTTTTTATTATTTTATTAATTTTAATTTGGTTTTTCCATTCACTTTACACTTCGCTTCCCTTGCTCACTATGTTATAATAAATGACAAAAGGGTATTTAAGAAGCTATAGGTTTATGTTACTTATTTAGTGAACGGGGAAGTGGCACTGACTGCCTTACCGAAGGGACCGGTTTCGAATACAGGAGAAGGCATGGTTGTTTGTAAATGTATAGTATCTGTGCGGAATGGGGACACTCATAGTATGCGAAGTGTCAAAAGTCTCCTAGAAAGGAAGAGGGGTGGGATACTCTCGGATTGGCCCCCCACGGTGCTCTCCTTAACTGAAGGGGGGGAACTGAACATAACATGGAGTGTCAGCTGCATGGTGCTGAAGACTCTGGGTAGCGACAGATGTAATGTTCTCCTTGCCACAATAATAATTCGTAGGCTTGATCTGATTAAATCAGACAGATTAGTTACAACAACATTTAGTGAAGTCTATCTAAATTTGAATAATGATGTTCCATCTTTCAGGTACCAAATGAAACGAATGACACCTCCAACTGCGGGGTATTCAAGAGATAGCTACTTATTCTTAGGCAATGGAATTTTTATCACAGCTGTACTCAACTCCAGGCCTTAATAATTCTTGTGAATATTCAAGCTACATTTATTTTATTAATTTCTGGTAATTAACACTGTTTAATTTCGTAATACTTTCGTTTACACACGTTCAAGTTGGCAGGGGGGCTTGATAAATCTTAATTGTTTCCTTTTTCATCGATGAGATATTTTAAAATGTATTATTTGAATCAATGCCAAAACTCTAATTTTCGAAGAGCTAATTAAGTGGAGAAGTAGTTAGTATCTAGAAGTCACAACTTGGTAAGCGTTCTGTTAAGAATAAAAATATGTATTAAGATATTTTCCCCTTTTTCCACACTTTCATGACACACCGCCTCTTTAAAACTGTGGTTGAAGTGCGGGAAATATATTTTTCAAGCGCAGTTTGTTGTGGTTTACTTCGATAATAGTTAATCATTTAGTTACTTAGTAACGAAATTGGCTATCCAGATGTAATATGTTTGTGTTATTTAACCATGTAATGAATTATCACATCTTCCCTCTCGAGAGTGGCTACCACCTTCATTTTTCAAGTCGAAAGTATGTCGTTCGAACCCAAGCAATGCATAGTTGATTTTTCAATTGTCCACGTTTCTAGAAACCATATTCGTCTATGAGCTGGCATCCAAACTAAAATGTAATGAACGATAATTTGTCATTATTTGGATTTGGTAGACTCTGTCTTATTTCTTCCAAGCTACCCTCTTATGTGAGGAGGGGGCTGTAAGGAGCCATTGCCTTTCTTGTATGTCCAGCTAGCCAGTGGCAGATTCGAATGTCGGCAACGACACAGAAGATTCTTCTCGTTTTTCAGTCCCTAAAAGAAAAACCATCTCTGAAGTTAGATAAAACTTTTGCCATATAAATGTCGAATTTGTTATAATTTCTTTCTGACCATTTTTTCCCTCTCTCGCTTTTCTTTTGAAGCATATTGCTGTTAACTTAACTTTGCTGCAAACTATTGTGTCTGAAAAAAGATTAAGACAAAAGGAATGAGGAAACCTACAATTATAAAATATTATAAAATACATGTATATATCGTAAACAAGGAAAAGACATAAATGAACTTTTAATTGCAAAATCTAACGCTGTCGCTTGTAAGATTATAGATATAAATCGTAATAAACTTAATTGAAAGTATAAAAAACAAGTAAATTTATACATATGAAACATTCATTTACCTATATATATATATATATAATTCATATTCATTTACATATATATACATATATGTATAAAAGTAAACAGTTTATTTAAATATTTTTCAGCATATTGAAACTTCGAGTCTATTAATTATCTTAAACGCAGAGCAGAATAAAAGTATAAAAACATTTCATGTATAAAATTCCTGTGGAATATTTCTCAATATTTTCCAGCCTTTCAGTTTATTTGTGCAGTATAACATTTGTATCACTCAAAGAAAATGGTAACGAATACATCTCATAAACCTATTTCGCTGTATTCCTTTTCTCTTGTTGCTATTTGAAAGATAAACCAGACCTTGAAATAAAATATTTTACCAAAATATTCTATTTTGTCATTGGTGAATTTTTTTACTATATTATCTGCATGCAATTCTTGAAGAATTCATATGTTAAATTTTTTAGACGTGTTTTATTATTTTTCCATTTATTTCTATCCGTTATTCAATTACAAAATCCCAGATACATGTGAAGGGAATATTTGCTGATACAAAAAAGAAGAAACAAAAGGAGTTATTTTGTTTAATTAATCTAGTTGAAACGTTTCTGAGCCTCCATATGACAAGCTATCATCTTTTCCCTTTGATTCACGTCATACGTGTTCACTCAGACCTGAAGTTTATACAGTTGTGAAAAAAGGCGTCAGAAATTTGTAGACTATCGTGCGTGACTATCGGCTCTTGGGGATTGCTCGCACCTGCGCGTATTAGTGCATTCGAAAATTATGAAGAATTGCTCTAAGACTGCGATTAGTCCCACTGACAAGCTAGGTAAGTAAGTAACCTCTTTTATTGTCGGTTTAATAAGAGGTATCTGAGTTTATGAAATACTCATATTGAATATTTGCATAACTGATCGTTTAATTGAAATTCACAAGTGTTCGAAAGAATTGACTCTTAGTTTCTTTTCTCTAGGAATCACAAATGGCGGTAATTAAATGGTTATTGAATATCATTGTGAGAATGTCTTGTGCACGAATCAGGGCAATAACTCGCTGAAAACTGTGAGATAACTCACATAATATTAGGTAAACAGAACCTAAGATAGAGTAAGTACGTAGATTTATATGCTGTTCATTCACGAATGCAATTGTTGTGCTTGTTTCCTATTGATAAATCTTTCGCTTGTGCTATTATACGCTGTGTTCACTGAAGTCCTTTTCTTGCTTTTAATTTCACCACCGTTCATAATGCACAAATAATTCCTTCAATTCTTCAAATAATTCCACTTACAAAAACGTCTTAAATAACATGTTTGAAATATATAAATTCATCATTTTTTAATTAAAAAAAGTCCGTCTTATAAAAATTACAAAATATAACTTTTTTATACGGTCCCATGTCCCTATGCTTTTATTAAGGAACATTTTATAGCCACTATGAAGAATAAAAAATCTGATGTGGACGAAATTCAAAATATCTTCATAAAAATTGTAAAATGCAGAAAAACATAAAACACGAACGGTTAAAAACGGTTTAAATACAATTTTCACAATTAAAATTAGAGTTTTTACGCAAAAAAAAAAAAAAAAAAAAAAAAGCAATTCGGGCGGCAAAGATAAAATTTTCGTGTAACAGAAGTGAAAGTTAACTTTGGTCCCAATGGGAAATAAGGCACTGCAGTTGGTGCACCAACTGTGGACTTCACCATTGTATTAAGAGTTTCAAATGCAAACAAATGGCGGCCTCGTTAGGTTTAGCACTACTTAAACTTTTAAATTATTCATAATTCTACAACTATTGCATGCAGATTAAATAAAGGCATGAAAACGTTAACCGAAACATAAGAACAACATAATTCAACCACTTTTAAAGCGCAAAATGCAAAATTTACCAACATATAAGGATTGAAACACGGAGCTGAGAGAGAGTGGGGATATGCGTCTGATTTCAACAAAAAGGGAGGTTCACAACTAGATGCTATAGCAGTTCCCTTTACAAAATTGTAGCTTTCTATAACTATTTTTTTTTTGTGTTACGCGAGATATATACGTATATAGGTCGAGAGAAAAAATCCCCTCTGCATGCCTTTTAAATCCATTTCACAATCCGTTTCTCAAAAAGTGTCGTTTATTCCCTTCGTACGTACAGACGTCCCTTCACATCACGCAAAAAATCCTTTAAATGGCTTCGACAAGGGTCAAATGCATAGCCGTTGAAATACGATGCCCGAAACGTTTCGCGATTACAATATTTGAAGTATTTATCGTACACCAAATTTTATATTTGGTGTCATTTTTAACTTGCCTCGAGGAGTGAGTTAACAAATAATTTAAAATAATTCAATATTTAATTTTTTCCCCTCAAATGATCTTCAATGATATTTTGGGATTTACTAGAGTGCGGCATTCTTTAATTTATAATTTTATAACAATTAGTGTGTGGAGAGAATTTTGACACAAGTAATTGATAATTTGCGCTATAAATAACTTATTCTCATGAAGTTTTGTTCCTTCAGAAATATAATATAATAATTCAAAAAATTCGTTAAACTGGAAATTTTTTTAATTTTAATTTATGAAAATAATGTTACGAACTGATTGTGTGCCAAAACTGAGGCCCGCCAATGTTTCTTAGAGAACACTGAATCTGTAAACCTATATAGACAAGCTCTCTTTTATTAGGGAAAAATTTATATATATATATATTTTAATGTCTTTCATGAAGATATTCATAGATATTTTTGTCTCTTAATCTGTTAGCAACTTAAATGGTTTTCTAAACTAATATTTTATTTTTAGTTTTACACAAATTAAAATATTTTAATTTCGAAATCTCATTTTTAAGATGAAATATCTTATTTCATCAAATTTTGTTAGTAGGAGAATCGCACTTCTTGCATGTAATTTTTTAGAAAGAGTAAAAGGTTTCCAAAATTGAAGTATAGGCACCGAGCGTACGGATGAAATGTTAGGTTCCATAATTTTTATAAAACTGATATTTTTAAACTTAAGTAAACATTTTTGTAATTAGAAGTATAATTTGAGACCAAAAGTAGCGAAAGTAAAGGCCGGTAAAGACTTTATGAACATTGTGTATTTTAGCTGAAAGGGCACACATAAAGTTTAGAAAAGAGAAATAAAAAAGGAAAAAAATTCAGAAATTAATGAAGTTTGCTTTTTCTTACTAAATACTGGTCTAAAATACAGTTTGTATCTGGCTTGATTTCTCTGTTTCGTTATAAAAATATTATAATCTAAATGGGTTTCTAAGCACCAGTAGCTACTTATAAAAGTCGGTATTTGAAAACCAAAACATGTTTTCCATCATTGGTTATATAAGAGTTGAAATTTAGCAACCGGTACAATCATTAAAATATAGAAAATTCATTTTTAATTGTTCTATCGTGATGCTGTTTCTATTTTTAGTTTAGAAATGAACATTTTAAGTCTTTCTTCTGTGTTTCTTGAGATAAAAATCATGACTGTACTTCAAATAATATTTTGAATTCTAGATAATTCTGCTGCAGTTGAAGTTTATTAAAAGTAAATTATTTAGAATTTGAGCTGATTTCGTCATTGAAAGCTCCTGGATTAGTGCAACAACCATAGATAATCACATCGTCATCATCTTCTGTTAACAAAGAAAAATTGCATTTAACCCAGTTCTTTATTTGTTGAAATATTTTCCGCTTTTGATAAGGAACAATTCTAAAGGTTCCTAAACCGCTGTATTAGAATGTCATGGATGTAACATCAAATGATCGATAGTTATATTTACTGCGTGTTGTCGATGCATTTAAGATTAATGACTGCAGTAAGGATTGAGACAGATCAGAATAACCGCCTATTGCAATATACATGCAAGCAATTCTTCCGCCACATCTTAGAGGGCACGTTTAATTAGAGAGTATTGTGTTAACAACACACTGGACATAAATACTTACCTTAGGGTACTCGTATCATGTACTCCCTCATCTACTCGTATCTTCTCTTAGGATAATTTAACGAACAAAATCTTCTCTTTAATTTGCATCGGATAATTACAAATACATAATAAATTAAAACTGTCTAAGAATCTTGAACAACTGCTGGGTTTTCCCGATTTATGGATTACAAGTACAAATGAGTGTGAAATGTAAATTATCTTACCTACGTAAAATTATGTTTTAAGGCGAACAAAATGAAGGTTTCTGAGTACGGCAAACTGTGCGAAAGCTATCTGACTTAAAAAGATCACCTTCGTAGAAGACCTTCTAAGGAGCGAATTGAGTTATTTAAATTATGGCAAAAGGCCTAACAGGAAGGCTGCCTTGTGGAGGGCATCATAAACTGGGTCATATTCACATTGCACATGGGAGATACCACGAAAACTTCTATGCAGCCAGCCCGTTCGTTGGGATTTGAATCCGAGTGGAACTACCCGTATTCAGCAACTTTGCAGTAGGTCGCTGGTGGGCGTACTTTCTATGCAATGCTAACCGATAATATTACTCATTCAGAAGCCTTAGAAGACCCATGCAGATAGCCTACTGTCCAAGAATCAGTAGAAATTACTAGCGTTCAGTTGTCTTAACCTCTTAGCCACAGGGAGGCGAACGTGAAGGAAATTGTAAAACAAAGGTGCATGTTGTGTCATAAATACGAATTCGTTTTCATATTACGAGCAATTAATACAGAGGATATAAATAGATCCACTATTCAGCATCAATGAATTGGCGACTGAACGCTGAGGAACTCCCGTTTACAAGCTGGAATGAAAGTAATGCTCTTGTAGAATTAATATTGAAGTAAATAACATTTCTTAAAGCTTTTAAAAGATAATGATTTCGTCTTAGTTGGATAAATAGGAAAAATTTGATAGATATAAATCTTATCTTCTACATTACTTTATCAGATTATTAACAGGCTACGATATACCACAATTAAACCATTTCATACTTCACAGATTTCAAGACTTGTAGAAAAGAATATTAAAGATTTTTATATCGAAATGAATCTGCAAACAGCCACTTTATATATTTGTAAATTTTCGTATAAGAAAGGTCAGTCTTTCGATTTAATAAAATTTCATCTTCTGAATTTGCTTTTGTAAATATCGCAAGAATGGTATAAAATTTAGTTGAGATTGAATGAATAACTTATTATTGTAGCAAATGATGAAGAGTTTTACATTTAGATATGAAAACCAAACTGTAAAAGTGTTACGTAGGAAAAAAAAGAAAATTATATATTGGCGTCGACAACAGAAATTAAAATTAAAATAAATTCATACTTGAAAATCTAGAGAATGATTGAAGATAAATCATCAACCTTGTTATAAAAATGGTGTAAATTCAAATCTCAAACTCTTTATTCAACACTGAAGAGATAATATCCTCCCTGGTGTTTTTGTGTAAAAATCAAAACATTATTTTTCTACAAAATGCAAAATATGAAAATGCATTTCGGTACCAAATTCATCAAATGTTAGTAACTATTTTAAGCGGCTGGTTTCGCAAGTGTCTACTAATACAAATGAATGGATTCTATGCGCGAGTAGATTATAGTGATTACAGAGTATTTAAAAATATATTAACATATTGTTGTGTGCGTACGCGTTTGGAGCAAATTGAATACTCACAGGTCCAATGATAGGATTTACAAAATTTATTTTATGAAAAATAATTTACAGTTTTGGAACTTCCCCGCCTAAAAATATTAATACAATACAATAATGACAGAGTACCATCAATAGTTAAACTTCAAGCTACTAAGAATGTTAAACACAACGCAATGCAAAGTGCATCTAAAGATCGATGATTACCCGGAAATATCTCATTACTCCAAACTCACGCTTTACTAACACCAAATAACAACAACTGAGGAACTGATGCCCTTATCGGTCTTATATAGTTTTCCCCCGGCCGCCGAGATATTTCTAGGACATTCTGCTTCTCAAACTTACTGGAAGGCGTACAAGAGCAGAATCAGGGTTACAAATACATTACAGTTATTAAATTACAATACCGGTTATAGTTATACAGAGACCGGACTCAAATGCGACAAAATTTAGTTGCCAAAATCGTTGTCAGCTTGACGATATCTCGCTAAATAAGCGAGAAAGCCACTGTTAAATAGACTTGCCTTGTATACTATTCCGCCATAGCATCGTCTCTCTAGATTTTTTGTTACATTATACAGAAGAATACGACAATTTCACATGTAATTGCATTAAAATCATTTATACAGTACAGGAATCGTAATAATATCATCTTCAGTTCTTTGATAAAGATGAATTTTTAGTTTTTTAAAATTCAGTTTAAGAATGAATTACCAACGTTAAATTCTTGCTTAAACAAAATAATTAAAAGTTTCTTTCCTTTTTCTGCAGTTACTTAATTTATCTAGAGTCTTAATTTAAATGAACATTCCAAGTACGTTTCCAATTCATTAATCTGTGCCGTTAGTTGCCAGGATAGAGTGCAAATTAGCTATCAGAGCTTTCACAAGTGACTGGATTTGAATCAAACTGGAAAAAGTTTCACTTTTAGTGTGATAATGAGTTAATTTTAATGCAATTGTCCTTACTAAAATTTTTCAAAGGTTATAATTAATCTATTTTCTCATTTCTATTCTTGTTTTAATTGTTGAAAAATTTCTCTGCTTGTCTGAACAGAGTAACTAAATTCTAAGTACCATAGAAACTTAAAAGACTTAATTCTTTACCCTTGTCGACAGTATGCATTATTTGGCTATAGAAATGATATTCAGTAAAGCGAAGGCGCTTCTGGTGGGTTTGGAAGCATTCACAGTCGAATAGTTTTGCGAAGTGACAACAAATACATAACACATGTCAGATATTTCTCTTTCCCATTTGTAAGTGTGCGTTTTCTTCTTTGATCACTGAAGCAAACAGAAAATGTTTTGATAGTTGTTGAATAGCCTTGTAAAATAAATAAATAACACCTTTACGACATTTTAGAACACGCCTCTTTTGAAGCTGCTTAGACCTCATGATGTGTTGATGTTTTAACTAAAATTATTAAGTTTATTACGGTTATTATACTGTATTTTAAGCTTGGTCTCATCAGTATTAGAAGTAAAAGTTTTTATCACAATTTTTCCAAACCAAATGTTGATTGTTTTTAAAAATCGGATTGCCAAAATTTATTTACTGTCCTTAATTTTCTCTTTATATTATGTTTCCTTTCAGTATTTGCACATATAAACCTTGCCCATAAACGTTATTACGCCTCCTTTACTTTCGCAATACTTGAACCTACTCATGCACTTCTTGCTATAAAATGTTTGCAATAATATAAATATTCGTACCATCTCATTTTTACATTTTTAAAAGTACAGTTCTGTACAAATTAGGGCTTTAAATTTTTATATGGTTCCCTGGTCATTATAGTTACATTTAATAACAGTTGATGGTAATTATAAAAAGTAAAATGCAAAACGGTAACTTTGTACGACAAAAACTGACCGAGATATTTAATTTCAAATTTGGTATTTTTGCCATCTCTTTTAACGTACTTAGAAGGACTGGTTAAAAAATAAATTACTCAGGGTTACTCTTTTGTGATTTTCTAGTATGTGTAACATATCTCAACCTATAGTATAGGACTTACATTTCATGATTTTTTTAGTGTTATGTTTATAGCAAATGTTGACGACTTACAGTTTATGTTATAGAGTATTTATAGTTATAGTTGCTTTTAGTGATTTATAGTGTTACATTTATAGTAACTAGTGACTTATAGTATGAATTATAGTTTCATAAACTATTAATGACTTAAGAGTTTATGATTTATAGTGTATTTATAGTATTATGACTTACATGTCAAAAGAATTTTGACAGAAGCAATTTATACTCTACTAATCTACAAATGTTAAAGATGCGTTATTAATATTATCTTTACTCTATTACGTTTTTATTACTCTATAATCCTACTCTACTAATCACACAATTATTCATTAAACTAAAATTATTTCATTTTTAATTTTTGCAAATAATATTAAAAGTTGCTGTGTGCGATTATTGATACTTGGCTTGCCCTTTATTTTTTACAACACAAATTGTGTAAGATTCTGTGAACAGGTGACAGATGACGAAGGACGGGGACGCCTGACGTCTAACAGAGGTAAACAGGCATATGTCCCACACCCTCCCCTATCCAGACGCAACAACTCCCTGTGGCCCCATAAGGACGCACCGGGAGTTTATCGATACTTCAACATAAATTACTACTTACTCATAAATTACTGCCTACTGATAACATATAAATTCTGCTTTTTCGTAAATTATCGCATACACATAAGTTACTGCTTGTGCTTGTACCTGAATTACTGCTTACACATAAATTACTGCTTACACATGAAATACTGCTTACATTAATATGACTACATTAATATGGTGCATTAATATGATGCTCAGTTACATATACATGCTACATTACACGTTAATTTGATACATAATTACACATTATTATGATACAAATACTGAAAAATACTGCTTACACATTAATATGATACACAATTGCATAATACATTGTACATACGGCAACATTCAGATCGCAGTTCACTCATATTGGGTTATTCAGTGCGGAGTATGAAACAAAATGCTGTTTCAGTTAAAGAATATACTACATAGTTGCAATGCACCGTTGCGTTACACACATATACTGTTGCACTATACATAACTGCTACTTTACACATAAGTTACTGCCTGCTGATGACACATAAATTATTACTTATATAAGTTACTGCTTACACTTAAAATTCTGGTTACACATTAATATGATACATTATTACATATAGCATTGTACATATGGCAACATTCGGATCACAGTTTACACGTATTTGGTTATTCAGTGCGGAGTATGAAACAGCATGCTGTTTCAGTCAGGGATTATATTACATAGCTGAGATTCTGTGAACACCTCTCCTTTATGAAAAAAATCCTTTTTTCCTCTACAGTCTGTGTCAATACATTTCAAGATAGTTTGGTTGTACCTTAACTAATCGCCCACTAGCGGCCGAGCGGTAAAGTCGCTGAACACTGGTAGTTCGGTTGAAGGTTCGAATTCCATGAACGCGCTGGCTGCATGATAGTTTTCCCCATGTGTAATGTGTATATCAAATCAAACCTCAACCATGCAAGAGGAGAAAATATTTGCCGACTTGGAAAGAAGGAAGTTTCCTATAAAGAAAGTCAAGCAATTTACCAGGCGAAACAATAAACTTCCCATATTTTTGCTGGAACTCGAAAAACTCAAAGAAGGACAAGCTATACATCACCTGAACAATATGTTCAGTGTAAATATAAAGATAGAAAAGTTCGCACCCAAAAGAAGGATAATTCAATGCTATCAATGTCAGGAATTTGGACATTCGCAGCATCTGTGCTCTAATCCAGAACGATGCTGTAAGTGCGGGCAGCAGCACAGAAGCAAGAACTATGAATTAAAACCAGAAGATAAACCCAAGTGCATTTTCTGCCCTCAACAGCATGTATGTTCGTACCGGGGTTGCCCCATTTATTAGAAAAGGTTTGAAGCAAGGAAACCACCTCAGAAACCTGCAGCACCAGTCCCTACCCCAGCTGACTTCCCTAAACAAACAGAAGGCATAAAAGACAATGAGCGAACGCAGCCAAAACTCTCTTTAGCGAGAAAGTGAAGAAAAAACTGCAGGCTCCACCGACAGAGTACAAAGAAACGATGGAATGGATTCAGGATAAAAAAAATTAATAACTTTCTCAGAATCATAGTGAACCATGTCCAGAAGATACGTGCCGCAGAGACAACTGCAGAAAAGTTCACAGCAGGATTCAAAGCAGCAATGGCCCTCATGAGTTTTGCAGAAAATAACGAATAATTCCCATCAGCCGATGAGAACCGAAGGAACACAGGAATTTCATTAATTTACATTACTTTCTCCCAGGTTGGACTTACATTCTCAAGCGGTTCCTCTCGGGCTCAGTACTTGGGTAGGTGACCACCCACGTGACTGGCCTCGACGAATCATCTTTCTTCGATTAGTGAAGGATCATCAGAGCTCGTTTAGCGGCCAATGAAGTGACACCTGCACCACCGGATGCTTGGACCTGCAATTCCTAATTTCCCAACTTACAAACCAAGAGTACTTGGTCCAACTTCGCCTATTACGGCGCGGTGTTTATCGCCTTATTTTTTAATTACCCCCCAACGCCTAAGGGCAATCCACAACAGAGGCAGTTAAAGTAGCCAGTACTACTAAATAATGCCTACTCACGTCAACTGATCCTGATCTGTGTTCGCTCTCTGGGATATGGATTTTTCCTTCGTTGCTGCTGACACCCTTGAACGAGCTTATCTGGTCTTTTTGCACTGCTTGGTTGCTGCAGACACATAGAGGACTATTCTTACGTTCTTGCCCCTGGTGTTTCTTTGTTTACGCTCTGACGTTTTTCGTAGGGCGTCTGCTATGTTGGTGCTTTCTACACCATGCTATTCTAAGTGCATGCATGCACTGTCGACGTGATTTGTCTGCTGTAAAGGATTATTGATTTGCCTCATACGCTGCCCCGCTAACTGACGATAGACGAGAGAAGGGATGGATGACCGACGAAGTAGATGTGTCAACGGGTAGTGCCTTTTCCCATGACGACTCGTCGATGAACTCTAGAAGGAGAAAAACCCTGGAAGCTGATCGGCCCCTTGCCGCTCTTCGAGGGAAGCTCGGACAAAGGCTGGAGAGTGACCCCATTAGCGACAGCAGCGAACCATTCCAATACCATACAGCTAGGTTTTTGTTTTTTTATCTCTCCTTAAGAATTGTTTTTCATTTTTTATTTCCTGATTAATCGAAGGACTTCCTGGACACCTGTTAGCTTTTTTTTTGAAGTATAAGTATTAATGTAATGAATATTGGAAATTTAGTAATGTATAAGGTGTTAATTAATCAAGAAAAAAAGGGGGAAAGCTGATGTACTGTAATGTATTCTAACATGGATGACCTCTTTCCCTAATTGGCCGAAGTAAAAGAGATGCATGATTTTAATTACCTTTTTTAAATTTTATTTTTATTTATCTCCCGGGGGATTAAAAGGATTAAGAAATATGTTTTGTCATGTAGTAGAATAGAATTAATAAATAAGAATGCAGTTTGAATGACTATGCGAGTTTTGTGTTATTTGAATAGTATGCTATGCTGGTTTGAAATTTTATGTTTTACTACAGAATAAGGATTTCATGAAAATAGCAGAGAACCTGATTTCTAACAAAACCATTTCGAGTGGCAGATCCCGGGTGCGGGTACACAAAGCTTCTAGTATTATCAAAACTATACTATCACCTGTAGGGGTTTCTTCCCTAATTATCCTTGCCGACCGCGTGATTAATTTTAGTAATTTAGACTTAGCTAATAGTCAGTACTCAATTACAGTATTACTCCATTTCATATTACGACAAATTTACATTTAACATTTAATGGTCAAGTGAAAATTTACTATTTAACGCAGTTAAAAACTAGTTAAAAAACTTACAATTAAAATTAGAGTTTCTGCGCAAAAACAAGCCATTCAGCATGAAAACACATGTTTCGGTGACAAAACGCAAAGTTTACTTTTTATCCCACTCGACAAAAGATTTAGATGTTGGTGCAGAAACAGACTTAATTCACTATTCTATTAAACAGTTTCAAATGTTCAGGCTTAGAAGCATCTACACAACTTTTAAATTGTTGATAATTCTACAACTACTGTATGCAGATTAACTTAACTCCGGTTAAGGCATAAACACCTTAACCGGAACATAAGAAAAACATAATTCAATCACTTTTAAAGCAAAAAAATGCACAATTTACCATCATAAAAGAATAAAAAATCTGAGCTCAGCGTGCCGGGTAACAGAGTGATTATATACCGGGTTGCCATAATTAAACTGACAGTGCTCACAGTGTTCTGTAGCGCTACAGAACACTGTGAGCACTGTCAGTTTAATTATGACCACCCGGTATATGTATGTAATTTTGATGCGGCTGATTGCAACTAAAAAGGGAGGTGCATAACTACATGTTATAGCAGCCCCATGTACAAAATTTCAACTTTCTGAGGTCACTCATTTTTGATTTACGCAAGATGCATACATACCTACATACGCTCGTACGTACGTACGCACACACGTCAAGGAAAAAAAAATCTCTTTTTAAATCCATTTTGCTATCCGTTTTGTAAAAAAAAGTCCTTTATTCTGTCCGTTCATACAGATATTACGCAAAAACATTGTTCAAATGGATTCAAGAGCGGTCAATATGAATATTTCCTTTCAAATATGATACCTGAAATTTTTCTCGATTACAATACTTCCTTTACTTCGTACAAGGAAGTAAAAACAGGAAATATGTAATTCAAACATTGAAGAAATAACACATTTATAGGAATTAGGTGCATCAGTATTTAGGGATAAATTTAAATATTCTAACATAAACAAATTTAAGTGTAATACAGATGAAGATGTTATTCGATCAACTGAATCTCATTATTTGCTTGTAAGCTTAAAAGAAAAATTGATTTTCGTACAACATGCTTCTATGGACAATCTGCTTCTTTGTAATGAAAGTTTCTGGCTATCTTTACTATTGACAAAACATATCACCACATTTATCACTATTTCGTTTATATCAATTATCCATCGGCTAACTGTTACCCTTATTGAAAGTATCGTGTCTTCATGTTTCCTCACTTTCTGCAAGGTCATAATTTTTGAGTGCCTTGCATCATTATGTAAATTTTGTTCGGCAGTTTTATCGCATCACTCGCACATTTCGCAAACTTATTTCTTCCCAAGGGACGAGTTCTAAGTTACTGCTGATTCGGCTTGCTAAAAAAAAAATGCTAAAAATACAAAAATATGGTTTTTCGTTTTTTGACGTTTTATGAATTTAAAGTGGGACATCGGATGCCGAATACATCTTGAAGTATTCACAAATTTTTTGATGAAGATGCACCTAAACAGAAAACGGGAAAGAAATACGTGCGAAGAAAATCTTAACCGGAAGATAAGAACAAGATAATTCAATTAATTTTAAGGGCCCACCAGCGGCCGAGCGGTAAAGTCGCTGAACACTGGTAGTTCGGTCCGAGGTTCGAATCCCGCGAACGGACTGGCTGTATGGGTGTTTTCGTGGTTTTCCCCATGTGTAACGTGTATACGAGCCAGTTCCCTTTAGAAAGTCCTCCACGAAGGCATCCCTCCCCTTAGGCAGATAGCCTTAGTGTGCTTTGCCATAATTAAATACACACACCAATCAATTTTAAAGCAAAAAAATGTGCAATATACCAACATATAAGAATAAAAACTGAGCCCAATGAGACGAGTAACAGAGTGTGTATTTTTGGTGCGGCCGGTTGCCTCCAAAAAGGGAGGTGTACAACTAAATGCTGTACCAGTCCTATATAAAAAATTCCAACTTTCTGAGGGTATTTGTTTTTAAGTTGTGCGAGATACATACATACATACGTACGTAAGTACAGATGGAACGGAAAAATCTCTTTTGAATCCATTTTAAATTAATTTTATAATTCGTTTTGGGGAAAAGAGCCCTTTATTCTGTCCTTACGTACAGGTGCCTCGCAAAAATATCGCTAAATTGCATTCGATAGCGGTAAAAATGGATATTTTCGTTGAAATATTGTAACCAGAATTGTTCGTGATTACAATACTTTTTTTACTTCGTACAAGGAAGTAAAAATAAGAAGGTTCGGTTAATAATTTAACACAGCAAAGGTTAAGACTCGCTTTTCCATGTTCCTGTGACATGAAAATAATTAAGTGAATAAAAACGTGTGATGAAAATCCGCCGTTCTCATCAAAGAAATGGTCCAAGCAATTAGTTAGACATATATAAACAATCTTCCTAGCTGTTTTCGTCTAATCACAAGTGCATCATTAACACATTTCATGATTTATTTGTTTATCAGAAATTTGTAATAAATTACACTAACAGAAGATTATCAAACGAAGTTTGATGATCTGTTATGAATTCTGTAGTGTAATTTATTAAAAGTTTCTGATATTTGATTCATTTATTAACGTGTCATATCTAATGAATTAGAAATATTTGAATACATATTTTGACCCCTGATCAAGCATAAAAAGCTTTTTGGTTTTCTTTGGGGGGGGGCAGGGAGCTCTTTTGCATAATTTTTTTAAAGATTTTTCCCTTCAATACCTTAATAATCTTTTATATGAAAATTATCTACTTTTTATTTGTATAATTTTATTGCATATAATTATATAAAGTTTGCCTTACAATATTTAGATCAAAAAGAGTAATTTTAAATGTTCTGATTTTGAAAAGAAGAATGTTATGCGTAAGAAATAAATATGACATTTGAGAAAATTATTTTATATATTGTTCCACTCAGAGTTTATTCGCAGCTTTCGTATACAAATACGTAAATCAGCAATGTGCATTATTTAAAATTTTGCTTTAATGTAATTAATCATCGAACGCTCAGTGCACACAGTACTGCCAAAGGTTAAGTTTATCTCTTGAATGTTTGTTTTCGATTTTCTTTTCTCTAAGCAAACTTTATTTTCATGTAGAAGATATGTATATATATATGTAATGAAAACAAACTTAGAAGGAATGACTAGCAGAAATTTTGATGGTGTGCAAGTGTTGATCCATAATGAATAGGAAATTGGAGACGAAGGCAGATTAAATATTCATTTTTATTTCAGTAATCATGTTGCGGCCACAAACAAGTTGGCACATTAATTGTGCCTATGCCAAAAACTTATATTTTAGATAAATTTTCAGTAAGATAGAAGGAGTAGACAGACAGCAGTCCAGCTAGACTAAAGCGTAGAAAACAAGTGCGATAAGTTCAGGGTGAAATTGTCATTCATGCTGAGTTAAGTTTTGGTTCTCAATGCATTTTGATTGGATAGTTAATATTGCTGTAAAATTACTATTGGATGTCTGAGTTTTAGTTCAATTTACTTCATGAGAATTACATAAGCATCATATGACATGGATTAATCTAGAAATGACGCAGTGCAGAGAGAGGTTACAATTTTCAGAATTGAGAAGGGAAATGTACTATGTTGTTAATTTAATCTTTTACATATTCGTTGTTTTTTTACATATATATATAGAGAGAGAGGGAGAAGGTGTTTGCACATTTTTAGAACAATTTAGGAGCCTTGTAATTAGTGCTTAAAATTTAAAGAATCTTTCTTTAAATATTCGATCTGATAGCTCAGAGTAAAAAAAGTAATTATTAAATTATTACTTTGGATTAAAAGTAGGCTTCATGATTAGTATGAGATAAGGACTTTTCTTAAAATTTCTGGTTGTATTGATTTCCATTCCTTTTATACTACTATCGAGTCCATCTATCGTGGTGGATTTCCGCTTAGAATGAGCTCTCCCCAAGAGACTAAAGGCAGTGAAACGTCATGGGACTTTGCAAAGTTGGAAAATTATATATGCAATACCTGTATCAGTCTTCATTTTTTCAAGGAATGCAGTGTTACGTTTCAAAGTATGACTGGTTGCTTTGTATTGATGAAGTTTCCCACTTTGAAAGTCATTGTAATAAAGAAATGGAATTTTTTTTTTTTTTATTTCTGAAAGCATCAGACTTAAAATTTTCTCTCGATAGTACGTTGAGTTGATTTTAACATTAGTTTCCCCCCTTCTTATTTTTAATTTCCCACAGTAAGAGAAATCTGAAACGATCCTAAATCCCTTACTGAAATTTTCTCTGTATTGAGAGAATCAGGTTGTATATTTTTTCAGTTTGTTTTCGATAATAAATAAATCTTTTTTTTTCTTTTTTTTTGTTGTTGTTGCAGTCATTTAGGTAAATCCATGATTCATTAAATCATCTTTCTTGAAGTTTGTGGTAATAACAAAATGCTTGAGTTTTAGATAATTTAATCATTTTCAATTATATGTACTTATCGAATAATATAAACGCTTGTATTTTTGTATGATGTGAATCATTTTAATAACATTATTAAATTATAATAATAAGTATGAAATACTTATCAAATAATTTCTGATTCCAAAGAGGTGGACGTTCTTTAAAATATAGTATCAGATGCATTTTGCATTTTATAAACATGACATTTATTTATTACCGTAATAGGGCTTTTGTGTCTTCTACTGTAAATGCGTTGTTTCAGTTTTCAATCGTGTCTGCAGCCATGCAGCAAAATGTAAGAGAATCACTTTAAATGCATTGTTTCCGGTATTTTTCGACTTAGTTGCCATTCATTAAAATGCAAACTAATGCGTTGTTTTTTTTTTCGAGCCTATTGCCTTTCGGATAAATGTAAGATATTTATCTTTCAGATTGAATCTGTCTGTTATTGATTAAGAAAGTACGCAGTTTAAAAGCAATAGATACAGGTTTTAGGAATATTTAATTTAATTTAATTATTTAAATTAAATTAAATATTCCTTTAAATTTTTAAATATGTTAGATTTAATTAAAAATGCGTGATATATTTAATTAAAAACCTAACATATTTTTGCAGAATTACATTGTATATCTTTCGCAAAAATATCCAGAGAATGCATAAACGTTCCCATGTATCATGTATAAAGGTAGTATATTCATTTAGTATGCTGCAAAATGTTTCGCTATTCCACCTGGGCTACTACCATTGATAGTCTCTACTGGTAAGAATCATATTGAACGTCTGCTAGTACATTCATATATTGTGAAAAAATCATATTGCATTTACCCAAAAATTAGACCCTCTTTTTTCTACATTTTTTTAATCTAAAATATGAAAGGTACTTTAATAAATTGTTTTAATAAATGAAATTTCACTGTGCGTGGTATGACTTCAGTTCTCATACTCTTCTGAATAATTACAGTGTACAAATATTAAAGAAACCGCAAAAGTAATTACTGTATTTTTAAACTGAATACCTATTGCATTAAGTAACTCCATTTTAGATCCGCATCCACTGGAATGCCTCTAAACTCATCGATTATAATGTCTCAATACTTTAGTGAAATATGGTATTTAGTCAGATATAGTTTGTTTCTCATATTAAACAGAAACACATGTATTCTAATCAGAACCATGCTCTCATCAAATATTTACTTACATTTTTGTTTCTTAAAATTAATCCAAAAATGTAGACTGCGCAAAAACATTGGGACAGTTCTACTCCCGTTCTATTGTGCAAAAATGAGACAGTTATATATCTCCCGTTCTACTGGGCCAATTGAAGAAATTCAACTTGCGACAAGACTCGAAAGATCGACTTAGGATAAGTATTAGATTTATATATAGCATTGTTCTCATATAGGTATTTTCACAAAAAATCGGACTGTTTCTGAAATGACATGCCAGTTTTTTTCCATATTTCGATCTACGACTCAAATTGTGCCAAACTGCCAAGTTTTGTAAAAATCGCACGAGTAGATTTTAAAAAATAGCGCTCAAAATTTTAGCTCCTCAATGTTAATTGAATTTGATATATATTTATTAACATCTCTTTTTTATTAAACTTATTTTATTCTTCCTTTCATATTTCGAAATTTAGGTTCATTCCAAATAAAATTCGCCCATTATTTATGATTTATTTTTAAAATTTGTATTTTAAAATAATTTTTATAAATTTTTCCAAAAACATTTTGAATTATAACCTATAAAATTGTATTTCTAAGCATACCTACAAAAAGTTAACAGTTTTTATTCAGAATTTCCTAAAGATATACGAGAATTTACTTTACTACAATTTACGCGTTTTGAAATTATGCGTATTTATTATAAGCGATAAAAACGAAAATATGGTTTACTCTGTTAAAATTATTTGAAAGTATGAACGATGACTTTTTTCCCGCTCGTGGACAATGAAGAAAAGGGAAAGGAAAATAGGTTGCTATAAATTAAGAAGTTCGCCAAGTGAATTTTTCTTGGCGCAGACTGAAAAACGTTCTAAATTAACTAAGTTAGTTCTAAAAGATAAATTTTTAAATTTCTCCATAAATTTCTCACAAAAAATTACAAACTTTAATATCTAGGCATTATTTGAGTTTTAGAACAGAAATATGGGAAAAAAAAAAAAAAAAAAAAAAAAAAAAAAAAAAACATTGGTATGTTACTTGAGAAAAAGTCTGATTTTGTGTCAGAAGTTAGAACGATGCTATATATAAATCTAAAGTGCATCGTGCTTTCAGACAAGTTGTGCTTTCCAAACATGGAAAACGCAATTTAAATTTTCGTCAATTGGCCAAGTAGAACGAGAGACATAGAACGTTTTTTTTGCTCATTGTACGTGCGTCCTATATTTAAGGAGAGTCTGATTTTCGAGCAAATACCTTGTTTCTGCAAAATAAAAGTATTTAATGCTGAAAATGAACTATATAACCATGCTGAATCATCTTGCTGAGTAAACTAAGAAAAGGTAGGCAAAATAGTGTGAAAATATCGAGATGCTTCCATTAATACTTTTCCTAGGAAGCTAAATTTACAGGCCTTAATTTCATGCCGACTGAACACGTATCTTTTATGATAAGATTAACATAAAGCTTTTAAAATTATACTTCAGGTATATTAAAAATCATTGATTAAAGGAACGTAGCGTTTGATTCCTTTTACAGAATAGACCAGAGAACATTAAGCAGCTGGTACTCGGTAATAAAAATGACACTAGATAGGAATGTCACAAATCTTACCATTGGTATAATTTTACATGGATCGTCATATTTAAATCGATCGTCATTTTAAATTCATCGTCAATTTTATATTTTTTCTGTCCTAACTATCCTCAATTAAGTATCATTTCTTTAGTTATGAAAGAGTTTTTGAAAGACGAATACTTCCGAAAAACTCCTCCTGTAACTTTCTGATTTCAAGTAAAGCATTTTTTTTTGGCCCGAAAAAATGTTTTTTTCGTAATATAAATTGCTACTCTTATGAAGTAAAAGACTTTCAGGTCGATGCAGAGAGAGTAGGGATGTGTGCCAAACTGAGAGTATGGCATACTGAAATACATGAAACCTATTTGCATTAAAGCACGATATACAATTATTCCGCTGCTCATATTGTAATTTTGATAACTATAATATCATAACTGCACAGATATGTTTCTACAGGATGTGCTGCGTGATGTGATTGTGGTTTAATGTCATCATTCCGGTACTGCTATCGAATTGCCAGAAATCCCAGCCATTTTATATGAAAATATGAAAATAAGTTGTTTATTGTGACTAAATTCAAGTAATGCTATCCAAATACCGCAGAATGAAATTTTAAATTGAAGCAAAATCGCCAAATAAAAGATAATTGCCAAACAAGTTCGAAGTAGAGTAAAGATATATGTAAATTTCACAGACATGTGACCATACAAGGGATTATATCACTAAGCAGGTTGGTTTTGATATAAGACATAAGCAGAAGACGCTAAGCAAGTTGGTTTCGGTTTATGTGCAAAGAAGTTTCAAGTTTTTGATCAACTGAGGGGACTAATCAGAATCGACTAAATTAATAACAGTGAATAATGCACCGGGATTCTAGACCTTACGTTTTCGCACCAAAATATCCAAAAAATATATTTTGCCGCCAAAATTCTGAACAGATTCAAGTTGTAACAGACGAAGATATTTGCTAGTCGTTTTCCGACACAAATCTGAGAGCATCGTGTGATGAACGTTCCGAAGAAGAAAAGGATGAAATTGGTTAATTTTCGTACAAATGCTGAGACAAAGAATGCCCTACAAATGTTGGTTACATGTGTTAAGTTAGTTAAATAAATTAGTGTGTATGTTTGAAGAATACATTTCTTATCGTTTAATGCTATCATTCGGTTAATTTTATCAAAATAGTCATGGACAAACGTGATCACATTGACTATTGTGTCTACTGCGTATCTTTAGCGTGTATCGAGCTATCTGCATATAAATTTATTAAATAGTTCAGCTACTCAAGTGATTTCCATTCTTAAAATGACCAAATATTCCCAAAACAGGCAAAACCGTTAAAGTAAAATAAAGAGTGTTTTGTTTTTTGCACTGGAAAATTTTGGAGAGATTTTAGGGAACGTTGATTTTAAACCTATGTAGTGATTTCGCAATACATTTCGAAAGAAAATACTTCAAAAATTAATATGCACATCAAGGCTGTTGCCAGTTCCCGTTTGCTGTCGTAGCTAGTGTCGTCATTCCAAAAGAACATTTATTTTCATACGTCCTTTCAGACTTGTGCGTTGTTTTTTTATTACTGGTTATTTTATTATTTTATTACGTGGTTACTTTACACATCCCTAATCTCTTCTGCATCGACCTGAAAGTCTTTTACTTCATAAGAGTAGCAATTTATATTACGACCAAAAAAAAAAAAAAAAAAAAAAAAAAAAAAAAAAAAAAAAAAAAAAAATTCGGGCCAAAAAAAAAATGCTTTACTTGAAATTATTTAGGGAACAGGCTTAACGAAATCCAGGTGATAGACAAAAATTAAGCGACTCGATCGTTTTCCCACAGCTGTTGTTTCCATGGTTATGAGTCGAATCGGGAAAGAAATAACTTTGAAGTCCCTATTTTAAAGTAGCAGCCTATATAGAAGATTTATAAGGTATTTCTCCCGTCTTCTTAGCGAGCCTTCGTGGCGTAGTGGTTTTGCACGCAGAGCCGGTATCCAGTGGTCCGTCGTTCGATTCTCGGCGAAGTCGTTTGCTAATTTTTCAATTCTTCTGCTTCCAAAGTACCTAATGTCTTTACAGAGGCGCCCGAACTAAAAGGGTGTTGGATGATAATTCTCCTCACCCAGGATTTGACGACTGGGTCCCCTAAAAACCCCAGTCGCGTCGCCCTATAAAAGGGGGAATATATAAGGTATTTCTCCCGCCTTCTTAGCGATCCTTCGGGGTGTAGTGGTTCTGCACGCTGTGTCGGTATTCAGAGTTCCGTGGTTCGATTTCCGGCGAAAGCGTTTGGTCATTTTTAAGTTCTTCTGCTTCCAAAGTACCTCAAGTCTTTACAGATTAAAAAAAAAAAAAAAAAAAAAAAAATTATAATTCTTTAGCATGTAAATTCGCAGCAAATTACCCCCTCTTTTAACTTTAAAAAACATTTTATGCTAAACATTTTGTTGAAGAGAGACTGTAATCTGAAATTTTCATATTGCTATAGTTTTATACTTTAATTAGTACAAATTAAGAATTATTATGTAGAATTTTGTTGGAGTTACTGCCTGTTTTGTTGGACTGTTATCGAATATGAGAATCTTAATGAAGATAAAAATGTAATGCCTTCTGTCAAAAGGTAAAATTAACATCAATAAATTTCCTTTCAATTTTAAACAATCTGCCATTTATTAAGAAAGAGATCGATTTAAAAGCAGTGAATACATTTCGTAATAATTTTAAAAGGAATAAAAGAGCAGGCCTGAAACTAACGGAAATTAACCAGAGGTTCATGAAGTTGCCGAAGGCCCTAACATATTGTACATTCCAAAGACTGATTATAAAAAATAGTTCTGAAAAGTATTACAGAAATACTACAGAAGAAAATACAAAGACAAAATTTAAATTTGCTAATTCAAATATCTCTTAAGACAAATCCTTTCATTAAAAGGAAAAGAATATAAAAGTGGCTAATTGGTTTCAAGAAGTCCTTACACAAGGTAATTTGATCGAAATTAAAAGTGGCATATATCAGTAAAATAATGTTCTAAGTGCTTTTTAGGTTTTAATGCCATGTAGAGTACTTTGCGATGATACTTACGTCCATTATATGAGCTTATATCGTCAAAATCACATTATAGTTGAGAGAAAAATTAAAGAAATTAATAAATTATATTAATTCCTTAATTTATTTAAAAATAATGATTAAAATTCCATTTGTAAGTCACATTTTCAATAATTCAATTTGTGAAGAATGAAGAGTTTGATTAGCTTTCAAGGCTTCTGTCTTGAATTCTTTCTATTCGGTGACCTCACAATGACTACTTGAAATCCAAATAAATCTTAAAATTTCAATTAAACGATTTTTTTAAATTTGATCTTATATAGATATGAACCAAACTTGGAGAATACGACTGAGAATTTTTTCCTCCCGGAAATAATTTGAAAAGCGATGGAATTTCGAGTACAGGAATTTTATGAATGTAAAGTCCGCACATAGCTTTAGGGACTTTTCATGTGTTATGATGTCATCAGTGACGTACGGCGACCGTTGCTTGGCAACCTAACAAATGATGCTGTTCGTAACAGATTGCATCCGTTGCCATTCAAAAGAACAAATAAAGAAAGATAAATGAACAAAAATTGGAAGTGATAAAGCGATGTACCAGTAAAGAAAAAACGGTAGATTCCAATTCACGATACTGTTGGAAGGATTGTGTTAACGAAACTGAGCTGAAGTAAAACTGGATCTGCCTTATTACGTCACCCAGAATTTATTACTGATAGATAATTTATATTTGCAACGTTACTAAGAGATTTTCATTTAAATCTTACATAGAGGAATTTCCTTTAATTTTTTACACAATTATGAATATTAATTGTCAATTTCCTTAATTCTTTAATTTAAAGTACTTAGTGTTCGCCTGTATATATTAGTAGATTATATTCTACGGTACATAAGTCTTTAACAAAACTATGGTTAAGTTAAGACAAATAATTGCACGAACACATTGAAGTAACATATTATTAAATATATAGAATTTTTTTTTCATTTTCTCATGCTCCTGATTTTTCTTTTTCTTTTCTTTTCTTTTTTTTTTTTTAGTAAATGATAAATATTAATTTTTTTAAGCCAGAAGGGCTATTAGTCTTGAACACGATTTTACATTGATTTACTTTAACGTGTTGTTTCATTTTTCATCAGAGTCTTGTTTATTCTTCAGAATATAAGATATTAAGCTTTCAAACTGAATCTTTTTGTACCGATTAACAACTTAACCACCTATTTTAAGCCTAACATATGCAGGTCTTAGGAATGTTATTTCGTTACTTTTTAATCTGATTGATTTCAATAAAAAGTGCTTTGCTCTATGAATTAAAAACATCAAATATTTGTACAGAATTACTTTATATACTTTTTCGTTTTTTAAAGATACAAAACATATATAACATTCCCATTAGTCTAAATGTATATTCATTTAGTATCCCATAAAATGCTTTGCTATTCCACCTGGGTCATCTCTATTGATAACTTATAAACCATATTAAATTTTAAAAGAATCCTTCTGGGCGATCGTTAAAATGTAAACTCTTTCAGTTACCTTTTTTTCGCAGCAAATTAGCCCCCTCTTTTAGCCATTCAGTTGAGGCAAATGCCGTATATGCGCATCGTCTCTTATTGGCGACCGTTAAAGGTCTTCATGTCTTTTAAAGCAGTACTTCGTTTTTTCAAAACAAAAAATAATACTAAAAAAAATCTGAAAAGCTTCAGACTTTAACGGTAGCCCAGAAGGTTTCGTCAAAGTTGTCTACGCTCTCGCTGAACTCGCATTCTACCAGTCTGTTATTACACAAATCCTGCTAACCCATTTTTTGTCTTTTTAGCTTTATTATTAACATTCTCTTCTTCGCACTTACGCCGTATACAATTCAACAGCAAAATTTTAAGAAATGAAGAGCAGCATAGCAATATACGTTTAGGATTCGCAATGCAGCGTTAAGTATTGGCATACATTTTTCTGTTTTTTTCCCAGTCTTTTCTTAGTTCATCATATCAATATTCACTTTTCTCACTAAGATGGCTTTACAAAACTTTTTTTTATCTTTTTTATTATTAGCTTTTTGTGCGTTTACTTTATTTATTAAATATCACGCTTTTTGCGCTTATGCCACGTAAAAATCGATTCAAAAACAAAAGAAATATTCAAAAACAGCATACCTTTAGAATTTCCGATGAACAGTCTCGCGAGCTGGACATAAAAATGTTTTATTCCGTGCTGTGTTGCCGCTACTCGCTTTGAGTTTGTTAATTAAAACTTTATTAAAGTCTTACAAAGTATGAAATAGATACAAAACAAATTTTAAATTAAAAATTCAGGTTTTCAGGTGCCCAAGTTCGGGTGGAGGACTACATTATTCAGAATTTGATGGCCCTAAGTGCCATTGTTTTTTCAGAATGCGAGAAACATTCATAGATTCATGCAGGTTCTTCATTATTTAATTTCTTGAAATATAATATAGGCCGATAATATTTGGTGGCAACAATTTGAAAAATGATATTCCGTTTATAGTGAATAAACGCAAAATGCCGTTTCGAGAGCAATATCTCATTCGGGACTAACGTCCCGTTTGGGCTATTAATAATAATAATGAACTTATTATTCGAAATGTGCACAAAACTCAGCCTAATTGTTTTAAACTAAGCTTAGTTTTAAATGTACGAATAGTTGCAGCTTATACTATATATGAAACAAAACTAAAATTGAAAAAAAAAATAATCTTTATGACTTGTGTAAAAGAGCAAAAGAATATGCATAGCGCTTAGATATGTACAATGCTATTGATATAAGAGGAAATATAATGAAACATTGGGAATTATTTTGCAAAAACAGTGTACGGTATGGTAGTTAAAATATGGTGGAATATATAATGGTGATTAAAATTATTGCTGTTTTTCGTGCATTTAAAATTGAGTTACACAAAATGTTTTAATTTATTTTAGTAAACGCCATAATAGATACAGGGAGATCCATTACATCCGAAAACACTAGTCAAAACAATTATCACTAAATCCAGGGAAGTTTAATGTCATCCACAAAGCACTTAAATTCTAAAATCGTATTTTTAATGAGCTATACATTAAGCTTAGATTCATGAAGAGCTTTGTTAAAGCAGTGGTTGAAAATGCATTAGGATTCTTTGTTTTACGACTCAAAGAAAACTATCACAGAGTCACGTAACTCATCGGGATGCACAAAAGCCTGGCTTAACATGGCATACGTTTCTGCCACGAATTTACATAAATGCATGGTAGGTTTAATTGTAAACCGTTTTTTTAATGATGCTTCCATTTCAAACTATTGACAGATGACTTTCTCTGAGCTCTAAACAACAATATTCATTTAGATTATGTCTTACCAGGTTAGAAGTTGCATATGGTTATAGTTATCGTTGTTTTCCTCTATACAAACGATGAAATATCTTGTACCAAATAAACTTTTACACTGTTTTTATGCTGTCTTTATTAGAAAGTATTGATTTTATTGCATTTGTTACTTTTATTTATTTCTTCATTTATTATTGTTATTTTGATTAGCTATTGATCGATAATATAGAATTACAATCTTTGAGAATAATCCTAAACCTGGCAATGCATTAGATTGGAATAATCCTCGACTTGGTAATATGTATTTCCTTCAAACACATTGCAAGACTAATTTAGCTTTTGTTTATCTGTGAATAGCTTTACCTTAGTTATCTGTGAATAGCTTACCTTTTATTTCAATTTCCCTCTGTAATTCCAATGAAACAGTTCGGATCTTTTCAGTTATGATATAACACATTGTAGAGTATTAACTTATTTAAAGTAACCTGTAGTTTTATGTTAATATGCTTAATATGCTTTTCTCTCTTTCTCGCCTTCCAGTTCCCTGCCCAAATGCTAATTTCTAGTTCGCCAGTATTCAAAGAAAGTAGAAAAGTGATGGTATTTAAACATTTAAAGGACGATTTTAGGTGCTGGAATCAGAGCGTATTCCGCTTGCTAATGGCCACGTTGCTAGTTGATTCTGTCTAGAGTAGTTTATTTGCGACGGAGCGTTATTCTCGCTATTAGCTTTGCCACGCCGACTTTACGTCTGATTCAATTTGCACGTTTCTGTCTGCATAGCCTTTGGGCTAGCTTAAAATTTATGTCATCCAATGCATTACTCTAATTTATGTCATCCATTGCATTACTCGAATTTATGTCATCCAATGCATTACTTAAAATCCAATGCATTTCTTTTGGCTTACGCCATAAGTGCTGGTTATTTCAGTAAGCACAAGACATGCCTTCGGTAACTTTTATCTGAGTTAAATGAAAGGATCATTTGCACCCTTCTCACGTCTTTGCTGTAATTTCCAAGACATAGCAATAAGTCGCTTACTGTTAGAGTTTTCATATAATTTATGTTACCAAAGACGTTGGAACTTTATAACGATACAAGCAGCATTCTACGGGAAGATACGCTACCCGACATTGAAAATGCAACACCACGAAGGAGTGGCCAGAAAGTGATGAAACTTGGCAAACAGAAAGAGAGACAGCAACGAACAGTAAGTGATCATTATTTCGAACAGATATGCTTCATACAAAGCGAGAACAACATCGGCTGAGTAGATGGTAGTACCACCTTGGGCTTAGATACACGAAACAACACGTCAATATTTTAGGATTATTCTCAAAAACTGTTCTGCCAAACCATGATGCCGCGTTGTGGGGCGTTCCGCAGTTGCTGCTGGGATTGGACCTGTCTCCACATCAACGCCACACTCATACGCAGCAACTATCATTGGAGAAACAGAAACTTGACTCATCTGTGAACTCGACCCTGTGCCATTCCGCCGTCCACATCGACAGGTGGAGAGGACAATATATAGATTTACAATCTTTGAGACAATTGTTGACAGCAGTTGCAGCAGGCGACGGCACAACCGCTTTAGCCATACCACCACACACGAGGTCAACAAGTTTTGGCATTCGACTGCAATTTTCTAAAAATTAAACGTTTTCAATCCCTAAGATATGTTTTTCCTGTTTAGACGAATTTTACTGCAGTGAAAACGAACTTGTGGCAAAAGTGTATTTTCTTTGTGGAAAATATAAAGTTGACTCATACATCGTTTCAGAGATAATTGTTTGGCGCGCCTTATTCTAAGTGCATTGGATTCAAAACTCCTGTTTCTCGCCGTATTTAAAGTTTATGATACAGTTTGAAAATACTGGTGTTGACTGTGATATGTATTGA
The DNA here is from genome assembly GCF_044657685.1 of Stegodyphus dumicola. Lineage (NCBI taxonomy): Eukaryota > Metazoa > Arthropoda > Arachnida > Araneae > Eresidae > Stegodyphus > Stegodyphus dumicola. The sequence continues at coordinate 199,705,298 of NC_140773.1, forward strand.
ACTGTGAACTATTATGAATAGTGAACTATTTATGAATTGTTAACTATTTATCAACTGTGAACTATTATTGCATTTCAACAAACCATCAAAATCCTATTTTATTTATTATGTATATAACCAAAATTTTGTGTCTAAATCTTTATTTGTATTCTACATTATGCATTCTATATTCTATGTACGTACCATCAAAATCCTATTTTATTTATTATGTATATAACCAAAATTTTGTGTCTAAATCTTTATTTGTATTCTACATTATGCATTCTATATTCTATGTACGTACCATCAAAATTTCTGTTAATATTTATATGAATTCTGTCAACGTATGTCAAGTATATGTCAAAATTATGTGTACATTAAAATCAAAATTTTTATTGTAATATAAAATTTTAAATAAATTTTATATTACAATAAAAATTTTGAGGTCCCACTGAGTGAGCAATAAAGCTGAAAGTCTTCATGGTGGCACAGCTGCTCACCCAGTGGTCTCCGGTTTCCTGTGATATGTATTATGATTTGTGTAAACTAATAATACCAGAAATCAGTGATCCCAGAAAGTCTTATCTAGTGGTTGATGTTAGACGAAGAGGGGTGGGAGATCCTCGCACCACCCCCCGGAGTGTTCTCCCTCAAAATTGGGGTGGAAAGCTTAACAGTTAGCTAGGTTCAGCAATACCTCAATTACCTGTGGTACTATGGAGGTGATGGCCTAGCTTCCACCTGTACCTGTGATATGCATTGTGAGTATGGAACATGATCAGTTTAAGATCTAGTTTTCTCAAAGGTTGAATAGATAGATTTGAGTGTCTCGTGATGATAAATTTACCTGATTTAACGCTAAATAACGCAAGAATGGAAATGCTATCTGTTTGGGCACTTTTTGGATTTATAAGCACTTTCTTAAAAGCTTAAAGTATGAAATATTCACTAAAAGCATAACTCTGAAAGTTATTGATTATTTTATTCAGTTTATGAGGAAAACTAGATAAATTTCCGAAAGTTTCAAAAAGTAGTTTCTTATTGATTTTTACAGGAAAACTTTCTTGTAACTACTCCGGCATATGGGGCATTTATCGATTTCAGCCTTATTCTGAGAAGTGGTTACATTAGCTTCGCATGCTTAACTCTGTTCTTCAAATGTATTTTCATGATGGAAAAAATATGCAAAATATGGTAGTAAATGGCTAGTTAAGCAATCTCGAAGATACGCTCTTCTCTTTAACAGAGTTCATTAACTTATCGTTTATAAAGAAGCGATTTCTGGAAGCAAAATATTGCTTAATAAAAAATTTTCTCTTATTTTTTTATTTATTTAGTAGAAATATTTTTCGAACCTATTTAAAATGCATTAGCTTATTTCTCAAGAATACATTTTCCTCAAGTACTGCTTTTCCTCCCAACCACCATGATAATAACACAGATTAGGGATAATGTGCAAGACACATCTCACAAACAAAACTTCAGTTAAAAAGCTGGGAACTTCTAAATTGATATAGAATAACGTTAAACTTAGTATGAGGAACGTTATAAATTTTTCCCTCCTTAAAAGCAGAGAAAATTTGAGCTTAGTAATGCAATTAGTATTTTAATGCTTTATTGGTTTTAAATTTTTTTAACTAATTAAAATCTCTCTAGACATCGCATCGTACAGTGAATGACGAGATTATATTTGAAACAGGAGAAGAAAATTCCTGCGAAAAGCAGAATGGCTTTACATAATATAGTACCTTACGCTTTTTTCTTTATGCGTAGAAAAACATATGAATTTGTTGAATAAAACAAATTTTGAAACGTTTATAATTTTTAGCAGAAAGCATTCACAGACTGCTTCAACTTTCTGGTTTTGGTTTCCTAATTAATGACTGCGTATGATGAATTTATAGCGTAATGATTGTTTCACTAACCATTTATTTTATGTTAATCACCTTTACTGTCTTTCTCGCATTTCCTGCCAGAATGCCAATTTTTAGTTCGCACGTATTCAAATGAAGTAGAAAGAAATAGTATTTAAACGAAGGTTTTTTAGAGGGTAGGATTACAGTGTATCCCGCCTGCTGAATGCCGCGTTACTAGCTGACTCTTTTGACAGCAGTTTATCTGAGGCGTTTTGGTATTCTCACCGTTAGGACTGTCATGCCGATATTAGGTTTGAGCCAATTTTCGCTCATTCTTTCTTTGTAGCCGTTGGGTTAACGTACAGTTTACTTAGTTAATTTTCAATTCATTACTTTTTATTTACGCCATAAATGCTGGCTAGTTCTGTAAGCACCAGCTGTGCATTCTGTTAATCTACTGATTTTAATAAAAGGGTCTTTTACACCCTTTCCAATTCTCTGTTGTAATATCCAAAGCATAGCGATAATTCACTCAAGTTCTCATCTAGTTTATGTTACGAAAGAGGGTAAGACTCTATAAACTACATAATTGTTCTTAAATAAGTAACAGATATAAATAAATAGTCTTTGTTTTAATTCAGCTCTAAAGTTTGCATACTTCACGTAACTTTCACCATAGGCTTCAAATATACAAACAAAATTTGCTGTTGAAGGCATCAGTATTTTGAAGTGTTTGAGAAGTTTCATTTTTAAAATCTGATACGAAGTGCTTATAGCTTTTACAGAACAACTTTTGATGACATACCTGTTTCTGTTGCTGAACGAAGACGAATGGCAGATCGTGAACTCTTGCGTGCTGTCGGACGCATTTGAAGCAGGGCAGTCAATAAAAGATCTCGCTCCTTTCCTTGGCGCTGATCTTTCGTTAAGTTTTCAAATGTAAACAAGTCAAACAGTTACCAGGATACCTATACCCAGTCGACCACAGATTACCATCCCTTTTGAAGTTTGGTATATTGCTATAGCAACTAGGTTCAATAGACGAGAGACCTGCACGTCTATGGCTGCAGCGTCACTTGATAAGATAGCATCTGCCAGTTAGGTGCACCGAGGGCTTCAAGTGAAGGAACTGTATTTCCGAGTACCAAGTATTTGTGTTCTACAAACCGCTAAATTCAGAGACGCAAAACAAAATTAGTGTCATCGATATCTCAATTGGACTGTTTCTTATTGACAACCCCATTTGGACTATCTCCGGTGGTTCAACGTCCCTTTCACTTTCTGGAATCAGATAATGAGAGTCTGACGCAGTGTCTCAAGAGAACGAGGTACATGGAATCAGCCACATCATTATCAAACAACATGTATTCAGAGTGAGAGCATCATTGTATGGAATGAGATTTCGGTGGGATATCGCTTACAGCTTCTCATCTTTTCATCTTCTCATCTTTTGCGACGGCTACGCGCTATCAAGATGAAGTCCTAAAGGCCACTCTCATTCGTTACGCTGATTTCCTACTTATGGATGATAATGCCGTCCCCATCGAGCTATCATCGTTAACAAGTACCTGGAGAGTGAGGATCGCCGTATTTTCTCGACCTTAATCCAACTGAAAAGCTTTCGGATGCCCTTGGGAGCGCTATCTCTCCACGTATACCTCCGCCAGCCAAACTGCTTTAATAGAGGAATGATTATTGCTAAGCAATCTTCCATGGTTGATCATCTCATTGAAAACATGGACAATCCTAATGTATATGTCAGAAATCTAAACTAATGTGCCTCCTCATGCCGCTGTCTGACCATGTAAAATGTTTTTGCTAGTTTCAATAAACTCCCGATGCGGTCCTTGTGAGGCACCGGGAGGGTTCAGCTCTAGATAGTTGTACGGTAAGGACAGCACCCGAGTAGTCATTGTAATCCGTCCGGGTGTCCGGCCCTGCTGTCATCTATAAAGGTTGTGTGAAGGTCTTCAGTGGTCACATACCTTATCGATTAAAGTTGCGTTTGTTTGGTTTTACATATAATCATCAATTTGTTAATAAATCAAATGTGAACGGATTATAAAATTTACGATATTTATTTTGGATTTTAAAATATGTATTATTTTCAGGCTTCTACGTAATACTTGCTTTTATGTATGCATAAAAACATTTACTACCTTCATGTGCAATTTGGTGCTAATTAAAGTTTTACTTTTCTGATTTGAGTTTACGGTCACGTACTTACTTTTTGACAGCTACTGTATAATCCCGGGTTTAACAGAAACATGTTGTTTTTCACCTACTCCTCAAATCGCAATATGAAATTATTTCGAGAAATATGAGCTAGGCAGATGGTAATCGTCAGTAAAAATATATTTGAATGAGGAAAAGTGTTAAAAACTTGGGAATATTGCCAAGTTCATTACAAAGCAATCCGATGTTGTCATATTGCTTAATGTTCATCATGGGGTCAAAGCTGATTGTTGAAGGGCTGCCAATATTACCAAACTGTTTCTAGAAGATTTGTTTGCAAGGAGATTTTTTTGTATCACTTTGTTGTCATCCGTATGCCAAAAACAGGGTCAATTAGCTCCATGCGCAACTACGATGGATGGATGAGTGGATCAGTAAGATCATTGGAATTAAATATTCTTTAACTTTTCAAAAGGTTTAAAGGATTGTGATATGGAAGAAGCAGTATTTAAGAACCAGAGAAAAAAATATTACAAATAGCTTATCAAAACGTAGGTACCATTTGGGTATTAAAAGGATTATTAATTTGTTTTTATCTGTAATTTATTACAGAAAAATCTACACATCTTAAGCTATTTTTCGATCTATTCACCATGCGAATTAAGGCACGTGTCATATCTATCCGAAACATACCTGCATTGTAGAATTCGACTGCTTGCGACCTAAACCAGTTCTGGATATTAACCTTGATCTCATCATCACTTGCAAAGTGCTGGCTGGCAAGATTTTCCTTAAGAAGAGAAGTCAAATGGAAGTTGGATGGAGCTAAGTTTGGATTATAGGGAGGGTTCCAGAATTGTTCATAGCGAAATGAATCAAGCAGCGTCGTCATTACGGTGTGCGGTATGTGGTCGCGCGTTGTCAGTCGATTATTTTAAAGATTACCGACAGACAATGACTTGAAACGTTAACGTAAACAAAATGGTTAGGATAATGTGCTTTCAAGTTGAACGTTGTAACTAGCATGCGCAACCTTCATGCTGTCAGATTAGCGGGAGATATGCTCAACAGGTTCTTACTTTGTGGATCAGCTTAGTATAAAAGAACGGTTATAAGGAATTTCTTCCGTCTTCATAGCGTGCCTTCGTGATGTAGAGGTAGCATACTCAGCGCGTATTTGAGAGGTCCGTGGTTCGATTTCTGGGGAGGGCGTCACTAACAGGACTACTATTTCTTCTAATTGCTTTGGCAAACATGTTGGAGTCCTGAGTAAGAACAGGAAGTTTACTAAAAACTATGTTCTGGAAAGTGTAGAAGATATAACACAAGTGGGAACGGTTTAACTACTCTTTATTCTTCACAGTTTACAGCTGCTCCCGAACTTCGGGATACAAAGACCACTATTCCTGATCCGAAACTTAAAAAAATAAGAACTACAGACTAACTAAATTTAAATAAGAGCTAAACTCAAATACTTTACAAAGATTAGTAACGCTAAGATTGGCCTTTTAGATCCTTACGTATGTAGTACGTAGAATTCGGGAAAACTACAGTACGTCTTCAGTATCAAAAGGACTAAATTTATGGCCTTAAAGGCGGATAACAACTGACTGAAAAGCGCGCGTGAGATAAGGTAGCGAAAAGTCTTTCTCTCTCTCTCTAACACCTTCTTAGCTAAAAAGCTACAACCTAAGAACTTGAACAGTTTCCAAAATCACTTTTCATACTAAAACTAACCGTGTTTATTCTGGCTGGAAGTGGAAAACAAGAGGGGACAGTAAAGTTTTAAAATAAAGTAAACGTAGTAAAACTTAAAATCCTTACACGGTTATCGAAAAGACGGTTTGTTATTATGGGCAGTAATTGCTATTATCATTTGCATTGACCTACAATATATATATATATATATATATATATATATATATATATATGCTATTGATTCAAAAGTAAGTGTCCGATTGCTACTGGAAATCTATATCCAAATGTTCATTGATTTAGACTAGAAGAGAAACACGCTAATGTGACAATCAAAATCGTAAAAACAACCTTGTATTTAGCGTAAGTATAATGAAACACTCAATCGATTTCCAAAAAAATAAAGGAGAAGGAGTCTCAGAAACACGTGGTCCTTATCACCACCGCACGTGGTTATAACTGGATTTTTAATCAGAGTTGCACTGGCCGCCTACTTTTACTGAGCCAGGCTATCTGATCAAGCATAAAGGACAAGAAAAATTTAGCGAAGTTAAAATAGGGAGCGAGGGGCAAATGCACCTTCACGCTCAAAATCTGAACTTCAAATAATGGAAAGCAACCATTGAACGGATTTTTATACCCTCTGGTGGTACCAAACGCCTGTTAAGCAAAAAATGGCTTCTTTTTACTATTACGTATTCCGCGCGCTTAAAGTTTGTTCCTCTGAATCTTTGCTTACCAATGAACTTAATTATTTGAGAGCAGTTGCGATTGACCGTGGATTTTCTGCCGTGATTATTGATAACGCCGTTAAAAAGTTTTCACATTCCCATCAAAGAAGACATTCCACTGTTAGAAATAATATTAATGACCTTGTCGTGCTTCCATTTTATCCTTCTGTTAGCTATAAAATTGCACGGATTCTCCAGAAATTCAATTTTCAAGTCGGTTTCTCCCCTATTAATAAAATTCACCCTTCGATTCTAAAAGATTGCGTTTCTCTCTTGAATTCTTGGGGAATTTATAGTATATCGTGTCAGTGTGGTTTAAGATATATTGGCCAAACAAAAAGAGCGTTGAAGTTTCGTATCAAGGAACATGAATCTTATGTCAGAAAAGGCGAAATTAACAAGTCTTCAATAGCGTATCATAGTTGGACATTTAACCATAATTTTGACTTTGGGTGTGCAAAAATTATCCAAAAGGCTTCTTCCATAGGTGAATTGGATTTTCTTGAGGCTTTTCACATTCACAAAGATTTAGCAGGTTTAGTTAATGATTTGAAGTCCAATCCAGTCCTTCCTAATGCCTTTAAAATTCTACTATCTTAATTCAGTTATTTTTGCCGATAGATGGCGTTATCTCCTCGCGTTTGCCATTTGCCATTTTTCGCTGTTATACTGGACTTAGCCTGTGTGGATTGCAGGCTTTTTGCCAGTTGTCGTTTAATAAGGGTTCCTGGAAGTACTAAAAACAGAACAAAGGTGTCGCAGAGACAAGATGTAAAAATAAGGGAAAGTTTAACACTTTGCCACTAAAGAGTGTAACATCGTGGGGTGGTGTAAAATACAAATCAGATACAAATATGCAAAAAAGTTGAAATGATGAAAGTCAAAAATAAAATATAATTATTCAGAATGAAGTTCCATAATTGAATCTTGGTTAAATATGAGTATTTACAAATATACAATGTTAGCGTAGAAAGTCAAAAGTGGAGCCATGTCATGTGACGGCTAAGAAAACTTGTTTTTTTTTTTTTTTTTTTTTTTTTTTTTTTTTTTTTTTTTTTAAATATTTGTCTTTCAAATAATGAAAACATATTTTTCTCTGAAGGGCAAGAGTTCCAGTCAATGGATTTCACAAGAGTTTTTCACTAACAGTTCGTGAAATTGCTGCAAAGTCCAAAATTTATGAGCACTGGGCGTGGCATAGCACAGAGTTCATCAGTCTCAGTAGTGCTCAGTTGACAGAAAATATGCAGTTGTAAATAGCTTATTGAGGAATATATATACACATTGGATAGAATAAAAATAAGGTTATAAAGTAAAATAATCAGTAAAATATGTACAGATATGTGCAGTCATTTCAGTAGCACTGAGTGATCCAAAGCAGAGATAGAAATTTTCTAAGTCCTAGGTCACGTGAGGGGCCACCCTCCCGAACTGTGGCTTCGAAGGATGCTGCTAGGTTTGGGGAGATTAAGTAGGATGATTATCGTCGGCATTTAATGAAAATGCAGCAAACGGACGTAGAAATTGGTCTTCTGCAAAGATTTCATAGTTTAAGGTTTGAAAAAAGTTTAACTGACTGCAGTTAAATGCTTTTTGAAAAAAGTTTTCGTTGCTCTTGTGCAGGAAATCTTTTAAGGTGATAATACGTAGATCACTATGCAACACAGAGTTCCTCACATAGTAAGGGGCGTTTGTAGCGATTCTCAAGAATTTATTTTGCACAATTTGCAGTTTATTAATGTCGGCAGGTTTTGCCGCAGTCCATGCAGGAGATGCATATGTGAGGATGGGTCTGACAGCAGTCAAGTAGATAAGTCGTTTCTTGCGTAGATCAAGATTGGAGTATTTTCCTAAGATGGGTAGGAGACAATTAATGACTTTCAGGGCTTGATTCCTGACATTGTTAATGTGCGGTGTCCAGGTAAGCTTATCATTAATAGTGACCCCGAGGTATTTGGCCTGGCGAACTATGGGAACAATTTCATTAAACAGGAAAAGGTTGTTATTTACAGGGCGGTTTCGTTTTCTTCTTCTGATGAGCAATAGTTGTGATTTTCTCTTTCTTTTCCAGCGTGACTAGAAATAATGCAAATTAATTATTTCTCCCTCTCGTCGTCTCTTTAGCTGGTCGACTCGTTCAATTTTGTATCCACGATCTGTTAGTTGTTCCGCTATTTCGGCGCAGGTCACATATGATGGCAAATGTCGGATTACTACTTTCACTAACTTTGACTCCGGGAGTTCAAAGCAGTGGAAGGATAATTTTTCATCTTTCAAAACTTTCACTAGTTGTTTATAAATTGTCGGGTTGTACGCCTGAATTTTAAATTCTCCCTTTATTTGTTGCCCATGATAGTCCTTACATGGGGATAGATTATAACCAGCCAAAATGCCTTGCAACTTGATAAAGTGAAAGGATAAGTCCTTCACAATGATCGGAGGGGTATGTTTCGATGCTGGAATATCCTGATTGGCCGCCGGTTGATCCTCGGCTACTTCCATGGTTTCCGTAGCTGGTTGCTCCGGTGTCTCTATTACTGACGAATCAGCGGGCTCCGTTAGAGCGGGCTTCTTCTGCTTTTTTGGTCGTTTCGTAATGTCTCCTCTTGGTCCAGAATCTGAATCTGAGGTGTCTTCATCTAGAGCTTTATACTTTTTTGAAGCTTCCTCATCAGATCTAGCCGGGCTTGAAGCTCGTCTGACGTTCTGCTTAAATCCTTGCACAGGTTTACCTTGTGGTATAAGAGGAAGGATGTTGGGTTTGGGTAACGCTGATGTTCTTTCGTTGTGGATCTCTCTTTCAACGAAGATTTTAAGTCGCCGGAAAAACTTCAGATCACTTGCATCCTTTTCAGAAAGCAAGCCATCAGCTTTTTCGATACATTCTAGGTTGGTTATTTCTGTAGCAATAAATTCTATGATGCGGTCCATGTTAAGACTTTCAAAACAGAAAATGAGGCAGCGTAGATCAGAGCAACGTTATACCGGCCTACTTTTACTGCGGTATATACTCTGACATGATACAGCAGTAACACGATCAACATAGAGTCGATGCGTCAGAAGACCGTAGTTAAGATATCAAGTATCGTATGCAATCACTGACCGCCTAAGGTACTGGGTCAGCACTTCGATCAGGAGAAAACTGCAGTGCGTGCTACTCGCTCGCAGTCTCAGCTCCGAGTGTCCTCGCGTTTGGTACTACCAGAGGGTATAAAAATCCGTTCAGTGGTTGCTTTCCATTATTTGAAGTTCAGATTTTGAGCGTGAAGGTGCATTTGCCCCTCGCTCCCTATTTTAACTTCGCTAATTTTTCTTGTCCTTTATGCTTGATCAGATAGCCTGGCTCAGTAAAAGTAGGCGGCCAGTGCAACTCTGATTAAAAATCCAGTTATAACCACGTGCAGTGCTGATAAGGACCACGTGTTTCTGAGACTCCTTCTCCTTTATTTTCCTCTTTCTAGGTATTTCTTTCTCCTGATGAGGAGGGACCTTTAGCTGCCCTCGAAATCGATTGAGTGTTTCATTATACTTACGCTAAATACAAGATTGTTTTTACGATTCTGATTGTTCATTGATTTATTCTTACAATATGTGCTGACGCGGTATTTGTAATTCACTACCGCGTGGAATTTGCTTAACATAGATATAAAGATACGTTTAAAAGTAAACAACTGTTCGTAAACACTGGAATCTAAGATCACTGGAAATCAAACTGGTAATGTTGAGCGTTTTACAAAGGCCGAAATATTTTACTAGTGCTTCTCCAAAGTTTACCCATATGCATTTTTATAAAAACGAACATAACTCCTCACCAGTCCAGCAGTAATGCTTTTCGAAGCATGAATTCCTGTAGTTAAGCGAATGTAAAAGCTTGCATATGCATGCTACTAGATAACTGTTCTGTTTGATGAGCCTTAATGGTAAATTTGGCCTTGTTCTGCATCTGCGGATAGGTTTTTTAAGTTTTAAAATGGCTTTCGTATTTTCAACTACGCTATTAAAATTTCCATTATTTGAAATATATAGATAACTACTGGTTTTGGTAGTTTAAAGTACCCGAATTCGTCAGAAATTTTAATTAAATGAAGCCATTATTGAATATAAATTATTTTATGCTTACATTAGATAAAAGTATACAAAATATGAAAGGAGATTAACATAAAATTTCTAACATAAAATTAAACAGAGATTAACATAAAACATGAATTATTAAACAAATGATATTAACATAAAATATGAATAGATAACAAGACAATCATTTTTTATTTTAGATGTTTTAACTTCGTTATGTTTTATCTTATCCGGCATCTTAAATCATTTGAACTACCACCTATGCATGGTTTCTGGTTTACCTTTAGTTTTGAAAACTTCGAAACACTATTCGAAAATTTGCTACATTTTCTACGAGAGTTTCGCTTGTGTAAAACCTCATAAATTGCAGAAATTTTTATAAGATTATGTAAATAAAATTTTTCTGCTTAGTACTGAATTTAGTCTATCACTTTATTAACCAGGGAATTAAATCGATATTTCCCAATAAAATTAGGCAATATCCACCTACAAACGGATTATAAAGAATTTCTTCATGTACAACGATTGTTGATAGTTTCAAACTACAAGTTTATAAAGCTTTCTTACCAGCTGTTATCTATTTTACTCTTTATTAAGACTTCCAATAACCTCATATTACCTGGCTAAGATAGTTTCATGTCTTCAATGGTTTTTATCTGCCAAGGCTTATCTGGAGGTATTACAACAGAAACTCGCAAATCCAGAAAAATGATGAAATATTCTTTATCAATTTGAGCACCGAAGCAAAGATCGATTTTCGATTATAAAGGACTTCTTAGAATGGTGGGATTGTTAATAAAGAAAGAAAGAAAAGCGTCCTTTTCGAAAGCCTGCCTCTATATTCTAGAGCAAAACAATGGGTTGTTTAGAGATGGAAATGGAAAGAGCTTTCAAATAAGATTGTTGGGTGGAAATTAGTGCTTGTTAATAATGACACTTATATTTCTTAATGGAATTTTAATGTTGCAAGAAAGCAGATTTATGCTCAGAAACAGTCTGGAACTAATGTATTCGTGAGTCTTTAGTAATAAATAAAAGAAAAGGGAGAAAAATGTAAAATTATTTCACTGTAAACAAAGCTAAGAAAAAGTACTCAACTTTTTTTTTTAATTCAATTACTTTTAACTTGTTTTTGTTTAAATTCCTGGTGAGCTTCCCGTAATAATTGAATACTATAAGGTTTGATTCTCATACTTGCGTCAAGAAAATGCTTTAAAAAGTTTGTCATCAAAATACTAATCATTACTAGGACTAGTTAGTTTCTGTACAACAACAACAAAAAAAGGAGGGTCTCTTCGAATTGCTTAGTATATATTTAGCACATTCGATAATGATTTGGACTGGTGCTGCTTTCCATTGTAGGATGCAAATGCACTTCATAGCGATGTTTGTTTCAGATCATAATGTTGTAGATTCATTAGGTTATTTTGATGCAGAAGACGTGAAAATGAGCAATGCCCTCGCCGAGACAAGAAGCTGGACTTCTCGAATACGCGCCGAGTGTGCTAACTGTTACGCCACGAAGGCATGCAGTATGAAGGGAGAAAATACCTTATATACTTCCCCTTTCAAAACGAGGCTGGGGAATAGGGAACCAAGTCCCAAAATTCTGGTGGTGAAGAATCATCATCCACCACCTTTTAGTTCAGGCTCCACTGTGGAGTCACTAGGTTATTTTGAAGCAGGAGACATGAAAAATGAGTAACGCCTTCGCCCGGTCTCAAAACTAGACCCCTCGAATACGCGCCCAGTATGCTAACCATTATACCACAAAGGTATGCAGAAAGGAGGAAGAAAATACCTTTTGTACTTCCCCTTTTAAAGGGCGATTGGTGGTTAGGGAGCCCAGTCGCCAAATCCTGGTGGTGAAGAATCATCATCCGCAAATCGTTTTAGTTCGGGCGCCCCTGTAGAGACATTAGGATTTTTTTGAAGCTCGAGACGTGATTCATAAGCAATGCTGTCGCGGGAACTCAATCCTAGACCTCTAGAATACGCATCAAGTGTGCTAACCATTACAACACGAAGGCATGCAGAAAGGAGGAAGAAAATACCTTATGATAAGTATTCAATATTCTGCCGTAAGAATGCTAGTCCCAATATGAACAGTAGTGAGTAATGAAGAGAAGTGCCTGGCGACGATTTGGGATAAATATATGCGTGATGCAGTCGAGGAGTCAATAACTGACTGCAGGATTTCTTTGGAAAGAAAATTTTATCATTAAAGTTAACTAACGTTGCATAATGCGAAGTCTGTTAACTTGTAATCTAGCTTCGAAGTTAGCGAGTTCCAAGCTAGTGTATTTATATTTATAGTATATATTTAGTATATTCGATAGTGATCTGGGCAAGTGCTGCTTTCCCATGATAATGTTTTGGACAAGTGCTGTTCCATTCTACGACGCAGATAAACTTCATAGTGATGCTTGTTTCAGATCACAATGTGTGTTCAATATTCTACCATAAAAGTGCCTCTACACTACTTTCACTACTTTCATACTGGGACTATTCTACCATAATAGTCCCAGTATGAAAGTAGTGAGTAATAAAAAGAAGCGTGCAGCCTGAGATCTTATATAAATACATGTGTGCTGCGGTCGTGGAGTCAGTAGTAGACTGCATGATTTGTTTGAAAAGAGAACCAGTCAACAGCACAAACTCACAAGTGATTGACTAGTGGTTGTGTGGGTGATCAAGCTCCTGCGAGAAGTCTGCATTTAAACTAAGAACTTCATTATGAGAAAATGTAGTGAAAAGAATGAGCAGTGTAAATCAATAAATGTAAGGAGTGCACCAATCGCTGTATAACAGTTATTCTCTTCTCTACTGACAAATCTGCCCATTTATACAATATTTATTCAACATATTATGGACATTATATACACAACTGGGTTCAAAACAACTTGCACATTCTTTGGATAGAGAAATTAGAGCTAGCAAAAGCGAATCGCCAAATACTGAGGCATGAAATCTTGGAAATCACAAATTTGTCTGAATGCATTTTCTTACAATGGCAAATGGGTATCTGGTGAAGATTCATAGTTCTGCTCTTCCTTTCAGTGTTCCCAACTACTTATTGACAAGAAGAGCTTTAACTTTCCAAAAGTAAAAGAAAATTGCATCAAAAAAAGATTAAAAGTTCATCTAAGTAAATTAACTTTTCATCATATTATGATTTTTGGATTAAAATATATTTCAAGAATTCACAGCAACTGCACTGATTTGAACAGCCCATACCATGCCACTGGTAACTAGCAGCAGTTGATATGATTTCTATTTACAGCTGCTGAAGAACGCTTCAACTTACCAAATGATTTATTGAATTTTTCGTTTATTATATATTTTCCGAGGATTTATCCTTAAAACTTATTTGAAAGGTCTAGATAATGAACCTGTTATTAAAAGTTTATGTTAATCATATCATCATCGGAAATTCAACCTTCGCAAGACTCAATATACTATCTTTAAATCGATTTCAGTATGAAATATCATCTTTAATGATTTCGTTTCATATAAGTAATAAGGTCAGGGTTTTTTATTTTTTCACGAAGCTCTCTTGTATATTATATTGCACGCTGCCCAGGACTTTATTAGTCATGCGGAGTTAGAAAACACGAATTATTACCCAGTTTATCACATTATTATTAACTGACAACGTGATTTGCGAGAATCATGCTCTCAATTAATATACCCATTCACAACTAACATCTATTTGACCATTTAACATTAAGAATTTTATGCAAGGTCATGAGACTTAAGTTCAATAGCTAAATTACTGCTGTTAAATAAACAGGAATCTAGGCGAAATGAGAGGGAAAAATTCCATACATTCTCTTATCAGTAAAAATGTTTCCTTGAAAGACTTTCAGTTTGAAGATAATTCGGAATTTTAGATATTCTAATATTACCCGTCTTTGCTTGAATGCCGTCACATTTTTTTGATACCATATGCAAGGATATTGGATGTTTTTGGATAATGATGCAAAGTCACATTAGCTTTGCAAATATCTCACTTCAGCCACTTTTTTGGTTCTGTGTCCTTCCAAAAAGTAAGCAACACTAAAGTGATAACCTAAATTTAATTTATTTTTAGAATTATAGAATTATTTCAGAATACAAAGAGATTTATCTATGCGGTTGGTTTGCTTAATTGCTTCTTACTACCAACGGCTGGAACAAAATTACTAAGCTTAACGCATTTGAGCAAATTTTATGGTTTCATTTGATAAAAGACTTATTCTTAGACAAAGCTGGAAATTTGCATACAAATGGAAACACAGATCACGGAGTCTTAATGGTTTAAATCTCTTGCAGGAAATTCGTAAATTTAAAAATAATTTTAATTAAAATGAATTTAAAGAGCACGCTTTTAATTAATTGATCTCATATATTCAGAATTTGCAAAGTAAGCGAGGTTGAGTAACGATTTAAAATATCAGTTCCAACCATTTTTTACAGAAATGAAAGAAAAAGGAATTAATTAAAACTGTTCTTGAGAATTTGATTACATGAAATGTATTAAAAGCTCTGTCTCTCTTACTGCTTTAATTCGATTAGAAATGGAATTTTTGGAATGACATAATAACAAATGAAATTAGATTTATTAATTTAATGCCTAATACTTCCATGTATCAAATTTCGTGTTATTAATGTACACCGTGTCCACCAGAATCTTTATCTAAGGTTTATTTATCTAGGGCAACCGTGGGTCTTAGACATATACTTCCAGCTACCAAAATATTTAACAAGTTTTAAAAGTATATATTTTTAATTTTTAATTTAAAATAATTAATTTTAAATAAAATACGGAATCTAACTTTTTGCACGTTAAACCGGACCCTGTATATAAGAAAATTTTGTACTCTTTTAAAAAACAGAATTCTGCGAACGAAACGGTTGACGAAAGTCAACAAAACGTTTGACTCCAGTATGATCAAAATTGACTTAGGTATTTGATTTCAAAATTTGCATATTTTAACGTCATTTCCAGTTTACATGAGGGGCAGTTAATAAATAAAGTAGAAACATTCAAGGTTAATTTTTCTCCTTAAATTCTATTCAATGATATTCTAATGCCTTTTAGTATTTTCGTTATTTATTATTTTGTTACTTTTCATATTTTCACTCAAGTGATTTATAAATTTTCAAACTCTAAAAGTACATCTAAAAATATTCTCATGAAGTAAATCGTAAAATTAATTAAAGTATAATTATTTTTCATCTTTACTTCCTTGTACGAAATTAAGGAAGTACTGCAATCGCGAAAAATTTTGGGTATCATATTTTAACGAAAATATTGATTTTGACTTCTCCCGAATCCGTTTTGACTATCTAACTTGAAGCTGGCGAGAACCTTGAAAAGTGTTTTGCAGTTGTGTTTTTGGCATTTAAGGATTGACGTCTCTCGCGCTTGAATGCACATTGAAAATTTATGTTAAGGGACTATTGCTTGTTTCTAATCCCCAGAACAGAATTTCCACTAAATAACAACGTTGATAAAAGTTTAGAATGTAATAAATACTGTACATATATATAGCAAAATGATCTAGCAGAATTGTTGTTCTGTTTCCAGAACGTAAACAACTATGGTTTTTCTGACACTGGTTTACTCAATTTAACTTTGCTTTAATAAGGATAAGAAACAAGAACTACTTTTATTCCAAATTAACATCATGCAATGGATTTAAGGTTACCATTTATTAAATTATCAAATGACGCTTTAAGCAAGAGATGGGGGCCAATGAATAAATCATAAAAATCACCTCGACATCAACTACCATAACTTACCAAATTAATTATAAAATAGTTGAACAAAATAACAACTAAAAATAATTATTAAATATAACACTTCTTAATAATATTGAAAGGACATATATTAATAAATTAAGTTAGAGTAGAGTAAAATAAAATAGACATGCATTGGATCAGTAATATATGCCATCACTAAGAACTAAGGACGTGCAAATAGCAAATTTCGTTTACATTGACCAGCTGACATGTGTGGTTTGCCATTATACAACTCTCCCTTGATCTTTGTATTCTTTCCCATAATCCAAATAATAATAATAATAATAATAACAGGAAGCATATTTCCTTCTGTAGAAAATTATATGGCGCATGTTTCCATGTAATGAAAATAATCCCTTTTTCCTACTGAATGTATTTTTTTTTAATTGAAAAATTGAACTAAGAGCTGGAGAAAATGAAATTGAAAAATTGAACTAAGAGCTTTAAAAAACCTTTTTAATTTAATAAAATTATATTTTTATTAAATTAAAAAGGTTTTCTAAAGAAAGCCTTTTAAAGCGAATTTCTTGAAGATCTTAAAATTACTAACAATTGAAAAATATAAATGCATAACATTTTTAATAAATTTTGAAATATGTTTTTACGGTGTTTTAAAAGATTTGCAGTTTTAGAAACGAAATGTTAATTGATTTTCAGTTTTCAGTCATAGAGCAAAAGACACATTTTAATGAATAAAATTAAATATTGCTCCGAATAAATCTTCCTCCAAAAGAAAAGAAGTAAAATTCAGATCAATTTTCTGTACTCACTAAAGAGTTAAAAAAAAAGAAAATTTAAAATTAGCTCTTTATTTCATCAATTAAAAGAATACATTATTATCAGAAGAAAAACATTTTATCCACATTCCGTCGTCGCCGTAACTTGATAATTAACGCTGCTTTATTAGGTGTGGGATTCAAAATTTAATCTCTTAATGGCTATTCCACTGAAGACACATACTCGTTACACCGTAACACAATTGACGTAACCTACAAATAAATGGACTCTCGTGACGTCATCAAATAAGAATAATCGAACACTGTTGATGTATTTAATACTCAGATAAAATAGAATTTTAATACTCAGATAAATACTCAGATAAAATGTTGTTGGACGAAAAAGTGAATATTTCATGATCCGTTAGCAACTTTTATGATCCTAAATCAATTTTGAAGGCATCTTGGATGATTGATTACGTAATTATCTTTTTAATTTAATAAAAAGATAATTTACTGCATTAATTACCGATTATATGTACAGTAAACCCTATGGGAACGCAAGAGTCATAGAGAGAAAACATAGAGCATGCAATAAAACCGCGGTCTTAAGTTAACTTTCTTTTCTACAAAGTTACAAAACGTTCTATGAAAAAAACGGGTTAGATAAAGTTCAGATTGAAAAAGTATTTATAATTTATACTAATCTAAACAGTATTGAAATTAAAAGGAAAAAGGAAACAAAATGTTAATTGAAAGGATTTCTATTTCTGCCTAAACAATTATTTTTTAATAGCTGGTGATTTTTGCTTGGAACAATATCTGACACCACTCATTAAACGTTTCGTGGCAAAGAACGCAACGTTTTTCAATACCTCTACTAAAGTGTCTTATTTGGGTCAATTTCCACTACAAAATCGGACAGTTCCTTTTCCTTTTAAACAATTTAACTTCTTTTAAATTAAAGCCGCTTTATCCTTTATTTAACCGCTAGCTGTTTTCACCATTGCCTGGTGTTATAAGATCATATAATTCTTCATTTTTCATTTCATGGATCGTCATTCATGGCTATGAATTTAATTTCTTCTTATTCCATGTCTGAAAATCCTTCACCACCTATTGCTTTTTAAATCTGTATAATTTCCTTGGCTTTACTTTCAGCCGATTGAAATCTTGCGAAACTGCTGTTGTTGTGTATCTGTTACCTAATTTGATTTAATTAATTTTTGTTCGGATCGTCACGCTGATACACGAGTATCGAGTGTGATTTTAGATGAAATTAGAATTTGGTTTGATGCACATCTAACGCTATAGGTTACTTTACGACAGGTTCTAAGTTTTATTGTGGAAACTTCTATTTTGTTTAATTATTGTGACAAGTCATACCTGCATATTTAATCAAATAGCCACTAATAAAAGAAAGCTTGACGTTTGCGGTTTTTAAGACTCTTGGACGAATTAATATGGACTCGTACAGCAAAAGAATCGTACTGTATATGCGTTATATCACGGCAACGTTATATGTCGCATTTTAAGTAGTCAAAAACATTTCCAAAGAAAGCGTCAATCCACATTTCAGAATTCGAATGAGAAATTTGGAATTATGAAAAGAGTTGTTTCTGGATATAAGCAACAAATTGCATTTTTTGTCGACCAATTGGAACCAAACCTAAAAGCGACCAAATGTCGTTTGTTTCGTAATTGCTCATTGTGTAGTTGCCAAAGAAAAATCTTTCACAGATGGCGATTATATTAAGGGCACATTTTTAAAAAGTGTTGAAGTATTGTTCAGCGATTTACCAAATCTACAAACAATATTATCTCGAATTCAAGAAATACCGGCTTCTACGCGAACTATTGAAAAACGAATAATTCAAACGGGAGAAAACATAGCAACAAAACAGAATTATTCTATTATTAGAAACTGGCGATAAACCCCTACATTTGATGCAGTGTTGCGCGAGTTTCCTAGCCGTGTCCTGGAGCATTATTAAGAATTAGGAGATCTTAAAAGCTTAGGTTTTGCTCATGTTTAAGTAATATGTGACTTCTTTAATGGATTTTCAAAATAGTTATTAAAGAAGACTATGGTAACGCGGCCGACGCTCTGCAGCGTACCGCATATGATTGAAATTCTAGAGTTTCGCAAATTAAATGAGGACAATTAAGAAAACCCATATTCGTAACCCAATGATCCCAAAGTTTGCGTTAGGGAAGGATTTACTTCACTGTACATTTAACACTGACTTCACAATTTCTACCTCTTTAGTAGAAATTTAGTGTTTCGGTAAAAAGTCAAAATATATTCTTCGTTATGTCATTCATTTGCGAGTTTTCTTCTGTAGCATAACATTCTTTGAGAATAAGAAACTGAATTTATATTTCTTTCTGAAATGCAAATATTTTAGTATGCTTTATTGAAACTTAAAATAATCAATGAATCTAAAATATTTGTGCGATGTCTCATATTAAAGATAATAAATATAAAAATATTACAACTGCAATGGTCTAATGCACCTTATATCTTCTTGCACTGCACTCCTGGATTTGAAACAAGAGCCTAACAATCAGTAGAGTACAATACGCAGCCGAATGAAGCAGACAACGAATAACAAATAGAAGAATACCTTTCAGAGTTTAATTAAATTGTCTATTTTCAAAATGAGCATCTTGGTCAAGAATTTAAATTCTTTTGAAACATTTAATGATGCAAATGAATTATTCGAATCCATGCGAAACTGTACCAAAGGTCACATATCCTTACGTATTTAATTATTCAACTAAATCCTTTACATTTTAATCACTGTTTCATATCAACCATTGATTAGAAAAAAAGTATTTTTATTCATCGATTTCGGTGGATTTCTGTGTCCCGAATTCTGGATTCTTTGTACCCAAAACTACCTGCAAGTGTAATCATCTTCCATTATACTGTACATGTGCAAAAAATAAGATAATACTATTTGCTTTCCACCCTGGATCCTAGTTGCTTTCTTTCCAGGAATTATAGCTGGCCACTGAAATGGCAATTTTGAATGACCAGTAGTGCAGGTAATTCCTTAAGTCTTAACGAAAATGGGCTGGTGCTATATTATGTCAGGAAATAGATGCTAAATGGATTTGAAACATCCACCGCCAGTTCTCACGATACACTTTTGTAGGAAAATATGATATTTCCCAAGCAAGTTGGGAAGTGCACATCGGCTTCCTCGCCAATCGTGTACCCGATCTCTACCGACTCAAATTTTGATGATGTGATGCATTTATGCTTGTGGAACTGCTGCTTGATGATAAGCAAATGCTATTTATGTGTCATATTGACATGCTTTCTATGACACCAAAAATAATGTTTGGGTGTGTACTACCTGCATCTAAGTTTTGAAAAAATTTTTAAGTACTCTTTATACGCTACTATGCATATGAATTCCATTCGATCAGTGAAAGAAAAATAATATTTAAAATCAATGTTCAGCTTTAAAGGGAAAATCATTTTATTAAAAACTCTATACATTTACGAGGGCAACTGACAGGAGTCTTTTCTTTAGATGAAAAGAACAAAAATATTCTGTGATTTTTCAGTGAACAAAATGAAGAAAACAATTGTGTTGAATAATAATATTTGGCCTTCTACGTGTAAGTAATTAACAGCATTACCATTTCTTTATTCATTTACGAAGATAATATTTTACTTTTACTCACTTCTTTAATGATATGAAGTATTATGTATGTTACTAAGAAGAAGCCATCGTGTCGACAGCTTAGAAAGATTTAATTTATTTTGCGATTTTATAGACATAAAAGGAGCGACTAGGATTTCGGAAATCATTCGAGAATCAAATAGAATTCTTTCCATTTGTTTGGAATCTACAAAGAAAGAAACTACTTTCGTTAAAAGATTGGACGAACCATTTAACCATTCTTTTCTACGCAGTTAAGAAACGCGATACTCGTAACCGGAATGTTTCCTTTCTTTGCTTCCTTTTTTTTTTTTTTTTTTTTTTTTTGACTTCTAATTCGATTTCGAGGTCAATTCAAGTGCGGAATTTTCCTTCCATGGCAGAAGCAAAATTCCTTAACCAAACATGTTTATTTAGTTAAGTAGAAGTGCCGAAAAAATAGAATGTGCAATTAAATGGATTAATATCAAGAAGTTTCTAAGCGTAAACAGGAGAATATGGTTTGAAATTTGAAAAAGAATAATAGTTTTTTTTAAAATCCTGGTTATTATTAATTTTATTTTTTTAATATCACCGTAATTGTTACTTTTTATAAAACTGGCTTTAAAATAGGCAATTACCCTGCTCTTGGTTTGTAAATTTATTTTCACTGTACCAAGAAAAGAATATTTTTTAAGTGTCTGCCTAGTATCAGCTTTGTTTCTTAATATCGTATATTGTACACATTTGATACACATTTGAAGCTTTTGAATTTTGCTTAAGAAGATATCAAAAGAGTGTTTGAATACTTACTACGACAAACAGAAGGATTAAAATAGATTTTCACGCTGGCTATCATTACCTGCAGTAAAAATCTACAAAGCATGATACGTTATGAAACGGTCTAAATAGTCAGATGTACTGTTGTTTCAGGTCTTTCAGGTAAAGTACAGACTTAAGCCACGACTACGAGGTAGGCAGAAGATAATTTAAATGATAGTGATCTGTCTTTCTTTGTGATTTAAACAGAGTTATTAAGATATGATTATTTTCTACAGGCCCTCTTAACATTCTACATTCAAACCAAGACAAACATTTTCCCTTGCTCAGAAATTACTAGAACTTCTGAGCCTACGAATTAATTCGTTCTCCTCAAGAGCCTGGAAGATGAAATACACAACTCAGAAATATCCATGCTAAGTTCTCGATTTTGAACAGTAACGAAAGACATGAATAATAAGAAAATGAACTTGTAAAACTGTATTTAAAGCCGAGATCCAAAAACAAATGTGATCTTCAGAGGTAAGTTTAAATAAAGATAGGCAGTGTATTGTTTTAAAATACTATTTAATTGAAATAATAAAATTTACACAATATGTTTTCCGCTTTTCTCCAAGGAAATGTCTGTTATATCCCTTTCAATAAGACATATGTTCTGTTAGACAATAGTGCATTCTCTCTGATAGTATTACCAAATACAAGAAAAATCTATGATGCCTTTAAACATGAACCAAATTTGTTCACTCGTATAATCAATGTACAAACTTGTTTATTCATTGTACTCTTTCGCCTGACATTTATTTTCGTTTTCTTCTCAGTAATGTATAAGTTCTCTTGATTAATTGCATCAAGAATATATTAGACTAATAAAATTCTAACGCTTTTATACTAATATTTCACATTCTTCTTTGCTTCCTTTATACTTTATGCTTCATTTAATATTTCATATTCCATTTATTTCAATTTTCAAGCCTTGGTATACGCAGTAAATAATTTCAGTGAGCCTTGTTTCAGTTTCAGCTTGAGAACATTTAGTAGATTTAAGCAAATGTTTTTCGTTTTACGTAACTTCGCCTTACGATGGCATTCATAGAAATGATCTACATTTTAGTAGAACTCGCAACATTGTTTCCGTTGATATGGAACATTGATCCGATTTGGGCTTGATAAAGTTGGGATAAAATGCAACTTTCTGCTTGTGAGAGAAATTTCAAAACATTTTAAAGCTCATGAAGCCGACGATTTTCTTAAGTGATATATATATAAAATGCATTGGACTCTTTCTAACATTTTTTTAAATGTATGGAAGACATGTTTCTTTTACTTTTTTGTACGAAGTAAAGGAAGTATTGAAATCGCAAAAAATTCCGAGTATTATATTTCAAAGAAAACATCCATTTTGACTGCTTTTGAATCCCATTTGAATGACATTTTTTTTTTTTTGCGTGTACATACAGATGTCACGCGAAAAAATTGTCTCCACGAAAGTTCAATCTCAATAATGAATGGAAGGATATTCAAAAATGTTGCACTACTCACTAATAGCGACGTAAGTCAGACAAAACTGTAGCAAAGATGTTATAAAATATCCATAGCAAAGACAGTTTGCCGGAGGCAAACAAAACCATTATTTTGGAGTAAAACTACTGCCACTTTTTGAAAGCATAGAACCAAATGGATCAAGTAATAAAACAAATAGCCTTTTAAACTCCGTATTAAATCCCAATTGGAGCATTTAAGAGAAAAGAATCTTTGGGAACACACATTTTTACAAATTGCGTGTTGTTCCTTCCTCTCATTGGTTCAGAGAAGAAGATTTTACAGCAAATTAAAGCACGCGGCTCTGCTGAAATGATACTTTGGGGGAAAAAGTCAATGCTCTAAGCAATAAATGTAATTGAAGCATTTGCTACACTTTCTCATTTTAATTTGCCTATTTTATTTAAATGCACTTCTGAATTTTGTTTAAATCTGAAAAGATTATTGCTTATTTTGAAGTATATTTGTTATTAACGAGAATTTTGAATTCTATATCTGACATTTTAGTTTGAATTTCTGTTTGCAACGTCTGTGATAAACTATTTGGAGACAAAAAGGATTCAGGGGGGATTTTTTGTGACCTTTACGTACGTACGTGTGTATGTATATCGTATAACTCAAAAGCGCTTAATCGTAGAATGTTGAAATTTTGTACATGAGATTGTAAAAGCATCTAGTTGTGCATTTCACTTTTTGTTGCAATCGGCCGCAACAAACGGATATATATATATCCGTTTGGAATATATATGTATATATGTTATAAGTTATTTATCCAGCCTACTTAACGAGCCTTTGTGGTGTACTGTACGCTCAGCACGTAACTGAGAGGTCCGCGGTTCGATTCCTGGTGAAGGCGTTGCTAATTTTTCATCTTTCCGGCTTCCAAAAAAATACCTAATGTCTCTACAATGTATATATCGCACTCTAAACTCTGTGTGCTCTGTTTTTGTATCCTTATATATTGGTAAATTGTGCATTTTTTAAATTAAAAAATTATTGAATTATGTTGTTCTTGTGCTCTGATTAGCGTTTTGTGGCTTTAGCTAACATGCTCGCAAAAGTTAAAGAATTATTAACAATTTAAAACTGGCGCTAGGCCTAACAAGGTCGCCATTTCGGTAAATTCGAAATACGGTAAATTTGAAATTCTGAGTAGTATAGGGAATATAGTTGGTGCACCAACTTCGGTGTCTTTTTACCCAGCGAGATCAAAAGTTAGCTTTAAATGTTTGTGCACCAAAATTTTTTTCTTCCTACCCATTGGCCGAATAACTTGTTTTCTGTTGAAAACTAATTTTAATTGCAAAAATTCTTTTTAAAATTCGTTTTAAGTGTATTTCGTGTTTTGGATTTTTCTGTATTTCACAGTTTTTAATAAATGTTTTGAGTTGCTATGTATTTTTGCCTTGCCGCGAAGTGAAAATTGATGTGATTGAATGAAAAGTGCATAACGAAATCTAACGAAATTAAAGGAAATCAGTTTAAACGAAATGCAGCAAAAAATGTTTATATTTTAATAGGCCGTGATGATGTGGTGTTCACATCAGATTTTTTAAAAATATTTATGAGGAAATACGTTCCTTATAATTAGGTATAATATTTCAGTAACGTAATGGGTAAATTTTGTGATAAATTTCTTCTATATTATGGTGAGTAAAATGCTATATTGAATTAATATGTTAAAAAATTTCGCGTTTGATTCAGCATTTTTATTGCAGCATCACGCATACAATCATCAGTTAAAATGACCCGATAATAAATCTTAATGCCATTATGACCCAGAAATTTGAAATTTTCCAGACGATTCACTCATGATCTATCTATATGCTTAAAATGCAATTTGAAGCGTCACAATTGAATCATGATCCCCACGAGTATCAAATGCTTTATTAAGAAATTACACTTTCCATAAAGTGTGAAGTGAATAAACACTCTGTTCAGCAAAAAAATTATTACTGCAGAAATTGTGAATTTTTCTGCTTATAGAGGGCTAGTTATAAAACATTATTCAAGCTATATTAAGCGCGTAGACGAAATTGAGTTTATAGGGTGTTTGCTCCTCTTTTCTGCATGCTTTGTGGTGTAACGTTTAGCACACTCAGCTCGTAGTCGAGGCGTTCGGGTTCGAGTCCCGGTGAGGGCATTGGCTTAATTCTCTTATACTCGTGCTTCAAATAACTTAATGCCCTACAGTGAAACCTGAACTAAGGGTGGTGGATGATGATTCTTCACCACCAGGATTTGGCAATTGGGTTCCCTGGTCCCCAGTCTACCTTTAAAAGGGGGAGTATATAACATGTTTTCCACCTCCTTTCTGCATACCTTCGTGGTGCAACAGTTAGCACACTCGGCGAGTATACGTGGGGTACGGGTTAGAGTCTCGGCGGAAGGTATTGCACGTTTTTCACATCTCCTGCGTAAAAAAAATAACTAATGTCTCTACAAGTTGCTTTTGATGGTGTTTGTAATATTCTTGCTTACAATCTTTGGGAAGGGTTTCCGTTCCCTTCCCAAGTTTGAGAAGACACTTAGAAACCGTTTATTACCCAGATTTTCTAATTTCTATTCTTTTCTGTTTCTAATTAATTTAGTACATAATCAATTTTGACAAAAATTCACTTCATTGTAAAAATTAACAGACTTTTTAATATTGAAAATGACAGAATACAGAATCGATAAATGGGAATTTTAAATACAGAATCAATAAATCGAATATTATACCAGAGATAATTTTTTCAATGTTTCAATTCGAGTTAAAATGATTTAAGGTTTTGTGACCAATACATATATGCTTGTGTGTAAGAACATAGAAAAAATTAAGTGTATAATAATTACAATTGTAAACTGTACGAGTATAAATGCTTCTAAAATAATTTCTTCGCAAATATGAGTAAGCTGTGATTTAATTTCTATAGAAAAATTCTAGTTCAATCCTCTCATGGACTTTGTTTGCCACAGTAAACAGTTTTAAGACAGATAATGGAAATTCTTTAAACGTAATTCGAATTATTTTCTGGTATCTGTAATTATCTTGGAATGTGTTCGGCGCTTATTTCAACATATTAATTTTTGTTTAATACAAAACGTAATGTGAAAACATTTCAATTTAATAATCATTTATGTTTTATAACTTTTAAAGATACTAATTGCTCAGAATGAGCAATTACGTCATGCAAAACCCTTGTGCAAAAAACTGATGTCAACAATTTTTGAAACGAAAATAATCCTTTCTAGAGCTGTCAGTCGCATATGTTCGCAAAAAAGCATACATACCAAAATAAGAAGTAAAAATTTTAAATATTTCAACTTTTTATCTAATCCATGTATTTCTAAGAAAGAAGTACCAAGAACGAAAACTAAGACTAGATTTTTACAAAAAATATTCCTGTAAACATGAATTTAAAACCGATTTAACAAACCTGCTGGAAACCCTTCGTAACAAACAGATTATGTTAAAAGTTGCATCAAATCTGAACTGAACAACTGTGCCTCATAGGATAGATTGTTTGTGCAGAGTAACAATTCAATTCTTGACTGTTTTATATACAATCTTGTCTAAGTTTGGATCTAAAGGATTTTTTTCTTTTTCTTAAGTTTTATCACATATACATCTGGGTCCACAGTTTTATGTCTCTCGACGTGAATTCCGAATTTTGGAGACTGAAACAAAAACAGTATTTTTATGCTTGTTTTTTCCGTTTATTGTGTACGTTATTCAAAACTGTAAAACTGGTGATTTCTAAGTATTATCGTTAAATCACGTAACCATGTGAGTGACCCTATTATCATAAAAAGGTTGTGAAAATTTGGAAAGGTTTTTGTAAATCTTTCATTTCGGGTAGTTACCAAGTTGGGGAGGCATTAGGCTTATATTATAGTAAGAAACATGAGAAACTAAAAATGCCCTTACTGGAATTTGAAAGATGGATCTTCTGATTCCTAGCTGGAAGGACTTCCATTTATACTACTAATGCACATGGTAAGGAAGAAGAAAATGCTGTAAATTCTTCCCTATTTAAAAGGAGACTGATAAAGATGAGACCCAATCACCAAATCCAGGTTAATTTTTATCCACCACATTTCAATTCGAGTGCCAATTATACAATCATTACGCTGATTTCGGTGCAGAAAACACGAAAAAGCAGCTGTGTCCTTGTCGGAATTCGAAATCCGGACCTCACTATTGCTAGCGGGACAGGCTGCCAATCACATCACTAAGACATACGCTGAAAATTCCTTTTATATTATATTATTTACATCTACTAGCTGGTAAAATTTCAATGGACAAAAGCATATTATTTTAATGTATTCGTTAATTGGTTAATAATATTGTAAGATTCTCACTAGTGTATACTGTAGAAAATGACGAATCTTAGAACTAATTAGCGAATAATCGCTTAAGTTCGTGTGACAAGAAACAACAAGAAAGAATGGTAACTAACTCTTTATTATTCCGATCAGACTTAACAAAACTCTGTCTTGGAGTGTACAATAAAAGCCGACACTTGGGCTTGAACTTAAGAGACTAAGAAATAAACTAAAACTAAGATTAACTAAAGAAATATAGCCAAAGCTATCAAGATTCTGATCGAGTTGGCCCCTTAACTCTATTTGACTACGAAGCTTATCAAGGGCTTGAGTACGGCCGAGTGTAATAACAGCTTTGAGAGAGAGAGAGTAGCCAAAAGGCAGACGCGCGTAAATCAGACACTTTGATTCTCTCTAACTCTGCAAGTAGACTTCGCGGTTTAAGTACCGCTCCTCCTCATTAAGTATTCAGAATAATTCCAAAACTACGTTCTGGCCGGAAGTAGTAAGTTGAAGTTAAGAAGTTGACAGGAAAGGAACTTTAATTTAAAATTTAACTGTTAATAAAATTAACATAATTCTTACAATATGTTAATAATATGTTAGTTTTAATTATGTATTGATTGGATTGTATTATATAGTGTATGACAAACCATGCGATATATATGATGTGTACATTAACAGTGCGTTAATTTACTGTAAATCCTTAAGAACATTTAACATAAATAATGATAACACTTGGAAACAGCAATTTTGTTGTCTTAGATCTGTCACTCACTTGTTTTTGACAAACATCGGTCCTCTGAATCTAAAAATAACTTCAGTTGTTGTCTATCATGTCAACATTTTGAGCTACAAGATGCTCTTTCTTGGTCTGAAAAGTCATAAAAAATATGCATGTAAAGGAAAATAAAAGGTTTGGTTTACTTTATCAAATATAACTTCAGTTGTTGTCTATCATGTCAACATTTTAAGCTACAAGATGCTCTTTCTTGGTCTGAAAAGTCATACAAAATATGCATGTAAAGGAAAATAAAAGGTTTGGTTTACTTTATCAAATATAACTTCAGTTGTTGTCTATCATGTCAACATTTTAAGCTACAAGATGCTCTTTCTTGGTCTGAAAAGTCATACAAAACATGCATGTAAAGGAAAATAATAGGTTTGGTTTACTTTATTAAATGGCAAAACATACTAAGACTACCTGCCTTAAGAAGAAGGATGCCTTCATGGAGGACTGTCTAAGGCAACTGTTTCGTATACACGTTACACATAGGGAAAATCACGAAAAGCCCATGCAGTAACCCGTTCTCCTGGATTCGAACCCAGGTTAGAACTACCAGTACTCACCGATTTTATAACTTGGCCGCTAATGAGTCGGAAAGTAAAGAGAAATCTTACAAACTATATTGTTTCCAAACAATAGTTTCATTCGTAAAAAGACTACGTATAGTTACTACAAGTTTTGTTCATACAAATAAGTAAAAGTTTTTCTTTCCAATTGTAAACATGCCTATTACAGTAAACCGTTTCGCTTATGCCTTTTTCTGGAGTGTTTAATCTGTGGACATTCTCGCAATAGTCAGCCATCATATGTACATCTAGTCTGCCTTGGTACTGTGCTTCCATGGTCTTCAAATCTTGGTGGAATTGCTGAACCAGCTCATCACTGACTGCATCGAGACTTTTCGGGAAGTTATGAAGATGGCTATGTAAAAAATGTAGTTTGATGCTATGTTGCAACCAAGCATTTTGAAGCTGTCTAAAAGCTGATGGACACTTTCGCTGAAACTCTCTGCTCCGTATTTCCAAGGAAGGTTTTGAAGATTTTGATGTTTTTGAATGCGAACCAAACATACTTTTGAAGTTCTCTTACTGTTTCTATGAAATGCTCATCTTCAAAGAGCTGCCGAATCTGTGGACCATCAAATACAGCGGCCTTTTCCTTTTCAGATGACAAGCTAGGAAATGCTGAGATACTTGAAACAGTCTACTTCATTTGGCAAAGCTTTAACAAATTACTTCATGAGACCAAGTTTTATACGCTAAGCTACAAATGTAATGCTTTTTCTCTTGAAAGGTGGCTGATGTAGAATGTTTAGATCTTCAGGTTTCGAGTCAGAGCTTATTTGCACCGATTCGACTGCATACAATGCCTTTCACGAGCTCTACTGTTCAACATACACAAAAAAACAGTGATACATGGTATATCCGCATTGCTGGCCAAGAAGGAAGCAGGCCATTTTAAGACCAACGTAGATAATCCATTGGTACATTGTGATAATACAACTAATCAATGATTCTCATTATGTTTTCATAGCCCTCACACTAACAAACTCAGTGGCTTAATGAGACTGCATCAAATAAATTGCCATATGGAGGAGGACACACTTGAAATTTTACTTTGATGCATTGATGAAAAATCGCCGTTGAGTTGTATTATAGGTTGAAATTCCCAATGTTCCATTAAACCATGTATGTTATGGCAATGCACAAATCCATTGCCATATTGAAAGGATTTGCAGAAACGCATTTTCTCTTGTAAAAAGCAGAATATCTAGCTACGTTTTTCATTCGGATAGACCTAAATCTCATCCAAATCATTCAATTCATGTTGGTCAAATCCGTTATGAACGGAATCATCTTGAATTTCAAAATTTTTGTCGTTGGGAACAATTCGGTATTTACCAGAATGTTATTCCTATAGCTTCAAAGAGAGTAATTCTTTGAAAACTGACATGAGTCCGGTTGAGTGAGGCACTAGCCGTATAGCTGATAGTAAGCTAGGAAACTTTATTTTGCATTTGGTTTTAGGTTATGTCCGGACGTTTTCACTTTACAAAAGTAACAATCACTGGAATGATTTTTGGGTTCTCGACAAACCATAGGTATACCAAATGGAAATTTAGAACGTGTTCCCTCATCCACATCCGTAAACTCTCGACTCACTGCTTGCACACTTTGTGAGGGGCGAGGCTATTTAAGCACTTAGGACGCGAACTAGCAGAAGTATACATATGGAAACGTTCAGTTCATATTTAAATGAAAATTTGACACTGCTAACTTTGCATGGAAACAAGAACTCAGACTCCACGTCGGAATGCGCTTCACTATGTTAGAGGGACACACAACGTCTCATTATAGTATCTCAGGTGTTGACCTAGTCTAGACAAACATGCATCTATCGCTTGTCTTCTATGGCATTACTCACGCGGCGCCAAAATCCGAGGGTTTATGTCAGCCAGCAAAGGAGCAGTAGTATTTCCTGTGATCCACGCTCGATGCTGCGGAGAGTGGTCGCATTCGCTTAAAGTTTAGAGGAAAAACTTGACTTGGTAGAAGAAAATTGAAGGTTTTGAAATAACCATGCCTATTTAATTCTGAAACAGCTCCAAAACCGAGCACAAAACACAAATTGTGTTACAGATCGCTCCTTAGTTTAGTTAAAAATATGCACCCAGTGCAAGATTTACTGTATAAAAAATCTGTTTCAATGTATTATGAAAAACAAATGGTAATCTCTTTTTAAATTCAGGTGTTCGAATAGTCATTAACACTTAAAACATAGAAACACATTTAGGTGGACATGTCAGAAAGTGATTACGAATTTTAATATAGAGAGTACAGTGCTGCAGAACAAGTCGTAGAGGACATATGCCAACGTTATTTTTCATTCTTAAATCAGAACATTTACCAATTGTAATTATGCAAACGTATTTTCTATTTCTATTTCTACGGGAAAACAAGCAGCTCTACCAACGGAAATGAAGACAAAATTTTCGGTGCACAAAATTGGAAGTTTAGTTTCGCCCCATGCAGAAAAAAGGCACTGAAGTTGGTGCACCAAATGACTTAATTCACTATACTACTAAGAGTTTTTAAATGTAAACAAATAAATAGTTTCATTAAAAGTAGCGCCACTTAAAATTTTAAATTGTTGATAATTTTGTAATATTGCGTGCAGATTAATTAAATGCATAAATTTTAATCGGAACATAAGAGCGTCATAATTCAATCACTTTTAAAACAAAAAAGGCACAACTTACCAACATATGAGACTAAAATCCCAGAGCTCACCGAGCGGGATAACATGGTGGGTGTGTGTATGTATATATATATATAACCAATTAAAAATTTTAAATGCCGCTAAGCCTAATGAAGCAACCATTTTTTTTTTTAATTTAAAACTGTTTGTAGAATAAATGTATACGTTTGGTGCAGCCGATTGCAATACAAAACGAAAATGCACAATTAGGCGTAATAGCAGTCCCATATGCAAAATTTGAACATCCTACAGCTAATCGTTTTTGAACTATGTGAAATACATCCGTATGTACAACTCACTAAAAAATCCCTTCTGAATCCATTTTACAACACAAAACAAATCGTTCAAAAGGATTCTAGAGTGGTCAAAATGGATATTTTCTTTAAAATATGGTACCCGAATCTTTTTTCAATTACAATACTTTCTTTACTTCGTACAAGAAAGTAAAAACAAGAAGTTTGACTTTTATACAGCAAAAACTGTGTTAGATATTTAATTTTAAATTTTAGTATATCTAACTTTATTTATATTGAGGGCTTGGTTAACAAATAAATTATAATAAATTGAGGTATTTTCCTCTTAAATGACATTAAACGATTTTCTTCTGTGTTTGACTAGTGGGCAACATTCTTTAATTTATAATTTTGTTACAGAGTATTTTTATACGAGTAAGAAAGGAAATATATTCCTTCTATACCACTTCTGAGCCGTGTAAGGACAAAACCAAACATGTGCAAATTATTAGTACATTAATATTATTATATTATCGAGAGGTTCGTTGTAAATTTTTTCTTTTTACAGTTTTTACTTTAAGTTTTCCAATGAGTATGTAATTAACATTCTCATGAAGTTTTATTATAGAATCATAATCAGAATTGACTCCTTCCATTGTTTTCAAAAAACACGAATTCTATGAAATTCGGTGCATAATTCTTTTTGGACAACTTAACGTATCGATTAACACTTTTCAATTGACTACTTCATCTCGTCACTTGACTTCTTTACATCAGAAGTCTTTCTTGAATTGATATTTTATTTTAGTCCTGTACAATGCAAATATCTCGCTCTTCATTTTATGTTTGGGCCCTGAATATGATCCCCAACTTTAAAATGAAATGTCTTCTTCAAGTGTTATCGTCAAACTTTTTGTACTTTAGTTTTCATAGTATTTTTCCTAAGCATAAGTATACTAACCGGGGAACCATCCATTTCGTAATGTTTAGAAGACCGACGTCTTAAATTAAAAAATGGCAAAACATTAATTAGTTTGTCATGTGAAACAATTTTATAACTGTGAGTATATATATTATACTAGCGGCTACGAAAATGGGAACTGAATAAGGACTTTTATGGATACGCTGTATATGAAAGAAGAAAAAGTATATATTTTTAACTCTATGATACGTTTATGATATGTTTTAATAAATCAAAATGTAGAGTCATTAGGATTTTTCGAAGCAAAGGACATGACAAATACGCTATGCCCTCGTACCTGGACTTCTCATATACGGGCCGAGTGCGCTACCGTTACACCAAAGGCATGCAGAAAGGAAAGAAAAAATACATTATATACTCCTATTTTAAAGAGCGATTGGGTATTAGAGGACTCAATCCCCAAATCCTGGTGGTGAAGAATTATCCAACAGCTTTTTGTTCGGACGCCACCGTAGCGTCATCAGGACTTTTTGAAGCAGGGAACATGAGAAATGTGCAAAACCCTTGCCGGGATTCGAACCTGAACCTCTCGAATCCTCGCTGAATGTGCTACCGTTACACCACGAAGGCATGTAGAAAGGAAGGAGAATATACCTTATAAAAATATTTTCGAATTGTTATCTCATGCTAAAAACATTCGACAAAATTACATATACTCATATTTATTATTCATTCTTAGTCATATGTAATGATGAAAAGAATGTGTGGAAGTGAAAGAATCTAATAAAATTGCGAACATCCATACAATGTTTATGTACCTAAAAGCTATTTTTCTTATTTCCTAAGTTTCCGCGGTTTTGCTTTTTCTTTTCTTTTGATTTTCTCTCTTTTTATAACAGTTGTTGAAATATTAAAAATGTTTGGAAGAAAATTGAATTTACTTTCTTTGTACATGTTTTCAAAAGGCGCAGCTCGAGATTTCATTACATATCCTTTTATGTAAACTTAAAAAAAGACGAAAAATGTGTAGGAGCTCTTCACCACATTGATTAATGCAAACAGAATATATCTGGTATCATGGAAGTTTAACAAATAGGGAACTGGATGAAATATAAATATTTTAAGAAATTACTGAAACAATGTGCGCGAATCGGGATTGGTATTATACAAACATACCTTTCGGAAATTTACAGTTTTTCTTTTTGCTTTAGGTACTAGGGAAAGCCACTTACTTATTTTTATACATTATCGTTCTGTATTCTTCTTATTTCTTTTAATCTACTCCTTTCGTAATAAATTTATTGATCTTAAGTTTTGAAAATAATAGTTTTAGTGCACTTTAATAAATATATCAGTTAATTCATTTTGCGTTAAAAGTATTTGCTTTTTAGAGTTAATGAGGATCTCCTGAATGTTCCTGATGCAGCTTCAACAAATCATTAATTCTACTTACGCCGCCCGGACGGGAAAATGATCAACGAGGCTGATTGGCGTACCGATGGGTACAGGCTCGGATCCCGGAGAAGGCACGGATGTTTGTATAGCGTCTGTGCGGCATAGAGGCACTTAAAACATGCGGCGAGCTTAAAGTCCTCTCGAGAGATTGGTAGTAAAGATATTTGAAAAAAATCGCATCAGCAAAACTCAAAACAATGTGGCAGAGCGGATGGGCTGAGGCCACAACAGGACGCAAAGCATTTAAATTTTATCCAAAAGTAAACTTCAAGCTTAAAACTTGCAATTGCTACATAATTCAATTTCTAACGGCGCACGGCCTTTTTTCCCAGTTATCTTAAAAGATTTAATCTTCGTATTTGGATAACTGCAGCAGTGGTGAAGTATGTGTGGTGTCGTGGCCGAAACCGCTACGCAAACCCTGGGTTGTGATACAGGGTTGAAATTAACTTCAAACTCAAGTTTTAACAAAAACATGAATTTTAATAAGATGAAAACCTTAATAGTTGTATATCTTGACAATATGGGATTGGGATATATTTAGTTGCGTAATTTCAAAATTTTGTTACAGGAAAAATGCTCTAACGCACTATACAAAGGCCAACGTGCCTATAGCTCTAAACAGGAAAAATTGCTCTCTCTTCTTAGGGAACCACCTTATATATCTCCTTGTGTTTACTTGCACTGAACTCCCAGGGGGAGAAGCTGCAACCGGAATCATTAACAAAGGCACAGAATTTCTCCACTGAAATGAAAACTATTGCACTCTGAAATCACTCACCGTTGACAAAGAACCTTTATGCCACCTTATCACATGAGGATACAGATCATTTCCTGTTTCACTGCAGTAATACTTCTCACACATATTTGAAAAAAAACCGAGTGAAAATAACTGGCACTTGTGATTTGAAAATTTGTCACAATATAAAACCGCACTTAACAAACTTTCACAGACCATAAAATATTGTGCAACACAATATGCCGGTTGGGACTAAATTCTTTCTACCCTTCTTTTTTTCGTCAAACCTGTTAACTATACATCTTATCAGAAATTCTGTTGAATAATCTTGTGCCCTGAAGATGTATTATTTTAGTGTATCGATATATCATATTCTTAATAATGTTTTATTACTGTGATTGTGGCAACTGAATAGTATCACTGTATTTTTGATACCCTAATTTTTGTCCCCCTAAAAAAGCACGTCTATTGTTATTAATCTAAGACATTTAGTTAATCAATCCAATCATTTTATATTTTGTTTGATTCTCTAGCTTCCAATATGCGTATTTATATATATATATTAATATTGCATCTAATTTATAACTAGTAATTATTTTGTTCTATATTTAATTATTGGGTTCATAGCTTCCTTGTGCATACTTGTGTCTATGTAATCAGAAGCATATTTGTTGTATTTTAAGGAATAAAATAATATTTTTTGTCTTAAAGAAGGAAAGTTTCCAAATTTCATCACTTTCTGACCACTCCTTCTTGGTGTTGCATTTTCAATGTCGAGCATTTTATTGGAACTTTAATAGTGGCAACACAACTGAAAAAAACGCTACGCAACAAAACCAAAGAATATCGCGTATACCACACGTGAACTACATACCTACCTTACCTCTCAGCAAAAAGACTCGTCCTGCCTACGCCACGCGCATGCGGAGTGACGCGAAGAACGAATCCTTGTATTAGCTCGCGGTCTAAAGTAAGTGTTGTCAGGATATTTTCAAAACAAAAACAACGATGTTGGATAAAAATTGAATGTGCCAGAGGTCGTACAGCACGAAAGTGTCATCAAGGGCTTCAAGAGGCTTGCGGGGAATCTGCATTGCCTTACAGAATCGTAGCAAGATGGGTGAAAGCATTCAATGAAGGACGCCAAAACGTGGCAGACATGCTGCGGCCAGGTCGTCCGAGTGTCAGCGATGCAGACGTGCAAGCTGTTGCTGCACTTATGGACAGTGATCGCCGCCAAACGATTCGTCAGCTGGCCGGACAAACAGGATTAGCGCATACGACTGTGCTGCACATTCTTGAAGGAACGCCTGTCCATGAGAAAAATTGCTTCACGATGGGTTCCACATCAACTGACGGAAATGCAGAAATGGTTACGATACGATGCTGCCCGAACCCACCTGGAGCGCTATGAGCGCAAAGGAGATGCTTTTTTAAGACGTATCATTACACTGGATGAGACTTGGGCCCGATCGTACCAGCCAGAACTGAAACGCCAGTCAAACGAATGGCGTCATCACGGGTCACCACGACGTTCGAAATTTCGTCAGAACCCCAGCAATGTGAAAGTTATGGTGATTTTAGTGTACGACTGTGATGGTGTCATCCTAACGCATACCGTTCCCTCACAGCAGACCGTCACTGCGCAGTATTACTGCTCATTTTTGAAGCACAATCTCCGACCAGCTTTGAGAAAAAAACGGCGACACTTTCTGCAGAACGCTCCTCTCATTTTGTTTGCATGACAGTGCTCGGCCGCATGCAGCGCAAGCTGTGACTGATTTGTTCAAGCGATGGGGCTGGGAAGTGCTTTACTATCCACCATACTCCCCAGATCTTGTGACTATGACTTAATTCCTAAGATGAAGGAACCACTTCTTGGCACTTGCTTCCAAACTGTTCCTGAGATTCTTGCGGCAGTAGACCGGTCCATTCAAACTATCAACAAAACAGGCGCTGCTACAGGTATTCTGCGACTTCCACATCGTTGGAAACGGATTGTACACAATGCTGGCGACTATATTGAAGAACTGTAAAACATGGTGACATGAATCACTTTTGTATTCCTTGTAAATACATAGTTGCCACTATTAAAGTTCCAACCAAAGTATAAGAAAATATGATACCTGTTTAAAAATAATTGGCGACCTCAAAATTAACGATTCTAGATTAAATGATCTTCCCCTAAATTCATCTGTTCTACCAAATTTGAGATCCTTCTATGTTACGTAACAGGCTAAGATTTGGAGATGTTAGTATGGCGAAAGCTAGGGGAAAAAACACGTCGTAATTGCTCGAAGCAGTATTTATTCTACGTAAATGCAAATGCAAAGACAAGCCGCGACTGGTCAATTTTACTTTTAGTTTAATTTTCAAACAATATTATGTAATATGGAAAAATCTCTAATTTGGGAAACAGATGAATTTAGGGGGAAGAACACAAAATTTAGAATAGTTAATTTTGAGGTTGCCAATTATTTTTTAATATAGTCATAGTATTTTATTATAACTTGCATGTAAAATATAAGAAAATACGATAGCTGCTTTAAAAATAATTGGCGACCTCAAAATTAACGATTCTAGATTTGATGCTCTTCCCCTAAATTCATCTTTTCTCCCAAATTCGAGATCCTTTTATGTTGTATAACAACCTCAGATTAACCAATCATAGCTTGTCTCTATATTTACATCAGACTTAGTACAAATACTCTTAGCACAATAAACTACGTTATTCGTTTCCATTTCTTTCCCTAAGTGCTGCTCTGTCATCCTCGCGCAGCTTCGCTTCTCAAATGCGTGCGTCGTTTCTTTTAAAAACCAATGTACACTGCTATAAAAAAAAAAAAAAAAAAAAAAAAAAAAAAAAAGAGAATGGGACAGTGTGCTATATCTCCCGTTGGGCCGATTGACAAAATTCAAATTGCGTTCTCTTCATGTCTCGAAAGCGCTACTTAGGATATATATTAGATTTATATATAGCACTAATCTAACATAGGTATTTTGACACAAAATCGGACATTTTCTGAAATAACATACCAATTTTTTTACATATTTCGATTCTATGACTCAAATTACGCCTAAATATGAAATTTGTAAAATTTGGAGCGAAATTTACGGAGAAATTCAAAACTTTATGTTGGCACTTTTTTTTCAGTTTGCTCCAAGAATAGTTCACTTGGCGAACTTCTTAATATATGGCAACCTAGTTTCCTTTCCCGTGAGAGGAAAAAAAGTCACCATCGTTCCTTTTTTCCAAATAATATTCTTTATATTATATTTTTAATTATAACTGTTATTATTTTAAGCAATTTTTTCTTTTTCGAATTTCATTTTAATTGTTTAAGTTGCATGGTTTTTTCGAATAACTGTTTTAAAAATTTCTATTTACCTATTCAAACTGCGTAAATAAAGGTGCAGTGTTTATTTTTTTTTTCAAATAGTTTTCTTTTATATATATATATATTTGTCATAGTTATTATTTTAGGTAATTTTTAAATTTTTATACTTTTATTTTAATTGTTTGTGTTGCACTGTCTCTTCAGATAATTGTTTTAAAATTTTCTATTTATTCCTTCGAACCGAGCATTTTAAATATATTTATTAATATAAATTTTCCAGAATTTGATTTTATTTATTTGAATTGCGTTTCTTTCGGAAGAATAGTTTGCAACTCAGACTACGATGCGTTTGAAATCTGCATATATTAAAAGAGAAAATACAGTAAAGCACAGTTAACACGCCTTTCAATGTTCAGAAGAGATATAAATAAACAAGAGAGATCTATAACAGACATTTTAACTTAGGATGACTTGCATACACTGCTTTAAACAGTTTTATCATTGTGCCCATTGCTTTACACAATTTTATCCTACATTTAGTTTCTTAAAATGTTATTCATATTTTAGTCAAATATTTTATTTTTGAAATCGCAAGAATCAAATATCATAAGATTAAAAGGTTTTAAATTAAAAAAAATACTAATACTAAATTTTACGCAAAAATTTAATTTTTCTTCTCTTTTTCTTCAGGCATTCTACTTTATTCTTGTTCTTTTTCTTTAGGCACTCTGCAAGTATATTAAAAAGTATCCAACTTTTCGAAATACCTTGATATTTCTGACAATCATTTTAAATAAAGTTATCGCCTTCCATTTCATAAAGGCCCACAAAAGGCCGAGCGGTAAAGTCGCTGAACACTGGTAGTTCACTCCGGGGTTCGAATCCCGGTAAACGGGCTGGTTGCACGGGCGTTTTTGTGAATTTTCTCATGTGTACCGTGTATGACAGCTGGTTTCCCTTAGAAATTTCTTCACGAAGTATTTCGTCAGAGCCTTTATCAGTCTTTAGAGGTTAAACATTTTGAAGGCATGAGATGAAAGGAAAGACTGGTTTCATCAAGAGGTTTTGGTTTATTTAATTATGACAGAGCCCACTAGGGCTATCTGCCTAAGGGGAAGGATGCCTTCGTGGAGGGCTTTCTAAGGGAAACTAGCTCGCATACACGTTACACATGGGGAAAACCACGAAAACGCCCATGCAGCCAGCCCGTTCGTGGGATTCGAACCTCGGACCGAACTACCAGTGTTCAGCGACTTTACTGCTCGGCCGCTATTTCATCAGGAGGGGAAAAAAACGCCTTTAGGTGACATCCACATACAACACTGGATAAACTCCCGAATCTTCAAATAATTCGACTGAGAAAATCATGGGATTCTCCATTTATGATACCATATGATGTTCTATAACGTAATTTAAATGTATACAACCATATAGTCTAAAACCAGTCGCTCTTCACTTTAATCTGCAATGATATTGTTTTTGCCTTTTCTGTTAATACAAGCTCAATTGATGGTATTTGCTGGTGTACACGTCCAAGTGTTTTCTTTTTGAACGCCTAAATTCTTTGAAGTATCCTGAAAGATTATTCAAAACTTTTGAAACATCTTGGTATGTCTGACAGCCAAATTTCCCTGCAAATTTTTGCTTACTTTTCTCCCTAATTTTCTTCTTTCCTTCTACAGTTATTTTCAATGCTCACACAAGAAAATTAAGATTTTTCGATTGCTAGACTTCCATAAATTTTGCATTCTTATCAATTTTTTAAAATATCAGTTACATGAATTGCGTTTCAGCTGAAGACAGCTTTTCACATTCTAGTCATTTTAACTATAAATAAAATTTAAAGCGAAGTCCAAGGGATAAATATTTTAATTAAAAGATTTTTGCTAAATGACAAAGAAATAAAACAGTCCAGAAGGGTTTATTCTGTACCACCGAGTAACTCGATTCTTATATCGGCTGAAACAATCTAAATCAAACTAAAGATAATTTTTTTTATACAATCTATAACGCGAGAGAAAAATTAGCTTCTTAAAACATTCTTTCTAAGAGGATTAATATAAAAGATTATAATTATATATATTTTTAAAGCTGGGATTTGAACCAAACTGTCAAACCTTTAAAGTTTAATTTACATGGTGGTTATAATTAAAGTTTCAATTTGAAATGGTCATAAAAGGAAAACTACCGGACCAAATGTTAACAAACTTAAATGTAAAGGAGGTTATGGGAATTTATTTTCCGCGGAAAAAAAGAGTTCAAAAACTCACCACCAGGGAAAATATGGCGCTGTATACAATATTGTTAAATGAAATAAGACACGAAAACATCTGTTTAAAATGTGTTTAATATTTTCCGAAACGTGTTACAAAGCATGTAGGTAGCGTCCAGCATTTTCCAAAAGCAAGTTAAATCCTGTTACTGCATTCTCAACAGCAGCTCTTAGCATATCAGGAGGAATGTTATCAGCGTATCTCATTTTTCATTTCTGCCAAATTGTTTAGATTATCACCATAAACAGTGCTTTTGAGATAACCCCATAGACAAAAGTCACAGAGGTTGAGGTCTGGTGGGAAGAGGGGAAGTGTTGGCCTATAATACGTTCATTCGTGAAATGTTGCCTAAGTAACGGTGCGACACTCGTGAAGTGGGGCCCAGCCCTGCATAAAAATCGTAGTATCTAAAATGCCACGTTACTGCAGTTCATGTATCACGAAACATTTTAATATTGACTCTAAGTGAGCTGCAATCGCAGTGGTCCAGCTGTCGACTGCTCTTCAGAGAAAGATGGTTCAGTTATAAAACTAGCTGTCATTCAACACTGAACGGTGTGGAATGACTGCTATGCAATCAAATGCAGTAGGAGAATGCAATGGAACTAGATAGATAACATGAGGAATTTCTTTGGCCCATATCGATTAAAAGCGTTTTGAATCAGTATCTTCATGTTTTAGTGTCGAATTCAGGCTTAAAAAATTACAAATTAGCGATCTGTAACAAAACGATTTCCAGATTGTACGCACTTGTGAGAGTGATTTGCGATCTCACATTTTCTAATCGCTAATTCGTGGTTTTCACGGACGAATTTTTCACTTACAGGGATGGCGCATCGACATTTATCGAATTTAACGCCATTAAATGGTAATTGGCCTACTTCAAAGTTTCTTAAGGGTATACAACATATTAAACCCGTGTAAAAAAAGGTTAAGTTAGATTCCAACCCATATTTCGTTTAACAATATTGCATACAGCGCCATTTCCCCCCTGGTGGTGAGGTTTCGAACTTTCTTTTTTTCGAGGAAAATAAATTCCCATGACCTCCTTTACACGATTTCCAAGTTTCATAACATTTGATCTAGTAGTTTTCCTTTTATGACCGTTTCAATGTGGAACTTTAATTATAACCACTCTGTATATTATTAAATTTTAATTTGAAGCTATGCGTTATATGTATACCATGCGTAAAATTTTCGCTTTTATGGAAAAATAAAGAATCAAAGCAACTATAAAGAAGCAAATATACTTAGTATAATGGACCAAAACTGAACAAATTTCTCCTCCCTCCGAAAATAAAATATTGAAATTTCGACCTTGAATTTATTGAGTTATCGAAATATTTCATTTGACTTATCTTCTAAGTCCTAGTTCCGACAACAATTCCGTCAAAAATTCCGAATTACTTAAGCTGAAGTAAAAGATTTAGTATATATTCACTGTATGTTAATAAAGTAATCAGAGTGTAATAAAAATAGATTATAGAATTTACGCTGATGCAACTTTTTGTCTGACTGCACAACATGTAATGGAAGAGAAGGTTTGTAGAGATCTGTTTTTGACATGACTCTAAAAGTAGATGTCATATTCCTTTTGTCTCTTCAATGTCAAAAAACTTTCCTTTGAGAGGCAACTTTAGTTTTTGGGAAAGAAAAAAAATCACAAGAAGACAAATTTGAAGAACATGCAGGACGACTGAGTACACATACTTATTTTCGGAACAAAAGCGGTTCTCCGACTGGTTCTTGAATAATGAAAAGATGCATTGTCATGCAATACAAAACATTTGGAATACGTTTTCTGGCTGAATAACGTAAGATTAAAAGTCATCTGCTTAATTCACAACCATTTACAAGTCAACTACTCGGGCATTTGCAGAATCGTTTTGATCCTGAGCTTGTAAGACAAACCTAATATCACTGGATTTAAACACTTCTTTAATCTTCCGAGAACGTTCCTTCTTTAGCTCATATTCCAAGAATATTACGTAAATACAATTATTGCAAAAGAAATTGAATATTCATTTGCACTACGGCTTGGTAATTTACTAACGAGTTAACAAAACTTAAATTCTGCTTTTTGTGTCTAAGAATACAACAATATTTTAAATATTTACAAATAAAATATTAAATTGGAGATTTAATTGGAGCCTCATCAGTTGCCTAGCATTTGAAGATTGTTAAATACTAATTGTTTGTTGCGAAGTCTAACCCAGGCTTGCATGGTTGGTTTTCGTAGTTTTCTAAGTTCTCTTTACAAAGGTTCTCTATGAAAGCATCTCAATCAAATAGCTCCCATGTTCTTTCTATGTTCAAATAACCAACTAACCTAGTTTAAGCGCGATTTCCAAGTGAAGTTACTAGCAAAACCCGAATACTCATTAAAAATCATGTAGCTTGTCAATCGGGAGTAACATGAAAGATACGGCGCCAATAATTGAATTGTTGTTACGGTACGCTGTTTCTAAACTTAGATGGTCATTCCTTAATTAAATAGGGGCCCACCAGCGGCCGAGCGGTAACGTCGCTGAACACTGGTAGTTCGGTCCGAGGTTCGAATTCTGCGAACGGGCTGGCTGCATGGGTGTTTTCGTGGTTTTCCCCATGTGTAACGTGTATACGAGCCAGTTTCCCTTAGAAAGCCCTCCACGAAGGCATCCCTCATCTTAGGTAGATAGCCCTCGAGGCTTTGCCATATTCACACACACACACACACTTAATTAAA
This sequence comes from Stegodyphus dumicola, assembly GCF_044657685.1. NCBI lineage: Eukaryota > Metazoa > Arthropoda > Arachnida > Araneae > Eresidae > Stegodyphus > Stegodyphus dumicola. The sequence continues at coordinate 199,748,321 of NC_140773.1, forward strand.
TAGCCCACCAGCGGCCGAGCAGTAAAGACGCTGAACACTGGTAGTTCAGTCCGAGTTTCGAATCCCGCGAACGGGCTGGCCGCATCGGCGTTTTCGTGGTTTTCCCCATGTGTAACGTGTATACGAGCCAGTTTCCCTTAGAAAGTCCTCCACGAAGGCATCCCTCCCTTTAGGCAGATAGCCCTCGTGTGCTTTGCCATAATTAAATAATCCAATCCAATCCAATCCTTAATTAAATATAATTGATTTGTAAATTCTACTAGAACTGACGGTAAGAATTGAAGTGCAAATAAATAATATGGTGTGCAATCTTGATTAATATAAAATTAAAAATATTTGCATAGAAAAATGTTTGCATTCAGACAAAAAGTTTTTTGAAATATTTGCAATTACTTTATAAGAAGGATTTATTAATAACCGTAATAATTACTTATTATATTACTGATGAGAATTAAATTCAGTTCTTGACAATTACATTCTAAATTAGAATTTTAAGGATATAATTAAAATACGCTACGCACAAAAATACATTTTAGGATAAAAAAAAGAGTTGATTTTTTATGTTTTATAACTTCTTAAATTCATTTAATAAACATCGTATCCTCGTTGTTAATTGAATTCAGAATGTTGGGTGTCGTTTATATAATTATTCTTACTTGTCCACAGAATCTGCTGACTTATCCAGCGATTAAGTAGCTGCAGATCATTTCTATATAACCATTGAACGTCCATTAATTTAGTCTCTAGAGGGTTGTTTGTTTATATCATAATTTGACTTTTATAAAAAATGAGTATTCTAAATCTTATGTTTCTATAAAAATATACTGTGCTTTTAAAAAAATGAATGATAGTATCAGCCGCTCTTTCTGCCACTTCAAAAGTTTGTTTAGAAATAAATTATGCAGTTAATGTTATAAAATTCAAATAAACATCAAACGAAAATTCTCAGTTTTAGACAATTCGATTTAAACGAAGTAAAGTAGCAGACGATAAAACGCCGAAGGTAAAAATTTACTCTTATTATTAAAAAAAAAAAAAAAAAAAAAAAAAAAAAAGGAAAAGATAGAGAGAAATTTTAAAAAAATAGTTAAAAATTTGAATAATATCATCTATAATTAAAAAAAATAGCTTTTCGTATAGTATTAATAAATATTTATTACGCATCCTTGAATGAAAAAAATGTCATTAATTCTCCGTAAAATTTTACTTGAAATTAAAGGTTAAAAATAGCTGTGGCAATTCACTGTAACAAAAATCCATAGACCACATTTGGCGTTATTATCGCTCAAAAAAAAGATGCCAAATTTCAAAACACGAAAATATGTAAATTCGTGTATATCTTAGAAAATTTTGAATAAAAAAATCTAATTTTTTGCAGATATGCTTAAAAATACACCTACTTTAAGATGATGGTAAAAATTTTATAGGTTATAATTCAAATTTTTTTTCGAAAAATTTATAAAAATTATTTAAAAATAGAAATTTAAAAAATAAAACTTAAAAAATGGGAAAATTTTATTTGGAATGAACCTAAATTTCGAAATGTGAGAGAAAAAAATCAAAAAAGTTTAATAAAAAAGAGATATAAATAAATATTTGCCAAATTCAATTAACATTGAGGAGCTAAAATTTTGAGAGCTAATATTTTAAAAACTACTCGTACGATTTTTACAAAACGTGGTATTCTGGCATAATTTGAGTCGCAGAATCGAAATATATAAAAACATTGGTATGTTATTTCAGAAAAAGTCCGATTTTGTGTCAAAATATCTATGTTAGAATAGTTCTACATATAAATCTAATATATATCCTAAGTCGCGCTTTCGAGACATAAAGAACGCAATTTGAATTTCGTCAATCGCCGCAGTAGAACGGAAGATATAGCACTGTCTTTTTTTTTTTTTTTTTTTTTTTTTTGAGCAGTGTACATCTTATTTCAAATGTATTTTTGTCGAAATAATTAAAACTAAAAAATTATTGAGAACTGAGTTTTTTGTTTCTAAATCATGCAATTTATTAATCAATAACAAACACATTTAATTTGAAAGTTAAGTATTATCTTAGGCTTTGCAGAATGGCAACACATTGGCGCATGGGACGTAAAAGTATTCTATTTGCGGAAGTGTCAATAAATTACTTTTAAATAGCCGAGTTTATTGATTAAATTTGAAAGATAAATACCTCGTATATACCTATGTACCCCCTTTCCATGGACATGTCTTGGCCCACGACCACGTTAATAAAAAATTACCTTACTATTTTCTGGTGAGGTAACCTAGTGGTGAGGTGACGTAGTTAACGTCTGGCAAAACTGAGTTTGCCAGACGACAGTTGGTAGCGCTTGAGTGTTCTGAAATTTCCGGTGAAGGTTAAAAGTAAGTTATTTAGTGGTTCGCTCAACATACTAGAAGTATTTGAAATAAATGTCACTTAGAAAAATTAAACTTTTAGCTATGAGTACTTTTGAATTACAAAGTATAAGCAAAGTACCAACTTTTTAAAATTCAAATAGAAAATAAAAATAAATTTTATTTATTTTTTTATAATTTTTATTACTGTATCTATGTTTTCGTGAATATTCAATAAGTGAAATTTAAAATTTAATTTACATTTTTTTGTTTTGCTTTGTTAAAAGTACTTTTTTAAATTTTGCTAAAAAATATTCTGGTCTGTCAGCTGCTTTCAGATCACCCTCGTGCAGTTTGAGTTTGAGATCCCAGTTCAATTTTATTGTCAATAAAAATCATTAATATTGCATAAAACGTGAAATAAATTTTAAAAACTTATCCGAAATCTAGTATTCGGGCTCTAAAATTCACATGTTTGGATGGAGGACTATGTGTGTTCAAATATGGTGGCTCTATATTTGAATATGATTTACACAATGTGAGCAACATACATACACAAATACATGCATACAGACAGATCCTTCATTATTTAATAATAGGAAAATATATATCTAATAATATATTTAATTGATATAATAATGCAACTAACAACTTTTATATACATTTGCATCATTATTGTTACAAATAAAGAAATATTCTTTATGTCATATACATGTATTTCAGCACACAATAATTATTTGGTGTTTTAATGTTTAAAACTTCATTTTAACGTACGCGTAAAGTCTAAAAGAATCGTAAAGCATTTCAGATAATAGACGTTAAGTGGTATCCAATTATAAAATCAGCATTTTTACGCTAAAGTTATAATCAAGCAAAATTATAATTTAAAAAGTAAGTAAGAAAGTTGCTAGTTTCTTAAATTTATTTTAATAGTATGCTTTGGAGTCTCGTATGCTTTGTTAGCGTAGACAAGAACTCTAAGACCTAAGTGACTTATCACTATGTCTTGTAAAGTACCACACATAATAAGAAAGTTTTTTTTTTTTTTTTTTTTTTTTTTTTTTTTTTTTTTTTTAGTCCAAAGGGGCTTTGTCCCCGAAGGACTATTGTTTTCGTTTTGCGATTTTGCGTTGAATCATTCTAAACGTCCGTTGCACTTTTCAAACTGTTGCCACCAAATGTTAGAGTCTTGCATTACATTTGAAGAAATTAAATAATGAAAAATTTGCATAAATGTATGTATATTTCTCGCACTGTGATAAAACAACGGTACATAGAGCCATAGAATTTTGAATGACGTAATCCTCCTACGAATATAGGCATGTGGAAAACCAAATTTGAAATTTGGACTTTGTTTTATGATCGATTTCATATTTTGTAAAACTTTAACGAATTTTTGATAAGATTTCTAAGCGAACAATGGCAACACTCTACGGAGGGAAAAAAAAACCTTTTTATCTCCACCGAGTTCGTCTAAAGATATGCTCATTTTAAAGTTATTTTGCGACATTGCTATTGAACTGAATTTTATGGTTTAAGTGCAAAGAACATGATATTTAATAAATAAAGGTAACACACAAAACGTTAAAAAAACGCCCCTTTATGCGTAATTTAAAATCTGAGAACTTTCAGATTTTATTTATTTATTTATTTATTATTATCATTATTATTTTAAATTGCGGGCACTAGTCATTCTTAGGCTTTTGTCACGACTAAGGCCAGAAGTGGTGGTCATTTTATTATGGAGGCGCCTATTAGGCGGCCACCGTTACCTCCTATGAAGGCATAGACAAATTACATCCAAGCCTCCATCGAAACCGGGCCCTTTGGTACCGCAGTCTTCTCCCCTAGTCACTTTACTGGCTAGGCGACTCTGAGAAAAGGCGTAAAAACGCTTTTTCTAACTCAAAGTTTAATAGAAGGCACTGCTTCTGCTCACAGAATAGCCAGCATGTATGGCTTAAATCAAAAGTAATGAGTTTGACATAAGTGTAAATGTAAGTTGGCTCAATGATTGCACAGCCAGGAAAACGCGCAAGTCGGCTCTGACCTAAGGTCGGCACGACAAGCTTAAACGCGAGAATAATGCGACGCCACAGAATGCTGCTCTCAAGAGAATCAATTAGCAAACAGACAGAACTTCTTCAGCAGACAGAACACTTTCTGATTCTACCCTTTAATAACTTCTTTTAAATACTATCTCCTTTCTACCTCATTTGAATTCACGTGAATTAGAAATTTAATTTCTGGTAGGAAAATGGGAAACGAGAAAGACAGTAACGTTATAAGGTATTTGTCCCGCCTTCATAGCATGCCTTCGTGGTGTAGTGGTCAGCACGCTCAGCGCGTATTCGAGAAGTCCGAGGTTCGAGTCCTGGCGAGGGTATTGCTCATTTTTCATCTCTCCTGCTTTAAAAAATTACCTAATGTCTCTACATAGTAAATTAACATAAAATAACTCGTTAGTAAATTCAAAGGAATCTTTATAATACCAAATTCATTAATTTAGATTACGATGAAAGTATTATGCAGCCGAACGCGCATGCGTAGTTGCAGCATTACTTGATTAAAATATTTAAATTGTCTTTCTTCTTTTCTGTCTTCTCTCTGTCTCTCTTTTTTAAAGCAGTCAAATCAGCTTTCTCACAGAATTTTATTGGACCTAATTTTCGGATGGGATATGTTAGTAATAAAGACTAAATCTTAGAATCAGGTACAAGGAATACATTTTTTAATTAAAATTGAAAGACAAAATTATATGACATTTAGATACTTATTAAATATTTCTTTAATTATTAGTCACTTTTCTCAATACTTTTATTATCATTATACACATGTATATTCGCGTTTACTGCAAATGAAAAGTACATCGGTAAATCTCAGGAATTAACAGTGCTCTTGTGTTAAGTAAATTCAGGTATAAACGAATTTTTCCTTCCCTTTAAAAACTCATCTTAGAGATTCCCAGTAAAAGAATAGCATACGAAATCCTGTAGGTGAAATATTTACAAATTTCAAATTATTTTTTAAATAAATCTTTGTTCTAGCTACACTTTCCTATCATTCGTCGACAAATTCGAAACAAAACTGAATGTTCAAAGTTAAATAAGGTAGAGATTGAAAAAATATTCTGACTCCAGTTGGCCATTCACAAACCGCAGGCATGTATATAAAATGTTTTACTGCATCATATTTACTATAACTTAAAGTAAAATTTATATCCTCTTCATCGTAAATCTCAGCTTGATTTGTGCTAAGAATTTTACAACACTTTCCGAAATTGAATTTATTCCATGCAACTCGCATAGCGATAAATTTAAGACACAAGCAAGGGGAAAAAACAGAAACATCATTGTTGAAATTTTGATTTATATTTCACTTCCAAGCGCATTTTTAAATTGATTGTAATCAGTTTCTGAATTGTACTTGTGCAAATTCTAAAAATGCTTTTTTAACGCTTCCTATGAAAATGCTGATATCTTTGTTTAATCTATAATCATTTCTATAGAAAGACAAAAAGAAGGTGCTCATTAGTATCATTTTAATGTAGAAGTTATTATTTTATACCAGAAAAGGTAAAGCGAAAAATTGTGTGTGTCATGGACGCAGTCTGTTAATCACTACTTGTGTTTACAGAAGGTTGAGTGCTGCCATAATTTTTTTATATTCGCTGCACCATTTATACTTGGGATATAAATTGATGAAGATATCTTTATCTGTAAAGATTTTTATTATGTTATTACTCGGAGTTATATAGAGGGATCCAAATTTTTCGGGTGCTTGCTCCCCTCTTCCGGCAAGTTATTGACAAAATTTATATAAAATATTAACACACAGAAATACTAATCCAGTGTTTACAAATACTAGAAAATATCGAAATGTTTAATTTAATTATTTTTTATTTTGAAGATGAGGACGACAACGATTTGTAAAACACTTTAAAATAGAAAGTTCTAAGACTTTGCAGAGTCTCACCTTCTTTAGAAGCATAAACTAAATCGAGACTCAAGCTGGATTCTAAGCGACTTAAAAGTACGTAAAATTGTAATTACTAGGTAGCACTGATTTTGTAATCATTTTCAGCTTTTGAATGCTAAAACGTTTGAATGTTAGGTTAGATTAGGTTATTTAATTACGGCAAAGCCTCGAGGGCTATCTGCCTAAGGGGAGGGATGCCTTCGTGGAGGACTTTCTAAAGGAAACTGGCTCGTAAACACGTTACACATGGGGAAAACCACGAAAACACCCATGCAGCCAGCCCGTTCGCGGGATTCGAACCTCAAACAGAACTACCAGCGTTCAGCGACTTTACCGCTCGGCAGCTGGTGGGCAAAACATTTGAATTAAAGTTTCCTTCTAGCTATTTTATCAAAAGAACTATTAATCGATCCAAAAATATGGAATGCAGAGGTACCAATATTCTTCATACTTACTTTCTTTGAATAACAATTGTGTGAATATTCATTTGCAACTTTTCAAAGCTTGAAAAAAATATGTCAACAGTGTTATAATGATACGATGATTTTTAGGTACTTTATTCTTTGCCCCGACATTTTGATACGACGATGATTTAAAACTGCGTTGCTTTTCAACCGCTTTATTTTCGACGACGATGTTTCATACCACGATATTTTAGAACTGCGAATTTGTCCCTTGCTTTCTTTTTGCTACAATGTTTTGTACGACGATTTTTTGCATTACGTTGTTTTCTCCGCTACATTTTTGTCTGTGATATTTTCGGCAGACACCGTGGCTAGCATATTTTCAAAGCGAAATTTTCGAATTCTGAAAATCTTTAACACAATATAATAATGTAAATAATCGTTTATGCTATTTTTTAGTAATCGTTTATATGATTTTTACGATAAAGCATTTTATTGAATCTATTGAATTTCAGCCGTCACTATACAATCATTCTCATTCTTACGGTTTTTAACCTTCTAAACAAACCACGCACCATTTGCATAATCAACACTAAAAATATATCATTGCTGAAATTGTTATTAATGATTATCATTAAATGCTTTTTCTGTAATAAGGAGAAATTTAAGCAAGTTTATATTATATTGCAAGAACTTTTGTAGCTATGAAGAGCTACGTGCAATAAAGTTTTATAGAATAACCATGATGATAATGAATATTATCGTAAATAATACAGAAATTCTCCTCATGCAGGAATAGGGAAAAACGATATTATCTTCCAGATCGATCAAGCAAACAAAATTCGAGACTTCACAACTAGACTGATTCATTTTGATCATTTACTAGAGGCAAATGCTATGCTTCCCATTATTTCTTTCTCTGCACTCGTTTGAAAGTAAATTCTATTAAGGTACAAAAGGATTAACCTCTAAGAAGTCATGGCTTTTATACTAAATTTTTTAGTTCTTGGCCACTGAAATGACCGCTTAGGCAGATACCGTATTTTGTATTTCTTGTCTTACGATTTTTTCAGTTTTATTTAACAAATATAGCCTTACAAGTATTCCTTTAAGTATCAGCCTATGAACTGTAGAGTTTATTTGACTTTTCAGTCCGAAAAAACATGAAAATTAATTGTGATCCTAACTTTCTGACCGGCAAGAGTAGTTGTACTTTTTGTAATGTCTTTAACAAAGTATATGTATGTTCATCCTGAAATATATCTTTTACCGACAACGTATGAAACGCCGGCATTCTATAGAATTTCTAGGCATTGTATATAATGCCGGACGCTTTTAGGCAAAGTATGAAATATGAGAATTATTACATATATTCCCTAGACATTGTATATAATACCTAGGCGTTATATAGACTGTCAAATGTTATTTAGGCAAAGTATGGAAAAAGGCCCTGATAAGGCTATTATATAAATGAGGGGCATTCCTCAAAAATACAAATGTTATTCTGGAAAAATAAGGAGAGTGCCATTAAGAATTATTCAAATTACGTAAAGAAAAATGAAAGTTTTGCAAAACAAAATGTATGCCTTTCTTATTAAGGGAAACAAAATTTTCATACTAAAAAATAAATAAATAAATAAATAAATAAATAAATAAAATAAATAAATAAATAAATAAAATAAAATAAAATTAACCTACTTGTTGCAAGATGGTAGGTTTGAATGACATTTTGAATTACATTTCATTATATTTTTCACGCAAAGACATTTCATATTTTGGCACATTGCTTTACACATACATTTGATGAATCCTTGGCCGCTTCCACTGAACCGAGCAGTTGCAACTGACCGGAGAGGAATTTTGTGACCAGGTATATCTTCAATTCTAAGCAAGTTCTTAGGGCATAAAGTGAATTGTGATCTCGCATATACTTGTTTTAAAATTCCATCAGAAATTCCAGGTTGGTAGAAACCATTCTTTGTTTGTCGACATCAGGAATAGGAACTCGCACAATAGTTTCCAAAAAGGCAGTGAGAATTTTTTTTTTAAATTCAATTTCACTTTTTTGGAAAATATTTCCAGATTGATTTTAGAATTTATTTTACCTTCAACAGCATTTCAATTCTGAAACAAAAGATGCACAAAATATTCCTTTCATCAGCTTCACTAGCATGGCCACAGAAGGTATGAATTTTTTCACGATACCTTATGCATGCAAGTGCATGACTCGTTTTCTTTAAACACACACAACAGGTATCAGAAAAAGCAGTCTCTTCGGTAAGCATGTCTTCATCATGTTGGTTTAATCCACTACCGACTTTAATATATTCTATGTTTTTTGAAACAGGCTCATTTTCTTGCATATTCTGATTAGTTTCGCCTTTTTCTATTCTTTGGACGCTTTCTGTTATGTATTTCATACTTTGGGAGAGATACTAAGATGTATTTCATACTTTGCCGGGTTCTCATTTAACGTTCCAGGAAATGTATGAAATATGAATCGCTTCATACATTGCCGACTAGGGGCATTATATAGAATGCCTAGGCATTCTATAGAGTGCCGGTCAAACTTTTCCGGTAACATGTCCAAGAAATTAAGATAATGGTTTTCTTAACGAAGCCCCTTGCCCTTCAGAAGGTTAACATAATTTAACCCAAGAAATTTTCAGTTGTGATCTGAGTGTATTAAGCACTTACACCACGAAAGTACGGACAGTGCAACGCAGTGCAATTCCTTTCGCAATAATCTCGAGCTCTTTGCCTCAATAAAAATCCCTTTTCTGTTCGAAAGTCATTTTATATTTGAAGTTTTCGTTCAGTAAGTTTTAACCAATTATCTAGGGTAATAAAAAATTTACCCCACAAGTTTGCTAACACTTTATCTGAAATTACTATCTCTTTTCAAAGGGCATATTGTTCTTTAGCGAGTTTTAATATAAGTTTTCGAACGAAGAATAACCGTTAAATTTGTGACACAGTTATTGCTCTAATGCAATTTTTAAGATCGTATTTCCCACGAGTTTTTATGACGCATTCACTGTAATACTTAAACAAAAGTATTGAGAAAAGCTCTTTTTTAACGACATAACATAAAGTAAGATAGATCTTGCTTCTTTAACTCCTTATGAGGAGTTTTGATTTGGTGTGTAAATATCGTCTGCAGCAACTGAAATACAAAAGCTAAATGTCTATAAGATTTCTACTTTGATTAATTAACTTGCAATTAATTTTAACTTGTAATCGACCTTTAACTAACTTGTGATCACTTTTACTGGCAATTAAACTACAAAATTTGACAAAAGACATAGGAAAGGATATGAAACAAAACTATTCAGAAGGCTTAAGGTCTTAAAACTTTGTATCTATTATAAGATATATTATCCCTCTCTTCTGCGCGCCTTCGTGGTGTAGCGGTAGCACACTCGGCGTGTATTCGAGAGTCCAGTATCGGCGAGGGCACTGCACATTTTTCATGTCTCCAGCATCAAAACATATCCTAATGATTTTTAAATTGGCGCCAGAATTAAACGGTGGTGGATGTTGATTCTTCCCTAGCAGGATTCGGCAATTGGCACTGCTCATTTTTCATGCTTCCTGCTTCAAAACTTCCTATGAATCTACACTATACTGATGTTTTTATTTAGTCACTTGTAAGTAATTGGTGCATATTCCCATCCGCGATGTACTGATATAAGTGGTTGGCTTACTTATTATAACTTAGCAGCTAAAGTGCTCCGTGGCTCGAATTCTGGTGAAGATGCGATTTAATTTCTCTATTTATATTTCTGAAAAACCCAAAATGTTCTATGGGAATTCTCTGAGTTAATTGCGGCGAGCAATATCTCTTCACTAAAAAAGGGCGTTGTGTCTCCCCTTAGTAAACAGATAAGTTACGTAGAATGTAAAGAAACATTGGGCGATAGTTTGTGCTTCATATTTAAAAACAGTCCCCACTCAAGAATGCATATTAAAATTTTTGGAATCGATTGGAACCAAAATGAACTATCATCACTAGCTTGCTTTAAATACAGTGGAACCTGGAGATACGAATTTAATTCGTTCCAGCATTGAGCTTATATAGTGAATTTCTTGTATCTAGAAACAAACGTCTTCATTGAAAATAATGGAAATTCAGTTAATCCGTTCCGCACCCTCAAAAATATCAACATAAAAATCAATTTTTCTAATAACTGACACTGGTAAATAATATAACCGTAGATTAGCTTTATGATAGCTTCCGACACCGACTTTAACTGCTTCTCGTTAATCCACGCCATCGAAACAACAGCTTCTAGAAGTTTTGGACTGTTCTTGGAAGTAACGGTAACTCCTTTGCCTACATTAAGTTTCTTAACTTCTTCCTTCTTCTTCAGAATAGTGCAGATCGTCGATGTCGAAAGGCCTAGTAAACCTAAGCCAATTCCGTCACTCTTACACTACTCTTACGTCTATGTATGATTTCTTTCTTAATTTCAACGGCCATGGCTTCCTTATTTTTTTGGCACCACTATCTGAAGCAACAATCTTCTTGGGAGGCATCGTGAAATAATTATTTTCACGTTAAATGTAATAAACAATTAACTCACAAGCGCACAAACACGTAGATCAAAGAACGCTGAATGATCAGACGAGAAGATTCCTCGAGTCGAGCCAGATCGGGAAATGGTGCTGCGCATACCAACAGCCTGTCTCATTGCTCGTATTTAGAGACTAATGTTTCGCTCATACGTTCCCCGTATCTCGACACTGTATATTAATATAAAATTATCAGCAGATAAACAAGATATAAGAAGAATTTGACAAATATATATATATATATATAAAGATAACACACCGTTTATGAAACTGTATGTTAATATTTTTATAGTCATTATAATGCTAAAATAAATAAGCAAACCATCTCATATAAAAGTTATCATTTAAAGTAAAAACATAATTATTTTCACTTTGACAGGTACGCCTAAAAAGAAACTGCATTAATGCACAAGGTATGTAATTTTAATTTCGAATACAGGATAGTCATAAAAAACTTTCCTGATATATGAAGCCCGCTCAGCATATTGAAAAATTTCAAATATTATCTGAATATATGAGCTAGAAATTGCAGTGATATAAACGTATAGATCTTCCACGGTTAGGGTTACAGTAAAAAAATTTGAAATTCTCAAATGGCACACCCACCTTTTCCCTGCGCAAATTAGTCAGCACTTTGTAAAACCATAAATGGCTCTGGAACCTTACACATATGACGAAAATTCCCGGCTTAAAACATTTGCAAAGAAGAGCATTGTAAAGGACCAATAGCAACAGAAGAGAGGAGAGGAAGGAGAAACTTTTACTGGAGTTATAAGTTTTCAACATGCTCACTTTCGTAGACGATAACGCACGATATGAGAAAGATTGTTGACAAAAACGATGAACGTAACATTGCAGGAGACATCTGTATAATTTCACGTTTTATAGCATCTTTTAATTCTGACATATCTTGTACATTTGATATGTACACCTTCGATTTCAGAGGCAACCCCAGAACCAGAAATCCATCGGAGAGAGGTCAGGGATCATGGTGACCAGCGAAACTTAACGGCAATTACGGGAGATGACTCCATCTTGAAACGTTGTACACATTTAATTCCAATAAAAGTACCACTTCTCTTTTGCACTGCCAGTGTCATAGGTATTTTGAAACAAAATCGGACTTTTCTTGAAATGATGCCAAGTCTTTTCCATATTTCGATTCAACGACTTAAATTATGCCTAAATACACTCTTTTGCAAAAAAATCGAAACATCAAGAACTTTTGTGATCATGACCATATTTGGTATGCAAAAACATCTTGATCTAACATGCAGATGATCAAAGTTTCAAATCAAATAAACAGAAATTGCGATCATAGCGCGCATTTCTAGTGCGCAATTCGCTAAGTATAAAACCAGTAACAGAGGAGGAAAACTTATGTTTTTTGTTGCTGCCTTTGGAATTCCGTAAAGAAGCAACTAAAGATGTCATTACGACGATATCAAAGACCTAACAGGCAACTAAGCGACTTCGAACGTGGTCGCATTGTAGGGTTGCGTGAAGCTGGGTGGTCATACCGAGCAATAGGCCGCCAGCTGCAGCCTACAGACAATGTTGTGCAAAGATGTTGGCATCAATGTTTGCTACAAGGTAATTGCAGAGGGAATGAAAGCTATGGAAGACCAAGAAGCACAAATGCAAGGAGAGATAGGGTGATTGTTCGCTAGGCCCAAACCGCCTCAATGGTATCATTGTCGACTATTCAACGCGTTACAGCCACGCGCTTGTCTTAGGCGGGGTTACGCTCACAGAGGCCTCTAAGACGTTTTGTCTTTGACCCCACAACAACTGGAGTGGTGTCTCAGCCGATCATCATGGCTGCCATCAGACTGACATCGTACAGCATTCAGCGATGAATCCCGCTTCACTCTTGAAGCAGACGACCACCGTGTTCGTCTCTGGAGAGGACGGGACCAGCGGTCCCAATCAGCCTTCGTTTTACAAAGGCTGACTGGGTAACTCCTGGTGTGATGGTGTGGGGTGTTTTTCTTCTGACAGCAGGTAATCTTTAGTCAGCCTCCGTACATCTTTAACAGCTCAATGATATGTTGATACCATCTTGCGGCCGGTTGCATTAGCCTTCATGGCACGTCATCCTGGGGCCATTTGAAAAGAAGATAATGTCAGGCTACATACCGCTGGACTGTCTCCGTGCGGTTGATACTCTTCCTTGGCCAGCAAGGTCATCGGACCTTTCACCAATCGAGCATGTCTGGGGCATGGTAGGCCGCCAGATATGGGCACCATAAAATGGCGCAGATCTGGAGCGACATCTGATGAATGCCCTGCAGAATGTGTCTTAGGATGACATTAGGAGCCTCTACCTTGCCTTGACGAATTTAAGCATGCGTTTCCGCCAAGGGCGGTTCGATGAAGTACTAACTTGAACACTCAACGGGTGATTGTGAGCCGTGAATAAGTACTCTGACCTTGATTTTTTAATCATTTTATTATCTGTGTATGAGCTATACACATATTCAATTTCATCAAAAACAACCACATTCTTCACGGTGCTTCGAATTTTTTCAAAAGAGTGTATTAAATTTTGTAATTTTTGGTGAGAAATTTAAAAATTTATCTTGGCGCAGATTTTTAGTTTGCGTCAAGAATAATTCTCTTGGCAAACTTCTTAATTTGTAACAATCTATTTTCCTTTCCTTTTTTTCATTGAGCACGAGCAAAAAAAAAATCATCGTTCATAGCTTCCAATAATTTTAACAAAGTGAGTAAAACGGCATTTGGCGATATTATCGCTTATAACAAATATTCTAAGTTTCGAAACGCGCCAATATGTAAATTTACGTATCTCTTAGGAAATTTAGAATAAAAAAATCTAATGTTTTGCAGGTATGCTTAGAAATCTACTCTAAGATCATCTACTCTAAGATGATGCTAAAATTTTTATAGGTTATAATTCAAAATGTCTTTCGAAAAATTTATAAAAGTTATTTAAAAATACAAATTTAAAAAATAAATCCTAAAAAATGGGCGAATTTTATTTGGAATGAATCTAAATTTCGAAATGAGAAAGAAAGAATCAAATAAGTTTAATAAAAAGAGAGATATTGATAAATATATGCCAAATTCAATGAACATAGGGGAGCTAAAATTTTGAGAGTTAATGTTTTAAAAACTAATAGTGCGATTTTTACAAAATTTGGCACTTTGGACTAATTTGAGTCGTAGGATCGAAATATGGAAAAACATTGATACGCTACTTTAGAAAAGTCCGATTTTGTGTCAAAATGCCTATGTTATAACAATGTTATGTATAAATCTAAAACTTAACCTAAGTCGCGCTTTCAAGACATGAAAAACGCAAAATGAATTTTGTTAATCGGCTCAGTATAACGAAAGATACAGAATTGTCTTTTTTTTTTTTTTTTTTTTTTTTTTTTTCAGTGCAATTCGTTCGAACGCAATTTATGGTTCCTCAAAGCGCTGATCAGTTTGCGCAAGGGAAAAAAAAATGTCGAAAATTTTGAAAATGTTTTCAATGTAACCATTACTGTGAGATATCTATTTTTTAAAATTATTGCAATCTCGATTGCTACCTTTAAACAACGATATCTGAAATTTCATTTCGATTGGTTGAGCGGGTAGGCGTCTAGGGGTTCATATATCGGTAAATTTTGTTTTACAACAACCCTGTATGTCTGACCTTTCCTTTTTTGCGTTATGCTAAAAATGTTTTTATTTTGCGCAAGATATTTAATTTTTATAGCGAAATTCCAAATTAAGCAATTTTTAGCTAGTGGATCAAATTTTGAAATCTGTAAATTTTCAATTTGTAAATACGACTGGCTTAAAGACGTGTTGCCTACCTATGCAGTTAAATAACACATAATGAAAATAAAGGAGTGATTTTAAATTTTGATCTAAAATATCAAACTATTAATATTTCTATATTTTTGCCTTCCTACCACGAACGAAAAGTTCTAATAACTGATGATAAAAATTCAAGGTTCAGACAGATATCTAACTGATTATAGTTAGGGGATACTACTTATATTAATACTCAAAGTTCATACACAGGGTTACACATTACTCATTTGCTTATAAACGGTAAGGTATCTGGGCACATTAATAAACCACAAACCCTGACGAATTTCTAAATTAGTCAAAATCATAAATCTCCCTGAATGGTGAATGTGTGTGTCTCGTGTATATACACTAAACTTAATGTTAGCTGTTAGTTAATAACTGCCAAATAACATTAAACGCAGAGAAAAAATCAAATGAATTCGTATCGAGTTAAAATTATGCATTTAATAAGCTGATATACTTGCACCGTTAACAAAATATATCTTGAAATCCGCATTATTAAGATACAAATGTTGTTGTTGTTATTGTGACTAATCTCATTTGTCTGACGTCATCAGAACAAGCCCACGAAATTCACCGTGGCAAGGAGTACAAAATTACGCCTCTCGTTGCCAATAACCTTGGGCACTAGTTAGGTGACAGTACGATTTGCGCAGTTCCACTCCAATTTTAGGGAAAGCACCCCAAGGAAGGTGCGGGTTCTAGGATCTTCCACTCCTCTTTCCCTAGCACGAATCTACACGAGAGGACTTTCGACTCGCTATATATTTAAAGAGCCTACATGCCGCAAAGACACTGTATATTTACAAACATCCATTCCATCTCTGGGATTCGAACTCGGGTCAATAACCACTATCGCTTTTGTGCGGCAAAGTACTATATATTGTTGTTGATGTAATCATGTCTATGATCAAGCCTATTCAAATAGTGCAATGGGCGAAGGTGACAGCCCCGGCAATATGCAATATATTATTGCCTTCGTGGGTTTGGTCTCGTAAACAAGACTTCCAGTTTTTAAAAATTCAGTAAGGAAGGTTCACAATCAAAAATGTGTGCAGCTGTCTATTTTGTTTCCGAGCAAGTATTACAGTTTTTGCAAGTTTTCCCGCCCTCTCTGACAATTTACAATCCTCTGTGATAGCCTGTTCTAAGCCCAATTATCGCTTTAGTTAAAAGTCGATCTCCATTGATGTTATGGACCTGGTGCTTTATTAGAATTGAGTCTTCCTTCAATCTGTATTTGGCAACGGCATTTGCATCGGAGAAGGGGATACTGAAGTTATTATTATTGTTGAGATTTCGAGCCTCCTTTTCTGCTTATCTGCGTTCTCGTTACCTGGGATATTTCCATGCGCTGCCAAACATCGAAGAATGCAAATCTTATCCAAATTATGGACTTCGTTTAGGGGAATGTGGTTCTTATTGTTGATCAGGAACCTTCCATCCAAGACTGCCTCTAGAGCTGCTTTTAAGTAAAAAAAAGGCAGAGTCTTTTCGCTTGCTCACAAATGGGAAATTCTGTCAAGTGCCAATATGTGGTGTAACTGAAAAGCACATCTTACTAACATCCGAAGGTTCGCAGTTCGAATTTTTGCGAGGGCATCGTTGATTTTTCATGATGCCCAGCTTCAAAAAATATTCTATATCGCTCTGCAAGTGATGCCAGAGCTAAAATATGATGGACAATAATTCCTCGTCACCTGGATTTGGCGATTATGTCTATTCTTTCTCAGTCGTTCATTAAGTGAGGAAGAATGTAAGAAATGTTTTCCACCCCAACCGCGATCTTTGAGAATGTTAATTGGAGAAACGCATCGCTAGCATATGGAAGACCGAAGTTCGAATACCAGCGAAGACATTGCTGATTTTTCATAATTCTTGCTCCAAACTAAGTCTAATGACTTCACGTACTTTAATACTTAATTTATATAGAAATAAATCTAGGTATAATGCAATTCTGTAAGTCCATGTAAAAACTCATGCATAAGATCTATTACTACTACATATACTTCTTCTGGAATCTTAATCTATTTCTGATAGCAGAAATTATTATATATACGCTTGTTTAAGGTAACTACTTTTTTACAATCATCCAATCTTTTGCACTAAACTAAAAAACAAGCTTTATTTGCAAAGGATTAGAATATTTCATTTCTGGAAGAAATAAAAAATAGTAATGTAAATATTTCGTGAAGAAACACTAACGTGATTCGTTTTCGAATGAGGAAAAATCCAATGCAATATAACACTTTCTGCACTTTCTGAAGTGTCTGGGTGTTAGATTTTCGAATTGTAAATTCCAGAGAGGTTCCATGCAGCTATTCAGAGCATACCTTCGTATATCCTCTCACCAAAAATAAAAAAGATAAGCATAACAACAAAAACAGAAAGGAAACTTAAAAGAAAAACCTCTGTAACCGGTACGTGTGCTGCCAACACAATGGTCTTGGCGGATAGATTTAGAGAAAAAGTTGCAAACAAAAAACAGAAATTAGTAATTACATGTCGTATAGAAGGAAAAGACTAGAATACCTAAGAGCAAAGAATATCTGAGAAATACAAAAGAGGAATATGATAACGCGTGGAATTGAGGCTGCTGGATTCTTTAGTTTAAATATCACTCATATTAAGGCCTTATTGCAAGTAAAAAAATTACTCATATTTTAGAAATTAATTTGTAATTTTAAGTGATATAAATTATTTTAATCACATATAGTTATTTGTGTAGAAACGCTTGCCCGAAACAATATTATTTTACGAAATCTGAAATTACACGGATAATATTTTCATTTTAATTGCAATAATGATGTTAAGTGTTTAGTAAATGAAGCTTAATAATAGAAATGTACAGTAGAACTTATCGCTAGCGGACGCTCAAAGGATCTCGACCTTCCTCTATTATCAAGGAGTGTCCGTTAAATGAGAGTTGGTTGTTTGCTACTTTGAATGCCTGGTGATTCAGGAACTGTCTGCTAAAAGGGAGGTAAAGTGGAGTGCTCGTTCACGGAGGTTCGATTGTATATTTGCAGAGAGACTTCATGTACTATTAAACTTAATTTACTATACAATTACCTAGAAGAGCAAAATTATCTCTACATGTAATAAAAGACACTGTCTGTGTGTCTTTTGTTCGTGCTGCGCGTAAGCTAATTGACCCATGGCTACGAAATTTGGTACATAGGTGCATCTAGACAGGAGCCAGTGCATCTGGAAGAGATTTTTCAAAATTCGAATCCTTTTTTTAAATTTAATCTTTTCTATTCTATCGCATCATTTTGAATTGTTTCATTCTTTTAGAAATGTGATTTTGGCAACAGTTTTTCATTCAATGCTTTGTATACTGGACTGCTCACTGTTGAAAATATGAAACAAAATATTATTAATTATTCACGCAACATGCACATCACAATCTTCTTATTCTGACGCGCATGTATCTCGCGGGGCAGAACAGGAAGAATTTCCTTTTTTTTCTCTCTCTCTTTCTTAATTAGCTATTGGCAAAGAGGTTTGTATATTTTGAATTATGTCATCCACAAAGCACAATTTTGATCGGTTATTGCTTTCTGATGATGGTTTAATTCTTTTAAAAATGTGGTTTTGGCAACAGTTTTTCATTTATTGCTTTGGATACTGGACTGCTGACTGTTTCTCTTGAAAATATGAGATTTATTGCTTATTTCATTGTAATTTTTTATACTATATTTTAATTATATAAAATGTTTTGCATGATTAATTTTAGGAAACAAAGTTAACTTTCTTTATACCATTTTAATTCTTAAAATGTTGCAACAAGAAGTTGGTTAATTTATTTATTAGGATCATTAATATTTGTATTAAGGGATATTGCTTATTTCATTGTAATTTTGTTATATGTAATACATTAAAAACAATTTTTTTTGATGAAATTGTTTTTCAGAGTAAAATTCTGCACAGTTTTTAAATTTAACATTTGGTGTTCCCTTTAGGCATTTTCCCGGTAGATTTAAAATCCAGACGAAGGCTGGCCGCGTAACTGCTAGTAATGAATAAAATTTAAAAAAAATTATATGACACCTTATTCTTTACTTCACCACTATCAGAAATTGCAAAACGTTTACTGTATTTGAAAACTGAACTTTTTTGTTGTTGTGTTTTCTTAAAATTGAAATTTCATTTTATTCTAAAGGTTATAAAGGTTATTAGTTCTTCCTAAAGCTTATCTTTAATTTTGCTGGATAAAGGTCAGTTGATCAGACGAGTGATGATTGTCAGTTGATTCCAAGATTTTTTCTGGTGATTTCTCTTTATATTTACGCATTTAAATCTTTTATGGTTTCTCTTTATATTTACGCACGAAAATATTTAACGGTCATTGAACAATTCTTATTAGTTTGAAATGCTATCTACTGACTATGCTCTGTCATTCTAACGAAAGCTGTATGAGTACTTTTGTGTGAAAAGTTCCAGAATTTTGAATTGTTTTTGGAAAATAAATTTC
The DNA here is from genome assembly GCF_044657685.1 of Stegodyphus dumicola. Classification (NCBI taxonomy): domain Eukaryota; kingdom Metazoa; phylum Arthropoda; class Arachnida; order Araneae; family Eresidae; genus Stegodyphus; species Stegodyphus dumicola. The sequence goes on from NC_140773.1 coordinate 199,767,931, forward strand.
ATCAATCTTTCATCGGTTCTGTGAGCATTCAACCCATTATGAACCCGTACGAACTGCAGTAACTGTTCAGTGATATTGCGAGAATACCATTTTTTGAAAGAGTTGCGAAAAGAGCTCATAAACCTGGATTAAAATAGGTGACAAAGAAATTTCGAGAGACTGGATATTCAGCGTGGTTTCAGGGAAAGGACAGCAGCTCATTTCGCAGGAAATTTCATAAGAACTGGCTGTTATTAAGGCTGACAAAGAAAGTTTCCTATTTTCAACATCCAGTCACAGGAACTCCAGCAATGGCGCATGAATTGATATTCCTCTGGAATTTCTCCATACGAAGAGGGATCACGTTGTGCTGCGCTTTCAACAAATCATAAATGCATAGAATGTGCATACTGAATGCATGCTGTAACCCAATTCACCCTTATTTCTATCGTTTTAGGTTTCTACATTTTATACTGAAATATAGTAGCTTCTACTTTGAATAAAGTTTCATTGAAAAGCCTTCTTTTAGTGGTGAAAATCTGTATTACTTTTATTTCTTTTCATTTCTCTCTTCCTCGAAGATTGAATAAGATATATTCCAAGTTTCAGTTGGGTACGCTTATGGTTTGTAAAGAAATTTGAGAGGGGCAACATTTATTATAATTAACATGTATTTACTGCAGTGCAAGTGGGTTTTTTTACCTTTATTTCTTATTTATCAGATCTAATTCTAATAATTATGCAGTTAAAATATTCTCTCCAAAATACAATATATTTAAATAAAGCAAAATGCAATCCGAAAATTGTAATTAGGATTTTATCGTTATTTAAAAAAAAATTATGTATAAACATTTAATTAATTCCAAAATAATGCGAATATTTCTGTTTCCTTTTTAACAGAAAAGTAAACTTTACTATATTTAACTGGTGTTACTCTTTTGTAGTTCTGATCTGTATTTTAATTGCTAAAAGATGTGCGGTAACAAAAATATACCTTCATAATATCAAAACGTAAAGTATTATTTAAATAGAATATAAAATTCATTTTTAGGTTATAAGGTATTTCTCCCACTGTCCTAGCGTGCATTCGTGGTGTAACGGTAGCACGCTGGGCCGGTATTCCAGAGGTCCGTGGTTCGATTCCCGGCGAAGGCGGTTGCTAATTTTTCATCTCTCTGGCTTCCAAAAAAAATCCTAATGACTCTACAAGTGGCGCCCGAGCTAAAAGGGTTGTGGATGATGATTCTCCGCACCCAGGATTTGGCGACTAGGTCCCCTAAAACCCTAGTCGCCCTTTAAAAAGGGGAGTATATAAGGTATTTCTCCCACTTTACTAGCGTGTCTTCGTGGTGTAACGGTAGCACGCTGGGCCGGTATTCCAGAGGTCCGTGGTTCGATTCCCGGCGAAGGCGGTTGCTAATTTTTCATCTCTCTGGCTTCCAAAAATACCTAATGACTCTACAAGGTAAGCTAAAAAGTGTAATTAAGAGCTGAAAAGAATTCTGTTGCGACTAAAGTTAAACAACAGAACAAACTTTTATTTATATTTTTAAAAATACATATGCCTAAACTACAAATAATCGAAATTCATTATGAAAGTGCTTTTATATTAATATTTATATTGTAACTATTGAATATAAACATTATATGACAATTTACATGCCATTTTGCATGCATCTAAATTAACTTAATAGCTCTTTGATATTTCATACGCTGTAGTATCATTTTACGTTAGAATTAGTGACTTTGTACTAGCTTCTGTGAAACAATAATGACATAATTAATGATATAATTATATAATGATCTTATTATATAAATAATAATATGAATAATATTATATTTATGATACTGAATTATATCGTTTTCAACCAACAAAAATAATTAAAGCACGTAAAGGAATTAACGATACGTTTAATTTTATTTGCATAAGAAAAACATTAGACACATAGATAAATGAAGTTGGATGAAGAGAGGTTTACTGCACCTAAATAAGTGTATGTTTTCTGTAATTATATTAATAATATTATATCGGAGCAAAGGGTAGAATCTGAATTTGTTCGGAAATAGATAAAATCTGAGGAAAGTTTAGAGAAAGTCTTCAAAAGCATTTGACAGAATCTTGATAGATTTATTTTACTAATAAAATTAGCCATACATTTGAAAGATAAATGTTTTGCATTTTCCCTCTTTTAATTATTGAAAGAAATAATACCTAAGTCACTAATATTTTTGGTACTCGTTTTATATATTGCCAAGAGCTGACGGTTAAGATAGCTTGAATAAAAATTCGAAGCACAAAAATAATCACCAAAATATTTACGATACGGTTAAGTTGAAGAAAAGTCCAAGGTAAAAAATAACATAACAGATATTCGTAAAATTAGAAATGTTTAATGTAAATTAAACAACTTCTCAAGGAAATAAGGAAAACAAAATCCAGTCAGCGAACCAAGATCAACCCGGAGCTATGAAACTCTGGATAGCATTTAAAGTGTCTGAAAACATTCGCGTTTAAGAATGCTTTTTTCGCCTCATAAGCTCAATTATGTGAGAATCTAATTGGTTACGATCAGGCCATATATAAATTTATTTCGCCATTTTGCACTGCCCCATAACCTTTCCATAGCTTGCGTATGATAATCATTATCGGGATCGATAAATTTAAATTTACGGTTTACGCAGAAATGTTCAAATCCGGCCTCTGTTAATTCTTCAGTGTTATATCCTTTCAGACAGTCTTAGTATATAACTGCGAAATGCCCAGTTGCCGTAAGATAGCTTCCCCACAAAGCGGGTTTAGTGTTGCTAGACTTGGCACGAAATCGCCTATTTGGCGACAAAATTGACGATATACCATAGTCGGAGCGAGAGCATTTTACGAGTTTTCTTGTAAACAAATAGTTAGAATATTTTAGATTCTTACTGGTTTTCCCGAGAATGTTCTCAAAGGCAGTTCAGAAGCTATATATATACCCTGCATGTACGTGAAGTAAAGCGTCTTGAGTATTATGTTGAGTTCAGTAGTAGTGCCTTGAGTTCAGAGATTAGCTCAAGAGCGGTCGATCGAATCGAGAGATGTACTTTAGTGCTTTGCCGTGAAGCGGTATCCACTCATATAGCCTGAAGGCTGTGTTGCTGACTCTTTCAGCATGTTTATCGTAGTATTTAGACGACTGTAACCCATCTTTGGAACTGCCCTGTGTAAAATTAAATTGTAAATTATAATTGTGTTTTGATTCTTCATCCAGGTTGCCATCAATCACCCCAAATTCATGGATCCGTAAAACGCAACAATATTATAGTGCCGTCAATAATATTTTCTTCAATAAATTTAAGCAAATTTCTGACATAAGGAACTTAAAGACATTTTTATGTTTTCCGCAAATCTTGTCGTACACTTACTAGGATGGAAGGATACGACCAATGTCTTTTTTTGATGGAAAGCAGATTTTCGTCTACTATGACGATACCAACCAGTACCGCTTAATTTAACTGATGGTCTAGATATTAATGAATGTTCACAAACTTCTCTTATGTAACTGTTCCAGTCAATAACAGAGCAATGATTCATATCAAGTTGACACTGACCATGTGACCATGTTCAAGGGGAGTTAATTCTAAACAGCATGTATAAATGAAATTAATTTCCACTAAGAAACTGATTCTCGATCCTTCAAACCAGTCTGAGTTTCTCTCTTCTCTTTTTTTTTTCCTTGGCACGTCATATCTTTAATTCTCTATTTTGGTGAAGAATCGAAATAGAGCTCTCTTTCGAAATGAAGTAGAGCTTCATTTTACGGTTTTTCATGCATTTTGTTTTCAGAGTGAATAATTTCTCGTTTCTGATGAAACTGCATTGGAAAATCTTAAACCATTATGAAAGTCCCAAATTTTCATATCCATGGTAAGTACAATAATCATAAAAATGGAAGTTACCGTTACATCTTTAGAATTTGTAATCTCGTTGCCAGTTTTAAAACCGCATCCCTTTTTTACTTTTTTAAAAAAAGTAAACATTGTAACGAATTTAATGTAAACATAGCGACTCCATTTGAACTAATCTCTTGGTGAGTATAGCAAAACATTTAGCGACCAATCCGGTCCCGAAAACAGAACACTACCATATTTTCTACAGATTTTGTAGTACTGCCAGTGCCGACTTCGTGTTTTTTCTATTTCTGCATAATTAAAAACATATTGAAATGAAAATTAGGTTTTTCGCGATTGAAACATTTAGTTTTGATGAGTGTTTTACTTTCTATATGTTAGTTAATTTCATAACGCCATTTTATAATTCTGAACATTTTAATCCAATTTTCTGCCCTTGAGGTGACTATTTATTTAACAATCTTTATTAGATGAATAATTTTGCTATGTTTTATAGTGTGTTTTGATTTAGTTTCTTAGAACTTTAATATTTTCAGAGACTTGTGATTAATTAGTTTTATTTAATTATTAATTACTTGTACGCTTATTTATTTAAGACCTTCCTTACTTACCTAAAGATATAAGTTATTAGATAGAACAGCTTATCTCAATCAAATATACATATTTCATACCCTCCTTTTTATACCTTATTTGATAAATTAACGAATGGTTAAATACGAGTACAATTAAAACATTCGAAACAGTAATTTATTTGTACGGCAGGTTCAAACGATTTTAATTTCCCGTTAGAGTTCCATTATCTTTAAGAACCATCACTCTATTTCACAGGAATTGGTAGAAAGCTGAAACCTTGCAGAAATTCCAATTTATTTCTAATTAGAATGCACTTTTTAAATCTAATGCCTCGTTTATTTTTATTGAGTTTGATTAGCTTTTATAGCGGAAAGAGATAACACAATTACTGCTTTTACATCTGACGCCTGGTTTTAAATTGAGAGAATTTCATTTGCTGCAGCATAATAAAGATCGATTATAATTTCCACGAATTTTTTTCACCATCCATTTCCATTCCTGTTTTTCTCACCTTATTTATTTGTTTTCACTTTCCCCAAGGGAGAATTCTTGCTTAATAATGGATTTCGTAATGAAAAGGTCGACCTTTTGACTTTCATGGAGACATTAGTAATTTTGCCTTTGAATAAACGTTTCCTAGAAAAGAGCCTGAAGCCAAGCCAGAGTTTTGCTTCCGAAGAACTATTTTTGGATCATAAAAGTATATCAGACAGGTGCGTCAGTGCTGATAAGAGACCAATAAAAATGGTTGGCGAGTCAATTTTTTTCATAGCCTGGGAAGAATGATTTCAATTCTGAGGAAGATTTCGTAACTATTACAGATAATAGAAAGTAACTTCGCGTCCGTTTTTAAAATGATTGCGTAAGGTAAATGACGTTAAAAATATTTTGTTAGATATGCTAGAGTTGAAATATTTTACTTAGTTTCATAAAAATGCGGAAATATTTTGTTGAAAATGTAATTTCAATGTAATTTTAATATTCAGGCACCATTTTAAAAGAATTGTTTTTATCATTACAAAGCAGAAATGGGTTTACTATTCACGTAATTACAGTCAATTTGTATTGAAAAGTATAATACTACAGAGAACAAAATAAACAAAACCTAAAAAAGGTCAGACTGTTGAGTGAAAATGAGTTAAGAGCATTAAAAAAAATCAATGCTAATGTCTGTTTAAGTATGGAACTGGCTTCCTGTGAAATTTTGAGGAAACTGTCTTGTATTCATAAAACTTTCGAAACGCTCCTAGGTCAGCCCTTTTGTTATAGTAAATCACAAATTGGAAACTTCCTAGCAAAGATCATTAGGCATGAAAAGAATAAATAATAGTTAATAACAAGTCCCATAATAAGTAAATTATCTAAAAATTAATTCCTAGTAATATCTTTTAGTTCTTCCCAATTGCACTCGTTCCTGCTTCCTGCTCAACTCTATGTTTTGTTCGTTTTGCTTACGTGCTTGTGCTGTTCACATTTTACGTGAATTAACCTTAACAAACACTCTTTTTTCGTGGTTTACACCATGTGTAACTTGAATACGAGCCACTTTCGCTTAGAAAGTCCTCCACTAAGGCATCCCTTCCCTATGCTGATAGCCGTTGTGGGCTTTGCCGTATTCAATAAGCTAACATAACCTTGTAGAATGAAAGTCGAGATTTTATTTTAGAGAATTAAACACCAGTTTTTACTGTTCGGAGGCTACGTTTTAAACGTATTGATTTGATTGATTGGTAAGAAAATTCGACGACCGGATATAGTGTTGTAAAGAAACCTGTCCTTTTTAAAGTATAATACTAAGAGACGGATAGCATAAGTTTGTCAGTGATTAAACCCATAAATTAATCGCCCTTTCCTGAGTTGTATATTCTTGCTTTATTTGTAATAATTAGTCGAGAGCGGACAAATAAAACTTTCCTGAGTTTTTAATCTGAATTTTTGAGAAAACTTCTTTCAGTCAAAGGGATAACTTGTGAGCAGTAAACACACAACACCTGTGAGATAAGTATTTGATGTTAGGTGGGCATAACTATAAAAGCAATTGTGCAGCAGAGATCTAAATTTAATTGGTCCACAATTAGAGCAAGATAAATCCGTTTTTCCTGAATATAAGTGAAAGAATTACATTTTTCAGTTTATCGACAATATTTCAGCAATATTATGGATTTCAAAATGATAATTTTATTTCCATAAATCAGAATGAAAAACACCATTTTTATCAAGATTAAAAAAAGAAATTACTGTTAACTTCGCAGAGCAAATAATATACTTCTGTTCCAACAAAAAAATTAAATTAGTTTTATTTACATGGCTATAAAAGGAAATACATAACGTTGTTTTTATTTTCCTGTCCTAAAATTATTATCAGTTTAAATAAACCTCATTTTAAGACATACAGTTTATTGAAGTAAATGAAAATTTCAGATAATTATCTTGTAGAGTCATTAGGTTAATTGGAAGCAGAAAAGATGAAAAATATGCAACCGCCTTCGCCGGGAATCGAACCACGGACCTCTGGAATACCGGCCCAGCGTGCAGAACGACAACACCACGAAGGCACGCTAGGGAAGTGGGAGAAATACCTTATATACTCCCCTTTTTAAAGGGCGACTAGGGTTTTAGGGGACCAAGTCGCCAAATCCTGGGTGCGGAGAATCATCATCCACAACCCTTTTAGTTCAAGCGCCACTTGTAGAGTCATTAAGTATACTTTTGGATTCAGGAAAGATGAAAAATAGCAACCGCCTTCGCCGTGAATCGAATCACTGAGCTCTGGAATACCGGCCCAGCGTGCAGAACCACTACACCACGAAGGCACGCTAGGGAAGTGGGAGAAATACCTTATAATCTAACAAGCTATTTAAATATTCGCAAAGAAGTTAAAAAAATATTTAAAAATTTAGAAACCACTACAGTCATAAAATTAAAACAAAAACTGTAACTGATCATTTTATGCTGATTCCAAATTAATGTCTAAAATAGTTTTGAGGCAATTATTTACGATTAGCCTATTTGCTCAAGAATCAGTCGCCTTGCAATTTAACATATCCAACATAAAAACTATGTACTTAACACGAGCTGTTAAAATTAGTGATCCCAAAGTATAGGAGGGCAATAAAACTTGCTAAGAATATTATTTCATTATAAATTAACACTGTGTGAAGACTAATTAAGCTCTTAAATCTTATCATTTAATAATGAAGAGATTTAATTATTAGTTATATTATCATTATTATTATTTCACTATCTACTATATGCTTATAAATAGTAATACTAATAGATGAAGCACGTTAATATCTCCAAGCACCATATATTTTTGATTCCACAGTGGCCACGAGCGAGGTAAGAAGTACTTTGATATGAGTTTATTCTGCAGTTTATATTTCATTGTAACGCCCATTTTTAGAAAGGAAACAGAATTATTTTTCATAAATAATTATCTTGAGCAAGGATTTCATTAGTGATAGTTTAAAAGTTTATGATTATTGTTAATGATTTCCATGTTCTTCCTGATTATCTGCTTCCCGATTTCAGCATTCGGTAGAACTGTTCTATATTGGTGTATTTTGGAATATTCGTCAAAACACTATGGAGTTAAGAAGTAGTAGAATCAATTCCCTTCTTACCTCCATAGTATATACGCGATAACACATTCGCGTACTATACATGTGCTTAAGTACACGTTGAATGGTAAGAACACATAGATTTTCAAGTTTTATATTTAATTAAATCGTATCTACAGGCTGTAAAAATATAAATATTAACCATATAAGCTTTTATTTTTAAAATTTTTTCGCATAAATTTTCCGTTATAAAATGCTTCTTTTTTACTATTTATAACAGAATAAAACTTGTAAGACAATGTTAGCCAAACAAACGTTTCTCGCCAATTCATAATGTCGCCAATGAGCTGAAAACTTTTCGTCGGGGTGCAAATAATCAGAAAGTGCTAATAAAGATATCACATTTACCTGAACTTGTCTGGTAGCTGCAATTTTGTTTCAAATCATTTTACATTTTAACAAGCCGCCCAGATGGGATAGTGATTAGTGACTCTGACGGTCGTACCAAAGGGCCCGGATTCGAATCCGAGAGAAGGCATGGATGTAATTTATCATCCCTTCAGTAGGAGGCAACAGTGGCCCACTTGTTAGGAGCCTTCATAATAAATAGACCACTACTTCCGGCCTAATAGAGGCCAATGCCTATAAACCGCCATTGGGGAAGTTAGGGATAATTTAAATTTTCTTATTCAGATTATTAATATTGAATATCTTTCCCATGTTTCGGTAATTTTACATTTGTGATATGAGAACTGGCATTAAGAAACGCTTATGGTGTCACTGACGCTCATTTCAAACAACAGTGTATATACTGAATGCAAAAATACCAATTGCGATTATGTGTTTTACTACTCTCATGGCTGTTGCCAACTTTCTGGCTGAAATCAGGTTTCAGTGTCTAATGAGTGATTTATTTTTATTACTATATCTGGGCTATATGTAAGTTAAAAATATGTAAATAAAAATTATAATTTAAATTAGCAATAGCCCCTTAATTCCTCATTTTAATATGGGTATTTTCTCCTTTAAAACAGCAATAACGTTTTATGGACTGCATCATTTCTAGAATAATCCACATCATATGACTTTTACATAATGATGATGTCGCAGCTAATTTGGAAATTAACATTTCTTGAACCGAAATCTGTCTCTTAGTAAGGTGTCATTATTCGATAACTACACACTTTGCTTCTCGTCTTCTGCCTACGTAGAATACTGTTGCGTTACTCGCTTCTTATTGCAAACAATACCAAAAATGTAAATATTTTTAATCTGGCACGATTAGAGCCCACAAATGCCAATTGAAATAAAAACGAATATTTAATCTGCCTCAACTGCCACGTTTGCTGGTTATTATGGATCAGCATCTACGAAATGCAATATTTTTACATCATTTAATATATATAATGCATCATTTCATATATTAATTAAATTTCATGGTTCAGATAGTCATCAATAATAACTGAAATTACGCTTTATTTATTCATTTTAAATTACATAGTTTATTCATTACTCGTATATGAGCATAAATTTGAAATAAAATTACATTATTTTACGTTTTACTGACCGACAACACACTGCAACATGGAAGGAAAAATATTTCAATCGATCAGTTTTTTGATTAAATTCGAAAGAAAAATGTATTGTGTTTTCTCGAGGGGCAACACATTTCTTTTATATCGCTAAGTTTTCTGACTAAATTTTGAAACAAAAATAACTTATAGAATAACACAAAGCTTTGAAAGTCGCTGAGTTTTTACTTCAAATTCGAACCTAATATAAAATAAATAAAAAACAGATTTAAAATTCAAACTTTAGACTACGAGGTGCATTTAACGGAGTAGAGAAACCACTCGTGTCCAAAACTAGATCTATATATGCCACGGCGTTCCCACGATAAGAGAAACATACAAACAGACATACGGATTCTTCACAATTTAATAGAGAGATTTTTTTCATTGGATTGCTTCCGTGTGTAAGCACGATTGTAAATTATTTGTTATTGTGAGACAGAATATGTACTGTGAAATGGCAACAACTAATTCTGGATATCGTACTATTTTGACTTTCAAAAAATGATGTACGATGCATGTTTAGATATATGTTCGTTTAAGAATAAGTTATGTGTAGACCTAATAAGTTACGAATTAGATTTATCTTTCACTAAATGTTTGTTGCCTATTTTAAAAACAATTTATGAGTGATTAATTTATATGCAGAAGAAGATAACACGTGCAATGCTGCAACAGATTTCTTTCAACTAACAAAATTTTCTATTTTTCCTGAACAAGAAATCCGGAAACTGAAAGTAATAAACGCCTGCAAGAGGTTTTCTTTCAGGATGATAATAGTACAATTCTAGTACTCATAATTTGAAATAAATGTATGATTTCAAGTCAACAAACCAGAGGCTCTTCAATAAATTAGAAAATTTTATTCTATTTGGTCTGGAACGAAATTAAAGTCATCGAGACAACCTTAGTGCGGATATCTGAAGGTCAGTTAACTGCCGTTGTATTACAATTGTTTAATTTCTCAAAATAATGCATAAAATTAATAATATTACGTTTAATATAAAATACGTAATAAGAAAGCAATAAATTTATTATTTTAAAATTAATTGGCATCATATTTTATACACTTTATCCTGCATACATAAAGAAATAAAATTTTAAAAAATGCCTTTCGCGTCCAAACCGTAAATTATTGCGCATTAGGTATGGACATAACAGACTTTATCGATTCGTGTATAACGTTGTTATATTTTTCCGCTTTTCCCACAAAATCGCTGTTTCTCTTATCTCTTTTATAGATTTATGATATGTCGGTATAGTAAATAATTACCAGAACTCATATCTGTCTGGCGTCTTCTTTATGTTGACAGTAATTGAATATTTCATGAACGCTGTTGGTATTTCTCCTTTATCGTGAATAATTTTCTACTAAATAAATTAATGACTGTTATTGTACTTTTTGGTCAAAGTACTCGTACAGAAACAAAAACTTGTTGCGAAGTCTTAAAATTAAGCATAAATTGTATGACTTTTTAAGGATATAAAGTATTATATCCTTAAAACGGCATACAATTTATACTATTATATTATATTTATACCTATTTGATAGTGAGTTCAATAACTGATAATTATTAAAAAACCTACCTTGAATATAGACTAAATTATAGATTTATAGCAACCTGGAAACAGTTGACTTCGTCAAAAATAAATAAGGACACAAAACAAATCAGATTTAGAATTTTATATGCACTTGTAAAAATTATTACATGTTTACATTTTCATGCAATACTGAATTCTTGCATCATTTGCTTTTTTGCATTTGTTGCCGCAAAGACCAAAGCAAAATTAAAAATACAATGAAAGATCTGAGGCGAGGACAGTCCCACCTATAGACAAGGATTAAATAAGTAGTTAAAAATACTTTGAAACTTAGCAGTATCTAAGATCACATTTGTTAAAAAAGTATCGAACATTCACAAATAATTTTTACTGTAGTTAAATTTTTAAAGCAGAGGTTCCCAACGGAGTTAGTGTTGACTCCCGGGGGGGTCGTTGAAATTTTAAAAGGGGTCAATAATGATCAAAGGGTCGATATTATCAAATATACACCAGCCATGTAAAATCAATTATCAATATCATTGATAATTGATTGCTTATTGTTATACACTGACTACCAATAAGTATTGGGACCCTTGTGATAGAAAAGAAAAACTAACTTTATTCAAAATCAATAGTTGGTAGAGTCTCCACGAGAGATAATTACAGCGTGGACCCTCCAGGGCATATTTCCACAAGTCTTTGTATGACAGCTAGTGGTGTTTTCTTCCACTAGGCTTGGAGAAGATATAGAAGTTCCTTCCCCGATTTTTCACGGGTAGTGCAGCCCTGAATTTGGCGATGCAACTCGTCCCAGAGGTTCTCGATAGGATTCAGGTCTGTACTCTGGGCGGGCCAGTCCATTCGATGAACTCCATTGGCACCATACCAAGCCTTGGCTAACGTCGAAACATGACAACTGGCATTGTCGTCCTGAAACTAACGGGGGTCCAAACCCACAACTGCCACAACGTAGGAAGCACATTGTCATCCAAAATAGTGCAGTAGGCATCGGAGTTGAGCTTACCATGAATGGGGACCAAGGTTCCCAGCCCATACCAGGAGAAACACCCCCAGACCATAATTCCACCTCCGCCGAACTTGACTGTTGGCACAATGCATTCTGGCAGGAGACGTTCTCCAGGTAGACGCCAGACCCAGACCCTGCCATCCGAACGGTAAAGGGTGAACTTTACCGTTCGGATGGTAATTCGTCACTCCAAAGAACCCGTTTCCACGGATCTACGGTCCAATTTCGATGTGCTTTTCACCACATTAACCGAGCAGCGCGGTTGGACTTTGTGATTAAAGGCTTATGGGTAGCAGCACGACCATAAAAACCAAGCAGATGTGCTTCCTTACGGATGGTATTCATTGAAACAATACTCCCGGATTCCTGTTGAAACTCGTCGCGGATGAGGGCTATCGGTTGGGTGCGGTTCTTCCGAATTTCTCTGAACAGCACTCGTCGGTCTCTATCCCCCAGTTTTGTTGGTCTGCCGACTCGGGGCACACTCCGACAATCACTTCTCACCTTCCACCTCTTAATCACATAGGCCACTGTCGATTTTGGGTACTTCAGATCGCTAGATATGTCCCTTAAGGATCGGCCCATTTGTGAGACCCGATAATTATACCTTTCTCGAAATCAGAGAGCTCCGAACTGCGAGGCATCTTGCATGCGACTAAAGCCGATGCTGTTTCCTACACGATATATACCGGCGGAGTCCGTGGCGTACCTTGGGCCCACAGATATCGTCATTTGCATAGGTGTCCAAATACTTATTGGTAGTCAGTGTAAAGCTGTATCTTGTAGTAAGGATGGAAGGAAACATATAAAATAAATATAATCTAAAAGATATACTAAAATTATTTAATGTATTTTAAAAATTAGTAACACCTTTTTCAACATATATTTTTTTAGTAAGTGCAATGTCAAAAAAATTAAAATCCATTACACAAGAAAAATATACCAAGAACACGAAATATAAAACAAGAAATACGTTATATATTTTTGAACGAGGTGAGTTATAAATTAAATTAATCAGTTTTACGCCAATTATGAAAAAAATTGCATCCTCAGCCATCATGTTAACTAAAATAAAATGTTTATGTAATTAAAATCTGTGATTTTGTTTCTGAAAACTTGTTTACATTTGTAAAAATAAAAATAATAATAACGTAAAAAGTTATTAAATATACATGTAATAAACAATTTTTTCATACAGTTACGTTCGTACGGGTTCATAATGGATTGAATGCTCACAGAACCGATGAAAGATTGATGAAATTTATTTTCCAAAAACAATTCAAAATTCTGGAACTTTTCACACAAAAGTACTCATACAGCTTTCTTTAGCATGACAGAGCATAGTCAGTAGATAGCATTTCAAACCAATAAGAATTGTTCAATGGCCGTTAATCAAATGGCGCCGGATTGAGAAGTTACGTTTTGAAATACCTTTAATAAATTCAACAATTTTAATAAATTCAACTACTTCCAGTTTATACAAATCAAACTTTAAACATATAATAATAAAACATTCACACGTAAACATTTAGTAATAATTCTACAATACAGATAAGCCTTAAAATAAGAATTACAACAGTTATGGGTCAGCTACATTTTTAGCGACCGAATTCTTCCGACTACAAATCTCAAAAGCGTGTTGCCAGCGCAGGGCAATGAAAAGTGGAAATCAATACGATAGGCATAGAATTAAACAGGAATGTTGAAAATACAATGCAGTACCTTCCGTTTCTTCAAAGTGCTAAAAGGGTTAACAGTTACAGTTACACAAAACCGGATGCAGTTACAGTTACACAGGGACCCGACTAGTTACGGTTGTACAGGGATCGGACCCAAATGTAGCCAGATGGTTGCCAAATGTGGCGACTTTTAGCAATTTCTCGTCAAATTCGGAAACAAAAGTGAATCACCAAATCCATCGGCCTATTTTTCAGGCGAAGCTTCGGATTCTGATGCCTTTCGTGTTACATTATTCAAGAGATACCAAAATTTACATAGTATTACAATTTTTGCATATATATAATGCGAAGCTCGACAGGAAAAAGAAAAGTGCGACCATTTGGCAACGTTTGTGTCCGATCTCTGTATAACTGTAACTTTATTCGTCCTAATGTAACTGTAACTGTATATGCCTTGCAGCAATTTCGAGAAATCGAAGGTACTGGAAATTTCTTGGCGAACGGGAGAAAACTACATAAGACCGAAGAGAGCATCAATTCGCAGTTTAATTCAGAGTGAAGCTCAGATTACTGAGATTATTGAGAGATCACTATGCGAATTTACGCTTTTTCTTGTTTTGTGTTCTTGTATTTAACGTTCTTAGTAGTTTTAAGTAGTAATTACTGATTGTGCTGTGTCCTACTGAGAAGAGATGTACGAGTACTTTTGCGAAACGTTCTGGAACTGTAAATTGTCTCTTCTGGGAAAATACATTTTATCAAGCTATCATCGGTTCTGTGTGCATTCAATCCATTACGAATTCGTATATATGAAATAATATGATTTCACTAAAATTATTTACATATTGACATAAAGCTTAACAGTATTCTTAATTTAATTATTATCATTACGTTATCTATGAGCAATTATTTATATTATGAGTTGCATTCTATACATAGATAAAAATATAAGGAGGTCGATCGATGAAGAAAACTAAACCTTTAAAAATGGTCGATAAAGGAAAAAGGTTTGGAATCCCTGTCTTTGAGATTTTGCAAAAATGCTGCATACAGTGTAATATGATGCTATATAAAGTTGCGTATTTTCATTTTTACCTAATTCATGAAACTTTTGAAGAAGGTGGCATGCAATGACATCTAATCAGCAAAGAAGCAAGATTGATTTTTTTTGACAGAGATTGACAGATTTGATTAACAGAGATTCCTTTTTTTGGCAAATTACAGATCTATTATTTACAGGAAAGGAAGTTGACACAGTGTTTTCTTTGAATTAGCGTTTTCGGAAATATTATGTAGTTTTTTATAAAACTTTTTAAGTAGTAATTTTTTTTTAAATGTGTGCTTGAAATTTTGAAAAACATGTCGCAAAGTACTGCTTTGAAATATTCACAAATTCTACATTTGAAAGTAACAACAATAAACAAACAATAAATTAAATAAATGTAAACGTAAGTACATTAATTAAGGATTTTCTCAAGTCTAACATTAAACAGAACATTATACTATAGCATAGTTGATAAATGTGCTCCTAGATGCTTCTTCCCGCTGTGAAACATCAGAGTTTGCGTTTTAAACATATAACATTATGGCCTTTATTTGTAAAATGTCTTGAAGCTTTCATATGTTTTAATTCAACCAAGTATTTTGTTTCTATTGTTGCTTTTTATGGGCTCGTGGATTCCGAGTAATTGATGAAAACACTTGATGAACAATCAAAATGTAATTTATTCACCAGTAAGCACTATTACACTGGACAGTTCCAAAGACATATTTACGCTCTTCGAGAAACTATGACAAACACACTGAATCAACAATACACTCAGCAATTAGCCTTCAGTCTATAACGGTGAAGAGAGTTTCAAGTCAAAACACTACAGCTCCCGACTCGGTTAATCGCTCTCAAGTTAATCTTTGAATTCAATAAACTAACTACTATGCGTACAGGCAGGATATATATAGGTCTAACCTACTTTCGAGAATATTCCCGGGAAAATCAGTAAGAATGCGTTCTAGAATGTTCTCGTTCTGTCTATGGCATATCACCAGTTTTGCTATCAAATATCGCCACCTAAGCGATTTTCCACCAAATATGGCAACCCTGCCTTTCCCTGCCACTTTCTGGCAACCCTGAACCCGCTTTACAGGGAAGCTATTTCACCGCTCAGCCGCTGGGCATTTCGCAACTCTATTTTCATTTATTAGATTGCAATAGATGACTTACAAATATACTCATATTAATAAATACTAAATCCTAGTCTATTGTCTTCAAGTATTTTTAGTTCAGAACAGTAAAAAGTTTACAATATTTTCTCAAATCAATACATACTGCGTTTCAAATCATGTTTATTTCAGACTTTTCCGATTAAATTCTCTGGATAGGAACCTTCAGTTTGGCCAAAATGTGCATTTTCGAGAGAAGGAAAAGGAACTATGGGATAGATGAACTAAAGCGGTAACTAATTAATTAAACTAAAATAAAACTTTGGAATTATTCGTGAAGAACCTATTTACAAATAATTAGCGTTTAGCTTTTGAATCTTATTGATATATTAATTTCAAAATTTACTTATAAAATAATATGTGTATATTGAATTGACTTAACTTATTGTAAACTGAATAGACTTCTGTAATTTCTTTCTTTATAAATCTAAAATTATTGTAAGCAGATGCACTTACTTCAAGAAACTCAGAAATTCTACATATATTTATAAATTTTCTCTCCCATAGATGTGATTGGAATGTACCCTCCTTCTATATTAAATGCTAAAAAGATTCTTAATGAAAAGCCAAATAAAAAGGTAAGATAATTAATTTTCAAAAATACTTTCTCGTATGTAATTATAATCGTAATTCTATTTAAGCCTGTCGCAGCGTTTCTTAAATATACCTTAACACACTGGTGAAATAAGTTAAGAGAATTTGCATATTTGATCTACGATTTACAGAAATACTGGACAGATTTTAATAAAATTTGGTGTGAATATAGGTTGATATAATACAAACAAAATAAACTAAACATTCAACAGTTATAATAGACACGCATGTTCATGTGTAACACTCATGGGAGTCTGAAGGTCTGAAACAGCGGTTGCAGAAGGCACAAAAGAAATGGGTTAATAGGGGATATGGTCCCCTCTTACAGCCATACAGGCCTCGCAGCGTGATGTCATACTGAAAATAAGGCAGTTTATCAGTGCCTGTGGCAGTTAGACGCACTCATTCAGCAGCGCTGTTTTCAGTTCCTGGATGATTCTCGGAGGGGGGGGGGGGTTGCGAGTTCCGATTGCTCTCTCCAGAGCGTCCTAGACATGCTGTTGAGGTCTGGAGACCTGGCTGGCCAATCCACCCGGCGAATATCCTCACTCTCGAGAAATTCGTCGACCAGAAGAACTCTTTGGAAGAACGTTATCATCCTGTAAGATTAACTCGTGGCCCACTGCATCCCGGAAAAGGCGAACATAGGGCTCCAAGACCTCATCCCTGTACCTCGCGCCAGTCACAGAGCCTCTGTCAAAGACGTGGAGAGGTGTGCGGCCATCCAACATGTTGTCTGCCGTGACCATTACACCGCTTCCATAATTGTTGATTTCGCTTACATTGGAGGGTAGGAAGCGGATCCCCGGCTCTCTCCCTATGAAAGTATGGTGAGAATCGGTATTTAGGCTAAAACAGGACTTGTCGGTGAACAGAACGGTAGCCCATTGCTCTGTACTCCAATCACTATGCTGCCTGCACCATGCTAATCGGACTCTTCTGTCCGCAGACGTGAGCGGGACGCAAACAGCCGGTCTTCTGGCAAACAACCCTGTCTCATTCAGTCTTTTGGAAACAGTCACCCTTGTTACACGGGTTCCTGTGGCTGCATACAGGTCATGAGAGAGCTGAGAAGCTGTAACTCCTCTGTTACGCCTCGTTAAAATGGCCAAATAGCGATCTTCTCCGTCATGGCTCTTGGACGACCTTGCCTAGGCTTTCTCTTGATCGATCGAGTATCCTGGAACTGTTTCCATAGATTACACACGACGCTGAGCGTTAAATTAAACTCTCTGCATATCTGAACTTGCATGTGGCCTTCTTCTAGCCTCCTTACAGTTTGCCACCTCATTCCATCATCTAAACGTTGGTGGTTACTCATTTTACTGTTCCTAAGTGAATTTAACCGATTGCTGCAAGATAACACCAAGATGTTCGTCGAGGTGTGCTAGCGAACGCAATTCGTCTTTTTCTCCACGAGTTTATAAAGCCTGTTTTCCTGCTGGCTCCGCCTATACACACGTGTACGGTTACGTATTTCCCCTACAAGATTTGCATTTTTTTCTAGAAGCAGTGGTTTTTCCTTCAGTTCAGTTCTTTTCATGCAGTTCGATAAAATATGCAAATTCTCTAAATTTATTTCACCAGTGTAATTATATTTTTTATTTTAGATCACTTTTATTTACGTTTCGAAACTGTTTTATATACCTATAAAAAGTTAAATTAGTGTGGTATTAACAAAGTATCTTAACTTTTATTAAAATTTCTTCAGAAAAAAAAAAGAAAACAAGAAATAAAAAGAAAAAAGAAAAAGAAATAAAGGAGAGAAAAAGAAAAAATCTGAAGGAATTCAGATTTTTAGATTTTAACTTATTTTAGATTAGCACTAGAGGATTTGTTAAAGTTTTTTTATAATCCCGTTGAGTATCGCAGGTTACTAATCTGCTGTTGGATTCACTCCTCCTAACAGAATTTTATTTTATCTTTTTAACTTTAGCTTTTTCGCTACTTAACGCCGTATAAAACTTAAGAGACACAAAATATTTAGAAACAGCCTATCTTCAGAATTCAAGATAGAGTGTTAGGGGTTGTCACACACTTTTTTAAATTCTCTATATTATTTCTTTGAAAACTAGTTGCTCGAGCGACCAGCCATCTGGATAAGTTATCACAAAAGAAAATAGTACATGATGATTTAATGAGTCCAGCCTGTGTCAATTCATAAAAAATATGTAATATTTCTCATTATACATCTCATCGTTTAAATGCATTTTTATTTAAATCATTCAGATAAAAAAGTAGAAAAAATATTATCTCGAACTGCTGTTATTGCTTTTCAGTCACTTGGTTTGCTATTCAGCAAAAGAAACAGAAAATTTGAAATTTAAATATGTTAAGCTTTACTTAATAGCAAGACGTTAATGCATTGAGATAATAAGAATTCTATTTGAGGCAATAGTAATGAACTGCTTTCAAACAGACAAATTTGTGGATTAAATTTGAAAGATATTCCTCAAAATAGCCTATATATTTTGACGAACGGCAACAGTCTAGCTGGCTAAAGATAAAATTATTTTATTCGAGCTGTATTGTCACTTCTCGTTTTCAAATTCCTGAGTTTATAAATAAAAATTCGTTAAATTTGTATGAGATATGAAATAAATCATAAACCAATTTGAAATACAAAATTTGGGCTTCGAGGTGCCCGTCCTTGCGTAGAGGACTAAGTGTATTAAAATTTGGTGGCTCTAGGAGCCGTCGGTTTTCGAAATTGAACAAGAACGTACATACACGAATTCAGATTCCTTAATATTTAATTCTTTTAAACAACGTATCGCGATAACATTTGGTGGCAACAATTCGAAAGGGATTCGGACACAAAAGTGATGTGAACAGAACATAATTTTCAGGACTATTTGCACTTCTGGTGCTAGTAATATTGAGTTTCCGCATTTACTTAGCTGTAAACTGATATTTAAAAAAAGAATTCTTTAAACAATCAGTTTTCTAAATTTTGCATTAAAATATTATTTATGTAGTTATAAAGACGTTAACTTCGAAGCTACTGTGTTTATTGTCAATAATATTGTTACGTGCTCGTAAGAACTCCTAAGAACTCCTATTGTGCTCCTAAGAACCGATGACAGAGTGATAAAATTTATTTTTCCCAAAGGGACTTTGCAGTTCTGGAAGTTTCCACAAAAATAATTGTGCAACTGCCATCAACACCACAAAGTTGTTACACTCCAAACTACTCTTCAGAACGTTAAACGCCATGCAATGCAAAGCGCATCTAAAGAGCGAAGTTCGCACGGAGATATCTCGATCCTCCGTAGTCGATTCTGAACTGAGAAACTGAGAACTAATGCTCTCTCTGTGATTTTTTCCCAGCCACCGAGAAATATCTTGTACCTGTCTCGAAATTACTGGAAGCCATATACAGTAAAACTACATATAAAAGCCAGATGCGGTTACAGTTGCATATAGGTGTCAATGACAGTTATTCAGTTACAGTATTAATTAGTTATACAAGGACCGAACCGGGCGAAGTTTGTCGATTTCTTGCAAAACTCAGTGACAAAAATTAGTACTCCAAACCATCGCCAGATCTCTCCAACTTAGAGAGATAGTCATTTACCTCAATATCAAATAGATTTGGCCCTGTAATCTTATTTTTCCAATAAAGCTGTATCTCTTTCAAGTATTAATTATTACATTGCACAAAAAATACTACAATTTCACTTAAATTATATACATATACACAAAATTCGTAATAATATGTATTAGAAATGGTACTTTAAGGATATTTATTTAATAGCTGATGAAGATGTATTGTTTCGCTTAGCGTGTAAATTCATTTCGACTAAATTATATCTGGATAAAATACCAGACCGAAAAAAAGGAGGTTGGAATACAGAAGCAATCCATGGTAGGTGTGGCAATGTGTGAAGCATACAAGTATAAGGTTTAAATTTCCATCACTTCTTGCGCATAGAGAGTTCTCAAAGTGTTGCTATTCCACAAAAAATAAGTTCTTTAATTTAGCTTCAACATTTAATGTTTACTATAACAACTTTAGGGACTTAAAAGCAATGTGGTAACTCTGTTCGAAATAAATTATCTTAAATAATCATCCACACATTCTCGCATATAGCAAGTTCCCTGTATGCTGCCATTTGGAAAGCGTAGTATCAATAATTATTTTTCATATTTAAGAAGTTAGATAAAAGCTGAATTATTTAAAATAATAAGATGCCTAAATAGTTATTAGAAAAAGAAAAATATATATAATAATTTTAATGACACCAGGTACTACAACTTCGCGGGTCTAATTAGCAGTTAATAATTAGAGAGATGAAGAACTCCATTTGTTGATTTTATATTGTTTATTTTATTAACTAATAAAAGAAATTTAAATTTTAAAAGGAAGTTCAATATTTTACGCTTGGTGGAATAAGCAATGTACTGGCGCGCGGAAGTCAAAAGTAATTTTTTCGGGCAGTGGAAACACATTTCTTTTAAATCACCAAATTCGTTGATTAAATTTGAGAGATCTTACGCTTTGGCAAGCGGCAACAAATTTCTTTTAAACGATGTGTTTCCTGATTAAATTAAAAATATCTTTAGCTTACGCTTTGCCGAATAGCAATACATTGCTTTCAAATCTCCGAGTTCGTTAATCAAAATTTTGGTAAGTTCTCATAAAATAAGTAAATAGTTAAAATCGAAATTTCAAAATTTTGTCTTTCAAATGCACATGTTCTAGCTAGTATGTGTTTTCAAACTTTGATGGCTGTAGGTGCAACCATTTTTCCACAAAGTGGGGAACATACATATTTACATACAGATTCTTCTAAAAATTGGGATAAATAAGCCCAGTTAATCTTTATTTTACTTTTTCACTAAAGTATACTATATAAATTGATAAACGTTATAAATTTATGTACGTAATGCATGGGCACAAATGTAAAATATATATGCGACTAATAATTTTTATGAACTTCTAAAGGATTCTTATAACTAATAAAAGATGTTTTAATGCAGTAAGTAATGTTAACTGGCGCACAATACGTTATTTTCTTTTGTGTATGATTTATAATTTTTAATATTTAGATTTCTATCAAGTTTTAACGATAAATTACTTCTTCTGGTATTATAGGTATAACCTAAAATTTTCTAAATTGCAATTTTTGAACCCTGTAAAGAATACTTTAATAAACTATTTGAAATTCCCAACTCTCATAATATACTTAAAAAAAAGTCCCTACTATCTATAATAAAGCATGAATATATTTGAATTAGAATTAAATTCAAAGTAAAATGCTCTAATTAACTTTGAAGTGAAAAACTATACACCTAGTTAGCATTAAAAATAATAAATCACGTTAGTTTGAAAGAAATCAATTTTTAAGTAGCATAAAAATGTAAACGAACTTTTTTGAAATGTTCAGATCTTTTTATACAATATCTTATTTTTTTTAAAGTAGAATTAAAAACTTGCAAATTAGTGCAGCTTTTGAAAAAAATATATATATATAAATATTCCTAGTCGTCTGCTGCTGTAAATTAATCTAGTAAACGAGCTCCTTTAAAATTTCATCTGGATTGAGCAAACTCTGTAACCGTAGCAACAGTTTTAATATCTGTTGACACGCATTTCTAAACCGTCAGAATGTGTGGTCATTATAAACTGCTATAATATTCAGCATAACTTTAAACGCTTCGCGCTAGGTAAGCAAGAGAACTCATTTTCGTGAGCCCATTAATCTCGGCCGAGAAGACGTTATGCAAACGGTACGGGGAGCGGTACAAAATGTCATTATGCGTAATCGTGTTCGATCATGTTGAAGTTGCTAATTTGTGGACTAGCGAAAGACTAATTATTAGTCTGCCTCATGTAATTACTTTGCTTGTTTGAAAGTTCTTTAATAATGAAAGTTTAAAGTACTTAAAGATGACTGCCAGTTTCCACTGCCCTTGAAGAGCCAGTTAAGAACTGAATAGTGTATGAATATGTATGAAACACTGTGTTCAGATGGCATATGAAGAGGGAAAAATCTCATGTGGACATCACATGACTTCCTTGTATGGCCTGCTAAGTTACACACGTTTTTGTGTATAACTTAATGAGGAGTCGATATATTTTTCATACAATCAATTCAGCTCTCATTTCACGGCAAGGCAAGAATACATAAAAAACTCAAAACATGTTCATTAAAAATTGTAAAATACAGAAAAAGAAAAACCGTTAAAAACAGTTAAAAAACATTTTTAACAAATGAAATTAGAGTTTGTGCGCAAAAACAAACAATTCGGCCAACGGACAGGAATACAAAATTTTCGGTGCACAAAACTGAAAGTTAAATTTTGGTGTTCCCCAGGGAGCAAAAAGACCCTTACTTACTTACCTACTAACCACCAGTTGAGCTTTGTATACCACCTGCTACTATATGACTATCAGCATTTGCACTCAGTTGGTGGAGCATTGTCGCTAGGCCTAGCCAAAAATCTCTATAGAGTATTAAAATTTGTAGCGGAATTTATAAAGTTACTTCGGAAGAGAGGTATTTGTGACCTATGGTTATTAAAGAAACCCTGTCAAGACTTTGACTGTGCAGAATATGGATTTTAGCAATGCGTTATGCGTTGTGATTCTGAGTTTACCGAGAATGTTTATTCTAGAAGTCAAAGGTAACTTGGATATAAGAAGTTACTCTGAAGCATTATACTGAACAATATCAATTGGGTATATTAATGTACATTGCGAAAAAAAAATTGGGACAGTTCTATATCTCCCGTTCTACTGGGCTGATTGACGAAATTCAACTTGCATTTTTCATGTCTCGAAATCGTGACTTAGGATATGTATTATATTTATATATAGCATAGTTCTAATATAGGTATTTTGACATAAAATCGGACATTTTCTGAAAGGATATCCCAACGATTTTTCCGTATTTCGATTCTATGATTCAAATTATGCCAAACTGCCAAGTTTTCTAAAACTCGCACAAGTATTTTTTTTAATTAACTCTCAAAATTTTAGCTACTCAATGTTAATTGAATTTCATATAAATTCATTAATGGCTCCCTTTATTAGTAAATACATTGACTTCTTACTCCAGAATTCGAAATTTAGGTTCATTCCAAATAAAATTCGTCCAATTTTAGGATTTATTTTTTAAATTTGTATTTTTAAATAATTTTTATAAATTTTTCGAAAAACATTTATAAGGTATTTCTCCCGCCTTCCTAGCGTGCCTTTGTGGTGTAGTGGTTCTGCACGTTGGGCCGGTATTCCAGAGGTTCGTGGTTCGATTCCCGGCGAAGGCGTTTGCTAATTTTTCATCTTGCCTCCTTTCAAAAAACTCCTGATGTCTCTACAGTGGCGTTCGAACTAAAATGGTTGTTGCATGATGATTCTCCGCACCCAGATTTGGCGATAGGGTCCCCTAAAAGCCCAGTCGCCCTTTAAAAGAGGGAGTATATAAGATATTTATCCCGCCTTCCTAGCGTGCCTTCGTGGTGTAGTGGTTCTGTAAGCTGGTCCGGTATTCCAGAGGTCCGTGGTGTGATTCCCGGCGAAGGCGTTTGCTAAATTTTCATCTTGCCTGCTTCAAAAATGCCTAATGTCTCTACACATTTTGTATATTCCTATAAAACTTTTACCTTCGTGTAAAACTAGATGTGTTTCTAAGCATACCAATAAAAAATTAGAGTTTTTTTATTCAAAATGTCTTAGGATGTACTTGAATTAACATATTTGCGCGTTTTGAAATTTGCCATATTTGTTATAAGCGATAATAACACCAAATGTGATTTGCAGACTTTGTTAAAATGATTTGAAATAATGAAAGAGACTTTTTTCCGCTCGTTTACAATTAAAAAAAGGAAAGGTAGGTAGGTTGCTATAAATTAAGTAGTTCGCCAAGTGAATTATTCTTGGCATAAACTGAAAAAAAAAAATGCGCCAAAGTAAGTTTTTGAATTTATTGGTTAATTTCGCGCAAACTTTTACAAAAATTTATATTTAGGCGTAATTTGAAACGTAGAATCCAAATATAGAAAAACATTGGCATGCCTTTTCAGAAAAATTCCAATTGTGTCAAAATAAATATGTTAGAATAATGCTACATATAAATCTAATATACATACTAAGTTGTGAAAAACGCAATTTGAATTTCGCAAATTGTCACATTCATATTATTCACTCTTGTGTTCACTTATTCGCTCGCAGTTCACTTATATATAGTCTGCCTGATAACTGAAGGTGACACTGAGAAATAAAAATTAGTGTGCAGAGTTGGAAATTTGAAGTTAGTGCACAAACTGACTTAATTCATTATTCTACTAAGAGTTTCAAATGTAAACAAAAACACTACCTCGTCAGGCCTAGCGCTACTTAAACTTCTAAATTATTGATAATTCTATAACTATTCCACGCAGATTAAATAAGGCATAAAAACCTTAACTGGAACATAAGAACAACATAATTCAATCACTTTTAAGTAATGGATGTACAGTTTAAGAATAGAAGTACAGAGCTTACCGAGCCGTGATGTTATTTAAAGCAGTGCGGAATTTGATTTCCTGTTAAATATCTCGCACACTTAAATGTATGGATAATTAAGACACGGATATGAAATTTAAAGAAAAGAAAAATCTCCATTAGCTCAAGGCATTTCTTTTTAAGACGACGAATGCTGCTCTAGTGTTTTTCATGCTAAATATAAAATTTTAAATATACAGTGAAATGGAATACTGGTTTAGATATTAAATTTTGATAAAATAAATACAAGTTTCTTTTTAATTTTACATATGAAGCAAAATCAAATCAACAGATATTTTCAAATAAGTAAAAACTGTTATGTAAGTAAATATATATATCTTTTTTTTCCTTCTGTAAATGGCATACTGAATTTAATTAGAAAATCTTCGCCATGTTTAATATATCTGTTACTCCTTAATATTTCTGTTGATATATATCTCAGTCCCATCTATCCTATGCTTTCGGAATTTAACTGCATTAACTATTATGAACCTCCAATTACTTAAACTACGTACGTCCAAGTGCGTATTCGTTGATAATATGACCCATTTTATTTCACGAAACTCAAAATATCTCATGACAAAAGCGAGAATGTTTGTTCTAATGCTTCCCATTATTCTTTCTAAAAGGCTTGCGGAGGACATTCATTCATGGGTTCCATTAAACGAGCTTATGTCTGAACAATTTACTCATTGTTGTATTAGATTCTTTAGAATTAACGCGTTTAAACGCCTTTTCTGCCAGACGTTAACTTGTTTTAGAACTAACTTTTATATATTGACGCTTTTACTTCATTTTTCTCAATTTCATTGGAAATAATCAACTTAGAACCAGGTTTCCTTTCTGAACCATTGGTCACATAAAATCATTTCCGAGCAAGCTGTCGAGATGATTCACTTTCCTTGTTTCAAAGTTCTTTAACGAAAAAGATCAAAAGAATGGAGATTGAAAAAGATTTTCCAATACGTAGGCGAGGAGTTTTCCCTTGAGAGCAAGAGAATAGGAATAGATCAATAACAATCTAATGATTTCGATATATATCCCTCATAGTATAATGCCAGGAATACAAAAATATAATCCTGTGTTTCCCATCGCTTATCAGTTCTCTTAGTGACGGTTACAATTTCCTATATTTTTAATATTATATGTTTTATATAAATAAAAGAAAGACGAAAATCTGCTGCTAAAGCTTTAATTGAGAAACCAAAGTAAAAGGATTGTATCTTAAAGCTATCTGCCATTCGAATTTGTGATGTTAATTATTATCGAGATATTTCTAATTCCATTTTAGGAAACATAATTAAATCTATGAATTTAGAAGAATAGCATATTAAATAATAATACTATAAAGTATATACAGTGTGTTACTCAAAAAAATGATATATAAAGTATAAATTTAGGACTAAACAAGAAATAAAAAACTACTTAATCAATAGCATTTTTTATTAAAGGTCCAAACTTTATTAGACCAAAGGGACTTTGTCCCTGAGGGACTATTGTTTTCGTTTTGCGATTTTGCATCGAATCACTATGAATGTCCGTTTCACTTTTCAAACTGTTGCTACCAAATATTACCGCCCTGTATTTTTATTCGAAGAATTAAATAATGAAAAATCTGCGTAAATGTATGTATATTTCTCGCTTTTTGATAAAACAACGGTACCTAGAAGCATCGAATTTTGAATGACGTAATTTACTGCGAATAAGGACATCTGGAAGCCCAAATTTGAAATTTGTTTTGTTATCGATTTCATATTTTGTAAAACTTTGACGACTTTTGGATTAACAAACTCAAGGATTTGAAAGCGAGCAATGGCAACGTTTTACAGAAAAAAAACATTTTTATTTCCAGCGTGTGAGACTGTGTATCGGAAATCCTAAAGATGTGCTCAGTTTAAAATTATTTTGCGATATCGCTCTTGAACTGAATTTTATGGTTTAAGAGCGAATAACATGATATTTAATAAATAAAGGTAACACACAAAATGATAAAAAACGTCTCTTTGGACGCAATTTAAAAGCTGAAACCTTTCAAATTGTTTTTTTAATAACTAGTAAAGGAATTTTGTTGTACAAATCGCATTCAATTTTTACTTCCTTGCACGAAGTAAAGGAAGTATTCTAATTGCAAATAAAATTCGGGGATCATATTTCAACGAAAATGACCATTTTGACCGTTCTTGAATCCATTTAGACTAGGGTCTTCAACCTTTCACGCCCGAGGGCCACATCAATAAATTCAAACACATCCGCGCGCCACATATCTGTCAAAAAATAGTGTAGTCAGAAAACTTATATAAAGGTTTCTGACTACACTAAGGGAGGTTGGTTTTTGCAAGACTAAGCGAAATTGCAATTGATACTAAGCGAAAATATAGTGTTACAGATTTGTATATATATACATTGGTTCCAAGTCCAATAGAAATCGAATTTAAATGTTTTGCAACTTTTTTTAACTATGGAAAAAAGTATAAAGATGATTGTACAGAACGGTATTACAAAATGCATTTACAATAAAAAAAGAAAGAAACTTACATTACTGGTATGAGAGGGTAGTTACTTTAGTTTTAATACGAAATTTCACATTGTTTATTCTTGATTAAAGCTTCAATATCCGGTTTAATGTGTGTTGTTGCAATCAGTAAAAAGCTGTTCACATATGTATTTACTGTCAAATTAGAAGACATGAAGAGTGCATGTTTACGAATTCCTGGATACTTGTCTTTGGTCACGTACTTTGAATAAAAATCAATTAATGTAGGATTCTAAAGAAACTTGTATTTTACTGCAGAGTCACACTGTAAATCTATAAATTCTAGTTGAAGTTCAGGTTGAATACTTCCAACGTCTACTGAAAACGGCGAGGATAACATTCTGATAAAAATTTCATTTTCACGAAAATAAGAAAATCTGCTTTTAAATTCCTCTTTCAAATCTGAAATGCCATTATACATAACTATTTGAATTCCATGTTATAGAGTTCTTCACACACTCCATCAGTGGAATTCTTAATTAGCAAATGACTTATAGTCAGGATTAATTTTGTCTCGAAAGCTTTCATAAAGTAATAAAGATTGTGAACAAGTAGATCTTTTCTCAGGATACGGTAGTTCAAATCACTGAGATCATTTTCAGAAACTTTTATCTCAAATAATATCAGGCATGTCAATAAAATGTTTTAAATATCAAGAATAAGAGAAAAAAGTTTTTTACGACAAAAAGCATACAAGGCAATATTTCTTGAAATCAAAATTTCTTAAAATTCTTCAATGTTTCTTCAAATTCAAATGTGGGGGCCACTAAAATGCCTCCAGCGGCCACGGATTGAAGACCCCTAATTTAGATGATTGTATCGCATAACATCTGTACGTATGGAAGAATAAAAGTCCATTTTTTCCAAAACGGATTATAAAAAGGACATCAAATAAATTCAGAAGGGAGCTCTACGTTTCGTGATGAATATATCTCGCATAACTCAAAAACGATTAGAACAACGTAGAACTTTGAAATTTTGTATATGGGACTGCTATAACATCTAGCCAGGCATCTCCCTTTTTCGTTGCAATTGGCAGCATCAAACGTGCATATATATATATATCCAACCTCTTATCCGGCTTGGTAAGCTATGTTTTTATTCTTATATGTTGGTAAATTGTGTATTTTGTACTTTAAAAGGTAACTGAGTTATGCTGTTCTTAAGTTCCCAGTTAATGTTTTTATACTTTCAGTAAATCTACTTGGCATTTATATAGAATTATTAATTTAAAAGGTTAAGTGGCGCTAGGCCTAACGTGATAGCCATTTGATTTCATTTGAAACTCGTAGTAGAATAGTGAATTAAGTCAGTTGGTGAACCAATTTTAGTTCCACCAAAAACTAACTCTCAATTTTTTGCACCGAAAATTTTGTTCTCCAGCTCGTTAATTGAATGGCTTGGCAACCGAACTCTAATTTTAGTTGTAAAAATTATTTTTAACTGTAATTCGTGATTTAGGTTTCTCTGTATTTTAAAATTTTTGATGAAGATGTTTTGAGGTTGTATGTATTTATACGTTTGCCACGAAGGGAGAACTGAATTGATTGAATAAGAAATATATCCATCATGAGACTCGAGGATATACGTTTTTCAGACTTTTTAAATAAATTAGCTGTTTATTCGATATTACATGTAAGTTTAAAAATTAGTTTTTATGTGGTAAAAAACGTATTATAATCATATTGGACTATTCTATTCATATCTCTCCTGTGTGAAGTTCTTTTCTGAGTGGCTTCATCCGAGAAATTCTCTTTTTCTCTATACGTAAAAGATTCATAAATTGAAAAATTCTTTTCTTATAAATCTCCTAGAAATACTGCTAGGATATTGTATATTTTGCAGAAATAGGTGAATCCTTTTATTTACATTTATATAAATTTTTCCATCTTCTTCTACTTCTTCCGTTTGATAACTCGGTTCTTGAGATAAAATTAAATGATTTTTCGAAAAGGACAATAAAGGTAGGATGAAATTGCTAACCCAAAATAACACAGCACGAATATTCTTCTTGAAGAGAGATGAAGAAAATATTCGTGGTAATAAATTCGGAGAAAGAAATTGTAGGACTTTACAAATAGTCGAGATAAAGCAGGAATGATGTATTATCCGAGAGAACATTTAAAGAAAATTAAGTATATATTTTCTCTCTTTGGTATTCAAACATTTCAAATGTATTTTATTTCTAAGAGTAATGATAATAGTTCCAATTGTAGTCTTCATTTTAAATATAAGGATTTATTTATTAATGTATATATTTATGTGTATAATTATCTACCTACATTTTCAAGCTTAATTTTTAAATAAAACAATTAGATAAAAAAATGTTTAATTAGGAATCTGGAATTCGAACGTCTTTGCTATTTCAGTTTGTTAATTTGTCATATTTTAAATTCTCTTTGAAAATGCTAAAACTATTTTTTTTAATTTTCAGTAGAATATTTATTCCTGATACTAAAGTAAATTAAACTAGTTATAGGTATGGTTTAAAGCAATACGTTAATAATACACGTTAAAACTTTTCCCTTTGAATTTTTAATATATAAGCTTTAAATAAACGAAATTTTTCCGCTTGTAAAATTTGCCATTCGAAAAGACATTAATTACTGTTATAAGGTATTTTCTCCCTCATTTCTGCGTGCCTTCGTGGTGTAACGGTATCGCATTCGGCGTGTATTCGAGTGTATTCGAGAGGTCTGAGGTTCGAGTTCTGGCGAGGGCACTGCTCGTTTTTCATGTCTCCTGCTCCGAAATAATCTAATGTCTCTACTGTGGCGCAAGAACTCAAACTGGTGGTAGCTGATGATTCTCCACCACAAACATTTGGCCACTGGTTTTTCCTTAAAATTACGGAGTATATAAGGTATTTCTCTCGCCTTCTTAGCATCCCTTCGTGGTGCAATGGTCAGACGCTCGGCGCGTATTCTAGAGGTCCGAGGTTTAAGTCCCGGTGGGGCATTGCACATTTTTTTTTTGTCTCCTGCTTCGAAATAACCTTATGTCTCTACACTGTATGCTCAAACAATTTTAAGAAATCGCGAAATTAATCAAAATATCATCGTGCTCTTCGTATAAATAAGCCTTTCGGCTTTCTTCATATTTAGTTATTTTTTAAGCGTCGTTCTGCAAATAATAAACAGTGATTTTCCTTTCATTTCTGCGTGAATATTTCTACTGTTCTTGATTATTATAATGGAAAGACTGCTGTCTGTTAGCAGTTTCAGCAGTCACAGGTTCGAACCCAGGCTAACGGGTTGCCTGCATGGTTGGTTTTCATGGTTTTCTCGTGCGTAACGTAAATTAAAAAAAAAAAAAAAACATTCGAGAGATTAGGTAGATAGCCCTCGTGAACTTTGCTACACTTAAATAGCCAAACAACTTGCCTTTGAATGCTGCTGAATATTTTATTAAGGATTTCGCAACCCTTATGGAACCCTTGGAATAGTATATAAGTTATATTCCTATTTACGTATGCTTTGATCAGTCGGTACTATTTCTCGCGTAACACTTTGCAATGTTTTGCAGATCACCGATTGAGACACGCTTATTAGCTTCCGAAAAACGTGCTACAATTACAATGCTACACGCACTCATGCGTTGTTTTATGCACTTGCCACTAAATGTAGCGAGTGTAGTGTTTGAATATTTTGCTATTAAATGACCTTGTACTTTTGTTTATATCTGTGTTTCCCATCCAGAGCTTTTTTAAATGGCAAAATAATTACTCTTTCACAACATAAACGCTCGAAACTCCCGTGCATTCAGACATCGGCCAGGTCATCTCCTCCTCTACCTGGTGTTTTCCACCACAACATTAATGGAGGGCTCTTTGTCTTCGGGAGTTCTTAAATGACATGCCAGTCATTCTTCTGAAGCGATTGAAAGTATCTCTCTTATTTGAATGCATCTTCCTTCTACTTTGTTTAATGTCAATGTTTAGCTGTTGATTCTCCCATTTCCTATACTATTCTAAGGGGGTATGGGCACAGAGTGGATGAAACGGCGCAAAGGTCCCCGAGAGAGAAGTAATCTCTTCACTTAAGTATTTAAATGTTAACGCTACATCATTCTCTTGTATGGAGGGAAGAAATTCCACTCAACAAAAATTCGTATATACGGGGGGGGGGAGCGTTTCAGATGTGTGAAAGGAACAGATTTTGCCCTCTACCGATGTGAAAGAGTTAAACACCTATCGCGAATATTTCATTAGCGGTAACATTGATTGAGTTATGAAGTTATAAGGGTAGTATTACTATAAGTTTGGATCTTTGACTGCTGTTAATATTGTTTTGGAATAATTGTTTTAATAACTTCTACTTAATTGTGACAAGTAATTTCATTTCATTATTAATCTGCTGAAAAAGTTGAATAATGGCAACGTATCACACACATCTAATAGGAGACTGATGCTCAACCATAATGTTTGTGACCAAGAGCTAATCAATAAATTATTTACTTGTTAAGGGCGTTTAAGCCATATAACTAAATTTCATGTGGACAAAAGACGCGTTTTCGTCCCATTGACTAGTTATATTGAACCATCAGCATAACTTTAAACTTATGTTGATGGTTCAACATAACTAGTCAATAGGACGAAACTGAAATCTTTACTTTGCAAAGAGATGTGCTGTTTCCCAAACAAAAGATAAAGGTCTGTTCTTAACAACTTCCTCAACGTGGGAAGCAAATCTACAAAGCAAATTAAAATTAAAATTTCTGCGCAAAAACAAGCCATTCGGCCAGCGGCCAAGCAGGCAGATTTTTCAGTGCACAAAACTGAAAGTTTACTTTTGAGTCCCACTCGGCTAAAAGACACTGAAGTGCAGAAACTGACTGAATTCACTAGTCTACTGAGTTTCAAATATAAAGAAATGACGATTCGTTAGGCCTAACTCGCCACTTTTAAATTGTTGATAATTCTACATGCATGCGGATTAACTAAAGGCATAAAATCCTTAACCGGAGCATAAAAACCACCAAATTCAGTCTCTTTCAAAGCAAAAAATGCTTAATTTACCAACATATAAGAATAAAAATCTAAGCTCACTGAGCCAGGTATCAGAGTGAAAGTATACATATATATGCATAAATACGACTGGTGCAGCCGATTGCCACGAGAAAGGATGATACACAATTATATGTTATAACAGTTTCATATACAAAGTTCCATTCCTTTGCTTCATACAAGGAAGTAAACGACGACTAGTACTGTTTCCTGCGGAAACACATTTAATCTATCGTTGGAAATAAAATCAACAAAATCTTAATTTATTGAGCTAATTCGAAATTTAGATTTGATATTACATTCCCACTATTAATATTATTCTTTTTAAACTCTGAGGAAAGCTTTTGGTATTTTTAAGCATTTTGAACTGCATATAGCATTTAAGTATTGAAAAAAAATTACAATCTAATAACCATGATTTTTATTTATCATTCCATATAATGTTTTATGCCCTTTCCTAAAATTGTTTTAAATGCTTAATTCTTTTATAAGAATTTTTTGTGCAGTTATGGTTACTGAAATGTTAAAAAATATTATTATTTGTGTTATATATGTAGAGCCAAAAGTGATTTGAATTCCTCTCTGTCTGCATCTTCATTTCTGGGGAAAAAAAAAGAAATCAACATGTTTGGGCAAGTATTTACAGTTTCTCTTCAGTCTGTCACTCCTTACCTTACCAGCAGCTCCCTTTCGTTGGCGAAAAGTAGGAATAAAATAGAAGCTTGTATCTGCACTTCTTGAACATCTCGAAACTTATTACTTCCAGAGTATGATACCACGTTTTTCTGCAGATCTTTACATTCTTCTTTTTCATACTAAAGTTGCATGGCCTCTTTTACTTCATTTTTTCCTAGATATTTGTTCTTCCTGTCAGTCTGGCCTTTATCTATCTCGTGGACATAAGTCGCTTATATGTTCCAAGTTGCTCTTTTACCTCGAAAGCATTTCATGATACTTTTGCTTCTGGAAAATCTTCTGCCTTAACTATTCTTCATTTTTTTGGTTATAGTTATGCATTGCTGTAAATGTATTCTACAGTGCAGTTTCTGGTTGCAAATTGTCATAAAATTTTTCAGACCTGTTTCTTTGCTTATGTTTTGGCTGGAATATTCATATTATATTTTTCATATATGAAGCACAGTGGTAAGATTTTCCTTCTTACATCTTTTACAAAAATGAGGACGAACTATTTAAGTTTGCCCTGCCAAAATATTCGGAACTTGACTAATTTAATCATTACAAAAACTTAAGCAAATCAATTACAGCTCAAATAAAATCTTCTAATAACCAATTTAAACGGAACTAATGAGTTATAAAAAACAAATGCTAACAAAATTAGGCAACAAATTACACAACAATTCTTGTTGCACTTCATTACAACTTGTCTGCTCGAATTATTCTAACTTCATTAACCAATTTCTAAAGGCAAGTTAAAAAGACATCAACAATTGCAAATTTTGAAATTAGACAGTCCGGTTAATTTCGCCATTTAAAACACTTCTGTAACTGGAAGTAGGTGATTACGAAAATTAATTGCGAAAAGGTAAAAGGTAGGTATACGCATATATGCTTGGTACTTCCGATTGCCATGCAAAATCGCATTTCACGGCTAGATGCTATAGCAGTCCCATATACAAAATTTCAACGTTCTATGACAAACAGTTTTTGAGTTATGCGAGATACATACATACTTTAGTATAGAAGTCACGAAAAAAAATGTCTTTTAAATCCATCTTACAATCCGTTTATGGAAAAGAAACGTCGTTTATTCTGCCCGTTGCACAAAAAAAATCATCCGAGTGTGTCGGAAATCGTTAGAATGGATATTTCTGTTGAAATATGATACCAGAAATTTTTCGTGCATAAAATAATTCCTTTTTACTTCGTACAAAGGAAGTGAAAACGTAAAGTAAAGGTAGATTTTATGGATTTTCAAGTTTTACATACAGCAATGTAACTTAGAAATCTCTTCTTTTTTATTTAATAATATCATTTTTATCGCAATTAAACTGAGTAAAATGTCATTTTACTTCTAAATTATGATAAATCTTTCGTACGTAAAAATTTTATACCAAACATGGCTCTAAATTTAAGCACTTTATTTTGCTTTTATTTTTTCCTATGCTAAAACTGGGCAATAAAATTATTTATTGCATATCAACAAATCATTCTATACTTACATAAACTGATATTTTTAATTATTTTCCACACTTCATTTAATCTGATATATAATCTTATATTAATTTGTATTGTGTCGATGTTACACAAAACGGACGGCATATGCTTATTTGTTTTGCGGAAAACATTCTTCTTTTTCGTACACTCATTACGATCTAATAAAGTATTCTAAATAGTTTTATTAAAATATTAATATATACGAGTAAAAATATTCATAGATTATGGATTTAACAAATAATTTCGAAACCCATTTTGCTGAAGCATAATGAAAATTTTGCCTTGACCATAATAGCGACTGTTCGCCTTTTAACAGATCAGCATATTTTGACAAAACAAGCTAAAAGTCCATTATGGTGATTAATTCTTTAATACAAACATCTCGTTCCCCTTTTTGAACCGGTTTGTGAAATATGACCTTTAATTACTAAAATGAAAATGATTTTGCCAACACAAAGAGAGGAGTTTCCCCAAAAGACGATTTGTTTGGAGACGAAACTTTCAAAACATTTCCAGTGGGATGGAAAGAGAACGGAAGAAAAAAAAAAGGAAAAAACTGGGACGAAAGAATGGCGGCCAAACCAATTCAGATGAATGGTTGTCGCAGGGGAAGAGGGGGTGGCTGCTATTTCGAGCGTCGAAACGCGAGAATGTAATATTGATCGAGTGTATTCCGCTCCCGCTACTTGTCTTGCAGCCTTTCTCCTCCCCAGCTTCTTCTTCTTGTTCTGAGACCACCTACCTGAAAAAGATATTTGCAGATGGACTTTCAGTGTCTGCAAAAAGTACTCGAATTGAAATTATTGTTTTCACCTTGCAGAAAATACAGTGTTTCGTTGCATCACAATCCGACTGCTTGCTAGTACATACAGCCCTCTTGATTTATTCCAGGTTGTTTAAGACTCTAACCTATGTTAGGTAAATTCTTATTAGACAGATAAATCAGCTAACTTATAAAAAAATTCATAATGGAAACAGGATAAAGAACAATAGAATAGATAAAGACATCTGTTGAACATTTTGTGGCTAATAAATTAATAGTTATGATTAATTCAAGAGAATATCATTTTGTAGAGTGATCAGGACTTTTTGGAAGCAGGAGATGTAAACAATGAATGACGCCTTCGCCGGGAATCGAACCACGGACCTCTAGAATACGCGCCCAGCGTGCTGATCACTACACTACGAAGCCATTCTAAGAAGGCTGGAGAAATACCTTATAATTTAACCAAAATTCAGCTTAACAGAAATGATTGAAAAATTAAAATTTCACTGTTAAATAGTAAACGTTTTTAGTCTTTAAAACATTTTTTAGACGTAAACTCATGTTTCTTAATAAAGCCGTTAGCCTCGTATATTGTTCTCGGAACTGATGAATTCTGAAATGTGTCCGAAAGTATACTGTAAGTATATAAATTTATTTTCACATTATTTACATCAACATGTTCTTATTATAATACACTGCCGAGATTGCCGCTTCAAATGTTTTTTCACTTTGTGTTAAATAATCCACTTTCAGTTTTTAACTACTTGTGTAGTTTTTCCTTTTAGGTCTACCAACACCCAAAAGGTTAAGAACACTGAACACCGGAAGTTCACTCCCGATTTGAATTTCGACTAATGCATTGGCTTCGTGAGTGTTTTGTGTTTGCCTTTTGTATAATATTACAAGTCATTGTCTTTTAGAAAGTTGGACATGAAGGCAACATTCATGTTAAATAAAGAGCCATCAAGTGTTTTGATGCATTCTCTGACTTACATAAACATCAAGCAAATGTCTAAACTTTCCATTACTGATCCAGTTCTTCTAAAAAGTATTATTACCTGATTTTTTGCTTTCATTAAGGATTTTACGCACTTGCGCACATTGTGTTTTGTTGTTTTACATTACTCAGTTTTCGAAGATGTCAACAAACTGTATACATGTGTTGAGATTGCTAAAAAGAAGCCTGAAACCTTAAAAAAAAGGGAGCATGGAAGCTTTTCCTCTTCCAACACATTACAGTTAATTTTGAACTTTGTCAGCGGTTATAGATTAGAAAGTATCAGGGTAAAATCTTTTGAAACACTCTTACAAAATCAAAAATTATGATCTAAATATGTTTTGACTTTCTGTAGGGAATTAATTTTAACGAACTTCAAATATTCGCGGATTTTAGACGATTTTCTAAGATTTACTAAATGTGAGGATTTGAGCAAATCTTAATTTCAAATAATTTTGAAATTTTTAGCCTAAAAGATGCTATTAATTTCTAAATGATGGTTCATTATAAACGACAAATCACGTTTTAAATTATTGCCCTGTAAATGTTTTAGAAAATTTAATATTGAAGAGCTGCATGTTCGTCGCACTGTGAAAAATCGACATTGTAACAGCGGGTTTTATATCAGACAACTTCCTGTTTTTCTTGGGAATAAACAGGAGTGTCTGTCACAAGACCGGTGAAAGTGATCAAGAAAAAAAGGGCACCCCTTGTTTTCTTGATGAATTTTGTTTTCTTGATCGTTAAGGACACCCCCTTTTGCGGAATCCCTTGTCGCTTTTGTTAAATGTAAAAAAAAAACTTAGGTCTAAAAAATTCCAAGAGAGTAAGAAGCACCTAGATATTGTCTTTCCCCTTCTGTAATAATGCTATAATGTTACTTATTTTAATTAACCACGGAAGCCTAATTTAAGTTTTTGAATAAATATAAATAATGTCGACTGGCCATAGTTTTTCCATAACGGAAGCTGGTCGACGTTACAACGGTATCTAAAGCTATCAAATTCTGGGTAGTCTTTAATATAAACATGTCCACCTGGAAGCCGGAATTTTGAAATTAGAATTTAGTTTATTACTTACTAGCGACCCGCTCCGGCTTCGCACGGGTATAAAATATATAGCCTATGTCACTCACTGCAAAAATGATTAAAATCGATCCAGTAGTTTTGATTTATTCATTACTGCCCGTGGCCCGCACGCGTTAAATTTGGAGTAAAACAATTCCCCTTTCCCTATACCATGAAGATTTCCTGCTATCTTTGGAATATCTAAATTCCTACACTACATTTCTACTTATTTACTTTTTACATTTTTACCTATTTATTTTATTTTTACAACAATTAATATATTACAGAATGTCTTTATATACAGCGTTCACAGCTTTCTTGTTATTAGTGAATGCGTAGAACAGTGATTGCTTAACTGATACGTTGTCGCGCTGAAAGGCAGGGTTTTATTAAGTATATTGTTATTTTCCTCGCTAGAAAGCTCCGATAATAAACGCGTCCGATCGCTGCTGAATTCAAAGTGCTATAGGGAGAACCGCGGCCTCCGACGCGCTATTTATAGGCACGCTCCCGCAGCCCCGGCCGGCCGGTAACGCCGCAAACGCTACGTCCCGCAATTTTTAAATCTGTAAACCTTTTCAATGTGTACAATACTTAGTGCATTATTTTGATAAATATCGTAGGGTTCAGCCTGCGTTTGCAATGCAAGCGGAAAAAATTTAATTATTTACGACATCACATTAGAAACCTCAAAAATAATAGTATTTCTCCACTATTTAATGGATGTTATTATACATATAAACCTTCCTCTTCAATCACTCTATGTATTAAAAAAAAACGCATCAAAATCCGTTGCGTAGTTTTAAAGATTTAAGCATACATAAGGATATAGGGACAGAGAAAGCGACTTTGTTTTATACCATGTAGTGATTTCATCGTTTCTAAATCTTCAGTGGATTTCTGATTAACGAACTCAACGACTGTCTCGACAGCGAGCAGTGGCAACAGTATTCGAAATAAACCCTTTTTATCCAAGGAGGTTAAAATGAACGTAGTAAGACTCTCCCGTATGTCCTGTGCAATGAAAATGA
The DNA here is from genome assembly GCF_044657685.1 of Stegodyphus dumicola. Classification (NCBI taxonomy): domain Eukaryota; kingdom Metazoa; phylum Arthropoda; class Arachnida; order Araneae; family Eresidae; genus Stegodyphus; species Stegodyphus dumicola. The sequence goes on from NC_140773.1 coordinate 199,806,626, forward strand.
AGCCATGAAACTTCATAGTATGACGTCAAAACGTATCATGGCCGCTGCCATAGGTCATAGGACTGGTGTGCCATAAGCCTGGTTTTGTTTACACTCTATTAATGTGTTATATACATGTTAGCTACTTATAATTGAGCGTTTACATGTCTCCCGTTGTAATTTTAAAGCGTAAAGATATTCTATTTAGTATAGAGAACAATCACTAGGGCTGCAAGTTATTCTTTCATATTTAATCTAGAACACTTAGAAGACCAGTAAAATTTGCAATGTTTGCAACCTTTCTACTTACGTTGATATTTGCTCGTAAAATCTGTGTAATTTTACTCAACACTATATTTCGTAGTCTTATCATTACGCTACACGGCAGCCATGATAAGTCGTGATGTCACGTTACTAAATCTATCTATTGTAACCTTCTTGTTTTAATCATTAGCGCGCGAGATTATTGCCAAACAGAGAAATCTATATTTATCCTTCCGTTTCATTTAACATATTCGTCTCTGTAGAAGCAATGTGCGCCGCGCCAGGTAATAAAATACTCTTGTCCTCCATGTGCCAACGTGTTGCCAGACAAGTAAGCCTAAGGTACTTTCAAATTTGATCTAGGGAGCTAATGAATAATAAACTAAGCGATTTAAAGGCAATAAACAAAGTTCCTAAGAACATGTTTTTCTACATTTTAATGTGATTGATTTAAATAAACACGTATTAAAATAATGATGTGTGTATTTAGAAATATTCAGTATTTTTATAAAATTACACTAGTTGGACTCATTAAAATCATTGTATAATTTTTCAGCTTTATGATAACTATTTTAGGCGGCTGGCTGCTCGAATGAATAAATTTAAAAGAATTAATATAGTGAATACAGAATACTTTTGTTCCTATTTTTTAAAACATTTTATAAAATCTCTAGTGAATTTTTACACTTAAATTATTTTTTCTTCTCTTTTTAGAATTACCGCAAACATCCGCTGCTAAATAAGCCTATTTCAACAAACTCTAAATTATTCTGCTTTTTGCTGAATTTATTGAGTATGAGGAAATGTCTTTTTCCTTGAACCTCCGTTCCTTAATGGCGAAATCTTTAGATTATCTTGTACATAAGTACTAAGCTTCTTACATATTATCCTATAAATAAGTATAGGATAATGCACAAAACTATTTATTTAAAGAGCAGTTTTGATTCTAAATAACAATCACATACATTTTCAGAACTTGAGTAATTTAAGAGGTCAGCTTTTAATTAAAAATGTATAAGAAAATTCTTACGTTATTGCTTCGTTTTTGGTCCCACACACCCGGCGAAATGTTAATGGAAATTCTTCATAGCGAAATTATTAGAGTGAATCTCAGACCTCGAATATTTTGCGAGCTTTCGTGCTTCCATTCCGCTCTGTGAATTTTGACATTTTTCGCACGGTAAAATTGCCTTAATCATTTTAAATGGCTTCATCTCATTAAGGTCGAATGTACTTACAATAATTATTACTTCTTATTACGTAAAGATGATTTAAAATTATTTTAAAACTTTCTAAATTGTAAATACATGTTTTTACGAAGCCCGTTTATTGCCACCATTCATTTATTATCACATAAAAATGGTTTCACTTATTTTTTTTAAGAATTGTTCTTAATAATATTTGAAAAAAGATATTTTTAAAGACAAAATAAAAACTTTTTGTATTTAAAAACTTGCCTTTAAAAATTATATTTGTCGTTATTATTAATATATTTATTCCTTATTATTTTTATTTGCATTATTAATTTTTAATATACATATATATTTTTCCGGAATAGTCATTTTGAACTTGGGTCTCCAGAAACACAAATAGCAAGGTAAAACTTAAATATTTAAAGTTCACACGGAATGGTTTTATTGTACATTTTGGCTCAAATTCTATAAAGCACGCAAGCAAAACACGGCTAACCAAAACGTGATCTGATTTAAGTAACTCTAAACGTTGTACGTAAATATTACGGAAATAAAGAGTGCTGCCAGAAGTTCTCTTCAATTAAAAAAAAATCTGTTTTTATATATTCGGCAACTAACCTGCATCCTGGTGGGAGCCAACGAAAGTATACAGGTATGGCAATAAAAATATGAATAAGATAATATGTTGCTATGAAACCTGTAATGTAGCTATAGGTTTATTTACATGAAAATTAATTTTAGGTATCATTTTCCAATATAGATTTTTTAAAAATAAGCAGATTATTTAATGGGAATAATTAAAGTATGAGAAGTATTCAAATCTGAAATATAATTAATATTCTATACAGCTTTGCTCAACAAAAATAATGTGCAAAATTTGCTGATAAAGCACGTGAGTTCGTGGTGGAATCCATTATGAAAACTGTCTCGTATTTCCGTTACACATGAGAAAATGACGAAAACATCCTTGAAGTTATTTCGTTTGCCAAGATTGATACTTTATCGAATTAAGTGTTCAGCATTCATATCTGTTTGACTATTGGTTTGGTGGGTGAACAAAGATGGAGCTAATAAAATATCATCGCACTTCAAATGAATTAAATACCACCCAAATTTTTGTGACCTGTAAAACTAGCTTTTCTGCATTTATATTCCATTTGCAGTATAAGCAACTTCACCTCTGTTGCTGTATTTTCGTATTTTCATGTTTGAGATATGCATTGTTAGAACATACATAAATACTGATTCACGAAAAACTCTGTATATGTAAAAGAAAACCTTAACCCTCTAAGCGACAAGCCCGTATATATACGACCTAGAATATTTTTGTGCTATTCGTAAGAACGTATATATACGTGCATATGTCAAAGAAATTAAGGCAATATATCAAAAGTACGCAAATCCAGATATGAAATACAAGCAGAATTTTTACATTAAAATCAAAAACATAATTTGTTCTCATAGTAGGTTTAGTTAGCGAAACCGCTCGCCGCTCAGAGGATTAAATATGCAATTGGCTGTTAGTATGGGTTAATGAGAGTATTGGTTTAAATTTCATCAATTTGCAAATGCCATTTAAAATACGATAGCTTGTGAAATATCAATTAAAATATCAGTAAGATAATGCCAGAAATTCATGGAATTGTAGTAATCAATTGAATCCAAAAATAAATAAATAAATAAATAAGTAAGTAAAAAATCCTGCATATTTTAATGAAATTCACTTTGTATGTTGTAATTATCGCTAATAATGTTTTCCACCGTGTATTTAAAATAGTTGCAATTTAAATATGTGAATGAATGCTAAAGTTATAGATGTTTATCGTTATTGACGAATTACCCTAAGTATTAAAGTTCGGTACAAAGATTAAATTTAAATTTCGATATAAAGGAACATTTTATAAAGGTATTATTGTCTTATCAGGTGTTTTGAATAAATTCTTCATATAGAAAATTGAGTTGTGCTAGTTTGTGTTTTGCTCATTACGCTACACATTGTATAATATCACGCAGATGTAGAAGGGTTAAGAACATTAAAACGTTTCTTGAAATCCGAATATAAATTTTCTCCTTTTTCATTGAAATTGATAATTTCATTAATGATAAATTCACTCGAGACATAAAATAGAATCAGTGTCACTTAAATAATCGATGTTACCTTGATTTCGTATTCTTGTCACAAGATTTATATAATATCGATTTCCATTTAGCAAAAAACAGCACTATTGAATATTTAATAATTTAATGTTAGACATCGCACAGACAACTATTCAGCACCGTAATGCCAACTATATAGTGCAAAAATAAATTTTGTTAACCACTTCACCGTTCCTCTGACACACACCCGCCCATTTAAAAAATTTCGCAAGGTGTTAGCAACAAGATACGTTCGTCAGGGTTAAATATGGCAGGGATCGGTAGCCCCGATACAGAGTCGTCGTTTTGTGTTTTCCAACTCTCAGAATGCACCGAAAGTGAAAAGAATTTATCGCCTAATTCGTCATACTCTTTCCAGAGCGGAGTTTTATTAAGATCATACAAAGCAAATGTAACTTAAAAGTATGGAAAATAAGAAAGAGTTTCGCCTTTCAGCTGGCATTGGATTGGGAACTTTTGTTCATTTGAATGCGTGGTTTAGGGGATTCTCAACAGACTAACAAGCACAAAAGAATTTGTTTCTTCTGGGTATGTGACGCTATTCAACAGCCTTAAGTATGGAAAGTAGGTAGTTCACGCTTATTTGCTGCGAACTTCTAAGTAGATCTTGACAGCTGATTATATAGCTGTCAAGATTATATTGAAGGGAAGAAGAAACATTTCTAAGGCCAGTTTCAGAGGCAAAATGCTTATCTTTTGGAGGAAGGAAAAAAGAAGCAAATATACAAGTATGGTGAAGTGGTTAATTATAATAATGGTGCAAATGTACCTAAATTATAGGTTATATCTGTGTATGTAAAATAATTTATAATAACTTTTGTAATAGTTTGATGATTGGACGATAGCTACAATGGATTGGAGATAGTGGCATTGTAAAGGCGAAGGCTTTTCTATGTAGTTATAAAGAGGATATTTACAGACAGGTACGGCGGAAGACAAGAGATAATATTATTTCTTGACAAAGCAAGGCTTGAGAAGCATAATCAGGTTTACAAATTATCATAGCTCATTATGCGCCCAATCTTCATGATATTCTTTGAAATTTAAATCTTAGACAATGCAAGAAGCAGGGAGGCGAGTGACGTGTGTTAGAAAGAGGAAAGAGAGTACGCATTCAGCAGCAAAGAGATATATCGTGTCGGTTCTTTAATTAAAGTTGGATTTGCTACTCATTGCATAAGGTAGCATATGCAGATTAATTTTGAAAAGATGTAGTCCAAAAAACGATATTATAAACAATTGCTACTTTTCGAACTGAAAGGGGAGATGCACAAATTAGAATGAAGAATTACGAGGCTATTTTGTTGATTTAAACCATAATTTAGATTTACACATTTTATGTGCATATAAATCACAGCAATTTAGATGCACTTCAAATTGTATTAATAAGACTTAGTTTTGAAACTAAAATAAAAGTTATCAAAAGTATATGAGTTGTTTTCCCCGTTCTTCAGTAACTTATGCAATGTTTATTTTTTTATTCTGTACGGTAAATTATGTATTTTGCTATATAATCAAAGGCATGTCGCAATCAGCAGTTTGCATGTCTACGTGGATTATAGATGAAAGATCACGCAGCTTTTTCAAGTCAGTTCTTGTCTATTCGCATGAGTGATAAATGCTTCTTGTAATAATGTAACGTAGCATGCCAGGGAATAAAAAATAATAAAAGATAATTAAAGGAATAAAAGATTCTTTAAAATTATTCGTAGAAACATTTGGCCTGTTTATTGTAATAATAGATATTTATATTGCATTATCTCCTTCCTCATCGTAATTAGAAGTAATGATCGTGATGTAATTGGAAGCACATCCGGCTGACAGTCGAAAGGTCAGGAGTTCGATTTCCTGCGAGGGTACTGTTGATATATTTTTCGGTTGATATATTTTTAGAAATAAGAAAAAGACTACAGTTAACGTCCAACTTAAATGTAGGATTGTTAATTTTTTCTGTTTCCAGCTTAGAAATGCCTTATAGATGTTACAACTTTAAATCTCAGATGTCAGAATTTGGGGGTATGGGGGCACGGACGTCTGATGTCGGCATATATGAATAATTTGCCTGTATCATAAAGGCAATCATTGAGAATGTCATTGTTTCAGTTTGTATCTTTTCTACTAATTTCTGATATTCGAGCTATAGTAGTAGATACTCATAATTTAGATACGTATGATATTTTATGCATTTTACAAATTATTCATATATTATATTTAATAAAACAAAAAAATAGGAAAAGGGTAACAAACCCTAGACTGCAACACAATCCAATAAGTAGTTAATTTGTTATCCTTACAATATATCTCTTTGCTCTTACACGATATATCTCTTTGCTGCTGAATGCTGTGAAACAGTTTCAGGCAACTTAACTCCTGTTGAAGTTACATGAACACAGAGTCAAATTTAAAATAAAAAACATTAACTAAAATATCGGAAAGTTTTAAATTTTAAATTTTGCCCACAGGAGCTTATGTTTCGCTTATACGCACATACACGTTTCAAGAGCCGTTTCGAGAGCATTTGGGTTAACACCCCTTTGATTAAACATATATAAAAACAGTATATAAAAATATTTATAATTTTTTTTATATATTATAAATATAAGTATTTATATTTATAATATATAAAAAAATATTTTTAGAATTTCCGATAGACAGTATCACTCATTAGAGATAAAAATGCTTCATTCGGTACAGTGTTGCGACTGCTCGGTTTAAAATCGTTGAGTCTGTTATTCAAAAATTCGTTAAAGATTTAAGAAATATGAATTAGATTATAAAATAAATTCGAAACTCAAAATTCAGTTTCCAGGTGCCCATATTCGGGTGGAGAGCTACGTTATTCAAAATTTCATGGCTCTAGGTACTGTTGTTTTCTCACAATGCGAGAAATATTCATACATTCAGCCAGATTCTTCATTATTTAATTTCTTTAAACATAATACAAGGCGATGATATTTGGTGGTAACAATCTTAAAAAGTGAAACACCGTTTTTAGTGATTCAATTCCGTTTCGAGACAAATAGCCCTTCCGGGTTAACGCCTTTGGAACTAAAAATAGGTAACAGTTTTGTATCTTTCATTCTAGTATGCTGATCGACGAAATTCAATTTGGCGATTCTCATGCCTCGAAAGCGCGACTTTGAATATATATTGGATTTATATATAGCGTTGTGCTCACACATGTATTTTGATACCAAATCGGATTTTTGTGAAATAATATGCAGATTGTTTCCATATTTCAATTCTACTTCTCAGATTATGCCAAAGTGCCAAGTTTTGTATAATTTTCAGCAGCAGCTTCTTTCCAATTAAAACCCCGCGAAGTTACTTGAATTTGTCATATATTAATGTTATTGCTTTTAAAACTAAACTTACTTTATTTCTTCTTTCATAGCTCGAAATTAAAGTTTAATTCAATTGAAACTAATACTTTGACTTATTTTTAAAATTTTATGTGGCTTTTATAATCTTTTCTAAAGTAATTTTAAATTATAACCTATAAGGACTTTGCCATTATTTTAAAGTGAATGTATTTCTGTGCATACCAGCAAAAAATTAGAGTTTTGAATCTGAAATTTCGCATATAAACATAAATTTATATGTTGTCGGGTCTTGAAATTTGGCATATTTTTATAAGCGATAATAATATCAAATTAGTTTACTCACTTAATTACAATCTTCAGTGAATTGCAACAATTATTTTTAAACTTAAATTTTAAAATAAACTTTTACGAAGGGTAATTCATGCGGAATATCTTTATAATCATTTTTATTAATAATGCGCAATAAATATTCATTAATGATACATGAAATGTTATTTTTTAAATTTTAAAAGATATAAATGGAAAGTTTAAAAATGTTTTTCTTTTGCCAGTTTATCGCCTGCTATTTTACTTAACTTCATTTCATATGCAACAAAATTTATCTGCATATTTGAAAATATTGTATCCTATAGTTATTTAATACAGTAAACGACAGATACCATGAACAATATGCTAAAAATATTGTAAATAAAATATGCTTTCTTAAAAACATTTAACAGCATTAATATTTGTACGAGTACAAGATTCTTCTCTTTGTCGCTGTATGTAACAAATGTAACAAATAAAAATAATACGGAAGAATTTTAATTTCAAAGCTGTTCTGTGGCATTAACTGCATAATAACACTTATTGTTTTAATATTTGAACCACCTCTAACATTAACATCAAACACCGTTTCTTTTTTCGAAGCACGATATATTTTTATAGAAACACAAGATATAAAATAATCACTTTTTTTATCCTGATCGAATATTGATGAAACGCAAGATCATATCAATATCTGTGTTTATAAAACTGTCATAAAAAAGACCAAACTCTTTAAATGTGTTCTCCAAAATGCCTCAAGAAAACCATTAAAGCATTAAAGTTGAGGTTATAAGGCATTACGTAGTAAAATTCAAAATATAATCAGTAAAAGAAAATAAAGGAAACGGAAAAAGAAAATAACTGGGAAAAAAGTTAAGTTTTTTTTATAAAGTTATGCTATTTAATTTTTGCGATTTAAAGAAGGAAAACTTTTAAATTATTCGGAAATAATGCTAGTATTTTAACAAATTAAAAATAGGATGATAAAATTGTGTAAAGTTATGACACAAAGGGGGCACTGCAAAAGAATGGAAGATAGTACTCATGCGTATGGTTATAAATTGAAATGTTGAATATATATTTTTCTCATTCATATAGCCTTTCCTGGAAGATATATTAACTATGCTTTACTGTACTTTCTCCTTTTAAATATATACAGTTTTCAAATGCATCGCGGCATATACTGTGTCCAAAATAGTCTTTTAAAAGATATGCAGTTAAACTAAATAGAATGAAATTTAAGAGACAGAAATATAATTCAATCACACATCTCAAATTATTAAATTAAAATCCTAAAAGATTAAAACAAACCTAATAATAGCAACTATAATTGAAAATGTAATATAAAGCAAAAATAGTTTCAAGAAATAATAAACTATGCACAGTTTTTTCATTACGGGCAAAATAAAGGTGAAAGTGAAAATGTTAACATAAATTGAGAAGTTCGCCAAATGAATTATTCTTTTCTTGGCGGAAGGAAATAAAATTGATAAATCATATTCTCGATTTATATATTAGCTTTCTTACAAACTTTCGTTTAAAAATCTTCGATATCAAGAAAACGTTATATAGTATTGAATATTCTAAAGTGCGCTTTCAAAACATGAAAAATTCCAGTTGAGTTTGAGTAGTCAGTCGAGGAGAAAAATAAATACAGAACTTTTGACTCCGTGTGCGCGAAATTTCTAATGAATATATGCAACGTTCAAGATAATTACAACGTTTTATCGTGTAATACTAACAAGGAAACAGAGATACAAAGAAAGTAATGTAATTAATAAAGTTTCTACCACCAAGAAATAAAAAAAAATATATTTTAGCGCATATTTCTTTTAAGATAGCACATATTACTTTTTTTTCACTTTGCTATAGTGAAACGAATATGTTAAAATAGACTGCTAACGACATCTTATACATTCTGTGCATTCATTTACTAATAGTTCAGTTTTAAAATTATCAATTAGTTCGTTCGTTTGCTGTTTGTAATGCGTTAAAACTAACACTCCGATTCTCAAATTACAGGGTTTATATGAATTATGCTAAACTGAAAAGCGTGTGAATTTAATTTTAAATGAAACTAGAAATTGGGGAAAATGGCAACATGAAGTGCTTTTATTTTGCAAAGGGAATCAAATTAATATAACATGTCATTTTGTTGTGGTAAATGTTAATTTACTTTTTAGTATATTTATAACGAATAGATAACACGTTTTAATTAACATGGAAACTAGTGTTTTACTGTACTAATTCCACGTTTTTCATACATATGCTGCATTTTTCTCAAACCTGTTTTATCTCTCACCTCCTTATGTTTTTTTTTACTATCGGTAATTAATATTAGGAACATTTATACTTCTTTCTTGAAGTTGAACTTGCATGCTTCCGATTACCACGAACACATTCTGAAAGCACATAAGTCTCTGACTTTAACAAAGATACTTAAAGAATTACATTGTAGTAGATGACAAGAAAGTTTCAGGAAAGTCACGCACATGTGCGTGACTTTACGTTTAGGGTTTTGAATTAGTCTTCAATCAGCTACCTTATGTACGGCTTTTACATTTTGTTCAATGTCGGATAATCAGTTTCATCTTTAAGATGGTTTTTTACGCGGAGTATATTATGAAAAATATCTGATGTGGACTCCGCATGACTTCTTTGTACGGCCTGTTAATTTATACACATTTTTTGCTGCAGGTCATTTAAACTTGTTTCCTTGAATTTCATTAGGTATATATTTCTCATTCAATCAATTCAGTTTCACTTCGGGGTAAGACAAAAAACTCAAAGCATCTTCATTAAAAATTGTAAAATACATATAAAATAAAACAAAAAATAAAGTTGAAAACAGGTTAAAAAAATTCACTCTCCAAATTTGGCGACAAAAATTAGTCACCAAATCGTTCGCCAGTTTGGCGATATCTCACGTAATTAGAGAGATGCCCAGTTACTCAATGTTAAAAAGATTTGCCCCTGTATTCTTACTTTTCTGGCATAGCTTTTCCCTCTAGATTTTTCATGTTATATTACACAGAAAAATACAACGATTTCACATATGATTGCACCGGAATCATCTATGTGCAAAATTCGCAACAGAATAAATAAATTGAGCTCACGAAGCCAAGTAACAGCGTGTATTATGTATATATATATATATATATATATATATATGTACATATACGTTTGGTGCGGCCGATTGCAAGCAAAAAGGCCGGTGCACAGCTGCTTGCTATAGCAGTCCCGCATGCAAAATTTCAAAGTTCTGAGGCTATTTGCTTTGAATTATGTGAGATGCATACGTATGTACGTACGAACGTTACAAAAAAAATCACTTCTGATTCAATTTTAAATTCATTTCACAGTCCATTTCGGAAAAAGGAGCCCTTTATTCTGTCCGTATGTACATATGTCACACAAAAACATCGTTCAAATGGATTCAAGAACGATCAACGTGGATATTTTCGTTGAAATATGAAAACCCGAAATTTTTCGCTATAACAATACTTCCTTTACTTAGGAGAAAGAAGTAAAAACCTAGTTCTATAGAAACGGGTCTACATTTGAAACACATCAGTAATTATAAACTCAACCATACTTTGAGCCAATTATTTTGTGCTTTGTATAATATAGTTCTATATTCCTGTTATTCATGTAAGTGTGCGTATAGTCATTATATATCTGCGAATATATAGTATTAAAAACTCTATTCGAATTCGGAATGTAAATAATCATTATTAAATATTTGTTTGAAATGTATAGAGAACACATAAAATATTTTTATGATTTGTTAATTTAGTTCTAACCATAACAGCAGAACTATTTAGAATTACCTCAAGACAAATATAATTGCACTTTACTGAATGTGAATAAATTTGCAACAGAATTAAATATCATGTTGCATTTTTCAGAGTCATCAAATTAAATATTCGTATTTAATCTTACTTTTAACTTAATTTAAGCTATTAGTTTTCTCTATAAAATGAGCAGATTGTTCTTGCATTTCAGTCAAAATCTCAAATTCAGCACAGAAAATTATCAAATAATGCACAAGTTATGCAAAACAGAAGGAGAAAATTATGCTTTCTTACTAGAAAAACTGCACATTTGGTATTTTCTTTTCATTTACATTCTATGAACGTACATTACTTAAATGTACGGTTGTAAGGATTCATTTATTAGCATTATCTAAGCAGTTATTTTAATTTCAATAACTTTATTGCCTTTCTTCTTTTCCGTTTTCCTGCTAGAATGCAAATTTTAGTTCGCGCATACTCGGAATGTGGTCAGAAAAGAAAGTATTATAGGGAAGGTTTTAGCTGATTTAATCAGAGCGTGTTTCGCCTGCTGTAGGCAACGTTAGTAGTTGAAACTCTCGACAGCTGTCTGTCGGCGTCGTTGCATTATTTTTGTTGTTAGAGCTTTTCTCTCCGATGTTTCAGCGTTATTCATTTGCCCGTTATTCATTCTGTGCAGCCTTTGGCTAACTTAATGTCTTAGTTTAAGTTTGAATTGATTACTTTTGAGCGGGGCCATAAATACTGGCTGGTTTTGCAAGCACAAAAAGGGTCCTCTGTTAAATTATTGTGTTTCTTATAAAAGGCTTTTTTACAACATCATACATTTCTCTGGCTTCATGCTGAACATAATGATAAGTCGCTTAGCTTTCAGCTTGAATCTCAAGTTAATTTGTGTTTCCAAAGAAGGGGAGACTCTGTACAGTACTTTCTAAAAGTTAAACACGCTTCATTAAATGTGACATGAATGTATTGGGTCAGTTTATAAATTCGTGAGCACTTTTTGGTAAATTTTTAAATAATATTAAAAAAAAACACAATTTAACATTTTACTCGATTATATATTTTCCTCCATTATCTACAGTGTCTCGCCATCTTATAGTCAGCTTTTTTATGCCATTACTGTAGAAAGACTCTGGTTTTGATGCAAAAAAAAAAAAACTTGAAAGTTCATTATGTACATCCTGTTTAGAATTAATTTTTTTCCCAGTAAAATATTTTGTAAGGCACGAAATAAGTGAAAATCACTTGGGGCAATATCTGGGGAGTAAGCAGGATGTGGCAAAAGCTCCCAATTAAATTCACTAATTTTGTCCAGAGTTGTTCGAGCCGTATGCGGTCTAGCGTTGTCATGACGAAATAACACTTTCTTGATGTTCACCAATCGTGGGCGTTTTTTGATAAATTCTGAGTTTAGACACCAAAGTTGTTCACTATAAACTTCTGAATTAATCGTTTGATTTTGTTCTAACAGTTCAAAACGTCCTGAACGGGGTTCATCATCGATGCTGCTTTTTCCAACTTTAAATTTTTAAAACCATTTCTGGGCAGTCATTACACTAATTGTTCACCATGTGCACTATTAATTTTTATCGCTGCAAACCTAGCAGTTCACCACACGAAAATAAAAAATGTAGTACAGCACGTTTGTACTGATTATCTATATTCATCTTCTATGAGTACTAAAATGCGTTCGGTATTTACGAAAATTGGTGATGAACTGAATAATATGTTAGCCAACGATGAAAAGTTTCAACAGGTTTAAAATGGTATTGTTTTAGTAAATGCGTCATAGTGAATTCCACGCGTACTTTTAATGTGCACGAACTTATGGGCTGACCTGATAATAGCTGATCTTTGATTTACTCAAATTCTTACAAGAAGGGAGGCGATATTTGGCTACACTTGAAGGTATTTTTTCCCTCCTTACTGCGTGACAAGCGGGAGGTCCGGACTTCGAATCCTAGCCAGTGCACTGCATATTTTACATGCCTCATGCTCCGAAATAATCTAATGACACAACAATATATTCAGAACTAAAACTTATAGTATTAGATAAAGTATATACGTAACGATTATATAATAATATGATAGTAGATTAAAAAAGTAGCAATTCATACAGTTAAATGAAACATATCTGAAAAATGGATGTGATGACCTCTGATCTTGAAAGATGCTGCGCAGGAACGTTCTGTACCATTAATAAAGTACAGTCGGAATAATTAATAAAGTGTTTAAGCACAATGGGATAACAATTACTGGATTCCACTGATTCGGCGATTTTCACCGCTTTAAAGTGACTGAAGGGGATTCAGGGCGCGACAACACGTTTAGGGTTATCCCAAAAACTTTCGATGGGATTTGTAAGTGAATATCGTGATCTCTTTATGTGAATTTCACCTGACATAAAAATAATTGCCTTAGTAATTGCTGTAGTGAACAGTCCTAAATGTCGTCAAGATTTTCATCACGATGCCTTTGAACCGTCATATGCACTTCTTGTAAAGACAAATGGGTTAGTGCGAGGCATCCTAGGTCGAAAGTTATAGCACAAGGGTGCCAGCGCTGAACGCACTCCTCCTACCGAATGAATGTTCTCTTCGAACGCTTACGGAAAAATAACTTAACTGCATTTTAGCTAATCATCACAATACTTGAGCTGCTCACCAGAAGCTAAATAAACAATACAGAAAGTGCGATTTAACAGTGTTAAACTACATATAGAGTGGTCATATAAAACGTCACCACATATGAACACCTAGTGACTTATCCGTTCAACCAATCAAAATGAAACTTCAGATATTGTTATTTGAAGGTATGCGCTGGTTATTGCGATGATTAAGAAAATAGAGCTCTCAAGGTTATTTCAGGGCTAGAAAAAAGCATTTTGAAATTTTCGAATGACAACACCCACTTTGTCTGCGCAAATTGATCAGCACATTGAAAAATCATTCACGGCATTGAAATTATACATGTATGATAAAAATTGTCGGCGTAAAACATTTGCAAAGAAAGGCAGTGTAAAGGACCTGTAACATGACTTTAGCTTTCAGATAACCCCAGAACCAGACATCCATCGAGGTGAGGACGGGGATTGCAATGGCCACGAAATTGGAAAGTTACGGGAGATGAACATTTCAAGATGACTGTCCTGAAACGTTGTCTGGTTGAAAACGTATAATTCATAAAAAAGTCTTTTCCCTGTCCTCTCTTATAAGTGTCATTGGATCTTTACAATGGTCTTCCTTGCAAATGTTTTACGCTAACAATTTTCGTCATACGTATGTCGTTCGGTTTATGGTTTTCAGTGCGCTGATCAATTTGCGCGAGGACAACATGAATGCTGCCATTCGAAAATTTCGAAATATTTTCACTCTAACCGCAACTGTGAGAGCTAAAATGTTTTAAGTCGTTAAATCTCTACCATAAAATAACTGTTAAGGTGTAAAAAAAAATTAAACTTTTCATTTAAAATAAATTGACATTTAACTCTTTAAAACTGACTGCTTGGTTTTGGAGCCGCGACAAAAAAAAAAAAAAAAAAAAAAAAAAAAAAAAAGAACTAAACTACTCTAAACTACTAAACTTTGTACTCAGTAATCAAAACTTTTAAATCTAAAAGACATCAAAGAAAGATATCCTCCCTGGTGTTTTGGTAGAAACACGATAATTTGACAAAAACAAAATTCGAAAGTGCATTTCCACAAATCTTTAACACGGTATCTCGCACTAAATTAAAACTAATTTATATCTCCAAACTGTAAACACATAAATTTCAATACAAAATTTAGAGATAGCCTTGAACCTTTAACATTTCAAATACCAAACAGAACTCTTCAAAACACCGGGGAAAGATACAATCTCACAATTAAGAAGTCTACTCAACAAAATCAAAATTAAATTTAGTAAACCGATCGTATAGTCACCAACACTAAAACTTATTTTTCTACTACCGCAATATAATTACCCAGGTTCTGTTGAAAAACCATGTTCCCGTTAGGATCACATGGGTGACCAACAGTAGACCACAATTAATACACACAAAAAAAACATACAATATTAAAGATAATAAACACATTTATTGAAAATTCCCTCACATTATAACTCAAGATAGCTGGCCAGACTACCCCTACAAAATCTTTTAAAGTTCCTCATAGTTTTTTTTTTTTTTTCATAACAATCTCAATTTAAACATTATTCCATTAACACAAAAATCATAGTGAAACACGTCACAGTTCTTAATCATTTTAAGCAGGAACTCATAAGATTAAATTCATTTAAAAAGACTAATTTAGAATAAATCATATTGAACATAGCACTTAACCATTAAAACAAAGATTCACTTCCTCCAATTAATTCAATTAACTTCTGACTATTAAACAGTAAATAAAAAAAAACCTTCTCAGCTAAAAAATATAGTAAAATATATTCAAATTTTATCTACTTAACAAGACAACTCTTGCCTTAGTATTAAACATTTCCAAATTTAAAAAGATTATGTATCAAAATAAAACACCAATGAAAATATAAAGTCACTCACGAAATCGGCGTACCACCTTTGAGAGACTCAAGGAGCTGCCCAGATCCAATCGTCGAAACATTAACTGCCAAATCTTCATCGTTGTTTCTGGAACCAGAACCTTTTCATAGTTCATAGTTTTCAAATTCCTCCTTTAAGCAGCACATTAACTCAATCAACTTCCCGTTTTCGAAGTTCCACTGAAGATAAGAGAAGGAGGTCGAAACTGGAGACAAAAGACCAAAGCAGACCTCAGGCGATGACGACTTTCCATATTTCCATCTTTTCTAAAGCAAAATAGAAACTCCAGCACGAACGAGCAGTTCAGACTGTTCCACAAATGGGAAAAAGAAACCTCAGCGACGAAATTGAAAATAATAAGCCGCAAGAATTGCCGCCGTCAACAAGTCGAGCACCTGCACTGTCTCGGGCCCTCCGTACCCAGAATTCTCGGAGATAACAACTTAACTGTATACCGCGGTCGACTACCGAAGAACCGCCGCGTTTTTCCTCCGCTCCATCTCAGCACCTCACTGACCGCGGCCGGCCCCGTAGGGGCCGCCGTCAAAGTAGCAAATCCGCTAAGGCCCCAAAAAAATCTGCTAATCGTTTTCTCTAAAAAATCTCTTTTTCAGTCCAAAAGATCTCCTCCTGCCTTCCGTGCAACGGCTTAAGAAACCTCTGTTTACACACACCAAGAAACGCCTCAAAATTACTATTGGTTCAAACTACACTAAAATTAAAAATTTAGCCAATCTTAAGGAAACTTGGACTCCCTTTCGCCAACTAGAAGAAAGGTCATAAATCGCCACTGAAATTCTCAGAAATTCAGAACTTTCAACAAGAAGACAGACCCTTTTTTTCCCACGCAACAGAAGAATGTTTCCAACCTATAACTCTGTCAAAAAATCGACGCCCCTTAGAACTATTCGCCTCTGAATGAGAAAAACACGTGTTTTCAACCCCCCGCGAAAAAGGGAAAATGCAGCTGGACAGTGACCTCTAACCTCCAAAGAAGCCTACTCGTGAGAAACGGAAATACACCCGCGCCCTTTTAATTGTAACACAATTCTGCCAAACTTAAAGGAGCTTTGCCGTAAAGTTTAACAATAATAAATATTATACATTAATTTTAAAATAAGCACAATACAAATTCAATAAACACAGTAAAATAATATAATAACTAAGAATACATTATGCACAGTAAAATAACATGCAATAATTATATACAACAAAAAATACATAAGAATTTTCCATAACATAACAGTATCTGAAATTTCATTTTGATGGTTTGAGCTGATAGGCCGCTAAAGGTTCATAAATCGGGAACGTATTTTCATGACCACCCTGTATATATCCGAAACTGCTCAATATTCAATTCTTCATGAATCTATAATTTCTTATGCACCGTGGAGCTTTACAATCTGAACACACTCATGGGCAGTTTGAGAGGCCTTTCCATTAGTTCTGCATGAATATACCCAAACAGTACAGTATAACATGGAACGTAGATTGCATTTATAAATAAGTGACTGATTTCCACTATTTTAACAATGAAGGGAAAGAATATAAGTTTACAATTTGAAACTTAATAGTAACAGCTGTAATTTGGAGGGTCCATGAAAGTGAATTGGTCGACGGGAGGTCAGTGAAATCTCTAAACAATCCAGTCTAAATCATTACACTTACAGCATTCAAAACATCGTAAATATATTATTAGGCTATTTTGGGGCTCTTTTTCTCTTCAGAAAGTTATACGCTTATTATCGAAATCCAACGTAAGTCATAACTTTAATGGTGAATAGTCTACTGCAGTGTTTGTTAACCGCCGGTCCGCGAAATATCCAGCTATCTGTCCAAACATTTTGCCAGTGTCTCGAATTATTAAACTTACCGTTCCGCGAGAACGTACCGAAATATTTTACCGGTCATTGGAGTAAATCCAGTTGAGACACACTGGTCTGCTGTACCACTCAACTGCATATTCTCTATTTCAACAGGAATCGTCTCCCTTTGACGTTTAAATGGAGAAACCTCTAGGACTGGAAAGGAGTAATTCACAGGGAAGCGTTTACACAGGGACTGGTGGTGAACTTCCTAATGTATAAACACGCAATGGACATATTTCTAAAGAAAAACAAGAAACTGATTTTCATCCTTCTAGCAACGAAAAATATTACAATACTCAGTCACCATTCTTATTCACTAGAACTGGACATATAGACTACGTTCTTTTCTCTAAAGGGAAGTATAATGTCAAAGATAATGATTTTAATAGAGTTGAAGAAATTGAAGAAAAAATCCGTTACTAAATTTTTCAGCAACATTCCAAAGAAGTAATTCTACGATGGAATCAAATCAACTGTATTAAAGTGCTAGACATTTTCTACACATACAAGGAGTACATGTTGAAAAATCTCATGTTTACACAGCAAGACTTCCAGAACGGCCTATTAAATTATACACATTTTTTGCTACACTTCGTTTAAACTTATTTCCTCGAATTATTCTAATTTGAATAAAAGAACACTCAAGACAAGTTAAAAAAGATTTAAAGAATTTCAAATTTTGCACGTAACTATTCGGACTAATTTTTGTCATGCAGGAGTCAAACTTCTTCTAATTTTATTTTTTTCTAACTTACAAATCTTTCCCAAATAAAATTATAGGAACCGCGAAATAGTATTAAAAGTTAGATTTCCTTATTTGTTCAAAAATAATTATTTTTAAATTGACATTTCCAAATCCTGAATATTTTCGCCATATAAAACACTTATGTAATTTTAAATTTATGACAGCTACCAATGATCGCAAAATAAAGGCCAGATAACGAATTTTAAGGTAGGTAAGGGTGTGGGTATACGTATGTGTTCGTTTGGTACTTCCGATTGCGATAAAAAAGGGATGTGCACAACAAGATGCTACAGAAATGCCATATATAAAATTTCAACGCTCTACGCATAATACTTTCTGAGTTATAGGAGATACATACATACAACAGACCTCATGAAAAAAGTCCCTTTTGAATACATTTTACAATTCATTTTGGAAAAACAAGCCCTTTATTCTGTTTATACGTACAAATGCCAGGCAAAACCATCGTCCAAATGGATTCGAGAATTATCAAAATGGGTATTTTCATTGAAATATGATAACCGAAATTTTTCGAGATTGCAGTTCGTCCTTTATTTCGTGCAGGAAAGTAAAAAGAAAAATTTTTTTTCGAATTTTGGTATTGAATAAATTTTGTCCTAAACCCCTGTAGCCACACTGAGTATTTATTGAAACTGATTAAAATGTAATACGTTTTTTTAATAAAAACGTGTTAGGAAGTGTTTTTAGTTAGTTTTATTATTTTATATATCTAGTAAATAATGTTTCAGTTTAATTTTTGTTGAATAAAATGTAATTTATTCACTTTGCTTTGCGTCACTTAAAAAACGATTTGCTTCCTTTAGTGAAATAATAAGGTTTTGTGTTTTATTGTTAATTTCAGTGTAGCATAGAAATTAATGAAAACATAAACTGAGTTGTTTCTGGAACAAAAAGATTTTGAGTTTTTTAAAAGCTATTTGGAAATAAAAATTAATTCCGTTGTTTTATTTTAGCTGAAGCAGGAACTGATGGCGTGTTTGGGAAAATGTATATTTATTTGTACATTTATTGTTTGTCGAAAGAAGTGTGTTCTGTATTTTTGTATTTTATTTCACGGAAACATAATGTTTTTACTTTTTAACTGTAGAATTCTTTCTGCATAAAAACATAATAACCAAAAATAACATTTTTTATCTCTATTACTATAAATACACATTTGCTGTACCATAAAATTATTCGCGAATAAACAAAAATAACATTTTTTATCTCTATTACTATAAATACACATTTGCTGTACCATAAAATTATTCGCGAATAAACAAAAATTTTCTATTATTCATATGGTTGTGGTTTTCAATGGTTCAGATTTAATTTATTTTACAATTATTTTGAAAATGTTACTGATTTAAATTTCTTACTATTTTCGCAGAACACTAACTGTTTGAAAATGAAAAAGACATTTTATGAAACGTTTTAAATATTACCTGTATTTCAAGCGAACACTTAGGCGCGTTACTGCCTAAAGTTTGCAAACAATAATTTCCATTTCTGCTCTGAGAATTTCTTATACATTTTAAATTACTCATAATATTTATTTAATGAAACCTCCAGTTTAATTTCTGCAGTAAGAAGATAGTTTTGCCCATGAAACAGGCTTCCAACTGTTCCATTAATTCTGTCCAATGTTATTATTTTTCTTTCACACAGCCACCGCTATGCTTCCGCGATGATAGCGGAAGAAGACTGCACGATTATCTTCTTAACGTATTTGCAATAATGGAAGCTGATGGGTAGATATATAAATTTTGTTGATGCTTTCGAAGTTGCAAAGTGTCATTAAGGAAACTGCCTATGATATTTTCATACAAGTGTAAGTAATATATCTTCTATTATTTTTCATTTTCCGTAGTAACTTGATATGCTTATGCATTAAAAGTATATAAAACCAGTATAAAGTTAAAACCTGAGGCTTAAAAAGACTCATGTGTACTCCAAAGAGAAGATTATTGAAGACATGTATTGTGCTTATACCCGAGCTTTGAAGCCCGAATTTACATCAATAAAGGAGACTGAGACAAAGTTTGTTTTGTTAAGTACATTATGAATGTATCTTATCATTCTTAAAGTGTGCTCTTCTTAGGTAGCATTAATTGAAATTATTAAATTCATTTTTATACTCTCTCTAAAACAGAATTAAAATTCTGAATGTCTGCGTCGTTAATTCGGAACGCTTCGTTCAACTACACACCTAGAACATTTTTGATAGCGTTCTTACTTTTACAAGTGTGTTCACCATTCTCTCCGCTGCCACCTTTTGTGCAATCAATTCGTTATTGTTCCCCGAAAGATAAATTATCGCATACCAGATCAGACATATATTATACTAATTGCATCTTTTTGTCCCCCGCATCAAAACATTTTTCAGTTATACATATATAAAATGCATTAATGGAAGTTAAGTTTTACTAGACCATTCTCCGGCTAAGCCGAAGACTGGATGCCAAAGTATCCATTTAAAAATGTCTACATGATGTGGACACCATATGACTTCCTTGTACGGTCTATTAAATTATACACACTTTTTTCTGCATTTATTTTAAACTTATTTTCTCTAATTATTCTAATTTAATAAACGATCTCTGAAGTCTAGTTGAATGTGACATCAGAAACTTCAAATTTCGAAATTAAATACCCGATGAATTTTTGTCCTATGGGAGTCGAATCTCTTGTATTTTTATTTTTTTTAAAGACGATAAAAGTTTCCAAAATATAAGCATAGGAAACGGGATAACGCATTAAACGATTTATTTTTCCAATATTAATTTTGGTTAGAGTAGACTTTTAAGGTACCCCTTGTATTATGGCGAAATTGTTGTTTCACTTATCGCCAAGTTGTTGTTTTATTTATGGTAGCCTGAGTAGTTGAATGTTATGGAAACCCTATTGTTACGTAATCGGGTGCACGATTCTGGGAAATTTTTAATCATGCAATGTTTTGTAAGCGCTTTTGTGGTGTGTGTTGGTTTTATTGTTTAGACGGTAGAATGGCTGAATGCAGTAAGATTAATTTGAAGTTTCTGTACGATTTGGAACGAAAGGGAAAAAGAGCGTTAATTGACTGGTGTTTAAAAGAAGGTTACTTAGTAGCCATTATAAGTGTCTTGTATGTGGGAAGGATATGCGTCTAGTTGAACGTAAAAAATCGTTTAGATGTATTGGAATGGGTTTTTAGGAAGAAAGGTTCAGATGTGGAGATTCCGATATACGGATTCGAGTTCAGATAATTTTAGGAAGTTTTTGGATGCTGTTAAGGAATTTTCTGTGCCCCAGACTAAAGACGAAGGAACTTCTAAATAGGATAAGTGGAAATTTGCTTTTTGTAGTGCTTAAATGTATAACATGTTTTTCCTTTTTTTATGTTATTTTATTGTTTGTTTTAAAATGTAGTTTATTGAGATTGTGTATTTTTTGTTTGCCTGTATTGTAGAATTGGATGCTCCTTTGACTTTTTAAGTGAGAATATATCGATGTGTACATGGATTAAGTGAAGGGAGTGCGCAATGCAAGTTTGTGCAATTCTTGGATTTTTTAAAGTGAAAATAGGTCGACGTGTACATGGATAAAGGGAGTGCGTAATGCCATTTTTGTGCAATTCGGGGGTTTTCTTTTTTAAGTGAAAATAGGTCGATGTGTACATGGATACCGATTTTGTGCAATTCTTTGTGTTGTTATTTTGGCTTCGCGTAGCGGCGATTTTTGGGCCAAAAATCGCCGTTATGCAAGCCAAAATAATAAGTAAAATGATTGCACAAACACGGTATCCATGTACGGCCAAAAATCGCCAAGTTTCGCCAAGGGGTCCTCTAAAATAAACGTTTACCTTAATGTTTTTTACATTTGACTGGCCAAAATCCAGGCAGACGTACTGTTGCGTGCATACGGGCTCGTAATAGATTTGAATTCACACAGAACTGATGTTACCTTGATAAAATTTAGGTTGATCTTTACATTATGGTAACTTGACGTTTTTTTGGCGAAAATTTGGCAACCAACTCTCCTACAGCAACCCTCTATATTTTTTTCCCGTCGCCATTTTGTCTTCACGAAGTAAAGACATGTTTCTTTTCTTTTTATCTACTGAACACTTCTTCCAACAATATACTAGCCGAATTACACTTATGCTAGAAATTTTATCTAACAAAACTGCTTAATCATGACAAATATTCACTGCAAAATTGGGAAAAAGTGCACAATACTATACTCCTTACGCGTTTTTCAAAATAACACATACACATAAACCATGTACACGCCGACTTATTTTTACTTAAAAAAAATCCCAGAATTGCACAAAAATGGCATTGCGTACACTCTTCACTATATTCATGTACACTGCTTTTTTCTCATAAATTAGAAAAATTTCACGAAAATACATGACAATTTTCTCAATCTTTAAACCCGGTAAAAAGAACATATATGAAATTACCTGATCGCGAAAAAGTATTTACCCTTTCCAAATATGAACATTTCCACATATAAAATAAATAAAATATCCAAAAACTTTTACCTCTAAATCATCTATTACATTATACACGTCACCAACGAATTCATACCGCAAGCATTACAAATACTTAGTATCAAATATTTAAATTATTTCCATGCACGTTTACTTAAACGTGTACCAAATTCCTACAAACATAAAATTCACAAAATAACTATCATTTAATTAAAATATCACTAAACCATGTACACGCCGACTTCTTTTTACTTAAAAAAACATCCCAGAATTGCACAAAAATGGCATTGCGTACACTCTTCACTATATCCACGTACACTGCTTTTTTCTCATAAATTAGAAAAATTTCACGAAAATACATGACAATTTTCTCAATTTTTAAACCCGGTAAAAAGAACATATATGAAATTACCTGATCGCGAGTATTTACCCTTTCCAAATATGAACATTTCCACATATAAAATAAATAAAATATCCAAAAACTTTTACCTCTAAATCATCTATTACATTATACACGTCACCAACGAATTCATACCGCAACCATTACAAATACTTAGTGTCAGATATTTAAATTATTTCCATGCATGTTTACTTCAACTAAAATGTATACCAAATTCCTACAAACATAAAATTCACAAAATAACTATCATTTAATTAAAATATAATTAAATTCAAAAACACTACTTAAAATATAAATGAGCACATACATTAAATTAATACATACATAAATACCCATTTCGAATTCACTTTAGTTACGGCCATAGGATCCAAAAATTCACGAACACTGTTTCACACAACACAGAATAAAGCCAAATACAAAATTTCCAGATTTTTTCCCGATTTCCCCCCCTTTTCCGATTAAAGAACCGTAATTCGTCCATTAATATCACATGACATATCCCATGATCTCTCATTTCCCTCACACAAAATAATGAGTAATCGGAACTGAGTACTGCTCACATTATTACCAAAGTGCCAGGTAGTAACCTTTATCGCCTCCAAAATGTCGCCAAACTACCAGTTACCATATTGTCAAGATCAACCAAAATTTATTTTACCGAAAGCAAACCATTAGTTTTGGAATTTTCCACAAAAGTACTAGTAAAGTTCTTCACAGTATCACAATGTACAATCAGTAGTCACCCATCAAACAACTAAGAACATTAAACATAACGTTTAATGTTCAAATGCAAAACTCATCTAAAAGGCGGAGTTCTAAGGGATATCTCAGTACTCTGAAGTCGCTCTGAACAAACAATAGTCAGGTACTGATACTCTAACCAGTATTATACAGTTTTCCCTCCAATTTCCAAGAGATTTTTAGTCCATTCCACTTTTCGAAATTACATAAGAAGGCCGAATGCAGTTACAGTTACATATAGCGTCAATTCTAGTTATTCAGTTACAATACCCATTACAATTATACAGAGACGGGACCAAAGTTTTGCCAAATGATCGCTAAGTTTGATGAATGTTTGCGATTTATTGTCAAATTTGGCAACAAATTTAGTTGGGAAAACCATCCTATTATGGCGTTATATCTTCAGTTTAGCGAGATAGCCATGTACTCAATATATTAAATAGACATGTTCTTGTGTTCTTAATTTCCAACAAAGCTTCGCTTTTTTACATTCACATATAAGTTTACTAAAATTATTTACTTCTGTACAAACCTCGTAACAACATATTTTAAATTTCTTCATTCTGAGGCTATCCATCTCTACGCTATGTAGAGAATTCATATACACAATTTTCTTTTATAGAGTAATTAGTGTAATCGTTGCTAAGTAATTTATTTAGCTTATTTTCAAATGTGAAGCTGAGGGTATTTATCCTTGTTTTGTTGACTGAAAATTTAACATGTAGCCATTTGGTGGTAATTCAAACTCTTAGAGAGATTACATTATTTTGACACCGTGTATTGGGATAACATTCTGTTTCTACATCCATTGGAGGTCTGAACTATCACAAAAATCAACATTTGCTTCCAATTAAGGCATTCGCAGACGACATCCTATTTAATCGATGACGATAATCGAAAATCGATACTTCAGTTTTAATAACCCAGATTAGCTCACAACGACCTAGAAGTACAGCCAGTGAAAGGGCTTCCAATAGCCATTTTCAAGAGAAACACGCTTCCAAAGTGGTGGAGAGAACGCTGTATGTTAACTAGGGATGTGCAATTAAGGAAGGCATTACTGAATGTCGTAGAAACTTTTTGTTTTTGCTCAGACGCCCATTAACGCGATGAGGATTTTAAGTACACGGATGAAATCTGGAAGTTAAATTTCATTTATGTACACATCGGGTGGGTTTCTTCCGGAAGGAAAATGTTTCTTCCAAGACACTGGGAGATATTGGAAGAAACCGGAAAGAAAGTTCACAAACTGGGAGAAATGAATAGCGATGCACAGTGGGGATGCCGAAAAGGACACATTTATTGATGATAGTTTAATTTATTTTTAATTTTTTTATTACTGTAAGTTTTTATTTAGTTCATTCATGATGTTTTTTGCTTAGTTGGGGGTTTGTCTTAATTTGTTTCAAAAGTTTAAATTAAGTTCAAATTTTATTCGCACTATTTATGGATAATAATGCAGTGTGGTGGAGCGATGTTTTCAAATTTTGGTTTAGAGTTTGTATGGTTCCTCCCTTTCATTCTATTAAACTATGTGTTACGGAACCTAGTGAACAGCTAAGCGAATAATCGCTTAAGTCCAAGAACAGAAACGTAAACTCAAGAAGGGTTAATTACCCTTTATTTGCTCCAAATAAAGATATACAGTCGACCCCTTTCTCAGGGCGTACAGCAAAGCCTCCACTTGGGTTTAAACTCAAAATGTAAGAAATAAGAACTAAATAATGTCTAAAAAAACGATTTAGCCAAAGCTAATACAATTTTAAGCTAGTTGGCTCGAAATATTAACTTACCTAGAGCGATGCTATCAAAAGGCACGTAATATGGCCGAGCGTAGTAACAGTTTAGAGACACGTAATCAAACGTGCGTTATTCAGGAATCCAAACTCTGTCTAGCGAAGTCAGTGGAACTTGACTTAAATACTACTCTACTTCTCATTTGTATTTAACGCTATTTTAAAAACTCACTCTGGTAAGGAACTGTATGCTGAAGCTAGAACAGACAGAAAAGGGTATTATAACTGTTTTAAAATTAAAATATACTCTAAACGTGTTTTAAATTTAATGTTTAAAGCATTTTTGTATGTTCAACGAGCAAAGTAAAGCTCTCAGAACTTTGTTGTTTGCATCATCGGATAGAGGGGGAAAAACATTTAAATGTAGTCTATAGGAGATTTTAACGCAATTTCTGATTTATTTAGGCAAAATCGCTAAACGGAAAACAGCAAGATAGTAGTCATCGTTATGTCTGAAATAGTAAGGCAAAGACTTGCAAATGTCTAAACTATTTTATTAAACTGAACTTTTAAAACGTAGGCACAACTTACGCTGCAGTTAAACCACTACTTGTATTAATACAAAATAAGCTATAAAAGACACTTAAATTTAAGCCAAATACTAATCTGCAAGCTGGCTCAAAAATTATCGGCTTCGAAAGAATGCAAAGCCGAGATAATTACATTTAGACACAGCTGACATAACCTAACCGTGCTGCGCCAAGTGCCACAAATTCTCTTTCTCTGGCTAAGATGCAAAAGCCCTCAGCTTAAATATGCTAAACACTAATTGGCTTTTTAATGACAAATTACGAAAGGAGCATGTTAAAGATAATACTTGCAATGCCCCCTCCCCGCCCCAAATTTCAATTTAATTTACAAAACCAAATGTATTCTACAGATTAAATTGCTTGAAAATGTAGGTAAATATCCCAATACTGTTTGAGATAGGCACTTCGAAGCCGTTACCAGCCTCCCTGTCCCGCATTTGTGACCGTAATTCGTGTCCTCATCACTACTCAGCATTTTCCCCCTCCATATCATTTGAGACATTATTTCAAGTCAGCCTCATTCGCATGCTTTTTATAAAAACAAAATTTGCTAAACGGAAATGAAATAGGGGAAAAAATTAAGTGATTCGAACCTTTTACCCGCAGCTGTTGTTCATTTGGTTACGAGTTAAGTTGGGCGGCGGAAAATAATCTTCAGATTCTTAAAGTAACAGACTATAACAACGCTGCTCTTCAAATTATAGTGTGGCTTATTTAATTTTGAGTCAAACTGTTTCATCATAATTTTATTCATAAAAATAGATTTACTTCGTATTATATGAGATAATAGAAAATATCCTTTAATTAATTATTCATGTGTTTTATTTTGCCGTCTGAAAATATTCATCGTGTCTCCCATAAGAACAATTACCGAATGCAGTAATAAACATGTCCTCCCGTGGACACGTTATCTGTAGAGCAGTGGTCTTTTTACTGTGTCCTGCGGAACCCTAGGGTTACATAAAACGCCTTTGGGGTTTTCACAATACAAAATCAAATTTCGAAAAATTTCTATGCTTGCTTATTCTATGTTGAATGTTGGTCTAACAAATTTACGACAGATATGCAGTGCAATGTGCTTCATACATGCGTTATAGGATGCTTTCTAGGATTAACATTTAATATGCTTTATAGGATTCAATATGCTTTATAGGATTCAATATGCTTTATAGGATTTAGTATGCTTTATAGGATAATATGCTTTATGGGATTTGCTTTTAGCATGCTTTGTAGGATTTAATTTTCTAAAATACGCAATTTAGAAAGACATTAGTATTTTTGTGTAAAATTCAGTTAATTTAATTGAAATTACTTCAGAAAGCATCAAATGCTGAATAACTTATTATAAGAAAAACTGTCGCTGATGAAAAGTATTTTAGTCATTGATGCAACTATTTTAGATTTCTGTTTTATTTTTTAAATTGCTTTTTTATGTATTACGCTAATACCCATTAAATATGTAGTTTAATTATGTTTTTGCGGTATTCTGCCAAAATTATTTCAATTTAACAAAGAATAAATCCACAGTTTAGCGGAAGAAGATGTAACACAGCAGACTCCAGTCGGCCTATTAATTTTTAGCAAGCACTTTTGAACGTAATCGATTAGTTTCCTTGTCATGAATTGTGCAATATGAATAAGGAAGCAAATGAATGCAAAATTGCTGTTCTGCTCTCTCAGACATAAAATGGATTAATTTACGAAATAAATATCCTTCTGTTATAGACCTTATTAGGAATTGTAGATGTGAACATCCAGCAAAGTCCTAGTCGGGAATGCTAACCGAATGTGAGGGTAGAGATCCAGTCAGTCAAATATGAATGGTGAAAGATTAAATGATGACCAGTTAATGTCTACCGCATTTTAGAGTCCAGTTTCTTTCTTTTTCTACAAGACGGGAATCCTGAAAAATCATGTATGTCTTTGTTGGGACTCAAACTCTGGAACTCTTCCACTTGTAGCCTGGATGTACTACCAATTCCACCACGAGAGCATCCCGCGGAGGAGGGAGGCAAAGAGTTTTTCTGTTCTCATTCTCACCCACCAACAGTTTTAGAAGATCACTGGGGGGAGAATAAACTAATGGAGCTATTACCTTTAATGACGCGTGAGGTTAGGAGAAGTTTTTCCGATAAACGAAATTCCAGTGTCTAATGTCCTGGCTAGTTCAGCGGAACATTTTACAGTTGAGATAAAAATGTTTATTTAAAGTTCTGGTTTCATATGTTTTTTTCAAAAAAACCGATGTTCTCTATATCCATCAATCAGATAAACCCAAAGCGAAAATTCGTGGAAATGTTTCTTTTGACGAGCAGTTGATAGTAGGCAGTAGATATGGCACTGCTTTTAGTCCACCCAATTCAGATTGTGACGAATTAACATCCATAATATTTCAGTTAGAAGCCACTGTGAATCAATTTAGAGCTTTATAAATCGGGAAACATAAAGAATCAATTTTGTCCTCTCCTTCTACTAAGCGTTTCAAATATAAACAAATGGCGGATTCCATGGTTCTAGCTCTACTTGCAAGCAGATAACTAAAGGTATAAAAATCTTAACGTAACAACAGAACAACATGAATCAAGAAAGAAAAAAATGAACAATTTTCAATATTATAAGAATAAAAAACTCAGAGCTTACTGAGCCAGGTAAATGGGTGCGTATATATTTTGCTGCCACCGATTGCGACAAAAAAAGCAAGATATACATCTAAATGTTATAGCAGTTCGATGTACAGAATTGTATCCTTCTACGGCTAATCGGTTTTGAGTTATGCGATATACATAAATAGATATAAATGTCACGAAAAAGATCTCTTCTGAATCCATTTTAAATCCATTTCGCTATCTTTTTTGGAAAAACTAGTCCTTTAATCTTCCATACGTAAAAAATGCAAAACACAGTTGCGCAAAAAATTATCTAAATGGATTCGAGAGCAGTCAAAATAGATATTTTCGATGAAATATGATGCCTGAAATTTTGGCGATTACAATACTTCCTTTACTTCGTTCAAGAAAGTAGAAATTTCCCAAATTCAATTTTGAGAAGACAAATTCTGTTTCAAAACCGAAGCGAAAACACTCACAGGCCAGAAAATATTGCCCTCCATATTGGAAATCTCAACCTGTTTGCATTCCTCAAATAAATTTATAAGAATACTTCTTTGCGAAAGCAGCCATTTTTCTGTCCAATTTTCACGACGAAAAGTGAATTGATGGTATTTCTCCTGCTTATTTTACTTTTGTTTTCATTTTTTGTTTGTGCCTTCTAGTTTTAGAACATTTTTTCATATATACCTACCTGCATATGTATACATTGTGTACCATGTGCTTGAAACAAAGTATTTTCAGGTTTCTTTGCTAATCCTATTTATTTCTCAAGGTGTAACGTATTCAAACGTTACGGGTAGAGTGAAATGATTTATTTCTTTTCACTTTGGAAAGGAACAGCTATTTTCGGTGTCAACCCATAGTGTTCAGAAAGAATTTTAGCAAAAGTGTTCATATTGTTCGGAACCTTTTTGATATATATGCATCTAAGATAATTTGATATGTTACTGGAACCAGTGATTTATTTTAGATACATAAACAATCTTTCAAAATTTATGTCGTTTGTAATTAAGAACTTAAGTCATTTTGTTATGTTTTTATATGAGGGTTTTCTATGCTTTTGCTATGCATTCAGACATTCACATTAAACTGTTTAGAAACGCAATAGCTAGAAGAAACACGAGAGAAAACATAACTATTTTTGAAGTAGGTAGCTGTGCACTTCATAAATTAGCTGCTCAAGTGAAAATATCAATGTTATTGAAAACATTCACTACTCCATTTAAAGCAAGTAAACAACTGTATTTTACTTTTCGGTTTTTTACTTTCAGTTCAAGTACTTTTGCCCTTTGATTTTAAAAGTATTTACTTTTTAGATGATACTTAAATTATGCTTGCTCAGTTTCAACTAATACTTTTGAGTAGAATTTTAATTGGCAGTGTTTTTTAACGAAATAAAACTTTTCAATTTTCTGTCTGTTTTTAATAATATTTACTAACTATTCTGAGAATGTAATTCTTTTAAAGGAATAAATTATATAAAAGACTGCAAATTGTGATTTACGAGTGAAGTTTCTAATGTTCTAGGAACTTAGGTATAAATTTTTCTATTTCGTCACTTTTCATGAACATTACTATGCATGTTTTCAACACAACCGCCATTTTATTCATTGCACTTATCCCAACGAAAAGTCATTTTTTTCAACCTGTCATCAAAGAAAATTTTCTGCATATCTTTTACATACCTCTTTGTAACATGGTTAAAATATCAAATCCTATACCTAGTAAAGCGTTTTATTTTTTTTTTTTTTTCTCAAATGTGCGAAAACATGTGGGAACCGAAATGTGAAAACATAATCTTCCTCGAAAACTATTTCTGATGTTCTCACACACCGTTTTCACAGACAGAAATGTTTGCTATTCGCATCTTCCATGGTTGCAAAAATTGCGCTAGAAAAATGAGTCTGTACCAGTCAAACAGCTGAAACGGATTAAACAATAAAATTCATAAACATGTCAAGGCCTGTCTATAGCTGATAGTATTTTCTGTAAGTTCTAGGAATTGAATTAACAAGAGCTCAATTCTTGGACCATTGGAAGCACTCTACGTACAAAAAAATGAGAGAAAAGTTTTATTTTATTCTTATGCATGCCGGTGAACTTGATTTTCAAAGCGAAAAAATTCTTCTTACCTGATATTACAAAGAAACTCAGTTTTCTCAGATTTAGAGTTGGAACGGATCCTAAACGCATTTTGATTACCACTCGAAGCCTTAAAAGTTCTCGAATGTTCTGAATACTTCATTTAACAATAATTGTCAGAATAACATCAAAGCTTTTGCTCAGAATGTTTTAATCAAATTAAAATCTGAGATCTATATTTGATGAAAAAGGACTATTGTTTTGAAATATTATATGCATCGTGTCCTCAAAAGTCCTCACCCGGCCTTTAATTTCGCTACCATTGGTCGTAGAGATAGACTTTCAGTTACAAAAAGTTTCAAATGACGCAAATATTCATATTTTGCACATACAAACATTTTGCTTTTCAATATGTGTGCGGCTTCTAAAATATGATCCTCAACTTTGATATCAGTTATATCTTGGTCAGTTTCTGCCATACACCAATCGTAGATTTTGTATTTCGTTTTCTACAACGAGTACAAAATTTTTCTGTTACAAGTATAGGGACTAGATGAAAGTATAAAAATTTAGATTTCATAATTGCTATAAGATTGTTCTCTGGAAATTGAGAAACGCCGAAAGATGAATCTTTGGAGCTTTCCAAACATTTTTGTTTAAGCATTTCTGTTTTTTTCGTCGTCACTAAAGCTCACTTGTCTGACCTATACTCAGCCCAAGCCCAAGAAATTCCTCGTGGCAAGGAGCGTAAGTTTGTACCTGTCGTTGGCAACAGCCTTGAGTACCTTACAGGTGACAGCACGATTTAGCTCAGTTCCGTCGCCAATGTTGGTGAAGAGCACTCCGGGGAGACTGGTCTGAGGATGTCTCACCCCTCTTCCCCTACCAGCAACCTCTCGAGAGGACTTTCAGCTCGCCGCATATTTAGAGTGCCCCCATGCCACACGGAATTTATATATTTACAAACATCCATGCCATCTCCGGGATTCGAACACTGGCCCTTCGGTACGGCAGTCAGCGACGCTAACTACTATATCGGTTGGGCGGCAAATATTTTTGTAATTAGAAGTACCGTATATTCCGACGTGTAACATTCACTTTTTATAAAAAATTTACAGATGCGCATTATAAATCTGATCTAAAAATGAAGATTTAAAAAATAAGGAACACATAAGAATAGAAAAATTACCTTTCTACACATACCTAAATGTTATTTGTTTAAAAGAAATGACATTGTTTATGAACTTAAAGATTTTCTTGTCTGAAAACATGGAAAGTTCTTCATAATAGTCTACCCTTATATCTTTAGGCACATCATCGAATTCTGTTTCATCTTCACCATCACTGTTACATTGACCCATAAATAATGTAATCATCTTCCATTCCATCTAGATTGTTAGATATACTACATTTTTAATGATTTTTGAATTATGTCGGGGTTAATTTTTTTTCCATGCTTTTATGATCCACTCACTCACTATTTCTAGACTGGCATGACGCATCTTGCATCAGTTTCTTTCTTTGCTATCGATGTTCACGTCAAAATCACGACTTCAAGTGACTAGAGAAAGAGAAAATATCCTTCTAAGCTCGGGAATTCATTCACATCGGAAGTGCATTCTTACCTCAAATAATGTCCCCGTTTTCTCGAAACCCTAGAATAACATTCTTGCGCTCATCTGCATTGAATACAGCTTACCCTCTTTGTAGAATTGTTTACTCTACCAAACATTTCCCCCTCACACATATTGCTCTCATTATCGATTGCCAGTTCAGTACACAATTGTTCAAAAGCCTGGAAAAATCTTCGAATGAATGACTTCATAAGTAAGAGCATTGCACATACATCTTTCATTTTCCTTCGTAAATAAAAGGGTGCACGTTATAGGCGAATATACCAAAAAACTAAAAAATACAGTGTAAAATTACAGGTGCTCGTTATACTTCGGAATATACGGTATACACTTACGATCAAAGGAAGAGAAAAAAGGCTAGGTAATAATGTTTGTGGGCAGAGTGTATAATTATTAATAATAAATAAATGAACTATAGCAGAATACAAATTTTTTTAATATTGTGGTTTGTTTTTATGTTGCCAAAATAAATTCTAGTAACAATAGCAAAAGTTTATGTTAATTCTAAACTAATATGCAAACTGATATGCACAAAACTGTAAATTGTTTACAGAAAATTAAGAAGGGGACAATATAAAGTAATATTTTTTACCTAGTTCCACTGAAATTGCAACTCTACTTATTTTTTAATAAGTATTTCTGCATAGAATGCAATTAAACTGATGTTTTCAAGGGTTTTTGTCAAACACCGTAAACAGATTTTCAAATTTGAAATCGCGGAAGATTCGAAAGATTAAACGAACGTGAAGTTCCAAGTTTCATATTCCAAATCTTTTCAAAGATTTCGTGGTATCCGAAGGTTTGAATGTTTCATACTTAATCAAAACAGCTCTGATGAAATTTTGAATTTATATTAAATTAACGTATACTTTAGTTTTGTATACATATTAATCTAAAATCTTAAAAATATTATGTTTCTTTATATAATAAATATTTCTCTAAGTAAAAATAAAAAAAGAAGAAGGAAAGCCAATATATGCATTAATTTGTTTTGGAATTTAATAAACAGTTTGTCTCTTATTCTCTCATTTTCAGTGTTTGTTTGGTATTTGGTACATATCCAAAAACTAGAAGAATATTTTTCTTATTTTCAGCATTTAACAGCTGTAATACACCCTGTTCCATTTTGTGTCCTTGATGAAAGCCTTACTGAATCTGATATGTGTTGTTCGTGACAGATTCAACTTAATCAAGTAAAGCAAAAAATAGGAAGATTTGTATTCTGTTCGACTCCTTGTAACAAGAGTGACCCAGTTGTGGAATATAACGTTTTCCCGGATGTCTGTTTTAGCTTTGGGAAAAAAATAGCAGAAAATACCTTCCTGCAATTTTCTTGGCAGGTGCAATTACAATCTTTGAAGAGATATAGTTTAAAAAACGAAATGCAATTGTATTTAAAAAGCTCATCAGGATTCTGTTTAATCAGGAAATAGGTTTGAATAAGAATATTCATTCAGATTAAATATTTATAAATAATATTGTTTGTCACAGGTAACGTATGCAAGACAAATGAGCAAACGTAGAGGGTGTTTCATATTGAATGAGACAAAAAGAAAGCATACCTGTCAACGCTGTAATTATTTTAATAAATCAAATTTACAGTGAGACTGTAGTCATCCACGTTTCTATAGATGTTCTGTGTAATGCCTCTCCGATGACGTGGCACATATCTATTCGGTATTCTATCTCCTGCCACAATCGTGGTAGAAGCCTTTTGTTAATAATTCGAGCACTTCAGGGTAACTGAGCCCACTGCTTCAGTTGCTGTGTGTCCTGGAGAAATGAGGGCACGAACACTTTGTTTTGAACAAAACTGTATGGGAAAAAGCTCACAAGGTGTTAAAGCTGGGCATCTCGGTGGTCAAAAACGCAATGGCATGTCGTTTGGAACACCACGGCAAATACAGCAAAGGGGTTGACTGTCGTTTGGGTACTGGCGTATACGTTTTTATGCCAATTCAGTAGAGCGCCATTTTGCAGCAGAATGAAGCCAGAAACCGCTTCCGCCAACTGAGGGAACAAGCACACTGATAGCATATCTTGGTAAATGCACCCGTTAATCAATTTTTCCACGAAGAAAGAAGGACCAAAAACACAACTGTTGGAAATGGCGCAGAAAACATTCACCTTTTGAAGAATCACGCTCAAGTTCTACTATACCATGTTGATTTTCCGTCCCCGAGAATCGTAAATTATGACGATTAACTTTGGTACAAACTTGAAGCATACCTTCATCTGTAAACACAAGTCTTTTTGAGAAACTATCTACTCCAGCATAGCTTTTAAATTCTTGCAGAAAGTTTTGAGCAATGGTTTGTAGGAAGTTTAAACGCCTTCACCATCTGAAAGGTTTTCCATACCCCATTTCACGCCGTTGAATGAGAACATGAGTTCAGAACGCATAACGCGTTGATTTTATAGGACTTCCATAAAATCGTTTCACAATTTTTTTCAGCAGTTTCGGTTTTAGCTGCTATTCGTCTTCACGCAAGTGCCTGTGTCCTGAAACTGCTTCATCCACCTTTTATGTTGTGACAATACTGTGGTTCTTCACCAAATTTCTTGCAAAATGTCTTTGAACGACGATAAGCGATGATGTTACGAACATATTCCAAAAATCCGTACGCTTTGTCTCGCATGGACGGTGCCATTTACCGCTAGCGGCTATTTCGTAATCGGAAGATTTTTCGTTGTTGCTAGGTAAAACTTGTATAATTGTACTTTCAGAATTAATTTGTTTCGTTTTACACTGATTGCGTAACTGCTTACCTGGTCTGCTCTTCGATTAATTACTTTTATGAATTACTTATTGAAACTTATAAGTACGAAGATAATTCAAGCGAAAATCTTAACTATATCTTATGAACTAAAGGGCGTTTTGGTTCGGTTTATTTGATTAATGCAAAGCACTTGAAAGCTATCTGCCTAAGGGGAGGGATGCTTTCGTGGAGGTTTTTTTTAAGAGAAACTAGCTCGTATATACATTACGTACGGAGGAAAGCACGAAAAGGCCTATGCAGCCAGCCTTTCGCGGGATTCCAACTCGGGCCAAACTGTTTAGCGATTTTACCGCTCGGTCGCTGGTGAGCCCCGACGAAATGTACTGAAGTTCTACATACATCACTTTTAGATTTTGTTCT
Organism: Stegodyphus dumicola; assembly: GCF_044657685.1. Lineage (NCBI taxonomy): Eukaryota > Metazoa > Arthropoda > Arachnida > Araneae > Eresidae > Stegodyphus > Stegodyphus dumicola. The sequence goes on from NC_140773.1 coordinate 199,842,201, forward strand.
CTTAACCTGTATTTCACATATTTCAGCATTTCAGAAGTGCATGGATACCCTGTTAAAAGAATTCGTTTGATTGCGACTATTGGATTTCGGTTGGTTTTCACCAATTCCGAGATGGTTGTCTCTCATCTACTTTTTCAGCTCTCAGAATTTGATGCCTTTATAATAACGACGCAGTCTTACGCAATTCGGCCACTATTTGAAAAGTAGAAATTTCATAATCGTTTCAAGTCGTAGGGAGGACGTACAAACTGAAGTTCAGTTTCTCGCTCGAAGCTGATCTTCGGGGCCTTATGCTAACCCAGCGTTATGCACAAAGGTGCATGCATCCATATGTGGTCATATAAATATGCAAGTCCGATTTTCCTTTCAATTACTAATTAATTCTCCGTTGCTGATTATGAATTTGCCGCACCCTGATGCAAGCCAGCAGGTCTTTATAAGAGTGAGGCCCTTACGCCAAGTCTCCGTTTTTCACAGAGGTGCCAAAGACTCTGTGAAACTTATTTCATAACTTATTTCATAACATGCTTGTAATAATAATGTGACTTATTTCATAACATGCTTAATTAACTAATCAGTAACTAAAATTTAAATCAGGCTTCCTGAAGGGTGTGCGCGTAGCTTTGTGACAAATGTCGGACTGGCCCAAAGTCGCTGACGATTAAAAGCGTACAAAGCTGCCAAGTTTCGAGAGAGAAATTGATCTTCAATTTGGTATATTCGCTTATGCTGTGGTGCATTTTTGGCTTTTCCTATAGCGTCGATTTGCATAAGGGTAAGGCACAGTTATGAAGGTTTTCTATCAGAACATGTGAAGTTTACTAGGACGATTTCTAGTGAATAAGGGGGATGAAGTAGACATTCATATTTCATATCCTGGATTGCTGCAATTGTTAAACGGTATACTGTAGAGCATTGTCAGTATAAAATATGCTCGGAATCAGAAATATGTCATTTATTCTTTAATACAAGGTCATTTATTCTTTAATACAAGAAGCTGATTTTTGTGGTGGATTTAAAAAGGAAGTATTGTTCATAATTTGTCCTTTTTTTCCATGTAATGCTCCAAAATTACCTCATTTGTATGCCAAAATAAGAGAGAGTAAACTTTCTTCTGATAAGGCAAGATTCTCTACAGGAATGACGTCATTTGTAACTGCTCTTAAACTTTCTACATCACTTGCACATCTGCTGCAGGGACTAAAGATGTATTATTAGTTCACGACATATTTCAAAGAGATTTTAAAGAACCTGAAAATTATAGTTGAAAGAAATCGTCCAGGTATTCTGTGGTTCGATTGAGTGTCAATTCTTTCAACTCCTCTGCTCATTCTAATCTTTTCATTCTTCGCTCACCCATCTCCATTTACTCCCCTGTTCCCGATTGTGTTCAACATGGTTATTATTAGCGAGCAGCGAACAAAGAAGAACCGATTAATTCACTGAACAATTGGTTCTGATTTGATCCCATGAAAGAGTGGTTTTGCCCATTTCTAGCAAGGACACATGTGAGACCCCGTACTGTGCTTTCATCATGCGAATCATCTTAATTGGTTAACGCCTTTACAATTCGAAAAGTACATCACAGATTGCTGCTTTAAAGGTTCGTCAACGTTAGGCGACATATCTCCAAACAAATATCTGTACATGTCTGCCGATCCAAGAATCGGGATCATTGAGCATGATGTAACACTTTGTTGCTGGAAACATATTTGCCTACAACCAATGAAATCGCGTATCTAAATCACAAGTCTTGAAAACAAAAACGGCTACTCTTAGCGTTTAGCTTAGTGAATAACATATGGAGCGAACCGTTTGGAGTTTTTGTGATTGTATAATTTATGATAATAGTTAAAGATGGTATACTTATTTCGGATCTGCTAAAATATTTTCATGTTTAAGGAAATGTTATTTTTCATGTTGTGAACTAATACTGACTATTAACTTTGATGATGGTCTCAAAAACGTATTCGTAATTAAAGATTATCCTCACGAACATTGTATGGAGATTCATAGAAAGTTTTGTATTTATTAAAACGTTATGAGTCTGTTACTATCTCATTAGTTTGTTCTACAGTGATTAGATAAAATACATTAAATTTCGTGCGTGTTGAGCTTTTGTAACAGTAGCTCTGAAATTCTGTTAACAAATTCTCTATCTTTTTTCCAGAATTTTTAATTGGAAGAATACGAAAAGGATCAAATTTCAAGGAAATAAAATCGCTAGAAATGGTCTTTGAACATGCTGCGTTATTTACGATTTTCGGAAATCAAATTACGTTCTGAAGCTAATAAAACTTTTCATTAGGTTTGGAATCAGGAAACGCAAAATATATGCAGTGGCCTTTCTGGAGATCGAATTCAGAATCAACCAATTGCTTGCTTTTAACCAATTGCTTGATATGCTTTCTAATTACACCACGAAGGCTCGTGGTAAGAAAGGAGAAAATACCTTATGCTCTTCTCCAATTAAAGGACGACTGAGGAGGAGTGGACCTAGTATCCAAAATACTGGTGGTGACGAATTATCTTCCTTCACTCTTTCGTTCGGGCGCCATTTGTAGAGTGATTAATTTTACAAAAGCAGAAGACGTGAAAAATATATGATGCCTGAGAGTCGAACTCTAAACCTTTAAACTGTTGGCTAGATGCGTTTTCCAGTTACATCGCATTGGCTCACGGTAAAAAGAGAGACATTATCTGACAAATTTTGTTCCCATGTTGATAATATCTTATATTTAATAGTGTTCTGACTTCAGTCTGTCAAATAAGTCTAGCTTCAACAAATACTATTCTTTCCAATTTTTTAGCATCTAGCCCTTGTTTGGTATTATATGCTTTTGAATATCTGTAAATGAACTCCCGATGTGGTGCTCTTGGAGAAACAGGAGCTGCTTGTTGAAGACACTTGTGGGCTTCGAACAATACCCGAACTGTCTGTGGAAGCCGCTCGGGTGTCCGGAATTTTTTCTAAGAATTCGATAAGCTGTTAAATTGACATACGATGTACTATAATTATGTTACGTGAAAAATATAACAGAACCTTATTAAACCAGACTAACTGGAAATCACAGTTGTATGAATTAATAAAAGACTGCATTAAGTAACATAAAAATATTGAAATAAATATACTTGGATTGATGTTAATAGTGCATAAGTACATTTCAGTTTGACCCTGAAAGTGTACTGGCAATGCTTTTCAGTTCAGACCCACACCATACTTTTAAATACATACTTTGGAACCCCCTTCTCGTTTAAAACTTCATTCTTTTAATATTTAAGGCCTTTAGTGCTTAAAATACTGTGCCATTTTCTAAATCTAAAACGCTAACTCTCTTTAAATGTATCATTACTTAGCTGTTTTCAAATCAGTTCACTGCAATCAGTGTAGGTCTTTTCGATGCAAGCTAACTTTCAATCCCTTTCACAGGCAATTAACTTGAAAGAAGCACATAAACGCTTTGTATACAACATCATCTGAAGTTTGTTCTGAAGGCAGCAACACTGTCATCACTGTATATGCGATTTCGCTATATATAACTTCAATGCAGTGCTTCGAAAGGCATTTTCGAATTCGGCCTTTTTCGAATATGTCATATGGTTTCTTTTGGCATCATAATTTTGCGTGGATACTTGCACACCTACTAATTTTCATGTTTCTTTGTCTTTAAAATCTTTAATGTAGGAAAAGTGTCTCATGTTTTCATTTTGTTCAACACAAATCTTTTCTGTGATGAATTCTTAACACTGAAATGGTCATAATAAACTTGCATTGTTTTAAGCATATATACATATAAAACAGAGCGACAAAACGTATTGCACACACACATATCCTCACACGCAATGTACCTACGTAGCAAGAAAACTGAAAGCGACGATGGAATTCACTGCTTATTTTGCTGAAATTTTCAAATCGAAAATAACATAGGACAACAATCAGAATACAATAATATTTCTGGTGGAATACAGCAAAAGCGGCTGAATGAGTTGTGAATCAAGTCGGAGAATTTGCGTTCAAACTATGCATGGTAGTGGTTATTTGCTTTTCGATTGTGTTGTTCATCCGTGACTGTTAAATTTATATTACGTAGAAGGTTGACCTCATCAGCAATGCATACTTTTGATAGGTTAAAGATTGGAATAAAGAATTGGATCAAAGGAACGTAAACCTCTCTCTCTCTCTCTCTCTATTGAAGTATATCATAAGCTTGTGCTAACATCATTTTCAACAACTCACTAAAAGTCATTTTTACTTTTAGTTGCATTAAAATGTTTTTAAGAGTAACACTAGCTATTGTGATGTTCATGGAAGCACACGAAAGAAAGTAAACGTTAATCACCTGGGATTTATGCAATAATTTCATTAGAGACTAACCTCAGATTTATTTTAATCCAGTGTTTAAAAAAAACAACCAAGGCCTCTCAGTATTCGAAATCCTTTTTGATTAAATCTTGTCTCCTTCTCCCTTAAATGTACGAATCCAATTTAAATTAATACGCATGCACAACGATCTTTTAACTCCGGTTTAAGAATAGAAAAGGAAAAATACAGTTAAACCCCGCCGTAGCAAACCCGGGTTATAACTAACTCTCAGGTATAATAAACAAACACTTTTAACTTATTGTTCTTTTATCTTCGCCCCCATCTTTCTCTGTGTTCTAAACAAAAGCCAGACGAGACAGGTGTAACACTCAATTCTTGGTAAACCCAAACACAAAATAAACATGCCTTAGTAAGATTCTACTGTGTCAGGTGTTAAACCAAACAATCATTGATCCGTTGAGCCAAAGGGTTCGAAATGGTTCTTTCATTTCATTCGAGTTCTTTGATTGATCTTTCAGATCGCTCTCTGTTCCAGGCTGATGCCTATTTATTAATTGCGTTATTTCAGATGGAAGTGGGCAGCTGGAGAGAGGATCCAAATCATAACTTTTATGTTAAGTAATATTTTCGTTTAAACTTTTTAGAGAGATTAATTGGAAATGCCGCAGAAATGAAACATTAGCAAACGCTTTCGCCGGGAATCGAACCATGGACCTCTGTAATACCGGCCCAGCTGCAGAACCACTACACCAGGAAGGCATGCTAGGAAAGCGGAAGCTATACCTTTTATACTCCCCTTTTTAAAGGGCGACTGGGGTTTTTAGGGGACCCAATCGTCAAATCCTGGCTGGGGAGAAACCTCATCCAACACCCTTTTAGTTGGGGCGCCACTGTAGAGACATCAGGATTTTTCGGAAGCAGGCAAGATGAAAAATTAGCAACCGCCTTCGCCGGGAATCGAACCACGGACCTCTGAAATACCGGCTCAGTGTGCTAAACACTACATCACGAAGGCACGCTAGGAAAGCGGGAGAAATACCTTATAACTTTTTATTGTAAAACTGAAAAACAGATTAAATAATTACATGCAATGATAAGTTTGTTTACCTAATAATATTTTTTTAAATTAAAGTTACTATTAATATCTTTATGGAGAAGTAACAATGCTAATCACGCTTTGTGTGTGATTCGTCAATCAATTTTTACAATCTTTTGTAAGAAGTTCCATTTTTCTCTTATCAAATCGGATATTGCCAACAAACGGGGTATAGTAATCAATTTTCTTTTTCTATTCTATTAAGTTCGATGTAGTGGAATTCGACTGTATTACAAGACGGCAGATCTTCCGAATAAAAAAAATATTGAGGATCTACTATGAGTTTCATTTCTATCCAAACTACACGTCCTCAGATCACTGTGGCTTCGTGAATTCGTAACATAATAAAGGAATATATCTTCTGTCTTCTTGGCGTATATAATTAGAATATTATCTCAGATGATCCAGCTTTGATTTCCAGTGAAGACATTGTCAGGTACTCAATATTCTTCATTTCTGAATCCTAATAAAAGTTAGGGTTTTCAGCCTCCTATTGTTAAGGTCGCTTGGTAAGAACAATTTTATCAACACCTCGAAGTGTCCTTCTTGTTTTGACGAACACAGAGTCCTTTACTAGTACGCTTCTTGTTTCAGCTCAAAATCTTAGCTGTGAATCAAACTATATCGATAATCACAAAGAATAATCAGGCCGAATCTAAACCACTGAACTTATTTAAAATTCTTCTAAATGTATACTTCTCAGGTACACTGGGATAATTCTATATCTCCTATTTTACTGGATCGATTGATGAAATTTAACTTTGGTTTTTCACGTCTTGATAGCGCAACTTAAGATATATATTAGATTTATATATAGCATTTACCTAATGTAGGTATTTTGACACAAATTCGGACATTTTCTGAAATAGCATACCAGTGTTTTCCCTATTTCGACTTTAAAACTCAAATTATGCCAAGTGCCAAATTATGTAAAAATTCTACGAGTAGTTTTAAAAAATTCGCTCTCAAAATTTTAGCTCCTCAATGTTAATTGAATTTCGTATATATTTATTAACATCTCTTTTTTTTGTTAATCGTCAAGTAAGTAATGATTCCTTTTTTTCACGCTTCGAAATTTAGGTTCAGTCCAAATAAAATTCGCTGATATTTTCTGATTTATTTTTTTAAATTTGTATTTTTTAGTAATCCTTATGAATTTTTCGGAACCATTTTTCAATAATAAACTATAAAATTTATTACATTACTTTAAAGTAGGTGTATTTCCAGGCATACATGCAAAAAATAAAATTTTTTATTCAAAATTTTCCTTTTCCACCTGAATTTAATATATTGGCGTGTTTTGAAATTTAGCATATTTTTATAAGCGATAATAACACCAAATGTAGTTCACCCATTTTGTTAAAATTATTTGAAAGAATGTTTGCGTGTTAAAATTACTTGAAAGGACGATGTACTTTCTTCTGTTTCCTCTCCTGCACAATGAAAGGGCAAGGAAAATATGTTACTATAAATTAAGAATTTCCCCCAGTGAATTATTTTTGGGACAAACTAAAATAGATGCGCCAAGATGAATTTTTTAATTTCTCACCAAATTTTACAATATTTAATATCTAGGTATAATTTGAATCGTGAAATATAAAAAAAAAAAATCTTTATCTCACTTCAGAAAAGCCCGGAGGCATGAAACACGCATGTGAAATTTCGTCAATCGGCCCAGTACAGCGGGAGATACAGAACTGTATTCCCTCCCCGCCGAGTGTATATTATTAAAACAGCTGCTTAGACAAGAAGATAACTACTTTATCGTCTAATGGAAAGCAAATGATATCAATATATATTTAAAAAATCTGTCTCAAGTTGTCTTTCTTCGTTTTCAGCAGCACAGTAATATGAGGACTAACAAGTATATTGAAATTAAGTTGCAGATTTCGTAATTTAGCTCTGTCATTTCCACTCAAAAGATAAGGTAATAAACCTTAACTTTAGGTACTTAAACGTCAAATAAGGAAAATGAATTTTGTAAAATAAATTTGCATTACTTAAACTCATTCTTGCTTCAGATAGTTACGTCTTTCCGACTGAAAATAAAGCCGGATAAAAATGTTGGAAACAGGTACATAAATAACAATTTAACAATTTAGAAACTGCAAGCTAGGCTATTTTAATTAAGGCAAAAGCACGTGAAGCCAATAAACTCGAGAGACGTATATATTTTTTGGGGCGCACAAAGTGAAGTGATCAGTATTTACGACTTACGTGAGAAGGATGCCATTACGTTCACATGCTCCGTTATCTTGCTCTTGGGAATATTATTTAGGAAGGCACAACTGTATTATTCATTCAGTTAATTGTGGCATCTGAATGTCTTAAGAGAAGCAGGTTTATAACTGGTATAAAATTACGTAAATTAAACTGATCTTGATTAATTAGTGGTAACTTTTACTAGGTTTTACTTAGAAGTTATGGAAAGAAATACATTATTCATAGGTCTGGCTACCTAAAAAAATTGCTTGAATTAGAATACGAAAGCCCTTGTAAATTTAGAATAACATATAGGTTTATGTTTTAGAATTTTGAATTTAAAAATTCATATTTATTGTTAGCTTTAATTCTAGCATTGTAGATTGTAAATAATTTTCGTCTTAACTTCTTAAATTACCAGTTGCTTAAAATGGTAATTAGCAAAAAAACAAAAATGCATAATCATTTTATCAAGTCCAGCGAATGCCATTTCAAAAACATATTTAATACTTCTAACTAGACACGATTTAAATGAATTATTTAAATCAGTCAAATTTAAACGTAGAAAAATATTAACCTTTAACTGCTTTGACAATTTTTTTTTTGCGTAATTACTGTGAGCGATCTCAAATAGCATGGTGGTGTTGGTGTGGTGGTGTATTTAATTATGGCAAAGCACACTAGGGCCTAAGGGGAGGGAGGCCTTCGTGGAGGACTTTCTAAGGGAAACTGGCTCGTATACACGTTACACGTGGGTAAACCACGAAAACACCCATGCAGCCAGCCCTTTCGCGGGATTCGAACCTCGGACCGAACTACCAGTGTTCAGCGACTTTACCGCTCGGCCGCTGGTGGGCCCCAAATGGCATGAGGTCAACAAATAGAATAATAGAATAGATTAACATCCTTAATAAAATCGCTTTCTTGTGAAGAATTGTATTCAACATTCTGTTTTCTTTTTCTCTTATTTTATATTTGTAGAAATTTAAGTTCAGCTAGTTTTCTGATTCTGTGATAAAGAGACCTCGTTCTCCTAAAACGCAAAATGCAAAAGATTAATTTATGTGTTTGATATTTCTAAAAAATATATATAGCCGAGAAATAAGTGCTCATCTGAAAATACTGTTGCGTGTGTACGGGCTGGTAATAAATGAATGCACTCAGAACCGATGATAGATTGAAAAATTTTATTTTTATCAAAAGAAACATTTTACATTGCTGTAACTTCCCACGAAAGCACCCGTACAGCTCTTCTCAGTATCACAATAGCAGAATAAGTAGTTACAATTCAAAATACTAAGAACGTTAAACACAACGCAATGCAAACCGCATGTAAACAGCGAAGCTAATACGGAGATATCTCAACCCGCCGAGCTAAACAACTCAGACACGCTGAGCTAAACAACTCAGAAACTCATGCTCTCTCCGGTCTATATAGTTTTCCTCAGCCGCTGAAAAATCTCTGGTACTTTCCACTTCTCGAAATTACTAGAAGGCATATGAGAGCCGGATATGGTTACAGTTACATATGTAGATTAATTATATTTATTGAATCACAATACTAATTACAGTTATACAGGGACTCGATCCAAAGGTCGCCAAATTGTCACTCAATTTAATTAATTTAATTTTAAAATTAAAATATAAAGCTTAGAATTTCGAAAAATTCAAAATAAATGATGGAATAAAATGCTATCTCTCCAAAGAGACAAACCATATTTTTATACTTTTTATAAATTTGTGTTACATATAAAAACAAAATTTACATAGCATGAAATAAGATCTAATTATTTTTCTAAATAAAGATTTTCTCCTTTCATTATGCCATTTTTTTAGAGATTTTTAGCCAAATTTGGCAGTTTTTTTAGAGATTTCTTGCCAAATTTGTCGACAAAAATTAGTTATTGAAACCATTGCTAGCTTGACGATATCTCTCCAATTTAACGAGATAGCCGCTTAATAATGTTAAACAGAATTGCTCTTATATTCGTATTTTACTGGCAAAGTTTCGCCTTTTCATACATTTATCTTACATTATACAAAACATACTGCAATTTTACATATAATCTCGCTGAACTTATTTACATATAGACAAAATTCGTAACGTTACTTTTGGCATTGGGGCAGCATAACTACACATCTGAAAGTATTCTTTGAGTCTGATTCGAAATGGAACCAGGTGGCAGATTTTGCGGACTATTTATTTTGGCTCTATTCCAAACAACTGCTACTTAGCAGCTAAGGTACTTGAATTTTTATAACATATCGATTTCGAAAGGCACTTTCTAGTTTCCGAATAAATAGCTTTATAAATTAAAATAATGAATTCCAGGATAATTAAAATTAAAATACAAAGCGTTAAATTTTGAAAAATTCAAAATAAATGATTCAGTAAAATGGTACTTCCCCAAGAGACAAATCAGATTTTTATATTTTTTGTAATTTTTGTGTGACATATCAAAACAAAGTTAATATATCATTGAATAAGATATAATTATTTTCTTAAATAAAGACTTTCTCCTTTCATTTGCGAGTGCAATTTGAAACAAATAAATTCAATATTAATTCTTTTTATGAGCGCATAAAAGAGAAAATTTCACAGGAATACGTTAGATACAATTGCTTATCATCGAACTCAGAAATATTTATTTCAATTATAAATGCGTTGTGTCTCGTATATTGATTGAAAAAATCACAGATTTCAAGAGGTTTCAAGAAAAGTGATTAATTTTATTATAATTCCGCTCAACCACACTACGATTATTGGACATTTCGTTTCACCCCACACATGATACATGGAGCTGCATTATTACACGGAAATTGAAATAGCTTGTTCAAGATATTATATTTTGAACAAGATATTTTTATTCATATTATTATGAGAAAAGGGTTAAAACTATGAACATCATTGGAGATAATCAGAAAATAAATTTTTCGTTTCTTTTGCGTTCGATCATGGAACACAAACGAGACTATCAGTCTAAAAGAAAAGAAGCCTTCGTGGAGAGCATTCCAAAAAACCTCCCCCTTAATTTAGTTATATTAGGAAAAACTCCTAAATCACTCATACATCTCTCTCGTTCGCTTGAATTTGAACGAAGGTCGAACTACCAATGTTAAACAATTTTAACCACTCGGCTGTTGGTGGGCCTAATAAAAGAATAAAATCAGAGCTCTTTCCAATATTTTTCTAATTATAGGTTTGTAAGGATTTATTTTAATTTTATCTAACCACTTATCTTATATCAAATAGCTTTACTGTCTTTCTCCTTTTTCGTTTTCCTGCCAGAATGCAAATTTTAGTTTGCGCGTATTCAATGAGGTAGAAAGTTATAGTATTTAAAAGAAAATTTTAGATTGTTTAATCAGAGCGTGGTCCTCCAGCTAATGACCAGTTATTAGGTGAATCTATTCGATAGCTGTCTGCGGCGTTGCGTTATTCTTGCCGTTATAGCTTGTGACGTCATGTTAGATTTGAGCCAACTTGAGCGTCATTCATTCTGTGTAGCCTTTGGCCAAATTATGATATAGCTTTAATCTGAATTTATTAATTTTGACTATTTTATTTGTTACGTCATAAATTGTAAATGCTTTCTAAGCACAAGGAGCGCCTTGTATTAAATTTCTGAGGTTACTAAATGGGTCTTTTAAACCCTTCTTAAGCGCTCTGTCTGATTAGTAGATGTAAAGTCGCTTAAGTTTATAAGGTATTTCTCCTGCGTTCTTAGCATGCCTTCGTGGTGTAATGGCTAGCACACTCGGCGCGAATTCGAGAGATCGAGAGGTCCAGGCTTCGAGTCCCGGCGAGGGCATTGCTCATTAATCACGTCTCCCTCATCAAATAAAACCTAATATCTCTACAGTGGCGTCGGAACTAAAAACGATGGTGGATGATGATTCTCCACTACCAGAATTTGGCGACTGGGTCCCCTAATCCCCAGTTGCCCTTTAAAAGTGGGAGTATATAAAGTATTTCTCCCGCCTTCTTAGTATGCCTTCGTGCTGTAATGGCTAGCACACTCGGCGCGCACTCGAGAGGTCCGAGGCTCAAGTTCTGGCGATGACATTGCTCACATTTTCCTTTCTCTTGCTTCGAAATAACCTAATGTCCGTACAGGTTCAGCCTGAGTCTCATTTTAGCTTAGGCTTCCAAAGAAAGTCAGACTCTGCAGACTTATAGTATATATTTTTAAAACATTGTATATATCTTTAAATACCGTTTATAATTGGCCTCATCAGTGACTGACTGGTTAGGACTACTGAATATCTGTACTTGTACCTAGCTTGCGCCCGATCTCAGACGAACGGGCTGCTTACATAGCTGGTTTTCGTTACTTCCACGAGCGTAAAGTAAATAAGAGCCAGTTTCCGTCAAAACGTCCTCCACGAAGGCATTCGTCCTCTTAGGCAGATAGCTCTTTTAGCTTTGCCTATTTCAAATAACCTAAATTAACTTAATAATTTGCAATCATATAAATGCTTTTCAAACATTTTTATTAGTCCAAAAGGGCTTTGTCCCTGAAATTTGTTTTTATTGTTTTCTTTTTGTGATTTTGCGTTGAATCACTATAAATGTCCGTTTTACTTTTCGAACTGTTGCCACCAAATGTTAAGAGTCCTGCATTATATTTGAAGAAATTAAACAATGAAAAATCTGCATAGATGTATGTTTTTTCCTCGCTTTGTGATAAAAAACGGTACATAGAGCCATCAAATTTTGAATGGCGTAGTCCTCCTACGAATATGGACATGTGGAAGATCAAATTTAAAATCTGAAATTTGTTTTATGATCGATTTCGTATTTTGTAAAGCTTTAACGAATTTTTGAATAACAAATTCAATGATTTAAAAGCGAGCAATAGCAACACTCTACGGGGGGGGACTTTTTGTTTCCAGCGCGCGGAACTGTGTATCGGATATCCTAAATGTATGCTCATTTTAAAATTATTCTACGACATTGCTATTGAAATGCTTTTTATGGTTAAGTGCAAAAAACGTGATATTTAATAAATAATGGTAACTCAGAAAACGTTAAAAAACGCCCCTTTGGACGTAATTTAAATTCTGAAATCTTTCAGATATGTTTTCTTTTTAGTTTCCTTTCGTTTTTTTCTGAGTAAAATGGTAATGATACCCACTTTTTGGCGTAAATTAGTATTCTGACAATCAGTTTTAGTAATCAATAACTAATTCAAATTTCAGACTTCAATTCATTTATTTTTATTGTGGAGGGCTGTATTTTGCTCCTCAAAACGCGAGGGCTTTTAGATCAGATCTACTTCCGTGACAAGGTAACATTAATTTTTTTATTGCTATTCATTTTAATGCTATGCATATACAAAACAACAAAGGAAAAGAGAAATAGCTTTACCTTTCGATGTTATAAGCGTTTCTATGGAGAAAACGGATTCAAACACCAGAACTAAACCTGTGATGAGCGTCTAATGCATTGTATTCTTGTTTAGCATTTAATGGTCGAAGTAATCGAAAATGAGTTATTTTATGCTTTCCCCAAAATAGCAGAAGTTTCCAAATGCTTTCGATAGCCTTTTCTACAGTGAAATAGGTCATTACTAGAAATTACATTTAAGTGTTGAAAGAACCATTCTCCTCTCTAAGAGTCGCTACTGATTACTTGTACTATATATTGAAACACATTACCAGAAAGACAAACTAACTTGTACTACGTTAAATATTAATGGGTTTTTGATTTCTGTTTAACGTTTCTAAAAGCAAGAATTGTGGTTTCAAACGGAGTAATTTCAAATCATTATTTATATTTACAAACCTGCCAGTTTTTTAATTGCTAAATTTTCTTTACGTAGATCCGAAAATAGTACTTAAGTAGCATTTGGAAATAAAATGAAATAAATGTTTAATGACATTTAACTTATATTTGGACATTTGGTTAGCTTTACTCTATGACATTTAAACTTGAAATGTCCAACGTTCATAAAAACATCTAGTCATCTTTTTCATTCAAGTCACATGTATTTGTTAAAATCAGAAGAAGGATTTTTTACGCAAAATAGTTTAATCCAGCAAAGTTTAACACCTTCGCTACCAACCACGAGTTATCTCGTAGGTCGAAGTTTGCATTTAGGCTCCAGGCTACGAGTTAATTCGTTGAACGTTTTTGTTTTACCTAAACATACGATCAAATTTGTAGTAAACTATTTACATACGATCAAACTTGTAGTATTTTCATGTTCTTTGAAGGCATCTATCTGGCTTTGCGTATTAGGAAAAAAACACAACAATATGGCGCTATTCAAGAGATTTATTATAGTTAATATAAGTATAATGTAAGTATTTATATGTAAACAACATAGGAACTGGAAAATAATCAAGCAACTTTATAGTAATCGTTTCTATAATAGTTGGAAAATAATCAATCTTAGTTATAAGCAACCGCCAACTACTAATATACTCGTAGTTGGCGCTGCCATTAAACATTTTATCGCAGAAACCGACTATGATATAACTAGCATACTTAATAAAGCAGGGCGAAGTGTGGGAAGCACCAACACATCGCCATTGGCAGAACTGGTGTCGCTCCTTTACACTAACCGTCTTGAGAAGAACACCTCCACAGGGCGTACTTAAGCCACGCATCGGTGTTAATTGAAACGTTATCATTAGGGCATGGAGAACATGTGGGCCGGGAGATACAGTTGCTGATGACAATGACATTACAATACAATACCATAAATTACAGTTGATAGTGAAATATAACAATAAATATCAGTATATGTACACAAATAAACAAATAGAATTGAATGGAAAAACATTAAACATAATTAACTTGGTTAAGTTATTGTGATATTAATGTGATGTTTTTGGGACAGTGTAGCAGTTCATAGATGGTTCACAGGTCACTGATAGTTCATGAAAAGTTCATGGATTGAGTCAGAGTTGATACATTTACAAATTATCTAAATTCTATATCGTTTCCATAAATGCACGGCCCACCAGCGGCCGAGCGGTAAAGTCGCTGAAAATTGGTAGTTCGGTCCGAGGTTCGAATCCCGCGAACGGGCTGGCTGCATGGGTGTTTTCGTGTTTTTCCCCATGTGTAACGTGTATACGAGCCAGTTTCCCTTAGAAAGTCCTCCTCGAAGGCACTTTTTATTTTTATTTTACAATTAATTAATTAAAATTTGTTGGCCTGGTGGAACCGTTTTTGAAAATGTCGCTAAGCAGCGAACGTATAACTGCAAATTCGTGTCTTGTGGAATTGTCGTCGTCTTTTAAACAAAACAGCGTTGCCAATTTGTTTAAAAGTAGTTATAAATTTTCCCAGGCCACGTTGAATATCGTTGTAGTTCTAGGTTGATAAATGCCGCTTTAAAATGATTAGCTGAAGGTAAAACCAACTGTCTTATTTTAGTGAGTGTGATTAAGATAACTACAAATTTCAACAGAAGATGCCCAAAGAAGTACATATTAGTCTGTAATAACATAAAATGGATAATTTGTGAGTATGTAATTTCGTCTACTATGGATAGGCGATGGCATCTCTTATCAGTAAACTTTGAATTTTCGTAGTCCTGTATTTGAACATGGTCACCAAAAAGGCCCAAATTCAAACGTCGAACTTGCGTTTACTTTACGTTTTCTGGAAAAGTACCAAAACTGTTTAAAGTTTTTTCTTTTATTTCTAGAGACGGTGTTTTTGATTCGCACAATTTTAACCTGAACAGTTAGCATTTCTCTTTCAAACAAGCACATGCGTGTATCTTAAAAATTAGATGTTCTAAAAGAAGTTCACGAAATGTGAAAAATCCCAATTATAAAACCGTAGTAGAAAAAATAATGGTTAAAAAGAGAAATTAAATATATAGATATAAAAGAGTGTAAAACTTCAAATTAAGATTATAAATTATTAAAGTTCAGCAGTATGCTCCAAAATAAACTAAATAATCAAGATATAACAATTAAATAATAAAATTTAAACTTGTGGTTACTAGTCTAATAAAGGCATTGAATATACATCAAAATTAGATCAAAAATAATATAATTAAATAAAATAGCGTAATGCAAATAAGAAAATATATTGTTCAAAATGTTTTGGTCTTTTTTCAAGAAGCAGCCAAAAAATTTCGGAACAGCCACCTTTTTGGATTATACCCGAATGATTATAAATTCATTAAAAAAAATCAAATGTAAGCACCAAATAAAAAAATTTAATTAATTAATGTAAAATAATACAGGGTCATTAAAACATTTTAGAATAAAAAAGAGTGCAATGAATTCAAGTATGAAAATTTTTAAAATAAAGTATTTTTTAGCCTTTTTAATAAATCTTCTCCGGTGTGTCCAAATACAAAAAATACTGTACAAAATTTTGATAAAGTAAGAATTTTCAAAATAAAAAACCAAACAAATAATTAGTCAAATTAGAAGCAATAATGGAATTTAAAATGTTTCAAAACTGATAAAAACTTATAAATTAAAGATAATATAAATTACTGAAAGTGAAGATTTAAGGGGGGGGAACTAAAAATATTTTTGAATACAGTAGATATTAGCCTGAATGGTGAAATATTTCGATAAGAAAAAGGCTTAAAATTAGGAAATAAATTAATTTAATATTAAATTGCATTTGAGAATTCTTTCCAGAGATAAGAGACAAGGAAAACGTGTTACCTATCTGTCTATTTATATTCGGAACTCCCGCTCCGTTTAGTGAAGAATACTGCGGGGATACAATTTTGGATCCTGTGCCGAAACTGCGAAATAATTGATCAGCCATCCGCGAAGAATAAGGCTAAGAGTATTAACATTGATTACCCGCGCTCGACTGGAAATTTGTTTAACCTCGTCAACGGGCACCACTGCTCCTTTGCTTAGCATATAAAGTAATAAAATAATAGAGTACGGAATGAAAACATATACAACGTATACAGATGGAAAAAAGTCTTGATGTAAGTTTCTCTTGCTCGCTTGCTTTTCACAAATGTAAACAGAACATGTTATAATCTTTACTTGCTGTTAAATGATTGCTAATACCCTCATATAGTAGGATTAATTACTTGTAATCACCGTCCCTTTGTTTTAAATAATATATTTCCCAATTTGTTAAAGTGAAGATGTACACTTTGTATTCTAGTATAAATCTGTCTCTGGAAATTTTGTTGCAAATCCCGGTAAATGCTTTGCTCTGGGAAATTGGCATATATAGATACGCTGGTGTCCGCACCCACATCTTACATTTCTTCTTAAGAATCGCTGAAAATAAGATGGAAACTTCGTTGGTTGTTAATTGTATTTTTTTTAGTCTTCTTAAGGAAGCCTGTCGGACGTATTCGTGAATAATCTTCCTGCATCTACCTCATCCCATCTTCTTTTCCATTTTTAGCCTAAAGGGGTAATTTGCGCAGAAAGGCTATTAATTTCGTTTTGGCATTTTGCATTGATTGACTGTAAACGGCGTTTCACTCTTAAAATTGTTGTCACCAAATAATAGAGCCCTACATTATATTTAAAGTAATTAAATGATGAAGAATCTGCATGAATGTATGTATGTTTCTCCCACTGTGAAAAAACAACGGTACCTAGAGATATCATATTTTGAATAACGTAGTAACCTTCTACTCGAATATGGGCATCTGCAAGCCCAAATTTGGAACTTAGAATTTGTATTATTATCTATTTCATATTGCGTAAAACTTTTGATTAACGAATTTTTGATTAACAAACTCGACAATTTCAACGCGAGCAATGGCAACACTGCATATATTATATTAAAAAAATAAATAAATAACTCATTTTTATCTCCAGCACACGACACTATGTATCAGAAATTCTAAAGATCTGATCTTTTCAAATTATTTTATGATATTGCTCTTGAATTAAATTTTATGGATTAAGTGCAAAAAACGTTATGTATAATAAATAAAAGTAACAAACAAAACGTTAAAAAAATACCCGTTTGGGCGTAAGATAAAATCTGAAAGCTTTAATTTTTTTTGTTTGTTTGTTAAAACTTGTTTAGAAATATTTTTCGTGATTGCATGTCTTGAAATAAGAATATGGATATCAGTCACATCTTCAATGTGGCTTCCTTAACTTTATTCCCTATTATACCTATATGTTTTCGTATCTAGTTTAGGCTAATATGACGAATAGTCATTTCTATATTTATTAAGGAAAACGTGTGATAAGAATTCGGAATCTTTTCACACTTCAGTAGTCAAATTAAATGTAATAAGCTAAATTAAAATTCTTTTTTAAATCTTTAGAAACTAAAAATTGGTAAAACTGCTAACAAGAAAGAAAAGCAATAAAATTTCTAAAGTCAAAACCTAAAAAACTAAAATAAGAAATATTTTCGAAGGAAAAAGGCCTAAGTATATTAAAAGAATAAATTTGATAATGAATTAATAAAATAACAAATTGAATGGAAAGGGGAAACGAAAATTCAAAACCTGCAGCTGATGTATTACTTGATACCATCTGCGTTATCCATGTACCTGGAGGTGCTGAATAGATTTGAGCAAATTGATGTTGATTTGGTAAAATGAAAAAAGAAATCAGTATCTGAGTGATAAAGAAGTCGCCTGTAAAACTGAAAATGGTTAGTGACTCTGATGCCGTACCGAAGGCACCGAGTTCGAATCCCGGAGAAGGCAAGGATACATAAATGTATATGTATAGTGTGTGTCCGCCATGGGGGCACTGTAAATATGCGGCTAGCCGAAAGTCCTCTCGAGAGGCTGATGGTAGGAGAATAGGGGGGAAGACTCTCAGACCCGTCTCCTCGGGTTTGCTCTCCCTCAAAATTGGTGGGGGGTGGAACTCAGCTAAAATCAGCTCTCACCTATGTGGTGCTCAAGGCTCATGCCAACGGCAAGCGCATTTGACTCCTCGCCACGATGAATGTCGCAGGCTTGTGCTGACTATTGTCAGCAAGTGAGATTGTAATAACAACAGGTTATTTGCCTCTGGCGTTTCTCTCTTTTATCTAACAACTTAAATGTCGAGGAACCTAAGTTCAGTAACAGAGACGTAAAGCTCAAGAAGGGTTAATTACCCTTTATTATACAAAATAAGGAATAACAGTCGGCTCAGGGCGTACAGCAAAAGGCTTTACTTGGGCTTAAACTCAAAGGTGTAAGAAATAAGACCTTAACTAATGCTTAACTAAAAAGATGTAGCCGAAGCTAATACAAATCTAACTAATTGTCCCCTAAATATCGAATTAGCTAGCGAAGCTATCAACGGCCTGCAATATGGCCAAGCGTGCTAACTGTTTAGAGACACGTGGCCAAAATGCAAACGCGCGCTAGTCAGAAATTCTGCTTCTCTAGGAGCAGTTTTGAAATCAGTGGAACGTCGACTTAAATACTGCACCTACTCATTTGCATTTGCTTGATTCTAAAAACACATTCTGGTGGGAAATTATAAGCTGAATGTATGTTTGAATTGTTGTTTTTCTTGAAATTATGATAGATAAGAAAGGAGCTTTAATTTTAAAATAACCGTTAAAAACTTAGGATAAACCTTACATCCGCTTTTATTTCTCTATGTATTTGACGTGGTACTATTACTTAATTGCAAAATGTTTTTGCTCCTGAAGAACACAAACCTGTCTAAAAGCCTTGAAACTGACAGAATTTTATTTTTTATATTTTATATTTTCTTTTCTAATTTTATATTTTAAATTACCATGCTTTTCGACCTTTTAAATAAGCACTGCTTTTATAAGAATTAAAGCTCCAAGAAAAGAGAAAAAAAATATGCAAATTGGTAGATAGATTACGGTGTAATATCACAAGTATACCTTCGTGACCACGAAACATTATGTTTATTAGTTTCTAGTTTGAGACCAAGCATACACAAAAGTACTCTGTTGCACAAATGCAAATTTAATAAGGTTTTTCTGGAACAATTCCATAATTATCATAAAAAATAAGCCTTTGACTTGCATTGTGAAAGGATGTAAGTCCAATAACGCAAAAGTCTTGCTGATTCAACATGGCCTAAATGGAAAACAAGCCCAATATTTTAACTTCTGCAATTTTCTCCCAGAACATAGCCACTATTTTCCGCACAAATTAAAGTAGTGGATTGGTTGGAAATAATGAAATTAACTCCCTTGCCCTCATATGTAAAACCAAAGACATGTTTTATAAATTTCATTAGCTGAATTCGGAGGCAAAGCAGTAGTAGGAAATGATCATTACAACACTAAGCTTACTAATTTATTTACGGAAATTAAAAGCTAGTCTTGGAAAAAAATATCTTTCATTTCAAAACAATGTTGTATGAAGTTTAAAGCAATATTAATGCGGTAACATATCTACTTTCTTACGTTCTTGCTGTAAGTCGAGTGCGACAAATATTCGGGATGCCTTTGTGAAGGACATTCTGAAGAAACCTGGCTGGGTTTTGTTGTTGGACCTTGCAGAACGTTTGGAAAGCTCCCAACAGCATGTCCGTTAGCAGACTTCGAGCCCAGAGCGAGCCACCAGTGCTTAGCGGGCTCTTGCACATGTGTAAGGTATATACGTTCTAGGGGTTCCTATAGGTCACTTAATTAGAAACTCCGTATTGTGCGGATTTCCTTTCGAAATTCCTCCACAATGTCCTTCCTCCTCTTTAAAAATAATCCTAACGTCTGTTATCATAATCCAATGAACCCAGTCCAACTGACAGATTGTCTGCAGTTTATTCTACTGAAGACGTTACATGTAGGTTCGTTACGCACTCGCCCAGAATAAAATTCCTGAATGGAACCTTCGTTGCTCTTAATGCATTAATGACAATTGTTTAGTTATTTGTAATCCAGGAGTTCCAGCATAATTTGACAATGAATATGCACAGGATATTCATGTATACCTTGACATATCTATTATTAAAAAGCTATATTTGAAATGAGTCATTTTAAGAGTAATAATTGCATTATTTTAAATTATTTATTTTTATTTCTTCAATAATTATTGTAAAGTTTTCAGTAAACACTGGTTTACTAGATCGCGGACACTTAGCTGACAGGATCTTTCACCGAAAGGTCCTTTTCATGTCTCGAAAGCACAACTTAGAATATATATTAGATTTGTATGTAGTGTTACTCTAACGTATGAATTCTGACACACAATCGGTCTTTCTCTGAAATGACATACCTATTTTTTCCATATTTCCATTTTACAACTCAAATTGTGCTAAACGTGTCAATATGCGAAGTTTTGTAAAACCCTCACGAGTAGTTTTTAAAAAATTAGCTCTCAAAATTTTAGATACTCAATGTTAATTACATTTGGTATGCATTCATTAATATCCCTTTTTATATTAAACTTACTTGATTCTTTCTTTCACAATTCGAAATTTGGTTTCAATCCAAATTAAATTCACAGTTATTTCTTGATTTGTTTTTGAAATTTGTATTCTTCAGTAATTTTATAAATTTTTCGAAAGCATTTTTGAATTATAACCCATGAAGTTTTTGCCATCATCTTAAAATCGATGTATTTGTAAGCATATATTCAAAAAAGTAGAGCGTTTTTTTATTCAACATTTTCTAAGATATACGTGAATTTACATATTGACACGTTTTGAATTTTGGCATATTTATTGTAAGCGATAAAACGCATTACGCATTTACGCACTTTGCTAAAATTATTAATAACGCATTTACGCACTTTGCTAAAATTATTTGAAAGAATGAACTATGCGTCTTTGTTTTCCGTTCGTGCACAATGAAAGGGAAAGGAAAAATAGGTTACCATAAATGAATAATTTCACATATGAAAAGTGCGCCAAGATGAAGTTTTGAATTCATCGGTAAGTTTGAAACCAAATTTTACAAAATTTAATATTAAGGCATAATTAGAATCGTAGAATCGAAATATGATAAAAATAGGTATGTCATATCAAAACAAAGTACAAAGTTTTATGTCAAAATACGTATATTAGGGCAGTGCTATATATAAAAATAAGCCGACATGAAAACTTAGTCAACAAAGTTATTTAGCCGACAGAACATTCAGTCGACATGCAGCTATTTAGCTGACAGCATGTTTAACTGACTATCGGAACATTTACACAAAAACACATAACAATGTTCTAAAAATTTGTCCAATAAAAGGCCATTTCCTAGACACCCGCGAAAAGGTTTATAGACAAGTACCACATTTATTAAATACTATTAAGAGTAGAGATTTTAAAATTATACAGGAAAGTAAACTTAGATTAGTGTATATTTGAAATTAATTTCTTGAGTGATCAGACATAGGTCCTTTTATTTCAGGAGGGAAAAGGAAATTTCAACATTGAGAGGAGGGAAACGATTTTTACGTAGAAAGCAATGAGTGTAGCAAAGCAAAGATTAACAAACCATCCAGAAAAATAGCAATAAAAAGCAAAACATCTGCGATATTAGAATTTTCAAAGTTTTAGGAAGAGTTAAAGAGCTAAACTGGTGGAATTATTTGAAGAAGAAAAACGTTTGTTAATGTCAATGGATTAAAGAAATTTCAATTTAATAACTGAAGAATATTTACGAATAACGTAGAATCACGAGTAGTGTATCCTTATTTTTCGTGATTTTATATTTATTTTTGTAACAAACAAAATCAGTAAATCATTTCCACATTCGTTTGCCGTTAACTCCGACATAAAACTGAACGGTACTATAACCTAACATATACACACGCAGTTGTCATGTCATCAAAATATTATGCATTTTTCTACAACTTTGAAACTCCTGTGTGACGCAACATAATTCAAATTTTCAATTTTTTTTAGTCCAAAGGGGCTTTGTCCCTGAAGGACTATTGCTTTCGTTTTGAGATTTAGCGTTGAATCTCTATAAATGTCCGTTTCACTTTTCAAGCTGTTGCCACCCAATGTTAGAGTCCTGCATTATATTTGAAGAAATTAAATGATGAAAAATCTGCATAAATGTATGTATATTTCTCGCATTGTGATAAAACAACGGTATCTAGAGCTATCCAATTTTGAATGACGTAATCTTACTCCGAATATGGTCATCTGAAATCCCAAATTTGAAATTTGGAATTTTTTTTATTATCGATTTCATATTTTGTAAACCTTTAACGAATTTTCCATAACAAACTCAACGATTTAAAAGCGAGCAATGGCAAGACTCTACGGAGGAAAAAAAACCATTTTATCTCCAGCGCGCGGAACTGTGCATCGGAAATTCTAAAGATAGGCTCATTTTAAAATTATTTTTCGACATTGCTATTGAACTGAATTTTATGGTTTAAGTGCAAAGAACATGATATTTAATAAATAAAGGAAACACACAAAATGTTAAAAAAACGCCCCTTTGGACGTAATTTAAAATCTGAAACATTTAAGTTTTTTTTTTTTTTTTTTTTTTTTTTTTTGTAATGATCATCTGTAACTATCACATAAGCCATGAACAAAAACTATAGCTTTTGGTGTTATTGAAATATAAATGCTCTAATAAAGCATATTTTTTGTCTTAATATTTTTTCTTGCTGAGGCCATCGTTGAAGAACGTTCCTTTTACATTCCTCGGGTTATTAAACAACTTCATTTAATATTTAAATAATTAGTACGGGGTATAATATAACACTTTGTGCTTTGTCTAATGGCATTCCTTACCTTCTTCCTCACTGAGGGCTAGCTATTTCCCTGGCCTCGGGTAATATAATTGCCATATCACTTGGATGATAAATGGGATGATCACGCTAAAAATTAGTCTTTGCCATAAACATCTCTAAGGGTAAAAAACAGGTATTCTAGTTTAGAGAAATCATCCAGTTTGAATTCGAAAAGCTTAAATACTTTATCTAAATACGTCTTCCGCCTTATTCCAATAATTGGTAATTTGTATATGCATCGCAAATGATTGCGTTAAGAATGATCATAATCTAATCTCAACTAAATTCATTTGCAGCAAATATAACTAATTGATTCGAAGCGAATGCACAACCAGAAAAGCAGATGAGGAGTTTTACTGTCATGATAAGTTTATATGCTGCATTTTATTACGCTTGATGCGTAATGATGGTTCATCTGTGCCTATACAAGCATTTCTCGATACGCGGAAGTTTGTTCGCGTTTGATTTAACAATATTGCAATTTCCGTTAATTGCGAGTTATTAAATTAAGCAGGATTACAACTGGATATTTTCGTCTCTAAAATGCTTTAGTTGTTTCTAGTTGACTGATTCCACATTGCAAAGGAAGGAATGAGGGACATCATTGGTTAAAAATTATTTTTGACCCAAAAAGTAATCTGTAATGTAATAAATGGTATGAGATTAGATTGGATGTATGTTTAAAAGATGATATTTTAAACATAATGTTCTCTCAATTATACAGTCTTTGGTAACATCTAACGAGGCTGTTCGCACATTTTTTCAGACGATTTTTCATTGTAATTACAGTAAATATTTTACCTAAAGTTTTTATGTTTTAAATGTTCTATTTCATATATTCTTCACCATCTTTATACGCCGTAATTTGACAATAAAGCTTTTTGTAGTATTGGAAGAGGTATTTTATCTTTTGCACTCGAACAGCTTTCTAAGGAAGTTGAAGGTCGACGTATGGTCGACGACGACGGCAATTTTTTCCACTCTACGGATAAAAAAATACACGAGAGAAGCAGTTTTTTCCAAGCTGAATATTAATTGCACAAGGTACGCCCACAAAAAAGTCAAAATAAAACGTTAAACGATAAAATCAAAAAGTGAAAGAATAAATTTATATTTAGGAGGAGTGACATCTCAACTCTATCTGAAGCCAGTTGAAATTGGTCATTTTGCTGTTTGTTTATCAAAACGTCAGAGTCAATTTTCGTTTACTGAAAAGTAACTGTACCAAAAAAAGTTTATTTCGAGGTGAAACTACGTTACAACATTAAATTTTGTTAATAATTAGGTAAATCTGCCATTGAAACGTTAGAGCTGTTTAGAACAGTATATAGTGATGCATCATTTTCGAGAATGCATGGGTATGAGTGATACAATCACATTAAGAATGGCCGCGGAAACGTTGAAGATGAACCAAAGATAGAACAAAACCGTTTAACATCAAAGAATAAGGAAAGTGGGGAGAAAATTCCTTATTTGGTAAAGGATAAGGATAAGGAACGGGAGACGTGGGCACTATGCCTCTACCATACGGTTTATTAGTAAAGCACCACGTTCACCATGATTTAGAGAACCCCTAAGACAACACTAATTTAAATACGTGAGTACATAATTGAAAATGAATAATTGATTACAAACAATTTTAGTATACCTTGGCAGTAAAAATTGTTGTGTTTGTAAATAACAGGTTACGATACATTTAACATAATACGATGTAATTAAGAAGTAATATGTGTTATTGCATAAGACTTCTAACAAGGGATATATAATTATACTTAATACATGATACAGCGCGAGGATAAACTCCTGAAGACAAGTGAAACATATAATTATAGAGATATTATAATATGATAAAAATATAGCACATTATAATAAAAATGCAGTGTACGATGATAAAAATACAGTAGTTTACAGCAGATTATAGTAGCGATGAATACATAGGTATGAAATTATTTGGTAAAAGCTAATAAACATGTGCTCGTAACAGTATAAGGTGTTTCTCTCGCCTTAATAGCATGCCTTCATGGTGTTGTGATTATCACAGTCGGAGCGTATTCGAGAGATCCGTGGTTCGAGTCTCGGCGAGGGCATTGCTCATGTTTCATCTGTCCTGCTTTAAAAAAAATACCTAATATCTCTACAACAACTCTGAAACTTTCAGACGTGTTTGAGAAAAGCAAAGAAAGCTGTAGAATAATTTAATTGAAAATCAGAAAATGAGAATAGTTTGTGCTCGATCGTGCCTTGGACTTTGATAAAACAGTGAAAAGAAGATAGAAAAGCTTACTGGGAAGATTTGCTAATTACTGAGAGACAAGACAATAGTTTCTTAAAGTGTATCATATCGAGAGGTGATACCTGGTGTTTACAATATGACCCAGACACATAAAGAAAAAGTGCACAGACCGTCTTCTCTCATTAAAAAAAACACGGATATCGAAATTAAAGGTTCCGCTGACTGCATTTTTGTATTACTAAGGACTTATTCACCTTGAATTTGACCCTGAAAATCTATCAGTTAACCATTATTTTTACAAGGAGGTGCTTTTTCGATTACAAAATAGGCTAATGCGAGTTAGGAAGGAATTTTTTAACTCTGGGCAATAGTTTCTTTTACACGATAATGCTAGGCTGCATACAGAATTATCTGTATAATAATATCTTGCTATCTAACTGTAGTGATAAATCACCCATCACATGCTCCCGACGTATCGCCAACTGATTTTTTCCTTTTTACGAAGCTTAAGTTGGCCATGAAAGGACCAAGATTTGAAAATATCTCCGGTATTAAATCAAACGTTACACGTACTTTGCGAACGGTTTGTTCAAACCCCTATAAACAATGCAGCGTTTCAATGAACTGATGAAACGTTGTAAAACCTGTGTAGACTCTTCTGGCGATTATTTTGATAGAGATAACTTTAATTGAAGATTAGTAATATTTTTCTATTTATGAGAAATCTTCCCGTTATTTTATGGGCGTACCTTGTATATAAAAACTTACTGAGCAATTTGATGATTAACATTCGCGAAAAAAATTTAAGTTTCTAAAATTATTAACTCTTATTAAATTTAAGTGGCGTAAAGAAAACTTAAATTTTACTGAATTGGAGAACAGCAAATAATCTTTCGCATTTTTGTCATTTTAATATTAGGAATCATACGGAAATGCCTTATTTTTAGCATCACACGTAAATTAAAATTTATCACTCAATGTAAAGGTAAGTTCAAGCTTTCCGAAATCGGCAAAGAACATAACGGTTATATTCCTACGGAAGGGTTGCTTTCGTAAAAGACTTTTGTAAAGGAAACTGGCTTATATTCACTTCACTCATGGAGAAACTATGCAAATCAACCTTGCAGCCTGCTTGTTTGTCTGGAATCGAATCCAAACCGAACGTTTAATATTCATCTGTATTACCTACGCTTGGTTGGGTGGGAATGCAGACTGTTGCAATATAAACTTATTTTACATCAAACGTCATTTAGAAAGATGATCATAGCATAGATCTACACCAACCATACTGGATGTGGTAATGCTTATTCAGTCTTTCCATCGTCTCTTTCTTCGCAATGTTATATCTGAATGTTAAAACTGCACTTATTGTTAACTAAGCGTTTCTCATATAAACAACCAATATAACGAGTACATGAGACCTGAGTTCAAAACATTTCGATAGCCCTTCCAAAAATGAAAGAAACCATGACAAAACAAGTACTCAAGAAAATGGAGTTTCAATTGAAATAAAAAGAAAAATACTGCAAATTTCTATTTCAACTTTTTTTCAGTGATGGAACAAAAATACGGCATTAGAAACTTGGTGTTTACTCTAAAAGTAAGACAGAAACAAACCCCGCGGAGAAAAACAGTCATAGATGTATTTGTTTTTTCTGTAAATAACAAAGAGTATAAAACAGAACTCCAGCAGAAGCTCACAATAAAACTGTTGTCGAATCCATTGGTTAGAGTTAAAAGTAATAAGAAATACAGTGTGTATGTACCTTTGTTTTCATTTTCAATTATTATAATAATGTTTATGTCTAGGAAATTATTTTAATTCAAAGTATTGCATTAAATGATAAATTATAACATATGTTTTGACAGATGTCTGCTAAAGTTTTAACTTCTTCGGTGTTACATGTTCCACTAAAAGTGTCAAATTCTTTTGTTTTCTGTGTTTTTATTATACTGTTTCTCCTATTCTGCTCCTCAATATGGGTTTCATAGTAAAAATGAAAATTTCTCCATTGTAACTGGCTTTTAATTCCAAACATTTTTATGTTTCTCAGTCAAGGGCGACTGTTACTTTGGGCAGCCTGTACAACTGTAACATTACCATCAAAACTATCTGCTATGTGACAACGAGAAGATGAATGTCATAAAAACATCGAAGTGAATTAACAGTATCAGTATCAATAATAATTGTATCAGTTTCATAGTATTAGTATTTAGACGATATTCAAAAGTAATTATGACTTATGTGTTTTCATTGTATAAATATCTAGCTAAGTATTTCAGAGCGTTCTGGTGTACTTGCTGTGTCTGGTACATTTTGCAGGCTAAATTAATTGCGTCGTTTTAGATTTTGTACTGTAGTTTTCATCCTGAAGTTCGTTATAGTTATTCCTTATATACTGCTGTCGTATAAATCGAGCTGTAGAATCATTAGTTGATCAGTCCGCTGAAATCGAGAGGCTTCGATGAAAGAAACAGTGCAGATCGCTAAATTACTTTGATAGTGGTAGTGAAATTATGGCTTTGTAACGTCCAATGAGACATTATAAGGTGTTTTCTCCCTCCTTCCAGTGTGCCTTCCTGGTGTAATGGTAGCACACTCGGCACGTATTCAAGAGTTCCAGGTTCGAATGGCCAAAACGACATTCCTCATTTTTGATGTCTCCATTGTAGAGTCATTAGGTTATTTTGAAGCCGGAAGACGTGAAAAATGTGCAATGCCTTCGCCGAGAATCGAACCACGGTCCTCTCGAATACGCGCCGAATATGCTGGCCATTACACCCCGAAGGCATGCTATGAAGGCGGGAGAATTACCCTATACCATCATCAAAAAACTTAATAACTCAACAACTGCCCTCCAACTAAAAAAGGTGATGGGCGATAGTTAGCATTAGGATTTGGTCATTGGGTTTCCTAATCCCAAATCGCCCTTTAAAAGGGGGAGTATATAAGGTATTTTCTGCCTCCTTTCCGCATGCCTTTGTACTGTAACTGGAACGAGACCCGGCCAGGGCATTGCACTTTTTTAAGTCTTCTGTTTCAAAAGAACCTAATGACTCGTTATTGCTTCTGCAATAACATGTATTCTCACACCTGTTAACTACTCGACTTGTCTGATGTCGGCCACTAGAGTGAAAAGTGTGAGACGACCACAAACATAAATTTCTTATCTTTATGAGCTTCGTTGCATATGTATGAAACTGCTAATCACGGAATTTTTGCATCATGGGAATATTTCAAATATCGGATGCGAGCGCATATGTGCACTTTTGCGATGGAGGTTAGATAATTGACCGCTACGGAAAAAAAAAAAAACTCACTTTCGTTTCCCAAAGTTATTTGTCTCCTTCAAGACCGCTGAACAGTCGCAGCGTCACATTTCCTATCTGTGCTCTTAGAAGGCGATAACAGGAAGCAAAAAACTAAGAAGCAAACAAGTCCTAGTCCGTCACACCATCTGCTTATTACACATTAACCATCGGAGAGGAGTGAAAATTTCCAGTTAATGACAATATGAAAGTTTTTATTTGACGTCATTTGTGTCCTTTGAATTCTATTTTACGAAATATTTTCTTGGTCTTTTGTGCATGCAAAAAGGCAAATTTGTAGAAATCGCACAAGGAGTTTTTAAAACATTAGCTCTCAAAATTTTAGCTCCTCAATGTTTGTTGAATTTGGCATATATTTATTAATATATCTCTTTTTTTAATTAAACTTACTTGAGTCCTTCTTTCACAGTTCAAAACTGTGGCTCAATCTAAATAAAATTCGAAGGTATTTTCTGATTTATTTTTTAAATTTGTATTTTGGAAATTTTTATAAATGTTTCGAAAACATTTTAAATTAAAACATATTAAATTTTTATCGTATCCTGAAAGTTAAGAGCTAAGTATTTCTATGCGTACTTGGAAAATATCAGGGTTCATTATTCAAAATTTTCCACGATATACATGAATTTATATACTGGCGCGTTTTGAAATTGGCATACTTTTTATAAGCGATAATGACGTCAAATGTAGCTTACGCACTTTATTAAAATTATGTGAGATTAAAGGATGCACCCTTTTATTTTTTGCTCGTGTACAAGAACTTCGCTAAGTGAATTATCCTCTGGGCAAACTGAAAAATGCTCGCCAAGATAAATTTTAAAATTTTTCATAAAATTTCATACCAAATTCTACAAAATTTAACATTAAGGCAACATTTTAGTCTTGGAAATGAAATATGAAAAGCCAATGCTATATATAAAGGTGCGTAGAACTGCAGAGTGTACGTGTGTGTACGTGATAGTTTTCTTTTAAAGCTATGCATGCTAATGTTCTTTCATGATGCAATTCTTTAATTTGAAGTAGTTTTTCTAAAAAACAACTCATGTGAAATATCTTCAACTCCTTTTACATCTTTGGCAATTGATATAAAATATTTTATATATTTGACATCATTTTAGTCTACATCTGATAATTTAAATATATTAGTAAAAATATTAAATTAAGTAAATTTTTATTGACTAACTAGAACTAACTAGAACACTAAAATAAATAAAATATATTTGACTAAAATGAAACGCATGTAATAAAACACTAATGTAATTTATATTTAAAAAAAAAAGAATTCTGATGATAATAATATTTACAAATGTACGTCATTCCGAAAGATGAGCAATATTGCGTTTTATAATACATTCTGGAAATAAAATTAAACACATGTGAAATGAAATTCTAATCCAAAGCATAAAAAGATTTAGGAATAACAAGAATTCCCAACAAAATGTAATCTTTAATAGATATTGAAATCTTACTGCATACAAATGTGCATTTAAATTGAAATTTTATTATTCATGGTATCTTCCCGTGGCAAGCCTAAAAAAGATTGATAATAAAATTCCGTAGCATTACTTTCATCCAATTTTAAGGCGAGGCTATATTTTGCAATTTATTTTGAGATCCATCATAAAAACAGCCGTTAAGTACAATTTCTATCCAAACAATATTCTCTGCCTCCAATTCTACGAGCGTTACCATTCTGCATCTCATAAATTTGCACAGAGAGGCATTTTGTGAAAACTGGGTGCATTTCAATCAATACAATCTCGAGTGAAAATCTTTACTTGTCCTCTACGCTTCGGTAGAAGTATTTAGCTTCTGTTCACGCAATTTTAGTAAATATTTTAAGCACAATTATTTGAGAATAAATTTGGTTAAAGCGTGTGTATAGGATGTGCTTGTAATTACGCGCATTGTTATATGTTGATAGTTATTTAAAGTAATGTGCTGCACTTTTAAAGCTTTGTTTGGATCTATTTGAAAGTCATTTATGAAATAAATATAAAGTATGTTCTTTAAAGTATTATTGTTGTAATTTCCTTCGTGTTTTGTTGCAATAAGTATTCATGCGAAACAGAGCAAAGTAAATAACGAGTTTTAGTAAAATTATTGAGAAAAGAAATAAAGGCAATCATTGCTTATTTTCGCCGTTGTTTCCAAAATGATTATTACAAAAGAAAACTCTATAACAGATTTTCAATACACAAGAACAATTTACATCACTTCGGGTGTCGTAGATGTTTTAGTGGTATTATTATGCTTTTTAATCAGGGTTTCGAAGTTCGAATGCTTGGCTGGAATAAGCTGATTTCGAATGTCCGCTGAAAATATCGCGGAAGATGCATCGCAGATGAAAATATCGTGGAGAAAACAACGCGAGGCGAAAACGTCAGCGTAAAAACGGCATCGTGGGAGGAAAGAAAGCAAGAAGAAAACATCATAGTTCTGAAACATCGTTGTACAAAACATCGTGATAAGAAATAAAGCGGTTTAAAAGCTTCGCAGTTATAAAATATCGTGGTAAAAAATAAAGCAACTACAAATCATCGCATGACGATAACATCTCAGATATGCGTCATTGGCCTTTAAAAATTCGCACATTTCTATTAAGATTTGTGAGAAGGAGTGAGGAATATTTTTTTCTTTTGCATTTTATATTTTTGAGTTTAATAATTTTTTCTGAAAAAAAAAAGCAGTAAATTTAAACATTTAATGCCTCAGCAGAAAAGTAGTGCTATGTATAGCAGTTAATAGAATTTTAAACTTAGATAATTAACTAATGAAGGTCATCAATTAATTAATCCCTTTTATAAAGTTTTATTGGAAATTTTTCATGAAAAATATTGTAAAATGTCCAGCTGTGATACTTCTCCGCAAAGCGGTTTTAGGGTTGCCAGAAAATGGCAAGGAAAGGCAGTGTTGCCAGATTTAGCACGAAATAGCCCATTTGGAGACACAATTGGCGATATGCCATAGACGGAGCGAGAACATTCTAGAACGAATTTTTACCCGTCTCCCTGAGAAGTTTCTCGAAGGCAGGTCAAAAGCTATTAATATCCTGCCTGTACGTAGAGTAGCAGTTTAGCGCTAAAAATATTATAAAAAGGAAGATGTGTAGCTGCATGTGACTACCTCTATTAAAATTTCTTAATTAATTATCAAATTATAAAATTATGTTGACTACTATAAGTAGCATTAATTTTTTACTCATTTTTTAGTTTTTGAATGCTTAAGTTTCCTTCTTAATTGTTGAGCAAAAATTTATTATTTAATTCAAAAATGTAAAAATAATCTTCTTTCCTTCTTGATTTCACAAATGATGATGCGAATATGCATTTACAACTTTTAAGCCTATTAAACGCATGTCTGTGATGTTATCGTCATGCGATGATTTGCAGGTGCTTTATTTTCTACCACGATATTTTCGACTACGATGTTTTTAAACAGGTAACACCTCTTTATTCTCTATGACGATGTTTTGTTCTGCGATGTTTTAGAACTTCACTGTTTTCTCCTTGGCTTGTTTTTTCCCCGCGATGTTTTATACAATGATGTTTCACCTTACGTTGATCTCAGGGCCATTCAACTTCAACAAATGCCGCAGTTATCAATAAAGCCTGTTCTCACACCTTAAAGCTTGGGACAACCAACATCTTGGTGCAGTATTTTTTGAGGTAGTCAGGTAGAGGAGAATTATATTACCTGTTGTTTGAGACGACGGCGAGAAGGGAAACTGGATAGTGATAGCTGAATTGTAGAAATATGGAATTTGAAACTATTCGCATAGGAGAAAAAAAGGTGCTTGTTTTCCTTTTATTGATCAAATGAAAATGCTTTCAGAACAATTGGGTAAAACGTTTATGGTTACTAAGAGCTCACAGTATGGAAACATTTGACTGAAGTGCATGCCAGCTATTTCTTCTTCGCCATGAAATTATGACACTTACAACCTTTGATCTGTAGTAAATTGTTAGGCTATTTCAAGTTGTGAAGTTCTTGCACGAATGTTGCTTCAACGAATGAAGTGAATATAAAGTATTATTACCATAATAGGACAGCAATCCAAATCACCTAAATTATAGTATAGTATCACAATTATCTAAGAATTGATTAAAGAGTAGCTGATTACAATTGATTGCTGTTATACCTTATAGGTTCAATAAAACAATACACAATAAATCCTGTCTAAGATACAGACATGTTTTCAGGTGATTTTCATTTTCTGTGGAGATGGTGGTCCTATGTAGCGTTAACACGAGAGGTTTACGGTCACAACTGGCGTAAGCCGTACTTCATCTACGGGCATTTAGATCTTCCCAATTCACAGAAAATAGTATGAGAATTTGGCAAAATGTTCTAAACTTTGACTTTTATACCAAGAAGGAGTTAAATGGAAGTTCTAATGTTGGTCATACGAAGCGACCAGTCACAACTAAGTAAGTATGAACTGATATCCGGCTGAAGATTTCGCTCTGTCAGTTGTACATTCACGTATGAGCAAATTTCCCTTCTTTGATTGACTGCGACTTAAATCCTGTTCGATAGGTATGAGCAAAGCTGGTGACATTTACGCTTTATGACTACTACTTGTGACAACTAAACTGGTGTCTGAACCTTACATTAGACAAGTGTCAGAAGCTAGCTTGTTTATGTACCATTAAAAATGCCATTTTGTGGAAATTCCATACCATCTAGCTTGTTTCAGAAAGTAACTGTAATATAGCTCACTATATTCTTGATTCTTTATGCATTCGTAAAATATATAGTAGTTGGGCGTTTTACGGTACTGTTCTATTATCGGGACTGGATTGAGTATGTATTTATGAATATATGAATGGATATATATTTTCGTGTATGTATGTACATATGTATATATATGTGTGTGTATATACACATGTACACACATACATGCATGCATTTCCGAATCCGGTCCCGATAACGAAAAACTACCCGTTTTACTTACTATGTTACCCTATATAGTTCTATATCAGTTCCTAAAAAAAAAAAAAAAAAAAAACTTTGGTATATTTCGCGCATGCGAAATACATGAAATTCTGTGTAAATTTCGGTGAACATCTGCTGCTTTTATTTCAAATTTTAGTTTAATATTTTCTCCAATATTATCAGTTTGTCTGTCAGATTCATTAAATTTGGTTGAAACCCTTTCATGTTGTAAGAAAGGGAAAATAGAATTTTAGAAGTTACTTTTATAGCTTTGTTTATAAATTGCATCCGAATATTGCACATTACATGTAGAAAAATTTATGAAAGTTTCAGATTTTTTCTGAAATTATTATCGCAATATTTATGATATAGAACAATCAAAAATACGTTTCCCTTATTCATTTTGTTTTTGGTCTCTTCTAAATGAACTCATGAATGAATTTTAAGTGTGATTTCAACAATGTACTTGTTCACAATGTTCACTTGTACTTGTTGCACAATGTTCTATAATCACGGCTGTATAACATTAATACAGCCGTGATTATAGAACATTGTTTAAGAATTTCTTAGAATATTGCTCAGAGATTCATTCCGCCAAACGCTACTTTAGAGCTTCGAAGAAAGGTTTGAAATCTGAAGTATTATATGTTTTCGGAACAGATGATGAAGAATATTTTTGCATCTATGATACTTTTATGGAACTAATATTAAATATTCTTCTAAATATGCAGATTTTCCCTAAAATTAATGGTAACATTATAAGGTATTTCTGCCGCCTTTCTAGCGTGCCTTCGTGGTGTAGTGGTTCTGCACGCTGGGCCGGTATTCCAGAGGTCTGTGGTTCGATTCCCGACGAAGGCGATTGCTCATTTTTCATCTTGCATGATTCCAAAAAAGACCTAATGTCTCTATAACATTATGTTTAAATTTCTTGCTAATGCATGTTGTGTGATTCTGAACATCAATGTATTGGTTCATTGCGATATTAAAAGTCAAATACTTCATTAAATGATGAATCCAAGAAATATATTTTATTTATCAAAAAATTAAAATGTAAATAATGTTCCTGAACCTATGTCACGTTTATGTTAATTATGTCCTCGTAACTATAATGGTTAAATATCATAAACATGTTTTAATAAATTATTATCGCTATATAGCTGTTTTGTTTGTTACTTATCTTTGGTGCTCTACATTGACAGCGATGATCATTTCTTTTGTAAAACGTCGGAATCTCTAGCATGGAATTGCATTTATACATCTCGGTTGCCTCAGATATTTTATCTGAAGTCCAATAAATGTTTTAATTTTTTTTTTCGAAGTAGCGTCTCAGATTTAATTCATGCAATATTTATTTGTTTAGTGTTGGATTCTTCCAAGCACTTTTGCTCAACTAATTCTTTTTACAATTTATTCTTCCAGCTAAAACGCTCATTTCCTTTTATCGTGATTTCCACAGTGATTTGATTCCGTTATGCTGACAAGAAAATTATTAAAACCACACGAATAATCGAAAAGAAAAAGAAAGCATTTTTGACTTGAGAAATATCTTAGTCCGTTCAAATTTACAAGTTATTTTTCTGAACCACATTCACGCATTAACGAACACCTTTTTTAAAGCGAGTCATACATCACATTTTCTCAATGCAGTTTTCATTATTTTCTCTGGTAATTTTCTGTTGCTGAGCTAGAAAACCACAGATGCAGTTTCGTGAGCATTTGCGTCTTCATCTTTTGTGTTTAAACTTTCTATTCTTAATCTAGAATTAAAATGTTTCAAGACAATTGAGAGCTTCGAATGCTATAATTGCTTTTTTATATATTTATAATCAACTTCTGTTCTCTCAGTCAGAAAACACTCATTGAAACTTGATGCGCTTACGTTAAGTTGAAGGAGCTTTAATTAAACCTTCTGCCGCAAGCATGAAAGGATTTATAATTAATTTTGCAAAGTTAATCAAATCCACAGAAACTGCTGAAGAAAATCGCATTGAAAGAAGGATATTTAAATATTAAAACCACACTGACACAATGTACAATACATTTCTTAAATTATTGTTTAGTTGTTGTTGTATTTGAATTATTGTTTAGTTTTAATAAACTTTTTATTTGAATTTTCTTAGCGGTATTTTGAAATAAAGAGTTGGAGTTTTTAGCATAACCGTCTGCCATTATTTTGTTCTGACTGGAATGCAAAATAAAAGATTTATTTTGGAAATGGCTCCTAAAATTGATATATGTTGTCTCTAAGGTTACGTACCTGCTCTTTCCGAATAAAAATATTCGTATCAACGAATTGTAAAGAGCAGTAAATTCGAGGTTATTGCATTTCAACGAAAGGTAGTTTTAATATATTAAATTTGAAACAAAAAAAAAAGCACCTAGTGAAAAGGAAAAAAAACACACACAATTTCCGGGAAACCGCATCCTGAGATTGTTCAAACGCAGGTAAATATCAATAAAGTGATCTTGAAAGAGAATACATTGACTCAAAGATTCATTGTATCGGAAATGGGATGTCTCCTCGCATTGCAGTAAAATCCTTCATAAAGAACTGAAGCTAAAAAAGATGTTTAAATCCTGAAAAAGATGTTAAATCCTGAAGTTCATCCTGGGAAAGAACAAAAAAAAATGTCAAAAATTAGGTGTTGAAAAATATCTAGCTGCTAATAAATGTCAATTAGTGGTTACACTCGTTTAAGCGTGGGTATATTTAAGTTACTGTAATAAAAAAGATTAATATTCTCTTGATCAAGTGTCGAAAATGACTGTATGAAATACCTTCATTAATGCGCAGGAAAGTTCTTAAAGGGTTTCCTGATAATTGCAAGCTTTTGTGTGTGTTGCGACTTATCCCACTTGCCTGACAGTAAATTCAGAACAGGCCATCATCGTGGTATTGAGAGCAAGATAGCGCCTGTCGTTGGCTAGAACCTTGAGCACCATACAGCTGACAATAC
Source organism: Stegodyphus dumicola (assembly GCF_044657685.1). Taxonomy (NCBI): domain Eukaryota; kingdom Metazoa; phylum Arthropoda; class Arachnida; order Araneae; family Eresidae; genus Stegodyphus; species Stegodyphus dumicola. Next base: position 199,878,880 of record NC_140773.1, read on the forward strand.
GACTTCGCTCAGTTCTACCACAATTCTGACAGGGCACCTCGGGGAAGGCGTCCGAGGGCCTTCCACCCCGCTTTTTCTATCACAACCTCTAGAGTGAGGTTTCGGCTCGTCATGTATTCAGAGTGCCCCCCTGCCGCAAAGACACTATACATTTATAAATATCCAAGCCTTTTCCGGGATTCGAATCCAGGCCCTTCGGTATCAGAGTAGGCTTCCTTGACCATTGTACCATCAGGGCGGCTCAGGCGTTTGTTACAAAGGTAAATTAAAAGTCAGTAATGTCTCAAGGAAGCCTAAGATTAATCCACTGTTATATCAGCAGAATAGTTTAGGACCAATTTCATAAGAAGAATTTCCTACATTATATGGGAAGTACATTAATAAATTTCCGTTTCATATGAACAAAGCTCTTGTTACATGTTAAGTTAACTGCTGCTTATTCAGACTAGAAGTAATCAGAAACAGGAATAAAATATATCCCATTTGACATCTTTAAAATCACCTGAAGCTTCTCCTGCAGACTTTCGCTCTTCCGATTTGTTAAAACGAGTCTTAGCAAAAGGTCATCCAAGGAGGCTGAACGTACTTTGGAAAACGCCTCAAGAGGAGTGGGATAAAATTGACATTATGGTGCTAAGAAAAAGTTTATTTTTATGGAAAATTTAAATTCCAGTTTTAGCCGAGAATCTTGGCTATCAGATGTAAACAACTCGTCGCACGCAATATTCCTTTTATGCATAACAAATTATTACCAAAATTGTTTCCATAAAGTGTGAACGACTGTATGTATTTTTTAATATTTTATAAAGCATCGTTTAAGTTTCTACAAAATTATTTCATATTAATTTGTTATTCTATCAGCCTAATTTTCATCTCTCTGGCAGAATGGAAATTTCTTGTTCACGCGATATTCAAATGAAGTAGGAAGTACTGAAATGAAGCTTTCAGAAGGCAGAATCAGGGCGTGTTCTGCCTTCTTGAAAGACACGTTGCTAAATTTAATTCACTAGCGATTAGTATTCTGCGGCAATGAGTAACTCTTGCAAATAGCCTTGTTTACGCCGATTTCGATTAGAGCTAGCTTACACGTTAGTTATACTATGAAGCCGTTAAGTCATACTTTTAGTTCATTTATTACCTTTTATTACTGGCTTCTGTAAGCTTGAGTGGGTGCCGTCATTTAAACTGTATTAAATTAAATAAAGGGTCCTTTACAACCTTTCCCTGTCTCTGTGGTATTTACAAGATATTGGGATAGTTCAAAACTTTTCTTTAGAGTTCTGGTCTAATTTGATTCAACCGCAGAAGGCCAGAACCTATAAATTGAAATGTCACTTTTTAACGCAAGATTAAAATATTTTCACATTAACCCGACGGGGATGCTCACTAATTTTTATAACTAGTCTGTTTGCGGTAAAAAAAAGAAACATGTGTCAATAGCGACAACTTCCAAATAGTTAAGTAAGACAAAACTATGAAGAACTGGAATGACAATATATTTGTTTAGAAGCGTAAAAATATTTGTATTGAGAGTAACGGCAAGCGGAAATTCTGTAATGCTGAAATTAAATTTATTGCATCTTGTTAAAACATTTAAAAAGAAAAGCTAATTGAGACAGCTTTCAAAAATAATGTGAATGGTTCCAACAACAGGAACCATTATTGGTAAGATGTTTTAACCGCTTTTGCTTTAGGAAAGGACACAGGTAAGCAATGTTAATTAATTCTAAAAACATACAACAACTATATTATAAGAACCACAATCAAGGATAGTTTAGTTGATATAAGTTATTTGAATTTAAATCACTAAACAAAAACTGAAATTTTCTATTTTGTACCAGTTATATAAATGATACGTTTTCCCTGTTTGATGGCAAGAAACATGCTCTAATAGACAACTGATTAGTTTCATTAATAAATTATGAATTCCATTGATCCTATTTTTTATTTTGAAACGACTTCATCTACCACGCAAGGTATTTATTATAGATATTGAAAGGCAAACTGTGGTATATCATACCTTGTAAAGCTAATGTGTTTCACTTACCTCAAATCTTTATCAGATCATCAAATCTAGCAGAAAGCTTGAGTGGTTCTAATCTTTGGTTCTAAAGAAGAGAGACCACTCTCCTGTCTTCAGAAATGCATTTATCTTTTATTGCAACTAACTCGATTTATAACGAAACGCTTAAAAATCATTACTTTTCAAATGATGTATTTATCTTCCATTTTTAAAAATTGTAGAAACAATACAAAAGTTTCATTTTCTACAGAATAAATTAAAGTTATATTATTTTAAAATTTTTCCTCAAAACTTGTCAAAATAAAAAACAAACTGCAGTTACAATCACACAAAACATAACCCGAAAATGAATCAATCTTGGCTTTTAATAAATAACAGTAACTGAAATAGTACTCAAAATAATATAATGAAAAATTTCCCTAATAACTTACTCGGTAACTAAAGATTATTTTATGTTAAAATGAAAAAAAAATTAAGAGGATTATGGAAATTGCTTAAATTTAATTAGAGTTATTGCACTTAATTTATTGCATCTCATATCTGGTCTGAAACAAGTAAATGTCTTTATTAATGAGCACAATGTGGCTTCAAGAAGAAATAATAAATTTTTTAAAAATACTTTTAGCAAATTTTCTTCTGACTCTAAAAAAATTAAGTTTTTCAATAAATATTTTAAATTGGTAACATATATATAATTTCCAAATTAATTAATAGGAGATTATAATTCATTTTTGATAATTTCACTTAATCTCATTTTCATTTCATTCAAAAAAGTTTGTGATGGTAACCGATTAAGTGACAAGCATTTCTGTGCAGATTATTGCCAAAGGTACTGATCAAAATAATTGTTTTCATAACGGAGATCTTATTCACAGAATCCTTTAGAATTCATGCTCCAGAAAATACTGACAGGTTCAAAGGCAGATAATGTAACTGAGTTATCTTCACTAAAGGAGAAAAATATTTGTAGTTTAATGAATTTCTACTACAGTTACTAGATTATGATTCTAAATAATAAAACTTCATGAGAATATTAATATATTTTTAAACTCTAAAAACTTATAAATTACCTACGAAAATGTTTTTCATTATAACAACTTAAAATTAAAAACGATAGTAAATTACAGAATAGTATCAATGAATGGCATTTAAGGGGAAAATAATCAAACTCAAATTATTTTTATTTGCTTAATAACGTTCCCATCGATACAAACTGATATCACGTAAAATATCTTAGATTTTAAAATTAAATGCTTGGATCAATTTTTGGCAAACGCCTTAGAAGTCAAATGTTTTGCATTTGATTTTTTTATCTCAACTACTGAATTTAAAAACATATAGAAAAAGGCAGAAAAGGAATTTTATTTTCCAGTAAATATGGTATTCTGATATGTTTTATTTATATTATATTACATTCAAATATGAAATGCAAAATGAAGTTCCCAGCATTACTAACTAAAATTATTCTTCATTTATAATTTTATTTAATAGTAAAGACTTAGTTTTATAAGTTGGTAGCAGTAGATGCAATTTTTATTTGAGAAAAAAAGGGAAATATCTGCATAAGTTCCTTTGCTTTTTACTATTTTTTATATATTTTTAGAATTTAAAAAGTTTTTTAATGATAACACCTTTTAAGGTGTTAGATGTAGATCTGAATTGCTAACTTCTTCAATCGCGAATTAAGCAAGAAGTACTAATCATGAAATAAGCAAGAATGGGTACTCTCCAGCACACTGAATAAATAAATTGTTGTCATTTTGGTGCAGTTTTAGATTTTACTCGCCTTAATCCTATGGAGGATCAAGTAGTCTTATAAACAAAAATACTTGACGCATTGTTAAATTAAAAGTATAGTATAGTAAAAAAGCTGCTTAAGTAATTGCTGAAGTACAAGAATAAATAAAAATTTAGAAAATGATTACAAAAACCTTTCCTTTTCTATTACTTTTAAAGTTTATTAATATATCTGTAACGTTGAAAGGTATATCCTAAGTTTATAACAATAGCTGAAGACAGAAGAGATAGGAAAGGTAACAAGTTTAGTTACCTTTCCTATCTCTTCTGTCTTCAGCTTACAATTCCTTACCAGTATGAGCTTTTAGAATCGCGTGAAATGCAAATGAGAAGGAGTAGTTATCAAGTCGAAGTTCCACTGACTCTTCGAGAGAAAAAATTAGGATTCCTGCATATCGCGCGTTTGCCATTTGTCTACGTCTCTCTAAGATGTTACTAGGTTCGGCCGTATTACGTGCTCTTGATAGCTTCGCTAGCTAATTTAAAAATACGGATCAACTAGTTTAGAAATCGTGTTAGTTTCGGCTAAATATCTTTAGTTAGCCATTAGTTAAGATCTTAATTCTTACATTTTTGAGTTTAAGCCTAAGTGGAGGCTTTGTTGTACGTCCTGAGAAAGGAACCGTCTGTTTACTTTTATTTTGATCAATAAAGGATAATTAACCCTTCTTAAGTCTACGTTTCTGTATTTGGACTTAAGCGATTATTCGTTTAGTAATTCACAAGGTTCCTTAACACTTAGTTAATAGATAAAAAGTGAGGATCCGTACAACATATACAGTAACATATGAAAAACAAAATCCCGATTTTCCTTACCACACTTAATTCAACATAACATTATAAATTACTGCCGTAGCTAAGTACAAACATTTAAAGTAGTGCCAAAACTAATCCTTATCAGAAAAAAAAATACTGCTTTAAGCATGATTAAAAAATGTGATTTTAAACACTTTTTATAATACTTATAGCATGTAATATTTTTCTTACTTTGTGATTAATAATTTATGTTCTTGAGGTAACAGAAAAATATTCAAAATACGTAAACACAAATCATATATTTAAAAACATAGCAATGGCTAAATGTCACGGCAGTAATTATAGCTCATTTAAATATACACATAGTTATTAAACCTGTAAAATATCTAGCTATTGGCAATGCAGTTTAAGAAAACCTATATGCTTTCCCAACACAACAAGGTTTCTCCTGAAGTATTTCATTATAAACAAAAAATTTCTGTTTTATGTTTTCTACGCATTGTAGTAACGCTCGTGTGAATAACCAAGATGTGTAAATCTAATATTAATGTTCGCACTAAAGAACGTGAACACGATTTGGCACTTAATTTTATGAGGGAATATTTTAAAGCTTTTATGCATATTTTCTCCATAAATTACGAATGGGGCAATGAATAAATGACGTAATTCTACGGCAAAGTTACTAAATGTCTTTTTCCTTTTGCAAAAATGGAGAAAACCACCAATAGATTATTTCAGAGCAATAAAAATTGTTTAGATTTAGAATTGTTGATTTCTCTCGAACCATTTATAGAAGGCCATTAGTGCCCGAGAACGAATAGTAGGTTTTTCTGAGAACTCTGTGAAGAATGTATTATATAAAATGGGTTAAATTACTTTTACTGTATTCAGTGACTCAAAACTATTTACTGCGTGTGCTTTCACTACGTACACAAATATACAGTAACATATATAAACACGTACACAAATATACGTACATACAATAGGGACAACAGACGTTCGCCAACGTTTAGTTTATTTATATTATTCAAACGTTCATTCCGCACCATGGTCAAATGTAAGGTTTTCCTAAATTAACTGTTTATGACGTGTACAGACTCAGGCTATAGCCCTATAAAATTCACCTTTTGCATTATGTCGAAACACAGCATAAAGAGCAAAAGGTTACGTAATTGGTATAAAAATTTGACAGTAAATCATAACAATTTTCTCCTTTCGGAGCACTTTATTAACTTATTTTTATGCGTATGTAAACGTTGTGTAAATTGTTACAAATATTAGGTTTCTAGCTCTGGAGTACCCGTAAGATACACCCCCCCTCTGAGGTCAATGTTTGATGTGGCCTAAGGAATAATACGATTTCTTTCTTTCCTTCTGTCGAAGGCCCACCAGCGGCCGAGCGGTAAAGTCGCTGAACACTGGTAGTTCGTTCCGGGGTTCGAGTCCCGGGAACGGGCTGGCTGCATGGGCGTTTTGTGGTTTTCCCCGTGTGTAACGTGTATACGAGCCAGTTTCCCTTAGAAAGTCCTCCACGAAGGCATTCCTCCCATTACGCAGATAGACCTCGAGGCTTTGCTATAATCACACGCACAAACACACACACACACAACCTTCTGTTGAAATGGATATCAATTTAAGTGTGTTATAAAAACGTTAAAAATCCTTTTTCTTTTCAAATTCAGCAATTAGAAATGATCGTAGACTTTTTTTCAGCAAGATAGCGCAATACTTCATTCGTGAACAAGATGAGTTGAATTGTCGATTTCTGAGACTGTGGACTGGCGGAGATAAACCGTTCTCAAGGCCCACAATGAGAACTGATCTTCCGGCATTAGGTTTTCGCTCTGTAGCTTTGTCAAAAAAGAAGTTTTAAACTAAAAATATTAACAATCTTCATCATTCCACCCGCAAAATAGCAGAAGTAAGTGCTGTAGAATGTAAAGCGCTAGAGTATAGAACTATAAATTATCATTATGACACCTGACATTCGATTAATGTAATTGACGAAATACAGTTACGTAATATCAACGTAATGCATTGGCGTAATATATTTACGTAATATTAACGTGATACATTGACGTAATATATTTACGTAACACTAACGTTACTCATTGACATAATATATTATCGTAATACATTGATATAGTATATTCGCGTAATATTAATGCTGCACATATCATAATCATTACAGGGATCTCATACAATCGCACAATTAATTCTCGAAACTCCGAATGAAATGAATTGTTTTTACACTAAAACAAAACCTTATCTGCGGCCTAATGGCAAAGATTGCTGGTTAAATGTGACCGGGCCTGGCAGCATGCGAGTTCAGATACACAAGAGAAAAGCCGTAACACAAAGTAAGACAATAAGGAGCATCGTGTTACAAATTATTATACCAAGCATATAATAATAAATATTTGTTGTGAAGAATCAAATGAAACTTTATTTTTAGTCACAAGTTACATATTCTGCATCAGAGATTTTTGTTACATAACATACATCCTCTTCACAGTCCTCTTCAGTTCATACATGATGACATTTAACCAATATGATTAACAGAATGGCATGGATAATGGAGATTTTGATTTCATTAAGGCCATACAGAATCCAAAGATTTACGACATGTGTTTCGTTTACGAGTTTGCAGACAGGAAAGGAGCAGCTGCTTAAAGAGATACTCGGGTCTGTATTACCATCGAGTAGTTGCTCCATTACAGCCGCAAACCGCATAGATTAAATGCATTTCGGCAAGGTCCGATTTCAGGTAGAAGGGCATACTGCTCAATGTTCGCGTGAGAGATGACGATGTACGCCAGCTAAATGCTTTTCAACAGTGCTCTGTACACCCTCAGTTCTCCAATTCCGCAAGTGCATTCAATTAATATCTGTTTATTTCGGTTCTCTCTTTCTATCTTTACCAGATATTTTATCACTCTGTATATGTATTCCATTTTTGCCAGGTATTTGTATCACTCTGCATATAAAATAATGTATAATTATACATTATTTATATATATATATGGAAATATTGTATAATTTAGTGAATAAATAATAACAATATTGTTGCGCGCATACGGGTTCATAACAGACTGAATACACGCAGAACCGAATGACCTGTGAATTAATAATTGAGATGTAGATGCTCTCTTCGGGCTATACTGTCGAATAGAAATTTCTAGTACCTATTACTTGTAAAACTTACTGGAAGGATTAAACGGTTAAAGATACACATAAAGGTCAGACGCGGTTACAGTTACATATAGGGATCAATTAAAGTACCAGTTGCAGGTATGCAATTACCGGACCAATACGACACGAAATGTGTTGTACTGAAATACTAAGTTTGGCTACTTCTCGAGACATTTGGCAACAAAATTTAGTCACCAAAACCGTTGCACGCTTGGCGATATCTTGCCAATTTAGCACGATAGCCATTTGCTTATACTTTAAATACATTTCTTTCTGTAGATTTCAGATTTTAAATTACGTCCAAAGGGGCGTTTTTTTTAACGTTTTGTTTGTTACCTTTATTTATTAAATATCATGTTCTTTGCACTTAAGCCATAAAATTCAGTTCAATAGCAATATATCAAAATAATTTTAAAATCAGCATATCTTTAGAATTTCCGATACACAGTTCCGCGCGCTGGAGATAAAAAGGTTTTTTTTTTCCGTAGAGTGTTGTCATTGCTCGCTTTGAAATCCTTGAGTTTGTTAATCAAATATTCGTTAAAGTTTTACAAACTATGAAATCGATCATAAAACAAATTCCAAATTTCAAATTGGGTCTTCCACATGCCCATATTCGTAGGATTACGTCATTCAAAATTCGATGGCTCTATATACCGTTGTTTTATGACAATGCGCGAAATATGCATACATTTATGCAAATTTTTCATTATTTAATTTCTTCAAATATAATGCTAAACTCTAACATTTCGTGGCAACGGTTTGAAAAGTGAAACGGACATTTGTTGTGATTCAACGCAAAATCGCAAAACGAAAGCAAGAGTCCTTTAGGGACAAAGCCCCTTTGGAGTAAAAAGAACTATAATTATTCTTGAACTATAATTGAGTAAAATTATTTGCATATCTACAAAATCCCGAATGCTATTAATTTCAGTGCAACTCCTTTAGATATCAGTATCTTTCTTTTCTATGAGTTCGATCTGCTCTTAGTGTTCGGGCTTCTACGTCTTTTGCAGACTGTAACTCTGGAATTCGTTGATTCCAGATGAAATTGAGTTAAATTCTTTAATGAATGTTACTTTAATTTTTTACTCTTGTCTTTAAGATAATTCTTTTGTGTGTGTGTTTCCTTTTGCTTTTATTCGTATGTATCGTGTGTGTAATAAAATTTATCTGTATATCATTATAATACTATTATAACTTTTAGCATCTCAATAGGCGGTCTTTTGCTTCACACTGAAATTTCTGGTCTAGAAAAATCGATTTCTTATAGTTCAAGTTTTACAAACTCAATGTTTTTTACTGAATAATTATTTTGAAAATCAGCGTATACACAGCCCTGAATTTAGCTAATCAAAAACACATCTACTTAGGTATCTTTCCATGTACTTCCTTATTTCACTTCCCGATTTAATTTTAATCTGATCTTTAATTTTGTATGCGAAACTCGGTTACATTTCACAAACGCTTTTTTTTTTTTTTTTTGTGTGTGTTCATATTGGATTTTTAATTCCCCTACTTTGAAAATTTACAGCGTCAAACTAGTTAATTTCATAGTATTTACATGTTTGACTCTATGAAAAGGAATTCAGCAATGATGCGTAAACATATTTCAAATTAATTTTTATTTTATGCTTGCAAAGATGCTCTTTTTTTTTTTTTTTTTTTTTAATGGCAGTTCTGCTTGTAAATTTGTTTACTGCACAAGGTTACTACTATTGCGGAAAAGCTTCAAAACAACATACAAACAGCTTTTGAATGTTTTGAAAGGTTGTTTTCATACCATGTCAGTCTGCATTCTTGATAGGCATTAATGGGAAAATTTCCTTTCGAACTACTATAACATAAGTTGAAGCTTTCTAATTCCAGGATATTTTTAAAGAATATTTTCCAGGATTTTTTCTATTAGTCTTAAAATGCCATTTTGAGTGGCCCACTGCAAATGCGTTGCTTCAATCTTCATTAGAGACTGTTGCCATTTTGCAAAATATAAAAATTTTTCTTTCAAAATGTACTTGTATGTTATTAATTAATAAACTAAGTAAGCTATTAAAAGAAATAGATGCAGTTCTTGAGAATATTATACTTAACTACTTTTTACCTTTGCACTGGATTGATCTAAGTAAAAATTACGTTATGATATAAAAACATTTAATATTTCTAAAGAATTACGTTAAATAGCTTTTCATATTTCAAAAATATAGAAGCTATGGAACGTTCTCATATTAATGTAAATAATAAATTCTTGTAGCATCCTATAAAATGTTTCGATATTCTTCCTGGGTCATTTCTATTGACGATTTCTACTGATAAACCAAATTAAGATTTAAAAGAGCCCTTTTGGGCTACCATTAAAATACGAACCCTTTCAGATTTTTTTTTTTTTTAAATTTTGTTAATATATAGATATACTTCTCATCCAATCAATTCAGTTCTCACTTGATTGCAAGGGAGAAAAGCAAAAAAACTCAACACACCTTTATTTAAAATTGTAAAATACAGGGAAACTTAAAACACCAAATACACTTAAAAATAGATTAAAAAAAAAGTTTTTGCAAGTAAAATTAAAGTTTTTATGGAAAAGTAAGCAATTTGTGCAAGAAGGCAAAACTTTCAATTCACAAAATTGAAAGTTATTTTTGGTCACGCTATGCAAAAAGACACTGAAGTTGGTGTAGCAACTATTCTACTCGATTTACTATTCTAGTTAGAGTTTAAAATGTAAACAAATGATGACTACGTTAGACCTAACGCCACTTTTAAACTGTTGATAATTCTACAACTATTCTTTGCAGATTAATTAAAAGACATTAAAAAATAATTCAATCACTTTCAAAGGGAAAATTAACAACTTACTAGCACGTAAGAAAAAACACATAGCTAACTGAGCCAGGTAAGAGAGTGAATGTATATATATTTACCTGTATATGTATATATATATATATATATATTTGGTGCAGACGACTACAGGAAAAAAACGAAGTGCACAACTAGATGTTATAACAGTCCCATATACAAAGTTTTAACGTTCTACGGTTAATCGCTTTTGAATTATGCGAGATACATACATACGCACATACAGACGTCACTGAAAAACATTCCCTTCTGTATCCATTTTAAATTCATTTTACAATCCGTTTTGGGGGCAGAAAATGTCTTTATTCTATTCGAACGTAAATATATCAGTCGAAAAAAATCTTCTAAGAGTGATTCGGAAGCTCGAAAAATGCATATGTTCGTTGAAATATGGTACTCGAAATTTTTCGCGATTACAGTACTTGCTTTACTTCGTACTTGGAAATAAAATGTGTCTCTTATAATTGTCTTAGGGAACAAAATTTATTCTTATTGTAAACATTCGTTGAAATGAAATATAATAAACTGGAAAATAAATTTCTTACATAAGCATAACGTCACCTGTAATAAACAGATAACATATACGTCTGTTTATTACAGGTGACGTTATAACATATGCGTCACCTATAATAAACAGATAACCTAAATAATCGAAGTTTTCATATATTTTAATATATTTCATATATTTTTTTCTGTTTTAAATGAGCTACAATCAAAGTTAGTCTAAACGTTTAAAGTTCCTCTGCATCCACATGCACGAAACATAAACATTTTTACGTATTATTATAATTACCATTTATCATTTGTATAACTGGTCTTTATTTAACGCTGAGTTCTAAAAAGTCATTAATTAATTGCTCTAACCTTTAATTAAAATGCACAATAACGCATTTGTAAGCGGCTCCCTTTTTAAGGTAATGGTTACTTTAACGTAGTAATTAAGAATATAATTGTTACCGTAGAAGATGGTTTCTCTCAAGCTTTCGTTAAATGCACTATTTATAAACCGAATTTTACTTCAGATAATTAATGACAGTTACTAAATTGTAATTAATGATATTGACTTAGTGAAGATTTCTTAAAAATATTTAATATTTAAATTTTTCCCTTCTTTGAGTATAAGCTCAATATATTTTGAATTTTTTTAATCAAATTAAAACCATTCTGTTTCAGCATGTAAGAAACTTGTACAAATCATATAGCCAGTTTTTTATGCTTCTATGTTCTTGTATTTCGTTTATGAAGTTTCTTTTTCTCTAAATATTATTTGGGTATCCTTAGGAAATATTACTCTTAGTTATTCGTCAAAGCTTTAGAGTAGAGTGCGTTTGGTATTAGTAACAGGTGGCTTTTATATCGATGGTTAAAGTATAGATCTTTGACTGTAAGAATCCTTGTCGTGTGGATGTATTTGAAATCCATTTGGATGAATGTCCTTTAGAGAAGCTGTAGGCTGAAGAACAAGGCTACATGGTTCTCATGTTCTGTCGTCTCAGTGTTCTCAGTCGCAAATATGACAGAGTTGGAGAAAGCTTTAGTGTCAGTCTTTTTTCAACATCTAGACAAAGACAGTCAGGCATGCATTAATTCATGGTAGCTCATGAAGCCTGGTCACGTGACTAACGTTTGTGCTTACTGTTGTAATTAACGTTTATACTTGTACCACGGATGATGCAAGAGCATTCATCCATGATTATTCTTGGAACCTGCTCGCCTGACTTTGAAAGTTTATCATAGGTATTGCATTACTTTGATGCTAATTGTCTCTTTTGAATTCTATTTCTTCCATCATCCTTTAGCATAAGGTAGAAATGACTGAATGTATATATTACAGAGAGAGCTTTGACAATGCACCAGCAAGAAGTTTATTTTTGTCCTACTTGTTTGTTGATTTATATGAGATGAGTGATTTCTTGTACAGTGTGTTTTCGATTATCCGGGTTGATTACGGAAAGCAAGGCACTGATAATGAAAAAACATGGGCAATCCAATCTATCAGTTGCTATGCATATTTCATGTGTTAAGTTCTTAAAACATCAATAATTTTACTTTATATTTGAGAACGTTTAAATATTCTTAAAATGTCACCGTCTATGTTTCGAAATGTTATTTAATCATTGTATTTGAATCCATTTTGGTCAAAGATGTCCAACCGAATTTCAGCAGAAGTTATTGCTGTCTTGGGTCTAATATAATTACTCCCGAGACAGCAATGACTTCTGCTAACATCATTTTTGCTTGTATTTTCACTGCCAATCTCCGTTTCTCTATGAATATTTGAAACGATATTCGCATTACTCAAGCAATAAACGCCTAGCTCAGTCGAATCGGTATCGAGCCATTCCTCGATGTTTTCCCAATCGATATTTTCGAATACTTTTAAATTCTCCACTTTTTGGCACACAAGTACAGTTATTACTTTGTCTTCTCCACAATAATAAAAATCTCATATTTCTATATTAGAAAGAATCTTCTTCGATCGAAACAGTGTTACTGGTCTAGCACGCTTTTGTTCACTTATTCGACCAGGCTTTTGTTACTCCGTATGTGGCATCCAGTTCAGTCACCTATTTCCAAAATTGCATTAACTCATCGTCAGCAAAAGTTGCCAGAAGACCAGAATTGTAAAGTCATTTTACTGATAATATTACAAAGTGGTGCATCAGATGAATTTAACTGGTAACACTTGTCAGTAATATTTAGCAATCATAAAACCGTCATTAGCTTATTATCCACACTTGCACATAACGTTGAGTGTGCGTGCATTGATATTGCCACGCACGGATAACCTGCAAAATGATCTGATTCAGATAATCCGCATCCGAATAATCGAAAGTACACTGTCTTTACTAAACCTTAGGCTTAGAAGTTGAGCACAATATCCAGAGTGTTTTGCTAAAGAAGCTATTTGTTCCGTTGTACATCTTGGACAAAAAAACGAGACAGTTCTATATATCCCGTTTTCGTCGGACGATTAAGAAAATTTAACTTGCATTTATAATGTCTCAAAAGTGGAACTTACTATATAAATATAAGATTTCTATGCGACATTGTTCTAATATAGTTATTTTGATATAAAATCGGACTTTTCTAGACTGATATACCGATGTTAATTCATATTTCGATTGTATGATTCAAATTATGCCAACTTTTGTAAAAATCGCCCGAGTAGATTTGAAAAATATCGTTCTTCAATGTTAATTAAATTTGGTATATATTTATTAATATCTCTTACTTTATTCCTTCTTTCTAAGGTCAAAATTTGGGTTTAACCCACATAAAATTCGAAGCAATTTTCTGATTTTTAAAAAACGATTTGTATTTTTTAATAATTTTTAATTATAACTTGAAAACATTTTACCATCACCTTAAAAAAGATGTATTTTTAGGCATACCTGCAAACATTTAGATTTTTTTTTTTTTTTTGTAAATTTTGCAAGATATATATGAATTTATATATTGGAGAGTTATAAATTTTGGCATATTTATTATAAGTGATAATAATGCCAAATGTGGTTTAAGCACTTTATTAAAGTTATTTGAACGAATGAACGATTTACTTTTTTTCCGTTCGTGCGCAATGAAAGGGAAAGGAAACTAGGCGACCATAAGTTACGAATTTTGCGAAGTGAATTATTTTGGCGCAAATTGACAAAAGTGCGAAATAAATTTTGTATTTTCTCAACAAATTTCTCCCCAAATTTTACAAAATTTAATATGAGGAATAATTTACGTTGTAAAATCGAAATATGGATAAAAATCGGTATGTCATTCCAGAAAACGTTCGGTAAGATATATGTAGAACTTGCTGTTCTTTTTTTTTTGTGTGTGAGTGTGTGTGTGTGCAATGAGTACGTATTGGTTCGTTAGAAACACAGCAAAGTGTTTAGCGAGTTATAAATAATTAGTTAGGTAAAACATCAGATTTTAATCTCGAGACTTATAAGCATTTCAGCAGACAGCAAAGGTGTAAGAGCTTTCAAGTCAAAAGCCTCAAAATGATGTCACAAAGATGACTTTTCAAGCCACTTGCAATAATTTAATTAATTTTAAAATCTAATCTCATATTCTATAGAGTTTTTTTAATTTTTTTAAGTGCTGTTCAACAATTAATGAAGAATTTTAATGCACAATATTCAGGATTTTATTTTAATTCATCTTCAGAATGCTATTAAATCTGATATCTATACGTCCCTCTAAAAGAGTTCGGACTCTTTTTCTCTTGCGAATATTCTTCTATCGAACGTCTGAAATGCAAATGCAATTACATCAGAACAAGGTACTTTTTGTCGTTGTTTTGTTTTGGAGGGAGATGTTAATTGGCAAATTATGCAAATTATTTCTTTTTTGTTTTAGAAAAGTTGCAGATGCTTGATGATAAATTAGAGGTTAACCATTCAAATATTCTGCTCATTAGCTTCAACCGTAATTTTTTGTGCCTTACGCATCTAATTTTTCATACGCGTACTCGGCGGAAAGCTACTTATTTAAAACTACGTTTATAAGCTCATAAATCTGTAATTATCTATGCACAGAATCTTACAGAAACACCTTTCTTTTTTAAAAACTCAGCTGCTTTAAATTATAAAAGAGTTTCACAGTTCCCTTTCTTTAGTTTTAATATTTTAAGGATTGACAACATTCACGAAGTTGCAGTATCTATTTTTTTTTGTTTTGTTCCAGCGTTATCATTAAAAAGAACAATGCAACATAAAAAATATTCATTTAATATGAGTTTTAAACATCGAACAAAATTTCTTAGAGCATATTTTTGAAGCATACGCCTAAATGTAATTAGATAATTACATATATAAATTTACATTTAAGAATATGTAGGATAAAAAATATATAAATCAAAATTATAATTTAAACTAACTTTTGTAACGCGTTAATTCTCCCTCTCTGTTCTAAAAGTGGTAATAACTTCTCTGGATTGCGTCATTTCTATTTTATATGTTTACTTAATGTGCTACTTAAGTCTGTCTATTCCTCACAAGTACGAAGTTTATAAATTTGCTTCTTAATATTAAATAACTCCATTTTAGAATAAAACCTGAATCTCATTTTGTTCGGTATTTCTTCTTCCAGCTTTTCCTGTTTTATCGAAAGACTCTTGGTTTTTCATCACATCTCCTAGGCTCCAATTTCAAGTTTTTCACAGGATAAACATATCAGAAAACTACAATATTAAATTATCTAAAATATATTAAGTTTAGGATATCAAATTAAATACTAATATATTTACATCAGTATTAGAAAAAGACGCTGAACACTGGTAGTTCGGTCCGAGTTTCGAATCCCGAGCGAATAGGCTGGCTGCATGAGCGTTTTCATGCTTTTCCCCCATGTGTAACGTGTATACGAGCCAGTTTCCTTTATAAAGTCCTCCACGAAGCAGCCATTCCTCCCTTTAGGCAGATAGCCCTCGTGTGCTTTACCATATTTGAATAATCCAATGCAATCAATATTAGAAATATTTTAATAACCTGTTTTAATCATTATATGACGAATTTGAATCAGTTTTTGGCTTTTTGAAATGGCAACATCGCGCAGGAAGAAAGGCTTCCGGGAACTCTTGGTTTGGGGTGTGAGAACATTCCAGTATTTTACAATTTAAGATTGATAAATAAAATGTAGTAGAACAAGGTATCAGATTATTAGTAGCAATTAGTTTGAAAAGATCAGAAAAATGTTTATAGAATTTCATAAAGAAAATTTAATTTTTCGATTCATGTTTTTTTAATGATTTTAAAATTACGGTGTTTAAAAAACACTGCTAGTAAGTCATTACTCTATATTAGTAACATATTTTATTATATATTAATAATATACAACATATTTTTGTTGTTTTCGAGTCCATTTTCCATGAAAGAATAGTTGCCAGAGCCTCAGAGATTTTGGACTTTTACTTTCCACCCCAATTTTGAGGAAGAACAATATGGGTGGATATTTTGAGGTTTCTCTCAGCTCTCTCCCCTACTACCAAACCATATGCGAGAACGTTCATTCTGCCATATCTTTAGAGTGCTCCCATGCCACAAAGACACTATACATTTACGAATATTCATACCTTCTCCGGAATTCGAACCCAGGTTCTTCGGTACACCAGTCAGAGTCACTAACCACTATCCCGTCTGGGTTGCGATGTACTATTGTTGTTGTAGTCACCAAGTCTATTATCACGCCTATTCAAATAGTGCGACGGATGTAGATGGCTATCTGCAAAATATTTATCTTCTTAGGGTGATTAGTCTGGTAAACAAGACCTTAAATTCTAAAAATTCAGCAAGGATGGTCGGACAATCAAAAATGTGTGCAGATGTCTGTTCTTTGTCAGAGCAGTTATCACAGTCTCTGTATATTTTCATACACTCTCTGTCAATTTTCAATCCTGTGTGATAGCCTTTTCTAAACCTAACTATTGTTTTAGTTATAAGTCGATCTCCATTGGTGTTATCGAGCGAGTGCACAATTGGAATTGAATGATTCTTAAGTATGTATTTGGCAACGGAACTTGCGTTCGAGACTGAAGTTAGTATTATTGTTGAGATTTCGAGCATCTTTTTCCGGTTATCTACATTCTTGTTAGCTTCGATGTTGACATGAGCTGGCAAACATTGAAGAATGCAGATCTTATCCAATTCATGAACCTCGTTTAGGCGTATGTGAATTCCTGGGTGGTCAGGCAGCTTTTATGCAGCATTGCCTGTAGGCCTGCCTTTAAGCCAGAAAACGCAACGAGGCTTTTTGCTTGCTCAGAAATGGGGAAGGATCTATAAATATAATGTGCCTCCGTTATTGCTAGAAGCTTGCAAATGAAGTTAGAGGTAATGAATCCAGCTCCAGTTTTTGCTTGATAAATGTTATCGCCTGGGTTGTCCGAAGTACTCCAGAACCTCCATTACTGATTATTTTATCATGTTAACTATATACATAAGCTTACACAAAGTCTTCTTTTGAATACTGTTCAACGGTTCTGATCCCTTTCGCTTTAACGATGTCAATCAACACATTTTTATTGCATAGTTGTAGTAGGTTGAGTGTTATTTTAGAGTTCATAGGAAGCCTGGAAGGTAATGTTGGCTCTTGCAAGATGGAAAATTTGTTGTGATCCAAGGCCGAGAACTGCACTAATATCTGTGGGAAATTGCATAGGAAATGTCTTTCTCAGTTTGGTGCTATTAACTGTTGTAGCTTTTAATGGTTTTTTCTAGCGATGTGTTCTGGTATGAGGCTTCTTACTTTGTTTATAAGTTTTATTCCATTACACACGCCACATTTCAGAATTACTTTCTAATTTCTCTAAGATATTCCTGGAAACATGGGCCCAATGAAGAAGTATACTTCGTAACAGGTCTAATTAGTGAGATATATGTTGTTCTAAATGTTTTAAGAAAAGCTTCTGAGATTGTTCCGCAAAGACTTTTAATGATTATTAATATTTTGAAACCTTTGTCAGCATAGGTATTGACATGCTCAGTGAATCTCAGTTCTGCATCCAAACTGATCCTCAAATATTTTAGTCATCATGACTTCATTATGAATTTACCTTCAGTGTGCAGTTTTGGATTCTTCAGATTTCTGTGTTTTCTATCTGTTGAAAAGATGCACATAGTAGTCTTGTCTGCACTGATCTTGATGATTAAGCTTTGCGTCCACCTTACTAATTCTTTAGGGATTTCTGGAGCACTGTCATAAATCCATGAGTATCCCTGCTGAAGTACCAGATCGCGATGCCAAAGTGTCAAGCCGCTTTAGTATTTTTGTCACGGTTAGGTTGAATGTTATTCACATACAACTGATAAAGAAGAGTGCTCAAAACAGAACCCTACGGAACACATGCAAAACGTTTCTTGCTCTTGGATGGATATCCGTTATACAGTCTTCTAATTTTTCTGTCCCTCAAGAAATCATTTATCCAGATAAGGGCATTTCCTCCAATACCATAAATAATGTGTAAGTTTTATGAGTTTTTGGCTCCACACTCTATCAAATGTAGAAAAGCATATCAAGAAAAATAGTAATGCCATTTTTGGTAGTTTTTTTCTTGGAAATCACGGATGCTAGATAGACTGAGATAGAAAAATTGGTCTTCAGTGGAATTTTGTTTTCTGTAGGCTGTTTGATAAAAAGTTATCATCTTGTTCATTTAAGACATCCATGATTTTAGATTGGATTATTCGTCCTATCACTTTGCAAAAGATGCTGGTGAGGGCGATAGGCCTATAGTTCTTGCATTCCGTAGTTGATTTATTTGCTTTTGACTAAAGGCATAATGATAGAAATTTTCCATGACCGTAGCGGCCTGACAAATTTCCATGATATGTTAAGATCCTCAATTAGCATTGTGTTGCTTTTTCACCGACATGCTTACCCATTTCTTCAACAATAAGATCACTTCCTGGTGATTTGTTTCCTTAATAGTGTTGAAAGCAAAATATAATTCTTAAAGGATGTCCTTTAGAAACAGGTCATCATTTAAGAATTAGATATTGCTTTCAACACTCTTGCTTCCAGCAGCAATTTGTGGGCAGAGCTTTTTACTTCCTTGTACGAAGTAAAAAGGAAGTATTGTAATCCTCGAAAAGTTTCAGGAAGCATATTTCAACGAAAATATCCATTTTGATTGCTTTCGAATGCAATTTAACGATGTTTTTGCGTGATATCTGTACGTAAGGACAGAATAAAAGACTCTTTTCCTCCAAAAAAATTATAAAACTGCTTTAAAATGAATTCTGAAGAAAATTTTTCGTGGCGTCTGTACGAATGTATGTGCGTACGTACGTACGTAGGTACGTATCTCGCATAACTCAAACATGAGTAGCCTCAGAACGTTAAAATTTTGTATATAGGACTACTATAACATATAGATGTGCACCTCGTATTTTGGTTGCAATTGGCCGCGCCAAACATATATAAATATATTTATATATATATCGACTTTGTTACTTGGCTCTATGATCTCAGTTTCTTTACTCTTATATGTTTGTAAATTGTACATATTTTTGCTTTAAAAATGATCGAATTATGTTGTTCTTATCTTCCGGTTAAGGGTTTTATGACTTTAGTAAATCTGTATGCAATATTTTTAGAATTATCAACAATTTTAAAGCTGTTTAAGTGCCGCTAAGCCTAATAATTTTTTTGATGGCGGCCATTGCTTGTTTACATTTGAAACGGCAGAGTAGTGGATTTGTTGCCAATCTAGAGCAACGTAGCTTCGCAACAACAAAAATAACGCCTTCATTTATTATTCCGAATTAAATCATGCTTAATCCTTTCTGGAATTTTTTCGAGGAAATAAGTGTATAATATTTACTTCGCAATTTTTAATACAGATATTTTGAGTTTTTATGTATTTTTGCCTTGTCGCGAAGGGAGAACTGAATAATTGTATGAAAAATACTCAATCATCTGTGAAAAACTTTTTCTTTTTTGTTTTGTTTGTTTAATTTCTTTTATACATCGTTCTAGCTTTATTATAGTATTTGAATAGAACATGTGGCAACAATTAGATAATTCTTTAAATGATATAAATTTTGTGCATTCGGAGCCTTCAGGGCTCGAATTTTTCACCTTTTCTTTTTTACATCTACATAAATGATCTTCCCAGCCACAAAGATGCCATTATCGCCTGCTATGCTGACGATACTGCAATTCTCAGCAAATCGGTCAATCCGCAAAGAGCCATCCAAAACCTCCAAAATGCAATAGACTATATCTTCCCATGGTTTAATGTTTGGAAAAGTAAAATCAACGAAAGCAAATCCACTACATTTTATTTCCAAAAGAACCCTTGCAGAAGACATCTCAGCAATGCCACAATTAATAATATCTCCATCCAAAATGTAAAATGTGTTAAATATTTAGGCCTTTATCTCGATCAAAAACTATCCTTCAAAAACCATATCGAAAATATCTGTAAAAAAGCCAACTAAGCAATAGGCAGTATCTATGCACTCATAGTGAGAAATTCTAAACTTAGTCTCGCTACAAAAAGAGTTATTTATCTGCAAGCTATTCGCTCGATTTTACTGTATGCTTCCCCAGCATGGGCTGCAACTGCAAGAACTCATCGCGAAAAAATAAAAAGAATTCAAAACAAGGCCATCCGAATAATTAGAAATGCGCCTTGGTTCGTACAAAACAGCACTCTTCACAATGACTTAAAAATTAAACCCACGGATTCTGAAATTCCAAAAGCTTCTCATAATTTTTTTATGAAATGTGACAGTCATCCTAAGAATATCATCAAAAAAATAGAAAATTATGATTTCACAATTGAACGACGCCACAAGAGGCACCGCACTATTCACCATAATAGTCGGTGGTAATGTATATATTTTCGTTTTCTTCTTATTTAGCCAAGATTTTACTTCATTTTCTTTACTTATAGATTACTTATCAAATTACAAAGCGCTATGGACTTTGTTCCTGCCAAAGCAGGTAGACTTTGTGTGCAAATAGTTTTTACTCTTGTGAAACGTTTCAACGTACTGCAAATTGTGTTTTTCATCATTTTACTTGCCAATTATTGCTTATCAGAAGAATAATTTTTATGAAATTTTAAAAATGCCTTACAATACATCCTGCAAGAGATGGCGCGACCAGAGCTCCAGTCAAATAAAATGCTTTTGATCCCTACTAATAGATGGTGTCAAACGAGCACCTCATTTGTTCAAAGTTTACTTATTCTACGGACGGCGGCACAGGAGCCTCCGTCGCTAGTAATCTCTGAGTTCTAGCACAGCATGTGTACAAGTACTTCCATATTATTGGATACAACTTACTCGATTCTTCAAGCATTTAATAGTCAAGTATCGTGTATTGGTAAAGGCCGCTAATGGTCGATTTCGTCTTACTAAGTGATAAGACATAGACATAGACATAGTTATAATATGAACGAAATATAATACTGTTAAGTGAACCTAGCGCCAGAGTGTCGCTATGGTAAACAAATAGAGTGAATTTTAAAGAATGCATTTATTCTATTTTGGTTTATGCGCTGTCGGCGAAGTAGATTTAATTCAATCCAATACGTTTAAACGAAATGCGATAAAAATGCGTATAATTTAATATTCCGTTATGTGGTGTACACATCAGATTTTTTATTTTCCCCTTCTTCCTGATAGTTGATTTTATTAACACTAGAGAAGTGCATTGGAAGTTTATCGGCCACCTCTTCATTAATATTTTCTGTTGATCTAGCTCTATCAAGGATATTCGCAGACTGGGCAGAAACTGGAGTGAAGGAGTTGTTCAGTGATTTAGCTATCTTCCAATACTTAACATCTTTCCTTGGATCTAGGATGATTAACAGCTCGATTCATTTTTGTTGTTTGTTGGTAACTATTTTTCTTACACACTGTATGATGGTTTTGAAAGCAATCTTCTGTTTTCATCTGTGTTGCTGGCTTTACGTTGATCATTCAACAAGTTTTCTTTTTAATTAAGAACTCTATAACTGCGTCCTTTCAGTAAGGAATCCAATTTTGCTTCCTTTTTCCTTCTTGGAATGATTCTGTTAGCTGCAGTGATGAGGCTATGTATAAATCCCTCTAGCTGTTTTTCAAGCGTGTCTGCTGGGAAATCAGTATTGTGGCAGAGGCTGTTGAGATACTGGACGAAACCTATCCAGTCTGTCTTTCTAAAATTCTGAGGTCTTTTTTCTCGGGTAGGGATTTCAAGATTAAAATTGTGCTTTGTAACAACTAGTCGATGATTGCTCAATGCATTATCAATGATCTTCCATGTACAGTTATTGAGTATGTGATAGTAAGATCAAAAGCCGACTGTGTGCCTGTTGCTTTTGAAAGATAAGTGTTTTCATTATTTAGGTTAGCGAAATTTAGGTCTATCAATAGATTCTCCTTGTGCTTTCCCTTCTCATCCAGAGAATGTGACCCCCAAGTTTGACTTTTAATAATCTAATACACTAATATCGCTCAGCATAGCAAAAAAATCATAATGGTCGTGGGGTATGTCTCAGAGGGTTTCCGTATCGATACTTGAGTTGGTTGAGTGATAGATTTTAATCAGAATGAACGCATGTCATGGAATTAGGATTTCCATGACTTGAGTTTCCGTGCTTTCCATTTGATCAATTTTAATCTACCTGTATTTGACAAAACTGCTCCTAATAAAAAACAAGCCCTCCTCCTATATTTTCTGTCTTATCTCTTCATAGGATTATATAGCTTTAATGTTGAATTGGAGATTTTTATTTAGCTTGATGTCCTGAAGACAAGCAATATGAATGTCATTATTCTCTTGGAGAACCTGAAGTTCAGCCTTCTTTCTTTGTGTTCCGTTTAGTTGCAGAAGATTTAGTGTCCTCGTAAGATGCTTCACATCACGCTCCCGGACACGATCAGACATCCCGGAGATCCTGAACATCTCTGACATGACGCGTTGGTATGGATGTTCCATAGACGTTAGCACCATTCACATATGCTGAATCCAGACGTTATAGAAAGGAGTGCCATTCCCAAAGGGTTGGACATCTACCTATTGGTCAGCAGAAGTTATTTTATTTCCCTCCTATAATCCAAGGGAAAACCCATCGAGGCATTCCCCTATCCGCTACATAGGGACGTGCTTTCTAGGGATTACAGGCTTCCTCGAGAGATACTATAATATATAAGCTAAGTATCTAAAAGAAAGTATCTGTTCCTTTTTTACACAGGCTGCTCAGGAAGTATCTGGTGAAAATGTAAAGGCAGACAGAAGGGATCGAAGCAAGCAGATTTTGTAATGGAATGTGTGTGCCAAATTTGAGCTTTAAGATGATACAGAGCGTCGTTGAACGGAAGATGAAAGTGTTTATCTAGCATAAAGTGTCGTTCCTCCTGCGAAATTCGAGAGGCATGCATTGCTACACAAAAAATGTTCGCAGACATTAATTTTAGCTACAGAGCTGCGGCTAAAACGGAGCAGTTATTGAAAAAAGGTATAATAAATTATTCCCGTGACCACCTTTGAGTAGCTTATCCGTTTCTTCCTGCAGCCCCATAGATAAAATGAACATCAGCGATCTCTGTTTTCAGGCATATGTGTATACCGCTGGAAACTGCACGAGGAATGACAATTCACGCCAGTAGAGTGCTTTTATGTTCCACTCAGTAGCATTCTGTCCCACCTCAACACGCCATTTAGACTCACAAATTTATTACAAAACCTATTTATTTCGGTCCCTTCTGCTTGCCTTTATATTTTTGCCAGATATCTTCCGAAAACTCTGAAAATGCTAATATGCATGCACTTTTAATATATTTTACCTTTATGTGTGTACTTGTTTGCTATAAATATTGTTGCGAATTTTATACGTAGATCGTTGATTTTACTGCGGTTATATGTGGAATCGTTGTATTTTTCAGTGTAACGTAACGCGAAACAAATTGTTAAGAAAAATATATGCCGGAAAAGTAAGAATACAGGGACAAGTGCATTTAACATTGAGTAACTGGATAGCTAGGTAATTTGACGAGAAATCGCCAAAAGTCCTCAAATTTAGCGACATTTTGGTTCAGCCCTATATCACCGTAATATGTATTGAAATTGAATAAATCCAATTGAATAAATGGAATAAAATTACAGTTAACATAACCACTATGTTAACTGTAAACATAATTCCACATTTGTATTGCTTTCCAGTAATTTCGCGAAGCCGAAAGCATTAGAAATAGCTCGGTGGCCGGTTAAAATTCATTTAAGGCTTAAGAGAGAGCATCTGCTCTCAGCTGCTTGTTTATTGTTCTGCGAGTCGTTATGTCCGCCTGAAATGAGATATATTCGAGCTAGCTTTCTCTTTAGCTGCGCTTTGCATTGAGTTGCGTTTAACGTTTTTAGTAGTTTGAAGCGTAACTACTGATTGTACTGTCTACTCTACGGGTATTTCTGCAGAAACTCAACTGTACTGCTCTACAAAACGAAAACTATTGCACTCTACGAGTATTTCTGTAGAAAATTCCAGAATTTTGAAGTGTTCATTATGATAAAATAAATTTTTATTAACCTATCATCGGGCATTACGAACGCAGCAATATATTTATATTTATTTATTTTTTTCTGAGTTCTATTTTAGTAATTAAATTTCTCTTTTATTTATAAGGAAAAGATTTAAAATAAATCATATGTCATATGCTTATTATTCTATCTATGAACTGAGAATACTTAAGATAACACTGAGGAAAAGTAATAAATAATTTAGTAAAGAATCATTCACAACATGAATGATTAAGATCTTTAATTATTATTTAATGGTAAAATAAAATAATTCTATTTATATACATCTTTTCGAATAGCTGTTTCCTTTTATCTCTGCATCGTAAAAGAAATCTCCAACTCTAAGTTTCTTAAAAACTACAAATTATTAATAACTCGCTAGAATTTATCTTGTGAGCCAATGCATCGATTTGGATCTTATTTAGAACTCAATTAGTGCTGTCAGTGCCAATTTCTGTAGCTCTTCCTCGAGAAATCCAATATTTGGCGAGTATGCGGTCCAAATTGAATTCTCGAGAGTCACTGTAATTTAGTCAGTCAGCGAGTGAAGGGAGAGTCTGTAAAATGGAAATCGGAAAGAGTGACTGTGCATTATTATCTTGCTTTCTTAATCGAAATAGAGAAAGCTTAAACATTTAAAGCCCATGATGGAATAAATTAGCACATTTATAACGAAGTTCGACAGGGCTCGTTAACTGCAAATTAAGTTCGCCCTTTAACGATGGCTATTCAGTTAAGTTTCATACGAATTCCTTATGAATTTTAACTACTTCTTGGAACAGGAATTATTAATTCTTGCACAGAGAAAGATGACAAATGTGTACCTATACTGACCATCATCGGTGTTTCAAAAATACGAAGAACATTTAATATACACATAATTGCATTCTGATACACACTTTTCACGTTTTCTTTTATTTTGTTATATAAAGGTGCTTATACATACTTAAAAGGGTCAAATATGATAATTTTTTGTTAAAAAATTAATTACTAAAAATTAATTAATTGTTAAGAACTTTTAAAAAGGTATTTATTTCATTTTATAAAGTATTAGTCCAAAGGGTCCAAGGTTACCCTCTTTATATGATTTTTTATTTGTGATTTTTTGGGGTTTTCTTAATTGCAGAGTATTATTTTTTAGCTTGTAATTATCTGTAATTAATTGTTGTAACAGATTCTTTCCAGTACGAACAATTCTTGCTCATTCATGATCATTCATGATCGGACCTACTTTGGAAAGGATACACAAATAATTTTCACCTCCGTCGAGTACCCTATTCTTAAATTCTTAATAAGCTGCCTTGATGATGTGGCACGTTCACATGGTCACATCATCTTGACCGCACATGGTACTTCCGCCGAATTCGCAAATGTATGTCTTCTGTTCCACACATTTCTGTAAAACTGTATATAATTTTACACAAATGTGTGGTTACAAATCAAGGAAAAGTTATACCTTTTTCCTTTGTACATTTATTAATTTTGACGAGGATTGCAGCATTTGGTAGTAATTTTATTTTTAATTAGCCCAAATAAATAAAACGTGTAAGCCCAAAGTGATTATTTTCCAGATATATAAAAATAAAATGATGAGTTAAAAATCAGCAACACTAAAACCTCTCCTCTAAAAAATTTTAAAAAGTACATCTTACAATAATATGCGGATGTGAAAAAAATTTAAATCAATTAATTCAGGTACATGAAAGAAGATATATGTAAGTGAAAGGTACTTAATTACAATAAAAAATAATACGGTTTTAAAATTGCGAGATGTAACGTTTTACTTTTACAAGGTCGAAAGCGTTTAATTGAGATTTTACTTACTGACACTCTTGCATTGGCATCTAGTTGTCAATTGTCGTATTCGAAAAAAAAGGTTCGTTTGAACAACGTTCTTTAGGGTTCCAATACTAGATATTTGGAGAGAATATACTGCTAGTCTCGTTATTAGTACATTCTGAATTAGTTTGAAAATTTTAACAAAGAATGAATCTTTTAAAATTTAGTTTATTTACTTATTTAATTTTGTGTTTACTGCTAATTTAAGTACAATTTAATACCTTTACGAAATTTTATTTAGTTTAATCTCAATTTTCAAAGGAATTAACTTTTAATAAGTATCCTATTACAATAGTCTCTCTCTCTTCATTTCCTAGGACATAATCGAAATAAATAATTAAAATTTATAATATATATATATATACATACATATACATTAATTTATTTACTAAAGAAATATTGATTATATTATCTCCTAATATTAATTTTAGTAGAGGTATCTAAAAAGAGACTTAGAATAATTTGTTTCGAACTAAGTGAATTTAAGATTATATCCGTATACATATAATCTTAAATTCACATATGCAATCATATGCATAACGCTAACCAATATTTCATCTTTTATCCCTCCTTTTTTGACAGATACGTATTACTATTCTCAAGCAGCCTTGAGATGACGTCATTCCTTCCTCACTATCAATCAACATAGTTAGCCTGGACATGAGCGATATCCTCGAGTACGTGGGGTGAAAGAAATGGACTGTCACCATGACGACAGAGAGCAATAATAAATCTACAGCCCTCTGCGGCGCGTACGGGAGGTGGAGACATTTCCAAACAACAAATGATTTAAGCTTCTTAAGCATCACGTGACTTGAGAGTGTCATCATTACAGCAGGAGAACGCCGAGTGAGAATAACGAACGCCGAGGAGATAACTTATCATCGTCTCAAAAACTCAATATCATAACCATGAGTTCTTTTCATGAAACTCAGCAGGGATGCCTGTGCTAATGTTCACAATGATTATTTAACGGCCGAAAGGCCAGGGAAGTAAAATAAAATAGTGATATTTTTGATGGCCTTGTTTTTTTATCGTCTATGCTTTCCCTGCTTTTAATGTAATAGTATTTGCTTTTGACAAGCTTGCTCGATGGCTTCCTAGTGCCCTTGGAGAGATTTTAAGTTATTTGTTTGCTCTATTAAACATTATTTCTAGTCGTAGAGTGCATGCCATCATTTTCTTTCTGACATAATCGACCGACAAATATTCAGACTCTTTGTTATGAACGGGCTTAAAAGTAAAACACGCAGTCTAGTGAGAAAAAAAAATAAAAGGACTTGTATTTCACTTTAGAACATTCGTGATATATATGCAAAGCAGGATTTACATATAAGCTACATAAGCTATAGCTAAGAGCCTTCCACTTTCTTGGTGGCCACAAAAATTACAATATAGTATTAAAATGCAGTATAACAAACTTATAAAGGGTCCCATATCTCAAATAGTTTAGGCCCTTATCAAGTTTAAATCCTGCCCTATATATAATTATATATATCTGGAACTCATTTGCTCTTTCTAATTTTTTGCGATTTTTAGCCCAAAATGGCATTTGTCTGAATGTGGTTTTAATGTCGAAACCGTTTTTTTTTGCGTCGTCCATAATAAATGTCTATATCACTTTTCAAATTATTGGCACCAAATGTTATTGTCTGGTGTTATTTTGAAAGAAATTAAACCATGAAGAATCTGGATGTATATATGTATGGTCCTCGCATTCTGAAATGCGACAGTACCCAGAGCCATCAAATTTTGAATAACATAGTCTTGCAACCCTGGAAGCTCAAATTCTGAATTTCAAATTTTATATTTCATATTTTATGAAATTTTGATTAATTTTTTATTACCAAAGTGAACGATTTGAAAGCGTGCAGTGGCAACACCGTGCGAAATAAAACATTTTTATCACCAGCGCGCGATAATCTATATCGGACGTTTTAAAGATATACACGGTTCATTAAGTTAGAATTAATTCATGAGTTCATTAAACTAGAGATCGATTCATTTAGTTCGAGGAAATGGGTTTGAATGAAATGCCACAAAACATGTGTATTACTTAATAGGCCGTACAAGGAAGTCATGTGCTGTCCACATCACATGTCTTAACCATTTTATTCATCATGGAACAACGGGGCACTAAGTAGTAATACTTTGAAAGATTAAGCGCACATTGCTCTTAGGAATCACTTCTTCAAACCAGATACAAGCAAATCTATAAAATGTTGCTTTTATTGCAATAATATCTGATAATACGTGAACTAATTAAAGCACTCACCTTCGGACTCCCCAGTTTGCATAATTATGTGCAGTAGTTTACAATTGATGAGATGTGCAGGTCCATTTTCAACTGTTTATTTTAATAAAATATAGAAACATACATCAAGGCTGGTGGGATCCCTAATTGAAAATTTGGTTTTTTGGAGGTTATTTTAAAGGAATCTAGTCAGATTTCCTTTGCGTACGGGAACTCCCATGTATACTTTAACGTTTTGCATAAACGCATTAAAAACGTAATGAGGATTTTGCTTTATAGAATATAAAAAATGCTAAATTACTAGCTGCTGTTACTGTTACTAATTAATTACTAAATTTAATATTTTAAATCAAGGAACATGGTTTTGGAAACCTTATTCTGAAAGCAAATAACTGAAATCTTTAAATCTAACAATGTGATCATGTTACGTCGTATTGCGTTTCACCTCCATGTATTTATTATTCACGCATCTTGGCACTCCATGAAATGTTTGACTGATTTTCATTGGAAACTCTCAATAACAGTTTAACGGTGACAAGTAGCCAATAGGCCAGTTGTTGGCATGACCTGGACGATCACTTGTGACCTTCTATTTAGCCTTACTTTTAATTATTTATTTGCATTTGCTGGAACATTCCTCATCAGTGACACATGGTTTGTCTGGAATAACCGTCAACTAAAAGACTATCTACAACAATGGCTTGCTTTGCTTTGAAGAACATCAATGCCCTACAGACTAATTTTATTTTAACAATCTATTCAAATTAACTGTTTCTCCCCATACCGGCGTTTGATGACCAGCGAGCCAGTGGCCTTGATAGTCATAGTATCTTTCGGTTATCTTTATTACAGTTTTTTTTTAACTTCACTCAAAATGTTTGTCATTATGCTCAAACGTTTGTCATTGATTCCCCACCCCCGGGGTATGACTCAGGAGAATTCCTGGGAAGTACTGGATAGGATCTATACCTAGGCAGTCTTAACCACTGGTACTGTCGTGTCTGTTTCTTCAGTTGTGGTGGAGCTGGAGATCGTCGATTAAATCCCTGGGGGGTTTGACCCCATTTAGTTCTCGTGACGGGGACTGACAGAGTAGTCAGAGCGAACTTTACGACGTACGTTTAGTCGATGGAGTCATGGAGGTAACTTCCTACCTCCATCGATGGAGTGGTGCCCGGAGGCAAAATGACTAAGTTATATTCATATCTATGATTTGTTCTGCCCAATGCTTTGCATAAAGCCGGCGGTGGTTGCGCCCGCGAGGACGAGGTCCCCCGGACCATAGATATCCATAGATATCCGCATGGGTCCGCAAGTCGGACTTGGGTCGGGGATCAATGTTTGTCTGCTTGATTTTTAACCTAATTATTGACAAGCTACGGAGCTCAAATATTTACACACACTTCTTGTCGATGACCATGCAATGTGGGGAAGCGATGTTTTCAAAGTTCGATTTAGGTTTCTTTTAATTTAATGTTTAGAGGATTTTCTGCGTATATGTTCCTTTAACGAATGAAATCAAATTTCCAGAAACTTACCATTTACACCATAGAATAGAGCGGAAACTAGACTTTAAATGAAATTTGTATCAAATTATCCGGTTATTTATATCTGCGAATTTCCAAAAATCGCTCCATTTTTTCAAATATTTGAGGTTTCTGATTTTAAATTTTCAACACCTAAAACTATATTGGCTACAAAGTTTGAATTTTTCTCAAGATATAAAATAAACTCTTCAATCTTTTATACAACAAGAATGGTAAAAAAAAAAGTAATAATTGGGCAACATTTCCTGTATTAAAAAGAAAGAAAGAAAGAAAGAAAAAAAAAAAAAAAAAAAAAAAAGATGCTACAATGTGAAACTTATCTACTTCCCTTGGCATCGCTGAGAAACGTAGTTTAATGGTTATGATGTTACTGTGTCATAATCAAATTTACCGCTTCACTTTTAATGTTATCTATTTCATAAATTAAACATATTTGTCTGAGCATTTCATTTTAAAATTTGATTTTTCTGAATTTTATTGGGGTATGTAATATTAACGCATTTTTATACAGCTAAAATTTTAGCATCTAAAAATAAGTTTGTTATAAAGACTTGAAATTTTCAAACATTATAAAACAAGCTCTTCATTGCTTCTGAAAACAAAAATGATAAAAAATATATATTAGGTGACTTTCTAATTTGTTAGCGTAAAAGGAACGTTAGCCCAAATGGGCTATTAGTATCGAAACGGGATTTTGCGTTGAATCACTGTAAAAGGATAACTTTTCAAATAATTGCCGCCAAATATTACAGCCCTATATTATTTTTAAAAAGAAGTAAATAAGGAAGAAATAGGAAGTATGTATGAATTTTCCTCGCACTGTAGAAAAAAGACGGTATCTAGGGACATCAAATTTTGAATAACGTAATCATCCACCCGAACATAAACATATGTAAGGCAAAATTTTAAATTTCGAATTTTATTTGTTCCCGTTAAAATCTATGATAAATTATTTTTGTCATTTTTATTTCATTAGTTAGTTACTCTTGAGTTTCAAAAGAGAGCTTTTTCTTCATCAGCGATTTTCCATCCATTCCTTTTTTCATCAATAATAGTCATTTTGTATGTCGCTGGCGTCAAACAACCTTGACTCATATTCCGTTAAATTTTATTTAAAAACTCTAATGTAATTTTGTATGAATTTAATCTGTAATACTTCCAAAAGATAATTTTTACAAACATTCGGAGCATTATTTCAATTAATAAAAGATTTCTAATGTCATTAGATTGTTCTGAAAGTAATTTCGACTTTTCCCAACAGAGAGATTAATGTATTTTTTCACAGCCAACTTCCCACTTAAGCTGCATAATCATTACATATTTTGACAGCTAATATGGCAAGGCTTGTTTACGAAAACGTTCGATTGATTCTACGCAGTAGTTTCTGGTTGGTGCTCTTTCAAATATTCATTGCAGCATTACGAAATTAATTTAAAAAAAAATAAAATATGCCAAAAATGCTGCAATAATATTATTCAAATATTATTGCAGCATTTTCGGCATATTTTATTTTTTTTTACAGTCGAAAAGGTAAAAATGTTGTTCAAGTAAGAAAAGAATTATACGATGTGTGTAGAGAAGATGTATTGACAGTACGCCAGCGTCAAAACTGGTTTGCAAAGTTTCGATCGGACAATTTTGATTTTGAAGATGCATCACATTCTGGAAGGCCACTTGAAGCTGATGAAGACACAATAAAGACATTAATTAGTGCAAACCGGTGAATAAATATTTGTGAGATCGCTGAGAGATTACATTTATTGAGTTCGACCGTTCATGGTCGTTTGAAACGCCTAGTTGAATCTTAAAGCTCGAATATGGGTTCCTCACGTTCTTAAAGCTCTCCATCGGCTTCGACTGACTTTCTAGAACCTGATACATCTTTAAGATCAAAATTGCCGGATCCAAATTTTGAAAACCAGTTTTCCACTGGCCTTCTGTCAATACATCTTTTCCTTACACATCAGATAATTTTTTCTTACTTGAACAGCATTTTGTTTAACCTTTCCGATTCTAAAAATGTAAAATATGCCGAAAATGCTACTTTTCACTTTCTATATTTGAAACGGCACCAACCAAAAACTACTGCGTAGAATCAATCGAACATTTTCACAAACAAGCCTTGATATATCAGCTCTCAAAATATATAATGATTCTGCAGTTTAAGTGTGACGTTTCTGTGAAAAAATGCACTTAATCCCTCTGTTTGGAAAAAAAATTACATTCCGAACAACCCAAGATATATTACATAATTGATACAAAAAATGAATACTTTCGGTCTTTATAGGCACTACTTTCATTTCAAACACTTTTACTGAATAAAAGTGATTACACAGTTTTGTCTTAAAGAATATTCTGCTGTTATTTTTTTCTGTACTTCATAATCTTTGTTCTGCCCTTATTTTTTTCATGAATTTTCTAGTTCTAGTGAAAGGAAATATTAATGCTTACAGCTATATCGATACAACA
The DNA here is from genome assembly GCF_044657685.1 of Stegodyphus dumicola. Classification (NCBI taxonomy): domain Eukaryota; kingdom Metazoa; phylum Arthropoda; class Arachnida; order Araneae; family Eresidae; genus Stegodyphus; species Stegodyphus dumicola. Next base: position 199,911,617 of record NC_140773.1, read on the forward strand.
AGGATTCAATTAGTTGAATAATCTTTATCTTTAGAAGAAAAAAGCATTTTCTAATTAAAGTTACTTTCTTCGTTTTAATTAAAACGGAGCAATAAGTATAATAAAAATATCCATTTTGTTTTTCTTTTCCGTGCGAAAAAAGAGAAAGAATTCACGTTATTCAGATTTATTTTTTTTTTTGTTCAGATTTATGCTATGTAAGTTGACTGATTTTTTTCTTTTTTTAATTACTTCATTTTAAATATATGGAATGTTGAAAGTAATGCTATTGATTTTAGCTTATAAATCTTATCTCGTGCTTTGGAAATACGTTACTGCATTCTCTTTTACTTTATTATTTGTTTTTAAATTTAAAGTAAAAAACATCAGTTGCTGTCACATAATAGAAACTTTGCGTGTTATCTAAACATTTTCGGACAACTTTTGATCCCGAAATACGAAAATATGCTTTTTCGAAAACTTTTACATGAAAATGCTTTTGGGCGAAGAAAGTTCTATGAATAAAGAATAGAAAGCGTGCAATATTTTTGCAGACCTTGAAAATCAGCCATGTTAAATTTCACTTTTTAATGTTTGGAACAGAAAAAGGCCATATAATTATTAAATAGGTTATTTTAAAATTTTTTTACGGTTATTTTAAGCGTATCTTTCTAGATTACTTTTTCAGTTAATGTTATAAGCTTATGCAAATTATAAAATAGTTTAAATGCCATGTTACTTATTCAGAAATTTTAAAACGATGTTTTGTAAAGAATTATCGTAATCCCTCGAACAGACTTTCGTGATGTAATATGTTTAGCACATTAATCTATAGAGGCATTTCGCACAATTTTTAGTTGATTTTGTTTTGCTATAAAAAATCGTCTGCTTGGAAATCCTTTTCAATTGGAACCATATTTTCTGACGTATAAATTATCGTCTTTTACTTGATAATTTTGGTTTCCAAATAAAATGGGGCTTTGAAATAAGCAGTGTATGAAAGACTACGCTTGTCATGTTTCCGAAGAAAATTATTCGTATCTAGTTATTAAAAAACGTTGCGAAAGCCATGATCACTAGATATCCATAGCTACGATGGGTGATACTTCCAACACGAAAAGGGAAAAAAATTCAAAATTAGCTTGTTCTAAATACATAACCAAAGGAACAAACGGAATGCTTCGTATGTTGCAAAGGTAAATTCTTTAAAGTTAAAAGAAAATCCCCAATTTAAAGGATAGTTTTCAAAATCATTAAAATGCTCAATGTTAACTGTGGACAACGTAATTAATGCTCATTTGAATCTTAAAAAGGTGAAAAATCATTATGTGCATCGTGTTTCTCCATGACATATCGCAACTCAGAACGCGCTGCAAAATTCTTTATAAGAAACTATTATTTGGACAAAAATAGGAAAATATTGTCAAAACAAATAAATACTGGGTATATTTAAGTGACTGATATAAAAAAAGATCCATTTATTGTCATCAAAAAGGAGAAACCAATCTTAAAACATAGTAAACATAGTTCAAAGAATCTAAAGAAACTGCTCAACTGCACATGTTGTCAGAAACATCCAATTTTTTAAATATTAAATACCTTCTCTTTACCCACAGTGCCACCAATCAGTAGAACTGCATCAGGATAAAGCAAGCAACAGCACGTCAAATTCCACTCATAATTTCCTGGGAAAAGGAACAAGAATCGGCTATAAAGGCCATACCCTTCACTCAATCCCTAAATCTCCCAGTGTATCCCCTATGGATTGTTGCGCTTTTGGACTTTTAGAAAGCAGATTTCTCAAATGTTGACATACAACACTCCTTAGAATTTGGAAAGCTGTTCAAGATGAATGGAATAAAATACTTTTTTCCAATACTAAAAAAGGCTTTGTCTTGGAAATTACAGTGTAGAAAGATAGCGAAGAATAAGGGTTATCAAATAGAACGTTTAAAACAGACGGTTAGGGAAATCTCCACTGTAAATATATTGGTTGAATTGATACGTAGTGAAAGAATGATCGTTAATACTTGAATTTAGTCAACTATTTCTGCAGCGTGGGCAAAAAATATTCATATTTTCTCAATAATGCAAGTTGAATGAGAATTTAACTCCATATTCATTTGCCAAATAACTCTGCGAGCGTTATGTGTAAGATCTGAGAACGTCCATATTTAAAATGTTTAAGGGTACTGAATATTCTAAGACTTTGAATTTTTGAACTGCAATGAACGTACAAAAAGTTAAAATTTGTATCTAAAAACTTATTACTCTCCCTTTCCAAATTGTTTTTGCCTTATTTTCGAAGAAATACGAGGGCTATCCAGAAAGTAGATTACGTTTTGGAATAAAAAAATAAACAAAGTATAGGAAACAAATTTTATTATATACAGATGAAAGCCACACTCAAATACTACTTTTCTACATAGTCGTATTGCGTTTCACCTCCATGTATTTATTATTCACGCATCTTGGCACTCCATGAAATGTTTGACTGATTTTCATTGGAAACTCTCAATAACAGTTTAACGGTGACAAGTAGCCAATAGGCCAGTTGTTGGCATGACCTGGACGATCACTTGTGACCTTCTATTTAGCCTTACTTTTAATTATTTATTTGCATTTGCTGGAACATTCCTCATCAGTGACACATGGTTTGTCTGGAATAACCGTCAACTAAAAGACTATCTACAACAATGGCTTGCTTTGCTTTGAAGAACATCAATGCCCTACAGACTAATTTTATTTTAACAATCTATTCAAATTAACTGTTTCTCCCCATACCGGCGTTTGATGACCAGCGAGCCAGTGGCCTTGATAGTCATAGTATCTTTCGGTTATCTTTATTACAGTTTTTTTTTAACTTCACTCAAAATGTTTGTCATTATGCTCAAACGTTTGTCATTGATTCCCCACCCCCGGGGTATGACTCAGGAGAATTCCTGGGAAGTACTGGATAGGATCTATACCTAGGCAGTCTTAACCACTGGTACTGTCGTGTCTGTTTCTTCAGTTGTGGTGGAGCTGGAGATCGTCGATTAAATCCCTGGGGGGTTTGACCCCATTTAGTTCTCGTGACGGGGACTGACAGAGTAGTCAGAGCGAACTTTACGACGTACGTTTAGTCGATGGAGTCATGGAGGTAACTTCCTACCTCCATCGATGGAGTGGTGCCCGGAGGCAAAATGACTAAGTTATATTCATATCTATGATTTGTTCTGCCCAATGCTTTGCATAAAGCCGGCGGTGGTTGCGCCCGCGAGGACGAGGTCCCCCGGACCATAGATATCCATAGATATCCGCATGGGTCCGCAAGTCGGACTTGGGTCGGGGATCAATGTTTGTCTGCTTGATTTTTAACCTAATTATTGACAAGCTACGGAGCTCAAATATTTACACACACTTCTTGTCGATGACCATGCAATGTGGGGAAGCGATGTTTTCAAAGTTCGATTTAGGTTTCTTTTAATTTAATGTTTAGAGGATTTTCTGCGTATATGTTCCTTTAACGAATGAAATCAAATTTCCAGAAACTTACCATTTACACCATAGAATAGAGCGGAAACTAGACTTTAAATGAAATTTGTATCAAATTATCCGGTTATTTATATCTGCGAATTTCCAAAAATCGCTCCATTTTTTCAAATATTTGAGGTTTCTGATTTTAAATTTTCAACACCTAAAACTATATTGGCTACAAAGTTTGAATTTTTCTCAAGATATAAAATAAACTCTTCAATCTTTTATACAACAAGAATGGTAAAAAAAAAAGTAATAATTGGGCAACATTTCCTGTATTAAAAAGAAAGAAAGAAAGAAAGAAAAAAAAAAAAAAAAAAAAAAAAGATGCTACAATGTGAAACTTATCTACTTCCCTTGGCATCGCTGAGAAACGTAGTTTAATGGTTATGATGTTACTGTGTCATAATCAAATTTACCGCTTCACTTTTAATGTTATCTATTTCATAAATTAAACATATTTGTCTGAGCATTTCATTTTAAAATTTGATTTTTCTGAATTTTATTGGGGTATGTAATATTAACGCATTTTTATACAGCTAAAATTTTAGCATCTAAAAATAAGTTTGTTATAAAGACTTGAAATTTTCAAACATTATAAAACAAGCTCTTCATTGCTTCTGAAAACAAAAATGATAAAAAATATATATTAGGTGACTTTCTAATTTGTTAGCGTAAAAGGAACGTTAGCCCAAATGGGCTATTAGTATCGAAACGGGATTTTGCGTTGAATCACTGTAAAAGGATAACTTTTCAAATAATTGCCGCCAAATATTACAGCCCTATATTATTTTTAAAAAGAAGTAAATAAGGAAGAAATAGGAAGTATGTATGAATTTTCCTCGCACTGTAGAAAAAAGACGGTATCTAGGGACATCAAATTTTGAATAACGTAATCATCCACCCGAACATAAACATATGTAAGGCAAAATTTTAAATTTCGAATTTTATTTGTTCCCGTTAAAATCTATGATAAATTATTTTTGTCATTTTTATTTCATTAGTTAGTTACTCTTGAGTTTCAAAAGAGAGCTTTTTCTTCATCAGCGATTTTCCATCCATTCCTTTTTTCATCAATAATAGTCATTTTGTATGTCGCTGGCGTCAAACAACCTTGACTCATATTCCGTTAAATTTTATTTAAAAACTCTAATGTAATTTTGTATGAATTTAATCTGTAATACTTCCAAAAGATAATTTTTACAAACATTCGGAGCATTATTTCAATTAATAAAAGATTTCTAATGTCATTAGATTGTTCTGAAAGTAATTTCGACTTTTCCCAACAGAGAGATTAATGTATTTTTTCACAGCCAACTTCCCACTTAAGCTGCATAATCATTACATATTTTGACAGCTAATATGGCAAGGCTTGTTTACGAAAACGTTCGATTGATTCTACGCAGTAGTTTCTGGTTGGTGCTCTTTCAAATATTCATTGCAGCATTACGAAATTAATTTAAAAAAAAATAAAATATGCCAAAAATGCTGCAATAATATTATTCAAATATTATTGCAGCATTTTCGGCATATTTTATTTTTTTTTACAGTCGAAAAGGTAAAAATGTTGTTCAAGTAAGAAAAGAATTATACGATGTGTGTAGAGAAGATGTATTGACAGTACGCCAGCGTCAAAACTGGTTTGCAAAGTTTCGATCGGACAATTTTGATTTTGAAGATGCATCACATTCTGGAAGGCCACTTGAAGCTGATGAAGACACAATAAAGACATTAATTAGTGCAAACCGGTGAATAAATATTTGTGAGATCGCTGAGAGATTACATTTATTGAGTTCGACCGTTCATGGTCGTTTGAAACGCCTAGTTGAATCTTAAAGCTCGAATATGGGTTCCTCACGTTCTTAAAGCTCTCCATCGGCTTCGACTGACTTTCTAGAACCTGATACATCTTTAAGATCAAAATTGCCGGATCCAAATTTTGAAAACCAGTTTTCCACTGGCCTTCTGTCAATACATCTTTTCCTTACACATCAGATAATTTTTTCTTACTTGAACAGCATTTTGTTTAACCTTTCCGATTCTAAAAATGTAAAATATGCCGAAAATGCTACTTTTCACTTTCTATATTTGAAACGGCACCAACCAAAAACTACTGCGTAGAATCAATCGAACATTTTCACAAGCAAGCCTTGATATATCAGCTCTCAAAATATATAATGATTCTGCAGTTTAAGTGTGACGTTTCTGTGAAAAAATGCACTTAATCCCTCTGTTTGGAAAAAAAATTACATTCCGAACAACCCAAGATATATTACATAATTGATACAAAAAATGAATACTTTCGGTCTTTATAGGCACTACTTTCATTTCAAACACTTTTACTGAATAAAAGTGATTACACAGTTTTGTCTTAAAGAATATTCTGCTGTTATTTTTTTCTGTACTTCATAATCTTTGTTCTGCCCTTATTTTTTTCATGAATTTTCTAGTTCTAGTGAAAGGAAATATTAATGCTTACAGCTATATCGATACAACAAGGATTCAATTAGTTGAATAATCTTTATCTTTAGAAGAAAAAAGCATTTTCTAATTAAAGTTACTTTCTTCGTTTTAATTAAAACGGAGCAATAAGTATAATAAAAATATCCATTTTGTTTTTCTTTTCCGTGCGAAAAAAGAGAAAGAATTCACGTTATTCAGATTTATTTTTTTTTGTTCAGATTTATGCTATGTAAGTTGACTGATTTTTTTCTTTTTTTAATTACTTCATTTTAAATATATGGAATGTTGAAAGTAATGCTATTGATTTTAGCTTATAAATCTTATCTCGTGCTTTGGAAATACGTTACTGCATTCTCTTTTACTTTATTATTTGTTTTTAAATTTAAAGTAAAAAACATCAGTTGCTGTCACATAATAGAAACTTTGCGTGTTATCTAAACATTTTCGGACAACTTTTGATCCCGAAATACGAAAATATGCTTTTTCGAAAACTTTTACATGAAAATGCTTTTGGGCGAAGAAAGTTCTATGAATAAAGAATAGAAAGTGTGCAATATTTTTGCAGACCTTGAAAATCAGCCATGTTAAATTTCACTTTTTAATGTTTGGAACAGAAAAAGGCCATATAATTATTAAATAGGTTATTTTAAAATTTTTTTACGGTTATTTTAAGCGTATCTTTCTAGATTACTTTTTCAGTTAATGTTATAAGCTTATGCAAATTATAAAATAGTTTAAATGCCATGTTACTTATTCAGAAATTTTAAAACGATGTTTTGTAAAGAATTATCGTAATCCCTCGAACAGACTTTCGTGATGTAATATGTTTAGCACATTAATCTATAGAGGCATTTCGCACAATTTTTAGTTGATTTTGTTTTGCTATAAAAAATCGTCTGCTTGGAAATCCTTTTCAATTGGAACCATATTTTCTGACGTATAAATTATCGTCTTCTACTTGATAATTTTGGTTTCCAAATAAAATGGGGCTTTGAAATAAGCAGTGTATGAAAGACTACGCTTGTCATGTTTCCGAAGAAAATTATTCGTATCTAGTTATTAAAAAACGTTGCGAAAGCCATGATCACTAGATATCCATAGCTACGATGGGTGATACTTCCAACACGAAAAGGGAAAAAAATTCAAAATTAGCTTGTTCTAAATACATAACCAAAGGAACAAACGGAATGCTTCGTATGTTGCAAAGGTAAATTCTTTAAAGTTAAAAGAAAATCCCCAATTTAAAGGATAGTTTTCAAAATCATTAAAATGCTCAATGTTAACTGTGGACAACGTGATTAATGCTCATTTGAATCTTAAAAAGGTGAAAAATCATTATGTGCATCGTGTTTCTCCATGACATATCGCAACTCAGAACGCGCTGCAAAATTCTTTATAAGAAACTATTATTTGGACAAAAATAGGAAAATATTGTCAAAACAAATAAATACTGGGTATATTTAAGTGACTGATATAAAAAAAGATCCATTTATTGTCATCAAAAAGGAGAAACCAATCTTAAAACATAGTAAACATAGTTCAAAGAATCTAAAGAAACTGCTCAACTGCACATGTTGTCAGAAACATCCAATTTTTTAAATATTAAATACCTTCTCTTTACCCACAGTGCCACCAATCAGTAGAACTGCATCAGGATAAAGCAAGCAACAGCACGTCAAATTCCACTCATAATTTCCTGGGAAAAGGAACAAGAATCGGCTATAAAGGCCATACCCTTCACTCAATCCCTAAATCTCCCAGTGTATCCCCTATGGATTGTTGCGCTTTTGGACTTTTAGAAAGCAGATTTCCCAAATGTTGACATACAACACTCCTTAGAATTTGGAAAGCTGTTCAAGATGAATGGAATAAAATACTTTTTTCCAATACTAAAAAAGGCTTTGTCTTGGAAATTACAGTGTAGAAAGATAGCGAAGAATAAGGGTTATCAAATAGAACGTTTAAAACAGACGGTTAGGGAAATCTCCACTGTAAATATATTGGTTGAATTGATACGTAGTGAAAGAATGATCGTTAATACTTGAATTTAGTCAACTATTTCTGCAGCGTGGGCAAAAAATATTCATATTTTCTCAATAATGCAAGTTGAATGAGAATTTAACTCCATATTCATTTGCCAAATAACTCTGCGAGCGTTATGTGTAAGATCTGAGAACGTCCATATTTAAAATGTTTAAGGGTACTGAATATTCTAAGACTTTGAATTTTTGAACTGCAATGAACGTACAAAAAGTTAAAATTTGTATCTAAAAACTTATTACTCTCCCTTTCCAAATTGTTTTTGCCTTATTTTCGAAGAAATACGAGGGCTATCCAGAAAGTAGATTACGTTTTGGAATAAAAAAATAAACAAAGTATAGGAAACAAATTTTATTATATACAGATGAAAGCCACACTCAAATACTACTTTTCTACATAGTCACCATACAAATTAAGGCATTTATCGTAGCGATGTACGAGCTTGGAAATTCCTTCGTCGAAAAATTCGGCCGCCTGCGCCTTCAACCACTTCGTTACCTCTTCTTGCAGCTGTGCGTCGTCATCAAAACGCTGCATAGCCAGCCACTTCTTCATTGCTGGGAATAGGGAATAGGTCACCCATGTTTCGTCACCAGTAACCGAGTAAAGAGTCACCATCCTTATGGTAAGCGTCCAAAAAGTTCAACGCTGCAGCCATTCGCTGATTTTTGTGGTCCTCTGTCAAGATTTTTGGAATCCATCTTGCACAAAACTTGTGGTAACCAAGCTTTTCGCTGATGATTTCGTGCAACAAACTTCGCGAAATTTGTGGAAAACTCAAAGAAAGTTCCATTATTGTGAAATTTCGATTTTCACGGACTTTAGTATCGACATTTTCGAGAAGTTCGGCGGTCACTATGCTGGGTCTCCCACTTCGATCTTCGTCGTGAACATTGGTTCGGCCATTTTGAAATCTTATGACCCACTGACGCACTCCACCTTCAGTGATAATGTTGTCCCCATACACTTCACGAAGCTGCCGATAGATTTCTATCGGTTTACAGTTTTTTGCAGTCAGAAACCTTATTACTGAGCGCACCTCGCAGCTCGCGGGATTTTCAATTAACGCAGACATTTCAAACCGTCACAGTATCTGAACGGAGCACAGCACGAACCTCTCACTAGCACGGCTAGATGCAGACTGAGCTGCGCAACGCTCTGACCCTAAGATGGCCGCGCTAGCCCCGCCCCTAGCGGACACAGACGGAAACGTAATCTACTTCCTGGATGGCCAAGATTAATATTTAACCATTTACCAGATGAAAACAGTTTAAAAAACCGTCTTCGAAATGCTTAATTTTATTTCCGTGGAGGAAGTGAAGGAATTGCAAAAAAATCTGAGCATCATATTTCATTTTCCAAAACGGATTTTAAAATGGGTTTAAGGAGGATTCAGAAAAGATTTTTCTTGACCTCTATACAGACGTACGTACGTGTGTATGTATCTCGAATAACTCAAAAATGAGTTGTCGTAGAGAGCTGAAATTTTGCATATGGGACTGCTGTAGCGTGTAGCTGTGCACCTCCCTTTTACGATATGCAATTGGTCGCACCATATATATATATATATATCTGTTACTTGACTCGGTGAGTCCATGTTTTATTGTTATACGTCGGTAAATTGTGCATTTTTTGCTATGAATATGATTAAATTATATTGTTCTTATGTTTCTGGTTAAGGTTTTTATACCAATAGCTAATTCGCATGCAATACTTTTAGAATTATCAACAATTTAAGAGTGCCGCTAAGCCTAGCGAAGCCGTCATTTGTCTACATTTGAAACTCTTAGTAGAACAGTGAATTTAATCAGCTGGTGGGGCCAATTTCAGTGTTTCTTTGTGCAACGTGACCAAAAGGTAACTTTCGATTTTGTGCACCGAAAATTTTCTCCTTTTGCTGGCTACCGAAGTGATGTTTTTTGCATGGTAACTCTGATTTTAATTGCAAATAAATTTTTTTTAACTCTTTCTATCTGTATCTGTTTTTTTTTTATTGTATTTTACAATTTTCATGAAGACTGAGTTTTATGTATTTTTGCCTTGCCGCGAAGCGAGAATTGAATTGACTTAAACAGAAATATATCTCTAATGAAATTGAAGGCAATAAATTTAAATGAAATTCAGCTAAAAAATGTGTATAATTTAATAGGCCGTACAAGAAAGTCCAATGTTGTCTTCATCAGCTTTTTTATTGAAGAAATTGTAAGTGATACATATATGTGTAAAGATCGGCCCAGAATTAACTCTTCTTTCCTGACATCGTGCGGATCGAGAAGTCCTTTCATGCGCCCATGACCTTGGAGCTCTGAACTACAGTTTGTGTCCGAAAGCATTTTGTAGAAGCCTAACATACAAAAATAAGTCCTTTAAAATCTGCTTTTTATCTAAATTTTGCATTCTTGCCTATGTTATTTAAATGTTGATTTCTTGTTATATAAACAGAAAATCCTAGTACTTAAAATTAAAATTAGTTAAATTCCAATATTAGTAATAATGACTATATTCTCATATTTAAATTATTTCTGTACAATAATGATATAAAAAACTCAAGAATTTAAATTATCAGTGCGTATACTCTTTTCTTATACTTACCTATAAAAATCTGAAACCGATTTCACTGGGTGAAATGTTTACAAACGCAAGTTTTTAGCATCGCGCATTTTACTTTTGTAGAATAAAATAATAATAAAAAAATCTGAAATCTTTCTGCTTTTACATTACGTCCAAAGGGACATTTTTAACGCTAACCTTTGTTTATTAAATATCATGATCTTTGCACATAAACCATAAAATTTATTTCAACAGCAATATGCAATATCGCAGAATAATTTTTAAATTGAGCATATCTTTAGAATTTCTGATACACTGTCTCGCGCGCTGGAGATAAAAATGTTTTTTTTCCCTCGTACAATGTTGCCATTGATCGCTTTAAAATACTTGACTTTGTTAATAAAAAATTCGTTAAAGTGTTTCAAATGAACTCTAAAATAAAATAAATTCTAATTAGGGCATCTAGATGTCCATATTTGGAGGAGGATTGCGTTATTCAAAATTTGATGGTTATAGGTAGCGTTGTTTTATCACAATACAAGAAACATACATACATTTATGCAGATTTTTCATTATTTAATTTCTTTAAATATAACATAGGGCGATAATATTTGATGACAACAATTTGAAAAGTGATTTGTCGTTTATAATGAATCGACGCAAAACGCCAAAACGAAATTCATAGCCCTTCTGGGCTAACGCCTATTGGGCTAATAATATTCATCGCAACAATACAATACTCCAGAGATTCTATTCATTAAAATTTCGCAACATTCTGATATAATTTATGCACATTTAAAATTTGAAACTAAACATTCCGTTTCAGAGTATCAAATTATGATACGGTGTGTCATCAGTGACACTTCGCTGCCGTATCACATTTACTACAGTGGGCCCACGAAAAAATCTGAGCTAATCTTCGCCCAAATTATGCCAGATTGCCAAGTTTTGTAAAACTCGCACGAGTAGTTTTTAAAAAATAGCTCTCAAAATTTTAGCTCCTCCATGTTAATTGAATTTGGCATATATTTATTAATATCTCTTCTTTATTAAACTTTTTTGATTCTTCCTTTCACATTCCGAAATTTAGGTTCATTCCAAATAAAATCCATCCATTTTTATGACTTATTTTTTAACTGTGTATTTTAAAATAATTTTTACATATTTTGCGAAAAACTTTTGAATTAACGTGTAAATTTTTAACATCATTTTAAAGTAGATGTAATTCTAAGCATATGTGCAAAAAATTAGAGTTTTTTTATTCAAAATTTCTTAAGATATATGTTACTTTACATATTGGCAAGTTTTAATATTTTTATAAGTGGTAATAACGCTAAATAATGTTTACTCACTTTGTTAAAATTATTTGAAAGTATGAACGATGACTTTTTTCATCTCCTGTGCAATGAAAAAAAAGGAAAGTAAAATAGGTTACTATAAATTAAAAAGTTAGCTAAGTGAATTATTCGTGGCGCAAACTGAAAAAAAAAATGCGCCAAAATAAATTTTTTAATTTCTCCGTAAATTTCGCACCAAATTTTACAAAATTTAAAATTTAGACGTTATTTGAGTCGTAGAATCGAAATATGGAAAACGTTTGGCATGTCATTTCTGAGAAAGTCCGATTTTGTGTCAAAATACCTATATCAGAACAATACTATATATAAATCTAATGTGTATCCTAAGTCGCACTTTCGTGACATGAAAAACGCAATTTGAATTTCGTCAATCGGCCCAGTAGAGCGGAAGATATAGAACTGTCTCACTTTTTCTTTTGTGCAGTGTACATTGTCAATGAAAAGTGTACAATAGGACATTTGTCCTCCAGAATTCCTTTCCATGGGCGTTTAAAATTAAAAACATATTAACGTATCTAAGTACACTAGTTTCCGAAACTTACCCACGAGACGGTAAAAACCAACAAAAACGGAAAAGTAAAACTATGTTTAAAAACAAATTATGAAGTTACCAAACGGGTTTATACGTGAACGAAAACAAGTAATATGTACAAAGATGAGAATAATATTTAAGTTCCGTAACACATATAATGTCATCATATTCTAGTCACTAAAAATGAATATTTAAAGCTGAAGTCAAACAAACAAAACCTGCATTAATAAGGTAAGTAACCACACCGGACCTTCACACAAACTTTACAGCGATCCCCATGCTTTTAATAATCGGATCAACCATCACAGATGCTAGCAATGATATTCCTCCACTATAGAGTAGTTCTTAACTGTATAAGACTGGATAAAGGAGGTAAACGTTCAAAAACCGCAAGCCCGAGGACATCCCAAAAAGTTTCAGTGGGCTTAAGATCGACGAAATATTGCGGCCACTCCATACAAGGAATGTCCTTAAGTTCCAGGTAATGATGTCGGTGCGATGGAGACAGGTATTATCATCCATAAGGAGGAAATCACTTTAAAATCCCATATGGGGTGTAGGATATCATTCTGATACTGCGAAGCTGTTACAGAATAATTTGATGTATAGCTAGATGAGATATTCCTTTGAAATTCCAGCCCACATCATGACACTGCCACCACTGAAAGCACGTCTTGGACCTGATTTCGTATGTTTGATACTCTCCAAACTCTTACACTTATCATCTGACTCCAGGGTAAATCTGGACTCGTCCGTGATCAAGATGTTGCCACAATCTGAAACAGTCCAGTTGAGATGTTGACGACAATAGTTTATTCTTGCCCATCTGGATTGAGGTATTAGTGGAACACAAACATTTGGCAGTCTTTTACAATCTTTACAGTCTTTCTATATGGCACCTGCTGCACATATTACTTGTAGACATTGTCTTACCAAGGAAGGTTGGAACCATGGATATAACAGTTGCGGTGATCCCTCGTAGATTCCGTTTGGCTACTATAACAATATACTGATTTTCATAAAGGGGTGGTAACCCTTAATCGACTGGTCAGAAATATCTGGTCAACTCTTTTAATACTTGTTTGTAATTATTTCCGCATTCGAGAAATTAGGGAATGATTAACGCCAAGAAAAAAGCGACATCTTCGATTCAATGTGTCCGCCAGCACGCCAACTCTCACTCACAGCTATTTGCCTTTTTCCGGTGTTGGAAAGACGAATATCGTAAAAACCTCTCTTAGGAAATTTAGAAAATTTCGTACGTGCGTTTAAGTGAATCTCCTTTATACCTTCAGAATGCTGGTGTCTTCGACTACCTAATTAACACATTTTCAGACAGTCAATCCTTATTGCCTTTAAACATATTATGCTTATATACTATCCTCTCTATTCACAGCATTTTGTAGCTGCTTAAATTCAACTTACGCTTTCAAAACGTGCTAACATGGATTGTCTACTTAAATTTTGGAAGACCATGTTCTATGCCTATAAACTTAGCATGTCTCTCAACGTTTCACTATAGATGTAGCGAATGAGTGGAAATTAAACTGATTACCTATATCAAGGATTCTCATTTCATGAGAATTATTCCTGTCGGAATTGAATTCATTTTGGAACTGTGCATCTTAGTCGGGTAGATTCAAATTACAACAAAAGTCGGCAAAGAAAGGAAAGACCAGCTAAAATGTGCTTAAATAATGTGACGCAAATGTTGAAAGATTTACATATAAATATCATGCACGTACATCAAAACAAACAGAAGTGTCTTAAACTATTGCATTTAGTAATAATTTAAATCATGCCACCCAACCGGTATAGTGGTTAGCGTCACTGGCTGCCGTGCCGAAGGGCCTGGGTTCGAATGGCGGAAAAGGCACTGATGTTTGTAAATGTATAGTGTCCGTGCGGCATGGGGGCACTCTAAATATGCGGCGAATCGAAAGTCCTCTCTAGTGGTTGGGAGTAAGGAATGAAGGGTGGAAGACCCTCGGATTCGTTCCCTCGGGGTGTGGTCCATCAAAATTGGGGGGGGGGGGCGTAAGTGAGCTAAATCGCCCTGTCACTGTAAGATGCTCAAGGCTGTTGCCAGCGACAGGAGTAAACTTGCGCTCCTTGCTACGAGGAATTCCGTGGGCTTCTGCTGACTAAATATCAGACAAGTGAGCATTAGCAACAACATCAACAATATAAAAACATAATGATTATTCGCATATTCTTTCTTATTGTTTTCAGCATGCGGTTTAAAAACTATTGATTTAGGATAGCAAGATAAAATCTGGAAGTTAAAATGCAAGAAATTATCACATCTTAAATAGATAAAATACTTGTGTAAATGCAATGAAAATTGTCTAAAAATTATGCTAACGTTCTCTATATAATGGAAGGATACAAGCTGTTTTATAATAAAAATTTACTCTGATCCGAACTTTAAATTTATGTGACATTTCTATGACGCCGAATGTAAAATAATCTGATGTGTACACCAGATGTCTTACTTGTACGGAATATTAAATTATACGCATTTTTTCTTGCATTTCATTTACGTTTATTGGATAGAATTAAATCTACTTCGTCGATAGCGCATAAACACAATAGAATAAATGCATTCTTTAAAATTCACTCTATTTGTTTACCATAGCGACACTCTGGCGCTAGGTTCACTTAACAGTATTATATTTCGTTCATATTATAACTCAGAATGCACAAAATTTATATCATTTAAAGAATTATCTAATCGTTCCCACATGTTCTATTCAAATACTATAATAAATCTAGAAAGATGTATAAAAAAATTAAGCAAACAAAACAAAAAGAGAAACAGTTATTCACAGACGATTCAGTATTTCTCATTCAATTAATTTAGTTCTCACTTCGTGACAAGGCAAAAATACATAAAAACTCAAAATATCTATATTAAAATTTTTTTAAGTAAATCTTAAACACTTATTTCCTCGAAAAATTCCAGAAAGGATTAAGCATGATTTAGTTCGCAATAATAAATCAAGGCTTTTCTTTGCTGTTGCGAAGCTTAGTCTCTCTAGCTTGGCAACAAATCTACTATTCTGCTGTTTCAAATGTAAACAAATATGTCCGCCATGTTATTTAAAAATTAGGCCTAACCTCACTTAAACAGCTTTTAAATTGTTGATAATTCTACAAATATTGCTTGCAGATTTCCTAAAGGCATAAAAACCTTAACCGGAAGATAAGAGCAACATAATTTAATCATTTTTAAAGCAAAAAATGCACAATTTGCAAACATATAAGAGTAAAGAAACTGAGCCGGGTAACGGAGTGGATGTATATATAAAAATATTTATATACGTTTGGTGTGGCCGATTGCAACCAAAATATGAGGTGCACATCTACATGTTATAGCAGTCCTATATACAAAATTTTAATATTCTGAGCTTACTCGTTTTTGAGTTATGCGAGATACATACGTATGTACAAACCACCACGAAAAATTCTCTTCAATTCATTTTAAAGCGTTTTATAATTTTGGGGAGGAAAAAGGTTTTTTATTTCATAATTTAAAGTTCGGATATATGTCCGAACTTTAAATTATGAAACCTTACGTACAGATATCACGCAAATATGTCGTTAAAATGCATTCGATAGCGGTCAAAATGAATGTTTTCGTTGAAATATTCTGTCTGAAACTTTTCGCAATTACAATACTTCCTTTTTACTTTGTACAAGGAAGTAAAAATAATAATAATGCATTCTGATGTGCTCTAATATAAAATCTTCGTGAATCCAAGTATTTTTTGGCCTCACTTTGCATACACAAGATATGCAGTATGTGAGCTCTAGTATATGGAACATTTTGTACTCTAAATTTCATACTGCAGTTAATGTTAAATGACGCAAATTAATAAAAGGTAATTAGATTTCCTTTAAAGATAAGCTAAGTTGAATTTTTTTGTGTTAAAAAGTTTTAGAATGCACCTGAATTTGATGCTAGATTGTAATCTATAGGATTAGACTGCGTTTTTAAGAGAAAAAAGTTTAATCCTCCTCTTAAGTATTTTAAACTGTATATTCGGATAATTAGATTTCGTTTAAAGAGAAACAAAGTTGAATTTTTTGTATTAAAATGTTTTAGAATATTGAACCTGAATATAATGTTAGATTGTAATCTATAGGATTAGAGTGCGTTTTTAAGGGAAAAAAGTTTAGTCTTCCTATTTAGTTTTTTAAACGGTATGTCCGGATATATTTCCAGGAAAAAAAAGATTCTAAATCTTCTAAAAATTAGCCAATCTAAGGAAAAAGAAACCTATTACAGAGAATGGGTAAAAGAAAAAGGTTCCAATGTGTCATCATGATTTTTGTATATCGCATTATGCGTGTAATTTAAGATGGAATTTTTCTCAGAAATTAATTATAAAAAGTTTCAAATGACTGTTACCAGTGTTAATAGGTTTTCTTTCCCTTACTCGTCTGGTAGATACTGGTGAATAAAAAAATAAGCAATAAGCCGCTGCAATAAATATTTATCATCCGCATTTCTTTCTGGAGTTATTCCGCGTTTTACTCTATGTGCCAACTCTCTTCATTCGTCGCAATTAGGAGAATGCATTAAGTTAACGCCTAGAAGTAATTTTTATTCAAACTCGGCAAAAAAAAAGGTTTTTATGAGTTTTCTTAATGTTCAGGAATGGGAATCGTGTTTTTTATAATAATTTTGGAAAGTTACGCATGTAACTGTCACAGAATTATAACAGTTATCAATACTTTTCACCTTTGCAGTGTGTTTTTAAGTCCTAATTATGATTTATCAGCATTTCCATAGTTTCTAAAACTCGTGGAAATTCCCAGATGGGCTTATTTTTATTTCCTTTTAAATCTAATTGCTTCGGTAAAACATACTAAACATTTTTGCGATAAATTTTAACCGAATTAGAGAATTTCTCGACTTAAGATAGGCAGGAAGTGTAGCAACTAAACTCATTTTATGAGATGGTTAAACTATCAAACTTTTAACTGCTAATAAATGTAATTTAAAATTAACTACAGCAACACCTGTAATATTAGTAACAATTAATAATAATTCTCAGATGTTTTAACATACGAAATCTGATGTTATTCTTCTCATTACTCGAATATCGTATACTAGCAAACAAACGGGTTGCCACTTCACTTGCGAGAATATTTTGTCCCAAGCCTCATGCACGAGCAATGAGTGAAAAAAAATGCATAGTTATATGTTTCACCTTTATTAAAATGCACAGTTTTATAACGAAAGAATATGATTATATGTCAGTTCTTTATTCAATAAGTTCAAAAATCTACACACATTGCATTAATTTATAACAGACTAAACCTTGCTGCCTTTCGCATTGCTATTCGGAACATCTTATTCCAGATGGAATAAAACCTTGATCTATAAAGCTCTTATTGTTATACTGGTGCGGGCTTCCGTATCGCTAGTTGAAGCCTGAAGAAGACATAGATGATTTTAACGCATAGTGTCTGTGAAGCATGCGAGCACTTAAAATACTGGCGAGTCGAAAGTCTTGTCGAGTGGTTTGTGGTAGGCGAAGAGAAGTTGGAAGAACTCGGATGTGTTGTTCCCCGGGATGTTTTCTATCAAAATCGGGGCGGACCAGCTCAGATACTGCCATGGACTTTACATGTACACCTTGCTTCCCACCAAAAATGGGACAATTATATATCTCTCGTTCTGCTGGGTGGATTGACAAAATTTAACTTGCATATTTCATGTCTCGAAAGCTTGACATAGGATACATACTAAACTTATATATATAGTTCTGACACAAGTATTTTGACAGAAAATTGGACTTTTTCCGAAATTACATACGGATTTTTTTCCATATTTCCATTTTACGACTCGAATTATGGCTAAATATTAAATTTTATAAAATTTGTTGAAAAGCTTACCGAGAAATTTAAAAATTTGTCTTGAAGCATTTGTTTTCAATCTGCGCCAAGAATAATTCACTTGACAGAATTCTTAATTTACCGGACTAATTTCCCTTTCCTTTCATTGTGCACTAGCCGAAGAAAAGATGCGTCGTTCACATTTTCAAATAATTTTAAGAAAGTACTTAAACCACATTTATTATCGTTTAGAAAAAATATGCCAAATTTCAAAACGCATCAATATATAAATTCAAATATATGTCCGGAAATTTTAAATAAAAAATTCCAAATTTTTCCAGGCGTGCCTAAAAATACATCTACTACGGCAAATAACGCAGGAATTCAGCTGTCTTTGCACCCCATATATGGGCTTTGAGCACCCCGTGTATGTGAAAGTACGACTTTACTCAACTCAGTCCCAGTTTTGATGGAGAGCGCTTTGGGGGACGCTACAAGGGCTTCTGTCCCTTCTTCCTCTACCACTAAACTACCCGAGAGAACGTTCGGTTCGCCGTGCATTTTGAGCGCCTATCTCGCGATTTTTCCAAACCCTGACTTACAAACATTCTTGCATTCTGTGTTATTTTAACTCGAGTTCATCAACACAGCCGCGAAGAATACTAACCACTGTACTGAATCAGGGGGGCAATAATTAAATTTATTACTACATTTGGTATACCGAAAAAGTTCCTCCATGTCATTTATTACACATTTACAAGTCTACATCCATTATTAATATTCTCATGAAGTGTTCTTACTTAAAAACCATAATCTGATAATCGTACGAAAAAATTCATTAACCTACAAATATTTTTCATTTTTAAATAATGAAAATAATATTAGGTTACGTGTCACCCACCAGCATTTCCTAGAAAACGAGTTCTGTAAGATTCTGTGAAAAAGGTCTCTTTTTTTGAAAAAAAAAAAAAAATATTCATGAATATTTTTCACTATAATCTGCATAGATATGCTCCAAACTTAAACTTTTAACTTGAGAAACCTTTTCCTAAACAGATATTTCATTTTTAGTTATATGCACATGCGCCTACCAGCGGCTGAGCGGTAAAGTCGCTGAAAACTGGTAGTTCGGTCCGAGGATCGAATCCCGCGAATGGGCTGGCTGCATGAGCGTTTTCGTAGTTTTCCCCATGTGTAACGTGTATACGAGCGAGTTTCTCTTAGAAAGTCCTCCACGAAGGCATCCCTGCCCTTAGGCAGATAGCCCTAGTATGCTTTGTCATAATTAAACAAACCAAACCATACATGCACATGCATATACTTCGCATTTCAATTTGCGTACGGATATTGAGTGTGATCTTCGAATTTAATATTAAATTATTTGGATTAATTTTTATCGCACAAAAGGTATGTTTGTGCTTTATTTTCCAAAACGCGTAGGAAATTTTCTTACCATAACTGTAGGGACGGGGAAGTATAAAAAGTTATATTTCGTAATTTTTTCAAAACTGGTTTCGTCAAACTCAAAAATGAGCAAACATAAACCTTTGCGCCATTTGAACACTTTTGTAATTGAAAATATATGTGAAAAAATAATATTGTATTACATCAAAGAAATAAACGTGATCCTTGCATGAAGAACATATCGTCCAAGTTTTCCTAATTTTAATTCATAACACGTCTCATGCATAAACATATTAGACTCTACTATAAACCAAGTACAATTAATCAGGTAATTCGAGAAAAAGAATAAACTAAACCTAGCAAGCAAAAAAACATATACGTTACATTCAGAATTCTAAAGATTTTAACATAAACATTTATCGGAAGGCCTGATGGGAAAAAATATCAGACGCTTTTCAAACGCACGGTCACCTGGTCACACGATCATTTTAATTTCAATAATGTTTCTGCGATCCACGTTTGCTTAAGCAAAGACCGCGTAAGGATAATAATGGACACCTTGAATGTATTTTGTGTTTTATAATAACTATTTTAAACGGCTGGGATCTCAAGCGGCTAGTCCTATTAATTCATATTTTCTGTTACACTAATTTATCCATTAAGAATAAATACTAGCGTAGCAATACATTAAAAAAATCGAACTTCATTTCTATTTAGTAAATAATTAGAAACAAATGGGTTTAAGAACTTTACACTCAAATTTTATTAGTTTCTAAATTATGATCCATAGAATTTCGAAGAAATCTAGAGATAAATAGTCTACTTGTGCATTCAACGAATAATTAATATACGCCTCGAAAAATTATATTTATGATATTATTTCATACAGTAGTTTTAACATAAGCAGGCATAATGCCTTTTTCACAGGAAATATCACTCATTTCCCCTCTCCGCTCAGCGTAATTGCTACTACAGATGACTGGAAAGCATCATTTGTAAAGGACTATATCTTTCTTGAATAAAGAAGGGATAGTACAATGTAATACATATGGAAACAATACGACATTCTCTTGTATCTAAATTAAGATCTCTGCTAATGGAATGAAAAATGTGAAAAGGGAGGGATGGAATTCCATTCGAAAATTTTAACATTAATGACCCATTCTGTTTCACAGATTCAATGTGCAGGCCTGTTTTGTTGTAAACTTAGACTCTTCTCATGGACCTTATTAACTCAGAACCTTATTAATATTCTTACGAATTCTTATATATATGTGTGTAAATAATTTTAGTGTACATCTGTGTAAATATATGTGTAATAATTTTAGTGATGTTATGTTTAAAACTGTAATGCCTTTTGTACAATGTAACATGAAAATCTGAGGAGCCGAAGCTCTGCCGGAAAACTAAAGTTACAGAGGCAAGTCTAACTAACATTGAGGTAACTGGCTATCTTGTTAAATTAGAGGGATATCGCCAAGCTGGCGATGGTTTCAACGACAATTGTTTGTCGCCAAATTTGGCGAGAGTTCGCCAAAAGTAGCCACTCTTTGTGATTATTTGGTGGCATTTTGATTCTGTCCCTGTGTAATAATAATTGGTACTGTAATTGGTCCCTATATTTAACTGTAATCGTATCTGACTCTTACATGTAACTTAAACCTTCCTTCCGGTAATTTTGAGAAATGAAAGCTACTGGAGATATCTCGGCGACCGGGGGAAAACTATATAAGACTGAAAAAAGCATTAGTTTCTCAGTTCAGAGTCGACTACAGTTTATTGAGATATCGGTTTGTCAGCTTCGTTCTTCGGATGCGCTTTGCATCCGAAGAACGTGAGGGTAATTTATTTTTATTTAGTTTAAACAGTCATTGTAAGGCCTTAAGATAGCTCTGATATGCAGAACCGTCTGTCGAGATGAAACGTAATTCATTAAATATTTGAACATCATTTATTAGCTGCTGCTAACCTAAAGCTGTGGCAGTCCATTCTTCAAACGCATGAAGGCAAGCTGACACTGCACGAATACATGTCCTCTAGTTCCCATTTACTAATCTGTCGCTTTCACCGTAACGGTAAGCTAAATCCTTCTCTTAAAACTCAGGATCACTAATCAGGGAGCCAATCATAACTCGTACTTTATTATCAGCGGCTTTTGTACAGTGTGGTTCCATACTCTATTTTCATAATTAAATTTTCCTTCGCAGGCAGTTTTCATAATCTCTTCCGAAGGCCGCCGTTTAATCCAACAGTTCTAACGATCGGATCCTGTTCCCCCCAAGGACGGAGATACGACCTCGGAATTGAGTTATGGTAATCTTTCCTCGAAGATTATCGTAATCAGTTTTAGGCAGCTGCTGTTTCTTTCAGAATATCGGAAAGATGCATATTTCTTTCGAAAGATGAATCATTTTTGCGATTCAGTAAATGTGTATCTCAGGCAGCATTTTGAAATATATGTGTAAGACGAATTTCTGCCCCGTTATGTGGTAATTATTATTTTCTCTTGCAAATACATGTAGCTGTTTTGTTAGATTTTCGATTATTTCGTTGCAAAAAGTTAATATTCTTTATTCCCATTTAAATGGCATATAATACCTGTCTAAATAATTCGTTGTTTTAAAAGAATGAGTGACTAGAGCATACCTAACAGATAAATAGAGAAATTTTATTGATTATTCAATAAAATATTAATGGGACTATTTGTTACTTTAGAACAGTGGTCTTCAATTCCAGGTTTCCTCCAGTCAAATTAAAAATTCTAAATGAAAATTATAAAGCACTCACACTAGTTGACGAGGGTTCATTATCTAAAAAATATAAAAATACAGTAATCTACAGATTAGTTTCAAAACTTAGCATGTGATCATCATATGTCAAAGAGAATGACGTGCAATACTCTTCAAAACTAAACATTTTACTAATGGGAAAATGAAATGAATTTAGATGGCCTGGTGTTTCGCTAAGAGATCACAAGTTTTCCAAAACTACAGTAAAATAGAATTATTTCTTGATTTTAATGTTAAAATGGTCCTGGTACTTTATACCTGGACTTATGTACTTTTAATAGATTGCCTTAATTTCTTGGATATATTTTAAGATGCACGTATATATACGCTCTTACAGACGTCACAAAAATCTTCTAGGCCGTATATATACGGCATCGACGTTTAAAATTTGCACAGTGAAGCAATTTTGCAACTGAACAAAATTATAAAAGACTATTTTCCAGCAATTATGCCATTTGCAACACCATATTTAAGTTATATGAAAACATTTTTAACGTATATGAAACATATTTGACATATAGGAAAATCTTTGTCAACGTATGTTACAATAAAAATGTACATACAAATTAAATTCAGAATATTAAATGCTACTACAGATACTATCAGTACAGCTAGACTTCGAGATTTTGTGTAAAACAGTTCTACGCCACCAAATACAATGTAAGGGTAGGTCACACTTGGAGCACTGTTCATGTTATTAATAAGAAAATTCACTAGTTTTATGCTAAAATATTTTAATAAAAAATGCAACGTTCTGTAATACATAAAGCGCCTGTAACATACTGATGTACTTTACATATATTTTCATGATCTATTTTTGTAGTGATGGAATGGGATTCCCCGAGAAAAAAAAACCGTACAGTTCTAAGAGTTCTGTTAGTTGACAAAGTTTGAAAACCACTGTTTTAGAGATTATTTTTCTTTCCACAAAATTCTGTTAAGCCCAACAAAGAGTTCTCTTCATTTATATCCAAAACGTAGTATTAGTTGCATATTTTCAAGATTATTATATTCAGGATATGATATGAAGCTGTTGATAATCGATAAAGCTTTCAATATTCTTGATTTATCTTCCAAGGTATAATAGCAAATGCCTTGGTGAAATTAAAAATGAACATAAATTCCAATGCGTGTTTAGTAATAACATTTCGGTGCTTGTCATTGGCAACGTTTTATATTCACTCCCAATTTAAATTTGATTTACTTCAGATCTGGATCCTGATGCAATAAATACCCGTATTTGTGAAATTCTATAAAACATCTGAAAGCCCAAATTTGGAATTTGGAATTTGTTTTATTATCTATTTCATATTTTTTAAAGCATTTATGAGTTTTTGATTAACAGACTCAAATGATTTCAAAGCGAACAATGGCAACACTGTACGGAAAAAAAGCATCTTTATCTCCAGCGCTCGAGACTGTGTATCGGAAATTCTAAAGATATTTATTCTGTTTTTTTACATATTGTATATATTTATTCTATTTTTTTTAATTTTATGGCTAAGTAAGAAGAACATGATATTTAATAAATAAAGGTAACACGCAAATGTTAAAAAAACGACCCTTTGGGCGTAATGTGAAATCTGAAAGCTTTCAGATTATTTTTTTATTTCGAATTTGTTGATTAACAAGCTGAGAGATTTTTAAAATCTATAAATACTCGGAAACTATACTAAATTATATACATAAAACTATACATAAAACTAGCTGAACTCATTACAATCATTATTTTTTATATATATAAAATGAGTACTTTAGGCAGCTTGGTGCTACAAAAGTCATTAATCTTGTTACCAACCACTGCAGTTAACTGGCTAAAAGTGGCATTCATGACGTCACAGGCTATTAAAGATCAATATTAAGCGATGCTACGCTGTGCTTGACTAACAAAAGATTAATAATAAGCAGCGTTTTCTTTCTGAACGAATCGCGTAATCGCATTGATAACTAACTAATGTTGTTAAGGTTTGAGAGCTAGCTCAAATTTACGAGAATGAGGCGTTACTTCACCTAATAAAAATGAATTCCAATACAATAATTTCTAACTATAAACAAGCAGACACAAGTGTAAAATCAGATTAAATGTATTCTACCTGACCACTTTTGAGAGGTTCAATTAAAATATACAAGCATAAAGTTACCAGCCAATTGGACATGAGTCAAACGCAAGCTGTTCCATAAATGCTGCAAATCCAACAATTTAATTTAAACTGAGTAGAGGCTACAAGCTTGTGTAACCCACAATACAGCTCTAAGGTGCCAGTTACGAAAATCTAAAATCACTCTAAAATTTTCACATTATGACCAGCACCAGTGTTGGTAACAGACTTTGCTTTAATCTTCAAGGCTGCTTGCCGCTTAAATCTACATAAATTCTGAAATGAAGAAACCTTGTGACGAAAAGAGACAGAAAAAACAAAAACAAATCGTAACACGTTCACTCCGGATACGCATAAGGGTAAATTCCATGAGCGGCTACAGACATTTTATTAATCTAAAGTAATAAAAAAATTCAAAATAAAATTTTAATAAAAATCTAAAAGGTTTCAGATTTTAACAGTCGTCCAAAAGGGCTTATTAAGGTCTTTTCGCTCTCGCTGAGATCGCACTCTACTAGTCTGCTGTTACATTTACTTCTACTAACCCATTTATTTTTGTCTTTTTAGCTTTATTATAAAGCATCATTTTCTTCTTTTTTTTTTTTACTTTTCCCTCTTTATCCTATCAATGTTCAGTTTTCTTGCTAAGATGACTTTGCAAGACTCAAGACTAAGACTTTGCAAGACTAAGATGACTTTGCAAGATTTTTTTTTGTCTTTTTAGTATTAACATTTTGTGTGTTTTCTTTATTTATGAAATATTACTTTCTTGGCGATTATGACGCATAAAATTCGATTCAACAGCAAACTCACAAAATATTTAGAAACAGCGTATCTCTAGAATTCTTTCTCACGTTGGTGATATTTTTTTTTTTTTTTTTTTTTTTTTTTTTTTTTATCGTTCAGTGTGGCCACTGCTCGCTTTGAAATCGTTGAGTTTGTTAATAGAAAATTCAAAGTTTTTCAATATATGAAGCAGATAATAAAACAAATACAAAATTCGGGTTCTCAGGTGAGCATGTTCGGGTGCAGGATTGCGTTATTCAAAATTTGATGGCTTTAGATACCGTTGTATTTTTATAATGCTGTTGTGTATCAGAATTCACTTAAGTATTTAAATTACCTCTTATTAAAAATTAATTTATTAATATTCTAAATTTATGCTACACAACGTGTGTTTTATTTAATAACTGCTTTAATTTGTTTAATTTTAATTGGGATTTTTGTACGAAAGATATGGTGTGTTCTTTTCATTCGTTCTTTTCATTCGTTACTCATTAAACGCGCTGAAACACACAATGGAATCGGGTGAATTTCGAAGTAATAAACTTAATTTTATAGTACTTAAGTTTAACAATTATTAATTTATACCACTAGAAGCAGAAATGTAAGATAACTTGCAAGATTCTAGCTTTAACAGATTTTGAGATATAGTAATTTATTCAACGAAAATTTACAGTTTCCATTGCGTGAAACGTTTTGGGGGTTGAAATTGTAAAAAGCGATCGAAAACACAGTTTTTAACTAGATTTCTGAACACTGCCAAGGGATCTCAGGCAGGGTGAATTTATGTTTGCCACCTCGATATTGCAGGGGTCTCAGGCTTGGCGCTGTTTAAATTTGAGTTTAGTTCAACGCCGCGGAAAAAGGAGAAAGGAGAAATTTTACATAGCGTTAGTATCTTGCTAAGCACTAATTCCAAGGAAATTTGTATTGTAACTGAGGAGATGATAAGAAAATTAATTTAACTATGACTCAAGGATAGAAAATATTTAGTTAAAGTTAATGATGATTAAAAGTCATTTAGATTAAGTAATATTTACCGAAGAATCAAATTAGTGCTATAGTGGTACATTAAGCCATTACTTCTTATATGAATTCAGTTGAGTGTGGATTCCTCCAAGGAATTTTGTTAAAAGTTGTTTCTTCTTCTTGTAATTGATTTTTATGTGCAATTTGTTGAAAAATAATTTGTTCTACTAAAAGTTATCAAATAACCTTTATTAAGATAATTCGACTATTGGACTAAGAAAGTGAAATAGAAATAGATTACGATGAAATATTAGAACTAAATGCTATCCTAAGTTCAATCTTATTATATATATATCATCTGTATTTTTTTTATTTCACCCGGGTGGAAAATGTTTATATATATATATATATATATATATATATATATATATATATACTGATTATTTAAATAGGTTAAAATGATTTTTGAAGTATTCTCCCATTCATTAATAAATATCAGGTTTTTTCTTGAAATAATAGTTGCATGCTTGAAATAATAGTTTAATCATTACTCATGTTGCTCACCAAACTCCTACACGAGGTTGTAGCGGTTCTTCGTTCTTTAAAACACAACGCAATTCAGTTTTGTTAGGTTAGGATTTTAGGAAAATTTAATTTGGTGTCGTGGTGTCTTCTTTAAAAGGCACCAGAACAATGCGAGAAGCATGCATACATTCATGCAGATTGTTCATTATTTAATTTCTTTAAATATAATACAGGGCGAAAATATTTGGTGGCAACAATCTGAAAAATTTTACGCCGTTTATAGTGATTCAATAGAAAATGCAGTTTCGAGATTAATATCCCATTCGGGAGTGACGTCCTTTCGGGCGAATAAATGTAAGTTAATTTCAAAACTTCCATTTTTTTATTAAAAACTTTTGAATATTTTTAGAAATCTTATAATTTTTTTTATTTGAATTCACTGTTTCCCCATAAACGAAGGAATGGTGAACAAAATAGAAAGCAAACAATATGACATGCTTTCTTGAAGTACTGCATGTCAAAGTAGAAAATAGTTCTCCCAAAAAAGCCCAAAAATTTCGAGGTTCTCCTATGTCAGAAATGAATACAAATCGACACAATCCTTGCGCAACATCGAGAAATAAGAGAGATTGGCCGAATTTTCGATGACAAGTCATCGCTCATTGGTCGCTATTGATTCTGCTCCGTGTTCTATCAGTAGAATCGCTAGACTTCGGTGGAATGTTACTAGCATCAAGCTCAGATATCACATTTTAAAGAGGCTGTCTGATATATGGTGATATCTATGTGCCGTCTTCTTTATGTTCCATTAAGAGGAATGATGGGACAGTTAGAGATTTACGTGTTTGATGGAAACAGGATTTTGAGATGATAATGCATTTGTAACTTATCTCATCTTTCAATCAAAGTGAATTGTTGCAATATCTCTCATTTTTATTCTGTTTTTATTGTGACGGAATGCAAGAGGGTATTCGAAATATACCGGTTAATGGAAGATATATCATTGAAGCGTTCTAATATTTCAAATACGTAAATATTTGCTGAACGCTTTTCAGATAATACTTTTTCTTTGTAAAAAAATAAATAAATTACGAAACATAAAAAATTTAAACTGAGTATATAAATAACTAATAAATATATTTAAATATTTTAAATAATTTGGGAAATAATTAATTTCTTAAAATTATCATTGACATCATAAATAGCTATAGCTTAATTTTTCTAGTTTCCTTGTTACGTTATTTTACATTACGGTACCAGGGATGATATCATCTGTGCGACTTGGCAAACGTTACCTACGATATATAAGCATTTTCATTTATCATCTACATGGCATCACTGATTTCAATGACTGTTCACTTCCACGCCTGTCGAATTAATTTCTACCTTTTCGTTGCCCTGCGTTGGCAACACGCTTTTGAGATTTGTCGTTCGTAGGATTCGGTCGCTAAAAGCGTAGCTGGCCTGTAACTGTTGTAATTCTTATTTTATGCTTATCTAATGATTAATTTAGCAATAATTCTAATGCTAATTTAGCAATAATTATTATGAATTATTGCTAAATGTTTACGTGTGAATGTTATATCATTAAATGTCTTCAGTTTGATTTAAATACACAAAGATTCGACTGAATTTATTAAGTATGTTTAAAGTCGAAACTGCGTCATCCATGTCGGTGCCATTCTAATACGAGGTACGTAAACAATGACTTTTAGCAGTCTGGAGACTAACCCTTCCAATTTACACATTCCGTTACATTACACTAGGGATATTTATCTGATTACGAAAACATTACCTCGGCATTACGAGAACTCCATTTCAGGAGACATAAGAGCTTTCATTTATCGTTCACTTGTTCCAGTAGATTTTGAGTCCTTATATATGTTGCCATTCGATGTATCTTAAATGTTTAATTTTATATTTCAAACAAAGCAACATTGGCCAATCAATATAATGTCTAATTAACAGAAGGCGATAAAAGGCAGTGCAGCTCTTAATAATTTTTATTTTAAAAGATAGAAATATTTTAATAACATTTTTAGAAAAGAAAAAAAAAACATTTTATTCAAACAACAATCCTGCATTTATTTTTTCAACGAATTCTAAATCTTAAGTCAGTATTTACATAAATAAACGCACTTTATCTAAAATTCTCTAAAAACCTGTAACTGTTAAATTGTTTGAATAAAAGTTCTGACGATTTAACATTCGGTATCTGAATTAAAATGAACCTCCGAAAAGCCAGTCATTATCCTCTGTTTTAAAAAAAATTATTTCATAGTTGTTTTCATTTTGCATATATAAATGGCGCTAGTATCTTAACTTCCTCCTGCCGTTGTAACTGCCCGAGCACAGACTTCTCTTTTGTCATTTGAAGTTCTGGAGCTGAAGAAGTAGGTTCTACATTTAAACGTTCGAAAATAGCTCTGAAACTTTGGAAATATTATGTTGATACTTGCAGTCTTAGCACCTCCAATAACTTTCGGTATTCTACTAGTTATTAAACTAAATCCATCATATCAAAGGCATTCTTAACTTTTATTGTAACGTTCTTCTGTATGTACTTTCGTAGTGTAAGTGGTTATTATGTCCAGCTAGCAATTATAATGTGTGCGATTTGAATCTCAGTGAAAGCACGGTGAATTTCCCATATCTTCTGCTGTGTCAAACCTAGGCACTCGAACTAATAATATGGTACATCATAATTTATCGTAACATGGTTAATGGGTCTCGTAGTTCTCCTGTAGGGTTTCTCTTAGTTTGCATAGAAAATTATTTTAAGAGTTTGGTACCTTAGCTGAGCCTCTAATTTTCCCCTCGCATTTCCTCTTCAGAATGCAAATTCACAGTGAAGAGAGTTTAAATACAGACGAATCTAGAAGTTTATTCAAAGCGGGATTTCGCTAGCCAGCACACGTTACTAATTTGTCCTTGCTGTTACGTTGAGTTGCTGAATTTATCTTATTGAATCTTTGAATTTATTCTTAAGTTCCACCGCAAGTCGTCGGTGTTATTGCTCTCTCAATGGGAGTTAATGTAAAAAGCATTTTTGCGCGTGCTATTGCGGTGTAAGTGGCTAAACGTCTCTAAGTAGAGAACTAGAAGATCCACAGCTAGAGTTTCGGAAAGAACATAGTTAATTTCTCATATTATCTGGCTCCAAAACTCCAACAGACTTTTAGTGACGATTGAAGTAAAATGTGGTGCATAATCTAATTTTGGCAACTAGATTTGGTCATATTTTTCTAGATTTTTTACCTCAGTAGCTGTTAGAGTGCAATGAAGAGTATAAGAAATTATCGCATTTCCTCGTGAATGCTTCTGCGGTATAAGTGTTAGCATGTCTGATTACTCATATTATTTTTAAAACCTGCTTATATATACGTGCGGAATAGAAATTAACCTAAGTATAGAATAGCGCATTTAATTTTGTACTTACAAGCAACCTTTTGTACCTACTATTTTCAATTTTCTGTCCTCTTAAAAGTAATTTATAAAAAATAATTCAAATCCCTCCCCAACTTTCAACGCGGCAGCTACTAATGGAGGAGCGTCAAAATACCAGTTCATATTCTGTAAATGTTATTTGCACCCCCTACTTGAGGTTTACCAAATTTTCATTCTGAATAATAAAGGGATTATAACTAGCCACTTAAATTTTCCTTACAATATAAAGGGGAAAAAAATCTGATGTGTGCACTACACGACTTTCTTGTACAGATTATTAAATTATACACATTTTTCCTGCATTTCATTTAAGCTTATTTCCTCGAATTTCATTAGAGATATATTTCTCATTCACTTAATTCAGTTGTCACTTCGTGGCAAAGCAAAAATATATAAAAATTCAAAATATTCTTATTCAGAACTTAAAGGTATAGAAAAACATAAAACACCAAATACAGTTAAAACAATTTTTACAATTAAAATTACAGTTTTTACGCAAAAACAAGCAATTCGGCCAGCAGGAAAGAAGGAAAATTTTTCAGTGCACAAAACTGAAAGTTTCGCTTTGGTCTCCCTCGGCAAAAAGACACTGAAGGTGCAGAGAGACTTAATTTATTCTCCTGCTAAGTTTCAAATGTAAACAAATATGGCTGCTGCGTCAAAAAATTAGGCTTAACCACACTTAAACAATTTTTAAATTGTTGATAATTCTACAACTATTGTATGCAGATTAACTAAAGGCACATAAATCTTAACCTGAAGATAAGAACAACATAATTCAATCATTTTTAAAGCAAAAAAGGGCGCAATTTACCAAGACATAAGAATAAAAAATTAGCTCGCTCAATCGAGTAACAGACTTGATATATATATATATTTGATGCAGGCGATTCCAACCAAAAAGAGAAGTGCACAACTACATGTTATAGCAGTCCTAGATACAAAAAAAATTTCAACGTTCTGAGGCTACTCGTTTTCGAGTTATGCGAGGTACGGACGTGCAGACGCCACGAAAAACTCTCTTCTGAATCCATTTTATATCAGTTTTATAATTCGTTTAGGCAAAAATAGTCATTTATTCTTTCCTTACGCACAGATGTCACACAAAAACATCGTTAAATTGCATTCGATAGCAGTCAAAATGGATATTTTCGTTGAAATATGGTACCCGGACTTTTTCGTGTTTACAATACTTAATTTACTTTGAACGAGGAAGTAAAAAACATGGAAAAATATTTAAGAACGGACTTTAAAAATATATTTTAATAATTATGTTGAATGATACAGATTATTTTGGGCTAGTTGGCTGTATAATAACGGTAAAGTACTGGAAAATTGTTAGTCTAACGCAAGGCTTCTTCATGGGGGAATTCCTGATACGAAGCATATTTATAGCACACTTAGAGGAAGCTTCAAGCAACCGTTCTTCCCGTCTCTGAAACCAAAATCCACGACAAATTAGCTGTGTTTCACTGCCTAATCGCTCAATTTCAGATGAAATCTCGACTCATTTGGTAAGCATAATAAAGTAAAATGGAAATCAAGCCCTCTTTTAAAATGGTAAAAATATTCAACTGAACTCGAAAGCTCCTACATTCCTTACTGAATAAGCATGACAGAAACAAAAAAGGGAAAATAATACATTCGACAGGCGTTAAATATAGCAATTTATCATAATGCCATTGCAGCTCTCGAGCGTGAAATTTGTACCCGACCGCCATAATTTGCTACTTAGGTTCCCGGGAAATAAACACTGCAACCTACTCCACCCCCTGATGTTTGTCACATCTGCCCCTTATAAGTGAGGAACGTGGGTGACGAGGGAACTAGCTTATTTGGTCCTTTTATTGGAAGCGCAAGTGACAAAACCTTGCCGATTAATCTTTATCTTAGGGAGAATTTTGCAACAAGTAGGAGGGGCGGACAAGAAAATTCGCTTGTGTCATCTTCCCTGTTGTTGTATGTTTCTGCTTACGTCGTATCTCCCAAGTTCTTTGTTAATAAAAAAGGTTGCTGAACAAGTTGAGTAAGCAAATTTGGGTAAGATGGTTGTCTGGATGGAAAAGAAATCTAATGGGATATCACTAGACTTCTTCCTAGCTTTCATCTATGTACGAATATGGTGCAAAATGTCTGCATTGCTAGTTCTTATTCTTTTAGGATGTTGATGATCTACAATAAGTGAGTGGTATCCTGCCTGTAGCTTAGATTATAGCGTTATTAAAATTTTTGGAGCAAACATTGGAGACAATAAGTGAAACCCTCGTCAGGATTCGAACTCCGGATCTACCTTTTGTCACCCGGATGCACTAGCAATTACTGCACGAAGGTATGCAGCGATGAAGGTGGAAATTCCTCGCAAGCACAGTTTCCGGGCTAACTTTATTAGATTGTTACTGAGTTTCTTTATAGTTCAAAGTTTTGTATTGAAAGTTGAATTATATTTCTTCATCTTCTGTTTAATTTGAAAGAATTTTTTTTCCTCTTGTAAAAATATTTATTTTGTTTTTTGACATTATCATATATTTTTCATAATTTTTCATTACCTCTGTCACTCTAACTTTCTCTGTGCGCATTTGTAGGGATAAATAATTAACGGAAAATATGTAAAACATAAGCGAAATAGTGATGAACATTAAATAAAATTAACGATAATTAAAGCGTGTAAAAGGGTGTTAAGATTTTTCTGAGAGAAAGCTTAAAAGGTCAGCTGTGCCTCTGCTGGGATTCGAACCACGGAACGCGATTGCTCCTCACACTCTCCTTCACATAAATGGGGAAAATCGCAAGGCCCAGTGGACACAGTACAGACGCCAGCGAATTAATGTCCTCCACATTTTAGTTCGAGCACCATTGTAAAAATTCATTAGTTTTTTTTTAATTATGAACATCATGAAATATCAATTCTTCTCTTGCCGGGATTCGAACCATAGATTTCCTAGATGTTAGGTGGGCATAGTAAATACTACTTACACATGAGCGCACACATGCCGAAATGCGATAATTCCTTACAAGTATATTTTCTTTTCATGTGTATGCACAGAACGTTATTATCTCAATACGGATTATCAGAATACTACTTATTTTATTTAAGAATTGCAGTCGACGCTGCTTAATGTCGTCTTTTAATTTTATCATGCGAATATTCTTATGGAATGGCTGAAATCCCACCGGTTTGTATATAAAAATATAGAAAATGCATTGTTTATTGTGATCCACAATTTCGTTCATATTATCAAAATATTGTGGAATAATTTTTTAACTTGAAATAAATTCACCAAATAAAATCAATTTAGATTGCAAAATTTGCCAAGTGGTATGGTAATGTCATCAAGTAAGGGATTAAGTCGCCAAAATAATTTGGTTTGGTTTATTTGATTACGGTAAAGCACACGAGGGTTATCTGCATATGAGAAGGGATGCATTCGTGGAAGAATTTCTAAGTTAAACTGGCTCGTGTACTCGTCACACATGGGAAAACCACGAAACAGCCCATGCGGCCGGCTCGTTCGCAATCCCAAACGATATGGTATAGATTCCGGTCAACCATTATTTAAAATTAGGTAAGAAAGGTGCCTTAAATTGACTTAGATTTTGAATACCTGTATAGCTTCTAAGGGCGATTAGACTCAGGTCACTTTTCTTCAGAAGCAAAACATTCCTTAGAAGGAGCATTTCCTTACAAGCTTTTTCTCTCGAGTAAATAATTCCCTAAAAACATCTACGTCAAACTAATGTTGCTGTTTTGCCTAATTTTAAATTTTACATGGGCGTGTTCGATTCCAATAAAGATAGTCCTTCCTTTATTAAATTTATGGGTATAACACTGGTCAAATAATCTTCTGAAAATATTTAAGCAGTACATAATCAAACCCTTTTATTTTCTAATTAAAATGCTCTGAAAGTTTTTGTTAATACTTTTCTAATAATATTTATGTTAAAATTATTTAAATTTCTTTGCTATTTTGAAGGATACTTTTGTCATTGCCTAATATTATCGTTCGTTTAATGTTATCAAAATAGCAGTGGAAAATTACAGGGTGACAATTATTGAACTAGATCGGATAAAAAATCAAATTTTGAAAATTTTATTCAAATTTGAAAAGAAACTTCAGATATTCAGATTTAATTTAAGACATGTCTGAAATGCTCGCTAACAACAGCTATAACGTGGCGCAAACAAAAACACAATTCTTCGAAACTCGCTTATGTTTCGAGACATCGATGATTTCGATGACCTTCTGAATGGCTGTTTTGAGCTCAGGGATGGTTTCGAGGTTATTTAACTAAACATTGTTTTTAATCTTACGCCACAAAAATGACTCACAATGGTTGATTGAGATCAGAAGAATATGATGGCCTAGCTGTTCCCATTCCAGTATCTTCTGGATTCTCGAAAGCCAGAATGCGCTCTCCAGAGTACTTGTTCAGGACTTCAGGTACTCTATCGGTTCGATAGGTTGAGCTCTGTCCTGCATGAACCATAACCTTTCAAAATCTGGGTTAGCTTGGATAAGAGGGTCATTTTCTTGACATAAAGTTCAGCAGTCGTCTTAAATGCAATGAATATCACGCTGATTATTCCACGACTTCACCACACAGTTACCGTTTGGGCAATCATATCGACATCAGTGTTAGCGAAGCACAAATCTGTTCAGTGGAAATGGCGCTCAATGGCTGATGAGTTTGAATTTTGTACGGAAAGAGGTGCAAGTTTTCAACAACGATTTAGCGCAAAGTCTCTCGATTGATTCTAAATTGTTGTGAAACTCGTTTAATCAATTGTCTTCGGGATTTTTTAAAACACAGTTCGTGTTTTTTCTCGATATTTGCAGACTTTTTCATACTTGCTCGATGACCAACATTATCAGCACAGTCATTACAAACACTACCAGTTCTATCGAATATTTTAATCACATTATATATTGTCATAACTCTTGGACCATTTGTCTTCACCTTGTATTCGATCGTAAATTTCTTTTAAACTGCAATCGGTTTGTTATTGCTCGAATAGTAGGCCATGAATAAACACTCAGAAATGCTGCATTTCGATATTTTCATCAGTAACAGCAACAGTACGAGTGTGCAATGCTTAGACAAATTCCCAACAATACCCTGCATTCAACCGCCAGGTTCTACCTAAATCTCGCCAAAGGTTCAAAAGTGTTTCTTTCATGTAACTCAATAATTGTCACACTGTATGATCACAATAAATGGCCCTATTTATTTTAACTACAGCTTGCATCAAACTGGTGATAGAAGACATCCCCTTGAAACTGGAATATCAAACTCAGAGTACATTGAAGAATTCTGTTCGTAATTTAAAAGCATCCGCTTTCTGGTCACTATTTGTAACAAATCAAATACGCAAAGCAAATACAGCAGGCGAATATTTGTTTCATGATCACATATTACATTTTTTAAGACGGTTTCATTTAAATACTAGTTAAGAAACTTTAAATCACCATGGAAGGTATCATGAAAAAATGTCAGTTCTGAGGCATTGGCTAATTATAAAAGAGAATTAATATTTTATATTCGAAATTCTACTTTTGCCGCGACATCTCAAACCTACTCCACAAAACATCTCCTTAAAGAAACTTTCCTCCACTTATTGAAATCGCTTTTACATAATTTCATGTTCTTGATTTGCCTCCCTCCCTCGAAAAAAAAAACAAATGTTCTGTCATGATTTGATAAATAAATCATACTTCATCAAATGTAACTACATTTTTTTTCGATAAAAATATTTCATATAACAGTTGTGCAATAGAGTTTCAAAATGAGTGTTTCCTCCGGGCGATAGCTTCAAATGTTATTTCCTCCCATAAGTTATTTTGAACGTAGCACGTAAAATGTTTTAATGCAATGATCATACATCGCTACCCAGGAAATGTTACATTTAAGGCCATAGGGATTATGCTTCCACAACTTCTTCAAAGAGACTTCAACTATTTTTTAAAAAATGTTCTCTTTGTTCTCTCAGTTGACGATCGATTACAGGACATACTTCAAGATTACATACGGAGAATTTTTCTACTGAATTTGTGTTACAACACAATAAAACACATTTTTTTTTTTTTTTTTTTTTTTTTTACATTTAGAGACATTGTTACTTAAATATTGAAAACTACATATTAAACAAAACGTTGTTGTTGTTGTTATTGACTAATCCCGCTTGTCTGAAGTCAGAACAAGTTCACGAAATTCATCGTGGCAAGGAGTGATGATTGCGCTTGTCGTTGAAAAGAACCTTGGACACCACGCAGGCAAAAGAGCGACACTGCTCAGTTCCACCCCCAATTTTGAAGGAGATCAACCCAAGGGCACTGTTAAAGAGTCTCCCATCTCTCTTCTCCTACCACCAATCTCTCGAGGGGACTTTCGACTCACCCCGTATTTAGAGTGCCCCCATGCCGCAAAGGCACTATACAAATATGCATATGTTCTCTTTCTTCGGTACTGTAGTCAGAGTCACTAACCACTATGCCGGTCGGGCAGCAAACAAAACTTTAATATTTATTTATTAGAAACAAAAATTTTGATGAATATTAATTCATGTTTTAAATAAAACCATTTGTTATTAAATTATGTATTACAGGAAGTTGTCAACGTCCTGTCCATATTGTAAACTGCATTTTGATAGTATTGAAAAGAGTTCAGATGAAGTTATTTAAACTATGGAAGGTAAAACGAGGGAAGCAATGCGCGATTCTTAAGTTGAGTTTTAAAAATACATCACGTGAATTGAAAATTTTTACTTTCTCGGACATTTCTTGACAAATTCATACATACAAAGATTTATACTTTGTAGGTACCAGCGCCTGTGGCATATTGATCAGCACACCGAAAAACGCTTATTTGAAGATCTTATGGTTGACTCTTGGGAAGACTGCAAGGTAGGAATGAGGTAGGATTCTTCAAAAAGTCAGCTACATATGCTGAACTTTACGTTACAGAAGTGCATGAAAGGAATAAAGGCCTTCCTTCTATGCGTTTTTACTCTATAATGATCATCATATCGGGTTGTTTATTCAAAAATATCATGTTTGACTACTAGCAAGAGCACTATCTGTTTCCAGTCATCTCTTTCTTCTTTTCCCATTTCCTTTCTCTTCTACAGGAAAAGGTGTTACGATGTCGATCTAAATAAACTAACAAGAACAGCGAAAAAACTTGCCGAGATGAATCGAGAAGAAGAAGAAATAGCCAGACACAGATGCCATCAAAATAATTTGCACCTTCTTCCATTTGTATTTATATTTCCGCAAGTTCGTCGTTCGTATACTTTCATAAGTTGGATATAAGTGAATGGAGCTGATTTAACTTAACGTTTTTTAACTTAGGTAATTACAACCATTCACCTGGTATAATAGTAACTGACACCGATTGCCGTACCGATGAATCCCATTTCAAATCCTGTAGAATCCTTGGCAGTTATTAAGGCCTGGTGACACCTAATGTACCTACGAGAATACACAGGTTTCAGCCTTGTTTCAGCCTATACCT
The DNA here is from genome assembly GCF_044657685.1 of Stegodyphus dumicola. NCBI lineage: Eukaryota > Metazoa > Arthropoda > Arachnida > Araneae > Eresidae > Stegodyphus > Stegodyphus dumicola. The sequence goes on from NC_140773.1 coordinate 199,949,430, forward strand.
ATAATGTAATTATATCATTGGGCTTCAAGGGCCGCCCAGATGATATAGCGGTTAGTGGAATTGACTGCGATAGCAAAGGGCCCGGGTTCTAATCCCGGCGAAGGCGTGGATGTAACTCGTCTGTCCCCTCATAAGAAGTAACGGTTGAATTGGAGGACGACCCGGTCCTCCTTGTCAATGAAGACCTTATGACCAATGTTGGTCGCCTCGAAATAAGAGGTAACGGTGGCCGCTTATTAGGTGCCTCTATGGCCACCACTTCTGGCCTTAAGAGTGGCCAATGCTGAAAAAAGGCAAGAGCCCGCCATTCGATTTTAAAAAATGCTTCAAGGGCTGGATCGAAGATTTCTAAGCTACACCATTTCTACACCCTTTTAAAAATGTAACTATCTTTTCTGTTACACCTTATATATTTGAACTTTTATGGAAAATGGCTGATATCCAATTTGCAAGTTTCTGGGAAATGTCATTTTAAGTTTCATCAGTTTTAAATCCGTTGCGCAGAACCCAAATATTTTTTTGGTAATAAAGTCTTTATTTAAAATTGAAAAAGACTATATTTCCTTTTTATTCCCATGCACACATTATTATTATAGATTAATTAATTTTTATGATAATCAACAAATCATGTTGTTCTGTTAAAGGCTTAATATAAAATGAAATAAGGAAAAGGCAGATATGAGTGTGGCATGTTTGGTAGAAAAATCTCAGATTCGAATATATATTTTAGTCAAAGGCTCTTGTTTTATAAAGATATAGATTTAATTGTTATTTTCATTGCTGTTATACTATGCCTAAAAATGATATTCGACTGAATACTTAGTATCTAAAATTCGTTAAACCAAATCACTCAGAATTTCATCAAAGTTATCATATCATGTATCAAAACACGCCAAGAAGTGAATAGAATGTAATTATTACGTCGTTTGTCTTACATAAGCAGATATAAAATAAGGAATAAATCTGTAATTTTTATACTTTAAAAATAAATTCACATTTCTTAAGAAAAAATTCAATTTTATGAAAATGACAAACATTAAATCCCATTAAACAGGTATCACAGTTTCTGTGACTTCATTTTGCACTTCTCGTATTCCCTTTCATTTTATGTAGTCTTCTTGTAGTTTATTAAACATGATTCACAGTGGGTAACAAAATCATAAATTTGCTTTCCAAAACATCGTTTATTGATTTATAAAAGTTCTTCCTATGTGATCATATGGTAATCAATCTTCTATCATTGAAAGAGAAATTTTAAACTAGAAATAAACGGTAAATTACTAGCAATAATACCGAAACTAAAAACCATGTAATTTAATTTAACACGATCAGTCGTTTAATGAGATTGCCAGATAACAAAATGCGTACAAAACGTAGAATGTTTCCAAACGAAGCAGGCTAACATGCTTGCCTTGCAGAGTATTGTCTTTTGTGACTCAATATTTATTTCTACATCATTTAACTAAGGAAAGAAGAAAGGTGGGTACTAATTTATTGTGAAATGTGAAGACGGAAAATGACCATAGTATGTTACGTAATAATGTCCATAGTATGTTACGTGAAGTTTCTTTCGCTCCACACTGGATCAGATGAAGTACATAAAATGCGTGTATAATGTGTTGTCAACCTCTCAGATCTCCAGATTTTGACGTTTCGTCGCGATTCTTGAAAGATATAGTGTCCTCAAATATTCCTCAAAGATAATTTGTCTCTATTCATTGCATCTGAATAATTATCAGCAGCCTTTCTCCTGTAGTGCTTTTCATAATTATCTGCAGATAGAAGGGATATGCCATAAAGCGTCGCGCGAAATGCTGTCGGTCGATATACACAAACAACGCTAAAAACACATATGAAAAGTTTTCGTATGTTCTCTACAAGCCGGTTATATATAGCGACAAAGCCGATTCTACTGATGAAACATCCTGGTGATGTCAACTATTTCATTCCGGGCTGTTTATGAAAGTTATGATAAAGAATATAAATATGAAATTCAATATTAAGATTGGTAAATTGATGATATTAAGATTGGTAAATCGATGATGATACGATGCAAGGAGTATTTTTCTCTGGGCGGGTATCTTTATGGGACTCTTTCTGAGGGAATTTAATCCTCGCAGTCTTTTCCAGTGTTAATTTTTATAATACATCCAAATGGTCTTTTCTATTCCTCCAGCGTCTTACCTATTGAAATATTTCCACTCGTTATTTTAAGCAGGAGATGTGGAAAATGTGAAATGTCCTCGCCGGGACTCGAACCTGAAGCTCACGAATGCGCGCCACGTGTGCTTCCGTTACGCCAAGAAGGCATGCTGGAAGAATGGAGAAAATACTGTTATAAAATGCCCAGCTGCTGCAAGATAGCTTCCCCGTAAAGCGCTGTTGGGGTTGTCAGAAAGTGGAAAAGAAATGCAAGTTTACCAAATTTGGGGCGAAATAGCTCATTTGGCTACAAAAGTTGCGATATGCCATAGACGGAACAGGAACATTCTAGAACGAATTCTTTCCGGAATTCCCGAGAATGTTCTCAAAGGCACGTCCAAAAGTTATAAATAACGTGCCTGCCCGCGTAGTATCTTGAGTATCTAGAGTATGTTGAGATCAGTAGTAGTGCTTCGAGTTCAGAGATTAGCTTAAGAGCGACCGAACCGAGTCGGAACAGGTAAAGAATTCTCTCTTTCATTACCCCTGCCATTGTGGTGCAACTGGAAGCACGTCAGGCAGGCAAACGGGAGGTTCAGATTTCGAATCCCGGGGAAGACACCAATGATTATTCTTTCTTCCTTGTTCTAATATATAAGGGTGGAGTATATAATCGGCACGTAGAGCCCAAACAAAAATATGGTGCAGGAAAATTCGCCACCACAATGGATATAGCAATTGGGGTGTTTTCCTTCCAAGTCGCCCGTTAAGAGAGAGAGAATGTAGGGAATATTCCTCTTTTCTAGCGCAGGACTTCATAACATAATTGGAAGCACGTCAATTTGATCTAGGATTCAAATCTCGGCAAGAGCACTATTTGATTTTTCCTTTCTATTTTTAAATAAACCTTATGACTCAATAAATAAAATAAGCTAGCATATTTCTTGAAAATACAGGCTTACTTATATTCTTAAGTTGCCTTTTAAACCCTTCTTCTTTTACAGGATATCTTATAATCTTAACTATTCCCAAATGCTACAGCTCTTGCTTCCTAGAGAATTCGAACGAGAAAAATCAGTTATGGCAAAATAGATTTAACGAAAATAATTTAACTAGCATTTAAAAATTAAACAAACTTTCGGCTGCAACGGAATCTAAAAACGAATTTTTATGCTATCAAGCATGGTGTTGTTGATAAAACAATTTTTAGAAAACTCAGATGCTCAGAAAAGCGAAACTAACCTTTTTAAAAACTATGCAGCTCCCGTTAAATGACAGGTTACGTTTTTCCAAAAGCTATAACTAATCTAAACTTAGTTATTATCCATAAACATAATTTACCTTCAACAATCGTTAAATAACTGCCCTCTATAATTATGTTTTATGTATCGTTGTTCCGACCTAATTATTGTTGTATGTAGAACAATATTTTGATCTGAAACTGTTTGAGAGAAGTTTCAAGAATAATGAACATTTCAGGAGCATTTTTCCTATTCTATGCCAGTAATAAAAGGAAAAGGAAAGGAAAATTCTACTAGAAAATAACAGAGGACGTTCTATTGATCATTTAAATTTGTTCTGTGCAAAATGTAATTGAGAAAAATTTTGTACTTTTATATGAGTTAAAATAAGAATTTTATTCAGTATTCGCCAGAAAAGATACTTATTATTTTCTAAAAATTGAATTTTCAAGAATTGGTTTCAATTTAGTATTTTACTTTTTTAATTTCAATATTTTTTTTGTTTCTGGAAGACGGGAACAAATGTATATCCCCAAAATATGAACACCTTGCACAAATAAAAAACGCTGGGCACTGTTCTATATATTCCGTTCTACTTGGCCCCTTGTAGAAATTTAATTTGCGTTTTTCATGTCTTCAAAACGCTACTTAGGATGTATTTTAGATTTTATATATAGCTTTGTTCTAAGGTAGGTAGTAAGACACAAAATCGGACTTTTTCTGAAAAGGCATACCTATATTTTTTTCCATAGTTCGATTTTACGGCTCAATTTATGTCAAAGTGCCAAGTTTTGTATAAATAGCCCAAGTAATTTTCAAAATCTTAGCTCTCAAAATACTTATTCTTGGCGAAACTGAAAAAACGTTCATCATGATAAATTTTTGAATTTCTCGGTAAGTTTTCCACCAAATTTTACAAACTTTAATTTTTAATCATAATTAGAGTTGTAGAATCGAAATGTGAAAAAATATAGGTACTCATTTTAGAAAAATTCCGATTTTGTGTTAAAATACCTATGTTAGAATAATGATATATATAAATCTAATATATATCTTAAGTCGTTGCGAGACATGAAAAAGGTAAGGAATTTTAGGAATCGGACCAGTAGAGCGGGAGATATAGAATTGCCTCTCTCTCGCCTTTTTTTGTTTCAGCCCTGTAGAGACATAAGTATTTTTTTTGGAAGCAGGTAAGATGAAAAATGAGCAACGCCTTTGCCGGGAATCGAACCTCGGACCTCTGGAATACATGCCTAGCGTGCAGACCACCACACCACGAAGGCATGCTAGGAAGGCGAGAGAAATACCTTATAACCCAAAGGGGCTATTAATTTCGTTTTAAACAAAAATTAAATAGATTTTTAGTTTTTAACCAATAAGGCTCAGATTAAATTTTATTATATACAAAAATCTCTATGAAAAGTTTTTCGTTTTCTTAGTATTAAAGTTTTATGTTAGCATAATCGGGGATCACCCAATTTTTTGTGTGTTGTTTAAATGACAATTTGTTTTAAAGTATATTTGTTCTGCTGTTTATTTGTAACAAATTGCTTTTGAGACTCGGATTTATATATAATGTTTTTGGACCAGTTGGTTTTTTTGAATGGACAATTTGCATAATGCAAAGTTTTATGGTTTGTTTGAGTAGTCAATTTGGCACATGTAATGTTTTATTCTTTTTTTCAAGTGTTTCGAAAGCGTGTAGGGAAAATTCTGGATACATTTTAGATTCGATTTTTCGATTTTTTATGAATTTTTGTGACTTAAATGAAATTGAATTGTAGCTTTTTTTGGGTATTTGATCTCAAATGAACCAGGAGAATGAAACGTGTTTTTGAAACATATTAATCGACTTTTATGAAACTTTAATTCATTTTCCAATGATCAATTCTGAATTGGAGTTTCAGTTAAGGAGATTAATCTTCATATTTTTATAATTTTATACATTTTTCCTTTTCCCATTCTTATGTTTCAAGTTTGTACTTGTCTAATGAATTCTTTTTTTAATGTTGGTATCTAATGAATGAATAATGTTGTAATATATAAAGAATTTTTGTTTTAATGTTGGTATGTTTAGCTGTTGTGTTAAACCTCTTTTACACGATTGCAATTATTAAAATTAATGAGGAACCTTGCTTTGATTCAAATTAATTTTAACTTTAGATGCTTTAAGTTTTTTTTACTTCAATCCTGCAACTATAGCGCAAGACGGGTTTAAAAATTTTGTTTTTAATTGTTAGCCTATTATTATTTTTTTATATATATATACAACTTCGTAAATGTGCTAAACAGTTCAGTTGTTGTCGGAGTACGTGTCGGAGTTATGTGAGGTTGTCATTGCATTATGTCAGAGTTAACAGACTTCGAACGTGGGTAAATTGTTGGAGACGTATGGTAGGTGCTTCCGTAAGCAAGGCAGCCGAGGTGTTTAGTGTTTCAAGAGGTACTGTATCGAAGATTTATTCCGCATATTTGAAAAGCGGAAAAACATCATCTGCTAAATCACAGCGCGGACGAAAGTGTGTCCTGAGTAATCGTGACAGACGATCATTAAGGGCAATTGTGACGAAAAATAAGAAGACCACAGCTGCAAAAGTTACTGCTGAAATGAATGTTGTGTTACCGAACCCTGTGAGTACCAAAACAATTAGAAGGGAGCTTCATAAACAGGGAATTGCTGGCCGTGCTGCAATTGAGAAGCCACTCATCAGTGATGCTAATGCCCGTAACAGGAAAAGGTGGTGTTTAAGTCATAAAGCCTGGAATACAGAGAAGTGGAAGCGAGTAATATGGTCTAACGAGTCTTCTTTCACATTGCTTCCCACTTCTGGCCGAGTTTACGTCTGGAGAACGCCATCTCAAACCTATAATACAGACTGCTTGTTGCCAAGAGTGAAACATGGCGGGGGTTCTGTTATGGTTTGGGCAGCCATATCGTGGTTCTCTGCTAGCCCCATGATAACTGTGTCAGGGCACATGACTGCCAAGACTTGTGTGAACATTTTGGCCGATCAAGTTCATCCCATGGTAAAAACTTTGTTCCCCGATGGTGATGGTGTCTTCCAAGACGACAAAGCCCCTGTTCACACAGCTCACATTGTCCAGGACTTTGTTTTCTGAGCACGAGGATGAGTTGTCCCATCTCCCCTGGCCACCACAGTCACCAGACCTGGATATTATCGAATCTTGGTGGTTTACATTGGAACGGAAAGTGGGTTCTCGTTATCCACCGCCAACATCGTTATCTGAACTTGCCACCGTTTTGCATTAAGAATGGTATAAAATTCCCTTGGCAAACATACAGGAACTCTATTTATCCATTCCGAGAAGACTGCAAGCTGTTTTGGATGCCAACGGGTTTCCTACATCATATTAAGCAAAGAAACATGTTTTTTTAAGGTGTTTCCATATTTTTCCATATTTTTGTCCAACCCCTGTATATGTGTGTGTGTATACATATAGGAGCATAGCTGCATAAAAAATATGATAATTTTTTTCTCTTACTAGATTTATGTTTCGCTTTTCCTTAAAACGTAATTAATTTGACTAAATATCTTGTAAATCTTCTTGTAGAAAAAGATTTGTTTTAACTTTAAAAATCAAACTTCGCGTAATTGAGATACTGTGAAATGGACCAAAATATTAAATTGTGGTGCACCACAAGGAGTTATTATTAAAAAATATAAAAATTATAGATTTTCTGAATAATTTACTAAATCATACTTGATATTGAAATCAACTTCAGCCAAGCTACGAAAACTAACCTGCGACTTTTTTTAAATAATCAGTTTTTAACATATTGTGTTGATGCTGACAAAAGAAATGTTATTTAACTTCAACACTTAACATTTTGTCGATTTATTCGTTTTCTCACGGTAATAGATTCAGGTTAATAAATTAATTGATCCTACGTAATAAATTAAAGTTTTCAGAATAAGCTATTAAGAAAAGGGTCTGAATAGTACATTGAGTTTCAAAATGTTAGTCGCTTTGTGAGGGCTAAAGCAAAAGACAAAGCAATTGATCCAATTTTAACTTTGAAGATTCATTTCTCTTCTCTATTCTTCTCGGTTTTGAAACTGTTCTTTTAATATACTTCAGCCGAAAAACGCCAGAAGAAACTAGTTTCTTGATACGCTGAAAAATCGATCATTTCTTATCTTGTAGTAGTTATGACTCCAGCAGCAATTTTATCTTTTCTTTAATGTTCCCGCCAGACGCCCACTTCCGTGTATCTCTGTTCTGTGGTCGAAAAGGAAGCTGGGAAGCCATCCAGGATGTTGACTAGATCTACGCCATCCTTTTCGTGACGTCATTACGAATCGAAATCGATCAAAAATGCCAAAAGGATAAGGTGGTTCCCACGTTAAAAGAATAGCAGAGAAAAATCATTGAAAAAAAGAAAATCAACTATTCTCAATAAAAACTTTTAACTCCAAGAAGTGTAATTAAGTAAAACGTGTTGCAGTCGAAGAACCGTAAAAAGGAAAGTATTTGGAATTCTAAAGAATTAAAAGCAATTAGAAAGGATTGGACTTTCGAGTAAATTTCTAATTGAAAAAAAGGGTTCGCTTTTTCCCTTATTTTTAGCGGTTTAGAATGGTTTTCATATGTAGGGGAGTGCAAAAGTGACTGAAAACTCGATTATTTTCTGAGATTCAGTTTCTTGCCCTTTGTATATGTAGTATTCCTATATCTGAAATTTCAATTATCACAATCGTTTGTTGTTCTTTCTACGTGAACTGAAATTACGTTCTTTATTAATTAATTGATTTCTCAGTTTGTTAGCTCAAATGGACGTTAGCCCAAAATGGCTATTAGTCTATTTTGCGTCGAATCACTATAAATGTCCGAATCACTTTTCAAACTGTTGCCACCAAATATTATCGCTGTGTATTATATTTAAAGAAATTAAATAATGAAGAATCTGCTTGAATGTATGCATGTTTTTCGCATTGTGAAAAAACAACTGTACCTAGATTCATTAAATTTTCAGTAACATATTCCTCCACTCGAACATTGGTACTTGGATGACCGAATTTGAAATTTATTTTATTGGCCTATTTAATATTTTGTAAAACTTTAACGAATTTTTTAATTAACAGACTCAGCTATTTAAAAGCGAGCAATTTCAACACTTAACGGAAAAAAAAAACTTGAGCGCGCGAGACTGTGTATCAGAAATTTTAAAGATAGGCTCATTTTAAAATTATTTTGCGACATTGCTACTGAACTGAATTGTATGGTTATTTTATGCGAAGAACGTGGTATTTAATAAATAAAGGCAACACACAAATGCTAAAAAACTTCCCTTTGGGCGTAATGTAAAATCTGAAATATATTTTAAATAAAATGAAAATGAATTATGTGGGAAGGAAAACAAAACTCAATTTATTATTTAATTTTGTCGTAATATTTTATGTTTTTTTTGGTACGAAAATAAAATTTAAATTTTTAACTGTGTGTTCCTTGTTGAAATAAAAAAAAATGAATGATTTTTTTTTCAGTTTTTGAAGTTTAAGTCTAATCCTGCCGTTTAACCAATTAAGCTCTTTAACTAAATAATTAATAATCTTCAAATAGGTAAGTAATGCTCTAATTAAGTTGCCTAACTTCACCGCACTAAGAAGAATTCTGATCGAAGTCTACGCCGTAGTCTCAGGGATAAAGAATTTAGTGGCGAATTGCCACAATCCTGACGCTCCAGTAGCCAAGTGGTTAAAAACACAGCTGAAACCTAGGAGTTTGACTTGGGTTCGCTCCCAAGCAAACGGGCTGGCTGTGTGGCTGATTTCCTTAGGTTTACGCCATGTGGAAAAAGAATCTGAGCCAGTTTTCATCAGAACGTCCTCCACGAATGTGTCCTCGTCCTCAGGCAGTAGCCTCCATATCGTACATATCGTATTCAGAATAACTAACCAATTAATTAATTAAATGCACAGATACTACCGCTATTGAAATTTTTTGTGTTATGGTGATGGTTGGCGGAGGAAATAGAAGAAACTGCAAAGAATTAACAAAAAAAAAAAAAAAAAAAAATTGCTAAAATAAACTGTATAAACTGTATAATTTGCAACGCAGTAAATAACGATGACCAACTGAAAACTTGTACGTGGCCTATAAATTTTTTTTTTCTTTTTTCCCGCTTTGGTTCAATTAACAAAATTTATCATTACTAACCCAGTTTCTGAATTTGTATAAATTTTTATATATCTAATCTCAGGAGTTTCATCACAGAAAGATTATTAGCCCTAAAAGGCCTTTTCAAATCCTCTTTTGAATTCCCCTTGAAAAAAAAAACTCCCCTTTGGCATAATGTAAAATCTGAAAGAGATTTTTTATGAATTTTGTATATATATGTTATACAAAATTCATACAAAATTTTAAAAAAATGTATATGTATGCAAGAGTAGAGAAATTGGCCACCGTTACAATAAATATTCACTTGCCCATGCAATATATAATTACTTGGACTTAACAATAAGTATTAATTTGGAAGGAGAAGAAAATGTAGTTATTCAGGTATGATGCAGTCGCAGTAAGCTCGGGTATTTTGCTTTTTTTTTCCCCCGAGTAACTCCATTACATATATTATTTTCCAATTTAGATATAATAAAAACAGATGTGGAATGCTTAAATAGAACTGAGACAGTGTATAATGTTACTCGGAATGAAGCCAAAAGTATAATTTTGTCTCTGTACAAAAACGTTGCTTCATTGCATTCACAAGGTATGTTTTTAAACGAGCGTCTTAAAGAGTTTCTTTTTTTCCTCTCGGATAATAAATTTTAAAATCCTCTTTTTTAGAAATCATACTACGAGGTTCCCATAGAAACATTTAGGTAACCTATGTAGCAGAAATTCTACAATCATTTACATAGGGATATTTGAAATGCACGCCCTTGATCTAAAAAATGAAAATGTTAAAACATATAATGGAAATTCTACCAACTTCACAACCAAAAAAAATTAGATAGCATGTGACATGAAAGTTAATTTTTCTCAAAACGTAAGTCTCATTAGCATATTTTTAATTTCTGAATTACAGAAGGTTCTTAAGGAATTTTTTTATTCTTTGGAGCTTAATGAAAAAGGCCTGTTTGTCACGCAGAATGGGAAAAATACAACCACAAAATTTAATTGCTGAAATCAAGTATAGTGTATTTATATATGTTATTATCACCTTTTATTAATGCTCCTAACACTTGGCTATACATCAGTAATATTCTCAAACTACATTAAAAGTCGTTTTAAATTTAGATACACACAAGGTGCGCCTATAAAATAACCAGACAACTTTAAAAAATGATAAAAAGAAAATGAAGAAATCTGAAATCTGTAAAAAAGAAAAAAAAAACTCTTTATATTACGTCCAAAAGGGCGTTTTTTTCAACGTTTTATGTGTTTACCTTTATTTATTAAATATCACGTTCTTCGCACGTGAACCATATAAAATTCAATTCGACAGCAATATCACAAAACATTTAAAGAATTTCCGATACACAGTCTCGTGCGCTGGAGATAGATTAATTTTTTTTTTTTTTTTTTTTTTTTTTTTTTTACAGTGTTGCCATTGCTCGCTTTAAAATCGTTGAGTTTGTTAATCAAAAATTTCTTAATTAAATAAAATTTGAAATAGATAGTGAAACAAATTCGAAATTCAAAATTCGGGCTTCCAAGTGTCCATGTTCGGTTGGAAGACTAGTTATTCAAAACTGGATGGCTCTAGGTACCGCTGTTATTTCACAATGCAAGAAACATTCAGGCAGATTCTTCATTATTTAGTTTCTTTAAATATAATACAGGGCGATAATATTTAGTGGCAACAGCTTGAAAAGTGAATCAACGCGGAAAGTGAAGCGACGCATAATGCCTTTTAGAGAGTAATAGGCCTTTGGATCTAACTCCCCTTTGGGCTAATAAATGTATGTTGTTTTTGTTAGTAATCTCAATTGTCTGATGTAATTAGAACAAGCCCACGAATTACTATCATAGCAAGGAGTAATAAATATAATACAGGGTCTTTAATATAATACAGTCTTTAAATATAATAAGAACAAGCCCACGAATTACTATCATAGCAAGGAGTAATAAATATAATACAGGGTCTTTAATATAATACAGTCTTTAAATATAATACAGGGCGATAATATTTAGTGGCAACAGCTTGAAAAGTGAATCAACGCGGAAAGTGAAGCGACGCATAATGCCTTTTAGAGAGTAATAGGCCTTTGGATCTAACTTCCCTTTGGGCTAATAAATGTATGTTGTTTTTGTTAGTAATCTCAATTGTCTGATGTAATTAGAACAAGCCCACGAATTACTATCATAGCAAGGAGTACAAGACTGCGTCTGTCGTTGGCTAGAGCCTTGAGCACCATTCATGTAACAGATGATCACCGACTTTATGCTCAGTTCTGCCACAGTTTTGAAGTAAAGAACCCCGGGGTGGGGTTCAGAGGATTTCCCACTCCTCTATCCAAACCATCATCCTCTCAAGAGAACCTTCAGCTCTCCAAATTTTGAATGCCGCACAGACACTAACAAACATCCATGCCTTCCCCGGGACTCGAACCCGGACCCATCGATAAGGAGGCAGTCAGCATCGCTAACCACTTTCCTGTGGGGTCGACTAAATAAATATTATGTTTAGAAAGAGTGGTATCTCAAATCTTGTTTAAAGCTACTTTAAATTGTCTATTTTCTCGTCTGCATTTCAAAACGCTGCAGTTACTTTCATTTCAAGAAAACACATTGTACGAAAAAAATTGCTTCGATACTAAACAATATTATAACCATAAATTTTGTTAGAAATTAGGTAAATATGCTACCGAAACGTTACAGATGATTCGAACAGTATGTAGTAATGCATCTTTATCAACAGCACAAGCGTATGTTTAGTACAACCGCTTTAAATGTGGGCGCGAAAGCATTGAAGATGAACCAAAGGACCTTTTAACTTCAAAGAATGAGAAAAATGTGGAGGACAATCTTTCTTTGCTAAACGTTGATAGGAACTACACAATGGAAAAGGCAGTTACCTCTCATAGAAAGGAGGGAACTGCACAGCGAGAAAAAGCAATCTGCTCTCATAAAAAAAGAGGGAAGGAAAAATCTCAAAGGGTTCAGATTTTAACAGTCGCCCAAAGAGTATTTGTTAAGGTTTTTCACTCTCTGGCAGAGCTCAGGATACTAATTTGCTATTATTTAGTTTCTTTAAATATAATACAGGGCGATAATATTTAGTGGCAACAGCTTGAAAAGTGAATCAACGCGGAAAGTGAAGCAACGCATAATGCCTTTTAGAGAGTAATAGGCCTTTGGATCTAACTCCCCTTTGGGCTAATAAATGTATGTTGTTTTTGTTATGTACTCGCTCCTGCAAACTTTTTTTTCTCTCTTTAGCTTTATCATTAAGCATAATTTTCTTCGCATTTACGCCATATGCAATTTTACACCGCAAAATGACAGAAATTTTAAAAACAGCGTAGCAATTTACTTTTAGTATTCCCGATGCAGCGGAAAATATTTGGCATACATTTTTTGTTTGTTTGTTTCTTTGTTTGTTCGTTCTCAGTTCGTTATATCAGTATTCAGTTTTCTCACTACGGTCGTTTTACAGTACTTTTTTTTTCTTTTTACTATTATAGTTTTGTTTGTTTACTTTATTTATTAAATATCTTGTTCTTGGCGCTATATAATATTCGATTCAACAAGAAACCATGCAATGTTTAAAAGCAACATATCTCTAGAATTTCCGATAGACAATCTCGCACACTGGAGGTAAAGGTGCTTTATTCCGTACAGTGTTGCAACAGCTTGCTTTGAAATCGTTGAGTTTGTTAATCGAAAATTCGTTAAAGTCTTACAAAATATGAAACAGATAATAAAACAAATTTGAAATTTCGAAATTCGGCTTCCAGGTGCCCGTGTTCGGGTTGAGGTTTACGTTATTTAGAATTTGATAACTCTAGGTACTGCTGTTTTTGTGAGAAACATACATGTCTTCATGCAGGTTTTTCATTACTTAATTTCTTTAAATGTAATATAGGACGATAATATTTGATGGCAACATTTTGAAAACTGATACAACGCATTTAATTGTTTCGAAGCAAAATGCCATTTGGAAAGTAGAACTGAAGTTTGCATGACTTCTGTACGTAACTAATTTGTGTTTATGGTAAAATCACGATGTCAAAAAAGAAATTATCATCAGTCTCATTAATGTATCTAATTCAAATCAAGCAAATCGGAAATTTTCTGGAATAGTTGAATAGTTGACGATGCTTGAACATTATCAAATTTAGATAATGTTCTTACATTAAAGTTCTTACATTAAAAATAAATCTACGCCGGCGTTGTGACAAGCTTGAAGATTAATATTATGGATATTCTTTTTTGGAGATTTTGATGAAGAATTTGAGTTGAAAATGTATATGAGTTTCAGGATTTTCTCAGATGAATTATTAGTGAAAATCGAAAAATATCTAAATTTGATTAATAAAATATCACAACTTCAAAATCTGTCATATCCTTCGTGAACATAAAGCTTCCAAAGTAAGATCATCCACCATTTTCAGGTCATTTGAATCCTGGTTGAGTTTTAAATTTATATTTTTAAGTTCAATTGATTTTAACGAATCTCTCACTGATATTGAAAAATTGCAGTATATTCAACCTGCAGTTTCGTCTGATGTTGCAGCAAAGAATTTACAGGATTCAAAATATCATCAACATTATTTCAAAAATTGATCACGTCTTAGTTTTTTATTACACCCCTCCCAAGGAAAAAAACAGCATTTCAAAAAGAAAGATAACAAACTCCTTAAAATCAAACAATAAATTCTTTTTCCCCATCTAAATATTCTTAAGGAATATTCTTAAGAAATAGAGAATATTTTATTAACAAATGCCATAAGCGTATTCACATAGATGTCCTCTTAAGCATGTCTACCCTTAAGCATTTCCATGGCTTCCTACAAGACAATGAAGAAATCACGTGATGCATCCTCCTCGAGAATAATTGAAGACGCCGTTGGAAACAACAGGCTTCCCCCGCAGCCTTCATTGACCTGGATAGCTGCGGCGAGCTTTAAATAGACTAGAGTGTAGCAGTGATTAATATCTCAACTCGACACTCGCTTGAAGATGGCGACTTGCCATCTAGTAATAATTCTGCTTAAGAATTTGGGAAGATTTCTCTCCACGTGGTTTTATTCGGGACGGATTATAGTTTTTAGTCTTTTTTGCCTTTGTTCTCTTTTGATTATAAAGAAGATTTTAATTATGTATACATTAAGGACGTAAAATAAATTCTTTTTAGCCCAAAAGATTCATTAGTCCCGAATGGGTCTTGAAACGGCATTTTGCATCGAAACACTTAAATGCGTTGATCACTTTTCAAACTGTTGCCACCAATTTTTTTAAATTAAATAATGAAGAATATGCATGAATGTATGTATGTTCCTCGCACTGTGAAAAAACAACGGTACCTAGAGACACCAAATTTTAAATAACGTAGTCTTCCACCTGAATATGAGCATCTGGAAGCTCGTGTTTTGAATTTGTTTCATTATCTGTTTCATATTTTCTTTAACGAAGTTTTCATTAACAAACTTCAACGATTTCAAAGTGAGCACTGGCAACACCGTACGGAACACAATATTTTTATCCCCAGGCGCGAGACTATCTGTTTGAAATTCTAATATTATTAAATTTTAATATTTTGTGATTTTGTTCTTGAGTCGAATTTTTTGTGGCGTACGCGCCAAGAACGGGATATTTATTAAAGTAAATAAAGAAAATGTTAATAATAAAAAGACAAAAAAAAAAAAAAAAAAACTGGAAGCTGTTTGTTTTATCATAAATTATAATACGACGTTTAGCTTAAGAGAGCTTCTCCTGACGCATGCGCCGTTCGCGTTTATCCGCGCGGTGATGATGATGACGTAACTGTTTATTACGTATGTATGTATATGTATACCATTCTTACTTCTTCGCCCTTTTTCTCTGCTGTACGCAACTATGTTTAAGTTAATCTGTGTCATTAAAAATGTTCATTTATATTACAATCTATTTAGGCTCTTTTATTTCTTCACTGTTTTTGTTTTGTTTGCGTTTGTAGGAAAATTTGACATCGATACGA
Organism: Stegodyphus dumicola; assembly: GCF_044657685.1. Taxonomy (NCBI): domain Eukaryota; kingdom Metazoa; phylum Arthropoda; class Arachnida; order Araneae; family Eresidae; genus Stegodyphus; species Stegodyphus dumicola. Next base: position 199,964,958 of record NC_140773.1, read on the forward strand.
TGAACTGTGAAAACACTGGAGACGAAAAATATATGCCAACACCTGACGCTGCATCGGGAATTCAAAACGTACACTGCTACACTTGCGAGCTCAGTGACAGCGAAAAAACCTTAACAAAGCCTTTTAGATGACCGTTAAAATCTTAAAACTTTCAGATTTTTTTATTTTTACTTATCTTTTAACAGATAAAGTATTTCAATGTAAAGGCTTTATTTAGAAATGTAAAATCATAGCCAACTTTTTATATCATATAATTTGTGTTATTTCAAAAATACGCAGTTCATTGATTGAAGAATGATCGCTGAAGTATATTCGAAAAAGTGTGTCATCTTACTGATTACATAATATAAGCAGGAAAAAGTATAATTTTTGTATGATGCTCTGATAAATGAGCGATTTTCCACTATTTAGTTTTCAAATTTTAATCTCATTGTATCGTACGTCGAGAAATATTAGAATTATGTATCTTTCATACGTATTACCTCAAAAATATAACTCTTAAATTATTTTAACTAATAAATAAATATCTATAACTGCATGAATGTATTTTAAAAAAAAATTATAAACTGCAAAGTCGTAGACTAGAATGGCAAGAAGAAAAATGTTAACAGAAACTTCCACCATGAAGAAAAAGGCAAATATCCTAGAAAGCAATGGATACATATCAAATATAAGTAAGATAGTTATTTTGCAGGGATTATTTTTATTTCTTAATAGTTATTTTTAATTTTCAACCACTGCCCTTTATTCTTTTGCTCTCCCACCTACAGTTCCCAGCCAGAATGAGTTTTCAGTTGTATCATAATCGTGTTTTATGTAAATGAGGTAGAACCAGTATTTAAGGGGAAGGCTCGATCACTTCCGTAAAAGAGCTTAGAAATACTTCGCAGAACGAATTCTGCCTTCTGGCTACGTCGTTGCCCTAAACCAAATCTTATTACATTCGACCGCATTGCTACGTGCCTGTTAGTATTTATTCCCCGGTAAGGTTTAAATAAGGGCCAACTTTGTTAGTCATTATTGTGCAGCATCGACTAAGTTTTTAGTTAGTTAATTTAACTAGAAATTTACAATCTAACAGTACAATATTATCTACATATGAAAGATCAGATAGCAATGGGATTTATCACACGTGGGGGACTTAATTTTGCTCTATATGGCATGTATATAAGGAGTCTCAGTATCAGAGTTATGAAATTATAGCAACGGCAGGTTGTATCCGGACGATTCGGAATTATACAGTAAAATAGAATCGGAAACAGTACTTTTCTAATGCTGTAGATGGCGTTCGCCCGAGGCTTCTCGCAGAGAAGCTTCATTTTACAGCCGGAGGCTGAGGTATTAAAATGAATGATTACTCAATGCGGAGTTAGCCGATATGCACCTGGTAAACGAGGCCATTTAAACATTTGGCCAATACGGAATCGGACGTGATGGTCCAGTGAACAGATTTCCTAATTGCACATTGTTATCGCAACCGTGGGAGCGGGTTCCAACATTTAGACCAATAAATTTGCAGTGGTTGTGTCTGAGAAGCAACTGTCAAATTTTGTTGTTTCGGGAGAATTTTGCCACGGATTTATAACCAAAGAGAAATTTTTCTTTTACAGTTTTATTTGTTAACTAATTGAAATTGCAGTGATATAATTACAGTACAATAAATAGACGGTTACAGTACTTAATAAACTAGACTTAAGAAGAACATGTTACATATTTTTCAGGTCTTCAGAAAATGAATTCTTGTTCCTTCTATTCTCGAAACTAGAATGTATCAGAATTCTTCTTTTTCATATTATTGTTACTATTATGCACTAGGATGAGATTTTATTTTAGCTGAGTACACTACTATAAGGTATATTCTCCCTCCTTTCTGCATGCCTTCGTGGTGTAACGAAAGCACACTCGGCGCGTATTCGAGAGGTCCATGTGCGAGTCCCGGCGAGGGCATTTGTCATTTTTCATGACTTTTGCATCAAAATAACTTAATGACTCTACAGTGGTGCCCAAACTGAAAGTTTTTTTTTTTTTTTTTCAATGAAGATGACTCTTTACCACCAGGATTTGGCGACTAGATCCCCTAATCCCAACTCAACCTTTGAAAGGGGGAGTATATAAGGTATTTTCTCATTCCTTTCTGCGTGCCTCTGTGGTGTAAAGGTAGCACACTCGGCACGTATTCGAGAGGTCCAGGTTCGAGTCGCGCCGAGGACATTGCTCATTTTTCATGTCTCCCGCTTTAAAATAGCCTAATGATTCTACACTGCATTCAATGATTTCCTCGGTATAACCACGGACATAAAAAAAAACTTAAATAAACTGAGCGGGAGTTTCTAAAATACTACACTGAAATTGAAATTTAGCTCTGATAAAGTTACATTGATACATGACAGTTTATTAAGCATAATACTTATAGCTGAAAGTCTTCCACTTATTCTGTTTCAAATGATGTCAGCAAATACTGCAATAGAAGCCCATTGGTCCATTTTTAGAAGCTACTTCTATGATTGCGTTACGAATGCGTACTTAGGAAATCTGCGTTCGGTTTATTGGCCTGCTCGTTCGCCGAATCTTTTGTGCCTTGATTATTTCTCCTGGGGTCATGCGAAATCTGTAGCTCATGACGGCGTCGGGGAACTTGTTCTACCCATCGCAGTAGATACCGAGGAAGTCCAAGATATACCCAGAATATTTAAAATTTCGTGCGCCGAAGATGTAAGGCTTGCATTACTGTTTGTACAGGTCACTTCAACCACCTCCGTATGCTCTCTGTCATTTTTGTGAATTGACTTTAATTAGCAAAACACGTATTCACTTACGTTATAAGGTATTTCTCCCACTTCCCTAGCGTGCCTTCGTGGTGCAACGGTAGCACGCTGGGCCGGTATTCCAGAGGTCCGTGGTTCGATTCCCAGCGAAGGCGGTTGCTAATTTTTCATCTCTCTGGCTTCCAAAAAATCCTAATGACTCTATAAGTGGTGTCCGAACTAAAAGGGTTATGGATGATGATTCTCCGCACCCAGCATTTGGCGACTAGGTCCCCTAAAACCCTAGTCGCCCTCTAAAAAGGGGAGTATATAAGGTATTTCTCCCACTTCCCTAGCGTGCTTTCGTGGTGTAACGGTAGCACGCTGGGCCGGTATTCCAGAGGTCCGTGGTTCAAATCCCGGCGAAGGCGGTTGCTAATTTTTCATCTCTCTGGCTTCCAAAATTAAGATAAGATATGAGTCCTTAATTAAGATAAGATATGAGTATAATTATTTGAAACTGCCTCACTGAAACTGCCATACAAATTTTTATGACATATCAGTAACTGTCTATGTAACTTATTTTCGGTGATATGCCATAGACGGATGGAGAACATTCTAGAACGAATTCTTATCGGTTTGGCCCAGAATATTCTCGAAGGCAGGCCAAAAGCAATATAAACCGTGCCTGAGCGCGGAGTGGGAGTGAGTATCTTCTGTTTATCTTGGGTGTATCGTCGACTTTTATCTTGTGTTGAGCTCCGAGAGTGATCGAGTTGTATTTAGTGTTTTGCCGTGAAGCTGTCTTCATCGTTACAGCCTGATAGCTTGAAGGCTGTGGCGATGATTGTTTCAGCGAGTTTGAACCCGTAAAACACAACAATATTTTATGGTTTGTATATTTGAATAAAACTTTGCTTTCTGAATGCATGCTGCAACACAATTCTTGATGCGTGTCTTATTTTCTGTGATTCTTTTATAAAATATTTAAAAACTACCTGAGTTAATATCGGAATATAAAAGACTTAAAACTTTTCCTATTCTCTTGAAAAAGATTATCGAATTGTTTACAGCAATTTAAAAGGCCTAGGAATACACGTTTTCAACTATTTTTTATTTGTTAGACTATTTCTGTTTCTGACATTTTGTTGCAGGTTTCTCAATTTCCTCAAAGAATTTCTTCCGTAACTGCCTCAGTAAATTTCAAATAAAGTGGACCATTTTGAAGTTTTATGCGAATAGTTTTGGGTAACATAATGAAAGGAGGAAAACCGAATTTCACAAAACGGGAAACATCAAGATAAAAGTAACGAAAGAGTTCATGTATCTTCTATCACCACAAGGAACAAACAGTTTTTATGGCTCAAGCAATTTCCCGTTTTCTTCAAAATGACTACCACAATGCATCTGATGAAGGATTTAAAACAGTAAAAATTTCATCGAAGTAGAAATAGCATAGAACCTTTTTATAGCTTATGTTTTAAATAAACCAAAAGAGGAAAATATTTTCATTCATTTGTAACTTAAAAAAATCACTTTCAGTATTTCCTCTTTACTCTTGGTAAACCGTTTATTTAGTTTTGACATTTTCGTGCTGTTAATGTACAATTCTGTTATAACAAAAGCTATTTTAAAGATCGAATTTTCATAAAACTTGGCACTTTGGCATCATTTGAGTCGTAAAATCAAAAAACGGAAACGAATAGGTATGTCATTTCAGAAAAAGTCTGTTTTTGTGTCAAAATACCTAAATTAGAATAATGTTGCGTAAAAAAACTGAAACATATCGCAAGTAGCACTTTCGAGATATGAAAAACACGAAGTTAAATTTCGTCAATCTTCCCAGTAGAACGGGACGTTGTGAAAGTGTTGAATTTCTTTCGTGTGTTGAGTGTGCAGCAGATGAATCAAACAAAAGTGGGGATATCTGCATCAACTTCAGATCTTGTTAATTATGGATTTCCTCTTGCAATTGTGCCCAAACTAAGAAAACTGAAATCTCTTTTTAGAGTACGTGTGGAGGCAGCTGAATTACAAAAAATATATTCTTTTGTGTTTTTAGTCAGTTCACTTAGTCATTTAGTAATTTAGTTCGCATTGTCGACTCTTATCTTGGCGAAAGCATTTGAATCCTCATCGCCCAATTCTACCAACAGCTTTTCCAACTAATTTGCCAACTAATTATGACATGAAGATTGACAGAACAGAAACAGGCAACAACATAACTGGAAGATTTACTGTCTGCCAAGACATGTTCATCGAAATCGCATTTACAGATATTGTGTTAAGTGCGCTGAAAGGAAATCCATTGCAGAAGAAACACACGGAGAAAAGAAATTAATTTCTATTTCTTGCGCATGCTCCTTTCGTTTCGAGTAGATTGTTCAGAAATTAAGAACCGGGTTCTCTGTGAGCAGTTTTTGTTCTATCAAATATTTTCAGCATTTTCCAATTCCATTTGAATAATTTTGTTTTTTATCTTTTTTCGAATAGAAAAAGGTCAGTTGGGATTCTTGTAAAAAACTTTTTTATCGCTTTTCTTTCAAAAGGCTGCGTTTTTAGTCAAAACTCTTACTGGAGAAAGAGGAATATATCTCAAGGTAACAATCGTTTTTCTCAAAACGAAACATGATTTAAAAGAAAAAATGAAATGCGGAGAGAAAGAGAAGATATTTGTGAGTTTTAGCTTTAAATTTAATCAGCTTTTGGAAAAAGAAATGACTAACTTTCAGACGGAGCATACTTATGTTGAAAAATCGCAAATATTCTAAGCAGAAATATAAAACTCATTGACAAATCTGGATTTTTACTACTCTTTGAATGATACATTGTCTATCACCAGCTGCTCTAATTTATGTCTAGTTTGTAATGTGTGAAGTCAGCAGCGAGCATATTTTTGAATAGTTGCTTTCTTTGTTTCTTAGATCATCAACTGAGACACGAACCCCCATTACATGTTAGGTATAGGAATATATTAGTTATAGGGAATTCGAACGAAAATTTATTCGATATACTTATATTTCTATATCTTATAATATGTTACAAAATGTAAGTTCGTAATTTTTGTTAGAATTAACAGTTTGGGTTTTTCAGTTTAAAACATTACTTTCTTTCAATTTAATGCCCCACCGGTGATCAAGTGGTTAAGACCTCTGAATATTGGTGATTCGGGCCCAGGCGAATGGGCAACATAATCTATCTTCGTGGCCTGCCTTCCTTAAGCCATCCTCTTCCACAGATAGTCCTTATGTATTTTGCCACATTCAGATAACTTTACCGAAATTAAACTTTCTATTTAAGTTTATGACATAGTGAAGTCATTAGTTTATTTTGAAACTGGAGATGTTAAAATGTACAGTGCCCTCACCGGGACTCGAACCTGGACCCCTCGAATACGGGCCGAGTATGCTACCTTTACACCACGAAGGCATGCAGAAAGGAGGAAAAAATACCTTATATATTCCTCCTTTTAAAGGGCGAATGGGATTAGAGAAGCCAATCGCCAAATTCTAGTTATAAAGAATGATCATCCAACACCTTTTAGTTCGGGAGCGTCTGTAAAGTCAAGAGTTTTTTTAATTAATTAATTTATTATATATATATATATAAATATGCCGAAAATGTGAAAAATGTACACTACCCTCGCTGGGACTCTCACCTGACCTCTCAAATACACGCCTAGTCTGTTAACCGTTACACCACGGAGGCATGCAGAAAGAAAGGGGGAAATAACTTATAACATCTTTAAACAGTCTGATGTGTACACAGCATGACTTTCTTGCACGGAATATTAAATTATACGAATTTTTCTTGCATTTCATTTAAACTTATTGGTTTTAATTAAATCTACATCGTCGATAGTGCAAAACCCACAATAGATTAAATGCACTTAAAATTTAAAATTCACTATATCTGTTTACCATAGCGACACTTTGGCGCTAGGTTCATTTAACAGCGTTATATTTCGTTCATATTATAACTCAGAATGCACAAAATTTATATCATTTGGAGAATTATGTAATCGTTGCCACATGTTTTTATCAAATACTATAATAAATCTAGAGCGATGTATAAAAGAAACTAAGAAAACAAAACAAAACAAAAAAGAAACAGTTTTTCACAGACGATTCAGTATTTCTGATACATAAAAACAAGGCAAAACTACATAAAAACTCAAAATATCTAAATTAAATATTGCGAAGTAAATCTTAAACATTTATTTCCTTGAAAAAATTCCAGAGAGGATTAAGCATGATTTAACCGAAGTCAAATGTGTGAAAAATCTGTTATACTGAATTTGGGGGTTCAAACCACAAATCTTCCATTTGCTAGATTAATATGTTACCACCGTCCCCACGAACCCCAAGAGAATATGCCCGGAGAAATGGGATAATTCCTTATATCATACCTTATACATATAGAATTCTCCTTAAACTCAGAGCATGAGAGCACGGATAATTTAAAATTGGTTTATTTAATAGACAGAAATAAAAATAAGAAGAAGTAAATTAAGTAAAGATGAAGTTAACGGTATGCAGGATTAATATAATGATGTACAGACAGTCCTAGTCCTTTCACACAGAGTTCCTCCGGCGTTGATAGAATAAGCGTTTCCAGCTAGTTTTAAATAGTATAATCATCTAAAGTCATCACAGCTAAAGGCGAAAATCACTAAAAGAAGAACAGGAAGACCATCAGTCTTCTTTAACCCTTGAAGAGGACAGAGCCGTCTGCTCACGTCCACGTCTGCCAGCTGTTTCTTGTCGTCTGCGATGATTCTTACTGCGCTGGGCTATGCTGATGACGTCATAATCCTGGTATTCTAATTCAGCATTGGACGGTGATGATTCCCACAGCTTCGGCCAGCCTGAAGAGGCATCGTCCTCGATGTCTGTTGAATGGACATCACTATCATGTACCTGCAAAGAGAATAAAAAAAAAAAAAAGAAAAAAGAAAAAAAAAGAAAAAAGAATATCAGGTCCTTAGGTTTTGAGCTGATACAAACATCAAATCAATTTGACCATGGCTTCATATGGTCAGCCACAGTAGATGTCAAATTCGGTCCTTCATGGCATCCTACGTTTTCGACTTCATATCTGTCATTTGTCTTACAGCTATGATTTTATACGGTCCATGAAGTTTTGGTCGTAGTTTCAAACCAGTCCCATATTGAGTTGTCTGAATGGCTACCAAGTCGCCAATCTTGTACAGTTTCGGTTTCTTTCGTTTCTCATTGAATTGTTTACGGTTCTCTTTGTTAAATTGCTTAAGTTCACGCCGGGAAATAATGTTATGAATCTTACTTCACAGTTATATCTTAAATTCATATAAAAATGTTAAATATGAAACTACTTGCCGTAAAAGGCAGTAATCGTATAGTGAAACGTGTACAGCATTTTTGCGTTGTGAAAAAAATGCATTCCGGGACCGCGCCGTGAGAGGATCGAAAACATAAAACATATACAAGATATAAAGGAAAAGTTCATATTAAATATATAGAGAAAACATACTGTAAGAGGTTCCAGATTAAATATCAGTTTATTCAATTACAACACAATAAGAAAAATCTTAACCTCATCTGAGAGTCTGTTCATTTAAATTCATAAAAAAACTTAAGGTTTGTCTGGTGATTTAAAAGAAAGGAAAGGGAAACAATTTAAGGCCTGAGAGTTAAATTTTAGATTTGACGTTGTTTTTTTTCTGCTAAGGACGTTTTTGAAAAGCTTGCCTAAAGTTCAAACACACCAAAAAAAATAAAACTTATCTTGAAGGGACATCTTGAAGCGGAGGACTCTTATCTTATCCCGCGTTGATGTCGGCCGGGCTCATCTTGACACTGGTTCTAAAAATGTAGACCCACTTCACTACTGTAGAACAGAAACAGGAGCACTGCTGCCCAGGACGGCTATCCGCTTGGTCCTGAAAGTCCTATGTCAACACGCAGGTAACTCGTTCAAATTTCGCCGGTCAGAAACGTTGTTGCTAGGAAAATACGGCTCGCCTGTTCTTACTCATCCCAAGAGCAAGCTTCACGGGTAACGTCCCAAGTAAGTTCCAGAGTAACATCCACAAGTCCAGCCAACCAGTAAGTGCGCGAGTCCAAAAGTAAGAGTGTCCAGAGTAAGTGTGTAAGAGAGTCTCGCCTCTTAACCAAAACGCGGCCGGGGAGCATATTTGCCGCTCCCCGCCGGAAAACACCTCTCGGAGTCACTTACATTTTGTCCAGCAAGCCCAAAAATCAGCGAGTCAGTCCGAGAGTCAGCCAAAAGTGAGTGTGTCCAACTCAAATTTCCTTCTTCTCCTTCACGAAACGGGCTCCCACTATGGCTTCACTTATCGCCCCCTTAATTATGGCAAAATCTTCGTTTTCAACTCCAGAATGCGGAAAAAAAAGGGTGATCGCGCATGCGCGCCCTTCTTCACTTAGCCAACAACCGGACCCTCAATCGCCAAAAACCTGAATGACTTACATTGAAAGACAAGTAGCAACCTTTGACCTTTCCGTCACGTACTTGCCTCTCTTAAGGTCAACTAACAATGAAAATTCTTTCTCGAACATTCTAAAGCGCGCGAAATCATGACTTGGCGAAAATTGCCTCCCTTTCCCTGCTTCTTTCACAATGAATAAAAGTTTGTACAAGATTTACAAATAGAGGAAAATAAATAATACTCTTTTAAACTAAATAACATTTCCAGAAGCATCTGTTTTTCCCCAAAATTAAAGCCTTAAATTAAATAATTCAGAATCAAAATAAAATTTAAATTTCCATAAATCATAAAATCATTCACCTAGTTTTTACAACGCTATCAGATAATTACTCTACATAACATCTTCTTGTATCTTCAAAATGTTGTTTTCAGCATCTTCTCTCATTTCATCATGTTTTTGCATCAATTGTTTTAGATATTCTTCATTCAATATCTCACTAATTTTCAAATCTTCTTTATTCTTCATTTTCGTGCCTATGAGAAGTTCAAACGGTGAATATTTCGTACTTTTCGTAGTTGTACTGTTGATTATCATCTGGAACATACCTAAACCATTTCGTTGAATCTTCATGTGATAATTTTGACAAAACAGGAATCAAAATTCTATGAATTCGCTCAATTTTTCCGTTATCTCGTGGAATACCGGTAGTAATTTTGACACGTTCTATACCTTCTTCAGTACAATACGCTGAAAATTCTTTCGATGTAAAGGCACTACCTCGATCTGAAATGATTCTGGCTGGATTTCCAAATACAGTCTGTTGTTGCTTCAATTTTGAAATAACTTCTTGCGTAGTTGGTGATTTCACTGGATAGAACCAAGTAAATTTCGTAAAAGCGTCAACCAGAGTTAGAATGTGTTGGTATCTCTTGTTCGTTGATGGAAGAGGTCCAATAAAGTCGATATGGTACGTACTCAAAGGAACGTTTTCTTTCGGTACAGGATGAAGAAATCCTTCTGCTTTTCCTTGCTTCTTGTTGTACAGTATACATTCTATACAGTTAGCAATTACTTTTTCAACTTTGCATTTCAGTCTGGGAATATAGAATTCTTGCTCTACGGCATTCACAGTTTTATCCACAGCAAAGTGACCTTTTCTATGTACCTTCTGTATGATTTCGTTCTGTAAGGATTCTGGCACTACTAGAAGATTTTTACCATTTTCAAATTTGTACAAAATATCATTTCTAAATGATTATTTATTTCTACAGTCTTCATAATTCTATCCTTATCAGAAATTCGTTGTATTAAAGCTGCTTGTTTCTCGGGGGTCTGCTCTGGACAGTTCGTTGAATAATGCCTGAACTTTTTACATTTAATACATTTTACACCCTTTGATTTGTTTACACAATGCTTTGAATAATGCCCATATTCCTGACAATTAAAACATTTGACCTTATTAACGTTAGATTGATTTCGGTTTGATGACGAAAGCTTACTTCTATCTTTAACTTGGGTGTCTACTTTCGGTTTCGAATTTTTAAACTTATCATTGTCCGATTTTATTTTATCATAAATTTTAAGCATTTGTTTAAGTTCAGTTATTGTTTCGCAATCATATAGTATAGTTTTCCTAACCACAGAATCGAGAATACCATCAATAACATATTTAATTAATGAAGCATCTTCAATGTTACCTCGCGAACACATTTCTTTCATTTTCAAAAAATACTCATCTAAAGATTCATTAGGCATTAATTTACGTTTACATAACATTTCATGCAGTTCAGCAGAATTAAAAGCTTTACCATATTCAGATTTTAAAAGCTTTTTTAACTTACTCCAGTCATTAACTTTAGGTTCACTCTGAATAAATAGTTTCGCTTTACCTTTTAATGATCTTTTAGCAAAAACTAATTTATGCAAATCACTCAATTTTAAAGAATTTATAACATCTTCAAATTCATCAATCCATTTATCAACATTTTAATATGCATTACCAGAAAAAGGATTAACAATACTTTCAATATCAGAAAAACTAAGATGAGGTTCAAAATGATCTTGAATTGGAAGCTGCATACTGTTATTTACTTGGGACTCATTAAAACCAGGATTGTCTCTTTGATTATCATCAAGAATTACTTCAGAAATTTTATTGATAGTTTCATCTTCAATATCACTATTATCTTCATGCAAAATATTTTCAAATAATACAGACAAATCACATAGGAAATAGACAATTCGGGTTACAACTTCCGTTTTTAAACCCTGTGAATTTATGCACAATACATTGCAAACTTTAATTATTTCATTCAAAGTAAAACTATTCTGCACTATATCTATTTTCTTATTAAATTCTTCAGAATCTGGTTTAAATATAAAGCCAGAAAATTCACGTAATCTTTTCCGGTTATTTCGATCTCCATCAGTATTAAAAATAAGCTTATGCAAACTTTTGATTTCAGAACTTTTACTGTTCTTTAAAGCTGCTTCCAATTCTGGAATTTCTACTAACTTCATATTGGAAAGAAAGTTTTGTACTCACCCGACAGATGATCGTCGTCAATAGGGCAATCCACACTTTATACGAGTAATCCAATAAATCGAATAACTTGTAAGAACAGTTCACTCAGTCAGTTTAAGGCCGCACGTTTGGTCGCCAAATTTTTGTAGAATTCTCCTTAAACTCAGAGCATGAGAGCACGGATAATTTAAAATTGGTTTATTTAATAGAAAGAAATAAAATTAAGAAGAAGTAAATTAAGTAAAGGTGAAGTTAACGGTATGCAGGATTAATATAATGATGCACACACAGTCCTAGTCCTTTCACACAGAGTTCCTCCGGCGTTGATAGAATAAGTGTTTCCAGCTAGTTTTAAATAGTATAATCATCTAAAGCAGTGTTTCTTAACATTTCTAGCGAGTTGCACCCCATTGAATCTGAAAATATATCTCCCGCACCCCCATTGAAAAATGTGTTTTAATTTTTTTAGTCTAGAAAAATACATTTTTTGCCAAACGTATTGTTTATTGAAAAACATTGTACATTTTAAATAAATACAAAACAATATTATTTTTATTAATGACTAGTCTGTTGTTGTTTGTTCATTATTATACTGGCGAAGCGAGGTTCCTTTTTTGAAAGACATACGCGTAAGACATCACTTGCATTTAAGCGATATCTCGCTTTAGATTTTATATGCAAAAGCGATGAAAATCCCATTTCGCACAAGTAGGTGGTAGCAAAGGGTAAGAGTAACTGCAGTGCTCCGTTCTCCAACTCTGGATAACGTTGCAACTGTGAACACCAGAATTGTTGCAATTCTAATTGTTCGAATTCCATTTGAACATGTCCACAAGCTTGCATTTCAATAAGTTGATCTTTTTTCAGATCACTATCATTCATCAAATTTAAGTCAAATAGAAATGGATCCAGTATCCATCTCTGAGTTTTGGTAATATTTCCGGTAGAAAAGTATCCATTGAATGATTCGCTCAATCGTCTCAAATGTATTACAATGTCCGGTATAATTGTATTCTTTTCATTTTTCGCAATAACAGAATCAAGCAAGGGAAAGTTTGCAAAATTCCCCTTTTCTACTCGACGTATCCAAATTTCTAATTTTGCGATAAATGAAGATAATTTTTCACTACATATTATTATATTTATACCAAAACCTTGCATTGATAGATTCAATTCATTTAAATGGCTAAATATGTCTGCTAAGTAGGCCAGCCTCAGCATTGCATCATTACTCTCAAAATCTTTTACTAAATAACAGTTTTGACTAGTCAGTAATTGAATAATTTCTTCACGCAATTCTAGAACTCTGTTAAGCATGCGACCCTTAGATAACCATCATATTTCGGTGTGATATAGGAGCACGGTATAATCAGCACCGATTTCTTCGCAAAATGCGCGAAAAATGCGATGATTAAGCGCTCGCCCTCGGATGTATTTTACTACATTTACTGCTGTAGTTAGATGTTGTTTTAAACTTTCTGGCAATGCTTTCGACGCAAGTGCATGACGATGCAACATGCAATGCGTTATTATAACTTCCAGTAATACTCTTTTCATGTGTGAAAAAAATCCTGAATTTTTGCTGGGGCTCCATCAGTGCATTTTGAGCCAATCACATTCATTGGTAATTGGTATTTAGTAAAAAAATCTTTGATGAGATTCAAAATATCAATTCCTCTTGTATTCACCTCCAGTGGCTCACAAAATAGAAATCCTTCTATCACCTCTTTTTCCTTCACATACCTGACCAATACCAAAAGTTGGCTACAATTATCAATGTCAGTTGACTCATCCAGTTGCATGCTTATTTTTAGTGGACTGATTTTTATGTCTTCAATTACTTGCATTAAAATATCTTCACTGAGATCTTGTATTCGCGATTGTATAATATCATTCGATAATGGAATCTGTTGGATTTTTTTATGTGCTTCCGAATCTAAAACTGTTTTAGCAATAATTAAAGCAGACGGTTTAATCAACTTTTCAGCGATCGTGTGAGGTTTCTTTTTTTGCACATAAATATGCCACTTGATATGACGCTTCTAATAAAGGTTTTTTGAATTGCTGGTCCGCACAATTTTAGGATAGTTCCACTGGTATCAAACCGAGCCTTCTTTGACTTCAAGCTGTTCATGCTATGCGCTTTTTCGCCACCATGCACATTGTTGGAAATGCTCTAATAACTTTGATGGTTTGAGATTGCTGTTTGAAAATATATTGGAACACAAGATGCATTGCGGTCGTTGCATGCCATCTTTTTCGGTTGTGCAGGTAAATTCATAACCGGCATACTTATCGTTCCATTGTCGTTTTTTTTTGACATAGTAGGGTTCACTATAATCGATTTAATTATTTAGAAATAATGCAATATAATATATATAGTGTTTTTACGTTTATAATATCACTGAATTCTATTCGGCTTGAATGGACAATTAAGAATGTATTAGTCTCAAGTGGTTTCTGGACATTATCGAATGATATCAGAATACACAATACACATATCGTAGACACCATAGTTGACTCAACCTAACACAGGCGCAGTAGATGCAGATACAAATCTGTGAATCCGTAGATTTCATTGGAGTAGCACATGTTGAACTCAGCGCATGCGCAAGCTGGGATAACGTCTCCGCTTGTATCGTGGCTTCATGGCTATCGAGGTTTCTCGAAGGTCACGCTTGTATTCCCACAAAGTTTTTTTTTTCTTTTCTCCGCCACCTAGCTGCCTGTTCGCGTTCGTTTGTAGCATTTCATGCCTTTTCGTAGCGTAGTGTATACGCCCATCGGCACCGGCTCTTTCCTGTGTCTTTTGCCGATAAGTGAGCTGGGTGCTACCAATTTTTATGAGCTTCAATATTGGGGGCACTATTGCTGATTTCAAATATTTTATTATAAGAAATTTAATAAATGATGTTTAATAATTTTTATGGTTAGGTAGAGGCTTCTCCCGCAATTTCCCCAAAAATACATTCCCGCACCCCCACCCCCAGTTAAGAACCACTGATCTAAAGTCATCACAGCTAAAGGCGAAAATCAGCAAAAGAAGAACAGGAAGACCATCAGTCTTCTTTAACCCTTGAAGAGGACAGAGCCGTCTGCTCACGTCCACGTCTGCCGGCTGTCTCTTGCCGTCTGGGATGATTCTTACTGCGCTGGGCTATGCTGATGACGTCATAATCTTGGTATTCTAATTCAGCATTGGACGGTGATGATTCCCACGTACATAATTCTTTTAATTCTGTGAACAACGGTAAATTATTTACAAACATATTTAAATATAAAATATTACATATAATAAAGGTTTAGAAGGCTTTCCTATCAACGTTTTAATTTTATTTTATATCACAAATATCACTTTTTAAACTGTTTACCAAACATTTAACTTAAGAATATTAAGAATTTGCAAAAGTATCGATTCATATTATTATGATTATAATCATATGTTAAATATAAACAAAACATTAGGAATTTCCAAAAATAATACATTACGCAAAATTTAATAAAAATTGAATAAAATTACAGTTACTTAATAAACATCTGAAGTTTAAATGAATACAGAAAAGGGTGCTTAGCAAGTTTCAAAATGAAAAAACTTTAAAATAAAATATAAAAAAAAGAATTAATCTAAAGGCAATTTCCATTAACTTGGTTTGCACTAAAAAGTACGAAATAAAATAATTATATGACTTCTTGGCCAAAACTCTCAAAAATTGCAGTTGCTCTTAATAAATTTTTATTTATGATAGCTTTACTTTATATTAATATCTTTATATTTATCTTATTTATCTTTATATTGATATCGTTATATTTATCTTATTTATTTTTATACTGATATTTTTATATTTATCTTATTTATCGATATATTGATATCTTTATATTTAGCTTATTTATCTTTATATTGATATCTTTATATTTATCTTCTTTATCGTTATATTGATATCTTTATATTTATCTTAATTATCTTTATTTTGATATATTTATTCTTTTATTATGTTTTGTGTTTAAATATAAAGATATCAAGAGCAACTGCAGATTCTGAATGTTGTGGTCAAGAAGTCATATAATTATTTTATTTCACACTTTTTAGTGCGAATCATGCTAATAGAAATAGCCTTTAGATTAAATGTTTTTTAATATTTTTTTCTATTATAGTGTGAATAAGAGCGAGTTTCCCTTAAATATTCCTACACAAAGGCATACCTTCCCTTGGTCAGATAGCCTTCGTGTGTTTTGCGATATTCAAAGTTAATATCACCTAACTTAACTTCCAAATAAGATGCCAATAAACGCTGAAGTAAATTTTGTATACCTTGTGGTTATTCTAAAACTTTATTACCTATTGTTGTACATATGTACATCACAGACATATTTATAAATTTTATTAGTCCAAAAGGGCAAATTGCCCTGAAGAATGACTATTAATTTGGTTTTGGCATTCTGCGTTGGAAACTATAAAAGGCGAATCACTACTTTATAAGGTATTTCTCTCGCCTTTCTAGCGTGCCTTCGTGGTGTAGTGGTTCTGCACATTGAGCCGGTATTCCAGAGGTCCGCGGTTCGATTCCCGGCAAAGACGTTGCTAATTTTTCTTCTTCCCTGCTTCCAAAAATACCTAATGTCGCTACAGTGGCGCCCGAACGAAAAGGGTGTTGGATGAGGATTTTCCACACTCAGGATTTGGTGATCGGGTCTCCTAAAAACCCCAGTCGCCCTTTAAAAGGGGGAGTATATAAGGTATTTCTCCTGCCTTCCTAGCGTGCCTTCGTGTTGTAGGGTTCTGCACACTCGGCCGGTATTCTAGAGGTCCGTGGTTCGATTCCCGGCGAAAGCTTTGCTAATTTTTCATCTTGCCTGCTTTAAAAAATGCCTAATGTCTCTACAATTTTTCAAATTATTGCTACTAAATATTATCGCCCTGTATTATATTTAAAGAAATTCAATAATGAAGAATCCTCATGAATGTATGTTTGTTTCTCGCATTGTGATAAAACAACGAAACCTAGAGCCATCAAAATTTGAATAACGTGATCTTCCACAGAATATGGGCATGGGGAAGCCCTAATTTGAATTTGAAATTTGTTTCTTTATCGATTTCATATTTTGTAACACTTCAGCGAAATTTTGATTAAAAAATCAAACGATTTCAAAGCGAGCAATGGCAACACTGTACGAAAAAAAACATTTTTATCTCCAGTGCGCGAGACTGTATCGGAAATTCTAAAGGTATGCTTATTTTAAAATTATTTTTCGATATTGCTGTTGAACTGAGTTGTTGTGACTTGTTGTTGTTAATTACTTATTATTGCTAGATAATTATCTTAGAAATTTCATTTAATTAATGTAAAACCCGTAGCACGGTATGTATGTAATCACAAGTAAATAGTAAAATTGTAAACTATCTTGAATTCCAAATTTTAACTCATAATTTAAATGTACAGTTTGAACAGTTTATTCAAATGTTATAATTTTGTAAATTAAATGAATATTTGCCTTATATCCATCGAAGAAGGATACTTAATATAAAGAAAAGTTTTAGCGAAAATTTATGAGACAGAGAAGCTCAAATTTTAAAATTTAGGTTTTTTGCTTGTTTTCATTTAATATTTAAACAGATACTTAATATTCATAATTCTATTTAATACTTCATCCGTAGATAAAAGCAAGTAAAATCTCGTTTTCAGATTTATATAAATACTGAGCTGAAACAGTTAAATCTTTCGATCATAAGTAAGTCTTTAAAACATTACAGAATGTTTTCCTTCTTGTGCGAAAACAAAAAGTCCCATACAGAATCTTTACTGGGTACTCTGGGAAGAACATGATGCTAAAAATCTGAGTTTCTTCCTCTCATTGTCTAGACTTCTCAACATATTTTGAACACATCATCTTATATCATCTATAAAATGACATGAGAAATGACGAAATGTGAAACTTAGTAGAAGTTTCTGATATTTATTGTATTATTGGAAACACTGAGCGAATTTTAGGACAACTTTTATGAGATATAGAATGGATATTTGAAAATCATGATTTTCCAATCTGAGTTTCCAGTCTGAATGTCAACGGATGTTTCCGCTCTTTGCAATGCAAATCTGCCAAAAAAAAAAGAAAAGAAAGAAAAAAGAAAAATTTTATCACATCATGAGGAAATGATTGAGATGATCACGTCAAAAACAAATCCTCGATGGCTGGCTGAATGTGTGTCTAGAAGCCGGAAGAGAAAGATTTTTTGTAGTAGATGTGAACATTCCGCTTGGGATTTACGATATAGCTTTATTTTGTTACTTATGATAGTACTTAGAGTATGGGCTACGTAAGAAAATGTGCATCGTCGGATATTCTTCTCCTGTTACAGGAGATTCGTGAATGGTTTTTTTCAAAATGAAATGCCCTGTACTCAAATTTCGAATTACATTTTTTTAATGCAATGAGACAGTGCGACTTGTTTACCTAAAAGAAATGTTTCTTTTGTTTACATTTAAAATATGTATTCTCTCTCTCTCTGCGTGAACTAAGTTCATGTGTTTGGGCGCCTGGGTAAGAGACTCTATCCCAGTCTAGCAATTGGATCTGCTTCCGAATGATGGCGATCGTGATGTTTGGATTGAAGAGTAGCAATAATAAGCATAATGTTGTTATTGCTACTCTTCAACGCAAACACCACGATCGCCAACATTCGGAAGCAGATCCAAGAGTTACCGACAACGTGCGATATGTTGTTGTTGTGATTTATGTCACTTGTCTGACAGTGACATCAGACCAAGTCAACGAAATTCATTGTGGTAAGGAGTTCAAGATTGCGCCTGTCATTGGGCAGAGCCTTGAGCATCAGGGGACAGTATGACTTATGCTCAGTTCTGCCACCAATTCTGAAAGAGAAAAAGCCCGAGGGGGACGGATCCAAAGGTCATCCACCTCTCAGGCACTATACATTTGCAAACATCCATGCCTTCTCCGAGAATCGAACCCGGGTCCTTCGGTGCGGCAGTCAAAGTCATTAATTACTATCACGGTTGAACGCTCGTACGGCATTGATCGACACTGTGCAGAAACATAATTTTCGTGTGCATCACAAAAAAAGTTTTATTTTATATTTACAGAAGGGTTTATACATTTTTAGAACAATTTTGCAGCCATTTAATTAATGCTTATAATTTAAAAAGTATTTTTTTTTAAATGTCCGATCTTTTTTTTTTTTTTTTTTTTTTTTTTTTTTTTTTTTTTTTTTTACTGTAACCGTAAATCGAGAGTTTCATGGTAGAAGGGCTTTTTGTAAAATTTCCAAGAGTAGTGATTTCCATTCCACTTCTACTACTTTCACGAGTCCATCCATCATGATGAGTTTGTGCTTAGAAAGAGCCCTTTTAAAGAGACCAAAGTAGCATAAGTGAAACGATGGACTTCGTACTTTGAAATAGTGCATAAGCAATACTTGTACCAGTCTTCATTTTTTCGAGGAATGCAATTGTATTTTTCGACATATAACTTGTTGCTTTGTCTTGATGACTTAGAACATCTAACTTTGTTTTGTTGAGGTTTTCCTCTTTGGTTACTTCGTCTTGATGAATTTTCAGTCTCTGAAAGTCACTGGGATAAAGAAATGGAATTTCTTTTGTAAATATCGGACGTAAAATTTTCTTTTGCTAGTACGTTGAGTTGATTTTAACATTTTTTTCACTCTTCTTATTTTAATTTCTCATTATAAGGGAATCCTACGACAATCATAAACCACTTCCTGAGACTTTCTTAGAGTTGACAGAACCAGGTTTCTACACTTTTCCCGTTCGTTTCCAAAATAAACAGATTTTTTTTCTTTCACTTTAGGTAATCCGTCTGCGTTGATCCTGGTAAGCATTATGTTGTTTAACATTTTTAAGTTGTAAATTGTGGTTTAATATTTTATTTATTATTGTTAGTAACTAAAGACCTTGAAAATGATTTCTGTGTTGTCGGATTTTCTCTTATTATCAACGTGTAACATCTAAAACAGTACGTACCTTTTTGTGGTATTCGTTTGGAGTCTTTTTTCGATTGACAGTTTTCCCTTTCCCATGAACGATGTTGCTTATTTTGTACTTAGAAATATGACTACCATTCATTTCACAACGCTTTTGAATTTTAGAATAGGAATATCTTTCTTCTGAAAGCGCAAAACAAATCCTTCAGTCAGCAGCTTGTTTACATGCGACCATGTTTGGGCAGCCATCCAACATAATGCCTGCCCAAACGATTATTCCTCCACTACCGTAATGATCTTTTCTCTTGTAGAGGGAATGATGGCATTGTGTTCCAGGCGCTCTCCAGGTAAAGATACGGCGAGAATCAATGTCCAGTTGAATCTCTCGTGTGTGAAAACTACTGAATGAGCTCTACTGAAATCTGGTCCAAGGTGTATGTTATCTGCACCATGCTAAACGGGGTTTTCTGTGTGCTGAAGTGAACGAGAGGCTAATAGCGGATCTTCTGGCGTACAGTCCTATCCCATGAAGCTTTCAGGCAACTGTAGACCATGAAACTCGCATTGCAGTGGCAGCATAAAGCTCACATGAGAGCTGTGAAGCTGTAGCAGTTCCTTTGACACAGCGCTGAAAGTGCCAAATAACGACCTCATTTGTCGTCGTGGAACTTGGTCAACCTGCTTTATATGGATCAAGTGTCTTCTCTATATGAATCCAGTGTCCTGAAACTATTTTTCCTAATTGCAGAAGACACTGGACATTAAATTGAGCACTGTGGCTTGCGCTTGTGATGGGCTTGATTCTCATGTATCGACATTTTTCCAGCTTATTCCGTCATCCATAGTTTTGTGGCTACTCATTTTACTTTTTACCATATAAAATTTACCCAACTCTTATGATAAATACGGAGAATGTCGTGAAGAAACACGAGCGCGCAAATCACCGAATACCCCTCGTGCGCTTATATATCCGCTCCACAGGCACACACATGTGTATTCTTACGTATTCCACTCTGAATATTTGAATAATTCTTCCCCGGGGTGTAATTATTACCTTTGGTTTAGTAGGTTTCGTAAAAATAGAGGTAACCTGCAAATTCTGTTAATTCTGCGCTCGGGTGTATGTGGTGATTATAATAGTAGCCATAAGGGAACCCTTACCAGGTCATGCCATTGATACCTCAATAGATTATTATGCTTTTTAAAGAATTTTCGATGACTTACATCTGGTTCCGTCTCTGTGTACTTGTTATTATGCAACCTAATTTGGATTATAAAGTGCCGCTGGATGCGTCTCTGAGAAGTATTAACTGTTATGAATTGCTATTTAGCTCTAATTAATGTCACTAATCTTAGTCACGTGATGAAAGAAATGCTGACGACAGGTTTTTCATATAGTGTTCTCGTGGTGAAAGAATTTTAAAAATAGTTCATTTGTTATAATTATCTATCGCCTACATAGGAAGAAAAAAATATGATTTTCTTTAAGTTGGAAATAATTTTCCCCCAAAATTCCTAGTTTATTTTAAAGCAAACAATTTTTCTATAGAACTGTGAATAGCTTTGATTTCCATATTTTTCAAGCATTTTATTTGTTTTGTTGATAGATGGTACGTTATTTTTCTACGATATGAAAGAATATTTGGTACAAAATCATTGTAAATATAATAAATATTAGATATAAGCAGCAAAATTAAAATTTTGATATTGCGTTTCAGTAACTTGTAATTTTATGCTTTACTGTTTCGTATTTGGATTAAAAGTAATATTTAGTTAAAGCATAATTTCCCTTAGTTATAATATAGTTATAAAGTCATTTAAAATTATACTTTTATATACTTCCTTTTATCTGAAATTCTACACTATTTTATTCTAAAGCAAGAACTTTTTTTTTTACTCTTAATTCTATTTCATACGCAAATTGGTACGAAATGTTTTTACAAAATCAAAGAACTTCTTTTAACTATGAATATTTCAGAAATATGCGTAATGTTTAAACTTGAATACTTAGTCTGTGAAAATAAATTAACTTCCTTAAAATTAGTTATGAAACAACCTTGTATTTGGGGTAGATTCAAACAAAAACTCAATCGATATCGAAAGCATACAGGTCTCTCTTCATCAGGAGCAGAGACACTGAGCCAGCTTCTAGAAATATTTAATTGTGTAATCGTTGACTACTGTTCCACATTTAAGTCAACTTTAATTTGCCTGTTTTATTTACTTGCATTACCATAAGTTGTGGTTGGTATTATAGCATTCGAGAGTACATTTGCGTTGTAAATTCTGTTTAAATAAAAAGGTTATTTAAGCTTCAAATCTAGCGATAATGCTCGCTCTACGTTTGTTAGGGTTTATTGGACTAATTGATATTACCAGATTAAGTGGTACCCTAAGTACTTACGCTGATGCTGAAGCCCCGCTCGCCTGGCATGTTTGTCACTCCCCCCCCCCCCGAGAAACGTTAACGCCCCCCTAACGTGACGAAGTGGATCTTTAAAGGGTATACAGTAGACGTTGTTTAGCATGATGTCGGTCAATGTCTTGTTCGGATACTGTTATCAAATTGCCGAATTATGCACTCAATTTTCAAGACTATATATAGTCCTGAAAGCTATAGTCGCAGGTGATTTTACGTTGTCAGCATTTGGTTGACTGTTTCATTTAATATTTTAGCCTTCTGTGGATAGGACTCTAAAGTTTAAGCCAGATTTTAACTGCTGTGTTTAAAATTTGAATTATGAATAATTTTCGAAATACTTGACTTGAAATACCTTAGCTACAAAAAGGATCAGAAAGTGCAGCAAAAAGATACGACAAAAGATTTTTGGAATCTGTGATAATGTGAATCAGGGTACATGAAAAAATAAGCCACCAATTCGAAAGAATTAGTTATTAACACTGTTAAAAACCAAATGTGCAAAAGCACCTAACAATGAAATAAATATATCAAATGAGAATTAATTAAGAGAACAAACGAAAATTTGAGCAATGGAGAACTAGAAACGTGATTTTAATATTTGTGCCAAAACTAATCCACGTAATAAAATGACCAAGAATCAAACTGGTTTGTAACTTACGAAACACAAAAAGACGGAATTTGTGATGACATCAGTGATTACATGAGCCAATACCTCCTGTTTGCAGGAAGTATTGTATGTGCCCACTTTGTAAAGTCATTATCGTTTTTTAAAGGAGGAAGAGTGAAAAATGTGAAGGGGCATCAGCAGGATTCGAAATACAAACTTTGCAATTGCTAGCCAGACAGGCTTTCTAGTTTCACTGCGAAGGCACATGCTAACAGGGATAAAAACCTACTACGACGAGAGTGGAACGTAATAAACGACGTTACAATGACGTAAGGGAAAAAAACTTTATTTATTTATGACGTCACAAAACATCACATGATTGCTGATGTTACGTACTACTTCTGCAGCACAATTTTTCTTGCACGAATTTAGTGGTCTGTGCAATTGTTAGTAATATGAAAGCAGCTAATTAAGTCTATTGAAACCATACTTGTATTTATTGTAATCCAGAATGCATTCTTATTAATAAAGATTCAACGTCTCGACTTTTTCGGCTAATTATTCGGCACACTACCCGCACATAATTCAATAATATGAAACGCCATAAAGGCGATATCTCGTTCATAACTATGAATGTGCTAAGTTAGGTAGTAATTAGTTTCTAAGCCGATGATAAGTATTTAAGCTTAAGTTAGATCTAGATAAGCATTTCCACAAACAAATATGTTCAAACAAAGGAGTAAACTACGGAAGAAAAAAAAAAAAAAAAAGATAGAGAACTTTTCTATATATCCCGTTCTACTGGGCCGATTGACAAAATTCAAATTGCGTTTTTTATGTCTTGAAAGCGCCACTTGGGATATATATTAGATTTATATATACACTCATGTCCATAAATTAAGGATAATTCGGAGTCACGCGGAAATCGAACTCTAAAATAAATATATCACCTGTAAAATCACTACACACATCTTCAAGAATCATATGCAAATTTCAGGAAGTAACCAGATGACACCGATGGTACGTCACAATGACGAGAGTGTAAGAGAATGATATATAAGGAATACAGGCAAAGAAGTATAATTGTTCGCAGGTGCTGTATAAGCATTTCAGTGCAATAATCGAATAGTTATGACACAAAGGACGCATTTGGATGATTTTTTACGTGATAGAATTATCGGCCGTCTGGATTGTGGGCGTACCCAACTGGAAGTATCAGACGAACTTGGAATTGCCCAGAGTGTTATCTCCAGGCTTTGGCATGGTATTTGGCAGTTACTGCCAATAAAAACAGGCGGAGCACAGCCTCAGACCTGTCTCGTCAGCTCTCTTCAGCCACTGGTACGACAATTTCAAGGCAGACCGTGTACAGAAGCTTAGGGCAGATTGGTCTATATGCTCGTAGACCTGTCAGATGCGTTCCACTTACTGCAACTCACTGTCGCCTGCGGTTAGCCTGGAGTAGAGAGCGTGCATTGTGGACACAGCAACAGTGGGCTTGTGTAATGTTTTCCGACGAGTCCAGGTTTAGCTTGCAGTCTGATTCTCGCTGGACTTTCATATGGAGAGGTCCAGGTACCCGTTACCACCAAGAAAACATGACTGAACGACACCGTTACGGTGGTGCAGGAGTGCTCGTTTGGGGTGGAATTATTCTGGGTTCCAGAACTGACCTGCATGTTCAAATTGGAACCATAACAAGCCAAATCTATCGGTACGTCGTTCTGGAACAACATGTACGTTTGTTTCGGGGCGCCATGGGCGCACAATTTGTGTTTATGGATGACAACGCCCGTCCTCACCGTGCAAACACATAATCGAATGTCTTCAATCGGAGGATATCACCCGTATTGACTGGCCAGCATTCTCACCAATCTTGAGTCCAGTAGAGCACGAGTGGGACATGCTTGGCCGACGAGTTGCAGCTCGTCAACCTCCTCCTACATATTTACCGGAACTTCGGAGAGCATTGCGTTTTGAGTGGTGTAATATCCCCCAAGATCAGATCGATAATTTAATACTCAGCGTGCCTAGGCGTTGTACGGACTGTATTGCATCGTCTGGGAGACATACAATGTATTAACAATCATACCAACCATGTAATATTGGTTTTTTGTAAATAGGTTTTTTTTTCTGTAATTTACTCTAGGGAGAAAAAATCGCTAATTTTTTTAATAATATCAAACATATAGCATCTTTTTTAGCTTTTTACCTTTTGTTTAATAAATAGGCTTTACAAATAAGTCAAATTTGTTTTGTTTCTAACTCTTCCTTTGCTTGATTTTGCATTATCCTTAATTTATGGACATGAGTGTAGCATAGTTCTAATATAGGTATTTTGACACAAAATCGGATTTTTTCTGAAATGACATGCCAATGTTTTTTCCATATTTCGATTACATTACTCACATTATGCTTAAATATTAAATTTTGTGAAATTTGGTGCGAAATTTACAGAGAAATTCAAAAATTTATTTTGGCTTATTTTTTTCAGTTTTCGCCAAGAATAATTTACTTGGCAAAAACTGGAAAAAATACGCCGAAAACGGCGAAAATTGAAATAAATGGGTTAATTTATATCAACCCATTTTCATTTTCTCTTTTCCCATTGCAAACGAGCGGGGAAAAAGTCATCCCTAACACATTCGAATAATTTTAACAAAGCGCGTATTATCGTTTAGCGTTATTATTCGCTGAAAAAAAAAATAGATGCCAAATTTCAAAACGCTCCAATATGTACGTTGACGTCTATCCTAGGTAATTTTCAATAAAGAATTGTAATTTTTTGCAGGTATACTTAGAAATACAATTTACTTTAAGATGATGTTAAAAGTTTTGAAGGTTATAATACAAAATGTTTTCGAAAAATTTATAAAAATTATTTAAAACTACAAATTTTAAAATAAATCATAAAATATGTGCGAATTTTATTTGGAATGAACCTAATTTTCAAATTCTGGAAGAAGGAATTAAGTAAGTTTAGGAAAAAAAGAGATGTTATTAAATATATATCAAATTCAATTAACATTGAGGAGTTAAACGTTTGAGAGCTAACTTTTTAAAATCTTCTCATTCGATTTTTACAAAACTTGGCAGTGTGGCATAATTTGAGTCGTAAAATCGAAATATGGAAAAAAATTGGCAGGTCATTTCAGAAAAAGTCCGATTTTCTAACGAAGTTCCTATATTAGAACAATGTTCTATATATATATATATATAATACACATCCTAAATCGCGCTTTCGAGACATGGAAAACGCAATTTGAATTTTGTCAATCGGCCCGGTAGAACGGGAGATATAAGAACTGTCCCATATTTTTTCCCCTCAGTGTACAGCTAATTTTTCTCCAATATAAATAAGAAAGATACATATCAGAATATCATGAGATACAAATATTATGATTACTTGCAACTGCAGGAAACTTAATACATCACTATTATTAAATTAAATGATCTTATCGCAATGAATGAAAATTTGGAAACTAGACAAAACTCTGCAACAAAGTCTAGTCTGATATAAAGATCATTTTTTCACTTCTATGCACCGCACAGCAGATGTTTCAGAGAGTTCAGTAAATAGTCATTCGGTTCTTTGAAAAATGCAGTAGGAATATCCTCAGAAAGTTAAGCGTGGAAGTCCTTAAGGCACCTGGGAATAAAAATCTTTAGGAAATTTCCACACAGTCCTGTACACACTGAAATAAACAAGACGTCCTCTAGGTTTAGTACGATGTTCTCAAGATATATCAGAATTAATATTTTTAAATGTCTTCAGTATGTCCTATGGGACTTTTCGACAGGACATCTTTAGAATATGAGCGATTGGGGAGGTATAGCCTCTATGTGCTTTGCCATAAAGTAAGATATCGTAAAAAATGTGCTGAATTTTACTAACTGTTATATCTTTTAGTAGTGCTTTGCTACTATTTAAAGTTAACAAAACAATGTATGAAAAATTTTTAAATTGCTTTCCAGATAGTTACTCCGTAAGTAAATGTTAAAATGGAAATTGTTTTAAATGCTCTGTTTAAAAATATACTGCTTGGCTATTAATTTTGTATTCATTTTCCTGGAAGAAAAATTCATTATTCTGATTAGAACAGTGGAATCTACGATTTTTTCTCTTCATTCGTTTCCAGAAAATTAGGACCAAATTGCAGTTTCGAGATTAAGAAGATTAAGCACGCGATTCAGGATGAATTCCGTGATTGGTTCTTCTTCCTGTGACGTCAAGGCACTGCCTGAAAAAGTGCTGGCAGTTCGAATAATTTTTATTTTCCTCTGAAATGATGCGTTTTTATTACTGCTTTACTTTTATTAGCAGTAAAAGGTTTGATGGGAGTAACTATTTTTATTTCTCTCTCCCTCTCTTTCAAATTGTTTTTAATTCAGTTATTTTCTAGGAAACCTGTTGAGAGTAATTCGACAAAATATAATTGCGTCTCGCAGCAAAATATTCAAATGAGCTTTGCTAAAGCTTTGTGGTTTTTATCACATTTCAAAAGTATGTTCGATTTAATTGTTGAATTTTCTTTCGGTGACCTAAACACTTTTTTATAATTATCACAATAGGTATTACTAATAAGTTAATATTCTAAACTGTCAAAGTATGTGGCAAAGTCATGATACATTTGTTTCTGTGTAAAAAATACGTATCTCGAAACCTTCTCAACGATTTCCTTTGACACAAAAGGAAGAATAACAAAACAGTAGCACTGCAAGTTCATGAATCATCGCCAAGCATGCAGCAATGATTCCCTCCGTTTAAAACACATTATTTATTAATTCAAATGAATAAACCAGTGCACTTTTTCTTAATATTATGCTTTCAAAGGAAGTATTTTGTCAATAAAATATCTGCAGTAAAAGCACGAGTTTTTCTCAGACCTGGAAGTTGCAGTTCTGAACTGTCGAATCTGAAAATGAATGTAGATGGACATTGTTCCTTCCGGTTGTCGTAGACACTTTGTCACAAAGAGTTTGATGGTCTGGAAATATTGTTGGATAATAGTCACACAAAATGGCATTTATGACAAAAACTTGCCATAAATGATGTTTTTAAGAGAAGTGTTAAAAATGGATGCTGTATTTAATAGGAAATAAAACTGTTCCTATGAAAAGATAGTAGTATCTCGTTAATTCCTTTTGAATTGATCGATTTATTAGCATGTCTATACTTTATGTAGCCACAATTTATGAAAAAGGAAAATTCGATTAGAAATCCATTTTGTTCAAATGCACCTAAAATTTTATCTCGTGAAGAAAAACGAACATCTGATTGAAATTTCCTGTGATCGAACTCAAGAAGATTTCAAAAATAACTCACTTTTCACTTTTGGCTGAACCGATAAAACGAATTTAAAGGCATTTCAAATAAAGCTATTAAAATTTTATTGAATTTTTGCACAACCTATTTGTGCGAACAAGAATTTTCATCCATGTTACATTTGAAAAGTAAATGCAGAACAAAATTAAAAGTGGATCCAAATTTGCGGTTAAAACTGAGTGAAATAAGACATAAAGAAATTCATTTCTCTTAAACAGATGGCCAAAATTTCACAATAATTTTAGAATTAAAGTATTATAACTTAAATTTTGATAATTAAAATGGTAACCAATTTATAATCTAATATGTTTTATGTGTGTATATTTAATACAAATAACCCATAAGTTGTGCAAATTGCAAAATATATTTTCTTTTATATCTCTATTGAGAAAATTAAAAATAATTATTGTAAAATGTAGAGTTGGTACTAAAGTTTTTAATTTTTGTTTAGATGGTACGCGTTAGTCAAAAACTTGAGAACCGCTGTTCTAGTTATTTCCATCATACCAGGCGAATCTCCACAAAGGTATATTTTTTACAAAATATCGTCTATTCATTTGCAACGAATTGTCAATGAACTCTGAAATTATTTAACTAATTAACACCCCAAGAAAGTAAACATTTTCCTGACTTTTATGGTGAAAGAACTAAATGGAAAAGTGTTACTCTATTTTGCTTTCTCAAAGTTCATTCCTTCTAAATCTTCTGTGAATACACAGGGTGTCCTATAAGTATTAGTACAAACTTTAAGGGAAGACAGGCCACATCAGTATTTTTGAGATCTGAGTAACAACCCATGACCGAAAGCGTTTTTATGGAAACGTGATATCAGAGGTTATGGAAAAGTGAAAAAATGAAAAGTCACAAGACAGAGATTACTCGAAATATTCATTGCCCATAAATATTGCGTAATATTGTAGCAAATGATACTATTTCAAAACGGTATGAAAGATGTTTAACCATTACAAGGAATGCACAATTCATTGCAAGCGAAGCATTAGTTAATTTGAAAATTTTCAACCTTTCATTATATATATATTGTTGGACTAATTTTCTATCGGACAAACATTTCCTTATCCTTCTTTCCGTCTTCGAAAGAGCTGAAAACAGAATAATTATGCCATAGGCTTTATTTTCCCTTTCCTAAAGTTAGATTACTGTATAACAAAGTTTACAGTACGTGATTAAATCAGAAATGCTGATGTGTTAAGTAAAGGGATTCTATTATGGAACTTCATGTGTTGTTCTTGCGACTAATCTTACTTGTCTTAGTCAGAGCGAGCCAACGAATTTTATCGTTGCAAAGAGTAAAATATTGCGTCTGTCGTTGGCAAGAGCCTTGGTCACTACGATTTTATCCACCCCAGTTTTGAGGAAGAGCACCCGGGGGTGTCCGAAAGTCTCCCAACCCTCTTCTTTTACCATCAAACTACACCAGGGACTTTTGACATATATTTGCAGTGCCTCTATATCACAAAGACACTACATATTTACAACATCCAAGCCTTCTTTGGAACTCGAGATTTTGCCCTTCGGTACGGTAAGAGTTACTAACTATTATCCCGTTGGGTGGCTATGGAACATGTAATTGTAATTATAGCTATCAAATGTTACGCTTCATCTTAAAAGAACAACATGTGTCCTAAGTAAATGATGACATTTTTCTGATATTAATAATTCACGCTGTTTGATGACTTGTTAAAACGTTCGTGGGCAGCATGAAACAACCAGATTTTCTTTAATTATGGTACAGAATTTTACAAAAGTACTTTCAATGTTATGGGAAAAGTCTCAATATAGCATGCAATTGTTTTTTTAAGTTCTATTCCATTAAAAATTTCCATTTAGTAAAACTTCCATTAACTTTTAAGAAATTATATTCAAACTTTTTCCAAAATCGTTTCCTGCAAAATTAGCAGATATATTCGAGAAACAATGTACTGGCTTAATTTCTTTCAGAAAAATTATCTAAGGATGTTTCTTTCTATAATCAAATGTCTTTCTCAGGGATTTCCGTAGTAAACTACGTACTGAGTTTTTTTCTGTCATATAAATATGCTATACCCGTACGACAAGGTAACTGTTTTGTGGTTTTGTATTGACTCATAGTTGTTAATCTAATCTAAAATTAAACTTCGTAATTTGCTCTTTTAATATTGTTTTCAGGTGGTTCTGGATTTATACATCAAATACAAAAAACAAGATAAAAATAGTTCTAATGAATTATAGTACTTCTTTATACTAGGATTGATTAGTTAATGTGTTAATTATACACTGAATGTAAATGGTGTATATTTGTGCTTTCGATCAGGATGCTGCACTACTCAAATAGTACATCAACAAAGTTAGCTAACCAACGGAAGGCTACCCATTGCACAAAAAATCACGGTGGATATGTAATAGCGAAGAAACAAAGTCGTGGCTGTGCCAAAACGTCAATTTACAGGTGTATTAATATCTCAGTTCTAACAAGGCAAGGTATATAGTGCTCCAGTTATATCCGAATTCATAGATAAGATAAGACAGACTATGAGGAAAGGATGGACTTCTTTCGTAACTGATGTGCCGTAAAGGTCTTAGCCTCTTTACATAGACCAGCTGATGAGCAGAAACCTTTACAGCAGTGCTTAGGCATAAAAGTACCAACACTTTCTTATTCTTGACTTGACGTTAGCAGCCGTCATAAAGGTTCCGGTACATTTGGCCAAGGCAGCACTGTGCAAGCAAAGTTTAATTTGCTTCTCTGAATAATAAAATCTACGAAACTCTTACTTGGCTTAGTCGTAGCTTAACAGTGCTGGCACTTTTAAAATTTTTGTTATAGCACTAATCTTCATAGAAATAGATAGGTTAATAAATTCATAGAAATAGATAGAAGTAGCTAGGTTAAGCACTAATCTTCATAGAAGCATGGTTCTTATATTCCCATGACTGGGAAGGTTACAGCCTTGGTTAATATAAAGATACTTCCACCTTTATGACGGTCCTTTCGGGACCTCTACATCATGTTTAGAGGCACACGGTCATGCAGCGATCCCGAAGGATTGCCTTTATTAACGCAATTGTTTCAGTCCATCTAATAATAGAATGAGCAGTGCTATGCACAATAAAATTTGATTCTAGATTATATTTAATTGGAAGTATTTGTATTTATTCGAAACTGCTTTAGTCTGGTGTCTCAGTTCAAGCAAATGTACAACAGCAGCAAGCAGCAAGCAAAATCTGTTCATTGACTCAACAGACATGTTAACACTTGTATCACTCCAATGATTACATATGAGTTTATTTTTCTTACAGATGTCGTCCTACAACCCGAGGGAGAGGTCACTAAGGGGCGACAAGACGTTGAACGCCATCGTGCGTTGTGGTCAGGCTGTCCACCTGGCCATCGAGCGTTTTGTTACACTTGGCGAGGCTTTGGCAGACGACAACGCCGAAATCAAAGTCGATATGTATGAAGCTTGCAGGGACGCTAGAGCTGCAGGTAAGAAATATGCTGCTAACCCTATATGTAGTTAAATGCTGCTAACCCTATATGTAGTTAAACTGATATATAGTTTTTTCTACGCCGGATATTAGTGCTGCAATGCATAATATTAAGAATAATACAACTGAAATTCCTAAAAAATTATGCATTTTAACCTCACATTGCACTATATGGAAACAATTAACAGAAGATATTGTCTTACAAAGAAAGCTAACGGACTTCCCTACGACAAATGCCAGAAACCTATAAGGTATTTCTCCCGCCTTCTCAGCGTGCCTTCGTGGTGTAGTGGTTCTGCACGCTGGGCCGGTATTCCATATGTCCGTGGTTCGATTCCAAGCGTAGTCGATTTCTCATTCTTCATCTCTCTGGCCTCAAAAAAATCCTAATGTCATTATAGTGGCGACCGAACTGAAGGGGTTGTGGATGATGATTCTCCTCACCCCGGATTTGGCGGTTGAGTCCCCTAAAAACTACAGTCGCCCTTCAAAAAGGGGAGTATATAAGGTATTTCTCACGCCTTCCTAGCGTCCCTTCGTGGTTTAGTGGTTCTGCACGCTGGGCCGGTATTCAGAGGTCCTTGGTTCGATTCCCGGCGAAGCCGATTGCTGATTTTTCATCTCTCTGGCCTCCCAAAAATCTTAATGTCTCTACAAACCTTTCAGGTTTGATGAAGCTTGTAAGCAAAATGACACGTGAGAAATGTGGTACTTCGCAAACGCTTGACCGTGCTGAAAATGGCATATAAGAAAGGGTGACTTCCACATTTTTTTAGTCCCAGATTGGCAAATATCATCAGGATTGTGTATTAGGAAGTATGCTCTGGGTTAGGGAAAATATGCTCTACGATTAGCCAAATGGCTTTTAATCCTCATGTTATGGTCTAAATATTAATAATGGAGATATCGCATAAATAATTCAAAGACAGCATGATTCCAGCATACAATAACAAACATTTTTATGCACAGTTTTTACCTGTTGTTATAACAAAAGTCCTTAAGAGCAGTTGTCTGAAAATGTAAGCTAACTCTAAGCACGGTGTGGCAAGTTTCCACAGCTCTTGAGGCTGGTCGTACAATGGACTATAAAATGTCCCGAATTCTCCAACGTATATCAAGTTCCAGAAGGCGCGTAATAATACATTCGCAGTTCACTACCAGCATTTAAAGAAGTGGTCCAGAGAAGCAGCTGCTCTTGTTTTAATTCCAGCAGATATTTCTTTCATCACATGAAATGCCTCTCCAGGTATAAACTTTGGTATGGCTGTACTCTTACTTATGAGTCTAGCTTCATTCTTTATCTATTCTGTGATGCACGCATCAGCTCTTCATATAGCTCTTCCTTTGTCTAACGTATACCTTGCTGTGGAATGAAATATAAATATTGATATTTCCAGCTTTAAGATGGCGCGCAATCTCTGCTGAGGACAGAACGACTCAATGCTGAGAGATATATTACGTTTCCCAATCTATGGCAGCAAATATTGCGAGCAAACTTCCGACATTTCATGCCGTGTTTTGGTGTTTATGGATGTTTGCAAAATGACACTAACTTTGTACCTTTTGTT
Source organism: Stegodyphus dumicola (assembly GCF_044657685.1). NCBI lineage: Eukaryota > Metazoa > Arthropoda > Arachnida > Araneae > Eresidae > Stegodyphus > Stegodyphus dumicola. The sequence continues at coordinate 199,998,023 of NC_140773.1, forward strand.
TCGTCCGCATACCTTTTCATCCCTGAAACTTCATTCTAATTATCATGTAGACGTCCGATAGTCCTCTTTGTTAGTTACATTACAAGTTCAGTTTTAAGAAGCATTAAGATAGATGTTACTAAACAGTAGACCACATATTTCCTGGAGCCTGTAGTTAATAACGATAGGTCCACGGGTAGTTTTAAAGCTAAATTTTGATACTTTCTTTAATTTTACCATGAAAATATAAAAACTACAATGCAAATTAATGATCAAAAGTTTGGCAAAGTGCACATCACAAGAAAGAGATCCTTGAACTCTTTCAGAATCGATGCTGTAAGCTATTTCTGTATTTTTAAATAAATAATTAATCATTTTGCTTATTTTCCTATCTACGTCTGCTGAAATTTTATAGAATGAATGGATAAAAAACTTAAAAACAGCCTCGGGTATGATTAATTGATAGCGAACTTGTGATATAGAGATCTGCCTTAGCTCACTTTAAGATAGAATGAATGAATAAAAAGACCTAACAAAAGCCACGAATATGATTAATTAATAAGGAACTTGTTACGTAGAAAATTAATATACGACATCCTCGTATTCCTGTCATAAACCATTAGAACTGAATGCTATTAAGGAAATTTTTCTACTTGTTCTTTTAAGGAATGCAATATCTTTATATTCTTTTGCTGAACACGCAACACCTCTGTGATATTTTCCCTTACATTTCAAGTGTTACCGAACTTGGTAACCGACCTCGTTCTAAGGGCGTTTTTCAAAATGTTGTTTTATTTTTGAATTTATGTGATTTTTTTAATGAATTGTACTCAAATTTAATCACTGAAAAAGCGATAAAAATAACCTTTTTGAGAAATGTATGTAAAAAATTGAAAATTTTATATCAAAATTAATAAAAACGTCAAATATCACTGACAAGTAAATATTGCTTACAAAAATCTGTTTTTGGCTCTATTTTATACATAGTACCCGGAAGCATACATTGAACTAGAATAATTTGAAAATATTCACTAGCAAAATGTGACCAAATATGTCAGTAAACACTAAATTTCTTTTTGTACATACGCTATTGAAGAAAAAATCATGTAACTTAAATTCTGTGGGATTAATTTTTCAACTTCTAGTCTACATTATGCATATTAATGTATAAAACGTGTGTTCAAAATTTCAAGTGATTCTATAATGAATGTTTAGAGTTATCATGGTTGCTGTGAACATAAATCATGAAAAAACAATTAATCAAAAATCACATTTAAAGTTTTCAGATTGTTACATGACATTATGCACACAAATATTCAATAAAAATGCTTCAGAGTTATACATCGATATCGTGACAAAGTGGGAGTATAATATTTAAAAGAATAGAAACATGAACATTATGATTGCCTTTTAATTCATCACAATCACTTTAGCCTCACTAGCACAGATATTGAGATATATATGTCCCCCATTTAGCATGTTTGGGATTTCATCGTACAGCTGGTAGGGCACACACGAAGGCTGAACTTCCAGTTGACGTCATTTGGAATGTCATTCTCCAGGATACATTCAGAATCTTTGTTATTCAATGCCACGGCGCTAAGCGTGACGGACACTCAAAGTACTAATTTCCAACATTTGTTTTGTTTTTCGTCTTGCAAATTTGATGGTTTATTTGTACCACTATTACTAATCAATCTAATAGATTTCATTCATAAGCTACAATTCATTCATCGTGTTGCGTATCACCAACATTAATGTATGCAATGCAGTGAACTAAATGAATAGTTGTATTCACAAGAAAAGTACAAATATAATTGTGAACTCAAAAGTTTAAAACAAATAGTGAAGTCAAAAGGAACCCGTATAGATATATAACATCCATCAAATGTGGCTGTTAAACATAGTTGTACAAACAATTAAATGTAATTAATTATCTGAACATTATCATTAAAATAATTAAGCAAAGACGGGAGAGATCTCGAGTATCACAGACTTAACAAGATATCAGGCTTGTGACTTAACTTTTATTAAGGAAACAATGCAAGTAATTAAACTTAAAAAAATCAAAGAAATTTTATCAAATACCTGATGAAGTGGCAGAAACTAAGTTCAGTAAAGGTTATAAGGTACTTCCTCCCTCCTTTCCACATACCTTCGTGATATAAATGAAAGCACACTCGAAGCGCTATTCGTGAGGTCCAAAGTTCGAATCTCGGCGAGGGTGATGAACATTTTTCTCATCTCCTGCATCGATAAGCCTAATGAGTCTAGAAGATCACAGTATTATGTTCCATGTCCTCACCTATAAAATTAACTGCACATCATTTCGGGAAAAAAGAGAATATTGTCTTTGTTGATCTTCAAGGGAAAGTATCAACCTTTTACAGAAACATACCACATCTGTGGGTCCCTCTTATAATTTCTAAACTTGTTAACGTATATTTGCAAGACAGAAAATTCTCTATAAAGGGTTACTCTTGGTGCTCATATCAGTATAACCCCGTTGGTGAACAGCAAGTGTCCATTTGTATGTCTTTGATCTTGAATTTGTCTTAATTTGTCTTTGAAGAGGAGAATTTGTCTTTGATCTTGAATTTTAACACTTAGGGCAGCCTGACTGCGATATCGAAGGGCCCGAATTCGAATCCTGAAGAAGACATGGCGTAAAATTGTCTGTCTCTTCAGAGAAGGCAACGGTAGCCACGTTTTAGGCCTTCACAATAAAATGGCCACCTCTTCTGACCTTAGAGGTGACCAATGCCATTATACGCAAGTGCCCGCCATTAGAAAAAAAAAAAAAAAAGAAAAAAAAAACCATTTTGTGTTAATGACATTCTATCCAAAGATATCATATCCAAAGAAGCATATCTGTGCAATTTATGGGTAACAAAACTCACTTGTCTGAATCCTTCAGTACGAGTTATATAATGTTAAAGTATTAGTTATTCAGTTTGTTTCAGAGAGATTTGAACTTTTAACTTTTTATGTCTCTTTGAACTAGGTTATGAGATTAGAGCATTGAAAGCATCAAGACAGTCATGATCGCTTGGAAACAAATTTATTAATTATAACTTAGTACTTGCTGCACAGACCCCATATGAAATACCTAATGAGTAATCATCAGTAATCAGTAATTTATTAATAGCAACTAAGTGCTTGCTGCACAGATCCTATATGAAATATATAATCAGTAATCATTGACAAGAAAAACCTATTTTCAAAAGGCATATTTATTACTTAGTGTAAAAGCCTCAAGAAACCCTTCCGAATCTTTATTCAGTATCAGTGGTCAACTCTCAATATTTTCACCAAATTTCTGTTATATTTGTTCAACTAACAAATATAATGTACGTAAACCGAAGCTATCCCTCTGCAGCGGAATCCAGTAAGTGCCAGCTGAAGACCTTGCAAAGTCCTCATTGTAATACTTAATACACCTTGGCCTTCTAGCAACTGTACTCAATTTGACAATCAGTTGATTTATAATGAATTCATTCAGGTTGTAGAGACATTAGGTAATTTTTGGAAGCAGAAGAGATGAAAAATTAGCAACGCCTTCGCCGGGAATCGAACCACGGATCTCTGGAATACCGACCCAGCGTGCTATCGTTACACCACGAAGGACGCTAGGAAAGGAGAAGAAATACCTTATAAGGTCTTGAAATGTTCTAAAATAAGTGAGAGTTCACGGCTGAAATTTATTCACGAAGGTAGGCAAACATTTATATTCAAATTTAAGAAAGGCCTAGGGCAATTTTTCTTCATTAAAATTAGCAAACATCATAGTAGCACAGCCAACTTATTTTAATGTGCCCAGGCACACTCAGTAATGATATCTTTTAGAGATTTCTACAACTGGAATTTGGAAAACGAAAGGTTCTGTCTACTATTTGCGTTGAATTTAGTTTCAGCAATAAATAGCCTTTAGTTAATTTATTTAACGCAAAAGCACTCAGTTTTCATAAATAGCAATTAAATGATGCAGAACAAAACGCTTCAAAATGCCCAAATATGTGACTGGCATTTTGATAAATGATGTTATAACTTATATGATGAAACTTCACCTGGGCGGAACAGTTTAGCATTTTCCATTTATAGTATCTGCAGCTGATAACCTTTCATCCAGCTAAGCTAAACCAATGATTATGAGAATAAAGAAAGGGATGTTTCATAAAAACATTCTTTGCATTGCTTTACATTTAATATTTTAAAGTTACTGTCTGCGCATACCTACACACGCGGTTATATCTTTAATGTGTAAATACGATGTTTAAGAATACGAAACGGATGATACTAATGACTTAATCGTTTCTTTGCTTAATTCTCATATGCCAACCAAGGAGGCGGTAGCGAAGTTCAGAATCCAGATTTTAATATTCAAAACTTTATCCTGTTTCAATTAAGTCCGGACTAACCAATCCGCAGCCAGGCCCACCAGCGAGCGGAAAATTTGTTGAACACTGACGGTTCCAACCTGGGTTCGATTCCAGGCGAGCAGGCTGCCGCTATGGGCATTTTGTGGTTTTCCTTATGAGAAACGTGTATACGAGCCAGTTTCTTGTAGAGAGTCCTCCACGAAGTCATCTCTCCTCTTAGGCAGATTGCATGCTTTGCCGTTACCTTAATAAACCAAACCAAATAAAACGAATCCGCAGCATCAGGCGACTCTCCGAGTCAATTTATATTGCCTGCGTTATGTAAATGAAAAACCTATTAGAGAAGAGAACTATAGACTATTTTAGAGATTTATTATTTTTAGAGACTATAACTGCTTACTTACGTGACCTTAATATGCATCTTTAAGCCAAAAGGAATCATTATAGGATATTTCTAAATATTTGTAACAAAAGAGAAATTGCCACACTCTCTTACAACAGCGACAACATATTTCTTTCTGTGGAAAAAACCAAGTAACCATTGAAAAGTACTATACATTGATTTCCCTTTTATCAGACGACTTTAAAAACAAATTTCAAGATATCAGAAAGTGCCAATTGCATTTTAATGTATTTGCTTCTCCTATCTGGGTTAACATCAGACTTCTAATTTTCAAATGGGATGTATTAAACTACAATCGAAACGCAACGTTAAGACAATTCATTTATGCGCATTGCTGGAAAAAATGATGCAATTACAAAATTTGAGTTGTACCCAGGGAACTCAGCATTCAAATTTTACTGGAGAGGTTATGTTAACTATTAAAATATCGTTTGTTATAGGACGCATTAGATCATGTAGTTTTTGAAGTGATCCCTCACAGGTATTTTAATTGCATTTCCTACTACAAATCATATATGAAAGATGATTCGGATATGTACTCGACGGCGTTATGTATAATTTTCTGATTTAGATAGTAATCACACTATATGTCTAAAATAAATGAAAAACAGATACATTTAGCCACCATTTTTTGTTCAAATGATAGAATGGCTGATGAGGCACATATTTTGACGCAGAGGTTTAAGGTGGCTAAGACACACAAATGCTGCTGAAAATCATACAGTACTGAGTAAAGCTACGTTTGCATCAATGGTATAACTATCAGTCATACAATGGCACTTGTCTTCATTCATGTACAGAACCTTTAGAAACACTATTCGGAGACTTAAGGCCCATTTGCACTAGCGGAACTTTGAGTCTAAGAAATGCACGCGGAAGTTGCTAGCTTCACTAAATGGCGAAAATGTTACTCTTTTTTTTAACTGAAACTGAATATGTACACATTTAAATAAACAGCCTAACTTATAACATTATTCAAGAGTTTAAGAGTTAAATATTCCCTCATAATACGAAAAAATTGCTGTTTAAAAGCTCTCAAACGAGGCTTCAAATTCGCCTGCGTTTCTTAGGCTCAACGTTCCGCTAGTGTAAATGGGCCTTCAGTCACGGAAAGATATATTTGATTTTCTGCTTTGACACTTGAAGCATGTTACGGAAACGAAACCCGCTCTCTGTTACACCTTACGTTGACCTTACATCTGTATGAAACAAATCTGATATAGACACATAATGACTTCCTTGTATGGCAGACACACATTTTTTGCTGCATTTCATTTAAACTTATTTCCTCGAATTTCATTACACATACATTTCTCATTCAATTAATTCAGTTCTCACTTCGCGACAAAGCAAAAATACATAAAACTCAAAATATCTTCAATAAAAATTGTAAAATACAGAAAAACATAAAACACCAAATACAGTTAAAAAACAATTTTTAGAATTAAAATTAGTTTCTACTCAAAAGCAAAAAATTCGGCCAGCGGTCAAGAAAGCAGAGTTTCGATGCATTTTTTGAAGCCATTTATCGGGACAGTCTCTTCTAGTGATCGTTCAGTCTGACAATTGGCATGCGTTATTTATTAGAAAACCAAATTTGATACTGCGCAACTTGTTCAACTATATATCTGAGGATTTAGTACCCTTTAATCTTTATCTAGATCATTATACCTATCAGCACGGACTATACCAGAGACAGGCGGAGATTATATTTTCAGTTTTCTTGGAGTGCAACTGAATTATTAGTGTTTAAACAAGAGTTTTATTAGCATAGCTAAAATACTTACACGGTTGGACGAGCATGTCTTAAGTCACATATGTTCTACGTGTGACGCATTTGTAAGTCGACAATTATGAGTGCTTATTCCCAAATACGTCTCAGCATGTCCGTACTAACAGTCTCAGCAATTGCCGTGATGTGTTTTTGAAGGTCATCCAAACTTGTACGAAGAGGAGAAACAAAAATTCCGGTCGTTATTGTACACTCACAGGAAGTAATCACGTGTGTAAAATCTGAATTTCTTAGACTCTATTCAGACGATGGTATAAATGTCATAGAGGCTTAGTCATAAGGTATAAAATGCGGGAGTTTCGTTCACATCTGCCAGACAGGGTCTAAGCCGCAGTCAATGGAGAAGCTAGATTTGCGCATGCGTGGATGCGTCCCGCTCTGTTTTCCGCTCAACAAGTTTCGCGCATTCCCTCTGATATTAGTCTACTCTAATACCAAATCGGCATAGAGTTCGAACTTTATGCCAAAACTCCTAAACCAGTTTTTGTGACGTAGCAAGGGTTGGTTACCTAGCAACGAAGCTTGGCTTAAATCAGTTATGACATTTTTACCACTGTCTGAATGGAGCCTTAGTTGCCAGCATACCACAGTTATATTCTCGTCTGTAAACACCAGTTATATAGTATTTTGTAGAATTTTATGTTATTTGCTTGAACGTATTGAGATCTTGGGATGCGCATGTAAACCTCGCGAACGTAATTCCATTTCTTTTCGCATAGGTGATCTCCCAGAATATTTCCCGTATACACAGGCAAAGGATTTCTTCAAATGTTTTGTCCCATTCGCAAGCAGGTTGCCTTGTGTGCACGGCTGTGTACGATGCTCTATTCTAACACGATGTTGTATAAAGATAAACAAAATTTATTTTTGCATAAAATGCTTTTTCTACTTGATTAGTGACTACGATATTGAAGGGCCAGGGTTCGAATTCCGGAAAAAGTTGTCTGTCCCTTCATAGGAGATAATGGCGGCCGCCTATTTAGTGCCTCCATAATGAAACGGCCACCCCTTCTGGGCTTATGAGTGACCAATGCCGTTATAGGCAAGTTCCCGCCATTGGAAAAATAAATAATTGATACTAAATGCTTTCCGATAAAGCAAATATTTTTCATTACATAAGCATTTAATCCGTTTATTTTTATGCTAACCATTTACATAGCATTCAGCTCAAAACATTATCGATTAAACGCGCATTTATTTAAGCACAAAATATTCACTAAAAGCTCACTTTTTGGCATATCTATGCATTCAGAAAAGCTTGAAGTGTATTTTTTTCAACATACTGTCTTATGTAATTGGAGCATGAGAAAGTCTACATAAAAGAAATAGGGAAAAAATAGCAAGGAGAAAAATATCTTTCTATAAACATCGAGCGACTGGATACTGCCCCGTGGAATAAGACAGATTCAGCAGGCGCGGCTGTCCAACAAGCTTGGCGCCATTTGAAAAACGCACTTGTTGCAACTCGGGAAATGGAAGAGAAAAGGATACATGTCCTGAGTCGTAAATCGTAATATTCTTGTCTTGGTGCAGTCATTCATCTTTGAATCTCTCACAATAGCCCTACAAACTGTCATTTCAGTCGTTCTCTTTCGTTTTTTGCTTTTTAGTTTTTTCTGTGGACATTTCCTCAGTTGCGATGTCATCAACAGTCGGCGCATAAGACGAAACATTAATCAGACGATGAGTTGTCGAAAAGATTTTATAAATCGTTCATCACGGGTGTACTTTTGCGCACTTCTTTTCTTTTCCTAATTTCGTCTGGAAGAATGAAATCCATTTAAAGATATTATTAATGGTAATCAATAATTTCCAGTCTAATACACACTGAGCACACCATACATTAAAAGACAAAAAAAGGGATTAAATCCTGCTTTTACTCTGAGATATATTATTCTAAAACTCTATTTAAGAGCATATTCTGTATCTGAGTCTCGTATAGTTTTGTAACTTTGCGTTTAATCTTGATGCAAGCAATACTTCGTAAGCTTACAATAGTAAATGCAATTTTTGAACTTTCTGGATATTCTTGTTTCATGATTCATTGTCATGAGTTTTAAAGAAAATTTCATTTAGGGCGGTTTTTCCCAGCGGAGTCCACAGAAACTTTAAAGAGGTTCACAAGAAAAAAATTGTATTTCGGTGATCCATCCCCCAGAACTTGGGGGGGCTGCGGTAATATCCGGCTCTTGCTCAATTCGAGCACGCGTCTCTTACTCAGCATCCAGAGCAACAAGAGGCTTAGCCGTGTAATGCGGTCTATTACAAGCATGCGGAACATATACATGATTTACTTTACTTTACTTTACTTTTCTTCAGGAATTATGAGGATCCATAGCTTAATCAAAGCCGAATCATTTCAGCAGTCGTATGAAGGAAACTAATAGCCCATGTTTAATAGTCTGCTGAAACCCTCCTGCCCAATATTAATCGGCCTCATGGTTAACACAGCACACCCAAAAAAAATCTGGAAGCCTTCAGATTTTAAATTACGTCTATTTCCGATACATAGTCTCATAAAAAAGTTTTCATTTTTACCCATTACAGAGTTCCCTTTGCTCGCTTTGAGATCGCTGAGTTTGTTAATCAAGAATTTGTTAAAGTGTTACAAAATATGAAATCGATAATAAAACAGACTTCAAATTTTAAATTAGGGCTTCCGGATGCCCATATTCGGTGGAGGATTACGTTATTCAAAATTGGTTGACTCTAGCTACCGTTGTTTTATCACAATGAGAGAAACGTACATACATTTATGCAGATTTTTCATTATTTAATTTCTCTAAATGTTAGTCACGGAGATAATATTTGGTGGCAATAATTTGAAAAGTGAAACGGACATTTAAAATTTTCGATACAAAATTGCAAAATGAAATAAATAGCCCTTTTGGGCTAACGCATTTTGTGCTGAAAAACAGAAACCAAATATAAGCTATTTTTCTCCCTCCTATGTGCATGCCTTCATCGTGTAACGGTAGCACACTCGACGCTTATTTGAGAGGTCCAGTCCCGGCGAGGGCATGGCTCATTTTTCATGTCTCTTGCTTCAAAAATAACCTCATGACTCTGCAGTGGAGCCCGAACTAAAAGAAAAGGTGGTGGCTGATGATTCTTCATTACTACGATTTGGCGATTGTGTCCCCTAATCCCCAATAGCACTTTAAAAAGTACCCTTATTAAAGGGCTACTGGAAGTACACAAGATATTTTCTCTTTCCTTTCTGCATGACTTCATGGTCTAACGGTAGCACACTCGGCGTAGGTCCAGGATCAAGTCCCGTCGAGGGTATTTCTCATTTTCATGTCTCCTGCTTCAAAAGTAACCTAATGACTCTACATGTTTTTAAATTTTTTCAAAGGTATGTGCATGAGATACTGTGCCTCCATATGTAATTCGACGAATCCTTGGCTGCAATATAGGTGACGATACAAATTTCTCCATTCCAATCCTTGTTTTGATCTGTCCCACCTCTTCTTTGCTTTTCCTAACTTCTCGAGAAGATACTCAGCTCGATTTTGCTATTTTCAGTTCCCCATTAGCAAAGACACTGCACATTGAGCAAACATTCTGCCTTCTCCGCGATTCGAGCTCGAGAAGAAATATTCCGTGCCAATATGCCAACAAGTAAACTCATTATGTTATAAAGTTAAGTATTACATTGTTACCATTTGAAAAATTAAATTATAGTCAATGCAAATCAGTAGGAGCTTTGCTAAAACTCATAACGCGTCGTAAGTATAGTTTTACCAACTCTATCGAGTCACAATATATGACACTATAAAATATATTTACGTTAACACTTTTTTTATTATTTGTAAAATGCGGGAATGCAGTTTAATAATTAGTCTTCATGTAGATAAACAGTCAATTAAAACTTCGCAAACACCCGGAATATTTTCACATTAGTAATTTAGGGTATAATATGTCTGCTCATTAAACACAAAATATGCATCATTATATTAATCATCGGAATTCAATTTTAAAATGCAGAAAATTTTAAATAATATTTGAAACGTTGAAAACTAAACTAAACTTTAAACAAATTTTACGAATATATTTATTCTGATTTTCAGCAGAATTGAGAAAAATCAGTTTTATTTATTTTTTTCGGCAAATTTAGAACAACTTTCGTTCAGTTTAAAAATACTTAAATAACTCTTTTTTTATTATAAGTTCGACCGAACATTTATCTAACAATTTTTTTCAGTTATCTGACATGATATTAAAATTCTTCCACATTATGCTGATGTTGCAGGAATAGAAAACACGTAAGAAATGCTTTTAAAAAGGTTCGTACGTTTATAATCAGCACTTTCTGAAATCATGTGCCCTTTGTTACTTGATGTTTTGGATCTTGTAAAATGTTCATAGCTTCGGAATTTTTTTATTAATGTGACTGCTTAAGAAAAGGTCATTCATATTCAAATCCAGATTTGCTTTTAACTTAAAATCTTTAACAACTTTGTAGAGTTCCTCACTTTGTAATCCTAAGTTACTGTTGGAAGTGAAGAATCTTAAGAACTGATAAGCGAATAATCGCTTGAGTTCGTGTGACAAGAAACAATAAGATAGAAGGGTAAGCTAGCCCTTTATTATTCCAACTAAAGTTTAACAAAACTCCGTCTTGGAGTGTACTTGGGCTTTGAACTTAAGAGATTAAGAATAATACGAAACTAACCTAAACTAAAGAAGTATAGCTCCTTAACGTTAATAGACTGCGAAGCTATCAAGCACCTAAAGTACGGCGGAGTGTGATAATAGCCTACGAGAGCATAGCCTAAAAAAAAGGCGGACACGTGCAGCCGGAAATACCCGGTATCTCTCTCACTAAGACCGAAGAACTTCGTGGTTAAATACCGCTCTTCCTCATTATGCATTCAGACGTGATTCTAAAACTACGTTCTGGCCGGAAGTAGTAAGCTAAGAATCGATAGGAAAGGAACTTTAACTCAAAATTTAACTGATAAATAAGATTAACAGAATCCTTACAACTTCAAGAAATTTCTGATATGATAGAAATGACTTATTTAGTCTTAGAACTGACGATTTTCCAAAGGTAAAATTTTGTGATCATCGAATATCATCTTTGGCTTGAAAACCATTTGTCAAAAAAATCCCAAATGGTAAATTTACCCTATTTATGACATATTTTGTTCATGTGGATAAAAAGTGGTAAAAATATTTGTTTAATTCGTAGTCAAAGGTTTAAAGTGTTTTACCCTAAATTATATATTTTTCATTTCAAAGAATTGATAACCTTCTTTTTCTAAGAATGTTAACGAAGTACGCCCATTCTTTTGTAAAAGCCACAACAATAATTATGATATGCTGCAAACAGTAATTCCACATAATCATATTTTCAGTACATGCCAGGAATCGAAAGAAACCATGATATTCTTGTGTTTGTGCTATCTTTTGCAATTCTCAGGAAGGCAATTTGCTTTGCATTCCTAATATAAAGAAGATAAATTTACTGGAAATAATCCTCGAGAAAGCAACGATTCTTGATTAATTGAAATAAATGTTTGGTTGTAATGCTTTGGAAAGCTGAATGCTCCAGATAACAATTTATTTTTGCTTCAGTTGATGTAACATCTTAAACAAATCATACTTTATTTGAGGTGAACAAATATTTCGACTTTTAAATGCAGATAAAAGGAAATTTCGACAAATCTTCTTGCTAAAAATATTTATAATAAGATGAAACATCGATTATTTAAAATTTTACGTGTAACCTAAATAAATTGCGGTACGAGTTTTATTTACGAATTCTAGTTGCAAGTTTTAATTGTTAAGCCACAAAATTAGATACTACTATTGTGCAGGTTCCGATGCACTTTACTAAAATACATTTCTTTAAAATGATCACTTCAAGGCCGTTTGCCAACTCTATACATTTGCTATAGTAACGAGTGTCGTCACATTTATTCTCTCTGCCCCAAAGCATTTATTATCTCTACCTCATTTGACAGTGTGGTGGACAGTGATTAGTCACCACTAGGATTTGGCGATTGGGTCCCCTCATTCCCAGTCACCCTTTAAAAGGAGGAATATATCAGGTATTTTCTCCCTCCTTTCAGCATGCCCACTTGGCGCATATTTGAGAGGTCCAGGTTCGAATCCCGTCGAGGGTGTTTTGTGTATGGGTGTATGGTGTATTTAATTATGGCAAAGCACACTAGGGCTATCTCTCTAAGAAGTGCGAGGCCTTCGTGGAGGACTTTCTAAGGGAAACTGACTCGCATCCACGTTACACATGGGGAAAAACATGAAAACGCCCATGCAGCCAGCCCGTTCGCTGGATTCGAACCTCGGACAGAACTACCAGTGCTCAGCGACTTTACCGCTCGGCCGGTGGTGCGCCCCCGTCAAGGGATGCACATTTTTCACATCTCCTGCTTCAAGAAAAAAACCTAATGACTCTATAATGTAACGTAAATCTATAAAAATCTGAATGTTTTTAATTTTGTTCCACATGAGCTAAATGCATTTTTATTAAAATCAATCAGATTGAAAGTAAATCATTTTTATTTTCGAGAGATGCATCTTTTCCATTTTAATAGCTTAGTTTGTTAATCTGTAGGGATTTATATCTATTTCAAGTAACCAATTTAGTTAATTTTACATTCTTTCCTATAAGCCTTCATTCCCCTAATTGTCAATGCCAGAATATTTATATTTGGTAGCGCGCGTGAAGTAATGCAAGTTCTACGTTGCGTAGAAAATGTTTAAATGCAGAGTTCTAGAAGGGGAGTTAGAGAGTAATAGGAATTCGCCGCCATCTCTGTAGCGTGAGCTTCATTTCCGTAGTTATTGTTGGTTTACGTGGCATAACAGCTTTCACTTTGCTGCCATAGTTTTCGACGCGATTTTTAAAGTAACAGGAGTTTTCTGAGCCCTGCAGAGAATTTCTTCTACTTGTTAGTCATATCTTTTTAGTTTAGTTACCGACCGAGTGACGCGTAGTGTGTTAGTGTCAAGCCGACGCATTGTGAATTTTAAACCGTTTAATAAAGGATACTTTTAATCCTTCTTCTGTGTAGTTCCTACATGTGCAGTTGTCACTGAGAAGATAAGCAAGTAGTTCTTCCTAACCAATAACAGAAAGATTCGATTTAAAAGACAAGTGCCTTACATTTTGCTGAATGGCAACAGACACGAATGAAATGTAAAAAAAGCATTTACAGAAAATGACATTTAAAGTGAATCAACGCAAAATCGTGTTTGGACACTAATGACGCTTTTGAGTTAGTAAGGAATTTTGTAACCATAAGTGGAAAATGCTTGTTATGAGGGATAATACGTGGTAATTGCAATTGTTTGCCAACTGCATTTTTGGATTTGAAGAAAGAAAATGGAAACTATAATAACTCTGTAATAACTTTCAAAATGACAAAGATGCATTAAAAACTGTAGTCTAATCTGGTTATCATAGCTGTAGGCATTACAATAAGAAAGTTAAGATGGCTTACATGATTTCTGTTTATAAAATAAGCATTTTTGTTCTAGCATTTATTAAGAGTCTTCAAAAAGAAGGTTTTCTCGTGTATCCTTATAATCCCAGTATGACCATTGTGCTATTTTGTACACTCAGGTCGAAATTAATTAACCATTACATACATCAGCTTAGAAAATTTTTCTGTCAACTTTTATTCCTGAAATTTACCGTCTAGTTTAAATGCCTTTGGTTGAATAATTAATTAACAATTCATTTATTTTCCGTTTTATTCATTAAACAGGTTGACGTAAAAGGGTTTTAGTTTCTGAATTTTGTCATTTTAAATGCTTTGATCTTTAATCCTGTCAGAAACAACAAACGAACCGATTGCGCTTTGAAACAGTCCATTAACAAATTCCTTTCCCTGCTGTACGTTCTCAAAGTATAATGTATAACATGTATTTGAAAATGACTGCTCTATGGCAGGGCTTACTAGTTTACAGCGTAAATCCCTTGAGTATGACACAATCGCTGTAACCCCATTAAAGTAATGAAGCACCTGTGACGCGTCTAACGAGTCACAAGCCAAGACTTTTGGGTTAACGTAACGTATCAATCTTTACTAACACTCGAAAAAAAAGAAAAGAAAGCAAAAGAAAAAAACAAAAAAAAAAATCCGAAAGGTTTCAGAATTTAAATTGCGTCCAAAGGGACGTTTTTTAAACGTTTTGTGTGTTACCTTTATTTATTAAATATAATGTTCTTTGCTCTTAAACCATAAAACTTAGTTCAATAGCAATGTCGCAAAATAATTTTAAAATGAGCATATCTTTAGGATTTCCGATACACAGTCTCACGCGCTGGAGATATTTTTTTTTTTTTTTCTGTACAACGTTGCCATTGCTCGCTTTCAAATCGAGTTTATTAATCCATAAGTCGCTAAAGTTTTACAAAATATGAAATCGATCATAAAACAAATTCCAGATTTCAAATTTGGGCTTCCAGATGCCCATATTTTCAGTAGGATTACGGCATTAAAAATTCGATGGCTCTATGTACTGTTGTTTTATCGTAATGCGAGAAATAGACATACATTTATGCAGAGAAATAGACATACATTTATGCAGATTTTTATTATTTAATTTCTTCAAATATAATGCAAGACTCTAACATTGGGGTAGCAACAGTTTGAAAAGTGAAACGGACACTTATAGTCATTCGACGCAAAATCGAAAACGAAAACATTAATCCTTCAGGGACAAAGCCCCTTTGGGCTAAAATTTTTTTTTAAATTAATTTTAGGGTGACATTTATTCCATGCGGGGAAAAAAAGCTGCGCTGAATTATTCTGTTATTTAAAGCAGTTTGTCAGATATTAGAAATGCTGAGAATCCAATAGATTTATTGACAAATTTTCTCTCTGCTTGTGTTTACAAAACTCATGTTGAGCCTTAAGCTACGTTTTAATGAACAAATACTACAATATTAGTACTGCTTGCTTGATCTTGTGAAGTACATTAATTTATGACTTGCGTACGAACGTTGTATGGAATACATTCATGACTTCTTTGGCGCATAATAACTTTTATAAGTTATGAATATAATAGTTACCGTACTATACTCTGTAATTAGTTTAAGACTTATTAAGGCTCAACATAACAAAACTCGTTAATTAATATCAAAGGTAAGGAATTTTTTTCATCACAAATTGAGATCAGTTTCTTCTCACAAAGAATGACAAACCTGAAAGGTAAAAAATTTCAAAGAACTGTTTAATTAGTGGCATAGAAATGAAATTTAATCTTCAGTCATTAATGTGAGGTAACTTCTACCATAAATAATTAATTTTTAAAGGAAAATTTGACTCCCAAAATTGTGCATTATTTTCTGTTTGCGGAAAAATATGGTTACAGTAGAGCAAAGACAGACTCGTGCAAGAATGTAGTATTCATTTTGACTGCCGAGAAATAGCTGTCATTCGTTGCTCTGGTATCCTTGAAGAAGGATCATGACAAATAAAGTTGTTTGAGTAATTTTTAATGTTTAAATCTGCGCTATACGGATAACCAAATTATCTTTTTTTTCATCTAGATTTACTCAATGTCCGCGAATATTTATATTATTCTTAGTACATCTGCACAGACGTTTTGAGGGGTCTGATTCATAACCATTGGCTAATTCCCTTTCGGCATCTTACGTTTGGCATATCAGGTGCTGTACCATCTGTATCATGGTTGTCAGTTCCGCCTCGTTCAAATCTGCAAACCTCTTGGCATTCAGATATTTCCCCACAACATTCTTCATTATCAGTACTGTTATTAAGAAAGTCAACAATAATGTTAGCCATAATATGTGCCACTAAATTTCGCACATACGCCACCTTCCTTGTATATTTTCAATGCCATTCATTGTCATGATTCTTCATTGCCAAGGATCTGCCATGATTTTTCGTCGATGAAATCAGAACAGTAAATTGTGGTTATCTTTGGCAGAGAAAACGAATACCGCGTTCTTGTGCTTGCTTAGCCATTGCTGTACTATGTTCGTCCACAAACAGAACAAAATGCATAATTTTGGGGGTTCCCTTATCGTCTCTCAAACTAAATATTTAATCTTCCTTCACATTAACTATTGGTGATTAAACCTTCAAGCATTAGTTTGGCCCTGAAATTTCAAAGTTTCCTAAAATGTCATGAATATATTGTATTTTCTTGATTATAACTCCAAAATGACCCTCTCGCTGACTCATTTCCTTCCAATACACATACAATCCGAATTCGGATTGATCACGATCCAGCAGAAAGTTTTACGTTTAATGAAGGGAAAAGTCATCCTTCGATCCGGAATTTTATGTCCATGACCCATGGAGGGTCAGATTTTATTTATATGCTGATAATAAAACGGTTGAAATATTTAACTTGTAGAGTCTGTCATTCCCTTGTTAGTTTTATTCAAAATTACTTTTAAATGTGGATTACGTTTCGGTGGCCTATCTATTAAGCCTAATTTTCAGTAGGCTTTAATTTTTCTAATCGTTAATTATATTTTTTTTCCTTTTTTGTTCTTTATTTTTGAACATTTTCTTTCACTTTACTGTTTAATTAGTGCACTGCATAAAAGTGTTTCCAATATTATAACTGATTTAACTTTTTAATATTTTTCAATCATTTTTATAATACATATGTACGAATTCATTTTACATGTGTTCCATTTATGTTATTGTCACATTTAAATAAATACTACATAATATACAAGACTGAGCAACATGGAACAAAGGCAAACAATATTCAACTATATGGTATTTTATTCTTTTTTTACGCATGCCTTCGGAGAGTAATTGGAAGCATACTCAACGTGCATTCGAAAGGTCCAGTGTTCGAGTCCTGGCGAGGTCATTGCACATTTTTCAAACGTCAGTTTCAAGGAAAACAGGCTTGAGGATTACTTTATTTTGAAAGAGCAAAATTTCCCGTGCCTGTCTTCCTTGAAATTCACAACATTTTCATTTAAAAAAACATAAATCTGATATTGGTTTTTGATTGATCTTTTATTAAAGAAATTAATATAGAACTGCTCCCGTTTTACACCACAGAAAGGAATACAAGTCAGCAAAGCCAAGTTAAGCAATTTTATGAAATTTCAGTATTATTTTGTGATGGCAGTTTCAGAATTATTACAACCCCATAAAAATTGCTGGTTGGCTAAGTTTCTGGCTATAAAGAAATATTCTTCAATTTGTTTTCAACTTCTCTTAGGATGTTTCTTATTAATGTATATGCTCTGTAATTAATGCATATATTCTCTGTAATTTAATGTCCATGGTATAACTGTTACTGTTACGTTTCGCAAGCATTCTGAAGCGTTTGCAGAAGATAATTTTTAATTCCTTCAAAAATATTTACACAGAAAACACAGTTCCTGAATTCAAAAGTCAAACAACAAAAATCAGGTTTATATTTTCAAAATTTTCACAGGACTAGTTTTGATGGTTTTACCTAACCACCATCCTCAGTTGCAAAATCGCAAATGAACAAGATAGGAAATAATGATTAGATAAGATATGAAAGCATGGACAAGAATAAGCAAGTGGCGCCATCTGTTGGTGAAACCAGAACTTAAACATAATTTCTTGAAAGGCCGAAGGCAAAGCTGGATTTGAATTAGGATCTTTAACTAGAAAAGAAAGATTGTTTTGAGTGTGAATGCCTCTAGAAAATCCAGTTCTAAAATGGAAGATGTTTTATGAATAATTTTGGCAGCAGAAAAATTGATGACGCGAAATTTTAAGGCTCTCTTAGTTTGGCCAATGTAAATTAAACCACACTGGCAAGGAATCATATAAATACCCCAGAATTTCATATCGGGAATGGGGTCTTTGAGTATGGAACTCGGTTCCTCAATTCAAAAGCAAGAGCAACGCAGTTCACATTACTCACTACACATTTCAGAGATTTTTATATATTTCAAACATTTCAGATATCAGTTTAAACTTGCTGTGAAACCTGTGTTGCTAATTTTATTTTAATTTTTTTTTTCTATGCCACGAAGCTAGTTAAATTAAACAAATTTGTAGCTCATAAAGTATTTATTATTCGAAACATTTTTAGGTGAACATAAGTGTTTGAGAATTGCGAAGTTTAGGATTCCCCTTTATATTTATCTAATTCCTTTCTTCTTCCTCTCAGGTTCTATGATCGAGCACCTGTGCGAAGTTCAGCACGACGATGGTGGTCAGTTGAGGCCGTATGCAGACAAGCATCACCTCGCCCGAGCGGCGCGAGCCCTCCTCTCCTCCGTCACCAGGGTCTTACTGTTGGCGGACACAGTTGTAGTTAAGCAGTTACTTAGTACCAAAGACAGGGTAAGACACTTTTATCTATCCAGTTTTTTCACTCTTAATAGAAATACTTTTCTTCTTAAAAGTGACAGATCTGTGTTAGATTCTTTTACAGAGTTAGGTTATTTGAATATGGTAAAGCATACGAGGGCTATCTGCCTATGGAATGCCTCCTTGGAGGACTTTCTAAAGGAAACTAGCTTATATTCATGCTACAAATGGCGAAAAACAACCATGCAGCTATCCTCTTTTCCTGGGGTCTAATCCAAGTCAGTCGGGGAGTATTCAGCGGTTTTAACTACTCTTCCACCGGTGAGGCCCACCTACAAGCGGAACGTGTTACTTTAGAGTTTCATCTAAATTCTTCATACTTTTGCAAGAGCTTAAAAGAAAGCAAGTGAACGATCCTCGAAAACAAGCATAAAATATTGGGGCTAAATTTATTTGCATGTCATTTATGTGCTTTTTGATTAACCTTGCCTGGGAGCGTATTGATAACACGCTTAACTTGAGATGAAAGGTTCACAAATCCGATACAAATTCCTTATTATATTTATGTGAAAATGTGTTCAGAAAAATGTATTTCAAATCTATTGTCTTTTTCATACAAATTTATTATATACTTAATACTAGGGCATTTCTTACGAAAGCATTCAAAGTTTGCATAGTTTCGGTATCATAAGCTTGAATAAGAGATGGCCAATCACAGCTTAAACATTTAGCGGCGATTGTTTTCTCCCGTAAAATTTTAAGGGTCAATTTTGTAAATATGCATAAACATCTCGCTATGATTTCTACTTCTGATGCAATATTTCAAAATTTGCTTAAAAAACAACGCTTAATGCTTGATCGCTTAATTTAGAAAGTAAATTTTAGATGTTTCTGTCTAGCCAACAGATTCATCGCTATTTAAAGTCAAACTAATTTGCATTTTGGTAAAGGCTATTGAATGAAATGGGGAGTCTAGAAAAAAATTAGCATAAAAATAACTGATAGTTTGATAGCAATATTACCTGAATAATTTATTACTTTACTAACAACAGTTATTTTACCACTTTCGACTCTCGTTACTCTGAAGCATAGTGGACTTCGTTTAAATTATATTTTATTGATGATCTCGCACAAATGCATCACTGTCTTCTTAAAGGCTACTTGTGCAAGTGATATGATCCTAAGAGCAATACCGAATTCTTAACACAGTCCCCTTTTTCCTTCATTCCGTTAATTATTTCTATTACAAATCATTCATAATTAAATCTCTTCACATCTTACAAGCCCATCTATCTGATCATGCGTAACACACAGTCGGGCAAAAAGAAGAAAAAAATGTAACAACAACTAACGTCCTTTAACGCCTACTCAAGTGATGCAATTGTACTGCTTTTCGAATGTAATGCTCTTAGGTCACGTAAATCAAGCATCACCATCTGTTATTGTTGCCATCATTACATCTTATTATACATCTGCTGTTTTCCCTTTGGCAGTAAAGCTCAAAGAAATCAATTATTTGTTCACCGCTGTTCTATTATGTTGGTTTTGCCACTTAATATTATTTACCGGTGTAATTAATCATATTTACGGGCGTAAATACATGTGTTTGCACATTATGTATTTTTCCGTTATGTATTCAGAAACAAAAAATCGGCATACAAGAGATTAGCTGAATCAAAAATAAAACATTGAAGAATTTGGCAAGTAGATTAAAAAAAAATAAGAATAATCGCACGCACATTTTCTCACGTTTATTCAGAAACACGATAAAAGTAAGCATCGATTTTAAAATAGCTACCTATGAAGAGTAATTAAGCGCAGAGTAATTACGCCATGCCAGAATGAATAAGTAGCATCATATATCTCTAAATACGGTTTTAAACCAACAATTCATATTTAATAGTGAAGTTTTCCTTTTGTAAATCCTTTCCTATTTCCTTTCAGTACAGACACGTAGTAACTTCGCTTGAGAAGAACATATGTAGAATTGCTGTAAACGAAATGGCCATTTTAAGGGCGAAAAAAATAGAAAAGAAAAAGAAGAATGCTCATTCAGCTCAAATAATTTCCGTCAAACATCGACGCATTGTTGCGAACGTGTACAAACAACATAGCTACCCCGTTTGTAAAAATCAATGTTTCTGAAAATAACAAAATCATCCACTGCCAAATAAATGAATGCTTCGTTGTCAAAGCAATTCTTGGCCAAAAACAAAATGGTTAAAGCACCAGAGAGAATAATAACCTGTTGGGGAAAATGTCAAAACAATATGTAGGTGAGGCTCAGTTTCGTATCCAAGTTGATAATTTACTGTATGGTTGGCCAAACTCTTTATATACGACAGATACTGTCGTATATAGTCGAGCGTTATTCTGAAACAAAACGACTATCTACATTCACAAGTGCTTGGTTGCATAAGGTAGAATTTGTCATGAATTCGCCGCATATATGTATGAGATTGAGCTGCATTTATCATTTCACCTCGTGGAAGGAATGCGTAGCAAATGGCATCCGCGGAAGGCCAGAGTAAACAACATCTCCTTTTGGATGTAGAGGTGACTTTGGATTCCTTTCTAGACCGTCTTTTTCTCCCAACCACTGGAACAAGCATGTATGGTTGTCATGGAATACTTATTTCTCATATACAAGCACATTTTATTGCAGAAACTTTGCTTCTTTTTAAGAGAGATGAACACATTTCCAAACACCATGTTTTGTCAACTTTCCTTACTTTTCTTGTTACTGCCAACTGCCGTGAAACAGTTGAAAGGTATACATTTAGTACCTAGAGTATTTTCGAACAGTTTGTCATGGATCTGATCCCATTGAATCCATTAATTCTGATCCCATTAAATCCGTTAATTCTTTCGGACCGATGGCGGAAGGACAATGTCTACTGGTTTCGGCTTATATAGAGGGTATTTACGTACTTTTAGAACAATTTAGGGTCCTTAAGCTTTAAACCGTAAAGAACATTTTTTAAATGTTCAGTCTGACATTTAAAAAATACTCTCTTTTCTGAATTGTGAGTCTGGATCATGATTTCCATGACAAAAAGCGATATTGGTTTCCATTCCTCTCCCCCTACTTTCCAGATTCACTCAATCGTGATGGGTTTGCGCTTAGAAAGGGCTCTTTCTAAGAGATCAGAGACACAACAGTCCATAAGGTGAAACGTTCTGAGACTTCGCAGGAATTTGTGAAAAGGTTCATATATAATACCTGTATTAGTTTTTATTTTTTCAAGAAATACAGTGGTACTTTCCGAAGTATGACTTGTCTTGATATTTCGCGACTGCAATAAAAAAATGGGATTTATTCTGTCAATATCAGACGTAAAACTTTTTCTTGATAGTACATTGAGTTGATTTTAACATTTCTTCTCAATCTACTTACTTTTAATTTCCTGTTTTAAGATAATTCTGCGATATTCGTAAACCCCTTACTGAAATTTTTTTTGCATTGACGGAACCAGATTTTATATTTTTTTCTCCTCATTCCCTGTAATAAATAGACCATTTTTGCTGCAAGTTATACAAACCCAGACTTCATCGAGGGTCACGATATATTTCTATTTATCTCCTGAATATAGTTTTCATACAGGATTCTACAAATTATTGAGCTGAGCCTCATGCCTCAGCAAATGCTGGTGAAAATTATGCTTTTAGACTTTTTTTAATTTGAAAATCTTAATTTATTATTTTAATTACTGTTGCTACAGATATATTTGAAGACTTTGCGATAGATTTCTGCGTCGCTGGATTTTCTCTTATTGCCAAAATTTTTATTTTAGAAACATTAGGTAGAGTATTAGCTTTAGAGTCTTCTTTCCGTGATAATGATTGACATCTTTTCCATTTCTCATTGAAAACGTTGCTTATTTTTTACTATATTTAATAAATATTTCTCTTAGGAAAGGGAAAACATATATCCTTTTATCCACTTTTTATTTATATCTTGTAGAGTCCTTAGGTTATTTTGAAGCAGGAGATGAGAAAAATGAGCAAATTCCCTCCGCGGATTCGAATAAGCGTCGAGTGTGCTATCGTTACACCATGCTGGTAGCATGGTAGCAAAGAGAAAATACCCCGCCCCCTTTTAAACGGCAACTGGAGATTAGGGGACCCAAACGCTAAATCATGCTGGTGAAAGATTACCTTCCGCCACCTTTTAATTCGAGCGCCACTGTAGAGTCATTAGGTTATTCTGAAGCAGGTGACGTGAAAATGAGTAATGCCTTTTCCAGGGATGGAACCTTTACCTCTCGAATACGTGCCTAGTGTGCTACAGTTACACCACGAAGGCATGCTAAAAGAAGAGAGAAGATACCCCATAATGCGACCTTTTCAAAGAAGAATAAATTTTAAAATCGCAGATGATATTTCTCATTTGAAATAAGAAACTGTAGTCAGAAATATTTATTCCAATACCTTTGTTTACTTTATTTTAATTCTGTGTTGAAAGTGTTCTAAACATACGTAAACTCACTCCGTAGCTTCAAATCTCCTGATGGAAGATTTGCAACCCAACGGCGGGAGGATATCTCCTAATTGTTTCTCCACCAAATACTTGCTTTTTACTATTTTTGCAGCAGTTGGAACATAACCCACTATGAACTCGTACATTTTTTTTCAAAATATAAATAATAATTTTTCTACAGTTTTAATCTTGAAATCACATTACACGTTTTAGGTTCACGTCGCCGTTGTTGCGTTCCATCTATCAGTTCTTACTAAAACCGTAAGATGATGCCTTGTCGTTTACTCTTTAGAACACTGTAAAGTATTCAAAACATAATTTAAGTTCATGCTATATCAGTTTTTCGACAGTACTCTTAAAATCACGGAGAAATTCACCTACGTAGATGGCTATTTTCCGAAAACTGATTTCCGAAAAAAGTCATAAGGACAAAGCAAAACTCGACTGGCAACTTTGTTGCCGTTTCGTCCATTGATTCTGTAATGGATTTTTAGTAACAGACTTCAATAAATGCTCTTGAGTCTCTAAGAATACTGCCACACAAGCTCATTTTTAGAAAAAGCATCCTCTTGCATATTATTACGCCAAGTCGACTCGCCAAAACTGTGCAATGGAACAATGCTCACGATTATGAATCTACTGCCAAACGTAATAGATGCCATCATCATCACTGGGAGTGGCGCTGAACAAACTGTTTTCATTCTTTACATTTCGATCACACCCAATTCAAATATGCCCTTCGATTTCAAGCGATTGCAGTTTCCCATCCGTCTTGCGTTAGCTATGGTTATCAATACTTTGTGTAGCAAGTATTGACTTGGAAGCTCCATGCACTTGGAAACACCATATTTTTACATACTTGGCTTGCTTGGCACACCAGGTAGTTTATTTGCTTGCACTTCGTGCGGACCAACGTAAAACATTGCGTAGCCTTAAGATTTGTGTAGAAAGGTGCCATGAAAGCATCGTTTCCTATGTAAATAAAATCTATGGTTTTATCCGAGCTTGGTAACATTTTGCACAATTTACCTTGAACCAAAAGACGAAAATCTCTGTCTGCCTGAGATTTCGAAAACGCTACTCCCATCCCCCTAAATTCATTCTACGTAAAGTCCGGGAAATGTCGTTACTTAAGATAGTCCTTAAAAATAAAAGGTAAAATGACAGGAAGTAATTTTGTGATCAGTTAGAATATAGTAGAAACCATAAGCAGTAGCTAGACATTCTTAAGAAAAATGAAAGAATTTCAGAGTATAATTTATGTATTACTATTATTATCAAAAATTTTCGTAGTTTTTACCCATCATAACTGTTTACTCACTTGTCATGAAGTGAAAAATGTCAAATTTAGAAGTCATAAAAATTTAGGAGTTATTGTTTCTTGAGGAAAAATGTTTAGAGTTTAATTATATCTCTACGAGTGGCAATTTGAAGCGCATAAAGCTGCATAAATACTTAACGGACATGTAGTGCCTAGTCCTCCTAAACTCTAACTCTGAAAATAAGTAGCGCCCTCTAGGTGGAAAAGGGGCAAGTTGGAGACTGGCTTTCGGTGGGAGAGGCCGAATGCTCAGTATGCTCAGTGTGGTAATTTTATAAATTTAACAATCCTATTATCTTATGTACTATTTCTATTTGTACAAAGTGTATATAGTTTACGTTGATGGTGTGAATAAATTAAAAGATAAATCTGAGTCTATTAATTACGGCACCGGACACGGCTGGATCTTACAGGACATTTTATACCTTTGGACAAAGGCATTTTATGGAGAGTTTTGACCGCAGTTATTTCTTTTTTCTAAACCAATAACTCGTTCCAAAAGTCTGATAAGTTTGTTCTCGTATTTTCTCCATATCTGTACCATGATCTTAACTTGTAGTTCAGAAATTTGACTTGCAAACCGTTTTGTAAGTCTCACTCACTGTTATACAGGATGTCTTATCAAGACCGCTCAAACTCTGCACAGCCAGATTTCTCGCTCCGAATAAATAAAAATTCCGCATGTACGACGCATTGTTTTCGAGATAAATGCGAAGGAGACGTTTGACGTCATATCCGGTACGGAAAATCGGTATTTGCGTATGTTTACGCAAACACAAACATACACGACAGGAAGATGTTTAAAATGTCCGCAGCGCTTATCAAATTATGCGTGTGGGTTCCGTGGAATGGCTGACTGCACATGTTGCAGCAACAAGGTGTCCAGGAAAATGCATGCAGATTGAAGACCAGCAAAACAAGTCACTTTCTGTAGTAACTAGGTCTTGGTGGATCAATTCCTTTAGATGCCCCATAGGGAGAAATCTAAAGGTGTCATCTGACTGTGGCGTCCATCAAACCGAAATCACATATGCAATCCAATAGCCTGGGTATTTCATACCCAGCCGGTTAGGTACAGGAGAGCTGATATGCGCTCCATCTTGCTGGAAGCATAGGCGATGTGATGGAATGAAGTCATATATTTCTTTATCTCGAAAGCTATGGCTCGTAAGGTATGGAAAACCTATGGGTATTTTTATGTATTCGGAGCGAGTAATCTGGCTATGCAGAGTTTGAACGGTCTTGATGGGATACCTTGTAGAGCAAGATATTAATTAGAACACTGGATTTGCACATTAAAGTAAAAGCTCGATCAAGCACTCAAAATAACCAGATAAAACATCTGAAAATATCTAATATAATCTAAATATGCGTAACATTTTTGCATAAAAAATTAAATGATATTTTTTGTGTGTGTGTAGTGTGTGTATGTATGTGTATGTGCGTGCGTTCGGGTTCGCGATTTGGTTAACTGATGGAAAAGATTTCCGTGTTACTACGCACATTTTTATCTTCCCTCATGCAGGTCTCTACAACGAGTGAAAAGCCATCCGTCTTGGACAGCGATTGTGACTGCTTTAATAATTATTGATAATTTAGAATGTTTCTAGAAGAATGTTTTAGAATGTTTCTCTGTTTCAGAATTAAATATTTTGCTCTAAACTCAGGGTGAAATTTTCCTTTTTTCTCTTCATGACGTTTTAAAAACACATTAGCCAGGCATTAAAATGATAACCTGGATTAGTTTGAAGTTGTTAGTATGAAATTGCTTTGAGGGGAGAGTTTAAATCCAACTTCGTATCCCAGCAGTGGAAGCAAAGTTGGATCCAAGCCAAAAAGCAAAATTGGTCACGAAACTCATGGCGTGTGCGCATCCCAAGTAATCATAGAGTTATTACGTATTTCTAAACTGGTAGTATTTACACAGAGAGAAATCGATTTCGTCACGTAACTAATGAAAGGAAGGGCATGCTAATCTACTACAAATTCTAAATAGCAAAATACTGGTTTAGCTGTTTTTTAACTGAGTAAATTAGCTTCTAGGCTTACACATGCGTAATTTGCATAATGCTTAAATGCACGATTTTTTAAATCTTAATTGGAAAAAAAATCAGTCACAGGTCTTTAAATTTATCGATCATTGGAAAATAGTGTAGTATAACGCTAGTAACGTTAGAAAAACACTATTACAGTTACAGTAATATAACGTAATACAGTTTTAGTGCTCCTTTCGAATGCAAAGAAGTTGGTTGACAATAAATAATATGCAAAATAGAAAAAATATGTTTCAATGCTAATTGAATATCTTAATATAATGCCGGTAAGTAGACAGTAGTAAGCTTTGTTTTCAATTAACTGCTTCATTTTTATTACTGAGGGCCATATTGGACTTCGGTATGAAGTTTATTGGATTCTGTCTGTTGTTGTTGTTACTTATGCTCACTTGTCTGACCCTAACATCAGCCCAAGCCCACGAAATTCCTCGTGGCAAGGAGCGCAAGATCTACCTGTCGTTGACAACAACCTTGAGCACCTTGCAGGTGACAGGGCGATTTTGCTCTATTCCGCCCCCAATTTTGATGGAGAGCACCCCCGGGGGGACGGGTCCGAAGGCCTTCCCTCTCCTCTTTCCCAAACCACACGAGAGAACTTTCAGTTCGCCGCTTATTTAGAGTGCCACCATGCCACACCGACACTATACATTTACAAATATCCATGCTTTCTCCGGGATTCGAAGCCGGGCCCTTCAGCACGGCAGTCAGCCACGTACCGGTTGGGCGACGCATTCTGTTCTTTGAGGCTTTGTCGAAAGCGCAGGTTCGATTCTCGCTCAAGGTCGACTATATGTGTCACCTGCTTTCTCCTAAGGCACCGACAGTGAAATTTCTGTTGTGCACTTTTGCAGCGGTTCGGTATGTGAAACAATGAAACGGCCAATGAAATTCAAATAGTCCCTCAGCAAACGGTAAAATTGCTGTCCATTTTGGCGCGGTCCATTTCACGGTCCATTTTGGCGCGTTTTCAAAAAATTCCCAAGTTGTCAAATCGCCAAATCGAATGTTTTCGCGCGTTTTAGAGAACCGCTAACTCATCTTATCGCCATATTATATGGTTGCGAATTTTAACTAATTCTGTAAACATGCAAAAATTAGATCATGTAAACATGCACAAATATCTAAACAACCAGTAAACATGCAAAAATATCTAAAACAGGACTTCAAGAACCCCCTTTTTCGTTGTAGCAGAATCACCCACTGCTTGGCGCGTTTTTAAGAATTGCACATACTCGGTGTAATTACGGGGCGTAGCCCCCAGCCCACCTAACCAAGACATACTTGGTCATATGACTCTTCATGGGAGCTAGCCTATCCAACAACAAACGAAAAGCCAGCGATCCCGCCGTGCTCAAAACAACCAACAAGAGAGGAAAAAAAAAAAAAAAAGAGGTAAACTACAAACCCCGGAAAACCAACAGCTTCAGGAACCGAGTAACAAAAAAGGTTAGTAAAAAGTAAACGAAACGAAATAATAAATACGACCAGGGAAATTCACCTTATCCCTGGACCATTAACATTCATACAAACGAACAGAAATAAATAATAATAACTGTTAATAAACGAAAAAATAAGACGACATAAAAACAAATAAACACATATACAAATACATCATTCACACAAAAATCCCTATGGCTTCTTTAGACGAATTTAAGATCCTCATAATCCCTCTAGAGTATTCTTCAAGATTCTTATAGTTTTTCTTGAAATCGCTATGAAATTGTTTTCGATATTTATCCCTTGCACTCCCGGTAATAATACAGTCCTCAAAAAAGTGTTTCGAGTCTCCAAGAACGTTACATAAATTGCATTTTTCATTATCCTGTAAACCAAATCGTTTTAAATATGCTGGGAACCGACTATGTCCTGTTAGAATCTGGTTAACATCAATATCTATATACATATCCATTTTCTTTCCTAAATTTATATTTTTTAATAAGCCATAATTTCTACTAGAATGTTCCCAGCTAGTTTTCCACTCATACAGAACATGATTAAATAAAACAGAAGTGGCCCTTCTTTTAGAATATGGGATGTATTTAACAATAACATTCTCATCTATTATCGCGGATTTTGCCAATTCATCGGCCCTCTCATTCCCATCAAAACCAGCGTGTGCTTTCATCCAGTGAATTTTAATATTGTGAATATTTTTCAATTGTAAATATAAATTTTTTATATCAAACACTAGACAATTTTTATTATCAGGGCCCGAGAGTGTTTGCAGCACAGACAAGGCATCGGAGTAAATATTTATACAATAACCAACTCTTAAAGTTCTTTTGATCCAATTAAAAACTTCAAATATTGCGTACATTTCAGCCTGATATACAGAGTTCATAGCATGTAGTTTAAATTTCCAGTTGTGGATCTCAATGCCATAGAAAAAAACAACAAAAGCTCCTCCAATACCACTCTCGAGCCCTGAACCATCAGTATAAATATCCAGCTCTTGATGTTTCAAATAATTACAATCATAAAAAATCGAAATTCTATTACTAGGATGAATATAAGTATCGTCAAAACCTCGGAAAGCATCACTGCTTATAATACAATCATCAATATTTATTTCGTCAACCAAATCATTCAAGAGTAAAAACTTTTGATAATAATATTTATACTGGGAAGAGAAGGGAGGAATTCCTGCGAGAATACAAACCACCTCCGTAGAAACAGTTCTGAAGACTCTTGTGATAGCCAGCATCCAGCTTCTCTGCAAAGTATTTAATTTATCTCTTAATCTGATCAACTGCACATACTCGGCATCGATGTACGCAAATATGTCTTCCCTTTAGTTATGGAAGAAATATAAGTGTTAAAAAATTAAATTTTTCTATTGAGCCAATTGAGCCAAATAGTATATCACTGACTTATAGATTATTGCACCCATCAACTCATCTGAGTAGGCAATCTAACAACCATGCGGATTTTGACTAAATATAAGCTTCAAGAACATGCAGTCAGGTAAATTAACACCAGGAGAAGTATCAAAGTGAAGGTATGTAGTTAGTTACGGGATTTGAAACTATGGTAGTTTTAAATATTGAAATTAAATTCAATCAGATTACATGATTCGCCAATAATTTCGTCCAGTAATCTCTCGGTTACACTCATCACTTCAATTAGAAATTATTCAAAACCACTTCTCTGCTGTGAAAACTCCGTTATACAGTATGAGACCTAGAGGAGAATTCTACTTTTGAATTTAATTCGTAAGTTCAATTTTTTTATGTCTAGATTTAAGCATTAGTCTTTTTTTTTTTAAACTGAAACTCCCTTCGACACTTCTTTTGCCTGAAACATATCTTTTTCCAAATAGAAGGCTGGATTATATTCAACCCTTAGTAACGTTCATCAGAAATCGATTTGACACACTTTAAATAAAAACTGTTTCTTCTCGTCAGCAGCTAAGCAGAAGGAACCCGACCGCGCGATGGAAATATCCTGCGTTTGCATTCAAGTAGAAGACTAAGTCCCAGCAAACTCACTTCCCAACTAATGATCAAATAATCATACACTAAGGCTCAGATTTTGTTGCAGTGCAACATTCTTTATGTAATGGATCGGCTCTTCAGGTTTATTGCCTAATGGAGAATGAAAGCCCTCGCGTTCAGCAGTGTAGATCTCTACTTGAGAGACTTCAAAGTAAAGTGACTTTCCAATGAGTACTCTTCAACTGTGGTGTTGAGCGAAACGAAAAGGCGCACTTTTTTGCAAAATGAGATTGCAAATTAATTCAGAAACCAAATAGAAATTTTCCCTCTCGTTCTTCAAAACTGGAGATTAGACGAATCTTCAGACGATACTTTCATACAATTTCTTCTCATTTTTCCTCTGCTAAATCTTGGAGTGTCCTGAGCACCAATCCCGTCTTGTTCAGGATGCTGCTGCTGTGGCCAGTTTTAGGCTGTTGATTGGACAAGACTGTATTTTGTTTTAATATTGCTGATTCTTTTGTGTGTTTTTGCCGCCAAATGTGCAAGATATGATTGCTGCTCATATTGACAAATTTTCCGCGTTATCTCATTTTTATTATCTTCAGGGAAAATATTAGACAGCACGCAGCTAATGACCTAGTGGCCACCAGGCTGGCATTGTTAAATAAATTATTTGTTATCTAGTGACGGTGTCTGCAATTAAATACAGAGAGCAAACGGATGTTGGATTCTACACTGCTTTAAACGATTGGGGGAAATTATGATTTCGGATATAAACTGCGGTTGAGGAAATGTTTTCGTGAGTGGTATATGATGCATACGTGTTGTAAGACATGGGAAAAGAAAAGAAAGTAACCAACGAAGAATAATTAAACGTTATTGACAATATTTGTCAGTAACCAAAAAATGCACAATTTGCGCACTTTATGCAAAGAAACAAAAAATATGATTTCTCAGATACAAAGGAATTTCAATAAAGAGTATGGTTTCCCTTGGCGGAAATAATATCGCGCATCTACGAGTGGTGGAATCAATTAGATTATCAATGCCGGACCGGGGTATTCCTCTCCCACTCCTGCAGACGAAAACTTTTAAATTGCTCAATTATTTTTAAAGGGGATAAGCGACTAGTATCTCTTTTCCCTAGAATGTCCCAAACATCTTCTATTACTTGGCTATTACTTCTATTACTAAGTAGCTTAATTTCTTGTCCAGCCATTAATATCTTCTCTTATCTAATCACTATCATCTCATCCATTTGCGCTTTGGCAGCTGAGGTTGATGGTTCGGTAAAACCATCGAATCTAGTGCTGCGAAAATTTGCAAATATAGCACTGATTCTTGTTGTACGTATTCTAAATTAATTATAAATATAGTTTGGCAGCTCACCAGTGGCTGAATGGATACCGCTAAACAGTGGTAGATCGACCTGGGCTCGAATTTCAGCTATAATAGAAAGACAACATGGCTCGTTTTTCGAATAAGTAACGTAAATATGAACCAGTTCCCTTTTGGAATTCCTCCATGAGAATGTTCCTTAGTCAGATAACCTCAGGTATTTTCTCGCATTCAAATGATCAAACAAACATATGAACTTAGGTTGACATATTAAATGAAGTTAACTGTTTATTTCTGCGCAAAACGTCTGTGGTTCACTTTTAAATGAAACTTTTTGAAATGTTAGTAAAGTTGATGAGTAATTAATTACCTATATATGCAAAACTTTGTTGTTATAGTAGCTGAAATAGCACTCTGTGCGATTCTCTAATCGTTTCTTTGTTATTCGCAACGTAAGCGTCTTTCTAAAAAAATATGTGAATTAATTAATTTTTACAGTTAACCTTGACATCATTCTGTTATGAAAATGCTGTTAAAATCAGCGGAACTCTTGAAAATTAAAAATTGTGATTCTTATTGCTTTGATAGGCCTGTCTAAATCACGCCATTTCCAGTATCATTGTTCACCTAATTAAACACTTTGTTTCCCTTTATCGGTTAGGTGATTAAAGTTACGACAGATAGCATTTCATTAGTGAAAGCTACAGCCCACCCAATTGTCATGAAATTGCGCAAATAAAAAGATTCTATAATGGTATTTTTAAGCACATAAAAAATTCAACAAAATTACATATCTTAGCATCCAACAATGTTTTTAGTACATGATACAATATTGTGAATAAGTGTCATCGCTAGTTAAATATATTTTAGTACAGTAGACATTGATACATTTACGTAAATAGGAACAGATGCTTAAATATAGGCGTTATATAATCATCGATTATAGTATGATGTAACAATAAATGCACCAGTTTCACTATATTCACCAATTTTAAAATCATAATGGGATTGCACAGACTAATGGGATTGTAAAACCTCTCCTGGTGTTTTATTCCTGGATTTGTGTACTTTTGCCTTAATTTTTTGACATATTTTAATATGCACGTATATACACGTTCTTATAGATATCACAAAAATATTCTATTCAGTGTATATACGGCCTTGGACAGCTGAATGCTGAGAGGTGGACCTGGCTTCACTCCCAACTAAACAGGCTAGTTTCATAGTTGATTCTGTGGTTTTCTCCATGCGTAATAGGATTATGAGCCAGTTTTCCCTAACAAGTTCTCTACAAAGGCATATCTTTCCTTGTAGCAGATAATCCTCGTATGCTTTGCCGTATTCAAAAAATCAAGCAGATTGATTTTTTCCCCGAACAGAGCAATTTCTGATTAATTAGCAATTGCAGCAAAACAACTGTAGATTAAACAATTGCAAATCTTTTTAAATTAATTTTGACGAAATTATGAGTTCATGTCGAGTTTTATCATAAAATTGTGACGAAATTTGGATATATGTAAATAATTTTTGTTAAATTATAAAACTTTTTCTTGTATAATGTAGCATGAAATGTCTGAATAAGACGACGCTCTGCCGATAAAATGGGGCTACCGGGACAAGTCTATTTAACATTAAGGTAAACAGCTATATCGCTAAATTGGCGAGATATCGCCAAACGTCGTCAAACTTGGAAACCAGCATTTGGTCCGATCCTTATATATCTGTAATTAGTATTATAATTGAATAACTGTAATTGAATCTGAGATGTAACTGCAACGGTATCCACCCCATATATGCCTTCCAGTAATTTCGAGAACTGGAAGGTACTAGAGATTTCTGGGCGGCCGGAGGAAAACTATATGAAATCAGAGAGCATCAGTTTCTCAGTTGTTTAGTTCAACACTGAGTACGGAGTATTGAGAGATGTCCATATGAGTTTTGCCTTTTAGATGAGCTTTGTATTATGGTATTTTAACGTTCTTAGTTGTTTAGAGTGTAACTACTGATTACATTTTGTGATACCGAGAAGAGCTGTACGAGTATTTTTGCAGAAAATTCTACAACTGTAAAATGCTTGTTTTTGGAATATAAATTTTATCAAGTTATCAAGTTATCATCGATTCTCTGTGCATTTAATCCATTACGAGCCTGTACGCATGTAAGAGTATTAGAGCGATAATTACCTTGTCAGTCTTATAAGGT
The DNA here is from genome assembly GCF_044657685.1 of Stegodyphus dumicola. Classification (NCBI taxonomy): domain Eukaryota; kingdom Metazoa; phylum Arthropoda; class Arachnida; order Araneae; family Eresidae; genus Stegodyphus; species Stegodyphus dumicola. Next base: position 200,031,674 of record NC_140773.1, read on the forward strand.
CAGAAGGATTTTAATTTAATATTTCACGACTAGAACCTTATAACCGTCTGACCTACAAAACATTGAAACTAATTAAGAAAAAATTACTTGAGCACTCTAGCCATTTGTGCCACTTAAACTGTCAAAGCCGTCTTTATAAACTTAGATTTCATTCTGTATTTATTTAATCTGCTGGAGATCATGAAAAAGAATGAAGGTAAGTTTGAACATCAGGAAAAAAAATGTTAGTTAAAATAAACCTTACGCGCTAACTTACTTAGATTAAATAGAGACAGAATCAATATAATAACTGCAACGTTCGGAATTATGGTTAGCTGACATCCGCCTTTTAATTTGCGATAGAAATCCGAATAATGCACACGCATTTGTAACTGCTGTGTGTTACCCGCTCTGTTGTTGTTACTTATGTTCACTTGTCTGACAGTAACATCAGCCCAAGCCCACTAAATTCCTCGTGGCAAGGAACGCAAGGAACGCAAGATACGCCTGTCGTTGGCAACAGCCTGGAGTATACAGGTGGCAGTGTGATTTGTTTCAGTTCCACCGCCAATACTGATAAACAGCACCCCGGCGGGGCGGTCTCTTCGGCAAGGCAGAGTCAGCGACTGGCCGGTTGAGCGGCTATACCGGTTGAGCGGTTGAGCGGCTATACCGGTATAGCACTATACCGGTTGAGCGGCCTAAACCGCTCTTATGAATGTTAGCGGTTAAAATGAGTGGGTTCGAAACTTCATTCGTGAAGCTGGTAATTGGGAAAAGATTAACCACATAATTGTTTTTTTTTCTTGGGTCGTTGTTAATCAAAACTGGTTAAGTTAGACAGCGAGCATTTTTCATGCTTTGCAATTGCAGTGGCAACATAATTAAATATTTTTATTTAAATATTAAGAATACTGTTTGGTAATACCGATTCAAAGTAGTTATTTTTTAAATATCAATTATCGATTTTATTTTTCCAGTTCTATTATTATTGAATATTATGCTTCACTCTCAAAAGTGTATGTGTGTGATTATGGCAAAGCCCGAGGGCTATCTGCCTAAGAGGAGGAATGCCTTCGTGGAAAACTTTCTAAGGGAAACTGGCTCGTATACACGTTACACATGGGGAAAACCACGAAAACGCCCATGCAGCCAGCCAGTTGCCGGGATTCGAACCTCGGACCGAACTACCAGTGTTCAGCGACTTTACCGCTCGGCCGCGGGTGGGCCTTCACTCTTAAACACGTATGATATATTTTATTTAAAAATATATAACATGTATCGAATATGTATGAAACATTCGAGGAATGATGCCAGAATGTTGTTAGTTTTCTAGTTAGTTTGTGGGGCTAATACCTGCTTACTTAGGGTAAATATTAGGTGGCCCCCTCACTTCTACATAATATAACGTAACATACAGATTATGAATATTCTGTTTAAAGGCTGAGAAGTATTTCTCTTAATCATAACATTTGCACGCTTTTTCAATATTCAAAAATACTTTTCGATTCTTTATCTTCTTAAATTTTTTTTTACCATTGTTACAAATTTTGTACACAGATTAATTTATGTGAAATTATATATAAAATTGTTGTATTTCTTTTGTATAATGTAACATGAAAATTTAAGGAATCGAAGCTTGCCGAAAAAGAAAGAACACAGTGGCATGTCTATATAACATTGGATAAATGGCTCTCTCTCTAATTTGGCGATATCTCGCCAAACAGTAAACGGTTTTAGATACTAATTTTTGTCGCCAAAATTCGCCAAACTTGGCGATCATTTGGCGACATTTGGGTCCGGCTTCTGTATCACTGTAATAGGTATAATAATTGAATAATTGTAATTAATGATCTGTGTAACTGTAACCATACTCGGCCCTCATATCCCTTCCAGTAATTTCGAAAAGTTATGCTCTCAGTTGTTGTTATGAGTTGTTAGTTCAGTGTGAGTCGGAATACTGAGATGTCTCTGAGTTAGTTGTTTCGCTTTTAGATGCGCTTTGCATTGTGTTGTGTTTAACGTTCATAGTAGTTTGAAGTGTAACTTCTGACTGTACTATACTCATAATGTGAAAAACTGTGGTACCATTTTTGTGGAAAATTCCATAACTTTAAAGTGTTTCTTTTCATAAAATAAATTTAATCATCCGATCATCGAAGTTGTGTGTATTCAGTCTATTATGAACCAGTACACATGCAACGGCATAGTTAAAGAATCCTATCCCATGCAGTACGTTTTAATCCAGCTTGTCAAATGCAATTTATCAGTCTTTTATTCTAAATGAATACGTGGATTCTTATTGTATCATCACAATGACATTTTGCAGTTTAAAGTAGAGAAATTCTATAAATCCGTTCCAAGGAATATATTGTTGGCCTGTGAAATTTAATTAATTAATCAGAAGCTTAATATGGAAAGCTTGTGCTTCTCCATTTATATTTAACCTCGTTTATCATGGGCTTTGCAGGCCTTCATTTTGCATAATAATATGCTGCTTTAGATAACATTTTAGTAATTAATGGTAATTTATTACAATTCCTCATTCTGTGATGATAATAGCTGGATAAATTTTATTCACGGATCAAAGGTATACCTTAAATTGTACATGAATAGAGTGTACTTCTAGTAGACGAAATAAGTTATTTTTTAAGTATAAATAGGTATTTAAAAGGTATTCTGGTTATTTTTTCGGAAAACCAGATTAAAAGCTCAAGTATCCTTTTTTTTTTTTTTTAGAAGCCTTTACAAAAATGTTTTCTAGAGCCTTCCTATAGAATTTTGTAGGTAATTACCTACAAAATGCTTATGTAAAAAATCCTACAAAATCTTACATCTACCTACAAAATGCTTATGTAAAAACATTTATAGAAGTTTTTTATAGAAGTTTTATTAACCTTTCATAGATGAGATTTCTATAGAAATATTGCTTTCCGAAACCATATAAAATCTTTACAGAACCATATAAGTCTTTACAGAATAGTAATCTATAGAAATCTGCAAAGTTTTCAAATTGTAAGTAAAGCAAATTTTCAGTTTTTAGTGTACTTTGAAATAGAAATAAAAAAATAACTCCTTATCCCTACGTGTTGAATCGTTTGGAATGGAAATTTTTGCTTTTTTGCCTGTAGTTTACTGGCATCACCATTCACCGAATCGTTTAAAATCACAGATTGCTGGAGTTCGAGGCGAGATGGATCTCAGGCGAATGGGATGGTTGCATGTTTGGCTTTCGCGCTTCTCGCCATGTGTAATATGGATATGAGAAAGTTTCTTTTAGAATGTCTCTCGCGAAGGCATCTCTTCTCTTAGCCAGATAGCGCCTGCCCACTTTGCACTGTTCAAATAATCTAATTCGGCTCAATATCTTTCGTGTAATTTTTGCGTAATGTTGTTTATCTTATACAAAAGTTAAATCTTGTAAAAGCTTAAAATCAACTTAAGTCATAAAATTAATTAACTAAACGTCCACTAAAGCTGTAAAGTCGTTGAACAGTGGTACTTCTGTTCGGGGTTCGAATCCCGACGAACTCGCTATGTGCATGGACGTTTCCATGGTTTTCCGCATGGTTTGTTTCTCTTAGAATACGTTAAACATGAGTTACATTTCTAGGGGAAATTGATGCATACGTTACACACGAGCCAATTTCCCCTAGAACGTCCTCCACCAAGGTTATAGTCTTCCCTCAAGCAGACTCCCTCAGCTTCAGCCTATTTTTACGTAAATAGTCCTCGAGTCCATTGTGATAATAAACAAACCAACCAAATTAATTAAATAATTAAATTTATGCTGTTAATTATGGAGTTAATTATGGAATTTCCTAAATTAATGCTTTATTATTCTAGACGTACTCTTGATAAGATAAATGGTTTCTTTAATTAAACTTGACTATTATACAAAATGCAATTGGTTTTGTTTAAATATTTTTGAAATCAATATTATGAACAATGAAACGATATTAAACATTTTTATTAGGAAAAAGTCACATTTATTCAGAAAGGTTTTAATCCATCCCCTTCATATCATGGATTATTTCAAAATTTAGACAAAGTTAAAACATTCTAGACGAAAATAAAAATTTAAATCAAAGAAAATTTTGCTGATTTTGTAATGCTTTTAATAACTCAAAAGTTTCTATGAGATCTTTTACAGAACATTAAATCAAGGATACTTGTTTGGAATTCATTAGAATCAAATTTTATAGGAAATGTTTACAGAAATTTTGTCTTATCATATAAAAAAATCTAATTGTCTATAAGCTAGATGTAATATATACAGTAAAATGTACTAGTTCATCTATACATATTATTCGACGGTCACTCTGAAATCTTTGAAATGCAGCAAAATGGTGCAAATTAAACTTATCTTAGAAGAGTTCAAAATAGGCTCCTCCAACATGAATACAGTTTCGTACGCAAATTTTTCAAAGATTAATTGCTTCAAGCCATCCATTTCTTTGAACAGATGAAGGATATGCTTTTATAGACTTCTCATCTTCAGAATGAAGACGACGATTTCATAAATTTTGTATTAGATTAAAATGTCAAACACAGCAACATCAGCAGAACAGAATGATTATTCTATCACTTTAATGGGGTTTTATTCAAAAAATTCAGCTATCAATCTTGCTGAATGCGATGTTGCGTGCGTACGGGTTCGTTATGAAATGAATGCACAAGTCCGATGAAAAATGAACAAAAATTTATTATTATCGCAACAAAAATGCTTAAATTTTCTCAAATTATCATGCAGTATTACAATATCTCACAGTAGTTTTCTTTTAACTACTCAAATGTCAATAGAACGTAATTCAAAACAGCTAAAGAACGCTAATCCGCGAATTCGCTACAATCAACAACAGTAGTTTTCTAAACAACAACAAACTAAGCAACTACTACAAACTGAGATGTTTTCCTCCTTTTATAAGATTTTAAAATCACGCGCTAGAATTTTCCAGTACTTTCTCGAAATCAAAAAGAGATATTTATTTATTTAATGCACGCGCTCTTGTATTTTCAATTTTCCGGCTTAGCTTTCTTTTAATATTCGTCACGCGCTGCACTGCGCGAGAAATAAAACCATTTAATTTCTAATTGAACTAACATTAGCTTTTTAAATACCAAATTCGTAACACTGCCCCCTTCCCAAGGACTGCACGTCCCGGGCAGTACAATCCCTGGACAGGAAGCAAAACTTACAACTGTGGCATAAATGCATTAATAAGCATTACATTACAATAATAAACAACATGAACAATAAATGCAATACATAAAACAAATCAAATGCTATCAAATACAAATCAAATACTAAATGCAAATCAAATACTAAATACAAATCAAATCAAATACACATTTAAAAACAAAAAAGGACCATGGTCTGATACTATTTACAATTATTTACATTACGTACTATGGCCATAGTAATGAGCTAACCTGTCGTAATGAACGACTTTAGGTTTAGAGTTCGAAGACTTACGAATCCGAACCACGACGTCATTCAGCCTGTTTAGGACTGTGTACGGCCCATCCCAAGGTGACTGTAATTTCGGACAAAGTCCTTTCCGTCGAGTCGGATTCCACAACCACACCTTGTCTCCTTCGTGGAATTGATGTTCAGTAGCTCTTATGTCGTATCGGGTCTTCATCTTTTCCGTCGCCAAGTTGACTCGCTCTCGTGCAAAATTGTGCATCACTTCAAACCGGGCCTGGAGATCTTGAATATATTCCTCAGACGATGAACGAGCATCCGGAGGGCGGCCAAACAATAGATCACAAGGCAGACGAAGGTCAAGACCGAAGAGCATCTGTGATGGAGAATAGCCGGTAGTCTCGTGGACAGCACTGCGGTAAGCCAGTAAAAAGAGTGGTAATTTCTTGTCCCAGTCCTGTTGGTTTCTGGAAACCACTAATGAGAGGTTATTAAGGATGGTTCGATTGAACCTCTCTACCATGCCGTCCGACTGGGGATGCAATGGCGTCGTTTGAGTTTTGTCAATGCCAAGTAGTTTGCATAGTTCTTTGATTACTGCCGAGGCAAAATTCCTTCCCTGATCGGAATGTAACTGAAGAGGCACTCCGAACCTGGAAATCCAGTGCTGTATCATTACCTCAGCTACTGTGACTGCCTCTTGATCAGGAATAGGATAAGCTTCAGGCCACTTGGTGAAGTAATCAATGACAACGAGTATGTATTTGTTGCCATCAGCAGTTCGTGGCAGAGGTCCCAGGATGTCAAAGGCGATACGTTCAAAAGGCGCACCTACGTTGTAACGTTGCAGTCTGCCTCGGCTGCGTTTCCTCGGTCCTTTCCGACCTGCACAGGCATCGCAAGATCGGCACCACTTTTGCACGTCATTCTTTGCATTATTCCAGTAAAAGCGCTCACGAACTCTCTGTAAGGTCTTCATAATTCCAAAGTGACCTCCTGTAGGGCTGTTATGTAGTTCTTTGAGGACATCAGGAATCCGGGATCTCGGAAGTATCAGTTGCCATCGGAACGTCTTCCCATCATCCGACTCGAATTTCCGGTATAAGACGCCGTTTCGAATGTGAAGTGAATCCCAGAGTGCCCAGTATTGTTTTGTTGTAGGACTACAGATAGAAATGTCCTGCCATGTAGGTTTTCTGTTTGATGACTCTATTAAATCAAGTATGGGTTTAATGTCGCGGTCTTCCAGCTGGTCTTTCCTGACTTCATCATCACTCCACGGGTCTCGAGCAGCCGATGTTGATGTTGTAATTTGTCTTGCGACCGGAGTCAGCAGTTCGTATTTCGCTTCCACCCTGGAACAATATCGGCAGTTTTCTTGGCAAGGTCTTCTAGACAGGGCGTCGGCGTTTCCGTGTGATGATCCCTTACGATGACGGATAGTGATGTCATATTCTTGGAGTCTCTGTATCCACCTGGCTATTTGACCCTCAGGATTTTTGAAATTTAAAAGCCACGCCAATGAGGCATGGTCCGTGCGGAGGAGGAATTTTCTCCCGTATAGATAATGATGGAAATGTTCTACAGCTTTGACTATGGCGAGCAACTCTTTCCTTGTGACACAGTAATTCCTTTCCGGTTTAGACGGCACTTGCTCCAGTAAGCTACTACACGTTCTTGGCCGTCTATTTCTTGGGACAAAACAGCACCGACACTTTCATTGCTCGCGTCGGTGTCGAGAATAAATGGTCTGTCGAGCTGAGGATACGTCAGGATTGGAGCAGATGTTAAAGCTTCCTTTAAGTTGTTAAATGCATCCTCGCATTCCTTTGTCCACAAGAATCTTTGCTTGCTCTCTGTCAGCTTGTGAAGTGGTCTTGCGATGGAAGAAAAGTTCTTCACGAATCTCCTATAGTTGGTGCAAAGCCCTAGGAAGCTTCTCAGCTGATGGACATTTTCGGGACGCGTCCAGGATTTAACCGCTGATACCTTTTCAGGATCCGTGCGCACACCTTCTGCAGAGATGACATGTCCCAGGTAAGTCACTTCCTTTCGAAACAATTTGCATTTAGCGGGAGTCAGCTTCAGATTGGCCTCTTTCAGTTTCTGAAGCACCTTTCTAAGATTTTCTAGATGCTCTTCAAAACTCTTTCCGACGATGATGATATCGTCCAGGTATATCAGACAGGCTTCGTAAGAAAGGCCTTTCAAAACAGTCTCCATAAGACGTTCGAATGTTGCCGGCGCATTACACAGTCCAAACGGCATCACTTTGAACTGCCAAAGTCCTTGTCCCGTAGTAAATGCCGTCTTTTCTCGGTCATCAGGATGGATTTCTACCTGCCAATACCCACTCTTTAAATCAAGTGTTGAGAACCACTTGCTTCCAGAAAGAGTGTCTAGAATGTCATCAATTCTACGAAGAGGGTAACTGTCTTTCTTCGTAACCTCATTCAACCGGCGATAGTCAACGCAAAATCTTGTTGAGCCGTCTTTCTTTCTGACGAGAACGATGGGAGATGCCCATGGACTCGCTGAAGGCTCGATGACATCGCCTTCTTCCATATCTTTTAACAGTGTTCGCACCTCTTCCTGTTTAGCAAACGGTAGACGTCTTGGATGTTGCTTGATCGGGGGATGATCGCCAGTATCTATTCTATGTTGTGTCAAACTAGTTCGACCCACGTCAGAAGACAAGCGGGAGAAAACAACTTGAAGATCTTTAATGACGCGATCGGCAGCATTTTTCTCTTTATCGTTTAATTGTGCATTCTGCAATAACTCCGATGTAATGCTCTCTGAGGACACGGATTCTGGGATGTTACTCTTTTTTTCAACGCTGGTTACTGGAGTACATGTTGCAACCACTTCACCTTTCTTAATAACTCTCGACTTTTCAGTTACATTGGCGACTCTCACCGGGATAACCGTTCTGGATAGGTCGACGAGTGTTGAGGCTACTAATACTCCTTTTGGGATATTACAGTTATTGGGATATTCTATGATGCCGTAGCGGAAATTTCTATTTTCGGCTATGGATCCAGGAAGTAAAATTTCTGTTCTTGCCGGTATTGTAATATAGTCTTGTGCTATGATTTTATGGACAGATTTAACTTCTTCATCATTAACGAGAAATAACGCTATGTCCTCAGATGTAGAATGCAATTCGTTATTTTTAAAATCCAAGGAAAAATTGTATTTCCTTAGAAAGTCCAATCCGAGTATGCAAGAATCAGTGATTTCTGCTACATATGCCGTGTGATGGTAAGCGGCACTTCCAAACGTGATGTTAACATTTACTTTTCCGTCGATGTCGATCTTCTCACCGGACACAGTCTGGAGGGTAACGCAGGGCGGCGTCCAGATAAGTTTGTTTCCTAGTTGTTGAGCCAAATCTTTTCGGATGATGGTGACGTTGGCTCCTGTATCTATAGTCATATTGCACGGAACTCCATTAATATGTCCTATTATGAAAAGTCCATTACTGCCGTCTCTCACTGCAGAAATCTGAAGCGCTTTAAACGGGGGCTTTTCATTATCTGGCAACCTCCGCCCCGCGAGATGGCCACTAATTAGTTTCCCTGCTGCTTGTTAGAAGCGGTCTTAACATCAGTACCCTGGGGTGTTTTGCAGTTTCGTCGTATGTGTCCTTCAGCACCGCAGTTCCAGCACTTAACGGTCGGTTTCTTCTCACCAATATTCCATCTCAAGGCGTTCAGTTGTCTAGTTAAATCGTCAAGTCGAGCGGTGACTTGATCCCCTGGCTCCTGGACTTGAGCAGCTCTGACTGGGTGGCGGTCTCGACGAGTGGCTTGCTGGGCTGCCTCAAATTTCATGGCGTACACTAGAGCACTTTTTAAATCTTTTACATCCGCCATTCGTAGAGCTTTCTGTATTTCAGTATCTCGGATGCCGTCGATAAAGTATTGCAAGGACAGGATTTCCCTTGTTTCTGTCGGGCATTCCGAAAAGGCGAGATGGGACAGCCTTTCAACATCCGCGGCGAGCTCCTGAAGTGTTTCGGTAGGCTTCTGTTGACGAGATTTTAATTGGAGCCTGCTGTAGTCTTTTAAACACTTCTCCCCAAAGCGCAACTCCAAGGCGCCGGACAGAGCTTCGAAATCTAACCTTTTGTTTTCGGGAAGAGTCTGAAGGATATCCGCTGCGTCGGCTCTTAGAGAAGCGGCGAGATGACAGGCCTTAGCTTGGGAATTCCATCCATTCGCATCCGCCACGATAGAAAATTGTGTCTTATACACCTGCCAGGAGGTCTTCCCATCATATGTGGATAGCTTCAGAGGTGGACGAGCAGGCATTGGTAAGAATTTAAAATCATCACTCCTGCTCCCTGCCGACGCTACGAATTTCTTTAAAGTATCCATTTCTTTGGCAACTGCAGAAACTCTCTCATCAATTTGTTCTTTTACAGAAGAAACTCTTTCTTCTATTTCTTCTTTCACCGAAGAAACTCTTTCTTCAATATGTCCAACTTTATTTTCAACTGCGTCAATTCTGCCTTCCATAGCTTCAAATTTATTTTCTATTATGCAAGTAATTTCTCTTTTCATTTCTTCTTGACCAGCTTGAACGGCTTTCATTTCGTCCTTAACGGATTCCTGGCCCAATTTCATTTCTTCCTTAACGGATTCCTGGCCCAATTTCATTTCTTCCTTAACGGATTCCTGGCCCAATTTCATTTCTTCCTTAAATGATGCTTGGCCAGCTTCCATCTTTTCTTGGAATGCAGCAAAAGCACTAATGAGCTGTCTCAATTGTTCTTCCATCGCTCTTGTTATTGGCATTCAAATCCCACTTCTGACACCAAAAATTGTTGAGTGCGTACGGGTTCGTTATGAAATGAATGCACAAGTCCGATAAAAAATGAACAAAAATTTATTATTATCACAACAAAAATGCTTAAATTTTCTCAAATTATCATGCAGTATTACAATATCTCACAGTAGTTTTCTTTTAACTACTCAAATGTCAATAGAACGTAATTCAAAACAGCTAAAGAACGCTAATCCGCGAATTCGCTACAATCAACAACAGTAGTTTTCTAAACAACAACAAACTAAGCAACTACTACAAACTGAGATGTTTTCCTCCTTTTATAAGATTTTAAAATCACGCGCTAGAATTTTCCAGTACTTTCTCGAAATCAAAAAGAGATATTTATTTATTTAATGCACGCGCTCTTGTATTTTCAATTTTCCGGCTTAGCTTTCTTTTAATATTCGTCACGCGCTGCACTGCGCGAGAAATAAAACCATTTAATTTCTAATTGAACTAACATTAGCTTTTTAAATACCAAATTCGTAACAATATAAAGGACGTTATTCGCTATTCACATGTAAATAATGTCCTTTATTTCCTGACACATATATAATCACCTTGCAGTTTGTAGCAGCTATTTGTGTTTCCAGTAAACATTCGAATTATTCATAAGTCGGATTAGTCATTTCAAGCCGCTAGGAAGTAAGTTCACGTTCATCATATTTTTGGATAGAACAAAGCTTCCTACATATATATATATGATATTTTAGCAGTCGTGGACATGAATGACGAAGCTTGGCATCAAAGTCCGGCTGAGTGTTAAGGCCGCATCCAATGATGACACAGAAGAATTTAACTTTTAAGAGCACATCTTTATTCCATTTGAACGGTAGATTATTATTCTTTTAGATTAACTTCTCCAAATTACATATCAAATAGTGTTTTAAAAACTTGTGACATTGACGGGCAATATGCGTTAAAAGAAAATTATTGGTTAGATATGTAAATCTGAACTGAAGGTGATTATATTTAAATTCGATGAATGAACTGAAAGCGATGAAAACTAGGCTTTTGACGTCTAACTATTCTAACAAAAGAAAGATGAGAAGCGCTGCAGCATAGATCTTATCAACAGAGGGAGAGAGGAGCTTCTGACGGAAAATGCTTCTATAAATTCGTTATTTATAGGAGCGGTTACGTAATAGGCTGGAATGTTCTCTAAAGTACTGGTCTAGGGGGAAGATCCTGAATTGCAGAAAGATAATTAAAGGTTGTTGGTTTGCATAGACTAAATCCGTCCTATTTTTTACATTTTACATATATATATATGTGTGTGTAAAAAATCTGAAAGCTTTTTGATTTAATATTACGCCCAAAGAAGCGTTTTTTTAACGTTTTGTGTATTACCTTTATTTATCAAATATCATGTTTTCCGCACCTGAACCACAAAATACAATTCAACAGCAATATCAATATCACAAAGTAATTTAAAAACAGCATATCTTTAGAATTTCCGATAGACAGTCTGGCGCACTGGAGATAAATTTTGTTTTCGTCCGTACAGTGTTGTCATTGCTCGCTTTGAAATCGTTCAGTTCGTTAATCAAACATTCGTTAAAGTTTTACAAAATATGAAATAGATAATAAAACAAGTTCCAAATTTTGGCTTTTAGATGTCCATATTCGAGTGGAGGACTACGTTATTCAGAATTTGATGTCTCTAGATACTCTTTCCACAATGCGAGAAATATACATACATTCATGCAGATTTTTCATTATTTAATTTCTTTAAATGTAGTACAGGGCTGGAATATTTGCTGGCAACAATTAGAAAAGCGAAATGAAATCAACGCAAAATGGCAAAATGTAATTAATAGCCCCTCTGGGCAAATTGGCCCAATAATTCCTTCGCGTCAGCTCCATTCTCCTTTTCTTTCAAAATTTATTCACAAATTATGGATGATAACTTTTGATACAAATTATTGTCTGCAAGTATAATAGAGTTCCGATTTACATATCTCAATAATTTTCTTTTAACGCATATTGCCTGTCCCTGTCACAAGTTTTTAAAATTAAATATATATAAGACTCTGTACGGGTGACTTTTAGAAACGCTACACAAATTTTTATGGATCCTCTGCACAAATCGGTATAGAATATCTACCCATACCTTTACAGAATCTCTTTATATAACTCTATAGAAACTAGATCTAAAATTTTATCGAATTGTTTAGAAAATTTCTGCTTACGAACAACTGAGCCCTAATTTAAAAGAATTCCGAATAATTTTAACTTTGGTTTTTTTAATGCAATTCTATGAGACATTTTCGCAAGACAGGCCTTAACCAGGATTCGATTACAGTAAAGCAAATACTTAATGATACCCTAATTAACATTAATTTGATAATACGCGGTTCTTTTTCCGAACTTAAAAAAAAAGTTAAAATTAATATGATTCGTTAAAACGCAGTTACGTACAAAATACACATCACAGCTGATTCAATGCTATATGATTAATAACATTACTATAAGTACTACTACCGATATTATCAATAGCTCAATGAGATTCCAACTATCAGTAGTATATTAAGCAGTATATGAGTAGTATATGATTTTAAGTACCCAATGATTTGAATTAATTTGAACAATTAAAAATTTTCTAATTTTGAAATTCGTAATAATTTTAATACTATAGTTTTCATCTCTGTGCATTAAAGTAATTACATTCATTACAGTAATTACAGTACATTTATTATAGTAATTTCATCTCACGAATCCACTTGGAAAGGTTCAGCGGTACACGCACATTACGTAAAACACTCCATTTCGTAAAAGTGCTATTTTATCACAAAAGTTTGGTTTCTATGTATTGTTTAAGAACTTCTGATACATTAATGAAAGAAATACAGTCGTCAATAAAATCTGCGTCTCTCAGTTTTCTCATTCTGCAACGAACAACTAAAGAGACATTTAGGAGTACAAACGTCTTGAAATAACCGGTATTGATGTGAAGAGTATATAATTATTCTTCCATCCGCACACAAATAATTTTGATATTTATTGTTAGATAATTACTGTATACACTATTTTCAACTGCAATTTAGTGCTCTGGAAATATTTTAAATTGCCTATTTTCACAGGTCAGAAGGTGAGATAAAATTAAATCTGTGTTTCAATAATAATGAAGGAATGTAGCCTGCCCCCGAAAAAAAAAACTTAATTACCAACTACCAGTATAGCCATTTAGTTGGGCTAGGTTAGGTTATTTCAATATGGAAAAGCAATGATAGGTATATATCTAAGAGAAGGGATGCCTTAATGGAGAACTTTCTGAAGGAAACACATGAGGAAACAAGCAATACTACCAGGCCATTCGCCTGGGATTGAAGCGAAATCAGATCGAACTACCAGTATGCAGGGGGCTTAACCACATGGCTACTGGTGGGATTTAAAATCGTCCTAGTGAAGTAACGTAGAATGTCTGAATATTTTTTTTTGATTAAACCAGATTGTATTATTCGGATAATGGCAAAGCACACTAAGGTTTATCTTTATCCTATAAGGGAACCCACCAGCGAATCAGCGGTAAATTCTGTGAAAACTGGTATTTCGACCTTATTTCGATTTCTGTCTGCATAAGCCGAAAGTCCATGTACATGTACCCTGCAACAAACTAGAATAGGCAGCTGGGCCGCTTCCTTAGGCGTTTTCGTGGTTTTCCCTATGTGACATGTAGACACGAGCCACTTCGCCTTAGAAAGTCCTCTAACGATGGCATTCTTTCCTTCAGGCAGAAACCCTCGCATATGTTCCCCTAATCTAAAAATGTAATCCGTTTATACAAAAGTGTGAGGGTGTGATAAGTACCCAAAATGATGCTTACCAAGAGTGTCCGCGAAAAAAAAAAATCTATTGCTTTGTTTACGTCTGTTTTCATCATTTTCTCTTGTGAATATACATATTAAAATTTTCCCAAGTAATTACAGATAATATTTCATCGTTAACGGCGATCGTCTAATACTCAAGACATCTCTACATCGAAATAGCACACACATGTGTAAAATAAAAGTGCGAAATTCAAAAGTACTTAATTTAATTTGCCAACGTCCCCTTCCTGTCTCAAAAATACTTCTATATGAATCTCAAGTGCGCCATTGAAAATTAATATTTTAATAATTTTATGTCTCATAAGTAATCAAGCTTCAGTGCAAAACCTCTCAGCCAATTACATTAAAGAAATATTTTACTATATACCTAGTGCTTTGCTGGCAGCGTACCCGTTTTTCTCCTTTCGTTTGTTGCTAGCAACGTGCTCTTCTCTCTCTCCTTTATTTGATTGTTTAAAAATATATAAGATAAACGGAACTTCGGGTGATGATTGCACCTATCATGAAAAAATATGTGAATAAATATTGTGCCTATGGATGGGTTTATCCAGCAACAAAATTATATTCAATTCAACCACGTCTGTAGGCGAATGCCAATGTCGGAGAAATTCGCATAAGTACATGCTTAATTCATCCAGCACTCGTGTTGCAACCCTAACCAATAATCTTGCAAAAACACAAGGAAATGTGTTTACTGAACTTTTGAAAAGAAGAACCGAAGCACGTCAGTTTACCTCTTCACCAAAAGTCGAAATCACGAGTCTTCAGTGCAGGAGCTATTGTACCAAAATTGATTCCGTGAGCAGAGTCATACACGGTCTTTGGTCATGCATACACGATCTTTGGTGTACCGAATTAATCATTCCACGATAACAATTACAGTCCATTTCGTCACACGAACGCTTCACTTGCGGAAGTAAAAATTTTCTGAACGTTAGACTTATTCGAGTAGTTTTCACTTCGGGCTGGCATGGGATATTCTGTTTCCAGACTACATTCATAGGGGTTGCATCACTGGAAGCGATCCGTGTTCCAAACTCAGAATGTGAGTCATATAATTCTCCCTCGTAAAATGCATCTCTCTCGTCGAAACGTAACTCAGTATGGGAATGCTACACGAAAGGTATAGCGTGCTTTCAGCGTCTCCGTGTACGGATACCTTCGCTTCTCCGTCTTGCTATTTGTTTAGCGCAAAGTAATTATATTTTCCGCGGGTGAGTGCTTCAAGTTCATTTTTAATTTCCTGCAGCGTAGGAGTCCAGGGATGTTCGGCGATCCACGTCTCTGAAAATCTGAATATAGGTGACTCCCTCATCATCCCGGAAAGCGAAGCAAAGTCGAGTTGAAAGTATTGCCGTCAGAAAATATTCAGGTTTAAAGGCTGGAAGGGATAAAGGCACAATTCCGTAAAGATGGAATCTGCTTTTTTCTTTGGCATGAAAATCTTTAAAATAGAATAGTATTAACTGATCTTCAAATGTTTCAGTCATAGTGAGTATGGTCAGAATTAAGAGTGATTGCCTCGAAGTACAATCGTCTTGGTTAGAATAAGAAGAGCGAAAGCATGGGCGAAGCACATAACATGGGCACAAATAATGTAATGAAACTTGGTCAGGCTTGGTCAGGCCTTGGTCGGCATCCACGAAAACGAATCAGAAAGCGTCTTGGGTGGGATTGCTGCCTTGCAACGTCCGTTGCTAAATGAGAAAGACGGCACTAGGAATTTAAAGCATGCATCTAAATATTTCATTCAAGTGGCGAATAAGGTTTGACATCACAGCAGGAGAGTTCTACGTCAATAGATAGACATGTAAATGGAATAGGATTACAACGCAAACGGAATGAAACATGTGGCTGACAGGATACGTCACGTCCAGGGTTGAACCATGTTGTTGATAACCTATCAATTGCACGTGCCCCTCAGAACCTCAGTAGATTACTTCCGCCCGTTGCGCCACACATCAACAGCGCCATATGCCCCCAAACCGCTGTACTCTACCTACTGTTAGCCCTCGATTCTATGCCTAATTAAATAAACCAAACTAAACCGTTTTTGGCGAACAAGAAGGCGTGCGAATTCCTCAGCAGTACACCAACTGTGTTTCCGCTTTCCATGCCAAGCCAGGTTTTTAAAGTACAATTTGAACGAAAAGAAAACTTAATTTTCTACAGAATGAGGAACACAAATAATTGAAACAACTCTCCAAGTAAACTAAAATATGCTTTTATTCTGATGTCTTACAAATTTTGAAAACATATTCTTTTAAATTATGATTCAAAGGTTTTGTACATTCATCGCTAGCAAAATAAATTTTATAAAAATATTAAGTAGTAATAACATTACAACGGACTACATATTCATAAAATTTTACATTTGTATTCCTTTTGCTAAATAGCTTAAACTGATTTCCATTACAATAATTAAGTTAGTAGCGGCTATCGAGCCATATTTACGATTAAGGAAACTTGATTTAGACATTAAACCTCACCAATGCGCATTTAATGCAAATAATAAATACTATAAGTTTTCTATCTTAGGTTCCTTTCTCGTTTTTTTCCAGTCTGATTTTATATATTCCTTTCCCGAAATAAGAAAGGCAATAAAAAGATTCATTTCATTTCTTCAACAAAGTTCCAATGCAATATCCAACACACATACCAGTGATATATAGAGAAAGAAGAACACATGGATGCCCGTCTATTGCTTTACAAGTGACATTGTTTTTTCTAATAAGAGAGTTAATACGATAAGCGCAATAATCATTTATAAGAGTTCCGTTATGTCCTGTTGTTAGCAGTTCAAAATTTGGCTGTTGTGCAAGTTCCTCAGCAGAAATATCCGGGCTATTTTCTTCTTCCTTCTCTTTTAGTGTTCTTTCAGTGTATTCATTGACTAACGCGTTGATAAGGAGTACATCAAGAGGGTCGTCTTTGGGGTCAAGAACAGGTGACTTGAGTTTTTCCAAATTCGTTTCAATAATAGTGACATCTTCGTCTTCCCTTACGCATAATCCTTTTTCTTTGTATATATTTAAAATCTTACATAAAAGTTCTTTTCCTGCATCCCTCAGTTCGTAGTGAGTTTCGGTATAGTCACTTGAATTGTTCTCCTGTTCGTAAACATTAATGATACTTTCTAAAGAATCCGGCATTATAGTTGAAATTCCGTGAGCGAAGTTTTCTTTCTGTGTTACTGTATCGCTTTCAGTCCAGTTATTTCCATTGTGTGGTACAAATTGACTGCTGTCAGATGTTCAAAATGTTCTGTCAATTGGAAGGCTAAGATACAATCATCCTTTTTGGGCAAATTTACGCTGGTTCTGGTCTCACATTGGTTAGGTGGGTTGTTACATTCGATATCAATATCAGTCTTAGATGAGGTTTCATTTCCTGTACATTGCTTATGAGATGCTTTACTGTTTTCTGCATGTAGATAAGCGAATTTTTCTGAATCAGCATAGCCAGATCCTTCGCCATTGGTAGCATTTTGGTCCAAATGCAGTACTAGATTAGAAAACTCATATCCGATATCTTCCTTAATCGTTTTTAGTTCCGAGGACACTTTTCTATCTTTTAGAAGAATCTGACTGTTTGAAGACGAGTCAGTTTCAACACATTCTTTCCACAGATCTGTTAAATATATGCCATCAAGTTGGTTCATGTTTCTACTGACGACGCTGTTCACGCTTGCCTCGTAATACGCAAATGAATTCAAACATTGTATACCTGATTTATTTTCATCCAAACTTTGTTGGTCACTATATCGCTCTTTAAGTGTTTCTGTACGTTTTATTAAAAGACTTCTACCACCATTCGCATCAACATGAATTAGTTCTCCACTTTCTCCAATTTTAGTTTCGGTCATACCGACTACCTTCTGAGAAATGGTTTTATTTTTATTAGCAGTAGAATATTGGTGAGAGATAATTCTTTCTTGATAATATAAATTAAATTCTGTGGAGAATTCCAAAAGGACAGTACCATTTTCTGGTTTGATATTTTTGTTAGCTGGTGACATTGATATATCAATAACTTTACGTTCTACATCAAAATATGCACTTTCATTAGGTTTCAGATTATTTGCATTAACTTTATGACGTCTATTTGCAGTAAAAGTTAAAAAAATAACTATCATATAAAAGAGAATTACCATGCAACTTGCCTGCAATCCAAGATGTTTAAAAACAATAGGAGCCAAAGCATTGGTTGGTACAAACACCACAATCGCTGTCTGTATCAAGAACAAAAATGTATAAGTTATTTTACTCAGCAGTCCATGCATTATGCACTGTAGACGCCGTTTAACGGCTCACCCACACCACCTAAAAACTGTTTTTACTTACAAAATAGTTTTTCTGTAAAGCTTTATGTTAGCAAAATAAATCACTTTCTAAAAGCAGTTCACTCCAGAAAGAAAATAAAACTTTATAAAGCTGTTGAAAATTTCGTCAACAAATCTACTTTGTTTGTTACAAACGTTTCTGCATAATTAATAAGAATAAGCATTTTAATGTCTTTTTTTAGGATTGAATTAGTTCATTTAAATTGCCAGTGTCCCGACTGAAATACAAAAGTTCAGAATAATAACTAACCGCGAAATTAAACTATAAAGTACTGTAAACACAGAAAAAGGGTAGCATATTGAAATCGCTATTAATAAAAATAATATAATCTTCGCAAAGTCACGACTGTTGGAAGCGTTTTTCGCGCCCAGTGCAATCTCTACGGGTCCTAAATTCTGCAGCCTGGTATCTCTCCAAAATCTAAAACTTTCGTATTGACCAGTTCATTCGCTAAATTCTAAAAGTTTAGCATTCCTAAATTTTGCGTTTCGATGCATTTCTAAATTCTAAATATATTGTGTCCGGTTGCACAAGCTCTGGTGTCGGTCCTGCTTTCAGTTATAGTTTCTAGATTTTGAACGTTCTTCCACTTCTGCTAATTTGCATATCTTTATGATTTGAGCGAATATACGTGGCATGTATAAATCTGAAGATAGGACAATGACTAAATTGAGCTTAACTCTTCGTAAACAACCTTAATATATTTTACCTTTCATAATGTATAAATTTTATATAGGTACATGGTCATTTCGTCCAGGAATCGTGTTGCACCCCTCACCAATAATCTTGCAAAAACACACGGAAATGTGTTTTCGAAACATTTTAAAAGAACCGAAGCACATCCGCTTACCTTTTCACCCAACGTGGGAATGATGAGTTTTCAATACAAGAGCTTTTGTACCAAAATTAATTCCGTTAACAGAGTCATACACGGTCTTTGGTCATGCATACGAGGTCTTTGGTATACCAAATTAATGATTCCACGGTAACAATTAAAGTACATTTCGTCACAGAACGGCTTCACTTGCGGAAGTAAAAATTTTCTGAACGTTAGACTTATTCGATTAGTTTTCATTTCGGGCTGGGATGGGATACCGCGTTTCCAGATTACATTAGTAGGTGTTGCATCACTAGAAGTGATCCGTGTTCCAAGCTTAGAATGTGAGTCATATAATTAATTCTCCCTCGTAAAATGCATCTCTCGCGTCGAAACGTAACTCAGTATGGGAATGCTACACGAAAGGTCTAGCCTGCTTTCAGTGTCTCTGTGTGCGGAGATCTTGGCTTCTCCGTGATGGTCATTGTTTAGCAGAACATAATTATATTTTTCGGGGGTGATTGCTTCAAGTTCATTTTTAATTTGCTGCAGCATAGGAGTCCAGGACTGGGCGGCGACCGACGTTTCCGAAACACTGTATGTAGGTGATTCCCTCATCATCCCGGAAAACGCAGCAAAGTCGAGGTGAACGTATTGCCGTCCGAAAATATTCAGGTTTAAAGGCTGGAACGAATAAGGGCACAATTCCGTAAACATGGAATCTGATTTTTCTTTGCTATGAAAATCTTTAAAATAGAATAGTATTAACTGATCATCAAATGTTTCAGTCATAGTGAGTATGGTCAGCATTAAGAGTGATTGCCTCGAAGTACAATCGTCTTGGTTCGAGCAAGAAGAGAGAAAACATGGGCGAAGCATATAACATAGACAGAATTGATGTAAAGAAACCCAGGCTTGGTCAGGCTTTGGTCGGGATCCGCGAGACGAATCAGAAAGCGTCTTGGGTGAGATTGCTGCCCTGCAACTGCCGTTGCTAAAAGAGAAAGACTGCACTAGGAACTTCTATCATGTGTCTAAATGTTTCAATCATGTGGCGAATAAGATATGACATCAGAGCAGGAGGAGTTCTACGTCAATAGATAGACGCGTAAATGGAACAGGCTTACAACACAAACAGGATGAAACATGTGGCTGAAAGGATACGTCACGTCCAGCGTTGAACCATGTTGTTCATAACCTAGCAACTGCACGTTCCCCTCAGCCCCTCAGTAAATTCCTTCCGCCCGTGTGCGCCACACATCAACAGCGCCACATGCCCCCAAACAGCTTACCTTCTGTTAGCCTTCGAGTCTTTGCGTAATTAAATAAACCATACCAAACCGTTTTTGGCGAACAAGAAGGCGTGCGAATTCTTCAGCTGTACACCAACTGTCTTTCCGCTGTCCATGCCAAGCCAGGTTTCTAAAGTACAACTTGAACGAAAAGTAAACTTAATTTTCTACAGAATAAGGCATACAAATAATTGAAACCACTCTCCAAGTAAACTAAAATATGCTTTTATTATGATGTCTTTCAAATTTTGAAAACATATTCCTCTAAATTATGATTCAAAGGTTTTGTACATTCATCGCTGGTAAAATAAATTTTATAAAAATATTAAGTAGTAATGACATTACAACGGACAACATATTCATAAAATTTTACATTTGTTTTCCTTTTGCTAAATATCTTAAACTGATTTCCATTACAATAATTAATTTAGTAGCGGATATCGAGCCATATTTACAATTAAGGAAACTAGATTTAGACATTAAACCTAACCAATGCGCATATAATGCAAATAATACTATACGTTTTCTATCTTAGGTTCTTTTCTCGTTTTTTTCCAGTGTAATTTTATATATTCCTTTCCTGAACTAACAAAGGCAATAAAAAGATTCATTTCATATCTTCAACAAAGTTATCAGGTTCAATGTTCCGTCTTACTTTCTTTGGGAACATGCACAGACCTGACTCGGAACAGAGAGCGTACTAAAGCTATGTTCAATAACTGTGGAAAGTAGACAAGATACACAGGAAGGGTATACAAAACCCTTTATTTTTAACTCTTTACAATAATTTCCGTACTTCGGAATACAGAGACAACTACTTGTGGTCTGAGCGTAAGAATACAAAAATATAACTAAACTCTAACTTAAATTTGGAATAATAAATGTGGAAGATTGGCCTTATATTAACAGGAAGCCGTATATAGTACAGAGAACTGTTAACACTACAATACGTTTAAAATTATTAAGAGGATTAAACCTCTGGCCTGGAAGGCAACCAGCAACCGAGTAAAACTTCTAAGGCAAGCTGCCTGCTTCGACTAACTCCTTTTTCTCTCTCGCATGGCAAAAAGCCACAACTTAAGTACTTGGCGTTCGCCAGACAAATTTTGCATAAATAAGTTAACGCTTTTAATTCTGGCCGGAAGTAGAAAATAAGAAGTGATAGTAAACATTTAAAATAAAATAAACTTTAGTAAAATTTAAGATCCTTACATACTTCCCGCCAGAGTTAATTAGTTTGAAACTCAGGTCTAAAACGACCTTGTTGAAAACTTTTAGCTCTAGAATCTAACGCGAGGCCAATCTTTTACAAACATTTCTCACTAGAAACTAGAAATTTAAAAAAAAAAAAATTTGTTTTCACAATAGCAGCTCCATGGACACCCAATTTTTCATCTGTACTGCATCTAAACAGGAGCTTTTATTCAAATCTAGTTCCTTTCAGAGATCTGGAAGGAAAACTAGTTGAATGAAATGTTACACAATGAAATGGCAAGTAACATGCACATTTATATTTCTCTTAACATTCTTATTTCATTCATGACTATTTTAATTATCTCTCCCCGTGCTCTCTGACATGTGTTGTAAAAGAACACCAATCACGAATGTGTTTATGTATACGTGTTCAACACTGCCTCCTACAATCAAAACACTAACGTGTTAAAATTCAACATAACCAGACCTCGTAACACACCCTATCTTCAACTCTAAACCCTGAGGTACTATTCTTAAAGTGGCTAACTCTGAAGTGTAGCGTCAGAGAGCCTAACTACATTCATTCAACCTTTAACATATATTCACCATAATTTGGTCTGTTTACAGTCACACGAAAAATTTTTTTTCATTACTTTCACTTTTACCATATCATAGTATTTCTTAACATTTAAAATAACAGTTCACATTGTATATAAGAACATATTAACATGCCGTTAATTTTACGCATTTTAAAACATACATTAGTAGTACATTGTTAACTTCTATTCTTTTCAAAGCAAGTGCCAATTCTTCTACGTTGAAATACTACATTTCAAAAAGTCTTTCAGACTAAAACTTCTTTCTTGCCAGAATGTTTTTAAATAAAATTTATACAATAACTTTTAAAATATTTAAGTATTTACACATTCCTATTATACATCAACTTTAGTTTTACGCGCGAGTAATTGAAAAACATAATACCAAAATCGGTAACAACTCATTTCTCGCCTTTTTGGCGATAAAGGTAGACCTCACATGAGGTAAAACTTTTTGAAATCTGCCACTTGCAGTAAGAATGAAAGATTAACTTAAGTTTACAAAGTAACATAAAATTTTACTTATCTTTGTGATATTCGGACATTCTTTTCTGAGCCCAGTCCTGCAAGGTAGCGCAGATTCTTGTTTGATTTATCCTCCTTCTTGTGCGGGCTCGCCCTTCAGAGCCTTCCTCTAGAAGCTTTCTTTTTCCTCCAGTTCGGTCACCCTTGAATACATTCTTTTTCGCCTCTGCCTGTGGTCTTGCCCGTTTGATGGCAGCTGGTCTTGGCGGAACCGGGACCCTTCTTTCGCGTTCCTGCTTGGACCTCGTTGATGGCCGTTCAAATTTTCCTTGTAACTTTTCCTCGGCCGCTGGTAGCCCTTCCGCAGTTCGGCGACATTTGCTGCGGAGAGTCCTGTCCGATGAGTCGATCTTCCGTTTGGTTATAGTTGCCGTTATTTCTCCTGGCTTTCTTTGGATTCGTCGTACTTCTCCCTTCTTCATTCTGGGGGTGTTCGTGAGCTCAGTTTTCTGGACGGTGGAACGGCTTCTTTTTCTTGTTACCTTCAATTTTCCAACGGGGAAACTTTCTTTTCAATTGCTCCTGCCTCCTAATGGCTTGTCCTTGTGCTTGACGTTGTTCCACCTCTGGAGCTTTTGCCTGCCGTGTCTGCCGTGCCGGATCCTGCAAAAAATCTTTGAAAATTTGCATTTTATTACGATCATAGTAGGGTTTTATTTGATCAATGTTTGCGGAGCACGTTTCACCATTTCTGGCTTTTAACACTACTACAGCGTGAGTTATTTTTTCTATGACATATGGTCCTTCAAATCGTGGAAAAAATTTGGCAGTTTTATCTTCTGGTGCTGAAGAAAGTGAATGCTTAATTTTTAACACTTCATCCCCTACTTTATAAGTTACTCCCTGTCGTTTCATGTCATAATAAAGCTTCTGTTTTCTCTGTGCTACTTCAGTATTCTTTTTTGCTTCTTTAATTAATTTTTCTATATCACCCATTTTAAATTCTGGGGCTCTTTGTTGCACATAAAATAATTTATCTAACGGCGTTATAATCTTTCTGCCTAAAAATAACTCAGCAGGAGTTTAGCCCGTTGTATCATGTTTTGCGGTCCTAAAGGCGAAAGCAAATTCATTGACATAGTTATCCCAGCTTTTATGAAAATTTTTAACATAACTACAGATAATTTTCACTATATTTCTATTGACCCGTTCCGCTATATTTGATTGCGGCCGATACGGGACCATTTTTAAATGATCTATGCCCAGTTTTTGGCACATGTCTTCAAATACATTACTTACAAATTGAGGACCATTATCCGATATAACTTTTAGGGGCGCCCCGTATTTTAAAATATATTTATTTAAAATAAAATCAGTAACTAATTTCGCGGAAGCTCGTTTTAAGGGAACAATTTCGGTCCACTTACTAAAATGATCAACCATAACAAAGAAATAGCGACTTTTATTTAACTGACTTTTTGGGAAAGGGCCCAATAAATCGATGCCAAATATTTCATTTGGAAATTCGGATTTAATTCTATTTAGAAACCCGGCCGGGCGGAAATTAATATAATTAACTGCTTGACATGTTGGACAGGACTTGGACATACGCCCTTGTTAACTTTTGAAGTTCAGGAAAATAGACTGCCTCGCGTACGCGTTCGATAGTTTTTCGAATACCAGCATGAGAAGCTAAAGGGCTGTCGTGTAACTCCTGCAGGATATTTAATCTAAGACTAGCTGGGATAATAGGTCGAAATTCATTGTTGGAATTTGTAGTTTTTGTATAAAATAATAGACCATCTATTAGTTCGTAATGGACCGCCCTATTTCTTATCGCCACAATATCTTGGTGGCTAAAATTTTCAGGATCCTTTAAATACTCATAAATGTTCCTAAATTCAGGATCCTTACCCAGTTCGGTTATTACAGTTTCTCGGGAATTTATTGTACATGCTGTGAGCATTTCCACCTTTACAGTATTACCTTCTTCATCTATTTTTATTCTGGATAGTGCATCTGCTACGATATTTTCCTTTCCGGGGGTATGCTTGATTACCAGATAATATTCTTGGAGCTTGAGTGCCCATCTTATTAACCTTGGGGATAAGTTTTTCCCTGAGTACAATCTAGTTACCGCCGCATGATCAGAGTACACTGTTATTGGCGCCTTTCCAAAATAGACTCGGAACTTTTGCACTGATAACAGAACTGCAAGTGCCTCTCTCTCGGTCGCGAAATAATTTCTTTGTGTTTGATTTAAAGTTCGGCTAAAAAATGCCACGGGCTGCTGATTTTGTGAAAGTACCGCTCCTACCGCATAATCCGAAGCATCCGCTGAAATTTCTAAATTCTCATCCTTTTCAGGAAATTTCAACACAGGGGCTTGCGTTAATGCTTTCTTTAATTTTTCGAACGCACTATTGGCTTCGGCCGTCCACGAGAATCTTGCCTTTTTCCTCTTTAATTTTAACAATGGTTCAGCAATAGCTGCAAAATCTTGTAACAGATTTAAATAATATTAAAATCTTGTAGTTTAAATAATTTAAATAGATGAACATTAAGGTATTTGTGAATGGCAATATTTGAAACCAGACTCGAGTGCCTCGTGCGACTCTCGCACGAAGAATGTAATTTATTTTTAAATGATAGAATATGTTTTCTCTTCTTGTTTCTATGTCGCCATTTTTTTTGAGTGTTAAATAAAAGTTATTGCTGGGTTCCATCATTGGAGTTGCTTCATTTCGCCAAAGAAGCATCACAGTCTTAATTATTTTGGAGGCACCGACCAAGATCGAATAATCGTGCGTATTTTTATTTTATTAGTTCATCACTGAACATAATATTAGTGATACCAGATTATTACTTCCTGTTCATAAAGATTTGCTTTATTTTATTAGTTCATCACTGAACATAATATTAGTGATACCAGATTACTACTTCCTGTTCATATAGAATTGCTTTATTTTATTAGTTCATCACTGAACGCAATATTAGCGATACCAGATTATTATTTCCTGTTAATATTAAATTGTCTTATTTTATTACCGTATTTGATATAATATTTAATATTCATTTTAGTTGTGCACACGGTAGATATTTATATTGCTCTATGTTATTATTCTTATTTTAATCACAATTATTGTGGTAGAGAGAATGAACTTCATATAATTTAAATATTTCATTTTTGAGCTATTTTGAGGAAATATAAGGAACACAGTGTTCATTAATTTTAAACGTAGAAACAATGTCTTACTTAGAGCTCGTAAGGAATATTTGCAAAATCTCGCAGCTGAACTGGGAATTCATGTGACTGCAGATTTGAAAATAGTTGATTTAAAACAGAAAATTGTTGAAAGTAGAGATTATGATGAAGTCTTCGTCAAAGGAGTTTTAGACACAATAATAGAAGAACGGAAAGAGAGGGAGGAAGCAGAAGAGCGGAGAAGGAACGAACAGTATGAATTAGAGAGATTAAGACTTGAAGCAGAGACAAAGTCTCAAAATACCGGACAGATCCGGCAGAAAACGGAGCTGCGTCACCTTATGCAGAAATTCGATGATAAGAAAGGAGATATTAGTCTATATTTGCTATTGTTTGAAAGGCAAGCAGAACGGGCTAAAATTGATAAAGAAGAATTTGTATCTCATTTACTAGGACTACTTCCTTACGAAGTAACCCAGTTAATAGCTAGAGAACCCTCCGATAAAGCTAAAGACTATGAGCACGTGAAGAATTTATTGTTAAGACGGTTTAAACTAAGCCCAGAAAAGTTTAGGCAGAAATTTATGAAACATCGAAAGAGTAACGAATCTACATGGGTGGATTTCAATTATGAAATAAAAAATTATTGCAAAGAATGGGTGACTGGTCTAGGAGTTAAGACTTTTGATCAACTGCTAGATTTGATAGTGCTTGACCAACTTAAACGTCGAGTTCCTCCTGAAATTCGAGATCATTTTCTTGATGAATGGGTACACATGATTTCATCTAAAAAATTAGCTGAAAAACTTGATGCCTATGAAAACGTTTGCGGAAACTTTCAAAAGAGGCCTGTAGTGGATCGGCAGAAAGAAAGATACGATGCACTAACTCAAGGTAAATTGAGTTCAGATAATAAAAATAAAACTGAAAAAAAATTGTCATCAGGATTTAATTTGCAAAGCTGGTTTCATAGACCTAGAAGTCCACGTCCAGATGATAAATATGAAAAACGAAAAACGCCACAATGCTATCAGTGTGGGTCCTATCAACATTTAAGACCCCAATGTCCAAAACTTAAGAATAGTACTGAATCTTCTGCTAATCTTAACAGAATTAGTGCAAAACCAGAGGATAAATTTCTATTACCTCATACTAAGTATGGGTTACGTAAATGGTCATAAAATTCCTATATTAAGGGATTCAGGTGCTAGTATTGATATAGTTTGTCGCAAATACATCACGCCGGAAATGCTGACAGGTGAAAATGTGTGGGTGCAACAGCCATTAGATTTGAATCCAACCTGTTTACCATTGGCTGAGATCGAACTAAATTGCGATCTTGGACGAGTAATAACTAAGGTTGCCATTATTAGAAATGAACTCGACAAAGGAAGGTATTTATTAGGCAATAGAACTTTTGCACTGTTGAATAAACAAGGAAAGGAACCTGATAGTTGTCCTCACCAGGTTAATGCTGTCTCTACTAGAGCTCAAAAGAAAAGAGAAATAGCCCAAGAGAAGATCTTGGAACCGATGAAGGAAGAAAATAAAGCATCCAGAGATGTTTTTGAAGAAGAAGATAATTTACCGGAGCTAAATTCGGAAGATGAAACTCTCATGAAACTGGTAAACATTGACTCAGAAGAAATTGCACAACTTCAGCTTGCTGATAAGGAACTGTCTAAAATCATCCAAGAAGTTAAAGAAGGTACATGCAAAAATGAGAACTATAGTCAAACAGGAAAAGAACTTTTAGTTAAAAAAACGACGGATAAAATGGGCTTTGAAAGACAGCTTGTCGTTATACCTGAAGAACTCAAGCCGTCAATTATAAAGATGTGCCACGAAGGAACTTCTGGTCATTTGGGTGTCAAAAAGACCAAAGACAGACTTGCTAGATATTTTTACTGGACGAGGTGTTACAAAGAAACTGAAGATTTTGTAAGAACCTGTGATGCTTGTCAGCGCGCTGGAAAAGGAAATGACAAAAAGAAGGCTCCAATGACATTAGTACCAGTAATTTCCGAAATATTCACTAAAATAAATGCCGATGCCGTTGGTCCGCTACCTATTTCAAAGACTGGAAAAAATATATTATTACAGCTCTGTGTATGTCGTCCAAATATCCAGATGCTGTTGCGGTGACAGACATTTCTTCGCCATCTGTGATTGATGCTTTCTTACAGATTTTCAGTCGTATGGGTTTCCCAAAAGTGATTCAAACAGATCAGGGGACCTCTTTCGTCAGTGCTTTGACAGAGGAATTTTTGGAGCGTTTCGGCATTAAACATGTAAGAAGCTCTGTGTATCATCCGCAGAGTAATCCCGTTGAGCGATTCCATAGAACGCTAAAAAGGGTGTTAAGAATCGTATGTATAGGAGCGACTTCAGATTGCGAGAATTATCTACCATCAGTTCTTTTTGCTCTCCGAACAGTCACACACGAAAGCACTGGTTTTACACCAGCAGAATTAGTTCATGGCAAAAACCTACGAACGCCAGTCACTTTACTTTATGAGCAGTGGCTAGAACCGATTGAAGAAAGTAATAATGTTGTCAGTTACGTTTTCGAACTTATTAATCGAATGAAGAAATGCCAAGAACTTGCCGTGGAAAACATGAAAGAAGCTCAACGACGGAGGAAAACATGGTACGATCGAAACGCAGTGAAAAGAGAATTTGCTAGAGGAGATTTAGTTCTTGTTTTATCAACGAATCGTCAAAATAAACTAGAAGTACAGTGGAAAGGACCTGGAAAAATAGAGCAGAAAATTTCAGAAACCAATTATATTGTAAGTTTCGAGGTACAAAATGAGCCAAATCAAGTATATCACATTAACATGCTTAAACCATATTACAAAAGACCAGAAATGATTAATATGATAACTGAAGTGGAAGGAGACTTAGAAATGGACATTCCTCGTTTACCTTCCAATCCAAGTATATTAAATTTTTCGGACATCATAGAGGAGAATGAACTCGAGAAAAGGTTGAAATCCGAGCAAATAGAAGATTTACGAAAGATTTTATGGAAATATTCTGGTTGTTTTTCAAATAATCCTGGACTAACAAACTTAGTTTGTCACGATATTGAGCTATTAAATAACGAACCAATACAAATAAAGCCATACAGACTGTCACCCCGACAGACTGAAATTCTCAAAAGGGAAATACAGAAAATGCTCGATCTTAAAATTATAGAGCCGGGAGAATCGGACTATACATCTCCCATGATTTTGATAGACTCTTCATCAAAGGATCCTCGGCCTTGTATTGATTATCGTAAACTCAATGCTGTTACTAAAACTGAATACTATCCTTTGCCTAATATTGAAGAACATATCGAAACTGTAGCAAAAGCAAAATATATTACCCTATTAGATTTATCTAGAGGCTACTGGCAAATTCCGTTAACAGAAAGAGCCCAAAGATATGCAACATTTGTAACTAGTTTTGGAAGTTTCAGGCCTCTACGTTTAACCTTTGGATTAAAAAATGCCCCATATTTTTTAGCAAAGTTATGACTAAAGTCCTGGCGGGATGCGAAGGTTTCGCTGTACCATACCTGGTTGACATTGCCATTTACTCAGAAAACTAGGAAGAACACCTTAAAAACTTAACTTCTGTTCTAGAGAGAATACAGAAAGCAAATTTACGACTAAAACCATCAAAATGTAAATTTTCACAAGATCAAGTGAGATACCTAGGCCATGTTGTGGGACAAGGACAACGAACCCCGGATGAAGTAAAGATCCTGACTGTAAAATAGTGTCCTACACCTAAAACTAAAACAGAAGTACGTGCTTTCTTAGGACTGATAGGGTATTATCGCCAGTACATACCGAGATTTTCGGAAATTGCTTCACCCCTCACGGACGCTTTGAAGGGGGTAACAAAAAAAGGAAATATACAATGGTCTGAAATATGTGACAAAGCTTTTAAAAATTTAAAAGGGTTGCTATGCAAGAAACCAATTCTGTATGCTCCCGATTTTGATAAAAGGTTTATTATACAAACCGATGCCTCAGACAATGGCATGGTTATAGTACTATGCCAATTAGATGATGAACAACGTGAACATCCTATCTTGTATATAAGCAACAAATTTACTAAGTTTGAAAAGAATTCTTGTACTACTGAAAAGGAGTGCGCTGCTATCATCTACGCTATCAAGAAACTGCATTTTTATCTGGATGGTCAGCAAGAATTCTTGATTCAGACTGATCATAATCCTTTGGTCTGGCTACAATCCAACGCCAAATGTAACTCTAGATTGATGCGCTGGGCACTCTCATTACAACCTTATAATTTTAAAGTCATTCATCGCAAAGGATCTTTGCACAAGAACGTAGATGTTCTGAGTAGAATTAAGTAATGTAATAACTCTTAGTGTATGTAACCACGTTCAGGATTTATTTATTTATTTAATGTATACTCAACTGATGTATTGGACGTTCTCCATTTTTTTTCTTCCTATTTAAATGTGGCGTAAAAATATTTGTTTAAAACTTAAAATTTTCGGCCTGAAAATTTGGAAACTTATGAGAGAAGTTATCTTTTCTCTTTAAGCAATTGAGCAACCCGAGCTTATAAACTTTCGAAATTTACAGAACTTTTCCCTTCGGTAAAAGTCTCTCCGTTGGGGGAGAGGTTGTAACAGATTTAAATAATATTAAAATCTTGTAGTTTAAATAATTTAAATAGATGAACATTAAGGTATTTGTGAATGGCAATATTTGAAACCAGACTCGAGTGCCTCGTGCGACTCTCGCACGAAGAATGTAATTTATTTTTAAATGATAGAATATGTTTTCTCTTCTTGTTTGTATGTCGCCATTTTTTTGAGTGTTAAATAAAAGTTATTGCTGTGTTCCATCATTGGAGTTGCTTCATTTCGCCAAAGAAGCATCACAATCTTTTATAAAGGACCTATAATATGAACAAAGTCCTAGAAAGAAGAGAGCCTCTTCGCCGTGTTTGGAGTCGGATACTTTTGTACAGCAATTATTTTTGATTCGTCTGTCTCGATTCCTTTCAGAGATATTTTGTAACCTAAATATTTTAATTCAGGGGCTGCAAATTTGCACTTTTCGACGTTAACTTTTAGACCGGCCTCATTTAATAAAGAAAACACCTGTCTTAAATCCTGTACATGTTGGTCGAGATTATCACTAGTAATAATGATATCGTCTAAATAGATAAATGTGGACTTTCCAAGAACAGGCCTTAACACAATGTCCATACATCGCTGAAATGTTGCCGGTGCCCCTGAAAGGCCAAACGGCATACGTAGAAATGCATAAGTGCCAGACTTGGTTATAAAAGCAGTCTTAGGCACGTCCTCAGGCCTAACCCCTATTTGAAAATAACCAGTCGTTAAGTCTAAAGTCGTCATATATTTGGTCGATGTTATGTTCCTTAGAATTTCTTCAATAATAGGTAACGGATATACCGGATATTTCGGTATGGAGTTTAATTTACGGTAGACAATCGCGAATCTCCACCTTTTTGGATGTGTCAATGGATAGTCATTATTTTTCTTACATAAAACCACCGGGCTAGCATAACTATTTGAGATGGGCGTTATGATCTTTTTACGTAGCATATCGGTGATATGCCATTCTATAATTATTTCCTTATTCTTATCATACCTGTATGCTTTGTGGCGAACTGGCATTGAATCTCCGGTGTCAATACTATGGTTAGTAACCTGAGTAAATCCTGGAATATCACTAAATAACGAAGCAAATTCACTTACCACTTGTCGGATTCTTCGTTGCTCTTCATTAGGCAGGTGGTCAAGGTTTAACATCGGCAGTTCAGCCTTTTCTTCTCGAACTGGTTTCATCGTCAGCTTAAGGGGCGCTTCATTAAAATCCAGCGTTGCTTGTGCCTCTGAAAGAAAATCTATTCCTAAGATAATATGTGTTTGCAGATTCTTTACTTTGAAAAACATAACCTTTACTTGTTCGTCCTTGATACGGATGTATAGTGGTAATTTACCTATGCACTTACATCTTTCTCCTTGCGCCGCTAACACTGTCGTATTATCCGAATTATATATGCGGTATTTCCGAACATACTTCCTAAAAAAATCTTCTGCGACACAGGAACACTGCGCGCCTGTATCAAGGAGTGCGGTGGCTGCGATATTAATCACCAACACTTCAATCTTCGGAAGAGTCAAATTTTTCACCATTACTGTATTTAACTTGTAGGAAGAGGGGTTTTCTTGGCCTTCGGACTTCCGCACCCTCCCGTCAGCAGAAATCCGTTTTAGTTTAAATCCTTTTTTGTTTCCATGCTTTCCTTCTTTTTCCACTGGCCTTGAGACTTTTTTCCTGGGTTGCTATTGAACTGTCGACGTTCGCCGGCTGTTTTTGAATGCCCGGGTTTCCTTGCCCACTGATTTGCTTTGCTTCCGTAGCCGTGTGCTTGACTTTGCTGTGGTCTTGGCGCACCATATTGGTTTCGTTGTTGATATTGGCGTCTTCTTTCAATATCCGCCGTTCTTCTACTTCAAACTGGATTGCTAGCGCAAATAACTTTTCCAGTGTAGTCGGATTTCTTAATTCAATAGGCTTGCACTTGGGGAAGTAACCTCGGCAAAATCACTTGAATTATCTCAGGATCCGGACGGTTTCCATACAAAAGTTTGAAGACGTGAATTTTTCTTAAAATAAAGCTTGAGAGATTTTTGATTCATTGCTGATATATGCTGAAAATTTCCGTTTCTAATTTCGCACGATCCCTTACGACAGGGAAGTCTTTTACTAGGGCAGTCTTGAAATTCTCGTAAGTATAGGTGGGACTTCCTGCTTGACCCAAGAGACTTCTGCCTATACATTTGAACCAGTTAAGCGCTTGGCCCCGCAAAGCGCTGGTAGCTAAGGTAACTTTTTGAAACTCGTGCACGGGGTAGAGCATGAAGTGGTCATCCAATTTTTCCAAAAAACTGGTTACCGGTGAGTTTCCGTTAAATGTTGCTTCTGGGTTCATCGAAGCGCGCATGGTCTGGACGATGTAACCAAATCCTTCCAGGGCGGCAGGTGGCATTTCTGGATTCTGAGCCGCTTCTGCAGGCAGCACAGGTTCTTCTTGAAACTCGGCCATGGTTATTCTTCTTCGTTGGGCGGAACTATCAGGTTCAATGTTCCGTCTTACTTTCTTTGGGAAAATGCACAGACCTGACTCGGAAAAGGGAGATTACTAAAGCTATGTTCAATAACTGTGGGAAGTAGACACGATACACAGGAAGGGTATACAAAACCCTTTATTTTTCACTCTTTACAATAATTTCCGTACTTCGCAATACAGAGACCAACTACTTGTGGTCTGAGCGTAAGAATATAAAAATATAACTAAACTCTAACTTAAATTTGGAATAATAAACGTGGAAGATTGGCCTTATATTAACAGGAAGCCGTATGTAGTACAGAGAACTGTTAATACTACAATACGTTTAAAATTATCACGAGGATTAAACCTCTGGCGTGGAAGGCAACCAGCAACCGAGTAAAACTTCTAAGGCAAGCGGCCTGCTTCGATTAACTCCTTCCTCTCTCTCGCTTGGCAAAAAGCCACAACTTAAGTACTTGACGTTCGCCAGACAAATTTTGCATAAATAAGTTAACGCTTTTAATTCTGGCGGGAAGTTGAAAATAAGAAGTGATAGTAAAGATTTAAAATAAAATAAACGTTAGTAAAACTTAAGATCCTTACAAAGTTCCAATGAAATATCCAACACACATGTCAGTGATAAATAAAGAAAGAAGAAGACATGGATGCCCGTCTATTCCTTTACGAGTGACATTGTTTTTCCTAATAAGAGAGTTAGTACGATAAGCGCAATAATCATTTGTAAGGGTTCCGTTATGTCCTTGTTGTTTGCAGTTCAAAATTTGGCTGTTGCGCAAGTTCCTCAGCAGAAATATCCGGGCTATTTTCTTCTTCATTCCCTTTTAGTTTTTTTTTTCAGCGTATTCATTGACTAACGCGATGATAAGGAGTACATCAAGAGGGTCGTCTTTGGGGTCAAGGACAGGTGATTTGAGTTTTTCCAAATTCGTTTCAATAATAATGACGTCTTCGTCTTCCCTTACGCTTAATCCTTTTTCTTTGTATATATTTAAAACCGTATATAAAAGTTCTTCTTGTTCTGCATCCCTCAGTTCGTAGTGAGTTTCGGTATAGTTACTTGAATTATTCTCCTGTTCGTAACCATTAATGATATTTTCTAAAGAATCCGGCATTATAGTTGATATTCCGTGAGCGAAGTTTTCTTTCAGTGTTACTGTATCGCTTTCAGTCCAGTTACTTCCACTGTGTGGTACAAATTGACTGCTGTCAGAGGATTCCGTTTCAATGTTATGTCAATTGGAAGGCTAAGATACAATCATCCTTTTTGGGCAAATTTACGCTGGTTTTGTTCTCACTTTGGTTAGGTGGGTTGTTACATTCGATATCAAATTCAGTCTTAGATGAGGTTTCATTTCCTGTGCATTGCTTATGAGATGCTTTTCAGTTTTTTTGCATGTAGATAAGCGAATTTTTCTGAATCAGCATAGCCAGATCCAGCGCAGGAATTATACTCCAATCCTTCGCCCTTGGTAGCATTTTGGTCCAAAATCCAGTACTAGATTAGAAAACTCATATCCGATATCTTCCTTAATCGTTTTTAGTTCCGAGGACACTTTTCTATCTTTTAGAAGAATCTGACTGTTTGAAGACGATTCATTTTCAACACATTCTTTCCACAGATCTGTTAAATGTATGCCATCTAGTTGGTTCATGTTTCTACTGACGACGCTGTTCACGCTTGCCTCGTAATACGCAAATGAATTCAAACATTGTATACTGATTTATTTTCATCCAAACTTTGTTGGTCACTATATCGCTCTTCAAGTGTTTCTGTACGTTTTATTAAAAGTCTTCTACCACCATGCGTATCAACATGAATTAGTTCTCCAGTTTCTCCAATTTTAGTTTCGGTCATACCGACTATCTTCTGAGAAATGGTTTTATTTTTATTAGCAGTAGAATACTGGTGAGAGATAATTCTTTCTTGATAATATAAATTAAATTCTGTGGAGAAGTCCAAAAGGACAGTATCATTTTATGTTTTGATATTTTTGTTAGTTGGTGACATTGATATATCGATAACGTTACGTTCTACATCAAAATATGCACTTTCATTAGGTTTCAGATTATTTGCATTAACTTTATGACGTCTATTTGCAGTAAAAGTTAAAAAAATAACTATCATATAAAAGAGAATTAGCATGCAACTTGCCTGCAATCCAAGATGTTTAAAAACAATAGGAGCCAAAGCATTGGTTGGTACAAACACCACAATCGCTGTCGGTATCAAGAACAAAAATGTGTAATTTATTTTACTCAGCAGTCCATGCATTATGCACTGCAGACGCCGTTTAACGGCTCACCCACACCACCTAAAAACAGTTTTTACTTACAAAATAGCTTTTCTGTAAAGCTTTATGTTAGCAAAATAAATCACTTTCTAAAAGCAGGTCACTCCAGAGAGAAAATAAAACTTTATTTGAAGTGAATTGTTAAAATGTATTTTCCAACAATACGTTTCTCTTTCTTAGGAAGAACAAACTTCAAAAATACAGAAAGCTGTTGAAAATTTCGTCAACAAATCTACTTTGTTTGTTACAAACGTTTCTGCATAATTAATAAGAATAAGCATTTTAATGCCTTTTTTTAGGATTGAATTAGTTCATTTAAATTGCCAGTGTCCCTACTGAAATACATAAATCAGAATAATAACTAACCGCGAAATTAAACTATAAAGTACTGTAAACACAGAAAAAGGGTAGCATATTGAAATCGCTATTAATAAAAATAATATAATCTTCGCAAAGTCACGACTGTTGGAAGCGTTTTTCGCGCCCAGTGCAATCTCTGCGGGTCCTAAATTCTGCTGCCTGGTATCTCTCCAAAATCTAAAACTTTCGCATTGACCAGTTCATTCGCTAAATTCTAAAAGTTTAGCATTTCTAAATTTTGCGTTTCGATGCATTTCTAAATTCTAAATATATTGTGTCCGGTGTCGCTGCACGTGTTGCACAAGCTCTGGTGTCGGCCCTGCTTTCAGTTACAGTTTCTAGATTTTGAAAGTTCTTCCACTTCTGCTAATTTGCATGTCTTTATGATTTGAGCGAATATACGTGGCATGTATAAATCTGAAGATAGGACAATGACTAAATTGAGCTTAACTCTTCGTAAACAACCTTAATATATTTTACCTTTCATAATGCATAAATTTTATATAGGTACATGGTCATTTCGTCCAGGACTCGTGTTGCACCCCTCACCAATAATCTTGCAAAAACACACGGAAATGTGTTTTCGGAACATTTTAAAAGAACCGAAGCACATCAGCTTACCTCTTCACCCTACGTGGGAATGATGAGTTTTCAATACAGGAGCTTTTGTACCAAAATTAATTCCGTGAACAGAGTCATACACGGTCTTTGGTCATGCATACGAGGTCTTTGGTATACCGAATTAATCATTCCACGGTAACAATTAAAGTACATTTCGTCACAGAACGGCTTAACTTGCGGAAGTAAAAATTTTCTGAACGTTAGACTTATTCGATTAGTTTTCATTTCGGGCTGGGATGGGATACTGCGTTTCCGTATTACATTAGTAGTAGTTGCACCACTAGAAGTGATCCGTGTTCCAAACTTAGAATGTGAGTCATATATATCTCCCTCGTAAAATGCATCTCTCGCGTCGAAACGTAACTCAGTATGGGAATGCTACACGAAAGGTCTAGCCTGCTTTCAGCGTCTCTGTGTGCGGAGATCTTGGCTTCTCCGTGATGGTATTTGTTTAGCAGAACATAATTATATTTTTCGCGGGTGATTGCTTCAAGTTCATTTTTAATTTGCTGCAGCGTAGGAGTCCAGGACTGGGCGGCGACCGACGTTCACGAAACACTGTATGTAGGTGATTCCCTCATCATCCCGGAAAACGCAGCAAAGTCGAGGTGAACGTATTGCCGTCCGAAAATATTCAGGTTTAAAGGCTGGAAGGAATAAGGGCACAATTCCGTAAACATGGAATCTGATTTTTCTTTGCTATGAAAATCTTTAAAATAGAATAGTATTAACTGATCATCAAATGTTTCAGTCATAGTGAGTATGGTCAGCATTAAGAGTGATTGCCTCGAAGTACAATCGTCTTGGTTAGAACAAGAAGAGCGAAAGCATGGGCGAAGCATATAACATAGACAGATATGATGTAAAGAAACCCAGGCTTGGTCAGGCTTTGTTCGGGATCCACGAAAACGAATCAGAAAGCGTCTTGGGTGAGATTGCTGCCCTGCAACGGCCGTTGCTAAAAGAGAAAGACTGCACTAGGAACCTCTAGCATGTGTCTAAATGTTTCAATCATGTGGCGAATAAGGTATGACGTCAGAGCAGGAGGAGTTCTACGTCAATAGATAGACGCGTAAATGGAACAGGCTTACAACACAAACAGTATGAAACATGTGGCTGACAGGATACGTCACGTCCAGCGTTGAACCATGTGGTTCATAACCTAGCAACTGCACGTTCCCCTCAGCCCCTCAGTAAATTCCTTCCGCCCGTGTGCGCCACACATCAACAGCGCCACATGCCCCCAAACCGCTTACCTACTGTTAGCCTTCGAGTCTTTGCGTAATTAAATAAGCCATACTAAACCGTATTTGGCGAACAAGAAGGCGTGCGAATTCTTCAGCTGTACACCAAATGTCTTTCCGCTTTCCATGCCAAGCCAGGTTTCTAAAGTACATATTGAACGAAAAGAAAACTTAATTCTCTACAGAATAAGGCATACAAATATTTGAAACCCCTCTCCAAGTTAACTAAAATATGCTTTTATTATGGTGTCTTTCAAATTTTGAAAACATATTCTTCTAAATTATGATTCAAAGGTTTTGTACATTCATCGCTGGTAAAATAAATTTTATAAAAATATTAAGTAGTAATGACATTACAACGGACAACATATTCATAAAATTTTACATTTGTTTTCCTTTTGCTAAATATCTTAAACTGATTCCCATTACAATAATTAATTTAGTAGCTTCTATCGAGCCATATTTACAATTAAGGAAACTAGATTTAGACATTAAACCTCACCAATGCGCATTTAATGCAAATAATACTATACGTTTTCTATCTTAGGTTCCTTTCTCGTTTTTTTCCAGTGTAATTTTATATATTCCTTTCCTGAACTAACAAAGGCAATAAAAAGATTCATTTCATTTCTTCAACAAAGTTCCAATGCAATATCTAACACACATGCCAGTGATAAATAGAGAAAGAAGAAGACATGGATGCCCGTATATTGTTTTACGAGTGACATTGATTTTCCTAATAAGAGAGTTAATACGATAAACGCAATAATCATTTGTAAGAGTTCCGTTATGTCCTGTTGTTTGCAGTTCAAAATATGGCTGTTGTGCAAGTTTCTCAGCAGAAATATCCGGGCTATTTTCTTCTTCATACTCTTTTAGTTTTCTTTCAGTGTATTCATTGACTAACGCGTTGATAAGGAGTACATCAAGAGGGTCGTCTTTGGGGTCAAGGACAGGTGACTTGAGTTTTTCCAAATTCGTTTCAATAATAGTGACGTCTTCGTCTTCCCTTACGCTTAATCCTTTTTCTTTGTATATATTTAAAACCATATATAAAAGTTCTTCTTGTTCTGCATCCCTCAGTTCGTAGTGAGTTTCGGTATAGTCACTTGAATTATTCTCCTGTTCGTAACCAATAATGATATTTTCTAAAGGATCCGGCATTATAGTTGAAATGTTTCTACTGACGACGCTGTTCACGCTTGCCTCGTAATACGCAAATGAATTCAACATTGTATACCTTATTTATTTTCATCCAAACTTTGTTGGTCACTATATCGCTCTTCAAGTGTTTCTGTACTTTTTATTAAAAGACTTCTACCACTATTCGCATCAACATGAATTAGTTCTCCACTTTCTCCAATTTTAGTTTCGGTCATACCGACTATCTTCTGAGAAATAGTTTTATTTTTATTAGCAGTAGAATACTGGTGAGAGATAATTCTTTCTTGATAATATAAATTAAATTCTGTGGAGAAGTCCAAAAGGACAGTATCATTTTCTGGTTTGATATTTTTGTTAGTTGGTGATATTGATATATCGATAACTTTACGTTCTACATCAAAATATGCACTTTCATTAGGTTTCAGATTATTTGCATTAACTTTATGACCTCTATTTGCAGTAAAAGTTAAAAAAATAACTATCATATAAAAGAGAATTACCATGCAACTTGCCTGCAATCCAAGATGTTTAAAAACAATAGGAGCCAAAGCATTGGTTGGTACAAACACCACAATCGCTGTCGGTATCAAGAACAAAAATGTATAAGTTATTTCACTCAGCAGTCCATGCATTATGCACTGCAGACGCCGTTTAACGGCTCACCCACACCACCTAAAAACAGTTTTTACTTACAAAATAGCTTTTCTGTAAAGCTTTATGTTAGCAAAATAAATCACTTTCGAAAAGCAGGTCACTCCAGAAAGAAAATAAAACTTTATTTGAAGTGAATTGTTAAAATGTATTTTCCAACAATACGTTTCTCTTTCTTAGGAAGAACAAACTTCAAAAATACAGAAAGCTGTTGAAAATTTCGTCAACAAATCTACTTTGTTTGTTACAAACGTTTCTGCATAATTAATAAGAATAAGCATTTTAATGCCTTTTTTTAGGATTGAATTATTTCATTTAAATTGCCAGTGTCCTGACTGAAATACATAAGTTCAGAATAATAACTAACCGCGTAATTAAACTATAAAGTACTGTAAACACAGAAAAAGGGTAGCATATTGAAATCGCTATTAATAAAAATAATATAATCTTCTCAAAGTCACGACTGTTGGAAGCGTTTTTCTCGCCCAGTGCAATGTCTACGGGTCCTAAATTCTGCTGCCTGGTATCTCTCCAAAATCTAAAACTTCCGCATTGACCAGTTCATTCGCTATATTCTAAAAGTTTAGCATTCCTAAATTTTGCGTTTCGATGCATTTCTAAATTCTAAATATATTGTGCCCGGTGTAGCTGCACGGGTTGCACTAGCTCTGGTGTCGGCCCTGCTTTCAGTTACAGTTTCTAGATTTTGAACGTTCTTCCACTTCTGCTAATTTGCATATCTTTATGATTTGAGCGAATATACGTGGCATGTATAAAACTGAAGATAGGACAATGACTAAATTGAGCTTAACTCTTCGTATGCAACTTTAACATATTTTACCTTTCATAATGTATAAATTTTATATAGGTACATGGTCATTTCGTCCAGGACTCGTGTTGCACCCCTCACCAATAATCTTGCAAAAACACACGGAAATGTGTTTTCGGAACATTTTAAAAGAACCGAAGCACATCAGCTTACCTCTTCACCCAACGTGGGAATGAAGAGTTTTCAATACAGGAGCTTTTGTACCAAAATTAATTCCGTGAACAGAGTCATACACGGTCTTTGGTCATGCATACGAGGTCTTTGGTATACCGAATTAATCATTCCACGGTAACAATTAAACTACATTTCGTCACAGAACGGCTTCACTTGCGGAAGTAAAAATTTTCTGAACGTTAGACTTATTCGATTAGTTTTCATTTCGGGCTGGGATGGGATACTGCGTTTCCGTATTACATTAGTAGTAGTTGCACCACTAGAAGTGATCCTTGTTCCAAACTTAGAATGTGAGTCATATAATTCTCCCTCGTAAAATGCATCTCTCGCGTCGAAACGTAACTCAGTATGGGAATGCTACACGAAAGGTCTAGCCTGCTTTCAGCGTCTCTGTGTGCGGAGATCTTGGCTTCTCCGTGATGGTATTTGTTTAGCAGAACAAAATTATATTTTTCGCGGGTGATTGCTTCAAGTTCAGTTTTAATATGCTGCAGAGAAGGAGTCCAGGACTGGGCGGCCACCGACGTTCCCGAAACACTGTATGTAGGAAGAACTGTATGTTCGAAACACTGTATGTTCTTTTCTGTATGTGATTCCCTCATCATCCCGGAAAACGCAGCAAAGTCGAGGTGAACGTATTGCCGTCCGAAAATATTCAGGTTTAAAGGCTAGAAGGAATAAGGGCACAATTCCGTAAACATGGAATCTGATTTTTCTTTGCTATGAAAATCTTTAAAATAGAATAGTATGAACTGATCATCAAATGTTTCAGTCATAGTGAGTATGGTCAGCATTAAGAGTGATTGCCTCGAAGTACAATCGTCTTGGTTCGAACAAGAAGAGCGAAAGCTTGGGCGAAGCATATAACATAGACAGAAATGATGTAAAGAAACCCAGGCTTGGTCAGGCTTTGTTCGGGATCCACGAAAACGAATCAGAAAGCGTCTTGGGTGAGATTGCTGCCCTGCAACGGCCGTTGCTAAAAGAGAAAGACTGCACTAGGAACTTCTAGCATGTGTCTAAATGTTTCAATCATGTGGCGAATAAGGTATGACGTCATAGCAGGAGGAGTTCTACGTCAATAGATAGACGCGTAAATGGAACAGGCTTACAACACAAACAGTATGAAACATGTGGCTGACAGGATACGTCACGTCCAGCGTTGAACCATGTGGTTCATAACCTAGCAACTGCACGTTCCCCTCAGCCCCTCAGTAAACTCCTTCCGCCCATGTGCGCCACACATCAACAGCGCCACATACCCCCAAACCGCTTACCTACTGTTAGCCTTCGAGTCTTTGCGTAATTAAATAAACCATACTAAACCGTTTTTGGCCAACAAGAAGGCGTGCGAATTCTTCAGCTGTACACCAACTGCCTTTCCGCTTTCCATGCCAAGCCAGGTTTCTAATGTACACTTTGAACGAAAAGAAAACTTAATTTTCTACAGAATAAGGCATACAAATAATTGAAACCACTCTCCAAGTAAACTAAAATATATAAAATTATCTCCAAGTAAACTAAAATATAAATATTAATATATAAAATTTTTTATATTAATATAAAAAATATAATAAATCAATTGGAAGGCTTTTATTATGGTGTCTTTCAAATTTTGAAAACATATTCTTCTAAATTATGATTCAAAGGTTTTGTACATTCATCGCTGGTAAAATAAATTTTATAAAAATATTTAGTAGTAATGACATTACAACGGACAACATATTCATAAAATTTTACATTTGTTTTCCTTTTGCTAAATATCTTAAACTGATTTCCATTACAATAATTAATTTAGTAGCTTCTATCGAGCCATATTTACAATTAAGGAAACTAGATTTAGACATTAAACCTCACCAATGCGCATTTAATGCAAATAATACTATACGTTTTCTATCTTAGGTTCCTTTCTCGTTTTTTTCCAGTGTAATTTTATATATTCCTTTCCTGAACTAACAAAGGCAATAAAATGATTCATTTCATTTCTTCAACAAAGTTCCAATGCAATATCCAACACACATGCCAGTGATAAATAGAGAAAGAAGAAGACATGGATGCCCGTATATTGTTTTACGAGTGACATTGATTTTCCTAATAAGAGAGTTAATACGATAAGCGCAATAATCATTTGTAAGAGTTCCGTTATGTCCTGTTGTTTGCAGTTCAAAATTTGGCTGTAGTGCAAGTTCCTCAGCAGAAATATCCGGGCTATTTTCTTCTTCATACTCTTTTAGTTTTCTTTCAGTGTATTCATTGACTAACGCGTTGATAAGGAGTACATCAAGAGGGTCGTCTTTGGGGTCAAGGACAGGTGACTTGAGTTTTTCCAAATTCGTTTCAATAATAGTGACGTCTTCGTCTTCCCTTACGCTTAATCCTTTTTCTTTGTATATATTTAAAACCATATATAAAAGTTCTTCTTGTTCTGCATCCCTCAGTTCGTAGTGAGTTTCGGTATAGTCACTTGAATTATTCTCCTGTTCGTAACCAATAATGATATTTTCTAAAGAATCCGGCATTATAGTTGAAATTCCGTGAGCGATGTTTTCTTTCAGTGTTACTGTATCGCTTTCAGTCCAGTTATTTCCACTGTGTGGTACAAATTGACTGCTGTCAGAGGGATCCGTTTCAAAATGTTTTGTCAATTGCAAGGCTAAGATACAATCATCCTTTTTGGGCAAATTTACGCTGGTTCTGTTCTCACTTTGGTTAGGTGGGTTGTTACATTCGATATCAAATTCAGTCTTAGATGAGGTTTCATTTCCTGTGCATTGCTTATAAGATGCTTTTCTGTTTTTTGCATGTAGATAAGCGAATTTTTCTGAATCAGCATAGCCAGATCCAGCGCAGGAATTATCCTCCAATCCTTCGCCCTTGGTAGCATTTTGGTCCAAATCCAGTACTAGATTAGAGAACTCATATCCGATATCTTCCTTAATCGTTTTTAGTTCCGAGGACACTTTTCTATCTTTTAGAAGAATCTGACTGTTTGAAGACGAGTCAGTTTCAACACATTCTTTCCACACATCTGTTAAATGCATGCCATCTAGTTGGTTCATGTT
Organism: Stegodyphus dumicola; assembly: GCF_044657685.1. NCBI lineage: Eukaryota > Metazoa > Arthropoda > Arachnida > Araneae > Eresidae > Stegodyphus > Stegodyphus dumicola. The sequence continues at coordinate 200,075,192 of NC_140773.1, forward strand.
TCTACTGACGACGTTGTTCACGCTTGCCTCGTAATACGCAAATGAATTCAAACATTGTATACCTGATTTATTTTCATCCAAACTTTGTTGGTCACTATATCGCTCTTCAAGTGTTTCTGTACTTTTTACTAAAAGACTTCTACCACCATTCGCATCAACATGAATTAGTTCTCCACTTTCTCCAATTTTTGTTTCGGTCATACCGACTATCTTCTGAGAAATGGTTTTATTTTTATTAGCAGTAGAATACTGGTGAGAGATAATTCTTTCTTGATAATATAAATTAAATTCTGTGGAGAAGTCCAAAAGTACAGTATCATTTTCTGGTTTGATATTTTTGTTAGTTGGTGATATTGATATATCGATAACTTTACGTTCTACATCAAAATATGCACTTTCATTAGGTTTCAGATTATTTGCATTAACTTTATGACCTCTATATGCAGTAAAAGTTAAAAAAATAACTATCATATAAAAGAGAATTACCATGCAACTTGCCTGCAATCCAAGATGTTTAAAAACAATAGGAGCCAAAGCATTGGTTGGTACAAACACCACAATCGCTGTCGGTATCAAGAACAAAAATGTATAAGTTATTTCACTCAGCAGTCCATGCATTATGCACTGCAGACGCCGTTTAACGGCTCACCCACACCACCTAAAAACAGTTTTTACTTACAAAATAGCTTTTCTGTAAAGCTTTATGTTAGCAAAATAAATCACTTTCGAAAAGCAGTTCACTCCAGAAAGAAAATAAAACTTTATTTGAAGTGAATTGTTAAAATGTATTTTCCAACAATACGTTTCTCTTTCTTAGGAAGAACAAACTTCAAAAATACAGAAAGCTGTTGAAAATTTCGTCAACAAATCTACTTTGTTTGTTACAAACGTTTCTGCATAATTAATAAGAATAAGCATTTTAATGCCTTTTTTTAGGATTGAATTATTTCATTTAAATTGCCAGTGTCCTGACTGAAATACATAAGTTCAGAATAATAACTAACCGCGTAATTAAACTATAAAGTACTGTAAACACAGAAAAAGGGTAGCATATTGAAATCGCTATTAATAAAAATAATATAATCTTCTCAAAGTCACGACTGTTGGAAGCGTTTTTCTCGCCCAGTGCAATGTCTACGGGTCCTAAATTCTGCTGCCTGGTATCTCTCCAAAATCTAAAACTTCCGCATTGACCAGTTCATTCGCTATATTCTAAAAGTTTAGCATTCCTAAATTTTGCGTTTCGATGCATTTCTAAATTCTAAATATATTGTGCCCGGTGTAGCTGCACGGGTTGCACTAGCTCTGGTGTCGGCCCTGCTTTCAGTTACAGTTTCTAGATTTTGAACGTTCTTCCACTTCTGCTAATTTGCATATCTTTATGATTTGAGCGAATATACGTGGCATGTATAAAACTGAAGATAGGACAATGACTAAATTGAGCTTAACTCTTCGTATGCAACTTTAACATATTTTACCTTTCATAATGTATAAATTTTATATAGGTACATGGTCATTTCGTCCAGGACTCGTGTTGCACCCCTCACCAATAATCTTGCAAAAACACACGGAAATGTGTTTTCGGAACATTTTAAAAGAACCGAAGCACATCAGCTTACCTCTTCACCCAACGTGGGAATGAAGAGTTTTCAATACAGGAGCTTTTGTACCAAAATTAATTCCGTGAACAGAGTCATACACGGTCTTTGGTCATGCATACGAGGTCTTTGGTATACCGAATTAATCATTCCACGGTAACAATTAAACTACATTTCGTCACAGAACGGCTTCACTTGCGGAAGTAAAAATTTTCTGAACGTTAGACTTATTCGATTAGTTTTCATTTCGGGCTGGGATGGGATACTGCGTTTCCGTATTACATTAGTAGTAGTTGCACCACTAGAAGTGATCCTTGTTCCAAACTTAGAATGTGAGTCATATAATTCTCCCTCGTAAAATGCATCTCTCGCGTCGAAACGTAACTCAGTATGGGAATGCTACACGAAAGGTCTAGCCTGCTTTCAGCGTCTCTGTGTGCGGAGATCTTGGCTTCTCCGTGATGGTATTTGTTTAGCAGAACAAAATTATATTTTTCGCGGGTGATTGCTTCAAGTTCAGTTTTAATATGCTGCAGAGAAGGAGTCCAGGACTGGGCGGCCACCGACGTTCCCGAAACACTGTATGTAGGAAGAACTGTATGTTCGAAACACTGTATGTTCTTTTCTGTATGTGATTCCCTCATCATCCCGGAAAACGCAGCAAAGTCGAGGTGAACGTATTGCCGTCCGAAAATATTCAGGTTTAAAGGCTAGAAGGAATAAGGGCACAATTCCGTAAACATGGAATCTGATTTTTCTTTGCTATGAAAATCTTTAAAATAGAATAGTATGAACTGATCATCAAATGTTTCAGTCATAGTGAGTATGGTCAGCATTAAGAGTGATTGCCTCGAAGTACAATCGTCTTGGTTCGAACAAGAAGAGCGAAAGCTTGGGCGAAGCATATAACATAGACAGAAATGATGTAAAGAAACCCAGGCTTGGTCAGGCTTTGTTCGGGATCCACGAAAACGAATCAGAAAGCGTCTTGGGTGAGATTGCTGCCCTGCAACGGCCGTTGCTAAAAGAGAAAGACTGCACTAGGAACTTCTAGCATGTGTCTAAATGTTTCAATCATGTGGCGAATAAGGTATGACGTCATAGCAGGAGGAGTTCTACGTCAATAGATAGACGCGTAAATGGAACAGGCTTACAACACAAACAGTATGAAACATGTGGCTGACAGGATACGTCACGTCCAGCGTTGAACCATGTGGTTCATAACCTAGCAACTGCACGTTCCCCTCAGCCCCTCAGTAAACTCCTTCCGCCCGTGTGCGCCACACATCAACAGCGCCACATACCCCCAAACCGCTTACCTACTGTTAGCCTTCGAGTCTTTGCGTAATTAAATAAACCATACTAAACCGTTTTTGGCCAACAAGAAGGCGTGCGAATTCTTCAGCTGTACACCAACTGCCTTTCCGCTTTCCATGCCAAGCCAGGTTTCTAATGTACACTTTGAACGAAAAGAAAACTTAATTTTCTACAGAATAAGGCATACAAATAATTGAAACCACTCTCCAAGTAAACTAAAATATATAAAATTATCTCCAAGTAAACTAAAATATAAATATTAATATATAAAATTTTTTATATTAATATAAAAAATATAATAAATCAATTGGAAGGCTTTTATTATGGTGTCTTTCAAATTTTGAAAACATATTCTTCTAAATTATGATTCAAAGGTTTTGTACATTCATCGCTGGTAAAATAAATTTTATAAAAATATTTAGTAGTAATGACATTACAACGGACAACATATTCATAAAATTTTACATTTGTTTTCCTTTTGCTAAATATCTTAAACTGATTTCCATTACAATAATTAATTTAGTAGCTTCTATCGAGCCATATTTACAATTAAGGAAACTAGATTTAGACATTAAACCTCACCAATGCGCATTTAATGCAAATAATACTATACGTTTTCTATCTTAGGTTCCTTTCTCGTTTTTTTCCAGTGTAATTTTATATATTCCTTTCCTGAACTAACAAAGGCAATAAAATGATTCATTTCATTTCTTCAACAAAGTTCCAATGCAATATCCAACACACATGCCAGTGATAAATAGAGAAAGAAGAAGACATGGATGCCCGTATATTGTTTTACGAGTGACATTGATTTTCCTAATAAGAGAGTTAATACGATAAGCGCAATAATCATTTGTAAGAGTTCCGTTATGTCCTGTTGTTTGCAGTTCAAAATTTGGCTGTAGTGCAAGTTCCTCAGCAGAAATATCCGGGCTATTTTCTTCTTCATACTCTTTTAGTTTTCTTTCAGTGTATTCATTGACTAACGCGTTGATAAGGAGTACATCAAGAGGGTCGTCTTTGGGGTCAAGGACAGGTGACTTGAGTTTTTCCAAATTCGTTTCAATAATAGTGACGTCTTCGTCTTCCCTTACGCTTAATCCTTTTTCTTTGTATATATTTAAAACCATATATAAAAGTTCTTCTTGTTCTGCATCCCTCAGTTCGTAGTGAGTTTCGGTATAGTCACTTGAATTATTCTCCTGTTCGTAACCAATAATGATATTTTCTAAAGAATCCGGCATTATAGTTGAAATTCCGTGAGCGATGTTTTCTTTCAGTGTTACTGTATCGCTTTCAGTCCAGTTATTTCCACTGTGTGGTACAAATTGACTGCTGTCAGAGGGATCCGTTTCAAAATGTTTTGTCAATTGCAAGGCTAAGATACAATCATCCTTTTTGGGCAAATTTACGCTGGTTCTGTTCTCACTTTGGTTAGGTGGGTTGTTACATTCGATATCAAATTCAGTCTTAGATGAGGTTTCATTTCCTGTGCATTGCTTATAAGATGCTTTTCTGTTTTTTGCATGTAGATAAGCGAATTTTTCTGAATCAGCATAGCCAGATCCAGCGCAGGAATTATCCTCCAATCCTTCGCCCTTGGTAGCATTTTGGTCCAAATCCAGTACTAGATTAGAGAACTCATATCCGATATCTTCCTTAATTGTTTTTAGTTCCGAGGACACTTTTCTATCTTTTAGAAGAATCTGACTGTTTGAAGACGAGTCAGTTTCAACACATTCTTTCCACACATCTGTTAAATGCATGCCATCTAGTTGGTTCATGTTTCTACTGACGACGTTGTTCACGCTTGCCTCGTAATACGCAAATGAATTCAAACATTGTATACTGATTTATTTTCATCCAAACTTTGTTGGTCACTATATCGCTCTTCAAGTGTTTCTGTACTTTTTATTAAAAGACTTCTACCACCATTCGCATCAACATGAATTAGTTCTCCACTTTCTCCAATTTTTGTTTCGGTCATACCGACTATCTTCTGAGAAATGGTTTTATTTTTATTAGCAGTAGAATACTGGTGAGAGATAATTCTTTCTTGATAATATAAATTAAATTCTGTGGAGAAGTCCAAAAGTACAGTATCATTTTCTGGTTTGATATTTTTGTTAGTTGGTGATATTGATATATCGATAACTTTACGTTCTACATCAAAATATGCACTTTCATTAGGTTTCAGATTATTTGCATTAACTTTATGACCTCTATATGCAGTAAAAGTTAAAAAAATAACTATCATATAAAAGAGAATTACCATGCAACTTGCCTGCAATCCAAGATGTTTAAAAACAATAGGAGCCAAAGCATTGGTTGGTACAAACACCACAATCGCTGTCGGTATCAAGAACAAAAATGTATAAGTTATTTCACTCAGCAGTCCATGCATTATGCACTGCAGACGCCGTTTAACGGCTCACCCACACCACCTAAAAACAGTTTTTACTTACAAAATAGCTTTTCTGTAAAGCTTTATGTTAGCAAAATAAATCACTTTCGAAAAGCAGTTCACTCCAGAAAGAAAATAAAACTTTATTTGAAGTGAATTGTTAAAATGTATTTTCCAACAATACGTTTCTCTTTCTTAGGAAGAACAAACTTCAAAAATACAGAAAGCTGTTGAAAATTTCGTCAACAAATCTACTTTGTTTGTTACAAACGTTTCTGCATAATTAATAAGAATAAGCATTTTAATGCCTTTTTTTAGGATTGAATTATTTCATTTAAATTGCCAGTGTCCTGACTGAAATACATAAGTTCAGAATAATAACTAACCGCGTAATTAAACTATAAAGTACTGTAAACACAGAAAAAGGGTAGCATATTGAAATCGCTATTAATAAAAATAATATAATCTTCTCAAAGTCACGACTGTTGGAAGCGTTTTTCTCGCCCAGTGCAATGTCTACGGGTCCTAAATTCTGCTGCCTGGTATCTCTCCAAAATCTAAAACTTCCGCATTGACCAGTTCATTCGCTATATTCTAAAAGTTTAGCATTCCTAAATTTTGCGTTTCGATGCATTTCTAAATTCTAAATATATTGTGCCCGGTGTAGCTGCACGGGTTGCACTAGCTCTGGTGTCGGCCCTGCTTTCAGTTACAGTTTCTAGATTTTGAACGTTCTTCCACTTCTGCTAATTTGCATATCTTTATGATTTGAGCGAATATACGTGGCATGTATAAAACTGAAGATAGGACAATGACTAAATTGAGCTTAACTCTTCGTATGCAACTTTAACATATTTTACCTTTCATAATGTATAAATTTTATATAGGTACATGGTCATTTCGTCCAGGACTCGTGTTGCACCCCTCACCAATAATCTTGCAAAAACACACGGAAATGTGTTTTCGGAACATTTTAAAAGAACCGAAGCACATCAGCTTACCTCTTCACCCAACGTGGGAATGAAGAGTTTTCAATACAGGAGCTTTTGTACCAAAATTAATTCCGTGAACAGAGTCATACACGGTCTTTGGTCATGCATACGAGGTCTTTGGTATACCGAATTAATCATTCCACGGTAACAATTAAACTACATTTCGTCACAGAACGGCTTCACTTGCGGAAGTAAACATTTTCTGAACGTTAGACTTATTCGATTAGTTTTCATTTCGGGCTGGGATGGGATACTGCGTTTCCGTATTACATTAGTAGTAGTTGCACCACTAGAAGTGATCCTTGTTCCAAACTTAGAATGTGAGTCATATAATTCTCCCTCGTAAAATGCATCTCTCGCGTCGAAACGTAACTCAGTATGGGAATGCTACACGAAAGGTCTAGCCTGCTTTCAGCGTCTCTGTGTGCGGAGATCTTGGCTTCTCCGTGATGGTATTTGTTTAGCAGAACAAAATTATATTTTTCGCGGGTGATTGCTTCAAGTTCAGTTTTAATATGCTGCAGAGAAGGAGTCCAGGACTGGGCGGCCACCGACGTTCCCGAAACACTGTATGTAGGAAGAACTGTATGTTCGAAACACTGTATGTTCTTTTCTGTATGTGATTCCCTCATCATCCCGGAAAACGCAGCAAAGTCGAGGTGAACGTATTGCCGTCCGAAAATATTCAGGTTTAAAGGCTGGAAGGAATAAGGGCACAATTCCGTAAACATGGAATCTGATTTTTCTTTGCTATGAAAATCTTTAAAATAGAATAGTATGAACTGATCATCAAATGTTTCAGTCATAGTGAGTATGGTCAGCATTAAGAGTGATTGCCTCGAAGTACAATCGTCTTGGTTCGAACAAGAAGAGCGAAAGCTTGGGCGAAGCATATAACATAGACAGAAATGATGTAAAGAAACCCAGGCTTGGTCAGGCTTTGTTCGGGATCCACGAAAACGAATCAGAAAGCGTCTTGGGTGAGATTGCTGCCCTGCAACGGCCGTTGCTAAAAGAGAAAGACTGCACTAGGAACTTCTAGCATGTGTCTAAATGTTTCAATCATGTGGCGAATAAGGTATGACGTCATAGCAGGAGGAGTTCTACGTCAATAGATAGACGCGTAAATGGAACAGGCTTACAACACAAACAGTATGAAACATGTGGCTGACAGGATACGTCACGTCCAGCGTTGAACCATGTGGTTCATAACCTAGCAACTGCACGTTCCCCTCAGCCCCTCAGTAAACTCCTTCCGCCCGTGTGCGCCACACATCAACAGCGCCACATACCCCCAAACCGCTTACCTACTGTTAGCCTTCGAGTCTTTGCGTAATTAAATAAACCATACTAAACCGTTTTTGGCCAACAAGAAGGCGTGCGAATTCTTCAGCTGTACACCAACTGCCTTTCCGCTTTCCATGCCAAGCCAGGTTTCTAATGTACACTTTGAACGAAAAGAAAACTTAATTTTCTACAGAATAAGGCATACAAATAATTGAAACCACTCTCCAAGTAAACTAAAATATATAAAATTATCTCCAAGTAAACTAAAATATAAATATTAATATATAAAATTTTTTATATTAATATAAAAAATATAATAAATCAATTGGAAGGCTTTTATTATGGTGTCTTTCAAATTTTGAAAACATATTCTTCTAAATTATGATTCAAAGGTTTTGTACATTCATCGCTGGTAAAATAAATTTTATAAAAATATTTAGTAGTAATGACATTACAACGGACAACATATTCATAAAATTTTACATTTGTTTTCCTTTTGCTAAATATCTTAAACTGATTTCCATTACAATAATTAATTTAGTAGCTTCTATCGAGCCATATTTACAATTAAGGAAACTAGATTTAGACATTAAACCTCACCAATGCGCATTTAATGCAAATAATACTATACGTTTTCTATCTTAGGTTCCTTTCTCGTTTTTTTCCAGTGTAATTTTATATATTCCTTTCCTGAACTAACAAAGGCAATAAAATGATTCATTTCATTTCTTCAACAAAGTTCCAATGCAATATCCAACACACATGCCAGTGATAAATAGATAAAGAAGAAGACATGGATGCCCGTATATTGTTTTACGAGTGACATTGATTTTCCTAATAAGAGAGTTAATACGATAAGCGCAATAATCATTTGTAAGAGTTCCGTTATGTCCTGTTGTTTGCAGTTCAAAATTTGGCTGTAGTGCAAGTTCCTCAGCAGAAATATCCGGGCTATTTTCTTCTTCATACTCTTTTAGTTTTCTTTCAGTGTATTCATTGACTAACGCGTTGATAAGGAGTACATCAAGAGGGTCGTCTTTGGGGTCAAGGACAGGTGACTTGAGTTTTTCCAAATTCGTTTCAATAATAGTGACGTCTTCGTCTTCCCTTACGCTTAATCCTTTTTCTTTGTATATATTTAAAACCATATATAAAAGTTCTTCTTGTTCTGCATCCCTCAGTTCGTAGTGAGTTTCGGTATAGTCACTTGAATTATTCTCCTGTTCGTAACCAATAATGATATTTTCTAAAGAATCCGGCATTATAGTTGAAATTCCGTGAGCGATGTTTTCTTTCAGTGTTACTGTATCGCTTTCAGTCCAGTTATTTCCACTGTGTGGTACAAATTGACTGCTGTCAGAGGGATCCGTTTCAAAATGTTTTGTCAATTGCAAGGCTAAGATACAATCATCCTTTTTGGGCAAATTTACGCTGGTTCTGTTCTCACTTTGGTTAGGTGGGTTGTTACATTCGATATCAAATTCAGTCTTAGATGAGGTTTCATTTCCTGTGCATTGCTTATAAGATGCTTTTCTGTTTTTTGCATGTAGATAAGCGAATTTTTCTGAATCAGCATAGCCAGATCCAGCGCAGGAATTATCCTCCAATCCTTCGCCCTTGGTAGCATTTTGGTCCAAATCCAGTACTAGATTAGAGAACTCATATCCGATATCTTCCTTAATTGTTTTTAGTTCCGAGGACACTTTTCTATCTTTTAGAAGAATCTGACTGTTTGAAGACGAGTCAGTTTCAACACATTCTTTCCACACATCTGTTAAATGCATGCCATCTAGTTGGTTCATGTTTCTACTGACGACGTTGTTCACGCTTGCCTCGTAATACGCAAATGAATTCAAACATTGTATACCTGATTTATTTTCATCCAAACTTTGTTGGTCACTATATCGCTCTTCAAGTGTTTCTGTACTTTTTATTAAAAGACTTCTACCACCATTCGCATCAACATGAATTAGTTCTCCACTTTCTCCAATTTTTGTTTCGGTCATACCGACTATCTTCTGAGAAATGGTTTTATTTTTATTAGCAGTAGAATACTGGTGGGAGATAATTCTTTCTTGATAATATAAATTAAATTCTGTGGAGAAGTCCAAAAGTACAGTATCATTTTCTGGTTTGATATTTTTGTTAGTTGGTGATATTGATATATCGATAACTTTACGTTCTACATCAAAATATGCACTTTCATTAGGTTTCAGATTATTTGCATTAACTTTATGACCTCTATATGCAGTAAAAGTTAAAAAAATAACTATCATATAAAAGAGAATTACCATGCAACTTGCCTGCAATCCAAGATGTTTAAAAACAATAGGAGCCAAAGCATTGGTTGGTACAAACACCACAATCGCTGTCGGTATCAAGAACAAAAATGTATAAGTTATTTCACTCAGCAGTCCATGCATTATGCACTGCAGACGCCGTTTAACGGCTCACCCACACCACCTAAAAACAGTTTTTACTTACAAAATAGCTTTTCTGTAAAGCTTTATGTTAGCAAAATAAATCACTTTCGAAAAGCAGTTCACTCCAGAAAGAAAATAAAACTTTATTTGAAGTGAATTGTTAAAATGTATTTTCCAACAATACGTTTCTCTTTCTTAGGAAGAACAAACTTCAAAAATACAGAAAGCTGTTGAAAATTTCGTCAACAAATCTACTTTGTTTGTTACAAACGTTTCTGCATAATTAATAAGAATAAGCATTTTAATGCCTTTTTTTAGGATTGAATTATTTCATTTAAATTGCCAGTGTCCTGACTGAAATACATAAGTTCAGAATAATAACTAACCGCGTAATTAAACTATAAAGTACTGTAAACACAGAAAAAGGGTAGCATATTGAAATCGCTATTAATAAAAATAATATAATCTTCTCAAAGTCACGACTGTTGGAAGCGTTTTTCTCGCCCAGTGCAATGTCTACAGGTCCTAAATTCTGCTGCCTGGTATCTCTCCAAAATCTAAAACTTCCGCATTGACCAGTTCATTCGCTATATTCTAAAAGTTTAGCATTCCTAAATTTTGCGTTTCGATGCATTTCTAAATTCTAAATATATTGTGCCCGGTGTAGCTGCACGGGTTGCACTAGCTCTGGTGTCGGCCCTGCTTTCAGTTACAGTTTCTAGATTTTGAACGTTCTTCCAATTCTGCTAATTTGCATATCTTTATGATTTGAGCGAATATACGTGGCATGTATAAAACTGAAGATAGGACAATGACTAAATTGAGCTTAACTCTTCGTATGCAACTTTAACATATTTTACCTTTCATAATGTATAAATTTTATATAGGTACATGGTCATTTCGTCCAGGACTCGTGTTGCACCCCTCACCAATAATCTTGCAAAAACACACGGAAATGTGTTTTCGGAACATTTTAAAAGAACCGAAGCACATCAGCTTACCTCTTCACCCAACGTGGGAATGAAGAGTTTTCAATACAGGAGCTTTTGTACCAAAATTAATTCCGTGAACAGAGTCATACACGGTCTTTGGTCATGCATACGAGGTCTTTGGTATACCGAATTAATCATTCCACGGTAACAATTAAACTACATTTCGTCACAGAACGGCTTCACTTGCGGAAGTAAACATTTTCTGAACGTTAGACTTATTCGATTAGTTTTCATTTCGGGCTGGGATGGGATACTGCGTTTCCGTATTACATTAGTAGTAGTTGCACCACTAGAAGTGATCCTTGTTCCAAACTTAGAATGTGAGTCATATAATTCTCCCTCGTAAAATGCATCTCTCGCGTCGAAACGTAACTCAGTATGGGAATGCTACACGAAAGGTCTAGCCTGCTTTCAGCGTCTCTGTGTGCGGAGATCTTGGCTTCTCCGTGATGGTATTTGTTTAGCAGAACAAAATTATATTTTTCGCGGGTGATTGCTTCAAGTTCAGTTTTAATATGCTGCAGAGAAGGAGTCCAGGACTGGGCGGCCACCGACGTTCCCGAAACACTGTATGTAGGAAGAACTGTATGTTCGAAACACTGTATGTTCTTTTCTGTATGTGATTCCCTCATCATCCCGGAAAACGCAGCAAAGTCGAGGTGAACGTATTGCCGTCCGAAAATATTCAGGTTTAAAGGCTGGAAGGAATAAGGGCACAATTCCGTAAACATGGAATCTGATTTTTCTTTGCTATGAAAATCTTTAAAATAGAATAGTATGAACTGATCATCAAATGTTTCAGTCATAGTGAGTATGGTCAGCATTAAGAGTGATTGCCTCGAAGTACAATCGTCTTGGTTCGAACAAGAAGAGCGAAAGCTTGGGCGAAGCATATAACATAGACAGAAATGATGTAAAGAAACCCAGGCTTGGTCAGGCTTTGTTCGGGATCCACGAAAACGAATCAGAAAGCGTCTTGGGTGAGATTGCTGCCCTGCAACGGCCGTTGCTAAAAGAGAAAGACTGCACTAGGAACTTCTAGCATGTGTCTAAATGTTTCAATCATGTGGCGAATAAGGTATGACGTCATAGCAGGAGGAGTTCTACGTCAATAGATAGACGCGTAAATGGAACAGGCTTACAACACAAACAGTATGAAACATGTGGCTGACAGGATACGTCACGTCCAGCGTTGAACCATGTGGTTCATAACCTAGCAACTGCACGTTCCCCTCAGCCCCTCAGTAAACTCCTTCCGCCCGTGTGCGCCACACATCAACAGCGCCACATACCCCCAAACCGCTTACCTACTGTTAGCCTTCGAGTCTTTGCGTAATTAAATAAACCATACTAAACCGTTTTTGGCCAACAAGAAGACGTGCGAATTCTTCAGCTGTACACCAACTGCCTTTCCGCTTTCCATGCCAAGCCAGGTTTCTAATGTACACTTTGAACGAAAAGAAAACTTAATTTTCTACAGAATAAGGCATACAAATAATTGAAACCACTCTCCAAGTAAACTAAAATATATAAAATTATCTCCAAGTAAACTAAAATATAAATATTAATATATAAAATTTTTTATATTAATATAAAAAATATAATAAATCAATTGGAAGGCTTTTATTATGGTGTCTTTCAAATTTTGAAAACATATTCTTCTAAATTATGATTCAAAGGTTTTGTACATTCATCGCTGGTAAAATAAATTTTATAAAAATATTTAGTAGTAATGACATTACAACGGACAACATATTCATAAAATTTTACATTTGTTTTCCTTTTGCTAAATATCTTAAACTGATTTCCATTACAATAATTAATTTAGTAGCTTCTATCGAGCCATATTTACAATTAAGGAAACTAGATTTAGACATTAAACCTCACCAATGCGCATTTAATGCAAATAATACTATACGTTTTCTATCTTAGGTTCCTTTCTCGTTTTTTTCCAGTGTAATTTTATATATTCCTTTCCTGAACTAACAAAGGCAATAAAATGATTCATTTCATTTCTTCAACAAAGTTCCAATGCAATATCCAACACACATGCCAGTGATAAATAGAGAAAGAAGAAGACATGGATGCCCGTATATTGTTTTACGAGTGACATTGATTTTCCTAATAAGAGAGTTAATACGATAAGCGCAATAATCATTTGTAAGAGTTCCGTTATGTCCTGTTGTTTGCAGTTCAAAATTTGGCTGTAGTGCAAGTTCCTCAGCAGAAATATCCGGGCTATTTTCTTCTTCATACTCTTTTAGTTTTCTTTCAGTGTATTCATTGACTAACGCGTTGATAAGGAGTACATCAAGAGGGTCGTCTTTGGGGTCAAGGACAGGTGACTTGAGTTTTTCCAAATTCGTTTCAATAATAGTGACGTCTTCGTCTTCCCTTACGCTTAATCCTTTTTCTTTGTATATATTTAAAACCATATATAAAAGTTCTTCTTGTTCTGCATCCCTCAGTTCGTAGTGAGTTTCGGTATAGTCACTTGAATTATTCTCCTGTTCGTAACCAATAATGATATTTTCTAAAGAATCCGGCATTATAGTTGAAATTCCGTGAGCGATGTTTTCTTTCAGTGTTACTGTATCGCTTTCAGTCCAGTTATTTCCACTGTGTGGTACAAATTGACTGCTGTCAGAGGGATCCGTTTCAAAATGTTTTGTCAATTGGAAGGCTAAGATACAATCATCCTTTTTGGGCAAATTTACGCTGGTTCTGTTCTCACTTTGGTTAGGTGGGTTGTTACATTCGATATCAAATTCAGTCTTAGATGAGGTTTCATTTCCTGTGCATTGCTTATAAGATGCTTTTCTGTTTTTTGCATGTAGATAAGCGAATTTTTCTGAATCAGCATAGCCAGATCCAGCGCAGGAATTATCCTCCAATCCTTCGCCCTTGGTAGCATTTTGGTCCAAATCCAGTACTAGATTAGAGAACTCATATCCGATATCTTCCTTAATCGTTTTTAGTTCCGAGGACACTTTTCTATCTTTTAGAAGAATCTGACTGTTTGAAGACGAGTCAGTTTCAACACATTCTTTCCACACATCTGTTAAATGCATGCCATCTAGTTGGTTCATGTTTCTACTGACGACGTTGTTCACGCTTGCCTCGTAATACGCAAATGAATTCAAACATTGTATACCTGATTTATTTTCATCCAAACTTTGTTGGTCACTATATCGCTCTTCAAGTGTTTCTGTACTTTTTATTAAAAGACTTCTACCACCATTCGCATCAACATGAATTAGTTCTCCACTTTCTTCAATTTTTGTTTCGGTCATACCGACTATCTTCTGAGAAATGGTTTTATTTTTATTAGCAGTAGAATACTGGTGAGAGATAATTCTTTCTTGATAATATAAATTAAATTCTGTGGAGAAGTCCAAAAGTACAGTATCATTTTCTGGTTTGATATTTTTGTTAGTTGGTGATATTGATATATCGATAACTTTACGTTCTACATCAAAATATGCACTTTCATTAGGTTTCAGATTATTTGCATTAACTTTATGACCTCTATATGCAGTAAAAGTTAAAAAAATAACTATCATATAAAAGAGAATTACCATGCAACTTGCCTGCAATCCAAGATGTTTAAAAACAATAGGAGCCAAAGCATTGGTTGGTACAAACACCACAATCGCTGTCGGTATCAAGAATAAAAATGTATAAGTTATTTCACTCAGCAGTCCATGAATTATGCACTGCAGACGCCGTTTAACGGCTCACCCACACCACCTAAAAACAGTTTTTACTTACAAAATAGCTTTTCTGTAAAGCTTTATGTTAGCAAAATAAATCACTTTCGAAAAGCAGTTCACTCCAGAAAGAAAATAAAACTTTATTTGAAGTGAATTGTTAAAATGTATTTTCCAACAATACGTTTCTCTTTCTTAGGAAGAACAAACTTCAAAAATACAGAAAGCTGTTGAAAATTTCGTCAACAAATCTACTTTGTTTGTTACAAACGTTTCTGCATAATTAATAAGAATAAGCATTTTAATGCCTTTTTTTAGGATTGAATTATTTCATTTAAATTGCCAGTGTCCTGACTGAAATACATAAGTTCAGAATAATAACTAACCGCGTAATTAAACTATAAAGTACTGTAAACACAGAAAAAGGGTAGCATATTGAACTCGCTATTAATAAAAATAATATAATCTTCTCAAAGTCACGACTGTTGGAAGCGTTTTTCTCTCCCAGTGCAATGTCTACAGGTCCTAAATTCTGCTGCCTGGTATCTCTTCAAAATCTAAAACTTTCGCATTGACCAGTTCATTCGCTAAATTCTAAAAGTTTAGCATTCCTTAATTTTGCGTTTCGATGCATTTCTAAATTCTAAATATATTGTGTCCGGTGTCGCTGCACGGGTTGCACAAGCTCTGGTGTCGGCCCTGCTTTCAGTTAGTTTCTAGATTTTGAACGTTCTTCCACTTCTGCTAATTTGCATATCTTTATGATTTGAGCGAATATACGTGGCATGTATAAATCTGAAGATAGGACAATGACTAAATTGAGCTTAACTCTTCGTAAACAACCTTAATATATTTTACCTTTCCTAATGTATAAATTTTATATAGGTACATGGTCATTTCGTCCAGGACTCGTGTTGCACACCTCACCAATAATCTTGCAAAAACACACGGAAATGTGTTTTCGGAACATTTTAAAAGAACCGAAGCACATCAGCTTACCTCTTCACCCAACGTGGGAATGAAGAGTTTTCAATACAGGAGCTTTTGTACCAAAATTAATTCTGTGAACAGAGTCGTACACGGTCTTTGGTCATGCATACGAGGTCTTTGGTATACCGAATTAATCATTCCACGGTAACAATTAAACTACATTTCGTCACAGAACGGCTTAACTTGCGGAAGTAAAAATTTTCTGAACGTTAGACTTATTCGATTAGTTTTCATTTCGGGCTGGGATGGGATACTGCGTTTCCGTATTACATTAGTAGTAGTTGCACCACTAGAAGTGATCCTTGTTCCAAACTTAGAATGTGAGTCATATAATTCTCCCTCGTAAAATGCATCTCTCGCGTCGAAACGTAACTCAGTATGGGAATGCTACACGAAAGGTCTAGCCTGCTTTCAGCGTCTCTGTGTGCGGAGATCTTGGCTTCTCCGTGATGGTATTTGTTTAGCAGAACAAAATTATATTTTTCGCGGGTGATTGCTTCAAGTTCAGTTTTAATATGCTGCAGAGAAGGAGTCCAGGACTGGGCGGCCACCGACGTTCCCGAAACACTGTATGTAGGAAGAACTGTATGTTCGAAACACTGTATGTTCTTTTCTGTATGTGATTCCCTCATCATCCCGGAAAACGCAGCAAAGTCGAGGTGAACGTATTGCCGTCCGAAAATATTCAGGTTTAAAGGCTGGAAGGAATAAGGGCACAATTCCGTAAACATGGAATCTGATTTTTCTTTGCTATGAAAATCTTTAAAATAGAATAGTATGAACTGATCATCAAATGTTTCAGTCATAGTGAGTATGGTCAGCATTAAGAGTGATTGCCTCGAAGTACAATCGTCTTGGTTCGAACAAGAAGAGCGAAAGCTTGGGCGAAGCATATAACATAGACAGAAATGATGTAAAGAAACCCAGGCTTGGTCAGGCTTTGTTCGGGATCCACGAAAACGAATCAGAAAGCGTCTTGGGTGAGATTGCTGCCCTGCAACGGCCGTTGCTAAAAGAGAAAGACTGCACTAGGAACTTCTAGCATGTGTCTGAATGTTTCAATCATGTGGCGAATAAGGTATGACGTCATAGCAGGAGGAGTTCTACGTCAATAGATAGACGCGTAAATGGAACAGGCTTACAACACAAACAGGATGAAACATCTGGCTGACAGGATACGTCACATTCAGCGTTGAACCATGTTGTTCATAACCTAGCAACTGCACGTTCCCCTCAGTAAATTCCTTCCTCCAGTGTGCGACACACATAACAGCGCCACACATCAACAGCGCCACATGCTCCCAAACCGCTTACCTACTGTTAGCCCTCGAGTCTAATAAACCATACTAAACCGATTTTGGCGAACAAGAAGGTGTGCGAATTCTTCAGCTGTACACCAACTGTCTTTCCGCTTTCCATGCGAAACCAAGTTTCTAAAGTACAATTTGAACGAAAAGAAAACTTAATTTTCCACAGAATAAGGCACACAAATAATTGAAACAACTCTCCAAGTAAACTAATATATGGTTTTATTATGATGTCTTTCAAATTTTGAAAACATATTCTTCTAAATTATGATTCGAAGGTTTTGTACATTCATCGCTTTTAAAATAAATTTTAAAAAATATTAAGTAGTAATGACATTACAACGGACAGCATATTCATAAATTTTATATTTGTTTTCCTTTTGCTAAATATCTTAAACTGATTTCCATTACAATAATTAATTTAGTAGCGGCTATCGAGCCATATTTACAATTAAGGAAACTAGATTTAGACATTAAACCTCACCAATGCGCATTTAATGCAAATAATACTATACGTTTTCTATCTTAGGTTCCTTTCTCGTTTTTTTCCAGTGTAATTTTATATATTCCTTTCCTGAACTAACAAAGGCAATAAAAAGATTCATTTCATTTCTTCAACAAAGTTCCAATGAAATATCCAACACACATGCCAGTGATAAATAGAGAAAGAAGAAGACATGGATGCCCGTCTATTGCTTTACCAGTGACATTGTTTTTCCTAATAAGAGAGTTAATACGATAAGCGCAATAATCATTTGTAAGGGTTCCCTTATGTCCTGTTGTTTACAGTTCAAAATTTGGCTGTTGCGCAAGTTTCTCAGCAGAAATATCCGGGCTATTTTCTTCTTCATTCTCTTTTAGTTTTTTTTTTTGAGCGTATTCATTGACTAACGCGTTGATAAGGAGTACATCAAGAGGGTCATCTTTGGGGTCAAGGACAGGTGATTTGAGTTTTTCCAAATTCGTTTCAATAATAGTGACGTCTTCGTCTTCCCTTACGCATAATCTTTTTTCTTTGTATATATTTAAAACCATATATAAAAGTTCTTCTTGTTCTGCATCCCTCAGTTCGTAGTGAGTTTCGGTATAGTCAATTGAATTATTCTCCTGTTCGTAACCATTAATGATATTTTCTAAAGAATCCGGCATTATAGTTGAAATTCCGTGAGCGAAGTTTTCTTTCAGGCTTACTGTATCGCTTTCAGTCCAGTTATTTCTGCTGTGTGGTACAAATTGACTGCTGTCAGAGGGATCCGTTTCAAAATGTTCTGTCAATTGGAAGGCTAAGATACAATCATCCTTTTTGGGCAAATTTACGCTGGTTCTGTTCTCACTTTGGTTAGGTGGGTTGTTACATTCGATATCAAATTCAGTCTTAGATGAGGTTTCATTTCCTGTGCATTGCTTATGAGATGCTTTTCTGTTTTTTGCATGTAGATAAGCGAATTTGTCTGAATCAGGATAGTCAAATCCAGAGCAGGAATTATCGTTCAATCCTTCGCCCTTGGTAGCATTTTGGTCCAAATCCAGTACTAGATTAGAAAACTCATATCCGTTATCTTCCTTAATCGTTTTTAGTTCCGAGGACACTTTTCTATCTTTTAGAAGAATCTGACTGTTTGATGACGAGTCAGTTTCAACACATTCTTCCCACAGATCTGTTAAATGTATGCCATCTAGTGGGTTCATGTTTCTACTGACGACGCTGTTCACGCTTGCCTCGTAATACGCAAATGAATTCAAACATTGTATACCTGATTTATTTTCATCCAAACTTTGTTGGTCACTATATCGCTCTTCAAGTGTTTCTGTACGTTTTATTAAAAGACTTCTACCACCATTCGCATCAACATGAATTAGTTCTCCACTTTCTCCAATTTTAGTTTCGGTCATACCGACTATCTTCTGAGAAACGGTTTTATTTTTATTAGCAGTAGAATACTCGTGAGAGATAATTCTTTCTTGATAATATAAATTAAATTCTGTGGAGAAGTCCAAAATGACAGTATCATTTTCTGGTTTGATATTTTTTTAGTTGGTGACTTTGATATATCGATAACTTTACGTTCTACATCAAAATTTGCACTTTCATTAGATTTCAGATTAATTGCATTAACTTTATGACCTCTATTTGCAGTAAAGATTAAAAAAATATCTATCATATAAAAGAGAATTACCATGCAACTTGCATGCAATCCAAGATGTTTAAAAACAATAGGAGCCAAAGCATTGGTTGGTACAAACACAACAATCGCTGTCGGTATCAAGAACAAAAATGTATAAGTTATTTTACTCAGCAGTCCATGCATTATGCACTGCAGACGCCGTTTAACGGCTCACCCACACCACCTAAAAACAGTTTTTACTTACAAAATAGCTTTGCTGTAAAGCTTTATGTTAGCAAAATAAATCACTTTCTAAAAACAGTTCACTCCAGAAAGAAAATAAAACTTAATTTGAAGTGAATTGTTAAAATGAATTTTCCAACAATACTTTTCTTTCTTAGGAAGAACAAACTTCAAAAATGCAGAAAGCTGTTGAAAATTTCGTCAACAAATTCACTTTGTTTGTTACAAACGTTTCTGCATAATTAATAAAAATAAGCATTTTAATGTCTTTTTTTAGGATTGAATTAGTTCATTGAAATTTCCAGTGTCCCGACTGAAATACAAAATGTTCAGAATAATAACTAACCGCGAAATTAAACTATAAAGTACTGTAAACACAAAAAAAATTTAGCATATTGAAATCGCTATTAATAAAAATAATATAATCTTCGCAAAGTCACGACTGTTGGAAGCGATTTTTGCACCCAGTGCAATGTCTACGGGTCCTAAATTCTGCTGCCTGGTATCTCTCCAAAATCTAAAACTTTGGCATTGACCAGTTCATTCGCTAAATTCTAAAAGTTTAGCATTCCTAAATTTTGCGTTTCGATGCATTTCTAAATTCTAAATATATTGTGCCCGGTGTAGCTGCACGGGTTGCACTAGCTCTGGTGTCGGCCCTGCTTTCAGTTACAGTTTCTAGATTTTGAACGTTCTTCCACTTCTGCTAATTTGCATATCTTTATGATTTGAGCGAATATACGTGGCATGTATAAAACTGAAGATAGGACAATGACTAAATTGAGCTTAACTCTTCGTATGCAACCTTAACATATTTTACCTTTCATAATGTATAAATTTTATATAGGTACATGGTCATTTCGTCCAGGACTCGTGTTGCACCCCTCACCAATAATCTTGCAAAAACACAGGAAAATGTGTTTTCGGAACATTTTAAAGGAACCGAAGCACATCAGCTTACCTCTTCACCCAACGTGGGAATGATGAGTTTTCAATACAGGAGCTTTTGTACCAAAATTAATTCCGTGAACAGAGTCATTCACGGTCTTTGTTCATGCATACACGGTCTTTGGTATACCGAATTAATCATTCCACGGTAACAATTAAAGTACAGTCACAGAACCGCTTCACTTGAGGAAGTAAAAATTTTCTGAACGTTAGACTTATTCGATTATTAAATGCTTATTCGATTATTTTCATTTCGGGCTGGGATGGGATACTGCGTTTCCAGATTACATTCGTAGGTTGCATTATCAGGACTCGTATTCCTCTTTACTTGCTTTGGAAACATGAACTGTCCTGACTCGGAACAGGCAGCTTACTCAAGCTATGTTCAATAAATTGTGAAGTAGACATTACACACAGGAAGGGTATACAAAACCCTTTATTTTTCTATCTTTACAGCGATTTTCGGAACTTCGGGATATAGAGAACAACCACTTGTCGTCTGAACGTAAGAATATAAAAATACTAACGAAAAACTCCAACTAAAACTAACTTTGGATTAATATACAAGTGCCTAACTTCAAGATTGGCAGTTATTTAACAAAATCCGTATGTAGTACAGAGAACTGCTAAAACTACTATACGTTTGAAATTATCAAGAGGACTAAACCTCTGGCCTTGAAGGCAACCAGCAACCGAGTAAAAACTACTCTGGCAAGCGGCCTCCTTCTAATAACTCCTTCCTTTCTCTTGCTTGGCAAAAAGCCACAAATTAAGTACTTGGCGTTAGCAAGACAAATTTGCATAAATAAGTTAAAGCATTTAATTCTGGCCGGAAGTAGAAAATAAGAAGTGATAGTAAAGATTTAAAATAAAATAAACGTTAGTAAAACTTAGGATCCTTACAGCATCGCTAGTACAGATTCGTGTTCCAAACTCAGAATGTGAATCATATAATTCTCCTTCGTAAAATGCATCTCTTGCGTCGAAACGTAACTCAGTATGGGAAAGCAGAGACGCTGAAAGGTCTAGCCTGCTTTCAGCGTCTCTTTGTGCGGAGATCTTGGCTTCTCCGTGATGGTATTTGTTTAGCAGAACATAATTATATTTTTCGCGGGTGAGTGCTTCAAGTTCATTTTTAATTTGCTGCAGCGTAGGAGTTCAGGAGTGGGCGGCGACCGACGTTCCCGAAACACTGTATGTAGGTGATTCCCTCATCATCCCGGAAAACGCAGCAAAGTCGAGGTGAACGTATTGCCGTCCGAAAATATTCAGGTTTAAAAGCTGGAACGAATAAGGGCACAATTCCGTAAAGATGGAGTCTGCATTTTCTTTGCTATGAATATCTTTAAAATAGAATAGTATTAACTGATCTTCAAATGTTTCAGTCAAAGTGAGTATGGTCAGCATTAAGAGTGATTGCCTCGAAGTACAATCGTCTTGGTTCGAACAAGAAGAGCGAAAGCATGGGCGAAGCATATAACATAGACAGAAATATTGTAAAGAAGCCCAGGCTTGGTCAGGCTTTGGTTGGGATAAACGAAAAAGAAACAGAAAGCGTCTTGGGTGAGATAGCTGCCCTGCAACGGCCGTTGCTAAAAGAGAAAGACTGCACTAGGAACCTCTAGCATGTGTCTAAATGTTTCAATCATGTGGCGAATAAGGTATGACGTCAGAGCAGGAGGAGTTCTACGTCAATAGATAGACGCGTAAATGGAACAGGCTTACAACACAAACAGTATGAAACATGTGGCTGACAGGATACGTCACGTCCAGCGTTGAACCATGTGGTTCATAACCTAGCAACTGCACGTTCCCCTCAGCCCCTCAGTAAATTCCTTCCGCCCGTGTGCGTCACACATAACAGCGCCACACATCAACAGCGCCACATGGCTCCAAACCGTTTACTCTACCTACTGTTAGCCCTCGATTCTTTGCGTAATTAAATAAACCAAACTAAACCGTTGTTGGCAAAAAATAAGAGGTACGAATTCTTCAGCTGTACACAAACTGTCTTTCCGCTTTCCATGCCAAGCCAGGTTTCTAACGTACAATTTGAACGAAAAGAGAGATTTTCTAGAGAATAAGGCACAAAAATAATTGAAACCACTCTCCAAGTAAACTAAAATATGCTTTTATTCTGACGTCTTTCAAATTTTGAAAGCATATTCTTCTAAATTATGATTCAAAGGTTTTGTATATTCATCGCTGGCGAAATAAATTTTATGACAATTGTAATTAGTAATGACATTACAACGGATAACATATTCATAAACGTTAACGCTTGTATTTCTTATGCTATATATCTTAAACTGATTTCCATTACAATAATTAAGATAGTAGCTGCTATCGAGCCATATTTACATTTAAGGAAACTAGATTTAAACATGAAACCTCACCAATGCGGTATTTAATGGAAAGAATACTATACGTTTTCAATCTTAGGTTCATTTTCGTTTTTTTCCAGTCTAATTTTATATATTCTAAATGTAAAATATTCCAGGCTAATGTAAAATAACCCAGGCTAATGTAAAATAACCCAGGCTTTGTCTGGCCTTGGTCGGGATCCACGAAAATCAATCAGAAGGCGTCTTGGGTGGGACTGCTGGCTCTTAACAGCCGTTGTAGAAGTAGAAAGACTGCAATAGAAACTTGTAGCATGTATGTAAATCAGCGGTGCCCAGCCTTGTGTTCGCCGATCGTTTTGTATGTGCTTACCAGTCCGATTAGGTACTACGAACAAAAAATATTTTAAAAATAACCATTCATTTATATTTCTTGATTGTTAAAATATGGTAAGCATTAACATTTAAACTGCGAAGTTTTTTAACCGTCATAATAGATATCTATCAAGACGTTTTAAAATAATTGATTTCTGTCTGAGGATCTCGATAGCGAACATGGAATCTTATTGCTCCATTCCGATGTTTAGATGGCTCAGCAGGGACAAAGTACTTCAACTGTTTGTAGGATTTCTTTCGCCAATAAAGCAGTTTTTGGAATCCTGAAGCGAAAATTATAAAGAATTGGGCGATAATAATTTGTTTTCCGATCTGTATTTTCTAACGGATATAAAAGCTAAACTTAACAAACTGAACAAAGCTCTCCAGGGAAAATAAAAACCCTTTTTAATTGACTGGGACTGTAACTGCATTTCAGATAAAATTAAATTTGTGGATAAATCAGATGAAAGAAAAACATTTAACCCATTTTTCAGAATTTATCAAGCCATATTAATAACCACAAGGCAATTGAAACAGAGAAATACTCGGAAAACCTAAATGCACTGAAAGTTCAACAAATATTATTATTAATCTCAAACCCACTTGCCGAAATTAATATTTCGGATGTATCGCATAAGATTGGAAATATGTTTAACAAAAATGTTGATGTTTTGGAAATGTGCTCGCCATAGGCAAAAATGTGCACGGGATAGGCCAAAATCTGCTCGCCAGAGACCAAAGATTGGTCACCACTGATCTACATCATCAGCGTTACTCAAGCCATGAAAGATGGATTGATCTAGAAATGACGCTATTCAGAAAAGTTGCTATGTTTTTAGAATAGAGACGGCGGAATTACAGTGTTACCGTTAGTTAAAGTTATAATTTTGATTTACATTTTTTTTTATCCTACATATATATATACTTACATATGGTTACAACGGAAAACTTCGAGGCAGAAAACCTCGTGGAGAAAACACCGCAAGGCGAAAACATCGTGGGAGAAAAGAAAGCAAAGAAAAAACATCGCAGTTCTGAAACACCGTGGTACAAAATATCGTCGTCGACAATAAAGCGGTTCAAAACTTCATAGTTTAAAAACATCGTCGTCGAAAATATCGTGGTAAAAAATAAAGCACCTTACAAATTATCGCATGACGATAACATCGCACACATGCTTTTTTCAAGTTTTAAAAGTTGTAAATGCATATTTGCATAAAGATTTGAAAGCGCAAGACACGTTAATGACACTTTAAGAATAAACGGAAACAAAACAAGGCATTTTTCACGAAAACAATATCAGAATTACAAACGTGAAAGAAAGTAACTTGATAATTAAGTAAGCAATTTTATATAGAGATAACCTCATGCAGTTATTTATCTTCCTTTATCTAAATATTTTTGGGCTGTATTTTTCATGAAAAATAATGAGTAAAACTTTATAAAAATGATTAATTTATTAATAGCCTTTATTAGTTAACTATGTAAATTTAAACTTCTGGTAAGTGTTATAAGTTACATTAATTTTCAATTTTTAAATGCTTAAGTTTCATTCTTACTATTCCAACAAAAACTTATTAGTCCGTTAAAAATATAAGATATAAAAGTAAAAATATTCCGCTTTCCTTCTTGCGCTCCGAAATCATTTTGCGAAAAATGCATTTACAGCTTTTAAAAACCTAACAAACGCATTTGTGCGATGTTATCGTCATGCGATGATTTGTAGGTACTTTATTTTTTAATACGCTATTTTCGACGACGATGTTTTTAAACTGCGAAGTTTTTTAACCGCTTTACTTTTAATGACGATATTTTGTACCACGATGTTATAGAACTGCGATGTTTTCTCTTTACTTTCGTTTCTTTCACGATGTTTTGTACCACTACATTTTCGCCTTGCGTTGTATTCTCTGCGATGTTTTCGGCAGGCACCCTTACATTTATATATTGCTACGTCCGTAAGAGCCGTATCAATTAATTTATTTTGCTTTGCGTTCATTTAATTTTATTTATTTTCCATATTTAACATTTTTATTGGCATTTTTAATCACTGTTACTGTCTGCTTGCACTTAAGCTTGTTTATTATTACTATTATAAGAACTTATTTTTAAAATTAGGCTCTGAAAAATAAAGGTATTGCAGCTTTTCAAATTATAAATTTGTTGTGAGACCGGTGAGTTTTCGTATTGGATACAAATCAGGTGATCTGCTTTGAGTGCTCTGATTGGCTTGGTAGCTCAGAGCGACTTAGATACAAAATTTCCCTATATGGACAAAAGGTAGTATGGCTACATCTCTTTCGAAGATATGTCTGCCCGTGTAGACGGGGCTTTAGGTGTGTTAACCGTTCAGCATAAAGTTAAATCTACACATGCATTTTGATTCCTCAAAATTTCAACTTATTCTTTATCAGAATCCAATTTCTTATTCTTTAAGAGAATTTAATGTACTGACATATCTTAGTTTCCTAAATATGAATATGTTCCTACGATATATGTGCGATTCCTAATTCGAAAATACTCTGACTGTAATTCTGAAAAATACTTTAAAATGTACGTTCATTTAATTTTAAAACTTCAAAATAATAAAAAAAAATTTTAATTAATCTTTATTTTATTTGAAAGAACTGGATGATTGTAAATCAGAGATTAATGTTATTTCCATTACATACAAAAATCCTTTATCTCTACATATTGTTACGAATTTGGTATTTAAAAAGCTAATGTTAGTTCAATTATAAATTAAATGGTTTTATTTCTCGAGCAGTGCAGCGCGTGACGAATATTAAAAGAAAGCTAAGCCGGAAAATTGAACATACGAGAGCGCGTGCATTAAATAAATAAATATCTCTTTTTGATTTCGAGAAAGTACTGGAAAATTCTAGCGCGTGATTTTAAAATCTTATAATAAAAGGAGGAAAACATCTCAGTTTGTAGTAGTTGCTTAGTTTGTTGTTGTTTAGAAAACTACTGTTGTTGATTGTAGCGAATTCGCGGATTAGCGTTCTTTAGCTGTTTTGAATTACGTTCTATTGGACATTTGAGTAGTTAAAAGATAAGTACTGTGAGATATTGTAATACTGCATGATAATTTGAGAAAATTTAAGCATTTTTGTTGTGATAATAATAAATTTTTGTTCATTTTTCCTCGGACTTGTGCATTCATTTCATAACGAACCCGTACGCACGCAACAATTTTTGGTGTCAGAAGTGGGATTTGAATGCCAATAACAAGAGCGATGGAAGAACAATTGAGACAGCTCATTAGTGCTTTTGCTGCATTCCAAGAAAAGATGGAAGCTGGCCAAGCATCATTTAAGGAAGAAATGAAATTGGGCCAGGAATCCGTTAAGGAAGAAATGAAATTGGGCCAGGAATCCGTTAAGGACGAAATGAAAGCCGTTCAAGCTGGTCAAGAAGAAATGAAAAGAGAAATTACTTGCATAATAGAAAATAAATTTGAAGCTATGGAAGGCAGAATTGACGCAGTTGAAAATAAAGTTGGACATATTGAAGAAAGAGTTTCTTCGGTGAAAGAAGAAATAGAAGAAAGAGTTTCTTCTGTAAAAGAACAAATTGATGAGAGAGTTTCTGCAGTTGCCAAAGAAATGGATACTTTAAAGAAATTCGTAGCGTCGGCAGGGAGCAGGAGTGATGATTTTAAATTCTTACCAATGCCTGCTCGTCCACCTCTGAAGCTATCCACATATGATGGGAAGACCTCCTGGCAGGTGCATAAGACACAATTTTCTATCGTGGCGGATGCGAATGGATGGGATTCCCAAGCTAAGGCCTGTCATCTCGCCGCTTCTCTAAGAGCCGACGCAGCGGATATCCTTCAGACTCTTCCCGAAAACAAAAGGTTAGATTTCGAAGCTCTGTCCGGCGCCTTGGAGTTGCGCTTTGGGGAGAAGTGTTTAAAAGACTACAGCAGGCTCCAATTAAAATCTCGTCAACAGAAGCCTACCGAAACACTTCAGGAGCTCGCCGCGGATGTTGAAAGGCTGTCCCATCTCGCCTTTTCGGAATGCCCGACAGAAACAAGGGAAATCCTGTCCTTGCAATACTTTATCGACGGCATCCGAGATACTGAAATACAGAAAGCTCTACGAATGGCGGATGTAAAAGATTTAAAAAGTGCTCTAGTGTACGCCATGAAATTTGAGGCAGCCCAGCAAGCCACTCGTCGAGACCGCTACCCAGTTAGAGCTGTGCGAGTCCATAAGCCAGTGGATCAACTGATGGCTCGTTTAGATGATTTAGCCAGACAAGTCGAAGATTTGATACGGAGTAGCAGTGAGAACAAAGTGGCTGTAAGATGTTGGAGATGTGGTTCTGAAGGTCACCTACGACGGCATTGCAGAACACCCCAGGGCACGGATAATGAAACGGATGAGTTGACAAGACCAGTGAATGCTTTAAGACGGAATAGTGGTGAAACAAAACCGACCCTAAAGTGCTGGAATTGCGGTGTTGAAGGCCACCTACGGAGGAACTGCAGAACTCCCCAGAGCACGGAAAATAAGGCATACGATTTAAACAGACAATTAAATGCCGCGGGAAGGAAAAGGACTGACAAGAAACCAAAGTGCTGGAACTGTGGAGCTGAAGGCCACGTACGAAAGAATTGCAGAACACCCCAGGGTACGAAAATTGAGACAATTTCTGAGCAACGACGCAGGAAAGAAATTAATGACCATATCAAGGAACGGAGGTTGCCAGATAATGAAAAACCCTGTTTTAAAGCGCTTAAGATCTCTATTGTGAGTGGCAACAATAACGGACTGTCCATCAATGGGAATATCGATGGAGTTCATTGCAATATGATCATTGGCACAGGAGCTAATGTTACCATCATTAGGAAAGATTTAGCTGAACAGTTTAAAGATAAACTTATTTGGACGCCATCCTGTGTTACCCTTCAGACTGCGTCTGGTGACAAGATCGACATAACTGGGAAGTTAAACGTAAACATCACGTTTGGAAGTGCCACCTACCATCACACGGCATATGTGGCGGATATTACAGATCCATGCATACTCGGATTGGACTTTTTAAGGAAATACAATTTTTCCTTAGATTTCAAAAACAATAAGCTGCTTTCAGCATCTGATGGCATGACTATCCATCCTCAAAAGGGATCCTCGCCTGGAAATGTCGACGCCTTGTCCGAAAGATCGAGCTTGGGAAGCTGCCGAAATCATACCAGGGTCGAAAAGAAACTCAAGACTACCAGCTATTCTCCATCCCAGAAGCTCTTCGGTCGAGACCTTCGTCTGCCTTGTGACCGCCTGTTTAGTCGCCCTACGGATGCGCCTTCATCGCCTGAGGAACACATCCAAGATGCCCAGGCGCGGTTGAGGGGATGCACCGTTCTGCACGAAAGCGAGTCAACTTGGCGACGGAGAAAATGAAGACCAGGTGCGACACAAGAGCTACTAGACATAGATCCAACAAAGGAGACAAGGTATGGTTGTGGAACCCGATTCAACGAAAAGGACTGAGTCCTAAATTACAGTCACCTTCGGATGGTCCATATACAGTACTGAACACGAATGACGCCGTGGTTCGGATCCGTGAGTCTTCGAACTCTTACGACAGGTTAGCTCATTACTATGGCAATAGTACGTAATGTAAATAATTGTAAATAGTATCAGACCATGGTCCTTTTTGTTTTTAAATGTGTATTTGATTTGATTTGTATTTAGTATTTGATTTGCATTTAGTATTTTATATGTATTTAGTATTTGTTTTGTATTTAGTATTTGATAGCATTTGATTTGTTTAAGTTAGTTATTGCATTTATTGTTTATGTTGTTTGATATTGTAATGTAATGTTTATGCCTCAGTTGCAATTATGCCACAGTTGTAAGTTTAGCTTCCTGTCCAGGGATTGTACTGCCCGGCACGTGCAGTCCTTGGGAAGGGGGCAGTGTTACGAATTTGGTATTTAAAAAGCTAATGTTAGTTCAATTATAAATTAAATGGTTTTATTTCTCGAGCAGTCCAGCGCGTGACGAATATTAAAAGAAAGCTAAGCCGGAAAATTGAACATACAAGAGCGCGTGCATTAAATAAATAAATATCTCTTTTTGATTTCGAGAAAGTACTGGAAAATTCTAGCGCGTGATTTTAAAATCTTATAATAAAAGGAGGAAAACATCTCAGTTTGTAGTAGTTGCTTAGTTTGTTGTTGTTTAGAAAACTACTGTTGTTGATTGTAGCGAATTCGCGGATTAGCGTTCTTTAGCTGTTTTGAATTACGTTCTATTGGACATTTGAGTAGTTAAAAGATAAGTACTGTGAGATATTGTAATACTGCATGATAATTTGAGAAAATTTAAGCATTTTTGTTGTGATAATAATAAATTTTTGTTCATTTTTCCTCGGACTTGTGCATTCATTTCATAACGAACCCGTACGCACGCAACAATATAATAAAAGTAAGGGTCTGTATGTGTGTGTCTTTCGTTTACGCTGCGCGTAAGCTTATAGACCCACGGCTACGAAGTTTGGTACATAGGTGCATCTAGACAAGAGCCAGTGCACCTCGAAGCGATTTTTTCGAAATTCGAATTCGAATTTTTTTTATTTTATGTTTTGTGACAAAATCGCGTCATTTTGAGACATAATGGGCTATAGGAAAGCGAGATTTTACTCTACACACTCCATTTTCACATCGTCATGAAATGTAGGCACTTAGCTATTTTACGAACTTAAAATAAATTTCGTGTTTCAATAAATCGATTAAATACGAATTTATTTAACAAAGGGAGCTTAACACCTTTTCAACGGGATTTTTTTTCTAAAAAATTTATTTTTAAAAATGTACAATTTTATTTTTCTTTGATTTTTGGACACGTTAAACTTTCATCCTTGCGACTGCTTTTACAAAAAGAATTTTGGAAAAATGATAACATTTTGTATTTTTTAAAAAATTTTTTAAATGAAGCGTCCGAGTACACTTCTCACATCTCACATCTTTAAAAATGTGATTTTGGCAACAATTTTCCTGTCTTATTGTTGTTGATAGATTTTTGATGAAATCGCATCATTTTGAATAGTTTCATTCTTTTAGAAATATGGGTTTGGCAACAATTTTTTATCGTATTTCTTATGTCAATGTTTTTAAGAGATTGGCATATTTCATTGTCATTTTTATAACATACATTTTATACATAATACTTTTTTTTTTTTTTTTTTTTTTTTTTTTTTTTGATAAAGTCTGCAGAGTAAACTTTTGTGCGGAATTTTATGTTTTTCTGAGTTGCTTTCATGTTATTTTTTGCTTATTTCACTGTTTGTAAGATATTGAAACGTTTTGCATGATTTTTTTTCTTCAACGGAAAGCTGATTAATTTTTATTAGGATAATTAATATTTGTATTAAAGAATATAACTTATTTCATTGTAATTTTTTTCTCTTGAAAATATAAGATAAAATATCATTAATTATACTTTGCTTTTTCAGAATTTTTTTGCTTTTTGTATACTTTTATGTTATTTATTGCTCATTTCACTTTTTTTAAGATACTGAAAAGTTTTGAGTGATATTTTTAGGAAGCAAAGTTCTTAACCTCCTTTATACCATTTGAGTTCTAAAGATTTTTCAATGGGAAGTTGGTTAATTTATTTATTATGATAATTAATATTTGTATTAAGGGATATTGCTTATTTCATTGTAATTTTGTTATACGTAATAACTTTTTTATGAAGTTGTTCTGCAGAGTAAAATTCTATGCAGTTTTTTAATTTAACATTTGGTGTTCCCTTAGCCATTTTTCCGGTACATTTAAAAACCAGACGAGGGCTGGCAGCGAAGCTGCTAGCTATAACTAATTCCGTAATAACATTTAGTCAGTTTTTTTTTTTTTTTTTTTTTTTTTTTTTTTTTTTTTTTTTTTTTTTTTTAGTCCAAAGGGATTTGAATCCCGAAGGACTATTAGTTTCGTTTTGGCATTTTGCGTCGGACTCATAAATGTCGGTTCACTTTTCAAACTGTTGCCACAAAATGTTAGAGTCCTGCATTATATTTGAAGAAATTAAATAATGAAAAATCTGCATAAATGTATGTATTATTCTCGTATTGTGATAAAACAACGGTACATAGAGTCATCGAATTTTGAATAACGTAATCCTCCAACGAATATGAGCATGTGGAAGACCAAATTTGAAATTTGAAATTTGTTTTATGATCGATTTCCTATTTTTTTAAACTTTGATTAACATACTCAAGGATTTCAAAGCGAGCAATGGCAACGTTGTGCAGAAAAAACATTTTTATCTCCAGCGCGTGAGTCTCTGTATCGGAAATTCTAAAGATATGCTCGTTTTAAAACTATTTTGCGATATTGCTGTTGCACTGGATCTTATGGTTTAAGTGCGAGGAACATGATATTTAATAAAGAAAGGTAACACACAAAATGTTAAAAAACGCCCCTTTGGACGTAATTTAAAATCTGAAACATTTCAGTTTTTTTTTTTTTTTTTTTTTTTTTTTTTTTGTATTTAGTAATTTCAATTAAAGTATTAGTGCTAACGCGGTGTTTGTGTAACAAATTCATCTGACTCTATTATCTGCCTAAAATACTTAATGAAGATGGTTAAGTATTTCTTCCATAAGTAGATAATGACGTTCAATGAGAAGATTACCGCATTATCTACTCTTCACCGATGAGATATCGATCTGTATCTAACGTGATATAGTACAGTTAGGAACTGTCGTCGAGCAAAAATGTTCGCTTCATTCTGTAAGTAGATGGTCTCTGCTGATAATAATGTGACGCACGCACTATCGTTTACTGTCTGCTCGATAAACGATCTTAAAAAAAATGATCTTTAAAAGAAAGAACTGTCATTAGTAACATAAATATTCTAGACCCACAAACTAGTTGATGAGAAGTAGCAAAGACTTTCACATTTGTGTACAAGTATTATTAAAGTTAGAAGAAAACTTTATTTAAAATATCTGATGTGGGCACCACATGACTTCCTTCCACAGCCTATTAATTCTTTTGCTACACTTCATTTAAACTCATTTCCTCGAACTTCAAGAGAGAGAGATATTTTTGTTGGTGGCAACGTGTGCTTCTCGCTCTGCCTTCTTCATTCTTTCGAAATGTGTAAGTTATGCGAAATTGTCGGGTGCATGATAAAAACATTTTGGAAAAAAATTGGCATGCCATTTCAGAAAAAGTTAGATTTTGGGTCAAAATGCCTATATTAGAACAATTCTACATATAAGTCTAATATATATCCTAAGTCGCGGTTTCGAGACATGAAAAAGGCAGTTTGAATTTCATCAATTGGGTCAGTAAAACGGGAGATATAAAACTGCCTCCGCCCTTTTTTACTACCTTGTACGAAGTAAAAAGGAAGTATTGTAATCGCGAAAAGATTCAGGCAATATATTTCAACGAAAATATCCATTTTGACCGCTATCGAATGCAATTTAACGATGTTTTTGCGTGATATTTGTACGTAAGGACAGAATAAAAGACTCTTTTCCTCCAAAAAAAATTATAAAACTGCTTTAAAATGAATTCTGAAGAGAATTTTTCGTGGCGTCTGTACGAACGTATGTACGTACATACGTACGTATCTCGCATAACTCAAAAACGAGTAGCCTCAGAACGTTGCAATTTTGCATATAGGACTGCTATAACATGTAGATGTGCACCTCGTATTTTGGTTGCAATCGGCCGCACCAAACTTATATAAATATATTTATATATATATCCACTCTGTTACCCGGCTCAGTGATCTCAGTTTCTTTACTCTTATATGTTTGTAAATTTTACATTTTTTGCTCTAAAAATGATTGAATTATGTTGTTCTTATCTTCCGGTTAAGGTTTTTATGCCTTTCGTAAATCTGTATGCAATATTTTTAGAATTATCAACAATTTTAAAGTTGTTTATGTGCCGCTAAGCCTAATAATTTTTTATGGCGTCCATTGATTCTTTATATTTGAAACAGCAGAATAGTGGATTTCTTGCCAATCTAGAGAAACTTAGCTTCGCAACAACAAAGATACGCCTTCATTTAATATCGCGAATTAAATCATGCTTAATCCTTTCTGGAATTTTTTCGAGGAAATAAATGTTTAAAATTTACTTCGTAATTTTTAATACAGATATTTTGAGTTTTTATGTATTTTTGCCTTGTCGCGAAGTGAGAACTGAATTAATTGAATGAGAAATACTCAATCGTCTGTGAAAAATTGTTTCTTTTTTGTTTTGTTTGCTTAATTTCTTTTATACATCATTCTAGCTTTATTATAGTACTTGAATAGAATATATGGCAACGATTAGATAATTCTTTAAATGTTATAAATTTTGTGCATTTTGAGTTATAATATGAACGAAATATAATACTGTTAAGTGAACCTAGCAGCAGAGTGTCGCTATGGTAAACAAATAGAGTGAACTTTAAAGAATGCATTTATTCTATTGTGGTTTATGCGCTGTCGGAGAAGTAGATTTAATTCAGTCCAATAAGTTTAAATGAAATGCAAGAAAAAATTGGTATAATTTAATATTCTGTACAAGGAAGTCATGTGGTGCCCACATCAGATTTTTTTTCCACAGTATACATGAATGAAAATATTTATTCAGGTCTTTCGTATCCGTCTTGCCATGTTGTATTTTAGTCCTTTCATAAATTTAAGTATATTTGTTTTATATTTATTGCCTTTCGTCAGGTTTTGCAAATGCTTTCAGTTTTAGGTTTTTATTAATGAGTCTGATTATTTCGAAATATCTTATTATTTAAAAAGAATATTTCTTTATGTGAAAAGCTTATGCATGTAATATTTTATTAGCTCTGATAGAAATAAAAATATGGGTTACGGAAATTTCCCGAATTTGTCAACAAATATGATAACAATCTAATGATCGTATCAAATCTCTCAAATTTCAGGAGGCAGTATATACAGTGAAATAAGAAATGAGGCAGAAATCTATCGCTTTTTTTTCTCCCTCCAGCAAAAACCTTATGTGTAAAAACTTGGAGTCTACTGACGACTCGTAAGAGCATTGATTAATCCTTCATCTTGTGGCATTCCTCCCCTAAATCTCTAACATGATTTGGTGACATTCTATAGCTGACTTTTTGCAACGGAACTGGAAGTAAATCATGGTTCTAATCTGGTAGCGTGATAGTTCAATTTCAGACACCTTGTACTTAATGATAATCGTATTTTTTTACAAATTTCACAATACAGTTTTATAAACAAATCTTTTTCCTTCAAATGTGAAACATTATTTCACAAAATATGTTTAAAACGCCAACACGAACTGCTTGCGTACACGATATTTGCACTGAGGGAAACTTTCGTTACAACCCGATATTTTAGTTGCTTTTATGTACTGGTGTTGTAATTTTTTGTGTTACTAGAGTGTAGTTATCAACTGAAAAAAATTCGTCTGGTCGTTAGCAAATTTACCCAATATTTAGGTTTAATGAAATAAGAGTGAATTTTATAATTTTTCATAAACACTTTCCAAAAAGATAGCACGATTATGGATGCAAAATTTCCGCTCATGGTATAATTGCTGGGTACTTTAAAAGTTACTGTTTCA
Organism: Stegodyphus dumicola; assembly: GCF_044657685.1. Taxonomy (NCBI): domain Eukaryota; kingdom Metazoa; phylum Arthropoda; class Arachnida; order Araneae; family Eresidae; genus Stegodyphus; species Stegodyphus dumicola. The sequence continues at coordinate 200,109,809 of NC_140773.1, forward strand.
AAAGCCTAACGTAATTTCATAGTAACAAATAAGTATAACTCGTATAAAGTTCCAAACAGTACTTTATTTTAGCTTATAATGGCTCGGTGTTAAGATAAACCCGGTGTAACCGAAATCTCTGCTTATGAGTGTAAGATATTTCATTTTTGTTATTTTATTTCAAAGAAATAAAGATATTTATAAATATTTTGCAAACACAAGAAATCAAATTAATTTTCCATACTTTCATTTCTGTGTGTTTTTTTGCTTCTGTGATGCTTCTTTGGCAATATGAAGCAACTCCAATGATGGAACAGAGAAAAAAATTTTATTTAGCACTCAAAAAAAATGGCGACATGTAAACCAAAAAGAGAAAACATATTCTATAAAATTATTTAAAAAAAAATAATTACATGCTTCGTGCGAGAAAATGCATGCAGCTCTCGAGCCTGCATTTCAATATTGCCAGTAATCTGTACATTATTTATTTTTCATCTATTTCAAATGCACGAGAGATTAATAACGATATTAAAGCTGTTACAACCTCTCCCTCAACGGAGAGACTTTTTCCAAAGGGAGAAGTTCTGTAAAATTTGACAGTTTAATAAGCTCGGCTTGCTCATTTGCTTAAAGAGAAAAGGTAACTTCTCTCATAAGTTTCCAAATTTCAGGTCAAAAATTTAAAGTTTTTAACAAATACTTTTACAACACATTTAAAAAGAAAAAAAATGGAGAACGTTCAAATACATCAGTTGATCATACATTAAATAATAAAATAAATTCTGAACGTAGTTACATACACTAAGGGTTATTGCATTACTTAATTCTACTCAGAACATCTACGTTCTTGTGAAAAGATCCTTTGCGATGAATGACCTTAAAATTATAAGGTTGTAATGAGAGTGCCCAGCGCATCAATCTAGAGTTACATTTGGCGTTGGATTGTAGCCAGACCAAAGGATTATGATCAATTTGAATCAAGAATTCTTGCTGACCATCCAGATAAAAATGCAGTTTCTTGATAGCGTAGATGATAGCAGCGCACTCCTTTACAGCCAGGATCTTTACTTCATCCCGGGTTCGTTGTCCTTGTCCCACAACATGGCCTAGGTATCTCACTTGATCTTGTGCAAATTTACATTTTGATGGTTTTAGTCGTAAATTTGCTTTTTGTATTCTCTCTGGAACAGAAGTTAAGTTTTTAAGGTGCTCTTCCCAGTTTTCTGAGTAAATGGCAGTGTCATCCAGGTATGGTACAGCGAAACCTTCGCATCCAGCCAGGACTTTAGTCATAACATTGCTAAAAAAATATGGGGCATTTTTTAATCCAAAGGGTAAACGTAGAGCCCTGAAACTTCCAAAACTAGTTACAAATGTTGCATATCTTTGGGCTCTTTCTGTTAACGGAATTTGCCAGTAGCCTCTAGATAAATCTAATAGGGTAATATATTTTGCTTTTGCTACAGTTTCGATACGTTCTCCAATATTAGGCAAAGGATAGTATTCAGTTTTAGTAACAGCATTGAGTTTACGATAATCAATACAAGGCCGAGGATCCTTTGATGAAGAGTCTATCAAAATCATGGGAGATGTATAGTCCGATTCTCCCGGCTCTATAATTTTAAGATCGAGCATTTTCTGTATTTCCCTTTTGAGAATTTCAGTCTGTCGGGGTGACAGTCTGTATGGCTTTATCTGTATTGGTTCGTTATTTAATAGCTCAATATCGTGACAAACTATATCAATACTAGCACCTGAATCCCTTAATATAGGAATTTTATGACCATTTACGTAACCCATACTAGTATAAGGTAATAGAAATTTATCCTCTGGTTTTGCACTAATTCTGTTAAGATTAGCAGGAGATTCAGTACTATTCTTAAGTTTTGGACATTGGGGTCTTAAATGTTGATAGGACCCACACTGATAGCATTGTGGCGTTTTTCGTTTTTCATATTTATCATCTGGACGTGGACTTCTAGGTCTATGAAACCAGCTTTGCGAATTAAATCCTGATGACAATTTTTTTTCAGTTTTATTTTTATTATCTGAACTCAATTTACCTTGAGTTAGTGCATTGTATCTTTCTTTCTGCCGATCCACTACAGGCCTTTTTGGAAAGTTTCCGCAAACGTTTTCATAGGCATCAAGTTTTTCAGCTAATTTTTTAGATGAAATCATCTGTACCCATTCATCAAGAAAATGATCTCGAATTTCAGGAGGAACTCGACGTTTAAGTTGGTCAAGCACTATCAAATCTAGCAGTTGATCAAAAGTCTTAACTCCTAGACCAGTCACCCATTCTTTGCAATAATTTTTTATTTCATAATTGAAATCCACCCATGTAGATTCGGTACTCTTTCGATGTTTCATAAATTTCTGCCTAAACTTTTCTGGGCTTAGTTTAAACCGTCTTAACAATAAATTCTTCACGTGCTCATTGTCTTTAGCTTTATCGGAGGGTTCTCTAGCTATTAACTGGGTTACTTCGTAAGGAAGTAGTCCTAGTAAATGAGATACAAATTCTTCTTTATCAATTTTAGCCCGTTCTGCTTGCCTTTCAAACAACAGCAAATATAGACTAATATCTCCTTTCTTATCATCGAATTTCTGCATAAGGTGACGCAGCTCCGTTTTCTGCCGGATCTGTCCGGTATTTTGAGACTTTGTCTCTGCTTCAAGTCTTAATCTCTCTAATTCATACTGTTCGTTCCTTCTCCGCTCTTCTGCTTCTTCCTGTCTCCTACGTTCTTCTCTTTCCTTTTCCTCCCTCTCTTTCCGTTCTTCTCTTTCCCTTTCCTCTTTCTCTTTCCGTTCTTCTCTTTCCTCTCTCTCTTTTTCTATTTTCTCCCTCTCTTTCCGTTCTTCTATTATTGTGTCTAAGACTCATTTGACGAATACTTCATCATAATATCTACTTTCAACAATTTTCTGTTTTAAATCGACTATTTTCAAATCTGCAGTCACATGAACTCCCAGTTCAGCCGCGAGATTTTGCAAATCTTCCTTACGAGCTCTTCCTTAGGAAGTTCATTCTCTCTACCACATTAATTGTGATTAAAATAAGAATAATAACATAGAGCAATAACATAGAGCAATATATATATAACCGTATGGACAACTAAAATGAATATTAAATATAATATCAAATACGGTAATAAAATAAGACAATTTATTATTAATAGGAAGTAATAATCTGGTATCACTAATATTATGTTCAGTGATGAACTTATAAAATAAAAATACGCACGATTATTCGATCTCGGTCGGTGCCTCCAAAATAATTATGACTGTAATACTTCTTTGACAGTATGAAGCAACTCCAATGATGGAACACAGAAAAAACTTTATTTAGCACTCAAAAAAAATGGCGACATGTAAACCAAAAAGAGAAAACATATTCTATAAAATTATTTAAAAAAAAAAAAATAATTACATACTTCGTGCGAGAAAATGCATGCAGCTCTCGAGTCTGCATTTCAATATTGCCAGTAATCTGTACATTATTTATTATTCATCTATTTCAAATGCGCGAGAGATTAATAACGATATTAAAGCTTTTACACTTCCTTGTACGAAGTGAAAGAAGTATTGTAATTGCGAAAAATTTCGGATGTCATATTTCATCAACGAAAATATTCATTTTGACCGCTCTCGAATCCATTGGAACGATGTTTTTTCATGACATTTGTACGCACGGACAGAATAAAGGGTTGTTTTTTTCGAACGAATTGTAAAATGGATTTAAAATGGTTACAAAGGAGATTTTTTATGATCTGTGTTACGTACGTACGTGCATGCAAGATAAATGCGTACATATGTATCTCGCATAACTCAAAAAAGAGCTGCATTAGAACGTTAAAATTTTGTATATGAGAATAGTGTAACATTTAGTTGAGCACCTCCATTTTTGGTTGCAATCGTCCTCACTAAGTAATATATTCACTCTGTTACCCGGCTCGTGAACTCAGTTTTTTTATTCTTATATGGTGGTAAACTGTGCATTTTTTTCTTTAAAAGTGATTGAATTATGTTGTTCTTATGTTCTGGTTAAGGTTTAAATGCTTTTAGTTAATTTGCATGGAATAGTTGTAGAATTGTCAACAAATTAAAAGTGGCGCCGCCATTTCTTTATATTTAAAAGTAGTAGTAGTGTAAGTAATTAAATCTTGGTGCACGAATTTCAGTGTCTTTTCGCTTAGTGGGACCAAATGTCAACTTTCAGTTTTGCGAACCGAAAATTTTGTCTGCCTGCCCGTGAGCCAAATTGCTTGTTTTGGCGTAGAAACTCTAATTGTAACTGTAAAAATTGCTATTTAACTCTCTTTAACTTTTTTTTTTTTTTTTTTTTTTTTTTTTTTGTGCTGCTTTATATTTTACGATTTTTAATAAAGATATTTTGAGTTCTTTGGTTTTTTTGGGGGGGGCGTGAAATGAGGGCTGTATTAATTGAATGAGAAGTAACTTTAATTGAAATGCAGCAAAAAGTGTTAATAATTTAACATGCGTTACAAGGAAGTTATATAATGTCTGCATCAGATATTTATTCCTTCATATAAGCTTTTTTACTTCTCTTTCTGCACTAAAATGTTTTGTTAGAAACTTTTAACAAAACTATCAAGTTCGTATTGCTCCAAATAGAATATTTCGTCGCTGGAATATAACTCTAAAATTCATTCTTTAATGAATACGTTCGTCAGTAAATGTGTATTTTGTGACGCCGTACGCTTATTTTAAATACCGGGTGATAAAAAAGTCAGTATAAATTTGAAAACTTAATAAATCACGGAATAATGTAGATAGAGAGATAAAAGTTGACACACATACTTAGAATGACATGGGGTTTTATTAGAACCAAAAAAAAGTTTAAAAAAAGTACTGTTATCGGGCCTTTTTTTTTTTCGAGGAAATGCGTGATTCTGGTTTTATAACTGCTACCGTGACGGGCGAGAGGTACGCCGATATGTTACAGAATCGCATCGTCCCTAGCCTGGCTGATAAACACCTGCTGGACGTAACGATTTTTATGCAGGATGGCGCTCTACCCCATATTGCTAGACGCGTGAAAGATTTCTTGCGCGCGTCGTTTGGTGATGATCGTGTGCTCAGCCTCCACTTTCGTCATGCTTGGCCTCCCAGGTCCCCAGACCTCAGTTCGTGCGATTATTGGCGTTGGAGTTACCTGAAGTCGCAAGTGTATCGTGATCGACCGACATCTCTAGGGATGCTGAAAGACAACATCCGACGCCAATGCCTCACCATAACTCCGGACATGCTTTACAGTGCTGTTCACAACATTATTCTTCGACTACAGCTATTGTTGAGGAATGATGAGGAACATATTGAGCGTTTCCTGTAAAGAACATCATCTTTGCTTTGTCTTAATTTGTTATGCTAATTATTGCTTTTCTGATCAGATTATTGCTTTTCTAATTATTGCTTTTCTAATAAAACCCCATGTTATTCTAAGTATGTGTGTCAATTTTTACCTCTCTATCTACATTATTCCGTGATTTATTAAGTTTTCAAATTTATACTGACTTTTTGATCACCCGGTACTAGAGGTGACAATAATCTCGAAACTCATTTTTCGTCGGCGCAACTTTTGTGTCCGAATCACACTTTTAAAACGTTTTGCCAATCAAATATTATCGATATTTATTATTTTAAAAATAAATTATATAATGGAGAATCTGTATATATATATATATATATATGCTCCCCGCACCTATGTTTTTCATATTGCGAGGAACATATGCAGACGTAACATAGAGACACTAGCTTTTTAATATACGTAGTCCAAATTTTGGATTTCGAATTTGTTTTTTATTTATATAGTATTTTATACAAATTCAATGAAATTTTAATTCGTAAACTCAGCGATTTGAAAGAGAGAAGTGGCAACACTGTTCTAAATCAAACATTTTTATCTTTAGCGCTTCAGAACTGCCATTCGGTAGTTTGAAAACAATATGCTGCTTCTGCCGGAAATATGTATATTTTTTTTTTTTATTATTTATTTTTTATAACTTTCTGATTTAATCTTGAAGAGACTAAGAGACCAACTAAGAGATTTAAAAGCAATAAACGAAGTTCTTAAAAATATTTTTTCTGTTTTCTAACGTAATTTATTTTTTAAAAAATGCATTCAAATTATGAGATATCAAGTCATAAATATTAATAATTTTTATGAAATCAGACTGGCTGACCTCATTAAAATCATTATGTGCGTTTTTCCGTTTTTAGTTAGAAATCTTTAAGGAGCTGGCTGTGTAAGCGGATAATATACTGAATATAAAAAAAAGTGTCCCAACCCCTAACACTCTATCGAACATTTTAAAGATACACTGTTTTTAAACATTTGTAGAATTTTATGTGGTGTAAGGGCGAAGAATTTAATAATTAATAAATAAAATTAAACACACAGAAAATTAATGATAAAAAGACAAAAAAATCGTAATTCCTTTTAGTAATAACAATTGAATACTGATATGATGAACTGAGGAATGACTGAAAAAGCAGAAAAATGTATGCCAACACTTGACGCTGTGACAGGAATTCTAAACATGTGCTGCTATTCTGGTGTTAAAACATGTGCTATGTAACAGTATGTGGCGTAACTGCAAATCTTTAATAAAAAAGCTAAAAAGACAAAAAAAACTGTATTAGCAGGATTGAATCCAAGAGCAGGTTGGTAGCCTACGATGCTCAGAGAGAGCATAAGAAAATTAACAAACCCTCTGTTACAATATTCAAATTTTGTTGTTGTTGTTCAATTTTGTTTGTTTTTCTTTCTCAGGTATCGATCACCTTGAACCGGCTGGAGAATGTGGCCAATTTCACAGAATTTGTCAAGGCATTTAGCCAGTTTGGTACAGAGATGGTCGAAATGGCGAACCTCATGAGCCGGTGCCAAAATGTGAGTTCATATTCTATTTATTTTGATCATTCCCAAATATTAAATCCTATTCTTTAATTAACTCGACCAAAACACTTTTTTAAGACTTTATAATCCTTTCATAGGTACAGATATGTTCATTTCAAATGTATTGTTGTGTACGTACGGGTTCGTTATGAAATGAATGCACAAGTCCGATGAAAAATGAACAAAAATTTATTATTATCACAACAGAAATGCTTAAATTTTCTCAAATTATCATGCAGTATCACAATATCTCACAGTAGTTATCTTTTAACTACTTAAATGTACAATAGAACGTAATTCAAAACAGCTAAAGAACGCTAATCCGCGAATTCGCTATAATCAACAACGGCAGTTTTCTAAACAACAACAAACTAAGCAACTACTACAAACTGAGATGTTTTCCTCCTTTTATAAGATTTTAAAATCACGCGCTAGAATTTTCCAATACTTTCTCGAAATCAAAAAGAGATATTTATTTATTTAATGCACGCGCTCTTGTATTTTCAATTTTCCAGCTTAGCTTTCTTTTAATATTCGTCACGCGCTGCACTGCGCGAGAAATAAAACCATTTAATTTATAATTGAACTAACATTAGCTTTTTAAATACCAAATTCGTAACATTACCCCCTTCCCAAGGACTGCACGTTCCGGGCAGTACAATCCCTGGACAGGAAGCTAAACTTACAACTGTGGCATAAATGCAACTGAGGCATAAACATTACATTACAATATCAAACAACATGAACAATAAATGCAATAACTAACTTAAATCAAATGCTATCAAATACTAAATACAAATCAAATACTAAATGCAAATCAAATACTAAATGCAAATCAAATACTAAATACAAATCAAATCAAATACACATTTAAAAACAAAGGACCATGGTTTGATACTATTTACAATTATTTACATTACGTACTATGGCCATAGTAATGAGCTGACCTGTCGTAATGAACGACTTTAGGTTTAGAGTTCGAAGACTTACGAATCCGAACCACGACGTCATTCGTGTTCAGCACTGTATATGGACCATCCGAAAGTGACTGTAATTTAGGACTCAGTCCTTTTCGTTGAATCGGGTTCCACAACCACACCTTGTCTCCTTTGTTGGATCTATGTCTAGTAGCTCTTGTGTCGCATCTGCTCTTCATTTTCTCCGTCGCCAAGTTGACTCGCTTTCGTGCAGAACGATGCATCCTCTCAAACCGGGCCTGGGCATCTTCGATGTGTTCCTCAGGCGATGAAGGCGCATCCGTAGGGCGACTAAACAGGCGGTCACAAGGCAGACGAAGGTCTTGACCGAAGAGCTTCTGAGATGGAGAATAGCTGGCAGTCTTGCGTTTCTTTTCGACCCTGGTATGTTTTCGGCAGCTTCCCGAGCTCGATCTTTCGGACAAGGCGTCGACATTTCCAGGCAAGGATCCCTTTTGAGGATGGATAGTAATGCCATCAGATGCTGAAAGCAGCTTATTGTTTTTGAAATCTAAGGAAAAATTGTATTTCCTTAAAAAGTCCAATCCGAGTATGCATGGATCTGTAATATCCGCCACATATGCCGTGTGATGGTAGGTGGCACTTCCAAACGTGATGTTTACGTTTAACTTCCCAGTTATGTCGATCTTGTCACCAGACGCAGTCTGAAGGGTAACACAGGATGGCGTCCAAATAAGTTTATCTTTAAACTGTTCAGCTAAATCTTTCCTAATGATGGTAACATTAGCTCCTGTGCCAATGATCATATTGCAATGAACTCCATCGATATTCCCATTGATGGACAGTCCGTTATTGTTGCCACTCACAATAGAGATCTTAAGCGCTTTAAAACAGGGTTTTTCATTATCTGGCAACCTCCGTTCCTTGATATGGTCATTAATTTGTTTGCTGCGTCGTTGCTCAGAAATTGTCTCAATTTTCGTACCTTGGGGTGTTCTGCAATTCTTTCGTACGTGGCCTTCAGCTCCACAGTTCCAGCACTTTGGTTTCTTGTCAGTCCTTTTCCTTCCCGTGACATTTAATTGTCTGTTTAAATCGTATGCCTTATTTTCCGTGCTCTGGGGAGTTCTGCAATTCCTTCGTAGGTGGCCTTCAACACCGCAATTCCAGCACTTTAGGGTCGGTTTCGTTTCACCACTATTTCGTCTTAAAGCATTCACTGGTCTTGTCAACTCATCCATTTTATTATCCGTGCCCTGGGGTGTTCTGCAATGCCGTCGTAGGTGACCTTCAGAACCACATCTCCAACATCTTACAGCCACTTTGTTCTCACTGCTACTCCGTATCAAAGCATCGACTTGTCTGGATAAATCATCTAAACGAGCCATCAATTGGTCCCCTGGGTCGTGGACTTGAGCAGCTCTGACTGGATGGCGGTCTCGACGGGTGGCTTGCTGGGCTGCCTCAAATTTCATGGCATACACTAAAGCGCTTTTCAGATCTTTAACATCCGCCATTCGCAGTGCTTTCTGTATTTCAGGGTCCCGGATGCCATCGATGAAATATTGCAAGGACAGGATTTCCCTTGTTTCTGTCGGGCACTCCGAAAAGGCGTGATGTGACAGCCTTTCAACATCCGTGGCGAGCTCCTGAAGCGTTTCGGTGAGCTTCTGTTGACGAGATTTTAATTGGAGCCTGCTGTAGTCTTTTAAACATTTCTCGCCGAAGCGCAGCTCCAAAGCGCCGGATAGAGCTTCGAAATCTAGCCTTTGATTTTCGGGAAGCGTCTGCAGGATATCCGCTGCGTCTGCTCTCAGAGAAGCGGCGAGATGACAGGCCTTAGCTTGGGAATCCCATCCATTCGCATCCGCAACGATAGAAAATTGTGTCTTATACACCTGCCAGGAGGTCTTCCCATCATATGTAGATAGTTTCAGAACGGAACGAGCAGGCATCGATAAAAATTTGAAACCTTCAGAATTGTTTCCTACCGTCGCTATGCACTTCTTTAGGCTGTCATTTTCTTTGGCAACGGCAGCAGAAACCCTATCATCAATTTGTTGTTCGACGGCAGAAACTCTCTCTTCTATATGTTCTTTTACAGAAGAAATTCTTTCTTCTACTTGTTCTTTTACCGAAGAAACTCTTTCTTCTATTTGTCCAACTTTAGTTTCAACCGCGTCTATTCTGCCTTTGATAGCCTCAAATTTATTTTCTATTACGCAGGTAATTTCTCTTTTCATTTCGTCCTGACCTGCTTTCATCTCATTTTTAAGAGATTTCATCTCTTCCTTAACGGATTCCTGGCCCAATTTCATTTCTCCTTTAACGGATTCCTGGCCCAACTTCATTTGTTCCTGTGCCGCTTTCATTTCTTCCTTGAGGGATTCCTGGCCCAATTTCATTTCTTCTTTAAATGAGGCAAAGGCTGATATTAAATGCCTTAATTGCTCTTCCATCGCTCTTGTTATTGGCATTCAAACCCCACTCCTGACACCAAAAATTGTTGTGTACGTACGGGTTCGTTATGAAATGAATGCACAAGTCCGATGAAAAATGAACAAAAATTTATTATTATCACAACAGAAATGCTTAAATTTTCTCAAATTATCATGCAGTATCACAATATCTCACAGTAGTTATCTTTTAACTACTTAAATGTACAATAGAACGTAATTCAAAACAGCTAAAGAACGCTAATCCGCGAATTCGCTATAATCAACAACAGTAGTTTTCTAAACAACAACAAACTAAGCAACTACTACAAACTGAGATGTTTTCCTCCTTTTATAAGATTTTAAAATCACGCGCTAGAACTTTCCAGTACTTTCTCGAAATCAAAAAGAGATATTTATTTATTTAATGCACGCGCTCTTGTATTTTCAATTTTCCAGCTTAGCTTTCTTTTAATATTCGTCACGCGCTGCACTGCGCGAGAAATAAAACCATTTAATTTATAATTGAACTAACATTAGCTTTTTAAATACCAAATTCGTAACAGTATTATTGAAAAAATGAAAATCACGGTTAATTAGGCATCATTAATTAACTATTAGATTAGATTTAAATGAAAAGTACGATTATTTAGTACCTTGCGTTATTAAGGACTGTTGTTTATAGAAAAAAGTGTAAAGTTTTTCCTTGATTCCTTTCCCAAATTCCTCTAAAAGAAAAAGAAAATCTTATTTTGCAGCATTGTATTGTGTAAATTTATTTGGATTATTAGTCCAGAGGAGCTTTGTCCCTGAAGGACTATTGTTTTCGTTTTGCGATTTTTCGTTGAATCATTATAAATGTCCGTTTTACTTTTTTAAACTGTTGCCACCCAATGTTAGATTCCTGCATTATATTTGAAGAAAATAAATAATGAAAAATTTGCATAAATGTATGTATATTTCTCGCATTGTGATAAAACAACGGTGCATAAAACCATCGAATTTTGAATGACGTAATCCTCCTACGAATATGGGAATGTGGAAAACCAAATTTGAAATTTAGGTTTTGTTTTATTATCAATTTCATATTTTGTAAAACTTTAACGACGTTTGGAGTAACCAACTCAACGATTTGAATGCGAACAATGGTAACACTCTACGGGGGGGAATAAACCCTTTTTATCTCCAGCGCGCGGAACTGTGTATCGGAAATTCTAAAGATAGGCTCATTTTAAAATGATTTTTGCGACATAGCTATTGAACTGAATTTTATGGTTTAAGTGTTTAAAGAACATGATATTTAATAAATAAAGGTAACACATGAATTGTTAAAAAAGCGCCCCTTTGGACGTAATTTAAAATATAAAACCTTTCAGAATTTTTTATTTGAATAAACTTAATTTGAGTTAATTTAATTGAATGTTTCACGTGTCATTGTATTTTCTTTAAATTTGTGCCTACCTTATAGTAATGAACTAGGATTAAACAGACCACGGTTAACAAGAGTCCTCTTCTAAGTTCTGGTCATGAGCTAAAAGGCGAATTTTTTTTTTTTTTTTTTTTTTTTCCTTTTAAAAACTATTACAGCTTTCGAATCTGGGAATGTCATCTGTTGAGAGGAAGACTTAACATTCTTTTCTGTGTCTATTAAATTCTTTCTGCGTTGTTCTTTGCAGTGCTATTTTCTACTAGGGTTCGAATATTTGCAGTCACTCTTAAATGTGCTCGAAACTGCGTTTTCCAATCCAGCGGAGAGGGAGTTTTCAGTCCTTTCGAGTAAATTGAATATGAAGAATAACGATCACATAAATGTAGCATTCATGGTAGTTTAAATAAATCTATCAACTGCGCCACGATTAGACATATTTATGTGACGCGGAGGAAAACGTCGCGGAGAAAACATCTCAATGCAGAAACATCAAAGTACAAAACGTCGTAGGAGAAAACATCGAAGTTCTAATGCATCATAGTACAAAACATCGTCATTGAAAATAAAGAGGTTCCAAAACTTCGTAGTTTAAAAACATCTTCGTAAAAAATATATCGGGGCAAACATATGATTTTCAGGCTTTAAAATTTGCAAATTCTTATTCTAATCATAATTTTTGAGCGCAAGACGGATTGAGGAATATTTTTACTTTTATATTTCATATTTTTGAATTACCTAATAAACTTTTGCTGAAAAAAAGTAATAAGGAAATTTAAGAATTTAAAAACTGAAAATTAGTGGAAAATTAATGCTAATTCTTCCAATTAACAGAATTTTTAACTTATATGGTAAACTAATAAATGTAGTTAATTAATTAATTTTTTTATTGGTAATATTTTCACTAACATTCTTTAATAAAAGTAAAAAAAGAATTCCTAAAATTCTGGTAAATGTTTAAATTACGCTTACAAATCATTATGCGAACATGCATTTACAACTTTTAAAGCATGGAAAACACATTTTAGATGTTTTATTTTTTATCGCGATATTTTTTAAGACGGGATATTTTTAAACTGCGGAAGTTTATGAACCGCTTTATTTTCCACGACGATGTTTTAGAAACGCGATGTTTGCTTCTTACTCTCTTTTCTTCTACGATGTTTTGTACAACAACCTTTTTTGCCTTGCGATATTTTCTCCTTAAAGTTTTCGTGCGCAATGTTTTTGCTGCGCTGTTTTCACCTGTAACCAATTTTTCGAGCTATTTATTGCCTTGCTTTGGATTTAGGAACTTCAAATGTTTAATTACTGTAGAGTTTCACGTTTCATATGGATAGTTTCTTACTCATTTTGACCTTTGATTACGATATCTCATTCACGAATTTAATAATAAAATTAAAAACAGTTTTAGTGGCCTTATAGTAGTTAAGACCGCTGAATACTATGAGTGTAACTCAGGTTCGATTCTATACGAAAGGGATAGCTGCATGGTTATTTTCTGTCTCGTATCGAATGTGTAACGTAAATACGAGCTAGTTTTCCTTAGAAAGTTCTCCAAGAAGGCATTTCTTCTCTTAAGCGGATAACTTTTGCGTGCTTTACCATTTTCCAATAATTAACCTAACCTAAGAACAGTTTCAATTTCAAAATCTAATTTTCAAGTTTCTAACACATAAGAGCAATCATATCTTACGAAATCCAAAGTACGTAGATAAAATTAAATATTCCGGCCTCAGGACAATGCACGGACCACTGTAAGATTATAACTTTGCTGATAACTTTTTAAACTCTGCTTAGGAAACAGCGAGTATCTAAATGATTAAATGTGATTAGAACTTTCTAAAATAACGCCTTGACATAATTTACTTGACTTCAGAAACTAGTGTATTCAGGAAGAATTTGTTACCCCGCAGATAAGCAAAATCATTTGATCTAAGCAAAATCGGCCCACCAGCGGCCGAGCGGTAAAGTAGCTGAACACTGGTAGTTCGGTCCGAGGTTCGAATCCCGCGAACGGGCTGGCTGCATGGGTGTTTTCGTAGTTTCCCCCATGTGTAACGTGTATACGAGCCAGTTTCCCTTAGAAAGTCCTCCACGAAGGCATCCCTCCTCTTAGGCAGATAGCCCTCGAGGCTTTGCCATAATCACACACACACACACACACACACTAAGCAAAATCGAGATTTGTAAGTTTTAAATGTCTTATTTACGGAATGCTGCATAAGAATTTTCCCAGCTAAGCACTTACATGAAGAGCGTGCGGAACTTCGAATTCATTCAACAACTTGAAAAGAATACTGCGTTGAGTAAACCATTTTTATATGATTTGGATATTGTAAATAGAAGCCTTTTCTTCTGGTCTGCTTTTTCCCTGCATAGCTGTAAAGGCCTTAAATTTTCTTTACTTTTCGTGTGATTTTTTACCTGATTAATGAAATTTCTGTCCTTTGTAGATCATATAACTTTTTTATTTTTAAGTTAGTAATATCCCACCCGGCAAAACGTTTCCGAGTTTTACACCAAAACTCTGAAGCTTCCGAGAAAACCATGAGAAGGGAGTATTTGCTTGATTATAATTACAAAAATGCCTTTATCTTACTGTATCCGAATTTTTGCCTTCTAATCAACTCCCTCAGCTTTTGGATATGTTTCGAGACGCATGCATATGTCCTTAATTAAAAGAATTGGGGGGACTAATATAATTAATGAACCTATATATATAAATTTGGTTGGTTGAAAACTTAAACGCACCTGAACATTGTAATGCTTTAATAATTGCATCTGCAACAAATGCGAAATTAAGTAAAATATCATATAGTCTGTAATTTACGATTGGAAGCATTTTTCAACAGGTTAGGAATTTTTGGTTTCTTTCTCGGGCGTCATAAATCTAAATTAACACTTTCCGGTGCGATTTAATAATGAAACATTTTGCATGAAATAATCATTTTATTTTTAATGAAAACTTTACTTCGAAGAATATGGTAACCACCTTGTTATTACCATATTCAAAAGTAACTTTAGTCACATTACGAGTGTAGTTCGTCATTGTACAGCATGGCATAAAAACACCGATAACGAGCTATTCTCGTCATTTTTCGGCAAGGAGTTAAGAGAATGGTTTCTGGTGGTTCGGCGACAAGCCAGCACTCCCACTGAAAGACAGATCCAAATATCTCCAGAAAATGTCGTATTGCAAATTTGATTTGCAGTAAAATCTCCGTTTTCAAAAAGCACATAGTTTCACTCAGCCGAAAATACAGAAACCCCCGAAGTTCTCGCATAATTAGTTTAGTTGACTCAAACTTTGCTGAAATATATTTGAATCGCTGCGTCACAGTAATGAGCTATTGAAGGATTTTAATTATAGATCTACAAAGGAAGGAGTGTCATATTCCAATAAACTGCTCTAAGTTTCATTAAAATAGGGTAAAGGATAGCACGCGACAGGAGATTATGTGTTTACTTCAAGCTTTTATATTACTTTTTGATGAGTTATAAGTAGCTGCAAAATTTTATGCGCTTTACTGCCAGATTGCAATTTGCAGAGTTATTTTTTATTTAATTTTTAATTTGTAAACTTCAGAGTCAGGTTAATTTCAAGATTTTTGCTTGGTAAATTTTGTTTTTACTGATCTTTATCTCTCTAAACTCAGTTTTAGAAGTCAGAGATAATTACTCGAATTATTCAAAGCTTGCAAGCTTTTGTAAATTTAGTTAAAGGACTTTATTACAAGCAAGTCAAGGCATGCAACACATTATTCCAGAATATTGCTGTTATTTAAGAGTTACGGGGCATTGTTTAACTACGCAAAAATACTAAAAAATAATTTAATTCGAATATTAATATTATTTATAAATGAATCAAAGCAGCAAATAATTAAAGATTTTTTTAGTCCTCTGTTAATGATAAACGAAATATAAAAAAAAATAATGATTTCTTAACAATTCAACATAACACAAGAAATATAATTCAACATAACACAAGAACGCAATGGTCAGGCCCAAACTAAAATAAGGCATATGACTAGAATATTTTAAATACATTCATTTTAATTAGAGTAAATCATTAAGTTTTAATCACTGTATTCCAATTAGATAGAAAAAAAAAGTTTATTAAATTACATATCATAAAAAAATTGTATGATTTTTCCATTTAAGAGAGCACTGGCGCTTAATCGATTAACGGTTCAAAAGTTCTCCCCAACATAATTTTTAAACACTGCAAAAATTAATTCGCTGCAAGTAACAGTATTTGAAGGACTTAAGGTTATACTACAGACAAAAGTAATTGCTTCGTTAAGATGTAGAAAAACTTTCACTGAAATCCAACTTCATGGTTTTTTAAGCTCTTTAAGTTTGAAAACACAGCGATGAAAATAATAAAAAAATTAATTGAGTTTCACAAGTGTTACCAAAAACGAACAAAAGGAAATTAATTTTCTTTATTCAAATCTGACTGATTCCTCCCTGTACATGTTTGCTGAAATTTCGAATAAACTTTCCCTTGCATCAAATTAATTATTTGAGAAATACTTTGACTTCTTTGTTTTTTGTATCCGAAAATGTTCACGCTATTAAAGACTGAATATACGTGATATCTATCTTTACAATACGTGATATCTATCTTTTAAACTTTAATTTCTTTTACTTATGTATCAAAGATTTTTTATAACTTTTAATTAAAGTTTACTCTTTTAATAAGTTTTGAAGAAATGTAAAACATATATGGATTAGATGTTTTTAAATGTTCTAGGAACTCTCAAAATAAATTATTCATTTAATTAAAAGAAACATTCAATCGTCAGATATAAGAAAACATGAAGTCGCATGAAAAATATGTAGGGCAACTCTAATTATAGACTCCAGATATCCACAATTCCAAGTATTCCAGATGGCTTGATCTCTTTGTTAAACAAAATAAAATTTAATTTTTCCTTAATTAAAATATGCATTTTTATTTCGCATTTTTACGTGTTGCATTAGCATCAAAATGTATTAGAAACAGCTAAGTGCAAATTTTTAATAGATATAATATTATTAATTACACTATTTTATGAAAATATAACACTTTAGCTCGGTTTTAGGGGTATAGAAGTGAGGAATTTTATTTCTTTAGGAAGACGTTATGTCTTGGTTTAATTTTAGTAGAACAGAAAAAAGCCACTTTATTATGTTATGAAAAATAAGATTTTGCTTTAATTTTTCTTAATTAAAAATTACGTCATACGTTTTCTAAGCGAATAAAAAGAGTTTTTAAATTCTAGTCAAATAAATATAACAAGAATGTTGCTTTCTGGTTTAATAGTACAACGTAGCAAAAGGCACGTTGACTAATCTGTTTGAAAGAAGGAAGGTTTTCGTGTAGGACTTCTAAGGGAAACTATCTCATATTAACGGGAAAATGAAATTACATTTAATTTCAAGACGAATAGAAATGAAAAATTCATTTAGAATTTCTGAAATCTAAAGAGAAAATACAACACACTTCTATTTCATCTACAAAATTTAAACACTGATGAACCATGAACTAGCGGGTACATTCAAAAATATCTGGATTTCCTTGGATATCTACAGCAGCAATTCTTGCAACCAGATCAGTTTCAGACTCTAGAGATGTTTCATACACAACACCTTTAAGAGCTCACCAAAGTACGAAATCCAGGCTACTCAAATCCGGAGAGACTGGCAACAGGTCCACCGTGCCCAATCAATCCATCGTTGACTAAATGATTCATTCAAATGTCTCCGAATACAGATTTATTAATGGGAAGGCACTCCCATCAAGTTGAAATTCCATGTTGCGTCTCATATTTTGTGGCACAAGATGAAGTCATCCTGATAGAACCTGCTCAAGAACGATGAGATAATATGATGTGAGGTTAGGGATGGTAACAGGTAAGACTAGACTAAATAGTACCCGACCAAACAATCCAAATATTGTCAACACCGCTAGTGAATACCACCACTTAAAGCCATCCGATGACGTTTGTGGCTATAGGTTGCCGTGCAATTTGCAATCCTTATGACCTGCCCTTAAAGTTTATACCAACATTTATGGGACATCCTGCAGAGGAAATTGTGTTATCGCACGCTTTTTGCCATCGCAGAAGAACTTGTGCTAAACATAGTTACGTTAGGTTATTTAAATATGGGGGAACTATGCCTACGGGAAGGGATACCTTCGTGTACGATTTTCTAAGGTAATTGACACATATTCACGTTACGAATGGGGAAAATCATGAAAACCAACCCTGCAGTCAAATTGTTTGGCTTGAAGAGACATTAAATTATTTCGAAGCAAGAGAGATGAAAAATGAGCAATGCCCTCGCCGGGACACGAACCAAGACGTCTCTAATACGCGCCGAGCGTGCTGACCGCTACACTACGAAGGCGTGCTAAGAAGGCGAGAGAAATACCTTATAGCATCAGATCGAACCCGAATGGGTATCCAAGCAGTCAACGGTCTTAACCAGTCAGCCATTGGTAAAGCCCTTGTAGCTAGACTTATCGAAATGGAAACGGGCTGTTAATATTCTGGAATCGCTTGGTGTACGGATGATGATGTTCTGAGAATGTCCTAGAAGTTTGTGGTAGGAGAGGGGTTGGAGACTCTCATATCGCAGCCCGTGATGTTCTCCCTCGGAATTCCATTCGGAGCAGGAACTTAGCAGATAGTCAGTCCCAGCGATACTTACTATGCCTACTTGGATGCACAGGTGCCGGCCTTGCTTCAATCTATACCTGTTTTGTAAATCTTTATGCAAAGACCTAGCCTTCTTTGTTAATGATTGTGCCGTTCAACGTTAGCGCACCTTTTATGCTTTCAAGAATGCAAACTTTGTAATTGTCTATCGTATTTGATATCGAAATAGATAGATTTATGCTCGGAGTTGTTGATTGAATTTTACCATTTTTATACGTACGAATTATTTTCACCCTTTTATCTAAATTAATTGCAGTTTTTCACCAGCGCATTCGGTTTTGCGGCGTTTCGAATCCGTTTTATGAGTAAAGAAACAACAAACAGTAACACGACAGCACGTAAACAAAACACGATAGTAAACAAGCATCTTAAATAATTTCAAGAATGTATTTAGGTGCAAGTGTAACGTCCAGGGAATTTGCAAAATCCTTATGGCTTATTGGAAGGTTTCAATTTAAATTAATCGCTTTTGCACCCTTTTATAACTGCAAATTTACATAAGTTGCTTTTGCACACATATATAGCTGCAACGTTACATAAGTTGCGTCTTAAGTAAATTGGGGATTACTGTGTTAAGAACATTAGTAATAATATGGAAAATATTCAGTAAATTTAATATTAGGCAGAAACGCAACTTTATTTTACTTCAGAAGTAAAAATACGTATTTTTGCTCTTGAAGGGAAGGAAACTGTGGCTAATCAGCTTACAAATCAATTTAGTGTTGTTCGATGTATGCACAAAAATAAGTTTGCTTTTCAAGTTTAGATTGTTCATATAATTATTGATAAAGTTCTTTTACAACTTCTCTTTTTAACACTTTAAAACTCAATAGCAATAATCTGTGATTTAAAAAGCATTTTAAGGATGAAAAGCATTTTAACTCGGATATTTAATTTTTACTTGCATTATATCTGCAACATTTTGCAACAGATATTTGAAACACAGTTTCTCAGCCTCTGTTATAGAAACTGTCCTTTAAACTCCAGGTTAAATCAGATTACATATATTATTGTTTTACTTTTATTTTGAAAATGAAATTCAGCAACTGTAATTAATGACTAACCAATTAATCTTGAAGGGAAAATCGAATTCAGTATTTGTTAATGTGATTAATCGCCTCAGATAAACGTAACCTTTCATTCATCATATTTATTTAATGAGAAATAGGGTCAGTTTGAACGTCTAGCTCGGAATGATTGAATCAGTTAATCTTAGAATGTAACCCGCTTGATGATGAAATTATAGAATGGCCACTATATTTATATAGCATCTAGCAGGCGATTTTTAAGCAAACATGTCTATCATTTTAGAGAAACGTATATTTAAATGGTTCTGGGTAAAAACAAATGAGAAGATAGTATTATTTTAGAAAGACTGAATGTAAATGAAAGAGCTTATATGATATCCTTAAAGAAGATTTGTTAAGAGAGAAATCCCTGCAATATTTGTGCAAATTTTCTGATGACCGAGCGAAAGCAGTGAAGAATGGGAACTTGCAAAGACCTGATCGAGGCTACCGATAGTGAGCCTTCCGTATTGGTTTCAGTCATAATGAGTGAAAGTCAGTTTTATTAATGTGATTCGGAATTCATTTATTAATACATAAGCTAAAGTATCATAGTTTCATAAAAGAAAATTGGAGTAGCCTGTGTCTGATCACCCCTGCTATTTTTATGTGAATACATCTCTAAAATCCAAAAGAAATGAACTGAACACACTTATTTATTAATACATTTTATGCATAAATATATTAATGGCCAGCTATTTAACATCACTGCTCTGAACTTAGATCTATGATTCAATAAATACGATAAATGTGGTTAAATCTACTCAGGTATCTTTCTTTTGAGTGTTTACGCCGAATACACTCAAATTGACTTCAATTATCTAATGCTGCCACAGCGATGTGTTTATCAAGTATGTTAATCAAACTCAAATCATTAATTTTTAGGCCAAAATCAAATATGTAGATTTTTTAACTTGAATCTTTTTTATGCTTACAATAATCGTTGAAGCTTTATAAAGCTTATCGAGTAATGTTGCTCACACGAACTAATTATGTTGATCATTTTCCAACTATACCTAACTATTAAAAGTGATTGAATTATGTTGTTCTTATGTTCTGGTTAAGGTATTTATGACTTTAGTTGATCTGGATACAATAATTGTAGAATTATCAACTAAGGGTCTACTAAGGGTAACGAAGCCGTTGCTACATTTGAAACTCACTGAATTAAGTCAGTTTTTGCACCAAACTTAGTATCGTTTTGCCAAGTGTGACCGAAAGTAAACTTTCAGTTTTGTGCACCAAAAAAATGTTTTCTTGTACGCTGACCGAACTGCGTGATTTTACGTAGAAGTTCTTACCTTAATTATATATATATATATATATATATAAATTATTTTTAACTCATGTTTGGTGTTTTATATTTTTCTGTAGTTCAGAATTTTTAATGAAGGTGCTTTGAGCTTTTATGCATTTTTTTTTTTTTTTTTTTTTTTTTTTTTTTTTTTTTTTTTTTTGCTTTGCCGCCAAGTAAGAAATGATTTGATTGAATGAGAAATATGTCTCTAATGAATTTCGAGGAAATGAGTTTAAATGAAATGCAGCAAAACATACGTATAATTTAGTAGGCCGTACAAGGAAGTCATGTTATGTCTATATCAGATTCTTTTTACTAATTTTATTGTCCGAGAAATCGAAGGGGGAAATTTTGTCAATAATTTTATTTTCTGAGGACGTAGTTACAGTAAGAACATAACAAATGAGAAGTAGTCATGGATAAATTACAGGTAACTATCACAATATTATTTTTAAAAGAAACTATATTCCAATAAGAATACATATCAATATTACATCACAATACCTAAAACATATCTTCGTATATACACTCTTAGACAAAAAAAAAAAAAAAAAGACGCACCAAGCAGGAGTTATCCGAATGGGACGAAATCGGTAAACGTGATGTACATGTGCAGAAAAACAAATGATTACAGTCTGAGAAAAATTGGATGATTTATTGAAGTGATAGAGCTTCACAAAGTGAAAAAATCGGTAACGCGTTTGTCCACCTCTGGCTCTTATGCAAGCAGTTATTTGGCTTGGCATCGATTGATAGAGGTTGCATATGTCCTCCTGAGAGATATCGTGACAAATTCTGTCCAACTGGCGCATTAGATAGTCAACATCCCGCGCTGGTTGGAGGTCCCTGCCCATAATGCTCCAAACGTGCTCAATAGGAGAGAGATCCGGCTGGCCAAGGTAATGTTCTGCAAGCACTAAGGCAAGCAGTAGAAACATGTGCAGTGTGGGGGCGGGCATTATCTTGCTGAAATGTAAGTCCAGGGTGGCGTGACATGAAGGGCAACACAAGGACGGGCCTTAGAACTTTGTCGACGTACCGCTCTGCTGTAAGGTTGCGACGGATGACAACCAAAGGGGTCCTACTATGAAATGAAATGGCACCCCAGACCATCACTCCTGGTTGTCGGCCTGTCTGCCTGAAGATAGTCAGGTTGATATCACACCGCTGTCTGAGGCGTCTCCAGACTCGCCTTCGCTGGTCATCGGGGCTCAGTTCAATGCGGAACTCATCACTGAAGACTATTCTACTCCAGTCAGTGACATTACAGTGCGAATGAGCTCGACACCACTGCAAACGGGCTTGACGTTGTACAGAGGTCAACGGTAGTCGGCGCAACGGGCGCCGTGACCTTAGCCCCCTTTCTGTGAGCCGTCTATGAATGGTCCTTGCGGTCATTGAAGCACTAGTTGCACTTACAATCGATGATAATGATGCATCTGGGGCTGTGAGTGCCGCTCTGACGATTGCTCGGTCTTCCCGTTCTGTCGTTTCTCTAGGCCCACCGCTTGCTTCTTGAAGCTGTGCGCGGTCATGGTTCACCCATTCCTGCCAACATCTTCTAACAGTGGCATCGCTCCTGCTCAAATGTCGAGCTATTCGCCGATAAGACCAACCGGCTTCTTTGAGCCAACTACACGACCTCTCTCAAATTCTGACATCTGCGCATATCGTTCGCGCACCTGTATGCGAGGCATAGTTACTGTCTACCAGAGTACACGGAATGAAATTCGTGAAGAATTTATGACCTGGAATCGTAATTTCTCCTCTTGAATATCCTGCCATTTGCGCAGATTAGATGCGCTGTAGCGACAACCGTTCATTCACTGGTAGCCAAAATGTAAATTTTGCATTTTCCGTCGGAACCTGTATGCATATCAATTTGTATCCAATTTGCTTTATATCTTCTCGGTGCGACGTGGTGCGTCCTTTTTTTTTTTTTTTTTTTTTTTTTTTTTTTTTTTTTTTCCCTAAGAGTGTACTTGCCCCGTTACTTTCAAATCATCCATAAATAATTAAAAAAAGTAAAAGTAAAGCTGATTCGGCGATATTGTAGCCAGTTCGTGCTTTCTTCATTACGCTTAGACTGTTGTATAGGCTTGTATTTCAGACTATAGTACAAGGCTATCAAAATCTTCATTATTTAGAGAGGAGAAATTTAGTGTGGGCAGGTAGCTTGCGAAAATTTCTTTGTTAGTAAGACGAAAACAATCATTGAGTGAATGAATGCAATGTAAAATTTAAAGGCAGTACTCTGAAACAGCTGAGGAAGAGGAAAATCACTAGATTTTTTTTTTTTTTTTTCAAAACCTTACGCTATAAAGCTATGGAGGAAAATACGTGATGAAACTACGGTTACATGCGTGAGCAAAATACTTACTGTGTATGCATCTCGCATACCTATGAGAAATTATACATACTAATTAATGAATTTAAGAATTTGAATTCATTAATTAGTAAAATTAGTATTAGAAATGAACTGATTTTTAACTATTAGCGTTCAGAATTACAAAAAATTTACTCATGTTCCCTCGACTTTTAATACTTATTATTGGTTTCTTCAGCATTTAAATGTATTTATGATTGACAGAAAAAAGTGTTCATTTCAGTTAAAATAAATTCAACTAAAAATTTTACTTTCATTCCTTCCAGTGGAGACGATAAGGTTACTTTAACTAAAAAGGGAAAAAGAATGTTTGAGATATTCGGCACAATCCATTCGACAGAGATATATCCCTATTTGTTATAGTACATAAAACTCCCTAGAGGGGTGTTTGCTCCCCACACTGTCATTTTTTGCTTCCCCAGCTGTGATACTTATGAACGGCTCTTTTCCTTTATCTCACTTTTATCTGGAAAAATGCAGTCCTATAAATTTTGTCGTCCTACAAGGAGAGATATATTTCAACTCTTTTATTTGTATTACAGTTCTGCCAGGATTTTTTGACAAAAGGATCTAATTCTGAAGCTGCTGTGCTTTTACGTTTGCTCGAACTTGTACAAGAAGTTTGATAAAAAATGCTATAGACTTTATTTTTTTAAAGATGGACTTTTAACGTGTACTTTCAGTCACAAAATTACTTACTAAATAACAGAATTTAATGAGAAGACTTTCATTAGAGGAAGGGAAGAGTTTCATAAATATGTAATAAATATTTTACCAAACAGAGTTTTTGCTGTCTCGAAACCCTACAAAAAGCTGAATTTTATGTTTGCAGAAGACATATGCACTGCGAGAGAAAAAAAAAGAGAAAAAGAAAACAAAAAAATAGGACAGTTCTGTATCTCCCATTCTACTGGGCTTATTGACGAAATTCAAACTGCATTTACGTCTCGAAAGCAAGACTTAGGACATACAAGTATACTAAGTTTATATATAGCAACTGTTCTAATATAGTAGGTATTTTGACACAAAATCAAATCGACTTTTTCTGAAATGACATGCTAATTTTTTTTCCATATTTCGATTGTACGACTCAAATTATGCCTAAATTTTAAATTTTGTGAATTTCGGAGCGAAATTTTTGAAGAAATTAAAAAATTTATTTTGGCGTTTTTTTTTTTTTTTTTTTCCAAGTTTGAGGGAAGTTTGCAAAAACAATATAAGGCAAGAATAATTAACTTGGCGAGCTTAATTTATAGCAACCTATTTTCCTTTCCTTTTTTTCATTGTGAACAAGCGGAAAAAGTCTTCGTTCATTATTTCAAATAATTTTAGTAAAGTGCTAAGCCACATTTGGCGTTATTGTCACTTATAACAAATATGCCAAATTTCAAAACGCGCCAATATGTAAATTGAAGTATGTCCTAGGAAATTTTAAATAAAGAACTCTAATTTTTTGCAGGTACACTTAGAACTACATCTACTTTAAGTTGATGGTAAAACTTTTATAGGTTATAATTCAATTTTTTTTGAAAAATTTATAAAAATTATTTAAATAAACAAATTTTTAAAATAAATCCTAAAAAATGGATGAATTTTATTTGGAATGAACTTAAATTTCGAATTCTGGAAAAAGGAATCAAGTAAGTTTAATAAAAAAAGGAGATATTATTAAATGTATATCAAATTCAATTAACATTGAGGATTTAAAATTTTGAGAGTTAGTTTTTTATATGTGAAAAATAAGCATGCGCCGGGACTGGAATCTGGACTTGAATACATGGCAAGTGTGCTTCCGTTACACCACGAAGGCATGCAGAAGGGAAGGAGAAAATACCTTGTATAATTTGCGGTGTTATGAAGGGTGATGATTCTTTATGAATTAAATCGCTCGGGTGATGATTCTTTATGAATTAAATCATTCTAACGATCTTATATAATTTCAAGATGCGTTATTTTTGCTGTATTTCAACATGTCCTCAGAAGTTGCTTAAGTATAAATTAGAATAATTCGAGAATAATTTTTTACTTCTTTGTACGATGTAAAGGAAGGATTGTAATGGCGAAAAGTTTTGCTTAACACATTTCAAAGTAACTATCCATTTTGAACGCTCTCGAATCCATTTAGAGACTTTTTTTGCGTGACCGACAGAACAAGGAACTATTTTCTCTAAAACAGATTGTAAAATGGATTCAGAAGGGAATTTTTTTAGGACGTCTATACGTACGTACGTAGGTATGTATCTCGCATACCTCAAAAGCGATTTGCCATAAGATGTTAAAATTTTGTATAGGGGACTGCTAAATCATCTGGTTGTGCATCTCCCTCCTTTATTGCAATCAGCCGCACCTAATGTATACATACAAACCCATCTTCTTACTAAATGACTACTTCTTCTAAATGAGCTCATTTTTTTATTATTTTTATACGTTGGTAAATTGCGAATTTTTTGTGACTTTTGAAAAAGATTGAATTATATTGTCTTATGTTTTGGGTAAGGTTTTCATAGATTTAGTTAATCTGCATGCAACAGTTGTAGATTTATCAACAATTTTAAAAGTGGCGCTAGTCCTAACGAGGCCGCTGTTTGCGTACATTTCAAACTCTACAATACTCAATTAAGTCAGTTGGTGCGTCAAATTCAGTGCCTTTTTGCCCAGTGGGGGGGTCAAAAGTTAATTTTCAGTTTTGTGCGTCGAAAATTTTGCCTTTCTTCCCTTTGACCGAATAGCTTGTTTTTGCATATAAACTTTAATTTTAATTGCAAATATTTTTAGTTGTTTTAAACTTTTTTGGTGATTTAAGTTTTTCTGTATTTTACAATTTTTAATGAAAATGTTTTGAGCTTTTCTGTATTTTTGCCTTGCCGTTGAATGAGAATTGAATTGATTGAATGAGAAACACATCTCTAATAAAATTAGAGTATAACCAAACTACCATAAACAAAAGACTCACCTGGGCATTTTTAGTTAGCTTTAATTAACAAAACACAATTAAGATAAAACGTTACAATTAAGGGCGTTATAATTACACATTTCAGTTACAAAGTAAATCTCGGAGAACACCATGCTTAGTCCATGATTCCAGTACACCGATTGAAGGCTACAGTCTTTTTTCGGCCGGTGTTTCTCTCGGTGGCCGCTAGGTGGCGCTCATTGAGCCGTGGGGTTACAAGAGGAACTAAGTTTAAATGAAGTGCAGCAAAAAATGTGTATAATTTAATAAGCAAATACAAGAAAACGAGAATTTTCGCTTTAATGTTATTCAATGACATTCTTTCGGAATTAATTAATGAGTAACATTCTTTAATTCACATTTCATTACATGTGGAAGAATTTTCGAGAAATCAGTATGTAACTTTTCAAATTTTAAAAGTGCGTTATTAATATTCTCACGCATTTTGATTCTTTTAAAATCATAATTTAGTAATCATCCAAAAAATTCATTAATCTTGAAATATTTGTAATTTTTTCAAATAATGTTACTAGTTGGTTGTGTGTTAATATCGAAGCTCCCAATGTTTTCCAGATCTCGAATTTTATAAAATTCTCTGAACAAAATCTCTTTTTGAAAACGTTGTACTGATAAACATCATCATAGTTTGCTTAACAATGTTCGTCTCTTAGTCTATTAACATTAAAAACCTCTTTTCCAAACGGATATGATATTTTAAGTACAGTGGTGCCTCACACAACGAACTTAATTCGTTCCAGGAGCACGTTTGTTATGCGAAAAGTTCGTTATGTGAAACGCGTTTCCCATAACAATACATGTTAAAAAAAAATAATTCGTTCTGTAGCATAAAATATGCTAAGATGACATAAAAAAAAGATAAATTTTTTGTTATTATTTTTATTTAGATACATCTAAAAACATAATTTAAAAAAAAAACACACACACACACATTTTTTTAATTTTAAGACAGACTAAGTAGAGTCTACCGAATCTTGCACATCTTCATCCATTTTCTGCTTTTTTGGCCGATGATTTCATGAAAAACCTGTCCAAAGTCGTTTGTTTTTCTCTTTTCTCCAACATCTGCCGGAATCAACGGACATGAGTATCGGAGTAAAGATCGTTGATCCTGTTTGCTTCAGCTGAATCCGAATAGTGGGCATTGGTAAACTCCTGAACTGCTTTCCATTTGACCAGGATTTTCTTGATGTCAACAGTTGGGATTGGTTGATTGTTTGATTGTTGCTCCTCGTTATCAGATGACGCTTCCCTTTGAGCATTGTCCTGTTGCTGGACCAGAAGTGCTTGGAGCTGGTCAGTTGTCAGCTCTTCTTCGTGTTCCTCAATAAGCTCCACTACAGATGTGACAGATAATATCTTGGGTTGTTACGTCACCTTTCACCTGCCTGTCCTTAATCCAAATCGCTAATAGCCTTTCCATTTCCTCGTGGATTGAAGACCTATGTTTTTCATGAAATAGTTTTGATACTCCTTTGGCTACTTTGGCTGATTTGATTGTATCCTTATTTGTCAAAATGGTGAAAATGGTGGTCTTGCTGAGGCCAAACTCTTTGACGAGGTCACACTGTTTTACCCCACATTCACTCCTTCTAATTATTTCCTGTTTCATTTCAACAGAAATCACCTTCCTGCTTTTTTTAGAAGCCATGATATAAAAAAAATATTGATTTTAACTTAAAAGGACGATATTGAGGGCAAAGCGGTTGTGGAAGCTCGGGCGATTTCGTTGTGTGAAACGAAGTTCATTGTATGAATCATGAAATGAAGTTCGTTGTGTGCAGCGTTTGCTGTGCGAGGCTTCACTGTACTGAAGAATGCAAACATTTTGATTTTCAATTTGTGTACGACCCCTGAACATGATTCTTAAACTTTAAAATTAAATATCTATGTCAATATTTTGGCACTGGAGTCAAACATTTCCTTTTTTAATTTTTAGAATGAGCATCGATTTTTGCTGAATATAACTATATATAGCAAGGTTTTACAACCCTTTTTCTTGCATCGACCGCTTTTAACTTATTTGTTTTTTATTTGGTCGACCATCTTGCCTTGTTTCCATATATTGTAAAGCGTACAACATAATCATAACACAAATAACTGCACGTAAAATTTAAAGGTAAAAATTCATCTAAGAGTAGGAACAAAGTTGTTTATCATTATTATTAAGTTTACAAATAAAAACCTTTTAAAAGCAAAAATGAAAGATTGAAGAATAGTTTAATATGTATAAATGCAGTATCTGCACTTTACGTATTGATGCATTTTTTTAATATTTGGCCTAGATTGTTTATCTTAATTTTTAAATTGCCTCGTTCAAAAATATACAACTCGTTTCTTGTATTCTGCAGTAAATTATTGATTTGGCTTCAGCCTGCTTGCACTAGGCCCACCAAAAGCCTAGTGGTTAACACCGCTGAATACTGGTATTCTGGTATGACCACCAAATACTAAATACTCTCGCCTGGGTTCAAACCCAGGAGAACGGATTGGCTGCATGGTTAATTTTCATTTTCCCATGTGCAACATGAATACGAGCCAGTTTTCCTCAGAAAGTCCTCCACGGAGGCGTTCCTCCTCTTAAACTGACAGCCCACCTGCCTTTGCCATATTAAAAAAATCTAACTTAATTCCTCTAAGAAGAAGGGGAAGTCAATAATAATGGTTAGGTAAAAACTTTTATTTTGGGGACATAGTATCTGCCAGATGACTTTTAGATTCCAAAACTTAGCATTCCATCTGATTTGAATAAGACTTGACTTGAAATTACAGCATGATGTAGCTGTAATTTCTCTAAACATTTATCAAATCTATTCATATTTTTTGCAGTCAATGTGATCTTGATTATGCTGATCCTCACTAATGCCATTAAACGTCAACGACCACCCTTCCCAGGGTTTCAATACCGATCTCGTTGAAAACCCCTAGCGTTTAGCTTCCCTTTTTATGCTGCTTCCCATCCTTTGAGATACGAAGATAGTATGAAAGTATAGATTTTGTAATTTTCACGAAATTTACATTTAAATATAAATATGCCATAACATGAATATTCTTTGTAATTGTATATGTCTTCTATCAAAGGTTGTTCAAACACATGATGTAAACACATGATATATAAGAACATTGTGAGCTCCGTGCATAACTGTACATGCTGTAGCAGGAATCTTTACATGTTTTACAGGTTCATTATTATACAAGTTTTAAGAAAACGTAATAGGTAAAACTTTGTTTTCGGACTTTGTAATGAAATTGCTTGACGCCTGTGAGCAAAATAAATTTCGAAAATGGAGTAAAGCGACAATAAATGTTTTCTTACCCACTTGAACAGCGATGAGAAATAGAGCACAAGATGCGATCGACAAATCCAGGAAGCAAAGAATTATCTACCACCATATGTTTTTAATTAAATCCACTTTAGGAAACATTAGATATTTTGGACCACGAACTGTGAAAAATCGACTGTGCTCTGTCTTAATTCTGATCACGGATTTTTCAAATTCTAACTTGATTTTCTAACCAATTGCAAGGAATCCGAGAATTTTTTTATAGTTTCGAGGAAGATGTGTAATAGAAGGAAATAAATCTTAAACTCTCATTTGTAGAACAAAGTGTGTGATTCAAATTTACTTAAAAATCCCAGTCTTCTAATATATACTGAATGCTTTTAATTCTTTAGCTCTGTTTAGAATATTGTGCAGTTAATCCTTTGCTTAGATGCCAAACTTTGTTGGAAGTTCTTGATGCATTCTAACGAACAGCGTTCCAATTAGGAGTTCAGTACAAAACCTCCTTGTTTAGGTAGATTCTTTTATCATTGAGCCTAAAGATGAAGTAATGCCTACTGCTGGGAATTTATAAAATTCACAACCCGACACATTGACATGAGTACCCCCATTTAATTTGGCTGGATATTCTTTGCATTTTTCAGTTCTATGTGGAAGAAAGTGCTTCTGAACAAGTGTTATGGCAGGAAACGCAAAAAGGCGACATAGACACCATAGTGGGAGTCTGATTAATTATCCATTATTTTCCCAAAGATTCCTCTGAGATGAGCATACCAGCACAAAGAATTGTGCTCTAACTGTAATTTGAACCCAGGACCTTTGCGCTTCTAGAATAAGTTACTCAATTTCACTGGAAGATCCTGTATTTACAATTGATTTCGTATATTTTCAACGCAGAGTGAAGCTCAGAAATTTACATGAATGGAAAAATTTTACATGGAGGTAAACCTTGAAGTAGCATCTCGAAAGGTATTTTATTATTAAAATATTTAAGTTAAAAATATACATAAAAGGGGATTTTAATATTTTGCTAATCTTCTTCAATTATTCCTGCTTTCCACAGATAAAAGGACATCTTTACCGTTAAATAAAATAAAACTCAACCCAAAACGAATTTCAGTTTTAAAAGCTCCAACATGAGTTTTGCCATTTGTTTTTTAAAAATAAAAAGTTGTAAAGAGAAAAGTATCGAAAGATAAAAAAGCATTTATATTTTATGGATAAAATAGTAATAAATACGTTTTAAATAAAATATTGAAAATTTCCCACAATCTGAAAACGTCAGATTTCAATCTGTCACCTCTCAGATCATTAATATTGGAAGAAACTGGAGGTAGTTTTTAAACGATTCGCTCGAAAATCTTCTGTCAGTCCATTTGTCTCACGATCGTTGATAAAGCCTGTAAAAATATTCGGCTAGTCATAACTAAATATTTAGCAATTAAATCCGCCAATCCACACTATTACGAATCACCTTACCTATCGTACCTATCGTCAGTCCATTATTTCTTCTATCAGTAACAGAATTGCTCGGATTCTCCAAAAATTCAGCTTTGAAATCTCTTTCTCAGCTATCAAAGATATCCGTTGTTCGATTCTTAAAGATCCCTGCCCTGATTTTAAGTCTTTATTATATAAGATATAATAATTAATTTCCATAGCTTCGCAGTGGAGTTCAACTAAAAGAAAATTTCTCATCTAAGAACATGCATAATGTTTATGTTATTATTAAGAACGTATTATGTTTGAAATTAGAAATAAATATGTCTTCGATAACTAATCATAAATTTTCGTTAAATGTGCAACTATACTTGAGCATTTAACGAAAATTTTTACTTTGATTCTGCGAAAATTATACATAAAAGCTTCTTCAGTTGGCAAACTGGATTTTCTTTGAAGCTTTTCATATTCACAAAAATTTATCCAATGTACAGTTCCTCACGCTTTTTTCTAAGATGAATGTTGAGGACCATAGTGAACTCTGCAGTGACATATCGCTGAGTCCAAACTACTAAAGATGTAGCCTCAAGAAGGGTTAAACTATCTTTTATTTCACTCAAAATAAGATTAACAGTCAGCCCCTTTCTCTGGCTTACAACAAAGCCTCTACTAGGGCTTGAACTCAGAATAAGAAATAAGAAACTAAACTATAACTAACTGAAGGAGACTTAGCCGAAGCTAAGCACAAATATCTAACGTAGTTGGCCCTCTAAATTAAACTAGCCGGCGAATATCGTAATAATACGGCTGATTGTAACAGCTTCAAGAGAGACTTAGCCCGAAGGCACGTAATAATACGGCTGAGTGTAACAGCTTCAAGAGAGACTCAGCCTGAAAGTACGTAATAATACGGCTGAGTGTAACAGCTTCAAGAGAGACTTAGCCCGAAGGCAAACACGCCTTACTCTCTCTCACGAAGCTCTCCCTAGATGTCTCTCATGCAGTAAGTTGGACCTTTCTTAAATACTTCTTCTAACTCATTTGCGTTCAACGCAATTTTAAAAGCTCATTCTGGTAGGGAGTTGTAAGTGGAAGCAAGAATTGACAGGAAACGTTATCCAAATTAAAATAACTGTTATAAAATTAAAATATACCTTACGTCAATTTGATAAGAATTTTAAGCCATCGTGCATGTGGCCTGGCGAATAACCGATACTCAGAGTATTACCATTTGACGTGATTTTAAATCTTCAATTTGTTTTCTAAATTAAAACCGTAACTCTAACATAGTGAACGATTTAAAATATAACGTACTTTTTGATAATATATATAGTTTTACTGTGGAGTCATTAGGTTTTTTCAAAGCAGGAGACGTTAAAAATGAGCGGTGCTCTTGCCTGGACCCGAATACGCGCCGAGTGTGCTTCCAATTGCCGAATACGAGTGTGCTTCCAATTGCACCACGAAGGCATGCGAAAAGGAGGGTGAAACTACTTTATACACGCATTCTTTTAAAGGGCGAATGGAGATGAGGGGACCCACTCGCCAAATCCTAGTGTGTATCCTCCAACATCTTAATTTGTTAGGGCGCCACTGTAGAGTAGTTAAGTTTGTTTTTACTTCCTTCTACGAAGTAAAAAGGAAGTATTATAACCTCGAAAAGTTTCAGGCAGCATATTTCAACGAAAATATCCATTTTGACCGCTATCGAATGCAATTTAACGATGTTTTTGCGTGATATCTGTACGTAAGAACAGATTAAAATACTCTTTTCCTTCAAAAAAATTATAAAACTGCTTTAAAATTAATTCTGAAGAGAATTCTGAAGAGAAAGGCGTCTGTACGAACGTATGTACGTAAGTACGTATCTCGCATAACTCAAAAACGAGTAGCCTCAAAACGTTGAAATTTTGTATATAGGACTGCTATAACATGCAAATGTGCACCTCGTATTTTGGTTGCAATCGGCTGCATCAAACGTATATAATATATTTATATATATATATGTATCCACTCTGTTACCCGGCTCAGTGATCTTATGTTTCTAAATTATGCATTTTTTGCTTTAAAAATAATTGAATTATGTTGTTCATCTCTTCCGGTTAAAGTTTTTTTTTTTTTTTTTTTTTTTTTTTTTTTTTTTTTTTTTTTAAGAAATCTCCAAGCAATATTTTTAGAATTATCAAAAATTTAAAAGCTGTTTATGTGCGGCTAAGCCTAATTTTTAAATAACATGGCGGACATATTTGTTTACATTTGAAACAGCAGAATAGTAGATTTGTTGCCAAGCTAGAGAGACTAAGCTTCGCAACAGCAAAGATAACGCCTTCATTTATTATTGCGAATTAAATCATGCTTAATCCTTTCTGGGATTTTTCGAGAAAATAAGCGTTTAAGATTTACTTCAAAATTTTAAATATAGATATTTTGAGATTTTATGCCTTGTCGCGAAGTGAAAACTGAAATAATTGAATGAGAAATACTGAATCGTCTGTGAAAATCCTTTTTTGTTTTGTTTGCTTAATTTCTTTTATACATCATTCTAGATTTATTATAGTATTTGAATAGAACATGTGGCAACGATTAGACAATTCTTCAAATGATATAAATTTTGTGCATTCTGAGTTGAGTTATAATATGAAAAAATTATAACGCTATTAAGTGAACCTAGCGCCTGAGTGTCGCTATGGTAAACAATTATAGTGAATTTTAAAGAGTGCATTTATTCTATTTGGTTTATGCGCTATCGACGGAGTAGATTTAATTCAATCCAATAGCTTTAAACGAAATGCAAGAAAAAAATGATTAATATTCCATACAAGAAAGTCAAATGGTGTACACATCAGATTTTTTGCCGGAGACCTGTAAATGTGCAAAACCCTCGCCAAGACTCAAACCCTGGACCTCTCGAATACGCGTCGCGTATGCTTTCAGTTACACCACGAAGGCATGTGGAAAGGAGGAAGAAAATACCTTATACTATTACTTTTAATAATACATCCTATTAATATAATTTAAAATGCATATAATTAATATAATTTGTAATATATCAGTCATAATTTTTATGGACATTTGCACAATTATTATAACCGATAAAAAAATGTTTAGCATCATATGTTACGAGCCTCTGTAATAATTAATAGTTTATATCCCGTCTAGTAATTTGTATTGTTATCCAATAAACGATGCTTAAGTGCATTATGTTACGTACCTCAGTGCAAAATAATCATTTATTCCTCGTTTAACAACAATCTTGTCACTAAATATTGCTTGGAAACGAGCTTATATTGTGAGATTACTAGTATTTGCAGGTTTCAATATGCATCATCTGAAATTCTTAATTCTTTTAATTTGAAGTAAATGATAGAAAGTTAAGCAAACCTTAATTCTGTTAATTTAAAGAAAATTAAATTCAAATAGGAGTTATTATAGTTGTGGATAGGAAAGTGTCATGAAAATGATTTATGTAATCGTACCGAGATGAGATTGAATGATTAACAACAGACTATATCAAATTTAGTTTTAATTTCTAAAATTCATCATAAGACAGGACAAAAAAAAAGAAGCTCTGTTGCACACAGAATGCTGAAATTGTCATTTTCTTTCCAACAACAAAGAGAAAAATTTTAAATTTAATCTTTAATGTACAACATATTTCTACAATCAAAAGGAAGAGAAACATGTGATGATGCAAAATTTTAAATTAAGCAAAAAGGAAAAATTGCGTGGGAGTTTTATTCGAAAACATACCCAAAATAAAGATGCTTATTTGCCTAATTTTAAGTTCTGCTACAATATTAAATTCAGTATCTTCAATCTGAATTAGCAATATCTTCTATTTTTCAAAGATAAGATTTGGTTCGGAGAAAAAAAAACGTAACACTAGAGAGAATTCGTTTTCGCTTTGCATTGAATAAAAGTATTTTAATTCGTAATGAGTAAATTCGTAAATTTGTAATATTACGAAAGAAATAAAGACTTGGCATTAAGCACAAAATTCAGCTTGACATTTTCTACAGAAATGTCAAAGAAATTAATTTTTTAAGCACTTTGTGAAAAGCGTGGTTAATTTACTGTGAAAGAAATTTAAAATACAAGTTTATCCGACTGTTGAAAACATTTGCTGAAAGTAAATTAAAAGCACCAGAATCTTTACAATAAATTTCCACTTAACTGCTCCTCACTTCGATAAAAAGGCTTTAGATTTTTCAACTATAATTGGACATTCGTACCAGAGAGTGGATTATGCTTGGAGGAAAGGCCATTAACACTCGTAATAACTTCAGCTTTAGATGAACAAAGGCAAAGAAAGAAAGGGAAACTTAATAAAGAATGTTTGTAGGTCATAAATAAATTAAGAATATCTTACAGGTTTTTATAAAACAATCTTATAGTGGTCTGCCAATTTGAAATGTAAGTTTATTATCATTTAGTATATTCTGCTTATTATAGTTGTGCTAAATTATATTAAGCACATAATTTAGGCAAAATTATGTGCTTAAAGGGATTTGGTTTTAGAGATGAAACTCTTTGAATTTCGAGGAACATTATGCGATTTCAAGACTGCCTGTTTAAGCTTTCACATCGCTAAGACATCGATGTTTTACTTATATATCTTACATATTTCAGAGAAATTCGTGCATGCCTCTATTTATTTTTCCACGTATGTTTTTGCTAAAGTTATAACGTCTTCTAAGACTTCGAGAGCTCTAAATAAGTTCGAGGGAGTCCTGATGTATTCATGTATGTATTTCGAGGCCTTTTCTAAGTTTTTCAATGCTTCTAAAATTCGAGGCTATCTTTACCTGAGTCGATGGATTGCAAAGGAACCCGTGTATATCCGTACGCAATCCTCTATGCCTTTCGAAATTTCTTGCTAAAGCTCTTAACACCTCTGAGATCTCCGTGTCTCCATACTTGTTCTTATACATTTCCCAGAAACTTTGTGCATGTGCTATGTATGCATTTTGAGGCCTTTCAACGAGTCTTTCATTTCCTTTAAGACTTTGAGGTTCCCGTTTTCAAAGGCCGTATATTTTCATACATAGGGTGTTAACGCATGATTTAAATCCCGCGCCATTTTATTTCCATTATGTTTACAATACTTTGTGTGAAGTACATATTATAGTAATCACATTCTGGTAAGTAGTTAGTTGATCGTGTTGTGCAAGTTGCAAGCAATGGATTTTTGTCTTGGATGTTAGTGATATATTCTTTTAGCAGAATGGTGCGACATTTCATGTAGCGAGCGGAACCATTGATTTGTTAGAACATAAATTGCAAGGGTGGCTAATTTTGCTCAACTATAATCGTAATTACTGCAGAAATTTGAATGTACGACCTTGCAACAGTGTGATTTTTATCTCTAGGGATTCTTAAAATCAAGAGTTTACAGAAAATGGGTTCCAACTATTCATGAACCTAAAGAAGAAATCTGATGTGTTAAGACTGCTTGAGAATCATACGAGTCGTGGCGGACAGTTGCCAGATATTATTGTAAATTTAAACCGTGCGTTACTTTTGAAACAATCCCTTTATCTGTTTATGCATTTAAAACCTCTCGCTAAGATTCTCAATACTTCATAGACTTTCAAAACTCACCGTACTATTCCTATGCATTTGAAACGAACTTTGTGCATGTCTTTCTCTGCATTTTGAGATCTTTCGCTGTTACTTTCGGTATTTTTAGTGCTACACGAACGTGTCTCTATACATTTCAAAAGGAACCGCATAGAAATTTTCTACTATTCCACTGTTGATCTAATGCTGAATTTCACTTCAAAATAAATAAGACAGTATTATAAAATTGCTCCCATTAATATCATATCAACAAAGGATCTCCTTCTTCGATATAACTTCATAAATTCGGTAAAATGTCTTCCATTCTGGTAAATCTTCATAGTTTATCAATGTACGTCTTTATCGTTTTAGGCCATAAATAATAAAAATTGCGGATATTTAATAAATAATTTAATAAAAATTGCGGAACTAGGTTTATAGATAGATTTTACAACTTTCTAATTTGGACAACTAAGATCATTAGCAGGAATTCTAAATTCATACATCGTTCTGAACTTCAGAGTTTGCTGTAAGAGAAGCTTTTAAGGTTTTAAGCATGTTAAGAAAAGTAGGAATCTTGCATAGTTCATTTCGGTTTTAGAAGTTTTCGCACAGATTTCGAAAGCTTTAGACAATTATATATCATAATACTATCTATTATTTAAGAAACCCCAATTTTTTCTCAGTGTTTTCATTAAATAAAGAAAAAATATTCCATAACGAAAAAAAGACTGGATACTTTGTATACACCTCAAATATTCAAAATGTAGGATAAGAGCGCCCTATACATTTCAAATATTTTAATTTCTTCAAGAATGTGAAAACCTTAGTGATGACTGTTTCAAACTGTGCCTGAATTTAGTTCTGCCATTTCTCCGAAAAAGATGTTTTTGCCAGAAATGGCCATTTTAAAATATAACTTCAGCAAGCATTTTGGAAATTACATTTTTAGAAACAGGAAAAGTATTTTCGATAAGAGTTTTTTTTTTTTTTTTTTTTTTTACCTTTTGGAATTATTTGTAATATTAAGATGTGATTCTAGATTTTTCAATCGTATTTCTTAATGTACTATTTGAATTTTAATTATAATTCTTCCTTTTTAATTTTTATTTATTTTTGTTTTACATTTATGTAAACACAGTTTTTACATTCGCAGGGCTGATTTAGCATAGGGTGTTATTCTAGACAAGTGGTATTCAAACTTTATAGCAGTGCGACACCAAAAAACAATTCGCAACACAAATCAGACTCTTTAACGAATTTAGATTTTTATTCACCTTGTGAACGATAAATTTTCTTAATTCCAAATGGCGTCGCGACCCAATACAGTGGTTTTAATACCACTGTTTTAGACTATTTTAGAATTAGTAGGTTTTATAGAAACTCATTTAATATTCCTACTAATAGCTCACACTTTCCCTATATCTTGTTCAAATTTTCATTCCTTAATAAAATACTTTTTATTCATTCACTCAAGTTCAGATACATTTTTTGAAACTTTGACACTTGATGTCAATAAGTTTTTTTTCACATATTAAAGTCAATTCCTACTTGTTTATTCCTGTTTATCGGAACTAAAGATCTGCTGTTTTTATTAAATATATTATAAGACACAAATAATAACGTTTATTAGGAATTCTCATGTGCTGTAAAAATTAATTTTATAACAATTTATAAATAATAGTACATGACTGTGATGAATGGGATTGTACTATTTAACAAAAATAACTGTCAACAGTAAGACAGAATTCTAAACATTTTTAAATGTGTGGAATTAAAGAATTGTAGTTTTATTGAGTTGGATGAAGCGGATGTAATGTCCCATTATGTAGCGGAAATTCTTCCCATATTTCTATGTTAACGTGATAATAATATACGTTTAAAATATAACCCTTTAAAATGTCCCTTGCTTCACAAACGAAGAATGCGAAAAAAAAACTACAACACGACGCAAGCGATGATTAGAGAAAGAAAAACAGCAGCAAGTCAAGCATATGTCGCCTTGAGTCGTGTGAAATCATTAGATGGAATATTAATTGAAGAACTGGACTGCTCGAAACTCACTGGAAAGGCTCCTTGCAATATTGAAGGATTACAAGAGATGGATAAAATGAGAAATTATAGACCACCATCAGCTTCATAAATTAGAAACGAAAAAATGTTAATAAAAGGTAACTAAAATAAAATTTTTCTTTGTCGACCTAAGTAGGAATTGACCTTAAAAATTTTTTTATTACTTGTTAAAGTTGAATTTACTTTCAAATGGTCTGCAAGGACGGAAACGCGTAATCAGTATTCCTTAATTATTCAATGGTCTAATAAAATAATGATCTCTGACGTATTCAGCCTTATTCCATAAAATCATCAATGATTAATTTTAATTTAATTATTTGCTGTTTAGCCATTTACTTTCTTCATTTACTTTTCATTCTCAATGGGTTTTCACAAAACAATCGAGGTTCAATAATTTTGCAATTTAATAAATTAAATTAAACTTAACTGCATTAGAGCTAGATTTTAGCTCTGAAAATCCATTTTCATTCGCCTTTTGCCTTTTATTTTAATTCAATATTTATATATATTTGTTTGCTGAAAGATTTGATACATCAAATATATTTATATATATATATATTTGTTTGCTGAAAGATTTGATACCATTAACATTATTTAGAACGATACGAATTTCTTTCAAATAACATCACTCAAAACGCTATTTTTAGAAGTTACAATTACTTTTCCGTATATTCAAAGAGATAAAAGAATGCATACAAAGCAAATACGAAATAAATTCAGTTTTAGATCAAAATCAAAAATCTAAGTGAACTTTTTATGCATTATGTATAATATTTTTAATATTTTAATGCATTATGTATTATATTTACGTATAATTTCATCATTAAAAGGCATGCTTCAAATTTAGAGAAAGAATTGTTGAATATCGAAATCATGAATCATGAGCTGTTGAGAGCAGTTTTATGTGACCTTGAAAAATATGTTTCTGCGTACAGGTCTACGAAAAACATGAGAAATAATTCAAATTTCAAAGTCTCGTATGGTAGCTATCAAAATATTGAGCTGATTATGGCAAGCATTATTTCATAGTACATTTTTCTCATAAATTCGAATAAAGATTATGTTTCGACGATTTTTATCCTTAAAATAATCCAGTAATTATTACAAATATATAAAATAAAGGGAAAAAATTTGAAATATTCCGAATCGTTTACAGTGCGGACCGCTGACGAGGCTAACCGCCCTAAATATTCATTATATAAAATGAAACATTTTTAAGTGATTTTAACGGGTAGTGTCAGATTAGGTGACGAAGTCACAGTATCATATTCCTTTGCATCGCCCCACCTTGTATGTATTTATTGAAAGAAATTTTGAGCTTATCTTTTTATGAGCATAGCATAGCCCAGGTATGTGACTTCAATGCGAAGCATTCGAAGATAAGCAGCAGTAGATGAGTAGAAATATGTAATACAGTAGTTAGCAATTATTTATTTGTGTAGATAGCAGTAGTGAAACAATTAATGGCAATTAGGCATACACGGCATCATTCAGTATTTAAAAATAATAGAAATGAAGCACTTTTCTTTTCGCCATCGACAGAATAGCTCACCCTCTGGGTTAGGTGCTTATCAACTTGTTGGATCCCGTCGATGGAATTAAAAAAATTTAGAACTCAGTTTTATGTCCTAAGGATTTGACTCTCTAAAGTGAGGAATACTAAAAGAAGAGCCAGAATATGAAGGGGAAGGGCTTGGTGGTGACAGTGTTGTTGAGTTGCGTAGTTCTGTTAATTCAATACATATTTTAGATACTTTTCACTGCTATGGTACATACTTAACATACAAGCATAATACAGGCAGGGTGTAGAGACAGGTACAGATGTAAAAGTGAAATCAGTACAAATATTTATACATTGCAAATCATGAAACAAAACAATTTACAAATTAGGTTAATAAAAATGTACATGGATATACGTTGCGGCTGCATTATGCAAACACTAATGTGAAGCTACTCTGTCAAACTTGCAAACTAATATATCCATATTATGAATTAACAGTAATTACGGATATATTAAATGAAAGCTGAAGCTAATAAACTGAGAAATAAAATAAGTTGAATCTTTTATTATAGGACGATAGGAAGACACGTCACAAAATGAGGAAAAAAAGTTGGAATTTAGGAATCTTTTCTATTAGAGAAGAACACGATCCTAACACTTTTCCCTGGAAAACTGCATGTGATAATTTGATACTTCCAGGGAGAAAACATACTCTCATTATCAGCTAATTTCACTGTGATAAAATCTTTTTAAATATAAGGAGCATATATCTTAGTTTTGTTATTTTAATAAACATAGAACAAAAACAGAATGACACATTTCATAAACCTTTTACTGACGATATTCACTTTGAAAAACCACCAAAACACTTTTTTTAACATATAAAAACATTTTTTATTGAACGGGTGACAAGTAGGCAATGTTTGCACACGTATCTTTTTGTAGCAAATTATCTGGCACGTGGTATCTTATACGGAAAAGACTCAGGTTTAAGTTCCTAGGTAAAATAAACAAAGAACAAAATTCTTTACTCAAAATGACATTGCCAAGAATGCTTGATTATTATTTATTGTTTACTTTTCTTTGCATTAATTGAACAATATATTGAACTGTATCATTAAATGAACATATTATGTTTTATATAGACATTATGGAAGATCTGAAAGAAAGAATTTCTCCAGCAGGTGCTATTTTGGTAGACGGTTGCACGGATTTTTGGCGATTTACGTTGGCGCAATTGTTGGCGCGATTTTTACAATCGTCAGCCATCTTGAAAAACGCTGTTTTTACGCATAGTAAAGTATTCGAAACTTAAAAAAAAGATAAATATCGTTAAAAGTAATGGATTAATTTTTTGTTGAAAATGTCGTTTTTCAAAATGGCAGGCAAGTGTAAATAAATACATTTACTGTGAGTATAAAATATTAAAGTAAGGCTATTATTACTTTCATATAGCAAAAAAGAGAATAAAAACACCGCTATAAAAACATTGTGCCAACGTTTAATTAGATTAAAATAATATTGAAATTGAATATCGAATTAAAAACTATCCTACCAACATTTAAAAGAATTAGAATATTATTAAATTCAAATACTTTAAAATGCGTTATATAAAATATAATTAACATTAAAACATATGTGACAATAATTATCTCAGCAATTTTTGAAAATAGTGTATTAATTTTTTTAACAAAAATTGAAGTATACAATTATAAAATAAAAGAAAAATATGTACTTACATTTTTGAGTCATTTAACTTCTTGTTTACTGATAAGTACCACAAAAAAATCGAAATCATAATTGTATCGGCTCTTTTAACCATCTTCATATGTTATCCACATATCTCGCACTTCATTGAAGAAGCAATTAGCGAGGTTTGTTCCAAAAATTTAAAATAAATTTCCTCTGACGCTATTAACAATTTATAAATAAATCTTTGATTAGGAAAGACAGGTTGGCCAAAATAAGGTCTCAAAGTGCAATTTTTTTATTCCAATACCAATAACTCTTCGTAATTATCAATAACAACATTCATCTTTGAAACGGAGATATCCATTCCATTTGAAATCTAAGGAATTCGAAGAGATGAATAATAAAATTTTAAAATGGCGCGGTAATGCACAAATATTCAGTAACCAATCAGGGAGCTGATTACATTACGCATAGAATTAAAATTATTTAAATAATCATATATAATAAAATCATTTTAAAAACAAATGCAAAATTCCAGCATAACAAATTCTGAGATGCGGTGATTAACTAAGTGGACGAAAGAAATTAGATATGGATCATAATATTTCTAAAAATAATGGGTAAACTTAAGTTACCCAACTAATGGCTAAGCGGATAAAATTGCTGTACGCGGGGTAATTCGTCTTGGCTTCAAATGCCAATGAATGGTCGGCAGCTTGGGTTTTCTCGGGTTTTTTTTCTTCTGTTTAACGTAAATATGAGCCAGACTGAAAACTCTCCACAAACTCTCCTAATTCAAAACGTCTATTAGGTAGATAACCAACGCTTGCTTTATTATAGTCGATTAAGCAAACAAACCCTTCGTAATCTTTGTAATCTAAAAAATATTACAGCATCGGAATACAGAAGTTTCATCATCCTCAACTTTTGATATTTAACGTCTATGTTAATGTAAAAAAAATATCAAATCACTTTTTTTATAAATTAGTATCTCCCTTAACGTTAAATGATTGCTCTGGTGAAAAAAGGTGATAAATAAATATATAATTAAGAAATTTATTTAATCATTTAAAATTTTTAAAATTAAGTAATTAGTAAACGAAATAATAATATGTTGTTTAAATGTTTAGGTAGTTATTTATAGAAGTAAATGTTAAATCATTAAAATTATCAAAAAATAATTATTAAATAGATTATTAAAATTTCCGTGACTTATTATAATTAAAGTATTATAATTAAAATTTCCGTAACTTATTTTAATTATTAAATAAATTATTAAAACTTCCGTGTTTTTTTTTTTTTTTTTTTTTTTTTTTTTTTTTTTTTTTTCATTACTTATTTCAAAACACGATGTACATGAAAAATATTTATGTTATCTTTTTTATTGACTTAATGATATGTTTAATCACGGAATTAAAGTTCCATTAAAAATAGTCTTCTCTTGGAATATTACACAATTATTTTCTTTTATAACTATTTCTTTAAATTATAAACTTCCTTAATTATATTACTTTTTTTTTTTTTTTTTTATTCCAATGAATTTCAGTTTTACAGTTGCAATGGATCTAAAAATGGAGGTATAAATGGTGGAAAAACTTGTTTTTAACATTTACGGTCTTTCCTCCAAAATGCATGACCCACATATTTCCATTGCTGACGTCAGATATTACGCTACACTGTGCTTTCGTAGATAAGACTAAAATAGCTACATAGGAGGGTGGCTCCGTGGTCTAGGGGTATGATTCTCGCTTTGGGTGCGAGAGGTCCCGGGTTCAAATCCCGGCCGAGCCCTACAGGTGAATTTTTTTTGAACTTAAATGGGAAAGTATGCAGTTTCCATATAAAATTAAAAAAATTACAGAAAGGTTTTATTAAATGAAATTTTTTTTTTTTTTTTTTTTTTTAGTACAACTAAATAGTCCCTTTCATCGCAAAAATTATTTTTTATTTAGAAAAGGTTCAGAATTTTCATCTACATTGAAAATAACGATAATGGCTTATAAAAATTGTAGTAAGTTTAAATAATACATACATAATATGATTAAATAAATGAATTTAAAGTAAATAAAATATTATAATTATTTTAAAAATGTACAGGAATGAATAATTAATAAGATAATAAATGAAATAAAGTTAAATAGCTCATAAAGCTATTAAATAGGTAAAAAACAGATGAGATTAGATTAATGCATTTTATTAATAATATACAGGAATAAATAATTAATACGTTAACTGAAGGAAGTAAAATTTATTAATTCCTAGAACTCAAGTGAGATGAAGCAAGAAAAGCGAAAACGAAACTGTCAAGGGATATGCATCCAGGGACGTCAGTCTTGAATAGAATATTAGTCTCGAAACGACATTTTGCTTCGAAACACTTAAAGCTTTGTATCACTTTTAAAATTGTTGCCAAAAAAATATTATCGCCCTGTATTATTGAAGAATGTAATCCTCCATCCGAACATGGGCACCCCAGAAGCCCGAATTTTGGATTTCGAATCTGTTTATTATATCTATTTATTGTTTTATAAAACTTTAACGAATTTTCGAATAACAAACTCAACTATTTCAAAGAGAGCCATGGCAACATTGTGCAGAAAAAAAAAAAAAAATTATCTCCAGTTCGCGTGACTGACTATGTATCGAAAATTCTAAAGATGTGCTATTTTTAAATTATTTTGCGATATTGCTGTTGAATTGAATTTTATGGTTTAAGTGCGAAGAACATGATATTTTAAGAAATAAAGGTAACACACAAAACGTTAAAAAAGAAAAAAAGCTCCTTAGGGCGTAATATAAAATCTGAAAGCTTTTCAGATTATTTATTTAGTCCAAAGGTCTTTGTCCTTGAAGGACTATTGCATTTGTTTTGCAAACTGTTTTTACATATTTTAGCAGAATGC
Organism: Stegodyphus dumicola; assembly: GCF_044657685.1. Lineage (NCBI taxonomy): Eukaryota > Metazoa > Arthropoda > Arachnida > Araneae > Eresidae > Stegodyphus > Stegodyphus dumicola. The sequence continues at coordinate 200,154,395 of NC_140773.1, forward strand.
TCCTTAAGAAAAAGATAATAAAAATTTATGTATGTATTAATGCTCAGTATGAAATTTTAGTATGGTTTGGTTCATTCGATTACGGCAATGGACTAGAGGACAATCTGCCTAAGGTGAGGGATGCCTTCGTGCAGTATTTTCTAGGGAAACCTAGTTCTTATACATGTTACACATGGGGGAAACCACGCAAACGCCCATGCAGCCAGCCCGTTTGCGGAATTCGAAACTACTAGTGTTCAGCGACTTTACCGCTCGGCCGCTGATAGGCATAAAATTTTCGTCTGAATAAAACTATGTAAGGTACACTCTGCCCACAAAAATACAAATGGTACAATTCTATATCTCCGGTTTCTTTAGAAATTTCTCCACGAAAGCATCCCTTCCCCAGCACATAGCCCTTAAAGCTTTGCCATAAACACATAAACCAACCAAATCAAACTTGTAAGTACAGTTATTCGGAGTTTGCTTCTGAGCGACTGAAACTACGAAAGCTGAGTGACTAGTGTCATAACTGTGCATTGTCTTTCGATGTGTATGTTATCAAATCTATCAACCAATCTGTGCTGCGTGATTGGATTATAAATATAGAAACAAATCATCACTTTCAACTGAAATTCATTCCATTTCTATTTTGGAAAAAAAAAAAAAAAAAATGCTGCTTTTTTTATTGAATTTTTTCCATAGAATGCTCTAACTGAAAAACAGAAATTTTTTGTTCCCAGGATTATAAACCATGTTTTCGAAAAATTCGGCCACCATACTTTTCCATGATTCATTTTAGGAATATGCCCGTTTATCATTCCAAAAATATTAGTCATATCACTGGAAATTCCGACAGAAAGTATTCTTGCTGTTTTCATTGTTTCACTGAATGTTTATTTAAGCTTCCATCCATCATTTTAAGTCAAATTTTATGCCTTTTGAATAATGCAATACCCATCTGTAAAATCTGTTGTCAATGAATTATGTCCAATTCCATTTTAATCGATTGTAAGGAAATGTCACAATGGCAAACCTAAATAAACTTATCTAAATGCCCCACCTACTGTCCGAAATTATTATCTGCTGCCGTGATTATTGAACAGTCTTATAACACTGACCTCGGAACCAGCATTCAAACGAGAAGCCTTATTGATATATGAATTTAATACGTTCTTGCTTTGGCTGTGAAACGGAAAGCAGAATTTAAATTAACTCTGTATATATAACAGTCAGCTTCCAATAACCGCTATATCAATTTGTCTTCCGATCCAAGTTATTACTATGCCTTAATAACAGAGTCCTTTGTAATATCTATCTAATATTTTGAATAATTTCTTGGCGATAATGAAGAGAACATTTCCGTTCTGTTGCCATTCCCATTATTCTAAATGTAATTAAAAGCATTCATAAACATTTTTTAAATCTTTAAGTTAATAAAATATTGATTAAATATAAGAGTTATTATAGTAAATAACAACGGATGTATTTTCTCAGAAAATAACAGAAGTATGTAAATTTAGTTTACGAAATAAAAATGAGAAATGTTTTTGAAAATTATTTGAGCAACATTTATACTATTAATTCAACTATTAAGATACTTTCTGTTCCAGTATATTATGTTCTGTGCTTATTAAGAAATAAATCTTGCCTGAGTTCGTAAAGACCCTGATTGGGATTGGGATTTCATCCGCTTTAGATTCGATCTCGTAGCTGCGCGCTCTCTCCGCTGAATTATATAGACCAAGCAACCAGTTCAAATGATTTTTATGATGAGTTCAAATGATTTTTAAAGGCAAAAATTGTTCAATCAGTTCAAATGATTTAAAGATGAAAATCGATTAGCGACTTTAAAGATGTGGCATTGATGAAATGTTTTAACTAATGTAAGTATCCTGGAAAGAACTAATGAAAAGGAACAATGCGTACATCCGAAATTGATGTGTTTATTGCATTGTGTTTTACGTAGCTGGAAAGAATTACTAAAAACGTTTTAGTACACCTCTATTTGAGCACCATTTGTTGTAGTTGTTGTTGTTGCTTATGCTCACTTGTCTGACATAGTCAGTTCAAGCCCACGAAATTCATGGCAAGGAGCGCTAGATTATGCCTGCCGTTGGCAACAGTCTTCAGTACCACAGGTTGTAGAGACATCAGGTATTTTTGAAAGCAGGCAAGATGAAAAATTAGCAACGCCTTCGCCGGGAATCGAACCGCGGACCTTTCAATTACGCGCTGAACGTGCAGATCACTACATCCCGAAGGCTCGTTAAGAAGGCGGGAAAAATATCTTATAAGGTGACAGTTCGATTTAGCTCAGTTCCGTCCCCAATTTTGATGGAGAGCACTGGTCCGAGGGTCTCCCACCCCTCTCCCCTTCTACCAAACCACACGAGAAGACTTTCAGCTCGCCACATATTTGGAGGGCCTCCATGCTGCACCGACACTATACATTTACAATGTCTCCAAGCATCCGGCAGTCAGCGAAGCCAACCACTAAATCGGTTGGGTGGATGTACCATTTGTAGATCAGGCTATATCTAGGCGATACATCGCTAGTGTAAGCAGTCCTATAGTTCTATCACATTCGTAATTCAGGCACACGTATTTGCGAAAACATATATCTCGTAAACGTTTGATACATTTTCAAACCCCTACATTAAGAAATTTAAATGGTTTAAGACCGCTTCGCAATAGACTTTCGATGGCCCACTAGTGGCCTAGCAGTAAAAGCCGCTGAACACCGGGTAGCTCGATCTTTGGTTCGAGTGCCTGCGAGTGGGGTTACGTGGTAACGAACCAGTTTCGCTTAGGTCCTCCATGGGACATCCTTTCAAAATAGTATAAATTAGTATATAAACTGCAATGCAATGAATTAATTGCTTTCTGATACATGTGTGATTTTTTACTTCCTTTGTACGAAGTAAAGGAAAAACTATAATCGCGAAAATTTTCAGGTATCATATTTTAACGAAAATATACATTCTGACCGCTATCGAATGCAATTTAACGATGTTTTTGCGTGACATCTGTACATAAGGACAAAATAAAAGACTCTTTTTCCAAAAACGGATTGCAAAAAGGAGTTAAAATGGATTCAAAAGATATTTTTTCGTGATGTACGCACGTATGTATGTATCTCGCATAACTCAAAAACGAGTGGCTTCAGAATTTGGAAATTTTGTATATAGGACTGCTATAATATGTAGTTGTGCACCTCTCTTTTTGTGCCTTTAGTTAAATCTGTATACAATAGTTGTAGAGTTATCAAAAATGTTTTTAAAAATTTTCATAAAAAAAGTTGTTTAAGTGCGGTTAAGCTAATTTTTTTAATATAGCAGCGATATTTGTTTACATTTGAAACTTAGCAAAATAGTGAATTAAGTCAGTTTTTGCGCCTTCGGTGTCTTTTTACAGAGTGGGACCAAAAGTAAACTTTCAGTTTTTTTGCACGGAAAAATCTGCTTTTCCGCTGGCCGAATTGCTTGTTTTTGCCTAGAAATTGTTCTTTCGTAGAAACTGTTTTAACTGCATTTGGTGTTTTATATTTTTCTATAGTTTTCAATTTTTAATAAATATATTTTGAGGTTTTATGTATTTTTGTCTTGCCGCGAAATGAGAACTGAATAAATTGAATGAGAAATCTATCTGTAATGAAATTCGAGGAAATAAGTTTAAATGAATAAGTCACTAATTATGCTTATTTTCATTTATATATATATATATATATATATATGAAAATAAGCATAATTAGTGACGATGGAATCAACTTTTAACCTATGATCGGGCGGCGGTGGCTTAACTGCCTGGTAAAATGGTGAATGATTTGCAGACAATTGTGCCGTGAGTAAACACATAATTTATTTTTGAACATTATTGAAAGCTACTTTTTTCCACATCACTACATAATAGCGGCGAATAACTACCGCAGGATTTATTTGTGATTTATTACATTTCTAAAGCAATACAGGAAACAAAGCAGCGGCCAGACAGCGTTAAGTTTTGCAAGCGAGAAGAGAGGTAGAAGCAAAAGTACGCAGTTATCTAATATGGAATCTCACCAACAGAAAATTTCGGCTTAAGTTGCTAATTAAGAGAAAGTTTAGGTTTAAGTTCCGAATTAATTAATTCATCAGCGTTATTAAGTCATATGTACGGATCGGTTTGGAAATGACGCAGTCGAGAGAAATTTTGATGCCTAACAGATGCTAGGAGGGAGACATATAGAAAAAATTTAAAAGGGCTATTGCAAATTAAGGAGTAATTTATTACAGATTCATTTTCTTATTTTATATTTTACATGTACCTATTAATGCATTCTAATACCAGCGAGACTTGCATTTTATTTTAGGTTTATTTTCCATCATTCTAATTTCATTAATTATCTTCTTTTGGAAACTGTTTCCGTTTTAGCAAGTTCAGTTTAGTAGTTTTTCTAATTAAGCTTCATTTTTATATAATTTTGTTTTTAGGACTAATTCGTGCATTTTCATAATTTGTTAATTCGAGTAACATTTTCGAACATTTTGTGTACAGTTTTTGTAGGTTTTTATCTTTATATGAATTTTGTTTTTTGTATAATTTTTCATTTCAGTTTAGTTTGTTTATGAATTGACTCTTATTATTTTATGTTAACCAGTAGAGTGCCAAAGACACATCGTGGTAGTGCATGTCATCATGTGATTAATTATAAATATTATTTAGCATTTTTGTGCAATTAATTAGCGGCGGTCTGAGCCTCATAATGGCAGGAAGAGCGAAAAGTATGTTCCTCACTTATTAATCATCCCGGTTTAATATTTTAAACACTTACCCCTTGAAGCATTCTATTTGAAACACAAAGCAGAGGGTGATTATTTGTTTCTCCCATCTTGTTTTTTTTTTTTTTTTTTTTTTTTTTTTTTTTTTTTTCCAAACTTTTATTACCTATTCCCATTTACCCTTTTAAGAATAATTTTTTACAGCTTTAATATTTAATCTACTAATATACTAATTTCGTATTTCACTCCCAGTTAAATGAGGCACTATTAATAAACTAAACAGTTTTTTTCCTATAATGGGGTAATTGTTTTAATGAAAATTTAGTATTTACTTATTATAATTTTTAAAAATTCAATCGTTTTCAGCTCAAGTTCAGGAATTAATTTTTTTTTTCTATTTTTTATTTATTCTTAGCCTTATGTATTTGTTTTTTCCCAAAAGTTATATCATTTCTCATTGCTATGAGTAAAATTATTGATGAATCCAAAAAGGCGTAACTGGCTGTTCTAGTCACACTGAGGAAATATTTTTTTTTTTTCATATACTGGCATAAAGTATGTGTAGGAACTCATAAATAATACGACCTGGCACATCCAAACATTTATTCTTTATGCTCATCTCTTTAATGGTCGCAACTTTCCTCCCTCCCCTCCTACCGGAAAACTTCAACATCAGGCGTATCAAAGAAGAGCAGTGCGGATGAAGTGTGACGGACACATGTGATCCAATGTTGTCTCTCTAACTGTGCTAGAAATGGAACTCCTTTGAGCTGCAAATTGAAAATGCTGCTCACAGGAGGACAAAAAACAGGTGCAAGTGAAGGAAAATTGTTTGCCAGAAGTATTGTTGTAGCTGAGCTTCTTTCACTGCATGGTGGGAAAGCCTTTTTATGTTGCCAGCAGTAAATTGGATTTTTGGAGATAGTACGTAACTTGTATATTGATTTAAAATTTGGAAAAAATGTGAGGATTTTGATTTTCTTAGGAGTAGAAGTTATCTCAAAAGTTACGCTGCGGTAATTTTTGCACTTTGCGAAATCCTATAGTTAAGTTCCCGAAAATATATGAACAATTTCGTTTATATTTCAAAACAATTTTAATACTATATACAGGTGTGTTCATCTTTTAATTTAAAAAAAAAACGTGATCCGCAATTCTTTGTAAGTTCATATATATTTAATTTCGCGAATGTAGTTTCAGAAGAAAATAGACAAAAATGTATATTTCTATGAGTTCTTTCTTATGTTCACAGTAAAAGAGAAATATGAATAAAAATGAAATTTGTAAGTAATAAAAAATTAATTGCGGAAAAAAATAGAACGAGCATAAGAAGTTAACATGGCCACGTGTGAGATCTACTCATCGGTGCAGCATTTTGTGTTAGTCTTAAAAACTAAAAATACAGAATTAATTTCTTCAGTATGAATGCATCAGATGATTTTATTTAAAATGGATATTTTATGTAAAAGTTTTTGAGAACATGCAATAGACTATAAACTAAAAATAAACATAATAACGTGTATTAATGGTAAAATTAATAAAAAGAAGGCGAATAATTAATTACGTTTGTATGACTAGCAAAACAATGCTGATACTCACTATCGAAACAGCAGAAAAGTTAAAGACATCTGCGACAAACTGCGCCAAGGATAACACCTTGAATGTTACAGCGAATGTGCAGTAAGAAATAACCTATTGTGATTGATAGCGCGGTTCCTAAGTAGCCAAGCTGCTGTGACAAAGCTATGCAACATTTGATTGTGGATGTGTAATTACAAATGTTCAAATTGCAAAGGCTTTTACGTATAGAAATAAAATAAATATATACTCGACTTTTGCACGTATTAATTTTTTTTTCTTCACTCCCACTTTAATTACTACACTCTTCAAAAAAAAAAATGCCGTCATTTTTCAAAATGTCAGTCTGGGCCGCACGGTACATTTCTGTATACTAAATTAACTCGTTTTGATCAGGTCGGATCTTAAGCTTTGTGGAACCTCTCGTAGATTCTAGAATTTCATAATTTATAAGATGAAAAAAATTCAACAAAAATAAGTTACGAAGCACAGAAGGCGACATAATATAACTACTTGTCCTTGAGTTATTCTTAAAATATTTTCTTATACCTAAAAAAAAATCTTCGAAGTAATGAAAAAGGAGACGACGTACTTTTTTAAGCTGCTATTTCTAATTAATTTTCCCTCCAGAATGTTGTTTTTAATAACTGAATTCAAGCTTCTCTTTTAACAAATGGAATTTTTATATGTTCGCGACTGAAAATGTGTTCAACACTCGGAACCATTTGTATCACTATTTAAAACTTCGGTATTTAAAATCAATGTACCTTCTGGTTACGCAAGAGTATATTCAAGTACTTAATATCTAATATGTATATTGATCGCTTGTACAAAACTGACTCTCTTTGCCACTGTCATATAAAAGACCTTTGTATTCTATTTGATCTGCCATACCTAAACAGTGCTACAAATGCTGGGAATAAAATAAGATCCCAAAAGCATAAATCTGTCCCCACTGTGCACACAAGTACTACATTTCATTTTTTTAGTAACTTAGCAGTAAAACAGGTGGTATAATGATTCATGGGTTGGTTTGGTTTAGTGGATTATAGCGAAGTGCATTAGGTCTATCTGCCTTCGTGGAGGACTTTCTGAGCAATGATTCATCGGAAACTGATAATTTACGCAGGTAGATCCAAAAGTTTCGGGCCTGATATACTTCTAAAAAAAGTGGAGAAACTTTTAATAGTTTATTTTATATACGATCTCTTTTTACTTCGTTACACTTTTCATATAATTTAATAAGCCACTCTACGCCCCTAAAAATATAATCTAAAGGCTTATCCTCAAAATATTTCCTAACTGCTCTTTTTACGCCATCATCATCATTAAATTTCGTTCAACACTGGTCAAGTTTCAGTTTAGAGAATAGATAATAATTACTTGGAGCTAAATCTGGGCCGTATGGAGGATGGTTAAACTTCTTAAAATTAAAGTGCTCATTTTAAATTGTATTAACACGTTGTTATTTGCGTTATTTGCGAACTGCTGTACGAAATCAAGGTACCAATCTTGCAGACTTGTAAAGGTGCTCGCGTAGAATGTGCAAATGAATTGATTAAGATATATCCAATCATGCTGCTATGTTTCCGTTTTTAGTCTTTTATTACTGAGTATTTCCTCTTGGATCCTGGCCATAATTTCTGAAGTTAGTAATTCCAGAGGTGGATCTTCACGAGAATCATCCACAAAATTCTCACCCATCCGGAATTGGTTTACTCGTTCTTTTACTGTACAGTAGAAAGGAGATGAATCTTTATACACATTATAAGAGTTGTTTCATTTCTTCAGTTTAAACCCTGATTCAATCAAAATTTTAATTGCAGAGCCATACTAAACCGTAAACAGTCGGAACAAACTAGAACATCTCTTCATTCAGTGAACAATACGAAAAGGAATGCATACGATTTCCGTAACGAATCTTTCAAATTGACTCATTTATTGTTGCCACTACATCTCTACAAGAGAAATTATTTACTAAAAAAGTTTTTTTACTTCCTTGTACGAAGAAAAGGAAACATTGTAACCGCAAAAAAAATTGGTTATCAAATTTCAATGAAAATAGCCATTTTGACTGCTCTCGAATCCACTTGAACAATGTTTTTGCGTGACATCTGTACGTACGGGCAGAATAAAGGACTCTTTTTTCCAAAACTGATTGTAAAATGTATTTGAAGTCGGTTCAGAAGAGATTTTTACGTGACATCTGTAGGTACGTACATACGTATACATCTGTAGGTACGTACATACGTATCTCGCATAACTCAAAAACTAGCCTTACAGCGTCGAATGCTATAACATGTAATTGTGCATATGCGTTTTTTATTCTTATATGTTGATAAATTGTGCTGTCTTTTTTTTTTCAGTTGGTGCATCAAATTCGGTGTCTTTTTTCCCAGTGTGATCAATGTTAACTATCAGTTTTCTGCACCGAAAATGTTGTTTTCTTGCCGGCTGAACGAATCGTTTATTTTGGCTTAGAAACTCTAATTTTAAGTGTAAAAATTGCTTTTTTTTAACTATTTTTAAATGTATCTGGTTTTTTAGGATTTTCTGTATTCTCTAATTTTTAATGAAGATTGAGTTTTTATGTATTTTTGCCTTACCACTATGTGAGAACTAATATGATTAGATTAGAAATAGATTTCTAATGAAATTCAAGGAAATAAGTTTAAATATAGGGCAGCAAAAAAAATTTATATTTTAATAGAACAAAGAAGACAAAGTCATACAAAAAAGTCGTGTGAGGTGCCCGCATCAGATGTTTTTATATGGGCATCCAGAAACTTTTGAATCCCCCTATGTGTCTTAACATTTGCCGTCTAGAATATCTTGCTTGCAAAAATCAGCCTCGCTTTAAATAAACGAGGTTTCATAAAAGTAGATTACACGTCCAGACTTTTGAAAAGGACATGCTGTTGGCAGATCTTTGCGTGGATCGCGTTGGAGTATACCTTGATGTCCATGAAAGATATTGAATGGTGATATATCTATGACGTATGATCCTATATAATATATCTAAAATGCTTATCAAAATGGACATTTTCATGGAAGATGTTCTGTTAGAAAATCGCTTGCATTTAAGTTATACATGGAGAAAGCTACGGAATCTTATAGCCAGCCAGTTTGCCGAATAATGGATGTGGATCGAACTTTATTAGATACCGCTTAATGTGATCACGTTTATTCATGGTTATTTTGATACCATTAAATGGAATTAGGACATTAAGCGACGAGAAAAATATCCATAGAAATTAACTAATTTAATATAATTATGCGCCGGAAATACGCAAACACTTTTCTTTCACTGTAGCATTTTTTAATTAAAATCATTGATAACTGGATGTTCTGAAAATGTTACGCAAATGTTCGCTTATGTCCATACTCATAATATTCCTGGAAATTAATTTACTGTTACTGTGCCCCTAATCTTAATGCTCAATAAAAAACTCTCACTTCAGCATTCGTAAGAAATCCGCCAATTTCGTCATCTTATTCAGAAAATTTATCCCATGTAGTATTTAGATTTGTTTCAAAAGGCAGTTGTTAAATATATTTTCCTGTCTTCAATACTGCATCTTCAATTTTTCCAACAATATCCACCGGAACTTAAAATTCTTCACAATTCATGTTAGTTAGAAGTATTGCTTTACCTTAACTTCCTTTATTTTATAATGTATTAAGCAAGGCTAGCTTACTTAAGACAGCTGTTAATGCTTATGACAGTGCTTTCCTGAAATATAGTTGCAAGACATATTCCGTAAATGCAGCGCATCAAGAACGTTCATTTTCCTTACTAATTCATTTGTGATTATATCCACATTATTCATATTTTAAATATTATTATATTAGAGGACTTTTAACTTTCATCTTATGACGATAGTATTGTTTAATCGCTAGAATAATCCCTCGATCCCATAGTTGAATTATGGCTGCCGTATTTACTGGTGTTAACTGTTTGCTTCATACATGGTTGACTTTGAGTGAAAACTAAGCTATTTAGTGGTTTAATTGTCTTTGTTTGGTGACTTTTCTTTATCGTTTGGGTATTTTTATACTCTGTTTTGACTTATGGAACTTTTTTACTTGAGGATTCTACATGAATTTAAAAATTTCATTCTAATAATATTTTGATCACATTAACCGACCTGTTGATCACACTAAGCTATACCGGTACTTCACCATTGATAATTGAATAATAACATTAACCGGCAGCCCATTAAGTGGTCCTGCTGCACCTGTCTTTCTCCATCTGAACTATTACCATATGGCTGAAAGCTGATCCTTTGGAAAATCTATCCAATGAAAATCCTAAATTCACCTCTTTCAGAACATGAAGTTTGCAAGTAAGGCAGTTAGTTGCTTGTCAGTGGCATAAGAACTGAAACCCGCATAAAAAATAAAAATATGCCTTTGTTTTTGGAAACAATGTCAGTGAATGTTTTCCTTTATTTACAACTTCGTTTATAAACTTCCGCAAAATTTGCAACTCGGTTAAAAACTAGTCAGTGTTTTTGATGATAAATAATTTAATATAAATATGAAATACTGTAGTAAGTATCAATATGTATGCGGCGGACCACACATAGATGAGAAAATCGTTTGCGGGCCCCGCAAGTCACTGTTTCCAAGCTTTTATGATGTGTCACAGGACATGGTTCTGACATCGCAAACGCAATAATTCATTCTAGTTGACAGTCACATAACTTCATTACCAGTGTCAAGAGATTTTAGCGTTCTGCACTGTGTCTGTCGTCAAAGCCTCTTGATTTCAGGAGGGCTGACGAACCAATGATCTTGTTTTTCCTCTGATATTGTAAAGATTATGTTAATTTTCCTAACAGTTAAATATTGAGTTTAAAGTTCCCTTCCTATCGCTTCTTAATTTCAACTTACTACTTCCGGCGAGAACGTAGTTTTAGAATCACGTTTGAATGCAAATTTAAGGAGTAGTATTTAACCGCAAGGTTCTAATGTCTTAGTAAGGGAGAACCAGAGATTCTGGCTAGCACGCGTCCGCCTTTTTAGGCTTCTCTCTCTTAAGCTATTATTACTCTCGGCCGTACTTTGGGAACTTGATAGCTTCGCAGTCAATTAGCGTTAACTCTGTTAGAAGTTTGATAGCTTCGGCTCTATCTTTTTAGTTCAGATTAGTTTAGTTCTTAGTATCTTAAGTTCAAGCCTGAGTGTTGGCTTTATTGTAAAACTCCAAGACGGAGTTCTTTAAACTTTAATTTGGAATAATAAAGGGTCTTTAACACTTTTCGAGTTTCATTCACTGTCTCACGAACTCAATTAGTCGCTTATCAGTTCTTAAGATTCTTCAACTTTAACTGTAACTTAAAAGTACATAGTACAGAATCTTACAATATCATTCCAGATATAGCCAATCAGAGGATGTAAAATGCTGCTGAAAAATTAAGGAGGCGTGGCTAATTCATTCTAAAAATTTTTTCCATCGGAACAACAGGTCAGAATGTTTTTGAACTCTCGACTAGAGAGACCCTCGTTAGCAGTTCCTCACATCACGAGGGCTATAATTCACTTGAAGAACTGTCCTATGCTATCCATGAATTATATATACACTGAAGTGACAAAAGTCATAGGATAGCAATATTCAAATATACAGACAGCAGTAGTATCGCGTAGAAAATGTATAAATGCGAAGTGCTTTGGCAGGGTTTCATTTGTGTTCAAGTTATTCATGTGAAGAGGCTTTGACGTGATTATGGCCGCACGACGAGAATTAACAGACTTTGAACGCGGAATGGTAGTTGGAGCTAGACGCATGGGTCATTCCATTTCGGATATCGTTAGGGAATTCAACATTCCGAGATCCACAGTGTCAAGAGTGTGCCGAGAGTATTTAATTCAGGCATAACATCCCACCATGGACAGCGCAGTGGCCGACCACCTGCACTTAACGACCGAGACCAATGACGTCTGCGTAGAGTTGTCAGTGTTCACAGACAAGCAACACTGCGTCAAATAACCGCAGAAATCAATGTGGGACGTACGAGGGACGTGTCCGTCGTACAATTTGTCTGTGTACAGTGCGGCGAAATTTGTCTTCCTTGGGCTATGCCACCAGAAGACCGACTCGAGTGCCTTTACTGACAACACGACATCGCCTGCTACGACTCTCGTGGGCTCGTGCGCATATCGGTTGGTCCCTAAACGAATGAAAAACCGTGGCTTGGTCAGATGAGTCACGATTTCAGTTGGTAAGAGCTGATGGTAGGGTTCGAGTGTGACCCCATGAAGCCATGGATCCAAGTTGTCAACAAGGCACTGTTCAAGCTGGTGGTGGTTCCATAATGGTCTGGGCTGTTTTACATGGCATGGACTCGATCCTCTGGTGCAACTGAACCGATTATTGACTGGAAATGGGTACCTTCAGCTACTTGGAGATCACTTACAGCCATTCATGGACTTCACGTACTCAAACAACGATGGGATTTTTATGGATGACAATGCGCCATGTCACCGGGCCACAATTGTTCGCGATTGGTTAGAAGAACATTCTGGACAATTCCAGCGAATGATCTGGCCACCTAGATCGCCCGTCATGAATCCCATCGAACATTTATGGGACATCATCGAGAGGTCAATTCGTGCCCAAAAACCTGCACCGTCAACACTTTCACAATTATGGATGTCTATAGAGGCAGCATGGCTCATTATTCCTGCAGGGGACTTCCAACGACTTGTTGAGTCCATGCCGCGTCGAGTTGCTGCACTTCGCCCGGCAAAAGGAGGACCGACAAAATATTACGAGGTATCCCATGACTTTTGTCACTTCAGTGTATATTTGTAAAGAGCTCCTCGTAACTGTAATAAATATGTTTTGAATTCAAAAGTGCAATAAGTATTACGCAACCTCACGAATGTACTAATCATTATAGGGAGTCAGAAGCACTGCCTGCGGCCACATGTATATTAGCTGATGCAATAAGTCGTTGAAAAGTGGGTCTGCCTTAATCCGTATTATGCTTTAAACTTCAATGTCTATATTTTAAAATATTCAGATAGACCAACCTTTTTAGAAAGGAATCTTTTTTAATATTAAGCTGTTTGAGAAATTTATTTTCGTCTTGACTCTTCAGAATCTTATTACTCCCAACTCGAAATAAAATCTTACAGTCCAAATTTTTCTTCGCTTTAATCAATACTTTTTGGAAGGTAAATTCAATTTAAAATATATCCTTCTCATGGGGAGGTTCATCTATATCGAAATCTCTAAATCGTGCAAAAAATTGATAATACATTCTGTTAAGCGATACTCATCTAATAAAAAAATTTCTTTTTCGAAAATGGGATAAATTATTTTTGTACGAAATAAATCAGTTTTGAACGAAATCCATAGATAAATTGGTTGAGTTGCACGAATCGCATTTTTCCTTGTAATTCCGTTCCATTAAAATTAAATTTGCGGTACATATCTATTAAATGGAAAGTGTTTTCGAAGAGGAGCTTGGAAAGCCGATAGTTGCAAAACAACTACAATACTCGAGTAGCTTAACTTGAATTACTATTTAAAGGAAATTTGAGAATCAAAAACACATTCCCTTTCTTCAAACAACAAAATCAATATTTCAAACAATCTAAAACATCCGTAATCTCTCCTTGATTGCGGAAATCCGTAAATCAGTAAATAACAATACATGCATTTACAGAGTGAAATTTTAATTCAAAAACGGGTCCGTTATAAAGTTGGCAGAGTTTTATACTTGTTGTTCACACAAAATTTCTTGTTTTATAGATGCCATGATTTATATGAAGATTTTAATTTGAAGAAAATAGCGCTGTTGAAAGTTCTGGCACTTCTATGCTGAGGAACTGCTATGCAAGCAGTGTTTAGATTTCTCCTGTGATTATTACAGCAAAAGAGAATTTTAATGGCATAGTGCCCGCATAAAGATGCCAGCAGCTTCATTGATGGTTTTTCCTTTAAGGTATACGCCTACATACGACGCAATTTTTTTTTTTTTAAATACATAAAATTTTAATTAAACATACATTTTTTGAGGAAGATGGGATATAAAACTATGAATTTAAATGGGATTTTACAGAACTTTTTACTAATTTTTTAAATATAGGCAATATTTAGTAAAATTTTAGTGAAAATTTTCATTTACGCTAAATCTCCGGTGTCCGCCGATAACATCGCGGCAAAAACATCGTGGACAAAAACGTCGCGGAGAAAACAACGCAAGGCGAAAACGTCGTGCTACAAAACATCGTGGGAGAAAACATCGCAAAGAGAAAACATCGCAGTTCTGAAACATCGTGGCACAAAACATCGTCGTCGAAAATAAAGCGATTCAAAAACATCGCAGTTTAAAAACATCGTCGTCGAAAATATCGTGGTAAAAAATAAAGTAGCTACAAATCATCGCATGACGATAACATCGCAGACATGCTTTTTTCAGGTTTTAATAATTGTAAATGAATATTCCCATAATAATTTGTGAGCGCAAGGTATAAAGAAGGATAAATTTTACTTTCACATTTTTTATTAACTAATAAATTTTTGCTGAAAACGTAAGAAGGGAACTTAAGCATAGAAAATTAAATGTAACTTATAGATTATACTTTTCATGAAATATTACCAGTAAAAACTTTATAAAAATGATTTATTAATGGCCTTTGTAGTTAACTATGTCGGTTTAAAATTCTATTAAGTGCTATAAGTTGCATTAATTTTCAATGCTTAAGTTTCCTTTTTATTTTCTCAGCAAAAATTTATTAATTAATAAAAAATATGAAAGTAAAAATTATCCTTCTTTCCATCTTGCGCTCACAAATCATTATGGGAATATCCATTTACACTTATTAAAGCATGCCTAAAAAAGCATGTCTGCGATGTTATCGTCATGCGATGATTTGTAGATACTTTATTTTTTACCATGATATTTTCGACGACGATGTTTTTAAACTGCGAAGTTTTTGAACCGCTTTATTTTCGACGACGGTGTTTTGTACCACGATGTTTTAGAACTGCGATGTTTTCTCCCACGATGTTTTGTAGCACGACATTTTCGCCTTGCGTTGTTTTCTCCGCGACGTTTTCGTCCACGATGTTTTTGCCGCGATGTTTTCGGCTGTAACCAAATCTCCTATGATATGATAGATTCTAATGAATATATTTCAATAATCTTTACACAGTATATAAATAATATACTTACATGTGTTCTGTCGCAAAAGATTTGCTGTACTTATGAAATTTTTTGAAATATTCCAAACTTATTACAAAAAACTCAAAATTAAAACAAAAAAAGTCCTCTTTTTTTCAAAATACTGTCAATAAAATCAATAAATAAGTACAAAGAGGTAAGATTTTGCTACAGAACACAGCTAAAGGGGAATAAAACATTTTGACAAAATTTCATTTCAATATTCTAAATACATTTTGAGAAATTAACGTAATCGCAATCAAAAGTAACGAAAAATACAGTTTCTCAGAAAATGCATTTAAAGATTTTAATAAAGCATAAAAAATTTTTAGCCACTTTAGACCTTTAAAATTCCTCATATTTGTATGTTAGGCCCTCTTTTGCTTTATTCTGAACTAATTTTGACTTTCTTTTCGCATTTTTCTGGATAACTTCGTTGCTTCTAGAGATTGGCGTTTCGATTTCTGAATTCGCTGTTTGTCTATTCTCATGTAGCTTTCAAGTATAATGGGATTAATTCATATTTCTAGATACCTGAAAATAGGTAAAAGTCCTAAATATCCTGAATTAAATAATAATCAGCAATATGTGAACCTAAAAGCAATGATTTCATTCAGTTGGAGAAAAGTTTCTTAGGTAAAATAGTCCTCAAAAGATTATTAAAACACTCATTATTGCTTTGAGTGTTCCCATGTAGGCATTTTATCAGCAAAGTGTCCCACAGTGGAAGATGTGTTGCTTTTACAGCTTTTATATTGTTTAATAATTAGAAAATAGCTGTTTAGACTTACTGTTTACATTTTTACCACCATTTAAATTCCAACTTCCGGCATCCAAAAATTCACTTCCGGTTTATTATTTATACTATAGCTTCTAGTTATCGTAAAAAACAAAAATGAAGCATTTTTGGAAACCTAAATGTGTGGCCCATAAAATGAATAAATAAAAGAAATTTGAAAATTGTCACCAAAACGACGAATTTAGGGTAAGCACATACCTTTTAAATTAAAAACTAATCTTCATAAGAATGCGGGCATCTGCATGCGACGGCTGTAATGGCAAACAGTGTTCGACGTATACAAAGGCTTCGGCGATTTTATGAAAACTTTATATTTGTGAAGGAGATCCTTTTCTATCTCTCTTCATAATGTTATTATATTACGGTAGCCTCATTCACTTTTATCTTTAGATCCCTCAAGGCCAAATATGCATTATCGAGTTCCCTCGCCTATTTTTTCCGTTTATTTATTTTACCGTCCGAAAATCGAAAGGGAAAAATTATGGGAATAATTTTAATTTCCTTACGTCGAGGTTACAATAAGAACTTAATAAAGGAAAAATAGTCATGGCGAAATTATAGGTAACTATCACAATATTATTTCTTTAAACACTCCATTAAGAATATACAATAATATTAATATTGTTGCGTGCCTACGGGTTCGTTATGAATTGAATGCACAAGTCCGATAAAAAATTAATAAAATTTATTATTATCACAACAAATAAAACAAAATGCTTAAATTTTCACAGATATGCGTACAATATTGCAGTATCTCACAGTAATTATCTTTTAAACTAATCAAACGTTCAACAGAACTGAATTCAAAACATAGAAAGCTAATCCGATTTCACCGCCAATTCGCTACAGTAAAACCACAGTAGTTTTCTAAACAAATTCATAAAACAACTAACTGAATTGAGAGTTTTTAAAATTGTATTAAATTAAATTAGTCGTTAAAATTTAAGTAACTTATAATTAGTAAATAAATTATTAAAATTTCCATGATTTTTTTTTTTTTTTTCGTGAATTATTTCAGAACACATGAAACAGTTGTATGTAATATTTTAAATGAAAAAATTTTATGTTAGCTTTTTAATTAATTAATTTATATTATAAAATATACTGACTTGATGATATGTTTAATTTCAGAATTGAAATTGCATTCCAAATAGTCTTCCACTGGAATATTATACAATCATTTTCTTTTATTGCTATTTCTGTAAATTTTAAATTTCCCTAAGTATATTATTTTTAATTTATAATTTATGGAGCATGAAATGTACTACAAGTTTGTGCCAATGCAATTGAAAGCATTTCTATGTCCATTCCAACAAACTTCTATTGCTCTCAGAATGTGGACATAAATGGGGGGGGGAAACTTGTTTGGAACTTTTACGGCCTCGAAAATGCATGACCCACATACTTCCGTTGCTGACGTCGGATAGTACGCAACATTGTGCTTTTGTAGATAAGACAGGAATAGCTATGATGAACGTGGCTCGGTGGTCTAGGGGTATGATTCTCGCTTTGGGTGCGAGAGGTCCCGGGTTCAAATCCCGGTCGAGCCCTGCTGTAGTGTCTTTTTTTTTCGGGGGGGGATCAAGTAATTTTTTTTAACTTAATTGTGAAATAACGAAAGCAATTTCCACACATAAAAATAACGAAAAATTTTCCTAAATTAAATTTATTTGATGTAACTAATTAGCTCTTTTAATTACAAAATTATTTTTAATTTAAAAAAAGTTCATAATTGTCATTTATATGGAAAGCAAGGATAATGAATCATAAAAATTATAGTAAGTTTAAATTAATACATAAATAATATGATTAAATAAATGAATTTTAAATAAATAAAATTAATAATTAGTTTAAAAAGTATACAGGAATAAATAATTAATAAGATAATAAATAAAATAAAATAATTAATTAAGAATAGCATTAAATAGATAAATTAAAAAGGAACGACATATGATTAAAGCTTATTATTAATAACATATAGTAATAAATAATTAATATGATAACTAAATGAAGCAAAATTTATTAATTCATAGAACTTAAGTGGGATGAATCAAGAAAGTAAAAATGAAACTGTCAAGTCAAGAATATGCATATACTATGCATAAAATTGTCTTATCTAGGATATACAGTTAACAGCGCGCTTGCTTATAAAATATTTTTTCAATGTTTACTGAAAGAGAAATTATATTTTTTCCTAAGATTAAAATTATATTTTTTCCATAAATTCACCAATCACTACGTACGTCCTACTCCAACCCCCAAATTTCGAAATTTTCAAAACATCAACAAAGTTTGTATTTAGAAGAAATTTGTTTAAGTGAAAGAATTTCAAGGAAGAAATATGTGAAATAAATTTTAATTTGCGTATATGTACTTTTATGAGTTGAAATTATTCATTATTTAGTGGCTTAGTAAAATACTGAAATTAAGCAATATTATTTTTACTTTTTATAGAATGTAAAAGGCCTCTGCATTCTAAGGTGCCGCGTGCATTACATTTATTACATTATTATCATTTACAACTACATTTTACGTAAATATTATCCACAAAACTTTTACGTGTGAAAAAATTATTTCTAATTCATGCCTTATTATAATAAAGAAATTAGAGAAAAGGCGAGCATATATTTAGCGTCTTTGCAAATACCCTGAGCTACAGAAAATTTTCGTATATGAAACCAGCTGACATATTTACTTTGGAGGAAGACTATTACACATTCTCTATTACTTTGCAAACATTTTCATTTTAGTGAAAATGGAAACAAATCAGTTTTCAAAATAATGATTACTTTAACACCACACAGTAAATTTTAAATTATAAACTATTTCTCAGAGCCACGCTCAAAAATGTGCATAACGCTAAACATATAACAGCAAAATATATTAATTTTGTTCATTTTAATTCTGAGATAAAAAAAACTCACTATTAATTAATTCAATTTAATTCAAAAAATAAAACAGAAATTTTCTTTCCCTTTAGCTCAAAAAGGACGTTAAAATTTAAAAAAAAAAAATAGCTTTCATTTTCTTTAGCGCAAAAGGGATGTTACTCCCGAACTCGTTTGACTCGAAACTGCATTTTGCGTCGAAACACTTAAATGCGTTGCATCACTTTTGAAATTGTTGCCACAAAATATTATCGCCCTGTATTAGCTTTAAAGAAATTAAATAATGAGGAATCTGCATGAATGTATGTATGTTTCTTGCATTGTGAAAAACAACGGTACCTAGAGCCATCAAATGTTGAATAACATGTTCCGCCATCCAAGGGCCCCTGAAAGACGGAATTTTGAATTTCGAATATGTTTATTATCTATTTCATGTTTTATAAAACTTTGACGAATTTTGGTATAACACGCTCAACGATTTCAAAGCAAGCAGCGGCAACACTGTACGGTATATAAAATTTCTATCTCCAGCGCGTGAGATTCTCTATTGGAAAAACTTAAAAATATGGTGTTTTAAGATTTTGCTGTTGAATCGAATTTTATGTGTAATAAGTGCGAAGAACATGATATTTAATAAATAAAGTACACACAAAAAATTTTAATATAAAAATGCAAAGAAAAATTTTGCAAAGCCATCTTAGTAAGAAAGCTGAACATTGATATGATAAACTGAGAAAAGACTACAAAAAGCAGAAAAATATATGCCAAGACTTAACGCTGCATGAGGAATTGTAAACGTACACTGCTATACTGCTTTTTAAATTTTTGTAAATTTGTTGTTGAATTGTATATGGCGTAAGTGCGAAGAAAATGATGCTTAATAATAAAGCTAATAGGACAAAAATAAATAAAGAGTTTAATAGGAGTGAGTGTAGCAGACTGGTAGACTGAGTGTTCAGCGATAGCGTAAAAAATCTTAATCAACCCTTTTAGACTACCGTTAAAATCTGAAACCATTCAGATTTTATTTATTTATTTAATTTTAACCGAATCTCTTACCGTCTGACTCTTAATTCAGTTAAAGTGAAGCCCATAAAGTTGAATTCCATGTTAGTTCCTCTCAAGGTAAACAAAATATGTATAAATAATTTCCGCTTTAAAAATGTGCAAGCCATGTTTTCTACTATGCTTCCAATTATCTTTTGCTGTTTCAGCTCTATGCCAACGCAGAATGCAGAATATTTTTGGGTTGGCCCATAATTAAAATTACAACTTAAAAAAATCTGAAATGTTTCAGATTTTAAATTACGTCCAAAGAAACGATTTTTTAACGTTTTGTGTGTTACCTTTATTTATTAAATATCATGTTCTTTGTACTTAAACCATAAAATTCAGTTCAATAGCAATGTCGCAAAATAACTTTAAAATGAGCATATCCTTAGAATTTTCGATACACAGTTCGGCGCGCTGGAGATAAAAAGGTCCCCCCCCCCCCCGCGTAGAGTGTTGCCATTGCCCGCTTTGAAATCCTTTTGTTTGTTAATCAAAAATTCGTTAAAGTTTAACAAAATATGAAATCGATAATAAAACAAATTCCAAATTTGAAATTTGCGCTTCCACATGCCCATATTCGCAGGAGGATTACGTCATTCAAAATTCGATGGCTCTATGGACCGTTGTTTTATCACAATGCTAGAAAGAGACATACATTTATACAGATTTTTCATTATTTAATTTCTTCAAATATAATGCAGGACTCTAACATTTTGTGGCAACAGTTTGAAAAGTGAAACGGAAATTTATAGTTGTTCAACGCAAAATCGCAAACCAAAAACAATAGATCTTCAGGGACAAAGCCCCTTTGGACTGATAATTTTTTGGAAGAATGTAAGATTCTTCTAGTAGAATAAAACATTCTCTTAAAATTTATGTTTCCTGTTTATTTATTTATTTCATTGAAATTTGGAATCAAGTTCAAAGCACAAAAATAATTTGTATGCTTTAATGGTTTCTCAGTTTTAAAACTTCATAATTTATTAATAAAAATTATTTGCAGAATGTTTTGAAATGATTGCAGTCAAAAATCAAAATCGTTCCAGGTCACAAGTTATTAATCAGATATGCCATAGCTTCAGATGATGACAATATTAGTTTCATGGTAACTTTTAGTGTTATATAAAGTTACTTTATATGCAAATATAAGTTACTTTAATTTCTGTACAAATCCTTTAATGGTTTCTCAGTTTTAAAACTTCATAATTTATTAATAAAAATTATTTACAGAATGTTTTGAAATGATTGCAGTCAAAAATCAAAATCGTTCCAGGTCACAAGTTATTAATCAGATATGCCATAGCTTCAGATGATGACAATATTAGTTTCATGGTAACTTTTAGTGTTATATAAAGTTACTTTATATGCAAATATAAGTTACTTTAATTTCTGTACAAATCCCGTAGAAAAGCTATTCTAATTTTATTGTTAATTATAACATTAGTTAAAGTTTTGAAAGTCTATCTTACAAGAATATTACTTCAATCAACACAATAATAATTCGGACCGCCTGAAAACTAGAATCATGAACTAGAAATGAAAATGTTTTATCTGTGTGGAATGAACTTAAGCGTCTGAACGATACAATTCGCCAACAGAAACTGCTTTCTGAATAATTTTGATTTCAGAGGAACAGAAAATGTGAATTTTTGGCCAGTAATTTTAGTCAACAGAAGATTTATGTTTTCCTTTTTCTTAACTCATACTCCTTAGTGCAAAATTTCGAGGCTTTCTTAGTTTGGCCACAGTATATTAATCATTTCCGGAAATATAGTATTTCTTGCCAATGTGACTTCATATGCATTGGTGAAACTAAGAGAAGTTTGAAATTTCGCATTAAGAAATACGAGATAGTTATATGTTAAGAAAAAAGAAATGCATGAATCCTCTACTATCTAACATTGTTGGTCAAAAATCACATTTTTCTTTTCCCTAAAGATTAGTATTTCATAGTTTTTTTTTTTTTTTTTTTTTTTTTTTTTGTCAATAGATGGCGCCAATGAATTTGATTGGAACTTTCTGTAATTTTTCGTCCATTGTTATCGCGTGAGCACATATTTCCAGTTCGTCATTTTCACTCTTGCACTAAATAAAAAAGGCTCTGTTTAATTTTTGAAATTAGGCCTACAAAGTTAAAAAATTCTTTTCACCAGAGGTGCCAGTTTATCAAGCACAGAAATCAGGAAAATTTTTCTTTAATTTAGAATAATTTTCTCAGCGATTAAAAATAATTCTTAAAAATAGAAAAAAAAATTGTTTTTATTAATGTCCCTGTTTAAAAACATTTGATTTTTAACCAAGCAAAATCGAATATGTCATTACCGGAAATTTATTTGAAATTAAAAATCATAAATGTTATAAATTATAAATGCTGTCCAACACTAAACAGTGTTCTCATGACAGTAGTAAGAGGACAATAAATTTTTGCTAATTACGAAAAATATACAAATTGCATTTTTTTTTTCGGGGGGGGGGACAATTTTCGGCTAATGTAATTGATAGTAGATTATTTTTTCTTCATTTTGTAATTATGTTGACATTGTTTGTTCTAACCGCTTTGAAGCAGATTTATTTCTGGAATGAATTTTAGCTATTATTTTGAATTATTGGCTTCGACCTCTTTGCTGCCAGCGTATCATACATGATGATGCTCAGTTTCCTTCCGTGAACCCACCTTATCAAATGTGATACAGGAGCAAAGTATCATTGACGACTCACCGTATCTTATTTGATACGCTAAAACGGAACGTTTTATTTCAAACTTTAAATGCGCATAAATTAAGTAAGAATGCTTCGAAAACTTACTGAATAGAATCTCTAAAATATTAGCATTATTATGACATATATTACGTATTATTTTATTTTACGGATGTAAAATGCGTGACACTAACAACGCGTGTTCATAATTTAGAAACGTTTCCCGCAGTCTAAGGGACTTAACTGTTTTAGAAGTAAATACGGCAGTAGGATGTAATAAGCACTGATATTTAAATCCTTAAGTTTTTAACTTCATTATTGTACAGAAATAATTTAAATATAGTACTATAATCATTGTTACTTATATTACACTTATTCTGAATTTTTATTTTAAGGATTAGAATTTTCTGATTGTACTATAAGAAATATTATTTAAATAACATATGCAAGAATCCAAACATTTAGATAAAATATAGGTTTTAGAGGAATTATTTTTTAATGTTAGGCTTAAATGCAAAATGCACTCAGGCACACAGTTCGTTCAGCACTTCAAAGTCAGGGACATGTAGGGGGGGATTCATTCTTAAATGTATATATATAAAGTAAAGTAAAAAGTATTGTAACTAAACAGACAAAAGAAATTTTAAAAAAGGATAATGATATTGCGATTGTTAAAATTATAAATTATTTTGCAATTGCTAAAATTACAAAAATTGTTTTGCATTTAATATAATTATATAAATTATAAAAATAGAAATGGACTGTCAGTAAAGATGGCAAACTAAACTTTTAATTTAAAAAAAACAAATGAAATATAAGTAAAAATACAGATGGAAAAGATGTATTATCACTCCTTGACTTTTAGTTTATCAAGAGGACGTCAGTTCATTGGGTAACAACACCTCTTTTCTTTTCCTGCGGAACCTTTTTTTTTTTTTTTTTTTTTTTTTTTTGTGCGTTTAAAATTAACCAAGGTACCAAATAAATAAATAAATAAACGTTTTAGCTAAGTTTTTAACTTAACAAACAATTTTTAGCTTTAGTCCGCAAATTAAAAGTGCATCCTACAAAAAAAAATCTCTGCACTTCAATTTTCATTAAAGTGTTAAATGCAATGTATAATTTTTTTAATAAACCATACAAAAGCTACACGGCATAAACTATATAAAACTTTATATGTTACTTTATGTTAGTAAAATAAATAAACTAATAATTCGCGTGAATTTGCCTGTTTAGTTATAATTATTTTTAGTTTACATTATTTATTAATTAAATGAATTTTTAAGTTCCTTTTACATTATTTGCTGTAATTTATATATATATATATATATTCCGCTTTATGGTTTCAAGTCGATGAGTAAATAATAGCACAGAGATTAAGTGAGAAATCGTAATTTCTTCGAAGGAAATATAATAATAGTTGTGAAAGTTTTATCAATTTTTTCCAAATTATTATCGTTTCTTCCTCTTTCTGCTTAGATACGTCTGTCGCATATACGTTTAAACTGCATATTTCTTTAGTCTTTAATGAATCTGTTATTAAATATGTATTTTTAAAATCAATTGTGTGTTATTAATGCTAAAACTTTTCAAACCAAAGACTTTTTCGAGGGTTCTAGGACATTTCGCTGTCGCCATTGCACCGTGGCCATTTCGTCGTCGAGATATTTCGCCGTCCGTCCAATTCGTCGTCAAAGACATATTTTTCTTTATATGACTGTATTATATCTCGTCGTATTATACTAAATTTATTTAGTTTAATAACTGTGTTTATTTTTTGTATACGTAACAAAGGTTCCTTATAATATATATAGTTGTTTACAAATTGGAGATGTAAAGAAATTGCACATAGTTGTTTACAAATATGAGATACAAAGAAATTACACATAATTAGTTAGAAAATTATGTCAGTATCAAAGAGAACTTGGGCTAAACCTCTGATATAACAGAAGTTGTATTATCGATTTCAAAATCATGCAGGGACAATTTTTACACGATTCGTCAAAATTTTAATCGGTAGTTCAGAGAAAACACTCATGCAAGCAGGAAATTCTCATTTTTATGAAAACTGAATTGAAAACGGAATTATTTTGGAATCTTATTAGCACACTACTCTCTTAAAATTAATATGTCATGCGTAACGATGTATTTGTGTAAAATTGTATACAAAACCATTGTATATATTATTCAAAAGCTTTTGATGCGAGGAATTTGGTAAACAATAAATGTCAACAAACTATCTGGTTCTAGTTAGAAAGTTGTTTATGCAATTTATTTAAAGTAGCACTTGCAAGAAATTGGAAAAGGTATTTTTTCTTTTAAAATTTTAGACAGCCAGAAGATAGCCAGAGGTATACAATATAGGTGAACAAAATTATTCAATTAAATAAACTTAATAATATAATATGGCAAGATATAATATAGACATATAAAGAAAAAAATATCTCTTAAATATAGGTAAATAGAATTAATAAACTAATCAACTTAATATAATTCGTCAAGATATAATTCAGTCATGTAAAGAAAATTTTAAACATATTTTTCTTTACATGATCTGTGAAAATTTTGAAAATATAACGCTGATTTTTGTTGTTTGACTTCTGAATGAGTATTTGTTCGGCGTGTTATTGTGTCTTAATTATTAGAAAAATATGTATTGACGGCAAAACGTCTCAACAGCGAAACGTCCCGACGGCGAAACTGCCACAGCGAATAGTCCCATTCCCTTTTCGAGCTATTAGCATAACTTTTGCACCACTAAAAATGTAAGTACCCATACATT
The DNA here is from genome assembly GCF_044657685.1 of Stegodyphus dumicola. Classification (NCBI taxonomy): domain Eukaryota; kingdom Metazoa; phylum Arthropoda; class Arachnida; order Araneae; family Eresidae; genus Stegodyphus; species Stegodyphus dumicola. The sequence continues at coordinate 200,180,107 of NC_140773.1, forward strand.
TCCAGATGCAGTCAAAAATCTCTAGAGTGAGCCCTTGGATATAGCGAACGAACCTCTTGGCCCCGCCCAATTTCCTGTTGACTTGATATCACTTTTTACGGCTATAGTTAACTTCCAAAGGTATAAAAATCGGATATAACGAACGAGCTTTGTGGAATCTCGGAATGAAAATTTTTTGTATTTTTCAAACTTTTTCTCATAGATTCTGCAATTTTCAACTGTACGCTATTAATCCGCAAATTCATTTTGTTCAGGTAGAGTTCAGGTTCAGTTCCATAATACAAACAAACATTTTTGTATTATGGAACTTTTTGTCTCTGTGTTCTAAACAAAAGCTATGCGAGGTAAGTGTAGTACACTCAATTCAGTACCGTTTAGCCCTATCATGGTCTATGCTTCACGCATACGATCGGAGATCTGCTATGTTACGTACCGACCCAAACAGCTTGAATGGATTTTTTGATATCATTCGAATTCTTTCATTGAGCTGACAGACAGCTCTTAACGACCAAGACTTTTATGCTAAGTGACTTCCTTGATAAACTGTGTATGTATAATGAGACTGAAAAACAACGAAGAAGAAATTTAGTAAGTTCACATCATAATAATCTTAATTAAATTTTAATAAATTTTCTTAAAATTTATGTTAGCATTAACATCTTTCGGAAATACTGCAAGCTGATTAATTTTTCCGTGTGGATCCTCAATCAGTTTTCGCACTATTTTGTGAAATGATCCATTTCCCCGCTCATTAGATCGTGTATAGCAAAGGAAATTTTGGGTCCCTTGAAACCAATCGCATCCGAGTTCAACTATATACCCAATGAAAATAATTATTTGTCTTTGTTATGAATAATGCATTATTCAGTAAAATAAATCAAAGCGAAACCTGATATATATATATGTGTGTGTATTTTAAATACTTTATTAACTTTTCTTTGTCCCTTTTTTTTTCCGCAAACGGAATATTAAATCAACAAAGGTATTTCTTTTAATTATTCATATAATTTCCATCCCTTTCTCATTTTTACAAAGGAAATTTTATTATGAATGCATTCATTCTGAGAGTGTTTGACTTACGGGAACACAAACAAGAATTCCTAAGTAACCGCTAACAAATGAATGGGTGAAGTTTCCGGACAGCAAAAACCATAGCAACGGAAACATTTTTCTTGTTTTGGGCTTTCAAAACAGACTCTTTCATTCCGGCCTTTCTCATTTGCGAGATTAAATTTTCTGTCTCCTTTATTAACATCGCTCATAATTGAAGTTTTTAATTAAAATGCTCGCTAATTGCATAATAAGAGAGAGAAGTCATTCAGATATGCAAGTTATGTTTGAAGGTATTTTATCACTTTGTACTTGGAATGAATTTTTCAAACGATTGCAGGCAAAATGTTGATTGTATTAAAATAACTTACATTAAAAAAGAGTTATTGAATAAAATTGCTGTAGGCTAGCTCTTTTTTTTTTTATTTTTTGTAACCTTGTTCACAATTTAATTAGCATTTTCATTCTAGCGTTAACGAAGATATTTTTTTTTTAATCCCGCTGAGAAATTAACTCATTTTGCAGGAATAATCATATAAAGGAAGATGAGGAAAATCTCATTTTCATACTCAAGTCTTATCTTCGTGACCTAGATCAAACAGAAAACAATATTTGTAACAAAACTATTCTTTTATTACTTCCTTGTACGAAGTAAAAAAGAAATATTGTAATCGCCAAAAATTTTCAGGCATCATATTTCAACGAAAATATCCATTTTGACCGCTATCGAATGCAATTTAATGATGTTTTTGCGTAATATCTCTATGTAAGGACAGAATAAAAGACACTGCTTTAAAATGAATTCTAAAGAGAATATTTCGGGGCGTCTGTAAGTTTGTACGTAAGTATCTCACATAACTCAAAAACGAGTAGCCTCAGAACGTTGAAATTTTGTACATAGGACTGCTATAACATGTAGCAACACCTCGTATTTTAGTTGCAATCGGCCGCACCAAACGTATACCACTCTGTTAACCGGCTCAGTGATCTCAGTTTCTTTACTCTTATACGTTTGAAAGTTGAGCATTTTTTGCTTTAAAAATGATTGAATTTTGTTGTTCTTATCTTCCGGTTAAGGTTTTTGTACCTTTAGTAAATCTGCATGCAATATTTTTAGAATTATCACCAATTTAAAAGTTGTTTAAGTGCAGTTAAGCCTAATTATTTTTGCGATGGTGGCCATGTTTGTTTGCATATAAAACTTGGCAAAATAGCGGATTTGTTGCCAATCTAGAGAAACTAAGCTTCGGAACAACAAAAATAACGCCTTCTTTTATTGTTGCGAATTACATCATGTTTAATCCATTCTGAAATTTATTCGAGGAAATAAATGTTTAAGATTTACTTCGTAATTTTTAATATAGATATTTGAGTTTTTATGTATTTTTGCCTTGTCGGGAAGTGAGAACTGAATTAATTGAATGAGAAATACTGAATCGTTTGTGAAAAACTGTTTCTTTTTTGTTTTGCTTGCTTAATTTCTTTTATACATCGTTTTAGATTTATTATAATATTTGAATAGAACATATGGCAACGATTAGATAATTCTTCAAATGATATAAATTTATATGCATTCTGAGATATAATATGAACGCAATATAACGCTGTTAAGTGAACCTATCGCCAGAGTGTCGCTATGATAGACACATATAGTGAATTTTATGGAGTGCATTTATTCTATTGTGGTTTATGCACTATCGACGAAGTAGATTTAATTCAATCCAATAAGTTTAAATGAAATGCAAGAAAAAATGCATGTAATTTAATATTCCGTACAAGGAAGTCATGTGGTGTACATATTAGATTTTTTTTGTTTTTGTTTTTGTTTTTGTTTTTGTTTAATATGCAGCGGATCCTCTTACAGCAGCCGACTCAGAAAGTAATCGTTATTATTGAGAACGTAAATAAACATCGGTACTGAGTATCAACTTTCTGATAGCGAACACTTACGAAATTAATATGCAAAAATAAGTGGCTGTCTTAGAGAGAACATGGTTTGAATGTAACAATGATCATGATTTGAATCTTATCTGATATCCGTCAGTTATGCCAAGTCAATTCGTTTTCATAGCTTTTTGATTCTTTATTTGCTAAGAATTAAATCTGCATAAGTAGCTGCATTGCCTACTCATTGCAATGTAAAATTCATTGACGTGGATGCAGATTGTCCTTGGAAAGAAAATGTCAGCAAGTTATACTTTTGCTGTTGGTTTAAGTTGATTAATTAGATACGAAAAAAGCATTAGAGAATATCCGCCTAAGTAATAGTAACGTCTTTATGAAGGTGCTTCATGGGACATTTTAACAGTCGCATATCCCCCAGAATAGGACATATGAATTGGCGTACTCACCCGCAGTATTTTCAGTCATAGTCTTTCAAGCATAATTTGCCAATGATGTACAATGTCGTTTTACGATAAAGTGCATTTTTGACAAGTGGGATCATTCATGAATATTGATTATTGCATAAGTAATATGATGCATAACACGAGAATATTACACCACTAACATGCAGTGTTTTCGTGTCACAAGTCTGTAGTTCGTTAAAGCTGCTTATAATTTTCATGTAGTGGTACAAATATTCCTGACAGATAAAGTGGAAGCACCCAACAAACGCCAACGTTAAGCGTTTTATACGGTTTATACTGAAGTACTCTACAAAAGCGTCCCTCACCTTAGGCAGATAGTCCTCGTATGCTTTGCCATAATCAAACAAACCAAACCAACCAACAAAAGTTATTAGCAACAATTACTCAAAAATCCAAAACTGCACAAACTAAGTGTAGCAAATAGTCACAGTTCTTGAGACAGGTGATACAATGCAGTACAACGTGGCACGAATTCGCCAGCATATGTATGTCAGCTCCAAAACATGCGCAGTATGGGTTCTGTCCACAATAGAATACTTCAAACGTCACAGGTATTTATTGCAGAATATAAAATTTTGCGGCTGTTTTGTTCACATGTTTGATCGCCACTCAAAGCTTCGTCGCGATCGTCATTGGAAAGTTCGATAAATTTCTTTGTAAGAAACAATTGGCTAGTATTTACGTTGTATATAACCGAAAACATATTGGAATCTGCAGGTCTTCCTTTTAGTCATATGCCTAACCTATACCGGTTAGGTGGACTAGGGGCTGCGCCCGTTAATAATAATAATAAGGGAAAACATATTAAACAAGCTTGTCCATTAGTTACAAATGGAGTCACAGCGAATGTATCTGTATCATATTACTGAACCTTATTAAAAAGCTACAAAAAGCAATTAATCAAAAGAGATACTTTTTTCCTTAGAAATTTATGCATTTCATACTTCTTTCTATTAAGGATTGAAATTCAAATATTAAAAGATTTTGTCTTCCTTTCCCTCAAAAGCTGCATTAATTCTAATTAAGCTCCCTTGAATTCGTTAATAGAACCAAATATTATAAAGGTTATTAAAGCCTCTCAACTAAGATAGCTGGGCCATATATACAGATATAGAGATGAAAACTCAGTGAAGAAACTGATATTCCAAAGACCAAAGGGAAGGGGAAAGAGAGGAAGGCGACGAACAAGGTGGCTATACAATGTTTGAAAAAGTGGTTAAAGAAAGTTGATGTCAATAGGTGGAAGATGTGGCGTTGGATGTGTCAAGATAGCAGAAGCTGACTGAGAGACAGCCTTAGCCGGAAATCGACTACAGAAAGTAAGAAGAAGAAGAATTAGTTAATTCTGTTATTGTATTATATAATATAAACCTTATGCATTGTAATTTCTAGGTTTAACGGTGGTTTTCCAATTTTTGTAAAAGTACTTTACATGTACGAATATTACCTCTTGGTGAACTATGAGCAAATTCGATGAAATTAAATGAGATAATTTTTTGATTGTTTGGTGTAAGGTATGAGATAAATAATCTTCGTTAATCACTATAAAATCATTAATTCCATAGATGAATATTAAGCTGACCAAAGCGGAGGTGGATTTTTAAATGCAAAAACCTGTTGCTTTCTAGTAACGTTGCATTGGTCTGTATTCCGCATTAGTGCAGTGAGAGGTCACTGTAAAACCTCTTGACATTATTTTCTAGTAATGCAAGCACTATTTCTAGTAATAAACACACTTGCATTACTAGTCTGCTACTTTTCAATTTATTCTTCTACCAAAATATCGTATATAAACAAGCTGTCGATTTCAGGATATGTTTTTGTGCTTTCCGAAGAAAAATATTCTTATTCCATAATTTCAAAACGTTTTGAAATGCATGGCATTAAAATTTCTAACTAGAATATAAGCAAAATTATTAACCAGAAAAGAAAAAGCCATCAATCATTGCTTCTACGTGATAAGAAGATTCAAAACGAATTCCCGATAAACGGTAAGAACTCTTTTTAATGTTTCTAAAGTTAAACCTTTGATAGCAAGACAAAATCCGCCGATCCAGAAATCAATTGCAAAGTCTTTAAGTGAATCTGTAGCAACAATAAATAAAATAATAAAATGATATTTAAGCTTAGAAAAGCTAAAAAACATAATATTCACCAGCTTTTGCCAAGGCATGTGGTTCAAGCCGGAGCAATATGAAGAACCCTGAATGAAAGCTATTTAGGAGGACATAAATAGAAATACACTGGGATCCTTGATGAAGCATGAATTTACCTAAATGACTGTAAAAAATAAAACAAACAAAAAAGAAAAACTTCCAATTTATTGTCGAAAAAGAAGACAAAAAAATTGCACAAACCTGGTTGCATCAAGCCATAGAAAGTTTCAGTAAAGGGTTGATGATTGTAGCAACATTTTCTTACAATGAGAAAAACTTCACCAAGACAAAGCAACGAGTCACACTTCGAAACGCAACACTTCATACATTGAGAAGATGAAGACTGTTACTGGTATTGCGTGCGTACCTTTTCAACGTATTCCTGTGAAGTCCCCTGATGTTTGACCTATGAAAGGGCAAAACCACCATGATTAATGGACTCTGGAAATTTGGAAAAAGGAATGGAAATCCATATCCCTGGCAAACCCCCGGGGTTGACGTAGAGTACTCTGTGAAGTGCTGGCTAGGATTTGTACCAAGGTAATCTCGGCCACGGGGGTATAATATTTATGAACTTAATGGTTCCCGATGGTTCATGCGTTAAGTCCTATACTCACTCTTCATGGGCCGGGAGGTGTAATTCCTCATCCACCAGGGTATTGGTAGCCAAATAGCAAACTGGACCGTTGAGAGTCTGGTCACTGCTATCCTTGGTGTTCTATGTAAAGCCTAATGAGTGGGGCATCCCGTGTAGTGCAGGTAGGTAGCCATAATGAACGGCCAGTCATCGCTCCAAGTTCTCATGCCCGCGCCACCGTGGTCTCGGTCTGGTCGGGATGGTGGCTCTGACTGGCCCGTGTGTAGAGGTGGGAAAGGAGCCTAAAAATTATTGGTGTCTCGGGGATGTGGGATCCCTGGGCCCAGCAGGAGTGTTTAAAGTCATCTTTTGTGTGACTCCAACTGTACTTCGTGCCAGCCCCCGAATGGGATTCAGTTCACAGTCGGCGGTATAAATGCAGTTGTAGTATATCCCTGGCATATTTGCGGAAAGCCCTTCTATGAAAATCACGATGCAGACTTATAGCCCTTCCCCCACCAGAAAAAAGATAAAAGGCTATCAGATCGAAAATTTAGAAAAATATTCTTTAAATTTTAAACATTAATTAAAGGACCCCGAAATCCTTCTAAAACTGTGTAAACACCCTCTGTAGTTTGGGGTATTGCTTGAACCTGTTCTTCGCATAAGGAAATAAGATTTACCTTAGTAGCAGCAGCAGAAACCAGACTTGTAAATTTGATTAATAATATCCCAGGGAAAGGAGTCTAAAAGAAAAAGATCCAAATAATCACGTGTATTCTTGTTGCTTAGCTCTGTAGGAAAGAAAAATATCACAGACTTCTCTGGATTCTGTAAATTAATGAGACTAGAGTTATATTTAATTTTAATATATATTACTTTTTAAAAGCTTACTATTTTGCTTATAAAAAGCTCTTTCTATTGGTATATGATGCAAGCATTAAGATCATAGCTACATATATTAAGATCTAAAAGAAACACCTCTTTGATAATTGTAAGTAATATAACTAAATCATTTTTTAAGTTCTGATTGTATTTGTAAGCTTTGTTTCATTAAAGAGAAATCTGAATGATTTGTAATGTTTTTGGCTCATTAGCAGATTATGACCTGAAAAATGCGGTATAGTTGTCTTTCACTTGGCTTCAAAAATCGCTTCGATCAAAATAACAAATCGTCAGTTATGGTAAAGTAAAATTGTTCATCAGTCTTCCAAACAGTAACGAAACAATATTTATCAGTATAATAAAATGAGTCGTTTAAGAACAAATTGCAACCCATAATATTTTGATATTTTTCAATAACCTTGTTATATCGAAAAATGCACAACATAACCTTACGCATAAGCTTGTTATATTGTATAACGAACATGCGATCATGGTTTTAAGAGTTTTATTATATAACAATAATCCAGTTTTTTGTAACCCAATGAAGTAATTAAGGGCATTACTTTTATTTAAAAAAGGAAACTAACGGTAGGTAAATCCGTACTGTATTTTCCAGGACAGAAACTTTTTTTCAACGACTCGAAATCTTTAAAATAAATGTATCCAACACTTCTTAACCAGTCTTCTTTTAACCAGCCGTATTTTCATCAAAGGTTTCTTCGACGAATCCAATTTCCTTTGTCAATTTTAAGCAAAAATATAGTGCATTGTGTTCTATCACAACATATTCCTTTCGAAAAAATAAATTAAGACTAGAGCTAATAATATTTTTAAAATTGAAAATTGTTCAACATTTAATTATTAAATAGAGTTTAATAAATATTTATATACAATGAATATAATACTTACTAGTTAAATCTGATTTATAAACTTCGGGTATAAACGCTATTTTGTATTCTTTTCGCATTAACCGGCCATTTATGTTCTACGGTATTTCTCCCGCCTTCTGGGCATGCCTTCGTGATGTAGTGGTCTGCACGCTGGGCGCATATTTCAGAGGTCCGTGGCTCATTTTTCATCTTTCCTGCTACTAAATTACCTAATGTTTCTATCACTGGCGCCCGAACTAAAAAGATGATGATTCTTCACACCCAGGATTTGGCGATTGGGTCATCTAAAACAAAAACTCCAGTCGCCATTTAAAAGGGGGAGTATGTAAGGTATTTCTCACGCCTTATGGGCATGCTTTCGTGGTGTGGTGGTCTGCACGCTGGGCGCGTATTCCGAGGTGCGCGGTTCGATTCCGATTCCTGGCGAAGGCGGTTGCTCATTTTTCATCTTTCCTGCTTCCAAATTACCTAATGTCTATACAAGGCATAATGTGAGTAATAAAATCGAAATATGGAAAAAACATTGGCATGTCATTTCAGAAAAAGTCCGATTTTGTGTCAAAATACCTATCAATGTATCCAGCCTAATGTAAGGTTCTATAGAATGTATCCAGCCAAATGTGAGGTCCCTACAGGCCGCTTAGTCAGCACGAAAACGTTCTTTAATCAGTACTGGTTCGATCACCAATAAGAAAGTATGTACATCATTAAATTTCTCATCACATAACAACAATTTCCATTTTTTACTTTCTTAAAGTGCAAGATCTAAATAATTGATGACTAGTTATTTTACTATTATATATATGCTAAGAAATAAATGCTGATAATAAATCATTCATTCATTTATTCGATTTTAAAATTTTGCACAAAAAACGGCAAAAATTGCACTCGGTTATTTGTGATAGTAAATGATTACGTGTAAAACTCAATCTTTAACACTATTTATTAATTTGTTTTAAATAATTTTTTAAAAAGAATAATGTATAAGTTCAATTAAGCATTCGACTTGTTTATCGATAGCAAAATCATTAGTAACCGAAAATATTATGTTCAGTTTGCATTAAGTGGATTAATCGTAACTCATTTCTCATTTGTCTAAAATCCGCTATTCAGTTCCCAGTCGCTTCAGAAACATATTCGATATTTGTCGTTAAAATTAAATTTTTAAAAGATCGAATACTTTTAAAATGCCAAAATATACCAAAAATATCAAAACTCAATTTAAAACATTTATAACTGGTTTATGAAGGGAAAATTTTATATTCGTATTTCTGCATTTCTCTTCGCTTAATTTGCTCTTTTACTTTATCTTCCAAATATTAAAATAGTTTATATAAAATAACAAAAAATTCTTCGTTAGCGACATAAAACTCTAATATATTCTCCGCGCAACATTATTGATAAACAAATCACAATTTTTAGTCGATTTTTTTCCAAATTAGAAAAATAACGTATAATTAGAATTGCCTAGTTAAAAAAATCGACTAAAATTCTAAAATTAAAACAAATTTTTAAAATTTACATTTTTGAGAAAAGAAGGTATAATAACTTTATAATCCCGAAAATGCGCATAATTTTCTTAGTATTAATAAAAAATATGCATAAATATATTTACAGGTTACAATTTGCAAGTAAGCATGATTATATATTTTATCTATATTGAGTAGATAATGATCATAACTTTAATTAAATAATGGAAAGTAAAGAATTTAAAATTTCATACGATTTCAAATTTAATTATAATTTTAAAGTTGTTATGCCAGGAGCACAATAATTTCCCATTTTATACAGATACTATATTTGCAAAAGTAATCAGAATCTCTTGAACTTCTAATCCACCAGTTCAAAGAAATCATGCACTCAAGCATTGAAACTATATTTTTATGAAATTTTAACTGGAAAAGAAATTACCTTAGAAATGTGCAAGCGCATTACTTTTCTTAAATTAATAAATGTGATAAGTTATCTAATCTCTCAAACGCGTAACTATATATTGAGAAAATATATATTATTATTTATTATACATCATTGTTTAAGTATCATGTTAGTTATTAGTCCAAAGGGCTTTGTCCCAGAAGGATATTGTTTTCGTTTTGCGATTTTGCGTTGAATCAATATAAATGTCCGTTTCACTTTTCAAACTGTTGCCACCCAATGTTAGAGTCCTGCATTATATTTGAAGAAATTAAATAATGAAAAATCTGCATAAATGTATGTATATTTCTCGCATTGTGATAAAACAACCATCGAATTTCGAATGATTTAATCCTACTGCGTGGAAGCCCAAATTTGAAATTTGGAATTTATTTGATGATCGATTTCATATTTTGTAAAACTTTAACGAATTTTTGAGTAACAAACTCAACGATTTGAAAGCGAACAATGGCAACAATTTACGGGGGGAAAGGAAAACTTTTTTATCTTCAGCGCACGGAACTGAGTATCGCAAATTCTAAAAATAGGCTCATTTTAAAATTATTTTGCGACATTGCTATTGAACTGAAATTTATGGTTTAAGTGCGAAGAACATGATATTTAATAAACAAAGGTAGCACACAAAGCGTTAAAAAAACGCCACTTTCGACGCAATTTAAAATCCGAAACCTTTCAGATTTTTTTTCTATTTATTTTTATTATAATTTCTTTATAATAGAAAATAAATGGAAAAAATTATAATAAAAAAATCTATATTTTATATGAAATTGATAATTATCACTCGTGCTTATTTGCAAAAACGTTTATATTAATTTTTACAAATTTTATGTAAGATATTTAAGACCATTTTTTGAAAATTTTCAGAATTTTTTTAGAACCAAGAAAACAAAAATTTCCTTTTTCGTCAGAAATTTGAAATTTTCGAAAATTAATTCCGTAGAATGAGAGTATTATAAATAGGATTATCAGAAAAGAATCAGAAAATATGTCGTAAAAAAAAAATGTTAATTTTTTTTCCACAGATGTTCGATATGACTTCCTTTAGTGAAAAATATAATATCATTGCAACATTCTTGCAATGATATTATATTTTTCACTATATTTCAACATTTGCCATTTCTTGCCAGACACATTGTAATGCCTCCCTATTAACTGTTTTTAAAGCATCATAAATGCTTTCACTTCAAGCAAATTTGTAGACAAAGGTGGTATCGACAGAAGATCTTTGACATATCCCTAAAAGAAGAATTCACAGAGAGTTAAGCCAGGTAACTTAGAGGGGTAGTTGTGTAGGACCAAATCATCGCATTGCTACCAATCCAATAGTACGGTAGTAAATATCCAATAGTATCTGTTTAGAAATTAATGAACCTCTAAATGTCAATCGTTCGGTGCATCAGCTTGTTAAAAAATGAAATTTTGCATATCTACCTCCAACTAAGGGAAAAGCCAAATTTCCAACATTTCGAGGTAGGTAATACCACTCACTGGTTTTTCAGCAAAAAAGTAGGGTCCATAAAACTTTGATGAAGGTACTGCACAAAAGACTTTTACTTTTAGGGAACCTATTACGTCTTCATTGGAGATGGAGATTTTCCAATCCCCAAATGCATGTTATGGCGGTTTATTTTGCCACTTAAATGAAACGTGGCTTCATCACTAAAGCTGATTCCGAAAATTTTCGTCTTCCATAGCTTCACCCATCAGTAGTTTAGACACTGCAACATGTCACTAGGCTTCAATGCTTGATGCTTTGCAATATGTAAGGCTTAAAATGCAATTTTTTCTCAATACAGTTCAAATGGTAGATTGAGGAATCCCAATTTCACGACTAGCACGAATCGTTCACGAATCGTGTATTTCTTCGGATTTCTTTCCTACTTTTTACCATCGACTGACCAGCTGGCCCACTAGGTTAGTTTTTTTTTCAGCCTGTTGGATCCCGTCGATGGAATTCAAATAAATACATTAATAAATATAAATAAAGAGCTTAGTACTGTGTCCTCCGGGGATTGGCCACGAAACGAGGAACATTGAAATAAGGACCAGAACATGGAAAGAAGGTGCATGATGGGGATTGCTGAGGCTAAGCGGAACGCTTTCTTGTATTATCGTACATGTTAAGCATACAGTTATATTAAGGATGTGCTATAATAATCAGGTACTGATGTAAAGATGATCAAATAAATTACAAATTGTGGAATAAATTAAATGAGTTCTGGATTAATCATAGTATTAAAAATAATTTAATATTATCATGAATCCAGAATTAATTTCTTCGGACTGCGTAAAAATATCTTTCGTGCTCTTTCAACAATTCCCAGTTGCCCTGGACTTTTTCCCTATTGCTTGGAGCTGGTTTCCTTGTTGCTTGGAGCTCCTAGTTGCTTGGAGCTAGTCACCACCTTCTGACATTCTGAGATGTTCTTTTCAACAATTCCCGGTTGCCCTGGACTTTTGCCTTTATACAGTGCATCTAGTTGCTTGGAGCTGGTCACCACCTTCTGATACTCTGAGATGTTGTTCCTTTCAACAATTCCCGGTTGCCCTGGACTTTTGCCTTTATACAGTGCATCTAATTGCTTGGAGCTGTTCATCCCTTTCTGATACTCTGAGATGTTGTTCTTTTCAACAATTCCCAGTTGCTCTGGACTTTATACAGTGCATCTAGTTGCTTGGAGCTGGTCACCACCTTCTGATACTCTGAGATGTTGTTCTTTTCAACAATTCCCGGTTGCCCTGGACTTTTGCCTTTATACACTTCATCTAGTTGCTTGGAGCTGGTCACCACCTTCTGATACTCTGAGATGTTGTTCTTTTCAACAATTCCCAGTTGCCCTGGACTTTTGCCTTTATACAGTGCATCTAGTTGCTTGGAGCTGGTCACCACCTTCTGATACTCTGAGATGTTGTTCTTTTCAACAATTTCCGGTTGCCTTGGACTTTTGTCTTTATACAGTGCATCTAGTTTCTTGGAGCTGGTCACCAGCTTCTGATACTCTGAGATGTTGTTCTTTTCAACAATTTCCGGTTGCCTTGGACTTTTGTCTTTATACAGTGCATCTAGTTTCTTGGAGCTGGTCACCACCTTCTGATACTCTGAGATGTTGTTCTTTTCAACAATTTCCGGTTGCCTTGGACTTTTGTCTTTATACAGTGCATCTAGTTTCTTGGAGCTGGTCACCACCTTCTGATACTCTGAGATGTTGGTGCTTTATTTGTATGGTCCTTTTTATTAAATTCACCCTGAACAGTGATTGTTGCCTGATTGCTTGCAGAGGAGACGACACAAAAAGCCTTGTCCTCTTTAGATTCCATGTTCACTTCTTCTGAAAATTTCAGAAACAGTTTACTGACAGTAATGCTGCCACCAGTTGCGAAAAGACAATGTTAAAATATAAAAATGCAACATTTTTCCTTTACAATGACATATTAATTATCTGTTTGTAAGTAATTATGGAAAATATTAAATTTTGTAATCGGATGATTCTTCCCTAATAATCCTGTGTATTAATGTTTGTTTCTTAAAGTACAAATATGCCATTTCATATCATTTCATATCATTTATTTCTTTACTCAGGATCTCAGTAATGAAAGGAGGAGGGCTCAGATGGCTGCAGCTAGACAAGTACTCGAGCGATCAACTGTTCTATTGCTCACCGCATCAAAGGTAAGTTCTTTCAGAGTTGTGATTCAGACAAGATCTAATTGAAATAATTCTGTATAATATAATTGAAACCTCTTTCTTTTCTGATGTTAGGACTTACAAGTTAGTGTTAATTTCTTAAATTATAGAATCATCCGTTAATTGCTTAACTAAGGAACAAAAAATTCCAAACTTTTGGGGCCGTTTTGTTTCTTTACGCTGTCATGCATTTATTATCCATGCACCACAGCCACGTGATGTCTTTACATGCAGTACTGCATTATTGAGCAGTAATCAGAGTTAATTCATAAGTTTCGATAACCAGCGGTTCTAATGGTCACCATCGAATAGTGCCTTTGATGGTCAGCGTTATTTTTCGATTTAATTTTATTTTTTGAATCTATCAAAATTTACTGCACTGCCTCTCGGCGCTGACCATCTTGTGATTTCTGTAAGGACCTATAGAATCATTAGGTGTATCGATGAAGGAGATATGAAAAATGTGCAAAGCCCTCACCGAGATACGAACTATGACTGGACCTGTCATTTCTAACAGGGCGTGCTATCCTGTCACACCACGAAGTTACACAGAAAGGAGGGAGAAAATACTTTATATACTCCCCCTTTTAAAAAACGAGTGGGGACGCAGAGACCCAGTCGCAAAGTCTTGGTGGTGACAAAGTATCATCCATTACCTTTTAGTTCGGGCGACACATATTGAGTCGTTTTGAATTTTTCGATGTCAGGAACTCTGCCTGTGTGTCTGCATCACCATGAGGACAACAGGCCTGTTGTTATGCTTGTGTGTCCTCTGAAGGAAATATCTACTGTTTGCGCACAACAGCCAAGGCCCGAGAGGACAAGTGACATAATTTAAACAATTGTTATTGAGTTACATGGGCAAACAAGGCCTTTAAAGGCAATACATTGAAGTCTTGTGTTGCTACAAGTGAACAGTATATGACAAGCTTAAAGATGCAATGCAAAAATTAGAGGTTTATATGCATTCATAAGGCGTCATCAGTCCCATCGTCAGAATCCGAAGTCCGTACCTCTCGATGCTAGCCAGACGTGCTATACGATAATACCACAAAGCCACGTGGAAACTAGGGTGAAAATACCTTATAGAATATATGGCAAGGTCCATGTCTCTAGAACCCTTATCCGGATTTCGATTTTCTAAAGACGGTATATTATGGAAGGCGCGTTTTTTCGATTGACATGCCAACCTGCAGACCGCATCCAATCTGAACTGTACATATATTCCTATGCAAGGTATATCTATAAAAAATAGTTGGGAATATCTATATCGTCTTCCGGATGCGATCTAATTAGGACTATAGGATGGTCGTGTTCTTTTGACTGAAATATAGTTGATAGCCACTAGTAACCTTTCATTTATTATTTTTTTAATAATCTTTCTAAATCATTCCAAATATAAAGGACTCTGTATTCAAAAAACGGATTGTAAACTTGTTTTAAGTGGATGTTTTCGTGACGTTTGTGCGTACGTAATCTATCTATGTATCTCGCATTACTCAAACACGATTAGCCGTAAAACGTTGAAATTTTGTTTATGTGGCCGCTTTGTTTATATGGCGCAGATAACAGATCATCAAGCATGTAAGAAGTTTGCAGTCTTTCAACTTTTACTTCTATATAGCACTTCGTTGTAAAACGTCCTAGATTTATGTTCGTAATTTCCAGAAATTTCGGAGTAACTTTGGCAAAATGTCAATAGATCGAGCAATATGGCCATATAACTGAGAAAAGCAATGTCTTGGAAGAAGTCGTCTGTTCTTGGAGGAGCCAGTATGAGAATAGCAGTCTGTCGTAAGTAATTCAGTAGATATTTGAAAACATTCTTAATTAAAAATGAAGAAACATAAAAATACACAATGCAAATTAAGATAAAAGTAAAAATCCGATAAATAATATAAATGAAATATTTACAAGTCCCATTGTAAAAATTAGACCCGCGTTCTCGTCGGACTCAAAAACTGAGTCCAGAAGCAATCCCGTTCGCTACGAAGTTATTAGTAGAAATGATAGAAAAAGCAGTTTAAATGAAGAGTTGGAGTGCCCGAAGTTCAAATTCTAGTTTTTCATTTTCGTTATTGATGCTGATAAATGTGTGGTAAAGATCTTATAGCTTAAAAATGAGAGAGTTAAATTCATTTAGATTATTAATGTTGGAAATCTTAGTTTTTCCAGTTTAAGGAACATCTTCCTTGTTATTAGTTACTTCAGTGTAGGTTTTGGAATTATTTCTGGTTGCTACAGTTGTGCTTTTGGTAAATTTGGGGGGAAAATCTTCTTTACTAAAAGGATTGTGCTTATTATTTTGAAATTTTTTACTAAGATGTTCCCAGAAATCAGGGCTGGTGGCTGCGTGGAAACCATTACACAGAACACATTTCGTTGGAATTTCTGTCTTTCCTTTTATAAGACATTCGTAAGAATTATGATGTCCTAGACACAGAACGCATCTGGGAATATTTGTAGCATGCCTTTTGCGTGTGGCCATAGCCTTGACATCGGAAGCACTGTACAAACTCCGGCCTGCTCTTATATCCAACAATGCGAACTCTCATATCAGCGATGTGCATTGCGTGAAAAACTTCTTTTTCTTTGGGGGTTTTAAGTGTTTCCAGTTAAAAAAACAGGAAGAAGTGCGGGAACTCCGTCTTTCATAATTTGCAACTGATGGCATTTTAGAACTGTAATATTCTGGCTTTCTAATTCTTCCTTTATTTGGTCAGCAGGTGTATGAACGGATAATCTTTTAACAAATGTTTTAAGATTTTTATCGCTGTTGAGTAAAAACGTAATGAAATGGGATTTTCTGTTGTTTTAAATAATTTTGCACTAGGCAAAAGTCATCTATGTTGTAAAGTTGAATTCTTAAGTTGGCGCCGTCTATTTTACTTTCCAATTCTGGGATTTTTAGATTTTCTTTAATGTGTTTGCGGAGCTCGTGCCAATTTTTCTCTTTCTGCATGATAACGAGTGGCGGTATTTTACGACGCGGTCCGCATTCATACTTCTTAGTTGCTGGAATTTTCGTAATATCTTCGTCCATTTCCTCATCAAGATTTTCGTTATTGTTTAAGGTTTCAAATCTGGAGCTTGCGCTCAAGGGTTGAGATTCGATGGATGATCCGCTATCTCTACGTGAAATCTCTATGTCTCTACGAACGTTTATCCCGTTTAACGGTAGTCCATTCTCGTTTTTATTTTGAGATATGTTATTTGAATTACATGTTGAGGCCTGATTATAGTGAGCAAGACTTGCTTATGCATCAATAATAGACTTCGAAGTTATTGCGATACATTTGTGAGTTTTAGTTTCCCATTCTTTTCGAAGTATTTCGATGATTTTTGCATTTTTCAGAAGTGGATGGTTCTCTTTCGATTTTCGTTTTCATAGTACTATCTTCCAGCTCATCAAGTCGCTTTAAAATAACTTTCATTTGATCAAGGTGGTCGTAATTATTCTGAGTAGAAGTTCACAAGCTATTGTGGGAGTCGGCCTTTACTCTTTGTGAACCAGCAACATTTACTAATTCAGAAGTCAAACAACAAAAATCAGCGTTATACCTACAAAATTTTCACAGGACTAGTTTCGATGGTTTTACCGAACCATCATCTTCAGCTGCAAAACCGCAAATGGTTTGCATTTGCGGTTTTGCAGCTGAAGATGATGGTTCGGTAAAACCATCGAAACTAGTCCTGTGAAAATTTTGTAGGTATAACGCTGATTTTTGTTGTTTGACTTCTGAATTAGTATTTATTCGGCGTGTTATTGTGTCTTAATCAGCAACATTTAATTAATTTTCTACAATTAAGGATCTTAGACCCCTACACCAGTACCTTCTAGAATTTGCTAGTCTATTACGTAACCGCTACTATAAATATTGAGTAAGCGCCATTAAAAAGTCAGACTGCTTCCTAATATCGTTGCTACAAGACTCTGCACTGCTCTGTCCATCCATCTTTCCTTTGTTAGAATTAGTTATGACGCAGAAAGTTTAAATTCATTCCTACTTAGTTAAAATCACTATGGATATGTAATTTAAAGAGTTTTCATCTAAAAGGAAAATGATCTGTTAATTGGATTCAATAAAAATGTGCGATTAAAAGCTAAATCAATTTTTTGTCGTCTTTAGATATCCTCCTTACCACTCTGCAAAAACCCATACCTGAACTTTGATGCCATGCTTCACCACGACAGCTAAAATATCACACACACACACACACTCACACACACACACATATATATATATAGTAGAATTATAATTAAATTTATTTTTATTTCCCCGTGCAATGCAGCACGAGGTATATTTTAAGAGAAAGCTACGCTGCAAAAGTAAAAATGGAAGAGCACGTGTTCTTAACATTTAATAAATAGTTATCTCTTTAATTTATATTTAATTCTAACAAACGTAATTGACTACTATGTTAGCTGTAACCGTAATTCTATTCTTTTTGCTTTGCAGAAATTTCTAGAACTATCTCGCGCTGCCGATTTAAAACGCTATAAAAGCCAGAGGGAGAACATCTCAGCTCAGAAAACTGTTGTTTGTTGATTGTAGTGAATTCGCGGTGAGATCGGATAAGCTTTCTCTACGCTTTGGATTGCGTTCTAGTTAATGTTTTAGCAGTTTAAAATATAACTACCGCGTAATATTGTGATATTGTACAAATATCTTTGAGGAAAAATCCAGCGTTTTGTTATATTTCTTTTGATAAGAATAAATTTTATTAACTTTTTACCGGACTTGTACATTTAGTCTATTACGAACCCGTATGCATACAACAATGTATTTATACCCACCCTCCTTAGCCGGCTTAAAGTTCTTTGTTTTCGCAATCGTTGGTCGTAGTCGTGTACTTCCTATTACAGGTGTGTTTTAAGTGACGAAAATATTCCTGTTTTGGCAACTTCAAATTAAAAAAATAATTAATTTTACAAAATAATAAAATCTAACTTTTAATGCAGTCTACGGTTCCTATGCTTATGTCTGGGATTGTTTTATACTCGTTATAAAAAAAATTAAAATACAAGAAGTTTTGACTTCCTTCCGACAAAAATTAAGCGAGATAGTTAATTTCAAAATTTGCAATTTTTGATGTCATTTTCAACTTACCTTTGGGATCTGTGAATTGAGGTGGACTAATTCGAAAAAATAAATAAGTTTAAATAAATTGCAGCCAAAAAAGTATGTCTAATTTAACAGGCGTGCAAGGATAGGTTCGTACCAGATTTTTAAAATTTATAGCAATAGACTATTTATTAATTGTGAAATATATAACAAGCTTGTTGTTAGGCAGTGAGTAAATGATTATTCTGTAAAAGACTCTGCATTGTATCCAGAAAAGTCCAGTCCTCTTTTTCAAAGCCTCCTGGTACTAAAAGACTTTCAGTTATAAAATTATTTTGAGGTACTTAAAGATTTATGTTTAGAATTTTTAAATTTAAAAAAATAATTTCATTTAGAATACGAAATGGAGTATTAATTCATTCCATCGATTCCTATACTTATATTTAAGAAAATTATTATAAATTCAGTATAAAAAAAACACACAAAAAGTTTGATTTCTTCATAACAGACATTGAACTAGATATTTAATCGTATAATTTGCGATTTTTGATTTCATTTTCAACTTGCTTTGAATGATCGGTTTATAAATGAATGAAAATAATTCGTTATTTTTTTCCTTAAATCCCATTCAGTGAAATTCCTTCATGATTTATTGTTGTGTAATGCTTTTGAAATTATGATTTTGTTACATCTCATATACCGAAGGAACTCTCACAAAAATTATTTATAAGTTTTTAAAGGTTATAAATATGTTATGTTACCAATATTTACATGCAGTTTTATTATTTCAGAATCCTAATCTAAAAGTCATTCAAAAAGTCATTAAATTAGAAATATTTGTAATTTTTAATTTATGCAAATGAGGTTGAGGTTGAAAATCTAATAATACTGAAGCCTGCCAGTGTTTTCTAGAATAAGAATTCTGTCAGATT
This sequence comes from Stegodyphus dumicola, assembly GCF_044657685.1. Taxonomy (NCBI): domain Eukaryota; kingdom Metazoa; phylum Arthropoda; class Arachnida; order Araneae; family Eresidae; genus Stegodyphus; species Stegodyphus dumicola. The sequence goes on from NC_140773.1 coordinate 200,199,652, forward strand.
CCGCGAATAAGATCTCTTGTATGAAAAACATAATCAATACTTTTCACAATAATATACATAAAAAAACTTCCCATAAAAATTTCCGGTCATAAAAACCCTAACAGACTTTTCGCTCAATCAATCGAAATGAAATTTTAGATCTGGTGGTATGCGCATGAGATTATGATGATTTAAAACAATGCAGCTCTCACTGTTACAGTTACAGGGAAAATATTTCGAAGTTTTCGAATGGCAGCACCCAATTTTTACTTGCGCAAATTGATTAGCACATTGGAAAATCATAATTGGCTTTAGAACGATACACATATGACGAAAATAGCCAGCGTAAAACATTTACAAAAGAGGACCTATGACAATACGAAAGAGAAGAGGGAAAGAATGTTTATTGGAATTACAAATTTTCGACGTACCTACCTTCGCAGATGATAACACACTGCATGCGGGAGATTGTTGACCACAAAGATGAATGTAACATCTCAAGAGGAATCTGTATAACTTTGTAGAGGCATTAGTTTTTTTAGAAGCAGAAGAGATGAAAAATATGCAACGCCTTCTCCGGGAATCGAACCGCGACCTCTCAACCTGAGCGTGCAGACTACTACACCACGAAGGCTCGATAAGAAGGCGGGATAAATGCCTTATAACTTCAAGTTTTATCCTATCTTTCAGTTTCGACAAAATCTCGCGGATCTGATGCGTACATCTTAGATTTCAGCTAATCTAGAAACTAGAAATCCATCGCAATGGGGTGCAATATTAAGGGAGATGACTCTATCTTGAAACGTTGTAGGCACTGAAAGCTTGCAATTCCAAACAAAAGATTTTATCCCTATTCTCTTTTGGGTTCTGACAGGTCTTTTACCTTTTACCATGTTCTTCTTTGCAAGTGCCTTACACCTGTAATTTTCGTTACACATGTATCGTAAAATCTTTATTTCACACACGCTTCATACATTATTTTTAGCCAATTACAGCTCTAGCAATTAACTGTTATTTCTGATGTTCTTTAAATTACACTTTTACGTTTCATATTATTAGTTTGTTCCTGGATTCTCTTTTTCTTTCTTTTCCTGAAATTTCAATTAATTTGGGCATTACATTTTTGGTATTATAATATCCATAATCATGCATTACGTTAGAAGAATCTAATACGTTTTACTTTCCAAAAAAACATAGTCTGAGTGGATCTGCGTTATGTTCTTCTAAGTTGGCAACGAAAAATAATTTATAATCATATTCGAAACATTAATCCAATTTTCATGTGCTCGGCAACCAAAAGCAGCACATATTTACGATTAACAGAAAACTCATAAAGCGAACAAAATGCAGCAACATAAATCATTCTAGCTTCTAATTAGAAAACTTGTTAGAAGAATGTAACTTAATAAGCCCTGTTAAGCTTCAGCTTATAAGAATAAAGTTTCGTGTCTGAATCGTCTGCTACCAGAAGAAAGAACTAACGAAATAATTAGAAAGCATAAATATCCCAAACAGCTCATTCAGTGTTAGAAGAAAAGGAAATATGCTCCTTTGTGTTACAATTCTGTATTTACCGAAATAAAATTACGCAAAGCATAGATAGCATTTAAAAGGATTTCTTTCCATGTATAACCGAAAATACTTTCAATTCAAACTTAAATTTGAGTTTGTTACTAGCTTAAATTTCAGTGTAGAAAGTAAAATGTCAATATTTGAAAATAATGTGCATGATAAAATAAAAATTTTAAAAAGTCAGGGTGAAATTTTAAACTAGGCAAGAAAGAACCTTAGTTTGATTCAAAATCTATGTCAGACTAAGCTTACCTTTCCACCTAAATTTAAATAAATGGATACGTGACGCAATGGAATTTTTATGAAAACACCTCAGAAGACAATATAGCATAAAAAACGAAATACAAAATGAACTAACGTGGAAATAAAAAAAAAATTATGATAGAAAATTAGTACCAATTGGAAAATTTATTTAAGCTCAAAAATAATAAATATGAAAGTAATGTTTAAACATCTAATGTGGACACCACATGACTTCCTTGTACGAACTACTTATTATACTCATTCTTTGCTGCATTTCATTTAAACTTATTTCCTCGAATTTCTCATTCAATCAAGTCAGTTCTCTCACCGATGCACGTTACGAATACTTCTGTGAAAGATTACGTTATTCAAACTTTGATGGCTCTAGGTACCGTTGTTTTATACAGCGAGAGAAATATACATACATTTATGCAGATTCTTCATTATTTAATTTCTTCAAATATAACACAAGGCTCTAATATTTGGTGGCAACAGTTTAAAAAGTGAACCGACATTTATAGTGAACCAACGCAAACACAAGCGGAACATGATAGGGAAAAACATTTTTCCCCAAAATCCAAAGGCTCAATACAAAAGTAAAGTTTTGTACAAGTGACAGTCTTCATATTCCGTATTTATTCACGTCTTTCCCAAAAGTCTTAAGGTCCTCGTTTTCGTGGGAAGTCATTAACGCTGAACGAAGTCGACCTTCTAACACTTTCCGGAAAGAAAGAATTATCCACTATCGCAGGTTCATTCCTGAAAAAAATGGTTTTGTCATACGGAAGGGGCCGTTTTCCTCGAAAGTCTCAATCTCTGTCAAAGAGTTTCTTTCCCAGAGAAAAACAGGTAGGTATTCATTAGTTAGAATCGATTTCTATGGCTTACGTATTATTAAAATAAAATTTTTGAGATCAAAAGAGTTTTCTACTTTTTGATTCAATTGCATAAAAGAATTACGAAAGATCTCTTATCTAGAGCTCCAGTGTACTCCAGCTAAAATTAAGATGATCTAAAAATTTGAGAAGTACCGGTGGTCTCCGGCTCAATTTCAGCTCTGTTTTCTATCATCATGCAACATTTTGAATGTGGGAATGAATTCTTAGTAAGCGCTTCTTTACGAAAGGTTGTGGATCGCATAGCCGTTGCTAGAAATGTTACCCAGCGTAATACGGCAGTAAACAGTCACAATTTTTAAAATATCATATGATAGGTATGAGTGTATATAGACGTGATGCAAGCCACAGATTAGATTATTAGAATATGTCAAAGCACATGGGGCTGTCTGCCTAAGGGTAGAAATGCCTTTCTGGAGGAAATAAACGAAAACAGTGATGCAGCTGGCCCGTCCACTTGGGTGGATAACTCTCAGTATTCATCAGTTTTAATCATTCGGTCTTTGCCTTTAATATGGTTGATTTCTATAACATTTCAGAAGTCTCTACAGGACACCATTTGAGGAACACTGATGATGAACTGAAATATGATAGAGTATTTTTACAATGCCATGAAAGTTAAATGTATTTTTATAATATCTTAAATGAAATTTGCCTTGATTGCAACTGAATGCACTTTTGCTTCATACAACACTGGAGATGTACGAAACTGGCATGTTAAGGTACAAATATCCATTCTTCTGAATTGACCCATGGCTTTTAAAGACATTTCCATTTTTCATCTGTTTCATTATAATGTGTTTTTCCATTTTTCATCAATAGATGGCTCCAGTTCATTTTTGATAGCACTATCCGTAATTTTCTAGTCTATTGTTTTCACTAGCATCTCGTGAACACCGACTTTCTCTTTTGTCACTTTCATTCTTGTAGAAAAAGGTGACGAAAGTTTCCAGACTAGTAGTACAAATCTATAATAGTTACTACTGATTCCTGTTGTCTTAACTCTCTTGTAATCCATATGGTGTTAATCCAAATTTCTGTTTATTTTGAAAACTACCAAAAGAGAGAAAGATTAAATCTTTTTCCAAGGATTTGTAAAGTATTTGATATTCTCTTTTATCAAGTAAAAGTATAAGATGGAATGATGCTCTATTAATTATTCAAATAGGTATATGATTTTTTTTTCATTGAAAAGGGAGCATGTGCTTATTTTTCCAATTCTTAAACTCCGTTGTATCAAATTCTCTTAACGCAAACAGAATTTACAAAAATTAGAAGCACACAAAGATTGAACTTTGTATGGAATTTACTAAGGAAAGTGTCTTATGTTTTACTTCCAATCAAATTAGCTCAAAGGTACTTGTAGTTAAATTACAGCAAAATTAAACCCAAAATAAAAAAGTTATAGTTTTGATCGCATTGTCATCCTCTCAGAAAATCTGAAACAATTATTTTTGTGCAAACAATTTTTTTTCTATTGCAAGAAAAATTTGTTTTCCCGTTTGTAGTATTATTCTGAATTATTTCCTTAGGCGTGCCTTCGTCACCCAGACTGCGACACGGCGCGGGAGAACCGGGACACGGTATTTCTCCAAATGCGCCGATCCATGGACGTCATCCATTACGTGGTCAAAGAGGGTGTAATCCCCGAGCTAGCAGGAACCACGAGCAATGGGGAACCGAGGAGAAATCACGGGGGCCTTCGGCGTAGCAGAGCCTATCACTACAATCACACGGGCTCTCACAGGGCGGACGAGATGGAGCAGTGCCTCACAGTATGTAACGCCATCAAGAAATTTGAGGTAAGCCTTTGAAATACATTACCAGTAAAGCATCTAATATTCTAGTCATGCTAAAATCTTAACTGTTAGAATTTCTAAATTTGAAGTCATTTCGCTTGAACGAAATAGCAACATTTGTTCTCAACAAACATACGCTTACAACTGCTATAATACTTTGCCTATTTCTGGTTTACTCGCCACTGTTTCCTACATGTTGTGTTTACTTGTGATTGAACTGAAAAGATTACTAATCTTTGCACAGTATAATGAAATATTTGTGCATTACGGTATGCTCAGGTATGAAGGATTCATAAATAAAATTATGTGTTTTAACTTCCTTATTTAAAGATCATCTTAAATCATATCTCGGATCCTCTCGCCAAATCCGGCAATGAAATTATAATTCAACGCGAAAATTCAACATATTCCTGATTACAGTAATTTGTATCAGTGCCATGAGCGCCATGCATGCTAACTAGTGATGAAATGCTCCAATTAATTTTATTATTATTGCCCCCTCTCAAATAAATGATAGTAAACTAAATCGCTTCCGAACTGAAATTTTTTGAATCACAGATTACTTCTAAAAAAACAAAGAATTTGCGATATGAATAGCAATAAATTAAGACCTTATATGTCTTTCGAACCGCAACGAAATTTTTAATGCTTTCTACAACCTGTCACAGTTAGCAATTTGAGCAGCAAAAAAGCTGATTCGAGAAACGTTTGTTCGTCCCTCATTGCACAAGAACATTGCTAACTGCTGGGTTAACATAAAACTAAAGTGGATATTTCCTTACCTCCTTTCAATTTTAATTTTTGCATTAGACATATTTATATTTAGAAACCCTCAAATGTCAAAGGAAGAGAAGAACATCAATTAAAATTTTAAAGTTATTAAAAAAGTAACTTTTTTGACGTAAATTTTGAATAAAACTCTATATATTTTGAGGCAACCAGGCACAGGTCTGTGTTTGTATAATCATGATATGATTAACACTATAATCATTCTTAGAAAATAAAAGGTAAAAGGACTTACCTTTTAATCGATCTTCTTTCTAATCCAAATGCACATTCGGGAATGTTTATTTTATTCATCGATGCACTACTCACAGAAAGAGAGAGGCTTCTAAGATAATAAGATATTTAATTTACAATCACATCACTAAACTAAAATATATATGTATAACACAGAAGATAAGTATTACATGCTTCACTCAAACGTCCATCACGAGTTCTCAAAGTTCAGGTAAAAAAGTTCTGTTTTAATTTTTACTGCACGCATGCGCAAATCACGGGGTTGTCGGTGAGAGTTTCAACACACTCCCCCCTTTAAATTTGCTGAAAAATCAAATTTAAAACTGTAACCTTTGAACAGGCTTTACTATTCGACCACTTCTTGTAGTCATCGATGGAATCTTTTCGCTCTTAAGATCTTGAGGCAAGTTATTTCAAATATCAGGATCGCAGTAAGTCTCTGTTTCATCAGAAGAGCTGCTTGCCACATTTCTAAATCTAGACTATTCATCTAATGATGTTATCTCCAAAGGATACAAACGCTGCCGGGACTGTTTATTTCATTCATCGATGCACTACTCACAGAAAGAGAGAGGCTTCTAAGATAATAAGATATTTAATTTACAATCACATCACTAAACTAATATATATATATATAACACAGAAGATAAGGATTACATGTTTAACTCAAACGTCCATCACGAGTTCTCAAAGTTCAGGTAAAAAAGTTCTGTTTTAGTTTTTACTGCGCGCATGCGCAAATCACGTGGTTGTCGGTGAGAGTTTCAACAGTGTTCTTCAAGAGCATAAAACTGTATCTATCAGAAACTAATAAAGTTTTATTCAAAATCTACGCCATACAAAGGTTGCTTTCTTGCATAATTTTAAAATTTCCAAATATCTCCATCAGGTTTTTAAATGGGTTTCGCTAATTTTTGAACTGAATGTGAATAGTCTCAAATTGCAATGAAATGATAAAAAGTAACCGTCTCAGCAGAAACTAATTTTAATATTCAGACGCAAGGGTTGGATAAAAATATCGAAATACCGAAATAAAAACATATTGCTCTGACTACTACGGTGTAGGAAAACCGTTGGCATTCAAAACAGCTTGCAGTCTTCTCCGAATTGATAAATAGAAGTATTTTATGCTTTGCAAAGCAATTTTGCACCATTCTTCCGGCAAAACGTTCGCAAGTTCAGTTAACGATAATGGCGGTGGATAGCACTAACGCGGATTTTTCTCCAAAATTAGCAACCCACGAAGGTTATTTATAATGTTGATATCTGTAGACTGCGGTGGCCGTGGTAGATGTGAAACCTAATGCTCAGTAAACCAGTCCTGAGATATGTCAGCATGAGTTCTGCCGTCTTGGAATACGGTATCGCCATTGGGTAACAAAACTAACAAAACTTGTGCCATGGAATGGATGTGATCAGCCAAACTGGTCGAGTAATCCTTGGCAGAAATGTGACCTTGCACAGCAGTCATGGGTCCCATGGCATACTACGATTTGGTTGCCCAAACCATGACCGACACCCCGGTAGGTTTCACTTTCGGCAGCAGACGTAAACTCGTCAAGAAATCTAAAATAGTATGAAACAAGACTCATCCGACCAAATGACAGTCTTCCATTGCTCTGCAGTCTAGGTTTTCGATTGCTCTGCAGTTATGATTTTGGCACCATTTTCTCCTCTTACCAGCATTTTGATCACTGATGAGTGGCATTTGAATTGCAGCTTGCCCAAAAATACCCTGATTGTGGAGCTTCCTTCATATTATTTTGCTGACAGGGTATGCGAATGCGATATGAGTTAAGCTGCCACTTTTGAGGCTGTAGGCTTCTCATTTTTCATCACTGTCCTCTTCAGTGATCTTGTCATGATCACTCAACACAAAATCTTAGATACTGTGCCTCTTGATACACCAAACATTTCAGCTACCTTGTTTGCGGAAGCACTCACCTTAAGAGCAGCAACAATTTCCCCACGTTCGAATTCATTTAGCTCCGACATGATGCACTAACAACTTCACAGAAAACTGTCTGGGTAACGAATGTTGACGATGTTGTACAGGTGGCATAAGTGAGCAAACCCATCAACGCCACCAAGAGCATTTGAAAGAATAAACATTTCAGTTCAAACATGCATTTTGCGAGCTGTTTCCATAGTTTTCCCACTCCGCTTCATAAATGAAATCTTAATAAATAAAATCAAAACGCCTGCAGGAGGCTTTCCAAGAAATTATTTTGATTTCCTTACTGCCATCTAATGTTGTCAGGACTTGTGTTTCTCTTGATTTGCTTTGGAAACATGGTATGCCCTGAATAAGAACAGGGAGCTTACTCAAGCTATGTTCAAGATTTGTGTATAACAGACGACACAAGCAGGAAGGGTATACGAAACCCTTTATTTTCAATCTTTTACAGGATCTTCCGATCTTCGGAATACAGAGACCAACCACTTGTGGTCTGAACGTAAAAATATAAAAACTACTAACTAAAACTCTAACTAAAAGCTAACTTTGAATTAGTATACAAATGCCTAGCACTAAGACTGGCCTTTATTTAAAATGGTACGTATGTAGTACGCCGAGCTGCTGAAACTACAATACGTTTGCAAACATCAAGAGGGCTAAACCTCTGGCCTTAAAGGCAACCAGCAACCGAGTGAAAACTCGTAAAACTGCAGTGGCAAGCGGCTTGATTCTTAAAACTCCTTCTCTCTCCCTAACTCTTAGCAAAAAGCCACAACTTAAATACTTGGGCGTTAGCAAGACAATTTGCATAAACAAGTTAAAGCATTGAATTCTGGCCGGAAGTAGAAAATAAGAAGTGATAGTACAGTTTTAAAATAAAATAAACGTTAGTAAAACTTAGGATCCTTACAATATCAGCTGGCAAACATTTACATAGAAGTGTTAAAAAGCTTCTAATAAAACATTTACTATTTACTTATCAGTGAAAAATAATAATTACTACCTACCAGCTGGCAAACTGATCAGCTGAAACAAAATCTGTACCATTTTCGTTTTTTTTTTTTTTTTTTTTTTTTTTTTTTTTTTTTTTTTTTTTTTTCAAAGTCTCAACTTATTTTTGCTTCCATTCCCTTTTTGCTATATTTATCATTTTTAGAAATGAATTATAAAAATGCATCTACCTACAGATGTTAAAAATTACAACTCCTGACAGCTCTAGAAACATTCATTCTCAAATGCAATACGTCAATCACAGCTGCCTAAGAAATACAAGCTTCCTTTAAATAATTAGGAAATTTAATTAAGATGTAAGCATCATCGTGTTCAAATATACCATTTAACTGTCAGCACGCATTAGGTAAATAAATGATCAAAGAAGTCCTCTCATTGTGAAATCAAAGATCGGATCAGTAAGAGAATAGCAATCTCTGTTCTCGGTAATTGCAGTAATTACAACGGTGGCAACCATCATGGAATAAATTATGTGCCGAAGCTCACAGCTGAAGACAATTGTAATTGCGTTTGAAGGTGATTGGGTAATTTGATTACTTCTATGTTCTTAAATCTTCGATTCTCTTTTAAGTCTACATTGAAAGGAAAGAGGTATAGATCTCATTTCATTCTGAGAGGAAACTAAATTGGCGAAATAATCATCGATTTTGCATTTTTACTCATTCTTCTTGCTGACTAAGTAAACATCTCTGACGTCGGTAATACTGCATAATCATTTTGCATAAATTCAGTGTTTATCTCTAACTTTATTTCCTCATGCAGCTTCCATTTCTTTTTTCAGCACTTAAAATCTCATCAAGCATTTTTAATTTTAGAATTTGAATTTGAAGCATTCGTTGATTATTAACATGGATTTTGCTATTTTAATAGTCTTTTGCTTATTTTTTACGAGCTGCCAGTTAGTACCAATGCCTAGTTACTGTTCTGTATATTTTCATTCTTCAAGGAGTATCTGTTTTAGTTGTCTGGTGTTCTCCAGAGGATAAGATAGTGCCACCATGCTCTCCCTAAAGTATCCCACGCATCTTCAGTGAAATTAAATCAAGGAAGTACGCTAGTCAATCAGTCTGTGGATATCTTAACTTTCCAAGAGCTTCCCAACAGCATGAGTCCGGTGTGGTCGTGCACTGTCATCCATAAAATTCAATCCATAAAATCTGGGACCAATGGCACCTCAGAAAAGACGCACATGAGGAAGGATAACTTCATAACAGTAACGATGTCATGTAAGTGAACCTCTGTCGAAATGTGGAACTCCGTGCGTCCGTTCATCATAATGCCTCCCCATACAAGCAAGCCAAGACCAGCCCAACAGTCTGGTTCCCTGATGTTAGTGGAATGAGCACGTGTCCCTCTCTCTCTCTCTCTTTTTCTCTCTCTCTATATACATATATATATATATATATATATATATATATATAATTTAAAGTTAAGTTGTGAGAACAAACGAAAAAATACCAATTTTGGTCAAAATTTTGCGCATTGTGCTGTAAAATTAAGGAAATTAGAAGATAAATTTTAGTACGCACGCCAAAAAGTTACCAAAAACTGTGGCTCCGTGAAACCTTCAACATAAGCATATTTAGTTGCTATGAAATGTGTGAAAGAAGAGAAAAATACAATATTTGAATATTTTCAAGTAAAATTAATAAAAAGTAAGCTATATGCTAAACGAATTAAGTAATTTTTAACACAGTAAAAAACCAAATCAATTAAACGAGGTAAAAGAAAAATAGTAAGCTATATGTTAAACGAATAAAGTAGATTTTAAAACACAATAAAATACTAATCAACTAATCAAGGTAAAATATAAAAAAATATTAAAATTAAGAAGCGGTAAATGGTTAATTAGCCCAATTCGAAGTTCATTTTGGCTTGTCAAGGGAAATTTTTAAAATGAATTTCGAACCAAACTAACTCCATTACGTGTTTCGCCGAAACAGACAATTGAAACTTTGCGCGACAAAAATTTTTTAATGAATTAAACAAACTATGTCAAAAACCTTAGTTTCAATTCTCTGCTCCAATTTCCCGACGCGTCCGCAAATATTGACACATTAACGTGTAAAAAATGAAAAGGCAATTCCGATGTACAGAAAAAATAAATAGCGATATATTATTAGTCAAAATATACAAGAACTTATAGGTTGGACCTGCGAGCTTAAAGAATTAAAACTTTGTAAAGGTACTGTAAATCATATTTAAATCAAAAAGGAAAAAATAATATATAAGACGACTAGTAGCAGGGGCCTTGCCAAGACCTAGAAAATCTTTTAGAGAAAAAATTATAAAAAGCAGACCTGGTAAATATATATATATATATATATATATATATATATACAGGGGTGGCCAAAATTGTGGACACTTTTGGAAATTTTTATGTTTTTGAACTTTGTATGCTTATAGAAAATGTTATGTTTCGCAAAATGCAAACTTGTGTGTATCATTTTAAAGAGAATTTATTACTGAATTCAATACAAAACACAAAATTCAATTATTTGCAATACAAAAAAAGGTATATGTACTTTAATATGAATAAAAAACACAGTTATGAAGTGGTTTGTAATGTCTAGCTTTCCTGGCCAATCACTGTTCTTGTTCTGAGAACCAATCAAATGTTAGTAACTGCCAGTAGAAGCTGACATCATGTTTACACTTGAAACAATTCATTATTTTGCTTTGTTCTGTAGAAGGAGGACCTGTTTCTCATACACTGCAATTACAAGTAGGAAGTTTGGTAAAAAATTTTAATATTTAGTCAAGAAGCAATGACATCAAATAAAAGAGTAGATTGGACGCTTAGAAAGAGATGTAATATTATTGTGTTACGAGAAAGTGGTCTTTAATATGCTGAAATTGCAAGACAGGTGGGTGGTTCAGTGACTACATCTGGAGTCCGAAAGTTTTGTTTACGATATCAGGAGACATATTCAATAAAAAACAAAGAAGGAAAAGGCCGAAAAAGATGCACCACATCTATTGATGACAAAAGAATAAAACGACTATGTCTCCAAGATAGAAAAATGTCATCAGCGGCCATCAGAAGTGATCTGAATGATGCTGGTGTTTCTGTCAGTTCAAGAACAATCAGGAGAAGATTAACAGATGTTAAACTGAGAGGTAGAATTCCACGAAAAAAGCCTTATCTTAATTTTCAGCAACGAAAAAAAAAAGACTACAGTGGGCAAAGGAACACATTAATTGGACAGATGATCAGTGGTCGCAAGTTATATGGAGTGATGAAACTAAGATATCGTTATTCGGTAGTGATGGGCGAAAATATGTAAGACGTAGAACAGGAGAAGAGCTACATCCTGACTGCATTCAAGCAACTGTGAAGAACCCAGTTAGTGTTATGATTTGGTCATGCATGTCAGCAGAGGGTATTGGTCGCCTTCATGTCATCGATGGGACACTGAATGCCAGAAAATACATTGACACTATTCTGGAACCAAAACTTCTACCTTCCATCAGAGATCTCTTTAACAGCAATGCTTCGTTTATTTTTCAGCAGGATTCTGCTCCTTGCCACACGGCCAAAATATCGAAAGAGTGGTTTCGTACAAAGAGCATTAAATTGTTGTCATGGCCAGGAAACAGTCCTGACCTCAATCCTATCGAAAATTTGTGGCACCGTTTGAAAACTCTTGTCCGAATGAGACGCCCATCAAATAAAAGGGAACTAATTTAGGCTATAATTGTTTCTTGGCATCATGAAATAACGAAAGAAGAGCTTAAAACTCTTGTCAGCTCAATGAAACGTCGATGTGAGGCTGTAATCAAAAATAAAGGGTACCCTACTAAGTACTGATAACTCACTGCAATCATCACTATCTAATGTATATCGATAACTATTATCGTTTAACTTTTTTTTTTTTTTTTTTTTTTTTTTTTTTTTGTATTGCAAATAATTGAATTTTATGTTTTGTATTGAATTCAGTAATAAATTCTCTTTAAAAGGATATTGTGAAACGTAACGTTTTCTATAAGCATACAAAGTTCAAAAACATAAAAATTTCCAAAAGTGTCCACAATTTTGGCCACCACTGTATATATATATCAACTAACACCCAGAATCCTTTGACAGACTAAAACGATTGTTATTAGTAAAGAGGACGTGACTCCATTGAGGAGATGTTCGTTCTTTGTGCTCTCTGCATTACTATAAGCAATGCTGCCTATAGGCTGTTGTCAGTGGTAATGAGCGCTGAGGACGGGGCCGAAAAGGCCACCTTTATGAAGTCATAGTAAACCGAGACTTTTGTTGTCCAATTGCGTGCGCAACTGCCGAGCGGTGTTGAGCGTTGTGTAGTTTCGATTTTTTTTTTCTGCTGCAGGTTGATATATCGGTCATCAGTCACAGTTAGTTTCCTTGACCGATTACTACCAACCTGTCTTTCAACCTTATACCTGTCGTTTGGGAGATTGCCCAAGTCCGTGAAATAGCACTTTTATCAATTCCAAACTCTTGGGTGATAGGCGTCAAACTACGCCTGTTCTGAAGCTTGACAATCATTCTACCACATGCAAAAGTCCTGGTGTTTTCGTTTAGTCATACTGCATGTACAGGCTCCCTTTCACTTGCAAAAGAATGCTTGGAAATCACCTTCCTTTCTTCTTTTTAAATTGTCATTCACATCGCGCGCTGACTACTCGTGTTTTGCGTGCTCTGACGTAGCCTCTGACGTCATGTTTTAGATATCTGCATATACATCACCTTTCTACTGAGTTGGCTTTTCATTGTACTGATCGCAAAATGCCCTTTTCATCAATTTTATGTTTATATGTTGCAAAATGAATTTGTTGCTTAAGTTTTGCACACTAGTACGAGTTATTGTATTATGTTATATGTAATTAATTACAGTCTCAAAAAAGTAATGGGACACTTGTGCTTTACAAAAGGAAACTGCAATAAAATAAATTTAAAAAACATGTAAAATTGTTTGTGGGTGTGTTTCATACTTAAATTTAGTAACAATTATTACATAACATACATTTTCTCAAAATATTAAAATATTAATTTAATAAAAATACAATTGTTTAGAACGGAGCAGAAAATGGCTCACTTAAGTGATGGGACACTACGTACTATGCAACAAAAATCGTCTGAAGTAAGCAATAAAAATATCTTTTGGGGTATTTATTTTTACTCAAAAGCAATTGCCAATAATTTATAAAATCGTCTGCAGTATTTCTCTCCAGTTTGTTTTGGAATTTTTGTGTTTTTTAGCTCTGTGCAGCCATGAATGCTAAACGAAAAGAAACTTTGCCTGCAATTCAAAAATTAGTTATTAATTTGCATATTGAACGTGGAAAATCTATTAGAGAAACTACTGAAACAGTTAACTTCAGTCATTCAACAGTTTTCAATATCATTAAACGATATAAAAAGAATCATATGATTCAGGATAAAAGAAGACCTGGCCGACCATAAAGCTATCCAATGGAATAAAGTGAATTATCGTTCGAAATATTTAAAAAAAAATCTAAGAATGAGTGCTCCTACAGTTGCTGCTAATTTACAAGCATTATATGGAGTAATTGTTAATTCTGAGACTGTTAAAAGAGTAATTCGATCTACTGGATATCAAGGTAGAGCAGCCAGGAAAAAATTCTTCGTAAGTGAAAAGAATAGAAAACTCAGACTGGCTTTCGCAAAATGCAACATAAATAAGAATTCTGATTACTGGAATGAAGTTATATTTGCTGATGCGAGTAAATTTAATATATTTGGTTCTGACGGTAGAATCTTGGTGTGGAGAAAACCCAGGGAAGAATTTCGCAAACAGAACTTGGTGCCAACAGTAAAACATGGTGGAGGAGGAGTTATGGTATGGGGGTGTATGTCTTCCGCTGGAATTGGTAATCTTGTTTTTATTGACAGTATAATGGATCAGTACAAGTATATTGACATTTTAAATCAAAATTTGAAATCTTCAGCACGAAAATTGAACCTTCATAACGATTTTAAGTTCTACCAGGACAATGACCCCAAGCACACTGCTTTGAACGTTAGACTCTGGCTGCTGTATAACTGTCCTGAAATAATAAAAACACCCCCACAATCTCCACAATTAAATCCCATAGAGAATATTTGGCAAGAATTGGAATCAAGAATTCGCAAACACACCATTTCTTCAAAACAACAATTAAAATCGATGCTTCAAGAAGAATGGGGTAAAATCACTCCAGAAATCACAAAAAAATTAGTCGAATCCATCCCAAGAAGATTAAATCATGTTTTAAAAGTAAAAGGAAATCCAACAAAATATTAAAACCTTTTAAAAAGTAAAATTTTTGGATAAATATTTGATGGAAAAGTAAGTGTCCCATCACTTAAGTGAGCCATTTTCTGCTCCGTTCTAAACAATTGTATTTTTATTAAATTAATATTCTAATATTTTGAGAAAATGTGTGTTATGTAATAATTGTTACTAAATTTAAGTATGAAACACACACACAAGAAATTTTACATGTTTTTTAAATTTATTTTATTGCAGTTTCCTTTTGTAAAGCACAAGTGTCCCATCACTTTTTTGAAATACTGTATATCTATAGTCAAACAGTAAATGTAAACAGTTATTAATTATTCACCTCACTTTGTCATTTTTAATATTAAAGTAAGCCGAGTAGTAGAAGCTTACTATTTTTATTTTAATAAAAAGTGATAAATGATAATGGTGTATAACTTTTATAAAGGTCTTAAAATAATGACTTAAATTGATTAATGTTTCATAAACGGTGAAGAAGAACAACTAAGAAACTGTTCATGTAATAAATAACAAATCTCTTCTTTAATTTATTTTAGTTATTTGTTACTATGCAAATACCATTTTTCTTAAAGTCAGTTTTTACTCTATTGTGCAAAGAAAATAACATTTTTCTGAAATGGCTATGATCGGGAAAAAAATTGAGTGACAACAAAATAAATCAAAGAGTAGAAGTTTTCTTAGAAAATGTGGCAACACTCTGAAACTTCATGACGCTTTCTATAACTTCATGTTCATGAAACTTTTATTCCAAAAATAGTAAGGCGCATTCAACAATGAAAGTTTCATCAAGAAAGCTATCAGCTATCGTCCTTTTGGCAAGTACCCAGGAAAAGTTACGCGACGAAAAGTTACGGTGAAAAATATATACGTGTGAAATATTATTAAAAAGGAAAAACATTCTTTAAGCTCGAACATAAAGCGTGCCATCAGGTAGCAAAGAAATTTATTCTTCTTTTTATTTTGTTATCCACATTTGGCAGCAGACGGGAGAAATGAGATACTCCGTTTTGCATGCATTATCGCGTTCGTAATGTTACTTCTTACTTTTTTCTTTTCTTTAAAATTTTGTATTTTTTGATGAACTTCTTTGAAGTTCTGCGGAGTAGTTAGAGTCGTTAGGTAGAATCGTGCTGAGATGCATAATGGACTTCTACATTTCTTAAATGTTTTGTCTTTTTTTTTTAACGTCTACAACAGAGAAAGCATTAAATAGTTGCTGCAAATGAGTTTTTCTTAGCAAAGGAATTTATCATTTCAATTAGTTTATTTTTCACTTGATATACAAACATACTTTTTTTTCCCTTAACGTTCAAAGAAACTAGTATTTTAAGCGGAGATTTTGATTTGGATCATAAAGAAACTAGTTTTTGTGAGCTAGATGTTAAACTTTGCTTTCATAAGTCATATTATCAAGAATTTAGATTTAATTCATACCATTTGAAATCTAACGGTATGAAATGAACTTGCTAATTCTCTGAGTCGTGATATTACAAATATATTTTTCAAATAGTTTCATTTTTAAAATTACGTGTATATTTCATATTCACATATCTTAATCATAAAATTGGCAACATATAATTTAAACCCTTCCATAATTATTATTCTATTAATTACTAGTACCTTTTGTTCATAAAATATGGAAGCCCGGGATATGTAATTTTATTCTTTAACAGAAAAATATGTTTTATACGTATAATTTAAATATGCTGCTAAAGGTATCTATCTAAAGGAGCTTAATTCAGGAATTCAGACCCCTATTTGAAATTATTTCAGCAGCTTACACGAATGAGCTGCTATGCTATAGCAGCTGAATGCCTGTATACAAAGAACTACCCGTGTAAAAATTAAGAAGATATTTATTAGTCCATATGTTATATGTTGTAAATAAAATAGTAATATAAATTAAACGGATGGCTTACCTCTACACAAAATTACAAGATTTGACGACTTGATAGTTAACCACTTTCAACTAGGTTTCATAATAAGATCTTATATTCCAAACTAAACCTGGATCGAATCTGCTGTTTCTGACTTCTTAAAGTAGTTTACTAAGCACAATAACTAACTGTATACAATTACTACAGGAAAGGTTACTTAGTCAACTCTTGCATCAAGCTCAGTCTTCTGCTTACCTTTAATTTTGAATATGTGTTCTGGTCTGAGCGAACATATTGGCAACACCCAAGAAGAATATAATAGAGTTTAACTCAGATCTAACTGTTAGCAAAACTAAGTAATGATATTCATAGTTAATGTAATATCTTGTTTATTCCTTGCCATGCGTTCCCCTATCTCTATTTACTATGTATTAAAATTATCGCTTTTAATGTTGTCTTATCGCTTTGTTTTCTAATAGGAAGGCATCCTGCACGTTAAATGGAATTTGATTATTGGTCTTTAAATGATAAGTGCTTGTTAATATCTGGAAATCTCAATATAAAATCTTGGCTCTGTTGAAGTTAAATGTCCTTTAGACCTCTGGTTCCTAGCGGGTTTTGTATTGGTCCCCTAAGTGTTAATGAAATTTTAAAAGGGGATCAGTGGTTATAAAAGATTCGACAGCTGAATATCCACGGGCAGTCAGTTGATTGGAATAGTAAAATGCCATTGATTAAAGATAAATGTTTAAAAAATAAATTAAGCGATTTTATGACAAATAGATATTGAAACAATTGCATTCAAGCGTAGCCATTATATCAATTAAAATCGAATTTCTATGCAATTGAAATCTGTGATTTTGTTTCTGAAAATTTGTTTATGTTTGTAAATTTTTTTAAATAATAATATAATAATACAAATAATAATTAAACATAAATCTACTAAACCATTTTTTCGAAACTTTTGTTCATACTCTTAATAATCTTTTCTTTAAGTTATTTATGTGCATGTTTTTGTATTATGATTTTGATGTATATTGTACCTTATACTGAAAAGAATAAGGTGGGGGGGGGAGTCGACGAAGAAAATCCTTCCTTAAAGAGGTGATGCAAAAAAATGGTTGGAAATTCCTGTTATAGATATATAAATAGCAGCTTGAATATTTCGAAATTTATTTGCAGGACCACGTCGAGATGACTCGCATGACGATGCTGAGCCCCGCCTACAGGGGTTTGTTGACTAGTGCCTTGGAATCAGTGATAGAACGATCGCAGGACTTCACGGACTCCGCTTACACCTCACATGAGCACCGGGAGCGCATCATCTTGCTCTGCGACAGGCTCAAAATGGAGCTGCACCAGCTGCTCCGAGTGGGACTGCAACTCGTAAGTACGACTCCAAACTTGATTATTCTCATCCTTACTGGAATCTGGAATAGACCAAGCAACTGGGAAATGCCACCGGTTATGTTGAAGAAGAGTCATGTGTTTTGCCGAGACGCTGTACGCAGATGTGTCGTTCTGAAAAGTTGGAAACGATTACTGTCTATTCAGTTTTCTATACAGTAGGACACCGCTTTATATGATAGTGATTAATGTTAGTATTCGGATATTATAGCCGAAGTTCTGCCCGTTGGTATACGAAAGTGTGGAAAACACATCGCTTATTGTGATCAACAGTTCGGTTAATATGATCAAAGTGTTGTACAATGAATTTTTCAAACTGAAGTTAAGTCGCCAAATGAGTTAAAATGATTTAAAATGAAATATAGTACCGCAAATAACGATTATGAGAGAATGTTAAGGTATCAGCGGAATTATCGAAATTACCGCTGATTCCTGTTGCCTTAACATTCTCCAATAAATTCAAAATTGATTATAAAATTACGAAATGTCGCCAAATAAAGTATTAAGTCACCAAACAGGTTGGTTTTGAATTTAGTCAACAATTTAAAACCAGCAAAACAAATCTTAGTTTTGAAGTAGATTTTTAATAATTCTAGCGATTTTGAGGGGCCAACCAGCTGCCGAGCAGTAAAATCGCTGAACATTGGTAGTTCGATTTGAGGCTCGAATCCATCGAACGGGGTGGCTGCAAAAGCGTTTTCGTGGTTTTCTCGTGTGTAAGATGTGTACAAGCCAGTTTTCCTTAGAAGGTCCTCCACGAAGGCATTCCTCGCGTTAGGTAGATAGCCCTCTAGTGCTTTGCCATAATCAAATAAACCAAAACCAAACCAAATTTGGGAAAGAAAAAAAAAGGGGGGCACAGACACTAGTCTCTCTTCCTCCGTTCCAAAATCATTTCTACAGAATTTAAAACATCTATACAGAGTCTAAGCTAAAGGTTGATTCTTTTTAGCCTAATTTTAAACTTTACATTGGTAGATTATCCTCCAATGAGGGATGCTCGATGCTTTCTGAGTTTTAAGATTAGGGGTATAGGTACAGCATCGGTTACATAATATCCAGAAACGTTAGGAACAGTTCATAAGTGAGCTCTTCAGGTAAAGACATTATAAAGAGTTCACTTTTGCATTTTCCAAGTTAAAAGTATCTAAAGATGTGAAAGTGCTTATTTATATTTTTTAGTTCATATTTATATAAACTGGTTTAATTCCATTGTTATTTTGTAGGATACTTTTTCTCATAGTTTAGTGTTACCATTCGGTTAATGTTATCAGAACAGCGGTGGAGAAACGTGACCACTTTAATATATCCTGAAAAGAAATTTAGTCTGTGTTTTTATACATATAATTGTCTCTGTAGAAGTATATTAGACAAATCTGGTATTTAGAGAGTAAACGAAATAAAAAATACTCGTGGAGTGTATAATTTAATGATTACGCATTACATTTGTTTCTTAATTATTATAGTTAGCTTTCGTAATGGAATCTGTGTAAGATAATTGTTATGTACGTAAGTTAATAATTGTGTTAACTCTTTTAAAACTGCGATATTTTTATTACTCAATTATTTTTTATTACGGTTTTTGTGTCAAATTATTCTTATTTATACTTTGTAGCAATTAATGATACTGCACACATTCGAATTTCCCTATAACCAATCCGACTTATAACGAAAACACCGGATGTTACGAACGAACCTTTTGTTCTGTCATACGGCCCCCGTTATGCTGCTACAATAAGCTTTTAAAACTATGAAAACCGTATGAAACGACCTGTAAGCATTATCTTCGATTCGGTTTTCTTTTACCTTCACTCTCATTTTTCTTTATGTTCTAAAAAGGTTGTGTAAGACAGGTGTGACACCCAACTCTGGAAGAACGAGGATACAATAAGGATATCTTAGGACACCGTATGGCTAAGCAAAAAATGTAAATATGTTCTCAGATTCCATTAAAATTCTTTGTTTGAGATGCCAAACAAAGCTCTACTCAAGACTGATGTTATGATGGAAATCGTGAAATTTTCGCTATTCAGAGAAAGGGGATTTTACAGCTGAATCCTCTTTTACAGAATAAAGGTTTTTTATTCTTATCGGTGTGTTTTGCCTGAGTATAAATGCTTTCCACGTTCTATCTTTCAATTCGGAATTTTGTGCTGTTTAGGTCTCTTGCAAGACACAGAATTTTTTTAAAGGTTGTTGAATCTTTGCTTTGCAACAATACATATCTTGGGGGCGGAGCAAAATGACTCTGTTCTCTCTGTTCATTGGATAAGATATTGTTACGTTATTTTCTTTCTTGACGTTTATACGTTACGGGTTCGTACGCATTTGGAGTGAATAACGACGACACTTGATGAAGTACCGAAAAACGCTCTATTGGCCAGTATTCTTAGCACAGCTCCAAAATCCCGTTTTACAGTCATCGAAAAACTATTATAAACACGCTGACACAATCAGCGACACAGCCTTTAAACTATCAGGCTATAACAGTCAAGACAACTTCGCTGCAAAGACTCTGCTCAGTCGTTCTCGGAACTCCACGTACTCTCGAGACTCTCCACACTACAACTCGCGATGCACTCGACGACACACAGAGCACAGCTCCCGACTCTTTGGTTCAGTCGTTCCCGGAGCTTAACACACTCTCTCGATGATGCAGTAACCGCGATACACTAAGAGACTCTTTCGATGCACTCAGCTACCCACTCGGCACTCGCTGCCCGGCTGTCAACTCGATCGACTCCGCACGGACTGACTAACTCGAGGCACTATCTCGCACTGACTCTCCGCGTACCAGCAGGGTTTATATAGTTTTTGGCTTGTGTTCGAGAACATTCTGGGCTAAACCGGTGAGAATTCGTTCCAGAAGGTTCTCCATCCGTCCATGGCATATCGCCAATTTTTTCGCCAAAGGTGGCAACCCTGCCTTCCCTTGCCATTTTATGGCAACCCTAAACCTCCTTTGCGAGGAAGCTATCTTACCGCGCCTTGAAATTTCGTAAGAATATGTAGCTGATGAAATTACTATCCGTTTCATCCTTTCCAGAAGAGAAAACATTTATATGTTTTTTTGACCAAACTCTCTCTGCTCTGTTCTATGTCAAAAATTCATTCATGTTACGAGTTGTAAACATAAAGCTTCTGTAGACGTTAAGGTGTACATTAGTAGAATAAAAACAGAATTGGCGTAGTCACATTAGTATGAAGATACAGTTTATTCAAATCTGCAGTTTAGTATCATATGGAAAAATCTAAACTCTGAAATTTCTACTAACGAAAAAATAGGGTACGAGGAAGAAGATCGGGAAAATGGAGCCTTAAGAAGTTCAAGCATTGTTAAAACGGTTCGCCGTTCAATAAGTAATGTAAAGTGCCAAAATTTGGACATATGCCTCAAAGACTAATGACTTTGTCAGACACACTTTGGAGAAACAGGAAAAAAAACGAGGAATAAATTTAATTACAGCGCGAAATAATTATTATAATTAAAGATCAATGAATTTAACTAGATTTTTATTCATTTCTTTTGCTAGATACGACAGTTTTAATCCGTTTTCTGAATTAATTATTAAATTTTTACATGTTTTTGTGAGACATTTCATTTTTTCCCTCCGGAATGGATATAACAAACTAAAGTTTCGATCCCTTAAAGTGCATTCTAGCAAGGTTTAATTGTATATCCAAAATATTAAAGTTAATGTAATTTAAAATGATCACGTTTGAGCCAATATTTATTGAATATTTATAGTAATTCTTAAGACATACGGCTTATCGTTTCTGTAACATCTCAAGTAAATATTGGTTTCATTTTATTTTGGCTAACATACTTTTGTTTGCAATCTAGGAGCAGATAGGTCAAATTTCTCCGAATGAAGAAATGGAATCTGCTATACACGAGACACTCAGAGCTGCCAGAGACTTAAAACTTCAAGTAAGTAAATTTTATCTCATTTCGTGCCATTGCTATTATTTTGAAAATACTTGTAAGTATTAAACTTACATACCGTATAAATTTCTATTTAGGAAAGTGGATATTAAAATGAAAACTGTATACCTGGTCGTTTAGTACTGGTACTGTAACTATGTGAAAACTACACTGTAAAAATGTATGCACTGCCTTAAACAATGCATATAGACAATGCTTATATGCGTATATTTGTCTTGCAATTTACTTCTGGCTAGGATTTACAGGAGATTCGTCTCGTCTAAACTTTCAGCTGACTTAGGAAGTCAAATAGGCGAAAGATAA
The DNA here is from genome assembly GCF_044657685.1 of Stegodyphus dumicola. Taxonomy (NCBI): domain Eukaryota; kingdom Metazoa; phylum Arthropoda; class Arachnida; order Araneae; family Eresidae; genus Stegodyphus; species Stegodyphus dumicola. Next base: position 200,221,934 of record NC_140773.1, read on the forward strand.
CTTACGAAGTTTATCTCGTTGTTTTTACTTCCTTGTACGAAGTAAAGGAATTATTGTAGTGCGGAAAATTTTCGGGTGTCGTATTTCAGAGAAAATATCCATTTTGGCCGATATCGAATGCAATTTAACGATGTTTTTGCAAGATATCTGTACATAAGAACAGAATAAAAGGCTGTTTCTCCGGAAACGGGTTGCAAAAAAGAATTTTAAATGGATTCAGAAGAGATTTTTTTCGTGAACTCTGTACGTACGTACGTTTCCATGTATGTATGTATCTAGCATAACTCAAAAACGAGTAGCCTTAGACCGTTGACTGCTGTATCATATAGTTGTACTAGATTGCAGTCGGCAGCATCAAAAGTGTATAAATATATATATTTATGTATACCAACTCTGTCACTCGGCTCCGTGAGCTCAGTTTTATATATATATATAATTCTTATATATTGGTAAACTGTGCATTTTTGCTTTAAAAATGATTTAATTAGGTTTTTGCTATCTTTCAGTTAAGGTTTTTATGCCTTTAGTTAATCTGCATGCAGTAGTTGTAGAATTATTAACAATTTAAAATTTGTTTAAATGCGGCTAAGCCTAATGTTTTTACGACAGCAGCCATATTTGTTTACATTTGAAACTTAGTAGAATAGTGAATTAAGTCGGTTTCTGCACCTTCAGTGTCTTTTTGCCAAGTGGGATCAAAAATTCAGTTTTGTGCACCGAAAAATCTGCCTTCTTGCACGCTGGTCGAATTGCTTGTTTTTGTGTAGACACTCTAATCTTAACTGTAATTTTTTTAAAAAATTGTTTTAACTGCATTTGGTGTTTTATATTTTTCTATATTTTTTCAATTTTCAACAATTTTGAGGTTTTATGCATTTTTGCCTTGTCGCGAAGGGATAACTGAATTAATTGAATAAGACATATATCTCTAATGAAATTCGAGGAAATAAATTTAAATGAAATGAAGGAAAAAATGCGTATAATTTAATATTCCATACAAGAGAGTCATGTGGTGTTTATACGCTTGCATGAGATTTTTGTGGTTTATCTAATGCTTAAAATGGTGTCCGCTTAAAAGATAGCAGCAAAATCTTCACGTACGAAACCATTGCAAGGAAAGCAATGCAAGAAGGAAATATCTTCGGACAAAACACAGTTGGGGGGGGGAAGAAATTAGAAAGATATCCCAGTTCTAAAGCATCGTGATACAAAATAAAGAGGGTCAAAAATGGCAGTTTTAAAATACCGTGGTACACTCCGAGGAAAATGGATAGTTTTACATCTTCTGTTGTACTGGGCCGATTGACGAAATTTGTTTGAAATTTAGGTTCAATCCAAACAAAAATTCTCAGATATTTTCTAATTAATTTTTTTAATTTGTATTTTTTATAAAATTTTCGAAAAAGGTTTTGAATCATAACTTATAAAAATTTTACCATCACCTTAAAGAAATGCCTTTCTAGGCATAGAAGCAAAAAATTACAGATTTTTATTCAAAATTTCCAAAGATATGCGCGAGTTTATATATATAGCACGATTTTAAATTTGGCATACTTGTTATAACGGATAATAATGCGAAACGTGGTTTATGCATTTTTTTAAATTATTTGAAAGAATGAGCAAAGCAAATGAACAAAGAGCACCGTTTTTTTTTCGCTCATATGCTATGAAAGGGAAGAAAAAATATGTTATACCAATTGAATAATTCTTGGTGCAAACGGAAAGAAACTGCTACAGGATTAAATTTCTCGGTAAGTTTCTCACCACATTTTACAAAATTTGATATTTAGGCAAAATTTATCCATAATCAGGAAAAAATGTTTTTTGATCAAAATACGAATGTTAGAACAATGTTATATATAAATCTAATATGTATCCAAAGACTCGTTTTCGAGACATGAAAGAAGCAGATAAATTTTTTCAATCGGATAAATATATGTTTTCAGACTGTACGAGGTTACATAATGTTAAAATTGTTTAATTAATTATCAGATTATTTGGAATCTTTTCATCATATGATGATCTGTAGTTCCTTTTTTTACCGCGATAGATGATTACGCGACGATGTTTTAAAACTGCAGAGGTTTTGAGCCGCTTTCTTTACTGCCGTAGTGTTTTAAAGCTGTTATGTTTTCTCCTTTTTTTTCTTACCTCTCGCGATGTTGATGTTTTCCTCTTGCGTTGTTTTCTTCACAATGTTTTCGCCCGCTACTGTAAAATCAATAACATCCAGTTATCTTCATATTTCCATCTAGAAAAATATCCCTCTTTTTTATGATTATTATTTTTTCCGTCTTAGTTATTTAAAGCTTCTTAAATTACCGTTACAATTTGTATTTCCTTGCGTATACTTTTCTCACATTCCTAAAGAAACGGTAGTTCTCAAAGCTGATACAATACATACCACCACGCCAAAATGTATATGTCCTTAAGTTTTCTGAACTTTCAACAAGACTTGTAATATCTCCTACATAAAACAAAACCCATTTGTACGTAAGTGGATGTACTAAGTGTTCCATATTGATTAATTATAAGCAATACTTACAATGTTTCCTGTTTGGGCCATTGAATATCATTACCATACGTAACAAAAATATTTTTATGACTCTCTGTCCTTTTAAAATAAAAGCGAACATTCTTAAATTTTCTTCATCCCAAAAAGCGGTCATGAATAATTCAAGGGTATATTTCTGTTCTGGCATGTTGCGAAATATATACAAAACGATCAAAACTTCTTTTCTGTAAAGTTAATATCATCTGGAATATACCATATCTTGAAACACAATCCCGTTCCATTTTAAAAAGTCAAAATTCTTTCATTGGCTTTCTCAAATGACATCTTTTTCATCCTCCTATCCAAGCTTAAAAAGTTGGGGAATCTCTCCAAGTTTATATAAAAAAAAAATTTAAAACTGTCTGCATATAGTTTTTTGCATGATCCACTGAATAAGCTTTGTGCGTCGAATGACAATTTTGACGAAAGTTCTATGTAAAAGGGAAATTTGAGCCAGTTCCTGTGTTTTCCTTTCCGTAATGTTGTTTGTTTTTCTCGGAAAAATTCTTAGCTTTCACAAAGAAAAAGAAATCTAAATTCTGGAAGGGAATGAACACAAATTGCGTTATATAAGATAAAAGAACAAATTTGACTTTTGCATATGAATAGGCAATGAAGCAAAACACAAAACTGATGGCAGAATTTTGTTTAAGTATTTCTTTTTAATTTGTTTGCCATGATAAAATCATGCGTTTTTATTTCCCTTTTTGATTACCTCCCGCCAACCCATATACGTATGGCTAATCGTAAAGGGAGGTAATGCTTTCACGAAAAACAAGCAAGTTTTCAGTACAATAATAAGTGCGAAATTACTACTTACTTTGTCCTCGTTTTTACTATTTTTACAATGATGTCTTTCTATGTGTCTGTATGCCCACGCGAGGCACGATTATTTCGTCCACGATAACTCTTATATGAAATTTCCAAATTTTTTTTTCCCGTATTTAAACTTTCTGCATTGATATAAAGAGCTTATTAAATTTCGGGTAAAAGTGGGAAATCGGAAGTGTTACTTTACCTGAAGCCCATATAACTGTTAATGAGCAACCGAATGTGGTACTTCGAAAAAAAAATGAGACAGTTCTGTATATCCCGTTCTACTGTGTCGATTGACGAAATTCAACTGGCGTTTTTCATGTCTCGAAAGCGTGACTCAGGATATGTATTAGATTTATATATATCATTGTTCTAATATAGGTATTTTGACACAAAATCGGACCTTTTCTGAAATGACATGTCAATTGTTTTCCATATTTCGATTTTACGACTCAACTGCCAAGTTTTGTAAAAATCGCACGAGTAGTTTTTAAAAAATCAATTCTCAAACTTTTAGCTCCTCAATATTAAATGAATTTGACATCTAATTTATTGATACTTATTTTTTTTATTAAACTGACTTGATTCCTTCTTCCAGAATTCAAAATTTAAGAGTAATCTAAAATAATTCTCAGATTTCTTATGATTTTAGGACTAATTTAAAATAATTCGCAGATTTTTTATGATTTATTTTTTAAATTTGTATTTTTACATAATTTTTTCGAAAACGTTTTTGTATTATAACCTATAAAATTTTTAATATCGACCTAAAGTGGACGTATTTCTAGCCCACGTGCAAAAAATTAGAGATTTTATTCAAAATTTTCTAAATTATACATGAATTTACATATTGGAGAGTTTTGAAATATGGCACATCTGTTATAAGCGATAATAACGCCAAACGTGGTTTACGCACTTTGTTAAAATTATTTGAAAGTATGAACGATGCCTTTTTTACCCGCTCGTGTATAATGAAAAAAAAAAAAAAAAAAAACAATAAGTTGCTATAAATTAAGAAGTTCGCCAAGTAAATTATTCTTGGCGAAAACTGAAAAAACGTTCGACAAGGTAAGTTTATAAATTTCTCAGCGGCCGAGCGGTAAAGACGCTGAACACTGGTAGTTCGGTCCGAGGTTCGAATCCCGCGAACGGGCTGGTTGCAAGGGCGTTTTCGTGGTTTTCCCCGTGTGTAACGTGTATACGAGCCAGTTTCCCTTAGAAAGTCCTCCACGAAGGCATCCCTCCCCTTAGTCAGATAGCCCTCGTGTGCTTTGCCATAATTAAATAATCCAATCCATTCTCACCAAAATTTCGTAGAACTTTTTTTCAATGGCAGATTGTGACAATTACAAAGTAATCCATTCCATTAATATATGCAAGGCCGTATGTGGCCGGTCTCTTTATTATGGAGGCACCTAATAGGTGGGCCACCATCACCTTTCCTATGAAGGGGACGAACAATTACAACCATGCTTTCTCCAGCATTCGAACCCAGGCCCTTCGGTATCGCAGTCAGCTTTCCTGACCGCTATACCGACTGGACGGCAAAATTCGTAGAATCGAAATACGGAAAAAAAAATGGTATCTTATTTCAGAAAAAGTCCGATTTTGTGTCAAAATACCTATGTTAGAATAATGCTATATATAAATCTAATACACATCCTGAGTCGCGCTTTCGAGACATGAAAAAAGCAAGTTGAATTTCGTCAATCGGCCAAGTAGAACGGAAGATATAGAACTGGCCCTTCCCACAGTGTACTTTGCTTGAAGCCCGTAACGGTTTTGCAACAATTAGTATAGCATATATAACATGTATAAACCATATCATATTGTTGTAACTGTATGACCATTGTTTGCTGATACCTAGATATGATGGGGATATACGTGCAGCTCCAAATAAATGAATTTAGATTTGTTGAAACTATAGAAATAACATCGAAAAAAAATTAAATTATGGTATACTTTTCCAAAGTACTTATTTTATATATATTATACTAGAAAGCCCGGCTAAGTATATATTATAAATTATAATTAAAATGATTTGTGCAAAGGTGTCTGCTAATCCAAACTGAATTACCCGGGGCAGGCGGCGAGGACGCCCCTTTGCTTACTGCCCCACGGCGTTTCCCCCTTCTGCTTGCTTAATTGCTTAAAGTAGAGTGTAATGAAGGAAACCACTACCGGTACATTTCTTAAGAGCCACCGCTAGCTCAATAAATAAAGGTGATTTAAATAATAAAATGTTAATTCACATGTCAAAGATCTCTTTGTACACAACATTTCTTGTGTAGAACTTTCCATCATTTTTGAGCTCGCCTTGCAGAGCGCCATCAATTATTTTTAATTTTACGTCCGTTCTTTCACGAACTCTTGAACAGGCAACATAAATGTCCAAATGCAGGCTTAAGTTAAAAAATGCCAGCACGCTTAAGCGTTTGGCTCTGAGACTTATTGATGGCCATAGGAAAGGCAAGTTTTACAGGAAATTGTTTACGTCTCAATTGAAACGACAACCCTGTGCCGTGGCAACTTCACCCCGTTGGTTAGTACAGTTACGCAAGCAACCCATAAGCTATCGGCGACAAACAGACACTTAAGCCGCATATAATAAAGATATTTATTTATTTCATTTTATTTGTTTTTTCGCCGGTTTTTGCCGGTTGCATATTTCCGAACTCAATTATATATAGATGTTAAATTTATTTATTAAATGTTAAATGCACCTGCTCTTGTATTTTTAATTTTTCCGGCTTAGCTTTCTCATAATATTCGTCACGCGCTGCACTACACGGGGAATAAAACAATTTACAGCTACGCAAGCAACCAATAAACTATCGGTGACAAACACTTAAGCAGCATATATAAGAAACACATAATTTCCTTTAAATAAAAACCAATTAAATAATATGCTATTCAACTTCCCAATAAAACTCAATGTTTAATTAAAAAAAATAAAGGGGCGAACATTTGGTTATTTTAGTATAAATTTAGAAACACTAGTTTTTATACACAACCAATCAAATATAATTCAGAATTTCGTATTACAGATCTTTTTCTCTATTGCAACAGTAAACAAGATTTCGATGATAGTTTGTAAAATCTCAATTCTATTTGAAAACATGGAATTCATGGGCACTTAAGTATTAGCGCCTTGATGCAGTTTGGCGATTTTTTACAGAAGATTCAGTGATTCAGTGAATTTCAGATTGCAACTTACGATAGATATGATTACCTAAAGAAATGTAATGCACATGGTTGCTAGAGTTCGACAACTTCTGAAAATTTGCCAACTTCTACTAAGGTGGTTGCGATAGTACATAAGTACGAATTGGTAGGAGGTCATGTGCTGCCCACATCAGACTTTTATTTTATGAAACTGTGTCCATCATAATTGAAACTCATATTTACAATAACCATTTAAACAAAAAGGAACTTATCTATGCTAATGGCATGAATACTAAAATATATTTCCAGCAATTATAAATTCCAAAGAGGATAAAACTGGCTGAAAAATAGAAGAGAAATGAGGTTTTTTTCCTGCAGGATGAGCCAGAATTGATTGCATATTTGAAATAAATGTAATGTGGTACACTTCATTATAAAAGCAAATAGTTAGTGGTTTATGTTAAATGTGAAACTTAATTTTTATTAATTTCAAATGATTTACGTCCTCCAACTTGCGTCAATATCAAGACTAGGTTCAATAAACAGGGTGTCCCGTAAATGTTGCGACAAACTTCTGGGGAAGGTAGGGCGTATCATAAGGATTAAGAATTCCATAGGAACCCATGCCCGGAAATTTCATGTGTAAATGGTAGCAGAGGTAGAAAATGGGAAAGGAAACAAGAGAATAATTAATTTGAAACATTTATTCGACATGAATACAATTCGTATAGGACACCTTGAATGTTACAACAGAAGTTTGCACCATCAGACGACAAACTTGCCTGACATCGACGGACCAGTGATTGCCGGACATGTTCAAACACACCGGGAGTTTCTTTGATTGTAGCAGCTGCGCAGGCGAGTCTTGCAACGAGATCTATTTCAGACACATCGGTATTGTGATACACGACACTATTGATGGCTGCCCAGAAAAAGAAAACAAGAATCGATAAATCTGGTGAGCGTGGAGACCAGGGAACCAGTCCACCACTCCCAATCCATCGATGCAGGAATGATCTGTTCAAATGACTAAGAACATCCAGTCCAGAATGAATTGAGAGTTAATGGCACGTATGCTAGTGCTTGGATTACTCTCCACCGTATCCACCAGACTTTCTTCCCTAACGACCGAGCGAGTCGATCGTGGTCCGGGAAGAGTTCTCGATAAATGCGTGCAGAGCTCGTCCATTACCCTCAGCTATTTCGGACACTAAAAGTGCATGTCTGCAAGCTCTCCGTTCGTATTGCGTTCCATCCTCTTCGTATGGTGCCTACTGCTCGAATGAGGCAATCTCCACTTTCCTCTACCACTTTTCTATGCAGTACTTCCTGCCGGCTTACAATGACGTTTACGGGCACGGGTTCCTATGCAATTCTTAAACCTTTTGATGTGCCTTATTTCCCCAGAAGTTGGTCGCAACGTTTAGGGGACACCCTGTATATGTTACCGGCAAAATATGAATTTTACAGAATACCTAGGCATTGTATATAATGCCCTACATTTTTAGGCAAGGTATGAAATGTGAGAATTATTACATTCTTTCCCTGGGCATTGTATACAATACCTAGGCATTCTATAGTGCAAATGCTCTAGGCATAGTATGAAAAAAAAGGTTATGTATGATGAGGCTATTATTTAAAAGACGTTCATTCCTCAAAAATACAAATGCTACTTTGAAAAATGAATGAAAGCGTGCCATCAAAAAATGTTATTAGAAATACGTAAAAAAAAGTTTGTATTTTTTATCTGGCTGAGACTAGGAATCAGTAAAATCTACCTGACAGCGGAAATTATATTCAGAAACAATTCTAAGCTTCACTCATCAGTGACTCTTTAATACCTTTTTGTTTTTTCGGGCAGAGCTCACAAAGGTGGTTAGTTCAATATCATTATGTGTAACGTTTTTGTATTTGGTTGAAAATTCTTTCAATATCCTGTCACGTCGTCCGTAAGCAGTACTCAAATGAGTTTTCATGAAATAGGGAAACTCAGCGTCCGTGACGTAATACTGCATAGTACTGACGCTTTCTTTATTAGGGTAAATTAATGTACTTTTGTTTTCCACAAACATCACATCTTTAACAATTCAGCAGCCAGTAGTCCCGTGATTCTATCTTAGTAGTCATTTTGGCCTTTTTACGTCATTTATTAACTTCTTTTAAGTAGTTTCGGTTCTTCGAAACGAACCAGAAATGTATTTCATACTTTGCCGGTTTTTCATTTGGCATTCTATAGAATGGCTAGGAAATGTGTGAAATATGAATCGTTTCAGACATTGTCGGCTAGTTTTAAGCATTATATACAATGCCTAGGCATGCTATAGAATGCCGGGTTTCAAACTTTGCCGGTAACATTACAATTGTAAAGTGGAAAACTGCATTCTAGATGTGATTCTGCAGTCGTGGCGAGGTGTAATTTTAAGGTATTTTCCATCGATTATGAAAATATGGAGAAAGTGACTACTTACAACAAGAAACACTTAGCCTTCTGGTCTTCGTTGTTAATTTTTTAGTTTAGAAAACTCACTTTCTGGTAGCTGTATCTTATTTCCTGAAAAATATCCCTGAATATTTTATTATCACAGCAGGCGATCAAATTCGTAACCAATTTTTTAATCTCACCCTGTGTAAATATTTAAATGGCAAGCAACTTTTATTTTAAAAGAGATGACTAGTTAATTTAATCCAGGTAATGCATACAAGAGCTACCCGTTGATGATAATTAATTATACATTGTTCTCTATCACGCCTATCGCGACTAGATGTACTACGGGCTCTTCTATAAGGCAGGGTAAATGGAAAGTCTCAAAGTGGTATTATTTCTAAAGGTTCGGATACTTTCAGGCCTGAAATCTGGCCAGCATAACAAGAAAATTTAGATTTTCAAATATTTTCTGATTTAAGCTTAAAATAATAGAAATAATATTATTATTAATAAAATAAGTTTTTTTTTTTAATTACAACAGAAATATGCGATTTATGTTCCAAGACTGGCTCTTGTTTAGAAGTTGCATAAAACTTCGTAATATATTTTAACATAGGGTAAGGAAGCTCATATTTTGAGGGCTTAGTGACCGAGAAGTTAAGACGACTGAATATCCGTAGTTCGACCTGGGTTCGAACGCAGACGAACGGGCTGGCTGCATGGTTAATTTTTTTGAGGTTTTCCCCACGTGTAACGTGAAAACTAGCCGAGTTCCCTCAGAAAGGCATCACTTCCTTTACGCTGATAATCCTCATGTGCTTTACTTTATCCAAACTATTAAACTAAACTGCTCATATTTTAAAGTTTTGGTACAAATAAAATAAAAAAAATGAAATAAGGAATTTCTTTACTACACCTTCTGTACACGAATGTACAATATATTTTCTAAGACTGACTTTTGTTCAGAAGTTGTGGCAAACTTCATGTTACACTTAAGTATCCATAACAATACTTTGCTCATATTTTGATGATCTGACATAAGTGAAACGAAAAATCACCCAAGTTTGCATTAAAAAAACTGCAGAAAGTAAGTTTTACTCGTTTCAGGAGTAACAGAAAAGCTTTCTAGACCATAAACATAATTTTCTCGTATATGTAGCAAACACGTTTTGGTTTATTCAAGCACGTACTCGACATGCATTTTATTAGCATCTCAGCACAAAAGTTTTAACACACGCAATGCAAAAATCCTACTCACAGCGAAAAGGGCCGAATATCACAACGTTTTTTGGACGGGTGCTTACGAACGCTCAACTGTGTAAGACTTGATTGAATTTTTTTCCCCGAAGTAAGGAAGTAACGAATTCTTTCCCTGAGTAAGTAACGAATTCTTTCCCTGAGTAAGTAACGAATTCTTTCCCTGAGTAAGTAACGAAATGCTTTGGATGTTAGTTACCAACTTTTACCCAATAAACTTTCCTTTCGTAATGCTTCTTTCCAAGCCATATGAAAGACTAAATTTCGAAAAGTTTAATGTTTCTGTTTTAATTCTGCATAGCGGTGAAAACTTTGCATGCGTCTGCTACAGCTTCTGTATTGTGACGAATGACGCTTCCATCTCCACTGACAAAAATGCATTGCCTACAGATTCTTCTTTCCCGGGGATCGACTGAAGGGCAAACCTCGGCTTCCTGGATAAGATTATACTTAGAGAGACTCTGCTTCTGGGGTATATAAATTGTCTTCATAAGACTACAGCCATCTTCGGTGGTCCGTTAAGGCTCGGCAGGAACCGAACGGGTACTGTCAAATCTGTCTCGGGCTATGTGATCGCTACATATTCGATATTGTAAAGACTGTCCTTGAGGATTCGCCTCCGTTGATCAACTCAGGGCAAGTGAGGTTGTCTTTGTTTTTCGGTGACCACTTGGTGCCCGTTCGCCCTGTCTTAGGCTCATAAGCCTGACCTTGTTCTTTGTCTCTTGGGGTTGACCACTGGAGGTTTCCGACCACTTGGCTCGTCTCTACAACTTTACGCGTCATTCCGTGTTAAGGACTATTTTAAAGTCTAGGTCAGAAAGTCTTTACCTTCTAGTGCATTGCCCACAGATTCTTAACTTTGATTAAAATCAATAACGTAACTAAGCTGGAGTGCATCGCTCCATTAAATGGTAAAATATTTGCTCCTGTGCCCTAGTTTTACTATGCCTGGCTGATTTTGTCTGCTTTGGGTAGGTGCAACTGTTATATAGAAGTTTCGACACCAAGGTTAAATAGCTTTACTTCAAGGTACCATTGTTAAATAAGAAACTCCTATATGTTAAATGTTAAATATGAACCTACTTGCAGTGAAAGGTTTCTACTTCCTCTTAGGGAGGAAACTAAACTCTTAAGAATTTGCTAATTACCCAAACTTTTAGTGATCGTATAGTGAAACGTTAAAGCATTTTGCGTTGTGAAAAAATGCATCCCGGGACCGCGCCGTGAGAGGATCGAAAACATAAGAAAAACATATACAAGATATATAGGAAAAACATATTAAATATATAAAGAAAACATACTGTAAGAGGTTTCCAGATTAAATATCAGTTTATTCAATTACATCACAATGAAAAAAATCTTAACCTCATCTGAGAGTCTAAGGAGAAGTCATCAATTTGTCATTTACCCTTTTTTTTTTTCATTTAAATTCATATAAAAAAAAACTTAAGGTTTGTCTGGTAATTTAAAAGGGGAAAGGGAAACAATTCAAAGCCTGAGAATTAATTTAAGATTCGACGCTGTTTTTACTTTCCAAGAAAAAGTTATTAAAAACCCACTCAAAGTTCAGACACAAAAAAAAATAGCACTTAATTGGTTGGACATCTTGAAGTGGAGGACTCGTATCTTAATAAGCGTTGACGTCGGCCGGGCTCATCTTTACACTGGTACGTTATTTTACCACTGTAGAGCAGAAACAGGAGCACTGCTGCCCAGGACGGCTATCCGCTTGGTCTTGAAAGTCTAAAGTCAACACGCAGGTAACGGGTTTTCATAGTGCCGAAACTAATTTTTCTTCTGTAAAACAGAAACAGGAGCACTGCTGCCCAGGACGGCTATCCGCTTGGTCCTGAAAGTCTAAAGTCAACACGCAGGTAACTCGTTCAAATTTCGCCTCTTTACCAGAACGCGGCAAGGGAGCTTGTTTGCAGCTTCCGGCCAGAAACGTCTTTTCTAGGCAATTACGGCTCGCCTGTTCTTACTCATCCCAAGAGCAAGCTTCACGAGTAACGTCCAAAGTAAGTTCCACCCGCCAGTCAGTAAGAGAGAGAATCCAACTCGAATTTCCTTCGTCTCCTTCACAAACGCGGGCTCCCACTATGGCTTCACTTATCGCCCCCTTAATTTTGGCAAAATTTGCGTTTTCAACCCCTGAATGCGGAAATAAGGGTGATCGCGCATGCGCGCCCTTCTTCACTTAGCCAACAACCGGACCCTCAATCGCCAAAAACCTGAATGACTTACATTGAAAGACAAGTAGCAACCTTTGACCTTTTTGTCACGTACTTCATCTCTTAAGGTCAACTACACAATGAAAAATCCTTCTAGAACATTCTAAAGGACAAAGCGCGCGAAATCATGACTTGGCAAAAATTGACTCCCTTTCCCTGCTTCTTTCACAATAATCAAAGCTTGTACAAAATTTGCAAATAAAAGAAAATAAATAATATTCTTTTAAACTAAATAATATTCCCAGAAGCATCTGTTTTTCCCCAAAATTAAAGCCTTAAATAAATAATTCAGAATCAAATAAAATTAAAATTTCCATAAATCAGAAAATCATTCACCTAGTTTTTATACCGCTATCAGACAAATTCTCTACACAACATTTCCTTTCCCCTAAGGAATTAAATTTTGGTTTACCAAAATTTAGCAGACAGACACTTCTTGAAATACCATGACTCATACTGTGCAATAAGGCTAAAGGATAACATAATGTAACAATATTTCACACGACTCCTTGGTACAGTGACGTTACTGACACATTAAATTTCAAGTCCAAAATGTGCAAGTAAAACAACAAGATTAATCCAAGTAATTACTAATTAAAATACTCAAGGAAGATCATCAAAAACAATTAATCAAAAACATCAATTAAATCACTTAATTAATTAAACCTAGAAATACTCAGAACACATACAAAAATAAAAATAAAAATAAGGCGTTAATCACAACCAAAATATGTGACAATATTATGACAAAAAGAATTTCTCCTTTTTTTTTTCAGTTCATTACATCACACTAGTGTTGCAGTCTCTGTGTGGCCACATTTATGAACATTTATTTATCTATTCATTCTCTCTTTTTTTCTTTCTTTCAGTCCATTAATGTAAACAATTTCACCTGAGGTCGAGCACATTCTACTATTGTGACAATTTCTGATGAGCACAATCATGGAGTACATTAAATGAGTACGGAGTTGTCAATGCAAGCGAGAGAAAACCCTGTAGTTAGAAATCATTGTGTTAGCAACTCCCCCCTGCAGCCTTCAACGCGAGAAACTGAAAGCAACAACCCCGGAATGTAAGAACTCAGCACCACAATAGCTTTAGTAGAGAAACTTGACCTTAAAAAAAAAACAGATTTCACCCTCCTACGTCTCACCTTCGACCAAGGAAGAACAATCAATCTTTCAAAGTTAAAGAAGACTTTATCTGTCAATTTTTCCCTTACGATAGATAAGCCACTGAATGTGTTCGGATACTCACACCCGAAGAAAGAAATAATCTAATCCAATTGTTCATACCAAAAAAAAAAAAATAATAAATAAATAAATAAATAAAAATAAGATAATTAACGCGCTGCAGATACATAAAATACATTCCTGAGAAAATAAACACACTAATAATTCAAACAATTCCAAATAAAATATGTCATATGAACGTATTCTAACAAAGACTAAAGACCCCCTTAAGTACTACGAAATTGAATAACTTCCAGGAATGAATCCCAAACAATCACGTCTAAGAACAGAAGCGGCCTGATCAGGGCCAAGCATTAGAAAAGAAAAGAACGTTACAACACAAGGAACCTCGGAACCAGCCGAAAATATCCCACACAAAAAAAATCAGAAAGAAAGAAAACGTGATTGTCCAAAAATTCAATCCAACCAAAATCAATTCCGAAAATAGCATAACGAATACGCTGTGCAAATACAAATTAGAATTTTATCCAAATCACACAAAAATAATAGTAATAATACAACCTAATGTATATACAAAATAACGTTTGGCCAAAAATTACAAACAGATACTACCAAGATGCACATATACACCAAAAATGAAAATACAATTAATCTGTAAAAATTTCGCACATAATTCAAATGAGCAATGAGATCAGTGATACTTAAACAAAAAAAAAATTTTTTTTTTTTTAAATGCAATACCTAAACAAATACATAATCATTACGTTAAACCATATGAAGTCAAAAATATTTCACTGTAATACAAATCAATCCCAAAAAAATCAACCAGCAAGAGTGAAGTGTCGCTAAAAAAATTTTCAAACCTTAAAGTAAACACTAGTGAGTAAACAACACCAAACTTAAGTCCCCTCAGTTAGACAACAAAAATTTCAGTAATTCTAAAAATCCCTTAAGTCCACAAAAAAAAAAAAATTTCAACTTGTCAAAGAAATCAATCAAAGCTGGACTGAAGCACGTTAGTAGAACACTAAATAAAATATCACAAATCAACAAAGTGTTCAAAAAACCCCCCCAATTTTAGGCAAAAGCTGAGATCTATTCTGCATCAGACTCTTCCAAAGCGTTGTATAGTAACCTAAGTAGCAGCCTTCAGCAACACCTCCACCCAAACAAAAGAAACAAAGTAACTCTTTGCCGCGTCCATGTAAGCTGAGAAAAGCGCTGTATTATGAATGACAGACCCAAACTTTTACGTATCAAGCAAACCTCCAGACACGTTGAAAGAGAACATAAGATCTCTAATCTCGGAAAGAAAAGTGCGCTGACTGAAACGTTACCATTCTGAACCAACACAATGAAAAAGATACAACAATAGTTTTCTCAGATAACAAGTTCCTGTTTGCCCCGGTGTAAGAGGTCAAGTGCCACCATGAAGTGCAAGTATTTACAAGAAAACGAGCTTTCAGGACATTACAACTTCACGCAAGACCTAACTGCAAGCAACAAATGCAAAGTTCTCAAAAGTGCTAAACTAAAAAAAAATACTCGTAACTCAAACTCAAAGATCCCTAAAAATCACACAAATCAAATCCATAACTCAAATTCTACCATATCCTATACCACAGAAATCTCAATTCTTCCACAAAAACTAAACATCAGAGAACTTACATTTTACGGACCTTGGCAGTAACCACCAAAAACAAAACAAAAACCTGATACAACTATCTTGATACTAAAGATTCAAAAACAAAACTTAAGCCAAAACAAGAATTAACCCCAAATTCTGCAACAAGTCCAACCAAGAAAGAAAATTCAATAACTCAAATCAAATCTATTACGATCCACTAGTAAATTCAAGACAAACTACTTGTAATCAACTGAAAATTCCCACTCATGAGTACAGAACAAAAGTAACTAATCTTCTCAAACTTATTTCAAAATTTTCATAAAACAAATTCCCGTTGTCACAAAATTCTCATTAAAATTCACTTTCTACAATTCACAAGACTAACTCAATTTCTACTGTTTAAACAATTCTCACATGACAACTCTTCACAAACTTAAAACTCAGAAGATAACTCATCTCAATTACTCTGACTCATTAAACTAATTAGAACTTCACTCAAGCTGAAGAATTCAATCCAAAAGAAAAATTAAATATGCAAACATCACTATTGCTGATCTCAGGCAAAAATTCAAATCTAACCCATGTTCACTTTAAAACAGAATTTTGCAATTGAAAAATAACCTTCAATTTTTTTAACTCATTCATTTGTATCATTATGCCTTAAGAACTTATAAAATTCATTGCTCAATACTAAATTAAATTTTCTAACACATTACACAATATACTGGAATCATATCAAAACATTGTAAATCAAAAAGCAATAATATACTACGCTAGAGAATCATGAAAACATTACATACATTTCACAAAATATTATTCAATTAAGTCAAAAAAAATCAAAATTTCTCTAACGTTACCCCTCACAATTACACATTTCACAAGATTCTGGGTTAAATAATTAGCAAAAACACAAAAACAAAAAAAAAAAAAAAAATTCTAGCTACGCATAGCTATGGCTTGTCTCATTCAGTAAAATAATTAGAGTCTTTAATCTCTTTCTCTTAGAAGTGCTCATAAAATGAGTCCAGTTTTTGAAGACAAGCACTCGAAACTTTATACAAGGATACACAAATAGCATAGTATTATCGTGAAATAATTCATTTTCCATCTTGTATCAGAAATCAGAAATCAAAAAATATACACCCAGAAAATACTCAAGGATTTCCACCAGTAAAAATATACAGTACTTATCTCCTACATTAAAAATTTATATTTTTGCTAATTTTAAAGTTCAATTCTGTTTCCCTAACGTTAAAGTCCAAAATTCCTAAAATTCATACAAATTCTCAAAATTTATCCTCTAGTATTAACAAATAAGCAAACACAAATCAAAAACTAATTAATCCTAGCACATAGACTTCATTAAAACAGTAAATTACTAAAACTCCTTCATTAAAACAGTAAATTACTAAAAATAAATAAATTCAAAAAATCAGTTACTGATTCGATCCTTCACTAAGCAGAGGTCACGGCACCAATGTTATATAGATTTTGCCGTGAGAATTCAATCCAAAAAAAAAAAAATAAATAAACTTTTTTTAAGTGGACATCTTGAAGTTGAGGACTCGTATCTTAATAAGCGTTGACGTCGGCCGGGCTCATCTTTACACTGGTACGTTATTTTACCACTGTAGAACAGAAACAGGAGCACTGCTGCCCAGGACGGCTATCCGCTTGGTCTTGAAAGTCTAAAGTCAACACGCAGGTAACGGGTTTTCATAGTGCCGAAACTAATTTTTCTTCTGTAAAACAGAAACAGGAGCACTGCTGCCCAGGACGGCTATCCGCTTGGTCCTGAAAGTCTAAAGTCAACACGCAGGTAACTCGTTCAAATTTCGCCTCTTTACCAGAACGCGGCAAGGGAGCGTGTTTGCAGCTTCCGGCCAGAAACGTCTTTTCTAGGCAATTACGGCTCGCCTGTTCTTACTCATCCCAAGAGCAAGCTTCACGAGTAACGTCCAAAGTAAGTTCCACCCGCCAGTCAGTAAGAGAGAGAATCCAACTCGAATTTCCTTCGTCTCCTTCACAAACGCGGGCTCCCACTATGGCTTCACTTATTTCCCCCTTAATTTTGGCAAAATTTGCGTTTTCTACCCCTGAATGCGGAAATAAGGGTGATCGCGCATGCGCGCCCTTCTTCATTTAGCCAACAACCGGACCCTCAATCGCCAAAAACCTGAATGACTTGCATTGAAAGACAAGTAGCAACCTTTGACCTTTTTGTCACGTACTTCATCTCTTAAGGTCAACTACACAATGAAAAATCCTTCTAGAACATTCTAAAGGACAAAGCGCGCGAAATCATGACTTGGCAAAAATTGACTCCCTTTCCCTGCTTCTTTCACAATGAATCAAAGCTTGTACAAAATTTGCAAATAAAAGAAAATAAATAATATTCTTTTAAACTAAATAATATTCCCAGAAGCATCTGTTTTTCCCCAAAATTAAAGCCTTAAAATAAATAATTCAGAATCAAATAAAATTAAAATTTCCATAAATCAGAAAATCATTCACCTAGTTTTTATACCGCTATCAGAAAAATTCTCTACACAACACAACGCCCCGCCTAGCGGGAAATGTGGAGTGGTATTTACTCCCATGATTACAGTTGCTTTAGCTTATTGAGTGATTACATTGCGTATATTTCCACAAATATTATCATGTATTTGTGATTACCAAATTTTGAACAGTATTTCCTTATACTTTGATCAAATTCTGATATATAAAATCCAACCGTTTTTCTCTTACACCGAAACGAAATACAATCAAAGTTTTCTAATGTCGTTTCCGTCATCTGAGCTCCCAATTTAGTAAACGTTAGGCACTTTCATTTATATTAATAAATTATCTGTAGAACATTGTAGTTTATCCAGGTCTATAAGATAACAAGTTTGTGATTTCTTTTGTCATCACAAGATGAAATGGAAATAAATTTATTCCGTGCATTCTTTATGGAATTAAGAATTAATATAAAGCCTGCATTCAAGTCTGGTGCTAATGCTAATGAAATTAATTGGAAGCTTTGCTGTTGCTTATGCTTACTTGTCAGACGAAGTCACCCCAAGCCCACGCAATTCCTCGTGGCAAGGAGCACAAGAATACGCCTGCCGTTCTCAACTGCCTTCAGTACCATTCAGATGACAGTGCGATTTAGCTCAGTTCGCCCCCAATTTTGATGGAAAGCACCGAAAGGGGAAGGGTCCAAGGGTCTTCCACTCCTCTTCCCTTCCACCAAACCACACGAGAGGACTTTCAGCTCGCCGCATATTTAGAGTGCCACCATGCCGCACTATACATTTATAAGCATTCATGCCGTCTCCGAGATTCGAACCGTAGCCTTTTGGCACGGCAGTTAGCGATGCTAACCACTATACCGTTTGGGCGGAAATTAAAAGCTTTAATAAATCCCAGAGAAACGTTTTTTACGAATTATCTCCTGAAACTACGCCGAAAATTAATGTAAGAGAAGATAATGATAATATATGTAATTTACGTCTTGTTAATAAATAAATTCAACGATCCTGCTGCGATGAAAGAATCTTCATAAATGTATTTATTTGCATAACAAATTTTATTCATATTTTATCATCTTATTGCGATCATAGTACATTTAAAAGAGTCCCGTAATGAAGTTTGCATCGATGAAAACATTATTTTGCCCCTAGAAGTATTTCAAAGCCCATATTTTATCAGGCTTTTTACTTTTCCTTCCTGAGTTTTTGAATACTTTGATTATTGTTTCTTTTGTTCAGAATCACTCTTCAAAGCCATTTGTCCTGATTTTCGTGAAGTTTAACCTTTTGTATTTCTCCTAATTCTTTTCTTGTAGGATTAGGATCAGCTTCATCAGTTTTTACCAAAGAGTTTCTCTGAAATTTAGGACGGTCGAATATATATTCTTTTTCTGATCTGTATGAAACCTTATCTGCGAATGCTCTTAAACAGAACAAAAATATATTTTTTCCAGTTTATCAGGAATGTAATTACGTTGAGTCAACGTTGAGGTAACAGCAAAGCATTACTATATAGAAAAACTGCTTCCAATTTTTTTATTATTATACACTAGTAATCCTCCACTTGTCTAACAAATCGAAGAAGCGAATGCATGAAACTCTTCCAAGATGGTGAGGGAAGTAATAACTAAAGTAGGCAACTCATCCTTAAACTCAATCATCTCATAATATTTTAAAACCAAACATCAAAACAGTTCTGAGGTAAATCGTAAAATTAGATCATAAA
Source organism: Stegodyphus dumicola (assembly GCF_044657685.1). Taxonomy (NCBI): domain Eukaryota; kingdom Metazoa; phylum Arthropoda; class Arachnida; order Araneae; family Eresidae; genus Stegodyphus; species Stegodyphus dumicola. The sequence goes on from NC_140773.1 coordinate 200,241,444, forward strand.
AATAAGGATTATATTATCCTACAGATTTTTATTAGTGGAATTTAAAAATCACGATTTTAAATATATGAATATAATATCTTAAATAACATCTGGTAAATTGTGCATTTTTTTGCTTTAAAAGTGGTTGCGTTATGTTGTTCTGACGTTCCGTTAAGGTTTTTATGCCTTTAGTTAGTCTGCGCGCAATAGTTGTAGAATTATCGACGATTTAAAAGTTTAAGTGACGCTAGGCCTAACGACGATGCTATTTGTTTACATTTTAAACCCTTAGTAGAGTAGTAATTAAGTCAATTTGTGCACCAACTTCAGTTTCTTTAGTGGAGCAAAATTTAACGTTCTGTTTTGGGCACCTAAAATTGTGTCTTCCTGCCCGTTGACCGAATTGTTTGTTTTCCCATAGAAACTCTAATTTTAACAGTAATTGTTTTTAAACTGTACTTTGCTGTTTTTAGGTTTTTCTGTATTTTACAATTTGGAATGAAGATGTTTTGATTTTTTATTTATTTTTGCCTTGCTAGGAAGTGAGAACTTAATTAATTAATGAGAAATTTATGTCTTAAGTTCAGATGAAGTGCAGGAAAAAATGTGTATAATTTAATAAGCCGTACAGGAAAGTAATTTGGTGTCCAAATCAGATATTTTAATTTAAGATTATACGATATTCGTCGAAAATATTGTGGCAGAAACATCTCGGATGAAAAAGTCGCAAAGAAAACAGAGTGAGGAAGAATCATTTTCATACAGAAAATCGTGATAGAAAAGAAAAAAAAAGAAGACGTAATAGAAGTAAATACAAATCTTCATTATTTTAAAACAGTTGTTTAAATTTCGCAGTAAAATATAGAGCTCTTTACAAAACATTACATGAGGATGGCATCGCAGATAAGAGTTTTCGGTTAATTAAAGCGTTTCGAATATATGTTTGTAAGTGCAATATACAATGATCTGTGAATGCGAGAAGAAATTATAACTATTTTATGCCCACATTATTTTTAATTTTTTAATTAACTAATAATTTTTAACTAAAAACTCCAGGAGGAAACTTAAACATCCAAATCGGAAAATGAATATTAAATTTCAGATAAATATGACAGTGAATAGAATATTCAGCTTATATAATAACGTATTAAGAGCCATTATTTAATTAATGCATATTGCTCAACGGACAGATACTTGGAACTTTTAAAACTTGAAAACATAGGTCTGCGGTATTATCGTTATACCTTATGATATTGAAGCTTTATATTTATACGATAGTTTTTAAAAATAACGAAAGTATTGTTTGCGCTGCATTTTCTACAGCGGTGTTTTATATACAGTGCTTTAGAATTACGATGTTTAGCCCTCTTTCCTTTCCTACCATGGTGATGTTTTGTACAACAATGTTTTCCTTTCGCGTTGTTTTCTCCCCGACGCTAAGCAGTATATTATGTATTGTACTCAAGATATCTGAAACTATAATTATTTATATGCTTGTTCGTCCCAATATTAAGCTTGTAGCTATTTTATTTATGTATTTCTAATTTTATATTTTGACTTTTTTATCCTTTTCTACTTTTCCCTTAAAATTATAAGGTTAATTCCAGTTTTCGCTGTGTGTAGCGATTTAATAACGTTGTTAATTGTATTGTTTTGTATTAATTAATAACTGTAATGTCTTAATTAATTTTTAATTCAGTTGAATAGTAATGAGCTATACATTTTGATCCATACAAATAAAAAATAAACGTATGAAATGAAAATAAACATAAGAGCAAAATCATGTGTTAAATTCTATAGCTTATTATAAATGAAAACTCTATTGTTTTATTTTATCCCGTGAATTATATGCTTGGAAAAAAAAATATTTTTTACTTTGATATGGAATATTTGTTTCGTGAATAAATAAATGTCATTCTGCTTAATATTTGCTGAAATACTGTAAACTAAGATTAACGAAAAAACAAATTTCCTCATCTGTTATGTAATAAACGCATACTTATTTCTATTCTAAGTGTAAAACTTATTGCAAAAAGGTAATAACTAATTATTATCTGCATATTGCGAATATCCAGATGGATTGTTTTCCCACTTAATCCAGATACGATGGTTCTATTGTACCAACTTCTATTATATTTTACATTTTTATACTTCAAGTCTCGATTAGCTTGTTTCAGATGCTTATAAAGACATAATTCATTTTCTGCATACTATTATGTCTGTTGCAGTGGCGACAAGTAATTTAACGTAATTAAGTGTACGCGAAACACGTTCATAAAACGTATTCTGGAGTTTCACGAATACATGCTCTGCAAATGTGAGGAAATCTCATTAACGAGTGCCATCTAGCGGAGAAATGATTGATTAAGCCTCGTTCTTGGACAACGCAATTACCATTCAACAGATTAAAATATGAATTCGAAGCGCTGTTTTGATAATTTAGATAAATGTGTCATGTATATTATTATGTCACGTGGCATAAGAGATGGCCTCCAGATCTCCGTGCTGGGAATTTTCATGTAGTTACGAGGGGTTGTGTATAATTAAGGAGTATTTTATAGCATATTAATATGTTAAATAAATTTATTTATGAAAGCATTGTTTTATTTCATTAGTTTATTTTAGTCTCATATTATTCTATGTAAACTTGAATAATTTAATAAATATTAGCAATATTTTAGAAGTACTCTAGCTACTTCTGTGTAAAGTTACTTAATAATATTTTATATTATTTGACATAGGTAAATATTAAGCTTTAAATTTTCTAAAATATTCCAGTAGGCTAATTATTCATTTCTAGATAGGCTCACGGATAAATTTTATTAAAGAATAAAATATTAAGATGGTAAGTAAAGTCAGAGTTGGGTAAATCTGAAATGGTTGAATCAAAGATTCTTGCAAACCATCTGTTGCCATTCGTCAAAATGTAAAATATTTATGTTTCACTTTTAGTCAACAATCTCGTCTATTTAAAAGCAATGATGCTGCGTAAAAGAAAGTACTTTTATCTTCCAAGCACCAACCTGTTGCCATTCAGCAAAGCGTAAGATATTTAACTTTCAAATATAATTGAATTATTATTCATTAACAGACACTAACATGTTAAAACGTATGTTAAATTAAAGCAGTTCTTAAGAATATATTTCTACTTTGAATTTGATTGATTTAAATAAAAATGCGTTTGAATCACGATATGTCTAATTATAAATATTAAATATTTTTATGAAATTACACTACCTGGGCTTATTAAAGTTTTTATATATATTTTTTGGTTTTTTTTATAATTGCTATTTTAGGCGGCTATCCAAGCTAAGCGGGAGTAATAAATGAATATTAATGTTTTATTTATTTTTACATTGTTATTCTCTCTGTTACATTTACAATTTCATTAGAATTCTATTAAAATCCTTCTTGTAAAATAATTTTTAAATTTAAAAAACTACCCGTTTCTGTGCTCATACTGTTAATTTAATATCAGAAAAGGTTTTTAACACTTGCAGTTCTATTCTTTCAGTTTATTTATTAACCAAACTCTAATGCAAATTCAAAATATCGCAAAATCTGAAATTAAATATCTCCTCAATTTCAGCCGTATGGCAGTCAAACCTTTTCTGTTTTATTTTTAATAATGAGTACACAATTTTCCAAAATATATAGATCAGGGAAAAGTGACTTAGATTTCGTATTTTATATAATGTTAATTTTGTATTAATTTACAAATACGAAAATTTTAATATTTGCGTCATTTAAAACATTTTCATAGGTGGAAGTTTACATCAACAACCAACGGTTAAGACAATAAGGGCTATAAGCATTTTGTAAGCACAATGTATATTTTTTTTAACCAGATTTTGTAAATATACACTTAAGGTCCATATTTTTCAAAAATTAATTAAATCCTTTCTTTTAAATTATACCAGAATATATACAAAAATTACTTCTCTTATTATAAATTTTAAATATTTCTTTGGTGACTGTACATAAATTTTTATTATTATTTATTTTATTATTTTTTCAAAAACTATTTATTCATTCTTAGTTTAAGCATTTTTAAATCCTAATTTATAATGCAAAATTTGAATACGTAAACAAATGTATTTACTGTATTAGGTCACTAATTTTATAGAATAAAAATTTTCTCAACCATATCATCGTTTCTACACAGGTGTACCAGAAGTTAAAAAACAGCATTTGCAGAAAATATCTTTGACATCTAAAAGATTGCAGAAAATATCTTTAACGTATTGTTGCATGCGTACGAGTTCGTTACGAAATGAATGCACAAGTCCGAAGAAAAATGAACAAAAATTTATTATTATCACAACAAATATGCTTAAATTTTCTAAAATATTCGTGCAGTATTACAATATCTCACAGTAGTTATCTTTTAACTACTCAAACGTTCAATAAAGGATTTAAAACGTTCAATAAAGGATTTAAACGTTCAATAAAGGTTTAAAAGAAAGGATTTAATTAACGTTTCTTTAGCTGTTTTGAACTTAATTCAAAACAGCTAAAGAAAGCTAATCCGCGAATTCGCTACAGTCAACAAGAGCAGTTTTCTAAACAACAATAAACTACGTAACTACTACGAACTTTTCCAAGTTTTTCCAAGTTACACTTATGCCGAGATTATCAAGCATTCTGTTTCATGTGTTCCGGCTGTCATCAGATGTTTGCTCTTTGGGCGCTGAAAGGAGAATAAGTTTGAAGTGTGAGTTCAGAAGGGCAGGAGCTAATGGGCTACCTACTACGAACTGAGAGGTTTTCCTCCTTTTATAAGATTTTAAAATCGCGTGCGAGAATTTTCTAGTACTTTCTCGAAATCAAAAAGAGATATTTATTAAATGTTTAATGCACGCGCTCTTGTATTTTCAATTTTACGGCTTAGCTTTCTTTTAATATTCGTCACGCGCTGCATTGCGCGGGAAATAAAACAATTTTATTTATAATTCAACTAACATTAGCTATTCAAATACCAAATCCGTAACACTGCCCCCTTCCCAAGGACTGCACGTCCCGGGTAGTACAATCCCTGGACAGAAAGCCAAACTTACAACTGTGGCATAAATGCAATAAATAAAACAAATGAAATGCTATCAAATACAAATTAAATACAAAATACAAATCAAATACTAAATACACATTTAGAAACAAAAAGAACCATGGTCTGACACTATTTACAATTATTTACATTACGTACTATGGCCATAGTAATGAGCTAACTTGTCGTAATGAACGACTTTAGGTTTAGAGTTCGAAGACTTACGGATCCGAACCACGACGTCATTCAGCCTGTTTAGGACTGTATATGGACCATCCCAAGGTGACTATAATTTTGGACAGAGTCCTTTCCGTCGAGTCGGATTCCACAACCACACCTTGTCTCCTTCGTGGAATTGATGCTCAGTAGCTCGTGTCGTATCGGGTCTTCATCTTCTCCATCGCCAAGTTGACTCGCTCTTGTGCAAAGTTCTGTATCACTTCAAACCTGGCCTGGAGATCTTGAATATATTCTTCAGACGATGAAGGAGCATCCGGAAGGCGGCCAAACAATAGATCATAAGGCAGACGAAGGTCACGACCGAAGAGCATCTGTGATGGGGAATAGCCGGTAGTCTCGTGGACAGCACTGCGGTAAGCCAGTAAAAACAGTGGTAATTTCTTGTCCCAGTCCTGTTGGTTTCTGGAAACCACTAATGAGAGGTTATTAAGGATGGTTCGATTGAACCTCTCTACCATGCCGTCCGACTGGGGATGTAATGGCGTCGTTTGGGTTTTGTCAATGCCGAGTAGTTTGCATAGTTCTTTGATTACTACCGAGGTAAAATTCCTTCCCTGATCGGAATGTAACTGAAGACGCACTCCGAACCTGGAAATCCAGTGCTGTATCATCACCTCAGCTACTGTAACAGCCTCTTGATCAGGAATAGGATAGGCTTCAGGCCACTTGGTGAAGTAATCAATGACAACGAGTATGTATTTGTTGCCATCAGCAGTTTGTGGCAGAGGTCCCAAGATGTCAAAGGCAATACATTCAAACGGCGCACCTACGTTGTAACGTTGCAGGCTACCTCGGCTACGTTTCCTCGGTCCTTTCCGACCTGAACAGGCATAGCAAGATCGGCACCACTTTTGCACGTCATCCTTTGCATTATTCCAATAAAGGCGCTCACGAACTCTCTGTAAGGTCTTCATAATTCCAAAGTGACCTCCTGTAGGGCTGTTATGTAGTTCTTTAAGGACATCAGGAATGCGGGATCTTGCAAGTATCAGTTGCCATCGAAATGTCTTCCCATCATCCGATTCGAATTTCCGGTATAAGACACCGTTTCGAATGTGAAGTGAATCCCAGAGTGCCAAGTATTGTTTTGTTGTGGGACTACAGATAGAAATGTCCTGCCAGGTAGGTTTTCTGTTTGATGACTCCATTAAATCAATTATGGGTTTAATATCGCGGTCTTCCAGCTGGTCTTTCCTGACTTCATCATCACTCCACGGGTCTCGAACAGCCGATGTTGATGTTATAATTTGTCTTGCGACCGGAGTCAGCAGCTCGTATTTCGCTTCCACCCTGGAACAATATCACCAGCATTCTGGGCAAGGTCGTCTAGACAGGGCGTCGGCGTTCCCGTGTGATGATCCCTTACGATGACGGATAATGATGCTATATTCTTGAAGTCTCTGTATCCACCTGGCTATTTGACCCTCAGGATTCTTGAAATTTAAAAGCCAGGCCAATGAGGCTTGGTCCGTGCGGAGGAGGAATTTTCTGCCGTATAAATAATGACAGAAATGTTCTACAGCTTTGACTATGGCGAGCAACTCTTTCCTGGTGGCACAGTAATTCCTCTCCGGTTTAGACAGGCACTTGCTCCAGTACGCCACTACACGTTTTTGGCCGTCTATTTCTTGGGACAAAACCGCACCGACACTTTCATTGCTCGCGTCCGTGTCGAGAATAAATGGTCTGTCGAGCTGAGGATACGTCAGGATTGGAGCAGATGTTAAAGCTTCCTTTAAGTTGTTAAATGCATCCTCGCATTCTTTTGTCCAGAAGAACTTTTGCTTGCTCTCTGTCAGCTTGTGAAGGGGTCTTGCGATGGAAGAAAAGTCCTTCACGAATCTCCTATAGTAGGTGCAAAGCCCTAGGAAGCTTCTCAGCTGATGGACATTTTCGGGACGTTTCCAGGATTTAACGGCTGACACCTTTTCAAGATCCGTGCACACACCTTCTGCAGAGATGACGTGTCTCAGGTAAGTCACTTCCTTTCGGAACATTTGCATTTAGCGGGACTCAGCTTCAGATTGGCTTCTTTCAGTTTCTAAGATTTTCACCTTTCTAAGATTTTCTAGATGGTCTTCAAAACTCTTTCCGACGATGATGATATCGTCCAGGTATATCAGACAGGCTTCGTAGGAAAGACCTTTCAAAACAGTCTCCATAAGGCGTTCGAATGTTGCCGGCGCATTACACAGTCCAAACGGCTTCACCTTGAACTGCCAAAGCCCTAGTCCCGTACTAAATGCCGTCTTTTCTCGGTCATCAGGGTGTATTTCTACCTGCCAATACCCACTCTTTAAATCAAGCGTTGAGAACCACTTGCTTCCAGAAAGAGTGTCTAGAATGTCGTCAATTCTAGGAAGAGGGTAACTATCTTTCTTCGTAACCTCATTCAACCAGCGATAGTCAACGCAAAATCTTGTTGAGCCGTCTTTCTTTCTGACGAGAACGATGGGAGATGCCCATGGACTTGCTGAAGTCTCGATGACATCGCCTTCTTCCATATCTTTTAACAGTGTTCGCACCTCTTCCTGTTTAGCAAACGGTAGACGCCTTGGATGTTGCTTGATCGGGGATGATCGCCGGTAGCTATTCTATGTTGTGTCAAACTAGTTCGACCCACGTCAGAAGACGAGCGGGAGAAAACAACTTGAAGATCTTTAATGACGCGATCGGCAGCATTCCTCTCTTTATCGTTTAATTGCGCATTCTGCAATATCTCCGATGTAATGCTCGCTGAGGACACGGATTCTGGGATGTTACTCTTTCTTTCAACGCTGGTTACTGGAGTACATGTTGCAACCACTTCACCTTTCTTAATAACTCTCGCCTTCTCAGTTACATTGGCGACTCTCACCGGGATAACCGTTCTGATAGGTCGACGAGTGTTGAGGCTACTAGTACTCCTTTCGGGCTAGTCGACGAGTGTTGAGGCTACTAGTACTCCTTTCGGGAGTACATGTTGCAACCACTTCACCTTTCTTAATAACTCTCGCCTTCTCAGTTACATTGGCGACTCTCACCGGGATAACCGTTCTGGAAGGTCGACGAGTGTTGAGACTACTAGTACTCCTTTCGGGCTAGTACAGTTATTGGGATATTCTATGATGCCATAGCGGAAAATTCTATTTTCGGCTATGGGCCCAGGAAGTAAAAACTCGGTTCTTGCGGGTATTGTGATATCATCTGGAGCTATAATCTTGTGGATAGATTTCACTCCATCATTAATTCCGAATAGGGCTATATCCTCAGATGTAAAATGCAATTCGTTATTTTTAAAATCCAAGGAAAAATTGTATTTCCTTGGAAAGCCCAATCCGAGTATGCAAGAATCAGTGATCTCTGCTACATATGCCGCGTGATGGTAAGCGGCACTTCCAAACGTGATGTTAACGTTTACTTTTCCATCGATGTCGATCTTCTCACCGGACACAGTCTGGAGGGTAACGCATTGCGGCGTCCAGATAAGTTTGTTTCCCAGTTGTTGACCCAAATCTTTTCGGATGATGGTAACGTTGGCTCTTGTATCTATTGTCATATTGCAGGGAACTCCATTAATATGTCCTATTATAAAAAGTCCATTACTGCCGCCTCTCACTGCAGAAATCTGAAACGCTTTAAACTGGGGCTTTTCATTATCTGGCAATCTTCGCCCCGCGAGATGGCCACTAATTAGTTTCCCTGCTGTTTGTTAGGAGCGGTCTTAACATCCGTACCCTGGGGTATTCTGCAGTTTCGTCGTATGTGTCCTTCAGCACCGCAGTTCCAGCACTTTACGGTCGGTTTCTTCTCACCAATATTCTGTCTCAAGGTGTTCAGTTGTCTAGTTAAAACGTCTAGACGAGCGGTGACTTGATCCCCTGGCTTCTGGACTTGAGCAGCTCTGACTGGGTGGCGGTCTCGACGAGTGGCTTGATGGACTGCCTCGAATTTCATGGCGTACACTAAAGGGCTTTTCAAATCTTTAACATCCCCCATTCGCAGTGCTTTCTGTATTTCAGAGTCCCGGATGCCATCGATGAAATACTGCAGCGACAGGATTTCCCTCGTTTCTCTCGGGCACTCCGTAAAGGCGAGGTGGGACAGCCTTTCAACATCCGTGGCGAGTTCCTGGAGTGATTCGGTGGGCTTCTGTTGAAGGGATTTTAATTGAAGCCTGCTGTAGTTTTTTAAACATTTCTCGCCAAAGTGCAGCTCCAATGCGCCGGATATAGCTTCGAAGTCAAGTCTTTGGTTTTCGGGAAGCGTCTGCAGGATATCCGCTGCGTCTGCTCTCAGCGAAGCGGCGAGATGACAGGCCTTAGTTTGGGAATCCCATCCATTCGCATCCGCCACTATAGAAAATTGTGTTTTATACACATGCCAGGAGGTTTCCCATCATAAGTGGATAACTTCAGAGAGGGACGAGCAGACATGGGTAAAAATTTAAAACCATCACTATTGTTCCCTGCCGTCGCTACGAATTTCTTTAAAATATCCACTTCCTTGGCTACTGCAGAAACCCTATCATCAATTTGTTGTTCGATTTGGTGTTGACGGCACAAACTCTTCCTTCAATTTGTTCCTCCACAGTAGAAACTCTCCCTTCTTTTACAGAAGTTCTTTTACAGAAGAAACTCTTTCTTCTATTTCTTCGTTCACCGAAGAAACTCTTTCTTCAATTTGATCTTTTACGGAAGGAACATTTTCTTCAATTTGTCCAACTTTATTTTCAACTGTGTCAATTCTGCCTTCCATAGCTTCAAATTTATTTTCTATTTTGCAGGTAATTTCTCTTTTCATTTCTTCTTGACCTGCTTCAATCTTGGCTTAACCAGCTTGAACGGCTTTCATTTCGTCCTTAACGGATTCCTGGCCCAATTTCATTTCTTCTTTCATTTGTTCTTTAAACGAGGCAAAGGCTGATATCAACTGCCTTAACTGCTCTTCCATCGCTCTTGTTATTGGCATTCAAACCCCACTTCTGACACCAAAAATTGTTGCGTGCGTACGGGTTCGTTACGAAATGAATGCACAAGTTCAAAAAAAATGAACAAAAATTTATTATTATCACAACAAATATGCTTAAATTTCCTAAAATGTTCGTGCAGTATTACAATATCTCACAGTAGTTATCTTTTAACTACTCAAAAGTTCAATAGAACTTAATTCAAAACAGCTAAAGAAAGCTAATCCGCGAATTCGCTACAGTCAACAAGAGCAGTTTTCTAAACAACAACAAACTACGTAACTACTACGAACTGAGAGGTTTTCCTCCTTTTATAAGATTTTAAAATCGCGTGCGAGAATTTTCTAGTACTTTCTCGAAATCAAAAAGAGATATTTATTAAATGTTTAATGCACGCGCTCTTTTATTTTCAATATTCCGGCTTAGCTTTCTTTTAATATTCGTCACGCGCTGCACTAAATAAAACCATTTTATTTATAATTCAACTAACATTAGCTATTCAAATACCAAATCCGTAACAATATTTTTCATCCAGAATTAAAACATTCCTGGACAGCATTAAATTTTTCTCAAAATTTAAATTTTTCTCAAAATTTAAATTTTTCTCAAAATTTTGGCAATGTCTTTTCTTCTTTTCATCTTATTTTGATTTTAAATGTCTTTTGACATGCTCTCGAGTTCTCCCTAAATTCTTAATTCATCTGTTTTAAGAAATACCGTTTCGGTCTTGTTTTCAAGTATAAATCCCATAACCTCATAAAGCAATCTTTTACCATGAAACCGATGATAAATACTTCAATATAAAATTTAAAATTAGGCAAAAAGCAACCTTAGTTAGATGTAGATTCTGAATAAAATTCTATCGATTTCGAAAGCGATCAGACACAGATCCGTCTTCTTCAAGAGGAAAACATTTTCTACCAAAATCTTCCTCTTTTTCATTGTATTATGTAATGCAGAATCGTCTACTGTATTGAAGAATGTCATTTTTTAAATTTATTATAATTTTCCTTAAACTGTGTATCCTCGCTGAACTACAGAAATAATTTTCATGATCAAAGAAGCTCTTGCATTAACATTATGTGTAACGTGAATTTGTCGTATGCAAGTTTTTTCATGCACGTTAGTATCATAACCATGGAAGTAGTTTTTGAAAAAGACCAATAGGCTTTGACTGTAAAATTCGCTTACGTAATGGTTGAAATCCTTCTCTGAAATTCGAAGAAGAATCTAACATATATTTATATCTTTTCTAAATTCATTCACTCATGTACAGGTGCAGCAAGACTGGCACCTGTGTATCCAAGTAGGCATATTTGGTATCGCCGAGCCTTGTTAACTGCTAAGGTTCCGCACCGGAAGAAGTTCCGTGGGAGGACACCTTGGGGTGCGGTCCGAGGATCTCCCTTTCTTTCCCCACCATCAACCTCTCGAGAGGATTTCAGCCCGCTGTTTATATGGAGTGCCTCCTTGCCGCACAGACACTATACGCTTAAAATATCTATGCCTTCTCCACGAGTCCAGATGCTTTTGCTGCAGTAAGTGCCACTAATCACTAAACTGTCTGGGAGGCAAAATTAATCGGGTACTTGAAATATACATGTATGTCACTTTCTTTTAGAGTATTTCGAAAGTAAAATTAACCAACAAAATGTTTTCATTGATTACAAATCGGCAGCAAAATTTACGGTAAACAACAGAATTTGACAGTTGAGTCTAAGAGGACTCTATTACCCATAAAAAGAGAAATGGCTCTGAAGTGTCTATTCGAAAGTAACAGGCTACAGTATAGTGGACGCAGGTCTAAATTGAAATGACAGCTCATAGTTAGTGGCTCTCATAGTTAGTGGTTATTATGCAGTTTATATATACGCTATAAATACTTATGTGGTTTACTTAATATCCAGGCAATGAAAATATTCTTCTTAATATAGTAATTAAACACATTTTTTTCACTCTGCAGTTTCTTTTATTCGTTTATAAGAACCTAACAAATTTTCTAGTAAAAAGTCTTTTTTAAGTAAATAAAATACTGTTTGGTGGTTTTCGAGTAATGGTACCGTTTTTTGTACGCTGCATTTTGTGGAATCTGTAGCGATTTCCCTTGGAATACTAGTATTTCGAGAATTCTGGTTGAGAAAGTTTATGAGCTGTGCGTCTTGATTTTGAGCGTATTGCAGTATTTTGTTTTTGTTTAATTCTTTATAATTCAAGTTTTATGAACTTAAATTATAAATAATAACTCTACTGTTGTGTGCTGTTCTTTCTTTCTTTATTTATTTAGGACATTTTATGTGATAATTTATCTTGTCAACTTGTTCAATCGAATTTGAAAATTGTTACTTCTTGTATTAGGTTTTAAATCTTTTTAAACCGAGCCAGTCGAGGTTTGAATTGTCAAAATAGTTCATGCAAAATCAGAAATATGGAAACAGCAGTTTTACCGGGTTTGACGATTTCTTGTAGCCAGGCTGGCGACATTCTGGATGTTTTCAGAAAATGCGTTTTCGAAATTATACCAGCGATTTTTCGCAGAGCTCCCAGAAATAATTGTTCTCCCATCTGAAGAAAGCTACAAATGTCAACTACAAATGCAAATATGAGTCCGTTAATTAGCTAGTTCAAAATCTGCGAAAATTTTGTTACGAAACAACTGATTCTGCTGCGTCATGTGAGTGATTTTGATGATAGTTGAGCGCATTGAAGAGAATTTTCACGACATTTATTTTCTCCTTGGTCTAATTATAGCTCTTTTTGCGTGAATGGTTTTTATTACATTAAAAAAGTAAAACATTTTATTTTAATGTATAGCGTTTACATGATTGTTTATCTAGATGTTTCTTTTGTGTACAGTTACAAACAACAGCTCTGGAGCAGGCGGAAGAACTGCTCAAGTACATGGACAAGTTGACATTACTAAACAGGTTAAAACACGCTTCAATAACGGGTGACCATCCGCGTCTAGAAGAAATCAGCGAAAGGTTCAGCGAACAATCAGACCATCTGCAAGAGGTAATCATTTCTGTGCCAATAACAAAACGTTGTTTTATTGATCAATATCTTGTGTAAGGTGATCGTAAATTTTATTTCCTCAACTACTGGTTCTCAACACGTATTTTCATTTACAAATTACCTCAGAATTTCAGAATATAATTTTATGAAAACAACTTAAATATTGGGAAAAAGAACGCTTTTCAATTATAAAATTGGGTACTTGTGTATTAACCCATGACCGTTGATAAACCTCCAACAAACTATTAGCCCCTTTCGATGCTGAAATATGTTCGACGTTCAGCGTATCTTAAAAATACCTATTTCTTGGCAATTGTATTCCTAGGATATGTATTTGGACCAATTTTTCCACTAGAAGACAAACTTTTCCTTTCTTGTTGACAATACTGCCTATCGTAGCTTTAGATATCCAAACACTATGGCTTTCACAACATTGTTTAGTAACTACATACGAATAATTTTTTTCGGAAAGAGCACAAACATAGCCTTCAATCCATTGATTCTTTAAAAGCGCCGTTTTGAGTGAAAACAAAACATATCTAGATATTAAATTTTGTAATTTTTGGTGAGATATTTATGGAGAAATTAAAACATTTATCTTGGCGCATTTTTTTCAGTTTGCTCCAAGAGTAATTCACTTGGAGAACTTCTTAATTTATAGCAATCTATTTTCCTTTCCTTTTCTTCATTGTCCACGAGCGGAGAAAAAGTCATCGTTCATTACTTTTAAATAATTTTAACATAGTAAACTACATTTGGAGTTATTATCGCTCATAACAAATATGCTAAATTTCGAAACGCGACATTATGTAAATTCATGTCTGTCTGAGAAAATTTTGAATAAAACCTCTATTCCCCCCCCTACTTTAAGATGATTTAAAATCTTTATAGGTTATACGAGTAATTCAAAATGTTTTTCGAAAAATTTATAAAAATTATTTTAAAATACAAATTTTAAAAATAAATCATAAAAAGTGGATGAATTTTATTTGGAATGAACTAAATGTCGAAATGTGAAAGGAAGAATCAAATGAGTTTAATAAAAGAGAGATATTAATAAATATGTATCAAATTCAATTAACACTGAAGAGCTAAAATTTTGCGAGCTAACTTTTATAAAACCTGCTTTTTTACCAAACTTTTTAGTTTTGCACGATTTGAATCATGGAATCGAAATATAAAAAAATGGCAATGCTATTTATAAATCTAATACATATCCTAAGTCACGCTTTCGAGACTTGCAGAACGCAAGTTGAATTTCGTCAATCTGCCTAGTAGAACGGGAGATAAAGAACTATCCCCCCTCCCATTTTTTTTCCGCGGTGTTTCGCAATGAATTTGATCACATTAAGTGGCTTCTGCTGTACTTTTCTACAATAACTATTATTGTATCTTCTATAAGAGAACATGATTTGTTCAAATATCAGTGTGGGATGTACCAAAGTTGTGAATAACTATGTAGGCAGCATTAAATTTTTTTTCAGATTTTAATAATATTATAATCACAACACACAGTGAAATCTCACTGAAATGTCCGCGTTTCTAAATTGTATTGTTCAGATAGTCATCTGAGGGAACGTGATTGTTGACGTTGTTCAATACTGTTACTTATGTGGGCATTCAGAAATAATGGTTGTTTTTAAGAGCTTTGTAAAAGTGACCACCATCAGAGGTTTCACCACATGGGAGCTATGAGCTGTCTTCTTTTATATACAACAGTTTATTTGAGAAATTTTCAGCAATATTATCTTGTAATCAGAATATTTGACATTAGAAGTATTATTTTTCATTAAAAGGTTAGTATTTAAATATTAATTTAGAGCTTTGTATCTCTGATATTTGTTGATATCTTGAGATTTATCATTCACCTTTCGTAAAGGAGTGAAGTGCTTATAATATTCTTTTGTATTTTTAAAATGATATCTTTAATAGGTTTGCAAACTCCTTCATCACGTAGCCAGTGCAGAATCAGTCCAAGTCTTGTCGAAGAACACAGAAGCCTGCCTCCAGGTTTATGGACCACAGGTTGGTTGAAAAAAATTTAGCAACCTAGTTCTAATCAATAAACGCTTCTCGCTAATCAGCAAATAAGAAAATAATTTAAACTGCTCCTTAAGTTTATAACATCCGAAATGTTAAACTATCTTTTATCAAATTCACTGACGTTGCATCACATGTAAAGGAAAATGAAAAATCCAAATCGGAACTTCAACTAAAGAGTAAAGTGAAATCTGCGAAGCATTAATTTCAGCTGGTTTTTCTTAAGCCATAATTCAACCCGCAAGAACTGGAAATGTTAATAATTATATATGACATTCCTAAAGGTTTATTAATAATAAATTAAAATGAAAATATACGAAAACAAAATGTTGCAATAGTTACTGCAGTTGAAATGAATGCAAGAAAAAATAATTGTAAAGCAGATTATTGCTTTATATCGTTACTGCTGTTTTTAAACAATGTCAGCGTTTGGAAATTTTTCTATTGCTATGTTTTCTAGAGAGCAATTTGGACAGTTTTTCCCCCCTAAATATCATACTTCAAGGAAATAAGTAGAACAGAACTCGTACATACATAACTTCATCAAAATCTAGACTAAGATATTTTTTAAATTCGTTTCTAACTTATTTAGTTCCAAGACGGATTTATTGTACTCACAAAGCATAAAGGGTTAATGTTTATTGTAAATATGTAACTACAACACAGCGCGCCCCCCAGACGGTATAGTGGTTAGAGAAGCCTACTTCGGTACTGAAGGGCTCGGGTTCCAATGGATGTTTGTTAAAGTATAGTGTCTGTGCGG
Organism: Stegodyphus dumicola; assembly: GCF_044657685.1. NCBI lineage: Eukaryota > Metazoa > Arthropoda > Arachnida > Araneae > Eresidae > Stegodyphus > Stegodyphus dumicola. The sequence continues at coordinate 200,257,470 of NC_140773.1, forward strand.
CATGGGGTCACTGTAAAACATGCGGCGAGCCGAAAGTCCTCTCGAGAGGTTGATGGTAGGAGATGAGGGGTGGGAGACCCTCGGACCTGTCCCCCTGTGGTGCTCTGCATTAAAATTGGGGGCGGAACTGCGCGAAGTCGTAATGTCACCTGCACGGGCGAAATCTTGCACTCCTTGCCACGATGAATTTCGTCGGCTTGTTTTGATGTTACTGTCAGACAAGTGAGATAAGTCACAACACAACAACAACAACACACAGAACAGAGATAGTTTACATAAGAGGTTGAATGCCGTTATATAAAAATGTGAAGCATTGATCCATTAAAAAAGGCAATTTAATTCACTCGGTATACATTTGCGAAAACAAAAATTTAATACTTTTTCCTTGAATTTTTGATTCACGATTTGTAAATAGATGAAGTTTTATTTACTTATACCAAGAAGTGACACAGAAGTAAATTTTTTTAAGAGAAAAAATGCTCTAAAGTTTTATTCTTTACCTATTAAGTATGAAAATTAACTTTATCAACAAATTGGAAACTGCACTTTCTTGGTAAATTGTTATTCAAACAACTATCAGATTTTAGTACAGTTCCGCTGACGCGCGTTTTCTAAAAACTGAGTGCTATGAGAATGATAATTCTGCACATTAAGAAAAATTGTGGCCTTTATTACAGTATCATTTCTTTCACAAATTTAATATAAATAAATAATAAAATTTTACACTTAATATAGAATCCTCTCTAATTATTAATTAAATCGGTTAACGTTTTGCATAAATATATTTACCATCGTAAAATTTTTACCACTGAATCAATATTAAATTACATTTTTCAGTAGTTTCTCTTAGTTTTAACAATTGCAAGCAACTTCAGTAATTACAAGCAATTTTAGATTTACGTTCCTATGCATACTGATGTGTAAAAATGAAGGGAAAAATTATTTCAAGAATATGTAGTTACAATTTCTATCCTATCTTATTTAAAATTTCTTAAAGTTAATAGCAATTATTCTTTTTTTTTTTTTTTTTTTTTTTTTTATTATTATTATTATTTTTATTTTTTGTGCAAACTTTTAAATTGGACCTCGAGGAATGGCCTTAGATTACTTTCTGAATACTTAAATGCCTTTAGTTATCTTCCTGAACACATGTTGATCTCTGAACACTAAATTTTAAAATAGTAGTACTCTTAGTAGTAAACTTAAAAGCCTTTGTTTTTAACATTCTTAATTTACAGAAAAATTTCCTTAAAATCATATCATCAATTTCATAACAGTCGATCAAAATATAAAAATTATCATGCTTGACAAAAATAATACAATAAACTTTCAAAATGAGAATTTGTTACTTAAGTGCAAAAGAGTTCTAGGGAAGCATATAACTCATTGTTTGGACTTCCTACTTAGGGATATACATTATTTGCTTAGGTACAAATTATTTGAATTTTTTGTTACGTTTGATCTTTGATCTTGTTTATATTTTTCAGAGCACAAACGCTAAAATATTTCCTTTCTATACATTTCTCTTGTCATTTATAGAATCACGTAGGCAGAGAGCTTTGTTGCTTAGCTCTTTATATTTAATTCTATATATGTATATGTTCGTAATATTTTTAAGATGTGTTTGTAATATAATTTATGATGGGGATCATTTTATAACGGCATGTCAGTTAACATGGATAGATGCCAGATAAAGACATTTTTGATATAAATAATTGCTGTTGATATGCCCGTACTGTATCTAAGCTGGAATTGGCACTAAAAATTTTTCCATCAGTTGTACAACTGTTGGAAGTTCATTTGCGGGTAAACTGCCTTTACTGATGATGTATTTTAATGCTATTCCTACAAATACGTTTTAGACTGATCGATTTTGTGTGCTTTTTCTCATTGTAAGCACAGCAGTTGCAAGCATCCATCTTGACGGAAATTCGAAATTTCTACATGAGAACTACTTTTATTGACCGAATGGCATATGTTGATAATGGTAAGAGGTTTTAATGCAGGGGTTTTCATCCTATTTTGACCTCACTGCTAGAATATCGTTACCCTCCACCTCCTTTCCTAAACATGAGAAAGACATATTCACATTTGTTTTGATTTAGAATATTTTAGCGTGTTTTATAAATTAAGCAACAAAAAGTATGAAAACATTGATAAATATCAAAACTTGAATTAATTTTTTTACATTTTTAAACTAAAAGAAAATATTTAACAGCCAAATGGAAAACTGACCATGTCCCCCCCCTCCTGAAGCTGTAAAATTTCCTTGAAAGACCTCTGATTTAATTATTAATAGAAATATGTATTATTCTGAGATAAAATGTTTTAGATTCGTTTTTCAAAAAATAATTATTAACCTTCGAACATCGATTTGGTGATATATTTAGGACCGCCAATTGATAAAAATTTGATGACTGCAGAAAATATCGAGACGGCGACAAAATTCGTCACCAATTTTATTCTGCTAGATTAATTTTCCGTTCATTAACTAATTCTCTGGGGTTTAAAAGTCCACCAGGCCCATCAAGAGCGTACGGCTAGCACAACTGCATATGAATAAAGTCCTATCTTAAGAAAGATCCAAAGAAATGGTATCAAACACAATAATTATGAAAAGTAAACAAAAAAATATTGTAAGCTTTCCTCAAAGACTCTGAAAATTTCACATATCGCTATAATCAATTAACAAAGCTAATCGTTATAAAGGGATCTGGTTTTCAAAACAAAAGATTAACAAACTGAGTTTGCATTAAAACGCACGCAAAAAGAACTCCAGAAAGCCTTAGTCTCAGAAGCCTTCAAAGCTTTCGAAGAAATTCTTCACTTCCGTTCACAAACGAAAGTTTCAAAAGAGATCTTATTGATTTCGATTACTTCGATTATCTGATTTTGTTAAGGAGTAAAAGCGTTTTGATCCTGGCTATCGAAAAATCGTTCAAACAGAGGAAATTTTGGAAAAGTGGAATAGTATCAATTTAATTGTCGTATGTTCTTAATGCAAGCATCGATATTTGTCTTTCACTGTGGGATCCGTTTCACTTTAATGTGGGCGTAATGTTAAATTGCTTGTGTTTAGAGTTGCTAAGTTTTAATATCAGTATGCAGGTATTTATTTCTCTGAAGAATAGTTTATTAACATGACTGTCTAAGAGTAAAGAGGAAGTGAATGAGTGGATTTGTGGGTATTTCTACTAACAGTGATTTCTTCATTAATTGAATATGTTACCAAATTAATTCAGTTAGATTTAGAATTTTTTCCTTTTATGATTAACTCGAGGTACAAAAATGTACAAATTATAATATATTACTCGCTTTTGCGATCAACCACCTAAAATATTAATTATAAAAAAGAAGAGAAAAATATAATTATTTTAATGTGTCCATCTAGAGTAATTTCGTGAAAATAATATTTCTAAGCAGTCATCCCATTATTTAAGTACATTTCTACTTAAGTTCATCAGATTAAAAAGTAGCGAAAATATTCCTAAGAACTGTGTTAGTTGCTTTTAAATCGCTTAGGTTGTTAATGAATAACAGATTAAATTTGAAAGTTACGCTTCGCTCAGTGGCAACATACTGTCGAATAGAAGAAAAAAATATTCTGTTTTAGCTATTACAATACACTGCTTTTAAATACCATGTTTCAAGGATAAATATTTTATAACAATTTTTTTCTTGGCTGAATGGCAACAGTCTGGCCAACCGGAGGTAATAATGCGTTATTTCGAGCAATGTTGCGACTGCTCTCATTTAACTCGCTGAGTTTCTTAACCAAAAATTTCCTTAACTTCGTGTAAAATATGACATAAACAAAAAAAAATTTCAAAATTCAAGGTGAATTGTCTGAATTCAAGGTGCCCGTTTTCAGATGCAAGTCTATGTATGTTCAAAATTTGGTGGCTCTGCGTCCTGCCCTTTTTCCACAAGGCGAGTAACATGCATACCTACATACAGCTTCTTCATTATTTAATAATAGAGATTACATTAAATAATATTAAAAATTTAAGAAAACTTTAATAAAATGTAATTAAAATAGTCATAACACATTACGAGCCACCATTATCAAACTAAAATTATTAAATCCTATGATTATTACTGAAAAGCTAATTTCGCCTAAACTATTTATATTATAGTCTAGTATCTCGAAGAATTTACCATTAAAGTTTTATAAATTTAAAAATATCTAATGTAGATACCACATGATTTCCTTGTACGACCTACTAAATTGTACACAATTTTTCCCTGCATTCCATTTAAACTTATTTCCTCGAATTTCATCAGAGATATATTTCTCATTTAGTTAATTCAGTTCTCAGTTCCCGGCAAGGCAAAGCTACATAAAAACTCAAAACATCTTCATTAAAAATTGTAAAACACAGAAAAACCTAAAACATCAAATACAGTTTAAAAATTATTTTTTTACAATTGAAATTAGAGTTTCTAGGCCAAGACAAGCAGTTCGCCCAGAGGGCAGGAAGGCGAGCTTTTCAAAGAAAAAAAATGAAACTTCAAGTTAACATTTGGTCCCACTAAGGAAAAAGATATTTTCTCTTATTTTTGATTTATCTCTTTTTCTCTCTTTCAGGTTGGTGCACCAACTGACTTATTTCACTATTCTACTAAGAGTTTCAAACGTAAACAAATAGCCGCCTGTTTAGGCCTAGCGTTAGTTAAACTTTCAAGTTGTTGACATTTCCACAATTATTGCATGCAGATTAACTAAAGACATTAAATCCTTAACGGGAACATAAGAACAGCATAATTCAATCACTTTTAAAGCAAAAAATGAAACATTTGCCGACATAGAAGGAGAAAAATACTGAACTCAATGAACTGGGTCGCAGAGTGGAAATATATATAGGTTTGGTACGGACAATTGACACGAAAAAGAGAGATTCAAAACTAGATGTTATAGCAGTTCCATATACAAATTATCAACGTTCTATGGTTAGTCGTTTTTGTGTTGTACGAGATACATATGTACCGGCAGACGCCGCGACAAATTTCTTTTTGAACCCATTTTAAATCCATTTCTGGAAAAACGGTTCTTTTATTTTGTTCGTACGTACAGATGACACGCAAAACCATTATTCAAATGGATTCGAGAACGGTCAGAATGGATATTTTCGTTCAAATATTGTACCCGAAATTTTCACGATTACAATAGTTCCTTTACTTCATACAAGGCAGTAAGAAATCAAAACAAAATATTACTTACTTACTACATACCTACTTACGTATGTATCTCTCATAAATCAAAAATGAGTAGCCATAGAACATTGAAATTTTGTATATGGAACTAGAATTGCTATAACATGTAGTTGTGTAACTCCATTTTTTGTTGTAATCGCCCGCACTAAACGTATCAATATGAATTAAGTCAGTTGGCGAATCAACTTCAGTGCCTTTTTTGCCCACTGGGAGCAGAAGTTAAATTTCAATTTTAAATTGTACACCGAAAACTGTATCTCCTTGCTGGCTGGGCGAATTGCTTGTTTTTGCTTAAAGCTTTAATTGTAAAATATTTTTTAAATTTTTTTAACTGCATTTGGTGTTTTAGGTTTTTCTGTATTTAACAATTTTTGATAAAGATGCTTTGAGTTTTTATGCTGTTTTGCCTTGCCGCGAAGTGAGAACTGAATTGACTGAATGAGAAATATATCTCTGATAAAATTCGAGGAAATAAGTTTAAATGAAATGCAGCAAAAAATGTGTATAATGTAATAGGCCCTCCGAGGAAGTCTTGTGTCCATATCAGATATTTTTCTATTAAGGAGAAGAAATACATTCATAAAGTTCTGAGAATTATTCTTTCCTTTTGGATATGTATTACCACATTTATTGCTTATTTCTACGACTCAATTCTTTATGTTGCAGGTGCTAAGCGCATGCCACACGCTTTTCCTACATCCAAGCAGTAAGGTGGCGAGAGAGAACGTGGAAGTGTTCATGGATGTTTGGAAGGCACTCGACCAAGATGTGACAGCCTTGGCCCAAGAAGTGGCCGAACTGTGCCGAAACTCCAACAACACTACAGGAAAATCGGAAAAGGCGGGTAGTACCAACTATGTGACCAACCCTTCCTCTGAACTTAATGTAAGAGTCATATCTTTCCACAGTTTTCTAGTATTTCTTTTAGTTTACGTCGTTTTATAAATATGAATTCTGAAGATTATTTTAATGTGCATAAGATTTTTCTAAAGAAATGAATATGTGATTATTGTAATCAATTGATATTCATTTGAATACTTGTCCCCAATTCTTATATTAATCTTACGACCATACTATGAGAAAACTGGTGACCGGAAAAATGCCCACAGGAAAAATGCTCACAGAATAATGCTCACAGAAAAAAAGCCCACACAGAAATGTGCCCACATAGAAAAAAGCTCACATGGGAAAATGCTCACTTAGAAATATGCTCACACGGAAAAAAACTCACATAGATATATGCTCACGTGGAAATAAGCCCATTGATAAATAAAATATGTAGAAATATCCTTATATTAATCAATCAATAATTAATCGATCTGAACATCGTACACCTACCTGAATTTTTCAAAGAAAAATTATTTAAATTACAAAAACATCTATACATATATGCTATATATATATCAAAAACTGTATAACTTATGTGTAGATTTAGTTGCTATATAATATAAGATTAAGAAATGGGCTGTTTCGAATTAGGAAAAAGAGAGGAGGAAGGAAGAAAAATGAAACAGAATATACAGCGAAAAATTATTACAATTTTAATTGTTAAAAAAATAAAATAAAATAGTAAGTTACACATTTTATAATATAAACATTTAGAAGAATAAGCAAATATAAATAATTATTTTTCTTAAATTACGTAAAATACCTTGTTACATATAAATCATGTATATTTCACATAAACTTATAAGGTATTTCTCCCGCCTTCTTAGTATGCCTTCGTGTGGTGGTCTGCACGCCGGGTGCGTATTCCAGGGTTACAGCCGAAAACATCGCGGCAAAAACATCGCGGACGAAAACGCCGCAGAGAAAACAACGCAAGGCGAAAACGTCGCGCTACAAAACATCGTGGGAGAAAATATCGCAGTGCTAAAACATCGTGGTACGAAACATCGTCGTCGAAAATAAAGCGGTTCAAAAACTTCGCAGTTTAAAAACACCGTCGTCGAAAATATCGTGGTAAAAAATAAAGTATCTACAAATCATCGCGTGACGATAACATCGCAGACATGCTTTTTTCAGACTTTAATAACTGTAAATAGATATTCCCATAATAATTTGTGAGCGCAAGATGTAAAGAAGGATAATTTTTACTTTCACATTTTTTTATTAATTAATAAATTTTTGCTGAAAAAGTAAGAAGAAAACATAAGCATAGCAAATTAATGCAACTTATAGCTTTTCCTGAAAACTTACCAGTAAAATTTTATAAAAAATGATTTATTAATGGTCTACTATGTCGGTTTAAAATTCTATTAAGTGCTATAAGTAGCATTAATTTTCTATGCTTAAGTTTCCTTCTTATTTTCTCAGCAAAAATTTATTAGTTAATATAAAATATGAAAAACAAATTATCCTTATTTCTATCTTGCGCTCACAAATTATTATGGGAATATCTATTTACAGTTATTAAAGTCTGAAAAAAGCATGTCTGCGATGTTATCGTCACGCGATGATTTGTAGATACTTTATTTTTTACCACGATATTTTCGACGACGATGTTTTTAAACTGCAAAGTTTTTGAACCGCTTTATTTTCGACGACGATGTTTCGTACCACGATGTTTTAGAACTGCGATATTTTCTCTTTGCGATGTTTTCTCCCACGATGTTTTGTAGCGCGACGTTTTCGCCTTGCGTTGTTTTCTCTGCGGCGTTTTCGTCCGCGATGTTTTTGCCGCGATGTTATCGGCGGACACCGTATTCCAGAGCTCCATGGTTCGATTTCCGGCGAAGGTTTTGCTCGCTGACAAAAGTCAGTTTTATTCAGTTTATTTTCTTTTGTTTGCTTAGAAAGTTTTGCTTTTATGTTCCGTTTTCAATGGTGTATTGCTCCTTCAGTTGAATCGTGCTACACAAGTAGTGACATGCAGAAAACAAGCCTAATATTAATCTCAAAAGAAGTGTTGAGTCTCTTAAGGATTTCTCGTTTTATTTTATAAGGTATTTCTCCCGCTTTCCTAGCGTGCCTTCGTGGTGTGGTGGTCTGCACTCTGGGAGCGTATTCCAGAGGTCCGTGGCTCGATTCCCGACAAAGGCTTTGCTCATTTTTCCCATTTCCTGCTTCCAAAATACCTAATGTCTCCATGAACTTACTGAATATTAGCTAATATATACGAATATTATCGTATAAATATCTGATTTTGCTATCAATTTCATCATGTTTCTTATATGATTCGCGATTATCAAATGTAATTTTTCATATTTTCTTTTTTTTTTTTTTTTTTTTTTTTTTTTTTTACTTCAGTACGCCCTGTATTTATAGCCAGTAATAAACGTTGACAGGCTAAATCTTTTTTCAGTCCGTCAAACAAAAACCACATACTAGGATAAACCACATACTACAATTAAATAATGAATTTAGTACCTTATGAAAGCTTTCGTAATAATTTGTTGTTTTAGGAGATTTTTCGAAGGCTGCTTCATAATGATTCCACACTTCGATTGGAAACTGTGGTCTTCTAGAACTTTTTTGGCTTCAAACTTAAATAACTACATTCAAACATCAATTTCTATAGATACCCATCGAAAGTATGCAAAAATAGAGTTAATAAAAAAAATAAACTAATTGAAGTTACAGGGGGAAAAAATGTCTTACAGGGGGCAGTGGTATAAAATATTACACTACATGCAAAATTTTGCAATAGTTTTCGTTCTTTTATATACCGCCTCTGAAAAGGTTAATATGAGCATTTTTCCAATAATTTTTTCCAACGATCAAATAATTTTTCATTAAAAAATTCAAGTAGGTATACGATGTTCAAATCGATTAATTATTGATTGATTAATGTAAGGATATTTCTACGTATTTTATTTATCAGTGGACTTAGTTCCATGTGAGCATATATCTATGTGAGCTTTTCTCCGTGTGCGCATATTTCTAAGTGAGTATTTTTCCATGTGAGTATTTTTCTATGTGGACATATTTCTGTGTGGGCTTTTTTCTTGTGAGCATGTATACCTGTGAGCATTATTCCCGTGGGCTTTTATCCTGTGGGTTTTTTTCCTTATTCTTTTAGATCAGTTCCGTGGAACTCATTTACCTATGACGTATCTCTGTACAAATATTATGTTTTATTGCAGTTAATTACAGTTCTTATTGCGATTTATCTTTATTGTTCTTTTATTGCATCTTTTATGACAATTTGCTGTTTTCTGTATGTTACATAAAGAATACACAGTTTTCTCCCATATGCTGTTGTGGTGAAGCAGCTAACATGCATTCTCGCTTCCAGATTTTAAATACCAGTAATAATAACCTAAAATTTAGATAATTAGTTGTGTGGAGTAGTTTGGATATATTCAACCTGCGAAGTAAATTTCTCAACGACACAAATATGCTGTTGAGCAAAACTTCATAAATTTGATGCATGGTGAATAATAAACGTTTCCTTTCAGTGATAAAAACCAGTTATTTTATTAGATTCTAATTGTGTGTTAACCACTTCACCGTCCTACAAAACTCAAAGATTTACTTCTTTTTTTTTTCCCTCCAAAGATAAACATTTGTTTTTGAAATTGCTGTTAAAAATGTTTCCTTCCCCCTTTCACCAGCTAGACCTATTTATAAAACTGCCTACTTGTCATACTCAAGGATGTTGAACAGCATAACCCTATCTGGGAAAAAATCCTTTTGTGTTCTTTAGTTCTTATTTCAAAATTAACAAAGACGATCCATTAATGAAATGTTTTCAAATGAGCAGTAGTTCCCATTGCAATGCCAGCTGAAAAGAGTAGGAAGTACATGTCTATTCCCGTCTTTTTAAGTGACCTTTCTTTTGTATGTTCTTGATACTACCCTGCTGTGGAGAGAGAGAGTAATAAGTTTTCAAATCGACGAGTCTGTCTCGCAAGAAACGATGAAGTTGTTAAAGATATTTTCTTGAAATAAGATCTAAGGACTTTATCATTAGACTGATGGATGAACTTTTCCTTTTCTTTCATTAAGTAGAAGTCATTTACAGAACTAGCTTTGAGAGTCATTCCCAAAGTATTCTGTAAAATCTTTAATCGAACTCAAAGGATTCTAATATATATTTGACAATAGCACATACATTTGTTTTCTTCTTCAACATTTTTAGAAACCAGAAATGTTGACAGTAGCTCATTTACTATTTCTTTCGCTGGTAATTATAATTTTTCTTAAAGTTTTAATTCCTAAAGTTCCTAAACTTTCCTAAAAGCTTGTTGAGTGAAAATGTTATGCTACCTCCATGAACGTTTATTCCACCACAAAAAAAATTGGCTTGGATTTTTTTTTTTTTTTGATCAGAAACAGACCCTTATCATGCCATAACTACTTGTCAGATTTTTCATATCCTGATACTACTGTTTTATCATTTATAAACGTAATTCTACTGGGTCAGCATTTCCAAGCAGTTCAAGTAATCAAGAACGATGATCTTATAAGACTATAAAAGTTGTTCGCACGTTTTTTAGACAATTTTCATTGTATTTACAGATATATTTTACCTAAAATTGCTGTGTTTTAAGTGTTCTGTTTGATAATCCTTATTACTCACTAGCTTTAGACACCATAATTTCCAAGACAATAAAGCCTTTTGTAATATTGGAAGAGGTATTTTATCAAATTCCTCTGGAATGCCTTTCCAAAGACCAAGGGAGGTTGTACGTCGGTGTTTGGACAACCCACGTTTTAAAAGTCAAAAAGCGGAAATATCCATGGGTGACGCACCAGGAGATTTAATAGGGGTATGGCCGTGATACATAATTAAATTTTTTTGAAGAAAATTAACAGTGGATTTTGACGTGTGGCTGTTTGCATGGGCTTGATGCAGTTTTATTGATTGATGACTCTGTGGGTAAAGAGAAGGTATTTCATATTTGAAAATTGGGTATAAAATGTGTTTCTGATAATATGTATGTGAAGTTGATTTTAATACTTTTCTCCACTCTCTTTATTTTTAATTTGCCGTTCATGTGGAAAACCAACAATAATAATAAATCCCTTTGAAAAACTTTCTTTAAATTCTTTGAACGGGTTTCAAGATTTTTTTTCGTTCTCTTTAAGAAAAGTAAAGGATCGCTTTTTATTGCAGTCTTAAAGTACACTCAAGATTCATCTAGTGTGACAACATTTTTCCATATTTGTTCGGATAAATGTTTCTCATAAAGAATTCTGCTGCACGTTCTGCCTTCCGCGATACGTCGTTGGAAAGACGATACAGATTATGTTTTTTTGCATTATTATTCAAGATTAAAAATCAGCCTTAATCATTTTGTTTACAGTTGACACTGAGAATTTTAATTATTTTTACTGTCCTTTGACTTGGTGGTTTTACTTTTAACATTAAAGACTTTACCTTTGCAACATTCGAAACATTCCTTTTTTCCCTTGAATATATATTTGAAACAATTTTTTTCACTTGAAGCTAAGCTTAAATATATTTTTTGTTGTTGACAGCATTAATTTACGTAGCTTTAGTTATCGAAAAATCATGGCTTTCGCGATGCTTATAATGATTCGATCGGAATAGTTTTCTTTGGAAAAAGCACAAACATAGCCTTCCATCCATTGCTTCTTTAAAAGCGCCATTTTGCATAACAACAAAACTGTCAGGTATACAGACGATAATTTATACTTTCAAAAATATAGTTGAAAGAATAAATTATTGTTTGTTAACACTGATTTATACTTTCAAGTGTCAAAACTTTAGTGTTTTACGATAATTTATACTTTCAGAAATAGTATTATAACAATCATAACACTATATCTAAAAGAATTGTGACAGTTAAAAAATTTCCAGGCAGATGATTTCGAAGCAAAATCATCTAAAAAATGTGCGAACAGCCTCTGTATGACAGATATCAAAAGGAGCATCCTCCCAGTATTTCATGGAATGTCAGGAACGCTGGAGCAAATGTATGTGTTCCAATGGATATAACTTCGGAAAGTGACCAATAATGTTTTTTTATATTTTGAACAAAGTACCTTATAACCCCTTTTCCTATACTTTTTTAACATAGAAGTTTTCCTTAAAACTGTTCTCATACCCTTGGAAACATATTGCTAGATTTATTGACGTAAACTGCTCATTTATATCTTACTAGTAGTTGAAATAGCTGTAAAATGCTAATATCGCCGGTTAATCATCATTAGCTTAATGATATTTTGGAGGATTTAAGTATAGCGCTCATCGCAAATTTAGCACTTATTTAAGGTTCTTAGAAACATACATTATATCGAATCAGCGTTTATCTGGACTTCCTTATGTGCTGTAAATTTGTCAAACTTTTTAAATAAAATCAAAATGTTATCACATTTTACGTCATTCCTTTGTAAACATAACATAAATTATCAATGAATTAGAATGATCGAATTCGTGTATTTTTTTATTTTCAGAGGCAGCCACAAAGTCGCCATTCACCGAGCAACCCGAACAATCATAACACTATACCTAAAAGTATTGTGACAGCCAATCAGTTGCCCGCTCCGGGCTTGCCTACGAAACTCGATGCTGAAGTAAGAAAGCTCTTTAATTATGCTAATGATATTAAGTTTTTTAATTCGAACGTTCTGTCATTGTTTTACGAAATTTCCCTTCCAGACGATAGTCTCTTATGAACTTTATTACTTGCGTGCTAATTTACCTTTATGAATTCTGCCTTTGAAGATTTTAATTTTACAAAGCAATGAAAGGCACAGATAAAATACCTAAAGGTCCTTCCACTTGCATGCACTGAGAAAACCAGTCAATTCATATAAACCTTAGGCAAGAAAGATGTATTTCTTTTTTTCTTTCATTTGAGTAAAGTTTGAAATTTGTTCATTTCTCAACCATTAAAGTATCAAGATTCCCCATTTATTCACTCTTAGTTATTTCTATAAAAATAACAAATGCTTGTTTTCTTTTAGTTCCCTTGTTAACCCCCTTCTTTAAATCTCGATGCCTTTGAATTGCGAAACCTTTCCTACTTTATTGAGTGAGAAAAGCTTATACAATGTGTAAGCCGAGACTCTAATTTTATATCTCTGCTTTTCTATATTTATTCTAGCAGACAAATGCAGCTCCCCCTATATTAAAGTACCATTTCTTAGCTGGAAAGAAAGCAGGCCAGTGTGAAATTTAAATATAAGCAAAATCGCAGCTTCAAATGCTTTTCCTTGTTCCTCGTTTGACATCTTAGCTATGAATAATACAATATTAGATACAGAGAATTAACATTAAAATTCATTAAATCCAAAGGGGCCTTTTTTTAACATTTTGTCTGTTACCTTTATTTATTAAGTATCACGTTCTTCGAACTTAAACCATAAAATTCAGTTCAAGAGCAATATCGCAAAATAGTTTTACACTGAGCATATCTTTAGAATTTCCGATACGCAGTCTCGCGCGCTGGAGATAAAAGTGTTTTTCCTGTACAACATTGCCATTGCTCTCTTTGAAATCCTTGAGTTTGTTAATCAAAAATTCGTTACAGATTTACAAAATATGAAATAGATAATAAAACAAATTCCAAATTTCAAATTTGGAATTTGTTTTATTATCTATAGAATTTCCTATAGAGTAGTTTTATTATCTATAGAATAGTTTTATTATCTATAGAATTTTATTATCTTTAGAATTTCCGATACACATGCCCATATTCGTAGGAGGATTACGTCATTCAAAATTCGATGTGATTCAAAATTCTATGTACCGTTGTTTTATCACAATGCGGGAAATAGACATACATTTATGCAGATTTTTCATTATTTAATGTTTTCAAGTATAATAATATAATGCAGGACTCTAACATTTCGTGGCAACAGTTTGAAAAGTGAAACGGACATTTATAGTGAACCAACGAAAAATCGGAAAACGAAACAACAGTCCTTCAGGGACAAACCCCCTTTGGACCGAAAGCTTTCAGATTTAACATTATGCCCAAAGGGGACTTTTTTAATGTTTTGTGTGCTACCTTTATTTATGCAATATCATGTTCTTCGCACTTAAACCATAAAATTCAGTTCAACAGCAATGTCGCGAACTAATTTGAAATCAGCATATCTTTAGAATTTCCGATACACAGTCTCGCGCGATAAAGATAAAAATGTTTTTTTTTTTTTTTTTTTTTCTTTCTTTCTTTCTTTTTCGTGCAGTGCCATATTGCTCGCGTTGAAATCCTTGAGTTTGTTAATCGAAAATTCGTTAAAGTTTTACGAAATATGAAATCGATAATAAAACAAATTCCAAATTTGGGCTTTCAAATGCCCATATTCGAGTGGAGGACTACATTATTTAGAATTTGATGTCTCTAGGTACGTTGTTTTATCACATTGCGAGAAACGTACATATATTAATGCACATTCTTCATTATTCAGTTTTTTTAAATACAATGCAGGGCTCTAATATTTAGTGGCAACAGTTAGAAAAGTGAACCGACATTTATAGTGAACCAACGCAAAATGCCAAAACGAAATTAACAGTCCTTCTGGGGAAATTGATCCTTTGGACTAATAAAAAAAGTTGCAAAAGAACTTGCAAGAATTGTTAAGTCTACTAACATTAAAATAGCCAGTTCACGGACATTTCCTTCATTTCTAATTGTAATGTATGTCATCATTATCACACGGAGAGGTTAGAGAATTTTAACAAATTAAAGGGCTTGGTTCTCTTTTGTAGCAAATGTTATGGTTAGGAGATAAGCCAGAAGGAAAGAATGACGAGGAAATACCTATTTTAAAATAACAGCTTATTAATTTTATCGGTTTTTTTTTTTTTTTTTTTTTTTTTTTTTTTTTTTTTTTTTTTTTTTTTTTTTTAAACCACTGCTGTGATCTTTGTCAAACTACAGAATTTGAGATAAATCTTAACTTAAGAGTTCGTAGTTCATAATAGCGGTCACTGTGGAATTTGACACGGGTCGATGCTCTCATCGTTTTTGTTACTGGTAAATAAAATATACTTCTATCATCAGTTTCTTCCACAGTATCCACGGTGTAACAATTTTGACCAATTCTGGAAAATCTGAGAGCAATTGTATCACTTTCTCCTGTGTAGATGTTTTGGAAAGTTCGTTGAACGAAAGATCCTGCAGGGGCACTGAGGTTTAAAAATTAGGCTTTTTAAATATTGATGCCTCTTTTCAAACTGTTTTTCATTTATAAATGTAAGAAGAGGGTACAATAAATTCTAAACATCAGTCTGATTCTTTTCTCGAAACTCAAAGTATATTTTGCTGTTCAGTCTGGATAAAAAGAAAAATACCCTTTTGAAGAAAAAAGATCAGACTTAAAGAATTACCTAAATGGAAAGAAAATTAGTATTTTGAAATTTAAAAAGTTATAAATTACATGCATTAAGTTTCTGGCTTACGTAAATTCGAAGTTATGCAAGCGCACCCTAACATTCAAATTGAAATTTATGAATTGGAAATAAATAAAACCATATAAATAATTTCTCCTCTGCCCGACCTACACTTTTTTGAGTTCAGACAATATTCTTGTGATTATTGTTTAGTTTAGTTATTTGTTTATCACCATTAGAGCTCGTTAAACCCTTAAAGTAATGAAAATACTATGCCTATTGAATCTTCAAATCTAGTAGACGTTAAGAAATTTGCAACGAAGAGAGCAGCTGAGGCTTTTAACCTGTCGGATATGTTGCTATAAAAATTCGAATCGATGGATTTGAACATCAGCTGTTCAAGAACAAAAGCTTACCCATTCCGATTCATGTAGCTACAAGGCCATCTACGATGAGAAAAAAGCGTGTGACCACAAAATCTATCCTAGACATGTTTGTGAGGTGTCGCTCAGAACAGCTTCAAGATGATAACTCAGTGGATACTGACTGCTGTCGATCTTCAATATAAAAAAGATTAAAATCTGACAAAGAGTAGTATTTCTCTTCACAACCATTCACCTTCAGTGCTGGCTTTCCTATTATAGAGCCACATTAGCTGCAGCGAGATAATTTTTGTTTGAAAATAATTATTACTTCTTTTGTTATATTTTCGTACGGAAATTGTGAATATCGTCGTGATATTCACAATACTGATAACATACACACGATTTGGGCCATGTCTTGCAACCAAAACCATACTGGGTAAGATCTAGTGACGTTGTTGACCAGATTTAAGGTTTTCCTTTGCCTCTAGGTTCCCTTTTTTTATTTTATTTTACTTTTATCATCATTATTATTATTGGAAACGTTATGTCAAGATCAGTCGGACATTCTAGGCAAAGTACGACTGACGACCATCCAACTGAAAGTATTCACACCACAGCATTGATATTAGAATGTCTATCAGACGTAAAATGCCATCACAAATAAATTTATCATTGTCAAAAAATCCATCAGTTTTGTTGGTGGCTCTATGCCGAACAGTGAGAATAAGACTGAATATTTCGTATTTACCCATCATATGAAGGTTCTCTGCTGCCTATGTGGGTTTACTAGCATTTCCACTTTCATGAAAGATCGTCTTGAACCTGAATATTACTAAGCGAATAATGTTATAGGGTTCAAAATTTGTTACCTTCAGAAAAATATTACAGAGATGTTACTGCGAGCTACTTTGCCCGTAAGGAAGACGGCTTGTATACCCTAGACGGCACATCTCGAAAATATAATTCAACATAATTCGTACAGATGGCTGCTAATTCCACATTTTGCTGTAAATCATCTTGTTGATGTTTGGAATCAAGCAAAAAACTCTTTTTTGTAGCAGCTTCGCTCACAAGAGATCGACCTGATCGTCGATGACAGCTGTCTGTAACAAAGCCGGCCTAGGTGAACTTTTAAAAATTTTTATATCACTGATCGCAGTGACGGCTTGCTGTTTCATTGCTCTAGAACAATGAACAATCCGGTACTTCTCAATTTTTAAGGTAAATCATAATTTCAACTGGAGTGCACCGAAGCCCTAAATAAAAGGACTCAGGCACTTGTTTTACGTAAGTGAATCACAATGTTAGCAAAAAAATTAATTTTAATAATAAAATATGCCTTAAAAATCGGTTCTAATTTCTGAATACATGCCTGTCTTTCTCTCGGAGACAAACCTTGGACAAAGGTTGGGACTTTTAAGAAAAAAAGAGCCCCATCCGCATGGAAAAGGCTTATTCTTGGCGAAGTGCAATGAATTTATGAAGCGGGTTAATTTTTGTTTTTAAAAGTATTAAAAATAATCATCCTAGTCGTAGAAGTGCCGTGCTAGTAATTTCCTGTTGCAGAGCTCCTGCGGCTTTTTGAACGATCCAACCAAACGCACGGGACGACTACTGTCAATTGTATAGAGGAGTCGTTCGTTTATTCTCACGTTGTTATCGGATGAAATTCTGGGGAAATTTCTGCTTGACGGCTAGAATTACATCGACAGGGCATAGCGATCTGAAAGTCTTGGACTCTTCCCGCTTTATTTTCAGATCTACGCTTTTCCTTTTAAATTTCCTTCCATATCCTCATACAGTTTCCAGAGTTCTCATTATTCTGCTTCGTGACGCTTTAACCGTTTTATCTTTCTCCATTAGTCTTCTGAAAAAGGGAATGTTTTTGTACTTATCTTCTCTTGAAACAGAACATAATATGTATAAACAGGGCTTAAATTCAGACGACGATCGCCTGAGCTACTACTCTGGGTGGAATTGTAATTCCAACCACAGCCCCAAATAAGGCAAGGTGCTATAAATTAATTGTAACTAAACTATTTGTAATTAATTTCATAATTTATTAAATTTCTATTTATATATTTATATTTCATTTAATTTTAATTTGCTTCTTTAATTATTTTAATTTTTAGTTATCTATTTTATTTCATTTTTATTAGTCCGGAGGTGCTGTGTCCCTGAGAGACTATTGTTTTCGTTTCGCGATTTTGCACCGAATCACTCTGAATGTCCATTTCACCTTTTAGACTGTTGCCACCAAATTTTATCGCTTTGTATTATATTTGAAGGAATTAAATAATGAAGAATTTGCATAAATGTATGTATGTTTCTCGCATTGTGATAAAACAACGGTACCTAGAACCATCCAGTTTTGAATGACGTACTCCTACAGCGAATATGGGCATCTGTAAGACCAAATTTGAAATTTGGAATTTGTTTTATGATCGATTTCCTATTTCGTAAAACTTTAACAAATTTTTTATTAACAAACTCAAGGATTTCAAAGCGACCGTGTCAAATTCCACAGTGACCGCTATTATGAACTACGAACTCTTAAGTTAAGATTTATCTCAAATTCTGTAGTTTGACAAAGATCACAGCAGTGGTTAAAAAAAAAAAAAAAAAAAAAAAAAAAACCGATAAAATTAATAAGCTGTTATTTTAAAATAGGTATTTCCTCGTCATTCTTTCCTTCTGGCTTATCTCCTAACCATAACATTTGCTACAAAAGAGAACCAAGCCCTTTAATTTGTTAAAATTCTCTAACCTCTCCGTGTGATAATGATGACATACATTACAATTAGAAATGAAGGAAATGTCCGTGAACTGGCTATTTTAATGTTAGTAGACTTAACAATTCTTGCAAGTTCTTTTGCAACTTTTTTTATTAGTCCAAAGGATCAATTTCCCCAGAAGGAATGTTAATTTCGTTTTGGCATTTTGCGTTGGTTCACTATAAATGTCGGTTCACTTTTCTAACTGTTGCCACTAAATATTAGAGCCCTGCATTGTATTTAAAAAAACTGAATAATGAAGAATGTGCATTAATATATGTACGTTTCTCGCAATGTGATAAAACAACGTACCTAGAGACATCAAATTCTAAATAATGTAGTCCTCCACTCGAATATGGGCATTTGAAAGCCCAAATTTGGAATTTGTTTTATTATCGATTTCATATTTCGTAAAACTTTAACGAAATTTCGATTAACAAACTCAAGGATTTCAACGCGAGCAATATGGCACTGCACGAAAAAGAAAGGAAGAAAAAAAAAAAAAAAAAACATTTTTATCTTTATCGCGCGAGACTGTGTATCGGAAATTCTAAAGATATGCTGATTTCAAATTAGTTCGCGACATTGCTGTTGAACTGAATTTTATGGTTTAAGTGCGAAGAACATGATATCGCATAAATAAAGGTAGCACACAAAACATTAAAAAAGTCCCCTTTGGGCATAATGTTAAATCTGAAAGCTTTCGGTCCAAAGGGGGTTTGTCCCTGAAGGACTGTTGTTTCGTTTTCCGATTTTTCGTTGGTTCACTATAAATGTCCGTTTCACTTTTCAAACTGTTGCCACGAAATGTTAGAGTCCTGCATTATATTATTATACTTGAAAACATTAAATAATGAAAAATCTGCATAAATGTATGTCTATTTCCCGCATTGTGATAAAACAACGGTACATAGAATTTTGAATCACATCGAATTTTGAATGACGTAATCCTCCTACGAATATGGGCATGTGTATCGGAAATTCTAAAGATAATAAAATTCTATAGATAATAAAACTATTCTATAGATAATAAAACTACTCTATAGGAAATTCTATAGATAATAAAACAAATTCCAAATTTGAAATTTGGAATTTGTTTTATTATCTATTTCATATTTTGTAAATCTGTAACGAATTTTTGATTAACAAACTCAAGGATTTCAAAGAGAGCAATGGCAATGTTGTACAGAAAAAGCACTTTTATCTCCAGCGCGTGAGACTCTGTATCAGAAATTCTAAAGATATGCTCAATTTAAAATTATTTTGAGATATTGCTCTTGAACTGAATTTCATAGTTTAAGTGCAAAGAATATGATATTTAATAAATAAAAGTAGTACACAAAATGTTAAAAACGTCCCTTTGAGCATAATTTAAAATCTAAAACCTTTCAAATTTTCTTTTTATTTTTAAGTTTTTTAGTTATTTGTTTTGTTTCATTTCTAATTAGTTTTTTTTCTTCCACCCTGACATCTTCCATAGGGCAATGAAGCTTCAAATTTAGAAATTAAGCGCTGCATTAGAAGCATACATACTTTGAGTTTCATTCATCGAAGCAGGTTACAAAATGTGAAAAATATTCTAATGGCTTTTATGCTTCGCACTGCTTTGTATACACGAAGTTAACAGCTTTGCGTAGCGAAATTGCAATTCTGAAATCAGATGGGAAGATTTTCTCCGTTATGTTCTAGACTGCGCCACCTAACGGTAAAATGACTATTTTAACGTGCGGCGAATTCTAAATGCTCATTTACACTTTACATTATCAAGAAAAATAATCGTTTTACATTCCGATGGAGGTATGCAGAGAATTTGGAATGTATTTGTAAATGTTTAGATAATAAAGTCTCAAAAAATTTCCAGTTTTCTCGTTACTCATTATTTTCACGTAACAAAAGAAACATGCAAGCAAATAAAAGCAGAAATTTCAGTTGCAATAGGATTGAGCTTCAGATAATTCTTTAAATGTAAAAAAAGTTATTTTCGCCGCAGAAAACGATGATGGAGGTTAAAACAAAGAGCAAATGATAGCAATTAAGATCGAAAATAAATTTTTGTTGAATATTTTTTAAGTAATTTCATTTCTGGCAAAAGCAAATGATGACAACCCTATAAACAGTTTTTCTCATGGTATTTATTTGTAAATAGTAACGATATCTCATGTTATTAAGAAATGAGGAAACCATTGGATTGGCTTAGTAGTGGCCTAGGTTAAGTCGGCTGAGGGCCTGCATTGGTAAAAAATATATATATATATGTTTCGATTCTGCCAAATTAAGAAAATTGTCTGAAAAGAGCCCGGAACTGTTTCTATGCAACCTTTTGAATATATCATATAAAAGCGGTATCTTCTCAATGTCGTTTAAAGTCCACACCACAGTCGCAGCTAAAACATTGGATAACATCCATCACTAATCCATTATCCAATCCATCGTCCATCATCCAATCTCATGATCTAACTAGTTCTGGTTACAGTATTATTTGTTTCAAATACTTGAATTATGCCACTTTATTTTCAGGAGCAGTCGAACATTGCAAAGTTGGGTCTTGAGATGAAACAACTGACATCAGAAATGGACGCAGAAACAGATAAGTGGCCAACGGCGGACAATGATATTGTGCGCAGAGCTAAAACCATGTCTCAGATGGCCTTCTCCATGTACCAGTTCACTAGAGGAGAAGGAGAACTGAAAACAACTCAGGTCTCGCATTTACATTCAATCTTTGCTCCATTAATAATAAATATTACGTATATTTTACGCAGTCTTTTAACTGAAATTTAACTTCCAAAGCTATATGGTAGTAAAAATGAAAAAAGGTATAGTTTTAAGCATTTTAAAATTACCGATGTCTGTGTTTTATTGATGAAGTTCTATGTTTTATTGTGTATGTTAAAAATCATGCAAGGATCCAGACAATTTTAACAAATAATTTCTTTCAAATTTTGAATTTATAGCCTAAGTATTCTTTAAGTAACACAAAAATAAATGCGATTTATTTTTGTATTGCTTAGATTCCCGTTTAAGCAGCCTGTATGGGACTAAATCATAGTAGGATAAATGAATGGCTAGTAATTCAAAAAAGACGCAAAATAGCAGTTATTGGTTTTAAATTGAGTTAAAAAGTGAAAATTTATTATTATGCCCTTATCGGGAAAACTTAACTGTGATCTTTAGATTATCGGATTGATATGCTGACCGCTGGGCAACAAAAGCACATAAAAGTAACGCTTTTAATTCTTAACAATTCAATATTTGAATGCTTAATTTAAACAGGTAATTTCTATTTTCTTTTTGTATTATGCATTCTATTTTATTCTCCATTATTTTTACGTTGCAATGCCTTTTAGTTCACTTCAATCGACAAAGCTTTGCGTTTCTGCTTATGGAAGTTTATCATTTCATATTGACATAAATTCAAAACAAAACAATATGAACTAATGAAACAAAATTCTGTAGAACTTGGAGTTTCTAACTGCTGCTGGCATGAAGTTTTAGTAGTTTTAACCAGGGTCACTAAGAATATTGCCTCAGAACCATTCACGATAATTAAAATATTAAGTGCAACTTCAATGTTCGTTTAAAATGTTGAAAATTGAGTTCGATAAGTGATAAACATCAAAGAATACGATTTCAGCGTATGAGCTCCTGGGTTTAATGTATGCCTTCATCTTTCTAGGGGAATGCAAAATGAGATGGTAAAAGTCTTTACACAAAGTACTGCCATCGAATAAACACAAATAACAGCCAATAAATGAAGAGTTAGCTTTCAAAGCTGTGGTTAGCAGTGCTGTTCCTTAATTTTACTTTTGAACAAAATAATAATATGTTTTTTTAGAAATGGAAATGGAAATTTACTTCGAAACAAAAAAGGATCTTGATTAAACTATGACCCGGCTTAAGCGTGCTTGGATAAGAAGTTTGGTCTTTATCACGTATGAGTTACTTTTTATAAGTACATCTAAGATCCTCGTTTAAGAGAATCCAGTTAATTTCGTTGATGATTTCTTCATCTGTATATCCGTCAGCGCTGCACAGGTGTAAGGAATACTCTCATTTTTAAATTACATCCCTGTCACTCCGTCGTTACTGCCAAGTCTGTTTTACTACTATTGGACGCATATGTGAAAATTACGGCAAAAATTGCCCAGAAGAAACTCTTGTCAATGATGCCATAAGTAAACAATTTATGTATCTTTTCATGCCGTCTTTCTTATGTCTGTGTCTCCGTATCACTTATGTCCATATATCCCTGTACAATTTTTTTTTATTATAATTTGCTCTAACGCTTCCATGTGAGTTCTGAATCACTCTGTATGTAAAGCAATATTTAGAAAACTGTAACATGTTTTGACATCATGTATCAGAATATTAGATTCTTTCCATTTTAA
The DNA here is from genome assembly GCF_044657685.1 of Stegodyphus dumicola. Classification (NCBI taxonomy): domain Eukaryota; kingdom Metazoa; phylum Arthropoda; class Arachnida; order Araneae; family Eresidae; genus Stegodyphus; species Stegodyphus dumicola. The sequence continues at coordinate 200,280,463 of NC_140773.1, forward strand.
AAAATTTCTTTGCATAGAAACTGCATGTTCACGTACGTTTTGGAAAACTGGCAATATATTGCCTTTTAATCGCCTTAAGTGCAACCGTTTTTCCGCAATGTGAAGTACATACATACAAATTCTTGTCAATTATTTAATAATAGAATAATATTTAATAATAGAAATTAAATTTCTACCCTTTCTGTTTAGTCTATATATTTGGTTATTTATGAAATGGCAGATTAAAAGTTTGGAAAACTATCCATACTTTATAATGTTCCTCTATACTTGAACGTAGAGGAACTGACTGAACTGTGGAACAGCGTATCCCTGAGTTCAAGTAGGTAAGTCAAGAGAAGGTCTGTAATAAGCTTTATTCACTCAATATTTACAGACGGCCCCATTCTCGGGCGTACAGGGATGACTCCCCTCGGGCTTCAAATCAAGATAAGAAAAATAAGAAACTAATCTAATACTAAATTAAACTGACTTAGTCGAAGCTAAATACAAATACCTAACTTAATTCGTCCTTAATTTAACCTAGCTGGCGATTATCAACAGGCACTTACAATGCGGCCAAACGTAGTAGATTTAATAACGAAGTAGCCTGACGGCAAACACATGCCACTAAGGACTCCTAAGCTCTCTCTCCTTGAAGTAAGCTGAAGCTTCTTAAATACTCCTTCTAACTCACTTGCATAAAACGCGTTCCTAAAACCTCGATCTGGCAGGGAATAATAGATGCGAAACGAGAATAGACAGTAAAGCATGTTTAAAATTAAAATATATGCTAGAAACGTAAAGTAACCTCAACACCTTCATTAGCAAGCATCTCTGTAGCGCTAGGAGATATTTTTTTCCCATCATGTATTTCTAAGACTTTTTTATTATATCTTCATTGCAAAAGTTTCTTTATTGATCCAAAACGTGTAGTCATTATATTATTTATGTGCCATTAACAAAATAAAGCTTTAACAGGATAACTCAATTGGAGTAAAAGGCACTACAAATAATATTAAGCTATGTTACAGTCTAAATCTTCATCAACTCTCAGTAACTACCAGAAGTACTGTTACGTGAAACTGTGGAATGCTGGACACTGTAGATGCTGTACATTCAATAGCGTCTCTTTCATATTGTCAGAACATGGGCTGTCATAGATACCAGGCTTTACGGGTATTTTTGTAAACAGCCATTATCCTTGATTTAACCTTGTCATTTTTAAAAGCAAGAAAAAAAACACTGTATTGGATTGCAAGGCCTCAGCAAGATTTCTAAGTGATGATTTTAATAGGAACTTGATAGTTTTTTTAACCTTGGCTGGCAAAATTACCATTTACATTGAAACTTAATACTTTTCTGAAATGTCAACTTAAAATGCGTTTCTGAAATTAACTGAGATTTTTTTTTTCTGGTCTCATTAATTGCAGCAGATTCTAGCAAAAAATATCTGTTACCTTTAAAGTCTCGCAGTAATATTTGTATAAATCTCAGATATTATTTTCATGGAAATTCCACACTGAGTTAATTTATCACTGTTTCGTTTCATTTATTTGTAAGTAATACACGAAGTAAATTTGCAGTAAATTTATTCGGTAAGTATGTAGCTAATTAAAATCAAATTCATAATAATTTATAATGATCTTTAATACTGCAAAGAGTTCAAACGCGTTAAGTAGCATGCTTTTAGAATACAATACTTTTTTTTTTTTTTTTTTTTTTTTTTTTTGGTTAGCCGATAATGTTTAATATTTATAACGTTAAAATATTTGAAAACGATACTTTTGAAGATTGTATTTATGAAAAACGACGAGATAATAAATTATTCAGAATCATGAACATAAAACGAAAAGCATCGGGAAAAACATTTACTTTTTTTTCTTTTACATTGAAGATTACTTCGCTTTTCCGTGCTTAATTGAATAAAGATTAGCCATTAGAGTTGAGGTGAATTTTTTCCCGATCTTCTTTTTTTATTAAATACATACTCCTACGTGAAGTTTTACAAATACGGAGGAGAAAAGTATCCCTTAATGGAATAAATATTATGAGAAGCATTTTTTAACATTAACAATGGCTTTTAATACAAACGCTGATGCATAAATTTGGTTTCCTATACCGTTGTATGAGCTTTTATTATATTTTTTAAAACAAATGTTGTCTTTAAGCTTATATTTTATTTGTTTTCCACTAAATATTATACTGGTCGAATGGAATTATTTGAAATATCGTCAAACGTTTTGTTCTTGAAATTTAATAAAATGTGAACTTTTATGCAGCATTGCTGTTAAATCCAACAAGGTCATTTACAAAAGAAATTTAGTGGAACGTTATTGGGAGTTTTGCATAGTAAACCTACTGAGAAATGTGTAGCGCCATTTTGAGTTTCTTTTTTTTCCCCTGAAGCTCGAGACTGGAAAAATGTGCAGTGCCCTCGCCGGAACTCGAACCCTGGATCTCTCGAATACACTTTGAGTATGCTTCCAATACAAATCTGCAATGCCATCATGACTGGGATCCGATCCGTGACTCTTCAAATACGCGTCGAGTTTGCTTCCAATTACACCAGGAAGTTATGTGGAAAGAAGGAAAAACATACACATTGCGGTAGGAATTCTGCAGAATGCCAAATGACAAACCGCCAAAGTACGAAATACCTTTCTGTATTATATACAGTGCCTAAAGAAAGTACCTCATAATTCATGCAATATATTGCCAGTTGTAGTGAGTTAACAGAGGATGTTTCTGCCGACTTGGAACTTCTGAAAGAATTTTGGAACAACTATATACGAGATCACGGCTCATTTTACATTCTAAGAGCTTGCTTAGAATTGAAGATATTCCTGACCGCGAAATTTGTCTCCAGATAGTTGCAGTTGCTCATCCCAATAGAAGTGGCCAAGAATTCGTCAAGTATTTGTGTGAAACAGTGTTGTAACAGATAGCTGAATTTCACTTTTTTTACTTCTTATATGAAATTTCGTTTTATTTAATAAGAAATGCATGAATTTTGTTTTTCTTTTATTTCATTTTTCTTTATTTATTTTGAATAAAAAAATTTTAATGGCATTCTTTCATTATTTTATGATAATAACATTTATATTTTTTAAGAATGTCCGTGTTTTAAATAATAGTCTTACCATCACATTTTTCATACTTTTCCTAAATAGATTTTATAATTAGATAGAATGCCTAGATACTATATACAATGCCTGCTTTTATACTTTGGCGGTAACATATCCGTTTGACAATACTGTGTGCAACGGCGATTTAAAGGCATTAAACGCTCTTTGTTCGTTGTCTGAAACAATATCCCCCGGAAAAAAAAAAAAAAGAAAAGAAAAGAAAAAAGAAAAAATACTTCTCGAAACTGTGACAATGTTTTGAATGACTACATCACATGCTATTTGTCCGTTTGCATGGCGCTAACTGAACAAAAATTTTATTCATTTGGTTAAAATGCACATCTGCCTTCACTCATAACACTGTATAAGGTATTTCTCCCGCCTTCTTAGCGAGCCTTCGTGGTGTAGTGGTCTGCATGCTCAGCGTGTAATTGAGAGGTCCGCGGTTCGATTCCCGGCGAAGGCGTTGCTAATTTTTCATCTTGCCTGCTTCCAAAAATACCTAATGTGTCTACAACTGAATTCAAATATGAACATGATTCTGTGCCAATTTCTCTGTCAGGGACTAGTTATAAAATACTTACTACATTTACCATCATTTTCAGACTGGCAATTTTGTTATTTGTATATAAAAACAAAATTATCGATTTATGTTATGTTAAATTCAATGAATAACTAATTATTTTTCAGAAAGTAAATTTAATTTTCTCTTCTCCTAAAAGACGAGAGAGGGAATATTGAAAAAAAATGTGTTCATTTTTCGTTTCAGGATTTATTCACACAAGCAGAGTTCTTCGCTGAAGAAGCGAACAGGTTTTATAAGGTTGTTAGGCATTTTTCATATCAGGTGAGATATTTATTTCTTTTCATGTACGACATTCAAGAGTGTGAAATGTAGAATGCATATGATGAGCAATTTTCCTGTTAGCTCTTCCACAGTATTCACTCTTTTTTGTCAAGAGATAATATGCATATATCACAAAATTTACATAGTCCAAATTAGTCCGAGTTGCATATTTTCTACATATTATTTTATCAAACGGAATTCTCTTGCATGGTACCCAAACATGAAATTTAATTCCTCTTAGTAAGTCCACCTCGAAGGCATCCTTTTCTCAGCAGATAGTTCTTGCATGCTTTTCCATGAGCTTTCAAAAAACGAACTAATTAAAAAGATTAAACAAATTATTAATAAGTTAATTAAAAAATGTTATTTACTGCACTTTATAATGAATATAATATATTAAACGCTTCATTTCTGTTCGTTTATTACTATTGCCTAATACACTGATTTTTGTATGGTTATTTATTTATATTTATTCTATGCAAATACTATACACACACACATATATATACATATATATGTATATATATAAACAAGGTTTAAAAATTTCAAAATTAAGATTATAAAAAACGCACAATATGCTGAGAAATTAATTAAATAATCAAGATATATTCATAATTACATCAGAACTGGTGGTTAACAATCTAACAGGAAGAACCTGCATCAAAATTGAAACAAAAACAGAACAACTTAATAAAATAACATAATAAAAACTTTAAAAAGTAAAGGGTTAAAAATAAAAATTCTTTTGTCTTTTTCAAGAAGCAGCCGAAAAATTTTACGACAAAGGCAAGTTTCTGAATTATATCTGGCTGATTGTAAATTCATGAAATAAATCAGAGGTAAGCGCCAAATAAGAAAACAAATTAAATTAATTAAAATTTTATAATACAAATAAGGAATGCAATAAAATAAAAAATAGAGATTTTTTTTAGTCTTTTTAATAAATTATCAAGATATAACCTGCTTCAACGTTAATTAAGTGCCAAATAAAATACAAATCAAATTAATTTTTATAAGACAAATAAAAATGCAGTAAAATAAAAAAGAATTAATTCTTTAGCCTTTTTAATAAATCATCAAAATATAATCTGCTCTGACATGAATTAAAACAAGTAATACGGTAGAAAATTTAAAGACTGTAAAATATCTAATTTTTTCAAAATGTAAGTAACTACATAATTTAGAATAATGTTTTAATTTAAATAAAGATATTAACTGTGACTTAATATAAATGAACTTAATTCTGCATTTCTTAATCCTAATCTCATAGCAGACCTAGCTGTTTCTGAAATTGTCATCGATTTGTTTTTATTGTTTTGTGCATTTCTTATTTTTAATTATACTAGTAAATAAAGTATTTATCTTTTTAGAGTTTTAATTTCAAGCATTTTTAGCAAAACAATTCAGCCTTTTTTAATTCTTTTTTTATTTTATTTGACATTCTAACCTGGGGTAACATAGATTTCTTACACAATAATGCACGTACATTCTTAGTAATTAAAAAATATTAATTGATAACCGTAATTTAGTTTAAGAATATCATTAAAGAGTATTTTTGTCGATATTTAGTTACATTACAAGAATTCATATAATTATCTTAAAGGGCATTTTTAATGCCATATGGTATGCAAATAAACTATAGAATTAGTTTGCGTCATTTGAAATTGAATCATCCATGCTTCATTTGAAATTGAAATTTTTATGTGCATTAGAGATGGGTAAAACCGCTCGTTATAAGATCGGATCATTAACGTTCGCTCACTGAACTGAATTCAGTTCCGACTCCCCGCTCAGCAATGATAACCTTCATGGAAAACATCTGGAACGAGAAGTGAATCAAGATCGGTTAGCGAAGAGTGGAAAGAATCGACTGAGAATGGTATCGGGAAAGGTTAACCAGGCTGAAGTGAAAATAGAACGAACATTGTGATGAAAAGAATCGATTCAATCAAACCCTACACTCAAAGCTGATTTTTTTTTCAACTGTAGTTTTGAAATTCCCTAAAACGTCATCTCTACATAGAACTAACTATAAAATTATGGACTAAAAGTAAATGTCAAAAAGTTGGGTGTTGCTTAAAGTTCAACTCGCTTTAACATGGGAGAATTAAACATTCTTTTTTGCCCTAAAGTGGGAATCTAACTTTCTTGGCATATTTCCAACAAAAGCTGAACAAAATTGGCTAATCGATAGAAATTATGAATAGAGATGGTCCAAGTGTAATGGCGAAACATTTAGAGTAGCATGGGAACCTTACATATCTTATGTATATCTGAAACGTGTAATGGCGAAAGATTTAGACTAAATATGGGAGCGTTACATATCTTTTGTATACCTGAAAAGTGAAAAACATATATAATATAATTCTGTAAAAATATTAAACGTTTTTAATTATATATATCATGAGTTAAATGCATTTTTATTTTAATCAATCCAATTAAAAGTAAGAAAATAATATCTTTAAGAACTGCTTTTAAATAGCTTAGTTCATTAATCAGTAACACACAGATTCAATTTAAAAGATAAATATCTTACATTTTACCGAATGGCAATAGACTCTAATGAAAAAATGAAACAACTCAAAATTATCTTTCGAAAATAATAGCCCTTTTGAATTAAAAAGAAGGAAAATAGTCATTTTTAATTTATGGCAGATTAATTAATTCTCTTTTAACTCTTTGATTCTCGTATATGCCTTCTTTAAGCGCAAAGTTTAATTTAAAATATTGGATTTATTTAATTACCGAAAATTTTTAATAGAAGACTTGAATATAATTAAGACATTCTGATATTACGTTCAGAAATGAAATCATTCATAATTAACTCATATTGGACAAAATGCAAAATGAAAAGAAATTAAATCAGTTTTATCAGATAACCTTGATAGTTCTTTGATACAACTACAGTAGCTACAACTACAGTTAAATTTAGCTATAGAGTAGGTAATTCGGTATATAGCATTAATACGATACAGATCCCTGGGCGTATATCAAACGAACTTTTCCAATAAAGGGAAAATAATGAATCCATCCTTATAGAAAACTTCCATTGTTATTTTTATAACTTTTTTAATACTAAAATGCAAATGTAGCGAATGAAATATATACTATAGATAAATTAAGCACTGCACATTAAATTTTTGCATAAATGTTTTTCAGCAATCTAAACTAAGAACAATTTGTCAATATGCTGTAACGTCTCTGATTTTTCTCTGGTTATCGATCTCCCCAGCTTAGCAATGTTAGTCGATTTAATAGCGCCTTTGCTTTGTACAGTCGCAGACAACATCGTACTCGGCATAGGGTATGCAATATCCGTATTCCAAATACGCATGCCATCTTTATGCTTTTCAGCAATCTCTCTAATAATCTTCCTGGTGATCCTAACAATTGTATTCGTTGCTTGACTATTTTCATTAACTGTTCTAAAATTTATTGTTAATGAATTTACAAAACCTTTACACGGAAAAATACAAAATCATTTGAAAATTCACAGTGATAACCCGAGTTGTATAATGAAAACAACTCGGTTTATTGCTGCCCATGAGCGTCAATGGGCAGCTATAGTATTGCTTCCAAAGAAGTAAACAAGTTTAGCGTGCGCAGTCGTGACTAATCGAACTCGAGCTACATTCCAGACAAATGTCTTACACCAAATAAAAATTTTCGCTTCCAAATGGGAACATATACCAAGTAGGATATATTGAAAAGCGAACGTATGCCATACCGAGATACCACTATATTAGATTTATCTTTTTATCTTTCCTTCATAGTAGGCGATTAGTATTGCTATATCTTTGGTGCACATGACAGTGTGATTGACGTATTTCTCTTTTAGCATGTTATTTGTTCCTCTCTATGTGCAGGTACCAGGCGGTTCGAATAAGAAGGAGATGCTAGAAAACTTAGATCGTGTTCCCACCTTTGTTCAACAACTTCAATTCACAGTCAAAAACACGACAGTGGGAAAAGCTGCAACTTTTACCAAAGTAAATATTTCGTGTTGCTTTAGAATAAATAGTACTATTATATTTTTATTCACGTGTAGTTAACATTTAAGAGTTAAATTTTACCCAAATTAATAATAAAAATATCTTAATAATGAAAAATACAGAATCATTTGATAATTCACAGGTGATAACGCGAGTTGTTTTTTGCATGCTCATGCTCATTGGCAGCTATAACATTGCTGCTTATGAGCATCAGTATGCTCGGGTCCTTTGATACGACATTCAACGTCACTGACCACTAAACCGTCTGGCCGACAATGCCATTCAATAGAAGGCAAAATCAAAATTTAGATATGCATACAGAATGAAAAAAAAAATCTGAAAGGTTTCAGATTTTAAATTACGTCCAAAGGGGCGTTTTTCTAGCATATCTTTAGAATTTCCGATACACAGTCCCACGCGCTGGAGATAAAAAATTTTTGATAAAAAAAAGTTAATTAGTATAGTAATTTTCCTCCGTAGAGTGTTGCCATTGCTCTCTTTGAAATCCTTGAGTTTGTTAATCAAAAATTCGTTAAAGTTTTACAAAATATGAAATCGATCATAAAACAAATTCCAAATTTAAAATTGGGTCTTCCACATGCCCATATTCGTAGGAGGATTACGTCATTCAAAATTCGATGGCTCTATGTACCGTTGTTTTATCACAATGCGAGAAATAGACATACACTTATGCAGATTTTTGATTATTTAATTTCTTCAAATATAATACAGAGCTATAAAATTTGGTGGCAACAGTTGAAAAAGTTAAACGGACATTTATAGTGATTCAACGCAAAATCGCAAAACGAAAACAACAGTCCTTCAGGGACAAAGCCCCTTTGGACTAAAAACGAAATGATTTCTTTCAAATTATTTTTTAATATTTTTTTAGGAAGAATGTAAATAAGCCTATTAATCAATAAAAACGCGTATTATTATTATCCAAGCGCATTATTATTTGATATTTATGCGCATTATTATTTGATAAGGGCAGATAATTATACATAAAATATATGTATTCAATATATTATTCTTTGTGCTGATCAGCTTCTTAAAATGATTCCTTCTGAAAGCAAGCAGTTCTGAGAACATAAATAAACTCTGTTATTGCACATCATCCCTTTAAAACACACAGTTCCACAGACTGCAGAGTGTGGGCAACTAACATGTGAATGGAACCGAAGTGAAACATTAACAAAAAAATAAATAAACTATAAATAAACGAACCTAAACTGAAACTCTCAACTCTTAAAATAAATAAATCTTCACAGCGAACCTTGAGAAAGCAAGTGACTTGTTTCCAACTGAAAAAAATCAGATGGTCCACTTATAGGATAAATCCACTTATAGGAAGTGCTTAAATTTTGCTTTTTGCTTTGATTCTGAAACCATATTGTTAGTACCGTCTTAAGATAGTGCTCCTTCAAACTTCCCATATTAGGAGACCCATAAAACTGTAATTTTCATTTATGTAAACCCTGTTCTCTTCAGAAACAAAAATGATACAAAAGATTTGAAAGTATATCACATAATATTTAATACAATTTTATAAAGAAAATCATTAGTTCCTGACAATGTTGTTCATAAAAGCAGATCTACTTTATATTGCACTGGCTTCCAAAAACTAAGCACGCGATGCAAATTAACAGTTTTCGAAAGCGTAATTGAACTTGAGGAGCTGAAAATCGCTGCAGACGCAGGTGGGTATGTAAATATCGTACGTTGCAGCCTATCATGAGTGACTGCCCGAACCATTAGTCAACTAGGCAGTCGTTGAAAACACCAGCATTCTGAAGGATTTGAGAAGGTTCATTTAAATGCTGATATAAAGTGTTTAAAACTTTCATAGGGTGATTTTTGATGATATTTGTATTTATGTTTCTGAAAGAAGAGAAATGGCAGATAGTGAAAGTTGGCCTGCTGTTGGACTCATTAAAGCAGGACAGATAATCAAAGATGGCCCTGTTTTCTTTGACATTCATCAATCGTCAATTTTTCGAATGTGGAAACAATATGTCAAATAGTTGACCAGGTATGTCAAACAATTGTCAAAAGACCTATGCTCGGTCGATGATAACATATCATCTGAAGATCGTACATTAATACAGTAACCAAGTGGAATTAATGAGCGACCGCCATAACTATTACATCCATATTCCTGTTCCACTAACCAATCGAATGCAGAAAAGCAAGATTATAGCGGTGCCGTCGATGTCTCAGTTGGACTGTCTCATATTGTCGCAGCATACTGTTCATGGACAACAAGATTACGGCGGTGCCGTCGATTTCTCAGTTGGACTGTCTCATATTGTCGCAACATACTGTTCATGGACGAGTCCAGATTTGCTTTGGAATAAGATGATAAGCGGGTAAGGCTATGGAGAGAACAGTGTATACGGAATCAGGCCCATCATTGAACCACTGAATTCACCAACGTTCATGTTCAACGACTTTAAAAAGTATGAAGAGCTGTGAAGTGATATCTTAGTACATTGCACTGTTCACTGTAGCTTAAAATACTATTCAACAATGAAAACAACTACTAAATACTGTTTCACAATAAAAAAAATTTCCTACTTTGGGGAAAACAATATCTCTATTTAGAAACACAAATATAAGACACAAACACAGATGATATAACTATTACAACTGCAAATTCGATTTACAATAAGATGTTTACTTAATGTTCTTGATTTTTTTTATCTCTCTATCTTTTTTATCGTCTGAACAAAATTAGTTATTAGTTCCTTCTTTCCAGGTGGACAACGTGATCAAAGAGACCAAAAACCTAATGAATGCCATCTCTAAAGTAGTTACAACTTGTTTAGTTTGCGCCACAAAGGTAAATTAGCTTCTTCTTTGAATAATTTTGGAAAATTGTGTTTAAGCGAAGAATCCTATTCACATGAATTTCACACTAGTCTAGTAGAAAATTTATTTTATTAACATTACTATCAAGATGGGCGTATAAATATGGCTGTATTTCTTATTTCTGAAAAGCATAAAACCATTTTACTTCGCCCATCCTGTAGAACATATTTTTAACAAACTTTTTGTCTCCATTTTTTCTTAACTAATATTAGTCCATCCATATCAATGGATACCACACGCAAGTAAGTGTGTTTAAGCTCTGAGTTTCCTATTATACAAATAATTTCTGAATTTAATAAATTTCCAAGTAAAAGAGGTTTCACTTTGTGTATGTTTCACACAGAGATCAAATCCAAAATACATTCGTATGCAGAATTAATTCACGAGGTTCGGAACCTCGTGAACACTTAAGCGAGTAATCGCTTTAGTTCATAAACAGATATGTAAAACTCAAGAAGGGTTAATTAGTCTTTATTTCTCAAAATAAGAATTTCACAGAATTTCTCAGAGCGTACAGCAAAGCCTCCACTTGGGCTTGAACTCAGATTAATAAGAAATCAAACTTAACTAAAGCTTAACTAAAAAGCTTAACTAAAAGGCCGAAGCTATCAAGATTTTTTAGTAGTTGGCCTCTAATTATCAACTAAGCTGGAGAAGCTATGAAGAGCCTGAGATACGACCGAGTGTAGTAATAGCTTAGAGAGAGTGTAGTCAAAAGACGAACGGCTCTAGTCAGAAATTCTGGCTCTCTAACGAAGTCGGTGGAATACCGCTCATACGCGATTGCATTAAACGCGATTCTAAAAACACATTCTGATAGGATACTGTAAGTTTAAATTAGGAGAGACAGGAAAGTAGCTTTAACTAAAGTGTTAAAAACTTAGGATAAACCTTACAACCTTATGGAATTTATTTGTCGAATGTCGTCGTCTAAAACTCGTGTGTTATCCCTTGAGGATCACAGCTCAGCAGACACAAGCACATGTAAGCTTACGTATTCGACTCTGAATATTTGCATAATTTTTCGGTTGCATAATTATCTTCAGTTCAATCATTTTTATAAAATTATGCATAATTTGTAAATTCTCATAATTTTGTACTCAAGTGTATTTAATATCCCCATGTTCTTCTAAATATGACATTTGAATTGTCGACATTTATTTAAATTTATGCAAGATTCCAAATTCTGAACAAGTACCAGTTTTAAAAACAATGTAAATTTTCATCTGCTGTACTACGTTTTTCCTTAAAATAAGTATATCCCCCTTTGTTTTAGTTTTTCTCCGTCATTGGCTACATTAATGATGTTTAATAAAATTTCGTAACTCTTTAAAAACCAGACGGAGGACTTTAAAATTTTTAAGAAGGAATATTTTATGGCTGAGTGGCATAACGGTACAAGGTAATAGTTTTTCATTGCTAAGCATCATACTTATTTATATATATATATATATATAAATGTAATTATGTAACCAAGTTAAATAAAAACTCATCAAAATCTAAATAAAAAATGGATAAGACTAACAAATAATTTGCTGCTGAAATATTATTCTGCATATTAAGAGAAAATGCAATAATTTTAATAATTCGAATTTCTTTTTACGTGATTTTATATTATGACCATAAAAAGTGCTTTTCATTTTTAAAAATACATAAAAAATGTGTATTGAGTTGTGCTCAAGTTGGTGTAAGAGGATGTACATTGCACTAAAATTCATGGCATGAACTTAAGCAGCTTTGGCTACAACCAGAAAAATTTCAAAATTTTGCCCGACAGATGGCTCTGTATTGTCTTCCTGACTTCAGATAAAGCTTGCTTAAATGCTGTGTAATTGAATCATTATATAATACTTTATACTAACGTTTGTTCAATGTCTCCCTTCTCTACAGGAAATCATATTCTGAAAGAATGTTATGCGAGTACTCAGCTTTGAATAAATCTGGTTCTAAGGAAGTCATTATTTAATTATGATCATTATTTAACCTAAAGGAGCCATTATTTAATTATTTAAGAACAGTATTTAATTGTGTTAGGGTTGGGGTAGCTCATAAACTTCAAATAATTCTACTACCGAAAATCTATATATCGGCAGTAAAGCATGAGACCAACTAGTCGCTTGAGGCCAAGTGCCTTTATGAAGAATTGCTGCATAACGGACGTTACATTAAACGGTACACATAAACGTGAAATAAATGTCACATAAGCATGACAGCCTCTGTCAGATTTCATTCCCTCGAACTACGTACTTTATTCTCTCTTAATATTTTTAAATACCTCTCCTATTGGGAGCACATTTTCCAGCCATTTTGTTGCAATTGGTTTATCAAAAAAATACGGTCCATGATGACGTATGCCATAAAACTGTGCAACACAATAACTCGCGTTGACTGTAATGGGTCCAATATACACTCGGAGATTGTCTTTTACCAGTATTTGGCAATTATAGGTATTAACACTTTTGTGCAGTGAAGAATTTGCTTCACATATTTAAAGGATGTTCAGAATTCATAGCCAATTACCAACAGATTTTATAATCCCACGTGGCGAATTCTTCCTGATCTTGTATACTACTTAGTTTCAACGATTGCAACTTGTAAAGATACATTGTAAAGATCTCGATCGGAGAACTCCCAGTTTTCTTGGAGCGCAACAGAAGAGATTTTAGTGTTGTCATAGGCATCAGGCCATAGCCTGGTTTCATCTGTCCTGTACACAAGACCGTCATTATGCTCAAACAGTTGTTTCCCTGCTAACATAAGAACAATTTTACCATGAAACATCTTATCAGCTAATTTCAATTTCTAATAGCCCATCATTCAAATCCATGAATATAAAAAATATAAAAAGTTGAAATTTTGCTGATGGACAGCTTCTTTCAAAGGTAATCTTAGATGTATAACTATTCCTTCTAGGATAATATGCCATAATGGAAGCCTCGAGGGAATTTAATTTTTCAGGATCATAAATTTGTATGATACGTACTCACCACTGTAAATATCAGACACATTTCCCTCATACTTCTTATTATACTATACAGTATAAATCACACAGAACTGAAATTTCCATTACCGTAAATATTTTTCCTTACGTTTAATATAAAGTGCTCCAAACCGAAATTTTTTATTTTACGGATATTTGTTATCTATATGAATGCAAAATGATGAATGGCCTCTTTTCTATTGCATTTCCTGAGTTATCATATTATTTGAATACTTGTATTTCTAAAATTAAGTAATATAATCTTTTCTGGTGCTGCCTTTATTCACTAAACAGATGTTATTGATGATTAAGAACAAGGCTGCATTAACCATTAAACAAAATAAGCACGTGCTTAGGGCATCAAGAAAAGATGGCGCTACAAAAAAAGTTCTTAGGCATTCAGGAAAGGGTGCACCAAAACATTTCCTATTCCCGATTTTACCATGGAATCGATGCGCAGCTAAACCAAAACTGAGATAGAAAAGGAATAAAGAAAAAACGAACTGGTGTAAACATATGTGAGGACAATAAAATCTTTTAAGTTCTTGGGGCTTCTAAAAGTCTTCAGCTGGCCCTGATTACGAATTTAATATTACCTTATATTAATAATTACATTACATGATATTAAGCTGCATAACAGTATATTTTACACAATGTCAGACAGATAATTCCTGACTTCGTTGAACTTTGTGCGCTTTAAATATAAAGCATAAATTAATGCACGGGTTTTTGTTGCTTTCCGATAGCTATTTTACAAATAAAAATGTTGTTTCTTTGTTGTCTTTATTTAAAACTGCTGGCACACTCAGTAATAAATTGACTTTGATAATTCCGAATTACCTCGAAGCTCCAATCTGATAATGATACCAGATTGAGTGATGGATTGATTTTATGAAGTCAAATAATTCTCGAGAGTGTCAGAAATTTTCGTCTTTCATTTAATATTAGCTCGGAATTTAAAGTTCTTTTTAAATAAAGCAAATCAAAATTCTTAATTCATTCACCATTTTTGCATTTCTTATTTCATGTGATCTTTGTTTTATTTTTCAGTACAACCTGGACTTCGGCTCCGCTTCTGACCGTTCCCGCCTGATGTCGCCTTACAATCGAGGGGAAGGAGCAGGGGAGGAGTACGGGGACGGTGCCGGTGGCATGCCCCCGAAGGGAATACAGAGCTCTTCCGATCCGAACATTTGACAATTAGGGAACGGCTCCAGGAGAGCCACCAGCGAGCCCAGGAGGACCACCAGGGTCTCTTTCCTTACACTGCTCGGCTCAAAGCGAAGAGATAATTAAAACGCGGATAGAGAGAGCGCCTCCTCCTTTTAGGTTGCCCTCCCACTGGTTGCAGTATTTGGCAGAATCTTGCACAGAGACGCCCGCATCCACAAATTTCATCTCAGGTCGAGTCCACGAATACGAATATGATCCATCCAAAACGCACTTCACGCAGCTTTGTCATGTAGCCTAATACACAACTTTCCGAGGGAAAAATATTTAATGGCATTATTAAAAATAAAGTAAGATCCATAATTAGAACAAATGTAAGAGAAAATATAACTTCCTCTTTACAGAATTAACTCTGCATTCTTTCCTACTCTATTTTTATTTTCAATAATAAGAAATCGGCCTGTTCCAACGCGTGAAGATATCGTAAACTTACACTGAATTCCTTTATTGCTTTATTCTTAGTTTTTTATGGCTGCAAGTTATTTTTAATTCTTCCAAAAGTATCCATTTTAATACTAGTCATTTGTTAATAAAATCATATTTATAAAAGAAAATGAATGGTTATATCTTTAAAAACTTACGCTTGTTACATTCTTAGCTGGCATGGCTTGAAAGAGAGTAAAAATCACAGAAAGTTAAAAAGAATTCAAAATTAAAACGTCAAACCTTACGGCAAATGTAAAAAAAAAGGGGTGTCAAAATATGTGCCCCTTACTGAAGTACGAATTAAAAAAACTAATTTTTTGAAGAGAAAACATTTTCTCTCGGATGATAAAGAAATCACTTTCTCAGCTATATTTTCGGCATTTTAAATGTGTAGCTATGTTCTGATCATCACCAATGACATAAAACTCGGGCTTAACTCCGAATTTAAGGGTCATTAAAATCGTCTTATAATTTTACATGATCGTGTTTTCTTCTCTTGAATGCAAAGCAAGTGGGCTTCAGGAAGATCAATTGGATTACTTCTCAGACTACTTAGACCTGTATGAAATCTTTTCTTTTCTATTCAACAAATATTTTTCTGAGAAGATTCTTATATAACAGTATGATAGCTTTAAGAATATAACTTATTCCATTTGTTTTATGTAATTTTATCCAGCTATTGTGATTTTATAGTTATTTATAATTCCCTTCCTTTCTCAATGATATCTTCGGACTTGAGTGTTGTAATGTAATGATCCTAAATTAAAATCTTGAATCATTTCTTTAAAAACATAAATGAATTCTGAAAACACCAACTTAATTTTTTTTTCTTTCACCTGTAAATTTAGCGAAGTAGTGAGTAATTTCAATTTTGAAGATGAACTGCATATTTGACAATGGATGCAACACATTCGTGGACTGGATCAATATGCGTTAAAATGTATGTTGAATATTGAACGCAAAAACCCCCACCTCAGCTTGTGCCTCGTGAGGGTCAAACGTAAAATTTCGGTGTTATTTCCCATTAGCGCACCTACAGCTGGGCAATTATTTTTATGTAGATTGTGTCGGTGCTGCCATCTTCTGTTCGTTTAAGGAACCGCGCGCAAGGCACGTATCCAAATCTCACCAACCTATCCTTTCACCCAGCTAAAGCAAATCGATTCCAACTCGCTGCGAGCGGATTAAAAAAAGATTGAGAGTTTCAAATTTTGATGATCTGGTATTTACTTCTTCGCATTGAAAAAAAAAAAAAAAAAAAAGAAAAGAAAAATATATATTTCTAAATATTTAAAATATTTAAATTACAATGTATGAAATTTTAAAATGCTATTCGTAAAAGCTGTCAAATGGCTTATCAAAAACAAGTTTATATTCATAATAAAACTCAGGTTTTACTTCAGATGATCTAAAATTAATATGTTTGCTGTATAAGTGAGCCTGACATAGCAAATTACGAGTATTTAAAGGAACATCATATCTTAAAACACTAAGATATAAATGAGAGATAATACTATCGTTACAAGCATTTAAAAAATCTTATGATCCGACGCACTACTATCCTAAATATTTCCTGTTTTCTTCTCTCTGCAATATTCTGCCTTCTTTTGCCATCTAAACTGTAGCTTCACTTTTTCTTCGTTGATAAATTTTGAATTATGTAATTTATTTTAAGCAAGAATTTTTATGCCGTAGTTATTTATCGATAACTTTCCGAGCTTACAAAAAATTAAGTATTTTAGGAATTAATTTTAATAAATAAAATTATCTAAAATATTAAGACACTTTTAAAAAATGTTAATATTTTTGCAGAACAATTAAGTGAAGAAATTCTTTTTTATCTAAGTGAAAAACACTACTGAACATTAGCATCCATGACAGCAGTTTTAACTCTGAATTGGGGGGGAAAGAACTTTTTAATCTTATTTGAGTATTATAACCGCCTTAAATTTATTTACTTACTTTTCAGGTCTTTCAAACTCGGTTTTATTTTTTATTTTTCCCCCTTTTATTTTTTTTCCCTTTTCGAGGAAGGGGGTTAAAAGTTTACAAGATTTGTAGTTTTTTATTTCTTTGATTGAATTTAAAACTTCCTAATTACCTGTAAAAGAAGAACTATTTTATAAATAAAAACAAACATGATATATTTTTCAATTCTCTTTGTTTTAAAAGTCTTGTTTTTGCAAAATACAAAATAAGAGAATTTGGAATATTTAATGTTCATTTTATTCTAAGATTTCTTTTTACATACCTTTCGAATTGTGACTTGCTTTTTTCGTTCTTTGCAGTCAGTTATATTTTTATGGTTTTAAATCCGTTTATTAAAATTCCTAATTTTTTAGTACATTTGTTTAATACCTTGACATTCTTATTTTCTGAAGCTACTTTTTAGATTGCGAGATCTCAGTACTGCTATATTTAAGGTGCAGTGCTAAATATTTCACTTCTCTCGATTATTTTTCTATGGAAAATTTAATTTTAAATTACAAGAAAATAATGATAGAAAATAATATTCAGAAGAAAAAATTCAGCAAGATGTAGAAATTGCAGCATTGCGCCTTTTAGTGAAGGAAATTTCGAACTGTAATCATTTCTCTAATGTAGACTAGTTACACGAACTGATGGTGCCAATCGTGTCACAAGTATGCATTTATACGTTAATGAAATAAAAAAAAATTATTTTGGTTTTAGTTCGTTAATTTAAAACAGATTCATTACAACCATTTTAAACTCATTTTTTCCCCCTCCTGATGTTTGATCTAACACAAACAGGCTTGATTTATCTTCTAAAGAATCTCACATATTCTTTTTACAAAGTTCAGTATTCCATGTATACATACTGGTAGTCTAACTAAGTCCCTTTTCACTACACTAATTAGGTGGATCAGTTATTGGAAATTAGAACAGATCAAGTAAAACCTCTTTGAAAGTGCCCTGCATACATACTGCCACGATTGAGCGCTCAGTCATTCAATCCTAGATCCTGTGATATTGCGTGATGGGCTGCGGTGGTTCTCCATGGGTATTTTTACTAACTTTACAAAAGATGCTGTGTATTATAGGCTGACAGTTTTCGTCCAGCAAACACAAATGCTTGAAATATGAGGATAATTGTTCTAAACAGAGTATTTCTAAACTCTTAATTGTTTGGAAACAGTGTTAAAATTTAACAGTTGCTTGAAGGGCATTTATTGATTTAGTCGGAAAATATCTTTATTCTCATATTATAAAAAGTAATAACTTCATTATTGCCGTGATTTTTCTTCTTTTTATAAAAAGGAATAACAGTTTATCAAATTATATATTTTTGAGTTCGTGCAAAGCAGAATTCGAAATACACACACCGCTTTTTAAAACTGAGCATGAAATTTTCGTTAATCTAGAGAACGTGCAGTAATTTCTGAGAGAAAAATTCAAATTCGTATTTGATATGATAACTGCTTTCTATTATATAAGTATCGCAGAGATTTTTTTTTGCCTTTATCAAATATAAATATTCATTGGTTCTTCTGTAACTGACATTAGCGTTAAAATTACCTCTTTCCTTTTCATAAAAAGAAAAACAGAAAACAATAATAAAACAATTACACAACGGAAACTGAACTAAAAATTAATTCCTTCGTTATTTGTCATAATTTCTGTAATGATATTTTATTTTTACATTTGTAATCGTCAAAAGTGACACAGACATATTAATCAGGAATGAATTAATATTAACTTTAATTAAGCATAGTTTAAAGTCATAATAATAATATATTTCAGCACAGACGTTTCGTAATTAAACTAAGTTTCTCATTTTTTCGAATTTGGGCGATTTCTCTACGTGGTGATTGGCCTCACGCGCTTTCTTTGGTCTTATGATATCAAGAGCTGAAATCCTTTCGGAAAGTTCTTGATTGATGCTGACCGAAGAGCCGTGTGTTTTTAAGAATAATTCTAAAATCGTGATAAGTTCTTTCGTCCAAAATCCTGCTTGAAATAAGAATCTCGAAACAATGCATGCTTATCAAAAATTTTTAGTGGACTTTTAAATGAAGTACCGCATACAGAAACACTAAAAAAATAAAGAATGAAATATTATTTATTCTGTTGTACTTGTTATTTTAAAATAATCATACGGAGGTGCAAAAGATTAATCTTTGACTAACATCTAAACTGTGGCATCACCATAGAGGCTGAGTAAACAAGGAAGTTAACGAGCATTCTATGCTATCACGTTTTTAACTGCTGAAAATATATACTTTCCAAACATTTCATTTTCTTCACCTAGAATTCCCTGAATGCTTAGATGGAAGTATTTTGCACCATATTCTATCACATACTCACTCTTTAAGTAAATATCAAATATAAAAATTTCTTAGTCAATTAATTATCTTATTTCAAATTATATTCTGTTCACCGACAAACTCTCATATTGCAATCTTCATTTCAATTTTATTTAATTGTTTAATGAACTTACTGACCACTCCACAGAATTATTTTACCTATTATACAGTCTTTTGTTTATCTCGCTGTAAATAGACAATTTTTATTTCCTTTGTATGTTTTACTCATATAGTCAAGTTTAGAAAACACCTGTTTCATATTATACTTTATCTTTAAAACTTAAGACTTTTTCTCATTCCATGTCTAAAAAGTAGTTATTATTTATTCTAAATGTTCTGAGCAAGAAAAGAACACTGTAATGATACCTAATCCATCTAGGGATTATATGCGGAAAAAATGATGATGATGTTCATCATGAAAACTTCAGGAAGTGGTAGAAAAAACTAGAAAATCTGAGAAGAAATTCAATACAATCGATTTAAAAAACAAGGAAGTTAAAAACTTTTTATGCCTATGGGATGACCAGGCAGCAATTAGAACAAGCATGACAAAATTCGAGGGGGAAAGCGTCAAGCTGTATGAGAAAATCGGCATCCCACCACCCACCGATTACTACGTTTCCTTATTTTTCTCCTCAAAATGGCAGAATTCCGTTAGAAGTGATCTTCTTTCTTTAGAATTATTGTGGTTTCTTATTAAAGCTATTTATCTTTTATAAATTATTATCAAAAGCTAATTATATATTAATTTAATCACTGTCACAGCCTGAAGTTTCCTGCCCATTTCTGATTTACTCTTACAATGCGTATATATATATATATATTCTGGCTGCTATATATGGCTTGCAGCCAGAATATTTCTAGGTGATCTCCTATGTTTAAGATTTCGCTCTAGGATTCTTTGTGAGTTAAATAACTTTTCCAATACTTCACAGAGAGAAACACAATTATATATTAGCCTTACCATGATATTCGGAAATTGCTTTCCATACCTATGTTTACTTTACGTGAGTATTTGAGATACGTCTTCATTTATTTTTTCTTTCTTTAATAATTCAATACCTAGCTACAGTTTTCTGCCACGTATGTTTGTGAAATACAGGAATGTATCTCATATTTCATTAAATCAATACTTCCACATAAATTTTCTGCGAAATGTCTGTAGACAGCCTTTGTAATGTATCTTAAGCAACAATCTCATTGTAGATTTAAATGACCTTTAAAAACAATGTCTGTAACAGGCATGTCAATCTTGCGGCACTTGGCTCATCTTTGGGTTTCACCCCGAGAAAAGGATAAAAAAATGAAGTATATTAATAAATATTGGAATTCTATGCAATATTGAGGCGTATATACAGCCTCGAGGTAGTATATTTGCAAGAGTACTTTCTCAACCAAAGTAGACAAAATCATAGCCAATTTTGAGATGGAATGAACAGGAATTCAGTGCAACTCTATTCTAAACATAAAAATTCACTGATATGGGTATCTCCGAATTTTGAAAATACTTGCCCGCATGGTTTCCAGAAAGCCTCAAATTTTGCGTCCTACAGGATTTCCAAATTCGATAGTACATACCAGAGGGTACAACTTTTCTCCCTTTTTTTGCTCCTTGCGGCAGGCGCTACTGTATACTCATGATTATTTGGCTCACTTAAGACACTACGTTTGACATGCCCAGTCAATAATATCTGAATATTCTTATCAGAAAATAAATATTAAATGCTAAATTAGCATGCCATCGATATTGCATTAGTTAGTTCACTCATATGTTGAAATTAACACATACAAAATATACAAATAAAGACATAAAAGTTCATCTAATTTGCTTCTTAAGAATTAAATACATTTTGAGTCCTGGAGCGAAATCTTGCATCTAAATCAGCAGTTAATTATGTTTACTTCCGCTAAAATAAAGGTGTTATGTGCAGTAAATAACAATACTCATAGAATAAAAATTTGACAGTTCTTTGAAATTTTAATATCACATTACGTACTTCAACCATTTGTGCTTGCTGGACTAATTTGGAATGTCAAGCTGTGGTGTCCATTTTGTACGACATTAATTGTATGAACACCATCAAAGTGAAAACTTATAACTATCTTCCATTAATGTATTCGTCGCAAAGTACGTGCATAGAAACTGTGCTTCAGTAGCTGGAAGTTTTTCTATTGATGAAAAGTAAACATGAAGGTATACCGGGTCTGGAACTCGAAACCTTCTATAGCTTATACGGAGATGTTATTCACTTTGAACTGATTGCGAAATTATTCATTCGCAATCCTGTCACTGTAAGAAAATAAAATCCAAACTCGCTTAGAGCTTTATATGTAGAAGATGTACGAGTCAGCAACTGACTATTTTCGTTGAATAGATCAGTGAAGACTCGCATTTTTTCTTAATTAATATTCTGGCAGTGGAAAACAGTAAGAGAATGGTATCATATCCCGAAAAGACAAGATGTTGTTAAATTTTTGCGAAAGGCCTTTATAGTTGTTTTAAAGAATGAAATTGATAATGTAATGAAATTGTAGCATTTGTGAATGCATTACTGTCATTTTGGGAGAAATTTGAAATTGCCTCTTTTGCAGTTTAAATACCATTTAGAATTTGGCACTTTTTTTATTGTATATTAGTTTTATTGTGTGTATGAATATAACAAATCTATTTTAATTTTTCTAAAAATTTAATACTGCATTTTATTGTTTTTGAATCCTTTATAACTGGTCGTGTCATATAAATTCTTTGCACCAGGATATATCGTGTAAACACGAAATGTTTAACTTACAATATACATAGTTTTTCTATTTGAAATGCATGAAAATTTGAAATATGTATCTGTGTGTATATACATGCAAACACGCCTTTGATCACTTGTTTAAGTCAAATATTTACATGAATAAAATTATACTTTTTATGATACAATTGCAAAAACAATACAAATACATTTCTAAATTTCACGTATTTCTGAATTTCAGGAATATACCGTTCTCAGCAACCACTCTTGTAGGCAAATCTTGTACTTAATTCCTTTAATAATGAATTTTTAATTAAGTGATAGTAACTGGAAAAAAGCCATAAATGTTTTAACAACTATTTTTGTATTTGGAGGGTAAAAAAGCCGTCAATTCAAAATTCGTATTTTTGCATATTATTTTTATTTTCTGTTTTGTTTTCAAGAATATTCTTTAAAAAATAAATATATGATATGATGCGCTTTTTCTATACAAATAATTTCTTTCTTCCTCGTTTAATGTAAATTTTAATAAAGTTAGTACTTAATTTATTGTACTCTCTTAAATCACAGTTTAGATTAAAATCGTAAACTTAGAAAGATTCTTAATATTTAAAACATGTTTATTTTCCATTTAAATACCTAAATTAAATAATTAGGAAACGACGTCGGTTTCAAATCCTTTAATTATTTATTTGTGTAATTGATAAGGTTATTATTTCATTTGTGGCTTTGATTTGTGCAGATGACTACACTTTGTATAAAATGTAACCACACTTAAACCCTAATCATTTCTTATACAAAATGCGCTTTATTAAATTACCTAGGTAAATCACTTAACATTTGGTACAGACTTTAATATAATAGTTAGATTTCCTACTTTCAGTCCAAGATAAGCAATTTCTTAAATTACAGAACAGGAAATTTAAATTCATATTTAACTTCACGTGTATTGATATAATATAAATTACAAAAATATATTAAGGTAAATTTCATCAGAGTAGAAAATTATATTTTTTAATACATAAAGAGTTAAATTTCTTTAAATCGGTAAATAATTTTCCCAATCCAAGTCCAATGAAATATGTGATAATGTGCTAATTCATAAGGTTCACAGCCAAAATATTACTCAAATAAACGTTATTACTTTTTGTGATAACCAAATTTTGAAAACAAATTATTTTTAAATGCAAATGCGGTAATATGTATTGTTTCTGTTTCATTTTTTCCCGGAGGACTCTTTGTAGTTAAAGTGACGCAGTCCTACAAAATAGTGCCAACTCAAGTCTTCGCTAAGTTAAATCAACTTATTAACATGAAATAGGAAATTAATTTTAATATACATTAAAAGAAATCTAGGAACTTGCCCTTTATCTAAAATCAATACACAATTATTTTAAGGTAAGAAAATCTGTTATTCGTTAATTCATACTTGCTTATTAAACACACATGAAATATTTAAGCAAAGAAAAATGTTAAGAAAATATGAACTGTATTTTTATTGCTTTATATTAACTCAAAAAATAGTTTTAATGACTCGTATTTTGACTTCCTTCAAGTACCTTGAATTCGGTGGCTTTTAGGTGTACTCCATTTGACTGTTTGTGTAGAATTTCACTGTTTCAATTCATAACTGTATAGCCTTGTCGCATATTTTATATCAATCTGGAAAATGTGACGATTTATGGCACTGCTTAATTAAATAACCTTTCATTTAAAATTCTTTCAAAATACCCATTTCTGTCCTTTTGGGGGCAAAAACTATGTATTTGGAAGATTGGAGTTGTATGTTTATTACACATTAAGTATTTATTTGTTATCATATGTTTATTATACACCAAATATTTATTTGTTTTATACGTTTATTACATATTAAGTTTCATTTTTTATCATATGTTTATCATACATCAAATATTTATTTGTTATCATATGTTTGTTTCCGAGTCCTAAATTATTATAAACCTTTCGACTATTCAAAACTAAGCCCTCTCATTCTTAATTTGTGTTACTGATTTTGCATATAAAAATTTACTTATAAATTTGTTAAAAATTTACTTAAAAACATTTGCCATCTATATGGTGTACACAAAAATGTATTTTTAATAACATATTCATAAATATTTATAGAATGTGCTGTTTTTAATCTAAAAAGTATTTAACTGTAATGTATCTATTTAAACTGTAATATTTGTAAATTTTGGAAACAAAACATTTATGAATATTGATACAAATTTCTTGTTAATAAATGAATTTACTTACGTAATCACACAGTTATGTTTATATTGAGATATACACATAAAGAAAAACCTCGTGTTAAACTTTTAATGTATATATGAAACATGTCTTATGCGAAAAAATTTCTAGAAATGTGATGAAAGTTATCATATCATTATGCCCATTCTTGGAAGGATATAGTTGTTCCATGTAAAATATTTTGAAAATGCACTGTTGACACTACACATTTCAAAAACTGAACAATTATTACAAGTAGTTTTAAAAAGTATCCTATTTTTCTGATGTAGATAATATTTTTTAAACTTTGCCATTATGATAGTCACAGATATCCAGTAAACAATCGTGACTTTAGATTTCTTTAGCTTAAATCCTTTCTAAGTAGGCTACATACATTTATATGATCAAGTAAGAAATAAAATAATGTATTAAATACTGATTTTTATTAAACTCCTATTAACTGATAAGATTATTGTTTTAGGCAAAACTGTAATAATATTTTATAAAAGTTGTGTTTTGCTTTATAATTACTTCGTCAATCATAAAACATAAATACAAAGCTGAGGGTTTAAAAATTCAGCTTCTGTTTTCAATATATTCAGTTTCTTCAAGTTTATAGATATAAACTCTATAGAATGTCTTTTTCAGAAATCAGTACCTTAATGAGTTGTCGTTAATAACTAATAATCTTTCTAAAATTAGTATTCAACTTAACATAAAAAATTTCGTTCTTCTTTAAAAAGTTTTCGAAGGCTTAATTGTAATTTAAAAACTGTAAGAAAACTTCATGAACACAATTAATAATAACCTGATAAATCTAGAACTAACCTCTAATTTAATTCTTCGAATTTTCCAGCCTCTTTCTTTTTTTTTTTCCTCGATTTAGAGCTTCTAAATATAAGCTTTCATTTTTAAAATTATATCAATAGAAAAGTAAACTCTCTCTCTCTCTCTAAAATACCTAAAACATCGTTTGAACAAATAATTGATGGAATCTTTATTTTGAGTGCAGAAATATTTTAGATTTTTATTAGTATTTAGCTAAAAATTCTACTTTTATATTAAATACTTTCCAGTAGCTGGAAAGTATTTAATATAAAAGAATATAGAAATGCACTGGAGCATTTCTACTCCGGCTACTGGAAATATGTATGCATGTATTATAAATAAATACCTAAACATATATTTTGAGAAAATGCTTTATAAATGATATCAAAATAGGCAACAAAATAATTAATAACGGATAAATATTAAAATTTTATTACGTGAGAATATAAATGATCATTTAAACTTGTAAACTTTTATTAATCAGTGAATGAGACATATCTTAGTCTATTTGATGATTTACTAAAACAAACGATTTCTGATTGTAAAGCAAATAAAAGCTTTAAGGATTACATAAAAATTAAATAATTATTTTTATTTTATGTGTTAATGCATTGAACCATATGTTACATACAGCGTGAGAAACTTACTGACTTCCTTTCTGGCTGAAATGTACAAATGGCAATCATTTTTCTGTGTAGTTCCATCGAGCTTTTTCGTACTTTATACGTGATAAGGAATAGACATTCCTATCACAGTAAACATAGGTGTAACAAGTTGAAAAGGAACGGCTGTTAATTTGCAGCTAACTTTTCGCGGTTTGTTATACTTAATATGTTTCGAGATTATAGGTATTTAAGAAACAAGTAATCAACTTGTAATGATTTCTCTAAATATGTATATCCTTGTAAATAATTTCTACATTTGTGATAGTTTGTGTTTACAGAGGGTTGTTTTTTTTTTCCATAGCCAACATCGTAAGTTATAAATAATAATTTTAAACGGGTCTTATTAATCAAGTTGTAAAAACCAAACGAACTTGATACAGCTTATGTGTATTTTTTCTCCCTTTTTAAGAAATATTCTCACTGTGGTCTTTCGACCAAAGTTTTTCTCATGGAATTCCAACTTGTTGGCAATTTTTATAGTGTGAAATCTGAAGTTTGGCACAGGTTATGCCTCTTATTTATAAAACTTTCATTAATTATTAGGACACAAAAGAAAATTCAAGACACTGCATATAGCTTTTACGTTAATAAACATAAAAACGGTGTTTATACAATAATAAGAATTATAAACGGTATTTATACAATATATCACATACAAACAGACATCAAAATTGCTAAGTATTTATAAACCCTTTACAAATATTTAAAACTATTAGAACGAAAGTTAAGTGATCACATCAAACTCATTTTCGAAGATATGGAAATGAAACTTAAAGAGAGATTTCGAGACTAAAATGTTTCAAAATTTTAATTTTTTTAACCACTAAAGCCTCTAAACTCGTCTTTTTATTTCTTAGCATTATAAATTAACACTTTATTTAATATATAGAATTGTTATTATCAAATAAAATTACGTTCCTTAATAATATATTACATAAATTCTTTAAAAAAAAAAAAAAAAACACTCTCCCTTTTCATTTAATAGACTAAACTTTGAAATTTTCCCTTTTTAGTGTAATTGTGGTTTCAGCAAAATTGGGTCAATCAATGTCTAAAAAATTCCAGCATTGACTGTTATCATTAAAAAATAAGAAAATAATCAATGCATGAATAAAACTGTTTAAAAATTTTTAGCACATCTATATTCGTACGAATTATGCTACATTTGCATTTTCACATTAACAGAAAGTCCTGAAAAATGATTTTCTAAAATTTATATTTTAGTAAACATCAATTTCAGTCGTGGTACATTATATTAAATATTTCTTATAATTTTAAACCTTTCAAATATAATTCTTTTTCTTTATTTTCTTTAAATTAGTTATGGCTTAATTTTATATTTATTTCTAAAATGGTTTTATTTGTCCTTTACATACAGATTTTTTCCATAGAAATTAATTTTCATGTTTGAACGCGTTAGTCCTTCTAACTTTCATTCATAAATCAAAAATGTTTCATTGCGAACACATGTTTTCTTAAAAAACTGTCTGATTTATTTACGCGATTATATGTCATTTACTTTCATTTTCTATTTATATATTATTTATGCGTGCAGCTTTACTCGTTTATTTTTCCGATATTCTTATTTTCTCACGTTTTAGCTAGTAAATAATCCCCGACAAGCTAATTAATTTATTCCAATTAATCTTATGCTACAAATAAAACGATTGTGCATTCATTAAAGGAATATTTGGCTGAGTTAAATCAGTATATCCTTATCTTATATTGTAACATTACACCAGCTGGTCAGCCTCTGATGCCTGTAGTCATTAACAGCTTATTAATTTCTCAGCTGGATCATGCTTATTTTTGTTACATGGCCTTGAGCTTTCTACTACCATAAATCCAAAAAATTTATTTAAAACGAATTATACTGATTTAATAGGTTAATTTATTATCATCTTTGGAAATCTCTAATTTATTTTATATGAGGTAGAGCCTAGAGCTCAGGCACTCAGGTGTAGCAAACACCATTCCACAGGAAAAGAATTTTCTTTTTTTTTAAGAGAGTTTACCCTTGCCAAACGTCAGCGTCGCAGATGATTGTCAACAAAATTGTTTTACTGTGTCTCATTGTCGTATGTACCAATAACATTTTACATAACATGCATGTTATTTTGATTTTCCTAGCAAGCATCGGAACAAATCACTTCTGTCTTCAAATCTGTAGTTGTAAATCAAAACTCAATTTTATTTCTACAGCACGTGTGAAAATGTCCCATGTGTTGTGTTTGTAAATCATACGTTTATTGAAATGTATACTTTAGTGCTCAATTTATCTTCTTTCTTGTATACACAGGAAATTTATGTACAAATGAAAGAGTATGTACACAGCCTAAGTGTGTGGATACGTTTAGTTATATACATAAATATATATTTATGCGTTGTACAGTTTAGTTTACAAAACAGAGGACTATAATTATTAGAAATGTGAATGTAAATTTATTCCTTATAATTGAAAGTTATTATTACTTGTGTTTTCTGTGCAAATAAAAAGTACTATGGTTATAGATGCTTTTAATTTTTTTCCCTACATATGCCTATTAAAACCTGATAAATCTTTGTTGAAATGTTTGTTAAATCTTGGGTTCCCAATACGACTTTTAATTCTAGGAAACATGTATATACATTCGCACATAATCGAACACAGGCAGACAAAGTAATTAGATGTATTGTTTTGCCTACGATAAGTTTTTCTACTCGCAGGATGAAAAGTCAAACTTAGTTGCGGAAGAAAGGCAAATAGAAAAGGGCAGTTTTGTTTGAGAGCCAAATAATTAAGCAGCATATGAAACGAAATTTTTTAAATGCCAGACAATAAAGTGGTTTAAAAAAATAAAAGAAAAATAAAGCCCAAACTACACAGAAAAAAATAATAATTATGATCCTAAGCAAAATAGAGAAGATGAATGAGAATTGAGAAATAACGTACCCGTGAATGTATCCTAATGTGCCATGAAGAATGTGTCAAAAATTGAAAAAGGTCCTGTGACATGTCACCCCACATTTATGGCCCTAATGTGATGGTGTAAGTATGTAGTATATTAAGAGAGGCATTCAAAGTATTAGACTAATTTAAATAAAAAAGAGAAAAGAAAACGGAGTGCTTCGTTTTAGTAACTGAGTACTCCTGAACATTTGCATCTTGTCAGAGGGAAAAACGAAGCTAAAAGACTATGATCAGGAGTGTGTTGCTTTGAAAACTCTTAAGTACGGTTGAACTAGCTAAAATCGCTGGCAAAGCCAAAAAAGTGATCAGGAGTGTATTGCTTTGAAAACTCTTAAGTGCGGTTGAACTAGCTAAAATCGCTGGCAAAGCCAAAAAAGTGATCAGGAGTGTATTGCTTTGAAAACTCTTAAGTGCGGTTGAACTAGCTAAAATCGCTGGCAAAGCCAAAAAAGTGATCAGGAGTGTATTGCTTTGAAAACTCTTAAGTGCGGTTGAACTAGCTAAAATCGCTGGCAAAGCCAAAAAAGTGATCAGGAGTGTATTGCTTTGAAAACTCTTAAGTGCGGTTGAACTAGCTAAAATCGCTGGCAAAGCCAAAAAAGTGATCAGGAGTGTATTGCTTTGAAAACTCTTAAGTGCGGTTGAACTAGCTAAAATCGCTGGCAAAGCCAAAAAAGTGATCAGGAGTGTATTGCTTTGAAAACTCTTAAGTGCGGTTGAACTAGCTAAAATCGCTGGCAAAGCCAAAAAAGTGATCAGGAGTGTATTGCTTTGAAAACTCTTAAGTGCGGTTGAACTAGCTAAAATCGCTGGCAAAGCCAAAAAAGTGATCAGGAGTGTATTGCTTTGAAAACTCTTAAGTGCGGTTGAACTAGCTAAAATCGCTGGCAAAGCCAAAAAAGTGATCAGGAGTGTATTGCTTTGAAAACTCTTAAGTGCGGTTGAACTAGCTAAAATCGCTGGCAAAGCCAAAAAAGTGATCAGGAGTGTATTGCTTTGAAAACTCTTAAGTGCGGTTGAACTAGCTAAAATCGCTGGCAAAGCCAAAAAAGTGATCAGGAGTGTATTGCTTTGAAAACTCTTAAGTGCGGTTGAACTAGCTAAAATCGCTGGCAAAGCCAAAAAAGAAATAAAAGGGGTGGTGGAATGGCAGATCCAGTTTGATAAAAGTCTCTTTAAAAAGCTAACTTTAGGCAAAGACAGGATAGGAAAAAAAGAGGGGCTAAGGTAGGTAAAAGTAGATTTCTATACATTATTTTAGAGCACAGCAGCAGACAAAAATAGATATCGATACACATTTTGGTACCAGATCAACATACAAAAGAAGAAATCCATACACATCTGCATTCGAAGTAAAAAGCAATAAGCGGGAGCGCACAGCTAAGTTTCAGAAAAATGTACTACATACTGGAGCAAATCACCAACAACATTAGGAAATAATGATATAATTCTATGTACTAGAATCTTTATAGCCACGAAGATTCTTACATTACAGTGCAACAAAAAATAAATCAAGAAAGTCAGCTAAAACACTTCCCCATGAGCCTTCAACAATCATACAGCAAAAATATAAATAAAAATCCTGGTCAAAAAATCAGGAATGCACGAGCCTTCACAAACTGTTCTAAATAGAGCAAGCAATCATCCCTGAAAGCATTATCCATGTACTGAAATTAGAAGAAGATAAATTGTAGTTAGCTCGATCATACCAGGAATACATCAATAAGTGAAAGTAATCATCCCTGAAAGCGTTATATCTATGTACTTGAAATTATCATACCAGGAATACATCAATAAATGAAAGAAAAAACACTCCATCTTCACACTCTGTCCTAATTTCGCACAACAAAAATTTCTCCCGTCTCCCAGAAGGTCAACGAATTATGGTTTCTATCCAGTGCTGTTCTGCCATTTTGAAGAGTGGGGGAGGGTGCTAGAGAACATAAACAAAACATATCACGTGGCTACGGACGTTATGCAGAAATGAACTATACTCGTTCGAAAAGTTTAAAAAAAGTATTAAGTTCATAAGTGATGAGCAGTAAAAGTTAATATAAATGAAGAAGAAAAAGAAAAACATCCTACTTTGACCATGGGATTTCTGATGACATCCACAAGGGAATATTTATCCTTGGAAAGGATCAAAAGCATAAGCAAATAATTTTCTTCTACTTCTTAAGGAAGACACTCATGCTCATCTGTGATGATAAAATAATTAAATAAAAAAATTCGATTTTTCTTAACTTCCGAATGAAAGTTAAGAAAACATAAATTGAGGAAAAACTGCAAAACACTTTCGCACCCTTCGCCCACTGAGATCATTCCCCCCAATTATAACATACGAGGTTTAAATGTGGTCCCACCGACAAAGAGCAAAATGTCTTAAATGTTTGAACTTATCCAGCTTTCCATGTAAATTTAATACTTTGATGATACAGTAGACGCCGCTTAATAAGATCCCGTTTATTTTGACAACATTTTAACTGAATGATAACACGAAAAGATAAGAAAAAATATGCTCCGAAACAGCATGGGGACTTAAGATAAATATAAGAAATATATTTTTAAGAAATCTGAAAGGCCTCAGATTTTTAACTGTCGCGCAAAAGAGTTTGTTAAGGTTTTTCTACGCTGTCGCTGAGCTCGCAGTCTACCAGTCTGCTGTTGCAATAACTTCTGCTAATACATTTCTTTTTGTCTTTTTAGCTTCATTATTAAGCACCATTTTCTTCGCACGTACCCCATGTACAATTCAACAGCAAAATTACAAAATTTTTAAAAATAGCATAGCAGTGTACATTTAAAATTCCCGATGCAGCGTTAAGTGTTTGCATACAGTTTTATGTTCTTTTTTTAGCAGTTTCTCAGTTCATCATATCAATTTCCTTACTAAGATGGCTTTACAAAACTTTTCTTGACTTTTTATTATTAACGTTTTGAGTGTTTAATTTTTTTATTAAATATCACATTCTTGGCGCTTACGGCACATAAAATTCTATTATACAGCAAAATTACAAAATATTTAAAAACAGCATATCTTTAGAATTTCCGATAGATGGTCTCGCATAGAAATAATTTTTTTTTTTTTCCGTACAATGTTGCCACTGCTCGCATTGAAATCTTTGAATTTGTTAAAAATTTATTTAAATAAAATGTTTTACAAAATATGATATATAAAATTCAAAATTTTGACATTCAGGTGCACATTTTCGGGTGGAGGATTACGTTATTCAAAATTTGATTACCGTAGGTATCGTCGTTTTATCACAGTGGCAGAAACATACATACATTTATGCAGATTCTTCGTTATTTAATTTCTTTAAAAATAATAGAGGGCGATAATATTTCGTAACAACAAATTGATAAGTGATTCAGACATTTAAAGACAAATACCTCCAAATCCCGTTACGAGACTAAAAGCCCTTTTGGGCTAAAAATTACTTTCACAGCATTTTAATTTAGCAAATTAAAAACTTGTTTAGGAACTCTTCATAAAGCAGGTGATCATTTATGAACTGTTCATAACGTTTCTGAAAATCATTTGACCGAAGCTGTTGTGATAATTTTAATATTCAGAAGGCATTCCTCAGTGGAAGAGAAAATGTCAATATAAAATTTTAAAGTAAGCAAAATAAGCATCTTTAGTTTGCCGTAAATAGTTTGGGGACATTAAAAAAAAAAAGGAAGAAAAATCTGGGATTTTTTTTTCTTTTGAAAAGAAAAATTCCTGTCTCATCATCTTCAAATATCAATTGAATTTTCCTGTAGCTTTCGTGTCGTATCAGATCTTCCGACGCCAAGCTGACTCCCATGCGAGCAAAACTGTGCATTGCTTCAAACTCTGCCCGGAGATCTTGGATGTACTCCTCAGGCGATGAAGGCACATCCAGAGGACGACTTAACAAGAGATCACAAGACAAACAAAAGTGAGCAACTACGAGGAAAGTGGCCGGTAGTTCCGTGGACAGCACTGCGATAAACGGTGGTAACCTCTTGTCCCAGTCCTTTTGGTTTCTGGAAACCACCAGCGAGAGGATATTAAAGAAGGTTTGATTAAACCTTTCTACCATGACGTCTGACTGAGCATGTAAAAGTGTCGTTTTCGATTTTCTGCATGCCGAGAAGTTCAGAGAGATCTTTAATTACCGCCGAGATAAAAGATTTTCCTTGATCAGAATGTAACTGAAGAGGCACTCCGAAGCTGGAAATCCAGTTCTGTATCATTACCTCTGCTACCGTGGCAGCCTCTTGATCAGGAATATGATACGCTTAAGGCCACTTGGTGAAGTAATCAATGACAAAGAGGGTGTATTTTTGTCATCAGTAGCTCGTGACAGAGGTCCCAGGATGTCAAAGGCGATGCATTCAAAAGTTGTTCTTCTCAGTACTCCGAACTGAAATGGAGCTAGCAGCTAACAACAACTGACAGCAGATAGTCTCTCCGATCTTATAGAGTTTTCACCGGCTGCCGAGATGTTTCTGGTATTTTCTATTCCTCGAAATTACTGGAAGGCGATGAGGGTCGAATTACGGTTACAATATAGTGATCAATTGCATTTATTCAATTACATCACTATTACGGTGATACAGGGAGCGGATCTTTCTTTCTTTTAGCCATCGACGGAACAGCTGGCCCACTAGATTAGTATAGACTCCGGTACAGATGTAAAGATGAACAAATACATTACAAAATGTGAAAAACATTAAATAAGTTCTAGATTAATCATAATATTAAACGTACTTAAAAACAAGACAAAACAAAATATAAGACATTAAGTAAATTAATATATGTACAGAGCGGGCTGCTGACGGTACGGTGTCCAAGGAAAGAAGTCGCTCCAGGCTGTCAGCAATGCTTTTGGCAATGGTAGTGCAGTCTCTAATGCGGCTGAGCGGATATTTATACTTAATTGTGTTCTTGAACCATGCAGGCATATTGATTGCAGCTGATCATTTTCAATGAATTTCAAATAAGTTCTAGATTAATCATAATATTAAACGTACTTAAAAACAAGACAAAACAAAATATAAGACATTAAGTAAATTAATATATGTACAGAGCGGGCTGCTGACGGTACGGTGTCCAAGGAAAGAAGTCGCTCCAGGCTGTCAGCAATGCTGACAGCCTGGAATTCGTGTGAATGTGAATTCGTGTGAATGTGAATTCGTGTGAATGTGAATGTGTGCGAGCAATCAAACAGATACTGATCTGGGTCACTAGTACCGCCACAAATAAATTGGTCACGTCTTAGGCGAAATCTGTGAAGATAGGATATATATATTATATATAATAATAATAAAACTAATGAATTTAAAAAGACAAAAAAGTTGTAGGGTGAAAAAATAGAGTCCAAGAGCAGATGAATAAAATAGGATCTCAAAAAGTGAAAAAAAGACTTTTGAAGACTTTTGCAAAAAACAAACAACTATAATGCGACTTTAAAATCTAAATCCCGTCAGAATTGTTTTTTCTTTTTTTAACATTTATAGTTTGTCTTTTATTTAACTTTGTTAATTCATTCATCAAACTTCGTCTTCATAAAGTGTGATTAAAGAATCCTTCTCGCTTTTTGCAACACCGTTTTGCCACATACACTATATATAGAAGTACTTTATATTCCGGCGTCGTATAGCGCTCACTTTTAATACAAAAAATAGGACCGAAATTTACGGGTACGCGTCATACACTGGATATAAAAATAATAGCTTAAAAATAGAAAACAAAATTAGATCTTTACGTACACCAGCGCTTAATTAAAAGAAATGACATACCTTGTGAAATTAAATATTTTCATTATCGGATGGCATAAAGAGTTCGTCTTCCATTATATCTTCAGGTGTATTATCGAATTTTGCTTCATCTTCATCATCACTATTATTTGGATCTATAAATAAATAATCATTATCCGTTCCATATTTCGCCAACACCAAACATCCTTTCTGCAGCACGATTTCCATTTTCTTTCGCAAAATGAATGTCTTTGCATTTGAAATCAAACTAAAGCAATTATTAAAGGCTTCGATTTTCACTTCAAAATCTCAGCTTCAAATGATTATAGAAGGGGAAAACATTTATCTCCTAATTCCAGGAATTCATTCAGGTTGGAAGTGCTCTAGAATAGCAGTATTTTGGATATCTGCATTGAATAAAATCCACTCTCTTTGCCGGAATATTTAGCCCATCAAACACCTATTGTTTCCCTTATCGCTTGTCACCATTGTTCGAAAGACTAGGAGAAATGTCCGAAAAAGTGACCCCCAAAAGATACGAGCATTGCACATGTATCTTTTAGGAAAATTGCTTCGTGGAAAATTAGGTGCGAATTCTTCGCGGAGAATTAGGTTTTCAGGTACGCGGCAAATATACCTAAAAATAAAAAAAATATAGCTTGAAATTATAAGTGCGCGATATACGCCGGAAAACACGGTATAATAACACAAGCCAAAATCAAGAAAGACTGCCAGCATATTATCGCAAACAAACTGGCTCAGTTTGGCAAATTTTTACAGAATTCTTTTGTGACGGGCACTAAATTATTAAATACATACATATCATTATATAGTAATACTATAAAATCGAAATCGTAGTTTATCCAGAAAATCATTCAATAACTTAGATACAAACGAGGTTCCCTTTTTTTTTTTTTTTTTTTTTTCCAGAAATTTTGTGAATATCGAATTGAAAGTAAGTTTTTCTTTAGCGATTTAACAACAAAATACTGTAATCATGTACGATTTATACCTCAGTCACTGAGAGGAAATAGCTAAAACAAAACCAAAAAAAATGAGTTTAAGATAATATATATCACGATTTTTCAATAAAAGCAACAAAAAGAATTCACAGGAAAATGGCGACGTCCCTTGCTAAAACTAAGCTATTATGCTCATGGTTGACTGAAGATTTCCATGTTTCGCGCATGGTTGCCAGAGTTTGGGCGCATTCTGAAATTTTCGCCGCAGTCTTTCTCATTATCAAAAACTGATATTACATGGGTATCAAAAATCATATTCAGATGTCCTGTAACTCATCATTTATTTAAAAGCATTACGTTTTCTCATTCTGGCGCAAATCTACCAATTCACTGTAATTTATCATAAATTATAAGTATCTAAAATCCATTTCATTACATAACAATTTGTTACACATTATGAGCGTCACAGGTCTTTCTACATAAAAGAAAAAAAAAATGCTCAGAAAGTATTAGTAACAAGATAGTTTAAAATTAGGCTCTGTGTACTATAAGAAAGTTTCTTATGCATCTTCGTTGAGATTTAAATCTGCTGAGCGGGCTGCCACTTCAAAAGTATTAACTTTCTGCTAGACTTATAGACGTTTGCATAATCGGGCAGTTATTTAAATCAAACAACAAATGTAATCTTAAAGAATTCCGCAAACTGATGCAGAATGACACTTTTATAAACCTTAGTTTTAACCATGGATTTTGAGCACAAACAAGGCCAACGCCAGGGGCGTGGCTGAATCTTTTGCAGTCCCTCTCAATACACATCAAACACACACAAAATCAAGTACATAATATATTGGGAATCAACAAAAGCTGTCTTAGGTTTTGAAATAAAACTTTTAAACTTTAATTCTATTTAAGCTATTTTAGTTGTTTCTCTCATCACAAATTCGTCGATGACATTCTAGGAGTATCTTTTATTATTCCAGCTGTTCTTTTCTAGACAGTCCAGTATTTATTAAATACAAAATACTCATTTTTAGGTTTTAGGTGTTTCTTGAACAATTTGTGTCTAAAAAACTCTTCTAACAGCAAGAAATACTAGAAATTGCAGGGAAAATTCGGAGTAGAATTAACATTTGGAACTACGTTTTCAAGAATGTATTTTAGAATAAATTGCAAAATATCAAAGCAACCATTCTTCCACCTCCTTTATTTCGTCTTTCCAAGCAACAACAGAAATAAAACTTTGAATTATTTTATCCTCATTCCTTTGAATTATTCCTTATTTAAGACGTAATACACACTTCCTCATTTATCATAACTGAATTTTCATTCATATTTTCTCTTGAAATATTCCGATGGAATAAGAAAGGCGTAGCAAGAAAGTGAAGCTTCTGTATTCATTTCTGCAATTTCTTTGAATACTCTGTCTAGTATAAAAATCATTTTCTCCACAAATCAGTTTATCACAACTTGGCATCTCGGGATTCTTCTTTTAACTAATGAGGGAATGAATAAGGTGGCTGAATACTGGTAGTTCAACCTGGATGAGTCAGATCTCAAAGAGGATGCTGACTGCTTTATGCTTTACCGTATGTAAAACGTAGGTTACGCAACTTTGGATTTACGCATGCATGATGTGAATATGATGTGAATACGCAATGCTCTCTGCGTATCGTGAATATGAGTAAATTCTCATTTTTAAAGCTCTGCGTGAAGCATAGTAATCCTCCAGAAGACATACACAGCACCGTAGACAGATATGTGAACTTCGCTCTAACGCAGTAAACCTCAGTTAGGCTTTCTGCCCCTAACATTCCTACGATTAACCCCTACAACATGTTTCATATAAAAAATCCTCCAAAAACATGTTCGCACCGCCCCTTCTCCCCCCCTCTAGTTACTGGCCAACCTCAGCTATTTTGTCTCTCGGTGCAATCTTTTCGAGTAGTAAATTCTGCTGTTTGGTCCAAACAGCAGAATAAAGTCCAAACGTAAAGTCCAAACATTTTCCCACCCCTGCATCCTGTTGCCCAGTATCTCTCTTAAATTCTAGAAAGTTTGTTATTTTCAAATATTCTACTCGATGCTTCTGTAAATGACAAAAATTTTGCCACCTTAAATTCAGTCAACCAGTGCAGCCGCACCGGTTCTGGCGCCGGGCAGAGGAAGTATGCTTAACCCTTAGTCGATAAAGTCGCCAATAATGGTACAACCGATGCCGAACAAAATAACCTCGCTGGTAACCTTTTACTCCTCATTTTCAAAACAAGTCGCAGCCATTTCTTCATTTTCAGATTGATTGTTTCTTTCAATACTGGCATACACTTACATAGAATTTTTACTAGGTAGTTCAATTTTATGCCCTAAGGCCATTCGCGGGCGGTAATTACGTCAATTAGGATGCAACCACACCGCTCACCTGATGGCGAAAATATAGAAAAGGCGAAGTCAAGGGTTAGATTCATCAATTCTAATGAGAATGCACTAGCGAAGTAAAGCACAGAGGTTTTACATAATTTCTGAGTAAGCTATTCGTACGAATTGAAATAATTCTTGCATTTAAACCTGTATTCCAAATTAAGATTTAACTTGAAATTAATGTAGATAGTTACTGAGAGAATTAGATTTTTGTAGCGTAGTTTACGTAAGATGAGATCATTTGGGGTCACGTGAGATGAACCGGAGAATCAGGATGTTGTACCATGAAAACATGGTAAATTCTTAAATTAATGTCTTTTTACAAATTTATTGTCTTTATTTATTGGTTCGGTGCTACTCTGGTAGACGGTTGCACGGATTTTTGGCGATTTACGTTGGCGCGATTTTTACAATCGTCAGCATCTTGAAAAAAGCTGTTTTTACGCATAGTAAAGTATTCGAAACTTAATATATATATATATATATATATATCGTTAAAAGTAATGGATTCATTTTTTGTTGAAAATGTCGTTTTTTAAGATGGCAGGCAAGTGTAAATAAATACATTTACTATAAGTATAAAATACTAAAGTAAGGTTATTATTATTTTCATATGAAGAAGAAAATAAAAACACCGCTATAAAAACATTGTGCCAACGTTTAATTAGATTAAAATATTACTTAAATTGAATATCGAATTAAAAACATTATACCAACATTTAAAAGAATTAAAATATTACTAAATTCAAATATTTTAAAATACGTTATATAAAATATAATTAACATTAAAACATATGTGACAATAACTATCTCAGCAATTTTTGAACATAGTGTATTAAATTTTTATCAAAAATTGAAGTATACAATTATGAAATAAAAGAAAAATATGTGCTTACATTTTTTTGAGTCATACAACTTGTCGTTTATTGATAAGTACCACAAAAAAAATCGGAACCGTAATTTAGATATCAATGAAAAAAATTTGAAAATTAATATCGAGGGCAGGAATAAAAAAAATTTTAAAAAACTAAAAAATTTATAAATAGATAAAGCAGTTTAGAGCCAAATTAATGGATCATGAAGATTAAAAATAACAAAAAAAATTGAAAAAAAAAGTCCTCCAATAATAGGTATTGTTTTTAAGATTTCGAAGATCCTTTAACTGCCAATTATCCCAGTTTATGTCTCGAATAATTTCGAGAAATTTAACTTATGGATGCTCATTCAATGCAGAGCAAATTTTCCTAAACAAATACCAGGCTATGAATCCTTCAAAATCTCCTCGACGATTGTAAACCGACAAAGAATTTTTGAAGTCATGCCTTTTTCTTTCAACTGTGTTAGTATGAGCTCCGGTTTCAGGATCTACGAAATGGAGCGAATGGTTAACTTGCAAGTGACTGAAACTTTCTTCGCTCAAACGGTCATAAGCTTTGCAGCAGTCCGAAATAATTTGGGTTTCCGGTTCGATCCAATCCTTAATTAAAGCGAGAAGAGTATCCGCTGTTCTGTCTGGCACATCAACTAAAAACCAGCGACCTGAATCGCGCTTTATTCCCCAAAGAATCCCACTGCCCTTCAACGAATCGACCCTTGTTAAACTTTCTTTTCCCGATTTTGGACTCATTAATCTCCACAATTTTCCCTGGCCCTCCGATCTTCTCTGTTTTAGCTTCTACAAAGTTAATTAAAACGTCGCTTACATAACTGCGCCAGTCGGCTACAGCTTCTGAAAAAATACCGAGCTCGCATTGAATTCTATCGTACGAAGAACCCATGAATATTTCGTACACAATTGGAAGTTTACTGCCGGTAAAAAAAGGAGGAACGTCTAATACATTTTTTACCGTTACAGAGGTTATTTCTTCCACCGTGACCACAATACCATATACGGCCGTCCTCAGAATCGGCTCTTTTAACCATCTTCATCTGTGATCTGCATTTCTGGCGCTTCACTGAAGAAGCAATTAGCTAGGTTTTCTCCAAAAATTTTAAATAAATTTTCTCTGACCCTTGTAACAATTGTAAATAAATCTTTGATTAGGAAAGCCAGGCTGTCCAAAATAAGGTCTCAAAGGACAATTTTTTGATTCCGATACCAATAATTCTTGGTAATTACCAATAACAACATTCATCTTTGAAGGACTTCGAAACGGTGAAACTCGGCGGCCATGTTCCTGTTATCGCTGTGACTTGCGCAAGGGAATCTGTAATTGCATTATTATTATTATTATTATTATTTCTTTTCTTTTTGAAGCATGTCAGCTTGTATTGCATATGGATGCACAAATAGATTTTCGAAAAATATTCCTAAGATTACTTTTCATTCGTAAGTATTGATTTTCTTTTTCTATGTAATTTGATAAATATGTCAAAAAATATCACAATGTCATGTTGTTTTCTTTCCAGATGCGAAAAACGTACTCAATAATAATCAAAATATCTTAAATACATTTTAATGTTTCTGTTTATTGCTGACAACTTCATTCCTTAACATACAATGGTATATGCTAGGATTTAAACTGTATAATTTGAACGTTTTAGGTAATTCGTTTTATAATTTTCATTAAAAGTAAGAAATCAATTGTTAGTATTTTTATGAATTGTAAAGGTATTAAATAAAGTAATGTTTTTCTTTATGTATTAATTATTATTCATTTTAAAGTTTTGTGAACTGTTAGGAATATAATTTGTGCATTTGATCAAGATAAACTAACTTTTCTGCTGTTAAAATTTTTTTGAATAAATTTACAAATTTGTTGGCAGTATAGCGATAAAAGTAAGTAAAAATTTATACAACTGAACATGTGGAAAGATGTATCCAAAAATTTATATAGGTATATTTCTGTAATTCAGTTCAATTCAAGGCAATTTCTTTGAGATTCATATATACGAAACGCGCATGAACTGAAATCACTGAATTCTCATAAATCTGTTTTATTTTATTAATATTTATTCTCTTGTTGTTATAAGGTTTTTGTTATGAAAAGAATTTATTTAAAACTTTCATTTTAAAATATGCAACCTGTGACCATATTTTTAGATGATTATCTGCTATTAATTTCAGGTTAAATTATTTTAAATGATTCTTTAATAAATTACACTATTGTGAATAAATCAGAAATATCACTTCTCAAAGGAAAAATTGGAACGTACACCCAACAGGTTGCTAATAAAACCTAAACAAATTCTTGAAATATGCAGAAACATCCTTTTTAAAGGCTTTAATGTTATGCACATGCATTTAGATTTCGAACTATTTCTTAATGCTTTTCTGTACGTAGTAAATTACGGATATCATCTTTATAACTTTAAAACAAAAAACTAACAATAGCGAAGCATTTTATTATAAATTTAACATATTTTTACTGGAAAATACATGCACGGAACAGCTTGAAAACACGTACGTTTCACTGCAGTAATGCAATGTTTTGAAGTTACACACATGGACGCCACTTGTTCGGTAGAGTTTCATTCCCCGAGAGTGGAGGAAACTGCGAAACCTCCCTCCTTCTATTCTAACCTCCTTGGTCTACTCTAACCAATGACAGACCTTCCTTGCACCAGTCACAGTGACAGTAATATCATGGCCGCCAAGATTTACGGTTTGAGTTGAGCTTTCCTGCTTCTATTCTAACCGCGTTAGTTAAAATTGACAGTAAACCAAACAGTTGTTAAAAAAAAAAAAAAAAAAAAAAAACCAGAAATTTGCTTTTATAGTAACCTAAAAATTTCAGCTGCCAAATCTCAAAAGGGAAATATATATGTATGTGATGTATCAGCTTTAGTGTCGTAGCTTAAATAATCAGACGATAAGTTTAAAAAACAGGATCCATTTATTATTATTCAGGAGAAATAGCAGTTACAAAAATTAGATATCCGGAGTAAATAAAAAGAATTACTAATAACTTTTTGTATGAAGTTTATTGCATCGTGACATTTAAGAAAAAGCCCCGATATTCCTTTGCGAGTCCTTTTATAGCCTCTGGAAAGGCGAGCTTCCAAGAAATGACGTCAGCCTCGTCAGCCAATCCAGTTCACTTTAAATATTTCCAAAACATTCTATAACTGTACGCGTAGAAAAGGCGGGAAAAACAACTTGACTACGGGGCTGTGTATTTAATTCCACGTACTTTCAAATAAGAGACCGTCGCCATTAAAAATGAAAAGAACATACAGTTAGAATTTTAAGTGTATTCTTGACTATGGAATTTTATTATTACATGTATATATAAGTTATACAAAATCACAAAGCGTAGGATATCCCAACTACTTGTGCAAACCGAAATACCTGAAATACTTGTCAACCCAATATAATGTAAATTTACTGA
Organism: Stegodyphus dumicola; assembly: GCF_044657685.1. Taxonomy (NCBI): domain Eukaryota; kingdom Metazoa; phylum Arthropoda; class Arachnida; order Araneae; family Eresidae; genus Stegodyphus; species Stegodyphus dumicola. The sequence goes on from NC_140773.1 coordinate 200,323,086, forward strand.
ATTCTGTAAGGGAATCATATGTCCTTTTTGACGATAAATTTTACTAAATTTCCTTTGAACTGTTTACGCCTGAAAATTTGTAAGTAAAAATATTTTGTTTCTTCGTGAATGGCAATAATTTCTTTGTTTACGTTCAGCTGACGGATGTTTGTCTCGCGTCTTCTTTCTTTCCCAGTGATGTTATGATGATATATGGATTTTAGTAGAATATTTTTCCAGGTACTCACAAATTATGTTTGACGCTTATGATTTAAATAAACCTCCTCCAAATAAAATTTCCAAACATTTCGTGAAATGGGAAGAATCATTTTCTTTAAATGATACTGGATAGTGATTAATATTTTCTAAATATACTATAAAGTAATAATTGGCATAATAATATTTTTAAGGATACTGCTTTTTTCTGGATGTGATGACGGCTGTGATTCAAATGATCACTTTCGGAATGTTTTCCCGTTGCAGCTATTTATTAAAATCTCACAGATACCCCTCCTTTAATATATCACAGATACCCCTCTTCTTTGAATACGACAGAAATTGTAAAATGGGAATATAATATTGAATCATGAGACGGCTTGTTCATAACCTTTAAGTTAATCTTCGAGAATTATTAAATGCTGCCCAGATGCAGAAGTTTTGCAATATACAAAACTATGAGTATTTGTTTTGAATAAAAAAGAACATTTTTCTGTTTGTTGTGAAAACTGTAAGAAAGCCTCTTGTAACACAACTAATAGGATTCTTGTAACACAACTAATAGGATTCTGAAGCATAACTTAATTAGATATCAATCTCCATGTATAAGAGAAGCCTACGTTCATTTACTATTATATGCCAGTTAAGTGTATATGCATGCACAGGTTATGGATTTTAAAACCTTCTTGAAACAGGAATTAATGGCAAAAGCTAAAAGGAATTAATGTCAAAGCATCCGCATGCAATCAAAAATCTGAATGATGAACATGTAGCAAATGCTAAACCATATGTGAAAGAAATTACGTGAGTTTGTTGGAGTTTAATATGAATTTCATGACATCAGTGCAAAAAGATATGTCAACTTCCATCACAGAGCAACCATTCAGGAGTGATACCAATTCCAGGCCACCTTATGATAAAAATGACTTCAGAAGTCACTCGAGTAAAAGAACGTACATTTGTGAAATGTGTTTGAAGTCTTATACACGAAAATCTACCTTAAACAAACACATAGAAAGTCATACTGGAGTGATGCCATATCAGTGTGATACATGTTATATGCGATTTGCACAAAAAAGGCTTTTATACAGACATGCACTTATACATTCAGGTGAAAAACCACATGTATGCGATTTATGTAGCAAGTCATTTTCCCGCAAAGATTCATTAAGGAATCACATGCTTACCCACAGTAATGAGAAGCCACATAAGTGTGATACGTGCTGCGAGACTTTTGCACGCAAGGACAGTTTAATTTTGCATATGTATGTACACTCAGGTATGAAACCACATGTGTGTAATGTATGTGGCCAGTCATTTGCACGTCGATCTCAGTTAAAAAATCACTTCTATATTCACACATGTGAGAAACCGCACAGATGTGATATATGTGCCAAGTCGTTTGCTCGCAGAGGTGACTTGAAAGAACATGTGTATACGCACACAGGAGAGAAACCTCATAAGTGTAATATATGTTACAAATCATTTGCACAGAAAGGTCAGTTAAACAAACACATGCTTATCCATACTGGTGAGAAACCGCATATGTGCGATACATGCAACAGGACATTTGCTCACAAAGCTTCATTAAATAATCATATGCTAACTCACTCTGTGGTGAAATTATATAAATGTGATGTGTGCTCAAAGTCATTCACACGCAACGATACCTTAATCTTGCATATGCATACCCACACTGGTATGAAACCTCATGAGTGTGGTATATGTGGCAAGTCATTTTCACAAAAAAGTAATTTAAATCAACATATGCGTATCCATACTTGTGAGAAACCATACAAATGTGATAAATGTGGTAAATCATTTGTACAGAAGGGTAATTTAAATGTACATATGCTTGTCCATAGTCAGAGTCGTAGCTAGGGTTTTCAGCGCCCAGGGACAACTGAAGATTTCGCGCCCCCTACTGGTTGCCAAGGATGGAAAACATTTAATTCTAAAATGTCGTAACATCAGTTTGGCGCCCCTTGGATTCTGCGCCCGGGGACAGATGCCCCCCTTGCCCCCCTCTAGCTATGCCCCTGTCCATAGTAGTGTTAAATCACACTAGGACAGTTAAACTTCTCATGGTGACTATCTTTGAAATTTGCTATGATCAGTTCCTCAGAATTTAGCTTATTTTTAAAGAATACAACACTTCTAAAGCGTTCACCTCCACAGATATACAAAATTGGTATTTGTCTTCTATAGCACCTTGGCAGGAGATAATGATGTTGGCACTGTTCAGCCTTAAGAAAGTGCTATTTGATGCCAAGTGTTATAAACATAAAATGAAATTGATTGTGATTAGGAATAAACAAGAAATTTACAAGTTTTTTAACATATAGTTATAGAAATTATTTAATATGAGATTTGATATGCTAAAATATAGTTATGGGTGTTGCCGATTTTTGGAGGTATATTTTTGCTGTTTATATTGTTGCTACACAAAGCCAAAATAAGTCAAAGAATTGCACAAACTTGGCATTGCGCACTTGCTTGACGTTGTCCATGTACACATCGATCTATTTTCACTTAAAAAGTCAAAGGAGCAGCAAACAAAAAATATATAATCTCAATAAACTACATTTTAAATCAAACAATCAAATAACATAAAAAAGGAAATTCATCTTAGCAATACACAAAGGAAATATCCACTTACCTTATTTAGAAATTGACCTGTCTTCAGTCAAACAGAATTCCTTAACAGCATCCAAAAACTTCCTAAAATTATTTGAACTATAATCTGTAAACTGGCAACACCACATAAATTCACAAAGAGTAATATCCTCCGATGTTCGACCATACACATTTCCTTCCTACAAACAGGACACTTATAATAGCTGCTAAGTAAACCTTCATTTACATACCAATTAATGCTGTTTTCCCCTTTAATTCCAAATTGTACATAAACTTCAAATTAATTTTACCACATTCAGCCATTTTACCATCTAAATCACAAAACAAACAACAAGCTTCTTAACCAACATACAATTAATTAATGCTGTTTTCCCCTTTCATTCTAAATCCTACATAAACTTCAAATTAATCTTACCACACCACAAACCCTTACAATCTTTTCTCATCATTCAAATTCACCAAAATCGTACAACCAATTATAATAAGGTTTTCATAACATTCAACTACTCAAGTTACCATAAATAAAACAACTTCATGATAATACAAGGGGTACCCTTAAATATACTTTAACCACTATGTAATTCTACATAACTAACGTGCAGTTCGGTAGCCATAAACATTTGTTGTTCCAGTGCAGAAACGTGCCAAATCAATATTCTTGCCTCGACTGCTTCAGAAGACATGTATACCAAAATTTACTATACTGAATGTGAATACGAAAAATACTTAGGTTATTAACCATTTCTCACACGTCTGAAGATTAATAACCATTTTATGCTATAGAAGACAAGTGTCACAAAATCATTTAGAATTCTCTATGGATATCTTGAGATTTCACTGTACTGCATGTATGTTTTATGCAGTCAAATTTATATTTATTTTCTGTCTGAAATCTAAAGTTTGGTACCTGCAAAACAATATTTTCTTTGGCTGTTCTTTGTTATTGAAATATATTGATAACCAAATACTAAAATGACATAAATAAAACACGTGACTGTGATATGAATTAATATCGTCTGGAAAAGGCAAATTTAGAGTAAAAAAGAAATTGCATATAATTTATCATCATACACTCAAGAGCCAAAACATTATGACCACCTGTCAATAACGAGTTGGGCCACCTTTAACACGCAACACAGCTTCAACCCGCCTTGGCATGGATGCCACAAGTCCTTGATAGATGGCCGGAGACAGATTGCAGCAGATGTTGTAGCAACGGTCACGCAAATCCGAGATATTGCGAATTGGTGGTCTTTGACCTCTGAGCTGTCGTCCCATGACATCCCAAATGTGTTCTATTGATTGACATCCGATGAGTTAGGCGGCCAGGACATTAACTGGAAATCAGCTTCATGTTCCTGGAACCACTCCAACATAAGTGTAGCCTTGTGACACGGGGCATTGTCCTGTTGAAACATTCCATTTCCAGCTGGAAAAACAGAGGCCATGTAAGGGTGCAACTGGTCCGCAATGATGTTCAGATACCCTGTAGCATTCATGGTCTGCTCTACCACAACCACGGGTCCCAGAGACGCCCAATAGAACGTCCCCCAGAGCATAATACCGCCACCACCGGCCTGTGTATGACCTACTGTGCATTGAAGGAGTAACTATTCGCCTGGAAGACAGCATATCCTGACAGGGCCATCTGCATGATGAATGAAAACCGTGATTCATCTGACCAGGCAACTCTCTCCCACTGATCCATGACCAGTCGTGATGTTTCCGGGCCCAGCGCAGGCGCAGTTGGCGATGACGCTTGGTCAGCAAAGGCACATGACTGGGATGTTTGCTGCATAGCCCCATATCCAACAGTGTGCTCCGATACTTTTCTACTTGTCTCTGCATTGTAAGCTGAGCCACTGTCTGGCTCCGGTTTTGCTTGACCATGGGAGACAGTCTCCGATGACCTTTTTCTTTGATAGCGTGTGGACGTCCAACACCATGTCATCTACTGCTGGTTTCACCGCCATTCATCCACTTTTCATACGTACTAACAACTGTAGATCGTGAACAACCCACGAGTCGTGCATTTTCGGAAATACTTGTCCCGAGCCTTCGAGCCATTACAATCTGCCCTCTATCAAAGTCGCTTAGATCCGCAGCCTTTCCCATCACACACAGAAGTAAGTGAAAGAATGATTCTTCAGACTCTACAGCAGCAGTTAAATACCACTTCCACCTGATCACATGCCTTCCACGTCATCCAGGCGCGTTCATCGCAAAATGTAGGGCTGGTCATAATGTTTTGGCTCTTGAGTGCATAGTTTCATTGCATTTAAGTTATCTTTATACCAAGTGTGTGTATCCACATTTTCTGGAAACTTTGTATATCCCTCTGAGCATTACGGGTTTAGCCCTGAAATTTCAAAGTTCCTCAAAATGTCATGAATAAGTGATATTTTCTTGATTTTAATTAAAAAATGACTCTTTCATTTTGTACCCTGATTTCTTTTCTTCCAATATACATCCAAACTGAAATCAGATACATTAAAAGCTAGCAGAAATTTTTCATGTGTAATGAATGTGGAAGGCAACCTTCTGTACGGAATTTTCCATCTGTAACGCTGAGAGGGATATATTATACATGTATGTATAAATATATCTATAGAAAAATATTTGATGAAAATTCATTTTAAGTGCATGCCACTGGATGATTTTGTATGAATGTGATTACATCTGTTATTTATGCAACAAAATATGTTTATTTTAGTGCTACATTATTTTATTATTTCCAAGAAGCATATTTCAAATTGTCATCTGTATAACATAGTGAAGGGTTTTTTTTCTTCCAATGGCAGATTATGAATAATTACAAATGTAGCCCAGTCCATTAACCTATACAATGCAAGATGTGGTGGTCTCTTTATTATGGAGGCACCCTAATAGTGGGCCACCATCGCATTTCCTATGAAGGGACGGACAGTTACAACCATGCCTTCTCCGGGATTCGAACCCAGGCCCTTTGGCATCGCAGTCAGCTTCCTTGACCACTATACTGCCTGGGCGGCTATAACATAGTGAGGTTTAACCAGCAATTTTCATAACTGTCATAGTTTACTTATCAATTTGTAAGCAACTAACAAATCTTGTGATCTGAGGTTTCACTGTGTGCACCCTTTTATATGTGCAAAATTTATGTTACCTGAAATATGGTATAGGAATTCAAAATTACATTTTGGATACATTTAACTAAGTATTTGTAGAAAAACATTTGTTTAATAAAAAGATTATTTTTCTATTAATACCAGCATTTCAGAAAGACTTTGTTGCCAAAAATTAGTTTGAAAATTTACAGTGTAGCTGTATATATACTTTTAAACAGTAGCATGGGCAATTTGAATAAAAGGCAGAAAATTTGAATGTTAATGTCAATAACTTTAAAATATATTAAATGTTGTATCAAAAGAAGAAAGAGTTAAGTTAAATTTAAATAATTCCCTTGCGCCATTCCTGCAAGGAAGGAAATTTGAATTTAACAGACATTCTCTATTCGTTAAAAGCAAATTAAAAGTTAATGAAATTTAATTGCAAATAAATAATTAATTATTGCTGCGCAAACTAATCTACAATATAATTTAAATTCTGGGAGCATATGTAAATCAAGTGCAAATATCAAAATCCATGAACAAATATATAATTTCAAAAAAATTTTTAATCCTAAAAAAAAATTATAAAAATGCAAAAGTGAATAATTGTTGAGCAAGCAGGAGGAATTATTTAAATTCAATAGTTAGATCTTTCTGCAGGTGAGAGGAATATCAATAGGAGCAAACAGTTCTACACAAATATGTAACCTATTTCTTTTTGCTTATGAATGTAAATTCCAGCTAAGTTTGAATAAGAATGAATTAAAGTTATTTGTAAATACATTTAGATACATTGGTGATATAACTTTCAATAATTCTGCTTTTGAACAATTCAAAATTTACCCAAATAGTTTAACACTTAATAAAACTAATACAAATCGATACTATTAAATACCTAGACCTGCTCATAATTAAACACAGCAAAATTTAATTATATAATAAAAGGAGAAATTTCCAGTTTAATACTATTAAACTAATTAATTGGAACTTTAATATCTCTAGAAAAGTAATAGGCCAAATAATCAGAATAAAAAATATATGTACATAAATAGAAGATTTAAAGGAAGAAATAGTAAAGCTAATTAATGTTCAAGAATAACCAAGTCTCAACACAATTTATTAATTTATATATTAAAAAGGCAGGCATTAACTTTATAATTTTTTGACTCTTTTTGGTATGATAACATTACTTTAAACCTTAGCTAGAGGGTAATGGAGGATTTTGAAGAGTTAAGGGATTATCTTTAAAATATTTATTGTAAATATTAATTTGTAAAAGTGTATATTTAAACAATACTGGATTCTTTCGTTTTACTAATGAAGGGCCAACTCTTTTCAAAAGTCTCAATTATAGCCCAAATTGAGTGAAGTTTTTTATCTTTTTTCTAATTTTGCTTACTTTTAGAAAGTATTTAGTAAAGTTTTGGTTAAACTTGTTGAAATTCAGTTTTAATTAAGACTATTACAGTAAATTCTTACTTTTATTAAAAGCATTTTAATATTTTTCGGAATTAAAATTAATTTTTTTAATTTTACTTCAATTTTTTTTACTTTATTGCAAGTTGACCGTACCGATTGGAGGATTTCATTTGCTCCTATCTAAAAGATTGCATTAATGATAATGAACCTGATGAAAATTATCTGATTAAATAACAAAATTAATTTGGTTTAAAACTCACTCTAAGGAATAACACTTAGGGCTGCAGCTTGGCTCATTTAAGCCTATATATCAGGGACTTAGTGTTTCAAGTTGTAGGATTTTGGTTGTCTCTTTATTTCCGTAATGTGAACTGCTCAAAAAGAATTATCCACATTGTGGCAATTTTAAGTCACCAAAAGCAATTTATCTTATTAAACTTTGGCTGTGTTAACTTCGTAAAGTAAATTATATGGCCCATTAAAATGCAACCCACCTTCATTCCGATAAATTTTCTACAGTCAAAGGTCGTTAATCCGGACTTGTCGGGACTTCGGCTATTCCCGATTATCGATTTTTCCAGATTATAGATCATCAATTTAAATCTGGTAAGATAGCATGCAGAAATTATAAAATTAAAAATATGAAACCGTAATTTATGAAATAAAGAACAATTATGATCTAAAGGGTATCAAAATTTACAAACAAAAAAAAAAAGCTTAATATTTATTTGTTTACTTTATTAAACATTTCTTTCAATGTAAGTTGCTTCGTTTTATGTGATAATACTTTCTCTTTAATTCTATAAACAGACATAATTTCTTCTTCAGTTACAAAGTTCCGCTGTTCAAGTCCTATAATTGCGGTGTCGAGAATACCGACTAATTTGGTAATCGAATTTTTTCGTTTTCAATAACCTCTGTGTCACTTTCTTCACTATCGGAAGCGAATCATAATGACAAGGAATTTGATTTAAATCATATCAAAGACGGAGTACATCGAGATGAAATACTACATTTAGTAAGGAGTTATAAGCGAAATAAAATAAAAACATCTGCCCTGAAGATAAGGATAGTGCTGACAGATCAACTTCCAATTCATTGCGCTCCGCGGCGCCCCCCCCCGCGCCGCAGAGCAGCGTGAAATTGATAAACAGATTTCGGAATGGTTAGAGAAACGAAGGCTATGCCTTTATCCATTTTTTGCAGCAATTCTACTTTTTGTTTAATGGACTTCGAAACATACTTTCGCTTTGTAGATCCTTTACATATTAGTAAATATATATCGGAAATTCTATTTGATATAATCGAAAGTTCAAGCTTACTTTTATAAAATTGCTCTAACAGTCTGCAAAAAATAATAAGCCGGATCCAATTCGAAGATTAAAGAACAACGCAATCTGCAACATTAACTGAATTAGATAATTTTAGCTTAGCTTATACCGTCCATTATACATTAAACGCGCGTGCGGAAACGTATGCGCATGGGCACACGCATATTCGCTGCCGTAAAGGTCTTACGCACATGCGTCAACGCGACGCATGCGCAGAAAGTTTTTAGCTTTGAGGTCCGGATTATGGGTGTCCGAATTAACGACTTTTGACTGTACATCCTTTGTTTCTATCTGCCTGTACATTTGAATGTCTCACTTGTACATATATTCTTTAGTGACGTATATAATTTCATTGCATGATAACCAATACATTTTTAGTTTTTCAGCAAAGTTTCGGATTCTGAGAAAAAGCTCAAATTTCATTGTTTCTGAAATCTCAGGGTTGGAGCAAAGCCATTCATTTTGGGAAAGAAAATGGAAATTGTGTGCTGCAGCAAGGATATTTGGTGTTTGTGAAAGATGGAACGGATTATTTAAGGATCAAAATAACAATGATAGTGAAGATAAAACAAAATTTCATGATACGCCTAAAGATATAGCGGAAGAAAAACATAACGAACTCTTCATGTTATCCGATACTGGAAATGTTTATTTTATAAGGTGTGCCACTTCTTTTAAATAAGTAGCATTTTGGTGCATGTAGAAATCTAATTTTTTCCTTATTTTTAAGCTATCATTTTAATATCCGATGTATAACTCGCACCCGTAAATTTCAATTCTATTTTTTTTTATTAGAATTGCACGTTATACGCCAGAATAATACGGTGTATATATAATTTATATGCTATGAGTTACTGTGAACAGACTTAATTGAAGTAAATTCTTTTCATTGGTCTGGCTGTATACTTTTCTAACACTATTTCTTCATTTTAAATATTTTCGTTTTTCCAATTAAAGTGAAAGCTTTCTTAAAAATAAATTTTGTGCAAAATATAATCTTATTTAACTGAATTTTTGGTTGAATTTGTTTTTGTCAGATAGTAAAACAAACTTCTTTCAAAGGGGTCATTATTTTTTGTTTTTTTATTATCAGACAAAGAAGAATATTACTTTGAATCCAGTCAAATATTCATTATCTTAAAAACTTTGAATAATTTTAATAACATATTGTTTTTTACCAACGAAAGACACGAATGTATTTCATAAAATCTTTGACAATGAATGTAAATTTAGACTTAAACTGCAAACATTATTATTCTCTGCATTTGTAAACAATAGTGGCAATAAATGCAAAGAATGGTAATGTTTGCAGAATGATAGTAAAAGTTTCACGAGTATTATTTATGATGTAATATGTACCCATTTTGGCCATAATGTAAAAGTGCATTTTCGTTTTCTTGAATGAACGATCCTAATAGTGAATTCAGTCATTAAAATTCTTTCATTTAACTCTTAAGAACTTTGTTAATAAACGATTCCTGAGTGATTCACCAGCAGGCAACAATTTAAGCAAATTAGCCGGAATGCGTAATTCTTCATATTTGTTACTCTTCTGGAACTATAACTGTTGCCTTTCGGTGCTATTTTGCCGCTTAATTTCGATATATCTACCTTAGTGCCTGTGCGGATGATATAAAATGTAAAATAAGAAACATTTACTAAAGTACTATACTACTTGTAATTTGTTACATACATCACCGTGTAGGTTTTGGTCTTTTATGTAGTCTTTTTCTTCTAACTGTGGTATTGACACACTATTTAAATCAAGTATCTAAGAAGAAAGTACTCGCAAGAAAAACCAAGGATTTGATGTATGTCGACCAACTGCGTGACTAGTGTGGATTATTTTTGTCGACAATTGCGTGAATAGTGTGGATTATCTTCTTTTGAAGAGTTTAATCTTTTCCGTTCCGAATCTCAGAAATTGTTGATTTCAGCTAAATTTGATCTACAGGGATATGATCTACGTCTATCTTCACCCACAGAAAACAACTGCGAAGGAAAATAAGTTCCAGTTTTAAGATAGAAAGAAGTTCCAGTTCTAGCTATCTTGGAATCTGCATGACAATACATTGTCGATTGACTTAAAGACATCCACTAATGAAGAAACGGTCCCAATAAACTAAAAGGAAGACAACTGCAATACCAAATCGTCCGGGTTCGAATCCCGGAGAAGGCATTGGATGTAAAATTGTCTGTCCTCTCATAGGAGGTAACGGTGGCCGCCTATTAGGTGCCTCCAGAATAAAATGACCGCCACTTGCGGCGTTAGAAGTGGTCAGTGCTAGAAAGGCAAGAGACCGTCGTAAAAAAAAGTTATGATTACAAAAATGTTGAAAGCATAAATTCTCGTGGGGCAAGGAACTGCCATCAGAGATCGCAAGAAAATACCGGAAATGGAAAAGTCAACTATCAGAAATCAAGAAGATTAAAATTCCTCGAAAGATTACCAGGGTAGAACTTCGACGCGTTTATACTTACACGTATTTTGCGACGCATGCCAGTCGTCATATGCAATATGTATTTTCTTGAGAATGGAAGCAAAACATGCAGTGACTTGTCAGCTTGTGCAAGCAAGATCCAATATTGCCCTCTTAAAAAGGCAAGAATATCCCGATTAGAATTACTTTCTTATAATACCGTTCTAGATTCACCAACACCGTTAAAAATGATTTGAAGTTAAACATCGTGAAAAAGTGTTTCTGGTCTGATTCAATGGATGCCCTCTACTGGGTCAAGAAGACGGATAATTAGGGTATATTTGTTTCTAATAGCACTCTATTAGAAACAAATACCCCATTTAGAAGTTTGACATCAACCGATCAATGGAAATAGGTATACCTGGATTACATATTCCCTGCTGATCCTCCATCTCAAGGATCTTCGGCGAAAAAAACTAGCAAAACGAAAATGGTGGGAAGGTCCTGTATGGTTAAGATATTCAAGAGATGAATGGTCGGATTTCGAATTGATGCCAAATGTAACCGTAAATTCAGAAAACGTAAATTAATGTAAGATAACCGTAAATTCAGAAAGTATCCTCTATAAATGAAGAGAAAACATAATTCTTTTATCGAATAACTTTTTTTTTTTTTTCCCTTTCGTGTGTGTGTGTGTATTTAATTTTTATGCCCGGATTTTGCAAGATTTCGTGTTCCTATTAATATTACAAAATGTAAATACTTTGTAAAATATTTTGTGTTTTTAAATTACAAGTATTATAAAAGATCTTATTACCAAGTTTCGTCCAAATTGCTTGCATACTTTTTGAGCTATCTTCAGTTTTCCCTTTATTGCTTAACATTCGGAAACTAATGTATTAGCAAGCTGTTATACATACTCTAACAATAAGCGTATCTGCAGGTTTCTTGTTTAGCTGACTAAACAGAACCTTCTTCTTCTGCAGCAGGGGCGAAAATAGGGTTGAAGAAATATGTGCCCACGCAATAAAAATAGACGAATATTTCAAGTAAGTTTCTAGTTAAGGAAGAAGAAGAAAGAAAGCTACTAACGCCATTTATTGACAAAGCGAAAGCAACTAAGTATTGAGACTTACCAACGTCCGCAGAGTTAAAGCCCCTGAACACTGGTTTGTTCGGTCCGGGGTTCGAGTCTCGGCAGCATAGGTTTTTGTGTGTGTGTGTGTGATTTTCCCTGTTTTTAACGTGGATACGAGCCAACTTTGCCTTAAAATGTCCTCCACGGGGCATCCCTTCCTTTCCATGTAGTGTGTTTCCATGTATACAGCATATAATAAAATGGAATAAACCAGGAAATGACTTTAAAAGCTGAAGGTTTAGAAGGATCATCATTTCGGATAGTTTTCCGGCGTTTGTGATGGAATATAGCACCCTTTTGAGTCACCAGATAATGCACATGTCAAGCCATATATTCTTCGCTGAATATATTTTATGTCTTCCGCGGCGCGTCTTTGCGGTTATTTCAAAATTATCGCCAATGGCCTAAAGCTTGATCAATGACAGGTCAAAGCCCCTGAGGTTTTGTGGGTGGTGACTCTAGATAATTAGTGCGTTGGAGCGTTACCTAATTTGCCCATGGCGCTGCACAGGTGCTCCGCACACTTTGTCCTGTCCTGTCCTGTATCTGAAATAACACAGGATTGATTAAAATTAGGTGGGAAAATAGATAAGCGTTACATTTCATGAATAGGCCCACCAGCGGCCGAGCGGTAAAGTCGCTGAACACTGGTAGTTCGGTTTGAGGTTCGAATCCCGTGAACAGACTGGCTGCATGGGTGTTTTCGTGGTTTTCCCCATGTGTAACGTGTATACGAGCCAGTTTCCCTTAAAAAATCCTCCACGAAGGCATCCCTCCCCTTGAGCAAATGGCCTTGGCGTGCTTTGCCATGGTTGAATACACCACCAACCATTTCATGAATACGAATGTAAATATTTACTTTGATTAATTTTATTATTTTTTCTGAATTTGAAGCATGCCAGTCATTCCAGTAATTTTTTCATGTTTCTTAAACTTCGGAGAATAGCTTCAAAATAAGACATAAAATTGCTAGCGGAAGCTGCTTGTGTACAGTTTTTAAATGCGTACTTATTTTGGAATTTAAATGTTTAGAAACAACACCCAGGATTTTTTCTACGAGAAATCTCGTATAAATAAAGAAAAAGAAGAAACGAAATGTACTCCAAAATTTTGATTGAACGTTTTTCATCAATAAAGGTGAGTTCTAGAAGAAAAGATATTTCTGTTTTTTTTTAATAAAAAGAAATTTATATGCTTGAATAAATTATTGATCTTTACTATTATTTAATAATACATATTTATTCCATTAAACAGTGGAAACGCTTCAAAACTATTCAATTAGAAAATAATGCAAAATTTAGTGAAAAGTTTTACTTGCATATGCGTCTTTCCATGCTTTTAAACCTTTACAAATACTTTTAAGATCGATTAGAGTAGAAGTTAAGGAAAAGTCGATAGTCTGAATTCGTTTTTTGAAACTTCGTTGAGAATTTTGCTTTGTTCAGAATTCTAAGCACATCGCAATTTTCTTGATGAAATATCGATTTTTGAAGTTTAATTCCTTAAAGACTCTTTATGATAAATGTTATGTTTATTTCACTATTGATATGTTTCTATATTTCAGTATGGTGATTATAATCGATATTGTGGCTCTCTGTCCTTCGTTTTCTAAATAAGTATTTGGAAAAAGAACGTTTGTGAATATATCATTTCGCTTGACATTTCTCAAATGAATACAAAAGTCTCTTGCAATGAAATATGTATTGACTCAATTACCTACTAAATGTAATATTTTGAATGTTTTGTTATTATACACTTGATTTCAAAGCAAGAAATGGATTTTTTATGATCAATATTTCGTTACAAACGTTACTGGCACCAAGGAATAAAAAGTTCGAAATGGATTGTACAGGAAAGCTTCAGTGGTTTCTGAAAAAAAATTCTTGCTTGACCAATAAAAATAAACCTGGTTGGATGTTTTTTTTATTTATTTTACCTAACAAAATGTGTATGAATCCATAAATTCAAATTACTCTATCTCCATTTGCTTATGTTATCACTATACACTAGCTCACATATTTTCAGTAAGAATTTGAACTTTTATTGTTAATTAAGCCTATTTAAAGTTAAATGTGTTGCTATTGTTAATTTGCTTTTGTTAACTTTTCAACTTGAAAAGAAATAAGGCCTTTTTATGAGCAGCTGATACGTGATTTATTTTCTGCGGTATTAATCTTCGGATCTTATCACTTTAAAATACAAATGTTCAAAACGAGGTCTTCTCAACGCTGGATCAAAGTTTTAAATTTCCCAGGCGCGCGCTTATTTCCATTTTATTCCTGCTTAAGATAAATTCCTTAAAAAGGTAACTTAAAAATTATAGATTTTTGGAAGCCTTTTTGCTAATATGCTTTGACCTGTTATCAACAATATGCAACAAAAGATTTCCGAACCTGCATAAGGAGTTCCTTGTTGGTTACGTAAAGACACTACAGTGAAGTACACTACAGTGCTTTCTTGAAGAAAAAATCGCAGATGCAAGTTTCTGGAGATACTATGCATCAGTATTCTTTCCACAAGGAATCTGCAAACACTCATCTATTCTCACCGATAAGATCACTTTTGATGCATTCATGGTTATTGAAGATACTGATCATTTTTGGAATTGACGTTGATTTGAACGCGAATTCAAGGAAATGCTTTAAACAAAAAGCATATCCAGTATGTGTTTATTTGCATTTCATGTTCGTTTACCATATACTGCTCTTTACCAAGTATGGAGAATTTTCCAAAACCTGGATTTCAGGCATTGCCTGTAACTGCATTTCTTTATCTTTGTGGTATATGATGAAATCGAGAGCTAAATTTCTACGCAAACTATTTCGTATTTTCATCAGTCTGAGCTACACAAAAACAACACAGAGTCTCATGAAACCACGATTAATTAATGTGAGTTTGTTTGCGGTTTTCTCAATACCGTTGATATTTTCTGTGTCTTTGATAATTTTGCAGTATTATTGGAGGCATCCGAAATACATCCAATTCTGGCTGATAGGTTACAGTTTTTCATCGAATCAACCACTGGAAGAAACACTGACATTTCTCAGTGCTGTCGTATATTACAGCATTTACTTGGTACCGTGTTTATTTACAGTAACATACAATGTCCTGTGCTGCATGTTAAACAAAATTATACAGTTACATTTCAATAACGTATCAGTTTCACCTCAAGTTCTAATTACTCACCTGAAACTGTACAACTCAGTATTATATAGTTACAGATTGTTGGAAGAATGTTACTCATTCCCCCTTTTCATAGTTTTACTGCTTTTCTTTATGAATATATTCACAGCTCTTAATTTGGCTCTTGGATATGTAAGAGTTCCTCTAGTTATCAGTGTACAAGAATCAACTCTAATGTTAATTATCGGCTTAGTTTCGGTTTTCAGTATATTCATTTGTGCATCTAAAATTCCGGAATCACTTACAAATGCGCGAGTCAAATTTCAAGACATTTACAGAGACGCTTACATAAAAAAGTATTCAGGAATACCTGTTGAGAAAAGTACAGTTAATCTTTTGAGAGTAATCTGTGAAATGAAAGTTGTGCATCTTACGATTTTTAACATGATCGAGATTAACAGATGCTTAATGCTCAGCACAGTTGGATGCATCATGACCTACGGTTTGTTGATATTGCAACTGGACTTCGATAAGAAGTGGTTATCTTAAATATCGTATTACATCTTTGTGTGAATCTTCTAGATGTCAGATAATAAATTTTCTCATTGTTCTTTCATTTTAAAGGAAATCTACCTAAGATTCATAAAATAATTCCTATACTGCTACTTAAATTTAAAAAAAAATTATCTATATTATGATTTCAAAATATGAAGTTTTATAGACTGAGATTAAAGATGAAAATTGTTGCAGGTTATGAAGATATTCATTTTGGATAATATTAAGAACTCATTCTTATTCATTGTATTTTAGGGCAACAACTAGTTTATAGCTAGAAAACTGGTGCGTGGCCGCTTCCTGAGTGTCTGAAGCCAAAGTGTACACTCGAGCCAAAACATTATGACCAGCCCTACATTTTGCGATGAACGCGCCTGAATGACGTGGAAGGCACGTGATCAGGTGGAGTGGTATTTAACCCTTTAACTGTCAAGTTATTTTGATGATTTATTGAGCGCACATTAACTTTTCCCGAGATACAGTCGGGTTTGACAAAGAGATGAAGCCGAAATAAACGTCTCCCTATATATATTCGGGTATACGATGCACTCAGAAAAAAATTACCCCGAGAAATACTCGGACGTGACATTTTCGAACACCAGTGCTAATCTCGGGCATGACAGTTAAAAGGTTAACTGCTGCTGGAGAGTCTGAAGAATTATTCTTTCACTTACTTCTGTATGTGATGGGAAAGGCTGCGGATCTAAGCGACTTTCATAGAGGGCAGATTGTAATAGTTCGAAGGCTTGGAACAAGTATTTCCGAAACTGCACGACTCGTGGGTTGTTCGCGATCTACATACGTACTAACAGTTGTTAGTACGTATGAAAAGTGGATGAATGACAGTGAAACCAGCAGTAGACGACATGGTGTTGAACGTCCACACGCTATCAAAGAAGAAGGTCGTCGGTAACTGTCTCGCATGGTGAAGCAAAACCGGAGCCAGGCAGTGGCTCAGCTGACAGCCGAATACAATGCAGGGCCAAGTAGAAAAGTATCGGAGCACACTGTTCAGCAGACACTGTTGGATATGGGGCTACACAGCAAACATCCCACTCGCGTGCCTTTGCTGACCAAGCGTCATCGCCAACTGCGCCTGCGCTGGGCCCGGGAACATCGCGACTGGTCTATGGATCAGTGGGAGAGAGTTGCCTGAACAGATGAACCACGGTTTGTCATTCATCATGCCGATGGCCGTGTCAGGATACACCGTCTTCCAGGCGAACAGTTGCTCCCTCAATGCACAGTAGGTCATACACAGGCCGGTGGTGGCGGTATTATTCTTTGGGGGACGTTCTCTTGGGCGCCTCTGGGACCCATGGTTGTGGTAGAGCAGACCATGAATGCTACAGGGTATCTGAACATCATTGTGGACCAGCTGCACCTTTACATGGCCTCTGTTTTTCCAGCTGGAAATGAAATGTTCCAACAGGACAACGCCCCGTATCACAAGGCTACGATTGTGTTGAACTGGTTCCAGGAACATGATGCTGATTTGCAGTTAATGTCCTGGCCGCCTAACTCACCGGATCTCAATCCGATAGAACACATTTGGGATGTCATGGAACGGCAGCTCAGAGGTCAAAGACCACCAATTCGCAATATCTCGGATTTGCGTGACCGTTGCTACAACATCTGGTACAATCTGTCTCCGGCCATCTATCAAGGACTTGTGGCATCCATGCCAAGGCGGGCTGAAGCTGTGTTGCGCGCCAAAGGTGGCCCAACTCGTTATTGACAGGTGGTCATAATGTTTTGGCTCTTCAGTGTATTTTTGCCTCGATTGATTGTGCCGTTATATTACGGGTGGAAAAATCGCATCTCCCTCCTCGGCATTAGCGAAGTAGCAATAGACATCGACTTTCATTGATGCCATGCCTGTCGGCAAATATCACCTTACATAAATCTAAAAGAGTAGCCTTTTCAATAACAAGTGGTTCTAACTACTAAATGCAAATGGCACTATGAGACAAACCAAGTTGCATCACAGTATCTGCCCAGCCGCAGTAAAGACAAGAAAGGAACCAGTGCTATACTAACAAAAGACTGTTATTAAGTTACAATATCGTAGAATCAATAACTAATGACTAATACGCTAGTAAATTATATCGGAAAGTTAACAAATGAAGCTTTTAATTTGCATACATATCTTAAAATATTAGATGTGTGGAAACTTAAGTGCGAGTAAGCTGAGCTATATTAGGTAATCGAAGAACATTATAAAGTTATATTGTTGTATATTCCATAATTAATGATTGCCATATACTATAAATTATATCGGAAGATTAATGAATGAAACTTTTCATATACATCTCTTAGCATGTTAAATGTGTGAAAGCTTCAGTACACGTAAACTTAGCTTAATTATAACTTTAATAAAAAAAACATGTTATTTTATAGTTAGGAATTTAATAAAAAATATGCCTTTTGTGGATGTCCTAGAATTTTGAATACTCTTTAATATGAATTTTATGTGTTTTAAGTAAATGCTGACTTTTGACCTTATTCGCTTTAGGCTGGAAGTAAAACGACAAAATCTCAGAATGTTAGTTTTCGATGGGTTGCGTAATATTTAATGGATCAAAAATGGTTAAATTGGAGGGAATAATTAACGGATTGTATAAATAATCTCCATTTTGTATCATCTGAGAAGTTAATGTTTTGAAAATTGTTATGGTTCATATATAACAGACAAATGGAGACTAGTAATATAAAAGTTACATGGAGTCGCATCATAAATTAAATATAAAAGATATATAGATTGGCTTTTTAAATTAATTGTGACTGTACGATTGGTTTGGTTTATGTAATTATGACAAAGCCTCGAGGGCTATCTGCCTAAGGGGGGGCCTTCGTGAAGGGTTTTTTAAGAGAAACTTGCTCGTTTATACGTTACACATGGGGAAAACACGAAAACGCCCATACAGCCAGAGCGTTCGCAGGATTCGAACCTCGGACCGAACTACTAGTGTTCAGCGACTTTACCGCTCGGCTGCTGGTAAGTCAATTTCGACTGTAATGCCACTGAAAAGTATATAAGCTCAATATTTACTTAAAATTCATGCAATCTCTGAAGGGAAAATATAAACACCATTTATGTAATAGGAAGCAAAGATAGAAATTTAAAATCTAATTTGAAGTGAAGTATTTTTTCAATGGCAGCACATCAGTGGCACTAATTTTACTTATGAGTTGTCAAATGGAACGACATTTTGCACCGCCTACGGAGCGGGCGATCAACTGAGATGTTAGCATTTCAGCCTTAAAATCCCAATGGCGTAACTATTAATATTTCCAGGATAGAGATCCATGTTCCCTAGGACTGCCTCAGACAACGGTAAATATATTCAACTCAGGGTTTGAACAATGTATTTAGGCAAATTTGCGTGAGTCTTAAGAACAAGTAGGCATACATCGTAGAATCTGTGGAAAAAATAAACATTATGAGTGATAAAAATATTTTGTTGTCGTTGCTGATATTTATTGCAATAAAATAGCATGCAGTCTACTCTCTTGGGTGAAATTAACCAAATTTGCGAACATGAACTTAACACGTCTTAGACAACCAGTATTCTAAGTCGTACCACATATAGCTTAAGTTGCGCTACGTTTAAAATCGAACAATTATAGTAAAACTTTCTTTTTATGAATTAATTTATTTATGCAATTAATTACAACAATGACCACAAAGGATTTTTTTTTTTTTTTTTTTTTTTCCTCAGCTCTAGTACATACGTCGTAAACTCATCCTTTGCATTTTAGGCACTGAATCATATCTTCTTCGCGGTCTTCGTCACAGACATTATACGGAGACGAAAACGATGTGAAGCAATATGGTTGACTAAGGAATAACTTGTTCTGTCAGAAGAGGCGCAGCTGGCGTGATATTACGCCTTATATTAAAAAGGTACGACCTTCTGCAAACTTATCCTACCAGGGTACTTGGGCACGGGGCCCAACTTCAATCGAAACTGATTGTAAAATTTCTAATTATTTGCATGATCCAGGTATTAAATCACTAAATTTCAAAATTAGTTCATTACCATTCTTTTTTACCAGAATCATAACACTCAGAAGGATTCGAAAAAATGAAAGAGACTTGAACGACTTTAGATCTTTTGGATTACGATATTATTTGAATTTTGTGATTTATTGTGATCCTACGATTTAGTGGTGTGTGTTTCTGCAATTCGTGATATTTAGTCATGGAAGGAATTAATTTCCCCCACTTAATTCTAATCCATTGGAAACTACCGTTCGAAACTTAGTTATTAATCTTTTGGATGAAACATAATCTTGCTTTCATAATTGCTATAATAGAATTAAGCAAAAAAATTAGCAAGTAACCTTAGGAGAATGTCGGATGACTTTTCTTCTCGGCTTAATTACAACGTAACGGATAATAACTGACGTATAATCACCCTAAAATATTTTTTGTTACTTAAAGTTTGTAAATAAAGAGAATAACAAACTGAACGTCCGCTTCTTGCTTCCTTGCCAAAACAACAGCAGTTTGATCAAAAATGTTGAAAACTGTAAACCTGGCTGTTATTGCCAATACACCTTCACATGCATAAATGCAAAAGTTGCAGTCAATACACTAGCTGGAAGAAAACAGGATCACGAATGCCTGGTCTAGGTTTCTAAAGCTCTCTTTCTAAAATAACTCTCGCTCGTTATTTAAATTTACTGTATTTATGTATTCTGGTGGAGAAGACGAAATAGTAGAAGTACTTTAAAAATTTAACATATTAATTAAGTCTTTAAATGCGCGTGTCGCAAATCTTTTGAAAATTGATTTGACAACTTTTAAAAATGTATATTGTTCTATTCCCTTTTCACGTGATTTAAATAAATGCAAAAATTATATCATTTTATGTAAATAAACCGCAAGTTTAGCCTGCCTATGGCTTATGAAGAGCAATTAGCATTCCGGATAATGTAAGTTCCAAATATTCGGAGCCTAGCTTGTAGGGTTTATATTTATTTTAACTAACATTTATTTTAAGTTTAAGCTATCTTTCCTGTCAAGCCTTACTTTCCCCTGGAATTGCAAATGCAAGAGTATGTAAATTTTAGTAGAACGCGCAAAGTATTCAAAATTGTCAGCGGAAGTAATCTGAGTTAAATAGAAGGGAAACGAGTTCGAAAGTGTGCTTTTCTTGCTTCACGAGCGTGGAGGTGGCTAGGTAGAATTTGAAGAACCACGCGTTTCGGCCTGTGTGCTTGCCTCGGCAGATAGTTAAATCTTTCAACGTAATATTCAGAAATTTGCTGAATTATCAGCGGTATCTTAGAACGCGGTTAGGTTAGTTACGTATTAGAGAGCCTCGTAGGTAGTCACTTGTTATTATTCATTTTTAGTTTCTTATTTTTATTTTATCGCCGGGTCGGCGTAGTTTGTGAGCGTCAAGAGCACGCATCTGTAATTTCTAAAGTTGAATAAAAAGGGATTTAAACCCTTCTCAAGACTTTGTGTACTTTCCAGTTCATAGCAGTCACCACTATTGTCGCGTGCAGGTTGGAAGCGCGCAACATTACAAGCTAATTAGAACATGTTGTAATTTGCTTGTTTAATTCCAATATTGACCACCAGCGGCCGAGCAGTAAAATAACTGAACACTGGTAATTCGGTGTCCGAGGTTCAAATCTCTCAAACTACATGAGCTTTTCTGTGGTTTTCCCCATGTGTATATTTGCTAGTTTCCCTAAGAAAGTCCTCCACGAAGGCATCCCTCTTCTTAGGCAGATAGCCCTCGAAGCTTTGCCATAATCACATAAACCAAACCAATATTGAGAGAGCTCCTTGTAAAAATAAAATCTCCATCTCTTTGAACAATTCATGAATAACTATTAGACTAAATTTACAGTAGAGATCAGCAAAAGTTCTACACAAAATTTAGATAATTTCTCTTTCTTTTATTCACGAAAAGAAAAATTAAATATATTTAATTAATTATATTTAATATTTTTTACGTATATAGCGCTTACTTATACCTCTGATTAATACTTTAGTCCTTTATTTCAAAATTAATTATAAAAAAACTACTTATTAAAACATACATAAAATAATAAAATAATACTTTAGGCAATTTGTATTCTTATGCTTGTAAAACTTTTAGATCAATTTGATATATAAATGTTTACGAGCAAACGTACACACCAGTTATTACAAACATGATTGGTTTTGCTCAAATTTTAATCCCGTTATTTTTCTTTGATTGACTTTTTTAAAAATTTTCAAGCATTGGGCAATGGAAGCAGATTCGATAATGCCAGGATTTACGATTTTTTTAAGCGTTCAATGGAATTATAAATCATCTGGAATAAATGTAATTTAATTTTCGATGAAAACGTAAATGCCTTTTCTTTGTCAGAAGAATTAAGTAAAAAACTGGAAATTTCTTGTTCTGTTACTCATGAAAAGAATTTGGCCGAAAGTTCACAGTATGCTGCATAAATAAAGTTGGCTGGTGAGGTGGAGGTTAGTGGCGTAATAAATGGGTCAATAAGCTTATGACGTCACTATGTATGCTTGCATTTTGTACTAGATACAAATTAGCTATTTTCTGCTGGAAATAACAACAATGATTTTAGCTATTTTCTGCTGGAAATAACAACAATGATTTGTTATTATTCTAAATTAGCATTAAATTCTTTCCTTTAAATTTACATTTCTGAAGCTTTGGTTTTGCTACAAACGAGCATAATAAATTGTTTATTTTAAATTAACTTGATTTATTTCTACTATTTATTAAAACGGTAAACAATGTCACTGTCTTGCATACTGTATTTACTTCAACTAATATATTTTAAAACATTTTTAAGCTTTCGCATTAATAAAAATAAGGAAGAACTTCTTTTTAAAAAATTTAAGTTCACATCATGGAACACTTTGATGCAACTGTTTTTACAAACAAGTTCACAGGTCAACGGACGTACAGTCCACCTTCATGCAGTCCACGCGACACAGTTTGGCAGAACATGGGCCATCCTTACAATGGCAAAGAGATGCGGTGGTTGCTATTAATGATCTACGGCAAGGTTTCTTAAACTTTTTTTTCAGTCGCTACCCCTTTTTATCACTGAGATTTATACGCGACCCTCAGGACCCCATAATATTTACAAAAATTTTGTGGGACCCCCATAAGTATTGCACAAATCCGACACAAACATGAGTGAAACTATCAATTTTTTTTCACTTGTACTGTAATATACTACAGGTGACAAGCTACTACAGTTTTAGGTCATTAACTTTAATTTCTAATTTTAAGACATAGAATAATGTGAAAATTTGAAATAAGTAACAGACGAAATGACAGCGTCACGTGCAAAGCAAGGAAAATGAACGTTTATATTATAAAAAGAATGCGTCGAAACGTTTTCTTCTTTTTTCCCCTTTGTCTGTATTGTCTTATCTTTATCTATTTTCAGATACATTGTGTAAAAATATTTGGTAATTGTACAATTATTATAATAAGAAATATTAAAACTGTTAAAATTTTTGGCGAGCCCCTGCTGCAGGTCCCGCGACCTCCTTGGGGTTCGCGAAAATGACGTAGGACAGGGTTTAAGAAACCCTGTCCTACGTCATTTTGAGTTTGCCTTTGTTTATTCTATTGTTACTTTCTCTTTTGGCAAGCTAATTTAAAAAAAATATTAACCCGATAGGCAAATTACGCCAGATAGAATTCGGAAAATAGTAATGGCATCAGTAAGAAGTTAAGCATAAAGATTTTTAGATAAATAGTAACTGATAATATAAGCAAGCTCGTATAATAAAGTTCATCGTTGACATTTATCCATCACTGTCCATCCTTTAACATCTTTTAAAACTTTATCATACTTGCTTATACTATCAGTTACTATTTATCTTAAAAAAAAAAGTTTTAGATAAATAGTAACTGATAATATAAGCAAGTATAATAAAGTTTTAAAAGATGTTAAAGGATGGACAGTGATGGATAAATGTCAACGATGGGACAGGAGTTCTGCGGATGTTTTATCTTATGTCATTAGGCTTTTACCTGACTGGTAATTCTTTCGTTTTATGATGTGAATAATAATATATGAATGAATTTAGCGATAAAACTTTCTGTTATAATACTAGCATGTTCCGTTTATCAAGCGGAAACACAAGCGTTGAAGTCAGCTTTATTATGGTTAAGAACACAGATCTACACGGACAGTCAAACAGTTCTAAAATCTTTGGCAAAATTTGATATATTAAATCCAGAAATTATAGAAGTTAAAAAGCTCCTATTTATTACCAAAGCACAATTACATTGGATACGTGGCCACTGTGGTTACCGAGGTAACGAGAAAGCGGATGAACTTGCAAAGAATGGAATTTTATCTTCTAATCGCATTAACTGCAAAATCCCTATTAAGTACTATAGTGCGTAAAGCCAAAGAGAAAACTCTCGTTTTGTGGCAACGTCGATGGCAAGACGAAGATACAGGCAGATCTACTTTTAAGATTTTTCCTAAAGTATCAGAAAGAAGACACTTCAACGACTTCTTTATCAATCAGATCCTATCAAATCACGGAGCCTTTAACTATTACTACAACAGATTTAAGATAAAAGAATCACAATGTCGATGTTCTTGCGGATTAGATTCTGCGGATGCACTTCATGATAATAGACTGCCCCAGCTTGGACAGTAAACGCAGAGAACTATTTCCACAAAGTTTGAACTTCGACTTACTTTGTAAACTTGTTCTATTAGAAAAGGGTCGATCTCAACTATCAAAACTCATGGAATTTCTGTATGTCAATGAAAATACAATTTATTTTTCATCATAATACTTGTATGTATAAAATGTTTGTGCATGATTTATCATATTTCTCGTGAGATTAAAAGCGTTAAAATATGTGACCTTGGAAAATATATCTGATTGGCATTGTATCATTAAACTTTTATATTTGATAATGTTATTTCATTTTTTGATAGTACTCTTTAATTAATATCTTATTGTATTATAGATTTGATCAATGTAAAACTTGTAATTAATTTTAATAAAGATGTTGGTAAGGCCAACACATCCTATAGTCAGAGGACTTCAAAATTTATCGCCTGGATTCTAAATTTTATCTAAATTCTGTTGTTACCCTTTAGCTTTTGCTGGATAATTAATTAACTTTTTGGCCTATGGCTTCAGTGATACCTCTGCATTGAGATGCGGACCGGATACTTTACTTTCAAGTTATAATACTAGCACTCAAAACTTCAACGTAATTTTAGTTTTAAAGGAGAAAAATAAAATATTTAAAAAGCTAACAGCGTTTAGATTTATGGCATTTTGGTTATATCTGGGAGTAGCCAAGAAACGTAAAAAATCAACTGCACTCTCGCGAAACGCTGTGTTTCCCTACATTCTTCGTCACTTAAACGGGACTTCGGAAAGGCAAGAGAAGCAAGTAGCCAAATTTAAGTACTGACTAATTTAATTGCCCATTACATTATAATGTACTGATTTTACAGTTTCTGCTTTGACGTGCCCACCACTACAACACTAGAGCACGCACGGGGCAATGCGATAATTCATCAGAAATTGCAATTCATTTATTCTTAATAAATTTCAAAAGCTTGAAATTAACATCTTCGTGAAGTTTAAAGGAATTATGCTTCGTGTCTGGAAATCAATAATATTTTCTTTGGTATGGCATGTGCTTAAATTTATCGGAATGCAATA
The DNA here is from genome assembly GCF_044657685.1 of Stegodyphus dumicola. Classification (NCBI taxonomy): domain Eukaryota; kingdom Metazoa; phylum Arthropoda; class Arachnida; order Araneae; family Eresidae; genus Stegodyphus; species Stegodyphus dumicola. Next base: position 200,348,690 of record NC_140773.1, read on the forward strand.
AGAGGCTATCCTCATTTCCACAAAGCAGAATGAAGTCGCGAATCGCTCTGAGCACTATTTTTACCTTAGCATCTGGGATAAATAAACCCAGTGGCGTAGCGAGAGGGGGGCATGGGGGTGCATGATGCCCCTGGCGCCGTTCGTAGAGGGGCGCCAAATGGTCTCCAAACAAGATTTTCCGGGAAATTTCAGTTTTTATTTTGATCGATTTCTGGAAAATATATTTAAACTTAATAACTATTGTAATTATTTATATATAATTAATTATTTATTTTCTTGATTTGTTTGATAAAATGTGTAACAAAATGTTTGCAGTACATCAACCAAAACGTTCTTCCTGACCATTTTATTTCTCCAAAGTAGAGATATATTTATATTTTTTTAAACGAAATGCACGTATATGTTCTGCTTTTATTTTAAAACGATTTCTCAAACATTATCCAGTTTCTAAAATCGGATTCCATAATCTGGAAATGACATTCTGGGAAAATCCTAACGCTTCCGCTACAATGGATTGCGTTTGACTCTCCTGTAAACGACTTCCTGGCTACCGATTCAACAACAGTGAATGTGACTGTATGACGTTACTCCGCAGTAGAAAAGAA